>NC_136434.1:94357961-104357961 GCF_052849685.1 Lactuca virosa | reverse complement strand
GTAATAAAGTAGAAAGCAGATACTAGCAATAAGGCAGGTGCTAGCAATAAAGCAAGAAGTGGATACTAGCAATAAAGCAGGAAGCAGTAATAAAGCTAGAAGCAGATACTAGCAATAAAGCAAGAGGCAGATACTAGCAATACAAGCTAAAAGTAAGATGTTAAAAACTAAGCAACCAATAGAAAGTGAAAAGGAGGTTAGAAATTCCTAAAAAGACAAAAAAGTATATGAAAAAGATAAGCATGGTACTATAGATAATGATTTGAAGTTACCTTGGTGTAAAGATTAATAAGACATCCGTATGTGACTTCGTTTGGTGTAAAGCCACATTCCTAGAAAGGGTTTTCAAGGTTAGTGTAGTAAAAGAGATAAATACAAATCTTGCCTAAAAAAAAGAAAAAAAGAAACCTTGAGTCGCTTATAGACAATGAGACATTTATCTTCATTTTTAATCATTGTATAACCATCCATCATTGTGTGGTAAATATCCATTGTAGCATCAATGCCCTCTTCTTCCATCTCCCTAACCAAGGCTTCAGCACCCTCCATGTTGAAGGCTTGGCTGTGTGTGTGTTTTTCAGAGTGTTACAAAATATATTTTTTTCAAATTTAAAATATATAATTAGAAAGGAATACTCACCAATGTGCATAAATTATGTTTCCATATATAATTGCATTCAAAGTGGTAAGCTTGTCTTTGGCTTCCTTGAACCACTTATCTGCAGCACTTCCAAAATAAAAAATTGAATATTTAAGCAACTATTGAGTATTGACCATTTAATAGATACATAATTACACATATATCATATATGTATATGAATTATGTATGTGTATCAGTGTATTTGTGTGTGTGTGTGTGTGTGTGAGAGAGAGAGAGAGAGAGAGAGAGAGAGAGAGAGAGAGATTTACTTACTTTATATCACCAACTCTAGCAAATCCTCCTATAAGAACACTGTAAGTCACCAAAGTCAATTCAATCCCCTCGTCTTTCATTTTCCTTGCACAAAAAAGAGCCTCCTCCATATCTCTACCTACTGCATAAGCGTGAACTAGGCTGCATAAAATAAGTTAATTTAATGCAGGAAAATGAAAAAAGAGGATAAATTTGCACTTAATATAGCAATGTCCCTTACGTGGTAAATACATGTGAGTTTGGCTCAATTCCCCTACCCCTCATGCTCTCAAACATTTCTCTTGCTCGATGCATGTCACCTTTCTTTGCATAATACTTAATCATCAACCCAAACTCTGTCCTGGAAGGCTATAAAAGTCAACTTTTAGAAAAAAGAATCAATTTATATAATAAAGTAAAGAAAGAATGTTCAGGTTCTAGATACCTTTTTGATCGTTTCAAAAGCGTCAACAATAGCCTGCCAATTTTTTGGTTGAGTTCCTAGCACATTTTTGAGCTCTTTTCTTGAAACATGTCTCTCTTCTTCCCATTTTGACTTGTAATCTACAGTGTCATCCCCTGCAATCCAGCTAGCCCTATCTGCAGATTTCTCCTTCATTCGCCTCCCATCATCAAGTTTTACAGTTAACACCCTCCCATGAAACTCCATACCATCAAATTCAACTGCCTTCATTGCTGAATTTTCAGCTGTTGTACCTGCATATATTACAAACCCAAACCCCATGTTTCTTTCAGTATCGTTGTATCGCTTTATTGATATCACTTTCTTTATTGGTCCAAATTGTCTGAACAATTCTTCAAGCTCGTTCTTTGTTATCCACCATGGAAGATTCCCCACAAAGATTTTTCCCTTATCACTGTACTCAATTCGTGTGGGTCCCAAATCACTGTTATTCTCAATTTCATCCAAATCAGTTTTGTATGCAGAAGAATCTGGCAGTGGTTGTGGTGGAGCTGGTGGAGGCGGAGGTGGAGGTGGAGGTGGGGGAGAGAGTTTGCTGGTTAACCAAAGCTTCTCTGTTAGGGTTTGTGAGTTGTTATTATTACCAATTGGGTTTCTTTTAAGTGTTTGAAGGGGATTGGTGATGTTGGTTTTGGGTTTTGGAGGGTGGGGATTGGTGGTGATGGGTTTGAAGGGTGGTTTGTTGTTGGTGGGGCGGCGGAGGGATGAGGAGGTGGAGGTGGAGGTGGAGGTGGTGGTGGGGTTTTCAGAGTCATGGGAGCAAGCGGTGATGGAGTAGAAAGGGAGAGTGGAGGAAAGGGAGTAAGGCTTACCAGAGAAAGTAGAGCAGCAGTATGTGGTGGAGGAAGCAAGGGAAAAGTTATTCATGATGATGGAAATTGGAGATTGTATTCAGTCAGTTCAATTGGTAGATATATGTAATCGACTCCTAGCTAAAGATTCTCCAGCAACTAAAATTGATCAATTAAAATAAACATATCACAAGAAGGATTAGGGAGATATAATGATATATAAAGCAAGTTCATACCATAAAGAACAAAACAAACACCCAAAAACTGATAAAACTTTGTGCTCTTCAAAGAGAAGATACATTACGTGATCCTTAACTTTTATGGGTTTTTACTTGCATATCATACAACTTTACCAATCACAACCTATTATTTTCACAGCCATATAAGTTATGTTGTTATTGTCCAAATGTTCATCCAATTAACAAACTAAAATCAACAATGAGGGAAGCATAAACCATATGAAAGACTGACAGTTAACGTATTCTGTTAGGAAATGTGATGAATAAACCATGATAGAGTACACCCTTGTTGTATCCAGCCACGCCAAAGAAAAAAAAAAAAAAAAAAAAAAAAAATCTAATTCAAATGCAAAGGATATGTCCCGATTGAAAACTCCTTTTACGTTTGGCTATGCAGGAAAAGGTTTCTCGCCTTGTAAACTCCTTGTGTAAATCGAACTTTTAACTCAAATTATTCAGTAAATTTCCAATAGTTCTGGCCTACGTACCTTGTAAAGTCCTAGTTTAAATTCAACTTTCAACCAACAATATGTTGATACAGAGTCTAATCATTGCCCTAAACCCTGAAATTCGGAACATGAAAACCCCTACAAGGAACTGTACTATAATATCGAATGGCTTGATGAAGTTGTTACACGAAATTAGAAACGGAAACGTAATTTCCAATATGGAGATACTGAATTGAGGTGACAGTGAATGACGGGGAAACTACATACCAGTAAAGGTTGTTCCGGTGAATACCGGCGTCAGCCTCCGTTCTCTGGTGGTAAGTAGGGTATGAGTATGACTCTGTTTTCCTTCAGCCACTTATCCTCTCTCTAAAAGAACGACGCACTTATCTGCAGCAGCAACTGTAATTCTTATTACTTAAAATTGAACTGTGTGTGGTAAATGGTAATGCTACAGATAATGTGAATTGATTTGGGACCCTCCGAATGTATAATGTTAAAACAAATTAAAAAAAAAAAAGATAAAACATAATAGAAATCAATTGTCAAAATTAACCCGATTCGATTTTGGTATTTATTAACTAACCAAAACGTCAAAATCAATTCTCAAAAACACCATTTGATACGTGGGCCTAAATTAGGCCTAAAAAAATATATGGCTTTGGTGTGACTCCTAAAATTTTAAGTATGAAAACATTTCAAATTAGAAAAAGATAACAAAAGAGATATATGTTTTAAATTGTTTTTTATTTAAAAAATTGTATAAATAATATATTCATGATTGTAATATACTATTGTTAATTTATTATTCAATATAAATCAAAAAGCATGCTATTACCTCTTGGGATTAAAATCGTCCTTTTAATTTAATTATATTGCTGCATACAACCGTTGCTAAATGGTGACAAAGTTTGATATAAATGACAATTGTTTTAAGTTAAATTTCTTTGTGTAGGATATGAGCGAACTAAACGTATAATTCTCATAGTTGGGAAGTTAGGTTGTATTTAGTGTCACAGCTATCTGATAAGCTAACTTATTTTTCGAGCTTTTTAAAATTGTCAAGTTTGACAATTTAAAAAATAGGTTATAAGCTAGCTTTTTAAAAAACTACTTAGGTTATGTTTTACGTACTAGCTGAAAAGCTAGTTGATAGATGAAAAGCTAGCTGGTAGCTAAAAATAGGGTCTGTCCAAAGATTTTCCATGCCCCGGGCAATAAAGGTTAAAGATGCCCTATGTTTAAGTATGATACGATGATACTAATTACTAAAGCAAAACAATTAGAAATATTTTTAAAATATATATATTCAAGATGCCCTATGTTTGTTTTTTAACGTCTGCAGGCTTAAAAAACAAACCAAAACATAATCTGATTTCTGATTACCAAAGCTTTAAAATTCTAATTTCTGATTTCTTAACTCATTACCAATGCAAAAAAATTCTGATGTTTGATATCTTAAGTCACTAACAGCAATGATAATCTAATTTTTAACATAAACAAACAATTAACTAGCTTTAAACAAACATCAAACATCCCAAGCATAATTTGATTTTGAAAAAGAAAAAAAAAACTGATCTTGAAAACATCCTGGAATAATCAGATTAAGCATAAACAAACATGAAAAAAAATCATCTACCAAAGATCCAATCACACAAATCAGATTTTTTTTTTTTTTTTAAAAATCCTAATATTCTAGAAATTAGAAATCAGATGCGTTTCTTCAAAAATCAGAGAACAATTGATTTCAAATCAAATGGGGAAAAGGAGATGGAAAGTGTTACCTGAAAGGAAAAGGAGAAGGAAAATCGGTCAAACAGAAGGAAGATGCCGTGTGTTGAAGGGGAGCATTTGTGTCCGTCGATGGTTGTGAAGGTGGGAGCTTCTGGTCGGTGCGGTGGTCGGTGCGTCCGGTGGACGGTGATTCTGGTGGTCGGTCACAAGGAGGACGACGTACGGTGGATAACAACCGGTGGAGGAACGATTGATGATGAGGAGAGGTATGGAGGCGCTGAGAGAAAATAGTTACGTGATTTTTTTTGTTAGGATTAAATGAGATGTTAAATGAGATATGAAGACCTTAGAAGACTTTCTAAATCTAGAACGAGAAGGGACTAAAATACCACTAAAAAAAGCTTACAACACACACAACACAAAAGAGATATATGACTTGTTGAATCTGCAATAGTTTCACATCCAATCAATGTGTCTTTATAATAGAAACAACGAATTAAATCTACAAGAAAATTTAAAATACATGACTCGCTAGTTTTTTACATCCAACCAGGTTTGGATAATACATAGCTTCCAACAGAGTTGATCAAAATAAAAGGAAAACTTGGTGCTCGTGCATTTCATAATCCCGTTAAGTAGACAAAGATTCAACTAATATGACATGTGTAAAAATTGCTAAAAGAAACATGATTTGATTTCAAAATTATATTAGACAAATAAAATGCAATGCCTTTTGTAAAAAAAATATAATTGAAAGTCAAACAAAATTCTAACTAGAAGTCCAAAAGAGTCAATTTAATTCACTAATTTGGGCATATTAGTACGATGCACTACTATCTTTTACTAAATCAAACATAATTTCATTTTGGTTGTAATTCCAAGTTTGATTATTTTCAATTGAAACTCAAACATAATGCCCTAGGAGCCTAAAGCAATAACCAAAAGTCTTCTTTATCAATTATAAATGAAACCAAAATTGTCTATCGTGCTGAACATATCTTTCTATCTAATTACAAATGAAACCAAGATTAAAACCCTCAAAGTTAAATTCATTCTATCATGTACTATCATCATTTCTCAAATCTTCAAATGATTCAAATTTTTAACTTTCAACGCAAATTAAAGACATACCTCATACATGTACTGAATCAGGGGGCTGAGAATTGGATTAATTTTTTGAATTTGAGATGGCCGATGAAAGACTAAATGATTTCTAATGAAAAATCAAACATATTATCAATGATACACATTATCAAACTAGATTTGAGAACTCATAAATTAAGATTTTTTTCTTTTAACTGTATTGATACTTGATAACGGGCTACTTCAATTTTCCTTTGTACAATTACCATCAGTGAGAAGCAAATTTAATATACGGAATTGGATTGAACCTATAAATATAAGAAAATTTTCATAACCTGGACCTACCCGCACTCAAGATTCCGATGAGTTGATGAGATGTCCTCGTGTCCTCATCTTTTACTCTCCTGACTTTTTGTCTTCAATTCTACTATTCTCCATACTAACATTTTAAATCAAAAGCTAATTAGAGAAAGACTAAAAGAGACTCCTCGATCTAGGTGTGTTGCGAGTTGCGACCGTTTCGTTTACCTATACATAGAAGTGTGTGGCGTGCTCGTATCTTTTAGCTGCTTATCTGATTTTGGATTTTTAGTTTGGCGCCCTTACAACATCTGACTAGAATTATTTTGCTTGCTAGCTCATTAAACGTGTCCCAAATAAAAGATGAACACTTAAGAGATGTAGAAAATCTGATGCCCTTCAGCCCATTGTTGCCTTGGGTCATGGCCCAGCTTGCTCTCCCCATGGGTCGGCTCTAGCTAAAACGCTAACTGGTAGCTAAAAATCTAGTTGATAAAAATGACGTTTGGTAAAACTAGCTGAAAAAACTTGCAGAAATATATAAAATTACATAAAAAGACATTTAAAATAACGTGTTTTAATAATTAATTAGGGAGTATATTTGGAAAATTTTAAAAAAGCTAATCTAAGGCTATGTTTGGCGTACTAGCTGAAAAGTTAATTGTTAAATAAAAAACTAATTAATAACTGAAAAGCTATCAAATAAAAAATATCGTTTGGTAAAACTAGCTGAAAATATAAAATGACTTAAAAGTACATTTAAAAAAATATATTTATATAATTAATTAAGGGGTATATTTGGAAAATAAAAAATAAAAAAAAAACTCCTAAAAAGCTAGTCTAAGTAGCATTTTAAAAAACTAACTTATAAGCTAGTTTAGAAGCTATTTTTTGGCTTGTCAAACATGACAACTTAAAAAAAATCGAAAAATAAGTTAGTTTATCAGCTAATTGTGGTGCGCCAAACACGACGTAAGTACTTTTTTAAATAGCTAGTTTATAAGCTACTTTTTGACTTGTCAAACATAACAACTTAAAAAAAACTCAAAAAATAAGCTAGTTCATCAGTTAGCTGTGACGCTCCAAACACAGCCTAGACTAGCTTTTTAGATGCTTTTTTAAAAACATTCAAATATACCCTTGATTAATTATAGAAACATATTCTTTTAAATGTCTTTTTATGTTCGTTTATATGTTTCTGCTAGCTTTTCAGCTAGTTTTACCAAACGCCATTTTTTATCAACTATCTTTTCAGCTACTAGCTAGTTTTTTATTTAACAGCTAGCTTTTTAGCTATCAGCTAACTGTTTAACTAATAGCTAGCTTTTCAACTAGTATGTCAAACACAACCTTAGTTTATTTTTTTCCTATATTCAATGAGTATAAACAAGATTTGTGTAGTTAGAAAGCGAGTAGAAACAATAGTCTTATTCATTCATTTATATTTGTGAATGTTCATTTACTAATTTTCATTATTGTTACTTTGTTTATAGAACAAATTACCAAAATTGTCCATGTGTTTGCCAAAATGTTGCGTTTGGTCCCTATTTTTTTCTTTTGCACTTGGATCATCCCTAGGTTTTGATTTTGTCAAGATAAGATCTTTATACCTCAAATGACTTGCAAAGGAGTGATGATTTTGGATCTCTAAGCTTCACACTAAGCAATGAACCTTCAACCTTCTTCTATCCCTTCAAATTGAGCAAGTAAGCACCAACTTCTCTTCTCAAGAGCTCAAAGACACAAAATGATGGCTAAGGGTCGTAATTTAGGGTTTAGGAGATATGGCGGCTGGTAAAGAGGTCAGTCCTAAGGACTTAAGGAACTTATATAGGATGCAACACCCTAAAATTAAGGTTTCATTAAACCTTCGTACGCCCAATGTACGAGGCTCGACTCCGCGATCAGACTTCCTCCTTAGATATTTTAAATAAAAATGGCTAAAAGAAAACATACCCAATTCAAGTGTTACAATTTCAATAAATTGTTTTTATTTATATTATAATGCTTGTTTGTTATTTACTTCGATTATGTTTGACTAAAACCTTTTTACTTTAATTGTCATAGAAAAATAATGATATTATTTATTTTGACCTTCCATGAGGTTTGAGGAATAATGATGTATTATTCTTTGATGTTCATTTGTGTTTTTTATGTTCATTTACGTATAACTTTTTGTTTGTCATTTATGTTATTTATATTCGTTCGTTTATATTTGTTAAGCATTTTAACAGCCATGAAAATACTGATTTTTAAATGAACATACATAAACAAAAAATTTTGTTTGTTTGTGCGGTTAAACTTAAACAAGTGAACACAATAAGCTCATGTTCATGCTTGTTTAAACCCTGTGACTACATGTTTCAACTCATATGAAATTGTCTGCCTTTGGGGATGGTTTACCTGATCCCATATGGCTTGTAATTTGTAGGATAACGAGTGTTTTAAACCCGCGTTATAGGAACCATTTCTTTAAATTTTGTCTAACATATATAGACCATTTATATAATTATGTTTTAGACATCGGCCATTTCTATAACTTTTTTTTTCAGCGACCATTTTTATAATTTGTTTTCAAATGTTGCTTGTTACACAAGGATTTTTTTTTCTTTAAATTTTTCCAGATGGACCATTTCTATCATTTTGTTTACCTACAATAGCAGTCACTTTGGTAAATGTTATATAGTATAACACATATGCTTGAAGTTTACCCTAGGCCAACAAATTGACTAGTTACATGTTTATGTTTAACGAACTAATTGAAAAGTTAGCTACTAACCGATTAAAAATGACATTTTGTAAACAAGCTGATAAAAAAAATAATGTTTGAGAAAACTAGGTTATAAGCTAATTATGGAATATCAAACATAGTTAGGAATGTCAATGGGATTAAAATGAGACAAAAATAACCGCTGCCCCCGAATTTGCTTGTTGCCCCCAACCCCAAATTCACATGCCCCCAAATTTCAAGACTATCCTTGATTCCGCCTCCGTAATCCCTCATTAACCAGGTTTCCCCCAAAATCCTCCGTTCAATCTTATTTACCTTATTTTTTCACTTGTTTTATTACGTTTATCTTATATATTACACTAATTATTCAAATATGAAACAAATATCACACGATGTCTACTTTAAATTTAATATTTTTTTTTCAAATAAAAATAATTATATACTACATAGTAATTATATGAGAGAGCCTACACTTGCTCCCGCTCCCCAACCCAAAAAACATAGTGAAAATACACCATATGAAAACGGGCCCAACAAAGATATTTTACACAGGTTTACCCACATCATATTGCTCCACCTGAATAAAAGTAAAACTTGGAACGTGTAACTAATAAGTAATAACTTTTCGTTTATATATGTAAAAAGATAGAACAGAATCAAGTCAATTTCAGACTTTCAATGATCAATAAGACGGCTAGGAGCGGGCAATGCCTAATGGCGTTATTATGACGTGGCCTCCAAACACGGCGTTATAACACCTGGAACACCGCGCCCGGATGACGTTTTTACGCGTTACTGTGGTAACGCTTCAAAACGGCTATTTTTCGAGGCTCAACGTATACATTTCGTTTTTGAACCGTTGTAAAATAGTCAAAAATGTAAAAAATAATAATAATAATAATAATAATAATTTTTTGAATGTTTTTACCTCTTTACGCCTATATATATATATATATATATATATATATATATATATATATATATATATATATATATATATATATATACATCCATTTTATTTCTTATCTCATATCAAACTACATTTCAAATTCTTCCAAAAAATTATCTTTTGAAAACTATGGATCAAAACCCCAACACTCCTCCAAACACAAATACACCTCCGCCTCTCGGTTTTGCACAAAACGAAATGTATGCGAACATCCTCAACACTCAAGGCAATTTTTTCAATCCCGTCTCACCCCTTCCACAAAACCTTTTCAACCCATTTGGTACAATGCAACAAAATACCACACAACCACAACCCACCCAACAAACTGTACCCGAGACGCAAGGGGGGGGGGAGCGAAAAAAAAACGGCCCAACAAGGGAGATCACGAAGGAAAGGGAAAGCGGTTGCGGTGGAGCAATCGGAAGACGAGCCTCCAACATGGTGGACCGCGGAGGAGGAGTACGCATTGGCGGTGGCTTGGTGCGGGACATCAAAAAATCCAACGCAAGGAAACGACATGCAAAGAGTTGTCTTTTGGGAAGCCGTGATCGGGAAATTTCGTAGCCTTTTGAATAAAGATGAAAATTACCGCAATCACGACATGTTGAGTAGCAAATTGACTCAAATAAGCAAGAAGTGCACCAAGTTTAATTCCATCTACAACAAGCTTTCCTCGCACAAGCAAAGTGGTGCGACCGATTTTGACGTTTATAGAGCGACGAGGGAGCAATATCATGTGGAGACCGGTCACGTTTTTTAGCACGAAAAAATTTGGAAGATTGTGAAGGAAGACCCAAAGTGGAATAAAACCGACACATTTACGGAACAACAATCGAAGAGGTCGCGCGGCTCGGGTTCGGTCAATGTTTCGGACGCACGCACGAACATCGACCTCAATGCGGACACGGATGAGATACCGGACGACTTGAACGACATTGAAGAAATCTCCCCTCCTCGACGACCAATAGGCCACGACAAAGCGAGGCGTGCTCAACGACACGCGGATGAAGCCGAAAGTAGACGACGAGAGCAAGCCGAAATGAAAAAAAAAATTGACGAGCACAACGAAATCGCTCGTAAACTATATGATTTGCAACGGGAACATTTTGAGTTCTTGCGTCGTGAAACCGATGACGATAGTATTGCGAAAGATTTGGCAATTCTTCAAACTAGCGAGGATAATTTGACACCGAGACGGTTGGAGACACTCCGAAAAATGAAGGCGAAGATTGAGCAGAAATATTTAGACGAAGATTAGTGTTTTTTTTCGTTGTAATGTTTTTTTTTTTGTTTTTTTTTCGGTCTATGTTTTTTTTTTCGTTGGAATGTCGTTTTATGTTTTTTCGTTGGAATGTAGTTTTTAATTAGTATTTATTTTAATTATGTGTTATTTAATTTATATGTTTTTTTAAAAATTATTATGACATAAATTAAAAAAATAAAACAAAATAGAAAAATGGGAATCACAAACATAAAAAAAATGGTGTTATCACATGTTATTTTGTTATTTGGTGTTGCCCATTTCCACATTTGGTGTTATAACATCCATTTATGACTAGGATGATGATGTGGTACCTTTTGGGTGTTACCCACACCCAACAGCCTAAAGAATTCATAACTTACTTTCACCAACATACAGCCTAGACAACCAACAAACTCAAAGCCAACTTACTAGGGTAAATAGCATAAAAAACACTCCGTTTACACCAAAATTCTAATTTGACACCGTGTTTTTTTTGTCTCAAATTTGACACTGTGTTTTCTAATTTGTTACAATTCTGACCACTTGACCGGTTAACCAGGTTACATACATGCTGACATGACATGATGACGTGTCAGTTTTGATGATATGGCATGCTGACATGATATGCTAACGTGTCAAAACTGAATTTTTTTTCCACAAAAAACACTAAGTTTTCACTTTTTTTCGATTTTGACACTAAGTTTAATTTTTTCTTTCAATTTTGACACTATGTTATTTTGTTCCAAATCGAACATTATTTTTTCCAATTTTGTTCAATTTTGACCATTTTCCATTTGAAACAGTATAAATATATTTTTTTATTACATTTTAAACCGTATAAATATATTTTTTTTGTTTAAAAACCACATTTTTATTTAAATACAAGGTGTTTTTTTTTTTTTTTTTTTTTTTTTTTTTTTTTTTTTTTTACATTCAAAGTATAATGTATAAATATGCATTAGTTATATCATGAGAATCAAACTAACCATAAGCTTCTAATAAGATGTGAAAATTTCAGGGGTTGCAAACTTGACATCCGAGTTTTAATCGACTACACGCCTCCAAACCTACAAACTCATTTTAAAGTTGCGTATTTAATATAAAATACGGTTTTTATATAACTAATACATATTTATACATAAAATTATGGTTTGAATGTAAAAAAAAAAAAAAAAAAAAAAAAAAAAAAAAAAAAAAAACTTGTTTTTATACAAAACTATGGTTTTTAATTGAAATGGAAAATGGTCAAAATTGAACAAAAATTGATAAATGATGTTCGATTTGGAACAAAAAAACATATTATTAAAATTGAAAGAAAAAATTAAACTTAGTGTCAAAATCGAAAAAAATGAAAACTTAGTGTTTTTTGTGGAAAAAAAATTCAATTTTGACACGTCAGCATATCATGTCAGCATGTCACATCATCAAAACTGACACGTTATCATGTCACGTCAGCATGTAACCTGGTTAACCGGTCAAGTGGTCAGAATTGTAACAAATTGGAAAACACAGTGTCAAATTTGAGACAAAAAAAAACACGATGTCAAATTAGAATTTTGGTGTAAACGAAGTGTTTTTTATGCTATTTACCCAACTTACTAATCAATAATTCTTCTACATCTCAAAAATAAAAAACGTAAATCAAAAGAAAAAAACACTAAAAATAGTCGAGTAACCAAATTATTCTATAAAAAAAAGTATCAATACCTCCTAGCAAAATCACCACCACCACCACCCCTACCAAAACCAGTGGCAGCCGGCACCGCCTGAGGCTCAACCGTCGCCTTCACAACCCCAGGGAGGTCACCCATCCCAAGAGCAACCAGCATATCAATCGTCTCCTTATCAACCTCAATCAGATCGGTTTTAATGGCAGATTCATCAGGCACAAAGTCCATACGGCGTTCCCTTTCTTCCTCCTGGAGCTTCAATGATATACCTCTCACTGGTCCCTTTTGGATACGCTTCATGAGGTGAGTTGAAAAACCTGCAATCTTGTTCCTCAAACGCTTCGAAGGGATGATTGCAACTTCCTCCAAAATCTTCTTGTTTGTATGGAAATCCAGAGTCATCTTCCCGTAATACCTCTCGATCACTACCCTAGACGATTTCTTCACTGTCTTCGTACGAACACGACCCATCGTTCAGCTCCTTCTAAATCAATATGATCAATGAATCTGAAACGATTAATAACAGCTAACAATCCTTACGCTTTTCAGCTTTTGGTGATGCCTTCTAATTGTATTTGGAAGAAAAGAAATCTACAGGGCATTATCATTCCACAAGTAACAATTATTCGATCAATTATATAATGTTGATTACAGAGACTAAGAATCGACCCCTAACCTACCATTTCGAAGCATTGGAACAGATCACAGCGAACTATACTATAGGATTAAAAGTAATCAACTTCTTGTACGAAACTAGAAAGTCGAATGTGAGTAGCAATATTGGGAGAGCTGTAATTATATGGCGGGTAATGACGGATGACTTACATACCTGTGGCGGTTGTTCCGGTGAAGAACGGCGACGAACTCCCCCTCTCTGGTGGCAAATAGGGTATCTGGGTGTGTGTGTTAATGAAACCAAAACCCTACACATTATCTTAATAAACAGAGAAGGGGCAAAGTTGTAATTTAAGGGTACTCGGAAAAAAATGCTGGTTCTGCCCTTGTAAAACAATATTAGTTAAAATAAGGCCAAAACTACAAAAACCCAAAAAATTTCATTTAATTTTTAAAAATTACTATATTATTTTTTAAATATTAAAATCTTATTATTTTCTAAAATTCTAATTTAAGATTTTCCATCTTGAAATAACGCAATATATTTCCATCTATCCATTAAAACAATCACTATATCATAATAATTTTTAATATGTTAAAACTTTTATTTTTCTGAAATTTTTTAATATAAAAAACTATAACCAATAAATCCTTAGAGAATGAGTTAGCTAATATTTGTAGCAGTCTAGGTTTATTGGTCTCAAAGTCATAGATAACTTTTAAAAATATATAATTTTTAACACAATGAATGATTTTTTTTTTTAAATCTGATTAAAATATGTTCGGATAATTTTTGTTTAAAAACCATTGAGTCTTGTAAAAAAAAAGTTCCAATCGAGACATACTTTGTTTCGAAACGTCACATTATGACAATTTTAGGTAACACGAAGGGTTAAAACTGCAAATAATAATACACTCACTTCGCTTCAAATCAGAATTTCAAAATTAGCGGGAGCAGTTCTTCACCATCTCCAAGTTCATTCTACCATGTCTGCCCACCGAAATCCATAAAGAATCAGGATGATTTCACCTCCGAGTGAAAGAATTCACCGAAAATATTCAATCTAACCTGTGTTCTTCTCAAGCATGGATCAAATTTTGCTTTAGATTCTCTATTTGAAAATCCCTATTTCAAAACCCTAAATCGATAAAGAATGGATAGAGTAGTGTGTCCCGAAAATGCAGAGGTTGTGGAGTTCATGTTGAAAAAACAAAAGGAAATGGTGGATTTATCGGAGAATAACGTTAAGACGATATCGAAGGCCTGCTTGAAGGTTTGCAGTTCCAAGACCCCAATCAAAACCCTAAAGGACTTCTCCAATGTCAAGTAACGATCACTTTTCAGCATATAAGCTTTTATGTACTTGTTATGAATCTGATTTTTTCTCCGAATAATTGCCTTTATCTTGTACTACTCCACTGTTGTAGAAAATTATACGGTAATTTTACTCTGAATGATGTCAAGCAACTTCTTTTTTAATTGTGTCAGAGGTGTTGGAAATTGGATCTTGAGAATCATGAAAGGTTTCTTTGTTGATGAAGATGAGAATGAAGAGATGATAGAAAGTGGTAATTCTCTGTTGATTCACACTTTCTTTTGTTGCCTTGCAGTTAGCTCTTGTTTCCATTGTCTATAATCTCTATTTGATTAAACTTCATAGGGAAAAGAAAAAAGGGAAACAAGCAATATGTGCCTCAAAAAAACTCTGCAGCTTATGCTTTATTGATCACTCTTTACAGGTAATCATAACATCTTTTTCCTTGTTACTTTTTTGTGTAACATTGGTCTGATAACATCAGTTTTGATGTTAGGGGAACATCTAATGGAAGTAATTTTATGCGAAAACAAGAGCTAATTGATGCTGCTGAAGCAAGTGGATTGTCTCGTTCACCTATAATGTATGTATTTACTTTTCTACCCCTCTGTCTAGTACTTATACTGATCTTTTATGGTTACAGGCCTGAAATAGGAAAGGGGAAAGCAGGCCAGTTTGGAGTTAGCTCAGGCAGGGATTGGTATAGTGGATGGAATTGCATGAAAAAATTGATAGATAAAGGGTTGGCTGTAAAATCAAGTAACCCTGCAAAGTAACTACATTTTGGCTTTTTGTATTTTTATTTATCCTTTTCATATAAAGAAAAATTGATAGTTTTGGAACCTTTTGTATTTTAGATATATGCTGACTGAGCAAGGAAAAGAAGCTGCACGTGATTGTATGTTGAGATCTGGATTGGTTGATTCTACAGATGAGCTTGCTGATGTGGAAAAAACTTCAGATTTAACCCAAAAAAATCTGAAAGATTCAGTGTGCATTGATGCTGAGTTGGTTGATGATGTGGCATCTAGGCATGTTTCTTCAAGTTTGCAGAAAAAACCAGTTGAGATTCCTCCAGATACTGTTGATAAGGTAGAGTGTCTTGTTTTTCTCATGAAAAAACACACCCTTTCTTTTCTTTGATGACTCTTTTGGGTTGTACTATGGCTTAAAAATTTTTAACTTTTATTAATTTCTGCAGCTTGTGCGAATGGGATACTCAAAAGAACAAGTAATCCGTGCTTTTTATGAGGTCTCAAAAAAGTCACCAAATGAAGAACCTTCTTCACTTTGGCTATCTGTTTTATGTTCTCTTCGTGAAGTCGAAGTCTACAGTGCACCTTTGACCAATGTTCCAAAAGTCAAACGTCATCATCATCATCCATCATCAAGCTCTTTCACTCATAAAGAAACTACACAACTCCCGACTTCAATCAAACCTTGTTCATCATCTGTAAGTCTTGGCCTCACTTTTTTCAAACTCTTCTTTTGAATTCATAAGAATATTGTTATTTTATTTTCTAATGTTTGTTATAGGATGAGAATGTGAGGAAGAGAAGTAGGAATGTTCTAGAAGCTAAATCAAATGTTCTATCGATGCCACCTTTGACACTTGGAGACCGATTCGAGGATGTATATGAAGTGGTTTTAATATTAGATGATCGGGAAAAATTCACCAAGGAGTGAGTAATTATTTCAAACATTTTTTTATTTTTCTTAATGACTCATGCAAAATAGTTTTAAATCTAACTAATTTTCAGGTCAAGGTCTAGAAAGCTTCTTGAGAATATCCGACTCCATTTTAAGATACTAATAGAGGTAAATCAGATTTAACTCAATCAGCAACTATCAAACAATCTCTTATTAATTATTAATATATTAATTATTTTTTATAGGTGAGGCGATTACCTGTGGGAGATGGAATTTGGTAGTGAATATGTTCTTGATTTTATTGTTGAAAGAAAAAATGTTGATGATTTAAGATCTTCCATTAGAGATAATCGTTACAAAGAGCAGAAAGTTCGGATCATGGTGATGTTTCTTACTAGTTTTTTTATTTGAAGCTATTTATTTAATACTGTAAATTATTTCTAATTTATTATTTTCGTTTGTCATGAAGAGGTGTGGGCTCAAAAGGTTGATATACCTAGTAGAAGGTGATCCAAATGCTTTAGAAAGTGCTGAAAGTATTAAAACAGCGTAAGTACATTTTTTTTTTTTATAAAATATTGTCTTTTATTTGTAATGATTTTTTTTTTGTATTAATGATATTTGTAGATGCATGACAACCGAAATTTTGGAGGGGTTTGATGTACAGAGAACAAGTGGGTTAGGAGATACACTAAGAAAATACGGTTATCTTACACAATATTACAAATCTCTTGCCAATGAGGAGGAACATGTAAATTTCCCAATTTGCCCTCCGTTTGATCAGTTTATTGAGCGATGTCAAGAGTTAAGATAAGATGACAGTCAGTGATGTTTTCGCCACCCAACTCATGCAGGTATAAAATATAATATGATTTTTAATCTTTTATGCACAACTTTTTTTTTTTTTTTTTTAGTTAATTAATGAACAAAGTTTGCAGGTTCCACAGGTGACTGAGGATGTTGCCATTGCTGTGCTTGATTTATACCCAACGGTTTCATCACTTGCTCGTGCCTACTCGGATCTTGTAAGTTTTTTTTTAATCATTCTTTATAAATATTTGAGAAAATACTAGCATAAAGAAAAAAAAAATAAGGGCGAATTTGTAAAATGTTAGGACATAATGGGGAGTTCCTTATTTTACCGACTAACTTTATCTGTTAAGTTTTTTTTTTTTCTTCTGTATCATGTCAAAAGAAAAGAGTCATGTATAGTGATTTTGACTTGTGAATTGGGATTAATGATATTGGTTTGTTAGGTTGGTGACACGTGTGCACAAGAGGAGCATCTCAAGAAGCAAAGTAACAATGTCATCAATGGAGTAGCTAGTAGGAACATTTTCCAATTTATTTGGGGTGGTTGATTACTTGATTAGATGTAATGTGAAAGCGAAAAGAAATGAAAATTTATGGGTGTTTTATTTTTGTAGTAATGTAATACTATAAAGGAACTAATAAAGAAAGTGAGAAAATTGGATTTTAGGTAAAAAATATTTACAAATTTAAAAAAAAATACCATTATCTTTACGAGAATTAAAAGGAAAATGCTTGTTTTTAGTATAATTATTTATTATTTATTTAGTTACCTTGAAACTTTACTCAACTATACTGGTTGCAACATATATAATATATTCACATATTTTTGTTGGTGAAAACGACCTATTTACTAACCTTTCTAAATTTGATAGGTTTAATAAATTATTAAATATCTACAATTCTGTCACCTTTCATTATCTCATGAAAAGTTTTCAACATCTTTATCCTTTTCTATATGAATTGATCACCACATATGTGTTTCACTTTTCTGCTTTATGTGCATGCTTAGCTGTATAAACAGAAAAAACCGGCTAATATATACTTTTTATTTAGTTTTCTGTATACGTAAGGGGTACACGTTCTAATTTGAAATTGTTTTTGATTAATATCAATATATGATTTTAAATCATAAAGCTTTTTATCAAAACATCATTTTCTAGTCCCCAATGTCTTTATATTGCTTTATCATGTGTTTTTTCTTTTGAAGTCTTGATTACTCATGACGACTATCAGATTTTCTGATCAATAACTAGGTAGAAAACCCAAAAGAAGTTTGGCAAACTTTTTGTGAAATATCCTTTGTGGCACTTTAAATTTGTGGAACGACTTTAACTAATAAAAGATGTAAATATGTAATAGATATGGACAAAAAGTGCATTCGTTTAGAATATGGGAAACTTATTTGGTTAGGTTCTCTTAGTAAAAGATAGAACTTACGATGTGGTTGCTTTCATCTTGAAGTGAATGTCACAACGATATCTTGTCCAAATCGGAGTTGATTTGAATGTGATATTCACTCTCAAAATTCACTTTGTAGCATATATTGGTTTAAATGGATTGCGATTTAATCAAATCAAAATACTGAAAATAAAACAACATGGATCATTGTGACTGGCCGGAACTTAGAGACAAAATTAGTGATTTTGAGTGATTAAGTGATGTGGAATTAGCATGACAAACAAACGATCTTGTCCTCATCTTCATGACCAATCAAAATTATAAAAAAAATAAGGGGTAGTTTTGTGAAGTGAGATGAGGTCTAAAAATAAGGTTTTGTAATCTGATATATACATATATACGAGTCTTTTTAGTTAACAGTTTAATCCAAAACATGTTTTTAGAAAGTGTAATCTAGATACGAATCTTTAAATTAAAGGTTTTAAATTGAACGATAATCAAATGAATCCTTTAATCATTGAACTTTTGTGAAACTGATCCACAAAAGAAGAGCTAACTTTGAGGGGTAGTCATGTTTTGACCAAAAACAATTACCTAAAAATTGTTCCCATTTTGTCATGTGAACCATCTTCAAAAGTTGATGGACTACATAACACACAATAAAGGGATCAATTCAACCCACTATAGAACTTGACCAAATTTAATTCTATTCTTACCCCTCATATCTCTCTATCAACAAAATAATAATTAAACAAAAAAAGCAAAAAAAGTCAAAGGTCAACTTTACATTTTTAGAGTTTGATCCTCTATGTCAATTGATTCCTTCACCATTTCAACATTTTTTTTTGACAAACAATCCCATCTTCCTCACCATCAAAGCTAGCATGAACACTATATAGAACATAAACAAGCACCACAACTGCTGAAAAAAATCCAAACCGAATATAGGAGGCAGTGTCGATATTTCCCAACAGAAATATGTTGAGAAATATAGATACACGTGGTATCCATGGCATAAGTGGGACCCCCCAAAAATCAGGCTTTCTTGCTTGTGGGACCATGTAACTGAACAACTGTACTAATCCAACTCCAATTATAGAACATCCACCAAGCATGAACCCTTTAGGTTTCCCGGGCGGTGCGAACCACCATAGCAGGGTAAACATGATGGAAGTGAATGAAAAGTTTAACAAGAACGACAGTGTGGGCCATGGGGTTGTGGTCCCCAGTGAGACATATCGTCTGTAAATGACTGCGTTTGAGACCATTAAGAAGACAAAAAGTGTTCCGATGGAAACAAGGTTGAGGAGGACGTGTAGCTCCGTGAATAGCGCTATCGCCGCAATCAAAATCCCTAAAAGTCAAAATACATACTATTTAGTCAAAAAAAATTCTAGAAAAATTATTTTAAAAGGAATCAAGGATTATCTAAACATATGGGAAGACAAACAAAATCTTAAAATTCACAAAAGATTTAGGACAAGTACATCAAGAAGTTGTTCAAGGAAAGTAAGTTTTAGTAAAAGTCAAATTTTTTAAGACATTAAAAGAATGGATCTAATTTAGTGGTTGTAAAAGAAGGAATTCACAAGACCCACATGGTAAATACATGTGAATTTGGCTCAATTCCTCCATATCTCTACCTACTGCATAAGCGTGAATTAGGCTGCATAAAATAAGTTAATTTAATGCAGGAAAATGAAAAAAGAGGACAAATTTGCACTCAATATAGCAATATCCCTTACGTGGTAAATACATGTGAATTTGGCTCAATTCCTCTACCCCTCATGCTCTCAAACATTTCTCTTGCTCGATGCATGTCACCTTTCTTTGCATAATATTTAATCATCAATCCAAACTCTGTCCTGGAAGGCTATAATAGTCAACTTTTAGAAAAAAGAATCAATTTATTTATAAAATAGAGTAAAGAAAGAATGTTCAGGTTCTAGATACCTTTTTGATCATTTCAAAAGCTTCAACAATAGCTTGCCAATTTTTTGGTTGACTTCCTAACACATTTTTGAGCTCTTTTCTTGAAACATGTCTCTCTTCTTCCCATTTTGACTTGTAATCTACAGTGTCATCCCCTTCAATCCACCTAGCCCTATCTGCAGATTTCTCCTTCATTCGCCTCCCATCATCAAGTTTTACAGTTAACACCCTCCCATGAAACTCCATACCATCAAACTCAACTGCTTTCATTGTTGAATTTTCAGCTGTTGTGCCTCCATATATTACAAACCCAAACCCCAAGTTTCTTTCTGTATCGTTGTAACGCTTTATTGATATCACTTTCTTTATTGGTCCAAATTGTCTGAACAATTCTTCAAGCTCGTTCTTTGTTATCCACCATGGAAGATTCCCCACAAAGATTTTTCCCTTATCTCTGTACTCAATTCGTGTGGGTCCCAAATCACTGTTGTTTACAATTTCATCCAAATCAGTTTTGTAAGCAGAAGAATCTGGCGGTGGTTGTGGTGGAGCTGGTGGAGGTGGAGGTGGAGGTGGCGGTGGGGGAGAGAGTTTGTTGGTTAACCAGAGTGTAACGCCCGTGTTTCGAGGCTAAACATTGATGCGATGATGTAATAGTCTAGGTCAACCATTGTACCTCATTTTAAAGTAATAAAGATGAATTACTTGAATATAATGTGAATTATGTGCTTTTGTGTGCTTATTAATTGTTTATAATAATATAATAAATAAAGGATAAAAATAAGCGTCAAAATTAAAATGGGAGATAAGCCCGATATCTTTACATAAGGTTTTAGTGGTCGAAACAAGGATTCCGGGGATATAAAGAACGCCCAAATCTGACTTCATATGAGGAAGTTATGATTTTTCGAAGTTTCGACTTAGCAGTGTACAACCCAAAGTTGGAATATTAGATCGAGCGGTTTCTAGCCGACACAACCTAAACGAGAATCGAAGATCTCGTTATTAGTAGCGTAACGATAAAAAGACAGACGAAAACGGACGTCGGATGAAGAAGTTAGGAGATTTTAACGAACCAATACTGTCCCGGCCTGTTAATAATGTAACTTTTAAAATAAAATCAAAATTAGCCGACGGAGTCTAAACTAAAGTTGTAGATTACGTTCCCGCCTACGCGTGGATATAAAGAACGTCGAAAACGGAGCTCGCATGCGAAAGTTATGATTTTTAGAAGATAAGTGTGTAATTTGCGAAGCTGGATGCGAGGCTACGCCCAGCGTAGACTTCGGACGCCTCGCGTACCAACTACGCCCCGCGTACGAGGACCCTACGCCCCGCGTATTGACTTTTTCTGCGGTTCCGGAGATGGCCACGTCGCCCCACCCGAAGCGAGACACCTGCCCCTACGCGCAGCGTACCACCGAGGGTACGCGCAGCGTTCCGAGGAGGCTCGCGCCTATAAAAGGGCTGCGAGGGCTGCCGAGTATTTTACACCAAATCCTTCTACTTTCTCTCTCTATTCTCTCTCTAACTCACCCAAACACCCTCCTAAGCCTAGGTGAACCCCCTAGCACCTGAAGGAAGCCCCGAGGCTCCCGGAGTCTCCAAGAAAAAGAGTTTTTCGGTTTGAAACTCTGCCCGCGCAGAGCCCGGTTTTCAAGCAAACTTCCCAGTTTCGTCAAAGAAGGTTATTTTTAGAAGCAAGGTGCTGTCCGAATCACTCCGTATCAGGTGAGTGTATAGTCACTTTCATCTTACACATAGATATGAAGTAATTTATGTGCTATGTGTATAGGTATATGTTAGCTATTTACTTGAGATGTTGTTGAATGAAAGATCTATGCTTCTTTCTTTCAGATCTGAAACTTTTACCTTCAGATCTACACTTTATCCTTCAGATCTAAGACTTTTCTTTTAGATCTGAGACCTTTTCTTTCAGATCTACACTTTCTCAGATCTAAACTGTATACTTTGAGATCTAGGTTGGATGAAAGATCTGAACCTCTTTCCTTCAGATCTGGACTATATATGTATTTTATTCTTTAAAAGTTATGTTGCATAAAAGATGTAAGCTTTACTTTATAGATCTGTACCATGTATGTATTTTATATCTACAAATATGTTGGGTAGAACATGGGTAGATAAAATAGTTGTTGTGGTGAAATAAAATGATGAGAGGCCTCAATGTTGACGTTGTTCCAGTCATCTAGCGGAGTATGGATGACGACCACAGACTTTTCTAGGAAGTCCAGTGGAACGCTAGCAGGCTCGCAACCTGTAGGTGTTTGTGAACGAAGTGTTCACCGGTGTACTCCATCCCCCCCATGGTTGCCTTACGGACACATATGGCTGAGGAACCCCCTTAGCAGTAGTGTCCATCCCGATGAAATTCCTTAGGATAGGTCCCTTATAATAGATGCTCTAGGGACGTAAAGTGAGGATAACGAGAACGGGTAACCGGGTTAGTAATTTGATGAAAATAAATAATGAACTTATTATTGTGGGTTGAAAACACTATATGCTCACCAGGCTCCCCAGCCTGACCCACTCAGTTTCTTGTATTACAGGTAGTGGAAAAAGCATAGTTGGATGATTTGACGAGGGATTACGGATTTGAGGCCAGATAGTGTTTTGTGGCCTAAAATGTTTATTTCTTTTTAGTTTATGCTTATGGTCTGTATCGATGATTGACATCCCGAGTTTTTGTAATGTAATGGAAATACATTTCTTTAAGTAATGCTTTGATAAAATTTATATCATATTTTGTTTTGGGAACAAATTCCGCAATGCTTTTCTTAAGAAGTTACTCTGATTTTTATTAAAAAGCATAAACCAAATCGTTCTTTTCTGGCCGTAAAAATGGGGATGTCATAGTTGGTATCAGAGCATTAGTTTAAGCGAACTAGGAATTTGTAGGATTTCTAGACTTAAACTTAGAATGCTAAGCGATGATTGTGAGGTGTGAGCACTAGGTTATTTAGGAAATTTTGCCTAATATGCCTTATGTGCTAAATGATTTATGCCTTATATGTTGTTATTTGTTCGGATCTATGGTCTGTTGCCGACCGGATCTGGAAACCTTATGTGTTTAGGATTCTAAACGTACGACTACGATATTAGAACTAGCATGTAAACGTTTCGGGGTGATAAGGGGAATTTACACATCTATCATGAATAAAGATCTAAGTTCACCTAATTTGGTGAATAGATCGAGATGGCAAGAACCCGAAGTGGAGCTGGAAACGCAAATGGGAATAGCAATCAGCAGCCTCGCCCCGAAGTGATTGAGTAGGTGCCGATAGTCGAAGTTGCACCTGAGCCAGTCACAATGGCTGGAGTTCAAGCCATGATTCGGGCTATGATGGCGGAACAGAGGGAAGAAATGAGACAACTGTTGCTGAATAACAGAAGCAAACCTTCAATGCCTGTTGAACAACCAGAACGAAATGACAGAGAGTCGGAAGAAGGGAATAACAGCCGCACTGTCAGTCAAGTGGAACCCCCAGTGGTAAGAAGGAATGACCCGGAGAGGGAAATCGACCGAGAGGGACGTATGTATAAGAACTTCTTGGGTGCCAAGCCACCAAGTCTTTCCGGAAACCCAAAGCCTGTGGAGATTATGGACTGGATTTCCGAAATGGAGATGGTATTTGAAAGCTGCAACTGCAGCGAGAAGCAGAAGACCGTCTTCGCTGTGAGACAACTGAAAACTGGAGTCTTAAGCTGGTGGAAGCTATTGGCGGATACAATGACGCGAGGAGAAGCTCTGAAAATGTCATGGGATGAGTTCTTGGAACAACTGAAGGCGCAGTACTATTCAGAGATAGATCTAATTGATCTGAACAATGAGTTCCAAAACTTGAAGAAGGGAAGAATGAGCATCGACGACTATGCTGCTGCATTCACAGAAAATATGAAGTTGTTTCCATACTTAGTGCCAACCGAACTTTCCAAAATTGAGAAGTTCGCAAATGGACTGCCAGCCGACTATGGCCCAACAGTCAAGATGGCAACCACTCTGAAATCAGCTGTTCGAGCGGCTAAGAATGTGGAGACCCAACAGAAAGAAAGGGTCTGGAGAGGGCCGAGGTTGGTGAGAAAAGAAAATTTGACGGATCCTCGAGGTCCGGAAAGAAGAGTAAATTCTCGAAATCTGGTTCGAGAGGAGGAGGATCAGAAGCGAAGTGGTGTGACAAGTGCAAGAAGAAGCACTCTGGGAAGTGTGACGGAGGGGTCACTTGTTTCAAATGCGGAAAGCCTGGGCACTATGCCAATGAATGCACCCTCACCCAGAAGGCTTGTTATGGGTGTAATGAAGAAGGGCACGTTTTGAGGGACTGCCCAAAGAAGAAGGAGGCAGGAAGACCCAACATTCCACCGAAGCCGCCGAAGGCAAGAGCCTTCCAGATGACGCTCGAGGCTGCGAAGGAGGCAACAGACGTCGCTTCAGGTACCTTTCTTGTAAATGGTTTGCCTGCAAATATACTATTTGATTCAGGAGCAAACTATTCCTTTGTATCGCATAGATTTGGAGGAAAATTAGCATTGCCTGTAGAAAAACTTGATAATGCCCTAATTGTGGAAGTTGCCAGTGGCAAGTTCGTACCTGTTAGTGATCGTATTAGGAACATCGTCATCGACCTAAACGGAAACGAATTCCACGAGGAGTTATTACCCATAGAGTTAAACGGTTTCGACATCGTTTTGGGAATGGGTTGGCTTAGCACCAACAATGCTGAGATTCTTTGCAGGAAGAAGATAGTAAGGGTGAACCCACCCGGAAAAGATTCATTTATGGTGTATGGAGACAAACGCAGAGTGAATTCTGGAATCATCTCCCTGATGAAAGCCAGAAAATGTTTGTCCAAGGGATGCGCATCATATTTGGCGTTTGTTATCGATGCTAAGAAGGAAAAGAAGGAGGTGCAGAACATACCGGTCGTATGTGATTATCCGGAAGTCTTTCCCGAAGATCTTCCTGGATTACCACCTGATAGACAAGTAGAGTTCAGAATAGACTTGTTGCCAGGAACAACACCGATAGCGAAAGCACCATACCGATTAGCACCGACGGAGATGAAGGAGCTCATGACGCAATTTCAGGAGTGTTGGACAACGGTTTCATTAGACCTAGTTCATCACCCTGGGGAGCTCCGGTGTTATTCGTGAAGAAGAAAGATGGAAGCATGAGAATGTGCATAGATTACAGAGAGCTGAACAAGGCAACGGTGAAGAACAAGTACCCATTGCCGAGGATTGATGACCTGTTCGATCAGCTGCAAGGTTCGAGCTATTTCTCAAAGATCGATCTTAGGTCAGGATATCATCAGCTAAAGGTGCGAGAACAAGATATTGAGAAAACCGCGTTCAGAACCAGATACGGACACTATGAGTTCTTGGTTATGTCGTTTGGACTAACCAATGCTCCAGCATCATTCATGGATTTGATGAACAGGGTTTGTAAACCATTCCTCGATAAATCCGTGATAGTGTTCATAGATGACATTCTGGTTTACTCAAAAAGCGAGCAGGAGCATGGCAAGCATCTACGAGAGGTGCTAGAAGTTTTGAAGAAGGAGAAGTTGTACGCAAAGTTCTCCAAATGTGATTTTTGGATCCGAGAAGTCCAATTCTTGGGTCATGTGGTTAACCAAGAAGGGATAATGGTTGACCCAGCAAAAATCGAAGCGGTGATGAAGTGGGAACGACCAAAAAGCCCCACGGAGATCCGAAGCTTTCTGGGATTAGCCGGATATTACCGAAGGTTTATCCAAGGATTTTCTTCGATAGCTGCCCCATTGACAGCTTTGACCCATAAAGGAGCCGCTTATACTTGGAATGAGAAGCACGAAGAAGCATTCGAGAAGCTAAAGAAGAAATTATGTGAAGCACCGATTCTTTCTCTACCCGATGGAGTTGAAGACTTCGCAGTGTATAGCGATGCGTCGAGAGTCGGGTTGGGATGTGTTCTAACTCAAAGAGAAAAGGTGATAGCATATGCATCTCGACAATTGAAAGGGCATGAAAAGAACTACCCCACTCATGATCTGGAGTTGGCAGCGGTAGTATTTGCACTAAAGATATGGAGACATTATCTTTACAGCACGAAGTGCAAGCTTTACACGGATCATAAGAGTCTTCAGTATCTCCTTGATCAAAAAGAGTTGAATATGAGGCAACGACGCTGGCTAGAGTTGCTTAAGGATTACGATTGCGAGATACTTTACCACCCTGGTAAAGTAAATGTCGTAGCCGATGCTTTAAGCCGAAAAGTGAGCCTTGAAAGGAGAAGGCCAAGAGCGTTAAGGATAGAAGTTGTCTCGACTATTGTGGAAAATATTAAGAAAGCTCAAGAAGAAGCTTCAGAGAAGAATGGCCGAAAGGAAGAACGTTTGGGCAAAACGTTGGAGTTCGGTACAAACAGTCACGGGCTAAAGGTATTCCAAGATAGGATTTGGGTACCTAAGACGGGAGGAATAAGAGATCTTCTGATGGAAGAAGCTCACAAGACCATGTACTCGATTCATCCCGGCAGCACAAAAATGTATAGGGACCTAAAGCCCTACTACTGGTGGCCGACGATGAAGCTCGATGTTGCGAAGTATGTGGCCAAGTGTGTAACATGTGCAAGAGTTAAGGCACAACATCAGAAACCATACGGGAGTTTAGAACCTTTACCTGTACCCATGGGTAAATGGGAAGACATCACCATGGATTTTGTGACTAAACTACCCAGGACGAAGAACGGTCACGACATGATTTGGGTGGTCGTGGATCGTTTCACAAAGAGTGCACACTTCATAGCTGCCAACGAAAGGTGGTCTATGGATAATCTTGCAAATGCTTACGTGAAGGAAATTGTGAGACTTCACGGTGTTCCTCTAACAATTGTATCGGATCGTGATAGTCATTTCACGTCAAGGTTTTGGAGAAGTCTGCAAGAGGAACTGGGTACGAAGTTGTGTCTGAGTACAGCTTACCATCCGCAGACTGATGGTCAGAGCGAAAGAACGATTCAAACGCTTGAAGATATGTTGAGAGCATGTACCCTCGAGTTCCAAGGTAACTGGGATGAGCACTTACCTTTGGTAGAATTTTCCTACAACAACAGTTTCCACTCGAGCATCAAGATGGCACCCTATCAAGCTTTGTACGGAAAAAAGTGTCGTACGCTTTCTTGTTGGCTTGAGGCTGGAGAAAAGTAGTTTATGGGCCCCGAGATAGTCCATGAGACTGCTGAGAAGCTAAAGGTGATTAGGGAAAGGATGTTAGCAGCTCAGGATCGTCAGAAGAGCTATGATGACAAGAAAAGACGACCGATGACTTTTGAAGTTGGAGATTCCGTTTTGCTTAAAGTCTCACCGTGGAAGGGACTTATAAGATTCGGTAAACGAGGAAAGTTGAGTCCAAGGTTTATTGGACCGTTCAAAGTTCTTCAGAAGATTGGGAACCAAGCTTACAAGCTGGAATTGCCCGAAGAACTCGATGGTATTCATAACACCTTCCATGTGTGTTATTTGAGGAAATTCAAGGGAGAAGTTCCCGACATAATCCTGATCTCAGATTTAAGAATGGATGAGAATAAAAGGCTGATCGAAGAGCCCGAGACAATCGTTGACCATAAGACTAAGAAGTTACGTCGCAAGATGGTCGACCTAGTGCTAGTCCGATGGAAACATTCGAATGGGCCAAATCTCACCTGGGAAACGGAGAGTGACATAAGGAGTCGCTATCCACATCTGTTTGCTGATGCATGATTTCAGGACGGAATCATCCTAAGGGGGAGAGAATTGTAACGCCCGTGTTTCGCGGCTAAGCATTGATGCGAAGATGTAATAGTCTAGGTCAACCATTGTACCTCATTTTAAAGTAATAAAGATGAATTACTTGAATATAATGTGAATTATGTGCTTTTGTGTGCTTATTAATTGTTTATAATAATATAATAAATAAAGGATAAAAATAAGCGTCAAAATTAAAATGGGAGATAAGCCCGATATCTTTACATAAGGTTGTAGTGGTCGAAACAAGGATTTCGGGGATATAAAGAACGCCCAAATCTGACTTCATATGAGGAAGTTATGATTTTTCGAAGTTTCGACTCAGCAGTGTACAACCCAAAGTTGGAATATTAGATCGAGCGGTTTCTAGCCGACACAACCTAAACGACAATCGAAGATCTCGTTATTAGTAGAGTAACAATAAAAAGACAGACGAAAACGGACGTCGGATGAAGAAGTTAGGAGATTTTAACGAACCACTACTGTCCCGCCCTGTTAATAATGTAACTTTTAAAATAAAATCAAAATTAGCCGACGGATTCTAAATGAAAGTTGTAGATTACGTTCCTGCCTACGCGTGGATATAAAGAACGTCGAAAACGAAGCTCGCATGCGAAAATTATGATTTTTAGAAGATAAGTGTGTAATTTGCGAAGCTGGATGCGAGGCTACGCCCAGCGTAGACTTCGGACGCCTCGCGTACCAACTACGCCCCGCGTACGAGGACCCTATGCCCCGCGTATTGACTTTTTCTGCGGTTCCAGAGATGGCCACGTCGCCCCACCCGAAGCGAGACACCTGCCCCTACGCGCAGCGTACCACCGAGGGTACGCCCAGCGTTCCGAGGAGGCTCGCGCCTATAAAAGGGCTGCGAGGGCTGCCGAGTATTTTACACCAAATCCTTCTACTTTCTCTCTCTATTCTCTCTCTAACTCACCCAAACACCCTCCTAAGCCTAGGTGAACCCCCTAGCACCTGAAGGAAGCCCCGAGGCTCCCGGAGTCTCCAAGAAAAAGAGTTTTTCGGTTTGAAACTCTGCCCGCGCAGAGCCCGGTTTTCAAGCAAACTTCCCAGTTTCGTCAAAGAAGGTTATTTTTAGAAGCAAGGTGCTGTCCGAATCACTCCGTATCAGGTGAGTGTATAGTCACTTTCATCTTACACATAGATATGAAGTAATTTATGTGCTATGTGTATAGGTATATGTTAGCTATTTACTTGAGATGTTGTTGAATGAAAGATCTATGCTTCTTTCTTTCAGATCTGAAACTTTTACCTTCAGATCTACACTTTATCCTTCAGATCTAAGACTTTTCTTTTAGATCTGAGACCTTTTCTTTCAGATCTACACTTTCTCAGATCTAAACTGTATACTTTGAGATCTAGGTTGGATGAAAGATCTGAACCTCTTTCCTTCAGATCTGGACTATATATGTATTTTATTCTTTAAAAGTTATGTTGCATAAAAGATGTAAGCTTTACTTTATAGATCTGTACCATGTATGTATTTTATATCTACAAATATGTTGGGTAGAACATGGGTAGATAAAATAGTTGTTGTGGTGAAATAAAATGATGAGAGGCCTCAATGTTGACGTTGTTCCAGTCATCTAGCGGAGTATGGATGACGACCACAGACTTTTCTAGGAAGTCCAGTGGAACGCTAGCAGGCTCGCAACCTGTAGGTGTTTGTGAACGAAGTGTTCACCGGTGTACTCCATCCCCCCCATGGTTGCCTTACGGACACATATGGCTGAGGAACCCCCTTAGCAGTAGTGTCCATCCCGATGAAATTCCTTAGGATAGGTCCCTTATAATAGATGCTCTAGGGACGTAAAGTGAGGATAACGAGAACGGGTAACCGGGTTAGTAATTTGATGAAAATAAATAATGAACTTATTATTGTGGGTTGAAAACACTATATGCTCACCAGACTCCCCAGCCTGACCCACTCAGTTTCTTGTATTACAGGTAGTGGAAAAAGCATAGTTGGATGATTTGACGAGGGATTACGGATTTGAGGCCAGATAGTGTTTTGTGGCCTAAAATGTTTATTTCTTTTTAGTTTATGCTTATGGTCTGTATCGATGATTGACATCCCGAGTTTTTGTAATGTAATGGAAATACATTTCTTTAAGTAATGCTTTGATAAAATTTATATCATATTTTGTTTTGGGAACAAATTCCGCAATGCTTTTCTTAAGAAGTTACTCTGATTTTTATTAAAAAGCATAAACAAAATCGGTCTTTTCTGGCCGTAAAAATGGGGATGTCACACAGAGCTTCTCTGTTAGGGTTTGTGAGTTGTTATTATTATTGCCAGTTGGGTTTCTTTTAAGTGTTTGAAGGGGATTAGTGATGTGGGTTTTGGGTTTTGGAGGGTGCGGATTGGTGGTGATGGGTTTAAACGGTGGTTTGTTGTTGGTGGGGAGGCGGAGGGACGAGGAGGTGGAGGTGGGGTGGTGGGGTTTTCAGATTCATGGGACCAAACGGTGATGGAGTAGAAAGGGAGAGTGGTGGTAGAAAGGGAGTAAGGCTTTCCAGAGAAAGTAGAGCAGTAGTATGTGGTGGAGGAAGCAAGGGACAAGTTATCCATGACGATGGAAATTGGTGATTGTATTCAGCCATTTCGATTGGTAGATTTTGTAATCTGATATATACGAGTCCTTTTAGTTAACAGTTTAATCCAAAACTTGTTTTTAGAAAGTGTAATCTAGATACGAATCTTTAAATTAAAGGTTTTAAATTGAGCGATCAAAGCTTGTTTTACAAACAGTCTCATCTTCCTCACCATCAAAGCTAGCATGAACACTATATAGAACATAAACAAGCACCACAACTGCTGAAAAAAAATCCAAACCGAATATAGGAGGCAGTGTCGATATTTCCCAACAGAAATATGTTGAGAAATATAGATACACATGGTATCCATGGCATAAGTGGGACCCCCCAAAAATCAGGCTTTCTTGCTTGTGGGACCATGTAACTGAACAATTGTACTAATCCAACTCCAATTATAGAACATGCACGGATCATAAACTCTTTAGGTTTGTCGGGCGGTGCGAACCACCATAGCAGGGTAAGCATGATGGAAGTGAATGAAAAGCTTAACAGGAACGACAGTGTGGGCCATGGGGTTGTGGTCCTCAGTGAGACATATCGTCTGTAAATGACCGCGTTTGAGACCATTAAGAAGACAAAAAGTGTTCTGATGGAAACAAGGTTGAGGAGGACGTGTAGCTCCGTGAATAGCGCTATCACCGCAGTCAAAATCCCTAAAAGTCAAAATACATACTATTTAGTCAAAAAAAATTCTAGAAAAATTATTTTAAAAGGAATCAAGGATTATCTAAGCATATGGGAAGACAAACAAAATCTTAAAATTCACAAAAGATTTAGGACAAGTACATCAAGAAGTTGTTCAAGGAAAGTAAGTTGTAGTAAAAGTCCAATTTTTGATGACATTCAAAGAATGGATCTAATTTAGTGGTTGTAAAAGAAGGAATTCACAAGACCACATGGTAAATACATGTGAATTTGGCTCAATTCCTCCATATCTCTACCTACTGCATAAGCGTGGATTAGGCTGCATAAAATAAGTTAATTTAATGCAGGAAAATGAAAAAAGAGGATAAATTTGAACTCAATATAGCAATATCCCTTACGTGGTAAATACATGTGAATTTGGCTCAATTCCTCTACCCCTCATGCTCTCAAACATCTCTCTTGCTCGATGCATGTCACCTTTCTTTGCATAATACTTAATCATCAATCCAAACTCTGTCCTGGAAGGCTATAATAGTCAACTTTTAGAAAAAAAAATCAATTTATTTTTCTTGAATTTTTTTGACTAAATAGTATGTATTTTGACTTTTAGGGATTTTGACTGCGGTGATAGCGCTATTCACGGAGCTACACGTCCTCCTCAACATTGTTTCCATCGGAACACTTTTTGTCTTCTTAATGGTCTCAAACGCAGTCATTTACAGACGATATGTCTCACTGGGGACCACAACCCCATGGCCCACACTGTCGTTCTTGTTAAGCTTTTCATTCACTTCCATCATGCTTACCCTGCTATGGTGGTTCGCACCGCCCGGCAAACCTAAAGAGTTTATGATCGGTGCATGTTCTATAATTGGAGTTGGATTAGTACAATTGTTCAGTTACATGGTCCCACAAGCAAGAAAGCCTGATTTTTGGGGGGTCCCACTTATGCCATGGATACCATGTGTATCTATATTTCTCAACATATTTCTGTTGGGAAATATCGACACTGCCTCCTATATTCGGTTTGGATTTTTTTTCAGCAGTTGTGGTGCTTGTTTATGTTCTATATAGTGTTCATGCTAGCTTTGATGGTGAGGAAAATGGGACTGTTTGTCAAAAAAATGTTGAAATGGTGAAAGAATCAATTGACATAGAGGATCAAACTCTAAAAATGCAAAGTTGACCTTTGACTTTTTTTGCTTTTTTTGTTTAATTATAATTTTGTTGATAGAGAGATATGAAGGGGAAGAATACAATTAAATTTGGTGAAGTTGTATAGTGGGTTGAATTGATCTCTTTATTGTGTGTTATGTAGTCCATCAACTTTTGAAGATGGTTCACATGACAAATAGGGAACAATTTTTAGGTAATTGTTTTTGGTCAAAACATGACTACCCCTCAAAGTCAGCTCTTTTTTTGTGGATCAGTTTCACAAAAGTTCAATGATTAAAGGATTCATTTGATTATCGCTCAATTTAAAACCTTTAATTTAAAGATTTGTATCTAGATTACACTTTCTAAAAACATGTTTTGGATTAAACTGTTAACTAAAAAAACTCGTATATATCAGATTACAAAATCTACCAATCGAACTGGCTGAATACAATCACCAATTTCCATCGTCATGGATAACTTGTCCCTTGCTTCCTCCACCACATACTACTGCTCCACTTTCTCTGGTAAGCCTTACTCCCTTTCTACCACCATTCTCCCTTTCTACTCCATCACCGCTTGCTCCCATGACTCTGAAAACCCCACCACCACCACCACCTCCACCTCCACCTCCACCTCCACCTCCTCGTCCCTCCGCCACCCCACCAACAACAAACCACCGTTTAAACCCATCACCACCAATCCCCACCCTCCAAAACCCAAAACCCACATCACTAATCCCCTTCAAACACTTAAAAGAAACCCAATTGGCAATAATAATAACAACTCACAAACCCTAACATAGAAGCTCTGGTTAACCAGCAAACTCTCTCCCCCACCGCCACCTCCACCTCCACGTCCACCAGCTCCACCACAACCACCGCCAGATTCTTCTGCTTACAAAACTGATTTGGATGAAATCGTAAACAACAGTGATTTGGGACCCACACGAATTGAGTACAGAGATAAGGGGAAAATCTTTGTGGGGAATCTTCCATGGTGGATAACAAAGAACGAGCTTGAAGAATTGTTCAGACAATTTAGACCAATAAAGAAAGTGATATCAATAAAGCGTTACAACGATACATAAAGAAACATGGGGTTTGGGTTTGTAATATATGGAGGCACAACAGCTGAAAATTCAGCAATGAAAGCAGTTGAGTTTGATGGTATGGAGTTTCATGGGAGGGTGTTAACTGTAAAACTTGATGATGGGAGGCGAATGAAGGAGAAATCTGCAGATAGGGCTAGGTGGATTGAAGGGGATGACACTGTAGATTACAAGTCAAAATAGGAAGAAGAGAGACATGTTTCAAGAAAAGAGCTCAAAAATGTGTTAGGAAGTCAACCAAAAAATTGGCAAGCTATTGTTGAAGCTTTTGAAATGATCAAAAAGGTATCTAGAACCTGAACATTCTTTCTTTACTCTATTTTATAAATAAATTGATTCTTTTTTCTAAAAGTTGACTATTATAGCCTTCCAGGACAGAGTTTGGATTGATGATTAAATATTATGCAAAGAAAGGTGACATGCATCGAGCAAGAGAAATGTTTGAGAGCATGAGGGGTAGAGGAATTGAGCCAAATTCACATGTATTTACCACGTAAGGGATATTGCTATATTGAGTGCAAATTTGTCCTCTTTTTTCATTTTCCTGCATTAAATTAACTTATTTTATGCAGCCTAATTCACGCTTATGCAGTAGGTAGAGATATGGAGGAATTGAGCCAAATTCACATGTATTTACCATGTGGGTCTTGTGAATTCCTTCTTTTACAACCACTAAATTAGATCCATTCTTTTAATGTCTTAAAAAATTTGACTTTTACTAAAACTTACTTTCCTTGAACAACTTCTTGATGTACTTGTCCTAAATCTTTTGTGAATTTTAAGATTTTGTTTGTCTTCCCATATGTTTAGATAATCCTTGATTCCTTTTAAAATAATTTTTCTAGAATTTTTTTTGACTAAATAGTATGTATTTTGACTTTTAGGGATTTTGATTGCGGCGATAGCGCTATTCACGGAGCTACACGTCCTCCTCAACCTTGTTTCCATCGGAACACTTTTTGTCTTCTTAATGGTCTCAAACGCAGTCATTTACAGACGATATGTCTCACTGGGGACCACAACCCCATGGCCCACACTGTCGTTCTTGTTAAACTTTTCATTCACTTCCATCATGTTTACCCTGCTATGGTGGTTCGCACCGCCCGGGAAACCTAAAGGGTTCATGCTTGGTGGATGTTCTATAATTGGAGTTGGATTAGTACAGTTGTTCAGTTACATGGTCCCACAAGCAAGAAAGCCTGATTTTTGGGGGGTCCCACTTATGCCATGGATACCATGTGTATCTATATTTCTCAACATATTTCTGTTGGGAAATATCGACACTGCCTCCTATATTCGGTTTGGATTTTTTTCAGCAGTTGTGGTGCTTGTTTATGTTCTATATAATGTTCATGCCTAAAAATGGTGATCTTCCTCCTCCTCCTCTACCCACTCATAATTTCATTATATTGTCAATTTTGTCAAAAGAGAAGCTTATTTGTCCAAACTATATGGACTGGATGTGGAATTTGTAGATGACACTTCGCTACGAGAACAAAGAGTATGTTCTCGAGAATCTAGTTCTTAAAATTGATGAAGCAACTGCTACACTTGAGGAAATTTTTGCACATAAACAACACATTGAAGATTCCACTAAGGTCGCTTGCCTTATGATTGCAACCATGACACTTGATCTACAAAAGTCATATGAGGACTATTAGCCATACGAAATGAACTTGGCTCTTGCTCAAAGGTTCCACAATAAAGCAAGGCAAGAGCGTTATGAAGTTTTCAAGTCCCTAATGATGTGAATGTTGAAAGAAGGGGAATTTGTGTGTGATCATGTGTAAAAGATGTAGAGACACATAGAAAGATTGGAGAAGCTTAATGTGAATTGTGAAAAGGAGATTGCCATTGACACGATGTTAAACTTCTTACCAAGTAGTTATGATCAGTTTAACTTAACTTATCATTTGAACAATACTGAAACCACATTGATTGAGCTTCATAATCTATTGCAAACTACCGAAGTTGGAAGGAAGAAGTCCCATTTGAACTGTCAACAAGTTCTCCAGTCATGGCTATTCAACAAGGCAAGAGGAAGAAAATGAAGGTTTATTACCAACCCAAATGGAAATGGAAAGCCCACATTGGAGAGTCTAGTGGTGGGTCAAAAGGAAAAGTCAACTTTTATGATCCTCCTGTTGGTGATCCGAAAGAAGTTGTGTGCTTTCATTGTGGCGAAAAGGGAAATTGGAAGAGAAGCTGTCCCAAGTACCTACAAGAAGTGCGAGAAGCAAAGGGTAAAGTGTCTGGCTCTACATATGGTATGTACTCTATCGAAATCAATAACACTAGTATTTCAAGTTCATGAATTCTTGATACAGGATGTGGTTTCCACATTTGTTCTGATATGCAAGGACTAAGGAAAAGTAGAGAGGTCGATCATGGTAAGTTGAACTTGATCATGGGGATTATATATCAGTTGTTACCAAGATTTGAGTTTATGAGTATTAGGGGAAAGATCCTTGAATCATATTCAGGATCCTCAAATACTTCTGAAGCCTCAGGATCCTTAAACATATCTCGGCATGCTGACTATTACCACTAATATTTATAACACTTGTGACGGCTATATTTTCTTTATTTTTCTCACATATGCAGAACGAGTCGACACAAGACCCATTCTCAATAGAGAGTCATCTCAACCAGGCAAAAGACCCGGAATACCAAGTCAAATAACGTTCATATGCTGATTCCGGAGGATCCCAGAATTATCGAACTTCTTGTTATTAGCATTATTTAGACTATAAATAACACATGTAACTAGCAAACTACATGGACACTTATCTCATATAAGACAATTGTACTTGCATTCATACATTTATCTCTATATTCAACATTTTATATCAATAAAATCACCAAGGCAGGTGATCACTATCACCTCCCAAGGTTTTATGTCGGAGATCCTATCAAGGATCAAGGGCTTTCCTAGTAACTCACTTGTGTCACTTTGATTATCATTTCTTACTTGATTTTCCACGAACATCACAACCTCTCATACAATTTGGTTAGATTCTACTTAGTTGATTTTTGAACAAAACAATTTGGCGCCCACTGTGCGGCCATGGTGTTCAAAATCGTTCAAGAATCATGTCTACCCAACCGACCTTATCCTCTTCCTCAAATCCTCCCATTTCCTCGAAAATCTTCCTCCACCCAGGCGGAGCTCCTAAGAAAACCTATGAGGCACCGAAGAAAAACACCTCTCCGGTTGCTACCCAAGGGTTTTAGGATCCTCATATATCGATTTCTAATAACGAAATCCTCACTATGATGAAGAGACTGGAACGACAAGCCACTTAGAAATAGGAGGATAACTAGACGATACTCAAGGAAATGGAAAGAATAAGGGCAGAGATCCGCAAGCCTCAGGAAGCAGCTCCCTCGATCTTGCAGCCCAAGATCCTAAACTTCGACAACACGAGATCCTCAGTGAACCGCCATGAGATAGGATCCCAATACCAACCTCCATTCCTGCCTGGGACACGACTCCAAGAGAGCAGTCCCATACAATCCAGGATCCCAAAGACACCTTTGTTATTCCCAATAACAAGGATCCTGTTAACTTCTTCAATAATAACACCTTTACCACTAACTCTATGGATGTTGATGTAGGAATGAGCTCGCTCATGGACAAAGAATTTCAACAGTTATGAAAAATGATCTCAAGCGTACCTGGAGTAGTCCAACCTATACCGGAAGTATCCCCAACAAGCTACATGATCTCGAGATTCGTGCCTGCAATCGTTGACACCGAGGTCCCAAAACACTTCCAAACTCCCAGCATGAAGCCTTATGAAGGGACCACGGATCCTGAAGAGCATGTGGCACAATACAAAGAAAGAATGGAAATTATCCCCATTCCCACACACTTGAAGGAAGCTTGCTTGTGCAAGGGTTTTGGTTTGACCCTCACAGGATCAGCCTTAAAAAGGCTTCTTAATGTTCCTCCTTACTCTATTACTTCATTTGCTCACTTAGTTAATTTACTTAACAATCAATTTTCTTGTAGCTAAACATTCGAAAAGATCACTAGTGATCTCTATCGAGTGGTTCAAGATCCTAAGGAATCCCTTAGGACTTTTGTGAATAGGTTTGGTAGGGAAGATCTGAGTATCCCCAACATTGATATGGCGACACCAGTCGAAGCCTTTAAAACGGGCTTAAAAAGGACTCTCCTTTCTACGAAGACTTTGTACTGACCCCATGCAAGAGAATGGACGAGGTCCGAAGTAGAGCATTAAGATTCATAAGGATCGAAGAAGACAAGGAGATTCAGAAAAGGAGCAACCCACCAAGCTCATACGATCACCTTAATAGGAAGGCCAACTCATCAGCACAAAGATCCTACAAGTTAAAACCATATTCCAATCCTGATCATCATAGGGTTAATGCCCTTGAAGATGAAGGAGAGGAAGAGGATTTTTCTAAGATTACTAACTATTGCTTTTCTGTGTATATTTCAGGAATAATATTTGCTATGCAAGATCTTGGCGATAAAGCAAGATGGCCAAGGAAGGGAGAAAATTTCACCACTTGGAAAGACAAATCCAAATGGTGTGCAGACCATGAAGACTTTGGTCATATCACAAAGGATTGCATAACTCTCAGGAAGGAGACCGGCTACCTCTTAAGCAAAGGATACCTCAAAGAAATCCTTGGAAGAAGAAAGGAAAGATCCAAAGAGAAAGATCATGATCCTTAGAAGATCCTCAATAAGCCAGGATCCCCTCCTGCTGACGCTAAGGTAATCAATGTGATCTCTGGAGGATCTGATATTTGTGGTACCTCTTATTCTGCAGAAAAAAGGCATGCCAAGGTGCCAAAAACAGAAAAAGAAGAAAGGCCACGGAAGAATACGTCAATCACAAACGAAAAGGAAATCACCTTTGACTAAGCAAATAGACAAGACATCCATGATCCTCACCACGACGGATTGGTGATCACTCTTTACATCACCAACCATTTCGTCAGAAGGATCCTTGTTGATGGAGGATCCTCATTCAACATTATACTCTTGGATGCTTTAAAAAGAATGAACATCTCAGAGTCCGAAATAATCAAAAGATCCTCAGTATTAATAGGATTCAGTGGCAAAAGAAAACATACAGTCGGCGAAATAAAGCTATCTATCTACATTGAGGGGGTAAACTCTATGCAACGTTTCTGTGTAATAGATACATTATCCTTTTATAATGTTATACTCGGTAGACCATGGATTCACGAAATGAAGGCAGTCCCATCGACATATCATTAATGTGTGAAGATGCCCACCCCATGGTGAATAGTGAAGATCACAGGTGATCTACAAGAATCCAAAGAGTGCTAAAAGACCTCGATGAAATCTTCAACAATACCATGACAAGCATAACAATTAAAGCAGGGGGAACAAGATGTGCTAGGAACAAGAGAGAAAGATGTAAAGGAAGTGCCCATGAAACTTGAGGATCCTGATGCCAAAGTTCTCATAGGATCCTCAATACCAGAACCAATCGAACAAGAACTAATAAAGTTCCTTAGAGCTAGAAGCATGACATTTGCATGGAAGCATGCAGACATGACATGCATAGACAAAAATATAATAACCCATAAACATAATATTGATCCTTCTTTCAAACCAATACACCAAAAGAGAAGGAAGTTCGCACCAGAGAGAAACCAAATTTTACAAGAAGAAGTAGAAAAACTTCTAAAGACAGGAATGATAAAGGAAGTGAAGTTCCCAAGGTGGCTAGCCAACGTAGTCATAGTACAAAAAAATAATAGGAATAGAGAGTATGTGTGGATTATACGCATCCCAACAAGGCTTTTCCCAAGGATCTTTTTCCCTCGACCACATATATACTCCATGATAGACGCCACGGCTGGTTATGAGTTACTAACATTCATGGATGCATCAGCAGGATTCCAACAAATCCAAATGGAACCATCTAACTAAGAGGATACAACATTTATAACCCCAATATATATATATTGTTATACTGCCATGCCATTTGGTCTTAAAAATGCAGGTGCAACATACCAAAGGATAGTCAACAAAATGTTCAAAGAGAAACTGTGGGACACCATGGAAGTCTACATTGATGACAAGGTGGTCAAGTCAAGGAAAGCTGAAGAACGTCTCAAGGATCTTGAAGAAGCCTTCAACATATTGGACGAGTATAACATGAAGTTGAACCCCTCTAAGTGTCACTTTGAAATGAGATTATGCAAGTTCCTTAGGTACATGGTGACCAAAAGAGGAATTAAAGCAAGTCCTGAGCAAATCAAAACAATCATTGATCTAAGATCCCCATCCTCGACAAAGGATATCCAAAGACTAACAGGAAGAGTGACAAATTTAAACAGGTTCATCTCATGATCCTTTGAAAGATTCAAACCTTTCTACGGCGTTTTGAAGAAAAATAAAAGGTTCGAGTGGACTAAGGAGCACGAAGATGCTTTCCAGGAACTTAAAAGATACCTAAGTTAAACACCCCTATTGGTAAAACAATTAGATGGAGAACCACTCATTCTCTACCTTTCAGTATCCTCGAATACGGTGAGTGCACTCTTAGCCAAGGATCTTGACGGGGACCAACATCCCATTTACTATGTAAGTAAAAGTCACTTGGATCCTGAGACCAGGTACTCTTACCTTGAAAAACTTATACTTGCACTCGTAATTGCTTCCACGAAATGAAGACACTACTTTGAAACACATCCTATAAACGTAAGAACTAATTATCATATTAAGAATGTTATGAGAAAACCAGAAATGTAAGGAAGGATAGCAAGGTGGTCCTTGAAGCTAAGCACATACAACATCAAGTATGATCCAAGATCCGCTATAAAGTCTCAAGCATTGGTGGACTTTGTGGCTGGCTTCAATAATAATCTACAAGCTGAAGTAGAGATAGAAACTAAACGATTTCTAGGAGAAGAAAACATAGGAAGATGGACACTATTATTAGATGGAGCATCAAACCAAAGAGGAACTGGACTAGGGATCATACTAAAGACACCACAGGGGGACATCCTACCCCAGGCACTCAGTTATGAGTTCGATGTAACCAATAACGAGGTTGAATACGAGGCACTAATCATGGGACTACAGCTAGCCAAGGATCTTTAGGTATATGTCGACTCCTTATTAATAACTAACCATTTTAATGGATCCTATTTAGTAAAAGGATAAAGACTAGCACTATACCTCCAGATCCTAAAAAATTTAGCCTATGAATTCGAAGCATTCAGCCTAAACCAAGTTCCTAGATAAGACAATGTTGAAGCGGATGCTTTAGCCAATCTAGAATCTTCTCTTAGGATCCCACCAGAAACCAGGGTCCCGATAATCCACGTGATGATACCAACAATCGAGGATCCTGCCAAAAGACTGAAGGATCCCGATGATGACGAGGTAACAACCAACGTCGCTACAATCGAGGATCCTGATCCTCAACTTCCTCATCGGGATCCTAGCATCTAGGATCCTTCCCCAACCTTAAGATCCTGGATTCAACCCATTGTAGAATATCTCCAAAATGGCACCATCCCGAAGGAAGAAAAAAATGACAAGTCATTCAAAATGAGGGTCTCATGTTTTTTGATGATCCATGGTAAGCTATATAGGAAATCCATGGCAGGTCCATACCTTAGATGCCTAGAAGATCTCGAGGCTGCGGAAATCCTAAAAGAGATGCATGAAGGAGACTGTGGTAACTACAAAGGGGGCAGATCCTTCTGCTCCTAGGTGTTGAGGACGGAAATCCGACCCGTGCAACACACATACCTTTTCACCAGTTAAAATTAAATATGCAACAACAATGGAAAAATATTACATAAAAATGAATTTACTTCTTAAATGTTGCACAATCAAATGCAACCCATTCATAAGCATTGCCATAAAAAAAGGGCTTCAAAGAATTTTCAACAATGAAAGTGGCGATTTAATAGTTGCTGATTGAATTAGATCTAATTAAATTAAGGTCTAAGTAATATAAAAATTTGAATGTGACCGAGTAGAAAACATATTAGATGATGCAATGCCAAGTTAGATGTTTCTAAATGTGATATCAAAAATCTAAATCTGACCGAGTCAAATTTTTTTTTTTTACCAAACCCAATAAAAGACATATCAAACAACCTGTAAGGCTAATTGGATTGTTGGTTTCAAAACCCAATATTTCTATTTTCTTATTGTAATAAACTTTTTATTATAACTCTTTGCTAGTTCTACGCTGTTACAAAAATAAAAGTGACTTTAAATTTGTATAATTTAAGATGAATTTCCTCAATCATTGGTCGTGGCAAATTTGTTAGATACTTAGATCATTGGGTGTGGCACACCCATATCCATCTACAACGTTGCCACATCACCAGCAACTCATCATGACTTCTAGTCGGTCTTAACATCGTTGAGGTGAAGCAAAAAAAGAGGAAAAGTAAAAGGAATAAAGAAAGGAAAAAAGAAAGAATTTAGTTTTATGGGGTGTTATTTGTGGCAACATTATCGAGGTGCCTCCATGGAAGGGATGGATCCAAGAATACATTATTATATGTTGTCAATATTAAATAGGTGTTGTCAAAAAAATAGGTAAAAGATCGAAAAAAAATTCACTACGAAAAGACATAATAGGTGTTGCAATGCCACTATGGGACCTATACAAAACCGCTCCTGCTCCACGACATGGTCCAATCGACCGTCGTATGCTCTTAAAGAACCATGCGTATATATTAAAAGCGTAAATTTCACCTCATTCGTATATACAAACATTTTGCATGAATCTCGTGATTTAAAAATGCTAAAAAACTATATCAATTTAACACGTAATGAATGTGGAGTCAGATAGGTTTGTCGTCTAACCCTATCCCCCACAGTTTCTTTTCCCAATTGGATGGGAACGAATGTGATATGTCTGCCACTTCACTCAATGTACTTATGGTAGGCAGTCACTCATAATAAATGACCCAATTAAATTCATAAATGATAAATCACACATTGCTTTTCAAAAAATGGAAAGCTAGAAAGCACAATAACTTCTTGCAAAGTTAAATATTTTTTGTTTGATTATATTACTTAATTAAGGTTACAAAAGCAAATCATATTTTAAAAAGTAGTTTTAGACACATTATAAATTTTATTATATTTTATCTTGTAACATTGTTAGTACTTTAGTTTATATATATTTAGTTTATATATATTTGAAAGAAAATAATTTTATAAAACAATCTAATGTCTTATAGAATTGACCTTACATTAAAAAATGGTGGTGACAAAAACATTCATGTTTGAAATTGTTATGAGGTAACCTGCAATAAAGTATCAATGTACTTTATATATATATATATATATATATATATATATATATATATATATATATATATATATATTCTTATTTGGTTTTTGAGTTTTCCAACTTACTATAATTATATATATTTACCAAAGGGCTCATACTCCAGCGGAACCAAATATTGTCCTCATTTTTTTAGGTTGAAGGTTTAAATCCTATATGGGATATAAGTAAATTTAGAAATGGTTTAAGAGTATGTTGGATTTATATTTTAAGCTTGATAGTTATGACAAGAAAAATCTGTTAGATGTTAATGAAATTGGACGATTTAGTTGTAGGTCTTTTAATGCGGTATCAAGGTGGCTAACATATATTTATATAAGAAAGATAATATGACGTCTAATTATGATAAGAATAATATAAAGAATAATATGACGTTTAAAATCATTTAATTTTTAAATCTTTTATTTAATTAGAAGATAAGTTATCATAGGATGTTATTCATTAAAATATATGGTTCTAAAATGTGTGTCATGCTGCAAGACGTGATATAGTCATTATGAAAACGTCGAAGGTGAGTTTATTACGTGAAGCCAAATATCATGTCAAAGTGCACCTTAGCGCGTGCGTTATGACGTGATTATTTTTCAAGGCGTGAGTTTTTTTTATTAGACCTAAAACAATTGAGTTTTTGTTAACTTTTTCATGGTAAGTGTTACTATAATACTTCTAAAAACTTGATATTTTTTATTTAATTATATAATTATGTGATTTATCTTTTTTTAATGTATATAAAACTATCACACCTTAAAAAACAACATAGATCGTCAAAGTTCGCCATAACGCGAAACAACAACTTATGTCGTTTAAAACCTTGCTAAAATCACCACGAGAACTCCATATCATCCAACAACTTTCATTTTTAGAATATATTAAAAAATGAGAATTTAACTTGCGAAAAGGCTCACAATTTATTAAGTTACTTTTTCTGATATTATATCTAACAAAATTTATTAGATTTCCCGATCATGACATATTATTATATATATATTAAAGATATGAAAAATAGTAACAGTAAACTGCATTCATTCAGAATTGGCAAAATTGATCCATAAGTTTTTATATTTTCAATTGTTCAGATATTTGTCACTAAAGTTTGTCATATTTACAATTTACTCCCTTAAACAGTACCTCATCCGGTATATTCTTCATCTGGATCCTTCCTCATTCCACTGTTCGAGGAACCCACCGCCTCATCTTATTCTTCCTCAACCCTCTGTGTGAGTGTCTCCTCTTCTATCACCTCCTTGCTTTCGCCCAGTTATCCACCGCCTCAGCCTTTCCACCGCTTATCATCGTTTTTCTACAGTTCTGTCGCCTTTCATTTTCTCTTCTCTGCTTCACACACGACCTTCAGCACGGTTGAGGCGCCAGAAAAGGATCGACTACAAGATCGAAGGTCGGGATCGACTGCAACTGTTGGCCGTCTTCCTCCGCCACTGAAGTGACAGATGTTGCAGCGCGTTTCATCTGGGTTTAGGGCTTCGAATCGATTGCTTCGATGTCCACCATCAGCTTCCACATCCAACGCTATTGGCTAATCTGTATACCAAAAGTAAGTATTTTGCTTTCACGGTAACAAATCCTTCCCTCGGTTTGTATACAACCGGTGTCTCTTACCCTGCATATACAACCGGTGTCTCTCTGGAACGCATCCATGGATACCATCATCGACTTCTTCTCTGATACTTCTCCACTGCTTCTCCGCTTCTCTATGTTTCGTGCCTCTAAGGCTATGTGCCGTTCGGGAGGGAGGAGTCGTCTTCTCTTTTCTAGCACTACATGAACTGACGGTGGTGTATGTATGAATGTTTGCCGCAGGTGATACTCACTAAAAGCTTTTCTTATTTGATTGATAATATGATATATAAGGACCGGTAGATTTCTTCTCATGTTCTATGTAAATTTAACCTGATTTTAATAGATATATGAAGCATCTTCTAATTCTGAGTATTGGTCTTTTTTTAAATCTCTTATGTTTAGCTTTAGTCTGATTGTTATGTCATCTTTTATGTTCAAGTCAGTGGGTGAAGGTTTCGTTTAAGTGTTTTCCTATCATTGGTAGAGCAACGCAGTCCAGGTGTTCGATGAAATGCCCCTACGAATTTTCAAAATTTCCTTAAAAGCCACTATTGATTGGTTCATGTTTTCTGTAAGGTTTAGATAGAACAAACTTCTATTTTGAGGCTGATTTTATTTAATCATTTTTTTATGAGTAGGTAATTGGAAAAAGGCGAGGTTCACAGCAGCAATTGGGGAATCCTTCTTTTCAGATGTTGGTATTCAATGTGAAATTGACTTTCACCTTTTAGGAAATTCTGTATATGGATTTTTTTTTTGTTTTTTGTATGAGTTTGTATACATTTCTGTCTTTCTGACTTCTTATGTTGTATTGTTTACAGGTTTTGGCTCTGTTCTCTCAGTTGCTTCAACTATTGAATTCCTCTCATCTACTTCTTCTACCTTCTATCTGGTCTAGAAGTGTGCTAAATTCTTACAAATCAACTTCATCAATACTTGCTAAGCTTAATGGGTAGTTGTATGTCATTTTTGTTTCTGTTCAGATATCAAGATCTATGATTAGGTCGAACTATGTTTATATATCAGTTTTTATTACAAACATTGATGTGGACAACTATGTTTGTAACCCTTCTTAAATTATATTAAACTGAAACTACCCCTCTTTTGGTTTTGACATTTTTAAAATCAAGGGATAACCAGGTAGCATATTCTTGATTTGAGGATTTGGATGCAGAAATTGTTGTTGCAATAATGAATATGAAGAATCCAAATCTGTTTTGGCTACCTATCAGCAGGACCACCTATGCTTCTTGTCATCTTCTCCAGACCTTTTGATTTTGCATTCAAAGTTAGAACAAAGGAAATTGTGTGGTAAGTCTTATTGTTAATTTTATGTACTTAAATCTGATACGGTTAAATTTATGTCGTTTATGTTAAAAGTTTAGTTTTAAAAGAGTATTTACTTTTCCAAGTCTTTGGAGTAGTTAATAAACATCTGAATTTTTTTTTTCTTTTTTTAAGTTATGCATGATTTTTGGATTAATTTTCAATTTTACAAGTGACCTAACAAAAGTTGGTAATTAATGTCACTTTAGAGCCTCTCTGTTTATGTTAAAAGTTAACTTTTGTATGTACTCATTTTTTATAAAACAATACATGAAAGATACAATAAATTATTATATATCCAACTGGAACCGCATACGCCTCTATATCATTTGGCTTAAAAAAAATACTATAGATTGTACTGTTTTAATGTATATTTGATCATATTCTCCCAATTATTTAGGCTAAATGACTATAATTTATTGTTCACACACTAATGAGAGTCTTCAACCGATTGGCACATTCCTTATAAGTGGCTGATTTTGTTTTCCAGCTTTTAATAGCAATCTTTTATTCATAAAAAAGTCAACCCTTTCGCAGATTTTTGTACTGAATCTTTGCTTCTTCTGTTTGATATCCAACACAAAAGGTGTATAACATCTTCCTTTGGTTTATGCATTTTCGTTTTTATATGTTATTTAGGTGGAAGAGTGCAATGGACTAATGGTGCAACCACATAAGGCTATTGTTGGTGCTAATGCTTTTGATCATGAAACTGGAATCCATCAGGTTTCAGTAATTTACATATAAATTTATGGGAAAAGTAAAAAATTCAATTAACTTATACCCGATATACCCTTGCTCGACATTGATGGAAAGGAACTTAATGATCTTTTTTGGGGATTTAAATTCATAGTTGAAATGAAAAAGGTACTAAAAAATAAAAACCTTATTTTCATTTAATACTTTTGGATTATTTTAAAATCTAATCAAATTATTATGTGTTAGGTTATAATTGGTGATGATTTAGAAGCATTGGTATCAGATGAGGCATTCCGGCCTCAAGTTGTTTGGAAATTTGGAGAGGTTCTGGTATGAATCCAACCGGACCCCAATCAGATGTGCCTCCGGTCATATAATATAGTTCTCTTATCCATTTATTCCTCATTTGGTAACCTACTTTCTTATCTTCATTTTCCTTTGTTATATTTAACGACCATTTTACACTTACATTTAAAAAAATCACAAGCTTATTCAATTTTAATACATTAAGCTATAATTTTTGGCTTAGCCTATTAATTAAGTCCATTAACTAAAAAAAAAAAGAAATAGGCAGTTACAGTTATGACTATCATAATAGGGTTAATGACGAGGGTAATAAGGTTTTAAGTCAAGTATGGAGGGTTATGATGTCCCTGCTTTTGAGATGTCTTCCACGTGCACAATTTCAATTTGTGTCGCTTGAAGTGGGGAACCCTAAATCGCCGACCTCCAGTCCCACCGCTTCAAATCCATAAAATATGATAACAAACTTTACCATATTAACGGTGGGTTTTTTTTTCTTTAACGTATTTATTATTATATATAATTTTATGTGTATATTTTTTTTAGGAAACATCTACAACCTGCCCTTTCATCAGTTACAGCCAGAGGCACAGGCAACATCTTAATAGGATTGTTGAATTCACATTCAATGGAATTGTAGGAACCTGCTTTTACTTCTTCATCATTTCTATTAGATAAGTTTGAGTGTTGTTTAGCACAAGTAATATGTTATTTCTGCATTTAATTTTTAGTTAAATACAAAAGATAGCAAACCTACTTTCATAACTATGTCTATTTTCATCCTCCTGTAATAATATTATACTTCAACATTGAATCCAATCAACATGCACCATTCCGACCCACACAACACCATTTCCGACCAGCGCAACGCGCTGGAACGCATCTAGTTTTCATTAGTGATGTTAGCCCACAAAAAATTGTGGTGTTTCGTGAAATATAAAAAGACAGTTTAATATATGTATTTCTTTAAAATGTAAGACAAACTAAGAGAAGTGGAAATGGTTAACGTGTTTTGTTTTCATGTTAGGCTATAAGGAGTATGAAGAGTTAATTGAGGTGTTAAGGGAGGTGCTAAAGATGCTACACCATTTCCTACCTTGTGCTAAGGAGGGTGCTAAGAAAGAGTTGTTGGATTACGTGTCTAAGCTCATAACTATCATTGATATATACTTGAATTGATATATACTTGAATTGATAGTAGCACAATCCTTTTTGGGTTGCCCTCAAGACTTGCAATAGACAGGATGATTTTGGAGATGGAGTTTGATTTATTAATTTGATTAATAAATTGAAATAAGTAATTTATTAATATATTATGAGAATAATATATTAATTGGAAATAGTAATATTTAGTTAATATTTAATCATAATATAATTGGATTAATTTTGGGATTAAAAGAATTAATTAAAAAGTGCATGGATTGAATTGTAATTGTTCAATAGTTGAGCAATAGGCAATCTAGAACCCTCCATAGGCTATGGACGGTTTTCATATGCCTCAGGGTTTCTAGAATAATCTTTAATGGATAATCAGGAAAGTGGATAATTAACCGGTTTAAGATAATCTTGGATTTGGGCTTATCATAGGGTTTCCTTACTGCACTATAAATAAGGCTGATACCCTATGATTTCCGACAACTTGTTCTTGAAGAGTTCCAACTGAAAATTTGCAACCTCCCTCCTCCTTCTCAATCATTATTGCTTGTTAGTGTTGGGTGTGAGCCACTAGAGGCGTGACAATTGTGACGCTTGCTCTCAAGGTTTTCAACAACACAAGTATTTGGATTGCTATTTCTATATAGGCATGATTAATATAACCCTAAGTTGTGAATTTCGAAATCATAGAAGCATGCTAGGGTTTTATGTATTGTTGTTCAAGTTGTATGTTCAATTAGAGAAAACGTAGATCAAATTATTTAGGGTTGCATGCACACATAGGATTGTTTGTTATGCTCAAAACCCATCGGTGGTATTAGAGAGCAGGTTTAGTTTTCTATTGGATTGATACAATTGTTGAACTTGAACAAGGAGGAGAAAACAGAATCGTCATTCTGTTCATCAAACACGCCGTGGTGTTCTTCCAACACGGCGTGTTGACCTGCAAAATCAATCCAACAATTATCATCTTAGAATTACTCATGACTTGGTCCATGAAGTAATATCTAAGTGTGAGTTGTTCCAATACTTATATCTCTATTAAGTACTCATGGGTATTACTCGCAATCTCTACACTATGTATTATGGAAAATGTACTAATACTTCATGACAGTCTTAAATCACTACTTACTTCCAAGAGTATGATCGACTGTGGAGGTTTGAGTAAATTAATACTCGGGAAGTGGCATGCAAAATGAAACATAATAATAAATGGACACACAAATGATAGCAAACCAGCTTATTATCAAGCCACCACAAAATAATCACCAAATCGGTTACAACTTATACTATTATAAGTTTCAAATTTACCAAACTAAAAATTTATGCAATATCACTTGCAAATCTAATCCCTATGGACCTAGTATGACTATCATGCTTTGTCCTCAATAATGGATTCATGAAGGGATCAATCGGATTCTCCTTTGATGATACTTTATTCACTATGATGTCGCCATCCTCAACACGTTTCCTAATGTAGTGATATTTCTTGAGTATATGTCTCGACTTTCCATGATCCTTAGGTTCTTTAGTCAAAACGACTGCACCTTCATTATCACATAATATTTCTATTGGATCCTTGATGCTAAGGACAACACAAAGACCACAAATGAAGTTCTTAATCAATTTAGCCTCTTTTTTGCTTCATTAGCTGTAGTATACTCAGAATCGCATGTAGAGTTTGTCGTTGTCTTCTGCTTGGAACTATTCTAAGAGACCGATCCTCTATTTATCAAGAATACCCATCTTTACTTTAAATAAGAGTCATCTCTATTAGTATGTAAAATTGCATCATAGTAACCTATAAATGATAACTCTTCTCTGCCTCCATGAACTAAGGACATATCTTATGTTCTCCTTAGATATTTAAGGATGTTCTTTACTGCCATCCAATGACTATCACCAATGTTATCCTGATAACGACTCACCATACTCAAAGCATACAAGACATCAGGTTGAGTACATATCATGGCAAACATGATCGATCCTATAGATGAAGTATATAGAACTTGACTCATTCTATCTAGTTCCTCACTAGTACTGGGACATTGATCCTTACTCAATCTTATGCCATGTTGCATGATTAGATACCCTTTCTTGGAATCTTGCCTCTTAAACCTCTTCATGATCTTATCTAAGTATGTACTTTGGCTAAGTCTTATTAGACAAATCGATCCATCCTTATAGATTCTTATACCAAGTATGTATGTTGCATCCCCTAGATCCTTCATAGCAAAGAATTCCACAAGCCAAGTCTTCACACTTTGAAACATTGAGATATCTTTCCTATAAGTAATATCTTGTCAACATACAATACTAGGATCACTACAACACTCCCAGTAGCTTGGACATATACACATGACTCATATTTTCTTCTAGAAAATCCAAACTCTTTTACATTTTCATGAAAGCAAAGATTCCAGCTATGAGATACTTGTTTGATTCCATAGATGGACCTTTCAATCTTACACACTCTATTTGGATATTTAGGATGTATAAAACTCTCATGTTGTGCCATATACACATCCTCTGTCAGATTTCCGTTCAATTTTGCCTTACCTTATAACCATAGAAGGAAGCTATGTCAAGTAATATCCTAATAGACTTGATCATAGCTACTGATGAGAAGGTTTCCTCATAATCAATCCTTTGAGTTTGAGTATAACCTTTCACAACCAATCTAGATTTGAACGTGTGCACATTCCCATCCATTTTGGTCTTCTTCTTTAAGATTTACTTATACCTAACAGTTTTAAGGCCAGGTGTACGATCAACCAAATTCTAAAATTAGTTATCATACATGGACTAAAGCTCTCTCTACATGCTCTCTTTCCATTGGGTTGCCATTGGGCCTTCCATCACTTCATTATAGTTGGATAGCTCATCAATACATGCCAGTGATTCATCATTGATCTATACGTCTCCTTCTGTAGTAACATGGAAACCATAAAAGTCAAGAGGAAGATGAAATCTAGTGGATCTGTGAAGCGAAGGTGGAGATACGTCAGTTTCCTCAATAGGTGGTTCAACCTTAGGTTGAATGCTAGTTTCAACTATAGGTTCCACTTCGGTTGACTCTTGAGTTTCTTCAAGATATATTGGGATCCAACTGGCTTATTTAGATATAAGCTCCCTCTAAAAGTAAGAATCCCCTTCGAGCCACAAACACTTTGTTCTCTAGCGGCTTGTAGAACAAGTCTCCAAAATACATTTGGGGATAACCCACGAAGTAACACTTCTCTGATTTGGGTTCTAGTTTTTCATTGGCCTCGCGACGGACGAAAACTTTGCAACCCTGGACTTTCATTTGTGAAAGAGTGGGATGTTTCTCGTTCCACCTTTCAGAAGGTGTTTTAGCAAACTTCTTAGTCTGTACGATGTTTAAGATGTAGGCTGTTGTCTCTAAGACATAACCCATAAACTTATTGGAAGTCTAGCATGATTCCTCATAGATCGAACCATATCTGATAGCGTTTGATTTCTCTTCTAAACAACGCCATTAAGTTATGGTGTTCTGGGAGGAGAAAATTGTGAATCTATTCCACAATCCTTTACATGATCAATGAATTCAAGACTAAGATATTCTCCACCCCTATCGGATCGAAGCCTCTTGATCTTTTTTCCCAGTTGCTTATCTATTTCATTTTGAAAATCTTTGAACACTACAAAATTTTCTGACTTCTATTTGATTAAATATATATAGCCATAACTACTAAAATCATCACTAAAAGTCAAAATATCATTTGTCATGTCTTGTGGAAGATATAAGTTGTCCACAAACGTCTATGTTGATAATGTCCAACATATTTTTCTCTTTCACAATTGCATGTGAATGGTGTTTTTGTCATCTTTCCAAGTAAGCAAGATTCACAAACATCATCTGGTTTTAGGTCGAATGATATCAACATCCTATCCGATCAGAGCTTCACGATGTGTTTCTTTTTTATATGACCAACAAGACAATGCCACAAACAAGACTTATCGAAAACATTTTCGAAAGAATCAACGTTTAAGATTAGATTATTAAATTTACTAACATTAACAACATTCTCATATATATCCATTGCAAGGATTAGCTTTGAAAATAAAACTGCCCTTTTTATAGACAAAAATATCACCATTTTCCTTATCAAAAGAGAAACAAAATACAACCTTCACAAATGCATAAAAGTAGATAATCTTTCAAGCCATATCAGGCAAGTAGCAACAATTTAATAATCTAACACAAAATCCATTATTAAGAATGATCTTGTAATCCTTATCCTTGTAACGCCTACAGTGCGTCTGCTTCCCTTGATCAGGTTGAGCTCCAATACTTCAACTTCATTCTTTCCTTTAATCCCAGCATATCCGAGCAAATGTACGTACCACATATAGTATCAAGGACACACGAATGAGAAGTTTTGTACTAAGAAGTTCAATCATAAACAAACCTGAAGTGCCACACTCTTTGACTTTGTTCTTCTTTAGATCTTGTAGGTATTTTGGCAGTTATGTTTCCAATTCCCCTTCTATTGGCAGTAGAAACAAATGGCATTGTTGGGGTCAATGTAGGAGCTATATCAGATTCGACCTTTCTCTTAAAACTTTGGTTAGACTGTCCAAGCTTGGTCTTTCCCTTAACCTTGGGAGGAGAAACCTCTTTCCTTTTAGCAGTACCATGTCCAATGGCCAAGAAAAGAGCAGTGGAGTTAAAGTTGCAAGTTTTTAGCATACTCACTTCGGTAGTTTTCATCATGACATGTAGCTCCATCAAGGTCTTATCTGTATTATTCATATTATAGCCCATAATGAATTGGTGGTATTAACTAGAAAGCGAGTTAAGAACCATGTCAATGGCTAACTCATTTGGAAACTAGATACCTAGATTTTCTAATCTGTCTATTTATGATTTCCTCTTTTAAACATGTGCACACACAAATTCTCCCTCTTGATGTTTATATGTCATGAGGGACTTTACGATATCGAATCATTCTTGTCTAGCTTGATCTTGGAATATTTCTTTGAGCTAATAGTTTATGTTATATGCACCTCAGTTAAAAAATCCGTTTTGGAGCTCGTAGGACATGGTTACTAACATAAGGCAAACAACGTCATTCGACACATGGGAATGCTTGTTGTAAGTTCAAAATATTTTCTGTTTATGATTCTATTTTTTTTGCATTAAAAAAACCCAAAAGGATTTTATTTTTAGTTTTTAGTTTAATTTTTTTGCATAAAAATATTTGGAAAAAAGTTACATGATATGAGGATATTCTTTACTTCCATATGTGCTCCGTAGAGATGAAGTGTGATAGGAACTGAATATAACAGTCTCACTACAACCAACTAGGATAATTAACTTTTCAAAAATCAGACAGTTTTGAAATGTCTATGCGATACGAACCAATGTAAGAGTCGAATAATTTTATAATGAAAGTGCGAGATGGAAAACCAAACATTGTTTTAAAAATAATATTCTTTAATGCCTTAGAAAGAACTTAGATTAAATAACCTTTTTCTTAGAAGTACTAAACCTAATAGTTTATGTGTCTTTTGAGTTTAGAAGGGAACTCTTGTTATATCCATGCAATTAATTATCAATTTTGAACTATTAAAGATCCGATGGGCCAAAAAAATGAAATCCACGCCCAATCAATGTACCTACTATAAATGGTACATCAAGCGACTTGCATAAATCTGAAATTCAAAGTCAAATTAAAGTCAAGTTCAAGTCAAAATGAATCCTAAGTGAAGTAAAGTCAAATACAAATCCAAAGCAACTCAAAGGCTAATCTACGACTAAGCAAATTTAAATCTGAAGAGTTGATCAAGATAAAGAAATTATGCGGTAAAATGAGTTATGTCCCTCGATAGCAGAATCATAGGGGTAAACTTGGATTTTCTGTCCATAACGGAGCTTATCGTGTTTACTGGACGAGCTCGGAAAAAGATGAGGGTCGGACAAGTTAAGTTTTTATAAATGAATTTTCTGAGAAATTATCATTAAAAATACACTTTTTTTCACTAATTAATATTTTGGCGTAAAAATTATTTTCTCAAAGGTTGGTTTGACGTACTAATGGCAGGTGTTTGCGTGACTATGAATTCAAAAACTACATTAAAAGTATTGTTATTGTTATCTATGTTCGTGATTTCGTTGGAGTTTCCTTGGTGTCAAGTCTGATCCTGTGAATAAAAAGTGAACTGTTTTTAGTTATTAAATTTTAGGTTTTATTTTCCTTAATTTTATTTCAGTTTTTATTCTAAGTTCCTTTTTAGCTCATTTACTTTCCATTTTGTTTAGTATGTTTAATCTTTTTATTACTTGAGGGCAAGTAAGGTTTAAGCTTGAGAAGATTTTTTAGATGTCATTTTATGCATCTTTTACATTAGTTTTTTAAGTGTTTTGCATCATATTTTATGTTTTTTCATATGCATTAGTTTAAACAATGTTCAACTCATGTATTTTGTCAGAATTCTCGTACTGCTCATGTTTTTATATCATTTTTAGGTATTTCAAGTGGAGCAGTAATTTGAAAGCATCTTGGATGCATATTTGAATCTTAATGGAGCTAGAAAAACTCGAGGAAGCTGAAACATGGGCTTAATTTGCTGAAACTAAAGAATTCGAGTCCCGAACGTGTGTTTTCGAATTTTTACGGTAGTGTTTTCCCTCGGCGGTTGTGTTTTTGATCGTGTTTCATCTTCGTAACTTTTTTGAGCCAAAATTTGATTTTCAAGACTTCGAAGGACTTACACAATCATGTTTCTGCAAAAAGCATGATCATGTTTTTGAGAAATGTGTCCAATATAGCAACGTATTTCGTTAAAGAGCAATTCTGAGATTTTTTCTGAAGGCGTGGGGGGGCTATGGATGGGTGTGGTGCGCCTTGATTGTGGATTTCGGGATTGTTGCGTCTGATGTTTTGTCTTCATATAAATAGCCCTTATTTGTTCCAAAGAAAACCCTAGACGACCAGAGGCAATTGTAGATGATTTTTGAGAGCGATTTCTGTACTTTTTCTTTAGATTCCTAAAGATATGAAAACTATGGATCGACTTTCTCAATTACTTTAGTAGGATTTAGTTGTTTAATCTTCCTTTTTATTGTTTTATATCTGATTTAGCCATGTCGGGCTAAAACCTAGTATTCAGTTTTGCAAAGGATTAGTACTTTAATTAGTCATGAGATTAGGTTTTTAGTTTATGATTCTATCTACTTGTTTAAGTTTTGCACTCAATAAATGCTTGATTTTTAGTTATTTTTAGACTGATCACTTGATTAAACTACTTGACTAGTATGTGCCTTACGCATAGAGGCTTTGACTTTAGGCTATGTACCTGTGGATTGGATTCTGCTTTCCTGTGCTACCCATTAGTGCAGCCAAGCAGTGATATTTTTATTTGTTTAAGACAACCACGACAGTGTTTTAACATGCATGTAATGGAAAAACCGTAATAAATAATAAGTTGCTTTTATATGGAAACTAAGATTATTTTGTTATGTTTAATGCATAGAAGTGTTTCGCACCAAGGATGATGGGTTTTTAGGGTCTAAGTGCATAATAAAAGACCCTAAGGGTATGTACAGGGATGGAAGTGAAAAAAATTCATATTAGAAGGGCTTACGTGTCAAAAATCCACCTTAGCATAGCCATATAACGTAGAATATGGGATTAAAGATAGAAGTTTTAACGAGAGAGAGAAGCAAAGAGGAGAAGATTTTTGTGATTTCTTTTAGGAATTTTGAAGCATAAAAGAGATACAGACAAAATCCTAACATTCGCTTAATGTGGATCACAATTTTCTAGATGTAAGGACCAAACTCCTTAACTTTAGTTTTTGTTTTCATGGCCACTAGGGTGATATTGATGGGTTTTGAGCATTCTAACACTCCTAAGTGTACATGCAACCCTAATAAACCTTGGATCTATGTTTGTCTAATATTCATGCAAAATTGATTTTCCAAGGTTCATAAACCTATCTAGCATACATGGGGAACTTTTATTCTAAAAGTTAGTAAGAATTACATACCTCTTTGTAGCTTGGATTCCTTTGAAACCTTGTGAGCCTAGCACCTCAAGTGTGATGCCTCAAATGTCTCACACAACACCAAGTACACTTGGAATAAACTCTAAGAGAATAAGAACAATTAGCAAAATCGGTTATGCCCTCACTTCATACACTAGTGGCCGATTTTTGGTGAATAACATGTTCCTTATATAGTGGGTTACAATTAGGGTTACACCATGTAAACCCTAATTGTCATGACTTTTCATTTCCATGACCCATGGGTTATGTAACCTCCATGGAGCATCCATGGAGCATCTTATGGGTTTAACCCAACTTGATTATCCATGGAGCTTTGGCCCACTATATAAGTTATGGATGATTTACACAATCAACCCATATATTTAATTAGTCTTCTTTTGATCACATAATTAATTCTAAATTAATTATTGATCAATACTAACTAAATATTATTATTCTTATTATTAATATATTAGAACTTATAATATATTAATAAACCATAAGTGTCTTATTTCTCTCGATTAGTCTATCCAAGTGCATGATGCCATGCAACCCAAATGGACCATGCCGGGTCGGGTCAAGTACATACCAAATATAGTTATGGACTTAGACACTATATCCAACAGTCTCCCACTTGGATAAGTCTAATAACTATAGTTGCAAGTATGACTTCAGGAATCGATCAACAATCGTAGCTCTTTCAAGGTCTCTCGGAACTGAGAAGATGATGGTGTGCCATTTTAGATAAGTGATCATATAATCCTATGTTCTAGATATCAGCCGGACAAATACATGGAACATGGTCTTGCTTATTGTCCAACATTTGTTTCCCGATTTCCGATTTGTTTGACATAGAACTTAACTGAACACATCAATTTAGTTCTGACCGGGCCTGGTACATAGGTCAAAACAAAATCATCGAGGGGCCCAGATATCGCTTCTAATCCAAGAAGGAACAGATAAACTTCGACTCATATGTTTGCTCTACTACTTGTTGAATTACACACAAAGGTACGTTTTATAACATCGAGTTACCAATGCGTTTTCGAACAATCAATGCATAACCAACTCATAGGCAACAAATCATATCTCTAGGTTTGAAGACTTATATGATATTACCGTCTCACGATCACTCAAGATAAATTCCATGAAGTGATACCAGTGAGAGTGGGTTGAATCCAATACTCAGAACTTATGAGCACTCATGAGTGTTGTAGCCCACTTTGTCCAACATCTTGGACTTCTACAAGCCAACCCATGACAGTCTTGATTCATATCTACTTCCAACATATGACCGACTGTGGAGAGTTTGAATAATATGATATATACCATAACATAATTATTCTGGAAGTCAAAACATGCAAAAAGAAATAATAGTAAACGATTGACAAGAGATAGCAACACTTTACTTATAAATAACAACTTTTATTTATCATCAAATGTCAATTACATTTTACAAATTTCAAAATTATCTAACTTCTAAAAACTAATATCATCTCTTAGCCCTATGCTCCTAGCATGCTGAAGATGCTTAACCATACTCAGTCCCTTCGTGAGGGGATCTGCTGGGTTCTCATCCGATGATACCCTCTTTGCCACGAGGATTCCTTCTTCTATTCGATGTCTGATGAAATGATATTTTCTATCGATGTGTCTGGATCTGCCGTGATCCCTTGGTTCCTTTGCTAAGGCAACTGCACTTTCACTATCACAGAAAATTTCCATGGGCTCCTTAATAGCTGGTACAACTCCAAGGTCTCCAATGAAGTTCTTTAGCCATATAGCCTCCTTTGCTGCCTCGCTTGCTGCTATATACTCTGATTCACAAGTGGAATCAGCCACTGTATCTTGCTTGGAACTTTTCCAAGTAATTGCCCCTCCGTTTAGGGTAAAGACCCAGCCTGACTGAGAGCGGAAATTATCCCTATCAGTCTGAAAGCTAGCATCACTATACCCTACTACTCTCAAGTCATCACTCCCACCAAGGGTAAGGACCCAGTCCTTAGTCCGCCGCAGGTACTTGAGAATATTCTTTACCGCAGTCCAGTGAGCCTTGCCAGGTGTTGAGGAGAAAAACTTTGAGATAATCACACTTGAACAAACGTTAGTACAAATATGATAGGTTGCGGAACAGAGTTTTACTCGAGGATCATAAGCTCAACAATAATAAGGGTTAGATGTTAGAGTGTTAGATTGTTAGATGTGGAAATAAATGACAAGGAAGTAATATATCAAGTAGACACTTAAGCTGATTCGTAACAGAGATTGCACTCAATCTCTGTTAATAAATGAGATCATACTTAGTGATAAAGCCATTAATGACTTGCTCTTTTAGAGAGATAATATTTGAGAGTAAGAACAGATATGATATTAAGATTGTAAAGAAGAAAAATAGATCAGAAAAGAGTAGTAATTCATTAGATCTAAGACTCTATTTGTAGAGTCTGAAAGTTACAAAGAGGAGTCTGATCTAAGGTGTCCATGCAAGGTACACCGGTTACAAGGATGTAAAGAAAAAATACAAGTAATCTTTATCTAACGACTGCGGATGCTGAGTCTTCAAGTTGCGGATGACCAGTTGACTGCGGATAGAGAAACAGACTTCGGATCACTTCAAGTTGTAAGAGGGTCACTTTTCGTGTTCAACAATTTCCCCTTAAGTGACCTCTTACAATTCTTCAGTTGTTAAGTTTTAGGAATTTGATGAGGATCCACCAAAATTTCCTTACTTCTTCTAGCCATTTGATCCTTCGAGTGATCTCGAACTTGATTTCCTCTGTGGTGAACTTGGATCGTTGAACCGCAGCCAAAGTTACATCCAATTGTTTCTTGGTGAGACGATGCAAGGAAGATGCCGGAATGAAGTACTTCAGTTCACTATTGGCTCTTTTGTAGATGACTCCCAACTGAGGAAAGTTGGTAGCTCCTAGAGACATATCTTGGAATCCTTCAGTGAAACTTGGTACTGGTTCGAATGGAGGAAAATCAAACTTCGGGGCAAGTATAGGATAGACTTCGGCATCGATCTTAAGAAGTCACAAGCCTTTTCATAGGCAACTGACATTTTGGGATGCTTTTGAGCTTTAAACTGAAATACTCTGGCAATCAGGAAGATTTCTTCAGGGTTCATACAAGGAAAGTCAGCTTGAGTTCGGATGTATTCCATTCCCCTGCGGACCAGAGTGTATTGAATGAAGTCCGTTTTCATGAACTTCCTGATCTTGTAGCTTGACACTGCCTCGGGTCTGTCATTGGACCAAATCTTTTCCAATGAGGAACCATGCTTCGCATTGAACTGAGTAAGGCGTTCAAATTCTAAGGGAAGTCTTTGCTCATCTGGGAGACTGAGGTCAAATGAAATACTGGGAAATAAATGGAATTTGGAAAGATAGGTATATCCCAGTATCCATCCGAAGGTGGTTCCGCAAAGGTTAGGTAAGGCTTGTAATCATCATCTTGTAGCCTTCTCATGGGATTGACCCAAGAGTTGATCATGGTTTCATTCATAGTGGTATCAAACCCATGTTCTCTCCAAATTTGCTCGGCAAATTTTGCACTTCTCCAATCAATCTTCTTTTGTTTTGTTGCGGGAGAGTCATTTGAGTGTGAGGAGGACATGGTTGGAACCAGGTTTTTGAAATGAGGAGGGGTTTCCTGTCGGAGAGGGGATTGATGAGCTACATGAATGGGAGATTTTTGTTGCGGTGAAGGTTGATGAGGAGAGTTTTGTTGCGGTGGAGTTTGATGAGGAGAGTTTTGTTGCGGTGGAGTTTGATGTAATGACTGAGTGTGGGAGATGTGTAATGATTGAGTTGCAGAACCATGGTCACCACTTCCCCCTTTTGGGGTCTCAACAGGCCTTTGAGCCTCAAACCATTGTTTCAGGCCATCGATCTTTGAGAAGGCCTCAGTGAACTGAGTCTTGATCAACTCTGTGACTTGATGAGTGGAGGGAGCATTAGAGTTGAAGAGAAGGTGATGAATGTCTTTGGTAAGTTGAAGAAGTTGAGCTGTGTTGGGTTGTTGCCATAAAGAGCGTCTAAGTTTATCAATGGTGGAGTGAAGAACCGAAATGGTGGACTCATAAGAAGTATGAGTTTCATCAACCAGGCGTTGAGAGTGAGCTGCTTGAGCCTCAAGGGAGGACTTGATTTCATTCTTGAGATCCGCAACTGAAGAGATAAGCTTTTCAACAGTAGCCATGAATTGTTTGTGATCGGCAGTTCGAGAATTATCCAGGTCTCGAATGCCCATCTCAAGACGGAGGAGAATTCTATCAGCAATGTGTTTTTCACGGGTTTCCAAGGAGGTAACCCTGTCGACAAGAGATTGCGGGAGGGACTGTGCCGTTGCGGATTGTTGAGAGGTTACCGCAGCAAGAATGGAGTCTACCTTGGACTGCAATGACATGAATTCCTTACGAGTAACCGCAGGCTTCTTCTTCTTTTGCTCTTTGGGTTTGGAAGAGGAGTATTGAGAACCACTTGACTTTTCTTCTTCAAAGAACATATTGAATTCTTCGTTGTCGGGATGAGGTTGTTGAACCTCATCCATGTGAATTTCGTCCATGCCAAAAACCGGACTGGAACTGAGTGGGATGGCACTAGTTTCGGCATTGGATGCTTGAGCTGCGGTAGGGATTGGCTGAGAAGGACCTTCTTTGCTAGGTTGAGCATGAGCTTGCTGCATAGTCATTTCCATTGCGGACATCCAGTTTTGTATCCACAAGATGTCATGAACGGTCTTGGCGTTGATAAACATTTCAGCCTAATACTTGGCAACTTGTTGAAGGGCTTCTTCCTTTTGCTGTTGGGTCCGGAGTTGTTGCTGCTTCCGGACATTGAAGGCTCTTTTGAAAGCTTCATATTTTCTGATTCCGGACTCAGTAGTGGGACGAGTCTGAGTCCAAGAATCATCTGATTGTGCACCGTCAATTCCTTCATTTCGCACCAGAGCTTCCCCTGGGATCACGGATCCTGGCACAGTTGTGCTCACCGTGCCTAAACCACCTGAGAGAAATGGAATCGGAGTAGGATTTCCTGAGCTTCCTTGGTCTCCTTGACCCGTAGTCAAGTGTGGCCTCGGCTAAGTTCTGGTAGGGGCGGAAGAAGTGCCCTGCGGGTGGGAAGGTGTTTGAAGTGTATGGAGAACAGAAGAAAGGATGGAGCGCAACTCCTCAGGCTCAAAAGTATGTAGTCGGGATGCCCTGGAGACCTTAGGGCTTTTTCTCATAGGCGAGTCCGCTTGGGAGTCACCTGAGGGGTTGTCTCCATGATAAGATGAAACAGATTCACATGATGAATCTGAGTAGCTGGATATGGTTGAAACGAATAGGCCTGCGGGGGCCCCAAGGACTACTGGGATCTGTTGAGAGATCTCAACATTTGTCTGGGTACGCATTTGGCCATGGGTGGGGGTCAATTTCAGTTTCTTTCTCCTAAAGAGGTCACTTGAGACTTGTGTAGAAGAATCAACATTGATAGGCATTTGTTGATCAGATTTGCATTTTCCAGAAACTGCGGGTTCCTGGATGACTACCCTAGAGGAATGTTTCTTAGTCTTCTTCTTGGAGAGGATCTTTTGCCGTTTGGCTTTTGATGGACCAGAAGTTGGGTCAGATTGCGGTACAGTTGGAGCATGAGATGATGTGAGTTGAACAATGGGAGATGGATCTTGGGTCTCAGTGTGAGGGACTGCAGTCGGACGGGGTTGTGGAGGGGTAGAATGGTATGGTTCATATCCACTCGTAGCCACAATATGGTCCGCAACTGCGATATCAGAGAGTCCTAGTGACTCTAGGATGTAAAATGGCAAGCGTCTAAGTGGTCCAAAAACAGGTTGATCTTTTGAGGGGGTGTACCTTTTCAGATCGCGAGTGATGAAGAGTGTTGTGTCGTTTCCCATAGGCAACTTAGCTTCTTTGTGCAAGTCTGAGATACACAGATACCAGAAACGAGCAAATGTGAGCTCGAAAGCGTCAGATTTGGGGCTTTCTTTGGGGATGTACTGCAGGAAATCATCCCAAAGGATCTGGCCGAAGTTGACAGCATTGCCAGTGAAGAGACTCCAAACAATCTCCAGTAGCTTCAATCACATATTGTCCATGCCTCCGGTTCCTCCAGAGAGACTCCGGATCACAAAGTGACAAGCAAATTGCCATACCGCAGGCAACTGGTTTTTCTTGAATTCACCGATCCCCTTCAGCTTCTTTTGGTATCCCATCTGGTACAGTGTGGTGATGATGTCAGAGGTGCTAGGGTTAAAGAAAGTGGTATTTGGGGGAATTCGAAGATTGATTGCTTCCAAGAACTTGGTCTTGGTGAGAACGACCATGGATCCATCAATTAGGGCTAAATGAACTTCCTGGGGATTTTGAGTTGGGCGATAGGCAGAGAAAGCACAACGTAACAAGGTGGGAAGAGGAACCACATTAGTGAACGAATCAAATGCGCCAAAAAGGGGATGAGTGTGGATGAACTTGATCAACAGTTTAATGGCGTCATTGTAGGTAGGATGAACCTCAAACACTGCCCTGAAATTGCTCGATGCGATGGTGGGAGATTGAACCTTGAGAGTTGAACCTGAACCGGTAGGCTTTGCAGAGGTAGAAGCCTTGGATTGTTTCTTGGAGATGCCGGATTTCACCATTGTTGATGCTTGAGAGGATTTTGAGTTTTAGGGAAGAAGATGAAGTTCGTCTGAATATTTTTGAGAGCGCAAAAGATGTGAGTGAGAAAAAGAGGGTTTTTATACTAGCGGATTTGAAAAAGGATTGAATTTACCCTAATGAAGGTGGAAAGGTAAAAACCTTTGGGTTTTAGTGGGGCGGAGTGTGACACTGTCTCAATCATTTTCTTTGAGAAAATTAATTAAAGGTTTTTGAAAGGATGCGCATTTAATAATTGTCAGGCCACGTTTGACAATTGAGTGGTGGGGGTTTAAGATCTGTTGGGTAAAGGGAGAAGTTGAAACGGATTAGACATTTAAAGGGTGTTGAAAAGATATGATGAGATTTTGAGGGAAAAGAGATTTATCTTAGGACGATCCTAAAGTAGGGTGTGGTAATTTAAATAAATTTGCAATTGAAATAAAGTTGCCCACCCTTTTTTTTATCAGAAAAGAAAAGAATGACAGCCCTTAGAAAATTCTTGAAGGAGACTGTCGATGATAATGGAGCATTGCTGAGACATGCGGATGGGTGCCTTTGCGGATGAAGCCTGCTTAGTGCGGATGCATTGAGGGTAACTGCTGAAACACTTGACAAGAAGATTAGAGAAAAATGACAATTAAGACCCAAACAATATAAGTATTATAAAAGATTTTTTTTAAATGTATAACAAATATATAGTTCTAGGACCGCAACCAAGATCAGAAAAGATCTGCGGTGCCTATCAATCAAGAAAGAATTGTGGGTCAGGATTCATCATTCCTAACATTTCAAGAAAATGATTTATTTTCGTTGCATCAAGTGCTTTTGTAAAAATGTCAGCAATTTCTTCTAAAGTGGGAATGAAAATTAGTTCAATGTTACCTTTGAGGATGTGATCTTTAATGAAGTGATACCTGAGTTCAATGTGCTTCGTTTTTGAATGATGAATAGGGTTATGTGAGATCGCTATAGCACTTTCAGAATCACAATATATGGGTATCCGCAACATCCTGTAACCATAGTCCATTAACTGAGTCTTCATCCAAAGAACTTGAGAACAACAGTTGGCTGTGGCTACGTACTCAGCTTCTGCGGTGGATAAAGAAACACAGTTTTGCTTTCTTGATGACCAACTGACTAATCTTCCCCCAAGAAATTGACAACCACCTGAAGTACTTTTCCTGTCTAACCGACAACCTGCATGATCAGCATTAGTGAACGCTTGAAGACCGAAGTCATTCCCGGCTGGATACCATAGACCAAGTGCTTTGGTTCCCTTAAGATATCGAAAGATTTGTTTAACTGCGGTGAGGTGAGATATCTTAGGATCCACTTGATAACGAGCACAAAGTCCAGTGGCAAAAACAATATCTGGTCGACTTGCAGTGAGGTACATCAAAGAACCGATCATGCCACGAGATGTTTTGTGATCCACTGATTCTCCGGTAAGATCCGCAGAGATTTTGTATCCAAAGGCCATGGGAACCTTGGCAGAGGAACAATTATTCATCGAATATTTCTTGAGCAGCTCTGAGGTATATTTCTCTTGATGGATGAAAATACCTTGCGGTATTTGTTTGACCTGAAGACCTAGAAAGAAGTTAATCTCTCTATTCATGCTCATTTGGAACTTGTTTGTCATGAGCTTAGCAAAGTCATCCACCATCTTTTGATCAGATGAACCAAAAATAATATCGTCCACATAAATTTAAACAAGCATTAGGTCATTACCACTTGCTTTTCTAAATAAAGTAGGATCAATGATACCTCTTTTGTATCCGGATGAGACAAGAAATTCAGACAAAGTTTCGTACCACGCCCTCGGTGCTTGTTTAAGGCCATAGACCGCTTTTTATAGTTTGTAGCAGTAGTCAGGAAATTCAAGACTTTCGAACCCTGTAGGTTGTTGGAGGTAAACTTCTTCTTTAAGTTCACCATTGAGAAAGGCACTCTTGACATCCATCTGATGAACCTTGATGTTTCTGTGAGCAGCATATGCCAAAAAGATGCGTATAGCTTCCATTCTGGCTATGGGAGCATAAGTTTCATCATAATCAACCCCTTCAAGTTGACTATAGCCTTTAGCTACAAGTCTAGCTTTATTTCGAACAACAGCACCGGATTCATCAAGTTTGTTCTTGTATACCCATCTTGTACCTACCACTGATTGATTTGATGGTTTGGGTACAAGTTTCCAGACTTTATTTCTTTCAAATTCAGCGAGTTCTTCTTGCATTGCACAAATCCAATCAGGCTCAAGAAGGGGTTCTTTGATTGTTCTTGGTTCAACTGCGGACAGAAAAGCAGAATAGTGACAATGTTCTGAGAGATCATTTGCTGAACGCGTTTGAACTCCTGCGGATGGATCTCCAATGATTTGATTGGGGGGATGATCTTTTGTCCATACAGTTAATCGAGGTTGTTGAGAATCTGTGGCTGCGGTAGAAGGAATGTCAACAATATTTGATGAGACTGCGGTAGGGGAATGCGGTTCCCCCTCGACATGAGAACAGCCACCTGAGTTTATTTGAGCTGTTGGATTTTGAGTTGAATATGGTTCCCCCTGGGATGTTGATGGACGGTCTTCTTGAGGAATTTGTTGAATAGTGAAAACTCTTGGGTCAGTGCTAGTGTCAATGTTTTCAATTTCGTCGTCAGAGTCAGGTTGAATGCTTGGTTGCGGTTGGGACCGAGATGCAGAATTTGGAGCAACTTCTTCGATTATTGGAACTTCAATGGAAATTATTTTTTTTAGAGCAAGAGCTTTCTCTTTCACAGATGTGGCTTCAGATGGAGTCGGACCAGAAATATCTGCATTTTGATGTTGGGCTTCAGTGGTTGTAAGGACTTTGGATAGATGAGCAGTTGGTAGTGGATTAAAGAGACTATCATAGTTAACTTCAACTATGTTCAAAGGACCTTCAGAGGGTGAAATGTCACATTCCAGAATAGTCTTGGTTTCATTTGAAGGAGGAGTACTGCGGATATAACAATCGTCGAATTTCACATCAAAGCTTTCGACTATTATCCTTGTACGTCGGATGAGAACACGATATGCAACTTTGTTGGTTGAGTAGCCAAGAAAGATTCCTTCATCTGATTTAGGTGCAAATTTGTTGAGATGATCTGTGTTGTTGATGACAAAACATCTACACCCGAATATGTGGAAGAATCGAACGTTTGGTTTTCGATTGTTCAAGCCTTCATAAGGTGTTTTATTCAGGCGTTTCCACACAATGCTTCTATTTTGCACAAAACATGCAGTAGCCACAGCTTTTGCCCAAAAATAGAGAGGAAGATTTGCAAAGTTAAGCATAGATCTTGCAGCTTCAACAAGAGTACGATTTCTTCGCTCTACTACCCCATTTTGTTGTGGTGTATAGGGAGCTGAAAAATTGTGACAAATGCCCTTAGAGATTAAGAAATCATTCAAGAGACGATTAGTGAACTCTGTTCCATTGTCACTGCGGATACGTCGAACTGGCAGCTTTATCTGAAGCTCAATTTCTTTGATGAAGTTGATCAACACTTGTGGAGTTTCAGACTTGAGTCGTAGAAAGAAGACCCAGGTGAAACGAGTGAAATCATCCACAATAACCAGTATGTATTTTTTGTGATGGAGACTGGCTACGGTAGATGGACCACATAGATCAACATGAAAGAGTTCTAGTGGTTCAGAGATTGATAAGTCGATGATCAGAGGATGAGTTCCTTTGGACTGCTTACCACATTCACATGCAGGACAAAGAGTGTCATTGTTGAATTTAAGAATGGGAAGGCCTCGGACAAGTTCATTGGTTACCAAGTTGTTGATGTATCTGAAATTGAGATGAGCTAGCTTGCGGTGCCATAACCAACTGACTTCGGATACGGCTTTAGAGAGAAAACACAACTGCGGTTTACCGATAATGAGAGATACGTCCAAAGGAAACATAGTGCCTTCGGATTTGGACTTTATCAAGCATGTGCTTCTATCACTTGTCAAAATGTAGCAATATTCACTATCAAATTCCACTCGATGACCAGCCTTACACAATTGACCCACGCTGATCAGATTGTGTTTAAGTCCTTCAACGTAAGCAACTTTTTGGATTGAGAAGTTCCCAGTTGTCAGCACACCATAGCCTTTGATTGAAGCATTTGCATTGTTTCCAAAAGTCACATAACCACCATTACATATAGGCCTGAAGTCACGAAGGTATTCCAACCTTCCAGTCATGTGCAAGGAGCAGGCACTGTCTATTAACCATTCTTCTTCTTGTTCCTCCTTGCACAAAGCCTACAAAATTAATGGGTTAGTTTGGGCACCCAAACAAGTTTGGAGCCCGAGGACATAGTTGACTTTGGTAATTGTGATGCATGAGTGTGTGATTTTGTGACAGGATGAGTGACTGCTTTGAGGCCTAAATCTGGGTGTTTGTGAGATTTTGATTGGACAGGACTTCTTTTGAGATTTTTGTTCAAATTTGGTTTTTGACGATGATGAAATCCAAAAGAAAGATTTTTATCATTCATCCTGACACTGTTGTTTGTTGGAGTATCCTGAGGTCTAAGGGATGTATGGGAGGTCTTTTGTCCAGTTTGTGAGACTAAGTTGACTGAAATCATTTTGGGATTTTGACAGATCTGTGCATGTGAGTTTTTTAAATGTTTAAAATACTTTGGAGTTGTCAAAATTCCTTTCCATTTTGGATCATTTCGAGAGTAAACTGTGAAACCATTACTTCGAAATGACTTTTCATGTTTCAAACTTTTGTCAAAGTTTTCTGAAGCAATCTGACAAACTAAAACTTCCTTTTTGTCTGGTTTCTTATTTTTTGAGACATGGGAAAGATAGTTTGTAAAAGCTGGTTTTTCTGGACTCTTGAAATGAGTGTTTTTGGTTTGACTCTCTCTTTTGGGCACATTCTGACGAACTAAGGCTTTCTTTTTGTCTGGTTTCTTATCTTTAGTGACATGAGAAAGATAGTTTGCAAAAACAGGTTTTTCTGGACTCTTGAGGTGAGTGTTTTTGGTTTGACCTTTTGTTTTTGAAATTTTTTTTACCATATTATTCGAATTTTGAAATTCCCTTTTGAGAGCCCTTTTTGCAAGAGTTTTTGGAGATCCACAGTCAGTAGAATTGAACTGCGGTTTCTTTGATCCTTTTGACAATTTTTGAAATCTAGGACTTGAGTCATCGGAACTAGATACTTCGTGATTATTGGAGCACTGACCATGCTCAAAATTTTCTCAAGGCAACTCATGGTAGATTGGCTGAATGGTCACGATACTTTTGACCTCGGTCTGGGGCAGAGTTGACTGAACTACCGCAGAGTAAGACATGGGACTAAAACATGGCTGTTGTTCTAACTGCGGTTCCGGACTGCAGTGAGCTTTACTGCTGTCCAAAGGTAGTGATGGGAATGTTGATTCAGGAATTTCTTCAATGACACAATTATTACTCAGATTATGAAGACGACCAAAATAAGTTCTTATGTCCTCTGGAAAGGTTTTATTATTGACTGGGAAATGAAATTGTCGGTCTGGTGGGACATAGGGACGATCTTTGTTAAACCGGGGTGATGAGTCCTTTGTGGTATTGTACCCATTGGACCAACCCCAGTTATAGGTGTTATCTGTGGTTCCATTATTCACAAGATTCTCAATTGCTTCACTTTCATTAAATAACTTTTCAATTAACAAGTTCAAACGTACAATTTCCTTTTGTGCTAAGTCCTTCTGATCTAGAGCTATTCCTAGTTGAGTTTCACACAACATCTTTGCATTTTTTTCTAACACTAGGTCTCTTTCTAACATGGCCACCTTGAGTCTTTTGTCTTCTAAACGTCCTCTAACATGAAACAACTCCTGGGACGCTATGTTCTTCTCATCTAAGGCCTTGTTCTAGTCTGTAAGGACGGCAACACAAGTGTCATTCAAGTTGTCTATGAAAGGTTGACATTCATGCATGTTGTAATTAAGTGTTTGGATCATGAGTTTTACCTGTTCGATGATGCTCAGAGTTCCTTCATTTGCCATGTAGTAGTAATTCTTTTCAGATTTGCTTGTGATGTCATCATCCGCAGTTGCCAGCATGCATACTTTTCCTTTGTTTCTGATGCGTATGTCTTCATCTTCATCTCCTGATGACCAAACTTGATGGTCTCTCTTCACATGAGCTACGTATGCTTTGGCTTTCTCTTTTTCTTCCATCTCTTGATCCATTCTCAGATAGAATGCTTTGTCTTTCACAACATTAGCTTTGCAATCTTTAGCAAAGTGATTTTCCTTGTTGCATTTGTGACAGATTACAACATCATTCCTATTTTCAGATGAGGTACCGGAGTCAGAGATTGGCTGCGGTGGTTCTTTTTGTTGAGTAGGTTGAGATGGCTGTGGCGAAGGGTTTGTGAATCGAGGATGACTGTTTTGAGAATTGAAGTTGCGGTTGAAAGAGGGTTTATTGAACTGATTTTTACGAAAGGATGTGGGTGGAAGTCGATTGAACTGTTTGCTAATTAGGGCAATTGCATTTTGGAATTCTTCTTCATCATCATATTCTGAGTCGGCTTCATATGACTGCGGGGCTTGAGCTACCAGAGCAAGTGGACCACCGAAGTCTGCACAATCTTTGAGAACGGTTGATTCTTGAGCTTGCAATTCACCATAGAGTTTGTAGAGAAACAAGGTGTGAATTTTCCTATCTCCTTGGACTATCATCTTAGCAGTTGTCCAATGTTTACCCAAACCATTTAGAAATTGAAGATTTGTCTCATGATTACTTCGAACAGTACCAGCATTTGATAACTTAGTGACGATCAGATTGAATCTCTTGAAAGAATCTTCCAAACTTTCTCATGTATGAGCTTTAAAGTTGTTGAACTCATTGAGTCCAGTTGTGAGCTTCTTGTCTTGAGCTTGTTCAGTTCCTTCATACAGATTCTTGAGGACATCCCAGATCTCTTTGGCTGATTTGCAATTTATGATAATATCGAAGTTGTCAGGAGCAACTCCACATGAGATTTCATAAAAGGCAATAGCATCATTTTCCATTTTGTCAAGATCATCTTTAGTGGGGCGACTCAAAGCTGGTTGACCACCTCCTAGTCTGGCTGTAGCGCCATCGGATTGTATAGGAGTAAGAACAGGAACGTGAGGTCCTTCTTCTACAGATCTCCATACATCTCTTCCAAGTCTTCTTAAGTACCTTTCCATTCTTTGAGACCAGTGATGATATTCACTTTCTACAAGTATTGGTGCTCGATTTGAACCACCAACATTGTTGGAAACATTGAGAGATAATGTTTGTGCCATTTTCCTTGAGTTTTATGAAATGAGCTTTAGTGGTATAGAAGGCTTTTAGAAATCAGAGTTTCAGTTCGAAAAGCAACCACTTTGGCTCTGATACCAATTGTTAAGGAGAAAAACTTTGAGATAATCACACTTGAACAAATGTTAGTACAAATATGATAGGTTGCGGAACAGAGTTTTACTCGAGGATCATAAGCTCAACAATAATAAGGGTTAGATGTTAGAGTGTTAGATTGTTAGATGCGGAAATAAATGACAAGGAAGTAATATATCAAGTAGACACTTAAGCTGATTCGTAACAGAGATTGCACTCAATCTCTGTTAATAAATGAGATCATACTTAGTGATAAAGCCATTAATAACTTGCTCTTTTAGATAGATAATATTTGAGAGTAAGAACAGATATGATACTAAGATTGTAGAGAAGAAAAATAGATCAGAAAAGAGTAGTAATTCATTAGATCTAAGACTCTATTTATAGAGTCTGAAAGTTACAAAGAGGAGTCTGATCTAAGGTGTCCATGCAAGGTACACCGGTTACAAGGATGTAAAGAAAAAATACAAGTAATCTTTATCTAACGATTGCGGATGCTGAGTCTTCAAGTTGCGGATGACCAGTTGACTGCGGATAGAGAAACAGACTTCGGATCACTTCAAGTTGTAAGAGGGTCACTTTTCGTGTTCAACACCAGGATTCCCCTGATATCTGTTAACCATGCTCAAAGCAAACGCAACATCAGGACGAGTACAAGTCATAGCATACATGATCGAGCCTACAACGGAAGCATATGGGACTCGACTCATCTCAGCTATCTCAGCCTCTGTACTCGGACTCTGAGTTTTACTCAGTCTGGCATTACACTGGATAGGTAAATCTCCTTTCTTGGAATTTTCCATGTTGAACCTCTTCAGCACCTTGTCCAAGTAGGTACTCTGACTAAGTCCAATTAGTCTTTTACTCCTATTTCTCAAAATCCTTATCCCGAGGATATAGGCAGCTTCTCCTAGGTCCTTCATAGCAAAACACTTCCCAAGCCATGATTTTACTTTCTGCAAGGTTGGGATGTCATTCCCTATGAGTAGTATGTCATCCACATACAATACCAAAAAGCTAACTATACTCCCACTAGCCTTGACATATACACAAGATTCATCTTCGCATCTCGAAAAGCCAAAATCTTTGACTTTCTCATCGAAACAAAGATTCCATCTGCGAGGTGCTTGTTTCAATCCATAGATTGATTTCTCAAGCTTACACACTCTATTAGGGTACTCTGTACTGAGAAAACCCTCTGGATGAACCATGTAAACATCCTCAGCCAACTTCCCATTAAGGAAAGCGGTTTTGACATCCATTTGCCATATTTCATAGTCATGAAATGCAACAATGGCTAACAGAACCCTAATAGACTTAATCTTGGCCACTGGTGAAAAGGTTTCATCATAATCAACTCCCGGAGTTTGAGAATAACCCTTTGCAACCAGTCGTGCCTTATAAGTATGTACATTACCATCTATGTCGGTCTTCTTCTTGAAGATCCATTTGCACCCAACTGTCTTACGACCTGGTACATTGTCAACCAAGTTCCAAACTTGATTGTCACACACGGATTGTATCTCGCTATCCACAGCCTCTTTCCATTTAGCAGCCTCAGGGCCTGCCATGGCTTCCGTGTTGCTGTTAGGCTCATCCAGATTTATCAGTGTGTTATCACTGATAAGAGTATCACCTTCTGCAGTAATATGGAAACCATAATAATGCTCAGGTGCATTCCTAACTCTGGTGGAACGCCTCAGAGGTACAGATACTTCAGTCGTCTCAACAGGAGTTTCCTCCTCAGGTTGAGGGCTAGGGTTTGAGGTTCCTTCACCACTTGACTCTTGAATTTCTTCAAGGTCAATTTGCCTCCCACTGTCTCCTTGGCTTATGAATTCTCTCTCACGAAAGACTCCTCTTCTTGCTACAAATACCACATTATCACTGGGTCTATAGAAGATGTAACCAAAGGATTTCTATGGGTAGCCGATGAATATACACTTCTCACTTCGAGGTTCGAGCTTATCGTGAGTCTCGCGCCTCATGAAAGCCTCACAACCCCAAATCTTGATGTGATCTAGATTGGGAACTTTTCCAGTCCACATCTCGTGAGGTGTTTTGGCAACCTTCTTTGTAGGGACTAGATTAAGGATATGGGCGGCAATCTCTAAGGTATACCCCCAAAATGAGATTGGTAGCGAAGATCGACTCATCATGGAACGAACCATGTCCAACAAGGTCCGATTGCGCCTCTCAGCCACACCATTCAACTGTGGTGTTCTAGGAGGTGTCAATTGTGAGACAATCCCACATTCCTTAAGATAGTCAAGGAACTCAGTACTAAGATACTCACCACCTCGATCGGATCGAAGCATCTTAATGTTCCTGCCCAACTGATTCTCCACTTCTTGCTTAAACTCTTTGAATTTATCAAAGGTTTCTGACTTATGCTTGATTAAGTAGACATATCCATATCTACTAAAATCATCAGTAAAAGTCACATATAAGCGATTAGCATCTCTTGTGGTGGTTCTGAAGGGTCCACACACATCTGTGTGTATGAGGTCCAACAAACCTTCACCCCTAGCACAAGTGCCAGTAAAAGGTGACTTTGTCATTTTTCCATGTAGACAAGATTCACAAATATCATCTGACTTTAGGTCGAATGACTCCAAGACTCCATCCTTTTGGAGTTGGCCTATGCGTTTCTTGCTTACATGTCCAAGACGACAATGCCATAAAGATGCTTTATCTAAGCTAGTGGAAGAATCAATACACAATACATTATTTCCTAAGTTATCTACAACATATACAGTTTCATACACACCATCACAAGGTAATGCTTTAATATAAAGAACATTATTAAAGAAAGCATCAATACCACCATTATTATTATCAAAATAAAATGTAAAACCTTGTTTATACAATGCATGAAAGGAAATAACATTTCTTGCCATTTCTGTCGAATAACAACATTTATTCAAGTCTAAAGTAAACCCATTATCTAGTAACAAGGAATAAACTCCAATCTTGGTGACAGGTGAAACTTTCCTATTCGCCATGATTAGGTTTATCTTTCCATGCTCCACATTCTCACTTCTTCTTAGTCCATACAAATCAGAACATATGTGAATTCCACAACCTGTATCAAGGACCCAAGACTTAGAATGAGGTGAGTTATTAGACAATATAGTGTATATACTTGCATGGTTGGGTTTTACTTTCCCATCCTTAACATCTTGCTGGTACTTTGGGCAGTTTCGCTTCCAGTGTGACTTCTCATGACAATAGAAGCATTCAGCCTCACTTGGGTTAGCAGAAGGAGTGACAAAACCTTTCTTGGTTTTGCTTGAAGAGGAGCCTTCAAGGGTTTTACCCTTGGTACCCTTAGAAGGGTTTTTTCTCTTCTTACCTTTGCTATGCCCGATTGCCAAGACATTGGCCGCAGTAGGATTAGGAGGAGTAGTAACACCCGACTTACCCTTAAGACTACTTTATGTAGTCTTTAAGAGTCCTTGAAGTTTACTAAGTGTAACTTCTTCCTTATTCATGTGGTATGTCATACGAAATTGATCATAACATGAAGGTAAGGAGTGCAAAATGATATCTATTTCCATCTCCTCAGGAAAGTCAACATTTAGTTTCTTCAAACGATCCACAAACCTTTGCATTCTCTGCATGTGGGCAGTGATGGTCTCACCATCCTTCATTCGGGTAGTTATCATGGAGGAGATAATTTCATACCTTTCTTGACGAGCACTTTGATGGTAGCGTTCCATCAAATCCATGTACATCTCGAAATGGTAGTGGTCCTCATAGGACTTTTGGAGCTCGACTGTCATAGTAGCCATCATGATGCGTGCCACCTTGGTAGCATCCCTTTCATGTGCTTGAAATGCAGCAATCTCCTCTGGAGTAGCAGTGGACTCATCAATCTCCTTTAGCTCATTATCAAGGACATATTGTTTGTCCTCATAACGAGTGACCATCCTGATGTTTCTGATCCAATCCATAAAGTTGGATCCATCAAAGATGACTCTCCCACAAAGATTCATGAGAGAGAAGGAGCCGGTAGGGTTTGAGCCAGAAGCATTGTTATTGGAAGACATCTGAAAAGAAGAAAGAATAGTTTAGATTAGATATAAAGATATTCCTTAATAAAACACCCAAATGTAATATTAAGGCTAGGACCCAACACAATATTTTATAACTTAGAAGAAGGATGCCGTAATCTAAGCTATAAGATATTTGAAGGTAGGTGAATGACGATTCACCAATTTCCACCATGAAAACGAAATATTTAATTAGGTTTTAATTGGTTTAGAAACTCCTAGATTCTTTGAGATTCATTGAACTTTTCAATGGCATGTTTCAATCTCGAGTGTGCCCTTCAAGTTTTGTGACTGGGATGCCGAGGATCACAAAACAAGGTGTGAAGTAACCATGCAAATTACTTGGTACCCTTAATGTATTACCCCTCAATCGAAGTGCCGGTTAACCACACACGCTCCAATGATACTATGATAAACATTAAGTCACCCTTTGCCTACCTTGATAAGTCCAAGTTAGTGTGTCGGTTAACCACACATGCTCCACTAACGACTTAATCAAAGTGCAAAGTGTAATTTCATGGATTAGCACCTTATTCACATTTTCCTAAAGTAACTAAGATTGGGAATTAATAAAAGTTTAGTTACTTTAGTATATTCATAATACTTTTATGAGAATTATAGTCCTTGTCCTACCTTTTTCGGCTAACGACCCTCCACCGATCAAGGAAGCGGTGGGTGAGAATGGACACCCATTAAGTTGCCATTTTATAGGCAACAACCTTATACCCCCCTTATAGATCGCTCCAATGATACTATGATAAACATTAAGTCACCCTTTGCCTACCTTGATAAGTCCAAGTTAGTGTGTCGGTTAACCACACATGCTCCACTAACGACTTAATCAAAGTGCAAAGTGTAATTTCATGGATTAGCACCTTATTCACATTTTCCTAAAGTAACTAAGATTGGGAATTAATAAAAGTTTAGTTACTTTAGTATATTCATAATACTTTTATGAGAATTATAGTCCTTGTCCTACCTTTTTCGGCTAACGACCCTCCACCGATCAAGGAAGCGGTGGGTGAGAATGGACACCCATTAAGTTGCCATTTTATAGGCAACAACCTTATACCCCCCTTATAGACCGACTTCGTGAATGAGGCCTACTAATGGTAAGACGACTTTGTTCTTATACATATATAATAATTATTAAACTTATAATATTATAAAGTATAAGGGTAGAATTTTAATTATTAAAATTCTAAGGGTTGGAACTAAAGTTTTTAATATGACTTTACTTGTTCCAAATCTTGAGGGCAAGTTTTGTAAACTTTCAAAACTTCTTATTTCTCATAACTTAGGAGTTAATTGAGTATTAAAATGAATACTCTTCATTTTGTAACTCTTGTGTTCTTTTAATGGTTTTATTTAAAGTGTGACTTTTGGTTATCCATAACTTGAGGACAAGTTATGGACTCCATTAAAACACATAATGGTCATGAATTAACTACCAAGTAGGTTACAAACAATTCCTATGATCATCTATACTCATAAGTTCAAGAACATGATTATCAAGAATTTCAAGAATCATAAATAACTTATATAAAACTTGTAATTTTTGATAATAGCCATTGTAAATGGATTAGCATAAACAGTACACCATCTAAAACAGGTTTTAGAACATCCAAACAGTTTAGGATAATGTTTCTATTCCATTTCCAGCAGCAAAACTCGAAAATCTGCATTTTGGGGCTCCTACTCGTCGAGTGCATGAACTACTCGTCGAGTAGGATGAATTTACTCATGGACTCGTCGAGTCTCCCCATGGACTCGGCGAGTTCATGCTGCAGAATGCCCGAAAACTGAGTTTTTTCACAAGTTTGCATCAAGTATCAAACAAACAAGCCTAGGCTCTGATACCACTGATGGGTTTTGAGCATTCTAACACTCCTAGGTGTACATGCAACCCTAATAAACCTTGGATCTATGTTTGTCTAATATTCATGCAAAATTGATTTTCCAAGGTTCATAAACCTATCTAGCATACATGGGGAACTTTTATTCTAAAAGTTAGTAAGAATTACATACCTCTTTGTAGCTTGGATTCCTTTGAAACCTTGTGAGCCTAGCACCTCAAGTGTGATGCCTCAAATGTCTCACACAACACCAAGTACACTTGGAATAAACTCTAAGAGAATAAGAACACTTAGCAAAATCGGTTATGCCCTCACTTCATACACTAGTGGCCGATTTTTGGTGAATAACATGTTCCTTATATAGTGGGTTACAATTAGGGTTACACCATGTAAACCCTAATTGTCATGACTTTTCATTTCCATGACCCATGGGTTATGTAACCTCCATGGAGCATCCATGGAGCATCTTATGGGTTTAACCCAACTTGATTATCCATGGAGCTTTGGCCCACTATATAAGTTATGGATGATTTACACAATCAACCCATATATTTAATTAGTCTTCTTTTGATCACATAATTAATTCTAAATTAATTATTGATCAATACTAACTAAATATTATTATTCTTATTATTAATATATTAGAACTTATAATATATTAATAAACCATAAGTGTCTTATTTCTCTCAATTAGTCTATCCAAGTGTATGATGCCATGCAACCCAAATGGACCATGCCGGTCGGGTCAAGTACATACCAAATATAGTTATGGACTTAGACACTATATCCAACAGATATTGCATGGTGTTTTGAGGTCAAATTGAATTATGAGAGCCTTGGCGATCATACCATGATCATTGCACTTGAATAAGTCCATAAGAAATACTTATTAAGGTATGTATGGATTAAGAGCTGAAGCAATTAGGGTTTTGACATTTATAATAATACGCGACGCGTAGGGTGGATATACGCGACACATAATGCCATGAAGCCATGATGGGTTATGGAATCATGATTGGAACACAACGTGTTTATGAATTGGAACGCGACACGTAGACTATGCAGAATGTATGTTTTGCGTGGTTTGACCAATAAAGACCTGTTAGAACTCGTAAGTAGCTAGAGTCATCTAAGAAATAATGGATTACTAGTAGACACTCATTGTGTATGAATCGTTGATAGGTTGCATTTGGTAGAAATTTTCTTCTAAATATCTTATTATTCGTGAGTCGTGTACTATGTGGATTAATACTATTATGTAACTTCACGACTCTATATATGTTATAGTATGTTACATGGTATATTCTCGTGTGTTATGTTTACATGTTTAGTTTAGAGCCTTGCTCTCGAAAGAGACAAGGGGAATTTGTTCATAGCCTTGCTCTCGAAATATACACGGGGAATCAGTTTAGAGTCTTCATTTCAAAAGGTATAAAAGGAATTAGTTACATGGCTACGTGTTATGTGTGATGTATGCATAAGGTAAAATGTATAAATATTGTGTGATCACTAAGTGTTTCACTTACCCGTTGATATTTAACATTTCTCAGGACCCTTGGGGATAAATAATTGAAAGGACTTGACATGACTATAGGGACGTTCGCATTTAATGATTTCAAAATTAAACATCTGATTAATGTTTGAAAGTAAAGACTTACACAACTTTGTTTTAAATTTCATATATCATTATTCTTGATGAATAAATAATGGGTACTGGTTTTGAAAGGAATAATAAGTTTTAATTGAGTTTGACGTTTTATGATATTTTTTTAAATGTGGATGCTACACCTTTGGCTTTAAAATCTCATGAAAGAGCTCATCGGACATCATATCATGCCTATCATTTTGTATGTCAATGATAAGTCTGAAATTTCCTTGATGAAAAATCTTGTGTTTCATGATCAAAGCAAACATATTGACATTCATATTCACTTTATATGAGATTGTGTTGAAGATGAAAAAGTTATAGTGGAATATGTTAGCTTAAATGCTCAACAAGCAAACATCTTTACCAATGATTTAGCATAGAAGCACAATAATATGAAAAAAGATCAGTATAAAAAATCTTAATCCAAGTGTTGTTTAAGAGGGATAATATGAGTTTAAACCCTACTTGGGTAGGTGCTCCAACTTTACTTCCATTGCCAAAGCCTCTTTTGTTGACAAAAGAGAACATAAACGTTTTTTTCACATATTATGAACCTAATAAATGAATGATACTGGGTGGTTTGGTTATAAAATGATATTCCAACATCGGTTGTAATGTACCTCAAAATAGAGAGATAGATAGAAATACTTAGTGTAAGTGTTAGAAAAGATGGTTTTTTAGTAGTTGAGTGTGAGAGTTGCTCTTCTTCTGTAATCGTAGTTTAGTCTCTGACTAAAATCATTTTTTAATCTCAATAAAGTGTGTGATAATTAACCTAAACTAACATATATGATAATCGACATAAACTAGATTATATGGTGCCTATGAAGAAGTTAGCGAATAAATATAACTAATGAAGATTTGATAAATTTCTAAAAATACAAGGAATTGCATTAGAATTTTGAGATTTAAGAGAACCTAAGATTATGAACTTGAAGGTTTTGAAGTTGAAACTCTAATCAATTTGGAACTGAAGTAGGAAGAGTGAACCATGAAGTGTTAAAAGATATCATAAAAATTGAATTAAAGTATTAATATAATTTAAAAATCAGTACGAATTGGTTAAAGACCAAAACCACAATAAAATGAAATCATTAAAATTGCCTATGTATCAGAAAACAAATTAGACCTAAATTATATGTTTTTGTTTTTTTGTAAGACATAAGAACTATTTATAAAATTTACTCTACAATTTATAATCTTCAGGTTTCAATAAATGATATAAAGAGAACTTATTTGGGCTACATTTTATTAATAATTTTGTGGAACCGAAGAAGTTAATATATGTAGGCATACACAGGAACGTTAGAGTCATTAAAACGTAAAATTTAAAGTGAATGGGACTGTCATTGTTTGTGTATTCTCATATTAAAAAGTACGACTGAAATACAAACTTAAAAAACTATTAAACAAAAAGTGAATGTTGAATTAGATGTCCCCGAAGGTACATGATAACATTAGTGTAGAGAGACATACTTGCTAAATGGAAATACTATAAGGCTAAAGGGAGTGGAAGTGTCAAGGGAAGTGTTAAGGAAAGTGCTAAATGTGCCATACCACTCTCTACCTTATGCCAAGGAGGGTGCTAAGAAAGAGATGCCATGGGTGTAGCGAGAGGAGAGAGGAGAGAGAAAGTATAAAGGTGTGTTGTGATTGGTTGATTTGTATTTCTTTATATATTTTAATTTTTTTTCCTCCACAATTAAACCTGTTAAATTGTCACACTTCCACTCTCTACCTTTTTTGTGCTAGACATGCTAAGCCTATGTGTCATGAAAAAAAAACTTAAAAATCCTATGTGGCAACATGCTAAGAGTGTTACCACTCCCTTTAGCCTAAGAGACGAAGATATGACAGATGTGAAATTTTGTTTAGCATCCAACTCAACTTATAATGTACATTTCATGAAAATTCATTTATTTTGCTAGTATTCTTGAAGCAATAGGACATCGTAGAGGATTTGACATTGACATTACAAATTTAATACAATTTAGAATCGATCACAAAATTGCTTTATAATAAATAATAATATCATTAGGTCGCAATATATTTTTCAAAAACTAAACTATAATATTTGATAGTTGTTAAAATGTGGTCAACTTTTAATTTTGATACATGACATTTGAATGATAAGGTCCTTTTAGAAAGATAATAATCCTCTTTTTGAAAGGACTTGGAATGGATACCGATGGGAGTGGAAAGACATGTCAATAAACACTCTCACCACCATGTCCTGTGTTGTCGTGTATTATGGGCCTATGTGGATCACAAAAGGTCAGCAACATCGACCTTCAACTTGATCGGCACTTGATACCAAAATACCAAATATAGAAATACTCATTAGTTAAGTAGTCAAGAAAAAATTGACTATGGAACATATATAATGAACGCTTTTTCTATATATAATTTTTTATTAACAATTAATCAGTTAAGTTTATTTAATATAATTGGCATATATGATTTATCATGGTATCATTCATCCACCACTTGTTATTTATTGCCTGTTAATTATATATTACGGTATATATTATATTCAAAGGGTGTTAGGACTAAATGAGTTAATCGAAATAATTACGTTTTTGTGTTTTAAAAAAGGGAAATTGAGTAATCTAACATTTTTTTGGGTTTCTTTTTTAAAAAATATAACCTTTTTTAAACAAAATAAACACATATTCTGGAAGAGATCGTTCCAAAACGTATTTCGGAATATTTTTCGGATGGCTCGGCCCATGTAACAGCCCAAAAATCAAAATAAAATTTTCATTTATCCAAAACAACCCCAATACAGTAATTGTTTACAAAAATATAGGTTCACAAGTATAATTCATAAATCAGAATATTCCAGAATCCAATAACATAAAATCCGAAGGATGTGCAATATCACGTCTTCGCCTTGCCACAGTCATCTGAAGTACCTGAAACAATAAAAAAAAGTGTAAGCACGAAGCTTAGTGAGTTCCCCCAAAGTACCACCACACAAACATATAACAACATGCATACTGGGTCCACAACTAACAGACTGGATTACCCCAGAGCCTATAGCATGAGTCTGGCTTGCCTTCCGGTCCATAGCTCATGTCTGGTTTGCTCCCGAGCCCACAACAAAAGTATGGCTTGCCTTACTGGCCCACAACTTATGTCGGGCTTGCTCCTGAGCCTACAACATAAGTCTGGCTTACCTTACTGGCCCACAACTTATGTCTGACTTGCTCCTAGGCTTGTTGGCTTCCGCACAGAGGAGGATTGCCTCAACCTAACCATACCATGTCGACATATACATAACAGATAACATGGATCCAGCAAACAGATAATCGTATAACCAGTCAGACAAATAGGCAGATCTACAGATCACTACAGCATAACAACATCCTATATATCAGGACACAGATCTAATATATCACTACAACAAAGCAATATCCTTTATACTAGGATACATAACCTAGTGGGCCGACATTGGCGCCATCGACCCACGAGTACAGTGAGGAAAAACCCACCTCTCAGACCGAACAAATAGCTAAATAGGTCTCTGCTCCAAATCTCAGCTCTAGCCATCACCTATTCATCAAATAGTGACCAATCTCAAATAACACTCAAAATATTCGAAATACCCTTAGGTCAAACTTGGTCAAAGTCAACGGCCTATAGTCAAAGCAACTACAGCAGGCTGTCACGCCGTGGCCATCCTTGGCCACACAGTGGCCACTAAACGACAAAACAAATGGGCCTCAACCTAATCACCACACTGTAGTGACCTGAGCCACGTCGTAGGGACTGGTCTGGGCAGCTTAAACCATTAAGTCACTTTCCTTTCTAACTTCAAGGGCTCCAAAACTCAGATATGGTCCTTTCTAAGGTCTAAGCGGATAAAGTTTCCAACTTTATCCCTTTAGACCCTCTAAGAGATAGAGATCTCACTCCAAGTTCTAAATAGGGAAAAAACATGACATGGCTTAATCAATAAGCACTTAACATAGAAGGTTTACTGACCAACAACTTCAGAAGGGTTTCTAGCATCATTTCCATCATTCAAATTCGTGCTTTTCAGGCATGCATGTCCAATTCATGCCTTGAACTCTTATTAGGTCAAAACGAGGATAAGAAGGGACAAGATTCCATGCATGGCCTCAAAACTCATTTGTACTTCAGATCCAAAGAGCCAAATACTCAAAATGGACTAGGAATTCATAAAGTTACAAACTTTTTGAGATCACACCCTCCAAAATCCACAAGATATGAAGAAAAGGGACCAAAATCCAAGATCGACCAACTTAGCAAAGAAAAGATTGAGTCTTGAACACTCACCAAGTCCAGAAGATGTATATGCTGCTTACAAGGTGATAAACCACACCAATGACTTCCTTCTCCTTTAAAGAATACCAACAAAGCACCAAAAATGAACTTTAAAGAGTAATGGAGGCCAAGGTTTCGAAATGGGGAGGTGGAGGCTAAAGGAGATAACCTAGAAAGGGAGTTAAGGCGTTTGTATATAAGGGAAACCCTAAAAATCCTGGATATAAGCTGTAGCGGCTGCCATGTCGTGGCACCTCTCAAGACACGCATTCATTAAATTTCATGCCACGACGTGGGCACCATGCTCTACGTCGTGGATGGGCATTTCCTTCAAAGCCTTTTTCTGATTTCTTAAGTATTTTCCCAACCATCTTGGGTCACAGGTGTTACAATTCTCCCCCACTTAAATTGATTTCGTCCTCAAAATCACTTTATTCAGACAGTCCCTCCAGAATCCCGATCTGAACTAAGAAATCGACTCATACAGGCGACTACCTGCTCATACTACAATAAAAGTCTAACCCTGGTGAAACTCACATACCCTGATTAATAATGAATCCTTGACCCACTAACTTAACCAATGAATAATAACCATCACTACTCTTCCCAAAATCCGGGAATCCAATACCAATTTGGACTCCCAAACAGGAAAAATCATCTCGGAACGCAGTCAATATGACCTCACTTTGCAACCCGAACCATACTAAACCCTTTCGACCCAAAATTATCTTGCTGATACCACTAGAAAACAGAACCCCTGACACTGTTGTTTAAACCTCCATTCAAAAACAATTCGACTCCCAACACAAGTCTCGTCTAGATAACTGTTGCAGAGAAACACGTACAATGCCAACATATTCCACAACTTCCTAGCTATAAGAAAAATCTTCTACTGAGAACCACAAGGCCGGGGACTCTCAAAACTACAACCACCGAAACAACTCTGCCAATATGCTTCCCGGGACCAGGAACCCATCACATCTAAACTTCAGAACCCATATTCTAGGACTGATATTCATCAATTCGTTGAACCTAACCCTTGTCTTTGAATAAGAACACCACCAAACACTTGGAATGAAGTACTTAAAACACATCGATCGAGAATTTCAACCAATCATAAATCTAGAAGTTATACCAAAAACCTTAAATACACCCTTGACTCCCTGACACGCCATTACCAACCACTGCTCCTACGAGAAAAGATGACCAATCCAAGAATTTTCACATTGTATCCAACCCTTATCAGCTCAGGTATACCCCCACCTGGAAAATCAATCAAGACATTCAAAATGAACTTCATGACTAGAGATTCCATAAACGATACCCAACCTTGGTAACCAAACTCCTAATAACAGCCCGCAAGCAAATGGGGTTCATAATGCAAACACTTCGCAAGGGACTCTCTGATGCACGACTGATACTCCTAACAACCTTTAGCTGCTCACATGATCCAAACTAGCTGGTCTGTGAGTCTTCCGACTTCTAACAATGCACTAACACCAAAAGTACCACATGCGGAAAAATAAACAATCATGATCAATGGACCTATCCCTTATATCTGGAATACCTTACAAGGTCCTCAACATAAGTCTGGATTGCCTCCGAGCCCAAAACATGAGTTTGGAGATCCCTTCCTGACCCTCAGTCTATGTCTGGAATGCTCATGGTATCACGCCGATCTTGTCGACATTCCATAACTCGCTTGAAAACTCACAACCAGCACCATGAGGGACTAAAGATACTCAACCTCATCCAACGGCTTTGTAGGAACCCAATCAACGTCCCTCTTAATGCTAACCAAACACAACAATGACATACTCTTTTACCACACACAATTCCTTTCACAATACATGCTGCCACCAACGTAAAATCCGATGAAAACATGGTCGCACACGACCCGAGAATGGGATAGACGGTCGCACTCTTGATCCAATTCAAATGTTATAACCCAAATAATAACCACGCATATAATTCGAAACAAGTGCTCCATTGCTATCTTGTCCAACCCACATACACCCCTCACGACAATATATAATGAACTTACCACAATACACACCCTTAAGGGAACCCATAACCTCATCCAAAGGGTGAAGTGCCAGAGATCTAACGAAATGGCGAACCTCGATCATTAACAGAAAACATCCTCATGAACGATCGAAACATGATCACATACCTTGATTGAGACAGAACAAACCCCATCAACATGTAACTATCTCGATAAAAATTTTAAAGTTATTCAGAAATGTTGCTAAAAATTTGGTCGGATCCATCCAAATACCAACCCTGCCAGCACAACATGCCAAAAATTAGATTCTATGCAGATCTAATGTCCCGTCTGGAAAACTGAACAACACTCCCCCAAATTCTGGACTACCAATAACCAAGGACACCTTCCAAAATCGAGACGAACTTGACGATAGGTTGATGAATTCATTGAACTCCAACTGATACAAATCAAACTTCCGAAGAATTTACCGCTTTCATGATGAACGAAATGACCAATGATCAAGTATGCATTGACACCTAATCCAGTGAACCAAAAACCACGCAGAGCTAAACATACCCATCTCTGAAATTAATTTACCGATAGACAACTGCACAATCTAGACTATAAATAACAATCCATACAACGAGCTGACAAATCCCTCAACAACCGATACTCAACCCGAGCGATCCTAACGCGCCTCCTCATCTATTCATTGACATCCCAAAAGGAACCAATGGCTACAACGAGATCCTTAACCAACTATTTCCTAATGCGAGACAACTCATGTATTTCCTGAATTCATACATCCAGTATCCACTTGCTCTACACCCCTGACTTGACCAAATCGTGAACCGAAATCCCGTGTACCCGCACCACAGATCCTTATGAACCATTCTTCCAATACCAGAAACTCGAACATATCGATGATCCTCCAAGCAGAATACCTAGTCTCCCCCACTAAGGTTTCGAACTACCACTCACTGGTGTTGCAACCAAACAATATCTCAAACCGGCTCAACCCGGTACAAACCATCCCTGACTCTTGGAATGAATATTACACGCAAGATGATCTTCCAGATAAGGACTAAGAAAACCCTAAGAGATTCTAAATCTCAGATGAAGACCTGATAAATTTCCAATAATAACCACCTTTAACATTAAGGGTTTCATGCAAATACATAAACAAAACACCAACTTAATATCCGAAAACATACACTCCTCGTCTGCAATCCCAACCGTCAATTCATCGCAATAATCATTCATACATACCAAAGGGCATCATTCTTATAGTTGGGATACATCAAAGACAACAAAAAGTTGTCGCTCCCGATTCGCCCGAAACCATTAGCTAGCACTTGACCTACCTATATCCCAAGAAGCCGACCCTTGGTCTCATCATGAGGCATCCACACCACAACAATCCTCCTGCACATTCCCACGCTGTCATACTTCCGCCAAACACCGCAACCAACTAGCCCCATGTTGGGCTTACATCCCAACTCTAAAAGTCACAAGCTTGTTTACTCCTTCTCCGAACTTAGAAAACTGGAAGGACATAACCCTCGCCAAAGATAGTGACATTCCAATCCATCTGCTAATCACCCATCCTACAACCCAACTTCTCGATCCGCTCACGACAACAACTTCCTTCTTGAGTCCCGCGACCCAATTGGCACTACTTGATAAAGGCTCCCGAGACCTCAAAATCAGCTAACTCACCTAGGTCTGAACCATTTAAAACCCAAACTGACATGGCCACTAAAGACCAAACAGTCACCAGACTCATCCTCAGCCTGAACAACCATAACCAAAAGATTGACAGATGCAGAAACATTGCCACGAGTCATAGTTATCCAACCATGCTATCTACCCTCAACCGGCTCCTTAGAATCCTCGTGAATTCCTTGATTCGAGTATGGATCTTGTGCTTCCAGTAGCACGGGCCTAATACTAACTTCCACGCCTATCCATCCTTTCCTCAACAATCATCTCGAGTCCTTTATGTTACCTACTCATAATAGTACTTCCAACACCTGCTAAACTGTTGGATTTGGTATCTAAGCCCATAACTATAACTGATATGTACTTGACCCGATAGTAGCATGGTCCTTTTGGATTGCCTTCACCAGTGCAATTTGATAGGATGGTTTTTTGAGAATAAGGTTATTTACGATTTATTAATATATTATACGTATAATATATTAATATGTTTATTTAATTAGTATTGTCCAAGAATTAATTTGGAATTAATTTTGTGGTCAAACGAGACTAATTAAACATGGAGGGATTGATTATGTAAATCAATCACACTTATTGTGTGGGCTAAGTGATCCATGATTATGTAAGTGGGCTAAACCAATAATATAACCCATGGATAGTCCATGGAGGTTAAACCCATGGATCATAAGAATGTGGAAAGTCATGGATCATAAGAATGTGGAAAGTCATGGATCATTAGGGTTTACCAAGTGTAACCCTAGCACTTGCCACATCTATAAAAAGCCTCCTCCATGCACTAAAATGGGTTGCACCATTTAAAGAATCAAGAAACTTATTCTCTTAGAACCACCTTTTGCATATTGGTGTTTGTGAACCATTAGAGGCATCACACTTGAGGTGCTCAAGCTTTCAAAGGTCAAGAACACTACCCTACTCAAGAGGTATGTATCCTAACTATGTTTTGATTATATATTGCTACAATTGTATGCTAGCTAGGGTGAATGCTTTGGAAAAGAAATGCTTGTATAATTAGAGAAAACTTAGATCCAAAGCATTTAGGGTTGCATGTGCACTTAGGAAGTGTTATAGTGCTTGAAACCCAACATAAACAACGTAGTAACCACACTAAAGCACTTATTATGCCCTCCTAGGATTACCACCTCCCCTGCTATCAGCTACAGAAGAACCCCTATTAATGTCAACATATCACTTCATGAATACAATTACATACAACAAAACTTAAATAATCTTTCGACTAAAAGACTCAACCCTACAAAGATTAGACTCAGATAAGAGTTGCACAATAGGACCAAATCACTCACTCTAAGATTATTTAACCTTCGCAACATGTAATTTAATGTATTCATTTGTTAGTTAACTCACATCAATATGAGTCCTACAAAACATAAAGCAGACAACATTCGAGCAGTGGAGTCGACTGACACTAAGACACAATAATAATCAGGTAGATCCTCATGAGAAATTCCCGACCTCTAGGCCCAAGCATCTAGGATACACATTCATCTTGTCCTTACTCTCTCAAGAGTGGCTAATCATTCCTCACGTAAACCTGATATGAACTGCACCCACTCATGAAACTTCCACTAACTCTGCAGCCACTCGTGCATGTTAATCATACATAACGTTGGATCCCATAGACATTTGAATAATTGACTCTACCCTAAGCCCTTAATCATACAAGAATAGGAAATAAAGCTAAATCAAACATTCTTAGGCTATAGAATCTTTGCTATGTACAACTACGATGCACACACTAAGCAACTACATAATGATGTTAATTTCATCTAGCATACAAGAGATTCTCCTAGGCTATTAGGCATCATACATCAGGTAATTCTAGCATGCAATTCCTGAAGATCCCTAGCCTACTACTAGCATGTAGTTCTATCACAATCATCATAAGCAAATAACACTGTGGGTAAATTTAGGTAAACTTGCTTGCTTCAGCTGATCGTACACATCTCATCCTTCCTTGGTTACTTTTCAAAATAATTTTGAAAATAATTCTGAAAATAATTTTGAAAGAATTTTTGAAAACTTTTACAGATCTTAGCTTGAGATTGGATTCACACGAATGCTCATCCAATTCACTCAAACCAGGGCTCTGATACCAACTTGTTAAAGCCCAAAAATCAAAGTAAAATTTATTTATCCAAAACAACCCCAAGAAAATAATTGTTTACAAAAACATTGTTTGAAAAGTATAATTCATAAATCAGAGTATCCCATAATCCAATAACATAAAATCCGAAGGATGTGGACGATCACACATTTGCCTTGCCACGATCATCTGAAGTACATGAAACAATAAAATAAAACTGTAAGCGCGATGGTTGGTGAGTTCCCCTAAAGTACCACCACATAAACATATAACAACATGCATATTGGGTCCATATCTAATAGACTGGATTACCCCAGAGCCCACAACATGCGTCTGGCTTGCCTTCCGGCCGACAACTCATGTCTGGCTTGGTCCTGAGCCCATAACATTAGTCTGGCTTGCCTTACTGGCCTACAAATTATGTCTGGCTTGCTCCAAGGTTTTTTAGCTTCGGAACAGAGTAGGATTGCCTCAACCCAACCATACCATGTCGACATATACATAATAGATAACATGCATCCAGCAAACACATAATCATATAACCAGTCAGACAAATAGGCAGATCTATAGATTACTACCGCATAACAACATCCTATATATTAGGACATAGATATAATATATCACTACAACAAAGCAACATCCTTTATACTAGGATACATAATCTAGTGGGTTGACATTGGTGCCTTTGACCCACAAGTACTGTGAGGAAAAAACTCACATCTCAGACCGAACAGATAGCTAAATAGGTCTCTGCTCCGAATCTCAGCTCTAGCCATTACCTATTCATCAAATAGTGACCTATCTCAAATACAGCTCAAAATATCTGAAATACCCTTATGTCAAACTTGGTCAAAGTCAACTGTCTAGAGTCAAAGTCAACTATAGCAGGTTGCCACATCGTGTCCATCCTTGGCCACGCAGTGGCTATTTAACGACAAAACAAACGGGCCTCAAACCACTCACCACACTGTGGTGACCTGAGCCACGCCATGGGGACTGGTCTGGGCAGCTTAAACCATTAAGTCACTTTGCTTTCCAACTTCAAGGGCTCCAAAACTCAGATCTGGTCCTTTCTAAGGTCCAAGTGGATGAAGTTTCCAACGTTATCCCTTTAGACCCTCCAAGAGATAGATATCTCACTTCAAGGTCTAAATAGGGCAAAAACATGACATGACTTAATCAATATGCACTTAACATAGAAGGTCTACTGACTAACAACTCAAGAAGGGTTTCTAGCATTCATTTCCATCATAAAAATTTGTGCTTTTCAGGGATGCATGTCTAATGCATGCCTTGAACTCTTATTAGGTCAAAACGAGGGTAAGAAGGGCCAAGATTCCATGCATGGCCACAAAACTCAATTCTACTCCAGATCCAAATAGAAAAATACTCCAAATGATCCGGGGATTCATAATGTTGCAAACTTTATGAGATCTCACCCTCCAAAATCCACAAGATATGAAGAAAAGGGACCAAAATCCAAGACCTACCAACTTATCAAGGAAAAGATTGAGTCTTGAACACTCACCCAAATCCAGAATATGCGTTAAAAGATGTATATGTTAGTTACAATGTGATAAACCACACCAATGACTTCCTTATCCTTCAATTAATACCAACAAAGCACCAAAAATGAACTTTCAAGAGTGATGGAGGCCAAGGTTTCGATATGGTGAGTGGAGGATGAATGAGATAACCTAGAGAGGGAGTTAAGGCATTTATATCTAAGGGAAACCCTAAAAGTCCTGAATTTGAGCTATAGCGGCTGCCACGCTGTGGCCTCTTCATGTCATGTCATGGTACCTCCCAAGACATGCGTTCATTAAATTTCATGCCACGTCATGGGCACCATGCCCCACGTCGTGGCTGAGCATTTCCTCTAAAGCCTTATTCTGATTTCTTAAGTATTTTCCCAACCATCTTTGTGATGGGTTTTATGCATAAGAACAATCTTATGTGCTTATACAAACCCTAATGCTTGGATCTAGGTTTCTCTATTGTACATGCAATGATTCCAAGACTTGTAAACCCTAAACTAGCATACAATAATCAAAATTATCTATTAACATCAGATCTAGATGTTTACCTCTTCAATCAATGACTTGAATCTTCTTTGCTTGAGCTTAGAGTCACAAGTGTAACCCCTCTAATGGATCACAAACACCAAGAAGCAAGAAGGAAATAGGAGAGAGGAGGGAGGATGCTAATAATCAGCTCTAGGGTTTCTCTTCAAGAAGTGGTAGCCGAAAATCACATGTAGGGGTCTCTATTTATAGTGTAGGCTGCTAGGGTTTCAGTATAAACCCTAATGGACAGCTTAGCCACCAAGCAGCCCAAGGAACCTTCTGGAATAGGGCCTTGGACGAAATATGATGATCCTTTCATCATATTTTCGTTCCCCCTCTTGTCCATTAGGTTTCCCAGCCCAAAATCCAACTATCACACTTTTGACAGTTTATACCCCTTTATTTAATTAATCTCTTTTAGCCATCAAATTAATTCCTAATTAATTTATGACTAATACTAATTAAATAAATATGATTTCTCCTTTAATATATTATTCTTATAATATATTAATAAACCATAATATCCCATCTCTCATGAAATTACCTTGTCTAGTTGCTTTGGTGAAGGTAACCCAAAAGGACCATGCACAACCGGGTCAAGTACATACCAAATATAGTTACGGGCTTAGACACTAATCCAACAGTCTCCCACTTGGATAAGTCTAGTAACTATATCTCACATACGACTTTAGGATCTGATTAGCAATCGTAGCTCTTATACGCTGCTGTCAACTCTGATCAAAACTTTGTCCTTCAGATAAGGGATCGTATAACCCTCTGTTCTAGATATCATGCTGACAATACTTATTGTTCAGCATTTGTTTGTCGATCTCCGATTTGTTCGACATAAAATTTTAGTTGAACACATCAACTTCATTCTGACCGGGCCCGACACATAAGTCAAACCAAATCATCGAGTGGCCAAGATATCGCTTTTATCCTCTTAGAATAAAAGGAACAGATAAACTTCGACTTATATGCTTTTACTATCCACTAGCTAAGTTACACACAACAATGTGTTTTATAACATCAAGTTACTGATGCGTTTTCGCATCATCAATGTATAATCAACTAGCAAATAATAACCATATCTCTAGGTTTAAAAGATTATATGATATTATCATCTTGCGATCACTTCCATGAAGCGATACCAGCAAGTGCGGGTTTATTCCAATGCTCAAATCATATTCATAAGCACTCATGAACTTTGCAGCAAACCTTTGCTATGTCTAACACCTTTTAGACAATCTACAAACTATTCATGACAATCTTCCTTCATATCTACTTCCGACATATGAGCGATTGTGGACCGTTCGAATAATCTTATTATTCAGGAAGTCAAAACATGCAAAATTGAAAAAATAGATAAATAACCAACATAAGATAGTAGCTTTACTTATAAATAACACAACTTTATTTATTCATCAAATGTCAAGTATAAATTATCTATTACACGTTTCCTATCTATCTAATCTAAACTAATATCGTCCTTCACCCCAACGCTCCTATCGTGCTGCAAGTGCTTGACCCTACTCAGTCCCTTCGTGAGGGGATCTGCTGGGGTTTCCTCTGACGATACCCTCTTCACAACGAGGAACCCCTCTTCTACCGGATGTCTGATGAAATGGTATTTTCTGTCGATATGTCGAGATCTGCCATGATCCCTTGGTTCCTTGGTTAAGGCAACCGCTCCTTCATTATCACAGAAAATCTCCATAGGGTCCTTTATGGATGGCACAACTCCAAGATCTCCAATGAAGTTCTTCAACCATATAGCCTCCTTTGACGCTTCGCTCGCCGCAATGTACTCTGATTCGCATGTTGAATCAGCTATGGTCTCCTGCTTGGAACTTTTCCAAGTCACTGATCCTCCATTTAGGGTAAAGACCCAGCCCGACTGCGAACGGTAATTATCCCGATCCGTCTGAAAACTAGCGTCACTGTACCCTCGTACCCTTAAGTCATCACTCCCATCGAGGACTAGGAACCATTCATTGGTCCTTCGTAGGTACTTAAGAATATTCTTAACAGCAATCCAATGCGCTCTACCAGGATTACCTTGATATCTGCTGACCATGCTCAAGGCGAAGGCCACATCAGGGCGAGTGCAGGTCATAACGTACATGATAGAGCCAACTGTGGAAGCGTAAGGTACTCAGCTCATATCAGCTATCTCTGCCTCAGTACTCGGGCTCTGAGTCTTACTCAGTTTGGTATTGCTCTGGATTGGTAACTCCCCTTTATTGGAATTCTCCATACTAAAACGCTTTAGTACATTTTCCAAGTATGTATCCTGACTAAGTCCTATCATTCTTTTACTTCTGTTTCTCACTATCCTTATTCCCAGAATATAAGCAGCCTCTCCAAGGTCCTTCATAGCGAAACACTTCCCAAGCCAGGACTTAACCTCCTGCAAGGTTGGGACGTCATTTCCTATGAGTAGTATGTCATCGACATACAATACGAGGAATCTCACTATACTCCCACTGGCTTTGACATACACACATGACTCATCTTCGCTTCGCAGAAAGCCAAACTCTTTGACCTTCTCGTCAAAAAAAAGATTCCACCTGCGAGACGCTTGCTTTAATCCATAAATGGATTTCTCAAGCTTGCACACTCTATTGGGATGCTTCGCATCGACAAAACCCTCTGGCTGATTCATGTACACATCCTCAGCCAACTTCCCATTAAGGAAAGCGGTTTTCACGTCCATCTGCCAGATTTCATAATCATGAAACGCAACTATTGCAAGCATTACCCTAATAGACTTTATTTTAGCAACTGGCGAGAAGGTCTCATCATAGTCAACTCCAGGAGTTTGAGTAAAGCCCTTCGCGACCAATCGCGCTTTATAAGTGTGTACTTTCCCATCCATGTCCGTCTTCTTCTTGAAGATCCACTTGCACCCAACTGTCTTACGACCCGGTACATTATCAACCAAATTCCAAACTTGGTTGTCGTACATGGACTGAATCTCGCTGTCCATTGCCTCTTTCCATTTAGCAGACTCCGGGCCTGCCATGGCTTCCTTGTAGCTATTAGGTTCGTCCAAATTTACTAGTGTACTATCACTAATAAACGTATCCCCTTCAGTAGTAATATGAAAACCATACAACTGGGGTGGAACACTAACTCTACTGGAACGTCTTAGAGGTAAGGACTGGTCAATTGGTTCAACATGAGCTACCTCCTCAGGTTGAACGCCAGTGTTAGAGGTTTCTTCTTCATTTGACTCTTGAAGCTCTTCAAGATCAATCTGACTCCCACTGTCTCCTTGACCTATGAGTTCTCTTTCTCTGAAAACCCCTCTTCTAGCAACAAAGACAACATTGTCACTTGGTCTATAGAAGAGATAGCCAAAAGACTTTTGTGGATAGCCAATGAAGTAACACTTCTCACTACGAGGTTCCAGCTTGTCGTGAGTCTCTCGTCTTACGAAAGCTTCACAACCCCAAACCTTGATATGTGGCAACGAGGGAGCTTTCCTTGTCCACATCTCGTGAGGTGTTTTCGAAACCTTTTTCGTGGGAACTAAGTTAAGGATATGGGCGGCCGTCTCTAAGGCGTACCCCCAGAAAGCTATTGGTAACGAAGCCCGACTCATCATAGAACGAACCATGTCTAACAAGGTCCGATTACGTATCTCAGCCACACCATTCAATTGTGGCGTTCTAGGAGGCGTCAATTGCGAAACAATTCCGCATTCTTTCAGATAGTCGTGAAATTCAAGACTTAGGTACTCTCCTCCTCGATCAGATCGAAGCATCTTGATTTTCCTGTCCAGTTGATTCTCGACTTCATTCTTAAACTCTTTGAACTTTTCAAAGGTTTCTGACTTATGCTTGATTAAGTAGATATATCCATATCTGCTATAATCATCAGTAAAAGTCACGTAGAAGCGACAAGCGTCCCTTGTGGTGGATCTAAAGGGTCCACATACATCTGTATGTACGAGATCCAATAAACCCTCACCCCTTTCACAAGTACCAGTAAAGGGTGACTTGGTCATCTTCCCAAGTAAACAAGATTCGCACACGCCATCATCTCTAAGATCGAATGACTCCAAGACTCCAACCTTTTGGAGTTGGGCTATGCGCTTCTTGTTAACATGGCCAAGGCGACAATGCCACAAGCATGCTTTGTCCAAACTATTGGACGAATCAATATTCAACACATCATTTCCTAAATTATCAACAACCAACACAGATTCATAAATCCCATTACAAGGTAATGCATTGAAGTAAAAGACACCATTCAAATAAACATTAATAGAACCATTCGTATTATCAAATGAATATCTAAAACCTTGTCTAAACAACCCATGAAAAGAAATAACGTTTCGTGCCATATCCGGTGAATAACAACAACTATTTAAATCTAAACTCAACCCACTACTCAACACTAAGGAATAAACTCTGATCTTGGTTACTGGTGATGACTTCTTGTTTCCCATGATCAAGTTTATCCTCCCATGCTCCACTTCCCTACTTTCTCTTAGGCCCTGCAAATCAGAACAAATGTGGAAACCACATCCAGTATCAAGAACCCAAGAAGTAGCAAGTGGTGAATTATTAGATTTAATTGAATATATACCTGCAAAGGTGGGCTTTATCTTCCCATCCTTTATGTCCTGCAAGTACTTAGGGAAGCTTCGTTTCCAGTGGCCCTTCTCGTGGCAGTAGTAGCACTCTGCTTCTTTTGGATCAGAAGAGGGTTTAACAAAACCTGCTTTGGTCCCACTAGAAGAGGATCCATCATGGGTCTTACCCATTTGGTGGCCCTTGGAAGGAGCCTTCCTCTTCTTACCCTTTCCTTGGCCAATTGCCAACACAGGAGCAGCCACAGTAGATGATGATGCAATAGAATTGTCCTTGAGGTTGCTCTCAGCAGTCCTCAGGAGCCCTTGGAGTTTGCTCAAGGTGACCTCTTCCTTGTTCATGTGGTAGGTCATCATGAACTGATTGCGAAGACGATCAACATACCTCTGCATCTTCTGCAAATGCGAGGTTAGGGAATCTCCACTCCCCATCTTAGCGGTGATCATGTTAGTGATGATCTCATAGCGCTATTGCCTTGCGCTTTGGTGGTACCTCTCCAGCAAATCTTGATGCATTTCATATGGATACATAACCTCATAGGACTTTTGGAGTTCAAGGTTCATTGTGGCCAGCATAATGCAATGAACTTTCATTGCATCATGCTCGTGGGCCTCATAGGCGGCCAACTCATAAGGAGTAGCAATGTCTGGGTTGATCTTCTCAAGCTTCTCGTCGAGAACATATTCTTTGTCCTCGTAGCGAGCAAGTGTACGAATGTATCTCATCCATTCGTTAAAGTTTGAGCCATCAAATGTCACCTTTTGACATAGGCTCATGAGCGAGAATGACCCAGAAGCGTTTTCGTTTGACATCTGAAGTAGAAAGGAACAAAGTTTGATTAGAAATGAATCCCCAATTAAACACCCAAATGAGAAATAGGGCTAGGATCCAACAACATTATTTACAACTTAGAAAGGGATGTCGTACTCTAAAAGTAAATAACTTGAAGGTAAGTGAATGACGATTCACTAATTTTTCACCATGAAAAACAAAAAGGAAATTAAGTTTTAAATGTATTTGAAAAATTCCTAGTTCTTTTGAGATTCATTGAACTTTTCAATGGCATGTTTAAATCTCGATATGCACTTCAAATTTGCGACTGGGATGCCGAGGATCGCAAACAAGTTGTGAATAACCATGCGAATCAACATGGTGCACTCAATGTCTTATCACCTAATCAATGTGCCGATAAGCCACACACGCTCCATTGATCTATGATAAACATCGAGCCACCCTTTGCCACCAATGTCAATCCCAAATTAGTGTGTCGGTTAACCACACACACTCCACTAACGTTTGACAAGGGTAAAAAGTGTAATTCCATGGAGTAGCATCATTTTCACATTTTACCCTAAAGTAACTAAGATTGGGAATGTGTAAAAACATGTTAGTTACTTTGCAATATTCATTATACTTGTAATGAGGAGTTAAGTGCCCTATCCTATCCATTCGGCTAACGACCCTCCACCAGTCAAGTAAGCGGTGGGTGTGAGTGTACACCCATTAAGCGCCATTTTATAGGCCGCAACCTTATACCCACCTTATAGACCAGCTTCGTGAATGAGGCCTACTAGCGATAAGACTAGCTTATTCTTATACATATATATATTAATCTTATAATAAATAAAGTATAAGGTTGATTTTTTAAACTTGTAAAAATCTAAGGTTTGAAATTTAAAACTTTTCAAAATTAAACTTTTAATCAAAATTTAAATTTCAAAACTTGAGGGCAAGTTTTGAACTTTTCAAAACACAAGGGATCAAATAACAAATAATATAAATCAAACAATTAATTTAGTGATTATCTATATTTGACCTAATTCAAATTCTTGCAAGACAAGTTACCCAATTAATTCAAATAATCAAGTTTAATCATATTAGGAATTTATTATTTAATCAATTGGTAATTATCTTTTCTTTTTGGCAAGGATAGCATAATAATAACTTTAAAAATCGAATTTTATCAGTTAAAACAGATTAGGCAACTATCCTTCAGCAAAAACAGCAAGAAATCCCGAATATGCCTCTGTTTGACGATCCGACTCGCCGAGTCACTCATGGACTCGCCGAGTTGGGCTGACTCGCCGAGTCCATAAAGTGACTCGCCGAGTCCAGTCGAACAGAAGGCCAGAAAACGATTTTCAGCAAGTTAAACATGCATAAGAACAATCATATGTGCTCATACAAACCCTAATGCTTGGATCTAGGTTTCTCTATTGTACATGCAATGATTCCAAGACTTGTAAACCCTAAACTAGCATACAATAATCAAAATTATCTATTAACATCAGATCTAGATGTTTACCTCTTCAATCAATGGCTTGAATCTTCTTTGCTTGAGCTTAGAGTCACAATTGTAACCCCTCTAATGGATCACAAACACCAAGAAGCAAGAAGGCAATAGGAGAGAGGAGGGAGGATGCTAATAATCGGCTCTAGGGTTTCTCTTCAAGAAGTGGTAGCCGAAAATCACATGTAGGGGTCTCTATTTATAGTGTAGGCTGCTAGGGTTTCAGTCTAAACCCTAATGGACAGCTTAGCCACCAAGCAGCCCAAGGAACCTTCTGGAATAGGGCCTTGGACGAAATATGATGATCCTTTCATCATATTTTCGTTCCCCCTCTTGTCCATTAGGTTTTCCAGCCCAAAATCCAACTATCACACTTTTGACAGTTTATACCCCTTTATTTAATTAATCTCTTTTAGCCATCAAATTAATTCCTAATTAATTTATGACTAATACTAATTAAATAAATATGATTTCTCCTTTAATATATTATTCTTATAATATATTAATAAACCATAATATCCCCTCTCTCATGAAATTACCTTGTCTAGTTGCTTTGGTGAAGGCAACCCAAAAGGACCATGCACAACCGGGTCAAGTACATACCAAATATAGTTACGGGCTTAGACACTAATCCAACACTTTGGTCACGGGTTTTACATCCCATTTCATTGGATCCGGAATGCCTATTCCGGATCAACCGTATATGTTCCAGATCGGGATTTTGAATTTCAAAATGTGGAATATAATTTAAGGTGGTGACTTTATTTTAGAAAGACACATTCTGATTTCGATGTTCCAACATGCAACTCCGATCTCCAACACCCATATTCGACACGCAACTCTGATCTCCAACATGGAAGATGAGCACTACGACCCCATTATTTTGTGGGTACGTTCTTTGTTTTCTCTTTGCATAGTTTCCTTGTTTGTTTAAGGTGCCTATTCTTCTACTATTATTGTTTCAGAATTCGTAGAGCGCCTCCGGAATGAACTGAAAACATTCCAGATCTAAATTAAAGATGTCATTGTTGTAGGATCAACTAAAAAGTAGTTTAGATGTTTAGGTATTGTTGATTTACTTCAAAATGTAGTGTTTCAGATCTTAAAAGTTCATTACGGAAGCCTCCGAAACGAGAGGAACTATTCCGGAACACGATGAACTCGTTCGGAACATTAGGAATAGGTCCGTAACTACTCCAGAATTGGTCCGAAATTTTGGTCATTTCCTTTTGGGAATGAAGTGATAACACTTTTTTATTTGTGCAACGCGACATGGTTTTTGATGCATCAATTACACTCTCGTGTAAACCCCGAGAAACTTTTGCTGCTTTCAGAGATAGACCTAGATGCATCAGGATTTGGGCCTATTTAAAGATACAGACCCTTATAATTTTGTCATTCTATCAACCTCAATCACTAAAGAATAGTCATTGTTAACCATATCCTCTCTCCATTGGTTTCTTGTTGTTCTTTTTCCTTGTTGTGAAGCTTGAAGGTGAAGTTAGTGCATTGGGGTGAATTGTATCTTGTTGCAAAGAAGATCCAACCACTCAAGTTTCTTTTGGACCTTTTGTTAGTGTAAAATTCCTTCTTTTATGCTTTTCCTCTATAATTTTGATGATAGAATGAAGTTTTAAGTCCCTTAAGTTGATGTTGTTGGAGTTTGAGGAACTCCAGAACTTTGTAATCATGGTCTTTGAACTTATGTGTTGGGATAAAAATTAACCTTGCATGCATTTTCTATGGATCATGCATAAAGATATGACCTTTTGGAAGTTTTTTGGATTTTGGGTTAGAGATCTTACTAGATTGAGCCATGGTTATGGAAAGTTGGAAACTTTATCCACCAAGACCATTAGAAGATTTAGATTTGAAAAGTTGGATTAAGTCCTAAAGGAGGAGGTTGTTGATCCAGATTCACAGCGCGACAAGTTTGGGGCTCATAACGTGAGTTTTGATCATTTTCATGACTAATTTGTCACATTGTGGTTAGCTCCGTGATTAGTCAATGGTCACAACGTAGCCATTGACTTTGACATGTTTGACTTTTGGTAAACATTGTTGGGATTTGAGATTTAGGCAAAGGTTTGAATTATATTTGGTTATAGGTAGGGAAATCTACAGAAAAGTCCTAAACTTTTGGGAAAAGTTTCAATAAAGCCCTAAAAGTTTTTTTTGAATAGAAAAGTCCCGATTATTTAACATTTTGCCCAAATTAACGAAAAAAAGTCTCTTTTTTATATTTGAACAACAAATGACAGATTATATGATTTTCTCAAAATAATTGGACTTTTCTGTTTAGAAATTTTTTTAGGACTTTTTTGAAACTTTTCCCAAAAGTTTGGGACTTTTCTATAGATTTCCCTTATAGGCGATTCGTGATAGTTGTTTATTTTTCTGAGTCGGTGAGACTGTTATTGTTAGCTTCAAATGAGTTATCGCACTACACTATGTCTTACAATGTATATCCTTGTATGATATGATATAAGGAGTGATAGAGTAGAGTTGTAAGAGTATACTAATATTGTCGTCTATATGAATGGTTGTCTATTTATATGATTCGTTTGTATGTTTGTATGAGGAGTTGACAGAAAACAACGAGAGGTCGTGAGCCTATAGACTCATGTTGACGATGGAATGACGACAAGTCTTGAGTCCAGATACACATCGTATCGGTGAAACAACGAAAGTTCATGAGCCATTGTTTGTATGCAGTGTATATGTATTAAGATATATAGTATTTTGGAGAACTCACTAAACTTTGTGCTTATAGTTGTGGATGAAATATTTTCAAGATGTGTTTCTGGCAGTGAGAAGGCTCCAGCTTAACCGTGACGCATGCACATATCCTATGTTTATGTTTTTAGATTTCCGCTTCTTTTGCTATTATATATACTTCGTTTTTCACATGACTAAGATATTTTGTGGCTGAAAAAATTGGTACCTCATCTTTATGGAAAATAATTGTTTTATTTATGTTTTAAAAAGAAAATGTTGGTTTGAAATTTAGGTTGTTACAAAGGAATAACGGAGTACATATGGATACACGGTCTTTTTCAAAGGCTTGGTTTGAAGGTGGAGACAATTATCTTGTTTTGTGACAGTCATAGTGCTTTGTGTCTTGCAAACAATTTGGTTTATCACGGCAGGACAAAACATATTGATGTAAGGTTAAATTTCGTCAGAGACGTTTTGGAAGAAGAAATGTTTTCTATTCAAAAGATAGATATCAAGGAGAAACGCCAACTACGATGTTGTCAAAATCATTGCCCATATAAAAGTTTAAGTTTTGCTTGGACTTAGTAGATGTTTGCATGAATTAAGTCCCTACAAGGCAAATTGGCAAGAGGAAGATGAAGTTCTTGGTTTCTATAGCTTGAAGTATTACTTAAGTCACGACGAAGATTATTAAATGTCACTTGAGAATTAAAAACCATCAACTCGCTGGTGAATGATCATCTAGTTGATTCGTAGTTAATACATAGCTACTTGGCTGACAATCAGCTAACGAAATGGAGGCACAATACAGTTTTAGCTAGGCTTTACATCGTACTTTGAATATATATATATATATATATATATATATATATATATATATATATATATATATATAACACTGTGAATAAGAATAGTCATTCATGTCCTTAGACGTATGTCATATTAACTGAAACACGTAAATATTGTATCTGTGTGTTATTATTCTGTTTTTTTCTTATGATTAGGTTTAAGTTAACCTTTAATATAAGAGTATATATATTTTTAAATTAACTTACACTAAGAGATATATTAATACAGTTTAAACATCTCCTTCAAGAAAAGGATTTGAGTAGGAGCAAATAACGACAGATAGGGATGTAAAAAAGGAAAAAAGGCAAATGCAATAAGAAAAGTGGATAAGTTATTGCATTTAAAAGAAAGATTAAATAGACATCACGTAAAGACGGAATTGATGTAAAGGCATAGATTTCTTTTAGGGTCTTTTTCATCGTAGTTGCGTTCATGATTAAACTTAAACCAAAAAATTGTTCTTCCCTTTAATCAAGATAAGTCTCCAGACATAGTGATGAGCGATGACAAATCAGTTGTATGGATTACTTTGTGTGGTTACACCGTGACTATTTGATTATTACGATGGTTTAGCGAATTGAGGTTCGCACAATCTTATTAGATGGGTTGCATTTTAATAATGTATTACTCTTGATCATTTTAAGGTGTTTTAAATTTATGTAACTCTTCAGTTTTAAAAGAGGATAACATGGTATAATATCAATGATCTTTTTTCTCAAATCCTATATGATATACTTGGTACAAAATTTTGGTTAATAATACCGTATATTTGATACCAGCTTATTTGGCTACCTACAAGTTTGGTTCAGACAAATTTATAATGATATATATTATCTTCTTTCTAATTTTCTATTGTAAGATTTAAATACTAGCAAAGTCCATGGACGAAATAGCTAACTCATTCCAATACGTATTGGCATCTCGATCACACTCAACCGAAGTCATACAACCCCCCCTTCCCCCCCCCCCCCCCAATATATATATATATATATATATATATATATATATATATATATATATATATATATATATATATATATATATATATATATATATATATATATATAGGGATGAGAATTTGGCCCGAAAACCCGAACCGAACCGAACTGAATTAGGCCCGAATAAGCAATTCGATTCGGTTTTCGGGTTACCCGAATAAGGGCTTATTCAGGCCAAATGGACCGAACCGAATTTGAAAAGTCACATTTTTTCCCCCTTGATCGATAGCTTATTCGGTCTTGTACTCTTGTGTTCTATCGATCGTAACCCAATACCAACGTAACCTGGAAACAAAAAAAATCAACGCAATCGATCCCAGTAGCGTAATACACCAAATTGACGACATGAATATTTAATCGATCGAGAGTTTTTCTCATCCCTACTTGCGAGTTGCGGCTGCTGCCTTGATCGATCTATTGCCTTGAACGTTAATCCGTGTAATCCGTGTTTATATTCTTAGTACACAAATTCTAACTCTTTTTGCACCTTTGAAACAATTATATATACTTTGTATTATTTTTAATTAACAAATTTGTTTCTTTAAAAGATTTGTTATGAAATCATAAACTACAAAAGTCATACAAAATACAATAGTTATAATCACATTGTAAATGTTATATGGGTTATTCGGGTTATACAATCATAATAGGTCATTAATCATCTTGTACATGTTATTTGGGTTATTCGGGCCGGAACCGAACCGAACCGAATAAAACCCGAACCGAACCGAATCCGTATTGCTTATTTGGTTCGGTTTTCGGTTCATACAATTACCCTTATTCGGTTCTCGGGTTATTCGGTTTCGGGTCGGTTCGGTTCGGTTCTAACCCGAATAACATCCACATATATATATATATATATATATATATATATATATATATATATATATATATATATATATATATATATATATATATATATATATATATATAGGGGACGGTTCACTTGAAATTAAAAAAAATAGAGATCATGAGATTCAATCCCAACCACATATTTTTCATTGCCGCTCTAACGCTCCAGCGTACCGGTAGCAACGATGTATGCCTAATATTAAATGATTATATGGCAGAGAGGTATAATCATATATGATTATACATGTTTATACGTATATGTCTAATCATAAATGATTATACATATATGTTTGTTCACAGATTGAATAATCATATATGATTATGACAGTTGGTGGCAGAAAAGGTGGTGGTGACAGAGGTGGCGGTGGTATAAGTGACGGAGATAACAATTGTGGGGTCAGATGATGTCAGAGGTGGTGGTGGTGGTGGTGGCGGTTGTGGTGTTGGGGATGGTGGCGGAGGAAAAAGGAACGAACGGCGCTATATAATCATTTATGATTATAATAGGCAAACCGCGCCGTTACGCCGGAAGGTTAGAGCGGCAGATGTTTAATATGTGGCTGAGGTTGAATCTAAAGATCTTTATTTTATTTTTAATCTCAACGGAACATATATATATATATATATATATATATATATATATATATATATATATATATATATATATATATATATATATATATATAGGGTTAGGTTTATGTGAGACGGCTTAATTTTGTAAGACCATGAGACACCATCCTAGCCATTCATTTTGTAGATAAAAAAACATTTTTAAAGTGCAAAATAATTGAAAATTTTCGAATTTTTTTTTTCAAATATTATTTTCGTTATTTATATTTTCCAAAAAAACATTAAAAAAATACCAGAAAATAAATAAAAATAGAATACTGTTTTTCTACATATTCTAGTAGAATATTAAAATATTCTAGTGGAATATTAAAATATTTTACATATCTAACAAATTTTGTAGAATATTCTAACATTCTAAAAATCACATTAGAATATTTACAGTGTAATAATCTATTAGAATATTTCACGTACTTAAAAAAAACGGTAACTTTTTATTTATTTTTTGACGAAATAATAATTAAAAAAGAAATTTGGATTTTTCTTTTTATTTTGCATTTTAAAATTATTTTTGGATTGCGTCTCACGGCCTCACAAAATTAGCTTGGTCTTAAATGAACCTGAACATTTATATATATATATATATATATATATATATATATATATATATATATATATATATATATAGGGAGTGGTTCAAATGAGAACCACAAAAGATTAAGAACCCTAAGAACCTCATTTAATAACTAAATATATATTGTGAATATTATCAAGTTTGTTAAAATCCTGATTTTTGGCTTTTTGGTAAGAAAATGGCAAAATCGTAATTTTTTTTAGTCTAATACTTCCGTGCATGCATTCATTTATATTTTAACACAAAACTTTTATAAAATACAACTTTATACAGTCCATTTACAGTTTAATACATAAAATTCACAACTTAACAGAACTTATTTTACACTAATTCTCAAATTCATAGAAATCAAACCCAAACTTTACCACCACCAAATGCCGCCACCAACCACCTGTGCCAACATTGCAACAGCTCTTTCTTCCAAATGAGATCTGCATATAAAGTCAGACAATGACATGTTAAATACTACATTCATAGTTTAATAAACTGGTTTATTCATCCATTTTGAATTTAATGCAAAATAATTATAAAAACTAAGGCATTCTTACATACTTATATAACATTAAAAATAAATATATTTATAAGAAATTAATACAAATTTTTTTACATAAATCATTCATATTTTATTACAAAAATTATTAAAAAAAAAATCACAGCAACATGTAGTCAATTCATCATTTAATATACTCAATTATCGTTTAATATATAAAATTTAAATCTTAATATAAAAAATTAAAACTTTAATACATAAAAATATCATATTCTTAACTTAAAACATACATTTATACATTTAGATCTAACGGTTGGTGTTTTTCAAAATTTAATGTACATAATATTCACAATTTAAATTTTATATAATTTTGTTAAAATTAGAGAAAATCATATATATGTATAATGATTCTTTCTTCTCATATTTCAGAAGCAAATACAAAATTCATAAAAATTTCAAATCTTAATAAAGTCAATTCACAGCTTAATACAATCATTTCACAGTTTAATACATAAAATTCACAGCTTAATACAGTAATTCATAGTTTAATACACAAAAAATATATATGCACGGCTATATTTTTTTTAACTTAATACTAACAGTTATATGTTCATATCTAGAGGCATTTTTATCTATTAAATTGTGAATTTATTATACTAAGCTGTGAACAAATTTACAGCTTAACACAGCAAATTCACAGTTTAATACAATATATTCACAACTTATTTACAAGTATAATATCATATTTCAGTGTATGAAAAACTCATTTATATTTTAATACATACATAAGTTATCTCATACTTCATAAGCAAACATCAAAAGAAAAATATATACGTGAATCATAAAAAATGATAACTTATCTGAAATCAACGAAGATGATGAGTGAGAAATAGAAAATATTATTACTCTTCCATGATCGCCACCATTAACACTGCCAAGTACCAGTCTACCATACGTTGCCATCAACCATCGTCACCACAAAGCATCAATGTCAACACCAACAACATCATTCCCTAAAAAATCAGAAAAGGATTAAAAAAACAAAATTCGCAGTTTAATTCATTATTTCAGACACTAATTCACAACTTAATTTAATATTTCATACACTAATTCAAAACTTAATTCAATATTTCAGACACTAATTCACAAGTTAGTGCATAAAAAAAACACATTCATAACTTAACTTACATATTCACAATTTAATGCATAAAAACACATATTCACAGTTTAATACACTATGTTCACAACTATTTTATAGGTATAAAATTCAAATCTTGATAAAAAAAATAGAATTCACAATTTAATCAAACACCTTGTATGCTCTATAAAAAGATATTCAGATGATCGATTTAAAAAAAAAAACTTAAAACTTATAAAAAATAATATATTCTCATATTAAAATTAATTAAAAAAAAAGTCATGTATTCACAACATAAAACTTATACTTTTTTATTAATAATAGTTAAAACTAACATTAACATAACTAAATAATTTATGAAACCTTAAAACATCACAATTTAATCACAAGAACAATAATACAAAAAACAATCATACACAAATCATTCATATTTTAACTCAAAGTTAATTAAAAGTTCAAAATTTAATATAATTAATTCACAGTTTAAACGAAAAATTCACAACTTAAGCTTAATGCAGTTATTCATATTTCTAAACACACAAGTTACAATTTAATACTCAAAATCCATAGCTTAATAAAATCAATTCACATTTTAAATAGAAATTATACAGCTTAATGCAGTCAATTTATAGTTTAAAACCCAAATATCACAACTTAATACACAAAATTTATAGCTTAATACAATAAATTCACAGTTTAATACACACATTATCCATTCACAACCATATTATCAACTTAAAACTCTTAGTACAGTCAATTCACAGTTTAGTACACAAAATTCACGGCTTAATGTAACAAATTCATAGTTTAATACACATAATATATATTCATAGTCATATTCTCAAATTAAAACTTACATATATACATTCATGTATGGAGGCATTTCTATGTACTAAATTGTGAATTTAATATATTAAGTTGTCAATAAAATTCACAGATTAATACAAAAAAATTCACAGTTTAATACAATACATTCAAAGCTCATTTACAAGTATAATCTCATATATCATTCACAATTAATACATACATAAATTATCTCATATTTCAAAAGCAAACATCCAAGGAATAACATATACATGAATCATAAAAGTGGATAACTTATCTGAAATCATCGAAGAAGATGAGTGAGAAATGCAACATATCCTTACTCAACCATCGCTACCACCAACCACACCGCCAACATCCCTCAAAAATTAGATCTGGATAGAAAAATCAAAATTCACATTTTAATAAAACATTTCAAACACTAATTCTCAACTTAATTCAATATGTTAGACACTAATTCCCAATTGGTGCATAAAAAATACACATTCACAACTTAATAACTTACATATTCACAAATTATCACATAAAAACACATATTCACAGCTTAATGACTTTCCAAATTTTTTTGGCATTTCATCAAACACCATGTGTGCACCATCACTAACTACCACATGCCGTTACCTACCACTTGTGCCACTGATGCAATCATCATTCAATCCAAATTAGATCTATATATAAAATCATGGATTCACAACTTAAATGTTATATTCACAATTTGATAAACCAATAATTTCACTAATTCACAGTTTAAAGACTTAATATTAATCCAATAATGCATTTCATTAAGCACCTTGTGTACCAAATTTTAAGGCTGTATAGTATTACATTGTTAAGTTTCACATAATCAATCTCAAATTCAAAGTTTATTTATTATATATGTTAATACGAAATTATCATTAAATTAAACCACTAAGCTATTTGATTTGTCTATAATTACAATAGTCTTTAAAAAAACCTAATAACAACTAATAACAATTTCTATTAAATAGTATGTATTCCATCAAATAAATATAAATATGAGACTCAATAAATAAATATGAAGAAGTTATATGATATGTCAGACTAAATAAATATATGTAAAGAAGCTATAGGCTAGCTAGCAAAAAAAGTAATGTAAAGAAGGTATATGATAGCTAGCAAGAAGTAATATTCAAGCAAAATAAAAAAGTAATATTCAAGCAAAATAAAAAATGATTAAATTAGATCGGCTATATGTACCTTATCAATTTTTTCAGTATCTCCAGAATAATCAAAGCTTCATTACTCCAGCCTCAACCATATCCAACATTAGTTGTCAATCCAATACACAACAGTCAGTAAAACAAAAGATACAGATACAGGCTTAACTAATATTCTAGTGGATTTACCTTCCAGTCTTTGAAATCAAATCTGAAGAGGAAATGAGTGTAAGAAACCTCTTTAGAAGCAACTGCATTAGCAGCTGGAGCATTCCTTGGTGCTATAAGAAATAATACAAGTGATTAATGAATTAATTAAAAAAAATTATAGAAATGCTATTTGTTAACTTACAAACTAGATGCTCTCCTTTATCATTGACTTTGATTTCTGCACGACCATCTTTAACAAGAAAGGACAAGGCAAAAAGATTTTCAACGGTTTGTGCAAATGATGTTCTATTCAGGACTAAAGTTTCAAGCTTTACAGTTCTGTTCCTTCTCAACACATCAAACATGGTTGACATGTTCTTATCAGTGTCAGTTTTCTCTTCTGTAACACTTGAAGCAAGCTACAAAAATCCAATAGAAAGTACACATGTTTATATGATATTAAAAAATGTAAATTAATTCTATATTGTTAGCATAATTACCTCTTCAGGGCGAGCTTTTTCAGTTAATCTTGCACGTTTTCTTTGCTCTACAACCTTTCGTTGCTTGATTTTAGAGTTCATTGGCCCAATCCTGCTATACACAAACATAACTTTAGAGATAAAGTGTATGTATGTTTGTGTGAGAGAGAGAGAGAGAGAGAGATTTACATTGTGCAGCATCCATCAGTCTTGAGAAAAACATGAGACACTGCAATACCAATGTCTTTCCACCTAACAGAGTTCCTAATTTCATCAGCACCATCACTTCCACTGCCAATTCTACCAAAATTCTTTAGTATACAAGATACAAAGTCAGATGGAGTCACTCCTTCATTACTTTGTGGTTTGACAGAAGTCATGAGTGTGTTAGTGATGTCCAGTAACGCTTCTGCATCAGCAACTTGCTCCCTGGGCTTCTGAACTGGAAACAAAACAAAACAGAACACATGATCTATCAGAAACTGGTTATGTAGATATGAAGAATCCAAATGATCTAGATACTTGTTCAAAATACATGTCTGGTTAACAATTATTTGTTGCTAGTAGTGTTATCATTCTTAGGGGCGACATAATTTAGATTGAACAATGTGACAAGCAACCAAGAAAATGAGCTCATTGTAGATGTGTAAACACACAAACGAAGTGATATGGTGGCATTAATTACCCAGTTGATGCAGACATTCAACTTCATCAAAAATGAACCTGAATTTCTCCGAATCTGCCTTCGTTATATCAGAAATCTGTTTGTACAAATCTGTTGAGCAATCGAAATTAGAAACAACTATAGCAGAGCTCATCTTGATCTCAACTATTACTTGCATATAAAAAAACATCTGACCTCAAGAGGTTGTCAGTGTTAGAGCACCGAAGATCAAAGAGAAAAGAGGAAGACAAGTTTTTCAGGAGTTCTAGCGAGGTTAGGTGTCGGAGACGAAGCCCACATCACTACAATCGAACCAAATCTAAGCACGAATTGTAAAGGAAAGTCGTCAGATTCATAAATCTCCTAACAAACCATCAGATACAACAGTCGGAAGTGGTGCATCGTAGGAGTTGTTGTTCGTTTGCTGGAGGTGTTCGGTTGTCAGACAAGTTACGACGGTGGCACACTATCGACAACGGAAATCGGAAATTGTGGCAGTAACCAGAGGTCGAGGCGGAGGATGAGATGTGGCGGTGGATGGGCCATCGCCGACGGTGTGGCGGTAGATGGCTGCCATCGACGACGTTTGAGGTGTTGGTGTTCATCTAAATGGTTGAAGAAGATGAAAGGGTTTTTGTTGTTTGAAATGGTTTTTGTTTAGATCTAGATCTATGATCCGATAGAATAGACATAGAATAAAAAATTGGGCTTAAGTTTTGTTTAATTTACAATCTTGCCATTTGGTGTTTTAGCTATCAACACAAATATCCTTTACTAACATTTATTCGATAAATAACATATATTCAAGGTAAAAATAATAGGTTCTTAGGGTTCTTAACTTTTGGAGGTTCTTATGTGAACCTTTACCTATATATATATATATACTACTTTATAATACATATTTTAAGACTAAAGTCTTAAAAACAAGGAGATGTATTTTTGGCATTTGGATTTCTTTTGAATGGTTAGGATAGTGATCCATGTCAATAGATTCAAACAAATCAAAATCAACTATTTTATAAAATCTATATTATATTATAAAACATATATCTTTACTTTTAATTACAACTTATAAAGCATCGTATACAATTAAATACAGCTTGTCTGCCCTCTCCGGTCAATATTTTATAAAATCTATATTATATTATAAAACATATATCTTTTACTCTTAATTAAAGCATGGTATAATATTAAATACAGCTTGTCTGCCCTCTCCGGTCAATGACAGGCTGTACCTAAACCCTCTCTCTGCAAACACGCTCTCTCTCATACTGTCACACGTAAACCCGATTTCAAAATTTGAATCTCTCCCTATTCTCAGACATAAACCCACACTCTCTCTCTAGCTCTTGAAAAACCCTTGAAAAACCAATATTGGCACAACCGCCTGTCACCAACGAACCACCGGACCACCAGAGCTCTGCAATCGTACCACCAAAAACTCTATCCCTAGCCTCGCTTGGATCTGGAAACCCTAAACGATGACCGCGACTGTCTTCCCTGCTCGATCTATACATACTCACCCGCCTCGCATGTCTTCATCTCTCTCTCTCTCTCTCTCTCTCTCTCTCTCTCTCTTGCAGAAACAAGAGGCAAGCACTACATACTTACAAGCATTTGCTGAAATTTCAGGTTAATTTTAGCGATTTTTAAGTTTTTTTTTTTTGGTTTTATTTGTCGATTTCAAAGGTTTTCGTCTTCCTGATGGATTGTAGGTGGTTTCTACCAGCCGATGTCGCCTCTGTCGTTGCTCTCCGATATCACAACCCACCTCCGCTGCTGCCACTAACCCATCCATCTAACCCTAAATTTTCACTCTTAACAGCCACCATCTTTGAGGTCTGCCTCAATCCAAGGTTTGTATATAATCAGGTATGGTTTTTCATTCAGACTTGCTTTTCAAACACACAAGTTCATATGGATGGCAGTTTTGGGTTAATTATTTTAGATCTGACCAGGTTTTTCTCTTTCTCTCACATATACACTCCATGGATAGATATGGAGCCGGATCTCCTCTATCTCACTCTTTTTGCTGTAGAAACGAGAAGTAACAATTAAACATGTACTTTTTGTTTAATATTTTGTGTTTATTATGGTTCTTGATTTTGGTTTACTTTATGTCGTCTAGGTTCAGACAGAATTAACAACAACAACTCACAATAGGTATATTTCGAGTTCTATTTCTTTGTAATTATATTTTTTAAATTGAACAAATAGTAATATGGTGCAGAAAGACAAGCATATGCTGTTGAAATGTATCAAAATGGGACAAAAAAGCTTATAGATGTTGAAATGTATTATGCTTTTATGTAATTTTACAAGATTCCATAATTTTTGTATTCTTTTTTTAACTTTCCATATCTAATATGCAAACCAAAACTCCATATTTTATTGTAATATGGCTTGATGATTTATTTCTGTTATGCACGACCATAAATTGTCGAGAATAGTTAATGTCCCATGGGTTGATGATTTATGCACCATTGCTTCATCCTTACAACCAATGCTGATTCCTCGAATATTCAAAGCCATATCAACGAAGCAATGTAAGTTTTCTTTATTGTTTGCGATTTTGGGTTTTCATTCAGAACTGATTGTTGATTAAACCCAAAAAGCTACAGGTGGGTTTGAAGGTCAGATATGGTTCGATTTTGCTTCAGGGTTGTGTTTTGGGTGTTTGCGCCATTTTTGTTTGAATATCGTATACTGGTTTGGGATTTGCAGCTCAGATGCTGGTTTTTGATTTTTTATCATTTGAGCAGATCATGAGAAGCTGGTTTCAAGTTCCATTCAAATGTAATCTATCTTTCTTCAATTTATTTCAAGCAAAACGATCCCACATGCGTCAATATGCTCACGAAGACCTCTAACAAGTCTTGGGGCTAATGGATTCTATATTCAATATGGTTCTTGGGTTATGCTTTTTCTCATTACCTATGGGAAAATTAGCCATGGTGAAATTAGCCAAGGTTTGTTTTCACCTGTGGTAAGCTTGATGTGCCTCTGATTCATTTTTTATATCCTTTTCCACATGTTTGATTTTACTTTTTTTTTCAGGGTTTTTAGAGGGGAAACGATGGGAATTTTTTAGCAGTTGGAATGGCCCTCTAGCTTCTTCAATGGTGAGAGAATTATTCATTTCTTACAAAAACAATGATAAGATGTTTATTTCAAAATTTTCAAATTTGGTTTTCTGTAAAAAAACATGTTTGTTGGTTCTTTATCTTGGTGTATTGAGATTAAAATCATTAGAATTGACAATATAAAGAACAAATCAGCTATTAAGTCATTCAAAATTGGGATAGGATACTTCTGAACGTATGGAACTTTTATTAAAAATCCCATTGGATAAAGAATGCTTACGAAATATTGGATGATGGGGATCTTATTTTAGTTTGGAACTGGTAATGCTAATATATATATATATATATATATATATATATATATATATATATATATATATATATTATCAAAATATTAATTGTTTCCTTCTTTTCTTTTTTCTGCACATATGAGCTAAGAGGCAATTATTTTTTATTTCACTATTATAAAGATTCCATCTCCAGATCAGCTCATCTAATGTATATGCTAAGGTAATATGTCTCTTGTAGTTTCATTATCTTTTTTTTTGGTTGTTATAATTTTTTCATGAAATAAATTCAATCTCAATTTATCAATCTATCAAAAGAATGCATTAAAAAGTACATATGGTTGGTGATTTATCAGGTAACGAACACTTTTTTGTTGGTATGTATCAGCTGACATGTATTCCTTTTTGCTTTGCTGTTTTCATTGTCTTGCCTACATCGGTCACTATGAATCTCACACACAAATGCACTTCTTGTTGGAATCTTAAATTCCTTAATACCCTACCAATGTTTTCCACTCCAACAAAGTAAACTTGATTCCTGGAACAAAGTAAGGGACACCAACAAGTGGTTGGGTCTCATGTGTATTAATTATAGGATTAAAATGATTCTATCAATCCTATATATTCAGTGTATTACCAAGAGGGTTAAACACACCAAAAACACAGCAACATACATAGACATATACACATATATATGTAATTGGTTTTGAGTTATATTTCCAATCAATCAAAGACTTATTTTGATATATATATTTGTCTGTGTCTTTACAATTGCAATATTAGAATTGGTATCAGAGCCTTGAAATCAGTCAAGGGGAACTGAGAAATCAAGGAAGCTTATCTGTTTAAAATGTCCGATATTGAAGATGATGGAAGTGGGGTGCTGCTGCTCCTCCGACGAGAATCAAAGAAGTCGGAACAACCACAGTCGCTTGCCCAATGCTAAACCAGACCAATTACATGGTCTGGTCCCTCCGTATGAAAGTAGTCCTGCGAATACATAGAAGCTGGTCAGTAATTGAACCAGGAGAAGAGAATGAAGAGAAAAATTACCTTGCCATGGGATTGCTGTATCAAGCAATCCTTGAGAGCCTGATAATGCAGATAGGGGACGTCGATAGAGCAAAGGTCCTCTGGGAATCTATTAAGGCTCGACATGTTGGAGCCGACAGAGTAAAAGAAGCTCGACTTCAAACCCTCACCGCCGATCTAGACCGACTGAAGATGCAGGAGACAGAGACGATAGACGCTTTCGCCGGAAAACTCGCTGGAATCGCCTCGAAGTCAGCGTCACTGGGAGAACCCATCGGAGAAACGAGACTCGTGAAGAAACACTTGACGGTGGTACCTCATCGATTCATACAAATCGTTGCCTCCCTCGAGCAAGTACTAGACTTGAAGACAGTAACCTTCGATGACGTCGTAGGGCGTCTGAAAGCGTATGAAGAAAGAATCAAAGCAGATGAAGGCGGAGACGGGCAACAAAAAGCGTTGATGGCTAGAACGAGTGGTGGTGGTGGATGGAGAAGTGATGGCGGTGGAAGCTCTGGATCGTCGGGGAAGACGAATTGGGGAAAAAAGGGGAAGGGTTCAAATGGCTCCGACTCAGGAGGTTTTAATCGGAATGGATCCGGGTCGGGTGGAGGATCCGGGTCAGCAGGACCCAATGGGTCAGGCCCAAGTGGAAACCGGCCCAGTTCGGCCCAAAACCCTAATAAGCCCAAAAACAAGCCCAATTTCAATTCCGACTTGAACCGTAATCCGAAAAAGGATCTGTCAAAAATTATTTGTTACAGATGCGATAAATCGGGCCATTACACATCCAAATGTCCGGACCGAACCCAAAAATTCCAAGAAAGTAATTTTACTGAACATGACGATGCCGATGAAACAGTATTTCTACACGAGTCCGTATTTTTGAACGAAGAGAAGGTGATACCGTCTCGATACAACTCACAAGAAAACGATGTGTGGTAGTTGGACAACGGGGCAAGTAATCACATGACGGGAAATCGTTCATTTTTCTCCGAACTCGACGAAGGAATAACCGGAAAGGTCAAATTCGGTGATAATTCGTGTGTCGAAATAAAAGGGAAAGACTCAATTGTTTTCCAAGGAAAATCGGGGCAACAACGATTGATAACGGAGATTTATTTCATTCCGGATTTGAAAAATAATATTTTCAGTCTCGGACAAGCAATCGAAGCCGGGTGCGATATTCGGATGAAAGACAACTATTTGACAATGCATGATGCCGACAACTGCTTATTAATGAAGGTACAAAGAACTCCAAACCGCCTTTATAAAATACAGTTGCCCATTGGAGTACCTATTTGCCTTCATTCAAGACTAAGTGAAGACACGTGACGCTGGCATGCAAGACTTGGACACATCAATTTCGAATCAATGAAAAAGATGTCCAAGGGTTACCCCATTTTGACAGTGAGAATCAATTATGTGAATCTTGTTTGGTGGGCAAGCAAACAAGAAAGTCATTTCCATTAATGACGACGTACAAAGCAACACGACCATTGGAGCTAGTTCACGGTGATTTATGTGGTCCGATAACACCGTCAACGAAGGGTCAAAATCGATACATTTTCACACTAATTGACGATTTTTCACGGTATATGTGGATTTTTCTCTTAAAAGAGAAAAATGAGGCGTTTTTACACTTCAAAAAATTTAAAGCTTTGGCGGAGAATGAGCTCGGAAAGTCTTTAAAGGTGTTTCGAAGTGATCGAGGAGGTGAGTTTACTTCGCTCGAGTTTAATTCCTTTTGTGATATGAATGGAATCAAACGCCATCTTACCGCCCCATATTCACCACAACAAAACGATATTATGGAACGAAGAAACAGAACACTTATGGACATGACACGAAGTATCATGAAGGCGATGCATGTTCCAAACTATCTATGGGGAGAAGCGGTAAAACATTCCACAAACCTGATCAACCGTGTTTACACAAGAGTACTTGGTGATACAACTCCGTACGAGAAGTTGTATAAAAGAAAACCTAATTTGGAGAACGTACACATCTTTGGGTGTTTAGCGTATGCAAAAGTTGAACCAGTAAACGTGAAAAAATTGGATGCAAGATCAAGACCATTGGTTCATCTTGGTTCTGAACCGGGTACAAAAGCCTATCGGTTATTTAACCCGGTTACACAAAAAATAATCGTAAGTCGAGACGTTATTTTTAATGAAACCAAAGGATGTAATTGGGTTAACGAAGCTACACCTGACAATGAAGAACCAGGATCATTCATAGTACCATGAGATTTACCGGAAGATAAGGCAAACAACAACCAAGGAAACGAAGTAAACAACGAACCAAACGAATCGGATCACGAGATTGAAGACGGAGTGGAGGTACAAGAAAATGAGCAACCAAGTCCGATCAACAACAACGTGAACAATGTTCAAAACCAAAGGCCCACAAGACAAAAGGTGCTTCCAATTCGATTACGAGATTATGTACTTTATGTTGATGAAATTGAAGAACTTCTCCTAGCAACCAATGACGAGCCGGTATCGGTTGAAGAGGCGAAGAAAGAACCAGAGTGGGTCAAAGCCATGAATACAGAGATCAATTCAATCAACAAGAACAATACTTGGTCTCTCGTAAACAAACCTATGGGGGTGAAGCCCATTGGACTCAAATGGGTGTTCAAGCTGAAGAAAAATGCAGATGACACCATAAACAAACACAAGGCGAGGTTGGTTGCTAAAGGGTACGTACAACAACCTGGTATTGACTTTCAAGAAGTATTTGCTCCGGTAGCTCGCATTGAAACCATACGGTTTCTCATTGCCTTAGCCGCTACCAATGGATGAGAGCTTCACCACTTGGATGTCAAGACGACTTTCTTACATGGAGAGTTGAGAGAAACCGTCTATGTGTATCAACCGGAAGGCTACATAAGGAAAGGCGACGAGCACAAGGTGTACCGTCTTTCAAAAGCACTATATGGTCTTAGACAAGAACCGAGAGCATGGAATACAAAACTTGATGGGATTTTGAAAGGAATGAAATTTCACAAGTGCATGAAAGAACCATCGGTGTACCGGAAGAACGAAGGATCCAACTTGCTAATTTTAGCAATCTATGTTGATGATTTGTTTGTCACAGGTACAAATTTGAGCATGATCAAAAGGTTCAAATTTGAAATGTCCAAGAACTTCGAGATGTCTGATCTTGGAAGATTAACTTACTACCTGGGCATTTAAGTCAAACAGGATGAATCGGGGATTACAATAAACCAAGAAGCGTATGCACAACGCATTCTGAAGGAAGCCGGTTTACATGATTGCAATCCTACCCACATTCCCATGGATCCAGGAACGAAAATGTCGAAGGCCAAAGATGAACCCGAAATCGACCCGACACAATACCGAAAGTTCGTAGGATGCCTTAGATATCTCTTGCAGACAAGACCCGATATGGCATATGCGGTTGGAGTTGTTAGTCGATACATACAAGATCCAAGAGAATCACATGGTGTTGCAATCAAACACATCCTAAGGTACTTACGTGGAACAACGTCACATGGAATCAAGTACGAGAGGATGGGGCAAAACCGGATCATTGGTTACAGCGATAGTAGTCACAATGTCGACCCGGACGACAGAAGAAGCACAACCGGTCACATTTTCTAATATGGGTTGTCTCCAATAACATGGTGTTCTCAAAAGCAAGATACTGTTGCTTTATCATCTTGCGAGGCGGAGTTCATGGCTGCAACTGCGGCTGCATGTCAAGCAATATGGCTTCAAGATTTGCTAGGCGAAATCATGAACAAAGCACAAGAGAAGGTGGTCCTAAGAGTTGATAACAAGTCAGCTATCGAACTCACGAAGAATCCTGTTTTTCACGGAAGAAGCAAACACATTCACACGAGGTTTCACTTCATTCGTAAGTGTGTTGAAAAGGAACAAGTGGAGGTGAAATACATTCCAGGTGAAGAACAAAAGGCAGACATTCTCACAAAACCATTGGCTCGAACCAAGTTCAAGACAATGCGGGACTTGATCGGGATTGAAAAACATCTCTAGAAGGACTTAGAGATTCGGGGGTGATTGTTGGAATCTTAAATTCCTTAATACCCTACCAATGTTTTCCACTCCAACAAAGTAAACTTGATTCCTGGAACAAAGTAAGGGACACCAACAAGTGGTTGGGTCTCATGTGTATTAATTATAGGATTAAAATGATTCTATCAATCCTATATATTCAGTGTATTACCAAGAGGGTTAAACACACCAAAAACACAGCAACATACATAGACATATACACATATATATGTAATTGGTTTTGAGTTATATTTCCAATCAATCAAAGAGTTATTTTGATATATATTTGTCTGTGTCTTTACAATTGCAATATTAGACTTCTGCCACAACTGTTTTACAGCCACCACCTCTCTCTTTCACTCTCTATCTATATATCTTGCCATTTGTGTGAAATTTAAGGGAAAGCTGGAACAGGTAAACATCAAATTTATGGTTTTACTTTTTGGCTTTTTGATTGTTGTTTTTAGATTTTCGTTTTCGTGCAAAGGTTTTGTGTGATTGGCAATGGAAGGTCAGTAAAATCTACATCAAGGAGGAAGACTTGAAGGTAAGGGGAAGGTTTGTAGGAAAACGTGTGTTCCTATTGTTTTGTGATTCGGGTTAAAAAAATGTTAATGGTTTGCTTAATCTGTTGAATTTCATGTTTATTTTGGTTTATTGTTCTCTATTAAACGAGCTATCAATTTTTTGGACACTCATATACAATATTTTCTTATAAAAATATGAAAATAATAATTTATTTACTTGGTTATTCAATTATACTTTTTACAAAAACCATTAAAATCATGTAATATTATTCTTATACACGGTAAAAATATACCAAAAATCCTATTAAATTCTTATCTTTCTATTTAGAACTCAGGAATGTGTTTGATATTAATTATAATTAAATGAAAATATATAACTACACAAATTAATGAAAATATATACGCACATGAATGCCATAAAAACAATCAAATAAATAAAAATGAAATCTATAAATGATTTTTGTTAAAAGTAATTAATTTTCTTTTTGAATCGTCCAAAATAAAAACTATAAAAGAATATTAAAAAATAATTGAGCCGAATAAGAAGGGATATAAAGAAGTTTTATTTGTTTTATTTTAATTTTTTAAAATCAAGACATATATACCTTTTAAGTAAAATATGTGTTGTGGTTTAAAAAAATAAAGTAAATAAAATAAGACTTTTTTAATCAACATAAAGAAACTTACAAAACAGTTTCTCATCCGTTTAGCCGATCTGTCAAATCGAAACCACTCACCAAATGAAACCAATTGTCATAAAAAAAACTAATTGTCGAAAAGAAACTAACATTAAAAATAAACTATTCATTATGTTCTAAATAAGCTAATTGCCGATCTATCCTATTCATGGATTCCGCATTACAGACCGTTACATACACTTTTGCATTCAATCTAATTGTAAAATAAAAGCCAAAACAATAGATGGCATCAGATATAAAATTATTTTGTTCCCGCATCTGCGTACCTAACTAGAAACTATTTGCCGAAAAGAACTATCACACACAAAGCAATCCGCTAGAAGGCTGAAACAAACAAATACGAAAAGGAAACTAATCACCGAATAAAAACAATTTGTCGTAAGGAACAATCTTGCGCCGCCGCATCGCGCGGTACCTTACTAGTGTATATATATATATATATATATATATATATATATATATATATATATATATATATATATATATATATATATAATGTTGTTTTTGATATAATGATGTTATAATTATTATTGGTAAAAATTGTTTTTTATTACATTCTATTGTATATTTCCATTTTTAAGCATCACTTAAATGAAAGGTGACTAGTAATTAAATTAAAAAAAGTATTCTATTAAACAATAGTAATGATAGAACATTCAACATGTTAGTGAAGATAACTTATGTCGACAACTTAATTATACTTGTGTCTCCAAAAGTCAATCATGGTCGCAATAATATCTATATACGGTGATTATAAGTATATATTTTTCACTCTAAAGAAAAAAAACACGTCGCTATAAGTATTTTATGGTTATCGTTTAGTTTCTTGTAAGTGCAAAAATATTTACAATATTCACGATATTATATTAAACATGTCACTAAAAGTTACCAATAATCATAATAAACAAAATAACATGTGAATATAGATCATTTTTGGTGGCGTCTTAAATATTTATTTTTCAGTGTATGTAAACAAATGTAATGATAAAACATTAAACATATTAATAATAATCATAATAAAAGAAATAACATGTGAGTATAGATTATTTTTTGTGATGGATTAAATATTTATTTGTCGGTGTATATAAAAAATATTAAAGATAAAATATTAAACATGTTAGTGATGATAACTTATGCCGATAACTTAAATACATTTATGTCTCGAAAAGTCAACGATGGTCGTGATAATATTTATAAACGGTGATTATAAGTACACATTTATCACTCTAAACGAAAAAACACATAATTATAAGTATTTTGTGGTCACTGTTTTATTCTTGTGAGTGACGAAATATACACAATATTCACGATATAATATTAAACATGTCAACAAACGTTATCAATAATCATAATAAAAGAAATAACACGTGAGCATATATTATTTTGGTGACAACTTATATTTTTGTTTGTCGGAATATGTAAACAATAGTTATGATAAACTAATTAAACATGTTAGTAAATATAATTTATGCTGACAACTTATTTATATTTGCGTCTCCAAAAGTCAAAAATGGCGGCGATAATATTTATAATAAATGATTATATGTAAACATTTATCACTCTATATGAAAAAACACATCACTATAAGTATATTATTAATGACGATATAAATACATGCCCAAAACTGTCTACCATATAATGATGGGTTTGACCTATAATAATGAGTTTTCATGGGTTATACTCACCACAATAAAACCACAACATAACTTAACATCAATGACACGACCTTTCCTTACACACTGAAGGAAAAAACCGACATAAAATGCCTATAATAACAGATTTTTTGCATGTTCAAAACCTAGTTTTGTACTCGTGTTTAAACACCATGGGTATGATGGAGGTTGTGAGATGGTAGTGGGTTGTTTGAGCGATGATGATGTCAAATTTTACATTAATATCATGGAGTTCTTATTATCACCCTTCCTAATCAATTGAACCAGTGAAAACAAATAACTCACAAAAATAATCCATAAAAATAAACCAGACTGTTGATTAGGTCTGTCGCATTTGTTTATGGAGGAGTCAAATTTACATTTGACAAAATCCCACTTTGATTCTGATTCTGCTAAAACTAATCAACAACACGATTTGGGATCCAAAGAATAAGATTCAGGACCCAATTGGGGAACTCTCGCTTGAGGAGGCGCTAGCGGTGGGGAAGCCTCATCGGCAGAGTCGTCGGTTGGAAGACACATGTGATGAGGATGATAGAGGTGTTGATTGAGGAAAAAAAAGGCGTTAATGTATGAGGGCATATGAGTACTTGGAAGCTACTTGGTAATGGGTTTGAAAGAGGGAGGCAGATGTGGCATAAGGTTATAGAGAAGCAACCGGAAAACCTGTTAAATGGTCAATATCGAAACAAACTAGAAATGTAGCGTAAAACATTGTAAAAATTAAAAATTTTACCAACTAAATTATAACAAAAAATAACAGTGTCAAAATCAAATTTTCGTAAAAATCTTAGTGTTTTTTGTGCCATTTACTCTTATTTAAAGATAGATTATGGATATCATTTTTTTTTATTTAGGAGCTACACTAAAAAAAATCATTGTTCTTGCAATATATTATATAAGATTAAACATTTTTCCGACATATATAAAGTGACAAGTAATTAAACCATTATAAATATTGTTGATGCTATGTACCTTTATGTGTGTTTTGAAATAGTCATGTCCGTTTCTTTGGTGTTGTGTTGTAATAAGTCTTTATCAATTTATTTTAAAATTAATTAAGTCATATTCTAAGAATAATGAGACAATTTGTTTCGTTGGTGTTGTGAAGTATTATATTTTTGAATTATCTTCTTAAACACGTCTGGTCTCTGGTGTAAGATTAACATGTTTTTGCTATGTCACCAGTAATTACTTATTTGTCTTCAAGTGGTTCTATAATGCGTTGTGTCTTTACTTATTTATTTTCTATTTCAGTATGTTACTATTTATCGCCCAAGTTTGAAGTGGTATTTGAATATAGCTATGTACACTCTTGTAATGAACGTTTTAATCTTCGGTATATTCTGAGTACCAAATTTACTCTTATCTCGTGGATGTATATTATTAAGTTAAAAAAAAAGTAACGCTTATCCAGTAGCTTCTTTCAAATAATGGATCTTTGATAGCTTGAACATTAACATTATTACTATATCAGTAAGAAAATATTCAGTAAATCACGGTTGTGGTAAGGACTTAACTTAGTTATGCTATTATTTGTTATTAGTAATGCTTGAAAAGGAGCCATATTCCTACGGCCAAGTCAGTCAAAAACGCTATTTTTCGACAGATTTCTGATAAATTTTTTTTCACTATCCGTCAATTTTCCGAAAGAATTTTGCATCGGTAATTCCCAACGCATTCCGGCAAAAGCAGGGTTTGACTATTTCTGTGTAATTAAAGTTTGACTGTTTCAAATAGAATATTGACAACCGAATTTAGTGACATACTCTACCTACGGATTTTTTTTGTTTTTACCTATTTTTTGACCGTTGTATACCTTATTGACAGTTTTTTCCATCTGTAAAAATACTCTTAAAAAACAGCAAAAATACGAAATAAAGTAGCAACATTTGTTTTTTTACAAAATTGCTAAAAATTTGAGACAACAATCAAATCCTGTTTTACAACTGCACATACATACACATATACATACAACCACACATATATACCCCTACACATACATACATAAATACATACACTTATACATACATTTTTGCATAAACATACACATACATACACCATTATATACATACATATACATATACATAAAAACACATGTACAAACATATACACATACATACACACACACACACACATATATATATATATATATATATATATATATATATATATATATATATATATATATATTTGCATATGCACATACATATATACATATACCACCACATATACATAACAAACAACAACATGCATAAAGAGCCGTTAGCATGACTGTGCTGGATTAGTGTCTAAGCCCATAACTATATTTGATATGTACTTGACCCGGTTGTGCATGATCCTTTTGGGTTGCCTTCACCAAAGCAACTAGGCAGGGTAATTTAAGGAGATAGAGGATATTATGATTTATTATTATATTATAAGATTAATATATTAAAGGAGAAATCATATTATTTAATTAATATTAGTCATAAATTAATTAGGAATTAATTTGGTGACTAAAATAGATTAATTAAATATAAGGGGCTTAAACTGTCAAATGTGTGATAGTTGATTATTGGGCTGAGATATCTTAAAGGAACAAGGGGTGAACGAAATTATGATGGGAGCCCATCATATTTTCGTCCATAGGCCCTATTCCAGAAGGTTCCATGGGTTGCTTAGAGTTTAAGTTATCCATTAGGGTTTTGGCTGAAACCCTAGCAGCTCACAGTATAAATAGGACCCCATGCATCCAATTTTCGGCCACTTGTACTCTTGAAACCCTAGAGCCGAAAATTATAATCCTCTCCCTTCTCTCATATTGCCTTCGTGCTTGTTGGTGTTTGTAAGCCATTAGAGGGGTTACACTTGTGACTCTAAGCTCAATAGATAAGAAGATTCAAGCTTCTTCAAGAGGTAATTGTCTAGATCTCATTAGTTACATTAGATTTGTAATATGTATGCTAGATCTAGGGTTAGAAATCTTGGATGAATTGCATGTACATTAGAGAAACCTAGATCCAAGTATTAGGGTTTGCACGTGCACATAGGAAAGTTCTTGTGTGTAAAACCCATCAGACTGGACCGTCTCACCGGGCCTTCAGCCTATCTGGACCGCTCTCCGGGCCTTCGTCCTAAATGGTCTGCCTCACAGGCCTTCATTCTATCCGCCCTGGCTATCTTGGCCTTCAGCACAAAGCAGGGCCGTCTCTACCCGATATACAATCACATATCAACATATACCATAACAATCAATAGCCAGCACATATAGGTGGTCATACATATCTAACAGATCACTAAAACATAACAACATGCTATATACCAGGATACAGATCTAAAAGATACTACAACATAACAACATCCTATATACCAAGATATAGATCTAACAAATCACTACAGTATAACACAATACTATATACCAGGATATAGATCTAACAGATCACCACAATATATCTACATCCTATATACCAAGATACAGATATAACAGATCACTATAGCATAGCAACATACGGTAAAACAAGGATATCAATCAAATGGGTCGGCCTTGGTGCCTTTGACCCGTAAGTATAGTGAGGAAAACCCACCTCACAGTCTGACGAATAGTTGATCAATACCCTTCTCCCAAATACCGGCTCAACCTAAATCCTAAATGTCAAAACATTTAAATTCGAAATTAATAACATTTTCCCAAAATACCATTGGTCAAAACTGGTCAAAATCAGCAAGTCAAGTGAATAAACAAAGTCAAGTCAACTTGGCTAATTCGACTCAGGCTTTGTATGCGGGGCGTACCCCAGAGGTATGTGGGGCGTACTAGCGTCCGATTCATCGGGTCCAGATCAGCGTACGCGTAGCGTACCCTGTGGTATGCCCAACATACGTAGCAGCCCTCCTTTTAGCCTATTAAGCACTTATTCCTTCGAGTTAACACGTCCAATTGCATATCCTAGGCTAAAATACCATCATGAGTCATAAAGTTTCCAACTTCATGACTTAGCAGGTCCATTAAGTGCATAAAACACAAAATCTCAACATCTAAATGCATTAAGACCATCTATAGCATGCATGGAGTGAAACTAAGCACCAAGACCACATTTTTATGACTCAAGACCCCTCATAAATCCTAAAAGGACGACTTAATGGGTCAAGAGCATACCATGCTCAAGAATCACCATATTTGGGACCAAGAGTACCCTGAATAAAGAAATGGCTAGATCTACAAGATAGGGTAATAAAGTTGTGAATTTTATACCTCCTGGAGGTTTCCAATAAGAAGACAATCTCAGATCCAAGATGCTTCCAAGCTCCAAGCTCCTTCCACCAACTTCTTCTTCTTCAAGAACACCAACAAAGAACACAAATGAGCTCAAAAGCACTCTTCTCACTTAGGGTTTGCTAGAGGGTTGAATTTTCAATTGGAGGCTGATGAGAGAATGATAAATGGGGCTATAATGTTGTTTATATATTGACCACACCCTAAAGATTAGGGTTTGAAGTTTCTCCACGTACGCCCTACATATGAGATGTACGCCCACCATACTAGGGTCCGCCCTAGTACGCTCAACGTACACAACGTACGATTATCGTACTCCCCTTTGCCTAAATTACCAAAATGCCACTATGGGCCATTTTGCACTCTTTCAAATACTTAGGGAGTAAAATTCAATATTCTCATATATAGGTTTAAAATTGAAAATACTTCAAGATCGCGATGTTACATCATAGTCTTGAAGTCCTCGTCTTCTTCGACGACCCTTCGATACTTAACTACTTTGTCGTATTGTACAAAAAATTCATTCAACATCGTCCTCAAGTTTACAAATCCATCAAAAAAACAAATTGATGCTCTCACTTCGTCTGGTTGTGGTCATACTAGCAAAGGAAATATCCTTAAAGGCTTTAGAACAATGTATACATTGGTTATACATGTCACTAATCCAACAATTGCTTTCTAGTTTATACTTACTACGAATAACTTCCCACATTGCTTCAAATTGTTTAAATGTGTCACTATTTACCCATTCTTTGTACGTTTCTTAAAAATCACTGTATTGGGAAACATACGATCGAAGGTGTTCAATTTCATGCTTCATGATATGCCATGAACAAACGCGCTGCCAAGTCTTTGGAAACACTTTTTTTATTGCATTTCCCATAGCTTTGTCTTGATTGGTAATAATTGCTTTGGGATACTTGCTAAAAATATATTTGAGGAATGTTCAAATAACCATTCAAATGTTTCTTCCTTTTCATTTTCAAGCAATGCTCCATTAAAAAGTATAGACTGCCCATGATGATTCACCATAGTAAAAGGAGCAAAAGGCATCTTAAATTTGTTAGCATATAAGTGACATCAAACACAAAAACATTTTGAATTTTGTATAGGCATCTCTTGATCTACCATCTGCCCAAAAAATATTTCTAGGATACCCATCATTAGTTAAATCCACGACAAAATATTGGTCATTATCAACTAACATTTTATGTTGAAAATGTTTTATAAGTCCATAGAACTCTTTTCCGCTATGTTGTTTTCATTGCTCAGATAAGACATCAACACATTGCTTTGAAGTAACATCAGCTACATTTGAGGTTTTCATTGTATTGATAACCTTTTTAATCTGAGAAGGTTTCAACCCTGCTTGACCTTATTGCACCATAAGAGATTTACCTTTTATTGAATGGTGGAAATGATGGGTTTTGAGCATAACAACAATCCTATGGTGTACATGCAACCCTAATTGCTTTGGATCTAGGTTTTTCTCTATTGAACATACAATTATGAATACCAAAGCAATAACCCTATGAACTAGCATACACATTTTGAAAATCACATATGATTAGGGTTAGAAACTTTACCTTACTTGTTATGTAGCAATAACAAGAATAATCCTTCTTAATCTTGACTTTTGAAAGCCTAGTGCCCCAAGTGTTGCACCTCTAATGGAGTCACAAACACCTAATGCAAAGAATGACTTGGGAGAGAGGTGGAATTCGGCTAGGGCAACTCCAAGAAGCATATAACTGAATTCCTCATGTATAAGGGTCTATTTATAGTTGAGGTTATTAGGGTTTAAGATGGACACCCTAATTTTCTTGTTTAGGCCTTAAGCAATCCATGGAACCCTTCTAGAAGGCCCCTTGGATGAAATCTTCATGGGCTTCCCATAGATTTCGTCCATCCCTTCTATTAGGAGTCCATAGCCCAACTTGCAACTAACAGTTAATTGCAATATCAGTCCCCTTAATTTAACCAGTCTCTGTTTGATCACCAAATTAATTTCTGATCAATACTAATTAAATAATACGATTTCCAAATAATATATTAATCTTGTAATATATTAATAAAACCATTTCCAGTACCAATTTATTATTCATATAATAAATTCTACTTTCTCTCCACTTGTCATCATATCAAGTTGCATGAGTGAAGGCAACCCAAAAGGACCATGCTCATAATCAAATCAAGTACATACGAAAATACTTATGGGCTTAGACACCTAATCCAACATGAAATTACTATGAGATCGATGCTTCATCACCTTCAATGGTTTTATGGTCAATTCGTGATTGTGTGTGTCATTATATAAGTCCACCAACCATTTCCCATCCTCCTATCTTGTAATTCGAAGCTTTGCTTGACATCCAGTTCTAACATCTCTACGACGTTTTATCTCATTTCCACTTGAATCATTTTTTTCTGACCGTTTGAAGCCTTCTTTGTTGCATACATATATCTTCCGATAAGGCTCCTTTGTTTTCGTGCTTTTAACTGTGTCATCTTTATGTATACTAAAGCCATGTAAAAAGGAGTAATCATTATAAAATGTATAAGCATCATCGAGTGTATCAAAAATATTTCCTAGTATCCTGTCGACATTATCTTCGTCTTCATCAAATTCAATGTTCACATCGAAATCCTTAAATTCTTCATATTCAAATGTTGCTTCCACGAAATCATTTGTGACAACATTTTCATTTAAATACAGTTCTATAGCCTGATCAGTTACTTCAGTTTGAAACATCACAACCTTCTCCATTCTTTGTTGCTGCAAAACATATAAACAAAAAATGTGTTGTTCATCACATGTAACCAATTTTGTGCATATAATGTATCAATGATAAGTAAATCAAAGGTTTGTATGTCTAATTCAAAGGACCTTCTAATTGTTTAAAAGTAATAATGAAGTTGTCATTAAATGTAATATTATTCAAGATTTAAAGTAGATTGTCATTTAGGGGCGAATCCCTTGAGCGAACGCGGGTTCGGGGGCAGCGCCCCTGGGAGCGGGGTCCAAGGGAAAATTTTTCTTTGGGTTGTATTGCTTTATTAAAAATTCATCATAAATTAGTTTTTCTGAAAATTTGCCCGATTTTAAAAGTGTTTAACACGATTCTCTGAATTCCAAGTGCTCTATTACATCCCAAAAATCTAACATAAACTGTCTTTAGATCTCAAAGTTTTGAAAGAAAAGCTTAAACAAGAGGTAAGTTTAATTTCTATAAGTTATAATAGCATTATTTAATTGCTAATTTTTTTCTGCAAATCCCGGTATAACTCTAGGTTAACTCTGATATTATTTCATGTTGGTATGTTTTTAGCTTCATTGAATTGAGTAAAAGTAACATACAAGCTTCAAGATAAGTTAGAGTAACACTATATACCAAAATCTATTACGCAAATGTATAAAAATCGAATGAAACTTTATTTTTTAGTAATGAAATTCATTTAATATTTACATATTACATAATGTTATTATTCACCTCATGCAACAATTTATTTAAAATTGATTTTTTCACGCATCAGAAAATATTAGAATGGCTATGGTTTACACTTTAGTTACATCAGTTAAAGAGTCGTTTGCCGAAAGATTTAATCAGAACGTACCATTCGTTTTTTCTTCAGTAGATGCAACAACGTTTTTTTTTTGTGAATCCCGATTTCTCTTGAAATTTTTTTTTCTTTGAATTTCGATTATTTGAAATCGTATCTTTTACTACTTTGAATTTGATTTTTAGAAATCGTATGAAACAAGGCGATTAAGGAGGATGTGAGTTCCATGTTATCAATATTAGTCAAGTCTAATTAGGACATGCAGCAAATGTTTTACGAAAATTGTATTTTTTTTCCCAGAAAATTAATCAAGTAATCCACTAATCAAAACTACATAGTTTATATATACATTGGGTATCTATGGTTATACACCCTTATATGTATATTCACTTTTCCATGTATATTTATATTATCAATAAATATTATCAGGGTTTAAATCTCTCTCTCTCTCTCTCTCTCTCTCTCTCTCTCTCTCTCTCTCTCTCTCTCTCTCTCTCTCTCTCTCTCTCTCTCTCTCTCTCTCTCTCTCTCTCTCTCTCTCTCTCTCTCAATTTGTGGGCAATAAATGACACCACATCTCACTTGTAGGTAAAACATGATAAAAATAACAAAAACTTATGTGACACCTAGGTTGACATAAAATTTTGGTTGACAAAAACATCAACGTATCCTTTAACTTAAGGAGTCACCAATAATGCACAACTTTCTTAAGGTTAACGTGACTATATATACCCTCTCACTAACGTAAAAAAAAAAAAAAATCAAAAACATAAACAATCACCCACTCACAAGAGAAGTACATCAAATAATACAGATGTAAATATAGAATAAGCAAAACCAATCAAACAGAAAAGTAACAGAAGTTTAATTACATGATAAATATATATCAACTAAAAATTCTAGAGAATTGATTTAAGAAAATTGTAGCTCTAATTCATCTTGTTCTCGATGGCATTTTTGGAACCCTACCCGAATGCTTCTTCATATCAAAAGTTTCATAATAATCAGTATCATCATCACAGAAATCATCTTCATCCTCGGTTTCATCCACTCGATCTTTAACAATACGTATCTCCTTTCTCCTACCACCAATACCACTCTTTAGCCATTCTACCACCTCCAGCATGCTGGGCCGATTCTCTGGATTACTATCAGTACAAGCCAGGGCTATCTTCACCACAACCTTTAGCTGCGCATGATCAAATCTACCCTTCAATCTGGGGTCGGCGATGAGCTCATACGAATCCTTTTGAACAAATGGAGTTGCCCATTGTATAATATCACGCTTGATACCTCCAGGGAGCTTCTCTAATGGCTTTTTACCACTTAAGATCTCAAGTAATAGTATCCCATAGCTATAAACATCACAGCTTTCTGAGACTTTTCCCCACATGGCGTACTCTGGTGCAAGATACCCTAGGGTTCCTTTTACCCTTGTGGTCATATGAGTAACCCCATCTGGTATAAGTTTCGCGAACCCAAAATCAGCAACTTTTGCTTGAAAATCCGAATCTAGAAGTACGTTACTAGCTTTTATGTCACGATGGATTATATGAGGAGTTACTTCATGGTGCAAATACCTATTCATGAATGATAAATTCAACCATAAAGAGTTAGAAAATAGCATAAGATCTAGATCAGACCCCTGAGGTAAGAACAATCGAGTCTTGTCGAGGAGTTGTTCATTGATTAGTGGAACTTACGCTAATCCTTCTGCTGAACCAATGGCAATGCTCATTCGTCGAGGCCAATCTAGGAGACAATCGACAGCAAGTTGGCCATGGAGGTGAGTCAGCAAGCTGTGGTTTGGCATATAATCATAGACAATAAGCCTTTCATCTCCCCCAGCATAGAATCCTTTTAGTCCTAACAAATTCTTGTGTCGAACTCTTCCAAGAATCTCCACCTCAACTGCAAATTCCATTTCAGCTTTCGCGTTAATTGACTTGAGCCGTTTCACTGCTAACTGCAAGATGATATAATTAGAAAGGAAAAAATATTAACGTTTATGTGCAGAAGTTAGTGTAAACAAGTGTATCATCATAAACTATATAACAAAATTTGGATAAAAAGGGATTAAAGATTGCCTCAGTCCCTTTACTTGTTCGACCCCAGTAAACACTCCCAAACCCTCCTTCCCCTATCTTGTTATCGTTATGGAAATTGTTGGTTGCGTGCACAAGTTCTTTGAGGGTGTACATATTCCATGGGTAATCCGTTTTCTTATGGGCACTGCATATAATATACGAGAAGTTGAGTTGAAAACATTAATAACTAGAACAAAATAAGATTTGATCAGCGAGCATACCTGATCGTTGGTTCGTGATCTTCATGAGAAGTGCAGCAAAAGCAGTTCTTTAACATATTTTTCATGGTTGATTGTGAGGATTAAAAAAATTGGGGAATTGGTAGATAAAAGTTGGTCAAGGAGTGTGCAGATGTAGATGGAGACAAGAATTGGGCTGAATAAGTGGGAGAAAAAACAGTTGGAAACAGCAAGAAGATGATAATAATTTCCGATGATCACAAAGCTTATGGAATGACAAAATTGGATTTAAATGACAAACTTTGGACCTGGTCTTTGTTTGAGAATAAGACTCTCTCTCTCTCTCTCTCTCTCTCTCTCTCTCTCTCTCTCTCTCTCTCTCTCTCTCTCTCTCTCTCTCTCTCTCTCTCTCTCTCTAAATAGCATCTTCTCCCGTATGCTATTTTACAAAGTTAAATACCCATTTTACCCTCTAAACTCCCGCTCAAATTTCCACTCCTATTATCTTTCCTTTGGAATACGATCATATCCCACAATGACAAAACTACAAAATTAGTCATTGTGGTATTCAAAAAACTTTGGATAGGGTCCAAAAAGTTTTTGACCTGTATGGAAGGTCCAAAATTAGGAATTTCCTTTGGTTTTGATCCCTGGAATACTTGAAATGACCATTTTGCCCTTTTGATTTTTTTTCTTTTTCTTTTTTTTAATATTTATTTTAATAAAATTCTTATTTAAAAAAAAATCAGGCAACCATCCCACCCCCACCAGTACCCTACCCCTTATTTTAATCTCTCACCTTCAATTTCACAACATCGACTTCACCGTCGATTGCTTCTCCTCCATCCTCCTTCTTCATCATCGAGTGCATCTCCTTTCTACTACATCTTCACCATGTACATACATCATCTTCTTCGTCCCTCTCCACCAGCCAACTGCATCATTAAAATTTCCCCATCCTCACCGTAAACTGAAAACCATCAACAAAATCGAAGATTAGAAATCAAGACTCATTTTCAAAACTTGTATACCAGTCGATCGATTGGAAATACGGTCTACCAAGAAAAGTTCATCCTTGAGTTTTGTAGATTCCACAGATTTGTAAACAATGGTTCGACAATGAACAAGAAATTTGGTCTAACGGCCTATCGATTGGAAATCGACATCCATCTGTAAAATAGAAAACAAAATCGAAATTAGGGTTCAATGGATAACAATCGATGGCATTCATCATTTTGTAGAGGTATCGATAAATGTTGGTGTCTTTTTTTTCTTAATATGCCCAATGTATTTGATTTCAGAAAATTTTGATTCAGATTCATCAAGTCTAAGTGTTTGATTTTGGTTTAGGTCCATGGTTTGTTTCGAATACATACCTCAGGAACAAAGTAATATTTCTGGTTCATTGTCTATGATTCCAATTTCATCTGATATGATTTAAGGGTATGTATTTCTATGTCTTAAGAACAAAAATATTTTTTCTGGTTTCCTTCTTCATGATTTCAGGATCATTAGATTTGATTTCACAGATTGTATGTATAGTTTCCTTATTCATAAACGATATCTTCAAGATATTTCTGGTTTGATTGTATTTTGAATGTATTTTGTTTTGATTATATTTATTGTCAGAGTAGTAAATTTTTTTGTTCTTTTTTCTATTTCAAGACCCAGAACTGCATCACAAATGAAGAACATGATTATGTTTTTTTGTTAGTTTGATTTTGGTTTCAATTTGAATTGTCTCTCATCATCACACATCTGAAACAGATGTGAGTTTTGTAGGTTAAATGTAACATCCCAAAATTCAAGCCAAAAATTTCATTTTTAAATACGTTATTATAATACCGACAGTATAATAAAACATTCATAATATCATGGCATGCCAAAACCAAAGTAGAAATAAGCAAAACATGTTATCATAAAACAATATCAGAGTATAATCCCAAAGATCTCATGTGCGGAAAACCATAGTGTGATGTGCTGCGATCGAGTCGACTCATTTCCTTTAAAAACGAAGTACCTGAAACCAAAACTGAAAACCGTAAGCACGAAGCTTAGTGAGTTCCCCCATCATACCACATACCATACAATCACATATTGTCAGGCATATCTGGGTGCCCGACCTACCCTGCTGAGCATACCGGGGTGCTCAACCTACCCCACTGTCAGGCATACCGGGGTGCCCGACCTACCCCATGTCAGGCAAATATGGGTACCCGACCTACCCCTTCAGTATCTTTCAATCGGTAACAGGGAGCTTGCCTCCCCTTAGGGTTAACGGGTGATGGGTTTTATATACCCCGAGCCTATAAGCAAGTATCCCATAATGACAGATTCGATCCCTCCTTCCCTTTTCATTAAAAATTAATCCATATTTTACCTTTTCAACCCTGCCCTCTAAAATTCTTTTCAAATCAAGCCCAAAACTTACACTTTATCCCCTGACCCCATAAAATCTTTTCAACTTTAATCTCATATTTACCATTTAAACCCTCAGCATAAAAATCCATTACAATATAGGTACAAAATTTACCAATTACACCCCTGCTTCCATAATTTCTTCAAATGAAGTCCCGGAAGTTACCCTTTAGTCCATGCCTTCATAAATACTTACAAAACCAATCCGGAACTTATATCTTAACCCCCAAAACTAACTCCTTGCCACACTATTCTGCTTCTAGGGCTATTATTCATTTATTAATTTGCCTATTTATTCATTAAATAAATGGGGTGTTACAACTCTCCCCGACTTAAATTAGATTTCGTCCTCGAAATCATTCCTTACCAATCCTTACACGCCCAACCACTCTAGTAACATGATCACCATTCTGACACACCCTATCCTTCCTAGGGTAATCGTAACCAACCTTCGTAGGGTTCTATAATCCGCAAATGAACGAATTCCTTGCAACATGATCCTGTTTACTCCGTCTGAGATCTGTAGCCTCTAGATGGCCTGACTCCCTGACAGACCGCCCATACTGAATCATTATAGTTGAATCCAAGTCCGTTTATCCCTCAAATAACTGCTCAACTTCTGATAACCTGAGGCTCCCCCTAGAAAACTGAAATCACAGACCCAATTATCCCTGCATGTCATTTATACTTGGCCATGGCTCAGCTAACCCTGCTGTGAGTGACTTAGCACAACCCAAGCAATATGCTTCTCTGTTCGTACCTTCAACCCAAAACACAATTACTAATACTGCCCAAGACGCTGAAATTGCCCGAACACTAAACTGCCTGAAGTAGTATGCTGCAACATAGCTGCTTCCCAAAATCTATCGAGACCTGCCTGGTCTCAATCCGTTCGACAGTTATCTGAAATACCGGGTTCCAACCCGATTACGGAGCCAAAAGGCTCAGACGCAGTCGCTCCATGCAACTTCTGAACGAAATCCTCCTATGGAACTAGTTGAGACTAGTCATCATGCCACTGAGGCCCTAATAACCTTCTGATCTAACTGGTCGGGTCCATGCGTAAAATCCTGACGTCACCAAATCCAAGACTAAAGTGAATGCTACCTGACCAATGGTAGCCTTATATCACAAGCAATCTTATACAGTCCATTGCTTCCCTGATCCCATAATTGTAGTGGCGCTCCTACAGTCTTATCACTGGCTCAACCAGATCTAATCAATCTGGGTAGTTCCGAAATCCAATTCGTGGCTCTCCATATCCTCACTGCTGCACCCGAGCTGGTGGGTACCACTATTCCTTCCGCCTTCCAACAACACGCTCATTCCATCTATCAACCTAGTGAATGTTACGGCTACAGCCACAGACTTACATCACTCTAGCACTATCTGCTAACCTTGTGAATGCTACCGCTACACCCGCAGACTTATAACACTTCTCACACTATCTGCTAACCTGGTGAATGCTACGGCTACACCCGCAGACATACAACACTTCCAACACTATCTGCTGCTAGTGAATGCTATGGCTACCCCCGCAGTCTTACAACACTTTCCATACTACCTGATCGCTAGTGAATGCTACAGCTACCCCCATAGTCTTACAACTCTCTAACACTATCTGGCTGCTAGTGAATGCTACGGCTACCCCCGTAGTCTTACAACACTTTCCATACTGGGTCGAACACGCACTCGACCTAACGCACAACTGAACTTGGATCCTAACTGGAGCTCTACCCTGGTTCCCGAAACCTGCTGTCTGAGACTCTCGAAGGCTGTCTGCTGCTCAGTCCCCCAACGAAAGGCCACCGACTTCTTGGTCAGTCGGGTCAAAGGAACTGCAATCTCGGAGAAGTCCCGTATAAATCTCCGGTAATATCCCGCTAGACCCAGGAAACTCTGAATCTCAGTTGGAGACCTCAGAATCCCCCACTGCATCACGACCTCTATCTTGGCCGGATCGACCGGAATACCCTTCTGGTTGACAAGGTGCCCAAGGGATTGCACCTCGCGCAACCACAACTCACATTTGGAGAACTTTATAAAAAGTCTCTCGCCCACTTAGATTCGACTAAGTCTTCATGGCACACGAGAATTGAAGGATTCCCAATCCTTCTCACTTTCTCGTATCCCACTGATGACAACTTGTGCTTACCAATGCTAGCGATTAATCACCGATTAAACCTTAAGATCGCCCATACTCGGGAATCTTGAAGAGTACTCTTGAAATCTGGTCCAGTCTGACACCTCAATCCACCTCCCATGCTGACAATTAGAGGCCTTAATCTTCACTCTAGCTGACGAGTCCTCGTTCCCACTTCCAATCTCGCAGCACTAGTGAACTCTAACCGAACACAGCCCATGCGAAAATACAATTCTCTTGAACATCCAATGACCAACCACTTATGCATCTAACACCCGCAACTGACACTACCATCTTCATGCTACCAGTCTTGTCCTATCAACGGTAGTGCCTTTAACTCCAAGGTTCATCCATAGACAATTGTCGACCATACCTGAACCATGATAGAACCACTGAACGCTGACTTCACTGGAGAACCATCACTCTAACCCTGACCGAGTATCCTCTAAATAATACTCCTGCACAGATCCTGAAAAAGATCCGGAATGATAATGGTCCACACGGAACCCACTCCGCAAGATGCGTCCCTCTATGAGTTCATCAAAGACTTTTCGGCACGCAGGATGGCATATATGATCCTTGATAACCCAGCCACTAGTAGAAAACCGACCCGAGATCTGACATATTTAAACTCACTCACAATTCCAAAGCGATACATATTCCCAACATCCATCTAGTAGCAGTAGAAGATGACATACCCGTAACATCTGGAGGAATACTGATCACCTTCAGCTGACATGATCAACCCTGCCATGCCTGTGGCAGTCTAAACCCCTGGAGTGACAAACTCCCTTGTGCACTTCCTCGTACGTGCTGCACTGAATCTGGCCCTGCTGGCCTTTCTCCCGATGATCAGAAGTCATGGGTCTCTTTCTGGGACCCTCTACAATACGCACCTGGCACGTAACTCTCTTCTCAAAGTGCTCCAAATCGATCTCGCATCTGCAACCTCTTGGAAATCATATCCTACAGGGTCTGACACCCTACCACGCTCACCAGCTCACTTGCCAGTGGCTAAGCTACAACAACAGGAACATCCTCTGCCCCCAAACCGGGTCACAAACTTCTCCCCGAAGCTTCTCAGATTCTCCAAGACTCTCATCGATTTCGAGTATGGATCCTGTGCTTTCAGTAGTACGGGCCCAATACTACCTTCCACACCTATCCATACTTTCCTCAGCAATCCTCCCGAATCTTCCAAGTCACTTCCTCAAACTGGTACCCCCAAGTATCACTGAGCCTCACTACTAACCCACTGAAACATATCCTAGGCTTTCCTAGGTTCCTGTACTCACCCAGTCCTCAGCTGCTGAAAGATTCCCAGTAACGTCAACTAGCTACCTCATGAATATAGCCACATGCAACATAGATCAGATAATCCTTCGAGTAAAAGACCCATCCATAGAACGGTTGGACTCAAACAAGAGCTGCGCAATATGGTCAAATCTATCACTCTGATATTATCCAGCCTGTGCCACATGTGACTTAGCATATTCACTTAATAGCTAACTCAAATCACTAAAAGTCCCACAAAGCACAAAGCACGCAACATTCATACAATGGAAAATCTGACCATCATATTCCAATCAAATCATTCTATCCTCTAATCAGGAATCTGTACATGCAATTTAAAGGCTCATATAATCAGGCACAACCTAAACAGGCTATCCTATCACTGACTGATCAGTACTAGCATGCAAGTCTACAAGAACACACAATAGGCATATAAGGCATCCTCCTAGATCCTCAGCCTTAATCTAGCATGCAGTTCTCATAACCATATCATATCATAACATGTATGGGTATCTTGGGGAAAACTTACTTGAGTTCGGCTGATTGCACGCATCACACACTTTGTTCTTTCATAGTTCTTTTCTCTTTTCAAAATCTTTTCAAACTCCTTTTTAATAAATGATTTTTCTTTTGAAAATTTTCATACCAAATCCTTAGTTTGAGTCCAGAGACACCCGAGAGTGTGCCCGAATCCCTCAAACCAAGGCTTTGATACCAACTTGTAACATTCCAAAATTCAAGCCAAAAATTTCATTTTTAAATACGTTATTATAAAACCGAAAGTATAATAAAACATCCATAATATCATGGCATGCCAAAACCAAAGTAGAAATAAGCAAAACATGTTATCATAAAACAATATCAGAGTATAATCCCAAAGATCTCATATGCGGAAAACCATAGTGTGATGCGCTGCGATTGAGCCGGCTCCTTTCCTTTAAAAACGAAGTACCTGAAACCAAAACTGAAAACCGTAAGCACGAAGCTTAGTGAGTTCCCCCATCATACCACATACCATACAATCACATATTGTCAGGCATATCTGGGTGCCCGACCTGCCCTGCTAAGCATACCGGGGTGCTCAACCTACCCCACTGCCAGGCATACCGGGGTGCCCGACCTACCCCATGTCAGGCATATTTGGGTGCCCGACCTACCCCTTCGGTATCTTTCAACCGGTAACCGGGAGCTTGCCTCCCCTTTAGTATCTTTAAACCGGTAACCGGGGACTATTTCACCCCTACCATTACCACATTAAAGCATAACATAAACACATAAATCACATACTGCCTAGCATATCTGGGTGCTGGCGTACCCTTTCGGTCATGTCGACTGGTAACTGGGGACTATTTCACCCCTACCACTACCACATAATAACATAACATAAACACACTGCCAGACAATTCTGGTGTGCCTGACCTACCCATGTCAAACTATTCTGGGGTGCTTGACTTACCCATGTCAAGCCATTCTGGGGTGCTTGACTTACCCGTCGGTCTATCTCAACCGACTACTGGGGACTATTCCCCTCCTACTACCACTATCACATATAACATATCATGCTAGCACATAAACATATTAGGTAGTAGCAAACCTAGATGAATATCACAAAGACAATCATCTAACATACAACTCCTACTAGTGGGCCGACATTGTGGCCGTAGAACCACCGCTACTGCAAGGTAACTCACATCACACTGCTAAAGTCCCGCAGGCGAAACCCCGGCTGCTGGATGACAGCTTCCCGAACTGGTGGCGTGCAGCGGACGGAGGCCGGCAACGGAAAGGAACAGCCGCTGGGGCGGCGGTGGCGCGATATGGCGGGCAGCAGCGGCTTTTTGCGATGGTAGCGACTCCACAACGACATCCACTGGGGAGAAGGTAGCGATGGCGGCTGGAGTAGCACCGGTGACGAGCGTCGCTCGTCAGAAGATGACGACGACAGCAGACAAGGAGGATGAAAGAGTGGCGGCGACGTAACTGCTCGGGGAACGGCGGCGGCGATCCACAACAGCAACCTCCGACGACCTTGCTTTCTTTCCGACGTAGAAGGGTTGGCTCCGGCGGCTGGAGAGGAGAAGAGGTGAGGGTGGTTGCTGGAGGTCTTCCGATGATGGCGGCTGCCTTCCAGCTAGGGTTAGGGTTAACGGGTGATGGGTTTTATATACCCCCAGCCCATAAGCAAGTATCCTATAATGACAGATTCGATTCCTCCTTCCCCTTTTCATTCAAAATTAATCCATATTTTACCTTTTCAACCCTGCCCTCTAAAATTCTTCTCAAATCAAGCCCAAAACTTACACTTTAGCCCCTGACCCCATAAGATCTTTTCAACTTTAATCTCATATTTACCATTTAAACCCTCAGCATAAAATCCATTACAATATAGGTACAAGATTTACAATTACACCCCTGCTTCCATAATTTCTTCAAATGAAGTCCCGAAAGTTACCCTTCAGTCCATGCCTTCATAAATACTTACAAAACCAATCCGGAACTTATATTTTAACCCCCAAAACCAATTTCTTGCACACTATTCTGCTTCTAGGGCTATTATTTATTTATTAATTTTCCCATTTATTCATTAAATAAACGGGGTGTTACATTAAAATGCAGAGAAGGGATAGAGACAGTTATGGCAGTGGTAGAGAGAGAGAGAGAGAGAGAGAGAGAGAGAGAGAGAGAGAGAGAGAGAGAGAGAAGAGAGAGAGAGAGGAAGAAAGTCAAAAAGAGGGGGGAAGGGTGGTAGATTAGTATTTTTTTACTTTTAAATTGTACATGTATTAATATAGATTTAAGAAATACAGAAAAGAAAATAAAAAAGGCATAATCGTCTTTTCAAGTTTTTGGACCAAAATTACGATAATGTTTTGATTTTGGACCTTCCATGCAAGTTTGAAACTTTTTGGACCCTATCCAAAGTTTTTTGAATACCACATGGACCAATGTTGCAGTTTTGTCTATCCCAATAAATAACAATCATAATCCTCCACCTATTTGAATTCGATGGAGTAGGAAAGAAATTATGAACATAATCAAGTTGGGACTGTAAACATTCGATTCCATCCATGTCCCATTTGAACCTTGGCTCTGAACAATGGTTGATGGATCTTCCTGTTCGAATGTTGTTTGGCGTTGTTTCCTTTTGTGTTTTTGATAAATAACGAGATAATTGAAGGGTTACAATGATCCTTTATTTGGCATTGACTACGTCCTTAAATCTCTATATCTTTTGTTGCCAACATCATAGAGACCAGTGGGCAGTTCATGAGGAGCTTGTAGCCACATTTGTTGTTGGATGAAGTAGGGTAGATATTATCTTTCATCAAGTGACTAAATAAGAACTAGAAAGAGTAGTGTGATTGGTGGTTATTTATAGGATACATGAATTAACAATATGAATTGTTATTCTAGTTTTAGAACAAACTTAAAAAAGGTAAATTAGGTGAATTGTGGATCTGATTAATTATTTCAATTTTAGAATTACGTACCTATTCCATATATCACCTCCTATTTTTTTCATGAACCATATTCTCTCCATTATAACAATTTAATCCCACCTCAACGAGTTCATTCCACAATAGTGTTATACATGGCTCTAATTTTCAAGATTGAGTATTTGCATATTTTTGCAAGAAAATAAAGTTTTGGTTTGAAGCTTTTACGAGTCATTAGGGATAGAACTTGGTTGGTTCATAGTAGGAATTAAAATGGTGATTCCATAGTTGATGAAATCGTGAACTAAATGGAGAAATGGTAGTTGTCCAAGACATGCGGAATGTAAGTGATGTTGTAATAATATATCTATTATAATTATAAAATTTGGTATTTATGCTTTTAAAGAAGGTATATTTATTCGTAGTTGATTTTTCAGTGAAATTTTCTTTTGAATACTTCAATTTTTTGGCTCATCGAAGGAGATTTTTTTTTTGCTTCTTATATAAAATGATATAGTCGTCTTTAATTTTCTTTGAGTGTCTTCAAGCGATGGGAAATAATTCGTCTTTGGGAACCATATTCTTTTGTTTGAACAATGAAAATTTTCATAGAGGTAGTCTTCATCTTACTTTACATTAGCGCTCAAATCAAGGATTTTGGGTTTCCTGTTTTAAGCTGTCACACCCCCAAACCAGGATGGCGGAAACGTCCGGCGGTGGGTGACTATATGTATAGTATCATAACAATTGAATAATAGTAATCAAAAGCAAACACAACCATCATAAATATAATTGAAAATGTTACATTGTTTCATGAGTTACATGTTTCAAAATCAATTACAATATGATGATAAAAGATTTGACTGACGTCTTAGCGTCTCATCCCTGAAAGGTTGTTGTTACCTATCTTAGTAGTTTTCTGAGAATACAAGTAGTTTGAAAAAGTGTCAATAATTAAGTTGGTGAGTTCATAAGAGCTTGTATGATAATTTGTAAACCTTTCTTTGTAAAATGATAGTAGTTAGTTCCAGAAAATCCAATATTTTCTTTATAAAATGAGTTGTAGTCTCAAATCCCTAAGACCAAAATGTATAAATACCATTGTACTCGAAAGTATTATTAGGTAGTTTTAATCTATAGAAAACCCTTTGAATGTATGATTTCAGAAATGAAAGTTGTTCTGTATTCGAAATCAGTGTAGGTTTATCTAAATAAAACCGTTTGAATGTACATTACTCCCTACACTAAATGTGTTGTTCTTTACCATGTGAGTTCTTATAACCATACTAATGACCGTGTTGGCATGATACACCATTCTTCAGGCGTCGGAATGTTAACGATATTTGTCACCCCCGACCTGCCGATCCAACTGTAGCTAGCAGTTTAGGGTATAAACCTATACACAAATGTCTCGCTCTCTCTCCAAGAGACTCTGATTATAATTCATGACTTTTGTTAGTACTTAGGTAGGTACTTGAAGATGTGTCTCACAAATCATTGATTCAACGAGTTTACGAGTAATGAAATGAAAACCCTTTTGTAAATGAAAATATTACTTTTCTATTGAAAATTCAAAGCGTATAATACCCATAAATTATATCGATTATAATTTATCATAAATGTATTGTTGTAATGAAAAACCTTTATATATATGTTTATTACCTTTTTATACAAGTAGAATAGGATGAAAATATTCAATATACTTTTCCTTAATATTATATACTTTGCTCAACATGTTACAAAGTGGTGATGATTCATAAACCATTTTTCTAGTTTTTAACTTTGTTGTTCATGTTTTTAGAAAAATTATAGAAACATCACCGTAAGTCAAAATTTGGATCCGTAAACTCTCAGAGCTTAGAAAATGGGTCTAATTTGGTCATAATTTTTATCCTGGACTTTAATTGTTCCTAACCAGCATAAAAATGTTCATTTTTATAGGTCCGAAAACTGTTATGAAATGATAGGCAGTTTTGTAAAAATCACCATAAATTGTTGAAAAATCGTAAGAATGCGTGCGAGTAATCCTTAAAAAGGTATGGACCTGAACTATTTGCATATTGTACAATTCTGAAAAATATTAAGTTTAAGATGGGTAAAACAGTCCGTGAACAACCCTCAACTTTTCTGGAAAAGCTGATTTTTAAGTTTAGATTATGTTTTAGTGATATGACTTGTATTCCCCTCCTGAAATCTTGAACAAACTCGAAAATATTGGGGTATGAACTCACCTTATGAGATTTCTTGATGAGTGGAAGGTCGAGGATGAAGAGTTTCAAGTCAAGATCACTTGAAAATTGCTTGGAGATTTTGATGATCCTATGAACGTTAATATGTGAATATGTGTGTAGATAATTTTTAAGATTTTCATGAAGTTATGTAGAAATATTAGAAGTTGGAGGAAATACTTACCAAAAATGAGGATATGACCCGAGAACACTTCAAAAATGTGGCTGGAGGGAGAGAAAGAGTGAGAGCTCCTTTTGTGGAGAGAAAAGTGGAATTTTGGAGGGAGGTGTAGAAATTAAGAAGGAAAAATCTCCTGGAAGTGTTTATATAGGGTAGAATAATGCAAGTGGATTTGTTGGGATGTGTAATAGAGAATGATTTGAGCAATACAGACTAGAGAAGTGACATAAAGGTGACATGGGGGATCCACTTGTGCCCACTTGTACAATATAATATCTATTTAACTTTAGATATTATTTTATGCAAAAATATGATTTAAATATAATAAATCTTCAAGATGTGGATAAAATATGAGTTTAGGGGGTCTAGGATGTGAGAAATATGATTTTGATGGAATTACCACGTCAAAAACTCATAAGAATGACGAAAAGTGCGAAACTGTCAAAAATCCGGAGTGGTGTCCGAGAGGGTTCGCTGCTGAGAGGGTTTAACTGCGAGAGGCTTCGACTGAGAGGGTTTCACTACGAAAGGCTTCGGCTGAGAGGGTTTCGCTGCGAGAAGGCTTCAGCTGAGAGGGTTTCGCTGCTAGAGGACTTCGACTGAGAGGGTTTCGTTGTGAATAGTGACCTGCGAGACCTCTTGGTTCTTTTTGGATTTTCCTTCAGTTTTGAGCTGTTTTCAACAAAGGAAGGGTGTGATTTTTGTCACTGATAGAGATTTGGGAGATCTTTGAGAGAGATTTGGGAGTGATTTGGGAGATAAGGAGAGAGATTATGTTTGTAGTCTTTGTTATGGTTTTTCCCCGTAGTGTTAGGAGTATGAACTTCACTACGCTGTGTTATGAGTGTTACTTATCCCCGAAGGATACATAATTGAAATTATCGAGTTGTTACGTTACTCACTCTATTTAGGGTTTAGATTTCTAAACATATGAAACTTCCGAGTGATACTTCGTATTATAATAGTAGGTTGTACATTAGGAAACATAACTTAAGCCTAACACACTAGTACTGGTTGAGTTGACCGGGTTGACTTGTTGACTTTGTTGGACATTGCTTGACCAAGATTGACGGTTGTCACATCATCCTCCCATTAGAAAGAATTTTGTCCCGAAATTAGCATTTTGGGTGGGAATTTAAGGGTTGGGGAAAAGATGTGGGTATTTTATTTCATTTTTGTTTTGATTTGTAGGAAGTTTGTGGGTTTTGGTTCGTTTGTTTATGATCACCCAAATTGTGACGTGTCCACACGCAGTCCTGGGTAACTTTGTCATGAAGTTTCGTGGTACGACCCATACCTGGTCCATCTATCATTGCTTTGTGTATATAAGTCGTATATAATTAAGATTGAAAAGACAGTTGAATAAGTGATTCTACCCTAAGCCCACAACCAAACAAGGAACAGGAGTTAAAGCGGAATCACAAATTCTAAGTTTGTAGAATCTTAATTATATACATCCCCAACGTATACACTTAGTAATCATAGATTACCAACATGGGTCCTTAGTTTCTACATGGGTGATGTGATTAATTTGGATGAGAAGGTAATTACAACTACTTTTTCCATAACTACTGCGTTTAAGTCGGTTTTAAACTCGACTTGTCGTGTGGGTGGTATTCCTGGAAGGTCTTCTAGGAATACTTCGGGAAGGCTACAAACTTCTGGAATATCCCTGATGTCTTTCGCTTTCTTGTTTCTCATCCACAGCGTGGGCTGGGAAGGTATGGTACCTCTCGTGTGGGTATTTCTAAGCCTTGAAGCAAGAGACGATTCGGAGGTTTGTGTCGGGTTTGTCATCGTAGATGACAAGGGTTTCGTTAGTCGGTAGTTTAAGGCGAACGACCTTTTCGTAACACATGATATCGGTATGGTGAGGACCTAGCCAATCCATGCCAATGATGACGTCAAAACTCCTTAATGTAACTGACACTAGGTCGACTTGAAAAGAATAGTTAATTAGGGTTAAAGTGCATTCAATGTATACATCTTTAGTGCTTTTAGTTTTTACATTTTTCATTATTACTGCGAATATTTCATTCCACAATTGAGTAAGTACTGTTAGTATAAGGGTTTCGATAAATAGTAATGAAATTTCATAGTATGATCCCTACCAGGTCCTTCTATAATCGCTTGGTGTATACAAGTCATATATAACCAAGATCGAATAGACCGCCGAATAAGTGGTTCTACCCTAAGCCCACAACCAAACAAGGAACAGGAGTTAAAGCAGAACCACAAATTCTAAGTCCGTAAAATCTTAGTTATATAAAACTCTGACGTATACACTAAGCCATCATAGATCACCAGTAAGGGTCCTTAGTTTTTATATGAATGATGTGATTTATTCGGGTGTGGGGGCAATTTACGACTATGTTTTGTCGCGTTTCGAACCTGATGGTCGATAAGCTCTAATTGGCACTAGTTGTAGTAAAAATTCAAAGCCTAAACATTGTTGTTAGGAAACGTACCAATAACCACAGGTGGTTCCGGGAGAGTCTCTCCTGCAGTGATCATAAGCACCCTTCCATTTTCTCCAGTATTCTTTGTTTTTGGACACTCCCTATTGAAATGCGCCGTTCACCACATCCGTTGCAAGCCTAACCCATCTCAGCATTGGTGGATTGGGTGGTCTGTTGAGCTGGCACTCTACAGGAACGAGTGGTATGCCCCTTCTTGTTGCATTTGTTGCAATACAATTCTCGGCAAAATCAATAGTGATGAAAGTTGTACTTGTTGCATTTTTGCAGGTTCCCACCATATGGTCTTGTCAGCTCTGAGGTAGTATGAACAGTGGTCGTATGGACTGCCACAGTTTGTTTTCTTTTGGTAGGTCTTTGAGTCGGACATCCCTTTTTCTTGTTCCAGAACTTTCGCTTCTTGAGTAGTATTCCTCCATTGCCCTGGGAGTTCTTAGGTTTGTAATTTGGGGTGTCCTTGCAGGAACATACTCGTTGGTGTCCGTGGTTGTCACCACGATTGGAATTGTCGAAACCGCTCCCGTTTCCGTTTGTGTTTTTAGCGCTGAGTTGTCCCATGATGGCTGTCACGGCGGCTGTTACAGTGACTTGGAATGTAGCGTGGTCCATTTGTAGAACTGGTGTTGCGCCGGTATGCTGGTTACTTCCATGTGGTGGCATGTTCCTGTTGCATGGTGTGAAATGAGTTCATAAGTAACTATGGTCGTTGCTAGTTGTACTCCATCTATATTTATATATAGATATAAATTTCAGGTTTTGCTATAGGATTCTCAATGTTTCGACCAACATCCTACTGATGTACTTATGGTAGTGAGTAGTAGTAGGTATTGTACGAATGTTAAGTTACCAAAATAGAATATAAGTGTCAAAACCTTAAGTTGGTTCGGGTTTCATGGGTTTTGGGAGGGCATACCTCGCTTGATTTACAACTACTGGTTGTGATAAAAAACGCAATAAGCCTAACTCAGTATGAGTAGTGTAAGCAATAACTCATTAGGTTATACTTAATCTATCAAAACCAAAGTGACGCACAAGCTATCCCGCTACCTTACACATCTCGCGAGTGGCCTCCTCTTCTCTCTGTTCTGCTATGACTGCCCTAGCTTCAGCTGCAAATATTTTCTATCTTGTGGCAGCCATCTCTTCTTCTAAGGAGTGTAAGTGGTCCGAATCTCCAACTTCGAACGTCATCGGTCGTCTCTTCTTATCAGCAAAGCTCTTTTGACGCTCCTGAGCTGCTAACATCCTTTCCCTGATCACCTTTAACTTCTCAACAGTCTGATGGACTATCTCGGGGCCCATAAACTGCTTTTCTCCGGCTTCAAGCCAGCAAGACGGCGTACGACACTTCTGTCCGTACAAGGCTTGATAAGGTGTCATCTTAATGCTCGAATGGAAACTATTGTTGTAGGAAAACTCTACCAGAGGTAAGTGTTCATCCCAGTTAGCTTGGAACTCTAGGGTACATGCTCTTAGCATATCCTCCAACGTTTGAATTGTTCTTTCGCTCTGACCATCGTTTTGCGGATGATAAGCTGTACTTAAACACAATTTCGTACCCAATTCATCTTGTAGACTCCTCCAAAACCTTGACGTGAAACAACTATCATGATCTGATACAATCGTTAAAGGAACACCGTGAAGTCTTACCACCTCCTTCACATAAGCATTTGCGAGCTTATCCATCAACCATCTTTCATTAGCTGCTATGAAGTGTGCACTCTTAGTGAATCGATCAACGACCACCCAAATCATGTCGTGACTGTCCTTCGTTCTGGGCAGTTTAGTGACAGAATCCATGGTGATGTCCTCCCATTTACCCATGGGTACAGGTAAAGGTTCTAAACTACCATATGGTTTCTGATGCTGCGTCTTAACTCTTGCACAGGTTACACACTCTGCCACATACTTCGCAACATCGAGCTTCATCGTCGGCCACCAGTAATAGGGTTTCATATCCCTATACATTTTTGTTTTGTGTGATGAATCGAGTACATGGTCTTGTGAGCTTTTTCCATAAGAAGATCTCTTATTCCTCCCGTCTTAGGTACCCAAATCCTATCTTGGAATACCTTTAACCCTTGATTGTTCGTACCGAACTCCAACGTTTTGCCCAAACATTCTTCCTTTCGGTCATTCTTCTTTGAAACTTCTTCTTGAGCTTTCTTGATACTTTCCACAATAGTCAAGACAACTTTAATTCTTAACGCTCTAGGTCTTCTCCTTTCAAGGCTCACTTTTCGGCTTAAAGCACCGGCTACCACATTTGCTTTACCAGGGTGGTAAAGTATCTCACAATCGTAATCCTTAAGCAACTCTAGCCAGCGTCGTTGCCTCATATTCAACTCTTTTTGATCAAAGAGATACTGAAGACTCTTATGATCAGTGAAAAGCTTGCACTTCGTGCCGTAAAGATAATGCCTCCATATCTTTAGTGCAAATACTACCGCCGCCAACTCCAGATCATGAGTGGGGTAGTTCTTTTCATGTTCTTTCAATTGCCTCGATGCATATGCTATCACCTTATCCCTTTGGGTCAGTACGCAACCTAACCCAATTCCAGATGCATCGCTATAAACTGCGAAGTCTTCAACTCCCTCGGGCAGAGAAAGAATCGGTGCTTTACATAACTTCTTCTTTAGCTTCTCAAATGCTTCCTCGTGCTTCTCACTCCAAGTATAAGTGGCTCCTTTGTGGGTCAAAGCTGTCAATGGAGCGGCTATCGAAGAAAAGCCTTGGATAAACCTTCGGTAATATCCGTCTAATCCCAGAAAGCTTTGGATCTCCGTAGGATTCTTTGGTCGTTCCCACTTCATTACAACTTCAATCTTTGCTGGGTCAACCATAATCCCTTCTTGGTTATCCACATGACCCAAGAATTGGACTTCTCGAATCCAAAAATCACACTTGGAGAACTTTGCGTACAGCTTCTCCTTCTTCAAAACTTCTAGCACCTCTCGTAGATGCTTGTCATGCTCCTGCTCGCTTTTAGAGTAAACCAGAATGTCATCTATGAACACTATTACGGATTTATCTAGGAATGGTTTACAAACTCTGTTCATCAAATCCATGAATGCTGCTGGAGCATTGGTTAGTCCAAACGACATAACCAAGAACTCATAGTGTCCGTACCTCGTTCTGAACGCGGTTTTCTCAATATCTTGCTCTCGCACCTTCAGCTGATGATATCCTCACCTAAGATCGATCTTGGAGAAATAACTCGAACCTTGCAGCTGATCGAACAGGTCGTCAATCCTTGGCAATGGGTACTTGTTCTTCACCATTTCCTTGTTCAGCTCTCTATAATCTATGCACATCCTCATGCTTCCATCTTTCTTCTTTACGAATAACACCGGAGCTCCCTAGGGTGATGAACTCGGTCTAATGAAACTGTTGTCCAACAACTCCTGAAGTTGCGTCATAAGCTCCTTCATCTCCGTCGGTGCTAATCGGTATGGTGCTTTCGCTACCGGTGTTGTTCCTGGTAACAAGTCTATCCAAAATTCCACTTGTCTATCAGGTGGTAATCCAGGAAGATCTTCAGGAAAGACTTCCGGATAATCATACACCACTGGTATTTGCTGCATATCCTTCTTCTCTTTCTTAGCATCGATCACAAATGCCAAGTATGATGTGCATCCTTTGGACAAACATTTTCTGGCTTTCATTAGGGAAATGATTCCAGAATTCACTCTACGTTTGTCCCCGTAGACCACAAATGACTCTTTCCCAGGCGGTTTCACTCTTATTATCTTCTTCTTGCACAGTATCTCGACATCATTGGCGCTAAGCCAATCCATTCCCAATATGATATCGAAACCATTCAGCTCAATAGGTAACAGCTCCTCATGGAATTCGTTTCCGTTCAAGTCGATGACGATATTCCTAATGCAATCGCTAACAGGTATGAATTTGCCACTGACAATTTCTACAACTAGAGAATCATCAAGTTTTTCTATAGACAATGCTAGCCTTCCACCAAATTTATGTGATATAAAGGAGTAATTTCCTCCAGAGTCAAGCAATATATTGGCAGGCAATCCATTTACAAGAAATGTACCTGAAGCGACGTCCGCTGCTTCCTTCGCGGCTTCGAGTGTCATCTGGAAAGCTCTGGCTTTTGGCTTCGGTGGGATATTAGGCCTTGCTGCCTCCTTCTTCTTCGGGCAGTCCTTCAAAAGGTGCCCTTCCTCATTGCAACCATAACAAACTTTCTTGTTGATCGTGCACTCGTTGGCATAGTGCCCAGGCTTCCCACATTTAAAACAAGTGACCTCCCCGTCACATTTCCCATGATGTTTCTTTTTGCACTTTTCGCACCATTTCACTTCGCCTCCTCCTCCTCTCGAACCAGACTTCGAGGATTTACTTGTCTTGTTGGATCTTGAAGATCCCTCGAACTTCCTCTTCTCACCCACCTCAGTTCACTCCAAACCCATTTCCTTTAACTGAGTCTCAACATTCTTGGCTGCTCCAACGGCTGCCTTCAGCGTGCTTGCCATTTTGACTGTTGGGCCAAAGTCTGATGGCAATCAGTTAGCAAATTTCTTGATCTTGGCGAGTTTAGTCGGCACCAAGTATGGAAATAACTTCATCTTCTCGGTAAACGCAGTAGCATAGTCATCAATGCTCATTTTCCCTTTCTTTAAGTTTTGGAACTCATTGTTTAGATCGATCAGATCTATCTCGGAGCAATACTGCATCTTCAACTGTTCCATGAACGCTTCCCAAGACATCTTCAAAGCTTCTCCTCGTGGCATCGTATCCGCCAATAATTTCCACCAGCTCAAGACTCCAGTCTTCAGTTGTCGAACCGCAAAGACGGTTTTATGCTTATCACTACAGTTGCAGCTTTCAAATACCATCTCCATTTCGGAGATCTAGTCCATAATCTCCACATGCTTTGGGTTTCCAGAAAGACTTGGTGGTTTGGCACCCAAGAAATTCTTATACATACGTCCATCTCAGTCGATTTCTCTCTCTGGGTCATTCCTTCTCACCACTGGGGGTTCCACTTGACTGATAGTGCGGCTGTTATTCCCTTCTTCCGACTCTTCGTCATTTCGTTCTGGTTGTTCAACAGGCATTGAACGTTCACTTATGTTATTCAGCAACAATTATCTCATTTGTTCCCTCTATTCCGCCATCATAGCCCGAATCATGGCTTGAACTCCAGCCATTGTGACCGGCTCAGGTGCAACTTCGACTATCGGCACCTGCTCAATCACTTCGGGACAAGGCTGCTGATTCCTGTTTCCATTTGCGTTTCCAGCTCCACTTCGGGTTATTTCCATTTCGATCTATACACCAAATTAGGTGAATTTAGATCTTTATTCATGATAGACGTTTAAATTCCCCTCATCACTCCGAAACGTTACATACTAGTTCTAATATCGTATTCGAACGCTTAGAATCCTAAACACATAAGGTTTCCGGATCCAGTCGGCAACAGACCATAGATCCGAACAAATAATAGCATACAAGGCAAACATAAAACATTTTGCACATATAATCATTTTAGGCATCTTTCCTAAAATAAACTAGTGCTCGTGTCTAAAATATGGAAGACACTCATCTCACGATCATCGCTTAGCATTCTAAGTTTAAGTCTAGAAATCCTACAAATTCCTAGTTCGCTTAAACTAATGCTCTGATACCAACTGTGACATCTGCATTTTTACGACCAAAAAATACCAATTTTGTTTATGCTTTTTAATTAATATCAGAGTAAAAAGTGTTGCGGAATTTGTTCCCAAAACAAAGTATGATAAAAATTTATCAAAGCATTTCTTAAAGAAATGTATTTTCATTACATTACAAAAAAAACCCGGGATGTCAATCATCGATACAGATCATAAGCATAAACCAAAAACATCATAGGCCACAAATAATAAGTTTATTATTTTCAACAATCATTAAACCCGATTACCCGTTCCCGTTATCCTCACCTTACGTCCCTAAAGCATCTATCATAAGGGACCTATCCTAAGGAATTTCATCGGGATGGACACTACTGCTAAGGGGATTCCTCAGCCATATATGTCCGTAAGGCAACCATGGGGGGGATGGAGTACACCGGTGAACACTTCGTTCACAAACACCTACAGGTTGCGACCCTGCTAGCGTTCCACTGGACTTCCTAGAAAAGTTCGTGGTTGTCATCCATACTCCGCTAGATGACTGGAACAACGTCAACATTGAGGTCTCTCATCATTTTATTTCACCACACACCAACTATTTTATCTACCCATGTTCATGTTCCACCCAACATATTTGTAGATATAAAATACATACAGGGTCCAGATCTGTAAAACAAAGCTTACATCTTTTATCCAACATAACTTTCAAAGAATAAAATACATATACAGTTTAGATCTGAAGAAAAGGTCCAGATCTGAAGGAAAGAAGTTCAGATCTTTCATCCAACATAGATCTCAAAGTATACAGTTTAGATCTAAAGAAAAAGTTTAGATATGAGATGAGAAAGTGTAGATGTGAAGGAAAAAGTTTCAGATCTGAAGGAAAGAAGTATAGATATTTCATCCAGTAAACATCTCAGGTAAATATATAGCATATATATACACATAGCACATAATTTATATAAAATACTTCATATCTATGTGTAAGATGAAAGTGACTATACACTCACTTGATACAGAATAATTCGGACACCACCTCACTTCTTAAAATAATCTTCTTTGACGAAACTGGGAAGTTTGATTGAAAACCTGGCTCCGCGCGGGCAGAGTTTCAAACCGAAAAACTCTTTTTCTTGGAGCCTTCGGGCTCTCCGGGGCTTCCTTTGGGGGCTAGGGTGTTTTCCTAGGATTTAAGCGGGTTTAGGGAGGTAGTGAGAGAAAGTAGAGAGAGAAAGATGGGAGAAATGTGTGAAAAAAACGAGCTGCCCTCGCCCTCTATTTATACTTAGAGACCTCGGATTACGTTGGGCGTAATCCTCGGCTACGCTAGGCGTAGTCTCGGATAAGGACGACACGTGGCGAGGCTTCGGTGGGACGACGTGGATATCTTCTGGTCCGCACACTTCCAAGAACGCGAGGCGTAGAACCTCGTACGCAGGGCGTACTTCGGTACGCTGGGCGTACCCTCCTCGCACAGTCTCGCAATTTCATACTCCGATTTCAAAAATTCATATCTTTCACGTACGAGCTCTGTTTTCAACGTTCTTTATATCCACGCGTAGGCGGGACCGTACTCTAAAACTTTCGTTTAGACTCCATTGGCTAATTTTGACATTATTTTTAAAGTTATATTTTTAACAGGCCGGGACAGGATTGGTCCGTTAAAAATTCATAACTTCTTCATCCGACGTCCGTTTTCGTCTGTCTTTTTATCGTTACGCTACTATTAATGAGATCTTTGATTCTCGCTTGGTTTGTGTTGGCCAACAATCGACCGATCTAATATTCGAACTTCGGGCTGTGCACTGCTGATCCGAAACTTAGAAAAATCATAACTTCCTCATACGAAGTCAGATTTGGGCGTTCTTTTTATGCACGCTCTCGGTTTAACGAACACTACGACTTTCGTGTAGATCACCAAGGATAAAAGTCCTCTATCGTAAATTCACTATTTACGTCACGCAGTGTCGTGCCGGTTCTGTCGTGAAACTTCGACAGGTCATAACTTCTTCGTTATAACTCAGATTTCGACGCTCTTCATATGTATGAAATCCTCTTCACGACCACTACAACTTTATTTATCGATATCGGGCTTATCTAAAATTTTATTTTTGACGCTTATTTTTATCCTTTATTTATTATATTCTTATAAAAAAGTAATAAACACACAAAGCCCATAATTCACATAATATTCAAGTAATTCATCTTTATTACTTTAAAATGGGTTACAATGGTTGACCTAGACTATTACATCATCGTATCAATGCTTAGCCTCGAAACACGGGCGTTACAACATCCAACCAAAGAGGAACTGACCTTGGGATCATACTAAAATCGCAACAGGGCACATCCTACCCCAGGAAGTTAGTTGTGAATTCAGTGCAACCAACAAAGAAGCAGAGTATGAAGCACTGATCATGGGACTGCAGCTAGCCATGGATCTTCATATCAAGGATATTCAGGTGGATGTCGATTCATTATTAATAACTAACCATTTTAATGGATCCTATGCAGTTGAATTCGAAAGGCTAGCTTCATACCTTCAAATTTTTAAAAAAATAGCAAACTTTTAGCCTAAACCAAGTTCCTAAAGAAGATAATGTCAACGCGGACGTGTTAGCCAATCTAGGATCTTCCGTTAGGATCCCACCAGAGACCAAGATCCCAAAAATCCTTGTAATGGTCCCGGTAATTGAAGATCCCACCAAAAGACCAAAGGATCCCGATGATCATGACCAGATGACCAACATTGCAGCAATTGGGGATATTGATCCTCAACCCCGTCGTTAGGATCCTAATCCAAATAATTAGGATCCTCCGAGATGAGCAAGATCCTGGATAAATCGCATTCTAGAATACCTCCGAAATGGCACGATCCCAGAATAGGAGAGAAGCGACAAAGCATTCAAGATAAGGGTCTCATGTTTTGTGATGATCCAAAGGAATTTATATAGGAAGTCCATGCCAAGTCCATATCTAAGATGTTTGGAAGATCACGAAGTTATAGAAGTTCTAAAATACAGACATGGAGGAGATTGTGGCAGCCATACTGGGGGCAGATCCTTATGCTCCAAAATACTAAGGACAGGGTACTACTGGCCAACAATGAAAAAGGATACCTTCTAACATGCACAAAAATGTGATGCTTGTCAAAGATGTTGGGTCAAATAGTGTTGCGTCATGGGCTCGGTCCTTAGCCCAGTTTTGCTATCCGGTTTGGGCCTGTCCAACCGTGATTGTTTTTGTTTAGGGTTTAGTATTTAAGGTGCATGCATGCAACCTTTTTGTAAAGCGCTGGGATTATTATTATTGTTTTTGTACTACAAACCCTAGCTCGCCTCTACAGTGGAAGTTCTTTGTCGAGCTCTGCTGAGGCGTGACTACATTTAAATCATTAAGCATCATTTGATTCTATATTGTGTTCTTTGTGTTTATTTGATTTTGTTGTTTAACCTGTTGAAGATCTAATCGATCTAAGAGTTTTTCAACTCAACAATTGGTATCAGAGCAGGAGACTGTGTAATTCATACACATCTCTTCTGTTGAAGAAGATATTAGGGTTTTCCGCTTAGATTGATATTACTAGAACCGTCATCTGCTATTGACGTGGTTCTTTAAATATTCGATCTTACCCTAACGTTATTTACAAGTCTGATCTTAAGCAGGTTTTTAAACAAACATCGAAACATCCATGGACGATTCTCAGTCAAACCCAATCAACATCTCAAACAACATAGGATCGACGACAAGGATTCCTATTTTATACACTCAAGATTATGAGGTCTGGGCGCATCACTTTGAAGACTACGTGATTGGCTCAAAAGATAATGGATACTTAATCTGGGAGGCGATCACTGTTGGTTCATTCGTTCATGCAAGTACATCAAGAGTTGTTAAAACTCAAAAGGAATATAATCAACTGATTGGTGACGTGAAAGATATACCTCAAGATGAGAAGGAAAAGTTTCAGTGCAATATCAAAGCTCTAAGGATGAGTAGGTTTGCGTTACAGTCAGACACGTTTCGGCTGGTAAGCTCATGCACGACAGCAAAGGAAATATGGGTCAGGTTGAAGGAATTGTACTCTACAGATGAAGATCTTGAGCACTTAATCCAAACATTGTTGCTCTCAGAATTTGGTGATTTCAAGCAGAAGCCTGAAGAGAAGCTTGTTCAATCCTTCGATCGCTTCAATCATCTCTTGAGCAAGATGATTAAGCATGGGATCGAAAGGAAGGTCATCGAACAGAAGGTAGCTTTCATGAATGGCCTTAGATCGGAATGGATGGCTGTGGTGTCAACAGTGAAGGCACATGAACAGTTCAAAAGTTATTCTCTTGCTAAACTGGTAGGGATACTAAAGTCGCATGAGAATGCCTTGACTAAAGAAACGAATGTGGTTTCTAGCATGGGATCCTTGGCCCTAATCTCAAAAGGTAAGAATACTGTTGAGGAAGATGAAGATTTAGATCTCTTTGAATATGATCTAACAAGCGAAGATTATGCTCCGATGGTGTCAAATCCCAAGAAGTTCATCAAGAGAAGGTTCCCAACAAACAAGAACTGAAACTGGCATGGCAGTTACAGCGCCGAGAAAGCAAAGGAGGAACCGAAAAGTGTTTCTCAGACGGGAGAACCAAAGAAGGAACTGAAACTTGGAGGTGACTCGGGTTTTACATGTCACTACTGCGGAGGTAAAAATCACTTCGCCAAAGACTGCATGCTAAGAAAGATGTCTGAGAAGAACGAAGATGAGGACGAGGAAGCGAACCTCACAAGGCGTTTGGAGGAAATCAGGAAGAAGAAAGCAGGATCTAACAACACTATGAATGCTCTCATTATGCAGGGAAATGTTGCTGATGATGAATTTGGAGGTGTTGAAGTTTGGTCAACTGATTCAAAGGACGAAGAAGTAAGGAAGCCGACTCATGGCAGGGCTTTGTTGGTGAAGGAAGAGGATACTATAGGGAGGTGTTTGATGGTTACCTCTGGAGTGTCACACATGTGAGGCTATACAACTGACGGGGGACATGACGGAGATAAGGAGAGAGAAGACCGTTGTTTTGCAGCGAAGCCTGTCAGTCAGCAAATCAATGAATGCGACGAGTTGATCCAGAAGGTACAATCTATTCTTATCTCTCTGAAAATTCCTATCACTAACTACGAAAAGGAAGTCAATGGATTAAAATCTAAATTTTCTAGTTTAAGTGGAAGTTTAACTCAAACTCGCGTCACAAACTCTAACCTAACTGATCAAATCAGCAGGGTGTCATCGAAGAGTGAGGAGAGGCGAATGTGGATTGAGCAGAAGGAGAAGGAGTTGATTAGGTCTAGGGATGAAACAATTTATTTGCAAAGAGATAATTTAAAGCTTTTAAAACAACGAAATGTTTTCTGTTTAATTGCTAAGAGGTTATATACAAATATTACTCAATTGCATCTTGATTGTGAAATAGGGAAGAAGATACATCGTATGATTTTACCCTTCCTTGAGTTAAAGGAGGATGAAATCGATGCTGATGCATATAACTGTGAAAATGTTGTTTCTTCTGAGGATATTTCTCCTACTTACAGAATTGGTCTTGACAAAATAGAGTCCTTCATAAAGTCTAAAGACCATAAGGACATGCTCAAAAATTTGTTGGATGAAAATGACAAATTGAAAATTCAAACCGAAACTGTACAGAAATTTGACTTGTTGAATGCCAAGTTGAGTTCAGAAAATAAAATTGATGTTGAAAATACTTCTGAATTCGATGAGGATGATGATATGAGTGTCATTTCTGTGGATGATGTGGTTGATTGTTCCGAATTTGTCAAAAGCGAACCCGAAACTAACAAAAATCTTATTTCTAAAAATTCGGTTGAGTTTGCTCGTTTGTCCAAAGACAAGACCAAAGTCGTTAAAGAAAAGGCCGTTGTGTATCAAAAGGTCCAAACTACTCCAAATCAGGTGTACAAAGTTAATGGAGTTACTTTGCAACAAACAGCCGAACTGACGGCAATAGTTGCAGAAGATAATGCTGAAGGCTGTGATGAATTTTTCTGGTCAGCACCCATTGACAATGCAGATGAAACAGAAGGTTTGTCACATAAAACTTCATGGAGAGTGAAAGGAAGATATGTAGCCGAACCACTTAATGATCCTACTCGTTTTGATGAGCCTAGCATAAGTGGTACCAAAATGCATTCAGACGAACAAGTCGTAGTCTCAAGTGAAAGCTCTTCACTTAAGAGCGAAGCTTATGTTCAAAAATCTGAGAAAAAGGCTAACATTCACAGAAATCCAAAACAGGTGAAAGAACGAAAGCATCAAAGGAATGTGAGGTACAAGAAAAACCTTACTGAAAGGAAGGAGTTCTGGCATTCTCAAAATTCCAACTATGTTCGCTATGAAAAACCTTCTAAGCAAAAGGAGGAAGGAAGAGAAAACTCCAACATTCGCACTCAGCATGGCAACAACAACCGAAAACAGAGTTTCGGTCCTCAGAACCATCCCAACCGAAAGAAGCATATCGGTCCTAATCATCGGTCCAACCAAAAACAGAGTTTCGGTCCACCAAAGAAGGTCAACCGAACACAAGGATTCGGTTCTCGAGATGAGAAAAACCAAAAGGGTGGTTTCGGTTCTTGACTAATCAGTGAGCAGAAACGAAGGGAAAGTAATTTTCGCTCTCAATCACAAAAGAACCACATCCGAAAAGCTAACTCCGCTTCCAAATATCATTCCCCTAGTTCTAACCTTCTCTCACAGAATAATCAAAAGGGAAAAGAAAAACTTTGTCCAGATAATGCAAAGAATTCGTCAATTAAGCCTGATGTTGATCGAAAGTATGCTAACGTAAAATACACATATTCGGCAACTCCACCTAAAGTGCTTAAAACATATAAAATCAAAGTGTTCACCTTAAAAAGAAAAGATGAAACAACGTTAATAAAAAGAACCTTTTTAGTTGATATTTCTCTTACAAATCCCTGTTCTGTAAACGGCTCACGAGGACCCAAGACTCTTTGGGTTCCTAAATCTGCTTAATTTTTGCACGTTATACGTGACGAGCAGTTTGATGATGAATGGTACATAGACAGTGGCTTCTCGCATCACATGACAGGAAGAAGGGAAGAACTGAGGGAGTTTCGGTCCCTTAGAAATGGTGGAAGTGTCAAGTATGGTAACAACTCTTATGGCACGATCAAAGGCTACGGTATGATTACCAATGGCGAGTTCTCAATAATAAAAGTGGCGTATGTTGAGGGTTTGCAACATAACCTTATCAGTGTTTCTCAACTGGTGGTTGGAACTGGGCTAAAGGTGTCTTTCGACGATGAGGGATCAGAGATTACTGAAAAGAAGTCAAACAATATTCTGCTGAAATCAAAGCGAAAAGGAGAAATGTACCCTCTGAACCTCAATCCTATACGGGGAAAACCAGATTTCTGCTTGCTATCAAAGGCTCAATCAAACGAAAGCTGGCTTTGGCACCAGAGACTCTCCCATCTGAATTTTAAAGATATCAACAAATTGGTGCTTGGGGATCATGTTCGAGGTCTACCTGTTCTGAAATTCGATAAAGAACACTTGTATGCTGCATGTGAAATGGGAAAGCAGAGTCGACAGAGTCATCCTTCTCGTATCAATACAAAAATTATTGAACCACTTGAATTACTTCATATTGATTTATGTGGTCCATCTTCAATCGAAAGTGTTGGTGGCAACAAGTATATACTTGTAATAGTGGATGACTTCTCTCGATTTACCTGGGTATTCTTTTTAAAGCAGAAATCCAGCTGAGAAAGGTTATTCATAACATAAGAAGTGACAACGGATTGGAGTTTAAGAACAAAGACTTTGAAGAGTTTCTTGCAGAGAAAGGAATAACTCACAATTTCTCGGCTCCATACACTCCACAACAGAATGGTATTGTCGAAAGGAGAAACCGATCTCTGTGTGAAGCAGCCCGAACTATGCTGAGCTTCGCTTCACTGCCTCTGTATTTCTGGGCTGATGCCATCGCTGCTGCATGCTTTATGCAGAACAGATCTTACCTCAACAAACGTTTTTCGATCACTCCCTATGAGATCTTAAACAACCGAAAGCCAAATGTCAAGTTTTTTCATGTGTTCGACTCAATATGCTTCATCTTTAATTCAAAGGAGCACCGAAATAAGTTTGATGTGAAAGCAGATGAAGGAATATTTCTGGGCTATTCCTTAACCTCCAAAGCATATAGGGTTCTCAACAAACGTTCAAAGAAAATCGAGGAGACCTATTATGTTACCTTCGACGATAACTACATCAAGAGACTCAAAACCACCGAAGATTCTGTGGGGGATATATTTCCAATTTCTAGTCAAGTTACAATACCTATTTCGAACCTATTTGAACAATACATGCTGCTGTTTGATGAGCCCGAAAAGGCCATTCACTCTGAATCTGAAGCTGCAGACAACAAGGTAGATAACTTGAAGAAGATAATCGATGAAGCTGCAGCGAATATGGAAGAAAACCAACCTGTTGAAACCAACAAGCCAGACACTAGTGAACCTCAAAAAGATTGCTCTCATGCTCAGGGGGAGGGTTCGTCTGATATTCCCGACCAAGATTCAACATTCCAGGGGGAGAGCTCTGCAACCGAAAGTCAAGTCCAAATGGAAAATTCTGAGCCCGAATTTGAGGAGTTATCATCTTTCGAAGGGAAGGATTCTAATCCTGCAACAGAAGACGTATCATTACTCGAGGGGGAGAATGTGAACATTAACGATGATGACACTCAGTCGGAGTTTGAAGTAGAAGTGAACGCTGAACTGGATCCTTCATTCGATCCTAATTATCCTCCACTCATCAAATGGACCAAAGATCATCCCCAATCACAAGTCATTGGTGATTCCACAGAAAAAGTTCTCACTCGATCTCAATTAAAAGAGAAACGAACATAACTCTTCTCTAAAGTAGAATTTTGCATGTTTAATTCTTTCGTCTCAAAAGTCGAACCGAAAACAGTCAAGACTGCACTTGATCATTCTGATTGGGTACATGCAATGCAGGACGAACTACATGAATTCGAATGAAATAAAGTGTGGAGACTGATTCCAACACCAAGGGATGCTTCTGTGGTTGGATTAAAATGGGTGTTCAGGAATAAGATGGATAAGGAAGGGAATGTGATACGCAACAAGGCGAGGTTGGTTGTGAAAGGTTATTGTCAAGAAGAAGGCATAGATTATGAAGAAACCTTCGCTCCAGTAGCAAGGCTAGAATCGGTTCGTATTTTTCTCGCCTATGCTGCACACAAAAACTTTGAAGTCTTCCAAATGGATGTAAAGTGTGCCTTCTTAAACGGAGAACTGGAAGAGACTGTGTATGTAGAGCAACCACCGGGCTTTGTGAACGAAAAATATCCAGATCACTGCTACATCCTGGACAAGGCGGTCTATGGTCTCAAACAAGCTCCACGGGCCTGGTATGAAACTCTAACTAGATTTTTGAAAATGTCTAAATTTAAACAAGGTTCGGTTGACCCAACCTTCTTTCGTAAGAAAGAGGGTAACCACCTTATGATCGTTCAAATTTATGTTGATGACATCATCTTCGGCTCCACAAATCCTAGCTTAACTGCTGAGTTCAGGAAGCTGATGGAAACTAAATTTGAAATGAGCTCAATGGGTCCTATTAACTTTTTCCTTGGTCTAAATATAAGACAGGGACCCGAATGCATTTTCATTAATCAAGAGGCCTACACGAAGACATTGCTTGCCAAGTTTGGAATGTTGGGAGATTCAAAAGTAAAGGTTCATATGGCGTTTGGCACAAAGCTAACACCTTCTCTGGACAAACCGGCTGCTGACCTGACTCTTTATCGTCAGATGATAAGGTCTCTAATGTATCTCACTGCTAGTCGGCCAGATATAATGTTCTCTGTTTGTTATTGTGCCAGGTTTCAAGAAAATCCACGCGAACCTCATCTGTTGGCAGTAAAGAACATCTTTCGGTATTTAAAGAGAACTACTTCTCTCGGGTTGTGGTACCTAGCCAAATCAGGGTTCTTTGTCCAAGCATTCTCAGATGCTGATCTTGGGGGATGTGGACTAGACCGGAAAAGTACCACTGGAGGATGTCAATTTCTGGACGGCAAACTCGTAAGCTGGCAATCGAAGAAACAAACATGTGTATCTCTCTCCACTGCCGAAGCAGAATACATTGCCGCAACATCATGCACATCTCAGGTCATCTGGATACAAAGTCAACTTCGTGACTTTGGCCTGAATATGAAGAAAATCCCACTATATTGTGATTCCGAAAGCGCAATTGGGATTTGTCACAACCCAGTGCAACACTCAAAGACGAAACACATAGCACTGAGGTATCATTTTATCAAAGATCATGTGGAAGACGGTAACGTTGAAACTCATTTTGTAAGAACCACTGATCAATTGGCTGACATCTTCACTAAGGCCTTGCCTGAAGCAAGTTTTAATAAAATCATGCATGGCTTAGGAATGATGGAAGCTGAATCTGTACCGAAATCCCCTATGTTTCAATAAAAGTTAGAAGCGAAATAGAGCGAACGCTCGGTCCATTTCGGGTTCGGTTCTTCTTGGAACCGAAATGCACCGAACGCTCGGTCCATTTCGGGTTCGGTTTCCCCGGTCTCGTTTCGCCTCTAATTGCTATCTTATGGTTTCGGTTGTATAGTATGTATACTCTTTTCTTGCAACTTCCTTTAATATTTCATAAAATCCAAAAATATTTCTTTCTGTTTTTAATTCTTTTTCAGAATATTTCATAAAATCCAAAAATATTTCTTTCTGTTTTTAATTCTTTTTCAGAATATTTCATAAAATCCAAAAATATTTCTTTCTGTTTTTAATTCTTTTTCAGAATATTTCATAAAATCCAAAAATATTTTTCTTTTCATTTTCGTTTCTTGCTTACTATCTGTACAAGAATTTCTCTCACTGTTGGAGCTGGGGCAGGTATCAATCTCAATCTATGTACTAGTTAAGTGTCCCTAGAAGCATGCTGCTGTATGTTGACAAAAGCCTCGAACGATTTTGAGTAAAGCCTTAATGACTTGATATACACAAATCTTGTCTCACCAATCAGGCTGTTAAATTTACTCTAATCATGAGCTGCCTTACTCTTCTCAAATTGAGTTAAGAGTTTTTATGCTTTGTCAATCTTTTATGGCAGAGGCACATTCGGTTCTCTTACCCACCTTATTTTTCTCCATCACGGTTCAATTCACATTTTGTAACCCTTGAGACTCTCAGCAATAACCACTGAGGTTTATGGTTACACAATTTCTGTGTTGATGATCTTAGTTTCGTCCACCACGAATTAAGTGAAACCCAAAATCCAATTCCCATAATGAATTAACGGTGAACTCTTCAAAGTTCTAGCTATTATTTGTCATCTTATGAAATCTCCAATTTTCTTTTTGTGAGATCCTTATGAAATTGTTTTTCACCAAGACTGTTTCTTCCAAAAGGATCCAGTTTTTTTTATGAGATTTCCTGTTAACGATTTTCAACAAGTCACTGAATATGTTTCCTACCTACTTGTTTAACAGGCCACATTGGTCTCACAAGTACTTCGTAATAATGTTAATGACCGTTTGACTCAGCTGGAAGCCGAACTTGCCATTGAAAATCAGATTATGGATGAGCTAAACAAGCGAACTTCTCAGCTAAAAATTCAAAACGTCAAGCTTCGCTCTGCCACAAAAGAGCTTCATGATTTAAAGTCTGAAAGAGAAGTTATTCGAAGCTCCGTGGGTGACGTTCATTCCATTCTGCTACATCTTCTCGACGCCCACGCCTCTATTATGACTATATCTATTAGACGCCATTTAGCCAAAAAACTCAGACCTGCGTTGGATATCTTGAGTCGGATAGAGGGTGTTCCGGTGACTTCTGTCAAGCCGAAACAAGGGGGAGAAAAGGTTACTCAAGCTGGCAAGGATGATACTCAACCTCCTCCCGAACCCAAATCAACAGCTGCACCGAAGGATAATGTAGCTTCGGTCAGCAAAAGGGATAAGAAGAAGAAGAAGATTGGAGAAGATGATGTGGATGATGATGATGATTTTGAAGATATCTTGGGTGAAAATCCCTCTAAGCCTTTTCAGAAAACTAAGCCTACTGATAAGGAGCTTGAGAAAAAGATTGAGAAGGAAACGGTTGAGTTCGAGAAGAAGCAAAAAGAAAAGGAGCTCTTGGAGAAAAAGAAGTCCATATTTCCAGAATGGACCATTGAATCGCTCCAGAGAGAAGCTATAGATGAACCGAGTACTCATTGGCATGAACTTGTTTTGTCGTTCGGTCTTGAGAACTCGAAGGACGCTCAATTTGATATGCCAATCACAAGAAAGGCATTTATATTTCATTGTTTCAACTCAACTGCTGTTGTTCCCTCTTCGGACCCGAAGGTAGACCGGGATCTGTTGGAATTTTATTTGGAGTTCGCTCAGCCATAGTACTTGACCTGGAGCTCTCAGAAAATTACTACGGTCAAGGTACTGAAGCCTTATTCTGCTGGAAAATTTGTCAATGTCAAGCTTAAAGTGACCTGAGGCTCTGATAGCTCGGTTCATAATTTTTCCCTGGCTGATCTACCGAACCTTAACCCTCACGACTGGATACTCCTCAACAATATTTTGCTGTCCAATCCTCAGGAGTATCAGCCGATCATTGACCACATCAAGCGAATACTTGTTTGCTACATTCATGAAGTAGCAAAAATGAATCAAGAAATCGCTTCTGCCATTTACAAGCGTCCAACGATCAAACCCATTGGAAGAACTGGCAATGTGAACGCGATGGTCAAGGGTAAAATCGACCCAAAATTTCACACAGTGATGTTTGTCAGGGGAGAAAGTCAAAAATGTCTTTTTGCTCTTATTGATAAGCACCTGTTCTCAACGGCTTGCTTGGAGCATATTTTGGAGATCATTCACAGGTGTGATCAGAATTCTGCAGCTGACAAGAAGTTGTTTACTGACATGCTACGCTGGTATATTCAATTTCGGCAGGCACTTCTTGCTATCATTCCTTGGCTATTCAAAGTTGTGAAGAAAGTGAAGGCTACACAACAGAAATAATCTCTCGCCTCATTTGACGCAAAGGGGGAGATTGTTGGGTCAAATAGTGTTGCGTCATGGGCTCGGTCCTTAGCCCAGTTTTGCTATCCGGTTTGGGCCTGTCCAACCGTGATTGTTTTTGTTTAGGGTTTAGTATTTAAGGTGCATGCATACAGCCTTTTTGTAAAGCGCTGGGATTATTATTATTGTTTTTGTACTACAAACCCTAGCTCGCCTCTACAGTGGAAGTTCTTTGTTGAGCTCTGCTGAGGCGTGACAACATTTGAATCATTAAGCATCATTTGATTCTATATTGTGTTCTTTGTGTTTATTTGATTTTGTTATTTAACCTGTTGAAGATCTAATCGATCTAAGAGTTTTTCAACTCAACAAAAGACATAGCAACATCCTTTATCAACCAACGTAACCTCTACACCCTATTATCTCCTCCTGGCCATTCAAGAAATGGGGAATGGATATAGCTAGCAAGTTACCAAAGGCTCCTGGCAGAAATATCTTCATGCTAGTAATGAAAGACTATTTCTCAAAGTTTATAAAGGCTGGAGCCTTTGTTCCAGTAAGAGACAAAGATGTAGTCTCATTCATCAAACGTAATATCCTGACTAGATTTGGGATCCCGACCGAAATCATATGTGATAATGGATCCCAATTCTTAAGCAAAAGAACTAGAGACGTTTTCACCACTTGGGAATTAAAATGATAACATGCACTCCTATTCATCCTCAATATAATGGTCAAGCATAATATAGACACAAGATTATAGTCAATAATTTGAAGAAAAGGCTTGATGAAATGAAAGGAAGATGGGCCGAGGAACTTCCTTTTGTCCTATGGGCGGATATAACTACATAAAAAACAACCACATGTCAAAATCCATATTCCTTGGTGTTTGGAACCGAGGCCATGATCCCAACTGAAGTTGTGATCCCAACGGCAAGATACCAATTCCAAAATCAGGAGAACAATGATAAGATCCTAACCCAGGATCTCGACATTGTCAATGAACTCAGGGATCTTTCTAGGATCCGCATTTCTGCTCATCAACAGAGGATCGCCAAAGCATACAATAAAAACATCAAAGTCTGAAGATTCCATGTAGGCGACTTGGTCCTTAAGAAAGCATTCAAAAATATAAAGGATCCTAGTGTAGGCAAGTTGGCACCCAAATGGGAAGGGCCATATCTTATCGATTCAGAAGCAGTGAAGGAGACATCTTGCCAAGATCATGGATTGCTATACACACCTAAATTCATAATTCATATAAGTTAAATCTTTCATTTTCCAACAGATTCAAGGTACACATTCTTTACCTTTTACTTTTGTCTAAATTCTTTTATTTACTTTTTCTAAAAAGACCATTACTGACTTGAGCATCATAGGGTAGTTAGCCAAGCTAACACCCAGCCCAAGCTGACGTTTACAACATGAAGAATCTCAAGGATCTTAGCTGCTACGAATAGAGACTGATCATCTCTCCTCCGATCAGGGGTACTTAATCCCCTCTAAGGTTTAAAGAGTTAATAATATCTTCCATCAGTGTTTAGGTTTCTACACCTCGCTTGGATACACGATATCTAACCATCGTATGTGAATAAGGGGATCATTTCACGGTTTAGTGACTTAGAAACCCTCTTATTTCTGAACATATGTTAAGATCGTAAAGATTAATCTAAGGTTCATAACATTGTCATGTTATCTTAAGTTGGGATTTTCCCCAAAATTTCTTAAGTTAGGACTTTCCCCAGAATTTCTTAAGTTGGGATTTTCCCTATAATTTCTTAAGTTGAGATTTTCCCCAATATTTCTTAAGTTGGGATCTTCCCTAAAATGTCGTAAGCTGGGATCTTTCCCAATATTTTATGTAGTGGGTTTTTCCCTAGTGAAAGCTATGTAAGGATCTTTTTCAAGGATCATCCCTATACAAGAACGCAAGAAACTAAAGGACTTACAACATGAAACTTCTCTAAAGGATAGAAGCCTAAAAGAAAATTCTAAAGGCTAAGACTACACCTAGGAATCATCAGGTTTTATCAATCCTTATTTCTTAAATATTATTTTCCTTACAAGAAGACTCTCCAATGCTATTATTAAAGGCTTTTCTTTTTAAGGATCTAAACTGTTTTAAGATCTTGATTAATTATCCCAGATTATCTGGATCCCAACAAGTTCTTGAACCTTTTAGTCGTCTGGGGATCCTTATAAAAACCTATTCTGATTCTACAATTGAGTCAATCATGTCAACCATGCAAGAAAAGATAAATAACCATAGCATCAGATAAAAGGGGTTGCCCATCAACCCCACAAAAATAAAAGGAAAATATTGTCTTACACTCCAAAATATGAAAATTGTTTTTAAAACTAATCAAACCTAAACCATGGTTTGATCATCACCACCCAAAATCACCCCTGTCTCTTTCTTCTTCTTCTTATCTTCATCCTCCTCTTCCTTCTTCTTCTTCTTCTTTTTCTCCTCCTCTTCTAAGATCATCTTAGTCAGGCCTTCACGCGAACTAGCTACGTTCCAGGATACCACATTTTTAACGTCCTATTCCAGCTTAATTTTTGCCTCCTAGATGGCCAAAATCGCGTTACCCTTCACCTCAGCAATCACCTCCTCGATCTATGTAGCATGCTCATCATTTTTCTCATCCTTCTCTTTACTCAAGAACTCCACCCTCATTAAGAGATCCTCGTTGGTGGCCTTCCACACCTTCTCCTACTTCTTTAAAGCTAGCTTGGCCTTCTCAACCCTGATCTTCGGATCAATAATGGACTGAGATATGTGGTCGGGGACCTAAAACAAGAACAACATCAGTAAAACCTAGATCAGAAAATAAAAGGCAAAGACCATAATTCTAGAAATACTTACAGCTTGAGAGAAAGAGACCAACTTCTTGAGTGCCTCCTCGGCACCGAGATTTTCTAGGCACAAATCTGTTGCCTCAACAGTTTCCCCTTCCGGGATCCTATGGTCTTTACAGCAAGATCAATATGAGCCCTCTTTGAAGGAAGATAGGTGTAACATCCCGATTCCCAGGTATGAGATTTATTCATTAAAGCAAGTTTTCTTCTGGAAGTCGGCGAGTTTCTAGCCTCAACTCGACGAGTTGGAGGGTTTTGGGCCGCACATTTTTTGGACCAACTCGGTGAGTTGGGTGAGAGAAACTCGGCGAGTTGAGGATGGATAGGAAACCTAAAATTTTAGGGTTTTACACCCTATATAATCTCCTTAAGTCCCTACGGCTGATCTTTTATCAGCCTCCAAACCCCCATATCGGCCCTTGTGAACCATAATCACCCTTACCTCTCATTTTTGTGATCTATTGTAGTGTTTTGGAGCAAAAAGGAGAAGAAGCTAAAAGAAGAAGGCAAGGATCTATCAAGAAAAGCTCTCATCTTTAGTTTGGCACCCTTCCGGACCTTTGTAAGTGTCCAAGATATGATCTTTATCCTTTTGTGTAGCTAGATCTTGAGTTTTGTCCTTTTTCTCCTTATTCTTCGAAGTATCAATGGATGAATCTCATAAAGGTTGCAACTTTATGAATCTCCAGGTCAAGGTGACATTGTAATGGTTTGGGATCTTGTATTTAGCCAAGTTTTGATGCCATGCATGGGGTTTAGGGCATATTTTCCCTTTTTGACCCATTTTGGGTTCAAGAAATGTACTGGACATGCATGTCTATAAAGCACCAATATTTAGGTTGATTTTGAAGGTAGAATATCTTGTGGAAATGTTAGGTTTCCAGATATCAAGGATTTTGTGCTTAATGATTGAGCTCTTGAATTTTCAAGCCTTGTGGAGGGGTTTTTGATCTCTAGGAGTAGCCCCCAAAGGATAAAGTTGGAAACTTTATTCTTTTGGACAACATTTGAGTGTAGATTTGAGCCTTCGAGTCCCTATAATCGATGAATTGATTGTATGCATTAAGTTGGGGAAAACATTTGAGTTGGATGGGGTTTTCCCGACTTTCTGTTTAGTGTAGAAACTCGATGAGTTCCTTGGTGATCTTGACGTGTTCGGTCAACATGGGTTGTTGACCTTGACCGTTGACTTTGACTTTGACCATGGATGACTAAGTTGACCTTTGAGGGCATTTTGGGTATTCTGGATTTTGATGGAATTCGTCATGTGGTGGTTGTAGGCATTTGAGTCAGAAGTTGAGATTCGTAGTCAGACCTTATCAGTTCGGCACTACTTGCGAGGTGAGTTTTCCTCACTATACTAGTAGGGTCAAGGTACCAAGGCCGACCCTTTGGATTGTTATCCTGGTTATCGTATGATGCTATGTGTAGTGATTTGTTAGATCCGTATCCTGGCATCTAGGATGATGTTATGATTTATGACTTGTTAGATATGTATGACTGTCTGTACATGCTAGCTAGTGTTTGATATGATATATGTTGATGTGAGATGACGGGTAGGTTGAGGCGGTCCTGCTTTGTGCTGAAGGCCAATAGACCCAGGGCATCCCAGATAGACTGAAGGCCAGTGGGGTGTACGAGTCAGGCCGAAGGCGCAGAGAACGTGCGAGATAGGATGAAGGCCCAATGGGGCGTACCAGTCATGTTGAAGGTTCTATGAGCGTACCAAATGGACTGTAGGTCGGTGGGGTGTTCCAGTCAAACTGAAGGATCTTTATGCATGCTGATTATGATATTATTCAGTTTTTGTGTTGTGTTGGTATTTTTGGGGAAACTCGCTAAGCTTTGGGCTTACAGTTGTGGATTGTATTTCAGGTACCTCATAGGATCGCGAGAAGGTGAAGCCATGATCGTGCACCTCCTCATATTTCATTTTTTTATGATTTTTTGGAATTTATTTGATGTTGAACGTATTTTGGAAACAAATTGTACACACTGATGGATTTTGGATTTAAATTAAAAGTTTTAAATTTTCATTAATTTTTAGAATGTTACAAGTTGGTATAAGAGCCTTGGTTTGAGTGAATTGGAGGAACACTTGTGTAAATCCATTCTCAAACTAAGGAAAAAGATTTCTAAAACAATTTTCAAATGGTTTTCAAAATAATCAAGGAGGATGCGATGTGTACGATCAGCCGGAGCCAGTACGTGACCCCAAAATACCAACTGTTATTTGATATTGTGATATGTTAGAACAACATGCTAGTGTTAGGCAAGGGATCTTTAGGAATTGCATGTTAGAATTGCCTGATTATATGATGTCTGATAGCCTAGGGCCTTTCTTTTATGGAATTGACATCATTACTATAGTTGCTTAGTGTATGCATCATGGTTATATATTATTATGATCTAATAGCCTGAGAATGTGTGGCCTGGCCTTATTTATTGTTCTTGTTTGATGAAGGGCTTAGAGTAGGATCATATATTCAAATGTCTATAACATCCAATGTTATGTATGGCTAGCATACACGAGTGTTGTAGGGTTGGTGGAAGTTTCATGGATGTGTCGCGTAGGGTCAGCCGACCAGTTGTGAGATGTTTAGGCTGAATTTCCTCTAGGCAGTGAGGATTGAGTGTTCGAATATGCTTATGAGTATTGTTAGGGTGTCGTGATGATCCTTGAGACAAATACGGGCAGGTGTGGAAGGTAGTATGGTCCCGTACTACCGAAAGAACAGGACCCATACGCGTAGCAAGGCAATCACAACCTCTGGGACTTCGTTGGGAGTTGGTTCCGCGTTATGATATGTGGATTATCTGATATCTTCCTGGTGTATTTTCAGTATGGTGACTACGATACGAGTTGAGATAGGATCTGCGTCGGGATCAGGAGCTGGCAATCGGGGTGGGCTAGCATTATCAGAGGATCGCATCAGGGAGATCATTCACGAGGAGGTGGTTACTATTGTATGAGGATAGATTCCGAAGATTTTTAGGTCTATTAAGACTGTGATGATGGAGTTCTTTGATGATCGATACGCAGCCATTGTTGAGACGATTGCTACTGCGGCCTTCGCAGCTGTGTCGGCTGCAGGTGCTGGGACATGTCAGGTTTTTTAGTATCGGGACTTCGATAATATGAAGCCCCCGACTTTAGATGGATTTCAAGACCGGATCATACCCATGAGGTGGCTATCCTATGTTGAAGGATGCTTCTTCACCTGTTCTTGCCCCACTGACCAGAAGGTTAGGTGTGCTCTGAAACTCTTAAGGTCCGGAGCGAAGGATTGGTGGAGACTTGTTACGGGATCATATTCGGATGAGCAGAGGGCTGCGGTCACTTGGGATCAGTTTATGGAGATGTTTCGTACTTGTTATGTGCCTGGAGTTGAGAGGGAGAGGTTGGCCTACGAGTTTTTGGACCTGAGGCAGGGATCGGAGTCGGTGACGGAGAGCACCCGGATGTTTACGGAGAGGGTTATGTTTTTCCCTGAGTTTGCTTCAGAGAAGGCTCAGATGACCCTTATCTGAGCATGCTCAAGAGGGATATTAGGCAGTTTGTTTCTACCCAACGGTCTGATACTTTGTTGGAGTTTCAGGAGGTCGCCATGCGACGTGACCTTAAGATAGAGCTTCAGTTGAGGGAGCAGAGACCGGACCTGACATAGTCACAGCTAGCAGGGAGGGGCACTATGCTAGGGATTGCCGCCATTTGTTCCTAGTTTAGAGTGCGAGGATTTGTTACCATTGTGATCAGGTTGGCCATGTGAAGGTCAACTGTCCTATAACACTCGGTTTCGGATTTTCTTCGTTGCTTGGGACTGTGGCCCTGTGATCAGTTTTCATAAGGATTAGGGCCTTTGAAAAGGTAAGATTTAGGCCCATTTGGATGTGGGTAATGTAGATATCTGACCCAACAGTTCAGTTTGTACTTTGGAGTCAAAGGGTAAAATGGGAATGTAGTGTTTCAAACTTCTTTTATGAATTATGGATTTTAGCACTCTGTGTTTTAAGATAAAAGTAATTAGATCGGGTTGTAAAGCTCCTAAAAACCTTTCCGTGGATATAAAGAACATCAAAAACGGAGTTAGAACGAAGAAGCTATGACCGTTTGAAGTTTGAGTGTTTTTAGGGCAAGCTGAGTAGGTTGGGCTTACAAAAAGGTGTACGTTGGGCGTACTAATTGAATGCTGAGTACGCTGGGCGTAAGTAATCAGTGCCCAAACCCTATTTCGTGGTTTAAGCCCTATTTAAGCTCCTTAACTCCCCCAAATCCACTCCATTCTCAGCCTCCACCCCTTTGACACCCCTTTCATGAAACCCTAACCTTAGATGAGCCTTTTGAGCTAAAAGAAGGTGACTTTGGGTGCTTTGGAGTATGCATGGTGCACCTTGGAGAATAAGGAACTTCTTGTAGAAGTGTTGGTTGCATTGGAGCTTGTAGATATGGACTTTGTTCACCTTGATCTATCTTCTAGAGGTATAAAGTTTGAATCTTGATGATGCGTTTGTTAGATCTAGCTAGTTTTGGATGTTATGATCTTTTGGTCATTTTAGTGCATAATGTTTAGATCTTGAAAGTGTTTGACCTTGTTATCGATAAAGTTGGAAACTTTATCCATCTAAACATCATTGTGATTCAGATCTGAAGGTTGGAGACATGGACTTAATCGATTAAGTTGAAAAAGATGCACTTTTGGTCCCATTTGATGCTTAAAGGCTAGATCTTGGTGGTTTGGACCTTTCTAAAGGATAAAGTTGGAAAATTTATCCATTATGGAGCTTTTAGGATCCATAAAAATGTAATCTTGATCCTTCTATACCTTCCATGAGAGTGTCATGATGTCTTAATGGATTAATAAGTTAAGGTTTTAGCTTTTGGACCTTTTCTAGACATGGAAAGTCATAAAGGTGGAAACTTTATGACTTATAATGATGTGGTGGGACTAGATTTGAGTGTTGGATGAAAGGACTTAAGAGATTAAGCACTTAATGGAAAAGTGCCATTTGGCTGGGTAAGCCGGGCGTACCTTCGAGTACGCTACGCATACTCATATGGGGTCCCGATTCTAATTAGTAAGTACGCCATCTGTACGAGCTGAGTACGCTGGGCGTACTCAGTCTGAAGTTTGACTTGTTGACTTTGACTTCCGTTGACCGTTGAGTTTTGACCAAGTTTGACCTTGGGCCAAACTTGAGGGTTTCGGCCTATTAACTAAGATTTTATCTAGTTCTTGTATTGATAGCTCTGGAAGCCTGCAGGACACCAGCTAGGGATTTCTTGCAATGAGCTTCAACACTTGAGGTGAGTTTTCTCCTATAGGAAAGGGTCGAAGGCACAAATGTCGGCACGTATGTATGATTGTATGATTTCGGATTTCGATCTGATGTCGGGCGATGCTCGATGAATGTTTGTATGCTTTCCGGACTACAGTCTGATGTCGAGCGATGCCCGAGGAATGTTTGTATGCTTGATTTCTTCATGATTCTTGCATGTGCCTGTGTTTATATGTTTTCCAGATTTCGGTCCGATGCCGGGTAGTGCCCGATGAATGTTTATATGCTTTCCGGATTTCAGTCCGATGTCGGGCGGTGCCCAATGAATGTTTATATGCTTATGAGTATGTGTTTATTATTTGTGTATTGTTGATATGATTATATGCTTTACGGACTATGGTTCGATATCGGGCGGGGCCCGATGCCGGACATTATCCGATGCCGGGCTGGGCTCGATGCCGGACATTGTCCGATGCCTGGCGGGGCCCCAAAATACCAACTGTTATTTGATATTGTGATATGTTAGAACAATATGCTAGTCTTAGGCTAGGGATCTTTAGGAATTGCATGTTAGAATTGCCTGATTATATGATGTCTGATAGCCTAGGGACTTTCTTTTATGGAATTGACATCATTATGTAGTTGCTTAGTGTATGCATCATGGTTATATGTTATTATGATCTTATAGCCTGAGAATGTGTGGCCTGGCCTTATTTATTGTTCTTGTTTGATGAAGGGCTTAGAGTAGGATCATATATTCAAATGTCTATAGCATCCAGTGTTATGTATGGCTAGCATACACGAGTGTTGTAGGGTTGGTGGAAGTTTCATGGATGTGTCGTGTAGGGTCAGCCGGCCAGTTGTGAGATGTTTAGGCTGAATTTCCTCTAGGCAGTGAGGATTGAGTGTTCGAATATGCTTATGAGTATTGTTAGGGTGTCGTGATGATCCTTGAGACAAATACGGGCAGGTGTGGAAGGTAGTATGGTCCCGTACTACTGAAAGAACAGGACCCGTACGCGTAGCAAGGCAATCACAACCTCTGGGAGTTCTTTGGGAGTTGGTTCCGCGTTATGATATGTGGATTATCTGATATCTTCCTAGTGTATTTTCAGTATGGTGACTACGATACGAGTTGAGATAGGATCTGCGTCGGGATCAGGAGCTGGCAATCAGGGTGAGCCAGCATTATCAGAGGATCGCATCAGGGAGATCATTCACGAGGAGGTGGTTACTATTGTATGAGGATAGATTTCGAAGATTTTTAGGTCTATTAAGACTGTGATGATGGAGTTCTTTGATGATCGATACGCAGCCATTGTTGAGACGATTGCTACTGCGGCCTTCGCAGCTATGTCGGCTGCAGGTGCTGGGACATGTCAGGTTTTTCAGTATCGGGACTTCGATAATATGAAGCCCCCGACTTTCGATGGAGTTCAAGACCAGATCATACCCATGAGGTGGCTATCCTATGTTGAGGGATGCTTCTTCACGTGTTCTTGCCCCACTGACCAGAAGGTCAGGTGCGCTCTGAAACTCTTAAGGTCCGAAGCGAAGGATTGGTAGAGACTTGTTACGGGATCATATTCGGATGAGCAGAGGGCTGCAATGACTTGGGATCAGTTTATGGAGATGTTTCGTACTTGTTATGTGCCTCAGGTTGAGAGGGAGAGGTTGGCCTATGAGGTTTTGGACCTGAGGCAGGGATCGGAGTCGGTGACAGAGAGCACCCGGATGTTTACGGAGAGGGTTATGCTTTCCCTGAGTTTGCTTCAGAGAAGGCTTAGATGACCCGTTATCTGAGCATGCTCAAGAGGGATATCAGGCAGTTTGTTTCTACCCAGCGGTCTGATACTTTGCTGGAGTTGCAGAAGGTCGCCATGCGGCGTGACCTTAAGATAGAGCTTCAGTTGAGGGAGCAGGGACCAGACCTGACACAGTCGCTGCTAGCAGGGAGGGGCACTATGCTAGGGATTGCCGTCATTTGTTCTTATTTTAGAGTGCGATGATTTGTTACCATTGTGATCAGGTTGGCCATGTGAAGGTCAACTGTCCTATAACACTCGGTTTCGGATTTGCTGCGTTACTTGGGGCTGTGGCCCTGTGATCAGTTTTCATAAGGATTAGGTCCTTTGAAAAGGTAAGATTTAGGCCCATTTGGATGTGGGTAATGTAGATATCTGACCGAACAGTTCGGTTTGTACTTTGGAGTCAAAGGGTAAAATGGGAATGTAGTGTTTCAGACTTCTTTTATGAATTATGGATTTTAGCTCTCTGTGTTTTAAGTCAAAAGTAGTTAGATAGGGTTGTAAAGCTCCTAAAAAACTTTCCGTGGATATAAAGAACATCGAAAACGGAGTTAGAACAAAGAAGCTATGACCGTTTGAAGATTGGGTGGTTTTAGGGGAAGCTGAGTAGGTTGGGCTTACAAAAAGGTGTACGTTGGGCGTACTAATTGAATGTTGAGTACGCTGGGCGTAAGTAATTAGTGCCCAAACCCTATTTTCGCGGTTTAAGCCCTATTTAAGCTCCTTAACTCCCCCAAATCCACTCCATTCTCGTCCTCCACCCCTCTGACACCCCTTTCATGAAACCCTAACCTTAGATGAGCCTTTTGAGCTAAAAGAAGGTGACTTTGGGTGCTTTAGAGTATGCATGGTGCACCTTGGAGAATAAGGAACTTCTTGTAGAAGTGTTGGTTGCATTGGAGCTTGTAGATCTGGACTTTGTTCACCTTGATCTATCTTCTAGAGGTATAAAGTTTGAATCTTGATGATGCGTTTGTTAGATCTAGCTAGTTTTGGATGTTATGAATTTTGGTCATTTTAGTGCATAATGTTTAGATCTTGAAAGTGTTTGACCTTGTTATCGATAAAGTTGGAAACTTTATCAATCTAAACATCATTGTGATTCAGATCTGAAGGTTGGAGACATGGACTTAATCGATTAAGTTGAAAAAGATGCACTTTTGGTCCCATTTGATGCTTAAAGGCTAGATCTTGGTGGTTTGGACCTTTCTAAAGGATAAAGTTGGAAACTGTATCCATTATGGAGCTTTTAGGATCCATAAAAATGTAATCGTGATCCTTCTATACCTTCCATGAGAGTGTCATGATGTCTTAATGGATTAATAAGTTAAGGTTTTAGCTTTTGGACCTTTTCTAGACATGGAAAGTCATAAAGGTGGAAACTTTATGACTTATAATGATGTGGTGGGACTAGATTTGAGTGTTGGATGAAAGGACTTAAGAGATTAAGCACTTAATGGAAAAGTGCCATTTGGCTGGGTAAGCCGGGCGTACCTTGGAGTACGTTGCGCATACTCATATGGGGTCCTGATTCTGGTTAGTAAGTACGCCATGCGTACGAGCTGAGTACGTTGGGCGTACTGATTCTGAAGTTTGTCTTGTTGACTTTGACTTCCGTTGACCGTTAATTTTTGACCAAGTTTGACCTTGAGCCAAACTTGAGGATTTCGGCCTATTAACTAAGATTTTATCTGGTTCTTGTATTGATAGCTCTGGAAGCCTGCAGGACACCAGCTAGGGATTTCTTGCAATGAGCTTCAACACTTGAGGTGAGTTTTCTCCTTTAGGAACGGGTCGAAGGCACCAATGTCGGCCCGTATGTGTGATTGTATGATTTCGGATTTCGATCCGATGTCAGGCGATGCTCGATGAATGTTTGTATGCTTTCCGGACTACAGTCTGATGTCGAGCGATGCCCGAGGAATGTTTGTATGCTTGATTTCTTCATGATTCTTGCATGTGCCTGTGTTTATATGTTTTCCAGATTTTGGTCCGATGCCGGGCAGTGCCCGATGAATGTTTATATGCTTTCCGGATTTCGTTCCGATGTCGGACGGTGCCCAATGAATGTTTATATGCTTATGAGTATGTGTTTATTATTTGTGTATTGTTGATATGATTATATGCTTTCCGGACTATGGTTCGATGTCGGGCGGGGCCCGATACCGGACATTATCCGATGCCGGGCTAGGCTCGATGCCAGACATTGTCCGATGTCGGGCGGGGCCCACGATATGTTATATGTGATTATGTGATTACGTGTATGGTATGTGGTAGTTTGGGGAAGCTCACTAAGCTTTGTGCTTACGATTTTCAGTTTTGGTTTCAGGTACTTCTGGTAGCAAAAGGAAGAGCTCGGGATGACTGCATTGCACACACCATGATGTTTAGCCTGTGATGTTTACTCTGATGTTTTGATTTGGAAACTTTGATAATAATGTTTTGAAATACTTTGACTCGTGTTTTGATCGAACATTCTGATAGCTATGGTTTTATTTAAATATTAAAAAATAAAATTTTTGGACCGTATTTTATGAGCGTTACAAGTTGGTATCAGAGCCTTGGTTTGAGGGATTCGGGCACACTCTCAGGTGTGTTTGAACTCAAACTGAGGACTTGGTACGAAAATTTTCAAAAGAAAATCATTTTTATAAAAAGGATTCCCAAAAAGATAAAAGGGTGTTGTGCATGCAATCAGCCGAGCTGAAGTAAGTTCTTCCAAATTACCCATAAATGTTTGTTATGATATGATATGATTATGAGAACTGCATGCTAGATTAGGTCTAAGGATCTATGAAGAATGTTTTGTATTCCTTTTGTATGTATATGAGAACTGCATGCTAGATTAGGGCTAAGGATCTAGGAAGGATACCTTGTATGCCTACTCTATGAGCTTATTGAAATGCATGCTAGTACTGATTTGTCAGTGATATGATGGCCTGATTAGCATATTCTTGGTTTTGGTTACTCAATGCTCGAATGTTGCTTGCTTTGTGCTTTTAGGAGTTCTAGTTATCTTTAATTAACTAGTAAATGAATACGTTAAGTTACATATTACGAGGACTAAATAATTTCAGAAGGTTAGGTCCAGCCCTATTTCACAGCTCTCGTCTGAATCCAACCGTTGTAGGGTAGGACCTCTCATTCAAAGATTTATCTTGTCTTAGTGATATGTAATGGTCTTCGCGATCTAGTTAGGGAGAGATAGTAGGGACTTCTTATGCAGCTGATGGCGGAGAGTGGGTCAGAGATTAACCTAGGGCAACCGTACGATGAGATTAGCGCGGAAAGTAGTAGTAGTGAAAGGGACTTGGTGGAGTCAATGCAATTCTTAAGGAACGTACGGATAGATGTGGAAGGTAATATGGGCCCGTACTACTGAAAGCATAGGATCTGTACTTGACTCAAGGAAGGTTGAGATAAAACCAGGAAACTTGTAGTGTGTGTGTAATCCCTCGATAGTGATGAGTATTATGATGGTTATTATGATATGTTGAGCATGGTGACGCTACGTACTAGACCAGTTGGCAGTTCTGGTGTCGGCGAGGGATCTGGCTCGGGCTCTAGAGTTGGGCAGCTTGATGATCAGATAAGAGAGTTTATTTCAGTTGAGATTACACGCAGTATCATTGATCACACTCCTGTGATATTTGGTACGGTCAAGGAGGGCATCTTGAAGATTCTTGATGAGAGGCTGAGTGCATTCCGCACTAAGATGGCAGCCATGATGGGGGTGCACACATTAACATTCCAAGAGTTTAATGCTTGTGGAGCTCCAGAGTATCATGGGGATAGGGACCCCATTGCTAGCATGAGGTGGTTTGCAGATGTCGCCAACGCTTTTTGTTCCAGCCGTTGTCATAAGGGGGACAAGGTCCGACTTGCTTCCTGCCTCCTGAAGGACAAAGCACGTGATTGTAGGAGGAGGTTGGATACGCTATTGGAGATGATGCCGCTATTGATGCGATGACATGGAGTGACTTGTCGACCAGGTTCAGGGACGAGTTTGTGTTAGTGATTGAGGTGCAATAGCTAGAGCGAGAGTTCCAGGATCTCCACCAGACTACGAAAATTGTGGCAGAGATCACTGCCAAGTTCCGGGAGAGGGCTTTATTGGTACCGCAGTAGGCAAAAGACGAGGAGATGAAAAAAGTAAGGTATCATGATATGCTCCGGAATGATAGCAGGAAATTTGTGAGTATTTTAGGGTGCAAGACCGTGCATGATATGATCTCTAGAGCCCGAGGGTGGGAGATTATTTGGAGCACTTTGAGAAGAGGAGGTCAGATCAGGTGCATATTTTAGAGGGTCCCAGGAAGTGGCTCAAGACTTCTGATCAGCTGAGAAGAGGCCAGCAGGGCCGAAGTCAGTGCAACACGTGCGGGACACTGCACGATGGAGTTTTTCGTTCCAAGGGTTTGGGTAAGTGTATCTCTGGGTTTATTCTCTGCCTGTGTTTGGATTATATGTTCAAGTTATGTCATATGCCAATTGCATACCGTGAATTATTAGTGGTTAGTAAAGGTTATTCTCTGCCTGTGTTTGGATTATATGTTCAGTGTTATATTTGTTATAATCGAGATTGGTTCAGGGGCATTATGTGGAAGGTCTGCGGTCAGGGTTCAGCAGGGTGGTTATCCACCCTCGACAGGTTTCAGTAGGTTCAGTCATTTTGCTCAGATTGACTCATGGAGTCACTAAGGGAAGTGGTCTATTACTGAAGTTTTGCTTTGAGCATCGGTTAATTGGACTCCAAGATTTGAGTACGGTATCATTTCATGGCATCTGGAGTTATCAGTATTGCTGGGATTCGAAAAGCGTTCATCAAGTCTTCAGTAATTGTGCGATCTTTGGAATGGGATAGTAATGGATCACTAGCAAGGTTAAGCATTGGTAGTCAGCGTGTCAATCGTGTAAGGAAAGAAGAAATAAGAATCCTTCAATTCTCGTGTGCTTTGAGGATTTAGTCGAATCAAAGTGGAGGAGAATCATCCAGGGATTCAGAAGCAGGAGCAGTTTTGAAACTGGATTGAGTTTCGCATCCTTGTCAGGACGAAAGACGGCCCAAGCGGCTGTATGGATTGAGGATAGTGTGAGTTGGAAGTTCAGAAAACTTGCCAATAATGAGATTGCGTTCTCAGAATTTTGATAGCAGGATTTAGGTAAGCGGGTTGGGGATTCCAGTCACGACATGATTTTAGTTTGGGATGTTAGATTGTGTGTGTGCTCGACGTTGGATGTGTTCAGATTGGTAATCAGCGAGAGAGACAACATGGAAAATGTTGTAAGACTGCAGGATAGCCGTAGCATTCACCAACAATGAGACATCGTGGAAAGTGTTGTAAGACTATGGGATAGCCGTAGCATTCACTAGCAGCCAGATAGTATGGGAAGTGTTGTAAGACTGCAGGATAGTCGTAGCATTCACCAGGGGCCAGATAGTGTGGAAAGTATTATACGACTGCGGGGCAGATGTAGCATTCTTCATACGGTCAGATAGTGTGGGAAAGTGTTGTTAGACTGCGGAATGAGCCGTATCATTCACAGGTTTTTTCAGATAAGTTAGGCCAGGGTTGGTCAGTTCGTAGGATCATGGAAAGGCCACAACATGATCGGAACCAGGAAATAGTTGGTCGTTGGAGACCGGGCATGATGTAAGACTACAGTTATTATGGTAGCATTCAATTTTTGCATTGGATTCGGTGGTGACAGGTTGTTAGGCTATTAGGATAAGATGGACCAGAAGGATTGATGGAGCCATGAGTGGCGATATAGCTAGGGCAGTTACTGCTAGCCAAAATTTCTTTCGGAAGTAGCGTAGGGCGACTGTGAGGGTGTTCGTTGGCAGCAGCCGGGCGGGAATCCGATATTTCAGATGAATGGCAGAGGAATTGAGGCCACGAAGGTCTCAGCGGATTTTGGAAAGCAACATGTTGTTCCGGATAGTTCCAGTGTTCCGGGCAATATCCGGTCGGGTTAGACGGGAGGGGTGGGTCGAGCACCCAGATATGCTCGGTAGTATCCGGTTGAAATAGACCAAAGGGGTAGGTCGAGCACCCAGATATGCTCGACAGTATCCGGTTGAAATAGACCGAAGGGGTAGGTCGAGCACCGAGATATGCTCAGCAGTATCCGGTTGAAATACACCGAAGGGCTAGGTCAAGCACTCATATATGCTCGGCAGTATCTGGTTGAAATAGACCAAAGGGGTAGGCCAGCACACGGATATGCTTGGAAGTATTAGTGGTTTGGGTTTCGTGTGTGTGTGGAGTAATTGGTTGGTTGGGAATGCTAAGTCACTTGCAGTGGGGTCAAATAATCTCAGAGTAATTGATTTGACTCTGTTGTGCAGCTCTCGTTTGAGTCTAACCGTTGCAGGGATGAATCTTCTACTCGAAGGATTATCTAAGTCTTTTGTCAAGTATAACTGTTCTGCAGATTGTTATGGTTAGTGGCACTGTATTCCTAGACTGCATCAAGATAATCAGGATTATATGTATTATGGTTAGCCAGTCGTTCGACGAGGTTTTGGCGTGATAACATTTCAGCGTGGGCAGTCTGTCTGGAAGACAGACCATTATGGATTTCAGAATACGGATAGGCAGAAGTAGTTTTGCGGGGGCTTTAAGTTTTCTTCGAGATGGAAGTTCGGTTTAGGTTTCGGTTGACTTGAAAAGGTTGTTTTCGTGCAGGATCATCGGTTGCGTTCCACGGATCAGTAGTTTTGATATGAGTATTGGTAAGGAGCAATGTCGAGGACGAAGTCAAATTTAAGTGGGGGAGAGTTGTAACACTCGGTTTCAGATTTTCTTCGTTGCTTGGGGCTGCGGCCCAGTCATCCGTTTTCATAAGGATTAGGGCCTTTGAAAAGGTAATATTTAGGCCCATTTTCATGTGGGTGATGTAGATATCTGACCCAATAGTTCGGTTTGCACTTTGGAGTCAAATGGTAAAATGGGAATGTAGTGTTTCAGAATTCTTTTATAAATTATGGATTTTAGTTCGATGTGTTTTAAGTTAAAAGTAATTAGATAGGGTTGTAGAGCTCCTCAATACCTTTCCGTGGATATAAAGAACGTTGAAAACAAAGTTAGAACGAAGAAGTTATGACCGTTTGAAGTTTGGGTGGTTTTGGGCCAAGCTCAGTAGGCTGGGTGTACAAAAAGGTGTACGCTGGGCATACTAATTGAATCCTGAGTATGTTGGGCTTACGCAACCAGTACCCAAACCCTATTTTGGTGGTTTAAGCCCTATTTAAGCTCCTTAACTCCCCCAAACCCACTCTATGCTCAACCTCCACCCCTCCAACACCCCTTTCATGAAACCCTAACCTTAAATGAGCCTTTTGAGCTAAAAGAAGGTGATTTTGGGTGCTTTGGAGTATGCATGGTGCACCTTGGAGAAGAAGGAACTTCTTGTACAAGTGTTGGTTGCATTGGATCTCGTAGATCTGGACTTTGTTCACCTTGATCTATCTTCTAGAGATATAAAGTTTGAATCTTGATGATGCATTTATTAGATCTAGCCAGTTTTGGATGTTATGAGCTTTTGGTCCTTTTAGTGCATAATGTTTAGATCTTGAAAGTTTGTGACCTTGTTATGGATAAAGTTGGAAACTTTATCCATCTAAACATCATTGTGATTCAGATCTGAAGGTTGGAGACTTGGACTTAATGGATTAAGTTGAAAAAGATGTACTTTTGGTCCCATTTGATGCTTAAAGGCTAGATCTTGGTGGTTTGGACCATTCTAAAGGATAAATTGGCAAACTTTATCCATTATGGAGCTTTTAGGATCCATAAAAATGTAATCTTGATCCTTCCATACCTTCCATGAGAGTGCCATGATGTCTTAATGGATGTTGTGACCGATATGTTTCTATCCCATATTTTATTTATTATTTTGTGCTATGCTCATATATTTGTACCTTTCGTAGGTACGTTTCTAGTGAACTCCTTGCTTGCTTTAGTGTTGTTTGACTCGGGTGCGAGTCGGTCCTTTGTTTCTCTGTCCTTTAGTAGGGAGTTTGCTATACCGGGGAGTTGGAGTGTCCGTTGCGAGTTTCTATCACCAACAAACATGGGGTTTCTGTTTTTACGGTATATCAGGGTTGGATTCTGGAAATATTTAGGGTATCCTTTCCTATCGATTTGATCCCTATTCCCATGGGGGATGTCTGCGTAATCGTGGGTACGGATTGGCTGAGCTGGTTCGGTGCTATTATCGACTTCGAGGGTCAGCGCGTGGTAGTTCGAACCCCAAGTGGGGGAGAACTGGTTATATATGGAGAGGGCACCAGGAGGGGTTTAGGGTTTTGTTATGCAGCCAGGGCTCGATAATATATCCAGCATGGGTGCGCAGGTTATTTGGCGTGTGTGGTGGATACACGGGTGTGGAATAAGGTGCCGGTTGCTGAAGTTCCGGTCGTTAGGGAGTTCGCTATTGTATTTCCGGAGGAATTACCCGGTGTGCCTCTAGAGAGGCAGATCGAGTTCAGGATTGACCTCGTGCCAGGTGTGGCCCTGATTGCTAAGACGTCATACTGTCTGGCACCTCCTGAGATGTAGGAGTTGTTATCTCAGTTGCAGGAGATTCTAGGCAAGCAGTTCATCCGTCCGAGCAGTTATCCGTGGGGAGCACCAATTTTATTTGTCAAGAAGAAGGATGGTTCACACCGGATGTGCATTGATTACCGGGATTTGAACAAGTTAACGATGAAAAACTGTTATCCCTTTCTGTGAATAGATGACCTCTTTGATCAGTTGCAGGAAGCATCTTGGTTCTCCAAGGTAGATCTAAGGTTTGGGGACCATCAGGCCAGGGTGAGGGAGGAGGACGTGGAGAAGACCGCGTTCCGAACTCTTGATGGTCATTACGAGTTCATGGTGATGCCATTCAGGCTCACCAATGCGCCTGCGGTATTTATGGATTTGATGAATCGGGTATGCAGGCCGATGCTCGATCGTTCAGTTATCTTGTTTATTGATGATATCTTGGTGTATTCCAAGACTAGGGAGCAGCATGAGGAGCATCTTCGTGAGCCCCTGGGAGTTTTGAGGCGAGAACGACTTTATGCTAAGTTCTCAAAGTGCGAGTTCTGGTTGTGAGAGGTTCAGTTTCTTAGACACCTCATTAACCAGGATGGGATTTTGGTCGATCCAGCCAAGATTGAGGCGGTGATGCAGTGGGAGGTTTCGAAATCTCCCTCGTATATCAGGAGTTTCTTGGGTTTGGCTGGGTACTACCAGAGATTAATTCAGGATTTCTCCAAGATTGAGGTACCCCTCACTCATCTGACAAGGAAGGGGTGGATTTCCGGTGGGACCCTGAGCAGCAGTTAACATTCAATACCCTTCAACAGAGGCTATGCGAGGCCCCAGTTTTGGAATTGAGGATTTTGTAGTTTACTGTGATGCTTTCATCTCTAGCGTGGGAGCAGTCTACATGCAGAGAGGCCAAATGATAGCTTATGCTTCGCGGAAGCTGAAGTTGAATGAGTCGAGGTATCCCACACATGATCTGGAATTGGGGGCAGTGGTTTTTCCTCTCAAGATTTGGAGACATTATATGTACGCAGTCCGCTGTACCATCTACACAGATCACAAGAGTTTGAGACATATTATGGATCAACCAAACCTGAACATGAGGCAGCGCAGGTGGTTGGACGTAGTCAAGGATTATGACTGCGAGATCCTTTACCATCCGGGAAAAGAGAATGTGGTGGCAGATGCTTTGAGCCACAAATCTGCTGGACCTTTTGTTGGGGTGTCATGTATGAGGATATTTGTGGATTCTTAGCTTATGGGGATGATTAGGGAGGCTCATGTTGAGGGTGTTCGGGAAGAGAATTGGAAAATCGAGAGGATTAGGGGCGAGATCACCAGGTTTGTTCCGCACAGCTGTGGTTTGTTGACCCGTTGCAGTCGGTATGGGTTCCTATGACTGGCGGGGTCAGGCAGACGGTGTTGGAAGAGGCTCATAAGTCTCGTTTTTGTATCCATCCGTAGGCTACCAAGATGTATCGGGATTTGAGTTTGACCTATTGGTGGATGTGCATGAAGAGGGAGATCGCTTTGTACGTTGAGAGTTGCTTCAACTGTAGGATGGTCAAGGCCGAGCATCAGAGGCCGCATGGAAAGCTGCAGCCTATGGAGGTTCCCATGTGGAAGTAGGAGAAGATTTCGATGGACTTCATCACTAAGTTGCCGAGGACGGAAGAGGGTTTTGATACTATTTGGGTCATCGTGGATCGATTGACCAAGAGTGCCCATTTTCTGGTAATTTGGGAGAGCTCGTCGGTCGAGAAGTTGGCATATGTGTACATTCGTGAGATCGGTGCTCACCAGGGTGTTCCGATCTCCATTGTTTCTGACCGTGATGTTCGGTTCACCTCCCGTTCTTGGCAGAATTCCATGAAGAACTGGGAACAAGGCTACACTTGAGCACCGCTTATCATCTGCAGACCAACGGCCAGAGTGAGCAGACGATTCAGACTCTTGAGGATATGTTGCGAGCATGTGTTATTGATTTCGGTGGGAGTTGGGACTCCTACTTACCTCTTCCAGAGTTCTCATACAACAACAGTTTCCACTCCAGCATTGGTGCACCACCTTTTGAGCTTTTGTATGGGTGGAGATGTCGTACCCGACTCTGCTGGGGCTATGTTGCTCACATGGTTATGGGGCGTACCTAGGTGGTCCTTCAGACTACGGAGATGGTCCAACAGATCAGGCAGAGACTGCAGACTGCTCAGAGTCGGCAGAAGAGCTATGCTGACCGGCGTCGATCTGAGTTGGAGTTTCAGGTCGGTGACATGATGTTGCTGAAAGTCTCACCTTGGCAAGGTGTGATTCACTTCAGGAAGCGGGGGAAGTTGGTTCCTCGATATATCGGACCATTCCGGATTATTGTCGGGGTTGGAAAGGTGGCAGGTAGATTGGATCTTCCAGAGGAGCTCAGTTAGATTCATAACACTTTCCATGTTTCGCAGTTGCAAAAGTACGTATTGGACGAGGATATAGTGGTATCATTGGATGATATTCAGGGTGATGAGCGCCTGAACTATGTCGAGGGGCCGATATCTATTATGGAAAGGAAGGTTAAGGTTTTGTGTAACAAGGAGGTACCCCTGGTAAAGGTACGATGGCAACACCGGAGGGGTTCTGAGTGGACCTGGGAACCGGAGGCTGAGATGCGGGAGCATTATCCGGATTTGTTCACCGCAGAAGGCTTCGAGAATGAAGCCTAGTCCAAGTGCAGGAGAGTTGTAACATCTCAATTCCCTGGTATGAGATTTATTCATTAAAGCGAGTTTTCTTCTGGAACTTGGCGAGTTGCTAGCCTCAACTCGGCAACTTGGAGGGTTTTGGGCCATGCATTTTTTTGGACCAACTCGGCGAGTTGGGTGAGAGAAACTCGGTGAGTTGGCGGCTGGATGGGAAACCCTAAATTTTAGGGTTTTGCACCCTATACAATCTCCTTAAGTCCCTAGGGCTAATCTTATATCAGCCTCCAAACCCCCATATCGGCCCTTGTGAACCCTAATCACCCTTCCCTCTCTTTTTGTGATGTAGTGTAGTGTTTTGGAGCAAAAAGGAGAAGAAGCTAGAAGAAGAAGGCAAGAATCTAGCAAGAAAAGCTCTCATCTTCAGTTTGGCACCCTTCTGGACCTTTGTAAGTGTCCAGGATATGATCTTTATCCTTTTATGTAGCTAGATCTTGAGTTTTTCCCCTTTTTCTCCTTATTCTTGGAAGTTGCAATGGATGGATCTCATAAAGGTTGCAACTTTATGAATCTCCAGGTCAAGGTGAGCTTGTAATGGTTTGGGATCTAGTCTTTAGCTAAGTCTTGATGCCATGCATGGGGTTTAGGGCATATTTTCCGTTTTTGACCAATTTTGGGTTCAAGACATGAATTGGACATGCATGTCTATCAAGCACCAATCTTTAGGTTGATCTTGAAGCTAGAATCTCTTGTGGAAAGGTTGGGTTTCCAGATCTCAAGGATTTTGTGCTTAATAGTTGAGCTCTTGAATGTTAAAGCATTGTGGAGGGTTTTTGAGCTCTAGGAATAGCCCCAAAGGATAAAGTTGGAAACTTTATCCTTTTAGACAACATTTGAGTGTAGATCTGAGCCTTGGAGTCCCTGGAATCGATGAATCAGATGTATGCGTTAAACAGGGGGAAAACTCGACGAGTTTTCCAGACAACTCGGTGAGTTGGATGGGGTTTTCCTGACTTTCTGTTTACTGTAGAAACTCGACGAGTTCTTTGGTGCACTGGACGAGTTGGGACAACATGGACTGTTGACCTTGACCGTTCACTTTGACTTTAACCATGGTTGACCAAGTTGACCTCTGAGGGCATTTTGGGTATTCTTGATTTTGATGGACTTAGTCACGTGGTGGTTATAGGCATTTGAGTCAGAAGTTGAGATTCATAGTAAGACCTTATCAGTTCGACACTACTTGCAGGGTGAGTTTTCCTCACTGTACTAGTAGGGTCTAAGCACCAAGGCCGAACCTTTGTTGTTATCCTGGTTATCGTATGATGCAATGTGTAGTGATTTGTTAGATATGATGTATGCCTATCTGTGGGGCGTACCAGTCATGTCGAACGCCCGGAGAACGTTCCAGATAGGCTAAACGCCCAATGGGGCGTAGCCGTCATGCTGAAGGTTCTGTGACCGTACCAGATGGACTGCAGGCTGATGGGGGCGCTCCAGTCAGACTGAAGGCTCTTTATGCATGCTAATTATGATATTATTTTGGTTTTGTGTTGTGTTGATATTTTAGGGGAAACTCACTAAGCTTTTGGTTTACAGTTGTGGATTGTGTTTCAGGTACCTCAGAGGATCGTGGGAAGACGAAGGCGTGATCGTGCACCTCCTCATATTTCGTTTTTTATGATTTATGGGATTTGTTTGATGTTGAACTTATTTTGGAAACAAATTGTACACACTGATGGTTTTTGGATTTAAATTAAAAGTTTAAATTTTCATGAATTTTGAGAATGTTACAAGAGGGGGAAGCCTTTTCCTTTTTAACCACGATCTGAACGCTGAACATGTCATCTTCCAGATCAGGGGGAAAATCGACCACTGGAGCGTATAGCTTTGGATCATGTGTATTGCAAAGGATCCTGATTAGTTTATGATCCAAAAACTAAAGCGAATAAAAAGGAAATAAGGATCCTTACCGATAGCCATTAAAGTAGTGGTGTAAGAACCTTCTTGGAGACTGGAGTGTTCAAACTTGAAAGATCTATCGTCCACAGACATAATGAGAAAATTTGCAACTTTGTCTTCGGTATCCTCAATAGCGGGAGGAACTTCCTCAAACATGAACACTGTTTCACAATAAACAAAATAAGAAAGTGAATCTACGGATCCTTCAAAATATTAAGTAAATCCTACCCTTTTAACCCAAGTTTTTGGTAGGAGATCCACGCTAAGAATAGAGTCACGTCTCACAAATAAAATATTTCTCTTTCCAAGCTCCATCATTATGTTTTGATTTTAGAACAAGAGGAGATTTATTGGGTTTGGTCTTGAGTAGAAAGCGGGATTTCCCAAAGGTTGAAAGATCATAAACATAAGCCAGGTCAGCTAAGCTTATGCCTAGGTTATTGGATTGGTTCAACCGATCGATCCAAAACAAAATCCTCGAAATTATAGGCATGGTTTGGATGTATGAGATCTTAGTGATTTTGAAAATTGCAGATATAATGCTACAAAAGGGGTGTTTAAAACCCAAAGAAAATGGGTATTCAAGAAAGTAGACCCAAGATGTTTTAGCCAATTTCAAAGATTCAATATCCTCATCGTCAAAATAGAAAATATCATTATAAGACAAGATGTTCTGTTCAACGAAGTCTTCGATAGAAGGAGCGGTGATACTGGTGTGAGAATGAGTGATCTTGTTTCCCTTGATCGAAAGATTAGAAAAACAAAAGAGAATGAGTAAGAAAGATATCATCAAAGATATCCAGTGATGATCAGATGGAAGCAAGAAGAAGTAAGAAAAATCCTTCACTATTTACGCCTATTTATCATGGTAACAAAGGAGAGAGAGGTGATTTGACTGTGTCATCATGAGCATCAAATGGATAAAATTATATCTGTTAGGGTTTGAATTTTAAAAACCTTATCTTTTTTTAAATAAAATTATACCTTTAAATATTCGAAATTAACTTACATATTTCTCAGGTATAATTTGGGGGCAATTGTTATGTGTAAGATCCTCAATCCTACTTAGGATCTCGGAACTTAAAGAAACCTCAGGATCCTAAAACATACCTCAGGATCCTAACTTTTGTTATTATTATTTCCTAATAGAATTGACGGGTATATTTATAGTCTTTCTCACATTTGCAGAAATAGTGAACATAAGACTCATTCTCAACGAAGAAATATTTCAATCATGCTTAAGACCCGAGAATACCAAGTCAAACCAACGTGCAAATACTTATTCAAGAGAATCCCAGAAATATTAGACTTTTAGTTACTTAGATTAGACTATAAATACACATGTATGATGCACACGACACACAACTAGACTTACTGCAACATTTGTACTCGTATACTGTTGGGTGACAACAAAACTAGTTAAGCACTTCAGACAAATATCAAACAAAAAAAACTTCGGTGAACTCACAAAATATTCTAAAAAATGTAAATCAAAAGAACATAATTTTTAACATGGTTCGGTCAAGATGACCTACGTCTACGAGCGAACGAGAGATAAAGACATGATTTTATTAACTTCCTGGAACGATTACAAGCACTCAAAATTGTATCACACTTTGAGTTATCACAAAAATCTAGCAATTTGCAATGCTAGGGGTATGAGCCTATTTATACTTGAGGCATCAGACTTAAAACCCTATTGGACCAAGCCTATTGGCCCATAGGCCCATGAACTGTGACAACCAATCATATTTTGCCATGAAGCATCTTCTGGAACATTATTCCATGTCATACAACCCATGAGCATCAGCAGCGCACATGATGGAGCACCTTGTGCCATAGTGGAGCATCATGATGAACAAGTAGCGCATCATGAACACTAATGGCCTAACATCCATCATGGTGGCACAACATTGTTCAATCCTTGGGCAATACCAACTTATAAGCATCCATGAACGATCTTGAGCATCATAGAGGAGTTCATAACATACTTGGCTAATCAAGGATAACATGGCTCATCAAGGAACCAAAATGACCCATCTTGCACCATGATGGTGCAACATGCGCAAGGATGGCGCAACAAGCTTCAAGTGTAGCGCAAGAAATTCTAGGTTGGAGCAACTGTAACATCCGGATTTCTAGGTACTGCATTTATCTAATTATTTTTGAGTTTTGGAGAGGGACTCGGCGAGTAGGCGCTTAGACTCGCCGAGTAGAGCCGCGCATTGTTGGACTGGATTAATGACTGGACTCGGCGAGTCCATACGTGGACTCGGCGAGTCCATGCTGTTTATGAAACCCTAATTTTTTGGGTTTGGGACCTATTTAAAGGCCCTTAGGGCCGTCACTTGCGGCTACCAAACCCCAGAGAGAAACCCTAAAAGAGCTAGAGCGTTTGTGAGAGGAAAGGAGCCATTTCTTGATCTTTGTGATTGATTCTTACAAGAAGGAGGTGATTCCAGCTTGGAGGGGACCAAGGAGGTTGTGCATCTGGGGATTTCGAGCAAAAGACTTCATCTTTGAGGTATTATGTCCCCCCTTTATCTGTTTTGTTGAAGGAATCCATAGATGTAGAGTTTTTATGTCTTTTATTGGAAGGAGTTGTGAGAATATGGCCCATATTCACTTTGAGACTTCGGATCTGGACCCATAGTGGTCTAAAGCGCTTATTCCAGCTTGCTTTATGTTGAGCTATGGAGGCAATGAGCTCAGGTTGTTGTTTTTGGGGCTAAATCACCAAGTAAAGCCTCCTAGGCGTCACATGAGTGTCAAGATCCAAGCTTTACATGATTATCAGGCTTGGGAAGGTCAGATCTATGGTTCTAAGGAACAGATATGACCTCAGGAGGTCAATTGAGTTTGTGCATGACATGAACTCGCCGAGTCCAAGGGCAGACTCGGCGAGTAGGGTTAGGGTTTCCCGTGGATCACACAGTGAGTGACTTGCCGAATTGGGGGAATGACTCAGTGAGTCAGAAAGGGGATAGAGGACTCGAGTTCACGACTGAACTCGCCTAGTCACATTTGTGCACTCGGCGAGTCTGGTCAAGGGTTGACCGTTGACTTTTGTTGACTTTTTGGGTTTGGTCAACAATGAAACTTGTGGACTGTTTGAAGGGTAAAATAGCCTTTTAGCCTTCTTAGAGGACATGTGAGAGTCTAGTCTAGCCTAGAGAGTCGTGATTAATTGAGATGATTATGTTATGTGTATAGGCAGAGGCTAGATCAATATATACACGGGCAGGATATTATTCGAGACATCCGAGGTGAGTCTTCTCACTATACATTACCTAGAGTGGTATTTATGTGTAGACCAGAGGGTCTTGTATGCTATGTGTATGTATGAGATTATGTGCATTGTGTTATATGTATGCTATGTTTTGTATAGACCGGACCGGAGGGTCCAACGATATAGATCGAACCGAAGGGTCCAACGATATAGACCGAACCGAAGGGTCCAACGATATAGACCAGACCGAAGGGTCCAACGATACAGACCGGACCGAAGGGTCCAACGAGCTATAACCGGACCAGAGGGTCCAACGAGCTACGTGACTGGAGGGTCCCACTGAGACACATCGGACCGGAGGGTCGTATTGTAGCCTCGAGTGGCGTATGTGTTGTATGTGGTATATTGGGGAACTCACTAAGCTTTTATGCTTACAGTTGTTGTGTGATGTGTTTCAGGTACTAGTGAGGATTACGGGAAGGCGCCGGCATGATTCGTACACACGAGAGAGGATTTATTTATATGAGATCTTGGGACATGTTTTGTGATGATACAGAGATTTATTATGATTTTGTGATTCTTATGTGGTGGAAAGTATGTTTTGAAATGAAAAATTGTTTTGAATAATTGGGTGTTACAAGTTGGTATCAGAGCCTTGGTTTGAGGGATTCGGGTGCATCTTCGGATGAATCCGAACTCAAACTGAGGAGATGAGAAAGTTTTCATAAAATAAACAATTTTTCTAAAAGAATAAAAGATTTTGAGAAAGGCAGAAGGAAGCAATGTGTACGATCAGCCAGCGCCCGAACGGTGATTTCCCAAAATACCCTTACCTTATGTGTTATGAGATATTATGAGATATTATGCATGCTAGAGTAGGCTAGGTGATCATATTAGGACTAGAGTGGCCTGATCTGTGATGCCTTAGCCTAGGAATGATTTTGCTGCTATATGATGCTTGAGAGCGAATAGGTAGCAGTGAGGAGCTGTTGGGAGGCCTACCGAAGGGTAGCCTATGCCAGTGAGATGTAGTGTACTTGTGATCTGGAATCCAAGGAGGAGGACTTAGAGTGAATGCTGATGCGGTGTGGACGGTAGTATAGGGCCCGTACTACTAAAGACACCGGAGCAGTGTGCACCCTAAGTAAGAATCCATTGGGTACGAAGGAGCAAGTAGGGTTGAGTTATCGAGTACGAGTATACTCGAGCGAGTCTCTGATATCTTGTGTTGTATTTCAGAGAGACATCATGGTTGGGACGCGCCACCGGCCAGGGACTAGCGAGGGGGTTGTGAGTGATGAGGAGCTCCGCCAGATGATTCATGATGAGGTGGCTGCTGCCATCCGCGCTGAGATTCCAGAGATGTTCGGGTCTATCAAGACCACGATGATGGAGGCTTTTGATGAGCGGTACGCCGCTCTTACTGATGCAGCTGTTGCTGCGGCCACCGCAGCCGTTGCTGCTGCCAGGCCGCAAGGGGGTGACTCGTTGCTGTACAGAGAGTTCAGCAACACGAAGCCACCAGAGTTTGATGGGACGCAGGATCCGATTGCTGCTATGAGATGGATTACCGATGTTGAGGGTTGTTTCTATACCTGCTCGTGTCCAGAGCATCTGAGGGTTCGGTTTGCGCTGAACCAGCTTCGCTTGGGAGCAAAGGACTGGTGGAAGTTTGTGACGGCAGACTTCACTACTGCAGAGCTGACTGCAGTGACCTGGGAGAGGTTCACCACGATGTTTCGAGATGAGTATGTTCCTCCGGTGGAGAGGGAGCGATTGGCTCAGCAGTTCTTGACCCTCAAACAGGGTACTGATTCGGTTACTGTGGTTACCCGGAAGTTTCATGAGAGGGCAATGTTTTGCCCTGAGCAGGTGTCTACTGAGCAGGCACGTATGAGCCGGTACTTGGGTGTTTTGAGGAGGGATATACGGGAGTTCGTGTCGAACTCGACTTATCGGACATTTGCTGAGCTCCAGGCAAATGCCCGGAAGAGGGAGATTGAGCTGGAGACGCAGGCCAGGGAGGAGGCCGAGTCTCAGAGGGTGGATCGGCGACCGACACAGTCTCAGCCGGCAGCCAAGCGGGCAAAGCCCGCTGATTCGAGATCTGGGGGTCCGAAGGGCCGCACTTGTGGAAAGTGCGGCAAGAGCCACGAGGGGACATGCAGAGATGGGGTGTGTTATAAGTGTGGGAAGGAGGGGCATTATGCGAGGGACTACCCCAAGGGATTCGCAACCAGACCGGCCATCAGAAGGCCGAGTGCCCACAGCAACTGCAGAGATCAGCGCAGGGATCTGTGCCTGCTGTTCGAGCTACAGAGAGTCGGCCGGCGAAGGCCGAGGCGCCGAAGGCTCGCGGGAGAGCCTTCCAGTTGACAGCGGAGGAGGTCCGCGCAGCACCCGATGTGGTAGCTGGTATGTATTCTTTCCTCGGTTTATATTGAGTTTGTGATATTATGCTTATTTTGAGGTATGCATAGGTACATTTCTTGTGTGTTCTGTACCTGCTTTGGTGTTGTTTGACTCGGGTGCGAGTCGGTCATTTGTGTCGATAGCGTTTAGTTGACACATCAGTGTTCAGCGAGAGGCGTTGAGTCGACCTCTACGAGTTTCTATAGCCGACAAGCGAGCAATGTATGCTACTGATGTGATTCGAGGATGTGTACTCGAGATCTTCGGTGTCGAGTTCCCGATAGATCTGGTCTCGATTGCTATGGGGGACGTATGTGTCATAGTAGGCATGGATTGGTTGAGCCAATTTGGGGCTGTGATAGACTGCGAGCGACAGTTGGTGATGATACGAGACCCCAGTGGGGGAGTACTTACGGTGTACGGCGAGGGTACCCATTCTGGCTCAGCATTTTGTTCGGCCGCTAGAGCGAGGTAGAGTCTACAACAGGGCTGTAGTGGGTTTATGGCTTATGTGGTGGATACGAGAGTAGATGCAGAGAGACCGAGGTCGGTCGATGAGGTTCCGATATTGCGTGAGTTCCCGGATGTTTTCCCCGAGGAGTTGCCGGGTGTACCTCCCGAGAGGCAGGTAGAGTTCCGTATTGACTTGGTTCCGGGGGCAGCGCCTATCGCCAAGGCGCCCTATCGCCTTGCGCCACCAGAGATGCAGGAGTTATCCTCGCAGCTTCAGGAGCTGCTGGGGAAGGGGTTTATACGGCCGAGTAGCTCGCCGTGGGGAGCGCCGATCCTTTTTGTCAAGAAAAAGGATGGTTCACACCGGATGTGCATTGATTACCGGGAACTGAACAAACTGACGGTCAAAAACCGTTACCCCTTACCGAGGATCGACGATTTATTCGATCAGTTGCAGGGAGCGTCTTGGTTTTCCAAGATCGACTTGAGGTCTGGATATCATCAGATGAGAGTACGAGATGAGGATATCCAGAAGACAACATTCAGGACTCGTTACGGGCATTACGAGTTCGTGGTGATGCCTTTCGGGCTCACCAATGCACCTGCGGCATTCATGGATCTCATGAACAGAGTATGCAGACCGATGTTGGATCGTTCAGTGATCATGTTCATCGATGACATATTGGTGTATTCGAGATCCAGAGAGCAGCATGAGGAGCATTTGAGAGAGTTACTTGGAGTTTTGAGATCGGAGAGGCTTTATGCCAAATTCTCCAAGTGTGATTTCTGGTTACGAGAGGTCCGGTTCCTAGGGCACCTCGTTAACCAGAATGGGATTTTGGTCGATCCGGCCAAGATTGAGGCAGTGATGAGTTGGGAGGTGCCGAGATCCCCCACCGAGATCAGGAGATTCCTCGGGTTGGCCGGCTATTATAGGAGATTTATCAGGGATTTCTCCAAGATCGCCGTGCCACTCACCAGATTGACCTGGAAGGGTGTTGCTTTTTCATGGGGCCCAGAGCAGCAGGCCTCCTTCGAGACACTTCGCCAGAGACTGTGCGAAGCCCCGGTGTTAGCCCTTCCGGAGGGAATGGAGGACTTTGTGGTGTATTGTGACGCATCGATATCGGGGCTGGGAGCGGTGCTAATGCAGAGAGGGCATGTGATAGCATACGCATCGAGACAGCTGAAGCCTCACGAGGCGAGGCATCCCACCCACGATCTGGAGCTGGGCGCAGTAGTGTTCGCCCTCAAGATCTGGCGTCACTACATGTATGGGGTTCGGTGTACCATATACACGGACCATAAGAGCTTGAAGTATTTGATGGATCAGCCCAACCTGAACATGCGTCAGAGGAGATGGTTGGATGTGGTGAAGGACTATGATTGCGAGATCCTGTACCACCCGGGCAAAGCTAATGTTGTAGCTGATGCCCTGAGTCGCAGGGTGGAGAGTGCCCCGATACGAGATGTTTGTATGAGATTGACAGTGATGACTCCGGTGTTGGACACCATTCGAGGGGCGCAGGCTGAGGCCATTAGGCCGGAGAACCGAAAGAGAGAGCGGGTTATCGGACAGGTATCAGAGTTCGTTACCGATGGTCGAGGACTTATGACCTTTCAGGGTCGGATTTGGGTACCGTTCGTGGGTGGAACGCGTACCATCTTGATGGAGGAGGCGCATAGATCGAGGTTCTCGATCCATCCCGGGGCCACTAAGATGTATTTGGACCTGAAGAGAGAGTATTGGTGGCCTTGTATGAAGAGGGATGTTGCATGGTTCGTAGAGAGGTGCTTGACCTGTCGCAGAGTTAAGCCGAGCACCAGAGACCGCATGGTAAATTGCAGCCGTTGGAGGTTCCCGAATGGAAATGGGAACAGATTACCATGGATTTTATCACCAAATTGCCGAGGACTGCTAGGGGCGTCGATGCAATTTGGGTTATTGTGGACAGGTTGACGAAGAGCGCTCACTTCCTTGCTATCAGTGAGAGCTTTTCCGCTGAGAGGTTGGCAGAGTTGTACGTGAGGGAGGTGGTATCACAGCATGGAGTGCCGATCTCGATCGTCTCAGATCGAGATATGTGTTTCACTTCTAGATTCTGGAAGAAGTTTCATGAGGAGTTGGGTACGAGGCTGCATTTTAGTACCGCATACCACCCACAGACAGACGGGCAGAGTGAGCGGACGATTCAGACGCTCGAGGACATGCTTCGGGGATGTGTATTGGACTTTGGAGGGAGTTGGGACACATATTTACCCTTGGCAGAGTTTTCCTACAACAACAGCCATCATTCGAGCATCGGTATGCCACCCTTTGAGCTGTTGTATGGGAGGAGGTGTCGGACTCCCATTTGTTGGGGTGAGTTCGGGCAACGTGTGATGGGTAGTACGGAGATTGTGCTTTAGACTACCGAGCAGATTCAGCAGGTCAGGCAGAGGTTACTGACGGCCCAGAGCCGTCAGAAGAGTTATGCGGATAGACGACGGTCCGAGCTCGAATTTCAGGTTGGTGACTTCGTCCTCCTGAAGGTATCTCCTTGGAAAGGAGTGATCCGATTCAGGAAGAGAGGCAAGTTGGGGCCTCGGTATATTGATCCTTTCAGGGTGATCGCCAGGGTGGGCAGAGTAGCGTATCGTTTGGAACTACCTGCGGAGTTGAGTCAGATTCATGATACCTTCCACGTATCTCAGTTGAGGAAGTGTATCGCCGATGAGTCGGCAATGGTTCCCCTTGAGGACATTCAGGTGGATGCGAGCCTGAACTATGTTGAGAGGCCGATCGCGATTCGGGATAGGAGGATCAAGGTTTTGAGGAACAAGGAGGTGTCATTGGTTCAGGTCCAGTGGCAACATCGGAAGGGGTCCGAGCTGACTTGGGAGCCGGAGCTAGAGATGCGTGAACAGTACCCAGAGTTATTTGCTGAGAGAGACTTCGAGGGCGAAGTCTGATTCTAGTGGGGGAGAATTGTAACATCCGGATTTCTAGGTACTGTATTTATCTAATTATTTTTGAGTTTTGGAGAGGGACTCGGCGAGTAGGCGCTTAGACTCGCCGAGTAGAGCCGCGCATTGTTGGACTGGATTAATGACTGGACTCGACGAGTCCATACGTGGACTCGGCGAGTCCACGCTGTTTAATGAAACCCTAATTTTTTGGGTTTGGGACCTATTTAAAGGCCCTTAGGGCCGTCACTTGCGGCTACCAAACCCCAGAGAGAAACCCTAAAAGAGCTAGAGCGTTTGTGAGAGGAAAGGAGCCATTTCTTGATCTTTGTGATTGATTCTTACAAGAAGGAGGTGATTCCAGCTTGGAGGGGACCAAGGAGTTTGTGCATCTGGGGATTTCAAGCAAAAGACTTCATCTTTGAGGTATTATGTCGCCCCTTTATCTGTTTTGTTGAAGGAATCCATAGATGTAGAGTTTTTATGTCTTTTATTGGAAGGAGTTGTGAGAATATGGCCCCTATTCACTTTGAGACTTCGGATCTGGACCCATAGTGGTCTAAAGAGCTTATTCCAGCTTGCTTTATGTTGAGCTATGGAGGCAATGAGCTCAGGTTGTTGTTTTTGGGGCTAAATCACCAAGTAAAGCCTCCTAGGCGTCACATGAGTGTCAAGATCCAAGCTTTACGTGATTATCAGGCTTGGGAAGGTCAGATCTATGGTTCTAAGGAACAGATCTGACCTCAGGAGGTCAATTGAGTTTGTGCATGACATGAACCCGCCGAGTCCAAGGGCAGACTCGGTGAGTAGGGTTAGGGTTTCCCGTGGATCACACAGTGAGTGACTTGCCGAATTGGGGGAATGACTCAGTGAGTCAGAAGGGGGATAGAGGACTCGACTTCACGACTGAACTCGCCGAGTCACATTTGTGCACTCGGCGAGTCTGGTCAAGGGTTGACCGTTGACTTTTGTTGACTTTTTGGGTTTGATCAACAATGGAACTTGTGGACTGTTTGAAGGGTAAAATAGCCTTTTAGCCTTCTTAGAGGACATGTGAGAGTCTAGTCTAGCCTAGAGAGTCATGATTGATTGAGATGATTATGTTATGTGTATAGGCAGAGGCTAGATCAGTATATACACGGGCGGGATATTATTCGAGACATCCGAGGTGAGTCTTCTCACTATACATTACCTAGAGTGGTATTTATGTGTAGACCAGAGGGTCTTGTATGCTATGTGTATGTATGAGATTATGTGCATTGTGTTATATGTATGCTATGTTTTGTATAGACCGGACCGGAGGGTCCAACAATATAGATCGAACCGAAGGGTCCAATGATATAGACCGGACCGAAGGGTCCAACGATATAGACCGGACCGAAGGGTCCAACGATATAGACCGGGCCGAAGGGTCCAACGATACAGACCGGACCGAAGGGTCCAACGAGCTATGACCGGACCAGAGGGTCCAACGAGCTACGGGACTGGAGGGTCCTGCTGAGACACATCGGACCGGAGGGTCGTATTGTAGCCTCGAGTGGCGTATGTGTTGTATGTGGTATATTGGGGAACTCACTAAGCTTTTATGCTTACAGTTGTTGTGTGATGTGTTTCAGGTACTAGTGAGGATCGCGGGAAGGCGTCGGCATGATTCGTACACACGAGAGAGGATTTATTTATATGAGATATTGGGACAAGTTTTGTGATGATACAGAGATTTATTATGATTTTGTGATTCTTATGTGGTGGAAAGTATGTTTTGAAATGAAAAATTGTTTTGAAAAATTGGGTGTTACAGCAACATCCCACCTTGGTGCAACAAGAACATGCTTGGCGCAACAACATACTCCATGGCGCAAGAGGGATACCTCATAGTGCAAAAGGGAGAAGCATGGCGCAAAAATGAATAAATATGGTGCAAAATCATCCTTTATGGCCCAAACCTTTATCAGATGGTGCAACAAGGTCCCTTTGTTCCTCCATATCACTCCCAAGTGCTCCAAACCCCCCTTTATATGATTCGTTCCTTTGGCACTTGATCCTTTCCTTTGTTAGATGATCCATTCCCTTCTTAGATGATCCATCCCTTTGTCACATGCTCCATACAAGTGCTCCATTGTGATCTAAGTGCTCCATGTTGGACAAGACTTCATACCCTAATAATCTCCCACTTGAAGGCTTGAACAACTTCATCTGCCATTTAAATTTCACCATTCCTCAAAGTACACCCTTTCTCTCTCTCTCTCTCTCTCTCTCTCTCTCTCTCTCTCTCTCTCTCTCTCTCTCTCTCTCTCTCTCCCCTTCTCTATACCAAGCCATTCTCTTCAAACGTCTAAAAGGCCAGTTGAAGCCATGAAAAGCTTTAACTTCTTAGTGGTAACCACCTTGGTGAACTTATCAGCTGGATTCTTCATTCCAAGGGTTTTCTTTAAGTTTAGAGTTCCTTCGTTGATTAACTCTCAAATGAAATGGTACCTCATCTGAATGTGTTTCGTTCTACTACGAAACACTGGATTCTTTTCTAAGTGAGCTGCATTTTGTTTGTCATAATGCAGTACATAATCCTCCTATTGTATTCCAAGTTCTGACAAGAAACTCTCTAACCATATGAGCTCTTAGGCAACTTTTGCAAGTTCCATGTATTCAGATTTTATGGTTGAAAGTGCAACAATATTTTGTAACCTTGACATCAAGCTGATTCTTTTACCTCCAATTGTTAACACATAACTCGTTGTGCTCTTGCTTGAATCTGCACATCCACCTAAGTTTGCATCAGCGAACCCTTCTAAAACTACTCATTTTCTTCATAAACATAAGAAACACCCAGTTGTTCCTTTAAGTAGTGTAGAAACCATTTCGCTCCTTCCCAGTGTTGTCTTCCTTGATTTGACATGAACCTGCTCACAACTCCCACTACATGAGCAATGTTTGGTCTAGTGCAAACCATTACATACATTAAACTACCAACTGTAGATGCGTATGGAACTTTAGTCATGTATTCTCTGTCTTCTTTTGTTTTCGGGGATTGCTTATTGGTAAGTCTCAATTGACTCCCCAATGGTGTACTTCTGGCTTTCACATCTTCCATGTTGAACTTTTCTAAAACTTTCTTGATGTGCTTGGCTTGTGAAAGTTTTAGTGTACCAGTAACTTTGTCCCTGGCTATGCTTATGCCCAATATTTGTTTAGCAGCCCCTAACTCCTCCATCTCGAACTCAGTGGCCAACTACTTCTTTAGATTATTGATCTCTTGCATGTCGGATCCAAAAATCAACATGTGATTAACGTATAACAATAGGATGATATAAGCGGACTAGAATTTCTTCAAATAACAGTAGTGATCCATCTCACATCTGTTGTACCTATTCCTCTGCCTGAAGTTATCAAACTTCAAGTTCCACTTCCTTGGAGCCTGCTTCAAACCATACAAACTTTTCTTTAGTTTGCACACCATATTTTCGTTGCCAACTATGGGAAAACCTTCTAGTTGTGCCATGTAGATGTCTTCTTCAAGGTCGCCATGGAGAAAAGCTGGTCTCACATCTAGTTGCTCTAGATGGAGATCTTCAGAGGCCTCAATTCCTAAAACCATTATGATTGTAGTCATCTTCACAAATGTAGAAAAGATCTAATTATAATCAACCTCCCTCTTATGTTGGAAACCCTTGACTACCAAGCTTGCCTTATATCTCTTGGTGCCATTAATCTCATCCTTAACCCGAAATACCGACTTGTTTTTGTATTGCTTTCTTCCCTACTAGGAGCTTGACCAAGGACCAAGTGTGATTCTTGTAATGTGAGCTTAATTCTTCTTCCATATCATTCTTCCACTGTACGGATTCTTTCATCCTCAAGACTTCTGGAAAAGACTCATGTTTTACGTTCTTTGTCAACAACAAGAAGTTTTCTGAAGGAGAATACATGATTGGAGTCCTTCGTACTATAGTGGATATATGGACGGTAGAAGTTTCAGTTTCTACACCTTCATTCTCTAAACTACTATCATCCATTATCCCACTCTCTCCAGTTTCATCAAAGCTCCCACTGCTTCCTGAACTTTCACCTATCTCCAGAGTATTGATAGGCTTTATAATGTCGTCTTTTGAAGTTTCTTCTAACTCAACTTGTTCTTCGTTTTCTAGTTATTTGTTACTGCTTGAGCCCTTATCAAGTTCATCCTTGTATAACACATTCTCGTTGAACACCACATACCGACTTCTGATAACCTTTTTGTGCTCGTTATCCTAGAAGCAGTATCCCATGCCGTCCAACTCATAGCCTCTACCTTGTCTCTCTCATAGTATTTAAAGAATAATTTCATGTGTTTGAATGACACCCCATGACCTTGCCATTCTTCTTCTGGAATCTTGAATCCTATGGGAATTGAGGGTCCTATATTTATTTGTTATGCAGTTGTGTTAACCGCATCTGCCCAAAACATCTTGGGTAAACCTGCATGCAGTCTCATGCTCTTCACCCTTTCATTCAATGTTCTGTTCATCCTCTCAGCTACTCCATTCTGTTGAGGTGTTTCTAGAATGGTCTTCTGCATCCTGATTCCATTTTCAGCACAAAAATCAACGAAATCCTTGCTACTGTATTCGCCCCCATTATCGAATTTGAAACACTTGATTTTCAAGTTACTTTCATTTTCCACCATCGCTTTCCATTTCTTGAAAGAAATGAAAACTTCAGAATTTTGCTTCACGAAATAGACCTAAACTTTCCTAGTGCAGTCATCAATGAAACTAACATAATACCGGGATCCTCCCACTGAAGCAACTAATGTGGGACCATCAACATCTGAATAAATAAGCTCCAATGTCCATGTCTTGGGTGGATGCCCTATCTTCACGAAAGTAACTTTCTTCTATTTACCAAGAACACATAGCTCACATAAATCTAATGTCACGTTCTCCAGATCTAGAAATCTTCCTTTGAAGACAAGCATCTTCATTCCTTTTCACTCATATTTCCAAGTCTTTGGTGCCATAGAGTGGATGCTCCAACTTATTCAATAGCATGTGCCTCATCATTAGAAACTTCCACAATGTAAAGTGTACCCCGCTTCTGACCTCTGTCAACGACCAAGTTTCCCTTTGTCACCTTCCACTGATGATCACCAAAAGTGACATGGTGACCTTCATCATCAAGTTTCCCCACTAAGATCAACATTCTTTTCAAGTCTAGAATGAACTTGACATTCTTCAAAGTCCACTTCGTACCCAAATTAGTCTTGAGGACCACATCCCCAACACCTATAATATCAAGGCTCTTGCTGTCTGCTAGTCTGACATTCCCTTGGTACTGCTTAGATTTCTATGTTACATCTTTGGAATGACTAGCATGAAATGACACACCAGAATCTATGATCCGGTATTCAACTGAGTTTTCAACTGCACAGATAATAGCATCTTCTTTAGAGTCTAATACAATGTTCATCTCACTCTTTCCTTTGTCTGCAAGAGTCTTCAGACACTAATTCTTGAAGTGGCTCTATTATTTGCAGTTCCAATAGGTGATGTCCATCCTGTTTTTTGATACACCTCTCTTCCTCGACTTTGATCTTCCTCTACCCCCACTCCGTCTGTTGGACTTTCTTCCTCTTTCCTCAGTACTAAGAAGACTGTTATAGGATTTTCCAACACTTCGTGTGTGCACATCTTCACTAAGGATTAAGTCGCGTATGCCTTCGAATGTCAGCTTAGCACCTTCAGCTGAGTTGCTGACTATTGTCACTGTTCCTGACCAACTTTTGGGTAATGATGAAAATAGTAGGAATTCTTTGACTTCATCTTCAAATTTAATCTTAACCAATGTCAACCTTGAAAGGATTGAATTAAATTCATTTACATGATCAGTCATAGAGCCACCTTCCTTCATCTTCAAATTTACCAATTGTCGAATCAAGTAAGCCTTATTCGGTGTTGAAGGTTTCTCATACATGTTAGATAGCGCTTTGATCAACCCATAAGTTGTCTTCTCATTGAAAATGTTGTAAGCAACGTTCTTTGCCAATGATAAATACACCACACCAAGTCCCTGCCAATTTAAAAACTCCCAATCCTCCTTATTCATAAGGAATAGGTTATTTTCTGAAAAAAGTTCATGTAAATTCTTCTGGTATAGGTAATCTTCAATTTTCATATTCCAGAAACTGAAATCTTTTCCATTGAACTTGTTAACCTTAGCTCTCCCGTCTTTAACCATAGCTTTGATACCAGTTTGTTGGGTGACCAGAAAACAAGATAAGCACTTCAGACAAATATCAAACAAAACAAACTTTGATGAACTCATGAAATATTCTGAAAAAGGTTCGGTCATGATGACCTACATCCACAGGAGAATGAGAGAGAGAGAGAGAGAATTTTATTAACTTTTTGGAACTGTTATAAGCACTCAAAATTGTATCTCACTTTGAGCTCTCACAAAAATCAAGCAATTTACATTGTTGGGGGTGTGAGCCTATTTATACTTGAGGGATCAGACTTAAAACCCTAATGGCCAACCCATTGGCCCATAGGCCCATCAATGGTGACAACCAATAATATTCTGCCATGCAGCATCTTCTGGAACATTCTTCCATGTCAGACAACCCTTGAGCATCAACAACACATATGATGGAGAACCTTGTGCCATAGTGGAGCATCATGATGAACAAGTGGTGCATCATAAACACTAATGGCCCAACATCAATCATGGGGGAGCAACATGTTGTAATCTTTGAGCAATACCAACTTCTGAGCATCTTTGAATGGTCTTGAGCATCATAAAGGACTTCATAGCATACTTGTGTCATCAGGGATACCATGGCTCATCAAGGGACCAAAATGACCCATCTTGCACCATGATGGTGTAACATGTGCAAGGATGATGCAACAGGTTTCAAGTGTGGCATAAGAACTTCTAGGTTGGAGCAACATCAACAAATTGGCGCAACAAGAACATACTTGGTGTAGCAGCATACTCCATGGCGCAAGAGGGATACCTCATGGCGCAAGAGGGAGCAACATGGAGCAAGAAGGAATGCCTATGGTGCAACAGCATCGTTCTTGACTCAACCCTTTATCAGACGGCGCAATAAGGTCCCCTTGTTTCTCCATATCACTGCCAAGTACTCCAAACCTCTTCCATGAGCTCAAAACCCCCCTTTTATATGATCTGTTCCTTTGGCACTTGATCAGTTCTTTTTCAGAAGATCCATTCCCTTATCAGATGATGCATTCCTTTGGCACATGCTCCATCAACCCCAAGTGCTCTATTGTGATCTAAGTGCTCCATGTTGGACACGACTTCATACCCGAACATATACTTACCTCCATTTCTGTAACTCACATTTCAATCAATACAATAAAACAAGGTAGGTGATTATTATCACCTCCCAAGGTTTTATGTCGGAGATTCTAACATGGATCAAAGGCTTTCCTTGTAAACTACTTGTGTGATTTTTTTATATCAATTCAACACTTAATTTGACTACAACACCACAGCCTCTCATATAATATGGTCGAATAACACTTGATCGATTTTTGACCAAAATAGCAACATACTTTGAAACTTCTAAATAACCGTAGCTAAAATCGAAGATCACAAAGGTTTAAAACCATATACCTTATTGCGATTATCACAAATAGCAATATACTTTGAAGAACCCTTACTCGAATGATAGCCTCAATATTGTGGAAGCCTCTAATGAATCACACCCAAACCCTAGAAAAACCCTTGGATCAAAATAAGAGAGAGGGGAGAGGATAATTTCAAAATTCCTTATGATTGTGTAGGTTTCTGAGTCTTATGGAGATCTTTATTTATAGTTGTAGAAAACCCTAATTTGAATTCAAAATAATAATATTATATTGCAATTCAAATTCACTTTCCTTATCAACCAAGGAGGGTTTATGAAGCCCTAAATAGGCACCTCAAAACCATCATCTCCTAAGGAGGTTCTAGAATGCTTCATTGCTCAACTTTTTAACAGTTACACTTTAACCTTTAGACCCATTAATTATATCTAATTAATCCAGAAAAATTATATAAATTAACTATGATTAATTCTTAATTAATTACTTATATTTCTAATTAATATATTAATCCAATAATATATTAATAAATAATTTATCCCTCTATTATTATCAATCCATGTCATTTCCTGGTTATGAGGACAACCCGAAAAAGACTTTACTATTATTCACTCAATATACCAATTTAGTTAACACCTTAGACACACTAATCGAACACTTTGATACATATACAAGAAAAGAATAACTAATGGTAGCCAACAACTTTTTTCTTGTTTCATGATAATGTAAGGATAAGAGATGTTAGTGTTCTTAAAGGTTACTAAAATAAAATAGTTTATTTGTTTATAGAACCCATACCTTGTTTCAAATGTGATGATCATCATATGGGCATTGGACTTTGCTACAGTAGTATCTTATTTGATTTGTAAATAATTTCATTATTCACATATTGGAACTTTAAGTAGGTTTGTTCATGTTATGAATTCATATACATATTATGATTATTTGCATTTTGTATTTGCATCTTTAATCTATGAATAATAGCTAGTTACTAGATATCCATAGTTAGTACTTCTATGTGAATAGCTATGAATTAAGAGTGAGATGAATGTGCGTTAATATTGATATTGATTGATATGAATATGTGTCTTGTTGAGTTCCAAATTCATGTGTATTCAGTGATGGAAAATATTTTATCAAACCAAACTTATGGTGTGACTTTATGGATGAACAAGCGGTATATGTTGAAATTTGAGTGAGTTAATCATTATCTCTTGAAGTGGTTAAATGTTGTTCCAAATAGTCAAGTATACATGCTACTATCAGATATAGTGTGAAGTGTGTGATGAACGTATATAATGAAGACACGATTTTTACATATACATAATAGAGTATGATATCAATATGCCCATCGATTAATCAAATCGATATGAGCATGTGGCCAAACAAGGAAAACATTAATATGATGGTCAATTAATTTTGATAAACTCATTCAACATAATTCACAAATCTCGCTCACATATTGAGAAAGAAAAGTAATTATAAGAGTTTACCTTGTACAATAAACAAAAGGTTTACTCATTTATATTATTTAAAAGGAATTAAGTTATATTTAGTTAACTGATTGATTAATGGAATTAGTTTGGCTTTGGCTTGAGTATTTTAATGGATTTAAAAAGACTTAAATGGCTCATTCATCTGGATAAGTATAAAATTAAGGATTTTAGAGTTTTGGAAAATATTTTGTTAACCCTAATTTAGCCTCATCATCCTTAACATTTGCCAATGATTTTGAGAACCTCCCCTCCCCATTTTGTTTGACAAGTTTTTCAGAATCACTAAAAAAGGTTCAAACTTTAGGGATGATGAGGCTAGATTAGAGTTTTTAAATATATTTTGTTAAGACAATTGAAGATTAGAATATTTGTTAAGACGCTAATCTTGATCTTAAGTTTTTACTATTTTTTGATCATACAAGCAAAAAAATGATCCTGATCTAATTAATGTCTATCAATAGCAAGATGGAAAATCTCCAGAAAAGTCCTAATATTTCAATCCAATTTATGAAAAAGTCCAAAACGAAATTTTGTTTACAGAAAAAAACAAAATACCCGCTAAAACTTTGAAAAAACCCTTTTTGGCCGGTTTCTCAGATTTAGCAGGTATCCTGTCCTTTTCATTAGTTTGGTCAAAATATTGGGACTTTTTTTTGAAAATTACCCAATAACCAAAATATTGGGACTTTTATGAAAATAACCATGGAATTAATGAATATTATTATTATCAAATCATTTATAAACATAAAAAATATTTTGTATTATAAACAAAGGAAATACATTTGTTGCTAATTTCTAGAAATAGAAAGGTGGACTAAGCACTCCTGTATTTTTTATGACCACTTTAAACTCTTTATGTTCTTCATGTGCATTGTTGTGGGTGTCATGGTGAGATGTATTACGTTCGTTTCTCCAATTAAATACAAAAGTTGATAATATTTATTAATAATCAAATTACTTAATAAACAATCAATAACTGTCTACTTGTTATAAGGTGTGACGTTATGAGATTAAATGTCATTAAAAAATATCAATACACAATGATTCTTGAACATATTGATCTTTCATTATGTTTTTTAACCTAACTACTACCTAACCCCCATACATTACCTGGTAACAACCATCAAATTACACATATCTATGAAGAGTGAAAAATGAACTTTAAATGACAATTTAAATAAATAATCACCCTTCACATGTTTCCGTATAAACTGTCATTCATGGTTCACTTTTCACATTCGATAGATGTATGTTAGCCAATGGTTGTTACCAGGTGAGGTATGGATGGTGGGTGGTTGTTAGGATAAAAAATATAAGAGGAACACTAACATTAGAGGAACACTCACATAGTACATCTTACCATGACAACGATAGAGATATATAGGAGGAACGTAGAGAGTTTGAAGTGGTAAGGAAACAATAGAGAAGTAGTTAGTTCACAATTATATTTCTAGTTATTAGCAAAAAAAATGCATTTCCTTTGTTTATAATATGAATATTTTTTATGTTTATAAATGATTTGTTAATAACAAATCCATTAATTCCATGATAATTTTCAGAGATGTCCTTATATTTTGGTTATTGGGTAAGTTAGCCTCCATCCTCCTAACTGTTCCCTTTGAAACCGTAATTCCCTTTTGGTGCATTTGTAAGCTTAAGAGTGGTTTTGTGTGCTTTTTGAAGAAGAAGAAGAAGGTGGTGGAGTTACTTAGAAGCTTGAACCAACATTGGATCTAAAAGTTCCTTTTCCTCATCCATCTCAAGGAGGTATAAAGTATCCACCTTGATGAGCTTTTCTGATAGATCTAGCTTAGCTTTAGGTTTTCATGCTTTTTATCCCCATAACCATGGTGTATATGAGTAAGAACTACAGACCATTGAAGAGTCATTTCTGGATGTTTTTAGCGTTGTTAAGTCATAAAGGTGAGAGCTTGGTCACTCTCATCCATCCGTGCATGTGTTTTTGAGCTTTGAGTGACCTTTTGTACTTAGATTGTGTGCTTGTGCCCTTGGTATGCATGCAAATGGATAAAGTCAGAGACCTTATCCATTAAGACGTTTATCTAGTGTAGATCTAGATGTTTGGTGGTTTAACCTTCTTTATTTAGAACTTAATGATTAAGTTGGGATTTAGCTTAGTACGCGGAGCGTAATTCTGTTACGCAGTGTATAGCCTTATTTTCCCTCGATCGTGCCCCTTTGGGCTCTACGCAGGGCATAAAGCTATTCCACATTCTTTAATTCGACTGAATGTTGACTTTTGACTTTTCGACTATTGACTTTGAGCAAGTTTGACTTTAGGTCATTTGGGGTATTTTGAGTAGTATATTGAAGCTTGGTACCTATTTGTTGTATAGGTGACCTGTAGAGCCGATATTTGGAGTAGTGACTAGTTCTGATATCTTTTGGACTTTTAGGTAAGTTTTCCTCACTATACTCGTGGGTCGAAGGAACTGATGTCGGCCCACTTGGTTGTGTTATATATCCTGGTATATAAGATGTTGTTATGCGGTAGTGATCTATTAGATTAGTAGGTCTGTATGATTACATGTACTTGTTGGTTATATGTTTATCTGTTGTATAAGTTGATATAGTGTGGTTAGGTTGAGGCTATACTACTTTGTGCTAAATCTAACAAACCCGGGAGCAACCAATCATAAGTTGAGGGCTGGGAGGGCAATCCAGTCTTATGATGGGTGCTCAGGAGCAATCTAGTCATAACCTGAAGGCCGAGAGAGCAATCCATACTTATGTTGTGGGCTCAAGGGTAATCAATTCCAAGGACTGTGGACGCAGGGGCAATCCAGTCTGATGACTGTGGAACCATCATGCATGTTTGTATATGTTTTTTTATGTGGGGTATTTTGGGGGAACTCACTAAGCTTTGGGTTGTAGTTTGATTACATGGTTTCAGGTACATTAAATGATCGGGGCAAGGCCAATGCATGATTGTGCACATTATCCTTGGAAATAATGTTTTATATGACTTTTGGATTTTAAAGTGGTTATGAAAGTTAAATTCTTTTTTATTTATTTTTGGGACGTTACATTACGATCACGATTTTGCAAAACATAAAATGACTTGCTTAAGATCCTCGTCTTAACAACCTTGATAGCAAGTATTTCCAAAACATGTGTCTTTATTTGTTGGGTTTTATTAAAAAAAACTAGTTTCAAAAACTACAAATAATGGCAAACGGAAGACTTGAGTTTTATAAAATAACTTAAACATTTTATTACCCACCAAGGATCATCTTGCAATTAAAGGAAATATTAAACACAACCATAGAAGGAAGAAGTGGTAACAACCTTTGAAGCACTTTGAGTCCTCTAGGAGAGGCTTGTAAGTTGATGGAGTGAGGATGAACCCTTGAGACACCAACAATGTGCCAACTTGATGTAATGCTAGTTACAACTCTTAAACTTTTAAGTCAAAACAAGATTATGACTTAAAGAGAGAATGCAAGCAACAAAATATTCGAAGTTCAAGACTTTAGAGAGAAGATGGGGAAGAAGAAAGAGCTCTCGGCCAAGGAGAGAGGAGTAAAGAAAAATGAGAGAACTCACCCCTTATTTATAATGGAGTTATGGTCCAAGAGTCATTAACCATTAAGTACTTTTAGACAACTTTGTCCCCTATGTCATGAACATATCTCCCTAGGTTTGATTCTTTTACATTATACCAATACAAAGGTCTTTTCTCTTCATCTCATGTTTCCAAGAAGAAAAGAAAAGTCAAGAGTTTATATTTTATAAACTCAAAGTTTCTAAGATATAAACTTTGTCTTTTGCTAAAAGACAAAAGGCTTATTAGGTCCAAAAAGATGTAAATGACATATTATATTCATACTATATAAAATAATGTGTTACTTGTATTGTAAAATAATTATTTCCTTGAAATAAATATTTTCCCAATTATTATAAGAGTTTATGAATATTTATTAAACTCAATTTCTAATAAATAATCATTTGTATCAAGTTGTTGTTAGTGTGACCCTTAGGATCATATGTTATTTAGCAATATCATTTTAATATGACTCTTGAGCATACTAGATCTTTAAATCTCCCACTTGCGCAAGACTCATATGAAACTGATATAGACATTGGTGAACGTCTTGCAACATTTCACTGCCCCCAACAACATATGATATAGTTGTTGGGTTTTGAGCATTCTAACACTCCTATGGTATACATGCAACCCTATAAACCTTGGATCTATGTTTTCTCTATTATACATGCAAATATTAACTATTCCAAGGTTTCATCCTAACTAGCATATTATGAAGCACCTATACTACAAAGTTCTAGTTAGATGACATACCTTTTGATGTAGCTTGATGTCTTCAAGCTTTAAGAGCTTAGCCCCAATAGTGTGGAAGCCTCAAATGGAATCACAAATCACGAAAACACCTTGGAAGAACTTGAGAGAATATGTATGCACACTAAAATCGGCCCACTCTTATTTTCACACACTTGTGCCAATTTTGTGAGCCAAGGACCCCTTTATATATTATGGAGGATTAGGGTTACATCCATGTAAACCCTAATACCCATGACCTTTCATTTACATAGGATCCATGGGTTAAAAGCTCCATGGACCATCCATGAAAGCTTAGCCCAACCTAAATGAACTTGGCCCATTCCATATATATAAGAGTCCATATTTAATTAGTTCTTTTTGATCACTTAATTAATTTTAAATTAATTCTTGATCAATACTAATTAAATAATATGATTCCATATTAATATATTAGAACTTATAATATATTAATATAAATCATAAATATACTATTCTCAAAAGACTATCCATATAAATTGTGCCGATGAAGTGCAACCCAAATGGACCATGCCAGGTCGGGTCAAGTACATACCAAATATAGTTATGGACTTAGACATTAATCCAATAGTCTCCCACTTGGATAAGTCTAAAACTATTATTGAGTATGACTTCAAAACCTAACTGGCAATCGTAGCTCTTAAAGCCGTTGTCGAACTCTGACCTTGTCAATGACTTGTCCATTAGATAAGGGATCATATATTCCTCCATTCTAGATATCATATGGACTGAGACATGGATTATAATCATTCTCTCTGTCCATTTGTTGTTTCCCGATTTTCGATTTATGATGACTGACTGATTGAACAAATCAAATCAGTCCTGGCTTGGCCAAGCACTCACATGTGTCATCGCTAAATCATCGAGGGGCCCACAGATATCGCTTTTATCCCGAAGGTAAAAGGAATGGATAAACTTCGACTCGTATGGCTTGTTCTACTACTTGTTGAATCATACACAAAGGCACGTTTTATAACATCGAGTTACCAAATGCGTTTTCGTGCAATCAATGTATAACCAACTCATAGTAACAACTCATATCTCTAGGTTTGAAGAATATAAGATATTATCGTCTCATAATCACTCGTGATAAAATCCATGAAGTGATTCAAATGAGCGCGGGTTGAATCCAATACTCAGAACTTATGAGCACTCATGAGTGTTGTAGCACCACTTTGTCCACCAACTTGGACCTCTACAAACCAACCCATGACAGTCTTGATTCATATCTACTTCCAACATATGACCGACTATGGATGATTTGAATAACTTAATCATTCAGGAAGAGCGACTTAGTTATTCTGGAAGTCAAAACATGCAAAGTGAAACACAAGAATAAATGAATCAAATATGGTATCAAACCCTATGAATATAAATAAACACTTTTATTTATCACCATACTGATTACTCATTATTCATTGTTTCGGTTTTATCAACTTTATACTTGAATTAAAAACACTAGTTGTCCCATGCTCCAAGCATGTACACTATGTTTTTCTTAAACAATAGCTTTGCCATACACTAAGTATGCACTCTATGTTTGTCTATGATCCTTACTTTGTGAAATAAACCAATTGAACATAATTTCAATGATTCTAATTTCACACTCCCAAATCCTTATCGAAAAATGTGAGAATTTCAAATTCCTATCATTTATCGAAATCTGTTTAGATTTTAAACTTATATGCACTGACCCTCCTGTAATGAATATGTACAAAGTCATAAAGACTTGTCAACAGTCATTATAAGGTATTCCAATGGAGATCAACTCCATGGAAACTAAGTCTCATATTCAAAGTACATTGCTTTGGACATGCTTCTTGCATTAAGTTTTCTAATCTTACACAGATAACTTCCACCTATGGAGACAACTCCATATTCTTATTTTGACTATCACTTCTAAATAAGAGATGCCTCTTTTCAGAATATGTCAATATGGTCCTTCCAAAATTAGCACTATACTCCCAACTGTCTCTAAGCAACCAATCTTTGGTAAATCTCAGATTTCCCTCGACAATTGCTTAATCATTTTAGTCATATCCAATTCTAGACCTTTTCCCTTCTTAATGCCTCTGGGCATTTGGAAAAATTTAGAAATGACAAATATTATAGCACATGCAATCGATCCTGTACCCAAAGCAAATGGTACACGATTCATGATGTCTCACATAAAGACATGATTCTAGACCAGTCTTTTGCTACAATATTTTTATTTGCCATGTTTTCAAAATTTGACTATGAAGAGGGATGCCGTAATCATAATCGAATTTTGAGAACACAATATATAGAATTTCCTTAAGTTGAACCAATCCAACATGAAATTCATATATATATTCTTGACTAAAGATGATTAAGGTCTCAATCTAAGCCTTTAGAACTGAAATGAAGTATATCCTCTCCCTTAATTATAGCAAAACAACTTTTTTAATCCCTGCAGCCTCACGAATTGAAACTTTTGTTTTCTATAATTAACATTGCTAACTTGCAACACTAACAATAATTATCATGCTCCCACTAACATGATGATTATTAACATAACACTTATGCTCCCCTAGCTTTGACATGTACTCAGAAATCAGCTGGACTTCTAGAAATCAATACTTTATTGACTTTCTTACCAAAGTTTAGATTTCTGATACGAGATGCTTTGATAAAACTTTATCAAAATCATACACCTTTCCTTAGATAGCATGCATGTGTGTCTAAACAATTTCAGAACTATGAAAAGGGATGCCGTAATCATAGTCTCAATTGTTTAGACCTTTTGCCATCTGCTTCAAATCTACTTGGTGGAAGTGTTTCCTCACCATCATTTTCATGAATCGGAGAGAAACCTTATGACCCTTAGATTTTATGGTGTATGTGTTCTTATCCATGTGAATCGTCAAAACCATAGTCACAAGACAAGGATAATGACAAATACAAACTCATATGGACCGAACTTATGCAATCTTAACTTCTTACCACCTGGCAGTACAGGGCCTGCCATTGCTTCCAAGTTGTTATGCAACTAATTGAGAACTTTCAGAACTCCTATGCAAAGCCAACTTTAACTGGACTGGGCACAGAATATGTCAACACGATAGGTTATAAACCTCAAGTCGTGTGCTAGTGAAGAACCTCAGGTTTTATTCTTGATTAGTTCTTTTTAGGATCTTTAAGACTCCCACTATCCTCTTGACATATAAGACTATCTTGCCAAATATTCAAGAGATAGTGTGGATTCTTTATCAAGACAAACACTTCACAGAATTGGCCTTAGTTGGTCTTTGTTTTATCCAAAACATCACAACTTACCAATTTCAAATGTACAAGAGTAGGACACTTTTACTCTTACATTTGACAAGTGTTTTAAACCTTTCTTTAAGATATGTCACTCAAGTTACAATCTTGAAGTATGACTCTAAGAATTGTTTTGGAACGAAGTATGACTCATCTTCCTGATCTAACCATTTCAACAATTCATGACTCCTCTTCTTAGTCATAAGAATGCACTAAGATGACCTTTAGAGGACTAATTGTGATATGATTTCTAAATCATTAAGATGATCACAAACATGATACTAAAGTACTCTCCCATCTTTTCAGATTTGAGAAACTTTTATCTTTCTGCCTAATTTGATTCTTCCCATTCGTTCTGCCATACATTGAGACTTTTCCCATGTTTCAAAATTATACTTAAACTTGTAAGTATAACCATATTTACTAAACTTTAGTAAATCAAATAGTCTTAACGAGCTTTGTGGTGGACATGACCAGTGCACAAGAATGTGTACTCGATCCCTTTAGTACATCACTTGACTCACACATCCATGTGAACAAGTAATTAGTCTTGATTTTCCAATGCGTGAAAGTTCTCATTCATCATACTATTCAACTTGCATGATTCCAAGTTTCGGTCCAATTGAAACTTGGGCGATGAGGAACTTTTCTGATTTGGTAAATTTAGACACTACCACAAATAAAAGAATCAAATCCATTTTCCAATATTGCTGTCAGTGGAATCATATAAGCAACAATTTTCCACAAATGCCATTGTAAGGATACTTCAAATAAATAAAATTAAACAATTTTCTTTTATTTTAAAACTTTGCAGAAAAACTTATCCTTACAATCCACATGGAAAATTATTGTTATCTATTCCTTAGCAATATATCATAACTTCTTAAGCAACTGCTCAAAATTCTGATGCGATCGAAATCCACCTTCAAGATCAGAATCAGCATATACTTCCTTTAAGATTTCTCTCTAATCTTTGATTCTTAAAACATCAACATGTGACCCAGTCACATCATGTAATGAGGATCTCAGAATAGAACTTAATAGAGTTAGATAATGGGCTCTACCTGATGTAGAGTCAAACTTATTGACTTTAACATCCTTAGGTAAATTTGGCAGCTTTGCAATCAACGCCCCTTCCTTTGGCAAAATAAACATATGGACCCTTTGGTAATGGGACTATCTCAGACTTAGCCTTTCTCTTTACCATTTGGTCAACCGGGTTGAATATGGCCAATCCCTTTCCATTGGGAAGAGAATGCTTTTTCTGGATTTCCAGAGTCACCATTGTCACTGTCCATAAAGTTTTTGGGAAGTTGATCTTCTAATCAAATTTGCTTTACTATCGTTCCAAATCATTGCTGATTCAGCAGCACCAAGCAAATAGATATGATCAGTAAGGTTCATGTCATAGTCTGTTTCATAGTAGTCCCAAAGGAACTCACTATGTAATTTAGAAAGTGATTGAACATCCAACTTTCTCAAGACTTTGACACCCAACTCTCCCGGCTTGTCAATATGTGACTTCATCTCTAAGATGTGATCACACATAGACCTTGCTTGCCATTAGGGCTTGAGTGACCTTGAACTTGTGGGTTAGGGAGAATAATTGGAGGAGGTGGAGGAAGAGAAGTATGACTTCCATGAGCCAAACTCGGGAAGTCATATTCATTAGGAAAGCTTGGTTTGGGAAGATCATTGTTGTCTAAACCAAACATCAACAATGGGAGAAATTCACGTAAAGTTGATTTAAGTCCTTAATATAACACCCAATATGATATATTAAGGCTAGGACCCAACAAACTATTTTATAACTTGGAAGAGGGATGCTGTAATCCAAGCTATAAAATATTTGAAGGTAGTTGAATGACGATTCACCAATTTCCACCAAGATAAAGGAAATGTATTATTAGGTTTTAATTGGTTTTGAAACTCCTAGATTCTTTTGAGATTCATTGAACTTTTCAATGGCATGTTTCAATCTCGAGTGTGCCCTTCAGGTTTTGTGACTGGGATGCCGAGGATCACAAAACAAGGTGTGAAGTAACCATGCAAATATACTTGGTACCCTTAATATTTACCCCTCAATCGATGTGCCGGTTAACCACACACGCTCCAACGATACTATGATAAACATTAAGTTACCCTTTGCCTACCTTGTTAAGTCCAGGTTAGTGTGCCGGCTAACCACACACGCTCCACTAACAGCGTAAACAAAGTGCAAAGTGTAATTTCATGGATTAGCACCTTATTCACATTTTCCTAAGTAACTAAGATTGGGAATTTATAAGTGTTTAGTTACTTAGTATTTATCATTATACTTATAATGAAGGGAGAATTATAGTCCTTGTCCTACCTGTTCGGCTAACGACCCTCCACCGGTCAAGGAAGCGGTGAGTGAGAGTGGACACACATTAAACTGCCATTTTATAGGCAGTAACCTTATACCCCCCTTATAGACCGGCTTCGTGAATGAGGCATACTAATGGTAAGACGACTTGCTCTTATACATATAATATATTAAACTTTTAATATTGTAATAGTATAAGGGTGTATTTTAGACATTTAAAATACTTGGTGGTTTAATCTATTAATTAAACTAGACTTTTAATTTAATTAAACTCAAACCATATATTTATGGATTAATAATACTCTTTTAATTAAACGCTTTAATTAACTATTAATAAAGTCCATAAGAGTTAATTTGAACTATTCAACAAAACATCATAATTCCAATTATTAAACTCAAAATTAAAACCATTTAATTAATTGTTTAAGTTATGAACCCAAGAGTTTTAGAATTCAATTCTTTTTTTCATAAAAAACTTTTCTTAAATTCCAAAACTTGAGGGCAAGTTTTGTAATTCTTGAAAACCTTTGGATTCCATAACTTATGGAATTAATGGTGTTTTATGATGAAACTTTCCATGTTCCATAACTCAAGAACAAGTTATGGAATTCTTTAAAACATTAACACCAAATTTTGTAACTCCATAAAAACTTTGAATCAAATTTTTTTTTTTAAAAAAAAACTTTCATATCCATAACTTATGGAAGTTTCAAAAACCCTTAAGATCACAACTTTAAAAAAAACTTTTTAGCTCCAAAATTTTATGACAAAATATGTAACTCCTTAAAACATTTAGATCAAACTTTTAAACCTAATAAAATAATCATATCATTTTATCTTTTAATAAATTTGATCTAATTCAACTCTTATAGTAAAGTGACTCAAATTTTACAAATAATTAGTTTTTCATAAAATCAAGTAATTATCTTAAAATTTGACAAACTTCATGTTTTTTTCTTTTTTTTTCAACTTTGAAAAAAAATACATTTGCATAAAATATAATAGAAAACAACCCATGGCTCTGATACCACTGTTGGGTTTTGAGCATTCTAACACTCCTATGGTGTACATGCAACCCTATAAACCTTGGATCTATGTTTTCTCTATTATACATGCAAATGTTAACTATTCCAAGGTTTCATCCTAAGTAGCATATTATGAAGCACCTATACTACAAAGTTCTAGTTAGATGACATACCTTTTGATGTAGCTTGATGTCTTCAAGCTTTAAGAGCTTAGCCCCAATAGTGTGGAAGCCTCAAATGGAATCACAAATCACGAAAACACCATGGAAGAACTTGAGAGAATATGTATGCACACTAAAATCGGCCCACTCTTATTTTCACACACTTGTGCCAATTTTGTGAGCCAAGGACCCCTTTATATATTATGGAGGATTAGGGTTACATCCATGTAAACCCTAATACCGATGACCTTTCATTTACATAGGATCCATGGGTTAAAAGCTCCATGGACCATCCATGAAAGCTTAGCCCAACCTAAATGAACTTGGCCCATTCCATATATATAAGAGTCCATATTTAATTAGTTCTTTTTGATCACTTAATTAATTCTAAATTAATTCTTGATCAATACTAATTAAATAATATGATTCCATATTAATATATTAGAACTTATAATATATTAATATAAATCATAAATATACTATTCTCAAAAGACTATCCATATAAATTGTGTCGGTGAAGTGCAACCCAAATGGACCATGCCGGGTCGGGTCAAGTACATACCAAATATAGTTATGGACTTAGACATTAATCCAACAATAGTGCCATTCCATCAATGCCCAATTCCCCAAAAAGCCTCAAGGCTACAATTGGTGAGTAAAGTAAGTTTATCGGTTATCCCATTGCTACAGACATCATGTTGAATCATGAGATATAGATCGCAGTCAATCTCGTATAGGTTTTCAACTTTACATCAGGCCTTAGATGTCTAACTCTCAATGAATAAGAGGAGCAAATCCCATATTGACTATATACACCTCTTGCATGGTTTACATCATGCCTGATAATAGATTTTATAGCTGCCTAACAAAAGAACAACTTTTGAATACATCAAAGCATAACGTTCCCCAATCTCAAGTCCCAAATATGTACCATTCATGACATCGATCCATGAACTGATCTTGAATGGGTCACTCCAATACTTATTCTCTAGTAAGTATCTATGAAAATGGTTACAACTCTTTGTCAACCATCCTATTTCATATTATTCTTATTTCATTATTGCTCCCACAATAATAACTGACTATGGAGTTTTAGAGTGAATAAATTTACTCAAGGTTTAAACATGTTAATAAAGAACATAATAAATTTTTAATGAAAATATCATTTGCCATATACATCATAGTCATTACAATAAATGGTGTTTTATAATGTTCCGATATTCAATACTAATACATAGATCAAATCCAATCACTAGAATAGCAAAGTCCTATACCTCAAGCATGTCCTTCAAATTTTGCACGAGGAGGAGGCTTCGTGATAGGGTCCGCTAAATTTTGATCAGTGTGAACTTTGTGAATACTAATTTCACCTTCTGCAACTTTATATCAGATGAAGTTGAATTTGCGGCTAATATGACTGGTCTTCTTGTGTGCTCGGGGTTCTTTCGCCAAAGCAATAGCACCCTCATTGTCACAGAAAACGTCTAGGGGGTCCTGAATGGTAGGGACTACCCCTAGATCCCCCAATAAATTTCTTCATCCAGACAGCCTCTTGTGCAGCTTCAGAAGGAGCAATGTATTCTGACTCTGTAGTGGATTGTGCAACAACACTTTGGTTGGAGCTTTTCCAAGATACCATTCCCCCATTGATAATGAACGCATATCCCGATTATGATTTGCAATCATCTTGATTAGTTGTGAAGGAAGCGTCAGTGTAACACTTTACAGTTAAGCTTTCTTCCACGCCTCCATAGATGAGGAGCAAATCCTTAGTTCTCCGTAAGTACTTTAGGATGTTCTTCACAGCTCTCCAATGACTCTCCCCTGGATTTTGTTGGAACTTGCTTACCATGCTCATAGCATAAGCAAGATCAGGTCTTGTACAATTCATGGCATACATGATGGATCCAATTGCAGAAGCATATGGAATATCTTTCATCTTGTCTAGATCAGCCTTTGTGCTAGGAGATTGAGATGAACTTAGTACAGTGCCATGTGCCATGGGTACAAATCCTCTCTTAGAGTTTTCCATATTGAACCGTTTCAATACTTTCTCAATATATGTACCTTGGCTTAGACCTATTAATCGTTTTGATCTATCTCTATAGATTTTGATTCCAAGAATGTATTGTGCCTCACCTAGGTCCTTCATTAAGAAACATTTTCCAAGCCAAGTCTTTACACCCTGTAAAGTTGGAATGTGATTTCCCATGATTAATATGTCATCCACATATCGGACCAGGAATGTCACCGAGCTCCCACTAGTTCTCATGTAAACACAAGATTCATCTTCATTTCTAATAAAACCATACTTTGTGATTTCATCATCGAAACGATGATTCCAGTTACGAGATGATTGGTTTAACCCAGAAATGCATGTCTTGAGCTTACACACTTTATTATGATGCTTTTGGTCGACAAAACCTTCGGGCTGATCCATATAGACATCTTTTTCCAAGTGTCCATTCAGAAAAACAGTTTTGACATCCATTTGCCATATCTCATAATCATAATATGCAACTATGGCAAATAGTATCCTAATTGATTTAATCATAGCGACTGGTAAAAAGGTTTCATCATAATTAACCCCATGAGTTTGAGTGAATCCTTTAGCAACCAATCTTGCTTTGAAAGTGTGTAAGTTGCCATCCATGTCAATCTTCTTCTTGAAGACCTACTTACTTCCAACAGTCTTGCTATTTGGAGGAAGATCAACCAAGTCCCATACTTGATTTTCTCTCATGGATTGCATCTCAGCGTTCATGGTTTCAAGCCATTTGGCAGATTCGGGATCTGTCATTGCATACTGGTAGCTGACCGGCTCATCAGCATTCATCATTACGAAGCACTCGTCAATGAAAAATCCATATCTCTCAGGTTCATGACGAATTCTACCAGATTTGCGAACACCTTGTGTTTCCATAGGTTGAAGGACAGTGATCTCTTCATCTTCAACAACCTCTTGTTCAATAATAGTTCCAACTAAAGATGCATCAGGTTGAGGTTCTTGATCTTTTTCAAGTTCCACATGCCTCCCACTTACCTCATCTATTAGAAACTTGTTTTCTAAGAATTCATCCTTTTGTGAAATAAAGATCTTATTTTCACAAGGGATGTAGAAGTAATATCCTAAACAATCTTTAGGATATCCTACAAAGATGCATTTGGTAGATCTAGGCTCGAGTTTTCTGGAAGTCTCTTGTCTAAAATAAGCTTCGCATCCCCAAACTTTCATATAAGATAAGGATGGAGGTCTTCCATACCACATCTAATAAGGTGTTTCTATACCTTCTTAGTTGGTGCCATATTCAAGATACGGGATGCGGTGAGTAAAGCATAACTCCAAAAATATAAAGGAAGGGTACTTCGACTCATCATAGATTCAACCATAACAAGTAAGGTCTGATTTCTCCTCTCAGAAACACCATTAAGTTTTGGTGTTCTAGGTGGAGTGAGTTGTGAGATAATCCCAAGGCTCCTTAGATGGTCTTCAAACTCTTGGCTCAAGTACTCGCCTCCTCTATCCAAACGAAGGAATTTGATTGTTTTGTCGAGTTGATTTTCAACTTCACTTTGAAACAATTTAAACTTTTCAAATGCTTCATGTTTATGTTTTATCAAATACACATAACCAAAACGACTGAAGTCGTTAGTGAAGGTGATATAATATCTCTCACCATATCTAGACGTTGTTTTAAAAGGTCCATATACATCAGTGTGTATGATGCCTAATAAAACACTTGCCCTTTCACTTGTTCCAAAGAAAGGGGATTTTGTCATCTTGCCGCATAAACAAGATTCACATGTAACGCCCGCAGATCCAGGCTAGTCAATTTAGAGACGATGAGCATCAAAAATGAGTTTTTGATGGAAGATTATTTAGAAGGATTAATCTTAACCAAGTTTTAGTATATGTTACAAGGGTTCCGTACATATAAAGAACGCCGAAATCCGAGTTATAACGAAGAAGTTATGGCCCGTCGAAGTTTTACGGCAAAACCGCCACGGCACCGGGAGACGTAAATAGTGAATTTACGGTAGAAGACTTTTTAGCCTTAGTGATCTAAACAAAATTTGTAGTATACGTTAAACCGAAAACATACAAAAAAAGAACGCCCAAATCTGACTTCGTATAAGGAAGTTATGAATTTTCTAAGATTTGGCATAGCAGTGCACGGCCCGAAACTCGAATTTTAGTTCGAGCGGTTTTTGGCCTACGCGACCTAAATTAGAGTTGAATATCTCATTAATAGGAACTCAACGGTAAAAATGCAGACGAAAACGGAGTCCGTATGTAGAAGTTATGAATTTTACGCTGACATTTAACAGTATAATCTCCTCCTACTGTTAAATTTAAGAGCGGTCGAGAATTAGCCGACGGAGTCTAAATGAAAGTTTTAGATCTTGTTTTTACCTATGCGTGGATATAAAGAATGTCGAGAGTAGAGCTCGTATGTTAAAGATATGGACGAAACTTGGTCCTTACTCTTCGAGTGCGATAAATTCGATACAGTTTTGTGAATCTGAGATAGAATGAGAATTAGCTGATGGCGTCTAAATGAAAGTTGTAGTACTCGTAAATACCAATGTGTGGATATAAATAACGTCAAAAATTGAGTTCGTATGAACGATTTACAAATTATAATAGCATATTTACGTACTAAAATAAAGTATAAATCATATATACGTACACACACACACACGTGTATATATATATATATATATATATATATATATATATATATATATATATATATATATATATATATATATATATATGTATATATACAAATGTATATATCATTAGAAAGGTATCGACGATGCGGTTATTATAAGACTAGTGTTGAGTACTTTCGACATTAGTTTAGTATAAATATCGTTAAATCTATTTAAAATAGTATTATGAAGGGGTGTTTAGTCGTTTATATAACTATAAGGTCATTAAGTAATTATGGAGGGTAGTTTTTGTAAATCCAATTACTATAAATAAGAGGCTTGCTCTCATATTTCTTGCACCATTCTCTTGATTCAAGAGTCTTTCTTTTCTTATCCCCCGAGCATTTCGGTCCCTCGTGATTCGACTTCTCTTTCTGTAGTTTTAGTATTGTAAGGTGAGCGCTGAAGCGCTGCACGAATCTTTCTTAGAAAGATTCAGCGACGAATTTCTGCCCCTGCAGAGCCCGACTCCTAGCTAAAACCCCCTTGTAAGTAAGTTATGCTTACCTATTTTAAGATAGCTTATATTTAAAATTAGTATTGTTATTATGAACTTTTAATAAATATTTGAGCTATTATTATGACTTATATAAGTGTCGTTATAATATCTTTTTAACTACTCGCGGTGCGGGGAATCTGGTTTAAAGGGCCGCATAGGGTTGTTGGATTTCAGAAGAGCTATATGCCAAAATGGTCCTGCCCTCCGGTGTTTTATGTCTGGACCCTGCCTGTACATAGTGGTTGGAAAGTATTGTTTAGACGCTTATATAATGATAATAATAATAAGACTAGTAATTAGTCACTGTAATATTAGACTAAAATCTAGTGGTAATAATACTAGGTTTCGTCGAAGGAAATTATTTTAAAGTAAACGAAGCGCTGTCCGAGTACCGAGTCACCACCTTATCAAGTGAGTGCATAGTTACTTTCATCTTACACATAGATATGAAATATTTTATATAAACTACGTGCTATGTGTGCATATTATCTGAGTACTTGCTGTCTATGCTGTATGAACGATTTTATACATGTTTTAAATGATTTAAACTGTATATATATATCTACGATAATATGTTGGGTAAAACATGGGTAGATGTAATAGATGGAATATGAGTTGGATGATGAGTTGAGAGGTGTTATAGACCACGAGGTGAGTGTGAGAGGTGGACGATGTGAGAAGTCTTTTCCAAATGATGGCCCCGTCATCTAGCAGAGTATGGATGATAACCACAGACTATTCTAGACAGTCCAGTGGAACACTAGCAGGCTCGCAACCTGTAGGTGTTGTGAACGATGTGTTCACCCGGTGTACTCTAAACCCTGTCGATCATGCAGACTTGGTGCCTAAACCTTGGCGATCATGCAGACTTGGTGCCAAAACCCTGGCGACTATGCGGACTTAGTGCCTGTTGTATAAACCCTGGCGACTATGCAGACTTAGTACCAAAACCCTGGCAACTATGCGGACTTAGTGCCTGCTGTATAAACCCTGGCGACTATGCAGACTTAGTTCCTAAACCCTGGCGACTATGCGGACTTAGTGCCTGTTGTATAATTCCTGGCGACTATGCAGACTTAGTGCCTAAACCCCGGTGACGATGGACTTCGTGCCGATTCCTTAGAATGATCCTTAGGAATGAATGAACGAGGAATAGTTGATTCTTAGGGTAGATCCTTAAGAGTAAAGAAGATAATGAGGATGGGTAATTGGGTTGATTGTTTGATGTTTAAACATAATAATTATATTATTGTGGGTTGAAAACCCTATGTACTCACCAGGTTTCCCAACCTGACCCACTCCAACTTATTTCTATCACAAGTGTCGATATGAAGCTACTTTACACTGAGAGATTTAAAAGAGATGTAGATCACTAGTGTAAATGAATGTAAGTTCTGTTTATGTTTATGTTTCTGTATCGACGATGACATCCCAAATGTTTTGAAAATGAATAAAAATACATTTATTCGGAAATGCTTTGATAACGTATTTATCATGTTTTTCTGGGAACAAATTCCGCAACATTTTTTATTAAAAGAGGTACTCTGATTTTTATAAAGCATAAACAAAAATTGGTCTTTCTGGCCGTGAAAATGGGGATGTCACAGTTGGTATCAGAGCATTAGTTTAAGCGAACTAGGAATATGGATTTATTTCTAGACTTAAACTTAGAATGCTAAGCAATGATCGTGAGGAGTGTGTCTAATAAAATTTAGGTAATACACCAGAATAGACACAAGCACTAGCTAATTTAGGGAAAATGCCTAACATTCTTTTATGTGCTAAATGATTTATGATGCTTTATGATGCTATTGTATGATCGGATCTGTGGTCTGTTGCCGACCGGATCTGGAAATTTTATGTGTTCAGATTTCTAAACGTTTAATTACAGTATTAGAACTAGCATGTAACTTTTCGGAGTAATAAAGAGTATTACACGTCTAAATCTTTTCTATCTATATTCTCGTCTTGATGCGCTGGACGCATGCTTCCGTGAATGTAACGCCATGGTGAAGGTTCGTAGCAAATTGAGTAAACGGAGGAAACGAAAAGGCTTATGATAGTGAATGACACCTATCGGAAGATATCGTAAGAGTGGTACCTTGCCTTTAGAGTACGTCAGGAAAGATAACAGTACGTTTAGAGGAGTACGGTACGTCCGAAGTACACCTTCGATTGGCGGGATGATGAAACGATTGGCGTAATTCCTAAATTTATCCTACCCTCTGGCATTTTCACCACCGAGTTGAAGCAGAATTGATTATTGAAGATACACATGGAAGAAATCCTAGTAGAATCTAGGGAAAATTTTATGATTGATTGGACACATTTTTATGTGTTAAAATTGTTTTTGTGATAGTAACTTGGAAAGCTGCGAGACAATACTTGGGACGAGTATGAGTAGGTGTGAATGGTAGTAGAGGCCTATACTACCGGAAGCATAGGACTCACACTTGGATCAGGGAAAGTCACAAGGTTACCAAGGAGCTAGTAATTGATTTCGTTTTATTCAAGTATGTCGTTACCATCGTTTCGGTAATGACTAAGAAGATGATTGTTATTCCGACCCTAGTGGTCATATCAAATTTAGTCCGACTACGCTAAGTATGTTATGTGGTTCAGAGAATCAAGTTCCATGTAGCATCTGACTTAAGACGGAAGATTGAAATAAAAAGCGATCAGTAGAGGTATCGCGAAAAGTTGTTTGTACCTAGAAATGCTACCTTTTAAGATGAGATTAGAACATGACGAAAGTATAGTATGTTCTGGAAGACTCTAAGAGACCTGAGTCTAAGCGTTGCAACATACGATGATAGGTCATTAGAATATGACACATTGTTCCATTGTAGTAATAAAAGAAAACTTATCTTCAGTTCGTATCCAGTGAGGATATAGATTGTGACTTGAAGGTCATAATTTGGAGTCTAACGTGAGATAGGGAGCAAGTGCAAGATCGAGCACCGCCTGCAATCGAGAAGTCCAAGAATTAGATACTCATTCAAAGGAACATAGAAGTTACGATGATTACCTAGGATAAAGAGAGAACATACAGAGTCATTATACAACCCTGTTTCGTTGATGATTCCGGGACGTAATCAACCTAAGGGGGAGATAATTGTAACGCCCGCAGATCCGGGCTAGTCAATTTAGAGACGATGAGCATCAAAAATGAGTTTTTGATGGAAGATTATTTAGAATGATTAATCTTAACCAATGTTTATTATATGTTACAAGGGATCCGTACATATAAAGAACGCCGAAATCCGAGTTATAACGAAGAAGTTATGGCCCGTCGAAGTTTTACGGCAAAACCGCCACGGCACCGGGAGACGTAAATAGTGAATTTACGGTAGAAGACTTTTTAGCCTTAGTGATCTAAACAAAATTTGTAGTATACGTTAAACCGAGAACATACAAAAAAAGAACGCCCAAATCTGATTTCGTATAAGGAAGTTATGAATTTTCTAAGATTTGGCATAGCAGTGCACGACCCGAAACTCGAATTTTAGTTCGAGCGGTTTTTGGCCTACGTGACCTAAATGAGAGTTGAAGATCTCATTAATAGGAACTCAACGCTAAAAAGACAGACGAAAACGGAGTCCGTATGTAGAAGTTATGAATTTTACGCGGACATTTAACATTATAATCTCCTCCTACTGTTAAATTTAAGAGCGGTCGAGAATTAGCCGACGGAGTCTAAATAAAAGTTTTAGATATTGTTTTTACCTACGCGTGGATATAAAGAATGTTGAGAGTAGAGCTCGTATGTTAAAGATATGGACGAAACTTGGTCCTTACTCTTCGAGTGCGATAAATTCGATACAGTTTTGTAAATATGAGATAGAATGAGAATTAGCTGACGACGTCTAAATGAAAGTTGTAGTACTCGTAAACACCAACGCATGGATATAAAGAACGTCAAAAATGGAGTTCGTATGAACGAGTTACAAATTATAATTGCATATTTACGTATTAAAATAAAGTATAAATCATATATACTTAGACATATATATATATATATATATATATATATATATATATATATATATATATATATATACAAATGTATATATCATTAGAAAGGTATCGACGATGCGGTTATTATAAGACTAGTGTTGAGTACTTTCGACATTAGTTTAGTACAAATATCGTTAAATCTATTTAAAATAGTATTATTAAGGGATGTTTAGTCGTTTATATAACTATAAGGTCATTAAGTAATTATGGAGGGTAGTTTTTGTAAATTCAATTACTATAAATAACAGGCTTGGGCTCTCATATTTCTTGCACCATTCTCTTGATTCAAGAGTCTTTCTCTTCTTATCCCCCGAGCATTTCGGTCCCTCGTGATTCGACTTCTCTTTCTGTAGTTTTAGTATAGTAAGGTGAGCGCTGAAGCGCTGCACGAATCTTTCTTAAAAAGATTCAGCGACGAAGTTCTGCCCCTGCAGAGCCCGACTCCTAGCTAAAACCCCCTTGTAAGTAAGTTATGCTTACCTATTTTAATATAGCTTATATTTAAAATTAGTATTGTTATTATGAACTTATAATAAATATTTGAGCTATTATTATGATTTATATAAGTGTCGTTATAATATCTTTTTAACTACTCGCGGTACGAGGAATCTGGTTTAAAGGGCCGCATAGGGTTGTTGGATTTCAGAAGTGCTATATGCCAAAATGGTCCTACCCTCCAGTGTTTTTTGTCTGGCCCCTGTCTGTACATAGTGGTTGGAAAGTATTGTTTAGACGCTTATATAATGATAATAATAATAAGACTAATAATTAGTCACGGTAAATATTAGACTAAAATCTAGTGGTAATAATACTAGGTTTCGTCGAAGGAAATTATTTTAAAGTAAACGAAGCGCTGTCCGAGTACCGAGTCACCACCTTATCAAGTGAGTGCATAGTTACTTTCATCTTACACATAGATATGAAGTATTTTATATAAACTACGTGCTATGTGTGCATATTATCTGAGTACTTGCTGTATATGCTGGATGAACGATTTTATACATGTTTTAAATGATTTAAACTGTATATATATATATATATATATATATATATATATATATATATATATATATATATATATATCTACGATAATATGTTGGGTAAAACATGGGTAGATGTAATAGATGGAATATGAGTTGGATGATGAGTTGAGAGGTGTTATAGACCACGAGGTGAGTGTGAGAGGTGGACGATGTGAGAAGCCTTTCCCAAATGATAGCCCCGTCATCTAGCAGAGTATGGATGACAACCACGGACTATTCTAGACAGTCCAGTGGAACACTAGCAGGCTCGCAACCTGTAGGTGTTGTGAACGATGTGTTCACCTTGTGTACTCTAAACCCTGGCGATCATGCAGACTTGGTGCCTAAACCTTGGCGATCATGCAGACTTGGTGCCAAAACCCTGGCGACTATGCAGACTTAGTGTCTGTTGTATAAACCCTGGCGACTATGCAGACTTAGTACCAAAACCCTGGCGACTATACAGACTTAGTGCCTGTTGTATAAACCCTAGCGACTATGCAGACATAGTGCCTAAACCCTGGCGACTATGCGGACTTAGTGCCTATTGTATAAATCCTGGCGACTATGCAAACTTAGTGCCTAAACCCCGGTGACGATGGACTTCGTGTCGATTCCTTAGGAATGAATGAACGAGGAATAGTTGATTCTTAGGGTAGATCCTTAAGAGTAAAGAAGATAATGAGGATGGGTAATTGGGTTGATTGTTTGATGTTTAAACATAATAATTATATTATTGTGGGTTGAAAACCCTATGCACTCACCAGGTTTCCCAACCTGACCCACTCCAACTTATTTCTATCACAGGTGTCGATATGAAGCTACTTTACACTGAGAGATTTAAAAGAGATGTAGATCACTAGTGTAAATGAATGTAAGTTCTGTTTGTGCTTATGTTTCTGTATCGACGATGACATCCCAAATGTTTTGAAAATGAATAAAAATACATTTCTTCGGAAATGCTTTGATAACGTATTTATCATGTTTTTCTGGGAACAAATTCCGCAACATTTTTTATTAAAAGAGGTACTCTGATTTTTATAAAGCATAAACAAAAATCGGTATTTTTTGGCCGTGAAAATGGGGATGTCACATCACATATGTCAAATGACTAAGTGTTATTTGCCACCAAAAGTCCACTCTTTTGGAGTTAAGATATGTGTTTCTTGTTTATATGTCCAAGGCGACAATTCCATAGATATGTTTGGTTCAAATCTGGTTTGAGCCTTTTGGTGTTAACATGATAAAGGGACTTATTGTTTGAGGTGTTATATAGGTTTAGTTCATAAATTCCATTTATTGGTCTAGCCTCAAAATAGAAAATTCCTTTTAGGAAGTAGTAAATGTCATCATCAACAAATTTGAAATCATAACCAGATTTTCTCAAACGTGAAACTGAAATGATATTTCTAGTAATAGATGTAATTAAACACACATTCTCTAATGTCAAATATAGACCAGATGGTAAACATAAATCAAAATGTCATATGGCTTGGACTGCAACCCATGCTGCATTGCCCACATGCAATACCATCTCATCTGCTTTGGGTTCCCTACTCTTTCTGAACTCCTGTAACGAATTAAAAATATGAGTTCCACAACCAGTATCTAATACCCAAGTGTTTGATGAAAAAGTAAATAATCCCATTTCAATCATGAAAATGGATATACTTGAAGGGCCTTCCCCGACCTTCTTGTTTTTTTAACTCTGTAAGGTACTTAGGATAATTCCTTTTCCAATGCCCGACAACTCCACACTCAAAGCATGTGTCATCTTTGGCAACCTTTTCCTTCTTCTTGGGTGGTGGGTTTTGAGGAGCTTTATTCCCTTTGCCCTTGCCAGCTTGTGGCTTTCCCATGAAGTTCTTGCCTTTATTTTTCTTGACCTTTCCTTCCCTAATCATGAGCACTTAGGGTGTTTTACTTAGGATATTCTCTGTAGTTTTTAGCATCCCATGCAACTCAGAGATAGGTTTCTCCCACCCATTCATGTTATAGTTCATGACGAAAGCATTATAAGACTTTTGGCAAAGAGTTCAGGATGATATCTGTAGCCAAGTCTTGTGGATATGGAGAGCCCAATCTATCCAATTGATCCATGTAACTTTTCATCTTGAGAACATGTGTGCTCACATTCCCACTCTCCTCCATCTTCATTGCATAAAGTGCTCTCATAGTGTCGAACCTTTCGGTTCTATCTTGTTTACCAAACATCTCCTTGAGATGTCCAATCATGTCAAAGGCAGTGTAGTGTTCCAGATCCCGCTGAAGATCGGGAACCATAGAGGCAAGCATAATACATGAAACATCTAGTGAATCATATATATGCTTTAGCCATGCATTATGTGCAGCCTTTGGGACAGCAGGTGGTTCATCAGGGGTTTGGTCTTCAAGGACATAGTCCTTCTTTTCTTGTTTTCAAAATGATTCTTAAATTTCTATGCCAGTCCAAAAAGTTGGAGTGGTTGAGCTTTTCTTTGTCAAGAATTGACTGAATGTTCATTGGGTGATGTGTTACAGTAATTGGTGGAGCCATCTACAAAAGTTTAACAAAGTTTTCATTCGGTATTTAATTCTTTAAATAATAATACCCTTTTGTTTCCAAAAAACATTATTTATTTAATGTTAGGATCCAAATTACAAATCAAATAAATGGTTAGGTGTCCTTTATCCCATTTACCCAATTTTAACAAGGTAAATAACGTGTATTAGTTACACCATTTGTAATTCCTAGATGTATGAGACCCTTAACAATCCATTTGTTAATTTGACATGTTTGGTCTCATCTATGCCTTGGAACAATCTTGCTTTGGTGACCTTTACCACAAGAGGTTTCCAATCAAGTCATCCAATTAGAGAAACTTGTATGATTGACCTATAACTTGGTTATAGAAATCGCAAAAATTCTTTGGGCATCAAAAGATGATACTAATGGTTAGGTATCTTTTATCCCACTAGTACTATACAAGTGATGTGCAAATGTTTTTAAAATTGGATGGCATAGACTTGTATTTTGAAAAAGGGTTTTGAATATTTTATTATTCTATTTAAAACATGTGATATCATGACAATTGCATGCATCCAATATGTCATGGTATCAAATTTTTTCAAAAAAAAAAATCACTTTTAAGGTTCTTATAAAAACCCGATTTTTATATTTCAGCTTGGTTCAGTTTTAAAATTAATACCTAGTATTAAGTTTGTGTTTGACCCATGTGGAACCTTTTAATATTGTTTAATAAAACTTCATTTTATTAAATAATAATTTGGAGTTTGAATAAGTCATAAAAACATGATTTTTAACACTTATAAAACAGTATTTCAAACGATGTCGTAATTAACAATTTTATAAAACCGATTTTTATTTTATTGATAGAATTTGTTACATCCAGTGTCCATATTTTATATTTTGAAATCCAAACTCCTTTTGATGTTTATTTTGTCCAAAAAATAGTTTGGGTTTGAAAAACTAAATTATCAACCACACAAAATATTTACTTGAAAAATAAACAACACAAGCATGCATTTGACATAAACAAGCCTTAATATATAACACTTTTGTGAGCCAACACAAAAATGTTAAGTCCTTCCTAAGGGACAAAGGGACCAAACATTACAACTTGTTCTTCATGTGATCTTCAAGCTCCCACTTGCAATGACAACCAACTTTGTTACAATTTTATAAACCTTTTAAAAAAGTTATAAACTTTTATAAATCTTTATAAAACTGTGGTTCTCCATGGTTCTTCAAGAAATGGTCTCCATCTTCATCTTGTTACATTTTTCATAAAATAAATCTAGTCTAAAACTAATCTATTACATAAAAATAACAAGAATAAAAACTAGATACTTTTATTACATACTTTATGAATAAAAGAATATTACAAACCATTTTCAACCAAATCACACAAACAACAACACAAATGGTCCAAGGCTTGTTTATGTACACTAAAATACATATAAACATAAAACAACCTTTGTTTTTCTAAAACAACTTTAAGTGAAAAAAATGCATGTATGTTTTGTCACATAAAATAACAATTATAAAGTTGTCAAATAAAATATGTATGAACTTGTTTTAATAAAAAAAACTAGTTATCCATATTCTCCAAAAACTAAGATTTCCATAAACCAACAAATCTTAACCAAACTTGCAAGGTGGCTCTGATACCAATTGTTGGGTTTTATTTAAAACATAGTTTCAAAAACTACAAATAATGGCAAACGAAATGTAAGTCCCCAAATCTGGAACCAACCAGTGATCAAACACACGAACAAGCTATAATTAATAAGTATAAGAAGGAGTAGAAGAAGAAATGATTCCAAATTGCACACGTTCTATTAGGCCGTAAACGTCAGGTACAATGGAACACACACACATAACCGATTACTACTCTGACAAGACTGACACATATTTATAGGGAACAGTAAACCGAACAAAGTTCACAGCCACAAAACAGACTTGCAGCCGCAAACACCAACTGAACCGTAAACACCTTTTTTACGGTTCACCCAATCGTAAACACCCTAAATAGCCATACAAACACTCATAAGACCTATACAGATGGATGCCTAGATCAAACCAACAAAATATGACCTAACGGTCTTTTTCTACGATCAACACATCAGACCTTCCCATCGCACCCAGCCACATCTTCTTCTCGATAATCTCTGCAATCATGCTTGTAAATTCTTTCGCAGTAACTTCAAATATCTCATGCTTGCATACAATTTGATGACGAGCCAAGGTGTGAATATCTTGTTCACCAAACTGCAGCAAATCCTTCTTATCAACAATGTGAAAGACACCATCTGGAAATTTGATGACAGCGGAGGCTGTGGCCTCATCGTAAACCCAGTGTTCCATATTGTTAAGTGATCCATTACAAAAATTCTTAACAATAGGAATCTGTGTCATCTGTTTAGTAGCAGGCCACATCACATACTTGACGGTCTTGTTGGTCTTAGGATCAAGAAGACCTTTGACACTCTTCACGAAGGATTCGGCAGTTCTCATCCCATCACATTTCCTTTTAACTTGATTCTCCAAGAAAAGTTTGAAATCAGTTCCGCGAGGATCATTGGTTGGGTTGGAGAATGGAGCTTCAGAAAGCTCAGTGAGGTCCACTTTCGTCTAAGAGGAAAAATCATTCTTGTGCTTGTAATATTCCACATTTCCGCTCTTTCTCTTGACCAGCCAGTAATTTAATCTTTCATGAAAACCCCACATAAGAATTCCTGACCGGTCGCCATATTTGTCTCTGAATCGCTTCTTTCCGATCTCAATTACAGTCAGTTGAGGTTGATCTCCACGAACATTTTTGTCGGAGTTTTTCATGAAGAGCAAACCTCCCATTCGTTGAGCAGTAACTTTTCTTGGACCTTGCTTCAGAGTTATCCTTGGATGAGCTTGGGTTGGTTCGGTCTCAAAGTGATCAACAATTCTTGTGGTTCTGGCTGGTGGATCTGGTTGAGATGTATTGGCAGGGGCACTTTGAGAGGTCTCGACTGCACTTGGTTCTTCGACAGTTGTTTTGAATTTGTCGCCAAATTCTGCTATCAATTTGTTCTTCAGGTCGAAGTAACCAGCGGTCATGTCTCCAAGGTTGAGCTGTAGATCAGAGATTTGTTTTGATTTTTGCGAATTTTCTTCCCAAAGCTCGAAAACTCAAATTTCGAGATTTCCAATCAAAACGTCCTTCTCGATAATCTTCTGATTTAATATTCCAATATCTTCTTTAAGTTCTGAAATCGATGGGTCTGCTTCCTCTGAACTTCCTTCACTAATACATATCCCTTTGCCTCGGTGTGAAGGGTCTGAATCTTGTTGTGCCAAAACCTGGCAAGCCTCTCGGAGGCAGCATCATGCACAGGTAGTGGTGGAGAGGAACATCCAGGAGCTGAAGAGCTCCTGGCCTCATGAGAAGATCGAGCAACACTTGGACCTTCTTTCACAACTTGACTTTATTCATGGGTCGGTTGGGTTGGTGCTGTAGTTGCAGTGAATTGTTGGACTGGCGGAGCTTGTTCCCTGATTAGCACTCCCAGCCTTGGATCGACTCTTCTCCTTTTGATTGGCGGCTGGGAGGCTTGTGTCATAAAAAGATCCCTTTCAGATGGCAAAGAGGCTGGAGTAGCAACTGGAAGGGGAGGAATACTTGAAGTTGTATCCATATTCGCTGAGGTGTCGGCTATCTGATCAAGAGTTGGAGACGTCACTTTGAGAACACCACTAACTCCCTCTGTCTCCGTTGCATGTTGTACAACATCATGGACATTGTCAAAGAAAGCATTGAGATCCTCATTACTTAGCCTCAAATCATTATCCTGCTCAGAGTTGAAGAATAAGTCATCATTATCATATCAAGACAGATCACCACCAAGATCCATATCATCTTCATCATCATCAGCAACAGTCACCTCCATATCAATCATTTGTACATGCTCCTCGACAATGATTTCAATAGGAGGAACAGGTTCTTCTTCATGTTCAGAAGCTGTAATGACATCGTCTTCAATATCTTCATCGTCAGATGAGCTTTCTGATTCTGAGGCTTCATTTATCTCTGCAAACTGGCCGAATTTTTCCAGTGGGTATTTTCCTTTGAATTCAAATTTTGTACCCTTGCGGTTCCGTTTCATCAGCCCAAAAGTATTTACTCCAAAGGACTTTAAGTCCAAAGTTTCTCCTATTCTCTCCAAACTTGGATATCTACTGTCAAAAATCATTTAGAGAAACCTTGGGAACATCAGAAACTTCTCCTTCTTCTTTCCTTCCAAGTTTCTTATCATATCATTCAGAATGTATCTTGAGAAGTTGAACTCGAGCCCTGCAGCAAGAGCAACAAAAGCACGAGTATTTTGTAGTGAGATCTCATCAGCACCAGCTCTCCTGCCTGAGATGCAACTTATGAAGGAGTGAGCAATAAATCTCCAACAAGGAGGCAACAACTTCTTTATGGTAGGAGGAAACACTCCCTCATATCCCATTCTTTCAACAATTTTTTCTGTTTGCTCCATGGAAATCTCAGTAGGAAACCCGGGCTGGTCATTGATCTGCAACGCCTTCCGAATGGCTTGTTCAGACACCACGATCTTCTTTCCATTAATAAGTGATTCCACTGTGTCTTCACAATCTTCTCTTTTCTGAACAGAATCTTTGTTCCAGAATTGCTTTATCAAGTCTTGACAGATGATAGGATTAGTCCTGAAATCATGTGCAAGACAGCATCTTTTCAGTCCATGAATCATGGACTTTAATTCCTGGTGTGCAGCTTGTGGATCAAATAGAAAAGCAGTTATGTTGTGGTTGTCGGAAAATTTCAGGTCCGCCATTTGATCTGCACAAACCGAGCCAAGTGAGAAAACTAATGATTTAAACACTTAAAAATAAGTTTTCTCAATTATCAATTTATTTGGCCTTAAAGAAAATTGATTCAAATGAAAAACAATTTAATGGCCAAAAACAGGTTCACGGCCGTAAACTGGTTCACGGCCGTAATTGGTTTGCGGTCGTAAAGGGTTTACGGTCGTAAACGCTGTTCAGTGCCAACAATCGATTTTCCTTCAATAAACCCTCAAAACATGATCGGTTCGCATGAAAAACAACTGTGTGGGGTTCGCCTTGGCAGTACCTACACGATTCACGGTTCAATTTGAGATAATAAGAGCCAAAGATGATGGATCGAAGATCGAATCAAAGAACAGTTGAGAGAGAGTGGATGGTGTTTGCGGTCGTACACACGAAAAATGATTCTGATGGGGGTTAATAGCCGAGAACCCAGCCTTTTATACCTTGGGCCATATCCGGTCCATTTCTCATGGGCTCCAAACCCAAAAGGCTTCAAATTCAAACTCAATACATCCAAATAGTTAAAAAATAAAACATTTTGAAGACTTTTAAAAAATTAAAAATAAAATAAAATAAAATCTTAAAATCTAAATTCAAACTAACAATTTTTTATTTTTTTTTAATTTTAGAAAATAAAATAAAATAAAAATAACACTAATTTCTTTTCACCATTTCTAATATTATTTTTGTGATTTTGGGATCAAAATTTTAAGACAGCCTTAATCTGTTTTTCAGTACCTCCACCTTCATGAATAGATATGGTCAATCGCCGGTGTTGTGGTCCACTTAAACAAGAAAGATTGTGACGAATTTTGGACATGCTACAAGTGACAAGACTTTTGACCCTATTTTCCTGAATAATATTCCTAAAGGACCATTTGACTGACGACGACCACGAATATTGTTGTCCACCTAAATTTAGCAGCAAGATCTACAGACAACCTATTGAATGTTCAATTTTAGATGTACTAGAACGTGTTTCCCGCTTCCTAATATACCCCGGTAATCAAGGACTTCCAAAATACACCTTACTTTAGGTGCGCAGACAATTATTAGGAGGGAAGTCAGATTTAGAATGCATATGTCGTACTCCCAGGTAGGATCTTCCAATCTCGCAGAGGGATTAACATATGACTATCTGGATAGAGGGATTGAGAAATAGAATGGTGTATATGCTGTGTTCCAGGTTAGATAAGAACTTATCACGCAAAGGAGACAACATATGACTAACAGATAGAAAGAATTGAATAGATAAGAAGATGCATAGAAATAGAGTTGCATATGTTGCATTCCAGGTCGGATCTTTTCCAATCACACAGAGGAGGCAACATATGACTGATCGAAAGAAAGCAAGAAAATAACTTTCTACAGACCTACTTTATCAGAATTCCCCAGTTGCCCTATGAGTACCGGAATTAAGGACATGCGTCCATACATCGAGGAAAAGTTACACCACAGTTCTAGATACAAATTACTTTAGTCTAGCCCGCAAATTCCCATGTATATCTCACTGTTCAATCTACCCGAGCGTCGTATTGTCAGACCAAATGGGACTATCTAAGTCAATATTTGTCAAGTCTTTTCATAGTCCATCGTATGCCTAGTCTAGTCCATTTAAATCTTTTGTGCCTACCAGCGCATTGAACACAGAGCCTTGACAGTTCAGCGTTGGTACTTTACACAAATTAAAATTGCCTGTTATCACTTGGTTGATATCACTTCCCAGCACATTACCTGCAGACAGACTATCATGAAACACTATTTTTTTTTTGGATTTTTCATGTTTTCTGAAAAAAAAAAACAGAAATAAGTCTATTTTTGGATTTTTCATTTTCTAATTTTTGTTTTGTTTTGATTTCTCCCCCTAAATTTGTGCATAGGAGAGAAAAGAAAGTAAATGCGCAAATTTAAACTACCTAAAACAAAAATCAATATTCAAAACGTATCATTTTGAGAAAGCCCACAAGCACATCGAATCGAGCTTTGTTAAACGGTTTGGTAAACAGATCCGCCACATTATTATCAGTGTGAATCTGCTCCAACCGGATGAGCGAACGCTCATAACAATCTTTGATAAAATGAAATTTGATGTCGATGTGCTTGGTTTTGGAGTGTTGAACAAGATTTTTAGCGATTTGGATTGCAACATCATTATAACAGAAAATAGGGGTTTCAAGAAAATTCAAACCGTAATCCAACAGCTGATGTTGAATCCAAATTACTTGAGAGCAACAGGCAGAAGCAGCAACGTATTCCGCCTCCACCGTTGATGTTGAGACAGTTTGTTGTTTCTTGCACTGCCAAGACACCAGACGGTCGCCTAAGAATTGACATTCCCCGGAAGTTGATTTCCTGTCAAGTTCACAACCTCCATAATTGTTGTCAGCAAATGCATATAAATCAAAATCAGAATTTTTAGGATACCAAAGACCCAGTTTTGGGCTACCTTTAAGATACCTAAAGATTCTTTTGACAGCAATTAAATGAGAGAGTTTAGGATTAGCCTGATAACGCGCACACTGACAGACTGCGAACATGGTCTGCTCACAGTCAGATACATCAGGGATCCGATCATCGATCTTTACTCTGTTTGATCTACGGATTCACCATCAGGATATGGAGACAACAAGGGTCGTTCAGCCATCGGCATCAAGGCAACTTTGCAGTCCTTAAACCCAAACCTCTCAAGCATGTCTTCAACATATTTTCCATGATGCAAAAGGATTCCAATTGAATCTTGTTGGGCCTGCAACCCCAAAAACATGGTAATTTATCCCAAGGAGCTCATCTCAAATCTCTTCTTCATAACAACTTTGAACTCTTTGCATAGCTTCGAGCTCGTCGACCCGAAAATAATTTCATCGACATATATCCGTACAAGAATTAGGTCGCCATCCACATGCTTGATGAAGAGCGTCTGATCAATCGTGCCTCTGGTATAACCATGCTCGAGCAAATGATCTGTTAGAGTAGCATACCATGCTCGAGGAGCCTGATGTAACCCATACAGAGCCTTGTCTAATTTGTAGACATGATTTGGAAATTTTGAGTTGACAAAACCGGGAGGTTGATCAACATAAATTTCCTCTTTCACAGCTCCACATAGAAAGGCGGTCTTAACGTCTATCTGATAAACGGTGAACCCCATGTAGGAGGCATAAGCCAGGAAGATACGGATAGCTTTAAGGCGCGCTACAGGAGCATACACTTCAGTGTAGTCAAGTCCTTTAATTTGTCGAAACCCACGAACAACCAGACGTGCTTTGTTTCGCACAATCACCCCACAATCGTCTTGCTTATTACGGAACACCCAGCGTGTGTCCAAAGACTTTTTGTCCTTTGGCAGCTCAATCAGTTTCCAAACCCCCAGTTTCTCAAATTGATTAAGTTCCTCGTGCATCACATCAACCCAACTAGGCTCATTCAGTGCCATTTCCACGTTATTTGGCTCGATCTGAGAAATAAAGCAAGAGTAGAGACATGTATTGACATCTCCACTTTGACTACTCGTTTTAACTCCGTCGCCTAGTTGACCAATGACGTTTTCGATCGGATGATCGCGTTGAAGTCTAGTGGGAATTCATGGCTAATGTCATTGAGTGTGACAGGAAGGTTGTTGATGTTGATGAGTCCGTCATCTGCTGAATCCTCCGCCTCAGACAATCTGGGACCGTGAGAGGTGCTTGCCTTGTACTCATTTGCAATTGGCTCTGGAAAGAGAAGTTCCATGAAAGATTGAGTAGCAGCGGAAGTATCTCTGGTCATGAACTCTCTTTCAGCAGGAGTAAAAGGAGTGACTTCAGCATCAGGATTGATTCTTTGACTTAGGGAATTTGAATAAGTACTTGGAACAGGGTCATCCACCGAACGAGTCGTAGAAGGCACCGAAGGTGGTCTGTACACAACATCTTCCTCTTCATCTTCAATAACAACCTTCGAACCTGAGCAAGAACCTGACACATCATCTAAAAACACATTAAATGATTTAAACAAAGAGGCATAATCAAATAACTAGTCAGGACCGACTCGGGCGTCTGTCTCATTCTCCTCTAGCCAGCGCACATCGAAAGATTCCACAATCTGCTTGGTTTTCTTGTTGTATACTCTGTAAGCAGTTCGTGCGGCTTATCCCACAGAGTAACAGTAATCAACCTTCGAGTTAAACTTGGGGTTGGACTCTAAGTGAAGGAGGGTGCAAGGACATCCAAAAATTCAGAAGTGAGCAACTGATGGCTTGTGATTATACAAAATTTCATATGGGGTCTTCATTTGGGCTTTGTTGATCAGGACATGATTCTAGACGTATCAGGCAGTGTTGATCGCCTCTGCCCAAAAGAAGACCGGAAGTTTAGAATCACAGAGCATCGTCCTTGCAGCGTCTATTAGAGTAGGATTGCGCCATTCAGCAGCACCATTTTGCTGAGGAGTTCGAACGACATTGTACTGACGCAATATTCCCTTTTCGGCACAAAAATGATCCAGAACAGCGTTCTTGAATTCCGTGCCATTATCAGTTCTAAGCGCCTTCACTTTCTCATTTTTTTGATTCTCAATCATCACCACGAACTTCTTGATCAGATCAGCGATCCCGCTCTTGTTGGATAAGAAGAAAACCCATCTGAACCGCGAGTAGTCATCTATCACAACCATGCAATAAGAACTCTTGTTGATGCTGAGAACATTGACCGGACCAAATAAATCCATCTGTAACAATTGGAGAACTTTATTGATTGAGTTGATAGCCTTTGGAAAATGGGGCTTGCGGTGATGTTTGTCTTGAGCACACGCCACACATTTTTCAAAAGTGATAAAGTCTTTGACAGGAAGGCCACGCACAATCTCGTTTTTAGCAAGACGATTCAGGTTCTTGGCGTTAGCATGGCCGAGACGACGGTGCCAAATCATGGCATTGTGTTCAGAGACTTTAGAGAAGAGACATGTAACTTGCTCCAGGATATTATGATTCATGTCTATGATGTATGCATTTCCATCCCTCTTCGATTTCACCAAGATCCAATCTTCAGGGATAACGATTCCAGGCTTCAAGATAAGACACTCTTTGTCAGTGAAGTGTGTTGAATTGCCTTTGTCGCAGATATGTGAGACACTCAATAAGTTGTGCTTTAACTCAGGAGCATAGTTGACGTTCTCAAAGCTAAGCACTCCGTTTGTGATAGTTCCTTTCTGGGTGATCTTCCCGCCTTTTCCTCCCGCGAAGGAAACATATCCCCCATTAAAATTTTGAATGTCATGCAATTGGGAGATGTCTCCTGTCATGTGTCTGGAACAACCATTGTCGACATACTAGGGTCTGACAACATTCCTCCGTAGCTGTTCCTGCACGATGTGCGAGATTAATTAGTTTTTCGAACCCAGGTCATTGAAACACTGGGTTTTCCCTTTTTAGCAACATAAATTTCTTTTTCAATTTTTGAATTTGATTTATCACCAGACGCACATTCAGAAGACTGAGATGATTGGACATTTAAATTCTTGGGCACCCATTGGTATTTAGGTTTAGAAACATTTACATGTGATTTTGAAACATTTTTCGTTGGTTTTGATCGTTTGGGTTTCCGTCTAAGATTAGCCGAATACCCAGACGACGACTTTGACGAACCCGATCTTGGCTTAGCCACGTTCGGTTTTGTGAAAGTACCTGTTGTATTTTCATGTAAAACCTGTTTATTTTTTTAAGCTCGGCCCGTTTTCTGTCTTTATTGATACTCCAATGATCATCATTAGAACGAGATCTCGAGAATTTTCTAATGAGAGATCTTCCTCGTGACTCGTTCTCTCCTCTGTGTGCATAAAAAGGAACAAATGCCCGATTTGGACAATTGCGAGCAATATGACCAGCAGTTCCACAGTTAAAACATGTCTATCTCTTAGCATAAAAATTGGTACCGCTCTTTTCTGGTCTAGTGTTCTTATTGACGCCCTTACTCTTCCCACACGTGCATGTACAAGATTCAGGTTGTGTGACAGGTGTAGATGCAGTGGATGTGCTTGTGACAGAAACATCAGATTTATCAGACACGTCACCACAATTAACAAAAACATTTGAATCATCAGATTTTGATACAGAATCATCACAAACTAAAACATCAGTTTTAAAGTTAGAAACAAAAACATCAATTTTTGAAACAGACACATCAAATTTTGAAACACTATTATTATCAGACACACTCTCTTCTGAAGCCGACTTGCCTTGACTTAAAGGAGAATCTGCATAGGAAGTAGAAATGTTAGTATCCTTTTCCCTAGCACTACTCTCCGTTACAGGTATAGCAGGTTTGCCATACACAAGATATTCTTCTCTATCTATTTCTTCCTAGATCATAGGGATAACAGTGTAATTGTGATTGAATGGAGGAGGGACACTCTCATACCCTACACCTACCTGCTTCTTGTCTTCCATCTCATTTGTTTATCTATTATGGTTGCAACTCTCTCACTTGACACATCAAACTTTTTGAAATTAAAATCAGCATTTTCAAATCAAATTTTTAATGTGTCAAGCTCGGCAGTCACAATGGCAAGTTGTTTCTCGATATAATTGTAGTTCTCACACTTATTGCTATAATCTTCATGTAGTTTCCTAAAGTCCTGAGTCTTGATCTCTAGTTGTTCTTTTAGTGGTCTTTGGCCCTTCCTAAGTGTATAACCTTCGTACTTTAGGTCCTCGTTCTCTCTTCGCAATAATTCGATTTGTTCACGTAAAAATTTAACAGTATCAATACAAGTTTGAGAACAAGAAATTTGACTGACCTCGTCTTTCTCAGGCTCAGGGGCAGTGGATACCATGAAGGCAAACTGTAACTCCATCATCTCTTCTTCAGGATCCTTTCCAACACTCTCCTCGGTGACTTCACTGATCTGGGCCAAATGTGCATTTTCAGGTCCTGAAATGTTCAAGGCCTGAATTTGATCTTCCCAATCAAATGACTGAGCTACCACTGCCAGATTTGTAGTCTCGTTGTTAGCAGCAGCTCCCCTGTTATTTTCAACCGGCACCATTGTTCTTTCATGGTTTACTCTTCTATCAGGCTTCGGACAATCACGACCAAAGTGACCAGGCTCGTGGCAGTTGAAACAGAGACATTCATGTCCCAAGACTTGGGAAAAGAATTCAGCAATTTCTTGTTAATCTCAGATTTTTGAACAAAAATTTCTGTTGTGCTCATTTCAGTGGTGAGAGTAATAAACCGTTGTAGTTGAGCCTCCAATGATTCTCCAAGAATATGATTAAACATATTGAACTTCTGTCTGAGCATGTCTTGTCGGCTCTGCTTCATGTCTTCATTTCCCTCATAAACTTCAATCAGTGCTTCCCACAGAGCTTTGGCTGAGTCATACTCCCTGAATCCTTGTGCAATTTCCAGAGATAAGGCCATTGTAAGTGTTCTGAGAGCCTTTTCTTGCTTTTCAATTTTCTTGAAATCCGCATCTGTGTAATTTTCAAACTCTTTGTCGATAATGGTTCCATTTGCAAGAGTGGTAGTGATTCTAACTGGAGCCTTCAGAATGTTGCGCCAAATTTTGAAATCCTTCATTTTGATGTATTACTCCATTCTGTACTTCCATTCAGGAAATCCTTCAGCTGACAGAAGACGTGGGATTCTTGTGGTAGTTCCCATTCTGTACTTCCATTCAGGAACTGACATGTTTTGTGATTCCATTTTTTTTTATTTTCCTTTTTAATTTTCTTAAGTGATTGAAAACAAAACTTACAAAGAAAGCATAATCGAAAACTGAAAGGGTTCACAGCTGAGAACAGGTTTACGGTCAATCAAGGGTTTACGGCCGAAAATAGTTTACGGCCATATACGAGTTTTCAGTTGAGAACAATTTACGGTTGAACGCAGTTTACAGTTCAAGACAGTTTACCGTCCAAAACGAGTTGTTTGTAGTCGAAAATGGTTTACGGTTGAAAACTCTTATGGGTTTACGGCCGAAAACGAGTTCACGGCCTTAAATTGATGAACAGTTGTAGCCGAAAACTCCCAGAAATTGATGAAAACAGCTGATTTCGAGCAGATCTTCAATCCTTTAGCCTTGAAATCACTATCAACAGTAGAAACTCAATAACCAAGCTTGAATTATCACAAAAATGAAGAACACCCCAGCCGAAAACGCTACTTGATCAGTTTTGACACTAGTATGGCTCTGATATCAATTGTAAGCCCCCAAATCTGCAACCAACTAGTGATCAAACACACGAACAAGCTATAATCAATAAGTATAAGAATGAGTAGAAGCAGAAATGATTCCAAATTGCACACGTTCTATTAGGCGGTAACGTCAGGTATAATGGAACACACGCACATAACCGATTACTACTCTGACAAGACTGACACATATTTATAGGGAATAGTGAACCGAACAGTTCACGGCCGCAAACAGACTTGCAGCCGCAAACACCAACTGAACCGTAAACACCTTGTTTACGGTTCACCCAACCGTAAACACCCTAAATACCCCTACAAACACTAATAAGACCTATACATATGGATGCCTAGCTCAAACCAACAAAATATGACCTAACACGAAAGACTTGAGTTTTATAAAATAACATAAACATTTTATCACCCACCAAGGATCATCTTGCAAGTAAAGGAAATATTTAAAACACAACCATAGAAGGAAGAAGTGGTAACAACCTTTGAAGCACTTTGAGTCCTCTAGGGGAGGCTTGGAAGTTGATGGAGTGAGTATGAACCCTTGAGACACCAACAATGTGCCAACTTGATGTAATCTTAGTTACAACTCTTAAAGTTTTAAGCCAAAACAAGATTATGAATTAATGAGAGAATGCAAGCAACATAATCTTCAAAGTTCAAGACTTTAGGGAGAAGATGGGGAAGAAGAAAGAGCTATCGGCTAAGGAGAGAGGAGTAAAGAAAAATGAGAGAACTCACCTCTTATTTATAATGGAATTATGGTCCAAGAGTCATTAACCATTAAGTACTTTTAGACAACTTTGTCCCCTATGTCATGAACATATCTCCCTAGGTTTGATTCTTTTACATTATACCAATGCAAAGGTCTTTTCTCTTCATCTCATGTTTCCAAGAAGAAAAGACAAGTCAAGAGTTTATATTTTATAAACTTAAAGTTTATAAAACTTTGTCTTTTGCTAAAAGACAAAAGGCTTATTAGGTCCAAAAAGATGTACATGACATATTATATTCATACTATATGAAATAATGTGTTACTTGTATTGTAAAATAATTATTTCCTTGAAATAAATATTTTCTCAATTATTAAAGGAGTTTATGATTATTTATTAAAATCAATTTCTAATAAATAATCATTTGTATCAAGTTGTTGTTAGTGTGACCCTTAAAATCATATGTTATTTAGCAATATCATTTTAATACGACTCTTGAGCATACTAGATCTTTCACTATTTAGTATACAAATTCATACTCCTTGTTGCCTTTATGGAGTAACATCAACTCACTATCATGTGAGTATTCCATGATGGATGTTCAAAAACTGCGTCATCTCCTTGCCATCATGAATAGTAAAAAAACTTGTGTTTATTTATTATCTAAAATCAATATACCAACGATATTATTAACGAAGCCTCTATGACGACGTGAAATCCTACAACTATCTCGGTGAACATTAACATTAAACTTATCCAAATAGACAATGATGGTATTGTTGACTCATCTTTCTATTAGATCCTTGTAAGTTCACATAAATACCTTACCATCACGCGGCCATGCATCACATACATCATTTATTTGGAGTGTCTATTTATGTATCTATAGTGGGCATTAGTACATTTGTGTTGGGTGAGAGATTTTATAAGAGTATCCTTTTTCGACTATATAGGGTAATTGATCGATCACTAAGAACCAAGGATTAAATTTTTTTATCAAACTCCATGGCACATGCGTCTTTATTGTCACTAAATAACTCTTTAAGGCTTGTCCATACGAGTAAATTGGTGACACATTTCTTTAGAATCATGGTAAGGAGAGGTTGTGTATTGTGCCATAGATCCATATGTTTACCAAAATCTTACTTGTATTATTCAACATCATCCAAGTTAGTAGGGTTTGAGGTGCCATCCAGATGCCTCTCCTTACGTTGATCCACAATTCGTTATTGCATGTTTCTCTGAGATAAATTATTATATTGCCCCTCCTAAATGGAAACTCATTGCATTCTGATTTAGTGCAGGAGCTGTATACAGAGGTGTTACGAATGTTGTAGATGACATGTTGGATCTGTAACCTCCTTTGAGAGCTTCAGTCCCCTCTCGATAAGCCTACAATTGTATACCATGACAACATCAATGTTGTTTATCTATCAAACAAAAATATACAATACCAGCGAACGAATTAAATTAAAAATGATATCAATTTTGTACGTGAAAAATTAGTGGTTTGTTGCTCAAATTCGTGTATTTCATAGTCTTCAACATGTCGGCATTTCAGAGACAATTTGAATGTTTGCTCACGCCTCCTTAAATTGCATATACATATTAGTTTTGCCTATTTGTCTTATAGATTCGGACCATACCTTAATCTGTCCACATGTATTAGTCCAGCTTAAGCCCATTGGGATTCTACATGTATTTAACCCTTTCGTTAATGCAAAATTCAAGATATTATTGGACTACAACATTATATTTATTTACACCGGCAACCTCTCCTTTTCTTAACCAAAAACTTTTTGACTTCATGGAAAATACTTTATTTTTGTTTGGATTTGAGAAACATAAAAAATCCAGCCGGAAATCAAAGAATTAAAGCGAAAACCCATGCGACGTAACACCACTAATTTATAAGGATGCCACAAAATTGTAATTATTTTTGTTAATCGATTAGCTCTTCAAAAAATTCATATATACGACTCAAACCTAGTAAGTCATATTTTAATAAGCAAATTGTGAAAAAGCGCTTGAAACTAGACGTGAGTTGATTACAGTTATTAAAACTCCCTTTAAATTTTAAGAATCCAGCACATGTTGATATCGGTTTATAGTTTAATATAACTAGATCATATGACTAACCTTAATTAACTAATTAAGTTAATAATCGTGTGTTGGAAAGAGTAATTAATCAATCATATTTAAATTCTTGATTAATTACATTGAGAATAGTGCAAGATTATTAATTCCCACACCAAATAAATAATGGTACAAAATGACAAAGATGAATAACCTCTTCTAATCTCAATATCATCTATAATCCCTAAAAAAAAATATTGTCATAATGGTATCATGTATATTCATACTGTGAATATGTCATAATGGTTGGATGTTTAAGTCATGTTGTTGACAAAAGATGTGTATATGTCATAATGGTTGGATATTTAAGTCATGTTGTTAACAAAAGATGTACTATTACATGGATGTGTGAATTAATTGTTATGCTCCCTCCGTCCCAAACAAAAAACACTCATATTAAAAAAAAAACATTAATATGGTTTTACCTTGGAGTGTAAAATATGGTTTTTGGTTTTTATTAAGGTTTTACCCTTAACTGGAGTGTGATTGTTTTTGGCTTAATTATATGCATCAAATATTAAAATGAATTCTAGAATTACTTTTAAAAATATTGTATATTTAAAACCATTTAGAAAATCGAAAAAATATAAGTTGGCAATACTTGGCATGCAGATATCATATATAGTCGCAGAACTTACATAACAAGTTATCACATCTCGGGTTTTGTCTTTCATGAGAGGTAGCCATCTCCATAAAAAAGTCCATATCATGGTTGCTTTTCCGACCCACAATTATTTGTTTAGAAAGAGTTGATAGATGCCCATTGCACATGAAAAAGACTAATTAATAAATCACTTCGATCATTTTATTGCCATTTTTCATGTCTGTGGTCTCACTTGAATCATTTTATCAACATAACTAATAGACAAACCGAGAATAATGAACCCTTGTGTCCGTATTGTTCTGGACTTGAAAATCGAACCTGTAACTGTAATTCGTTCAAGCCTCAAGTAAAACGCAAAACTGGAACAGTATCCACTACAAAATCTTGTTGTTCCATTGTACTAACGCATAGTATTATACAAGAATTTATAAGAAATTAAACACAAGAGACCACATCGATGTCAAGCAGCACAAGCTTCATGTAAACTCGCCATTGGAAATTCATTGTACCAATTAATAAAGAACTTGCAAATATGCATTTTCTACATCTTTAATCTCCATGAAAGTAAACCTAAGATTAATTAGTTTTCAAATTGTAATTACAATCTTTCTCGAAATTTAGCCCAGTGTTTGTGATGACAACTAATCTTAATTTCTTACATCATAATCTTATAAATCGTTATCATATCACTTGCATGTAAGAACAATCCATGAAAGTGAGGGTGGAATTTGATGTTCTTCCATAACAAGAACAACTAATGCAACCCATGACATCTACTGATGAACGTAATTAAGAAGAGACATTTACAAATGAATTTCAGGAAAACACAAGATTACATTATCGGCACAAACTTCATGTAAACTAAGCTTTTGATGTTATGCACAACAAACTAAATCATGCGAAGGGTCAAATAAATGTGTTTTGTGACATCTCCTACGAGCTGGAAAAAAAAATACCATAGTTTTCAAATTATGAGTAGAACGATCTTAAATGAAATTTGACTGAGTATTGGCTACCAAGACTAGTCTTTGTTGCAACATTGATGGATCAATGAATGCCTTCTCACTTACCTGCAAAAACAATCCACGAAATGAGGGTTGAATTTAATGTTCTTCGAAATTTTCTTGTTTCATATTACGCTTTTATCATCAAGAACGAAGAAAACCATAAGAATTGACAATGTATAACTATAAAGAATGATGTGTAGGATGTACCTCAGATCGGATAGAGTGAAGCAGCCGATTGTTTACTTTGGTTGAGCTACAGCTTACTACGTTAAGGCCTTCTTCCATAAGTGCATCTAGTACTTGTGAAAGGGCAAACCCTTCTTCTATTGAGCAGCTGTTGATCAAAATCTCGACTCCCCCATTGCAGAACTTGACTGAGACTGTATTGGATAACTGATTCATCGAGATTTCAATCTTGTCAAAAGGTTTCTTGAGCCGATCTCTCTTCGTACTGATTTCCTTAATGTTTTCCTCCTTTTGTTTGATGTAATGCACTGCTTGGTTCATATGATCTGACACCGAACGGTTTCCCTGAACACCGAAAATCACCGATTCCAACATGAACAGACTATTTTTTAGCATCTTTGATATCATCTGAAGGAAAGAATAGATCGAAATTCACCTTTACGAATTCAATAGGGAGTAAACCTCTAAGTGAAGCATAAAGCTGGCTCATTTCTTGCCTCCGCTGCCTTTCGATCTCTCTGTGAACCATTTTCTTCTGTGTTTGGTCATCTTCACCATCTCCTCCCCCACAAGTAGCAGCTAAAGTAGGCTTATTGGATGCTCGGCATCCAGACCTTTTCCTGGTGCTGCTTGAAGGAAGATTGATGCTAGTTTTACACATACCATCCACCATGGAAAGATGTTCATCATGTGTATGATCTTCTTGGTTGAAGGAAATCAGATAAGGATGGTCATCAATCACCAAATCCTCACTTTGCTGTAAAGAGAAGATTATGTGATTATGTTTTGTATTTGGTAAATCCATTTTGCAAATCTTTAAGATTTCTTGTAATCTCTTCTTGATCTTTAATAAGTAGGGTTTTCTTTTGTTAACAAATAATTTAAAGATCACGAATTCCACCAGCACAATATATATTCGTTTTCCTTTTCTTTTATTATTATTATATTTAATGTCACTGTAGTTTTGTACAAACGCCACCATACCCATCTGTATTCACATCAGCAGTTCAACATAACCTAGAAGTCGTTTTCCTTTGTCTTCCAACATCCGGAAAACCATATTCAAAAAGCGAACTTGTCGTTTTGTTGTTTATAATACAATTTGCATAAATAAGTCAGTGGATAAACATATATGTGTGCCAAAGATTGTTAAGTTTTTAAGGAAAATGCCATCCATTAAAATAAGAATTACCGGCCAAATTAATACATTTTTCATAATGAAAAATTATAATGGTTATGTCTGTATAAATATAAAGTAAACTTCACTTTTGAACATATTTAACTTAAAGAAATTGCTTTCAATTATACTATTAATCAGCAAAATTTTAAATTCTGTCAACCAAAACCAATAATATTTTATGATTACTTTGATCATATTTTTGTTTATTTATGATCGGTAACAGCATAGAAGGAGATAATGCGTATCTTCCTAAAGCCTTTTTTTTATTTACTAAAATTCCATATTTTAGGGACCAATAAACCTAGGTACAATGTATCAATTTTTATGAAAAACAACCAAAAAAACAGTGAATTTACGATTACATTTCCAAGAAGGGAGCTCGCTAAGTGATCATAATACACATTTATTCGTGTAACCATGTTCTATGTCCGGTCGGTATCAGAAACTCGCTAATCATAATGACGAGCTTCTAGGCCAGTGGTATCTTGTGTTGTCATACCTCATTGAGGTCGAGGTTTCAAGTCCCATTAGAAACACATCTCAATTTAAGAATAGAATAGATTTGTTGTAAAAAAAAATAAAAAAATAAATAAAATAATAATAAACTACATATAATCTTATCATTATTTGTAGCCAATCCACGGAAAACATTTATATATGATATTTTCTTAGGTATTGGTATTATGCATTCCGTTTTCATTCATTTTTGTAATTCTGAAATAAAGTCTTTAGAATAAACCAATAATGAAGATGAAGATGGTGAATATATATATATATATATATATATATATATATATATATATATATATATATATATATATATATATATATATATATACGGGAGTGTTCAATCGAAAACATTTCTTATTGCGATAACATTTTAGAACAAAAATCATTCTTTAATGTGCAAAGTGTCACTTTTGTAATTAAATAAAAAACTAAATGTCCAACTAAAAGAAATTTAAAAACATGGGGGCAATACTGTAAATGGATTCGTTCGTCACATAACTACTCGTTCCCCGTCATTTCCTTAATCATTGTTCCCCATAATTTCTCTTTCTACTTTTGTGAACCGAAACCTCTCAAAAAAACCCTAAATCTTCGACGATAATCGTTGAATCGAACACCAAAAGCTTGATAAAATAAAAAATGTCGTCAACGATTGATTTTGCAAGAACAAGTGCTATAGATCAAGGTAAAAAACGACACATTCCTTGATTTTGTTTTCAACTTACAACAATCGTAAAACGAATTTTACACTATTATTTGACATTTCGACACCGATTTTCAAAATAGAAATAATTATTGAAATATTTTAGTTGATAACACTCGATTTTAACTGTTATTTAAATGATTTTAGTTGATAACACTCGATTTTAACTGTTATCGAATGTTTTATATAGGATTTTTGGAATTTTTTTTACGAGTCTTATCAAGTGTTATCAATTGATTATTGACCTAATGAAGTTGAATAATAGTAGATTTTACGTGTTGTCTATGGTTTTTTGATTGGTATGCTATGTTTCACTAGATTTCAACTGTTATCGAGTGTTTTATGTAGTTTATTTTTGGAATTTTTTACTCTATTTTTCGTTTACAAGTCTTATCAAGCGTTATCGGTTGATCATTTGTAACTTCATTAGTAGAAGACTCTTTGTTGATCACCACGTCTAGAATCGAACCAACATAAAAGAAATTTGTATCTAGTGGAAACAAAAGACTTGCAACTTTCAGCCTCGAAATTTCTTCCATTTTCACATCTGTCATCTGAGGAATATTATAATGATCATTTGCATTCTTCACAACTATGGACCAAAATCTGGAACATGAAATTTTTGTGTCCTTGGTTGAAGAAGAAGGACTTAGACGAAATTGAGCCCATAAGACTTGACTTAAGTTAATCTTATCTTCGGTATAGATTCCATACATCAGTGAGTGAAACATTTTTCTCTCATTGTCAGACCTAGTAGTCCTTTATGAGAAACACTTGAAATATATCATGAACATTGTGTTCCACATAACTGGCAAACAAGTCTACTTAAACTTGACAATTGAGTCAAAATAGGTGTAAAACCCAGTTGATGTAGAGCTTTGAGCATATTTGTAGTAGTCGGAAGATCGGGACGATAGTATGAAGCATCATTAGGTAACCCCAATAGTTTGCAAAAACTCGATCGATAAATCCTCGTTTTGTGCCCTTGAATCTCAAAAATCATAGTATCCTTTGATTTCTTGTAGCTTGTTGTGGTATAAGCCAAAATTATAGCAGATAAATGAATATTCTCATAGTGAGTCAGAGCCTTCTTCAGAATTGAGGAATTAAGGCACTCGATTAGAGGTTGAACTATAACTGCATACTTCGAAGAAACAAGATCAGCAATCAAGTGTTGATTTTTCTTGATAGTGAGGGTAATAGAGGAAGCATATTGGTCCATAAATTACACATTTTCACCAACAAAAACTATGGATGAATTTTGAGCAAGAACACAAAGAACAATGATGAAGGTAGTAAGAATACTAGGTAATTGCTTGAGAGTATTTTGTGAGCGAAAAGATCTAAATAGGAATGAAAAGGGGTTTGTAAATGGATAGGGATATCAAACAGTTAATATTTGAATTTCAAACATCCCAGAATAAGTGCAGATTGAAACAGCCAAATTCTAGCATTAAATACATATCCAATCAGACGACAAGATTTCATGCCAACTACCCATGCTCATCATCACGTAAAAATTGACCAAATAGATAAAACTAGCTCAACATTTTTGTAACAGAATAATGTCATTAGTACTCAACCTTTTTTTAATAACACCTTTTCTAATCAAGAACAAAGTTTCACCTTCGTAATAACAATCACCATCGGAGTTAAGAACCATTTCCGTAACCAGAACCAAGCTAGGGTTTTTGGTGTTTCAACAAAATCATGTTGAAAATGATTGGAATCATAAATACAGAGTTTGTAAATCCTAATTTAAAGTTTGAATTAACTTGAAATGTCAAGGGTTTTAAGTGATGTGAATATGAATTGATGAAGAAAATAGAAAGAAGATGGTAAAGTCTTTGGCATTTCACTAAAATGATGGTAGCAATGATTGTAGACCATGATCACAAAATTGGAAAACCATAATTTCAAGTTGTTATATACTTGAAATATCAAGGTTTTAGTGCAAATATGTGATATGATGAAGAAATATAGATAAAAGTTGGTAGTAATGATGGTGTTGTTGGAATAGGTGTCCAAGGTCATAACTAAATTGGTTTAGGTCAAAACTAAATTGATATAACTTTATGGAATAAAAGTAAAGTGTGTTTTGGGTTGCCCTTAATAACTAGAAATAGATAGAAATAACTTTAGGAAAGAGATAAAGTCATTTTTTAATTTATTATATGATTAGTAAATTAATTTGAAATGATTGGAATTAATTTATTATTAATCAAAATTAATCTGCAATTAATTTAGGATTAATTGGAATTAATTAAAGGTGTAAGGGCTTAATTATAATTGTTCAAAATTGAGGAAGGAAGAAAATTCTAGAAGGTTCCTAGTATGGAACAGTTATATGGAGGTTTTTAGGGTTTCTGGAAGCCTCCTGATAGATGATAAGGATAACTGTCTTGAATAGATTAAATCTGAATATTTAATTATTCAAAGCAGGGTTTATTCTGGAGATCCCATAGCTATAAATACATCCTCTAGGCATCAAATTTCATGTATAATCATTTTTGGAATGAAAAATGCGAATTTCTCATCCTTTCTCCTCTCTAATCTTGATATCTAGTGTTCTAGGGTATTGGGTGTGAGTCATTAGAGGCGTTCATAAACCCGTGTAAAGCTATAAAAATCATCAACAATAACAAGAATATACTTATTACCACCAATGATTTCAATAGACGACAGACCACGCACATCTATTTGAATCAATTTGAGAGGTTCAACAATCATTGTATTCATAATTGATGAATGACTTTTTCAATTTTGCTTTCCCAATTCACATGCAACACTATTAAATGTGACTTGAGCATTTGGAGAATTCGTATGGAGAATTTGAGTTTAATGGAGAACTTGGAACTTAATGGAGAACTTGCGGTTCATGGAGCATGTGACAAAGAAATGAATAATCTCACAAAGGAACAACTCAAGTGAAAAAGAAACGAATCTTCTAAAAGGGGGTATGGAGCACCTGGAAGTGGAATGAAGCATCCTGGTGCATGGATGTGTCATCTGTGATCAAGATGCACCATCCTATGCTTGGATGCGCCACTTAGAAGTCAATGTGCACCACCAAGTGACTTGATATGCCACTAAGTGACATGAAATGCCATGAAGTTACTTCATATGTCACCAAGTGACATGATATTCCATCAAGTGAGAAGATATGCCACGAAGGGATAGGATATGCCATTCATGAGGTGGATGTGCCATTATGGAGAGGATATGCCAACTTGGGAGAGGATGCACCAACCTTGCAGAGGATGCATTATCCCTTGATGAATATGCGTCATCCACATGCCTGATGCATCATGATGATGCAAGGATGCACCACTTGGTTCCTTGATGCATCATGTCACATCCCCATTTTCACGGCCAGAAAAGACCGATTTTGTTTATGCTTTATAAAAATCAGAGTATATTTTTAAAGAAATATATTACGGAATTTGTTCCGAGAAAAACATGATAAATATATTATCCAATCATTTCCGAAGAAATGTATTTTTATTCATTTTAAAACTTTGGTATGTCATCGTCAATACTGAAACATAAGCATAAACAGACCTTACATTTGTTTACACTAGTGATCTACATCTCCTTTCATCTCTCAGTGTAAAGTAGCTTCGTATCGACACCTGTGATACAAATAAACTTGAGTGGGTCAGGTTGGGAAACCTGTGAGTACATAGGGTTTTCAACCCACAATAATATAATTATTATGTTTAATCATCAAACAATTAACCCAATTATCCATCACCATTATCTTCTTTATTCCTAATTACCTTCCCTAAGGATTTATCCTAAGGTTCATTTCCTACATCGTATTTACCTCTCATCTCCTTACATCACATTTCCTTATATGTTTGTTCCTAAGGACTTTTCCTAAGGATCATCGCCTACATCGTATAGACAATACTGATTCGGGGATTACTCCCTCAATACGTGTCTAGTAAGGGTTAGGGTATCATCGCATGAATACGTAGTTACAACATCGCCTCAACTCGTAATTCATAGTAAGGGTTAGGGTATCATCGCATGAATACGTAGTTACAACATCGCCTGAACTCGTAATTCATAGTAAGGGGTTAGAGTATCATCGCATGAATACGTACTTACAACATCGCCTGAACTCGTAATTCATCACCTACAGGTTATGAGCCTACTGGTGTTTCCACATGACTGTCTAGAATAGTCAGTGGTCGCCATCTATACTCTGGTAGATGACTACATCGCCGGTCAAGGTTATGGTATCTCCTCTCATCTCACATCACCTATTTATCATCACCTATCTATCATCACCTAATTATCATCACCTTTCTATCATCTCCTAATTATCATCGCCTTTCTATCATCACCTAATTATTATCACCTTTCTATCATCTCCTATCAATCATCACCCGTTGCTACCCAATATATACTTATAAGCATAAAAATACGTATACAGTTTAAATCACGTAAACATGTATAAATCGCTTATCTAGCATAGATATCAAGAACACGGATAATATGTACACATAACACGTAATTTATATTAAATACTTCATATCTATGCGTAAGATGAAAGTAACTATGCACTCACCTTAATAGCGTGAGTCGATAGAATCTAACTAAAAACGGTCAGCGGTTCGTGATCGTCGGGCTCGGGATGCGAAACTCCTTCAGCAAACGAGAGAGAGAGAGAGAGAGAGAGAAAAGAAATGGTGTAAGGAATGAAAGGGTTGAACTTGCTATTTATAGGCTGTTCTGGGCTCATTCACGTCGTAAACATGATAGGTTCACGTCGTGAACGTCCATGAGTCATCATGTAGAGTTAACACGTGTTTTCTAGCCCCGATTAGTGTCCCTGACACATTTCACGTTGTGAACTTCATGTTCACGTCGTGACTTAAGGCGGCTAGGGTTTCTGCCACGTGTCATGCCCTCAACAGCTGCATCTTCGGAAGGCCATAACTTTTGCATACGAGCTCCGTTTTTGATGTTCTTTATATCCACACGAAGGTGGAGATGTACTCTACAACTTTCCTTTAGAACCCTAAGGCGAAAAAGTACTCTATCATAAACTCACTTTTTACGATTCCCGGTGTCGTGTCGGTTTTGTCGCGAAACTTCGACAGGTCATAACTTCTTCGTTATAACTCGGATTTCGACGTTCTTTATATGTACGGAAACCTTGTGACATATACTAAAACTTAGTTAAGATTATTTATTCTAAATAATCCTCTATAAAAAGTCATTTTTGACGCTTATCGTCTCTAAATTGACTAGCCCGAATCTGCGGGCGCTATAATTATCTCCCCCTTAGGATGATTACGTCCCAGAATCATCAACAAAACAGGGCTTGTATAATGACTCCATGCGTTGTCTCTTTATCCTAGGTAATAACCGTAACTTCTATGTTCCTTCGAGTGATTTTCTAACTCTTGGATTTTTTTACTGCATGCGATGCTCAATCATGCACCCGCTCTTTATCCTATATTGGACTTTCAATCGTAACCTTCGAGTTACAAGATCGATCCTTATTGGAGAATCTTACTTCTTCTTAAACAGACTTAACTTAAGAGAAGTTCTTTACTTCATTATCATAACAGATCGATGGGTCATGTTCTAATGACCTCTCATCGTATGATGCAACGCTTAGACTCAGGTCTCTTAGAGTCAAATTTCATAATGGAATATACCTTCCTTCATGTTCTAGTGTGATATAATCACATTTTAGCATATATCATTTCTATCTACAAGCTTCTTTAACGAGCGTGATGTTATTGATCGCATTAATTTCAATATTCTGACTTAAGTCGGATGCTACATCGAAATTGGTTTTCTCAACCACGTAACATACTCATCTTAGTCGGACTCGATTTGATATGACCACTAGGGTTGGAATAACAATCATCTTCTTAGTCATCACCGAAACGATGGTAACGAGATACTTGAACAAAACGAAATCAATTACTAGCTTCTTGGTAACCTTGTGACTTTCCCTGATCCAAGTGCGAGTCATGTGCTTCCGATAGTATAGGCCTCTACTACCTTTCACACCTACTTATACTCATCCCAAGTATTGTCTCGCAGTTCCCAAGTCCTAAAATCACAAAACAATTTAACACATACGAATGTGTCCAAATAATCATAAAAGTTTCCTTAGACTCTACTAGGACTTCTTCCATGCGTATCTTCAATCATCAATTATGCTTCAACTCGATTTGTGATGGAAATGCCAGACGAAGAGACAACTTCAAGAATTACTCCAATCGTTCCATCATCCTGCCAATCGAAGGTGTACTTCAGACGCACCGTACTCCTCTAAACGTTCCGTTATTTTATCAGTCATATTCTAAAGGCAAGATACCACTCTTACGATATCTTCCGATAGGTGTCATTCACTATCATAAGCCTTTCATTTCCTCCATTTACTCAATTCTCTACGAGTCTTCACCATGACATTTTGTACACCCAAGCAGACGTTCAGTGTACCGAGCGAGAATTTAAGATAAGAAAGCTTTATTTACAATAAATGTATAAATCTCCTTATCACTCCGAAACGTTTACATGCTAGTTCTAATATCGTAGTCATACGCTTAGAATCTTGAACACATAAGGTTTCCAGATCCGTTCGGCAACAGACAATAGATCCGAACAAATAATAGCATATAAGGCATCTTTATAGTTATAACATAAAACATTTTAGGCATCTTTCCTAAAATAAACTAGTGCTCGTTTCTAAAATATAGCAGACACTCATCTCACAATCATTGCTTAGCATTCTAAGTTTAAGTCTAGAAATTTCCTACAAATTCCTAGTTCGCTTAAACTAATGCTCTGATACCAACTGTCACATCCCCATTTTCACGGCCAGAAAAGACCGATTTTGTTTATGCTTTATAAAAATAAGAGTATATTTTTAAAGAAATATATTGCGGAATTTGTTCCCAGAAAAACATGATAAATATATTATCCAATCATTTCCGAAGAAATGTATTTTTATTCATTTTAAAACTTTGGGATGTCATCGTTAATACTGAAACATAAGCATAAACAGACCTTACATTTATTTACACTAGTGATCTACATCTCCTTTAATCTCTCAGTGTAAAGTAGCTTCGTATCGACACCTGTGATACAAATAAGCTTGAGTGGGTCAGGTTGGGAAACCTGGTGAGTACATAGGGTTTTCAACCCACAATAATATAATTATTATGTTTAATCATCAAACAATTAACCCAATTACCCATCCCCATTATCTTCTTTATTCCTAATTACCTTCCCTAAGGATTTATCCTAAGGGTCATCTCCTACATCGTATTTACCTCTCATCTCCTTACATCGTATTTCCTTATATGTTTGTTCCTAAGGACTTTTCCTAAGGATCATCGCCTACATCGTATATACAGTACTGATTCGGGGATTACTCCCTCAATACGTGTCAAGTAAGGGTTAGGGTATCATCGCATGAATACGTAGTTACAACATCGCCTGAACTCGTAATTCATAGTAAGGGTTAGGGTATCATCGCATGAATACGTAGTTACAACATCGCCTGAACTTGTAATTCATAGTAAGGGGTTAGAGTATCATCGCATGAATACGTAGTTACAACATCGCTTGAACTCGTAATTCATCACCTACAGGTTATGAGCCTGCTGGTGTTTCCACATGACTGTCTAGAATAGTCAGTGGTCGCCATCTATACTCTAGTAGATGACTACATCGCCGGTCAAGGTTAAGGTATCTCCTCTCATCTCACGTCACCTATCACCTATCTATCATCACCTAATTATCATCTCCTAATTATCATCACCTTTCTATCATCACCTATCTATCATCACCTAATTATTATCACCTTTCTATCATCTCCTATCTATCATCACCCGTTGCTACCCAATATATATTTATAAGTATAAAAATACGTATACATTTTAAATCACGTAAACATGTATAAATCGTTTATCCAGCATAGATATCAAGAACATGGATAATATGTACACATAACACGTAATTTATATTAAATACTTCATATCTATGCGTAAGATGAAAGTTACTATGCACTCACCTTAATAGCGTGAGTCGATAGAATCTAACTAAAAACGGTCGGCGGTTCATGATCGTCGGGCTCGGGATGCAAAACACCTTCAGCAAACGAGAGAGAGAGAGAAAAGAAATGGTGTAAGGAATGAAAGGGCTGAACTTGCTATTTATAGGCTGTTCTAGGCCGATTCACGTCGTGAACATGATAGGTTCACGTCGTGAACTTCCATGAGTCATCCCGTAGCGTTAACACGTGTTTTCTAGCCCCAATTAGTGTCCCTGACACATTTCACGTCGTGAACTTCATGTTCACGTCGTGACTTAAGGCGGCTAGGGTTTCTGCCACGTGTCATGCCCTCAACAGCTGCATCTTCGGAAGGCCATATCTTTTGCATACGAGCTCCGTTTTTTATGTTCTTTATATTCACGTGAAGGTGGAGACGTACTCTACAACTTTCCTTTAGAACCCTAAGGCTAAAAAGTATTTTATCATAAACTCACTTTTTACGCTTCCTGGTGTCGTGCCGGTTTTGTCACGAAACTTCGACAGGTCATAACTTATTTGTTATAACTCGGATTTCGACGTTCTTTATATGTACGGAAACCTTGTGAAATATACTACAAGTTAGTTAAGATTATTTATTCTAAATATTCCTCTATCAAAAAGTCATTTTTGACGCTTATCGTCTCTAAATTGACTAGCCCGAATCTGCGGGCGCTACACATCATCATGACGAGCTGTATGCTATGAAGTCCCCTATGATGCTCAAGATTTTTCAAAGAGAATCAAAAGTTAAAGATCTCAATGATTATTGCTTGATGCACCACTAGGCTGGTTGATATGCCATGGTGATCTTGATATGCCACTCTTGCATCATGATGTGCCACTATGGATCATGATGCTCCATCATTTGTGTTGCTGATGCTCATTCAAGGATGAATATTCCAGAAGCTACTTCATGGTAGAATGTGATTGGTTGACCCATTCATAGGCATATGGGCTAATGGGGTTGGCCCATTAGGGTTTTAGGTCTGATCCCTCAAGTATAAATAGGGATGCATGCTAATTCATTTGTGTCGTGTCTTGTGTATCCTTAGAGAGTTAGACGAATCTCTGGTGAATTGTACTTGTAATGTCTTTTTGCAAACTATGAAATAAATAATGCTCCCCACCTTCCCATGGATGTAGATCACCTTGATCGGACCACGTAAATACTGTGTCTTTGTGTGCTTTTGGTTTTGCTTGTTATCCGCATTACTTCCTAACAATGGTCATTAGAACTTGGGAAGTGGAATCATAAGTGTTCAGATCCTTGACAAGGATCGTCTGTTTTCTTTAACAAGTGGTATCAGAGTTGTGGTTGGTGTTTAGATAGTTGAAGATGGCATACCACAAATTTGATTTGGAGAAGTTCAATGGTTCGAATGATTTCACTTTGTGGAAGGTGAAGATGAAGGCTCTTCTAGTTCAACAAGTATGTTTAGCGACACTAGAAGGAGAAGCAAAATTGCCAAAGAACATGGTGACTGAAAGGAAGGTGCATATTCTGGAAAGAGCGCATAACTCAATTCTGTTGAGTTTGACCAACGAAGTACTTAGAGAAGTCGTGGACGCGTGCTGATGGGTTTCGGGAGAAATTGTGTGACAAGTATTAGAATAATTCGCCGACGAACAAGCTATACCAGAAGCAACGTTTATACACTCTTAGGATGTCAGAAATCACCCAAGTAAAGGATCATCTGGATAAATTCAATAGGATCATATTGGACTTATAAGGTGTGAATGTAAAGATTGAAGATGAAGATCAAGCACTTATCCTCTTATTTTCACTGACGAATTCTTATGAGATTTTTGTTGATATCATGTTGTATGGTAGGACATCAATCACTGTGAATGATGTGGAGGATTATTTGATGTCCAAGGAACTGAAAAGAAAAGTTTCAGATGGAGAAGAAGTTTCCAGTTCCGGTTTGTTCGCATGAAGAGGAAGAACATCTGATAGAGGTGGAGGTTACAGAGGGAAGTCAAGTTCTGAATCTAAAGCCAACATAAAATGTTATAACTACAAGGAAAAGAGGCACTTCAGAAGATATTGTCTATTGCTGAAGAAAGGGAATAATGGTATTGGACCAAGAAACAGCAATGTGATTGTGATTCAAGGAAATTTTGATGAAGGGGATGATGGTGAAGTTTTCATAGTATGTACATCTAGTTCTGCTGATGCTTGGGTGTTGGACTTTGGAACATCCTATCATATGACATGCAATCATGACTGGTTCGACTACTTCAAAGAATAGAATCGCACAACCAAGATGGGTGATGATTAGGTGACCAGTATCAAGGGAAGTGGCACAGTGCAGATCAAGATGCACGATAGTATAATTAAGAAAGTGGATTGTTGGTTCGTCCCGGAGCTTCAAAAGAATCTTATTTCTATTGGCACTTTGACTAATGATGGATTGAAGTATTTTGGAAAGGGTGATTGGTTAAGAGTCTCCAAGGGTACTCTTGTAATTATGAAAGGAAAGATGAATCCTCATGGGATTTATATCTTGGATAGTTGTATGGTTGGGGAAAGGTGACTATATCCCAATCCTTGGATCAGTATGATGGTGAAAGAAAGTTGTGGCATCATAAGTTGGGACATGTGAGTAAGAAGGGGTTATTTGGTGGAGATGCCACTTGAAATGTTAAATATGGTGAACCTTGTGTTAAAGAGATACAAAGCAGGGGGAAGTTCAATTCGTTTCAACAATCCAGCAAGGACATTCTCGAGTATGTTCAATCAAATCTATGGGATCCCTATCATGTGAAGTCTCATGGTGGATGTCAATACTTTGTGAATTTTATCGATGATTACTCAAGGAAGACCTGGGTGTATTTTCTGAAGACAAAAGATGAAGATGATGTGTTTGGGTGGTTCAAGGAGTGGAAGACGATGGTTAAGAAATAGATCGGGAACAATGTCAGGTACTCAAAACAAAAAATGGGTTGGAGTTCTGCAAGGCTTCATTTGACAACTTCTGCAAAACATAAAGTACAGTGAGGCATTGCACTGTACGGATAACACCACAGCAAAGTGGAGTCGCAGAACAGATAAACCAAACACTGGCCGAGCATGCTCAGTGCATGCGATTATCTGCTGATTTATCAGAGCAATTCTGGGCGGAAGCAGTCACCACTGCTTGCTATCTGGTGAAAAGATCTCCATCAACTACAGTTGATTATATGACTCATCAAGAGGTGTGATCTAGAAAACTCTCTAAGAATTATGGTTTACAAATGTTTGGATGCCCTAATTACGCTCATGTGAATGATGGTAAACTGGGGCCGAGGGCAATGAAATGCATATATCTAGGATATGCATATGGAGGGAAAGGTTATTGTTTGTGGTGTATAGAAGAAGGAAAGGCTCCAAAATTTGTTATTAGCAGATATGTGACCTTTAAGTCTATTATGTGTAACCATATAGCATGCGGTACAAGTTTTGTGGGGAACGATCATGGTGGTAGACAGAAAGTGGAGTTTGCAACAGAAACCCCACACAGTTTTGCGTTAAATGAAGAACAATATGGTGACATGGAACAACATAGTCATGAGGAATCCCTTGATCAACCCAAGGAAGAAGTGTCTTGTTATGCTGATGCCAGGAAAGACAACTTGAAGAAGCTTTTGGAGAATGAGATTTTGATGAACAATTTAGGCTTTGAAAAGAAGATAACAAGGATGGAGATTCGGATTAATAGAAGAGCAGGATGGTTATACATTTCTCACAACATTGAGAAAGTCTTGCAGTCATTCTATGGTGATTAGTCCAAATGTGTTGGTACTTCTTTGGCGGTTCGAGGAAATCGGGGGAAATCTCATTGGGAAGTGGTCAAGTGGATGTTGCGACACTTGAAAGGAATGCTTGATGTTTTTCTGGTGTAAGGTGCCAATACACGACATATAGACTTGGTTGGATTGATAGAATCGGACCATGAAGGTGATCTGGTGATAAGTAGATCATTGGCGATTGGTCTCGCTCAGATTCTTCTTTTGAAGGTGGAGAAACCTATCATGTTCTATTGCAGGTACTACATTCAAAAGTCTGGTGCCAAGGAGAATCTGGAAGACATGGTGACAAGGTCGTTGCCCAAAGAGAAGTTCAAGCTTTTCTTGGATTTGGTTGATGTTCGCAGGTGGTAAGCCTCTTCAGGGCTTGATGGCAGGACGGAAGAGGAAGTTCCTGTTGAAGGTGGAGTTCAGAGGATGCTCAAGTCAAGTCAGATATTCTTAAATGTGAATTGAACATTTGGAGCATTCGTATGGAGCATTTGAGTATAATATATCACTTGGAACTCAATGGAGCACTTCGGGTTCATGGAGCATGTGATAAAGGAACGAATCATCTGACAAAGGAATGGATCATCTAACAAAGAAACAAATTAAGTAACAAAGGAAAAGATCTTCTAAAAGGGGGTATGATGCACCTGGAATTAGAATGGAGCATCCTAGTAGATGGATGTGTCATATGTGATCAATTTGCGCCATCCTACGCTTGGATGTGCCACTTAGATGTCAATGCGCACCACCAAGTGATTTTATATGCCACCAAGTGTCATGATATGCCACGAAGGGACTTGATATTCCACTAAGTGACATGATATGCCATCATGTGACAAGATATGCCACCAAGTGATAGGATATGACACCAAGTGACAAGATATGCCATTTGTAATGCCCGTGTTTCTAGGCTAGGCATTAATATTGACATGATAGTCTAGGTTAACCTTTGTGACTCATTTGGAGAAATGAAAAGGAATTATGTGAATATTATGTGAAAATTATGTGTTTTATGCTTAATTATTAGGGTTTAATTAATTAAGACTAAAAATGAGCGTCGAAAATAAATATTAGATAAAGTCGATATTTATTAGGAAAGTTGTAGTGGTCGTGACAAGGATTACGGATATATAAAGAATGCCGAAATCCGAGTTATAACAAAGAAGTTATGACATGTCGAAGTTTCGCGACAAACCGGCACGGTGCCGAATGTCGTAAAAAGTGAGTTTTTGATAAACTACTTTTTAGCCTTAATGATCTAAATGAAAGTCGTAGTATTCGTTAAACCGAGAAGTTCGATAAAAAGAACGCCAAAATCTGACTTCGTATGAGGAAGTTATGATTTTTCTAAGTTTCAGCTTAACAGTAGACAGCTAAAAACTCGAATTTTAGATCGAGTAATTTTTAGCCGACACAACCTAAACGAGAATCGAAGGTCTCGTCATTAGTACGACAACGGTAAAAAGTCTGACGAAAACGGACATCGGATGAAGAAGTTATGAATTTTTAACGGATTTCCTGTCCCGGTCTGTTAAAAATAATAATATAAAAATTAAATCAAAATTAGCCGACGAAGTCTAAACAAAAGTCGTAGATTATGATTTTACCTACGCGTGCATATAAAGAAAGTCAAAAACGAAGCTCGTATGCAAAAGTTATGAATTTTAGAAGTTTGGGTCACAAAATTCGAGAAAAATGCAAAAACCGAGGAATTTCGCATGGCTCAGGTTCGGCCACGTCACCTCGCATGCGAGATGACCCGTGTACGCCTCGTGTCAGCCGCTAATTTGTCCGAAGTCGAGGTCCACTAGGATACCGACGCGCCTCGCATCAGTGGCATCTTCCGAGCTCACAGGCGTGTGCAACCCTCGCATCCGACGCATGTCTCGCCACCTGCCCTGTCCGAGCCTCGCTGCTGCTGCCGCGTGTCCCTTCCTTCGGCCGGAGCTCCGAACCTCGCATCTATAAATAGGAGGGTGCGAATCCTCCCGGGTAGATACCAAAATTTGTCACTTTTCACCCATTTTTCATCTTTTTTATCATTTTGACTTCCCCCGAAGCCCCGATATCATTTCTAAAGCCCGAAATACGTTCCGAAGTTCCCGAGAAGCCCGAAAAATTTATCTTTTTGGTTTTGAAGCCCGACCTTTTGCAGAGCCCAGTTTCTCAATAAAACTCCTAGTTTTATTAGAAACGATCGTTTTAGGCAACGAAGTGCTGCCCGGTTATCGTTAAATCATGTGAGTGTATAGTCACATTCATCTTACACATAAATATGAAGTATTTACCTTAAAATACGTGCTATGTGTAAATATATTAATTGTTTTTTTTTGAGGTGACTGTTGACTTGATATTTTATAGAAGTTTTAAACTGTGATGAAATAAAAGTGATGAGAGATAACGATGTTTAAGATGATCTAGTCATCTAGCAGAGTATAGACAATGGCCACAGACTATTTTAGATAGTCTAGTGGAACGTTAGCAGACTTGTAATTGGTAGGTATGTTTGAACTATATATTCATAAGGTGTTCTCGAACTATACGTTCATTAAGTGTTTGTTTTTGAACTATGTGTTCATCCGTTAGTTCTTCTTTTTGACACTATTACGTGTCGTGGTACGGGAGCGTACGAGAGTACTTTATTAGTATTTTCCCTATGCTTTTATTTTGAAGAGCTTTGGAGTCTTCATTTCTTTTGTGAAGTGATCGGACGAGCTTCATGAGTCAGTGTTTTCATTTCCGATGTCGGATAGGGTGAGTCTGGGGGCTTAGACCACAGCCTAGGCATTAGTCAATGTTTTCATTTCCAATGCCGGATAGGGGTGAGTCTGGGGGTTCAGACCACAGCCTAGGCATTATTCTGTGTTTTCATTTCCGATGCCGGATAGGGGTGAGTCTGGGGGTTCATACCACAGCCTAGGCATTAGTCAGTGTTTTCATTTCCGATACCGGTTAGGGTGAGTCTGGGGGTTCAGACCACAGCCTATGCATTATTCAGCGTTTCCATTGCCGAATAGGGTGCGTCTGGGGCTTATATACCTCACGATATTCAGACCACAGCCTAGGAAAAGTTCGATGTTGGATAGGGTGCGTCTGTGGGCTACATACCTCACGATATTCAGACCACAGCCTAGGCATTGATAACTACCCCTGACTTAATTGTCTTCTGGTTCTTTCTTTTACGAACAAAGGTTTGTGGTTAAACTTATTCCATTCATTTGATATCTTTATCGATCTTTGTTTACTGCTAGGGGATTTCCGAAGCAGTTTTGTTAGTTGGTTGTTCATATCGATCCTTTAGGCTAGATCTAGTAAGATCACTGTATAGGATCAGTATGTGGGGATCGACATTGTTAGTACTTGTAGTATAAACCTTGGGCAGCGAAGGACTTCGTGCCTATTCCTTAGGATGAATCCTTAGGAATGAGTGATAGTTGATTCTTAGGGTAAATCCTTAAGAAATAAATAAGACAATGGGGATTGGGTAATTGGGTTGATTGTTTGATGTTTAAGCATAATAAATTATTTAGTGTGGGTTGAAAACCCTATATGCTCACCAGGCTCCCAAGCCTGACCCACTCAGTTTATTTGTATCACAGGTTTCGATACGAAGTTGCTTTACACTGAGAGATTAAAAGAGAAGTAGATCACTAGTGTAAATGAATGTAATTTTTGTTTATGCTTATGTTTTTGTATTGACAATGACATCCCAATGGTTTAAGTGAATAAAATACATTTCTTCGGAAATGATTTGATAACATATTTATGATGTTTTTCTGGGAACAAATTCCGCAACACTTTTAATCAAATGATTACTCTGAAATTATTTCAAAAGCATAAATTAAACCGGTCTTTTCTGGCCGTGAATTTGGGGATGTCACAGTTGGTATCAGAACGTTAGTTTAAGCGAACTAAGAAATTGTAGGATTTCTAGACTTAAACTTAGAATGCTAAGTGATGATTGTGAGATGAGTGTCTGCTATATTTTAGACACGAGCACAAGTTTATTTTAGGAAAGATGCCTAAAATGATTTATGTGCTAAATATTTTATGTTATAGCTATAAAGATGCCTTATATGTTGTTATTTGTTCGGATCTGGAAACTTTATGTGTTTAGGATTCTAAGCGTATGACTACGATATTAGAACTAGCATGTAAACGTTTCAAAGTGATGAGGAGATTTAAACGTCTATTGTACATAAAGCTTTCCTATCTTAAATTCTCGTCCGGTACACCGAACGTCTGCTTGGGTGTAAAAAAAACGTTATGGTAAAGACTCGTAGAGAATTGAGTAGATGGAGGAAATGAAAAGCTTATGATAGTGAATGATACCTATCGGAAGATATCGTAAGAGTGGTATCTTGCCTTTAGAATATGTCTAATAAAATAACGAAACGTTTAGAGGGGTACGGTACGTCTGAAGTACACCTTCGATTGGCAGAATGATGGAATGGTTGGTGTAATTCTTGAAGTTGTCCCATCGTCTGCAATTTCCATCACCAACCAAGTTGAAGTAGAATTGATGATTGAAGATACGCATGGAAGAAGTCCTAGTAGAGTCTAGGAAAATTCTATGATTAATTGGACACATTCGTATGTGTTAAATTCTTTTGTGATTTTAGGACTTGGGGACTGCGAGACAGTACTTGAGACGAGTATGAGGAGGTGTGAATAGTAGTAGAGATCTATACTACTGGAAGCACAAGACTCATACTTGGATCATGGAAAGTCACAAGGTTACCAAGGAGCTAGTAATTGATTCCGTCTTATTCTAGTCTGTCGTTACTATCGTTTCGGTAATGACTAAGAAGATGATTGTTATTCCGACCCTAGTGGTCATATCAAATTGATTCCGACTACGATTAGTTTGTTACGTGGTTCCGAGAACCAAGTTCGATGTAGCATTTGACTTAAGCCAAATGATTGAAGTAAAGGATGATCAAAGCGATCAATAGAAGTATCGCGTTCGTTGTTAAAGAAGTTGGGTTAGGATGTGTTCTGACCCAAAGGGATAAAGTGATAGCATATGCATTGAGGCAATTGGTAGAGCATGAAAAGAACCACCCCACTCACGATTTGGAGTTGGCAGCGGTAGTATTTGCCTTAAAGATATCGAGGCACTATCTTTATGGTACCAAATGTAAACATTTCACTGATCATAAGAGTCTTCAATATCTCTTTAATCAGAAGGAATTGATACATGAGGCAATGGCGCTGGCTAGAGTTACTCAAGGACTTTAACTGTGAGATACTTTACCACCCTGGTAAAGCAAATGTTGTTGCTGATGCTCTCAGTCGGAACGTAAATCTAGAAAAGAAAAGGCCAAGAACGTTGAGGATTGAAGTTGTCTCGACTATTGTGAAAAGTATAAAGAAAGCTCAAGAGGAAGCTTTAGAAAAGAATGACCGAAAGGAGGAACGTTTGGAAAAAACGTTGGTGTTTGATACAAACGGTCAAGGATTGAAGGTATTCAAAGATAGGATTTGGGTACCTAAGACGGGAGGAGTAAGAGGTCTTCTGATGGAAGAAGCTCACAAAACCATGTACTCGATTCATCCCGGCAGTGCGAAAATATATAGGGATCTAAAACCCTATTACTAGTGGCCGACGATGAAGCTCGATGTTGCTAAGTATGTGGCCGAGTGTGTAACATGTGCTAGGGATAAGGCACAACATCAGAAACCGCATGGGAGTTTAGAACCTTTACATGTACCCATGGGTAAACAGGAAGGTATCACTATGGATTTTGTGACTAAACTGCCCAGAACAAGGAACGGTCACGACATAATTTGGGTGGTCGTTGATCGTTTCACTAAGAGTGCGCATTTCATAGCAACCAACGAGAAATGGTCTATGGATAAACTTGTGAATTCTTACGTGAAGGAAAGTGTGAGGCTTCACGGTGTTTCGTTAACGATTGTATCTAATCGTGACAGCCGTTTTACCTCAAGGTTTTGGAGGAGTCTATAAGCGAAATTGGGTACCAAGTTGTGTTTGAATATAGCTTACCATCCGCAAACCGATGGTCAAAGCGAACGAACAATTCAAACGTTGGAGGATATGCTGAGGGCATGTACCCTGGAATTCCAAGGTAACTGGGATGAACATTTACCTCTAAAAGAATTTTCCTAAAATAATAGTTTCCACTCAAGCATCAAGATGGCACCTTATCACGCTTTGTATGGGGAAAAGTGTCGAACGCCGTCATGTTGGCTGGAAGCTGAGGAAAAGCAGTTTATGGGACTTGAAATAATCCATCAGACTGTTGAAAAGTTGAAAGTGATTAGGGAAAAGATGTTAGCTGCTCAAGAGAGCTATGCTGACAAGAAAAGATAACCGATATCATTCGAAGTTGGAGATTCGGTTTTACTTAAAGTCTCGCCATGGAAGAGACTTATAAGATTTGGTAAAAGGGGAAAAAGTTGAGTCCAAGGTTTATTGGACCATTTAAAGTTCTTCAGAGGATCGGGAATCAAGCTTACGAGCTAGAATTACCGGAAGAACTGGAGGGTATTCACAATACCATCCATGTGTGTTATTTGAGAAAGTTCACGGGAGATGTGCCCGACATAATTCCGATTTCTGAGTTAAGGTTGGATGAAAACAAGAGGTTGATTGAAGAACCTGAGGCAATCGTTGACCGTAAGACTAAGAAGTTGTGACGTAAAATGGTCGAATTAGTGCTTGTGCGTTAGAAACATACGAATGGGCCAAATCTCACCTGGGGAAAACGGAGAGTGACATGGTGAGTCGCTACCCGTATTTGTTTGCTGATGTGTGATTACAGGGACGGAATCATTCTAAGGGGGAGAGAATTGTAATGCCCGTGTTTCTAGGCTAGACATTAATATTGACATGATAGTCTAGGTTAACCTTTGTGACTCATTTTGGAGAAATGAAAAGGAATTATGTGAATATTATGTGAAAATTATGTGTTTTATGCTTAATTATTAGGGTTTAATTAATTAAGACTAAAAATGAGCGTCGAAAATAAATATTACATAAAGCTGATATTTATTAAGAAAGTTGTAGTGGTCGTGACAAGGATTACAAATATATAAAGAATGCTGAAATCCGAGTTATAACAAAGAAGTTATGACCTGTCGAAGTTTCGCGACAAACCGGCATGGTGCCGAATGTCGTAAAAAGTGAGTTTTTGATAAACTATTTTTTAGCCTTAGTGATCTAAATGAAAGCGGTAGTATTCGTTAAACCGAGAAATTCGATAAAAAGAACGCCAAAATCTGACTTCGTATGATGAAGTTATGATTTTTCTAAGTTTCAGCTTAGCAGTAGACAGCTAAAAACTCGAATTTTAGATCGAGTAATTTTTAGCCGACACAACCTAAACTAGAATCGAAGGTCTCGTCATTAGTAGGACAACGGTAAAAAGTCTGACGAAAACGGACGTCGGATGAAGAAGTTATGAATTTTTAATGGATTTCCTGTCCCGGTCTGTTAAAAATAATAATATAAAAATTAAAATCAAAATTAGCCGACGAAGTCTAAACGAAAGTCGTAGATTATGATTTTACCTACCCGTACATATAAAGAACGTCAAAAACGGAGCTCGTATGCAATAGTTATGAATTTTAGAAGTTTGGGACACAAAATTCGAGAAAAATGCAAAAACCGAGGAATTTCGCATGGCTCAGGTTCGGCCACGTCACCTCGCATGCGAGATGACCCGTGTACGCCTCGTGTCAGCCGCTGATTCGTCCGAAGTCGAGGTCCACTAGGATACCAACGCGCCTCGCATCGGTGGCATCTTCCGAGCTCGCAGGCGTGTGCAACCCTCGCATCCGACGCGTGTCTCGCCACCTGCCCTGTCCGAGCCACGCTGCTGCTGCCGCGTGTCCCTTCCTTCGGCCGGAGCTCCGAACCTCGCATCTACAAATAGGAGGGTGCGAATCCTCCCGGGTAGATACCAAAATTTGTCACTTTTCACCCATTTTTCATCTTTTTTATCATTTTGACTTCCCCCGAAGCCCCGGTATCATTTCTAAAGCCCGAAATACGTTCCGAAGTTCCCGAGAATCCCGGAAAATTTATCTTTTCGGTTTTGAAGCCCGACCTTTTGCAGAGCCCGGTTTCTCAATAAAACTCCCGGTTTTATTAGAAACGATCGTTTTAGGCAAAGAAGTGCTGCCCGGTTATCGTTAAATCATGTGAGTGTATAGTCACCTTCATCTTACACATAGATATGAAGTATTTACCTTAAAATACGTGCTATGTGTAAATATATTAATTGTTTATTTGAGGTGACTGTTGACTTGATATTTTATACACGTTTTAAACTGTGTATGTATTTTTATCTACAAATATGTTGGGTAAAACATGGGTAGATAAATTAGATGATGTGTGATGAAATAAAAGTGATGAGAGATATCGATCTTTAAGATGATCTAGTCATCTAGCAGAGTATAGACAACGGCCACAGACTATTTTAGATAGTCCAGTGGAACGTTAGCAGACTTGTAATTGGTAGGTATGTTTGAACTATATGTTCATAAGGTGTTCTCGAACTATACGTTCATTAAGTGTTTGTTTTTGAACTATGTGTTCATCCGTTAGTTCTTCTTTTTGACACTATTACGTGTCGTGGTACGGGAGCGTACGAGAGTACTTTATTAGTATTTTCCCTATGCTTTTATTTTGAAGAGCTTTGGAGTCTTCATTTCTTTTGTGAAGTGATCGGACGAGCTTCATGAGTCAGTGTTTTCATTTCCGATGTCGGATAGGGTGAGTCTGGTGGTTTAGACCACATCCTAGGCATTAGTCAGTGTTTTCATTTCCAATGCCGGATAGGGGTGAGTCTGGGGGTTTAGACCACAGCCTAGGCATTAGTCAGTGTTTTCATTTCCGATGTCGGATAGCGGTGAGTCTGGGTGTTCAGACCACAGCCTAGGCATTAGTCAGTGTTTTCATTTCCGATGCCGGATAAGGTGAGTCTGGGGGTTCAGACCACAACCTAGGCATTAGTCAGCGTTTCCATTGCCAAATAGGGTGCGTCTGGGGGTTATATACCTCACGATATTCAAACCACAGCCTAGGCAAAGTTCGATGCTGGATAGGGTGCGTCTGGGGGCTACATACCTCACGATATTCAGACCACAGCCTAGGCATTGATAACTACCCCTGACTTAATTGTCTTCTAGTTCTTTCTTTTACGAACAAAGGTTTGTGGTTAAACTTATTCCATTCATTCTGTTAGAACAAAGTTCTATTAGGATCGTTAGATTCTATGCAAGCAAACAATTATGAAAGTAATTAAGAACACGAGTATGGCTTTGAATATGTCGTATGATTAATGCTTCAACACCTCAGAAGAGCTCGATAAAGAACTTCAACTGTAGAGGTGTTTTAGGGTTACAAATAATCAACGTGATAATCAACTTTGTATAATGCATACATGCATGCATATATATAGTATAACCCTACCAGCTAATCTAGATAATCACGGATGGACATGCCCAATCCGGATACAAAACGTAAGGCCCAAGACGCAACACAAAAGGACTCAACAATCTCCCCCTTTGCGTCTTTGGAGCCGAAACCTCAATTATGTTGAACAACAGAAGTCTTCTTCACAGTTTTAAACACCTTCGGTATAATGGCTAAAAGATGGTAGCGAAATGTAATGTACCACTAAAGCATGTCTGTAAAATTCTTCTTGTCAACTTCTGAATTCTGCTTGCACCGATGTATTATGTTGATGATGTGCTCCAAGCAGTCTGTGGAAAATAAGTGCTTATCAACCAGAGCAAACAAAAATCTGTGAGCTTCGCCTTTGGTAAACATCACAGTGAGATGTGTTGAATCTATTTGGCCCATCTTCATCTTGTTCACATCCACTGGCTTTGGTGTAGGCTTGACTGTTGGCTTCTTGTTCATGACCTTTGTTATCTCCTGATCCATAGCAGCAACTTCATGGATGTAGGAGGCTAACATTCTCTTCAAATGTTCTAGAATGGGCTCATATTCCTTAGGTTAGTGAGCAGAATGTTATATAGCATAATCCAATCATGGGGATTGAGATTAGGAAGGTATGCTAGAGAGATAGTCGACACCGTGTTTGCAGTACCACGAGTGATCTTGAAATGGACATTGATAAATCTCCCAGCAGGTGAAGGTTTCAGTACCTTGACTGTAATGATCTTCTGGGCACTCCAAGTCAAGTACTGCGGTTGCCCATACTTCAAATAGAAGTCAATCAGCTCACGGTCAACCTTCGGATGAGGAAAAGGAACCTCAGCAGTCGAATCAAAGCAATGGAACGTGAATGCTTTTCTTGTAATTGGCATGTCGAACTGCGAGTCCTTAGAGTTATCACAGTCAAATGAAGCAACAGGTTCCAACCAATAAATACTTGGAAATTCTATCGCCTGATTGACAAGTGCCTCTTTCGTCCACAAGGGAAACAAGGCCTTTTTACAATTCAAGGCTTCTTCTACTTCCTTGTTTCTCCTTTCCCTCTCCTCTGCTTCCTTAGCAACTTTCAAATTTTCATCCAGCTCTCGGTCTCTCTTCTTTCTCTGGAGAGCTTCAGCAATTGTTTCTTCCACATCACTTTCACTATCATCATGGATCTCCTTTTGCTTCATTTGTGAACCAGAACCTGAAGCTACATTATCCTTCAGTTCGGTTGAGACTTTCAGTTGAGCACCTTCTGTCTTTACAATTACTCTCGGTTGAACAACACGAGCACCTTCTCCCCCTTGTTTCGGAAGTACGAACCTCTCAGAAACACCCTTCATTTCATGGAGCATTGCAAGGGCAGGAAGCAATTTGGTTGTTAGATGATTTCTGATGGTGAGAGTTAGAATGGGATCATGAGCACCAACGAGATTGGTCAACATGTCCTTTACATCTCCTGCACAGCTTCGAAATACAGCCCGTCCTGTCTTTAATAAAGAAATTTCTTTTTCAGCTTGGGCTAGCTGCACCTTCTGGACTTCAATAGTAGACGCTTGTTTGGCCAGATCTGCCTTCAGAGCACTTTCGGTTGCCAGGTCAGCATGAAGAGAGGCAAAACGAGAATTCACTGAACTCAAAAATGAAGTGTTCTCGGTTTGGATAGATGAACACACAGCTTCAAACTTAGTGCTCTCTTCCTGAAGGGACTTAGAAAAGGAATCCACAGAGGCTTGTACTTTTGCTACACTTGTATCAGCATGACCTTTCAAAGATTCAAGAAAAATCTGAGTTGTGTGAACAATCTCAGTAACATCATCAGTTGCCTTTTTGCAGGAAGAAGTAGACGCATCAATGGCTTTAGTTGATTTTTCAATTGACGATGTGTATTGTTTTATGGCAGTTTCCAGGAAAGCTTTGAGAACCACACCACTATAAGCCTTGCTGTCTTCAAGCAAACGATCCAGCTTTTCATGAATACCCTGCAAGTGTTGATTGTTGATAGGAGCATCATGATCTTCATCAGTGGGAAGCCGGTATGGACTGAAGTATGTAGAGTCATACTCATTATTCTCTCCACCGAGAGTAGCACCAGAATCGGTTGAGTTGGTAGGTGAAAGAGGTTTAGTGATGACTGGAGTTTCTGTTACAGTAGTTGCCCCCGCATCAGATATGTTGACTTCTACTGTTGGGTCAGGAATAGTAGTAGTGGTTGATTGGGAAATTATGGGAGGTGGTAATGGAGTTGTGGAAATAGGAATTGAAGTGACTGGTGGTGGTGGTGGTAAAGAAGTGGTTTCTTGAGAAGTAATAGGTGGAGGAACAATAGGAACAGAGACTGGAACAGTCTGTTTCGGTGATTGAGGTGGGGTAGGAGTTTTGTCATGAATGGGTTCGGTTGGGGTAGGAGAACGGGGAGGAGTATTACCTCTCGGTGTTGCATGACGAACTTCCTCTTCTTCGCCATCCTCTTCATCGTGTTGAGAACTAGGAGGAGTAGGACTCTTGGACCTTCTTGCCATCCTTTTGATCTTCTTTGGCTTGGAAGACTCTTCCTTATCAGACTTGCGCTTCTTCGACTTAGAAGACTTAGACTTTCCCTCCTCAGTTGGCTCTTTCTTGTAAATTCTTTTCCCTCGGTTGTTAGGCTTATCCACAGCATCCAGGGCAGCCTGCTGTTCTGGTGATAGAACTCTCGGTCCAGTAGGAGTAAGTTTTCGATAGTCAGCCATGACGTGACTCTCGGCTGTGACACACCGATACATCGACTCAGAAATTGAGCCATTGTGAGGGAACTTGTGTGGATCCGAAATAATGATCTTCTTCGTGTGAAAGGTAGCAATAGACGCAAGCAGAACATCTTTGATAACCGGAATATCCAATGAATTGATCGCCCTTCTCGTAATAAGAGTCCAAAATCTTCCACATGATACTTCAGAATGCCACGTAGAAGTATTGAGGCTCTGCACCACCTGAGACCAGATAATCGTCCCATAATCAAGATTAATTCCGTTGTAAAGACCATAAAGAAGGGTCAGGAAACCCTTGCTGGTGCCATCTGATCCACCACTTCTTTCTGCCAAACCCTTAATGAGTAGAGTAAGCAAACCATTCCACTGAGATGGCAAACAGGACTTCTTTACTTTGGTAATGGTGGTTAGCACATCCGTATACCCCATCTCGTAGAGCATCGAGAATAATTGAGTCGTCGTGATAAAATCTGGCGAGATGACAGAGGAATCTACGGCAAGATGCACTAATGAACAAAATCTTCCCTTGGAAATAGAAGTCTTTTTATCATGGATTTGAAAGTAGATGCGCTCTTTGTTCTTGTCATATTTAGCAGTAGAATAAACTTGGGATAAAAGCGACATTGGGATAGCTTCAACTTGAGTTAGGGCTAAAACCAGTGGTGAGTATTTGAAACATTCAACGACGTGCATCATATATGAATCATACAGAAACGGGTTAAGTTCGATGATCATATTTTGATTTGGCCTGATAGAAAGCAATGTAGACGACGCAGTCTGATCATGAATTGAGGAAGACGTCACCATTGTTGATCGAAGAAGGAAGATGAACAGTTGATACTTGCCTTGTAAGTTTGAGAGAATTTGTTGCTAGTAAAAGACAAATAAAACAAGAAACCCTTTATATACCATCACCAGGAGAGAGAAAAATCATGATGATAATGACGCGATCACTGAAACGTCGCCTGAAAAAGCGCGATGTGACAGTGTGGTTACTCCTAGGTATACGTCAGCACGTATGGGTATAGAAACCGTTCAAATTCACGCGCCCAAATCTTATCGTTAATAGTCGTTTGAAATTCTGAGTAACCCCTCTTTTGACTTCAATAGAGAAACAAAGATCGAACCAAATAGTGACCAGAATGTGGGAAAATAGAATTTTCGTGCATTAGAGTGTCAAAAGATAAAGAAATAAAGCTAATGTGTATGGGATGTGAGTGATATCTCATTATAAGACAGAAAGCAGAAGATTCCGGGCAAGAATCGCTTCCTTCATAATCAAGAGAGACTTGAAGTGCTTGTGTGGTTTCCCGAAAAATACGATCAAGTGTTTGTTAATAAACATTGAAAGGCTTCTTTTAATTATCAGGTTTAGGGTAGCTTATCTTCAACCGAATATCGAGTCTTAACATAAGACAGAATATTGGAAGAAGTACTTGTGAGACCGATGTGGTCTGTTGAACAAGTAGGTGGGATATAAGTTGGAGTGACAAATGAAGTATTAGAAATCTCAAAAACAAAATTAAACTGGATCTTTTTGGGAAGAAAAGTCTTGGTTTTAGACAATTTCATAAAAGACCACGCAAAAATAAAAAGAGATTTCATTGGGTAACCAGTAAGTTCTTGAATATAAAAATTCACCATCAATTCATTATAGGTGTCGGATTTTGGGTTTCACTCAGCACGTGGTATACGTATCTAAGATCACTAACACAGATTTTGTGCAACCATAAACCTCAGTGGTAAGGACCGAGAGTCTCAAGGGTTACAATAGTGAACCGAAAGTAGATGGAGAATATAAGAAAGATGGCTAGAGAACCGAAAGTACCTTCTGTTATAAAGACGTGACAGGCAGAAAAACTCTTAACTCATATGAGAAGAGTAAGGTAGCTCTAGACTGAGTTGATTTTAACAGCCGGATATGGAAGATACGATAGGTATAGATTGAATCATTAAGGCCTACTCAAAGTCGTAGAGGCTTCGGTCAACATGCAGCAGCATGCTTCTAGGGACACGTAACTAGTTCTCTTATGGAAATAATTGTACCTGCCTTAGCTCCAAATTCAGTTATACTGGTACTCTTGTGACCTAATGAAAGTAAGAAGAAACAAACATACCACACAAACAAAACAAACAAACAAAACGAAAAATAGTAATAAAAACAGAAATAGAAAATATTTTTGGATTTTTGAAATTTTCTGAAAAAGAATAAAAACAGAAATAGAAAATATATATATATATATATATATATATTTTGGATTTTTGAAATTTTCTGAAAAAGAATAAAAACAGAAAGAGAAAATATTTTTGGATTTTTGAAATTTTATGAAAAATAATAAAAACAGAAACATAAAATATTTTTGGATTTTTGAAATTTTCTGAAAATTAATAAAAACAGAAAGAGAAAATAAATAAGCATAAACCATATTAAAGACAAGAGAAAGAAAAATGTACATACTTTACAACCGAAACCTTATCTTAAAAGAGTGAAGCGAAATAGACCGAGCGATCGGTTCATTTCGGTTCTTAAAATTTCAGAGCCGAAATAGACCGAGCGATCGGTTCATTTCGGTTCCTTAAATTTCCAGGGCCGAAATAGACCGACTGCTCGGTCTATTTCGGCTCTGGAACTTTAAAGAACCGAAATGAACCGACCGCTCGCTCCATTTCGCCTGTCTAATTTTTAGTGAGAGATTTGAGGATTCGGTACCGACTCTGCTTCCATCATACCCAAGCCTTGTAACATTTTGTTAAAGAGTGCTTCAGGTAATGCTTTAGTAAATATGTCGGCCAGTTGATCAGTGGATCGAACGAAATGCACTTCCACGTTCCCATCTTCTACATGATCCTTGATGAAGTGATATCTAAGTGCAATGTGCTTAGTTTTTGAGTGTTGCACTGGATTGTGACAAATCCTTATTGCACTTTCTGAGTCACAATAGAGAGGAATCTTCTTCATACTCAGCCCATAGTCTCTCAATTGGCTTTGAATCCAAATTACTTGAGAAGTGCAAGATGCTGCAGCAATATACTCAGCTTCGGCTGTGGATAGTGACACGCAGGTTTGTTTCTTGGACTGCCAGCTCACAAGTTTCCCGTCAAGAAATTGGCATCCACCGGTAGTGCTCTTTCTGTCCAGACCACATCCTCCTAGATCAGCATCAGAAAAGGCTTGAATGAAGAATCCAGATCTTGCAGGATACCAGAGACCAAGAGATGAGGTTCGCTTTAGATAACGAAAAATGTTCTTCACAGCTACCATGTGAGGTTCTCTTGGGTTAGCTTCAAATCTAGCACAATAACAAACAGAAAACATAATGTCCGGTCTACTAGCTGTTAGATACATAAGGGACCCTATCATTTGACGATAAAGAGTTATGTCAACAGCAGGTTTTTCCAGAGATGGTGTTAACTTAGTGCCAAATGCCATAGGAACCTTCACTTTAGAATCACCCTGCATTCCGAATTTCGTTAGTAAGTTCTTTGTATATGCCTCCTGGTTGATAAAAATACCTTCTGGTCCCTGTCTAATATTCAAACCAAGGAAAAAATTAATTGGACCCATTGCGCTCATTTCAAATTTAGTCTCCATCAACTTCCTGAATTCAGCTGTTAAGCTAGGATTCGTGGAGCCGAAGATGATGTCATCGACATAAATCTGAACTATCATAAGATGTTCGCCTTCCTTCTTCCGAAAGAAGGTTGGGTCAACCGAACCTTGCTTAAATTTCGACATTTTCAGAAAGCGAGTTAAAGTTTCATACCAGGCCCTCGGTGCTTGCTTTAATCCATAGACAGCTTTATCCAGCACATAGCAATGATCAGGGTATTTCGCGTTCACAAACCCAGGCGGTTGCTCAACATACACTGTTTCTTCTAATTCTCCATTCAGGAAAGCGCATTTGACATCCATCTGGAAAACTTCGAAGTTTTTATGAGCAACATATGCCAAGAAGATTCTTACTGATTCCAACCTAGCTACTGGAGCGAAGGTTTCTTCATAATCTATCCCTTCCTCTTGACAATATCCTTTCACCACTAACCGAGCCTTGTTGCGAATGACATTCCCTTCTTTGTCCAATTTATTTCTAAATACCCATTTCAAGCCGACCACAGAAGCATCTTTTGGTGTAGGAATCAACCTCCAAACTCGGTTTCGTTCAAACTCGTGGAGCTCATCCTGCATTGCTTGAACCCAATCAGAATGATCAAGAGCAGCATTAACTGTTTTCGGTTCTATCTTGGAGATAAACGAGTTAAACATACAAAATTCCACTTTAGAGAATAATGTTGTTTGTTTCGCTTTCAGTTGAGAACGAGTAAGAACTTTCTCAGAAGATTCACCAATGATCTGTGCTTTGGGATGGTCTTTGGTCCATTTTGCTAACGGATGATAGTTTGGATCATATGCTGGATCCAATTCAGCATCCACTTCTACTTCAAATTCTGATTGATCGTCATCACCTTCGTCAGTTGTATCTTCTTTCTCCCCCTCGACTGGCGAAGTATAACCGGTGGCAGCATCAGAGTTTGCATTCTCTGTGGGAGTTGGATTCTCCCCCTCAATTGGACTGCTATTCGGTGGTTTTGGGGCTGAATTATCCCCTTCGGCTAGATCTTTATGAGTTGGGGAAGGATTTCTCCCCCTCGAAAGATACTTCAGTTGTTTTTGGTGCTGTTGAACTCTCCCCCTGGAACTTTGAGCCATTGCTTGGAGAGGCATTAGAGGATTGACCACCTTTAGCTTCAGGAGGTTCACTTTCCATTTCTATGGCAGCTTCATCGATGATCTTTTTGAGATTATCAATTTGGTTGTCTGCTGCTCCCGCCTCTGAGTGTGTCGCTTTCTCTGGTTCATCAAACAGCCGAATGTACTCTTCAAACAAGTTGGATATGGAAACCGAGACTTGTCCAGATTCTGGAAATATTTCACCTAAGTCACATTCACTTCTTTGAACTTTCTTCATATAATTATCGTCAAAGGTGACATAATAGGTTTCTTCAATTCGTTTAGAGCGTTTATTCAACACTCTGTATGCTTTTGATGATAGCCAATAACCCAGAAAGATGCCCTCATCGGCTTTGACGTCAAACTTGTTTCGGTTCTCCTTTGAATTGAATATGAAGCACCTTGAACCGAACACATGGAAAAATTTGACGTTGGGCTTTCGGTTGTTTATGATCTCATATGGAGTTATTGAAAATCTCTTGTTAAGCAATGATCGGTTCTGAGTATAGCACGCGGCTGCAACTGCATCAGCCCAGAAGTATAGAGGAAGAGAGGCGAAACTAAGCATGGTTCTGGCAGCCTCACACAAAGAACGGTTTCGTCTTTCAACAATCCCATTCTGTTGAGGTGTATAAGGGGTCGAAAAATTGTGAGTTATCCCCTTGTCAGCCAGAAAGTTCTCAAACTCGTTATTCTTGAATTCCAGACCGTTGTCACTTCTGATATTCCTCACCGTCTTTCCCAGCTGCACCTCCACTTGCTTGATGAATGTCTTCAACTTGGGAGTTGCATCTGACTTCTGTTTAAGAAAGAAAACCCAGGTGAAACGTGAAAAATCGTCCACAATAACTAGAATGTATTTACTACCACCAATGCTCTCAATAGCAGAAGGTCCACATAAGTCAATATGTAGAAGTTCAAGAGCCTCAACAATCTTCGTATTGATTCGTGTAGGGTGGCTCTTCCTGCTTTGTTTGCCCATTTCACATGCTGCACACAGATGCTCCTTGTCGAACTTGAGAAGAGGGAGTCCTCGAACGTGATCACCAACCACCAACTTATTAATGTCTTTGAAGTTCAGGTGCGATAATCGTCGATGCCATAACCAACTGTCATCTGTGTTCGCCTTTGACAGCAAACATACTGCTGGTTTCCCTCGTATTGGGTTGAGATTCAAAGGATACATCTCTCCCTTACGTTCAGACTTTAGGAGAACCTTTTTCGATTGCTTTTCAATTATTTCAGAACCCTCATCATCAAAGGAAACTTTCAAACCTGTGCCCACAACTAGTTGCGACACACTAATGAGGTTATGTTGTAATCCTTCCACATAAGCCACTTTGCGAATTGAGAAATCTCCATTGGTTATCATTCCATATCCCTTAATTGTTCCATAAGAATTATTACCATACTTTACACACCCACCATCTTTTAGGGACCGAAACTCCCTCAGCTCTTCCTTCCTTCCTGTCATGTGATGCGAGCAGCCACTGTCTATATACCATTCATCATCGAACTGCTCGTCACTGATTACCTGCAAATTCAAGCAGATTTAGGAACCCAAAGTTTCTTGGGTCCTGGTGAGTCTTTCACAGAAAAAGGAATTACAGCAGAAATATCAACCAAATATGTTCTTTTTACTAAAGTGGTTTGATCTTTTCTTTTAATGGTATACACCTTGATTTTAGTTTTATCTTCTTTAATTTTTGGTGCATTGGCTGGTGTGTTGTTTGATGGTTTAGAATTCTTCTTATGAATCCTAGGGTTAGCTGACTTTTTCCTATTATAATGCTCAGAATCTGATGTTAGCTTTCCCTTTCCTTTGATGTCCTTCATAGAATTTGTTTTGCATCTGAGTTTGGGATCGAAACTGGGTTTAGGACCGAAATTGGGTTTAGGACCGAAACTTGGTTTAGGACCGAAACTGGGTTTAGGACCGAAACGGGGTTTAGGACCGAAACTGAACTGGGGACCGAAACCAGACTTTCGGTTCTAAGTGACGGTGTTGGAACCGAAAGTAGACTTTCGGTTCTGGGACTTGTAATAGTAGGAATTTGGACTGAAATTTTCCTTTAGTTTTTCCTTTCCTTTGTCCGTTGATTCTTTCTTAGGAGTCTCATAGTTGGAATTTTGAGAATTCCAGTGCCTTTTTCGCTCATTCAGATTCTTGGCATATCTCTGATTTCTTAAGCGTTTCTGTTCAGCTGACTCCTTCTGAGATTTGTGTATATTGAAGCTAGACTTTGGCTTTTCCTTTTGACTTTCGGGTGTCTTTGTTGGAACATGTGGTTCCGTCATAGTCTTGGTTGGAACTTCCGGTTCTTCCTTTGGCTCTTCAGGGATTTCTTTGGTTCCACTTGTGCTTGGTTTGTCAAAGCTCGAGGGTTTTTTGATGGGTTCAGCAACATATCTTCCTTTAACCCTCCAAGAGGTCTGCTCAGACAAGCCTACGGTTTCGTCTGCGTTGTCAATAGGGGCTGACCAGAAGTAGTCGTCGCACCCTTCAACATTATCTTTGTCGACCAAGATCCTTAACTCTGTCGTTTGCTTTGGAGTGACTCCTGTAACTGTATAAACCTGATTTGGCACAGTTTGAACCTTTTGATAAACCAAAGCTTTTTCTTTGAGTTTATGTATCTTGTCTTTTGACAGACGAGCGAATTCAACCGACTTTTCAGAAATAAGGGGTTTCTCATGCTCGGTTTCGCTTTTCATAAACTCAGAGCAATCAACAACGTCTTCTACTGAGATTTCACTCATCTCACTTTCCTCATCAAATTTAGACGTGTTTTCTAAGTTTATTTTATGTTCAGAAAGCAATTTTGCATTAGACGAGTCAAATGATTCAATGGTTTCGGACTTTAATTTTAACCTATCATTTTCATCTAAAAGATCTTTGAGCATACTTTTATGTTCCTTAGAGTCAATGAAGGATTCTATTTTGTCCAGTCCAATTTTGTAAGACATGGATGTCTCTTCTGATGATACTACTGATTCACATTCTGCTATGACCTCATCTTCCTTAAATTCAAGAAATGGCAGAATCATCTTGTGAATTTTCTTTCCTATCTCGCAACTTAAATGCAATTGAGCAATATTAGTATATAAACGCTTAGCAATTAAACAAAATACATTCCTTTGTTTTAAAAACTTTAAGTTGTCTCTTTGCAAATAAATACTTTCATCCCTAGCCCTAACTAACTCCGCCTCCTTCAGCTCAATCCACATCCTTCTCTCCTCACTTTTTGAAGATACCCTGCTGAGTTGGTCAGTTAGGTTAGAATTCGCTAAGCTAGTTTGCATGAGACTACCACTTAAGTTATTAAATTTAAATTTTAATTCATTTATTTCTTCTTCATAATCTGTTATTGGAAGTTTAAGTGATTCAAGGATGGATTGTACCTTTTTGATCAATCGATCGCAGTCGTATCCAGAGTCTCCTGCAAGCTTGCTCTCCTTCTTCTCTTCATCCTTCTGAGAGGAAATTTTCGATTCATCCTTCACTTTCTCAGAGTTGTAACTACCCTGCCAGTTTCGGTTCTTGTTGACAGGAAATTTTCTCCGTGTAAACTTCTTCGGATTGGATACCATCATAGCATACTCCTCGTTTGTTAGATCACACTCAGACATATCAGACCCTTCTTCTTCTTCTACAACACTTTTTCCTTTTGAGACAAGTGCCAGCGATCCCACACCAGAAACTACTTTCGCTTCTTAGGTTACAACACTTTCATGGGACTTAAGTATTCCCACCAGTTTCGCTAGAGAATAACACTTAAACTGTTCATGGGCTTTTACAGTTGAAACCACAGCCATCCATTCCGGTCTTAGCCCATTCATGAAAGTTACTTTCTGCTCGATCAACTTCCTCTCTATTCCATTCTTGATCATCTTACTTAGGAGATGATTGAACCGATCGAAAGTCTGTATGAGCTTCTCCTCAGGTTTCTGTTCGAAAACTCCAAATTCTGACAGCAACAAGGTTTGAATGGAGTGTTCTAGATCTTCATCTGTCGAATAGAGTTCTTTCAACCTATCCCAGATTTCTTTGGCCGTCGAGCATGAACCAACCAATCGAAAGGTGTCAGATTGTAAGGCGAATCTGATCATCCTCATAGCCTTCACATTACATAGCAATTTGTCTTTCTCGTCCTGTGGCATCTTGTCTACATCTGCCACCAGCTTGTTGTATTCCTTTTGGGACTTGACAGTTATGTTCGTTGCTGAGTGAACAAACGGCCCAAGTGTGATAGATTCCCAGATGAGATAACCATTATCTTCAGATCCAACCACGTAGTCTTCGAAGTGATGAGCCCATACTTCATAGTCTTGAGTGTGGAGAATGGGTATTCTGGTTGTAGACCCAATGCTGTTTGAGATGTTGATGGGATTTGTTTGCGAATCTTCGTGAGACATGGTGGGCTGCTAGAATCAAACCTGTAAACTTGAGATTAGGGTTTTATCAGAAACAGAGTTACCGTCGATATGAAGAAGACGGCCTCTATTTATACGATAAAAGCGGAAACCCTAAAGAATTCTGAATACAGAAGGAATGTGTATTGATCACACAGTCTCCTGCTTTGATACCAATACATTCGATATCTTTATCGATCTTTGTTTACTGCTAGGGGATTTCCGAAGCAGTTTCGTTAGTTGGTTGTTCATATCGATCCTTTAGGCTAGATCTAGTAAGATAACTGTATAGGATCAGTATGTGGGGATCGACGTTGTTAGTGCTTGTAGTATAAACCTTGGGCAGTGAAGGACTTCGTGCCTATTCCTTAGGATGAATCCTTAGGAATGAGTGATAGTTGATTCTTAGGGTATATCCTTAAGAAATAAATAAGACAATGGGGATTGGGTAATTGGGTTGATTGTTTGATGTTTAAGCATAATAAATTATTTATTATGGGTTGAAAACCCTATATGCTCACCAGGCTCCCAAGCCTGACCCACTCAGTTTATTTGTATCATAAGTATCAATACAAAGTTGCTTTACACTGAGAGATTAAAAGAGAAGTAGATCACTAGTGTAAATGAATGTAAGTTTTGTTTATGCTTTTGTTTTTGTATTGACAATGACATCCCAATGGTTTAAGTGAATAAAATACATTTCTTCAGAAATGATTTGATAACATATTTATGATGTTTTTCTGGGAACAAATTCCGCAACACTTTTAATCAAATGATTACTCTGAAATTATTTCAAAAGCATAAATTAAACCGGTCTTTTCTGGCCGTGAATTTGGGGATGTCACACCATTCATGAGGTGGATGCACCATTGTGGAGACTGGAGAGTATGTACCAAATTTGAGTCTAGATGTGCCAACTTGGAAGAGGATTAATGGAGAGGTCGCGCCATCCCTTCATCAATATGCTAGATCCACATGCCTGATGTGCCATCTTGATGCAAGGATGAGCCACTTGGTTCCTTTATATGCCAAGGTATCCCTTGATGAGCTGTATGATATTAAGTCCCCTATGACGCTCAATATTGTTCAAGGAAAATTAGAAGTTGAAGACGCTCAAGGATCATTTCTTGATGCGCCACCATGATGGTTGATACGCCATGGTGATCTTCATGTGCCACTCTTGCATCATGATGTGCCACTATGGATCATGATGCTCCATCATTTGTGTTGTTGATGCTCATACAAGGATGAATTTTACTTGTAACCTCTGTTTGAGAAATCTAAAATAAATAATATTCACATCCTGCCCGTTGACGTAGGTCACCTTGACCAAACCACATAAATATTGTGTCTTTGTGTGCTTTTGTTTTTGCTTGTTATCCGCATTACTTCCTAACAAGGGTCATCAAAACTTGGCAAGTGGTATCAGATTTGTTTTGATTCTTGACAAATATCCTCTGTTTTCCCTAATAGGCATGTAAATGTTATTTGTCGTATTTGAGAATAGGAAGGCATCATGCTAAATCACATAAAACAAGTTTCTTGATATCTTTGAAATTCAAATGTGATAGCCTTCGATGCCACAACGAACTATCATTAGAAGAAGCCTTCTCATGTAAGAAAATAATTGGCTTCCCTTCAATTGGTTTTAAATAAGACGGATATAATTCTCCATTCCATTTTGACTTCAAAAGAATTTTCTTGGATTCGTTATGCTTTATTATTGATCTTATTCATCAAAAATCTATTTTATAACTAAACCTACAACAAGTTGAGAAACACTTATCAAATTATCTGTAAACCTTCAACATAGGCTACCTTTCATACTGTAAACTCCCCATTAGTGATCATTCTGTAGCCTTTGATTTCACAAATTGCATTATTTACATATTTGACTCTTCCAATATCTTTCAAACTACGAAACTCCCATAGTTGTGATTTCCTTCCAGTCATGTGCAAGAATAGCCACTATCGATGTACCATTCAGAATCGTAATGTTCATCATTAATCACCTACACGATTAAACTAATTTAGGAATCCAAACCTTCTTGGGTCCTTGTGAGATTTGCGATTTGGAGTTAACAACTGGAAAATCGTAGGCTTATAAAATGATTTCATAATCAAAGTATTATTCGCACTTTTCACCATTTTGAAAACATTAGTCTTTTTATCAAAAAAAATTGATTTCTACAAATGTACTTTTATTACGAATGAAATATTTTTCTTTTGGAATCAATTCTTTTGGATAACCTTTTCACCTTTTGTTTTGTTTTGTTTTGACACTTCCGTTTTTGTAACAAACTTTTGTTTTAAACAAATTTTTGTTGTGAAACTTCCTTCTTTTGAAAATATTATTGCTTTGCATAATTTTTCTTTAGAGCAAAATGTTAATTTGAAAAAACCTTCGTAGGAACAAATTTTTTTCGCAACAAACTTCTTTGATTTTGTACTCTTATTATAGTAAGAGTTTGGACCAAATTGAGCTTTTTTATTCGAAAATGATTGTGAATAATTCTTCTGATTAAAAACCCTTGATAAGTTGTTATACTTTGAATTTTGGAAATTAGATTTTGAACAAGAACATGAACAAACAACTTTTTGTGATTTATCAAAATTATCAAAAATTCCCAAAAATTTCGTTTGGTTCCAAAATTTCATTCTCTCAACAAGATTCTTCTTATATATAACTCTCCTAGGTTGGTCAATAATTTCTTAGTCTTTTTGGCCTTAACATATTGATCAATTATTTTATATTTCCCTTTCAAATCACTCGACTAAGATTTTTATTTTGGAATTGATTTCGTAGTCTGAGCATCAAAATTTTCTAAATCAACTTGTTAAGTAGGCTCAACATTTAAAGTACCATAAATGTATCTACCCTTAACTTACCATGATGTTTTCTCCGAATGACCTATTGTCTCATCACCATTACCTATTAGAACCGACCAAAAATAATTTTTACAAGAATTAGCATTATCAGTCTTCGCAATAGTGGTCAAGTCAACAATATCAGTTTTGTCTAGTCCTTTCGTAACAAAAACTTGATTAGGAGTACATTAGACTTCTGGAAAAACAACCGCTTCTTCAATAAAATTTTCATTTACTTTATTTTTAACAACTTTTTGCAAAATCAATAGAATCTTTAAGAACCAAGTCCCATTTTGTTTTTCTTTAGTTATCACAAAATTAGAACAATGAATCTCATCTTCAACTGATATTTCACTTAATTTACTTTCATCAAATTCATATTCAATCTCAACTATACAAGATTCATCAGAATTCAGCTTGTTACATAACAATATATATTTACATTAGAATTCTTTTGGATTTTTTGATGACACCGAGGATTCATATTCATAGCAAACTACATCTATTACTTCTTCCTGAAATTCTAAGAATGGTAACATTTTTTCTATGCATTTCTTCAGAAATTTCGCACTTAAGATAGATATGTGTAATTTGAGCATATAAAAGCTTCAAAATTTGACAAAAACATTACGTTATTCCATTATCAATCTATTGTCACTTTTCAAAATACACACATTATCTTTAACTCTCATTAAATTAACCTATAGTTTCTTAATCGTACGCCTTCGTTCCCTAATCTTAAAAGTGCACCTGCTAAGATCATCATAAAGATTAGAAACCTTTCTTCGGTTTCATCTTAGACTTTCACATAATTATGAAATAGTATCCCTTAGTTCATTTAATTCATCATCACATCGATAAACATGAATATCTAAAGATTTAAGAATGAGATGTACCTTCTCGGTTACCTTTTTGTAATCCTCCACATGTTCTCATGCACTCTTTGTAGAAAGACATGTTTCATAAAAATTTGACTCGGAGGCTGCACCACCATCATAATTACAGTCTTGACTTCATGAGCTTGAACTTCGCACCACGAAACACTTTCCATCCTTCATACCTGCAGACATATTAGCAACAAACAAAGCATCGTGTGTTCACCTCCGAACCACCTCATCTTTGGAGTCTTTGGACCACACTTCAATATTCCATGTTTCACTATCATCTTCCTCAACGTTCAAAGCCTTTCCCTGAATGTTCATCTTACGAAGGTCTTCGATCTTACGAACATAATAGGCTTCATCCTTAGTCTTCTCTTTTTTCTCAATATTCTTCCTCAGCATGCAATCTTTCGCAAAATGATTCTTTCCATTATAGAAATGGAAATCATAACTTGAATCACCAAGCAGTTTCTTCTCTTTTTTCTTATTGTTGTTGGTAGTTTTTAGCACCATCGCTTTTGTTCTTATCAGAAAATGAGTTACCACCTTTGTAACCTGAACCTCCACCTTTGGATCTTGAGTTTCCATCAATTCTTAATTTTGAAAAAAAAGTTCTTAAAATAATTATTGGGATTATTAACCATGAGAGATTTACTGTTCACTTGTAAACTCATCATTTGTAGCGTCATAGTCTAAATCTACTACAACAACAATCTTCTCATTTCACTTCTTCACTTTCATATCTTCCTCCTTCTCAACTAACGCCAAAGGACAAGCATCAACATTTGAATTTGAAACTTCGGTGACCTCATCTTCATGTGACTTCAGAATAACAACAACTTGTGATAACTTGTACAATTTAAACTGTTCATGTGCCTTCACAGTTGACACAATTGATTTCCACTGAGGACGAAGTCCTTGCAGGAATTTCACTTTCCCTTCGATTGGTTGTCTTTTCAAATCATAATTCATTAATCTGCTTAGCAGATTATTGTACCTCTTCGAAACCTAAACAATGGACTTTTCAGCCTTTCTTTGAATGATCCAACTTTTCAAAAGAAATGAAGTCTGGATTAAGTGAATTTGATCATCATCACCTGAATATGATTCATTTAAACATTTCCAAATTCCTTTCACAGTTTTGCATGAACTCACAATCTTGAATGTATTTGGAGCAAGAACAAAGCGGATATCCCTTTTTGCTTTCAATTCCATCTCGGTCTCCTCTTTCTCTTCACCGGCAATATAAGTATACTTCTCACAAATTTGTTCATATTCAGTAAGAAAATAGACATGTTCCTTCGTCTTCAAAAACTTGTGTGGACCAATAGTTATAGATTTGTATATATATGATCAATGCGTTTCGATTCCTGTGATGTAATCTTCAAAATGCAACATCTACACTTCGTAATCCCATAAAAATAGAATTGAATTCCTAGTGTCTGAATCAATGCTACTTGATAAATTGAATGACACAAGAATGGAATCTTCTTTTTTCATGATTAAATTGACAATTTCTTTTAACAAAATATTATAGTTCAATACATATCGATTGAAGGCAAACGGGCAACAAGCTGGGCAGCTAGCCCTTTCTGGATGGCAAAACCAATTCTTTTGAAAACAACATTTGTGGATCTAGGAGATATGACATTAGAATGCATGATTTAAATTGAAATTTGAAAAATGAATCAAATCGATGAGTGAAAACAAAAATTCAAATCAAAACGAGTTTCTGAACAATAATTTCTAGATGAAAATGCAAACCAACTGCAAACGTTGAATAGATCTTGAAAAAGAAAAAACGAGATGTGACATCCCTAATTTTCACGGCCAGAAAAGACCAATTTTGTTTATGCTTGTTTGAAAAATCAGAGTAACATTTTAAATAAAAGTGTTGCGGAATTTTTCCCAAAACAAAATATGATAAAGATTTATCAAAAGCATTTCCAAGGAAATGTATTTCATTAAAAGACTTGGGATGTCATGTTCGATACATATCAAAAGCATAAACAGTACAATATAAGCCTTACTACATTATTTCATATCTACAGGCCTATATCCGTAATCCCTCATCCAAAACATCACATCTATGCTCGAGCGCCACTACCTGTAATACATGAAACCGAGTGGGTCAGGCTTGGAAGACTGGTGAGCACATAGGGTTTTCAACCCACAATAAATAAGTTATTTAGTTTCATCAATCAACAATAACCCGATTACCCGTTCCCGTTATCCTCACTTTACGTCCCTAAACACCTATCATAAGGGACCTAGCCTAAGGATCATCATCGGGATGGACACTACTGCTAAGGGGGTTCCTCAACAATAAATGTCCTAAAGGCAACCATGAGGGGGATGGAGTACACCGGTGAACACATCGTTCACAAACACCTACAGGTTGCGAGCCTGCTAGCGTTCCACTGGATTGTCTAGAAGAGTCCGTGGTCGTCATCCATACTCCGCTAGATGACAGAATCAACAACATCAACATCGAGGCCTCTCATCATTTTACCACACATCACCTATTGCATCTACCCATGTTTTACCCCAACATTTTCGTAGATATAAAATACATATACAGTTTAAATCATTGAAAACATGTATAAAAACGTTCATCCAGCATAGATAGCAAGTATTCAAACAATATGCACACATAGCACGTAATTTATATAAAATACTTCATATCTATGTGTAAGCTGAAAGTAATTATGCACTCACCTGAAAGGTGGTGACTCAGCACTCAGACAGCGCTTCGATACTCTCAAAACAATTTTCCTTCGATAAAACCTAGTATCAACACCACTAGGGTTTAGTCTAATGATAACCGCGACAAATTAATAGTCTGACTATTATTACTATTATATAAGCGTTAAATAACACTCGATATAACTCATAATAATAGTCCAAATAATTATTTTAATGACCTAATAACATTACTATAATTATTTGAAAGCTATATTAAAAATTGCGTAAGCGTAGCTTACTTACAGCGGATTTTAAAGAAAACCGGGCTTTACTCGGAGCAGCGTTTCCGAAACCAAAAGACCCTTTTTCTCAGGACTCGGGGAGCCTCGGGGCTTCTTTAGGGTGCTAAGGGATCACCTAGGCTTAGGGGAGGGTTAAAACCCTTAGAGAGAGAAAGTAATTTAGAGAGAGAAAGAGAATGGTGTGAAAAATCCGGAGACCCTCGCATCTATTTATAGGGACGCGAAGCCTCTCGGAACGATGGGCGTAGGGAGGTTACGCGGGGCGTAGTCCTCGGATAAGAATGTCAGCCGAAGCCAGCTGTCTCGCACCATCGGATGGATCAGACCGGAGCTACGCGGGGTGTAACTTCTTCGGACGCAGGGCGTACTGCGAGGACTACGTGGCGTGATCCGAAGTGACTCCTGAACCAACATCGGACGGCCCAGAAGCTGCCACGTCATCAAGTTCTTATCACACTTCGCAATTTCGACTACAAACTTTAAAAATTTGTACCTTTCGCATACGAGCTCCGTTTTTGACGTTCTTTATATCCACGCAAAGTCGGGAACGTACTCTACAACTTTCGTTTAGACTCCGTCGGCTAATTCTGAATTTATTTTAAAAGTTATATTTTTAACAGGCCGGGACAGGATTGGTCCGTTAAAAATTCATAACTTCTTCATCCGATGTCCGTTTTCGTCTGTCTTTTTATCGTTATGCTACTATTAACGAGATATCCGATTCTCGTTTAGGTTGTGTCGGCTAAAAACCACTCGATCTAATATTCGAATTTCGGGTTGTACACTGCTAAGCCGAAACTTCGACAAATCATAACTTCTTCATACGAAGTCAGATTTGGGCGTTCTTTTTATCGACGCTCTCGGTTTAACGTATTCTACGAATTTCGTTTAGATCACTAAGGCTAAATCTCGCTCTATCTTAAATTCACTATTTACGCTTCCAGGTATCGTGCCGGTTCCGTCGCGAAACTTCGACGGGTCATAACTTCTTCGTTATAACTCGGATTTCGGCGTTCTTTATATCTGCGGAATCCTTGTTTCGAATACTAGAACTTTATGTAAAGATATTGGACTTATCTCATACTTTAATTTTGACGCTTATTTTTATTCTTTATTAATTATACATTTATAAGCACACAAATACACATAATAGTAAAATATTTCATCTTTATTACATCAAAAAGAGTTACAATAGTTGACATAGACTATTACATCGTCTAAAAATGCTTAGCCCCGAAACCCGGGCGTTACAATTCTCTTCCCCTTAGGATGATTCCGTCCCGGAATCATGCATCAGCAAACAGATGTGGATAGCGACTCATCATGTCATCCTCTGTTTCCCAAGTGAGATTCGGCCCATTCGAATGTTTCCATCGGACTAGCACTAAGTCGACCATCTTGCGTCGTAACTTCTTAGTCTTACGGTCAACAATTGCCTCAGGCTCTTCGATCAGCCTTTTATTCTCATCCATTCTTAATTCTGAGATTGGAATTATGTCGGGAACTTCTCCCGTGAATTTCCTCAAATAACACACATGGAAGGTGTTATGAATATCATCTAGTTCTTCGGGCAATTCCAGCTTGTAAGCTTGGTTCCCAATCTTCTGAAGAACTTTGAACGGTCCAATAAACCTTGGACTTAACTTTCCTCGTTTCCCGAATCTTATAAGTCCCTTCCACGGTGAGACCTTAAGAAAAACCGAATCCCCAACTTCGAAGGTCATCGGTCGTCTTTTCTTGTCAGCATAGCTCTTCTAACGATCCTGAGCTGCTAACATCCTTTCCCTAATCACCTTTAGTTTCTCAACAGTCTCATGAACTATCTCGGGGCCCGTAAACTGCTTCTCCCCGGCCTCACGCCAACAAGACGGCGTACGACACTTTTGTCCGTACAACGCTTGATAGGGCGCCATCTTGATGCTCGAGTGAAAACTATTGTTGTAGGAAAATTCTACCAGAGGTAAGTGCTCGTCCCAGTTCCCTTTGAACTCGAGGGTACATGCTCTCAGCATATCTTCCAGTGTCTGAATCGTTCTTTCGCTCTGACCATCAGTCTGCAGATGGTAAGCAGTACTCAAACATAACTTTGTACCCAAATCCTCTTGTAGACTCCTCCAAAACCTCGACGTGAAACGACTATCACGATCTGATACAATTGTTAGAGGAACACCGTGAAGTCTTACAATTTCCTTCACGTAAGCATTCGTGAGCTTATCCATAGACCACTTCTCGTTGGCCGCTATGAAGTGTGCACTCTTAGTGAAACGATCCACGACCACCCAAATCATGTCGTGTTTGTTCTTCGTCCTGGGCAGTTTAGTCACAAAATCCATGGTGATGTCTTCCCATTTACCCATGGGTTGTAACACCCTGTTTATTTAATAAAATAAATAAACAAATTAATGAATGAATAGTAGCCCTAAAATTAATAATTATATAGCAAGGTGATGGTCTCGAGGAGTTAACTGTCATAATTTTAGAAGGCGGGGATTAAAGTGTAAAATCCGGACTTAATTTGTAAGTAATATTGAAGACAGGGGCTGCTCGGTAACGATTAGGACTCAATATGAGAGGAATTATGGAAGCAAGGGATAAAATGTAAATTCCGGATTTATATTGTAAAGATTTATGGAATCAGGGGTTAAAAAGGTAAATCTTGGATCTGTTTTGAAAGAAAAGGGGGAAAGAGGGACTGTTTGTGTAATCAGGGGAGGAAGTTTGGATGATGCGGGATATATAAACCCGCTATACGCTGAAACCCTAAATCTAAGCAGCAGCCGTCGGGTGATCTTCCAGCCGCCGCAGTCTCCTAGCCACCGCTGAAGCCAATCGCCGGAGTCCATCCCTTCTACATCAGAAAGTGAGTACGGTGGTTGGATGGTTTGTTGCTGTTGCGAACCACCGGACCTCAACCGCCGCTTCTGTTGCTGTTGGTGGCGGAGAACGACGATGGAGCATCGTTAAGTCGGAAGTAACGGGAGGCAAGTTGTAGCCACCTACGCCGCCTCCTCCTCATCTGTGAAGTCGGAGAAACGAGACCGTCGGTGGAGCCGCAAGATCGGTCGATGATGAGGCCGGGAGCCGCCAACCGCCATTGTTACGTTGCTGCTGTTACTTTGCCACCCAAACACCACAGCCGCTGCCTGTGATGTCGTCGGCGGCCGAGGAGGGAAACTGTCGAAGATCGGGGACGGGTTTTAGGCTGCTGCCATCGTCAAGTCATTGCTGCTACCGCTGCTGCCCACCACGGGTGGGTATTGAGTTCATTTCCGAGTTGGGGCCGCTGGTATGTGTGGCTGATTGACTGAGATCCAAAGGAATCACCACCACCACCGTGAGGTGGTGGCTGCCGCCCCAAATCCGCTGTTGTCGCCGCCATGAGTGTGTGATCGGGTGTATGGTCATTTTCAATTGGCCGGAGTTGTCAAGAAACCACCATGGCCGCCAGCCATGGTGGCTGCCGTCGTTCGCCACCGCCAACCACCATTAGGTTGTTGTGTACATGTGTTATTATTAGTGTGTGCGTGTGTGTATTATCGAGTTGTACATTGTAATGGTGCCAAAATAATAATAGAAATCTCAAACCACCACCTTAGGGTGGTGGCTGCCGCCTCCTGCCGCCACCGGCCGCCGTGTCGGGTGGCGGTGTGCCTCGTTGTATGGTGACTCGTTTGTGGTGTTTGGACAAGGGACATGAACCCTAATGGGCCCAATGAAGCCCTAATTGACATTAAAGCCTAAACATGTGTCTAATGGGCTTAATGGACCCTAATGGATCTAAGGACTTAGCTAATGGGCCTATTGGGCTAAGATGGGTTGGAAAACCCTAATGCCATGAAACCCTAATTTGGGGTTTATCGGGATCGCATCGGGATTAATTAAGGAACTCAGAATATTAATTAATAATCATTGCAATCAACCTTAGTCAACATTGGACTTAATGGATTAAGTCCTTAATGGATTAAGTCCCTAGTGGGTTAAGTCCTTAATGGGTTAAGTAGGAAACTTAACCCTAATCATCATTTTATGTGAAACCCTAATTTCACTTGGGTTTATTGTTGGGCCTTTCTATTGGGCCTTGATGAATGGGTTATTAAATGGGCTATCCAAGATCAAGCAAATGGTCTAGAATAATTTAATGGGCCTAGGGTAAGGCCCATGTAAGGGGTTTGGGCCCAATTTGGAAAATTGGGCCATAGTTTGGGCCTTATTGATTATATGATGTTGGGCCTTAGAATGAGACCATGTATAGGCCTAGGCCCAATTTGGAAAATTGGGCCATGTGTTGGGCCTTGATTCTTAGTTGACTTTGGGCCTATGGATTGGGCCTTAGGCTTGAATAAGCCAAGCTTGGGGTAATGTAGTAATTATCCAAGTATGTATTATGCTTATGTGTTGGGACCCAATTATTAATTGGGTGTTATTTTGGTATTGACAGTTCGGGAACCTGTCATCCAGCAGCTGGGGTTGAGTCAGCGGGACTACAGCAGTGTGGGATTGTGTCTACGGGACTTCAGCAGTGTGAGGTGAGTTACTTTCCAGTAGCGGTGGGTCTACGGCCACAATGCCGGCCCACCAGTAGGAGTTGTATGTTAGATGATTGTCTTTGTGATATCATCTAGGTTTGCTACTACCTGATATGTTATATGCTGGCATGATATGTTATATGTGATAGTAGTAGAGTTCGGTTGTTAGGACCGAAGGGTAGGTCAGACACCCCAGATATGTCTGACAATATGTGATGATATGTTTATATGCTGGCATGATATGTTATATGTGATAGTGGTAGTAGGATGGGAATAGTCCCCAAGTTCGGTTGTTAGGACCGAAGGGTAGTTCGGACACCCCAGATATGTCTGATAGTATGTTTATGTTATGATATATGCGATAGTAGCAGTAGGGGGTGGAATAGTCCCCGAGGGTCGGTTGTTAGGACCGACGGGTAGGTCAGCACCCCAGAATGGCTTGACAGGTCAGCACCCCAGAATGGCTTGACACGGGTAGGTCAGCACCCCAGAATGGCTTGACACGGGTAGGTCAGCACCCCAGAATGGCTTGACACGGGTAGGTCGGCACCCCAGAATGGCCGTACCGGGTAGGTCGGCACCCCAGAATGGCTGTATCGGGTAGGTCGGGCACCCCAGAATTATCCGGCAGTATGTATGCTATGTGATTGTATGGTATGTGGTATGATGGGGGAACTCACTAAGCTTCGTGCTTACGGTTTACAGTTTTGGTTTCAGGTACTCGTGTTCAAAGGAAAGGAGCCGGCTTGATCGCAGCGCATCACACTATGTTTTCCGCACATGAGATATTTGGGATTACACTCTGATATGGTTTTATGATAATATGTTTTGATTACTGACACTTTGGTTGACACGAGATATTATTATGAATGTTTTTATACTGATAGCTTTATGTAATAACTTATTTAAAAATGAAATTTTTGGCCTTGAATTTTGGGATGTTACATGGGTACAGGTAAAGGTTCTAAACTCCATACGGTTTCTGATATTGTGCCTTAACTCTTGCACATGTTACACACTCAGCCACATACTTCGCAACATCGAGCTTCATCGTCGGCCACCAGTAGTAGGGTTTTAGGTCCCTATACATTTTAGTGCTTCCGGGATGAATCGAGTACATGGTCTTGTGTGCTTCTTCCATCAGAAAGTCTCTTAATCCTCCCGTCTTAGGTACCCAAATCCGATCTTGGAATACCTTCAGTCCTCGATTGTTTGTACCGAACACTAACGTTTTTCCCAAACGTTCTTCTTTTCGGTCATTCTTCTCTGAAGCTTCTTCTAGAGCTTTCCTGATGCTTTCCACAATCGTCGAGACAACTTCAATTCTCAACGCTCTTGGCATTTTCCTTTCAAGATTGACTTTTCGACTAACAGCATCAGCAACAACATTTGCTTTACCGGGGTGGTAAAGTATCTCACAGTTATAGTCCTTGAGTAGTTCTAGCCAGCATCGTTGCCTCATGTTCAATTCTTTCTGATTAAAGAGATACTGGAGACTCTTATGATCAGTGAAAACCTTGCACTTCGTGCCATAGAGGTAATGCCTCCATATCTTTAAGGCAAATACTACCGCTGCCAACTCCAGATCATGAGTGGGGTAGTTCTTTTCGTGCTCTTTCAATTGTCGAGAGGCATATGCTATCACCTTTTCTCTTTGGGTCAGAACACAACCCAACCCGACTCCAGATGCCTCATCGTGTTTCTCACTCCACGTATATGTCGCTCCTTTGTGGGTCAAAGCTGTCAATGGAGAGGCTATCGAAGAAAAGCCTTGGATAAATCGTCGGTAATATCCAGCTAATCCCAGAAAGCTTCGGATCTCCGTGGGACTCTTTGGACGTTCCCAATTCATTACAGCTTCGATTTTTGTTGGGTCAACCATTATTCCTTCTTGGTTAACCACGTAACCCAAGAACTGGACTTCTCGTATCCAAAAGTCGCATTTGGAGAACTTAGCGTAAAGCTTCTCCTTCTTTAACACTTCCAACACTTCCCGTAGATGCTTGCCTTGCTCCTCTTGTCTTTTCGAGTAGATCAGAATGTCGTCGATGAACACTATCACGGATTTATCGAGGAATGGTTTACAAACCCTGTTCATCAAATCCATGAATGCTGCTGGAGCATTGGTTAGTCCGAATGACATAACCAAGAACTCGTAGTGTCCATATCTCGTTCTAAATGCAGTCTTCTCAATATCCTGCTCTCTTACCTTCAGCTGATGATATCCTGACCTAAGATCGATCTTTGAGAAGTAGCTCGAACCCTGCAGCTGATCGAATAGGTCATCAATCCTCGGCAATGGATACTTGTTCTTCACCGTTGCCTTGTTCATCTCTCGGTAGTCTATACACATTCTCATGCTTCCGTCCTTCTTCTTCACGAATAACACCGGAGCTCCCCAGGGTGATGAACTAGGTCGAATGAAACCGTTGTCCAACAACTCCTGAAGTTGCGTCATGAGCTCCTTCATCTCCATCGGTGCTAATCGGTATGGTGCTTTCGCTATCGGTGTTGTTCCTGGCAACAAGTCTATTCTGAACTCTACTTGTCTATCAGGTGGTAATCCGGGAAGATCTTCGGGAAAGACTTCCAGATAATCACATACGACCGGTATGTTCTGCACCTCCTTCTTTTCCTTCTTAGCATCGATAACAAACGCCAAATATGATGTGCATCCCTTGGACAAACATTTTCTGGCTTTCATCAGGGAGATGATTCCAGAATTCACTCTGCGTTTGTCTCCATACACCATAAATGAATCTTTTCCGGGTGGGTTCACCCTTACTATCTTCTTCTTGCAAAGAATCTCAGCATCGTTGGCGCTAAGCCAATCCATTCCCAAAACGATGTCGAAACCGTTTAACTCTATGGGTAATAACTCCTCGTGGAATTCGTTTCCGTTTAGGTCGATGACGATGTTCCTAATACGATCACTAACAGGTACGAACTTGCCACTGGAAACTTCCACAATTAGGGCATTATCAAGTTTTTCTACAGGCAATGCTAATTTTCCTCCAAATCTATGCGATACAAAGGAATAGTTTGCTCCTGAATCAAATAGTATATTTGCAGGCAAACCATTTACAAGAAAGGTACCTGAAGCGACGTCTGCTGCCTCCTTCGCAGCCTCGAGCGTCATCTGGAAGGCTCTTGCCTTCGGCTTCGGTGGAATGTTGGGTCTTCCTGCCTCCTTCTTCTTTGGGCAGTCCCTCAAAACGTGTCCTTCTTCATTACACCCACAACAGGCCTTCTGGGTGAGGATGCATTCATTGGCATAGTGCCCAGGCTTTCCGCATTTGAAACAAGTGACCCCTCCGTCACACTTCCCAGAATGCTTCTTCTTGCACTTGTCACACCACTTCGCTTCTGATCGTCCTCCTCTCGAACCAGATTTCGAGAATTTACTCTTCTTTCCGGACCTCGAGGATCCGTCAAATTTCCTTTTCTCACCAACCTCGGCCCTCTCCAGACCCCTTTCTTTCTGTTGGGTCTCCACATTCTTAGCCGCTCGAACAGCTGATTTCAGAGTGGTTGCCATCTTGACTGTTGGGCCATAGTCGGCTGGCAGTCCATTTGTGAACTTCTCAATTTTGGAAATTTCGGTTGGCACTAAGTATGGAAACAACTTCATCTTTTCTGTGAATGCAGCAGCATAGTCGTCGATGCTCATTCTTCCCTTCTTCAAGTTTTGGAACTCATTGTTCAGATCAATTAGATCTATCTCTGAACAGTACTGCGCCTTCAGTTGTTCCAAGAACTCATCCCATGACATTTTCAGAGCTTCTCCTCGCGGCATTGTATCCGCCAATAGCTTCCACCAGCTCAAGACTCCAGTTTTCAATTATCTCAAAGCGAAGACGGTCTTCTGCTTCTCGCTGCAGTCTCAGCTCTCAAACACCATCTCCATCTCGGAGATCCAATCCATAATCTCAACAGGCTTTGGGCTTCCTAAGAGACTTGGTGGTTTCGCACCCAAGAAATTCTTGTACATCCGCCCATCCTTGTTGTTTCTCCTCTCCGGGCCATCCATTTGCTCACCTTGAGTCCCTACTTGACTCACTTGGCGGCTGTAGTTTCCTTCCTCAGATTGCTCAGGAATTGGCTCGGTCGGCTCAACATGTATGGTAGGTTCGTCCCGATTCTCTTGCATCATTCGCCTCATTTCTTCCCTTTGTTCAGCTAACATAGCCCACATCATGGCTTGTACTCCAGCCATGGTGATCGGCTCAGGTGCAACTTCTACTACGACTGGTATTTGCTGTACCACTGGGGCTTGATCTCGGTTCCCATTTGCATTCACGTTTCCGCTACGGGTCCTTGCCATCTTGATCTATACACCGAATAAGGTGAATTAAGATCTTTATTTAGGATAGTCGTTTAAATCAACCTTATCACTCCGAAACGTTTACATGCTAGTTCTAATATTGTAGTCGTACGCTTAGAATCCTAAACACATAAGGTTTCCAGATCCGGTCGGCAACAGACCATAGATCCGAACAAATAATAGCATGTCAGGCACAAAGCATTTAGCACATAAAAGCATTTTAGGCACAATTCCTAAAATAAGCTAGTGCTCACACCTCACAATCATCGCTTAGCATTCTAAGTTTAAGTCTAGAAATCCTACAAATTCCTAGTTCGCTTAAACTAATGCTCTGATACCAATTGTGACATCCCTAATTTTCACGGCCAGAAAAGACCGATTTTGTTTATGCTTGTTTGAAAAATCAGAGTAACATTTTAAATAAAAGTGTTGCGGAATTTTTCCCAAAACAAAATATGATAAAGATTTATCAAAAGCATTTCCAAGGAAATGTATTTCATTAAAAGACTCGGGATGTCATGTTCGATACAGATCAAAAGCATAAACAGTACAATATAAGCCTTACTACATTATTTCATATCTACAGGCCTATATCCGTAATCCCTCATCCAAAACATCACATCTATGCTCGAGCGCCACTACCTGTAATACATGAAACTGAGTGGGTCAGGCTTGGAAGACTGGTGAACACATAGGGTTTTCAACCCACAATAAATAAGTTATTTAGTTTCATCAATCAACAATAACCCGATTACCCGTTCCCGTTATCCTCACTTTACGTCCCTAAACACCTATCATAAGGGACCTAGCCTAAGGATCATCATCGGGATGGACACTACTGCTAAGGGGGTTCCTCAACAATAAATGTCCTAAAGGCAACCATGAGGGGGATGGAGTACACCGGTGAACACATCGTTCACAAACACCTACAGGTTGCGAGCCTGCTAGCGTTCCACTGGATTGTCTAGAAGAGTCCGTGGTCGTCATCCATACTCCGCTAGATGACAGAATCAACAACATCAACATCGAGGCCTCTCATCATTTTACCACACATCACCTATTACATCTACCCATGTTTTACCCCAACATTTTCGTAGATATAAAATACATATACAGTTTAAATCATTGAAAACATGTATAAAAACGTTCATCCAGCATAGATAGCAAGTATTCAAACAATATGCACACATAGCACGTAATTTATATAAAATACTTCATATCTATGTGTAAGCTGAAAGTAATTATGCACTCACCTGAAAGGTGGTGACTCAGCACTCAGACAGCGCTTCGATACTCTCAAAACAATTTTCCTTCGATAAAACCTAGTATCAACACCACTAGGGTTTAGTCTAATGATAACCGCGACAAATTAATAGTCTGACTATTATTACTATTATATAAGCGTTAAATAACACTCGATATAACTCATAATAATAGTCCAAATAATTATTTTAATGACCTAATAACATTACTATAATTATTTGAAAGCTATATTAAAAATTGCGTAAGCGTAGCTTACTTACAGCGGATTTTAAAGAAAACCGGGCTTTACTCGGAGCAGCGTTTCCGAAACCGAAAGACCCTTTTTCTCAGGACTCGGGGAGCCTCGGGGCTTCTTTAGGGTGCTAAGGGATCACCTAGGCTTAGGGGAGGGTTAAAACCCTTAGAGAGAGAAAGTAATTTAGAGAGAGAAAGAGAATGGTGTGAAAAATCCGGAGACCCTCGCATCTATTTATAGGGGCGCGAAGCCTCTCGGAACGCTGGGCGTATGGAGGTTACGCGGGGCGTAGTCCTCGGATAAGAATGCCAGCCGAAGCCAGCTGTCTCGCACCATCGGATGGATCAGACCGGAGCTACGCGGGGCGTAACTTCTTCGGAAGCAGGGCGTGCTGCGAGGACTACGTAGCGTGATCCGAAGCGACTCCTAAACCAACATCGGACGGCCCAGATGCTGCCACGTCATCAAGTTCTTATCACACTTCGCAATTTCGACTACAAACTTTAAAAATTCGTATCTTTCGCATACAAGCTCCGTTTTTGACGTTCTTTATATGAACGCGAAGTCGGGAACGTACTCTACAACTTTCGTTTAGACTCTGTCGGCTAATTCTGACTTTATTTTAAAAGTTATATTTTTAACAGACCGGGACAGGATTGGTCCGTTAAAAATTCATAACTTCTTCATCCGACATCCGTTTTCGTCTGTCTTTTTATCGTTATGCTACTATTAACGAGATCTTCGATTCTCGTTTAGGTTGTGTCGGCTAAAACCAGTCGATCTAATATTCGAATTTCGGGCTGTACACTACTAAGCCGAAACTTCGAAAAATCATAACTTCTTCATACGAAGTCAGATTTGGGCGTTCTTTTTATGGACGCTCTCGGTTTAACGTATTCTACAACTTTCGTTTAGATCGCTAAGGCTAAATCTCGCTCTATCGTAAATTCACTATTTACGCTTCCAGGTATCGTGCCGGTTCCGTCGCGAAACTTCGACGGGTCATAACTTCTTCGTTATAACTCGGATTTCGGCGTTCTTTATATCTCCGGAATCCTTGTTTCGAATACTAGAACTTTATGTAAAGATATTGGACTTATCTCACACTTTAATTTTGACGCTTATTTTTATTCTTTATTAATTATACATTTATAAGCACACAAATACACATAATAGTAAAATATTTCATCTTTATTACATTAAAAAGAGTTACAATAGTTGACCTAGACTATTACATCGTCTAAAAATGCTTAGCCCCGAAACCCGGGCGTTACACGAGAAATGACAAACACTAAGAGCACAATAGTATTCTCTGATTTGTAATTGACTCAAATATCTCCTTGCTCTGATACCAATTGTAGGATCGAATAGATTCTAAAGATATGAAATCATGTTTAAAATAAAGAAAAGATTGCACAAGAGTGTAAAGAAGATTCTGATTTGATTAGAGTATGAGAATTCAGTTACAACTTTTGAGAGCAAGAAATTACAAAATACATACCATACTTTAGAATTAAAATTCTATTTATATAGGTTAATAACCCATAGAGTCAGTTAGAGAAACATCCAATAGAAAAATGACACATAGATAGTGACAACATGATTAACAGTTAAGTTCATATCACTACGACACCTATGTACTAAGCTGCAAAACCAAAACATACATGTGTAACAATACATTGAAGACTTTAATATATTACAATTATGAAACCTTTCTCACTAAAACTCAGACACAACACTTATAAATTCTGAGACATAACATCCAGTACTTCCCATTTATAATTTTCCATTGTTAAATGAGCAAGATTATCATGAACGAATACATATTTGTTTCATCATTTGAGCAATCCATTAAACTTTCATATTAGGTTATCCTCATATATACCATAAAAACACTTCCTTAAGATCAAATACACAAACAAATGGAACACACTAAACCAATGAAGTGAAAAGCAACAGAGTGCATATAACTTAATTAGCTACCTCATGCTCAATCAAAACCATATGAACGTTGTTCAATTGTGATGAATTAATGGTAGCTAATTCGAAACACATATCAGATAGCTACCTCCTCTTGTTCAATTCCAATGCTTTATTGTATACATATTGCCTCCACAAAGCATAACAAACCTGGTTATGATGTTTCATATAAAGAAAAATGAAGAAATCAACAACCAATGATAAACAAAATAATAAATCAATAAGAAGACAACTCAACAACCAATACGTTATGTAGATAAATGAGCATAAACAAAACATTTGTTGAGAGATTGTCCAACATACCTCATTTATATACCCAAAAGGACTGGTTACTACGAAAATTGGAAGATCAAAGGTTTTTATAAACGGAAAATAAAGAAATACATAATCGTAGACCAACGAATAGCCATTCATAATCAAATGACATGTCAGAAAATGACCTCTTATCACAAGCTATTTTTCTCAAATAGCGTCGAATTAAACATGCCGTATGGATTTGATATACTATGTTTTCGAAATCTCAACAAAATTCTTCTTAAGTTATATAAAATATAGATTATATAACTAAAAGACTTATTGTATAATAATGTAAAAAGTTGGAAAGGTGTTTATTCCTTGATAAATTGAGGGTTTACCGTTTCGCTTTTTAGTTGAGACGTAGATATATTTAAAAATAGATTAGATGTTGCTGTAAAAAGTAAAACTATAGCATAATTGTAACGTCCCGATTTTCATAACAGTTTTTCCATTTTTGAAAGACAACATTCCATTCAAACATTCATTTATTTATGATTAAAGTCATGATTTGACAATAAATAGTTAGTTATTTAATTAGATTATAATAGAATATGTGGAAAACTAATACATGATGTCGATGTGTTTGTATATTATGAAGGTTAGTGAGTTCCCCAAGATACCATATATCACAATACATATACATGCATATAGATAATGACTCACGACCTTTAGTCGATCCATCAATTGGCTCACGACCTTTCGCCAATCCACCAATATCTGTTTAATGAATAACTCAAGTACAATAACATTTAAGCACATATAGACTATACTTTTGGATCTATTCAATAACTTTGGTACAATAACAAAATAAGCACATAGAGACTATACCTTCGACACTACTCTACAAACTCTTGTATCCTAAAATACATGGATATATATTGTAACACATAGTATAGTGAGATAACTCACCTGGAAAATTACTCCAACAAATATCAGCTATCCAACAGGCGGGTAACACACCTAACAAGTATTAACCATTAGTACTATAACTTCTTAACATCTATGACAATCTAGTATTAAAAGCTAGATCTTTCACTAATCTCAATGAATACTTCAAGTTCTATCGAATAGAGAATAACTAAGCAAGGTCATATCGGAGGTAGGATCTGTTTGATATACAAAGTATACTGTTTGACAAATCCACTTTAAACACCTCACCAGATCTAGCCTAGACATCAGTCCCATAAGTAGATCAATTAGTATTATGACTTGGAATCACTGATAAATCTTATTTATAAATTCATAATAACGACTATAAATATAAATATAAGTTACAATTAAAGCATAGTAAGTGCAGCTTAACTTATAGAGTTTTCTGACAAAAGTTCGGAAATTTGCGGAGAGAAATTTGACTCCGAAAACTTATTTTTGTCAGACTACTAGAGACCTCGGAGCCTCGCTAAAGTACCCGAAGACTTAGGAGAATCAAGCTTAGCATGAGGGGAGTTCTACATAGAAATTGGAGTGGTAGTTATGATGCAATGAGCCGAGTTCGAGTTCTATGTATAGGCTGTCCGGAGCGAAGAGTGCATCGTGCTACTGACATGGGAACCCTGCACTTTTACGTAGGTAGAAAGCATTGAATTTGGTGCTAAAACGTGTCAGATTTTGATTGGTCTGCGTCGCCTATGCCGGGTAAAATCGTGAATCTTCAAAAATCATATCTTTTGAATACGAGATCCGATTTCAACGTTCTTTATATCCACACATAGGTATTTCAGAGCAGTACAACTTTCATTTAGATTTCAACAACTATTTATTAGTCTATTTTAAATTCATATTTTTATAGAGATTGCATTGTTAAAGTACGTGCGAAAATCGTAACTCCTTCATATGAACTTTGTTCTTGACTGTCTCTATTTCGACGGATTTGTATTTACGACATCTCAACTCTCATTTACATTGGTTTGGCTAACAATCAACCGATTTTAATTTCCATTTCTGTGTTGCACATTGTTGTACTGTGTCGCACGAAAACTTCGCAAAATCATAACTTCCTAATACGAAGTCAGATTTAGATGTTCTTTATGTGCTCACTTCTTAATTTTTATTACTACTACTTTCGATTATAGTATGGGCTAAAAAGTAATATATTTCTACTTCGAATTTTATAGAGAAACTTTTATATTAAATTTCACTATAAAGTTAAAACGGGGTGTTACAATAAATAACATTTATATATATATATATATATATATATATATATATATATATATATATATATATATATATATTAAATTTGAGAAAAGCGTATGAACGCCGATGACTGTTCATGGACTTTTGGCTAAATTTTTGGAGTCAACAACTTCACCCCCTCCACCGCCATCGCTTCTCCAATCATTTGATCTAATTCGTCGACACCCTCTTTCCCCATTGGACCGAACTGCGGTCAACTAAGAAGCCTCCAGCTATTCGAGCTGAAGCCCCGCCTCACCATCTGTCCGAACTGAGGCCTCGCAGCCTGCTGCGTGCCTTCGCCTCCTGACGCCGCGTGTCCGCTGACTCATCCCTTCTCGGATCCGAAGCTCGGTCTCGCACCCTATATAAGGGAGGTGCGAGACTTCCCGGGTAAGAATTTATTTTTGCCCCTTTTTCACCCCTAAACTTTATTTTAAGCCATTTCGACTTCCCCCGAAGCCCTGGTATTAATTTCAATGCCTGAAACACGCCCCGAAATTCCCGAGAAACCCGAAAAATTTATCTTTTCGGTTTCGAAGCCCAACCCTCGCAGGGCCCGGTTTTCAACGAAGGAAGTTGTATTTAGAGCCGAAGTGCTGCCCAAATTATTATTTTGACCCCCGGTTATTTCACGGTGAGTTAAATACATAGGAACAATTGTATGTTATGTGTTATATGTGCTATGTGCTTTTCCATGTTATCATCTTGAGTTGTTGTTTCTGCTATTTTTATAGCAAGGCTGTACCTCTGACTTGAAGTGTATGACATAGGCATCACTTGGGTATTGGTATGAACCGTTGACCATGAAGTGTATGACATAGGCATCACTTTGGCTTCGGTAGTATGCTAAGATAAGGCTGAAAGCCTGGATATTCTAGCAAAATGATATTCCTGAGTATTTTTCGTGCTATTTTTATTCGTTATTCTTTTTAATAGCAAAAGAAATACCTTTGACCATGTGATCAGTGAAAGGACTTAGATTCATATTGGTACTGGTATGTAGCCTCTGGCCATGTAGAACATGTCTCCGTAACAGAATGATTTCTATTCTATGGTATTGGCAAAAAGGGTCAGACAGGGCTATAAGCCTGAAATCTACCAAAAGGTTAATCCGAAGTTGTATGTCTTCTGTGCCATTTGGGCCAAAGCTTTATTGATGTATATCAAGTATGGAAATTGTTATGTCTCAATGATTGTATATCTTTGAATTAAATCAATGATTGTTAGGGAAAGCTTATCACATTATGCCTTTGTTGTTCCTTGCTCCTATTTGCTTCTTCCATATTGGTATATATATGGCATAACGTTATATTGTATCTATTATTGAACTCACTAAGCGTTATCGCTTACCCCTCCCAATGTTTTAACATAATGCAGGAAATAAGCACCCAATATAGTTGGAAGGTTTAGAATAGTTGTAATATTACTTTTGTATTTCGGTTTATGTTTGTATAAAATTACAATATCCTGGGTAGTTATGTAAAATCTTAAAACATAGTCGGTTTGTATCCAATCTTTTGTAATGACTTTATCAATGTAAACTATTATTTTATAAATATGCATGTAGCATGTTTTGGAGTAACTATATTATCAAGTATGAAAGTTTGGGTCTTTCAGAAATATGAAAGTATAGAAAGGGGTTCTTTCACTTTCTAAACCAATACAGACAAATATATATCCAATGTATTCTCTATCTCATTGATTTAATTTGTTTGCTTAATTTGTATTACAAACGATTTAACTAAAAATGTACAATTTTAGGGGAAGATTTTTCCTAGACCAAATGACTTTAGATGGGTTAGTCGCTTCAATAAAAAATATTATATGAATTTATTGCATTAATTCAATATTAACAACTGGAAATCAGACTGTGTATTAGAGTTCAAAATGGCACTTGCCCAAAATCATACATAACTCTTGCAAGTTACCTCCATGAAAATTTTATTTCAACATTGTCCAAAATGCTTAATGTCATTTTGATTTGTCTTCTTTTTCCAAGCAACATCGTCATATATCTTCCATTGTTGGGTTAATATATGTTGAGAAGGAAACTAATCTTTATAACTTATGTGTCGTTTACATACACAACTTCATTCTTACATATTAGATCTTTTTTGTTTAATTCTACTTTGTATATTAATTTATATACTTCTGAAGGTTCAAATAGCTTGATATTGGGGATAAGGCATGCTTGTAGATCTAGGATTACAAAATCCCGGATTCGAGGATGGTGAAATTGTAATTTTTTTGTGGAAAGTGCTCTCTGTGACATCCCGATTTTTGCGGCCAGAAAAGACCGATTTTTGTTTATGCTTTATAATAAAATCAGAGTAACTTTTTAAAGAAAAGTGTTGCGGAATTTGTCCCCAGAAAAACATGATAAATATGTAATCAAAGCATTTCCGTGGAAATGTATTTTATTCATTTTAAAACTTTGGGATGTCAACGTCAATACAGAAACATAAGCATAAACAGAACGTACATTCATTACACTAGTGATCAACATCTCTTTAATCTCTCGGTGTAGTGTAGCTTTATATCGACACTTGTGATACAAATAAACTGAGTGGGTCAGGTTGGGAAACCCGGTGAGTACACATGGTTTTCAACCCACAATAATAAAGTTATTATGTTTCATCATCAAACAATTAAGCCAATTACCCATCCCCATTATCTTCTTTATTTATTAAGGATCTACCTAAGAATCATCTATCACTCATTCCTAAGGGTTTTCCTAAGGAATAGGCACGAAGTCCATCATCGCCAAGGTTTATTCAACAGACACTAAATCCATAGTTGCCAGGGTTCATCCAACGGTTGCTAAGTCCATAGCTCTCTTTTATCGACAATATTATTTGCGGGAGTCCACCTGCAATACATGTCAATGGGTTTTTAGAGTACACCGGGTGAACATATCGTTCACAACACCTACAGGTTGCGAGCCTGCTAGTGTTCCACGGACCGTCTAGAATAGTCAAAGGTTGTCATCCATACTCTACTAGATGACGGAGCCATCGTTTGGGTAAAGGTTTATCTCATTTTTCACCCCTCACCCTCATTTCATGATCTATATCACTTTTTCATCTCGTCCTCCAACTCATTTTTCATCACACACCAACTTATTTCATCTACCCATGTTCTACCCAACATATTAGTAGATATAAAACATATATACAGTTCAGATCTGAAGAAAAAGTTTAGATCTGTAAAGAAAATACATATATGGTTCAGATCTGAAGAAAAAGGTCTAGATCTGAAAAAAAAAAAAACAAAGTTTAAATCGTTCATCCAGCATAACTTTCAAAGCATAAAATACATATACAGATCTGAAAAGAAAGAAGTATAGATCTTCATCCAGCATACATCTCAGGTAAACAAGTAATATGTATACACAAAGCACGTAATTTATATAAAATACTTCATATCTATGTGTAAGATGAAAGTGAGCATGCACTCACTTGATAAGGGGGTGATTCGGATAACACTTCGCTTCTTAAAATAATATTCTTTGATGAAACCGGGAGGTTTGCTTGAAAACCGGGCTCTGTGCGGGCAGAGTTTCAAACCGAAAAACTCTTTTTATCGGAGCCATATAGCACTCTAGGGATTTCTTCAAGTGCTAGGGAAGTTTCCTACGCTTTTAGGGGTGTTTTGGGAGGTTTAGAGAGTGTGTAGAGAGAGAAAGAAGTGGGGAAGGAGTGAAGGATGAAGGCTGGCCTCGGTTGGTATTTATAGGCTGAAAATGGGGTGAACTCGTCAAGTTTCTGGCCCAACTCGTCGAGTTTCTGACCCCCAACTCGTCAAGTTGCTGGTCCAACTCGTCGAGTCGGTGCCACGTTTCGCCATCTGGTGCAGAAAAAGCAATGGCTCAGATTGCGCCGCGTCACCCATTTCGCTGCAGCACCCTGCCGACTTCTAAACCCCGTAACTTTCTCATACGAGCTCCATTTTCGACGTTCTTTATATCCACGCGTAGGTGGGAACATGTTCTACAACATATATTTAGACTCCATCGACTAATTCTCGACCGATATTAAATTTAACAGTATGAGAATATTACACTGCTAAACGACCGTGTAGAATTCATAACTTCTACATACGGACTCCGTTTTCGACTGTCTTTTTATCGTTGAACTCCTATTAATGAGATATTCAATTCTCATTTAGGTTTTGTCGGCTAAAAATCGCTCGATCTAAAATTCAAACTTCGGGTTGTGCACTGCCGATCCGAGACTTAGAAAAATCATAACTTCCTCATACGAAGTCAGATTTGGGCGTTCTTTTTATGCACGCTCTCGGTTTAACAAACACTGCGAATTTCGTTTAGATCGTTAGGGCTAAAAAGTCCTCAATCGTAAATTCACTATTTACGTCACGCAGTATCGTGCCGGTTCTGTCGCGAAACTTCGACAGACCATAACTTCTTCGTTATAACTCGGATTTCGACGTTCTTTATATCTCCGGAATCCTTGTCACGACCACTACAACTTTCTTCATAGATATCGGGTTTATCTAACATTTTATTTTTGACGCTTATTTTTATCCTTTATTTATTATATTATTATAAACGAGTAATAAGCACACAAAAGCACATAATTCACATAATATTCAAGTAATTCATCTTTATTACTTTAAAATTGGTTACAACGGTTGACCTAGACTATTACATCATCGCATCAATGCTTAGCCTCGAAAAACGAACGTTACAGTCTCCTTTAGTCTTCTATTCTCATTATAAAAAACCAACTTTTTGGAATGGTCAAACTAATTTTTACAATCTCGGATGGTCAAAATTAAACTCGAATCTCCCATAGGGTTCAGGGGACTTCCAAGTTTTCTCAACACTATACAAGTTTGTGTTTTTAATTAGTTAAATATTTCTTAATGAAGGTTTGGAGTTAAGGGTCAAGAAGAATTTGATTTTGATTTTAGGTATTCTATTCTATCTTTTCATAGTTTTTTTATTTGTTTCAGTGACTTTCTTTTATTACATTTTGATTTTGGTTGCTATATCTAGGTTGTGCAAAGGTTTAAGTCTAAAGAAATAAAACACCAAGTTTAAGAACTCGAAGGGCTACTGGCCACAAGGAAACAAAATATGCAGGACACTGCTTTTAATTATCATATATTTCTTTGTCTATCATTTTCTTCGGTCTCTACTTTCAAATGTTACCTAATAAGTTTGTTATGTGGGTTTCTTTTAATTTATTTTAGTTGAATTTTGTTTTAGTTATCTTACATTTCTTTGTCTCAAAGTCATCATCTTAATTTTGTAAAAGAGTAAGGGTTACTGAATTGTGTTACTCTACACGGATAATAATTAGGATATATAAATTTCTTTTTATTAAATTAAGGAAATGGTATTGTTTTTATTGCTATTTAGGTTCTTTTCAAATTATTTTAGTTGATTTTTGTTAACTATTCACTTGACATTGAAGTGGTTTGATAAAATTGTAGTAAAATATTAAAAACAAAAATATTAGATCTTATTTGTTTATTTTAGAAGTTGATAGGTTTGCTGAACATTTTCTAGCGTGATTGCTGCACAATTTCCCTGGGAGAAGTTATTGAAAGAATCTCCTGTTGCAAAATTTGCAAATGTAAGTTCTCCTAGTAGACTGTCTATATAATGTAATTTAAAAGGATTTAAACTTTTACTGCCAAATTATAGTCCATGTGAGTGTGTTGTCCATTAATCTACAAAATATCATGGTATAAAGATTTCAAAAATCCGAGTATATATTTTTATTGTTTTCCACACACGCGCGCACACACACACAAAGATTCTGATCCACTGCCTCTAAAATCCATAATCTCGTGTCACATATTCCTGAAGTTGTTTACAAAACCTTAGTTAACTGCATTAACAAACAATCTATGGAATCCTTTACTTCTTTTCTCCTTCGGTCCTTAGACAACATTCTTGTTGACTTTACAATTCAACAAGGTGGCTCAAAGGGATCCAAGAAAGGGCCCAAAATCAATGTAACATGCTTTATTTATATGGGATTATTGTTGAAGGGATATTGTTCTTGGATAAATCAAAGTACATTTTACATATTATTTTCCCAAGTAAGTGAAAAAAGATAACAACTCCTAAGTTTAAAAAGTTACCAAATGGCCCCTAATTTTTTGCCAAGCCTATCCTTTTCGGTTCCAAAGCAAATTACCCATTATTTTCAGTCCCATCCGGTTAATACCCGAACCGGAACCGGTCCAATATTGATATAACCGGTTAATAACATTTTACCCTTGCATTAAAAACAAATTTCACAATACTAATCAATTTTAAATTGAGAGAACTTAGTAAGAGAAAAGAAAGACAAATAGGTTTTAACATCATATTTCAGCAATTTCAGCATCAATTCAATTGAAATTTATCCATTTAAACAAATTAGAACAACACCTCATATTTTAATACCATAAAAACAAATGCAGATAAGATTTTAGCAATTTTAGCACCAATTCAATAAACATTTCAGCAATTTCAATATCAAAAAACTTAACATTACCAGCTCAGATTTGAAGCATTATCATATCAGATTTCATGCATTATCATATCATTCACGTAATTTCGTTCGCATTTGATTCAAGCATTTCAAGCATTACCACATCAGAAAAGCACATTTGGGTATCTGATTTCAGAAAAGAGAAAAAAAAAAGAACAAAACATCCATATGCATAAGCTAATGAACGTTGGTCAGCTTCACAGGTGCATGTAAACAACATAGAAGTACATTTCTATTATTTGTTTTTCACTAGTTACTTCTAATAGTGTTTTACGTCAATACTGAATACTACTTTCACATCGTTTGGTTAGGAATCAGGCCCCTAATGTACCGAACGGGTCCTTTAGGTTGATATAGCACAATAAATATTATATATTTATTTTCTTCCTTAACAAGTCCCTATAATATTATTATACATATAATTATATATACTTTTGATCACCTCAATTGTAGCTTTCTTGTGAATTTTACAAGGGCTAACCGCTAACATAAAAACTACATTTATATTATCTGCTTTTTAAAAATATAAAAATTATGCTGAAATGAATGGTTGTTGATATCATACTTATACTTCAATAATTTTAGTACCAGGTTACTCTCTCTTATTAGAATATTTGTGCGACCTAAGATTATATTTTATAAGAGAGCCTAAACAAACATTTCTTACCCTGAAGGTAATATTGTCAAAAAAAAGATTATATATATATATATATATATATATATATATATATATATATATATATATATATATATATATATATATATATATATTGCATATAGCCATTTTATCATGTTTTTTACTAGATCCTAAATGTCAATTTTTATAGTATTAATTAACTTCAAGAACTAGCACGGTGCCTTCACTCATATGTTTTTTTAGCATCATACTTCCATTACTTCCAACATTGTATTTAACTATTTTACCGTTAAATTCGGGGTGTATGAGTATATAAACAACCCGCTAACGTTGTAACAACAGTTTGAAGGATATAGTTTATTAATGGGTATAGAAGAATAACGGTCATATTTGCCGCTGCATTGTCAAGTTGACATATTTATCTCATCATATCCAAGTTGTCATACAATAAATAGTTGTGTTGTTAGCTGGTCTCTATATACTAAACGAAACAATGCAAAAAAAAAAGAAAAAAAAAAAAAAAAGGAAAAAAATCACTCCCGTTGTGAAGCACGGGTTTTTTTTTACTAGTTATAATTAAAATAAGAGTTGGCTCACATTTGCTAGTTTACCATTTGTATACTTCCCCATTAAAACCGATAGATATGGTACAACACTTTACCATGTTTTTAGCATTTGATATCAGCATCACATTATTTTTTCCTTATCTTCCCATCACTTAAAAAACCATAGGAATTGTCTTACCACACCACCGCTCACCCCCTTTACATCACTCATTTAAAAAAAATCAAATATATATAAATAATATATCTATATTATATTCTATCTATAGACAATTAAAAATCAAAAATTTTAATATTTTTTTTATAATTTTCTGATATATATACAATTTATTGATAAATTAAACAGTTTAAAAAAAATAAAGAAAAAGAGAAAACCAGTCACGAAGAAGATATACCGTACATGGTACTTTATCGTATACCACACACCCAATACGTGTGGTGTTTACCGTATCACATTACCTTCATCGCACCATACGGTAAAGCACACCTATTAGTTTAATGAACGGGCCAAATATAAACAAAAGAGGTCGTCCACCAATAGTATCAATCCCAAAAATCTATTTTGTATTTAAGGGATACGGAGATCAGTACCCGATCTATTAGTATATATATATATATATATATATATATATATATATATATATATATATATATATATATATATATATATATATATATATATATATATATATATATATATATATATATATATGGGGATAGTGAATATGAGGCTGTTATATACTTAACCTTAGGTGTGGAACCTATCAAAACTAGGTCATTTTGCTTCCTTTTAGCTTAATTTTTCTTTTATCCTAAAAATTCATATAAATCAGACTTCATCTTCTCGTGGTATTTTTTATTTGACAACATCAGATTCATCATTATTCTTTGCTTCTCAAAGTCATAATCATCGGATTTCATACAGCGTTCAATTATTTTTTATTTGACATCACTAAATCTCATTATAATTATCCATGTATTCATACAAAGCAAAATCCAATTACAATAAATATGTTTAGCAATTAAATCATCAAAAGATGCCTACTGTATTCTAGAAATCGCATAACATGTCGTAAATGCAATTGGTTAGTGTGTATTAAATTCAATTTATAATCCATGTTTTTTTTTTTGAAGTAGCATACAAACACGTGTCCTGCTACTATCATTTTTTTTTTTGTAATTGAATTGAGGAAACAACACACTTAGTTTGTAATTTATACGTAAAATAAGACGACGATGATTGGAACAATGAATTTCCAGAATTATTTGCAAGAAATTTTGAAGGACGGAGAAGATAAATATAATCAAAGATGATAATAAGGAAAATAGATCAACGATTTTGAAGTGGTAGATGGGGAAGATCTTTTGATACTAAAAATAAGGAAATCAAAATATTAATTTGTTAGGATTAACATCAAAACTACGTAGTTTTATTGGTTCCACACCTAAGCTTAGATATATAAGAGCCTTATATTCACTTTTCCCTATATATATATATATATATATATATATATATATATATATATATATATATATATATATATATATATATATATATATATATATATGGGTGACACCATGCGGGTTGGTTAACGGTACTCATCATTTAAGGTATCGTTTTGTTAAAAGGTTTGTATGCTTATTAATTAAATATAATATAATTAAATAATGGAGTAAATTCATGTTGAGTTATATTTATCTAAGTGACGAGAAATTTCAGTATATATTTTTTATTTTTTATTATATCAAATAAAAATCAAATATATAAAAATTTATTAATTTTTAATCTTTATATATATATATATATATATATATATATATATATATATATATATGTGGGTGACACCATGCGGGTTGGTTAACGGTACTCATCAATTTAAGGTATCGTTTTGTTAAAAGGTTTGTATGCTTATTAATTAAATATAATCTAATTAAATAATGGAGTAAATTCATGTTGAGTTATATTTATCTAAGTGACGAGAAATTTCAGTATATATTTTTTATTTTTTATTATATCAAATAAAAATCAAATATATAAAAATTTATTAATTTTTAATCTTTATATATATATATATATATATATATATATATATATATATATATATAAGTTTTTTAATTATAACTTCTTTATTATTATTTAATTGTTAATAAAATGTATATCATATTTTTATTTACTTATCAACAATAGAGTTTACTAGGGTTGAACATATTAACAAATAGCGGAACCAAAACAAAATTAACCGAAATAACCGAATCAGTATTCAAAAGATGGTGTGGTTTCTAATTTTGATTAACCAAATACCTATGCAGTTAATATCGGCGATTACCATATGGACCGCTATAACTGCCAAGCCAAATACATATGGTTCAGTTATCGTTTTCATCCAAAACCTAACCATTGAAAACCGAACCGAACTAATTATATTAATAAATATTTTAACTATAAAATAATATTAAATATATGGTATATAATTATATTCGGAATTGAAAATTCAAAGTGTAATTATGTGGAAGTTAACGGGATATCTAATCTTCTATCATATTAATATAGTTATAAACACCAAATCGTTTACTTTTTATAACAATGTAGTTTATGTTTTTCAGTTTTTATAATAAAGTATTTTTTATTTTTAGCTCATTTCGACCATTATGAATAACTAATACTAACCATTAACTATAACCATTAACCGACAAATAACGTTAACCAAAACAATATTAACCAATACTCATTGGCTCAAAAAATGCATTAACCACATATAATGGTTATTGTTCGGTTTTGGCTAAAAACCAAACCAAACCACCTCAAACGCAACCCTACAGTTTAGTCACATAAAATAACGAAAAACCTTATAATACAATTTAGTAAACTGTTTAATCACATATGAATAATAAGCACGAAGAAAGCAATTGTAAATAAAAACAAAAATTCATATATATATATATATATATATATATATATATATATATATATATATATATATATATATATATATATGTCCATTAATAAAGAATAAAAATCAATATATTTTGATATGATTAATTTTTTTCCGAAAAAGAACAACGTTCTGAAATGAATGACCGATATTAATTTTCATGTTCGCAACCTTTGTTTTTGTTCTTGTTTGAACCTACTCATTGATTTATGTTTGTGTGTTCGCATATATATATATATATATATATATATATATATATATATATATATATATATATATATATATATATTGTTCTGACATCGCTCCGCAGAGTTGATGAATAAGACCTTTTTTGGTTTGTACCATTATCGTGTGAAATCTCATTTTTATTTTTGAGTGATCTTAATGAAATGTTCTTGACCTAAGACGTTTCTTCCCAGAAGATCCAGATTTTTATTTTTCTTGAGATTTCCATAATATCCAGTCACTTAAAGAATATCCAAAGCATACTTGTTCTTATGGCTACACTGATCAAACAAGTATTTCTTCCAGATCTTCAGATTTATGTTGAGTTCCGGAATTTGGTTGAAGCTTAAGCCACCCTTCCAGCCTACTTAAAAGAGGTCTTTCACTATTTTTTAACAAATAGATGATCGTAATTCAATGGGATACGACACAAGCACTCCAGAGTCTCTCTTGACTCAGAAGCAAGAGATCATTGCACGGGATCCATCTGAATTTTATGTCAATTTTATTTGACATCAGAGAATCCCATAAATATAATTTGATTTATTTCTTTTTCTTTGGCTCACTCTTGCACAAAAATCTTTATGATTTTTCAAAGTCTGGTTCTAATTCCGATTGATTACTTTTAACTTAGAGAACAGGTCTTCATGGATTGGTTGTTAATTTTGAATGAGTCGAAACTGAAACGGCGGTTTATTGGAGATAAGGATTTAAATCAGGCGTGTCTTTTTCAAATCCCTGACATCACGCATGTCAGTTACACGACGTCTGACTCATGATGAGTTGTCACACTATCCCATGCTACTTTTACGAGATATGGGAATGTTAAGTGGCAGTTTTCTCTCACCACTCATCACATGACGTATATAAGTGTTTTCGACGGTTTGTTTTCTCTCACCACTCACACAATTTTCAAAACCCTCCAAGAAAAACCCTTTTTCTCTCTACTGTTCATCGTCTTCCTCAAAGCTACAATGACAGGATCATCTTAAACCACTTCATTCACCGATCAATCAACATCTGTTGTCATGCTGAATTGAAGCCAAGTCAAAACCTAATTCTCGATCTTGACTCATCTCGCTACAACGACGCTCTAAGGCCAATGATTGAATGTTTACGATTCTTGCCACTGTCTCAAGCTTTAACCAATTCGGAGTCTTTTCCTCTAGTCCATCTGTCCAAAGCTTACTCCTCTGCAAAGTACAACCAAAGCGATGAAGTTATTTACTTTGAGGTTTCATCTTACAAAACCTCGATCACCGAGCACCATGTTAGCCGGCTGTTATGGATTTCTTCATCTGAAGGTCTCATCGATCCAGAATCGATTTCCTCTACTTCTCTCATTGAGATGTTTTACCAGATGGGATATAGCGGCGACATATCCCTACTATCCAAGTTCAGGAGGACCTTTCTTCCTCCCATGTGGAATAAACTGTTTACTCTCCTGTTCAAGAGCTTTTCTGAGAGGGTTGTTGGGTCTGATAGTGCAAGTAAACTCTTCTATAGCCTTATTTATGGTCTATATCATGGTACTAAGCTAGATTATGGTTCAGTTTTATGGACTCAACTTATCCAGAGCACAGTTTCTACCACTCGTCACATAGAAATCTCATGTGCACGATTTTGGTCAATCGTCGTTCATCGTGCCCTAGGTCACTTCAAGGTTGCATTAATGTCCGATTATGTCGTAGCTGCTATTCCTATTCTTCCAACTTCATCATTAATGATGACAAACCCAAGAAATTTCAGTTTTGTTGGTTCTATTTCAGAAGTAATGTTGGGAAAAGTTCCTTCTAATAATGCGATTGTGAACGAGTCTCGCAAGCAGCCTACATCTGATGTTCGCCCCATGCCAAATGAACTACGAAAGGCTATCGAGGAAGGAAACAAACCAAAGAGGGAAGGAAAGAGAAAAGCGAAAGCTGCCCCTTCTGAAGTGGTGAAAACTCCGAAGAATGTCAAAAAGCAGGCAAGGTAACCGAGATCACCATCTTCGGTTGTTCAGGAGGCTTCGAAATCCAGAACTCATACTGATATTCAAGAGGATGCTACTATTCAGAACGATGTAGAAGACACAACGACAACTTCGGAACCAACTCCAACTAAACCAATTCCGAAGGTATCCACTCCACCTACTTCTTTTACTCCCTTTTCAGATTTCTTTCAGATGAACACTTCACCATCCTCTCCTATCACTACTATAATTCCGATCTCCATTCCTCCACTACCACCAAAGATTTTGGTGGGTGTTTCTCTTCCACAGATCCCCATTCCCCTTTCTACACCTATGTTTACAGATTCCACTGTTCCTCCTACTTCTACAATCACAAGTACACCAGAATTCATTATCACCAAATCTGTTTTGGAAGAGGTACATACTTCCGGAATTCATGTCAACATATATGATATTGGGGCAGATGCCAACATTGGTGTGACAAATGAACAAGCCACCTCTACAGCTTCTCCACTCCATGATGAAGATCCAGCCATTCTATTTGGTGATGATCAAGAGAATTTCATAGATTTTTTTTTCATTCCCTTCACCATCCACCAAACCAGTGATGATGATGAATCCCCGATGACAAAAGGGCAATTTAAACAGCTTAATGTAAAGTTGGATTCTCTTTTGGGGTTTTCCAAATCTTCATCTAGCTATGAGTACATGTTGAAGTCCCACCAAGAAATTGTTGAAATGTTAACAAAGAAGAATGCAAAAGTCCTTGCAGAGTCTACAAAGTCATTTCAAGCCTCGGATAAAACTATTTCAGAAACGAACGAAAAATTCAAAAAACTACACCAAGATGTTATGTCATTTATGGCTGAGTTCAGGACCTCCACTGACTCAAACATTTAAGCCATGAATAAAGTCATTGCAAGGTTTCGGACTTCCTTGCAGGCTGAGAAGGAGGTTCTTTCCTTAGTTCGTTTAGATATCAAGCTTGACAACACCGAACTAAATGCATATGAAGTCTCGAAGATTGAGAAAATTCAGAAAGATCTTACAGCAGAAAATAATCTCATGGATAAATTGGCTGAAAAGACTGCGAAAGCCAAGGTTCTTTTGGTAAAGCTGCAGTATACAAACAAGCGTCTAGATGATTTGGAATCTAAGAAAAGATTTGTTAAAAGTTGTGTTTCTGAGATTAATCAATACCTACACAGGATTATGGAGACTCGTGACTCCTTACTCACAGTATCCGTTCGACAACACCTTTCGTACAAACTTAAACTAGTCTTTGCGATGCTAAATCAGATTGAGGGTGTTTCGGGTAGCGATGCTCTTCCGAAACAAGGGGAGACAAAGCAGATAAAGAAGAACCCCACAAGGAAGTACCCCAGGCAAAGCAAACGACTGATGAACAACATGAAGAAAAACCAAAGACTGATGCTCAGAAGGGTAATGAAGCTTCTGCATCAAGTAAAGGTAAAAAGAAAGTATTTGATGAAGAAGAAGAAGAAGAAGAAGATCTTTCTGAATGCGAAAAGCTTGTGAGAAAGAAGTGTGATAAGGAACTCGATAATCTTTTGCATCTTCGAAAGGAGTTAGAAGATCAAGAAAAGGAAGCTAAATTTGCCAAAGTCACTCTTGAAACTCAGAAGTCGCTCTTTCCTCTTTTGTCGATGGAACAAATTCAGAGGGAAGCTATTGATGATCCGAGCATCCACTGGCTGGAGCCTTCGGTTTCTTTTGATCTGAGTAATGTGGCGGATTCTCAACTTGATTTTCCAATTACTCCTAGGGTTTTTCTGTTTCGATGCTTTGAGAAGATTGAGAAGGTGTGACAACCGTCAAATTTCGGTCAAGTCAAAGTCAAACAAAGTCAACAAGTCAAACCGGTCAACTCCAATAACCCTTGTATGTTAGGGTTTACGTTATGTAATCACTATACAATTCGCTATTTTAATGAGAAATCATCATTTGGAAAGTTCATGTGTTTGATTTTCCTTAGCCTTAACAGTGCTAAACAACGAACCAAAGCGATAAAACACTATTGCACAATCATCGGGATTGTGTAGGACACTAAATCATGGCTTAAAGGGGGTTTATGGACCTTGCGTTGCGAAGGCGGACACTCAAATTAATCACAAACGAAACCTCTCTAAATCGTTTTCACTCTATCTCTTTCTATTTGAAATCTCTCCCAAATCTCTCTTAAAAGTTCCCATAACTTTTTGGAATCATTCGGGTCATCCCGACCCATAACGGGGTCAAAAACCACTTGAAACGGGGTAAAAACGGGTAAAATAGCCTTAAGGACCCAAAACGGAAACTTCAGGACCGAAGCCTCTCATCCGAGGCCTCGGATCCGAAGCCTCTCATCAGGACCGAAGCTGAAGCCTCTCAGGAGACCGAATCCGAAGCCATTAGACAGCAGCCTCGCATGCGAGGGTCCGAAGTCTCGGCCCCCATCCGAGAGGTCTCGCAGACGGCCCCTTTTTACCGGTTTTTCGACTACGACTTCGTTTTAACTCCGTTTTTCATTATTTTAACGTGCGATTTTCACCCAAAACTTTATTTTATAAACTAAGGCCCCAAAATATATAAATCTCCAGGGTTTTTATAAAAATATATTAAAAGAATTAGTGGTTGAACTAATTATTGAGGGAATATTTGCTTTTCCTTAATTTATGGCAAAAGCAAACCACCACCACCTCACTCTATGATTAGCCACTCTTTCCCACTACCCCTTGTCACCTTAGTGGACCTTTACACCCAATCTCCAGCTCTTCCCACATTCTAAGAGCTGGAGAATTGGTCATCTCTCCTCATTCTCATTAACTTCTTTCATTCTACACTTAGCAACCAAAGAACACTCTCCAAAATTCTCTCATCTTTTCTCTCAACTTCAAGAACTTCAAGGCTTTCTTCAGGGATTTCTTTCTTCAATTAGTAAGTATCTTCATCATTCATATAATTATTACACTCCATTCTACTCAAATCATTGATATCTTACACAAATTCCATCTTATTCGATGTAAGATTCTCGAATCATCAAGACATCTTCTTAGTGTTCTTGGGTTGAACACTTCCTCTCTCTCACTTTCATCTACTGAAACCACATAGGGTGAGTTCATACCCCTACATTTACATGTTTTTCTTAAGTTTTAAGGGGGGGATACAAGTAAAATCATCAAGAACACAATTAAACTTTTTCTATCAGATTACATCAGAAAAGATAAACTTCGATCACGGACTGTTTTGGTCAACTTAAATATTTTAGTTTTCAAACCTGTTCCAGGTGCAAGTAGTTCAAACTCTTAGCTTTAAAATGGCTACTTGCACATCTCCATATGATTTTTCTACAATTTATGGTGATTTTTACAAAACTGCCTATCATTTCAGAGGCAAACCCGGACCAGTCTGTGATTATGAACATTTTCACCTCTGTTAGAGATCACTAAAAATCATGATAAAATTTACGAACAAACTAGACTCATATTACAAACTCTCAGAATTTGCGGATTTGGATTTGGAGCTTTGATGATTTTTCTATAAATTTTCTAAGAACAGTAACAGAAACTATATACAACAAAAAGTTGCTGTCAATTTCATTTCACCTTGTAACATGTTGAGCAAGGTGTATATCTTTATGTGATTATATGTTATTGCAATATATGACATTTTATCTTGATATTTAGACACACATCAGTTTACAAATGGATTTGGACATATAAAATATAAAGAATAACAAGTGATTATAATCAAAGTACAACGGATACATTCAAACATTTAATAAACTATTTTGAATATAGTTTGCATACATTACTACGTACTACCCTTGGTTGATAAACTATAATAGGTATAGTTTATGATACATTACATAACACATACATTTAAAAAGGGTACATTTATACAAAGGATATTTTCATTAAGCAAGGTACGGCCATACGGTACCAAGTTTTCATAACACGTAATTCCGTTAATGACTTTATGAAACATTACATAACACATACATTTAAAAAGGGTACATTTATACAAAGGATATTTTCATTAAGCAAGGTACGGCCATACGGTACCAAGGCTTTTAATAATACCAAACAAAAGCTTATGAACTCACCAACCTTTGTGTTGACACTCTTTCAAAACAACTTGTATTCTCAGGAAATCATTAAACAGGTAACCAAGTGCTTTTGAGTATGGGGCGCTAAGGCGTCTACTATTTCATATTTTGTCAACATATTGTAATTGATTCGTAAACATGTAATTCATACAATGATGTAACTTTTTCAATTATATATATGTTGGTTGTGTTTGCTTCAATTACTATTACAATTGTTGTTATGATACTATACATGAAGTCCTCCACCCCTGGACGTTTCCGCCATCCTTGGTTTGGGGGTGTGACAGAAGGCACCGCTCTCTGACTATAATATTAATCATATGCTCTTCTCCTTCTATCTTAAATATGCCAAGACGCAATTTAATACGCGAAGTTTACAGAACATTATTGCTTTGAAGGTTTATGCACCTGTTCCAACTGAAAACTTTGTCAACATAAAGTTCAAAGGATTCCGAGGAGCAAGTCGTATCGAAGATGAATTCACTCTGGCAAACTTACCATGCATGAATCCATATGGCTAGATTTCACTGTTCTTGATTGTGTCAAATGACAAAAAGACATACGAGCCAATTGTTGCACACCTGAAGAGGATGCTTATTTGTTACATTCATGAAGTTGAGAAGATGGATGTTGAAATAGCGTCCATTCTGAAGAAAAGGCTGGTTCTCAAGCCTGAAGAGGAACCGAAGGGCATCCATAAGCTCAAGCCGGGTAAAATATGAAAAGAAAATTGGTGTGTGGTGTACGAACGGAAGGATGGTCAAAAAGTTCAGAAGAGTATGTTCTTCTTGCGAGACAAACACCTATACTCAACTGGTCCTCTGAACTCTATCCGTGGTCTAACTGAAGCTTGTAAAGCTAACATTGCTGCTGATCAGAAATGTTTCTTAGACATGATCAAGTGGTACCTTGTTTTCAGAAACACTCTTCTGAATTTGATGTCGAGATTATTCAAGGTGTAGAAAAGGCAAGAGCGAAGATATTCCTTCGGAATTTGACACAAAAGGAGAGATTGTTGGGTTTAGTATTGTTGTGTCAAATGTATGTGCTAGAATAGTCTTATTTATACTGGTTTAGGCCTGTCCATTCACAGTTTTACTTTATAGTCGTTAGCCTATATATAATGCATGCATGTATCTCTAGGGTTAATGTTTTTTCAACCCTAATTGTCGTTTATACTCTTACAGAGAAGTTCGTGTGAACTTTTCTAGAGATGATTGATCAAAGCATTAGGAACCCGTTGATCTTCATTGTTCTTGTCATTTAATTCACGTTTATCATTATAGAATCTATCGATCTTATTTATTGTTCTCACTGATCTTCAATAATAAGTGTTTCTAAAGCAATGTCTAGGGTTTGAAAGTGAATAGTTTCCAAATCATGTATATTGTCTTGATAAAGTTGTCTATGGCTTAAAACAAGCATCGAGAGGATGGTATGACCCATTGGCGAGCTATCTTCTTACAAGTGGATACAAAAGATGAAATATTGACAACACCTTGTTCATCAAGCACTCAGGATATCACATCATTCTTGCTCAAGTGTATGTTGATGATAGCATCTTTGGATCCACTTATGAGAAACTAAGTTCTGAATTTGCTGAGACCATGGAAAGGAAGTTTGATATGAGCATGATGAGTGAACTAACTTTATTTTTAGGACTGCAGGTTAAACAACTAAGTCATCGTATTTTTGTTTGTCAAGCTAAATACATTGTAGATATGCTAAAGAAGTATGGCTTTTCTGACTGAAAACCGACAAAGACTCCAATGTATTCATCAGCATCTATTGGTGCTGATCCAACTGGCGTTGATGTGAATGCAACACTGTATCGAGGAATTATAGGCTCACTGCTCTATCTTACTGCCAGTCGTCCTGAGATTATGTTTGCTACCATATTGTGTGCTCATTATCAAGCCAATCCTAAGGAATCTTATCTTCACACTATAAAGAGAACTTTTTGTTAATTAAAGCATACACCCAATCTTGGGTTATGGTATCCTCAAGATTTTGCGTTCAAGTTGGTCGGATACACTAACTCCGATCATGGTGGATATGGCATTGATTGTAAAAGTACCTCAGGAGGGGCTCAAAAATACTTGAAGATAGATTGGTAAGTTGGTCCATCAAGAAGCAGACATCAGTAGCTTGTTCTACCGTTGAAGCTAAATATGTAGCCGCTGGAAGGTGTTGTGCTCAGATTCCATGGATTCAAAATCATCTCTTGAATTATGGTCTAAACTTCTCAAAGACTCCCATCTGTTGAGACAACACCAGTGTCATTCAGATGATACAGAATCAAGTACAACATTCCAAAACCAAGCACTTCGATATTCGTCATCACTTCATCAAGGACATCGTTCAAAAGGGAAAAGTGGAGTTGTTCTACATGCCATCCACTGAGCAGTTGGCTGACATTTTCATCAAGGCATTGGACGAGAAAACTCTAAATAAATTGATTTCAGATCTTGGCATGCTTTCAATGACCTAATTGTTTTCTAACTCGTTTGAATTAGCATTGCTTCTGTTTGCTTTCTACAAAAAATACAAAAAACAAGTGCTTCTTTTATTTTGTTTAAATATCTTTACATAGTTTGCTTAAGCTTTGCTTTTAATAATTACAATTATTCTCTTTTCTTTCTTTTATCTATCTTTTAGGCCTTTCTAAGCTTTGTCTATATCTCCTTCCTCCAGAGTTTGTAAGAGTTGGAGTCATCCAGAATGTTCTGAATGCTCTTGGTGTTGATAAAAAGAGTGGCTTCATGTCCTCTCATTCTTGATAATGTCCTCTTTCTCCTCCACTCATTGTTATGGATGCAAGGAGTAACCATTAAGGCAGCGAGTCTTGTTTTCATCTACTGACTCATAATCTGATGAAATCTCAAATTCCCTCGTGTTTATCTTGTCAACATGATGGTTTCACGTATTTGAGCCAGTTAACTCGTTGGTTACAAATACTATTTTTTGTTTCTCACTTGCTCTTGATGAATATGAAGCTTGGAATCCATCTGCAACATCTCATTAGTTAAAGGCCTCATCATTTTTGGTATGTAGTAAGTTGTATTGTATATTAATGTATTCGCACTTGCTTGTGTTCTCTTTTATAGCCATATTTGAAGGGTAGATATCTCGAAGAAAGTAAATTAATTGATGAGTATTTATTTCACAAGATTTCTCTTTGATGATTCTACTCAAAAGATTTTCTTCATGATTCTTCTGAAAAAGGCTATGTATAGAGCTTCCGAAAAAGGTTCTATATTCTTTTCAAAAACTATTCTTTTTTTACTATCACTTCGATTTTATTTTCTTGTCTATTTTGTCTTGTACCATATCAAATGCATTGATTTTGATCTTTATAGTTCTAGAATGCAACTTAACTCTGTGATACGGAAGTTAAAACACTTCTCGTTGATGAGTTAACACTGTTTATGATTCACGTTGATTCCACCTCAGCATTACTGAAACAATCCATTATTTCCTTAATTTCTTCTTAACAAAACTTTACGATTCATTATGACACACCACACACTGATAAAAGTTTGAAACTATATGCCGATGGTTAGTCTATGTACCATAGACTATCACACGCACCAACCCCCTCTTGCCATTACATTCTTCTTTAAAGCTTTATGATTCAACGTAATGTACCATACGTTGATGAGAGCCTGAAAAATCTATGTCGATGGTTAAGCTAAAACGCCACAACTTATCACACGCATCAATCCATTCTCTCCATATTTTCTTCTTTAGAATTTTATGATTCAGCGTATGCAACCAGATGCTGATGAGAATTCGAAAATTATGTGCCGATGGGTATATCATTGTCTTTGATGTATTACATGCACCTACCCATTCTTTCCCAACAATTCTTCTATTAAGAAGCTAATGATTCACTGTATTAGCCATACACTGATAAAACTTCGACACTCTTTGCCAATGGTTACATTTCATACCAGAATGTATTAAACGCATTATGCCACTCTTGCCCTTTTTTCTAATAAAAGTGATTAATGAGTAAGCGTATGAAACCATACGCTGATGAAATCTAGAAATACTATGTTAGTGAATGGTAGTTCAAACCCACACTATCATGAGACATCACAAACTTACTAGATTACAAGCTGCAAATCTGATACGCTGATCGCTTCCTCTAGTCCTGTGTTTACTGCTGATGTCAAAAAGGGGGAGAAACTTGTTGTATACCTTGAAATGTGTGAGAAACTACTAAGTGTTATTGATCTGAAGAAAAGAAAGATCTAAGGGGGAGACAAGTTAATATCATCTATCAACTCACATCTATCCGTTCACTGCAACTCATAAACGTTGCAACTAATGTTGATAATCAAAAATTGGAAGTCATATTTTCTCATGGGGAGCATCGTTATAGATGAAGAACTTAAAGTTTCAATCTTACTCTCAGGGGGAGCACGAGCTGCAGAATCTATTGAAGATTCGTTTTGACATCATCAGATAGGGGGAGGTTGTAAGGTCACACCTTATGATCTGATGAGTCAAACACTCTATAAGCTATCTGCTAGCGCCATCGTCTACATCAGTGACAGCGTCTCATGTCTATCTGCATCAGAGTGTAGTCGTATTATCTTGTGTAACCTTTGTATATTAGGTAATGATACATATAAGAATATAATAGATAGTAGATCCGTTATCTTTGTTATGAAGATCGATTCTTAGTATATATTAGATGCAATCCCTTCAATCAAGGGATATACTTGTATAGATTAGTATATATTCAACATTAGGGTGAAATCCTAAAGTAATCGTCTTGGTGACCGTCTTTGCGACAACCCCGTTTTCTTGGTGAAAAAAATCATTTCTTGGTGAAAAACAATTTGGTGAATATCTTGTGTTCTTTACTTTCTGTTCTTTATTTTCTTAGTTAATTTTCATTTCTTCTTTAAACTTGAAGTGTATCTGATCGATACAAACCTTCATAAAGTACTTGATCAATATGGGTGAGCTACTAACAACATGGAAGCATTGGTGGGCCTTTGAGCTGCTAGAAGGCAATAAATTTAAAATAACGAAGTTCAGTCCATGAAGGAAACCTAAATGTGATTTTAGTTTGTCCTAAACCTTGTCTTATGACTGTAGGTTGAAAATGAAAGTTCAACATGGATGGGAACGTATGCACCTTCGAATCTAGGTGGCGAAGGTTTCACTCTAATTCATGAAAATGATTACGAGGAAACACTTTCATTAATAGGTTTTAAGGATCTGATAAAGATCAATACGAATATTGGTTGTATTATTTACATTCTCAAATTCACAAGATGATTATGGCATCCCTCTTCATATTCCAAATTGTAAAGAATAACAAGAAATTGTTTAAGCTTTCAAGACATATGTTTATCACGTCTTGAAAGGGTTTGAACACATGTACTATCCGGATAAAGTGAATAAGCTTAGGAAGCCTAATTAGAGGCTTGAGGAGAATCGAGAAATAGGAATCTACACTTCCATTAGAAAGTCAAATGGTATTGATTTTTAGAAGTCCATTTGATTTCTGAGTACATGTCATAGCTAGTGGGATCATAATTGTTATGTTGGTATTGCATGTTGACAATATTATTCATAGGGAACAATGTATCTTATTTGCAAGTTACAAAAGTTGGGAACTGTTTCGCTATAGTGGACATAAGGGAGATGGGACTCATACTTCGTTACGAATCTAAAGGTTTAAATTGCATAGTTTAATAGAAATTAGCCAAAGGCATATATAAATAGCATGTTGAAATGTTTTAACATTTGAGATTATATATATATATATATATATATATATGTAAATATTATAGCAAGGAATTGAACAGATATTGGACCCCTATAATAATGGGTTGAGTCCCATATGATTCAGATATAGGTTTGATTACATATGCTATAATATTCGATTATTCAAATTTTTCAAATGCTCTGAGCATTGTGAGAAAAAGGACTAGAATTTTAAGTGACTAAAGTTGTTAAACAACTTTCAAGAACATTCTCAGTTTTACCAAAGGTTGGTTGCTTGTGGACAGTTGGAATTATGAAATTACATGAGAAGGACCATAGTGACACATTTTTTGTTGAGATGATTCTTGGTCAGAATTGATGGTCATATGGAAATATGGAAATGTCTCCATAATGGGAGATGCTTATAGAATCTACATGTGAGTTGGAAACTTTAATGCAAGAGAAGTGTTCAAGGAATGTACCTTAAATTTGAGATTTCATAACCATGGAATTGTTTTAAGTAACAAGTTCCAGTGGAACTATCTCTAATATCGAAGGCTTAGTTTCTGTGACTTTAGAACCTCTACATCAAAGAAAGATAATGAATGTAAAGATGAAATTCCACTACATCTTAAATAAGGACAAGAATTTGGAATTGCGAAATGAGCATCATTGGAGTAATGTCCAGTTCATCTGTTTATAAAGGAAGGACCATCGAGAGGCATAGTATGCATGTTCACAACATGGCATGAGTGATGTTATTTAATTCAAGTGGTTAGTTGATTACTCAAAACATTATACAATGAATAAATTCATAATATTTATGGTGATTGAATAATAGAGATTTGTTTTTAATCAATGGGTATGATGCCATAGTTAATTAATTTATTATTGTGTTTCACTTTTCATGTTTTACTTCCCTAAGTTATTTAAATATTATTCAAAATTCCACGGTCTCTCATACTTTTGGAAGTAAGTAGTGATTTAAGACTATCATGAATCGATTTGTAGATTGTCCACAGAGATTGGACATTACATATGGATTGCTACAATATTCATGAGTACTTTGAAATAAGGGATTTTAAGTATTGGATAAACCCATGCTTATTGATTACTTCACGGATTTTAATCACATGTTGTAACATCCCAAAAATACCAGCTAAAAATTTCATTTTTAAATTAGGTTAATTCATAAAAACATCGTTACAAAACATTCATAATATTAATTTATGTCTGAGAACCGGTAACATCATAGTAAAATATTCAGAGTACATCCCAGAAAATCCATAGTGCGGAAAACATGAGAGTGTGTGATATGCCGCTACCGCGCGGGCTCCTGTCCCCTAGCTGAAGAGGTACCTGAAAACAAAACTATAAAACGTAAGCACGAAGCTTAGTGAGTTCCCCCATAATGCCACATACCATGCAATCATATAATGAACAGCTGAGAGATACGGGCCTCGCCCACACCCATAGAGATACGGGCCTCGCCCACACCCTACTAGCTAGGAGATACGGGCCTCGCCCATACTCTACTTTCTGAGAGATACGGGCCTCGCCCACACTCTGCCACTAAACCATGACATACAAGTATCACACAGACAACAAGTATAAGCAATTCTATCATACTGTCATATATCACAATTAAACTCAGCTATGAGATACGGGCTCCGCCCACACTCCGATACTAACAAATCGTCTATACGGGCCGGCCTTGGTGCCTTAGACCCGTCCCTACAGGAAGGAAACTCACCTCGAGAGTAGCTGCCGAAAACCTGCTCAGACTACGCCTGGCTACCGCACCGGTAATCCCTCCGGCTATAAATCCGTAAACATGGATTAGGTACTCATAAATACCCCTAAGGTCAAATGACCGGTCAAAGTCAACTCCTTGGTCAAAGTCAACCTACTGATTGACTGGACTCGCCGAGTCCATATGACGACTCGCCGAGTCCAAGGGGGTGACTCGCGAGTCCGACGAACAGATCTCGCAAATCGCTCCAATATTCCATCAGAACATCAACCTTGTAGATTTGGAGATTCTGGGACTATAGCTACACGCTAAATTGCTAATTCCGCGTGCGACTATGGAGGGTTGGACCTCCCACACTTAAACCCTTCTTATCTTAGTGACTGATCATAAGACTCGCCGAGTTGGAAGAACAACTCGTCGAGTTCAAGGCTATATTCAATGGACTCGCCGAGTTTGAAGAACGACTCGCCGAGTACTAGGCAATCTCCATAGGACTCGCCGAGTTGTTTATCCAACTCGCCGAGTCTAAGGCCATCTTCATGGAACTCGCCGAGTGCACTTTGGCACTCGCCGAGTACCCTTCGACTCTTCACCCATTCTGGCCAAAACTGAGACATGCAATGGTTCCAACCCATAAATCTAAGCTCCTAGGGCATAAACACACGGAGTTTGGGAGGTTTAAGGGCTTGCCTTCCACATATAAGGGAAAAAAGGGAATCTATTTTACTAAGGGTCAAGAAGGAGCTTTCTTACCTGGTTAGGAGCTTCTTCCAGGGTAGATTTCGGATCTACCACACTTCCTTGCACCCTCCAACTTCCTCCTTCTTCTTCTAAGCTTCAAACTTCCTTCACCAAGCCAAAGTCACTCACAAGGATCAAAATGGGCTAGGGTTTCGCTCTACAGTTCTTTTGGAAGAGAATGGGACGAAATGGGTGTTTTAGAATGGGTAACATGGGGTGAAATGTCTAAAAATAGAGCTTCATCCAGACAGGTGGACTCGCCGAGTCCATGCATCGACTCGCCGAGTTCACCGCTCAAACCCCGTGTCCACCCTGCTGCTACTCGGCGAGTCGGGACGCAGACTCGCCGAGTTCGTGGCAAAATTAAAAATAGAAACTTAAATAAAATCATACCATGAACCCGGTGTTACAAATCTCCCCCACTTATTTTAGACTTCGTCCTCGAAGTCTGCCGCTCCCTTCCGGAACAGTTCCGGATAATGCTCCATTATCTCATCCGCGGGCTCCCAAGTCCATTCCGAGCCCTTCCGATGCTGCCATTGCACCTTCACCTGCTCCACCCTTTTGTTCCTCAGTTCCTTCGACTTCCGGTCTAGGATAGCCACAGGCCGCTCTATATAATTCAGGCTGTCATCAACCTGGATGTCCTTCAAAGGTACCACTGCTGAATCGTCCACCATGCACTTCCGCAGCTGGGAGACGTGGAAAGTGTTGTGGATCTGACTGAGTTCGGCTGGCAGGTCCAGCTGATATGCCACCTTGCCCACTCGGGCTGCAACCCTAAACGGTCCAATATACCTGGGACCCAACTTGCCCCGTTTCCTGAATCGGATGACGCCCTTCCACGGCGACACTTTCAGGAGAACCATATCCCCGACCTGGAACTCCAGGTCTGATCGGCGCCTATCGGCATAACTCTTCTGCCGACTCTGAGCAGTCTGAAGCCTGCTCCGGACCTGCTGAATCTTCTCTGTCGTCTTGAGCACTACTTCGGTGCTCCCCATGACTCTATGTCCAACCTCGCCCCAACATATCGGGGTCCTGCACTTCCTCCCTTACAACATCTCGAAGGGAGGACAGTCAATACTCGCGTGATAGCTGTTATTGTATGAAAACTCGGCTAAAGGAAGATAGGTATCCCAGCTACCACCGAAGTCTAAAACACACGCCCGCAGCATGTCCTCCAGAGTCTGGATGGTCCGCTCGCTCTGGCCATCCGTCTGCGGGTGAAAGGCGGTACTAAAATGCAGACGAGTATCCAACTCGTCGTGGAATTTCTTCCAAAACCTGGAAGTGACCCGAATATCCCTATAGATCGCTTATGCTTGGCCAATGCTCAGCTAGTTCCGCTGTGAGTGACTTGTTACTTTCTAATAAACCAGCTATCCTGCCCGAACTTGCACTTAGGGCACAATTACTAACATCGCCCAAACGCTGAAACTGCCCGAACACTGAACTGCCTGAAGCAGTATGCTGCCACATGGTTGCTTTCCAAAATCTAACGAGACCTCCCGGGTCTCAGTTCGTTCACCAATTATCTGAAATACCGGGTTCCGGCCCGGTTGCGGACCCAAAGGACTCCCACTTAGTCACCTCACACGACTTCTGAACAAATTCCTTCTCTAGAACTAGTTGCCACTAATTCCCATGCCACTGAGACTCTAACAACCTCCCGATCCAACCGATCGGGTTCGTTCGTTGAATCCTGACGTCACCAAATACAGGCTAAAAGTGATTGCCTCCTAACCGATGGTATCCCTATATCACAAGCAATCTTATATAGTCCATTGCTTCCCTGACGCCACAACTGCAGTGGCATTCCTGCAGTCGTATCACTGACTCAATCCGATCTAATCCTTCGAGGTAATTCCGAAATCCAATCCGTGGATTTTCCATATCCTTACTGCTACACCCGAACTGGTGGGTACTAATGTTCCTTCCGCGTCCTAACAACGCGCTAACACTATCTACCAACCAAGTGAAGGCTGCGGCTACACCCACAAACTTACATCACTCAAGCACTATCTGGCTGTTAGTGAATGTTGCGGCTACACTCGCAGACTTACAACACTCTAGCACTATCTGGCTGCTAGCAAATATTACGGGAAAACGATCTCCTTATTGGCAAGTTTTTCCGAACTTCCTTCTCGCACTATCCTCTAATCATACAGCCGCTTGGGCTGTCTTCCTTCCACACAAGCACGCGAAACTTATCCCAGTTTCAAGACTGTTCCTACTTCTGAATCCTTGGATGATTCTCCCCCACTTTGATTCAACTAACGTCCCACAACACACAATACTGGAAGGATTCTCAATCCTTCCGATCACCCATAACCAATCTCCTAGAACCCACGCTTACCATTGCTGGGGTTGCAATACCAGCTAATCCAAAAGATCATACAACTTCTAAAATTCCAAATAAATCTCCGGTAATAACCCGCTAGACCCAGGAAGTTCCGAATCTCAATTGGAGACCTCGGAATCTCCCACTGCATCACGACCTCTACTTGGCCGGATTGACTTGAATATCCTTCTGATTGACAAGGTGCCCAAGAAATTGCACCCCGCGCAACCAGAACTCACAGTTGAAGAACCTTGCAAAATTCTCTCCCTCCTCAAAGTCTCTAGCACCTCCCTCAGGTGCTTCTCGTGATGCTCCTCAGTCTTGGAAAGGATTCCCCATCCTTCCTATCATTCAAAGGCTCGATCCGCTGACAATCAACATTTATCTCTGCTGGCTCTTCAACTAACCCATCATCAGACCTAAACCAGCCTTGTCAACTAGTCGAGCACCTTTCAATCCCCGATTGTTCCTGCTTCATTGACTGCATCCTGAGAACCTGCGCTTAAGGGGAAACATCTTCGAACTACTATCCTATCGTCCTCTGGTTACCCTACTGGGAACTCAAGCTTACCACTGCTGAGAATATAACCGATCTAAATACAAATAACACCTTCCTGAAAATAGTGAGACACTACCGAGTCCTATTCATACTTGCTACTAATACTGCATCCGAAGTAACCTACTCTACAGGGAATGTCCTCAACTATTGTTCTAGTATCCAAGGTATGCAGATGGCATATAACTCAATCATAAGCAGGCCATAAAATTCCGAAATATTATTATCCTTACTGATGCAGAACTATAACAATAAAATCATAACATAAGCTGATAGGGAGAGGAAGATTCATACCCGCAACCTTCTTTAAAGAACCCCCGAATCCTCCTTCCTTCCGAGGCCTACGATGATACTGAGGCTGTCCCGTCCGCTGAGCGGGGCAATTTGCCCTGACATGACCAGGCTGATGGCAACGATGGCATAACTCTACTTCTATTGTGCATTCTTGGCGTCTGTGACCCCTCCATCCGCATCTGCCGCACTTAGACTTGCTGCGCAGGTCATCCCGTGCTCCCTCCTTCCTTGTGCAACCATCTCGACCCTGTGGGTCCCTGACACCAGCTACGGCAGTGTCTATCTGCCCATCTTGCTGAACTAGGCCGGAATACCGCCTTCTCTTCCTTAGCTGACTATCTGAACCAATCTCCTGTTCCCGTGTCACAGTGACTCTTTCACCTATCGCCTGGATAGCTGAGGCCCGCCTTTCCATCCCGACGACCACTCTATCAGTGACACGCCCAATGGTGTCTGGTAGCTCTTCGCGGAGGGGCCGCGAAACCTCTGCAGCAATCCAATCCTGAAATTGACTCTCCTGGGGACAGGGTGTCCCACTCACTCCCGACCCCTGATGGAAAGAGCTAAGAATGGGATCCCCCCTCCCTGGTGGATCCTTGGAATCCACAAGAATCGGGCTCTTGACGAGCCCCAAACTGCCCTGGAACTAATCCGGCCCTAAAGGCCTCAAAACGACTGTCCAAAAGCTCCACGACGGCCTCCTTGATCGAACCGAAGATCACATGAGTCTGATCAATGATGTTGCGCATAATTTCTGTTGAAATAAACTCTCTCATCCGACCATCAAGCTGCCCGGCTCCAGAGTCAGAGCCAGATCCCTCCCCGGCACCTGAACTGCCAACTGATATCTCGTGCAACGTCACCATGCTGAAAACATATCACAATAACTGTCAGAATACTCATTGATGTTGAGGGTTCTCACACATACTCCACAATTTCCTTGGTTTCGTCTTAGCCCCTCTTGAATCGAGTACGGATCCTCCGCTTTCAGTAGTACGGGCCCATACTACCTTCCACGTCTATCCGTACTTTCCTCAAGAATTGCCTCAACTCAACCAAGTCCTTTCTACTAATACTGCGGTTCCCGTGCTACTCTCGCCCTAGGCTTGCCCTAGGGAAATCTCTGACTCTACCCAAACCAGTCCTCAGCTGCTGAAGGCCTCCTTGTAATGCCAATTAGCCATCACCTGAATACCATCACATGTGACGAGGCTCAGATAATCCTTCGAGTAAGAGACTCGTCCCTATAACGGTTAGACTCAAACGAGAGCTGCGCAATAGGTCCAAATCCAACACTCTTAGATTATTCAACCCTGATCACATGTGACGTGACGTATTCACATAATGGCTAACTCCCATCACTCCGAGCCCCACTAAGCACGAAGCAAGCAGCATTCGGACACAGGAAACTACTCAAGCAAATCTATCCTCATAACGAGAAATCTCGTGCTACTCTCGCCCTAAGTAATCGCCATCCCACTCTCTGCCATCAGCTGCACAAGAGGTCCCTGCTTTCTTTCCCTAACTAGCTCGCGAATACTATTACATATTACTCAGACTAGATAATTATTCGAATGAGAGGTCCTACCCTACAACGGTTGGACTCAAACGAGAGCTGCGAAATAGGGCTAGACCCAACCTTCTGAAATTATTTAATCCTTGCAATATGTAACTTAGCATATTCGTTCACTAGATAGTGAAAGACGACTAGAACTCCTAATAGCACAAAGCAAGCAGCATTCGGGCATTGAGTACACATAATCAAGTACATACTACCCTGGCTATCATACTGACTGATCTGTACTAGCATGCAATTCTCAAAAAGCCGAAACACATAAAGCAGGCACATAAGGCATCATTCCTAGATCCTTAGTCCTATTCTAGCATGATGTTTTACTGAAACTGAAACTGAAACTGATAATCATAACGTAAACTTGTATGGGTACTTTGGGGAAAACTTACTTGAGCTCGGCCGGTCGCGCACATCACACACCTTTTTTTTTCTTTTTTTAGAAACCCCTTTTACTTAGTCTTTAGAAAATCATTTCTTTATAAAAATCTTTTAATCCCTCGATTTGAGTCCAGACACCCCCGAAGGTGTGTCCGAATCCCTCAAACCAGGGGTCTGATACCAACTTGTAACATCCCAAAAATACCAGCTAAAAATTTCATTTTTAAATTAGGTTAATTTATAAAAACATCGTTACAAAACATTCATAATATTAATTTATGTCTGAGAACCGGTAACATCATAGTAAAATATTCAGAGTACATCCCAGAAAATCCATAGTGCGGAAAACATGAGAGTGTGTGATATGCCGCTACCGCGTCGGCTCCTGTCCCCTAGCTGAAGAGGTACCTGAAAACAAAACTATAAAACGTAAGCATGAAGCTTAGTGAGTTCCCTCATAATGCCACATACCATGCAATTATATAATGAACAGCTGAGAGATACGGGCCTCGCCCACACCCATAGAGATACGGGCCTCGCCCACACCCTACTAGCTAGGAGATACGGGCCTCGCCCACACTCTACTTTCTGAGAGATACGGGCCTCGCCCACACTCTGCCACTAAACCATGACATACAAGTATCACACAGACAACAAGTATAAGCAATTCTATCATACTGTCATATATCACAATTAAACTCAGCTATGAGATACGGGCTCCGCCCACACTCCGATACTAACAAATCGTCTATATGGGCCGGCCTTGGTGCCTTAGACCCGTCCCTACAGGAAGGAAACTCACCTCGAGAGTAGCTGCCGAAAACCTGCTCAGACTACGCCTGGCTGCCGCACCGGTAATCCCTTCGGCTATAAATCCGTAAACATGGATTAGGTACTCATAAATACCCCTAAGGTCAAATGACCGGTCAAAGTCAACTCCTTGGTCAAAGTCAACCTTCTGATTGACTGGACTCGCCGAGTCCTTCTATGTCTACTCCGACTCTGACTCATCGGGTCCCTGTTCCCACTCACTGAGTCAGCCTGACTCGCTAGACGGGGACAACTAACAAACCCGCGACTGGACTCGCCGAGTCCAAGGGGGTGACTCGCCGATTCCGACGAACAGATCTCGCAAATCGCTCCAATCTTCCATCAGAACATCAACCTTGGAGATTTGGAGATTCTGGGACTATAGCTACACGTTAAATTGCTAATTCCGCGTGCGACTACGGAGGGTTGGACCTCCTACACTTAAACCCTTCTTATCCTAGTGACTGATCATAAGACTCGCCGAGTTGGAAGAACAACTCGTCGAGTTCAAGGCTATATTCAATGGACTCGCCGAGTTTGAAGAACGACTCGTCGAGTACTAGGCAATCTCCATAGGACTCGCCGAGTTGTTTATCCAACTCGCCGAGTCTAAGGCCATCTTCATGGAACTCGCCGAGTGCACTTTGGCACTCGCCGAGTACCCTTCGACTCTTCACCCATTCTGGCCAAAACTGAGACATGCAATGGTTCCAACCCATAAATCTAAGCTCCTAGGGCATAAACACACGGAGTTTGGGAGGTTTAAGGGCTTGCCTTCCACATATAAGGGAAAAAAGTGAATCTATTTTACTAAGGGTCAAGAAGGAGCTTTCTTACCTGGTTAGGAGCTTCTTCCAGGGTAGATTTCGGATCTACCACACTTCCTTGCACCCTCCAACTTCCTCCTTCTTCTTCTAAGCTTCAAACTTCCTTCACCAAGCCAAAGTCACTCACAAGGATCAAAATGAGCTAGGGTTTCGCTCTACAGTTCTTTTGGAAGAGAATGGGACGAAATGGGTGTTTTAGAATGGGTAACATGGGGTGAAATGTCTGAAAATAGAGCTTCATCCGGACAGGTGGACTCGCCGAGTCCATGCATCGACTCGCCGAGTTCACCGCTCAAACCCCGTGCCCACCCTGCTGCTACTCGGCGAGTCGGGACGCAGACTCGCCGAGTTCGTGGCAAAATTAAAAATAGAAACTTAAATAAAATCATACCATGAACCCGGTGTTACACATGTAATCCTAAGACGATAATATCTTCTATTCTTAAATTATAGATATATAGTTCATAATTTAGAGATCAGTTGTTCATGGGTTTGCTCAAACTCATCTTGTACCTGGATGTTATAAAGGGTTATTCCATGTGTGATTTGACATGTAAATTGTATGACTATATAGTCAAAGTAATTTGTTCATTTTTTCCTTAACAGTAAAACCAATATTTGTGGGCCCCTCGTTGATTTGAGTTGATCTATGGAAAATCAGGTGCCTGGTCCAGACTAAATTGACGCGTTTGAATTTGGAGTCTAAATTTGATTACAAATCGGGAAATTGGGAAACAAATAAAGGAACATGAGGTTGATCATTTAATCCATGACTTAGTTCATACGATATCTTGTATAACGAAGGAACAACTGATCACTTATCTTAGGGCCAACGTTTGATTTAAATCAGTGTCCGACAGTAGTTTTAGAAAGCATAATTTGCTGTTTAGTTCAAGGTCTATACTTGTAATTGTAGTTACAGACTTATCCAAGTGGGAGACTATTGGATTAAGGTGTCTAAGCCAGTAACTAAATTGGTATATTCATTAAATTAGAATCAAAGTCCTTTTTGGGTTGTCCTCATAACTAGAGCTTGATTAGATTGACATTTATAGATAGAGGATGATTTATTAGATTATTATATGATTAATAAAGTAATTGGAAATTATGAGGAAATGATTTGTTAATATATTAATTGGAAATATATAATTGATTTGTTAATTTATTATGTGATTAATAAATTAAGATGAAATCAATTGTTAAAGTAATTGATTTGTTAATTTATATGATTAATAAATTAATGAGAAATCAATTAGAATTAAATAAGTATTAATCAGAATTAATCTGAAATTAATTTGGGATTACTTAGAATTAATTATAGGTGCAAGGATTAAATTGTAATTGTTCAATAGTTGAACAAAAGAGGCAGTTCTAGAACCATCCTAGGGTGGACGATTTTGGGAGCCCTTCTAGGGTTTCCAGAAGCCTCCTGGATGCTGATAAGGAAAGGATTTGAATTGGGATTAAATCAATTATTTAATTATTCAAATCTTGTTTTGCCCCTAATTTACCTTAACTATAAAATAGAGCCCCTTGGACACTTAAATTCGTGGTTCTCTCTTCCAAGAGATTTATGAACGAAATTATCCTCTCACCTCAAGTGTTTTCTTTTTCTAGGGTTTGGGTGTGAGCCATTAGTGCATCATCATTTTGGTGCTAGCTTTCCAAGCTCTTCAAAGGAAGGATTGAAGTAACTTTTTTGCTATAACAAGTTAGAGGTATATATCTTTAGGTATCGATTTTCGAAATTACTAGGATACAAATTAGGTTTTTATTATTCAAAGAATTTCGCCTTAATATGGAGACATAGATCCTTTTAGGTTGCATGTGTCCTTCTTAATTGTTAAGTGATTTTCCACATTAAGCATTTTGTTGTAACCTAATAAACCCATCAATATGTGAATAGAATTGTCAGCTGATCGTGCTATAAATCATCTCAGCGATGTGATTTCCCCATTGAATGCTTTCATGTCCTTTAGGCTTCTCGGCTTTGTTACGTCAAGCAATGCCTTCACATTGTCTGGGCTTGGTTGTATTCCCTCGTTTGTTACATATTATCCCAAAAATTTACTCTCTTGTACATTGTATGTGCACTTGGCTGGGTATAACTTCATGTGAATTTTCTCTAAGGCTTGAATAGTTTCTTCAACATCTTTCACCGATGTTGTGTCGTTGTGCCTTTTAATTACCATATCGTCCATGTCAACTTCTAAATTTCGTCCTACTTGGTCTTTAAAAACCTTATCAACCAAACGTTGATAAGTTGTTCTCGCTTTTTTTAGCCTAAAGGGAATCTTTGTATAACAAAACGTGGTGTGGTCCATGTAGAATGTTGTCCTTTCCTCATCTTCCCTCTTCATTAACACTTGGTGGTATCCTTTATATGCATCTAGGAAGCATTTCCATTGAACACCCTGCAACAATTCGACTTTCTAATCTATCTCGGGTAGTGGATAGGAATCCTTAGGACATGCTTTGTTTAGATCAGAGTAGTCTATGCACATCCTCCAGCTTCCACCACTTTTCTTGACCCTAACTGGGTTAGTAATCCAAGTTGGGAAAAATGTTTCATCTAGTATGACTACACCAACCAACTTTGTCACTTCTGTGTTAATTGCCTTACTCCTTTCTCCTGCCTGCCCCCACCTCTTTTTCTTAATGCTGCTACTCCCTTGTTATATGTTTAACTGTGCTAAATTATTCCTCTATCTACCCCCACCATGTCAGTGGGTTTCCATGCAAAGATGTGTGCGTATTTTTTTAGCAGCGTTATTAGTTTCCCTCTTGTTGTGACGGGGAGTGTTGTGTTGATTTCTACTGGCTGATCAGGGTAGTCATTTTTGATAACTTCTTTCTCCTTGGGTGTATGTTCTCACGGACATTTGTCGTCTCTAGTTTTGTCCCATGCTCCTATGATATCGTAGCAACTATGTTTCACTGGCATCTCGACGACCACTATCTTTGGACCGTCCGATGTATTAAATTAGAGCACTCTATGTATCGTTGACGCTATGGCCCCAAACTTAAGCAACGCTGTCTTGCCTAAGATTATGTTATGCTCCAATAGACGGCGTACTACTATGAATTCTGTTATAATTGTCTACTTTCTCCTGTCGTTGCCACCATGCAGTGATATAGGTAATCTTACCATTCACAATGGCTAAATGGTATGACTGATAAAATTTATTAATCTTCGTGTTATCGGTTGAAGTTCCTCCTTCCATTCCCTAGGTAACTTCCTGAAACAGTGCTCATATATAATATCAGCGTATTGCCCAATGTCCATATAAAATCTAAGGATTTTGGTGTCACGAATTTGTTCTTGAATGATAAATGGGTCATTTCCATGCCAGTTGTTGGGTCGTGGCTCGTTCATAGAGAAACTAAGATTCATCATATTTCTGATCAAATCATTGGTGTCGTTAATTCGAAATCATTACTCTGTCATGAACGAATGGTTAATATTTCTTGGGTTTTCTCTTTCGGTAGGTTATCGTCTCGATGTTGTCTTCTCGAAGCCCTTTTTTCTTCCCACTTGCTTCAGAGATTTCAAGTTCTCTCCTTGATGTTTCCTTTCAACTGTTTCTCCTCTATCCCCCTTCACATGATGGCACACTCGTATGTACCGTGTATTGTGCTTCGGTGGTATTCACAGTACTTAGATTTCCCTTTAGCATACTTCTCTTATCGCTAATTGGCGATTACATATATTTTTGATCGCCGCACCCTTCTATCTTACCGATGATACAGTTGGTATCATCTCAACAACCTAGTCTTCTGGGATGTCCATCTATGGTAACCAATGTGATTGTAGTAATCTTGTCGATCATATCAACGTAATTTGGCACTAGATATCGATTTAAGGTATGGTTTCTTATCTTTCGTTCCTTCTTCGTGTCATAGGTACCTCTCCACTCTTTCCTTGAGCTTATAACAAGTTTGCGGTGGTCTACCCATAAACTTTTTTGAAAGCTCTCCTAAAAGAAGTCCCCAAGTGAATGCTTGTCACACCCCCAGCCATCGGCGGAAACACCGGGTAGTGTAACGTTATTCTTTGTATCACAGTTATATAACATACATTGAACAGTACTAAAGAAAATACATACCTTTATTGATAACTGAAAGTTACATAACTGTTTTTCTAGAACCTATTACATATTATCCGACTATGACATACTTCTTAATGAACAGAAAGGTAATAGTAAAACTTATTCTGTTCGAATACATACTAGCTTTTCAAGGTCCTGAAAACACATGCATTTTAAAATACGTCAACATAAAGTTGGTGAGTCCATAGGTTTTGACTCCATAAAATAATACATTTTCCAAATTCAAAAGTATAGTTTTTGAAAGTATCATTTTGACTCACCATCATTTAGTATGTATATTAGGTATTATAGTTTACTTATCAATTAAGTGTTATACCTAAACATTCCTTAATCCTAAGGTATAAGTACGGGAAACTTATACTTAACATTACTACTTGTATACGACAAAGTATAATGTTTCTAACAATTTGCTACCATGAGCCTGTAACCGCTGCTATGACATAATACCTCTGATAGAACTCACTCATGATTTACCATGAGAAACAAACACACTCATGATTTACCATGAGAAACAACACCGTACGCTTCATCGACGCCGGAACAATAACAAATAAAAGGATAGTTCATCACTTGCTTTTGGTTGACTGTAGCTAACAGTCACAAGTGGGGTGGTCAACCCGTATACTAATTATACACGACTTCCTCACTCACACGGGATTAACAGTTACAGTTCAGAGGATTTCCACTAAGATCCCCAATCTTAGTTGATGAATACAATTACTCATGTAGACTTTGACGGATTCCTATAGCTCTAACAACAAAAGCATTTTCATGTCTAAAACCCTAAGTCACTAGACTATGCTTTTAAACATTACTCCTAACTTCATAACATTTAGGCAGTATAACAGCTATATCTTGAAGTAAAACCAGGTTTTATCTTAACATAAAACCAATAATAACAACATATAACGTTCCTAGTTTTATCTTGACATAAAACAATCAATAGCAATACCAAGTTTTATCTTAACATAAAACTAACAATAACAACGTATAACATATCCAGTTTTATCTTGACATAAAACTATTAATAGCAACATACTTTATAACTTAACATATAAATCTTCCGAATATAACTTTGGAACTATATCGCACACAACATATATATAGAATCTTAAATATAATTCAAGATCTACATTAGTAAATTAACATACTGATAAGTTGATAATAGTTGTATATATTCAAAATATTATATTTAGAACAACTATACCCCAGCTATTATAACTATATACTGTCATATAGACATAATAATAACATATATATAATATCTAGCATGCGTTTCCCCCGAAATATTAGAAAGTGGGGCCGTGAAACTCACCCTAGTAGCGTGATTTTATGTTATCTAAGCAAAAACGGTCAGCGTACGAGGTCGTCGGGACTCGGGATGCAAAATGGCCTCCAAAAACGAGATAGAGAGAAGAGTTTAGGTGTAAGAAGTGTTAAGGTCGAATTTGCTATTTATAGGCTGATTTTTGGCCATTCACGACGTGAACCAAGCATGTTCACGTCGTGAGCTCGATCCTGCTCACTTCGTAGACCCGCCATTTGACCCCTAGCTTCGGATGGTGTCCCTTTGACTCCTCATGACGTGAATCAATCCTTGCTCACGTCGTGAATTTTTGGTTTATCACCTCGTAGACTTGCCGTGTGCCTACTAGCTCCGAAGGCCTTATGACTCCTCACCTCGTGAACTTTGATGTTCACCTCGTGAGTTCAGTCAGATTAGGGTTTCTGACAGCTGAATCTTCGAAAGGTCGTAACTTTCACATACAAACTCCGTTTTTGACGTTCTTTATATCCACGCGTAGGTATTTATGAGTACTACAACTTTCTTTTAGACTTAAATAGCTAATTCTAAGTCTATTTTAAATTCCTCTTATTATAGAGATTTATAGTGTTCGGTTTATCATAACTTCTTCATGCGAAGTCAGATTCAAACATTCTCTATATTTTTGGGATCGTATGGATGTATACTTTGAGTTGTATTATAAAGAAGATTCATATTTGTATTAGAATTTATCATGAACTACATAACACTCTTACCACATTACTAGGTTAACATAATCACATTACATGATTGGCATAATCATATGTGATTGTCTATTGACCTATTTTGACTAGTGTTACATTCTTCCCCCGTTAGAATAATTTCGTCCCGAAATTTATCTTATGGATGGGGTTTCGTTAAACTGTTGGGGGTATTTTTCTTTCATCTGATCTTCATGTTCCCAAGTAAATTCAGGTCCTCGCAAAGAGTTCCATCGAACTTTCACTATAGGAATACGACTTTGCTTTAATCGTTTGACTTCTCGATCCATAATCTCAACAGGTTCTTCTACAAAGTTGAGTTTCGTACTGACTTGTATCTCTTCGAGAGGTATAACAAGAGTGTCATCGGAAAGACATCTTTTGAGATTTGATACGTGAAAAACATCGTGCACATTACTTAGCTCTTGAGGCAACTTAAGTTGGTATGCGACGGAACCAATTCTTGTCAGAATTTCAAAAGGTCCTATATATCGTGGGTTTAGTTTGCCTCGTTTCCCGAATCGAATTACACCTTTCCAAGGAGAGACTTTCAACATTACTTTATCTCCAACTTGGAATTCTAAAGGCTTACGTCTTACGTCAGCATAGCTCTTTTGACGATCACGTGCAGTCTTTAATCGATCCTTAATTTGCACGATCTTTTCAGTTGTCTCGTGGATTATTTATGGTCCAGTACGTAAGGTATCGCCTGTACGTTCTCTGGCCATCTGCGTATCTCCAACTTCTGCCCAACACACTGGGGAACGACATTTTCGTCCATAAAGAGCCTCAAATGGTGCAGCCTTGATGCTGGTGTGATGACTATTGTTGTAGGAAAACTCAGTTAACGGTAAATGAGTATCCCACGCATTTCCAAAGTCTATTACATAGGCTCGGAGCATATCTTCTAAAGTCTGAATGGTTCTCTCACTCTGACCATCAGTCTGTGAATGGTAAGCTGTACTCATGTCTAGACGTGTTCCTAAGGATTTTTGTAGAGATTGCCAAAATCGTGAAGTGAATCTACTATCTCGGTCATAAATAATAGAATTTGGAACTCCATGCAATCTGACAATTTCCTTAAGATAAACTCTAGTCAGCTTCTCCATCTTGTCGTTCTCCTTAATTGGTAAGAAATGAGCGGACTTAGTCAACCTATCGACTATCACCCAAATAGTGTCGGACCCACTAGGAGTTTTAGGTAACTTAGTGATGAAGTCCATTGATATATGCTCCCATTTCCATTCAGGTATTTCCGGTTGTTGAAGTAAACCTGAAGGCTTTTGATGTTCTGCCTTTACTCTAGAACAAGTCAAACATTTGCTCACATAAGTAGCAATTTTAGCCTTCATGTTTGGCCACCAATAATGTACTTTTAAATCTAAGTACATTTTGTCAGAACCTGGATGCACGGAATATCTGGACTTGTGGGCTTCTTCTAAGACCAAGTCCCTGACTCCACCGAACCTAGGCGTCCAAACTCGGTTCATAAAGTATTGTATTCCGTCATCTTTTCGTATAAGTTGCTTTTCCATTCCTCGCAAAGCTTCGTTCTTAATGTTTTCTTCTTTTAGAGCCTCAAGCTGAGCTTCTCTAATTTGTGCGGTAAAGTTAGAATGGATAGTTATAGTTAATGCTCGTACTCGTCGGGGTTTAATATATTCTTTCCGGCTCAAGGCATCTGCTACCACGTTTGCCTTTCCGGGATGATAACGAATCCCACATTCGTAATCATTCAACAATTCAACCCATCTTCTTTGTCTCATATTAAGATCTTTTTGGTCGAAGATGTGTTGGAGACTCCTGTGGTCGGTAAAAATAGTACACTTAGTACCGTATAAGTAATGTCTCCAAATTTTTAGTGCAAAAATTACAGCTCCCAATTCAAGATCATGGGTAGTGTAATTATTCTCATGCATCTTAAGTTGTCGTGATGCATAGGCGATAACTTTTCCTCTTTGCATCAACACACATCCCAATCCTTGATTTGATGTGTCGCAGTATACAACGAAATCTTCTGTTCCATCTCGAAGGGATAGGATTGATGCATTACACAAGATTTGCTTCAGTTTCTGAAAAGCAGTTTCTTGTTTGTCTTCCCAGTTGAACTTCGTATTCTTTTGGGTTAGTGTTGTAAGTGGCTTGGCTATTTTGGAGAAATTCTCTATGAATCTACGGTAATAGCCAGCAAGTCCTAGGAATTGACACACCTCTGTTGGCGTTTTTGGTGCTTCCCAATTCCTGATTGCTTCAATTTTGGATGGGTCAACATGAATTCCTTCGTTGCTAACTACATGACCTAAAAATTATACTTCTCTAATCCAAAACTCACATTTGGAGAATTTAGCGTACAACTTTTCTTTTCTTAGTAGTTCCAAGATTATTTGTAGGTGTTGACCATGTTCTTCCTTGGTTCGTGAATATATCAATATATCATCGATAAATACGATCACGAATTTATCCAAGTATGGTTTGCAAACACGATTCATGAGATCCATAAACACTGCTGGGGCATTGGTTAATCCAAAAGACATAACTAAGAACTCATAATGACCATAACGTGTTCTAAATGCTGTTTTTGGAATGTCGTCTTCTTCTACTCTGAGTTGATGGTATCCTGATCTAAGATCTATCTTTGAGTAGTAGCTGGATCCTTGCAGTTGATCGAATAAATCATCAATTCTCGGAAGTGGATAACGATTCTTGATCGTTAGCTTGTTTAGCTCCCGATAATCAATACACATTCGAAAGGATCCATCCTTCTTCTTGACAAACAAGATTGGTGCTCCCCCAAGGTGAAAAACTTGGTCGGATAAAGCCTTTGTCAAGAAGTTCTTGTCGTTGGCTAGACAATTCTTGCATTTCAGATGGAGCCAACTGATAAGGAGATTTCGCTACTGGTGTTGCTCCTGGAATTAAATCGATTCGAAACTCGACTTGTCGGACGGGAGGTATTCCAGGTAGATCTTCAGGAAACACGTCAGGGAAATCACACACTTGAGGTATGTCCTTGATTTCTTTTGTCTTTCTCTTCCTATCTACAATGTGGGCTAAGAATGCGCTATATTTCTTATGTAGATATTTCTGGGTCTTAGTACAAGAGATGACTTTGAGGTTCTTCCCAGATTTATCACCATAGATAAGCAGGGATTCGCCGTTTGGTAAGGGTAGTTGTATGGTTTTCTCATGACATAGAATTTCGGCGCGGTGTGAAGATAACCAATCCATGCCAATTATGACATCAAAACTACAGATAGGCATTGGCATGAGGTTGACGTGAAAAAGATAGTTATTAAGAGTTAACAGACAGTTTTCTAGGATTTCATGTGTTTTCTCAGTTTGACCGTTAGCGATTTCTACTTCATAGATTTCTTTTAATCTGCTAGACTCATGACTTAACAATTTTCTAAATGTCGGAGTTATAAAACTTCGATCTGCTCCAGAGTCGAAGAGTATAGTAGCATATATATTATCTATAAGAAACGTACCAGATACGACCGAAGGGTCCTGGATAGCCTCTCTGCTTCCGATCACAAACGCCCTGCCACGTCCTATGCCTCCTTGACTCCTTAAATTTGGACATTCTTTCTTAATATGTCTAACCTCCCCACACTCGTAGCATTTTCTTTCTTCACCACGGCCTGTCCCATTATTGGTTTGTTGATCGACTGTTGCAGGTGTTGTGCTCCTGCAGTAACTAGCAGTATGCCCCTTTTTCTTGCACTTCATGCAGACAAAACAGTCACCTGGATGATGACGGTTGCACTGATTGCACCATGAAGATTTTGGTTGTGTAGGTACTGCTGTTGTGGCTGCGTAATTAGTTACCACTTCTTGTCTTTTCTCAGATGATTGTTTGGGATTCTTCCTATTAAACTTGCGCTTGTTTGTTCTTGATTTGGGAGACTCAGCCTTTGAGACCACTTCTGTTCCTTGGATCTCTGTGAGGGTTAGCTGATGAGCTATCCTCTTGGTGCTGTCATAAGTCGTAGGCTTTGATGCGATCACCATGCCTTTAATTTGCGATGCTAAACCCCAGATATATCGCTCAATCTTTTTATATTCAGGGGTTACAAGTGTTGGACACATTACAGCAAGATCATTAAATCTAGCGGTATAAGCTTTTATCTCTGAACCCTTCATGGTTAGGGTCCACAGTTCTTGTTCCAGTTTATGTATCTCCTCCCTAGGACAATACTCCTCTACTAGCATCGTTTTTAGCTCCTCCCATTTCATGGAATTTGCAGTATCAATTCCCATGGTATTCACATGGTTGTTCCACCAGGTGAGTGCTGCATCAGCGAAAGTACATGCTGCAAATCGTACTTTACAATCATCTGTACAGAAGCTTATTTGAAAGACGGACTCTGTCTTTTCTATCCACCTCGTCAAATTAACTACTCCTTCATTTCCATGAAAGCTTTTTGGCCTGCAATTCATAAAATCTTTGTAGGTACATGTTCTAGTGGTCCCTACATGGCCTTCATTTCTAACTCCATCTCTTGTGACATTAGATAGAGCCGCAACAATTCTTTGAGCTATGATTTCTTCAAGTTGTACTGTACTTATTGAGGGGTTTATTTCTGGTGGTGGTTGCGGTTGTTGTTGTTGTGGTGCTGATGATCAGTTAGGGTTTAGCCGATTACTCCTTCTAGGCATTTTGTTTTAGTTCCTATTATAAATAATAAGAATTTTATGAGTTTTGTTAATCATTTAATACACGAGTACTAAATACTCCAGTTATTATTCACAATGTAAAACGTAATAGACAACACAATGATTACTGTAACATATGCTTCATATTATTACCAGTGGTTACATCAGTTTATTTAGGTTATAAGAGAAAAGTTTCTATAAACATTGCAAAATTTGCAAGGTTTTCTACATCCTTGCTATAAACTTTCCTCTTTTCGCCTTAACTAGTCTGATTTTCTCTATTTACATAACCACTAGTTGGAGCTTATCTACCAGAAACCTAAGTGATGACCCAACACGTCAGTGACATTAACCACTTGCTCTTCAAGTGCTTGAGTTCTCTGCTCAAGACTTCCCGTGCGTTCTTCATTTCTTGAGGTTTGATTGTAGAGCTCTAACTCTGCAATCCTGGCATCGTGAGTAATCATGTCATTATAAGCAAAATTTATACGATGATGGACATCCATCACCGATTCCTGATCTCGTGTCCTTTGTCCTTCTAGCCTTCGCACTCTTCCAGAGAGATGAGTAGCCCTCCCTTCGACAATTTCCATTTTGTCTTCAATTTTGACACTTTTCTCAAACAATTTGGATAAAGTGTTATCTTCAGAAGAATGTGGGAGATGTGGTCGAGATGATTGACCAGTCTCATACATCTTGGCAGCTCTTTCTTCCGCCACCCACCTATCAACGGTTTGTGCGATCCGTGCAGGTTCATCTTGAACTCTATGACTTCCTGAAGATGTCGCCTTCTGACTCTTCTTAATCTTTGGCCATATCGGTATGGATTTACGTGTTGTGCGTTTCATTGTTACTCCTCCTGGAACTTTACGGTAAAGAGTGTTCAGTGGTGGTAAAGATGATGCCACCGATTCTGTCTCCTCCATGGATTCGCTTTCTTCCATTGGTTCACTCTCTTCCCATTAGTTGGAGGGTAAAGGTGCTCCATCGACAGAAGGTATTGGATGAAAGGTGGTTGGATTTATAGGGTAGTAAGGATCGCCTACCATCATGGGGAATGAAATTTCCTCTTCTTCATCCGTATCCTCGATGATTATCCATTCTCGTGAATGTGCCATGTCGAATTCCTATACGTTTTGGATCACCAAGAGTTTTAGTCTATCAAATATTACTCCCAAATTAAATAGTTCATATGATCTGATCATAATAAAATGTAGTTGCGCACCTACACCTAGTTGTGATAGGATATATGCACATATAAACTTTAGTTGGAATATTTGATCTAAATCCTTGAGATCAAAAACATTCCGGGTATTAAGGTGTATTCTCATCGCGGGTCTGAGTCTTTACATATGACTCTATATTCTTATTTATTGTATTCATGCTTTAATTATTGTTTGTTACTTCAGGTCTATCTGATAAGGCTCCGGCCAGTCAGGACAGTCGAAAGGGCAGGATCATTTTAGCATATAGCCGTTCTGAAATCCAGCAACCCAAATCGACATGTCTATCCTTGTCACCGCTCCCGTAAGTAGTCCTTCAGTAGAATAATTAATAATACTTTTTATTTCTAGGCTAAGGGATATACCTAAACCTAATAGAGTAAGTCCTAAACTATAGACGTGCTTTCCTAAGAAAGTACTAGTTCACTATAGTTAATAGCTCTGATACCAATTTCTGTCACACCCCCAGCCATCGGCGGAAACACCGGGTAGTGTAACGTTATTCTTCGTATCACAGTTATATAACATACATTGAACAGTACTAAAGAAAATACATACCTTTATTGATAACTGAAAGTTACATAACTGTTTTTCTAGAACCTATTACATATTATCCGACTATGGCATACTTCTTAATGAACAGAAAGGTAATAGTAAAACTTTTTATGTTCGAATAAATACCAGCTTTTCAAGTTCCTGAAAACACATGCATTTTAAAATACGTCAACATAAAGTTGGTGAGTCCACAGGTTTTGACTCCATAAAATAATACATTTTCCACATTCAAAAGTATAGTTTTTGAAAGTATCATTTTGACTCTCCATCATTTAGTATGTATATTAGGTATAATAGTTTACTTATCAATTAAGTGTTATACCTAAACATTCCTTAATCCTAAGGTATAAGTACGGGAAACTTATACTTAACATTACTACTTGTATACGACAAAGTATAATATTTCTAACAATTTGCTACCATGAGCCTGTAACCGCTGCTATGACATAATACCTCTGATAGAACACACTCATGATTTACCATAAGAAACAAACACACTCATGATTTACCATGAGAAACAACACCGTACGCTTCATCGACGCCGGAACAATAACAAATAAAAGGATAGTTCATCACTTGCTTTTGGTTGACTGTAGCTAACAGTCACAAGTGGGGTGGTCAACCCGTATACTAATTATACACGACTTTCTCGCTCACACGGGATTAACGATTATAGTTCAGAGGATTTCCACTAAGATCCCCAATCTTAGTTGATAAATACAATTACTCATGTAGACTTTGATGGCTTCCTATAGCTCTAACAACAAAAGCATTTTCATGTCTAAAACCCTAAGTCACTAGACTATGCTTTTAAACATTACTCCTAACTTCATAACATTTAGGCAGTATAACAGCTATATCTTGAAGTAAAACCAGGTTTTATCTTGACATAAAACCAATAATAACAACATATAACGTTCCTCGTTTTATCTTGACATAAAACTATCAATAGCAATACCAAGTTTTATCTTAACATAAAACTAACAATAACAACGTATAACATATCCAGTTTTATCTTAACATAAAACTATTAATAGCAACATACTTTATAACTTAACATATAAATCTTCCGAATATAACTTCGGAACTATATCGCACACAACATATATATAGAATCTTAAATATAATTCAAGATCTACATTAGTAAATTAACATACTGATAAGTTGATAATAGTTGTATATATTCAAAATATTATATTTAGAACAACTATACCCCGACTATTATAACTATATACTGTCATATAGACATAATAATAACATATATATAATATCTAGCATGCGTTTTCCCCCGAAATATTAGAAAGTGGGGCCGTGAAACTCACCCTAGTAGCGTGATTTTATGTTATCTAAGCAAAAACGGTCAGCGTACGAGGTCGTCGGGACTCGGGATGCAAAATGGCCTCCAAAAACGAGATAGAGAGAAGAGTTTAGGTGTAAGAAGTGTTAAGGTCGAATTTGCTATTTATAGGCTGATTTTTGGCCATTCACGACGTGAACCAAGCATGTTCACGTCGTGAGCTCGATCCTGCTCACTTCGTAGACCCGCCATTTGGTCCCTAGCTTCGGATGGTGTCCCTTTGACTCCTCACGACGTGAATCAATCCTTGCTCACGTCGTGAATTTTTGGTTTATCACTTCGTAGACTTGCCGTGTGCCTACTAGCTCCGAAATCTGGCCTTATGACTCCTTACCTCGTGAACTTTTATGTTCACCTCGTGAGTTCAGTCAGATTAGGGTTTCTGACAGCTGAATCTTCGAAAGGTCGTAACTTTCACATACGAACTCCGTTTTTGACGTTCTTTATATCCACGCGTAGGTATTTACGAGTACTACAACTTTCTTTTAGACTTAAATAGCTAATTCTAAGTCTATTTTAAATTCCTCTTATTATAGAGATTTATAGTGTTCGGTTTATCATAACTTCTTCATGCGAAGTCAGATTCAAACATTCTCTATATTTTTGGGATCGTATGGATGTATACTTTGAGTTGTATTATAAAGAAGATTCATATTTGTATTAGAATTTATCATGAACTACATAACACTCTTACCACATTACTAGGTTAACATAATCACATTACATTATTGGCATAATCACATGTGATTGTCTATTGACCTATTTTGACTAGTGTTACAATGCTCCAGTCCCAATGCTTTCATCCTGCCATGGTATATCCAAAGTTGTCTTGGTGAACTAGTTGAAGTATTCCTTCACGAATTCCCCTTCCCTTTTCTTACATCCAATGATGGTGTGAATATCTCCTTTGTAGTGTTGTAGTTGCATAAATTCGTGAGGAAGGCATATTTTAATTGTGCAAAGTTACTAATGCTTTCTAGTGCTAACTTTTTGAACCACATCCAGTCGTTGACATCTAGTGTTGTAGGGAAGTATGTGCTCCAAAATTTCTCGTCTATTTTGATTGATATCATCGTCCACTCATAAGTGTCGATGTGGCTGTCCGAATCTACCGTTCCATTATATGTTATCAGTGTTGACAACTTAGAAGTGTTTGGTATCTCATAGTTCAACAGATCCGCTATGAAAGTAGAGATGAAACTCCACCCTCATCGTGTTTTAAGTCATGCATGGTTTCTGGAATGGCATGTATGGGATGGTGTGGGGTGTAGTATACAAATTTGAGGGGTTCTATACTGGTATGTAGGGGTTTGTATGTGGAGTAGTGAAGAAACATGGTATGATCATTGGAGCTACTATTTGTGTATTTAGAGACATATTTGCCATAGGTGTTACCAGTGGGTTTTGTGAGGCGAGTAGTGGTGGCATCAGGGTCATTAACGGTGGTGTCTGGATGTTGTTATGGAGATTTGTGGGTGTTCCTCCCGCAACTGTTGTGCCTTGAGGGATAAAGTTGGATGTTAGATTCTGACTTGTTAATGATGGTTGTAATCCGACCACTAGAGGAAAGAGTGATGGTGTTAGGACGTGTGTTAGACCCGATGTCCATATTTTCCTTAGTGAATCTAAGGATGCTACTGGAATGGCTGGTTAATTTGGTGTTGGTAGTGGGGTTATCTCTATCACCTATTCCAACGGTTTCATTGGGCGGATCGAACTCCTAACGACTCCACTTCCTTCACCAACTTCATCAGTTGCCATTTCTTATCAAAGTGGATTGTATGGATTTTGTTTGTTGTTGCACACAACAGATGACGCCAATATTGTGATGTCGCTCCGCAGATGAGCCACCCCGATCGTTGTGGTTTTCTCTGGAACCTGTACTCACAATCAGAAAGATGAAACGTTTGTCGCTTCCCCGGAGGGTGCTTCGATGGTCTAGCCAATGATGATCCTTAGGAAGGAAAATAAGAGTGAATGTGTTGAGAGTTTGTGACAGTATCAGATCCAAACACCATACCTGATTCATCCTTTGCCTTTTAAAGTTAGGTTTTGGTGTACCTGAAGTGGGGATCGGTTTAACGGTTTCATCCAGATTATCGGATCAGGATTGGTCTAACTATCCCTACTCTGATCCTCTTTGATTGTCATCGGCGCAGAGGGAATATCAATAGTGGCGTGGGCACATTCGTGCCGACGTCTTCACTTGCTTTATCGCCAGGTTACACGTGCATGGGATGATGAGTTCTCGAGCGACGCCTTCTATTCGGTTGGGTAGCACGTAAGGATCATGCAGGAAATTAATCGGGACCTATATATATATATATATATATATATATATATATATATATATATATATATATATATATATATATATATATATATATATATATATATATATATATATCAGTGTTTTAAAAATCTCACTAGCGTCCCGATTAATCTCTTATTGATCCCTACGTGCTACCCAACCGACTAGAAGGCGCCGATCGATTAATCCCTACCTATAAAAAGAGCGAAACAGTAGCAAACGATGATGTTCTAATACTTTGAAGAAGGTATATCTCAATAGAAACTATTTGAGAAATGATTAATGTTGTAGTAATCATATTAACGTATTTTGTTATGATATTAGTGGTATTTACGAACTTTTTTTATGATATTACTCATACTTAAGGTTTTAAAATTCAACAAATTAGCAATTTATTGTCTCTTCTTAATCCCCCGATTAATCTCTTAACCTCACTTCACCGACTAGCTAACGTCGAACATTTTTTACAACTTTAATATATATATATATATATATATATATATATATATATATATATATATATATATATATATATATATATATATAGGGAAATGATCAAATGAGAACACTTAAAAGGTTGAGAACGCGAGAACAGTTGTGAATCAATCATCATATAAGGGAATAAAAGGAATTTTACAATATAATTAATTATGGATAATTTATGGGTAATTAATTAATTCCTAAAATCATGGGATTTAATATGATTAATAGATTTTTTTACCCAAATATTAGGAATTTATATAATCTATTTTTAATTAACAAAATCAATAAAATGATTTTAAAAAACGTTTTTGCCATAATTTTAAAAAATAAAACGTTATTTTTTTTCTTTAAGTTATTTTTTTACCAACCACATCAAAAATACTGATGCATTAATCATTTTATCCGAATATTTATCAAGCAGTGTCATATTCATAAGTGAAGATGTCATGACTAGACTCATTTTTTTAATGAATTGAAAACAAATAATGTTTAAGAATTCATCATTTCATTCGAAAAAAATAAACCAGTAATCATAATCTTAAATGAATACAACTCTAAACAAAATCATTTCATTACAAAAGAATGAACCTCTAATCATAATCATACACAAATACAACTTTAGCCATACATTTTTAACCATATATGAATATATTTTAACAGAATACAAAAGACATCTAAATTTCTACATTTCCAGTTATATTCATTGATAAATATACCACTAATCATAAATGAATTCAAAGAGGGTCGCCCTTGATCATGTTGTCGATTTCCTTAGTTACAGTTAGCCTTATTCAAAATATCAAGCTCATACATTAAACCTGTTCAAAACATCAATCATTAAAACACATGCAATTATAATATAGTTCTATTCATTGATGATTAAACTCAAACAACCTATTTATAAAATATGATTTATCAATTTTGAAGTTCACTTGAGAGTCTTCTAAATAATCTTGAATGTTTCCTAAAATTCATCCACTATCCAAAACACCTTTGATGAACTAGCTACACCATTTTCCTGAATTTGAAAAAGCACATTTATATTACAAAATCACAAAAAAAAATCTCTATTCAGAAATGAATCATGTTTCCTAAACTTTTCAATACATTAGCACGGCATCCATAAAAATTATACAAAAAACAAGAGAAAACTTGGCAGATGAATGGAAAAGAATAATAATATCAATAAAATAACTTTAAATTTCCATAACAAAATACAACCAACAATCAAAAATTCATAATTCATGATCAGGTTCTCCACTTGCAACCAAGATTTTCACAAGGTTGATAACAGAACCAAGTAAAGATGTGAAAATGAATAAAAGGGTTGAAAAAAAAAAGAAATTTTTGTTACCTGGTGATGCACGAATCGATTTCTTTTCCTACACAGAACTGATGATATAGAAAAATCAATTAGAAAGCAAAGAGTGGATCGGGAATTGAGAAAAATAACCTAAACGATTTTGTATTACCTTTCTAGATCTCTCGTTGAACCCTCTCGAGCTCAGTCCTCTGTTTTCCCTTTATAGAACAAATGGAACCCCAAAAAACCAATATGAAAATACCCATATAACATTGAGTTTTAGACACCAGATCTCTCTCACACATTTCATCAAACAGCTTCCGTGCATTAGTTTTTCCTTCAAATCAGATTACAACTTTGTGTAGCTATTTTTTCCATCGATTATAAGGGTCGGTATGAGATGAAGTAGAACCAATAAATAAAGGGTTGATGTGTAAATGAAGAACAAGGTTATGTCCACTCACAAAGAAATCATCCTGGTCGTTGTCGGTAGCCCTCATTCCGTCGTGCTTTGTCAATAACAATGCAGATCAGTCATCGATGAATGTGCTAATCTGAACAAACTCCTTGATTGTTTCTTCAATGTCTCGAAGCAGTCCCCCCCATTAACCCTTATTCTGCTTATTTTTTTCACGATGACGATGGCGCAAGGACATAGGGCAGCAACGACAAGATAAGAAGAGAGGGAAGCAAAAATATGCTAGTGATGAAATTTAGATGAGGGAGGAGGGACGATGATGGTTGTGACAGATTGTGTTCTGAGATAAAGATGGTGACGTGCCCCAGATTTCAAAGAGAGATGAAGAGAGTGATGGAAAATTAAAGGAAATATGTGAGTGATTGAGAGGTTATAGGAATTATTCAATGTTTCTAATCTATAATTATTGTAATACCCTTTTCACCATTTCAAAGATACATTTAATACCAATAAATTTCAGAATTTACGTAAATGGTCCGCCAGATAATAGCCTTAAATTTGAATATTTAGATGATCTAGATCTGTTCTCGCGTTCTCAACCTTTTAGGTGTTCTCATTTGATCCTACTCCTATATATATATATATATATATATATATATATATATATATATATATATATATATATATATATATATATATATATATATATATATATATATACATTTTTTGTTTTTTTTTATTTCTTTAGTACGTCTTTGATGTTTTTGTTTTGTTTTTATTTTTGTATTATAATGTGTTTTTACTTGTTTATTTTTTTTAACTAAATATCGGTTATAGTTTTTGACGTTTAACAATTATAAAATTTCCAATCATAAAGATATTAAGCATGATACTATTTTTAAATTTTATCATTTTGAATCATAAATATTTGGATCATATCAATTTTTATCACATCATTTTGAATCATAATAATTTGAATCATATTTTTTTATCCATATGATTATGGATCAAAATAGTTTTTGTTCAGAACAACATTTAGATTGCTGAATTATCATGACTATGCATATTTTATAGAGAATCAAATTTTAAGAATTTTTTAATTTTCATATTTTTTCCTAATGAAAAAAAATTTATTGACGAAATACGAAATGAAGGAAAAAAACTCACCGACCAATAGGCTAGTGACACTTGACATGCAGAAGTGGGGGCACATATCAGCTCCTAGAGATTCCTGATGTCTTATTTTCATTTTTATTTTCATTTTTTTTCTTTTAATCTATTTATCTTTTGTCATTTGTATACTTTAAACTAGGGATAGAATTGGTACGGTACCGATTCTTTTTTCCCTAAACTGTATACCGTACCAAATATAGTTGGTATAAAATTTTTGCTACAAGTACCGTACAAAATACACTTGGTACCAGTATGTTTGGCTACCAACAAGTTTGGTTGGTACAAATTGATAATGATAAATACCAACTTCTTTTAATTTTTTATTTTAAGACTTAGACTTAAACAAAAACATTGAGTAATTTTGATATTTAGTAAAAAAAATTAGTTACATAGTTCTTTTAGTTTACATAATAATTCTATTGAAATAAAGTTAAAGTAACGTTTTAATTTTTTGTTTTAACGTGGTGATAACTATCGACTAATTAATGCGGTCAAATGACTTATATAATATTCTTAAAACTATAAACACTGAGCACAATTAACAATTGAAATATATGATTTTGTTTATATATATACATATATATATATATATATATATATATATATATATATATATATATATATAATGAATTAGTTGGTACGATATTACTATAGTATTCAAACTTTTTTACTATTATCGTACCAAGTTTGCTCGATTGGTACGGTACTACCAACCAAATATGTTGGTTATCAAATATATTGGCTACCAATGTTCTTGGTTCGGTTGGTAACATGTTGGTTGGTTTTCCGTGATACAATTTTGCCAGCCCTACTCTAAACAATTAACATTCAATAGAAATGACCAAAATCTCACAAATATTTACAAAAATATCAGATCATCTCACAATATTTTTGATAATAAATAAAATTGAATGTTGACCATTTCTTTTTTCAATTTTAGGGTCAATATTTCTCCTCGTAGTTCCAATCAATTTTTGAGTTTCACATTTTATATATATATATATATATATATATATATATATATATATATATATATATATATATATATATATATATATATATATATATCAAAACTAACTTTATTTCTTTAGGAATCGGAAAATAAGAAACAATATAACTAACAAAATCTATATAAAAATCCAAAGACCTAATTAATTTTAAAATTTTAAACAATTTGTGTTTACTTTAAACCATACAAATTTATTCTTGTCGTCAATAAAGTACTTCATAAAACTCAACGGAAGAATAACTACGTCCATTTATCCTAAAAAACTATCCTCTCGGCCGGTCGCTGATTGTCGGACACTACACTGCTCTACTTTGACAACCACTATACACTCAACCCGTTCTCAAGCATTTCTTCGTCAGTCTTCGGATCCCGACTATGAGTCTGTAAGTATTCTCTTCAACTTTCTCATTCTTCAATGTATTTGTATTTCATTCCTTTTCTGATTATACCTTTCTATTCAAAAGTAGTACCACCTAAAAACTTTGGAATATAAACAAGATTCGAAGATACTACAACGTTATATAACATATACATTATAGAGCTGACAACCAATATTTTATTAAATTAAAATGTGTGTATTTTATTTAAAATTTATTGGCTATTATTTTTTTTATATAAAATCGATTTTTCATTTGAAATATCTAATTGCTTATTACTTGTCATTTGCTAATTTAATAGCTGTACAAGTATAAATAAAAATTTTAACACCAAAATCCTAACTAGAATTTATACATATATCATATTAGTGTAAAAGGGAACTTTTTGAAAAATATAGTATAGAGAAGATTATTACAAAACTTCAAATAAAAAATTTATTAGATTTATTTTTTTCTTTAGATTTCTATATGTTTTGTGACAGGTTCTTCCGGGAATTGGTCATTTGTTGACGAGTTGGTCTTGGAGGTTTACCTGAGAACACAACACATAAGAGTCTTTAGAGGACGATCGAGGGTTCTCTAGAGACGTCACTCCGACGTCACTCCGGTAATGTTAACAAATCCCTTAGACCAGTAAGCTTCTGCGTTGGGGACGTAGCAGAGTCGTTCTGGTCTAGTCATAGATTTTGGATTAGGTGTCTAAGCCCATAACTATAATTGGTATGTACTTGACCCAATAGTAGCATGGTCCATTTCGGGTTGCCTTCATCAGGACAATTTGATAGGATGGATATTTGAGTAAGAGGTTATTTGTGATTTATTAATACATTACAAGTATAATATATTAATTGAGAAATCATATTATTTAATTAGTATTGATCAAGAATTAATTTGGAATTAATTTAGTAATCAAAAGATACTGATTAAATTAACGGGGACTGATTAAGTTAATCAGTAATATTTATAGTTTGGACCAATGATCCATACTGATTAGGGATGGACTAAATCCATGTGAGAGTCCATGAAGAGTTAGTCCACAAGGCTCATCATTTGGATTATTGGATTGCTTAAAGGCTTAAATAAATGGGCTAGGGTTTACAAGTTAAACCTTATGAATTCCATACTATAAAAGAAACCCCTAACATGCAAAAATCATGCCTAACTCTTCCATGTGAAGCCATAAACGATTATGGTGCCTCCAACCCCTCTATCATTTGTTCTCCAATTGTTCATGGTGTTTGTGAACCATTTGAGGCACAACACTTGGGGTACTAAGCTCTTAAAGGCCAAAATACAACAAGCTACAACAAGAGGTAATTTTTTAATTTGTTTTTATGATTCATATGTCAATATTGTATGCTAGTTGTAGGTTTCAATCTTTGGAAATTTTGTTGCATGTATAACTAGAGAAAACTTAGATCCAAAGCTATTAGTGTTGTATGTGCACCATAGGGGTGTTATAGTTCACAAAACCCAACAATGGTATCAGAGCCATAGGTAGTTTTTTGTTATATAGATGCATAGCTAATTGTTCAAAGTTGGAAAAGTCTAAAAACTGCACTCTGACAGGAGGACTCGAAGAGTCCATACATGAAATCGTCGAGTCCATGCTCATAAGTGATGAACTCGTCGAGTCCATTATCCGAATCAACCAGTTGGATCATCTGTTGGCAGTTTTTCGGGTTTTTTGGCCTCAATTAGATTAGAATCATTACCACAAATTGTTTTGTATCATAAAATCTATTTTTATGATATGGTAGTAATTATTCTCATCCAATTAAAAGATAAATTGTCAAATTATAAAATAATTACTAGATTATATGATAAACTAATTATTAGTGTAATTTGATTTTGAAATTATCTTACTACAAGAGTTGAATTAGATCAAATTTAGTAAAAGATAAAATGATATGATTGTTTTATTAGATTAAAGTTTGATCTAAATGTTTTTTAAAGGAGCTAAAAATTTTGTCATCAAATTTGGAACTCAAAAGGTTTTTAAAGGAGTTACAAATTTTGTCATCAAATTTGGAACTCAAAAGTTTTTTCAAAAGGAGTTACAAATAAATATTAGTTAAATTGATCTTAATGTTTTTGAAGAGTTCCATATGTTATGGAACTTGAAAAGTCTCATCTTCATAAAACAAATTAACTCCTTAAGTTATGGAGTTCAAAAGTTTTTCAAGAATTACAAAACATGCCCTCAAGTTTTTAAAAGTTGATTAAGAAACATTGAATTCATATAAACCCTAGTAATTTGAAAAGTTTTCAAAATGTAACTCATGGGTTCATAACTTAAAATTAATTAAATAGTTGTAATTTAATTTGGCATCTTGATGTTTTTGAATAGTTCAATTAATTCTCATGGACTTTATTAATAGTTAATTAAAAGAGTATTATTAAATCCATAATTATATGGTTTAGGTTTAATTAAATTAAGAGTATAATTTATTAATAGATTAAACCATCAAGTATTTTAAAAGTTGAAAATACACCCTTATACTATATAAAATTAAAAGTCTAATATATTATATATGTATAATCAAAAGGTCAGTCTTGCCGTTACTAGGCCTCATTCACGAAGTCAATCTATAAGGGGGTATAAGGAAATTGCCTATAAAATGGCAGTTGAATGGGTGTCCACTCTCACCCACCGCTTCCTTGATTGGTGGAGGGTCGTTAGCCGAACGGGTAGGATAGGACACAACCTCCCACTATAAGTATAATGAAATACCAAGTAACTAAACACTTATAAATTTCCAATCTTAGTTACTTAGGAAAAATGTGAATTTGGTGCTATTCCATAAAATTGCACTTTGCACCTTGTTAAGTCGTTAGTGGAGCGTGTGTGGTTAACCGACACACTAATTTGGGACTAACAATGTATGGCAAAGGGTAGCTTGATTTTAATCATGGATCAATGGAGCGTGTATGGTTAACCGACACATTGATTAGGTGATTAATGACATCGAGAGTACCAAGCTAATTTTCATGGTTATTCACACCTTGTTTCTGATCCTCAGTATCCCAGTCACAAACTTGAGAGGGCATTATCGAGATTAAACATGCCATTGACAAGTTCAATGAATCTCAAAGAATCTAGGAATTTCAATTCATTTAAAACCTAATGTTCATTTTCGTTTTTCGTGGTGGAAATTGGTAAATCGTCATTTACCTACCTTCAAATATTTTACAATTGGATTACGGCATCCCTCTTCCGAATTGTAGAATATTGTGTTGGGTCCTAGCCTTAATATTTCATTCTGGGTGTTCTATTAAGGACTTAAATCAACTATCTTGAATTTCTCCCTTGTAGATGTCTAGTTCTGACAACTATGGTCTTCCCGAATCTTTTGGGAAAAGCTTTCCGCATGAACATTATATTCCACAATATCATACTTCACTTCCTCCACCTCCTCCAATAGTTCTCCCTAACCCACATGTTCATCGACTTGAAAAGTTCAAGGTCAGTCAAGCCCTATTGGCAAGCAAACATGAAGATGGAAAGTCTGTATGTTCTCACGTCGTAGAGATGAAGTTGCATATTGACAGTCTGGGAATATTGGGTGTCGTCTTCCTAAGGAAGTTGGCTGTTGACTGGGTTCTTCAGTCACTTCCCGAGTCGTATAGTCAGTTTGTTAAAGACTACTATATGACAGATTATGACGTGACCCTTATCGATCTTACCTATTTGCTAATTACAGCTGAATCAGCAATGATTTGGCGCACTGGTCAAGCAAATTTGATTGGAATATCTACTTCCCAAGTTGCCATGGACATAGGCAATGACATAGATAGTCCAGAAAAGATCCCTTCTCCTATGGGAAGGGAATTGGTTATGGTCAAAAGATTTGACCATAAGAGAAAATCCAGTTCTGAGATAGTTCCATGTGCAAATGCCAAAGAGTCTATCTGTTTCTACTGCCAAAAGAAGGGTCATTGGATGCGAAGCTGTTGTGTCTACCTGAAGGATCGTAAGGATGCTAAAGTCAAATCGTTTGACTCTGTTTCAGGTAAGTCCACTATCTAACTCTAATTAAATTACTATTTGTAGGTTCTTAATACATGATGTGATAAGATTGTATTTTGATGTTTTGTAGAATCGAAGGAAGCTTAAAGGAAGAAGCAAGTTGGGTCTGAATGCGAAGAGATGGATTTCGATCGCATGGTTCGATGATTAGATTTTTGAGCTGCTGTTAGGAGTTATGATAGATTACTTAGAAATGTGTAGTAACATAGTTTTAATTTGTAATTGCATTGTAAGAAAAAGTTTTTCGGCAAATTTTATAAATAAAGAAAATTTTTGTTTTATCTTATTTATATTTCCTTGCAATGACATTTGTGAAAAATTGATGTTTGTATATTTCTATTTTTAGCAATATGGATTGGTAGTATCTAAATTTACCAAATAAGGAAAGATTCTCATCACCAAGTTTCAATTGGACAGAAACTTGGAATCATGCAACTTGTATTGTATGATGAATGAGAACCTTCAACTTTGGGAAATTAAGACTAATTCCTTGTTCACATGAATATGTGAGTAAAGTGAAGGACTAGAAGATCAAGTACACATTGTTGTGCATTGATCAGGTCCACCACAAAGAACGATAAGATTATTCGTCATGATTTACTAAAAGTTTAGTAAATATGGTTATGCTTGCAAGATTAAGTGTAATACTGAAACATTGGAAAAGTTTCAAGGTATAGCAGAACGAATAAGAAGAATCAAATTAGGCAGAAAGATAAAAGGTTTCTCCAATCTGAAAGGAAAGGCAAGAACTTTAGTATCGTGTTTTATGATCATCCTAATGATTATGGAACCATATCTCAATTGATCCTCTAAGGACACCTTAGTACATAAGTATGGCTAAGAAGAGGAATCGGAAATTGTTGAAATGGTTAAATCAATTAAGGTGAGTCATGCTTCGTTCCATTATCAAGTCTTAGAGTCATACTCCAAGATTGTGCCTTGAGTGACATAATCTTAAGAAGGTTTATAAAACTCATCAAATGTAGAGTAAAATGTTTCTTACTCTTGTACATTTGAAATTGGTAAGTTGTGATGTCTTGGATAAGACAAAGACCAACTAAGACCAATTGTGTGAAGTATTTTTCCTTGATAAGAAACCGCACTAACTCTTGAATATTTGTTGTCAAATAATGTTTCTTGACAAAGAGAATCTTATATGTGAAGAGGTCAGTGGGAGTCTTAAAGATCTTGAAAAGTTTCAAGAACTAATCAAGAGTAAACCTATTGTTAATCACTGGCGCACAACTTGAGGTTTGTAACCTATCGTGTTGACATATTCTTGTTTCTGTGCCCATTCCAGTTAAAGATGACTACGCATGTGAGTTTTATGAGTTCTCAATTGTTTGCATAACAACTTGGAAGCAATGGTAGGCCCTTGTGCTGCCAGGTGGCAAGAAATTAAGATTGAACAAGTTCAGTCCATATGAGTTTGGATTTGTCACTAACCTTGTCTTGTGATTATGGTTATGACAAATTCACATGGATAGGAACACATACACCATTAATCTAAGTGACAAAGGTTTCTCTCCGCTTCATGAAAATGATTGTGAGGAAACATTTTCACTAAGTAGATTTTAAGGAGATAGCATTTGTGATATTTGCATTCTCAAATTCGATTATGATTACGGCATCCCTCTTCATAGTTCGAATTGTGAGAAATGGAAAAATGTATAAACATTTGAGACTTATTACTGTAAGTTCTTAAATTGGTTAGACACACACGTGAGCTATATAAGGAAAATTGTATGAGTTTGAGAAGCCTAGATAAAGTCTTATCAGAAATCTGAACTTTGGTAAGAAAGTCAACAAGTATTGATTTCTATAAGTCCAACTTATTTCTAGGTACATGTCAAAGCTAGTGGGAGCATAATTGTTATGCTAATAAGAATGTAATTATTATGCTAGTGGGATCACAATTATTACGTTAAGTGTTGCAAGTTAGCAATGTTAATTATAGAAAACAAAAGTTTCAATTTGCAAAATTGCAGAGTTTGAAAAGTTGTTTTGCTATACTTAAGGGAGAGAAACTCATACTTCATTTCAAATGTAAAAGCTTAGATTGTGAGATTTTAATCAAATTTAGTCAAGGATATATATGAATGTTATGTTAGAATAGTTCAACATAAGGAAATTCTATATATGGAAATATTATAGCAAAAGAATGGTCAAGTATCATGTCTTTATGTAAGACATTATGAATCGTATCCCATATGATTCGGGTATAGGATCGATTGCATATGCTATAATATTCATGTGTTCTGAATTTTCCGAATGCCAAGGGTATTAAGAGGGAAATAGGACCAAAACCAAATATGACTAAAGTTGCTAAACAATTGCTAAGAATAATCTAAGGTTCGCCAAAGATTGGTTGCTTGTGGGCAATTGGAAGCATTGTAATGGATGGACCATATTGACATTATTATGAATAGACAAGATTCTATTGATAATGAATTGTCGTATGGCAAATATGGAAATGTTTCCATAATGGGAGTTGGACATTAAGAATCTATTGGTAGGTTAGAAACTTTTATGCAAGAAGGATGTTCAAAGGAATATACTTTGAATTTGAGACTTCGCTTCCATGGTATTGTTTTGTTATCAATCTCTAGAGGACTTTGTAATTTCATTGTCCAAGTCTTTGTGGCTTCGGTGCATTGACATTACAAAAGGATCATTGCATAAAGGTTAGAACCTAACACATTCTAATAGTGGCAAGAATTTGGTATTCTTACACTGGGGATAAAGATTTGGAATTGTGAAATGTTTTCAATTGGATAAGTATTGTTTGAATTCAAATATAAAGTTGATAAATCGAAACATTATACAATGAATAATGTGTAATCAATATGACGATTAAATAAAAGGTGTTTTATTTATATTCAAAAGTTTTGAGACCATATTGGATTCGGTTATTCTTGTGTTTCACTTTGCATGTTTTGAATTCCCGAATAACTAGATTATTCAAACTATCCACAATCGATCATACTTTGGAAGTAGGTATTGAAGCTTAACTGTCATGAATGGGTCTGTAGATTGTGTAAAGGTGTTTAGACATATCACAAGTTTGTTGCAGTATTCATGAGTACTCCTGTAATAAGATTTGAGTATTGGACTAAACCCATGCTCATTTGAATCACTTCATGGATTTTATCACGAGTGATTATGAGACAATAATATCTTATATTCTTGAAACCAAGACACATGAGTTGTAGTTTACAAGTCGGTTGCATATTGATGATATGGAAACGCACCCGTAACTTGGTGTTATAAAACATATTGTTGTGTGTGATTTGATGAGTAAATAAAACAAGAATATGAGTCGAAGTTTATCCATTCCTTTTACCCAATGTAGGATAGAAGCGACATTTGTGGGCCCCTCGATGATTTAGTGATGACAACCCTAAGCGCTAGGCCAAGCCTGGATTGATTTGATTTGTTCAATTACTCAATCGTCATACATCGGAAATCGGGAAACAACACATGAACAGAGAGAATGATTATAATCCATGTATCAGTTCATACGATATCTAGAATGGAGGAATATATGATCATTTATCTAATGGACGCGTCAGAGTTCGACAGCGGCTTTTGAGAACTACCGGATTTTGGAGTCGTACTTGCAATAATAGTTATTAGACTTATCCAAGTGGGAGATTGTTGGATTAGGTGTCTAAGCCCATAACTATAATTGGTATGTACTTGACCCGATAGTAACATGGTCCATTTTGGGTTGCCTTCATCAAGACAATTTGATAGGATGGATATTTGAGTAAGAGGTTATTTATGATTTATTAATATATTATAAGTATAATATATTAATTGAGAAATCATATTGTTTAATTAGTATCGATCAAGAATTAATTTGGAATTAATTTAGTGATCAAAAGAGACTGATTAAATTAACGGGGACTGATTAAGTCAATCAGTAATATTTATAGTTTGGACCAATGATCCATATTGATTAGGGATGAACTAAATCCATGTGAGAGTCCATGAAGAGTTAGTCCAAAAGGCCCATCATATGGATTATTGGATTGCTTAAAGGCTTAAGTAAATGGGCTAGGGTTTACAAGTTAAACCTTATGAATTCCACACTATAAAAGAAACCCCTAGCATGCAAAAATCGTGCCTAACTCATCCATGTGAAGCCATAAACAATTTTGGTGCCTCCAACCTCTCTCTCATTTGTTCTCCAATTGTTCATGGTGTTTATGAACCGTTTGAGGCACAACACTTAGGGTGCTAAGTTCTTAAACGCCAAAATACAACAAGCTACAACAAGAGGTAATTTTCTAACTTGTTTTTATGATTCATATGTCAATATTGTATGCTAGTTGTAGGTTTCAAGCTTTGGAAATTTTGTTGCATGTATAACTAGAGAAAAATTAGATCCAAATCTATTAGGGTTGTATGTGCACCATAAGAGTGTTACAGTTCACAAAACCCAACAATAGACAAATGGCAGACTGCTATTGCTACTCTATGCGGTTGACAAGACGGAGCTGTTGTTGTTCGGCGGTTTCATCATGAGACGGTTCACTGTTCTTTTTGTAGCATTTAACCCCTTGTTTCTCCAGGCATTTTCTCCTCACCCTCTGCCTTTCTCACTTTGCTTCTTTTCTCTAAAGAACCCTTTCGATCTTTCCTTGCATTCTTCCATGGTTGTCGCTCGTCCTTTAGGAAGGGAACTCACTGCAGAGGAATGGGATCCTTCCAGTTCCGGTTTGGGATTGTCCCTGAACATGGGGTTCAAATTCCTCTCCCTGATGCATCGCTCTATAGCCCCCCTGAGGGCAAGGTCGGCATTCTGATTGCTTTGTTCGAGGCGGGTCTACGCTTACCCACTACAGACTTTTTCAACCTGATCATTCGTGATTACGGGTTTTCTGTGAGGGAACTGACCCCAATCACTATAAACAAGATTGTGGGCTTTGAGCTTCACTGTCGTGCCCTAGGTTACCAGACGACTGTCCCGGCGTTCAAGCATTTTTTCAGTGCTTCCACCCAGTCTGGGACTCTGACCCTTTCTCGTCGACGAGGAGTCCCTACCCTAATCCATGATCAAAAATCCAAAAAGAATTGGCAGGAGAAGTTTTTGTGTGTGAACAGTGACCTTGTGGCGCTTAGTTATCCTAAGACCAAGGCGTATGTAGACCGTGCTCCAACGCTCTTTGGTGCTGACAAAGAGTTGGCAGATGCCCTAGAGAAGGTTAGCATCTATGGTAAGGACTTGCTCGACTGCTTCTTGGCTGCTGGTGGGATGAGCGCCGCTTGGAGAGCCCGTGGGAAAATACCAGAGTTTTTCGTCAAGAGAGAAGGTATGATGCTTCTTCTTCTGCTTTCCCTTGCCCCCCCCCCCTTTTTTACTCGGCAAAGTACTTTGAAATCGGTAATTTTGTTAACCGTCGTTACCTTTGTTTTTTTGTCAGGTGTGGAGGAGACTATCTCCTTAGAGAAAGCTCTACGAGGTTTATTCGACGGTGATCTTGAGTGCCACGACATAGACCTTGTAGAGACTCTCCCTCCACCTGTTTCCGGTCGGGGTATCGGGGATATATCTGAGTCTCCCGGCGGTTCAGAAGATGTTGTTGGTGCTAGCGAGGAGACGGATCTGCAAAACGTCGTTGTTATCGGTGCTTCTCAGAAGGATCATGTCCCTTCCGGGTCCCTAAGGAGTATCCGACGTGTCAAGAGGCGATTCGCTTTGCTGGAAGCCTCTTCCGACGGTAGCGTTGAGACGGCTAGCACCGAGCCCCCACTTCGCAAGAAACGTAACTTGAGTTTCTTGCTAGGGGGTTCCAAAGGTTCCACCAGTGTCTCCGATGAAAGTTCTTCAAAACTGCTGGAGGGGGCACACAGTAAGGCGACTGAACTGTCCGGTAATAAAGAGAAGAAAACTACCGATGTGACTGACCCCGATCCTTCTGCTGAGAGAGCCAAGGAGAAGGCTGGATTTTTGCCTTCTCGTAGTCATGTGTCAACTTCTCCTGGTAAAACGGGAGTTTTCCCTCCTCCTTCAGGGTCTCACTCGGCCATCTATAGGCCGTCTTGGCGCTTAACCCCTAAAGACCTTGTATGCAACTACGACACTACTCTTGAGTGGTGTCGGCATGCTTTTCCGCCCGCCACAATTGAAGTTTTCACCGTTCTGGTGGATGAGCACATGGTTGATGGTCTTCGTTGTGCCGCCGCCCAAGTTTCGTCTTACTTTGTATCGACTGCCGAGCGCATTTCCGACATAGAGGCTATCCAGTCCCATTCGGACAAGATGAGCGTTGAATGTGCGGAGTTGAAGGCTCAGGTGGCGAAGATGGAGGCTGATAAGCGCAACTGGGAGGCCCATCAAGAGCTTGTGTTGTGCAAGAAGGCAAGCCAGGAAGAACATGTCGCTAGGATAGATAGGGAGGTGAAGCGCTTAACTGATCGTGTAGGGGCCCTGACCTTGGAGAACACTGGCATGAGCGAAGGAAGGGCGGAGCTAGAGGCAGACCTGGTTTGGGAAAGCGCTGCGAAGGGTGTATTGGATAAGGACATTGCATGGATCCTTCATGATGGGCTCTGCCGGATTGTGGACAAGGTGATCGAAAACCCCCACTTCCTCAAGGGATTGGTGCACGTGCAAGCTGCTTGCGTGGCAGCGGGTATGGAGCAAGGGAAGGGAGCTTTGAGAGAACTGGTGGTTTCTGGGAAGTTCGTCCCAGAAGTGGAGGTGGATGTGGCCACCAAGACTCGGGAGATGGAAGATGTTATTGCTACGTTCATGGAGACAGACTTTGCTGGCTATCTTCGTCTTGGCGACATAGATTTGGCTAGGCTACGTGTTCTCTGTCATTTGCTTGATTTGGTTTATGCAGCTTTTGTGAACAATTTTTTTTCCTTTTCTGCCCTTAGTGGCAGCTTAAAAGTCCAGGAGTCTGGCAACTGACAATGTTTATTTTTATTTTATGAATATGAATGTAACCTGTTATCATATATTTTTTTCGTAAATGATTTATGTTGGTCATCATGTAGTATTTGTGCAGGGCTTGCTTAAATCCCTGGTCTGAGTCCTTTTACTTGTGAACTCCTTGAGCTTTGCTCATGCTTGTCTTTGAGAAATCTGTTCTAATTTCCTGCTTAAAGACCCTAGGTGTAGCCAAGATCGTCATCTTGAGGCTCACCTGATTGTACTTTTCTTATCAGTGGAAGGTTATGACTCTTCTACACTTATGTTACATGTTCTTTTGTACTTTTGTTTTTGGGAATGTTTGCTATAAGAAGTGTGGTGAACATGTTTTGGGGGAAAGGTTATGAACCTTTTTAACCCCCTGGCTGCCTTGTTGTAACGATTTTGCTCATTTGACGTTGAATGATCAATCCTTGTTGTCACATGGTCAATGTACACAACCTCTTTATTTTATTTTTCAAGCTTGAAAATAAGGAGCATCTGAATTGCTCTTTCTCTTTTTTTCTTTCTAGTTCATCTATTGTTAGAGTGTTACAAAACTGGAAATAGTAAACTAATTCTTATTGATTAATTTTACATTCCAAGACCAATAATCAATGCCTTTTCTAACATTTAATTTATCTTTGACACTCGTTTAAGAGTAGAAATGGTGCAGGCTCTGCGCATTCCAAGTTCTTGGTATTGCACGTCCGTCTTGGGCTTCTAGTACGTAAGCGCCATTCTTATGGGCTTCTACAATTTTGTACGGTCCCTCCCAAGTGACGCTGAGTTTTCCTAATGTTTCGGCATGGATGGACTCATTTTTCCTTAACACCCATTCTCCAACTTTGAAATTCTTGACCCGGACTTGGCGGTTGTAATAGTTCTCGGTAGGCGATTTGTACAATGCTTGGCGTATCTATGCAGCCTCACGTTTTTCATCTAGCATGTCTAAGTCCTGGCGTCGCCCTACTTCATTGGCTTCTTCCTCAAAACTCTCTGTTTGCAGTGAGCCAACTACTATTTCCAATGGGATGACTGCTTCCGTCCAATAGGTAAGGCTAAATGACGTTTCTCCCGTGCTCGACCTTGCGGTGGTATGATATGACCACAACAATGTAGGGAGCTCGTCTACCCAGGAAGACTTTGATCTGAGTAACCTTTTCTTTAAACCATTAACTATGGTTTTGTTTGATATCTCGGTTTGTCCATTGGCCTGAGGGTGCGCCACGGACGTGAACCGACGGTGGATCTTCTTGTTTTCACACCACTCCTTGAAGGGGCTTCCTTCAAATTGTGTACCATTATCACTTATGAGAACTTTGGGTGTGCCAAAGCGAGCCAAGATATTTTTGGTCATGAACTTTATCATTTGATTTCCCGAGACGGTGGCTAGCGGTTCCACCTCTATCCACTTTGTAAAAAAATCCACAGCAACTAACAAGAATTTTACACCCCCTGGCGCTGGTGGGAATGGTCCCACTATGTCAATCCCCCACTGATGGAAGGGCCATGGGCTAGTGATTCTGGTCAACGGCATGGCCGGTTGATTCTGGAAAGGAGCGAATGCCTTTCTTTACATTTCTTTGTTAGGGCTGCTGCCTCGTTGTATATGTCTGGCCAATATACTCCTAGGCGGAGTATTTTACCCGTGAGTGCTCGAGCCCCTTCGTGCGCTGCCATGTCTCCAGAATGACTTTCCTCCAGGAGCGTCTGTCCTTCTGTCTTAGAGATGCACTTTAGCCATGGGCTTAAATACCCTCTTCGATACAGTTGTTTGTCTCTAATTGCGAAATTTGACGCCCTGACCTTGACTTTTCTCGCTTCGTGCGCTGTCGGTAACTGGTGCAAGGCATATTTCAGTCGTTGTAATGCTTCGTTAGCTCTTTTTGTCCATTTGAATTGCTTTTTATCTAAGCACCCTTTGAGGGTTTGGTACAGGGGAAGCACCTTTTCTGCTGATTTGGCAATAAATCTTCCTAATTTCGTTAGTCGACCATTGATCTCGTGTACACCTTTGAGGTTGTGGGGAGTATTCGAATCAAGGAACTCTTGGACTTTGATGGGGTTGGGCAGAATCCCTTCCTTGGATATCTGATACCTAAGGAATTGACCTTCTTATACGCCGAAAGTACACTTGGTTGGGTTTAACCTCATCTGCACTTTAGCTAGCGTTTTAAGAGTCTCTTCCACATCATGGAGTAATGTTTCTTCGTTACGGCTCTTGATTACCATGTCATCAACGTATACCTCGATGTTCCTACCAATTTCATCAGCGAATATCTTGTCCATTAGTCTTTAATATGTAGCACCCGTGTTTTTGAGTCCAAACGACATTTTTTGGTAGCAGAAAGTGCCCTTCTCGGTGTGAAAAGTTGTTTTTGCCTCGTCCTCTTGCTTCATCTGTACTTCATGATAACCTTTGTACGCGTCAAGGAAACATTTAAACTGAAACCCTTCGAGCGATTGAACTTTCTGATCTATCTCCGGAAGGGGGTAATGATCCTTTTGACAAGCGTTATTAAGGTCTGAGTAGTCAATGCAAATTATCCATGCCCCATTGGATTTCTTTACCATAATGGGATTTGTTATCCATGTCAGGAACATCGCTTCCCTAAGTATATCGACACTCACTAGGTCGGCTACTTCTGCATTTATAGCACTGTTCCAGTCTTCCGCCTGGCCCCTCTTCTTTTGTATGACACGATTGCCTACGGGCATGATGTTGAGACTGTACTCTATAACTTGTCGGTCTACGCCTGTCAGATCTATTGGCTTCCAGGTGAAAACAGCGGAATATTTCTTCAGGAGCGCTACAGTCGTGCCTTGGTCTCGCCTGATTGGTGAGCACCGATTTGCACAAGCTACTCTGGATATTATGTGTTTACCTGGTGTTGTTCAGTGGAACAATCCTCCTTCGAATTTTTTGGAGCTCGCACCAACTCAGGAGCAGCTATGATCTGATAGCAGTGTTGTGCCCTGGTGTTTGTGGCAATAATAGTTGCTGATCCCTGGCGTGTGCTAAATTAAACTATGCCATGTATCGTCGATGGCACGAACTATAGTCGGGAGATTGCTGATCATACGAGCAGAATATTGTGTTCTGTTGGAAACCGAATCACAGAAAATTCGATGGTTCCTGTGATTCTGTCCCTTTCGTCATGACTGGCCAACATTAAAGGCAGTCAGATAGTGCCCAATGGCCACAAGTTGTGACCGATAAACCCCACCAATGGTCCTCCAGTTGGGGGCCTTAGCCCCTCTTTCCATGTCTCTGGTAGTTGCCTGAAACAATGCTCGTAGAGTCTGTCGGAGCTACTACCATTGTCGATGTATATCCGATGGATTTTCGTATGGCGAATGAATCCAGATATGAAGAGTGGATCCCGGTTCAACGGCCTGGGATCGCTACTCAAAAAGTGATATTGAGTAGATTTCTTGAGAGTACCTCTATCTCATCCTCTGTTTGATGAGTTGCGTTTCTCTTACAGGATTTAGAGATAGTGAGTACCTCGTTGCCATCATACGGAGGTTCCTGCAGCAAATCGAGATGTGTTATCGCCATTTGAGGCAGCGAACCTTCTGACGATAGTTGCCGGAAACTACTCTTGAGTACTGGCTCTGCCATTTCTGTCATAATTGGCTGGACCCGCGCCATTAACACCTGGATTGGGGACTGTATTCTACACTCGCGGTGATGTTCCTCGTTTACTACCACCGGTCTTCTGAATAGATCTTGTTCTACTGTCCCGGTTGCTGTTGGGTTTAGATCCCCCTTTTGCAGAGAACCAACATCGTTTATTGGTTGTATCACTCTGAGGATACGTCCGGATGGCGCCAAATGTTGTGACAGGTTCTTCAGGGAATTGGTCGTTTGTTGACGAGTTGGTCTTGGAGGTTTACCTGAGAACACCACACAGAAGATTCGTTAGAGGACGACCGAGGGTACTCCCGGGACGTCACTCCGACGATCAAGTTAGCTTTATTTCTTAGAGAGATTTAGGTAAAATTGTATATGGAAGAAGATCCTCTCATTCCTTGGGCAGGAAGGGATCCTTTTATACCTGTTGCTAACGGAATGGGGTGACTATCCCCATGTGGGAGTGAGACGTGGCACTTTCCTACTGGGAGAAGTACGCTCACATCATCTGACAGCCAGGTGACGTCAGTTCTAGGCGTCATCAGGCTCTTTGTCATGACCTGATTGGTCATGAGAGAATGAGAGGATTACGAGGAATATTCTTCCTCGTGAGGGAAAGTGAGTTGTCATCCTCGTGCTGGCCTGTCCGAGCTAAGACTGAGACCCAACCAAGGCCCTGGCGAGATAACGTCCCGTCAGTGCTTTCCGTCAGATTTGACGTGGTCGTATATGGTAACATTAACAATATGTCATACATGTTGAATCAAATAAAACTTGTTAATAGAGTTTTGTTTTGAAGTTTTGATTCGGCCTCTGTAGTTCTAATGCTCGTGTTTTCTCTCTCTCTCTCTCTCTCTCTCTCTCTCTCTCCCTCTATATATATATATATATATATATATATATATATATATATATATATATATATATATATATATATATATATATATATATATATATATATATATATATATATATATAACGTAATTTAAGCACCAAATTTCTTATGTGCATGTGCATATGCATATGCACATGCACATGTGCAATTTGATGCCAAAATTATATGTAGATAAAAAGTATATAGGTTCATTCCCTCAATTTTGTTCTTCATGGATCTTCTGTGTGGGTGTGTGTGTCTATTTATATATATATATATATATATATATATATATATATATATATATACACAATTTTGCTCTTCATGGATCTTGTGTGTGTGTGTGTGTGTGTGTGTGTGTGTGTGTGTGTGTGTGTGTGTGTGTGTGTGTGTGTGTGTGTGTGTGTGTGTGTATATATATATATATATATATATATATATATATATATATATATAAATGGGTTCTATGGAAAATACATAAACCTAAAAATATATAGAAACCCTAGAGATACATAAAAAATACTTTGAGATATCTATATTTTTTTGACTTTATAAACATTAAAATCGCATATATATATATATATATATATATATATATATATATATATATATATATATATATATATATATATATATATATATATAAGTTCGTTGAATTTTTTTATTGAAAAAGTAATTTTAAAAAAAATCAATTTTTTTTTCAGCGAACTGTTATATATATGTGCAATTTTGATGTTTGTATACTTAAAAAAAGATTAGATATCTCTATGTATTTTTTTATGTATTTCTATTGATTTTTTAGGGTTTTTATTGTTTTTTTGGGTTTATGCGTTTTGTATAGAATTTTTCATATATATATATATATATATATATATATATATATATATATATATATATATATAAACATAGTCTTTTTTGTATTTTAAAATTTTAAGGAGTTATTTTTGTCGATAGATAATTTTAAATATATCAAAACTTATAATTTTTTGTTCTCTTTAAATAGACATCCATATTGACATAGTTTTAAGATAAAATAAAAAATTAATTTTTTATCGTTTCAGCTCTTGTTATTAATAAGTGAATAACAGTGCATCAGATTTTTATGATAGTACATTCGTTATTTACTTATGAATAAAAAATATGTTTAATCTTTTTATAGTTTAAGTATCATTCATTCAGAATTTTGTTACAGTTCATTTGTTATTCATAGATGAATAAATAGTTCGAATTTCAAAATACTTCATCTTTTATTAACATACTACTTATTTATATATATAAATAACAAATAAATTGTAACAAAATTTTGATACATGTTTTATTCATATATGAGTATAGTATATGACGAGAACTACTACATGTTTTATTCATATATAAATATAAAATGTGATGAAAGATGATGTAATATATTTTTGTTACACCCGTAGATTGAGACTAGTCAATTTATAGATAATAAGTGTAAATAGTGACTTTTTGATAGAAGGTTATTTAGGATAAATAACCTTAACCAAAGTTATAATGTATGTGACAAGAGTACCTTACATATAAAGAACGTTAAAATCCAACTTCGTATGAAGAAGTTATGCTTCTTCGAAGTTTCGTGATTAAACCGACACGACTCTGAGTATCGTGAAAAGTGAATTTTTGATAGATTAATTTTTAGCCTATATGATCTAAACGAAAGTCGTAGTAATCGTTAAACCGAGAGCGTGCATATAGAGAATGTCCAAATCTGACTTCGCAATAGGAAGTTATGATTTTCTAAGATTCGGCATAGCAGTATTCTGCTCAAAAATCGAATTTTTGATCGGTCGACTTTTAGCCAAAATAATCTAAACAAGAGTTGAAGATATCGTTAATAGGAGTTCAAAGATAAAAAGTCTGTCGAAATCGGACACCGAATGAGAGACTTATATTTTTATACGGGCTTTAACAGTCTATGCCTTTGTGAAAAATATAAATTCAAAACTAGCCACCGAAGTCTCAATGAAAGTTGTGGATCTCGTCGAGAACTTTTCGGGGATATAAAGAACGTCAAAACTGGAGTTCGTATGAAGAAGATACGCAATTTTGAAAATCTGAAATTAGGCACGCATACGCGCGACACGCAGAAGGTTCTAGAAGCTGATACGCCGCCCCACCCAATTCGTGTAACGTGTCAGCAGGCCTGTAGAGCCACGCCACCCTATGTGCGGCGCGCCACTATGTTTCACGGCGCGCATCCCAAGGAGCCCACCGATAAATAACAACTCATTCATTCCTTAACCCTCACACCTTCCATCGATTTCTCTCAGAAATTTTTGTTGTTTAGCCCATTTTCCATCGTTTCTATTCTACGGCGAAGCCCTGCAACGCCCCTGAGTAATAGCTTTCGAGTAGGAGATCCCGAGTCAATATTTTGCCCGCATAGATCCTGGTTCTCGTCTATAGTACTCTGTAAGTAAGCTACACTTACCCTGTTTCCGCGTAATTTATAATCATAGTTATAAGTCATTACTAGAAACTTATAAGTAAGATTTATCAATAACTACAAGTCGTTATTCTAGTAGATCTACTTTGGGGAGTAATGCCTAAGCTGCATTTAGTGAGGTGTTTAAGGTGGGATTTCCAAACAGTATACTTTGTATACCACATGGACCCTTCCTGGTTATTCCTTATTTAGATCTTGAAGTAGACTTTGGAATTGTTGAGGAATCTAAACCCTTAGGATAATAGTTCCATAAAGTATGAAATTAGACTAAGACTTAGCATTATGCACATCTAGGTCTTTTGAAAAAAGGTGTATGGCGAAGCTCTGCCTAATTCACCAATCATTAGACACTTTGTCAAGTGAGTGCATAGTCCTTTTCATGAACATGATTTAATATAAGTATTATTTAAAATATTAAATATCTGTTGGAACTCGTATGTGAATTATGTGCTTATTGCTTGGATTATATGTTAGGATATATATATATATATATATATATATATATATATATATATATATATATACACACACACACATAATGTGCTATGTGCGAACCAGATATTGTTCTATTTTATGGTAGGATAATCGGATAATATTATATAATGATATTAAAAGTAGAATTGTTCGAAAGATAAATGATTAATAATATCTAATACTCTTATGGAATAGATATACACTAAGATAGGTTAGTGTCACCCAAGAATAGAGTTGGTATTAAAAGTTGGTCATGGGCACTATAATCTAGTCTAAGGTTAAACTTAGACTCATGGAAGATACCTAGCTTAATTAAGCTTGATATTAGGTAGTCTCATTACGAGAATGTGTGTAACCTCGAAACGGAGAGTAAAGTTCTATTCCATGACACTATCAGGCGTCGATGTACGGTAGCTCCGTACGGGATGACCAGAAATGGTGGGTCCCGATCAGGAAACTGTTAGCGGTATGCATGGTCATCTCTCAGAGTAGGATGACAACACCTGACCATTCTAGGAGTTCTTGTGAATTACGTTTTTAGTGTAGGCTCATAACCTACAAACGTAGATGAAAGGTAATACCATATTCATCAAATCACTGTGAAGGCTTGGGTGCCTTAAGACTTACACCGGCCAAGGGAGCCCCTAGTTGTGTAGTCAAACCCTTACCTTAAATGGTTCATCGGAGAGATAATCCTCTCTTATAATCTTGGACTAGGATCTGTGAGGATCGGTAGGAATAGATATGTAGGAACGTAAGCCTATATGGATTTAGTATGGTAACGGTTGGTTTTGCGGGTTTGATAATTAATGAATATTATCATATCAATATTATGGGATTGAAATCCCTATGTATCTCACCAGATTTCCCTAACCTGACCCACTCAGTTCATATGCATCATAGGTATCAAGACTTAAGCCACTAGAACTTAAATAGGATGTTGAATGACGAAGAGACAACTCGTAATAGTATTCAAGACCATCAGGTATTTACGTTGTAACTTATGTATCTGCATCGATTATGACATCCTTAGGATTTTAACATTTTGGAAACAAACATTTGTATTCAAAATAATCTTTTGTACTAGGATTTCCGCAAAAATTAAATAAATGATTTTAAAAGCGTAAATAAAAGTTTTAATTGGTTCTGAAAATTAGTATGGTAACGGTTGGTTTTGCGGGTTTGATAATTAATGAATATTATCATATCAATATTATGGGATTGAAATCCCTATGTATCTCACCAGATTTCCCTAACCTGACCCACTCAGTTCATATGCATCATAGGTATCAAGACTTAAGCCACTAGAACTTAAATAGGATGTTGAATGACGAAGAGACAACTCGTAATAGTATTCAAGACCATCAGGTATTTACGTTGTAACTTATGTATCTGCATCGATTATGACATCCTTAGGATTTTAACATTTTGGAAACAAACATTTGTATTCAAAATAATCTTTTGTACTAGGATTTCCGCAAAAATTAAATAAATGATTTTAAAAGCGTAAATAAAAGTTTTAATTGGTTCTGAAAATTAGAGGATGTCACAATTTTAGGCAAGAAAACTTTATTACATGTTATATTCATATATCAATGATACCTAAACTATAAAAAAATAAGCATATGTTTTATTCATAAGTGAATAGCAAATGTATTGTAATAAAAATCTGATGCATTTTTATTTACTTATGAATAACGAAAGTTGAAACTATAAAAAATAAAAAAAAATTTATCTTAAAACTATATCATTATAGATGTCTATTTATAGAGAATAAAAAATTATGAATTTTGATGTATTTAAAATAACTTTTTGATAAAAATATCTTCTTAAAAATTTTAAAAAAAAACTATGTTTTTGTATATATTAAGATAATTATTAATATAATTTAAGAAAACATATTTCGTTTCAATATATATATATATATATATATATATATATATATATATATATATATATATATCTTCCCTATTTACATGGTACACCCAATGTTTTGTCGGAAATTAAATGTGTGCGCAGTGGTGTGCAAGGTCAAAAAGTTCAAGTTTATAGGTGCCTTAATTAGAGATAGGGATAATGACTTAAAAGGGTAACATATTATTCGATTTGTACACATTTGGTCACTGAGTTTTTTTTTCGTCCATATTTACCCCTTAAACTTGTTAAACTGTACACATTCAGTCCTTATGACCTGTTACTCCAGGTTAGCCGGGAAAAATGACTTGATAGGATAATATATTTTTCATTTTGTACACATTTAGTCCTTAATATTTTTGTACATATTTAGTCCTTAACATTTTTTTTGTTTAAAAATAAGTCCTTGTTTTGTACTCATTCAGTACTTATGAATGATTTCTTTAGGTTTTTTTCACGACATCTTACGTGAGACAATCATTGATGAGGTGCTTGGGGTTGTTGATGCTTATGTCCAATGCGATCTCGACTGCTTAGTTGCGTAAGTCTTGTGGTTTGGCTTAGGTATTGTATTTTGAACATTGTAACTCTTCATACGATATCAGATTTTAAGGATCTTTATCCACGTGTTCATTTTTTGAGTCTACTACAACTTTCATTAAGATTACTCCCGTTAAAATGTAATATATTTTTACTAACGATTTTATAAAAAAAACATACATACATGCATTCATAAAAAACGTATGGACAGGGGAAGGCGCAGTAATACATAGTAGGTGTTGTCGAGATGAAATATGTGTTGCCGATACATGGAAAATAGGTATAAACGAAAAAAAACGAAAAATTTTCCACTACGAACAGAAAAAACAGGTGTTGTCGGTGCAACACCGGGACCATACTAAATCCGCCACCGCGTATGGATATAAAAATCGTAAGTAAAAATATATTATTTTTTAATGGGAGTAATCTAAATGCAAGTTGTAGTAGACTAAAATACGAACGCATGTATATAAAGATCGTTAAAATCTGAGATCATATGAAGAAGTTATGACGTTCAGAACACATGACCTAAACAACCAAGTAGTCGAGATCGCGATAGATATAAGCATCAAAAGCCCCATACACCTCATTAATGAATGTCCCACGTAAGATTTCGTGAGGAAAAACTAAAAAATCATTCATAAGTACTGAATGAGTACAAAAAAATGACTTATTTTGCAAAAAAAAAAGGACTAAATGTGTACAAAAATATTAAGGACTAAATGTGTACAAAGTAAGAAATATATTACCCTATTAAGTCATTCTTAACGGGTAACCTGGACTAGCCGGTCATAAGGACTGAATGTATACAGTTTAACAAGTTGAATGGGTAAATGTGGACGGAAAAAAACTCAGTGACCAAATGTGTATAAATCGAAAAATATATTACCCTTTTAAGTCATTATCCCTTAGAGATATCTCATTTTGTATTTATCTCAGAAACCAATGCAAACAAATCTAAATATCTAGATCTTAAAATATAGAGGAGGACTCAATTGAGAAAAAAAAAGGTTGAGAATGGGGGAATCATTCTCAGCCACACATTTATTTTGCCACAAAACACTTAGGCGTACCGTCGGAAATGGATAACGGATAAACATGTGTTTTCCAACCAAACATGTTTCCTTAAACTATGCTAATCATTACCTTAATATACACAAAAACATAAATGAGTGGCTGAGAACGATTCCTCCATTCTCAATCTTTTTTATTTTCTTAATTGAACTTACCTCTCTCTCTCTTTCTCTCTCTCTCTCTCTATATATATATATATATATATATATATATATATATATATATATATATATATATATATATATATATATATATATATATATATATATATATATATAAACTTTTCATGCGTTCATACTTCTCATACTTCTTACAACCGTCCATATAACTGGCTAAACTCCAGTCGATAGTCAAATGACAAAAGTCATAGGGTAATGAAGTCGGATAAACTGAGTTGACCGTTCGTACATGGTCATGAATTTGCTTGTTTGATATATCTACGGAAGATCCTTTTTAAGATGTTGGAGGTGCAACTACTTCTATAATTTATATCAAGTGCACGACTAAAAATCTTTATATTGATTTCTTATAGATTTGATGCTCCTAACAAAATGAAATTAACAAATTATGCTTATATATTTTAATTTACTCTGATCTTTATAAATAATCTTCTCAATGCCATGCATAAACTACAACTAATTTTTTAATCGAACTGTTAAGTTTATTATTTAAAATCTAAAATATGTTTTAGTAGTTAAGAAACCAATGATTGGATCAAAACTTAGACCGGCGACTATAATGTAATAAGAAATCACAAGTTAATAACAATTAATTAAAATACTAAGATGTAAGCTATTGGAGATAGCTCCAAACCCTACGGACCTTGACGAGGGCGACTTGGTTTTTCCGGCGACAATTAACGACGCCAGCCCTATGATCCAATGGCTCCTTCTGAGAATCCAGACAAATGGCAATGGCGTATAGGAAATCATAATATTCATATACACTTAAAACCTTCCATGGATAATAAATCAAAGGTGAATTTCAAAAATCTTGATGAAGTTTATGTTAATGTGTATGTAACGAATTTTCCGAAAATAATGAATGATAAGGATTTATGGATATTGTGTGAATGACACCGTGTTGTACCACACGTTTACATTGCTAGGAAACTTTCGAAATTTGCAAAAGATTTGCGTTTGTTGAATTTTTAAAATCTAAAGAACACTCCAATATCGTTGATGATGTGAATTGTGTATGGATTGGGAACTACCATTTATTTGCTTCATTGGCTAGATTTAATCGATCACAAGAAATTAAAGTCTCAAATAATACACACACAAAGGTCAATGGGAGGAAGGATAGTTCACATGAGGTAATCAAGATGGAGCTATTAAAACAAAGTGTTTCGCCTCGGTGGTTAGTGGTGTCAATGGAAGGGACAACAAGAAAAAGGAAAATGTGTTAAGAATAAGAACTATCAAGATTAATGAGGCTGATCTTTTATTTATTCTAGATGCGGCATGTGTGGTATTATCAAAGGTTAGGGATATGAACATTATTTCTAATTTTAGATCTTTTATTTGTTCTAGATGCGGCATGTGTGGTATTATCAAAGGTTAGGGATATGAACATTATTTCTAATTTGAAATTAGTGTCACTGAAGGAAGGCTTTTGTGATGTTGAATTGTACTATAACAGTGGATTTTGGATGTGGCTAGAATTTGGATCAAGAAGTCCATGCATTGGATTCCAACAATATGGCGCAACTATCTTTTCTTAATTACAACCGGTTACATAATATTGTGTTGTGGATGAGATATGAAATGCCTTAATTTTCAAAATAAATTTTTTATTTTTAAACTAGCGTAAGCATTCATTTTTATAAAAGTATATTCAAAGCAAAATCATTTGTTGATAAATTGAAATCCATAAATCAGAGTTATAACGAATGTATCTGTTGAGTGCGAAATGTCTAGTGAGATGTCCAAAGTCTTTTTAGTCTGTATAGGTGCGAAGTCTAGTACTTCGTTGTGTATATATTTTGAAAAACATTTGTATGTTGATATCGAATGTCTAGTCTTTGCATACTTTTTGAGCGTCTGTATTACTCTATAAATAGAGTTGGTATAGAAGTAGAGAGTAGTTTTTGGGCACTTCGTTCTCATTCTCTCTCTAGAACTTTTGTACTCATTCAGACTATTAATGAGCCAAACATATATTATTTACGATTGTGTTAATGTTTTCTGTTATTGATTTCGTTTTCTAAACTCTATTATCAGAGCGGGATACATTCAGTCAATACAAGTTTTCTCGCACTATTTCAATAGTTTTGAATCGCACTTTCCGATTCAAAGTTTTCCGCATTATTGATTAAGAAAACTTGTCTTAATTGATTGATTTGTTTCGATTCTGCAATCAGTTTGTTAGATCGAGTGTTTCGTGATCGGTTTCTGGTTGATTTACCGGTAGATCTCTTTTCTGAAATCAATCATCACTTTTGTCCCTACGAAAATGGCGAGTTTCAACATGAACACCATGTCAAAATTTTCTCATTTGCTTGGATCTTCCACGAAGATTCTAATGCTCATTCCGGAGTATTATGAGCAGTGGGCGGATCGTATGGAGGATTATCTCAACAGAATCGACGAAGATCTCTGGAGATGCATTACTAGTGGGAATTATCGTCCCGAAATGCTTGATCAACTTGGAAATGCAGGTTCATCCACTGGTATGGCAGTACAAAAGGATAAACATGAGGCTAATGATAAGAAGTGCCTTCGTGAACTTCGCGGTGCTCTTCCACCGGTTGTTTACAACTATGTTAGAGGATGCAAGACTACGAAGGAGATTTGGGATACTCTGAAAGAGAAGTATCAAGGAAGTGAAAAGACCCAGAAGAGTTCTGCGAAACAATACCTGTTGGAACTAGGAGAATTCAAGCAGAAAGATAGCGAAACCATTGAGCTGTATTATAATCACTTGAATGAGTTGATATTCAAGTGAAATCGCTATAGGGTTACTTGTTCAACTCTTGAGTACAACCTTACCTTTCTGATGGGGTTGCGAAAGGAGTGAAGAAACATAAGTCTGATGATCAAAACTCAACAGAGTTTTGATGGATATTCTTTGGGAGATCTATATAATGTGCTCAAGGCTCATGAAAGTGAATTTAATGAGATATCTGAGGAAGGAAAGTTGGGCATTGGTGGACCTTTAGGGTTAATGTCAAAAGTGAATACAAAGGACTCTGATATCGAAAATGGCGAACAAGATAATTCTGAAGAAGATGGATTTTTAGTAAATTCTGAGGATGAGGCTGTTGCTTACTATTCTAACAACAAGGTGAAAAAGTGTTTTCAAGAAGCCATTCAATCCCAAGTTCAAAAGTAACAGTGAGTTCAAAGGGAACAGTTCATTGGCAAAAAGTACGAAGGTGGATTTTTAGGAAGAAAAGAAGGATAGTAAGAATTGTGCTGAGAATAAGCAGTTGAAACTGAAAGGTGATTCGAGCTATGATTGCAACTATTGCAATGGTTCCAACCACTTGGCCAAGGAGATAAGAGCGAAAACCAAATGTATTTCATTGGTTGCTAAGGGAGGAAGCAAAAGTGATGGAACTTATTAGATTTAGTCATCTGGTTCTGATGACGAAGAGATGAGGAATCCAACTCATGGAGTGATGTTTGCTCAATATGAAGAGGACAAGTCAAATGGTGAGAAGGTCACAGGTAGATGTTTCGTATCTACTGGCACAAATAATTCACCTATGACTTCGAAGGTACATACTCTTCTTGAATCTTTTAATATTCCTTCAATTTCTTATCTTACAGTTTTATCTGATTTTGATGATACTCTCTCATATGTTACTGATATGGTGATTTCTGTTATCAGAGAAGCTGAACATTCAAAAACGTTGTTGTTTGATGTTCAAAATCATTTAGAGATTAAGAAGAGTAAGATTGAGAATCTAGAGCTACAGTTTAGAAACTTTACTTTAGATAGAGATTCAGTGAGAAGTGACAATATCTTGTTAGTTAAGCAAAGAAACATTTATTGTAATGGTGATAAACATTTATATGTGAAACTTACTGAATTGCATCACTCTTCTGATATCTGCAAAGAACAGCATATAAAATTATTGCCATTCTTAGAATACGAAAGAGAAAAAGTAGATACTACTTCTTATGATTGCGAAAAGAAAATTTTTGAATTTGATAAAGTGCCTAATGATTCATATGCTTACAGAATAGTCAAAATTGATGAATGCTTGAATGATAATGATTTAGTGTATATAGTAAATGAAACTCTCACTAAAAATGAACAAGTTAAAATTTTGAACATGACTGAGAATTCGACATTAGACTCTCAACAAAATTTTGTTGATATCGAAGATGATTCTGATAATATCAGTGAAATTGAGGAAGAGGAAAATGTTGATTGTTCTCAATTATCTGTTCTTAATGTCAATTCGATGGAAAAATGCAAAGAAGTTTTTCATGGTTCAATGGCAAAGGTTAATCGTGATCAACCCTCTACATTGAAAGTTTGTGATCCTTTTGATCAAGTTGTAGTCGAAGATTATGAAAACAACGAGGATGATGTTTCGAATGAAACACCTATTCCTTGAGTCATTGTCAATCAAGCCTGTGAAGAATCAAAGGAGTTCGAAAAGGTGTTGAAAGACAAAGGTTCACATTATCTAGAATCTAATTCAGTTGTTTATCCGTCATTCAAATGTACTGATGAAGTTGTATTTTCCAAATCAAGTGTTCGTCACTTCTGGAAATGGTGACAAGGTGAATCCAGAAATAAACAAATTTGTTGAAAAAGACAATAAAGTTGTGACAAAAGAAGATTTCTTTTCGAACCAAAGCACAATTGAAAATGGTCTGAACAAAAACTCAACAACTTTTAAATGACAAAAACCAAAATGTGTTTGGGAAGTAAAAACTGAAAAAACAAAAGTTGATAATCAAACCAAAGAAACTGTTTCGAAACCTCAAAAGACAAAATCACAAGTTTTCAATGAAAGTGTTCAAAAAGTTGTGAGATAAGAAGGAATTTCGACCTCAAAATCTCGAAACAAAGCTTATTGGAAAAATGTTAAGGCTTTTCAAAAACAAAAAGTTTTTAAATAAAAATCAACTGAACAAGTTAAGACATTTTCTCAAATTCAGACGTTTGTTCAAACCAAGTCATCTAAAAAACAAAATGATTTTCCAAAAAGTCAGTCTAATGTTCAAAAACAAGTTCGACCTCAAAATGTTCAAAAGCAAGGAAATGGAAAATTTGTTCAAAACCAACATCCAAGAAATTTTGGTCCAAAGCATGAAAATAAAAGGTTTGCTAAAAACAAAGATCAAAGGAATTTTGTTCGAAATAATGAACAAATAAATTTCAATCAAACTTATGGTCAAAGACATTTTCAACAAGGACAAAAGGTTTTCAATCGAAATGTTGTTGGTTATAATAATCAATATCAAAATCCTCAAAAACCATCTTTTCCAAAACAAAACTTTGAAAAATTGGATGTTAAAGGGAAGAAAAATGAACCATTTAAGCCCACAAATCCACACTTTCCAAATCCTGAGTCAAAGCAGAAAGTGAAAGCATCGTTTGTGAAAGGAAGAAATGATGTGAAAAATATCAATCATTGGCTCGAAGGTAAAGGAAAACAATATCAGTCAAGAAAGTACTCTCAAGAGCAATTCAAACTTGCTTATGAAAGCTACTTAAATGATTCGTTAAACGGCAATTCATCATCACAGGAGTCGAATCCCTTAGTGAAAAAGTGGAAAGAAATTCCCAAGAAAAAGGTTGTAGGATAACGAACTGGAGATGGAAAAGGGAAAATCAGTGTTGAGCCTATTCCATTGAATGATTACATTTCAATGCCCAAATATGTCGAAATTGAATTAATTGACAGTTTAAAGTCAAAGGTTCGAAATTGGGTACTAGGTTCATCTTTTCATAATGCATTTCAAACAATTCTTGTAACGCCCGGTTCCTGGTAGATATTTTAAATAAGAATTCTCATTTTGCAAAGGGACTCGACGAGTTGGAGGCCCAAAACTCGTCGAGTAGAAATATGAATTTAGATGCGGATTAAGAAACCTACTCGACGAGTTGGGGAGCCCCAACTCGACGAGTAGGATTTCCAGAGTGAAACCCTAATTTTCAGGGTTTTCACATTATTTAAGGACCTTAACACCTCATTGTGGCCTCCCTCATCGCCCTCCACAGTCCAGCAAACCCTAATTCGTGAGCTTGAGCCCTCTTGAGTGTGTAGGAGTGAAAAGAGAGTGATTCTTTGGTAAATTCTTGTAGGAGTTGAAGTTGGAGGTGCTTGGTTGAAGGAAGAAGCTTTGGATCCAGGGGCTTCTCTGTTAAGGCAGTCATATTAAGGTATAAAGTATATACCTTGACTATTCTCTTGCTAGATCTCTTCTCGGAGGAGTTTAGGGCTTTTAGTAGCTTGTTTTGGAACCATTCATGGATGGAAAACATGTATTGGAGTCATGACTTTGGATCTAGAGCCTTTGAGGGACTCCATGGCATAAATGTGCCAACTTTATGGTCATGGGAGTCACATACAACTTGTGAACCACCTTTTTGGTCCTTTTGAGCTAAATAACTCATGCAAGGATGTAAAGTTAGTAACTTTACGTGATATATCGACTCTAGGGGACCATATCTATGGATTGGACACACTGAGCCCAACAGAAAGTGACTTAATGGATATATGCTATGGGGGACTCAACGAGTTGTTCATACCACTCGGCGAGTTGGGTCGTGGTCCCCTAACCTTTTCTATTACTGAGTAAACTTGTTGAGTCTAGGAGATGACTCAGCGAGTTGGCCATGGTTTTGAGTTATGAAGATCGAGGAACTCGACGAGTTCAAGGAGGGACTCGGCGAGTTGTGAGTGAAATGTCCCGAATCTGTTTGAAGGGGAACTCGACGAGTTCATGAAAGAACTCGACGAGTAGGATCGAGATTTCCAGAGTTTCATGGATCAAGAACTCGACGAGTTGATGGACGAACTCGGCGAGTTGAGTCAACCAGAATGTTGACTTTGACCAGAATGTTAATTTTGACGTTGACTTTGACCAAGGTTGACCCTTAGAGGGTTATGAAGTACGAAATGGATGCTAGAGGGTAGTCACATGTAAGGGTTGGGGCCCAATTTGGAAAATTTAGCCATTAGTAAGCCATTAGTGGGCTCTTATGGATTTTGGAGTTTTGGACTTGATTGGTTTTGGACTTGGGCCTTAGCTAAGTATCTTGTAGCCAGGGTTAAAATGGTTATTTTACCCAAGTATGGATTATGAATCATGATATATAACCCAATTGCTAATTGGGTGATATTTTGGTGTTGATAGCTTGAAGAGTTTCCAAGACAACAGCTAAGGATTTCTTGTAGTGAAGTTCAACAACATGAGGTGAGTTACCTTCCAGTAGAAGTGGGTCTAAGGCCACAATGTCGGCCCACTAGTAGGAGTTGTTTGTTAGATGATTGTCTTTGTGATAATTTTCTGGTATGCCACTATCTGTTATGCTTTATGTGCTAGTATGGTATGATGTCATGTGATAGTGGTAGTAGGTGGAATAGTCCCTGTATCCGGTCGAAAGGACCAAAGGGGTAGGTCGGTCACCCCGGTATGACTGACAGTATGTTTATGTTATGTTATTATGTGGTAGTGATAGGGGTGAAATAGTCCCCGTAACCGGTTGAGATACACCGGAGGGTAGGTCGGGCACCCATATATGCCTGACATGGGGTAGGTCGGGCATCCCGGTATGCCTGACAATGGGGTAGGTTGAGCACCCCGGTATGCTCAGCAGGGTAGGTCGGGCATCCAGACATGCCTGACATGGGGTAGGTCGGGCACCCCGGTATGCATGACAGTATGTTATTTGTATGGTATGTGGTATAATGGGGGAACTCACCAAGTTTTGTGCTTACGGTTTTCAGTTTTGGTTTCAGGTACTTCCTCTTCGAAGGGAAAGAATTCGGCACGGTAGCAGCGCATCACACACTTAATTTTCCGCATATGAGATTCTTGGGATTTGTACTCTGACATTATTAATATCTGATGACATGCTTTTGAGACATATGATCTATGGTTTTTATGAAATAAGATAACTTGATGTTGTTTTCTATAAATTGTTTTATGAATCGTTAAATCAAAAATAAAATTTTTGGTCTTGAATTTTGGGATGTTACAATTGTCCAAGGACCCAAAAAGCCTTGGGGATCTAAATTATTTTGAATGACCGCATGTACTTTGTGACGAGCAATACAATGAGCATTGATATATTGATAGTGGTTGCTCTCGGCACATGACTGGACGAAAGGAGAATTTGTGAGACTATCGAAAGCTAGATAATGTAGGAGTAGTGAAGTTTGGCAACAATCATAAATGCAAAGTGAAAGGATATGTCAAGGTGACGAATGGAAAATTTACTGTAAATATAGTGGCATATGTCGAAGGCTTACAACACAACTTGATAAGTGTTTCGCAACTTGTTGTGGGAACTGGTAGTCAAGTTGTCTTTGATGAAGAAGGAAGTTTCATCTCTAACAATAAAATGAAGGAAGTTCTTCTTAAGTCAAAAAGAAAAGGAGACATGTTCACACTCGACATGAAGCCTATAGTTGGTGTTCCCTAGATATGTCTAATATCAAAAGCTTCATCAGATCTTAGCTGGTTGTGGCATCGTCGACTCTCCCATCTGAATTTCAAGAATCTCAACAAATTAGTTATACATGATATCGTTCGTGTCTTACCTATATTAAAAATTGATAACGATTCTTTGTGTGCTTCATGTGAACAGGGAAAGCAACATCGTCAAGGTCATCTAATTGTCATCGACTCAAATATCATCTAACCTTTGGAACTTCTTCACATAGACCTATGTGGACCTTCTATTGTTGAGTCTCTCAATAAGAAGAAGTACATATTGGTCATTGTTGATGATTTTTCAAGGTTTACTTAGGTTTTCTTTCTTCGTCAGAAGTATGAAACAGCTCAAGTAATGATAGATTTCATCAAAAACATTGAGTTGAGTTTGAGGAAGAAAGTTAGAACAAGCAAAATTGATAATGGTTCAGAATTCAAGAATCAAATTCTTGATTCATTCTTGGCTGGAATGGGGATTTCGCATAACTTCTCATCTCCTTACACACCGCAACAAAATGGTGTTGTCGAATGGGGGAATCGCTCTCTATGCGAAGCTGCTAGAACAATGTTGACATATGTGAATCTACCTCAATATCTCTGGGCAGAAGCTGTTTCAACGACGTGTTTTACACAAAATCGTTTTTTCATTCATCGGCGTTTTAACATCACCCCTTATGAGATCATTAACAATAGAAATCCTAATGTTAAATTCTTTCATGTTTTTGGATGCATGTGCTTTATCATAAATCTCAAAGATAATCTTTCTAAATTTCAGTCAAAAACTGATGAAGGCATTTTCTTGGGATACTCGCATAATTTTGTGCCATATCGGGTGTTGAATAAACAAACAAGAAAGATTGAGGAAACGTTCAATCTTACTTTCGATGACTATCATGTCAAAAGTGTCGAACACACTGTTGCATAAAAACCAATTATTTTTGAAACGAATGATGAGTCAGAACTTTTGAATTCTTTTGATGTTGACTATGATTTCATTTTTGGCATTCCAGACAGAGCTATAGATGCTGAAATCCATGTTGATGACAACTGTATTCCTGAAGAATCAAAGCATTCATATGATTCAACGGTTACTATAGAAGTTGATGATTCATACTCTACCTCAACATCTCCAGTGAATGTCGAGAGCACACCTGTTTTGCAGGGTGATCAAGTGGAGGGGGAGCACTTGAGTTCGATGTCACATGATCGTATTGATGATTCAACTGTTGATGTCACACCCCCGAACCGGAACAGCGGAAACGTCCGGGGGCAGATGACGTCATTGTACACTATCATAACAGTTAAATAAAAATGAATCATAGCATCACAAACATTCATACATAGAGAATACAAGTTTACATTGTTTACAGACTTCGTTGGTTCAAAAGTTAGGTACAAATAATTTAAATGTAGAAATCATGATGTAGTGATGCTCGTCCTCAAAACGTTTTCATAATACATGTTCATGGGTTTCCTGAGAATACAAGTAGTTTTGAAAAGTGTCAACATTGAAGTTGGTGAGTTCATAAGCGTTTTTATGTGAATAAAATCTGTAATGTTATCTTGTAAATGATAGCGTAAAGTTTTCCAGAAAATCCAATATTTTCTTAAATGTAAACTGTAGTCTTAAAACCCTGAGACCAAAAATGTAAGTAGTATTGTATAGTAAAGTAGTATCATATAGCTTTATATATTTTATAAAAACCAAATGAAGGTGCATTAGCCCCGTAAACCAAATGATTGTTAATACCCTATGTGAGTTATTATAACCATACTTAATACGACTAGTGGCCTGTACGACGTTCTTCAGGCGTCGGAGCTGGTAGACATTTGTCACCCTAGACTTCCGGTCTAACTGTAGCGAACAGCTTAGGTGCGGGGTTGTCAATACCGTATAGATCTATACACAACGGTCTCGCTCTCCCTCCAGGAGACTCTGGTTATAATGCAGGACTTAAGGTGTACTTTATGTAAAGTACATGAAGAGAGTGTGTCTCACAAACTGTACTAACAGTTTACGTGTAATGTAGTAAAAATCTTTTCTTTTGTATGTAGAAGCATGTCCCTTCCATAGTAGTTTTATAGAGTGACATAATTATAGTTTGAAATAATTATTTATGATAGGCCCAAAAACTCATAACTAGTTTAAATGAAACACAAACTATACCCATTATAGTTTAACGGAAAAAGTTGTAGAGTTAGTGAAATGTAAACCCATTTATACAAAATAATAGGTTTAGGATATTCATAATTTGGTTAAAAACCCAAGAGAATATTGTCTTAGAATAGTTATCAAAACTCAACCTTGATAGAAAATTTCCTTTTATCATAAAGGTCATAATTTTTCCCATTTGTTCATGTAATATATTATAAACTTGTTTTTATTTAGTTATATACTATAACTTAGCCGTATGGTGCATGAAAGCTTGAAATAACTAGTAAAATCACTTAGTATGCACATAAAACCTTATACACAACATAAATATGAACACATATAACAACACCTTGCTATAATATAGTTTTGCTTGTACTCCCCACCCCCCCCCCCCCCAAAAAAAAACATGAAAAATCTCGAAAAGAAGGTGGGGTATGAACTCATCTTGGATGGATTTTGTGGATGAGAAGATGAAGATTTCGAGCCTAACTTTTTGAGTGCGGTTGATGAACTTCTTGGAAAGGTTAATATCCTAGGAATTTAACACATAATGATGTGTGTAAAGCTGGTGAAACTAAGATAAAAATGCTTAAAAACACTAGGGCATTTCGAAAATACTTACCAAATACTAAGAATCACTTGAAGAAAATCAATCATTGGAGGGTCTTACATGTTTTTGGAGAGAAAGAGGTGAGAAAGTGAGAAGAATTTGATTTTTGGGTGTGGAAGAAGGCCTCTTCGTCCGTAAGTTTTAAAGGGATGAGGAAGATGCTTTTATTGTTGTTTGTTGGTTAATAGCATGCCTTGCATGGAGACTTGGTGGTTAACGGTATGCTTTGCATGGGAATATGATGGGTAATTGCATGCTTAACATGGAGGTATGTTGGGTAAAGGGGTGTAAAGTTGTTTGGAGTTAATTGTGTGTTTTGCATGGATTCTTGTGGGGTAAAAGCTTGTGTTGCATGGATATGTGTTGGATAAAAGGATGTAAAGTTAGCAGGTCAAGTCACTAGGTCAAACCTTGGATTCTCCACCCAATCCGAGATCGTTTTTGGCTTAACCGAGAATGGGGTCTTCGGCCTTAGTGTGCCACCGAGAACTGTGGAGTTTTCGGTCCAACGGTGACCGAAATCACCCCTCGCATAGGGTTTTCGTTCTGAGGGTATGGGTTCTCGGTTGCGAGCTTCTTGGCCTAAGGGCTTCTCGGTCCACATTTAAACACTCCTAATGAAAATTGTGATCTCGAACTTCTTGATTTAACTTAAAACATTCTTCATGCAATTTAAATTCTAATATTTGACTTTTCAAATGTTTATTACAACAAAGTTGTGATGTGGTTTCTACTTTACTTGACCTAAAATTCTGCAGTTGTCACATCATCCCCCTGTTAAAGGGAATTTCGTCCCGAAATTAGTTATAGAGTAAGCACTCATGAACTAGGGAAGAGATGTGGGTATTTCTGTTTCATTTGGTCTTCACGCTCCCAAGTGAATCCAGATCCTCGCTTGGCGTTCCAGCGGACCTTCACTATTGGTATACGGTTTTGCTTCGTCCGCTTGACTTCCCTGTCCATTATTTCTACATGTTCTTCTATGAGGTGTAGATTCTTGCTTGCCTTGATTTCATCGTGTGGGACTATAAGAGTTTTTCAGTGGACAGACACTTCTTAAGGTTGGTCACGTGGAGGGCAGGGTGTATGTTGTTGAGTTCTTGTGATAGTTGGAGTTTATAAGCCACTAGACTGATCTTGGCAAGGATCTCAAATGGTCCAATGTACCCTTGGATTCAATGTCTCCATGTTTCCCAAAACGTATCATTAGGTGAGACCTCTAACATTACGCGGTCGCTATCTTGCAATTTCAAGGGTTTTCGTCGTTTACTTGCATAGTTCTTTTGTCAGTTTCTAGATGCCTTTAGTCGTGCTCGAAATTGGGTGATCTCTTCGGTTGTCTCTCTGATGATCTCAGGGCCGGTGATAGTGCTGTCGGGTACTTGCCCTCTTGTTAGTTGTGTGTCGCCCATCTCAGCCCAGCACAGGGGGGAATCTATATTCACGTCCATAGAGAGTCTCCCATGGTGCGACTTTGATGCTAGTACGATAGTTGTTGTTGTATGAAACCTCGATGAGTGGCAAGTGGGTAACCTACGCCTTACCAAAGTCATGTCTTCTAGCGTTCGTCATCATTGTCCTCAAGGTTTTTATCTGTTCTTAGCAAGGCTTCACCTGTAATATTATCGGGTTTCAAGGATTCGAGTTTGCGCCTTTTCGGTATTCGCGAGCAGATGTGAATGAATGGTCAGAGCAAATGAGGATTGTGTCCTTGACGCCCTAAAGGTAGTGCCTCTAGACTTTCAAGCGAACACTTTTTCCCTCAAAAGTCAGGGTTACGTGGGGTGTGATTGTTCCTATAAGTCTTAGGTTGTCTCGTGAATCACTTCTTCCGGAGCTCTGAGCGGGGGGAGGGGGGTATGCCGACCTTTGCTCGTTCCTTGAATTTGGTTGAACAGATCGTCGATTCGGGATAGGGGACATTGGCCCTTGATGGCGGGTTTCTTTGGCTCATGGCAGTCAATGGTCATATGGACAGTTCTGTTGGTGCTCCCTGAAGTTAGAGGCTCGGTCTGATAATTTCCTTACTGATTAGATCGTCCCACCGACTGGACAATTCATGTATCTATGTCGGTGTTAAGTGGCATTGGGGATTTTGGATTCGTGAGTGGTTCCAAGGGTCAAGTCGATTTCTCACCTAATTTGGCACACAGGTGGTATTTCTGGAAAATCTTCTGGGAACACCTCGGGAAAGTTACAGACTTCTGGGATATCCTTAATGTCCTTCGTTTCCTGTTTCCCATTTCTATTGTGGGCTAAGAAATAGCGTGGTACCCCTTGTATAGATACTTCTGAGCCTGTATACATGGGACGACTCGGAGGTTTGTGTCGGGTTTGTCGTTATAGATAACACGTGTTTCGTTATTTAGTGAGTTAAGTCGAACGGTTTCTTGTGTCGTATGATATGGGTTTGGCGAGGGATTATCTAAAACATGTAAATGGTCACGCTGGAGTTTCCTACTGTTACTGATAATAGGTTGATTTAGAGGAATGTTCGTTCAGAGTTAGCGTGCATCCTAGGTATATATTGTTGGTGGTTTTAGTTCTTCTTCTAGTCATTTCTACCGGGAAAATTTTTGTGAATGTATAAGGGTTTCGATTTAGTATGCAATTATACTCGTGAGTTACGAGTTTCCTTTCTGCACCCCTATTGTGAAGGTGCGCATGCACATGAGTTAGTTGAGGGGAAATTTATCGGTGATCACAGTAGGGTCTTTCACTGCTTCCTCGGGTTCTATTGTTGCAATGCTTCTGACGTCTCTGACATCTTTGTTCTTAGTCCTTGGGCACTCCCTCTTGAAATGGCCTGCCTCTCCGCATTCGTAGCAAGCCCGACTCATTCTAGTTTTAGGTGCTTGGGTGGCCTGTCGAGTTGGCACTCTACAAAAGCGAGTGGTATGCCTTTTTTGTCACAATTCTTGCGGTGCATCTCTCGACAGGATCCTTGGTGATGGAAGTTACACTTGTGGCATTCAGGTAGGTTACCAGCATATGGTCTCATTGGTACTGGGGCAGTAGGGGCAGCGGTGGTATGGACTGCCACAGTTTGTTGTCTTTTGGCAGGTCCTTGAGCCGGATGGCCCTTTCGCTTGGTCCAGAACTTTCGCTTCCTGGGTACTACTCCTTCATTCTCGTGGGGGTTCTTGTGTTTTGGATTTGGGGTGTCCTTGCAGGAACACACCCACTGGTGTCCTTGGTTGCCACTGAGGTTGGTATTGTTGGCACCACTCCCGTTTCTGTTTTTGTTGTTGGCGCTAAGTTGTACCATAACGGCTGTCATGACGACTGTTACAGTGGCTTGGAATGTAGTGAGGTCCATTTGTAGAACTGGTGTTTTGCCGGTATGCTGGTTACTTCCTTGTTGCGGCATGATTCTGTTGTATGGTATGAAACGAGTCCGTAAGTAACTATGGTCGTTGCTAGTTGTATCTCATCTATGTATATACATACGCATATAAATTACATGTTTTGTTGTATGGTTCCCAAATGTTTCGATCACATCATCAAAATGTACTTATGGTGGTAAGTAGTAGGTATTGTACGAACGTTAAGTTATCAAAATAGAACATAGTCGTCAATACATTAAGTTGTTTTGGGTTACATGGGTCTTGGAGGGCGTACCTCTCTTGATTTACTACTACTAGTTGTGATAAAGGATGAAATAAGCCTAAGACATAGTGTGAGCAGTGTAGTCACTAACTCACTCGGCTATACTAGTCTATCATATGCCAAAATGGCACACAAGGTGTCCGGCCATTTCACTCATTTTGCGAGTGGCCTCCTCCTCTCTCCCTGTTTCGCAAAGGATGCCCTTGCTTCAGCTGTAAGGATTTGTTGTCTCATGGTGGCCACTTCCTCCTCTAAGGAGTGTAGACGGTCCATAATGTTCTCCTGCTCTGCTTTTTGGTTCAGCATGGCTCCGGGATGGTGTTCTTGTTCTTCGTGGAGGCGTCGAATTCACATTGTCGCATTTCAGGCTTCGCCTCCAATCTCCATCACCGCATGATGGAGAGCCTGAACCTGAGTGTCTAAACGGGCCACTTTTGATACACTCGGAGGTAGTGCTTGATTTGTGAGGGTGCTGGGGCCCGAAGCATGGTGTAGTGGGTGCATGCCTAACGTGGATCGTCGGTCGTCTTCTCTAGCCCATACATGTGGCTGGGTTGCCTCTTGTGGAGGTGCATCCTGGATAGAGGTAGATGTCAGCAACAAAGTTTGCCCTTGCATGGGCAATATTTTCTTACTAGGAATGTTCATCCAAAGAGGATCCCTATTGGGTGCTTACGTACCTGGAAGGAAGGAGGTGAAATGGTCTCTTTCCTGCTCCCGATGGGGTAAGGTTCGCTAATGATTTCTCCAGTGCCTTCTTCCTCGTCTGAATCCTCATCAGAATCCTTCCCCTCATAATCCACTTCTTGGTATTCTTCAGGACCCACTTTTGGGTTCTCCTCATGAGCCTCTTCTGGCTCCCCCTCGATCCATCCGTTGGCTGCCATGGCAGGGTAGTAGGGGTCTTCGTGGTGAAATTCAACCATGCCGTTTGTGCGAGAATAGAGGTATAAGAACTACATAGAGGGTTTAAGTGTATGCTTTTATGGTATCCTAAAATACTCCTATAGTATTTTAAAGATTGCGTTTGATTCTTGGTATCTTAGTGTTGGTAAGTGTTAGACTCGTCGTTCACTACGACTATTTCCCAGCATATGCTAGTCACACCTCGGATAAATATAGTTGATCAGGTTATATTTATTCAAGGTCTAATTACATATCCCCAGGCCTACCCGTAGTTTTCAACTCATCATACTACTTTTATTATGCTCTTGTTATGACACTGCCCTAACTTGTATGTACTTATACTTTACTTAAAATATTATTATATTTTCAAAAGTATATTTGTAGTCAGAGTGTTTTAGCCCCATTGTATTTATAGTTGTATATCTTGTATGGTTTGATATACTAGTTCACTATAAACCTGGCTCTGATACCAATCTGTCACATCCCCGAACCGGAACGGCAGAAACGTCCGGGGCGATGACGTCATTGTACAGTATCATAACAGTTGAATATAAATGAATCACAGCATCGCAAACATTCATACATAGACAAGTTTACATTGTTTACAGACTTCGTTTGTTCAAAAGTTAGGTACAAATAATTTAAATGTAGAAATCATGATGTAGTGATGCTCGTCCTCAAAACGCTTTCGTAATACCTGTTCACGGGTTTCCTGAGAATACAAGCAGTTTTGAAAAGTGTCAACATTAAAATTGGTGAGTTCATAAGCGTTTTTATGTGAATAAAACCTGTAATGTTATCTTGTAAATGATAGCGTAAAGTTTTCCAAAAAATCCAATATTTTCTTAAATGTAAACTATAGTCTTAAAACCCTAAGACCAAAAATGTAAGTAGTACTGTATAGTAAAGTAGTATCATATAGCTTTATATATTTTATAAAAACCAAATGAAGGTGCATTAGCCCCGTAAACCAAATGATTGTTAATACCCTATGTGAGTTATTATAACCATACTTAATACGGCTAGTGGCATGTACGACGTTCTTCAGGCGTCGGAGCTGGTAGACATTTGTCACCCTAGACTTCTGGTCTAACTGTAGCGAACGGCTTAGGTGTGGGGTTGTCAATCCCATATAGATCTATACACAATGGTCTCGCTCTCCCTCCAGGAGACTCTGGTTATAATGTAGGACTTAAGGTGTACTTTATGTAAAGTACGTGAAGAGAGTGTGTCTCACAAACTCTACTAACCGTTTATGTGTAATGTAGTAAAAATCTTTTCTTTTGTATGTAGAAGCATTTCCCTTCTATAGTAGTTTTATAGAGTGACATAATTATAGTTTGAAATAATTCTTTATAATAGGCCCGAAAACTGATAACTAGTTTAAATGAAACACAAACTATACCCATTATAGTTTAACGGAAAAAGTTGTAGAGTTAGTGAAATGTAAACCCATTTATACAAAATAATAGGTTTAGGATATTCATAATTTGGTTAAAAACCCAAGAGAATATTGTCTTAGAATAGTTATGAAAACTCAAACCTTGATAGAAAATTTCCTTTTATCATAAAGGTCATAATTTTTCCCATTTGTTCATGTAATATATTTTAAACTTGTTTTTATTTAGTTATATACTATAACTTAGTTGTATGGTGCATGAAAGCTTGAAATAACTAGTAAAATCACTTAGTATGCACATAAAACCTTATAAACAACATATAGATGAACATATATAACAACACCTTGCTATAATATAGTTTTGCTTGTACCCCCCCCCCCCCCCAAAAAAAAAACATAAAAAATCTCGAAAAAAAGGTGGGGTATGAACTCACCTTGGGTGGATTTTGTGGATGAGAAGATGAAGATTTCGAGCCTAACTTCTTGAGTGGGGTTGATGAACTTCTTGGAAAGGTTAATATCCAAGGAATTTAACACATAATGATGTGTGTAAAGATGGTGAAACTAAGATAAAAATGCTTAAAAATACTAGGGCATTTCGAAAATACTTACCATATACTAAGAATCACTTGAAGAAAATCAATCCTTGGAGGGTCTTACACGTTTTTGGAGAGAAAGAGGTGAGAAAGTGAGAAGAATTTGATTTTTGGGTGTAGAAGAAGGCCTCTTCGGCCGTAAGTTTTAAAGGGAGGAGGAAGCTGCTTTTTCTTGTTGTTTGTTGGTTAATAGCATGCCGTGCATGGAGACTTGGTGGTTAATGGTATGCTTTGCATGGGAATATGATGGGTAATTGCATGGTTAACATGGAGGTATGTTGGGTAAAGGGGTGTAAAGTTGTCTGGCGTTAATTGTGTGCTTTGCATGGATGCTTGTGGGGTAAAAGCTTGTGTTGCATGGATATGTGCTGGATAAAAGGATGTAAAGTTAGGAAGTCAAGTCACTAGGTCAAACCATGGATTCTCCACCCAAACCGAGATCCTTTTTGGCTTAACCGAGAATGGGGTCTTCGGCCGTAGTGTACCACTAAGAACTGAGGAGTTTTCAGTCCAAGGGTGACCGAAATCATCCCTCGCATAGGGTTTTCGGTCCGAGTGTATGGGTTTTCAGTTGTGATCTTCTTGGCCTAAGGGCTTCTCGGTCCACATTTAAACACTCCTAATGAAAATTGTGATCTCGAACTTCTTGATTTAACTTAAAACATTATTCATGCAATTTAAATTCTAATATTTGACTTTTCAAATGTTTATTACAACAAAGTTCTGATGTGGTTTCTACTTTGCTTGACCCGAAATTCTCCAGTTGTCACAGTTGAGGGGGAGCATGATCAAAATACACATCAGTTCGAGGGGGAGCATGGACAGAACAATGATGATGTCAAGGGGGATCATCTCAATTTGAATCCATTAGTTGAGGGGGTTCTAAATGGGTATATTCCTAATGCTTTAACTAATCAAACTAACGAATTTCATGATTTTGTTGATAATGTTTCGAATGCAGGTGAAGGTTCTGAAACAGATGAGATATTCGAAGATGCACCTTTGAATTTTGATCATGCATATCCACCAATGGATAAATGGACACGAAGCCATCCAAAGGAACAGGTTCTTGGTGATCCACATGCTGGAGTCATGACGCGAGCACAAATTCGAGCTAAGAATGACGTACTCAATGTTCACCGGGAATACTGTATATTTAATGTGTTTATTTTGAAACTTGAACCCAAAACAGTAAAGGTTGCATTAGAACACTCAGATTGGGTTGTTGCAATGCAATCTGAACTGGCAGAATTTGAACGTAACAATGTTTGGAGGTTAATTCCTAAACGTGACGGTGTTTCGTTAATTGGGTTGAAATTGATTTTTAAGAATAAGACTGATAAAGAAGGTAATGTGATTCACAATAAGGCAATATTAGTTGTTAAAGGTTATTCTCAACAAGAATGAATAGATTATGAGGAAACCTTTGCCTTTCTCGCACGACTTGCGGCTATTAGAATTTTTCTTTCTTAAGCAGCACATAACGATTTCAACGTATATCAAATGGACGTCAAATGTGCCTTCCTAAACGGTGTATTGGAGGAAACGGTCTATGTTGAACAACCACTTGGTTTCGTCAACGATAAGTATCCTGATTATTGTTATGTTCTTGATAAGGCAGTTTATGGGTTGAAACAAGCACCTCGTGTCTGGTATGCAACCTTAACCAATTTTTTGAAAATTTCTAAATTTAAACAAGGATTAGTTGATCCCACATTATTTCGAAAGAAAGTTGGGAATCACCTGATGCTTGTTCAAATTTATGTCGATGATATAATTTTTGGTTCAACTGACCCTTTGTTGTCGAAGGAATTTGAAGACTTAATGAAAAGTAAGTTCGAAATGAGCATGATGGAAAAATAAATAATTTTATACGTCAGAGCAGGGAAGGAATTTTCGTCAATAAAGAGAAATACACGCGCAACCTGCTAGATAGATTTGGAATGACGAATAGCACAAAACTGAAAGTACTGATGGCAGTTGGAACACGCTTGAATCCTTCATTGGACAAGCCAACAGTGGATTTACCTACATATCGAAGCATGACAGGTTCGCTTTTATACTTAGCAGTGAGTAGACCTGATATCATGTTTGATGTGTGTAACTGTGCCGGGTATCAATCAAACCCAAGAGAACCCCATCTTACTATTGTGAAGAACATCTTTCGCTATCTTAAGGGAACAGTGTCGTTGGGACTTTGCTATCCTTCGAAGATAGGATTCTTTGTTCAAGCTTTTTCAGACGCAGACCTTGGTGGATGTCAACTAGATCGCAAAAGCACATAAGGTGGATATCAGTTGTTGTATGGGAATCTTGTAAGCTGGAAATCGAAGAAACAACCATGTGTTTCGATTTCTACAGTAGAAGCAGAGTATGTGGCTGCTGCATCTTGTACTTCTCAAGTAATATGGATTCAAAGCAAACTTTATGATTATGCAATCAATATGAAGAAGATACCTTTATATTGTGACTCACAAATGCTATTCGCATCTGCCATAATCCAGTCCAATATTCAAAGACTAAACACATAGCTCTTCACTATCACTTTATCAAGGATCATGTCGAAGATGGTAACATAGAGGTTCATTTTGTAAAAACGACAGATAAACTTGCAAACATATTCACAAAACCTTTAGATGAGAAATCATTTTTAAGGATTTTGAATGGTTTAGGAATGATTAAAGCGAGCTTTGTTCCTGATTCTTTGTGAGTTAAAAGAGTTCAAATGTGGTTGGTATGTTGTTGAAGCGTTCAGAGGTTACTGTTCACGGTTCAGCGTTCGCTTTCGAAATTCCTCCAAATTGTTCTGATCTCACTTCACTTTATGGGAAGAGAATCTGTTCGATGTACAAAAACTTTAGTGTTACTACCTCTTTTCTCTTCGCAATCCACAGAAGCAGAAAGGATAGTTCAAGATGATGAACCCAATGACGATGAAATAATGGTTTCTTTTGCTGACTTAGAATTCAATCCTGAGGAGGATAATGTTCCTGAAAACATGCTAATGTTAGTTAAACACTTCAAAATCCTCAACAACAAACTAAAATCTCTGTTACAGATGCACACAGGGGGCCGAAATTTGTGTATGGGGTCGAAATAGAGTATCTGTTAAAGCAACAAGAGAGTCGTTTTAGGAGTATGGTGGAAACTGTTGCGCAGAAACAAGCTACCAGATTGAAAGTTCGTGCAAATAACTATGAGAATGAGATTAAAAAGCTCTGTGATGTTGCGAAAGAGCGTCATGAACTTTTCGTTGCAGAAGTGAAAACTATGGAAGAGTCTCTTGATCTTAAGATGACTAACCTTAAAACCGAGATGGCTAAAGAAGTTGAGAAGTTAGAGAAAAGTCATTATGTTCTTCATGGAAAAGTTGATATTGTTGTTGATGCAATTGACAAGCTAGTTGAGTACAATTCTGCTTATTCAACTAAGCTTCATGCGAAGACAAAATCGGATTCCAAAGCCTTTGAAAAATTGGAGGAATTTTTAAGCAGTATCAAGGAGTCCAAATCGAAAGCTGCTCTTTCGAACCAATCGTCTGTTTCCCAAGAAACAATCACTCAAATGATTTCATCTATTGAAGCTAATCTCAAAAAGGAACTGGCTCCCATCCTTGAGTTGGTTCTTCTTTTACCAACTAATGTTCCACCAATGAAGCAGGTGTCGCAAGGGGGAGTGAAAGGATGCGGAGGAGTTGGATCTTCAAACGATACTGATAAGGGTGTAGTTTTTGGGAAGGTGATGTCAACTCAAATACCAACTTCACTTCCAGTTTCTTTGACTACAACTTCGACAACTACCACAACAAGACCGATAACAAAAGGGATTCTCATTAACGAAAGTGTTGGAGGCTCTGGGTCAAGCTCTAAGCCACCTTCTTCGACAGACAACCAAGGAGATAAAGGGAAAGGTGTTGAGGTAACTCTTATAGAATAAGAGATTAGAGTTGGAGATAAAAAGACAAAGGTAAGTCAATAGTATTTTGAGGCAAAGACAGAATGATCCACCAGGCTTGAACAAGGGTGATCCCAACAAGCATCGGTGCTACGAAACTACTAAGCAAATTGTTTCATTAGGGAAGATGGACGATTTTCACAAGGTTCCAAAGAAGAGTTATGATGTTGAAAACTCTGACTTTAGTCAACTTGACTTCCCTATTAATATGACCTACATTTCTTCTCAATACAAGTTGGTTGATCGCTTCAAAGACAAAGAAGAGTATAAAAGGCTGAAGATGAGATTTCATGCAGTCTTAGGGAAAAGCGAAGATGAGATTTGGTCTTCTGTAAATATCATTAAAGTGATGTCGATTTCTCGAGAAAGCTTGTTTGAAGGCATTCTACAAAATTTTCGCTATGTTGTTGTAAGAGCGAATAATGTAGTATGTGACTTTTCGATTGTCGAGTTCCCATTGATGAACCTGAACGATTTGGTACAGTGACATCGATTTTAAGCAATATGGATGTAACGAAACTACTCGAGAACACCAAGGATGATTTTCTCATCGGCTTCGCTCATATCAAAGTGTTCATCGATAGTTATTATGATTGCCTCGCAATCACTGATATCGAGCTGGAAATGGCTGTCAATAATACTTTAAAGTTCCCCAATCCATGCTTAAGGGGAAGATTAATATTGACAAATATGAAGATGGAGAAATTGTTCATCAGCCTTTGGGGGTAGTGTTTCGTGGTAAGAACAAGAATCAGAGAATGACAAAATTTTTATTCCAAGTTGATGTTGAGAGGTACACGAATGTCCAATATACAAGCCTTCTAGTTCGTCTCAATAATTGCAAAAAGAATGATGTAGCAGACAAGGCTGAAGTTCGAAAGACTGTTCTTTGGTATATGGAGATTCACAGAGTACTTCTCCAGACCATGAAGCTGATGACGTGATTTTGACACTTCTCACTAAGGGGGAGATTGTTGAGTACGAAATGTCTAGTGAGATGTCTAAATTCTTTTTGGTCTGTATAGGTGCGAATTCTAGTAATTCGTTGTGTATGTATTTTGCAAGGCATTTTTATGTTGATGTCGAACATCTAGTTTCTATTACTCTATAAATAGAGTTAGTATAGAAGTAGAGAAAAGTTTTTGGGCATCTTCGTTCTCATTCTCTCTCTAGAACTTTTGTACTCATTCAGACTATTAATGAGCCAAACATATATTATTTACGATTGTGTTCTTAATGCTTTTTGTTATTGATTTTGTTTTCTAAACTCTATTCAAACACACTATAGTATCCCGGAATCTCAAATCATAAAATTGCTTATGTGTGTACAGTCACTTCTTTGCAACCCCATGAACTGATAAAGTACCTAAAAAATATTTAATCCTTAACTGTAAGCCAAAACTTAGTGAGTTCTTCAAAGTATCACATATGATACAACTACCACGCATAGCAGTAACGGGTCCGCATCAATCCCGAGTCACATCGACTCACTCAATGAAGCGTGAGTCGCATTGACTTAAGAATCGTGAGTCACATCGACTCAATGAAGCGTGAATCGCATCGATTCAATGTAGCACGAGTCACATCGACTCTGAGTCATATTGACTCAATGAAGCATGCAACCACAACATAACAATTATGTCATAAGTAATATAGTGACAAAACCCACCTCACAAATAGACTGAAAACCACCACTGCATGCGAATACTAACAGGTAGGTCTCACACACAACCTAGATATTAAATCACAGGTCAAGTCTCAGTTATGACCTAAAACTCTAAAGTCTGACCCAAGTTCAAACTTAGTCAAAAAGTCAACAAAGTCACTTTCTGGCTAAAAGGCGCGCCATGCCCTTTTTAGGGTGCCCCGCGCCCACTACAAGACAAATTAGTCAAGAAAAAGCTCCAAAATTAGAAGTGTTCCAGCTTTTCACAAAACCGAGTCGTATCGAGGCTACTTCCAAAGGATTAAATTGACTTAATCCATTAAGTCAAGACTCCCCTCATCAGATTGGTTCTTAACAAGGCATTAATGGTTAAAGTTTCCAACTTTACCCATTAAGACATTCCAATCAAACAAGATCTAAACTTTAACATTCAAAAGTAACCTAAAGGACCATACAACTTGCATAACTTAATGGGAAGGCAAAAGATCCCAACTTTCTTAGTTGAAAAGGTCCAAGGGACATTCCAAAGTGCTGGAGTTCCTTCAACTCCAAGATCACCAACAAAATGAACCAAAATCTGCCCAACCCACAAATAACTAGATCTAATGAACTAAAGAGCAAGATATGAACTTTATACTCACAAAATTCTAGAAATCGATTGACTTTGATGGATCCAAACATGAAACAACATTCCTTGTAACCTTATAAACTTTCTTGATCTTCAGTCTTCATCAAATCACCACCAAAAGTGGTTCAAAGAGAGAGGATATGCTCACTTTACTCAAAGGAGGCTAGGATATCACTCGAAGAATGATCTAAGGGTGTTGGAGGATGAAAATGATCAAACCCTAAGGGTTAATGGCCTTTATATACCCCTAAAATCCTAAAAATGTGCAGACCACTGGGTCGGAGGCTCCACACACTCCTTAAAGAGGCGCTCCGCTCCCTCAGCACAAATCCACACATTTTCACTTTTCATCTTCAAACAATCATAACTTCTTCGTTATGAACCTGATTTCAGTGATCTTTATATGCACGCGAAGGTATTGACAATCCCTATGATTCTATCCAATTACTTTTGATTTAAACCATACATAACTTTGTTCACTAATACATGCAAAAAGTCTATAATATCACCTTTTCCCATTTTACCCCTTTATGGACCCAGTACACAATACATTGGATTAAATTATTTCAACCAACATTATCAACATCTAATAAGGTCCAAGCTTTATCCTTTTGAATCCCGATACCTGCTCTTGAAAAAATTAAAGTCCGTCATTTCGAAATAAGAAACTTCTCGAAACCGGATGTTACAAGATACTAGTTTGGATTGACGTGGAAGGATTACCTTTACATGTGTGGTCTCCAACAACTTTTTAATGGATTTCCAGTAGTTGGGGTAATGTCATGTGTTTATAGGAAGATCGAGATGAGAATATCTCATATGGTAAGGTTTGCATGAGAACTAAAATTCAAGAATTAATTTCGAAAACTTGTACGATTTACATTAGTGGGATTCTTTACATAGATCGAGTTAAGGAGGCGGGTGACTGGACCCCTAAGATGGAATCATTTGAAGAAGGATTAGATTGTGACTCTAATATTGATGCTTCTTTTAATGAGAAATGAAATAATAAGAATCTTGAAATGAAGAGTGAGGTGATTTATATAGATCGTGAAGAGGGTGAAATCAAAGAACATTGTGTTAAAGAAACTCATGTTTTGAAACACCCTCCACAAACTACTAATATAGAGCGTAAACCAGGTGATGATTCATTCGAAGAAGGTATTGATATGACTAATGCTAATAACAAAAAGTGATACAATGATATTGAAGATGATGGTCATAGATTGAGAAGGAAGATCCATAGTTGAAACATTACAATATTAATTTTCTAAGGATTGATTCTCTACTAATCTAATGAGTCTTTCCAGTCTCGCATCAGATATGAGATGATTTCATCTTCCCCTTCACAACCTACTGGTTCTGAAGAGTCACGATTCAACAAAAAAAATCTTGGTAGAGAACGATGTTATATGTACCCAAAAAGATTCTATCTCAAAATTCTACTTCTTTGGTTGGAGGTAAAATTTGAACTGGATCTTGGTATAAAAAGTTTAGTAATGACGATGAGGCAGAATTGAATATAATTCTTATATTCAAATGGGAAAAGTTTTGGATACAATGTGGGTACTAACAAGTTGAATCCAAAATCGAAGTTAGATAGAAAGGGTGATAGAACCGTTATTTAATGAATGTTATGTCCTTTAATTCTTGTCGGGTAAGAGTGGATAAAAGAAAGATTATAATGCAGATGTGTACTAAACATAGAATCGGTTTTTTGGGATTGCAAGAGACTCATTGAAAAGGTGTTAACTTGATTAAAATTAGAAGTGTTTAGGTAAACTACAAATTTGACTTTACTCTAGGCCTTCGCAGGTTTGTTCTGGTGGTTTGTTATCAGTTTGTGACTGAATGTTTTCCAAAAGTAGCATGTTGTGTCTATGGATAATGATCTTATTATCCAAGGAAAATGAGTGTTTTCGAAAGTTAAATGCTTCATGGTTAACGTACATGCTCCTCAACAAGACTATAGAAAAAGAGTTTTATAAAATTTTATTGATGATTTTATTCGCCAAAGTTCAGTGCTTTTTTGATTTTTGTCAATTTTAATGTTTTCAGGTGCGCTTCTGAACGTCTTGATATTGCTTTTAACCAAGTGCCTGCCAATAATTTTAATTACTTTATCAATAATTTTTGTTTATGGTAGGTTTCTTTATGGGTACCGATTTTACCATAATCAATATACAACGCGATAAGATGATCAAACTTAATTGTTTTTTCATTTATGAGGAGTTGATAGAAATTATTCCAAATTGGAAAGTTGTGGCGTAAGATAGATTAATCTCTGATAACCGTCCGATTGTTCTCAAACAAGATTTTAATGATTTTGGTCCTATTCCCTTTAATTTTTTTAATTCTAGATAGGGTTTTGAAGGATTTGATGAGATGATTAGAAATGCTTGGAATGATGCACATGATGTTATTTGTACAAACAAGTTTATCATTTTTACGAATAAGATAAAGTTTTTAAATAAGCGAATTTGATAACATACAAATATTTATTTTTCTGATATTAGTAAAATAAAGAAGAATCTTATTTGCTGTGAATGAGATAGAAAACAAATTGTAAGGTGAAGGTGATTCTCGGCAATGAAGGAATCAAAGAAGGGAAATGCTTCAAAAAATTAAAAAAATTGATTTGATATAGATATGTGATTTGGCTCAAAAAGCTAAAATAAATTGGGGACAAGCTTCTTTCATGTGATTTTTAACAAAAAAATAAAACAATTGGCTATTCGAGGTATCATAAATAATCGTGTTTGGATCACTTATTCAAGTTCCATTAAAGACATTTTATTTGCAATTTTTTAAAGAATTTTTTCGAGACATCGATTGTATTCCAATCAATAGAAGAAGTGATGATTTGAAACGATTAAATAAGAACCATATTGCTCTTTTGGAAGCTATGGTCTGTTTGATAAAGTTAGTTGATTCTCGATGTTCCGTTGATGGTAAACGAAATATTTGATTGGTGCAAGAAGAAAAGAAAAAAATTGATGATCTTTAAAATAGAATTTGAAAAAGCATATGATTCGGATATTTGGAAGCTTTTCAGAAAATATGATGGTGATTATTGGTTTTGGACATAAATAGGTGTCTTGGATTTGTGGTGCTTTGATTTGTGGTGATCCGCATTCGTTTTCTATCTTCATAATTATTATGGAGGATCTACATGTTGGTGTGATAGATGCGATAGATTCAGGTTTCATGAAAGGGGGAAAATTTACGAAAATGTTAGGTTCACATTTTATATATACATATGATCTAATATTCTTCACTGACTAGTTAGGGTCTAATGTTGTTGGGATAGTGTATATTCTAGATTATTTTTATGTTGTTTCGGGTCTAGGAATAAATTTGCACAAATCTCTTTTATACGTATTCGGTGTATCATATAATAATATTAGATCGATTTATTCTTTCACAAGTTGTCGACTTGGAAATCTCTTTTTTATCTATCTTGTTCTTCCGGTCGGCTCATCTATGTCTCTGATTTGGAATTGGACTCTTATAATTGACAAGTTCAAAAATAAATTGTCCCGGTGGAAAACAAATATGTTGTCCATTGGGGGTTGTGCTACGTTGATTACCTCTGTTTTAGGTTCGTTAGGTATTATTTTGGGGAGATGATGAAAATTCGAAAAAAAAAAAAAGTTTCCTTGGTTTTCTTGTAATTTGACTATTGCTTCTAAAGAAAAAGGTGGAATTCAAATTGGTATTCTTGATTCGTTAAATTTTGCTTTATTGCTAAAATGGAGGTGGCGTTTTGTTCTTGAAACTAATTCTTTATGGGTTAATCTTATTTATGGTATTTATGGAAATCATACTATTAATCGTTTGATGCTAAATTTGGTCGTCATGGTGGTGTTTGGGCCCGAGTTCTTGGATCTATCAATACCATGCATGAGAAAGGTATAGTTCCTTTTTCTTCTCTTAAAAGATGTGTTGGAGATGGTAGAATAATGAGATTCCAACATGATATTTCTCTTGGTGATATTTCCTTGAAGATTCGGTTTCAAAGATTTTTCATGTTGGATTCAGTTCAATAGTGCATGGTACAAGATTAGTTAGGTATTGGTCATAATTGGATTCAGACTAGTCAGATTACCGGTGGAGTTATATATTCTCAGTTTGATGAATTAAAACATTTTATTGGGAATTTTGATATTTCTAATGATTCATATTGTTGGAAATGGAACTTGGAGAACATGGGAGACTTTACTGTGTGTACTACTAGAAGATATATTGATAATGTCACGCTTCCGAACAATATTACCCCCACCATATGGAACCATTTCCTTCCCAAGAAAGTCAATATTTTTCTTTGCGGTGTGTTACTTGATTGGTTGCCAATACAATGGAAATTGAATCATAAACGGGTTGAAGAGCATTCCTTACTTCGTCCGATTTATTCAGCTGCAGTGGAAACTCTCGATCATCTTTTCATTTTTTGTGAGTTTGCGTCAAGCATATGGAGGAAAGTCTTCACTTAGTGCGATTTGGATAAACCAGATTGGTTATCTTTGATGGATATTTTTGTTTGGATTGAGGGTATGGTTGGTGGTGCTAATATACGAGATGTTATAGAGGCCATTATAGTTGTGGGGATTTGGATTATTTGGAGACAGCGTAATAATTTGATTTTTGCCAGGGTGATTCCAAGAATAGATACCATTTTTATAGCATAGTTGATTTCTCCTTTAATTGGTTTATTTTAAGAAATTCTAAAGTTTCTTCTAGATAGATCCATTGATTAATAACCCTTTTCTAGCTATTTCCATGTAATTTTTCAGCTTCTAACTAGTGTCTTTTATAAATTTTAGTCGTTCTAAAAAAATACTAAAATTTGTTGTGATATGGAAATTTGTATGTAACTTTTTTCTTTGTGAAAAACAATTCTTTTAAAAATTTATAGTTTCGGGGAAAAAATCTAATGTCCTTTGAGATCAAACTTGATGATGTCGGTGACTATGGATACGAGGGACTCCTAAAATTGTACTCCTATAGGGGGTATATTTCAGAGCTATTGTTTTCACTTTCATGGAATTGTGGCCACTGGATTGCTCTATTTTTGCGTTCCACCACGCAGGTTGGGAGTTATAAGGTTTTTTTCTTGTATTTCAACTTTATTTTCAAACTTTTTTTCATGCTTTTGCTTTAGGAACATATTATCTGTGAAATAATAATTCAAAGCATATTAAGCACATTTTGTCCCATTTTATCTTTAAAATCCCTAGAAAAGTATCTGAAATGTCCATTAAAATATGTATAATTTAGCACACATCATTTTGCTTGAACTTTGTTTTGTGTTAATGAGGTGAACCGTGAGACTGGGAAAAATCAACTTAAAAAGAGAAATAGTTTGATAAATGTGAATATGTAGAATTGGAGAAAGAATCATAATGGGGAATACATGATTGGGTTTCCGGTCACTTGTTTATTCGAGATCAAAACAATGTTAATAGAGTTTCTTGCACTCTTTATCTGACGAACTTTTCACCGGATTTGAAAATCATGAATATGAATTTATTTGAGAAATATTGGGTGGTGAGTGGTGTGTTTCTTTCATCCAAGAATGATAATTCATATGCATGAGGGTTATATATATCGTCAATTATTTTGAAAAGCAGTAAGGATTATTTCGTAACATCTATATGATTCAACATTGAATGGTTAAGATGACTAAATGGTTAAGAGGCTTAAATGATTCACCATGTTTGACTATCTGGTAAGGTTGTTGATTATATGTGTCGAATGAGAAAAATTATCAGTTTACCATTCTAACACAAATAGTCACACAACTTCAAATGCATATAATTGATGGGTTATATGCAAAAAAAATAAACTTAAACTCTTAAGTGTGCATGCAACCCTAATAAAGATCTATGTTTTCTCTATTTAATCTATAAATATGAACATCAAAAGAAAACCCTAAGAACATTAGGCTATTTTCGAAAATACCAAATTAGGGTTAAGGATTACATACCTTGATTGTTATTGTAGCAAATAACAAAGAAACTTTCTTGTTGATCCTTTGGAAGAAAGCACCATAATAGTCGTGCCTCTAATGGAATCACACCCAACACAAGCAAGAGGATGAATATAAAGAGAGAGGAGATATGAGAAGAATTTCGTCCAAAGATTCTAATGAGGAGGAGTGCACGAAATTGTGAAGGGCTTAGATCCTTTATATAGCTGAGATAGCTTGGTGCCAAAGCAAGGGTTTAAGGAAGAAACCCTAAATTCCCTTGCTTGGTGACCAAGCAACCCATCCCCCTCATTCAAGGGGCTTGGACGAAAACTCTTGGGCTTACCCAAGTGATTTTCGTCCACCTCATCTAATGAGGTCCTTGGGCCTTCATTCTTCAACTTCCAATAAATAACCAAACAGTCACTGCACTTTTAATTAATCCAATTAATCCCAAAATTAATTCCAATTAATTTCTGATTAATTATTAATTAAACAATCTGATTTCTAATTAATATATTATCTTCATAATATATTAATAAATCAATTATTTCAATTTATTACTCAAATAATAAATCAACCTCTCTCTCTCTCCAAAATCATCATGTTCAGTTGCTAGGTTTGAGGGCAACCCAAAAGGACTATGCTACTATCAATTCAACTATATACCAATTATAGTTATGGGCTTAGACTGTAACACCCGTTTATTTATTAGTTAAATAAATAAATTAATGAACGAATGGTAGCCTAAAATAAATAATTATATATGCAGGGTGTTGGGTTCGAGGAGTTAATTACCACATTTTTTTTAGAAGTCGGGGGTTAAAGCGTGAGTTTGGGACTCATTTTATAAATATTTATGAAGACAGGGGCTCCGTGGTAATTATCGAGAATTATTTTAAAAAGAAATGAGGTGGGAGGGCTGATTATGTCATAATTAAGATATTGGGGGCTGTATAGTAAATTTTGTACCTAAGGTGTAAAGGATTTTAATGCCGAGGGTCTAAATGGTAACTTCTGGGACTTCATTTGAAGGGATTTTTGAGGCTTAGGGGCTGTGCGGTAAATTAGGGATTTATTTTGTAAGGAATTACGGAAGGGAGGGCTAAAGGGTAACTTTTGGATTTAAATTGAAAACGAATGTTGTGGGGAGGGGCTGAACTTGGAAAAATGAATATAAGTTTGAAGATCACGGGATTTAAACCCGGTGACCTTCCTTCCCGTTTAAAGCCATCGCTACCAAACCCTAACCCTACTTATCTCTCCAGCCGCCACCCTCACTTCCGGGGCCGCCAACTCATCCGTTAATGCCGCTGTAGATACCGGAAACCACCATGGAGCTGTCCTGCGATTTAGCTGCCGGCGTGACGTTCGTGTTACTGTTTCATTGCCACATCGCTGTCGGACACCATTGTTGCACCGCTGACGTCGAAGATGAAGCCGCCAAGAGTTGTCGTCGTGGTCGCTGTTGTGGCTAGTGACGGACACTACCGCCCCTCGGTCGTGAACGCTATCATTTTCCCCCTTCCGCTTTCGTTCAGGCTGCTGCTAGCCGTCGCCGCCGCCACTCAAACGATTTTCGGTTGCTCCGGTCATCATCAATCACCGCCATCGCCACCCACCACAGGTGGGTGTGGGTTTCCTTTACGAGCAAAAGATGAAGTGTGTGTGTGTGTTTTTCGTTGCTGTGCACACCGTGTATGTGTTTGATGTCCGACAACCGCAAAGAACAACCATGGCACCGCCTTGCTGCCATCTTCGTCGCCACCAGCCACCATGGAAGGTGGTTGTGTGCGTGTTCCACCAATGGTTTAGGTGTGTAGGATTTTGATGTACTTTGTTGCATATATTGTTTGTCCGGATTTTGTTGGAACGCCACCACCAACACCACCTCCGGTGGTGGCTGCCGCCGTGCGCCACCGCCAGCCACCATTAGGTGGCTGTGTGTGTGTGTGTGTTTACTTTGCTTAGTGTAGTGTGTGTGTGCGTTTATTTTTAGTATTTTCTTTGTAAATTGTAAAATGGAATAATGAAAGGAAATTCCACCACCTTAGGGTGGTGGCTGGCGCCTCCTGTGGTCATCGGCCGCCGTGTCGGGTGGCGGTGTGCCTCGTTGTATGGTGACTCGTTTGTGGTGTTTGGACAAGGGACATAAACCCTAATGGGCCTAATAAACCCTAATGGGCTTAATGGACCCTAATGGATCTAAGGACTTAGCTAATGGGCCTAGCAAAACCCTAAATTGATCTAAGGAAACCCTAATGGGCTTAAGGACTTGATTTTGGGCCTATTGGGCTAAGATGGGTTGGAAACCCTAATTAGCGTTTGGAAAACCCTAATGCAATGAAACCCTAATTTGGGATAATCGGGACACACGGGAAATTATTTAATAACTTGAAATATTAAATAATAATCATTGGCAAGATTAATGTAAGCAATATTGGACTTAATGGATTAAGTCCTTAAAGGATTATGTCCTTAATGGGTTAAGTAGGAAACTTAACCCTAATCATCATTCTATGTGAAACCCTAATTTCACTTGGGTATATTATTGGGCCTTTATATTGGGCCTAAATGATTGAGATAATAATGGACCATCCAAGAGCAAGCAATTGAACTAGAATAATTTAATGGGCCTAGGGTAAGGCCCATGTAAGGGGTTTAGGCCCAATTTGGAAAATTGGGCCATAGATGGGCCATAGTTTGGGCCTTAATGATTATATGATGTTGGGCCTTAGAATGAGACCATGTATAGGCCTAGGCCCAATTTGGAAAATTGGGCCATGTGTTGGGCTTTGATTCCTAATTGACTTTGGGCCTATGGATTGGGCCTTGGGCTTGAATAAGCCAAGCTAGGGGTAATGTAGTAATTACCCAAAGAATGTACTTATGGTTATGTAGTGGGACCCAATTATTAATTGGGTGTTATTTTGGTGTTAACAGTTCGGGAATCTGTCAGCCAACAGCTGGGGTTGAGTCTGTGGGACTTCAGCAGTGTGGGATTGTGTCTACGGGACTTCAGCAGTGTGAGGTGAGTTACCTTCCAGTAGCGGTGGGTCTACGGCCACAATGTCGGCCCACCAGTAGGAGTTGTATGTTGGATGATTGTCTTTGTGATATCATCTAGGTTTGCTACTACCTGATATGTTATGTGCTAGTATGATATGATGTTATATGCTAGTAGCAGTAGGGGAGATAGTCCCCAGGATTTCCGGTCGACAGGACCAAAGGGGTAGGCCGGCACCCAGATATGCTAGGCAGTATGTGATTTATGTTTATATGCTAGGGTTTTATATGGTAGTGGTAGGGGTGAAATAGTCCCCAGTATCCGGTCGAGAGGACCGAAGGGGAGGCCAGCACCCATATATGCTGGGCAGTATCCGGTCGAGAGGACCGAAGGGGAGGCCAGCACCCACATATGCTAGGCAGTATCCGGTCGAGAGGACCGAAGGGGTAGGTCGGGCACCCAGATATGCCTGACAGTATATGTATGTTATATGATTGTATGGTATATGGTATGATGGGGGGAACTCACTAAGCTTCGTGCTTACAGTTTTCAGTTTTGGTTTCAGGTACTCGTTTTCAAAGTAAAGGAGCCGGATTGATCGCAGCGCATCACACTATGTTTTCCGCACAAGAGATCTTTGGGATTACACTCTGATATGGTTTTATGATAACATGTTTTGATTACTGACACTTTGGTTTGACACGATATATTGTTATGAATGTTTTTATACTGATGGTTTTATGTAATAACTTATTTAAAAATGAAATTTTTGGCCTTGAATTTTGGGATGTTACATTGACACCTAATCCAACGATAATAAATCTAACTTTCGATTATAACATTGAACTCTCAAATCATCAACCCATCATAAAATTAAGAAATTCACATTTTACGAGCACATACCAAATTAATCCACTGCATATAAACATTTTAGTATCCATAAAAATGTACTAAAATTCAATTATAGTTTTAGATAACTCTTTCAACTATATTTCATATGCACGATCGATATATAAGAATAATTTACAAGGAAAATGTAGGGAATGTACAACTGTCGAAAATTACGAAACGGTATTGCATATAAACAATTAATATCTTTCGACTATTTTGTGCTGTGATTTCCAAATCTCGATGAGATTTAATTCGGTTCTTAAAAACTATAACCAGACCCCAAATTTGTCAAAAGCAATAATATATCATAATTAAAGAAGAATACAAAAGATCCAAAGTTGTCGAGGATAGAAATATGTAGATCAAGAGAAGAATCATTATGTTATCAATTTGTTTACTTTTTTGTCTATAATTAGTCAACTCTTTGATTTCTTAAGTGTTACTGTTGAGATTTTTGGATCAGATCATTTATGATTATTTGTTATTTATGAAACTCTAGTTTTACTAGTTATTAATATTTGGTTACTGAGAGTTATTCAAATTATTATAATTGCTTCATTAAAGACTCATGTGTATTAATATTAGTGTTATTATGTTTATGTAGATGAGTGAATGATCTAAGATTATGTGCAGATTGTGTTACTTGAATCAACTACTTTGTTAACAATTAGAAGATTAGAACTTAACCAGTTGAGGCGTAGACATATCTGACTAGTGGAGACATCCCTAGATTAAGCATAATAATATAAATTTAATGTTCATGATTATGCTATTAAGTTAGACAATTTGAGAATTGCCGCTAGCCTTGGGACTGATCATACCAATTGAATCTATCATAATACTAACTAATAGATTGTGTCTAGGGGAGCTATAATTGTTGGTAGACAACTTAGAATCATATGATTAATAACTTGACCATCCGATCTAAACAATTTAGGAATCGGTGAACAACAGACCAATATTCATATAAAGGAAATCAACTATGGAATTAGGCACAATTAAGGGGGTGTTTGGCTTGTCTTTTTGAGAGGCAAAAGTCCTTTTTGGAAAAGTTACAAAAGGTCAGGTTTTCCTAACTTTTCCAAAAAGTCAGTTTTCCTTCTATCTAAAATCCAAAAGTAACTTTTAAAATGTTTTTACCAAACATCTTTTACCCTTTATTTTTTCCAAAAAGAACTTTTGCCTCTCAAAAAGACAAGCCAAACACCCCCTCAATACAAATATGAATACCTTCATAAGATGTTAGCCCTACAGTTAGCCATGATTATTTATATGGTTGTTTATTTGATTATTTATTTAAGTGATACTTATTAATTCCCCTTTAGTTGCTTTATATCTAAGGCTAATTAATATTTAGATTTAGTTGCTTTATATCTAAGGCTAATTAATATTTAGATTTAGTAATAGTATGTGAATATCTTTTTCTAATGTGTTCCACACTTTTACTTAAATCAGGAAAATGAAACAATGAATTCCTCTCAATGTATAGGACTAAATCATAAAAAACTAAAAAATAGAAAGCAAACCGGAGAAGGTTTGTGGACAACGTTGAATTCAAGCTGACAGGAGGAGGGTGGCTCACCGGAATGGCTAAGATGGCAGATAGGGCTCGTGTTTGTAGAGAAGGCCGAATTTAAAACGCCGTGTTTGTGATATCACGATCGGAGATGATTCCATCGATTCAGGAGGCCCAATATGGTCATTTATTATTTTTCCCTAATTATAATTATTTTAGAATATAAAAAAATGGTTATAAAATTTTAAAAATATTAAAAATAAAGATTTTGACAAATATGATATTTTAAATGTTTATTAACGGTAATATGATATTTAAAAAATAAGCTAAGCAAATATGATATTTTAATAGTTAAGAATGATACCTATTATAGAAAAAATTACATCGAAAAACGGTTTCCTTAATATCATCCAGGCATTCTATATCGTAAAGGAAATAATAACTTTTCAATCAACAAAAGAAATTGAACAGTTCAAAATATTAATTATAAACTTCGTAAAATTAAATTTTACTATATATTATACTCATAGTCAAAATTTGATACATTTAAGTTGTCGAGACTATGATAATAGAAATTACCGGCCAAATTGTTAAATTCTGAATTTTATTTCACTGCAATGCAAACGTTTACAGTGGTCTACGGCCCAACAAAATGAAGCAATACTTAATGGAATTGTGGGTGTGGCCCAAACCCCTGACCAATGCACACGAATATTTAGAATTAGGCGACTTTCTATGTTGCCTACCATAAAATTATTTAATTTAAACATGTCGAAAACTTAACAATGAAACTAAAAAAATTTATACTAAATTAGTATATAAATTTATAACAATTTTTAATCATATTATAATATCTATAAAAATAATGTTATTTAATGGCCGCTATTTACGACTGACTTGTGAATAAACTAAATATTACGTTCAATTTAGTATTATTTTTTAACGTTATGATTATTTAATTTATATATTACTTATTTGACATTTTGTAAGATAACCTAATGGCATTAATAACTTTATGTCATTTTTAATCATTATTATTGTAAATTATTCAAAAATACCACTTATTTGAAAAAACAAATTATTATTATAAGTAATATTTTTAATTTGATATGTCAACTTATGTTTTACATTTAAATTTATAAACGTTTTAAACTAATTTTAAAAGATAGTCTTTAAATATTTTTAAGTTTATTCAATATTTGATTTATATTTTGGATTTAATATGATATTTAAATGACATTTTATTTATATTTTTGATTTAACAATATATTTAAATTTACATTTTAAGTATTTTATATTAATAGTTCAAAAGAATCTGCCATTAAAATAAGAATATTTCACATTTAATAACATATTTAATAACATATTTAGTTAATACATTAGATATAGTAGATTGAAATTGGAAGAGTTTTATGGGTTTCAAATGCATGTCAGTCAACATGTGGTGCTTAGAATATATATATATATATATATATATATATATATATATATATATATATATATGGTTTCAAATGCATGTCAACATGTGGTGCTTAGAATATATATATATATATATATATATATATATATATATATAGAGAGAGAGAGAGAGCAATGATCATTTGAGAACTCATAGTTTCCTGAGAACCCGAGAACTAAAGGTGGAACGTTAGATCAAAAAAACGAATGACCAAGATCATTTGTGACATTTTTGTAAATAAATAGAAACTTATTGGGGCAGGGGTATCTTAACTTAAAAGGGAAAGGGTATTATAGGAAACAAAAAAATAAAAGGGAAAGGGTATTATAGAAAAATATCTCGTTCTCCCTCCCTCTCCCTCTCACTCTTTCTCTCATGGTTTAGCCTCCAACGACCAATGTATCTATGTCGATGACCACCGCCTACAGCGGCCTTCGAGATCGTGATTCATGACCACCGCCTACAACGGCCGTCGAGATCGTGATTCATGAAATATCTGCCACAGTTCCTTCCTTCCTCCCGTCGTCGACTCGTCTACTGATTGTGTCGCATCATCACTCAGACTCTTCATTGACATCTATGGATCCACAATCGATCCAACTTTTATCTCCGATAATCATCAATTGACATGAAATATGAAATCCTCCAACGATCAAAGCTTCTATATCACAAACCTTCCAACATGTGTTGACAATGACCATGGACGCAACATCGACTTCTCATGCTCTGCCAAGCGTGAAACTCTCAGAGTTAACCACCTCCAAATTCAACCACAATTCTTCAGTGTAAGTTTATATATGAATATCCTTATGTACAAGCATGTATTCCATTCAATTGTGTATATGGTGTGCAGTTTATGTTATTAGTTTCGCCTGATCAATTATGAAATGTTGTACTTCCTTTGAATCCTGATCGGTAATAAAACTGAAATCAGATTGGTAAGGAAATTGAATCCTAAGTCTATTGGAGATCCGTGCGTTAGAAGCTATATTATAATTTGGTTCTGTAAAATTTGTCGAATCCATAGCGTTTGATTCTCATATAACCTGTATATGCTTCATATCTTACAATTTTAGGTTGTTAGTATTGAAATTATTCTGAAATTTAGTCATGCCTTTGTTAATTTAAGTTAGGCATCACTAACGTGTAAACGAGCTATGGTTGGATCATTAACTTCCTTGGCATTTCTATTCGGAAAACATTTTAGCTCTTTTAAAAGTCCACACACTTGATGAAATTGCCTCCTGTTTGTTATAATTAAACTAAAACATCCACCTACTTGATCTACTTGTAGTGTGTGTTTCCATAGAAAACATCAAGTTTCTTTCTGCAACCATACATGAAAAGCATCCGGGAACTCCAATTCAACTGTCAGCAACCTCCAGAAATTAAAATTGGATAACCTCATTAAGAATATAGGTTTAGCTGAAAATAACTTCTGTTCTGTAGGGGTATGCACACATCCTTTGAGTGAAACTGAATCTGATTCACATTTGGAGGAGGAAAAAGTTCGAGTATTGCTTTTGAATCTTGGAGGCCCAGAGACACTTGTTGATGTTCAACCCTTTCTCTATAACCTCTTTGCAGATCCGGTATGTGTATTAATTCCTTTTTGAAAGTCTAAAGAAAGATTCAATGCTAATTTAGTTCCAATATTTTTCATCATGCTAACAATTTTAGTGTTTGGGACAGGATATTATCCGTCTACCAAGGTTGTTCTGTTTCCTACAATAACCTTTAGCACAAATCATTTCTGTATTAAGAGCAAGAAAAAGTAAAGAAGCTTATGCTATTGTTAAGACATGCTATTGTTGATGTTTGAGTTTACTAGTTGACTTTCATCTGATTTTTATATTGCATTTCATTTCAGTATATATTTATGATTATAGTTGTTTGTTGTAGGATGCTGCTCTAAATTCAGAACTTGAAGCTAAGAAATTACCTGCTAATGTCTACATTGCAATGAGTTACTGACATCCTTTCACTAAAGAAGCTGCCCAACAGGTAGTTAACTTATTATCATTTAATCATCCTTTTTCGTTGTAATTGCTCATTTGAAGACACATTTTGGATAATAAGTGGAGAATAAGTGGTTTACCATCAACAGGGCATTTCAATTCCAACACAAAATAATAATAATAATAATAATAATAATAATAATAATAATAATAAATTAAAGATTACCATAAAGTGGTCATCAATTGAGATTGTTAATAATGATGTTTCTTTTTTATCCATGACAAATTAAGAGGGATGGGATCACGAGGCTTGTGGTGTTGCCTCTTTACCCTCAGTTTTCTATTTCAACAACTGGGTCAATTATACGTGCACTTCAATACATCTTTAGGTAAATCATAAATGCTTGATTTCATTTTCTGTCAGATTCTTGATTTTGAAACTCATTAATTTGAGTCACATCACAATCACATGTAGGTAAGACAAAGTTTTGTCTAAGCTTCATGTTGCTATTATCCAATCATGGTATCAACGATATGGTTATATCAAGGATATGGCTGACTTTTATTGAAGAATAGTTGCAAAGTTTTAATAAACCTCAAGAGGTAAGCTTCTTTGTTGATTGCTTTTAAATATTAAATACCATGAAATCTCAAAGTAAAAGTATAATAATAAAAAAAAAGGGTGAACCAAGAAATAGCAACCAATAGATGAAATTTCTCTGAATGAAAGGAAAAGTGAAGAACCAAGTCAATATGCAATGCTAAAAGACGGTGAGGAGTTGGAACTAAAAGAACTACAAGCAACATCAAATCCATTAACATGTTATGCTCATTGTGCAACCAATAGGTTACATGGTTGCTCCCTTTGCAAAGGCCATGTTCATTTACTTGATACTCATTTCATTTCTTATTCTTGATTCACAAGTAAATCAAATATGATTCACAAGTAAATCACATATGATTCACAAGTAAATCACATGAGATTCACATATAAATCACATGTGATTCACATGTGAATCGCACATGAATCACATTTGATTCACATATGAATCACATGTAAATTACATGCAATTCACATACGATTCACATGTAATTCACAAATGAATCACATGTAATTCACATGTAAATCACAAGTGAATCACATATGAATTGCATGTGATTCACATGTAATTCACATATGAATTGCATGTGATTCACATGTAAATCACATGTAATTCACATATGAATTGCATGTGATTCACATATAAATCACATATGTATTTTTGTGAGTGTTTTTGCATTAATCAATTTCTTTTTAATTTTCTTGTAGATTTGGAAGAAAATTGTGGTGAATAATGAAGAGTTGAAAAATGATAAATTGAAGAAAATATGGAAATATTGACACAAAGACAAGAAAACCCTTTCAATTTGTAGCATTTTTTTTGTTTTTTTATATTTTATTTTATATCGAATAAAATACTTATTGAATTGTGTTTTATAGATTAGTAAATAAAATTAGTTTTCTTATAATTTCTTTACAAATATTATAGTATAAGAAATATGCATAAATTCATTTGAAAAAATATGCATATATGCACCAAAAATGTTGATTTTTTTGGTTAAAACGAGTTTTTTTTAATATTCTAGTTTTTTTATTTTAAATTTACTAATTTTTAAATATTTACTTTTTCAAAAAATGCATTTTTTTTTTTTAAAAAATGCAGTTTTTTTTTTTGAAAAAAAGTTGCAGTTTTTAAAAAAAATGCAGTTTTTTTAAAAAATTCCAGTTTTTTTTTTAAATTGCAGTTTATATATATATATATATATATATATATATATATATATATATATATATATATATATAGGGCCGGCCCCGACATTTTAGAGGCCCTGTACAATTTATTATTTTTCGGCCCTAAAAATTCGGTTTTAAGGTTTTTCATATCAAATATAGTTTTTTCTAATTCCACTGTACATACTATCCTTTTTGGCTATCCACTGGACATAATGTAAAAAAAAGAATGAAAAAAAACCTAACTCATACATATCCTTTTTGGCTATCCAAAATTTTCATTGATTTGAAATTTGCATAAGATGATTACCTAGAATCAATAGAATTGATGAACAAATGTACACGAACTTATTAGTGAAATTGAACATCATAACTTCCCCAGCAATTCATGACATGAACATGATAAACATAACATTATTATCAATTATATTGTTAACATAATAAACATAACATTATATCAATTTATTATTTCTTACTCTAACATGCCACTGTACAACATCAAATCCACTCTAATATGTGAATTAAGATATGGGCCCCTGTTGTGAAAGAAAACTCCATGTTTTAGTGACTTTTAGAAAAAAATATAATATATTGTCGTATAAAATGTGTAAGGATATCAAGCTCTGCATAATTTTACATTTTCTACTTGCGTAAGGAGAGAAAAATATGATAGAAACACAAACCTGGTTATGCCGCTAAGAAGAGAAACATCAAAACCTGGAAGCAGAAACAAATTAGCGCCCGAGAAGGCGAGAAGAACCAAAGAACTCCGTTTCCAAATCAGAACTCTGAACACCAAGAAAAAGATCGAAAGTATGAGAGATTCAGGAAGAGATTATCCCACAGATGAAACTGAAACGATGAAATCAATCTCTTGTGAGCGACGATTTGCTTGATTCTTTCCGAATTCCGATTTGATGTTTTTTGCACTGTTTCCAAAACTGTGAATCGTCTTTTCCTATTTGGTTGCTGATTTTCTTCCCTCCTCCGGTAAAATACTATAGAGTAGAGACGCATAATTTTTTTGGGCCCTAGTATATATATATATATATATATATATATATATATATATATATATATATATATATATATATATATATATATATATATATATATATATATATATTATAATATCAACCAATCATTTTTAAAAGGTATTAGTGTAATCTTACCATATAATTAATATCATCCGGATTAAATTAAAATATCATCCGGATTAAATTAAAATGTGAATGATTTCAATCAAATTCCTAAATATCAGGCTATTAATTATGGATCTTATCAAACATAATCATATATATATATATATATATATATATATATATATATATATATATATATATATATATATATACTAGAAAAGTTTGAGGCACGTGCTAAGCACGACCCATGAATTGTATTTTCGGTATATTTTAGAAAAACCATAAGATTATACCGACAAACCATATTTAAACAAATACATTGCGGTGTTTTTTCTTGAAGGGTTTTTTACGGCTAAATGCAAAAAAATAGCAATGAACTTTCATGCATAGTTTTTCTATTGATTTTTTCGATAGAAATGTAAGAACAATGCTATTATTGGAAGCTCTCTTGATGAAGTATGAAAGGGGAGATGTGCTTTTGGACACCTCATATGATAAAAAATAATAGTGTGTATAAGTCAGAATAATTTTGTCTCACCCTGCAAAAAGAAAGATACGATTTAACTCGGAAATGAATATTTTGGAATCAAATTGAACAAAATTCTTACATTTTAAGATTCTCGGCACTAATGCAATGCATTGCAATGTTGAAATAGAATAAAAGGATAGTAACAAAAAAATATGAAATGAAAGTACATTTCACTAATATATGGATAAATGCTTATCATAATAGAAAGAAATGTAAGCATGATGCTATAATAAGATAAATAAAACTCGAAACTACAATGATTGGGTAGATTTTTCAAATGCCCTTAATAAGAAAAAAAGAAAAAACAATGATGTAATAAGATTGAAAATAAATAGAATGCTAAAATAAATAAATAAGGAAGTACATGTCTCTATATGGGATTAGTTAACGTTGGTTACCTTTGCTTCATATGGACTGGTGAGAAGAGTACAACTAATGTTACTTGTAGATTTTCTCAGTTTTGTAGTTATAAAGTCTATTTAATTAATAGTAAAGTTTAAAGACCATCATACCATAAGGGGGGATTATGTTAGCAATATTTCTGGACACAAAGCGTCACCTGGGTGGGTGTCTAAGATAAGATGTCTATATTGTTGTTAAGTAGGTGCCTTTTTAAGGGTTGCAACACCAATGCACATGTGTCTGCTTAAATAATACATGCCATTTGTTTTATTCAAATCCCTTGTTCTCTCTTTTTCATCAGCAAACCTAACAATCCATACCATTTTGAACACAGTTACTTTGTAAAACATGGAATTGTAATTTAGATTATATTATCATGAAAAAGGTTCCTGCCATTAAGAATTAGATGAACTAAAATGGGCTATATTGCAATTTCCATTCCTTTCGGTTATGGAATGGAAAACAAGCACCCCTAGAATGAAAATTAACAACTTTGATAATTTGTCAATTTCTCAATGGGATCTGATGTGTCAACAACTGTAGTCATAATTATATTACAAGAAGCCAATACATGTCGAAACCAATGAGAAAATGTAAAAAAATTGTTTAACAAAATCTAATTTGAGATGCCTTCTGAAGCACACGGGTTTAGTTTCAATTACATGCTCCTCAACCTTTTCACACCATTATCACAACTTAAATTCATCGTTTTCTCTTTCGATTAGACAACCAAGTTCTAAAGCAACTTTTTCTTTTCATTTACCTGCCTTCTGAATGATACCACTCTTGTTGGAGCTTTCTGATGGTATTTTTTTCAAACAGGAATGGATTCATGGAAAACACAATATACATCATATATATATATATATATATATATATATATATATATATATATATATATATATATATAGAGACATTTCTTCCAAGAATATGTCTTTTCATATCAAATTCATAATAGCGTTCAATTGTGCCTTTGGAAAGTCAAACCTTGTACTTTTCAAAGTGAAAATCCATATTGATGATAGCTGAGAATGTGTTCTAACTTGAAAACTTTTCTGTATTATTTATGAAATCAAAAAACCAAGAAAAAAATGTTGAATGTGTGTTTTCTTGAGGTTGTTGTGCATGACGTTTGGAAATAGCTTACAATATTACTAAAGTTTACCTTCTAAAGCTAAATTATAACATGAAAGTGATAATTATGAGAGATTAGGGAAACATAGGTGGAGGCAATAGATATTACCTCAAAAACCCTAAAATGGAGGAGGCAAATGTACAAAGGATGTCTTGAATTCCCTACAAATCCAATCAAAATCAATATTGAATTCAACATATCCACAAAAAATTGCAAAAGAAACCACCTAAACAATATAATTAGATAAACTTTCACTTTTAATTTCAAATGATACAAACACGAAAATTTTCATAAAATGATACAAACATTAAATTGTAGAAGAAATCACAAATTCACTGACGGGACCAAATATTTCATCTGCTTTGCAAACCTATATAAATTAAAAGTGGAAAACCAACAGAAACCTCAACCATCTTCTTCTTTAAGGAACCCCCCTTTCCCTCGACTTGCGATTTCCCACATAAAGGGTCCTTGCAACCACCTCACTGCACGTTAAAGAGGAGAACAAGAAAGAAATATTATATTTGACCAATAGGCTTTGAAGAAGAAACGAGAGAGAGAGAGAGAGAGAGAGAGAGAGAGAGAGAGAGAACTCCGATATAAACCTTACCGGTTTCAGTCGTGGGTTATTTTCTAAAAAAAGGCGAATATGATAAGTGTAAGACAGAAATAGAAGATAAGGAGCGATTGTATTCCGGAAAGGAAACATGTGTGACAGTGATTCTTTTGGGGAATCGGGAAGCGGTGGTTGAACATAGATGTACCCTCTTTGAAACGTCTCGTCTAGAGCGACGATTGACCCATCTTCAACCGCTGCCAAATGCTCTTCTTTAAGATCTGGTCACGCGTCGTATGCACTCTGAAAATATTAGGGTTTTCAAAAGAAAGGAACCTAAATCAGTATAGAAGAAAGGAATCGCCATTACAAAGTGTGAGGAGGAAAAAGAGGGAAGAAGTGGTGGGAAATGGAGTCTCAAACATGGTTGGTGACAAACTCGTATTGAGTGAGAGTGGAACAGACGCCTCTTTCAAAGAAGGGTTATGCTTAGGAAAAGAAAGGCGACGTTATATGGTACATTGTGTCGGTCTGAATACAGGTAACGTGGCGTCCTTGTAACCTTGTGAATTTGCTCAAGACGGCACGAGAATGGAAGGGTTTTTTTATATAATAATGATATATATATATATATATATATATATATATATATATATATATATATGATTATGTTTGATAAGATCCATAATTAATAGCCTGATATTTAAGAATTTGATTGAAATCATTCACATTTTAATTTAATCCGGATGATATTAATTATATGGTAAGATTACACTAGTACCCTTTAAGGATGATTGGCTGATATTAAATCCTACAACCACACAATAATTACTTTGAATACAAGAACGTATCTCTCTCTCTCTCTCTCTCTATATATATATATATATATATATATATATATATATATATATATATATATATATATATATATATATATATATATATATATATATATATATATGGAAGGGTTATTTGGAAAACAAAAAAACCCTAAAAATCATATAAATACATAAAATAAAATATTTAGAGATCACAAAACTTTTTTTTAAAACTTTTTTATAGAAAAATCACAGCTTTTTTAATAAAATCGCTGAAAAAAATAATAAAAAATCAATTTTTTATAAAAAAAATTTAAAATTTTTTTTCAGCGATTTTATACTAAAAGCTGTGATTTTTTCATAAAAAAAATTCAAAAAAAAGTTTTGTGATCTCTAAGTATTTTTTATGCATTTTTTTTATTTTTAGGGTTTTTTTTATGGTTTTTTGTTTCCATAGAACCTAAACCTATATATATATATATATATATATATATATATATATATATATATATATATATATATAGGTTTAGGTTCTATGGAAACAAAAAACCATAAAAATCAAAAAAATGCATAAAAAAAAATACTTAGAGATCACAAAACTTTTTTTTGAATTTTTTTATGAAAAAATCGCAGCTTTTAGTATAAAATCGCTGAAAAAGTTTTTTAAAAAAAACCAATTTAAAAAAAGTTGATTTTTTATTATTTTATTCAGCGATTTTATTAAAAATGCTGCGATTTTTCTATAAAAAATTTTAAAAAAAAAGTTTTGTGATCTCTAAATATTTTTTTATGTATTTTTATAATTTTTAGGGTTTTTTTTGTTTTCCTAATAACCCTTATATATATATATATATATATATATATATATATATATATATATATATATATATATATATATATATATATATATATATATATATATATATATAGAGAGAGAGAGAGAGAGAGAGAGAGATAGGTTCATGTATTCAAAGTAATTATTGTGTGGTTGTAGGATTTAATATCATCAATTCATTCTTAAAGGTATTAGTGTAATCTTACCATATAATTAATATCATCCTGATTAAATTAAAATGTGAATGATTTCAATCAAATTCCTAAATATCAGGCTATTAATTATGGATCTTATCAAACATAATCATATATATATATATATATATATATATATATATATATATATATATATATATATATATATATATATATACTAGAAAAGTTTGAGGCCCGTGCTAAGCACGACCCATGAATTGTATTTTCGGTATATTTTAGAAAAACCATAAGATTATACCGACAAACCATGTTTAAACAAATACATTGCGGTGTTCTTTCTTGAAGGGTTTTTTACGGCTAAATGCAAAAATATAGCAATGAACATTCATGCATAGTTTTTCTATTGATTTTTCGATAAAAATGTAAGAATAATGCTATTATTGGAAGCTCTCTTGATGGAGTATGAAAGGGGAGATGTGCTTTTTGACACCTCATATGATAAAAAATAATAGTGTGTATAAGTCTGAATAATTGTCTCTCACCCTGCAAAAAGAAAGATACAATTTAACTCGGAAATGAATATTTTGGAATCAAATTGAACAAAATTCTTACATTTTAAGATTCTCGGCGCTAATGCAATGCATTGCAATGTTGAAATAGAATGAAAGGATAGTAACAAAAAAATATGAAATGAAAGTACATTTCACTAATATACGGATAAATGCTTATCATAATAGAAAGATATGTAAGCATGATGCTATAATAAGATAAATAAAACTCGAAACTACAATGATTGGGTAGATTTTTCAAATGCCCTTAATTAGAAAAAAATAAAAAAACAATGATGTAATAAGATTGAAAATAAATAGAATGCTAAAATAAATAAATAAGGAAGTACATGTCTCTATATGGGATTAGTTAACGTTGGTTACCTTTGCTTCATATGGACTGGTGAGAAGAGTACAACTAATGTTACTTGTAGATTTTCTCAGTTTTGTAATTATAAAGTCTATTTAATCAATAGTAAAGTTTAAAGACCTTCATATCATAAGGGGGGATTATGTTAGCAATATTTCTGGACACAAAGCGTCACTTGGGTGGGTGTCTAAGATAAGATGTCTATATTGTTGTTAAGTAGGTGCATTTTTAAGGGTTGCAACACCAATGCACATGTGTCTGCTTAAATAATACATGCCATTTGTTTTATTCAAATCCCTTGTTCTCTCTTTTTCATCAGCAAACCTAACAATCCATACCATTTTGAACACAGTTACTTTGTAAAACATGGAATTGTAATTTAGATTATATTATCATGAAAAAGGTTTATGCCATTAAGAATTAGATGAACTAAAATGGGCTATATTGCAATTTCCATTCCTTTCGGTTATGGAATGGAAAACAAGCACCCCTAGAATGAAAATTAACAACTTTGATAATTTGTCAATTTGTCAATGGGATCTGATGTGTCAATAACTGTAGTCATAATTATATTACAAGAAGCCAATACACGTGGAAACTAATGAGAAAACGTAAAAAAATTGTTTAACAATATCTAATTTGAGATGCCTTCTGAAGCACACGGGTTTAGTTTCAATTACCTGCTCGTCAACCTTTTCACACCATTATCACAACTTAAATTCATCGTTTTCTCTTTCGATTAGACAACCAAGTTCTAAAGCAACTTTTTCTTTTCATTTACCTGCCTTCTGAATGATACCACTCTTGTTGGAGCTTTCTGATGGTATTTTTTTCAGACAGGAATGGATTCATAGAAAACACAATATACATCTTATATATATATATATATATATATATATATATATATATATATATATATATATATATATATATATATATATATATATATGTAGACATTTCTTCCAAGAATATGTCTTTTCATATCAAATTCATAATAGCGTTCAATTGTGCTTTTGGAAAGTCAAACCTTGTACTTTTCAAAGTGAAAATCCATATTGATGATAGCTAAGAATGTGTTCTAACTTGAAAATTTTTCTGTATTATTTATGAAATCAAAAAACCAAGAAAAAAATGTTGAATGTGTGTTTTCTTGAGGTTGCTGCGCATGACGTTTGGAAATAGCTTACAATATTACTAAAGTTTACCTTCTAAAGCTAAATTATAACATGAAAGTGATAATTATGAGAGATTAGGGAAACATAGGTGGAGGCAATAGATATTACCTCAAAAATCCTAAAATGGAGGAGGCAAATGTACAGAGGATGTCTTCAATTCCCTACAAATCCAATCAAAATCAATATTGAATTCAACATATCCACAAAAAATTGCAAAAGAAACCACCTAAACAATATAATTAGATAAACTTTCACTTTTAATTTCAAATGATACAAACACGAAAATTTTCATAAAATGATACAAACATTAAATTGTAGAAGACATCACAAATTCACTGACGGGACCAAATATTTCATCTGCTTTGCAAACCTGTATTGTGACATCCGCCTAAAATGGATTCGGGTCAACCCAACCCAATTGAAAATTTAATAAACCCTACTCAAGATTACTTGACGCTAATAGGATCAAAACCCATACACTACGATATAAATTGACGTTAATAGCAACATAGTATAGTACAACGTTATAACTATAATCAAATTAAATTATGATACCATATTAAAATCAAATCAAAGTATAATGCTCTAATTAAATTAAAAGAATCAAACTTGAATGCTATAATTAAACTTCAAATCAAAGTAGATTGTTATAATCAAATAATAACCTATCTTTTATAAAACTCCCTTTTTATAAACTTTACATTAAATTTTATAAAACTCTATTTTTATAAACTTTACATTAAATTTTATAAAACTCTTATATTAATTATGTAAAAGATGCTTGTGTTAGTGGGAAATTATGAAGACCACCAAAAGCAAAAAGATTATTCCCATGGTCTCCCACTCACACCTCCCATCCACTTTCCTTTCCTTTTTCTCCCAACACATTATTCTCTTCACCACTTAAACCTTCTCTATTCTTTCTCTCACTCTCAATCTCGAAATTCATACACGAAATACTCATATTCCAGCCAAGAACAATCTATTATACTCAAATCTTCATCCCTCTTGAAGCATTCATCAAGGTATGTTGTTAAAAGTTTCAAATTCATACAAGAAACAAATTAAATCCACCAAACTATCTAAAACTCATTTTATGCATAAAACTGATTTTTCTCAGAGTCCCATCAATAAAATAAGAAGTTCTGGAAATTTTCAGAAAATAACTTATTTTTATTGAATTACTATAATTATTGCAATAAAGTAGGGCAATAATTCACATAAAATACTTTTTGCATAGAATAAATTCTGAGACAATTCTGGGATGACCTATATATTGATTAAACATAATTTATGAAGTTTCATGCATTTATATTATTGTTTACTATTATTTATGATTTTATTGATTAATTAATAATGAAATATATAAAAAATACTTCCCATAGTCACAAATATCCGAAACTTATACAATGGGCTCTATATCATGTTATAAAACTATGCTTAATTTTACAGAAGTTTTGGGAATCATTTATTATTTTTCCCGGATTTTGTTGTTGTTTAACCATTAAAGTATTAAATAAATACTAAAACAGTTCAGAAAAATATAAAATTTTTACAGTAATTAATATTATATGAAATAATGATTTCCTAATAATTTCATAATTTTTCAATACTGTTTACTATTTAAAACCATTTTCCTAAGTATTTAAGCATGTAAAAAATGCATTTTAATGATTATTTCATATAAATAATTGTTAAAATCTGTAAATAATTATAATTGGGCAAGTTATTATTTTAATAAGAAATTATTAAAATCTGGCCTAAATTGAAAATATAAATTAATTATGCAAAGTAATTAATTCAATTTAAAATTCATTTAACAAATGAATACCTTAATATTCTAATCAAAATGAGTTATTGTTAATTCATCTAATATAAGAATATGTGTCTAATTATTTGTATTAATACTCCATTCTCGTTTAGCAGTTCCTAAACCAAAACTATTAATTATATTATGTTCTACGCCATTTTGACCCGAACCGTCTATTGTACGACACACGCATTTCGTTTTGGGACTAATGTGAGTAATCTACCCCATATTTTATAATTTTCAATACTTTTGGGGTGTATCATGTGGTTCTAATATGTTCCAACTTCATTTTATTGTTTTATGACAATTGAGACATTGTTGGGACATTTATACGTGAGTCATTAATTGTATAACTATTGTTTGTTTACGCTACATGTACTTGTAGTGCATTACCATTTTTAGTCTAATCTCCATGACTATGCCCGTATTCTTGAGGTACGTTATGGACAATAATAGCGCTATTGGGTTGACCACCCCGCCTTGGGACGCTAAGGTGATTGATCGCACGTGGTTGAGTGTGTTTGATGATTAGATGCTCCATCCTATATATTTATATATATATATATATATATATATATATATATATATATATATATATATATATATATATATATAGGGTGAGGACTTATTGTTGTTGTTATCATTTGTTAATCAATTTTTGATTTATAAACCGTTATCTCAAATACAATTGTTTGCCGACTTCAAAAGAAAACAAATTTCAAATTATAAATGTTTCAACTTCACAATTTTCTCTACTAAAATTAGATTACTCACCAACTCTCGTAGTTGACTTGTTTTTACCCATGATGCAGATTTGAAGAATGAAGTTGATGAAAAATAGGTTGTGCCTTAGAAATCCACAAGACTATTTAAATTTGATGTAATAAATGTTGTTTGTATTTGGATTTGTATTTGTATGTTGTGGATCTTGTTTGCATACTTAGTACTTAATTGAATCTAATCATATTATAACATAGTTGTCATGAGACTTTGAACAATATATCACGCCTTGATCGATTCCGACAAGGATCGGGGTGTGACAGATTGGTATCAGAGCCCTTGACTATAGGGAATTAGGTTAATTGCCTTGACCTAGTCTATAGCCTCTAGGGTCCTCTCATATGCTAGTTTATAAAAGGCACACACAACTGCATGCAATTCACACTTAGAAAATCCTAGGAATACCTTTGTGTGTTAATTGCTCCCTTAAGTGCATACATATTACTCCTGACACTTATATGTGTGCATACACTGGTGAATATTCTCCTCTTTCTCTGAAAATCACACACATATTCAAGTGGTTTTAAAAAAATATGTATATACATATATATTCCTTAGAGCTCATAGGAAATTCAAAGTCATCCACTCTAGTTGGGTAGGATCATAGTAATGGACGCGTAGTAACTGGAAGGGGGAGGTGCCGGTAGCCTGAAAGTCCTAACTAGGCGAGCATTCGTATACATCCCAATCAACCGAGGGACCAGTTTGCTTATCTGGGGACCAAAGGCGAGAGTTCCTAAACCTATAGGCCAAAGCGCGTCATTCACATTACTTTTGAGCCATCAAAATACCCGACCTTATCAAACGTATCCGAAAGGATACACTCCAAAATGGCCAACTCATTGGACTATTAAGTTCCCTAATGGGCCTAGTAGTGGGAAAGACATGTGAAAACTTAGTTTTGTGGGGGGCCCATGCAAGTGCTACATGTTTCACATTTAGTAACCATGGAAAGCCCAAAAGGTGCCCAACACTCCTAACCATGGCCCAACAAGTGTTTTACAATTATTTTACCCAACAATGTCTAAAAACTATATTTCCATAATCAATTTACAAATAAATCACAAGTCCATATGCGTGTTTCTCGTAGATGGCATTACGACCCCCATACGCTGCTCGCAACAACCGAAGGCTAGCTGCCCTTATCGCCAAGGAGGTAGCAAACGTGATCCCAACAATTGCAACCCAACTTCATTCTCTTCAGCCACAAGCTTCAGCAACCACTCCTCGTTGCTCGTTCAAGCACTTTCGTAACTGCAATCCGCCTTACTTCAAAGGCATCGATGGTGCCACCGCACTCCTCACATGGATTGAAGAAATGGAGAGTACTTTCATCCATAGCGAGTGTCCTGAGGACCTGATGGTCCGTCATGCTACAGGGTGCCTCCAAGGTCATGCTCTCACATGGTGGAACCTAGAAAAACGGGCAAAGGGAGAGGTTGCTGCCTTGGGAATGACCTGGTCAAAACTAAAGGAACGCATGATGGAGAAGTTCTGTCCTGACAGCGAATTGCAAACTCTCGAGGATGAATTCTGGAATCTGAAACAGGTGGGAGGCGACAACGCGACCTACACCAATAGATTCCATGATCTCTCGAGACTCCTACCTCACATGGTTCAACCTATGAAAACTGCAATACATCGCTACATCAAAGGGTTACCACGCCAGATCCGAGATTCAGTGACCAGCAGCAGGCCATCTACCCTAGAATCCGCCATTGAAATAGCAGGTCAACTCAACGAGGATAATATGAACGATGGTGTCCTCCCACGCAAGGGTTCAAAGATGTCAACTGAAAAGACGACCCCTGAGACCCCCCTAATTGTCAAGTCCGAGTCCTCCCACCGACATGACAAAAAGAAGCGGAAAAGTCATCACCACAACCATGTTGTTATTACTCCTGGTACTCCTATCACCCAAGTCACCCCACAAGCCCAACCGAATAAAAAGCCGTATACCGGACCTCACCCCCTCTGTAACCACTGTAACTATCACCATATGACCACCAGCCCGTGTCGCCTCTGTACGAATTGTGGTCGCTATGGCCACTTGGCGGACACATGTCGTGCACAAAAAACTCAGCGACCACTCTATCTACCCTCAAATCAGCAAACACAAACCCGATATCCAACTGGAACATGCTTCAACTGTGGTGACCCCACCCATTTCAGAAACGCGTGTCCTAGGCTAGTCAATATCATCAACACCCAGGCCCAGGCAAATCCAACAATGCAGGTTCCAGCTCCCAAAGGCCGAGCCTTTGTCATTACCACAACCCAAGCAAAGACCGATAACAAGGTCGTAAATGGTACGTTTCTCATAAATGACTGCTACGCGTCAGTACTTTTTGATTCAGGTGCCGATAAAAGTTTTGTGTCTTTGGAATTTGAGCCCATACTTCACACATCTCGCACGATTCTTGATGAGTACTTTACCGTAGAAGTCGCCGATGGAAAATACGTTTCACTCAATGCAGTCATCCAAGATTGCACCTTCGATTTTTGCGGCATAAATTTTCTGTCAATTTAGTTCCTATGGAACTTGGTAGCTTCGACATCATAGTAGGAATAGACTGGCTATCCCAAAACCATGCTGAAATAGTATGTTACGATAAGTTCATTCGTATTCCTCTCGCCGACGGTCAAAGTCTTCGTATTTATGGCGAGACTCATTCGAAAAAGCTTAGTCTTATGTCATGTACTCAAGCTCGATCATATCTACGAAAAGAATATATGGCTTTCTTAGCGCATGTGGTGGAAACAAAGGTCAAAGAAAAAAAGATCGAAGATATTCCGATAGTACGAGACTTTCCCGACATCTTTCCTGATGATGTATCTGGAATCCCTCCAGTACATGAGCTAGAGTTCCGCATCGATCTTGTTCCTGAGGCTACTCCCATAGCCAAGTCTCCATATCGGTTGGCTCCAGCCGAGATGCAAGAATTGGCAAGTCAGCTCCAAGAGTTAACCGATAAGGGATTTATCCGCCCTAGTACTTCACCCTGGGGAGCCCCGGTTCTCTTCATCAAAAAGAAAGATGGTTCGTTTCGTATGTGTATCGATTATCGGGAGTTAAATAAATTAACCATCAAGAACCGATATCCGTTACCTCAGATCGACGACCTTTTTGATCAGCTTCAAGGAGCTTCATGCTTCTCCAAAATTGACCTTCGCTCGGGTTATCACCAACTTCGAGTACGGGAAGAAGACATCCCCAAAACCGCTTTCCGAACCCGCTATGGTCATTACGAGTTCACTGTTATGCCTTTCGGCCTAACAAATGCCCCTGCCGTATTCATGGACTTGATGAATCGGGTATTTAAACCTTATCTCGACCGTTTTGTTATCGTCTTTATTGATGAAATCCTCATTTACTCCAAGACAAAGGCAGAGCATGAAAGACACCTTCGCCTAACTCTCCAAACGTTGCAAGGAAATCGGCTCTACGCCAAATTTTCGAAATGCGAGTTTTGGTTAAATGAGGTACAATTCCTTGGTCATATTGTAAGTGACAAGGGTATTTTAGGTGATCCTGTAAAAGTTGAAGCAGTCCAGAATTGGAAAGCCCCACGTACCCCCAAGGAAATTCGGTCCTTCCTCGGTTTAGCCGGTTATTACCGGCGTTTCATTTCAAATTTCTCAAAGATTGCTTTACCGCTTACTTCTCTCACTTGCAAGGGTACACCATTTGATTGGGGACCCAAGCAGGAATACGCTTTCCAAACCCTTAAACAAAGTTTGTGTAACGCTCCGATTCTTACACTCCCTGAAGGATCCGAAGATTTCGTGGTATTCTGCGATGCCTCCAATCTCGGTCTAGGTTGTGTTTTGATGCAAAAGGGAAAGGTTATAGCTTACGCATCACGACAACTCAAAATCCACGAAAGAAATTATACGACTCATGATTTGGAGCTCGGTGCCGTGGTTTTCGCTCTTAAAATTTGGAGGCATTACCTTTACGGCACTAAATGCGTAATTTTCACCGACCACAAGAGTTTGCAACATATTCTTAATCAAAAGGAACTCAATATGAGGCAAAGACGATGGGTCGAGCTCCTAAATGATTACGAGTGTGAAATACGCTATCATCCGGGCAAGGCAAACGTCGTAGCCGACACGTTAAGCCGAAAAGAACATGCCCATGCATTTCATCTAATATGTTCTCCTATCTTGTCCAATCTCAGCGACCGAATTCGAGGAGCCTAACACTCGGAAATTACCGAAAATGACATGCCCACGGGAATTGATGGGGAGTTGGAAACTAAATCCGATGGTATTTTCTATTATCAAGATCGCATCTGGATCCCAGATCGTGACAATCTTCGTATATTACTGATGGAAGAAATCCATAAAACCCGATATTCCATTCATCCGGGCACTGACAAGATGTATCATGGCCTGAGAACCAATTATTGGTGGTCGGGAATGAAAAAGGATATTGCCTTATTCGTGGCCAAATGTCTTACATGTTCCAGGGTCAAAGTAGAACATCAACGACCCTCTGGACTATTGGTCCAACCAGAAATCCCCAGGTGGAAATGGGAAGCGATCGCCATGGATTTCGTAACCAAACTTCCCCGTACCACAAAAGGACACGACAACATTTGGATAATCATTGACCGTTTGACCAAATCCGCTCATTTCCTTCCCATCCGTGAAAATTTCAAAGTCGAAAAACTTGCTCGGATTTACATCAACGAGATAGTTAGTCGGCATGGCATTCCTCTCAACATCATTTCAGATCATGATGGGAGATTTCTCTCTCGGTTTTGGCAATCACTTCAAACAGCCATGGGAACCCGCCTCGATCTCAGTACCGCCTATCATCCTCAGACCGATGGTCAATCTGAGAGGACAATTCAAACACTCGAAGATATGTTGAGGGCGTGTGTCTTGGATTTCGGAGGAAACTGGGACTCTCATTTACCGTTGGTGGAATTCTCCTTTAATAACAGTTATCATTCTAGCATCAAGATGCCACCATTTGAGGCATTGTATGGCCGTAAATGCCGATCTCCTATTTGCTGGCATGAAATTGGTGAGTCCCACGTGATTCGCGCAACAGTGGATTCTCCAATCGTTGGTCCTGAGCTTATCTAGGAAACAACCGACAAAATCACTCAGATTCACGATAACCTTCTCGCAGCTCGTAGTCGACAAAAGAGTTATGCCAACAAGCGACGCAAACCGCTTGAATTTACCTTGGGTGACATGGTCATGTTAAAAGTGTCCCCATGGAAAGGTGTGGTTCGATTTGGACGCAAGGGTAAATTGGCACCACGCTACGTAGTCCCGTTTAAGATCATAAAAAGGATCGGACCAGTAGCCTACGAGTTGGATCTACCAACAGAGCTTAAGAAAGTTCACCCAGTATTTCATATAGCCAACCTCAAGAAATGTTTAGCAGACGAGAACCTTCATGTTCCTCTCGAGGATATCCAAATCGACGAGACAATGCAATTTATCGAGAAACCCTTGGAAATTGCCGACCGAAAGGAAAAGCAACTCAAAAGAAGTCGCATTCCCCTGGTTAAGGTCAGGTGGCAGTCGGCACGTGGACCTGAGTATACATGGGAGCGTGAGGATCATATGCGTACCAAATACCCACAACTTTTCTCTTAAGGTACTCTCTTCTTAAATTTCGGGACGAAATTTCCTAAAGTAGGGGAGACTGTGACATCCGCCTAAAATGGATTCGGGTCAACCCAACCCAATTGGAAATTTAATAAACCCTACTCAAGATTACTTGACGCTAATAGGATCAAAACCCATACACTACGATATAAATTGACGTTAATAGCAACATACTATAGTACAACGTTATAACTATAATCAAATTAAATTATGATACCATATTAAAATCAAATCAAAGTATAATGCTCTAATTAAATTAAAAGAATCAAACTTGAATGCTATAATTAAACTTCAAATCAAAGTAGATTGTTATAATCAAATAATAACCTATCTTTTATAAAACTCCCTTTTTATAAACTTTACATTAAATTTTATAAAACTCTATTTTTATAAACTTTACATTAAATTTTATAAAACTCTTATATTAATTATGTAAAAGATGCTTGTGTTAGTGGGAAATTATGAAGACCACCAAAAGCAAAAAGATTATTCCCATGGTCTCCCACTCACACCTCCCATCCACTTTCCTTTCCTTTTTCTCCCAACACATTATTCTCTTCACCACTTAAACCTTCTCTATTCTTTCTCTCACTCTCAATCTCGAAATTCATACAAGAAATACTCATATTCCAGCCAAGAACAATCTATTATACTCAAATCTTCATCCCTCTTGAAGCATTCATCAAGGTATGTTGTTAAAAGTTTCAAATTCATACAAGAAACAAATTAAATCCACCAAACTATCTAAAACTCATTTTATGCATAAAACTGATTTTTCTCAGAGTTCCATCAATAAAATAAGAAGTTCTGGAAATTTTCAGAAAATAACTTATTTTTATTGAATTACTATAATTATTGCAATAAAGTAGGGCAATAATTCACATAAAATACTTTTTGCATAGAATAAATTCTGAGACAATTCTGGGATGACCTATATATTGATTAAACATAATTTATGAAGTTTCATGCATTTATATTACTGTTTACTATTATTTATGATTTTATTGATTAATTAATAATGAAATATATAAAAAATACTTCCCATAGTCACAAATATCCGAAACTTATACAATGGGCTCTATATCATGTTATAAAACTATGGTTAATTTTACAGAAGTTTTGGGAATCATTTATTATTTTTCCCGGATTTTGTTGTTGTTTAACCATTAAAGTATTAAATAAATACTAAAACAGTTCAGAAAAATATAAAATTTTTACAGTAATTAATATTATATGAAATAATGATTTCCTAATAATTTCATAATTTTTCAATACTGTTTACTATTTAAAACCATTTTCCTAAGTATTTAAGCATGTAAAAAATGCATTTTAATGATTATTTCATATAAATAATTGTTAAAATCTGTAAATAATTATAATTGGGCAAGTTATTATTTTAATAAGAAATTATTAAAATCTGGCCTAAATTGAAAATATAAATTAATTATGCAAAGTAATTAATTCAATTTAAAATTCATTTAACAAATGAATACCTTAATATTCTAATCAAAATGAGTTATTGTTAATTCATCTAATATAAGAATATGTGTCTAATTATTTGTATTAATACTCCATTCTCGTTTAGCGGTTCCTAAACCAAAACTATTAATTATATTAGGTTCTACGCCATTTTGACCCGAACCGTCTATTGTACGACACACGCATTTCGTTTTGGGACTAATGTGAGTAATCTACCCCATATTTTATAATTTTCAATACTTTTGGGGTGTATAATGTGGTTCTAATATGTTCCAACTTCATTTTATTGTTTTATGACAATTGAGACATTGTTGGGACATTTATATGTGAGTCATTAATTGTATAACTATTGTTTGTTTACGCTACATGTACTTGTAGTGCATTACCATTTTTAGTCTAATCTCCATGACTATGCCCGTATTCTTGAGGTACGTTATGGACAATAATAGCGCTATTGGGTTGACCACCCCGCCTTGGGACGCTAAGGTGATTGATCGCACGTGGTTGAGTGTGTTTGATGATTAGATGCTCCATCCTATATATATATATATATATATATATATATATATATATATATATATATATATATATATATATATACATATGTATATATAGGGTGAGGACTTATTGTTGTTGTTATCATTTGTTAATCAATTTTTGATTTATAAACCGTTATCTCAAATACAATTGTTTGCCGACTTCAAAAGAAAACAAATTTCAAATTATAAATGTTTCAACTTCACAATTTTCTCTACTAAAATTAGATTACTCACCAACTCTCGTAGTTGACCTGTTTTTACCCATGATGCAGATTTGAAGAATGAAGTTGATGAAAAATAGGTTGTGCCTTAGAAATCCACAAGACTATTTAAATTTGATGTAATAAATGTTGTTTGTATTTGGATTTGTATTTGTATGTTGTGGATCTTGTTTGCATACTTAGTACTTAATTGAATCTAATCATATTATAACATAGTTGTCATGAGACTTTGAACAATATATCACGCCTTGATCGATTCCGACAAGGATCGGGGTGTGACATGTATAAATTAAAAGTGGAAAACCAACAGAAACCTTAACCATCTTCTTCTTTAAGGAACCCCCCTTTCCCTCGACTTGCGATTTCCCACATAAAGGGTCCTTGCAACCACCTCACTGCACGTTAAAGAGGAGAACAAGAAAGAAATATTATATTTGAGCAATAGGCTTTGAAGAAGAAACGAGAGAGAGAGAGAGAGAGTGTGTGCGTGTGTGTGTGTGTTGGTGCATGGAAATGCTCCACAAATAATGAGTGTTTATTAGGTTGTATTTTCTCTTTATTGTATTTATGGTGTAAATACTCTCCCTACTATATAAAGGGAGAGTTGGTCATTTATTACTCTAGCTAGCTCACTTTTTCTTAGCTAGATATTACTTTACTTCTCACAATGTAATCTAAAGAGAGAGAAAGTTGGTGGGTTCTCCCACCGTGGGAGAGTTTGTCTCCCACCATGTTCTTCATGAATATCAATATTATTCTCTCTTGTTCTTAGTCTTCTTCAACGAACTCATAATATTTTCTTCGTGTTCATACTTACAAAAACACAATTAATCTCGAGATATCTTTCTTCCGCATTCACCGTTCGTATAAAAATGGGTCTCTACAATTGGTATCAGAGCCGTACCTTAAAGATCTCACGATTAGTTCAAGGGAACGACTCCCGTTCGGTGATTATCTTGTGATTTTTCCATGTTTCTGCAAGAAAAAAATTTCGGGTTTCTTACCGGAATTTTTTTTATGAAGTTCGTTCTTAATTTTATCTTCTGGGTTGACTCAAATCTTACTCTAAAATAAATTGTTGCTGCTGCTGCTCGTTCTATTTGTTGCTGGAAAAAGATGTTCTTAAAGGTTATTATTTTTGCTGTTGAAGAAATGAAGAATATTTGGTGAAGAAATTATTTTTGTGGTCTCGAAAAGGTTGAAGAAATTGTTCCAGGAGCTTTTTTTTTTCTTGGATGAGAAGACACAAATTTAATGGGCTTATTTTCAAGAGAAGTGGATTTTATTTTTCCCAGCAACTTTTTCTTCACAAGAGGTATAAAGTTTCTATTCTTCTAACTTTTCCTACTGTAAATCTAATGTTGAAGACCATTTGGACGTAAATTATGTTTGTGAAAAGCATTTTGTCCTTTTTGCTCTTTTGGGTAAAGAGTAATTCACTCATATTTGCCTTCCCAAGCAAAAACCATGTGACATTGTCCTTTCCCATCACCTTTTGTCCCCTAAAAACCCCCTACACACTCATCTTTTTGCCTTCCCAAGACCCACCTTTGACTTAGAATGCTTTATAAAAAGATTTCCTTATTAAAATATGAATAAATGACATTTGCGGTACCATTTTTCATAGAAAAATAGCATTTTTCGTCATATATTCAGCCCTTCTCTGAGCCCCGAACCGCAGCCAAAAATGCCTACCGGAGCCTCCTTAGAAGCCTATCCCCAGCCCCTCTCAGGCATTGGTCTGCAGCCCCTCTCAGGCCTAGGACCGCAGCCTTCCTTCCTCTTCCCTGCTGACCGCAACCTGCTGACCGAAGTCTTTTGGTTCGGACCGCAGCCTCTCAACTTCGGTTCGGACCGCAGGCTTCTTTCCTACTTCGGACCGCAACAAGATGAGTGAAGTATCAGACCGCTTCGGTACTACCGCAGTCCTCGTCCGAAGTCCCTTGCCTCCTCAACTACCGAAGTCTACTTCAACTCCATCCGCACCCATTCCGACCCGTAGCCATCCGACCGCAACTCCACCTCCGCCTTCCCCTCTGATCCGCAATCACCTCCTACCGCAACCACCATAGACCCACAACACCCTTAGACCTCGAATTCTCCTTCTCCAGCCCCCCTCCTTCGACCAGACCCCCCTTCCTCCTTCAGCCCCTCCCTTCCCTCCTCCCTCCTCCCTCCTTCTTCCTCCTTATTCCTCCCCCTCCTCCCTTCCTTTTTCTCCCCTCTCATCAGCCCTCCCCCCTTTTTTTTAAACCCTTTTTTTATTTAAACTTCTTTTTTTTATTTATTCAGCCATTTTTTTTTATTTTTTTTTCAGTTATTTTTTTTAACGACAATTTTTTTTTTAGCCAATTTTTTTTTCACCAATTATTTTTATTTAGCCATTTTTTTATTAAAACCAATTTTTTTATTACACCAATTATTTTTTTTAACACCAATTTTTGCCACAACCGCACCCTTGGATTGTCACATTGGTTCATTTCATGTCGGTTATTATTATTGGAAGAATATTCCTACCGCAGTCGGACTTCATATTATTTTTTGTGATGTTTGCACCGCAACGGCGATTGATCAACAAAGTTGTTTCGCATTCTTCACTTTATGGGATTTTATGACTTGTCGCTCTTGATTTTTGGTTGACGAATCATGTATCTTGAGCATGTGGACTTTATTTTCTATTGAAGACCACTTCAAGTGTTCCGGCACCGCAGTTTGGATATTTGGATATATTTTTGGCACAACAGATTATTCTCAGCACAGCTTCAGCAACTATGTCACCCGCCTCCTCATGACCGCAAGAGTATCTCTTTTACTCTTTCTCGTTTCTTATCGAGACCCTTCATACATCTAGGGAGAGCTTATCTATTAGCTCTTGGTATCCGACACTCTCCATCCGATGATTTGTTGATTTTTGATATCCGGTTATTGGTTATCAAAAATAGGGAGAGAATATCATCCGGATTTGATTATTATGATTGTTTGAGTTTGGATTTTTGAAGACTTCTAAAGATGATTATTTATTTAGTGATGCGATGTGGCACTTCTTTTTGGTCTTTACGGATCAAATTTTTGGCATTACTCGATGTTTACTGATTCAGATTATTTATTATTCGGACTCTACCACAGGATAATTTTGTGTTCGCATCCGGTTCAGATCTTATGGTTTCACGAGTTTGGATTTGTGATATGTTGAAGACGAAGATTATTTTGGCAATGTGACGTGGCACTTATTTTTGGTCCTTGGATCAAATTTTTGGCATTGCTAGACCATGTTTTTGGACTCACATTATTTTTATCCGAACTTCATTTTATGGATGCTTCACATTTTTAGCAGGTTATTCTTTGAAGAATTTCGGTGTATTATGATTCGAGAACTCGAGATGTTTTTCAGATTTTTGAAGCCGAAGTGTTTCTTTTATTGGATCTTCTACTTGCTCATGGTGACCTCCTTCTTCGGGTGATTATGACTGGTTTGAAGATTTGAATCTTATTTTTTCTGCTTCATTGGTTGTGCTTTGAAACCGAAGACCTTCATTTCAGAGATTCATGACCAGTTTCAGACTTCACAGACACTTCAGAGTTTCAGAGACATTTCAGCACTTGATTTCATTTTATTACCACACTTGCTAGTCGGATTACTGTATTATAGCCTTATATCACTTATTGGATCTCTCATCATTTGTAAGCATTTAGGGAGAGAATGTTGGTGCATGGAAATGCTCCACAAATAATGAGTGTTTATTAGGTTGTATTTTCCCTTTATTGTATTTATGGTGTAAATACTCTCCCTCCTATATAAAGGGAGAGTTGGTCATTTATTACTCTAGCTAGCTCACTTTTTCTTAGTTAGAGATTACTTTACTTCTCACAATGTAATCTAGACAGAGAGAAAGTTGGTGGGTTCTCCCACCCAGGGAGAGTTTCTCTCCCACCATGTTCTTCATGAATATCAATATTATTCTCTCTTGTTCTTAGTCTTCTTCAACGAACTCATAATATTTTCTTCGTGTTCATACTTACAAAAACACAATTAATCTCGAGATATCTTTCTTCCGCATTCACCGTTCGTATAAAAATGGGTCTCTACAGAGAGAGAGAGAGAGAGAGAGAGAGAGAGAACTCCGATATAAACCTTACCGGTTTCAGTCGTGGGTTCTTTGCTAAAAAAAGGCGAATATAATAAGTGTAAGATAGAAATAGAAGATAAGGAGCGATTGTATTCCGGAAAGGAAACATGTGTGACGGTGATTCTTTTGGGGAATCGGGAAGCGGTGGTTGAACATAGATGTACCCTCTTTGAAACGTCTCGTCTAGAGCGACGATTGACCCATCTTCAACCGCTGCCAAATGCTCTTCTTTAAGATTTGGTCACACGTTGTATGCACTCTGAAAATAATAGGGTTTTTAAAAGAAAGGAACCCAAATCAGTATAGAAGCAAAGAATCGCCATTACAAAGTGTGAGGAGGAAAAAGAGGGAAGAAGTGGTGGGAAATGGAGTCTCAAACATGGTTGCTGACAAACTCGTATTGAGTGAGAGTGGAACAGACGCCTCTTTCAAAGAAGGGTTATGCTTAAGAAAAGAAAGGCGACGTTATATGGTACATTGTGTCGGTCTGAATACAAGTAACGTGGCGTCCTTGTAACCTTGTGAATTTGCTCTAGACGGCATGAGAATGGAAGGGTTTTTTTTATATAATAATGATATATATATATATATATATATATATATATATATATATATATATATATATATAGGGTGAGGTTCAATAGAGAACCATAATTAACCAAGAAACCAAGGAACCAATCGTGAGCGTCGGAAATCATAACAATCAACGGCCAAAGAAATCGATGTACAATTTTACATTTGACGCACACACACCAGATTATACCAAAAAATCCACCTTTACAAAAAAACCAACCATTTTTTTTTGTTTTAAATTTTTTTAGGCCATGTTTTTTATCAAAAAAAAAACCGAATATACCGTTGTTCACGATTTTTCGTCCTCTTTTCATAGAGATCCATGATGATATATTAAAAACGAACTTTTTTTTTCGAAAAAAACCCACTTCATTTTCTTTGATGAAAAAAGTTAAGGTCTATTTTTTATAGAAAAAAATTAATAAATATATCAAAATTCATATTTTTTATACTTTTTAAACATAGATTAATATTCATGTTAAAAAAACGATATTTCAGTTCAGATTTACATTGTGAACCTGTTCAGATTCATATTGTGAACCTGTTCAGATTCACATTGTGAACCTCCTCAGATTCACAGTGTGCATAATAATAAGTCAAATTCACAGTGTGAATCTGAACTGATCGAGATTTTTCATATTGTGAATGTTAATAATTAAAATATTTACAGTTTAGATTCACAGTGTGAATCTACACTGTTCGAGGTTTTTGTTTTTTTTAATCGGTGTTGATGTTTATTAATAGAGTATAAAAAATTAATATTTTTGGTATAATTAGTTTTTTTTTGATAAAAATAAACTTAAATATTGAAAAAACTAAGAAAATTAAGTGAGTTTTTTTCGAAAAAAAAATTAGTTTTTTATATATCATCATGGATCTCTATGGAAAGAGGACGGAAAATCGTGAACAACGGTATATTCGGTTTTTTTTTTCGATAAAAAACTTGGCCTAAAAAAAATTTTAAATGAAAAAAATGAAGTGAGTTTTGTTATAATCCGGTATATGTGCGTCTATTATAAAAGTTTACAACCCTTCCTTTTGCCGTTGATCGCTTTAAATTCCGACGTTTTGGATTGGTTCCTTGGTTCCTTGATTAATAATTGTTCTCTATTGAACTTTTCCATATATATATATATATATATATATATATATATATATATATATATATATATATATATATATACATATACACACGTTTTCTTCTTTTGCAGACTGATCGTTCCTTATCTTCATATCAAATTTTTTCTTATGATATTTCGTTAATGGAGGTATTTTTTTCTTTACCTTTTTCTTTTTCATATATTATTTCTTCAGATATTGCAGACTAATCGTTCCTCATCTGCATATCATATTTTTTCTTCTGATATTTCATTGTTGAAATTCATTGTTTTAATTATACTTGTTTTGATTTTCAGAACAAAGATAATGTTGATAACAATAACAAGGACTTTTCTGATAACAATGGTCAGAATGTCAAGCAATCCAAAGTGAATCAAGATTTGAAGAAAAAAAGAAGATGTGGGATTTGTTTTGATGTTGGTCATGATAGGAGGAACTGTTCTCATGCATTGGTCAAGAGAGAGTAGAAGTTCAATTCGTCAAGAGAGATTAGAAGTTCAATAATGTTTTCAATTTAGTCGTATCAGATTTTATGGTGTTTTATTTCAGTATAATAATCATATGGATTCATGAATTTTAGGAGTTTATCATTGTAAGTTTATATTTTCATTCAATAAATATTAATAATATATATTTTAATTTTGATTTATTTTCATACAATTTGTTATTTATCATCGGCCGACAGATATTCTCATGTTGTTTTAAATGTATTTTGTTTTTCTATTCGTATAGAATAATTGTGCCTAATTGTAACGCCGGTGTTTCGAGGCTAAACATTAATTCGATGATGTAATAGTAAGGGTCAACAAATATAACTCATTTTGAAGTAATAAAAATGAATTATTTGAGTATTATGTGAATTATGTGAATTTATGTGCTTTATACTTGTTTATAACGATATAATAAATTAAGAATGAAAATAATCGTCAAAATACAATGTTAGATAAACCTGATAGATATGAAGAAAGTTGTAGGGGTCGTAAAAAGGGTTCCAGAGATATAAAAGAACGGCGAAATCCGAGTTATAACGAAGAAGTTATGACATGTCGAAGTTTCGCTACAAAACCGACACGACGCTATGTGACGCAAAAAGTGAGTTTACGATAAAGTGCTTTTTAGCCTTAGTGATCTAAACGAAAGTCGTAGTATACGTTAAACCGAGAGCGTGCATAAAAAGAACGTCCAAATCTGACTTCGTATGAGGAAGTTATGAATTTTCTAAGATTTGACATAACAGTGTACAGTCCGGAGTTCGAATTTTAGATCAAGCGATTTTTTAGCCCACACAACCTAAATGAGAATTGAAGATCTCATTAATAGGATTTCAACAATAAAAAGACAATAAAAAACGGAGTCCATATGTAGAAGTTATGAATTTTACATGGTCGTTAAACAGTGTAATCTTCTCATACTGTTAAATTTAAAATCGGTCGAGAATTAGCCGATGGAGTGAAAAGAAGAGCTGTAGATCTTGTCAATACCTACATGTGGATATAACGAACGTCAACAACGGAGCTCGTATGCGAAAGTTACGGGGTTTAGAAATCGGAAGGGTGGTGCAGCGAAGTGGGTGACGTGGCGCAATCTGAGCCATTGCTTTCTCTCCACCAGATGAAGAAACGTGTCACCAACTCGATGAGTTGGACCAGCAACTCAACGATTTGGGGGCCAGAAACTCGACGAGTTCACCCCTTTTTCAGCCTATAAATACCACCCGAGAGTTCCTTCATTTTTCATACCAAAACCCACTTCTTCTTCTCTCTACTCACTCTCTAAACCTCCCAAAACACCCCCAAAAGCCTAGGAAACTTCCCTAGCACTTTAAGAAATCTCCGGAGCGCCAGAAGGCTCCGAGAAAAAAGAGTTTTTCGGTTTAGAAACTCTGCCCCCGCAGAGCCCGGTTTTCAAGCAAACCTCCCGGTTTCGTCAAAGGAGACTATTTTAAGAAGCGAAGCGCTGTCCGAATCACCACCTTATCAGGTGAGTGTATAGTCACTTTCATCTTACACATAGATATGAAGTATTTTATATAAATTACATGCTATGTGTATATTTTATCTGTTTACCTGAGATCTATGCTGGATGAAAGATCTAAACCTCTTTCTTTTCAGATCTGAACTTTTCTTTAAGATCTGAACTTTTCCCTTCAGATCTAAACTTTCTCACTTCATATCTAAACTTTTCAGATCTAAACTATATATATATATATATATATATATATATATATATATATATATATATATATATATATTATACTTTGAGATCTATTACGTATGAAGGATTTAAACTTCATTTTTCAGATCTGAACTGTATATGTATTTCATATCTATAAATATGTTGGGTAAAACATGGGTAGATGAAATAGTTGGTGTGTGATGAAATAAAATGATGAGAGGCCTCGATGTTAACGTTGATCCAGTCATCTAGTGGAGTATGGATGACGACCACAGACTTTTCTAGGAAGTCCAGTGGAACGCTAGCAGGCTCGCAACCTGTAGGCGTTTGTGAACGTTGTGTTCACCAGTGTACTCCATCCCCCTCATGGTTGCCTTACGGACTATATGGCTGAGGAATCCCCTTAGCAGTAGTGTCCATCCCGATGAAATTCCTTAGGATAGGTCCCTTATAATAGATGTTTTAGGGACGTAAAGTGAGGATAACGGGAACGGGTAATCGGGTTGAATGATTGTTGAAAATAATAAACTTATTTATTGTGGGTTGAAAACCCTATATGCTCACCAGGCTCCCCAGCCTGACCCACTCAGTTTCTTGTCTTACAGGTAGTGACACAAGAGCATAGATGCGATGATCTGATGAGAGATTACGGATTATAGGCCAATAGAAATAAATAGAAATGTTGTAACGGCCTATGTTTTTTTTTGGTTTATGCTTTTGATCTGTATTGACAATGACATCCTGAGTTTTGTAATGTAATGAAAATACATTTCTTCAGAAGTGTCTTTTATCTATATTTTTATAGGAACAAATTCCGCAACATTTTTCTTTAAAAGTATACTCTGATTTTCAAATAAAGCATAAACAAATCGGTCTTTTCTGACCGTAAAAATGGGGATGTCACAGTTGGTATCAGAGCATTAGTTTAAGCGAACTAGGAATTTGTAGGATTTCTAGACTTAAACTTAGAATGCTAAGCGATGATCGTGAGATGAGTGTCTACCATATTTTAGACACGAGCACTAGTTTATTTTAGGAAAGATGCCTAAAATGATTTTATGTGCTAAATGCTTTATTCTATTATTTGTTCGGATCTATGGTCTATTGCCGACCGGATCAGGAAACCTTACGTGTTTAGGATTCTAAGCGTTTGATTACGATATTAGAACTAGCATGTAACGTTTCACAGTGATAAGGAGGATTTAAGCGTCTATCGTGAATAAAGATCTAAAATCGTCTAATTTGGTGTATAGATCAAAATAGCCAGAACCCGAAGCAGAATTGGAAATGCGAATGAAAACAGGAATCAGCTGCCTCATCCCCAAGTGATTGAGCAGGTGCCAATAGTAGAAGCTGCACCTGAGCCAGTCACAATGGCTGGAGTACAAGCCATGATTCGGGCTATGATGGCTGGACAGAGGGAAGAAATGAGGCAACTGTTGCTGAATAACATGGATGAACCTTCAATGTCTGTTGAACAAGCAGCACTGAATGACGGACAGTCAGAGGAAGGGAATTACAGCCGCACTGTCAGTCAAGTGGAACCCCCAGTGGTGAGAAGAAATGACCCGGAGAGGGAAATCGACAGAGATGGACGTATGTATAAGAACTTCTTGGGTGCCAAACCACCAAGTCTTTCCGGAAGCCCAAAGCCAGTAGAGATTATGGATTGGATCTCTGAAATGGAGATGGTATTCGAAAGCTGCAACTGTAGCAACAAGCATAAAACCGTCTTTGCGGTCAGAAAACTGAAGACCGGAGTTTTAAGCTGGTGGAAGCTATTGGCAGACACGATGCCACGAGGAGAAGCTTTGAAGATGTCTTGGGAAGCGTTCTTGGAGCAGTTGAAAATGAAGTACTGCTCCGAAATAGAACTGATAGATCTAAACAATGAGTTCCAGAACTTGAAGAAGGGGAGGATGAGCATTGATGACTATGCTACTGCATTCACCGAGAAGATGAAGTTATTTCCATACTTGGTGCCGACGGAAATCGCCAAGATAGAAAAATTTGCTAACAGATTGCCATCATACTTTGGCCCAACAATCAAAATGGCAAGCACGTTGAAGGCAACCGTTAGAGCAGCCAAGAATGTTGAGACCCAGTTAAGAGAGAGGGGTCTGGAGAAAAATGAGGTTGGTGAGAAAAGGAAGTTCGATGGATTTTCAAAGTCCAACAAGAAAAGAAAATTCTCAAAGTCTGGTTCGAAAGGAGGAGGAGGCGAAGCGAAATGGTGTGAAAAGTGCAAAAAGAAGCACTTTGGGAAATGTGGCGAGGAGGTCACTTGTTTTAAATGTGGGAAGCCTGGGCACTATGCCAATGAATGCACCTTCAACAAGAAAGTTTGTTATGGGTGTAATGAAGAAGGGCTCATCTCGAGGGACTGCCCAAAGAATAAGGAGGCGGCAAGGCCAAATGTTCTGCCGAAGCCAAAGGGGAGAGCATTCCAGATGACACTGGAAGCCGCGAAGGATGCAACGGATGTCGCTTCATGTACCTTTCTTATAAATGGATTTCCTGCCAATATATTGTTTGATTCTGGAGCAAATTACTCCTTTATATCACATAAATTTGGTGGAAGACTAGCATTGCCTATAGAAAAACTTGATAATGCTCTAGTTGTAGAAGTTGCCAGTGGCAAATTTGTAATGCCCGTGTTTCTAGGCTAGGCATTAATATTGACGTGATAGTCTAGGTTAACCTTTGTGACTCATTTTGAAGAAATGAAAATGAATTATGTGAATCTTATGTGTTTTATGTGTTTTATGCTTAATTACTAGGAATTAATTAATTAAGAATAAAAATGAGCGTCGAAAATAAATTTTAGATAAAGCCGATATCTATTAAGAAAGTTGTAGTGGTCGTGACAAGGATTAGCGTCGAAAATAAATTTTAGATAAAGCCAATATCTATTAATAAAGTTGTAGTGGTCGTGACAAGGATTACGGATATATAAAGAATGCCGAAATCCGAGTTATAACGAAGAAGTTATGACCTGTCGAAGTTTCACGACAAAACCGGCACGGTGCTGAATGTCGTAAAAAGTGAGTTTTTGATAAACTACTTTTTAGCCTTAGTGATCTAAACGAAACTCGTAGTGTTCGTTAAACCGAGAGTAGGTATAAAAAGAACGCCCAAATCTGACTTCGTATGAATTAGTTATGATTTTTCGAAGTTTCAGCTTAGCAGTAGACAGCTAAAAACTCGAATTTTAGATCGAGTGATTTTTAGCCGACACGACCTAAACAAGAATCGAACGTCTCGTAAATAGTAGCACAACGGTAAAAAGTCTGACAAAAACGGACGTCGAATGAAGAAGTTATGAATTTTTAACGGATTTCCTGTCCCGGTCTGTTAAAAATAATAATATAAAAATTAAAGTCAAAATTAGCCGACGAAGTCTAAACGGAAGTTGTAGAGCGTAATTTTACCTACGCGTTCATATAAAGAACGTCAAAAACGGAGCTCGTATGCGAAAGTTATGGATTTTAGAAGTTTTTGCACAAAAACCGAGAAAATTCGCATAGGTGGCTTCGGCCACGTCACCTTCGCTTAGAACGTGCCACGTGTCCGAAATTGGTGAGTCATGTGAGCCACGTGTCCGAGCTGCTGAGTCATCCAATCTCGTGAGCTGATCCGAAGCGGTCCAGTAGAAGTGCGACATGTACCCTCTTTCACGTGACCGAGCCCTCGCATGAAGCCACAGACACCCCCTACTTCGGACCTAGACCTCGGTCCAATCAGGAGCTGCCAGCAGCCCCTTCGCACGCGCAGCCCACGTGCGAGCCCTCCCCTGCGAGCCTCGAATCTTCGCCACCCGGAGGCTTCTCAACCGTCGGATCAGGAGCTTCGGCCCCTATAAATAGGAGGGTGCGAGACCTCCCGGGGGTATTTTGAAAACTTGTAAATTTTAGCCCCTAAACCCATATTTCTTTCATTCTAACTTCCCCCAAAGCCCCGGTATCGATTATAAGCCCCGGAATACGCCACAAAGTGCCCGAGAAGCCCGAAAAATTTATCTTTTCGGTTTCGAAGCCCGACCTTCGCAGAGCCCGGTTTCTAAATAAAACTCCCGGTTTTATTAGAAACGATCGTTTTAGGAAACGAATTGCTGCCCGATTATCATCAAATCATGTGAGTGTGTAGTTACTTTCACTTTACACATAGATATGAAGTATTTACCTTAAAATACGTGTTATGTGTAAATATATTAATTGTTTATTTCAGGTGACTGTTGAACAGATGTTTTATACAAGTTTTAAACTGTATATGTATTTTATCTACAAATATGTTGGGTAGAACATGGGTAGACGAAATAGTCGGTGTGTGTTAAAATGGTGAGAGGCCTCGGTGTCGGTGTCGGTGTTGGTTTTGTTGTTGTTGTTCTTGGCGAAGTTGTCTAACGGAGTATAGATGACGACCACAGACTTTTCTAGACAGTCCAGTGACACACTAGCAGGTTCACAACTTGTAGGTGTTGGTGAACTAAATGTTTGCTGGCGTACTCCAATCCCCCTCATGGTTGCCTTTAGGACATGTATGGCTGAGGAAACCCCTTAGCAGTAGTGTCCACCCCGATGATATTCCTTAGGTTAGGTCCCTTGTGTTATGTGTTTAGGGACGTAAAGTGAGGACAACGGGAATGGGTAATCAGTGTTATTGTTGATTGGTGAACTTAATAAGTTATTATTATTATGGGTTGAAAACCCTATATGCTCACCAGGCTCCCAAGCCTGACCCACTCAGCTTTTTATGATTACAGGTAGTAGACCCCGAGCATAGTCGGAGGACGATGAGAGATTTTTGGATTATAGGCCAGTAGTTGTAAATAACTGTTGAAAGGCTTATAATGACTTGTTTTTGCTTTTGATCTGTATCGGAACATGACATCCCGAGGTTTTGATATGAAATGAAACTATACATTTCTTATAGAAAGGTTTTGATAAACTTTTATCATGTTTTGTTTTGGCGACCTATTCCGCAACATCTTTTGAAAAGATTTCTCTGATTTTATTTTAAAAAGCATAAATTAAATCGGTCTTTTCTGGCCGAGAAATTAGGGGATGTCACAAAATTCATCCCTGTTAGCGATTGCATTAAGAATAACGCCATCGACTTGAACGGAAACGAATTCCACAAGGAGCTATTACCCATTGAGTTAAATGGTTTCGACATCGTGCTAGGAATGGATTGGCTTAGCGCCAATGATGCCGAGATATTGTGCAAAAAGAAGACAGTGAGGGTAAACCCGCCCGGAAAAGAGTCATTTATGGTGTACGGGGACAAACGCAGAGTAAATTCTGGAATCATTTCCCTGATGAAGGCCAGGAAATGTTTGTCTAAAGGATGCACATCATACTTGGTGTTCGTAATCAATTCTAAGAAGGAGAAGAAGGAGATGCAAAGTATACCAGTGGTGTGTGACTATCCGGAAGTCTTTCCCGAAGATCTTCCTGGATTACCACCTGAAAGACAAGTAGAATTTCAGATAGACTTGTTACCAGGAACGACACCAATATCGAAAGCACCATATCGACTAGCACCAATAGAGATGAAGGAGCTTATGACGCAACTTCAGCAGTTGTTGGACAACTGTTTCATTAGACCTAGTTCATCACCCTCGGGAGCTCTGGTGTTATTCGTAAAGAAGAAAGATGGAAGCATGAGGGTGTGCATAGACTACAGAGAGCTGAACAAGCAACAGTGAAGAACAAGTATCCATTGCCAAGGATTGATGACCTATTCGATCAGCTGCAAGGTTCGAGCTATTTCTCAAAGATCGATCTTAGGTTAGGATATCATCAGCTGAAGGTGAGAGAGCAGGATATTGAGAAAACCGCATTCAAAACAAGATACGGACACTATGAGTTCTTGGTCATGTCATTTGGACTAACCAATGCTCCATCAGCATTCACAGATTTGATGAACAGGATATGTAAACCATTCCTCGATAAATCTATGATAGTGTTCATAGACGACATCCTGGTTAACTCAAAGAGCCAGCAAGAGCATGGCAAGCACCTGCGAGAAGTGTTAGAAGTTATGAAGAAGGAGAAGCTGTATGCAAAGTTCTTCAAATGTGATTTCTGGATTCGAGAAGTCCAATTCTTGGGTCATGTGGTTAACCAAGAAGGGATCATGGTTGACCCAGCAAAGATTGAAGCTGTAATGAAGTGGGAACGACCGAAAAGTCCCACGGAGATTCGAAGCTTATCTGGGATTAACTGGATATTACCGAAGGTTTATCCAAGGCTTTTCTTCGATAGCTGCTCCATTGACAGCTTTGACCCATAAAGGAGCTACTTATACTTGGAGTGAGAAGCACAAGGAATCATTCGAGAAGCTCAAGGAGAAGTTGTGTGAAGCACCGATTATTTCTGTACTCGATGGAGTTGAAGACTTCATAGTCTATAATGATGCATCTGGAGTTGGGTTAGGTTGTGTTGTGACCCAAAGAGAAAAGGTGCTATCATATGCATCGAGACAATTAAAAGAGCACGAAAAGAACTACCCCACCCATGATTTGGAGTTGGTAGCGGTAGTATTTGCCCTAAAGATATGGAGGCATTATCTTTATGACACAAAGTGAAAACTTTTCACTGATCATAAGAGTCTTCAGTATCTCTTTAATCAGAAGGAATTGAATATCAGACAGTGATGCTTGCTAGAGTTGCTTAAGGATTACGACTATGAGATACTTTACCATCCTGGTAAAGAAAATGTTGTCGCTGATGCTCTAAGTCGGAAAGTGAGCCTTGAAAAGAAAAGGCCAAGAGCGTTAAGAATTGAAGTTGTCTCAATGATTGTGGAAAGCATTAAGAAAGCTCAGGAAGAAGCTTCAGATAAAAATGACCGAAAGGAAGAGCATTTGGGCAAAACGCTGGTGTTCGATACAAATAATCAAGGATTGAAGGTATTCCAAGATAGGATTTGGGTGCCTAGGATGGGAGGAATAAGAGATCTTCTGATGGAGGAAGCTCACAAGACCATGTACTCGATTCATCCCGGCAGCACAAAAATGTATAGAGACCCAAAACTCTACTACTGGTGGCCGACGATGAAGCTCGATGTTGCAAAGTGTGTGGCCGAGTGTGTAACATGTGCGAGAGTTAAGCAACAACATCAGAAACCGTATGGGAGTTTAGAACCTTTACCTGTACCCATGGGTAAGTTGGAAGACATCACCATGGATTTTGTCACTAAACTGCCCAGAACGAAGGACGGTCACGACATGATTTGGGTGGTCGTTGATCGGTTCACTAAGAATGCACACTTCATAGCAGCCAATGAAAGATGGTCTATGGATAAGCTTGCAAATGAATACGTGAAGGAAGTAGTAAGACTTCACGGTGTTCCTTTAACGATAGTATCAGACCGTGATAGCTGTTTCACGTCAAGGTTCTGGAGGAGTCTACAAGAGGAATTGGGTACGAAGTTGTGTTTAAGTACAGCCTACCATCCGCAGATCGATGGTCATAGCAAAAGGACGATTCAAACACTGTAGGATATGCTAAGAGCTTGTACCCTGGAATTCCAAGGTAACTGGGATGAGCACTTACCTCTGGTAGAATTTTCCTACAACAATAGTTACCATTCGAGCATCAAGATGGCACCTTACCAAGCTTTGTATGGACAGAAGTGTCGTACGCCATCATGTTGACTTGAAGCTAGAGAAAAGTAGTTTATGGGCCCGGAGATAGTCCACCAGACTGCTGAAAAGCTAAAAGAGATTAGGGAAAGGATGTTAGCAGCTCAGGATCACAAAAGAGCTATGCTGATAAGAAAAGACGACCGATGACATTCGAAGTTGGAGATTCGGTTTTACTTAAAGTCTCACCGTGGAAGGGACTTATAAGATTCGGAAAAAGAGGAAAGTTGAGTCCAAGGTTCATTGGACCGTTCAAAGTTCTTCAGAGTATTGGGAACCAAGCCTACAAGCTAGAACTACCAGAAGAACTAGATGGTATTCATAACACTTTCCATGTGTGTTATTTAAGGAAGTTTACAGGAGAAGTTCCCGACATAATTCCAATTTCTGAGATAATGATGGATGAAAATAAGAGGCTAATTGAAGAACCGGAGACGATTGTTGACCGTAAGACGAAAAAGTTGCGACGCAAGATGGTCGACTTAGTGCTTGTGCGATGAAAACATTCGAATGGGCCAAACCTCACCTGGGAAACGGAGAGTGACATGATGAGTCGCTATCCGCATTTGTTTGTTGATGAATGATTCTAGGGACGGAATCATCCTAAGGGGAGAGAGAATTGTAACGCCCGTGTTTCGAGGCTAAGCATTAATTCGATGATGTAATAGTAAGGCTCAACAAATGTAGCTCATTTTGAAGTAATAAAAAGGAATTATTAGAGTATTATGTGAATTATGTGAATTTATGTGTTTTATACTTGTTTATAACGATATAATAAATTGAGAAAAAACTAAGCGTCAAAAATAAAATGTTAGATAAACCTGATATTTATGGAAAAAGTTGTAGGGGTCATAACAAGGGTTCCGGAGATATAAAGAACGTCGAAATCCGAGTTATAACGAAGAAGTTATGACCTGTCAAAGTTTTGTGACAAAACCGACACGACGCTGTGTGACGTAAAAAGTGAGTTTACGATAAAGTGCTTTTTAGCCTTAGCGATCTAAACGAAGTGGGTGACATGGCGCAATCTGAGCCATTTCTTTCTCTCCATCAGATGACGAAACGTGTCACCAACTCGATGAGTTGGACCAGCAACTCGACGAGTTGGGGGCCAGAAACTCGACGAGTTGGGCCAGAAACTCAAAGAGTTCACCCCTTTTTCAGCCTATAAATACCACCCGAGAGTTCCTTCATTTTTCATACCAAAAGCCACTTCTTCTTCTCTCTACTCACTCTCTAAACCTCCCAAAACACCCCCAAAAGCCTAGGAAACTTGCCTAGCACTTGAAGAAAGCCCCGGAGCGCCAAAAGGCTCCGAGAAAAAGAGTTTTTTGGTTTAGAAACTCTGCCCCCGTAGAGCCCCGTTTTTCAAGCAAACCTCTCGGTTTCGTCAAAGGAGATTATTTTAAGAAGCGAAGCGCTATTCGAATCACCACCTTATCAGGTGAGTGTATAGTCACTTTCATCTTACACATAAATATGAAGTATTTTATATAAATTACGTGCTATGTGTATATATTATCTGTTTACCTGAGATTTATGTTGGATGAAAGATCTAAACCTCTTTCTTTTCAGATCTGAACTTTTCTTTCAGATCTGAACTTTTCTTCCAAATATAAACTTTTTCTTTCAGATCTGAACTTTTCCCTTCAGATCTAAACTTTCTCTCTTCATATCTAAACTGTATATATATATATATATATATATATATATATATATATATATATATATATATATATTAAACTTTGAGATCTATGATGTATGATGGATTTAAACTTCGTTTTTCAGATCTGAACTGTATATGTATGTCATATCTATAAATATGTTGGGTAAAACATGGGTAGATGAAATAGTTGGTGTGTGATGAAATAAAATGATGAGAGGCCTCGATGTTGACGTTGATCTAGTCATCTAGCGAAGTATGGATGACGACCACAGACTTTTCTAGGAAGTCCAGTGGAACGCTAGCTGGCTCGCAACCTGTAGGCATTTGTGAACGATGTGTTCACCAGTGTACTCCATCCCCCTCATGGTTGCCTTATGGACCTATATGGCTTAGGAATCCCCTTAGCAGTAGTGTCCATCCCGATGAAATTCCTTAGGATAGGTCCCTTATAATAGATGTTTTACGGACGTAAAGTGAGGATAACAGGAACGGGTAATCGGGTTGAATGATTGTTGAAAATAATAAACTTATTTATTGTGGGTTGAAAACCCTATATGCTCACCAGGCTTCCCATCCCGACCCACTCAGTTTCTTTTCTTACAGGTAGTGACACAATAGCATAGATGTGATGATCTGATGAGAGATTATGGATTATAGGCCAGTAGAAATAAATAGAAATGTTGTAACGGCCTATATTGTTTTTGGTTTATGCTTTTGATGTGTATTGACGATGACATCCCGAGTTTTGTAATGTAATGAAAATACATTTCTTCGGAAGTGTCTTTTATCTATATTTTTATGAGAACAAATTCCGCCACCTTTTTCTTTAAAAGTATACTCTGATTTTCAAATAAAGCATATACAAATCGGTCTTTTCTGGCCGTAAAAATGGGGATGTCACACTAATTGTGTTATACTTAATGTTTATGCAAAGATTCTGTTAGAATTGTTGTTATTAAATTTGAAGAATGTTAATGTGTATTACAATATCCAGAACAAACAAATACACAATTTAATAAACAATTAAAATATCAAACTTTTATTTTTATATGCAAACCCGTCCTTGGAAGATATGATTTAATGTAATTCTTGTTTCACCTATTCTGATAGAATAAGAGAGTTGTATCTTCATTGTTTCCTTAGTATCTGCGTTTATGCGATAATTAATCAGTAATCATATGTAAATTCATACGAAATAAATTTATTTATTAAAATTTGTTAAATAAATTATTGAAAAGTCATATCTACGGAAGATGATAATTTGTAAAGTCTTATCTATGGAATGTATTATCTTTGGAATATCAATTTGTCAAATATTAACAATATCATGATCAATAATAGGATTTGGTGTTGATTCTTATCTTTACAATGTTTCTAAAAATTAAAAAAAATTAAATCTTTGATAACAATGGCTGCATATATCATGCCTTTTTAGTTACATATCAATTATACGGTTTCCCATTTTTTAACATATACTTAATTGGCTCAAAGTTTAGAAGATTTAATTTATTTTGCTTTCTCCAATCATCTGGTGTTAAATTGTGCTGTAAATTATCTTATGGATGTTACAATATCAGCTGGTGACGATCATATTCATGATCAACATGAATATCCTATTGATTATGCAGACGATGATGAAGATTTCGGGTTAGCTGATCATGATTCTCTACATAATATCGATTTTGAAATAGGCGAGAATAGCAATCTAAATATAGGCGATCTATCTTTATAAGTTTTTCTATTTGTTAATTTTTATAACAGTAATGTTGAACTTGTATATTGTTATTTGCAATATGGCGAAACTTGCACTTACAAAGATGAGGATCCATTAGAACACATTCAAAATCATATTGATGACAATTCCGACTATTATTTCGGTGATTATAGTAATCATAACCGAGGTGATGTATTGTAATTATTTATTTGTTTTTTATATATCTAATTATCCATTATACTTATTCTATTTAAAAGATGCAGAAAATGAAAACGAGTTCATTGATGATGAGGCAAATGATACTATAGTCGATGATAATATTGATTTACATAAAGGTTAGTACACCAATAACAAAATATTTTAGAAAACTAGATTAATTCATTGCGATTGTTTGCAATTTGCACATCGACGACATTCATTTGTTTAAATATGTATGTATTATGTGGTATATAATTTAATCTTTTTTTATGCAGAACAATCTCATGTTACACATGATTATGTTTTGTTTGTGATTTTAATGTCACCATGTCATTTTATGTAACTGGAACTAACATGTGAGCTAAGGGGCTTCTTAATTTGTACTCTAATATATGTACCGGTTGGTGCAGAGTGCACGCATGTATAAGATCGAATTAGAAGCCGGTTCGGCGACTAGTAGGGGGTCCGGGGTTTCCAAAGGGGCAGCGTCCTTAGCGGCGTCCAAGGGGTAGAGCCCCTGGCTGGGGTCCCACTAGAATCGTAAGTGTCCACTTGGATTATCCTAGGCTGAATTTCTTGTGACCCAGGCAGGGTAGAAATATCAGTTCGGAAAGTGCTCTCACGATCCAAGTTGGTATCCAGATCTCCACCATAAACCCTATATTTTCCTACAATTGAACTGATATTTCCTGTTACTGGAGATGGGTGATTCAATCCGCGAGATGACCACTAAGTTTGCAAAGATGGAGAAGTTCGAAGGTGTTGACTCCAGGCGGTGGAAGAAGAAGATGCACTTCATGCTGACTACTCTGAAGGCAGCATACGTGCTGACTACTCCTAGACCAGCGGAGCCTGAGGAAGGTGTTGTTGAGACAATTGAAGAGATAAGAAGGAGACAGAAGTAGGACAATGATGGCTACATTTGCAAAGGTCACATTCTAAACGGTATGTCTGATGCTTTATTTGATATCCATAGTGAAGCCTTGTGTGCCAAGGAGTTGTGGGACACCCTTGAATTGAAATATATCACCGAGGATGCTTCTAGCAAGAAGTTTCTAGTCAGTGATTTTAACAATTATAAGATGGACGTTGCAAGGTCTGTTACTGAACAATACAATGAACTCCTTGGCATATACGGTCAGTTTAAATTGCACCGTATGAATATGGATGAATCCATTGCTGTGTCAATCATCATTGACAAACTGCCTCCATCCTGGAAAGACTTCAAACACAACTCGAAACATCAAAAGGAGGAACTGTCTTTGGTTCAACTTGCTAGTCACATTCGTATTGAAGAATCTCTTCGTGCGAAGGAAAGTGACAAATCTGAAAAACCCAAAGGAAAAGTTGAACCTGGACAGCCCTCAGTTCATATGGTTGAAAATAAACCAAGGAACCAGAACCACAAAGGACATGGCAAGCGCAAGCAGGAACATGTCCCAAGCAACTCCAAAAAAAAGAGAAAGGATCTGATTTGTGGAGGTGCAATCAAGTTAGGCATTACAAGCGTGATTGTCGTGTGAATTTAGGCAACAATGGTGCTGGAAACAGTGGAGCCAATGGGAAAGTGAACGGGTCTTTGGCCCAAGTTATAAGAGGTCAGTTTTTGACTAACTTTGATAATTCTAATCAAAATAATGTTTATTATGTTTCATTTATCCCTGAATCATTCTATGTGCAGGATGATGATGTTGCTTGGTGGATCGACTCCGGAGCAACGAACCATGTATGCAAGGATAAACAGATGTTTGAAACATTAACTCCGCTTGAAGATGGGTCGATGCTGAAAATGGGAGACGATTCTTTTATTCCTATTTGTGGTTTAGGCGTCGTGTGTCTTGAATTTACTTTTGGAAAGACAATTAGGTTATTTGATGTTTTCTTTGTTCCCAAGATTCACAAGAATCTTGTTAGCTCTAGTTGTTTGAATTCTGATGGTTTTAAACAAGTTATTGAGTCAGATAAGTTTGTTTTGTCTAAGAGTGGAATGTTTATTGGCTTTGGATATTTAAATAATAGAATGTTTCGTTTGAATATTGTTGACAAATTATTACCTGTTCAAAATTCTGCATTTGTATCTTCTCCTTCTGATGTTGATAAATCTATGCTTTGGCATGTAAGATTAGGTCATGTCAACTTTAGAAGGATGCATGAGATGTCAAAAGATGGATTAATTCCAGCCTTTGATATGACATCTGATAAATGTAAAACATGCATGCTTACAAAAGTAACAAAACAACCATTTCCTAGTGTCACCAGAAATTCAGTTGTTTTGAAACTTGTACACAGTGACCTGTGTGATTTTCACTCCATTCCTTCTTTGGGAAATAAAAAGTATGTAGTCACCTATATTGATGACTGCACTCGGTTTTGCTATGTGTATTTGTTACATTCTAAGGATGAAGCCTTAGATAAATTCAAAATATACAAAAACGAGGTGGAATTGCAATTGGGCATTCCGGTTAAACGTCTCAGGACTGACAGGGGACTTGAATATATGGATCCCATATATTTTCAATCAGTGGGTTGATGGGTTTGAGCCATAAGAACTTTCCTATGTGCACATGCAAACCCTAATGCTTGGATCTAGGTTTCTCTAATTGTACATGCATTCATCCAAGACTTTCAAACCCTAGATCTATTGAGTATTATTCGAAATTAATGTGACAAATCAGATCTAGATGATTACCTCTTGTTGCTTGCTTGAATCTTCTTGTTCTTGGAGCTTAGAGTCACAATTGTTACTCCTTTAATGGCTTACAAACACTAACTAGCAAGAGGATGATTTGGAGAGAGGAGAGAGGTATAGAAATCGGCCCTAGGGTTCCAAGGAATCAAGTGTAGCCGATTTCTACAACCCAAGAGATCTATTTATACTATGAGCTTCTAGGGTTTCAGCCAAAACCCTAATGGACAACTTAATCACCAAGCAGCCCATGGAACCTTCTGGAGTAAGGCCTTGGACGAAATCTTGATAGGATCCTTCCCATAATTTCGTCCACCCTACAACTATCACACATTTGACAGTTTAAGCCCCTTTATTCAATTAATCTCTTTTAGTCACCAAATTAGTTCCTAATTAATATATGACTAATATTAATTAAATAATATACTTATTCCTTTAATATATTATTCTCATAATATATTAATATAATAATATCTTCTCTCTCCTCCTAAATCACCCTGTCAAGTTGCTATGGTGAAGGCAACCCAAAAGAACCATGCACAACCGGGTCAAGTACTTACCAAATATAGTTACGGGCTTAGACACTAATCCAACAGTCCCTCACTTGGATAAGTCTAGTAACTACAAATGCAAACATGATCCGATTAGCAATCGTAGTTCTCAAAGACGCTTGTCAAACTCTGATCTTATCAGTAACATCTCCTTTAGATAAGGGATCGTATGATCCTCTGTTCTAGATATCATGTGGACAATCACATGGAACATAGTCATACTTATTGACCATCAGTTAGTTTCTCGATCTCAAATTCATTTGACATAGAACTTAATTGAACACATCAATTCAGTCCTGACCGGGCCCGGCACATAAGTCAAATTAAATCATCGAGGGGCCCTGATATCGCTTTTACCCTCTTAGGATAAAAGGAACAGATAAACTTCGACTTATATGCATTTACTATCCACTAATCAAATCATACACAACAATGAGTTTTATAACATCAAGTTACTGATGCGTTTACGCATTATCAATGCACAACCAATTAGCAAACAATAAACCATATATCTAGGTTTTAAGACCATATGATATTACCGTCTTGCGATCACTCGTGATGAATTCCATGAAGCGATTCCAGCAAGCGTGGGTTTATTCCAATGCTCAAATCAATTTCATAAGCACTCATGAACGTTGTAGCAAACCTTTGCTATGTCTAATACATTTTAGACATTCTACACACCAATTCATGACAGTCTTCATTCATATCTACTTCCAACATATGAACGACTATGGACCGTTCAAATAATTCGATTATTATCAAATAATTCAATTATTCAGGAAGTCAAAACATGCAAAATGAAACAATAGGTAAACGATTAACATAAGACAGTAACATTACTAATAAATAATACTCTTTTATTTAATCATCGAATGTTAATTACAATTTATCTATTACACATTTCTAAACTATCTAATCTAAACTAATATCGTCCTTCAGCCCGATGCTACTAGCGTGCTGCAAGTGCTTAACCCTGCTCAGTCCCTTCGTAAGCGGATCTGCTGGGTTATCCTCCGACGATACCCTCTTTACTACGAGGAGTCCTTCTTCCACCCGATGTCGAATAAAGTGATATTTTCTTTTGATATGTCGAGATCTACCATGATCTCTTGGTTCCTTGGTCAAGGCAACCGCTCATTCATTATCGTAGAAAATCTCCATGGGCGCCTTTATGGCTGGCACAACTCCAAGGTCTCCAATGAAGTTCTTCAACCATATTGCCTCCTTTGACGCTTCGCTCGCTGCAATGTACTCTGATTCGCACGTTGAATCAGCTACGTTTTCTTGTTTGGAACTTTTCCAAGTCACTGCTCCTCCATTAAGGGTAAAGACCCAGCCCGACTGCGAACAGTAGTTGTCCCTGTCAGTCTGAAAACTGGCGTCACTGTACCCTCGCACCTTTAAGTCATCACTCCCACCGAAGACTAGAAACCATTCCTTGGTCCTCCGAAGGTAGTTAAGAATATTATTGACTGTGATCCAATGCGCGCTGCCAGGGTTCCCTTGATATCTGCTGACCATGCTCAAAGCGAAGGCCACATCAGGGCGAGTACAAGTCATAGCATACATGATCGAGCCGACTGCGGAAGCGTAAGGTACTCGGCTCATCTCTGCTATCTCGACTTCAGTACTCGGACTTTGAGTCTTACTCAACTTGGCATTACTTTGGATTGGTAACTCCCCTTCCTTTGAATTCTCCATACTAAAACGTTTTAGTACCTTGTCCAAGTAAGTATTCTGACTAAGTCCTGTTAGTCTCTTACTTTTGTTTCTCACTATCCTTATTCCCAAAATATAGGAAGCCTCTCCGAGGTCCTTCATAGCGAAGCACTTCCCGAGCCAGGACTTAACCTCCTGCAGTGTCGGGATGTCGTTTCCTATGAGTAGTATGTCGTCGACATACAAAAGGAGGAAGCTTACTACACTCCCACTGGCTTTGACATATACACATGATTCATCTTCGCTTCGCAGAAAACCAAACTCTTTGACCTTCTCATCAAAACAAAGATTCCATCTGCGAGACGCTTGCTTAATTCCATAAATGGACTTCTCAAGCTTACACACTCTATTGGGATGCTTTGCATTGACAAAACCCTCTAGCTGAGCCATGTAAACATCCTCAGCCAACTTCCCATTAAGGAAAGCGGTTTTGACATCCATTTTCCATATATCATAGTCATGAAATGCAGCAATGGCCAGCATCACCCTGATAGACTTTATCTTCGCAACTGGTGAGAAGGTTTCGTCGTAGTGAACTCCAGGAGTTTGAGTGAAACCCTTCGCAACCAATCGCGCCTTATAAGTGTGCACATTCCCATCCACGTCAGTCTTCTTCTTGAAGATCCACTTGCACCTGACCGTCTTACGACCTGGTACATTGTCAACCAAATTCCAAACTTGGTTGTCATACATGGACTGAATCTCGCTGTCCATAGCCTCTTTCCATTTTGTAGACTCCGGGCCTGCCATGGCTTCCTTATAGCTGTTAGGTTCGTCTAGATTCACTAATGTACTATCACTAATGAACGTATCCCCTTCTGTAGTAATATGAAAACCATAAAACTAGGGTGGAACACTAACCCTTTCGGAACGTCTAAGAGGTAAGGACTCGTCAATTGGTTCAACCGGAGTTTCCTCCTCGGGTTGAGCGCCAGTGTTAGAGGTTCCTTCATCGCTCGACTCTTGAAGCTCTTCAAGATCGATTTGCCTCCTACTGTCTCCTTGGCCTATGAGTTCTCGCTCTCGGAAAACCCCTCTCCTCGCAACGAAGACAACATTGTCACTCGGTCTGTAGAAGAGATATCCAAAGGATTTCTGCGGGTAGCCGATGAAAATACATCGCTCACTACGAGGTTCGAGCTTGTCGTGAGTCTCTCGTCTTATGAAAACCTCGCAACCCCAAACCTTGATATGTGCCAACGAGGGAGCCTTCCCTGTCCACATTTCGTGAGGTGTTTTGGCAACCTTCTTCGTAGGGACTAAGTTAAGGATATGGGCGGCAGTCTCTAAGTCATACCCCCAGAATGAGATAGGTAGTGAAGCTCGACTCATCATGGAACGAACCATGTCTAGCAAGGTTCGATTACGCCTCTCAGCTACACTATTCAACTGCGGTGTCCTGGGTCGCGTCAATTGCGAAACTATTCTGCATTCCTTGAGGTAGTCGTGGAATTCAAGACTTAGGTACTCTCCACCTCGATCAGATAGAAGCATCTTGATTTTCCTGCCCAACTGATTCTCCACTTCTTGTTTAAACTCTTTGAACTTTTCAAAGGTTTCTGACTTGTGCTTGATTAAGTAGATATACCCATATCTGTTATAATCGTCTGTGAAAGTCACATAGAAGCGATTCGCATCCCTTGTGGTGGATCTAAAGGGTCCACATACATCTGTATGTATGAGATCCAATAAACCCTCACCCCTCGCATAAGTGCCAGTGAAGGGTGACTTGGTCATCTTTCCAAGTAAACAAGACTCACACACGTCATCATCCCTAAGGTCGAATGACTCCAACACTCCATCCTTTTGGAGTTGGGCTATGCGTTTCTTGTTGACATATCCAAGACGACAATGCCACAAGCATGCTTTATCCATACTATTGGAAGAATCCACACACAACACATCATTTCCTAAGTTATGTATAACCATCACAGTTTCATATATTCCATTACAAGGCAATGCTTCAAAATATAAAACATTATTAAGATAAGCATAAACAGAACCCTTTTCATTATCAAATGAATATCTAAAACCTTGTCTATATAAACCATGAAATGAAATGATGTTTCTAGCCATATCTGGCGAATAGCAACAATTATTCAAATCTAAATCTAATCCATTACTAAGCACTAAGGAGTATACTCCAATCTTGGTGACAGGCGACGTTCTTCTGTTTCCCATGATCAAATTCATCCTTCCATGCTCAACATCCCTATTTCTTCTTAGTCCCTAGAAATTAGAACAAATGTGAAAACCACATCCTGTATCAAGAACCCAAGAAGTAGCATGTGATAAACCATTAGATTTAATTGTGTAAATACCTGCAAAAGATGGCTTGATCTTCCCATCCTTGATGGCCTGCAGATATTTTGGGCAGCTTCTCTTCCAATGCCCTATCTTGTGGCAGTAGTGGCACTCTACCTCCTTAGGGTTAGAGTTGGGTTTAGCAGAACCAACTTTGGTTCCACTAAAAGATGTGCCATCTTGGGACTTTCCCTTGTGGTGGCCCCTTGAGGGAGCCTTCCTCTTCTTACCCTTCCCTTTCCCTATTGCCAAGACAGGGGCAACAACAGGAGTTGGAGTTGATGCAACAAATTTATACTTGAGGTTGTTCTCAGCAGTCCTCAACAAGCCCTGAAGCTTGCTCAAGGAGACCTCTTCCTTATTCATGTGGTAGGTCATGCGGAACTGGCTATAGCAGGAAGGCAATGAGTGAATGATGATGTCAATTGCCAGCTCTTCATCGAAGTTCACATTCAACTTCGGCAGGCAATCGACATATCTCTGCATCTTTTGCAGATGGGCGGTAAGGGACTCTCCATTACCCATTTTGGTAGTGATCATCGAAGTGATGATCTTGTACCTTTCTTGCCTGGCGCTCTGGTGGTAGTGTTCCACCAGATCCTGATGCATCTCATAGGGTTACTTGTCCTCATAGGACTTCTGGAGTTCTGCAGTCATAGTCGCTAGCATGATGCAATGGACTTTCATGACATCACGCTCGTGGGCCTCATAGGCTGCGATCTCTTCAGCGGTAGCAGTGTCGATGTCAATCTCCTTTAGCTTCTCATCGAGGACATATTCTTTGTCCTCGTAGCGAGTGACCATGCGAATGTTGCGGATCCAATTACTGAAATTGGTCCCATCAAAGATCACTTTCCCACACAAGTTCATGAGTGAGAACGAACCAGAGGAGTTTGAACCAGAAGCGTTGTTGTTTGCGTTCGACATCTGAAAAGGAAAAAGAACAAAGTTGATTAGAAACGAATTTCCCCAATTAATCACCCAAATGAGAAATTAGGGCTAGGAACCAATAACATTATTCACAAATTAGAAAAGGGATGCCGTAATCTAACAAGCAAATAATTTGAAGGCAAGTGAATGTTGATTCACTAATTCTCCACCATGAAAAACGAAAAAGAGATTAGGTTTTAAATGTATTGAAAAACTCCTAGATACTTTGAGATTCATTGAACTTTTCAATGGCATGTTTAAATCTCGATATGCCCCTCTAGTTTGTGACTGGGATGCCGAGGATCACAAAGCGGGTGTGAATAACCATGCAAATGTACATGGTGTCCTCATTGTTACAGTCACCTATTCGATGTGCCGGTTAACCACACACGCTCCATCGAACTATGATAAACAATGAGTCACCCTTTGCCACCTTTTCTTAGAACCCAATTAATGTGCCGGTTAACTACACACGCTCCATTAACGTCTTAGCAAGGGTACAAAGTGTAATTTCATGGAATTGCATCAAATTCACTTTTTCCTAAAGTAACTAAGATTGGGAATTTTGTAAAAACATTTAGTTACTTTATATAGATTCATTATACTTTTAAATGAGGAAAGGTTGCCCTCTCCTACCCGTTCGGCTAACGACCTTCCATCAATCAAGGAAGCGGTGGGTGAGAATGGACACCCATTAAACGACCATTTTATAGGCCATAACTTTATACCCCCCTTATAGATCGGCTTCGTGAATGAGGCCTACTAACGGTAAGACTAGCATTTAAGTTATACATATATATATATTAATCTTATAATATTATAAGTATAAGGTTGAATTTTAAAACTTGTAAAATTCTAAGGTTTGAAATTTAAATAGTTCAAATTAAAACTTTTAATCACAAAACTTAAGTTTCAAAACTTGAGGACAAGTTTTGAACTTTTCAAAACATAAAGGATCAAATAGCAAATAATATAAATTAACCAATTAATTTAATGATTATCTAAATTTGACCTAGTCAATATTACTTGCAAGATAATTCAACAATTAATTCAAATAATAAATTATTATCAAATAAGGAAATTATTATTTAAACAAATGGTAATTATCTTTTGATTTGGTAAGGATAATCATAAAATAACATTAAAATTCGGATTTTAATAGTCAAAAACGATTTAGGTAATTATCCTTAAGCAAAACAGCAAGAAATCCCGAAAATCTCTCTGTCTGACAGCAAAACTCGTCGAGTTCACTCAGGAACTCGTCGAGTTCATCCAACTCGTCGAGTTCCCTGAGGAACTCGTCGATTTCATCAGTCAGAGAGCACAAAATTCGATTTTAAAGCAAGAATGATCATACAAGGCATCAATATAATAGAAACCAATCAAGGCTCCGATACCACTGATGGGTTTGAGCCATAAGAACTTTCCTATGTGCACATACAAACCCTAATGCTTGGATCTAGGTTTCTCTAGTTGTACATGCATTCATCCAAGATTTCAAACCCTAGATCTATTGAGTATAATTCGAAATTAATGTGACAAATCAGATCTAGATGATTACCTCTTGTTGCTTGCTTGAATCTTCTTATTCTTGGAGCTTAGAGTCACAATTGTCACTCCTCTAATGGCTTACAAACACCAACTAGTAAGAGGATGATTTGGAGAGAGGATAGAGGTATAGAAATCAGCCCTAGGGTTCCAAGGAATCAAGTGTAGCCGATTTCTACAACCCAAGGGATCTATTTATACTATGAGCTTCTAGGGTTTCAGCCAAAACCCTAATGGACAACTTAATCACCAAGCAGCCCATGGAACCTTATGGAGTAAGGCCTTGGACGAAATCTTGATGGGATCCTTCCCACAATTTCGTCCACCCCTTATCCATGAGGGGTTCCTAGCCCAAAATACAACTATCACACATTTGACAGTTTAAGCCCCTTTATTCAATTAATCTCTTTTAGTCACCAAATTAATTCCTAATTAATCTATGACTAATATTAATTAAATAATATAATTATTCCTTTAATATATTATTCTCATAATATATTAATATAATAATATCTTCTCTCTTCATAAATCACCCTGTCATGTTGCTATGGTGAAGGCAACCCAAAAGGACCATGCACAACCGGGTCAAGTACTTACCAAATATAGTTACGGGCTTAGACACTAATCCAACATGGATATCATTCATGAGACCACAGCACCTTACACAACCCAACAGAATGGTATTGTTGAACGCAAAAATCGAGTTTTAAAGGAAATGGTAAACTCGATGTTATCATACTCGGGATTGAGTGAAGGATTATGGGGAGAGTACATGTTAACGACCTGCTATTTATTAAATAGGGTTCCAAATAAAAGGAACAAAACAGTCCCATATGAACTTTGGTTCAAGAAAAAGCCGAATTTGAGTTATTTTCGGGTTTCGGGATGTCGGGCAGTTGTAAAACTCACCGAGCCCAAAAAGAAAAATTTGGGAGAACGTGGAATTGATTGCATATTCATTGGATATGCTGAACATTCCAAGGCATATAGGTTTTATGTAATAGAACCTAATGATTCGGTTTCAATTAACACTGTTTTGAATCACGAGATGCTATTTTTGATGAGAGGCGGTTTTCATCGATTCAAAGGCTAAGGATCTGACTTTTGGTGCTAATAAAGAGCAAAATTCATAAAGTCAATATGGTGGTATCGTTCAAGAACCACAAGAGCTTCATAGAAGCAAAAGAGGCGAAATTGCAAAAAATTTCGGATCTGACTTCCAGCTGTATTTGGTGGAAGGTTCAAGGGATGAAATTAATCTTTAATACTCTTATTGCTATAGTATTGAAGATGATCCAAAGACATATCAAGAGGCCATGGACTCTCATGATAGTGCCTTTTGGAAGGAAGCAATTGATGATGAAATGTCATCAATTCTTGAGAACAACACATGGGTGTTGTCTGATTTGCCTCCGGGTTCTAAACCTCTTGGTTGCAAATGGATTTTCAAAAAGAAAATGAATGTTAATGGGACTACTGAAAAATTCAAGGTCCGGTTAGTCATTCAAGGTTTTAGACAAAAACCCGGTATTGACTATTTTGATACATATGCTCCAGTTGCACGTATTTCTACTATTAGATTGTTGGTTGCCTTGGCAAGTATACACAATCTGGTTATTCACCAAATGGATGTGAAAACAACCCTTTTAAATGGTGATCTTGACGAGAAAGTTTACATGAAACAACCAGAAGGTTTCATTATGCCCGGTAAAGAGCATATGGTTTGTAAACTTGTCAAATCTTTGTATGGGCTGAAACAAACGCCTAAACAATGGCATCAAAAATTTGATGAGGTGATTTTGTCTTTTGGTTTCAAGACAAACCAATGTGACAAATGTGTTTATAGTAGATTTGATGATGCTACTAGAGCTGGAGTGATCATTTCCTTATATGTAGATGACATGTTGATTTTTGGTACCGACCAAAATCAACTGGATGAAACAAAGAAATTGTTATCATCCAAGTCTTCCATGAAAGATTTAGGAGAGGATGAACAAAGGTTTGGTGATGACTCAAAGTCATTATATTGAGAAAATTCTCAAGCGGTTTAATTTTACCGATTGTTCTCCTGTGAGTACTCCTATGGATCCAAGTGTGAAACTAGTGCCAAATAATGGTGTTCCCATTTCACAGTTGGAATACTCTAAGGCTATTGGTAGCTTGATGTATGCCATGACAAGTACCAGACCTGATATTGCTTTTGTTGTGGGTAAGTTGAGCAGGTATACTAGTAATCCTAGTGCTCAACATTGGCAAGCAGTGAATAGAGTGTTCAAGTATCTCAAGGGAACCATGGATTGTGACTTGAGTTATTTGGGAAGTCCTTCGGTTTTAGAAGGTAATTCGGATGCAAGTTGGATAACCAAAATGAAGGACCATTCCTCAACTTCTGGTTGGGTATTCTTGCTTGGGGGAGGTGCCATTTCTTGGGCTTCCAAGAAGCAATCTTGCATTACAAAATCGACAATGGAATCTGAGTTTGTTGCGTTAGCAGCTGCTGGTAAAGAAGCAGAGTGGCTAAGGAATTTAGTCTATGAGATTCCTTTGTGGTCTAAACCGATAGCACCTATTTCTATCCTTTGTGATAGTGCAGCCGCTTTGGCTAAGGCATATAGCCAGGTTTATAATGGCAAGTCTACACACCTAGGTGTTAGACATAGTATGATTAGAGAACTAATCATGAATGGTGTGATTTCGTTTGAGTTTGTGAAATCGCAACAAAATTTGGCAGATCACTTGACTAAAGGTCTGACAAGAGACTTAGTGCACAAGTCTGTAATTGGGATGAGATTAAAGTCCATTTAATCCTGTAATGATGAGACACTCAATTCCCTCCTAACATAATGTTAGGAGTTGAATTCAATGTGGAAAACTCATACTTATAGATTGGAACACATGAAGTATTCATCCCATGTATGTGTTCGGTTCTGCAAGTTAGCCAAGTTGAAGTTTAACTTCTTAATAATTCCTTTGATAAGTGTATGTGCAAATACATGGAAAGGAGTTACCTACGTGATTGTGAAGTGTAGCCGCATTTCAAGAGGTTTTGGACTTGACCTTGATACGATCATGAAAGGATTGGGACACACGGCTTTATAATAGTGTCAAGTTGTATTTTGCTAGAAAATCAATAAACTAGTATGTATTTTACTTTCTGGTATTCAAATGGATTGATGGGTTCAATTCTTAGAACTGATTCTCGAGTATTTGCAAATGTATGATACTAATTGGAAATTCAATCGTTTCGATATTTTCATTATGTATTGGTTTGGATTGTTTTGATAAGGTTATGTTTGTTCAAGGGTTACACTAAAATGGGGGAGGATTGTTGGTGATTTTAGTGTCATCGTGTCATTTTATGTAACTGGAACTAACATGTGAGCTAAGGGGCTTCTTAATTTGTACTCTAATATATGTACGGGTTGGTTCGGAGTGCAAGCATGTATAAGATCGAATTAGAAGCTAGTTCGACGACTAGTCGGGGGTCCGTGGACAGCGCCCCTGGGTCTGGGGTTTCCAAAGGGGCAGCGCCCCTTTGGCAGGGTCTAGGGGCAGCGGCCCTAGCGGGGTCCAAGGGGCAAAGCCCCTGGCTGGGGTCCCGCTAAGGGGCAGAGCCCTTGGCGGGGTCTAGGGGCAGCGCCCCAAAAACTTACCAAATTTTACATATGGGAACATAGTGGAAAATTCAATTTATTGAGGGTGATTATGGTAAAACTAACGAAACTCGTTAGTTTTGGTAACCCTAAATGATCATTAAATCCATATTATCCTGACTTGCTTCCAAAGCAACTAATGACGGCCCAACCCTAATAAAACCCTAATCTCGTTTAATATATAAACGACTCTTCCTTCTCAGAAGAGGGTTATGAAATTTAGCTCTCGTTTTCTTCAGACTTTCACAGAATCTTTCTAGCAAATTGGCTTACGATTTCTATGCCTAGAATCGTAAGTGTCCACTTGGATTATCCTAGGCCGAATTTCTTGCGACCCAGGCATAAGGTAGAAATATCAGTTCAGAAAGTGCTCTCATGATCCAAGTTGGTATCCAGATCTCCACCATAAACCCTATATTTTCCTACATGTTTCTCATGGTGGCTCATCTTATTGAATTCCTATTGTTTCGGACCACATCAAACCTAAAATCAATTCAGTCGTTGACACATATGGTGCCGCATTATCAATGTATAAAAATTATGCATCAGAAGCAGGTTTTGATGTCAGGCTTGGAACAATTAGAACAACCAAATCCAGCATTATCACACAACGACATTTGCTATGCAATCGGGAAGGTAAACCAAGAACCGCTAAAGTGGATACTCTAGACCCTCAACATAATAAGTTTCAAAGAAGGAAAGACTCATTTAGGTGCAAATGCAAAGCAAAAATTGTTTTTATTCTACTACATGGTACTAATAAATATATTGTTGATGATTTTATCGAACAACATAATCATGAGTTGTTTGGTAAGGACAACATGTTTTTGTCTCGTACAAAGAGGAACTTGATTATTCTCAGGAGATGTTTATTCACAACTTGTCAAAGAAAAATATTGGTGCCTCAAGAGCACATAGATTGTATACCGGACTTCAGGGTGGGTCTGACATTCAAGGTGGTTTGGTTTCCGATTTCAAAAACAGTACGAGAAATCTCAATTCTTACATAGGTTCCAAGGATGCAAAATTCCTTGTAGTGAAGATGCTACAAAGGAAAAAAATATCCCAACTTTTTCTTTCGAGTTTAAAGTCGTGCAGAAAAAATTGAATGCGCTTTTTTGGGCTGACGAAACCGCAAAGTATAACTACAATGCTTTTGGAGACGTTGTATCCCTTGATGCCACATTCATCATGAATAAGTATTTTTTAAATTTGTAATGTTATCACAATTTTTTTTATTACTTCCAATAACGGTAACTAATTTTAATTTTTTAAAACAGATATGATATGGTTTTCGTACCGTTCACTGGGATAGATAACCATAAGAAATGTGTAACTTTTGGTGCTGGACTTTTGAGTAGAGAAGATGGTAGTTCTTATTCTTGGCTACTTAGAGCATTCTTGAAAGCATTCAAAAAACAACATACGCTTGTTCTTACAGATCAAGATCCAGCTTTAAATAAAGTTGTAAATGAAGTTTTTCCAATGTCATCACATAGGTTTTGTATGTGGCATATTACAAAAAATTGCCAAACAAGGTGAACATTTTTTTTTACAAAAATATTGTTAATAGGTTTATTTTTTAAATACATATATTTCTCTCAGAATATAATTCTGCTAGAATTATAGATATACCAGTATTGAGACAAAATTTCTATAATGTAATTCTGATAGAATCATTTAACATAATTCTAACAGAATACATGATTATGATATTCGTCTCCTTCATACGACGTACACCAACATTTTATTTTTTTTACTAAAATGGCTTTTATGTATTTTTATTCAGATAACATCCCAACTAGCCACAAACTCAGCTTTTCGGAAGCGTTTTCACTCTATAATTTGGAAATCTAAGCTGAAACCACATGATTTTGATAACGCATGGCAATCTTGTTTAGATGAGTTTAACATTTCAAATAACAAGTGGATGAAAGAGATGTATGGGTTGCGAAGACGTTGGGTACCTGCATTTTTCAAGGACGTACCAATGCTTGTCTTATGAGAACTACAACATTGGCTGAAGGCCAAAATTGGTCGTTTCAGAACAACACCCTTACCGGTTCTTATCTTTTAATGTTTTTGATGACATTTGAGGGTGTTATGGAACGTCAAAGACGTAATCAATTTGTCAATGACTTTAACACTGCTACAACAGTTCCTACATTCATCACATCAAGTCCAATCGAACCACATGCTTCAAAGGTCTACACTCGTAAAAAAAATTATTAGGTTCAGAAAGAGATTTCAGATTCTGATAATACTTGTTTGCAAATGAGTGTTACTTCTAGCAATGTTGTTGACACTATTATTGTATTGGAGAAGCAAAAGAAGATAAGCACAATGCAACCATCAAGTCCTGTTGTTGATGACAAACTTGAGGAATACCGTTACGATTGTCTTACAAAGGATACCTAATACACGGTATGTTATTACTTCATTATATAATCATTTCTTTTTAATCACATAATAAGTCTTTCTAACAAATAGTCATATACTATCATACATATTCCAGGTTACCCACTCAAAAATAGAGGGTTCATTCTAGTGTACCTGCAAACATTTTAAACATGTAGGTCTTTTGTATAGGCACATATTCTGTGTGTTTAAGTTCTACAGTATTGAACAGATTCCTGAAGAATACATTATGAGACGTTGGCGTTGGGATGTTATTCCAACAGAATTGCTTAAGAGGCGTTTCCTTAATTATTTGGTTGACTCAAATTCTAACATGACTGCTATTGAAATTTTTTCAAATGTAGACCGTTGCGTTTCATTTTTTGAGCCATGATGCAGCAAAGTTAAAGTCATACCTTGAAGAGTTGAATAAGTTGAAAAAAAAAATTGTAGATGATTGTCCAGCCCCCGAGATGCCATCAAGAGAATCACTCTACAACCAGATTATAGGTGTGGACTTAACTAATGATCTGCCCGACATTGACAATCCATCAGTTATTCGTAATAAAGGAACTGCAGTCGTGGTAAGAGATTAAAATCAAAAAAAGAAACGTCGGAAAAAGTAAGTTTGAAGCCTAAGCGAAAGTGTGTTTCATATAAACAGATGGCTAACCATGATAAACGAAATTGTCCTCTTAAAAACGTTCCTAAGTAGTTTGATTTATATATAGGTTTTTTAAATTGTTATGTTACGGTAACATTTTTGTTTCACGTTTATTAGTGACATTGATTTCAATTTTGCGAGTCTTTAATATAATTATTATATATGGTTATGCATTATTGCACACTTTGTTATCATTCTTTATCCAAGCGTGTTACACCAACATTACAATCATTTATAACCATTAATTTCCATAAGAATTTTTTATGACCAAAAACATACTATTTCCCAAACATTTTTTAAACAACACAATAACGAATTCCAATAGAATTTAACTTTAATCCAATTATTTGAATTCTTTCAGAACAATGTCATATCAGAACTTAACAATTCATAAACAGAATTTCAATATATTTGATATTATATTCATTCTTTCAGAACACTGGCATATCATTTGGTTATTTTATACTTTTAAGACCCTTTAAAAGCATTACTACAAAACACACAAACATAATCTCAATATATTATCATTATAATAATTTGAAATTATAAAATTTGCTCAAACATTAAAGAACATAACCTTTAAACATTCCAACAGAATTTAACTTTATTCCAATTATTGCCATTCTTTCAGAACTTGGACGAATCAAAATTTTATCAATTCTTAACCACAATTTAAATGTATTATAACTATTTTCAATTTTCCAGAACATTGGCATATCATAATTAAATACTTCAAAACCATAACTTACTTGTATAATAACAACCATCTTTTAACTGTATTCTTATTATTTTTATTCTTTCAAAACATGAACTTTAAACATTTTAAACTTCAACACATTACTTACTTTCACAATTTTCATATCCATAAACACATTCCAACATCATTCACATTCTACTGTTTCCCAAACAAAGACAACTAGAACCAAAATCATTCACACTCTAATGTTTCCCAAACAAAGACAACTAGAACCAACATCATTCACATTCTAATGTTTCCCAAACAAAGACAACTAGAACAAAATAAAACATCCTAACATAAGTCTTCCAACAGTTTCCCTAACAAAGATGACTAGACCAAAATAAAACATGTTACCATAAGTCTTTCAACATAAACCATTCTACCATGATTAATTAATCAAAACAAAATTCCCATCTTAAAAACGACGCCTTCCACGTCTCTGCTTCTCCCTAGTTTCCTTCACTTCATTCATCAGAACTATTTTCTCCAATGGATCAAGCCTGTCATATGCTTCTGCATCTCTCTCCAACATACTTTTATACTTGTTGTAGTCGGATTTCATAAGCCTTGCCATGTATTTGATTCTTAAATTATTTAAAGCAATTACATCACTTTGTTTTTTACCTGTAAAACCGCAATCCCAACGCCCTTCACTTTCCCCCATACACAACTCCATATGCCTCATAAGATACACTCCACAGTCTGATCCTTCTTTTGCTACTTTCCATGTGAATTTCATTACACGAGGTTTAATTTTGTTGAAAGCTATTGATTTTTGGTAATTCTCTGTTTTTAAGTAGTTGCCAAGCAATTTTTTCTGTGATACAATACAATCCAGTTATTTAAATTCATTTTTAACAATACCAAATTCAAGTCATATAAAAATTCTTAAAAGTAATTCTTAATATAATCACAAGAATTGGTTTCCTTCCATATATATCTTCAATAGTGCCTGTTCGATTGACATGGTCTATAATGTAGTAGGTGGGTACCCTTAGATCAAAGCATATTCAATAATATTTACTCTTCTCAACTACTTGAAAGAAAACCTGGTATATAACAAAATTTATAACAATAAGCTATATTTGTATAATAAATATTATAATATAGAACGCAATTATTAAACAAATTACCAGTCCAACATCCTTGAGACTTTGCTTAATTGGTATACTTCTAATGTGGAGTTTCAGCATCGCATCAAATAATGATTGGGTTCTATCGTATGCAACCGATGCATCCAATATCTCATCTGCATGTATACAAAAATGAAACAATCAATAAAACACATATTATTATTTAGTAATAAACTTAAATTTAATACGTACCAAAAGTTTGTATCAAAGAAAAATCTAGCAACTGATCCTATATCCCTTAGTTCCTCCATTGTGTTGAGTAATGATGTCCAACAGTCAATGGTTATAGCATGTATAAACGTGTTGCTTTTAAAATGATATGGAAATCCTTGATGCAATACATGACCGCTCCCAATGTTCCATATATCTTCCCTGCAAAAACAATTTTAATCAAATCAATTATACAACTATGTTTTATAAGCAAACCACTAATATATATTATCTCAATTACCCATAATCTCTTTTTGATGCAAAAACTGAATTGTATTATGTCATCTCATCCTTCTTCACCTTGTCACCCATTCTAACAATCCTTTCAACAAACGGTGATTTTCCATATACAGGTAACTTTTGTCATCTTCTCCCCCTTTTTCCATTGTCATCATCTTCCACACCTATTGCCACTGTTTCCAAGATTTCTTTTCCTTTTTTCTTTTCTTTTCTATAACTGTTCAACACAACCCCATCTGTCATTTCAATGGCTGTTTCCAACACTTCAGGATGCTCCAAGAATTATGAACAGGTTAGATGGTATATACTATCGACCTTTTCCACATTAGGCGTACTGAAACCTCCACCATCATCCTTTTTATCCCCATAAACTACCAATCCTCTAACCGGAGAGATTCCACCTTCATTACCACCATCGACCGCTCCTTTGTTACTATCAGCATCAAAACCATGTTCTTTATCTTTCATTCCTCCATTTCCTGCATTATTGACTTCGTTGAACAATTCTTTGTATTTTCGTATCACTCCTTCAACAGCAAGCTATTTGGGAATTTTTCCATTCCAACTTTCAAAGCCATTTCTATAGTCTTCTTTTTGGAAAAGATTATTCCATAGCTATGCTCAATAACAACTACGTAAGCCTGAAATTTTAATAACAACTTATGAGTACTAAAATTCTATTAGAAGTAGTTTTCAACATAATAATTTTTTCAATTATTTTAAACTTTTACCTCAAAAGTTTAAATCTATTTTACAGGAAATTAAGAATGTATCATATTTTCCATTGTAACTTTATGTCTTACCTCCTCATCCCCATAGTCTCGCTTAAGCCCATCCAACATTTCATCATCAACATTAACATTTTCAAAGTTTTCCTGTACTTGCCTTCCAAACCCTCCAACACTAATCTCCAACTTCTCTATTTTTTCAAGAACATCACCCGTAACATGTCTGACAAACGGTAACCTTTTCATTATCTTGACGCCTGAGAACTTCATGTTATACACATACACCAGCTACATCACAAAAAAAAATTACAGTTATTAATTCAATATACATATTTCAATATAAACTAAAGTATAAATCTACTCAAGACACCAAGATTACCGTCAAAACGAGTATAGGTCCGCTGTAATAACATGTCTTATCATCCCTTCTCCACAGCTGTTTTCTGCTAACCAAACAATTTAGAATATACTTACACCAATCAATCTTCGAGAAGTCTTTTACCAACACCAATTTATTAACAAAATTTATTTGATTTGTACCACTCAAAGTTGATTCCACAAATGTGTTAATGAAAAGGATAAGGAAATTCAGCCTAAACATAAGATTGTCTTGCTTTGTGTTTTTGATCCTTTTCAGGCATTCTTCACCATTAAACCCTTTTTTCTCATATTGATTTTTCCATTCTTGCAGAATTTCATTATTATTCTCACAACTAGTCATGTTCAAGAAGTCTTCCCCATCATTTGGTAACCCCAACATATCATGCACCGTCTCTTTGGTAATTTTAATCACACTATTCTCTAGAACTAGACGGTTACTTTGTGGATCATAGTGATCTAAGAGATAGTAATTAAGTAACCCCGGAGCAGTGTCCATGTCAATATTCAGAAGTAAACCAAAACCCATAGACACAATCCTATTTTTCTGTGCAGGGGACATCACTTTCACAGCTGCACTAACCCTTCCAGGAGTCATCCTAGTTGCAAGTCATCTTAAACCTTCTGGATGCTCCTTACTCACTTTTCTAACCTTTCCCTCCATCTTTTTGATATTCACATTCTCATGTTCTATTTTTCCCTTCTTTCTCTGTGGAGATTTCTTTGACTGTGGATCATTCACTATCTTTTTTCTGTTACCAACATCTTCCTTATCTTCCACATCCATACTAGTATCTACCTTTTCATTGTTTCTCTTTGACCCACTCATACTCTCCACAAGTAATTCATTTAAACTTCTTGGTTTTTTTCTTTCAGCCCCTGCTTCTACTGAGTTCTTGTTATCCTTGTCAGGTGTTGTTCTTGCAGAATCCTTCCTTTTCACCCTTCTTAAACTTGTACTATAAATAAGTATCGTCTCCTGTTCATCTTTGTTATCAACTGTTGAATCACATAAACATAATTAGTCATGCTCTACTCATTGGGACTACACAAAAATTATTTAATAACCCATTAACACTTATTTAAAAATACATTAGAATTTTTATAAATAATTTTGTTATAATATTTAATTGTATACCAATTATACTAGACTTATATTGTATACAATTACAAGTTCTACTAGAACTAGTATACAAATTTTAATTTTATACTAGTTATATCATAATTATATATTATAAAACAGTATTTAAAAACACTTAATTGTACACCAATTTTAAGATAATTCTATATTATACAATTAAAAGTTTTACTAGACCACATAAGAAAATAAACCAAATTAAGAAATTACCTGAATTTCCAGATGCAACATTCTTCTTTCCATGTTATGATCTTGAAGATTTTTTCCTGTGGTCCTTTGTTTTACTTGATCTAGCAATATTTATATGAATCGGTTCACATTCTACACCAACTGCTTCATCAAGTAAGAAAAGATACATATTATCAAAATGTTTTAACAGAATATATATATATATATATATATATATATATATATATATATATATATATATATATATATATATATATATATTTCAAAATCACACTATAAGTTAATACATTGTCCAAATCATATAAATAATTATGTTAGAATGATACCATTTACATTAATTATTAAAGAATACCATTTATTACCATTATAACATATTCTAAAATAATGTTATTATTTTTCATAAACCAAAAAAAGAAAACTACATGCCGGTGGAAAAATGATATTGTCTTTCACGGGTGTTGATCTGGTACAATATTTCCTTTTCACATTTTTTTGACTTGTAGTATCAACATTAATTGGCTCCTGCTCACCTTCTGCAACAATGTAACGACGTAAATTTTAAACCAATTTTTCATTTTCTTAATTATCAGAAAAACACATGTCACATTTCTTAAAAACTCCAAATACCAATATTCAACATAGTTTTCAAAAACATTTATTCACAATCCAGGATCCACAAAATATAACTCCAACTCCATAGTGTGTGTACAATCATACCAGTGCCTTCCCGCGATCCTCTGAGGTACCTAAAACACATAACACATAACACGGTAAGCACGCATTCTTAGTGAGTTCCCCAAAATACCACATATATCATATTAGCCACTCGAGGCTATAACACTGTAAGACCCTCCAGTCCGTGTGTCTCAATGGGACCCTCCAGTCCCATGGCTCGTTGGACCCTCTGGTCCGGTCTAAGTGAGAACCCTCCGGTCTCATGGCTCGTTGGACCCTCTGGTCCGGTCTCAGCAATCACATAATATAGCACAGATATACACATCACATAAACAATGCACAACTCAAGTAAGCACATAAGACCCTCTGGTCACACATAACTACCACTATAGGTAAAGTATAGTGAGAAAACTCACCTCACAGCTATAAGGAAATAGACACGCACTCGAGAATCCCAAACTAGCCTCCGCCGAACGCATTAGACAAACATTACAATCAATTATCCCTCATTTCCTCATTTACACCTAAAGTCCTCTTTTCTCTTTCTACTCTCTTGGATGGGTAAAAGACCATTTTACCCCTCAATGGTCTCAATGTTCCTAATTGACCCACTCTCAAGACAACAGAAGTCGATATGTGTCAACAACCAAAGTTGACCCGACTCGCCGAGTGCACCCAGGTGACTCGCCAAGTCCACTCGTACCTCTGAATTCTTCCAAGGTTCTCACACAGCTGGTCGAGTTAACCCCTAACTCGACGGTTTATCACAGGGCCACGAATCGCAGGGGCAACCCGATCCGACTCGTCGAGTCATCTCATAGACTCGGCGAGTTGACTCATCTGGATGTCTCATTTGGACGCCTGAGGTCAGATCTGTAACTCCAACCTCTAGATCTAGCCTCCCAATACCCAAAAGTCGCGTAAAGGTTCGATCTTGATGACCATGCATGACATAAATGCTCAGAACCTTCACCTTTCAATCCAAGATTGCGGTCGGCCTCTCAATATAATTCAGGCTCGCATCTACCTGAATGTCCTCCAGCGGTACCACTGTCGTTTCGTCAGTTACACACTTCCTCAACCGGGACACGTGGAAGGTGTTATGGATCTGGCTCAACTCCGCAGATAGCTCCAAACGATACGCTACCCTACCCACTCTGGCGGTCACCCTAAAAGGACCGATGTATCGGGGCCCAAGCTTGCCCCGTTTCCTGAATGGATCACCCCTTTCCAAGGGGATACCTTCAGAAGGACAAAATCTCCAACCTGAAACTCGAGCTCGGATCGTCGCCTGTCTGCGTAACTCTTCTGGCGACTCTGGGCCGTCAGTAACCTCTGCCTGACCTGCTGAATCTTCTCGGTTGTCTTGAGCACTATCTCAATGCTACCCATCACTTGTTGTCCCACCTCTCCCCAACAGATTGGAGTCCGACACCTTATCCCATAAAGGAGCTCGAATGGAGGCACACCAATGCTGGAATGGTGACTGTTGTTGTAAGAAAACTCAGCCAAGGGTAAGTAAGTGTCCCAACTTCCTCCGAAATCCATAACACATGCACGCAGCATGTCTTCCAGCGTATGAATCGTTCGCTCACTCTGCCCGTCTGTCTGCGGATGGTACACGGTACTGAAGTGTAACCGGGTACCCAACTCCTCATGAAACTTCTTCCAGAATCTGGAAGTAAAACGCACGTCTCGATCTGAAACTATGGAGGTCGACACTCCATGCCGAGCTACCACCTCCCTTACATAAATCTCGGCCAATCTCTCCGCAGAAGAGCTCTCACTGATAGCAAGGAAGTGAGCACTCTTCGTCAGCCGGTCCACAATCACCCAAATCGCGTCAACTCCACGCGCAGTTCTCGGTAACTTGGTGATGAAGTCCATCGAGATCTCTTCCCACTCCCACTGGGGAATCTCCAGAGGCTGCAGTGGACCATGTGGACGCTGGTGTTCCACCTTGACCCGACGGCAGGTCAAGCACCTCTCAACTATCCAGGCAACATCCCTCTTCATACAGGGCCACCAGTAATCTCTCTTCAGGTCCAAATACATCTTAGTGGCCCCGGGGTGGATCGAAAACCTCGATCTATGCGCCTCCTCCATCAGTATACGCTGAGCTCCGCCCGTATAGGGCACCCAAACTCGCCCTCGGAAAGTCATAAGTCCTCGGCTGTCCATCACAAACTCGGACACCTGCCCAATCAGCCACTCCCTCTTGCGGTTCTCCGGTCTCACGGCCTCCACATGGGCCTCTCGTATGGTATCTAAGACTGGAGTCATCACCGTCATCCTCATACACACATCTCGGATTGGAGCGCTCTTTGCTTTGCGGCTTAGGGCGTCGGCTACCATATTAGCCTTGCCCGGATGATACAAGATCTCACAGTCATAGTCTTTCACCACATCCAACCATCTCCTCTGTCTCATGTTTAGGTTGGGCTGATCCATGAGATACTTCAGGCTCTTGTGGTCCGTGTATATGATACACCGAACCCCATACAAGTAGTGGCGCCAGATCTTGAGGGCGAACACCACCGCCCCCAATTCTAGATCGTGGGTGGGATATCTCGTCTCATGAGGCTTCAACTTCCTCGATGCGTATGCTATCACGTGTCCTCTCTGCATTAGCACCGTACCCATCCCGGATATAGATGCATCACAATAAACCACAAAGTCCTCCATTCCCTCTGGAAGGGCTGACACCAGGGCTTCGCACAACCTGTAGCGAAGAGTCTCAAATGAGGTCTGCTGCTCGGGACCCCAAGTAAAAGTAACGCCCTTCCGAGTCAACCTGGTGAGGGGAACGCCAATCTTAGAGAAATCTCTGATAAACCTCCGGTAGTAGCCGGCCAATCCCAGGAAGCTCCTGATCTCGGTGGGGGATCTCGGCACCTCCCACCTCATAACTGCCTCAATCTTGGCCGGATCGACCAAAATCATATTCTGATTAACGAGGTGTCCTAGGAACTGGACCTCTCATAACCAGAAATCACACTTGGAGAATTTGGCATATAGCCTCTCCGATCTCAAAACTCCCAAAACTTCTCTAAGGTTCTCCTCATGCTGTTCCCTGGACCTCAAGTACACAAGGATAGCGTCAATGAACACGATCACCGATCGATCCAACATATGTCTGCACACCCGGTTCATGAGGTCCATGAATGCTTCCGGTACGTTGGTGAGCCCGAATGGCATCACCACAAACTCGTAATGCCCATAACGAGTCCTAAAAACTGTCTTCTGAATATCCTCCTCGCGTAATCTCATCTGGTGATATCCTGATCTCAAATCAATCTTGGAAAACCAAGATGCACCCGGTAACTGATCGAACAGATCGTCGATCCTCAGAAGTGGATAGCGGTTCTTGATCGTCAGCTTGTTCAACTCCCGATAATCAATGCACATCCGCTGTGAACCATCCTTTTTCCTGACAAAAAGGATCGGCGCTCCCCAAGTCGAGCTACTCGGTCATATAAAACCCTTCCCCAACAGCTCCTCAAGCTGCGAGGATAACTCCTGCATCTCGGGCAGCACAAGGCGATAAGGTGCCTTGGCAATAGGCACCGCTCCCAGAACCAAAACAATCAGGAACTCCACCTGCCTCTCGAGAGGCACCCCCGGTAACTCTTCGGGAAAAACATCCGGAAACTCACTCACTATCGGGACCTCAGCAATAGAACTCGGTCTCTCAGGAGTAACCCGCGTATCCATCACATACGCCAGAAAACCCATGCAACCCTACTGTAAACTCTGTCTCGCTCGGGCAGCAAAGCAGAAAGCTGATCCAGATCGGGTACTTTCGCCATATACTGTAAGCACTCCCCCACTAGGGTCTCGTATGCTAACCAAATGACGCTCACAGTCGATTACCGCTCCATACCGGCTCAACCAGTCCATGCCCACAATGGCACAGACGTCACCCAACGCGATCGGTACCAGATCTATCGGAAACTCAACACCAAAAAATATCGAGTATGCATCCCCGGATCATATCAGTGGCAAACACCGCACGCTCATCGGCTATAGAAACTCTCAGAGGTCGACTCAACGACTCACGTCTGATACTGATGTGGTGACTAAACGCTAATGACACGAACGATCGACTCGTACCCGAGTCAAGTAACACTAAGGAAGGTACATAACTCACAAGAAAAGTACCTACACATATCACAATATAAGCACAAATAATTTAGAATAGAATAACAAAAGAATACATACCAGCCACGACATCGGGTGCTGCACGGACCTCCTTTGCTATCAACTGAAAGGCTCTCCCGCGAGCCTTAGGTGCCTCGACCTTAGCTGGCCGACTCTCTGTAGCTCGAATAGCAGCAGGGGCAGATCCCTATGCCGATCCCTGAAGCAGCTGTGGGCACTCGGCCTTCCGATGGTCGGTCTGGTTGTAGTGGAAACAAACTGCAAACCCCTTGGGGCAATCCCTCGCGATATGCCCCTCCTTGCCACACTTGTAGCAAGCACCAACTCGACACACCCCCTCATGACTCTTGCCGCACTTTCCACAAGTGCGGCCCTTCTGGCCTCCAGATCTCGAATCAGCGGGCTTCACCCGCTTGGCTGCCGGCTGAGACTGTGTCGGTCGCCGATCCTTCCCCTGAGATTCCACCTCCTCCCTGTCCTGAGTCTCCAGCTCTATCTCCCTCTTCCGGGCATTTGCCTGGAGCTCAGCAAATGTCCGGTAAGTCGAGTTCGCTACGAACTCGCGAATGTCCCTCCTCAAAATGCTCAGATACCGGCTCATACGTGCCTGCTCGGTAGACACATGCTCATGGCAGAACATTGCCCTCTCGTGGAACATCCTCGTAATCACTGTCACAGACTCTGTCCTCTGTTTGAGGGACAAGAACTCCTGGGCCAACCGTTCCCTCTCCACCGGGGGAACATACTCATCTCGAAACATCACAGTAAACTTCTCCCAGATCACTGCAACATGCTCTGTAGGAGTGAAATGAGCTGTCACAAACTTCCACCAGTCCTTTACTCCAAAGCGAAGCTGGTTCAGCGCGAACCGTACTCTCAAGTGTTCTGGACAGGAACAAGTGTAGAAACATCCCTCAATTTCAGAGATCCATCTCATCGCGGAAATCGGATCCTGAGTCCCGTCAAACTCCGGTGGCTTCGTGTTGCTGAACTCCCGGTACAGCAACGAGTCACCCCCATGTGGCCTGGCAGCAGCGACAGTTGCGGTGGTTGCAGCAGCAGCCGCCTCGGTAATCGCAGCGTAACGCTCATCAAATGTCTCAATCAAGGTGGTCTTGATAGACCCAAACATCTAGGGAATCTCTGCTCGGATGGCTGCGGCTACCTCCTCATGAATCATCCTCCGAATCTCATCGTCACTGGTACCACTGCCCCCTGGGTTGTGGCGCATACCCACCATGATGTCTCTCTGAAATGCAACACAAAAATAATCGGAGACTCGATCGAGAATACTCGCACTCGATCACTCACCCCTACATGTTCCTTAGCACCCTAAAGATTTTTACTTGGACTGCTTACCGATTCGGTGTTTCCAGTAGTACGGGCCCAATATTACCTTCCACACCGCATCTGTAATCACCCCAAGTCCCCCTCCTAGGATTTCAGATCGCAAGTACTCTATATCTCGCCGAACACAGACTACTCTCATAAGCTTATTTCTGCTACATACTCTTCTTAAAGCAAATCACAGGTAGCAGTAACTCCTAGGCTAAAGCATCATAGATCAGGCCACTCTAGTCCTAAAATATGAAGTACCTAGCCTACTTTCTAGCATGCATAATATATCTCATAAAATCTCATAAATATCTCATAACACAGAAAGTAAGGGTATTTTGGGAAATCACCGTTCGGGCTCTGGCTGATTGTACACACTGCTCTTTCTCGTTATTCTCTTAGAACTCTTGCTCATTTTTAGAAAAATCGTTTTCTTTTGAAATTTTTTTCTCAAATCCTTAGTTTGAGTCCAGACATACCCGAAGGTGCATCCGAATCCCTCAAACCAAGGCTCTGATACCAACTTGTAATGACGTAAATTTTAAACCAATTTTTCATTTTCTTAATTATCACAAAAACACATGTCACATTTATTAAAAACTCCAAATACCAATATTGAACACAGTTTTCAAAAACATTTATTCACAATCCAGGATCCACAAAATATAACTCCAACTCCATAGCGTGTGTACAATCATGCCGGTTCCTTCCCGCGATCCTCTGAGGTACCTGAAACACATAACACGGTAAGCACGCATGCTTAGTGAGTTCCCCAAAATACCACATATATCATATTAGCCACTCGAGGCTATAATACTGTAAGACCCTCCGGTCCGTGTGTCTCAGTGGGACCCTCCAGTCCCATGGCTCGTTGTACCCTCTGGTCCGGTCTAAGTGAGAACCCTCCGGTCTCATGGCTCGTTGGACCCTCTGGTCCGGTCTCAGCAATCACATAATATAGCACGAATATACACATCACATAAACAATGCACAAATAAAGTAAGCACATAAGACCCTCTCGTCATACATAACTACCACTATAGGTAAAGTATAGTGAGAAAACTCACCTCGCAGCTAGTAGGAAATAGACACGCACTCGAGAATCCCGAACTAGCCTCCGCCTAACGCATTAGACAAACATTACAATCAATTATCCCTCATTTCCTCATTTACACCTAAAGTCCTCTTTTCTCTTTCTACTCTCTTGGATGGGTAAAAGACCATTTTACCCCTCCATGGTCTCAATGTTCCTAATTGACCCACTCTCAAGACAACATAAGTCAATATGAGTCAACAACCGAAGTTGACCCGACTCGCCGAGTGCACCCAGGTGACTCGCCGAGTCCACTCGTATCCTCTGAATTCTTCCAAGGGTCTCACACAGCTCGTCGAGTTAACCCCTAACTCGACGGGTTATCACAGGGTCACGAATTGCAGGGGCAACCCGATCCGACTCGTCGAGTCATCTCATAGACTCGGCGAGTTGATTCATCTGGATGTCTCATTTGGACGCCTGAGGTCAGATCTGCAACTCCAACCTCTAGATCTACCCTCCCAATACCCAAAAGTCACGTAAAGGTTCGATCTTGATGACCATGCATGGCATAAATTCTCCATAATGCCATTACAAGCTCCAAGGAAGGTCAAATGCATGGGGACTTGCCTCTAACTCAATAAAGTTCGAATCTTTGGACCCTTAAGGTCCTTTCTAGTCCAGATCTGAGGTTCTAACCTCAAACCATGCCCAAATAGCTCAAGAACACAAAATGCTTAAGAGAAAACCCTAAAAGCTCCTAAAAATGGGATCTAACAAACAAGAGGTCAAGATGAGAGCTTTATACCTCAGAACAGATGCTAAAGCTAGAAGAACACTAGATCCACCACCTCTCCTTGATGAGGTCCACAAAGCTCCTCAAATCCTCCTCCAAAAAATGCACACGAATGCTCAATTTGGTTTCTCTCTCTCTCTACACAACGAATGGGCAGGTTTAGGGTCTCTCTCTGTGAAGTGTAGCCGCATAAGGAGGCTATAAGTGCCTTTAAATAGGTCCCAAACCCGAGGATCTGGGGTTTTCACTCACAGCGCCTACTCGGCGAGTCTACCCTCGGACTCGTCGAGTAGATCATTAAACCCACGTGGCCACCCCGCATCTACTCGGCGAGTTATAACACCAACTCGTCGAGTAGATCAATAAACCTCAAAAATAAATAATTAAAATAACATATCTGGGAATCCGGATGTTACAAACAACTAATGAATCAAATGATTACAGTTCATTAGTAACATTTTCCAAAATAACCAGCCATACTTCAATACCTTGAACCGCAATCTATACTTCTTATGTTTTCATTCTATAAGAATGCAATACATGTTCGAACACTTATTCTTACAGAATTAAAGTCAAATACTAATTACCAATAAAGAAAAACCCCCCATATCACATGAATAAAACATAAAAAACTAACTCATTATACTTAAAAAACACATAACAAAACAACAATCACATCCCCTATACTCACATAACAACAAACACATATAAGAATTTGCATGTTTTTATTCTGACAGAATGCAACTTACGTATAATCAGTTATTCTAACATATTTGCAAGTAAAATACTTCTAACAAAATACACAACATAATAAAAAAGAACTAACTTTATATTATTCAAAAACACATAAGATAACAACAATCACATCCCCTATACTCACAGAACAACAACCACATACAAGAATTTGCATGTTTTGATTCTGACAGAATGCAACTTATGTATAATCACTTACTTTAACAGATTTGCAAGTCGAATACTTCTAACAGAATACACAACATAATAAAAAAACTTACTTTATATTCTTCAAAAACACATAACAAAACACCAATCACATCCCCTATTACTACAGAACAACAGTCATATACCCTAAAATTCAATCATTCTCACAGATTTTTCTTTTTCGATTTAAGAAAACCCTAATAAAAAATATGCCTTTTTGCAATGTTTTGGTCTACTTTATTTAATACAACTTCAAAAACACATGCAAATACTAAATTGTTCAAATATTCAAACATAATTTTATGGATTCAACCGAAAAAATTGAAAAAAAAATTACCTATAGGGGGAGAAACGAAATCATTATCGTCTTCATCTAGATCCAACATCGTTTCTTGTGTGTTCTTAAATTTCGATTTGAAAGCAGTCGCCCTTGTACTCCTCATTATACTCCAATTTTTCTTCTTCGAACTATCACAATGCAACTTCTGTAAACAAATCTTCGAGAATCGATGAGTATATACAAAAACGACAACAGAATCTACCGATTTTTTTGAAGATTATAGTAATTATTCTTTGATTTTGTGTTCCGATAGAAAAGGGAGTCGAATCCGGGTTTATGCGGACAGTTGTGATCAATCGACTTAGTTTCCTTTTTTAATGGAGATGAAAAATGTACAAAAATACCCTTATTCACCCGTTTTCATTAAATGTGACGCCTTTTTTAGTTTGTTTATATCAATTTAATATTAATCATTTTGTATTAAAAATTAAAAATTTGATTGACCCACATTTATTCCTACATCCATACAATAATTACTTTGAATAGAATAACCTAAGCATACACACACACACACACATAAACGCGCGCGCGTACTAAAAAGCAACTTTGTGAGTATGAGAAATTTTTACTTTGTTAAAAGTATAAACACATTTATTCCTACATCCATACAATAATTACCTTGAATAGAATAATCTAAGCCTATATATATATATATATATATATATATATATATATATATATATATATATATATATATATATATATATATATATATATATATATATATATATATATATATATATATATACACGCGCGCGCGTGAGCGTACTAAAAGGCAACTTTGTGAGTATGAGACATTTTTACTTTGTTAAAAGTATAAACGGTTAAGCATAATGTATAAGTGTTTAATGTGCGAAATTCAAATTTAATCATTCAACTTTGTATAATCTGTCAATTGCAACCCCTACTTTGTATAACAGTTTACTTGCAACCCCTCTATTTTGTAATATAATATTTTTCATCCATTTCCTTTTTAAAATATCACTTTCACCTCTCCACCTTCAACTTTGTAAAATGTCACTTTTACCCCTTCATGTTTCATCCCTCAACTTTGTATAATTTGTCATTTGCAACTCCTCTATTTTGTAAAATGATATCTTTCATCCCTTTACTTTTTGAAATATCACTATTACCCCCCTCAACTTTCAACTTTGTAAAATATCACTTTCACCATTCATTTTCTAAACTTTCGTGTTTATCCCCGTCCCCATACTACATATATATATATATATATATATATATATATATATATATATATATATATATATATATATATATATATATATATATATATAGAGAGAGAGAGAGAGAGAGAGAGAACAAATTATTGAAATTGTCCATGTGGTTTGGTTAAATCTACGTATTTGGTCTCTGACTTTTGTTTTGCACTTGGACCGTCCTCATAATATGATTTTGTTGCGTGTTTCGTCCCTCCCCGGGATGAAAAGATTATATTGCCCATTGTATTATTTTTTTCATTTTTTTAATTATTTATTATTTAAAGAAAAACAATTAAGTAATTTATAGACATGTAGGACCCACTCATACTCCCACTTGCACCACAAAAACCACAGGTCACTAAAAACCACCACCGACCACCAACAACCACCATCGCCACAGACAACCACCACCCACCGATTCCAACATCACCACCATCCACCGATTCTGACTCCACTACAAACCATATAATCGATTTTATGAGGTCACACCCAAAGATGAAATCCCAAAAATCAAACTTGAACACGAAAATCAAAACCATAACAATATCAAATTCTAAAATCAAAATCCTAACCAAATTCAAATCCTAATATCCCAAAGTCAGAACCTAAGCTGAAATGAAAACCAGATATGCAAATCAAAACGCAAAACCTAACCTAAAATCGATGATGGGGTTAAAGGGAACGACACTCAGTGAAGGAGATGGTGGTGATCAGAGGATTTTGGCGGACACGGTGCTCCACCTGCGACGAAGTAATGAGAACCACAATCGACGCTCCTAAACCCTTTATAGAAACGATGGCGGTGACGACCACCTGCACCACTGCGATGAAGTAGTGAGAACCACAGTCGCCACTCCTAAACCCTTTACAGAAACGATGGTGGTTACGACCACCTGCACCACTGTCACAGGGACGATTTTATAAATCTATCCAGGTAGATGGCGAAAAGGGAGGAGCAAGGATGGAGCAGATGGGGGCGACATTAAGAAAATAAGGGGCTGATGATGCAGATTGATGGTGTCTGGTGGCTTCCTGGTGTCTTCTGGTGATGTTTGCTGGTGGTTTTCGGGTGATGCTTCGTTGGTGATTGTGGTTTCCGATAAGAAAATGAGAGAACGCGAACAAGAGAGTATTATGAGACAAATGAGGGTGACGAGTGATGATGGGGGAGGAGATAATGGGGGTGAGGGACCCATAATTTTTATTTTTAATAATATTCTTTAACAGATTAATATTTAAAAAATCAAAAAAATTCAAAAAAGAAATGACCAAGGATAATATAGTCCTTTCATGTCTACGAGAGACAAAAAACGCAACCAAATGAAACAACAAGGACGAAACACGCAACAAAATCATACTATGAGGACGTTTCGAATGCAAAACAAAAGTTAGGGACCAAACATGTAAATTTGACCAAACCACAAGGACAATTTCAGTAATTTGTTCCTAAATCCACTTATATCTCATATTTGACCTGATACCCTTAGAGTAGAAACTCTATGATATATATATATATATATATATATATATATATATATATATATATATATATATATATATATATAGAGAGAGAGAGAGAGAGAGAGAGAGAACAAATTACACGAATGGTCCTTTAGGTTTTGGATTTTTCCCTAATGCAGTCCATACGGTACTTTTTTCCCTCAAATAGTGCCTACGGAACATAAGTTGCACGCGTTTGGTCCCCGAGTTGGATGTCCGTCCATTCCAACGTTAAGTTGCCCCCATGTGACTTGCACATGAGGGTATTTATGTCATTTTACCCTAAAGGACCTTTTCTGAACATATAAATTAACGCCTATATTACTTCTTCTTGTTCTTCCTCCCAATTCAATCGATCACTACTACTGTTAGAGCAAGAAAGTTGTGGAAAATGTGGATATGTGCTTGTGGAAATCATGATCTAGCCATCGTCACTTCCTGGTCAGATCGCAACCCTGGAAGGCGATTTTGGTCTTGTCTTCGTAATGACAGAAGGTGTGGTTGGATTAGGTGGTTTGATGAGCCCATGTGCTCTAGATCGGTGGAAGTGATACCTGGGTTAATCAGGTCTATGAACAAGCTCGAATAATCTTTTCAACAAGCTACAATGCAAGCTAGGATGTATAAGTTAATCATTCTCTTCAGTTGGGGTCTTTTTGCAAATCGTTACTTGAAGCATGGTTGAAGCTGCGTCTGAATGTTGTGTCTGAATGCTGGAAGTAGTGTCGTGGTCATAGGGTTAATGTACTGGTGGTCTTATTTTGATTCTGAAGACAGGAAATTGTAGCATGGTTTATGTAGTGTTTGTGTCTGTTTTGAGTTTCACTGCAGGAAATTATGTTCTGGTTAATGTTGTCTTAATGTTATAGTCTTTGTGTAATCAAATGGTTTAATTTCAGAACAAGGTTATTGTGTCATAGCTTTGTGTAGTCAAATATTATTTGACAAGAACACCAATTCAACATGCATGACCATACACTTTGAATATCACAAATACTACTTGACAAGAAAAACAATATAACAAAAATGCTATTGTATATCACAACAGCAGTTGCCATTGTTTCATAGTTTACCTATGTGTACAATTATTCAAGGTCAACATGCATGACCATACAAAATAAGGAGCCCAAAGTAAGTATTGTTTGGTACATAAACATAGGTGTTAACATAACCATAAAAGTAAAGTGCAAATTACATCAAAAGACCTAATGGTTCTCAACAACACCCCCATAGTGATACCTGTGTCTTCAGTTCTTTTGTCATTAGGGCCACCTTGACCATTACAAGTTCTTGAATTATGCCCTTTGTTGTTGCACTTTCCACATGTGACAGTGGTCCACTTCTTGGACAGTTTATGCCCCTGTGTAGCAGGTTCATCATATGCCCTCTTCATTTTCTTCTTGGGCCTACCCACCTACAAATGTACATAAGATTAAATTGTGGGTCTTCAGAAACTGCAGTTATATTGATATATGAAGACATACCTGAACAACATGTTTGGGTGGAAGCAACTTGGTTGGGCATTGTGATTTGGGCCACATCAATCTACCATTTATAGGTTCAATTTTGTGTATGTACACTTCTGCCCATGTAACTAGCAAGTAGCATGGGTGGACCCAATGCTCCAACGCAGGAACATTCTTTTCTCCATGTTTAATCTTGTCCCATATTGCACTTATTACATGTGAGCATAACATGCCTGTAATTTCCCAATGTCTACATGTGCATGTTTTTTCATCCAAATTCATAATAAACTGATCACCCCAATGAGTAGTGACTTGAGTTTTAACCCCATTGAAAATACACCTGTGCTTTTGTGCTTGTCTTTTCATTTGACCAAGAAGACTAGTGGCAGTTGGTGTGAGAGGACCATGACATCTATCAATCTCTCTTTGGACATTGCAAATTCTCTTCATCAAATACTCTCTAATATACTCCAAACAATAAATGATAGGGTTATCCCTACCACCTTGTATTTTTCCATTAAGAACCTCACACAGGTTATTCAACAAGATGTTAGTATGTGCCCTCCCTGTTTAGTCATATAATACAAAATGAGAACAAATCCTAACAGTGACAAGTAAATGTTAACATAATTGAAAGATGAAGTGCTAACTTGAGAAATGAGATCTTGCCTAATGAGCTGGAGGAATCTGTATAAGCCAATCATGAGCTTCAGCATTGAATTTCTTTAGCTCTTCTAATGCTTTCTCAAAATGCCTAGTAGCAGTTGCACATGCCCACACAAAATCTTTGAGCTCTTTATCCTTCCACTGTCTTTTCATATTTTCATAAATATGCCTCAGACAGAACCTATGCTCAGCTTGAGGGAAAAGTTTGGCAATTGCAGGAATGATACCCTATTTAAATATTTCAATACTTAGTTGACTAAATAACAACAATATCAAATTAAGTTGAAGTATATGTACCTTCTGCCTATCTGAGATGAAAGTGAAGTTTGAATTAGCATAAAGTTCCAGATCATCACCAAGTTGTTCCAAAAACCATGTCCATTAATTTGTGGTTTCATTCTCAACAAGAGCATATGCAAGAGGATATATCCCATTATTGGAATCTACCCCTACGGCAGTCAAAATTTGACTAGGATAGGGCCCTTTCATGAAAGTACCATCTAACCCTATGAAATCCCTTAGATTAGCCTTAAAGCCTTCCTTTAATGCTCCTAAACAAATGTAAATTCTCCTAAACGTCCTTGTATCAGAATTTAAATTTGGCTCAGTGTGACAATCGATCCTCACATTAGTACTTGGGTTTCTTTCCATCAACTCTAGTCCATAGTCCCTCAAGATAGTATATTGTTTCTGAAAATCCTCAAAAACATGCTTCTGAGCCAATGCCTTTGCCCGATGTACCTTCATTCTATACATGTTCATCTCGAATTTTTGGATGAGATCTTCTTGAAGTGCATTGACTGGAATGGTTGGTGTAACGCCCGCGTTTCCAGGCTAGGCATTATTGTTGATGTAATAGTCTAGGTTAACCTTTGTAACTCTTTTGATGTATTAATGATGAAATGTTTGAGTATTATGTGTTTTGTGCTTAATTGTGTGTCTTAATTGAATTAAGTATGAAAATAAGCGTCAAAATGAAATGTTAGATAAAGCCGATATCTATGGATAATGTTGTAGTAGTTGAAACGAGGTTTCCGAATATATAAAGAATGCCGAAATCCGAGTTATAATGAAGAAGTTATGATTTGTCGAAGTTTCGCGACAGAACCGGCACGACGCTGAATGACGTAAAATATGAATTTAAGATAGAGCGATATCTGGCCTTAGTGATCTAAACGGAAGTTGTAGAGTTCGTTAAACCGAGAGCATGCATAAAAAGAACGCCCAAATCTGACTTAGTATGAGGAAGTTATGATTTTCCGAAGTTTCGACTTAGCGGTATGCAGCCCGAATACTCGATTTGAGATCGAGCGGTTTATAGCCGAAACAATCTAAACGAGAATCGAAGATCTCGTCGATAGTAGTCCAACGGTAAAAAGACAGACGAAAACGGACGTCGGACGAAGAAGCTACCTATGCTTGGAGCGATAAGCACGGAGAAGCATTTGAGAAGCTAAAGAAGAAGCTATGTGAGGCACCGATTCTTTCTCTACCTGACGGAGTCGAAGACTTCGCTGTTTATAGCGATGCGTGTGGTGTTGGATTGGGTTGTGTTTTGACCCAAAGAGAAAAGGTGATAGCATATGTGTCTCGACAGCTGAAAGAGCATGAAAAGAACTACCCCACTCATGATTTGGAGCTGGATTCGGTAGTATTTGCACTAAAAATATGGTGGCATTACCTCTATGGCACGAAGTGCAAGCTTTTCACTGATCATAAGAGTCTCCAATATCTCTTTAATCAGAAAGAATTGAATATGAGGCAACGACGCTGGCTAGAATTACTCAAGGACTACGACTGTGAGATACTTTACCACCCCGGTAAAGCTAATGTTGTTGCTGACGCTCTCAGTCGGAAAGTCAATGTTGAGAGAAAAAGGCCAAGAGCGTTGAGAATAGAAGTTGTCTCGACAATTGTGGAGAGTATAAAGAAAGCTCAAGAAGAAGCTTTAGAGAAGAATGACCGAAAGGAGGAACGTTTGGGTAAAACGTTAGTGTTCGGTATAAACAGTCACGGACTGAAGGTGTTCCAAGATCGGATTTGGGTACCTAAGTCCGGAGGAATTAGATATCTTCTGATGGAAGAAGCTCACAAAACCATGTACTCGATTCATCCTGGCAGCACTAAAATGTATAGGGACCTGAAACCCTACTACTGGTGGCCGACGATGAAGCTTGATATAGCAAAATATGTGGCCGAGTGTGTGACTTGTGCGAGAGTTAAGGCACAACATCAGAAACCATATGGGAGTTTAGAACCTTTGCCTGTACCTATGGGAAAATGGGAAGACATCACAATGGATTTTGTCACTAAACTGTCCAGGACAAAGAGTGGTCACGACATGATTTGGGTGGTCGTGGATCGTTTCACCAAGAGTGTACACTTCATAGCAGCCAATGAAAAATGGTCTATGGATAAGCTTGTGAATGCTTACGTGAAGGAAATTGTGAGACTTTACGGTGTTCCTCTAACAATTGTATCAGATCGTGATAGCCGTTTCACCTCAAGATTTTGGAAAAGTCTACAAGAGGAAATGGGTACCAAGTTGTGTTTAAGTACAGCTTACCATCCACAGACTGATGGTCAGAGTGAAAGAACGATACAAACACTTGAAGATATGCTGAGAGCATGTACCCTAGAATTCCTAGGTAACTGGGATGAACATTTACCTTTGGTAGAATTTTCCTACAATAATAGTTTCCACTCGAGCATAAAGATGGCACCTTATCAAGCTTTGTACGGACAGAAGTGTCGTACGCCGTCTTGTTGGCTTGAGGCTGGAGAAAAGCAGTTTATGGGACCCGAGATGGTCCATCAGACTGCTGAGAAGTTGAAAGTGATCAGGGAAAGAATGTTAGCAGCTCAAGATCGTCAAAAGAGCTATGCTGACAAAAAGCGAAGACCGATGACTTTTGAAGTTGGAGATTCGGTTTTGCTTAAAGTCTCGCCGTGGAAGGGACTTATAAGATTTGGTAAAAGGGGAAAGTTGAGTCCAAGGTTTATTGGACCGTTTAAAGTTCTTCAGAGGATTGGGAACCAAGCTTACAAGCTAGAATTGCCCGAAGAACTAGATGGTATTCATAACACTTTTCATGTGTGACATCTGAGGAAGTTCACGGGAGAAGTTCCTGACATTATTCCAATTTCTGAATTAAGATTGGATGAAAACAAAAGGTTGATTGAAGAACCTGAGGCAATCGTTGACCGAAAGACTAAGAAATTACGACGCAAGATGGTCGAATTAGTGCTTGTCCGTTGGAAACATACGAATGGGTCAAATCTCACCTGGGAGACGGAGAGTGACATGATGAGTCACTATCCGCATTTGTTTGTTGATGTGTGCTTCTGGGGACGAAATCATCCTAAGGGGGAGAGAACTGTAACGCCCGCGTTTCCAGGCTAGGCATTATTGTTGATGTAATAGTCTAGGTTAACCTTTGTAACTCTTTTGAAGTATTAATGATGAAATGTTTGAGTATTATGTGTTTTGTGCTTAATTGTGTGTCTTAATTGAATTAAGTATGAAAATAAGCGTCAAAATGAAATGTTAGATAAAGCCGATATCTATGGATAATGTTGTAGTAGTTGAAACGAGGTTTCTGAATATATAAAGAATGCCGAAATCCGAGTTATAACGAAGAAGTTATGATCTGTCGAAGTTTCGCGACAGAACCGACACGACGCTGAATGACGTAAAATATGAATTTAAGATAGAGCGATATCTAGCCTTAGTGATCTAAACGGAAGTTGTAGATTTCATTAAACCGAGAGCATGCATAAAAAGAACGCCCAAATCTGACTTAGTATGAGGAAGTTATGATTTTCCGAAGTTTCGACTTAGCGGTATGCAGCCCGAATACTCGATTTGAGATCGAGCGGTTTATAGCCGAAACAATCTAAACGAGAATCGAAGATCTCGTCGATAGTAGTCCAACGGTAAAAAGACAGACGAAAACGGACGTCAGACGAAGAAGTTATGAATTTCTAACGGAGTTTTCCTGTCCCGGCCTACTAAAAATAATATAATAAAAATAAAGTCAAAATTAGCCAACGGAGTATAAACTCGAGTTGTAGAGCATAATTTCACCTACGCATCGATATAAAGAACGTCGAAAACGGAGTTCGTATGCGAAAGTTATGAATTTCTGAAGTTCGGGGCACGAAACACCAAAACTGTCAGAGACCACGACGTGGCAACAGTGGCCACGACGTGGCAGGGCTTCTGACGCCTTCCGGAGCCTGACAGATCAAGTGGACGATGACGCATGCAATGACGTTCAAGCCCACGACGTGGGAGAAGTGCCCACGACATGGAAAATGAGAAAACAGCCCTATAAATAGATTTGAAGGGGCAGCCGTACGTGCAAAGAAGTACTCCCGAAGCCCCGGTATCATCCTGAGACCCGAAGCAAGTCCCGAAGCCCGAAGATCCCGAGAAGAAAAGAGTTTCCGAGCCGAAGCTCTGCCCGCGAGAAGCCCGGTGTGTGAAGTGATCCCGGTTTCACCGAAGAATACTACTTCTACAAGCCGTAGTGCTGTCCGATCATCTTCTGATCAAGTGAGTGTGTAGTTACTTTCTTCTAATACATAAATACAAAGTATTTACTATGAAATGCGTGTTATGTGTTTATATATTGGTGTTGATTTGAAGGGGGTACATAATCTCTTTCAAATGCACGATTTTATACAAGTATCGATTTAACGTACTAAGTATATGTGTTATGTGAGTGTATCGATGTTATCTTCTAATCTCATAGATATGATTTATTCTCTATGAAATACGTGTTATGTTTATGTGTCTCATCTTTTATCTGGAATGTGTTTTGAATGAACATACTATACAGGTTTTAAACTATGTATAAAAATGTATATTTTATTTACTAAAATGTTGGGTAGAACATGGGTAGATAGTTGTCTTGTGATAAAAAGATGAGAGGCCTCGATGTTGTTTTTGATTTAGTCATCTAGCGGAGTTTAGATGACGACCACGGATTTTTCTAGACAGTTCTATGGAACGCTAGCAGGTTCGCCACCTGTAGGTGTTAATGAACTTGGGTGTTCATTCGCTGTACTCCATCCCCCTCATGGTTGCCTTATTTGACTTATATTGCTGAGGAACCCCCGAAGCATGTGTTGTCGCCCCGATGAAATATTCTTAGACTAGGTCCCTTATGTTAGTTGTCTTAGGGACGTAAAGTGAGAATAACGGGAATGGGTAATTGGGTTATTGTTGGTTGGTGGAATTAAATATAACTATTTATTGTGGGTTGAAAACCCTATATGCTCACCAGGCTCCCAAGCCTGACCCACTCAGTTTTCTTTGTATTACAGGTAGTGGCGCCAGAGCATAAGTTGGATGACTTGTCAAGTTATTTTTGGATTATAGACCTGTTGTTTTATATAACTGTTGTAAGGTCTGTATTGTAATGTTTATGCTTTTGGTCTGTTTATCAGAACATGACATCCCGAGTTTTGTTATATAATGAAAATACATTTCTTTATGAAATGCTTTGGTAAATCTTATTTTATCATATTTAGTTTTGGGAACAAATTACGCAACTCTTTTAATCAAAGGATTACTCTGAAATCATTTTAAAAGCATAAATTAAACCGGTCTTTTCTGGCCGTGATTTTGGGGATGTCACAGTTGGTTACTCTCAATTTTCTTCACAATGTTTGTTGCAATGTATTTGTAGTTGCAAGCTTTAATGGTTCTTGATTGCACACACCGATGTTCACTAACTAGGGTGTTCACCACCCAGTCATCTGTCTCTTTAGGTCTAGACACTAGTACAACCCAAAGACATTTACCCTCTTTCATATTTACTGTTGTGTCCTTGAATCCAGTCCTTGACTTTGTCCATGGCCCACCACTCATATCTGGGACCAGTCCTCTACACTTAGCCCTAATCCTTGTTTTGTCATTTTTTTTTTCAAAATGTAAATCCCTTTTGGTTTCTACTGCATGTTTGTTTATATATTCTTTCACATCTTTCTTTGTTTTGAACTTCTGTCCTAATGTGAAAGCCTTTGGATGAACTACACCCTCAGAACAACTTTTTGCATTTCTTATGTCTCTCAACATCCTCTCTCTGTTGTTATCTTCACCTACAATAGGTGATTCAGACGATTCTGGGTCTATGACCTCCAAATCTTCACCTTCAGTAAAGTCAGCACCACTGCCGCTTGCTTCTTTGGTCGTTTTTTGAACCCACTCAACATCTTCATCAACATGTATATGAAATTCTTTCATATCAACATCCACATCATCTACAATATTTTACAATATTTTCTAAATCCACAAAGAAGTCTTCATCCTCACTATCATCATCTGTCATATTACCCTTACTCCTACTACCCTCACTCCAAGGACCCTCACTAACACTTTCCTTACTTCCACTGTATTCATCCTAAAAAAACTCAACATCTGTCAATGTCCAAAACTAAACCCCGCCACCTTAATGGATATAGATATTAATTTATATGTTCAGAAAATGTCCTTTAGGGTAAAATGACATAAATACCCTCATGTACAAGTCACATGGGGGCAGCTTAACGTTGGAATGGACGGACATCCAACTCGGGGACCAAACGCGTGCAACTTCTGGTCCGTAGGCACTATTTCAGGGGAAAAAGTATCGTAGGGACTACATTAGGGAAAAATCCAAAATCTAAAGGACCATTCGTGTAATTTGTTCATAATTCGTGTAATTTGTTTATATATATATATATATATATATATATATATATATATATATATATATATATATATATATATATATATATATATATATATATATATGTTGGTTCCTTTGAGATAAAAAAAAATTAGAGATTGTGAGATATGTGTATAACCGTTTGATGTGCTTATGTTTGTTTCTGAAACTATGCGGTGGCATATTTGTAATTATATTGGTAACTTATTAAACTAACGCCGTTAATTTACGATTGTGGGGCTATTGTTGGAATTTTACAAAGATTGATATGAATTTTGCAGGCTACGATACTGTAACCGCCTATTGTTTTCTTTTCTTTCTCGATCAAAGTCTCATTTCGAACTCTCAGGAAATCCTCTTTTTCTTTCTTTGTCGTATTTTGCCCTAGTTTTCGTTTCTTACCTGTTATTGAGAAATCAGTAAATGTCTCCAGGAGAAAATATAAACGAAGTCGCATCTTCGTTAATCGAAATGAAAGGTTAGAATGCGAGTTATTTTTCATTTTATTGATAATGCATGTTTTTATTAATTAGTTAACTGTCGTTTTATGTTGATAATGGTGTTTTTTTGTTTTGATTAAGTAGGTTTTTCGTCATTTTAACTTGATTTTGATGATTGTCTCGTTTAGAGTTGATATGTTTTTTATTATGTTTGTTTGTGGTGGTTTTTGATGTAAGTTTTTGTTTATATTTTCACAGATAAGGATTTCAAAAGAAACTATGTTCGAAAAAAATTCAAAAATCAAAAAAATATCGAATGCGGTAGAAGTGCTGTTATTTCCGAAGGTACAATTCAAAAAAAATCATCTATGATTAGAAGTAGAAATAAACATATAACTTAATGTTTGAAGTTATTTGTTGTAATCATAACTGATTTTTTGATTTTTCCAGTGTATTGAACATAACATTTAGTTATATGTTTATTTCTACTTCTAATCATAGATGATTTTATACGTTTGTTTATAATCATTGGTAAATAGTAATGATAAATGTATTTTTATGTATCAAACATGAATATAAAGTTATATTTGTAATCATAACTGATTTTGTGGTTCTTTTAAGTGGATTGTATATAACATTTAGTTGTATTTTTATTTATTGTTCTAATCATAAATGATTTTATTCGTCTGTTTATAATCATTAGTGAATAGTAATGATAAGTGTATGTTTTATTTTTTACTAACACTATGTTTGTAATGAAAATTGTAGTTAAAAAAGGGAATGTAGATAGCTCAAGGAAGACACGGTCATCTTCCAAAAGAGAAAAGGCAAATGAGGTGTCGCAAACACGTTCAAAGACATCCAAAAAAACAGTTATTGAACAACCAAAAGTGAAGCTGAGGGTTAATGTCAAAACTGTAAGTAAGAAACGTGAACTATCTGATGAAGATGATTCAGATTTTCAGAGTCGTCCTGGATCTTCAAAGAAACCAAAGAGAGAAACTAAAGTTTTGAAGAAAGATAAAAAAGCTACTGTTATAAAAGAATTTCCTTCATTGAAGAATAGATGTTCACCCGGGTCATTGTTGGGTGTTATTCAAGGTTTAAGTAGAGAACAGAAGGATTGTGTTAGGGCTATGGGATTTGGGAGTTTGTTAGGGATGAAGATGATTGACGTACCGTTGAAGATTATTTATTATGTTCTTGATCATTTTAATTTTGAATCTTTGAAGGTGGAGTTTGATAATTGTGAAGTTAGTGTTAATAGTAAGTCTGTTCAAGAGATGTTAGGATTACCATCTGGTGGCTCATTACTTTCAAACATGGATTACATTTGGGAGAATAATAAAGAGAGTTGTATGTTTGAGTGGAAGAAACAGTATGAAAATATTGATAAATTGAGATTGAAACAGCTAAAGAATGAACTTGTTCAAACTAGTGCTGCGGATGACAACTTCAAAATCAATTTTTTGGTTCTTTTTATTAATACTTTCTGTGAGTCTACAAGCATGGGTAAATGTAATCTGAATTCATTGTATTTAATCAGAAGAGATACTGATTTAAGTAGCATTGACTGGTGCGATTACATTGTGGATTGTTTGGTAAGGACGAAGAAGGTTTACAACCCAGAGAAAGAATCTTCTTTCTTTTATGGACCAGCAGCATACCTTATGGTACGTGAGTTATTTTTTGATATTTATTATTCTTTTTAGTTGTAAAAATATGTTTGTTTTTATAATAAATCATATATGATTTTATTACATATAATCATATATGATTATGTAGTATAATTTTTGTTTAATTATATATTACACATCAAAATCATATATGATGTTATATATGTTATGATGTTATATATGTTTTTTTTAGTTGTTGTATGTGGATACTTTCAAGTTTGATCATTTGCAAGTCACACGTAAACGTCCAACTATTTTTTATTGGACGTCAGAGAAGATAAGGTTTCTTGAGGATATTTTACAAGTGAGTGGAGGATTTGGATGTGGACATGTTAATGAAGCATATGTTGAAGAAGAATTTCAAGAATTTGAGTATAATGAGGAGGAATCTGGTGGTGATGAGGTTGAATCTGATGGTGAAGAGGATTTATGTGATGAGGATGAAGAAGATTTTGATGTTAATAAAGTTAGTGATGTGGAGGTAATTCTATAGTTTTATTCATTTATGATTTAATTAGTTTATTCATTTATGACTTTTTATGTTTAAGTATTTTAGTTGTAAGTATCTTTTTTCTTATGTAGGTGTATGAAAGTAAAATTTCATGTATGTATCAGAAGATGGAGGATTTGAAAAAGGATCTTGTTGTAAAGATAGATGAGGGAGTGTTGAAGTTTCCTCAAAGTCAAAATTTGAAAATTTGGAAATTATTATTTCCTGTTGAAGATTTAAGCACATAAAGTTTTGATTTCAATTATGTTTCACAAAAATATAAAGAACCGATATTAACACCTGGTTTTGTTCAAGTTAATGATGAAGATTATGAGAATGATTTTCTTAATGATGATGAAAATGTTGAAGATTATGATCAAGGGAAATGTTCTGGTGGTCAGGGGGATGGAAGTGATCCACATGAGGGCAATATTGGTAAAAATCATGTTGAAGGTAAAGGTGATGATGATGAAGATGATGAACAAGGAAATGGAAGTGGATGTGATAAAGAAGAGGCCATGAATTTAAATTATGTTGTCGAAAATGTTACTAAGAGTGTGGGTCTAATTGATAGCCAGGAAGGTGTATCTTTTAGTCAATTTATTTGCGATTCAGTTGTTGAAAGTTTTCTTAAAACTTTGGATCAAGGTAGGCATATTTTATTATTATATATACTTTAATCATATATGATTTTAATTTTTTATATTTGAATTTTATAGGTACTGATGGTTGTTTAAATCAGAAACTAGTTGAAGATGATGTGAATTTGAATTTGACTGGTATTGATGATGGTAAGTATTTATTTATGTATTTTAATACATAAAATATATATAAATATGTTATATAGATGATTCATTTATGATTTTAATAATTTAGGGACTGTAAATTTGGGTGAGGATGATCATAAAAATAAAGATGGAGGTAATTTGTTTATAATTATTGTTTATTCATATATAATTGTGTTTATAATTATTGTTTATTCATATATGATTTTTTATAATTTTATTGGGCAGAAAATGTTGAAGATTGTTCAAATAAAAACAAGGATTCAAATGAGACTCGATCATTGAAAAATGATATTGTTCTAAATTTTAGTCTTGAATTTAGTCAAGATTCTGAAGGTTCCAAGAAGTCATCTCAAAGTCAAATTTCTTCTGAACGGATGACAAAGAAAAATATTAAGGATAGAGTTATTTTGGGAAAACCAAGTGCTGGTCCAGAGTGTGTTATTCCAAATGTTGATGTTATTGATGCTAGTCCAGTTTCTTTTGCACCCCCTTTGGGTACATTAGAAGGACCATCAAAACCTGTTTCTGGCAAACCTAAAGATATAAATGAAGAAGCAACATCAGTAGTGGATATCAAAGGAAAGAGACAAATGAAGTTTTCTTATGTTTATAAGTCACCATTTAAGGAAAGGTTAATTGATTTTAAACCTAGTTTGACACAAGTAGAAAATGTTGTTTGTGAATGGCTTTTCAATCTTCAAGGAAATCCAGGGTAATTTTTTTTAATATAATTTTTTATTTTTATAATTATAATTTTTTATTTTAAATAACATTTAATTAAATATATACATGGATATTGTATTGCTTATGGAAATAAATGTTATTGGTTTTAGAGCTAATTATGAAAGTCTTTTTAAAAAAAACTCATTTGCATGTTAGTGTTCTTGATTCATGGTCTCGTATACTAAATCATCAAGAGAAATTCAGAGATGTTGTTAATTCTCCACTCAGATTGTTCATGAATTCTGACACTGTAAGTTTTTATTTTATTCTTTGCTTTTCATATGTTGATAATCATTAATAATTTTTTTATTAAATATTTACATGTTATTATATAATCATTTATGATTTTCTTATATTACAGACTTTGTCATTTGAATATACTCATTTGAAAGAAACTGCAAAATATAATGTTTTCAAGGACAGCTTCTCTCGCAGTGTTTCTGGTGATAGAGACTTGAAGGTTTTGAAGGATGTTGATATGGTATATTTATTTTTTTTATACATTTATATATATATATATATATATATATATATGTATATATATATATATATATATATATATATATATATATATATATATATATATATATATTTATTTATTTATTAATATTTTATTTATAATATTATACATGTTGATGTTAGGTATTTTTCCCAGTTTTGAGGCATAAGCACATATATCTTATTGTTATGAATCTGAAGAAACGTGCTTTTGAGGTTATCGATAATGGTGCAGATGATGCTGATTTCGATGATAAGTATGGTGCAGTTTTTAAACCTCTTGTAAGTTTCAAATGATATTTATTCTTTAGATTTGAAATCATATATGATATGTTTTATAATTATTATACTTATATTTTTCTGACTTGAAATCATATATGATTTTCAGAAAAAGTCTTATTTGAAGTATCTAAAAGAGATCGATCATGTTAAAGCAAATGAAATGGCTGATAAAAATCTTACTCCAATAAGATTGACAATGCCATGGAGGACAGTTTATAACAAAGTGGATTGTGGAGTTTTTGCTATGAGACATACGGAGAGTTATTTTGGAGAAAAAGGTTCTAAATGGAAATGTGGTCTTCCAAAAGAAGGTCCTTCTCAAGAAAAAATTCTGGAGAAGTTGAGAATGAAATATGCAGCAGCAATTTAACTTCTGAGATTAATAAAAAGCGTGATGACGTGTTGAAACCTGCATATGAGTATCAAGAAGTTGATCCAAAATTTCGTGGTAAGCATGCATATGATGCTCAATGGAATGTAGAAACAAGGCTGTCAAATTTTTTTTGATTGAATATTTTCTTATTGATGATGTTATAAGAACAAGGTTGTTTATGTTGTGTATGTTGTGGATATTGTGAAGAATATTTGTTTTTATGATGATGGAAAACATGGTGATGGAAAACAAGTTAATATGTATTTTGGTGAATTTTATTATCTAAGTTTGTTTGTGTGAATTATGTTATATTTTTATATCTAATTTATGTTTTTAGTATTGATTATATGTTGCTTATATGTAATCATTAGTGATTGTATCGATTATTTTTTTCTGTTTTTGTAATCATAAATGATTATATTTATTGTACAACACATTATTATTTATTATATCTTTTTCTTGATAATTGAGCTTATCTTTACTGCATTGAATACATCACCATGCAAAATCTTATCTTTGTAAGATTTTAGTTTAGTTTTTTAGTGTTTGTATTGAAGAATCTTTTCTTTATAAATGAAAACTGATTGGTACAGCCATATATTGTATTTTTGATAAGTAATTATGTTTGTATAAAGGGGGTAGCCTCGTGCTACCCCTTGTATTTCTTCAAAGATGAGTCCTTATACTTCCAAATGGTTAGTTTTGTTTATTAATTTCTTCAATTTTTATATATCACCATTATTTATTTATGATGTAAACAACTTCCATTTTGTTTCAGGTAAAATATGGAGTTTATAAGTCTAAAAGAACTAATTTTGCTGTATCTAATAACATGTTCCCCATTTTTTCAAGATTCTTGTTCTTTTATTTGTAGCTAAATTTTCATACAGATTGTAGCTGACTCCAAGAACGCCTCTTCCACCATTACTTAAAAAGTTTATCTTCATTGAACATATCAGATCTTTACTAGATGTCTTTGAAGTAGAGGAATGTTGTTCATTTAAAGAAGATTTCTTTTTAATGAACAACATTTCTCTACATCAGATATGTAGTAAATATGTGTTATGTTCAATGGAGATAATCTTTCTAAGTAATGGTGGAAGAGTTCTTGGAGTCAGCTACAATCTGTATGAAAATCTAGCTAGGAATATGAAGAACAAGAATCTTGGAAAATGGGGAACGTGATATTTGAGACTTGTGAAATTGTTTGTTATTGAAGATTTTATCATGTTTGATGTTATTCTATGATGATGAATATTGTTATCTTTAGATTTTTTATGAGCAGTGTTGTATATTTGTTAGGAACAATGTTGTTGTATACGGTTATATGTAATGGTTAGATGTTTTTTATGTGTAATCATATTTTTAATCACTTATGATTAAACAAAACATATGAAGTAGTATTACATAATATTTTATGATTATACAGATGAATATTGTATATGGTTATGTGTAATGATGACATGTATTGAATAACAGTTTATATGTAATCTTAAATGCTTGTAGTAACATTTAATAAAAGTTTAATCATGAATGAATATATTATCAAATCAAAGAAAGAATTATCAAAGTAGATTAAATCCAGTAGACAAAATCATAGTAAATTCTGTTTTATAAAAAGAGTAAAGTGTACTAAACAAAAAGTATATTATTTTGAAAAAAAAATTATGACTTATTCATTACTGATTAAAGCAATAAATATCTATGTAGCTTTTGATGATTGTTCTGCTGCAAGTTTGATTGGGCATGTCCGCAAGTTATGAGGAGTCCTTTCTCCACATCCTGAGCATCTTCTGGTTTGCTTGTTTGAATTTTTATACGCTATTTCTGCTGCACTTTGAATTCTACTTTTCTTTCTGCATCCTTTATTGCTTTGAACATTTGGAACATTGATGTCAATGTCTTTTGGAATAGATATGCCCATAAGCTTTTCTACCTCTTTAACATCTGTCCTATTCTTCTGCAATTCATTTGTAGGATCGTTTTTATATTCCTTCAGCATGCTTTCTGTTTTCTTAACAAACAAATCCATTTTTTCTTTATTTTTTCTTACGTATTCCAAACATGCTTCAAAGTTCTAGTATGCTTGATTGAAAGATCTGTTAATTTCACTGTCTCCTGTATCATATACATGTCTACCAAAATTATAATGCCTTGATATCACATCCTTTCTCCAACGATTCTCAATGTACTGCTCAGGTATCTCCTTAATTCCATGTTTCATGAGTATGTTGAATGCATGTCTGCACAAAGTCCCAAAGCGGTTGAAGTGTTCACAAGTACATTTTACATCAATGGTTGGAAGTTTTATTTCTACCTGTTCAAAAGCGGTTAAAGCATTAAGTGTTTTATAATCATAACTGAATTTTTTTTATATTATATGCTGATTCAACAAAATTTAAAATAAGAATATATTACCTCAAATTATGTTTTTAGATCACTGTTTTTGTTCAGTTGTTCCACTTTGTATAACTCCCATCCATTTTTTGTTCCAAGATGTTCGTATTGGCAGTACCAGGAACCTTTATAGATTTCTTTCTGTACTTCATAAAACAATGTACTTGTATAAACTTTTGCAGCATGTTTTTCTATTGGTCGTGGTGAAATAAATTTATATACCGCCTTCTTTGTTTGATGATCAAGCTCCTGTTGTGTATTTCTTTGTTTTTGAATTGCTGTGTCATAGTTCATCATGAAATGTAAAAGTAAATTTCCAAATTGAGACTAAGTGTTGAAGAAGGAATTCATGCTTTCTGATCTTGAAGTGGTTTTCATCAATCCAGACATTCTTGTGTCACTGAAGTATGCAGGTATCCATTTGTCACGTAATTCAAACATATCATTGAACCATCTTTTATCTTCAGATTGAATTCATTAATAATCAAATCCCACTTCTTTTCAAATTCATCAGGTTTGATATGCATGTTCCAAACAAGCTTGTTAAATCTTTTCTTGAAGTCTTTGTTTTTAAATAAATCGCCAGTAACCTATGAATGAACAACTTTGCTTAAATAAGTTTAAATTATATACCTATTTGGATATATCATATATGATTACAGTACATATATGATATATGATTAATCATACATGATATATCCTACATTACAGTAATCAGATATGATTACTGTAATGTAGGATATATCATGTATGATTAATCATATATCATATATGTACTGTAACCATATATGATTAATCATATATGATATATGGGTAATCGTATATGATTAATCATATATGATTATTGTAATGTAGGATATATCATGTATGATTAATCATATATGATTAATCATATATCATATATGATTATATATGATTAATCATATATGATTATATAATCATATATGATTAATCATATATCATATATGATTAATCATATATTAATCATACATATATGATATATGATTAATCATATATGATATATGAGTAATCATATATGATATATGAGTAATCATATATGATTACTGTAATGTAGGATATATCATGTATGATTAATCATATATCATATATGTACTGTAATCATATATGATTAATCATATATGATTATATAATCATATATGATTAATCATATATCATATATGTATGATTAATCATATTTCATATATGATTACATAGTATGTAATCATATATGTTTATACAGTAAGTATGGTATCTGATAATTCATATTATTAGAATAGTTAATCATATATGATTAATCATATATGGTTATATAGTATGATATCTGATAAGTCATATATGAATCATCTGTCATAATACTATATAATCATATATGATTATATAATGTATTTTTATTATACCTTTGCTTGCAGTTTTTTCATTATGTGTCATATGCATAGTTTGTGTCTTGAATTTGGTAAGACAGATTCCACTGCTTGTTTTATTGCTACATCTTGATCAGTTAGAACAATTTTTGGTGCTTTCCCTTCACGAGCTCTAAGAAAAGCTTTAAGCAGCCATTCATACGACTCAATTGTCTCTCTACTCAGCAACCCAGCACCAACAGTAACTGATTTCTTGTGGTGGTCAACTGCTGTGAATGGAACAAATACCATTTTATACCTATATAAAGAAAATGTGTTTAGTACAATCATATTTGATTAATAGTATGTTTGAATTTATATACATTATCTTACTTGTTTGTTCTAAAAGTTGCATCAAAAGATATAACTTCTCCAAACTCTGCATAAAAAGCCTTTTCTCTTTCATCTGCCCAAAACATAGCAGCCAACAGATCTCCATCACGTAGGAACTCAAATGAATAATTTAGGTAATGATCTCTACGATCATTCATTTTGTTTATCATTATTTGAGCATGCTTGTAACATAAGATTCTATTTACTCCTCTCCTCAAGTTTTTGTTGTCTGTTACCTTCGCCCCTACATATTCATATCCTCCTTTCAAAACTGCTCGTATTTTGTGAGCCATTGTGGGACCAATTTTAGCTTTTGATGCACGTACTACAAACTCTTTTTTAGAATATGACATCTTTCTTGCCTTTTTCGTATAAGGTATTTCCTCAATACTTTCCAGTGGGTGGTTGTGCATTTCAAAGAATTTCTTAACTTTGTAATCTGTTGTTCCATAAACATTTTCAAATATAATCTTTGTTGTACACCCAGTAATTATCTTGTTTGAATTTGGTTTCCTCTTGACAGAACTTGTAGCCAACGTATCACAAGGTTTTGGTTTATCCTTGCCACCCCTATTGCATATAACATATTTTTCTTTTATTATTTGGCTATTGTATTTTGATTGGCTACTCAGTCTTGTATGAAAACCTGCCATTTCTGCATAATCCGTATACATTTTTACTGCCAAATTTAGTGATTTGAAAACACTGTTTACAACTGGTACAAATTCTGTAGGGACATCTGGTTTATATTCAGATTCTTCAGTTATGTTACTGCAATATGATTCATTTGTTGAATTGGAACTTTCACCTGATAAAAGAAGGGAATGACAAATATGTTATTATATAATTTTATGTTGTAATAATCATATGTGATTAACGATATGTATTTATATTTTAGTATAAAAAATCATATATGATTTTAGATATTAATATATTATTAGATGTTAAATCATATGTATTTGTACATTTGTATTACATGATTGATCATATAATATACTGTGTAATCATAAATGATTATACGTATTAATTTATAAATAATCATACTTGATATTGTTTAATCATGTATGATTAATCATATGTATTTGTAGTTTGTAATATATGATTAATCATATTTTATGATGTATAATCATATATGATTATTCATCCAAATATAATATTAATATAGATTTCAATTTGAAAACATGTATGATAAATCATAATTACAAACTATAAATACATATGATTAATCATAGATATGAATAGTCATATATGATTATTCATCCTTATATGATTAAATCACATATTGTATTGTTTTCATAATTTATATTGTATAATAAAAGAATCAGAATGAAGTGTAGAAACTGTAATGTAATATGTAGTATTAAAACGAATTAGTTGTACCTTCAATACGAATCGTATTTTGAAGTTCTTCAGAAGTGAAAGAAATTGAATCGATTTGTTCGCCGTTACGAGATGAATTGATTTCAACTATAATAGTATCAGTTGCGATCGACTTGTCAATTTCTTTTGGATTCGACATCATTTATGAAAATTGATTTTGATTCAATTTTCAAATGCTTTGTTTATGATTGCGAGGTGCTTGTTTCTTCGATTTGAGGATTGTATCTCGTATTTATGAGGATATGAACTGATGCTTTGTTTCGATCGTTTTTTTCGATTTGAAGATTGCGATTAATTTGATAACAGATTCAGTAAAAATATGATCTTTTTTATTATATTGAATAATTGTTGAAGATTGGATGATATGATTACGTGACTGATACTGAAAATCTATGATTTAGCGATATGATGATTTTTAGAGAAGGAAGGTGTCGCTTTCTAAACATTAATTTGAAGTTTACTGTTATACCCCTTAATCATTTAACAGTTGACGTTAAATTCCATTGGCTGATATTTAATCTCACAATCTCTAATTTTTTATTAATCTCAAGAGAACCATCTCATATATATATATATATATATATATATATATATATATATATATATATATATATATATAATAGGAAAAAAAAAACAGCAAACTCAATTACTAGTCACGTAATAAATTAGAACTGCTCAATAACCGATTAATAACGTAAAAACTAAAAACACAGATAAACATCTACAATATTACTCAAGAAATTCAACAATAACAGAGTTACCCTACGCTATTAACCCTCTCTTTTTTACTTTCACCTTCTCTTAAATCAACAACAATCACACTTATATTATCAGTGCTCCGCCGTCCCATAGCAAGACGTACCAGTAAAGCCGCCGCCGATGCGGTGGCACTTCGACATGCATACACCTGCCCACCACCACCTCCTCCTCCTCCTCCGGCCGCCCTTTGAGCCACCACCCCCATCTTACATTTTTCATCTTCTTGTTGGCACTTACGAACTACCTCGCAACTCAGTTCACTTGATAAAACATCCCACAATCCATCACTAGCTATTATCAAACTCATATCCTCTGATTCTCTTCTCGTGAATGTGTACTCCGGCTCCGATGTTACCACTTGTTTCAGAAATCTATCGCCTGTTTGAACACGTTGAAGAACTTTTATCAAAAATCTACTTTAAGATTATAACAGAATGTTCATTGATGAAAGGAGTAGAACTAGAAGATAACCTATAGCTCGAGACATAGCAAGAACACCTTCAACTCGTGCTCCGTTTCCGGCGAACAAGATCCGGCCACCGGAAGCTTCGATTCTTTCACGTTCGTCTTCCCGATCAGGCTGTAATTAATTAAACAAATAGAATATAACAAATCTGACTTCAATCAAGACTTTGAAACGACTTCGTGTTTACCTTATGGTCAAAGGAGAGTGGTACGGCTTTTCCGCTACGGCTGAGGACGGCGCGTGAGTCACCGCAGTTAGCGACGATTATGAACTCGTCTGTCAAAAGCAACACCACCGCCGTTGATCCTACCAGAGATAACTGCGGATGGAATCTACACACCTTCGAGTTTTCTATCCCGTTGCATTGACATAACGACATCGCCATCTCATCCATCCTCTCGAAACTCCGGTTGATTGCCGTCCGCCATAGCTCTACCACTTCTTCTCCGGTTGACTTGTCTCCGGTGGTTCTCACGCGCATTAACTCCTCCTCCATGATAACGTGCATGTTCTCCTTACACAATGCAGACACCTGCTCAACACAAGTCCCATAATTACTATTTTGTCCTTCAAAAGTCAAAAATTAAGTTACAAACTGACAGAAATGCCCTCTTGGAACAAGAAAAAATTTCTGATTTTTACATATATGTAAAGACACGTGGCTTACGTGATGCCCTCCGTGGCCATCGAATACACCGAAGAAATGCACCGGTCTGTAACCGTTTATCTCCGGCCGGCAGAAGTTCGGCTGAACCGATATCTCGTCCTCCATGTCACGCGCCCTACCAACCACCGATATTGACCCGTACAGCGGTGCCGGTGACGACTCCGGCGTTTCCTTATTACTAGACGACGGCTCGGCGTTCTCATTCACCAACTCCGCCGCGAGTAACTTTGGAGTGTCCAAGTTCTCAGTTCCGGTTCCGGCGACAGGGGAAACTAAAGCTAACCTCCTCCTCATCTCAATCCTACGTCGACGTCGCTCCCGGGATTTAACGGGTGAATCAACATCCTCGTCGATCGGCCGCATCATGCTCCTCCGACTGCCATACACCCGCTTCATTGAAAATCGCCGGCGATCTGGAAATATTCAAAACTTACCGTCATCTTCAACAGAAGTTCGAAAAGTGAAAACAATTTCCTTTGGTTGAAGAATATAAAGGAGGTAACGGAAGGGGCGGCTGCTCTCGGTGCCCATGAAAGCCGACTATGTGGCTCTCTGATGTTGCCACGTGGGAACGGGGTCAATTTAGATGGCGATAAACGACGATGGGAGCTGACACGTGATAGCTGAACTCCTAAGAATAAAGTCTCAAATTGTACACTTGTGGGCCCGGTATGATTCTTTTAGTACCACGTAAGTCCCTTCGGAATTGACATCTTGGGCCCATTTTGAGTTTCCTTGGGTCCATCCACTACGTCGACACATACAAGATCATATATGAAGTATATATTATGGGCGTCGACTCAAGACTCAAGTCTTTGTACACATACAAGATCATATATGAGGTATATGTTATGTGCGTCGACTCAAGACTCATGAATAGTAGTTATGTGAATATTCTATTGTATTTGTATTTGATTATGATAGTTATTATTTCGATAAACATCGGAAAGATGTAAATCATTTTGTATTATAAATATAAATAACGAGTTGAGATCAATGGAATTACAAGATTGATTATTTTTTATAGTTTCGGAGTTATTTTTTATAATTTTTTATAGTATCGGTTTTGGAGATTGTTCTGTCTAGAGATGGATAATGGTTGTTGGGTTAGAGATCAATGTGTAATTAATGGGATGTGGTCTTCAGTGTGATGCCTTCTGATTCGTGGATGAGCAATTTCATGATATGATGTTGATTTTGCAAGATGTTTTTCTTTCTGACATGTCGGATTCAATTTTGCGGGCTTGGGATTCAACATGAGATTTCTCGATTAGGAGTGCTAGTTAGGAGTGCTCGTGCTCCGATTGACGATCTCGGTAACCCCTTTCTTGATGTTAAAACAAGGTAGTGTAAGCTTATACCAAATAAAGTATTTTTTTTGTTGCATGACAAATTACCCTCTAGGCTTAACTTGTCTAGACCTTGTCTTGAGATAGATACGATAGATTGTCTAATGTATAAATCGAGTGTTGAATCTATTAACCATACTTTGGTCTTAGTATGTGGTTGTGATGGAGGTTTGGAGAGGCGTTGCCAATTAGTGCGATATTACTACCTCATATTTTTTGTCCATATCTAGGTGGATATCACTGGTTAATGATGCAAAAATGGCAATCTGGTGCATGCAAAGATTCGAAGTGATTGTAATTAATACAAGCTAGATTATGTGGCGGTACAGAAACTCGGTTATGTTTGACATTGTTTCTATTCATAAGAGCGACCTCATAAATATTATTGTTTTATGTTTGTTTCAGTGGTATAATTTTAGAAATACAAGTGTCAATTGGTTGAAATGATCGGATGATAAACCATTGTAATTTTCCTTTTAAAACTTTAGCATTTTGCTAGACTTCTTGGTTTATATATATATATATATATATATATATATATATATATATATATATATATATATATATATATATATATATATATATATAACCTGATGTATTAGGACTTGATGGCATAAAAATACCATATTCGTATTGGGTTAATCTATTTACATGCAAACAGACATAAAATATTGAATAATAATTACGACACCATATATCCTACCTATGTGTTGGATCTTAGAGACGATCAACAAGCAATAATAAACAATAAAGACCAACAATTAATCAAAAAAACAAATTTGATTAATAACTCTCACAAAGAGACATAACTTTACAATAAACTATGTTACAACTCATATACTAGGATAATGTATCTAATATATGGAAATCCTTACATATCAAATATTTAAATAAAACTATACAAGGATAAGATCCTAATCACTAAGATTGTGGATCTGATACTTCGTGCACAAGAATACCGCATATTCGTGTTGGTTGAGTTTGGATTAGCGGATCAGACAATGATTGATGATCAACATGAAGAAGGTTTGACACATCAGATTATAAGGTTCGACCTTAAAATCTCCCCCAATCTGATGATGTCAAAACCTTTAGAGACAACTACCCAAAATTGTAAGTAAATACTTTATCTACCTCTCTGATGATTTCAGGCTTTATCCATTTGTAGTCATTTTTCGGCAATTCCCTTTTTTCTCTGGCTCAGCTTAAAAGGAAGTAACCACTGAAAACAATCTGCAATATCTTGATACATACACACTAGTCTCATATGAAACAAATGGTCAGTTTGAGCATTTAGAATGTCATTTGATCTTGTAAAGCACATAATTCCATTGGCATCCTTGAAAAATATTCCATGAACTGGAGTTATGATAAAAAGTTTCTCTTCAGGTTCAACTCATTCAACTTATGGGGATAAGGAATTTGTGATAACAAACGAACCAAAAAGCAGGAGATAAGATACATGATTGGCTCTTTTACGTCTTTGTAGCTATGGAACAATGGGAGGAGGTCTAGAAGTAGATGTTGAAGTAGAAGCAAGAGTGGGAACAAGGTTAAGGTTTCTAACGTTACTCATCAGTAACTCCAGTGCTAACTTCAATTCTTAAGAATGAATGCCCCGAGCCCTTAATGTGCCTTGATGATGTTGGAAATATCCATCCACTCACTGTACCCATACTTAATTAAATCATGACAAATTACTTTCTTAGGGTGTTCACCTTTATCATCTTTTCTAGCGAGATGCACAACGAGAATCTCTTGACTTATTTGGCTTGGTGCACCTTACTTTTACGATTGGATCCTTACATAACCTCCCTATGAACACATCCTTGTACTTTGAGATGTTATTATTTGTGTTCACTGTTGTGGATTATTAGCATTAAGTACACATCAAATGGTAGCGGAAACAATCAAGAGATTTCCCTAAGTTCACATGCATCCTAGAATCTAGGTTTTATTAGTTTTATGAACGTAGTTTAAAAATCAACAAAATAATGAACTACTAACATATTTATTGCTTGATTGTGATCTTGTAACTCCCAATTTGTTGAAATGGATTAAGGATCAACCGTAGCACCCTCTAATGGAATCAGACCCACAACACCAAAAGAAAAACGATGAAACCCGAACTAGGGTTTATACAGAATTTACTAACCCTAGGAGATGGGTTAGAATTTTAGTTATGAAGATATGGGGTTTATACGGAATTCACTAACCCTATGAGATGGGTTAGAACTTCAGATATGAAGATAGGGGAGGAGAGGATGGATAAAATTTATGAAGGGAATCAGCAGCTCTAGGGTTTACCCCTAACTGTGTATTTATAGGCTGTAGATAGAATCCTAAAAGGATTCAAACTTCTTAGGTTAATCCTTATGTGATTCAAACCTGCCTTATCCTTATCAGGAAGCCTATCATTATCTTTTGTATCAGGTCTTCAGGAGCTTTTGGAATATTCTCTTGGATTAATTAATATTCAATCTCTTTAATTAATTAAAACCTTTTAATTAATTACCAAAATAATTTCCAATTAATTTATTAATTCATAATAAATTAATAACTTATTTATCTTGATTTCCGTATTGCAATTTAGGTTATGAGGCCAACCCAAAAGGACCCTGTTGGTATTCGTAATATTACAAAAACATTTAATGACCATGGACATTACTTCCAACAGTCTCCCACTTGGACAAGTCGTTAACTTTTAGGATCAAAATAGTTCACTAACAGTCAACATAGAGTAGTCATCTAATGCAACTACCAAACTCTTGACATAGTCAAGTTTAGCCCATAGATAAGTGTTTAGTTATTCCTTTGTTCTAGATACTCATATTAACTTGATACATGGATAAGGATCAATCTCATAGTTCAAAATTTTGTTTCCCGATAAAGATCTATGACGACTACATCCGACTACTTAGTTGAACACATCAAATTTAGTCAGGACCCGGCCAAGCACATTAGATGTCAACACCAAATCATTGAGGGGCCTAAGGATATCACTTCTCATGTTAAAGTAGAATGAACAAATAAACTTTGACTACTAGTCATATCATACATGGGCATACCCTGTATGACTACCAGTTACGGATAATGTTGGAGCAGACCAATACACAACATATTTCTTAAAGAAAAACCCCATATGTATATGGGTTTGAAGAATAAAAGATATTATCATCTTTGAATTACTCTTGATTGGACCCATGTGATGGGTTTTGAGCATAACAAACAATCCTATGTGTGCATGCAACCCTAATTGCTTTGATCTATGTTTTCTCTAATTGAACATACAAGTATTGAACATCAAAAGGAAAACCTTAGGATGTATCTACTATTTTTCGAAATTAATAACTAAAGATAGTAGACATACCTTTAATTGTTATGTAGTAATAACAATGTGAATCCAAGACTTTATGAAGCTTGAGAGCAAGTGCCACAAGTGTAACACCTCTAATGGTTCACACCCACACTAAGCAAGAGGATGAGAGAGGAGAGGGGATGAGATTCTTGAGAAATTCAGATATCCTTCTTAGGGTCAGAGTGGCCAAAATCATGAGGGGGTAAAGCCCTTTATATAGCTGAGGTAGCTTAGAGCTAAAGCTAGGGTTTGCTAGAGGAAACCCTAATTCCTTAGCTTAAGGCCTAAGAAGCCCATAGACTCCCCATCCAAGGACTTGGACGAAAATTCTAGGGCCTCCCTAAACGTTTTCATCCAACCCTTCTAGGGTGGTCCAAGAGCTCAATTCCACAATTATCAATAAATTGCTAAATAGCCCCGACACTTTCAATTAATTCCTTTAATCCCAAAATTAATTCCAAATTAATTTATGATTAAATATTAATTAAATAATATGATTTCTAATTAATATATTATTTCCATAATACATTAATAAATCAATTATCTCAATTTATTATTCAAATAATAAATTCAACCTCTTTCTCTAAATGTCATCATGTCTAGTTGCTAGTATGAGGGCAACCCAAAAGGACTGTGCTACTATCAATTCAAGTATATACCAATTATAGTTATGGGATGAGACACCTAATCCAACACCATGAAGTAATCTCTAAGTACGGATTGTTCCAATACTTAAAATCCTCATTTCAAGTACATGTGCAGTGTTAGAGCAATCTCTTATGCAATGTCTAATCTCGTATGGTTCAATCAACTAACGCTCATGACAATCTTAAATTCCAATACTAATTCCTGAGAGTATAACTGACTGTGAAGTTTTTAGCGTAACTAAATATTATGGAATTCTATAAGTGGGTTCAAAACAAGCAAAAATGAAACACGAAAATGAATATCACAACTTTGATAGCAACAAAAGCTCTTTATTAAGTCTCCAAAAAATAAACATAAAAAACAATTACAATTCATACTTTTATATGCTTTAAAATTAAAATAAACTATTCGAAGTGTGCTTAAGTCAAATAATTTGAAATCAATTACCTCATGACCATGTCTTACTGACAGACTTGTTTACTTAGAAAATGGATCGACAAGATTTTCTTTCAATATGATTCTATTGACTTTAATGTCTTTCCATTCGAATAAATTATAAAATATGATGGTAGTTACTGAGTATGTGTCATGTGAGCTTGGGAAACTTGGGGTCAATACTCTAGGTAAGTATACCCATAAACAGTCAAATACTTGACTCTACCCTAAGCCCTTAATCAGACAAGAACATGAAATAAGGCTAAATCAAACATTCTCAGGCTATAAAATATTATTTATGTACGACTATGATGCATACACTAAACAACAATAGTAAGGATGTCAATTTCATAGAAGAAGTCCTCCTAGGATGTCAGGCATCATACATCAAGCAATTCTATCATGTAATTCCTGAAGATCCCTAACCTATTACTAGCATGCAGTTCTATCATAATCAAAATAAGGAAATAAAAGTGTGGGTATCTTGGGGTACACTTTCTTTCTTCGGCTGATCGTACACATCTCATCATTATTTGTTTACCTTTGTAAACAAATTGGAAAACAATTTTGAAAAAAATTGAATCAATTTTTGAAAACTTTTACAGCTCCTTAGCTTGAGATTGGATTCACACGAATGTTCATCCAAATCACTCAAACCAGGGCTCTGATACCAACTTGTAACAACCCAAAAATCAGAGTAAATTTAAATTTGTCAAAAACAACCTCAAGACAATAATTGTTTACAAAAAACATTGTTTCTAAAGTATAATTCATAAATCAGAGTATCCCAGAATCCAATAACATAAAATCTGAAGGATGTGCACAATCACGCCTTCGCCTTGCCACGATCATCTGAAGTACCTGAAACAATAAAAAAAAAACTATAAGCATGAAGCTTAGTGAGTTTCCCCAAAATACCACCACACAAACATATAACTGTTGGATTAATGTCTAAGTCCATAACTATAATTGGTAAGACTTGACCCAACCCGACATGGTCCATTTGGGTTGCATGGCATCATGCATTTGGATAGACTATAATGAGAGAAATAACACTTAAGGTTGGTTAATATATTATAAGTTCTAATATATTAATAAGGTTATTTAATTAGTATTGATCAAGAATTAATTTGGAATTAATTAAGTGATCAAAAGGAGACTAATTAAATATATGGGTTGATTGTGTAAATCATTCATTCTTATATATGTGGGCTTGTGATCCAAGATTCCTTATGTTGGACTAAGTCCATGGGGTGACCCATGGATACTCCATGGAGGTTAAAATCCATGGAGCATAAGGAATGGGTAAAGTTATGAGTTACATGGTGTAACCCTAATAGCCACCATATAAAAGAATCTCATGGCTCAAGAAATCGTGCAATAATGTGTGAGTGTGAGGGCTAGATGATTTCAAGGAGTGTTCAAGTTTCTCTCAAGTTATTCCAAGTGTATTTGGTGTTGTGTGAACCATTTGAGGTGTCACACTTGGGGCACTAGGCACTCAAGCTTAATTAAGACATTCTACATCAAAGAGGTATGTATTCTATCTTGTTATATTTATTATTTTGTATGCTACATTAGGATAATACCTTGGATGTTCATAATTGTATGTATAATAGAGAAAACATAGATCCAAAGTATTTAGGGTTGCATGTACACTTAGGAGTGTTAGAATGCTCATAACCCAACAGTGGTATCAGAGCCTAGGCTTGTTTTCTTGTTATACTTGCAAAAGTAGCTGAAAAATCGAGTTGGATGCATATATTCGATTGTTTTGGCTGGAATTGGACTAGGAACATTACCCTAAGATGTTTTTGGACTTATAAACTTGTTTTTGATGTGGTAATGTTCATGCTAATCCAATTTCTAAGATAATTGTCATAATTTCTAGATTTGTATTAGTTTGTATGTTCATCCTAATTTCTTGAAGATTGATGATTTGAATTATCTTGTTCTTATGAGGTTCTTAGATTAATAGAAAAGTTGTGTGAAATAGTTGTTTTCAATCCATTTTAATCTAAGAGTTGATTCCAAAGTGTGTTTTTGTAACTTGTCCTCAAGTTATATGAAAAGTCACATTTAAGAATAATAAAACTCATAAAAGTTGGCAAATGTTACAAAATGAAGAGTCTAGTTCTAATTAAATGGTTTTATGACTCCATAACTTGTCCTCAAGTTATGGAGGTTCAAGAGTCTCTTCATTAAATTAAAAAAAAAGTGTAACCTTAATTAGTTCCATAAGTTACAATAAAAAAAAAGTTATTTTTTTTTATTAATTAGTTTAAAGTCTTCCATAACTTGTCCTCAAGTTATGGAACTTGAAGAGTTTTTTTTTTTTTTTTTTTTTTTTTTTTTTTTTTTTAATTAAAACTACTTTAAACTCATAAGTTATGGAATTAATTAGTTTTGAATAGTTTCAAAACTTGCCCTCAAGTTTTGGAATTTGAAAAGTTTTCACTTATGAATACTTTAATTCCAAGTTAGCCCTTAGAATTTTAAAAGTTAAAATTCAACCCTTATACTTTATAATATTATAAGTTAATAATATTTATATATATGTATAAGAGTAAAGTCAGTCTTACCGCTAGTAGGCCTCATTCACGAAGCCGGTCTATAAGGGTGGTATAAGGTTACTGCCTATAAAATGACAGTTTAATGGGTGTCCACTCTCACCCACCGCTTCCTTGACTGGTGGAGGGTCGTTAGTCGAACGGGTAGGACAAGGACTATAATTCTCCTTTCATTAAAAGTATTAATGATAAATACTAAGTAACTAAACTCTTATTAATACCCAATCTTAGTTACTTAGGAAAATGTGAATTTGGTGCTAACCCATGAAATTACACTTTGCACTTTGCTTAAGTCGTTAGTGGAGCGTGTGTGGTTAACCGGCACACTAACCTGGACTTAACAAGGTAGGCAAAGGGTAACTTAATATTTATCATAGTATCGGTGGAGCGTGTGTGGTTAACCGGCACACTGATTAAGGGGTAATTATTAAGGGTACCAAGTATATTTGCATGGTTATTCACACCTTGTTTTGTGATCCTCGGCATCCCAGTCACAAAACCTGAAGGGCACACTCGAGATTGAAACATGCCTTTGAACAGTTCAATGCATCTCAAAGATCTAGGACTTTCAAATCCAATTAAAACCTAATAAAGTATTTCGTTTTTCATGGTGGAAATTGGTGAATCGTCATTCACCTACCTTCAAATATTTTATAGCTTGGATTACCGCATCCCTCTTCTAAGTTATAAAATAGTTTGTTGGGTCCTAGCCTTAATATTTCATATTGGGTGTCATATTAAGGACTTTAAATCAACTATGTTGAATATCTCCCAAAAAGATGTCTGGTCTAGACATTTATGATCTTCCCAAATCTCTTGAAACAAGCTTTCCTAAATGAAGATGATGTCCCATGGATATCATACTTCTTTCACCTCCTCCAATTATTCTCCCTAACCCACAAGTTCCTAAAAGTTTAAGGTCACTCAAGCCCTATTGGCAAGGCAAGGTCTAGGTGTGATCACATCTTGGAGATGTAGTCACATATTGACAAGCCGGGAGAGTTGGGTGTCAAAGTCTTGAGAAAGTTGGTGGCTCAACTACTTTCTAAGTCACATAGTGAGTTCTTTTGGGAATCCTATGAAACAGACTAAGACAAGACCCTTAATGATCTTATCTATTTGCTAAGATCAACTTCCTAAAACGCTATGGACATTGACAATGATGACATTGGATATACAGTAAAGCTCTCTCTTCCTAATGGAAAGGGATCGGCCATAGTCAACTCGGTTGACCCAATGGTAAAGAGAGAGGCGAAGTCTGAGATAGTCCCATTATCAAGGGTCCATAGGTAACTATTGCCAAAGGAAGGGGCATTGGTTACGAAACTGCCAAATTTAACTAAGGATGTTAAAGTCAATAAGTTTGGCTCTACTTCAGGTAAAGTCCATTGTCTAACTCTATTAAGTACATGCTGATTCTGATCGCGAAGATGGATTTCAATCGCATGGTTCGGTGATCAGAATTTTGGGCTATTACTTAAGAGTTATGATATTTATATTGCTTAGGAATAGATAACAACAAGGTTTTCATATGGATTGTAAGGATAAGTTTTTCCGCAAAGTTTTAAAATAAAAGAAAAAGGTTTTGATTTTATTTATTTTAAGTATCCTTACAATGACATTTGTGAAAAGTTGTTGCTTATAAGATTCCATTGATAGCAATATTGGAAAAATGGATTTAATTCTTTCGGATGTGGTAGTGTCTAATATTACCAAATAAGGAAAGATTCTCATCACCCAAGGTTCAATTGGACCGAAACTTGGAATCATGCAAGTTGTATAGTATGATGAATGAGAACTTTCAGCTTGGAAAATTAAGACTAATTCCTTATGTGAATAAGGAAAGGACTAAGGGATCGAGTACACATTCTTGTGCACTGGTCAAGTCCACCACAAAAGATCAAGAAGACTATTCGTCATGATTTACTTAAGTTCAGTAAATATGGTTATACTTATAAGTTTAAGTATAAGTCTGTAGCATTGGAGAAGTTTCAATGTGAGACAGAACGAATAAGAAGAATCAAAGTATGGCAGAAAGATAAAAGTTTCTCAAATCTGAAAAGATGGGAGAGTACTTTAGTATCATGTTTATGATCATCTTAATGATTAAGATACCATATCACAATTGGTCCTCTAAAGTCATCTCTTATGACTAAGAAGAGGAGTTATGAATTGTTGAAATGGTTAAATCAAAAAGATGAGTCATACTTCGTTCCAAAACAATTCTTAGAGTCATACTCCAAGATTGTAACTTGAGTGACATATCTTAAAGAGGGTTTGTTAACACTAGTCAAATGTAAGAGTAAAAGGTTATCTACTCTTGTACATTTGAAATTGGTAAGTTGTGATGTTTTGGATAAAACAGAGACCAACTTAGGCCAATTGTGTAAAGTGTTAGTCTTGATAAAGAATCCGCACTATCTCTTGAATATTTGACAAGGGAGTCTTATATGTCAAGAGGACAGTGGGAGTCTTAAAGCTCTTGAAAGTTTCAAGACTTAATCAAGAATAAAACCTAAAGTCCTTCACTAGCACACGACTTGAGGTTTATAACCTATCGTGTTGAAATTTTTGTGCCTATTCAAGTTGGCTTTGCATAGGAGTTCTGAGAGTTCTCAATTGGTTGCACAACTACTTGGAAGCAATGTCAGGCACCTGAGCTGCCAAATGGCAAGAATTTAAGATTGCACAAGTTTAATCAATATGAGTTTGGATTTGTCACTAACCTTGTCTTGTGATTATGGTTTTGACAAATTCACATGGATAAGAACACATACACTATTAAATCTAAGTGTCATAAGGTTTCTCTCCGATTCATGAAAATGATGGTGAGGAAACACTTTCACTAAGTAGATTTTAGCTAGATAGCAATTGTGATATTTGCATTCTCAAAGTCGTTAGTGGAGCGTGTGTGGTTTACCGGCACACTAACATGGACTTGTGAGAAGTGGCAAAGGTCTAAACAATTGAGACTATGATTACAGCATCCCTTTTCATAGTTCTAAAACTGTTTAGACACACATGTGAGCTATCTAAGAGAGGTGTATGATTTTGATAAAGTTTTATCAAAACAATCTAGTATCAGAAATCTGAACTTTGGTAAGAAAGTCAGCTGATTTCTAAGTACATGTCAAAGCTAGTGGGAGCATAAGTGTTATGCTAATAATCATCATGTTAGTGGGAGCATGATAATTATGACAAAGGTTGCAAGTTAGCAATGTTAATTATAGAAAACAAAAGTTTCAATTCGTGAGGTTGCAGGGGTTGAAAACGTTGTTTTGCTATAATTAAGGGAGAGGAAATTATATTTCATTTCAATTTTAAAAGCTTAGATTGAGATTTTAATCGTATTTAATCAAAGATATATATATGAATTTCATGTTGGAATGGCTCAACATAAGGAAATTCTATATATAGGTCCATTATTTGCGTTCTAAAATTCGATTATGATTACGGCATCCCTTTTCATAATCTGAATTTTGAGAACTTGGCAAATTGAAATGGAAATATTATAGCAAAAGACTGGTTTAGTCTTTATGTGAGACATCATGAATCGTGTCCCATATGCTTCGGATATAGGATCGATTACATGTGCTATATTCATCCTTTCTAAAATTTTCCAAATGCCTGGGGCATTATGAAAGGAAAAGGTCTAGAATTGGATATGACTAAAATGATTAAGCAATTGTCGAGGACAATCTAAGGTTTACCAAAGATTGGTTGCTCAAGGACAGTTGGAAGTATAATGTTAATTCTGGAAGGACCATATTGACATAATCTGTAAGGAGGCAACTCTTGTTCAGAAGTGATAGTCAAAATGGAATATGGAAATGTTTCAAAGTTAGAAATTATTCAATCTGTGTAAGATTAGGAAACTTAATGAAAGAAGGATGTTTCCAAGGAGCTGATCTCCTTTGGAATGCTCTGTAATGATTGTTGTCAAGTCTTTCTGACTTCGTGCATAATCATTAAGAGGATCAATGCATATAAGTTTAGAATCTAACAGATTTCAGTAAATGGCATGAATTCGGAATTCTTGCATTTGCAGTAAGGATTTGGGACTGTGAAAAGAGGATCATTGGAGTGATGTTCGATTGATCTATTTTACAAAGTAAAGATCATAGACAAACATAGTATGCATACTTGGTGTATGACATGACTAGTGTTTAGAAAACATAGTGTACATGCTTGGAGCATGGGACAACTATTGTTTTAAATTCAAGTATAAAGTTGATAAAACCGAAACAATGAATAATGAGTAATCAGTATGGTGATAAATAAAAGTGTTTATTTATATTCATAGGGTTTGATACCATATTTGATTCAATGAATAATGAGTAATCAGTATGGTGATAAATAAAAGTGTTTATTTATATTCATAGGGTTTGATACCATATTTGATTCATTTATTCTTGTGTTTCACTTTGCATGTTTTGACTTCCAGAATAACTAAGTCTCTCTTCCTGAATGATTAAGTTATTCAAACCATCCACAGTCGGTCATATGTTGGAAGTAGATATGAATCAAGACTATCATGGGTTGGTTTGTAGAGGTCCAAGTTGGTGGACAAAGTGGTGCTACAACACTCATGAGTGCTCATAAGTTCTGAGTATTGGATTCAACCCGCGCTCATTTGAATCACTTCATGGGTTTTATCACGAGTGATCATGAGACGATAATATCTTATATTCTTCAAACCTAGAGATATGAGTTGTTACTATGAGTTGGTTGTACATTGATTGCACGAAAACGCATTCGGTAACTCGATGTTATAAAACGTGCCTTTGTGTATGATTCAACAAGTAGTAGAACAAGCCATATGAGTCGAAGTTTATCCATTCCTTTTACCTTCGGGATAAAAGCGATATATATGGGCCCCTCGATGATTTAAAGATGATACATGTGAGTGCTTGGCCAAGCCAGGACTGATTTGATTTGTTTAATCAGTCAGTCATCATGAATCGGAAATCGGGAAACAACAAATGGACAAAGAGAATGATTGATAATCCATGTCTCAGTCTATATGATATCTAGAATGGAGGAATATATGATCCCTTATCTAATGGACAAGTCATTGACAAAGGTCAGAGTTCATCGACAAGGTCAGAGTTCGACAGAAGCTTTTGAGAGCTATGATTGCTGATCGGTTCCTGAAGTCATACGCAATAATAGTTTTAGACTTATCCAAGTGGGAGACTGTCCATAACTATAATTGGTAAGACTTGACCCGACCCGGCATGGTCCATTTGGGTTGCATGACATCATGCATTTGGATAGACTATAATGAGAGAAATAACACTTAAGGTTGGTTAATATATTATAAGTTCTAATATATTAATAAGGTTATTTAATTAGTATTGATCAAGAATTAATTTGGAATTAATTAAGTGATCAAAAGGAGACTAATTAAATATATGGGTTGATTGTGTAAATCATTCATTCTTATATATGTGGGCTTGTGATCCAAGATTCCTTATGTTGGACTAAGTCCATGGGGTGACCCATGGATACTCCATGGAGGTTAAAATCCATGGAGCATAAGGAATGGGTAAAGTTATGAGTTACATGGTGTAACCCTAATAGCCACCATATAAAAGAATCCCATGGCTCAAGAAATCGTGCACTAATGTGTGAGTGTGAGGGCTAGACGATTTCAAGGAGTGTTCAAGTTTCTCTCAAGTTATTCCAAGTGTATTTGGTGTTGTGTGAACCATTTGAGGTGTCACACTTGGGGCACTAGGCACTCAAGCTTAATTAAGACATTCTACATCAAAGAGGTATGTATTCTATCTTGTTATATTTATTCTTTTGTATGCTAGATTAGGATAATACCTTGGATGTTCATAATTGTATGTATAATAGAGAAAACATAGATCCAAGGTATTTAGGGTTGCATGTACACTTAGGAGTGTTAGAATGCTCATAACCCAATAATAACAACATGCATACTGGGTCCATAACTAACATACTAGATTACCCCTGATCTCACAGGATGAGTCTGGATTGCCTTCCAGTCTACAGTTCATGTCTGGCTTTCTCCCGAGCCCACAACATAAGTCTGGCTTGCCTTACTGGCCCACAACTTATGTCTGTCTTGCTCCCGAGCCCACATCATAAGTCTAACTTGCCTTATTGGCCCACATCTTATGTCTGGCTTGCTCCTGGGTTTGTTGGCTACCACACAAAGCAGTACTACCTCAACCCAACCATACTATGTCGACATATATATAACATGTAACATAGATCTAGAAAACATATAAACATATAACCAGTCATCATACAAACAGGCAGATCTATAGATCGCTACCGCATACTACATCCTATTTACCAGGATTCCGATCTAACAGATCACTATAACATATCGACATCCTTTATACTAGGATACATAATCTAATGGGCTGGCATTGGTGCCTTCAACCCATAAGTACAACGAGGAAAACTCACCTCCCAGTCTGAATAAATAGATAAACATGTCTTTGCTCTGAATCCCAGCTCTACCCATCCCCTAATCATCAAATAGTGACAAATCTCAAGTACCACTCAAAATACCCAAAATACCCTTAGGTCAAACTTGGTCAAAACAGGTCAAAGTCAAAAGTCAAACTTGGTCAACAAAGCTGAGTACGCCCAGCGTACTCAGCATGTACGCTTGACGTACACGAGTTTGACCAGAAACGAGATGGTTTACCACAAACGCCCAACATTCGCGACTGGGACCTTTTCCTTCTTAATAAGAGCTTAATCGTTAAGCTTTTTTGTCCAACTTCCAAATCTAGCCCTCAAATAACGTCCTTAACCATAAATTTTTCAACTTTATGGTCTTGCATGGCCATTAAGTGCCCAAACACAAAAAATCTAACTACTTAACCCATAAAGACAACCTAGATCATGCATGGAAGGATACTAATAACCAAGACTACATTTTTATGCTTCTAAATACTCCAAAACATCTGAAAGTGAAACTTATATGGAGTAGAGTAACCCATACTCATAATACCAAGCTTATGGGGATCAAAAGAACACAATTTTTGGATCGTAGTTTATGAGTGTTACAAGTTGGTATCAGAGCCTTGGTTTGAGGGATTCGGGCACACTCTCGGGTGTGTCTGGACTCAAACTGAGGAATTGGTATAAAATTTTTTAAAAGAAAACCATTTTTATAAAAAGGATTTTGAAAAGAGAAAAGGGTGTGGTGCATGCAATCAGCCGAGCTCAAGTAAGTTCTCCCAAATTACCCATACATGTTTGTTATGATATGATATGATAATGAGAACTGCATGCTAGATTAGGACTAAGGATCTAGGAAGGATGCCTTGTATGCCTGCTATATGTGTATAAGAACTGCATGCTAGATTAGGGCTAAGGATCTAGGAAGGATGCCTTGTATGCTTGATGTATGAGCTTATTGAACTGCATGCTAGTACTGATTAGTTAGTAATATGATGGCCTGATTAGGATATGCTTGGTTTTTATTACTCAATGCACGAATGTTGCTTGCTTTATGCTTTTAGGAGTTCTAGTTATCTTTAACTAACTAGTAAACGAATATGTTAAGTTACATATTACGAGGACTAAATAATTTCAGAAGGTTAGGTTTATCCCTATTTCGCAGCTCTCATTTGAGTCTAACCGTTGTAGGGACAGACCTCTCATTCGAAGAATTATCTGGTCTTAGTAATATGTAATGGTATTCGTAAGCTAGTTAGGGGGAGATACTAGGGACTTCTTATGAAGCTGATGGCGGAGAGTGGGTCGGAGATTACCCTAGGGCAAGACTAGGATGAGATTAGCGTGAAGAACAGTAGTAGAGAAACGGACTTGGTGGAGTCAAGGTAATTCTTGAGGAAAGTACGGATAGATGTGGAAGGTAGTATGGGCCCGTACTACTCAAAAGCAGAGGATCCGTACTCGATTCAAGGAGAGCTGAGATGAATCCAGGGAACTGGTAGTGTGTGTGATCCCTTGAGTTATGATGAGTATTCTGATGTTTGTTATGGTGTATTTTCAGTATGGTGACGCTACGCACTAGACCAGTTGGCAGCTCTGGCTCCGGCGACGGATCAGGCTCGGGCTCTGGAGCCGGGCAACTCGATGATCAGATGAGGGAGTTCATTTCATTTGATATCACGCACTGTATATTGGACGAAACTCTTGTGATCTTCGGTATGGTCAAGGATGGTATTTTGGAGATTCTTGACGAGAGGTTGGGTGCATTCCGCATCGAGATGGCGGCCATGATAGGGGCGCGCACGATGACATTCAGGGAGTTCAGAGCTTATGGAGCTCTAGACTATCATGGGGCTAGGGACCCCATTGCTAGCAGCAGGTGGTTGGTTGATGTCGCCAACGCTTTCCGTACTAGTCGATGTCCCGAGGGGGACAAGGTCCGACTTGCTTCCTGTCTCCTGAAGGACAAATCACGTCACTGGTGGGAGGAGGTCGGACATGCTACTGGAGATGATGCCACTCTTTATGTGATAACCTGGAGGGATTTCTCGGCCAGGTTCAGGGCCGAGTTTGCACCTGTGATCGAGGTGCAACAACTTACGAGGAAGTTCTAGGATCTCCAGCAGACTACTGAGACAGTGACTGAGATCACCGCCATGTTCAGGGAGAGGGCCCTTCTTATTCCACAGTACGTGGCGGACGAGGAGATGAAAAAGGCCTGGTACAATGAGATGTTGCGGAGTGATATCTGCCAGTTTGTGATCCGATCCAGCTGCAAGATGCTAGAAGATATGATTGCGAGGGCTCGAGATAGGGAGTTGGATTTAGAGATGGAGAGGAAGAGGAAACCAGAGGGGGTTCAGACAGGGAGTTCGGGAAAGAAGCCCAAGGTATCAGATCACAGATCGAGGAGCCAGCAGGGTCGCAGCCGCTGGCAAGTGCGACAATATGCACGAGGGGGCGTGCAGGGCGGGTAGTTCGGGCTGCTTTAAGTGCGGCCGAACTGGTTATGTCAGCAGGGACTGTACTGCTACCACCACCACCACGACAGTATCTAATCTGATTTGCTTTCAGTGAAATCAGAGGGGCCACAAGAGGTCCCAGTGTCCGAGTTTAGCAGCAGCAAGACAGGTGGTGGCACCCGCTCCTGCTACATTGAGGATTACCGATGGCCGTCAGGGCCGGACAGAGGCGCCTGCGGCGAAGAGCAGAGTCTTCCAGCTGACAACAGAGGAGGCATGTGCAGCTCCTGATGTTGTGACGGGTATGTATCTTCTCCTTATCTCTTTATTTATATTGATTTGTTGCTTACGTTTATGTGTTTCATTATAGGATCGTTCCTTGTGAACGATATATTTGCTCTGGTATTCGTTTCGGGGGCTACCCGATCTTTTGTATCGCACGCGCTCAGCAAGCGATTTGTGGGAGCTCCAGGAGATCTGGACTGTCCACTTGATGTAGAGATAGCAGATGATAGGACCTTTCGAGTTGCGAGGGTTCACCGGGGATGTACACTACAATTGTTTGATGAGCAGTTTTCCGTGGATTTATTCCCCACTCCCCTGCGAGGGAATAAGGTTATCGTGGGTATGGACTGGTTGAGCCCCAACGAGGCAGTGATTGACTGTAAGCAGCAGCTAGTGCGAGTTCAGACCCCAACTGGGGGAGGGTTGGTGATTCAGGGCGAGAGGTCGCAGTATGGGCTGACTTTGTGTTCAGCGGCGAGAGCTAGGCGGTAGCTTCAGCAGGGTTGCGCAGGTTATGTCGTCTATGTTATGGATACCCGGGATAAGGGTAAGGAGACTGTGGATGATGTACCGATCGTACGGGAGTACCCGGATGTGTTCCCAGAGAATTTTCCTAGGGTACCTCCGGAGAAGTAGGTAGAGTTCAGGATTGACCTGGTTCCTGGTGCGGCTCCGATAGCCAAGGCACCATATCGGTTGGCTCCTCCCGAGATGCAAGAGTTGTCTACACAACTGCAAGATCTATTAGAAAAGGGATTTATCAGGCCGAGCAGTTCGCCATGGGGAGCCCCGATTATGTTTGTGAAGAAGAAGGATGGGTCACATCGGATGTGTATCGATTACCGGGAGTTGAATAAGGTAACGGTGAAGAACCGTTATCCCCTCCCGAGGATTGACGATTTATTTGACCAGCTTTAGGGTGCATCTTTGTTCTCCAATATCTATCTGCGATCGAGTTATCACCAGATGCGAGTCAGGGATGACGATGTGCAGAAGACAGCCTTTCGGACTCGCTATGATCACTATGAGTTCGTGGTGATGCCGTTTGGGCTCACCAATGCTCCTGCTGCGTTCATGGTGTTGGGTTTTGAGCATTCTAACACTCATATGGTGTACATGCAACCCTATAAACATTGGATCTATGTTTTCTCTATTATACATGCAAATATTAACTATTCCAAGGTTTCATCCTAACTAGCATATTATGAAGCACCTATAATACAAAGTTCTAGTTAGATGATATACCTTTTGATGTAGCTTGATGTCTTCAAGCTTTAAGAGCTTAGCCCCAATAGTGTGGAAGCCTCAAATGGAATCACAAATCACCAAAACACCTTGGAAGAACTTAAGAGAATATGGATGCACACTAAAATCGGCCCACTCTTATTTTCACACACTTGTGCCAATTTTGTGAGCCAAGGACCCCTTTATATATTATGGAGGATTAGGGTTACATCCATGTAAACCCTAATACCCATGACCTTTCATTTACATAGGATCCATGGGTTAAAAGCTCCATGGACCATCCATGAAAGCTTAGCCCAACCTAAATGAACTTGGCCCATTCCATATATATAAGAGTCCATATTTAATCAGTTCTTTTTGATCACTTAATTAATTCTAAATTAATTCTTGATCAATACTAATTAAATAATATGATTCCATATTAATATATTAGAACTTATAATATATTAATATAAATCATAAATATACTATTCTCAAAAGACTATCCATATAAATTGTGCCGGTGAAGTGCAACCCAAATGGACCATGCCGGGTCGGGTCAAGTACATACCAAATATAGTTATGGACTTAGACATTAATCCAACACATGGATCTCATGAACCGCGTATGTAGACCGATGTTGGACCGGTCTGTGATAGTTTTCATTGATGATATCTTGGTTTACTCCAAGAATCAGGAGCAGCACGAGGAGCACCTACTGGAGGTGTTGGAGACATTGAGGAGGGAGAGACTTTTCGCAAAGTTCTCTAAGTCTAAGTTCTGGTTGCACGAGGTGCAGTTTCTGGGGCACCTTGTCAACTAAAAGGGTATTCTGGTTGATCCGACCAAGGTAGAGGCCGTGATGCAGTGGGAGGTTCCGAGGTCTCCATCCGAGATTCATAGTTTTCTTGGTTTGGCGGGTTACTATCGGAGATTCATCCAGGATTTCTCCAAGATTGTTGTATCATTGACCCGACTGACCAAGAAGTCGGTGACATTCCTCCGGGGGCCTGGACAGCAGACAACTTTCGGGACTCTCAGACAGCGGTTATGCGAGGCACCGATTTGACCTTTCTAGAGGGCATCGACGATTTCGTGGTTTACTGTGCCGCTTCGATCACATGTATGGGTGCAGTGTTGATGCAGCGGGGTCGCGTTATTTCTTACGCATCGAGGCAACTAAAGCCTCATGAGGCGAACTATCCGACACATGATTTGGAGCTGGGGGCTGTGGTTTTCGCCCTCAAGGTTTGGTGACACTACCTTTATGGGGTGCGTTGTACCATTTACACAGACTACAAGAGCTTGAGATATCTAATGGACCAGCCGAATCTGAACATTAGGCAGCGTCTGTGGTGAAGGATTACGACTGTGAGATCCTTTATCACCCGGGGAAGGAAAATATGGTGGCCGATGCTCTCAGGCGCAAGGCGGTAGCGGCTCCAATTAGGGATATATGCTTAAGGATGACAGTGATCACTCCATTGTTGGAGCATATCCGAGAGGCACAGGTAGAGGCTATGAAGGAAAAGCACCGGAAGAGTTAGAACATTGTGGGACAGGTGGCTTCCTTTGATTATGATAGCCGTGGGTTATTGAACCTGCATCGGTGGGTATGGGTGCCATATCAGGGAGGTGTACGACAGGTTCTGATGGAGGAGGCCTACATGTCTAGGTTCTCTATTCATCCCTGGGCAACGAAGATGTATCAGTATCTTCGCCCTGATTATTTGTGGCCCTGCATGAAGCGGGACATAGCTTGGTATGTAGAGAGATGTTTGACTTACAGGAAAGTCAAGGCCGAGCACTAGCGGCATCACGGCAAGATGCAGCCGTTGGAGATTCCCATGTGGAAATGGGAAGACATCACCATGGATTTCATCACAAAGCTTCCCAGGACTGCACGTGGAGTGGATTCGATTTGGTTCATCGTAGAACGGTTGACCACAAGTGCACACTTCATCCCGAACCAGGAGAGTATATCGGTTGAGAAGCTAGCCGAGATCTACGTACGCGAGGTGGTGGCACGTCATGGAGTTCCGGTTTCGGTTGTGTCAGACCGAGATGTTGGCTTCACTTCCAGATTTTGGAAGCGGTTTCACGACGAGATGGGTACTCGTCTTCACTTCAGTACAACTTTTCACCCTCAGACGGATAGACAGAGTGAGAGGATGATTCAGACTCTAGAGTATATGCTACGCGCATACGTATTAGATTTTGGCGGCAGTTGGGATACGTATCTTCCGTTAGCAGAATTTTCGTATAACAATAGTTACCACGCTAGCATAGATCGACCTCCCTTCAAGATGCTCTACGGGAGGAAATCTAGGACCCCAATCTGTTGGGGAGAGGTCGGTCAGAGAGTCATGGGGAGTACCGAGGTTGAAGTCAAGACCACTAAGAAGATTCAGTAGGTCCGGAGCAGGCTCCAGACTACTCATAGTCCGTAGAAAATTTATGCCGACAAGCGTCGGTCAGACTTGGAGTTTCAGGTGGGTGACATGGTTCTCCTGAAGGTGTCACCTTGGAAAGGTGTCATCCGGTTCAGGAAACGGGGCAAGCCGGGCCCCACGTATATCGGTCCTTTCAGGGTTTTGGCTCGGGTGGGCCGGGTTGCTTATCGTTTGGATCTTCCATCAGAGCTCAGTCAAATTCACAGCACCTTTCATGTCTCTCAGCTGTGGAGGTGTTTAGTGGATGATTCCACAGTTGTACCCTTGGAGGATATTCAGGTGGACGAGCGCCTGAACTACATTGAGAGGCCGATAGCGATTCTCGATTGGAAGGAGAAGACCTTGAGGAACAAGATCGTGGGGTTGGTCAAGGTACCGTGGCAGTACTGGAAGGGCTCGGAATGGACATGGGAGCCCAAGGATGAGATGAGAGAGCACTATACAGAGTTATTCAAGGTAACGGGCTTCGAGGACGAAGTCTGATTCAAGTGGGGGAGAATTGTAACGCTCGATATTCACCATGATGAGAATTAAATTCTCTAATATCGTTTAGATTCGTAACAGATTTAGACAAACACAATAAAAGCAAAGGACACATGATGAATCAAACAAGAGCTGAATGATTAATATGCTCCACCTCAGAAGAGCTCGATCAAGAACTTCGACTGTAGAGGTGTGTTAGGGTTACAGTACAATGAAAGGAATAATAATTATCAAGCCTACCGAGAACGATGCATGCATGCATCTTATATACTAAACCCTAATGACATAAACACGGCTGGACAGGCCCAAACCGTGATAACAATGGACCGAGGTAACAGGCCCAATGACGCAACTCTTGGACCCAACAATCTCCCCCTTTGGGTCAATTGAGGCGAGAGATCATTTCGGTTGAGTGAGAGTAGATTTCTTCACAGTCTTGAATAGCTTCGGTATATGGCGAGAAGAGTTTGACGGAAGTCAATATACCACCGAAGCATATCCGAAAAAAATTTCTTATCGGCTTCACTATTTTGCTTACACCTGTGAATGATGTCAAGAATGTGCTCCAGACAAGAAGTGGAGAACAGGTGTTTATCATCAAGAGCGAACAAGCACTTTTGGCCTTCGGCTCTGGTGAACATGACTGTGTGATACTTCGGTTCAATCCTTCCCATCTGCATCTTGTTAACATCGCTTGCCTTTCCAATTGGTTTGATTATAGGCTTCTTCCTTAAGGCAGAGGCGATATCTTGATCCATCTTGGCAACCTCATGAATGTAAGAAACTAACATTCGCTTGATGTGATCGATGATAGGTTTGTACTGTTGTTGATCGGTTAGCAAAATGTTGTTCAAGAGGATCCAGTCATGTGGGTTTAAGTTTGGCAGATCAGCAAGAGAGATCATATGAACCGAGTTGTCAGAACCTCGGGTCACTTTGAACTTCACATTTATAAAATTTCTCGCTGGAGTTGGTTTCAATACCTTGACTGTAGTGATCTTTTGTGCGCTCCAGGTCAAGTATTGTGGTTGAGAGAATGCAAGATAGTAGTCAATTAATTCTCGGTCAACCTTCGGGTCAGGAGAAGGAACAGTGGAGATTGGTTCAAAGCAATGATACACAAATGCATTTCGGGTGATAGGCATGTCGAACTGAGAGTCTCTTAAATTTTCACGATCAAACGAGATGACCGGTTCAAGCCAATGAGTGCTAGGAGACTCGATTGCTTCTTTTAACAGTTTCTCCAACGACCATAAAGGAAATAGAGTTTTTCTACATTCCAAAGCGTCGTGAGCTTCTTTTCGTTTTCTTTCCCTCTCTTCTTCTTGTAACACTCGTGTTTCTATCCTAGGCATTAATATTAAGGTGATAGTCTAGGTTAACATTTGTAACTCATTTTGAAGAAATGAAAAAGGAATTATGTGAATTTTATGTGTTTTATGTGTTTTATGCTTAATTACTAGGAGTTAATTAATTAAGAATAAAAATGAGCGTCAAAATTAAATTTTAGATAAAGCCGATATCTATTAAGAAAGTTATAGGGGTCGTGACAAGGATTACGGATATATAAAGAATGCCGAAATCCGAGTTATAACGAAGAAGTTATGACCTGTCGAAGTTTCACGACAAAACCGGCTTGGTGCTGAATGTCGTAAAAAGTGAGTTTTCGATAAACTACTTTTTAGCCTTAGTGATCTAAACGAAAATCGTAGTGTTCGTTAAACCGAGAAGTTCGATAAAAAGAACGCCCAAATCTGACTTCGTATGAGGAAGTTATAATATTTCAAAGTTTCAGCTTAGCAGTAGACAGCTAAAAACTCGAATTTTAGATCGAGTGATTTTTAGCTGACACGACCTAAACGAGAATCGAAGGTCTCGTAAATATTAGCACAACGGTAAAAAGTCTGACAAAAACGGACGTCGGATGAAGAAGTTATGAATTTTTAACGGATTTCCTGTCCCGGTCTGTTAAAAATAATAATATAAAAATTAAATTCAAAATTAGCCGACGAAGTCTAAACGGAAGTTGTAGAGCGTAATTTTACCTACGCGTGCATATAAAGAACATCAAAAACGGAGCTCGTATGCGAAAGTTATGGATTTTAGAAGTTTTTGCACAAAAACCGAGAAAATTCGCATAGTCACGAGTTGCCACGTCACCCTCGCCTCGCATGTGCCACGTGTCCGAAAGGGTGAGTCATGCGAAGCCACGTGTCGGATTCTGATTTGACCGAAGGGAGGCCCAATCCGAACCTCGCACGCCACGACTCCGAGCCTCGCACATGGACTGCGAGTCCGCGGTCCAATCAGCAACCGCCACCGAGGCCCTCGCACGTGCTGCCATCTGCGCACCCTCGCCTGCGGACCCCACCACCAGAACCGACTTCGGACCAGTAGCCTTCGCAGGTGCGAGCCTCGTGCGAGCCTTCCCCTGTGAACTCCGGATCAGCGACGCGTGGCCTCTTCTCAGCGGTTGGATCAGGAGCTTCGGCCCCTATAAATAGGGGTGCGAGACCTCCCGGGGGTATTTTGAAAACTTGTCATTTTTAGCCCCTTTCTCCATATTTCTTTCATATTATCATCCCCCGAAGCCCCGGTATCAATTATAAGCCCCGGAATACGCCACGAAGTGCCCGTGAAGCCCGGAAAATTTATCTTTTCGGTTTCGAAGCCCGACTTTTGCAGAGCCCGGTTTCTCAATAAAACTCCCGGTTTTATTAGAAACGAACATTTTAGGAAACGAATTGCTGCCCGATTATCATCAAATCATGTGAGTGTGTAGTTACTTTCAATTTACACATAGATATGAAGTATTTACCTTAAAATACGTGTTATGTGTAAATATGTTAATTGTTTATTTGAGGTGACTGTTGAATTGATGTTTTATACAAGTTTTAAACTGTATATGTATTTTATCTACAAATATGTTGGGTAAAACATGGGTAGACAAAATAGTCGGTGGGTGTTAAAAATGATGAGAGGCCTCGGTGTCGGTGTTGTTGTTGGTGTTATCGTTGTAGTCGTCTAGCGGAGTATAGATGACGATCACGGACCTTTCTAGACAGTCCAGTGGTACACTAGCAAGTTCGCAACTTGTAGGTGTTGATGAACTAAATGTTCATTGGTGTACTCCAATCCCCCTCATGGTTGCCTTTAGTGATGGATTTTTGAGCATTCTAACACTCCTATGGTGTACATGCAACCCTAGAAACCTAGGATCTATGTTTGACTAAGATACATGCAAATAATTATTTTTCCAAGGTTCTTATCCTAACTAGCATGACATGGGGTACTTGAATCAAATAAAACTAGTAGAATTACTTACCTTGTAGTAGTAGTTGATTGCTTGGAGTTTGAGAGCCTAGCACCAATAATGTGGACGCCTCAAATGGAAGTCACAAATCACCACAAACTTGGAAACTTGAGAGAATAGTCACAAACTTCTTGAAATCGGCCCTCTTAGTTTACACACATCAACTAGTGCAATTTCAAGAACCAAAGCCTCATTTATATAGTGTGGTGGATTAGGGTTACATTCATGTAAATCCTAATACCTATGTCTTTTCATTTCCGTGAGATCCATGGGTTAAAGCTCCATGGAGTATCCATGGACTTTCCATGCAAGCCTAGCCCATTCCAAATAAGCATTAGCCCACACTATATAAATACAAGAGCCTATATTTAATTAGTCATACTTTTGATCTCTAAATTAATTCTAAATTAATTATAGATCAATACTAATTAAATAATATGATTTTATATTAATATATTAGGACTTATAATATATTAATAAATCATAAGTTATACTATTCTCAAACGATTATCCATAAATTGTTCGAGTGAAGTGCAACCCAAATGGACCATGCCGGGTCGGGTCAAGTACATACCAAATATAGTTATGAACTTAGACACTATATCCAACAGTCTCCCACTTGGATAAGTCTAATAACTATAGTTGCAAGTATGACTTCAGGAACCGATCAGCAATCGTAGCTCTTTAAACTCTGTTGAACTATGAAGCACCATTTTAGATAAGTGATCATATAATCCTCTGTTCTAGATATCAGCCGGACAAATACATGGAACATGGTCTTGCTTATTGTCCAGCATTTGTTTCCCGATTTCCGATTTGTTTGACATAGAACTTAACTGAACACATCAATTTAGTTCTGACCGGGCCCGGTACATAGGTCAAAACAAAATCATCGAGGGGCCCAGATATCGCTTCTAATCCTAGAAGGAACATATAAACTTCGACTCATATGTTTGCTCTACTACTTGTTGAATTACACACAAAAGCACGGTTTATAACATCGAGTTACCAATGCGTTTTCGTGCAATCAATGCATAACCAACTCATAGGCAACAAATCATATCTCTAGGTTTGAAGACTTATATGATATTACCGTCTCACGATCACTAGAGATAAATTCCATGAAGTGATACAAGTGAGCGTGGGTTGAATCCAATACTCAGAACTTATGAGCACTCATGAGTGCTGTAGCCCCGCTTTGTCTAACATCTTAGACCTCTACAAGCCAACCCATGACAGTCTTGATTCATATCTACTTCCAACATATGACCGACTGTGGAGAGTTTGAATAATATGATATAAACCATAACATAATTATTCTGGAAGTCAAAACATGCAAAAAGAAATAATAGTAAACGATTGACAAGAGATAGCAACACTTTACTCATAAATAACAGCTTTTATTTATCATCAAATGTCAATTACATTTTACAAATTTCAAGATTATCTAACTACTAAAACTAATATCATCCTTCAGCCCTATGCTCCGAGCATGCTGGAGATGCTTAGCCCGAGTCAGTCCCTTCGTGAGGGGATCTGCTGGGTTCTCATCTGATGATACCCTCTTTGCCACGAGGATTCCTTCTTCTATTCGATGTCTAATGAAGTGATATTTTCTGTCAATGTGTCTGGATCTCCCATGATCTCTTGGTTCCTTGGCTAAGGCAACCGCACTATTGCTGTCACAGAAAATCTCCATTGGCTCCTTTATAGCTGGTACAACTCCAAGGTCTCCGATGAAGTTCTTTAGCCATATAGCCTCCTTTGCTGCCTCGCTTGCTGCTATATACTCTGATTCACAAGTGGAATCAGCCACTGTCTCCTGCTTGGAACTTTTCCAAGTAATTGCCCCTCCGTTTAGAGTAAAGACCCAGCCCAACTGAGAGCGGAAATTATCCTTGTCAGTCTGAAAGCTAGCATCACTGTACCCTACAACTCTCAACTCCTCACTGCCACCGAGGGTAAGGACCCAGTCCTTAGTCCTCCGTAGGTACTTGAGGATATTCTTTACCGCAGTCCAGTGTGCCTTTCCAGGGTTCCCCTGATACCTGCTAACCATGCTCAAAGCAAAGGCTACATCAGGTCGAGTACACGTCATAGCATACATGATCGATCCTACAGCTGAAGCATAAGGTATTCGACTCATTTCTGCTATCTCAGCCTCAGTACTAGGGCTTTGTGTCTTACTCAATCTGGCGTTACTCTGGATGGGTAACTCTCCTTTCTTGGAGTTATGCATGTTGAACCTTTTCAACACTTTGTCCACATAGGTGCTTTGACTAAGTCCAATTAGTCTTTTACTCCTGTTTCTCAAAATCTTTATCCCTAGGATATAGGCAGCTTCTCCAAGGTCCTTCATAGCGAAACACTTCCCAAGCCAGGACTTTACTTCCTGCAGGGTTGGGATGTCATTTCCTATGAGTAGTATGTCATCCACATACAGTACCAAAAAGCTGACTATACTCCCACTAGCCTTGATATAGACACAAGATTCATCTTCACTCCTTGAAAAGCCAAATTCTTTGATTTTCTCATCAAAGCAAAGATTCCATCTGTGAGGTGCCTGTTTTAATCCATAAATGGATTTCTCGAGCTTACACACTCTACTGGGGTACTCTGTACTGACAAAACCCTCTGGCTGAACCATGTAAACATCTTCAGCCAACTTTCCATTAAGGAAAGCGGTTTTAACATCCATTTGCCATATTTCATAATCATGAAATACAGCAATGGCTAACAGAACCCTAATAGACTTAATCTTGGCCACTGGTGAAAAGGTCTCATCATAATCAACTCCCGGAGTTTGAGAATAACCCTTTGCAACCGGTCGTGCCTTATAAGTGTGTACATTACCATCCATGTCGGTCTTCTTCTTGAAGATCCATTTGCACCCAACTATCTTACGATCAGGTACATTGTCAACCAAGTTCCAAACTTGATTGTCATACATGGACTGTATCTCGCTATCCATAGCCTCTTTCCATTTAGCAGCCTCAGGGCCTGCCATGGCTTCCGTGTAGCTGTTAGGCTCATCCAGATTTACCAGTGTGTTATCACTGATAAGTGTCTCACCTTCTGCAGTAATATGAAAACCATAATAATGCTCAGGTGCATTCCTAACTCTGGTGGAACGCCTCAGAGGTATAGATTCTTCAGTCGGCTCAACAGGAGTTTCCTCCTCAGGTTGAGGGCTAGGGTTTGAGGTTCCTTCACCACTTGACTCTTGAATTTCCTCAAGGTCAATTTGCCTCCCACTGTCTCCTTGGCTCATGAATTCTCTCTCTCGAAAGAATCATCTTCTTGCTACAAAGACCACATTATCACTGGGTCTGTAGAAGATGTAACCAAAGGATTTCTGTGGGTAGCCGATGAAAATACACCTTTCGCTTCGGGGTTCGAGCTTATCGTGAGTCTCGCGTCTCACGAAAGCCTCGCAACCCCAAATCTTGATGTGGTCTAGATTGGAAACTTTTCCAGTCCACACCTCGTGAGGTGTTTTGGCAACCTTCTTTGTAGGGACTAGATTAAGGATATGGGCGGCAGTCTCTAAGGCATACCCCCAAAATGAGATTGGTAGCGAAGCTCGACTCATCATGGAACGAACCATGTCCAACAAGGTCCGATTGCGCCTCTCAGCTACACCATTCAACTGTGGTGTCCTAGGAGGTGTCAATTGTGAGACAATCCCACATTCCTTAAGATAGTCAAGGAACTCAATACTAAGATACTCACCGCCACGATCGGATCGAAGCATCTTAATGTTCCTGCCCAACTGATTCTCCACTTCTTGCTTAAACTCTTTGAATTTCTCAAAGGTTTCTGACTTATGCTTGATTAGGTAGACATATCCATATCTACTAAAATCATCAGTAAAAGTCACATAGAACCGATTAGCATCTCTTGTGGCAGTTCTGAAGGGTCCTAACACATCCGTGTGTATGAGGTCCAACAAACCTTCACCCCTAGCACAAGTGCCAGTAAAAGGTGACTTTGTCATTTTACCAAGCAAACAAGATTCACAACTATCATCTGACTTTAGGTCAAATGACTCCAAGACTTCATCCTTTTGGAGTTGGCCTATACGTTTCTTGCTTACATGTCCAAGACAACAATGCCATAAGGATGCTTTATCTAAGCTAGTGGAAGAGTTAATACACAATACATTATTTCCTAGATTATCTACAACAGATACAGTTTCACACACGCCATCACAAGGTAATGCTTTAAAATAAAGAACATTATTAAAGAAAGCATCAATACTACCATTATTATTATCAAAATAAAAGGTAAAACCTTGTTTGTACAATGCATGAAAGGAAATAACATTTCTTGCCATTTCTGGCGAATAATAACATTTATTCAAATCTAATGTAAACCCACTATTTAGCACTAAGGAATAAACTCCTATCTTGGTGACAGGTGAAGCTTTCCTGTTTCCCATGATCAAGTTTATCTTTCCCTGCTCCATATTCTCACTTCTTTTTAGTCCCTGCAAATCACAACATATGTGAACACCACAACCTGTATCAAGGACCCAAGACTTAGAATGAGGTGAGTTATTAGACAATATAGTGTATATACCTGCATGGTTGGGTTTTACTTTCCCATCCTTCAAATCTTGCTGGTACTTTGGGCAGTTTCGCTTCCAGTGCGACTTTTCATGGCAATAGAAGCATTCAGCCTCATTAGGGTTAGCAGAAGGAGTGACAAAACCTTTCTTGGTTTTGCTTGAAGAGGAGCCTTCAAGGGTCTTACCCTTGGTACCCTTAGAAGGGTTCTTTCTCTTCTTCCCTTTGCCATGCCCGATTGCCAAGACATTGGTCGCAGTTGGAGTAGGAGTAGGAGTAGTAACAACCGACTTACCCTTTAGACCACTTTCGGCGGTCTTCAAGAGTCCTTGAAGTTTGCTGAGGGTGACTTCTTCCTTGTTCATGTGATATGTCATGCGGAATTGATCATAACACGATGGCAAGGAGTGCAAAATGATGTCTATTGCTAACTCCTCAGGGAAGTTCACATTCAGCTTCAGTAAACGGTCCACATACCTTTGCATTTTCTGCATGTGGCCCGTGATGGGTTCACCATCCTTCATTCGGGTTGTTATCATGGAGGAGATTATTTCATATCGCTCTTGACGAGCACTTTGATGGTAGCGGTCCATCAAGTCCTGGTGCATCTCAAAAGGATAATAGTCCTCATAGGACTTTTGGAGCTCGGCTGTCATGGTGGCCATCATGATGCAGGCCACTTTTGTAGCATCTCTTTCATGTACCTCATATTCAGCAAGCTCTTCAGGAGTAGCAGTTGGCTCGGGTACATTCAGCTCCTTGTCGAGAACATATTCTTTGTTCTCATACCGAGTGACCATCCTGATGTTTCTGATCCAATCTGTAAAGTTGGACCCATCAAAGATGACTCTCCCACAAAGATTCATGAGAGAGAAGGAGCTAGTAGGGTTTGACCCAGAAGCATTGTTATTGGAAGACATCTGAAAAGAAGAGGGAATAGATTAGATTAGATATAGAGATAGTCCTTAACAAAACACCCAAATGTAATATTAAGGCTAGGACCCAACACAATATTTTATAACTTAGAAGAGGGATGTCGTAATCTAAGCTATAAGATATTTGAAGGTAGGTGAATGACGATTCACCAATTTCCACCATGAAAAACGAAATATTTAATTAGGTTTTAATTGGTTTAGAAACTCCTAGATTCTTTGAGATTCATTGAACTTTCTTCAATGACATGTTTCAATCTCGAGTGTGCCCTTCAAGTTTTGTGACTGGGATGCCGAGGATCACAAAACAAGGTGTGAAGTAACCATGCAAATTACTTGGTACCCTTAATGTATTACCCCTCAATCGATGTGCCGGTTAACCACACACGCTCCATCGATACTATGATAAACATTAAGTCACCCTTTACCTACCTTGTTAAGTTCAAGTTAGTGTGCCGGTTAACCACACACGCTCCACTAACGACTTAAACAAAGTGTAAAGTGTAATTTCATGGATTAGCACCTCATTCACATTTTCCTAAAATAACTAAGATTGGGAATTCAATAAAGTTTAGTTACTTTAGTATTATCATTATACTTTTAATGAGAATTTATAAGTCCTTGTCCTACCCGTTCGGCTAACGACCCTCCACCGATCAAGGAAGCGGTGGGTGAGAGTGGACACCCATTAAGTTGCCATTTTATAGGCAACAACCTTATACCCCCCTTATAGACCGGCTTCGTGACTGAGGCGTACTAGCGGTAAGACGACTTGATCTTATACATATATAAATATTATTAAACTTATAATATTATAAAGTATAAGGGTTGAATTTTAACTTTTAAAATTCTAGGGGTTGGAACTAAAGTTTTTAATATGACTTTACATGTTCAAAAACTTGAGGGCAAGTTTTGTAAACTTTCAAAACTTTTTATTTCTCATAACTTATGAGTTAATGGTTATTAAAAATGAAGACTCTTCATTTTTTGTAACCTATGTGTTCTTTTAATGGTTATTTATAAATGTGACTTTTGGTTATCCATAACTTAAGAACTAGTTATGGACTCCATTAAAACACATAAAGATCAAGAATTAATCTAATCAATTATTAGCACATAATTTCTATGATCTTCTAAACTCATATGTTTATGAATGTTCATATCAAAAATTTCAAGAATCGTAAGTACATATACAAAACTTGAAATTTTGATACGAGCTTTTGAACAAAACTTCGATTTTCAAGTTTTTTTTTTTTTTTTTTGTTTTTTTTGTTTTTGCATCAAGTATCAAATAAACAAACCAGGCTCTGATACCACTGATGGATTTTTGAGCATTCTAACACTCCTATGGTGTACATGCAACCCTAGAAACCTTGGATCTATGTTTGACTAAGATACATGCAAATAATTATTTTTCCAAGGTTCTTATCCTAACTAGCATGACATGGGGTACTTGAATCAAATAAAACTAGTAGAATTACTTACCTTGTAGTAGTAGTTGATTGCTTGGAGTTTGAGAGCCTAGCACCAATAATGTGGATGCCTCAAATGGAAGTCACAAATCACCACAAACTTGGAAACTTGAGAGAATAGTCACAAACTTCTTGAAATCGGCCCTCTTAGTTTACACACATCAACTAGTGCAATTTCAAGAACCAAAGCCTCCTTTATATAGTGTGGTGGATTAAGGTTACATTCATGTAAACCCTAATACCCATGTCTTTTCATTTCCATGAGATCCATGGGTTAAAGCTCCATGGAGTATCCATGGACTTTCCATGCAAGCCTAGCCCATTCCAAATAAGCATTAGCCCACACTATATAAATACAAGAGCCCATATTTAATTAGTCATACTTTTGATCTCTAAATTAATTCTACATTAATTATAGATCAATACTAATTAAATAATATGATTTTATATTAATATATTAGGACTTATAATATATTAATAAATCATAACTTATACTATTCTCAAACGATTATCCATAAATTGTTCGAGTGAAGTGCAACCCAAATGGACCATGCCGGGTCGGGTCAAGTACATACCAAATATAGTTATGGACTTAGACACTATATCCAACATTTAGGACATGTATGGCTGAGGAGTCCCCTTAGAAGTAGTGTCCAACACGATGATATTCCTTAGGCTAAGTCCCTTGTGTTAGGTGTTTAGGGACGTAAAGTGAGGACAACAGGAATGGGTAATCAGGGTTATTGTTGATTGGTGAACTTAATATGTTGTTATTATTGTGGGTTGAAAACCCTATATGCTCACCAGGCTCCCAAGCCTGACCCACTCAGCTTTTTATGATTACAGGTAGTGGACCCCGAGCATAGTCGGAGGACGATGAGAGATTTTTGATTATAGGCCAATAGTTGTAAATAACTGTTGAAAGGCTTATAGTGTCTTGTTTATGCTTTTGATCTGTATCGGAACATGACATCCCGAGTTTTGATATATATATATATGGGAAATATATACCTTTTTAAAGAAGGGTTTTGATAAACTTTTATCATATGTTGTTTGGGGACCAATTCTGCAACATCTTTTGAAAAGATTTCTCTGATTTTATTTTAATAAGCATAAATTAAATCAGTCTTTTCTGACCGAGAAATTAGGGGATGTCACAGTTGGTATCAGAGCATTAGTTTAAGCGAACTAAGAAATATCCTACGATTTCTAGACTTAAACTTAGAATGCTAAGTGATGATTGTGAGGTGAGTGTCTACCATATTTTAGACATGAGCACTAGTTTATTTTAGGAAAGGTGCCTAAAATGCCTTTATGTGCTAAATGCTATGTGTTGCCATATATGCCATTATTTGTTCGGATCTATGGTCCGTTGCCGACCGGATCTGGAAACCTTATGTGTGTGGGATTCTAAGCGTATGATTACGAGATTAGAACTAACATGTAAACGTTTCGGAGTGATAAGGGAATTGACATGTCTAACAAGGATAAAGACCTAAATTCGCCTTATTCGGTATATAGATTGTAATGGCAAGAACTCGAGGTGGAGCGGGAAATGCAAACCAACAACCTCAACCTCAAGTGGTGGAACAGGTGCCTATAGTAGGAGCTGCACCCGAACCCATCACCATGGCTGGAGTACGAGATATGATTCAGACCATGATGGCTGAACAGAGGGAGGAGTTGAGGCAAATGTTGCTGAACAACAGGGATAAACCTTCAGTTCCTGTTGAACAACGTGAACTAAATGATGATCGATCTGAAGAAGGGAACAACAGCAGATCGGTTGGTCATAGTGAACAGCTTGTGGTTGGGAGGAATAACCACGAGGGTAGAGTGGAGAGAAATGGGTGCAAGTATAAGGACTTTATGACTTGCAAGCCATCGACCTTCACTGGAAAAGAAGATCCTGTCGGAGTAATGGACTGGATCTCGGAAATGGAGTTGGCTTTCATGACTTGTGATTGCCAAGGCAAGTTACAAACTACCTTTGTAGTACGTCAGTTCAGGGGTAGTGCTGCTCGTTGGTGGAACACATTGGGGAAAACCTTAAGCCCTAATGAGCCACTGCAAATGACTTGGGCAGAGTTCTTGGTGCACTTTAAGCGCAAGTACTGCTCGGACCAAAACGTACTTGAGTTAGAAAACCAATTTCTAACGTTGCAGAAGGGGAGTATGATTGTTGACGAGTATACGAATAACTTCACAGACAAAATGGAGTTTGCTTTGCGTATTGTCCCAGATGAGCTGGCGAAAATTGACAGGTACGCAAAGGGACTTCCATGGGAGTATGCGGTGCCAGTACGTCAGGCACTTACTTTGGAGGCAGTTATCTGGGCTGCCAAGTCTGTTGAAGATATGATCAAGGGGAGAGCCGCCAGCAAGGTTGAAGTTGGCGAAAAGAGAAAGTTTGAAGGAACGTCAGGTTCCAATAAAAAGAACAAATTCTCGAAGTCTGGTTCGAGAAAATTCGGAGGAGGAGCCGAAGCCAAATGGTGTGACAGGTGCAAGAAGAAACATGCTGGGAAGTGCAGCGTGGAAATCACTTGTTACAAGTGTGGAAAGCCAGGGCATTATGCCAATAATTGCACCTTCACTAATAACGTCTGTCATGGGTGCCATGAAGAAGGGCATATTTTGAGGGATTGCCCGAAGAAGAAGGACGCAGCGAAACCCAATCTGCCACCAAAGCCGAAGGCGAGAGCCTTTCAGATGACACTCGAAGCTGCGAAAGAAGAAGCCGATGTCGCTTCAGGTACCTTTCTTGTAAACGAATTGCCTGCCCAAATTTTGTTTGATTCTGGAACCAATTACTCCTTTATATCGCATGAATTTGGTAGAAAACTAGCTTTGCCTGTTGATAGACTAGTTAATGCTTTATTAGTCGAAATTGCTAGTGGCAAGTTTGTACATGTTAGCTATCGTATGAAAAACATCATCATTGACTTGGATGGGAATAAGTTCCACGAGGAATTATTGCCTATCGAGTTAAATGGTTTCGACATAGTTTTAGGAATGGATTGGCTTAGTGCCAATGATGCCGGAATATTGTGTAGAAAGAAGATAGTAAAAGTAAACCCGCCATGGAAAGAGTCATTTATGGTGTATGGAGACAAACGCAGAGTAAATTCTGGAATCATTTCCTTAATGAAAGCCAGAAAGTGTTTGGCCAAGGGCTGTACATCATATCTAGCATTCGTGATCGATGCTCAGAAGGAAAAGAAGGAGGTGCAGAATATTCCAGTGGTGTGTGATTATCCGGAAGTCTTTCCCGAAGATCTTCCCGGATTGCCCCCTGATCGACAAGTAGAATTCTGTATCGACTTGTTACCAGGAACGACGCCAATAGCCAAAGCACCTTATCGATTAGCGCTAACCGAAATGAAAGAACTTATGACACAACTTCAGGAGTTATTGGACAAAGGTTTCATTCGACCTAGTTCATCACCCTGGGGAGCCCCTGTGTTATTTGTAAAGAAGAAAGACGGGAGCATGAGAATGTGCATCGATTACAGAGAGCTGAATAAAGCGACGATAAAGAACAAGTACCCGTTGTCGAGGATCGATGACTTGTTCGATCAGTTTCAAGGATCGAGCTATTTTTTGAAGATCGATCTTAGGTCGGGGTACCATCAACTAAAGGTGAGGGAGCAGGATATCGAGAAGACCGCGTTCAGAACAAGATATGGACACTATGAATTTTTGGTTATGTCGTTCGGATTAACCAATGCCCCAGCAGCTTTCATGGATTTGATGAACAAGGTTTGTAAACCATACCTTGATAAATCCATGATATTATTCATAGACGATATCTTGATCTATTCGAAAAGCAAGAAGGAGCATGAGAATCATCTGCGTGAAGTGCTAGAAGTTTTGAAAAAGGAGAAGCTGTACGCAAAGTTCTCCAAATGTGAATTTTGGATTCAAGAAGTCCAATTTTTGGGTCATGTGGTTAACCAAGATGGAATAATGGTTGACCCAGCAAAGATTGAAGCTGTGATGAATTGGGAACAACCAAAAAGTCCCACGGAGATTCGAAGCTTTTTAGGATTAGCCGGATATTATCGCCGATTTATCCAAGGCTTTTCTTCGATCGCTACTTCATTAACAGCTTTGACCTACAAAGGAGCTACTTATGCTTAGAATGAGAAGCATAAGGAAGCCTTTGAGAAGTTAAAGAAGAGATTGTGTGAAGCACCGATTCTTTCGTTAAAGAAGGAGTTGATGACTTTGCAGTCTATAGTGATGCCTCTGGAGTTGGGTTAGGATGTGTTCTGACCCAAAGGGATAAAGTGATAGCGTATGCATCGAGGCAGTTGAAAGAGCATGAAAAGAACTTCCCAACTCATGATCTGGAGTTGGCAGCGGTAGTATTCGCCTTAAAGATATGGAGGCATTATCTTTATGGTACTAAGTGTAAACTTTTCACTGATCATAAGAGTCTTCAATATCTCTTTAATCAGAAGGAATTGAACATGAGACAGCGGCGCTGGCTGGAACTACTCAAGGACTACGACTGTGAGATACTTTACCACCCTGGTAAAGCAAATGTTGTTGTTGATGCTCTCAGTCGGAAGGTAAATCTTGAAAAGAGAAGGCCAAGAGCGCTGAAGATTGAAGTTGTCTCTACAATTGTGGAAAGTATAAAGAAAGCTCAGGAGGAAGCTTTAGAGAAAAATGACCGGAAGGAGGAACGTTTGGGTAAAACGTTGGTGTTTGATACAAACGGTCAAGGATTGAAGGAATTCAAAGATAGGATTTGGGTACCTAAGATGGGAGGAGTAAAAGGTCTTCTGATGGAAGAAGCTCACAAAACCATGTACTCGATTCATCCCGGCAGTACGAAAATGTATAGGGACCTAAAACCCTATTACTGGTGGCCGACGATGAAGCTCGATGTTGCTAAGTATTTGGCTGAGTGTGTAACTTGCGCTAGGGTTAAGGCACAACATCAGAAACCGTATGGGAGTTTAGAACCTTTACCTGTACCCATGGGTAAATGGGAGGACATTACCATGGATTTTGTGACTAAACTGCCCAGAACAAGGAACGGTCACGACATGATTTGGGTGGTCGTTGATCGCTTCACTAAGAGTGCGCATTTCATAGCCGCTAACGAGAAATGGTCTATGGATAAACTTGCGAATTCTTATGTGAAGGAAATTGTGAGGCTAAACGGTGTTCCGTTAACGATTGTATCCGATCGTGACAGCCGTTTTACCTCAAGGTTTTGGAGGAGTCTACAAGAGGAATTGGGTACCAAGTTGTGTTTGAGTACATCTTACCATCCACAAACCGATGGTCAGAGCGAACGAACGATTCAAACATTGGAGGATATGCTGAGAGCATGTACCCTAGAATTCCAAGGTAACTGGGATGAACACTTACCTCTAGTAGAATTTTCCTATAATAATAGTTTCCACTCAAGCATTAAGATGGCACCTTATCACGCTTTGTATGGGGAAAAGTGTCGAACGCCATCATGTTGGCTGGAAGCTGAGGAAAAGCAGTTTATGGGACCTGAAATAGTCCATCAAACTGCTGAAAAGTTGAAAGTGATAAGGGAGAGGATGTTAGCTGCTCAAGATCGACAAAAGAGCTATGCTGACAAGAAAAGACAACCGATATCCTTCGAAGTTGGAGATTCGGTTTTACTTAAAGTCTCGCCGTGGAAGGGACTTATAAGATTTGGTAAAAGGGGAAAGTTGAGTCCAAGGTTTATTGGACCATTTAAAGTTCTTCAGAGGATCGGGAATCAAGCTTACAAGCTAGAATTACCGGAAGAACTGGAGGGTATTCATAACACATTTCATGTGTGTTATTTGAGGAAATTCACGGGAGATGTGCCCGACATAATTCCTATTTCTGAGTTAAAGGTGGATGAAAACAAAAGGTTGATTGAAGATCCTGAGGCAATAGTTGACCGTAAGACTATGAAGTTGCGACGCAAGATGGTTGATTTAGTGCTTGTGCGCTGGAAACATACGAATGGACCAAATCTCACCTGGGAAACATACGTTGGAAACATACGAATGGACCGAGGTAACAGGCCCAATGACGCAACTCTTGGACCCAACAATCTCCCCCTTTGGGCCAATTGAGGCGAGAGATCATTTCGGTTGAGTGAGAGTAGATTTCTTCACAGTCTTGAATAGCTTCGGTATGATGGCGAGAAGAGTTTGACGGAAGTCAATATACCACCGAAGCATATCCGAAAAAAATTTCTTATCGGCTTCACTATTTTGCTTACACCTGTGAATGATGTCAAGAATGTGCTCCAGACAAGAAGTGGAGAACAGGTGTTTATCATCAAGAGCGAACAAGCACTTTTGGCCTTCGGCTCTGGTGAACATGACTGTGTGATACTTCGGGTTAATCCTTCCCATTTGCATCTTGTTAACATCGCTTGCCTTTCCAATTGGTTTGATTGTAGGCTTCTTCCTTAAGGCAGAGGCGATATCTTGATCCATCTTGGCAACCTCATGAATGTAAGAAACTAGCATTCGCTTGATGTGATCGATGATAGGTTTGTACTGTTGTTGATCGGTTAGCAAAATGTTGTTCAAGAGGATCCAGTCGTGTGGGTTTAAGTTTGGCAGATCAGCAAGAGAGATCATATGAACCGAGTTGTCAGAACCTCGGGTCACTTTGAACTTCACATTTATAAAATTTCTCGCTGGAGTTGGTTTCAATACCTTGACTGTAGTGATCTTTTGTGCGCTCCAGGTCAAGTATTGTGGTTGAGAGAATGCAAGATAGTAGTCAATTAATTCTCGGTCAACCTTCGGGTCAGGAGAAGGAACAGTGGAGATTGGTTCAAAGCAATGAAACACAAATGCCTTTCGGGTGATAGGCATGTCGAACTGAGAGTCTCTTAAATTTTCACGATCAAACGAGATGACCGGTTCAAGCCAATGAGTGCTAGGAGACTCGATTGCTTCTTTTAACAGTTTCTCCAACGACCATAAAGGAAATAGAGTTTTTCTACATTCCAAAGCGTCGTGAGCTTCTTTTCGTTTTCTTTCCCTCTCTTCTTCTTGTAACACTCGTGTTTCTAGCCTAGGCATTAATATTAAGGTGATAGTCTAGGTTAACCTTTGTAACTCATTTTGAAGAAATGAAAAAGGAATTATGTGAATTTTATGTGTTTTATGTGTTTTATGCTTAATTACTAGGAGTTAATTAATTAAGAATAAAAATGAGCGTCAAAATTAAATTTTAGATAAAGCCGATATCTATTAAGAAAGTTATAGGGGTCGTGACAAGGATTACGGATATATAAAGAATGCCGAAATCCGAGTTATAACGAAGAAGTTATGACCTGTCGAAGTTTCACGACAAAACCGGCTCGGTGCTGAATGTCGTAAAAAGTGAGTTTTCGATAAACTACTTTTTAGCCTTAGTGATCTAAACGAAAATCGTAGTGTTCGTTAAACCGAGAAGTTCGATAAAAAGAACGCCCAAATCTGACTTCGTATGACGAAGTTATAATTTTTCAAAGTTTCAGCTTAGAAGTAGACAGCTAAAAACTCGAATTTTAGATCGAGTGATTTTTAGCCGACACGACCTAAACGAGAATCGAAGGTCTCGTAAATAGTAGCACAACGGTAAAAAGTCTGACGAAAACGGACATCGGATGAAGAAGTTATGAATTTTTAACGGATTTCCTGTCCCGGTCTGTTAAAAATAATAATATAAAAACTAAAGTCAAAATTAGCCGACGAAGTCTAAACGGAAGTTGTAGAGCGTAATTTTACCTACGCGTGCATATAAAGAACGTCAAAAACGGAGCTCGTATGCGAAAGTTATGGATTTTAGAAGTTTTTTGCACAAAAACCGAGAAAATTCGCATAGTCACGAGTTGCCACGTCACCCTCGCCTCGCATGTGCCACGTGTCCGAAATGGTGAGTCATGCGAAGCCACGTGTCGGATTCTGATTTGACCGAAGGGAGGCCCAATCCGAACCTCGCACGCCACGACTTCGAGCCTCGCACGCCACGACTTCGAGCCTCGCACATGGACTGCGAGTCCGCGGTCCAATCAGCAACCGCCACCGAGGCCCTCGCACGTGCTGCCATCTGCGCACCCTCGCCTGCGGACCCCACCACCAGAACCGACTTCGGACCAGTAGACCTCGGTCCAGTAGGAGGCTGCCAGCAAGCCTTCGCAGGTGCGAGCCTCGTGCGAGCCTTCCCCTGTGAACTCCGGATCAGCGACGCGTGGCTTCTTCTCAGCGGTTGGATCAGGAGCTTCGGCCCCTATAAATAGGGGGTGCGAGACCTCCTGGGGGTATTTTGAAAACTTGTCATTTTTAGCCCCTTTCTCCATATTTCTTTCATATTATCATCCCCCGAAGCCCCGATATTAATTATAAGCCCCGAAATACGCCACGAAGTGCCCGTGAAGCCCTGAAAATTTATCTTTTCGGTTTCGAAGCCCGACTTTTGTAGAGCCCGGTTTCTCAATAAAACTCCCGGTTTTATTAGAAACGAACGTTTTAGGAAACGAATTGCTGCCCGATTATCATAAAATCATGTGAGTGTGTAGTTACTTTCAATTTACACATAGATATGAAGTATTTACCTTAAAATACGTGTTATGTGTAAATATGTTAATTGTTTATTTGAGGTGACTGTTGAATTGATGTTTTATACAAGTTTTAAACTGTATATGTATTTTATCTACAAATATGTTGGGTAAAACATGGGTAGACAAAATAGTCGGTGGGTGTTAAAAATGATGAGAGGCCGCGGTGTCGGTGTTGTTGTTGGTGTTATCGTTGTAGTCGTCTAGCGGAGTATAGATGACGATCACGGACCTTTCTAGACAGTCCAGTGGTACACAAGCAAGTTCGCAACTTGTAGGTATTGATGAACTAAATGTTCATTGGTGTACTCCAATCCCCCTCATGGTTGCCTTTAGGACATGTATGGCTGAGGAGTCCCCTTAGCAGTAGTGTCCAACCCGATGATATTCCTTAGGCTAAGTCCCTTGTGTTAGGTGTTTAGGGACGTAAAGTGAGGACAACGGGAATGGGTAATTAGGGTTATTGTTGATTGGTGAACTTAATATGTTATTATTATTGTGGGTTGAAAACCCTATATGCTCACCAGGCTCCCAAGCCTGAGCCACTCAGCTTTTTATGATTACAGGTAGTGGACCCCGAGCATAGTCGGAGGACGATGAGAGATTTTTGATTATAGGCCAGTAGTTGTAAATAATTGTTGAAAGGCTTATAATGTCTTGTTTATGCTTTTGATCTGTATCGGAACATGACATCCCGAGTTTTGATATATATATGGGAAATATATATCTTTTTAAAGAAGGGTTTTGATAAACTTTTATCATATGTTGTTTGGGGACCAATTCCGCAACATCTTTTGAAAAGATTTCTCTGATTTTATTTTAAAAAGCATAAATTAAATCGGTCTTTTCTGGCCGAGAAATTAAGGGATGTCACACTTCTTCTCTTGTGATGCGAAGATTTTCATCAAGCTCTCGGTCATGTTGCTTTCTTTTGATAGCATCTTCTTCAGTTTCTTCCTCATCACTATCATTGATTATCTTTTTGCTTTTATCCTTCACACTAGAACCCGAAGCTTCATTACCCTTCGGTTCAGTGGTGACTTTCGGTTGAGAAGAGATTTGAATTGGTTTGCTTGTTGGAGGTTGTGGTGGTTGACCGTGACTTGCTTATCCCCCTTGTTTCGGAGGGACGAAAGTCTCCGGAACACCCTCTCTTCGGCTCAACATTTCAAGAGCAGGTCTCAGCTTCTCAGCTAAGTATCGTCGGACGGTGAGAGTAAGAACCGAATCATGAGCCTCTAGGAGATTGGATAAAAGAGAGTGCACATCATCAACATAGCTTTTGATAACTGCTCGCTCAGACTTGAGATCATCAATTTCCTTGGTCGCCAGAGTGAGCTTCAAGGTATGAGTTTTGAGTTGAGCAAGTGCGACGATCTAGTTCATCCATGACTTTGGTTTCCACAGCTAGCTCGGTCTGGAGTTGATCAAGACGAGCCTTAACTGAAGATACGAACTCTGCATTATCAGCTTTAATCCCCGTTCTAATGCTTTCAAAATGCTTCTTCTCAGCTTGAAGCTATTTGCTGAGATTCTCAACAGTGACATTAACAGTTTTGGCGTTCTTTTGAGCAGCAGCCTGAAGAGAATCTAGAAAGATATTAGCATCAGAAATTAGTTTTTCGACGTTTTCTGTCGCTTTCTTGCATTCCTTTGTTGATTCTTCAACAACTATGGTTGCTTTCTGGAAAGAGGAGGTGGAAGCTTCAATGGCTTTGGTAGCTTTGGAAATGGAGGAGTTATGCTCCTTGACAAAAGTTGCCAACAAAGATTTGATAGCAGCCTCTGAGTAAGTCTCGCTTGGAGTGTAGGAGGAAGAGGAAATCAGCTTGTCAAGTTTCTCGTTAAGATCCTTTAAATGCCATTTCATTACAGGAGCTTCATCATCATCATCGCTCTGAACTCTGTAGGGGCTATAATAGAAAGAATCAAAGTCAGCATCCTCCCCACCGAGAACGGTGTCAGATTCGTTTGAAACAGGTGGAGATAGAGGTTTAGAGGTAATCGGGGTTTCGGTCCCTAAAGTAGGTGCCCCCGTATCAGATATGTTGACACGAACTTGAGGTTCGGTTGTAGAAGTGGTGGTGGTGGTAACTTCAGTGAATAAGGGGGTTGGTATTGGTATAGACGTTGCAGTTGAAGAAGAGATTGGAGGAGGGCATGGAGGAATGGTGATTGGAACAAAGTGAGTAGGAGAGGAAGGAGGTGAGTTTCAGTTACCATGATGAGTCGGTGAAGTTGGAGGCGTATTTCCTCGGAGCGAACTCTTATCTTGAGAATGTTCACTATCGCTTGACTCTTGTTCGGGTTGTTGGTCAGAGGGAACATAGTCTGAATCACTTGATGACTGAGCCTTTGGCTTGGACGCCTTCTTCTTGATCTTTCGCTTCTTAGGAGCGGAAGGAGCTGCTTGTTCTGACTTTCGCTTTTTAGGCGTAGCAGCTTTAGATGAAGGTCCTTCCTTCTCGCTTTTTCATTGATCAGTCGTCTTTCCTCGTTTCGCTGGTTTATCAGCAGCATCCAGCGATCTTTGCATTTCAGGGGTGAGCTTCCTCGGTCCCGTAGGAGGAAGCTTCTTGTATTCATTAATGAGCTTGCTTTCCCCAGAAACACACGTGTACATAGATTCAGGAATTGAACCGATGAACAGAAATTTGGTTGGATCGGTGACAATAATCTTCGTCGTGTGAAAACTGGCAATAGATGACATCAAAGAGTCCGCCATTGTTGGAATGTGGAATTTCTCCATTGCCCATTGAGTAACTAATGTCCAAAACCTGCCACATGAGATTTCAGAATAACGAGAAGATGAGTTTAGGCTTTGTACCAGTTGAGTCCAGAGAATAGACCCATAGTCCATGTTGATCCCATGGTAAAGACCATAGAGGAGAGTCATAAACGCTTTGCTTGCCCCGTCAGACCCTGCAACCCTCTCCGATAAACCCTTGAAAAGAAGAGTGAAAATACCATTCCATTGTGGAGGAAGGCATGACTTCTTGAATTTTGTCACTGTGGTAAGAACTTCAGTGTACCCCATATCGTAAAACATGGTGAAAAGCTGTGTCGTGTTGATCGAGTATGGGTTGATCATGGAGTCGTTGAGGATTAGCCTTAGCAATGAGCAAAACCTAACTTTTGAAATCGAAGTCTTCTGATCCAAAACCTCAAAGAAAATCCTCTCCTTGGCTTTATCGTATGACGCCGTTGAATAAAATTGAGAAAGGAAAGACATCGGGACAGACTCAACCTTGGTTAGGGCAATCACAAGTGGTGAATATTTGAGGCATTCAACCACCTGAAGCATGTAAGGATCGTACTGAAAAGGAGAGAGTTCGATGATCAGATTTTGATTTGGCTTGATGGTGAGAAGTGATGACTGTGCGCTTTGTTCTTGAACAGAGGATGAGTCAGCCATTGTTGCAGCTTGAAGTGAAGAAGATGAAGAGTAGATAGAAATCGTTGTTTAATGCTCGAGAGGATTTTGTAAGTGGTAAAGAGGTAAAAGTGAGGTGAGAAAACCCTTTATACGATTACCATGAGAGAGAAAAATTTGGAGTGATGATTGCATGATTTTCTGAAGCGATGCCTGAAAAAGCGTGATGTGACAACTGTTACCCCGAAAAGTGTGTCAATCGTGTCAAGCGACATGAGAAAAGGAAACGGTTCAAATTCACGCGCCTTTTAAAGTCTTATCCATTCACCGCCTCTTTAATTTTAAAACTCTTCAAATTCCCTTTGAAATGTGGACTCACCCTTTCGCTTCCATTGGTATGGACCGGCCTCCGCTTCCAAACATAGTTTAACATTATAACGTATTGAACCGAAACTACAGATCTGAGAAATAGCCATTAGTACCATCATTAAGACTTGTGGAAAATCATAAAGATCTTCGTGCAAGAGAGTGCCAAAGAAAAAGAAATAAAACAAAGTATTTGTGGGATATAAGTGATGTCAATTAAGACACAAAACTATGGATCCCGGGCACGAATATCTTCCTTCAAAGTCAAGAGAGACTTAGAAGTGTCTGTGTGGTTTCCCGTTAGAATACGATCAAATGCATATTAATAAGCATTGAAAGGCATCTTTTCAGTATAAGATTATTAGGGTGGCTTTCTCTTCAATCAAACTACGGAACTTGATATAAGACCAAAAGTTGGATGAAGTACTTGTGAGACTGGTGTAACCTATAAAACAAGTAGGTTTGATCAATTTTCAGTGACTTGGTGATATTGTAGAAATCTCAAAAACAAAAATAAACTCGATCTTTTGGGGAGAAAAGTCTTGGTGTTAGACAATTTCGTAAAGATCGCTCAAAAAATAAAAAGAGATTTCTTGGTACCTCCCACTAAAGTGGTTTCGTTAATACTTGGGTGAAAACTAGAATGTGTGATTGTTCACCGTCAATTCATTGTAGGTGTTGGATTTTGGGTTTCACATAGTTCGTGGTGAAACGAAACTATGATCATGAACACAAATGTTGTGTAACCATAAAACTCAATGGTAAATTCTGAGAGTCTCAAGGGTTACGAGTATGAACTGAAATGTGATGGAGAAAAGTGTTAAGGTGGTTAAAGAACCGAAATTACCTCTGCTATATTGTAAGGACCGAACAGAAAACTCTTAACTCAATATGAGAAGAGTAAGGTAGCTCATGACTTAAGTGATTTTATCATCCTGATTGGAAAGAATCGATTTGTATATATCGAATCAGTAAGGCTTCACTTGAAGTCCTTGAGGCTTTGGACAACATGCAGAAGCATGCTTCTAGGGACACGTAGCTAGTATAAAGATAAAGAGAGTTATACCTGCCCCAGCTCCATCAGTGGAAGTCTTCCAAGAGTCCTTTCAGTGTGATATTTTTGGTATTTTGCTTTTATATGTGTTAAAGAAAAGAAATAAAACTAAACACAAAATAAAATACTTTTGTTCATTTTGCTTTTTCTGAAAAATAACAAGAAAAACAGAAAAGAATATATTTTTAGATTTTAAGAATTTTTCTGAAAAAAAATAAAACAGAAAAGAAAATATATTTGGATTTTATGAATTTTTCTGAAAATAAATAAAAACAGAAAAGAAAATATTTTTGGATTTTATGAAAATTTTTCTGAAAAGAAATAAAAACAGAGAAGAAACAGAAAAGAAAATATTTTTGGATTTTATGAAAAATTTTCTGAAAAGAAATAAAAACAGAAAAAAAATATTTTTGGATTTTATGAAAAGAAATGAAAAACATAAAATGAATTGAGAAAATATATTTATAGTGTACAGAGTGTACAACCGAAACTTCACCTTTGGAGTGATGAAGCGAAATGGACCGAGCGTTCGGTTCATTTCAGTTGCCGAAAAATCTGGAACCGAAATAGACCGAGCGTTCGCTCTATTTTGCTTGTCCAATTTTAATGAGGCGAAAGTGGTTTCCGTACTGATTCAGCTTCCATCATTCCCAAGCCTTGGAATATTTTATTAAAGCTTGCTTCTGGTAAGGCCTTTGTGAAGATGTCAGCTAATTGATCAGCGGATCGAACAAAGTGGATTTCAACGTTACCATCTTCTACGTGATCCTTGATGAAGTGGTATCTCAGTGCTATATGTTTCGTTTTTGAGTGTTGCACTGGGTTGTAACATATCCGAATAGCGCTTTCCGAGTCACAATAGAGGGGAATTTTCTTCATGTTTAGGCCATAGTCTCTAAGTTGACTTTGTATCCATATGACCTGTGAAGTGCAAGACGCTGCGACGATGTATTCAGCTTCAGCCGTAGAAAGAGACATGCATGTTTGTTTCTTAGATTGCCAGCTAACGAATTTTCCATCAAGGAATTGACACCCGCCAGTTGTGCTCTTTCGGTCTAGACCACATCCTCCAAGATCGGCATCGAAGAATGCTTGAACAAAGAAGCATGTTTTCGCAGGGTTCCAAAGACCGAGAGACGAGGTTCGCTTCAAATACCTGAAGATGTTTTTCACAGCCACCATATGAGGTTCACGTGGATTAGCTTGAAACCTGGCACAATAATAGACAGAAAACATAATATCTTGTCTACTAGCAGTTAGATACATTAGAGACCCTATCATTTGACGATAGAGGGTCATATCAGCAACTGGTTTTTCCAGAGATGTTGTTAGCTTCGTTCCGAATGCCATTGGAACCTTTACTTTAGAATCTCCCATCATACCGAACTTCGCCAGTAAGGTCTTCGTGTAAGCCTCCTGATTAATGAATATGCCTTCTGGTCCCTGTCTTATGTTCAGTACAAGGAAAAAGTTAATCGGACCCATTGAGCTCATCTCCAATTTAGTCTCTATCAACTTCCGAAATTCAGCCGTTAAGCTAGGATTCGTAGAATCGAAGATGATGTCATCGACATAGATTTGGACGATCATTAAATGGTTACCCTCTTTCTTGCGAAAGAAGGTTGGGTCAACCGAACCTTGTTTAAATTTTGACATTTTAAGAAAGCGAGTTAATGTTTCATACCAGGCTCTAGGAGCTTGCTTTAGACCATAAACCGCTTTGACCATAATATAGCAATGATCAGGATACTTCTCGTTCACAAAACCCGACGGTTTCTCCACATATACAGTCTCTTCTAGTTCTCCATTCAAGAATGCACACTTGACGTCCATTTGAAAAACTTCAAAATTCTTGTGAGCAGCGTATGCCAGAAAGATCCGAACTGATTCCAACCTTGCTACAGGAGTGAAGGTTTCTTCATAATCTAGACCTTCTTCCCGACAATATCCCTTAACCACTAGTCTTGCCTTGTTGCGTATCACGTTCCCTTCTTTGTCCATCTTGTTCCAGAATACCCATTTTAATCCAACCACAGATGCATCCTTTGGTGTAGGAATCAGTCTCCAGACTCGGTTTCGCTCAAACTCATTGAGTTCGTCTTGCATAGCCTGTACCCAATCAGAGTGACAAGTGCAGTGTTAACTGTTTTCGGATCAATCTTTGAGACAAACGAATTAAACATGTAGAATTCCACTTGAGAGAATAGAGCTGTTTGCTTCGCTTTCAGTTGAGAGCGTGTAAGAACTCCCTCAGATGATTCACCAATTACTTAAGTTTTCGGATGATCTTTTGTCCATTTTATCAGAGGAGGGTAGTTAGGATCATAAGCAGGATCCAATTCGGCATTGACTTCTTCTTCAAATTCTGACTGAATGTCGTCATCATTCGTATTACCATTCTCCCCCTCGAATGATGAAACTATTTCAACATCAGGTTCAGAATTCTCCCCCTCGATTGGACGTTCATGGTTCATTGTTGGAGATGGGTTCTCCCCCTGGAAAGGCAAATCAGGTCGCTTTGATGTAGACGAACCCTCCCCCTGGAAATTGGTGCGGTCAGTTGTGAGTTCGCCTGGACCTTTGGGTTCGCTTGGTTCTTTAGGTTTGCTAGGATCTTGAGGTTCGCTTTCCATGGCTTTTGCAGCTTCGTTGATTATCTTCTTCAGATTGTCAACCTTGTTATCAGCCGCTTTCGCTTCAGAGAGAATTGCATTCTCCGGTTCATCAAAGAGCAACGTGTACTCTTCAAACAGATTGGATATAGGAGCCGTGACTTGACCTGTTTGTGGAAAGATCTCCTCCATTGGACTTTCGTTGGATTGAAGTTTCTTCACGTAATTGTCATCAAAAGTGACATAATAGGTTTCTTCTATCTTCTCTGATATTTTATTCAGAACCCTATATGCCTTGGAGGTAAGAGAGTAGCCAAGAAAAATCCCTTCGTCTTCCTTCACATCAAATTTGTTTTGGTTCTCTTTAGAGTTAAAGATGAAGCACCTGGAACCGAAGACATGGAAGAATTTAACATTAGGCTTGCGATTATTCAAAATTTCATACGGTGTGATAGAAAATCGCTTATTGAGGAAGGTTCGGTTCTGGTTATAGCAAGCAGCAGAAATCGCATCAGCCCAGAAGTACAGAGGTAGAAAAGCGAAGCTAAGCATGGTTCGGGCGGCTTCACACAACGAACGGTTTCGCCTTTCAACTACACCATTTTGTTGTGGAGTATAGGGTACGGAGAAGTTGTGAGTTACTCCCTTTTCGGCCAGAAATTCTTCAAAGTCGTGGTTTTTGAATTCTAACCCATTGTCACTTCGGACATTTCTCACTACCTTTCTCAGCTTTACTTCCAACTGTTTTATGAAGTTTTTGAGTTGTGGAGTTGCCTCTGATTTCTGTTTAATAAAGAAAACTCAGGTGAAACGTGAAAAATCATCGACACTAACAAGAATATACTTATTACCACCAATACTTTCTATGGCCGATGGACCACATAGATCGATGTGTAGAAGCTCAAGAGGTTCGATGATCTTTGTGTTAACACGTGTGGGATGACTCTTTCGGCTTTGCTAAGTTATACAAATATTAAGGGACATGTTATAAACATTTTATATTTGAAATAGGAAAAAAAAAGGTACTTATTTCCTTGATACTTATATTTTACAGCTGAAAATGACATGTTGGACATATGGACATATTTTTCGTAGCTTGAAGATTAAGCAAGACAGCTGGAGATAAGCGTGGAAAGAAATTTAAAGATTCTGGAGATATTTTTTGGATTCATTATTTCACACCACAAATTTCAAATCATGGCGAGATTTCCAATTGTGTTGCAATTTAAGTTGGTTCCAAAAAACCTATAAATAGAACCATCATTTCATCCAAAGCATGGTATCATCCTAAAATAAGAAGAATATATAAGTTCAACACCAGAGAATGTCGTTTTGAGGGTCTAAGGGATATATCAGCCAACATAATTAGTGAGGTTTTTGATTTCTTATATTTTATGGTTGACATTTGGGATTAAACCCTTTATGATTATTTGTTATTTATGAAAACCTAGTTTGTTCGATTGATTGATATTTAGTATTGAGAAGTTATTCAGTTTATTATGTTAATGCTTAATTAAAGAACCATGCATATGTATATTGATTTTGTTATGTTTATGTAACCGAGTTCATGATTTATGATTAGATTTAGATTATGTGTCTTGAATCACATTGTTTATTAACTTGTCCAAGCTGGAAAACTGAGGTAAGAGCATAGGTAGTGGTGACTAGTGGAGAGATACCCTACGTTAAAAAAAAGAGTTGAGATTAATATTTAAGATTGTTCCAATAACTTGGACAATTTGAGAAGTTGCCACTAACCCTGGGACTTATCATACCTTTTGAGTAATTACTTAATATAAACAAATAGACTAGGTCTAAGAGAGCTATCCTTGATGGTAGACAACTTAGAGACATAGGATTAATGAAATTAGCATGGAGTTAATCAACTTAGGAATCGGTGGATAACGTACAATTAACATTTAAAGGATGTTAATTAACTGAACTAGGATTGATTGAATACAAATATTAGTACCTTTAGATTATTTTATCTATGCAGTTAGCATTGGTTGTTATGTTTATCTGATTAATTATTTATTTGCTTATTTATTTGCTAGTTTATTTGAGTGAGAGTTATTCCCCTTTTTTATGTTTTGTTTTGAGATTGATTAATAAGAAGATACTGATTTGTTAGTACACTTTTGTTCCCCTATGTGTTCGACACCCTACTTACCTAAGGTATACTTTTATTGATTAGGTCCATTTCCCGGTGTAGATAGTCAGTTTGGTTTGTTAGGTATTATAAATGTAAAATTAGATTTTTATTTTCAAGTCTATATCTTTTATGTCAAAAGTTTTTGGTGCAATTACCGGGGATATTTACGTATTTCATTTCCAAATGGAATGATTTTCAAATATATTTTATAGAATATCAATTACATATCAAAGTTTTTGGCGCCATCGACACGGAATAGATTTAAACTAATATTGTTGTATCTAATTTTCGATCAATTTATCCTTTCTAAAAAGAAAGTTATTATTATTTTTCTTTGATAATGGTTTCCTTTGTCAGAAAGTTGTTTTGCTATGCAATAACGAAAAAGACTAAGTGTGGGGTTATAACAGAAGGAATTTGGCCAAAGAATTGCATAATTTTTTAGGCAAAAATTCGTGTCATGATTATGATGATTGCGACGCGATTTAAAGCTTTTTAATCTTTTATCGCGACGCGATTTACACATTGTGTCGCGATTTTGCTACAGTTTATATTTTTTCTTGATTTTACTTTTTTGTATGGGTTTAGCAATTGCAACCTATTAGGGATTTATTGACCTACTTAGTCTACCAATTTGGTGATTTATCTAAATTGATCCATGACGCGTAGTACAACGAGGCGTTTTTGTGGTAGTTAAGCGAAAGACCAGATTCTTGCTATGGTTTAATAAATCAAAGGAAATAGTCTGATGGTTCCCAAATTTTTGTTTCTAACAAACCATTTCTTGCATGTGAAAAAATGAATCAACAGATCATATAAGTGTCGCTGAAACACAACAATATCAAACATTCATGATGGAGCGCATGCCATTATAATATACATCTTTGGCTCCTCATTCCGACATAAATTGGAGCACAACTCGTAGACAACCGCAAAGAGACAACACCCCGCTAGATCACCCATTTGTGGTATTTCATGAAAAGTTTAGAGAATTTGAGGAGAGGATGTATGTTAGGATACAAGAGATTTATGTGACTCCAATATTTAACTTGATACTACCACCATAAAGGTCATGGAGCCGGTACATTAGGCACGACAATATGATTCCGAAGACGATGAGTTATTTCTACCTATTTTCATCTTTATTGTTGAATTAGTTATTAAACCTATTTAAATATTTGGTGTGCTTGTTTTTAATTTGTTTGATTAATGTTTTTAAATATTGTGATATGATGATTTTATTGGATTTTTAGATTTTTTCAGAAGTTTTAGCTAGTCGCTGAAATTAAGTGTAATTGTTAGGTCAAAATACAGTTTTGAATTGATTAAAATTTTCAAGAGGCGTTGCATCAGATTAGTGTCGGGTCACTTACCTAGACAAATAAGGAATTGAAGAGTGCATTTAAAAGAAATTGCAAGAGGAAGGATCATACCCGAGAGACGATATGAGTGTTTTGGTGACACAACTCAACTCAAATAAAATTTGCATCGTTTGTGCCGAAAAAAAGTGCCAAATTGCAGTATTCTCATTTATGACCAGAAATTGCATCATGGCCATCTAAATCGACCCTGCGATTCTTCATCAGAAGTGCGAAGAAATTCCCAATAATAATGAAGATTTACTTTTCAAATTCCTACCTATCCAGTAAGGAATATAATGTAACTGTAAATTGAAGAATGCATTTTGGAGTCTTAATGAGAGTAGAAAAGACATGCAATGCCAATTTCATCCTTGACCAAGCACCAACAATTTTGAAGATTCCTACTTGAGTTGGATTAAATATTGCAACCAATACCCACGGGAATTTGTTACTTTTTCTATCTCTTATTTGTTCTTTAATTTATTAAGTATACAACGAGGGCATTGTATGATTCAAGTTTGGGGTAGGAGGTTATATATATATATATATATATATATATATATATATATATATATATATATATATATATATATATATATATATATATATGATTAAACTTAAGTGCATATAGAAAAAATTAAAGTCATAATTAAAAAAAATTAATAAAGTTATCTATGATAATGTGAAATATATCCTAAGGTTTTATTTAGTGGATATATTATAGGATATTACCGGCGTTCCTGTTCTAGTTAAATCATGAAACAAAAATGTGAACTTGTGTGGTATGAGGGATACTACATATTTTACACTGTTTACTGAAATGTATCACCACTTAAAAACATTATTCAATCAATAAGGGTTGAAGTCATGTTCCAAATGGGTTAGAAAAGAAGGAAAACATTTGGAATGACCAAAAGAATTATATATATATATATATATATATATATATATATATATATATATATATATATATATATATATATATATATTCCATAGAAAGCTATAGACTTCTTTTAATGGCCTTTGGGAGGAGCAATAATAAGTATCCAAATATCTCCCATAGATAGTCATGAGCTAAAGCTAATAAATTAGGTACCATATGAATATATATATATATATATATATATATATATATATATATATATATATATATATATATATATATATAACAAGAATGATATGTACCAAGGAAATGTGGAAGGTGGTATCTCAAAAAGGTACTCATTTGTATTCAATCTATCCTATTTCAATTAATTAACATCCCTTAAATGATGTTGGTAAGTTATCCATCAATTCCTAAACTGATTAACTCCATGCTAATTTCATTGATTTTATGATTCTAAGTTGTCTACCAGCAAGGGTAACTATCCTAGACTCGATCTATTTGTTCATATTATGTAATGACTCAATAGGTATGATAAGTCCCAGGGTTACCAATAACTTGTTATGTTTATTTTGATAAATTTTGTATCTGCGTATTTGTTTTCTAGTTTATTTGAGTGAGGGTTATTCCCCTTTTATACATTTTATTTTGAGATTGAATAATAAGGATATACTTATATGTTAGTACACTTTTGTTCCCATGTGTTCGACACGCTTACGTACCTAAGTTATATTGTCTTTGATCAGGTCCACTATGTGGTGTAGATAATCAGTTTGGTTTGTTAGGAATTATAAATGTAAAACTAAATTTGTATTTTCAAGTCTATTTCTTTTACGTCAAAAGTTTTTGGCACCATTATCAGGTATATTTCCATATTATGTTTCCAAATGGAATGATTTTCAAATATATTTTATAGATTATCACCAACACGTCAGTGAACAACCATAGTCCTATAAGCTTCAATGAGAATTTGATTTCTTCTTTCGACAACTACATTTTACTAGGGAGTACAAACAATAAATAAGTTCTGAGATACATCTTTTTCATTACACAAGGATTCCAGGGCATGGTTTCTGATTTCAGTGTCATGATCACTTCAAAGTTGTTTAACCTTTAGGTCAAATTAAACCTGACACTGCTTGATTGAAGAAATGATTTCTTTAGCAGCGTCACTCTTATTTCTTAAAAACATTATGTAACGCCCGCGGTTCCTGCTACATTAGTCATAGTCTGTAATCACTTTGGTCAACTATTGTAATCTTTACAGAATGAATAAGAAATGATTATTCATATATTTATATGCTTACGTGTTTTACAGGATATTATGTGTATTTAATAATAAAATAAATAAGATTAAAATACGCGTCGAAGATAAAAGATTACTTAGGACAAATAAACTTAACTTATTGTAGTATACGTTACAAGGATTCCGGAGATATGAGCATTCAAATCCGACTTCATATGAAGAAGTTATGCTTCTTCGAAGTTTCACGATTAAACCGGTACAACTCTGCATATCGTAAAAAGTAAATTTTTGATAAATTACTTTTTAGCGTAATTTATCTAAAGGAAAGTCATAGAAATCGTTAAACCGAGAACGTGATATAGAGAACGTCTAAATCTGACTCGTAAGAGGAAGTTATGATTTTTGTAAGATTCAACGTAGTAGTATACAACTCAAAAATAGAATTTTAGATTGGTTGACTTTTAGCCAAAAAATCTAAATGAGAATCGAAAATCTCGTTAATGCAATTCCAACGATATAAAGTCTATTGAAAACGGACATCGGATGAGAGAGTTATGCTTTTTTTACGGTCTTTAACAGTCTAAGCCTGTGTGAAAAATATAAAGTCAAAATTAGCCGACAGAGTCTAAATGAAAGTTGTAGATCTCGTCGAGAGATTTCCAGGGATATAAAGAACGTAAAAAACAGAGTTCGTATGAAGAATTAACGCAATTTTGATAATACAAAATTTGGCATGCTCATGCGCGACATGCAGAAGGTTCTAGAAGCTGCCACACAGCCCACCCAATTCGTGCCACATATCAGCAGGTCTGAGTTTCCATGCCACCATAGTGTGTGGCACACCACCATGGTGTACGACACGTATCCCAAGAAATCCTCTTATAAATACCACTTAGTCCTTCCTACCACTTCCTCACCAATACAACCGATTCTCTCGAGTTTGACCATGTTTTAGCCTTTTTTTCCTTCGTTTTTGTTCTGCAGTGAAGCCCTGCAATGTCCTTGAGTACTCATCTGAGTAGCGGCCTTCGAGTAGGAGATCCCAAGTTAGTATTCTACCTGCTTACTTCCCATTTTCATCAAGAATCTCTGTAAGTTAAGCTACACTTAGCTTATGTTAAGTGTAACTTTTAATTATAGTCATAGACGTTATTATGAACCTATAATTAAGATTTATCCATGATTCTAAGTCGTTATACTGATTGATCTACTTACGGGAGTGATGTATAGGCTAGATTTAATGAGGTGATTAAAGTGGGATTTCGAAACAGTATACTCTGTATACCAAACGGACCATACCTCTGATATGATCCTATCTGATTATTCCTTACTTGATAGATCTCAAAGTAGACTTTGGGATTGTTGAGGAATCTAAACCCTTAGAATAATATTTCCATGAAGTATGAAATTAGACTAAGACTTAGCGTTATGTATATCTAGGTCTTTTGGGAAAAGATATAAGGCGAAGCTCTGCCCGATTCACCAATCACCAGACACTTTTGTTAGGTGAGTGCGTAGTTATTATCAAGATCATAATCTAACATAAAATTACTATATGAGATATTAAACGTTTACCTGTATTATTTGTGTAGCATGTTATTTGGGTAATTAGGATAATACTATTGGATTACAAACCGTATCGGAAATCAACTGCCCTTAGTTATAAGTCCTACCTTAGGTTTAAGAATAAGACTTGTAAAGGTTGCTTAGTTCAAATTAAGCTTGACATTGAATAGGTCTCACGATTGGGGTAGAGTGTGTGAGATCAGAGCGGAGTGTTTCTCCTCTTTCTTGGATGACCAGAAATGATGGGTCCAGATCAGACAACTGGCAAGTATGTCAGGGTCATCAACAAGAGTAGATGACAACACTTGACTATTCTAGGCGATTTAGTGAATTACGTTGCTAGCATGGATTTATAACCCATGGACATAGATAAAATAGGATACCATATTTATCAAATCTATGAACATTAGTTCCTTTATATATGACTTACACTAGCCATGGACTCCCTAGCTGTGTAGTGAAACAGTTGCTCAAATGATTCATCAGGTTGGGTGATTCCTCCATATAATCGTTGCTTTAGGATCTATTAGCATCGGTTGGGGTGGGTAGTTGGTCTTTGGTAAAATTTTATATTATCTGATAAAGTTTTTTGTGGGAATGATATTATTTATTATTATCATTAAATTATTATGGGCTTGAAAACCCTATGCATCTCACTAGGTTTTTCCAAACCTGGCCCACTCATTTTATGCATCACACGTAGTGGATGTAAGGCCGTCGAAGTCTAGTTAAGATGTTGAGTTGAATAAAGAGATGTGTCTGTAATAAAGAGATACATCATTGGGAATTTCTGCATCTCAAATATTAAAGCATAAAGAAAATCTTTTAATTGATTTTGAAAAATAGGAGATGTCACAGTTGGTATCAGAGCATTTGTTTAAGCGTACTGGGAATTTAGGAAAATTCTAGACTTAAAACTAGAAGCTAAGTATGATCGGTGAGGTGTGTGATAGATTACTTTAGGATAAATGCCTTAGTTGCCTTAGACACTAGCACTAGCATAATATAGGAAGATACCTTAACTGCTAATTATGTGCTAAAAGTGTGTGTGTGTGTGTGTGTGTGTGTGTGTATATATAGTAAGTAATATATTGTCATATAAACTACTCGCCTCTACGACTATAGAACGACTTGACAATCACTAGGAGCGGAAGAGTCGTCAATAATGAAGGAGGTCCAGCACCTCAAAATGTCGGAGTAGCTGTTGTTCAAATCCCGATGAATGAAGCTAGAGTAGTGATGCAATAAATGCTTGATCAGCAACGACGTGAGTTTAGGGAGCTCTTGGCTCATGAGCTAGCTAATGCTAGAGGAGGAGCGCCTGTGATTAACGACCCGGTAGTTGTTGAACAATTCAACAATGGACCAATTCCTTCGTATCCAGAAACAGTTCAAGAAGGAAATAATGATGACTCAGAAAGTCATCAAGGACCAGAGCAATCTGAGGTGCGGAGAAATGATGAAGCGAGGGGCTATTGCAAGTATAAGGACTTCACAAATTGCAAGTCGCCATAATTTAACAGTAAGGATGATCCAATAGGAGTAATGGACTATATCTTGGAGATGGAGATGGCTTTTATCACATGCGGTTGCACGGGGAAGCTACAAACCACCTATGTTGTGAGGCAGTTCAAGGGAACAACATTTCTTTGGTGGAATACGTTGGGGAAGATGTTAAGTCCCAACAAGCCACTACAGTTGGTGTAGGAAGAGTTATTAAACCAGTTTAAGAGGAAGTTATATTCGGCTAAGAGCAAGCTGGAATTAGAGAATCAATTCCTAGATTTAAAGAAAGGAAGCATGCCGGTTGATGAGTAGACCAACGCTTTCACTGATAAGATGGAATTTGCCTTGCGAGTCGTCCATGACGAGTTGTCTAAGATTGATAGTTATGCAAAGGGATTTCCATGGGAGTATACAGTGCCAGTTAAGAAGGCACCTACTTTTTAGGAGGTCGTCTGGGCTGTAAAATCTATGGAAGGAATGATTAAGAAATGGACTACCGACAGAGCAGAAGTTGGTGAAAAGAGGAAAGTCGAGGGAAGAAACAACAACAACAACAACAACAACAACAACAACAACAACAAGTTTTTGAATTCAAGAAACAAGTATGGGAGCAGCCAAGAAGGTAAGTGGTGCGACCAGTGCAAGAAGAAGCATTTCAGCGATTGCGTCGTCTGCTTCAAGTGCAAGAAGCCTGAGAATATTTCTACAAATTACCCAGTCAAAGGAAAAGTTTGTTTCAATTGTGGAGATGAGGGGTAAAGAAGGCAGAGTGCCCAAAGGTTGAGAAACCTACCCCAAGGATCATGCCACCAAAGCCCAAGGGTCGAAGCTATCAGATAACCCTCAATGAAGCAAAGGAAGAGACTGATGTTGCTTCAGGTACATTCTTAGTTAATCAAATTCCTCCAAAGATATTATTCGATTCTGGAGTAGATCATTCATTTATATCGCATGAATTTGGTTGGAAACTTATGTTATTACCACTTAGTCTAAGTTGTAACACTCCAAAAATCAAAGAAATTTAAAATTTTCAAAATTCAACCATTAACCAATATTGTTTACAAAAAGAGTCGTTGTTTGAAATCATTATTTCAAAATCAGAGTTTTCCCAAGACCCAGTGACATAAAATAGGAAGATGTACACGATCACGCCTTCGCTTTCCCACGATCCTCTCAAGTACCTGAAACCATAAACTAAAATTGTAAGCCAAAGCTTAGTGAATTCCCCCAAAGTACCAACACACCACATAACAAACAAGCATACAAATATGAGCAGCCAGCCTGACTGGACTGCCTCGCAGGGACTATAGCCTATCTGGACCGCTCTACGAGCCTTCGGCATGACTGGACCGCCTCGTAGGGCCTATAGCCTATCCAGACCACTCTATGAGTCGCCGGCCTGACTGGACCGCCTCGCAAGGCCTACATCCTATCCGATCATCCCCAGGTGTCTTGGCCTACATCACAAAGCAGGACCGCCTCAACCCAATACAATATGTCGACATATGGAACAGATAAACATAAACACAGCGCCAGCAAATACAGATAATCATACATATCTACTAAACAACTACAACTAACATAACACTATCCTAACCAGGATAATTAATCTAGTGGGCCGGCATTGGTGCCTTCGAACCACATGTACAGTGAGGAGAAATCACCTCTCAGTCTGAATGCAGTCTGAATAAATCCCTGCTCCAACAACCGGCTTTACCCGACTCCTAAATATCAAAACATTTCCTATTCTAATATAATAACAATATGTCGGCATATGTAACAGATAAACATAAACACAAAGACAACAAATACATATAACTATACAGATTTACTAAACAGCTACAAACTAGCATAACACCATCCTAAAAAGGATAAGTAATCTAGTTGGTCGGCATTGGTGCCTTCGACCCACGGGTAAAGTGGGGAGAACTCACCTCACAGTCTGAATAAATCCATGCTCCGATAACCGACTCTACCCGACTCCTAAATATCAAAACATTTCCCATTCCAAATTAATAACATTTTTCCCAAAATACCCTTGGTCCAAAACTGGTCAAAATCAACAAATCAACTGAGTCAACCAGTTGAGTTAACTCAGGCCTCGTATGCGGGGCGTACTTCGGATGTACGAGGGGAGTACTCATGATACGAGGCATCGGGGTTCAACATGCGTACGTGCAACGTATCATTTGGTACACCCAGTGAACGCATAAGTTTCCTTCTTAACCACTTAAGAGATTAATACTTCGACTTTTTACGTCCAAATGCAGATCCAAGGCCAAAATGCCACTGAGAGTCATAAAGTTTCCAACTTTATGACTTTGCATCCCCATTAAGTGCTTAATACAAACAATCCTAACTTCTAAACACCTAAAAACTTTCTAGAGCATGCATGGGGAAGAACTAGGCATCAAGATCTCATTTTAATAACTCAAGAGCCCTCATTGGGTCTGAAAGGACGACTTATTTGATCAAGAGCATGCCATGCTCAAGAATTACAAAGGCTTGGACCAAAAATGCCCTAAATGAAGGAATATCTAGATCTATAAGAAAAGATGATGAAGTCAGGAGCTTTTTACCTCCTGAAGGTTCCTAGCAAGATGAGAATCCCAGATCCAAACTCCTTCCAAGCTCCAATGTCTTTCTACCACCTTCTTCTTCTTCAAGAACACCACCAAAATACAAAAATGAGATCAAGGTGCACTCTTCACACTTAGGGTTAGCTAGAGGGACAATTTTTTGGTGGAGGCCGATGAGGGTGAAGGTCTTGGGGCCAAAAGATGTTTAAATAGGGTCCAAAACCTAAATTTTAGGTTTGAAACCCTCGCACGTACGCCCTGTGTACTCAATGTACGCCCTACGTACTAAGCTCTCGCATGTACGCCTTGCGTATGAAACGTACGCCCAGCGTACTAAGCCTCAGCCAAAATTACCAAAATGCCACTACCTTCTCATGCATAGGGGCCAAAATGCACTATTTCTTCATATATAGGGTTAAAATTGAAATTACCTCATCATTGGGATGTTACAATTCTCCCCCACTTGAACTAGACTTTGTCCTTGAAGTCTGCTACTGTGAACAACTCCGCGTAATGCTCTCGCATCTCAGACTCGGGCTCCCAGGTCCACTCGTAGCCTCTCTGATGTTGCCACTGAACCCTTACCAAAGGTATCTCCTTGTTGCGTAGGACCTTCATCTTTCTCTCCACTATTGATACCGTCCTATCAATATAATTTAGGCGCTCATCGACCTGAATATCATCCAAAGGAACCACTGCCTCATCATCCAACACGCAATTCCGCAACTGCGAAACATGGAAAGTGTTATGGATCTGACTGATCTCACTCGGCAAATCTAACCGGTAGGCCATCTTGCCTACCCTGGAAATCACACGGAGCGGTCCAATATATCAGGGACCCAATTTCCCCCCTCTTCCTGAAGCTTATCATACCTTCGCAGTGAGATACCTTCAGTAGCACCATAACGCCGACCTGGAACTCCAACTCTGATCGACGCCGGTCGGCATAGCTCTTCTGCCGACTATGAGCTGTCTGTAATATCTTCCTGATCTGTTGGCTGAGGTTTGTGGTCTGGAGGACTACCTCAGTCCTTCCCATGACTCTGTGACCGACCTACCCCCAATAGACTGGGGTACGATATCTTTGACCATACAGAAGCTCGAAGGGCGATGCACCAATGCTGGAGTGATAACTGTTGTTGTAGGAAAACTCCGCAACAGGTAGGTAGGAATCCCAATTCCCACCAAAATCTATGACATAATCCCGCAACATATTCTCAAGTGTCTGGATGGTTCGCTCACTCTTGTCGTCAGTCTGCGGATGATAAGCAGTGCTGAAATGCATCCTCGTACCCAGTTCCTCATCGAACTTTTTCCAGAATCGTGAACTGAACCGAACATCTCGGTCTGATATAATGGAAATCGGGACCCCATGACAGGCAACAATCTCATGAACGTATACATTGGCCAATATATCAGCCGAGAAGCTCTCCCAGATGGCCGAAAAGTGGGAACTCTTGGTCAACCGATTCATGATGACGGAGATAACATCAAACCCTTGGCAGTCCTCGGTAGCTTGGTGATAAAATCTATGGTGATATGTTCCCACTTTCACATGGGAAATTCCAAAGGCTTCAGCTTGCCATGCGGCCTCTGGTTCTCGGCCTTGACCATCTTACAGGTCAAGCACCTCTCAACGTACCAAGCTATCTCCCTCTTCATACATGGCTACCAATAACTTAGCCTTAAATCCCGATACATCTTGGTAGCTCCTAGTTGTATAAAAAACGAGACTTATGTGCCTCCGGCAAAACTGTCTGTCTGACCCTGCCAGAAACCGGAACCCATAACCAACCACACCGGGTCAACAATCCCCGACTATCGGTGACAAACCTATCGATCTTGCTCCTGATCCTCTTCTATTTCCATTTCTCCTTCTTAACTCCTTATGCATGTGCCCCTCTGATCAAATCCAAAAGTGTTGAATCAATGGATATCCTCATACACATACCCCCAGCCGAAGATCTAGCCAACTTGTGGCTCAAAGCATCCGCGACCACATTCGCTTTACCCGGTTGGTTAAGTATCTCACAGTCATAATCCTTAACCACGTCAAGCTACCAGCATTGTCTCATGTTCAGGTTCGACTGGTCCATAAGATATCTCAAACTCTTGTGATGCGTGTAGATAGTACACCGGACCCCATACAAGTAGTGCCGCCAAATCTTGACAGCAAACACTACTGCCCCCAACTCCAGATCATGAGTAGGATATCGTACCTCATGCGGCTTCAGCTGCCGAGAAGCATACGCAATCACTCACCCCCTTTGTATAAGATATGCCCCCAAACCAGTGATGAATGCATCACAAAATACAAAAAAAATCCTCGACACCCTCCGAAAGGGTCAACACTGGGGCCTTACATAACCTCTGTCGCAGTGTCTCAAACGCCATCTGCTGCTTACGGCCCCATCGTAAATCCACGCCCTTCCTCGTCAAACGAGTGAGGGGTACAACAATCTTGGAGAAATCCTGGATAAATCTTCGATAATATCCTACTAAACCCAAGAAACTCCTGATCTCTGAGGGAGACTTCGGAACCCCCCTGCATCACAGCCTCAGTCTTGGCTGGATCAAACAAAATCCTATTTTGGTTAACGAGGTGTCCTAGGAACTAGACCTCTCGTAACCAAAACTTACACTTTGAGAACTTGGCATACAGCCATTCTCGCCTCAACACTCCTAAGAGCTCTCGAAGGTGCTCATCATGCTACTCCCTGGTCTTGAAATACACCAAGATATCATCAATAAAACAATAAGTGATCGATTGAGCATCGTCCTGCACACCCGATTCATCAATTCTATAAACAACACAAACGCATTAGTGAGCCCAAATGGCATCACCACGAACTCGTAATGACCATAACGAGTCCAAAACACGGTCTTCTCCATGTCCTCCTATCTAACCCTCACCTGATGATACCCCGACCTCATATCGATCTTGGAGAACCAAGATGCACCCTGCAACTGATCAAAGAGGTCGTTAATCTGCGGAAGGGGATAATGGTTCTTCACCGTCAACTTGTTCAACTCCCGGTAATCAATGCACATCCGGTGTGAACCATCCTTCTTCTTGACGTACAATATCGGTGCTCCCCATGGCGAACTGCTCGGTCTGATGAACTGCTTGCCTAACAGCTCCTGAAGCTGAGAGGAAAACTATAGCATCTCAAGCGGTGCCAAACGGTATTGTGCCTTGGAAATCAGAGCCACGCCTGGCACTAAGTCAATCATGTACTCAACCTGCCTCTCGGGAGGCACACCAGGTAACTCTTCCGGAAACACATCAGCAAACTCCCTAACAACTAGTACATCTGAAACAGATGCTTGCTCCCCAACTATTGTATCAACCATATAGACAAGATAACCCATACAACCATGCTGAATATACTGTCGATCCCTGTCCGCCGAACAAAACCCTGACCCAATCCTAGTACCCTCTCCATAGATGACCAATTATCCCCCACTTGGGGTTTGAACTACCACTCGCTGACCGTCACAGTCTATCATAGCACTAGACCTGCTCAGCCAATCCATTCCTACTATCACGCATACATCTCCCATGGGGATAGGAATCAAATCAATCGGATAAGGCACCCCAAAGATCTCCAATACACAACCCTGAGACACTCTGGATGCATAAATCCCATGTTCGTTGGCGATAGAAACCCGCAACGGACACTCCAGCTCGCAATGGTCATATCAAAATCCCTACTAAAAGACTGAGATATAAAGGACCGACTCGCGCTCGAGTCGAATAACACAAGAGTAGGCAAAGAATTCACTAAGAATGTGTCACACCCCGCTAAAGCGGAAACACGAGGCGTGGCAGTATAAAGGGTTTCATAGCAAAAGTTAAAAGACAACACCAACCATAGTATTAAAAATCATTACAATTTTACAATGGGTTTGAACAACTTTTAAAAGAAATTACAATGTAAATTGAAATACAACACATGCGAATGCTCCTAAAAGTGAAGTGCCTCTAAGTGCCACTTACTCGATGATTCCTGAAAAAGCATGTAAAACGAGCGTCAACTATAAAAATAGTTGGTGAGTACTCACAGATAAACAAAATAATATTGGTTCCATGAATTGAAATCAAAGTTTTGATAAAAGTTTCCAATAATAAAAGTATATTGTTAAAATGAGTAAATAAGTTTGTAAAAACAAAGTTCTTTGTCATCATGAGAGGTAAAGTATGTTGCCCAAATAAGATGCAACATTCATATTCTCATGGAAGATAAAGTTCGTTACTCAAACGAGTAAACAAGTTTCATTGCTAAAATGAGCAATCAATTTCGTTGCTACAAGGAGCAAACAATTTCATTGCTAAAACATGTATATAAGTTTTCAGTAATAACAGTTCGTTGTTGTAATGAGAAACAAAGTTCATTGCTATAATTAATAAACAAGTTTATTGCTATAATAAGTAACGAGTTTGTATGTGTATGAGCAAACAATGAGTCTCAACCAAACCTATGACTGAAGCCCTATCAAGATCTATGCTTATCGTTCCATAGATGAATATGGTATCATGCACTCCAGCAATAGGGCGAGTGAGGAGTTGTCAATTCCTAATAGCGCTATCCATAATGACCATTGGCTCAAAGAGTTAATGGTTAGAGATAAGGGAAGGGCCTTAGTACGATAAGTTCTCATGTTTCGTGTTGCATAGACATACATAGAGAGACATAGCAATAAAATAGCAATCATGTTTGATACAAATCAATTTAAATACAACATTCAAATAATAGTTTTTCGGGACATGCTTTTCCACCCCAAAACATAAAAACTGAAAATAGGGGAGTGCATGAATACTCACAATGCATTTAGATGATGCAAATGGTGCCTTGAACTACGTTCCACGTGTACCACTACCGATTCCTACAATAATGGTATTCGCTAGTGAGTCTCTAATCGAAATCTAACACTAGTATACTTACTACTACAATAGAATTATGCCAATAATGTGTCAAAATTTAATATTGATAAGTTACAAACATTTTTCTGTGGAAATTAAGTTTCAAAGAATCAATTGTTATATAACAATTTAAGTGGAAAATTTCCATTATTGGAATGTTAATATTTAACATTTTAGAGGTGTTCCAATGATTAAATATTCAAAACTAAATCAATTTAGTTCTAAACTTTCCCAAACTTTGCATTTAAGTTTTAATTGAAGTCAAAGACCTTAAGATAAATTTTCTTGAATTTTTGATTTGTCTGACTATTTCTCACGATTTTAGTTTCTTGAATAACCATAAAATCATGAAAAATACTAAACAGTTAATAAAAATTACCAAACTTCAGATTTTGGTTCTAAATGTACTAAAAGACTTCTAGATAAATTTTCATGGATTATGAATATGTATAACCATTTTTCACATATTTAATTCTCTAAATAGATACAAATTCATGAAAAATAGAAATCAGTTATAAAAATACCCCAAACTTTTTATAACAATGTCATTACACATACTTAAGCTGGGAAAAATATAAAAAGGGGTTTCTAAACTATTTAACCCAATTTTATGATTTTTATGCATTTATTCTAATAAAAATAGGGATAAATAGAAAACAGTTTCCAAAATTACCCAAACTTTTTGTGATATTGTTATTAAACATTCTTAAGTTGGGAAAAATATAAAAATTGATTTCTAAACTGTTTAACCCAATTTTATGATTTTTGAGCATTTATTCTAATAAAAATTGAAATAAATAGAAAACAGTTTCCAAAAATTGTCCAAAATTTTTGTAACGCTGTTATTAGTCATTATTAAGCTAGGAAAAATATAAAAATGAATTTCTAAACTGTTTATCCCAATTTTATGATTTTTGTGTATGTATTCTAATAAAAATTGGGTTTAAGTGTATTTAATCTTGGGAAAATAGAAGAAAAATAGTATAGAGAAGAGAAAAATCATCAAAATTTTTATGTAGCATCCTAATGTACTAAAAGGTGTTCTGGTAAATTTTCATAATGTTTGGATGAGTAAAACTATTTTTCCTGTTTTTAGTCCATTATAAATACAAAAATCGGAGAAAAATAGGAATACACTATGAAAAATTCTGAAAATAATTTTCTAAGTGTTCCACAGAGAGTATAAGCTGCGAAAATTATTAGATACCATTTTTATATTCCCTAATGTGGTTTTATGATTTATTAGAGCTAAACAAAAAGAAAAATCAAAACCATATTAAACAGTAACAAAAATGGATGAAACTTAATGAGAGATGTTTATTAACTTAAAGGATCATCCAAGAATTTTTTCCATAATTTATTTACTAGCTTAAGTATTTTATATGATTTAACACTTTATTTTCTTATTATTTTCATATAAAAATAAAGAAAATATATATTGAGCTGAAAATTTCCAGAATGCATCTTCATACAATTTGATAACAATGACAATTTGTGTTCTTATTTTTGATGTTGAACACCATGCCTAAAGGCTCAATAAATTATAGAGAAAACTTGGTTCTTGTGATTTATATAAAGATTAGTGATGTTACTTTGACAATTTTTGCAACATGTTACAAAGACTTTTGAATCAAGATCTTTTTGTACCTATTAATACATGATATTAAGAGTTCAAAATAATTTTTGAATGATTTTTAGTGATGAATAAGTCCTTTGAACATGCAACACAAAACAAATGTTCATAAGGAAAGTGCTGTTTGAGCAACAGTTTTGTAAAAATTGGTAAATATCGAAATTTTGGAATTTTTCAGTGAGGTCAGATGGGTTTGAAAGCTAACTCAAAATATTATATTTCAGAAAACGAATCACGAATTTTGGCTAAGAAATGAGTGAGATATGACAGTTTAAAGTCAGGTAAAGAAATCTAGCAGATTGCATGCATGATGATTGGTTAGAAAAGTGGGTTTTCATCATTTCCTTGAGTAAACCTTTTGAAGTATTTTAAATATATCATGATAACCTCATATTTTGGTCATGTTTCCAGAGATCAAAAGATTAAAACTTATCAAAAGGTATACATGCATTTATGAAGAAAATTTTGTTTCTCAAAAACTCTTAACTTGAGTTTGATGTTTTAATCCTTAAAATCGATTTTTGCACTAAGATCATGAACATGCAACCTTGTTTATCATACATGCATGGTGTTAAAACACATCCATCATGTTCTAAAAACCATTTTAACAAAAAGAAAACAATTTTGAAGAAGATGAAGAAGGAGAAAGTGTAAGAAAAGAGCAAAACTTGAAGGAAAAGTGAAGTAGAAATCGATTTTACCTTCAAGAATACCACAAGATGATGAAGATTTCGAGTTTGAGGAGTGTTTTTGGGTTTGTTTTCTGGAATATTTCTTGGTTCTTTAGAGGGAGGAAGAGAGAATGGAGTGGTGTTTGGAGAGAAAAAGTAGAGAGAAGGTAGAGAGAGTTTTCTAGAGAGAGAAAGAAGAGAGATGTGTGTGTTGGAGAATGAGAGTGTGAGAGAGAGATATGGGGAGAGAGGGATCCGATTTTAGGGGAGGAGAGGCTCCATCTCTCTTGTTTCTTTTATAAAAATTCAAATCTTTTATAAAAATATCCAACTTTTTATAAAATGTGCACCTTAACCTAGTTTTTATGCATAAAACTCTTGATTTTTGGTTTATAAATTAAGGGTAAATGTTAATGAGTTAAATTTCATTTTCCTTGAATGCAGTTTCATAATTTTAATTGTTATAAGATCATATTATAAGGTTCATGATTATTTTTATAGAATTTTTAAGGTCAAAGTTTATAAATGTGAGTTTTTAGGGCATTTAGGGTTTTTGAGAGTTTGTAAATCTTTGGATATCAAAATTACTTGAATTTTGAGACTTCAAACTATTTTAGAGTTTCATAACTCTTATTCAAATTAGAAATATTGTTTGTAATTTATTTTTAGCGGTTTATTGGCATTTCTATGTAGTGATTCCGAGATTCAAACGAAATTGAGGAATCAAGTATACTAGTCATACTCTTCAACTTTGACTTAAGTTTCTATGAGACTTTGACCTAATTTTTACTTCTAGGTCAAGTGCATGATGTGTGAATATGATTCATGAAATGGTGTTCGAGTCAAAGAATGACCCGAATATGGATAGTCTCTACAGTTAAGTAGTTATAGAATTCACATATCAATGTGAAATCTATGCACACTATCCATTGATTCTAATTGTTTCCAAGTTTCTAGTAGGTTATAACTTAGCTTCTAGTTACTAAGTCTAGTATGTGTAGTGCCTATATGTGCAACTAAGTTTAGTCAAATCTAAAACCGACTCGAATTTTGACGACTGTCACAGAATGTACCTATCAGAAACATAAACATAAGCATACCATAAAATTATTGACAAAGTGATAAATGGAAACATACCAGTAACAAAGTCTGGCACCTCTCTGGCCTCCTCTGCCGTGAGCTGAAAAGCACGACCTCTAGCCCTCGGGGGCTTTGCCCTACCCTGGCGCCCATCGATGATCCTCAAAGTAGCTGGCGTTGGAGCCTGCGCCGTTCTCGCAATGAACAAAGGACAATTGGCCTTAATATGGCCAACATGCTCACAGTGATAACAAATCCTGGTGGTCGGTGCGGGGACCTGCTGGCGACATTCCTTGGTGTAATGCCCATCCTTGCCACATTTGTGGCACCCAAAAGTAGATCGACAAGGACCCTCATGAACCTTGTCGCACTTGCCACAAGTGTGGCCCCTCTGACTCCCAGATCTCACATCAGTGGCCTTGAACCGCTTCGCCGCTGGCTGCGTCTATACCGGAGCATGCCTCCGCTCCCTCGCCTGGAGCTCCAACTCAATCTCCTGCCTCTTATCGGCCTCCTATAGCTCCACAAGTGTACCATAACGATGAGTAGACACAAACTGGCGGATGTCCGTCTTGAGCATGCTCAAGTACCGGGTCATCTGAGCTTGCTTAGAAGCAGCAAACTCAGGAAAAAACAATGCTCTCTCAGTAAACATCTTGGTGAGCTCTGTTACCGACTCAGACCCCTGCCTCAAGTCCAGATACTCCTGGGCCAATATCTTCGTCTCAACCAATGGAACATATTTCGTGTGGAACATCTTAGAGAACTACTCCCATGAAACATCAACCCTCTGCTCTAGAGTGTAAGAGCTAGTAACCAACCTCCACCAATCCTTCGCTCCCAACCGTAGAAGGTTCAGGGCGCACTTGATCTTCTGGTCAGCTAGGCAGGAGAAAGTAAAGAAACATCCCTCAACATCGAACATACGCATACGGTTCCTGTGCTTCCGGTAGTATGGGCCCATACTACCTTCCACACCTACCCGTATTTGTCTCAAAAGATCATCACAACAACCCTAACCCCACACACACTAGAATACACATACACCCTATTCTCACTCTCTAGAGAAAGGCTAGACATTCCTCAACGGGTTGGCTGCTTACACATAACCCATCCATGGACCTTCCAACACTTGCAAAAAAATACATCAAGAGCACTACATACTCCCTAGGCTACACTAGGATCCACACCTCACCCTACCATCAACACCCAAACGACCCCCATTGGTGCCAGTTAACTACTGCATGAATACAATCACATGAAACATAAGTAAATAATCTTAGATTAAAAGATTCAACCCCACAACTGTTGGACTCAGACAAGAGTTGTGCAATAGGACCAAATCCTTCACTCTAAAACTATTTAACCCATGCAGCATGTGACTTAACGTATTCAATTTGTAGTTAATTCACACCCGAAAGAGTCCTACAATCACTAAGCAAGAAAACTCTATAGGAAATAAGGCATCATGTATCAGGCAATTCTATCATGCAATTCCTGAAGATCCCTAGCCTACCACTAGCATGTTGTTCTAACATAAACATAATATCAAATAACAGTGTAGGTAACTCGGGTTAGACTTTCTTGCTACATCTTATCATACACATCGTATACTTCCTTGGTTACTTTGAAAACAATTCTGAAAATCAGTTTAAAAAACTTTTGCAGTCCCGTAGTTTGAGTCTGGATTCACACGAATGTTCATCCAATTCTCTCAAACCATGGCTCTGGTACCAACTTGTAACACTCTAAAAATCAAAGAAATTTAAAATTTTCAAAATTCAACCGTTAACCAATATTGTTTACAAAAAGAGTCATTGTTCAAAATCATTATTTCAAAATCAGAGTTTTCCCAAGGCCTAGTGACATAAAACAGGAAGATGTGCACGATCACGCCTTTGCTTTCCCACGATCCTCTGAAGTACCTGAAACCATAAACTAAAACTGTAAGCCAAATCTTAGTAACTCCCCCCAAAGTACCAACACACCACATAACAAACAAGCATACAAATATGAGCAGCCAGCCTGATTGGACCGCCTCACAGATCCTACAGCCTATCTGGACTGCTCTACGAGCCTTCAGCATGACTGGACCACCTCGTAGGGCCTACAGCCTATCTGGATCGCTCTACGGGCCGTCGGGCTGACTGGACCGCCGTAGGACCTACAGCACAAAGCAGGACCGCCTCAACCCAGCACAATATGTTGACATATGGAACAGATAAACATAAACACAGAGCCAACAAATACAGATAATCATACATATCTACTAAACAACTACAAACTAGCATAACACTATCCTAACCAGGATAAGTAATCTAGTGGATCGGCATTTGTGCCTTTAACCCATGGGTATAGTGAGGAGAACTCACCTCTCAGTCTGATTGCAGTCTGAATAAATCCCTGCTCCGACAACGAGCTCTACCCGACTCCTAAATATCAAAATACCCTTGGTCCAAAACTAGTCAAAATCAACAAATCAACCGAGTCAACCCAGCCGAGTCAACTCAGCCCTCGTACGCAGGGCGTACTTCAGATGTACGCAGGGCATACTCGTGGTCCGAGGCATCGAGGCTCAACCTGCGTACGTGCAGCGTACCATTTGGCACGCCAAGCATACACACATGTTTCCTTCTTAACCACTAAAGAGCTTAATACTTCGACTTTTTACGCCCAAATGCAAATCCAAGGCCAAAATACCACTGAGAGTCATAAAGTTTCCAACTTTATGACTTTGCAAGACCAGTAAGTGCTTAATACAAACAATCCCAACTTCTTAACACCTAAAGACCTTCTAGAGCATGCATGGGGAAGAACTAAGCATCAAGATCCCATTTTTATAACTCAAGACCCCTCATTGGGTCTGAAAGGATGACTTATTTGATCAAGAGCATGCCTTGCTCAAGAATCAAAAAGGTTGGGACCAAAAATGCCGTAAATGAAGGAATATCTAGACTATAATAAAAGATGATCAAGCTAGGAGCTTTTTACCTCCTGAAGGTTGCTAGCAAGGTGAGAATCCCAGATCCAAATTCCTTCCAAGCTCCATTGTCTTTCTACCACCTTCTTTTTCTTCAAGAACACCACCAAAATACACAAATGAGCTTAAGGTGCACTCTTCACACTTAGGGTTGGCTAGAGGGACGATTTTTAGGTGGAGGCTGATGAGGGTGAAGGTTTTGGGGCCAAAAGATGTTTAAATAGGGTCCAAGCCCTAAATTTTAGGGTTTGAAACCCTCGCACGTATGCCCTGCGTATGTGATTTACGCCCAAAATACTAAGCTCTCGCATGTATGCCTTGCACACAAAACATACGCCCAGTATACTAAGCCTCAGACAAAATTATGAAAATGCCACTATGGGCCATTTTTGCAATCCTTCTCATGCATAGGGGCCAAAATGCACTATTTCTTCATACATAGGGTTAAAATTGAAATTACCTCGTCATCGGGATGTTATATAAGTACCCCTAGTTTAGTAGAAGTAGTTGGTGGGTGTATCTGTTAACAATAGGTTAGAGGCTGTAAGTATCGACTTGAACAAAAACAAGTTTCACCGAGAGCTTTTGCCTTTTGACTTGAGTGAGTTCGACGTAATTCTCGGCATGGATTGGTTGGGAGAAAATCCCGCAGACATCCTATGTGGAAGGAAAATGGTACGTATTAATCCCCCTGGGAGAGAGCCATTTGTGGTTTACGGTGATAAGAGTATAGTAAAGTCTGGAATCATCATGACGGTGAAAGATATAAAATGCCTATTCAAGGGATGCACAACATTTTTAGCATAAATGATAGATGTGAAGAAGGAGAAGCATGAAATGACTAATATACCTGTGGTGCGAGATTATCCTGAGGTATTTCCGGATGAATTACCAGGATTACCACCAGAGAGACAGGTAGAATGCAGGATCGACTTATTGCCAGGCACGATGCCAAATGCAAAAGCATTGTATCGTTTAGCACCTACAGAGGTGAAGGAGTTAATGACACAACTCCAGGAGTTGTTGGACAAAGGTTTTATAAGACCTAGTTCATCACCTTGGGGAGCTCCAATACTATTCGTAAAAAAGAAGGACGGTACAATGAGACTGACATACTCTTTATCAGGGTGTTTAGTTGAAGGATCAACAATAATTAATGGAGAAAAAAAAGTAGTGTGTCTATCAGTTTCAGTTTTTGTAGTGTTTGTTTTTTAGATTTTGACCATTTTGAAAATGACCACTAATGAATTTTTTCCAGTATGGATGAAGAAGTTCTTCTGTTGAGGGACAACATGGTTCACTTTCAATTTGCATAGAAAAATCAATAGCTTCTCGTATTTGACCACCAATAATTTTTTCACATTGATGAAGAATCTGATCATTTATAATTTTGGTGGTTCTGATGTGAGAAAGAGCCCACTTCTTTATGATTTTCTGACAATTTAGAAAATTAATTTGAGCAGCGTGTCATTCACAAATGAGTTCAAAATTTACAATAGATTGGCATCTATAGTTAAAAGTCATTTGGGATAGAGATTTCTCACTGATAGAGAGATTATTTTTTAAATGAATACATTCAGTTTATAGTTTTAGTTCTTCCTTATTTAATTTTTAACTTCAAAACACAAATAATCAAACATCATATTATTTTCATTATATAAATAATTTACAAACTATTGAACCTGATACACAGAAGATAAATCCCAGTTTGGATCAATTCTATCCTTAGTATCATGTGTAAGATTAGCTTTAAAAGTACTTGATTCACTGTTAGATTCACTATTGAGTGATGCATCAGTGGTTGCCATTAAACACACATCTTTCTTCTCAATTTAATCCTCAAATGATTCGTCCTTCTCAACCCAGTTTTATTCTTCAGTAAGAAGAACCTTCGATTCCATATTTTGTCTTTTTAGAGAAGCCACTAGGCGCTTGTACTTTTCCTCATATGACTCATTTTTGGAGTGTTCTTCTTAGTTTTTCAATCCCTAGCAAAGTGATTAGTTCCTCCACAGTTGAAGCATTTTCCATCATCTTTCTTTTCACTAGAAAACTTCCTTGATCTCCCAGTGTCAAACTTTCTTGACCCTGATAAACCAGATCTACCAGACTGGAACCGTCTTGGACTGTTCAATTTTCTAGTTTCTTCAAATTAATTAAACTGTTTCACTTTCATAGCAGAATTTAAAGCAAGCTCGGAAAAGTTCTTGTATTAATCATCATCAGTGTCAGCGTGATCGGAGATGTCGCTATCACTGTTCTAGGAAACAACAATCTTTTTAGAAAACAAGGAAGAAGACCTATCTTTGATGTTGTCTTTCATGATCTATTTCCTTTGAATATTAGATTCTTCATGGTTCCTTAGATTTCCAAATAAACTCTGCAAGTCCATAGTATTAATCTTCTCTCTGTTTTTAGAACATCAACGTGTTGTTCCCACTTCTCATCTAGGGAATCAAAAAACTTAAGCACTAGAACATGATTACGCATGATGATACTAAATCTCCTAATGTCATTAATAAGACAATTAAAACAATTAAAAGTTTGAGCTAGAGATTCATTCCCGTAAGAAAATAATTGTTCGTATTTTCTGTTGAGATTGTTCTCTTGAGAAGATTTGACTTCAGTAGTGCCTTCATATACAATGTTCAGGGTATTTAGCATCTCCTTGGTAGAAATACAATTTTGGACAAGATGATAGATATCATATGGAAGAGAGTTTCCAATAACAATACGAGCACAAACATTAAGATTTATTAGTTTCTTGTCATCTTCAGACCATAGATGTGCATGAGTTCTTTTTGTCTTGATAGTTTTACCCTCTACTGTTTCAGAGGTTATAGGAACATGAGGTACTTTAGTAACAATATTTACCATGTTGTAATCCATGGTCTCTAACACCATCCGGGCCTTGCTTTTCCACATTTATATTTTATTTTCATCAAATGTGGAAATCTTGTTTAGAAATGTGTCAATCAAAGGAGATTTTGAGGAAGATGAGGAATACGGCATTGCTTGATACCATTTGTTGGATCTTAGAGACGGTCAACTAGCAATAATAAAAAAATAAAGAACAAGAATTAATCAAAAAACCAGTTTTGATTAATAACCATCACAAAGTCGTAGTTTTACAAAGTGTCAATCAAAGGAGATTTTGAGGAAGATGAGGAATGCGGCATTGCTTGATACCATTTGTTGGATCTTAGAGACGGTCAACTAGCAATAATAAAAAAATAAAGAACAATAATTAATCAAAAAACCAGTTTTGATTAATAACCATCACAAAGTCGTAGTTTTACAATAAACTCTAGTATATCTTATATACTAGGATAATCTATCTAATATATGGAAATCCATACATATCAGGGATTTAAAAAAAAAACAAAACAATACAGATCCTAATCACTAAGATTGTGGATCTGATACTTCATGCATAATAAAACCTCACGGTTACGTTGGTTGATTTTGGATCAGCGGATCAGGCGTTGATTAATGATCATCGTGAAGTAGGTTTGACACATCATATTATAAGTTTGGCCTTATACAGGCCCGGATCTAAGGGAGGGCAAGGTGGGCAGCCGCATAGGGCCCCGAAAAAAATAGGGCCCGAGTTTTTCAAAATTATATAATTAAGATACTAATATATATTATGTTTTCAGATTTTTAACACAAATGTCTTTTGGTTCATTCGGTTAAAACGCGCTTATTTAAATTCAATCCACACGGGTTCGATTTTTTCCAAGATCAATTGTAGCTTTTTAACGTGGGCTTATTTTTTGATATCATTGATATTCCAAGTAACAGTTTCTACCCTTCATTTCTGATACATACTTAACAACTTATCCTTCATATCAATTCTCTTTACTAAATAAATTTCCAAAAATTCGATATTTAGCCCCTCAACTTTTATAAATTTATACTTGTCATTTTGTTTATTAATTTTAATTTAAATTTCTTATATATATATATATATATATATATATATATATATATGTGTGTGTATATATATATATATATATATATATATATATATATATATATATATATATAAACTTTAGTTTATATAATTATTTCATTACACGTTCGGGCATAAGGGCCTCTTTTTCCGGTTCATCCTAGGCATTTGAATCTTCGGGACCGGCGCTGGCCTTATACTTTGTCAAATGGGCTAGAATTGTCTATGTATTTATATAACTATTTATGGCTACTTTCTTCTTCGATAGTTAAACGTAACTTGGAGCAGAATCTAACAAAACTTCCACAACAACAAACAGTGACAAAATTAAATCTTGGATCCCAAACTCAAACAATTTAGCTATCAAATCCAATTATTCTCTTGATTATTACTTTCAGCCACTCAAGAATCTATCAAGTCAAAGTAATGATGTTAGACAAACCAATCAACGAGGAATATCTGCTTCAGCTTGTTCGTGTTCTTCTCATAGAATTTGACATTATGATTGTATTTATTAATTAGAGTCTTGATGAGTATTGATAATTACAAAACAATTTAACAATCATACAGAACATAAACTAAAATTTCAATTAAGTTTTTTATATCTCCAAAGCCATGGATTTAATTAAAAGAAAAACTAGATTAATCAATAGCCAACCATGAGGTGTTGGAAATTACTAATTTAATGATAATGATTACCAAGAACATGTAATCATTATAAGTATACACACAGAGCAAGAATATAAGCTTCTAGATGGACAAACATGATCAACTTGATCTTTCTTCCTCCTTGTCTTAACTTCGATGAATAAGGAATGGGAGGGAAACTTATTTTAGCTACTTAATATGTAATATATATATATATATATATATATATATATATATATATATATATATATGTTGTAAATAATTGGTGGATGACATAATAATTGGTGCATGGTACATTTGTCAACATTTCTAACTAGTTACAATTATATGTTAGTAAATTTTGTAGTATAAATACCCCTCCATTGTAAAGAATGAGAAACACCAAAAGTTATAAGAGATATAACTTTCATATTCTCACTAAATATTCTTTCTTCTCAATTAAAATTCTTATCAAAGTTTACTAGTTTGGTTTGATTTATAGTGACATTAATTACGCTTAATTCATAACACGTTATCAGCACGAAAGCTCTAATCAAGGTTATTAAACAAGTGGAAAATCACATCTATCTTAATCAAGGTATGTATTACTTATTAAAAACACTATTAATTATAAAAACCTCAATCATATTAAAATAATAATAATACTAATGAATTAATGAAACTTATACATTATGGACATTATGGACTACTAACAATTTTTATTTCTTATACTAACATTTCTTTATGTATTCTAATTTTTATACTAACATTTACATTATGCAACTAATTTTTATTTATGCAAACTAACATTTACATTATGCAACTAACTTTTATTTATGCATACTAACATTTATATTATGCTACTAACTTTTATTTGTGCATACTAACATTTAAATTATATTTATTTATACATGTCAATGTTTATTTATATTTTAGATACTCTTCATAATGTTATTTAAACATTTACTAATATTTATTTATGTTTCTAATTAGTAAAGTTATGTATTAGTTATAAGTCTTATTACATGATTTATAAAATACATATACATATATACACAACGAGAATATATATACAACGGTTATAAACAACAAAAACAACGGCTATATTTTTTTACCATAAATAAACATCTTTACCCTGCTTATTTTACCCACAACCAATTTTTCTCTCTTGTATCAAATAAATCAATTTCAAGAAATCAAGCTTCAAGATGATTCATCCTTTTGTGATAATCATGACTATAATAGTCATGTTACTTTTCATCCCAATCCTTAACATCGAAGATAATATGGAATTTCATCTACTTTTAGGCTTGTATGCAATGTTAGCTTTACCGCTTCTTTTTTGTGTAATATTTATTGAAATAAATGGATTTTAATTTTAATTTTTATTTTGTTTAAAGTTTATAGTTACATTATGTCCAACATTGCAAAGCTCGAGTTTGCAGCACTTGAAGTTAGTGGGAAAAACTATGTGCCATGGATGATAGATGCATGGGTATCTCAAATACTATATATGAATTTAATAATTGTTTGGCACAAGACAAAGCAAAAGCACAAGTTTTCCTTCGTAAGCATATTGATGAAATGTTGAGATTTGAATATCTTGATGTTACTGATCCAAGTATTCTCTGGAATCTTTTGAAAGAAAGATTTGATCATCAAAAGGAAGTTATACTTCCAAATGCTAGAGATGAATGGAGAACACTAAGGTTTCAAGACTTCAAGAAAGTAAATGAATATAACTCAGCTTTGTTCAGAATATGTTCACAACTCAAATATTGTGGACAAGAGGTTACTGATGAAGATATGTTGGAGAAAACTTACTCAACATTTCATGCAACAAACATTACTTTGATGCAACAATATCGGATGCAAAAGTTCACAAGATATTCTGAATTGAATGCATGTCTGCTCGTTGCAGAGCAAAACAATGAACTCTTGATGAAAAACCATGAATCTCGTCCAACGGGATCAGTAGCACTTCCTGAAGCAAATGCTACAAATATTGATGGTCATCGAAACAATACACGTGGACGAGGGCGAGGTCGTGGTCGAGGACGAGGCCGTGGCTATTTTAATCGAAACCAAAGCCATAATCAGAATCATAATTCTGGTCGTGGACAAGGTAATAATTGTGGTCGTGGCCAGAAAAGAAATAATTACCAATATTCACAAAGAAACAATGTCCACACACAAGATAAGGCCAAAGTGGCAAGGCATGACACTGGGACATCACAAAAATCTAATGGTTCATGTTATAGATGTGGTAGCACAGGCCATTGGTCAAGGACCTGTCGCACACCTGCACATCTTTGTCAACTTTATCAAGAGTCCATTAAAGGAAAAGGAAAAGAAGCAAACCTCATTGATAATGTTGAATTCACTCCGCTAAATGTTGTTGATTTCTGCAATGACATGGAAGACATAAACTAAAAAAAAATCTATTATTGTTCTAGTAAAACTGTTTTTCCTTCGTTTGTTTTTCATGTAATGTCTTTCCTACAATAAATGAACTTTATTTTTAATACTAATTATGATTATGTTTATTCACTTATTATTCATTTTATATGTGAAGTTTAATATGAGTCCAACTGGAGCACAACACCAAGAAAAGATTGGAGATCTTTGTATAGCAGATAGTGGTAGTACACATACTATTCTGAAATCAAAGAAATATTTTTCAGAATTAGTACCAACAAAAACAGTCATACATACAATATCAGGTCCTGCAGACTTGATAGAGGGAACCGGGAAAGCCCATTTTATATTACCTAATGGTACAAGCTTTTGTATAGAAAATGCCTTATTTTCTCCAAAGTCTAATAGAAACTTATTAAGTTTCAATGACATATATTTCAAAGGATATGACACAAAAACTATGACCATTGAAAATAAGAAATATATGTATATTATAGACACAAACCATGTGCTTGAAAAACTACCAACACTTGATTCAGGTCTGCATTATACATATATACATATGATTGAATCAAATATAGTAGTCGAAGGAAAACATTGTGATCCAGGGACATTCAGTTTATGGCATGATAGGTTGGGCCACCCAGGATTAACAATGATGCGAAGGATAATTGAGAATACACATGGGCATCCATTGAAGGACCAAAAGTTCCCTCAATCCAATAGCATAAATCCATGTACATCTTGTTCCCTTGGAAAGTTAATTATAAAACACTCTCCAATGAAAGTTCAAAGGGAGTCACCTAGATTTCTAGAAAGAATTCAAGGTGATATATGTGGACCAATTCACCCACCATCTGGACCATTTAGATACTTTATGGTCTTAATAGATGCATCCAGCAAATGGTCTCATGTTTGCCTATTATCAACTCGTAATATGGCATTTGCAAAGTTTCTTGCCCAAATTATTAAATTAAGGGCACATTTCCCTGATTATACTATCAAAAGAGTGAGACTTGATAATGCTGGTGAATTTACTTCACAAGCATTTAATGACTATTGTATGTATGTAGGAATTGTTGTTGAGCATCCAGTTGCTCATGTACACACACAAAATGGTTTAGCTGAATCACTGATTAAACGTCTCCAGCTAATAGCTAGACCATTGATAATGAGGACCAAACTTCCCGTTTCTATTTGGGGCCATGCAATCTTACATGCTGGATCATTGATACGCATGAGACCAAGTTCATATCATGTATATTCTCCACTACAACTTGCTTTCGGTCAAGAGCCAAATATATCCAATTTGAGAATTTTTGGGTGTGCAGTATATGTCCCTATTGCACCACCTCAACGGACGAAAATGGGTCTTCAAAGAAGGTTGGGAATATATGTTGGTTATGAGTCAGTCTCTATTATAAGATATCTTGAACCATTAATAGGTGATGTTTTCACAGCACGCCTAGCAGATTGTCAATTTGATGAGGCAAATTTCCCATCATTAGGTGGAGAAAAGAAGATTCTGGAAAAGGATGTGTCATGGCATGAGCCAACTTTATCATATCTTGACCCTCGCACAAAGCAATGTGACATGGAAGTTCAAAAGATAATGCATTTCCAAGAAATGGCAAATCAATTACCTGATGCATTTACTGACACAAAAAGGGTGACTAAATCATATATACCAGCTGTCAATGTTCCAGCTCGAATTGACATTCCACATGGACAATCTGATGATAAAGTCACTCAAGAGTCTAAAATACGCCTGAAGCGTGGAAGGCCATTTGGTTCTAAGGATAAGAACCCACGAAAAAGAAGAGGAGCAGAAAATGCACTAGATCACGATGAAAGTGTTCCTGGAGAAACACGAATTATTCAAATTCCCCCAGGAAAGGAGGATGATGCATTAAATTATGGTCAGACAAATAGAATATGTGACCAAAATGAAACTGACAATATAGGTGCAATATTTTCTTATTCAGTTGCATGTGATATTATGAATGATGATCCCGAACCACAATTTGTCATTGAATGTCAAAGAAGAAATGATTGGGCTAAATGGAAGGAAGCTATGCAAGTTGAATTAAATTCTCTTAACAAAAGAAAGGTTTTTGGGAACATTATCCTCACACCTGAAGTTGTGAAACCATTAAGATATAGATGGATCTTCGTACGAAAAAGAAATGAGAAAGACGAAATTGTAAGATACAAGGCCAGGCTTGTTGCTCAAGGTTTCTCTCAAAGACTTGGAATTGATTATGAAGAAACGTATTCACCGGTAATGGATGCAACCACTTTCAGATATTTAATCAGCTTGATAGTATCTAAAAATTTAGAGATGCGTCTTATGGATGTTGTTACAGCTTACTTGTATGGATCACTTGATAGTGATATTTATATGAAAATCCCTTAAGGATTTAAAATGCCTGAAGCGTTAAGTGCAAAACCCAAAGAAATGTATTCTATAAAATTACAAAGATCTTTGTATGGTTTAAAGCAATCTGGGCGAATGTGGTACAATCGTTTAAGAGATTATTTGACAAGTAAAGGTTATAAAAATAACACTATTTGTCCATATGTATTTATTAAGAAAACAACATCTGGATATGTGATCATAGCAGTCTATGTTGATGATCTGAACATCATTGGAACGAATAAAGAAATCCTTGAAGTGATTGAACTTTTAAAGAAAGAATTTGAAATGAAAGATCTTGGAAAAACTAAATATTGTCTTGGTTTACAGATTGAGCATATGCCTAACGGAATACTTGTGCATCAATCAAATTACACAGAAAGAGTCTTGAAACGTTTCAATATGGAAAATGCAAATCCTTTAAGCACTCCAATGGTTGTTAGATCATTAAATATTGACAAGGATCCATTTCGTCCATGCGAAGAAAATGAAGAAGTCCTTGGTTCAGAAGTACCATATCTAAATGCAATTGGAGCTCTTATGTATCTTACCAATTGTACTAGACCTGACATTTCTTTCGCTGTAAACTTGCTAGCAAGATTTAGTTCAGCCCCAACAAAAAGACATTGGAATGGAATCAAACATATTTTTCGATACCTTCGAGGAACTAGTGATTTAGGGTTATTTTACCCTAACAATTCAAAACAAGGCTTGATTGGTTATGCAGATGCAGGTTATTTGTCTGATCCTCATAAAGCTAGATCTCAAACTGGATATGTATTCATGCATGGAGGTACTGCAATTTCCTGGCGTTCTCAAAAGCAAACACTTGTTGCCACATCCTCAAATCATGCTGAAGTAATTGCACTAAATGAAGCTAGTAGAAAATGTATATGGTTAAGATCGATGACACAACTAGTTTTAACTTCATGTGGACTTGAAAAGGATATATGTCCAACTTTAATTTATGAAGATAACTCAGCATGTGTCACTCAAATGAAAGAGGGATATATCAAGAGCGACGGGACAAAACATATACCTCCAAAGTTTTTTGAGTACACTCAAGAGCTTATAAAGAACCATCAAGTTGAAATCAAATATGTTCAATCCAGTACCAATGCATCAGACCTTTTTACGAAGGCACTTCCTACTGCAATCTTCAGGAAACATGTCCATGGCATCGGAATGCGACATATGCATAGAATATAATGTGACGGGTGTCTAAATAAGGGGGAGTCAACTATACAGTGCACTCTTTTTCCCTTCGCTAAAGTTTTTTTCCCACTGGGTTTTCTTTAGCAAGGTTTTTAATGAGGCCGTACGTCAAAGTTGAACGCTAAAATGATGTCATCCAAGGGGGAGTGTTGTAAATAATTGGTGGATGACATAATAATTGGTGCATGGTACATTTGTCAACATTTCTAACTAGTTACAATTATATGTTAGTAAAATTTGTAGTATAAATACCCCTCCATTGTAAAGAATGAAAAACACCAAAAGTTATAAGATATATAACTTTCATATTCTCTCTAAATATTCTTTCTTCTCAATTAAAGTTCTTATCAAAGTTTACTAGTTTGGCTTGATTTATAGTTACATTAATTACGCTTAATTCATAACAATATATATATATATATATATATATATATATATATATATATATATATTACGTGTTAACTACTTGTAAGGTTGGCTTCCCGCCTCCTTTACTTAATATGTAATAAATTTAATTTCATTGTTAAATAACTATTTAATTAATTTAGTTAACCTTTAATTAAGTAAACTCTTATATTTAATTTATTATAAATAAACATTTATGTTTTAATTCTTCTTTTTATCAAAAAAATAATAATAAACAATTATTATTTTATTATTTATTTACGTTGGTAAATAATAAATTTATATATAATGAATATTATTATTTATTTGTTCTTTTATAACTCCTTTTATTGTATAACCACACAGGTTCGCATACAACTAATAGTAGAGTTGACAAAAATCGATCCAACTCACCAATCCAACCTGAACCCAACTTAAAATTAGCAGGTGAGTTGAAATTTTTAACCAGTTTACAATAAATGAATCAACCCTTCTAACCCATTTAATTAAATAGGTTGGGTTGGGTAAATGTTGTCAATCTGTTTTCAACCCACCAACCATTTAATTTTAATATATATTTATTATTTAATTTAATAATTATTTAAATATTACCATGTATTAATCTAAGTATTAATTGTAAATTACAATGGCCTATTATTATTTATGTTTTAAAAAATGCAATCCTAATTGTGATATTTTTTCTTTGCGCCGACAACACTGGTCACTCTTCAAAATAATTTCGAAGTTACATATCTTTAATATTATTTGAATAATTTCTTTGTATTTGTGAATGAGAATTTTGCTTTTATTATACCTTGAAAGTTTATTTAAGTTTTAAACTAATTTAAATTGTGTAATATTTAGTTAATTTATTTACTTTTTTATTTTAAATGGGTTAACCCAAGTTTAATCCATTTATTTAATAAGTTGGGTTGTGAATTACATAAACGGGTCAACTCGGTGACAACCAATTTATCTGAAAGTTTGGGTTGGTTTGGAAATATCTACCCATTTAAAGAAAAATGTTGAGTTAGGTTGAAATTTTCAATCCAATTAATAAATAGGTTAAACCTGAACCCAACATAGGTTGACCCATTATCAACTCCACTAATAACTATAACGGTTTAAAGGCGTGTTCGGCACGAAGTGTTTGACAGCTTTTAACTTCTAGCGTTTGACAAAATGTTTCATTTTGAACAGAAAGTCGCGTTTAACACTACAAGCTTCTAGCGTTTAGTTTAAACAAAACATTCCAAATCCAAATGCTAGTTCACGTAGCGTTTAACAAAACGCTACCAACTATAAGCTACCCGTTACAAGCTACTCGCTATTTTTGCCAAACACGCCCCAAATTTGAGTAATAATTGTAACTAATGTTGAAAAAAATAGGAAATACATCTTGATAAGGGTGTGATGTCCTATCTATGCGATCCAAGAGTATATACCCCCTATAGGGTGAGAAGACTTATATTTCGCATCATATTTCTTTTGAATCGTTCATTGCAATTATTTTCTAAATTATTTTTTCTATTTTTATCATTCTTTTAAGCAAATCAAAACAAAAAAATATAAAATAATTAAAATTATATAACTAAAGTTAAATTTTAAAAAAATCTATACATCACGTTTGTGCAATTGGTGGTGGTGTTTTTACCCTATACAAAAAAATTATTTTTTATATGCTTAAAATATTTTTTAAATCAAATAAAAAAGTTTAATATCATTTTTTAATACGTTTGTGCAATATGTTATCTGACTCATACGTAAATAACGTAAATAAAATTAAATACAAAAACGTAAGTTATTATATATGATTCAACTCACACGTAGAAAACTTACATAAAATTAATTACAAAAATGAAAGTTATATTATTATTCATCTTAGTATCTTTTCTTTATACATAACTAGGTTATAACCCGTGAACACCACGGGTGAGAAATTTAAATATAATTTTAATTAAATTATAACTTAAGTATTGAATAGTGATAATAAAAATTTAATAAGTAATAAATATATATGTGTTGTCAGTAATTTCATAATGATATAATGATTGGTTAAAATTACGAAAGCATAATGGTTTGAATATCGAATGGGCAATTTGTATTTAAAGATATGTTAGAAAATTATCATTTTATTGAATGCAATATAAATTTAAATAACACGGAAACAAAAATTGACATAATTAATAAAATTATACGAAGAGGTTTGAAGGGAGAAAAGACATTTATTCACCGAAGCCTAACTTGTTATTCGACTTATTCACCAATTAAAAAATGTAAATAAAAAACAAGAAAAAAAAAGAAATTTTAATAGGTTATTGATTTATTTATTCGAGATAGTAAAATAAAAAATAAAAGGAAATTAAAACCTTATTACCTCAAGGTCGATAGGCGCAATGAATTAGAACATAAAAGAAAAGTGTGTCGGTGTGTCGTGTGTTTCATATACGATCAGAAGAAAAACAAAGAGGAAGGAGAGCAATAGTTGGTCTCTTTATCGGCGAAGATGGTTGCAAAGTAAATGGGCAAAACCCCTTTTCCCTCCTCTTCAGGGGGGATTCATGGAGGACTGAAACTAAGAAAAAGAAGCGAGAGCAGTGGTGAGGGTGGTCGACGAGAGTGTTACAGCCGACCAGCAGAGCCGCCGGTGGTCTAGGTGGGGCTGGTGGTGGCCAGACTCCTTTATTGTCAACCTCAAACCTCTAATTTCTGTCATAAATTCAATATTGAAAGGTAATATCGAAACCCTAGAAGTGATAATTTTCATTAGGATCCTTAAATTATTTATAAACAAAGGAACTGGTCATTGAAAGTTAGGTTACCCACTATTAAAAGCTTAATTTCAGAAAAAGATTATGAAGCTGTTGTTTGAGCTATATGGAACTCTACATCCTGTTTCTCTAAATTGTTCAGCTAATGTACATTGAAATTGATGTTGGAATCTCGAGATATATAATCTTATAGTTCTCATTATGTATTTGATCTGAGATCCATGATGCCTAAGTAGTGAAAGACTTGTTTTGGTTATTATAGATATAAAAGTCATTATTTATACAAAAGTTTGTCATATTTTTATTTGAAGTGATAAAAGTCATTATTCATGTATACACACCTAAAAATGCAGAGCAAGTCAAAGTTAAATGTAGCATGGTCCGAACTACTTTTATGTGTTAAAAGACATCCATATTTAGGAATCTTGCAAGATATATTGTCAATGCAACATCTATGAAGAAAAAAGCTTTCTGAAAAGGCAACTACATCAAGCTTTTGTTTTTAAATCTATTTAACAACTGTTATTATGTCACACCCCCAAACCGGAACGGCGGAAACGTTCGGGGGTGGATGACGTCATGTGTAGTATCACAACAATTGTTTTATAGCAATCATAGTAAACACAACCATTACAGTGAATACATATATGAAAAAGGTTTACATCTGTTTAAGTCTTGTTTGTATACATCGAAAGTATAAGCAAAATATAAAGACGTGACTCTAATTGCTCCGTCTTCTCAAAACTCCAGGTGGTACCTGTCTACTGATTTCTTGAGAATACAAGCAGTTTTGAAAGAGTATCAGCATAAAGCTGGTGAGTTCATAAGCGATGTTTTGTAGTGAAAATCTGTTGATGAATTTGTAGAAATGTTCTTATGTTTCCAAGAAAATCCAATATTTTCTTTAGTGAAAGTAAGATGATACCAGTTCCTTCTATGAATGTTTGTTACTGTATTCCCTTGTAGTATATGAATCATATTAGTCTGTATGCTTGGTTATTACCAAAATGTATAGTATGTTTTATTTTGAAAACCCTGACTACCACCAGTAAGTATAGTTGTTTTATTAATTAAAATAAAACCGAGTAGTGTATTTCTGAAATCCTCCAGTGTAGGGTATAATAGTTCTATTAATGAAAATAAAACTAATGAAGAATGAAATATTGTAAACAAAGGTTAGTTTATACTTATTGTGAGTCGTATAACCATGCTTGATATGACCTAGTGACCTTTACAACGTTTTTCAAGTGTTGGTTAAATGACATTTGTCACCTCAGGCATGCCTGCCTATCTGTAGCTAGCAGTTCAGGTGTGGGATTGTCAATCCCGAATAGATCTATTCACAAATCTCACGCTCTCCCTCCAGGAGACTCTGGTTATACTATGATAGGATTTAATTTAGTACACCAAAGGGTACAGTTTTGAAGTGGAGTCTCACAATTCTGTATTAACTAGTTTACGTGTAGTTCTGTAGTGATCTACTGTAGTGAAATCCGTGTGTATACTGTATGATGTAATAATTATACTTAAATAATTATTAAATGTTGTACTCTTATAGTAGTGTATATCATAAACTAAATCGGTCATAGATTATATGCTTAGCAGTGAATAACTCTGAATTCGTAAAAGCTGTGTATTGAAAACCCCACACTATACCTATTATAGTTGCATGTATATAGTGTGGTTGATGTGAATATTGAATCTGAAAAACTATGCAATTATGGTTGTAAGTTGAAAACGTCCCTTATGCTCAACATAGTACAAAAGGGATAAAGTATATAAATATTTTATAAAAATACGGAAATCGTTTGTCTGCATCAATTGCATAAGTTTTATACTTGTTAAAAGTCCTTTTGTATTAGTTCACAAAATCAATTGTGCTTGGCTTGTATTCCCCCCCTGAAAACGTTTAAAAATCGTAAAAGCGTAGGGGTATGAACTCACCTCGAGTGAGTGGTTTGAATGAAAGATCGGTATGGGATGCTGAGTGTCAAGTGAAGTCTCGAATACAATTGGATCCTATTTAGCATGTAATAACACATATATGAATCAAATTAGGGTATTTCACCACTAGACATGATAGGAAACCATCCTAAGGACTTGGAAAACACTCGAACTAAGTGTTTAAATCATATGTGATTGAATGAGGGAGGTGTACGGCCACCCTAAGGGTGTGTACGGCCATGGGTGTACGGCCCATGAGTGTACGGCCGTACACTCATGAAGAAGTGTGCATGTTGAGGTGTTTTAAGGCCCTAAGAAGCATCAAGGAATTGTTCTAAGTCCCATGCTTAGTTGTAATGCAAGTTTGAGGCCAATAATGATCATCAAAGTGGGTTTACGGCCCTATGAGGTGTGTACGGCCGTACAAGGGGTGTGCGGCCGTACACCCTTCTTGTTTATGCTAAGTTGGTCGATTTTAAGGTGAATCAAGGCTAGAATCAAAGGTTTAGCATGTCCAACTAGATGATAGGGGCTAAACTCTCACTTTGGAGGGCCTTTAAGGTGTGTACGGCCAACCTTATGAAGGTGTACGGCCGTACTCCTTCAAAGGATGAAGAACATGTTGAAACTTGAAGAATCAAGGCTTAAATCAAGAGGTCTTTCAAGTATAACAAGCCAAGGGAAGAGAGAAATGAAGGAAGTGAGGTCTACTCATATATATAGGGGTGGGTGACCCACCACCTTGAGTGTGCGGCCATGAGGGGGGTGTATGGCCGTACACCCATGTGTACGGCCTTACACTCCTCCTGAAGGAGTGTATGGCCCGAAATGCTACTTTACGACTTTGATAACTCATCCCTAATCTCAACCTTGATTGTACTTAAGCTTAGAACACTTAAACGAACCCTTAAACAGTGCTAAAAGATAACAGAAACGAGTCTAACTTTGATTGAATTGAATGGTTTATACAAAAGAGAAATTTCGGGTTGTCACATATTAATCCGTGAAAATACATTTATATATTTATAGTCATTTTTTGTTAAATTTTAAATAGGCAGTGGATAAGGAGGAAGGAAGATTAGGGTTGATAGTTCCATTGAAGTTGGGATGAATAACAGTTAAACAAAGAAAAATTAAAAAATTAAAGAATTACATGTAGGTTTCTATAATACATGCAAAGTTAGGTGTTGTTAGCAATTGTTGAGTAAGTTGAAAAGTAAATTGGTATTATAGACCTAACAATGCGTTCATGCTTCAATTTATTAATCTTTTTCTGTTTTGTTTTTTATACAGAGTATGGACAAAATAGAGAATGTCAACTGTCCGGTTGTAGTCATACATGTAAGTCAATTTTCTGTTTTGTTGTAATGTTGATTACACCGAATACAATTTTAATAGAAAGTTTAAGTTTTTCATCTAAAAAGTATGTTAAAAGAGTTTTTAAAAAATTGTTACAACAGAAAAGTATGATTTATGAAATCACAATTACACTAATTATGCTAAAAAAATACAATAAAATGACATTAGTTCATTAAGGGAAAAATAAGACAAATATGCCCTTTATGTATAAGTTATGAAAAAACAATAAAAAAAATGCTAAAAAATTTAAATAAAAATAGATATCATGGTATCTCCTTTACACAAAACAGATAACATACATAATGAATGTAGAATGATATATGAAACTCAAATCCTCAAAAAAAAAAGTAAACGAATGAGAAGAAGAATGGTAAGAGGATAAGAAGAAAAATAAATAAAGTACAATGGTTTTTGTATATGAACATTTCTGTCAATTATGATAAAAAAAAAGAACTATGATTATTTGTTTGTGAGAAGAAAGGACAATTATGCCCTTTTCTTTATAAATTATGAAAAAACAAAATCAAATGATTAAAAAATAAAGTATAGATGATCATTTGTCAACTTTTACAAAAGTTACAAATGCAACAAAATATTTGATGGTATGCAAAAAATCTGACATTATTTGTTTAAGGAAAAAAAGACAAATATGCTCATTTCTTCATAATCTAAAAAAAAAACAAAAACAAATGATATAAAATAGAAACTGATACCATACTTTTGTTGTTGTATGATATCTCCTTCTGACGAAACATATACCATACAACACGAAAGTATTATGATATATGAAACGCAATTCCTCTAAATAAGTAAGAGATTGAGAAGAAAAATCATAATAGAAGGATAAGAAAAAGAAATAAATTAATTAAGTTTTCATAGATCACAAAAACATAAATCACTAAAAAATATTTGTTGTAGACTAAGCAGATAGAGATGTATCTTCGACAGTTTGCAGAGACGAAAAAGAATTCTGGAATGACAGGTTCAAGACGCCAACGAAGAGGTGAATAAGGTAGTGTTTGTTTTTTGTCTGCAGATCTGCGTGACCTCTTTTGTCTGTGCCGCGCAGATCACGCGCAAACATTAGCCTTCGCAGACTGTTTGTTTTTTTGAAGACTGCAGATCTAAAAATGTCTGCGTGCCCTCTTCTTGGCGCAGATGTGGACCAGAGTCTTCTAACATCTTCAGACATCTTCTAGCCTAAAAAAACATATATATCTTTCTTTTTTTAAGTTTTTTTTTTTAATTTATATTTTTTCCAACTTTATTAATGATAAACAGTTTGAAAAAAAGATTACAAAACTTAAAAAAAAACGTTCGACGATACAAAAATGATATTTTTGACAAATTTATAAATAAATATTTATTACAATAATAGTCGTTGAAGTTGTTTATATAAATATGAAAAAAAAATGATAATATATTCTTATATTTTTTTGCCAAATTTTGTAAAACATTATTTAATACGGTATCGTCAATTTCTCTAGAAAATATTTATGGTACGTTTTTAATGAATTTAATTGAAAAAATCGAAATTTATTTCCATCCATTTATGTATCAAATTCTTTGATCACTAATTATAATGTTTAGTTATAACTTCGCAACCAAAGTTGTTGGTTTTTATCAAATATATACGTTAATTCATACCATTTTTATTTTTATACAACAATACATAAAAATTGATCTAGTTTCGTTAATTATTTATAACAAAGTCATAAAAATATTAAAAAATCACTTTGAAGTTTAAAAAAACCAGTTTATATAAATTTCAATTTATTTTAGTAGCCCGTAGATATTAAAAAAACAAACAGTCTTCTTTTTTCAGACTGCAGACGTTTGGTTCATCTCTTCTACTGCAGAGGTCTACAGATGTGGTCCGCAGACTGCAGACATTTTGACTCAGAAAAAACAAACAACACCTAAGATAATAATAGGGAATCGATATTTGTGAGGTGGAGGATTATGATTAGCTGATATTAAGGGATTACATATCGCTATTAAAGTTTGCAATTATTGTTTACATATATAATTCGTAATTTGAATGCAGGTAATTAGATATTAAAACTAAATTGCTTAAATTTAGGAGATGAGTTAATGAAAATTGAAGAATTACATGAGCGGGAAAATCAGTCCAAGAGTATCTCTAGGATTGACACGTGGCATAGAGATGGTGTAGGAGGGTGTCATGTGGCGGTGTAAAGAGACTTTTATTAGGAATAAAGATAAAGATTTAAGTAAGATATTTATTTTTCAGTAATAAACTAGTAAATATGTCAGTGATTCGCAATGAGGCTGATTTTTTTTCTTCAAAACTTAGAGCGAACCGAATCTTAAACTAGATCGGTTTTACAGAAACTGATGGACCTTTGATCGATTTGTTGAGATTTACCAGGCCTGGTTCGAATGTCCAAATGTTCACCCTACTCTGAGCTTCCATTGATATAATGGTTAACAGAGGAGGCGGTAGACATTGTAATTGGAGAAAGACGGTGAGTCGATGATTGTATGCGCATTTAGCCACAAACCGATGAACAGTAATCGGCGAAGCTGGTTATTGTTCATAAGCATGTGCACTTTTAATAGTATATATAATAATATATAATATGTCTTATTTTTATTTTTATATAATAATAATAATAATAATATATAATATATATTATTCATAAACCGAATCGTTTTTTTAATAGTTATATATCAATTTAAGGGAGTGTTTGGCAAAAATATTTATTGCTTATTAGCTTATTAGCTTATAAGCTAATAACTAAGTGTGGGGTAACTTATGAAAAAATGACTTATTAGAGCTTTACCATCGAAATAAGCTATTTTTCATCCAAACACTTTTTAAATTTATAAGAATATGTAATAATAAACTGATAAGTTATTTTAACAATCTTAGCCAAAGATCCCTAAATAGAAAAAGAATAAATAAAAAAAGGTACGTTAGTTTCTCCATTAAACAATCATTATGATATAAATATATTAATATTATAATCTTTAAATATATTATGTAATATTTATGTAATATAAAAATAATAAAAGTTAACAGAGGGCTATATATAGTCATGTAGATATATAGGGGCCTCCGCCAAAATAAAAGCCTTTAACACTAGTAGTTGAAAACCGTAAAACCGAATAAAGAAAAAGTAAAAAAACCAATAATCATACCGATTAACCTAATTCGGTATCAACCAACAATACTCGTTACAATTTGGTTTTTCAGTAAAACGATCATCCCTCTCCCGTGGTGGTTTTCTGGGTGAACCAGCCCACTTATTCAAGCAGATAGTAACGCCAATTACACTTTTATGGGCCATTAATCAATAGGCCCACATAAAAACCAATGAATTTTCAAATCATTAATGAAATTATATATACATATTTAAACTTGGACAATGCTAGGGAACATTACCTGACCAGGGTGGGTTTAATTCGTTAACCATGGTCACCGCCCCCCGCCTCATCCGGTATATTCCCCGCTTCATCTGGATCCTTCCTTATTCCACTGTCCGACGAACCCACCGCCTCATCTTATTCTTCCTCAACCCTTCCAGTTAGGACCATATTGCCCCTGCACAGTTTTTATATTAATAAAATTATTTTCTTTACAGTTCTAGGGCCATATTGCCCATGCACACCATTATTATATTACACCAATGTATCACTTATAGCATTTGCTCAATTTTTTGGTGATTAGCCCAATTTTTTTCTATTTTGTTTCCTTACGGATGGTTATTTTCTTATGCTAATAGTTTTATAATGCGGTTGTCTTAAATTTAGTATTTCATCATGTTTCAGGACTTTTGTTTGAAGGTGAAAGAAACATCAATACACAAGTATTGAATGGTCCTTATACTATAAATTCTAATTCTGTGACGTGTCCAGTATTGTTTTTCTGGTATGCGAAGAAGACAATGAAGTTGAATGGACTCACTTTCCGACTCAAATCATATGGTCTCGATCGTATCTGTTTAGCTCCATCCCCGCAACGCGGGGCTCCTCATCTAGTTTTAGGATAATAGGTACATTTTCGTTTTTTCGTACATTTATATATTAAAACTTAAATAGAATAGATTTTGATTAGTTTGATTAAATATGTGGTAAGTGGAAAATGGATGGACCTGGTTTGCTGGAAAACTGATGGCCATAAGTTTTTAGTATGGGAAAAGTTCAATTTATCTCCAAAGCTTTTTTCTCTTTTAATTTTATTAATAACAATAATTATTATGATCATGTAATTATAAAAATTATTTTATCAGAACAATACAAGACTACTAGTTTTTAAATAATATAAAATATTGCATAAATTTGAATACATTTTAAGCAATAGGCAGTTCATTGTTATCTCGTATTCGTTTCAGCTAAAGTTTCCAATTATTTGTCAAACATAATATACTTAAAATCAATTATTAATGAATAGTTCATGTTTCAGAATATATATTACAAATTTAATATAAAGTGTGACTTATAATAATAATAATAATAACAATAATAATAAGACCGCAGGGTGTGGGTGAGAAGTTTTCATCACTTTTTTCCTGTCACGTCATCTTTTCCCTCACTTTCCTTTCCTCACTAAAACCCAAGGAATGGGTGGGAAACTTCCCTCACTATTTGTTTTTTTATTTTTTAAATAATATTTAATTCATTTTTATAATTTATAATTTTTAAATTAATAATAACATAAAATTTATTTAAAAATAAAAAGCATTTCATTAATTAAAATAAAAATTACATTAAACCTAATATTTAAATAAGTAGAAAATTAAAAAAAAAAACGAACAAACAAAAAATCAAACAAACCACAACATAGAAAACATAATTAATATCTTAATTTAAAAAAAAACAAAATACGTCACTCGGAAACATCGTCCTCGTCATCGACCTCATCGTCTTCATCATTCTCCTGAACGTCACTCTCGTCATCGGAATCTTCGCTCTCGACGAACATATCAGAATCCTCGCCTGATTCGTCAAACAAATCATCGTGACAATACTCTATCGGCGGCTGAATATGGGCCCTATAAACGTGCTCCACCAAATCAGCACGAAAGGTATGATGAATGTCGCGATTGTATACTTCTCTTCTATTTGCACTATAATCTTGTGTACCAACGGCTACTCCTTCAACATTTGGTAAAACTTCATTTTCGTTGTACCGACATATCGCTCTTCCTTCGTCTTCAAAAATCATATTATGCAATATGATACATGCATACATTACGTGCTGTAACCTTTTCACTTCATATGACCTTGCCCCGACTGCTAGTACTTGCCAACGCCTCTTAAGTACATCAAATGTTCGCTCCACATCCTTCATAGCTGACTCTTGCGCCTCTGTAAACTTTTTCCTTTTTGGGTCGTTAGGACATGTAAACGATTTCACAAAAAAAGACAAGGGAGGATATATACCGTCAGTAAGATAGTATCCACGCTTATATGCTACCCCATTTGCTTGAAAAGGTACATCGTGCGACTTTCCAAGGTAGATATCGTTGAATACCGGCGACTGGTCTAGCACATTGATGTCATTGTTTGCACCAGCTGGACCAAAGAATGCATGTCATATCCAAAGATCATGTGATGTGATAGCCTCTAGAACGATCGTCGACTCTTTGTGATCGCCTCTCATGTACTGACCACGCCATGCGTTGGGGCATAATGACCAACTCCAATGCATGCAATCGATACTACCTAGCATTCCAGGGAATCCATGCTTGCCTTCATGCACCGTGTCGATTGGTGGATATCGTTCATAGTTGGTTTGCGCAAATATCGTTGCCCATAAACCAAACAGATCGCTTTGCAGAACTTGTACACACACTCACACACGATACACTCTGACATCCTCAAATACTCATCCCATTTGTCTGCGCCCATGTCGTATGCTAATTGACGAATTTCAGCCATGCATTTTTTAATTGGAGAGAAACCTTTTATCCGTCTCGCATCCATTTTCCATTCGAAATATGGAAAACGGCCTTCCAAATCGCCAACAATACGTAAGAATAGTTCTTTCCTCATTCGGAACCGACGTCGAAACTTTACAGCATAGATGACGTCATCTGCAAAGTAGTCTTCTATAAGACGATCGTGTCCAGCTTCGCGATTTCTACGCAACGACTGGTTTCTTGGTTTAGATCGTCCACGTGATGTTTTGCCTTGTCGGTTTTGAAAGTATGCAACCGTTTTTGCCATGACGGAACCGATAAACTTAGTCTCCTCTTGAGTCGTCGAATCGAATGATTAAGATGATGACATTTTGATTAATATTTTTTGGAGAGAATAAGAAGGTATGTGTTAAAAAAATGTTGGGTGTTATGGTACTTATAGTGGGGGAATAGAAGAAATATATATATATATATATATATATATATATATATATATATATATATATATATATTAAAATTATATAGCTGTTGGAACAAAAAAATAAAAATAAAAAATAAAATAAAAAATTTAAACCAATCGGAATAGGAGTGAGAACGCAGCAAACCCACCCCCACCCCTTCCCCGCGAAGGCCTTCCCGCACCGCCGGTGCGGTGTTCATCGGAGCGGGAAAGGTCCCGCCCCTCTTCCCGCACCCGACTCCGTTCGGCCTAATAATAACCTTGGTTCGTAATATAACACTTGCATGAAAAAGTTTGAAGATGATCCTCAAGGCGGAAAGTATGGTATCATCTTTATCACATTCTTTTTCTCTATCACATCGACATCATTTCAAATTCAGTTTTACCATCAAATCAAAGTTTTTGTCACACTAAGAGTAGATACCATGACAAACATAAAAAAAATTTAAAATTTTATAAAATAATTCAATTTTAATAAAAAAACACAACTTTAATTACTTAAACAAAAAACATAACATGACATTAAAAAAACTCATACAAATTTACAAAATAAAAATAACTATAAATTTTGAACCCTATAAACGTAAAAAAAACACATCACAAGCGACTAAAAAACTAATTAGTATAACGTTTTTTTAAGCTCGGTATTGATCATCAAAGCAATTTTAAGCTTCTCCTCGATCATGTGACTTGTATCTAGCGTTAATAATTTCATGTCAGTATCTCTTTGTTTCCTATGCTCTCTTTCATAAGAATTTGCAAAAATTTATTAATTCTTTCATTTAAATTCTTCACCTCTCCCCCTATCACTTTCAAGCCATCCGAATCTATCGTTTTGCATTTGTCTTTGCGTTTTGATTTTTCCCTTCCCATTGGTCGGACAGGTAGTGTAACTTGATTGGTTTCATCATTGTTGAGGTCGATTCCAATACGAGCATCCAATATAGTGTATTTGGATTTGGATGTTGAGCGTTTTGAACCACTTTCGATATGTGACATCCCCTATTTTTCAGAACAAAAAAAACTTTTCTTTACTATTTAAAAATCACAATATATTTATTTGCAGAAAATCTCAGTACAATAAAACATTTGCTGAAACTGTCTCGTTTTATTAAAATATATTGAGTGAAGATATTGTTTCAAATACAAAACCCTAAGAATGACATAATCAATACTTAACATATGTTACAGCGTAAAGACATTATGGTCCTGAACACTATTCCAAGTTGTCTCTTAGTCACTTGGCATCCTAATCAAGTTCCATCAGATTTAACCCTGTTACATGTGATGCATATAATTTGAGTGGTTCAGGTTGGGAAACATGGTGAGACACATAGGGTTTTTAATCCCATAATATTATTATGATAATAATCCATAATTATCAAACATGAAAAACCTACTGTTACCAAACAATATAGATATATTCCATAACTTAGATATCTATAAAACATTAAACCCATACATACCAATCCCAACAAATTCTCACAAATCCTAGTCCACAATTACCAGGAAGAATCAACTCACCCGATGAATCGTTTAGAGCAATGGTTTGACTACATAACTAAGGGCTTCCTTGGCCGGTGTAAGTCATTAAGGCAAATTCAAGCCATCAAAGTATTTGATGGATATGGTATCCCATTTCATCTACGTCTGTGGGTTATAAGTCCACACTAGCAACGCAATTCACAAGACGTCTATAATGATCAAGTGTTATCATCTTACTTTGGTAGATGACCATACATACCGTTTCAGTTGCCTGATCGGACTCACCATATCTGGTCGTCCAAAGGAATACTATATCGTACTCTGGTACGTAATCCATACGTCGACACCTGATAATGTCACAGAACAGAGTTCTACTCTCATTTTATATCACACACACCCATAATATGATGTTACCCAATATCCAAACTTAATTGAACTAAGCATTTCCTTTAAGTCCTAGTGTATAACTAGACACGGTTACAATGTCTGTAATCAACACAAGTTCCTATTTTTGTAATATTTTTATAATACAGGGTAGAACTAAACACTCTTCCGATTTAACTCGAACTAAGCATCATTTATAAGTCTTAGTTTAGAAACTAGACAGGACTACAATCCCTGTAATCAACATCCAATACTAACTTTGTTTAGATAACACTATCCTAAATTAGTGTATATATTTAACACATAGTATCAATTTAAGTAATAATACTTTCTTTTAGGATTATCTTGTAATATTATCATATAAACACTTTAACACATAAATAATCATATCTCATTCACACAATATATACTATCAAATATACATTTAACAAATATTCTAGATAAACAACATTTAATTCACATATAAACTTTCAACATATATTTAATACTTTTGAATAATTACTTGTATTAAATCGTGTTCATGAAAGTAACTATGCACTCACTTGATTAAGGTGAAAGACTCGCGGGAAAGTCAACTCTTTGACTGACACTTCAAATGTCCATTTAAAACGACCTAAATATGAATGTTATTAAGCCTTACTATTCGTTCATATTTATAAAATTATATTTAATCGTTATCCGGTTTGTAACGTTTTCTCAGATTTATCAATAATCCCAACGAAATACTAACTTATAGTTGTTAACGAAAACCTAGGTAAGATCGTTTCAGAGGTAGGATCTGTTTGGTAGATAGAGATATATTGTTTGGAAAATCCACTCTAAACACCTCACAAATTTAGCCAAGACATCAATCCCATAAGTAGATCGATCAGTATAACGACTAGTATTACTGACAGATCTTATTTATGAGTTCATAATAACATTTACGAACATAAATATAAGTTACACTTAAAGCACGGTAAGCATAACTTAACTTATAGGGTCTTTAACGAAAAACCGGACATTACGCGGGCAAAACTTCGAAACTGAAATCTCTATTTCTCTAGGATCTCTGATGCTTCAGAGCTTAGTTACTAACACCTAAGGCTTCGGGGCCTTGGGAAATTTTGAGAGAGTTTGGATGAGAAAGAAGTGAAAGTTGGGATGATATTAGGCAAATTCGGCATCTATTTATATGTTGTCAGGAGCGAAAAGTGTGTCACGCTTCAGACATGGGCGCTCCGTGATTTTTCATAGGCAGCAAAGGATGAATCTAGTGCTGACACGTGTCGGTTCCTGGCTGGTCCGTGTCGCATATACCGAGTAAAAATCACGAATCTTCAAAATATCATATATTTCGCATACAAATTCCGTTTTTGACATTATTTATATCCACGTGTAGGTATTTCCGAGTACTAAAACTTTCATTTAGACCTCAATATCTAATTATTAATCTATTTTAAATTCATATTTTTATCGAGATTACATTGTTAAAATCCGTGTGAAAATCATAACTCCTTCATGCGAACTCTATTCTCGACTCTCTCTATATCGATAGATTCTTATTTATGAGATCTTCAACTCTCGTTTACATTATTTTAGCTAACTATCAACCCATTTTAAATTTCGATTTTTGTGTCGCATATTGTTGTATTGTGTCACACTGAAACTTCGAAAAATCTTAACTTCCTCACACGAAGTCATATTTCAACGTTCTTTATATGCACACGTAATTGCGATTACTATGACTTTCATTTAGATTAGGATAATAAGAAACCTATCCCTGATTCATCTTTTATGACACACTTTGTCGTATATGGTTGAATGTGAAACTTCAAAATATCATAACTTTTTTCATACGAAGTCATATTTTGGCGTTCTTTATACCCACGTAATCATCATCACGGCTTAGACAACTTTAGTTAATATTATTTATCCTAAAATAATCTTTTATGTTTACATTTATTCTATCGTTCAACGATAAATTTTGTATTAAGGTTTTCTACCAATATTGTATAATCTTAATATGTGTTCACATAACGTGTATACGATAAATATCTATTAGCTTCTAACGCGTATGAAGAATAATTACTCTATTCAATGATTTTAATTGTTCGATAAAATGTTTAATTATTATTATTATATTTTAAACGTTTATCCCGAATTTACGGGCATTACACGATATGATCATCAGTTGTTTTGCTATTTTTGCTATTTTGGTTATCTTTCATGAAATTCCAAAACTCAATAATTCTGAAAGCACTTTTGTTTTGTTTTTGATACACTTTTAGAGCTTTCTGCAAAATCACATCATCACTTTCTCCACTTTGTCATTGACGTTTCATGTTGTTATAAAAAATCATTAAACAAAATGACTTGTGTATTTGTCTTCCCCCATTTGGAATACACTTGGTCTTTTGAAGCATACTCTCCTAGCTTCATTCTTTGTGGAACCTTTTTGTAACTCGCCTCAAAAAATGGTAATGTTTTTAGTCTTTTCCAACCTTCACATCTTCGGAAGCATTGATCCATGCATGTGACAATGCTAGCACTTCTACGGGTTCCGATGCTTTGGTCGCCGCCTTCTCTTTTCTTTTATTAGGTGCCTTGGCGGGTTGGGTTTCTCGAATGCTTTCGGGTTCGGAATCAGATTGCTCTTGATCTTCCTCAATGAATACGGGACGAGACAAAAAATCAAAGGGCTTAAATTCGGTGTCAGATAGGATTTGTGGTTGTGTTTGTTGGTGTTTTTATGGGTATTGTTGTGGGTAGATAATACAATAACATACCACCATAGTGATACATGCACCCTCTAGCCTAAGAAGTCATGTTTGCACAATTCAGTAATTACACTCCTACATTTCTTTCCCCAATAATATCTACGCGTCGTATAATTAAAATAAAAAAAACATAACAAAATTAAGGATAATTATTTAAAATAATAACTTTGATATTTGTTTATATTTGTATATACATAGTTACTTGATTTTTTTGTGTTTGATTTAATTAGGAATTTGTTAAAATTTTTTAAAAATTACCATTATAATAAGTAATAGAGGGTTTTGCTAATTTTTCATATTATGTGGCTTAGAAAAACCGAGAAATAAATTGTAACATTCTGTTTCAAGAAGTCTTTTATTTCGGGATTTTGAACAATAAACGGAACAAGTATAGGCCTTGGGCTTCAAGGGAATAGGTTTTAGACCCTATTGGATGTTGATACTATTGGTTATGAGATCCAAGCCCTCAGTTTGTATTTTGGAGTCAAAGGGTAAAATAGGAAAAGTGATGTTTCAGACTTCTTTCATGAAATAAGGATTCACGTTCAGTGTGTTTTAAGCTAAAAGTAATTAGATAGGATTTTGGGGCTCTTCAATACCTTTCCGTGCATATAATGAACACCGAAAACGGATTTGAAACGGAGAAGTTATGGTTGTTTGAAGTTGAAGTGGAAATTACGGGCTTTTGATTACGCATGGCGTAATTTAAAGTTACATAGGGCGTAACGATGGTTTAATGAATTACGCAGGGCGTAATTAATGTTATGCAAGGAGTAAGCTGGGTAGATCAAAACCCTAAATCTTCGGTTTTGAGCAATATTTAAGGGCTCTAACTTATGGGAAACCCTCTCATTACGAGCCTCCATCACCTAAGATCATTCCTTAAGATACCCTAGCCTCCTTTCACTTGTTTTTTATCCTTGGCATCATTTATGAGCTTATTTTTTCATTGGAAGGTTGAATCTTGAAGAGAAAGGTGGTGGCAAAGTGTATAGAAGAAGAGTTCAGGTATAGATCCACCAAGATTACATCATTCTTGAATCATTGTGAGTAAAAAGCTTTTAACTTGCTCATTGGATTCATAAATCTAGTCATTTGTCATATTTGCCACTTTTTGGTCATTATAGTGCATAAAGTTTAGATCTTAAAAGTTTGTGACCTTGTTATGGATAAAGTTGAAAACTTTATCCATCTAAACATCATATTGATTCAGATCTGAAGGTTGGAGACTTGGACTTAATAGATTAAGTTAAGAAAGATTTCATTTTTGGTACCTTTGGGACTTAAAGACTAGATATTGGTTGTTTGGACCATCCTAATGGATAAAGTTTGAAACTTTATCCATTATGGAGCTATTAGGAACCCGAATTGAGCTTTGAGTGAAATGTATTAATGTATAAAGGACTTAAAAATAGATTTTGGTAACTGCTTGGTTACGCATGGCGTAACCTTGGATTACGCAGTGCATAGCGTGAACTTGCCCTATTTTCTGTGGGAAGGCTCTACGCATGGCGTAGTGATAGAGTATGCATGGCGTAAGATCAGAAGGTGTTTATGGTCATTTTTGAGCATTAGGTCAAGTTGGGTGGGGTCTATCCTTGGAGGGTAAAATGGTCTTTACCCTAGAGAGAGAGAGAGAGAGTATGAAATGGACCTTTGATTATGCACCTTAATTGTTAGTTCAGATTGTTTTGGATATGTTCAGTGTGATGAGCTTTTGTAGCAACAATGAGTGTGAGATTTGGTTATCTTCGGATTGAGGTGAGTCTTCTAAGAATACTTGCGGGTCAAAGGCACCAATGTCGGCACATTGGATTATGTTTATAATATGTGAGCTGTCTTTGTGACTTTTGCATGTATTTGTATGTATGTTGGGCGGGGCCCACTATATGTATTGGACGGGGCCCATTGCATGTTACGGACATGCCTTTTACCGAGCGGGGACCGATGTATGTATGGTATGTGGTATTTTGGGGAACTCACTAAACTTTGTGCTTACAATTTATGCTTAAAATGTTTTCAGGTACTTTTGGTTCCAAAAGGAATGTCCTGACTTGATTGCACTGCAACCCCTGTAGATTTATTCCGCACTAAATGTTTATGAATTACTCTGATGTTTTGAGAATTCTTTTATTTTGATTGTCTTTGAGATAATGAATGAATGGTTTTGACTTATTTAAAAATGAAATATTTACTCGGTATTTTTGGGACGTTACAAGTTGGTATAAGTGCTAGGGCACGGGTCGATGTATTCGACAGGGATGTCGAACCCTATAATGGGGTGGGGGGGAGGGGTGAAGGTGGGTTGCATCTGATCCCACATCAACTGGGAAGGAAAACTAAACATCCTTTATAAGGGGTGTGGATACCTTCCCTATCATAACACATTTTAAAGTTGTAAGGGAAGCAAATAACATAAGAACTCTGCAGTTAGGCGTGCCCAGGCGAGAGTAATTCAGGGATGGGTGACCCCCTGTGAAGTTTTCGTGCTGGGAGACGAAAACGGGCAATATTGTGATACATGTCATAGGGGGATGTTACAAGTTGGTATCATATCCTTGGTTTGAGGGATTTGGGCATACTCTCGGGTGTGTCTGAAATCAAACTGAGGATTTCTAAAATCTTTTAAAAGAATATGATTTTCTGAAAAGGTTTTCTAAGAAAAAGGGGTACGATGTGTGCAATCAGCCGAGCTCAAGTAAGTATTTCCCAAAATACACATACATGTGTTATGTGTATTGTTCTGGTATGAGTATATGAGAATTACATGCTAGATTTGGGCTAAGGATCTGCTCAGGATTGCATGATAGAATGCTAGGAGAGATGTCTTTATATGCCTGTTGGTTGAGATTCTAGAACTCCATGCTAGTATGGATTTCAGATTGTTGGATAGAATGGCCTGAAAGTGAAGCACTGGTTAAATTACTCGATGCTCGAATGTTGCTTTCTTTGTGCGTTTAGGGACCTCCAGTAATATCGACTAACTATTAAGCGAATACATTAGGTTACATGTTGCGGAGATTAGATGATTTTAGAAGGTTAGGTTTAACTATATTGTACAACTCTTGTTTGAGTTCAACCGTTGTAGTGTGAGACCTTACATTCGAAGAATTTTCTAGTGCATGTAGAATGTAATTATATTTGTTAGGTAGTTAGAAGGTATTAGAGGAAGTCTCTTCTGCGGCTGATGGCGAAGAGTGGTGTGAAGGGAACCCTAAGACAGCCTAAGAAGAATGTTAGAATGTGCTTGTGTGAGCATTCTCAGAAGAGGGATCCTAGAAGTAGAAACTATGAGGATTAGCAGTGTGTACTCGTTTGAGGGCGGTCACTTGTGGTTGGATTGGACGGTAGTGGACATGAGTAGTTACTTAGAGGATCTAGAACGATTCTTAAGGAAAGTACGTATAGGTGTGGAAGGTAGTATTGGGCCCGTACTACTGAAAGCACAGGATCCGTACTTAAATCAAGGAAAATTTCAGGGATTCCTAGGAGCTGGTTGGGGGTAGATAGCATGGTTTGTCACCATGATTCATTGTAGTGTGTTAACGTATTTATCGGCCTTTCGATATTGGTTATTCGGGAGGAGGAATGGGTCTGGTGAGTGTTTAAGCCTTAGTGGCCATGTCAGTATGGGTTTGAATGGTGCATACGTAGGTGAGTTAGTTGATTTTGGAGGTCTCGAGCGCCTTGCTCAAGGCAGTGACAGTTACGTTGCGAGACTCAAGAAGGAAGCGATTATGATGATTGGCTTGAGGATTACAGCCGGAGGCTGAGTGAGTGACGGATGGATTGGGATGTCACCATCTATTATGGGGGTTATGTTCTTATAGCTTTCCGTGTTCGGAGAAATGAGAGGGCAGTCATGTGATTTCAGAGTTGGGATGTAGACCCATCATGGGGCTATATGTTTGCGGTTTTTGGCGACAAGTATGGCAGTGTGGGAATTCACATGAGGATTCTTGTGGTATGATTGCCTTGAGATGAGATCAAGGGTATGTTTTCTTTGAGTTTAGTTAGGTCAAGTGCTAGTTGATTGTTTTAGGTGATCAAGAGAGGTGAATTCGGAACGACAACTTTTGTTGTCTCTGATGTATTCTGACTAAGAAGATGATGCTTCTTGTATTTATGATAATGTTGGCGATGAATTGTTTGTTGGGGATTTATAGGCAAGTGAAAGGTCTAGTATGCTCAAGAGTCATATTAAAGTGATACTTCTAATTAACATATGATACTAATGGGTCACACTAACAATAACTTGATATAATTGATTATTTATTAGAAATTGATTTTAATAAATATTCAATAAAACTCTTATAATTAAATTGGAAATTATTTATTTCATGGAAATATTAATTTTCATTAGAAAGTAACATAATATATCATATGGTATGATTTATAAGTCATGTACATTATTTTTGACTAGAAAGACTTTTGTCTTTTAGCCAAAAAGCAAACTTTATAATTTATAAAAGGCTTGTGAGTTTTTTTTATAAAAGTTTGACTTCTTTTATATATTAAATCCGAAACATGCTTCCAGGAAGCATGTTATGGGCTTTTGATTACTTAAAAGAAAAGAATTACATGTCTTAAAAGCATGGGGAGACAAGTAGGATTTAGGAGACATTATTGTCTTAAAGTGTTAAGGACTTATGGTCCATAAATTCACTTTATGCATATAAAAGATGAGGGTTGCACTCATTCTTGCTTGCTTGATACAAATGGTCGAAACTTGTTCCTCTTCCCTCATTATCTCTAGTTTTGCTTTGAAGACTTGGAGATTACTTGCATTTACATGCCCTCTTTAAGTTCATATTGGTTATGAACTTAAACCTTAAGGGTTTAAGAGTTTTGGACTAGCATCTACATCAAGTTTAGTCATTGTTGGTGTCTCAAAGGTTCCACATTTTTCATCAACTTCCAAGCCTCCCAAGAGGACTCAAAGAACAACAAAGGTTGTTATTTCTTCATCCTTTCTATGGTTGTCATTTTAACTTTCTATAACTTGCAAGGAGATCCTTTTTGGGTATAAAATGTTTTGTTATGTTCAAAATTTTAAGTCTTCTGTTGCCATATTTTTCTAGTTTATGAAACTATTTTTAAACTAAAACTCAACAATTGGTATCAGAGCCACCTTGCAAGTTTGGTTAGATTTTTTGATTTTTGGAAATCTTAGTTTTTGGAGAATATGGATAACTTGTTTTTGTATAAAAATAAGTTCATACATATTTTCTATGACAACTTTATAATTGTTATTTTTTTATGTGACAAAAGTTTCATGCATTTTTTGTCATTTAAAGTTGTCTTAGAAAAACAAAGGTTGTTTTATGTGCATGTTGATGTATATGATGTGCATAAACTAGCCAATGACCATTGTGTTTGTTGTGTTGTTGTGTTGGTTGTTTTATAAAAATGGTTGCACTAATTTATTTATTCATATGGTATGTAATAAATTAAATTGATTAGTTTTCTTGGTTTATTTTTATAAGTAATAGATTAGTTTTTACAATTAATTTATTTGTACAAAAATATAACAAGAAATGAAGTTGGAACCATTTTTTGAAGACAAAAGAGCAATTTTCGAGTCTAAAAGGTGTGCAGGATTTTCAGTGACATTATTCTGAAAACTGTCACTAATGCTGTTTACAAAGGGCTGTTGGACTTTTACCGACAGTTGCTGAATTTTAGCCTTCAAGAAGGTTTTCCAATCCTTTGCAAGCAATTGGTGTTTACTCAAGTGTGATCTTCTTCAACAACATTACAAGAAGTTTTTTGGTCCCCTTAAAAGTCCCTTTAGGAATGGACTTGACATTTTTTGTGTTGGCTCACAAAAAAATGTCATTAGTTGGCTATGTTTATGCACATATCTTTTTATGCACGTTTGTGTTGTTTATTTTATGTAATTATTATGTGTGGTTGATAAATTAGTTTTTCACATACTAAAATAATTTTGGACAAAATATACATCACATGGAGTTTGGTTTTTCAAAATTGGACATAAGATGTAACAAGTTATTATTTTAAAAATAAAACCCGGTTTTATAAAATCGTTAATAACGACAAATTTTGAAATACTCCATTTTAAGTTTTAAAATGGTGATTTTTGTAACTTATACAAACTCCAAATATATAAGTAATAAAATGAAGTTTTATTAAATATATATAAGGTTCAAATGCACTCAAAATTAATACCGGTTATTAAAATTGAATTGCGTCAAATTATATAAAAACTAACATTTTATATAGAACCTTTAAAAATGATTTTATTTTGAAAATTGATACCATGGTTTATTATATGTATGTAATAACCAAGATACCATATGTTTTTAAACTAGAATTATAAAGCATAAAAAGACCCTTTTTACAAACCTCAAATCTATGCAGTCCTTTTGAAAACTACTCGCACATCTCTTGTATGCACTAGTGGGATAAATGATACCTAACCACTTAGTGTTGTCTTTTGATGGCCGGGGTGTCTTCGTGATTTCTATAACCAAGTTATAGGCCGATTACACAATTTTTTCAAATTGGATGATTTGATCGGAAATCTTTTGTGATAAATGATACCTAAGCATGTCACACCCCCAAACCGGAACGGTGGAAACGTTCGGGGACGGAGGAAGTCATGTTTAGTATCACAACACATGTATCATAGTAATCATAGTAACAAACAACCATTGTATTAATATTAAAGTGTTTACAAAGTAGTGATTCACAAAAGATTGAATCCAAAAGTAAATAACAAAACAAGACATGAAGCTACTATACTTCATCTTCTGAATCCCAATGCTGGTACCTGTCTACTAGTTTCCTGAGAATACAAGTTATTTTGAAAGAGTAGATCAGCATTTAAGCTGGTGAGTTCATAAGTATTTTAGTGATGTAAAGTAAGTTGTAAGTTCTTTTAGAAAAGTTCGCCTGTTCCTCCAGAAGATCCTATATCTTCTGTTATGATGAAAGATAAGTAAAAACGACTCTACAATCCCTTTTATGAGTACTAAATGGATACAAGTTATATAAAACCCAGAGTAAATAGACAATCGATTGTGTGAATCTTCCCTAAGCCCACAACCAAACAAGGAATAGGAAATGAGGCGGAAGTCACACATCCCATTGTTTGTTAGATCTTCGTTATATATAACTCTGGCGTATTCATTTGGTACTCACGGAGTTAACTGTAATAGTCCCTTTATATTTGATGAAAACATTCTTTAAGAAAAACCCTTATTTCCTTTGTAAAAATGGTAACCACATTAGTTCCTTCTATAATCACTTAGTTTATACTAGCTATATATAATCTAATATCGAACATATAGTTAGTTGTGTGAATCTGCCCTAAGCCCACAACCAAACAAGGAACAGGAAGTAAGGCGGAAAACACACATCCAACTGCCTATCGGATATTAATTATATATAACCCTGATGTATAAACTAAGGTATTATAGAATTAACCACCAAAGGTCCTTTAAGTTATACTGGTTTAATAAAATGGATTAAACCCTTTACGGATAAGTTTCTAGTTTAGCCTACTAAATGTTCTATCTGGAAAAAGTATGTTTTTGAACAAGAAAACGGTGTATTGAATTTGGATACTATGACCTGACCCATACCTGGTACTCCTTATGATTACTTGGTGTATACGGAATATATATATATATCTAAGATCGAATAGATAGTAGACTGGGTGCATCTGCTCTAAGCCCACAACCAAACAAGGAACATGAAATGAAGCGGAAGGGACACATCCTACTGTCTGTTGGACCCGATTAATATATATCCCTGATGTATCTACCGAGGAATCATAAAGTTAGCATTATAGGCCCCTTTCTAACTGAATGTACTACGACCCGGCTATTATGTTTGCCCTTTAAAATGATGAAAGTATTCAATAATGTTGTAAAAAGTGACTACTGAAGCACTAACTACCTTAAACCAGTTTGTTAATTAAGGTTAAAATATGAGTTGGTTATAACCATACTGATACGACACGCGATAAACGACGACCTAATGGGGTCGAACTGATGTGATATTTGTCACCCGTAGACTTGCAAGTCCCACTGTAGCTAGCAACAAGGTGTGGGGTGTCAATCCCGTATAGATCTATACACAAACTCATGCCCTCCCTCCAAGAGACTCTAGTTACAAAATGTGACCTAACAAGTATATTGTTAAGCCGTGAAGTAGTGGTTTCACATTATTGTTATAGTATTATTGTAGATGTATAATATGTTCCTCCCTGTTTATCTTTATAGTATGTTCCTCCCTGTTTCTCTTTATAGTATGTTCCTCCCTATTTCTCTTTATAGTATGTTCTTAACCCCTAAACTATACCTATTATAGTTTACTAGTATGTTTATTTTGAACCGACTCTGAATTGTAGAAAAGACTCATTTATCTATCGAGTTATACTCGTACTTTAAAAACGGAGTTTTATAAACTACAAAGTAACATAACTTAAAAGAGTGTTTGAAACGATTTTGATCACTTATAAAAGAATAAGAAATCCTTTAACGTGATGGTTATCACAAATAACATTTACACAATTATCATTGTGTTCAACTTGTATTCCCCCCTTAAAAGCATTTAAAACATTTAAAAGATTGGTTATAGGGGTATGAACTCACCTTATCTGGGTGATTCAACTGAAGGTTCGTGTAAGGAAGAGAAGTTCCACGAATAAATTTCCAAGACACAAACGAGTCCTAAATGACATATGATGGCATATATATAGGCATGTAATTAGTGTTTAACACAATTAACATGCAAGGAAACAACCTTAGGGACTAGGAAACACTTGCTAGGAAGTGTTACAATCACATGTGATTGACTAAAGGGAGTTTACGGCCACACAAGGGTGTGTACGGTCAAGGAGTGTATGGTCACGGAGTGTACGGTCACTGAGTGTACGGCCGTACACTCATGGAAGAAGCATGAAAAAGAGGTGTTTACGACCCTATCTAGCATCCATTAAGTGTTCATGATCCTATGTTGGGACATGGGATGAGTTTGCGGCCAAGACATTCACCAAACAAGGGTTTATGGCCATGCAAGGGTGTACGGCCGTAAACTCTTGTTGTTCTTGCTAAAATGGTTGTTTCTAGGATGTTAATCAAGAGCTTCTAATGAATACTAACTATATGGAATTGATACTTACGATTTGGAAGCTTGAAGGGGTTCACGGCCACCAAGAACTAGTGTGTGTTCTTGGTGAAAGATGATGATCTTGAAGATCTAACCAAAAGAGGTAATTTCATGGATGAAATCAAAGGGTTTTACTAGATTAAGAAGGTTATCAACTAACAAATGGAAGAATCACTTACACTTTGGAAGATTTGGATGAAGAATCTTGATGATACTTGAGAGAGAACCGATTTTTTTTGACTTGGATGTGTGAGAAGTGAAGGAAAAACAAGGAATGACTTGTATATGGGCATGAGTTCACGGCCACCTTGAGTGTACGGCCGTACACTCATGTGTGCGGCCGTACACTCCTCTTGATGGAGTTCTTGGCTCGAATGCAACACGATGAACCTAAGTTAACTCATCCCTAAACCCAAACCTTGAATGTACTAGGCTTAGAACACTCAAACAGACCCTAAACAATGCAAAAAAGATAGCAGAAACGAGTCTGACTTTAATTGAATTGAATGGCTGGACTTACAAGATAAAATTTTTTGGGTTGTCACAAAGCAAGAGAGTTCTGAGGCATAGATGGGATCAAACATGTCTAATTAAATTTGTTATTAGAGATCCCATAAATCTAGTAATTATATAGCAAGATATAATTGATAATCAATATCTACCGGGTTGAATTCAAATGGATGGGATAAAGGATACCTAACCATTTATTTGTTTTGCAACTTGGATCCTAGACTTTGATAATTAATGTTTTTGGAAACTAAAAGGGTATTAATTATTAAAGATTAAATATTTAAAATACTAAATGAATTTTGTTAAAATTTTGTACTTAAATTATCCATTCTCATTATCATGAATTGTCATTTTCTTTACTGACTTAATGAAACAATAACATTCAATAGATACAACTTCAATGAATGGGTTCATGTTTTAAGAGACAATCTCGTGAGAGATATGAAATTTTATACACTTAAAGGTCCTAGTCCCAAACTATTTGCTTTGAGCAATAAACCTGAACGTGATACCTAGTAAATGCATCACTGTGATGCTAAAGATGCTTCTAATATCAAGCTAGGAATAGTTATTCGTGACTTCTAGGAAGTTTTGGATAATTTAAACATATATATGATGATATAATAGATCAAGAAATATTCCAATAAATATAATGATATTTTATTTAAAGCTAGTTTAAACATTGGAATAATGCAAGGCTAAAAGAATCACCTTGTGTGATCTAGGAGGCCCATGTTTATGGACTGAACACCTTTAAGCCTAAATACTACTAAAGCCCACATAGATGGATCTTGTTTCTTTTGTGAAGAAACTGGACACTGGAAGAGGATTTACTCCTCTTATTTGGAAAGAAAGTTTGGAAGAGACTAGTACTTCTTGTATCTACTAGATAGAACTCATACTTTTCATGTAACACTTAGGTACTTGGTACTTCAATGTTAATTTGATATTTGTAAATGGCTTGCAGATATTTATTGAAGAGTAACCAGCTGAGCACAACCAAGTTGGAACTACACTCTTGGAGTTTAGTTTATTATTTATGCTTAGAACATAAATTACTTGTAATGTAAAACCATATTTGTTTTGGTACAATGTATGTTTTAATTTACCATGTCTAAATTTAAGTCTCAGTTATTTTATTGAAATGTTTAATAATTTACTCAATCATTTTTCATAACGATAATATTCATATTCTGAAATGATTAACTTCTATTTATGAGACTAGATCTCTTAATAGAATTGTGAAGTTAATATCAACATTTTGTAAATAAAATTAATTTCTGTGTGCAAAAACTTTGACATTGTTATCTTTATTATATAAATGGTATTCACATATTCCAACTTCAAGAAAGGGATATTTGAAGGCAAATAATGTAGTTTATTTGACATATGTGAACCTTATTTATATGTAAAGGATTCCTAACGATATTTTCACTAAAGTGTAGAGAAAATAATTAAGGAACTATACACTTTGGTGTATGACTTCCTTTCTAATGAATGTCTGAGATAAGCACAAGATACCAAATCAACTTTATTAACAACTATAGTAGTTTTAATTATAGTTTACGTGGTAAAGCATAATTGTGAAATCTTTGTTGTAGGTTTTAGAAGTTGAGATACAAACCGGTAAGAACTATCTAAGGCCTTAATGATAATAAAGGATGAATTAAATCTTACTTGGTATGATTTAGTTTCTGATCGGTAGAAATATCCTCCTTTAATCTTTTTGGGATAATACTTCAATCACTATTAGCTGTATCTTGAATACAAATACCAACTAATAAGTAGATTAAACACTTTATAAGATTTAGTATGGAAGGGCTCCATCCTCATCTTACTTAATGTTTTGTGGATTTGAAGTCGATGTTGGACTAAAGCTTCTAAACCCAAAGTCTAGTAAATACATATTTGTGTAATACTCTAAATGTGGCTTAGATTATCATATGAAAACCCACCAAAAATAAGTTCTCTTATTATTGTGAAAGCTAAGTTAGTAGAAAGCAAGCTTCTAATGACAAAGAAAGTGGGAGGTACATGGAACTTGAAGCAACTCAAGAACCATAACCTTATGTAGTAATAGTTGGCACTAGTTTTAACAAGGATCGTTAAACTTGAATAAAAGCTATTCACAAACACAAATTGTTCGCATTAGTGGTAGAAATCATCTATGACTTGAGAATTGTGGAATCTCTCATTGATGAGCCTTTATTGATGGTTTTTGGAAAATCCATCAAATACCAAGATGCTATGTCACATCTCAAATCTAATAAATGACTTAGTGTCATGAACATGAGATGTAATCCATGTATGAGAATCAAGTATGGGCTTGATTAAAATTTATCCCTACAGTAAGGCTAGAAGGAGTAAATGATTCTTCTTGAAAGAATAAATTACATGGCTAACCATACATATTTAAATCAAGACTTGTAGTAAAAGGATTCTCTCATACTCATGTCATTGACTATGGTCCTCATCATACTCATGACATTGACTGTGATTAAACCTTTTTCACAAGTAGCTATGATTAGATCAACAAGGATATTATTTACTATAAATTCATATTCTTAATATGAGATATAGTAAATAGATTTCAAGAAAGAACGCTTTTCTTGATAGACATCTACTAGAAGATATCTATATAGATTAGCCTGGAGGTTTTCTTAATCCATGTTATCCTAAACAAAATGTGTAGGTCTTGAGATCCACTTGTGGATATAAAGCAAACATCTCAATGTTTTAATCATCATTTTATATAAAACCACAAGGTATGTTTTTATATCAAAATGAATGGAACATGTGTGTTTTCTAAGAACTAGTGGGAGCATAGTGAAATTCCTAATCTTGTACGAATGAGACATACTTAATCATTTGAAATCATATTCTGACTAAGCAAGGTCATTTTCACCTTTACTCAGAAAGTGTTTCTAAAAAGAAAGACTTAGGAAGGAGAAGATACATTCTTGGAATGTAAAATCTATAAGGGATAGATAAAATGAATGTTAAAAGTTTCATGTCCTTATACATATATTGGCAATATCTTGAAAGGGATCAAGGCACAAGATTCTTTTGGAGAATTCTTGGCATTGTCATATGGCACCATTTTGAGCTACCCTCAAAAGTACATAACTCATAGGTTTGAACTAGATGAAATGATTTATATTCCATTTGCTTGGAAAATGAATTCATCATTTATGCCATATTATGCATAGGATGTGGTATTTGATCGTGCTGTAAGCATGTCATAGGATACTAATTGAATACATGGTTAAGTAACTGGATGACTAAAAGAGCATTCTAAGAGTACTTTAGAAGAACTAAGAGAATGTATATGAGACAATCAGTTTAGAAAGGATCTTTATGGAAAGAGCTACACAAGATGTTAATTTTTAAACAGTTATAAATAATTATGAATTATAATTGGATTTTGACTTCATTATGGAATGAAAGGTAAATCTTGTTGGAATGAGGTCCAAGCAAAACATAATGACACAATCTACTACAAAATAAGAATACACTACTTTAGAAGCTGAATTCAAATATGATTGGATGAATGAGATCATTAAAAAACTATGTTGATTTCTTCCATTCAAGGATCACACAGAAACCTTTGTGACTTCGAGAGTATACTTAATCAAGGTAAGAGACTCTATGTCACGAAAGAACACCAATCATATTCTCAAATATATTTAACTATACTTAGAGTAAACTTAAGTATGGAGATGATAGTATTCACAGAATTCACACAAATTAAATTTTGTCAGATCCATTGATAAAGTCATTCTTTTGAGCTAAGTATGAATGGTCACACTTCAGCTATAAGAATTTATTATTCTAGAAATGGTCTTTTGATTTGGATTTGGTATTTGGATATTGGAACATTATAACAACAACTATTAGATAATGATATGATATATTGGGATATAGTCATCACATTAATACTTGTTGTGTTCTATATTAGCATGTTTAATCCATGAATAATGTTATTATTCTAAAGGTTCATAATCGGTTATAATTGTGGGAGCAATTATAAAGTAAGACTAATATGAATTGGATTGGTTGACTCTCACTAGATAAAAGTAGGCAAGTGGTTGTAACCAAGTTTCATAGGTACTTGTCAGAGAACTAGTATTGAACTGACCCACATCAAAATGATCTCATGGATCGCTATCATGAATGATACTTGATTAAAAGGTACTATCTTTGTATCATTAACACCTGAGATACATAGTGGGACGTACGTGTAGGGAGTACTATGCTTTAATATGGTCAAATGTTGTTCCTTAACCGAGTAGTTATAAAAGCCATTTTCAGGTAAGGTGTAAACTATGCAAGAGGCTTATGTAGTCAAGATGGGATTTGTTCCTCTTATGTGTTGAGAGTTAGACATCTAAGGGCCTTACCAAAAGTTGAACGATTAATGAGATTGATCGCGATCCGTATCTCATGTTCAACATGATGTCTGTAGCAAAGGGATAACAGATAAACTTACCTTATATACCAATTGTAGCTTTGAGCTTTTTGGGAATTGGGCGTTGGTAGAATGGTACAAAGTCGTATGTTGTTGGGGGTAGTGAAATGTTGCTAGATGTTCACCACTGTCTATATCAGTCTAATATGAGTCTTGTGCAAGTGGGAGATTGAAAGGTCTAGTATGCTCAAGATTCATAATAAAGTAATATTGCTAATTAACATATGATACTAATGGGTCACACTAATAACAACTTGATATAATTGATTATTTATTAGAAATTCATTTTAATAAATATTCAATAAAACTCTTATAATTAAATTGGAAATTATTTATTTCATGGAAATATTAATTTTCATTAGAAAGTAACATAATATATCATATGGTATGATTTATAAGTCATGTACATTATTTTGGACTAGAAAGACTTTTGTTTTTTAGCAAAAAAGAAAACTTTATAACTTATAAAAGGCTTGTGAGTTTTTTTATAAAAGTTTGACTTCTTTTTTATATTAAATTTGAAACATGCTTCTAGGAAGCATGTTACGGGCTTTTGATTATTTAAAAGAAAAGAATTACATGTCTTAAGAGCACGGGGAGACAAGTAGGCTTTAGGAGACATTATTGTCTTAAAGTGTTAAAGACTTATGGTCCATAAATTCACTTTATGCATATAAAAGATGAGGCTTGCACTTATTCTTGCTTGCTTGATGTAAATGGCCGAAACTTGTTCCTCTTCCTTCATTCTCTCTAGTTTTGCTTTGAAGACTTGGAGATTACTTGCATTTACATGCTCTCTTTAAGTTCATATTGGTTATGAACTTAAAGCTTAAGGTTTTAAGAGTTTTGGACTAGCATCTACATCAAGTTGAGTCATTGTTGGTGTCTCAAAGGTTCCACATTCTTCATCAACTTCCAAGCCTCCCAAGAGGACTCAAAGAACAACAAAGGTTGTTATTTCTTCATCCTTTATATGGTTGGCATTTTATCTTTTTATAACTTACAAGGAGATCCTTGGTGGGTATAAAATGTTTTGTTATGTTCAAAATTTGAAGTCTTCTGTTGCCATATTTTTCTAGTTTATGAAACTATTTTTGAACTAAAACCCAACAGCAAGGTGTGTGGTAGTATATCAGTTTCTATATAAAGAATCAGTGTTATGAATGGACTGTCAGAATTATTGCTTGTGCATCTGCAAGGGATTTTTGATGTTAGAGGCGGTTATGATTAAGGAGTTTCTGAGGTCTCCAACTGATATTCGAAATCTCTTTAGGTCTGCTATTTCCATATATGGAAGATCATCTTGCGTTGTATTATACATTCCAAGGGACAGGGATGCTATGTATCTGGTTGATCTGGTTTGAGATTTGGTCTATTTGCAATGCCAGTTGGTGGTAGTTCGAACCCTAGTGGGGGAGAAATGGGTATTCTTCTTGGAGGATCATCGACCAGTTTGATTTTATGATTTCGACATAATAAGTCATATGTATCTGCGGTTTGGGTATGTGAGATTTTGATTCATGATTTGGTGAAAACGGGGAGTAGTTTAAGTTGCCATCAAATGTATGTACTCAGAAATACATGGGTTTTCTTCGTGGCAGGAAGCTGTTGGACAAGGAGCTCGTTGTATCCAGTGGGTTCTTTCAGGATCGCCGATGTTTAGGTCATGGAGCGTCTGGGTCGCTCAGGTTGAGTATTGATTGTTGAGGGAATTGTTAGCTCGTTGCATAGATTGATATCTAAAGTCCAGGATGAGTAGTTGACAAATTGTCAATCAACTTCAGATATTGGTATGTGTAGTTTCACATGGGATTTTTTCAGTAGTGTATTAAATAAGTGGATTAGTTGTAAATACATTCTTGATCGTTGGTCATTTCGTTCATCATCAATAGCTGAGGTTCTTCGGACATTTCGAGCTGTATTAGTGGAAGTTCAATGGATGTCTCAACATATCATCAAAATCTGTACATTGTGCCTTTTAGTTTATGGGTATGGGTGCCCTCAGTTGTTGGCTATGGAAGGATTGTCCATAGTAGGCTCGGGGTTGTTAGCTGTCCTTCGGTATTGGGCGTTGGAGGATATTGTTTACTTTTTCATTTGTGGCTTTGGATCTGCGTGAAATCTAATTTTGGCATGTCATGTCGACAAGGTTGGTATTTGAATTGATCCAACCAAAGTTTTAGCAGCATTTCTGGATAAATTTGGAAGTTTTATCGATCTAGTTATGTATTGGTGGAATCTGTTCAGTTTGAGTCAAGGGTAGGACCTTGTTTTAGTTATTTATGAGGATGTTTCTGTTAACGACTGAGGTTCGACATTTCGTTAGATCTACTGGTACTTCACCCTTTAGGTAAAATTGTGAGGAAAATGGAATGCAGTAGATCTATGGTTGGTATTGGGTTCTCTTTAGGGTATGTATTGTGGTAAGTTCATTAGATTGTCAGGATGGGTGTATGCGGGTTGAACAAGATAGCAAAGGAGCTATTGGTTCGAATTATAGGAATGGTTCTTATTTTATTTATACCCTTTGTAATTGAAACAAGAATACGGCTGCCTACCCCCTTCTCTGGTTGTGTGCGACCATTGTTTTGTTTGGTTTTGCATTGGTAACAACTTATGCTGTGAAAGGAGTTGTGCGTTATAGAAGAGTATGACTCTGTTGGTGTTTGGTTAGTATTGAGAGGGATGTTTATTAGGTTCCTACAAGTCGGTGGGTTGATATTTGTGTATCTTTAGGCCCCTGCGGTGTTGGTCGTGAGTCTTAAGGCTAATGGTGGAATGACAGCAAGATTGGCATAGTAGTGTGAGCTTATCATTTTAGTGGTTAGAAGGTGTCACGATGTATCGTGAACCAGGGTTAAATGATTCGTAGGGGTGGGACCCGGTAGTCATTTAATTGAGACTCTTATGTCTCAGATTTTTAGTCTTATTGGCATGTTCGGGTGTTAGTGCATTGATTGGGAGTCGGGTGACTTAGTGACCAGCCGGTTTGGATCATGTGGACAGTAAACGTTTGTAGGGAGTATTAATTATGCATCAGAAGTATCTTGATGAATGTTTGCATTATGAACCCCGTTTGCTTGTGGGGCGTCTATTTGGAGCTTGGTTACCAATTTCGGGTATCGGTTCTGGAATCTCTAGTCATGGAGTTCGTTGTAAGTATCTCGAGTGTTTTGTCAGGTGGATGTACACCTAATCTGAGGGGGGTTTGGACGCAACATGAGAATTCTTGGATTGACCATCCTTATACTCATGGGGGCAACAGGTTAGTGATGACTTTTCAGGAAGTCAAGAGTATATTTAAGGTTTTCAGGCATAATTTTCGGATTTGGGATTAGTGAAATTGACAATATGCATGGTTTTGTGGTGTTCCTAGTCAGGGAACTGGGGGTAGGTTCGACGACTGGATGATCGTCAGTCTTTGGGTAAGTTTTTTGAAGTTTAAATTGATGAGTTCCCAGTTTCAGGGAGTATAGTTATGAAGTTGGTTTGTGGTTGTAGTTCTGAGAGTTGTCGGTTTGAGTGGTTTTCTTTGGAAGATGGGTCACATAGTTAGGGAGAGAAAGATAGTTGTCGTGGTTGAGTATTTTCAAGTTATTAGGTTATTTGTTATCAGTTGTGGGTTTTCGAGTGGTCTCTCGAGTTTTCTTTATAAGATACCTTGATTTCGAAATGGTTATAGGTAGCTTATGGAATATGTTCACGTTGTTTCAAAGATCCGAACCAAGACGGATTTCGAAGACGAAATACAGTTTAAGTGGGGGAGAGTTGTAACATCCTGTTTCGAGAAGTCTCTTATTTCGGAATTTTGAACAATAAACAGACCAAGTAAAGGACTTAGGCTTCAAGGAGATAGGGTTAGACCCAATTGTATGTTGATAATATTGGTTATGATATCCAAGCCCTCGGTTTGTGTTTGGGAGTGAAAGGGTAAAATAGGAAAAGTGATGTTTCAGACTTCTTTCATGAAATAAGGATTTTAGTTTAGTATGTTTTAAACCAAACGTACTTAGATAGGATTGTGGGGCTCTTCAATACCTTTCTGTTCATATAAAGAACATCGAAAACGGAGTTGAAATGAAGAAGTTATGGTTGGTTGAAGTTGATGTGGAAATTGGGGGCTTTTGATTACACATGGCATAATTTAAACTTACGCAAGGCGTAACGAGGGTTTAATGAATTACACATAGCATAATTTATATTACGAAGAGCATAATCTGGGCAGATCAAAACCCTAAATGTTCGGTTTTAAGCCCTATGTAAGGGCTCTAACTTATGGGAAACCCTCTCATTACCAACCTCCATCACCTAAGATCATTCCTTGAGAAACCCTAGCCTCTTCTCATTTGTTTTTGAGCCTTGGCATCATTTATGAGCTTATTTGTCCATTGGAAGGTTGAATCTTTAAAAACAAGGTGGTGGCAAAGTGTATAGAAGAAGAGTTCAAGTATAGATCCACCAATATTACATCATTCCTGGATTTTATGAGTAAAAAGCTTCTAACTTGCTTATTGGTTAGATCTAGTCATTTGTCATATTTGCCACTTTTTGGTCATTTTAGTGCATAAAGTTGATCTTGAAAGATTGTGACCTTTTTATGGATAAAGTTGGAAACTTTATCCATCTAAACATCATATTGATTCAGATCTGAAGGTTGGAGACTTGGACTTAATGGATTAAGTTAAGAAAGATGAGTTTTTGGTACCTTTGGGACTTAAAGACTAGATCTTGGTTGTTGGGACCTTCCTAACGGATAAAGTTAGAAATTTTATCCATTACGAAGCTATTAGGAACCTGACCTGAGCTTTGAGTGAAATGTATTAATGTATAAAGGACTTACAAATGGATTTTGGCAAATGCTTGGTTACGCATGGCGTAACCTTGGATTATGCAGCACGTAATATGACCTTGCCCCATTTTCTATGGGAAGGCTCTACGCATTGTGTAGAGCTAGAGTACGTATGGTGTAGGATTAGAAGGTCTTATTGGTCATTTTGAACATTAGGTCAAGTTGGGTGGGGTCTAGCTTTGGAAGGGTAAAATAGTCTTTTACCCTAGAGAGAGAAAGAGATAAAGAAAGTATGAAATGGACCTCTAATTATGGATTATCACTTTGATTGTTAATTAGAGTTGTTTTGGATATGTTCGGTGTGAGGAGCTTTTATAGTAGAAGCTAATGTGAGATTTGGTTATCTTCGGATTGAGGTGAGTCTTCTCACAATACTTGCGAATCGAAGGCACCAATGTTGGCCCATTGGATTATGTTTATAGTATGCTAGATGTCTTTGTGACTCTTGCATGTATTTGTATGTATGTTGGGTGGGGCCCATTTTATGTGTTGGGCGGGGCCCATTACATGTTACGGACAGGCCTGTTATCGGGTGGGGCCCAATGGATGGCTAGCGGGGCCCGCTGTATGTATGGTATGTTGTATTTTGGGGAACTCACTAAGCTTTTTTCTTACGGTTTATGTTTAAAATGTTTTCAGTTACTTTTGGTTCCAAAAGGAAGGGTCTGGCTTGATCACACTGCAACCCCTGGAGATTTATTCCTCATTAAATGTTTATGAATTACTCTGATGTTTGTAGAATAATTTTATTCTGATTGTCTTTAAGATAATGAATGAATGGTTTTGACATATTTAAAAATGAAAATTTTACTCGGCATTTTTGGTACGTTACAAAAATAAGGGTTAATGCACCTCATTTATTCATTTGGGGGTTGTGTTAGCACCCTAATTGTCGAGGAAGAGAAGTTTCCTCATGTTGTCCTCATTAGCCTCTCAAGTAAAAAGGTCTTCAAATTTGGATTACAATAAAATATTTGATTATGTATTTTCATCTGTAACTGAATATTAAGAACATAAATGAACACTAGAAGATGGAATGTTGTAACATCCGTTTTCCAAAATGAATTAGTTGATGATACAAAAAGAGTCAAATTCATGACTTTTGAGGAAAACCATATGCCACAACGTGATGCATGGAGTGCCACGACATGGCATACCAAATAAAGAACGTGTGTTTCTGATGGACATCACGACGTGACATGAAGGGTGTCACGACACTGTGAACGTTGCAGCCCAAGCCCATGAACGAAACCCTATCCTCTCCCCTTTCCTTTTTACTCTTTGATGGTGTTTTGGCCTCTTGAAGGTTGGACGAAGACTTTGTTGAGCAATGGATCAACTAACAAGATTGTCTACATCTTTCGGTGCATCTTCTAGACCCTTGTAAGCCTCTAATTTCTCATCTTTTTGGCTCATCTTTTGTAGATCTAGATTTTAAGACATTTTCTTTATGGCATCTTATTATGAATGGTTGGTTTTGGTAAATTTGGCAACTTTACCACTCCTGGAGGTCCCTTGGTTATGAATGTTTGGTGCAATGTATGAAGTTTTGAGTCCATTTATTACCCCCCCCATTTTGACCTATTTTTGGGAGAGACATGCGTCGGACATGCGTTTCGATAAAGTAAGGATTTTTATGGTTCTTTAGAAGGCAAGGAAGCCTTATGGAAAGTTGGAGCAAAGGAATTAACATATTAAGTCCTTAATGTAGGAATATGGCTTATGGAAGTCGTCACAATGTGGCCAAGGAATGGTCACGACGTGGCAAATCCCAACATCACAACTGTTTTGTCTTTATATTCCCATGGCGTGGACAAGGGATGGTAACGACGCGACGATGACTTTAACTAGGTTGCAGTTGACTTTGTGGACCTTTGACCGTTTACTTTTGACCAACTTGACTTAGGATAAAACTTGGAGGATTTGGGTTGCTGATTGAGGATTTATCTGTCTCGGTGTTAGACGGTTCGAGGGATTGATCAGTGAAAGGAGTTAGAGTATTGTTATGTTTCTCCAGTTCTACGAATCATGTAAGTTTCTCACTAGGCCACGTATCCCATTGTATATCCTTTGCATGGTAGGATAGAGGTACTGTTAGAGTAAAAATATGCTAGTAGCCAAGGGTAAGTTCTTGTTATGACTTATAGTTTAGAACACTTGATGCTTTAGTATGCTAGACATGGAGGGTCTTAACTGTAGATCGTATGATTCTGTTATGGGTTATGTTTAGTTAGGGTAAATTGGTAGGCCGGTTATCTGGATTATGTATGACTAAGAAATGAAGGACTTAATGGAGAAGTGGTCAATGACAGGGTAACTAGGAAAGGCTAGTTTGTAACACCGTAAATTTTCAGACAATTTTTCATTAAAAATCACATGAATCTCGTAATGCATTTCACAAAAATCTCATTTAAGTTTACAATTCAAACTCCATAATTTGTTTAGTAAAAACCCAGAATCTTCAAAAACCTAATTCCTTCTCTTGTGTGTACAATCAAGCCGGTGCCTTCCCGCGATTCCTGAGAACAACCTGAAACACATAACACATAACACGGTAAGCACGAAGCTTAGTGAGTTCCCCAAAATACCACATATAACACATATTAGCCACTCGAGGCTATAACTCTGTGGGCCCACTGGCCCTAACTCTGTGGACCCTCTGGTCCTAACTCTGTGGACCCTCTGGAACTAACTCTGTGGACCTTCCGATCCTAACTCTGTAAACTCTGGAATACACACAGCATAAATCACATAGAAATAATGCAGTGCAACACATCATATACATAGCATATAAAATACTCTGTCACATAACTCTATTTACCACTCAAGGTAAAGTATAGTGAGAAGACTCACCTGACAAGTAGCAAGTAAATACTCTCGCACCCGAAACTCGAACTAGCCTCCGCCTAGCACAAAAGATGAATATATCTAATCAATACTCTTTACATGACCCTAAAGATGAATATATCCAAAGTCAGATCTCTCATTCCAAACCCTAGATCTAGCCCTTTAAGACACCAGAGACACATAAAGTCTCGACCTTTACGTTCATGCATGGCATAAATGCCTCAAAATGCCAAAACAAGCCCTTATTAAGGTGTTAAGCACAACAACCCTCATTTGGATGAATAAAGTTGGGACCTTTGGACTCTAGGGACCTCACAAGGTCCAGATCTGAGGACTAGGCTTCAAGCTAATCCATTTTACTCAAAGTCCCAAACCAAAGGTGGTAAAAGCCCTAGAACTCCAAACACATGAGATCTAACCAAAATAATGAGAAAGGTGCAGACTTTTACCTTCCTCAGAAGCTGTGGACGATCTATCACTGGATCCAACTTTCCCCCTCTTGATCCTTGCTTGATCTCCTTCTCTTCTTCTCAAATGATGCACTAAAAATCCCAAGATAGCTTCTCTCTCCCTTTCTAGCTCAAATGACCTTTAGGGTTTGCTTCCAGCGAAAGGGTGGCCGCAAACGAGGCTATAAGTGCCTTTAAATAGGTCCCAAACCCCGGAATTTAGGGTTTCTCTAATCAGCGCCTACTCGGCGAGTCCCTACTCTGACTCGTCGAGTCCACTCATTAAGTCCACGGGAAAAACCCGACTCGACTCGGCGAGTTGGACCCTCAACTCGTCGAGTCTCTTCTCTAATCACAAGATCAAACTACACGATAATATCCCTGAAAATCCGGATGTTACAATTCTCCCCCACTTGAATTAGATTTCGCCCTCGAAATCACTCCTTAACCACTCACATAATGAAATCATCAACCCAAAAGGCACCACCGAAAGGATCTCATACCACACCGATATCTTTCTCTATGGACACCTGAAACCACACAAAACTCTCAAGACCAGAACTGCACCAACTCTTCCGTCGCTAATTTACTCTTTCCCACTATCCGGAAGCTCTAGTGGCCTGACCCGCCGCCAGACCGCCTACTCAAGCGATCACCATGATATTTGCTCTTCTAATATCAAACCCTGATAACTCACTGATCCTCTGATTCTCACAAGACCAAATCCAACAATCGGTTACCGCTCACTCATATCAACATGCTAATGATCCAAATCACGCCCCAAGAAACGGAAGGGTCCACAGCCCACCAGGGATCATACACTAAACTGCTATCAGAACCCATCCGAACAAAGAAACCTCAACACTCTGCCCTTCAGACACAAGAGAATAACCAGGCTCGCTCAAAAGTATCCTCAGACATCACAATCACAAGTCCCCGCTTCGTTCTTCATACCCCTTTTTAATACTGAGCACCAGGTCAACTTCTGACTCCACATTTGAACCTCCAAGGGTTACCCATTGCACACCTCAACATGTCTCACCGACTTCCTTCCCACACTAGCTATCTCGGCCCAGTGTGACACACAAGTCACGAAGTTCGCTTTTCCTCAAGCGAATACGAAATTCGTTTCACCCTCGACCTCTGTCGTCTACTACTCATTAGTTCCATGCATTTTGCGGTTTTCTCACACCAACGAATTGACCCACTCAGGTCTAAGGCACCAGATAGAAGCCATACCCCCTTCCAAATGAAATTTCAGCTCTGAATCCGGAGTCTCATTCTGTCTACTCAACGCACTACCAGAGCCAAACTCAAACTCGAGAGTTCGATCTGACCCAGAGCTGGAACCACTCGCCCCAATGAACTACTCAACTCATGACTCATGATCCGCAACCCATGCGAACCTCACTGATCCACTCCTCTTAGGCCACGAAAACCACTACTCAATTAAGAATATAACGACTTCCGAAAAACATGGAGACCCCAGTCTCGCCCCTGGTTCGACCCCAGGCTTCCACACACTCAAATATTAAGGCTACCCAAGCCTAAAACTCTTCTGCGTCAAGCTCTGATCAGAGAGCACTTCATCACAACATTCTCTCGCTGACTAAGCTGACTAGTGGGTACTACGACTCCCCGCAGTATCACAATGACCCCTAACTGAATAGTGAGTACTACGTCTCCCCGTAGCATCACCACGACCTCTCACTGAATAGTGAGTACTACGGATCCCCGTAGCATCACCACACCTCTCACTGAATAGTGAGTACTACGGCTCCCCGTAGCATCACCACAACCTCTCACTGAATAGTGAGTACTACGGCTCCCCGTAGCATCACCACACCTCTCACTGAATAGTGAGTACTACGGCTCCCCGTAGCATCACCACAACCTCTCACTGAATAGTGAGTACTACGGCTCCCCGTAGCATCACCACGCCTCTCACTGAATAGTGAGTACTACGGCTCCCTGTAGCATCACCACAACCTCTCACTGAATAATGAGTACTACGGCTCCCCGTAGCATCACCACAACCTCTCACTGAATAGTGAGTACTACAGCTTCCCGTAGCATCACCACAACCTCTCACTGAATAGTGAGTACTACGACTCCCCGTAGCATCACCACACCTCTCTGCACTGACTCATTGAACTGCAGCTCCACGCAGTCTTACCGCACTTACTCTTACCACTTCACAATATCCACCTCAGGTTGACACCATACTGCGATCATTAACTCATGCTCTGCGGCCCAGCATAGATGGGTACACACACACACCCATCCGGGCTAATCATCACTACTTCGGACGACCATCGTCGTGACAAAACCTCTCTTTCTCGCTGCAATTCACATTCTCAATAAATCCATTTGATGTCAATTAGCTGAAGGGCCCCCACCGGAACCATAGACACTTGATACACCACTCGTCATCTCAAACTCAAACTCAAAATAATCCGAGATTTAGGACATTAAACTCAGATACCCCGGAATACCATCACAACGCCTCGCAATTTCTTGACTCTACCACTGATCTCATACTCATGGCATCATACACAGATACCTCAATGCATTCTCTCAGAATCTCATAACTATCCTTCCTTCACACAACGCGCAACTTCGGAATATTCCAACTCTCAGTTGATACATGGAGGAATCGATAATGACTCGGAACATGTTGACAACAATCCGAAACTCCCTCCTATAATGCTTAAAACTCAAGCAAGCATAATCGTAACGGCCCGGAATAGTTGCCAAAATCAATTTCTGCCCTTCCCCAACTAATAACGGCCCAACCATTGAATCAGAGTTCTTCCACCACCAAACTAACCCTACGAGCCAACCACCTCGAAGAATTCCTATCCATCACAAGGTCTCCGACCGATGGCCATTTGCCGTGGAGACATTCATCCTTTACCAAACGTATACCACATGCATTATCTCGTCCGTACCTCGCTTCAATCACCAATAGCCCTGATTACATGAATCCGCACCGCAGGTCTCTATATCCAGATATCTAACCGATCTCGAACAGATCTCTGATCCTCTCAACAAAATACCCGGTCCTCCCCCACTTAGGGTTCGAACCATCACCAATTAGCGCACCAACAATCTATCTCTCAGACTGTTTCCATCAGTAACATCGTACCTACTCTTGGAAGGTGCTATGCAACGCTCGATGATCTCCCCGACAGAGATCAAGCAACTCCAAATACCCCGACTCTCAGATGAAATCCTCAGAACTTCCCATCATGACTGCCTCTTATTCATTCAGAATCTCACACCATTCCATCACCGGACCTCCCAACTGTCCGGTACTAACCCTGACTCTTAGTCTGGAAATAATAAACTATCATTCTCCTCATCCTCGACTCCTCAACCAATGCTCCATCACGTCACTTATCATAAGAGCAGAACCCACATTTCCACTCTCGATACCCGTCAAAGATAATAAGGGTTACCGCCCTGATACACTCCTCTTGATCGTCCGGCGCTGCGGCTAACACATGCCCTATTATACTCACATAGGGTGTATCCTGGTCCTTGACCATCTCAATTCCCGCTGACTCCCTGCTCAAGCTATATCATTACCTCGTGGCAGACCTACTGCCAGATACTCTGATTGAAGATCATCATCAATGCAATCCCACAGGGCTCACCCCCAAACTCAGAAACCGAAATTTCAACACCTCTTACGTCTTCCACAGGAAACAGAAATAGCACCACTCGGGTCACAGAAGGTGACATCTCCACTATCGATTGATTGCTCAACTCAGGCTGTAATCCTCAAAACGCCATCTCCACTTATCCTTGTGTCTTGCGACTCCATCTGGCATTCTCCAAAAATCCATTGGAGTTAACCCGACTCCCCTCTCAAGGAATGCTCAGATGAAACTCGCTCCTCATGGCCCTCTTGCCCCATACTCTATCGCATACGACCTTAGCCCCATCATTATGATGGAATAAATGGAAAGAAAGAAAAAAAAACGCAAGCATTATCTGCTACGAATCATGGTACTCGAACCATGACATATCTTCTCAATCTGCTACTGATCATGGTACCCGAACCATGACATCACCTCTCAACCTGCTACCAATCATGGTACCCGAACCATGACATCACCTCTCAACCTGCTACCAATCATGGCACCCGAACCATGACATCACCTCTCAACCTCCTACCAATCATGGTACCCGAACCATGACATCACCTCTCAACCTGCTACCAATCATGGTACCCAAACCATGACATCACCTCTCAACCTGCTACTTAGAATCCTCCGGTATGCTCCCTGTATCGAGTATGGGTCCTATGCTTTCAGTAGTACGGGCCCATACTACCTGCCACATCTACCCATACTTTCCACACGAATCATCCCAGAGTCCCTAAGTAGCTGTCCAACCCTCTTGATCTTCTTTCTCATTACGCGTGATCACTCCCCAGCGAAATGCTCTACTCTGTCAGCGCACTCATCTGACCATGATCACCCCCTAGACTCTTCATAGGTCCTCACACTTCTCCGCCATTAGCTGCTGAAGAACTCCTAATGATGCCAGCCATCTACCTCCTGAATATCGTCATATTCACTTGGTAGCTAACTCCCATCATCGAGAGTTCCACAAAGCACTAAGAAAGCAGCATTTGGGCATCGAATAACCTCTATTAGTACATAAAACCTCTCTAGGCTATTATCCTACTTGCCCTCCTCATACTCGTAGGATATCATCGAACTTAAGCAACTTCACCCCACGCGGGCCTATGACTACCCCCTCAGAAGATTCCACGAATGCTCATCCAGGTATCTCTCCTAGATTACTCTTCTACTCAATCCCTCTCTCAAAAGGATTCCCTCTGGATACTCTTACTCAGCACATACTCGAAAGCATATCACAGATAACCTCAACTCCTAGGCTAAGGCATCACAAATCAGGCCACTCTAGTCCTAAAATATGAAATACCTAGCCTATCTCTAGCATGCATAATATCTCATAGAATATATCATAACACAAAATAAGGGTATTTTGGGAAGTCACCGTTCGGGCTCTGGCTGATTGTACACACTGCTCCTTCTCGATTTCTCTTAGAAACTCTTGCTCGTTTTAGAAAAATCCTTTCTTTTGAAAATTCTTTCTTAAATCCTCAGTTTGAGTCCAGATTTACCTGAAGGTGCATCCGAATCCCTCAAACCAAGGCTTTGATACCAACTTGTAACACCGTAAATTTAAAGACAATTTTTCATTAAAAATCACATGAATCTCGTAATGCATTTCACAAAAATCTCATTTAAGTTTACAATTCAAACTCCATAATTTGTTTAGTAAAAACCCAGGATCTTCAAAAACCTAATTCCTTCTCTCGTGTGTACAATCAAGCCGGTGCCTTCCCGCGATTCCTGAGAACAACCTGAAACACATAACACATAACACGGTAAGCACGAAGCTTAGTGAGTTCCCCAAAATACCACCTATAACACATATTAGCCACTCGAGGCTATAACTCTGTGGGCCCACTGGCCCTAACTCTGTGGACCCTCTGGTCCTAACTCCGTGGACCTTCCGGTCCTAACTCTGTAAACTCTGGAATACACACAGCATAAATCACATAGAAATAATGCAGTGCAACACATCATATACATAGCATACAAAATACTCTGTCACATAACTCTATTTACCACTCAAGGTAAAGTATAGTGAGAAGACTCACCTGACAAGCAGCAAGTAAATACCCTTGCACCCGAAACTCGAACTAGCCTCCGCCTAGCACAAAAGATGAATATCTCTAATCAATACTCTTTACACGACCCTAATAAATGAGGGCTATTCTTCTCTCTCTAACTCTTGAATTGGGTAAAAGACCATTTTACCTCTCCATGGTCTCCATTACTCATGTTGACCAAACCCCAGAGTCAAAAGAAGTCAAACTCAAGTCAACAGTCCATGTCTGACCCGACTCGTCGAGTGCACTCATGCAACTCGTCGAGTCCACTCACGTCCTCAGAAGTCTCGTGAAGGTCCAGCTCAGCTCGTCGAGTTGACCCCCAACTCGTCGAGCTATCGCATGCTCAAGCTCATCGGGACAAACCCTCACTGACTCGTCGAGTCAACTCATGGACTCGACGAGTCCCCTCTGTCTGATTCCTCATTCAGACGTCCAAAGTCAGATCTCTCATTCCAAACCCTAGATCTAGCCCTTTAAGACACCAGAGACACATAAAGTCTCGACCTTTACGTTCATGCATGGCATAAATGCCTCAAAATGCCAAAACAAGCCCTTCTTAAGGTGTTAAGCACAACAACCCTCATTTGGATGAATAAAATTGGGACCTTTGGACTCTAGGGACCTCACAAGGTCCAGATCTGAGGACTAGGCTTCAAGCTAATCCATTTTACTCAAAGTCCCAAACCAAAGGTGGTAAAAGCCCTAGAACTCCAAACACATGAGATCTAACCAAAATAATGAGAAAGGTGCAGACTTTTACCTTCCTCAGAAGTTGTGGACGATCTATCACTGGATCCAACTTTCCCCCTCTTGATCCTTGCTTGATCTCCTTCTCTTCTTTTCAAATGATGCACTAAAAATCCCAAGATAGCTTCTCTATCCCTTTCTAGCTCAAATGACCTTTAGGGTTTGCTTCCAGGGATAGGGTGGCCGCAAATGAGGCTATAAGTGCCTTTAAATAGGTCCCAAACCCCGAAATTTAGGGTTTCTGTAATCAGCGCCTACTCGGCGAGTCCTCCTCTGACTCGTCGAGTCCACTCATTAAGTCCACGGGAAAAACCCAGCTCGACTCGGCGAGTTGGACCCTCAACTCATCGAGTCTCTTCTTTAATCACAAGATCAAACTACACGATAATATCCCTGAAAATCCGGATGTTACATAGTTGATAAGGGTATGTATATGCTAGTATATGTTATGTGTTTATGTTATATTGTTAGGTGGTAATTATTTCTTTGGGTTCTATGTAGTTTAAGTTGGATAGCCTGAGAACTCTTGGTCTAATGCCTGATTGTAATGTTCTTGTATGATTGTTTTCTCTTGCGTGGGTCATCTATTCGATTGTCTATCTGATCCCTGACTACATATGAATTTATGTATGGTATGGAAGACTCGGATCTGACCCCTGACAATTATATGGAAGACCAGGATCTGGCCCTTGGCAGTTGTATGGAAGACCAGGATCTGGCCCCTGGCAGTTGTATGGAAGATCAAGATATGACCCTTGGTAGTTGTATGTAAGGCCAGGATTTGGCCCTCGACATTTCAAGGGAAGACCATGATTTGGCCAGTGACAAGATGTAACTGTAAGAATATGATGTGGACCATAGCATTCACCTAGGGTTGGAGCTGACTCGTTATTGCATGTATGATTATTATGTATATTTATGTGGATATGAGATTTGGATGGTGGACACTAGAGCCAAACACTTTGTGTGGATGCATTGTATGTATGATGGAATATGTGTCATATTGGGGAACTCACGAAGCTTTATGCTTACAATTGTGGATTAAACATTTTGCAGGTCGTTTGTGATAAGAGCTTGATGGGACTGTACACATGCATCGAAGATACTCGTTTCCGTGGTTTTGTAAATTTAACTCTGATAATGTATGGTTTTCAATGAATCAAATGTTACTCAATGGTTTTTGAACCAAATGTTTAATTGGTTATTTTACTAAATAAAGCAAAAATATCTTTGAAAATTTTGGGACGTTACATATATGGTGTGTGAAAACTCATTTGTAAGTGTTAGCTCAAAATTACTTGATTAATATGCAACTAGAATGTGTCTTTGACAAAAAAATTAAACAGTGAAAAGAAAAAATGTCCATTCTGAAAATGGATTGATTCAAAACCGGTTTAATTGAATATTTGTATAAGACATGGGATTGAGGAAATGAAGCTGGATATTAAGAAAATGAAGCTAGAGATGGAGTAAATGAAGAAAAAAAATCGATCTTGATGCTTTCGCTGTGAGGAAAAAGATGGAGGAAATGAAGAAAAAATTGATGTTGATGCTTTTGTAACATACACGTTTTGAAACCGTGTTATGTAATTTAAAAGTTAATAATATTATGAAATATTATGTGAAATTGAGTGTTGAGTTCTAACAGATAGTTTTTACTAGAAATGAAGTAAAACTATGTTTAGAATCACTCATAAAATATTGGAAGTCTTATGAGATTCCAATTAAAAGCCAAATAGTGAAATTTAGCGAAAATATAAAATTTGGAATAAGTAAAATTTTATTATTGAAAGTTGTAGATAATCTCGTTAGAAACACGTAGGCGAAAACCTCATCGAAATCCGAGTTATAACGAAGAAGTTATGACCAATCGAAGATCCGCGATAAAACCGGCACGGTGCCGAATGACGTAAAAAGTGAGTTTTTGATAAACTACTTTTTAGCCTTAGTGATCTAAATGAAAGTCGTAGTATTAGTTAAACCGAGAAGTTTGATAAAAAGAACGCCAAAATCTGACTTCGTATGAGGAAGTTATGATTTTTACAAGTTTCAGCTTAGCAGTAGACAGCTAAAAACTCGAATTTTAGATCGAGTGATTTTTAGCCGACACAACCTAAACGAGAATCGAAGGTCTCGTCATTAGCAGTACAACGGTAAAAAATCTGACGAAAACGGACGTCGGATGAAGAAGTTATGAATTTTTAACGGATTTACCAGTCCTGGTCTGTTAAAAATAATAATATAAAAACAAAGTCAAAATTTTCCGACGAAGTCTAAATGAAAGTTGTAGAGCATAATTTTCTCTACGCGTGCATATAAAGAACGTCAAAAACAGAGCCGGTATGCAAAAGTTACGGATTTTAGAAGGTCGAGGCACAATTTCCGAGAAATCTCGCAAGGATAAGGCTGATTTCGGTGAGTCATCGCGCCACGTGCCCGAGCCGAAGACCCAGCTGCTGACGCATCGCCTTCTGATTCGTCCGAGCAGCGGCCCAATCCCCGTGTCCGATCCATGACTCATCCTCGCATGAACAGTACCCGCGTGTCGCTTCCGGATTCGACCAACTTCGCGACCAGTAGCCTTCCGACGCGCCTCGCACACCTGTCCGAACCGAGGCCTCGCAGCCTGCCACCTGCTTCGCTCTGCTGACGCCGCGTGTCTGCTGACTCATCTCTTCTCGGATCCGAAGGTCGGTCTCACACCCTGTATAAGGGAGGTGCGAGACTTCCCGGGTAAGGGTTTATTTTTGCCCCTTTTTCACCCCTAAACTTTATTTTAGGCCATTTCGACTTCCCCCGAAGCCCCGGTACTTATTCCAAAGCCCGAAACACGCCCCGAGATTCTCAAGAAGCCTGAAAAATTTATCTTTTCGGTTTCGAAGCCCAACCCTCGCAGGGCCCGATTTTCAACGAAGAAAGTCATATTTAGAGCCGAAGTGCTGCCCAAATTATTATTTTGACCCCCGGTTAATTTAAGGTGAGTTTAATATATAGGAACAATTGTATGTTATGTGTTATATGTGCTATGTGCTTTTCCATGTTATCATCTCGAGTTGTTGTTTCCGCTATTTTTATAGCAAGGCTGTACCTCTGACTTGAAGTGTATGACATAGGCATCACTTGGGTATTGGTATGAACTGTTGACCATGAAGTGTATGACATAGGCATAACTTTGGCTTCGGTAGAATGATATTCCTGAGTATTTTCCGGTGTTAATTTTTTTATTCGCTACGTTTAATAGCAAAGTAAAACCTTTGACCATGTGATCAGTGAAAGGACTTAGATTCATATTGGTACTGGTATGTAGCCTCTGGCCATGTAGAACATGTCTCCGTAAGAGAATGATTTCTATTCTATGGTATTGGCAAAAAGGGTTAGACAGGGCGTGAAAACCTGAAATCTACCAAAAGGTTAATCCGAAGTTGTATGTCTTCTGTGCCATTTGGGCCAAAGAGTTATTGATGTATATCAAGTATGGAAATTGTTATGTCTCAATGATTGTATATCTTTGAATCAAATCAATGATTGTTAGGGAAAGCTTATCACATTATGCCTTTGTTGTTCCTTGCTCCTATTTGCTTCTGCCATATTGGTATATATATGGCATAACGTTATATTATATCTATTATTGAACTCACTAAGCGTTATCGCTTACCCCTCCCAATGTTTTAACATAATGTAGGCAATAAGCACTCAGTATAGTTGGAAGACTTAGAATAGTTTGTAATAGTACTTTTGTACTTCAGTTTATGTTTGTATAAAATTACAATATCCTGGGTAGTTATGTAAAATCTTAAAACATAGTCGGTTTGTATCCAAACTTTTGTAATGACTTTATCAATGTAAAATTATTATTTTATAAATATGCATGTAGCATGTTTTGGAATAACTTTATTGTCAAGTATGAAAGTTTGGGTCTTTCAGAAATATGAAAGTATAGAAAGGGGTTCTTTCAATCATGGTATCAGAGCAGTGGTTTAAGTGAACTAAATTTCATGGATTGGTATTTAGACTTAAACTATTGGAAGTTCAATATATGAACTGAATCATTGTAAATATATGGATACAAACCATAGGAAACACTTAAGTGGGGTATTGGGTAGTGATAAACCCTAGCATTCTAAGACATTAAGTTACTTCAAAAATTTTAGAGAATTAGTTTATGTAAACTGGAATTTTGAGAATTTCTACATTTAGACATGAATTGTTAAATGATGATACAATATGTATCTAGTATACTTTAGGTTGAATACCTAATGGGGTAAGCACTAGAATATTAAGAGGAGATATGCCTTATATTCTATTAAGTGCTAAATGATAAGTAAATATAGCATGCTTTAGGTTTCATACCTATATTGCTATTATTTGAGAAAGTTTAAGGTCTGTTGCCGACCTTGGTTTAGAAAATTATATGTTCAAAATTCTAAGAATTTTTGTATTAGAATTTACATGAAACTTTTTGAAGTAATAAAGAGACTTATGATAGTTGACATCGATAAGTTTATAAATAAACGATTGCGGGATATCGTAAAATAATAAATATGAAGTGTTATCGTAAATAGTGTATTAATACCTATAAAGTGGTATTATACAATTAAAATATGTAAGATAATATAATAACATCTTTGGAAGAAAGATGTACGTTTGAAATACATTTAGATGAGATAAATGTTTTGGCATAACCGATGAAGTTGTTCCACCGCTGTCCAGATTGAAGCAGTGATAGTTTATAGAGTCGGAAAAACCGAGGATGGTGATAAATACTTCAACAATATTGAAATTAATGTAGTCCAAGATTTAGAAGAATTAAATGAAGATCAAAGGAAAGATTAATGAAGTTTTTAGACTTATTAGGCCAAGACTTCGTGATGAAGTATGTAGTTCGAGTAGTAACCCTATACAAGATGCTCAGACTTAGTATTTAATAATACTGAGTGATGATTGACTTCTATCACATCCATATGGAAGTTCCATTGTGTGTTACGCCGACTTTAACATACAAGATTGGGATAGTGAAATAGGTTATTTGGTTGTGAAAAGGCTGAGTGGCTTACTTGTTAGAGTAAGGTAGAGTACTTAGTTGAAGAAGATATACACTCATATTATTATATGAGAAGAAATGTTGTAATTAGGAATGACAGAGAACCAAGTTGAAGCTAGTAGAGCTTGCTGAGATGCAGCTATAATGCAGACTTCTTAGGATAGACTCCTATGACGTAGACTTAAAAGATACAACCATGAGAAGAAGACTTACTCAGATACAGGAATGACGATGTCATGAAAGGATAATGAAACCAACAAATATGCATGATGGTTTGCATGAGTTAGAAGATGATGTAAGTAGTTGGAAACTATTTGTCTGTACACTGCTAGTGGAAATTTTGGGTGTAGTATGTCTTGCAGAGTAGACACTACCCGAGAAAGAATTTATATGAAGAAATGGAAGTAAAAATTTCTATCGACCTATGGAAAAGTATTAGGATATATTAAATCGAGCATATGCATGAGAAGAGTTTTAGAAGGCGAGTATAAGTAATCCAAGATATGTTTGATAGAAACGCGAAAACCCTAGTTGAGTCTAGGAGAAATTGTTGTATGTACTTGTTTGAACACACTTAGGTGTGAAAATTTGCTTTGTGAAAACTTTTGAATGGTGACTTGGGAACTGCGAGACAATACTTGGGACGAGTATGAGTGGGTGTGAATAGTAGTAGAGGCCTATACTACTGGAAGCACAGGACTCACACTTGGATCAGGAAAAGTCACAAGGTTACCAAGAAGCTAGTAAATGATTCCGTTTTATTCATGTGTGTCGTTACCTTCGATTCGGTAATGACTAAGAAGACAAGCATCGTTCAAATCTTAATGTCATAAAGAATCGAGTCCGATTAGTATAAATCCGCGAAAGGAGTTGATTGGTTCAGAGAACCATGTCTTATATAGTGACGAAACTTCAGTAGGAATACTAAAGAAGTAAATGGTCGAGGTAGTCGATAGAAATATAACAATCTTCATTAAAGAATTGAGCAATCATTAGCCAGAGATGTGACTTGCTATGTGGTGTTACTGGCCACAAGAAATGTTTCCGCCCTGCTCTTACTAGTCAAATGGCGGGGAGTCAAGTTTTTGTTCAACAATCAAAGAGTACTCCAACTAAAAAGGAGGAGATGCCAAAAGCTAAAAGATGTATATGTCCGAAAGCACGAATTAGAGATAAGTGGTGCTATTCTTACTATTCCGAAGCATCCATGTGTTGTTCAAACTCTTTTTGTTTTCTTTATTCCATCAACTTGATTTATTCGATCTGATTCTAATATAAGAGTTTGGTTCGTTATGTGTCTTGTGCGTTATAAAATCAAAGGTCATAAGAATAAGACCATTCGAGTTGTTGTTATAGCAAAAGTAAAGGCCTTATCTTGGGTTTAGTCTATAAACCAAGAAGGAGCAGGAGTCTGCAATGAGAATTGAGTTTTAACTCAAAGATTAGGATCGAAGGCCCAATAGAGATTGATGAGCGGGTAAAGGTTTGAGCACCGCTAGTAATTAAGAAATTTGAAGAGTTTGACAATCGTTTGGCAAACCAAAAGTTAAATATCGTACATTTTAGATTACAACAGAGGAAGTAAGATAGGACTCAAATGTTGTGACTAGTAATTTCTCGTAAACTTTAGATCTGCTCACATCTTATTTGATTGTGATGCCTCAGATTCTTCGTGCCTTATAAATTCGCATATTCTTTTCAAATTGTTTGTTACGCAATTGTCCAATCATTTCATATAGATAACATAGGAAATATCATTACTTACTGATAAAGTCTACAGAGATAGTGTCATAGGAATTGAAAGTTATAATCTTTCTGCTAGCCTAATTCCTATCTTCTTTTCCCAACTTTGATATTATTCTCGACATGAATCGGTTGTCAAAGAACTACGCATATCTCTTGTGCTACGAAGAGATGATATGCATCCCTATCGAAAGGAGGGATTCTATTTATGTCTATGGTGAAAATAATAAATTTCTTTCTTAAAAACTCATAAATTTATATCAAAGGGATATTCTACTTATCCGGCTTATACAGTTAATACCTTGAAAGAGGAGAAGAAAACTGTGAATGATAGCCTTTGGATAATTATCGACCGGCTGATTAAGAGTGCATATTTTCTCGCTATACGTACAACGGTTCTAATGGAGAAATACGCACAAGTTTACTTAGATGAAATTGTGGCGAGACATGGTGTGCCACTAAAGATTATTTTCGATCGTGATACTCGCTTCACTTCTCACTTTTGGGCGAGTATGAAGAGTGAATTGGGATCTCGAGTTACTCCCAACACAACTTATTATCCCCAGACAGATGGTTAGACGGAGAGAACAATCCAAGCAGTAGAAGATATGCTTCGTGCATATGTCTTAGAGTTCGGTAATAACTGTGAACACCATTATGTTGGGATAATGTAGGATAGAAAATCCTTGGTGGTCCTGAAATAATTCAAGACACCACTGATAAGATTCAAATTATACGAGAAAGAATGAAAGTAGCCCAGAATCGACAAAAGACCTGTGTAGAAATGGAGGAGACGATCCATAGAATTCCAAGTGGGTGATACTAAAGGTAACCCCATGGAAAGGTATTATGAAATTTGAGAAGAAAAAGAGATTGAGTCCTAGATTTATTGGACTTTTCAAAATTATCTAACAAGCATACCGCTTGAAATTGCCTAAAGATTTGGCAGGTATTCATGATGTATTTCATGTAAGATATCTACGTAAATGCTTGAGCATATATGATGAAACGGTTCCATTATCCAAGGTGAAACGGATAATAAACTTATACTTAGGGAATATAAGAATGAGATAAGAGCGAAATATCCTCATTTATCTAAATCGTTGTGATTTCGGGGACGAAATCCTCAAAAGGAGGAGGTATTTGTAACATACACGTTTTGAAATCGTGTTATGTAATTTAAAAGTTAATAATATTATGAAATATTATGTGAAATTGAGTGTTGAGTTCTAACAGATAGTTTTTACTAGAAATGAAGTAAAACTATGTTTAGAATCACTCATAAAATATTGGAAGTCTAATGAGATTCCAATTAAAAGCCAAATAGTGAAATTTAGAGAAAATATAAAATTTGGAATAAGTAAAATTTTATTATTGAAAGTTGTAGATAATCTCGTTAGAAACACGTAGGCGAAAACCTCATCGAAATCCGAGTTATAACGAAGAAGTTATGACCAATCGAAGATCCGCGATAAAACCGGCACGGTGCCGAATGACGTAAAAAGTGAGTTTTTGATAAACTACTTTTTAGCCTTAGTGATCTAAATGAAAGTCGTTGTATTCGTTAAACTGAGAAGTTCGATAAAAAGAACGCCAAAATCTGACTTCGTATGAGGAAATTATGATTTTTACAAGTTTCAGCTTAGTAGTACACAGCTAAAAACTCGAATTTTAGATCGAGTGATTTTTAGCCGACACAACCTAAACAAGAATCGAAGGTCTCATCATTAGCAGTACAACGGTAAAAAGTCTGACGAAAACGGACGTCGGATGAAGAAGTTATGAATTTTAACGGATTTACCAGTCCCGGTATGTTAAAAATAATAATATAAAAATAAAGTCAAAATTTTCCGACAAAGTCTAAACAAAAGTTGTAGAGCATAATTTTCTCTACGCGTGCATATAAAGAACGTCAAAAACGGAGCCCGTATGCAAAAGTTACGGATTTTAGAAGGTCGGGGCACAATTTCCGAGAAATCTCGCAGGGATAAGGCTGATTTCGGTGAGTCATCATGCCACGTGTACGAGCCGAAGACCCAGCTGCTGACGCATTGCCTTCTGATTCATCCGATCAGCGGCCCAATCCCCGTGTCCGATCCATGACTCATCCTCGCATGAACAGTACCCGCGTGTCGCCTCCGGATTCGACCAACTTCGCGACCAGTAGCCTTCCGACGCGCCTCACACACCTGTCCGAACCGAGGCCTCGCAGCCTGCCACCTGCTTCGCTCTGCTGACGCTGCGTGTCCGCTGACTCATCTCTTCTCGGATCCGAAGGTCGGTCTCACACCCTATATAAGGGAGGTGTGAGACTTCCCGGGGAAGGGTTTATTTTTGCCCCTTTTTCACCCCTAAACTTTATTTTAGGCCATTTCGACTTCCCCCGAAGCCCCGATACTTATTCCAAAGCCCGAAACACGCCCCGAGATTCCCGAGAAGCCCGAAAAATTTATCTTTTCGGTTTTGAAGCCCAACCTTCGCAGGGCCCGGTTTTCAAGAAAACTCCCGGTTTTCAACGAAGAAAGTCATATTTAGAGCCGAAGTGCTGCCCAAATTATTATTTTGACCCCCGGTTAATTTAAGGTGAGTTTAATATATAGGAACAATTGTATGTTATGTGTTATATGTGCTATATGCTTTTCCATGTTATCATCTCGAGTTGTTGTTTCCGCTATTTTTATAGCAAGGCTGTACCTCTGACTTGAAGTGTATGACATAGGCATCACTTGGGTATTGGTATGAACCGTTGACCATGAAGTGTATGACATAGGCATAACTTTGGCTTCGGTAGAATGATATTCCTGAGTATTTTCCCGTGTTAATTTTTTTATTCGCTATGTTTAATAGCAAAGTAAAACCTTTGACCATGTGATCAGTGAAAGGACTTAGATTCATATTGGTACTGGTATGTAGCCTCTGGCCATGTAGAACATGTCTCCGTAAGAGAATGATTTCTATTCTATGGTATTGGCAAAAAGGGTTAGACAGGGCGTGAAAACCTGAAATCTACCAAAAGGTTAATCCGAAGTTGTATGTCTTCTGTGCCATTTGGGCCAAAGAGTTATTGATGTATATCAAGTATGGAAATTGTTATGTCTCAATGATTGTATATCTTTGAATCAAATCAATGATTGTTAGGGAAAGCTTATCACATTATGCCTTTGTTGTTCCTTGCTCCTATTTGCTTCTGCCATATTGGTATATATATGGCATAACGTTATATTATATCTATTATTGAACTCACTAAGCGTTATCGCTTACCCCTCCCAATGTTTTAACATAATGCAGGCAATAAGCACTCAATATAGTTGGAAGACTTAGAATAGTTTGTAATAGTACTTTTGTACTTCAGTTTATGTTTGTATAAAATTACAATATCCTGGGTAGTTATGTAAAATCTTAAAACATAGTCGGTTTGTATCCAATCTTTTGTAATGACTTTATCAATGTAAAAATTGATGGGTTTTTGAGCATTCTAACACTTCCTAAGTGTACATGCAACCCTAATAACCTTGAATCTATGTTTTCTCTATATACATGCAAATTTCTTTTTCAAGGTTATTTCCTAACTAGCATGGCATGGGGATTACATAAAACATAAAAACTAGTAGAAATACATACCTTGTTGTTGCTTGGATTCCTTCAAGACTTTGTGAGCCTAGCATCCCAAATGTTGTGCCTCAAATGCTTCACACAACACCACAAGACTTGGAATAACTCGAGAGAATACTTCTAGCACTCAAAATCGGTTATGCCCTCTCTAGTAATACTAGGTCCACTAGGTCACGATTTTGCTAGCCATAGGGTTCCTTTTATAGTGTTGTCACAATTAGGGTTTACACATGAATGCCCTTAATTGTCATGACTCTTGATTTCTCATGACCCATGGGTTTGTAACTCCCATGGACTATCCATGGAGCTCCATATGGTTATAACCAAACCCATAAACCATGGATCATTAATCCACCATAAAAGAATTGATGATTGTCATAATCAACCCTATATATTTAATTAGTCTCACTTTGATCACCAAATTAATACTAGATTAATACTTGATCAATACTAATTAAATAATACTATTATTAATATATTAGAACTTATAATATATTAACAATCATAAGTGCCTTATTCTCTCATCTAGTCTATCCAAGTATTGCAATGCCATGCAACCCAAATGGACCATGTCGGGTCGGGTCAAGTACATACCAAATAAAGTTATGGACTTAGACACTATATCCAACAGTCTCCCACTTGGATAAGTCTAATAACGATATTTGCCAATATGACTTCAAAATCCGACTAGCAATCGTAGCTCTTTCAAAGTCTCTCGGAACTGAGATGATGATGATACGCCATTTAAGATAAGTGATCATATAATCCTCTGTTCTCATGATATCAGCCGGACAAACACATGGAACATGGTCTTACTTATTGTCCAGCATTTGTTTCTCGATCTCTGATTTGTTTCGACATAGAACTAAATTGAACACATCAATTAGGTTCTGACCGGGCCCGGTACATAGGTCATAACCAAATCATCGAGGGGCCCAGATATCGCTTCTATTTCTAGAAGGAACAGATAAACTTCGACTGATATGCTTGTACTAACTACTTGTTGAATTATTCACAAAGGCACGTTTTATGACATCGAGTTACCAATGCGTTTTCGTGCAATCAATGAATAACCAACTCATAGTCAACAACTCATATCTCTAGGTTTGAAGATTTATATGATATTACCGTCTCACGATCACTCGAGATAAATTCCATGAAGTGATGCAAGTGAGCGTGGGTTGGATCCAATACTCAGCCCTTATGAGTACTCATGAATGTTGTAGCAACCATTGCATTGTCCAAAGCACTTTTAGACAAATCATACAAGCCAAATTCATGACAGTCTTAAATCAATACTTACTTCCAAAGTTTGACTGACTGTGGATGGTTTGAATAATAACATAATTATTCTGGAAGTAAAAACATGCAAAATTGAAACATAGTAAACAATCAACACAAGATAGTAACACCTTACTCATAAATAAATAACAACTTTTATTTATCATCAAATGTCAATTACATTTTACAAGTTTCAGGAATCTAATTATTGAAACTAATATCATCCTTCAGCCTAATGCGCCTCGCATGCTGTAAATGCTTAACCCTGCTCAGTCCCTTCGTGAGGGGATCTGCCGGGTTCTCATATGATGATACCCTCTTAGCCACGAGGAGTCCTTCTTCTATTCGATGTCTGATGAAATGGTATTTTCTGTCAATGTGCCTAGATCTCCCGTGATCTCTTGGTTCCTTAGCCAAAGCAACTGCACTTTCGCTGTCACAGAAAATTTCCATTGGCTCCTTTATAGCTGGTACAACTCCAAGGTCTCCGATGAAGTTCTTTAGCCATATCGCCTCCTTAGCTGCTTCACTTGCTGCTATGTACTCTGATTCACAAGTAGAATCAGCTACTGTCTCCTGCTTGGAACTTTTCCAAGTAATTGCCCCTCCATTTAGGATAAAGACCCAGCCTGACTGAGAGCGGAAATTATCCCTATCAGTCTGGAAGCTAGCATCACTATATCCTTCGACTCTCAAGTCATCACTGCCTCTAAGGGTAAGGACCCAATCCTTAGTCCTCCGCAGATACTTGAGAATGTTCTTTATCGCTGTCCAGTGTGCCTTGCCTGGGTTCCCTTGATATCTACTGACCATGCTCAAAGCAAAGGCCACATCAGGGCGAGTACAAGTCATAGCATACATGATTGAGCCCACAGCGGAAGCATATGGTATATGACTCATTTCAGCTATCTCAGCTTCTGTACTCGGACTCTGAGTCTTACTCAGCTTGGCATTACTCTGGATTGGTAATTCTCCTTTCTTGGATTCTTGCATGCTGAACATCTTCAGCACCTTATCCAAGTAAGTACTTTGACTAAGTCCAATTAGTCTCTTACTCCTATCTCTCAATATCCTTATCCCTAGGATATAGGCAGCTTCCCCAAGGTCCTTCATAGCGAAACACTTCCCAAGCCAGGACTTAACCTCCTGCAAGGTTGGGACGTCGTTTCCTATGAGAAGTATGTCATCCACATACAACACCAAGAAGCTAACTATGCTCCCACTAGCCATGACATACACACAAGACTCATCCTCACTCCTAGAAAATCCAAACTCTTTGACTTTCTCATCAAAGCAAAGATTCCATCTGCGAGATGCTTGTTTCAATCCATAAATGGATTTATCAAGCTTACACACTCTATTAGGGTATCTTGTATCGACAAAACCCTCTGGTTGAGCCATGTAAACATCCTCAACCAACTTTCCATTAAGGAAAGCGGTTTTGACATCCATTTGCCATATTTCATAATCATGAAATGTAGCTATGGCTAACAATACTCTAATAGACTTAATCTTAGCTACTGGTGAGAAGGTCTCATCATAGTCAACTCCCGGAGTTTGAGTAAAGCCCTTCGCAACCAGTCGCGCTTTATAAGTGTGTACCTTCCCATCCATGTCAGTCTTCTTCTTGAAGATCCATTTGCACCCAACTGTCTTACGACCTGGTACATTGTCAACCAAGTTCCAAACTTTATTGTCATACATGGACTGAATCTCGCTGTCCATAGCCTCCTTCCATTTAGCAGACTCAGGGCCTGCCATGGCTTCCCTGTAATTATTAGGTTCATCCAAATCTATTAGTGTACTATCACTAATAAATGTATCACCTTCAGTGGTGATGTGATAACCATAATAAAAATCAGGTGTGTTCCTCACCCTAGTGGAACGTCTTGGAGGTACAGACTCATCTATCGGATCAACAAGAGTTTCCTCCTTAGGTTGGTTGATAGCATTTGAGGTTCCTTCACCACTTGACTCTCGAAGCTCTTCAAGGTCAATTTGCCTCCCACTGTCCCCTTGGCTTATTAATTCTCTCTCACGAAAGACTCCTCTTCTTGCTACAAAAACGACATTATCACTGGGTCTGTAGAAGAGGTAACCAAAGGATCTCTGTAGGTAGCCGATGAAAATACACCTCTCACTTCGAGGTTCAAGCTTATCATGAGTCTCACGCCTCACGAAAGCTTCACAACCCAAAATCTTGATGTGGTCAAAATTGGGAACTTTCCCAGTCCACATCTCGTGAGGTGTTTTGGTAACCTTTTTAGTAGGGACTAGATTAAGGATATGGGCGGCAATCTCTAAGGCATACCCCCAGAAAGAGATTGGTAACGAAGCTCGACTCATCATGGAACGAACCATATCCAACAAGGTTCGATTGCGCTTCTCAGCCACACCATTCAACTGTGGTGTCCTGGGAGGTGTCAATTGTGAGACAATCCCACATTCCTTAAGATAGTCAAGGAACTCAATGCTAAGATACTCTCCTCCTCAATCGGATCGGAGCATCTTGATGTTCCTGCCCAATTGATTCTCGACTTCCTGCTTAAACTCTTTGAACTTTTCAAAGGTTTCTGACTTATGCTTGATCAAGTAAATATATCCATATCTACTGTAATCATCAGTAAAAGTCACATAATAGCGATTAGCATCCCTTGTAGCAACTCTGAAGGGCCCACACACATCCGTGTGTACAAGGTCCAATAAACCTTCACCCCTATCACAAGTACCTGTGAAGGGTGACTTTGTCATTTTTCCAAGTAAACAAGACTCGCAACTATCATCTGACTTGAGGTCAAATGATTCCAAGACTCCAGCCTTTTGGAGTTGGCCTATGCGCTTCTTGTTAACATGTCCAAGACGACAATGCCACAAGGATGCTTTATCCAAGCTATCTGAAGAATCAATATACAACACATTATTTCCTAGATTGTCTACAACATTCACAGCTTCATATACACCATCACAAGGTAATGCTTTATAGTAAAATACATCATTGTAATAAACATTAATAGCACCATTTTTATTATCAAATGAAAATGAAAAACCACAACCTGTATCAAATGAAAATGATAAACCACAACCTGTTGCCCATGACTAAGTTTATCTTCCCATGCTCCACTTGCTCACTTCTTCTTAGTGCCTGCAAATCAGTATATATGTGAATACCACAACCTGTATCAAGCACCCAAGAATTAGCATTAGATGAGTTATTAGACAATATTGTGTAAATACCTGCATGGGTGGGTTTAACCTTCCCATCCTTTACATCTTGCAGATATTTAGAGCAGCTTCGCTTGAAGTGTCCCTTATCCTGGCAATAGAAGCACTGTGCTTCCTTTGGGTTTGAAGAAGGAGTAATGGGACCTTTCTTTGTCCCACTTGAAGAGGAACCATCAAGAGTCTTACCCTTGGTACCCTTCGAAGGGTTTTTCCTCTTCTTACCCTTTCCCTGCCCAATAGCCAGAACAGGGGCTGTTGAAGGAGTAGAAGTAGCAACCGCTTTACCCTTAAGGCCATTTTCAGCTGTCCTTAAGAGTCCTTGAAGTTTGCTAAGTGTGACTTCCTCCTTGTTCATATGATAAGTCATACGAAACTGATCATAACTTGGAGGTAAGGAATGGAGAATGATGTCAATCGCCATTTCCTCAGGAAAGTCAACATTTAGCTTCAGCAACCGGTCAACGAACCTTTGCATCTTCTGCAAGTGACCGGTGATGGGTTCACCATCCTTCATCCTTGCGGTTATCATGGAGGAGATGATTTCATACCTCTCCTGACGCGCGCTCTGATGGTACCTTTCCATCAGATCCAGGTGCATCTCATAGGGGTAGAAATCTTCATAGGATTTTTGAAGTTCAGGAGTCATGGTGGCCATCATGATGCATGCTACTTTAGTAGCATCCTTTTCATGTGCAACAAACTCCGCAAACTCTTCAGGAGTAGCAGTGGCTTCACTCACAACCTTAAGCTCCCTATCGAGGACATATTCTTTGTCCTCATAGCGGGTAATCATTCTGATGTTTCTGATCCACTCATTGAAATTGGATCCATCAAAGATGACCTTACCACACAAGTTCATAAGGGAAAAGGAGCCTGTTGGGTTTGAGCCAGAAGCATTGTTGGAAGACATCTGAAAGGAAAGAAAGACAAGTTTCATTAGATTAGGAATCCTTAATAATTCACCCAAATGAAATATTAAGGCTAGGATCCAACAAACTATTTATAGTTGGAAGAGGGATGCCGTAATCCATACTATAAAATATTTGAAGGTAGGTAAATGACGATTTACCAATTTCCACCATAAGAACGAAATATTTTATTATTAGGTTTTATTGGTTTTGAAACTCCTAGATCTTTTGAGATACATTGAACTTTTCAATGGCATGTTTGAATCTCGATTGTGCCCTCTCAAGTTTGTGACTGGGATGCCGAGGATCACAAACAAGGTGTTAATAACCATACAAATTGACTTGGTACCCTCAACAATATTACCTAATCGATGTGCCGGTTAACCACACACGCTCCACCGATCTATAATAAAGTCAAGTTACCCTTTGCCACTCTTACTAGTCCATGTTAGTGTGCCGGTTAACCACACACGCTCCACTAACGACTTGGTAAGGTACAAAGTGTAATTTTATGGGCTAGCACCAATTTCACATTTTCCTAAAGTAACTAAGATTGGGAATTTATAATGTATAGTTACTTTATAATTCATTATACTTTTAACGAGTATTTAAAGTCGTATCCTACCCGTTCGGCTAACGACCCTCCACCGATCAAGGAAGCGGTGGGTGAGAGTGGACACCCATTAAGTCACCATTTTATAGGCAACAACCTTATACCCCCCTTATAGACCGGCTTCGTGAATGAGGCCTACTAACGGTAAGAATGACATATTCTTATACATATCTATATAATAAAATTATAATAATAGTATAAGTGTTGATTTTTAAACTTTTTAAAAATCTAAGGTTTAATTTGGAATTAAAGTATTAAAGTGTAAGACTTTTCAAATTCCAAAACTTGAGGGCAAGATTTGAAACTATTCCAAGTCTCTTCAATTTGTAACTTATGAGTTTTAATGGTTCATAAAATGAAGACTCTTCATTTTATGAAACTTCTTTAGTTCTTTAATCACAATTTAAAGAAGTGACTTTTGGTTATCCATAACTTGAGGACAAGTTATGGACACCATCATTTCCATTAAGATCATGAATTAAACATACATGGAGGTTACATATAATTCCTATGATCTTCTAAAAACTCATAAGAACACAAATTCATGTCAAGCAATTTCAAGAAATCATATAAACATATACAATACTTGAAAATTGATAAAAGTCATGTAAAATGGGTTAACATAATCATTATCATTTTGAAAAACAGATTTTACAAGTCCAAAACAGATTGGGATAATGATCTTAATCCATTTCCAGCAACAAAACTCGAAAAAACTGCCCAGCACGCTCCTACTCGCCGAGTGCATTATTCTACTCGCCGAGTAGGATGAATTTGTTCATGGACTCGGTGAGTCCTCCCCATGGACTCGGCGAGTCTAGTCGTCAGAATGCAGAATTTTCGATTTTTAAGCAGTTTTGCATCAAGTATACAGAAAACAATCCTAGGCTCTGATACCACTGATGGGTTTTTGAGCATTCTAACACTTCCTAAGTGTACATGCAACCCTAATAACCTTGAATCTATGTTTTTTCTATATACATGCAAATTTCTTTTTCAAGGTTATTTACTAACTAGCATGGCATGGGGATTACATAAAACATAAAAACTAGTAGAAATACATACCTTGTTGTTGCCTGGATTCCTTCAAGACTTTGTGAGCCTAGCACCCCAAATGTTGTGCCTCAAATGCTTCACACAACACCACAAGACTTGGAATAACTCGAGAGAATACTTCTAGCACTCAAAATCGGTTATGCCCTCTCTAGTAACACTAGGTCCACTAGGTCACGATTTTGCTAGCCATAGGGTTCCTTTTATAGTGTTGTCACAATTAGGGTTTACACATGAATGCCCTTAATTGTCATGACTCTTGATTTCTCATGACCCATGGGTTTGTAACTCCCATGGACTATCCATGGAGCTCCATATGGTTATAACCAAACCCATAAACCATGGATCATTAATCCACCATAAAAGAATTGATGATTGTCATAATCAACCCTATATATTTAATTAGTCTCACTTTGATCACCAAATTAATACTAGATTAATACTTGATCAATACTAATTAAATAATACTATTATTAATATATTAGAACTTATAATATATTAACAATCATAAGTGCCTTATTATCTCATCTAGTCTATCCAAGTATTGCAATGCCATGCAACCCAAATGGACCATGCCGGGTCGGGTCAAGTACATACCAAATAAAGTTATGGACTTAGACACTATATCCAACAAAAATATTATTTTATAAATATGCATGTAGCATGTTTTGGAATAACTTTATTGTCAAGTATGAAAGTTTGGGTGTTTCAGAAATATGAAAGTATAGAAAGGGGTTCTTTCAGCTTTGGTTTTAAGAAAAGAGATTGAGAAATTATGCAAAAGGTATCTTGGCTTAGAGTAGAATTTTATTGATTGTACTGTTTATGTTTCTTCTGAAATGAAAATCCCAATGTTATGAAATGTTTGTTATTCCATCTATGCCATTTTAATGAAATGAAATTCATTTTTCCTAATGAAATGTGTAGTTTGTTATGTATGATATGTTTCTTGTATTTAAATGCAATTTGTAATAAAATAAGGTATAAACAAGTTCAATAAGATAAAAAGAATTATTGGTTTCATTGTAGAACCACAATAAATATGCATCAAGATCTACAAAGTTGTATGTATGATTTAAGTACTACCAAACATACATAAATGCATGGAAAATACTAAAAAATTGTCTTTAAACAATATAGGTCACCAAAAATGTTACTAATAAAATATATGCACACTAATAGTAAAAACCAAACCTAAATTACTTAATGATATTAGGGTTATCATGATTGTTGACAATCCCTTATACCATCCTCCTTAGTGTAAGCCTTGTGATCCTTCAAGGGCGTGGAATCCTTTTTAGGGCATTTGACTTTCTTTATGTACCCTGTGAATAACATAGGTTGTCATAGGTACCTTGCCCCCACTACCCTTTAATGATCTCAGAACTACAAAATAAGATTAATCAATACTATGTTGTAATTCATATAAGAACATGGTGTGGACTTAAAATATACCCGAGGTACCGTTGTATTGTTTGATGGACATTTTGTTCTTGATTCCTATTTCTTTGCAACTGCTTCACCTAGTCAAAATTCTTCTCCTAGTAACAATATGTCTACTCAATTCACTCGTCTCTCTTTCTGTTGTATCTCTCTTCATTTTCATTGTGATTCTACCATGCAATCTTTTTTTTTCGAGGAAAAGGCTTGTGTTGTTTAATAACTAGCCACATTGTACTATCATTTAGAGGATTAAGGTTATATTTGTAACAAGTTAGGAAGGTGTCTTTACTAAATCATGATGTTGTATATATCTCTCCATCTTGGTTTAGGTAAGAAATAGTTGCCATTATATGCAAGCATGAAACACTTGTCAGTTGCCAATTTCTACATACACATCTTCTTTCATTGAGATCCACAACATATGGTGTAACGCTTGGTCCATGTGTTATTTATTTCTCAACATTTTAGGGTTTTAGGCTGGAAATCGACGAGTTGGGGAGCTCCAACTCGTCATGTAGGGATCTATTTGGACGCGGATTAAGGACTCAACTCGACGAGTTGGGGAGCCCCAACTCGACGAGTAGACGCTGGAAAGGAAAACCCTAATTTTTAGGGTTTGCACCCTATTTAAAGGCCTTAAGCCTCATTGTTAGCCTCCTTTATCGCCCCTTTGTCTACAGAAACCCTATTCCATGATTTTCCTACCATTTTGAGTGTGTGAGAGCTTAAAGAGTACATTGTTGGTATTTGTTTGAAGCGGCTTGAAGTATGAGGTGTATAGCTGAAGGGAGAGGCTGTATATCCGGTGTCTTCTCTGTTGTAGCAGCCATATTGAGGTATAAAGTTGATACCTTGATCATTTATTTGCTAGATCTCTTCATGTGGGAGTTTATGGTCATTATTAGCTTATTTTGGGATCATTCTTGGATTTGAGCATGTCATGAAGCTATAACTTCAGATCTGGACATCTCATGGCCTCTTTTGACTTAAAGTTGCCATCTTTATCAAGTCTTGGCCCTCCTTTATGCCCTAAATCCCTTAATAAGCTAAGATTGAGTGTTTTAACCTCCTTAAGGCCATGCATGGACGTAAAGTCAACAGCTTTATGTGGTATCTCAGCCCTAGGGAATCATATCTACAGTTTCGAGCGCTAGAATCGCTTAGAAAGTGGTTGAATGAGTTAAGACTAGGCAAACTTGATGAGTTTCCTTTCCAACTCGGCGAGTTGGCCTAGGGTTTCCCCGATCTTGTGGACACTGTTTGAACTCGACGAGTTGTTGCGATAACTCGACGAGTTGACTAGGGTTTTCCCCGGTTTTCTGAGAACTGAAGGAACTCGACGAGTCGGTAGGTGTACTCGACGCGTTGGGTCAACATGGACTGTTGACTTTGAATTTGACCATGGTTGACCAAGTTTGACTTTAAGGGTATCTTTGGAATTTTGGGATTTTGATGAAGTTAGTCGCATGGTGGTTGTAGGCAGTTGGGCTCGGAGCTGTGAGTTGGGATTTGATCTTACCGATTCAGCATTCATTGAGCGGTGAGTCTCCTCACCATACCAGTGGGTTGAAGGCAGCAAGGCCAGCCCATTATGTGATTTGTGGTTTGTTAGTCGATTATGACATTATGTTGGTATGCTAGTTGTCACTGTGATACTTGTATGGAAGACCTCGGGGGGTTCCCATGGCAGTAGACTAAGACCATGTGGGGGTTCCCATGGCATTTGGTGTAAGACCTTGGAGGGTTTCCAGGGCATCCTAGTATGTTGGCATGTTTAGTTTGTATGACATTTTCTTGGTTAACTACGACCATGTGGGGGTTCCCATGGCAGTTAGTGAAGACCATGTGGGGGTTCCCATGACAGTTAGTGAAGGCCATGGGGGGGGGGGGGGCGGGGGTTCCCATTGCAGGTAGTTAAGACCACGTGGGGGTTCCATTGGCACTCCGTATAAGACCTTGGAGGGTTTCCATGGCATCCTTATATGTTTGTATGCATGGCTTATGCGGTTTATGTAGCTGATATGGCTAATATGGTTTATGTGATTATGTGAATTGTCTGGGGTATGCTCTGGGGAACTCACTAAGCATTAGCTTACAGTTTGTTGGTTGTTTCAGGTACTTCAGGATCTAAGGGAAAGAGCCCGGCGTGATGGCGCGGCATGCACTCTCTGGCATTTTGTTTGGGACACTCTGATATTATGAATACTTCATTTGATGTTATGGATTTTGAAAACAAATGTGATTGGAATTCTATATCTTATGGAAATGATTTGACTATTTAAAATGAAAATTTTATTGGAATTTTGGGCTGTTACAAGTTGGTATCAGAGCCTTGGTTTGAGGGATTCGGGCACACCCTCGGGTGTGTCAGAACGCAAACTGAGGAATTGGTAAAATTGTTTTCAAAAATCAAAAGTTAAAAACTTCTTAAAACAGAAAATGGGAGAGTGCAATGTGCGCAAGTAAGTTGTTCCCCAATATGTTAGCCATGCTATACTGATATTTGGAATATGATAGTCAGATGGATTTTGCTATGTGTATGCTTTAAAAATTATATACGGTTAGAATCTTATAGCCTTAGAATAATTGATTTGGCCTTATTTCCTGTTCCTTGTCTGGTTGTGGTCCTAGGGGAGGGTCTGTTATTCAACAGTCTATTTGATCCTGTTCTGTGTATAATTTGCATGCATAGGGCAAACTGTTATGATTGGTTTGAGTTTTGGTTGATGGGATTGGACAAATCTTAGGACAACCTAGGATTTGAGTTATGCGGTAGTCTGTGAGATATGTTTTGTGTTGGGACGAAATAGAGTTATCAGGTAGAGCTTGAGGAAGGTACAGGTAGATGTGGAAGGTAGTATTAGGCCCGTACTACTAAAAGCACATGACCTGTACCCGAACCAATGTTAGATCATGAAGCTCTAAGGATACCGGTGTGGAAGAATGCCCTTTTGAATATCTTGATCATTCTGATGTATGGTATTTTTTAGTTATTGAAGCCGAGGTTACGAGGGGAATCCTTGATGCTACCCCGGTGATTTTCGGTACCGTCAAGGAAGGGATGATGAAGATCATGGAGGAGCGGCTCAGGTCTTTCCGAGCCGAGATTGCTGAGGGGCCAGGTCGGGGCCCGAACTCCCTCGTTCCGGGAGTTCAAGGCATGCGAAGCGCTTGAGTTCTTAGGGGTCAGGGACCCCATAGCTAGTTGACGCTGGGTGGCAGACATTTTGTTGAGTATTAGATGTTGCGTCATTGGGCCTTTTACTTAGTCTTTTATATTATCGATTTGGGCCTGTCCACTCGTTATTAATTCTAGGGTTAGAGTATTTAAGATGCATGCATGCATCGTATTTTAGTTAACTTTTTGATCTTTACACTGTAACCCTAATCACGCCTCTACATTAGAAATTCTTCATAGAGTTCTTCTGAGGCGTGACGTTTAATCCTTCGACATTCTAGAATCATTATTGTGTTCTTGATTTATCTGTTCTTGAATCTAATCGATCATTAAGGATCTTATTCCTAACAATTGGTATCAGAGCAGGAGACTGTGTAATCTATACGTATCTCTTCTGTTTACATAGTTTTAGGGTTTTCGTTAATATAGGATCTAGTTCAAGTCGTCTTCATTGTCACATTGACGGCTTAAATTGATCTTGATATTACCCTACAAACAATCTCAGTTTACACGTCTGATTCTTTACAGGTATCATAGAGAATATCATCATGCAGCACGACGATTCCAACATCAACTCCATTAATATCTCAAGCAGTATTGGATCAACAACAACAATCCCGATTCTCTTTCCTCATGAATATGAAGTATGGGCGCTTTATTTTGAAGATTATGTTCTCGGTTCAGACGACAATGGTTTTTTGATATGGGAAGCCATTACTCTAGGTTCATTTGTTCACACAGAGACCAAAAGAATCATGAATACTCAGAAGGAATACAACCAGCTACTCCTTGATGTGAAGGATGTTCCTCAAGACGAAAAAGATAAACTGATCAGCAACGTTAAAGCAATGAGGATCATTAGATTCGCTTTGGAGGCCGATACTTTTCGTCTTGTTAGTTCATGTGATATTGGGAAAGCCATTTGGGAAAGGCTTAAAGAACTTTACTCCACTGAAGCAGATCTTGAGCATTCAACTCAAACACTCCTGCTTTCGAAGTTCGATGCGTTCGTGCAGAAGCCAGAAGAAAATCTGAGCCAGACATTCAATCACTACAATCATCTTCTTAGCAAGATGATGAAGCATGGTATTGGACGCGAGGTGATCGAGCAAAAGGTTACTCTAATGAATGGGCTTAGATCTGAATGGATGGCAGTGGTTTCCACCATCAAAGCGCACGAGCAATTGAAAAGTTACACTTTAGCCAAGCTTGTTGGGATTCTCAAGGCACATGAAAGTGAGGTGTCGAAAGAAGCGAAAGTTGTTTCTGGTATGCGGTCTCTAGCTCTTGTTGCAAAGGGAAAAACTGTTGCAGAGGAAGATTCTGAGTCAGATCATTCTTAATGTGATCTTATGAACGAGGAGTTTGATTTAATGGTCTCAAATCCCAAAAGGTTCGAAAAGAAGAAATTTCCATTAAACAAGAACCGAAATTGGCAGGGCAGCTACAACTCAGAAAGGGTGAAAGAGGAGAACAAAAGCACTTCTCAGAAGGAGGAAGATAAGAAGGAGAAAAAGGTCATGGGAGACTCTGGCTATGATTGCAACTATTCTCATGGAAAACATCATCTAGCCAAGGATTGCATGCTGAGAAGGCTAAATGAGAAGAGAGAAGGAAAAGATGATTAGTGCTACCACATGCGAAAGCTGGAGAAGATCAAAAAGAAAAAGACTACTAATAACTCTATGCCTGCTTTGATTGTGCAGGAAAATATGGCTGAAAATGAATTTGGAGGAGTTGAAGTCTGGTCAACCGACTCGGAAGACGACGAGGTTCGCAAGCCCACATATGGCACGGCATTCGTTGCGAAAGAGGAAAGTTCGCAGTTTGCAGGAACGTGCTTGATGGTGACGAGTGAAGGGTCACAGATGTAGGAGAATGCTACCAGGAGTGAAAAAAGGGATGATAGCTGTTTCACTGCAAGGTCAGTTCCTGAACAAATCAATGAATGTGAACAACTGATCAACAAGGTAAACCAAATTCTCGAATCACTCAACATACCTGTGTCTAGATACGAAACTGAATTAAACGATCTAAAATTCACTTTTTCAAACATTAGCGATAGTCTAAAAAGAACTCGTTTGACAAACTCTAACCTAAATGATCAAATCAGCAGGGTTTCGTCGAAAAGCGATAAGAGGTGAATGTGGATTGAGAAGATCGAGTCGGATTTGTCTAAGTCTAGGGATTAGTTAATGTACTTGCAACGAGACAATTTGATGCTTTTAAAACAACATAACATTTTTTTTTGATTGCTAAAAGGCTTTACTTTAACATTACTCAGTTGCACCTTGATTGTGAGATTGGTAAGAAAATTCACAAGATTATTTTACCATTCCTCGAATTGAAGGAATACGAAATTGACGCCGACTGTTATAAATGTGAATCTATTGTCTCGTCTGATGAGACTTCTGATGCTTACAGGGTAGGACTGGAACGAATTGAATCATACATTAAGTCCAAAGACCACAAAAACATGTTAAAACAGCTTTTGGACGAAAATGATAAAAAGCAAAGCAAATCTGATACAATACAAAAGTTCAATTCATTGAGTACCAAATTAAGTTCAGAAAACAAAATAAATGTTGAAAGCACATCTGAATTCGATGAGGACAGTGATATGAGTGAAATCTCTGTTGAGGATGAGGTAGATTGCTCAGAGTTTGTTAAAAACGAAAATGAAACTGCGAAACCTTTGATTTCTGAAAATTCGGTTGAGTTCACACGTATTTCTCAAAACAAACCAGAAATTTTAAAAGCCAAAGCAATAGTTTTTCCCAAAGTGAAAACTGTACCTAATCAAGTGTTTGCCACTAAAGGACTTGACAAAAATCAAACTATTGAACTAACGTCCATTGTCATCGAAGACAACAAAGATGGTTGTGACGAGTTCTTTTGGTCCTCTCCTATCGATAATGCAGACGAAACAAAGGGTTTGTCCGAACGAACCTCGTGGAAAGTGAAGGGAAGATACGTGGCAGAGCCGCTGAACAATCTTTCAGGCTATGATAAAGGAAGCTCAAGTGGAACAAAGGAAAGTTCAAAAGAACCTCAGTCAGTGAAGGACGAATCTCATGCAAGAAAAACGAAACCCAAGGCGAATGTTCACAAGTCCACTGAGCAACTTGTAGAGCAAAAACGTCAAAGAAATCAGAGATATCAGAGAAATCTCAATGAAAGGAAGCAATTTTGGCAATCCCAAAATTCCAACTATGTTCGCAGAGAAAAATCTTCCAATCAGAATGCGAAAGCTTGTTCGCATGCGAATCCTGGACAATGTTCGCACTGTCATTCTTGCAATCCACAGAAACCAACTAGGAACTTTGCTCCAAAACCCTCTTTTTTAAAGAAGCCCAATGAGAAACCAAAATCTCATCATTCTCAACCCACGAAGGCATCGCTCAAAGATGTTATGGGAAAGGGAAAGTTAGTCTTGGATTCTGACGCTCAAACCAAAAAATCGACTGATAACCCAAAGAAAGTTGAGAAAGAATTCGTCAAGAATCAAATCAAAAATAAACGAAAGCAATCTGATTTAGAAGAAACGAAAATGAAAGATAATAAAGTAAAATTATTCACCATAACTAAGAAAGATAAAACCACCTTAGTTAAACGAACTTATATGGTTGATATTGCAATTACTTTTCCCCGTTCTGTCAAAGGCTCACAAGGACCCAAGCAACTTTGGGTTCCTAAATCTGCTTAATTTTTGCAGGTTATTCGTGACGAGTAGTTTGACAACGAATGGTACATCTACAGTGGCTGCTCACGTCACATGACAGGGAGGAAGGAGGAGTTGCGAGAGTTTCGATCTCTCAAAGATGGTGGAAATGTAAAGTATGGAAACAATTTGTTTGGAAAGATCAAAGGCTATGGGATGATAATAAACGGAGATTTTTCAATTCGTAAGGTGGCGTATGTGGAAGGCTTACAACACAACCTAATTAGTGTTTCACAATTGGTTGTAGGGACGAGCTTGAAAGTTTCCTTTGACAATGAAGGATCTGAGATAATTGAAAAGAAAACAAAAGCAGTTCTCCTAAAGTCGCAGCGAAAAGGAGAAATGTATCCTTTGAATCGGAACCCAATACGAGGGAAGCCTGCCATATGCTTGCTTACGAAAGCTCACTCTAATGATAGCTAGCTATGGCATAGAAGACTTTTGCACCTCAACTTCAAAAACATCAACAAGCTTGTGCTTGGTGATCATGTGTGAGGGCTTCCTCTCTTGAAGTATGATAAGGATCATTTATGTGCAGCCTGTGAAATGGGGAAGCAAAGCAGGAAAAGTCATCCTACGATAGTAAACACGAAAGTCATTGAACCATTGGAACTTCTACATATCGACCTTTGTGGACCTTCTGCAATAGAAAGTGTTGGTGGTAGTAAGTACATTTTCGTAATAGTTGATGATTTTTCACGTTTCACTTTGGTGTTCTTTCTTAAACAAAAATCAGAAGCTACTCCCAAACTCAATGACTTTATAAAAGCAAAGTGAGCTTCAACTGCGAAAGCTGGTTCCAAATGTTCGCAACGATCATGGGCTAGAATTCAAAAACCAGGCGTTTGAAGAATTTCTTACTGAAAAGGGAGTCTCACACAACTTCTCTGCTCCCTACACTCCACAACAGAATGGTGTAGTTGAAAGACGAAACCTCTCTTTATGCGAAGCTGCACGAACCATGCTCACATTCGCATGTCTGCCTTTATACTTCTAGGTGGATGCAATTGCAACTGCTTGTTTCACCCAAACAGATCTATTCTGAATAAGCGATTCTCTGTCCTGATGAAATCTTAAACAATCGCAAACCTAATGTTAAGTTTTTCCATGTATTTGGTTCCAGATGTTTCATTTTCAATTCTAAGGAACAGCGAAACAAATTCGATGTGAAAGGTGACGAGGGTATATTTCTGGGATATTCGCTGACCTCCAAGGCATATAGGTTTCTTAATAAATGTTCAAAGAAGATGGAAGAAACCTACTATGTCACGTTCGATGATAACTACTTGAAGAGGATTCAGTCGAAAGAGCATCAATCGAAGGAAATCTTTCCTAAGCCAAGTCCAGCCACTATTCCAATCTCCAATCTGTATGAAGAATTCATGCTACTTTTTGATGAACCATAAAAGGTTGTCACATCCGAAGCAAAGGCAACTGACAACAAAGTGGATGAATTAAAGAAGATAATTGATGACGCTGCGAAAGACATGCACAATCAGCCATCAACTACGAACATGCCTCAAGAAACGAGCACTCCATTCCAGGGGGAGGGTTACACTTCGTCTCTTTCGTCTGACCCACCCTCTGATACAAATGACTCACCTCCCACAGTGTCTCTCGAATCTCCATTCACAGGAAATACTTCAATTCCTGAAGAAGAGGACCACTCATCATTCGAGTGGGAGAATAAGGATGCGAATGACGATTCAGACGTTCAATCAGAATTTGAAGAATTAAACGCTGAATTGGATCCCTCTTATGATCCAAATTATCCTCCACTAGCCAAATGGACCAGAGATTACCCCAAAACCCAAGTAATTTGTGAATCTTCTACAGGAGTCCTTACGAGATCTCAGCAAAAACAAAACAAACTGCATTATTCTCTCAAGTAGAATATTGTATGTTTAACTCATTCGTTTCCAAGGTAGAACCCAAAACCGCCAATACTGCTCTTGATCATTCTGATTGGGTGCAAGCGATGCAAGACGAACTCAATGATTTTGAACGAAACAAAATTGGGAGGATAATTCCAACTCCACCAGATGCATCGGTTGTAGGTTTAAAATGGGTGTTTCGCAACAAAATGTATAAACAAGGGAACGTTATAAGAAACAAGGAGAGACTAGTGGTTAAGGGATATTGTCAGGAAGAAGGCATCAACTATGAAGAAACCTTCACACCTGTTGCAAGGTTGGAATCTGTTCGCATCTTCCTGGCATACACAACACACAAGAACTTTTAGGTGTTTCAGATGGATGTTAAATGTGCGTTCTTAAACGAAGAATTAGAAGAGACTGTATACGTGGAAAAACCACATGGGTTCGTTAATGAGAGGTACCCAATCACTGCTACATCTTGGATAAGGCAGTCTATGGTCTGAAGCAAGCTCCGAGAGCCTGGTATGAAAATCTCACTCGTTTTCTTAAAATGTATAAATTTAAACAAGGTTCGGTTGACCCGACCTTCTTTCGGAAGAAAGACGGAGACCACTTGATGATCATCCAAATTTATGTTGGTGACATCATTTTCGGTTCTATGAATCCCAGCTTAACAGCTGAATTCCGAAAATTGATGAACACAAACCTTGAGATGAGCTCCATGGGTCCAATTAACTTTTTCCTTGGATTGAATATAAGACAGGGACTAGAAGGCATTTTCATAAATCAAGAAGCATACACGAAGACCTTACTAACTAAGTTTGGCATGGTGGGAGACTCTAAAGTGAAGGTTCCAATGGCATTCGGAATGAAACTGACACCATCTCTGGAAAAACCAGCTGCTGATATGACCCTTTATTGTAAAATGATAGGATCATTGATGTATCTAACAGCTAGTAGACCAGATATTATGTTTTCCATTTGTTATTGTGCTAGGTTCCAAGAAAATCCACACGAACCTCATATGGTGGCCGTCAAGAATATCTTCAGATACTTGAAACGAACTTCAGCACTTGGCATATGGTACCCTACGAAATCAGGATTCTTCATACAAGCATTTTCAGATGCTGACCTTGGGGGATGTGGATTAGATAGAAAAAGCACAACTGGAGGATGTCAATTTCTAGATGGCAAACTTGTCAGTTGGCAATCCAAGAAGCAAACGTGTGTGTCCTTGTCAACAACTAAAGCTGAATATATTGTTGCTGCCTCATGTACATCTCAAGTCATTTGGATTCAAAGTCAGCTTCGTGACTATGGCTTAAGCATGAAACGAATCCCACTATATTATGACTCTGAAAGTGCTATTCACATTTGTCACAACCCAGTGCAACACTCAAAGACGAAACATATAGCACTGAGGTATCATTTCATCAAGGATCACGAAGAAGACGGCAACGTTGAAATTCACTACGTGAGATCCGCTGATCAGTTGGCTGACATATTCACAAAAGCCTTGCCTGAAACAACCTTCAACATAATTCTTCAATTCCTAGGAATGATGGAAGCTGAATCTATACCGAAACCACCTTCGCTTTAATAAAGTTGTTGACGCGAATCGATGCGAACGCTCGTAGAGACTCGCTGTCCACTGTTCATTTGTGGTTCGGTTTAACCAATATCCTTTTTGTACTTTATGTATAATGTTTCAAAACTTCAAAAATCTTTTGTTTGAAAAATCCAAAAATTCAAATATATTTGTTATCCTTTCGTTTTTATTCTTGTTACGCGAATTGGTACGAGCGCTCGCTTTAATTCGTTTCCGATTTTTCTGGGACCCGAATTGACACGAACGTTCGCCTTAATTCGCATCAAATAATTTTTGCTCGCTTTCAATTTTATTTTTGTCACGCGAATTGGCACGAACGCTCGCTCTAATTTGTTTCCGATTTTTTCGGGACACGAATTGGCACGAACATTCGCCCTAATTCGCATCATCTAATTTTATTATTATTATTATTATTATTTTTGTTGTTTTGTTTGACATTAATTTATTTTCATTTGTACATTATTCTATTTTATTCAAAAATTCAAAAATTCAAAAATATTTTTTTTATTTCTTTTTCAGAAAATCTCAAACTACAAAAATATTTTATTTATGTTTATTTTTATTTCTTTTATTTTCACAAATTTCAACACACCAAAAATATCTTAAGAAGATCATGGAGGCACAAATTCGTGTGATAGGGCAGGTATAACATTCTTTATCTATGTATTAGCTAAGTGTCCTAGAAGCATGCTGTTGTATGTTGTCTAAAGCCTCTATTGACTCGATGTGAAGCCTTAATGAATCGATTCTACCAATCGTTTCTTCCCAATTAGGCTGTTAAATTTACATTAGTCATGAGCTACCGTAATCTTCTCGCTTTGAGTTAAGAGTTATCTGCTTAGTCACTTTTGTTTAGCAGAGGTACATTCGCTTCTCTGGAACCATCTTCACATTTCTCCATTGCCTTCATACTCATCAATGTAACCCTTGAGACTCTTAGCAATATCACTGAGGTTTATGGTTGCACAACATCTGTGTTAATGATCTTAGTTTCGTTCACCACGAACTAAGTGAAACCCCAAATCCAACACACTTACATGAATTGACGGTGAACAATTAAATGTTCTAGATTTTCACCATGGAATTAACGAAAGCCACTTTTGTGGTATGTATCAAGGAATCTCTTTTTCTTTTGCAAGATCTTTATGAAGTGTTCTGGTTCCAAGTTACTTCTTCCCATAATATCCAAATTTTTTTTGAGATTTCAAAAGCTTAATCTTGTAACTAAAATAATTCCTCACCTACTCGTTTAACTGACTACACCGGTCACACGAGTAGTTCATCCAACATTCGTTCTTATGTCAAGTTCGTTGTTTGGTTGGAAAGTTAGCCACCCATTGAGCCTAATTAAAAGATGCCTTTCAATGTTTCTTGTCAAACATTTGATCGTATTTCAATGGGAAGCCACACAGACACTTCTTAGTCTCTCTTGATTTTGAAGGAAGAGATCATTACCCGGGATCTATAGTTTCGTGTCTTTTAATACATCACTAATATCCCACATATATATCTTGCTTTATTTCTTTTTCTTTGGCACACTCTCGCACGAAGATCTCTCTGATTTTCCTAAAGTCTGCTTGTGACACTCATGGCATTTTCAGTTTCACAGATTCAATGATGCTCAGTGTAATACACACAAGTTACCTTGTGTCTTAAATACGAACGGCGGTATGGATATTTACTGCAATGAATGGAGATTGAAAGGATGATAACAAGATAATGATGAAGCGACTGTTGGTGGATAAAATTTTGAAATTTAGGCGCGTGGAATTTGAAACTCTTCCACTTATCACGCCGTCTGACACCTTTATCGGGGCAACAGTTGTCAAATCCCGCTTTTTCAGGCGTCGTTTCAAAGGAAATCAATCAATCGATGCTTCAAATTCTCTCTCCTGCGTAATCGTATAAAAGGATTTTAATTCACATCATTACCTTTTACCACTATCAAATTCTCTCAAGAACCCTAACGACAATTTCTCTCTATTGTTCTTCTTCTTCATCAACCTGCAACAATGGCTGTTTCTTCAGTAGTTCATGATCAGACCGCTCACTCATCACTGCTTGCCATCAAAACAGAATCAAAACTTGATTCTTGATTTTTCCCCATTCAAGTACGATTCTTTCATGCTACCCATCATTGAATGCCTGAAGTATTCCCCTCTGGTCAATGCCTTAACTAAGGTTGAGTGCGTCCCAATGTCTCTACTCTCGAAGGCTTATTCCTCTGCATCGTACATCAAGGAAGAAGAACGCATCACCTTCGAAATCTCTGACAAGAAAACCTCTATCACCAATTCAAGGTTCCGTTCTCTGATAGGGCTTGCATACGATGACTCCTTGGTGAATCCAGACTCAATCTCCATCGTAGCTATTTTAGAGACGTTCTATGAGATTGGGTATAAAGATCTCATTCCTTCAATCTCCAAGTTCAGAAAACCCAACTTGCCTCCTCAATGGAATGGTTTGTTCACTCTTCTCTTCAAAGCCTTTTCTGAAAGAGTCATAGGTTCAGACTGTGCCAGTAAGTTCTTCATGACTCTGATGTATGGTCTTTACCACGACATGAACCTTGATTATGGCACTGTTCTATGGGCTCAACTGGTGCAAAGTACTCACTCCATAACACGACACAGTGAGATTTCCTGTGCTCGTTTTTGGACCATTGTTGTTCAAAGGGCAATATAAAAACACCAAATTCCCATGATGAAATATTCCATGATGTCTTCGATTGCTACTTTTCACATAACCAAGATCATTATTGCTGACAACTCGAAGTTTCCCTTTGTTGGTTCCATTCCGGAGTCCATGTTTCGTCGTGTTCCAGCTGCAAGCAAAAATTTGGAGGAATACAAAAAGCTTCCATCTTCTGGAGCTCGCACCATTAATCCTGAGATGCGCTTGACAATTGATGAAGCTGACAAAGTAAAAAAGGGAGGTAAGCAAAAGCAAACGAAAGAGGGTCCATCTGAGCCAGCTGTCACTCCAAAGAAGCGAAAGGCGAAAACTGCTCCTTCTGCAGCCAATCCCAAAAAGCGAAAGCAGCCTGCTCGCAAGCGAAAGACCCCAACACCAAGTGCAAGCGAAGGTTCGGAGTTTGACACTCAGTCAGACATTCACGTCGAGGAGGATGTTAACGTTCACAATAAAGATGAAATCGTTCATAATACAGAGGAGACATCCAATCCTGAGGTAACTCCAACTTTCAATGATTATGTTCCTTCTCCACCTCCTTCCCTTAAAACCACCTCTATCCTAATTACCATTGCTCCATGACCTCCACCAGTATCTTCACAACAACAAACCAGATTCCTCTCTCCATCCCACTGTTCACTGATTCAACAGTTCCTCCTACTACCTCAACCCCACCTTTTGTTTCAGTCAACGTATCTGATACAGGTGGCTAAAACTTCAGGTCTCTCGTCTCACACTTCTCATCATGTTTCCCCTATTAACCAAGATGACCCAGAAATGGTCTTTGGTGATGATGAATACGAAGATCTTAGGGGGTTTACTTACAATCCTTTTCAAATCCGGACTGAGAGTGAAGATGAAGTGCAAGTTACGAAACGGCAACTTCAGTCCCTTCATGAAAATATTGAAAAACTAATTCTCTCTGCCAAGGCTTCCTCTTCTGATGCATATGCTAAAGCCACGGTTGATTCACTCTTTGAACGAATCTCGAAGGAGCATACAGCCAATGCTGACAAGATGAACAAGGCTGTTGCTGATTCCGCTGAAGTTTTCAAGACGACGACCGAAAAAGTCGATAAACTAATTGCTGAAACTACCACTTTCATGGAAAACTTCCAAACCACTTTCAACTCCAACACCACGTCAGCCAATGAAGCTTTAAAGAGTCTGGGCTCTCTCTTCAAAACTGAGAAGACAAAACTACAAGAGATTCGCACTGGTCTGAAAACTGACCATGAAACATTTCAAGCCACTATCTCCTCTCAAATTTCACATCTTAAAGACGAACTGATAAAAGAGAGTAACATCAAGGACTCTCTCGCACTCAAGTCAGAAGAAGCAAAAGTGTTAAGTGCCAAACTGGAAGCTTCAGAGAAACAGGTCAATGACTTGTTATCTGAGAGGGCTGTCATGCGAAGTTGTATTTCTGATGTTACAGGCATGCTCTCAGATATCCTTGAGACCAGGGATTTAATGCTCACCATCACAGTTTGCAAGCATCCACTTGAAAAGGTGAGACCTGTTTTTGCTATGCTTCACAGATTAGAGGGTGTTCCGGAATCTAGCTTCATTCCGAAACAAGGGGGAGAAGGGGCCTCAAAGAAAGTAGATCCCAAAGCTTCTGTTAAACCAGTTGCTCCAGTTCATCCTGTTGTCAAGAAAGAACCTAAGCTCAAAGAAAAATTGTTTAGTAATGATCCCTTTATTGATAATGAAGAAGAAGAAGTGCCTGATGAAAACGAACTGAAAAGACGAAAAGTTCGTGAAGCTGAACTGGATGAGCACCAACGTATCATTCGAGAGGCTAAAGAAAAAGAAAGAGCTGAGAAATAGGCTCAGGCCACTCTTCAAAGCAAGAAGCTTCTGTTTCCCGAAAGGACCATGAAGCGAATCCAGAATGATGCATTCGATTTACCCAACCAATATTGGTTAGAGCCAATTGTGTCTTTTGATCTTCAAAAAACACAAGATTCGCAATTGGATCTACCAATCACTCCAAAGGCTTTTAGATTTCGTGCTTTCGTGAAAATTATGAATGTTTCTATCACGGACAGCAGAGCTGATCAGATGTTGTTCTCGTTTTATTTGAAGCACATGAAGCCTCAATACGAGACTTGGTCCCTGAGCAAAATAACTGGTGTGAAAGTCACTGGACCAATCGAGACTGACAGCTTTCCGAACGTGAAGTTCAGAGTTGCAAGAGGTTCAACCAATCAATGCTACGAGTTCACTCTCGCTGACTTACCCTGTGGCAACCCCAATGACTGGTTCGTTCTTTACAACATGTTGCTGAAAGAAAAAGACAAATACGAACCTGTCATGTCTCATCTCCAAATAATGATCAAGTCTTACATTAAAGAGATTGGGAAAATGGACGTAGAAGTTGCAGCGATGTTGCGAAAGAAGCCTTCTGCTGTTCTTAAGGAATCTCCAAAAGATTTTGAGAAGTTGAAGCTGGGGAAAATCTACAGAAAGGAATGGTATGTGGTGTATCAATCTAGGGAACGAACCGGTGCTGACTTTCTTAGAGGCTGTTTCTTCCTTTCTGACAAGCATTTGTTCACTACTAATTTCCTCGAGTATATTTTGGATCTGGTGAGCAAATACAAAGGCAACAACAAGGATGACCTTAAGTGCTTAACTGATATGATTTTGTGGTACATGCAAGTTTGTCCGACAATTTTTGGCATCATTCCCAAAGTTTACAATGTTCAGAAGCAAAACCAAGGCTAATGGTTTCGTGCCTCAATTGACGCGAAAGGAGAGATTGTTGAGTATTAGATGTTGCGTCATTGGGCCTTTTACTTAGTCTTTTGTATTATCGAGTTGGGCCTGTCCACTCATTATTAATTCTAGGGTTAGAGTATTTAAGATTCATGCATGCATCGTATTTTAGTTAACTTTTTTATCACTGTAACCCTAATCACGCCTCTACAATAGCAATTCTTCATAGAGTTCTTCTGAGGCGTGACGTTTAATCATTCGACATTCTTGAATCATTATTGTGTTCTTGATTTATCTGTTCTTGAATCTAATTGATCATTAAGGATCTTAATCCTAACACATTTAGAATGCCCATCGCACGAGCTTTTGCCCCGAGGCGGCTAAGGTGGGGTTTGCCTCGTGTATGTTGAGGGATCGAACCAGGGATTGGTGGGAGGAGGTGACTAGCCAGGTGGGATCAGCCGGGGTGGATGAGATGTCATTTGAGGAGTTTGTCAGGCGCTTTGATTTGGAGTTTTCACCATCCATTGACCTGCAACGGTTAGTGAGGGAGTTCCACAGAAGACCACCGAGACTATGGCAGAGATCACCACCAAGTTTCGGGAGCGAGCACTGTTGATTCCACAGTATGCTGCGGATGAGGATATGAGGATGACGAGGTATCATTCCATGTTGAGGTATGATATTCGTGAGTTCGTGAGCTTTTAGGGGTACAAAACCCTGAATGAGATGGTGGAGAAGGCCCGACAGTGGGAGATGGAGTTGGAGCTTCGCACCAAGCGAAAGCCAGAGCAGGTTCAGATAGCTGTAGGTCAGGCTAAAAAGCCTAAGACCTCTACTTCTTCGAGTAGGCGACAGCAAGTCCGTGACTGGTGTGCAAAATGTGGGAGATCGCACAGTGGAGTTTGTCGGGTGATGGGCCCGGTATGTTATACATGTGGTCAGTCGGGCCACGTGTTCAGAGACTGCCCCAAGAAGGGCTTGATTTGTTTTCACTGCAACCAGACTGGCCATAAAAAGGCCGATTGTCCGAGGTTGCAGGGAGGAGGAGGAGGAGTGGCGGCGCCTGCGCCCGCCACAATGAGGATCACTGATGGCCGCCCTGCCAAGGCGGACGCTCCCGCGGTGAAGAGTCGCGCTTTTCAGTTGACTACCGAGGAGGCTCGGGCAGCGTCAGACGTCGTGGCTTGTACGTAAATTATTTTCCTATTTGATATTGATTTTTTATGCTTATGTATATATGTGCTCCTGTATAGGGACCTTGTTGGTCAATGGTATGTCGGCTCATGTTCTTTTCGATTCGGGAGCCACCCGATCGTTTGTATCTCTTGCACTCAACAAGAAGTTTTGGGATGCTCCAGGGACTTTGGATTCCCCTCTTGAGGTTGAGATTACGGATGACCGCACTGTGAGTGCTACGAGGGTATATCGGGAGTGTGTCCTGAATGTGTTTGGGGAGAGATTTCGTGTCGATCTGGTTCCGATACCATTGCGAGGGCTGAAGGTGATCGTCAGAATGGACTGGTTAGGGGCGAATGGGGCCATGATAGACTGCAAGCACCAGCTGGTGACAGTTCGAACCCCAAGTGGGGGAGAACTGGTTATTCATGTGGAGAGGGCCTCGCAGGAGCCAACCCTCTGTTCGGCTGCGAGGGCGATGAGACTTCTCCATCAGGGTTGCTCGGGATTTTTGGCATATATCTCGGATATGTGGGTTGAGACCACAACAGATTTGGGCAGTGTACTAGTTGTACGGGATTTCGGGACGTCTTTCCTGAAGAGGTGCCTGGGGTGCCTTCGGATAGGCAAGTAGAGTTTCGCATTGCTTTGGTGCCAGGTGCCGCTCCGATAGCTAAGGCACCGTACCGGCTAGCTCCACCCGAGATGCAGGAGCTATCTACGCAGCTTCAGGAGCTGCTAGACCGAGGGTTTATTCCTCCAAGTAGTTCCCCATGGGGAGCACCAATCCTGTTCGTGAAGAAGAAGTACGGGTCACACAAGATGTGCATCGATTATCAGGAGATGAACAAGCTAACGGTGAAAAACCATTATCTGCTTCTGAGGATCGATGATTTGTTCGATCAGATGCAGGGTGCATCTTGGTTTTCCAAGATTGATCTTCAGTCGGGGTACCATCAGATGACGATTAGGGATGAGGATATACCGAAGACAACTTTTAGGACTCGGTACGGTCACTATGAGTTTGTGGTGATGCCATTCGGGCTCACCAATGCCCCAACAACGTTCATGGACCTCATGAACAGGGTGTGTAGGCCGATGTTGGATCGGTCTGTGATCATTTTTATCGATGATATCTTGGTCTATTCTAAGACCAAGGAGTAGCATGAGCAGCATCTGATGTAGATATTGGAGACACTGATGATGGAAAGGCTTTATGCCAAGTTCTCAAAGTGTGATTTCTTATTGCGAGAGGTGCAGTTTTTGGGGAACATCATCAACCAAGAGGGTATTTTGGTTGATCCAGCCAAGATTGAGGCAGTGATGCGGTGGGAAGTACCGAAGAATGCATCTGAGATCGGTAGCTTCTTGGGTCTAGCGGGGTACTATCAGAGATTCATCCAGGATTTCTCTAATATCGTCGTACCTTTGACTCTCTTGACCAAGAAGAATGTGACTTTTTGGTGGGGCCCGGACCAGCAGTTGGCTTTCGAGACCTTGAGACAGAGGTTATGTGAGGCCCCGATTTTAGCGCTACCCAAGGGATTGGTTGATTTGGTGGTGTATTGTGATGCGTCTATCTCGGGGTTAGGGGCAGTTTTGATGCAGATGGGGCATGTGATCGTGTACGCCTCGATCTAGAAGTAATAATAATAATAATAATAATAATAATAATAAGACTAATAATTAGTCACGGTAAAGATTAGACTAAAATCTAGTGGTAATAATACTAGGTTTCGTCGAAGGAAATTATTTTTAAGAAGCAAAGCACTGTCTGAGTTCGGAATCACCACCTTAACAAGTGAGTGCATAGTTACTTTCATCTCACACATAGATATGATGTATTTTATATAAATTACGTGCTATGTGTGTATACTGTCTGAATAGTTGTTATCTATGCTGGATGAAACGTTTTATACATGTTTTAAATGATCTAAACTGTATATGTATTTTATATCTACAAAATGTGTTGGGTAAAACATGGGTAGATTAGAGGTGAGATAAATGATGAGCGATGAAAGATGAGATAAATGATGAGTGATGAAAGATAAGATGAATGATGAGCGATGATATATGAGTGATAAAATATGGTGCGAAGCGATGAGCCAAAACGATGAGCCAAAGCGATGAGCCAAAACGATGAGCCAAACGATGACCAAAGCGATGGCCCCGTCATCTAGAAGAGTATGGATGACAATCACGGACTATTCTAGACATCTAGTGGAACATTAGCATGCTTGCAACCTGTAGGTGTTGTGAACGATGTGTTCACCCGCTGTACTCTAAACCTTGGCGATCATGCAGACTTGGTGCCTAAACCTTGGAGATCATGCAGACTTGGTGCCTAAACCCTGGGGACCATGCAGACTTGGTGCCTAAACCCTGGCGACTATGCAGACTTAGTGCCCGTTGTGTAAATCGTGGCAACGATGGACTTCGTTCCAATTCCTTAGGATGATCCTTAGGAATGAATGAACGAGGAATAGATGATTCTTTGGGTAGATCCTTAAGAATAAAGAAGATAATGGGGATGGGTAATTGGGTTGATTGTTTGATGTTTAAACATAATAATTATATTATTATGGGTTGAAAACCCTATGTACTCACCAGGTTTCCCAACCTGACCCACTCAGTTTATTTGTATCACAGGTTTCTATATGAAGTTACATTACACTGAGGGATTAAGGAGATATAAATCACTAGTGATAATGAATGTAAGTTCTGTTTATGCTTATGTTTCTGTATTGACGATGACATCCCAATGTTTTAAAATGAATAAAATACATTTCTTCGGAAATGCTTTGATAACGTATTTATCATGTTTTTCTGGGAACAAATTCCGCAATATTTTTATTAAAAAGGGTACTCTGATTTTTATAAAGCATAAACAAAATCGGTATTTTCTGGCCGTGAAAATGGGGATGTCACAGTTGGTATTCGAGCATTAGTTTAAGCGAACTAGGAATAAGGATTTATTTCTAGACTTAAACTTAGAATGCTAAGCGATGATCGTGAGGAGTGTGTCTAATATATTTTAGAAAGTACACCTGAATAGACACAAGCGCTAGCTTAATTAGGGAAGATGCCTAAAATGCTTTTATGTGCTAAATGATTTGTGATACTTTATGCTATTGTTTGATCGGATCTATGGTCTGTTGCCGACCAGATCTGGAAATTTTATATGTTCAGGTTTCTAAATGTTTAATTACGGTATTAGAACTGGCATATAACCTTTTGTAGTAATTAGTAGGATTACACATCTAAACCTTATCTATCTATATTCTCGTTTCGATACACCAAACGCCTCTTTGGGTGTATAGAATGTCATGACAAGGACTCATAGCATACTAAGCAAATGGAGGAAATGAGAAGGATTACGATAGTGAATGATACCTATCGGAAGATATCGTAAGAGTCATATCTTTCCTTTAGAATGCATCTAATAAATAATATGTCTAGTACGGGATAAGTACACTTTCGAATAGCATAAATAAAGATTTTTGGTATAATCCATGAAGTTATCCTATCGTCTGACATTTCCATCACCAACCGAGTTGAAGCAGAAGTGGTGATTGAAGATACGCATGGAAGAAATCCTAGTAGAGTCTAGGGAAAATTTTATGATTGTTTGGAAACATTTGTATGTGTTAAAAATTGTTTTGTGACAGTAACTTGGAAAACTGCAAGACAATACTTGGGACAAGTTTGAGTAGGTGTGAATGGTAGTAGAGGTCTATACTACCGGAAGCACATGACTCGCACTTGGATTAGGGAAAGTCACAAGGTTACCAAGAAGCTAGTAATTGATTTTGTTTTATTCAAGTATGACGTTACCATTTTTTCGGTAATGATTAAGAAGATGATTGTTATTTCGACCCTAGTGGTCATATCAAATCGAGTCTGACTAAGATGATTATATTACGTGGTTCAGAGAACTAAGTTCGATGTCACATCTGACTGAAGCCGGAAGATTGATATAATAGATAATCAAAGCGATCAGTAGATGTATCGTGATAACTGATTGTAGCTAGAAAAGCTACCTTTTAAGGTGTGATTATATCACATTAGAACATGAAGGAAGGTATAGTCTGTTCTGGAAATTTGATTCTAAGAGACCTAAGTATAAGCGTTGCAACATACGATGATAGGTCATTAGAATATCACACATCGGTCCATTGTAGTAATAAAAGAACTTTTCTTAAGTTTGTCTCCAATAAGGATCAAGATTGTGACTGGAAGGTCATAATTTGGAGTCTAACATGAGATAGAGAGCATGTGCAAGATCGAGCACTACTTGCAGTCAAGAAAACCAGGAGTTAGATACTCATTCAAAGAAACATAGAGTTACGATTATTACCTAAGATAACGTATGTAGTCATTAAACAAGCCCTATTTCGTTGATGATTCCGGGATGTAATCATCCTAAGGGGGAGATAATTGTAACGCCCGCAGATCTGGGCTAGTCAATTTAGAGACGATAAGCGTCAAAAATGACTATTATGTAACATACACGTTCAGTTATCGTGTTATGTAAAAGTGAATAATATTATGAAATATTATATGAAATTTAAGTATTGAGTTCTAACAGATGGTTTTTACTAGAAATGAAGTAAAACTATGTTTAGAATCAATCGGAAAATATTGGAAGTCTTATGAGATTCCAATCAAAAGACAAATATCGAAATTTAACGAGAATATAAATTTTGAAATAAGTAAAATTTTATTATTAAACATTGTAAAGAATCTCGTTAGAAACATTTAGGCGAAAACCTCATCGAAATCCGAGTTATAACGAAGAAGTTATGACCAATCGAAGATCGGCGACAAAACCGGCACGGCGCCGAATGACGTAAAAAGTGATTTTTTGATAAACTACTTTTTATCCTTAGTAATCTAAATGAAAGTCGTAGTATTCGTTAAACCGAGAACTTTCATAAAAAGAACATCTAAATCTGACTTCGTATGAGGAAGTTATGATTTTTCTAAGTTGCGGTATAGCAGTAGACAGGTAAAAACTCGAAATAAAGATCGAGTGATATTTAGCCGACACAACCTAAACGAGAGTCTAAGGTCTCGTTAATAGTAGTACAACGGTAAAAAGACAGACGAAAACGGACGTCGGATGAAGAAGTTATGAAATTTTAACGGACTTTTCATGTCTCGGTCCGTTAAAAATATAATATTAATATAATATTAAACATAAATTCAAAATTAGCCGACGGAGTCTAAACGAAAGATGTAGAGCATAATCTCACCTACGTGTGGATGTAAATAACGTCAAAAACGGAACTCGTATGCGAAAGATATGGATTTTTGAAGTTCGGAGCACAAACTTCGAGAATCTGACTGCATCCACGACGTAAACACAGTGTTCACGATGTGAACTCAGTGAACGACGCGTTTCGAGCCTAGAAGACACACGGCAAGCCTAGGGGGTGACCAGGATCGAAGTCACGACGTGTACATACATGTTTCACGTCGTGAATCTCAAAATTTCACCCTATAAATAGAAAACGAAGCCTTCGGGATTTATTTGCTAATTTTATATCTCTCACTCTAAACCTTCTTTAGCCCACTTTTAACCCCCCCCCCCCCCCCCCCCCCCGAAGCCCCGGTATCATTCTCGACACCCGAAGCAAGTCCCGACGCCCAGAAGTTCCCGAGAAAATCATATTTTCAAGTCGAAACTTTGCCCGAGTAAGGCGAGTTTTCAACTAAAATCCCCGGTTTCGTCACAGAAATTCATAATTAGAGTCGAAGTGCTGCCCAAATTAATCCCCGGTCATTTCACGGTGAGTTCAATATATAGGAACAATTGTATGTTATGTGTTATATGTGTTATGTGCTTTTCCGTGTTATCATCTTGTGTTATTATTTCCGCTATTTTGATAGCAAAGTTGTACCTTTGGCCATGTGATAAGTGAAAGGACTTAGATTCACAGTGGTATTGGTATGTAGCATCTGGCCATGTAGAGCATGTCTCGTAAGAGAATGACTTCTATTCTATGGCATTGGCTGATGGGTAGACAAGGCTATAAGCCTGAAATCTACCAAAATGTTAATCAGAAATTGTATGTCTTCTGTGCCATTTGGGCCGAAATGTTATTGATGTATATCAAGTATTGAAATTGTTATGTCTTATTGATTGATATGGAAAGCTTGTCGCATGATTCACATATGCCTTTGTTGTTCCTTGTTCCCTTTGCTTCTGTCATAGTGAAGTATATATATGGCATAACGTTATATTGTATCTATTATTGAACTCACTAAGCGTCACCGCTTACCCCTCTCAGTATTTAACAATTGCAGGTAATAAGAATCCAGTATAGTCATATATTGTTGGAAGATTTAGAATAGTTTATACTATTACTTTTGTACTTGGGTTTACGTATGTATAAAGCTTAAATATCCTGGGTAGTTATGTAGTATACTAAAACTTAGTCGGTTTATATCTAGTCTTTTGTAATCAAATTATCAATGTAAAATATTGTTTATAAATATGCATGTAGCATGTTTTGGAGTGACAATGTCTTTAGTACGACAGTTAGGGTCTTTCAATCATGGTATCAGAGCACTAGTTTAAGCGAACTAAATATCACAAATTGATATTTAGACTTAAACTGTCTAACGTTCAATATATGAACAGAGTCATTTGTAAGTATATGGATACAAACCATAGGAAAGATTTAAGTGGGGTATTGGGTAGTGATAAAGCCTAGTATTTTAAAATATTAAGTTACTTCAAAATTTATAGAGAATTAGTCTAAGCGAACTAGGAATTTGTAGGATTTCTAAACTTAAACTTAGAATGCTAAGTGATGATTGTGAGGTGAGTGTCTAATATATTTTAGGTAGTACACCTAAATTGACACAAGCACTAGCTTACTTTAGGATTAGATGCCTAAATTGTTTTTTTGTGCTAAATGATTTATGTTATAGCATTATATGCCTTATATGCTATTATTTGATTAGATCTATGGTCTGTTGCCGACCGGATCTAGAAATTTTATGTGCTCAGGATTCTAAACGTTTAATTACGATATTAGAACTGACATGTAACTTTTCAGAGTAATAAGGATAAATACACATCAAAACCTTCCTTTATCTATATTCTCGTTCCGATATGTTGAACGCCTGCTTTTGTGAACATAACGTCATGGTGAAGACTCATAGTGAACTGAGTAAATGGAGGAAATGAAAAGGCTTACGATAGTGAATGATACCTATTGTAAGATATCGTAAGAATGGTATCTTGCCTTTAGAATGCGTCTAATAAAATAACAGTACGTATAGAGGAGTACAGTACATCAGAATGTACACATTTGATTGGTGGGATGATAGAACGGTTGGTGTAATTTCTGAAGTTGTCTTATCGTCTGGCGTTTCCATCACCAACCGAGTTGAAGCACAATTATGTTGAAGATATGCATGGAATAAGTCCTAGTAGTGTCTAGGGAAATTTTAAGATTATTTGGACACATTCGTATGTGTTAAATCGTTTTGTAATTTTAGGAGATAAGAACTTGGGGACTGCGAGACAATAGTTGGGACGAGTATGAGTAGGTGTAAATAGTAGTAGAGGCTTATACTACTGGAAACACAGGACTCACACTTGGATCAGGGAAAGTCGCAAGGTTACCAAGAAACTAGAAAATTGATTCCGTTTTTGTTCGAGTATGTCATTACCTTCGTTTCGGTGATGACTAAGAAGATGATTTTCGTTCAGACCTTAATGGTTGTAAAGAATCGAGTCCGACTAATATAGATCTGCGAAGTGAATTGATTGGTTCAGAGAACCATGTCTCGTGTAGTGACAAAATTTCAGTCAGAGAATTGAAGAAGGAGATGGTCAGACGGAGAGAACAATCCAAACAGTAGAAGATATGCTTTGTGCATATGCCTTGGAGTCGATACACGTCAAGTGGAAACACCATCGAGGCCTAAATTATAATTGGGAAAAAAAATAATAAGAATGAGATAAGACCGAAATATCCCCAATTGTTTAAATCGTTGTTATTTCGGGGACGAAATCCTCAAAAGGAAGAGGTATTTGTAACATACACGTTCAGTTATTGTGTTATGTAAAAGTGAATAATATTATGAAATATTATATGAAATTTAAGTATTGAGTTCTAACAGATGGTTTTTACTAGAAATGAAGTAAAACTATGTTTAGAATCAATCGGAAAATATTGAAAGTCTTATTAGATTCCAATCAAAAGACAAATATCGAAATTTAACGAGAATATAAATTTTGAAATAAATAAAAATTTATTATTAAAAGTTGTAAAGAATCTCGTTAGAAACATTTAGGCGAAAACCTCATCGAAATCCGAGTTATAACGAAGAAGTTATGACCAATCGAAGATCGGCGACAAAACCGGCACGGCGCCGAATGACGTAAAAAGTGAGTTTTTGATAAACTACTTTTTAGCCTTAGTAATCTAAATAAAAGTCGTAGTATTCGTTAAACCGAGAACTTTCATAAAAAGAACTTCTAAATCTGACTTCGTATGAGAAAGTTATGATTTTTCTAAGTTTCGGTATAGCAGTAGACAACTAAAAACTCGAAATAAAGATCGAGTGATATTTAGCCGACACAACCTAAACGAGAATCGAATGTCTCATTAATAGTAGTACAACGGTAAAAAGACAGACGAAAACGGACGTCATATGAAGAAGTTATGAAATTTTAACGGACTTTTCCTGTCTCGGCCCGTTAAAAATATAATATTAATATAATATTAAAAATAAAGTCAAAATTAGCCGACGGAGTCTAAATGAAAGATGTAGAGCATAATCTCACCTACACGTGGATATAAAGAACGTCAAAAACGGAGCTCATATACGAAAGATATGGATTTTTGAAGTTCGGAGCACAAACTTCGAGAATTTGACTGCATCCACGACGTGAACACAGTGTTCACGACGTGAACTCAGTGAACGACACGTTTCGAGCCTAGAAGATACACGACAAGCCTAGGGGGTGACTATGATCGAAGTTACGACGTGAACATACATGGTTCACGTCGTGAATCTCAAAATTTCACACTATAAATAGAAAACGAAGCCTTCGGGATTTATTTGCTAATTCTGATATCTCTCACTCTGTAAACCTTCTTTAGCCTACTTTTAACCCCCCCCCCCCCCCCCCCCCGAATCCCCGGTATCATCCTCGACACCCGAAGCAAGTCCCGACGCCCAGAAGTTCCCGAGAAAATCATATTTTCAAGTCGAAACTCTGCCCAAGTAAGGCCAGTTTTCAACTAAAATCCTCGGTTTCGTCATAGAAAGTCATAATTAGAGTCGAAGTGCTGCCCAAATGAATCCCCGGTTATTTCACGGTGAGTTCAATATATAGGAACAATTGTATGTTATGTGTTATATGTGCTATGTGCTTTTCCGTGTTATCATCTCGTGTTATTATTTCCGCTATTTTGATAGCAAAGTTGTACCTTTGGCCATGTGATCAGTGAAAGCACTTAGATTCACAGTGGTATTGGTATGTAGCCTCTGGCCATGTAGAGCATGTCTCGTAAGAGAATGACTTCTATTCTATGGCATTGGCTGATGGTTAGAAAGAGCTATAAGCCTGAAATCTACCAAAATGTTAATCAGAAATTGTATGTCTTCTGTGCCATTTGGGCCGAAGTGTTATTGATGTATATCGAGTATTGAAATTTTTATGTCTTATTGATTGATATTGAAAGTTTGGCGCATGATTCACATATGCCTTTGTTGTTCCTTGTTCCCTTTGCTTCTGTCATATTGAAGTATATATATGGCATAACGTTATATTGTATCTATTATTGAACTCACTAAGCGTCACCGCTTACCCCTCTCAGTGTTTAACAATTGCAGGTAATAAGAATCCAGTATAGTCATATACAGTTGGAAGATTTAGAATAGTTTATACTATTACTTTTGTACTTGGGTTTACGTATGTATAAAGCTTAAATATCCTGGGTAGTTATGTAGTATACTAAAACTTAGTCGGTTTGTATCCAGTCTTTTGTAATCAAATTATCAATGTAAAATATTGTTTATAAATATGCATGTAGCATGTTTTGGAGTGGCAATGTCTTTAGTACGAAAGTTAGGGTCTTTCATTTTAATAGAAGATTATTTAAAATAAATAATCTTAACCGAGTCATAGTATATGTTACAAGGGTTCCGTACATATAAAGAACGCCGAAATCCGAGTTATAACGAAGAAGTTATGGCCCGTCGAAGTTTTACGGCAAAACCGACACGGCACCGGGAGACGTAAATATGGAATTTACGATAGAAGACTTTTTAGCCTTATATATTTGAATGAAAGTTGTAATATACGTTAAACCGAGAGTGTGCATAAAAAGAACGTCAAAATCTGACTTCGTATGAGGAAGTTATGATTTTTCTAAGATTTGACATAACAGTGCAGAGCCCGAAATTCGAATTTTAGATCGGTCGATTTTTGGCCGACGCAACCTAAACGAGAATCGAAGATCTCGTTAATAGTAGCGCAACGGTAAAAAGACAGACGAAAACGGACGTCGGATGAAGAAGTTATGAATTTTTAACGGACTTTTCCTGTCCTGGCCTGTTAAAAATATAACTTTAAAAATAAAGTCAAAAATAGCCGACGGAGTCTAAACGAAAGTTGTAGGGTACGGTCCCGCCTACGCGTGAATTTAAAGAACGTCAAAAACGGAATTCGTATGAACGAGTTAAAAATTATAATAGCATATTTACGTATTAAAATAATGTATAAATCATATATACGTATACATATATATATACAAATGTATATATCATTAGAAAGGTATTGACGATGCGGTCATTATAAGACTAGTGTTGAGTAGTTTCGACATTAATTTAGTACAAATATCATTAAATCTATTTAAAATAGTATTATAAAGGGGTGTTTAGTCATTTATATAACTATAAGGTCATTAAGTAACTATGGATGGTAGTTTTTGAAAATTCAATTACTATAAATAAGAGCCTTGGGCTCTCATATTTCTTGCACCATTCTCTTGATTCAAGAGTTTTTGTCTTCTTATCCCCCGAGCATTTCGGTCCCTCGTGATTCGAACTCTCTTTCTGTAGTTTTAGTATAGTAAGGTGAGCGCTGAAGCGCTGCACGAATTGTAACATCCGGATTCCCAGGTATCTTATTTTATGTATTTTTATTGAGTATTAGAGAGGGACTCGGCGAGTAGACGCTTAAACTCGCCGAGTAGGAACGACGTTTGCTGACTGTATTAAATGAATGGACTCGGCGAGTCCATGCGTGGACTCGGCGAGTCCGCGCTGTTAAGTGAAACCCTAATCCTCGGGGCCTGAGCCCTATTGAAAGGCCTTTATGGCCTCCATTTGCGGCCAATGCACCCCAGAGGAACCCTAGAGAGAGCAATAAGAGAGTTGAGAGCAAAATGAGGCTATTTCTTCATCTTTTTGTGTGGTTTGGCTTGAAGGAAGATAGGAGCACACATCTAGAACGTGAAGGGGACTAGATCTGAGCTAATCATCTTATGGTATCATCTTTGGAGGTATAAACCTTTCCCATTTCGTGTTATATTGATGGATTTCTTGCTTTTAGGGTTTTTACCCTCATTTTATGGAAGATCTAGAGAGTATGAGGTCCACTTTGGGATTATGACATCAGATATGGACCCATAGAGGTCCAGAGAACCTTTCCCACTCTGCTTTATGCTGATTCATGGAGGATTGGAGACTAGGTTGCCATTTCTAGTTTTATTTCTCCATTTGAGGCTTGATATGGGTTGCATGCACGTAAAGGTTGCACCTTTACGTGACTTTTGAGTGTTAAAAGGATGAATCTACTGTTTGGTGAAGCAGATCTGACCTCAAGAGATCTTTTGAGGGTTTTCATGGGAGGAACTCGTCGAGTCCATAAGGGACTCGACGAGTCGAGTCGGGTTGCCCCGCAACTCGCGACCTGTGACGACCCATGGAGCACCGGGTTGACCAGAGAGTCCAGGGAGGACCAGGGACGAAGAGTATAGGCATGTACTCGCCGAGTCACTCTAGTGCACTCGGCGAGTCTGGTCAATGTTGTATGTTGACTTCTGTTGACTTTTAGGGATTAGTCAGTGTTTGGACTTATGAGCCATTAGAGGGGCAGAATGGTCTTTTACCCTTCTTAGAGAACTTATAGAGAAGAGTTGGCCTAGCCTTTAGAAGTTGTATTAATTAGAGAATTTATTTATGTGATTAGGTGAAGGCTAGTGCAGTATTTCAGAGTTCGAGGTTTACCGACTTACTCGAGGTGAGTCTTCTCACTATACTTCACCTAGAGTGGTAATTAGAGTTATGTGATAGAGTATTTTGTATGCTTTTGCATGATGTGATTCCTATGTGATTTATGATATGTATGTTACAGAGTTACAGAGTTGGGACCGGAAGGTCCACAGAGTTAGGGCCAGAGGGCCCACAGAGTTATGGGACTGGAGGGTCCCACTGAGACACATTGACCAGAGGGTCAAACAGAGTTATAGCCTCGAGTGGCTAATATGTGTTGTGTGTGGTATTTTGGGGAACTCACTAAGCATTTATGCTTACAGTGTTTTGTGTTATGTGTCTCAGGTACCAGTGAGGATCGCGGGAAGGCGCCGGCATGATCAGTACACACATGAGGAGCTTTTTATACTTGTGATCTTGGGATATGTTTTCTTGAGTGTTATGTGATACAATGATATTTTTATAATATTGTGAATGAAATTATGTTTTTAAAATGTGAAAAATTGTTTGAAAAATTTGGGTGTTACACGAATCTTTCCTAGAAAGATTCAGCGACGAAGTTCTGCCCCTGCAGAGCCCGACTCCTAAGCTAAAACCCCATTGTAAGTAAGTTATGCTTACCCTATTTTAATATAGCTTATATTTAAAATTAGTATTGTTATTATGAACTTATAATAAATATTTGGGCTATTATTATGACTTATATAAGTGTCGTTATAATATCTTTTTAACTACTCCCGGTACGGGGAATCTGATTTAAAGGGTCGCATAGGGTTGTTGGATTTCAGAAGTGCTATATGCCAAAATGGTCCTGCCCTCCGGTGTTTTATGTCTGGACCTTGTCTGTACATAGTGGTTGGAAAATATTGTTTAAACGCTTATATAATAATAATAATAATAACAATAATAATAATAATAATAATAATAATAATAATAATAAGACTAATAATTAGTCACGGTAAATATTAGACTAAAATCTAGTGGTAATAATACTAGGTTTCGTCGAAGGAAATTATTTTTAAGAAGCAAAGCGTTGTCTGAGTTCGGAATCATCACCTTAACAAGTGAGTGCATAGTTACTTTCATGTCACACATAGATATGAAGTATTTTATATAAATTACGTGCTATGTGTGTATACTGTCTGAATACTTGCTGTCTATGCTGGATGAAACGTTTTATACATGTTTTAAATGATCTAAACTGTATATGTATTTTATATCTACAAAATGTGTTGGGTAAAACATGGGTAGATTATAGGTGAGATAAATGATGAGCGATGAAAGATGAGATAAATGATGAGCGATGAAAGAAGAGATAAATGATGAGTGATGATATATGAGTGATAAAATATGGTGCGAAGCGATGAACTAAGCGATGAGCCAAAACGATGAGCCAAAGCGATGAGCTAAAACGATGACCCAAGCGATGGCCCCGTCATCTAGCAGAGTATGGATAACAACCACGGACTATTCTAGACAGTCTAGTGGAACACTGGCAGGCTTGCAACCTGTAGGTGTTGTGAACGATGTGTTCACCCGGTGTACTCTAAACCTTGGCGATCATGCAGACTTGGTGCCTAACCCTTGGCGATCATGCATACTTGGTGCCTAAACCCTGGCGACCATGCAGACTTGGTGCCTAAACGGTGATTTCCCAAAATACCCTTACATTATGCGTTATGAGATATTATGTGATATGATATGCATGCTAGAGTAGGCTAGGTATTACTATTAGGACTAGAGTGGCCTGATCTGTGATGCCTTAGCCTAGGAGTTACTGCTACGAGATGCTTCGAGAGTAAGTAGGTAGCAGCGAGAAACTTATGAGTGGTTTACTAGAGAGTAGCCTGAGTTTAGTGAGATATGGAGTAATGGTGACCTGGGATCCAAGGAGGAGGACTTAGGGTGAATACTGATGCGGTGTGGATGGTAGTATAGGGCCCGTACTACTGAAGACACCGGAGCAGTGCGCACTCTAAGTAAGAATCCTTTGGGTACTAAGAGAGGGAGTAGGGTCGGGTGTCGAGTGCGAATATACTCGAGCGAGTCTCTGATTCCTTTTGTGTTGTATTTCAGAGACATCATGGTTGGGACGTGCCATCACCCAGGGGGCAGTGGTACCAGTGGTACCAGTGATGAGGAGATCCGTAGGCTGATTCACGAGGAGGTGGCCGCGGCCATCCGAGCTGAGATACCATTGATGTTCGGGTTTATCAAGACCACGCTGATCGAGACTTTTGATGAGCGGTACGCTGCTCTCACTGAGGCTGCTGTTGCTGCGGCCACCGCAACCGTTGCTGCTGCCAGGCCGCAGGGGGGTGACTCGTTGCTGTACCGAGAGTTCAGCAACACGAAGCCACCAGAGTTTGATGGGACGCAGGATCCGATTGCTGCGATGAGATGGGTTTCTGATATTGAGGGATGCTTTTATACGTGTTCTTGTCTGGAGCATCTGAGAGTTCGGTTCGCGCTGAACCAACTTCGCTTGGGAGCGAAGGACTGGTGGAAGTTTCTGACAACGCACTACACACCTGCAAAGTATGCCGCAGTGACCTGGGAGAGGTTCACCGCAATGTTTCGTGATGAGTACGTTCCCCCGGTGGAGAGGAAACGTTTGGCCCAGGAGTTTCTGACCCTCAAGTAGGGTACTGAGTCTGTTACTGTGATCACTAGGATGTTCCATGAAAGGGCGATGTTGTGCCCTGAGCAAGTGTCCACCGAGCAGGCACGTATGAGTCGGTATTTGAGTATTCTAAGGAGGGACATATGAGAGTTCGTGGTGAACTCGTCATATCGGGCATTTGCTGAGCTTCAGGCAAATGCCCGGAAGAGGGAGATAGAGCTAGAGAGGAGGCGGAGTCTCAGGGGAGAGATCGGCGACCGACACAGTCCCAGCCGGCAGCCAAGCGGGCCAAGCCCGCCGATTCGAGATCAGGGAACCAGAGGGGCCGCACTTGTGGCAAGTGCGGCAAGGGTCACGAGGGAGTTTGTAGAGCAGGGTCTTGCTACAAGTGTGGCAAGGAGGGGCACATGGCCAAGGATTTCCCCAAGGGGTTTGCAGTTTGTTTTCACTGCAACCAGACCGGACACCGAAAGGCAGAGTGTCCGCAGTTGCGAGGGTCAGCTCAGGGAGCTTCTCAGGGATCTGTCCCTGCTGCCGTGCGAGTTACGGAGAGTCGGCCAGTGAAGGTCGAGACGCCAAAGGCTCGCGGGAGAGCCTTCCAGTTGTCAGCGGAGGAGGTCCGCGCAGCGCCTGATGTCGTGGCTGGTATGTATTCTTTCATCTGCTTATTTTGGATTGTGGTGTTATGCTTATATTGTGTTATGCATAGGTACATTTCTTGTGTGTTCTGTACCTGCTTTGGTGTTATTTGACTCGGGTGCGAGTCGGTCTTTTGTGTCGTTACCCTTTAGTCAGCACATTAGTACTCGTCGAGAGGCATTGAGTCGACCTTTGCGAGTTTCCATAGCTGACGAGAGAGCAGTGTATGCCACTGATGTGATTCGAGGATGTGTACTCGAGATCTTCGGCGTTGAGTTTCCGATTGATGTGGTCCTGATTGCTATGGGAGATGTCTGTGTCATCGTGGGCATGGACTGGTTGAGCAGATTTGGAGCGGTTATCGACTGCGAGCGACAGCTGGTGACCATACGAGACCCTAGTGGGGGAGTTCTTACAGTTTATGGCGAGGGTACCCGTTCTGGGTCGGCATTTTGTTCAGCCGCAAGAGCGAGGCAGAGTCTACAGCAGGGCTGTAGTGGGTTTGTGGCTTATGTGGTGGATACGAGAGTAGGTGCAGAGAGACCGAGGTCGGTCGATGAGGTCCCGATAGTGCGTGAGTTCCCAAATGTTTTCCCCGAGGAGTTGCCGGGTGTGCCTCCCGAGAGGCAGGTGGAGTTCCGTATCGATTTGGTTCCGGGGACAGCGCCTATCGCCAAGGCACCCTATCGCCTTGCACCTCCAGAGATGTAGGAGTTATCCTCGCAGCTTCAGGAGCTGCTGGGAAAGGGGTTTATACGTCCGAGTAGCTCGCCATGGGGAGCGCCGATCCTTTTTGTCAAGAAAAAGGATGGTTCACACCGGATGTGCATTGACTACCGGGAGTTGAACAAGTTAACGGTCAAGAACCGTTACCCATCAGTTGCAGGGAGCGTCTTGGTTCTCCAAGATTGATCTGAGGTCTGGATATCATCAGATGAGAGTTCGAGATGAGGATATCCAGAAGACGGCGTTCAGGACTCGTTATAGGCATTACGAGTTCGTGGTGATGCCCTTCGGGCTCACCAATGCACCAGCAGCATTCATGGATCTCATGAACAGGGTGTGTAGGCCGATGTTGGATCGATCGGTGATCGTGTTCATCGATGACATATTGGTGTATTCGAGATCTAGAGAGCAGCATGAGGAGCATTTGAGGGAGATCCTCGGAGTTCTGAGATCGGAGAGGCTTTACGCCAAATTCTCCAAGTGTGATTTCTGGTTGCGAGAGGTCCAGTTCTTGGGACATCTCGTTAATCAGAATGGGATATTGGTCGATCCGGCCAAGATTGAGGCGGTAATGAGCTGGGAGGTAACGAGGACCCCCACCGAGATCAGGAGTTTTCTGGGGTTGGCCGACTATTATAGGAGGTTTATTAAAGATTTCTCCAAGATCGTCGTGCCTCTCACCAGGTTGACCCGGAAGGGCGTTACTTTTTCGTGGGGTCCTGAGCAGCAGGCCTCGTTTGAGACTCTTCGCCAGAGGTTGTACGAAGCCCCGGTGTTATCCCTTCCAGAGGGAATGGAGGATTTTGTAGTGTATTGTGACGCATCGATATCAGGGTTGGGTGCAGTGCTTATGCAGAGGGGGCATGTGATAGCATACGCATCGAGGCAGCTGAAGCCTCATGTGACGAGGTATCCCACTCATGACCTGGAGTTGGGGGCTATGGTGTTCGCTCTCAAGATCTGGCGTCACTATCTGTATGGGGTTCGGTGTACCGTATACACGGACCACAAGAGATTGAAGTATTTGATGGATCAACCCAACCTGAATATGCGCCAGAGGAGATGGTTGGACGTGGTAAAGGATTACGATTGTGAGATCCTGTACCACCCGGGCAAAGTTAACGTTGTAGCTGATGCCCTGAGCCGTAGGGCGGAGAGTGCCCCGATACGAGATGTTTGCTTGAGATTGACTGTGATGATTCCGGTGTTGGACACCATTCGGGAGGCTCAGGCAGAGGCCGTGAGACCGGAGAACCGCAAGAGGGAGCGGGTGATTGGGCAGGCATCTGAGTTCGTTACCGATAGCCGTGGGCTTATGACCTTTCAGGGTCGGGTTTGGGTGCCGTATATGGGCGGGACGCGCATCACTTTGATGGAGGAGGCACACAGATCGAGGTTCTCGATCCATCCCGGGGCCACTAAGATGTATTTGGACCTGAAGAAAGATTATTGGTGGCCCTGCATGAAGAGGGATGTCGCGTGGTTTGTTGAGAGGTGCTTGACCTGTCGCAAGGTTAAGGCCGAGCACCAGCGTCCGCATGGCAAGTTGCAGCCGCTTGAGGTTCCCCAGTGGAAGTGGGAACAAATATCCATGGACTTCATCACCAAATTGCCGAGGACCGCGAGGAGTGTCGATGCAATTTGGGTGATCGTCGACCGGCTGACGAAGAGCGCGCATTTTCTTGCGATCAGTGAGAGCTCTTCTGCGGAGAGACTGGCAGAGTTGTATATGAGGGAGGTGGTATCGCGTCATGGAGTACCGATTTCGGTTGTGTTCGACCGAGATGTACGTTTTACTTCCAGGTTCTGGAAGAAGTTCCACGAGGAGTTAGGCACGAGGCTGCATTTCAGTACCGCCTACCACCCCCAGACGGACGGACAGAGTGAGCGGAGTATTCAAACGCTCGAGGACATGCTCCGAGCATATGTGTTAGACTTCGGAGGAAGTTGGGACACGTATCTGCCGTTGGCTGAGTTTTCCTACAACAACAGCCACCATTCGAGTATTGGTATGCCTCCCTTCGAGTTATTGTATGGGAGGAGGTGTCGGACTCCCATTTGTTGGGGAGAGGTAGGGCAGCGTGTCATGGGTACCACTGAGATAGTGCTTCGGACGACAGAGCAGATACAGCAGATTAGACAGAGGTTACTGACGGCCCAGAGTCGTCAGAAGAGTTACGCGGATAAGCGACGATCCGATCTTGAGTTCCAAGTATCTCCTTGGAAAGGAGTGATCCGATTGAGGAAGAGGGGCAAGCTGGGGCCCCGGTATATCGGTCCGTTCAGGGTGACCGCTAGGGTGGGCAAGGTAGCATATCGGCTGGAGCTACCTGTGGAGTTGAGCCAGATTCACAATACCTTCCACGTGTCCCAGTTGAGGAAGTGTATAGCCGACGAGTCGGCGGTGGTGTCATTGGAGGATATTCAGGTGGATGCGAGCCTGAATTATGCTGAGAGACCGATTGCGATCCGGGATCGGAAGATCAAGGTTCTGAGGAACAAGGAAGTGCCCCTGGTGCAGGTCCAGTGGCAACATCGGAAAGGGTCCGAGCTGACCTGGGAGTCGGAGTTGGAGATGCGGGAGCAACATCCAGAGTTGTTCGATGAGCAGGACTTCGAGGGCGAAGTCTGATTCTAGTGGGGGAGAATTGTAACATCTGGATTCCCAGGTATCTTATTTTATGTATTTTTATTGAGTATTAGAGAGGGACTTGGCGAGTAGACGCTTAAACTCGCCGAGTAGGAACAACGTTTGTTGACTGTATTAAATGAATGGACTCGGCGACTCCATGCATGGACTCGGCGAGTCCGCACTGTTAAGTGAAACCCTAATCCTCGGGGCCTGAGCCCTATTTAAAGGCCTTTATGGCCTCCATTTGCGGCCAATGCACCCCAGAGGAACCCTAGAGAGAGTAGTAAGAGAGTTGAGAGCAAAAAGAGGCTATTTGTTCATCTTTTTGTGTGGTTTGGCTTGAAGGAAGATATGAGCACACATGTAGAACGTGAAGGGGACTGGATCTGAGCTAATCATCTTGTGGTATCATCTTTGGAGGTATAAACCTTTCCCATTTCGTGTTATATTGATGGATTTCTTGCTTTTAGGGTTTTTACCCTCATTTTATGGAAGATCTAGAGAGTATGAGGTCCACTTTGGGATTATGACATCAGATCTGGACCCATAGAGGTCCAGAAAACCTTTCCCACTCTGCTTTATGCTGATTCATGGAGGATTGGAGACTAGGTTGCCATTTCTAGTTTTATTTCTCCATTTGAGGCTTGATATGGGTTGCATGCACGTAAAGGTTGCACCTTTACGTGACTTTTGAGTGTTAAAAGGATGGATCTACTGTTTGGTGAAGCAGATCTGACCTCAAGAGATCTTTTGAGGGTTTTCATGGGAGGAACTCGTCGAGTCCATAAGGGACTCGACGAGTCGAGTCGGGTTGCCCCGCGACTCGCGACCTGTGACGACCCATGGAGCACCGGGTTGACCAGCGAGTCCAGGGAGGACCAGGGACGAAGAGTACAGGCATGTACTCGCCGAGTCACTCTAGTGCACTCGGCGAGTCTGGTCAATGTTGTCTGTTGACTTCTGTTGACTTTTAGGGATTAGTCAGTGTTTGGACTTATGAGCCATTAGAGGGGCAGAATGGTCTTTTACCCTTCTTAGAGAACTTATGGAGAAGAGTTGGCCTAGCCTTTAGAAGTTGTATTAATTAGAGAATTTATTTATGTGATTAGGTGAAGGCTAGTGCAGTATTTCAGAGTTCGAGGTTTACCGAGTTACTCGAGGTGAGTCTTCTCACTATACTTTACCTAGAGTGGTAATTAGAGTTATGTGACAGAGTATTTTGTATGCTTTTGCATGATGTGATTCCTATGTGATTTATGCTATGTATGTTACAGAGTTACAGAGTTGGGACCGGAAGGTCCATAGAGTTAGGGCCAGAGGGCCCACAGAGTTATGGGACTGGAGGGTCCCACTGAGACACATTGACTAGAGGGTCAAACAGAGTTATAGCCTCGAGTGGCTAATATGTGTTGTGTGTGGTATTTTGGGGAACTCACTAAGCATTTATGCTTACAGTGTTTTGTGTTATGTGTCTCAGGTACCAGTGAGAATCGCGGGAAGGCGCCGGCATGATCAGTACACACATGAGGAGCTTTTTATACTTGTGATCTTGGGATATGTTTTCTTGAGTGTTATGTGATACAATGAGATTTTTATAATATTGTGAATGAAATTATGTTTTTAAAATGTGAAAAATTGTTTGAAAATTTTGGGTGTTACACGAATCTTTCCTAGAAAGATTCAGCGACGAAGTTCTGCCCCTGCAGAGCCCGACTCCTAAGCTAAAACTCCATTGTAAGTAAGTTATGCTTACCCTATTTTAATATAGCTTATATTTAAAATTAGTATTGTTATTATGAACTTATAATAAATATTTGGGCTATTATTATGACTTATATAAGTGTCGTTATAATATCTTTTTAACTACTCGCGGTACGGGGAATCTGGTTTAAAGGGTCGCATAGGGTTGTTGGATTTCAGAAGTGCTATATGCCAAAATGGTCCTGCCCTCCGGTGTTTTATGTCTGGACCTTGTCTGTACATAGTGGTTGGAAAATATTGTTTAAACGCTTATATAATAATAATAATAATAATAATAATAATAATAATAATAATAATAATAATAATAATAAGACTAATAATTAGTCACGGTAAATATTAGACTAAAATCTAGTGGTAATAATACTAGGTTTCGTCGAAGGAAATTATTTTTAAGAAGCAAAGCGTTGTCTGAGTTCGGAATCACCACCTTAACAAGTGAGTGCATAGTTACTTTCATCTCACACATAGATATGAAGTATTTTATATAAATTACGGGCTATGTGTGTATACTGTCTGAATACTTGCTGTCTATGTTGGATGAAACGTTTTATACATGTTTTAAATGATCTAAACTGTATATGTATTTTATATCTACAAAATGTGTTGGGTAAAACATGGGTAGATTAGAGGTGCGATAAATGATGAGCTATGAAAGATGAGATAAATGATGAGCGATGAAAGAAGAGATAAATGATGAGTGATGATATATGAGTGATAAAATATGGTGCGAAGCGATGACCTAAGCGATGAGCGATGATATATGAGTGATAAAATATGGTGCGAAGCGATGAGCCAAAACGATGAGCCAAAGCGATGAGCCAAAACGATGAGCCAAACGATAACCCAAGCGATGGCCCCGTCATCTAGCAGAGTATGGATGACAACCACGGACTATTCTAGACAGTCTAGTGGAACACTGGCAGGCTTGCAACCTGTAGGTGTTGTGAACGATGTGTTCACCCGGTGTACTCTAAACCTTGGCGATCATGCAGACTTGGTGCCTAACCCTTGGCGATCATGCAGACTTGGTGCCTAAACCCTGGCGACCATGCAGACTTGGTGCCTAAACCCTGGCGACTATCCAGACTTAGTGCCCGTTGTGTAAACCATGGCAACGATGGACTTCGTGCCAATTCCTTAGGATGATCCTTAGGAATGAATGAACGAGTAATAGATGATTCTTAGGGTAGATCCTTAAGAATAAAGAAGATAATGGGGATGGGTAATTGGGTTGATTGTTTGATGTTTAAACATAATAATTATATTATTGTGGGTTGAAAACCCTATGTACTCACCAGGTTTCCCAACCTGACCCACTCAGTTTATTTGTGTCACAGGTGTCTATATGAAGTTACATTACACTGAGGGATTAAGGAGATATAAATCACTAGTGATAACGAATGTAAGTTCTGTTTATGCTTATGTTTCTGTATTGACGATGACATCCCAATGTTTTAAAATGAATAAAATACATTTCTTTGGAGATGCTTTGATAACGTATTTATCATGTTTTTCTGGGAACAAATTCCGCAACATTTTTATTAAAAAGGGTACTCTGATTTTTATAAAGCATAAACAAAATCGGTCTTTTCTGGCCGTGAAAATGGGGATGTCACAAGTTGGGATACATACCTCCCACTAGCAGAGTTTTCATATAACAATAGTTATCATGCTAGTATCGACCGACTCCCGTTTGAGATGTTGTATAGTCGGAGATGTAGGACCCCAATTTGTTGGGGCGAGGTTGGGCACCGAGTTATGGGAAGCACCGCGGTGGTGCTTAAGACTACCTAGTTGATCCATCAAGTACGCGACAGGCTGCAGGTCGCACAGAGCCGTCAGAAAAGTTATGCTGACCGGCATCGCTCAGATCTCGAGTTCGAGGTGGGAGACTTCGTTTTGCTGAAAGTGTCACCATGGAAGGGTGTCATTAGGTTTCGGAAGAGGGGCAAGTTAGGGCCCCAATTTATTGGTATGTTCAGGATTTCTGCCCGGGTGGGCAAGGTGGCTTACCGTTTGGATCTATCGGTCGAGCTTAGCCAGATCCACAACACCTTCCATGTTTCCCAGCTTCGGAAGTGTGTAACCGATGAGGTCGCAGTCATTTCCTTGGATGATATTCAAGTTGATGAGAGCCTCAATTATGTGGAGAAACCAATAGTGATTTTAGACCGGAAAATGAAAGCCTTGCGGAACAAGGAAGTGAGGCTAGTTAAGGTGCAATGGCAGCACCAAAGAGGCTCTGATGGACCTGGGAGCCAGAGGATGAGATGAGGAAGCATTACCCGGATCTTTTTGCATCGGCAGACTTCGTGGACGAAGTCTAGTTCAAGTGGGGGAGATTTGTAACGCTTGGTCCATGCATTATTTATTTCTTAACGTTTTAGATTTTTGGGCTGGAACTCGACAAGTTGGGGTGCTCCAACTCGTCATGTAGGGATCTATTTGGACGAGGATTAAGGATTCAACTCGACGAGTTGGGGAGCCCCAACTAGACGAGTAGACACTGGAAAGAAAAACTCTAATGTTTAGGGTTTGCACCCTATTTAAAGGCTTTAAGCCTCATTGTTAGCCTCCCTTATCACCCCTTTGTCCAGAGAAACCCTAGTTCGTCCTTTTCCTACCATTTTGAGTGTGTGAGAGCTTAAAGAGTGCATTGTTTGTGTTTGTTTAAAGAGGCTTGAAGTAGGAGGTGGATAGCTGAAGGGAGAGGTGAAGGGTCCAGTTAATGGTTTGGTCTAGGCTTTCATTGTATTAGTTCAGTATGAGTCATTAATGCATTTTTGTGGGTTGTAATGTGTTTACGGTCAGGAAGTGTGTTTACGGCCGTAAACACGTTTACGGCCGTAAACCCTGTTTGCGGTCCAGTCTAGTATATATAGTAGAGGTGTAGGTCTATGTGTAGTTGTTGATGCCATTGTGTTTACAGAGTGTTCCATCGAGTTGTACCTGACGTTTTTCTAAATATAAACGTGTGCAAGCTCGATTTCTTTTCTTCTTCTTCTTCTATTGTGATTGTTTGTTGCTTGATCATTGGTAAAGATCCTTTTTAGGACCTTACAATTGGTATCAGAGCAAAAATTCTGGAGAAGCATTCTTAGAGGCCCTGTTAGAATCACTATGACAGTCGGAGGCCAATGATTGATAAGGCTGTTGAAAACTACACTGATGAGGAGTTTGAGAAAGTTGAAGAGCAGGAAAGGGCTTTAGCCACTCTAACCATGGCATTATCTCCTGATATTGCTCAAGGTTTCTGATAGTATACTTCAGCTAAGGATTTGTGGGAAGCCCTAATTGAGGTATATGAGGGCAATGAAGATATGAAGGAGAGTCGCCAGGACATGTTGAGACAAAAGTTCAACATGTTCAACTACATTCCAGGAGAGACTCTTGAGGCTCAGCTGCAGCGGTTCACAACTCTCACCACTGACATGAACATATCTGGGATTTTCTTGACCAAGTCAGAAATTAACAAGAAACTTCTGAATGCTCTTCCTAGGTCATGGGACATGAATGTTGCTGTGATTAAGAAGACCAAGGATCTGAATCGCCTCACTCTTGCTGAAATCATGGCGATCATCAAAGCTTGTGATATTGATGACAAACAGAGAGAAATAAACCATGTGAACTCGTACTCTACTGCAAATCCTTGAATCTCATCCAACAATGCTCTCTCATCAATCATGACTTCCTCAGGTCAAGCTTTTGCTGCTCAACAACCTCAGATTCAGACCTTCGCTGCTGCATCATCCATTCCTTATTCTCAAAGCCAGCCATTTGTCACTCCACAAGCTGTTCCCCCTCCAAATGTGCCAGTTGTAGCCTCTTCCTCAAACACAAAGGACACTGATGAAAATCTGGCTCTAGCCACTGGGCTTGTTAACTGCTACAATGCCTTTGTAGCTGGAGAGCTTCCACCTCAACTGTCCTTTGCTGACCTGGATCAGATTCATCCTGAAGACGTAGAAGAGATGGACATTACCTGGCAGATTGCTATGGCTGTTTTCAGGGCCAAGCAGTTTGCTAAGAAGACAGGGAAGAACAAATGGGGCATGAATGCTGATAAGAAGGTGGGATTCAACAAGGGAAAGCTGCGATGTTTCAACTGCCACGAGCCGGGTCATTTTGCTCGTGAGTGTCCAAAGTCAGATCGTAGAATGAACAACAACAGGACGATGGTTGCAGTGGGAAACAACCGTGCAGGTGCTGCAGTTAATGGTGAGACTGCTATGGTCGCTCAGTCTTTTGACTGGGAGGACCAGATTTAGGCTTTGAATATCTCAGGGCCAGAAAATGCTCACCTAGCTCAGATTGATGATGATTCCTTGAAGAATGATGCAGCTGATCCCGAAGCAGAAATGATGGAGCTGCAGTTTGCTCTGATGGTGTCTTCTACTTCCGAGCCCAGGAAAAGTGAGGTAAATCCACCGTCTTGTTCTCAGGCTTGTAATGAATATGTTAAACTTCTTCATGATGAAATTCAATTATTACGTAGAGAAGTAGAGGACCTTACATATGACGGCTATCAACTTAGGAAAGGACAGAAACCTCTTAAGGCCCAGTTAGAGACAAAAATAAAGGACTTTAAGAGAATTCAAACAGAATACAGTGAAAAATGTGAGCTTTATGATTATGTTAAAAGAAAAAATGATGAGCTAATTACCGAGCTTGATACATTAAAAGGACAATTTGAAACTGCAAATTTTGATTTTAGAAAATTTGATGGATCAAGCGAAGTGGTTGCCAACATGATTGATCACTGCATGCAGTTTAAACGAAACCAACAAAAGGGTCTAGGATATGATAGTGTACCTCCTCCTAATAATCATACATATCAGTATCAACCCCTATCCAAGGATGAGATTGCCAACGAATCATTTATGGTTTATGGCAAGCCATCTGGTTTCGTTTCAGGAGGATTTATTAATGTTGAAAGTACTAACATTTCTACTTCCCCTGCAGATCAACCATTAGATCAGGCAAAGCGTGAAGCTGGAGAATCTGTTTCTGTTTCTGTTTCTAATTCTAATATTTCTGTTTCAAATGAAAATGTTTGTGTTTCTGATGTTAAGACTGATAATGTTTCATGTGATGTTTCCACATCTGCTACTGTTGAACTTAATTTCTTTGATATGTTTGATGAATTGTTTGGTAATTCTGATGCTTGTGATTCTCATGAAAACCCATCAATTCCACAAGTCACACCATCTGAGGCACCCTCACTTATCTCACAACCTATTTCTCATGCATGTTCTTCTGAGAAGAGTAAGAGTGTCTGTCAAGAAAATAAATTTGAGAAAAGTAGTACAAGTTCAAATAATAAACAGATTTGTTTTAATTGTGGTGTTGGTGGTCATATAGCTAGGAATTGTCAAAATAGGATCTTTGTGAACTATATGTCACCAAGAGGAGAGAACGAATCTCGATGAAGGTCTTTAATTAGAAAATCCTCAAGAACTCGTTCTCGAAATGATGATTGGAAAGATGATCGAAGCAGAAAAAGGGCTGTTTTTCAATAGAATAAAAAGGTTTTTACTAACAAAGCTCAAAATAGTTTGCCAAAACCGAACAAGGCTCCGCCAAGATCGGTTTCGTCAAAAAGCAATTCTAGATCTTCAACCACTTCTGGTAGAACATCCAGCGGATCAGTGCAAACTCATAAGAAACCTATTTCAAAACCACCTGAGAATGTTGTAAAACCTAAATATCATTGGATGCCCAAATCAATTTCCAATCCATCATTACCATCCTCTGAAGTGATCAGGAATGAGGATCCTAATTTGAAAACGTTAAAGGATAAATCAGAGAAAGCGAAAAGGAATCCCAGGACAGTGATGACCTGGGTTCCCAAATCTAAATGATCCCGCTCATTTTGCAGTGGCTGCTCCCGACATATGACAGGAGACATCTCCCAATTGAGCGACATTCAATATTTTAATGGGGGGTATGTTTCCTTCGCGGGCGGAGATGGTGGCAAGATCACTCAAAGAGGAACCGTTACAAATGGAGTGCTAAGCTTTGAAAATGTCAACTTTGCTCCCGAGTTAAAGCATAGCTTGTTGAGTGTTTCCCAAATTTGCGACAAAGGCTATTCCACCCATTTTACCGATAAAGAATGCATGATTCTCAAGCCAGGCATTGTCATCCCGGAAGAGTGGATTCTCGTCAAATCTAAGCGGGATGGGAATGCTTACATTATTGACATGAACAGTAACATCCCTGAACAAGTCACTTGCCTATTTTCAAAAGTCTCCGAACAAAACGCAATGCTGTGGCACTGACGACTCGGTCATGCTAACGCGAAAAACCTGAATCGCCTTGCTGAGATGGTCCGAGGCTTACCTGTCAGAGACTTTATTACATTTGAGAAGTGTGTGTCCTATGCCCAAGGAAAACATCATAGAAAACCACACCTGCCAAAGCAAGTCAACTCAATCAGTCAGGTGCTCCAACTATTGCATATGGACTTATTTGGTCCGGTCAACGTCCTGAGCATCAACAGAAGCTCGTACTGTCTAGTTGTGATCGATGATTTCTCTCGTTTCATGTGGGTCTTCTTCTTATCCAACAAAGCGGGGGTTGCTGATCTGATAAAGAAGTTCATTGTGATGATTGAGAACCAAACCAACAACCAGGTGTAGGCACTTCGTACTGACAATGGAATTGAGTTCAAGAATGCGGTTCTTGACCATTTTTGCTCAGAAAAGGGGATCGTGCGTCAATACAGCTCTGCTCACACGCCTCAACAAAACGGTGTTGCTGAAAGGAGAAATAGAACGTTAAAAGACGCTGCAAGGACAATGCTTTGTGATTCTAAATTACCTGTTTTCTTTTGGGCGGAGGCGATTAACACTGCTTGCTACGTGCAGAATCGTGTTCTAATCAACAAAGCTCAGATGAAGACACCGTACGAGATTCTCTATGGACACAAGCCTTCAGTCAACCATTTCTGTGTATTTTGTTGCCCTTGCACCCTTCTTCACCTGGAATCCAACCCTAAATTCAATGCCAAAGACGATGATTGTTACTTTATAGGATATGTTGCGCGCACCGCGTATATGGTTTACAACAAGAAGACTAAGCAGATTGTCGAATCCTATGACGTGCGCTGGTTGGAGGAGAATGAAACAGACGCTCGAGTGGGTCCTGACTGGTTATTTGATTACACATCGCTTTTCAAATCCTTAAATGTGTCTTCAGATGGCTCAAATGGATCCTCTTCTGGTTCGAAGATTGTTTCTGAAGACGAAGACGAAGAAGTTGTCTACAGACCTCCAACGGTTGAGGGGGAGTCCTCTGCTCCATCTGAGGGGGAGTCCTCTGCTCCACCTGAGGGGGAGTCATCTGATCGACTTGATAGTCCAGAGTCTAAAGTTCAAAATGGAACTCCTGATGCTGATGCTACACCTCTTACCCCTATTGAAAGAGAGTTCATGTCTAGAGATGCTTCCGCTGTCAATCCAACTTTTATGGAACTACTCTTTCCTGAAGAAATTGCTAATGAGTTTGTAGCAGATTCATCCAATGTGGATCAATCAACAAATGATGGAGGTTTCAACATTCACACTTTTCCTGTTTCACTCAATGATATCAGCCAAGACATACCTTCAAGAATTCAACGCGATCATCCGATCGATAACGTCATTGGCCAGCTGGGTGACGGAGTTAAAACCAGAAGTCAGAGTGGAGATGTCAATGCATGTCTCTATTCTTGCTTTATATCTCAAATAGAGCCCAATTACGTTGATATGGATTTGAATGAGCCCAGCTGGTTAGATGCAATGCATGAAGAGCTAAATCAGTTTGAAAAGCTTGGGGTTTGGAAATTGGTTGAGTTACCAAAGGGCAAAAGGTCTCTTGACATGTGTTGGGTCTATCGTAACAAGCAGGACGATTCTGGTGTAATAGTGCACAATAAAGCAAGGTTGGTGGTTTGCGGGTTTCGAGAAGTTGAGGGTCTTGATTATACTGAGGTTTATGCTCCCGTGGCTCGATTGGAGGCTATTCGTATCTTTCTCGCATATGCTTCCTACATGAACTTCACGGTTTACCAAATGGATGTCAAGACTGCCTTCTTGTATGGCAAGGTGAAGGAAGAAATTTATGTTGATCAACCCCCTGGGTTCGTTAACTCAGAGTTTCCTAATCATGTCTACAAGTTGGACAAGGCGTTGTATGGGTTACATCAAGCTCCTCGAGCATGGTATGCGACTCTAACAAAGCACTTGCTCGAGCATGGTTACTCTCGCGGCACTATTGATCAAACTTTATTCATCAAGCATGTTGGTAATGATTAGATACTAGTCCAGATCTACGTTGACGACATTATCTTCGGGTCTACCAGTCCACAGCTTTGCAAAGAGTTTGAAGGCATGATGAAAAAGAGGTTCGAGATGAGTTCACTGGGTGAGATGACCACGTTTTTGGGGCTTCAGGTCAAACAATCTTCAGCCGGAATCCTTATTCATCAAGCCAAATATGTGGACGATATGCTTGAGAAGTTCGGGTTCAGACACGCCAAACCTGCTTTGACGCCCATGGCTGAGAGACCACTGCTGACTCCTGATCTTGAAGGCGAATCTGTAGATCAAACGTACTACCGATCGATGATTGGATCGCTGATGTATCTGACTGCAAGTCGCCCAGACGTGATGTTTGCGGTCTGTCAATGCGCGAGCTACCATGCTAATCCTAAACTGTCTCATCTTATTGCTGTTAAAAGGATTTTTTGGTATCTCAAAGGCAGCCCAAAATTGGGTCTTTGGTATCTGAAAAATTCAGAATTTGATCTTTATGCTTTTGCAGACAGCAATTATGGCGGCTGCGAACTTGACAGGAAATCGACTTCAGGCGGATGTCAATTTCTCGGAGATAGGCTGGTCTCCTGGCAGTGCAAGAAGCGACATAATGTCTCGACCTCAACAACAGAAGCAAAATACGTTGCTGCGTCTGCCTGTTGTTCTCAAGTCAAATGGATCCAACATCCGCTGTTGGACTACGGTTTGAATTTTCAAGAAACCCCTATTTTTTGTGACAATGAGGCTGCGATCCAAATTGCTAAAAATCCGGTTCAACACTCAAAAACCAAGCACATCGACATCAAAGTTCATTTTATCAGAGATTGTTATGAGCGCTCGCTCATTCGGCTAGAACAGGTTCCCACAGCTAATAATGTGGCGGATCTGTTCACCAAGCCGTTTAACAAAGCTCGATTTGATGTGCTGGTAAACTTTTTGAAAATGATTCGCTTTGAGGATTAATTTTTGTTTAGGTTAGTTTAAATTTGCGCATTTTAATTTCATTCTCACCCATGCACAAATTTACGGGGATAAATAAACAAAAATTGAAAAATTAAAAAAATCCAAAAACATCTTGTTTCTGTTTTATTTTTTTCAAAAAACATTCAAAAATCCAGAAACATTGCTGATTAATGATCAACCCGATTTTCCTACTGAAATTGGGATTGATGATGTACAAAAGATTCTCAAGAAGATGGGGTATGAAGGTATCTACCCTACCACGGTGAAAAAGCTTCTACCACCCTACTGGAGATTCTTGGCACATGTGCTCGTGAGCTGTATCTCGGGCAGGAGATCAGGTGCTGATGAAATCTCGCTCAGGAACACAGGGGCAATTGTTTCACTGGCTGCTGGCATCAAATTCAACTTCTCAAAGTTTATATTGGATGAGTTCTTGGTAAACATCAACGCTATAAGCCGGGAGACCAGAGATGCATTCTTGCTGTACCCTAGGTTTATTCAGATGTTTATTGACACTCAATTTCCTGAGATGGTCAAAGAAGGATACAAGCTGGATATAAAGTCTTTAGGCCCACACACTATTGGTCTCATTAAGCAGAATCGAAAGGTAAAAGTCGTCTTCCAAGGATTACATCCTCTTGTGAAGTTCGGAAAATTTGCTGAAATCAATGAATCTTCCGAATCTCATGGAACGTCTGACAAGGTGTCATCTGAGCCTACTTCCTCCGAGAGAGTTATTTCGGAAGATGATGTCATTACTGTGTCCGATCGTGCTGAAGAAGAATAAACTCCTGCTACTCATGCACAAGTAGCTGAAGAACATGAGCTGACATCTGTCCACATTCAAAGTAATTATGATGAGGAGTCTCCAAGGGGTAGAACAGAATCTGAGATGTATGAAGACCTTGATCTTACCGGTTTCGATAACGATGAGATCCCTCTCAACTTCGATAGTAATGAGGACTTCATGACCGGTGTAAACCTCAACACGCTGCTTGACAATATCAATGAAGTTGCTCATCCAGCAACGGAGATAAGGGAAAATAAAGACGTTCTCGAAGCCACGCCTCCTCCTACCAATCCAACGGCGGAAATAGCAATTCCTATGGTGACAGCGTCAGGGATTCCTCCCCTTGATGTTGTTTTACCTACATCTGAGCCATTGGAAAGTGATCACCCAACTACACAAGCCTCTCAACCTATGACAAAAAGACGAAGACTTGACCCTAGACAGGGAATTCCTGATTCGGGTGTACCTCAAAGTTTTACAACTCTACCAACAACAACTCCTATTATCGTCTCATCTGAACCTATCAGTGAAGGTCCTAGTACCTTCTTTGAAGCTGGTGGCTCTTCCTTCCCCACGGATTTCTCTCCTCCCAGGCCAGAGCATGATGCTGCTTCTTTGAGGCTAGCAAGGCATTTGGCCGAAGAACAATTCACAACGCCTCCCTCACGCGGCAAAGGAATTTCTATTGGGGTGGCAGCTCAGGAGAAGAGATTCCTTCAATACTTGGACTTCAGAAGGAGATTGATGCTCTGAATCAGAAAAATATTGATTTGGATCAGAAAAATATAGAGTCGGATATCAAGGTTGCGGACCTGCAGACAGAAAATGCAAAGCTCAATATTCAAGTCGCCGAACTTATGGAAGATAAAGCTCTGAAATCGAAGCAAATAACTGATCTTCAGACACATTTTAGCTTGTTGACCGCCAGCTACTACGATCTTAAGAAGAAGCTGGAAGAAGACTTTGGCGACAAATTCAAGTCATCCGTTGACGAGCCAAAGATCTATCTTCCTGATCAAGATACTCCCATAGTTCCTCAACCTACAAGAACGACCACCGTTGTTAACCGTTTTGAAAAAGAACCGGCTCAGGCTCCGAGTGTAATGGCATTGAAACGCACTAAATTGGCCAAGTCAGATGAAAAGGGTCAATTTCTATTCAAAAGGAGCGCAGATCATCATGCCCCCTGGGATCAACCAAAGATCACCGTTACGGATCTGGGCGAACATCGTTTCAGAGACGTTTATGGCGATAGGTCAGGAATCATTTCGTGGGGATTCCATGACACTATGAATATGTGGATGGTGAGAAGAAAGAGCGGCAATACTGAATTATACAAAGATGCTCACCATTTTCATTCTTTTACTAAGGTTGATCTTATTGAGGAATCAAATGCTCCCTTCTCAAATCCATCAAACAATCCCAGGGCGACTCAGTTCAAAACATTTTTAGAAGATAAAGTGACTAAAGGCTTCCCTTCCATGAAGACTGCAGAGTCTATCGTGAAGATTTACCCTAGCGTCATTGATCCCAAAACAAGTCAGCCACTTCGGTCAGTAATGTGGCCCGCTACTGCTCAAGTTAAGCAGATTCCCATTCTTCAAAATTATCCAGATGGATCTCTAGCATCCATGCAATATTGGGTGTTTGATGAATCCACAGCTGTTGCTGTCATCAAGCTTAAAGACGATTGTATCCGCTTATATGACAAGAGGGATTTGCTTCAATTTGGCAAGTGGGATATCCATCAGCTCTCCATTCATCAGATCATGGTGGCTGAAGACATTTTTGAGCCCGTTGCAAAGGAGTACACTTTGATGGTTGCTGAGATTATCGAGAAAGAGATGTGGAATGGAGCTATGGGAAAATCTGATGTGCTGGTGGTCGACAAAAGCTGAGTCCAAGCTAGCACCAAACCAAGGGGGAGAGGTGAAGGGTCCAGTTAATGGTTTGGTCTAGGCTTTCATTGTATTAGTTCAGTATGAGTCGTTAATGCATTTTTGTGGGTTGTAATGTGTTTACGGTCAGGAAGTGTGTTTACGGCCGTCAACACGTTTACGGCCGTAAACCCTGTTTGCGGTCCAGTCTAGTATATATAGTAGAGGTGTAGGTCTATGTGTAGTTGTTGATGCCATTGTGTTTACAGAGTGTTCCATCGAGTTGTACCTGACGTTTTTCTGAATATAAACGTGTGCAAGCTCGATTTCTTTTCTTCTTCTTCTTCTATTGTGATTGTTTGTTGCTTGATCATTGGTAAAGATCCTTTTCAGGACCTTACAAGAGGCTGTAGATCCGGTGTCTTCTCTGTTGTGGCAGCCATATTGAGGTATAAAGTTGATACCTTGATCATTTATGTGCTAGATCTCTTCATGTGGGAGTTTATGGTCATTATTAGCTTATTTTGGGATCATTCTAGGATTTGAGCATGTCATGAAGCTATGACTTCAGATCTGGACATCTCATGGCCTCTTTTGACTTAAAGTTGTCATCTTTATCAAGTCTTGGCCCTCCTTTATGACCTAAATCCATTAATAAGCTAAGATTGAGTGTTTTAGCCTCCTTAAGGCCATGCATGGACATAAAGTCAGCAACTCTACGTGGTATCTCAGCCCTAGGGAATCAGATCTATAGTTTGGAGCTCTAGAATCGCATAGAAAGTGGTTGCATGAGTTAAGACTAGGCAAGCTCGACGAGTTGCCTTTCCAACTCGGTGAGTTGGCCTGGGGTTTCCCCGATCTTCTGGACACTGTTTGAACTCGACGAGTTGTTGCGATAACTCGGCGAGTTGACTAGGGTTTTCCTCGGTTTTTTTGAGAACTGAAGGAACTCGATGAGTCGGTAGGTGCACTCGACCAGTTGGGTCAACATGGACTGTTGACTTTGAATTTGACCATGGTTGGCCGAGTTTGACTTTAAGGGTATCTTTGGTATTTTGGGATTTTGATGAAGTTAGTCGCATGGTGGTTGTAGGAAGTTGAGTTCGGAGTTGTGAGTTGGGATTTGATCTTACCGGTTCAACATTCATTGAGAGGTGAGTCTCCTCACCATACCAATGGGTCAAAGGCACCAAGGCCTGCCCATTATGCGAGTTGTGGTTTGCTAGTCGATTATGACATTATGTTGGTATGTTAGTTTTCACTGAGATACTTGTATGGAAGACCTTGGGGGTTCCCATGGCAGTAGACTAAGACCATGTGGGGGTTCCCATGGCATTTGGTGTAAGACCTTGGAGGGTTTCCAGGGCATCTTAGTATGTTGGCATGTTTAGTTTGTATGACATTTCCTTGGTTAATAAGACCAGGTGGGGGTTTCCATGGCAGTTAGTGAAGACCATGTGGGGGTTCCCATGGCAGTTAGTGAAGACCATGTGGGGGTTCCCATGGCAGGTAGTTAAGACCACGTGGGGGTTCCAGTGACACTCCGTATAAGACCTTGGAGGGTTTCCATGGCATCCTTATATGTTTGTATGCATGGCTTATGTGGTTTATGTAGCTGATATGGCTAATATGGTTTATGTGATTATGTGGATTGTGTGGGTTATGCTCTGGGGAACTCACTAAGCGTTAGCTTACAGTTTGTTGGTTGTTTCAGGTACTTCATGATTTAAGGGCAAGAGCTCGGCTTGATGGCGCGACATGCACTCTCTGGCGTTTTATTTGGGACATTCGGATATTATGAATAATTCATTTGATGTTATGGATTTTGAAAACAAATGTGATTGGAATTTTATATATTATGGAAATGATTTGACTATTTAAAATGAAAAATTTTATTGAAATTTGGGCTGTTACATATGGTGTATCACACATCATCACTTCATATTATTAATAACCACATGGATTAACCCCTAAAATATGTTTTTCAAAATTACAATGAAGATTAAGAATTATAATGCAAAAAAAACTATAAAAGGAAATTACACATTACCTTTGTGACACCTTCAAGTCTTCTAATTCTATTCAATTGGTATATATATTGTCAAATTCTAATCCATTTCCATGAATCTTTGATTATATATATATATATATATATATATATATATATATATATATATATATATATATATCACATAACAAATATCTTGATCTCCTCCACCATTGCGATGATAGGTTTCCTTCTAGCATCTCTAATTACGAAAATTAAACTCTCTAAAGCCCTATTCTACATTGCATCACAATTTCTACCCTCTTGGAAGAAATCCTTTCACCAAGTTTTTTGGTCCTTATATATAAGCTAATCATATGAATGATTGTATATTTCTTTGATTTCCTTTATAACAGCTTGAAACCTCTCCAAAATGGTAGACTTTACAGCTTTCAAAAACCATTTCCTAAAATGCTCACCAGTGAACCTTCTTCTTAATTTGCCTATATGTGCCTTGCATAATGCCTATGTTCAACTTCTGGTACCCTTTCCTTAATAATTTCCGATAAACCTTGCGTATAATAACTTTAATTAAATTATTGGTAATAAAATAAGTACAAATGGGTAGTATAAACAAATTACGTGCTATGTGTCCATCATAAATAATGGTAATTCATGCACTATTACTCCTATAATATCATCCATCAATTGGTATAGAAACCACTTCCATGTGTCTTTTTTCTAAACACTTACCACAATCCAAGCTGTATGGTAGATATGGTTGTTTTGCATCTCTCCTAATAGTCAAAAAAAAATTCTCCTCTAACAATACCCTTTAAGGAAACATCCATCAACCCTAATCACTTTCATGCAACCTTGCATCCATAAATCCCTTATAGCTTTAAAACATGCATTGTTGAATCTTGAATGATATGTACACATCCATATACACAGTTGACCCTATGTTTTCCCTCCTAATCTCCTCACCATAGGACCGCAATCTTTCATAATGGTCAATCAAGTTGCCTGCTCAATCTATTGAACTGCAAACTTCTTGTGCTTTTATTTTCCTTAAACCCATTTGTGTCATTTTTACGATCTAACTCTTGAAATGTTTACCTATCCACAAATAATTTAATATGGAACCAAGCGTAAAATTTCTATAGAAGTTATGGTCACCATTAAGCGATTTAATCTAAAAAAATTCATTTCCCCTCCAAGAGACAGAAAGCCTAAAAGTCCATGATGATTTATGATTTTGTTTACAACACCTAACTAATAGTCTTGTGGTATTATATTTTTCATAGCACATAGCACATGTCATATACATGAGCAACTGCATAGTTGCTTAAACATTATTTGAGTTAATCTAGATTGGAAAAATTATATACCTAGCATAGGTTTCAATTTATCAATTGATGTGTTTCATCATGTACATGGTATTATGGTTGATCATTCACATCTTCTCCTTAGTCAATATCACTTATAGAATCATTCTCCTAATTTTTCGTAGCCAGACAAAGAATGCTTAAGAATTATCACATATTGTTTCGTTGGTTGGCATCACCACTTCATCATTTTCGTGGTTAACAAAAAATGGTATATGAAAAGGTATAATCAACATCATCTCTACAACAATAGTCTTCATCCACATCTTTTGGTTCTTCATCTACAATCTAATCGAAAATTGTTTCATTCATATAGTCCATATACATACTATTTCTCTTATCATTAATGTAAGCACAATCCGTGAACTCTTTGTAGTTGCCATTGTCACACAATACTTTGATACCCTCATGCAATCGTTCTTGTAAAAGGAAGAAGTAAACGTCCTTGCATTTATTTCTTATAGCCTTCTCAAAGAAGTGTTGGATTAATGTCTAAGTCCATAACTATAATTGGTAAGACTTGACCCGACCCGGCATGGTCCATTTGGGTTGCATGGCATCATGCATTTGGATAGACTATAATGAGAGAAATAACACTTAAGGTTGGTTAATATACTATAAGTTCTAATATATTAATAAGGTTATTTAATTAGTATTAATCAAGAATTAATTTGGAATTAATTAAGTGATAAAAAGGAGACTAATTAAATATATGGGTTGATTGTGTAAATCATTCATTCTTATATATGTGGGCTTGTGATCCAAGATTCCTTATGTTGGACTAAGTCCATGGGGTGACCCATGGATACTCCATGGAGGTTAAAATCCATGGAGCATAAGGAATGGGTAAAGTTATGAGTTACATGGTGTAACCCTAATAGCCACCATATAAAAGAATCCCATGGCTCAAGAAATCATACACTAATGTGTGAGTGTGAGGGCTAGACGATTTCAAGGAGTGTTTAAGTTTCTCTCAAGTTATTCCAAGTGTATTTGGTGTTGTGTGAACCATTTGAGGTGTCACACTTGGGGCACTAGGCACTCAAGCTTCATGAAGACATTCTACATCAAAGAGGTATGTATTCTATCTTGTTATATTTATTATTTTGTATGCTAGATTAGGATAATACCTTGGATGTTCATAATTGTATGTATAATAGAGAAAACATAGATCCAAGGTATTTAGGGTTGCATGTACACTTAGGAGTGTTAGAATGCTCATAACCCAACAGTGGTATCAGAGCCTAGGCTTGTTTTCTTGTTATACTTGCAAAAGTAGCTGAAAAAATCGAGTTGGATGCATATATTCGATTGTTTTGGCTGGAATTGGACTACGAACATTACCCTAAGATGTTTTTGGACTTATAAACTTGTTTTTGATGTGGTAATGTTCATGCTAATCCAATTTCTAAGATAATTGTCATAATTTCAAGATTTGTATTAGTTTGTATGTTCATGCTAATTTCTTGAAGATTGATGATTTGAATTATCTTGTTCTTATGAGGTTATTAGATTAATAGAAAAGTTGTGTGAAATAGTTGTTTTCAATCCATTTTAATCTAAGAGTTGATTCCAAAGTGTGTTTTTGTAACTTGTCCTCAAGTTATATGAAAAGTCACATTTAAGAATCATAAAACTCATAAAAGTTGGCAAAGGTTACAAAATGAAGAGTCTAGTTCTAATTAAACGGTTTTATGACTCCATAACTTGTCCTCAAGTTATGGAGGTTCAAGAGTCTCTTCATTAAATTAAAAAAAAAGTGTAACCTTAATTAGTTCCATAAGTTACAATAAAAAAAAGTTATTTTTTTTATTAATTAGTTTAAAGTCTTCCATAACTTGTCCTCAAGTTATGGCACTTGAAGAGTTTTTTTTTTTTAATTAAAACTACTTTAAACTCATAAGTTATGGAATTAATTAGTTTTGAATAGTTTCAAAACTTGCCCTCAAGTTTTGGAATTTGAAAAGTTTTCACTTATGAATACTTTAATTCCAAGTTAGCCCTTAGAATTTTAAAAGTTAAAATTCAACCCTTATACTTTATAATATTATAAGTTAATAATATTTATATATATGTATAAGAATAAAGTCAGTCTTACCGTTAGTAGGCCTCATTCACGAAGCCGGTCTATAAGGGGGTATAAGGTTACTGCCTATAAAATGGCAGTTTAATGGGTGTCCACTCTCACCCACCGCTTCCTTGACTGGTGGAGGGTCGTTAGCCGAACGGGTAGGACAAGGACTATAATTCTCCTTTCATTAAAAGTATTAATGATAAATACTAAGTAACTAACCTCTTATTAATACCCAATCTTAGTTACTTAGGAAAATGTGAATTTGGTGCTAACCCATGAAATTACACTTTGCACTTTGCTTAAGTCGTTAGTGGAGCGTGTGTGGTTAACCGGCACACTAACATGGACTTAAAAAGGTAGGCAAAGGGTAACTTAATATTTATCATAGTATCGGTGGAGCGTGTGTGGTTAACCGACACACTGATTAAGGGGTAAATATTAAGGGTACCAAGTATATTTGCATGGTTATTCACACCTTGTTTTGTGATCCTCGGCATCCCAGTCACAAAACCTGAAGGGCACACTCGAGATTGAAACATGCCTTTGAACAGTTCAATGAATCTCAAAGATCTAGGACTTTCAAATCCCATTAAAACCTAATAAATTATTTCGTTTTTCATGGTGGAAATTGGTGAATCGTCATTCACCTACCTTCAAATATTTTATAGCTTGGATTACGGCATCCCTCTTCTAAGTTATAAAATAGTTTGTTGGGTCCTAGCCTTAATATTTCATATTGGGTGTCATATTAAGGACTTTAAATCAACTATCTTGAATATCTCCCAAAAAGATGTCTGGTCTAGACATTTATGATCTTCCCAAATCTCTTGAAACAAGCTTTCCTAAATGAAGATGATGTCCCATGGATATCATACTTCTTTCACCTCCTCCAATTATTCTCCCTAACCCACAAGTTCCTAAAAAGTTTAAGGTCACTCAAGCCCTATTGGCAAGGCAAGGTCTAGGTGTGATCACATCTTGGAGATGTAGTCACATATTGACAAGCCGGGAGAGTTGGGTGTCAAAGTCTTGAGAAAGTTGGTGGCTCAACTACTTTCTAAGTCACATAGTGAGTTCTTTTGGGAATCCTATGAAACAGACTAAGACAAGACCCTTAATGATCTTATCTATTTGCTAAGATCAACTTCCTAAAACGCTATGGACATTGACAATGATGACATTGGATATCCAGTAAAGCTCTCTCTTCCCAATGGAAAGGGATCGGCCATAGTCAACTCGGTTGACCCAATGGTAAAGAGAGAGGCGAAGTCTGAGATAGTCCCATTATCAAGGGTCCATAGGTAACTATTGCCAAAGGAAGGGGCATTGGTTACGAAGCTGCCAAATTTACCTAAGGATGTTAAAGTCAATAAGTTTGGCTCTACTTCAGGTAAAGTCCATTGTCTAACTCTATTAAGTACATGCTGATTCTGATCGCGAAGATGGATTTCAATCGCATGGTTCGGTGATCAGAATTTTGGGCTATTACTTAAGAGTTATGATATTTATATTGCTTAGGAATAGATAACAACAAGGTTTTCATATGGATTGTAAGGATAAGTTTTTCCTCAAAGTTTTAAAATAAAAGAAAAAGGTTTTGATTTTATTTATTTTAAGTATCCTTACAATGGCATTTGTGAAAAGTTGTTGCTTATAAGATTCCATTGATAGCAATATTGGAAAAATGGATTTGATTCTTTCGGTTGTGGTAGTGTCTAATATTACCAAATAAGGAAAGATTCTCATCACCCAAGGTTCAATTGGACCGAAACTTGGAATCATGCAAGTTGTATAGTATGATGAATGAGAACTTTCAGCTTGGAAAATTAAGACTAATTCCTTATGTGAATAAGGAAAGGACTAAGGGATCGAGTACACATTCTTGTGCACTGGTCAAGTCCACCACAAAAGATCAAGAAGACTATTCGTCATGATTTACTTAAGTTCAGTAAATATGGTTATACTTATAAGTTTAAATATAAGTCTGTAGCATTGGAGACGTTTCAATGTGAGACAGAACGAATAAGAAGAATCAAAGTATGGCAGAAAGATAAAAGTTTCTCAAATCTGAAAAGATGGGAGGGTACTTTAGTATCATTTTTATGATCATCTTAATGATTAAGATACCATATCACAATTGGTCCTCTAAAGTCATCTTAGTGCATTCTTATGACTAAGAAGAGGAGTCATGAATTGTTGAAATGGTTAAATCAAAAAGATGAGTCATACTTCGTTCCAAAACAATTCTTAGAGTCATACTCCAAGATTGTAACTTGAGTGACATATCTTAAAGAGGGTTTGTTAACACTAGTCTAATGTAAGAGTAAAAGGTTATCTACTCTTGTACATTTGAAATTGGTAAGTTGTGATGTTTTGGATAAAACAGAGATCAACTTAGGCCAATTGTGTAAAGTGTTAGTCTTGATAAAGAATCCGCACTATCTCTTGAATATTTGACAAGGGAGTCTTATATGTCAAGAGGACAGTGGGAGTCTTAAAGCTCTTGAAAGTTTCAAGACTTAATCAAGAATAAAACCTAAAGTCCTTCACTAGCACACGACTTGAGGTTTATAACCTATCGTGTTGAAATTTTTGTGCCTATTCAAGTTGGCTTTGCATAGGAGTTCTGAGAGTTCTCAATTGGTTGCACAACTACTTGGAAGCAATGGCAGGCACCTGAGCTGCCAAATGGCAAGAATTTAAGATTAAACAAGTTTAATCAATATGAGTTTGGATTTGTCACTAACCTTGTCTTGTGATTATGGTTTTGAAAAATTCACATGGATAAGAACACATATACTATCAATGCATATAAGTTTAGAATCTAACAGATTTCATTAAATGACATTAATTTGGAATTCTTGCATTTTCAGTAAGGATTTGGGACTGTGAAAAGAGGATCATTGGAGTGATGTTCAATTGATCTATTTTACAAAGTAAAGATCATAGACAAACATAGTATGCATACTTGGTGTATGGCATGACTAGTGTTTAGAAAACATAGTGTACATGCTTGGAGCATGGGACAACTATTGTTTTAAATTCAAGTATAAAGTTGATAAAACCGAAACAATGAATAATGAGTAATCAGTATGGTGATAAATAAAAGTGTTTATTTATATTCATAGGGTTTGATACCATATTTGATTCATTTATTCTTGTGTTTCACTTTGCATGTTTTGACTTCCAGAATAACTAAGTCGCTCTTCCTGAATGATTAAGTTATTCAAACCATCCACAGTCGGTCATATTTTGGAAGTAGATATGAATCAAGACTGTCATGGGTTGGTTTGTAGAGGTCCAAGTTGGTGGACAAAGTGGTGCTACAACACTCATGAGTGCTCATAAGTTCTGAGTATTGGATTTAACCCGCGCTCATTTGAATCACTTCATGGATTTTATCACGAGTGATCATGAGACGATAATATCTTATATTCTTCAAACCTAGAGATATGAGTTGTTAATATGAGTTGGTTATACATTGATTGCACGAAAACGCATTGGTAACTCGATGTTATAAAATGTGCCTTTGTGTATGATTCAACAAGTAGTAGAACAAGCCATATGAGTCGAAGTTTATCCATTCCTTTTACCTTCGGGATAAAAGCGATATCTGTGGGCCCCTCGATGATTTAAAGATGATACATGTGAGTGCTTGGCCAAGCCATGACTGATTTGATTTGTTCAATCAGTCAGTCATCATGAATCGGAAATCGGGAAACAACAAATGGACAGAGAGAATGATTGATAATCCATGTCTCAGTCCATATGATATCTAGAATGGAGGAATATATGATCCCTTATCTAACGGACAAGTCATTGACAAAGGTCAGAGTTCATCGACAAGGTCAGAGTTCGACAGAAGCTTTTGAGAGCTACGATTGCTGATCGGTTCCTGAAGTCATACGCAATAATAGTTTTAGACTTATCCAAGTGGGAGACTGTTGGATTAATGTCTAAGTCCATAACTATAATTGGTAAGACTTGACCCGACCCGGCATGGTCCATTTGGGTTGCATGGCATCATGCATTTGGATAGACTATAATGAGAGAAATAACACTTAAGGTTGGTTAATATATTATAAGTTCTAATATATTAATAAGGTTATTTAATTAGTATTGATCAAGAATTAATTTGGAATTAATTAAGTGATAAAAAGGAGACTAATTAAATATATGGGTTGATTGTGTAAATCATTCATTCTTATATATGTGGGCTTGTGATCCAAGATTCCTTATGTTGGACTAAGTCCATAGGGTGACCCATGGATACTCCATGGAGGTTAAAATCCATGGAGCATAAGGAATGGGTAAAATTATGAGTTACATGGTGTAACCCTAATAACCACCATATAAAAGAATCCCATGGCTCAAGAAATCGTACACTAATGTGTGAGTGTGAGGGCTAGACGATTTCAAGGAGTGTTCAAGTTTCTCTCAAGTTATTCCAAGTGTATTTGGTGTTGTGTGAACCATTTAAGGTGTCACACTTGGGGCACTAGGCACTTAAGCTTCATGAAGACATTCTACATCAAAGAGGTATGTATTCTATCTTGTTATATTTATTATTTTGTATGCTAGATTAGGATAATACCTTGGATGTTCATAATTGTATGTATAATAGAGAAAAAACATAGATCCAAGGTATTTCTGGTTGCATGTACACTTAGGAGTGTTAGAATGCTCATAACCCAACAAGAAGATGGTGAACTATGAGTACCACATTGAACTAAAATCTATATCGTGAATAAAAGCTCTATCAGGGTCAAAGTATATTAATGGCTTAGGGTAAAAGGTGCCATTGTATTGATCATTGGCTATTAATAGGTTACGCTACTAGGAGATGAACTCATGGCTCAAAAGATCACTCACATAAGTTGATTGTAGTTAAAGGAAGAAGGTGTGTGCTCTAATTAAGGCTATGAAGGAATCACTCTTATCATGCCCTAATTTATTGATATCACAGGGTAACTGAGGTGTAATGGCCACGTAATGTCATTAAATGAGGTGTAATGGCCATGTAATTTCTACATAATAAGAGAATATATTTTTATTATCCAAATAAACGTTGCAACTGGTCAAATCCTCTATTACCAGTCATGAATCATGATGATAATTTATGGGACAATTTGAACAAGTTCATAGGCAAATCAAGTAAAATAATAACAATAACTTGGTGACTAAGTGTGTATGAATATGAAAGTTTGTTACCCTATATAAATAATTATCCGTAAAAACAAACTACCTAAATAAATAAAAATAATGATATCATTTTTGTTAAAAAAATATATTAATAATTGACCATTTGTTTGGCTATGTTCGATTTCTAAATTTATCGATAAAAATATTTTAATTGGATAAAAAAAATATTTCATAATAACCTTCTAATAGTTGTGATACTATGTAATTTTGGTTTTCGATAAGAAGTACAAATATTTTATGGAAATAACTTAGGAGGGTAATTATCTTTTAGTTTTGTTCACATACGGTTGACATTTTATTTTTTGTACATCATAAGGTAACTAACTTGTTTAATTAGTTCACATATATATGACCAATATTGCCAATTATCTTAGGTTACTATTTATGTGGCATATACGTAGCATATATGTGGACAAGAAAAAGGTAAAATGACTTGGGAATGTAATTATCTTTTAGCTTTGTTCAAATATGGGTAGCATTTTATTTTTTGTACACCGTAAGGTAACGAACTTGTTTACTGTGTTCACATCTTACCAATATTACCATTATCTTAGGTTATTGCTTACATGGCATATCATGATACAATATAAACACGTATGTATATTATGAAACATCCTAAAAATACGGTCCAAAATTTTCATTTTTAAATCATCGAATAAGCCATAGTTACTAAAACTCATTTATCAAAATACGAACCATAATATCTCAAAACATCAAAATCAGTATATCGATATCAAAACATATGTCAAAATGCATATCAGAGTAACATCCCAGGCTAAAACATCATGGTTTGTGCAATGCAGTCATCCCGAGCTCTTCCCCTTGCTACTGGAAGTACCTGAAACCAAAACTGAAAACTGTAAGCACGAAGCTTAGTGAGTCTCCCCAAACTACCACATACCATACACATAATCACATAATAACATATCATGGGCCTTGCCGGCTACATCAAGCCCCACACGGTATCGGACAAGTCCGGCATCAGACCGAGATCCGGCATCGGGCCCCGCCCGGCATCGAGCAAAGCTCGGTATACATATAAACATAACAACAAGTACACATAAATAATCACATAACATAAACATACAAACATTCCTCGGGCCCCGCCCGACATCGGACCGTAATCTGGAAACATACAAAACATACACATGCAAGAATCACAAAGACATCAAGCATACAAACATTCCTCGGGCACCGCCCGACATCGGATTGAAATCCGGAAACATATAAGCATACATACGGGCCGACCTTGGTGCCTTAGACCTGTTCCTACAGGAGAAAACTCACCTCGCAAAGCTGAATGCGGAATCTCACGGTAAGGAATCTCTACGGCTGTTCCGACGACTCCTCGAGCTAACATTACCAAAATAACAATTTGTCAAAATCCATTACTCCTTCTTAGGGTAAAATGACCATTTTACCCATAATCTAATTTGGACCATAACCTAGGCCTAATTCCATAACATCCATGGTCCAATTCTATCTAACATTTTCAAGCCCACTAATGGCCCAATTTTCTAAATTGGGCCCAACTCCTCAAATGGGTCTTCCCTTAAGCCCAAACATGTCCTTAGCCCAATAACTGACTCTCGATGGACCACTAAGGCCCAATAGCTAAGAAGTCCAAATATTGGCCCAAACCGAGGCCAAACGATGAGGAAATATGAATCCAGTGAGTACACGGGGCATACTCCTCTGTACGTTAACCGTACATGTTGCATGGCTTGTACGTTGCGCGTACGGGATTGTACGCCCAGCGTACTACCCTGTTAAGCCATAAACTTCAAAATGGCTTAATCCCTTAAGACCTTAAGCTCCAAACACAGATCTGAGTCACCTAAAGTGTCTTAATCCATAAAGTCAATTACTTGGTGGTTTGAAACCCACCAAATGGACCCAAACTTAAGATATGACAAATAACTTACATGGAAATGACTAGAACTCATGCACGGCCACAAAAGGACCTTCAAGATTGAAACTTTTCTGCTCTTGGGACTCATATAGCACAAAAACCCTAGGCCTAGAAACGGATTTGAACCATAAAAATCCATTATTGGGACCTAAAAAGGTCCAAAACTCCATTAACATAGATCTAAACATACATGAGGCAAATTGTGATCTTTTTACCTCAAATGAGTGCTAAATGGTGATGCTATCTCAGATCCTTGAGCTCAAGCTACTCAAGTTCTTCTTCTTCAACTTCTTCTTTCTCCTTCCAAGCTTCAACTCACCACAAAGAGCTTCACAAGGCCAAAAACACACAAGGATGAGAAAATGTAGGCGTTCTAAGGTTTCTGAGGTTGAAAGGCTGGTAAGGAGGCTAGGGTTTGGGAGATAATGTTCTTTCGAGTATTCTCGCGTATGCTGCGCGTACGCACATGAACCCCCCGCATCCACTGCTGCACTACGGCCCACGTACACCAAGCTTACACCCAACGTACGTCTTCGGGTAGCCCAATAAACAAATGGCCCACTCGCTTAAGGCCCAACTTAATAATCCAACCTTAATTTCAAAGTCCAACAATTAATTATAAAGAAATTAAATAATCATCATTACCTCAAGTCACGGGTGTTACACATTAAAATGATATTGCAGTCTTTTCATAATCCATCGATTCCTAAAAGTTTACATTTTAGGATTCTTCCACCCCTCAATTGAAGGAAATACGGGGTTAGAATGAGAAAGATTAAACCAATAGCTCAAAAGGATAAACGGGTTTACCAATGTGTTCTTTTTTGGAAAACTTTAAATTTTTGTTCAGGGTTTTCTTCAGTACTTGAAATCTTCACACGAGATGATAACTTACACTCACATAGATGCTCAACTTGGAATCTGTAACATTGTGTTTTGGAGGTACTTTCATTTTGGACCCTTATATTGAGATTTATTGCATTTTGGTCCTTATAATGTAAGACTTGTGGATGGGAGGGGTTGTTATTGCCACTTTTATATTTTAGGGCGGAGCCACATACGTTGGGCATACGCTTTGTGTATGTAGGGCGTACTTAGTGAAGTCCCAAAACCAAATCTTTAGGGTTTGGACCCTATGTATTCATCATTAACTCCCAACCTTGGCACCTTTCATCAGCTTCCATCATTTCAAACGTCCTTGCAACCCTAATCCACGTTGTGAAGCATTTCTAAGCTTGTGTGTGTGTTTTGTGCCTTTAAAGAAGAAAGAAGGAAGTAAAGACCATCTTGGAGGAGTGAATCACTTTAGATCTAGAAACACATCATCATTTGGCATCACTTGGAGGTATAAAGTTCTGGACTTGATGAAGTTTCATCTAGGTCTTGTTTTGGGCATGATTTTAGGTTCTTTTTGGTCCCAAAATGGTGATTCTTGAGCATGGAATGTTCTTGACCCATTAAGCCATCCTTTCAGACCTTAGGAAGGGTCTTGAGTCATAAGAATGAGGTCTTAGTGGTTGGTTTTGCTCCATGTATTCTTTGGAAGATTTTAATGTATTAAGATGTTGAGTTAAGCACTCAATAGACATGAAAAGTCATAAAGTTGGAAACTTTATGACTCTTGAGGATGATTTAGCCCTGGATCTGAAAGTTGGACGTAAGAGCTTAAGGCATTAAGCTCTTAATGAAGTTTTGAGAAGTCTGGGCGTACGCCCTGCGTAACCTGAGTACACAGCGCGCACATGGTGTAACACCCCAACATTCAAGTAACTTCAAATTCCTCCCTTGGGTGCTAATTATATCATTTTTGCTCCTTGGATTGGTAAGAAGTTGCCATGGGAAGCCCTAGTGGAAAAATGGTGATTATGGGAACAAGAGTAGTACAGAGAGCGTACATATGAGTACGCTAAGCGTACTAGAGCGCGCCCTAATACGCTGGGCGTACGTGAGTCCGGGTGAAACCCTAACTTTTAGGGTTGTGGAGTATTTAAGCACCATTATGGTTCATTTTGACTCACTCTTTCGGCCTCCAAGTCCTTTAACCGTTTTGAGAGAACCCTAACCCCCATAGTGAGCATCTTGAGCTTATAGTGTGATTTTTTGTGCCAAAAAGGAGAAGTTAGTGCATCAAAGGAGTCAAGGAAGGAAGAAAGCTTGTAGATCTGCGATTATCATCTTCTTGGGAAGCTTTAGAAGGTATAAAGCTTCTACCTTTATGCTTGGATTTTTTAGATCTTGTTTTGGTTGCTTTTTGGTATTTTTCTTGTCCCAAGAGTCCCAATATTGTGCATGCTTTGTTTTGGACGTGTTGGGATGTCCTTTCAGACCCTAGGATGGGTCCTAAGGCATAAAAATGAGGCCCCTTGATCTAGTTTGGTCCCTTGTTCTTTGTAGGAGGTCTTAATGGATTAATACCATGTATTAAGCCCTTTTTGGTCGACCGAAGTCTTAAAGTTTGAGACTTTATGGTTTTAGAGTGCTATTGGATCATGGATCTGAAGTTTGAGCTCAATTGCTTAATCCATTACGTACTTATGGAAGTTTTAAGCCTTGCGAGGGCACACATCTTTTAGGTTGATGTACGCCCCGCATACTGAGTCAACCACCCCGATGGTTGTCAATGCGAGGCGAAGTACGCCCATCATACCGAAGGGGTACACCCCGCGTACGCCTTCTGTTGGGGTTCGGACTTTAGGCTTCGGGTATTCGGCCATCTGTTGGGTTTTGATACTTGGGCCCCAATGGACCATCTGGATAAGTGTGTTTGGGCTAAATAGAGGTTCAGACCTTTGGATAAGGCCCAATAAGGGGTTTGGGCCCAATTTGGAAAATTAGGCCAATCATGGGCCTTGAAGTAAGTTGGGCCTTTTGGATCAAGAATTGGGCTTGGGTCTTGACCCAATTAGGGAATGGGTAAAATGGACATTTACCCTATGTATGGATCATTAGCCAAGGATGGTAATCCAATTGTTAATTGGATGTTTGTTTTGTTGTGATAGTTCGGGATTTTCATGAGCCATCAGTTGGAGGTTTTCAGTATGATTCGACATTGCGAGGTGAGTTGTCCTCATTGTACTCTCGGGTCGAAGGCACCAATGTCGTCCCTTTGGATTGTTATCTTGGTTTATCGTATGCTTGTGATGTTGTAGTGAGCTGTTAGATATGTATCCTGGTAGATAGGATGATGATATGCTTAGTGATCTGTTAGAACTGCCTGTTATCTATTTTGGCTATATGGTTACCAGTCGCATGTGTTGATGTAGTGTGCTTGGGTTGAGACTGTACTACTTTGTGCTGCCAGTCAACAAACCCAGTGATATTTATATCGGTATGTTATATGTATGATTATATGTTATGTATATGTCGACATGGTTTATGTGTATGGTTGGGTTGAGGCGGGCCTGCTTAGTGCTGAAGGCCAACAGACCCATGGCGGCCCGGATAGACTGAAGGCCTGCGAGGCGGTCCAGATATGCTGAAGGTTCTGTCAGCGGTCCAGACAGGCTGAAGGCCTGGTGAGGTGGTCCAGACAGGCGGAAGGCTCTGTATGCATGCAGTTTGTTGTATATGTTATCGGTTGTGTGATTGGTATTTTGGGGAAAACTCACTAAGCTTCGTGCTTACAGTTCTAGTTTTTGGACTTATGATTTCTGGGAAACTCTAATAATGTGAATGTTTTGAAAACTATGTTGAAAGCGATTCTGATTTTTAAATAATGTTTTGGGAACAATGGTTTTGTAAACACTTCTTTAGAAAAAGGGTTGTTTTGAAATGTTTAAATTGTATGGATGTTTCAAGTTGGTATCATAGCCTTGGTTTGAGTGAATTGGAGGAACACTCGTGTGAATCCAGTCTCAAACTAAGGAAAAAGGTTTTTAAAGAAATTTTCAAATGGTTTTCGAAATAATCAAAGAGGATACGATGTGTACGATCAGCCGGAGCCAGTAAGTTGACCCCAAATTACCACACAATTATTCGAGATTATGTTATGATATGTTAGAACAGCATGCTAGTAATAGGTTAGGGATCTTCAGGAATTGCATGATTGAATTGCCTGATTATGTGATGCCTTAGTTACTATAGAGTTCCCTTGTTTGGCTGTTGTGTGACTCTTTCGCGTGTTAACTGGCTATTGAGTGGATACGCTAAGTCACATGCTACATGGTTTAAAGGATCTTAGGCTGAGGGGTTTGGTCCTGCTGTGCAGCTATTGTCTGAGTCCAACCGTTGTGGGATTGAATCTTTTAGCCTAATATTGTTTACACTGTGGGGCTTGTGATTGTATTCATGTGATAGTCATCGAGCACCAATGGAGAGACGTGTGGAAATTAGTGGTATGGTGAGTCGTATGGGGTCAGTCGGCCAATTGTGTTATTGGATGAGGAGGCGGTGGTTTCCTTAGAATGGGTTCATTTCTTAGCGGGTCAGCGCGAGGAATGATCAGCCACTCTTGATAGAGTAAGAGCAGGGCAAAGGTGCACCCGTGGAGTTGGGAGTTTGATATCGAGGATTTCGTAGGAGGATCTGTTTGATTTTATTATGTTTTAGTGCCAGTCGGCTCTTCTTCACGAATGCTGCTTGCTTTGTTCTTTGTGGAAATCATGAGTGATATGAGTTAGCTATTAAGTGAATATATCAAGTCACATGTGAAAAAGGTTGGATAATATTATAGTTACGGATTTGACCCTGCTGCGCAACTCTCGTTTGAGTCCAACCATTGTAGGGATGAGTCTGTTACTCGAAGGATTATCTAAGCTTTGTTGCATGTGATTGTATTCATGGAATAGCTAATTGACATTGTGAGGAGTTCTTCAGTAGTTGATGGCAGAGAAGTGTGGAACCCTAGGATAGCTTAGGGAGTATTTTTTTTTCCGTGCAGTTGTTTCGCTGTTGAGCATGTTTCAGGTGTATTTCGTGACTAGGTCTTAGAGGACCCGAGATGATTCTTGTGGAAAGTATGGATAGGTGTGGAAGCTAGTATTGGGCCCGTACCACTGGAAGCACATGATCCATACTCGAATCAAGGAAATTTTCGGGGATTCTAAGAACTGGTTAGGAAAGATAGCATGGTAGGATACCATGGTTCGAGGCAGTGGTTCACTATCTGTTGATCTTTTGGTTTGGGCTGCTCAGGCGAGGATGGGTTTTGTGGTTGTTCAGGCCCCTGTGGTGATATTGATATGGGTTGAGTGGTTCAGACCCAGATGAGTATGTTGGTTGGAAGTCTCGAGGGTTTTGTTAGAGATGGTGTCGCGGGCCTTGAGACACGGGGAAGAAGTGGTTCATATGATCAGCTTGGAAATCGCATCTGGGATTCAAGTGGCGAATTGTCGGATTAGATTGTCGTTATCTGTGGCAAGGATCTTGCCCTTCAGTTTTTCTGAGTTAGAAGGAGTGGGTAGGCTTGTGACCTCCCGAGTTAGGTTGGATTCTCAGCTTGGGGTCTGTTGGTCATAGTGGTTGGTGACAATATGTCAGCACCAATGTGTGCAAATGGATTGATGTGACATGAGTACCTTAGTGATGCGAGCAAGGTCCCGTATTCTTGGGAGATGGGAAATCATGGTGTCAGATTGTCGTTTGGGATTGCAAGCAAGGGGTGTATGTTTGGATCATCAATCAGTAGTTTCCTGTGCTTTGTGTTAGAAAAAAGTTCTATTAGGATCGATAGATTCTATGTAGGAAAACAATTAAGGACGTAATTATGAACACAAGAATGACTTTAAAGATGTCGTATGATTAAAACTTTAACACCTCAGAAGAGCTCGATTAAGAACTTCAACTGTAGAGGTGCTTAGGGTTACAAAACAATAATCAATGATAATCAAGAACGTATCTAATACATACATGCATGCACTATTTATAGTTAAACCCTACTAGATAATCACGGATGGACATGCCCAATCCGGATATACAAAATAAGCCCATGACGCAACACAATAATACCCAACAATCTCCCCTTTGCGTCAATGGAGCCGAAAGCTCACTTCTGTTGAGCTGCAGAAGACTTCTTGACTGTCTTGAACACCTTCGGTATGATGGCCAATAGATGATGACGAAAAGTGATGTACCACCGAAGCATGTCAGTGAAGTTCTTCTTATCTGCTTCTGAATTCTTCTTGCACCGATGAATGATACTAATAATGTGCTCTAAGCAGTCTGTAGAGAACAGATGTTTATCAACAAGAGCGAACAGAAAACGATTGGCTTCCCCTCTTGTGAACATCACAGTAAGATGTGTAGAATCAATCTGGCCCATCCTCATTTTATTCACATCTCCTGGTTTCGTTGTTGGCTTTACAGTCGGTTTCTTATTCATCACTTTTGCTATCTCCTGATCCATTGCAGCTACTTCATGGATATAGGAGGCCAACATCCTCTTTAAATGATCCAGGATCGGCTCATATTCTTTCGGATTGGTGAGCAAAATGTTAAACAGCAGGATCCAATCATGAGGATTCAAATTTGGAAGATCTGCCAGGGAAATAACCGACACCGAGTTTGCTGACCCTCGGGTGATTTTGAAACTTACATTTATAAATTTCCCGGCAGGCGAAGGTTTTAGTACCTTGACAGTAACAATCTTCTGTGCACTCCACGTCAAGTACTGCGGTTGACCGAACTTCAGATAAAAGTCAATAAGCTCACGATCAACTTTTGGATGAGGGAAAGGAACTTCAACAGTCGAATCAAAACAATGAAATGTGAATGCCTTTCGTGTTATCGGCATGTCGAACTGTGAATCCTTAGAATTGTCACAATCAAAAGAAGCGACAGGTTCCAGCTAGTAGACGCTTGGAAACTCTATTGCCTCGCTGATTAGTGTTTCTCTTGTCCAGAGAGGAAACAAGGCCTTCTTGCAGTTTAAGGCATCTTGTTCTTCCTTGTTCCTCCTTTCCCTTTCCTCAGCCTCCCTCGCAACCCGTAGGGTTTCATCCAATTCTCTGTCCCTCTTCTTTCTTTTTAGGGCCTCAGCAATAGTCTCTTCTTCTTCTTCATCACTGTCATCATCAATCCCCTTCTTCTTAGCTTGAGAACCAGAAACCGAAGCTTCATTACCCTTCGGTTTGGTTTTAACTGTGACTTTCGGTTGAGAAGTTTCAGTTTCAGTTTTCACAGTGGCCTTCGGTTGAGCACCTTCTCCCCCTTGTTTTGGAGGTATGAATCTCTCCGAAACACCCTTCATCTCATGTAATAATGCAAGGGCAGGAAGAAGTTTTGAAGTCAGATGATTTCTCATAGTGAGAGTAAGGATAGGATCATGAGCACCAAGAAGGTTGGTAAGCATATCCTTGACATCCCCAGCACAGCTTCTAAATACTGCACGCTCAGTCTTCAATAATGAGATCTCCTTTTCAGCTTGAGCCAACTGCACTTTCTGAACTTCAATTGTTGAGGCTTGGCAGGCAAGATCTTCCTTTAAGGCACTCTCCTTTGCTAAATCAGCTTGGAGAGATTCAAGCCGAGAATTCACAGAGCTGATAAGTGAAGTGTTCTCTGCTTGCATTGAAGAACGAACAGCCTCAAACTTAGTTTGCTCCTCTTGAAGAGACTTGGATAAGGAATCCACGGAAGCATTCACTTTGGCTGCATTTGCATCAGCATGGCCTTTGAGTGATTCAAGAAATATCTGAGTACTGTGAACAAGTTCTGTAACCTCAGTAGTGGCCTTCTTGCAAGAAGAAGTGGAATCCTCAACAGCCTTCGTGGATTTGTCAATAGCCCTAGTATATTGCTCAAAAGCGGTATCCATAAAAGCTTTGAGCACAACATCATTGTATGACTTGTTGGCAGCAAGCAATTTATCGAGCTTATCATCCATACTCTGCAGTTGTTGGCGAGTGACAGGAGCCTCTTCATCATCATCGGTAGGAAGCCGATAGGGACTGTAGTAAGTTGAGTCAAACTTAGCATTATCACCACCAAGAGTGGCACCAGAATCGGTTGAAGGTGAAGGTGAAAGAGGTTTAGAAGTAACAGGAGGTTCGGTCTCAGTATTCGCCCCCGTATCAGATACGTTGACGTTTACTGTCGGTTCTGGGATAGTGGTGGAAGTTGATTGGGAAATAATAGGAGGAGGGATTGGAGTGGTAGAAATAGGTATGGTATTAACGGGTGGTGCTGGAGGAATAGATGTTGTTGTTTGAGAGGTGATAGGGGGTGGAATAGGAGCAACCGAAATTGGAACAGTCTGTTTCGGTGATGGAGGTGGTGTTGGAATATTGTCATGAAGAGGTTCGGTTGGAGTTGGTGATCGAGGAGGTGTGTTACCTCTCAGTGATTCATGCTAAATTTCCTCCTCTTCATCCTCCTCATCGTTGTCTGAATTGGAAGGAGAAGGACTCTTGGGTTTCTTCGCCATTTTCTTAATCTTCTTTGGCTTAGAAGATTCACCCTTTGCATACTTTCGCTTCCTCGACTTGGTAGGCTTAGACGAATCATCTTCGGTTGTTTCTTTCTTGGTAGTAGCCCTCTTACCTCGGTTTGCAGGCTTCTCCACAACATCCAAAGCAGCTTGTTGTTCAGGAGATAGTACTCTCGGTTCCTTGGGAGGAAGCTTGCGATAATCAGCCATCACCTTACTTTCGGCTGAGACACACCTGTACATCGTCTTAGGTATGGAGCCATTGTGAGGGAACTTTGTAGGATCAGAAATGATAATTTTCTTGGTGTGCAACGTAGCCACAGACGAGACCAGGGCATCCTTCATTACTGGAATTTGCAAAGTATCAATCGCCCTGCGTGTGATGAGAGTCCAGAAGCGACCACACGACATTTCAGAGTGCCTCGTGGAAGTGTTGAGGCTTTGCACCACTTGTGACCAGATAATCGACCCATAGTCGATATTTACCCCACTGTAAAGACCATACAAAATGGTCAGAAAACCCTTGCTAGTACCATCATACCCACCACTCCTTTCCGCTAAACCCTTGTTGATAAGAGTTAGCAACCCATTCCATTGTGGCGGTAAGCATGACTTCTTAACCTTCGTAACCGTGGTAAGCACATCAGTGTAGCCCATCTCATAGAGCATCGAGAATAGTTGAGTAGTGGTGATGAAGTCAGGTGAGATCACAGACGAATCCACAGCAAGCTGTAACAGTGAACAAAATCTCCCTTTTGAAATCGAAGCCTTGTGAGAGAAGATTTGGAAGTAGATCCTCTCCTTGTTCTTATCATATGAAGCAGTAGTGTAGACCTGCGATAGGAGTGACATTGGAACAGATTCCTCCTGTGTTAGGGCTAGAACTAGAGGAGAATACTTCAAGCATTCAACCACCTGTAACATGTATGAATCGTACAGAAAAGGGTTGAGTTGAATGATCAGGTTCTGGTTTGGCTTGATCGAGAGCAATGAGGACGAAGCAGTTTGATCGTGAATAGATGAGGAAGTCGCCATTGTTGAGTTAAGAAAGAAGATGAACAGTTGTAAATCGCCGTGTATATAGAGAGAGTTTGTTGCAAGTAAAAAAGACAGATGTAATTAGAAACCCTTTATATACCGTTGCCAGGAGAGAGAAAGAATCGTTATGATAACGATGAGGTCACTGAAACGTTGCCTGAAAAAACGCGATGTGACAGGGTGGTTTCTCCCAGGTATACGTCATCACGTGTGGGTTTAGGAACCGTTCAAATTCACACGCCCAAAAGCTTATCCTCAATTCGTCATTTGAAATTCAGCTTCGCTCCAAAAATTAGGATATCCCCTGTTGCTCAAAAGTTAAACAAAAATCGAACCAACAGCAACCAGAATGGTGGAAAATCACAAAGAATTTTTGTGCAATAGTGTGTCAAAAGATAAAGAAATAAAGCAAAATGTGTAGAGGATGTGAGTGATGTCTATTGGAAGACATAAAGCAGATGATTCCGGGCATGAATCTCTTCCTTCAAAGTCAAGAGAGACTTGAAGTGCTTGCTTGGTTTCCCGAGAAAATACGATCGAGTGCTTGTAAATAAACACCGAAAGGATTCTTGTTAATTAATAGGCTAAGGGTGACTTAGCTTCAACCGAACGTCGATTCTTAACATAAGACCGAACGTTGGAAGAAGTACTTGTGAGACCGATGTGGTCTGTTGAACAAGTAGGTTGGATATAATTTATAGTGACTAAAGGTGATATAGAAACCTCAAAAAAAAATTAAATTGGATCTTTTTGGATAGAAGTGCCTTGGTGTTAGACAATTTCATAAAAGACCACTCAAAAAATAAAATGAGATTTCATTAGGTAACCAGTAAGATCTTGAATATAATGATTCACCGTCAATTCATTGTAGGTATTGGATTTTGGGTTTCACTCAACACATGGTGTACGTTTCTAAGATCACAAACACAGATTTTATGCAACCATAAACCTCAGTGGCAAAACCGAGAGTCTCAAGGGTTACAGTGGTGAACCGAAAGTTGATGGAGAATGTAAGGAGGGTGGTTAAAGAACCGAAAGTACCTCTGCTATATAAACATGACAAAGCAGAAAACTCTTAACTCATTTGAGAAGAGTAAGGTAGCTCTTGACTTGAGTTGATTTTAACAGCCTGATTGGGAAGAAACGATAGGTATAGATCGAATCATTAAGGCCTTGCTCTTAGTCGAAGAGGCTTCGGTCGACATGCAGCAGCATGCTTCTAGGGACTCTTAACTAGTTCAGATGGAAAGAATCATACCTGCCTTAGCTCCAAATTCTGTTGTACTGGTATACTTGGGACCTAATTAGAAGAACAAGCAAACAAACACACCACGCAAACAAAACAAACAAACAAACCAAACAAAATAAAAAAAAAAACTTTAAATTTTTTTTTTTTGGAGTTTTGAAAATTTCTGAAAAATAATAAGAACAGAAAAAGAAAATATTTTTGGATTTTTGAAGTTTTCTGAAAAATAATAAAAAACAGAAAAAGAAAATATTTTTGGATTTTTGAAGTTTTCTGAAAAATAATAAAAACAGAAAGACAAACAAAAAGATAGTAGCACAAAACACTCTAAAAATAAAATAAAATAAATATAGTAAGAAAATAGACTTAAAAGAATAAACAAAATGTACAACCGAAACCAAATCTTAAAGAATGAAGCGAAATAAACCGAGCGTTCGGTTCATTTCGGTTCCTTAAAATTCCAGAACCGAAATAGACCGAGCGTTCGGTTCATTTCGGTTCCCGAAAATTATGGAGCCGAAATAGACCGAGCGTTCGGTTCATTTCAGTCCCCGAAAAATCCGGAACCGAAATAGACCGAGCGTTCGCTCTATTTCGCTTGTCTAATTTTTAGTGAGCGATTTGAGGATTCGGTACCGACTCTGCTTCCATCATTCCCAAACCTTGTAAAATTTTATTGAAGCTTGCTTCTGGTAAGGCTTTAGTGCATATGTCATCCAGTTGATCAGAGGACCGAACGAAATGTACTTCCACGTTCCCATCTTCTACATGGTCCTTGATAAAATGGTATCTTAGTGCAATATGCTTTGTCTTTGAGTGTTGCACTGGATTGTGACATATTCTTATCGCACTTTCTGAGTCACAATAGAGAGGAATCTTCTTCATACTTAGCCCATAGTCTCTGAGTTGGCTTTGTATCCATATTACTTGAGAGGTACAGGATGTTGCAGCTATGTACTCAGCTTCGGCTGTTGAAAGTGACACACAGGTTTGCTTCTTGGATTGCCAACTAACAAGTTTACCGTCAAGGAATTGGCATCCACCTATAGTGCTCTTTCGGTCCAGACCACATCCTCCAACATCAGCATCAGAAAAAGCTTGAATAAAGAATCCAGATCTAGCAAGGTACCAGAGACCGAGAGACGAGGTTCGCTTCAGGTAACGGAAAATATTTTTCACTGCCACCATGTGAGGTTCTCTTGGATTAGCTTGAAACCTAGCACAATAACAAACAGAAAACATAATGTCCGGTCTACTAGCTGTTAGATACATAAGGGACCCTATCATTTGACGATATAGTGTTATGTCAACAGCAGGTTTGTCCAGAGATGGTGTTAAATTAGTGCCAAATGCCATAGGAATCTTCACTTTCAAATCTCCCGTCATACCGAATTTTGCCAGCAAGTTCTTTGTGTAGGCCTCCAGGTTGATAAATATACCTTCTGGTCCCTGTCTAATATTCAAACCAAGGAAAAAATTAATCGGACCCATTGCGCTCATTTCAAATTTAGTCTCCATCAACTTCCTGAATTCGAATGTTAAGCTAGGATTCGTGGAGCCGAATATGATGTCATCGACATAAATCTGAACTATCATTAAATGTTCGCCTTCTTTCTTTCGGAAGAAGGTTGGGTCAACCGAACCTTGCTTAAATTTCGACATTTTCAGAAAGCGAGTTAAAGTTTCATACCAGGCCCTCGGTGCTTGCTTCAAACCATATACAGCTTTATCCAGCACATAGCAATGATCAGGGAATTTCTCGTTCACGAACCCAGGTGGTTGCTCAACATACACGGTTTCTTCTAGTTCTCCATTCAAGAAAGCACATTTTACATCCATTTGGAAAACTTCGAAGTTTTTATGAGCAACATATGCCAGAAAAATTCTAACAGATTCCAACCTTGCTACAGGAGCGAAGGTTTCCTCATAATCTATTCCTTCCTCTTGGCAATATCCTTTCACCACCAACCGAGCCTTGTTGCGAATGACGTTCCCCTCTTTGTCCAATTTATTCCTGAAGACCCATTTTAAGCCGACCACTGAAGCATCTTTTGGTGTGGGAATCAGCCTCCAAACTCGATTTCGTTCGAACTCATGGAGTTCATCTTGCATTTCTTGTACCCAATCAGAATGATCAAGTGCAGCATTAACTGTCTTCGGTTTGACTTTGGAGACAAACGAATTAAACATACATAATTCAACATTAGAGAATAATGCAGTTTGTTTCGCTTTCAATTGAGAACGTGTGAGAACTCGCTCAGATGATTCACCAATAATTTGTGCTTAGGGATGATCCTTGGTCCATTTTGTTAGAGGTGGGTAATTTGGGTCATAGGCTGGATCCAACTCTGCATTTACTTCCTCTTCAAGTTCTGACTGATCACCTTCGTCAGTTGTATTCTCTTTCTCCCCCTCAAATGGCGAAGTGTATCCCTTGTCAGATCCAGAGTTTTCCTCCTCTGTGGGAGTTGGATTCTCCCCCTCGATTGGACTATTATTGGGTGGGTTTGGAGTTGGATGCTCCCCCTCGCCTGGACTTTTATGAGTTGGGGATGGAATTGGATTCTCCCCCTCGAAAGACATGTTGGTTGTCTTTGGTGCTGATGAACTCTCCCCCTTGAACATTGAGCTGTTGTTTGAAGGGTCAGTTGAGGGTTGACCACCAGTCGGTTTGGGAGGTTCATTTTCCATCTCTTTGGCAGCTTCATCTATGATCTTTTTGAGATTGTCTATTTTGTTGTCTGCTGCTTTCGCCTCTGAGTGTACAGCTTTCTCTGGTTCATCAAATAGCCGAATGTATTCTTCAAACAAGTTGGATATAGGAACCGAGACTTGTCCTGATTCTGGAAATATTTCCCCTAAGGCACTTTCGCTCCTTTGAACTTTCTTCATGTAATTATCGTCAAAGGTTACATAATATGTTTCTTCAATTTGTTTGGAGCGCTTGTTCAAAACTTTGTATGCCTTTGAAGAAAGTGAATAACCAAGAAAAATTCCCTCATCAGCTTTGACGTCAAACTTGTTTCGGTTCTCTTTTGAATTAAAGATGAAACACCTTGAACCGAACACGTGGAAAAATTTGACGTTTGGCTTTCGATTGTTCAGAATCTCATATGGAGTGATTGAAAATCTTTTGTTGAGCAAGGATCGGTTCTGAGTGTAGCACGCCGTTGCTACTGCATCAGCCCAGAAGTATAGCGGAAGAGAAGCGAAGCTTAGCATGGTTCTGGCTGCCTCACATAAAGAACGGTTTCGTCTTTCAACAATCCCGTTCTGCTGTGGTGTATAGGGAGCCGAAAAGTTGTGAGAGATCCCCTTGTCAGCCAGAAAATCGTCAAAATCTTTGTTCTTGAATTCCAGCCTATTGTCGCTTCTGATATTCCTCACCAGCTTTCTCAGTTGTACTTCCACTTGTTTGATGAACATCTTCAACTTGGGAGTGGCGTCTGATTTCTGTTTAAGAAAGAAAACCCAGGTGAAGCGTGAAAAATCATCTACTATGACAAGAATGAACTTACTACCACCAAAACTTTCGATAGCCGAAGGTCCACATAATTCAATATGCATAAGTTAAAGAGCTTCAACAATCTTTGTATTGATACGTGTAGGATGGATCTTTCTGCTTTGTTTGCCCATTTCACACGCTGCACACAGATGTTCCTTATCAAACTTGAGAAGAGGAAGGCCTCGAACGTGATCACCAAACACCAACTTATTAATTTCTTTGAAGTTCAGGTGCGATAGGCGTCGATGCCACAGCCAGCTTTCATCAGTGTTTGCCTTTGATAACAGGCATATCGCTGGTTTTCCTCGAATTGGGTTGAGATTCAAAGGATATATCTCTCCCTTGCATTCAGACTTTAACAGAACCATTTTAGATCGCTTTTCAATTATTTCTGAGCCCTCATCATCAAATGAAACCTTCAAACCTGTTCCCATAACTAATTGTGATACACTGATGAGGTTATGTTGCAATCCTTCCACATACGCTACTTTTCGAATCGAGAAGTCTCTGTTGGTTACCATATCCTTTGATTGTGCCATACGAGTTATTACCATACTTCACACATCCACCATCTTTTAGGGACCGAAACTCCCTTAGCTCTTCCTTCCTTCATGTCATGTGACACGAGCAGCCACTATCTATATACCATTCGTCATCTAACTGCTCGTCACTGATCACCTGCAAATTCAAGCAGATTTAGGAACCCAAAGTTTCTTGGGTCCTGGTGAGTTTTTCACAGAAAAAGGAATTGCAGTAGAAATATCAATCAAATAAGTTCTTTTTATTATAGTGGATTGATCTTTTCTTTTGATGGTGTACACCTTGATTTTAGTTTTATCTTGTTTAAATTTTGGTGTATTCGATGGTGTGTTGTTAGATGGTTTTAGAAATTTCTTTTGAATCCTAGGGTTAGCTGACTTTTTCTTATTATTAACATCAGAATCTGAATCAAGCTTTCCCTTTCCTTTGATGTCCTTCACTGAATTCAGTTTTCTTTGAGAGTAGGAAGGACCGAAACTAGGCTTGGGACAGAAACTAGGCTTGGGACCGAAACTAAACTTGGGACCGAAACTAGACTTGGGACCAAAACTAGGCTTTGGACCGAAAGTAGACTTTCGGTTCTGAGCGCTAGTTTTGGAGCCGAAAGTAGACGTTCGGTTCTGAGCTTTGGAATAGTAGGAGTTTGGACTAAAATTTTCTTTTTCTTTTAGCTTTTCCTTTCCTTTGGCAATTGACTCTTTCTTTGAAGGAACGTAGTTAGGATTTTGAGATTGCCAATAACGTTTTCGCTCATTCAGATTTTTCATGTATCTTTGAATTCTTTGGCGTTTTTGTTCAGCTAACTCCTTCTGAGATTCGTGGATATTGAAGCTAGCCTTTGACTTTTCCTTTTGAGTTTCGGTTGTCTTAGTTGGAACAATCGGTTTTCTCAGCGGTTCTTCAGGGATTTCTTTTGTTCCACTTGTGATTGGTTTGTCGAAACTCGAGGGTTTGTTGATAGGTTCAACAACATATCTTCCTTTAACCCTCCATGAGGTTTGCTCAGATAAGCCTATGGTTTCGTCTGCGTTGTCAATAGGGGCTGACCAGAAGTAATCATCGCACCCTTCAGCATTGTCTTTGTCGACCAGGATTTTCAATTCTGCTGTTTGTTTTGCAGTGACTCCTATAACAGCATAGACCTAATTCGGCACAGTTTGAACCTTTTGATAAACCATAGCTTTCTCTTTGAGTTTCTGTGGCTTGTCTTTTGACAGGCGAGCGTATTCAACCGAATTTTCAGATATGAGGGGTTTCTCATTCTCGGTTTCGCTCTTCATAAACTCCGAGCAATCAACTATGTCTTCTACTGAGATTTCGCTCATCTCACTTTCCTCATCAAATTCAGACGTATTTTCTATGTTCATTTTATGTTCTGAAATTAATTTGGCGTTAGACGAGTCAAATGTTTGAATGGTTTCGGACTTAATTTTTAACCTATCATTTTCGTCTAAAAGATTTTTGAGCATACATTTATGTTCCTTAGAGTCGATGAAGGTTTCTATTTTGTCCAGTCCGATTTTGTAAGCAATGGATGTTTCTTCTAAGGACATAATTGATTCACATTCAGCGATGACTTCATCCTCCTTAAATTCAAGGAAGGGTAAAATCATCTTATGAATCTTTTTCCCTATTTCACAACTTAAATGCAATTGAGCAATATTGGTATATAAGCGCTTAGCAATTAAACAAAAAACATTCCTTTGTTTCAAAAATTTTAAATTGTCTCGTTGCAAATAAATACTTTCATCCCTAGCCCTATTTAACTCCGTCTCCTTCAGCTCAATCCACATCCTTCTCTCCTCACTTTTTGAAGACACCCTGCTGAGTTGGTCAATTAGGTTAGAATTCGCTAAGCGAGTTTGCATGAGACTACCACTTAAGTTAGAAAATTTAAATTTTAATTCATTTAATTCTTCTTCATAGTTTGTTACTGGAACTTTAAGTGATTCAAGGATGGATTGTACCTTTTTGATCAGTCGATCACAGTCGTTGATCTTCTCGCTCACGGGCTTGGCTGCAAAGCACTTGTCCTCAGTTAGATTCGACTCCTCTCTTGCACTTTCGGTTGATCCACCAGCTGTGACCATCAAACATCTTCCAGCCGAACCTGAATCCTTTACCACATAAGCTCTTCTGTGAGTGGGCTTTCTCACCTCTTCATCCTCAGAATCGGTTGACCATACTTCAACTCCACCGAATTCATCTTCATCTGCATTTTCCTGCACAATCAAGGCATTCATAGAACTGTTAGATGCCTTCTTTTTCTTGATCTCTTCCAACTTTCGCATGTAGTACGCCTCATCGTCTTCATCATCTCTTTTCTCAGCCATCTTCCTCAGCATGCAATCTTTGGCAAAGTGGTTCTTGCAGTGACAGTAATTGCAGTCGAATCTAGAGTCTCCTGCAAGCTTGCTCTCCTTCTTGTCATCATCCTTTTGAGAAGTAATTTTTACTTCATCTTTCACCTTCTCAGAACTGTAACTTCCCTGCCAGTTTCGGTTCTTATTGACAGGAAATTTTCTTCGTGCAAACTTCTTTGGATTGGTGACCATCATAGCATATTCTTTGCTTGTAAGGTCACACTCAGACATATCCGACTCCTCTTCTTCTTTTGCAATACTTTTTCCTTTTGAGACAAGGGCCAACGATCCCACACCCGAAACTACCTTTGCCTCCTTGGTTACCACACTCTCATGGGACTTAAGTATTCCCACAAGTTTCGCTAGTGAGTAAGATTTAAACTGTTCATGTGCTTTCACTGTTGAAACCACAGCCATCCATTCTGGTCTCAAACCATTCATGAATGTTACCTTTTGTTCGATCAACTTCCTTTCTATACCATGTTTGATCATCTTGCTTAGGAGATGATTGAAGCGATCGAAGGTTTGTATCAGTTTCTCTTCTGGTTTCTGCTCGAAAACTCCAAATTCCGAGAGCAGCAAGGTTTGAATAGAGTGTTCTAGATCTTCATCGGTTGAGTAAAGTTCTTTCAACCTATCCCAGATTTCTTTGGCTGTCGTGCATGAACCAACTAACCGAAAAGTGTCAGATTGCAAGGTGAATCTGATCATTCTCATGGCCTTCACATTACACAGCAACTTGTCCTTCTCATCCTGTGGCATCTTGTCTACGTCCGCCACCAGCTTGTTATATTCTTTTTGGGTCTTAACAGTCGTGTTCGTTCCAGAATGAACAAACGGCCCAAGCGTGATGGCTTCCCAGATGAGATAACCATTATCTTCAGATCCGACCACATAATCTTCAAAGTGATGCGCCCATACTTCATAGTCTTGAGTGTAAAGAATGGGAATCCTCGTAGTGGATCCAGTGCTGTTAGAGATGTTGATGGGATTTGTTTGAGAATCTTCGTGAGACATGGTGAGCCGATAGAATCAGACCTATAAACTTGAGATTAGGGTTTTATCATAAACAAGAGTTACCATCGACAGGAAGAAGACGACTTCTTTATATTTGATAAAAGCGGAAACCCTAAAGAATTCTTAACACAGAAGGAATGTGTATTAATCACACAGTCTCCTGCTCTGATACCAATTGTTAGAACAAAGTTCTATTAGGATCGATAGATTCTATGCAGGCAAACAATTAAGGACGTAATTATGAACACAAGAATGGCTTTAAAGATGTCGTATGATTAAAACTTTAACACCTCAGAAGAGCTCGATTAAGAACTTCGACTGTAGAGGTGCTTAGGGTTACAAAACAATAATCAATGATAATCAAGAACGTATCTAATGCATACATGCATGCACTATTTATAGTTAAACCCTACTAGATAATCACGGAAGGACAGGCCCCATCCGGATATACAAAATAGGCCCATGACGCAACACAATAATACCCAACACTTTGTAAGTGGTTATAATTGGAAATTCAGAAGTCTTCAGCTGAAATTTAGGTTCTCTTGGGATTCAGTGATCAGTATTTGGAGGACCATTTTGCGTATGTTATTCATTCCATGGTCAGGTGTGGTTGTGCCTAGTTGAGCCGGTTGGGTTATGTTTTGGTTTCACCACCAGTGGGTGGTGGTTCGAGTTCTAAGTGGGGGAGAACTGGGATTCTCAGGTTGAGCGTCAGTCATTGAGGGTTTTGTCAGTTCGCTATTCGGATTGCTGCTTTCAGATTTGTTGGGCAGATGTTGATCGGTGAACCCTTTCCAGAAGCGGGTATGTTCAGCTCCAGGTGGGTTTGTGGTTCTCTAGTTCAGGTGTCAAGGTGTCCTAGATCATTGATTGTTGAGCCCGTCTTTCAGCGGGAATTCTATGAAGGATTCAAGTGGTGACAGTTAAAGATCAAGGAATGCATCAGCTACCCTCCTGTGCAGTGTGTTTATGTTCCCTCGGTCTTCGGGTATGTTTACCCTCAATGGTGAAGTGGAATTTTGATTCGTACCAGACTCTAGTTTTGGAAACTTTGGGGATGGCCTTGAAAGTCTTCTCGAGCTAGTTTCATGTTGGTAGAATCTGTTCAGTCTCAATTAAGTATGGGATCTCATTGCGATCAATCATGACGTTAGGGGTTTCCTAAGAATGTGCATGGCGGTAATTCTTTGTGTGTATACATGGTCTGTACAAGGTAGCATTGGGGTTTGGTTCAACTTATATGCATGGTTCGGTTGGGTTATGGCCTTCGAATTGGATCAAGGGTTCGACCATTATCCTATCCTCGGGTCGTGTGTGACCATGGTTTCGTAAGGTTTTGCTCGGATAGCAGCTTGTTCTGTAAAAAGGGAATCGTGTGTGGTAGGGTTACAGCATTGTTATGCTCGTTTGGTGTTGTGTGGGACGTTGATTAGGTCCCTTTAGGGCAATGGAAGGAGGTGAGTACCTTTAGGCCCAAAGTTTTTGGCAAGCGATGTAATGCCAACAAGGTCGGTATGAGATCGGGAGCATTCCAGTCATAGGTTGTGGGCCTAATGGACATGATTATTCATTTCTTCTGTTTGTGATACTCTCAGTTTTGAAGCGATGATGGGGGATCGGAAGACCCATAAATCAGTTGGTTTGGATATGGAGCGGTCAAGGGTTGTTGGGGGTATCAGTCAGGTATCAGAAGGTATCTATGGAGTGTATGCATCGTGTTTCCGTTTGCTCATAAGTTGTTGTTAGAGGTTGGATGAAATGCGGAAATTCTTGGTTTGATCATCTTTTCTCGTCGGTTCGGAGGTTGGTAATGGCATGGCAGAGAGACAAAGATTATTTTAAGGTTTTTGTTGGATTAGATGTCTAAGCCCATAACTATTATTGGTATGTACTCGACCCGAGAGTAGCATGGTCCATTTGGGTTGCACTTCACCGGAACAATTTGTATGGATAGTCTTTTGAGAATAGTATGTCAATGGTTTATTAATATATTATAAGTTATAATATATTAATATGAAATCATATTATTTAATTAGTATTGGTCAATAATTAATTTGGAATTAATTATGTGGTCAAAAGGAGACTAATTAAATATGGACTCTTATATATATATATATATATATATATATATATATATATATATATATATATATATATATATATATATATATATATATATATATATATATAGAATGGGCCAATAATTATTTAGGATGGGCTAAGCTTGCATGGATAGTCCATGGAGCTTTTAACCCATGGATCCTATGTAAATGAAAGGTCATGGGTATTAGGGTTTACATGGATGTAACCCTAATCCATCATACTATATAAAGAGGTCCTTGGCACTTGAAATGGCACTAGAGTGTGAAGAAAGAGGGCATATGTATACTATTCTCTCAAGCTTTCCAAGTTGTTTTGGTGATTTGTGATTCCATTTGAGGCTTCCACACTATTGGGGCTAAGCTCTTAAAGGTTCAAGACTTCAAGCTCCATCAAAAGGTATGTCATCTAACTAGACTCTTGTAGTATAGTTGCTCCATAATATGCTAGTTAGGATGATGCTTTGGAATTTTGTATATTTGCATGTATAATAGTGAAAACATAGATCCAAGGCACATAGGGTTGCATGCACACCATAGGAGTGTTAGAATGCTCAAAACCCTTCAGTGGTATTAGAGCCTAGGCTTGGTTTTCAGTTATACTTGATGCAATTGCTGAAAAAATAGAAAATCTGGCTTTCTGGACAGTGGACTCGCCGAGTCTACTGGGGGACTCGCCGAGTCCAAGAGGAAATTCATCCTACTCGTCGAGTAGGTTCATACACTCGACGAGTAGGAGGCCCTAGGTGCAAAATTTCGACTTTTAAGGCTGGAATTGGACTAGAATCATTATCCTAAGCTGTTTTTGAACTTATAAACCTGTTTTTGATGTGGTAATGATCATTCTAATCCAATTCAAAAGATAATTGTCAATAGATTCATGTTTTGTATTAGTTTAATGGTTAGTCTAATTACATGAAAATTGTTTGATTTGAATTGTCTTGTTCAAATGAGTTTAATCTAGATCATAGTTTTTCTTGACATGTTTGTTTATTAGATGATCTAAATGGCCTTTAATGGATTGCATAACTTGTCCTCAAGTTATGGAAAACCAAAAGTTTTTCTGTAAAAGAGTTTTTAAAGCCATAGGTTATAGAAACTTGAAGAGTCTTTTTCCATAAATTGTTTTATGACATCCATAACTTGTCCTCAAGTTATGGATTTTCAAGAGTCTTGTCGTTAAAAGCCATATTAAACTCATATGTTATGGATTCCAAAAGTTGTTTTTGAATTGTTCAAAACTTGCCCTCAAGTTTTGGAATTTATAAAGTTACCCCCCCCCCATGTATACTTTAGTTCCAAACCCTAGAATTTTAAATAGTTTAAAATTCAACCCTTATACTATTATAATATTATAGGTTTAATATTTATATATATGTATAAGAGTAAGTCAGTCTTACCGTTAGTAGGCCTCATTCATGAAGCCGGTCTATAAGGGGGGTATAAGGTTACTGCCTATAAAATGGCAGTTTATTGGGTGTCCAATCTCACCCACCGCTTCCTTGATTGGTGTAGGGTCGTTAGCCGAACGGGTAGGACAAGGACTATAATTTTGATTAAAAGTATAATGATAAATACTAAGTAACTAAACACTTATAAATTCCCAATCTTAGTTACTTAGGAAAATGTGAAATTGGTGCTAACCCATGAAATTACACTTTGTACCTTACCAAGTCGTTGGTGGAGCGTGTGTGGGTAACCGGAACACTAACATGGACTAGTAAGAGTGGCAAAGGGTGACTTAATGTTTATCATAGATCGGTGGAGAGCATGTGGGTAACCGGCACATCGATTAGGTGATAAAATTAATGGTACCAAGTTAATTTGCATGGTTATTCACACCTTGTTGTGATCCTCGGCATCCCAGTCACAAACTTGAGAGGGCACAATCGAGATTTGAACATGCCATTGAAAAGTTCAATGAATCTCAAAAGATCTAGGAGTTTCAATCCAATTAAAACCTAATACCTATTTCCTTTTTCATGGTGGAAATTGGTGAATCGTCATTCGCCTACCTTCAAATATTTTATAGCTTGGATTACGACATCCCTCTTCCAAGTTATAAAATATTGTGTTCTCCTAGCCTTAATATTTCATATTGGGTGTTCTATTAACGACTTAAATCAACTAACTTGAATTTCTCCCATTGTAGATGTCTGGTTCAGACAACTATGGTCTTCCCAAATCCCTTGGAAGAAGCTTTCCTAAGGAAGATGATGTCCCACGATTGGATCATGGAAATCATACTTCTCTTCCTCCACCTCCTCCAATTATTCTCCCTGACCCACAAGCTCAAAGACTTGAAAATTTCAAGGTCACTCAAGCCCTACTTGCAATGAAAAAGATGAAGATGGAAGGCTTGTGTGTACTCACGTCTTGGAGATGAAGTCACATATCGACAGGCTGAGAGTGTTGGGTGTCGAAGTCTCAAGGAAGTTGGCTGTTGACTGGGTTCTTCAATCACTTCCTGAGTCATATAGTGAGTTCATTAAGGACTACTATGTGACAGACCACGGCATGACCCTTATTGATCTTACATATTTGCTTATTGCTGCTGAATCAACAATGTTTTGGCGCACTAGAAAAGTAAATTTGGGTGGAAGATCTACTTCTCAAACTTCCATGGAAATTGACAATGGTAACATTGGAAGTCCAGAAAAGTTTTCTCTTCCCTATGGAAAAAGATTGGCCATGGTCAACCCGGTTGACCAAATGGTAGAGAGAAAGGCTAAGTATGTGATAGTCCCGTGTACCATTCCCAAAGAGTCTGTATGTTTTTACTGTCAAGAGAATGGACATTGGAAGCGAAGCTACCCTGGCTACCTGAAAGATCTGAAAGCAAGTAGAGACAAAATGTTTGAATCTGCTTCAGGTAAGTCTACTATCTAACTATGTTAAGTTTATAATTGTTGATTCTTAATACATGATGTGATAGGGTTTCATTTTGATGTTTTGTAGGATCATGCAAAGGGAAGGAAGCTTAAAAGAAGAGTATGTTGAATCTGATCGCTAAGATGGATTTCAATCGCATGGTTTGAAGATCGGATTTTTGAGTTGCTGCTTAGAGTTATGATAGATTGCTAAGAAATATGTAATAGCATAGTTTTTCACTTGTAATTGCATTGTAAGGAAAAGTTTTTTTTTCCGCATTTTATAAATTAAATTTTGTTTTATTTTATATCTTCTTGCAATGGCATTTATGAAAAATTGATGTTTGTATGTTTCTAGCAATATTGAAAATATGAATTAGATTCTTTCACTTGTGGTAGTGTCAAAATTTACCAAATAAGGAAAGATTCTCATCACCCAAGTTTCAATTGGACCGAAACTTGGAATCATGCAAGTTGTATTGTATGATGAATGAGAATTTTCATCTTTGGAAAATTAAGACTAATTCCTTGTTCACATGTATATGTGAGTCAAGTGAAGGACTAAGGGATCGAGTACACATTCTTGTGTACGGGTCAAGTCCACCACAAAGATCGATAAGACTATTCGTCATGATTTACTAAAGTTTAGTAAATATGGTTATACTTACAAGTTTAAGTATAATTCTGAAACATTGGAAAAGCTTCAATGCATGGCAAGAATCAAATTAGGCAGAAAGATAAAAGTTTCTCAAATCTGAAAAGATGGGAGAGTACTTTAGTATCATGATCATCTTAATGATTATGAAACCATGTCACAATGGATCCTCTAAGGACATCTTAATGCATTCTTGTGACTAAGAAGAGGAGTCATGAATTGTTGAAGTGGTTAAATCAAGAAGATGAGTCATACTTCGTTCCAAAACAATTCTTAGAGTCATACTCCAAGATTGTAACTTGAGTGACATATCTTAAAGAAGGTTTATAACACTTATCAAATGTAAAGTAAAATGTTTTCTACTCGTGTATATTTGAAATTGGCAAGTTGTGATGTTTTGGATAAAACAAAGACCAACTAAGGTCAATTGTGTGAAGTGTTTGTCTTGATAAGAATCCGCACTAACTCTTGAGTATTTGTTGTCAAGTAATGGTATTTGACAAAGAGAAACCTATATGTCAAGAGGTCAGTGGCAGTCTTAAAGATCTTGACAAGTTTCAAGAACTAATCAAGAATAAACCTATTGTTGAACACTAGCACACGACTTGAGATTTGTAACCTATCGTGCTGACATAATTCTTGTTTCTGTGCCCATTCCAGTTAAAGTTGACTATGCATGTGAGTTCTAAGAGTTCTCAATTGGTTGCATAACAACCTGGAAGCAATGGTAGGCCCTTGTGCTGCCAGGTGGCAAGAAATTAAGATTGAACAAGTTCAGCCCATATGAGCTTGAATTTGTCACTAACCTTATCTTATGATTATGGTTTTGACAAATTCATATGGATAGGAACACATACACCATAAAATATAAGTGTCATAAGGTTTCTCTTCGATTCATGAAAATGATGGTGAGGAAACGCCTTCACTAAGAAGATTTTAAGTAGATGGCAATTGTGATGTTTGCATTATCAAAGTCGTTAGTGGAGCGTGTGTGGTTAACCAGCACACTAACATGGACTTGTGAAATGGCAAAGGTCTAAACAATTGAGACTATGATTACGACATACCTCTTCTTAGTTCTTAAATTGTTTAGACACACATGTGAGCTATCTAAGGGAATGTGTATGAGTTTAAGAAGCTTAGATAAAGTCTTATCGAAGCATCTAGTATCAGAAACCTGAACTTTGGTAAGAAAGTCAACAAAGTGTTGATTTCTAGAAGTCCAGCTGATTTCTGAATACATGTCAAAGTTAGTGGGAGCATGATTATTATGTTTAGTATTGCAAGTTAGCAATGTTAATTATAGAAAAAAAAGTTTCAATTTGTGAAGGTGCGGGGGTTGAAAAAGTTGTTTTGCTATAATTAAGGGAGAGGAATTCATACTTCATTTCAAATCTAAAAGCTTAGATTGTGAGATTTTAATCAAATTTAGTCACAATTACATTATTTGCGTTCTAAAATTCGATTATGATTGCGGCATCCCTTTTCATAATTCGAATTATGAGAACATGGCAAATTATAAGAAATATTGTAGCAAAAGACTGGTCAAGTATCATGTCTTTATATGAGACATCATGAATCGTGTCTTGTATGCTTCAGATATAGGGTCGGTTGCATGTGCTATAATACTTATATGTTCTAAATTTTCCAAATGCCTAGGGCATTAAGAGGGAAAAAGGAAGAGAACCAGATATGACTGAAATGATTAAGCAATTGTCGAGGACAATCTGAGGATTACCAAAGATTGGTTGCTCATGGAAAATTGGAAGTATGGTGTAAATTTTTGGAAGGACCATATTGACATATTCTAAAAAGTGGCAACTCTTGTTCAGAAGTGATAGTTAGAATGGGAATATGGAAATGTCTCCATAGGTGGAAGTTAAAACTTAATGCAAGAAGGATGTTCAAAAGAATGTACTTTGAATGTGAGACTTCGTTTCCATGGAATTGATCTCCATTGGAATACTTTGTAATGTCTGTTGCCAAGTCTTTGTGACTTTTGTGCATAGTCATTACAAGAGGACCAATGCATATGAGTTTAATAGATTACAGTAAATGACAAGAATTCGATATTCTTACATTTACGGTAAGGATTTGGGATTGTTCAATTGATCTATTTCACAAAGTTAGGATCATAGACAAACATAGTGTGCATACTTGTTGTATGGCATAACTATTGTTTAGAAAACATAGTGTGCATTCTTGGAGCATGGGACAACTATTGTTTTAATTCAAGTATTAAGTTGATTATTTGAAACATTATGTAATGAATAATGTGCAATCAATTTGGTGATAAATAAAAGGTGGTTTATTTATATTCATAAGTTCTGAGACCATATTGGATTCGATTATTCTTGTGTTTCACTTTGCATGTTTTGACTTCCCGAATAACTAGGTTATTCAAACTCTCCACAGTCAATCATACTTTGGAAGTAGGTATGAATCAAGACTGTCATGAATTGGGCTTGTAGATGTCTAAAGTTTTTAGACATAGCAAAAGTTGCTGCAACATTCATGAGTGCTTCTGGAATGAGATTCGAGTATTGGATTCAACCCACGCTCATTTGAATCACTTCATGGATTTTATCATGAGTGAATCATGGGACGATAATATTTTATATTCTTCAAACGGAGACGTGTGAGTTGTAGTTGCGAGTTGGTTGCACATTGACATATGTAAACGCAACCATTAACTTGATGTTATAAAGTGTGCCTTTGTGTATGATTCAACAAGTAGTTAGTACAAGCATATGAGTCGAAGTTTATCCGTTCCTTTTACCCCATGTGGATAAAAGCGATATCTGTGGGCCACTTGATGATTTAGTGATGACACCCCTAAGTGCTTGGCCAAGCCTGGACTGATTTGATTTGTTCAACTAGTCAGTCGTCATAAATCGGAAATCGGGAAACAACAAATGGACAGAGAGAATGATTATAATCCATGTCTCAGTCCATATGATATCTATAATAGAGGAATATATGATCCCTTATCTAATGGACACGTCATTTGACTAGGTCAGAGTTCGGCAGCGGCTTTAAGAGTTACGATTGCTAGTCGGGTTCTCGGTGTCATACTTGAATAATAGTTTTAGATTTATCCAAGTGGGAGACATTTGGATTAGATGTCTAAGCCCATAACTATTATTGGTATGTACTCGACCCGAGAGTAGCATGGTCCATTTGGATTGCACTTCACCGGAACAATTTGTATGGATAGTCTTTTGATAATAGTATGTCAATGGTTTATTAATATATTATAAGTTATAATATATTAATATGAAATCATATTATTTAATTAGTATTGGTCAAGAATTAATTTGGAATTAATTCTGTGATCAAAAGGAGACTAATTAAATATGGACTCTTATATATATATATATATATATATATATATATATATATATAGAATGTGCCAATAATTATTTAGGATGGGCTAATCTTGCATGGATAGTACACGGAGCTTTTAACCCATTGATCCTATGTAAATGAAAGGTCATGGGTATTAGGGTTTACATAGATGTAACCCTAATCCACCATACTATATAAAGAGGTCCTTGGCACTTCAAATGGCACTAGAGTGTGAAGAAATAGGGCATAGCCGATTTTGAACAAGTGTATACTATTCTCTCCAGCTTTCCAAGTTGTTTTGGTGATTTGTCATCTAACTAGACTCTTGTAGTATAGTTGCTCCATAATATGATAGTTAGGATGATGCTTTGGAATTTTGTATATTTGCATGTATAATAATGAAAACATAGATCCAAGGCACATAGGGTTGCATGCACACCATAGGAGTGTTAGAATGCTCAAAACCCTTCAGTTTTGGTACATCATATGGCTTTGGATTGGGAGAGGTTTGCGACTGTTGTGATTTAAGGATCTTTTTGCATGTTTTATGGTGTCTCCAGTCAGGGACTGGGGGTAGAATTCATGAAAGGACGCTCATCAGCCTTAGGGAAGAACTTATGGAAAATTTTATGGATGGCCATTTCGGGATGTCTTTTGGTGGGAACTCGCATTGGGAATCGCGAGTGTATCCATGAGAGGACTGTAAGTCAGGGAGATGTGAGTTAAGGGTTCGGTATGTCAAAGACATCAGCTGGACGGTCAAGACTTAGTTCATATGTTTGTGCTCTGGGATGGTTTTATCGGTATGAAGGTCAGGCTGGTCGTGGGGTTTTAAGAATTATAGCAGCCGCGTATCGTTCCGACAGTTAAGGAAATCCATGTCCTGTATCTCTTTGTGTTCATGGATTTGTTATCATGAGGAGTTGAATATATAGTTTGATGGATAAGTGTCATGGATTTAACATTGGTTTAGTAAAGGTGGTCTGCCAGGGAGTCAGGCCCATTTCGAGTCTTGAGATTTCCAATAAGGTAGGGTTGGTTGCTGCATGGGATTATGGATTCGCCTTCTTCGGATTGAAAAGATTTATTTTGGGTTTAGTCTCCTTGGGTTCTAATTATATCATTTTGGTCCTTGGATTGGTAAGAAGTGGCCATAGGAAGCCCTAGTGGCAAAATGGTGATTATGGGAACAAGAGTAGTTACATGTGAGTACGCTAAGAGTACTAGGGCGCGCCCTAGTACGATGGGCGTACGTGAGTCCGGTTGAAACCCTAACTTCTAGGGTTTGTGGAGTATTTAAGCACCATTATGGGTCATTTTGACTCACTCTTTCAGCCTCCAAGTCCTTTAGCCGTTTTGAGAGAACCCTAACCCCCATAATGAGCATCTTGAGCTTATAGTGTGATTTTGTGTGCCAAAAAGGAGAAGTTAGCGCATCAAATGAGTCAAGGAAGGAAGCAAGCTTGTAGATCTGGGATTATCATCTTCTTGGGAAGCTTTAGAAGGTATAAAGCTTCTACCTTTATGCTTGGATTGTTTAGATCTTGTTTTGGTTGCTTTTTGGTATTCTTCTTGTCCCAAGAGTCCCAATATTGTGCATGATTTGTTTTGGACATGTTGGGTTGTCTTTGCAGACCCTAGGATGGGTCCTAAGGCATAAAAATTCAACTAGGTCTCTTGAGCTAGTTTGGACCCTTGTTCTTTGTAGGAGGTCTTAATGGATTAAGTCCATGTATTAAGCCCTTTTTGGTAGACCAAAGTCTTAAAGTTTGAGACTTTATGGTTCTAGAGTGCTATTGGATCATGGATCTGAAGTTTGAGCTCAAGTACTTAATCCATTAAGCACTTATGGAAATTTTAAGCCTTGCGAGGGTACGCCCCGTGTAGGTTGATATACGCCCCGCGTACTGAGTCAACCACCCCGATGGTGGTCAATGCGAGGCGAAGTACGCCCAGCATACCGAAGGGGTACGCCCCGCGTACGCCTTATGTTGAGTTTCGGACTTTGGGCTTCGGGTATCGGTCCATCTGTTGGGCTTTGATACTTGGGCCCTAACGGAGCATCTGGATAAGTGTGTTTGGGCTAAATAAAGGATCGAACCTTTGGATAAGGCCCAATAAGGGGTTTGGGCTGAATTTGGAAAATTAGGCCAATCATGGGCCTTGAAGTAGGTTGGGCCCTTTGGATCAAGAATTGGGCTTGGGTCTTGACCCAATTAGGGAATGGATAAAATGGACATTTACCCTATGTATGGATTAGCCAAGGATGGTAATCCAATTGTTAATTGGATGTTTGTTTGTTGTGATATTTCAGGATTTTTGTGAGCCAACAGTTGGAGGTTTTTAGTATGATTCGACATTGCGAGGTGAGTTGTCCTTACTGTACTCTCGGGTCGAAGGCACCAATGTCGACCCTTTGGATTGTTATCTTGGTTTATCGTATGCTTATGATGCTGTAGTGAGTTAGATCTATATCCTGGTAGATAGGATGATGTTATGCTTAATGATCTGTTAGAATTGCATGTTATCTGTTCTGGCTATATGGTTACCAGTCGCATGTGTTGATGTAGTGTGGTTGGGTTGAGACTGTACTGCTTTGTGGTGCCAGTCAACAAACCCAGTGATATTTATATGGGTATCTTATATGTATGCTTATATGTTATGTATATGTCAACTTGTTTTGTGTGTATGGTTGGGTTAAAGCGGACCTTCTTAGTGCTGAAGGCCAATAGACCTAGGGCGACCCGAATCGACTGAAGGCTTGTGAGGCAGACCAGTCAGGACGAAGGCCTGGAGAACGGTCCAGACAGGCTAAAGGCCCACTGAGGCGGTCCAGACATGTTGAAGGTTCTGTGAGCGGTCCAGACAGGCTGAAGGGCCGGTGAGGCTCTGTATGCATGCGGTTTGTTGTATATGTTTTCGGCTGTGTGATTGGTATTTTAGGGGAAACTCACTAAGCTTCGTGCTTATAGTTTTGGTTTATGGTTTGAGGTACTTCAGTGGATCGTGTCAAGGTGAAGGTGTGACCGTACACATCCTCGCGTTTTTGGACTTATGATTTTTGGGAAACACTGATAATGTGAATGTTTTGAAAACTATGTTGAAAGCGATTCTGAGTTTTAAATAATTAATGTTTTGGGAACAATGGTTTTGTAAACACTTCATTAGAAAAAAGGGTTGTTTTGAAAAGTTTAAATTTTATGAAGTTTTATGGATGTTACACATGGTCAACTCTCCCGTCTGCGGTCAAGATTTTAGTACGCCTCGCGTACACGTTCTGTGTCAACTAGGCTAAGTTGACTCAGCTGGGTTGACTCGACTGGGTTGACACAGTTGACTTATTGATTTTGACAAGTTTGACTTTGACTTTGACCAAGTTTGACCTAAGCGTATTTTGGGTATTTCTGATTGTGGTTGAGAATTGGTCATTTGGTTGGATAGGTGACGATTAGAGCTGAGATTCGGAGTCGGGACCTCATCAACTATTGTTCGGACTGTGAGGTGAGTTTTCTTCACAGTACTTACGGGTCGAAGGTACCAAGGCTGGCCCATTGGATTGATATTCTGCTATACCTTAATATGTTGAGTATGGGATAGATCTGTATGATCATATGCTAGTTGCTAATATGCATAGACTGGTAGATTTGTAGGATTACCTGTGATTTCTGTCCGTATGATTATCTGGCTGTTGCTTGTGTTTGTTATCTGTTATATGTCGACATATTGTGTTGGGATGAGGTTGTACTGCTTTGTGTTGTAGCCAACAAACCCGGAAGCATTCCAGATATAAGCTGAGTGCCTGTTTATAATGCCCGTGTTTCTAGGCTAGGCATTAATATTGATATGATAGTCTAGGTTAACCTTTGTGACTCATTTTGAAGAAATGAAAAGGAATTATGTGAATATTATGTGTTTTATGTGTTTTATGCTTAATTACTAGGAGTTAATTAATTAAGAATAAAAATGAGCGTCAAAAATAAATATTAGATAAAGCCGATATTTATTAAGAAAGTTGTAGTGGTCGTGACAAGGATTATGGATATATAAAGAATGCCGAAATCCGAGTTATAACGAAGAAGTTATAACCTGTCGAAGTTTCGCGACAAACCAGCACGGTGCCGAATGTCGTAAAAAGTAAGTTTTTGATAAACTACTTTTTAGCCTTAGTGATCTAAACGAAACTCGTAGTGTTCGTTAAACCGAGAGTAGGTATAAAAAGAACGCCCAAATTTGACTTCGTATGAGGATGTTACGATTTTTCGAAGTTTCAGCTTAGCAGTAGACAGCTAAAAACTCGAATTTTAGATCGAGTGATTATTGGCCGACACGACGTAAACGAGAATCGAAGGTCTCGTAAATAGTAGCACAACGGTAAAAAGTCTGACGAAAACAGACGTCGGATGAAGAAGTTATGAATTTTTAACGGATTTCCTGTCCCGGTCTGTTAAAAATAATAATATAAAAATTAAATTCAAAATTAGCCGACGAAGTCTAAACTAAAGTTGTAGAGCGTAATTTTACCTACGCTTGCATATAAAGAATGTCAAAAACGGAGCTCGTATGTGAAAGTTATAGATTTTAGAAGTTTTGGCGCGAAAATCGAGAAAAAATCCCCAAAACCGAGGAATTTCGCATAGGTGGACTTCGGCCACGTGTCCTCGCCTCGCATGTGCCACGTGTTCGAAATAAGGCTGAGTCATCCGAGCTGCTGAAGCGGTCCAATGTCTGTCCGACGCGTGCCCTTTATTACGTGTCTGAAGCCTTCGCAGGAAGCCACGAAGCCTCTACCTCGGACCACTAGGCCTCAGTCCAATCAAGAGCTGCCAACAGCCACTTCGCACGCGCAGCTCATGTGCGAGCACCTGCGCACCCTCGCCTGCGGACCCCACCCTTCTTAAGCCGACTTCGGACCCTATAAATAAGAGGGGTATGCGAGTCTTCCCGGTTACTTTTGGAGTTTTGCCATTTTTAGCCCCTTTTTCCATATTTTCTTCATCTTAACATTCCCCGAAGCCCCGGTATCGATTATAACCCCCGGAATACGCCACGAAGTGCCCGAGAAGCTCGGAAAATTTATCTTTTCGGTTTCGAAGCCCGACCCTTCGCAGAGCCCGGTTTCTCAATAAAACTCCCGGTTTTATTAGAAACGATCGTTTTAGGAAACAAATTGCTGCCCGATTTTCATTAAATCAGGTGAGTGTGTAGTTACTTTCACCTTACACATAGATATGAAGTATTTTATATAAAATACGTGTTGTGTGAATATTTATTGTTTGTTTATTTGAGTTGGATGTTGAAGGAGTGATTTATACATGTTTTAAATAATTTAAACTGTATATGTATTTTTATCTACAAAAATGTTGGGTAAAACATGGGTAGATGAAATAGTGGGTGTGTGATGAAAGGTGAGTTGGATAAATGAGATGATCAGTGATATAGATCATAAGTTGAGGGTGAGTGGTGAAAGGAGATCATAAGTTGAGGGTGAGTGGTGAAAGGAGATCATAAGTTGAGGGTGAGTGGTGAAATATGAGATAAGCCCTTACCCAAACGGTGACCCCCTTCTTCAGCAGAGTAGGGATGACAACCATGGACTATTCTAGACGGTCTGTGGAACACTAGCAGGCTTGCAACCTGTAGGTGTATGAACTATACGTTCATCAGGCGTACTCTAAAAACCCATTGACATGTATGACAGGGGTGAATACTATCAATAATACTGTCAATAAATAAGAGCTATGAATTTAGCACCTGTTGTATAAACCCTGGTGATGGTGTGACCTTGTGCCTATTCCTTAGGATGAATCCTTAGGAAGGAGTGATAGTTGAATTTTAGGGTAAACCCTTAAGAAATAAATAAGATAATGGGGTTGGGGTAATTTGGTTGACTGATTGATGTTTAAGCATAATAAATTTATGTATTGTGGGTTGAAAACCCTATATGCTCACCAGGCTTCCAAGCCTGACCCACTCAGCTTTTTATGACTACAGGTAGTGGACCCCGAGCATAGTCGGATGATGATGATGAGTGATTTTGGATTATAGGCCAGTAGTTATAAATAACTGTTGTAAGGCTTATAATGTCTTGTTTATGCTTTTGATCTGTATCGGAACATGACATCCCGAGGTTTTGTTATGAAATAAAAATATATATTTCTTAAAGAATAGTTTTGATAAACTTTTATCATGTTTTGTTTTGGGGACCAATTCCGCAACATCTTTTAAAAAGATTTCTCTGATTTTATTTTAAAAAGCATAAATTAAATCGGTCTTTTCTGGCCGAGAAATTAGGGGATGTCACACTGTTGGCATCCCAGACTCATACTGAGGGCTTAAGAGCATTCCAGATATGAGCTGAGGGTCTGTTGGCATGCTAGACTCATACTGAGGGCTCAGGAGCATTCCAGATACGAGTTGAGGGCCGGTTAGCATGCGAGACTCATACTGAGGGCCTGGGGTATTCCAACTCGATGGTTGATTGGACCCGACATGTTGTTGTATATGTTATATGTTTGTGTGTTGGTACTTTGGGGGAACTCACTAAGCTTTGGCTTGCAGTTTTTAATTGTTGTTTCAGGTACTTCTGATGATCGCGGGAAGGCGAAGGCGTGACCGTACACATCCTCAGTTTATAGCTTTATGATTTTGGGATACTCTGATATGGATAAACAATTTGGAAACAATGATTTTGTAAACATTTTGTGACTATGGGTTGTTTTCAAAAGTTTAAATTTGCAGTGATTTTTGGGGATATTACAGAATTCATCATGTCATGTGGACGAAGAGGATGAAGACGAAGAAGACATTTTCGATCTCCACTTTTGGAGGTCGATTAATAACCTAACTGTATGGTACCCTTTTATAGTATACACATGTGTTTTTCTAGTCAACATACATGACACGTATATGCCACATAAGCGGTAACCTAAGATAACCGATAAAATTGGTAAGATGTGAATACACTAAATAAGTTAGCTACTTTATGGTTTACAAAAAATAAAATGTTATCCATATGTGAACAAAACTAAAAGATAAGTACCCTCCTAAATTATTTTATTTTTCTTGTACAAGTACATGCCACATATACTCTATTTATATAGCACATAAGCAGCAACCTAAGATAATTTGTATTAATGGTCAGATATGAACAGAATAAACAAATTACTTACCTTATGGTGTACATAAAAAATGTTACTCATAACTCATAAGTAAAAAAACCAAAAGATAATTATCCTCCTAAGATATTTTCCGAACATTTTGTTATGGTTTTTTTAAAATATTGATCTAAAACAACGCTTGAAAACAAATGTCACATTGTCAATTGTTCATATATTAATCATTAAAATAAATTGTTGGTTAGCCCAACTTTTTTCTTGTTTCTGTAGAAATCCACAAAATAGTAAAATGAGATAAGGGTTATATATATATATATATATATATATATATATATATATATATATATATATATATATATATATATATATATATATATATATATATATATATATATATATATATATATAGAGGTTGAATGTATTTTTGCCAATCTTTATAAATTTAAAATCAAAATATAAAATAGTAATACTTTTTTGAGTAAAAACAAAGGGGAAATTTTCAGAAAAGTCCTAATATTTTCGGAAAATTTTCACTTTAGTCACAATTTTTTTTAACAGAAAAGTCTCGATTATTTGGTTTTACACGATAATATTTAATTTCCTTTTAAAAGAAAAAAAATGATTTTTTTGTTAATTTGAGACAAAATGAAATAATCGAGACTTTTATGTTATTTTTTTTTTGAAACTAAAGTGAAACTTTTTCAAAAATATTGAGATTTTTCTGACAATTTCTCAAAACAAAATAATATATAAATAAAATACCATTTAACTTATTTTTTCACTCCAAAATAAATAAAGTAAACAAATAAAAATGGGTCAGTTTGTATTTTAGTTATTGGACTCTAAACAAAGCTTCTCTAACCATATAATACAAAATTAATGATTGTTTAATATCAAAATGTTCATTCAATTCCAACCAACCTTTAAAATGATGTTTTTTTAGAGACATCTAACCATATAATACAAAATTAATGATTGTTTAATATCAAAATGTTCATTCAATTCCAACCAACCTTTAAAATGATGTTTTTTTAGAGACATTTATATTTGCTTTCATATTTGATGTTAAAAAGAAGACAATATTAAATTTGAAAGTTTGTTCGAGGACTATTGGCCTCCAAAAACACAAAAATTATGATAAATGAAAGATGGTTAGAATTTTTCTTAGGAAGTTGATGGTCATTTCAATATAGAGTCAACGAAAATAGTTACTTTTACACAATCCTTATCCCATTTTCCTTATTTTTGTGGGTAATTTATATCACAAGTCGTTGAATATTAAATAACCTTTGTTTCTTTACATAGATACAGTGAGCTGATAAATGGAAGGTAGGTTGTACTCGATGCCTCTTATGACTATACTTAGCGCTTTAAAGATTGTACGATCTTCTACGAAAAGCATCCATCATGCCGTCGCTTTCAAGTGGTGTTGTAGCCTCCGGTCGCCGTCTGAACGATTGATGCAAGTAAAAAGGTGATGGGGTTCTTCAGTGCTTTGTTTCCCCCATTTAAGCTCACCATTCATACTTTATAATTTACTTGTACGTTCTGTTTTTATATTTCTTCAGTGCTGTTTTATAGTCAACATTTTGCATACAGACATATATGTACATGTGTTATATAATATGTACGTATAGTTTTACTCATAAAGATAGAAAGGATCAGTATCTATTTCATGTGTTTAAATTTTGTAGAGTAACAAAATTACATAAATGGTCCTTGTGGTTGACATAATTGACCAACTTTGGTCCTTATGACAAATTTTATGCGTAGATGGTCCCTACGGTTTCAAAATATTGCAAAGACAGTCTTTTTGACTAAAGGTATTAACTTTTTTCAGTTAAGTCTCTTGTAAAATGAACTATTTGCCCTTTATACCATAATGACAATTTATGTAATTTCTTCCGGCCACAGGGACCATTTATGTAATTTTGTCTATTATTTATTATTTATTATTTAATTTGTTTATATTTCTATGATTTAATTATTCGAATATATTCTTGATGTTTTTTCATAATTTTTTCGCTTGCATTTTTTGATATTTTGTTCGTATGATTTTTTATAAATTTTTTTGACATTTTAATCGAATACGTTTATTAATATTTCTTTTGATTTTTTGTTTGAATAATTTTTTTTTTGACGTTTTGTTCAAATATATTTTTTAATGATTTTTTTACATTTTGTTTTTTTATATTTGTTAATGATTTCATGGTCACCATAGTCATAATCCGTAATTTAATTCACTTACAATCATATTTTTATATTTTTTTTCTTTTAATATGTATAAGGTTATATAATTATTATTTTTTAAATTCAAATATATAACTATAGAACACATATAAAGTTGTATGATTATTATTTTTGTAAAAATTTTTATAAACATTTTTTTTTAAATATATAAAAAAACTTTGTTAAATGTAAATTAAGTTAAAAGAATTAAATGAAGTTAAGTCCAATGTGAAATGATATAAACGCTCTCTTCAAGACTATGAGACATTCTTAGGTTAGCCTATGTCTAACTAATTTATATTAATCATATTCATGTTTAACAAATTTTTTACATTTTTTTATTAAAAATGTTCAAAAAAAACTTTACAAAAATAATAATTATAAAACCTTATACGTTATACAGTTAAATATTTAATTATAAAAATACCTATAAAACCTTATCTATATTAAAAGAAAAAAAATTTTATTATTGTACGTGAATTAAGTTAGGAATTATGATTATAGTGACCATTAAGTCTTTAATAGATACAAACAAACAAAATATAGAAAATATTAAACAATATATTCCAACAAAAGTCAAAAAAAAATAGAAGAAATTATTCAAACAAAAAGTGAAAAGAAATATAAATAAATGTATTCGAAAAAAATTAAAAAAAAATTATACGAAACAAAATTTCAAAATATTCAAGCAAAAAAATATAAAAAATACATTAAATAGTATAACAAAACATCAAAAAAAAAATCTAAATTATAGTAAATTGTCCCATCGGTAGGAAAGATTATGTGTCATTTCACAAGGAACTTAATTAAAAAAGTTAACACCATTATCGAAAAAGACTGTTTTTGCAAGATTTTTAAACCACATGGACCATCTATACACAAAATTTATCGTCAGGTACATAGTTGGTCAATTGTGTAAACCAAAAAGACTATTTATGTAATTTTGTCTATTATAGGAGAGGAGGGGAATGGCGATCACGAGTGTCATATGAGAATGTCATCTCATCACTCTAATACCTCAGTCTAAACAAATGCTATGTGGGTCCTCTGCCTTTGACTTCATATATATATATATATATATATATATATATATATATATATATATATATATATATATATATATTAATTTGAGATAATGTTAATTTTTTTAAAACCGTGAGTCGTAATCTAAAAATAATTTTAAAATACAAAATAAAAATAAAAATCCGAAAATTCTTTTTTTAATTGTTATTTTCGTTATTTTCTTTACATAAAGAAAATTAAAAACAAAAAAAAAATTGTAGTTTTTTTTTTTTGAAAAATACATGAAATATTCTAATAGAATATTACACTATAAATATTTTAATATGATTTTTAAAATGCTAAAGTATGCTAATATTCTACTAAATTTGTTAAATATGTATAATATTATAATAGAATATTTCACAGATATTTCAAAAAAATAGTAATTTTTTATTTTATTTTATTTTTTGGAAAATATAAATGAAGAAAAAAATATTTTAAAAAAATTTCGAAAATTTTCATTTATTTTTCATTTTAAAAATATTTTTTTTAACTACAAAATGAATAACTACGATTGCGTCTTCCCGTCTCACAAAATATAGTGGTCTCACATGAACTTAACCATATATATATATATATATATATATATATATATATATATATATATATATATATATATATATATATATATATATATAAGTTCTAAAGAGAACCATTATTAAACAAGAAACCAAATAATCAGTACAAAAAGTCGAAATTTAAAGCAATCAAAGATAAAATGAAGAGTTTTAAAGCAATCCTCGCTTGATCTACTTATATATATATATATATATATATATATATATATATATATATATATGGAAAAGTTCAATACATAACTATTTTTAAACAAGAAAACAAATAACCAATTCAAAGCGTCGAAATTTAAAGCAATCAAGGGCAAAAGAAAGAGTTTTAAAGCAATCTTCGCTTGATCTACTTTATATATATATATATATATATATATATATATATATATATATATATATATATATTATGGAAAACAAAAAACGTAAAAAAAATCCTAAAAACCCTAAAAGTACATAAAAAATTCTAAGGTATGTAAAATAAAAAAAAATAATAAATAAATAAATAAATAATAATAAAATCGAAAACCTTTTCTACGATGTTACTAAAAAAGTTGCGATTTTATGCTATGTAAAGTCAGAAAAAAAAAATTCTCATGATTTTTTTATGTATTTTAAGGTTTTAGGTTTTTTGTTTTCCATATATATATATATATATATATATATATATATATATATATATATATATATATATATATATATATATATATATATATATATATATAACCATTGTTAAAAAAGAACCAATCGTGAGCGTCGAAAATTATAGTGATCAACGATCGAGCAAACGGTTGAATACTTTAAATTGGATGCAAATGCATTGATTATACCAAAACGCACTTTCCTTTTTTGAGTTTAAATGTTTTAGACAATGTTTTTTATCGAAAAGGAAACCGAATATACCATTGGTCATGGTATTTTGTTATCTTTCCATATAAATCAATACTGATATATAAAAAATGAAATTTTTTTCAAAAAAACTCACTTCGTATTGTTGTTTTTTTTCAATATTTAGGTTTATTTTTTATAAAAAAAAAAGTAAATATATACCAAATTTCTTCAACTTTTGTCCTTTATAAATAGACATCAACATCTATAAAAAAAATCGGTAATAAAATCATCTTGATCTGTTCCGATTCACATTGTGAATCTAAACAATAGTATTTTAGTTTTAACATTGACGATATGAATTTGACTTACTATTTCATCTTTCTGATGATTCACATTCACATTATGAATTTTAACTGAAAATAGTTTGATTTTCAATAGTTTCACAATGTGAATCTGAGCTAATTTTGAATATATATATATATATATATATATATATATATATATATATATATATATATATATATATATATATATATATATCCTTATTCTAATAAAAGAATAAGTTTAATCTTCTATTGACAAGTGTCATACAATTAGAGCTTTTCATTAATGTTGTATATCACTTATCATGCCACTTGTCAACTTATTAATTATCTATTTCAAATTTTAAATTTTAAATGTCCAATCTAATTACATTAAATTAATAATTGATTATATATTTCAAATTTCAAATTTTAAGTTTTCACACTTTAATTATATTAAATTAATAATTGATTTTTCATTTTTAATTTTCTCACTCTATTTATATAAAATTATTTACATTAGATTAAAATATAAAATAAAATTAATACATATTATAAGATGATATAACTTCATGTATTTATTTAAATCAACGATTATAATTTTATATAACTAAAAATATATCTCTTAGGTAATAATTTATTTAAAATAATTAATTAATAATTTTGATTTTTTGATATGAAAGTTTAATTAATTTTATAACCGTGGTTCTCACGGGTTATAAACTAGTATATATATATATATATATATATATATATATATATATATATATATATATATATATATATTACTTCAATATAAATGTCAATATCAAAAGTATAAAAAATTATGCTTATTGATATATTTATTTATTTTAATTAACAATAAACCTAAATATTAAAAAAACAACAACAAAAGAAAGTTAGTTTTTTTCTAAAGTAATTTTTTGAAATTCACAACTGAATTTATTCACATTGTCAATCTTACATGTATGATGATTCACAATGTGAATCTGACTTACAATTATCCACACTCTGAATCTTAACTGAAAAAATAAATAAGTTTTCAACAGATTCACATTGTGAATCAGAACTAAATTTTCGAAATTTTTTTTTGTTTTTTTACATCAATATGAATCTATATTTAAAGAGTACCAAAAATAATATGAATTTTGATATATTTATTAAACATTTTTCGATAAAAAATAAATATTAACTTCTCAAAAAACAAAGATGTAATGTCCCGAAATTTAAGGGGTTTTTTTTTTATTTCATTAACACATAAGTCTTACAACCCATACAAAAGCTACTATCATACATTTATTTAAAAAGAGTTTTAGCGGAAGTTTTAAAACAAAAGCCATCGATGTGGGTACAGTCATGTGTGGGCCTTTCCTCGATACGAAGAAATCCTGAAAGACAGTTATTCAAGAACTGTATGTCGAGACTTAGTGAATTCCTTAATTATACCACATACCACTGTAACGCCCGTTTCTCTAGTACATTTCTTTATGTTTTTAAGCTTATTATTTTGAGAACTTTGGCTCTACGCGGGGTGTAGATAGCCAGTTACGCAGAGCGTAACTCATTAAATGGACACGGGGGTTTTATGCCTTACGCGGGGCGTAACTGTGCAGGGTGCAAACCCTAATTATGGGGTCTGGAGCCCTATTTAAGGACATTTAAGGCTCTTTATCATCAGCCTCCACCCTATTGAGCAGCTAACTCGAAACCCTAATTCCATAGAGCAAATCTTGATCTTTTTTGTGTGTTTTTGGTGCACTTGAAGAAGGATAAGTTTATCATTGTGGATTGGTGTGGCTCAAGCTTGAAGATCCAGAGCTTTCATCTCATTTGCGAACTTAAGAAGATATAAAGTTCTCACCTTTATAATTCATTGGGTTAGATCTAGGTTAGCTTGTTGGTTTGCATGCTTTTTGTCCCATGAATTTGGTTCTTGTGAGTAAGAGCTACTCCAGAGTTTAAGGTTGTCCTTTCTTGTTGTTTCTGAGGTTCACATGTCATAAAAATGGTATCTTGGTTGCTATCCTTCATCCATTTTAAAGTTTTTAGGCATTAGAAGGTGTTAGGAAACTATGGTTTGAGTTTGAGCGCCACTTAGCCATGCAAAGGAATAAAGTTATCAACTGTATCACTCTAGAAGTTTATTAAGACCATATCTGAGCATTTGACGATTGGTCTTTACGGATTAAGAGCTTGAAGTAAAAATAAGTTAACATCTTTGTACGCAGGGCGTAATCTGGGCTATGCCGGGATTGGCTCGTTTTCTGGATTAGACTCTACGCCCTGCATAAAGTAAGATGTACGTTGCGCCTATCTCAACGTAAGGCTGATCATTGACTTTTTGACCAGTTTGACTTTTGGTCAACTATGAGGGGTTGAGGACTTAGAAGGGCAAAATGGTCATTTGCCCAAATGAGGATTTATCTTGGGGGTTGGACTTGCTAAGTTGGGATATTTACCTTAATTGCTAATTAGGGTTGTTTCGGATATGTTTAGTGTGAGGAAATTTTGTAGCAGCAGCTCGAGTGTGAGGTTTACCTGACTATCGATTGAGGTGAGTTTTCTCACTATACTGTAGGACACTAGGTGTCATATGTGCTTGTTGTCTTTGTGAATCTTGTTGTATGCCTGTATGTTTGTATGCTATATGCATGTGGGGTGAAATAGACTCGTTCGGTTAAAAAATACCGATTGAGTTGAAATAGACTTAGGGGTGAAATAGACCCCTTCGATTGAAAAATACTGATTGATTTAAAATAGTCTCGAGGGTGAAATTGACTCGGCGGTGAAATAGGCTTGTTACAACTTCGAACTGATACGTATGTATGGTATGCGGTATTTTGGGGAACTCACTAATCATTGTGCTTACGGTTTATGTTTATGATATGATTTGTACTCTAATATTTATTTTATACATTATCACACTTTGATGGGTTTTAGAATGAATGATTGGTTGTTTTGATTGACTTAAAAACAAAAATTTTTACTTAGTATTTATGGGAGGTTACAAGTTGGTATCAAAGCCTTGGTTTGAGGGATTCGGGCACACTCTCGGGTGTGTCTAAACTCAAATTGAGGAATTTATTAAAGAAAACAACTTTTCTAAGAATATTTATGCAAAGAAAAAGGGGTGTGATGCGTGCAATCGGCCGAGCTCAAGTAAGTATTTCCCAAAATACTCATATATGTGTTATGTTATTGTTTTCATATGAGTATATGAGAAATACATGCTATATTAGGGCTAACGATCCGCTCAAGATTGCATGATAGAATGCTATGAGAGATGCCTTTATATGCTTGTTGATTGAGCTTGTAGAACTGCATGCTAGTATGGGTTTCAAATGTGTGATAGAATGGATTGATTAGGTGATTTACTGGTTTAGATAACTCGATGCTCGAATGCTGCTAGCTTTGTTCTTTTAGAGACTTCCATTAATATCAACTAACTACTGAGTGAATACGTTAGGTTACATGTTATAGGGATTAGATAATTTAGAAGGTAAGGTTTAACTATATTGCACAACTCTTGTCTAAGTCCACCTGTTGTAGTGTGAGACCTTGCAATCGAACAATTATCTAGTGCCTATAGTATGTAACTGTATCCGGGAGGTACTTAGAAGGTATTAAAGGGAGTTTCTTCTACATTTGATGGCAGATAGTGGTGTGAAGGGAACCCTAGGAAAGCCTAGGAGATCTTTTGGTGTGTTGAGCGCTTTGCCACACGAGTGAAGTAATTGGATCATTGGGAAGTAACTCAGAGGATTCGGAGCGATCCTTGAGGGAAGTATGGATAGGTGTGGAAGGTAGTATTGGGCCCGTATTACTGAAAGCACAAGATCCATATTCGAATCAGGGGAAGTTGCGATGATACTAAGGAGCTTGTAGAATGTGGAGTTCTCAGAGTGATTTCTAATGGTTTGCACTGTTTATTTCTTTCAGTATGGTGACCACTCGAGGAGGATATGGTGATGGTTCAGGTTCTGGTGATACATCGGGTTTAGGCTCTGGGGTTGGAATCATGGATGATCATATGCGAGAGTTCATTTCGTCAGAGATCACTCGCAATATTTTGGAGCAGACCCCTGTAATCTTTGGTACGATCAAGGAGGGCATCATGGGTATTTTGGATGAGCGTTTAGACGCATGCCGTAATGAGGTAATGGCTATGCTAGGTGCACACTCTCTGACTTTCTGAGAGTTTCGTGCTTGTGGGGTTCCTGAGTTCTTCGGGAAGAAGGACTCCATTGTTAGCAGGCGATGGTTGGCAGACATTTTGAACGCCTTCTAGAGTAGCTTGTGTCGCGAGGGGTCAAAGGTCAGATTTGCATCCTGTCTTCTGAAGCACAGAGGTCGTGATTGGTAGAAGGAGGTATACCATGCCTTGGGAGGCGAGGCTGTTGAGACGATGACTCGGGAGGATTTTTTGACGAGGTTCAGGGCTGATTTTGCACCGGTGATCGAGGTTCAGCAGCTGGAGAGGGAGTTTCAGGACCTTCGTCAGACTATTGAGACTTTGGCAAAGATCCCCACCATGTTCTGTGAGAGAGCTTTGTTGGTTCCATAATATTTGGTGGGCAAGGTATCATGACATGTTAAAGGATGAGATTCCTGAGTTTGTGAGTATGTCTAGCTGCAAGACCCTCGAAGATATGATATCGAGAGCCTAGGAATGGGAGATCGATTTAGATATGGTGAGGAAGAGGAAGCCAATTCAGGCTCAGGTACAGAGGGCTCGTCGGAGAAGCCCAAGGATTTTGATTCACGATCGAGAGGCCAGCATGGCCGGGGACGCTATGGCAAGTATGTCAAGACGCACGATGGTGATTGCAGGGTTGGTGGTTCAGGCTGCTACAAGTGCGACAAGATTGGTCATTAAAACATGGATTATACTGCCACCACCCAAGTATTGGGTCTGATTTGCTTCCATTACAATCAGAGGGGCCACAAGAAGGATGATTGTCTAAGTTTGACTACAGGAGAAGTTGCAGCACCCGCTTCGGGCACTTTCAACATCACCGGTGGCCGCATGCGTTAGGAAAAGCGCTGGTTGTGAAGAGTCGAGCTTTCCAACTGACAGCCGAGGAGGCTCGTGCAGCACTAGATGTGGTTACTGGTATGTATCTTCTCCTTATCTCTTTTATTGTCTTCTTGTTATTGCTTAATATGTATATGATTGTTTAGGGACGTTCTTGGTGAACAATGTTTCAGATTTGGTTCTTTTCTATTCGGGCGCTACATGATCGTTTGTATCTCTTGCTCTCATCAAGAGGTTTGGTGATGCTCATGGGGAGCTTGATTATACGTTAGAGGTGGAGATCGCCGATGATCATTCGATGAGAGTATCGAGGGTTCATCGGGGTTATACACTTGAGCTATTTTAGGAGAGGTATCCGATCGATTTGGTTCCCATTCCTTTGCACGAGAGCAAAGTCATCGTGGGGATGGATTGGTTGAGCCCTAATAGGGAAATGATCGACAGTGAGAACCAGTTAGTACGGGTTCGAATCCTAACTGGAGGAGAACTAATTATTCATGGTGAGGGTGCTCAACGTGGAATATCTCTCTATTCAGCTGCAAGAGTTAGGAAGTATCTTCAACAGGGTTGTTCTGGTTTTGTGGCCTATGTGTTGGATGCTAGAGAGTAAGGGGAAAAGGAGGTTGGTGATGTGTCGGTCGTCCGAGAGTATCCCGATGTATTTTCTGAGTATCTTCCTGGATTACGTCTGGTGAGGCAAGTCGAGTTTCAGATTGATTTAGTACCAGGTGTGGCTCCGATAGCCAAGGCACCCTATCAGTTAGCACCACCTGGGAAGTAGGAGTTGTGTACACAACTGCAGGAGTTGTTAGACAAAGGATTTATTGGGCGGAGTAGTTTACCCTGGGGAGCACCGAATACTATTTGTGAAAAAGAAGGATGGTTCTTACAGGATGTGCTTCGACTACCGGGAGTTGAACAATTTAACGATGAAGAATCGTTACCTAGTCCCGATAATTGATGATTTGTTCGATCAGCTACAGGGTGCATCTTGGTTTTCCAAGACAGATTTGCATTCAGACTACCATCAGATGAGGATGTTTAGAAGACAACTTTCAGAACTCGATATGGTCATTACTAGTTCATGGTGATGCCTTTTTGGCTCCCCAATGCACCAACGACATTCATAGACCTCATAAACAGTGTTTATAGGTCGATGCTGGATCGGTCGGTGATCGTCTTCATTGATCATATATTGGTCTATTCAAAGACCAAGAAGAATCATGAGGATCACTTGCGAAAGGTTCTGGAGACTATGAGGAGGGAGAGAGGATTTCTCTAAATGTGAGTTCTGGTTGTGCGAGGTGCAGTTCTTGGGGCACCTCGTCAATCAGAAGGGTATAATGGTCGATCTGTCTAAGATCGAGGTCGTGATGCAGTAGGAGGTTCCGAGGTCTCCATCCGAGATTCAGAGTTTCCTTGGCCTAGAAGGGTATTACCAGAGGTTCATTGAGAATTTCTTCATGATCGAAGTTCCATTGACCAGGTTGACGAAGAAGACAAATACCTTCCATTGGGGTCCTGAGCAGCAGGCGACATTTGAGACTCTAAGGCAGATATTATGCGAGGCTCCGAATCTGACTCTGCCCGAGGGTGTTGACAAGTTCATGGTTTATTGTGATACTTCTATCACGGGATTGGGTGCAGTGCTTATGCAGCGGGGTCATGTGATCGCTTATACGTCGAGGCAGATGAAGCCTCATGAGGCGGATTATCTTATGCATGATCTGGAGCTGGGGACTGTGGTTTTTGAAATATCTTATAAGCTTAATAGTCATATTAAAATGATATTACTAATTAACATATGATGCTAAAGGGTCACACTAACAACAACTTGATACGATTGATTATTTATTAGAAATTGATTTTAATAAATATTTAATAAACTATTATAATTAATTGGAAATTATTTATTTCATGGAAATATTAAATTTCAATAGCAAGTAACATAGTACATATCATATTGTATGATTTATTAAGTCATGTACATTATTTTAGAGTAGTACGACTTTTGTCTTTTAGCCAAAAGCCAAAGTTTATATTTTATAACAGAAGTTTACAAAATTTATAAACTTTTGTTTTCGTTTATGTCTTTATAAGAATGAATAAAAGAAGCATGGCCTTTAGATTATTTTAAGTAAAAGAAAGCATGGCTTAAATGTATGGGGAACATTAGGGACATGTAGGTCTTAAAAGTGTTAAGACCTTATGTGACATCCCCAAATTCATGGTCATTTAAAAAAATTTATTTATGCTTATTTGAAAATGAGAGTATTCATTTTAAAGAATAATATCGTGGAATTTGTTCCCAGAAAACATGATAAATATATTATCAAAGCAATTCCGAAGAAATATATTTTGTTTATATTAAAACTTTGGGATGCCATCGTCAATACAGAAACATAAGCACAAACAAACCTTACATTCATTTACACTGGTGATTTACATCTCCTTTAATCTCTTAGTCTACTGTGGCTTCATATCGACACTTGTGATAAAAATAAACTGAGTGGGTGATCAGGTTGGAAAACCTGATGAGTACATAGGGATTTCAATCCCACAATGTGATAATATATATATATATATATATATATATATATATATATATATATATATATATATATATATCAAGCCTACAAATCCAACTAATATTATTAGCACAAATATATCATATCTCCGAAATTATTTATCCCATCCCGTCGATTCCTACACATGGATTCTACACGACGATCTTACAAGATCTAGCCTAAAGGATCAATATGATCAACAAACTGACGACGCTACTTTAGAAATTCCCTAGCAGCAAACGAGGATTAATAAAGATATCAAATAAGGGGAATGGAATAAGTTTCACCACGAACCTCTGTTCGTAAAAAAAAAGACCACAAGATAATTAAGTCAGGGGTGGTTATCTGGATAACTGTGCGTAGCAGTGGTCTGACATCGTGAGGTATTTTACCCCCAGACTCACCCTATACGACATCGAAGTTTGCCTGGCGGTGGTCTGACACCGTGAGGTATTTTACCCCAGACTCACCCTATCCGGCAATACAACATCAGACATACCTAGTAGTGGTTTGTTATTGACACACTCTATTAGGCAGTCTACGAAGTTCGCTCGATTACTTCGTGAAAGGAAACGATGACACATGAAGCTCGTCCGATCACTTCATAAAAGAAACAATGAATCCAAAACTCTAAAAAGTATGGGGAAATACTAATAAAGTACTCCCGTACGCTCCCGTACCCCGACACGTAATAGTGTACAAAAAAAGACTTTGTACATGATAGTACTTCTGGCACATTATAGTACCCTGGTATGAGTAGGACTCGTACCCTAAAACATAATAATACCCCAACACAAGCAGCACTTAAGACACAGAGCTTTGAAAAAGACTTGGTACTTAGAAAGTACTTTTGTATGTAGAACATACTCCATCAATCCCCTCGAACAAAGTTTCCAATATCTGCTCCGATCACACACGTACCCTTAATAAGATACTACCCAATATCCAACTTAATTGAAGTAAGCATCTTTTAAGTCTTATACCATCACTAAGCAAGACTACAATGCTTATAATCAAATTTCAGTACTAGCTCTGTTACGACAACACTATCTTAATTTAGTGTAATATTTTATACAGAGCATTAAGTATTAACATACATTCATCTTCTTGTTATTAATACTTCTATAATTATTATCATGTAAATACATCTCAACACATATAGAACCATGCCTGGTTCACATAGCATATACCATGAAATCTACATATAACACATATTTCCAGATAATGGGCATATAACTCACATATAAACTTTCAACACATATTTAACACTTTTATTAATACTTGTATTAAAATCATGTTCATGAAAGAGACTATGCACTCATATATAAAATCCTTAACAGATACTTAATACATTAATTAATACTTGTATTAAAACCATGTTCATGAAAGGGACTATGCACTCACTTGTTAAAGTGATGATTCCAAACTCGGGAAGCGCTTCGATTCTAACGATTCTATTTTCCTTCGACGAAACCTAGTATCATTACCGCTAGATTTTAGTCTAATATTTATCGCGACTATTTACGAGCGATATTGTTTTATGAGTGTTAAACAATACTTTTCAACCACTATGTACAGACAGGGGCCAGACATGAAACACCGGAGGGCAGGACCATTTTGGCGTTATAGCACTTCTAAAATCCAACAACCCTACGTGGCCCTTCAAACCAGATTCCCTGTACCGCGAGTGGTTGAAAGATTTTATAATAACACTTTGTATATTATATTTTATAATATATATATATATAAGCTCATAATAACGATATTGAACTTAAACATAAGCTATACATGAAGTAGGGTAAGCATAACTCACTTACCAGGAGGTTTGGCTAGGAACCGGGCTCTGCGGGGCAGAACTTCCAAGCCGAAAAGCTCTTTTTCTCAGAGCCTTCGGGCACTCCAGGGTTTTTCTCTAGCACTTAGAAGTTACTAGGGCTTTGGGAGGGTTTTGGGAGGCTTAGAGAGAAGTTAAAGAGACAGAGAGAGAGAGAGAGAGAGAGAGACAGAGATAGAGAATGAGTTTTTGGTGTGAGAAATGAACGCACTCTCGCATGCTATTTATAGGCTGAATTTTGGCTCAACTCGTCGAGTTTGAGCCTCCAAATCGTTGAGTTGGTGCCACATGTCACTCTCTGGTGGCAAGGTGTGGGGAGAAGGCCATGGCCCAGATTCAGCCACGTCACCCCTTTCGCAGCAGCACCCTTCCGACTTCTAAATTCTGTAACTTTTGCATATGAGCTCCGTTTTCGAGGTTCTTTATATCCACGTGTAGGTATTGACAAGATCTACAACTCACCTTTTGACTCCATCGGCAAATTCTCGACCGATTTTAAATATAATAGTATGAGAAGATTATACTATTAACGACCGTGTAGAATTCATAACTTCTACATACGGACTCCATTTTCTACTGTCTATTTATCGTCGAACTCCTATTAATGAGATCTTCAATTCTCATTTAGGTTGTGTTGGCTAAAAATCGATCGATCTAAAATTCGAATTCCGGGTTGTATACTAATATGCGAAATCTTAGAAAAATCACAACTTCCTCATACGAAGTCAGATTTGGACGTTCTTTTTATGTATGTTATCGGTTTAATGTATACTACAACTTTTGTTTAGATTGATAAGGCTAAAAAGTATCTTATCAAAAATTCACTTTTCACGATTCTCAGTGTCGTGTCGGTTTTGCTGTAAAACTTCGGTGGGTTCTAACTTCTTCGCCAGGAGATAGAGTCAAAATTGAAGTAAGTCGTTATGATTCAACCAGAGGTCGTATAATTTATCGACTCCGAAACAAAGATTCGAAAGATTAGGTGTTTTTTCAACTTTACTATTTATTTCACGGACCGCCCTGAATAATCGACCCGTTTACCAAGCAGAGTCTCGCGAACTCTTCCTTCTTTGCCTTCAATTACATCTGAAAGCGACTTGTAAACTCTATTATGATCATCCCTCATTTGTTAGGCCACGATGCCCTTAAAGTCTATATGCGATAGATAGACTCTTGTAACCATGACATCTTTTCTATTTGCTTACTTAAACATAATTTCTTTCTAAAAAAGGAACTGCTTAATTCCACAAAAGAAAAAGTCTTTTTTTTACGAGGTCTAACTATAAATTCTTATGAAATCGACCATAGATCAATTCCCTTTTTGGGGAGCGTCTTGAATACATCCCTAATTCTGAGTTATGGAAACAATATTATTTCAGGTGCCATTATTCCTACTTCTGCAGCTATAGGTTTGCATTTTTACCCAATATGGGAAGCAGCATCCGTTGATGAATGGTTATACAATGGTGGTCCTTATGAACTAATTGTTCTACACTTCTTACTTGGTGTAGCTTGTTACATGGGTCGTGAGTGGGAGCTTAGTTTCCGTCTGGGTATGCGACCTTGGATTGCTGTTGCATATTCAGCTCCTGTTGCAACTCGGATTCTGGCGTTCTTTATATGTACGGAATCCTTGTGAGATATACTATAACTTGGTTAAGATTATTTAATCAAATAATATACTATCAAAAAATCATTTTTGACGCTTATTGTCTCTAAATTGACTAGCCTAAATCTGCGGGCGTTGCGCCTTGAGGGTATTACATTTACTTTAATACCATAACATGGGGCTTTCATTTTGGCATGCTTTGGACATGAAAAAAACTGTAGCTCCTCTTTCTCTCTCTCTCTCATTCTTCTATTTCAAAGTGTTAGAGGTTATTTCTTGCTTGCATTTTTGCTCTCTTTAAGTCATATTTTGATATACATTTAAAGATTAAGAGCATAAGAGTTTAATGACTAGCATCATCATCAAGGTGGATTATTGTTGGTGTCCACAAAGGAAAGAGTTCTACTCACATTCTTCATCAACTTCCTAACCTCGCATTTAGGATTCAAAGTCTATACAGGTTGTTATGTTCTTCTTCTTCTTTGGTTTTTGTTTTCTTTCCAAACTTTGCAAGAAAATCCTTGTGGGTTATCAACTAGTTTTAAGATACTCATTTTAAACTCTTCCGTTTGTCAAAATTTTGAGTTTTAGGAAACTAATTTTGAATATAAACCCAACAATTGGTATCAAGAGCCACCTTGCAAGTTTGGTTAGATTTTATGATTTTTGGAAATCTTAGTTTTTGGAAAATATGGATAACTTGTTTTTGTATAAAAATAAGTTCATATATATTTTCTTTGACAAATTTTTAATTGTTATTTTATGTGACAAAAACTTACATGTATTTTTTGTCAGTTAAAGTTGTATTAGAAAAACAAAGGTTGTTTTATGTTTATATGTGTTTTAGAAGTGTATAAACAAGTCATGGATCTTTGTGTTGTTGTTGTTGGTTGATTTATTAAAATTGTTTGTAATATTCTTTTATTCATAAAGTATGTAAAAAAAGTAGCTAGTTTTTCACCTTTGTTATTTTATGTAATAGATTAGTTTTAGACTAGATTTATTTTATATAAAATGTAACAAGATGAAGAAGGTGACCCTTTTTGAAGACCTTGGAGGTGCCCACGGTTTTATAACATTTTTGTAAAAGTTTATAACTTTTATAAAAGTTTTATAAAATTGCAACAAAGTAGATTGTCAATGCAAGTGGGAGCTTGAAGTCAACATGAAGAACACCTTGAAGATTTTGGTCCGTTTGGTCCCTTAGAAAAGGACTTGACACTTTTATGTTGGCTCATAAAAGTGTCACTATAACTTGACTTGTTTTAAACTATTATGCATGCATGTGTTGTTTATTTTTATGCAAATATTTTGTGTGGTTGTAAAAATAAAATTTACCAAACTCAAACTATTTTTTGGACAAAATAAACATCACATGTAGTTTGGTTTTCAATTTACAAAATGAGAACATAAGATATAACAAGTTATAACTTAAAATAAAAACTGGTTTTGTTAAAACGTTAATAACAACAAATTTTGAAATTATAAAATTATAAAATTATAAGTCTAAATGGTGATTTTATAACTTATTCAAACTCCATCATATTAATAATAAAAGGAAGTTTTATTAAGTAATAAATAAGGTTCTATATGGCTTAAACTGAAACTTAATATTGAATATAATCGTTAAAATTGAACCACATCAAAATATAAAACCAGATTTTATATTTGAACATTAAATGTGATTTTTTGGAAAATTGATACCATGATTAATTGGATTCATGCAATTATCATGATATTATATGTTTTTAAAACTAGAATTATGAAATATATAGAAGAACCTTTTAAACCTCAAATCTGTGCACTCCTTTTTGAATAGCACTCGCACATCTCTTGTATGCACTAGTGAGATAAGAGATACCTAACCGTAAAGTGTTATATTTTGATGGACATGGTATATTTGTGATTTCTATAACCAAGTTATAGGCCGATTATACAAGTTTTTCAAATTGGATGATTTAATCAGAAATCTTTTGTGATAAACGATACCTAAGCAAGAAAGTTTCGAGCAATAGATAAGATCAAACATGTCTAATTAAATTTGTTTTTTATTGATCCCATAAATCTAGGAATTATATAGTAACATATAATCAATAATCGATATCTACCAGGTTGGATTCAAATTAATGGGATAAAGGATACCTAACCATTTATTTGTTTGCAACTTGGATCCTAGACTTTGATAATGTTTTTTGGAAAGTAAAAGGGTATTAATTATTAAAGAATTTAAATATTGAAAATACTAAATAAATTTTGTTAAAATTGTGTAGACAAATAATCCATTCTCATTACTGTGATTTTTCATTTTCTTTAATGACTTAAGAAAATAATAACATTTAATAGATACAACTTTAATGAATGGGTTCATGTCTTGAGACACAATCTCGTGAGAGATATGAAATTGTATACACTTAAAGGTCCTAGTCCTAAACAAACCCGATTTGAGCAATATACCTGAATATGATACCTAGTAAAGGCATCACTGTGATGCTAAATATGTTTCTTACAACAAACTAGGAATAGTTATTCCTGACTTCCAGGATGTCTTGAATAATTATATATATATATATATATATATATATATATATATATATATATATATATATATATATATATATGATATAACGGGTTAAACCATATTCCAATAAATACAGTGATGTTTTGTTTTAAACTAGTTTAAACATTTGGAATAATGCAAGGCTAAAAAAGTCACCTTGTGTGATCTAAGAGGCCCATGTTTTATGGACTAAACACGTTTAAGACCAATAAATCCAATAAGGCCCACATAGATGGATCTTGTTTCTTTTATGGAGAAACTAGACAATGGAAGATGAGCTACTCCTCTTATCTAGAAAAAAAGTCTGGAAGAGACTAGTACTTTAGGTATCTACTAGATAGAACTTATACTTTTCATACACATTTAAGTACATGGTACTTAATGTTGATCTAATATTTGTAAATGGCTTGCAGATATTTACTGAAGAGTAACCAGTTAAGCACAATCATGTTGGAACTATACTCTTGGAGCTTAGTTTGCTAATTATGCTTGGAACATAATGTACTTGTAATATAAAACAATGTTTGTTTTGGAACAATGTATGTTTTAAATATATGCCTCAGTTTAATTTATGATCGATTATTTACTTAAATTGTTTTTCATAATGATGACCGTCATATTCGGAAATAATTAAAATTGTTTTTATGAGACTAGATCTCTTAATAAGAATTATAAAGTAAATATCAATGTTTTATAAATAACAAGTTCTATATGCAAAGTATTTTGACTTAAACTTGTTTTAAATCAAACTCATCTTTGACATTGTTATCTTTATTATATAAATGACATTCACATATTCCAACTTCAAGAAAGGGATATTTGAAGGCAAATAATGTAGTTTATTTGGCATATGTAAATCTTATTTTTATATAAAAGATTCCTAATGATCTTTTCACTAAGTAGTAGAGAAACTAAATTATTAAGGGACTATACACCGTGATGTATAACTTCCTTTCTAATGAATGTCTAACATTTAGCACAAGATACCAAATGTTTACATGGTAAAGCATGATTGTGAAACATTTGTTTAAGTTTTCAAATATAAAGTTGAGATGCAAACCGTTAAGCACTATCTAAAGCCTTAATGATAATAAAGAATGAATAAAATCTTACTTGGTATGATTTACATTCTAAATCGGTAGAAATGTCTTCCTTTTATTTTCTTGGGATAACACCTATAACACTATCAGTTTTACCTTGAGTACAAATACGAACTAATAAGTAGATACAACATTTTCTTTATAAGATTTTTTTTAGAAAGGCTCCATCCCTATCTCATTTAACTGTTTTATGTATTTGAAGCCCATGTTGGACTAATGCTTCTAAACACAAAATCTACTAGAAGTATATTTGTTTAATACTCTATATGTGGCTTAGATTATTATTTGCAAACCAAAAAGAATATGCTCTCCTACTCATCTAATAGTTGCGTTAGTAGAAAGCAAGCTTCTAATGACAAAGCAAGTGGGGAGTACATGGAACTTGAAGCAGCTCAAGAACCATAACATGATGTAGTAACAGTTGGCACTAGTTTTAATAAGGATTGTTAAACTTGAATAATAGCTATTCATAAACACAAATTGTGCGCATTATTGGTAGAAATCATCTATGACTTGAGAAATGTGGAATCTCTCATTGACGAGCTTTTATTGATGGTTTCTGGAAAATCCATCAAATACCAAGATACTATATCAAATCTCGAATATGATAAATGACTTAGAGTCATGAACATGAGATGTAATCCATATATAATAATCAAGTTTGGTCTTGATTAACCTTCATCCCTATAGCAAGGCTAGAAGGAGTAAGTGAATGTTATATAAAGAATACATTATATGGATAATTATACACATTTAAAGCAAGACTTGTTATAAAAGGATTTTTCTCATACTCATATCATTGACTGTGGTCCTCATCAAACTCATGAAATTGACTATGATCAAACCTTTTTCACAAGTAGCTATGATTAGATCAACAAGGATATTAATTACTATAAATTCATTTTCTTAATATGAAATATAACAAATAGATTTCAAGAAATACCGCTTTTCTTAATAGACATATACTTGAAGATATCTGTATAGATTAGCCTAAAGGTTTTCTTAATCCATGTTATCCTAGAAAAAATTGTAAAGCTTTAGATGCACTTATGGATATAAAACAAACATCTCAAGGTTGAAATCATCTTTTTAATATAAAACCACAAGGTTGTTGGATTAATGTCTAAGTCCATAACTATATTTGGTATGTACTTGACCTAACCCGGCATGGTCCATTTGGGTTGCACTTCACCGGCACAATTTATATAGATAGTCTTTTGAGAATAGTATATTTATGATTCATATTAATATATTATAAGTTCTAATATATTAATATGGAATCATATTATTTAATTAGTATTGATCAAGAATTAATTTAGAGTTAATTAAGTGATAAAAAAGAACTAATTAAATATGGACTCTTATATATATGGAATGGGCCAAGTTCATTTAGGTTGGGCTAAACTTTCATGGATGGTCCATGGAGCTTTTAACCCATGGATCCTATGTAAATGAAAGGTCATGGGTATTAGGGTTGACATGGATGTAACCCTAATCCTCCATAATATATAAAGGGGTCCTTGGCTCACAAAATTGGAACAAGTGTGTGAAAATAAGAGTGGGCCGATTTTAGTGTGCATACAAATTCTCTCAAGTTCTTCCAAGGTGTTTTGGTGATTTGTGATTCCATTTGAGGCTTCCACACTATTGGGGCTAAGCTCTTAAAGCTTGAAGACATCAAGCTACATCAAAAGGTATGTCATCTAACTAGAACTTTGTAGTATAGGTGCTTCATAATATGCTAGTTAGGATGAAACCTTGGAATAGTTAATATTTGCATGTATAATAGAGAAAACATAGATCCAAGGTTTATAGGGTTGCATGTACACCATAGGAGTGTTAGAATGCTCAAAACCCAACAGTGGTATCAGAGCCATGGGTTGTTTTCTGTTATATTGATGCAAATGTTTTATTTTCAAAGTTGAAAAAAAAAGGAAAAAAAAACATGACGTTTGTCAAATTTTAAGATAATTACTTGTTTTGTGAAAAACGAATTATTTGTAAAATTTGAATCATTTGTTATATGAGTTGAATTAGGTCAAATTTAGTAAAAGATAAAATGATATGATTATTTTATTAGTTTTAAAAGTTTGATCTAAATGTTTTAAGGAGTTACATATTTTGTCATAAAATTTTGGAGCTCAAAAGTTTTTTTAAAAGTTGTGATCTTAAGGGTTTTTGAAACTTCCATAAGTTATGGATATGAAAGTTTTTTTTTTTAAAAAAAAAAAAATTTGATTCAAAGTTTTTATGGTGTTACAAAATTTGGTGTTAATGTTTTAAAGAATTCCATAACTTGTTCTTAAGTTATGGAACATGGAAAGTTTCATCATAAAACACCATTAATTCCATAAGTTATGGAATCCAAAGGTTTTCAAGAATTACAAAACTTGCCCTCAAGTTTTGGAATTTGAGAAAAGTTTTTTATGAAAAAAAGAATCGAATTCTAAAACTCTTGGGTTCATAACTTAAACAATTAATTAAATGGTTTTAATTTTGAGTTTAATAATTGGAATTATGATGTTTTGTAGAATAGTTCAAATTAACTCTTATGGACTTTATTAATAGTTAATTAAAACGTTTAATTAAAAGAGTATTATTAATCCATAAATATATGGTTTGAGTTTAATTAAATTAAAAGTCTAGTTTAATTAATAGATTAAACCACCAAGTATTTTAAATGTCTAAAATACAGCCTTATACTATTATAATATTAAAAGTTTAATATCTTATATGTATAAGAGCAAGTCGTCTTACCATTAGTAGGCCTCATTCACGAAGCCGGTCTATAAGGGGGGTATAAGGTTACTGCCTATAAAATGGCAGTTTAATGGGTGTCCACTCTCCCTCACCGCTTCCTTGACCGGTGGAGGGTCGTTAGCCGAACAGGTAGGACAAGGACTATAATTCTCCCTTCATTATAAGTATAATGATAAATACTAAGTAACTAAACACTTATAAATTCCCAATCTTAGTTACTTAGGAAAATGTGAATAAGGTGCTAATCCATGAAATTACACTTTGCACTTTGTTTAAGCTGTTAGTGGAGCGTGTGTGGTTAACCGGCACACTAACCTGGACTTAACAAGGTAGGCAAAGGGTAACTTAATGTTTATCATAGTATCGTTGGAGCGTGTGTGGTTAACCGGCACATCGATTGAGGGGTAAATATTAAGGGTACCAAGTATATTTGCATGGTTACTTCACACCTTGTTTTGTGATCCTCGGCATCCCAGTCACAAAACCTGAAGGGCACACTCGAGATTGAAACATGCCATTGAAAAGTTCAATGAATCTCAAAAGAATCTAGGAGTTTCAAAACCAATTAAAACCTAATAATACATTTCGTTTATCTTGGTGGAAATTAGTGAATCGTCATTCACCTACCTTCAAATATTTTATAGCTTGGATTACGGCATCCGTCTTCCAAGTTATAAAATAGTTTGTTGGGTCCTAGCCTTAATATATCATATTGGGTGTTATATTAAGGACTTAAATCAACTTTACGTGAATTTCTCCCATTGTTGATGTCTGGTTTAGACAACAATGATCTTCCCAAACCAAGCTTTCCTAAAGAATATGACTTCCCGAGTTTGGCTCATGGAAGTCATACTTCTCTTCCTCCACCTCCTCCAATTATTCTCCCTAACCCACAAGTTCAAGGTCACTCAAGCCCTAATGGCAAGCAAGGTCTATGTGTGATCACATCTTAGAGATGAAGTCACATATTGACAAGCCGGGAGAGTTGGGTGTCAAAGTCTTGAGAAAGTTGGATGTTCAATCACTTTCTAAGTCACATAGTGAGTTCCTTTGGGACTACTATGAAACAGACTATGACATGAACCTTAATGATCATATCTATTTGCTTGGTGCTGCTGAATCAGCAATGATTTGGGACGATAGTAAAGCAAATTTGATTAGAAGATCAACTTCCCAAAAACTTTATGGACAGTGACAATGGTGACACTGGAAATCAAGAAAAAGCATTCTCTTCCCAATGGAAAGGGATTGGCCATAGTCAACCCGGTTGACCAAATGGTAAAGAGAAAGGCTAAGTCTGAGATAGTCCCATTACCAAAGGGTCCATATGTTTATTTTGCCAAAGGAAGGGGCGTTGATTGCAAAGCTGCCAAATTTACCTAAGGATGTTAAAGTCAATAAGTTTGACTCTACATCAGGTAGAGCCCATTATCTAACTCTGTTAAGTTCTATTCTGAGATCCTCATTACATGATGTGACTGGGTCACATGTTGATGTTTTAAGAATCAAAGAATAGAGAGAAATCTTAAAGGAAGTATATGCTGATTCTGATCGCGAAGGTGGATTTCGATCGCATCAGAATTTTGAGCAGTTGCTTAAGAAGTTATGATATATTGCTAAGGAATAGATAACAACAATTTTCCATGTGGATTGTAGGGATAAGTTTTTCCGCAAAGTTTTAAAATAAAAGAAAATTGTTTAATTTTATTTATTTGAAGTATCCTTACAATGGCATTTGTGGAAAATTGTTGCTTATATGATTCCACTGACAGCAATATTGGAAAATGGATTTGATTATTTCATTTGTGGTAGTGTCTAAATTTACCAAATCAGGAAAGTTCCTCATCGCCCAAGTTTCAATTAGACCGAAACTTGGAATCATGCAAGTTGAATAGTATGATGAATGAGAACTTTCAAGCATTGTAGCAAAAGACTGGTCTAGAATCATGTCTTTATGTGAGACATCATGAATCGTGTACCATTTGCTTTGGGTACAGGATCGATTGCATGTGCTATAATATTTGTCATTTCTAAATTTTTCCAAATGCCCAGAGGCATTAAGAAGGGAAAAGGTCTAGAATTGGATATGACTAAAATGATTAAGCAATTGTGGAGGACAATCTGAGGTTTACCAAAGATTGGTTGCTCAGTGACAGTTGGAAGTATAGTGCTAATTTTGGAAGGACCATATTGACATATTCTGAAAAGAGGCATCTCTTATTCAGAAGTGATAGTCAAAATGAGAATATGGAGTTGTCTCTATAGGTGGAAGTTATCTGTGTAAGATTAGAAAACTTAATGCAAGAAGCATGTCCAAAGAATTTGTCTCCATAGGAATTTGAAATTCTCACATTTTTCGATAAGGATTTGGGAGTGTGAAATTAGAATCATTGAAATTATGTTCAATTGGTTTATTTCACAAAGTAAGGATCATAGACAAACATAGAGTGCATACTTGGTGTATGGCAAAGCTATTGTTTAAGAAAAACATAGTGTACATGCTTGGAGCATGGGACAACTAGTGTTTTTAATTCAAGTATAAAGTTCATAAAACCGAAACAATGAATAACGAGTAATCAGTATGGTGATAAATAAAAGTGTTTATTTATATTCATAGGGTTTGATACCATATTTGATTCATTTATTCTTGTGTTTTACTTTGCATGTTTTGACTTCCAGAATAACTAAGTCGCTCTTCCTGAATGATTAAGTTATTCAAACCATCCATAGTCGGTCATATGTTGGAAGTAGATATGAATCAAGACTGTCATGGGTTGGTTTGTAGAGGTCCAAGTTGGTGGACAAAGTGGTGCTACAACACTCATGAGTGCTCATAAGTTCTGAGTATTGGATTCAACCCACGCTCATTTGAATCACTTCATGGATTTTATCACGAGTGATCATGAGACGATAATATCTTATATTCTTAAAACCTGGAGATATGAGTTGTTACTATGAGTTGGTTATACATTGATTGCACGAAAACGCATTGGTAACTCGATGTTATAAAACGTGCCTTTGTGTATGATTCAACAAGTAGTAGAACAAGCCATATGAGTCGAAGTTTATCCATTCCTTTTACCTTCGGGATAGAAGCGATATCTGTGGGCCCCTCGATGATTTAGCGATGACACATGTGAGTGCTTGGCCAAGCCAGGACTGATTTGATTTGTTCAATCAGTCAGTCATCATAAATCAAAAATCGGGAAACAACAAATGGACAGAGAGAATGATTATAATCCATGTCTCAGTCCATATGATATCTAGAATGGAGGAATATATGATCCCTTATCTAATGGACAAGTCATTGACAAGGTCAGAGTTCGACAGTGGCTTTAAGAGCTACGATTGCCAGTTAGGTTTTGAAGTCATACTCAATAGTTTTAGACTTATCCAAGTGGGAGACCGTTGGATTAATGTCTAAGTCCATAACTATATTTAGTATGTACTTGACCCGACCCGACATGGTCCATTTGGGTTGCACTTCACCGGCACAATTTATATAGATAGTCTTTTGAGAATAGTATATTTATGATTTATATTAATATATTATAAGTTATAATATATTAATATGGAATCATATTATTTAATTAGTATTGATCAAGAATTAATTTAGAGTTAATTAAGTGATCAAAAAGAACTAATTAAATATGGACTCTTATATATATGGAATGGGCCAAGTTCATTTAGGTTGGGCTAAGCTTTCATGGATGGTCCATGGAGCTTTTAACCCATGGATCCTATGTAAATGAAAGGTCATGTCCACCACAAAGCTCGTTAAGACTATTTGATTTTCTAAAGTTTAGTAAATATGGTTATACTTACAAGTTTAAGTATAATTCTGAAACATTGGAAAAGTCTCAATGTATGGCAGAACGAATGGGAAGAATCAAATTAGGCAGAAAGATAAAAGTTTCTCAAATCTGAAAAGATGGGAGAGTACTTTAGTATCATGTTTGTGATCATCTTAATGATTTAGAAATCATATCACAATTAGTCCTCTAAAGGTCATCTTAGTGCATTCTTATGACTAAGAAGAGGAGTCATGAATTGTTGAAATGGTTAGATCAGGAAGATGAGTCATACTTCGTTCCAAAACAATTCTTAGAGTCATACTCCAAGATTGTAACTTGAGTGACATATCTTAAAGAAAGGTTTAAAACACTTGTGAAATGTAAGAGTAAAAGTGTCCTACTCTTGTACATTTGAAATTGGTAAGTTGTGATGTTTTGGATAAAACAAAGACCAACTAAGGCCAATTATGTGAAGTGTTTGTCTTGATAAAGAATCCGCACTATCTCTTGAATATTTGGCAAGATAGTGTTATATGTCAAGAGGATAGTGGGAGTCTTAAAGATCCTAAAAAGAATTTCAAGAATTAATCAAGAATAAAACATGAGGTTCTTCACTAGCACACGACTTGAGGTTTATAACCTATCGTGTTGACATATTCTGTGCCCATTCCAGTTAAAGTTGGCTTTGCATAGGAGTTCTGAAAGTTCTCAATTGGTTGCATAACAACTTGGAAGCAATGGCAGGCCATGTACTGCCAGGTGGCAAGAAGTTAAGATTGCATAAGTTCAGTCCACATGAGTTTGGATTTGTCATTATCCTTGTCTTATGACTATGGTTTTGACGATTCACATGGATAAGAACACATACACCATAAAATCTAAGGGTCATAAGGTTTCTCTCCGATTCATGAAAATGATGGTGAGGAAACACTTCCACCAAGTAGATTTGAAGCAGATGGCAAAAGGTCTAAACAATTGAGACTATGATTACGGCATCCCTTTTCATAGTTCTGAAATTGTTTAGACACACATGCATGCTATCTAAGGAAAGGTGTATGATTTTGATAAAGTTTTATCAAAGCATCTCGTATCAGAAATCTGAACTTTGGTAAGAAAGTCAATAAAGTATTGATTTCTAGAAGTCCAGCTGATTTCTGAGTACATGTCAAAGCTAGTGGGAGCATAAGTGTTATGCTAATAATCATCATGTTAGTGGGAGCATGATAATTATTGTTAGTGTTGCAAGTTAGCAATGTTAATTATAGAAAACAAAAGTTTCAATTCGTGAGGCTGCAAGGATTGAAAAAGTTGTTTTGCTATAATTAAGGGAGAGGATATACTTCATTTCAGTTCTAAAGGCTTAGATTGAGTCCTTAATCATCTTTAGTCAAGAATATATATATGAATTTCATGTTGGATTGGTTCAACTTAAGGAAATTCTATATATTGCGTTCTCAAAATTCGATTATGATTACGGCATCCCTCTTCATAGTCAAATTTTGAAAACATGGCAAATAAAAATATTGTAGCAAAAGACTGGTCTAGAATCATGTCTTTATGTGAGACATCGTGAATCGTGTACCATTTGCTTTGGGTACAGGATCGATTGCATGTGCTATAATATTTGTCATTTCTAAATTTTTCCAAATGCCCAGAGGCATTAACAAGGGAAAAGGTCTAGAATTGGATATGACTAAAATGATTAAGCAATTGTGGAGGACAATCTGAGGTTTACCAAAGATTGGTTGCTCAGTGACAGTTGGAAGTATAATGCTAATTTTGGAAGGACCATATTGACATATTCTGAAAAGAGGCATCTCTTATTCAGAAGTGATAGTCAAAATGAGAATATGGAGTTGTCTCCATAGGTGGAAGCTATCTGTGTAAGATTAGAAAACTTAATGCAAGAAGCATGTCCAAAGAATTTGTCTCCATACGAATTTGAAATTCTCACATTTTTCGATAAGGATTTGGGAGTGTGAAATTAGAATCATTGAAATTATGTTCAATTGGTTTATTTCACAAAGTAAGGATCATAGACAAACATAAAGTGCATACTTGGTGTATGGCAAAGCTATTGTTTAAGAAAAACATAGTGTACATGCTTGGAGCATGGGACAACTAGTGTTTTTAATTCAAGTATAAAGTTCATAAAACCGAAACAATGAATAACGAGTAATCAGTATGGTGATAAATAAAAGTGTTTATTTATATTCATAGGGTTTGATACCATATTTGATTCATTTATTCTTGTGTTTTACTTTGCATGTTTTGACTTCCAGAATAACTAAGTCGCTCTTCCTGAATGATTAAGTTATTCAAACCATCCATAGTCGGTCATATGTTGGAAGTAGATATGAATCAAGACTGTCATGGGTTGGTTTGTAGAGGTCCAAGTTGGTGGACAAAGTGGTGCTACAACACTCATGAGTGCTCATAAGTTCTGAGTATTGGATTCAACCCACGCTCATTTGAATCACTTCATGGATTTTATCACGAGTGATCATGAGACGATAATATCTTATATTCTTAAAACCTGGAGATATGAGTTGTTACTATGAGTTGGTTATACATTGATTGCACGAAAACGCATTGGTAACTCGATGTTATAAAACGTGCCTTTGTGTATGATTCAACAAGTAGTAGAACAAGCCATATGAGTCGAAGTTTATCCATTCCTTTTACCTTCGGGATAGAAGCGATATCTGTGGGCCCCTCGATGATTTAGCGATGACACATGTGAGTGCTTGGCCAAGCCAGGACTGATTTGATTTGTTCAATCAGTCAGTCATCATAAATCAAAAATCGGGAAACAACAAATGGACAGAGAGAATGATTATAATCCATGTCTCAGTCCATATGATATCTAGAATGGAGGAATATATGATCCCTTATCTAATGGACAAGTCATTGACAAGGTCAGAGTTCGACAGTGGCTTTAAGAGCTACGATTGCCAGTTAGGTTTTGAAGTCATACTCAATAGTTTTAGACTTATCCAAGTGGGAGACGGTTGGATTAATGTCTAAGTCCATAACTATATTTAGTATGTACTTGACCCGACCCGACATGGTCCATTTGGGTTGCACTTCACCGACACAATTTATATAGATAGTCTTTTGAGAATAGTATATTTATGATTTATATTAATATATTATAAGTTCTAATATATTAATATGGAATCATATTATTTAATTAGTATTGATCAAGAATTAATTTAGAGTTAATTAAGTGATCAAAAAGAACTAATTAAATATGGACTCTTATATATATGGAATGAGCCAAGTTCATTTAGGTTGGGCTAAGCTTTCATGGATGGTCCATGGAGCTTTTAACCCATGGATCCTATGTAAATGAAAGGTCATGTCCACCACAAAGCTCGTTAAGACTATTTGATTTTACTAAAGTTTAGTAAATATGGTTATACTTACAAGTTTAAGTATAATTCTGAAACATTGGAAAAGTCTCAATGTATGGCAGAACGAATGGGAAGAATCAAATTAGGCAGAAAGATAAAAGTTTCTCAAATCTGAAAAGATGGGAGAGTACTTTAGTATCATGTTTGTGATCATCTTAATGATTTAGAAATCATATCACAATTAGTCCTCTAAAGGTCATCTTAGTGCATTCTTATGACTAAGAAGAGGAGTCATGAATTGTTGAAATGGTTAGATCAGGAAGATGAGTCATACTTCGTTCCAAAACAATTCTTAGAGTCATACTCCAAGATTGTAACTTGAGTGACATATCTTAAAGAAAGGTTTAAAACACTTGTGAAATGTAAGAGTAAAAGTGTCCTACTCTTGTACATTTGAAATTGGTAAGTTGTGATGTTTTGGATAAAACAAAGACCAACTAAGGCCAATTATGTGAAGTGTTTGTCTTGATAAAGAATCCGCACTATCTCTTGAATATTTGGCAAGATAGTGTTATATGTCAAGAGGATAGTGGGAGTCTTAAAGATCCTAAAAAGAATTTCAAGAACTAATCAAGAATAAAACATGAGGTTCTTCACTAGCACACGACTTGAGGTTTATAACCTATCGTGTTGACATATTCTGTGCCCATTCCAGTTAAAGTTGGCTTTGCATAGGAGTTCTGAAAGTTCTCAATTGGTTGCATAACAACTTGGAAGCAATGGCAGGCCCTGTACTGCCAGGTGGCAAGAAGTTAAGATTGCATAAGTTCAGTCCACATGAGTTTGGATTTGTCATTATCCTTGTCTTATGACTATGGTTTTGACGATTCACATGGATAAGAACACATACACCATAAAATCTAAGGGTCATAAGGTTTCTCTCCGATTCATGAAAATGATGGTGAGGAAACACTTCCACCAAGTAGATTTGAAGCAGATGGCAAAAGGTCTAAACAATTGAGACTATGATTACGGCATCCCTTTTCATAGTTCTGAAATTGTTTAGACACACATGCATGCTATCTAAGGAAAGGTGTATGATTTTGATAAAGTTTTATCAAAGTATCTCGTATCAGAAATCTGAACTTTGGTAAGAAAGTCAATAAAGTATTGATTTCTAGAAGTCCAGCTGATTTCTGAGTACATGTCAAAGCTAGTGGGAGCATAAGTGTTATGCTAATAATCATCATGTTAGTGGGAGCATGATAATTATTGTTAGTGTTGCAAGTTAGCAATGTTAATTATAGAAAACAAAAGTTTCAATTCGTGAGGCTGCAGGGATTGAAAAAGTTGTTTTGCTATAATTAAGGGAGAGGATATACTTCATTTCAGTTCTAAAGGCTTAGATTGAGTCCTTAATCATCTTTAGTCAAGAATATATATATGATTACGACATCCCTCTTCATAGTCAAATTTTGAAAACATGGCAAATAAAATATTGTAGCAAAAGACTGGTCTAGAATCATGTCTTTATGTGAAACATCGTGAATCGTGTACCATTTGCTTTGGGTACAGGATCGATTGCATGTGCTATAATATTTGTCATTTCTAAATTTTTCCAAATGCCCAGAGGCATTAAGAAGGGAAAAGGTCTAGAATTGGATATGACTAAAATGATTAAGCAATTGTCGAGGACAATCTGAGGTTTACCAAAGATTGGTTGCTCAGGGACAGTTGGAAGTATAGTGCTAATTTTGGAAGGACCATATTGACATATTCTGAAAAGAGGCATCTCTTATTCAGAAGTGATAGTCAAAATGAGAATATGGAGTTGTCTCCATAGGTGGAAGCTATCTGTGTAAGATTAGAAAACTTAATGCAAGAAGCATGTCCAAAGAATTTGTCTCCATACGAATTTGAAATTCTCACATTTTTGTGAAATTAGAATCATTGAAATTATGTTCAATTGGTTTATTTCACAAAGTAAGGATCATAGACAAACATAGAGTGCATACTTGGTGTATGGCAAAGCTATTGTTTAAGAAAAACATAGTGTACATGCTTGGAGCATGGGACAACTAGTGTTTTTAATTCAAGTATAAAGTTGATAAAACCGAAACAATGAAAATCGGTCAGTCATCATAAATCGAAAATCGGTCAGTCATCATAAATCGAAAATCGGGAAACAACAAATGGACAGAGAGAATGATTATAATCCATGTCTCAGTCCATATGATATCTAGAATGGAGGAATATATGATCCCTTATCTAATGGACAAGTCATTGACAAGGTCAGAGTTCGACAACGGCTTTAAGAGCTACGATTGCCAGTTAGGTTTTGAAGTCATACTCAATAATAGTTTTAGACTTATCCAAGTGGGAGACTGTTGGATTAATGTCTAAGTCCATAACTATATTTGGTATGTACTTGACCCGACCCGACATGGTCCATTTGGTTGCACTTCACCGACACAATTTATATGGATAGTCTTTTGTGAATAGTATATTTATGATTTATATTAATATATTATAAGTTCTAATATATTAATATGGAATCATATTATTTAATTAGTATTGATCAAGATTTAATTTAGAGTTAATTAAGTGATCAAATAGAACTAATTAAATATGGACTCTTATATATATGGAATGGGCCAAGTTCATTTAGGTTGGGCTAAGCTTTCATGGATGGTCCATGGAGCTTTTAACCCATGGATCCTATGTAAATGAAAGGTCATGGGTATTAGGGTTTACATGGATGTAACCCTAATCCTCCATAATATATAAAGGGGTACTTGGCTCACAAAATTGGAACAAGTGTGTGAAAATAAGAGTTGGCCGATTTTAGTGTGCATACATATTCTCTCAAGTTCTTCCAAGGTGTTTTGGTGATTTGTGATTCCATTTGAGGCTTCCACACTATTGGGGCTAAGCTCTTAAAGCTTGAAGGCATCAAGCTACATCAAAAGGTATGTCATATAACTAGAACTTTGTAGTATAGGTGCTTCATAATATGCTAGTTAGGATGAAACCTTGGAATAGTTAATATTTGCATGTATAATAGAGAAAACATAGATCCAAGGTTTATAGGGTTGCATGTACACCATAGGAGTGTTAGAATGCTCAAAACCCAACAAAGGTATGATTTTATATCAAAATGAATAGAACATGTGTGTGTACTAAGAACTAGTGGGAGCATAGTGACATTCCTAATCTTTTATGAATGAGACATACTTAATCATAAGAAATTACATTCTTACCATGCCATGTCTTTTTACCTTAACTCTAAATGTGTTTTCTAAAATGAAAGACTTAGGAAGAACAAAAATACATTCTTGGAATGTAAAATCTATAGAGACGGATAAAATTAATGTTAAAAGTTTTATATCTTTATGCATATATGGAAAACATCTTGAAAGGGATCAAGACACAAAATTCCTTTGGAGTAATCTTTACTTTGTCACATGACACTAAGTTTTAGCCAGCCTCAAATGGTCCTAGCTCATAGGTTTGAACTAGCTAAAATGATTTATATTCGATTTTTTTGGCAAATGAATCCAACATTTATGCCATACTATGCATTAGACTCGGTATATGATCATGCTATGAGCATATCATAAGATATAAATTAGATACATGGTTAAGTCACCAGATGACTATATGAACGTTCTAAGAATACTTTAGAAGAACTAATAGAATGTATATGAGATGATTATTTTAGAATAAAATCTTCATGTAAAGAGCTACATAAGATTCTGATTTCTAAACATATATATATATATATATATATATATATATATATATATATATATATATATATATATAAAACTCATGAATTATAATTGGATTATGACTTCATTATGGGATGAGGAGTAAGTATAGTTGGAATGAGGTCCAACCAAAATATAATGACACGATATACTACAAAATAAAAATACACTACTTTAGAAGTTGAAATCTAATATGATTGGATGAATAAGTTCATTAAAAAACTGTCGATTTCTGCTATTAAAGGATCACATAGAAATCTTTGTGAATTCGAAAGTATACTTAATCAAGCTAAGATACTCTATGTCACCAAAGAACACCAATCATATCCTAGAGTAAAGTCAAATATGGAGATGATAGTATTCGCAAAATTCACACAAATTAAGTTTAGTCAAACCCATTAATAAAGTCCTTCTTTTGAGCGAAGTATGAATGGTCACAGTTCAACTATAGGACTTTATTATTCTAGAAATGGGATTTTGATTTGGATTTAGTATTTGGATATTGGAACATTGTGACAACAACTTTTATATAGTGTTTTGATATACTGGGATGTGATCATAACATCAATACTTGTTGTTTTTATATTAACATGTTTAATCCATGAATAATCTTATTATTCTAAAAGTTCATAGTCGATTATAATTGTGGGAGCAATTATGAAGTAAGACTAGTATGAATTGGATTGATTGACTTTCACCGAATGAAGGTAGGCAATGGGTTGTAACCAAGTTTCATAGGTAGTTGTTAGAGAACTAGTATTGAATTTACTCGTATCAAGATCACCTCATGGATTGCTATCATGAGTGATACTTGATTAAAAGGTACTATCTTTGTATCCTTAACACATAAGATACATAGTGGGACTTAAGTGTGGGGAGTGTTGTGCTTTGATATGGTCAAATGTTGGTCCTTAACCGGGCAGTTATAAAAGCCATTTTCAGGTATGGTATGAACTATGCAAGAGGCTTATGTAGTCAAGATGGGATTTGTTACTCTTATGTGTTGAGAGTTAGACATCTAAGGCACCTTACCAAAAGTTGAACACCTAATGAGATTGATTGCGATCGGTATCTCATGTTCAACATGATGTATGTGAAAAAGGGATAACTGATAAACTTACCTTATACACCACTTGTAGCTTTGAGCTTCTGGGTAATTGGGTGTTGATAAATTGGCACAAAGTCGTATGTTGACGGGGGTAGTGAAATGTTGCTAGACATTCACCACTGTCTATATCAGTCTAATATGGGTCTTGCGCAAGTGGTAGATTGAGAGAACTAGTATGCTCAAGAGTCATATTAAAGTGATATTACTAATTAACATATGATCCTAAAGGGTAACACTAACAACAAATTGATACCATTGATTATTTATTCGAAATTGATTTTAATAAATATTCAATAAACTCTTATAATTAATTGGAGATTATTTATTTCATGGAAATATTAATTTTCATTAGAAAGTAATATAATATATATCATATGGTATGATCTATTAAGTCATGTACATTGTTTTAGACTAGTAAGACTTTTGTCTTTTATCCAATAGCCAAAGTTTATATTTTATAAAATAAGTTTAGAAACTTTATAAACTTTTTTCTTCTTTTACATCTTTATAAGAATGAAAAAGAATAAGCATGGCCTTTTGATTATTTTAAGTAAAAGAAAGCATGGATTAAAGGTAGGGGAATATTAGGGACATGTAGGTCTTAAAACTGTTAAAACCTTAAGGGTATTACCTTTGCTTTAATACCATAACATGGGGCTTTCATTTTGGCATACTTTAGACCTGAAAAAACCGTAGCCTGTAACAACCCGTTATTTTCAAGTCAATAAAAGTCAACAAAAGTCAAACTTGCAAAATAAAAGTCAAAGGTCAAAAATAACTTAAATAAGTAAAACTTTATTAGCATTTACTTAATTGTAAAAGTTTCTTAATGGTAAAGTATTCTTAATGGTAAAGTATTCTTAATAGTGAAGTATTCTTAAGTGTGAAGTTTTCGAATTTGTGGGGACCAAAACCATGTGGGTGGACCGAAAACTAAAAGATTGGACCACTTTAGAACCGAAAACATGCGAAGGAGGTTCCACCCTCGGACCGAAATCATCCCCACCGAAAACCCTCGCAAGGTCCCACATTCGGACCGCAAACCCACACCGAAATCTCATTTGTTGACCAAAAACTCATCCTCGATTGAACATTAAGGACCAAAAAATAGCATTGTTCTCGGTGGGATTTAGACCGAAATCACATTCATTTGTGGTGGATCTTAGACCGAAAACTCATACTCTATCCCTTTGGCACACATTTCAAGAGGATAATTTCACTTACCAACATATGTGTCACTTCTCATTTCCTCACTTTATCCTTCCCCCATTTATATACATACACACGATTTAGGAACACTTCCAAACCCATTTCACAGTTAACATCCCCTCATATTCTCTCTCAAATATCAAACATCATTTTCTTCCAAATTCAAAAGCAAACACATTCAGAAAGCCAATTTCAAAGATAAATTCTTAGGATTTTGGTAAGTATACTTCATGAACCTAGTGTTTATGCAACACTTGTTTTACTAATTACATATATTCACATATTATTATATGTTTAAATACTATTAGGACATCGAATAGTTTCACGTACTTTAACGCGAAGAACATCGCCACTTACACCGTTTCACAGCCAAGAACATACTCGATGTGAGTTCATACCCCTACGTTTTCATGATTTTTCACTATTGTAGGCGGGGGGGGGGGGGGGGGAATACAAGTGTAACACAAGAAATTTTGTGTTAATAACTAAATGGTTTCAATATTTTGTCAATCGTTGTCGTTATTAAAAACACACACACATATATATATATATATATATATATATATATATATATATATATATATATATATATATATATATATATATAAATTATATAATTAAGGTTCAATAGGCTTAGAATTGATAATTTTGCTCTATTTCCTGTTCCTTGTTTGGTTGTGGGCTTAGGGTAGAATTATTTATTCGACCGCCTTTTTAATCATAGTTATATAAATATTATATTTATATAAGTATAAAACCATTTAAACTTGTTAAACAAAAATATTATTTTTGTAATCTATTTTAGTACCATTTGGGCATAAATGTTAAATTTCACGAAACAACTTTATTACGGATTTTAAGATTTTAAACTTGCCAAATCATTAACAATACAAAAGTTTTCATTTCAGTAGAACACATACATATAAACTATAATAGGTATAGTTTATGGAACTTACATATCATTTAACACAGTTGAGATACAATACGGAAAACAAACATATAAACTATAATAGGTATAGTTTATGGATCATATGCGCTATATAGTTTATGGAACATACATACAATTATTTATCATAGAAAGGACTTTTCATTATTCTACACGTAACAGTCAATATAGCATTTGTGATACACACTTCATGTACTTATCTAAGTACCAACCAAGCCCTGAAATTATAACCAGAGTCTCCTGGAGGGAGAGCATGACACTTGAGTATAGATCTATACGGGACTGACAATCCCGCACCTTAACTGTTAGCTACAGTTAGGCCAGCATGCCTAGGGTGACAAATGCCGTACCATTGCGATGCCTGAAGAACGTCGTGTTCAGGCCATCTTAGATCATCAAGCATGGTTATGATAACTCACAATTTGGTATTGAACAATACGATTAGTGTATGAATAAGTAAACAACTTCACATAGTTTTATTAATAATGAAACTACAATACAATATTTTACAATACATTATTTACAATACAGATGGTGAATCCAGGCACTTACAATTACAGAGTTTTCATACAAGTACAAATACAAAATACTTTTCCGAAAACATACTTTTTATGGTTTTTATGTGAATTAAAACTACATTATACTATTTCAGAGTACAATAACATTTGCACGTTTTGGTCTTAGGTTATTAAGACTACAACACATTACAACAGAAAATATAGGATTTTCTGGGAAAACATACGTAGATTTTTAAGGAACAAATGACAGATTTCGATTACAAACATGCTTATTAAGTCACCAACTTAATTTTTGACACTCTTTTCAAAACTACTTGTATCTCAGGAAATTAGTAAACAAGTATCCACAGGTTTTGAGAAGACGGAGCTTCATAGAGTCACATCTTTTAGTTTTTGCTATACATTTTGGTGTCAAGTAAACATTGATTTTGAACACAGATGTAAAACTATATATTATCAATATCATGGTTCTTGTACTTTGATTACTATTATGCAATTGTTGTGATACTGTACATGACGTCATCCGCCCCCGAACGTTTCCGCCGTTCCGGTTTGGGGGTGTGACATAGATCCTCTATCTATCTATCTATCTCTCTCTCTCTCTCTCTCTCTCTCTCTCTCTCTCTCGCTCATTCTTCTCTTTAAAAGTGTTAGAGGTTATTTGTTGCTTGAATTTTTGATCTCTTTAAGTCATATTTTGATATGCACTTAAACCTTAAAAGCTTTAGAGTTTAAAGACTAGCATCATCATCAAGTTGGATTATAATTGGTGTCCATAAAAGAAAAGAGTTCTACTCACATTCTTCTTCAACTTCCTAACCTCACATTGAGGATTCAAAGGCTACAAAGGTTGCTATGTTCTTCTTCTTCTTTGGTTGTTGTTTTCTTTCCAAAGTTTGCAAGAATATTCTTTGTGGGTTATAAGGTAGTTTTAAGATATTCATTTTAAAGACTTCCGTTTGCCAAATATTTAAGAATTAGGATGCTAATTTTGAATATAAACCCAATAGTTTCCGCCCTAAATATTTGGAGACATTACCTTTATGGGGTCCGTTGTGCCATTTATACGGATCACAAGAGTTTGAGATACTTGATGGATCAACCAAATCTGAATATGAGGCAGTGTAGGTGGCTTGATATGGTGAAGGACTACTATTGCAAGATTTTATACCACCCCGGGAAGGCCAACATGGTGGTCGATGCACTAAGTCTCAAGGTGACCAGTGCACCTATTCGGGATTTATGTTTGAGGATGATGGTGGTTACCCTATTTTTGAAGCGGATTCATGAGGCTCCGGTCGAGGCTATAAAAGAGGAGAATCGCAAGAGTGAGCGCATCGTGGGTTAGGTGTCCTCTTTTGATTACGATAGTAGGGGATTGTTGACCTTGTATCATAGGGTTTGGGTTCCATATTGGGGCGGTGCAAGATAGATACTGATGGAGGATGCATACAAGTTGAAGTTTTCGATTCATTCGGGTGCAACAAAGATATACAAAGACCTCCGACCTGATTATTGGTAGTTTGGCATGAAGTGAGACGTGGCTTGGTATGTGAAGAGGTGATTGACTTGTAGGAAACTCAAGGTCGAGCATCAGAGACCTCATGTAAAAATAGAGCCGTTGGGTATTCCATTTTGGAAATGGGAAGAGATCATGATGGACATCATAACGAAGTAACCATGGACAACGTGAGGGGTGGATTCGATTTGCGTCATCATGGATCGTTTGACGCAGAGTGCGCATTTTATCCCCATTCAGGAGAGCATATTTATGGAGAAATTGGAAGATATTTATATCCGAGAGGTTGTGGCACATCATGGAGTTCCTGTATCAGTAGTTTCGAATAGGGATGTTTGATTCACTTCCAGATTCTTGAAGAAATCCCATGAGGAGTTAGGTACTCGACTGCATTTTAGCACGACTTTCCACACACACACCGACGGTCAGAGTGAGAGAACTATTCATACATTGGAATATATGCTTCGAGCATGTATGTTAGATTTTTTTTGGGAGTTGGGATACTTATCTTTCATTGGTTGAGTTTTCCTACAACAAAAACTATCACGCCAGTATTGATCGGTTTCCATTTGAGATGTTTTACAGGAGAAAGTGTCGGAACCCGATCTGTTGGGATTAGGTCAGTCAACGAGTCTTGAGGAGTGTGGAGGTGGTGCTCCGAACCATCGACATGATTCAGCAGGTGTGAGGCAGGTTGCAGACCGTGCAAATTCGAAAGAAGAGCTACGCAAATCTGCGGCGTTCCAATCTTGAGTTTCTGGTTAGGGTACTTCTAAAGGTGTCACATGTTGGGTTTTAGTATACTATAACATCCTATGGTGCACATACAACCCTAAATACCTTGGATCTATGTTTTCTCTATTATACATGCAAATATGAAGTTTCCAAGATATTACCCTATACTAGCATACAAATATCATATACTTGGGTAATAAAATAGATAGAATACATACCTTTTTTTTTATGTAACTTGTCTTCATGAAGCTTGAGTGCCTAGTGCCCCAAGTGTGACACCTCAAATGGTTCACACAACACCATGAACACTTGGAATAACCTTGAGAATAAGGATACTTTGGTTCTCTCTAGTCAAATCGGCCTTGCCCTTTTGTGTACACACACTAGTGCCCATTTCACCAACCAAGGACATCTTTATATAGTGTGGAGATTAGGGTTAAACCCTAATACCCATGACCTTTCATTTCATATGATCCATGGGTTAAACACTCCATGGACTATCCATGAAAGCTTAGCCCAACCTAAATGAACTTGGCCCATCACACACGTATATCTTAGAGTCCATATTTAATTAGTTCCTTTTGATCACTTAATTAATTATAAATTAATTCTTGATCAATACTAATTAAATAATATGATTATATATTAATATATTAGAACTTATAATATATTAATATAAATCACTAGTATCCTTTTTCCTCATCTTGTCTATCCAATTGTCCCGATGCCATGCAACCCAAATGGACCATGCAGGGTCGGGTCAAGTCTTACCAATTATAGTTATGGACTTAGACATTAATCCAACATCACCTTGGAAAGGTGTCATCCGATTTTGAAAGTGGGGCAAGCGAGGCCACATGTACATTGGTCCTTTCAGGTTTGTTTTCCCGGGTGGGAATGGTTGCATATCGGTTGGGTTTACCATCTCATCTTAGCCAGATCCATAACACGTTCCATGTCTCTCAGCTGCAGAAGTGCATGGCCGATGATTCCGCAGTAGTTCCATCAGATGATATTCAAGTGGACGAGTGCCTGAACTATATGGAGAGACTAATGGTGATTGTTGATAGAAAAACCAAGACCTTGCGCAACAAGGTAGTGGAGCTGGTGAAGGTGCAATGGCAGAACTGGAAGGGTTCCGAATAGACATAGGAAACCGAAAAGAAGATGGCAGAGCATTACCCCGAGTTATTTACAACAACAGAATTTGAGGATGAAGTCTAATTCAAGTGGGGGAGAGTTGTAACGCCCGTTTCTCAGGTACATTTTTTTATGTTTTTAAGCTTATTATTTTGAGAACTTTGGCTTTACGCGAGGGGTAGATAGCCAGTTACGCAAGGTGTAACTCATTAGATGGACATGAGGTTTTATGCCCTACGTGGGGCATAACCTAATTGCGGGGTCTTGAGCCCTATTTAAGGGAATTAACCCCATTGAGTCTCTTCTTATCATTAGCCTCGACCCTATTGAGCAGCTAACTCGAAACCCTAATTCCACAAAGCAAATATTTATCCTTTTTGTGTGTTTTTGGTGCACTTGAAGAAGGAGAAGTTTATCATTGTGGATTGGTGTGGCTCAAGCTTGAAGATCCAGAGCTTCATCTCATATGCCAACTTCAAAAGGTATAAAGTGATGGGTTTTACACGTAATAATGCGGAAAATTCCTTAAACTCTTAAGGGTACATGAAACCTAATTTGATCTATGTCATAAATCTACTGAAGCAACATACTACTGAACAACAAACCTTTATAACCCTAATTGAAATCGAAATTCACAAGGATAATAACATACCTTTGATTTGTTATTGTAAACAAACCATTTGATCCAACTTGATCAATCCAATAGTCTCTTGAAAAAACTAGTTTCAATTGTTTGCAAGCCTCTAATGGTTCACACCCACAACACAAGAGCCCTAGAAGATTTAGGAGAGAGGGGAGAGGAAGCCAATTTTTGGATTTGGTATGTCTAATAGCATGGTCGAAAATTCCAAAGTGTAAGACCCTATTTATAGCTGATTAGGAAACACCTAGAAACCCTAATTTGAACATAAAATAATATTATTTCAACTAAGGTAATTATCTAGTTACTTAATTATCTTCATGAAGGCTTCCAGAAGTCTCCAAGAGGAGCCTCCACACCGTCAATCACATGAAGGTTCTGGAACCTGTCCTCTACTCAACTTTTGAACAATTATAGCTGTAGTTCTTCAACTTTTAAATAATTATAATTAACCCATAATTAATTCCCAAATAATTCTAATTAATTCTAAACTAATTATAACTATTTCTAATTAATATATTAGTCATATAATATATTAATAAAACGTTCATCTCTATCCTAAAATCAATCTAAGCAATTTCTTGGTTATGAGGGCAACCCAAAAAGGACTTTACTCTTATTCATAAATATTATACCAATTTGTTTAGGACCTTAGACACCTTAATCCAACAATTTCCCACTTGGATAAGTCGCTAACTATAATTGCTCGTACAACTCCGAATAACCAGTAAAGAGTGTTTTCAAAGACACTACCAGACTCTGTTGTTCCTAAGATAAGAGATCAACCATTCATGCGTTCTTCCAGATATCGAATGAACATGAGACATGGATTAGAATCAATCTCTTGTCCAAGATTCTGTTTCTCGATATTCTCGTTTTGTGGTGATGTCATTAGACTACCAATTGAACACATCAATTTAGTCTTGGCTGGGCCCAACACTATAATGTCATCATTAAAACACCGAGGGGCCCAAAGATATCACTTTTCATATTAAGGAAAAAGGAATGAATAAACCTCAACTATATATATAATTTTACTTATTAAGTCATACATGGAAATACCTTTTATAACACCCAATTACGAGATGCTTTGGAGAAAACCAATGCACAACCAACTCGTGAAATACAACTTATATATATCCATTTTAATAATAGAGGATATTATCATCTTAGGATTACTCGTGATTAAATCCATGAAGTAATCTCTAAGCGTGGGTTTAACCAATACTTAAAATATCTATTTGTAAGTACTCTTGAATTTTGCAGCAATCCTAATGCAATGTCCAGTCTCTAAGGACAATCTACAAACGATTCATGACAGTTTTAAATCAATACTTACTTCCAAAGTATGACCGACTTTGGTGTTTCAAATAACTTAATATTCTGGAAGTAAAAATGTAAAATGAAACGCAATATTAAATTAATTGACAAATAGCATCATACACATAGAATATAAAGAAATATCCATTTATTTAATCACTATTCAATTACAATTTTAATTGCTATATAGTTTCAAAATAACATCAACACTAACATATAAAATCTAATATCGTATCTCGGTCCAATGCTCCTAGCATGCTTAAAGTGCTTGACCTTGCTCAAACCCTTCGTGAGAGGATCAATAGGATTCTCTTCTGATGATACACGATTCACCATGAGTGCACCCTCTATAACCTTATGTCTAATGTAGTGATATTTCCTCTCGATGTGCCTAGATCTACATGATATTTAGGTTCTTTTATCAAAGCCAACGCAACTTCGTTGTCACAGAAAATCCCCATTAGTTCTTGGATTAATGGAACAACTCCAAGATCTCCAATAAAATTCTTTAACCACATAGCCTCCTTTGTTGACTCGCTTGCTATGATATACTATGATTCATAATTAGAATTAGCCACTGTTTGTTGCTTGGAACTTTTCCAAGTTACTGCCCCGCCATTTAACAAGAAAACCCAGCCAGATTGAGAATAATTGTTATCTTGATCTGTTTGAAAACTGGCATCACTATACCCACTCACCTTAAGTTCATCTTTGCCGGCAAAAATTAAGATCATATCTTCTGTTTTTCGTAAATACTTAAGAATGTTTTTCACTCTAGTCCAATGAGCTAAACCAAAATTTCCTTGATATATGTTAACCATGCTCAAAGCATAATCCACATCAGGTCGAGTACATGTCATAGCATACATGATCGATGATGTAGCCAAAGCATATGGAATCCGACTCATTGTATATATCTCCTTATCACTACTGGGACATTACGTTCTGCTCAAATTAACATTATGATGCATGGGTAAGTCTCCCTTCTTGGAATTTTCAACCTTAAATATTTTCAATATTTTATCAAAGTGTGTTCTTTGACTTAATCCTAGTAATCGTTCCTGCATGTTCTTGTATAGTCTTATACAAAGAATATAAGTAGCCTCTCCTAGATCCTTCATAGTGATACATTTCCCAAGCCAAGACTTGACTTCCTGCAAGGTTGGAATAGTGTTTCCTATTAGGAGTATGTCATCTAAATACAAAACTAGAAAAGTTACAATGCTCCCACTAGCTTTGACATACACGTAAGATTCATCTTCACTTCTAGAAAATCCAAATTCTTTGACCTTTTCATGGAAGCAAAGATTCCATCTACGAGATGCTTGTTTTAGTCCATAGATGGACTTCTCAAGCTCACACACCTTATTAGGGAATTTGGCATGCACAAAACCCTCTGTCTGAGCCATGTAAACATCATTAACTAGTTTCCAATTAAGGAATGCAATTTTGATTTCCATTTGCCATACTTCATAGTCATAGTGAGCAGCTATGGTAAGCATTACCCGTAATTGACTTAATATTGGCAACTGGCTAAAAAGTCTCATCATAGTCAATCTCTTGGGTTTGAGTAGATCCTTTTGCTACCAGCCTAGCTTTGTAATCTTTAAATTACCATCCATGTCAATCTTCTTCTTGAAGATCAATTTACAGCCCGCTGTCTTTCGATCAGGTGCTTGATCAACCAAGGTCCACACTTGGTTATCATACATGGATTGGATCTCGCTATCCATTGCCTCTTTCCATTTAGCAGCCTCAGGGCCTGTCATTGCTTCCTTGTAGTTAGCAGGCTCATCCAAATTTACCATTGTTGCATCAAGAATAAATGTATCACCTTCCGAATTTATGTGGAAATCATAGAACAAAGGTGGCATGCTAACCCTACTAGACCGAAGTATAGGCAACGAATTATCAATGGGCTCAACAGTTTCATTCTCAGGTTAAGAGCTAGTATCTTCAAAAGTTGCTTCATCGGATGACTCTTGAATCTCTTCAAGATCAATCGTGATCCCAATGCCCTCTTTGGAAATGAGCTCTCACTCGTCAAAGACTCCTCTTTGAGCTACAAACACCACGTTGTCACTAGGTCTGTAAAACAAGCATCCAAAGGAATTCTGTGGATAACCGATGAAAAAACACTTCTTAGCTATGGGTTCAAGTTTGCATGAGGTTTCTCGCCTAACGAGAACCTCACAACTCCAAACCTTGATATGTGCAAGTGAGGCAGGTTTCCCTGTCCACATTTCATGATGTGTCTTGGTAACTTTCTTAGTTGGAACAAGATTGAGGATGTAGGCGGTTGTTTCTAAGTCATACCCCTAGAATGATATTGGAAGATAAGCATGACTCATCATGGAACAAACTATATCAAGTAAAGTCCGATTATGCCTATCAGCTATACCATTTAGTTGTGGTGTCCTAGGAGGTGTCAATTGTGAAACGATTCCACATTCCTTCAAATAGTCGTTAAATTTGATACTAAGATACTCACCACCTCTATCTGATCGTAGCATCTTTATCTTTTTTTCCCAATTGGTTCTCTACTTCATTCTTAAACAATTTGAAATTTTCAAAACTTTTCGATTTATGTTTGATAGTGTAAATATAACCATATCTACTATAATCGTCGGTAAATATAACGTAGTAGTGATTTGCATCCTTTGTGGCAGATCTGAATGGTCCACACACATCCGTATGGATTAGGGCCAACAAATCTTCACCTCTTTCACATATTCTAGTGAAAGGAAATTTAGTCATCTTTCCCAACAAACAAGACTCACATTCTTCTTCGAATTTTAGGTCGAACGATTCCAACAAGCCATACTTTTGGAGTTGGGCAATGCGTTTCTTGTTGGTGTGCCCCAAACGACAATGTCATTGGCATGACTTGTCTAAACTATTAGAAAAGCCAATAGTATACACATTGTTTCCTAATTCATTCACACAAACATTAGTTTCATACACACCATCACAAGGATAAGCTTTGAAAACAAACGCCATTAGAAAAAAATAGTACCATCATTATTATCAAAGTCATAACGATATCCTTGTCTAAATAAAGCATGCAAAAAAATAATGCATCGAGTCGTTTTTGGTGAATAGCAACAATTATCCAAATCAACCCTAATATTATCAAACAAAAGCTCATAGGTCCTAATCCTGGAAACAACCGATCTTTGTTTGTTCCCCATGATTAGGTTCAGTTTCCCATGCTCGAACTCTCCACTTTCCTCGAGTCCCTGCATGTCATAACAAATTTGGAAACCACATCCTGTATCAAGAACCCAAAAATTTGAAATATAAGTATTATTGACTTGAATAGAAAACATACCAAGAAGACCAAACTACTATGGCCTTGGCATCTTTCACTTCTTGCAAGTACTTGGGGAAGATTCTTCTCCAATGGCCCTTTTGGCCACAATTAAAGCACACCTTCCTTTATATCATCAACATGAGGAGTATTGAAGTTGGGCATTGCTTCTAATCCTCTGGACTCTCCATGATGAACCTTCCCTTTCCATTTGGATTGGGAAGGGGCCTTTCTCTTATTTACTTTTCTTTGTTGGACAACCATGACACGTGTATTTGTAGAACTATTAGAATATAACTTCTTTATTCTTTCCTCGGCCATTTGCAACAGATTGGGAAGCTGAATCAATGTGGTCTTTGTATTTTTCAAATGATAGGTCAATATCAACTGATCATAACTATTGGGAAGATAGTTTAGGACCATGTCAATGGCAAGGTCCTTATCAATGTTCACATTCAACTTGTCCAATCTTTCCACATGCCTTTGCATTGCCTGCACATGAGCGCACACAAATTACCCTTCTTTCAGTTTGCACACCATAAGGGACTTGACTACTTCATAACACTCTTGTCTCACTTTCTTGTGGAACATTTGAGACAAGGTTGTGTTAAGCTCATATGGCTAGTAATCATCATAAGTCTTTTGGAGCTCAGGTGCCATAGTTACAATCATAATGCAAGAGACCTTTGTGGCATCATCCACGTGCTGATCATATTCAACAATCTCCTCAGCAGTGGTAGTTTCATTGTCGATTTCTAGAATTAGAGTAGTAATAACTGTTGGGTTTTGAGCATTCTAACACTCCTATGGTGTACATGCAACCCTATAAACCTTGGATCTATGTTTTCTCTATTATACATGCAAATATTAACTATTCCAAGGTTTCATCCTAACTAGCATATTATGAAGCACCTATACTACAAAGTTCTAGTTAGATGACATACGTTTTGATGTAGCTTGATGTCTTCAAGCTTTAAGAGCTTAGCCCCAATAGTGTGGAAGCCTCAAATGGAATCACAAATCACCAAAACACCTTGGAAGAACTTGAGAGAATATGTATGCACACTAAAATCGGCCCACTCTAATTTTCACACACTTGTACCAATTTTGTGAGCGAAGGACCCCTTTATATATTATGGAGGATTAGGGTTACATCCATGTAAACCCTAATACACATGACCTTTCATTTACATAGGATCCATGGGTTAAAAGCTCCATGGACCATCCATGAAAGCTTAGCCCAACCTAAATGAACTTGGCCCATTCCATATATATAAGAGTCCATATTTAATTAGTTCTATTTGATCACTTAATTAACTCTAAATTAATTCTTGATCAATACTAATTAAATAATATGATTCCATATTAATATATTAGAACTTATAATATATTAATATAAATCATAAATATACTATTCTCAAAAGACTATCCATATAAATTGTGCCAGTGAAGTGCAACCCGAATGGACCATGCCGGGTCGGGTCAAGTACATACCAAATATAGTTATGGACTTAGACATTAATCCAACAGTCTCCCACTTGGATAAGTCTAAAACTATTATTGAGTATTTCTTCAAAACCTAACTGGCAATCGTAGCTCTTAAAGCCGCTGTCGAACTCTGACCTTGTCAATGACTTGTCCATTAGATAAGGGATCATATACATTCTAGATATCATATGGACTGAGACATGGATTATAATCATTCTCTCTGTCCATTTGTTGTTTCCTGATTTTCGATTTATGATGACTGACTGATTGAACAAATCAAATCAGTCCTGGCTTGGCCAAGCACTCACATGTGTCATCGCTAAATCATCGAGGGGCCCACAGATATCGCTTTTATCCCGAAGGTAAAAGGAATGGATAAACTTTGACTCATATGGCTTGTTCTACTACTTGTTGAATCATACACAAAGGCACGTTTTATAACATCGAGTTACCAATGCGTTTTGGTGCAATCAATGTATAACCAACTCATAGTAACAACTCATATCTCTAGGTTTTAAGAATATAAGATATTATCGTCTCATGATCACTCGTGATAAAATCCATGAAGTGATTCAAATGAGCGTGGGTTGAATCCAATACTCAGAACTTATGAGCACTCATGAGTATTGTAGCACCACTTTGTCCACCAACTTGGACCTCTACAAACCAACCCATGATAGTCTTGATTCATATCTACTTCCAACATATGACCGACTGTGGATGGTTTGAATAACCTAATCATTCAGGAAGAGCGACTTAGTTATTCTGGAAGTCAAAACATGCAAAGTGAAACACAAGAATAAATGAATCAAATATGGTATCAAACCCTATGAATATAAATAAACACTTTTATTTATCACCATACTGATTACTCATTATTCATTGTTTCGGTTTTATCAACTTTATACTTGAATTAAATACACTAGTTGTGCCATACTCCAAGCATGTACACTATGTTTTTCTTAAACAATAGCTTTGCCATACACCAAGTATGCACTCTATGTTTGTCTATGATCCTTACTTTGTGAAATAAACCAATTGAACATAATTTCAATGATTCTAATTTCACACTCCCAAATCCTTATCGAAAAATGTGAGAATTTCAAATTCCTATCATTTATCGAAATCTATTTAGATTTTAAACTTATATGCACTGACCCTCCTGTAATGAATATGTACAAAGTCACAAAGACTTGTCAACAGTCATTATAAGGTATTCCAATGGAGATCAACTCCATAGAAACTAAGTCTCATATTCAAAGTACATTGCATTGGACATGCTTCTTGCATTAAGTTTTCTAATCTTACACAGATAACTTCCACCTATGGAGACAACTCCATATTCTCATTTTGACTATCACTTCTGAATAAGAGATGCCTCTTTTCAGAATATGTCAATATGGTCCTTCCAAAATTAGCACTATACTTCCAACTGTCCCTGAGCAACCAATCTTTGGTAAACCTCAGATTGTCCTCGACAATTGCTTAATCATTTTAGTCATATCCAATTCTAGACCTTTTCCCTTCTTAATGCCTCTGGGCATTTGGAAAAATTTAGAAATGACAAATATTATAGCACATGCAATCGATCCTGTACCAAAATGTCTAAAATACACCCTTATACTATTATAATATTAAAAGTTTAATATATTATATGTATAAGAGCAAGTCGTCTTACCATTAGTAGGCCTCATTCACGAAGCCGATCTATAAGGGGGGTATAAGGTTACTGCCTATAAAATGGCAGTTTAATGGGTGTCCACTCTCACTCACCGCTTCCTTGACCGGTGGAGGGTCGTTAGCCGAACAGGTAGGACAAGGACTATAATTCTCCCTTCATTGTAAGTATAATGATAAATACTAAGTAACTAAACACTTATAAATTCCTAATCTTAGTTACTTAGGAAAATGTGAATAAGGTGCTAATCCATGAAATTACACTTTGCACTTTGTTTAAGCTGTTAGTGGAGCGTGTGTGGTTAACCGGCACACTAACCTGGACTTAACAAGGTAGGCAAAGGGTAACTTAATGTTTATCATAGTATCGTTGGAGCGTGTGTGGTTAACCGGCACATCGATTGAGGGGTAAATATTAAGGGTACCAAGTATATTTGCATGGTTACTTCACACCTTGTTTTGTGATCCTCGACATCCCAGTCACAAAACCTGAAGGGCACACTCGAGATTGAAACATGCCATTGAAAAGTTCAACGAATCTCAAAAGAATCTAGGAATTTCAAAACCAATTAAAACCTAATAATACATTTCGTTTATCTTGGTGGAAATTGGTGAATCGTCATTCACCTACCTTCAAATATTTTATAGCTTGGATTACGGCATCCCTCTTCCAAGTTATAAAATAGTTTGTTGGGTCCTAGCCTTAATATATCATATTAGGTGTTATATTAAGGACTTAAATCAACTTTACGTGAATTTCTCCCATTGTTGATGTCTGGTTTAGACAACAATGATCTTCCCAAACCAAGCTTTCCTAATGAATATGACTTCCCGAGTTTGGCTCATGGAAGTCATACTTCTCTTCCTCCACCTCCTCCAATTATTCTCCCTAACCCACAAGTACAAGGTCACTCAAGCCCTAATGGCAAGCAAGGTCTATGTGTGATCACATCTTAGAGATGAAGTCACATATTGACAAGCCGGGAGAGTTGGGTGTCAAAGTCTTGAGAAAGTTGGATGTTCAATCACTTTCTAAGTCACACAGTGAGTTCCTTTGGGACTACTATGAAACAGACTATGACATGAACCTTAATGATCATATCTATTTGCTTGGTGATGCTGAATCAACAATGATTTGGAACGATAGTAAAGCAAATTTGATTAGAAGATCAACTTCCCAAAAACTTTATGGACAGTGACAATGGTGACACTGGAAATCCAGAAAAAGCATTCTCTTCCCAATGGAAAGGGATTGGCCATAGTCAACCCGGTTGACCAAATGGTAAAGAGAAAGGCTAAGTCTGAGATAGTCCCATTACCAAAGGGTCCATATGTTTATTTTGCCAAAGGAAGGGGCGTTGATTGCAAAGCTGCCAAATTTACCTAAGGATGTTAAAGTCAATAAGTTTGACTCTACATGAGGTAGAGCCCATTATCTAACTCTGTTAAGTTCTATTCTGAGATCCTCATTACATGATGTGACTGGGTCACATGTTGATGTTTTAAGAATCAAAGAATAGAGAGAAATCTTAAAGAAAGTATATGCTGATTCTGATCGCGAAGGTGGATTTCGATCGCATCAGAATTTTGAGCAGTTGCTTAAGAAGTTATGATATATTGCTAAGGAATAGATAACAACAATTTTCCATGTGGATTGTAAGGATAAGTTTTTCCGCAAAGTTTTAAAATAAAAGAAAATTGTTTAACTTTATTTATTTGAAGTATCCTTACAATGGCATTTGTGGAAAATTGTTGCTTATATGATTCCACTGACAGCAATACTAGAAAATGGATTTGATTCTTTCATTTGTGGTAGTGTCTAAATTTACCAAATCAGGAAAGTTCCTCATCGCCCAAGTTTCAATTGGACCGAAACTTGGAATCATGCAAGTTGAATAGTATGATGAATGAGAACTTTCAAGCATTGGAAAATCAAGACTAATTACTTGTTCACATGGATGTGTGAGTCTAGTGAAGGACTAAAGGGATCGAGTACACATTCTTGTGCACTGGTCGTGTCCACCACAAAGCTCGTTAAGACTATTTGATTTTACTAAAGTTTAGTAAATATGGTTATACTTACAAGTTTAAGTATAAATCTGAAACATTAGAAAAGTCTCAATGTATGGCAGAACGAATGGGAAGAATCAAATTAGGCAGAAAGATAAAAGTTTCTCAAATCTGAAAAGATGGGAGAGTACTTTAGTATCATGTTTGTGATCATCTTAATGATTTAGAAATCATATCACAATTAGTCCTCTAAAGGTCATCTTAGTGCATTCTTATGACTAAGAAGAGGAGTCATGAATTGTTGAAATGGTTAGATCAGGAAGATGAGTCATACTTCGTTCCAAAACAATTCTTAGAGTCATACTCCAAGATTCTAACTTGAGTGACATATCTTAAAGAAAGGTTTAAAACACTTGTCAAATGTAAGAGTAAAAGTGTCCTACTCTTGTACATTTGAAATTGGTAAGTTATGATGTTTTGGATAAAGCAAACACCAACTAAGGCCAATTGTGTGAAGTGTTTGTCTTGATAAAGAATCCGCACTATCTCTTGAATATTTGGCAAGATAGTCTTATATGTCAAGAGGATAGTGGGAGTCTTAAAGATCCTAAAAAGAATTTCAAGAACTAATCAAGAATAAAACCTGAGGTTCTTCACTAGCACACGACTTGAGGTTTATAACCTATCGTGTTGACATATTCTGTGCCCATTCCAGTTAAAGTTGGCTTTGCATAGGAGTTCTGAAAGTTCTCAATTAGTTGCATAACAACTTGGAAGCAATGGCAGGCCCTGTACTGCCAGGTGGCAAGAAGTTAAGATTGCATAAGTTCAGTCCATATGAGTTTGGATTTGTCATTATCCTTGTCTTGTGACTATGGTTTTGACGATTCACATGGATAAGAACACATACACCATAAAATCTAAGGGTCATAAGGTTTCTCTCCGATTCATGAAAATGATGGTGAGGAAACACTTCCACCAAGTAGATTTGAAGTAGATGACAAAAGGTCAAAACAATTGAGACTATGATTACGACATCACTTTTCATAGTTCTGAAATTGTTTAGACACACATGCATGCTATCTAAGGAAAGGTGTATGATTTTGATAAAGTTTTATCAAAGCATCTCGTATCAGAAATCTGAACTTTGGTAAGAAAGTCAATAAAGTATTGATTTCTAGAAGTCCAGCTGATTTCTGAGTACATGTCAAAGCTAGTGGGAGCATAAGTGTTATGCTAATAATCATCATGTTAGTGGGAGCATGATAATTATTGTTAGTGTTGCAAGTTAGCAATGTTAATTATAGAAAACAAAAGTTTCAATTCGTGAGGCTGCAGGGATTGAAAAAGGTGTTTTGCTATAATTAAGGGAGAGGATATACTTCATTTCAGTTCTAAAGGCTTAGATTGAGACCTTAATCATCTTTAGTCAAGAATATATATATGAATTTCATGTTGGATTGGTTCAACTTAAGGAAATTATATATATTGCGTTCTCAAAATTCGATTATGATTACGGCATCCCTCTTCATAGTCAAATTTTGAAAACGTGGCAAATAAAAATATTGTAGCAAAAGACTGGTCTAGAATCATGTCTCAGTCCATATGATATCTAGAATGGAGGAATATATGATCCCTTATCTAATGGACAAGTCATTGACAAGGTCAGAGTTTGACAGCGGCTTTAAGAGCTACGATTGCCAGTTACGTTTTGAAGTCATACTCAATAATAGTTTTAGACTTATCCAAGTGGGAGACTGTTGGATTAATGTCTAAGTCCATAACTATATTTGGTAGGTACTTGACCCGACCCGGCATGGTCCATTTGGGTTGCACTTCACCGGCACAATTTATATCGATAGTCTTTTGAGAATAGTATATTTATGATTTATATTAATATATTATAAGTTCTAATATATTAATATGGAATCATATTATTTAATTAGTATTGATCAAGAATTTATTTAGAATTAATTAAGTGATCAAGAAGAACTAATTAAATATGGACTCTTATATATATGGAATGGGCCAAGTTCATTTAGGTTGGGCTAAGCTTTCATGGATGGTCCATGGAGCTTTTAACCCACGGATCCTATGTAAATGAAAGGTCATGGGTATTAGGGTTTACATGGATGTAACCCTAATCCTCCATAATATATAAAGGGGTCCTTGGCTCACAAAATTGGAACAAGTGTGTGAAAATAAGAGTGGGCCGATTTTAGTGTGCATACATATTCTCTCAAGTTCTTCCAAGGTGTTTTGGTGATTTGTGATTCCATTTGAGGCTTCCACACTATTGGGGCTAAGCTCTTAAAGCTTGAAGACATCAAGCTACATCAAAAGGTATGTCATCTAACTAGAACTTTGTAGTATAGGTGCTTCATAATATGCTAGTTAGGATGAAACCTTGGAATAGTTAATATTTGCATGTATAATAGAGAAAACATAGATCCAAGGTTTATAGGGTTGCATGTACACCATATGAGTGTTAGAATGCTCAAAACCCAACAGTGGTATCAGAGCCATGAGTTGTTTTCTGTTATATTGATGCAAATGTTTTATTTTCAAAGTTGAAAAAAAAGGAAAAAAAAACATGACGTTTGTCAAATTTTAAGATAATTACTTGTTTTTGTGAAAAACTAATTATTTGTAAAATTTGAATAATTTGCTATATGAGTTGAATTAGGTCAAATTTAGTAAAAGATAAAGTGATATGATTATTTTATTAGTTTTATAAGTTTGATCTAAATGTTTTAAGGAGTTACAAATTTTGTCATAAAATTTTGGAGCTCAAAAGTTTTTTTTTTTAAAGTTGTGATCTTAAGAGTTTTGAAACTTCCATAAGTTATGGATATGAAAGTTTTTTTAAAAAAAAAAAATTTGATTCAAAGTTTTTATGGAGTTACAAAATTTGGTGTTAATGTTTTAAAGAATTCCATAACTTGTTCTTAAGTTATGGAACATGGAAAGTTTCATCATAAAACACCATTAATTCCATAAGTTATGGAATCCAAAGGTTTTCAAGAATTACAAAACTTGCCCTCAAGTTTTGGAATTTGAGAAAAGTTTTTTTATGAAAAAAAGAATTGAATTCTAAGACTCTTGGGTTCATAACTTAAACAATTAATTAAATGGTTTTAATTTTGAGTTTAATAATTGGAATTATGATGTTTTGTTGAATAGTTCAAATTAACTCTTATGGACTTTATTAATAGTTAATTAAAGCGTTTAATTAAAAGAGTATTATTAATCCATAAATATATGGTTTGAGTTTAATTAAATTAAAAGTCTAGTTTAATTAATAGATTAAACCACCAAGTATTTTAAATGTCTAAAATACACCCTTATACTATTATAATATTAAAAGTTTAATATATTATATGTATAAGAGCAAGTCGTCTTACCATTAGTAGGCCTCATTCACGAAGCCGGTCTATAAGGGGGGTATAAGGTTACTGCCTATAAAATGGCAGTTTAATGGGTGTCCACTCTCACCCACCGCTTCCTTGATCGGTGGAGGGTCGTTAGCCGAACAGGTAGGACAAGGACTATAATTCTCCCTTCATTATAAGTATAATGATAAATACTAAGTAACTAAACACTTATAAATTCTCAATCGTAGTTACTTAGGAAAATGTGAATAAGGTGCTAATCCATGAAATTACACTTTGCACTTTGTTTAACCTGTTAGTGGAGCGTGTGTGGTTAACCGGCACACTAACCTGGACTTAACAAGGTAGGCAAAGAGTAACTTAATGTTTATCATAGTATCGTTGGAGCATGTGTGGTTAACCGGCACATCGATTGAGGGGTAAATATTAAGGGTACCAAGTATATTTGCATGGTTACTTCACTCCTTGTTTTGTGATCCTCGGCATCCCAGTCACAAAACCTGAAGGGCACACTCGAGATTGAAACATGCCATTGAAAAGTTCAACGAATCTCAAAAGAATCTAGGAATTTCAAAACCAATTAAAACCTAATAACACATTTCGTTTATCTTGGTGGAAATTGGTGAATCGTCATTCACCTACCTTCAAATATTTTATAGCTTGGATTACGGCATCCCTCTTCCAAGTTATAAAATAGTTTGTTGGGTCCTAGCCTTAATATATCATATTGGGTGTTATATTAAGGACTTAAATTAACTTTACGTGAATTTCTCCCATTGTTGATGTCTGGTTTAGACAACAATGATTTTCCCAAACCAAGCTTTCCTAATGAATATGACTTCCCGAGTTTGGCTCTTGGAAGTCATACTTCTCTTCCTCCACCTCCTCCAATTATTCTCCCTAACCCACAAGTTCAAGGTCACTCAAGCCCTAATGGCAAGCAAGGTCTATGTGTGATCACATCTTAGAGATGAGTCACATATTGACAAGCCGGGAGAGTTGGGTGTCAAAGTCTTGAGAAAGTTGGATGTTCAATCACTTTCTAAGTCACACAGTGAGTTCCTTTGGGACTACTATGAAACAGACTATGACATGAACCTTAATGATCATATCTATTTGCTTGGTGATGCTGAATCAACAATGATTTGGAACGATAGTAAAGCAAATTTGATTAGAAGATCAACTTCCCAAAACCTTTATGGACAGTGACAATGTTGACACTGGAAATCCAGAAAAAGCATTCTCTTCCCAATGGAAAGGGATTGGCCATAGTCAACCCGGTTGACCAAATGGTAAAGAGAAAGGCTAAGTCTGAGATAGTCCCATTACCAAAGGGTTCATATGTTTATTTTGCCAAAGGAAGGGGCGTTGATTGCAAAGCTGCCAAATTTACCTAAGGATGTTAAAGTCAATAAGTTTGACTCCACATCAGGTAGAGCCCATTATCTAACTCTGTTAAGTTCTATTCTGAGATCCTCATTACATGATGTGACTGGGTCACATGTTGATGTTTTAAGAATCAAAGAATACAGAGAAATCTTAAAGGAAGTATATGCTGATTCTGATCGCGAAGGTGGATTTCGATCGCATCAGAATTTTGAGCAGTTGCTTAAGAAGTTATGATATATTGCTAAGGAATAGATAACAACAATTTTCCATGTGGATTGTAAGGATAAGTTTTTCCGCAAAGTTTTAAAATAAAAGAAAATTGTTTAACTTTATTTATTTGAAGTATCCTTACAATGGCATTTGTGGAAAATTGTTGCTTATATGATTCCACTGACAGCAATACTAGAAAATGGATTTGATTCTTTCATTTGTGGTAGTGTCTAAATTTACCAAATCAGGAAAGTTCCTCATCGCCCAAGTTTCAATTGGACCGAAACTTGGAATCATGCAAGTTGAATAGTATGATGAATGAGAACTTTCAAGCATTGGAAAATCAAGACTAATTACTTGTTCACATGGATGTGTGAGTCTAGTGAAGGACTAAAGGGATCGAGTACACATTCTTGTGCACTGGTCGTGTCCACCACAAAGCTCGTTAAGACTATTTGATTTTACTAAAGTTTAGTAAATATGGTTATACTTACAAGTTTAAGTATAAATCTGAAACATTAGAAAAGTCTCAATGTATGGCAGAACGAATGGGAAGAATCAAATTAGGCAGAAAGATAAAAGTTTCTCAAATCTGAAAAGATGGGAGAGTACTTTAGTATCATGTTTGTGATCATCTTAATGATTTAGAAATCATATCACAATTAGTCCTCTAAAGGTCATCTTAGTGCATTCTTATGACTAAGAAGAGGAGTCATGAATTGTTGAAATGGTTAGATCAGGAAGATGAGTCATACTTCGTTCCAAAACAATTCTTAGAGTCATACTCCAAGATTCTAACTTGAGTGACATATCTTAAAGAAAGGTTTAAAACACTTGTCAAATGTAAGAGTAAAAGTGTCCTACTCTTGTACATTTGAAATTGGTAAGTTATGATGTTTTGGATAAAACAAACACCAACTAAGGCCAATTGTGTGAAGTGTTTGTCTTGATAAAGAATCCGCACTATCTCTTGAATATTTGGCAAGATAGTCTTATATGTCAAGAGGATAGTGGGAGTCTTAAAGATCCTAAAAAGAATTTCAAGAACTAATCAAGAATAAAACCTGAGGTTCTTCACTAGCACACGACTTGAGGTTTATAACCTATCGTGTTGACATATTCTGTGCCCATTCCAGTTAAAGTTGGCTTTGCATAGGAGTTCTGAAAGTTCTCAATTGGTTGCATAACAACTTGGAAGCAATGGCAGGCCCTGTACTCCCAGGTGGCAAGAAGTTAAGATTGCATAAGTTCAGTCCATATGAGTTTGGATTTGTCATTATCCTTGTCTTGTGACTATGGTTTTGACGATTCACATGGATAAGAACACATACACCATAAAATCTAAGGTTCATAAGGTTTCTCTCCGATTCATGAAAATGATGGTGAGGAAACACTTCCACCAAGTAGATTTGAAGCAGATGGCAAAAGGTCTAAACAATTGAGACTATGATTACGGCATCCCTTTTCATAGTTCTGAAATTGTTTAGACACACATGCATGCTATCTAAGGAAAGGTGTATGATTTTGATAAAGTTTTATCAAAGCATCTCGTATCAGAAATCTGAACTTTGGTAAGAAAGTCAATAAAGTATTGATTTCTAGAAGTCCAGCTGATTTCTGAGTACATGTCAAAGCTAGTGGGAGCATAAGTGTTATGCTAATAATCATCATGTTAGTGGGAGCATGATAATTATTGTTAGTGTTGCAAGTTAGCAATGTTGATTATAGAAAACAAAAGTTTCAATTCGTGAGGCTGCAGGGATTGAAAAAGTTGTTTTGCTATAATTAAGGGAGAGGATATACTTCATTTCAGTTCTAAAGGCTTAGATTGAGACCTTAATCATCTTTAGTCAAGAATATATATATGAATTTCATGTTGGATTGGTTCAACTTAAGGAAATTCTATATATTGCGTTCTAAAAATTCGATTATGATTACGACATCCCTCTTCATAGTCAAATTTTGAAAACATGGCAAATAAAAATATTGTAGCAAAAGACTGGTCTAGAATCATGTCTTTATGTGAGATATCATGAATCGTGTACCATTTGCTTTGGGTACAGGATCGATTGCATGTGCTATAATATTTGTCATTTCTAAATTTTTCCAAATGCCCAGAGGCATTAAGAAGGGAAAAGGTCTAGAATTGGATATGACTAAAATGATTAAGCAATTGTCGAGGACAATCTGAGGTTTACCAAAAATTGGTTGCTCAGGGACAGTTGGAAGTATAGTGCTAATTTTGGAAGGACCATATTGACATATTCTGAAAAGAGACATCTCTTATTCAGAAGTGATAGTCAAAATGAGAATATGGAGTTGTCTCCATAGGTGGAAGTTATATGTGTAAGATTAGAAAACTTAATGGAAGAAGCATGTCCAAAGCAATGTACTTTGAATATGAGACTTAGTTTCCATGGAGTTGATCTCCATTGGAATACCTTATAATGACTGTTTACAAGTCTTTGTGACTTTGTACATATTTATTACAGGAGGGTCAGTGCATATAAGTTTAAAATCTAAACAGATTTCGATAAATGAAAGGAATTTGAAATTCTCACATTTTTCGATAAGGATTTGGGAGTGTGACATTAGAATCATCAAAGTAAGGATCATAGACAAACATAGAGTGCATACTTGGTGTATGGCAAAACTATTGTTTAAGAAAAACATAGTGTACATGCTTGGAGCATGGGACAACTAGTGTTTTTAATTCAAGTATAAAGTTGATAAAACCGAAACAATGAATAATGAGTAATCAGTATGGTGATAAATAAAAGTGTTTATTTATATTCATAGGGTTTGATACCATATTTGATTCATTTATTCTTGTGTTTCACTTTGCATGTTTGGACTTCCAGAATAACTAAGTCGCTCTTCCTGAATGATTAAGTTATTCAAACCATCCACAGTCGGTCATATGTTGGAAGTAGATATGAATCAAGACTGTCATGGGTTGGTTTGTAGAGGTCCAAGTTGGTGGACAAAGTGGTGCTACAACACTCATGAGTGCTCACAAGTTCTGAGTATTGGATTCAACCCGCGCTCATTTGAATCACTTCATGGATTTTATCACGAGTGATCATGAGACGATAATATCTTATATTCTTCAAACCTAGAGATATGAGTTGTTACCATGAGTTGGTTATACATTGATTGCACGAAAACGCATTTGGTAACTCGATGTTATAAAACGTGCCTTTGTGTATGATTCAACAAGTAGTAGAACAAGCCATATGAGTCTAAGTTTATCCATTCCTTTTACCTTCGGGATAAAAGCGATATCTGTGGGCCCCTCGATGATTTAGCGATGACACATGTGAGTGCTTGGCCAAGCCAGGACTGATTTGATTTGTTCAATCAGTCAGTCATCATAAATCGAAAATCGGGAAACAACAAATGGACAGAGAGAATGATTATAATCCATGTCTCAGTCCATATGATATCTAGAATGGAGGAATATATGATCCCTTATCTAATGGACAAGTCATTGACAAGGTCAGAGTTCGACAGCGGCTTTAAGAGCTACGATTGCCAGTTAGGTTTTGAAGTCACACTCAATAATAGTTTTAGACTTATCCAAGTGGGAGACTGTTGGATTAATGTCTAAGTCCAAAACTATATTTGGTATGTACTTGACCCGACCCGGCATGGTCCATTTGGGTTGCACTTCACCGGCACAATTTATATGGATAGTCTTTTGAGAATAGTATATTTATGATTTATATTAATATATTATAAGTTCTAATATATTAATATGGAATCATATTATTTAATTAGTATTGATCAAGAATTAATTTAGAATTAATTAAGTGATCAAAAAGAACTAATTAAATCTGGACTCTTATATATATGGAATGGGCCAAGTTCATTTAGGTTGGGCTAAGCTTTCATGGATGGTCCATGGAGCTTTTAACCCATGGATCCTATGTAAATGAAAGGTTATGGATATTAGGGTTTACATGGATGTAACCCTAATACTCCATAATATATAAAGGGGTCATTGACTTACAAAATTGGAACAAGTGTGTGAAAATAAGAGTGGGCCGATTTTAGTGTGCATACATATTCTCTCAAGTTCTTCCAAGGTGTTTTGGTGATTTGTGATTCCATTTGAGGCTTCCACACTATTGGGGCTAAGCTCTTAAAGCTTGAAGACATCAAGCTACATCAAAAGGTATGTCATCTAACTAGAACTTTGTAGTATAGGTGCTTCATAATATGCTAGTTAGGATGAAACCTTGGAATAGTTAATATTTGCATGTATAATAGAGAAAACATAGATCCAAGGTTTATAGGGTTGCATGTACACCATAGGAGTGGTAGTATACTAAAACCCAACAGTGGTATCCAAGGTCTCAATCTAAGTCCATAACTATATTTGGTATGTACTTGACCCGACCCGACATGGTTCATTTGGGTTGCACTTCACCCGAAAAATTTACGGATAATCTTTTGAGAATAGTATAAGTTATGATTTATTAATATATTATAAGTTCTAATATATTAATTTAAAATCATATTATTTAATTAGTGTTGATCTATAATTAATTTAGAATTAATTTAGAGATCAAAAGTATGACTAATTAAATATGGGCTCTTGTATTTATATAGTGTGGGCTAATGCTTATTTGGAATGGGCTAGGCTTGCATGGAAAGTCCATGGATACTCCATGGAGCTTTAACCCATGGATCTCATGGAAATGAAAAGACATGGGTATTAGGGTTTACATGGATGCAACCCTAATCCACCACACTATATAAAGGAGGCTTTGGTTCTTGAAATTGCACTAGTTGATGTGTGTAAACTAAGAGGGCCGATTTCAAGAAGTTTGTGACTATTCTCTCAAGTTTCCAAGTTTGTGGTGATTTGTGACTTCCATTTGAGGAATCCACATTATTGGTGCTAGGCTCTCAAACTCCAAGCAATCAACTACTACTACAAGGTAAGTAATTCTACTAGTTTTATTTGATTCAAGTACCCCATGCCATGCTAGTTAGGATAAGAACCTTGGAAAAATAATTATTTGCATGTATCTTAGTCAAACATAGATCCAAGGTTTCTAGGGTTGCATGTACACCATAGGAGTGTTAGAATGCTGAAAACCCATCAGTGGTATCAGAGCCAGGTTTGTTTATTTGATACTTGATGCAAAGAAAAAAAAACATGAAAATCGAAGTTTTGTTCAAAAGCTCGTATCAAAATTTCAAGTTTTGTATATGTACTTACGATTCTTGAAATTTTTGATATGAACATTCATAAACGTATGAGTTTAGAAGATCATAGAAATTATGTGCTAATAATTGATTAGATTAATTCTTGATCTTTTTGTGTTTTAATGGAGTCCATAACTAGTTCTTAAGTTATGGATAACCAAAAGTCACATTTATAAATAACCATTAAGACAACACATAGGTTACAAAAAAAATGAAGGGTCTTCATTTTTAATAACCATTAACTCATAAGTTATGAGAAATGAAAAGTTTTGAAAGTTTACAAAACTTTCCCTCAAGTTTTGGAACATGTAAAGTCATATTACAACTTTAGTTCCAACCCCTAGAATTTTAAAAGTAAAAATGCAACCCTTATACTTTATAATATTATAAGTTTAATAATATATATATATGTATAAGATCAAGTCGTCTTACCGCTAGTACGCCTCATTCACGAAGCCGGTCTATAAGGGGGGTATAAGGTTGTTGCCTATAAAATGGCAACTTAATGGGTGTCCACTCTCACCCACCGCTTCCTTGATCGGTGGAGGGTCGTTAGCCGAACGGGTAGGTCAAGGACTTATAAATTCTCATTAAAAGTATAATGATAATACTAAAGTAACTAAACTTTATTGAATTCCCAATCTTAGTTATTTTAGGAAAATGTGAATAAGGTGCTAATCCATGAAATTACACTTTACACTTTGTTTAAGTCGTTAGTGGAGCGTGTGTGGTTAACCGGCACACTAACTTGAACTTAACAAGTTAGGTAAAGGGTGACTTAATGTTTATCATAGTATCGATGGAGCGTGTGTGGTTAACCAGCACATCGATTGAGGGGTAATACATTAAGGGTACCAAGTAATTTGCATGGTTACTTCACACCTTGTTTTGTGATCCTCGGCATCCCAGTCACAAAACTTGAAGGGCACACTCAAGATTGAAACATGCCATTGAAGAAAGTTCAATGAATCTCAAAGAATCTAGGAGTTTCTAAACCAATTAAAACCTAATTAAATATTTCATTTTTCATGGTGGAAATTGGTGAATCGTCATTCACCTACCTTCAAATATCTTATAGCTTAGATTACGACATCCCTCTTCTAAGTTATAAAATATTGTGTTGGGTCCTAGCCTTAATATTACATTTGGGTGTTTTGTTAAGGACTATCTCTATATCTAATCTAATCTATTCCCTCTTCTTTTCAGATGTCTTCCAATAACAATGCTTCTGGCTCAAACCCTACTAGCTCCTTCTCTCTCATGAATCTTTGTGGGAGAGTCATCTTTGATGGGTCCAACTTTACAAGATTGGATCAGAAACATCAGGATGGTCACTCGGTATGAGAACAAAGAATATGTTCTCGACAGGGAGCTGAAGGTACCCGAGCCAACTGCTACTCCTGAAGAGCTTGCTGATTATGAGGTACATGAAAGGGATGCTACAAAAGTGGTATGCATCATGATGTCCACCATGACAGCCGAGCTCCAAAAGTCCTATGAGGACTATTATCCTTTTGAGATGCACCAGGACGTGATGGACCGCCGCTACCATCAAAGTGCTCGTCAAGAGCGATATGAAATAATCTCCTCCATCATAACAACCCGAATGAAGGATGGTGAACCCATCACGGGCCACATGCAGAAAATGCAAAGGTATGTGGACCGTTTACTGAAGCTGAATGTGAACTTCCTTGAGGAGTTAGAAATAGACATCATTTTATACTCCTTGCCATCGTGTTATGATCAATTCCGCATGAAATATCACATGAACAAGGAAGAAGTCACCCTCAGCAAACTTCAAGGACTCTTGAAGACCGCCGAAAGTGGTCTAAAGGGTAAGTCGGTTATTACTACTCCTACTCCTACTCCAACTGCGGCCAGTGTCTTAGCAATCGGGCATGGCAAAGGGAAGAAGAGAAAGAACCCTTCTAAGGGTACCAAGGGTAAGACCCTTGAAGGCTCCTCTTCAAGCAAAACCAAGAAAGGTTTTGTCACTCCTTCTGCTAACCCTAATGAGGCTGAATGCTTCTATTGCCATGAAAAGTCGCACTAGAAGCGAAACTGCCCAAAGTACCAGCAAGATTTGAAGGATGGGAAAGTAAAACCCAACCATGCATGTATATACACTATATTGTCTAATAACTCACCTCATTCTAAGTCTTGGGTCCTTGATACAGGTTGTGGTATTCACATATGTTGTGATTTGCAGGGACTAAAAAGAAGTGAGAATGTGGAGCAAGGAAAGATAAACTTGATCATGGGAAACAGGAAAGCTTCACCTGTCACCACGATAGGAGTTTATTCCTTAGTGCTAAATGAACTTCCCTGAGGAGTTAGAAATAGACATCATTTTTTACTCCTTGCCATCGTGTTATGATCAATTCCGCAAGACATATCACATGAACAAGGAAGAAGTCACCCTCAGCAAACTTCAGGACTCTTGAAGACCGCCGAAAGTGGTCTAAAGGGTAAGTCGGTTGTTACTACTCCTACTCCTACTCCAACTGCGGCCAATGTCTTGGCAATCGGGCATGGCAAAGGGAAGAAGATAAAGAACCCTTCTAAGGGTACCAAGGGTAAGACCCTTGAAGGCTCCTCTTCAAGCAAAACCAAGAAAGGTTTTGTCACTCCTTCTGCTAACCCTAATGAGGCTGAATGCTTCTATTGCCATGAAAAGTCGCACTGGAAGCGAAACTCCCCAAAGTACCAGCAAGATTTGAAGGATGGGAAAGTAAAACCCAACCATGCATGTATATACACTATATTGTCTAATAACTCACCTCATTCTAAGTCTTGGGTCCTTGATACAGGTTGTGGTATTCACATATGTTGTGATTTGCAGGGACTAAAAAGAAGTGAGAATGTGGAAGAGGGAAAGATAAACTTGATCATGGGAAACAGGAAAGCTTCACCTGTCACCAAGATAGGAGTTTATTCCTTAGTGCTAAATAGTGGGTTTACATTAGATTTGAATAAATGTTATTATTCGCCAGAAATGGCAAGAAATGTTATTTCCTTTCATGCATTGTATAAACAAGGTTTTACCTTTTATTTTGATAATAATAATGGTAGTATTGATGCTTTCTTTAATAATGTTCTTTATTTTAAAGCATTACCTTGTGATGGCGTGTATGAAACTATATCTGTTGTAGATAATCTAGGAAATAATGTATTGTGTATTAACTCTTCCACTAGCTTAGATAAAGCATCCTTATGGCATTGTCGTCTTGGACATGTAAGCAAGAAACGCATAGGCCAACTCCAAAAGGATGGAGTCTTGGAGTCATTTCACCTAAAGTCAGATGATAGTTGTGAATCTTGTTTGCTTGGTAAAATGACAAAGTCACCTTTTACTGGCACTTGTGCTAGGGGTGAAGGTTTGTTGGACCTCATACACACGGATGTGTGTGGACCCTTCAGAACCGCCACAAGAGATGCTAATCGGTTCTATGTGACTTTTACTGATGATTTTAGTAGATATGGATATGTCTACCTAATCAAGCATAAGTCAGACACCTTTGAGAAATTCAAAGAGTTTAAGCAAGAAGTGGAGAATCAGTTGGGCAGGAACATTAAGATGCTTCGATCCGATCGTGGTGGTGAGTATCTTAGTACTGAGTTCCTTGACTATCTTAAGGAATGTGGGATTGTCTCACAATTGACACCTCCTAGGACACCACAGTTGAATGGTGTAACTGAGAGGCGCAATCGGACCTTGTTGGACATGGTTCGTTCCACGATGAGTCGAGCTTCGCTACCAATCTCATTTTGGGGGTATGCCTTAGAGACTGCCGCCCATATCCTTAATCTAGTCCCTACAAAGAAGGTTGCCAAAACACCTCACGAGGTGTGGACTGGAAAAGTTCCCAATCTATACCACATCAAGATTTGGGGTTGCGAGGCTTTCATGAGACGCGAGACTCATGATAAGCTCGAACCCGAAGCAAAATGTGTATTTTCATCGGCTACCCACATAAATCCTTTGGTTACATCTTCTACAGACCTAGTGATAATGTGGTCTTTGTAGCAAGTAGAGGATTCTTTTGAGAGAGAGAATTCATGAGCCAAGGAGACAATGGGAGGCAAATTGACCTTGAGGAAATTCAAGAGTCAAGTGGTGAAGGAACCTCAAACCCTAGCCCTCAACCTGAGGAGGAAACTCCTGTTGAGCCGACTGAAGAATCTATACCTCTGAGGCGTTCCACCAGAGTTAGGAATGTACCTGAGCATTATTATGGTTTTTATATTACTGTAGAAGGTAAGACACTTATCAGTGATAACACACTGGTAAATCTGGATGAGCCTAACAGCTACACGGAAGCCATGGCAGGCCCTGAGGTTGCTAAATGGAAAGAGGTTATGGATAGCGAGATACAGTCAATGTATGACAATCAAGTTTGGAACTTGGTTGACAATGTACCTGATCGTAAGATAGTTGGGTGCAAATGGATCTTCAAGAAGAAGACCGACATGGATGGTAATGTACACACTTATAAGGCACGACTGGTTGCAAAGGATTATTCTCCAACTCCGGGAGTTGATTATGATGAGACCTTTTCACCAGTGGCCAAAATTAAGTCTATTAGGGTTCTGTTAGCCATTGCTGCATTTCATGATTATGAAATATGGCAAATGGATGTCAAAACCGCTTTCCTTAATGGAAAGTTGGCTGAAGATGTTTACATGGTTCAGCCAGAGGGTTTTGTCAGTACAGAGTACCCCAGTAGAGTGTGTAAGCTTGATAAATCCATTTATGGATTAAAACAGGCACCTCGCAGATGGAATCTTTGCTTTGATGAGAAAGTCAAAGAATTTGGCTTTTCAAGGAGTGAAGATGAATCTTGTGTCTATATCAAGGCTAGTGGGAGTATAGTCAGCTTTTTGGTACTGTATGTGGATGACAAACTACTCATAGGAAATGACATCCCAACCCTGCAGGAAGTAAAGTCCTGGCTTGGGAAGTGTTTCGCTATGAAGGACCTTGGAGAAGCTGCCTATATCCTAAGGATAAGGATTTTGAGAAACAGGAGTAAAAGACTAATTGGACTTAGTCAAAGCACCTATGTGGACAAAGTGTTGAAAAGGTTCAACATGCATAACTCCAAGAAAGGAGAGTTACCCATCCAGAGTAACGCCAGATTGAGTAAGACACAAAGCCCTAGTACTGAGGCTGAGATAGCACAAATGAGTCGAATACCTTATGCTTCAGATGTAGGATCGATCATGTATGATATGACGTGTACTCGACCTGATGTAGCCTTTGCTTTGAGCATGGTTAGCAGGTATCAGGGGAACCCTGGCAAGGCATACTGGACTGCGGTAAAGAATATCCTCAAGTACCTACGGAGGACTAAGGACTGGGTCCTTACCCTCGGTGGCAGTGAGGACTTGAGAGTTGTAGGGTACAGTGATGCTAACTTTCAGACTGATAGGGATAATTTCCGCTCTCATTCGGGCTGGGTCTTTACTCTAAAAGGAGGGGCAATTACTTGGAAAAGTTCAAAGCAGGAGACAGTGGCTGATTCCACTTGTGAATCAGAGTATATAGCAGCAAGCGAGGCAGCAAAGGAGGCTATATGGCTAACGAACTTCATCGGAGACCTTGGAGTTGCACCAGCTATAAAGGAGTCAATGGATATTTTCCGTGACAGCAATAGTGCGGTTGTCTTAGCCAAGGAACCAAGAGATCATGGGAGATCCAGACACATTGACAGAAAATATCACTTCATCAGACATCGAATAGAAGAAGGAATCCTCGTGGCAAAGAGGGTATCATCGGATGAGAACCCAGCAGATCCCCTCACGAAGGGACTGACTCGGGCTAAGCATCTCCAACATGCTCGGAGCATAGGGCTGAAGGATGATATTAGTTTTATTAGTTAGATAATCTTGAAATTTGTAAAATGTAATTGACATTTGATGATAAATAAAAGCTGTTATTTATGAGTAAAGTGTTGATATCTCTTGTCAATCGCTTACTATTATTTCTTTTTGCATGTTTTGACTTCCAGAATAATTATGTTATGGTTTATATCATATTATTCAAACTCTCCACAGTCGGTCATATGTTGGAAGTAGATATGAATCAAGACTGTCATGGGTTAGCTTGTAGAGGTCTAAGATGTTAGACAAAGCGGGGCTACAACACTCATGAGTGCTCATAAGTTCTGAGCATTGGATTCAACCCACGCTCACTTGTATCACTTCATGGAATTTATCTCGAGTGATCATGAGACGGTAATATCATATAAGTCTTCAAACCTAGAGATATGATTTGTTGCCTATGAGTTGGTTATGCATTGATTGCACGAAAACGCATTGGAACTCGATGTTATAAACCATGCTTTTGTGTGTAATTCAACAAGTAGTAGAGCAAACATATAAGTCGAAGTTTATCTGTTCCTTCTAGGATTATAAGCGATATCTGGGCCCTTCGATGATTTTGTTTTGACCTATGTACCGGGCCCGCTCAGAACTAAATTGATGTGTTCAGTTAAGTTCTATGTCAAACAAATCGGAAATCGGGAAACAAATGCTGGACAATAAGCAAGACCATGTTCCATGTATTTGTCCGGCTGATATCTAGAACAGAGGATTATATGATCACTTATCTAAAATGGCGCTTCATAGTTCAATAGAGTTTAAAGAGCTACGATTGCTGATCGGTTCCTGAAGTCATACTTGCAATGATAGTTATTAGACTTATCCAAGTGGGAGACTGTTGGATATAGTGTCTAAGTCCATAACTATATTTGGTATGTACTTGACCCGACCCGGCATGGTCCATTTGGGTTGCACTTCACCCGAACAATTTATGGATAATCGTTTGAGAATAGTATAAGTTATGATTTATTGATATATTATAAGTCCTAATATATTAATATAAAATCATATTATTTAATTAGTATTGATCTATAATTAATCTAGAATTAATTTAGAGATCAAAAGTATGACTAATTAAATATGGGCTCTTGTATTTATATAGTGTGGGCTAATGCTTATTTGGAATGGGCTAGGCTTGCATGGAAAGTCCATGGATACTCCATGGAGCTTTAACCCATGGATCTCATGGAAATGAAAAGACATGGGTATTAGGGTTTACATGGATGTAACCCTAATCCACCACACTATATAAAGGAGGCTTTGGTTCTTGAAATCACACGAGTTGTGGTGAGTAAAGTAAGAGGGCCGATTTCAAGAAGGTGATTACTATTCTCTCAAAGTTCCAAGTTTGTGGTGATTTGTGATTTCCATTTGAGGCATCCACACTATTGGTGCTAGGCTCTAAAACTCCAAGCAATCAACTACAACTACAAGGTAAGTAATTCTACTAACTTTATTTGATTCAAGTTCCCCATGCCATGCTAGATAGGATAAGAACCTTGGAAAAATAATTATTTGCATGTATCATAGTCAAACATAGATTCAAGGTTTCTAGGGTTGCATGTACACCATAGGAGTGTTACAATGCTCAAATCCCATCAGAAACTGTTGGATATAGTGCCTAAGTCCATAACTATATTTGGTATGTACTTGACCCGACCCGGCATGGTCCATTTGTGTTGCACTTCACCCGAACAATTTATGGATAATAGTTTGAGAATAGTATAAGTTATGATTTATTAATATATTATAAGTCCTAATATATTAATATAAAATCATATTATTTAATTAGTATTGATCTATAATTAATCTAGAATTAATTTAGAGATCAAAAGTATGACTAATTAAATATGGGCTCTTGTATTTATATAGTGTGGGCTAATGCTTATTTGGAATGGGCTAGGCTTGCATGGAAAGTCCATGGATACTCCATGGAGCTTTAACCCATAGATCTTATGGAAATGAAAAGACATGGGTATTAGGGTTTACATGGATGTAACCCTAATCCACCACACTATATAAAGGAGGCTTTGGTTCTTGAAATCACACGAGTTGTGGTGAGTAAAGTAAGAGGGCCGATTTCAAGAAGGTGATTACTATTCTCCAAAAGTTCCAAGTTTGTGGTGATTTGTGATTTCCATTTGAGGCGTCCACACTATTGGTGCTAGGCTCTAAAACTCCAAGCAATCAACTACAACTACAAGGTAAGTAATTATACTAACTTTATTTGATTTAAGTTCCCCATGCCATGCTAGATAGGATAAGAACCTTGGAAAAATAATTATTTGCATGTATCATAGTGAAACATAGATCCAAGGTTTCTAGGGTTGCATGTACACCATAGGAGTGTTAGAATGATCAAATCCCATCAGTGGTATCAGAGCCTGGTTTGTTTATTTGATACTTGATGCAAAAAAAAAAAAAAAAAAAAAAACTTGAAAATCGAAGTTTTGTTCAAAAGCTCGTATCAAAATTTCAAGTTTTGTATATATGTTTTTACGATTCTTGAAATTTTTGATATGAACATTCATAAACATTTGAGTTTAGAAGATCATAGAAATTATGTGCTAATAATTGATTAGATTAATTCTTGATCTTTATGTGTTTTAATGGAGTCCATAACTACTTCTTAAGTTATGGATAACCAAAAGTCACATTTATAAATAACCATTAAAAAAACACATAGGTTACAAAAAAAAATGAAGAGTCTTCATTTTTAATAACCATTAACTCATAAGTTATGAGAAATGAAAAGTTTTGAAAGTTTACAAAACTTGCCCTCAAGTTTTGGAACATGTAAAGTCATATTAAAAACTTTAGTTCCAATCCCTAGAATTTTAAAAGTTAAAATTCAACCCTTATACTTTATAATATTATAAGTTTAATAACATTTATATATGTATAAGATCAAGTCGTCTTACCGCTAGTACGCCTCATTCACGAAGCCGGTCTATAAGGGGGGTATAAGGTTGTTGCCTATAAAATGGCAACTTAATGGGTGTCCACTCTCACCCACCGCTTCCTTGATCGGTGGAGGGTCGTTAGCCGAACGGGTAGGACAAGGACTTATAAATTCTCATTAAAAGTATAATGATAATACTAAAGTAACTAAACTTTATTGAATTCCCAATCTTAGTTATTTTAGGAAAATGTGAATAAGGTGCTAATCCATGAAATTACACTTTACACTTTGTTTAAGTCGTTAGTGGAGCGTGTGTGGTTAACCGGCACACTAACTTGAACTTAACAAGGTAGGTAAAGGGTGACTTAATGTTTAACATAGTATCGATGGAGCGTGTGTGGTTAACCGGCACATCGATTGAGGGGTAATACATTAAGGGTGCCAAGTAATTTGCATGGTTACTTCACACCTTGTTTTGTGATCCTCGGCATCCCAGTCACAAAACTTGAAGGGCACACTCGAGATTGAAACATGCCATTGAAGAAAGTTCAATGAATCTCAAAGAATCTAGGAGTTTCTAAACCAATTAAAACCTAATTAAATATTTCGTTTTTCATGGTGGAAATTGGTGAATCGTCATTCACCTACCTTCAAATATCTTATAGCTTAGATTACGGCATCCCTCTTCTAAGTTATAAAATATTGTGTTGGGTCCTAGCCTTAATATTACATTTGGGTGTTTTGTTAAGGACTATCTCTATATCTAATCTAATCTATTCCCTCTTCTTTTCAGTTGTCTTCCAATAACAATGCTTCTGGCTCAAACCCTACTAGCTCCTTCTCTCTCATGAATCTTTGTGGGAGAGTCATCTTTGATGGGTCCAACTTTACAGATTGGATCAGAAACATCAGGATGGTCACTCGGTATGAGAACAAAGAATATGTTCTCGACAAGGAGCTGAAGGTACCCGAGCCAACTGCTACTCCTGAACATCTTGCTGAATATGACGTACATGAAAGAGATGCTACAAAAGTGGCATGCATCATGATGGCCACGATGACAGCCGAGCTCCAAAAGTCCTATGAGGACTATTATCCTTTTGAGATGCACCAGGACTTGATGGACCGCTACCATCAAAGTGCTCGTCAAGAGCGATATGAAATAATCTCCTCCATGATAACAACCCGAATGAAGGATGGTGAACCCATCACGGGCCGCATGCAGAAAATGCAAAGGTATGTGGACCGTTTACTGAAGCTGAATGTGAACTTCCCTGAGGAGTTAGCAATAGACATCATTTTGCACTCCTTGCCATCGTGTTATGATCAATTCCGCATGACATATCACATGAACAAGGAAGAAGTCACCCTCAGCAAACTTCAAGGACTCTTGAAGACCGCCGAAAGTGGTCTAAAGGGTAAGTCGGTTGTTACTACTCCTACTCCTACTCCAACTACGGCCAATGTCTTGGCAATCGGGCATGGCAAAGGGAAGAAGAGAAAGAACCCTTCTAAGGGTACCAAGGGTAATACCCTTGAAGGCTCCTCTTCAAGCAAAACCAAGAAAGGTTTTGTCACTCCTTCTGCTAACCCTAATGAGGCTGAATGCTTCTATTGCCATGAAAAGTCGCACTGGAAGCGAAACTGCCCAAAGTACCAGCAAGATTTGAAGGATGGGAAAGTAAAACCCAACCATACACGTATATACACTATATTGTCTAATAACTCACCTCATTCTAAGTCTTGGGTCCTTGATACAGGTTGTGGTATTCACATATGTTGTGATTTGCAGGGACTAAAAAGAAGTGAGAATGTGGAGCAGGGAAAGATAAACTTGATCATGGGAAACAGGAAAGCTTCACCTGTCACCAAGATAGGAGTTTATTCCTTAGTGCTAAATAGTGGATTTACATTAGATTTGAATAAATGTTATTATTTGCCAGAAATGGCAAGAAATGTTATTTCCTTTCATGCATTGTATAAACAAGGTTTTACCTTTTATTTTGATAATAATAATGGTAGTATTGATGATTTCTTTAATAATGTTCTTTATTTTAAAGCATTACCTTGTGACGGCGTGTATGAAACTATATCTGTTGTAGATAGTCTAGGAAATAATGTATTGTGTATTAACTCTTCCACTAGCTTAGATAAAGCATCCTTAGGGCATTGTCTTCTTGGACATGTAAGCAAGAAACGCATAGGCCAACTCCAAAAGGATGGAGTCTTGGAGTCATTTGACCTAAAGTCAGATGATAGCTGTGAATCTTGTTTGCTTGGTAAAATGACAAAGTCACCTTTTACTGGCACTTGTGCAAGGGGTGAAGGTTTATTGGACCTCATACACACGGATGTGTGTGGACCCTTCAAAACCGCCATAAGAGATGCTAATCGGTTCTATGTGACTTTTACTGATGATTTTAGTAGATATGGATATGTCTACCTAATCAAGCATAAGTCAGAAACCTTTGAGAAATTCAAAGAGTTTAAGCAAGAAGTGGAGAATCAGTTGGGCAGGAACATTAAGATGCTTCGATCCGATCGTGGTGGTGAGTATCTTAGTACTGAGTTCCTTGACTATCTTAAGGAATGTGGGATTGTCTCACAATTGACACCTCCTAGGACACCACAGTTGAATGGTGTAGCTGAGAGGCGCAATCGGACCTTGTTGGACATGGTTCGTTCCATGATGAGTCGAGCTTCGCTACCAATCTCATTTTGGGGGTATGCCTTAGAGACTGCCGCCCACATCCTTAATCTAGTCCCTACAAAGAAGGTTGCCAAAACACCTCACGAGGTGTGGACTGGAAAATTTCCCAATCTAGACCACATCAAGATTTGGGGTTGCGAGGCTTTCGTGAGACGCGAGACTCATGATAAGCTCGCACCCCGAAGCAAAAGGTGTATTTTCATCGGCTACCAACAGAAATCCTTTGGTTACATCTTCTACAGACCCAGTAATAATGTGGTCTTTGTAGCAAGAAGAGGATTCTTTTGAGAGAGAGAATTCATGAGCCAAGGAGACAATGGGAGGCAAATTGACCTTGAGGAAATTCAAGAGTCAAGTGGTGAAGGAACCTCAAACCCTAGCCCTCAACCTGAGGAGGAAACTCCTGTTGAGCCGACTGAAGAATCTATACCTCTGAGGCGTTCCACCAGAGTTAGGAATGCACCTGAGCATTATTATGGTTTTCATATTACTGTAGAAGGTGAGACACTTATCAGTGATAACACACTAGTAAATCTGGATGAGCCTAACAGCTACACTGAAGCCATGGCAGGCCCTGAGGGTGCTAAATGGAAAGAGGCTAGGGATAGCGAGATACAGTCCATGTATGACAATCAAGTTTGGAACTTGGTTGACAATGTACATGATCGTAAGATAGTTGGGTGCAAATGGATCTTCAAGAAGAAGACCGACATGGATGGTAATGTACACACTTATAAGGCATGAATGGTTGCAAAGGGTTATTCTCCAACTCCGGGAGTTGATTATGATGAGACTTTTTCACCAGTGGCCAAGATTAAGTCTATTAGGGTTCTGTTAGCCATTGCTGCATTTCATGATTATGAAATATGGAAAATGGATGTCAAAACCGCTTTCCTTAGTGGAAAGTTGGCTGAAGATGTTTACATGGTTCAGCCAGAGGGTTTTGTCAGTACAGAGTACCCCAGTAGAGTGTGTAAGCTCGAGAAATCCATTTATGGATTAAAACAGGCACCTCGCAGATGGAATCTTTGCTTTGATGAGAAAGTCAAAGAATTTGGCTTTTCAAGGAGTGAAGATGAATCTTGTGTCTATATAAAGGCTAGTGGGAGTATAGTCAGCTTTTTGGTACTGTATGTGGATGACATACTACTCATAGGAAATGACATCCCAACCCTGCAGGAAGTAAAGTCCTGGCTTGGGAAGTGTTTCGCTATGAAGGACCTTGGAGAAGCTGCTTATATCCTAGGGATAAGGATTTTGAGAAATAGGAGTAAAAGACTAATTGGACTTAGTCAAAGCACCTATGTGGACAAAGTGTTGAAAAGGTTCAACATGCATAACTCCAAGAAAGGAGAGTTACCCAGCCAGAGTAACGCCAGATTAAGTAAGACACAAAGCCCTAGTACTGAGGATGAGATAGCAGAAATGAGTCGAATACCTTATGCTTCAGCTGTAGGATCGATCATGTATGCTATGACGTATACTCGACCTGATGTAGCCTTTGCTTTGAGCATGGTTAGAAGGTATCAGGGGAACCCTGGCAAGGCACACTGGACTGCGGTAAAGAATATCCTCAAGTACCTACGGAGGACTAAGGACTGGGTCCTTACCCTCGGTGGCAGTGAGGACTTGAGAGTTGTAGGGTACAGTGATGCTAGCTTTCAGACTGACAGGGATAATTTCCGCTCTCAGTCGTGCTGGGTCTTTACTCTAAACGGAGGGGCAATTACTTGGAAAAGTTCCAAGCAGGAGACAGTGGCTGATTCCACTTGTGAATCAGAGTATATAGCAGCAAGCGAGGCAGCAAAGGAGGCTATATGGCTAAAGAACTTCATCGGAGACTTTGGAGTTGTACCAGCTATAAAGGAGCCAATGGAGATTTTCTGTGACAGCAATAGTGCGGTTCCCTTAGCCAAGGAACCAAGAGATCATGGGAGATCCAGACACATTGACAGAAAATATCATTTCATCAGACATCGAATATAAGAAGGAATCCTCGTGGCAAAGAGGGTATCATCGGATGAGAACCCAGCAGATCCCCTCACGAAGGGACTGACTCGGGCTAAGCATCTCCAGCATACTCGGAGCATAGGGCTGAAGGATGATATTAGTTTTAGTAGTTAGATAATCTTGAAATTTGTAAAATGTAATTGACATTTGATGATAAATAAAAGCTGTTATTTATGAGTAAAGTGTTGCTATCTCTTGTCAATCGTTTACTATTATTTCTTTTTGCATGTTTTGACTTCCAGAATAATTATGTTATGGTTTATATCATATTATTCAAACTCTCCACAGTCGGTCAAATGTTGGAAGTAGATATGAATCAAGACTGTCATGGGTTGGCTTGTAGAGGTCTAAGATGTTAGACAAAGCGGGGCTACAGCACTCATGAGTGCTCATAAGTTCTGAGTATTGGATTCAACCCACGCTCACTTGTATCACTTCATGGAATTTATCTCAAGTGATCGTGAGACGGTAATATCATATAAGTCTTCAAACCTAGAGATATGATTTGTTGCCTATGAGTTGGTTATGCATTGATTGCACGAAAACGCATTGGTAACTCGATGTTATAAACCGTGCTTTTGTGTGTAATTCAACAAGTAGTAGAGCAAACATATGAGTCGAAGTTTATCTGTTCCTTTTAGGATTAGAAGCGATATCTGGGCTCCTCGATGATTTTGGTTTGACCTATGTACCGGGCCCGGTCAGAACTAAATTGATGTGTTCAGTTAAGTTCTATGTCAAACAAATCGGAAATCGGGAAACAAATGCTGGACAATAAGCAAGACCATGTTCCATGTATTTGTCCGGCTGATATCTAGAACAGAGGATTATATGATCACTTATCTAAAATGGCGCTTCATAGTTCAACAGAGTTTAAAGAGCTACGATTGCTGATCGGTTCCTGAAGTCATACTTGCAACTATAGTTATTAGACTTATCCAAGTGGGAGACTGTTGGATATAGTGTCTAAGTCCATAACTATATTTGGTATGTACTTGACCCGACCCGGCATGGTCCATTTGGGTTGCACTTCACCCGAACAATTTATGGATAATCGTTTGAGAATAGTATAAGTTATGATTTATTAATATATTATAAGTCCTAATATATTAATATAAAATCATATTATTTAATTAGTATTGATCTATAATTAATCTAGAATTAATTTAGAGATCAAAAGTATGACTAATTAAATATGGGCTCTTGTATTTATATAGTGTGGGCTAATGCTTATTTGGAATGGGCTAGGCTTGCATGGAAAGTCCATGGATACTCCATGGAGCTTTAACCCATGGATCTCATGGAAATGAAAAGACATGGGTATTAGGGTTTACATGGATGGAACCCTAATCCACCACACTATATAAAGGAGGCTTTGGTTCTTGAAATCACACGAGTTGTGGTGAGTAAAGTAAGAGGGCCGATTTCAAGAAGGTGATTACTATTCTCTCAAAGTTCCAAGTTTGTGGTGATTTGTGATTTCCATTTGAGGCATCCACACTATTGGTGCTAGGCTCTAAAACTCCAAGCAATCAACTACAACTACAAGGTAAGTAATTCTACTAACTTTATTTGATTCAAGTTCCCCATGCCATGCTAGATAGGATAAGAACCTTGGAAAAATAATTATTTGCATGTATCATAGTCAAACATAGATCCAAGATTTCTAGGGTTGCATGTACACCATAGGAGTGTTAGAATGCTCAAATCCCATTAGAAACTGTTGGATACAGTGTCTAAGTCCATAACTATATTTGGTATGTACTTGACCCGACCCGACATGGTCCATTTGTGTTGCACTTCACTCGAACAATTTATGGATAATCGTTTGAGAATAGTATAAGTTATGATTTATTAATATATTATAAGTCCTAATATATTAATATAAAATCATATTATTTAATTAGTATTGATCTATAATTAATCTAGAATTAATTTAGAGATCAAAAGTATGACTAATTAAATATGGGCTCTTGTATTTATATAGTGTGGGCTAACGCTTATTTGGAATGGGCTAGGCTTGCATGGAAAGTCCATGGATACTCCATGGAGCTTTAACCCATGGATCTCATGGAAATGAAAAGACATGGGTATTAGGGTTTACATGGATGTAACCCTAATCCACCACACTATATAAAGGAGGCTTTGGTTCTTGAAATCACACGAGTTGTGGTGAGTAAAGTAAGAGGGCTGATTTCAAGAAGGTGATTACTATTCTCTCAAAGTTCCAAGTTTGTGGTGATTTGTGATTTCCATTTGAGGCATCCACACTATTGGTGCTAGGCTCTAAAACTCCAAGCAATCAACTACAACTACAAGGTAAGTAATTCTACTAACTTTATTTGACTCAAGTTCCCCATGCCATGCTAGATAGGATAAGAACCTTGGAAAAATAATTAATTGCACGTATCATAGTCAAACATAGATCCAAGGTTTCTAGGGTTGCATGTACACCATAGGAGTGTTAGAATGCTCAAATCCCATCAGTGGTATTAGAGCCCGGTTTGTTTATTTGATACTTGATGCAAAAAAAAAAAAAAAAAAAAAAAAAAACTTGAAAATCGAGGTTTTGTTCTATAGCTCGTATCAAAATTTCAAGTTTTGTATATGTTTTTACGATTCTTGAAATTTTTGATATGAACATTCATAAACATATGAGTTTAGAAGATCATAGAAATTATGTGCTAATAATTGATTAGATTAATTCTTGATCTTTATGTGTTTTAATGGAGTCCATAACTAGTTCTTAAGTTATGGATAACCAAAAGTCACATTTATAAATAACCATTAAAAGAACACATAGGTTACAAAAAAATGAAGAGTCTTCATTTTTAATAACCATTAACTCATAAGTTATGAGAAATGAAAAGTTTTGAAAGTTTACAAAATTTGCCCTCAAGTTTTGGAACATGTAAAGTCGTATTAAAAACTTTAGTTACAATCCCTAGAATTTTAAAAGTTAAAATTCAACCCTTATACTTTATAATATTATAAGTTTAATAATATTTATATATTTATAAGATCAAGTCGTCTTACCGATAGTACGCCTCATTCACGAAGTCGGTCTATAAGGGGGGTATAAGGTTGTTGCCTATAAAATGGCAACTTAATGGGTGTCCACTCTCACCCACCGCTTCCTTGATCGGTGGAGGGTCGTTAGCCGAACGGGTAGGACAAGGAATTATAAATTCTCATTAAAAGTATAATGATAATACTAAAGTAACTAAACTTTATTGAATTCCCAATATTAGTTATTTTAGGAAAATGTGAATAAGGTGCTAATCCATGAAATTACACTTTACACTTTGTTTAAGTCGTTAGTGGAGCGTGTGTGGTTAACCGGCACACTAACTTGAACTTAACAAGTTAGGTAAAGGGTGACTTAATGTTTATCATAGTATCGATGGAGCGTGTGTGGTTAACCAGCACATCGATTGAGGGGTAATACATTAAGGGTACCAAGTAATTTGCATGGTTACTTCACACCTTGTTTTGTGATCCTCGGCATCCCAGTCACAAAACTTGAAGGGCACACTCGAGATTGAAACATGCCATTAAAGAAAGTTCAATGAATCTCAAAGAATCTAGGAGTTTCTAAACCAATTAAAACCTAATTAAATATTTCGTTTTTCATGGTGAAAATTGGTGAATCGTCATTCACCTACCTTCAAATATCTTATAGCTTAGATTACGGCATCCATCTTCTAAGTTATAAAATATTGTGTTGGGTCCTAGCCTTAATATTACATTTGGGTGTTTTGTTAAGGACTATCTCTATATCTAATCTAATCTATTCCCTCTTCTTTTCAGATGTCTTCCAATAACAATGCTTCTGGCTCAAACCCTACTAGCTCCTTCTCTCTCATGAATCTTTGTGGGAGAGTCATCTTTGATGGGTCCAACTTTACAGATTGGATCAGAAACATCAGGATGGTCACTCGGTATGAGAACAAAGAATATGTTCTCGACAAGGAGCTGAAGGTACCCGAGCCAACTGCTACTCCTGAAGATCTTGCTGAATATGACGTACATGAAAGAGATGCTACAAAAGTGGCATGCATCATGATGGCCACCATGACAGCCGAGCTCCAAAAGTCCTATGAGGACTATTATCCTTTTGAGATGCACCAGGACTTGATGGACCGCTACCATCAAAGTGCTCGTCAAGAGCGATATGAAATAATCTCCTCCATGATAACAACCCGAATGAAGGATGGTGAACCCATCACGGGCCACATGCAGAAAATGCAAAGGTATGTGGACCGTTTACTGAAGCTGAATGTGAACTTCCCTGAGGAGTTAGCAATAGACATCATTTTGCACTCCTTGCCATCGTGTTATGATCAATTCCGCATGACATATCACATGAACAAGGAATAAGTCACCCTCAGCAAACTTCAAGGACTCTTGAAGACCGCCAAAAGTGGTCTAAAGGGTAAGTCGGTTGTTACTACTCCTACTCCTACTCCAACTGCGGCTAATGTCTTGGCAATCGGGCATGGCAAAGGGAAGAAGAAAAAGAACCCTTCTAAGGGTACCAAGGGTAAGACCCTTGAAGGCTCCTCTTCAAGCAAAACCAAGAAAGGTTTTGTCACTCCTTCTGCTAACCCTAATGAGGCTGAATGCTTCTATTGCCATGAAAAGTCGCACTGGAAGCGAAACTGCCCAAAGTACCAGCAAGATTTGAAGGATGGGAAAGTAAAACCCAACCATGCAGGTATATACACTATATTGTCTAATAACTCACCTCATTCTAAGTCTTGGGTCCTTGATACAGGTTGTGGTATTCACATATGTTGTGATTTGCAGGGACTAAAAAGAGGTGAGAATGTGGAGCAGGGAAAGATAAACTTGATCATGGGAAACAGGAAAGCTTCACCTGTCACCAAGATAGGAGTTTATTCCTTAGTGCTAAATTGTGGATTTACATTAGATTTGAATAAATGTTATTATTCGCCAGAAATGGCAAGAAATGTTATTTCCTTTCATGCATTGTATAAACAAGGTTTTACCTTTTATTTTGATAATAATAATGGTAGTATTGATGCTTTCTTTAATAATGTTCTTTATTTTAAAGCATTACCTTGTGATGGCGTGTATGAAACTATATATGTTGTAGATAGTCTAGGAAATAATGTATTGTGTATTAACTCTTCCACTAGCTTAGATAAAGCATCCTTATGGCATTGTCTTCTTGGACATGTAAGCAAGAAACGCATAGGCCAACTCCAAAAGGATGGAGTCTTGGAGTCATTTGACCTAAAGTCAGATGATAGTTGTGAATCTTGTTTGCTTGGTAAAATGACAAAGTCACCTTTTACTGTCACTTGTGCTAGGGGTGAAGGTTTATTGGACCTCATACACACGGATGTGTGTGGGTCCTTCAGAACCGCCACAATAGATGCTAATCGGTTCTATGTGACTTTTACTGATGATTTTAGTAGATATGGATATGTCTACCTAATCAAGCATAAGTCAGAAACCTTTGAGAAATTCAAAGAGTTTAAGCAAGAAGTGGAGAATCAGTTAGGCAGGAACATTAAGATGCTTCGATCCGATCGTGGTGGTGAGTATCTTAGTACTGAGTTCCTTGACTATCTTAAGGAATGTGGGATTGTCTCACAATTGACTCCTCCTAGGACACCACACTTGAATGGTGTGGCTGAGAGGCACAATCTGACCTTGTTGGACATGGTTCGTTCCATGATGAGTCGAGCTTCGCTACCAATCTCATTTTGGGGGTATGCCTTAGAGACTGCCGCCCATATCCTTAATCTAGTCCCTACAAAGAAGGTTGCCAAAACGCCTCACGAGGTGTGGACTGGAAAAGTTCCCAATCTAGACCACATCAAGATTTGGGGTTGCGAGGCTTTCGTGAGACGCGAGACTCATGATAAGCTCGAACCCCGAAGCATAAGGTGTATTTTCATCGGCTACCCACAGAAATCCTTTGGTTACATCTGATGGGTTTTTAAGCATTCTAACACTTCCTAAGTGTACATGTAACCCTAATAACCTTGAATCTATGTTTTCTCTATATACATGCAAATTTCTTTTTCAAGGTTATTTCCTAACTGGCATGGCATGGGGATTACATAGAACATAAAACTAGTAGAAATACATACCTTGTTGTTGCTTGGATTCCTTCAAGACTTTGTGAGCCTAGAATCCCAAATGTTGTACCTCAAATGCTTCACACAACACCACAAGACTTGGAATAACTTGAGAGAATACTTCTAGCACTCAAAATCGGTTATGCCCTCTCTAGTAACACTAGGTCATGATTTTGCTAGCCATAGGGTTCCTTTTATAGTGTTGTCACAATTAGGGTTTACACATGAATGCCCTTAATTCTCATGACTCTTTATTTCTCATGACCCATGGGTTTGTAACTCCCAAAGACTATCCATGGAGCTCCATATGGTTATAACCAAACCCATAAACCATGGATCATTAATCCACCATAAAAGAATTGATGATTGTCATAATCAACCCTATATATTTAATTAGTCTCACTTTGATCACTAGATTAATACTAGATTAATACTTGATCAATACTAATTAAATAATACTATTATTAATATATTAGAACTTATAATATATTAATAATCATAAGTGCCTTATTCTCTCATTTAGTCTATCCAAGTATTGCAATGCCATGCAACCCAAATGGACCATGCCGGGTCGGGTCAAGTACATACCAAATAAAGTTATGGACTTAGACACTATATCCAACAGTCTCCCACTTGGATAAGTCTAATAACTATATTTGCAAATATGACTTCAAAATCCGACTAGCAATCGTAGCTCTTTCAAAGTCTCTCGAAACTGAGATGATGATGATACGCCATTTAAGATAAGTGATCATATAATCCTCTGTTCTCATGATATCAGCCGGACAAACACATGGAACATGGTCTTACTTATTGTCCAGCATTTGTTTCTCGATCTTTGATTTGTTTCGACATAGAACTAAATTGAACACATCAATTAGGTTCTGACCGGGCCCGGTACATAGGTCAAAACCAAATCATCGAGGGGCCCAGATATCGCTTCTATTTCTAGAAGGAACAGATAAACTTCGACTGATATGCTTGTACTAACTACTTGTTGAATTATTCACAAAGGCACGTTTTATGACATCGAGTTACCAATGCGTTTTTGTGCAATCAATGAATAACCAACTCATAGTCAACAACTCATATCTCTAGGTTTGAAGATTTATATGATATTACCGTCTCACGATCACTCGAGATAAATTCCATGAAGTGATGCAAGTGAGCGTGGGTTGGATCCAATACTCAGCCCTTATGAGTACTCATGAATGTTGTAGCAACCATTGCATTGTCCAAAGCACTTTTAGACAAATCATACAAGTCAAATTCATGACAGTCTTAAATCAATACTTACTTCCAAAGTTTGACTGACTGTGGATGGTTTGAATAATAACATAATTATTCTAGAAGTAAAAACATGCAAAATTGAAACATAGTAAACAATCAACACAAGATAGTAACACCTTACTCATAAATAAATAACAACTTTTATTTATCATCAAATGTCAATTACATTTTACAAGTTTCAGGAATCTAATTATTGAAACTAATATCATCCTTCAGCCCAATGCGCCTCGCATGCTGTAAATGCTTAACCCTGCTCAGTCCCTTCGTGAGGGGATCTGCCAGTTTCTCATCTGATGATACCCTCTTAGCCACGAGGAGTCTTTCTTCTATTCGATGTCTGATGAAATGGTATTTTCTGTCAATGTGCCTAGATCTCCCGTGATCTCTTGGTTCCTTAGCCAAAGCAACCGCACTTTCGCTGTCACAGAAAATTTCCATTGGCTCCTTTATAGCTGGTACAACTCCAAGGTCTCCGATGAAGTTCTTTAGCCATATCGTCTCCTTAGCTGATTCACTTGCTGCTATGTACTCTGATTCACAAGTAGAATCAGCTATTGTCTCCTGCTTGGAACTTTTCCAAGTAATTGCCCCTCCATTTAGGATAAAGACCCAGCCTGACTGAGAGCGGAAATTATCCCTATCAGTCTGGAAGCTAGCATCGCTATATCCTTCCACTCTCAAGTCATCACTGCCTCCGAGGGTAAGGACCCAATCTTTAGTCCTCCGCAGATACTTGAGAATGTTCTTTACCGTTGTCCAGTGTGCTTTGCCAGGGTTCCCTTGATATCTACTGACCATGCTCAAAGCAAAGGCCACATCAGGGCGAGTACAAGTCATAACATACATGATCGAGCCCACAGCGGAAGCATATGGTATATGACTCATTTCAGCTATCTCAGCCTCTGTACTCGAAGTTTGAGTTTTACTCAGCTTGGCATTACTCTGGATTGGTAATTCTCCTTTCTTGGAATCTTGCATACTGAACCTCTTCAGCACCTTATCCAAGTAAGTACTTTGACTAAGTCCAATTAGTCTCTTACTCCTATCACTCAATTTCTTATCCCTAGGATATAGGCAACTTCCCCAAGGTCCTTCATAGCGAAACACTTCCCAAGCCAGGACTTAACCTCCTGCAAGGTTGGGACGTCGTTTCCTATGAGAAGTATGTCATCCACATACAACACCAAGAAGCTAACTATGCTCCCATTAGCCCTGACATACACACAAGACTCATCCTCACTCCTAGAAAAGCCAAACTCTTTGACTTTCTCATCAAAGCAAAGATTCCATCTGCGAGATGCTTGTTTCAATCCATAAATGGATTTATCAAGCTTACACACTCTATTAGGGTATCTTGTATCGACAAAACCCTCTGGTTGATCCATGTAAACATCCTCAGCCAACTTTCCATTAAGGAAAGTGGTTTTGACATCCATTTGCCATATTTCATAATCATGAAATGTAGTTATGGCTAACAATACTCTAATAGACTTAATCTTAGCTACTGGTGAGAAGGTCTCATCATAGTCAACACCCGGAGTTTGAGTAAAGCTCTTCGCAACCAGTCGCGCTTTGTAAGTATGTACCTTCCCATCCATGTCGGTCTTCTTCTTGAAGATCCATTTGCACCCAACTGTCTTACGACCTGGTACATTGTCAACCAAGTTCCAAACTTGATTGTCATACATGGACTGAATCTCGCTGTCCATAGCCTCCTTCCATTTAGCAGACTCATGGCCTGCCATGGCTTCCCTGTAGTTATTAGGTTCATCCAAATCTATTAGTGTACTATCACTAATAAATGTATCACCTTCAGTGGTGATGTGATAACCATAATAAAAATCAGGTGTGTTCCTCACCCTAGTGGAACGTCTTGGAGGTACAGACTCATCTATCGGATCAACAAGAGTGTCCTCCTCAGGTTGGTCGATAGCATTTGAGGTTCCTTCACCACTTGACTCTTGAAGCTCTTCAAGGTCAATTTGCCTCCCACTGTCCCCTTGGCTTATGAATTCTCTCTCACGAAAGACTCCTCTTCTTGCTACAAAGACCACATTATCACTGGGTCTGTAGAAGAGGTAACCAAAGGATCTCTGTGGGTAGCCGATGAAAATACACCTCTCACTTCGAGGTTCAAGCTTATCATGAGTCTCACGCCTCACGAAAGCTTCACAACCCCAAATCTTGATGTGGTCCAAATTGGGAACTTTCCCAGTCCACATCTCGTGAGGTGTTTTGGCAACCTTTTTAGTAGGGACTAGATTAAGGATATGGGCGGCAGTCTCTAAGGCATACCCCCAGAAAGAGATTGGTAACGAAGCTCGACTCATCATGGAACGAACCATATCCAACAAGGTTCGATTGCACCTCTCAGCTACACCATTCAACTGTGGTGTTCTGGGAGGTGTCAATTGTGAGACAATCCCACATTCCTTAAGATAGTCAAGGAACTCAATGCTAAGATACTCTCCTCCCCGATCGAATCGGAGCATCTTGATGCTCCTGCCCAATTGATTCTCCACTTCTTGCTTAAACTCTTTGAACTTTTCAAAGGTTTCTGACTTATGCTTGATTAAGTAAATATATCCATATCTACTGTAATCATCAGTAAAACTCACATAATAGCGATTAGCATCCCTTGTAGCAACTCTGAAGGGCCCACACACATCCGTGTGTACAAGGTCCAACAAACCTTCACCCCTATCACAAGTACCTGTGAAGGGTGACTTTGTCATTTTTCCAAGTAAACAAGACTTGCAACTATCATCTGACTTGAGGTCAAATGATTCCAAGACTCCAGCCTTTTGGAGTTGGCCTATGCGCTTCTTGTTAACCTGTCCAAGACGACAATGCCACAAGGATGCTTTATCCAAGCTATCTGAAGAATCAATATACAACACATTATTTCCTAGATTGTCTACAACATTCACAGCTTCATATACACCATCACAAGGTAATGCTTTAAAGTAAAATACATCATTGTAATAAACATTAATAGCACCATTTTTATTATCAAATGAAAATGAAAAACCTTGTTTGTACAAGCCATGAAAAGAAATAATATTTCTCACCATTTCGGGCGAGTAACAACACTTATTCAAATCTAACATTAACCCATTATTAAGCAATAAAGAATAAACTCCTATCTTGGTAACATGTGATGCTTTCTTGTTGCCCATGACTAAGTTTATCTTCCCGTGCTCCACTTGCTCACTTCTTCTTAGTGCCTGCAAATCAGTACAAATGTGAATACCACAACCTGTATCAAGCACCCAAGAATTAGCATTAGATGAGTTATTAGACAATATTATGTAAATACGTGCATGGGTGGGTTTAACCTTCCCATCCTTTACATCTTGCAGATATTTAGGGCAGCTTCGCTTGAAGTGTCCCTTATCCTGGCAATAGAAGCACTGTGCTTCCTTTGGGTTTGAAGAAGGAGTAATGGGACCTTTCTTTGTCCCACTTGAAGAGGAACCATCAAGAGTCTTACCCTTGGTACCCTTCGAAGGGCTTTTCCTCTTCTTACCCTTTCCCTGCCCAATAGCCAGAACAGGGGCTGTTAAAGGAGTAGAAGTAGCAACCGCTTTACCCTTAAGGCCATTTTCAGCTGTCCTTAAGAGTCCTTGAAGTTTGCTAAGTGTGACTTCCTCCTTGTTCATATGATAAGTCATACGAAACTGATCATAACTTGGAGGTAAGGAATGGAGAATGATGTCAATCGCCATTTCCTCAGGAAAGTCAACATTTAGCTTCAGCAACCGGTCAACGAACCTTTTCATTTTCTGCAAGTGACCGGTGATGGGTTCACCATCCTTCATCCTTGCGGTTATCATGGAGGAGATGATTTCATACCTCTCCTGACGCGCGCTCTGATGGTACCTTTCCATCAGATCCAGGTGCATCTCATAGGGGTAGAAATCCTTATAGGATTTTTGAAGTTCAGGAGTCATGGTGGCCATCATGATGCATGCTACTTTAGTAGCATCCTTTTCATGTGTAACAAACTCCGCAAACTCTTCAGGAGTAGCAGTGGCTTCACTCACAACCTTAAGCTCCCTATCGAGGACATATTATTTGTCCTCATAGCGGGTAATCATTCTGATGTTTCTGATCCACTCATTGAAATTGGATCCATCAAAGATGACCTTACCACACAAGTTCATAAGGGAAAAGGAGCCTGTTGGGTTTGAGCTAGAAACATTGTTGGAAGACATCTGAAAGGAAAGAAAGACAAGTTTCATTAGAATAGGAATCCTTAATAATTCACCCAAATGAAATATTAAGGCTAGGATCCAACAAACTATTTATAGTTGGAAGAGGGATGCCGTAATCCATACTATAAAATATTTGAAGGTAGGTAAATGACGATTTACCAATTTCCACCATAAGAACGAAATATTTTATTATTAGGTTTTATTGGTTTTGAAACTCCTAGATCTTTTGAGATACATTGAACTTTTCAATGGCATGTTTGAATCTCGATTGTGCCCTCTCAAGTTTGTGACTGGGATGCCGAGGATCACAAACAAGGTGTGAATAACCATACAAATTGACTTGGTACCCTCAACAATATTACCTAATCGATGTGCCGGTTAACCACACACGCTCCACCGATCTATAATAAAGTCAAGTTACCCTTTGCAACTCTTACTAGTCCATGTTAGTGTGCTGGTTAACCACACACGCTCCACTAACGACTTGGTAAGGTACAAAGTATAATTTTATGGGCTAGCACCAATTTCACATTTTCCTAAAGTAACTAAGATTAGGAATTTATAATGTATTGTTACTTTATAATTCATTATACTTTTAACGAGTATTTAAAGTCGTATCCTACCCGTTCGGCTAACGACCCTCCACCGATCAAGGAAGCGGTGGGTGAGAGTGGACACCCATTAAGTCACCATTTTATAGGCAACAACCTTATACCCCCCTTATAGACCGGCTTCGTGAATGAGGCCTACTAACGGTAAGAATGACATATTCTTATACATATCTATATAATAAAATTATAATAATAGTATAAGTGTTGATTTTTAAACTTTTTAAAAATCTAAGGTTTAATTTGGAATTAAAGTATTAAAGTGTAAGACTTTTCAAATTCCAAAACTTGAGGGCAAGATTTGAAACTATTCCAAGTCTCTTCAATTTGTAACTTATGAGTTTTAATGGTTCATAAAAATGAAGACTCTTCATTTTATGAAGCCTCTTTAGTTCTTTAATCACAATTTAAAGAAGTGACTTTTGGTTATCCATAACTTGAGGACAAGTTATGGACACCATCATTGCCATTAAGATCATGAATTAAACATACATGGAGGTTACATATAATTCCTATGATCTTCTAAACTCATATGAACACAAATTCATGTCAAGCAATTTCAAGAGAATCATATAAACATATACAATACTTGAACATTGATAAAAGTTATGTAAAATGGGTTAACATAATCATTATCATTTTGAAAAACAGATTTTACAAGTCCAAAACAGATTGCGATAATGATCTTAATCCATTTCCAGCAACAAAACTCGAAAAAACTGCCCAGCACGCTCCTACTCACCGAGTGCATTATTCTACTCGTCGAGTAGGATGAATTTGTTCATGGACTCGGCGAGTCCTCCCCATGGACTCGGCGAGTCCAGTCGTCAGAATGCAGAATTTTCGATTTTTAAGCAGTTTTGCATCAAGTATACAGAAAACAATCCTAGGCTCTGATACCACTGATGGGTTTTTAAGCATTCTAACACTTCCTAAGTGTACATGCAACCCTAATAACCTTGAATCTATGTTTTCTCTATATACATGCAAATTTCTTTTTCAAGGTTATTTCCTAACTAGCATGGCATGGGGATTACATAGAACATAAAACTAGTAGAAATACATACCTTGTTGTTGCTTGGATTCCTTCAAGACTTTGTGAGCCTAGCATCCCAAATGTTGTGCCTCAAATGCTTCACACAACACCACAAGACTTGGAATAACTTGAGAGAATACTTCTAGCACTCAAAATTGGTTATGCCCTCTCTAGTAACACTAGGTCACGATTTTGCTAGCCATAGGGTTCCTTTTATAGTGTTGTCACTATTAGGGTTTACACATGAATGCCCTTAATTGTCATGACTCTTGATTTCTCATGACCCATGGGTTTGTAACTCCCATAGACTATCCATGGAGCTCCATATGGTTATAACCAAACCCATAAACCATGGATCATTAATCCACCATAAAACAATTTATGATTGTCATAATCAACCCTATATATTTAATTAGTCTCACTTTGATCACTAGATTAATACTAAATTAATACTTGATCAATACTAATTAAATAATACTATTATTAATATATTAGAACTTATAATATTTTAATAATCATAAGTGCCTTATTCTCTCATTTAGTCTATCCAAGTATTGCAAGGCCATGCAACCCAAATGGACCATGCCGGGTCGGGTCAAGTACATACCAAATAAAGTTATGGACTTAGACACTATATCCAACAACATCTTCTACAGACCCAGTGATAATGTGGTCTTTGTAGCAAGGAGATGATTCTTTTGAGAGAGAGAATTCATGAGCCAAGGAGACAGTGGGAGGAAAATTGACCTTGAGGAAATTCAAGAGTCAAGTGGTGAAGGAACCTCAAACCCTAGCCCTCAACCTGAGGAGGAAACTCCTGTTGAGCCGACTGAAGAATCTATACCTCTGAGGCGTTCCACCAGAGTTAGGAATGCACTTGAGCATTATTATGGTTTTCATATTACTGTAGAAGGTGAGACACTTATCAGTGATAACACACTGGTAAATCTGGATGAGCCTAACAGCTACACGGAAGCCATGGCAGGCCCTGAGGCTGCTAAATGGAAAGAGGCTATGGATAGCGAGATACAGTCCATGTATGACAATCAAGTTTGGAACTTGGTTGACAATGTACCTGATCGTAAGATAGTTGGGTGCAAATGGATTTTCAAGAAGAAGACCGACATGGATGGTAATGTACACACTTATAAGGCACGACTTTTTGCAAAGGGTTATTCTCAAACTCCGGGAGTTGATTATGATGAGACCTTTTCACCAGTGGCCAAGATTAAGTCTATTAGGCTTCTGTTAGCCATTGCTGCATTTCATGATTATTAAGTATGGCAAATGGATGTCAAAACCGCTTTCCTTAATGGAAAGTTGGCTGAAGATGTTTACATGGTTCAACCAGAGGGTTTTGTCAGTACAGAGTATCCCAGTAGAGTCTGTAAGCTCGAGAAATCCATTTATGGATTAAAACAGGCACCTCGCAGATGGAAATATTTGCTTTGATAAGAAAGTCAAAGAATTTGGCTTTTCAAGGAGTGAAGATGAATCTTGTGTCTATATCAAGGCTAGTGGGAGTATAGTCAGCTTTTTGGTACTGTATGTGGATGACATACTACTCATAGGAAATGACATCCTAACCCTGCAGGAAGTAAAGTCCTGGCTTGGGAAGTGTTTCGCTATGAAGGACCTTGGAGAAGCTGCCTATATCCTAGGGATAAGGATTTTGAGAAACAGGAGTAAAAGACTAATTGGACTTAGTAAAAGCACCTATGTGGACAAAGTGTTGAAAAGGTTCAACATGCATAACTCCAAGAAAGGAGAGTTACCCATCCAGAGTAACGCCAAATTGAGTAAGACACAAAGCCCTAGTACTGAGGCCGAGATAGCAGAAATGAGTCGAATACCTTATGCTTCAGCTTTAGGATCGATCATGTATGCTATGACGTGTACTCGACCTGATGTAGCCTTTGCTTTGAGCATGGTTAGCAGGTATCAGGGGAACCCTGGCAAGGCACATTGGATTGCGGTAAAGAATATCCTCAAGTACCTACGGAGGACTAAGGACTGGGTCCTTACCCTCGGTGGCAGTGAGGACTTGAGAGTTGTAGGGTACAGTGATGCTAGCTTTCAGACTGACAGGGATAATTTCCGCTCTCAGTCGGGCTGGGTCTTTACTCTAAACAGAGGGGCAATTACTTGGAAAAGTTCAAAGCAGGAGACAGTGGTTGATTCCACTTGTGAATCAGAGTATATAGCAGCAAGCGAGGCAGCAAAGGAGGCTATATGGCTAACGAACTTCATCGGAGACCTTGGAGTTGTACCAGCTATAAAGGAGCCAATGGAGATTTTCTGTGACAGCAATAGTGCGGTTGCCTTAGCCATGGAACCAAGAGATCATGGGAGATCCAGACACATTGACAGAAAATATCACTTCATCAGACATTGAATAGAAGAAGGAATCCTCGTGGCAAAGAGGGTATCATCGGATGAGAACCCAGCAGATCCCCTCACGAAGGGACTGACTCGGGCTAAGCATCTCCAGCATGCTCGGAGCATAGGGCTGAAGGATGATATTAGTTTTAGTAGTTAGATAATCTTGAAATTTGTAAAATGTAATTGACATTTGATGATAAATAAAAGCTGTTATTTATGAGTAAAGTGTTGCTATCTCTTGTCAGTCATTTACTATTATCTCTTTTTGCATGTTTTGACTTCCAGAATAATTATGTTATGGTTTATATCATATTATTCAAACTCTCCACAGTCGGTCATATGTTGGAAGTAGATATGAATCAAGACTGTCATGGGTTGGCTTGTAGAGGTCTAAGATGTTAGACAAAGCGGGGCTACAACACTCATGAGTGCTCATAAGTTCTGAGTATTGGATTCAACCCACGCTCACTTGTATCACTTCATGGAATTTATCTCGAGTGATCGTGAGACGGTAATATCATATAAGTCTTCAAACCTAGAGATATGATTTGTTGCCTATGAGTTGGTTATGCATTGATTGCACAAAAACGCATTGGTAACTCGATGTTATAAACCGTGCTTTTGTGTGTAATTCAACAAGTTGTAGAGCAAACATATGAGTCGAAGTTTATTAGAGAAATCCAAACTCATATGGACTGAACTTATGCAAATATTAACTATTCCAAGGTTTCATCCTAACTAGCATATTATAAAGCACCTATACTACAAAGTTTTAGTTAGATGACATAGCTTTGATGTAGCTTGATGTCTTCAAGCTTTAAGAGCTTAGCCCCAATAGTGTGGAAGCCTCAAATGGAATCACAAATCACCAAAACACCTTGGTAGAACTTGAGAGAATATGTATGCACACTAAAATGGGCCCACTCTTATTTTCACACACTTGTTCCAATTTTGTGAGCCAAGGACCCTTTTATATATTATGGAGGATTAGGGTTACATCCATGTAAACCCTAATACCCATGACCTTTCATTTACATAGGATCCATGGGTTAAAAGCTCCATGGACCATCCATGAAAGCTTAGCCCAACCTAAATGAACTTGGCCCATTCCATATATATAAGAGTCCATATTTAATTAGTTCTTTTTGATCACTTAATTAATTCTAAATTAATTCTTGATCAATACTAATTAAATAATATGATTCCATATTAATATATTAGAACTTACAATATATTAATATAAATCATAAATATACTATTCTCAAAAGACTATCCATATAAATTGTGCCGGTGAAGTGCAACCCAAATGGACCATGCCGGGTCGGGTCAAGTACATACCAAATATAGTTATGGACTTAGACATTAATCCAACAGTCTCCCACTTGGATAAGTCTAAAACTATTATTGAGTATGACTTCACAACCTAACTGGCAATCGTAGCTCTTAAAGCCGCTGTCGAACTCTGACCTTGTCAATGACTTGTCCATTAGATAAGGGATCATATATTCCTCCATTCTAGATATCATATGGACTGAGACATGGATTATAATCATTCTCTCTGTCCATTTGTTGTTTCCCGATTTTCGATTTAGGATGACTGACTGATTGAACAAATCAAATCAGTCCTGGCTTGGCCAAGCACTCACATGTGTCATCGCTAAATCATCGAGGGGCCCACAGATATCGCTTTTATCCCGAAGGTAAAAGGAATGGATAAACTTCGACTCATATGGCTTGTTCTACTACTTGTTGAATCATACGCAAAGGCACGTTTTATAACATCGAGTTACCAAATGTGTTTTCGTGCAATCAATGTATAACCAACTCATAGTAACAACTCATATCTCTAGGTTTGAAGAATATAAGATATTATCGTCTCATGATCACTCGTGATAAAATCCATGAAGTTATTCAAATGAGCGCGGGTTGAATCCAATACTCATAACTTATGAGCACTCATGAGTGTTGTAGCACCACTTTGTCCACTAACTTGGACCTCTACAAACCAACCCATGACAGTCTTGATTCATATCTACTTCCAACATATGACCGACTGTGGATGGTTTAAATAACTTAATCATTCAGGAAGAGCGACTTAGTTATTCTGGAAGTCCAAACATGCAAAGTGAAACACAATAATAAATGAATCAAATATGGTATCAAACCCTATGAATATAAATAAACACTTTTATTTATCACCATACTGATTACTCATTATTCATTGTTTCGGTTTTATCAACTTTATACTTGAATTAAAAACACTAGTTGTCCCATGCTCCAAGCATGTATACTATGTTTTTCTTAAACAATAGATTTGCCATACACCAAGTATGCACTCTATGTTTGTCTATGATCCTTACTTTGATGATTCTAATTTCACACTCCCAAATCCTTATCGAAAAATGTGAGAATTTCAAATTCCTATCATTTATCGAAATCTGTTTAGATTTTAAACTTATATGCACTGACCCTCTTGTAATGAATATGTACAAAGTCACAAAGACTTGTCAACAGTCATTATAAGGTATTCCAATGGAGATCAACTCCATGGAAACTAAGTCTCATATTCAAAGTACATTGCTTTGGACATGCTTCTTGCATTAAGTTTTCTAATCTTACACAGATAACTTCCACCTATGGAGACAACTCCATATTCTCATTTTGACTATCACTTCTGAATAAGAGATGCCTCTTTTCAGAATATGTCAATATGGTTCTTCCAAAATTAGCACTATACTTCCAATTGTCCCTGAGCAACCAATTTTTGGTAAACCGCAGATTGTCCTCGACAATTGCTTAATCATTTTAGTCATATCTAATTCTAGACCTTTTCCCTTCTTAATGCCTCTGGGCATTTGGAAAAATTTAGAAATGACAAATATTATAGCACATGCAATCGATCCTGTACCCAAAGCAAATGGTACACGATTCATGATGTCTCACATAAACACATGATTCTAGACCAGTCTTTTGCTACAATATTTTTATTTGCCGTGTTTTCAAAATTTGACTATGAAGAGGGATGCCGTAATCATAATCGAATTTTGAGAACGCAATATATAGAATTTCCTTAAGTTGAACCAATCCAACATGAAATTCATATATATATACTTGACTAAAGATGATTAAGGTCTCAATCTAAGCCTTTAGAACTGAAATGAAGTATATCCTCTCCCTTAATTATAGCAAAACAACTTTTTCAATCCCTACAGCCTCACGAATTGAAACTTTTGTTTTCTATAATTAGCATTGCTAACTTGCAACACTAGCAATAATTATCATGCTCCCACTAACATGATGATTATTAGCATAACACTTATGCTCCCACTAGCTTCGACATGTACTCAGAAATCAGCTGGACTTCTAGAAATCAATACTTTATTGACTTTCTTACCAAAGTTCAGATTTCTGATACGAGATGCTTTGATAAAACTTTATCAAAATCATACACCTTTCCTTAGATAGCATGCATGTGTGTCTAAACAATTTCAGAACTATGAAAAGGGATGTCGTAATCATAGTCTCAATTGTTTAGACCTTTTGCCATCTACTTCAAATCTACTTGGTGGAAGTGTTTCCTCACCATCATTTTCATGAATCGGAGAGAAACCTTATGACCCTTAGATTTTATGGTGTATGTGTTCTTATCCATGTGAATCGTCAAAACCATAGTCACAAGACAAGGATAATGACAAATCCAAACTCATATGGACTGAACTTATGCAATCTTAACTTCTTGCCACCTGGCAGTACAGGGCCTGCCATTGCTTCCAAGTTGTTATGCAACCAATTGAGAACTTTCAGAACTCCTATGCAAAGCCAACTTTAACTGGAATGGGCACAGAATATGTCAACACGATAGCTTATAAACCTCAAGTCGTGTGCTAGTGAAGAACCTCAAGTTTTATTCTTGATTAGTTCTTGAAATTATTTTTAGGATCTTTAAGACTCCCACTATCCTCTTGACATATAAGACTATCTTGCCAAATATTCAAGAGATAGTGCGGATTCTTTATCAAGACAAACACTTCACACAATTGGCCTTAGTTGGTCTTTGTTTTATCCAAAACATCACAACTTACTAATTTCAAATGTACAAGAGTAGGACACTTTTACTCTTACATTTGACAAGTGTTTTAAACCTTTCTTTAAGATATGTCACTCAAGTTACAATCTTGGAGTATGACTCTAAGAATTGTTTTGGAACGAAGTATGACTCCTCTTCCTGATCTAACCATTTCAACAATTCATGACTCCTCTTCTTAGTCATAAGAATGCACTAAGATGACCTTTAGAGGACTAATTGTGATATGATTTCTAAATCATTAAGATGATCACAAACATGATACTAAAGTACTCTCCCATCTTTTCAGATTTGAGAAAATTTTATCTTTCTGCCTAATTTGATTCTTCCCATTCGTTCTGCCATACATTGAGACTTTTCCAATGTTTCAGAATTATACTTAAACTTGTAAGTATAACCATATTTACTAAACTTTAGTAAATCAAATAGTCTTAACGAGCTTTGTGGTGGACATTACTAGTGCACAAGAATGTGTACTCGATCCCTTTAGTCCTTCACTTGACTCACACATCCATGTGAACAAGTAATTAGTCTTGATTTTCCAATGCTTGAAAGTTCTCATTCATCATACTATTCAACTTACATGATTCCAAGTTTCGGTCCAATTGAAACTTGGGCGATGAGGAACTTTCCTGATTTGGTAAATTTAGACACTACCACAAATGAAAGAATCAAATCCATTTTCTAGTATTGCTGTCAGTGGAATCATATAAGCATCAATTTTCCACAAATGTCATTGTAAGGATACTTCAAATAAATAAAGTTAAACAATTTTCTTTTATTTTAAAACTTTGCGGAAAAACTTATCCTTACAATCCACATGGAAAATTGTTGTTATCTATTCCTTAGCAATATATCATAACTTCTTAAGCAACTGCTCAAAATTCTGATGCGATCGAAATCCACCTTCGCGATCAGAATCAGCATATACTTCCTTTAAGATTTCTCTCTATTCTTTGATTCTTAAAACATCAACATGTGACCCAGTCACATCATGTAATGAGGATCCCAGAATAGAACTTAACAGAGTTAGATAATGGGCTCTACCTGATGTAGAGTCAAACTTATTGACTTTAACATCCTTAGGTAAATTTGGCAGCTTTGCAATCAACGCCCCTTCCTTTGGCAAAATAAACATATGGACCCTTTGGTAATGGGACTATCTCAGACTTAGCCTTTCTCTTTACCATTTGGTCAACCGGGTTGACTATGGCCAATCCCTTTCCATTGGGAAGAGAATGCTTTTTCTGGATTTCCAGTGTCACCATTGTCACTGTCCATAAAGATTTTGGGAAGTTGATCTTCTAATCAAATTTGCTTTACTATCGTTCCAAATCATTGCTGATTCAGCAGCACCAAGCAAATAGATATGATCATTAAGGTTCATGTCATAGTCTGTTTCATAGTAGTCCCAAAGGAACTCACTATGTGACTTAGAAAGTGATTGAACATCCAACTTTCTCAAGACTTTGACACCCAACTCTCCCGGCTTGTCAATATGTGACTTCATCTCTAAGATGTGATCACACATAGACCTTGCTTGCCATTAGGGCTTGAGTGACATTGAACTTGTGGGTTAGGGAGAATAATTGGAGGAGGTGGAGGAAGAGAAGTATGACTTCCATGAGCCAAACTCGGGAAGTCATATTCATTAGGAAAGCTTGGTTTGGGAAGATCATTGTTGTCTAAACCAGACATCAACAATGGGAGAAATTCACGTAAAGTTGATTTAAGTCCTTAATATAACACCCAATATGATATATTAAGGCTAGGACCCAACAAACTATTTTATAACTTGGAAGAGGGATGCCGTAATCCAAGCTATAAAATATTTGAAGGTAGGTGAATGACGATTCACTAATTTCCACCAAGATAAACGAAATGTATTATTAGGTTTTAATTGGTTTTGAAACTCCTAGATTCTTTTGAGATTCATTGAACTTTTCAATGGCATGTTTCAATCTCGAGTGTGCCCTTCAGGTTTTGTGACTGGGATGCCGAGGATCACAAAACAAGGTGTGAAGTAACCATGCAAATATACTTGGTACCCTTAATATTTACCCCTCAATCGATGTGCCGGTTAACCACACACGCTCCAACGATACTATGATAAACATTAAGTTACCCTTTGCCTACCTTGTTAAGTCCAGGTTAGTGTGCCGGTTAACCACACACGCTCCACTAACAGCTTAAACAAAGTGCAAAGTGTAATTTCATGGATTAGCACCTTATTCACATTTTCCTAAGTAACTAAGATTGGGAATTTATAAGTGTTTAGTTACTTAGTATTTATCATTATACTTATAATGAAGGGAGAATTATAGTCCTTATCCTACCTGTTCGGCTAACGACCCTCCAACGGTCAAGGATGCGGTGAGTGAGAGTGGACACCCATTAAACTGCCATTTTATAGGCAGTAACCTTATACCCCCCTTATAGACCGGCTTCGTGAATGAGGCCTACTAATGGTAAGACGACTTGCTCTTATACATATAATATATTAAACTTTTAATATTATAATAGTATAAGGGTGTCTTTTAGACATGTAAAATACTTGGTGGTTTAATCTATTAATTCAACTAGACTTTTAATTTAATTAAAGTCAAACCATATATTTATGGATTTAATAATACTCTTTTAATTAAACGCTGTAATTAACTATTAATAAAGTCCATAAGAGTTAATTTGAACTATTCAACAAAACATCATAATTCCAATTATTAAACTCAAAATTAAAACCATTTAATTAATTGTTTAAGTTATGAACCCAAGAGTTTTAGAATTCAATTCTTTTTTTTCATAAAAAACTTTTCTCAAATTCCAAAACTTGAGGGCAAGTTTTGTAATTCTTGAAAACCTTTGGATTCCATAACTTATGGAATTAATGGTGTTTTATGATGAAACTTTCCATGTTCCATAACTTAAGAACAAGTTATGGAATTCTTTAAAACATTAATACCAAATTTTGTAACTCCATAAAAACTTTGAATCATTTTTTTTTTAAAAAACTTTCATATTCATAACTTATGGAAGTTTCAAAAACCCTTAAGATCACAACTTTAAAAAAACTTTTGAGCTCCAAAATTTTATGACAAAATATGTAACTCCTTAAAACATTTAGATCAAAATTTTAAAACTAATAAAATAATCATATCATTTTATCTTTTACTAAATTTGACCTAATTCAACTGATATAACAAATGATTCAAATTTTACAAAGGAGGTTTCTGTTCTTGAAATCACACGAGTTGTGGTGAGTAAAGTAAGAGGGCCGATTTCAAGAAGGTGATTACTATTCTCTCAAAGTTCCAAGTTTGTGGTGATTTATGATTTCCATTTGAGGCATCCACACTATTGGTGCTAGGCTCTAAAACTCCAAGCAATCAACTACAAGTACAAGGTAAGTAATTCTACTAACATTATTTGATTCAAGTTCCCCATGCCATGCTAGATAGGATAAGAACCTTGGAAAAATAATTATTTGCATGTATCTTAGTCAAACATAGATCCAAGGTCTATGGTTACATGTACACCATAGGAGTGTTAGAATGCTAAAAACTCATCAGTGATATCAGAGCCTGGTTTGTTTATTTGATACTTGATGCAAAAAAAAAAACTTGAAAATCGAAGTTTTGTTCAAAAGCTCGTATCAAAATTTCAAGTTTTATATATGTACTTACGATTCTTGAAATTTTTGATATGAACATTCATAAACATATGAGTTTAGAAGATCATAGAAATTATGTGCTAATAATTGATTAGATTAATTCTTGATCTTTATGTGTTTTAATGGAGTCCATAACTAGTTCTTAAGTTATGGATAACCAAAAGTCACATTTATAAATAACCATTAAAAGAACACATAGGTTACAAAAATGAAGAGTCTTCATTTTTAATAACCATTAACTCATAAGTTATGAGAAATGAAAAGTTTTGAAAGTTTACAAAACTTGCCCTCAAGTTTTGGAACATGTAAAGTCATATTAAAAACTTTAGTTCCAACCCCTAGAATTTTAAAAGTTAAAATGCAACCCTTATACTTTATAATATTATAAGTTTAACAATATTTATATATGTATAAGATCAAGTCGTCTTACCGCTAGTACGCCTCATTCACGAAGCCGGTCTATAAGGGGGGTATAAGGTTGTTGCCTATAAAATGGCAACTTAATGGGTGTCCACTCTCACCCACCGCTTCCTTGATCGGTGGAGGGTCGTTAGCCGAACGGGTAGGACAAGGACTTATAAATTCTCATTAAAAGTATAATGATAATACTAAAGTAACTAAACTTTATTGAATTCTCAATCTTAGTTATTTTAGGAAAATGTGAATAAGGTGCTAATCCATGAAATTACACTTTACACTTTGTTTAAGTCGTTAGTGGAGCGTGTGTGGTTAACCGGCACACTAACTTGAACTTAAGAAGGTAGGTAAAGGGTGACTTAATGTTTATCATAGTATCGACAGATCGTGTGTGGTTAACCGGCACATCGATTGAGGGGTAATACATTAAGGGTACCAAGTAATTTGCATGGTTACTTCACACCTTGTTTTGTGATCCTCGGCATCCCAGTCACAAAACTTGAAGGGAACACTCAAGATTGAAACATGCCATTGAAGAAAGTTCAATGAATCTCAAAGAATCTAGGAGTTTCTAAACCGATTGAAACCTAATTAAATATTTCGTTTTTCATGGTGGAAATTGGTGAATCGTCATTCACCTACCTTCAAATATCTTATAGCTTAGATTACGGCATCCCTCTTCTAAGTTATAAAATATTGTGTTGGGTCCTAGCCTTAATATTACATTTGGGTGTTTTGTTAAGGACTATCTCTATATCTAATCTAATCTATTCCCTCTTCTTTTCAGATGTCTTCCAATAACAATGCTTCTGGCTCAAACCCTACTAGCTCCTTCTCTCTCATGAATCTTTGTGGGAGAGTCATCTTTGATGGGTCCAACTTTACATATTGGATCAGAAACATCAGGATGGTCACTCGGTATGAGAACAAAGAATATGTTCTCGACATGGAGCTGAAGGTACCCGAGCCAACTGCTACTCCTGAAGAGCTTGCTGAATATGAGGTACATGAAAGAGATGCTACAAAAGTGGCATGCATCATGATGGCCACCATGACAGCCGAGCTCCAAAAGTCCTATGAGGACTATTATCCTTTTGAGATGCACCAGGACTTGATGGACCGCTACCATCAAAGTGCTCGTCAAGAGCGATATAAAATAATCTCCTCCATGATAACAACCCGAATGAAGGATGGTGAACCCATCACGGGCCACATGCAGAAAATGGAAAGGTATGTAGACCGTTTACTGAAGCTGAATGTGAACTTCCCTGAGGAGTTAGCAATAGACATCATTTTGCACTCCTTGCCATCGTGTTATGATAAATTCCGCATTACATATCACATGAAAAAGGAAGAAGTCACCCTCAGCAAACTTCAAGGACTCTTGAAGACCGCCGAAAGTGGTCTAAAGGGTAAGTCGGTTGTTACTACTCCTACTCCTACTCCAACTGCGGCCAATGTCTTGGCAATCGGGCATGGCAAAGGGAAGAAGAGAAAGAACCCTTCTAAGGGTACCATGGGTAAGACCCTTGAAGGCTCCTCTTCAAGCAAAACCAAGAAAGGTTTTGTCACTCCTTCTGCTAACCCTAATGAGGCTGAATGCTTCTATTGCCATGAAAAGTCGCACTGGAAGCGAAACTGCCCAAAGTACCAGCAAGATTTGAAGGATGGGAAAGTAAAACCCAACCATGCAGGTATATACACTATATTGTCTAATAACTCACCTCATTCTAAGTCTTGGGTCCTTGATACAGGTTGTGGTATTCACATATGTTGTGATTTGCAGGGACTAAAAAGAAGTGAGAATGTGGAGCAGGGAAAGATAAACTTGATCATGGGAAACAGGAAAGCTTCACCTGTCACCAAGATAGGAGTTTATTCCTTAGTGCTAAATAGTGGGTTTACATTAGATTTGAATAAATGTTATTATTCGCCAGAAATGGCAAGAAATGTTATTTCCTTTCATGCATTGTATAAACAAGGTTTTACCTTTTATTTTGATAATAATAATGGTAGTATTGATGCTTTCTTTTATAATGTTCTTTATTTTAAAGCATTACCTTGTGATGGCGTGTATGAAACTGTATCTGTTGTAGATAGTCTAGGAAATAATGTATTGTGTATTAACTCTTCCAATAGCTTAGATAAAGCATCCTTATGGCATTTTCGTCTTGGACATGTAAGCAAGAAACGCATAGGCCAACTCCAAAAGGATGGAGTCTTGGAGTCATTTGACCTAAAGTCAGATGATAGTTGTGAATCTTGTTTGCTTGGTAAAATGACAAAGTCACCCTTTACTGGCACTTGTGCTAGGGGTGAAGGTTTATTGGACCTCATACACACGTATGTGTGTGGACCTTTCAGAACCGCCACAAGAGATGCTAATCGGTTCTATGTGACTTTTACTGATGATTTTAGTAGATATGGATATGTCTACCTAATCAAGCATAAGTCAGAAACCTTTGAGAAATTCAAAGAGTTTAAGCAAGAAGTGGAGAATCAGTTGGGCAGGAACATTAAGATGCTTCGATCCGATCGTGGTGGTGAGTATCTTAGTACTGAGTTCCTTGGCTATCTTAAGGAATGTGGGATTGTCTCACAATTGACACCTCCTAGGACACCACAGTTTTGGGGGTATGCCTTAGAGACTGCCGCCCATATCCTTAATCTAGTCCCTACAAAGAAGGTTGCCAAAACACCTCACGAGGTGTGGACTGGAAAAGTTCCCAATCTAGACCACATCAAGATTTAGGGTTGCGAGGCTTTCGTGAGACGCGAGACTCATGATAAGCTCGAACCCCGAAGCAAAAGGTGTATTTTCATCGGCTACCCACAGAAATCCTTTGGTTACGACTTCTACAGACCCAGTGATAATGTGGTCTTTGTAGCAAGGAGATGATTCTTTTGAGAGAGAGAATTCATGAGCCAAGGAGACAGTGGGAGGCAAATTGACCTTGAGGAAATTCAAGAGTCAAGTGGTGAAGGAACCTCAAACCCTAGCCCTCAACCTGAGGAGGAAACTCCTGTTGAGCCGACTGAAGAATCTATACCTCTGAGGCGTTCCACCAGAGTTAGGAATGCACCTGAGCATTATTATGGTTTTCATATTACTGCAGAAGGTGAGACACTTATCAGTGATAACACACTGGTAAATATGGATGAGCCTAACAGCTACACGGAAGCCATGGCAAGCCCTGAGGCTGCTAAATGGAAAGAGGCTATGGATAGCGAGATACAGTCCATGTATGACAATCAAGTTTGGAACTTGGTTGGCAATGTACCTGATCGTAAGATAGTTGGGTGCAAATGGATCTTCAAGAAGAAGACCGACATGGATGGTAATGTACACACTTATAAGGCACGACTGGTTGCAAAGGGTTATTCTCAAACTCCAGGAGTTGATTATGATGAGACCTTTTCACCAGTGGCCAAGATTAAGTCTATTAGGGTTCTGTTAGCCATTGCTGCATTTCATGATTATGAAATATGGCAAATGGATGTCAAAACCGCTTTCCTTAATGGAAAGTTGGCTGAAGATGTTTACATGGTTCAACCATAGGGTTTTGTCAGTACAGAGTACCCCAGTAGAGTGTGTAAGCTCGAGAAATCCATTTATGGATTAAAACAGGCACCTCGCAGATGGAATCTTTGCTTTGATGAAAAAGTCAAAGAATTTGGCTTTTCAAGGAGTGAAAATGAATCTTGTGTCTATATCAAGGCTAGTGGGAGTATAGTCAGCTTTTTGGTACTGTATGTGGATGACATACTACTCATAAGAAATGACATCCCAACCCTGCAGGAAGTAAAGTCCTGGCTTGGGAAGTGTTTCGCTATGAAGGACCTTGGAGAAGCTGCCTATATCCTACGGATAAGGATTTTGAGAAACAGGAGTAAAAGACTAGTTGGACTTAGTCAAAGCACCTATGTGGACAAAGTGTTGAGAAGGTTCAACATGCATAACTCCAAGAAAGGAGAGTTACCCATCCAGAGTAACGCTAGATTGAGTAAGACACAAAGCCCTAGTACTGAGGCTGAGATAGCAGAAATGAGTCGAATACCTTATGTTTCAGCTGTAGGATCGATCATGTATGGTATGACGTGTACTCGACCTGATGTAGCCTTTGCTTTGAGCATGGTTAGCAGGTATCACGGGAACCCAGGCAAGGCACACTGGACTGCGGTAAAGAATATCCTCAAGTACCTACGGAGGAATAAGGACTGGGTCCCTACCCTCGTTGGCAGTGAGGACTTGAGAGTTGTAGGGTACAGTGATGCTAGCTTTCAGACTGACAGGAGACAGTGGCTGATTCCACTTGTGAATCAGAGTATATAGCAGCAAGCGAGGCAGCAAAGGAGACTATATGGCTAAAGAACTTCATCGGAGACCTTGGAGTTGTACCAGCTATAAAGGAGCCAATGGAGATTTTCTGGGACAGCAATAGTACGGTTCCCTTAGCCAAGGAACCAAGAGATCATGGGAGATCCAGACACATTGACAGAAAATATCACTTCATCAGACATCGAATAGAAGAAGGAATCCTCGTGGTAAAGAGGGTATCATCGGATGAGAACCCAGCAGATCCCCTCACAAAGGGACTGACTCGGGCTAAGCATCTCCAGCGTGCTCGGACCATAGGGCTGAAGGATGATATTAGTTTTAGTAGTTAGATAATCTTGAAATTTGTAAAATGTAATTGACATTTGATGATAAACAAAAGTTGTTATTTATGAGTAAAGTGTTGCTATCTCTTGTCAATCGTTTACTATTATTTCTTTTTGCATGTTTTGACTTCCAGAATAATTATGTTATGGTTTATATCATATTATTCAAACTCTCCACAGTCGGTCATATGTTGGAAGTAGATATGAATCAAGACTATCATGGGTTGGCTTGTAGAGGTCTAAGATGTTAGACAAAGCGGGGCTACAACACTCATGAGTGCTCATAAGTTCTGAGTATTGGTTTCAACCCACGTTCACTTGTATCACTTCATGGAATTCATCTCGAGTGATCGTGAGACGGTAATATCATATAAGTCTTCAAACCTAGAGATTTGATTTGTTGCCTATGAGTTGGTTATGCATTGATTGCATGAAAACGCATTGGTAACTCGATGTTATGAACCGTGCTTTTGTGTGTAATTCAACAAGTAGTAGAGCAAACATATGAGTCGAAGTTTATCTGTTCCTTCTAGGATTAGAAGCGATATCTGGGCCCCTCGATGATTTTGGTTTGACCTATGTACCGGGCCCGGTCAGAACTATATTTGATGTGTTCAGTTAAGTTCTATGTCAAACAAATCGGAAATCAGGAAACAAATGATGGACAATAAGCAAGACCATGTTCCATGTATTTGTCCGGCTGATATCTAGAACAGAGGATTATATGATCACTTATCTAAAATGGCGCTTCATAGTTCAACAGAGTTTAAAGAGCTACGATTGATGATCGGTTCCTGAAGTCATACTTGCAACTATAGTTATTAGACTTATCCAAGTGGGAGACTGTTGGATATAGTGTCTAAGTCCATAACTATATTTGGTATGTACTTGACCCGACCCGGCATGGTCCATTTGGGTTGCACTTCACCCGAACAATTTATGGATAATCGTTTGAGAATAGTATAAGTTATGATTTATTAATATATTATAAGTCCTAATATATTAATATAAAATCATATTATTTAATTAGTATTGATCTATAATTAATCTAGAATTAATTTAGAGATCAAAAGTATGACTAATTAAATATGGGCTCTTGTATTTATATAGTGTGGGCTAATGCTTATTTGGAATGGGCTAGGCTTGCATGGAAAGTCCATGGATACTCCATGGAGCTTTAACCCATGGATCTCATGGAAATGAAAAGACATGGGTATTAGGGTTTACATGGATGTAACCCTAATCCACTACACTATATAAAGGAGGCTTTGGTTCTTGAAATTGCACTAGTTGATGTGTGTGAACTAAGAGGGCCGATTTGAAGAAGTTTGTGACTATTCTCTCAAGTTTCCAAGTTTGTGGTGATTTGTGACTTCCATTTGAGGCATCCACATTATTGGTGCTAGGCTCTAAAACTCCAAGCAATCAACTACTACTACAAGGTAAGTAATTCTACTAGTTTTATTTGATTCAAGTACCCCATGTCATGCTAGTTAGGATAAGAACCTTGGAAAAATAATTATTTGCATGTATCTTAGTCAAACATAGATCCAAGGTTTCTAGGGTTGCATGTACACCATAGGAGTGTTAGAATGCTGAAAAGCCACATCCTGTATCAAGAACTCTCCACTTTCCTCTAGTCCATGCATGTCATAACAAATTTGGAAACCACATCCTGTATCAAGAACCCAAAAATTTGAAATATAAGTATTATTGACTTGAATAGAATACATACCAAGAAGACCAAACTACTATGGCCTTGGCATCTTTCACTTCTTGCAAGTACTTGGGGAAGATTCTTCTCCAATGGCCCTTTTGGCCACAATTAAAGCACACCTTCCTTTATATCATCAACATGAGGAGTATTGAAGTTAGACATTGCTTCTAATCCTCTGGACTCTCCATGATGAACCTTCCCTTTCCAGTTGGATTGGAAAGGGGCCTTTCTCTTATTTACTTTTCTTTGTTGGACAACCATGACACGTGCATTTGTAGAACTATTGGAATATAACTTCTTTATTCTTTCCTCGGCCATTTGCAACAGATTGGGAAGCTGAATCAATGTGGTCTTTGTATTTTTCAAATGATAGGTCAATATCAACTGATCATAACTATTGGGAAGATAGTTTAGGACCATGTCAATGGCAAGGTCCTTATCAATGTTCACATTCAACTTGTCCAATCTTTCCACATGCCTTTGCATTGCCTGCACATGAGCGCACACAAATTACCCTTCTTTCAGTTTGCACACCATAAGGGACTTGACTACTTCATAACACTCTTGTCTCACTTTCTTGTGGAACATTTGAGACAAGGTTGTGTTAAGCTCATATGGCTAGTAATCATCATAAGCCTTTTGGAGCTCAGGTGCCATAGTTGCAATCATAATGTAAGAGACCTTTGTGGCATCATCCACGTGCTGATCATATTCAACAATCTCCTCAGCAGTGGTAGTTTCATTGTCGATTTCTAGAATTAGAGTAGTAATAACTGTTGGGTTTTGAGCATTCTAACACTCATATGGTGTACATGCAACCCTATAAAGCTTGGATCTATGTTTTCTCTATTATACATGCAAATATTAACTATTCCAAGGTTTCATCCTAACTAGCATATTATGAAGCACCTATACTACAAAGTTCTAGTTAGATGACATACCTTTTGATGTAGCTTGATGTCTTTAAGCTTTAAGAGCTTAGCCCCAATAGTGTGGAAGCCTCAAATGGAATCACAAATCACCAAAACACCTTGGAAGAACTTGAGAGAATATGTATGCACACTAAAATCGGCCCACTCTTATTTTCACACACTTGTACCAATTTTGTGAGCCAAGGACCCCTTTATATATTATGGAGGATTAGGGTTACATCCATGTAAACCGTAATACCCATGACCTTTCATTTACATAGGATCCATGGGTTAAAAGCTCCATGGACCATCCATGAAAGCTTAGCCCAACCTAAATGAACTTGGCCCATTCCATATATATAAGAGTCCATATTTAATTAGTAATAACATACTCTTTGTTCTTGTAGTGAAGCATCATCTTCAGGTTTCTCATCCAGTCCATGTAGTTTGGACGACAAGCTTGTCCTTAACAAGGACCGATAGTAGAGTGAAGTTGTGGTTTGATGGAGGAGGTGGAGGAGGAGGAAGTTCACCAGTTGAAGACATATTTCTTTCTGAAAATAAAGACAATATTTTAGTTAGTTGACTCAATCCTTAATATTTTAACCCAAATTAATATTCAAGGCTAGGATGCAATAATGCAATTCAAAATTAAGAAAAGGGATGTCGTAATCTAATTCCAAATTCATTTAAGTTAGTTGACTTAAATATTTTAGTTAGTTGACTCAATCCTTGATATTTTAACCCAAATTAATATTCATGGCTAGGATCCAATAATGCAATTCGAAATTAAGAAAAGGGATGTCGTAATCTAATTACAAATTCATTTAAGGTAGGTAATGAATTTTACCAATTTCATTCTATATGAAATTCCTAGATCATTTGAGATTCATTGAATCTTATCAATGACATGTTTAATCTCGATTATGATCTTCAATTTGTGACTGGGATGTCGAAGATCACAAGCAAGATGTAAATAACCATGCAAACCCGCTTGACAACCTCAATGTCTTTTATCATCTCAAATTAACGTGACGATAAACCACACACGCTCCATTAACTAATGATAATTTTTTATTTTGTGCCATCATTTCAACTTTATAGTCCCTAATTTGTGTGCTGGTCGACCACACACGCTCCACTAATGATTCATAAAGATTGATGTGCGCTTTCATGGATTAGAATACACTTTCACATTTTTCTTAAAGTAACTAGAGTGACAAATATATAAAAGGTTCTATTACTTTATAGCATTATACTTTTAAGTGAATATATCCTATTGAACCCTTTCGAATAACGACGCTCCACCATACAAGGGAGCGGTGGGTAAGATTCGACACCCAATGACGGTCATTTTATAGGCCGCTTCCTTATACCCACTTAAAGTATGGCTTCATCAACGAGGCCTACTATTGATTCAACTGACTCATGATATACATATAGTATTAAACTTTATATATATATATATATATATATATATATATATATATATATATATATATATATATATATATATATATATATATATATATATATATATATATATATATGAAAGTATAAGGGTGTAATTTAAACTTTTAAAATAATGTTCAGAAATTATATTAATGATTTCAAAATTAATCCTTTTCATTTAATTAATCAAATAATTAAATTTAATTAAATCATGAGGATAATTCAAAGATTTTAGATAATAGGAGATCATATTACAAAATTTAAAAATTCAAATTTTATCCAACTAAAACAATATTTATAAATGTAATTATCATAATCTAAATCTTAATTATCCAAAAAAAATTCGCTAAACAGTGGGTCCCCCACGACGTGACAGATAAATCTCCACGTCGTGGCAGGATTAGAAAAAACGCAGGTCAGACATTGGCCACGACGTGGTAGAAGAGCCCACGACGTGGCGATGAAATAGAATGACGATTCTGCAATCCTTTAGTTCTTCAAGTTGAACTAATGCACATTCAATTGTTAGATAGCCTGGATCAGATACCACTGATGGTTTTTACGTGTAATAATGCGGAAAATACATTAAACTCTTAATGGTACATACAACCTAATTTGATCTATGTCATAACTCTACCGAAGCAACATACTATTGAACAAAAAACCTTTATAACCCTATTTGAAATCGAAATTCACAAGGATAATAACATACCTCTAATTTTTTTATTGTAAACAAACCATTTAATCCAACTAGATCAATCCAATAGTCTCTTGAAAAAAACTAGATTCAATTGTGTCCAAGCCTCTAATGGTTCACACCCACAACACAAGAACCGTAGAAGATTAAGGAGAGAGGGGAGAGGAAGGCAATTTTCGGATTTGGTATGTCTAATCGCATGGCCAAAAATTCGAAAGTGCAAGGCCCTATTTATAATTGATTAGGAAACACCTAGAAACCTTAATTTGAACATAAAGTAAAATTATTTCAAATAAGGTAATTATCTAGTTCCTTAATTATCTTCATGAAGGCTTCCAGAAGACACCAAGAGGAGCCTGCAAACCGTCAATCACATGAAGGTTATGGAAGTTGTCGTCTGCTCAACTTTTAAACAATTACAACTATAGTCCTTCAACTTTTAATTAATTCTAGTTAACCCAGAATTAATTCCAAATTAATTCTAAATTAATTATAACTATTTCTAATTAATATATTAGCCATATAATATACTAATAAAACAGTTATCACTCTCCTAAAATCAATCTAAGAAATTTCTTGGTTATGAGGGAAACCCAAAAAGGACTTTACTCTTATTCATCAATATTATACCGATTTAGTTAGGACATTAGACACCTTAATCCAACATAAAGTTCTCACCTTTAGGATTCGTTGGTTTAGATCTAGGTTAGCCTTTTGGTTTTCATGCTTCTTGTCGTATGATTTAGATTCTTATGACTAAGAGCTACTACACAACTTAAGGTTGTCATTTCTTGTTGTTTTTTAGGTTCACATGTCATAAAAATGGTATCTTGGTTTCTATCCTTCATCCATGCAAGACTTTTTGGGCATTAGAAGGTGTTAGGAAACTAGGGTTTGAGTTTGAGCTCCACTTTTCCAGGAAAAGGCATAAGTTTATCAACTTTATCACTCTAGACGTTTATCGGGACCAGAACTGAGCATTTGATGATTGGTCTTTATGAATTAAGAGCTTGAAGTAAAAATGACTTAACAGCTCTATATGCGGGGTACAATCTTGGCTACGCCCAACGTAGCCTAATTTTGGCATGTTTTATGGTACAGACTCTACGCCCTATGTAGATTAATATGTATGTCGTGCGTAAGTCAATGTAAGGTTGACTGTTGACTTTTTGACCAATTTGACTTTTTGTCAACTGTGAGGGGTTGAGGACTTAGAAGGGCAAAATGGTCTTTTTCCGAAATAAGGATTTATCTTGGTGGTTGGACTTGCTAAGTTGGGGTATTTACCATAATTGCTAATTAGGGTTGTTTTGGATATGTTTAGTGTGAGGATCTTTTGTAGCAGCAACTCGAGTGTGAGGTTTACCTGAATATCGATTAAGGTGAGTTTTCTCATTATAGTGTAGAACACTAGGTGTTGTATGTGCTTTTTGTCTTTGTGACTCTTATTGTATGCATGTACGCTTGTATGCTATATGTATGTGGTGGTGAAATAGACTCGGGGGCGAAATAGACCCATTCGGTTGAAAAATACCGATTGAGTTGAAATAGACTTGAGGGTGAAATAGATCCGGGCGTGAAATAGACCCGCCCGGTTGAAAAATACCGATTGAGTTGAAATAGACTCGAGGGTAAAATAGACCCGTTACAGCTTCGAGCTGATATGTATGTATGGTATGCAGTATTTTTTTGGGAACTCACAAAGCTTTGTTCTTACAGTTTATGTTTATGTCTCAAGTACTTCCGGTTCCAAAGGGAAGAGCTCGACGTGATTGCATCGCATCCACCAGTCTTCTGCATTTTATGATATGATTTGTAATCTGATAACTGGTATATACATTATCACACTTTGATGGGTTTTAGAATGAATGATTGGTGGTTTTGATTGACTTAAAAACAAAAAAATTTACTTAGTGTTTATGGGACGTTATAACCATAACATATATACAATGCATACATATATTGGCCTTCAACTTATAACTGGTATGCACCTTGGACTTCAGCATTTAAATGGTTTGCCCTATATAGCCTTTAGCATGTAGCTCGTCTGCTTTCCTGTTGGCCTTTAGCATAAATCTAGTCAGCCCGGGTTTATTGGCATTCAGCACAAGGTTGGTCCGCCCTCAACTCAATACTTGTAACAACATACATGTAGCAACAATCAACATAACATGCAACTACTATCCTAGTCTAATTGCCTAATTGCATACTACTGGGAAACTATATTTTAACATACAAAGGATACATACTTTAGTATACAATATAGTGAGAACAACTCACCTGGATAGTTTCTTAGGGGATAAATAGTTAACCGGATAATTTGACTGTTGAACAACACTCCAACGGGGATTAACCTATGAATACTGAGAGTTCTATCAAATAAGGATCAGTCAGGCAGGCCAGTTGGGAAGCATAACCATTTGGGCATATAGCCTTTCTGAAATCCAAAAACCAAGCCAACCTGACCATTCTAGACACCTCTATTGTAAGTAGATCAATGATCATTATGATTGGATTATTGATAAATCTTATTTACACATTCATAATAACGAATATGAATAGAAATATAAGTTACCCTTAAAATCCTAGTAACTGTATCTTAACTTATATGGAGTTTCTAGCAAAAACCAGGATTTAAGCTAGATGAACTTCGATACCGGGAGCTTCTACTACCCAATCCTAGATGCTTAGAGCTTCACTAAGCTATAATACCTCAAAACCTTGAAGGAAATACTCAAAAATCGAACTTATAAGCCGAGAGAGAGATTAGGGAAAGTATGTGGGGGAATAAGAGCTGAAGGGCCTTTTATAGGCAATTTTTATGACATACACGCCGCACCTCGACCACCTGCGCGTCGATATCAAGCGTTGTTGTCAAGGGTGCCCCCTGGTTCGGACACGTGGTAGCTTCTGGTCCATTTATTCTGGGTAAAATCATAGATCTTCAAAATTTATATCTCTCTTACACGATCTCTGTTTTTGACGTTCTATATATCCACACATAGGTAATTCCGAGTACTACAATATTCATTTAGACTCCGTCAGCTAATTCTTGTCCTATGTCCGATCTTAAATTTAACAATCTACGAAGATTATACCGCTAACAACCGTGTAAAATTCATAACTTCTTCAAACAGATTCCATTCTTGACTGTTATTATATTGACGTAATCATATTAATGAGATATTCAATTCTCATTTAGATTGTTTTTCCTAACAACTGACCGATCTTGAAACTTGGAAAAATCATAACTTCCTCATACGAAGTCAGATTTTGACGTTCTGTATACGCTCACTCTCGGTTTAACGAATACTACAACTTTTGTTTAGCTCACTTAGGCTAAAAAAGAAATTCATCAAAATTTTACTTTTTTACGCGGAATTGTTCCAGTTTAATCTCGAAACTTCGAAAAAACGTAACTTCTTCATACAAAGTTAGATTTACGTGTTTTATATATCTACGGAATCGTATTAACGTTTCCTACATGTTTATGAAGATTATTTTGGCTCACTCGTAATATATTTTTATTTTGTATTTTATAATAATTACAATCTACGGCTATAGTAAAAATGGGGTGTTACAACTCTCCCCCACTTATAAGGATTTCGTCCCCGAAATCTAACTACATAATTCTGGGTAGTTGCTCCTCATCTCTTCTTCTCATTCCCAAGTCCATTCTAATCCTTTTTGGTGTTGCCACTGAACCTTCACTAGACTGATTACCTTGTTGCGTAAGGTTTTTGTCTTTTTATCTAGGATTGCTACTGGTTTTTCTATGAAGTTCAGACGTTCATCTGTATGAATATCCTCCAAAGGTACAAATTCAGATTCATCCATAATGTACTTCCTCAACTGTGAGACATGAAAGGTATTGTGGATCTGACTGAGCTATTCTGGCATATCCAGACGGTTTGCAACCTTGCTCACTCGAGAAATAACCTGAAAGGGTTCGATATACCTAGGGACTAACTTGACCCTTTTTCAGAACCGAGTGATAACTTTCCATGGCGAAACTTTGAGTAGTACGAGATGTCCGACTAGGAATTCAAGATCTGACCTTTGTCAATATGCATAACTCTTATGCTGACTCTAGGCAGTTTGCAGTCTTTCTCTTACTTGTTGGATAAGTTTTGTAGTCTTGATTAAAACGTTCGTACTTCCCATGAATCGTTGGCCAACTTCTCCCCAGCATATGGGAGTCCGAACCTTTCTCCCACATAGCATCTCGAAGGGAGGTCTACCAATACTTGAATGATAGTGGTTGTTGTACAAGAATTCTGCCAACGGTGGATAATTATCCTAGTTTCCACTGAAATCTAACAAGCATGCTCGCAAAATGTCTTCAGGGGTTTGTATCTTCCTTTCACTTTGCCCATCGGTATGAGGGTGATAAGTTGTGCTGATATGCAACCGGGTACCCAGCTCATAAAGGAACTTCCTCCAAAACTGAGAAGTGAAATGAACGTCTCTATCAGAGATTATCGAGACTGGTACTCCGTGTTAAGAGACTACCTCCTTGACCTACACTTCTGCAAGTTTCTCCGCCGATGAGCTTTCTTAAATAGGCATATAACGACCCAAAAATCAAGGGTAAAAATTTCATTTTTATTATAGTCAAAACACAGATATCTTTGAATCCAAGTATTCCAAAACATTGCTAATTAAAAACATTTATCAGAGTTAATCCCAAAATCACATAATGCGGAAAACACGGGTGTATGTGTTGCGATCAAGCTAAGCCCTTCCTTTCTAAAACAATGATACCTGAAACCATAAATAAAACTGTAAGCACGAAGCTTAGTGAGTTCCCCAGAGCATACCCCATACAGTCCACATAATCACATAATCCATATTAGCTATAAAATTTACATAAACCATATATGTCATGCATACAACATATAGGGATGCCGTGGGCTCGTCCCCAGGGTCTTACTCCAGGATGCCATGGGCTCCCCACATGGTCTTACACCTAAGTGCCATGGGCTCTCCACATGGTCTTACATCCGGGTGCCATGGGCTCTCCCATCGTCTTTAATAGGAAAGCCATGGGCTCTCCACATGGTCTTACATCCAGGTGTCATGAGCTCCACCATGATCTTCCAGGAAAGTATCAGAAACACAACTAGCATACCACATAGTCACTAGCATACCACCCATACATGCATACCACACATATCAGTAGCGAATCTACAATAAACACTACAACATAATAGGAAAGCCATGGGCTCTCCACATGGTCTTACATCTAGGTGTCATGGGTTCTCCTATGGTCTTTCATACAAGCATACCACATATACCACTAGCATACTTCCTAGCACATACCCAACTAACATGCCATATAATACAATTTCAGCTAGTGTACCACATATCATAAAATGGGTCGGCCTTGGTGCCTTAGACCCATTGGTATGGTGAGGAGACTCACCTTGAATGCAGAAGCTTCCTGAAAGAAATCCTTAGCTGCTGCCTTGTCCACTTCCTGAGCTATCAATACCGATCAATATACCCAATTAGCAATTGGGTCCCATACCATAATGCTTAATCCATGCATGGGTTAAAATGACCATTCTACCCCTGGCCCAGTATGATCCAAAACTAAGGCCCAAACCCAAAACAAAAGTCCAACACTATAATGTCCATAAATCCATCAATGGCCCAATTTTCCAAATTGGGCCCAATCTCTTCATAGGTCTTGCCATGAGGCCCAATCATTCTTTTCAGTCCAATACACTTAGCATTCCAATGGTCCAATAATAATTCTCTGATGGCCCAAGGACCAAGCCCATTGGTCCCACAAAAGATAAACACTCCTACAAGGCCCAATATATGGCCTAATTTCCAATTGGGCCCAATACCTTCACATGGGCCTCAGGCTAAGGCCCAATAATGCTTCTCTAGTCCATAATCCTATTTCCAATAGGCCCACGAAGGCCCACAACAACCTAGTCCAAGAATTGGCGTAACCCGAGGCCCACAAATGCGAAGTCCATTTCTATATTGGGCCACAAGGCCCAATAGGCCCAACTATTCCAATATTGGCCCAAAGATGCATTCAGGCCCAACTATCTGCAAATCCAGGCCCAAAACCATTAGCGCCCAAAGGTCCGAAGTCCACTAAAGCCCAAGTTCTCCTGAGAGCGTACGCCCAACATACATCTTCTGTACGCTTAACACACTGGGTGAAAGGTTGTATGCGTAGCGTACTACATAGTACGCCCAGCGTACAACCAGCTTATGCACAAAATCCATTAAGTGCTTAATAGTTGAAGACTTTACGTCCCAAACTCATATCTCGGTCGTTTGATGAGTCCTAAGGCATAAAGTTGGCAACTTTATGCCTCTGCATGCTCTAAAAAGACTAAATAGCATTCTACTTCCATAAAAATGGTCTTAACTCTTGCATGAACCCATTAATACCTTCAAGATGGCATCTTTCTGTCTTAGGGACTCAATTAGTACCAAGGGTGGCAACCCTAAGCCTAAGAATTGGATTTTAACCATAAAGCTTCATCCTTGGGACCAAAATGAACTAAAACTCACAAATGAGAGATCTAAGATATCCATGGTCAAGTTCAGAGGTTTATACCTTCATCAAGCTAACAATGAGTCACAAAAGCCAGATCCATAAGCTTTTTCTTGATCCCCATCTTTGCATCAAACTCCACCTTCTTGAAAATGGGCCAAACACTCCAAAAATGGACTCCATAAGCTCAAAATGCCACCATGAATGGCTAAGGATGATTTCTACGGTTTTAGAGGGTGGAGGCTGAAGATATTAGGGTTAGGTTATGATATAAGGAGGTTAAATAGGGTCCAAGACCCTAAAATAGGGTTCTGATCTGACTAGCGTACACCCAACGTAAATATGGTACGCCCAGCGTACTCCGAAGAACATTCACGACCATGCTGGTCAGTACGCCCAACGTACTCCAAGGTACGCCCCGCGTACTATTTGTGTATCCCCTGTGTAATCGGCTAAGCCTGAAAACCACGAAACTTCCGAAGGCCATAACTTCTTCGTTATAAGCTCGATTCCGACGATCCTTATATCCACGGAAAGGTAACGAGAAGCCCTAAACTTCTAAAAACTCAAACCTTTCTTAAGACTTTCTGAACAAAAATCCATTTTCCGCAAAAGCCCGAACTGACACTTTACCGAAATACCCCTACACTCCAAAATACGAACCGAACACCCGGATCACTTCTAATGCATCACCCGCACCCAAATGGGCCTAGATCTTACCTTTTCAAAAGCCCTAATCCTTATGATGACTGATCTTCAGGCCACAACCTCAGACTAGGAATCGATTCGGAACAGGATGTTACAAGGCACGAAGTGGGAACTCTTTGTTAGTTTATCAATTATCACCCATATAGTGTCTACACCACGAGGGGTCTTTGGTAACTTGGTGATGAAGTCCATCTTTATTTGCTACCAGTTCCATATCAGGATATCAATAGGCTGCAATTTTCCATGGGGCATCTGGTGTTCAGCCTTGAACTTATGACAAGTCAAACACCTCTCGACATACCATGCTACATCTCTCTTCATACAGTGCCACCAGTAACTATGCCTATCATCCTTGTACATATTTTTAGCTCCGAGATGAATCAAGAACTAGGACTTCTGTGCCTCATCCATCAATATTTGTCGGGTTCCTCCAGCATACAGGACCCACACTTTGTCGTGCAGGGTTAACAACCCATGGTTTTCCCTACAATTCTCGCTCTTTTTCAAATCTCTTCTTTGATGCTTCACTCTGAGCTTGGTTGATCATTTCTAGCGTTGTAGTGATTATTTTCATCCTTAAGCATACACCTTTCATCGGTGTATTAGTCGTCTTCTGATTTAATGAATCAGCTACTACATTGGCCTTACCTGGGTGGTAAAGGATTTCGAAATCGTAGTCCTTCACTACATCTGACCATCGACGCTTTGGGTTGATCCATTAGGTATCTCATGCTTTTGTGGTCTGTGCAGATGGTGCATCGCACTCCATACAAGTAATTCCTCCAAATATTGAGAGAAAATACCACTGCTCCCAACTCCAGATCGTGTGTCAGGTAATTAACCTTATGGGGCTTCAAATATCTTGAGGCATATGCGATTACTCGACCTCATTACATGAGGACGGTCTGAAACCCATGATTGATGCATCACAGTAAATTACCATGTCATCAACGCCTTCTGGAAGGGCTAATACTGGAGCTTCAGATAACCTTTGCCTTAATATTTCAAACGCCAATTGTTGCTTAGGACCCCAACGAAAAGTAACTCCCTTCTTCGTTAAAAGGGTCATTGGTATCGCAATCTTGGAAAAATCTTGGAAAAATCTTCTTTAGTATCCCACCAATCCTAGAAAACTCTGTATTTATGAAGGAGTAGTCGGGACCAGCCATTGCATTACTACTTCAATCTTGTTTGGGTCTAGTAAAATACCATCCTGGTTCACAAGTTGCCCAAGGAATTGGACCTCTCATAACCAGAACTGACACTTGGAGAACCTTGAATACAACTTCTCCCTTGTTAGAACCTCTACTACTTCTCTTAGGTGCTCCTTATTCTGCTCTTGAGTCTTTGAAAAGATTAAGATATCGTCGATGAACACGATTACTGATCGGTCAAGCATAGGTGTACACACCTGGTTCATTAAATCCATGAATGTGGCGGGTACATTAGTGAGCCCAAAAGGCATCACTACAAAATTCATAGTGGCCTTACCGATAACTGAATTCATTCTTTGGTATATCTTCCTCTTTTACTCACATCTGGTGGTATCCTGATCGTAGATCAATCTTGAAAAACCACGACGCTCCTTGGAGTTGATCAAAAGTCATAAATCCTTGGTAGTGGATAGCGATTCTTCACCATGAGTTTGTTAAGTTCTCTATAATCAATGCATATTTTGTGCGACCCATACTTCTTCTTAACAAAAAAAAGTGGTGCTACCCAAGGCGAACTATTTGGTTGAATAAACTCCTTTTCCATCAACTCTTGAAGTTGATTAGACAACTCCTATATCTCTGGGGGTGCAAGACGATAAGGTGACTTGTCTACAAGTGTCGCACCAGGAACTAATTCGATCATATTCTACCTGTCATTCTGGGGTACACCAGGAAGGTCCTCGAGAAACACATTGGGGAATTCACAAACTACTAGTACTTATGCAATAGCTTCTCCCTTCTCTTCCCGAGTGTCGACCAAATATGCCAAAAATCCCTCACAACCATGTTGTAGATATTTTTCAGCGCTTGCGGCGGAACAAAACGTTGAACCACTCTTCAATCCTTCTCCTTGGATGGTTAGTTATCCCCCACTTGGGGTACGAACCCTTACTCTCTTTTGCTTACAGTTGATCAGAGCCTTAAACTGGTTAAGCCAATCCATACCTACTAATACATTCATCTTTCGCATAGGAATGGGAATGAGATTTATGGGGAAACTACTATCGTTTGTTCTTAGAGTACATAGACGGTAAACCTTTGATGCTTTAACTGTTAAATCATTAGGTATTTATACTCTAAGAGGATGTTCTAAATTTCCTATGGTGTTATTAAGGTTCTTGATAAACTTAAGCGATACAAATGAATGACTTGTTCCATAATCAAATAATACCAAGGCAAGTATGGAGTTGACTAGAAACGTACCAACTACGACGTCGGTTGCCTCCGTAGATCTTCAGCCGTGAGCTAAAAGGATCGTCCTTTAGTCCTTGGGAATTCAGCTCCTCCCTGGCTTCCATCAGTTATCCTCAAGGTTGCATGTGTTAGAGCTTGTATTGCACCTGTTTGCTTCAAAAGAGGGAACTCGGCCTTGAAGTGAACTAGCTGGTTGTAGATGAAATAGACACGCATGTTATGTTTGCAATCCCTGGCATAATTCCCTTCATTGCCACACTAGCACCCTGTTCCCGTTCTACAAGGACCGTCGTGAATTTTCCCGCACTTATTGCAAGTGCGTCTTTCTAGCTTCTAAACCTTAAACCATTGGGTTTAAACTTTTTGGTTGTGGGTTGTGATGGAGTCAAAGTCTACCTTATCTCCTTCGTTTGGGTCTCCAACTCAATTTCTATCCTCATAGCATGCTCTTGCATCTCCGTTAGATTCTTGTATCGATTTTTCGATAAAAACTCCTTGATATCAACCTTGATAATTCTTAGGTACCTAGACATATTCACTTGTTCCGAGGATGATTACTCAGGGAAAAACAAGGCACTCTCTGTGAACATCTTGGTGATATCTTTCACCGTTTCAGTTGTCTGCTTGAGCGACAAGAACTCATAAGCTAGTCGCTCCCTTTCTACTAGTGGAACATACTCCTCTCTGAACTTCTCTACAAACTGTTCCCAAATCGCCGCGTTCTTCTTCACTGGTGAATAATCATTTATGAAAAAATCCACCAGTCTTTCGCCCCATGACGGAGGAGATTCTGTGCATACCTAAACTTTAAGTTAGTTGGTCAAGCACAAGTGTAGAAGCATCATTCTACTTCTAAGATCCATCTCATTGTAGCAATTGGGTCTCTCTCACGCCTTCAAATTATGGGGGCTTGGTGTTATTGAAATCACTATAAGGCATTTCCTTATCTACAGACGAGGCTGTAGCAGTAACAACAGCAGTGGTGGCGGCAACAGTACTAGCAATACCAACATACCGTTCATCGAACAAAGCGATTAGTTAGGTTTTGATAGTTCCGAACAATTTTGGCATCATCTCTCTTACAGCTGATGCTACCGCTGTCTCGATCCAATCACATATGTCGCTCTCTCTTGGTCTTGACCCTTCTGATCCAGAACTCGAACCGCTCGCTCTAGTAATCATCACCATATTGGAGACATAAGCGGGACTATATTAATACAAAATTATCGTATTATCTTTAAATAACATTCAATCCCTCCCAGTTTCTTAGTAACCATGCAACTTTTCTTGGTTCCTATATGGATCCTGTGCTTCCGGTAGTACGGGCGCATACTACCTTCCATAACTTTCCATACTAGATCCAATCATTGTCTTATGGTTCCTAAGTCACCACACTCTTCTATCAGCAGGCCTTTTCATATGTAGTATAACAAGGAACTGATTGCTAATTCTCCTACATTTTCTTCTAGGGTTTCTTTTATCCGAGTTCTCGTACCGTAGGAAGTTGTTCCTAATATCGATAGTCGCTTCGTTTATACAACTCGTACACAATCCATGATTGGATAGTCATTCGAATAATTAATTCTACCCTAAGCCCACAACCAAACGAGGAACATGGTGTAAGGCTGAACTACGTATTCTAAGCCTATAGAATCCTAGTTACGTTCAACTTTAAAGCATACACTTAGTAATTATATGATATCAGAACAGGCTTCAAGTAGCATGTAAAAGCAATCCCTAAGGCTACAAGGCGTCCTAAATATCATGTAATCCTAACTTAGCAATTCCTAAAAATATCCTTAGCCTTACACTAACATGCATTTCTAACAGATCATATATCGGCAGATATAACAATATGGATATTTTGGGGATCACTTTCCTTTCTGAGCTCCGCCTGACTGTATGCATTGCATCTTTTTCCTTCTTGTGCCATTTATTTTATAGAAAGATTTTATAAGATATTTAGATCCTTAGTTTGAGTCTAGAATCACACGACCGTTCATCCAATTCTCTCAAACCAGGTCTATGATACCAACTTGTAATGTCCTGAAATTTAAGGGATTTTTTTACATTTTATTTTATTAAACATAAGTCTTACAACCCATACAAAAGGTACTATCATACATTTACTTAAAAAGAGTTTTAGCGGAAGTCTTAAAACAAAGGCCTTCGATGCGGGTACAGTCAGGCGAGGGCCTTTCCTCGATCTGAAGAACATCCTGAAAAACAGTTATTCAAGAACTATAAGCCGAGGCTTACTGAATTCACTCAATATACCACATACCACAACATATATATACAATGCATACACATATTGGCCTTCAGGTTATAGCTGGTCCGCACCTTGGCCTTCATCATTAAACTGGTCCACCCTATATATCCTTCAACATGTAGCTGGTCTGCTTTCCTTTGGCCTTCAACATAAAGTTAGTCAGCCCGGGTTTACTGGCCTTCAACACAAGGATGGTATGCCCTCAACTCAGTACATATAACAAGATACACATAACAAGCAACTTACTATCGTAGTCTAATTGCCTAATTGCATACTACTGGGCAACTGTATCCTAACATACAAAGGATACAAACTTGAGTATACAATACAGTGAGAAGAACTCACCTGGATAGTTTCTTATAGGATAAGCAGTTAAACGGACAATTTGACTGTCGAGTAGCACTCGTACAGGGATTAACCTATAATATTATAGCTTATTAGTTCCAATGGGAATCTGGTAATGAAAGGCTAGATCCATCACTAATCCCCACGAATATTGAGAGTTTTAACAAATAAGGATCAACCAGGCACGAAAGTTGGGAGGAAGGATCATTTCGGCATATCGCCTTCTTGAAATCCAACAACCAAGCCAACGTGACCATTCTAGACACCTCTCCCATAAGTAGATCAATCAGCATTATGATTGGAATTACTAATAAATCTTATTTACACATTCTGTAACACTCTAAATTTTCAAATAAATTTTTCATTTTTTTTAAACCCACACAAAACACAGTTTAACATCTCAAACTAAAATTTGATAATTGTTTCAAAACACAACCACAAAAGTTGTTGTCACATATCCCAGAATCCTCAAAACATAAATCAACAGGCTGGTGTGTACAATCATGCCGACGCCTTCCCACGATCCTGAGATGTACCTGAAACACATTTCACACAACACTGTAAGCACAAAGCTTAGTAAGTTCCCCAAAATACCACACACAAATAATTTGCCTCTCATGGCTATATCTCGATAAGGACCCTCTGGTCGTGTGTCTCAGTGAAGACCCTCCGGTCTCAAGGCTCGGGTTGGACCCTCCAGTCATGTATCTCAATGAGGACCCTCTGGTCTCACAACTCGATTCGGACCCTATGGTCCTATATCCATAAATGCACAAAATAATATACAACAGAAATCCGAAAGACAGAATGCATAATATCACATATCTCAGTATAAGCACATAAGACCCTCCGGTCAATAACACGGATAAGACCCTCCGGTCGCACAGTAATTACCACTCAGGTAAGTATAGTGAGAACACTCACCTCCTAAGTAAAGCAAGTATGTCTCGTACTCAAACTGCCGGTCTAGACTCCGCCTACATATATCATAATCATCTCTAATTAACAATTTGCATTAAGAACTCCCAAAGGTGTTAAGCTAACTCCTCTACTAGTTCTCGGAAAGGGTGAAAGACCATTTTACCTCCCCATGGTATCCAAAGTCTACAATTTGACCAAACCCTAAAAAGCCAACGGAAGCCAATACTCAAGTTAACACTCCATGTTGACTCAACTCGTCGAATGCATCTATGCGACTCGTTGAGTTCCTACTGTTATTATAATTCGGGAAAATTTGAGTCAACTCGCCTAGTTGTCTCACCAACTCGTCGAGTTTGCATAGTTTCCAGAATATCAGGGCAAACCCTAACCAACTCGTCGAGTTGGCTAATCAACTCGTCGAGTTCCTTCAGCCCTTTCTCTCATTCTGATGCTTTTAATCAAGACTAAGGCCCCAAACTCTAGATCTAGCCTCCTAGGGATGAGATACCACGTAAAGCTGCAAGCTTTATGTCCATGCATGGCATTTAGGGGTTAAATTAGCCAAAACAAGGCTCAACAAGGGGTTTAAGGCATGAAGATTGGCCAAAGCTTGATAAAGCTTGAGTCTTTAGGCCTAAAGGGCTTAATAGTGTCCAAATATGAAGTCTTAGCTTCAAAGCATGCTCAAAACCAATAATGACTCAAGAAGAAGCTATAAATGGCCATAAACTCTCTAATGAAGAGATCTAATAAACTAGTGATCAAGGTAATGGCTTTTTACCTTCAAATGGCTGCTACAACTAAATGGATGCCAGATATATAGACCTCTTCTTGTTCCAAGCTCTTCACTCTTCAAGGAATGCACCAAAACACACACTCTTAGCCTTAACACAATCTCAAGATGGAAGGTAACTCGATTAGGGTTTGTCTCTGGGTGACAAGGTGACGAGGGAGGTAGGGTAAAGGACTTAAGGTCCTTTAAATAGGGCACAAACCCTAAAAATTAGGGTTTTCTCACTCAGCTCGAACTCGTCGAGTTGAGTCCACCAACTCGTCGAGTTGGTTCTAAAATCACGCGGCCAATCTCAGTCTCTACTCGACGAGTTGGGGCCTCCAACTCGTCGTATTTCCCTATCAATATGAATATAATAAACATTTAAATTTATACCTGAGAGTCGGGATGTTACAACTCTCCCCAGCTAGAATCAAACATCGCCCTCGAAGTCATTCTCTGGAAACAGCTCCGGGTATTGCTCACGCATCTCAGACTCCGACTCCCAAGTCCACTCGGATCCCCTCCGATGCTGCCACTGAACCTTAACCAAGGGCACCTCTTTATTTCTCAAGATCTTCACCTTCTTATCGAAAATCGCCACCGGCTTCTCAATGTAATTCAGGCAATCATCGACCTGAATGTCCTCCAAAGGGACCACTGCCATCTCGTCGGCTACACACTTCCTCAGTTCGGATACATGGAAGGTGTCATGAATGTGGCTCAACTCTGTAGGTAGCTCTAACTGATAAGCTACCTTACCTACTCGAGCAATCACTCTGAAAGGACCAATGTATCTAGGGCCCAGCTTGCCCTGCTTCCAGAATCGAATCATCCCTTTCCATGGGCATACCTTCAGGAGGAAAAAATCACCGATCTGGAACTCTAGCTCGGATCGTCTCCAATCCGCGTGACTCTTCTGACGACTCTGGGCCGTCAACAACCTCTGTCTAACCAGCTGGATCTGCTCTGTCATCTTCAGCACTATCTCAGTGCTCCCCATCACTCTCTGCCTGACCTCCCCCCAACAGATGGGAGTTCGAAACCTCCTCCCATATAAAAGCTCAAAGGGAGGCATCCTAATACTGGAGTGATGGCTGTTGTTGTATGAAAACTCATCCAAGGGCAGGTAGGAGTCCCAACTCCCACCGAAGTCCATAACACATGCGCGTAGCATGTCCTCGAGCGTCTGAAATTTAGTCGGGTACCCAATTCCTCATGAAATTTCTTCCGGCGCTTGGAAGTAAAACGCACATCACGATCTGACACTATCGATGTTGGCACCCCATGCCATGCCACCACTTCTCGAACATAGACCTCGGCCAATTTCTCTGTAGAAGAGCTCTCACTTATAGCCAGGAAGTGAGCACTCTTTGTCAACTGATCTACAATCATCCAGATCGCATCGACACCCCTTGCAGTCCTCGGTAATTTGGTGATAAAATCCATAGAAATCTGCTTCTATTTCCATAGGGGAATCTCGAAAGGCTGCAACTTGCCATGAGGGCGCTGGTGCTTTGCTTTGACCTTGCGGCAGGCCAAACACCTCTCAACTATCCATGCCACATCTCTCTTCATAAAGGGCCACCAGTAATCGCGTTTCAATCCAAGTACATCTTAGTGGCCCCAGGGTGAATGGAAGACCTCGATTTATGGGTCTCCTCCATTAAAGTCTGTCGAGCTCCACCTGTGTATGGCACCCATATCCGCCTATGGTAGGTTATAAGCCCTCGACCATCCATCTCAAACTCAGAAATCTGCCGAATCACCCTTTCTCTCTTGCGGTCCTCTGGTCTCATGGCCACCGCTTGGGCCTCTCGGATGGTATCTATGATTAGAGTCATCACCGTCATCCTCATACACACGTCTCGGATTGGAGCACTCACTGCTCTACGACTCAGGGCATCAGCTACCACATTAGCCTTGCCAGGATGATACCAAATCTCGCATTCATAGTCTTTCACTACATCCAACCACCTCCTCTGTCTCATATTCAGGTTGGGCTGATCCATAAGGTATCTCAGGCTCTTATGGTCTGTGTATATGGTACATCGGGAACCATAAAGATAGTGGCGCCAAATCTTGAGGGCGAATACCACCGCCCCCAGCTCCAAATCATGGGTGGGATATCTCGTCTCGTGAGGCTCCAGCTGCCTCGACGCATATGCTATCATGTGCCCCCTCTGCATCAACACGACACTCATTCCCGATATGGATGCATCACAGTAGACTACGAAGTCCTCTACTCCCTCCAGAAGGGCTAACACTGGAGCTTCGCACAATCTCTGACGAAGAGTATCGAATGATGACTGCTGCTCAGGCCCCCAAGCAAAGATAACACCCTTCCTGGTCAATTTGGTGAGAGGAATATCAATCTTGGAGAAATCTCTGATAAACCTCCGATAGTAGCCTGCCCGCCCCAGAAAACTCCTGATCTCGTATTGGGACCTCGACACCTTCCACTGCATAATTGCCTCAATCTTGGCCAGGTCGACCAAAATCCCATTCTGGTTAACGAGGTGTCCCAAAAACTGGACCTCTCGTAACCAGAAATCACACTTAGAGAATTTGGCATAAAGCCTCTCCATCCTCAACACCCTAAGAATCTCCCGAAGATGCTCCTCATGATGTTCTCTAGACCTCGAGTACACCAAAATATCATCGATGAACACAATCACCGAACGATCTAACATGGGCCTACACACCCGGTTCATGAGGTCCATCAACGCTGCCGGTGCATTAGTGAGCCCGAAAGGCATCACCACAAACTCGTAATGCCCATAACGATTCCGAAAGGCCGTCTTCCAGATATCCTCCTCGTAGACCCTTATCTGATGATACCCATATCTCAAATCAATCTTGGAAAACCAAGATGCTCCGTGCAACTGATCAAACAAATCATCAATCCTCGGTAATGGATAACGGTTCTTGACCGTCAACTAGTTCAACTCCCGGTAGTCGATGCCCATCCGGTGTGAACCACCCTTTTTCTTGACAAAAAGGATCGGCGGTATAGCGCCTTGGCAATAGGCGCCGCCCCCGGAATCAGGTCGATCCGAAACTCCACATGTCTCTCAGGAGGCACACCCGACATTTCCTCGGGGAAAACATCCGAGAACTCACACACCACTAGAACATCGGAAACATAAATTGGCCTCTCTGTGACAACCTGCGTATCCATTACACACGCTAAAAAGCCCATCCATCCCTGCTGTAGAATTTTCCTTGCCCTGGCGGCATAGCAGAAAGCTGATCCCGATCTAGTCCCCTCGCCATAGACCATAAGCACTCCCCCAATAGGGTCTCGTATGGTCACCATCTGACGCTCGCAGTCAATCACGACTCCAAACCGGCTCAACCAATCCATACCCACTATGACACAAACATCTCCCATCTCCATCGGCACCAGATCTATAGGAAACTCAACACCAAAAATCTCTAAATCACACCCCCAAAATACATCAGTGGCAAAAACCGCATGCTCGTCGACTATAGAAACCCTCAACGGTCGACTCAAAGCCTCGTGTCTAACACTAATGCGACGACTAAAGGATAGAGACACGAAGGATCGACTCGCACCCGAGTCAAATAACACCAAAGCAGGCACAAAATACACAAGAAAGGTACCTATATTAAACATAATATAAGCACAAACAGATAATAATAATAATATCAGGAATAAGGAGGTACATACCAACAACAACATCAGGTGCTGCGCAGACCTCCTCCGCAGTCAGCTGGAAAGCTCTCCCACGAGCTCTCGGAGCCTCGACATTCCCCGTTCGGCCATCAGTAACGTGCAAAGCAGCAGGAGCAGAAGCCTGGGCTGGTCCCTGAACGAGCTGAGGACACTCGGCCTTACGGTGGCCAGTCTGGTTGTAATGAAAGAAAACCGAAAACCCTTGGGGCAATCCTACGCCATATGCCCCTCCTTGCCATATTTGTAGCAAATCCCTGATCGGCAAGATCCCTCATGACTCTTTCCGCACTTGCCACAAGTACGTCCCTTCTGGCCTCCTGCTCTCGTATTAGCGGGCTTAGCCCGCTTGGTCGTCGGCAACGACTGTACTGGTCTCCTGTCTCTCCCCTGAGACTCTCCCTCCTCTCTAGTTTGTATCACCAGCTCAATCTACCTCCTCCTGGTATTGGTCAGTAGCTCAGCAAATGTTTGGTATGATGAGTTCGCCAAGAACTCCCGAATATAATGCCTTAAAATGCTTAAGTACCGGCTCACACGTGCCTGCTCCGTAGATACGTGCTCAGGGCAGAACAACACCCTCTCATGAAACATCCTCGTAATCTCTGTCACTGTTTCTGTCTTCTTCTTGAGAGACGGAAATTCATGGGCCAATCGTTGTCTCTCCACCTAGGGAACGTACTTACTGGTAATAACTGGGTAAACCTCGCCCAAGTCACTGCTGCATGGTCTGTAGGAGAATAATCAGTCGTCACAAACCTCCACCAATCCTTCGCTCCCAAGCAAAGTTGGTTCAGTACAAACCGAACCTTCAGGTCCTCAGGGCATGAACAAGTATAGAAACACCCCTCGATATCATAAATCCATCTGAAAGCGAAAATTGGGTCCTAGGTCCGTCAAAATTCGGTGGCTTCGTTTTGCTGAACTCTCGGAGCAACAACGAATCACCCCTCCTGTGGCCTCGCGCTGCAAGGGCTGCAGCGGTAGTCTCTGTGACAGCAGCATAACGCTCGTCAAAAGTCTCAATCAACATGGTCTTAATAGACCCGAAAATCTCTTGAATGGCCTCCCTGATAGCTGCGGCCACCTCCACAGCAATGATGATGAACCAAAGAATCGAGTAACGAATTAATCAGAGTATGAATTCAAGTAAGAGTGCGAGATTTGAACACGGAATGTAAATATTATCTGTTATGCTCTATTACGCTTTCGAATTCTTTACAGAGTACAAAAGACAAAGTCTGTAAAAGTTCTTCTCTAACTCTAGTAAATAACCCTATTTATAGGGAACTGAAAGCGTACAAAAAATATACTAAGGCATAGACACTAAAGCTTCGAATATAAGTGCCCTAGTAAAATACATTACAAAATATTCGAAGAGTCCAAAACATACTTCGACTAAATACAACAATTCGACCCTTACAATCTCCCCCTTTGTAATCATAGTCGAAGTCTTCAATTTGTAAGAAGCGTGATGGAATACAGCAACACTCTTCGAATCTCCGTGTACCAGGAGATAATCTTCTTCAGCTCCTTCTTGTCACCTTTATTGTTCTTCTTGCAAAGATTCATACGAACAATTAAGTTCGTATACTGTGATGTTGAATACCTCTCCACTTCACTTGCTTGGAAAAAAAAACCGTTTAGACTTTCCAGCTTTGTCTTTTCCTGCGAAGACCAAACCAAAAGGCTTCAGGCAAATTTCACCATCAGCATACTTCTTCAAATCCGCCTGAGTCTTCGTAGGAGCCATCGGTGCTTTTATTTCTATTCCCTTGGCAGTAGCTAACTCCACATCTGTTAGTGCCAAGCACTCATATTAATTTTCGATAAAAATCTTGATGTGAGCAACTCCAAGCTTGAATTCATCCGGTTCAGTGTTTTGAAGGAATGAAAATGATTTGTCTTTTAAGAGCAAAGCAACTTGAATGAGATCATACAAGTTCATCAAAGGAAAATCAGCAATCGTAAATTCGCAAATCTTTCCATTTGCCCTGGCAACCACATACTTAACATTCTGGACTGTGTTTTCGAAAATCACATCCTTCTTCATACTGATCACTTTCTTGATTTTAATCAATGACCATACTTCCTCAGGGTCTTTTCCAAGAACAGCATGAAAACGAATTTTCATGTGTGTAGCTTCATCTTTATTTTTAAAATTCCCTTCTCCTTTGAACTGAGGCATGATAAACATCATTTCGTTTATGGGAAAATCCAGCTGGCTTGCATCAGTGTTTGTGAACAAATAGCTCTGCTTTGGTTTCTTTTCGAATGTATACATGTGATTGAACGCAACCTTGGCCTCGATTGTTTCGTAATTATAATGTTTGGCTGGATCACCTTTATCCATTCCCTTCGGATCACTAGCTCGTTGAGTCATAATGCTTTGGATAATCCTCAGTTTTTCAATTTCAGCTTCTACTTCAGCCTTCTTTTCTTCTTTCGATTTTTCCACAAGAATTGATTTCCCTTTATCTTTCAAGGCTGGATTGTCAATTGTTTCTTTTGGATTCGAACCACTCCCACCAGTCTCCGAAGATTTACCAATCACAATTCCTTTCGAAATTGATCTTGCAATTGGTATTGTTGTTACGACTGTTGACATCACTTGTTCAGCAAAAACATTTATTGGTTTTGTTGTAGGGATTTTCGAAGAAAAAACTTTTCCCACCACTTTCGCATCCTCACCACTAGCCTTCGACTCAGTAGTTTTTCTTTCTCCCCCTTGCACCCCTATGAAAACAGGCGGGGCATTTGTTGTTGGAAGAAGGCTTGATACGCGAAAGAGATGAGCGAGTTGTTTGTTGAGAATGGCTTCGAATTGTATAAACTTCTGAGATAAAAATTTAGGAGTAATCAATGAAGAAGACATTGGCCTATCAGAAATCTCCTTTAACTCCTTGAGCAACTTAAGCACCTCCTCAAAGCTTACATTTTCGGATGTTGAAATTTGAGTAATTTGAGGACTCAAATTTTCATACAACTTAACAAATCGAGTGACTGCGTCACAAATGATATCAACTTTTTGATGCAATGATGCATAGTCATGTTGAACAGTTGCTATTTCTCTTTTCATATCTTCACGAAGTTCGTGAATTTGCAAGTTTACATCCTCTCGAACTTTCTTCACATCTTGAATAAAAAGAACGTGTCTTTCCTTTGCAACATTCTTCAACTCTCTCAGATCACCAGTAAATTTCGAATTTTGAGAATTGATCCGAAGTTCATTGTTTTGATCATTATGATCAATCTTCTCCAAGACTCGAGATTCAGAATCTTTAAGCATCCCCGATACTTGACTGATGATTTTGGATTCAAACACCTTCAGCAATGAATCAACTTCAAGACTTGAAACAGACGAACCAACCCCTAGATCTGCTTGGGATTGAATGATAGAATTCAACTTTTGATTTAAAATCTCGAACTGCTTCATGGTCATCAACATGTGATCTGGAAACTGCTCTTCTTCTTCATGAAACTCCAAATCTTCAAACATTCCGCTAAACCCCTCATTATCAGTCTCTGTCTCCATACAAACAGTTTCTTCAACAGGTGAAGTTGGTTTGGGTGGCTCAGTAGATTGAGAAGATAAAATAGAAGTAAAGGGTTGATCAAGAATGTGTTCGAATGTTGGGGAATCTATTGTTGAAGTAGGAGGAGCAGAAGTAGATGGACCTGTAGCTTCATTCTTCGAACCTCCTTCACCCATATTGATATTTGCATCTGTATCAGATACGTGTGCAGGGATGTCTGAAGTTCGAACCTCCTCAGGAACTGATTTGGCAATCGAAACTTCGGGTGGTATGACGACAGTCTTCTTAGGAGTAGAACTTTCTGTGATAAGAGTAAACTCTGGAGTTTCTGGAATTCTTTCACCTTCATCTTCGGTTGACTCAGTAGAAATCACAAGTTTGCGAGTCTTCTTCTTCTTCTTTTTCGACAAACGTTTTGCCAGATCTTCAGCCCTTCGTTTCTTTGACACAGGAGAAACAGGTGCTGGCACTTCCCTAATTAAAACGCCTTGATGAGTGATTTGAGGCTTTCGAATCATTTGTTGTGTGGGAGACTTGCGTTTATGGGAAGACTTCATTTTAATTCTTCGAAACATTTCAGTCTTCGAATGAATGATAACATTTTCTTGTGTTTCCTCAAGAATGGACTCAACCACTTGAGTCACAGCAATAGATACTTCAACAATTTCAGGCTTCTTCTTGGGAGATTTCGAAGATTTTGACTCAGTTTATTTCTTCTTCGTCTTCTTGGATTCCATATCTTCTCTATCCAAGAGTATGCCAGTTTCAATTGTTGTATCGATGGTCTGCAAATATGCCACCAAGACAGAGTTCGAAGGATCAACTCTTTTAAGCATTGCATCGGGAATACAAGCCACTGATGGAAAAATATCAGAATTGTCTGTAACATCCTTCGGATAGTGGTATGGTTGAAAAACTGCTCCTTCTTCATCATCGGGTACTAAAATACCTTCCTTATTGTAGAAATGTTGCAAGATCAAGCTCTAGTATCTTGCACACGAAATGCCATGAATGGCATTCGTATGTTCTACACCCTTTTGAAATTCCTTCCATAATTGAGTAGAATAATCCACTTGAATATCATAATATATGCCAGCAACCATGGCATAAACTTCCATCCTTCCTTTATCAAGACCAGCGGATCGCCCAGTCAAACATCTTAGAAAAATTCCAAATAAGAAATTCCAGATTCTTGGAAGTCCAGATTTCTTAAAATCACTAATCTTGGACAATGGTGGCTGATATCCCATCTCATTGAACATGTGAACGATTTGTGGAAAAGTAAATGAAACATATGGAGGCGAATTCGGAATATCAAGAATTTGGCAAAATAGTTTCTTGGTTAGCCTGAGCTTTTTATCGTTCACCAGATGAAATGTAATCGTATCAGATGCTTTGTTGTATGTTGCAGTCGATCCTGCTTGAGAAAGCCAGGACAATGGAACAGAGAAAGAGTTGAACATCGCTTTAGCCAAAACCGAGTTCTTCAAAGCAACTATGAGCATCTTTAATTCTTCCGGATACTGAGAAACTTCACCCTCCAAGTAGTAGTTTGTAGCTTGAATCTTCATTAATGGTAATGAAGAGGCATCTTCAGTTGTATGAGAATCAACATGAGCAGAAGTCGCCATGGTTAGGGTTTGAAGAAGATGATGAATAGAGAATTTTGGGAAATTTGCTTTTTGATCGCGTAAACGGACAATGAACCCTTGAATCCCCTTTTATATGTAACCCTGAAATTTGAATTTGAAGCGGGATGTGTATTTAATGAAATCCGACGTGGCACCTTGAAAGTCGGACCATTACTGCTGAAAAGTAGCCATGCGTCAAAAAGTAGTTGTCACATCACCTTGAAAACCGGACAGAATGCCATATGTCATTTATAAACAGCCTGTCTTGTGATCACCAAGAGTATTGTAACCGTTAGAACCCTTCGAATGGAAGCAAGGCTATTTCACTTTTGGGATGAAAAGCGAAGTCATACGCCAGAAGTTCGAAATCATCAGCCTGAGTTGGTATTACTCAGAACCTCAAGGATTGCGTGAGTGCTGTGTTCCAAAGAATAGAGACGTGAAACAAATATAAGAAAAATATGGGATAGTGTGATGTCAAATTATTGACACAAAAGCAAATTCAATCCTGGGCAAAGATTACTTCATTAATCATTAAGAGAAATGATCAATAGCTTGTGTGGGTTCCCTTGAATTACAATCGAATACTTGTTGATAAGTATCGAAGGGCTTCTTTTATAATGTTTCGTGGGTAGTTCAAAAAATTTCGTTACATGTCAACCTAAACATAAGGTGAGAAATTGTAACAGAAATTACTTGTTTGACCAGTGTAGTCAGTGACAAGTTGGCATTGAAAAATTTTGAAATAACTAGGACATTCGAATGAAACTCACACGGAAATCATATTCAAGAAAAAATTAATATGCTGGATCTTGTCGGTTAACAAACATCGTGGGTCTCGAATGTTTGATCAAGACCACTCATGCGAAATGAATATGATTTGGAGTTTCGAATCTTGGAACAGAAACAAAAGTTTCGTAAAAATATGGAACTTAGTTCTCCGTCAAACCCTTAAAAGTTAATGAAAATTGGGTTTCACTTTCATCACGGTCTCATGATGTTAGATCATAAACACAGAGTTTTGATATATCTAAGTCTCGATGGGTTTGATCAGAGACCTCTCGGACATATGTCTTCGTGTGTGATCGTGAAAGAATTTTATGGATGAAAAAGATTGATGTAAGACACGAAAAGTACCTATGTTATGTGTGGACCAAACGGTAAACTCTTAACTCATTTTGAGAAGACTAAGGTAGCTCAGAGACTAATGTGAATATAAGCCTGATTGGGAAGAAATCTTCGTATGAATAATTTCATTAAGGCTTTCGTACACACACATTGAGTCATGGAGGCTTTGGTCAACATGCAGCAGCATGCTTCTAGGGACAACCTAACTAGTGCGAATGATGAAAAATTTATCAATTCATACGAAAAATGTCCCTTACCCTAGTACTGCAATCGTAATTCCCTCTGAATCTGCATGATAATCTGCAACAACATACTAAAAAGAAATAAGAATCAAAATATTTTTGTTGTTTTGATTTTTCGAAAATAAAGACAAAACAAATGAAAATCTTTTTGTATTTTTGAATTTTCGAAAATAAAATGACAAAAATAAAAGAAAATCTTTTTGAATGTTCGAAAATAAAATGACAAAAACAAACGGAAATCTTTTTGTATTTTTGAATTTTCGAAAATAAAATGACAAAAATAAAAGAAAATCTTTTTGGATTTTTGATTTTTCGAAAATAAACAGTACTTGTTGTAAAGATGCGAAATTTTATCATCCCCTTATAAGTAACAAATGTACGAATTCGAAGAGGTCGAAGCGTTGACTATGAACAGTAACAGCTGAATCAACCCTTAAAATAAGTAACAAATGTGCGAATTCGAAGGGGTCGAAGTGTTGACTATGAACAGTAACATCTTAATGTTGAATGACTCTGATTCATTCCTTATCGTGCATCATTCTTCTTTTTCGCATGGAACAGAATTTCCATCGATCATTCCAAGTCCCTCTATAATTCTTACAAAGGATTTTTCATCTAAAGGTTTTGTGAAAATATCAGCTAACTGATCAGTTGTTTTCACGAATGTACTTCAATATTCCCATCCTCCACGTGATCCTTGATAAAATGATAACGAAGAGCTATATGTTTAGTCTTCGAATGCTGCACAGGATTATGACAAATTCTTATCGCACTTTGAGAATCACAATATAATGGAATCTTTTTCATATTTATTGCATAATCACGCAATTGACTTTGGATCCATATTATTTGTGAATTGCAAGCAGCAGCAGCCACATATTCTGCTTCAGCTGTTAAGATTGATACGCATGTTTGCTTTTTCGACTGCCAACTCACCAATTTGCCATCGAGAAATTGACATTCACCACTTGTGCTTTTTCGATCAAGATTACAACCACCCAAGTCTGCATCCGAATATGCTTGGACAAAGAACCCAGTGTTCGAAGGATACCACAATCCTAACGAAATTGTTCCTTTGAGATAACGAAATATATTCTTCACAGCAGTGAGATGTGGTTCTCGTGGATTTGACTGATACCTTGCACAATTACACACAGAAAACATGATATCAGGTCTACTTGCAGTAAGATAAAGTAATGAACCAATCATGCTTCTGTAAAGAGTTAAGTCAAATGCAGGTTTATCTAACGAAGGTGTTAATTTTATGCCAGTTGCCATTGGAACTCGTAACTTCATGCTATTCGTCAATCCAAACTTTTCCAGCAGATTCTTCGTATATTTTTCTTGATTGATAAAAATTCCTTCTCTATTTTGACGAATATTCAAACCAAGAAAATTATTGATTTTTCCCATCATGCTCATTTCGAACTTACTCTTCATCAAATCTTCCAATTCTCTAGACAAAGCAGGGTCAGTTGAGCCAAAAATAATATCATCAACATAAATTTGAACAAGCATTAGATGATTCCCCACTTTCTTTCGAAATAATGTGGGATCAACTGATCCTTGTTTAAATTTAGATTGTTTCAAAAATGAGGTTAGAATTGCATAGCATGCTCGTGGTGCTTGTTTCAAACCATAAACTGCCTTATCTAAAATATAAACATGATTTGGAAAATCTTCGTTAATGAAACCTGGGGGTTGTTCCACGTATACTGTTTCTTCAAGCTCTCCATTTAGAAATGCACACTTCACGTCCATTTGATAAACATCAAAGTCCTTGTGAGCTGCATAAGCCAGAAATATACGAACCGCCTCGAGTCTTGCGACAGGGGCAAAAGTTTCTTCATAGTCGATTCCTTCTTGTTGTGAATATCCTTTGACAACAAGTCTGGATTTGTTTCGAACAATATTTCCATCTTTGTCGGTTTTATTTTTGTAAATCCATTTTAACCTGACAATCGAAACATTTTCAGGTTTAAGAATTAATCTCCAAACCTTGTTTCGTTCGAATTCAGACAATTCAGATTGCATTGAAACAACCCAATCTGAGTGTTCCATTGCAATCTTAACTGTTTTTGGTTCAATTTTAGAGATGAAAACATTGAACATGCAAAATTCTTGATGAGTATTCAATACCTCATTCTTTGCACGAATTTGAGCTCTTGTTAAGACTTCCTCTTGTGGATTCCCAATTACTTGATCCTTCGGATGATCATTTGTCCATTTTTCCATTGGTGGATATGCTGGATCAAATTCCAAATGTGCATATTCGTATATATCATCGTGTTCTGAGCCTACAATCGAACAAGCATCATCAAAATCATTATTATTTTCAATATTTTCTGAATGCTCCTCCTCAACATTATGCTCCCCCTCAACATTATGCTCCCCCTCAACATCATCATTCATCCTTTCCTTCTCCCCCTCGAAAGAATGTATGCTGTCATTTAATGTATTTGAATCCACGTGCTCCCCCTCCACTGAATTGTTTTGCATACTTTCGCTTTTCTCTTGAGAATTTGATGTTGAAGCATCATTAAGCTTTGTTAGTTCAAAGATTTGATTATCACTTGCATTTATTTCAGCATCAACAGCATGATCTGAAATTCCAAAAATTAAATCATAATCAATATCTAATGGTTGTGAGGATTTAGATTCATCTTGTATATTTTTCAGAATTGGATGATTTTCAAACTGAGTTGTTGTTTGTTTAATGTAGTAATCATCAAATGTAAGATTAAAAGTTTCTTCAACTTTTCGTGTTTTTTTATTCAACACACGATATGCGACTGAATTATGTGAATATCCCAAGAAAATCCCTTCATCTGCTTTAGCTTGAAATTTCGTAAGATGATCTTTGAGATTCATAATGAAGCACCTGCATCCGAAAACATGAAAAAAGTTTACATTAGGTTTTCGATTGTTGAGAATTTCATATGGTGTAATGTTAAAACGACGATGAATAAACGATCTGTTTTGAGTGAAACATACAGTTGATACAGCTTCAGCCCAAAGATATTGTGGAAGATTTGCATATGCCAACATAGTCCTTGCCGCTTCGCATAGAGACCTATTTCTTCGTTCAGCAACACCGTTTTGTTGTGGTGTATATGGAGATGAAAAATTATGCGAAATCCCTTTGTCCCCCAAAAATGAATCAAGAACATTGTTCTTAAATTCAGTTCCATGATCACTCTTAATTTTTCGAACAATTTTCTTCAATGTTGTCTCCATCTTTTTGATAAAATCGATCATGATTTGTGCAACTTCGGATTTAAGCCTGAGAAAATAAACCCACGTAAATCTGGAAAAATCATCAACAATCACTAAAATGTACCTTTTCTTGTTGAGAGTTGAAACAGTCGAAGGGCCACACAAATCAATATCTAAAAGCTCCAGAGGTGCAACAATTTTCGAATCTATTGTAATTGGATGACCTTGTTTATGTTGCTTGCCAACTTCACAAGCTGCACATAAAGAATCATTGTCAAATTTAAGTACAGGTTAACCTCTTACCAGATCTTGTACCACAAGTTTATTGATGTTTCGAAAATTGAGATGAGAAATTCTTCGATGCCATAACCAACTTAAGTCTGTTGTTGCTTTCGAAAGAAGACATATAGCAGGTTTCCCTACTATCGGATTGATATCCAACGTGAACATGTCACCCTTCCTTTTGGATTTCAGTAATACTTCTTTTGTGTTGACATTCGAAATTACACTCCCTTCTTCGTTAAAAAGAACTTGATTGCCAGTGCCCACAACAAGTTGAGAAACACTTATCAAGTTATGTTGAAGACCTTCAACATATGCCACCCGATTCACTGTGAATTGACCATTCGTGATCTTCCCATATCCTTTGACTTGACATTTTTGATTGTTCCCAAACTTCACTACTCCAACATTTTTAAGACTTCGAAAATCTCGTAAATTCTCCTTCTTCCCAGTCATGTGACGAGAGCAACCACTATCGATGTACCACTTGTTATCATATTGCTCGTCACATAGTACCTACAATCAATTGAAAAATTTAGGTACCCATGGCTTTTTGGGTCCTTGGAAATTAGATTTCAATTTCGAATGTAATGAAGAACTTTTAACCCAATCACAAACTTTGGTTTTTAGACTATCAATTAAGTTTACTTCTTCATTTAAATGAACTAAAACATAAGTTTTTGATGGTTTCGAATGTTCACTAACATTACCCTTCGAATTCTGAGTTTGTGAATGAACATTCTTTGCTTTTATTACTGGTTTCCAAGCTTTGACTGAAATGTTCGAATCCTTAGAAGATGAACTGCCATTTGATGAAGTATTCACATATTTTTCATATGCATCGTGAATTTGCTCCTTTGAATATTTATTTGATTGATACATCTTTCCTTTGCCTTCAAACCAATGATCAATGTTTTTCCTTGAAGTCATTCCTTTTTCCCGTGAAGTTTTCATTGTTTCTTTCTTCGTATGATTAGGAAAATTTGGCTTTTGAGGAACAAAAACAACTTTTGGATTTGATAAAAATGATTGAGCGTATGATGAATCAACAGTTGATTTAAAATGTTGACGGTGAAAGAATTGTTGATTTGATTTAGATTTATTTGAAAATGCTCTTGATTTATTAGTTGTTGTAACATTCGAAAACCTTATTTGTTTATTCACTTCAGAGCTTGAATGATTTGTATGAGATGATTGTTGAGGTTTTGTTGAAAAAGAGGAATTTTTAGCTTTGAAAACACTTTTGGTTGATTGTGATTCAGACATCTTTTGAGACTCAACATTTTGCCAAAATATTTTCTTTCTTGCTTGTCTTTTTGAAATGTTGTGTTCCTTCGAAAATTTGTCAATTTGATCTTTAAATTCCTTAGAGTTTAACTTGACAACCTTTTCATTTTCCTTTACAACTTGTTTTGAAAATTCTTTTTCAATTTTTGATTTTTCAACCCATTGCCTTTTTGGTTTTTGACGTTGGAATTCATACGAATTCTTAGTTAAGTTGTTTTCAACAGTGCTTTGATTTGAGAAAAAACCTTCTTCAGTTGTTTTTGAATTATCCTCCTCAACTAACTTCTTTAATTCTGGTTTTATATTCTCAACATTTCCAATAGTTACGAAAACTTGATTTGGAAAAATGACATCATCTGTACATTTGAAATTCGGATAAACCACTGTATTTGTTTCAAGATAGTGTTCTCCTTTTTCATTCATAACTTTTTCGAACTTTTGTGTATCACCATACTCTTGATCAACGACTATTCGAGGAGTTTCTTCTTCTTTTGTAAATTTCTTTTCCTTCGAAATTTTCTCTTCATCGTCATCATCACTATCATCAGTTTGGTTGTCTTTGAGATCCACGAAGTTCATATCACAAACTTTCGAAGTTGAGGGTATATTAGTTTCATTTTCAACCATCAAATCCTTAACTTTTTCTTTCCCTTTAGATGTAAAAGCAACATTAACAACAGACAACTGAGAACAATCAACATCTTCTAGTTCACTAATTTCACTAATATTGTCAGAATTATCTTCAATATCAGCAAAATTAGATTGAGAATCAGATGTTGAATTCTCAGTCTTTTTCAAAATTTGAATTTGTTCAGATTTAGTCAAAGTATCATTCACTATGTTAACTAATTCTTTTGTATCAAGACATTCATCAATTTTGTCAATTCCATATTTATATCTATCATCAGGAACTTTGTCAAAATCAGCTATTATCTGCTCACAATCATACGAAATATTATCTACCTTAGCTCTTTCGAATGCTAGAAAAGGTAGTAATTTTCTATGTTGCTCTTTACTTATGTCACTTGAATGATGTAAATCAGTTAATTTGCCATATAGTCTTTTCGCAGAATTACAGTAAATGTTTGTTTGTGCTAGCAAAAGTTTAACTTCACTCGTTAAAGCATCTCTATCACATATAATGTTTGTTATTTGTAATTCCATACATTCAATTTTGCTTATTTTCGAGTCTAATCTCTTTTTGGTCTCTAACAACTCCATGGACAATTTGTTGGCCTCATTACTAGCAGACACAACAATTGAATCAAAATAAGTAACCGTCTCATCAAAAGATATTAGTTCAGAATCATAAGCATGAGTAGGAATATTAAAAGATTCGAGAATTTTACATACGTTTGTAGTCATTGGAGATTTGTAAGCAGCTTTGGATACGAAGCATCTTCCCCTCACTTCGAATTCCTCATCCTCTGAGTTTTCCTCCATTTTCGCATACAATGCTCCATGTGTCGGATTTCGCATTTCTTCATCATCTGATCCAGATGACCAGATTTGATATGTTCCTTCTTCATCCTCATGCTCACCCTTTGCAACCAATGACAAATTCTTGGCTTTAGCACGAACCACCTCAAGCTTCTCTGCATAGTATGCCTCATCCTTGACTTTATTCTTCCTCTCATCCTTCTTTCGAAGCATACAGTCATTTGCAAGATGACTCGCACCGTTGTAATAATTACAATCTATTCCAGCATCACCTTTCAGCTTCTTGTCACCTTTTCCTTCAGCTATCTTCGAATCTTGCTTCTCAACTGTCTTTTTCTCCTCAACAACATTTTTACTCACAAAATTTCCTTTCACCTCAGCAAGCTTAGTCTTCGAATTGAACGGCTTTTTGAAAAATTTCTTGACACGATTATTCGAGTAAAATGCTATTGCTTCATCATCCGAATTCATGATGAATCCTTCTTCTTCCTCAGAATCACCATTCTCGGCTTCTTTCTCCGAAATTTTTGACACAAGAGCTAATGGACCTCCCAAATTCACCTTCGATTCCTCAGCAATTTCATTTACTTCAACTTCGTGTGTTTTCAACTGATTGTACAAATCATTGAGAGTTGATGTATCAAAACTTTACTGATTCTTCACCATCATACTCACACTTATCCATTCTTTTCGAAGCCCCATTACAAAAATGAGATTGAATTCCATTGAACTCCTGGTAATTCCATAGCGATTGCATCGATAGATTAGCTCATTCAGACGATCATAGTAAACTTCAATTGTTTCTCCTTCTTTTTGTTTGAAGTCTTTCAGCTCAACCAAACACTGTTTAACTGAATTGATTTTTGTCTTCTCACTTCCTTGAAATTTATCTTTCAGATTGTTCCAGATTTCCTTTGCAGTTGTACAACTCCTAACGTAATTGTACACAACTGGAGGTAAAGCACCTCGTAATTCCCTTATACACCTTTTCTCCAATTTCTTCAGACGATCACCTTGATTATCAACACCAGAACTTGTGGAAGAAGATCCGATTGGTTGAACATTCACTGGAACATTGATACTTCCAGTGATACATGTCCATAATTCTTCATCAAGACCATTCAGATAATCCTGCATCCGATCAGCCCACTGATCATAGTATTCAGGGATTAGCATTGGAATTTTGGTTGATGAACCTAGCAGATGAGAAAACGAGGTCATCGAATTGAGATTGAAACTCGCCATTGTTGTACGAAAGAAGATTTTGAGAAGTTTGAAAAGATTTGAAAATTTGAAAACAAACTAGATGAATCAAATCAAATTGATGAGAATAACACTCGATTCAACAATTCAAATGCAGAATCGAATCACAGACTAAGATCTTAACAATTTTTCACTTTCAAAAAGTGCGGAAACTTTTGAATCAAAAAGTTGATTCAAAAACTTTTTGAATAGCGTGAAAATCAGATCAGAGATATGATTCCTGCTCTGATACCAATTGATGAACTAAAGAATCGAGTAACGAATTAATCATAGTATGAATTCAAGTAAGAGTGCGAGATTTGAACACGGAATGTAAATATGATCTGTTATGATCTATTACGCTTTCGAATTCTTTACAGAGTACAAAAGACAAGTCTGTAAAAGTTCTTCTCTAACTCTAGTAAATAACCCTATTTATAGGGAACTGAAAGCGTACAAAAAATATACTAAGGCATAGACACTAAAGCTTCGAATATAAGTGCCCTAGTAAAATACATTACAAAATATTTGAAGAGTCCAAAACATACTTCGACTAAATACAACAATTCGACCCTTACAAATGATCCTGCGGATCTCCTCGTCACTGGTACTCCCCCCCCCCTCCCCCGGGGGTTGTTGCGGGTAATCACCATAGTTTCTCTGAAACACAACACAGAATTCATCAGGGACTGGCTAAAGCGCACACACAATTACCCACCCCTACATGCTTTCTAGTATCCTAAGGTTCTTACTTGGGTCGCGTACAAACCCGATGCTTTCAGGAGTACGGGCCCAATACTACCTTCCACACCAAATCTGTAGTTGTCCCAAGTCCTCCTCCTAGGATCCTAATTCACAAGTACTCTATCCCTCACGAATATCTAGCTATTCTCTCAGTAGACTACTCAAAATGAACATCTAGGTATCCCTCCAAGATTACTCGTCACACTTAGAGCAAATAGCAGATAATGTTAATCAATAACATTCTCCTAGGCTAAGGCATCATGAATCAGGCAACTCTAGCTATAAATTTCTGGAATACCCAGCCTACTATCTAGCATTCAGTTGTAATACCTCAAAACTATCTCATCTCATAATATAAACAAGTAAGGGTATTTTGGGAAATCACCGTTCGAGCTCTGGCTGATTGTACACACTGCTTCGTCTTGTTTCCTCTTAAATTCTTTTACTCGTTTAGAAAATCATTGCTTTCAAAAAAAATTCTCAAATCCTCAGTTTGAGTTCAGACATACCCGAGGGTACATCCGAATCCCTCAAACCAAGGCTCTGATAACAACTTGTAACACTCTAAATTTTCAAATAACTTTTTCATTTTTTTAAACCCACACAAAACACCGTTTAACATCTCATACTAAAATTTTATAATTGTTTCAAAACACAACCACAAAATTTGTTGTCACATATCCCAGAATCCTCAAAACATAAATCAACAAGCTGGTGTGTACAATCATGCTGACGCCTTCCCGCGATCCTGAGATGTACCTGAAACACATTTCACACAACACTGTAAGCACAAAGCTTAGTGAGTTCCCCAAAATACCACACACAAATAATTAGCCTCCCATGGTTATATCTCGATAAGGACCCTCCGGTCATGTGTCTCAGTGAAGACCCTCCGGTCTCACGGCTCGGTTTGGACCCTCCAGTCATGTATCTCAGTGAGGACCCTCCGGTATCACAACTCGGTTTGGACCCTCTGGTCCTTCCTCCATAAATGCACAGAATAATATACAACATAAATCACAAAGACAGAATGCATAATATCACATATCTCAATATAAGCACATAAGACCCTCTGGTCAATAACACAGATAAGACCCTCCGGTCGCACAGTAATTACCACTCAGGTATGCATAGTGAGAAGACTCGCCTCTTAAGTAAAGCAAGTATGTCTCATACTCAAACTGTCGGTCTAGACTCTGCCTACATATATCACAATCATCTCTAATTAACAATTTGCATTAACAACTCCCAAAGGTGTTAAGCTAACTACTCTACTAATTCTCAGAAAGGGTGAAAGACCATTTTACCCCTCAATGGTCTCCAAAGTCCACAATTTGACCAAACCCTAAAAAGCCAACAGAAGTCAATGCTCAAGTCAACAGTCCATGTTGACTCAACTCGTCGAGTTCATCTATGCGACTCGTCGAGTTCCTTCTATTCTCAGAACTCGGGAAAATTCGAGTCAACTCGCCAAGTTGTCTCCTTCTGTTCCTTCTGTTCTCTGACGGCTCTGCGCGACTAGCATTCGGTTGCGCACCTGTTGAATCAACTTCGTAGTCCTGAGCACCACCTCAGTGCTCCCTGTTGGGTCTAGTAGGGTTGCGTCCTTGGGCTTGGTCCTTAGACCAGTTTTGTTAGACGGTTTGGGCCTGTCCAACCGTGTTTATTCTATTAGGGTTTAGTATTTAAGGTGCATGCATGCATCCTTTGCGTGTAGCGCTTTAATTATTATTCTGATAATTGTACTACAAACCCTAGCTCGCCTCTACAGTGGAAGTACTTTGTCGAGCTCTGCTGAGGAGTGACTATATTTGAATCATTAAGCATTACTTGATTCTATATCGTGTTCATTGATTTTATTTATTTTATTGTTTAGCCTGTTGAAGATCTAATCGATCTAAGAGTTTTTCAACTCATCAATTGGTATCAGAGCAGGAGACTGTGTAATTCATACACATCTCTTCTAATGAAGAAGATCTTAGGGTTTTCCGCTTTGATTGATATTGTTAGAGCTGTCATTTGCTATTGACGTAGTTCTTTAAATATTCGATCTTACCCTAACGTTATTTACAAGTCTGATCTTAAGCAGGTTTTTGAACAAACATCGTCATGTCCATGGATGATTCTCAGTCTAACCTAATCAATATCTCCAACAGCATAGGATCGACGACAAGGATTCCTATATTGTACACTCAGGATTATGAGGTCTGGGCACATTACTTTGAAGACTACGTGATTGGCTCAGAAGACAATGGATACTTGATCTGGGAGGTGATTACTGTAGGTCCATTCGCTCACTCAAGCACTTCAAGAATTGTTAAAACTCAAAAGGAATACAATCAACTCGTTAGTGATGTGAAAGACATTCCCCAAGATGAGAAGGAAAATTTCAGTGCAACATCAAAGCTTTAAGAATGATTAGGTTTGCTTTACAATCGGACACGTTTCGGCTAGTTAGCTCATGCACAACGACAAAAGAAATATGGAACAGATTTAAGGAATTGTATTCTACAGATGAAGATCTTGAGCATTCAATCCAAACATTGTTGCTCTCAGAATTTGGTGACTTCAAGCAGAAGCCCGAAGAGAAACTTATTCAAGCCTCCAATCGCTTCAATCATCTCCTTAGTAAGATGATAAAGCATGGGATTGAAAGGAAAGTCATTAAACATAAGGTGACATTTATGAATGGCCTTAGACCCGAATGGATGGCTGTGGTGTCTACTGTGAAGGCTCATGAACAATTCAAGTCTTATTCTCTAGCAAAACTGATGGGAATATTAAAGTCACATGAGAGCGCTGTGACTAAAGAAACGAATATGGTATCTGGCATGGGTTCATTGGCCCTAATCTCCAAAGGAAAGAATGTTGCTGAAGAAGAAGAAGATTTAGATCTTTCTGCATAGGATCTAACAAGTGAAGATTATGCTTTGATGGTGTCAAATCCCAAGAAGTTCATTAAAAGAAGGTTCCCAACAAATAAGAACCGAAACTGGAAAGGTAGCTACAGTGCCGAGAAAGCAAAGGAGGAACCGAAGAGTGTTTCTCAGACCGAAGAACCAAAGAAGGAAGTAAAACTTGGTGGTGACTCGGGCATTAATTGTCACTACTGCGGAGGCAAAAATCACTTCGCCAAAGATTGTATGCTGAGAAAGATGTCAGAAAAGAATGAAGATGAGGACGAGGAAGCGAACCTCACACGACGATTGGAAGAAATCAAGAAGAAGAAAGCTGGATCTAATAACACTATGAATGCTCTTATTGTGCAGGGAAATATTGTTGACGATGAGTTCGGAGGTGTTGAAGTTTGGTCCACTGATTCAGAAGATGAAGAAGTGAGGAAGCCTACTCATGGCAGGGCTTTGTTGGTGAAAGAAGAGGACGTTGCAGGAAAGTGTCTAATGGTGACTTCTGGTGTGTCACAAATGAGAGGCTATATCACTGATGGAGGACTGGATGAAGCAAAGGAGCGAGAAGACAGGTGTTTTGCAGCGAAACCTGTCAGTGAGCAGATCAACGAATGCGATGAGTTGATCAAGAAGGTACAATCTATTCTTTTTTCCTTACAAATTCCCATCACAAACAATGAAAAAGAACTAAATGGATTAAAATCTAAATTTTCTATTATAAGTGGTAGTTTAACTCAAACTCGCGTCACAAACTCTAACCTAACTGATCAAACCAGCAGGGTATCATTGAAGAGTGAGGAGAGGCGTATGTGGATCGAGCAGAAGGAGAAGGAGTTGATTAGGTCTAGGGATGAAACAATTTATTTGCAAAGAGATAATCTAAAGCTTTTAAAACAACGAAATGTTTTTTGTTTAATTGCTAAATGATTATATTCCAACATTACTCAATTGCATCTTGATTGTGAAATAGGGAAGAAGATACATCGTATGATTTTACCCTTCCTTGAGTTAAAGGAGGATGAAATCGATGTCGATGCTTATAACTGTGAAAACGTTGTTTCTTCTGATGATATTTCTCCCGCTTACAAAATTGGTCTTGACAAAATTGAGTCCTTCATAAAGTCAAAAGACCATAAGGACATGCTCAAAAATTTGTTGGATGAAAATGACAAGTTAAAAATCAAAACCGAAACGGTACAGAAATTTGACTCTTTGAATGCCAAGTTGAGTTCAGAAAATAAAATTGATATTGAAAACACTTCTGAATTCAATGAGGATGATGATATGAGTGAAATATTTGTAGAATATGTGGTTGATTGTTCCGAATTTGTCAAGAGCGAACCCGAAACCAACAAAAATCTTATTTCTGAAAATTCTGTTGAGTTCGCTCGTTTGTCCAAAAACAAGACCAAAGTCCTCAAGGAAAAGGTCGTTATATATCAAAAGGTCCAAACGACTCCAAATCAAGTTTATAAAGTTCATGGAGTTACGCAGCAACAGACAGCCGAACTGACAGCTTTAGTAGCAGAAGATAATACTGATGGCTGTGATGAGTTTTTCTGGTCAGCACCGATTGATAACGCTGATGAAACAGAAGGTCTATCTCAGAAAACATCATGGAGAGTAAAAGGTAGGTATGTAGCAGAACCACCTAATGATCCTACACGCTTTGATGTGCCCAGTACAAGTGGTACCAAAATTCCTTCAGGTGAACCAGTCACGGTGTCTAGCGAAACCTCTTCGCTAAAGAGCGAGCCTCATGCTCAAAGACCAATGAAAAAGGCCAACATCCACAAAAATCCAAAACAGGTGTTAGACCAAAAACATCAACGAAATTTGAGATACAAGAAGAATCTCACTGAAAGGAAACAGTTTTGGCGATCTCAAAACCCTAATTACGTTCGCTACGAAAAGCCTTCTAAGTCAAAGGAGGAAGGAAAAGCAAACTCCTCTTCTCGTGCTCAACATGATGAAAACAACCGAAAGAAGAGTTTCGGTCCCCCAGACTCAAAACAACCGAAAACAGAGTTTCGGTCCTCAGACGGACAACAACCGAAAAAGAAGTTTCGGTCCTCAAGATGAGAGAAACCAAAAGGGTGGTTTAAGTCCTAGACCAACCAATGAGAGGAACCGTAGGGAAAGTAGTTTCGGCTCTCAAGCAAGTAAGAGCAATGACCGAAAGCTTAACTCTGCTCCCAAGTCTCATCTTTCTCATTCTCACTCTCACTCACAGAATGATCAAAAGGGAAAAGGAAAGCTCTTTCCGGAAAACGAAAAGAAGACGTCGTTTATACCTGATTTTGAGAACCAAAAGTCTGCCAACGTCAAAATCTCAAATTCAAAAACTCAACCTAAAGTACTCAAACCAGATAAAATCAAAGTTTTCACCTTAAAAAGAAAAGATGAAACAACCTTAATCAAAAGAACCTTTTTAGTTGATGTGTCTCTTACAATTCCCTGTTCTGTAAAAGGCTCACAAGGACCCAAGAAACTTTGGGTTCCTAAATCTGCTTAATTTTTGCAGGTTATACGTGACGAGTAGTTTGACGATGAATGGTACATAGACAGTGGTTGCTCGCGTCGCATGACAGGAAGAAGGGAAGAGCTGAGGGAGTTTCGGTCCCTAACCAATGGAGGAAGTGTCAAGTATGGTAATAATTCTTTTGGCATGATTAAAGGTTATGGTATGATCACTAATGGCGATTTCTCGATACGAAAAGTGGCATACGTTGAAGGTTTACAACACAACCTTATCAGTGTTTCTCAACTAGTGGTTGGTACCGGGTTAAAAGTTTCGTTCGATGACGATGGCTCAGAGATTATTGAAAAGAAGATGAACAATATTTTGCTGAAATCGAAGCGAAAAGGAGAGATGTACCCTCTGAATCTCAATCCCATATGAGGGAAACCAGCAATCTGCTTACTAACGAAATCTCATTCAAACGAAAGCTGGCTTTGGCACCGAAGACTCTCCCATCTCAATTTTAAAGACATCAAAAAACTGGTGCTTGGGCATCATGTTCGAGGTCTTGCTGTTCTGAAGTTCGATAAAGAACACTTGTGTGCTGCATGTGAAATGGGAAAGCAAAGTCGACAGAGTCATCCTTCTCGAGTCAACACAAAAGTTATTGAACCACTTGAATTACTTCACATTGATTTATGTGGTCCATCTTCAATCGAGAGCATTGGTGGTAACTGGTATATACTTGTAATAGTGGATAACTTCTCTCGTTTTACTTGGGTGTTCTTTTTGAAGCAGAAATCAGAGGCCACTCCCAAGCTTAAACTCTTTATCAAGCAGATAGAAGTTCAACTACGGAAGATAGTTCGAAACATAAGAAGCGGCAACAGGTTGGAGTTCAAGAACAAAGACTTTGAAGATTTTCTTGCAGAGAAGGGGACAACTCACAATTTCTTGGCTCCATATACTACACAACAGAATGGAATTGTCGAAAGGCGAAACCGATCTTTATGTGAAGCAGCCTGAACCATGCTGAGCTTCGCTTCTCTACCTCTATATTTCTGGGCTGATGCCAATTCTGCAGTGTGTTTTACACAGAACAGATCTTATCTCAACAAACATTTCTCTATCACTCCCTATGAGATCTTGAACAACCAAAAGTGTAATGTAAAGTTTTTCCATGTGTTCGGTTCAAGATGCTTCATCTTCAATTCAAAGGATCACCGAAACAAGTTTGATGTCAATGCAGACGAAGGAATATTTATGGGTTATTCCTTAACCTCCAAAGCATATAGGGTTCTCAACAAGCATTCAAAGAAAATTGAAGAGACCTATTATGTCACCTTCGATGATAACTGCTTTAAGAAACTAAAGACAACCGAAGGTTCTGTGGAGAAAATATTTCCAAAATTTGGTCAAGTTACCATACCAATTTCAAACCTCTTTGAGCAGTACATGCTGCTATTTGATGAACCAGAAAAGGCTATTCTCTCTGAATCTGGAGCTGCAGACAACAAGGTGGATAACTTGAAGAAGATAATCGACGATGCTGCTAAGAAAATGGCAGAAGAACAACCGGTAACAACCGAACAGCCAGACACAAGAGAACCTCCAAAAGATAGTTCTCATATCCAGGGGGAAAGCTCATCATCATTTGTTCCAACCGAAAGTCAAGTCCAGGGGGAGAATTTTGAGCCTGAAACTGAGGAAGTATCATCATTCGAGGGGGAGAATGCGAATACAAACGATGATGATACTCAGTCAGAATTTGAAGAAGAAGTGAATGCTGAATTGGATCCCTCATATGATCCTAATTACCCTCCTATCAACAAATGGACCAACGATCATCCACAAACACAAATTATTGGTGATTCGATAGAAAAGGTTCTCACACGATCACAACTGAAAGCAAAACAAACTACACTTTTCTCTAAAGTGGAATTATGCATGTTTAATTCGTTCGTCTCCAAAGTCGAACCAAAGACGATCAAGACTGCACTCGATAATTCTGATTGGGTACAGGCGATGCAGGACGAACTCAATGAGTTCGAGCGAAATAAAGTGTGGAGACTGATTCCAACACCAAAGGATGCTTTCGTGGTTGGATTAAAGTGGGTTTTCAGGAACAAGATGGATATGGAAGGAAATGTGATACGCAACAAGGCAAGATTGGTTGTGAAAGGTTACTGTCAAGAAGAAGGCATAGATTACGAAGAGACCTTCGCTCCAGTAGCAAGGCTAGAATTGGTTCGTATTTTTCTCGCCTATGCTGCACACAAGAACTTTGAAGTATTCCAAATGGATGTGAAGTGTGCCTTTCTAAACGGAGAACTGGAAGAGACGGTGTATGTAGAGCAACCACTGGGTTTCGTGCACGAGAAGTATCCAGATCACTACTACATTCTGGACAAGGCAGTCTATGGTCTCAAGCAAGAACCACGGGCATGGTATGAAACTCTAACTAGATTTCTCAAATTGTCGAAGTTTAAACAAGGTTCAGTTGACCCAACCTTCTTTCGTAAGAAAGAGGGTGACCACCTAATGGTCGTTCAGATTTACGTTGATGATATCATCTTCGGTTCCACAAATCCTAGCTTAATAGCTGAATTTAGGAAGTTGTTGGAAACTAAATTTGAAATGAGTTCAATGGGTCCTATTAACTTTTTCCTTGGCTTAAATATAAGACAGGGACCCGAAGGCATTTTCATTAATCAAGAGGCTTACACGAAGACCTTGCTTGCTAAGTTTGGAATGATGGGAGATTCGAAAGTAAAAGTTCCTATGGCATTTGGTACAAAACTAACACCTTCTCTGTACAAACCGGCTGATGACATGACCCTTTATCGTCAAATGATAGGGTCTCTGTCACACCCCAAAACCAAGAACGGCGGAAACGTTCTGGGGCGGAGGACGTCATGTTCAGTATCACAACAATGCAAAGTAGTAAACAAGCAACAACATCATCCATTGCATTAATAATATAATTTCATACAAGTGTGTTCTGTCAAGTTATATAGACACCAAAAATATACATCAAAAATAAAAGATGAGTCTTGAACGAGCTCCATCTTCTCAAAACCTGGCACCGGTACATGTCTACTGGTGACCTGAGAATACAAGTTATTTTGAAAGAGTTTATCAGCTTTAAAGCTGGTGAATTCATAAGTATATTAGTGTCTGTATTTGTATGAAAGTGTTTGTAAGTCTGTAATGTATAAGTTTTGTAAAAGTTTGTAATTGTTTGAACTCTCCTAGAAAACCCTATGTTTCCTACTAAAAGTAGCCTTCTACCAAGGCATCTAGTGTCTGTGTGTATGTCTCTTGTAAGAGTATGTATTTTCCCAAATCTGACTATCATTAACCAAAAATATAGTTTCTACATTATTGTTTATTGTGTGAATACCACAAAGTAAATGTAAAGGGAAAATGATATAGTACTGTAGTGTTGTATTAAGTAACTACTGATGTACTAATTACTTTAAACTATTTGTTATTTAAAGTACCATGTGACCAGCATGTATCCTGCTACCGACTCTATAGTAAAACGACGATGTAAGCCGTCATAAGAAATGACGTTTGGCACCCGTAGACTTACAAGTCCCACTGTAGCGAGCAGCAAGGTGCAGGATAGTCAATCCAGTATAGATCTATACACAAACTCATACGCTCCCCATTTAAGGAGATTCTGGATACAAAACGGGTCATGACAGGTAGTGCCATGCCCCCGTTAAGTGGCTCACATAACTGTAAGTAGTGTATATGTATATGTATGTGCTAGTTGTATAGTGTGTTATTTCTCTGTCTAGCCTGTATGTTTTGTTTCTCATCACTGTGTATTATGTTTGTTTCTCATCACTATGTATTATGTTTGTTTCTCATCGCTATGTATTATGTTTGTTTCTCATCACTATGTATTACTCATGAATGAACTGACTCATTGTATGTTTCATTGTTCTAGTAATAGTATCTTCCTAAACTATACCTATTATAGTTTACTAGTAATGTTGTTTGTGTATATGAACATGTTTGTATACCTTTGCTACCCAAAGGCATTGAACTGAATGAAAGAAGTAACCTTTTATATCTATACACATATACATGATATATAACTAGGATTCAAACGACCTTCGGACAAATAACCCGAATACCCTAAGTCCACAACCAAACAAGGAACAGGAAGTAAGATGAGCTATCAGTCCTAAGTCCTTTCAATCCTACTTATATAATTATATCCATATAGATACACAGAATATAAGTTAAAAGACTTTAATAAAAGTATTTGATATGTAAAACAGTTTGTAAAACAGTTTGAAGTAAAACAGTTTGATAACACAGTTTGAAAAGTAAGAAATCCACTTGTTTGGTAGTTATTAATCACATGTGATTGATATAATAACTATAATAGTTCAACTTGTATTCCCCCCCCCCCCCCATAAAAGCATTTAAAAACATTTAAAAGGTTAATTAAGGGGTATGAACTCACCTGTAGTAAGTGGTTTGGATAAACGGAATGTATAGGATGCTAGGTGTCAAGTGAAGACTTGTACACACACGATAATCCTAGTTAACATATAATATCACATATATGTATCCAATTAGTCTTTAAACAACTAATTAACAAAGTTAAGACATCCTAGGACATCTAAAACACCTTATTTAAGTGCTATAAGTCCTAAGGATTGCATCTAAGTGTTGTAGGACATTGCTATTGAGTTTAGGGTTCAAGGGAACCCTTTATTTGAGTTTACGGTTTTGTGACCATAACTCATTGAGTTTACGGTCGTAAACCCATGAGTTTATGGCCATAAACTCATGTTTCTTTGACCCTTTTTGTGTTTTGAAGCCTTAAAGATCAAAAGAAGCATTCCTACTTCATGTTTAAGCCTTAGGAAGAGATTAGGGCACCATTTCACTCCTTTTAGGAGTTTACGGTCCTTGGACCATTTCTCTTTGGGTTTACGGCCGTAAACCCAAATGGTTTATGGTCTTTTGATGTTTTCAAGTACTAAGCACATCAAGGAAGGGATCTAGGCTAGTTTCCAAGACTTAGAAGGGACTAGGGCACACTTTGGCACCCTTTTTGGGGTTTACGGTCCAAGAACATCTTGGACCGTAAACACCCTTGATCCTTGGTTTCTTGGGTGTTTTCTTGATGTTTAGAAGTGTAACAAGCTCTATAATACTCTAGGATAGAAGTACTTACTAGGTAGAAGCTTGAAAAGGTGCTAAAAGTCCAAGAACACTAGTGTGTGTTCTTGGTGTTCTTGGTGAAACTTGAAGATCTACAGTTTTGGAATGATTTCATGGATGGAATCATGTTAGATCACTAGATTAAGTAAGATATCAACTTTTTAGGGCTAGAAACACTTACAATGTTGAAGATCAAGAAGAAAAGTCGATGATACTTGAGAGAGAATTGAGACTTTGGATCTTGAAATTGTGAAAAGTGATAAATAATAACTAAGTGTCATATTTATACCCTCTTTTAGGGTTTACGGCCGTAAACACCTTTGTTTAGGCCGTAAACTCCAAACTCTTGGAGTTTTGGAATAATATTGTTGCACAATAAACCCTAGGGCATCCTCTCTCCTGTTATCTCCTGAAGTACTAATCTTAAAATACTCAAACTTATTCCAAAAAGCTTGAAAATTAGCAGAAACAGTTTTGACTCCTATTGAAGTGAATGGTTGTACAGAATAGAAATTTCGGGTTGTCACAGTCTCTAATGTATCTAACAGAAAATCTACCAGACATAATGTTCTCTGTTTGTTATTATGCCAGGTTTCAAGCTAATCCACGTGAACCTCACCTGCTAGCTGTGAAGAACATCTTTTGATACCTGAAGCGAACCTCTTCTCTCGGTTTGTGGTACCCAGCCAAATCAGGGTTCTTTGTCCAAGCATTCTCAGATGCTGATCTTGGGGGATGTGGACTGTCTCCACTGCCGAAGCAGAATATATAGCCGTACCACTGGAGGATGCCAATTTCTGGACGGCAAACTTGTTAGCAGGCAATCCAAGAAACAAACCTGTGTGTCTGTCTCCACTGCCGAAGCAGAATATATAGCCGCAACATCATGCACATCTCAGGTCATTTGGATACAAAGTCAACTTCGAGACTACGGCCTGAACATGAAGAAAATCCCACTATATTGTGACTCAGAGAGTGCAATTAGGATTTGTCATAACCTAGTGCAACACTCAAAGACGAAACACATAGCACTGAGGTATCACTTTATCAAAGATCATGTGGAAGATGGTAACGTTGAAATTCATTTCGTAAGAACCACTGATCAATTGGCTGACATATTTACTAAAACCTTGCCTGAAGCAAGTTTTAATCAAATCCTACAAGGCTTAGGAATGATGGAAGCTGAATCTGTACTGAAATCTTTTTTGTCTCAATAAAAGTTGGAAGCGAAATAGAGCGAACGCTCGGTCCATTTCGGGTTCGGTTCTTCCGGGAACCGAAATGAACTGAACGCCCGGCCTATTTCGGGTTCGGTGTCACCGGCCAAGATTCGCCTCTCATCTCCAAATGATGATTTCGGTTGTATAATATGTATACTCTTTTCTCGCAATTTATTTTATGTTTTTCCTTTTATTTTCATAAAATTCAAAAATATTTTTCTTTCTGTTTTAATTCTTTTTCAGAAAATCTTATAAAATCCAAAAATATTTTCCTTTCTCATTTATTTCTTTTAAGAAACTTCAAAACTCAAAAATATTTTCTTTCATTTTATTGCAATTTCTTCTCTCTTAAAATAATTTGTGTATAAGGACTATTCTCAATGATGGAGCTGGGGCAGGTATAATTCTTTATCTATGTACTAGCTAAGTGTCCCTAGAAGCATGTTGCTGCATGTTGACCCAAGTCTCAAAAGATTTTGAGTGAAGCCTCAATGACTTGATATATACAAATCCTGTCTTCCCAATCAGACTGTTACGTTCACTCTAATCATGAGCTACCTTATTATTTTCAAATTGAGTTAAGAGTTTTTCTGCTTAGTCTATCCTTTATAGTAGAGGTACATTCGGTTCTTTAACCATCACTTATTTATTCTCCATGATACTTTATCTCATAAATGTAACCCTTCAGACTCTCAACATTACCACTGAGGTTTACGGTTACACAACTTCTGTGTTAATGATCTTAGTTTCGTGCCATTACGTGCTAAGTGAAACCCAACATTCAAAACCTTTAAAGCATTGACGGTGAACAATTAAATGTTCTAGATTTCACCTTTTGAATTAACGAAACCACTTTTGTGGAAGTACCTTGAAATCTCTTTTTATTTTGAGAGATCCTTATGAAAATGTCTTGCACCACGACTTTTCTTCCCAAAGGATCCAGTTTTTATTTTGTTTTTGAGATTTCTAATTAACGTTTATCAACAAGTCACGAAATATGTTCCAAACCTACTTGTTTAACAGGCCACATCGGTCTCACAAGTACTTCGTTCTATTTCGGACTTATATCAAGTATCGTGAACCAGAATTGAAGCCAAAGCCACCCTTAATAGCCTTATATATGAAAGATGCCTTTCAATGCTTCTCAACAAGTACTTGTTCGTAATTCAATGGGAATCCAAACAAGCACTTTGAAGTCTCTCTTGACTTTGAAGGAAGAGATTCGTGCCCGGGATCCACTGCTTTATGTCTTAAATGACATCACAAATTCCCAGAAACAGTTTGATTTATTTCTTTATCTTTGACACTATCTTGCACGAAAATCTTGTATTTTCCAAAAGTCTTGTTTTAGCTATTCATAAATATATAGCTTCGGTTCCTAACGATGTAATGCACTTATTTCCAAACGAAGGGGATGCGTCGATATAAATCCTTTGGTACTTATGGTAATAAAGATTCGATTAAAGGTTCACGCGATGACTCAGCAGGAAGTCTAATCGATTGGTGATTTGAAAAGAGGATAAGTATGGAAGGCGCGTGAATTTGAGTCGTTACATAATCATGCGTCATCAGCTGTTTTATCGGAGTTGCTAGTTGTCAAATCACGCCTTTTCAGCGGCGTTTCGCAAAATAATGGAATCATTGCTCACGATTTTTCTCTCTCTTCAAAATCGTATATAAGGGATTGATCTCTGTGGGATTCCTCTCTACCACACATCAACTCTCTCAAGCAAAAGAAGGCGATTTAGTTTTCACTGTTCATCTTCTTCTTCTTCAAGCTTCAATAATGGCAAAATCTTCCTCTGTTCAAGAAACCACTGCACGCTCCACTCTTCTCGCAATCAAGGCCAGCCAGAACTTGTTGATCGATCTCACACCGTTCCTCTACGATACTTACATGTATCATGTGGTGGAATGTCTAAAGTATTCCCCACTCGTCAAAGCTCTCTCCACGGTGGAAGTCGTACCAATGGCTTGCCTCTCTCAAATCTATTCCACTGCTACGTACGACAAAGGTGCAGAGAATATTTACTTCGACATTCTCAACCAGAAAGCTTCAATCTCCAAGAGCCGATTTTGCTCGTTGCTAGGGCTCACTTATGACGAATCCATGGTGAATCCTGATTCCATCTCCACAGGTCAGCTTTTCTCGATGTTTTACAACATGGGGTACATTGAAACCCTAACTACTGTGACCAAGTTCAAGAAATCATGCCTTCCTCCTCAATGGAATGGCCTCTTCACCCTTCTTTTCAAAGGGCTTTCTGAACGAAGTGCAGGATCTGATGGTGCTAGCAAGTCTTTCATGACTCTGCTTTATGGGTTGTACCATGGTGTCAACTTTGATTATGGTTCGGTTTTGTGGCTTCAACTTGTCCAAATTTTGTCATCTACTTCTCACCACACAGAAATTTCATGTAGCCGGTTTTGGACCATTATCACTCAATGGATTATGGAGCGTTATCATGTTCCTATCATGGAAGACTCATTAATCTCCTCCATTGCTACATTTCATACCACAAACATCATTGTCTCTCATCCGTCAAAGTTTATCTTCGTTGGCTCACTTCCTGAGTCAATGTATGATTGTGTGTCCCCTGCGAGCAAGCTTATTCAGGAGTACAACAAGCTCCCCTCTTCTGGTCCAAGGGAACTTACTCCTGAAATGGTAAAATCTATTGAGGAAACAGACAAACCTGCTAAACGGGGCAAGAAGCAAGAAGTGAAAAAGGGGGATAAAGGAGGTCAAGTATCAAAAGTTCAGACTCCAAAGAAGCGAAAGTCTGAGAAGGCAGCGCCTTCCCAGCCCAAGCAGAAGAAGGCCAAGAAACCTGCTCGGAAGCTTATTCTTCAATCATCAAGCGACTCTGACTCTGAGTACGTGCCTACTGGTCATCAATCTACCATTCCTAGCGAATCTGAGAGCGAAAGCTCAGATAATGAAAGTTCGGCTCGTGGTGGTACACCACCTCGTTCGCCTACACCAGAGGTACATGTTCGCTCCCAAGCTCCTTCTCCTCCACCTGTTTCCATTCCTATTTCCTTACCTCACACTTTTCCAATAATAACCTCTCAACCTTCCTCTACCATTCCCATTCCTACACCTATTTTCTCTGAAGCTACAACCACAACCACCACTGGAGTTCAGACCAACGTATCTGATACGGGGGTTCGTACTTCAGCACCTGAAACCCCTGTTACTACCAAACCTCCATCTCCTACCCAATGAACAGAGACCAATACCGTTCTTGGTGGTGAAAATGTTGATTATGACACCTACTACTACAGTCCCTACAGGGTGTTAAGTGACGATGATGATGATGCCCCTGTCACCAAGCGCCATCTCAAGGAATTGAATGAAAAGCTAGATAAGCTGATGGTCTATTCCTCTACTCAGGATTCCTCTTCTGAGTCTTCTACAAAAGGCTTGATGGCCACCTGGGTCAAGGAACACGAAGCTTCCATCTCCAAAGCCACTTTCGCTATTGAAGCTTCAACAAAAGTTTGCACAGAGGCGACCGAAACAGTCGATAAACTAATTTCTAACGCAAACAATTTACTTGAATCTTTACAGGGTCCTGCAGAGCAGAATGCTAACAATGTCAATGCCTCGGTTAAGTCCCTCACTCAATCTCTTGAACAAGAGAAAGAGCTATTTGAGGTGCTTCGCAAGGATCTCACCTCTGATCACATCAAACATCAAGCTTCTGTCTCTGAACTTTTGAATAAACTTCAGGCAGATCTTGCCTTGGAAAACAAAGTGATGGATGCACTTGCTCTGAGGACCACTCAACTCAAAACCTAGACTCTCAAGCTTAATCAAGCGAACAAGGATCTTGAAGCACTATGTTCGGAGCCGTCTGTGGTTAAAAACTCTGTTGGTAATGTTCACTCTATTCTCCTTCATCTTCTTGAAGCCCACAATTCCGTTCTTACCATCTCTGGATATTCTGAGCCGGATAGAGGGTGTTCTGGAGTCCGTTGTCTCTCCGCAACAAGGGGGAGAAGAGCCGAAGTCTTCATCTCAACCACCAAAACCACAACAACCGAAGGTGGTTACTGAACCGAAGGGGAAAGAAGCTTCGGGTTTGGGCATGCAGGATAGGGGAAAAGGAATTGCTGATGATACTGATGATGAGGATGATGTTGTTATTGAAGAAACGGTTCCTAAACCAAGTCCTCACAAAGCCAAGCCCACTGATCAGGAGATTAAGGAAAAAGTCACTGATGCCCTTAATAAGGAGAATGAGAAGAGAAAAGCGAATCTGCTTAACCAGAGGAAATCGATGTTTCCTCTATGGACGTTGGAAAGGCTACGAAAGGAGGTTATCGAAACTCCAAGTTCACATTGGCTGGAGCCCGTTCTTTCATTTAATGTTGAGAATTCTAAAGATTCTCAATTTGACATGCCAATCACTCGTAGAGCCTTCATCTTTCACTGCTTCGAGTCTATAGTGGCGATTCCTTCTCCTGACCCGAAGGTTGATCAGGACTTACTTGAATATTATCATGAATTTTCTCAACCTCAGTACCTTACCTGGAGTAACAAGAAGATCACAACAATTAAGGTGCTGAAACCTACTGCAGCAGGGAAGTTCATAAACATCAAGTTCAATGTGACCCGAGGATCATATGGTTCGGTCCATATGATTTCCCTTGCTAATCTGCCAAATCTGAATCCACAAGATTGGATTCTTATGAACAACATCCTACTCTCCAATCAGAAAGAATATGAGCCCATCATTGATCACATCAAGCGTATGCTAGTGTGTTACATTCATGAAGTGGCGAAGATGGATCAAGAGATTGCCACTGCTATACGCAAGAGGCCCTCAATCAAGCCTGATGGGAAGGCTGGTGACACTAAGCTGATGGTGAAGGGAAAAATTGATCCACAGTCTCACACTGTCATGTTTCTTAGAGGCGAAGGTCAAAGATGCTTATTTGCTCTGGCTGACAAACATCTATTCCCCAATTCCTATTTTGGAGCACATTCTTGAGCTTATCCATGGGTGTGATCAAAATAGTGAAGCAGACAAGAAGCTGTTCTCAGATATGCTTCGGTGGTATGTGGCTTTCAGACAAACTCTTCTTGCCATTATTCCAAAGTTGTTCAAGGTTGTGAAGCGAACTACTCAACCTCCACCGAAGTGAAGACCGAAGTGAAGTCTCGCCCCATTTGACGCAAAGGGGGAGGATGTTGGGTCTAGTAGGGTTGCGTCCTTGGGCTCGGTCCTTAGCCCAGTTTTGTTAGACGGCTTGGGCCTGTCCAACCGTGTTTATTCTATTAGGGTTTAGTATTTAAGGTGCATGCATGCATCCTTTGTGTGTAGCGCTTTAATTATTATTCTGATCATTGTACTACAAACCCTAGCTCGCCTCTACAATGGAAGTTCTTTGTCGAGCTCTGCTGAGGCGTGACTATATTTGAATCATTAAGCATTACTTGATTTTATATCGTGTTCATTGAGTTTATTTGCTTTTACTGTTTAGCCTGTTGAAGATCTAATCGATCTAAGAGTTTTTCAACTCATCACTCCCCATGACTCGGTGCCCTACCTCACCCCAACAAACAGGGGTCCTACACATCGGACCATACAACATCTCAAATGGTGGTCGGTCGATACTAGCATGATAACTATTGTTGTATGAAAACTATGCTAGTGGGAGATATGTATCCCAACTCCCTCCAAAGTCCAACAAGCATGCTCGAAGCATATCCTCGAGTGTCTGGATCGTCCTCTCACTCTATCCGTATGTATGGGGGTGGTACACCGTGCTGAAATGTAACTGAGTGTCCAATTCCACGTGGAACTGCTTCCAGATTCTTGATGTAAATCGGACATCCCGGTCAGAGACTACTGACACTGGCACTGCGTGCCTACCCACCACCTCTCGCACGCAAATATCTGCCAATTTCTCAGCGGATGTGCTCTCGAAGATCGGAATAAAGTGGGCACTCTTTATCAGCCTATCCACAATAACCCATATAGCGTCCACGCCCCTCGCTGTCCTTGGTAACTTCATGATGAAGTCCATAGTGATCTCTTCCCACTTCCACATAGGAATGGGTAGCGGCTGAACCTTGCCATGCGGCCGCTGATGTTCGGCCTTGACCTTCCTGCAGGTCAAGCACCGCTCCACGAACCAAGCGATCTCCCGCTTCATGCAGGGCCACCAATAGCTCAGTCTCAGATCTCTATACATTTTTGTAGCCCCCGGATGTATATTGAACTTGGACTTGTGTGCCTCCTCGAATATCTTCTATCCCACTCCCTCAGTCACCGGTACCCACACTCGGCCACACTGTGTTAGAAGACCTCGGCTATCCCGAACAAATAACGGATACTGACCCCGAATCCGTTCTATCTTCCAATTCTCTCTCTTCACACCCTCGACCTGAGCTTGTTTGATCAAATCAAACAATGGAGAGATCACTGTCATCCTCAAGCAAATGTTCCCAATCGGGGAACCTGCCATCTAGCGGCTTAAAGCATCGGCTACCACGTTGGCCTTCCCTGGATGGTATAAGATCTCACAGTCATAATCTTTCAGCACATCCAACCACCTCCTCTGTCGCATGCTGAGGTTTTGTTGGTCCATCAAATACTTCAAACTCTTATGATCAGTATAAATAGGCACCGCACTCCATACAAGTAGTGTCTCCAAATTTTGAGGGCAAACACCACTGCTCCCAATTCCAGATCGTGAGTGGGGTAATTCGCCTCATGAGGCTTCAACTGTCTCGAGGTGTAAGCAATCACATGCCTCCTCTGCATCAATACCGGCCCTAACCCTGAGATCGATGAATCACAATACACTACCAAATCATCCAGCCCCTATGGTAGCACTAGAATCGATGCCTCACATAACTTTTGCCTCAGGGTCTCGAAAGCCAACTGTTGGTTCGGGCCCCACCGGAAAGTCACATTCTTCATGGTCAAACAGGTCAAAGGCACAACGATCTTGGAGAAATCCTGGATGAATCTCCAATAATAACCCGCTAAACCCAAGAAGCTATAGATCTCGGATGCCTTCTTCGGTACTTCCCACTGCATCACTGCCTCAACCTTGGTTGGATCAACCGAAATACCCTCCTGGTTGATGATGTGCCCCAAAAACTATACCTCTCGCAGCCAGAAATCACACTTGGAGAACTTGGCATAAAGCCTTTCCATTCTCAGTGTCTCCAATACCTCCCTCAGATGTTGCTCATGCTGCCCCCTGGTCTTAGAATAGACCAGGATATCATCAATAAAAATGATCACCGACCGATCCAGCATCGGTCTGCACACCCTGTTCATGAGATCCATGAACGTTGTTGGGGCATTGGTGAGCCCGAATGGAATCACCACAAACTCATAGTGCCCATACCGAGTCCTGAAAGCTATCTTCAGTATGTCCTCATCCCGAATCCTCATCTGATGGTACCCCGACCGAAGATCAATCTTGGAAAACCAAGACGCACCCTGCAGTTGATCGAACAAATCGTCGATCCTCGGTAACGGATAATGGTTTTTCACCGTTAGTTTTTTCAGCTCTCAATAATCGATACACATCATGTGTGTCATGTCCTTCTTTTTCACGAACAGGATCGGTGCTTCCCACGGGGAACTGCTCGGACAGATAAACCCTCGGTCTAGCAGCTCCTATAGTTGTATAGATAGCTCCTGCATCTCGGGCAGAGCTAGCCGGTACGGTGCCTTCGCTATTGGAGCGGCACCCGACACTAAATCAATGCGAACCTCCACCTGCCTCTCCGGAGGCACTCCAGGTAACTCCTTGGGAAAGACGTCCCGAAACTCCTATACAACTGGTACACTGCCCAACTCCGTCGAGGTCTCAACCCCCGTATCTAAGATATAAGCCAAAAAACCCGAACAACCCTGCTGAAGAAGTCTCCTAGCCGTCGCAGCTGAACAGAGGGTTGGCCCCTGCGAGGCCCTCTCTCCATGAATAACTAGTTCTCCCCCACTTGGGGTCCGAACCCTCACCAACTGGCGCTCGCAATCTATCATGGCCCGATTGGCCCCTAACCAGTCCATCCTGACAATCACCTTCAGCCCTCGCAACGGTATCAGGACTACATCAACACGAAACCTCTCCCCAAGCACATTCAGGACACAGTCCCGATACACCCTCGCATCACTCACAGTGCGGTCGTCCGCAATCTCAACCTCAAGCGGGGAATCTAAAGTCCCCGGCGCATCCCGAAACTTCTTCCTAAGTGCAAGAGATACAAATGATCGGGTAGCTCCCGAATCGAACAAAATGTGAGCAGACATACCATTGATCAAAAAGGTCCCTATTCATGAGCACATATATACATATAAGCAATACAAATCATTATCAAGCAGGAAAGATAAACACATAGCGGCCACAACGTTTGGCACTGTTCGAGCCTCCTCGGTAGTCAACTGAAATGCGCGACTCTGCACCGCTGAAGCATCCACCTTCTCAGGGCGGCCCTCGGTAATCCTCATCGTGGCGGGCGCAGGCGCCACCACCGCTCCTCCTCCTCCCTGCAACCTCGGACAATTGGCCTTTTTATGGCCATTCTGGTTGCAGTGGAAAGAAATCAGGCCCTTCATGGGGTAATCCTTGCTCAAGTGACCCGGCTGGCCACATGCGTAACATCCTGAGCCCTCTATCTGACAAGCCCCACTATGCGGTTTACTGCACTTGGCACACCGGGCACGGCCCTGCTGGCCCCTACTGGAAGAATCCGAGATCTTAGGATTTTTAGCCTAACCTGCTGCTGTCTGTGCCTGCTTGGGCTTCTGCTTGGTGCAGAAATCCAACTCCATCTCCCAATCACATGCCTTCTCCACCATCTCATTCAGGGTCTTGCACCCTATGAAGCTCACAAACTCACATATATCATCCCTTATCATGGAATGATACCTCCCCCTCCTTATGTCCTCATTTGTAGCACACTTTGGGATCAGCAATGCTCATTCCCGAAACTTGGTGGTAATCTCTGCCACGGTCTCGGTGGTCTGCTGGAGCTCTTGAAACTCCCTCACCAACTGCTACACCTCAATAGATGGTGCAAACTCCATATCCAAGCGTCTGACAAACTCTGCCCATGTCATCTCAGCCACACCGGCTACAGCCACCTGACTAGTCACCTCTCCCCACCAGTCTCGGGCTCGATCTCTTAGCATACATGAAGCAAAACCCACATTTATCGCATCCGGGCAAGAACTCGTGCGCTGGGCGTTCTCTATGTCCGCCACCCAACATCGGCTAACTATGGGATCCCTGACCCCAAAGAACTCTGGCACCCCACACGCCTTGAACTCCCAGAACGAGGGAGTTTGGGCCCCGACCTGGCCCGCAACAATCTCGGCTCTGAATGACCTGAGCCTCTCCTCCATAATCTCCATCATACCTTCCTTGACAGTCCCAAAAATCACTGGGGTGGCGTCAAGGATACCCTTCGTAACCTCGGTTGCAATGAGCTCGCGTAGCCTCTCATCAATGGGCTATTTGTTTAATCCATTTTGTAATCGGATTTGGGCATGTCCACCCGTTCATTAATTATTAGGGTTTATCTATTTAAGGTGCATGCATGGACCGTGTTTTGTAATCTTGGAATAACCTTGTAACCCTACATGACTCTACAATAGCAATTCTTCATCGAGTTCTTCTGAGACGTGACTTTGAATCATTCAGCATATTTTGATCCATTCTTGTGTTCTTGTTTTCTATTACCTGTTTGAATCTTTCGATCATTAAAGTTTTTATCTCAACAATTGGTATCAGAGCAGGAGACGGTGTAATCTATACGCATCTCTTCTGTTGAAAGAAGCTTTTTAGGGTTTCCGCTACTATTGGATCTGGTGTCAGTCGTCTTCATCGTTCGTTCATCCGTTGATGTTGATCTTGATCGTAATAATCCCTTAATCTTGTTTACACATCTGATTCATACAAGTTTTTCTCAATATTCAAACATGCATTCAGACGATTCTCACGTTAACTCCATATATCTATCAAGCATTATTGGATCCACAACAAGGATGCTTATCATATTCCCCAGTGAATATGAAGTTTGGACATTGCATTTTGAAGACTATGTCCTTGGTCTAGAAGACAATGGCTATCTGATCTGGGATGCCATCACAGTTGGGGTGTTTGTTCATACAGGAACTGGAAGAGAAGTTAAAACTCAATCTGATTATAACAAGCTTCTTCTTGAAGCAAAGGATGTTCCACAAGATGAGAAGGAAAAGTTAATCAGCAATGTCAAGGCAATGAGGATCATTAGTTTTGCCCTACCACCAGACACCTTTTGTTTGGTTAGTTCATACGATACAACAAAAGGTATATGGGACAGGCTTAAGGAATTGTACTCCACTGATGCTGATCTGGAGCATTCAACTCGAACGTTACTGCTGTCAGAGTTTAGAGGATTTGTGCAAAAGCCAGAAGAAATTTTAGATCAGACCTTCAATCGATACAATCATCTTCTCAGCAGGATGATGAAACATAAAATTAGACGTGAGCTTATCGAGCAAAAGGTCACGTTCATGAATGGTCTGAGGTCTAAATGGAAAACTGTTATTTCTACAGTTAAAGCACATGAGCAATTTAAGAACTACATGTTGGCTAAGCTGGTTGGTATCCTTCGGTCACATGAGGATGAAGTGACAAAAGAAGGAAAAATTGTTTCTGGAGTAGGTTCGCTGGCACTGGTAGCTAAGAGTAAGAAGGCTGCTGAAGATGAGGATTCGGAGTTTGAGCTCTCAGATTGCGAACTATCTAAAGAAGAGTTCGCAATGATGGTGTCCAACCCAAGGAGGTTCGCAAAGAAGAACTTCAACGGGAATAAGAACCGAAAGTGGAAGGGAAGCTATAGCTCTGAGAAGGTGAAAGAGGAGAATGCTAACAGTTCTCAGAAAGAAGAGGACAAGAAGGAGATGATGGTCGTGGGTGACTCCGGCTATGACTGCAATTATTGTCATGGTAAAAACCACTTGGCCAAGGATTGCATGTTGCGAAGGATGAATGAGAAGAAGGAAGGAGAAGACAACGAAGCATACCATCTCCAAAAGATGGAGGAGATTAAGAAGAAAAAGAACGCTAATAACACTATGCATGATTTGATTGTGCAGGAAAACGATGCTGATGACGAGTTTGGCAGGGTTGAAATCTCGTCTACTGACTCCTAAGACGAGGAGGTTCGCAGGCCTACTCATGGAAGAAGTTTCGTTGCTAAGGAAGAAGATTCGTAGTTTGGAGGTAGATGCTTGATGGTGACGAATGATGTGTCAGGACAGATAGGATACGCCACTAATGGAGATCATGTTTCTGACAGCTTCTTCGCTACAAAGATTGTTCCTGAGCAAATAAACGAGTGTGAGGAAGTCATCAACAAGGTAAACTCTATTCTGAAAACTCTAAATATTTCGTTGTCTCGTTACGAAACTGAACTAAACGATCTAAGATTCACTTTTTCAAGTTTTAGTGACAGTTTAAAAAGAACTCGTTTAACAAAATCTAACCTAACCGATCAAATCAGCAGGGTTTCATCAAAGAGTGAGGAAAGACGCATGTGGATAGAGATGATTGAGTTTGATTTATCTAAGTCTAGGGATGAGTCAATTTATTTACAACGGGATAATTTAATGCTTTTGAAACAACGTAATATTTTCTATTTGATTGCGAAAAGGCTTTATTTTAACATTAGTCAGTTGCACCTTGATTGTGAGATTGGTAAGAAAATTCACAAAATGATCTTACCGTTCCTTGAATTCAAGGAAGACGAAATTGACGTTGATTGTTACAAGTGTGAATCCATCGTCTCGTCTGATGAAACTTCAGATGCTTACAGGATATGTCTAGACAAAATTGAATCATACATTAAGTCCAAAGAACATAAGAACATGTTAAAGCAGCTTTTGGATGAAAATGACAAAAGACAGATTAAAACTGATACTATGCAGAAGTTCGACTCATTGAGTACCAAGTTAAGTTCAAATAACAAAATTAATGTTGAAAATACATCTGAATTTGATGAGGACAGTGATATGAGCGAAATCTCTATAGAGGATGAGGTTGACTGTTTTGAGTTCATTAAAAACGAACCTGTCCCTGCGAAAGTCCTAATTTATGAGCATTCAGTTGAGTTCGCATGTATTTCCAAAAATAAACCTGGACTTTTAAAAGCGAAAGCGACTATTTTTCCTAAAGTCCAAACTGTTCCCAACCAAGTTTTCGCAACAAAAGGAGTTGACAAAAAACAAACTGCTGAATTAACGTCCTTAGTCGATGATGACAATAAAGATGGATGTGACGAGTACTTCTGGTTTGCTCCAATCGACAATGAAGACGAAACCAAAGGTCTATCTGAAATGACCTCATGGAGAACAAAGAGCAGATACGTAGTAGAACCCCTAAATAAAGTAAATTCAAGCTATGAAAAGGGAAGTCCAAGTGGAACTAAGAGTGTTCCGAGTGATACATCATCAAATCGGACTGAAACCCCTAACAGAAAGCCAAAACCTAAGGTCAATATTCACAAATCATCATAGCAGTTCGCAGCTCAAAAACGCCAAAGGAATGCTCGGTATAACAAAAATCTTAAGGAGAGAAAGCAGTTATGGTAGTCTAGGAATCCAGATTTCGTTTATAAGGAAAAAGTGCATCCAAATGCAAAGGTCTCTTCATCTACGAAACCTAAGACCTTTCAAAAAAAAATCATGCACCTAAACTCTCACATCAAAAATTTTCTCAAAAATCATCTTTTCAAAATCATGTGAAACCTGTGCAGAAAACAAACTTTCACAAATTTTCTAACAAGAATGTTTCACAAGACGTGAGAGGCAAAGGAAAGATGGTCTCGGAGTCTAAAGTTCCTCTGAAAAGATCTGAATCTAAACTTAAGCAAAATTAGAAAAAGGCTGTTAAACAGCAAATCCAGAATAATCAAAAGAAACTATCCACCAAGGATGCAAACTTAAATGATAATAGGATGATTGTTTTTAAAATCACAAAAAAAGATACAACAACCTTAATAAAACGAACATATCTGGTTGATCCTTCTATTTCTTTTCCTGTGAAAAACTCATGAGGGCGCAAACAACTTTGGGTTCCTAAATTTGCTTAACATTCACAGGTAATACGTGACGAGCAGTTTGACTCAGAATGGTACATCGACAATGGCAGCTCACATCACATCAGAGGAAGGAAGGAAGAGTTGCGAGAATACAAAGAACTAAAAGACGGTAGAAGAGTGAAGTTTGGAAATAACTCACTTGGAGAAATTAGAGGATATGGGATGTTCACCAATGGAAAATTTTCGATTCGCAAAGTCGCATATGTGGAAGGATTACAACACAACCTAATCAGTGTTTCGCAAATGGTTGTTGGCACAAGATTGAAAGTTTTGTTTGATGATGAGGGTTCTGAAATCATTGAAAAGAAATCAAAGAATCTTCTTCTAAAATCAAAACGCAAATGCGAAATGTATCCATTGAACATGAATTGTATTCGAGGGAAGCCTGCCATTTGCCTGCTGACAAAAGCACCTACAGATGATAGTTGGCGGTGGCATCGTAGACTTTCGCACCTCAACTTCAAAGATATCAACAAGCTTGTTCTTGGTGATCATGTGCGAGGTCTTCCACTCTTGAAATACGACAAGGACCATCTATGTGTTGCATGCGAAATGGGGAAGCAAAGCAGAAAGAGTCATCCAACTGTAGTGCATACGAAAGTCATTAAGCCACTCGAACTTCTGCACATCGACCTCTGTGGTCCTTCTGCGGTTGAAAGTATAGGTGGTAATAAGAATATTATTGTTATTGTAGATGATTTTTATCGTTTCACTTGGGTGTATTTTCTTAAGCAGAAATTTGAAGCCACTCAAAAGTTAAAAGACTTAATAAAGCAGATTGAGCTACAATTGTGAAAGCTGGTTCGCAACATTCGCAGCGACAATGGGTTGGAATTCAAAAACCAAGTGTTTGAAGAATTTCTAACTATGAAAGGAGTAACACATAAATTTTCTTCTCCTTATACTCCACAACATAACGGAGTCGTCGAAAGGCGAAACTGCTCCTTGTATGAAGCTGCGAGAACCATGCTTTCTTTTACGAATCTACCTCTCTACTTTTGGGCCGATGCAATAGGAACTGCATGCTTCACCCAAAACCGTTCAATCCTCAAAAAGCGATTTTTTGTCACCCCTTATGAAATAATAAACAAACGAAAACCTAACGTAAAGTTTTACCATGTGTTTGGTTCCAGGTGTTTAGTTTTCAACTATAAAGAACAAAGGAACAAATTCGATGCAAAAGCTGACAAATGTATCTTTTTGGGATATTCGATAACTTCCAAAGCATATAGGGTTCTGAACAAAAGGTCTAAAAGGATTGAAGAAACCTACTATATTACATTCGATGATAATTACTTGATGAGGATTCTCAAAGCTGATAGACAAACGAAGGGGATCTTTCCACAAGCTAATGCACCAACAATTCCTCTTTCTACTCTCTACAATGAATTTCTGAATCTTTTCGGCGAAACAGAAAAAGCGATTTCGTCCGGGTCCATGGCAGCTAACAACAAAGGAGATGAATTTAAGAAAATAATTGACGACGTTGCGAAGGATATGCACCAAGATCCACCAAGTGCGAATGATCGTAATGATACGAACACTACATTCCATGGGGAGAATTCTGAATCAACTCCCAATACATGTTGTCAGGGGGAGCACTCTACTCCATGAGATACCTACGAAAGTCCACTCTAGGGGGAGAATCAGACACCTGAAGAGGAGTCATTCACATCATTCAAGGGGGGGAAAGATAATACGAATGATGATTCGGATATACAGTCAGCATTTGAGGACATAAATGCTGAATTAGATCCAACTTATGATCCTAGTTATCCTCCTCTGATTGAATGGACTAGAGATCATCCAAAAATGCAAGTTATAGGCGAATCGTCTTCATGAGTTCTTACGAGAGCACAACAAAAGGCAAATAAAAATGCTTTATTCTCTAAAGTAGAATATTTCATGTTTAATTTGTTCATCTCCAAAGTCGAACCCAAAAATATTCAGGTTGCTCTCGATCATTCGGATTCGGTACAAGCGATGCAGGAGGAGCTCAATGAATTCGAACGAAACAAAGTCTGGAGACTGATTCCTACTCCAAAGGATGCATCTGGTGTAGGGTTGAAGTGGGTGTTTCGCAACAAGCTTGATAAAGAGGGAAACATTATACAAAACAAAGCGCAACTTGTTGTTAAGGGGTATTGTCAAGAAGAAGGCATTGACTACGAAGAGACCTTCGCACCTGTTGCTAGGCTAGAATCCATTCGCAACTTTCTGGCTTATGCAGCACATAAAAACTTTGAAGTTTATCAAATGGACGTCAAGTGCGCCTTTTTAAATGGGGAGCTAGAGGAGACAGTTTATGTGGAGCAACCACCTGGCTTTATAAACGATAAGCATCCCAACCACTGCTATATTCTGGACAAAGCGGTCTATGGTCTGAAGCAAGCTCCGAGGGCCTGGTACTAAACTCTAACTCGTTTCTTGAAAATGTCTAAATTTAAGGAAGGTTCGGTTGACCCAACCTTCTTTCGCAAGAAAGAGGGTGACCACTTAATGATTGTCCAAATGTATGATGATGACAATATCTTCGGATCAACTAATCCCAGCTTAACAGCTAAATTCCTAATGTTAATGGAAACGAAATTTGAGATGAGCTCCATGGGTCCGATTAACTTTTTCCTTGGTTTGAACATAAGACATAGTCAAGAAGGTATCTTTATCAACCAGGAGGCCTACACAAAGACATTGCTCGATAAGTTCGGAATGGTGGGAGACTCAAAAACGAAGGTTCCAATGGCATTCGAAACGAAACTAACACCATCTCTGGAAAAACCAGTTGCTGATATGACCCTTTATCGTCAAATGATAGGATCCTTGATGTATTTAACCACTAGTCGACCATACATTATGTTTTCCGTTTGTTATTGTGCTAGGTTCCAAGCGAATCCTCGCGAGCCACACATGGTGGCTGTCAAGAACATTTCCAGGTACTTAACACGAACCTCCTCACTGGGCATATGGTATCCATCAAGCTCAGGTTTCTTCGTACAAACATTTTCGGATGCTGATCTGGGAGGGTGTGGCCTAGATAGAAAAAGTAGAACGGGGGGATGCCAATTTCTGGATGGCAAGCTCGTGAGTTAGCAATCTAAAAAGAAAACTTGTGTATCCCTCTCAAGTGCTGAAGCTGAGTACATAGTTGTTGCATCCTGCACTTCACAGGTTATTTGGATTCAAAGTCGACTTCGTGACTATGGCATTAACATAAAGCGAATCCCCTAATATTACGATTCTGAAAGCGCAATCCACATTTGTCATAACACAGTGCAACACTCAAAGACGAAACACATAGCACCGAGATATCATTTCATCAAAAATCACGTGGAAGATGGTAATGTTGAGATACATTTTGTTAGATCCGTTGATCAGTTGGCCGACATCTTCACGAAAGCCTTACCTGAACCTACATTCAATCGTATTCTTCAAGGCTTAGGAATGATAGAAGCTGAGTCAGTTCCGAAACCACCTTCGCATATGTAGAAGTTTTAGTGACCTACGAATTGGTGCGAACGCTCGCAGTAGTTCGCAGTCATCTTTTGTCCTACGAATGGGTGCGAACGCTCGCAGTGGTTCGCAGTCAACTATTCATTTATGGTTCGGAGCTTCATGTATCCTTATGTTTGTTGTATATTTCTATTTTTATTTTCTTTTCAGAATATCAAAATACAAAAACATTTTACTTGTTTCTGTTTTTATTTCTTTTTCAGAAAAATCAAAAATCTAAAAATATTTATTTTCTGTTTTTATTTCTTTTTGAGAAAAATTCAAAATTCAAAAAAAAAATTGTACGTTCATATTTCTTTCATTAGATAAATGTGCAGATTTGAGGGCAAATCTTTACTTTTCAATCACAAATGATAGGGCAGGTATAAATTTCTATATCTATGAACTAGCTAAGTGTCCCTAGAAGCATGTTGTTGCATGTTGTCTGAAGCCTCCTATACTTTATGTTGAAGCCTTAACGAAGCGAATAAAACCATTCGTTTCTTCCCAATCAGGCAATAAATAAACATTAGTCATGAGCTACTTTACTCTTCTCATCCTTGAGTCAAGAGTTATCTGCTTGGTCACTTTCGCATAGCAGACGTACATTTTCTCTTTGGAACCACCTCCCATATTTTTCCACGACTTTCGCATCCATAAACGTAACCCTTGAGACTCCTAGACATGACCACTGAGGTTTATGGTTACACAACATCTGTGTTTATGATCTTGGTTTTATTACCACCACGAACTGAGTGAAACCCAAAATTCAACACACTTTTATGAATTGATGGTGAACAATTAAATATTCTAGATTTTTCACCAAGAAATTAACGAAAGTCCACTTTCGTGGTCTGTACCAAGAAATCTATTTTTATGTTGCGAGATCTTAATGAAATGTTCTAGCCCTAAGACGTTTCTCTCCAATAGATCCAGTTTTTATTTTTTTTAGATTTCCATGAGAATCCAAGTCACTCAAAATAATTCCAAAGCTTACTTGTTCAATTGACTACACTGGTCAAACAAGTACTCTGTTCAAACATTTGGACTTATATCAAGTTTCCAAATTTGGTTAGAGAATAAACCACCCCATTGAGCCTAAAGAAAAGATGCCTTTCACTGATTCTTCTCAAACAGTTGATCGTAATTTCATAAGAAACCACACAGACACTTCTTGGTCTCTCTTGACTTTGAAGGAAGAGATCTATGCTCGGGATCCAACTGTTTCGTGTCTTAATTTACATCACTAGAATCCCTTAGATTATATGGATTTGTTTCTTTCTCTTTGGCACACTCTTGCACGAAGATCCTTGTGATTTTCCAAAGTCTAAGTTCGTGTTATTCATGGTTACTTTGAGTTTCGCAGATTTCTTGATAATATTTCGCTGCGAATGTTCATAGGAAGCAAAAGGGTGATGTTGATGCGACAATCTCTTCAATGGTTAGGAAGTGAAATGATGAAGCTGACGCGACAATTTCTCCTATGGATAAGATTTCAAATGGGCACGTAAAAATTCAAATGTCACCTACTTTTACGCCGCATGCCACCTTTTTCAGACGTCACAGTTGTCAAATCGCGCTTTTTTCAGGCGACGTTTCAGAGAAGAAAACACAACCGTCATTCAATCTTTCTTTCTCCTGACTAAGGGTATAAAGAGTTTTTCGACGATTCATTCTTCCTTACCATTGTCAAACAAAAACCCTCAGGCGATTATTCTATCTACTGTTCATTACCTTCTCCAAAAAGTATCAATGGCAGCCTCATCTTCCGTTCAAGAACAATCAGCACAATCGTCGTTTCTCAACATCAAGCCCAATCAGAACATGATTCTTGATCTCAACCCTTTCAAGTATGATAGCTTTCTTCTTCCCATCATCAAGTGTTTGAAATACTCCAATCTGGTTCAATCTCTGACTAAAACGGAGAATGTACCCATGTCGCTTCAATCAAAGGCTTATTCCTCTGCATGCTACATCAAAGAAGAACAAAGAATCACCTTTGAGATTCACGACAAGAAGACCTCCATCTCCAAAACCAGGTTTTGTTCTTTGTTAGGGCTTGCTCAAAGTGACGATATGGTGTATCCTGAATCAGTCTCTAAATTTGCCATTATATAGATGTTCTATCAGATGGGATACAAAGAAACCATAACCGCTATTTCTAAGTTCAGAAAACCCAATCTTCCTCCTCAATGGAATGGTCTCTTTACCTTGTTATTTAAGGCCTTTTCTGAAAGGGTAACTGGTTCCGATTGCGCAAGTAAACTATTCATGACCCTTTTATTGGGTATCTGTACTGGAATCAACATCGATTTTGGTGTTGTTCTTTGGGCACAATTGGTACAAAGTACCTATTCCACCACTCGACACAGTGAAATCTCATGTGCTCGATTTTGGACAATCGTTGTTCAGAGGGCTATCGAGAAGCTCAAGGTTCCAGTAATGGCAGATTCCTTTATGGCCTCTATTGCAACCTTTCACACGACGAATATCATAGTTTTTGACAACTCCAAATTCTTGTTCGTTGGCACTATACCTGAAGCAATGTTTCGTAGTGTGCCAGCTGCAAGCAAAATTCTAGAGGAATACCGAAAACTTCCATCCTCAGGCACTCGTCCCCTCACACCTGAGATGCAAAGCATCGTTGACGCTGCAGACAAACCAAACAAGGGAGGACACAAACGGGCTGTGAAGGATGGTCCCTCTGAACCAGCCCAACCTCTGAAAAAGAAACGAGTTAAGAAGCCAGCTCGCAAACCTACAACTCCTACTCCCAGTGAAGATGAAGGAGGCTTGCAGTCCAGAACTATGACTGACGTTCGCATTGATGGGAGTGCTCGCAATGAAGATGATGACACTGCTCAGAGTTCGCAACCACCAGTCTCAACACCTATCACTGTGAATCCTAAGGTACAATTTTCAACTGCTTTCTTCCAAACCTCTCCTCCATCTTCAAATACTTCTAGAGTACCTATCACTATCGCACCACGACTATGACCGATGAACCTCCTGTCACTATCAACGCATCTGATGCGGGGATAGGGGATTCAGGTTTCACTACTAGTCATTCAACACCTCCTATCTCTCCTCTAAGACAAGGCAATTCAGATATATTTTTTGAAGGATATGGGTTTGTTTTTGAATCTTTTCAGTTCAGTCCCTTCAGAGTTCAGGAGGATAGTGATGATGATGCCCTTGTTACTCAAAGATAGTTCAAGAATATCAACGAGAAGCTGGATTCGTTGATTAGTTCTTCTCAAGCTTCCCTAAGTGATGTTTACTCTAAGGCCGTGGTTGAAACCTTTTTCCTGGCCATGACAAAAGAACATCAGGCAAATCTGGACAAGGCAAATAAAGCAGTTTCTGATTCAACTGCTATGTGTACAGAAGTGACTGAAAAAGTCGAAAAACTCCTCTCTGAAGCTCAGGCCTTTATGACAACCTTAAAGACACCTGTTGAGTCAAATACAACTAAGGCGAATGAGGAAATCATAGGTCTTCACAACACCCTGCGAAAGGAAAAAGAAGCTCTTGTGAAGGTTCGTACTGATCTGCAAAAAGATCACACTGAGTTCCATACCTCAATCTCTACAAAACATGATAAGCTTGTTGAAGATCTGGCAGATGAAAACTCGATTATGAACCAACTTGCTGCTCATACAATGGCAGTCAAAGTACATGCTGCCAAACTCGCCCACGTAAACAAAGAGATCAAGGAGCTTCAGTCTGAACGAGTTGTAGTCAAAAGCTATGTTGGTGATGTTAATGCTTTGCTTTCCAATATTCTTGATTCTCATGACCCTATACTTCCAATCTCTATTCGAAGGCATTTGGATGAAAAGTTTCATCCTACTCTTGCCATGCTAAATAGAATTGAGAGAGTTTCGGAGTCTGTCGTCCTTCCAAATCAAGGGGGAGAATCTCAGCAACCTCCAAAGGCTAATACTGATGCATCTGGTCATGATGAGAAAAAGCCAAAAGTATCCAGTGAACCGAAGGATAATGTAGCTTCGAGTTCCAAAGGCAAAGAAAAACTGGTGAATAGTGATGATGAAGAAGAAAGTGAAGCTGATAAGTTGAAGAGAAAGGCTCGTGATCAGCTTCTAGATGAAAACGATCAAATTGCAAGAGAGGAAGAAGCTAAGAAGCGAGCAGAACGTGAAGCTCAGGTCACTTTGGAAAGTCGAAAGACTTTTTTTCCACCATGGACCATGGAGTGAATCATTAATGAGGTTGTTGATAATCCGAGTATGCATTGGCTGGAACCTATAACCTCCTTTGATCTGGAGAATTCGCAGGATTCTCAGTTCGACATGCCTATCACTCCAAATGCATTTCTCTTTCACAGTTTGACGCGACTATGAATGCTCCAGCATAAGATGCGAATGTTGATAAATCTTTGATGGAGTTCTACTTTTCCCATGCCAAGACTCAATATCTCACCCAGAGTGCACAAATGATTACCGCTGTGAAGGTCATAGGGCTAACTGAAACAGGGAGCTTTGTGAATGTCAAATTCAAAACAGCAAGAGGTTCCGAAAGTGTTGTTCACAAATTCTCCTTGGCTCATTTGCCATGCCTAAATCCCTATGATTGGATCGTTTTATTGCATTTCCTTCTGAGATATGAAAAGAAGTACAAACATGTTCTGGGGCATATAAAGCAAATGCTAATTTCGTACATCTATGAAGTGGCAAAGTTTGATATCGAAATCGCCTCAGTTTTGAAGAGGAAACCCACTGCTCCCCTTACTGGCAAGACAAAAGACATCAATAAGATGCAAATGGGGAGGGTTGAAAAAGAAAACTGGACTGTAATGTTTCATCGTGGTTCAGGAGGTAACTTGCAAAAGTGCCTCTTCGCATTGCCCGATAAGCATTTGTTCTCTACAGTTTGCTTGGAGTTTATTTTGGACATTATAGGACAATGAAACCTGAATGACGAAGCTGCGAAGAAGAATTACTCAGATATGATTCGTTGGTACATTGCATTTCGTATGCATCTTCTCGAAGTTATTCCCAAGCTCTTCAAGACCACAAAGAAGACACAGCAGTGAAGAGCCTCCCGCCTCAATGGACGCAAATGGGAGATTTTTGGGTATAAGTGTTGCGTCATTGGGCTTATTTGTTTAATCCATTTTGTAATCGGGTTTGGGCCCGTCCACCCGTTCATTAATTATTAGGGTTTAGCTATTTAAGGTGCATGCATGCACCGTGTTTTGTAATCTTGGAATAACCTTGTAACCCTACACGCCTCTACAGTAGCAATTCTTTATCGAGTTCTTCTGAGGCATGACTTTGAATCATTCAGCATATTTTGATCCATTCTTGTGTTCTTGTTTTCTATTACCTGTTTGAATCTTTCGATCATTAGAGTTTTTATCTCAACACGTCGCCGGACCCAGATCCGGATCCTGATCCTGATCCTGATCCCCCTGCTCCAAATTGTGTCACCACCATACTAAACTACAATATCATGGACATAATGATCAGAATGTCCAAAAAGGGGATCCGCCCACACCGGTTGTCCTTAAAGCCTCCAGATCTAACATTGGTTCGGGTACAAGTCTTGTGTTTCCAGTAGTACGGGCCCAATACCACCTTCCACACCTACATGTACCTTCCCCAAGGCTCTACCTGATGACTCTAATTCGTCCCAGAACTAAACATATCTCGCAGTCTACCGCATAACTCAAATCATAGGCTATCTAAGACTTGCTCCATCCAAAACAAACCATAACTCAATCACAAAAGGTTACCTTTATGTATGCAAATTATACACAGAAAAGAATCAAATGGACTTTCGAATAATAGATTCTACCCTAGGACCACAACCAGATAAGGAACAGGAAATAAGGCCAAATCAATCATTCTAAGGCTATAAGCTCCTAACCGTATACAATTTTAGAAGCATACACATAGAAAAATCCATCCGACTATCATAACTCAAATATCAGTATAACATGGCTAATCATATTGGGGAACTACTTACTTGGCTCGGCTGATCACGCGCATTTCACTCTCCTCTTTTCCAGTTTAAGAAGTTTTTAACTTTTATTTTTGAAAACAATTTTACCATTTCCTTAGTTTCAGTCCTGACACACCCGAGAGTGTGCCTGAATCCCTCAAACCAAGGCTCTGATACCAACTTGTAACGACCCAATTTTCAAAAGAAAATTTTCATTTTTAAATAGTCAAAAACATTTCCAATAAACCATAAAATCCTGAGTACATTTGTTTTCAAATTCATAACATCCGCAATATTATTCCAAACATCAGAGTGTCCTATAAAAACGCCTGAGAGAGAGTGCATTCCGCATCATCAAGCTTTGCCCTTGCCCTTAGGCTCGGATTTACCTGAAACAAATCCACAAATTGTAAGCTAATGCTTAGTAAGTTCTCCAGAACATACCCAACACAATCCACATAATCACATAATCATATTAGCTATAAAAGCTACATAAACCACATAGGCCATGCATACAAACATATAAGCACGCTGTGGGCTCCTCCCATGGTCTTACTCCAGGATTCCATAGGCCACCCCACATGGTCTTTCACTGAAGTGTCATGGGCTCCCCCCATGGTATTTAGCTGAAAATCAATGGGCTCCCCCACATGGTCTTACATCCCAGTGGCATGGGCTCCTCCCATGGTCTTTACTTGAAAAGCCATGGGCTCCCCCACATGGTCTTACATCCAGGTGCCATGGGCTCCCCCCATGGTCTTCCCTTCAAGTATCACATAAGTAACAAGCATACCACTTAGCATATATCTAACTATCATACCACATATCTCTACATATACTAGTGTACCACATATCACAAAATGGGCCGACCTTGGTGCCTTAGACCCATTGGTATGGTTAGGAGACTCACCTCTCGTGAATGTTGAACTAAGAAGATAAGATCTGATAAGTCTAACGCACAGCTCCAACTCAACTGCCTATAAGCATCATGTGATTAACTTGTCACAATCCCGAAATAGCATAAATACCCTCAAAGTCAACCCTTGTCAAAGTCAAGATCAACAGTCAAGGTCAACAGTCCGGGTTGACCCCAACTCGTCGAGTGCATCCAGCAATTCGCCGAGTTACCTGAGTAACTCGTCAACTCGCCGAGTTACCTAAGTAACTCGTCGAGTTCCTTAATGTCCAGAAGACCGAAAGCTCATGTAGACCGAAAACCCTATTCCTTCACCGAAATCACTCAGAATCTCAAAAACGGGTAAACCCTACCCGACTCGTCGAGTTGGCTACGCAACTCGTCGAGTCCATTCAATCCTTTTTGTGTTCAGTCCTTTCCAGTGTAATCCAAGGCTCCAAATTACAGATCCAGCCTCTTATGGTGTAGTTACCACGTAAAGTTGCAAACTTTACGTGCATGCAAGACTTTGCGAAGGCTAAAACACTAAAACTAGGGTTCAAAAAACACTTAGGACATGAAAAAGGGATTAGACTAGGTAAAGAAAGCAAATTTATGTCATGAAAGACCTAGAGGTGTCCAGATTTGGAACCATATCCTCATGACAAGTCCAAATCCGAGTATGGCACCATTTTGCACCAAAACTGACCATATTCTTCCATAAGATGAGATCTAAGCAAAAATAGATCAAGGTAGCAACTTTTTACCTCTAAATTGATACTAACAACACGTAATTGTCGGATCCAAAGCCTTCTCCTCACTTCAATCTCTTCAACCTTCAAGTTTCCTTCTCAAAAGCACAAGTTCCACTCTCCAAGGCTCACACACACTCAAGAAAGCACCAAAATGCGGCTGGGGTTTCTCTCTGGACTGTAAGAACGATGAAAGCGGCTACAAATGAGCCATAAGTTCTTTAAATAGGGTACAAACCCCTGAAAATTATGGTTTCCCTTTAGAGCGCCTACTCGTCGAGTCGGGGCCTTCCGACTCGTCGAGTAGGTTCTAAGTCCCGCGTCCACATAAATGATCTCTAATCGACGAGTTGGAGCTCCCCAACTCGTCGAGTCCCAACACAAAACCCTAAAACTTAGAAAATTAAATGATACCTGGAACAGATGTAACTTTAAACCTCAAGCACTTAACCAAATTCCTTATCAACCAAGCTAGGAGACATTTTTGTTTTCCAACCTCTCCTTTCATATATATATATATATATATATATATATATATATATATATATATATATATATATATATATATATATATATATATATATATATATATATATATATATTATTTACATGAATCTTTTATAATAATTTTAATAATAAAAATATTATTTATTATTATTATTATTATTATTATTATTATTATTATTATTATTATTATCGTAAATGTACGTTTTAACAACATATATCCGTTATATTAATCTTATTAAAAATAATACATGTAAAATCTAATAGATACGTTTAAAAACATATAAAAAGATAGATATAAAAACTATATAAACGTTTTTAAGGTATAAAACATATAAATACGTTTTCTATAAGTATTTATTATATTTATATGTATTTTGTGTATATAAATATGTTTTTATATGTATAAATATGCATTTAAAACATATTTATACATTTTGGTTAAGCATATGTCAGAAACCGAGGATATAAGAAAATTCCAAAAAATAGTAGTTTTGTAGTCTGGTAAATAGTGTTGCGTGAATAGTGTTTTGCGGTGACTACTGTTTTACCGAAAAAACTTGTCATAGATTCTCCAGTAAATTGGTCGAAAAGTTCATCGAAAATTTTTCGGTGACTAGTGTTTCACCGGTGAATAGTATTTTTAATCGGAGGAATAGTGCTCTGCCAGAATTCCGATCGGAACTGCTCCAAAAATTGACCGGAAAAAAATTTCGGCAACGGCGGTTGACGGCCAGCAGCGGCTGTCAACGTCGAAGGTTTCGTCGGAGGTGGCTGATTGGAGGAGGGTGGCTGGATAGAGCTTCGCTGTCAACCAGATCGGAGGAACAAAGCGGCAGTTGGTCGCTTTGGTGTTTCTCGGATTTCCGGCGAGGCGGAGTCTGGTGGCGCAAGGCGGCGGTCCTATGGCATCGTGGTGATTCCGACAACCAAGAGAGAGGGGGGGAGAGGTGTAATTTTTAGGGGAGGGCTCCCCTCTATTTATGCTAAAACTCATTTCGATCCAATAGTCCAAATCGAGTACCATCCGACGGCTTAGATTAAAACTAGGATTTTTTTATCTTATCTTGACCAGGCGACCGGATTTCGAGAAATTTCGAGTTGAGATGTTTTCGTTTTTAAAATTAAATAATAGATTATTTTTTAAGAAAACGATTCGATTTCTAGCCATTATGCAATACCATAGGTATCCTAACTAACTGTTTGAAAGTAATTTTCGGGTAATAAGTTTTTATAGTTGCTAACTTTCTCTATGTAAAAGAGTCGGTATGACGTCTAATGAAAAAGTTATCTCTTAAATCAAATACTACATCAAAACTTGATTCTTAATATATAACTAAATTTTCAATATGAAACCTGGAAATGATTCTACAGATCATTCGATGTTTACTTAGGGAAGAAGGTGAATCTTAGCTGTTTAACCTTAGTACAACAACTAGGAGTATTTTCGGGCAAAAAAAGTTAGGAACATGATAAATTCCTAAACTAAATGAGACTCATAGGAAAATTGTATAGAAATGAAAATTTATTTCCTAATACGTCTCGTTTTCATTTGAAGTCAGGTTTTGACACCTATTAGGCGGTGAGCTATTACCCTGTTGCTTGTTTTCTTAAAACGGTCGTATCTTTTGCATACAAACTCTGTTTTTGACGTTCTTTATGTCCAAGTTTTCCTATTTTCAAGGACTAATTGATGAACATATTGATACCCTATAATAATGTCTAATACATATATCTCTTTCAATCATATGTACTAACCCATTCCTTATGTATACTGAAACTGTTTGTTTATCAAGGATTCATATCAATCCAAGACTTAATTTATATTTTGGATATATTTCAAAGTATAATACCCTATAAACAAAAAAATGATAGCTTAATGACCAATTAGGTCTATTACAATAGTGATTAGGTTAACCAGAGCAATACTGAATAGTTGAAGGTACTTTATCTTTATTTGATCTTCCCTTTTCGTAAATAAACTTAGGTCCTCGCCTAGAGTACCATCGTACCTTTACTATGGTAATATAACTATGTATTAATCTCTTGACCTCTCGACCCATGATTTCTACATGCCCCTCAACAAAATGGAGTTTAGAATTGTCCTGGATTTTATCGAGAAGGATAACAAGTGCATCGTGGAACAAACACTTCTTAAGATTTGATACATGAAAGGCATCGTGTTCATTCTTGAGCTCCTGAGGCAATTTGAGTCTATACACCATTGGACCAAATGTAGTTAGAATTTCGAAGGGTCCTATGTATCGTGGGTTTAGCTTGCCTCATTTGCTGAATAATATAACTCATTTCCAGCGAGAGACTATCCAGGTGAGCACGGTGCGGTTCAGTGCGGTTATTGGCCAAAACCTCACTACTAACCGCAAATGTGGTTAATCCATTTTCAAAACCGCTTGGTACGGTTATTTTTACGGTGTGGTTAGGCGGTTATTTTTGCGGTGCAGTTTTGATTTTTTTTGTGTGTGTGTTTTGGTTATTAATCGCATGGATTTTGGTGCGGTTATTTTGTGTGGTTTTTAACCACAATTTAGAGTTAAAACAATTTTAAGAGTTTAAACATATTACTTGTAATAATAAAAAACCGTAAGTTATAAGACAGTTAACTTAAATTACAAACAACTAATATCTTAAAAACGTCAAATCACTAGTAATTATAAATAAATATCTTAAAATTGTCAAATTTCACCATTTTCCAAAGTTAAACATAAGAAAAAACCAACACTTTTGCCTTCTAGAATTTTATTCTTCTTTCATTCATGAAACTTGTCTTATTTTTAATATTTAATATATTAATATTTAATAAAAAATTGTATATAATATATGCGGTACGGTGCGGTTTTTTTACAGTTTCTGAAAACTAATAACCGCACCACACCGAAAATTTGTGGTTTTTGAAAAACAGAAAACCTCACGGTCGGTTTTTATTGCGGTTGTGGTTTTTGCGGTTAGTTTTAGTTGCGGTGTGGCTTTTGCTCACCACTAATCCACATAAAACCATCTCCTACATAAAATTCCAAAGGCTTACTTCTCTTGTCAATGTATCTCTTTTGACGATCACGTGCAACCTTGATTTTATCTAGTATTTGGAAGATTTTCTATGTTGTATTATGTATGATCTAAGGTCCAGTAAGCAGTGTATCACCCGCATGTTACTTGGCTTGATGGGTATCACCTACTTTTTCCCAACATACTGTCGATCTACATTTGCGTCCATAAAGAGTCTCGCAAGATGTTCCCTCAAAGTTGGTGTGATAACAATTCCTATAGGAAAACTCCACTTAGGGGTAGATGAGTATCCCATGTGCTACCAAAGTCTATCACCCATGCTTGGAGCATGTCTTCTAGAGTCTGTATGGTATTTCACTTTGACCATAGGTTCGTAGGTGATATGTCGTACTTAAACTTAGTCGTGTTCCTACTGAACTTTATAACATTTTCCAGAATCGTATGGTGACTTTACTGAATACAATCACATGTCACTACAATTAGATGGTCTTTCGATTGTAAGGTCTTGCACTACAACGTTTAGACTCATACAAGAGTTGCATAATAGAGAAAAATCAAACATTCTAAGACTATTTAATTCTATGAGCATGAAATCTTCAGATTTGTTCGGGGCTTGTCTCTATAGTTGCTAAAGGTTTCTTCGTTAGGTAAAAGAAATCAAATAGCATTTTCGTAACGCAAGATTTTTGTTCAAAAAGGTGACATCGAATTCCTTCAAATTTCTACATTGAAATTTTTTATTGTCTTGATTAATGTATTTGTTCTTGTGTATTTTAAGTTGTCGAGACGCAGAGGAAATAGCCTTGTATCACAACCTAATCCTTGGTGTCACGCGTTACAATATATGACAAAGTCATCAATTCCTTCTGGAAGGAATAGGATTGGTGCGCTACCCAACATATGTTTCAACTTCTAGAATGTAATTTCTTGCTTGTCTTGTTAGTTGAAATTTGTTTCCTTCTGTGTTAATGTTATGAGGGGTTAGGCTATCTTGGAGAAGTTCTTAATGACTCTCCTAATAATAGACAGCAAGGCGTAAAACTTTAAGCATAGAAATTGTACTTCTCTAATCCAAATCTCATACTCTTAAAATTTGGCGTATAACTTTCCTTTTCTTAGTAGTTCTTGGAATAGTCATGAGTGTTGACCATGATCCTCCCCGTTTTGCGAGTATATCAATAAATCATTGACACATACGATCATCATTGGTCCAAGTATTGTTAGCAACACCGTGCATGATCTCTATGAACATTACTAGAGCATTGGCCAATCCATAAGGCATAACTTGGCACTCGTAATGATGATTTCGAGTCCTAGTTGCGATCTTTCGTTCATCTCCTCCCAACACCATGATTTCATATCCATATTCTAAATCTATCTTGGAGTATTAGTTGGATCCTCTTAATTGATCGAACAGATTATCGATTCTTGGGATCGTATAACAACTATTGATCGTTAACTAGATTAGTTCTTGATAATCGATACATATTCAAAAGGATTTGTCCTTCTTCTTGACAAACAGAATCGGTGCTCTCTCAGGTGAGAACCTTGGTCTGATAAGTCCTTTTGTCAAAAAGTTCCTATAGTTGGCTGGACAGTTCTTACATCTCTACTAGAATCAACCAATGAGGAAATTTTGCTACTGGTTCTATTCCTTGGACTAAGTTGATTTGTAACTTGACTTGTAAAACTAGTGTTTTTCTAGGTAAATCTTTAGAAATTACATCAAGTAGTCGCATACCTAAGGTATGTCTTGTATCTCCTTGCTCCTTTTATCTATCACAAGTACCAAGACGGTGCAATGATTCTTGTGTAGATACTTTTGAGCCTTGGTGTAAGAGATGATTTTGAGATTTCGTCCTGACGTGTCGTCGTAAATGATTAGCGTTCCTATAACAGTCCAGGGGTTTTCGTACGACTTTTTCGTAACACAATGACTTAGCTTGACACAAAGAAAATCAATTTTACCTATAATAACGTCGAAACTACAAATGTCGTAGACATAAGATTGTCGTAAAAAGCCATGTTTGTCATGTGTTAAAACGTAATTTATTAGAACATCGTAAGTAGAGTTATGAAGCTTCATAAAACTCCTATGCATATCTAATTCCAAACTTACTACAACCTATAAGCTATTTTAAAAACATACTAGCTACCACATATATTTCCTAGAATTTCTTTCGTGCTCCATTAACAAATGTTCTGACCTGAGCTTCACTTCTGGGTTCCTTGGCTTTGGGCAATTTCTTCTAAAGTGCCCAATTTCGCCACACTTAAATAAACTTGGCATCCACTAGTACTAGTTTGCATTCTATTTTCCTGGTTGGATGTTGCAGATGTTAGGTTTCTGCAAAAGTTGGTAGTGTGCCTTTTTTGTTGCATTTTTTTCAAATATAGCATTCACCTGAGTGATGACGGTTACATTTAGTGCATAATGGATGCTTCTGGGCATACTAGCTTCTGTGTAGTGGTTGATGCAACATGGATCTTCCTTGTCCCTTTCTTCTTCCAAGAGAAATAACTTGAGGTTTCCATGGAACTACCATTGTATTTCCGTTTGTTATCCTCAACTCTCTTGGCATCCTTTTTCTTGATCAAAGCATTTTGACATACTAATTAGGTTGTTAGACTTATGGCCAAATTTTTAGCATAGTCGTAGGTGTTGGGTCTAAAAGATGTAACGATCTTTAGTATTTATGGGGTAAGACGTCTTATGTACCTATCAATCTTTTGTACTCCAGAGTTACAAAACTCAGACATAGGGTTGCAAGATCGTTAAATCGGGATGTGTATGCTAAAATCTTTGTTTCCTTCATGGTTAAGCTTCATAGTTCTTGTTCCAATTTTGTTATTTCATCTTTGGGGCAGTACTTTTCTACGAGCATTGGTTTTAGTTCTTCCCAAGTAGTGGCATAGGTTGAGTCAATGCCCATGGTCTTTGTGTAGTTGTTCAACCAGACAAGGGATGCGTCAATAAATGTGCATGTGGCAAACTTAACACGACAGTTTTCTGCACAAGAACTGATATGGAATATTGATTCCATCTTTTCAACCCAAAGGATAATTCCTATAACTCCTTCATTGTCGTAGAAGGAATCGAGTACGAAATTCATTAATTCCTCATAGGTACATCAATGGAGAGTGCTTCTAATTCCACTTTTTTAGAGGCGTTTGTTCCTATTGTCTTCATAAGTGGCCAGGGCATTAGCCATATGACGTGAAATCAAGTTGATTGTAGTTATGTCTAGTGATGGTGTCAGTGTTAGACGATCACTCGTTGATCTCTTGGGAGACATTTTTTTCATCTTAAGAGTATAAGTCGTGTGAAAATATCATTGTACAAGAAGAGATAGTACTACAACTACGTTAAATTGATGTGGATTTGTTCAATAATGTCCCTATGTTGGATACAATGTGTAGGTGATTATACATACCCAAAAGGGTGAAATCCTACAAGAAGAATGAGTAAAAGGAAAGTATCAAGTATAAGGTGTTACTTGTATCTAAATTCCTTCATGTCTTGAACTATGGTCTGAGTCTCCTCGAATCTTCAAGTGTTTTAGTCTATCAACTATCGAATCCAAGTTCAATTGTGCATCGGTCTAACCGAAATTTAAACATAGGTGATACGTCTACGTCTAGTTATGGTCTGGACCATGTACAACGAAACTTAGCTAAATTATTTGAGCTAAAACCTTTCATTGTATATTTTTTGGGTGGTATATATGTGTTCTCATCGTGGGTCAGAGTCTTATATATAAATCTATATCATTTCAGCATATAGCTTTTCTGAAATCCAGCAACCCAAGCAACGTGTCTATCATGTCACCATTCCCGTAAGTAGCCTATTGGTAGGTTTAATTAATAATACTTATGTTTTGTAGGTTTATAGGAATAAACTTGAGTATAGAGTGACGTAGGTCTAAAGAATAAACCTAATCGTAGAGAGTCATAGGTTTATTGAAACAAACCTATTTGTAGAGCTTAAGTCCTAGACTATATTCGTCCTTTCCTAAGAAAGTACTAATTCTCTATAACAAATAGCTCTGACACCAATCTGCAATACCCCAAGCTGGCGGCGGGAACGTCAGGCGGTGAGACGACATCATGGATCATAGTCATTTGTGTACACAGAACAAGCACAACAAATAACCTAATATCGGAAATAATATTACGGATAAAGGGTTTACATTGCTACTTGTTCATAATTACATCAACTGAAATATTTAAGTAACCCTCCAATAGGAGGCTACTGAAACTAATCTATTAAAGATTGTGACTCCATGACTTCATTCCATAATTGAATTCATCCTGCTATTATTTCCTGAGAATACATGCGTTTTGAAAGAGTGTCAACTAAAAAGTTGGTGAGTTCACAGGTTTGTAATAACTTATAAGGATGTCATAAGCAATAAACAACATAGTTACAACATAAAGACCTAACGGTCCTTGACACTATTGCATGCCTTCTCTTTAATCACTCATTACCGTATTCAAGTCCCCAACAGTCTTAAAATCACGACCTATGATGCATATAAGTTAAGTGGGTGGGGTTGGGAAACCTAGTGAGAAGCATAGGGTTTTCAATCGTACAATATTATTATGATAATAATTTATAATTATCAAACATGCTAATATCAACTGTTACCAAACAATATCATATAATCTAGATATCTTATAAGACAATATACCCTTAGTTACCCGTCTCGTCGATCCTCACATACTGATCCTATAACATTGATCTTATGATATATATCTTGATGGATCACCGTAAGCAACCAGTTGACTATACGGTATCGTAGATTTTTTGGCAGTAGGCATTATTCAATAGAGGCAACCATGGGGTACATATAGTACTCGAATGAACACACAATCATTTTCTCTAGATCAGTATGATTCATTAACACCACAAAACAGTTAATCCAGGGGTGGTCATCTATACTCCCCTAGATGACTCAAAATTACCTACCAGTGGTCTGATACAGATACACCCTATCTGGATGTCAAAAACTAAAGGAGGGGGAATACTTAATATAGTACTCTTGTATGCAACCGTACCTCACCAATCACCAATGTCATCGAACGGAGTTCTAATCTACGTTAAAATCTCACACACACCCTATGATGTTACCCGATATCCAAACTTAATTAAAATAAGTATCCTTTTTAGTTCTTAGTGAATACTAGGCTGAATTTCAATACTCGTAATCATCACAAATTTCTTGCCTGTGTAATATCTCTACAAGGAATAACTAACACTCTTTCGACTTAACTCGAACTAAACATCCTTATAAGTCTTTAGTGTATAACTAGAACAGACTATAACAAAACTAGTTAACTTCCAATAAGGATTCCCTATTAATGAGATATGATTATTACACAAGGTATAACTAATCACTTATCCAACTGGCATCAAACAAAGCATACCTTACAAGTCTTTATTTATCACTAGACAAGACTATGATACGTGTAAATAATTTCCAAATCCTTTTTATGTTTATACAGGGCTTATCGCAATACAATGTTTGATTACACTTTTATTTAAATTCATGGAATCTAAAAATTCTTTAGACGTCTTAGTTTAAAACTTAAACAAGACTATAATCCTTGAAATCGACTTTCAATAACAACCCTATTTAGACAACACTATCGTAAACTAGTGTATATATTTTACACAAAATATCGGGTATTTAATACGTATTAATCTTTTACTTTCTTAAGATTATCATGTAATAATACCATATACACACTTAACACATATATAACCATATACGGTTCAAACAGTGTGTTATTAAATATAAATTTAACACATATTCTAGAAAATAAGCAATTAATTCTCGTATAAACTTTCAACATATATTTAATACTTTTAATAAATACTTGTATTAAAATCATGTTCATGAAAGTAACTATGCATGCACTTGATCGAGATGAAAGACTCATGAAAAAATCAGATCCTTGTCTCACGCTTTAGTTTTCCCTTTTAAACTACCTAAATATGAATATTACTAAGCGTTAGTATTTGTTCGTATTTATAAAGTTTAAATCGCTAGAATATTTTTTTCTCACATTTATCAATAATCCCAAAAGAATACTGACTTATAGCTGATAAGGAACAACCAGGTAAGATCGTATCAGAGGTATGATCTATTTGGTATATAGAGATACACTGTTTGGAAATTTCACTTTAAACACCTCATAGATCTAGCATAGACATCACACACATAAGTTGATCGATTAGTATAACGACTTCTACTACTAACAAATCTTATTTATACGTTTATAATAACGACTACACACATAATAATAAGTTATACTTAAAGTATGATAAGCATAACCTAACTTACAGGTTGTTCAGAGAAAAACTTGGAAAGTCACGGACAGAACTTTGACTCTGAAACATTTTTTCGCCGTACTCTCTGACGTTGTAGAACCTCGCTAAAGTATTACAAGAACTTAAGAAAATCGGACATGGAATGAAATAAATTCTAGAGAGAATGTGGAGAAAAGTTGAGAAAAAATGAACCAAAATCGTACTTGTGTTAATAGGCTGCCAGGACACACAGTGCGTCGTGCCTAAAGCTTAGGCTCTAAGTTTGCTTCGCATCTTTCGCGTACGAGCTCCATCTTTACGTTATTTATATCCATGACTTTGTATCGACGAGTACTACAACTTGCTTTTAGATTTCGTCGGCTAATTCTCGTTTTTTTTAAATCTACAAATCTGTAAATATTACACTACGAAAAACGTTGCATATCAAGCTGAAGGACCACTTTCCTTCATATCTTTCAAATACGAGCTCCTTTTTTGACGTTCTTTATATCGCCAATTTCATATCGAATACTACTACAAATTTCATTTAGACTCTCTTGGCTAATTATCGTTCTATTTTAAATTTACAAATTTGTAAAGATTTACACTGCGAAAGACGCTGCATACCAAGCTTAGGGACCAAGTTTCCTTCATATCTTTCGTATACGAGCTCTGTTTTCGACGTTCTTTATGTCCTTAATTTCGTATCGTAGAGTACTACAACTTTCATTTAGAATGTTTTGTCTAACGAGCATCCGATCTCTATCAAACTTTTTATGACATATATTGTATTGTTTCGAACGGAAAACTTTGAAAAAAATCTTAGCTTTTTCATAAGAAGTCAGATTTAAATGTTATTTATATCCACATACTCGTGATAACGACTACTACAAATTTTGTTATTATTTATCCTAGATAATCTTTTATTTTTACATTTTATTTGATCGTTTAACGATAACTTTTATAATGAGATTTTCTACAAATATCATATACGTATAATACATGTTCACATAACGTGTATATATTAAATAGATATTTCTATAGCTCATATAATGAATAATTATCTTATTCAAGGATTTTAATTATTCAATAAAATGAATAATTATAACTAAAATCTCTTAAATGTCTAGCCCTTACTTACAGACGTTACAACAGACTCGTAAGCATTGTAAGTGGGAGAACGATGATTATATATGCAGAGGACACATTCTAAACAGTATGTTTGATTCCTTGTTCGATATCTACCCCAATTTTGAAAGTGCAAAGGCATTATAGAATTCCCTTGAATCAAAATATATCGTTGAATATGCTTCTAGTAAGAAGTTCTTTGTTGATTCAAGGTCCGTAATGGAGCAATACAGTGAACTCTTTCGATTTTTAGGGCCATTCACTTTTGACAAGATGAATATGGATGAATCTATTGATATCTCGGGTGTGATTGATAAAATTTCTTATTTATGGAAGGAATTCAAACATACGTTGAAACATAAAAAAGACAAAGTGTCTTTGGTTCAATTGGGTAGTCACTTGCGCATGTTAGTACATAAAAGTGCTCCTTAAACAATTTAAGATATGATGAGATTCCGATATGGCATAGCAATTCCAAAATGGAAAAGTGATTGTGTGATCACTTCTCATCCAATATGGTGAAGGCAATTCTGAAATGGAGAAGTGATTGCGAAATCACAATCTCAACCGAGATGAAGATAAGTATGAGATAGCTTTCGTATCCATGATGTGAAGACTCCGAGATCACTCCTCCATTCCGAGATGGAATGCTATTGAGAACGACAAGTGAATATTCAGAAATAAAGACACTAGTTCCGAGATGACAAGTTCAGTAACTCCTTGAATTCGTACCTGGTAAACTTTTCCTAACAAGAAGAAAGTTCTTTTGATTGTATTCCACATTTAGTATTGCATAGGATCAGAGAAAATCCACTTTATCAAGATTTTGGTTACTCATGCAAGTTTCTCATTGTTCTATGTATGTGTATTTATTTGACTCCTTAGCCTATAAAACGGTTCTCAACCTTGTACTGAAAGAGTAGAGGATCTCATATGTAACTCTTCACTTATCTCTTCAATAGAATTATTTAATTCTCTCTCAAATCTCTGTCAATCTTCTCTCTTAAATTCTTTTTGTTCTTAACTTCTTAATTATTTTACTTTGATCATACTTTGTTTTACTTAATCTTCTTGAATACTGTGTTTAAGTTATTTATTTCTAGTCTTGACTGGTTTGACCAGACTTAACTGATCCTAATTACTAGCAAGCATTGATATTATTGGTTAATTCAAGATTTGTGTTTTCAAACTTTGTCTGCGCACTTCAAGAGAGGATTAATCCCTCATAATTGGTATCAGAGCCTAAGTGGTTTTCCTTTGAATCCATAAGATCAGATTATCATTGATTTAAGATTACCTTGGTATCTTAATCATTTATTTGTTCAGGATAAAAGTTCTTCTATATACCACTTACCTTTAATATCATAATATCAACGGCTGCTTCTAATCCTTCTCAACAAATGTATTCAATGCAAATCGCAAATAGTGTGGGTTCCCTTCACGTGCCCCACTGCTATTTGTCGAAGAGTATGATCATTGGAAAGTTAGAATGGAGAGATTTTTGGTTGGAAAAATATAATGTTCAAGAGATATGGAGGTTTGTGAAAGAAGGTCCTCATGTTCCTGTAAGACAAGTTTTTAGAGATTTTGTTTCTGTTATCATCAGCCAAGAAGAAACACATCAGGCACCTCTCACTGCGAATGACATCGACAATCTTAAAGAAGATCATATCTCTTTCTCTGAAATGGTGTTTGGTGTTCCACAATCTCTCTTTGAACATATTAAGTTGTGCAAGTCTGCAAAGGAGATATGGGAAACACTTCAAGACTTGTTTCAAGGTTCATAGAATATGAAGGACAGGTGATTGACATCCGTTTGTTGAACGAATTTGATATTTTCGCAACCACTCCTGGTGAATCATTTGCATCTGCATCAAATTGTTGTGAACAACATGACTGCTCATGGTGTTGTTCTCACTCACCACTAGAGTACAACCTGAAGTTCATCAACAGTCTAGGAAAAAGCTCGGGGAACGTCATATTGTGTCTTCAGAGTAATTGATCTTTGAAGAAGTTGCAGCTCTATCAGTTGTTCGACGAACTACAAGGCCACGAATTCAATGTTGCTCAAACATTGAGAGAACTCTCCGGAGGTCCTCTCGCACTTGTCAATTCCGTCAACCCACATGTTCCAAACCAAGTTGTTTCGGATCCCTTTGGAACTAACCCCTTCGTTCCACTTGTTCAACCTACTCAACCAATTCCAAACCTTCCTTGTGAAGATAACCTTGATCCAGAAGTCGTTGATTCAGAACTTCGTTTTGAGCAAGATTTCGCACTTCTCTCAATGAAATACAAACAACCATGGAATCCCAAGAAAAAACCATACCACAACCGTTATCAAACTCCTCACCAAAGCAACCCTGTAACGTCCGGATTCTCCTGGTAAAATTCTTGCATTAATCTTCTTTTTACCGTGGACTAGGCCGGAGTACGTTGGGCGTACACAAGTTGTACACGGCGTACTCCCATGCATGTGCGGATCAGGGTTGTCCCCTGCATACGCTGGGCGTACCCATGCGTATGCGGTGCATACGCTAGCTAAGTGAATACCCTAATTTTTCGGGTTTTCACCCTATTTAAGCTTATTAAACTCCTCAAGCCTTTCACCTTATCAGCCCCCATTGCCTTTAGTTCTAATCTCAAAACCTTAGCCACCTTGAAGAACATTCTTGAGCTTACTAAGAGTTTTGGGTGTTCTTTTTGTGATTTTGAAGAAGAAGGAGGCATGAGGAGAAGCAAACGACAAGAAGAAGCTTGTAGATCTAGAGGTTGTGCATCATTTCTAGCCCATTGGAGGTATAAAGTCTGAAATTTGTTCATTCTAATCTTAGATCTAGGTTTTGGGAAGAACTTAACATCTTTTGGTCCCATAGCTTGGTCTTTTGGAGTATGGGATACTCCAGACCATTTGAGCTGTCCTTTTGGACTCTTTGGGGTGCATGAAGTCATAAAAATCATATCTTGGAGGTTAAGACTCAACCATGCATGAGTTGGTGACCACATAAGTGAGATAGAAGGCTTAATCCATGGTTTGAGTCCCATCAAGTCATGAAAAAGCATAAAGTTTGCAAATTTATGGCTTAAGACACTTTTATGAGCTTGGATCTGAATTTTGGACGTTAAAGCTTAATGCGTTAAGACATTGGAGCATTTTTGGGCTGACTGACCAGTACGTCGGGTGTACTCCAAGGTACGTTGCGCGTACTGGGCTAGTTCCCCGATTCCGGATCAACAACGTACATCGGGCGTATGTAGTCTGTGGGCTTAAGGGATTTTGAGCTCGAGTTTTATTGGGATTTTTGCCTTGTTTTGGTTTGGGCCTCAGGCCTTTCTGTAGTAACATGACATTTATGGGCTTTGTGCCATTTTGGAGCTATTGGGCCCTTATTGGGCCTTAGGGTCTTTTAGTTGGGCTTGGAATACTTTTGGGCTAGTTTGGATTTGGGCCTTGGTGGGATAGGCCCAGTAAGGCAAGGGTTAAGCAACCCTTTTCCTTAAAAGTCAAGATTTAGGGTTTGGACCCTCGGGTTGGATTATTGACCTAATTTCTAATTAGGGTTTTATATTTGTGATTTAGAGAGAGGATTTTGCGAGTCGGCAGCTCGAGTGTGATTTGATATCCTCAGTCTGAGGTGAGTTTCCTTCATTGTATTCATGGTGCGAAGGCACCTATGTCGGCCCACTCGATTATGTTTGTAGTATGTTGGTTGTTTTTGTGACAATTGTCTGTTATGCCTGTATTTGCTTGATGTATTTGTGACTCTTTTGTTATGATATGATGTGGTAGTGGTAGGGGTGAAATAGACCCGATACCAGTTGAAAGAGGCCAAACGGGTTGAAATATACCCAGCACCGGTTGGAAGAGACCGAAGGGGTTGAAATATACCAGTACCGGTTGAAAGAGACGGAAGGGGTTGAAATATACCCAGCACCGTTTGAAAGAGACTAAAGGGGTTGCGAGCACCCAGATATTATTGACTATTATGTATGTATGGTATAGGGTATTTTGGGGGAACTCACTAAGCTTTGTGCTTATGGTTTTCATTTTATGTTTCAGGTGCTTTCAGCTCGAAAGGGAAGGGCCCAACTTGATCGCACACCATCCACTTAGGATTTTCCACATCACGTGATTTTGGGATTTTGTACTCTGATAATATGCTATTATGATATAATACTGACTTTTTTTACATGTTACCGAATGGTTGAAATGAATTTAAAAGCGAAAATTTTATCTGAATTTTTGAGATGTTACAAACCCTCAACCGTATCCTAATCCTACTGAAAACCCACCTGTCTACCGACCTAACATTACAAATCATACCTCGGAACCTCAAGAAATTCCGAAATCAGCCAAATGAAAGATTGTATGTCAAAAATATGGTCTTGCTAAACACTATGCAAAGGATTGATTGGCTGATGAACCTCCAAAACCAAAGGTGAAAGATGATGCTTATTATGCTTGACGTGCTCAGGAGCTAGCAGAAAACGAAAAGGCTTTTTTCATAACAGTTTCACGAAATGTTGATGGGTATTGGTCATCAGGTGATGAGGATGAAGGAAATACGGGTAGAAACTTGTATCTAGTGGCTAGACAGACGATTGAGTGTGATGAAGGTTACTGGCCCTCAGGATCTAAAGATGATGATGAAGATGCTAAAACACATTATTGCTACATGGCATCTAATAATCCCCCTGGGCGAAGCATCATCCAACAGGTAAGATCTAAGATTACTAATAATAACTTTGATTTAGTTGTATGTGAACATTATCTAACTCAAATACAATCAGATATGACAGTTATTTTTAAAGTATATGAGTCTGTTTTAGAAGTTAGAAGTTGGATAGTGAGTTAACGCGACTTAGACTATGATTTGAAGACCGCAAGCTTAAGATTAAATCGTTAGAACGAGAACTTGTAATTTCCAAAGATGAATGTATTATTTTGAATGAAAAATGTGAAATTTCAATTAGTGAAAGAAATATTCTGGTTTGTGATAACAAACGTCTTAATGTTGAATTCGACAGTTTGCATAACTATATTGATGTTCTTGAAGCTAATGAAAAAATGACTCAGAATTTTCATCATCCCTGGTCCAAAGAACCTAGTCTAGGAAACGAACTTCCGAAACGAATTGCTCGTCCCTTGAAGGAACTTCAAAACTTCACGTTTATGGGATACATTCTGAACCACACTTATTCGGATACTCCCCTCTCACCATTGTCGTCCCATCATGAGACCTTGGACAAATATCAATATTTGATTCCTAAATTCTAACCAACCACTATTACATGTCCCGATTCCATGCAATTTTCGCCTCTGATATCCCTGGACCAGAATCAATCTTCGGAACTTCCACATAACACAGATAGTACTAGAGTTTACATTTCGTACTCTGGTCCTCCAAACAATTGTGTTATTGAGGAAATCATTCCGGAGACATGTGGATATGACTTGGACCAAACTAACTCATTTTGGGCATTCCTTGATAGTAATGTAGATGAAGAAATTAAGTGTGATGATGACTCATCATCTGATTTATTTGTGTCAAATCAAAAGTTGTTTCTAAGAGCACTTTAGTTCCTATCAAACCTTGTTTCACAAAACCATATATAGGACAATCTTCTAAGTCAACATCTGACTCCAAGAAAAAACCATGGTTTAACAAGAAGGACATTGTTCATCCAAAGACTGAAGCTATGAAAGCTCTTGCGAAAGAAACTAGGACTAGAAAACTCTAGGATCCTTGAGAAATCTGATAAGAAAGTGCCTCAAAAAGTTGCCAATCTAGCCACTAGGAATAACAACACGTTCATGCCTATTAAGATTCTTAAGAGACCATCTATTCCTATGAGCTCAGATACTCGTTCTGTAAAAACTATTAATGATGTGAATCCTCAAATGAAAAATAATTCAATTCGGAAAGTATCTTCTTCAATGTTCATTGCTACCTCTGATGGCATAATTTTCAAACCAAAACAAGTTCAAAAATCCATTGTGCCGTAAAAGGAAATGAACAAAGGAAATGATACTTGGAATGCCACTAAGAAGAAACCTTCCAAAGGTTCAAATCTGAAATTTTCATGGATTCTCAAAGGAGAAACTGTTATTTCGAAGCATGAACCTCAGAACTTGGTTCACTCTGAACGGTTCATTCTGAACCACCTCGGAATACTATTCCTCCAACACAAGCAATTGTCAAACAACCAAGTGTTGAGTATGATTTTTGAATCAATGAAAAGACAATGTCATTTTGTATATTTCCAAAAGAGACTCGGAAAGAACACTTCGAGACACCACTTGTACAGAAAACTAAAACAAAGTCCAAAGCCCATGCCAAAGTCCCCAAGCCTAACTCGGAGCCTAAAAACTTCATCACTTACTGACTTTGCAGGCTTTTCGTGCTTCGTAACAAAATACAATTTGGTATATTGATAATGCTTGTTCCATGCGCATAACTGGGCAGAAAGACTTTCTGCGTGATTTAAAGCTTACTCCAAATGGTGGTTATGTTACATATGGAAACAATTCAAACTCCCAAATTCGAGGTTATGGCATCCTAAGCAACGAAAACTTATCTATCTCTAACGTGGCTTACGTTGCTGATCTCAAGCACAATTTGATCAATGTGGTCCAACTCACTGATGCGAATCGGAGGGTTGAGTTTTGTAACAAGCATAGCTATATTATGACGTAAGATAGAAAAGAATGCCTCATCAAGTCAGATCGCAACAAGAATATGTATCCTATGGATATCAACATGATGATCGGGAAGCCTCAGTTGTGTCTCCTTTCAAAAGTTGTTCCTATGTAAGTTGGATATGACATCAGAGACTTGCTCACTTAAACTTCCGATACATGAATGATCTGGTTTCTGGTGAAATGGTATGTTGTTTGCCACTCCTCAAGTTTGAAAACTATCATCTATGTGTTGCATGCGATTGTGGGAAGCAATCCAAGAAAGGTCATCTCGTTCTTATTGAAAATTCTATTTCGGAACCACTCGAGCTTCTTCATATTGATCTTTTTGGGCCATCCGTTGTTGAAAGTTTTCATTACAAAAAGTACATTCTTATGATTGTTGACGACTACACAAGATTCACTTGGGTTTTCTTTCTAAGATTGAAATCAGAAACCGCTTCTGAACTCATCAATTTCATTAAGGGAATTGAGGTTCTCACCAAGTTGCCCGTTCGAAGAATTAATAGTGACAATGGTCTGAATTTACTAATGCCACAATTCAAAAGTTTCTTACATACAAAGTCATTGGACACAACTTTTCTGTTACTTACACCCTACAAAAAAAAGTTGTTGAAAGAAGAAACCATACCCTGGTTGAAGTCGCTCGGTCAATGTTGAATTTCGCAAACCTTCCTCTTTATCGTTGGGCTGAAGTAGTTACAACTGCTTGCTTCACTGAAAATCAAAGCATCATCAACCGTCATCTCAACAAGACTCCATATGAAGTTATGAATGGTCATAAGCCGAGTATCTCATTCTTACACATCTTTAGATGCAGATGTTTCATCAAAAACAATCGTGATCAACTCACCAAGTTTCAACCAAAGTTTGATGAAGTTATTTTCCTTGGATACTCAACCAAATCAAAAGCTTACCGGGTTCTTAATCGTCGTACCCATGTAATTGAAGAAATCTTTGATATCACTTTTGATGATAACTTTTTTCGCAACTCAGAACCAACTCACGTTATGACGCACATCATGGAGTCCGATGCTCCGCCTCCTGGTTCTCCCAATCCTCAAGTTATCTATGAAGTCGATTTTGAAAGCTTGTTTGGACCAATATAAAATGCTCTTGATTCGTAATCTTGATCAAGACGGTCTTCAAATCTCACTCATGTTTCTCAAAACATCTTTGGTCTAGCCCCCACATTTCATCCATTTGATTCTGAAGTATTCCCATCTCGGGTTGAGGAGGAGAATACCTCTACTTCCATGCCTCAAGGGCAAGAAAGCAATCTAACCCTTGGATTAAATGTCAATGGATTCCAAGAGGCAGCATATCAATTTGCTGAAATGGATCCCATTCCAAACAACATTGAAGACGATTTCCACTTCTTTGAATTTCCGAACAAAGACGATGCCGATATATCAAGTTCAAAAATCCATGGGGAGCATCATCTTCAACTCCAATCCGTTCATGGGGAGCAACACAACCCCATTATTGATTTCGGATCATCTGCTGCTCAAGAACTTCCAAGATTGCATGTTTGGACTAAGGATCAACCTTCTAATCAAGTTATTGGAAATCTCAATGCCAGTGTTCAAACTCGCTCTGCTACTAATATTCAAAATGAGTGTCACTTTTTGGCATTCATATCAATGGTTGAACCCAAATCCATCAAATAATCTCTAAAACAATCAGATTGGATTACATCCATGCAAGAAGAGTTAGCAAAATTTTATCAAAATCAAGTGTGCACTCTCGTCCCTCCTCCCCAGGATCACCCTACAATTGGAATTCGATGGGTTTTCCAAAACAAGCTTGACCATTCACAACAAGGCAATATTAGTAGTGAAAGGATTTACTCAGATTGAGGGTGTTGACTACGACAATACCTTTGCTCATGTTGCTCATCTTGAAGCTATCTAAATCTTTCTCACTTATGCTGCTCACAAGGCCTTCAAAATTTACCAAATGGACATCAAGTGTGTCTTTCTCAATGGTGAACTCGATAGTGAAGTCTATCTCCAACAGCCTCCTAGGTTTGTAAATCTTTACTATCCAAATTAGTGTTACAAACTTCAAAAAGCTGTGTATGGGCTCAAACAAGCTCCACGTGCATGGTACAACACTCTCGTTTCCTCAAGCGTTCAGGTCTTCAAATGGGAATTCTCGATCAAAATTTTTTCTGAAGATCAAATGGAATACATCTCATGCTAGTGCAAATCTATGTCGATCACATCATTTTTGGCTCAACCGATCCGATGATGGTTGTTGACTTTGCCAAATTAATGGTTAGTAGATTTCAAATGAGTATGAATTGCAAATTAAGCTTCTTCCTCAATTTGCAAGTTAAACATACCAACAAAGGAATCTTTATTTATCAAGAAAAGTATATTTCCAAATTTTTGAAGAAATATTCGATGGGACACTTGTGCATCTGCAAAGGTTCCAATGCGTTTCGGTCACAAGATCTTCTCGGACCCATCTGGTGAAGTCGTTGATCAAAAGAAGTATAGGGAAATGGTTGGTTCTCTACTCTACCTCATAGCATGTCGTCCTAACATCCTATTCGCAACATGTCTTTGTGCCCAATTCCAAGTTAATCCTAAAGTGTCACATCTCTTAGCTGTCAAACAAATCATTAGATATCTCAAATGGACTAAGAGTCTCAGAATTTGGTACCCATCAAATGAGAGTTTCCTCTTGCAAGCTTATTCGGACTCTAGTTATGGTGGAATTCAACTCGATCGAAAAAGCACATCTCGTGGTTGTCAATTTTTTGCTGGAAAATTGGTTAGCTGGTCATCCAAGAAACATAATTGCATAGCTCACTCTACAGCGGAAGTAGAATACATTGTTGCCGCAAGTTGTACCTCTCAAGTTCTATGGATGAAGTCTCAGCTTTTGGACTATGGTTATCATTTTCAACAAATTCCTATCTACCATGATTCTCAAAGTGCGATTGGAATTTCTCACAATCCGATTCAGCACTCCCTGACCAAGCACATTGATATTCGGTACCATTTCATAAAACATCATGTTCTCAAATGTACAATCAAACTCATTTTTGTTCCATCTAACGATGAAATTGTTGATGTATTTACAAAGGCATTAGATGAAACCAAATTTAATGGTTTTCTGAACAAAATAGGAATGATGATGCCCGATCCTCAAATCTTTCAAGAAGTTTTCACTCTCTGACGGAAACAACAAAAGTTAAAAATTTCGAACCAAAAGTTTTTCATCTCGGAACTTTTGCTTCTCGGAATTAGGAGGATCATTTAATATCTTTTTTTCTAACCTTTCTTTTAGTTTTGAGTTTTTAGGTTGATTGATTGCTTTGTTGCACAAAAAGTTTGTTACGATTAATTGTGATCCATTACGATTGATCGCAACCAATCTTATTCATCCAAGTCAAAACCCATGTTTTGATCTATTGCGATCCGTTGCGATCGATCGCAAGCCATCGCAAGTCGAAAATTTGACAAGTTACAATTGGTGAAAAACAATATGGAATGTGATCCATTGCGATCGATGGCAGCCCATCACAAATTGTTAAAGTGCCTTAAAACGAAAATGAGACCCATTGCGATTCATCAAAGTCAATCGGATTGTTGTTGTTTGCTTCAATTTCGTTGTAATTCGTTGCGAGCCATTGCGATCGATCGCAACATGTTGTAATCCCTCAAGTCTCCAAATCAGTTGCGACTAATTGCAATCGTTCGCAGTCTATCGCAAATCTGCAGTTTGTCTCAATATGTTTGCAACTCGTTGTGATCCACCTCAAGTGCACCAAAAAATTCAACTACGATCAATCGCAACCAGTTGGAGAATGCTCACCAAATTACAAGCTTTTTCAAGATTCCATTTAACTTCAAGTTACCCCATGCATTGCGATCAATCAATTTCTTTTGTTATCTCAGAATTCAAATCTGAGTTGGTAATGTAATTTCACTTCTTTTGCCTTATGAGCTATAATCCTTTAGATCTCAGAATTTCCCAACTCTTTTTCAGTTTGACTAAGATCTCTAATGCAACTTTTGTTCATGATATCCATTCTTGAAGTTGTGCCACTTCTTGAATCAATATCAAACATTAGTGGATTCTTTTAAAACTCTTAATGCAGTAATGTGTGTCATGTTATCTCAAAATCATTTATTCCGAGACTTTCTCAAAAAAATATCCTCGAAATTTTTCCTTGTTCCGAGACCCTCTCATAATGAATGCTATTTAGAAAAATGTGGCTAACTGTTTTCCAAAACGTCAATATACATCATCCAACGGTTATTTTTTCCTTAATCCCATTTGACACATGTTTCAATAAAGCCATAATTTGTTGGATATACAATTGGCATATACAGTTGGTTCTCTTCATGTCCCATCCGAGTCTTGTCTCAGATATACAGTTGGCATATAGGATGGCTCTTCATAGCCTTTGCATTTAATGTAAACCTGTTTTCTTCTTGGGTGTCATTTTACTCATCGACCCGACCCGGAATACCCTCCTATATAAGGGTTTTGAACCCTATTTTTTCCTCTTTACGCCTCTCTTCGTCTTCTTCCTTAGAACTTTTCTATGTACTCTTGTTCTTGGTGTTCTTCGAGCATTATTCAATGGCTTCCAAAATTTCCCAAACCTCCTCAAAGATCAAATCTTCCAAAGGATCATCTTTATCTTCTTCAACTGAACCCATTCTCAGAGATTCTACACAACTTTTTCACTCAATCCTTCTGATTATGATGAAACCATTGACTTATGGTTGAGTTCATCTCTCTTCATTACATCATTGTACCTCTCACCAAAGTTCCTAACCCTATTTTCCCTATTTGGTTACTGTTCGAAGCCTTTGAGAGTATGAAGTTTGATGATGCTATTCTTCAATGTAAAATCTCTGAAAATTTATTTGTTCCTATTTCCAAAGATGTTTTTATGCATGCTATTGGGGTTTCTCCTAACCCTATCAATTTCAAAGTTGTGAAACCCACTACTAAATAATTTCAAGAGTTTCTCGGTGATATCGGTTACAAAGGATATTTCAAGACCAAAGAATTCAAAAAGTCTGCTTTTCCTGGCATATGGACTATTCTGATGCATATGATGGCTCGCGGTTTATCCGTAAATCATGGAGGCACATACACTATGAGAAAATAATGGTTGTATGTTGTTTATAGCATATTCACATGTCGAACAAATGATGTCAATCTACCTTAAGTCGTGTGGCAAGACTTTGTGAAGTTTACAGAAAGAAGGAAGTCGAACGAAATACCAAGTCCGCAATTTTAGGCTTTGACGATACAACAACTCTATCACGATCATCACCAAGCCATCTGCATCACATCAGACTCCTATGAGGTATTTTTCTCTTTCAAATCAATTAAGTCTTATAGGTTACCAAATGAAGTATCTTTTGGACCTATTAGACGACTTCCTCAACATATGTTAGATATTCTTCTATCTTATTCTCTGCACAAAAAAATTCATCTTGAGATAACGGATTTGGTTGTCCCAACAAATCCTTCGCATGTCTCAAATGAGAATCCCTTTGATGCGAATAGACCTAGGAAGCTGAAGATCACTGCAAATCGAAAAGGATCCCCTTCGAAACCCGAATCCAAAAAGAGAGCCAAAACCGGTGAGTCCTCTCAAAAGGATTCACATATCGGTTTTGCACCTAACTCTGGGCCACAACCTACCCCACCTACTCACTCTTCAGATACACCCATCGTAGTTTTAAAATCACTTTCACACACTCATAGGGAGTCACCACATAATCTACCCCCATCCACTTAAAAGGTTGGTTTTGGTATTGAACAAAGTTCCTTGAACCCCACTTGGAACACACTCACGTGTCATTTCGCATCCATATTCTTCTTCAACACAAGCACAATTTGTGTTCCCTGCCACAAGTTTAAAGCATTATGGCCTTGGAGTTTTCTTTCCAACTTCGGAAGCCACAACTGAGCGGATATCCACCACAGATAAAGGACACTCAGGTATTACTACTAACGATTGGAAAAAAGTTCTTGAAAGGTCACAACTTAAACATCTAGAGCTTACAAGAGATCAAGTGGAGTACACCATTCTCCAAATGAGAACACGAGCTTTCTCGTAGAAAACTCACTACGAAACTTCCAACAGACTCCAAAGTCGATGCTCACTTTCTCTCTTCCCACAAAGAAACTCAACTGGATCCAATTGATTAAGAATCTCCTCGCAAAAACTCTCCTCCTCCAAATGAAAATTGAGATTTCTTTTGAAGATAACAATGCCTCCCGAGTTCATTCCACATCCCCAGTCCTACTTGATCTCGGATTGACGTCTTCCTCAGAAGATATAAGTATTGAAGATCAGGATGATGATGAAGAAAATCAAGACCAAGGTGTTGACACTTCTCAAGGTTTTGAAGATGGTGATGTGAATAGAAACTTAGACAGCCCTTCCTCCGACGAAAACATTGCAGATCCATTCACTCTCTTTGAACTCAGAGACAATGTTGAGAAAGTTGATTCCAAAGTCGACACTATCTCTTCCAAAAGTCACATCGCTTGACTCAAAGTTAGATTTGGTGATCAAATCTCTTTCCGAGATCAAAGCTGCTACTCATGCAAGAGGGGGACGAAAACATTGTAGATCCATTCACTCTATTGGAACTCAATGACAATTTTGAGAAAGTCGATTCCAAAGTCGACACTATCTCTTCCAAAGTCACATCACAAGCCCACCTCATTGCTTGAATCTGAAGCATTGCTTTCTAATGCAAGAGGGGGGATATGGAAACCCATCTCGGAATTCAAACTCCGAGATGAGACATTTATTGATGATATCGAATTTATTAAAGTAGTTGCAGCTGAAGACATGGTTGTTGACGATGAGTGCGAAAGTAAAGAAGAAAGTGATGAAAACAATCAGGTGAAGAATACGATTCTTGGACTTTAAGCAATCAACGAACAACTCATATTGGAAGATAAAATGATAAACAGGTCCTCTGCATGTTGGCCATCAAAGATTCTTGATTCATTCAAGTAAATCAGAGAAAAGACTAAACTTCAACTGAAGATAGTGAATGATGCATACCAAGCCTCTCATCCAACTCCTCCTCCTATTCTTGCTCCAAAAATTGAATATGTTGATGATGGTCCTCCAACCACAAAACCGGACGACCTACCTGACGAACCTTTGATCTCTCCTCCCTCAGAACTAATTATCACTTCAATCGGTCAATAAGTCATCTCATCTGCCATCCCTCTGGATCCTCGTGCTAAAGAAAAAGGCAAGGGAATCTACTTGAATTAAGAAGAATTGAACTAAGATTGCTAGGGACACTTAGGGGTAGATTGTTAATACATAAAAGTGTTCCTTAGACAATTTAAGATATGATGAGATTCCGAGATGGCATAGCAATTCCAAAATGGAGAAGTGATTACGAGATCACTTCTCATCCAAGATGGTGAAGTCAATTCCGAAATGGACAAGTAATTGCGAAATCACTTCTCATCCGAGATGAAGATAATTCTGAGATAGCTTTCATATCCAAGATGTGAAGACTCCGAGATCATTCCTCCATTCTGAGTGGAATGCTATTGAGAAAAAAAGTGAAGATTCAGAAATGAAGACACTAGTTCCGAGATGACAAGCTCAGTAACTCCTTGGATTCGCACCTGGTCAACTTTCCCTGACAAGAAGAAAGTCCTTTTGGTTATATTCCACATTTAGTATTGCGTAGGATCAGAGAAAATTCACTTTATCGGGATTTTGGTTACTGATGCAAGTTTCTCATTGTTCTATGTATCTGTATTTAGTTGACTCCTTAGCCTATAAAAGGGGTCTCAACCTTGTACTGAAAAAGTAGAGTATCTCATATGTAACTCTTCACTTATCTCTTCACTTATCTCTTCAATAGAATTCTTCAATTCTCACCAAGGAGGAGAACTCGACGAGTAGGAACTGATTTGGGATGCGGGTTGGGAAACCTACTCGACGAGTTGGAGGGACCAACTCGACGAGTTGGTATGGGTTTGGGAAACCCTAAATCCGAGTTTTTGCACCCTATTTAAGCATCCTATTCCCCACTTTTCAGCCTCATTTCCAGCCTCCATTGTCCAAACCCTAACCCTCGAAACCCTAATCCATTTTGAGAGCTTGTAAGCCATTTTTGAGTGTTCTTGTGAGTGTTAAAGCTTGGGAAGGAAAGAGAAGCTTAGGGGAATCAAGAAGAAGCTAGTGGATCCAGAAACACCATGTCTTTCTCATCATTTATGGGTAAGAAAGTCTTCACCTTGCTCAATGCATACTTAGATCTTCCTAACACCTTTTCTAGTGGGTTTTGGTCCAAGAAACTTGACTCTTGGGATTTAGACATCCTAAGTGAGGAACACTTCAGATCTAGTGTCTAGAGGGACTCTCATGGCATAAAGGTGTCGACTTTATGGCCATGGAAGTCCCATGCAATCTCTAAGCCTCTATTTTGGCCTTTTTAGTTCCAAAAGGCTATGCATGTAGACAAAGCTTGAAACTTTAAGTGTTTTGTAGTATCTAGAGCCCAAATCTCAGTTTTTATGCCTTGGTTTAGAGTGTTGATGATGATTGGAGCAAGATCTAAGTCTTAAAGGACTAGGGTTTGAGCTATAGCCATTAAGAGAGAGTATTAACGGGTAAAGCTGGAAACTTTACCCTTAAAAGGAAATTTTTAGTGTATATGAGAATTATGAAGCTTAGATCTGAAGAGTAGGGGCTTAATCCATTAAGAAGGCCTAAACAAACTAAGGAACTTGGCGAGTCCAGAGAGGGACTCGACGAGTTCAAGCGATTCGTCCCGATTCTGTATAGGAGGAACTCAACGAGTCTGTGAAAGGACTCGATGAGTTGGTTCGTGTTTTTGTGACTATGAGTAGCAAGGGAACTCGGCGAGTCAGGGGGTGACTCGATGAGTTGAGTCAACTCGGAGCGTTGACTTTGACTTTGACCAAGGTTGACCTAGTTTGACTTTTGAAGGCATTTGGACAAGAGTATGTGAGGGGTGGAATGGTCTTCTACTCCAGTGAGGACTTATGGTTAAGTTATAAGAATCTCGGACTTATCTAAGTTTTATGATGATCGGTAGCTCGAGGAGTCAAGATATCAACAGTTCGGGGATCTGCCACCTAGAAGCGAGAGGTTTATTTGCAGGATTCGACAGTCATCTTGTGAGGTAAGTCTCCTCACTGTTTGCATGGTTCTACGGCCACAATGCTAGCCCATTTAGTTTATGCATGGTAGGAAGACTCGGGTGTTAGCCCTAGGCATTGTATGATGGTATGTTATTCCGGACCAAGGTCCGATGACGAGCGGTGCCCGAGGAATGTTTGCATGGTAGATTATACTTGTTGTCTGTGTGATACTTGTATGTGCCTGGTAGGGAGGTGAGTGTGGGCGAGGTCCCGTATCTCATCACTAGTTGAGTATGGACGGGGTTCCATATCTCATTCATAGCAGAGTAGGGGTAGGGCCCGTGATAGGAAATACGTGAGCGTGGGCGGGGGCCCGTATCTCACTATCAGCAGGAGTGTGGATGGGGGTCCATGACTCATCACTAGCAGGACAGGGGAGGGGCCTAAGTTAGGCGAGGCCTTAGGACATGAAATACATCTAGAGTATGTTTCTTTATGTGCTAGTATGATTACGTGATATTGTTGTATATGTATAGCGGGCGAGGCCCAGAGACAGGTGGGGCCTAAGAGAAACAGATCTGTATATCGAGCGGGGCTCGATGCCAGGCGGGGCCTGATGTCGGGCGAGGCCCGATGTCGGGCGGGGGCCCAGTATATGTGGTTATGTGTATGGTATGTGGTAGTATGGGGAACTCACTAAGCTTCGTGCTTACGGTTTACAATTTTGGTTTCAGGTACATCCAGTTGCAAAGAGAAGAGCTCGGGATGACTGCATCGCACACAACATTATATTTAGCCTGGGATGTTTACTCTAATGTTTTGATATGATACTCTGATTAATTTTTGGAATGCTATGACTTATGTTTTTGAGGAAATGATTTTAATAACTATGGTTTATTATATGATTTAAAAATGAAATTTTTGGTAATGATTTTTGGGATGTTTCATTTTCTCTCTTAAATTCTTCTTGTTCTTAACTTCTTAATTAATTAACTTTTATCATACTTTGTTTTACTTAATCTTCTTGAATACTTTATTGAAGTTATTTATTTCTAGTCTTGACTGGTTTGACTAGACTTGACTAATCCTAATTACTATCAAGAATTGATATTATTGATTAATTCAAGAATTGTGTTTGCAAACCTTGTTTGCGCATGTCAAGAGAGGATTAATCCCTCACAATGCATAAAACAATCTCTTCGTGTTCAAGAGAATGCCAAAAATAAGGAAAAGGTTGAATCTAGAAAACTCTTTATTCATATGGTTAAAGACAAGAAAACAAATTCCAATAACAACGGAAAAGGCAACAAAGTTTGATGAACCCGACATATCCAACAACAAAAAGCCACTAAATTGGTGTGTTGAAGATGTCATCGGGTGGGTCATAAGAAGCTCGAATGTCAAGTAAAACTAACTGATGGTGTTGGTGGTAATGGGAATGGAAATGCAAATGCAAATGGTAGACAAGGGTCGAAAGACCAAAGTCTACCAAAAGGAGGTCAGATTTTGAATAACTTTGATAATTATGTTAAACATTATATCACACATTATGTTTCTCACATTCCTGAATGTTGTTATGTACAAAATAATGATTGTGCATGGTTGATCAACTCAGGTGCAACAACTAGTGTTTGCAAGGACCGACGGTGGTTCGAGAAGTTGACATCGGTGGCTGATGGTTCTATATTAAATGTGGGAAACGAGTCGAGTGCACCAATATGTGGAATTGGAGTTGTTAATTTACAATTTACTTATATAAAGTTTGTTAAACTATATAGTGTAATATTAGTTCCTAATATTCGTAAGAATCTTGTTAGTGGTACTTCTCTTAATTGTATAGGATATAAACAAGTTTATGAACGATATATATATATATATATATATATATATATATATATATATATATACATATATATATATATATATATATATATATATATATATATACATATATATATATATATATATATATATATATTCTATCTCAAAGTAGTGTGTTTATCGTATTTGGATATATGGGTAATAATATATTTTGTTTGAATGTTGTTAATAAAATAAGTGTTTTTAATTCTACAGTTATGTCATCTTCTTCATATTCTAAAATTGATGAATCTATGCTTTGACATAATAGATTGAGTCATGTCAATTTTATAAGAATGCATGTAATGTCAAAAGATGGATTTATTCCATGTTTTGATATTAACACTGAAAAGTGGAAGACTTTCATTCTTAATAAAGTAACAAAACAACCATTTCAAGATGTTAAAAGAAATTCGAATGTTTTGGAACTAGTTCATAGCGACTTGTGTGATTTCCACTCTACTCAATCGTTGGGAAATAAGAAATATGTTATGACATTCATTGATGATTGCACTCGGTTTTGTTATGTGTATTTATTACATGTTAACGATGAAGATTTGGAGAAATTTAAAATATACAAAGCCGAAGTTGAGTTACAATTAATTGTTTCAAAAAAACGCGAAAGAACTGATAGGGGAGGAAAATATATGGATCCCATATATTTTCAATCAGTTGGAATCATTCATGAAACAACAACACCTTACACTCCACAACAAAATGTAATAGCCGAGCGCAAAAGTTGAGTTCTAAAAGAAATGGTGAACTCGATGCTCTCTTACTCGGGTTTGAGTGAGGGATTTTGGGGAGAGGCAATGTTAGCAGCCAACCATGTTTTAAATAGATTTCCAAACAAAAAAAATAAAATAGCCCCATATGAACTTTGGTTCAAGAAAACTCCAAATCTGAGGTATTGTTGAATTTGGGGTTGTAGAGTTGTTGTGAAGTTAACTGAACCCTAAAGAAAGAATTTGGGTGAACGTGGAATTGATTGCATCTTTATTGGATATCTTGAGCATTCCAAGGCTTATAGGTTCTATGTAATGGAACCTAATGATTCTGTGTCGATTCATACCATGATTGAATTGCGTGATGTGATTTTTGATGAAATGAGTTTTGCATAAATGGTTAGGCCTAAGGATCTAATTTCTAGCATTAGTGAAGTGCCAAATTTAGAAAAATTAGATGATGTTGCTGAACTGGAAAAACAAGAGATCCGTAGAAGCAAAAGAGGCCGAATTACCAAAGATTTTGGTTTTGATTTTCAAGTTTATTTAGTGGAAGGATCGAGAAATGAAATTGGCTCTCAATATGCTTATTGTTATAGCATAGAAGATGATCCCAGACATTTAAAAAGGCTATGGAGTCTCAAGATGTTGCTTTTTGGAAAAAAGCAATTATTGATGAAATATCTTTAATTCTTTAGAATAACACTTTGGTGTTGTCAAATTTGCCTCCAGGTTCTAAAACACTTGGATGGAAATGGATATTCAAAAAGAAAATGAAAGTTGATGGAACCATTGATAAGTTTAAAACGTGGTTAGTAATTCAAGGGTTTAGGCAAAAACCTGGTATTGACTATTTTGACACTTATTCTCGAGTGGCATGTATTTCTACCATTAGACTATTGATTTCCTTGGTGGCTATACATAATCTGATTATTCATCAGATAGATGTGAAAACAACCATCTTGAATAGTGAACTTGATAAAGAAGTTTACATAAGACAACCGAAAGGTTTTGTGATTCCTAAAAACGAGCATAAGGTTTGTAAACTTGTGAAATCCTTATATGGACTGCAACATGCGCCTAAGCAATGACATCAAAAGTTTGATGATGTTATTTTATCAAGTGGGTTTGTATTAAACCAATGTGATAAATATGTATATAGTAAGTTTGATTCTACTGGTTCATGTGCCATCATTTGTTTGTATGTGGATGACATGTTGATCTTTGGTACGAACCAAGATCAAGTTTGATTCTACCTGATATTATTATCATCTAAGTTTTCAATGAAGGAAATGGGGGAGGCTGATGTAATAATTTAGGATAAGGATTAACCGGATGAACAAAGATATTTTTATGACACAATCACATTATATTGAGAAAATTCTCAATAAGTTTAAATTTGGTGATTGTTATCCGGTGAGTACCCTTATAGATCCTAGTGTGAATTGATGACTAATACTGGCAAGCCCATTTCATAATTGGAATACTCTAAGCCAATTGGGATTTGATGTATACTACCACACGCAACATACCTGATATTTCCTCTGTCTTGGGAAGATTGGGTAGATATACTTGTAATCCTAGTACTTAGCATTGGCATGAAATTCAAAGAGTATTCAAGTATCTCAAAGGAAATACAGATTAAGGTTTGAGTTACTTGGGATATCCTTCGGTCCTAGAATGGTATTTAGATGCAAGTTGGATTTCATAATTTGAGGATCATTCCTAAACAAGTGGTAAGGTATTTTTGCTTAGGGGGATCCATCTCTTGGGCTTCCAATAAGCAAACTTGCATTACGAGTTCTACAATGGAATCTAAATTTGTTGTGTTAGCTGCTGTTGGTAAAGAAGCAGAGTCGTGGAGAAATTTGATTCATGATATTCCATTATGGCCAAAACAGATTGCACATATTTCTATCCGTTGTGATAGTGTTGTCACCTTGGCTAAGGCATATGGTCAAGTGTATAATGGCAAGTCTAAACACTTAGGTGTTAGACATAGCATGATTAGAGAATTAATCATGAATGGTGTGGTTTCGATTGAATTTGTGAAAACGATACAGAACTTGACAGATCATTTGACTAAGAGTCTAGCAAGAGACTTAGTGCACAAGTCTGTTATCGGGATGACTTTAAAGTCCATTTAATTTTATAATGGTTAGACACCCAATTCCCTTCTAGTACAACATTAGAATTTGAATTCAATATGGAAAGCTCACACGTGTAGATTGGAGCACATAATGAATCATCCTAGTTATGTGTTCGGTACTGCAGTAGGTAAGGTTGAAGTTTAAATTATTAATAATTCCTTTGAAAAAGTGCATTGCAAGTACATGATATAAAGGAATTACCTATGTGATTGTGAAGTGTAGTCGCGCTTCAAAAGGTTGTGGACTTGGCCTTTATATGTCACAACCCCGAAACATAGCAACCCAAACATCATACATAAAGAATACAAGTTTACATAGTTTACATATTGTGTTTGTTTAAAAGTTACACAACAATGACTGAAAAGTAGAATTCCATAATGCAGCAACTCTAATTCTCAAAAGATTTGGATACCTGATTACTGGTTCCCTGAGAATACAAGTGATTTTGAAAAGCGTCAACAATAATGTTGGTGAGTTCATAAGCATTTTTTGTATGAAAAGGGTTTGTAATTGTTTTGTTTAGACGGTTTTGTATCCTTCCAGAAAATCCGATATTTTCTATAAAAAGGGGATATAAGTCTTATATCCAAGACTAAAAATGTATGTATGACTTTTGTATCTTTTCCCTGTAAAATGATAGTTTATGTTCCCAGAAAATCCAATATTTTCTTAAATGTAAACTATAGTCTTAAACCCTAAGACCAGAAATGTAAGCAATAATGTACTGAAAGGTAGTATGTAGTTTTATATTTTTATAAAACCAATGAAGTGTAAGCTTCCCGTAAACTAAGATAGTATTGTTAATCCCTATGGGAGTTATTATAACCATGCTTAATATGACTGTTATGCATGTACGACGTTCTTCAGGCGTCGGAATCGATAGATATTTGTCACCCTAGACTTGTTGGAATAGTTGTAGCGAACAACTCAGGTGTGGGGTTGTCAATCCCGTATAGATCTATACACAACTATCTCGCTCTCCCTCCAGGAGACTCTGGTTATAATGCAGGACTTAAAGTGTACGCTAGGTAGGTACGGTGAAGAGAATGTCTTCACTAGAGCATTAACAGATTTACGTGAACTACGACTCCCTTTTTCTTGTATAATGAAATAATTATACCATTGAAATGTTACAAAAGTATGGTTTCGTGACTTCCAAACTATACCGATTATAGTTTGCCTTGCATGTTTTTGTGTAAACTATTTATATAAAATTTATATAAATATCAAGTGGTAATCTTGTCTAATGTTGATGTATGTTACAAAAACATAAATGCTTGTGTTTTAACTCACCAAAAACAGTAGTGGCTAAAGTATAACCATTTTTACTAGAAGAACTATTTTTAGTAAAAGTTAACAAAATCTTGTAGTTTGTACAACGCATATTTTTCCTGTTGATGTTTGTTAACACAAAATGAGATATATTTTTGTTATCTTTGTATATCAAACCCATAAAACACGATTTTTGTGTAAACAAAAATGGTTTTAACCACATCTTATGCAAACATTACTTCGCATTCAAATAATAAGTTGAAGCATGTAAATATCCATAAGACAAACATATTTTGACTTGCATTCCCCCCCCCCCTAAAAGCATGTAAAACTCGAAAAATGGGGGTATGAAGCTCACCTTAAGTGATTCTCGTGTGTAGCTTGAAGTTTTGTGAAGAGATTTTGAGCCTAAAACACTAGTATGTGCTTGATGATCTCCTTGAAGTTTATATTACCCTAAGGACGTCAACACACAATAATGTGTGTAAAGAGGATGAAATTTACATAATAATGTGTAGAATCACTAGGGGTTCACGATTTGCTTACCAAAATTTTAAGGACCACTTTGATGATGATGATCTTGGGAAATCTTGGCTATTGTTCTTGAGAGTAGTTTTGAAATATGAATGTGGAAGGAAATAAGATAATGAAAGAAGGTGGTGAATGAATGGAAGAAGTGTTCTCTGGACGTGGTTTTATGGAAGAGGTGGATGGGTAAGTTCATGGATATTTGAAAGATAAATGAGTGTGTTGCATGGTATGTACTGGGTAAAATCGTGTAAAGTTGAAGTATCATCTTTTGAGGTCAAACTCTATGCCTACTGAAAACTCATGAGAGAATCCACTGGAAACTCCTTTATTTGGTCGAAAACCCTTTAAAACACCCTTCGTTGACTGAAATCACCCCATGCTCTTGGTGATTTCGGTCCTAACACCCCATACTAATATGATTTCGGCCTTAGTGGGCCTTCCTTGGAGTTTTCGGCCATGATGAACTTGGACCTTTGTGTTTTCGGTTCTAGGATATCCTATGTAGGAGATTTCAGTCCTAAGGTATCCTAGCTTGGTGTTTTTGGTTTTGAGTAATAGGAATCACAAGGATAGTGGCCTTAGAATTTAAGAAGTTAAGACCATGGCATAAATACATGTTGTTATGTTAACACCATTGGATTCTTGTTTGACTTGCTTTGGCTTTTCAAGGTCTATTTCAACATGGATTTTCAAGTATATGTTATCTTGGATCAAACAAATGTGCCCTCTTAGCTTTAAATAAATATCATTTCATCAAAGTTACATAATGAATTTATTTGTACATTGATACAACTTAGGCTTTACTCGACCCAAATTTGCTAGTTGTCACATCACCCCTCCCCCCCCCCCCCGTTAAAGGGAATTTCGTCCCGAAATTAAATTAGAGTTGGCACTCATGAACTAGGGAATAGATTTGGATACTTCTGCTTCATTTGATCTTCGTGCTCCCATGTGAACTCAGGTCCTCGTTTAGCGTTCCATCGGATCTGCACAATGGGAATGTGACTTTGCTTTGTCCGCTTGACTTCTCTATCCATTACTTCAACATGCTCCTCGACGAAGTGGAGATTTTCGTTTATTTCGATCTCGTCAAGTGGGACGACGAGAGTTTCGTCGGATAGGCATTTCTTCATTTTGGACACATGGAAGACAGGGTGTACACTGTTAAGCTCAGGCGGTAGCTGGAGCTTATAAGCCACCGGACCAATCCTGGCAAGGATCTCGAACGGTCCGATGTATCTTGGATTCAATTTTCCCCGCTTTCCAAAGCGTATCATCCCTTTCCAAGGAGGGACCTTTATCAGTACGCGATCACCGACTTGAAATTGCAAGGGCTTCCGTCGTTTATCTGCGTAACTTTTTGTCGGTCCCTGGACGCCTTTAGTCGTTCCCTAATTTGGACGATCTTATCGGTTGTCTCTCTGATGATCTCGGGAACGGTGAGAGTGTTGTTGGGTACTTGCCCTTTTTCCAATTGTGTATCTCCTACCTCAGCCCAACACAGAGGTGATCTGCATTTACGTCCATATAGAGCCTCAAATGGAGCTACATTGATGCTAGTGTGATAGTTGTTGTTGTATGAGAACTCAATAAGTGGCAAGTGGGTATCCCACGCCTTTCCAAAGTCTATCACACAGGCTCTTAGCATATCTTCTAACGTCTGGATAGTCCTCTCACTTTGCCCGTCTGTTTGGGGATGGTAAGTTGTACTTATATCGAGCTTGGTTCCCAAGGACTTTTGAAGTGACTTCCAAAACTGTGAGGTAAATATATTGTCTCTGTCAAAGATAATAGATATTGGCATGCCATGTAATCTCACGATCTCCTTTATCTAGGCCCTGGTTAGCTTTTCCATCTTGTATGTCTCCTTTATTGGCAGGAAATTGGCGGATTTAGTTAACCTGTCGACAATCACCCAGATGGTGTCAAGTCCGTCTGCCGACTTGGGCAACTTGGTTATGAAATCCATAGTTATCCATTCCCACTTCCACTCAGGTATGTCTGGTTGTTGTAGTAGACCAGAGGGCTTCTGGTACTCTACCGTAACTTTGGCGCAAGTCAGACACTTGCCCACGTAGGTAGCGATTTCGGTTTTCATGTTCGGCCACCAATAATGTTTCTTGAGATCCAGGTATATTTTTTCCGAACCTGGATGGACGGAGTATTTTGTCTTGTGGGCTTCATTCATGACCACGTCTCTGAACCCACCGAACTTCGGTGTCCAGATTCGGTCCATGAGGTAGTAGGCTCCGTCGTCTTTGATTGTAAGGTTCTTGTCCATCCCTTGCAAGTCTTCATGTAAGATATTTCCAGTTGAGCCTCCTTGATTTGCGAAGACAAGTGGGAATGGATGGTTATTGTTAGCGACTTTACTCGGCGACCCAAGTGCTCTTTCCGGATCAGAGCATCTGCTACCACGTTGGCTTTTCCCGGATTGTATCAGATTTTGCACTCGTAGTCGTTCAGTAGCTCTACCCACCGCCGCTGCCTCATGTTGAGCTCTTTCTGGTTTAGAATGTGCCGGAGGCTTTTGTGATCCGTGAAAATGGTGCACTTTGTACCATAAAGGTAGTGCCTCCAGATCTTTAGAGCGAACATGACTGCTCCCAGCTCAAGGTCGTGTGTGGTGTAGTTCACCTCATGAGTCTTTAGTTGTCTTGACGCGTAGGCTATGACCTTTCCTCGCTGCATGAGTACGCAACCTAATCCTTGATTGGATGTGTCACAATAGACCATGAATTCTTCCGTCCCTTCTGGAAGAGACAAGACTGGGGCGCTGCATAGAGCTTGTTTCAAGGTTTGGAAAGCAGCCTCTTGTTTCCTTTCCCATGTGAAGGTCACACCTTTCTGCGTTAGGGCGGTGAGCGGTTTAGCGATTTTGGAGAAATTCTGTATTAACCTCCTATAGTAACCAACGAGGCCTAAGAATTGCCTGATCTCCCTTGGGGTTCTTGGGGTTGCCCAGCCTTTGATTGCTTTGATTTTGAAAGGGTCCACATGTATCCCTTCTTCGTTGACCACGTGACCCATAAAATCCACCCTTCGGATCCAGAACTCGCAATTGGAGAATTCCGCATACATCTTCTCCTCCCATAAGGTTTCCAAAACTTTCCACAGGTGTTGATTGTGTTCTTATTTACTTCGTGAGTAGACTAGTATATCATCGATGAATACTATCACGAATTCGTCTAGGTAAGGCCGGCACACCCGGTTCATTAAGTCCATAAACACCGCAGGCGCATTGGTTAGACCGAAGGGCATTACTACGAATTCATAATTACCGAAGCGAGTTCGTAATGCGGTCTTGGGGATATCTTCTTCTCGGACCCATAGTTGGTGGTACCCGGATCTTAAGTCTATCTTTGAAAAGTAACTTGACCCTTGCAATTGGTCAAATAGGTCGTCGAACCGGGGAAGAGGGTATCAATGTTTGACAGTGAGCTTGTTTAGTTCTCAGTAATCGATGCACATGGAAACGACCCATCCCTCTTCTTTACAAATAAGACCGGAGCTCCCCAGGGTGAGAAGTTTGGCCTTATAAATCCCTTGTCCAGTAATTCACTCAATTGACTGGAGAGTTCTTGCATCTCAAAAGGAGCTAATCTGTATGGCGACTTGGCGATTGGTGTGGCTCCGGGTATCAAGTAGATACTAAATGCGACCTGTCGTTCGGGGGGTATTCCCGGGAGGTCTTCGGGAAACACATCGAGGAAGTTGCACACCTCCGGGATGTCTTTAATGTTCTTTTCTCCTTTATTTTTATCGACCACGTGGGCTAAGAAGGCATGGTTCTTCTTGTGTAAACACTTTTGTGCCTTGATACATGAGATGAGGCTAAGGTTTGTACTGGGTTTGTCACCGTATATGACCAAGGTTTCATTGCTTGGTAGGTGAAGTCGAACAGCCTTCTCGTATCACATAATGTCGGCACGGTGAGGACTTAGCCAATCCATGCCGATGATGACATCAAAATTCCTTATGGTAACCGGCATTAAGTCGATTTGAAAGGAGTGGTTATTCAAAGTTAGTGTGCACCCTATGAATACATCGTTTGTTGTTCCGATTTTTCCGTTAACCATTTCCATGGTAAACGTTTTGTTTAGTGTTTGAGGGTTTTGTTTGAGTAGATGTTTAAACTTATGACTCACAAAGCTTCTCTCTGCCCCATTATCAAATAGTATGCATGCATAAATGTTATTGAGGAGGAACGTACCGGTGACCACTGCAGGATCTTTCATCGCCTCCTCACGTCCTATTGTTAGGACTCTCCCCGTTCCCCTAGCATTCCTGTTGTTCGCCTTTGGACAGTTCCTCTTGTAGTGGCCCATTTCCCCACAACCATAACATGCTTGGATCACCCCAGCATTAGTGGGTTGGGTGGCCTGTTGTGCAGGTGCTCTGCAGTATCGGGCAGTGTGTCCCTTCCGGTTTGCAGTTGGTACAGTGCATCTCCCGACAGGCACCGTTGTGGTGAATGTTACATTTATCACACTTCGGGAGAGTGCCCGCGTACGGCTTTGCAGGTGCTGGTGCAGCAGGGGTGGTAGAGGCATGAACCGCCACAATCTGTTGTTTCTTTGCGGGTTCCTGGGTTGGTTGTCCCTTCTTCTTGCTTCCAAACTTTTTCTTGTTATCATTTCCCTTTTTCTGTTTGGTAACGGGAGTCATTATGCCCTTTTGTACCCCATGGTCAATGAGCTTTTGAGCAAGGCGCTTGGCGCTGTGGAAAGTTGTTGGGTTGGCAGCAATTACATTTCCCTGAATCTGGGGAGATAATCCCCAAATGAAGCGTTCTACTTTCTTGTTCTCCGAAGTGATCATTCGAGGGCATAGGATTGCCAGGTCGCAGAATCTGGCGGTGTAGGCTTCGATGTCAGAGTCGTTCATTGTGAGATCCCAAAGCTCCTATTCTAGCTTCTGTACCTCACCCCTTGAGCAGTACTCTTCGAACATTATGACTTTGAGATCATCCCAGCTCATCGAGTTCGCCACCGGGAGTGCTAGGGCTTTGATGTGGCCATTCCACCATGAAAGGGCCCTATCAGAAAGAGTGTAGGCTGCAAATTTGACTTTGCTCTCCTCTGGACAGGCACATATTTCAAATATTGATTCTGTCTTTTCAAACCGTCGCGACAGAGCAATGATGCCATCGGTTCCGTTGAAGGGTTTAGGCTTACAGTTTGCAAAGTCTTTATAAGTACATTCCCTTGGGTGCCCTTGATTTTCACTTTGATTGGAACTGTTCGTTCCATTTCCGCCTCCATTGCTGCTACTGCTAGTTTGAGCTATAGCAGCAGCCACAGTAGCGGTCACTGCAGTGTCCATTTGTGGGGGAGGTAGCGGTGCTGGTGGTGCCGATGTATTGTTCTTGCACCTGTTATATCTTCGGGGCTGCATTTATATATGTAGTAAAACATTTCATTTATATATTGGTCGAGTCTAGTTGTTATTGAAAGTTGTTTTATACATATAATTGAAATCTTATTATACCAAATAAAAATGAAAAGAAGAGACATAGCAGATAACAACATCCAATAAAATAGAAACACATATTCGTTTCATTAATGATAAGGTACCGGTACATAATTTTGGAATATTGACCTCTAAAAAGGTCTACAGTACATTAAAGATAAAAAATTGACAGCATAACGACCCTCTGAATAGTGTAATCACTTAGACGTAGGGTCGGTCCTACATTCAGGAAATAGAAAAAGGGATAGCACCAACGCATACCCATAATCCTAGTCTATATCAAATTGTAAGTAGGATGAATCCTACTCACGACAGGTAGTCCTCTGTGGTCCCTGGGATGAAGTAGAGGCGCCCTATAGCTCAGCCAACCGACGCTCGGCTACGATCACTCTCTCCTGGAGTGTTGCATGCATCTCCTCATATTCCCTTACCTATGCTCGGGCGGTGGTAAGGTCCTCAATGAGTCGGTCCATAGGATAGTAATCCCTCTCAAGGTCTCAAGTACGCGTGTCCGTGACCTCTGCAACGACTCCCAACTCCAGTACGCGGTTCACCGTCGCCCTAGTCTGGTCACCAATATCCGAGATCCGCTGGATCATAACTGGGAGGGCTCTGTCAGCGGGTACTCCATGGCTGAAGTTATAAAAACCTCGCTCCATACCAAAGGGTGGGTACTGCCTTTGGTGTCGACTCCATCTCTCGAGGACCTCCGCCCAGCGGGGTGTAGGTCCATTGTAGCCTAAACGATGTGCAGGGACTCTAGCAACGTAGGGAGGATTGATGACTTCGGACTCCGTATCCTCCTCCTCCTCCTCTTCTTCCTCTTCTTCTTCCTCTATCTCTTCTTCAAACTCTTCCTCTGGCTCCTCTTCCAAGACTCCTCAGGATCTTCCTCAATCCACCCTCCATTCCCCTAGGGAAATAGGGATCTCGTGGGATGTGGAAACCTGCCATAGCGTTTGTACGAGAATATAAGTATGAGAAATACATGAAATGTTTATAATGTGCTAAAATACTCATGTAGTATTTTAATTCTTTAGGTTCGGTTCCTAGAGCTTTTTGGTATAAGGTTGGTAAGTTTTAGATTTGTTGTCCACCACGGCCACTCCTAAACACATGTTGGTCATATCTCGAATAAATATAGTCGATCAAGCTATATTTACCCTAGATATGATTACATATGTGTCTAAGTTTAATCGCGATGTCCATCTCTTCTAAATACTTCTTATTATAACATTATTTCTAATATGTATGCATGTATGTACACTTTTATAAAATACTTATATTTTTAAAGTATACTTTTAGTCAGAGTGTTTTAGTCCTGTTGTATTTATACTTGTATATCTTGTATGGTTAGATATACTAGTTCACTATAAACAATGCTATGATACCAATCTGTCACACCCCCGAACCAGGACGGCGGAAACGTCTGGAGGCGGATGACGTCATTGTAGAGTATCATAACAGTGGAATATATATGAAACATAGCAACCCAAACATCATACATAAAGAATACAAGTATACATAGTTTACATATTGTGTTTGTTCAAAAGTTACACAATAATGACTGAAAAGTAGAATTCCATAATGCAGCAACTCCTGTTCTCAAAATATTTGGATACCTGATTACTGGTTCCCTGAGAATACAAGTGATTTTGAAAAGCGTCTAAGCATTTTTGTATGAAAAGGGTTTGTAATTGTTTTGTTTAGATGAATTTGTATACTTACAGAAAATCTGATATTTTCTATAAAAAGGGGTTGTAAGTCTTATATACAAGACTAAAAATGTATGTATGACTTTTGTATCTTTTCCCTGTAAAATGATAGTTTATGTTCCCAGAAAATCCAATATTTTCTTAAATGTAAAATGTAGTCTTAAACCTAAGACCAGAAATGTAAGCAATAATGTACTGAAAGGTATGTTGAAAATATACGATCTGATTACCACGAATAAAGGCTCGGATGCCAGTTACTGGGTGACAGATATATATATATATATATATATATATATATATATATATATATATATATATATATATATATATATATATTTTTAAGGAGATAAGATGCGGAAAAAAAATAAGAAGTGCGGAATAAATATAAACTGGAAAGCTATAAATGACTGAAAGCTATAAATGAAATAAATGACAGTATTTAAATGACGTAAAGCTGTAATAAAATATATAAATATATAAATATATATAAAGTTGGTTCGTCAATAAATTGACTGAACTGGTTTAGAATTGGACTGGATCTTAATAGACTGTGTCTCTATTTGTTCAAAGTTCAATCCGGTAAGTAACAATAAGTTCTTTTTATGTAACAATGAATTGTTTACAAAACGATACAAAATACACGGGTAATGTTTTTTGTATGTGGGTATGGGTTTTTTTAAGGTGATTTGATGAGGTTGAAGTGGGTATTTGGAGGGTGGTAGAAGGTGGAATAAGGTTGTAGTTTTGGTGGTATAAGGTAAGAAAGAGGGTGATGTTGAAAGAGCTTTGGGTGGTTATGAATATAGATTTTCGTAGTAAATCTCTCTGGATAGCCAATTCTCTCTCGCGTCTCTCTGGGGTTTGCATTGGTCAAAAAAATCGAGGAAAATTCCTGGATGTAGGTAAGGTCCTGAATAATTTGCGGTGCAAATCTCTCCCGTATTATCTTGTTGAGTTGTGCTCGGTGAATTTTTTCTTAACTTGCAAATTCTGATGTCGAAAAACAGCAAGGTGATGATGGTTGTGGTGATTTGAAAGGGTTTTTTGGAGGAGGTTTAAGGATGGTATTTGGAGGGTGTTTGGAGATTATTTTGAGGTTGTTTGTAGGTTGTTTTGAGATGAAGGAGTGCAGGAGATATTACAAAGAAACACACAAAACACTTAAACTCTCACTCAAAACTCACGTATACATACATATATATATATGCAAAAATGAATCAAACAACTCTTCCACTTGTGTTTGTTTATGAAAAAGAAATAGCTTGGTGGATGTAATAGTTGGTAACACACATGGTGTTGGGTTCTTTTTGCTTTGTTCATTTCTTTCCATATATATATATATATATATATATATATATATATATATATATATATATATATATATATAATATTATATATATATATATATACATATATATATATATATGTATACATATATGTATATTGTATATATATATATATATATATATATATATATATATAATATACATACATATATATATTGTTGAAACTGTTTAGTCGCACAGCTAAATTTTCTCGTCTATGCGTTTTCTGTCATTCACGTGTTTTCGTATATTCCGTTTGATCACGCATTAATGCAACCTGAAATAACTGATAATATTTGTTAGATAACATAAAAAACAGTTCGTCTTATTTCAGTGATGATCACATACAAAATCATTTTTCAACAATTTCCCCCTATGTGATCATTGATGAAATAAGGATAGATATAATCACATTAACAGTTTTAATCTTGAAGATTTGGGATAAAAGTTTTGTCAATGAGAAGATATATATAAAACCATTGTAATCTTTTTGAAAGTTTGTGACTTGGTTTAACATATCTTATGTAAAAGATTTTCAGAAATTTGTTTCCGAATTAAAGTCTCGGGTTCGGTTATCAAAGGGTAGTCATATATGTATCTAAAGAAATTTCCTTAGATTTTATAGCATTATTAATGACGACAAGTGGTCTAACAGGTCGATTCAGATGAACGCTCATAGGTATAGCTCACACTTCACTTGGGTGTTTGGTTGTTCTGGCAGCAGAACAAGTTAATGATCACTAAAAATGAGTGATATCTCTCTCTGACGACTCACACTCATATCGGAGGTGTTCAGCTATGCTTTTCCTGTAAAGTCACTTAGTCGCATTATTAGATAATCAATCACATAAGACTGGTTTCGGCATTACTCAGCGGGTTTCTTCATTCATGCCATTAAAGTTCACTCTCTCTCCGTCGGGAAATACATGTAGAGGGGTTTAGCAATTTTCATAGTGCAGTTTGCAACTAAGATTCTTCAGTGATGAAGGCTACAGTATCCCGGGAAATCCATTGTTGTTGCAGCTTCTTCTTTGATAGTATCCTGTTTGTTGATCAATACCGATTTATTGTAAAAAGATATTTTGTTTTAGCATTGAGAATTTGCTACATTTGAGACCTTTTTAAGAGTATTTGACTTGAGTGATTGAGATATATTCTTTTGTGAAAAAATGGTTAAAACAAATCGCGAGATTTTATGATTTTTGTTTTGAAATAACCATTTGGTTGAAAGTTTGTTTGAAAATACCAAATATAGAATATTTTTTTTGTTTTGTTTGGTATATCTTTATTGAATCCATTTGTTTTCTTGTTGATTTGTCTTTGAGGATTGGATGTTGATAGATATTTGTTTCTCCTTTGGTTTTCTTGTAAGGATATGTCGTTGTTTGCTTGATGGATCATGGGATCGCAAGTCTTCATTTTTTGTTGGCTTTTATCTAGGTAGGGATAGGTGGCATAAAAGACAGTTTGTCTAGTATGTAAGAAATGAATGTATCGTCCCTGGTCATTTTGATATCTAAGCAAAAATGAGACCGTGACAAGGTATAATTGGGTATACCTTATAAGCAATAGTAACACACCTAAACTCACAAGAAATGATTTCCACAATGATTTAGATCGACGAGGCACAAATTCTCACATGGGTTTTTGTTTTCATCTGAACCTCCTAACCTTATGTCCCTTGATTGTTTAAAATCGTCAATAATGAAATAAAATCGAAGGAAATAAAGTTATATACATTATGAAAAGTAGGATATTTGAACCTTCACTCCAATTGAGAATCAATATGACTTAAAATCTTCATCGAGCATAAGCATCTGAAAATTAAGTCAAGAGAAGATTAATCACAAGGTTCTATAAAAGCTTATTATGGCAAGTCTTTTATTAATTTTTTTTTTTTTTTTTTGAAGATTTGTTTTTCTGAATGTTTTTGGAAATATTGGTTATTTGAATGTTTTTGGTATTTTTTTAAAAGGAAAGCAATTTTCAATTGTTTTTGAATTTTCCTTTTGAATGAAAGTAAACAAACTTTTGTACAAACAAAAAGTAAAAGTTTAAGGATAGATGTTATCTGGATTTAACATTCCTAGACGGCCTAGGAAGTATTGAAACTTTGTTTCATCGAGAGCCTTAGTGAAGACATCGGCAATTTGATCTTCGGTGTTGATGAAGTGCAATTCGATATGACCCTTTTGAATGTTGTCTTTGATGAAATGATATCGAATATCGATGTGCTTTGTCATGGAATGGTGAATGGGATTAAGAGAAATGGCAATTGCACTGGTTGAGTCACAAAATATGGGAATTTGTGAAATTTTGAAGCCATAGTCTCGCAGTTGAGTTTGCATCCATATGACTTGCGAACAACAGCTGGCGGCAGCGACGTATTCAGCTTCTGCTGTTGATGTGGATACACAAGTCTGTTTCTTTGAAGTCCAACTCACTAGTCTACCTCCTAGGAATTGACAGCTACCAGATGTACTCTTTCTATCTAACTTGCATCCTCCATAGTCTGAGTCGGTGAAAGCGTTCAGCTGAAAATCGGATTTAGCTGGATACCAAAGGCCAAGTTTGGGAGTGCCTTTTAGGTATTTGAAGATGCGTTTCACAGCAACTACATGGGATTCCATAGGATTTGCTTGGTATCTGGCACAGACACATGTAGAAAACATGATGTCAGGTCTGCTGGCAGTGAGGTATAAGAGTGATCCGATCATTCCACGATATCTTTTCTGATCAACAGGTTTGCCATTTAAGTCTGCATCGATTTTGTATCCAAAAGCCATTGGGGTTTTTGCGGTATTGGATTTGTCCATTGAAAAGCGAGTGAGTAGGTTTTTGACATAATTCTCTTGGTTGATGAAAATGCCATCAGTTGACTGTTTGATTTGAAGTCCGAGAAAAGTAGTCATCTCCCCAATCATGCTCATTTCAAATTTGCTCTTCATTAGATCTGCAAACTTAATACTCAAAGATTCATCAGTAGAACCGAAAATAATGTCATCAACATATATTTGTACGATTAAAAGATGTTTATTATAGATTTTACGAAAGAGGGTTTGATCGATTGAACCTCTTTTAAAACCTGATTCTTCGAGAAAGGTTGTCAATGTGGCATACCAGGCTCGGGGTGCTTGTTTCAAGCCATAGACAGCTTTCTGCAATTTGAAGCTGTGATCAGGAAATTTGGGATCTTCGAAACCTTGTGGTTGTTGGATGTATACATCGCGATCTAACTCTCCATGTAGGAATGCACATTTAACATCCATTTGGAATACTTTGAAGTTCTTATGTGCAGCATATGCAAGAAAGATGCGAATTGCTTCAATTCTGGCAACTGGAGCATATGTTTCATCGTAGTCGATTCCTTCTTGTTGTAAATATCCTTTGACTACGAGACGTGCCTTGTTTCGACAAACGATTCCTTGATCGTCAGTTTTGTTTCTGAATACCCATCTTGAACCTATAACAGAAACATCGGGTGGGGTAGCGACAAGATTCCATATGTCATTTCTTTCAAATTCTTCTAGCTCTTCTTGCATAGCTTTTACCCAGTCTGGATCTTTGAGAGCAGAATGTATGGTTTTGGGTTCAGTCATGGATAAGAAGGCTCCAAATAAACAATCATTAGAAGTTGCGGCTCTAGTTTGGATGCCTGAGTTTGGATCTCCGATGATTTGGTCAGTTGGGTGGTTTCTGGTCCATTTTATTAAGCGATTCTCTTCCGCTACAATAATTGGAATTTCAGTATCCCATTGTTCTTCTCCGGGAGTTTCATCTTGGAATAGGTTTGAAGGTTCCCCCATAAATGATGCATCGGGATTGTTTTGGATATTTGGGGATGGGGTATTTAAAGGAGGATTTGGTGTTTGTTCCAATGAAGAAGTATGTGTAGGTGGTTCCCCCTTGAATTGATCTGCATCATTTCGGTTTGTTTGTGGAGTTCCTTCAGTGGTCGTTCCTGTAGAATCAATAGAAGTAGTTAGAAGTTCAGAACTGTAAGCGGTTTTGGGTTGTTCAAAAAGTAAATCAAGATCGATTTCAATGTCTATGTCAGGAGAAGGTGTTTGTTGAATTGGATTTTGAAAAATATTATCAATCATTTTAGAACCAAAATGTTCACGATCCAATTTTCTAACATAAAATTCATCGAAATGAACATCAGTACTTTCTTCAATTACTCTGGTACGTTTGTTCAGTACACGATAAGCAGCTGAGGAAAACGAGTAACCAAGGAAAATTCCTTCGTCCGACCTTGATTCAAATTTTGAAAGGTGATCTTTATTGTTCTTTATGAAGCATCGACAACCAAAAATATGGAAAAATTTGATGTTTGGTTTTCGGTTGTTAATGACTTCATATGGTGTTTTATGAAGATGTTTATGGATTAAGGAACGATTTTGAGTGTAGCAAGCTGTGGCTATTGCTTCTGCCCATAAGTATTGTGGCAGATCAGCGAAGATAAGCATTGATCTTGCAGCTTCACATAGAGTTTTGTTCCTTCTTTCGACAACTCCGTTCTGTTGTGGAGTGTATGGGGCTGAGAAGTTATGTTCAATTCCTTTGTCTTTGAGAAATGAATCTAGAGTCTTGTTTTTGAACTCTAAACCATTATCACTTCGGATTCTTCGAACAGGTCGTTTGAGCTTCAGTTCGATTTGTTTTATGAAGTTGATCATCTCTTCAGGTGCTTCTGATTTTAGTCTTAAGAAGAAGACCCAAGTAAAGCGCGAAAAGCCATCAACGACAACAAGAATGTACTTCTTCCCTTGTATGGTTTGGGTTTTGGCAGGGCCACAAAGGTCTATGTGCAGCAATTCTAGTGGTTCGGATATACTAGATTCTGAGATGCTTTTGTGAGTGGATTTGGAAAGTTTTCCCTTTTCACATGCAGCACAAAGAGTTTCATTATCAAGCTTCAGAAGTGGCAGTCCTCTAACAAGATCATCGTCGATCAGTTTGTTGATGTACCCAAAGTTTAGATGGGAAAGGCGGCGGTGCCATAACCAACTGATATCTGCTGGGGCTTTTGATAGCAGACATATATCGGGTTTACCATAGATAAGATCCATGTCAAGTGGATACATATTTCCGGCACGGTAAGAATCAACAATGATTTCTTTGGTTTTGGCGTCCATGATCAAGCTTCTTTGTTTGGTGAATAGGACTTCAAGATTGTTATCACACAGTTGAGAAACACTGATGAGGTTGTGTTTCAGGTCATCGACATAGGCAACTTTCTTTATGGTAAAATTACCATTTGTTATGTTTCCATAACCCTTGATTTTTGCCGTCATGTTGTTGCCGAAGGTAACGTCTTGATTGGTTTGGGTGGGTTTGAAGTCACGAAGGTAGTTTCGGTTTCCTGTCATATGCTTGGAGCAGCCACTATCAATATACCATGTATCATCCTTGGGTTCTCCAGCATTAGATACCTGCAATTTAGACAGAAGATTTAGGTACCCAAATCTGAATGGGTCCTGGTTTGTTAGTTGTTTTTATTTTGGGTTTTTTGTTTACCGAACTTCTTGTAGCATTTGACTTTATATTGCTATAAGAGTTTGGTTTATAAGGATGGAATGGTTGAGGTTTGATTTTATTTATCAAATTTTCCCAAAAAGTGATTTGTTTCTGAAAATTCGTTGGTTGATAAAATCTGTGATTTGGTGAATGATATCCTAGATGTGAAATTTTTTTTTGAAAAGTTCTCTTCATATATAGGATATGATTGGCGGTTATGAAAGGCTTTTTGAAGATGATGTTTTGAAACTTTCTGATTTGGTCGTTTTTGAAAGTTCCTTGAATTTTTAAAGGTGATCTCTTGAAAGCGGTTTTCAAAAGGTTTTTGAAAAGGTTTTGGTTTTTGTTTGGAAACCTGTTTTTGAGGTATGACGTATGGTTTAACAGGTTTCTTTGGTTTGTTTTCAAAAGCCTTTGGTTTGTTAAGTGGGGTTATGGTTGCTTCATTGGTATGTTTGATTTGGTTTGTTGAAGAACTAGCAGAGTTTGTTTCAGATTTTACAACTCTTTTGATAGACTTTTTGGAAACAGTGAAAGCAGTGTCATCTGGGCTACAGTTGATAACTGTTCCGTCATCTGAATCTTCCTCATTAGCAGATGTGAAAAGATCTGGAAGAGTGGATTCAGAGTTTTCACAAATTGTCATGTTTTCTTGTTTAGCTAGTTCATTTTCAAAGGATTCTCTTCCAATTCCTGGTCTGTAATTCGTATCAATTTTGCCAGTTCCTAAGGTGTTTGCTTTGGTGAAAACATCATCACTTAGTTTTCTAGCAATTTTGATAGAATTCATATTCCATATCAATCTTTTGTTTTCAGATTCAAGAAAATTGGTTTGGTTTAAAGAATCAGTCAGTTTTTCATTTAAAGTTTTGTATTTTTCAGTTGATTCTTGAAAGTTTTGTTTCAACTGAAGGATTTCCTTTTCTAAAACATCTTTTGTTTCAGAGGAAATGACTGACTGATTTTTTTGTTCCAAATCCTTTTTCTGAATTAGGGTTTGATTTAATTGTTCCAAGACGTGATTATAATCTTCTGATTTTCTTTCAACGTCTCTTTTCAATTTGTTCTTTATCCTTGTTGATTCTCCAAATTTGAGTTGCAAGGTTTGTAACTCAGATTTGCAGATATCGGAATTGATCATTGTGTCATGATATTTTTTGAGATCAGCTTCTAGACTTTTCTCAATCTTGGTTATATGGGACTCAAAAATTGATTTCGAAAGACCAAGTTCAGAGATCATAGACCATACCTGTTCTATGACGTTTGGAGCTCTTGAAGGTCTATCAACACCAACTACGAAACAGAAGTTTGATTGTGTTGGTTCATTGTCAGCTTCGTCTTCAGAAGTTGGCCAGTATTCCACGTTTGGTTCATGGATTGCCATCAATGCTCTTTGCTTATCTTGATTTTCCTGTTTCTTTAATTCATCGGCTTTTTGAGCGTAGTATGCTGAGTCTTTGACTTTGGTTTTGTTTTTGGCTCGGCATTCTCTGGCATAGTGATTAGTTCCTTTGCAGTTGTGACAAATGATCACTTCTTCATCACTGTCATCCTTTTTGACTTTTAATCGGAAGTCTTTCAGGAGCTTGAGTTTGGATTTGTTGGGAAGATTGGGAAGGGCTCTGTTGGAAGCCAAAATTTTGGTTGTTTTGAAAGCCATTGTTTTGATTAGTGTAACCTTGATTGTGGAATCCTCTGTTTTGGTTTTGAAAACTGTTGTTTTGGTTATTGTTATGATGACTTGAGTTGGGATTGTTTTGAAATCCCTGGTTTTGAAAACCTTGGTTTGAATTGTTTTGGAAGGAAGGTCTTTGAAAATTTTGTCCAAAATAAGGTCTTGGTTGAAAACCTGAGTTGTTTTGAACAGGTTGAGGTCTTGGTTGAAATCCAGAATTATTTTGTCCAAATGATGGTCGGTTTTGAAAATTTGGTTTAAAATTCGATTGACCGTGATTTGGAATAAATCTCTGGAGGTTTGTGTTTGCTACCAAAGCACACAGTTGTTGGTAGTCTGCTTCATCATTTAAATCAGATTGATCAAAAGAATTGTTCAAAAAGGGTTGGTTTTGAAAAGATGTCTGATTAAAATGATTGAAGTTTTGTTCATTAAAAGGTGTTTGGTTTTGAGAAGATGTGGAAACGAGAGCAAGTGGTCCTCCAAAAGCTGTAGCGGTTGGTGGGTCAATCTAGGATTCATACGATTGAAGTTCTCCATACAAATTGTATAAAGTTTCAGTATGAATGGCTGGATTTCCCTGAATGATGAGTTTAACCATCTTCCAGCTTTCGTAAAGATTGTTTAGAAACTTAAGATTTATCTCGTGTTGTGTCTTTTTGATGCCCAAATTTTTCATTTTTACCATGATAAAATTGAACCTATCATGAGCATCATGGATGGTTTCTGATAAAAGCATCTTGAAATTATCGAATTCATTTAAAACAGATGTTCTTTTGTTTCCAACAATTCTTTGATTTCCACAAAAACGATTTTTTAAATTTTCCCAGATTTGATTTGCAGTCAACAGTATTATGTCATCCATTTGACTTAGAATACTGTGGGGAATTCCAGACACAAGTTCCTTTTTGGCTTGGAGTTGCAGCCTTTTTTCGGTTTCAGCAAGAGTGGCTTGATTTGTAGCAAGAGTAGCCATATTTTCTGGAGTAACATATGTTCCTTCTACACAATTCAAGACATCTTCACTTATGGTGTTAAGATGAAGATTCATACGGCCAACCCACGAATTATACTCTTCAGGAATAAGTATGGGTGTCCGTGAACCAGATCCCAAGCTGTTAGCAATAGAAACAGAGTTCATGTTGGAGTAATTAGCAGAAGACATTTTTTTTTTATTTGAAAGGATTTTGAACAAGTGATATTAAAATGAAATTTTTAAAGAAAAGCTTATGGAAGGTTTATAAACGCTAACCAAAAGTTTTCGACAAAAATTTCAAAGTAAATCACACAAGCTCTGAATTTTTTTTGTTTAAGATTTTTTTTTTTAAATTCTTTTAAATTTTTTTAATTTTTTTTTTTTTTTTTTAAGGATTTTGAACAAGTGATATTAAAATGAAATTTTTAAAGAAAAGCTTATGGAAGGTTTATAAACGCTAACCAAAAGTTTTCGACAAAAATTTCAAGGTAAATCACACAAGCTCTGAATTTTTTTTGTTTAAGATTTTTTTTTTTTTTTAAATTTTTTTAATTTTTTTTTTTTTTTTTTTAAGGATTTTGAACAAGTGATATTAAAATGAAATTTTTAAAGAAAAGCTTATGGAAGGTTTATAAACGCTAACCAAAAGTTTTCGACAAAAATTTCAAGGTAAATCACACAAGCTCTGATACCAATTGTTGAAAATATACGATCTGATTACCACGAATAAAGGCTCGGATACCAGTTACTGGGTGACAGATATATATATATATATATTTAAGGAGATAAGATGCGGAAAAAAAATAAGAAGTGCGGAATAAATATAAACTGGAAAGCTATAAATGACTGAAAGCTATAAATGACTGAAAGCTATAAATGAAATAAATGACAGTATTTAAATGACGTAAAGCTGTAATAAAATATATAGATATATAAATATATATAAAGTTGGTTCGTCAATAAATTGACTGAACTGGTTTAGAATTGGACTGGATCTTAATAGACTGTGTCTCTATTTGTTCAAAGTTCAATCCGGTAAGTAACAATAAGTTCTTTTTATGTAACAATGAATTGTTTACAAAACGATACAAAATACACGGGTAATGTTTTTTGTATGTGGGTATGGGTTTTTTTAAGGTGATTTGATGAGGTTGAAGTGGGTATTTGGAGGGTGGTAGAAGGTGGAATAAGGTTGTAGTTTTGGTGGTATAAGGTAACAAAGAGGGTGATGTTGAAAGAGCTTTGGGTGGTTATGAATATAGATTTTCGTAGTAAATCTCTCTGGATAGCCAATTCTCTCTCGCGTCTCTCTGGGGTTTGCAGTGGTCAAAAAAATCGAGGAAAATTCCTGGATGTAGGTAAGGTCCTGAATAATTTGCGGTGCAAATCTCTCCTGTGTTATCTTGTTGAGTTGTGCTCGGTGAATTTTTTCTTAACTTGCAAATTCTGATGTCGAAAAACAGCAAGGTGATGATGGTTGTGGTGATTTGAAAGGGTTTTTTGGAGGAGGTTTAAGGATGGTATTTGGAGGGTGTTTGGAGATTATTTTGAGGTTGTTTGTAGGTTGTTTTGAGATGAAGGAGTGCAGGAGATATTACAAAGAAACACACAAAACACTTAAACTCTCACTCAAAACTCACGTATACATACATATATATATGCAAAAATGAATCAAACAACTCTTCCACTTGTGTTTGTTTATGAAAAAGAAATAGCTTGGTGGATGTAATAGTTGGTAGCACACATGGTGTTGGGTTCTTTTTGCTTTGTTCATTTCTTTCCATTATATATATATATATATATATATATATATATATATATATATATATATATATACAATATACATATAATATACATATATATATATATATATATATATATATATATATATATATAATATACATACATATATATATTGTTGAAACTGTTTAGTCGCACAGCTAAATTTTCTCGTCTATGCGTTTTCTGTCATTCACGTGTTTTCGTATATTCCGTTTGATCACGCATTAATGCAACCTGAAATAACTGATAATATTTGTTAGATAACATAAAAAACAGTTCGTCTTATTTCAGTGATGATCACATACAAAAACATTTTTCAACAAGGTAGTATGTAGTTTTATATTTTTATAAAACCAATGAAGTGTAAGCTTCCCGTAAACCAAGATAGTATTTTTAATCCCTATGTGAGTTATTATAACCATGCTTAATATGACTGTTATTCATGTACGACGTTCTTCAGACGTCGGAATCGGTAGATATGTGTCACCCTAGACTTGTCAGTCTAGCTGTAGCAAACAGCTTAGGTGTGGGGTTGTCAATCCCGTATAGATCTATACACAACTATCTCACTCTCCCTCTAAGAGACTCTAGTTATAATGCAGGACTTAAAGTGTACGCTAAGTAGGTACGGTGAAGAGAATGTCTCACTAGAGCATTAACAGATTTACGTGAACTACGACTCCCTTTTTCTTGTATAATGAAATAATTATACCATTGAAATGTTACAAAAGTATGGTTTCATGACTTCCAAACTATACTGATTATAGTTTGCCTTGTATGTTATTGTGTAGACTATTTATTTAAAATTTATATAAATATCAAGTGGTAATCTTGTCTAATGTTGATGTATGTTACCAAAACATAAATCCTTGGGTTTTAACTCACCAAAAACAGTGGCGGCTAAAGTATAACCATTTTTACTAGAAGAACTATTTTTAGCAAAAATTAACATAATCTTGTAGTTTGTACAACTCATATTTTTCTTGTTGATGTTTGTTAACACAAAATGAGATAAATTTTTGTTATCTTTGTATATCAAACCCATAAAACAAGATTTTTATGTAAACAAAATGGTGTTAACCACATCTTATGCAAATATTACTTCACATTCAAATAATAAGTTTAAGCATGCAAATATCCATAAGACAATCATATTTTGAATTGTATGCCCCCCCCCCTAAAAGCATGTAAAACTCAAAAAATGGGGGTATGAAGCTCACCTTGAGTGATTCTCGTGTGTAGCTTGAAGTGTTGTGAAGAGATTTTGAGCCTAAAACACTAGTATGTGCTTGATGAACTCCTTGAAGCTTATATTACCCTAAGGACATCAACACACAATAATGTGTGTAAAGAGGATGAAATTTACATAATAATGTGTAGAATCACTAGGGGTTCATGAATTTGCTTACCAAAAATTTAAGGACCACTTTGATGATGATGATCTTGGGAAATCTTGGCTATTGTTCTTGAGAGGAGTTTTGAAATATGAATGTGGAAGGAAATAAGATAATGAAAAAAGGTGGTGAATGAATGGAAGAAGTGTTCTCTGGATGTGGTTTTATGGAAGAGGTAGATGGATAAGTTCATGGATATTTGAAAGATAAATGAGTGTGTTGCATGGTATGTACTGGGTAAAATCGTGTAAAGCTGAAGTATCATCTTTTGAGGTCAAACTCTATGCCTACTGAAAACTCATGAGAGAATCCACTGGAAACTCCTTTATTTGGCCGAAAACCCTTTAAAACACCCTTGCTTGACCGAAATCACCCCATTCTCTTGGTGATTTCGGTCCTAACACCCCATACTAATATGATTTCGGCCTTAGTGGGCCTTCCTTGGAGTTTTCGACCATGATGGACTTGGACCTTTGTGTTTTCGGTTCTAGGATATCCTAGGTAGGAGATTTCGGTCCTAAGGTATCCTAGCTTGGTGTTTTTGGTTTTGAGTAATAGGAATCACAAGGATGGTGGCCTTAGAATTTAAGAAGTTAAGACCATGGCATAAATACATGTTGTTATGTTAACACCATTGGATTCTTGTTTGACTTGCTTTGGCTTTTCAAGGTCTATTTCACCATGGATTTTCAAGTATATGTTATCTTGGATCATACAAATATGCCCTCTTAGCTTTAAATAAATATCATTGCATCAAAGTTACATAGTGAATTTATTTGTACATGGTTACAACTTAGGCTTTACTCGACCCAAATTTGCTACTTGTCACATTATACAATCATGAGATGATTAGGACATACGACTTAATAATAGTGTTAGGTTATTTAGACAATTTGGGAATTGTAAACTTGTATGTATTTTATCTTTAGGTATTCAAATGCATTCACAGGTTCAATCCTTCGGACACCCCGATTCTCAAATATATTGAAATGTGTAAAATACTAATATGAAAATTCAATCGATACGACATTTTCGTTTATGTGCAAGTTTTGGTGTTGTTTATTTGCTTTTGTGTAAGTCCATAGTTACACTAAAATAGGGGAGGATTGTTGGTGATTTTAGAGTCATCAGTTTCATTTTCTGTAATAGGATTTATACATGTTTTCAAAAGGGATTCTATCTTAGTTTTAATACAACATTGGAGGCGTGGAGTGCACACTTGTATTAATCTATATTGATCCCGGTTCGACTAAAGGAGAGGGGGTCAATAGGGTCGCACCCACTTGTGGGGTTCCAAGGGGCAGCACCCCTTGACGGGTTAGGAAAAATGTGAAATTAATAGAGGGGTCCTAATAGAAATTATTGAATTCTGGGGTCCAAATGTAACCTCATGTGGTTATCAACTGATAACTTTCTTATCCAAATGTTGTTGAATTTTCAAATTCTGGGAGATATTAGAATAATCTCTCTCGTCTTTTGAAACATACGATTTGCATACACCATATTCTCTTTCGTTTTGATCAATATTTTGTGCCTAGAATCTCAATTATTTTTTTAAGGATTATCGAAGGTCGAATTTCTTGTAACCCAGACATAGAGGAGAAATATCAATTTGAAAATTGAACCAACACAATCTTTGAAGAATCATGTGATCATATTCAATTTCTACCATATTTCTAACATACATGCAGTGTTCTAAATAACGCATCATGGCGGCGTCAAGGCGTGCCATGGCGCGAGGCGTAAAAAAGTCGTTACGAAAACATGCAAAACGTCTTTGTGAGGCGTGGTGCCCAAAAAATGTGGCTAGGCGCGCCTTAACGAGTTATGGCGAGAGTTTTTCCAAGGCACGAGTTTTTTTTTCAGACTAAGCATGAATGAATTAAGTTGTTGTTAACTTTTTCATGTTAAGTGTTGATATAACACTTCTAAAAACTTGTTATATTTGATATAATTCTATAATTATGTGATTTATCTTTTTTAAAGTATAAAAACTTATAACGCCTTGAAAAACATGATGGCTCGCCAAGACTCGCCATGGATTGAGGTTGACCTTGCCGTCATGCCACACCTCACGCCATTTAAAACCTTGCATACATAACATAATAACTATATGATATAATGACTACATGCATTATTTTATATAATATGGTAATCGAAGATTAATATGATCTTGACGTACCAATTGAAGTTGCAAAAAAGTATCACCGATAAAGGTCAAAACAACGATGGATGAAAATAATCAATTCTAATAATTTCTTGCTCGATATAAACATATTAAAAAATATATACAATATATATTTGTTATAAATATAATCTTCTTTATTTAATAATTATTTATAATAAATAATTAATTAATTCAAATTTATTATATATAAACATTTTATTATGTTATAACTTTATGGTAATATAATTTATAATATTATTGTATGAAAATGTAAAAAAAAATTAAAAACTTGTAAGAAAAGTTTAAAACATTTAAAAAATAATTGGTTTAAAAACAGTTGTATGAAAATTATATGAAAGTTTTAAAAAAATTATGAACGAAGTTTAAAACATTATATTAAAAACCCTATAAGAAAAAAATATATATTAAAAATATTGTAATAAGTTATAAAAAGTTCTAAGAAATTTATTAAAAAAAATTATTCACATTTAAATAACTTTTTTTATATTTTTTACTATTTAACCTGTTAAATATGTTGAAATGCTACCATTATCAATTGAGATACTAGGTAACAATGATAATATATAAACACATTTAACAAATTAAATGATAACATATGTAAAAGAAAAGTTATTTAAATATCAACATAATAAAAAAATATACAGCCTTTGAGTTCCTTTCCTCTTAATTGCCGCCATTAGAATGCTTAATTCCCAACAATCAGATTTACGAACCACTTTCTTCCCACTCTTGTCCACTTCTAACACGTAAGGAAGAAAAAAAAAAGGAAGAACGTAAATATTTTTAGAGGTTGCCGTTTCCAAGGATATATTTAGGATATACTTTTGATTTTGCTTTTCAAAGTTTTGCAATGAGATATTTGGGGATACCGTTCAATCTAGGTTGAGAATAGATATTTCAAAAATTGTATTTTGATGTGAATTCTCCACTTTTCCCTTAACCATAATTTTTTTTTTTCTTTTAAATTGATTTTGTTTAATAAAAAGGTGTAAAAAGTAAAAACCAATAATGCAAAATCCTTGTTGTATCAATTTTTGTATGTGATCCGTTGACAAATGTATAATATTATTATGCACCCTTTTAATTTAATGCATTTAAATAATAATCTTAAAGATATAAATATGATAAATGGTTGTATAAGTTTAAGTTAAAATGTGGCAATCCCAAAGTGCTTTCAAGGAAGGACAAAGGATTTCAGTGGACATGGCTGTCCCTTTTAAATTGATGGTACGACTATTTGCACTTAACAGAACCTAATATTATTTAAAAAACTTTGGTTTTTGTCTATATTTAGTTAACTATGTTTTTGTTTTTATATATTTGACCAGTAAACTTGTTTGACTTGTTCATAATAAGGTAATATTACATTTAATTACCAGTCATATTACTTTATTTTGAACAGATCAAACAAGTTCAATTGTCAAATGTGTACGAAAAAAACATGGTTACCTTAATGTGAAAAAAGAAAGAAAATAAATGATTTTCCTTTTCTTTCTCTTCGATTCTTTCCGATTTAAGAGGACAATTTCTAAAAAAAATTAGCTAAACTATCATTTTTTTTTCTCTTCTTTCCAGTAAATAACTCGGGACCAATGATTTTTTTTTTTTTTCGAATCTCCTGCTTTCATTTTTTTTCTCTTTAAATGAAGCTCCAGAGGAATGCGTTAGGGTGGGGGTCTGAAATCTGATGCCTGATGGTTTGACGGTAGTAAGTCGACATTACCTAAACACGATATATTTAATTTTGTGTCCGTGGACCATGATCACTTATACATTTTTTTATTAGGAACCGACAAGGTAAACCTAGACCTATCAAAAAGCAAGGAAAGGAGAAAACAGGGAAAATACACGAAAATTTACGAACAATGACATGGGCAAAATAACAATCAAAGTCGTCAAAGTTCATAAAACATATACCCCACTTATTATTTTCTAATATTTTCATCACGTTTATGTTTTGAGTACAATATTTATTTATTAAAAAAGTAATTGTAAATGCTTCACAATATTGTCTTGTCTCAATAAATAAAGAGTTCAGACTTCAGACAATGCCTCAAAATATATGTGTAATGAATTATTATTCTTTTGTGTTAAATATGGTATAAAATACATAAATTACTTACAATATTATAAAAACGTACAATAATACATAAATGGTTTTAGCGAGTCAGAGTGATAAACGACTGATTGAGGTAAAAAGGAATCGGAATAGGAACTCCAAAAAGTGAATAAAATCTTGAGGTGGGACCCACCCACCCTTATAAAATGCTTTCACTTCTTTCACACAAGGGGTGACGGCGGCTCACCGGCGGATAAACCGCTGCTGTTATTTTTCTGTCTACTGTATATACAAAATTATTTTTAATTGTATTATTGCACATAGTATATGTACATTCAAATTAAATATAACCTGTAACACTAAAAATCAAATGGGAGTCTTTTCAGTTAAAAAACCAAAGACAATTACGTAATTACCGTTAAACAACTAAAACATGATATTAAAACGATAATTATCCATTTTGCCAATGTTTTAAAATCCGGTTTCAACTGGTCGGTCGAACCGGTTGGACCGGAAACCGAAGAAGAAAACAGTTTAATTATTATCGGTTTTATGTCTATTTTTGAACTGCAATAAATCGGCCGGTTTTTATAAAATCCGTTGAACTTGTTAAATTAAACCGGTTATATTGAATAAAACATATGGAAACGAATATTTTTGCATAATAAATTTTGATAGTCTTTTTCACATCTATTTAGATTTATCTAAATAAAAACATATGTTAATGTTATGATGTTTTTTGATGCATTTATATTCATCTAAAATTATCTTTTGTTTCGATATATACTTTATTTTTACTTTTTGATGTGTATGGATTTATATAAAATTTATTATTATGTGTTATTTTAATGTATTTAGGTTGATCTATAACTTATTTTTGTGTATTTTTAATGTTTAAACTTGTAAGCATCAAATTCTTAATTTATGTATGAATGTATGTATATGAAATTGGGAAAAAAATATTAAAATTATAGAAACCAGTTGAATCGGCAGTCGAACCGGTTAAACTGGTTGAACTGGGAACAATCATCATACCAGTTCAACTAAAAAACCGAATTTTAAAACATTGCTTTTTACCATTTATAAAATGGAGTTATTTATTAAAAATTAAAACGCCATATTTTACATTACATTTGATAAGTGTTTTAAACCTTATTTTATGTCACTCAATGTTACAAACTTGGATTATGACTCTAAGAGTTGTTTTGGAACGAAGTATGATCCATCTTCTTGATTTTAACCATTCCAACAATTCATGACCCCTCATCTTAGTCATAACAATGTACTAAGATGTCCTTAGAGTATGAATTTGTGATCTGGTTTCATAATCATTGATCATAAAAACATGTATGATCCATCTTCTTGATTTTAACCATTCCAACAATTCATGACCCCTCATCTTAGTCATAACAATGCACTAAGATGTCCTTAGAGTATGAATTTGTGATATGGTTTCATAATCATTAAGATGATCATAAAAACATGATACTAAAGTACTCTCTCATCTTTTCAGATTTGAGAAACTTTTATCTTTCTGCCAAATTTGATTCTTCTCATCCGTTCTGCCATACATTGAAACTTTTACAATGTTACAGAATTATACTTAACCTTATAAGTATAACCATATTTACTAATCTTTAGTAAATCATGACGAATTGATCTTTGTGGTGGACCTTGATCAGCACACACCCAGTGTACCTAATTCCTTAGTCCTTCAATTGACTCACATATGCATGTGATCAATGAATTAGTCTCAATTTTACAAAGATGAAAATTCTCATTCATCATACAATACAACTTGTATGATTCCAAGTTTCTGTCTAATTGAAGCTTGGGTGATGAGAACCTTTCCTCATTTGGTAAATTCAGACACTACCACATATGAGAGAATCAAACTCATATTTCCAATATTGCTAGAAACATACAAACATCAATTTTCCATAAATGCCATTGTAAGGGGATATAATATAAAATAAACGAAACAAAACTTTTATTTATTTATTAATATGCGGAAAAATATTCCTTACAATGCAACTTTAAATGAAAACTATGCTATTATATATTTCTTAGCAATCTATCATAACTTTTAAGTAGTGGCTCAAAAATCCGATCCTCGAACCATGCGATAGAAATCCGTATTCGTGATCAGATTCAGCACACTCTTCTTTTAACCTTCCTTTTGCTCGATCCAGCTAAACATCAAGATGCAACCTAGTCACATCATGTAATAAGAATCAACAATTAGGAACTTTAACAAAGTTAGATAGTGGACTTACCTGAAGCCGAGTCAAACATTTTGTCTCTATTTGCTTTCAAATATTTCAGGTATTCAGGGCAGCTTCGCTTCCAATGTCCCTTCTCATGACAATAAAAACATATAGACTCTTTGGGAATGGTACACGAGACAATCACAGACTTAGCCTTTCCCTTTACCTTTTGGTCAACCGGGTTGACCAAGGCCGATCCCCTTCCATTGGGACGAGAAAGCTTTTCTGGACTTCCAATGTTACCATTGTCCATGTCCATGGAAGTTTGAGAAATAGATTTTCCATCAATATTTGCTTGACCATTGCGCCAAATCATTGCTGATTCAGCAGCAACAAGCAAATAAGAAAGATCTATTAAGGTTATGTCGGGATTTGTCATATGGTAGTCTTTAATAAACTCACTATATGACTCAGGAAGTGACTGAAGAACCCAGTCAACAGCGAACTTCCTTGAAATAACAGCACCCAACATTCTCAACCTGTCTATGTGTGACTTCATTCCTAAGACATGAGTGTACACAGGTCTTCCATCTTTATGTTTCATTTCTAGTAGAGCTTGAGTGATCTTGAACCTTTCAAGTCTTCAGGCTTGTGGGTCAGGGAGAATAAATGGAGGAGGTGGGGGAGTGAAGCATGATGTTGAGGGACATCATCTTCAGGAGGAAAGCTTGTTTCAAGCGATTTGGGAAGATCATAATTGTCTGAACCAGACATCTACAATGGGAGAAAATCAAGTTAGTTGATTCAAGTCCTTAATATAACACCCAATATGAAATATTAAGGCTAGGACCCAACACAATATTTTATAACTTGGAAGAGGGATGCCGTAATCCAAGCTATAAAATATTTGAAGGTAGGTGAATGACGATTCACCAATTTCCAGCATGAAAAACGAAATAATTTATTAGGTTTTAATTGGATTTGAAACTCCTAGATCTTTTGAGATCCATTGAACTTTTCAATGGCATGTTTCAATCTCGATTGTGCCCTTCAAGTTTTGTGACTGGGATGCCGAGGATCACAAAACAAGGTGTGAATAACCATGCAAACTCACTTGGTACCCTTAATATTATCACCTAATCGATGTGCCGGTTAACCACACACGCTCCACCGATCTATGATAAACATTAAGTCACCCTTCGTGATCCTTACTAGTCCATGTTAGTGTGTCGGTTAACCACACACGCTCCACCAACGACTTGGTAAGGTACAAAGTGTGAATTTCATGGGTTAGCACCATATTCACATTTTCCTAAAGTAACTAAGATTGGGAATTTATAAAAGGTTTAGTTACTTTATAATATTCATTATACTTTTAATGAGAATTTAAAGTCATTGTCCTACCCGTTCGGCTAACGACCCTCCACCGATCAAGGAAGCGGTGGGTGAGAATGGACACACATTAAGTTGCCATTTTATAGGCAACAACCTTATACCCCCCTTATAGACCGGCTTCGTGAATGAGGCCTACTAACGGTAAAACGACTTGATCTTATAGATATATATAATAATTAACCATTAATGTTATAAATAGTATAAGGGTTGAATTTTAACTTTTAAAACTCTAAGGGTTTGGAATTAAAGTTTATTAAAGTGTGTGAAACTTTACAAATTCCAAAACTTGAGGGCAAGTTTTGTAACTTTCCAAAACTTTTCATTTCATAACTTATGAATTAAAGGTTCATAAAAATGAAGACTCTTCATTTTATGTAACTTATGTGTTTTAAATGTGTGTTTGAAAGAAGTGACCTTTGGAAATCCATAACTTGAGGACAAATTATGGATTCCATTAAAACACATAAATGATCAAGAATTAATCCTAAACAATTCAGCTCATCTTCTAAATTCATAAGAACATGAACATGATCATCAAAGTTTCAAGAATTATATGAACACATACAAAGCATGAAATTTTGATATAAGCTATTGTAAATGGATTAGAACAACCATTACACCAACTAAAACAAGTTTTAAAACACCAAAACAGTTTAGGGTAATGTTTCTAGTCCATTTCCAGCAGCAAAAGTCGAAAATCTACATTCTGAGGCTCCTACTCGCCGAGTGCACAAACCTACTCGGCGAGTAGGATGAGTTTACACATGAACTCGGCGAGTCCCCCCATGGACTCGGTGAGTTCATCAGTCAGACAGCAAAAAAACGACTTTTTATCACTATTTTGCATCAAGTATCAAACAAACAAGCCTAGGCTCTGATACCACTGTTGGGTTTTGAGCATTCTAACACTTCCTAAGTGTACATGCAACCCTAATCAACCTTGGATCTATGTTTGTCTAAGGTACATGCAAAATATTATTTTCCAAGGTTTATAACCTATCTAGCATGGCATGGGGTTCTTTTAAACATAAAAGAACTAGATGAATTACATACCTCTTGTTGATTGCTGATTCCTTGGAGTTTGAGAGCCAAGCACCAATAATGTGAATGCCTCAAATGGAAATCACAAATCACCACAAACTTGGAAAATGTATGAGAGAGTATACTAACACTTAGAAATCGGCCACCACTATTACACACACACTAGGGTAGTATTTCATGCAACATGAGCTTGTTTATATAGTGTGCATGGTTAGGGTGAAACCCTAATAACCCATGTCTTTTCCTTTCCAAGGATCCATGGGTTAAAAGCTCCATGGATCATCCATGGACTTCCATATAAGCTTAGCCCATTAACAAATGAGTATTAGCCCACACCATATAAATATAATAGCCCATGATTTAATTAGTCTTCCTTTTAATCACTAAATTAATTCAAGATTAAAACTAATTAAATAACATGACTTTATATTAATATATTATAACTTATAATATATTAATAAATCGTAAGTATACAATTCTCATAAAATTATCCATAAACAGTTTGGGTGAAGTGCAACCCAAATGGACCATGCCGGGTCGGGTCAAGTATATACCAAATAAGTTATGGACTTAAACACCTTATCCAACAAATATGAGGTCCCTTGAGCCCAAAGGTCCAAGCTTTATCAAGCTAGTGGCAAGCTTTTATGCATTAAACCCTATATAGAGCTTGTTTTTGGCATTTCGAGCCCTAGATATCATGCATGGACGTAAAGCTTGCAGCTTTACGTGGTATTTCAGCCTTGGGGGGCTAGATCTAGAGTTTGGGACACTATTTCTGCTTAGAATCGACTGAATGAGAATTGGTCTAGAGGGACTCGATGAGTGCATGAGCCAACTCGACGAGTCAGCTAGGGTTTTCCCCGATAGTCTTTACGCGCTACAACTCGGGGAGTTGATGAGACAACTCGACGAGTTGAGTTGGAGTTTTCCCGATCCTTCTGAGAACAGGAGGAACTCGACGAGCCGCATAGGTGCACTCGACGAGTTGGGTCAACAGGGACTGTTGACTCGAGTGTTGACTTCCATTGACTTTTAGGGTTTGGTCAATTGTGGACTTTGGAGATCATGGAGGGGTAAAATGGTATTTTCACCCTTTTAAGATTTAGTGGAGAAGTTAGCTTACCATCTCGGAGTGGTCATTACAAAGTACTTATTAGAGATAATTATATTATGTAGGCGGAGTCTAGACTGTTCGTGGGGTGCTAGATCTACTTGCTTACTTACGAGGTGAGTCTTCTCACTATACTTACCTGAGTGGTAATACAGTGTGACCGGAGGGTCTTATATGCTTATGCTGAGTTATGTGATATTGTGCATTTGTCTTTGTGATTTATTCTGTGCTTTGTTGGTTAGGACCGGAGGGTCCAACCCGAGTTGTTAGACCGGAGGGTCCTCACTGAGACACATGGACCGGAGGGTCCTTATAGAGATATAGCCATGAGACGCTAAGTATTTGCGTGTGGTATTTTGGGGAAATCACTAAGCTTCGTGCTTACCGTGTTGTGTGATATGTGTTTCAGGTACTTCTCAGGATCACGGGAAGGCGCCGGCTTGATTGTACACATCTGTTCGGGATTTATGTTTGAGGATTCTGGGATATTAACAATTGTTTTTGTTGAACTGTGTTTTTGACAATTGATACATTGGGGTTTTGATAAAATGTGATAATGAGTTTTATGTGAATTAAAAATGAAAAATTTGTTTGAAAATTTACGGTGTTACAAGTTGGTATCAGAGCCTTGGTTTGAGGGATTCAGATGTACTCTCGGGTATGTCTGGACTCAAACTGAGGATTTGAGAAAAATTTTCTAAAAGAAATGATTTTCTAAAACAAGTAAGAGTTTTAAAGAGAAAACGAAACGGAGCAGTGTCTACAATCAGCTAGAGCCCGAACGGTGATTTCCCAAAATACCATTATTTGTTTATATTATGCGATACTTATGAGATATTAGAACTGTATGCTAGAGGATAGTTCAGGGCTAGAGTTGCCTGATTCAGGATGCCTTAGCCTAGGGTATGCTATCGATTGATCTTATCTGTTATATGTGATGTATGTACTGAGTAGGGAGAAACATAGCATGAATCTTTTAGAGAGAGTTCGAAGTAATCCAGGAGAGATACCTAGATGAGCAGTGAGGAATTTACCGAAAGAGTAGTTTGATATCTGTGAGGGATAAAGTATTATGAATTAGGATCCTAGGAGGAGGACTTGGGACGACTACCGGTTGGTGTGGAAGGTAGTATTGGGCTCGTACTACTGAAAGCACCGGATCTATATGCGACCCAAGTAAGAATCTTAGGATACTAAGGAGCGTATAGGGGTGGGTAACCGAGTGTGTGTTTGTGTGTGTGTGTATTGAGCTAGTATTTGATGATTTTGTGTTTGCGTTTCAGAGACACTATGGTGATTACCCACAACAACCCCGAGGGCAGTGGTACCAGTGACAAGGAGATCCACAGGATCATTCATGAGGAGGTGGCCGTAACTATTAGAGAGGCCATACCAGAGATGTTTGGGTCTATTAAGACCAAACTGATTGAGACGTTTGATGAACAATATGTTGCTGTCACAGAGGCTGCTGCTGCTGCAGCCACCAAAGCCCTAGCTGCTTCGAGGCAACAGGGGGATGACTCGTTGTTGTTTCGGGAGTTCAGCAACACGAAGCCACCAGAGTTTGAGGGGACCCAGGACCCGATTGTTTCCATGAGATGGATCTCCGACATTGAGGGGTGTTTCTATACGTGTTCATTCCCGGAGCATCTGAGAGTTCGGTTTGCGCTGAACCAGCTTCGCTTGGGAGCAAAGGACTGGTTGAAGTTTGTGACGACTGATTTTACCCCTGCAGATCATGTTGAAGTGACTTGGGAGAGGTTCACCAAGTTATTCCGAGATTAGTATGTTCCCCAGGTGGAGAGGGAATGTTTGGCACAGGAGTTTCTCTCTCTCAAGCAGAAGACAGAGTCAGTGACAGAGATTACGAGGATGTTTCATGAGAGGGCGTTGTTCTGCCCTGAGCATGTGTCTACTGAACAGGCATGTGTGAGCCGATACTTGAGCATACTGAGGCGAGATATTCAGGAGTTCGTTGCGAACTCTTCGTATTGGACATTGGCTGAGCTACAGAACAATGCCAGGAGGAAGGAAATTGAGCTAGAGCTTCAGACTAGAGAGGTCGAGGAGTCTCAGGGAACAGGTAGGAGACCAGTACAGTCATAGCCGGCGACCAAGCGGGCTAAGCCCGCCAATACGAGAGTTGGGGGCCATAAGGGCCGCACTTGTGGCAAGTGCGGCAAGATTCATGAGGGATCTTGCCGATCAGGGATTTGCTACAAATGTGGTAAGGAGGGGCATATGGCGAAGGACTGCCCCAAGGGATTTGCGGTTTGCTTTCATTGCAACCAGACCGGCCATCGAAAGGCCGAACGTCCTCAGCTCACTTAGGGATCAGCCCAGACTTCTACTCCTGCTGCTTTGCGCGTTTCTGATGGTTGGCCGGTGAAGGCCGAGGCTCCGAGGGCTCATGGGAGAGCTTTCCAGTTGATTGTGGAGGAGGTCCGCGCAGCACCTGACGTTGTTGCTGGTACGTATCTCTTTATTTATGTTATTCTGAGATTTGTTTATGCTTATATTGTGCTATATATAAGTACTTTTCTTGTGAGTTCTATGCATGCTTTGGTGTTATTTGACTCGGGTGCGAGTCGATCTTTCGTGTCTTTATCCTTTAGTCGTCACATTAGTGTCAGACGCGAGGCGTTGAGTCGACCACTGAGGGTTTCTATAGCCAACGCGCATGCGGTTTTTGCCACTAATGTATTCAGGGGGTGTGTATTAGAGATTTTCGATGTTGAGTTCCCGGTAGATCTGGTGCCGATAGCGATGGGTGATGTATGTGTCATAGTGGACATGGATTGGTTGAGCCAGTTTGGAGCTGTGATTGACTGTGAGCGTCCGATGGTGACCATACGAGACCCTAGTGGGGGAGTGCTTACTGTGTGTGGCGAGGAGACCAGATCTGGATCAGCTTTCTGTTATGTCGCCAGGGCAAGGAAGAGTTTACAACAGGGATGTATGGGCTTTTTAGCATACGTGATGGATACGAGAGTTGCCACTGAGAAGCAGAGTTCTATCTCAGATGTTCCAATTGTGTGTGAGTTCCCAGATGTTTCCCCGAGGAGTTATCGGGTGTGCCTCCCGAGAGGCAGGTGGAGTTCCGGATCGATTTGATTCCGGGTGCGGCGCCTATTGCCAAGGCATCTTATTGCCTTTCACCGCCCGAGATGCAGGAGTTATCCTCGCAGCTCTAGGAGCTGCTGGGGAAGGGTTTTATTAGACCGAGTAGCTCACCGTGGGGAGCGCTGATCCTTTTGGTGAAGAAAAAGGATGGTTCACACCGGATGTGCATCGACTACCAGGAGTTGAACAAGCTGACGATCAATAACCGTTCTCTACTACCGGGGATCGACGATTTATTCGATCAGTTGCAGAGGGAATCTTAGATCTGGGTATCATCAGATGAGAGGTTGCGAGGAAGATATCCAGAAGACGAACTTTAGGACTCGTTATGGGCACTACGAGTTTGTGGTGATGCCTTTCGGACTCACCAACACACCGGCAACGTTCATGGATCTCATGAACCGGGTGTGCAGGCCCATGTTGGACAGGTCGGTGATCGTGTTTATCGATAACATTTTGGTATACTCGAGGTCTAGAGAGCAGCACGAGGAGCATCTTCGATAGATTCTTGGAGTATTGAGGATGGAGAGGCTTTATGCCAAATTCTCCAAGTGTGATTTCTGGTTATGAGAGGTCTAGTTCGTAGGACATCTCGTTAACCAGAATGAGATTTTAGTCGACCCGGCCAAAACATCACGAATGCTAAAAACAACGCATACATGCCCCATGACACACACACATCATATTACAGCAGCAAACACACACTCAGTTGCGAAACTCGAATGCAGTCGTCCTTCCCGGTGGCATGCGACGGTCATGGCCTTTGGCAGCAGCTCACGGTGAAACAGCCGCATGGTGGCGACAGCAACGACGAGACCCAACAATAGCAAATTCGACCGGTCTTCCAACGATCACAACGTTGGTCTCGGTGGTCTTTTCCCGGCTACACACGATGTTCGGCAGCAGGAGCTGTTGAGGTGGTGTCGACAGCAAACTAGCAGGTGGAGGAATGACGGTGAATGCAGCGGGGAACAGAGGTCGCGGCTCCACCGAAAAACGACCACAGTGGTCACGACACCCAGTTCATCCGGCCTTCACGGTGGTTGTAGTTTCGTCCTTGACTTCGCTGGCAACAGTAGTGATGGTGGTGCAAGCAATGGCGAAGAGGTGGCGGTTGAGAGGACTCCGGAAAGATGGTGGCGGATGAAGAATACCGCTAGGGTTAGGGTTACACGATGCTTATATATGAAGGCTACATATGAGGGTGACGGGTTTAAGCCCGTCAATTTTAAAACATGATTCATAGTTACACATCCTACCCCTCCCTCTCAATTATTTTCAAATCCACTCCATAAATTACTATTCAGCCCTCAGCAATCCAAAACCCTTTCAGTTTAAGTCCAATAGTTACCAAACACCCCCTGATTTCTGAAAATCGTTACAAAATAAATCCTGAAATTACACTTTAACCCCCGAAAATCCAAATTATATCATTTGGCTCCCCAAAACCAACACCCCGCTAAATACGATAGATTTTAGGATTACTATTCATTAATAAATTTTATCTATTTATTTAATTAATAAGCGGGATGTTACAGAAGCTACCGATAGGAGAGAAAAGGGAGCATCTGATTTCTCCAAAGAAAATAGTTGGTGGAACATAGTTTGATTGGGATCATATGAAAGAGAGTGTTCATTGAAAAAGTCCCATCTGTAAAAGTCGACATCGTCAGATACCGGGAGGAGAATAGAAGGGTTTTAGGAGAAGAAAGAAAACGAGTAACAGCGGGATGAAAAGATTTCAAAGTTTAGGCTAATACCATATAAGACTAATATTTAATGAACCATGCCAATAATTATGTGTGTTTTATATATTTATAAGAACATAATACCACTACATCTCCTATAATAATAGAAAGATAAATACAACAATACATTTGAATATATAAACCTAAATTATTATCTATTAACTTTGACTTAGTGTTGTAATGGTGAATTGAGCTTTAATTATTGACTAAGTTAGCCTTCGAACTCTTAAATTAGAAATGTCATGGTTTGATTCACTAAGCCAAATTGATGCTCAAGTGATTATGATTTACATTTATCAAAGCTTTTGTAAGAATTTGAAACTTATTTGATTTCTTTGGAAAGTAAATGAGTTTTTGGTTGTTCAAGTGATAGAATCATCACACTTGAGCCATGAATTCTTGTGTAATTATATTTTGAAATGATTTGTAACTATTTAAAATGAAATTTAATATGATAGAATCCATTTTGAAACAATGTAAATGGTATGTTAAGTCGAATAAGGATTAAGGCTTAGCTTGGAAGATTGTTGTCTTTGTCTTTATGTATGAATAAGTTTAGATGTAATGAGGTAGTAAAATAAGTTCATAGAACTTTGTTTCATACATTGGAAGTTATATAGAAGGTTTTAAGCACTTACACAAAATTATATTACCTAAACAAGTGAAAAATGTTTAAATGACATTCGGCAATACTGATGGGTTTTGAGCATAACTACATCCTTTGTGATCATGCAACCCTAATTGATTTGGATCTAAGTTTTCCACTAGTTGAACATGCAAATTGAATACCAAAGAAAAACCCTAGATCTAGCATATATAATTTCGAAAATTACAAATTAAAAAGGGTTTTGATAATTACCTTAGTTGTTATGTAGTAATAACAAGAACTCCTTGTAGATCCTTGACTCTTGAAAGCTTAGTGCCTCAAATGTTGCACCTCTAATGGCTTACAAACACCACTAGCAAAAGGATGAGAGGAGAGAGGAGGGAAGCACTTAGAATTTCGTCTAGGGTTTCTTCTTAGCAAGCAATGGCTGAAAATCCTAAGCCTAGGGGTTCCTTATATAGCTGAGGGTTGCTAGGGTCTCTGGAGGAAACTCTAATTTCCTGTTAAGCCTTAAGCAACCCATGGACTCTTAGTTAGGAAGCCTTAGACGAAATCTATAGGGCCTCCATATAGGATTTCGTCCACTCCTAATTAAGGAGTCCATCAACCCAGTTTCACAACTATCAATGATTTTGCAAAACAGCACCTGTTCCTTTAATTCTTTTAATCCCGAAATTAATTCCAAATTAATTTTTGATTAAATACCAATTAAATAACATGATTTCTAATTAATATATTATTTTCATAATACATTAATAAATCAGTTTATTATTCCAAATAATAAATTCAACCTCTCTCTCCAAAAGTCATCATGTCACGTTGCTAGGGTGAAGGCAACTCAAAAGGATCATGTTACTATCAAATCAAGTACATATCAATTATAGTTATGGGCTTAGACACCTAATCCAACAAATACATGGGTCATGTATGTGCCTATGCATAATGTGTTGTATACCTTTTTGGAAGGAATGAGAAATTCAACGACTTCACTTTTGGTCTAGATTGCCTCCATGGCTTTCTTATCACTTCCTTAATGTTATGTAATGGTTGACAATAGGCTAATTTAAGTGTTAAGATAGGTTTAAGGCTTAATTAACAAAATTAATCATCGATAAATGGTCCAACTGTTAATCATAGGTGCTTGTAAAGTGTTCACATAACACTAGAAGTAAAATGAGGCACTTATAAGAAGTTATAGATCAAAGGTGAGTAAATATTAAGAGTGCATATCTTTATTGTTGCTATTTGATGTATGTTTTCACTTAAATTCTATTATTATGTTGTTGCATCCATGAAATATATTTTGAAATGGTTTTCATTTGGGGAGCAAATCTTATATAAATTAAAACTTGTTTAAGCATCATACGTGTGCATATCACTTAAGACATGTTGACTTGAGTTTTTCTTATGCACTATTAGGATTAAGCTCCACTTTTGGTATTAATTATCACATGAGTTGATAAAAATCAAATGGGATGGACTTTTCAAACCCATTCCATGGTTTCATATAGGATGACATATGTCTCCAAAATGATTGTATTTTTTTATCAGACCTTTAAACGAATTTTGAGTGTGATGCCCTTGTTTATGTCATTGATATATTTGGACCTCTAGTATGTAAGGGTCAAACTTAGGTTTACTCACAAGACTCCCCCACGGCTGATTTTAGTATTTTGATACTTACTAGGATTAGGAATTGAAGCATCGACATAAAAGATTGATTGTATATTCTTAGAAGGTTGTGTCCACTGTATTGGTAATAATTTAAAACATGTCAAAAATGAAGAACGATAGTTCTTAGGTGCAATATTTTTTTATATTGATTCTAATATTTAAGACTATTCATTTAACAAATAATCATAAACCATTTAAAACTATCAGATATTAACATATAAACGAATGATATAAACGAACAAAACATAAAAAAACAAAATTGAATAATTATAGTAGATGATTGATAGTTATGTATTTTTTTTAATTTGTTTATTCGAACAAGGGATAATGACTTAAAAGGGTAATCTATTTTTGAATTTGTACACATTTGGTCACTAAGTTTTATTTTCGTCCACATTTACCCTTTCAACTTGATAAATTGTACACATTCAGTCCTTATAACCGGCTACTCTAGGTAAGCCGGTAAAAATAACTTAAAAGGGTAATATTGATCAAATTCAAATTGATCAAATCAAATCAAATTGATAAATCAAACTGGATGAATCAAATCAAATTGATGAGAATAACACTCGATTCAACAATTCAAATGCTGAATCGAATCACAGTCTAAGATCTAGACAATTTTTCACTTTCAAAAAGTGCGGAAACTTTTGAATCAAAAAGTTGATTCAAAAACCTTTTGAATAATGTGAAAATCAGATCAGAGATATGATTCCTCATCTGATACCAATTGTAGTGGTGTTGATTATGATGGCATGTGCGGAATTAGAAAGATCTAGTGAATCATCATGTAAAATCAAGAACACAAGGAGTAAATAACTATGTGTAAGCTCATATTAGATCTAGAAAGGATATACAAATGGGTTTGTACACAATTTCTCTCTCTAGTCTAACACTCCAAAATGGTTCCTTTCCTAATGGGAGTCACTCACTTCCTATTTATAGGAAAGACTCAACCCATTTACACATACAAAGGGGAAAGCCTAAAACACTACATCCAAGAGTGACTATGCACCCTAACAAATATATTTCTCACTTTGTACATATTTAGTCCTTAATATTTTCTTTTACACATTTAGTCCTTAATATTTTTTTTCTTGCAAAATAAGTCATTGTTATTTTTGTTCATATTCAGTACTTATGACTGATTTCTTTAGGTTTTCCTCACGTCATCTTATGCGAGACAATCATTAATCAGGCGTTTGGTTTTTTGATGTTTATGTCCATCGCGACCTTGACTGCTTGGTTTTTTAGGTTTTGTGGTTTGACTTCTGTCTTGTGTTCTGAATGTCGTAATTTCTTCATACGATCTCGAATTTTAACAATAAATAGATCCATACGTTCGTATTTGAGTCTACTACAACTTTCGTTAAGATTACTCCCATTAAAAGGTAATATATTTTTACTTACGGTTTTATTAAACAAACGTTCATACATACATTCATAAAGAACGCCTAGACATAAAGATCGTAAGTAAAAATTTATTACTTTTTATAAATAAAACATTTGTATCAATGCGTTCTTTGTGAATTAAAGAATATCTTTTTATAAAATAGTAAGTAAAAATATATTACTTTTTAACCAGAGTAATCTTAACGAAAGTTGTAGTAGATTCAAATACGAACTTGTGAATATAAAGATCATTAAACTATGAGATCGTATGAATAAATTACGACGTTCAGAACACAAGACCTAAGCCAAACCACAAGACCTAAGCAACCCATGCCGCGATGGACATAAACATCAACAACCCCAAACACCTCATTAATGATTATCCCACGTAGGATGACGTGAGAAAAACCTAAAGAAACCAGTTATAAGTATTGAATGTGTACAAAAACAACAAAGATTTATTTTGCAATTAAAAAAATATTAAGGACTAAATGTGTACAAAGTGAGAAATATATCACCCTTTTAAGTCATTTTTTCCGATTAACGTGGAGTAGCCGATCATAATGACTGAATGTGTACAGTTTAACCAGTTGAAGGGTAAATGTGGACAAAAAAAACTCAGTGATCAAATATGTAAAAATGAAAAAATATATTACCCTTTTAAGTCATTATCTCATTCGAACAAATTATAAAAAAAACAAGGGTAAATGACACAAATGCCCTACGAAATTTCTAGGGTTTACCCGTTGAGTCCCTAAAGTTTCCGTCGGGCTTTATGGGTCCCTAAACTATGATATGACCTGCTCTTTTACTCCCTGTCAACCTGTAATAGCCGGTTCAGTGACTTTTTAGACCAAAAAAACTCACATTGTGCCCCTATAAAGCCAAAAAAATAAGTTCGGGGATCAAATCGTACCAAAAAAACTCTCATCCTTTTCTTCTAAAGCCGATTCACACTCAATTCATATCATCCCAAGAAATCGATCGCTGCTCTTCTTTACGTCTTCACCCTCGATCGTCACATACACTCACCGAAGATCACAACCCTCTTCCACTTCTAATCGATTCTCGATCACAATCCCCTTCCACTATTTTCTTTGATTCGATTTCAGCTCTTCAAGGAATTGCCCCCTCCTTCCTTCTTCTCTGTTCAAAATCGCACAAGCTACCTCTCCTTCTCCCTCCGAGTTGTAGGTTTGATAGATGCGATGTTGAGAAAGATGTGTGGGTTTGATGAGGTTCACAGAGAAAACGAGAGTTAATCTCTTTTTTTCTTCGATTTGCAGGTGATTGGTTATGGTGGCTGACTGGTGGTTTTTGTGGGTTATGGGTGCTCCAATGGTGGCTTATATCACAAGACAAAGGGTAGGAATAAGCGTGTTTAGATTGGGTTGTTGTGATATTGATTCAATGGTGATTAAGGTGGGTTATGGTGGTTGTAATGGCTGAATAAAATGTTGATAAGCAGTTGGTTCAGGTCGGTACGAATTGAATGTGAATTGGCTTTAGAAGAAAAGGAGAGCTTTTTTGGTACGAATTGATCCCCCAACTTATTTTTTTGGCTTTATAGGGGCACGATTTGAGTTTTTTTAGTCTAAAAGGTCACTGAACCGGCTATTACAGGTTGACAGAGACTAAAAGTGCAAGTCATATCCTAGTTTAGGGACCCATAAAGCCCGACAAAAACTTTAGGGACTTAACGGGTAAACCCTAAAAAGTTCGTAGGGCATTTGTGTCATTTTCCCAAAAAACAATGTTATATAATGTAAACATATAAAACATCACAAAAAAACAACATTATATTTTATATCCGAACAAAACGTCAAAATAATTGAAAAAAATCAAGAAAATTAAGATAAATCAATAATAAATAATAAATAATAATATGATTTTATATATTATAGATAAAAAAAATTTAAAATTCAAACAATTTTACGAATAATCTAAAATAATTTTATTAAAAACCTAATAAACAAAAAAAACTATTATAAGGTTTGATGATAGTGCATTGACGATCAAAGTTTATTTATGTTTTTTGGAAATTTTTTAAAATATATATATTTTTTATAGAATAAAATTTTGATTGTTATAAAGAAACAGAATTTGGGGTGACAATTGATTGGGTTAGGTCATAAACGGGTTGACATATTTAATTAAATGTGTTGAAAATCTCTATCAAACCCAACAAGTTTAAATAAACGTGTTGAGAATTTCCAATCCAACTCAACTTTTTTATTAAATGGATTGAATTTGGGTGGACCAGTTTATTATTTTTTTAATCCAACCTATTTACAAAATGTTAAACCTGAGTTGACCTGTTTAAATTTTCAAAAAAAAACTCTTAAAATCAAATACTCCATAAAAAAAATTACAAACAATTTAAAAGCTATAATAATTGTTCAAGTTTGAAAATTATACAACTATAACTTTATAAACCCATAACACAAACACAAATAAATGTTTACAATCATAAAACATTATAAATGTATAATTTCTAAATTCTAAGCAATTCGACTATCATTTTTACCAACTCGAATTATATTGAAGATTACTGACTCATGATTTTTTATAAATAAAGAATAATCAAAATATAGTGATCAAGTAAATAATAACACTAAATAAATATAAATTAAAAAATATTAAAAAAAATTTAACGGGTTGACGGGTTGTATATGGATTAGAAATTTCAACGCTAATCCAATCCATTTAATTAAACAGGTTAAACAAATTGACCCATTTAATTAAACGGGCTTAAAATCTCAACCCAACTTGCTATTTATTGGGTTGAGTTCGGATTGGGTTAGCGGGTCGGATTGGGATTACCACCCCTAAACAAAATCATAGCAAATACTACTGAATTAATTCAATTTTGTTTTCATAAGAAAATACATGTACACGAGATTATAAGATTCAAGACTTCTGTCAAGTTTTCTAACTGTTTTTCTATTTCAACTCTTCCAAATATTTTCTTGAGTTTTTAACGACATAAATTTGACACGTAAATAAACGAGTTTGAGTAAAAGATGTCAACCTATTTAACTAAATGAGTTAATACAAAATGAGACGAAAATTAAATGGGTAATGTTAGGGTTCAAACTTTTAGTACGAGCATAATCCATTTATTTATATGCATTTTTTTAACTTTTAGATAAATTAATTGTACAAGACCAAACTAAAACCAAGCGGAAAGAAATTTTTTAGTTGAGTTGTTTTGTACAAATCCACTAGCACTGGTTAAGATCAAACTATCTTTGATTTGTTTAAGTTTCAATTCACACCAACACCACAAGCAAGGTTGACATCAGTAATATTTCTTATTAAATATTCCAAATGACAAATATGCCATTTTTCATTTTAAAAAGTCTGTTTACACTCCGAACAGTGAAAATAAGAATGGCGAGTATGGTTAGGTTGGAACTTGGAACTGAAAAATAACGTGATAGCCATGTGACCGACGGTTAATAACTTAATATTCATTTTGATTGTGAAAGAAGGGACAAGTACTTATCGTTTGATACAAAGTTGAAATCTCCATAAGTTATCTAATACTTACTCATAGACCCCTACCAAAAATATTAAAAAGGTGATATTCACAAAAATAACTATTGTTTAATCATTTTAAATATTAACATATTTTCATAAATAACTAAGAGAAACGAAGGAAAATTCCGAAATGCTAATTTTCTTTCATCGATTTGTAAAGATGACCAACAATTTTAAAAAACCTTATTCAGGGTATTTGAATTGTGTTGATGACAGAAAACTATTAAATATGACATTTTATACTTAGCCTAAACGTAGTGGCCTTCGCTGCCAATGATCGCTGGCCTCGCTATGGACACAAAACACCACCCCTTAGCACTCGCTAGGGGATTCACCAAGGAGGAATCGCTACGTACGTAGCAAGAGGAGAGAGGGGATGTAGCTGTGATCTGATTAATGCAAACTCATTGAAACAAAGCAGCCAAACACCCCCCCCTTGAAAATCACTGGTGATGCCCTCCTTTTTCTTCTTCGATTGCTGCCAATAAACACCACTGGAGGTGGTTGTTTTTCCGGTGAAAGTAGAGGGAATATCAACCCTCATTTATTTTCCTCCTTACTGTTGATTGAAACAGCTAAACACTTCCTTACTCTAGTCTTAAAGGTTTGTTTCAAACTAACATATTTTTTAAGGAATATGACTTATTAAGGTAATTAAGTTTTTGGTTTGTTCACATCTCGGTAACTATTTTTTTTATACACATCTAGACAACGAACTTGTTGGAAGTGTTTCATATATGGCCATTATAACCTGCTGTACCAGGTTATATCCGGTCATAATAGTCATATGTAAACACTTTCAACAGGTTCGCTACCTAGATGTGTACAAAAAAATAGTTACCCAAATATGAACAAAACGAAAAGTAAGAGTAAATTACATGAATGATCTCTATGGTTTGGGAAAATTTGTGTGTTTGATCCCTAAATTATATTTTTTTTAACTCGGATGATCCCTACTTTTTATTTTTCTTGCGCGTTTAGTCCCTATCTTACTTAAAAAGATTATTATGTCATTATTAATTTATTTTTTTTAATTAATTTTCTCATTTATGTATTTATTTTTTATATATTTTAAAAAATTAATAGACCCCACATATATGTATCTCCCCACCCTAAACCTGAAACCACATTTGAGAAATTTAATCTGGGTTCCACCGGTCACCATCCATCTCTCATCCTCTTAAACTTCTATTTCCTTTTCATCTTTAGTGACATCGATGTCTTTACCATCCCTTCTTTTTTTGGTCCTTCAACTCCGGCGAACCAACAACACAACCCATTATGATAATTAATACAGACTCAGAGATTTAATCACCTGTGATGAACGTCCATGAAACGTAATTTAAGTGGATTTTAGTATTTATTTTCATTTTTACTTGCTTTTTTTAATTCAAAATTTTTTTAACATATATATTCTCGGTTTTTAAGGTTTATAATTTTATTTTTCGTTAATTTTTTTTTGCGTTTTTCTATTTTTTTTTGTTTTTTTGTTTTTTATTTTTAATGTATTTACTAAATATTTGAAGTTACTAGTGTTTTTTTTGTGATATTTTTGATGTTTTTAAACTAAATAATGGTTCGAGTTTTTAATGTTTAACAATTATAAAAATTTTAAATAATAAAAATACAATGTATCATCATATTTTTCGTTTATATTGTTTTTAAATCATATTGTTTTTGAATCATAAAATTTTGAATCAACTTATTTTGAATTATAGTATTTTAGATTATATCATTTTTGAATCATACGATTTTTGATCAATAATATATATTCAATTAAATAAAGTTTTTGTTCAAAAGACAAATTTTGGATCATTAAATATTAAGGTTCTAAATAACGTAAGGCGTGACTTGACGGCAATGTCAAGCCTCAAGCTTTTCCGAGCCTTGGCGAGTCACGTCGTTTGTAAGGCGTGACTTAAGGCGGCAATTTTGTATATAATTCATATTTTTATATGTATTTTCTACTATTATTCATTTTTATATACATATATGAGTCAAGGCGGCGTTTTGGTAAAGCTTGGCGGCACATACAAGCCTTGGAGTTATGGCGTGCCATGACGGAGCCATGACGAGCTTTTTAGAACCTTGTTAAATATTTGAATTATTTAACTTTGAATAATAAAAAATATAATTAACGATCATAAAATATTCGAATCAAAATATTTTTAGATCACAAAAATTTAGAGATCATAAATATGTTGAATCATAATATTTTTTTAATCATAAATATTTTAAATCATTTCATTTTAAATCATATTATGTTCAACAATTAAAAAAAAACTTATAATATTTTAAAATAAAGTTTAGTATCTAAACAACCATATTTATAAGAATTGATTTTCAAAAATTTCATAATATATGATATATGATAAACCTTTAAAAAGATTTCCACTTAGCAAAATGAAAACTTCAACGTCTTATTTTTTTATAAATATTTAAATAATTTAAACAAAACGTTTGTATCATTAACAATATATTTAAAAAAAAAAATTATTTCACAAACTAACTAAAGTAGTATTATCAAGAACTCTATCGTTTGTTTTTTTTAATTTGAATAAAAAATTTTCCATTGTATTTTATAAAAACAATATTTTGTAAAGTTAAAAAATAAACACATCAATAACTTATTTTAAAAAAAAATCTTTTTGGAAAGTCACTAATATAATGAGTAGAAGTATCCCTTAAAATTTCCTGATTTTTGGAGATTTTTTTTCTGAGATTTTTATAACAATTATAAAATTATATATATATTCATTATTATACTCATATTGTAGATTATTAAATTTTAAGAACTTTGATTTTTTTAGAATTTTTTTTTCAAAGAAAAAAAAATTATGCAAATATATATATATATATATATATATGTCGATGTCTCTCATAAGGGCGTTGCTCATTTCATTTTTCATCTTGATATTTTTTATTTCTAAATTAATTTCGATTTAATTCACCTTTCATAATTTAAAATCAAATTATTGGTTGTATATAAGTTATGATTTTGTTTGTTTACTATATTTTAAAGTTATTTTTTTTACTTATATTAATTGTTTTTATTGTTTTCGTTTTTATTAATAATAGTTTTTATTGTGTATTGTATGAAACATCATACACATTTGTAACGTCACAGAAACCATAATATAATATTCAAAATTTTCTAAGGGAATAAAATCCATTTTCATAAAACTAGATCATCATCAAAACTTCTGTTTCACAACATGAAATCAAAATTAGAGTATCATAACAAACATCTCTCAAAAATAATGAAGTCGACTAGATGGTGTGTACAGTCACGTCTTTGTTTTTCTCCCGGTCCTCATAAGTATCTAACACATTTAAATTCACAACTATAAACTAAAGCTTAGTGAGTTCCCCATAATATCACATGCAACACAGATAACCAAACATGACGGGTTCTTATCAACCCCGAGTCTGCATCGACTCTGAGTCCGTATCGACTCAATCAGTTTCCTCTAACCGAACGGGACCACATCAACCTCGAATCTGCATCGACTTAAATTGTATCTTTCAACCAGACGGGTACGAATCAACCCAGTGAATCATGCAAACAGTGAGATCCCCAATTTCACACCCAGAAAAGATTGTTTTTTTTATGTTTATTTTAAAATCAGAGTAACATTTTTGAAGAATAATATTGCGGAATTTGTTCCCATAAAAACATGATAATGATATTATCAAAACATTTATGAAGAAATGCATTTTTTATTTATTTTAAAACATTGGGATGTCATCATCAATACAGAAACATAAGCATAACGAAATATTACAAGCCTTACGGTAATTAAACTAGTGGCCTAATACTCCTTGAATCTCTCAACACAATGTATCTTCATACAGCCACGTCTGATACAATAAACTGAGTGGGTCAGGTTGGGAAACCAGGTGAGTACATAGGGTTTTCAACCCATAATAATATAATTATTACGTTTAATCATCAAACAATTAACCCAATTGCCCACCCCCATTATATTCTTTATTCATAAGGATCTTCCCTAAGAATCATATATTCTTCATATATTTATTCCTAAGGATTGTCCTAAGGAATAGGCACGAAGTCAATCGCTGACAGGGTTTATCTAACAGACACTAAGTCCATAACTGCCGATCTTATCTCTTAGGCACAACTGCCAATACTATCCATTAGGCACTAAGTCCATAGCTGCCAATGTTCATTCATAAGACACTAAGTCCATAACTGCCAAGGTTTTTTAGAGTACATATGGTGAACACGTAGTTCAAAAACACCTACAAGTTGCTAGCCTACTAGCGTTCCACTGGACTATCTACAATAGTCCGTGGTCGTCATCTATACTCTGCTAGATGACTGGATCAACTTTAAAATCAAGGCTTCTCATCATTTTTCACCTCTCATCGTCTATATCATATTTCTTCTCTCATCATTCATATACCCATCTTTACCCCATATATTTATAGGTATAAAAATACATATACAATTTAAATCACGTAAAACATGTATAAATCGTTCATCTAGCATAAATATCAGGAACACAGATAATAAGCACATATAGCATGTATTAATATCAAATACTCCATATCTATGTGTAAGATGAAAGTAACTACGCACTCACTTGTTAAAGTGACAACTCGAAATTCGAACAACGCTTCGCTTCTAGCAATTATCTTTTCCTTTGACGAAAGCTAGTATTATTATCGCCAAGTTTTAGTCTAATATTTATTACGACTAATTATTAGTCTAGATTCATAATTAGTTCAAAGTCTACTTCAATATCTATCAAGTAAGGAACAACCAGGTAGGATCATATCGGAGGTAAGGTCTGTTTGGTATACGAAGTATACTGTTTGGAAATCCCACTTTAAACATCTCATTAGATCATAGCTAGAGATGCAAACGGGGGCGGATATTGGTGGATATTACAAAATCCGTCCCCGCACCCGACCTCCGATACACATATCCATCCCCGCCCCCGCCCCGCTAAATCCCCGACGGGTTCGGGTAGGAAAATCTCCATCGGATACGGGGAACCCGATGAATACCCTTTTAGTAAAAAAAAATTGTAAATCTGAAAAATATATATAAAAAAATACATAATAATAATAATCATGATAACCAATACAATTTAGAGTTCTTACTTCATTCTCATACACGAAAAAGTAAAAAAGATAACGACAAACCAATACTTAACAACTAAAATAAAAACAAAATTCATAACATTCAAGTTTGTTTATCACCTTATCAACACCATCAATCTTTTGCTTTTTAAAATGTCTCCAAACTTCTGAAGTTAATCTTCTGTTTGTATTTTTAGCAGCCTCTGCATCTGTTGTTCCAGCCCCCTCGCCATCTGTTGTTCCAGCCAATTGTCCATCTGCTGTTCCAACAGCCTCAACACTTGGTTGTGGAGGTTGTTGATCTTGAATGTCATTGCAAAAGGATAAATAAGATTTAATCAACATCACAATAAACATGATTCTTTTTTGAATCAGATAAGTTTAAAGAAAGCTAAATATGGATATATTGTAGTTATAAGGGGAAAAAAACTCAGATAGACAGATTGCACCACTGTCAAGCTCAAGGTAAAAAAAAGGCCATATCAGATTACAACCACAACAAAAAGTCGAGTGTAGGAAAATTTAGATGGACAGATTACAACCACAACACATATAAGTTAGAAAAATTAAGATGGACAGATTATAACCACAACAAAAATAGCCATATCAGTTTAGTGTACATTCATATCCAAAGCAAAAAAGAAACCAAGTTCATGAAATATATTACTGATCAGCAACAAAAAAGTTACATATTATTTCATGATTCATGAAAAAGAAACCAAATTCATATATATCCAGTTAATGAAAAACTAGTAATCGCAGATGGACACATTTCTGGAACAAAAATCACTGAATTAATTGACTAATACAACTAAAAATGAGTACAAGAAAATCGAGTGAAGGGTTAATCAGATCCAAAATAGACCAAAATAGATGCAAACGGGTAATCAGGTTTCTAGAAAACCATAGTCTAATAAGGTTTCAACAACCAAAATCACTCAATCGAGTGAGTAATAACCAAAACAGAGTGCAGGAAAATCGTCTGAAGGATTAATTAGTTACAACTTAATCTACTTTTTTAAAATCGATTACCTAGGCTTAGGATTTTCTGATGAAGCCAAAACTTCTTGTACGCTATTCTCCTTCAATTCCATGAGTGCAGACTAGGTTGAAGCGAAGGTGAAGGATTGATGTCGTCGACTCGTCGTGAAGATTCACTGAAGAAGAACGAGGGGCCGATTCCAGAAATAAGATGAAGTTTGAATATTGAACTGAACAAGAATCAAAGAGGAATGAAGGGCTTAAGTGAAGAAGAATAATTTTCGTGTGTGGCTGCATCTTTTATAATGAGTTCTTGATTCTAGGAGAAGCCGAGAAGATCATAAGAGACTAGAGAGAGAATGAGATCGGTGAACGGTTATTCAATGCTTAAAGAAACGAGGAGTCGAAATATTGAACTTTTGAAGCGTCGTCTTGAACTTGATACTCTGAATAAGATTTCACAATTCCCATAAACATTTATTAATTATATATATATATATATATATATATATATATATATATATATATATATAATCGGGTTTTAAACGGGGCGGATAGTATCATAACCGTCTCCGACCCGTCCCCGCTTCGGGTTTAAATATTTGCGTCCGTCCCCGCTCCGTTACCCGATAAGACGGGTAATACCCGACCCGTTAGGGTCGGATCCCCACGGGTAGCGGGTAATACCCGATCCGCTTGCATCCCTAATCACAGCCTAGCCATCATCCCCGTAAGTAGTCAATCAATATAACGAGTTGGAATCACTGATAAATATTGTTTATAGGTTCATAATAATGATAATGAACTTAAACATAAGTTATACTTAAAATATGGTAAGCATAACTCACTTACAGGGGGTTTAGCGAAGAACCGGACTCTGCACGGGCAGAACTTCTGAGCCGAAAGCTCTTCTTCTCGGGGCCTTCTGGCGCTCCGGGATTTGCTTCTAACACCAAGGAGGTGCCAGGGAAAGGCTTAGAGGGTTTGGGGGTGTTTGAGAGAGAATTGGATAGAAAGACGTGAGAAAAAGAATGAAAAACGCCACTTATTTATAGGCTGCCAGCACCCTCGTACGCGGGGCGTACGCAAGGGGACACTGGGCGTACTCCGAGCTACGTGGGTCGTACTCTTTCCAGGTGTCTCCATCTCGTGAAAAGCCGTGGGGAGGAAGTAGTGGCCCAGATCTTGCCACGTGGCACTTTGAGGTTTAATCCAAAAATTAATTATCTTCTAAAATCCGTAATTTTCGCATACGAGCTCCGTTTTTTACGTTCTTTATATCCACACATAGGTAGCGACGTAATCTACAACTTTCGTTTAGACTCCATCAGGTAAATTTGAATTTATTTTTAAAGTTATATTTTAACAGGCTTAGACAGTTAAAGTCCGTTAGAAATTCATAACTTTGTCATCCGACGTCCGTTTTCAACTGTCTTTATATCGTTGAGCTCCTATTAATCGTTTGGGCTGTGTCGGTTAAAAATCGACTGATCTAAAATTCGATTTTCAGGCTGTGTACTGCTATGCTAAATCTTAGAAAAATCATAACTTCCGCAAATGAAGTCAGATTTGGACGTTCTCTATATGCACGCTCTCGGTTTAACGTATACTACAACTTTCGTTCTCTATATGCACGCTATCGATTTTCGGGCTGTGTACTGCTATGCTAAAAAAAGTATTTTATCAAAAAATTACTTTTTACGATACGCGGAGCCGTGTCGGTTTAATCGCGAAACTTCGACGGGTCATAACTTCTTCGTTATAAGTCGGATTTCAGTGTTCTTTATATGTACGGAATCTTTGTGACATATACTATACTTTGGTTAAGATTATTTATTCTTAATTATTTATTATAAATAATCTTCTATAAAAAAGTCATTTTTAATGCTTATTATCTCTAAATTGATTAGCCCAAATCTACGGGCGTTACACAAACATACATATAGCAAACAATACCCTACTGGTCTGTTTAAGCATGCAACCACAACATAATCACTATGACATAAGTAATACAATGAAAAAACTCACCTCATAGATAAAGCAGAAATCCTTACAACTTGCAAAATGTGAAAGCAAGTTCCACGACCACCTAATCACATTATAAAAGGTAAATCATCAGCCTATGACCTAAAACCCTTAAGTTTGACCTAAATTCAAACTTAGTCAAAAAGTCAGTGGTCAACGGTCAGACCACCATGTCGTGGCCAACAATTGACCGCGTTGTGGTAGCTATACGACAAGATAATCGTGGTAGAGACTTGTCATCATGTCGTAGCCAATCACCCACCACACCGTGGTGATCATCCAAAACAACTTAATGGATTAAGCACTTAAACCTTAATATCTAGATCTTAAAAGCTTCGATTTGATGGCTCTAATGATTAATGGATAAAGTTTCTAACTTTATCCATTTACTTGTTTCAAATGCACACAAACTCTAAACCTAGCTTCAAAGTGAACCAAAACACATGCTTGACCTCAACAGGAAGCATGGATACACACCTTTCCTTCAACACTCAAGTCCACAAGTCACTTGGGTCACTTAAATGGTCCAAGAGTTGCTCAACTCTATAGATATATAGGAAAGGGACTCAAAACTAGGGGTGAGCAAAAGCGGGTACCCGGCCAAAATGTTTGGAACCGGAACCGCCGGTTCCTAAAATATTAGAACCGGAACCGGAACCGCCTATATCGGTTTTTTAGACTTTGGAACCGGTCCCGGAACCGGTAGAAACCGGTTCCAAAACCGGGTACCCAGTTTCAAAAAACTTTTAAAATATTCTCAATAAAAAGTAATGTCGTATTACTCAAAAATGGTTGAACTCAAGCTTTTTAAGTCGTATAATGACCCCTGGAAGCTCACAAGAAAGGCTCTCATTGCCTTTCCTCTTGACGCATTACAAGACTTCCCCATTTATAAAGAGTGGTCTTCCTTTTTTTCCTTACTACCGTCGATGTGGGATTGGAATATTGAAACCATGTTTTCTTTTTGAGTTTTTTTCACAATCACATACTTACATTCTGTTTACATATATAGTCATTGATTACTAGCTTACTATTAATTCGTTTTTAACATCCACTGTATTTGATATAAACCAACACAAGTTGCAACGTATTCGATGCTTTATATATGTATATTATTGGTTGATAAAAAAAACTTGGCTTATTCAGTATTCATATCCTCGGTGGACGGTGGGGGTTTAAAAGTTGCATTTGTGTAATTAAATTACTTTATATTCATTTTAATATAAAAGCTACATTATATATATATATATATATATATATATATATATATATATATATATATATATATATATATATATATATATATATATATATATATATATATATATATAAACGGTTCCAACAGGTACCCAGCGGGTATCGATTTCGAAAAAATAAGAACCGGAACCGCTTAAGGCGGTTCCAATACTTTAGGAACCGGAACCGGCGGTCCAGAGGCGGTTCCGGTTCCCTAAACGGGTACCCGGTTCCGATGCTCACCCCTACTCAAAACCGCCCAAAAAGGTGTATAAACTTATATCTAGAAAAACAAAGGTCAAGGTTTGAACTTTATACCTCCAATGACTAAGAAATCTGAAGTAGATGATAAACCTAAGCTAGCTTCTTGCTTCCTTGCACCAAAATGGAGTTCCTTCTTTCTCAAACTTCACAAAACCCAAAGAATAAACTCAAAAACCAAATATGTACGCTTGGGTTTAGGAGGGTAACGATCTGAGAAGATGGGGGCTGCCAAATGAGCCAGAGCCTTTAAATATGGCTCAAAACCCGAGGTCTAGGGTTTTGAAACACATACCACATCGTGTTGTGGCCAACACTAGACCACACCGCGTCCACTAAAATGATGCGGCCAAACAAATGGCGTAGCCCTACCATGGTGATTCTTCACTACCAGGTCGCGATCAGCCAAAACTCTCAAAACTCCTAAGATTTAAAATAATTAACTCAAAAGAATAATACCTAAAAAACAGATGTTACAATTTTCAAACTTTATTTTTGTCTGTCTCCTCCATACATACTTGTTTGGAATGAAGTTTTATTTTTATATTTTTGTGATCCACTTTGCAATGAAGTTATTTGTCGCAACGCACGAGGTGACATATATATATATATATATATATATATATATATATATATATATATATATATATATCACAAATTACGGTGGCCCTCACAAAGGTACTGTTCATTTCATTTTTCATTTCCACCCATAAACTTTATTACTTTTATATTTTTTACACCTAATCTAATTTTGAACTAATAATTTTCATCGCTCATGATTTAAAAGTTAAACTATTGGTATCTAATAAGTTGCGTTTTTGGTCATTTACAATATTTTAACGTTACGATTCTGGTACCTTACATAATTTGTTTTTATTGTTTTCGTTTTTATTAATATTATCTTTTATTATTATATATTTTTTTAATTAGTTGTCATTTGTATATTTTACGAATCAAGATACATTTTCAAACCTTGTTTTTCCCGCCTTGTCCATACATAATTGGTTGAATCAAAACTTTATTTTATAGTTTTGTGGTCCACTTTGTAAATGAGTTATTCGCGGTAACGTGCGAATTGACGAAATACTAGTTTTATTAAATACAAAACTAATAGTATTACTTAAATGTAATAACTAACAGTGACTCATAATTTTTTTTTGATAGGCTAGTTAGAACTTGTAAGTTGCAAGATTAATTTCCTTTTCTTTTATTATTGTGAAATATAAAATGACAAATGTGAATCAAGTGACAAACAATAAAAAATTTATGACAAATTTAAAATTTTGAAGTTATATCTATTAAAAACACAATAAATAGAACTTAAACGTAATAACTAACAATAACTCATAATTTTATAAAAAGTATGAATAATGCAATATTTTAGTATCTACCATACATTTATTGGTTTGTATGCTTTTCTAGCTCCAATTATTTTCCTACTTATAGCTATATGTCTGCATATGTGATATGTAAGAGTGGAGTAAATATCTCAATTAATGTATATTTAATGTCATTTACTTGATATCATGTTCATTAAATTTAATTACTATTAATGAAATATATAATGCAACATATAGACATGTGAGGCAGTGAGGCAGTGAGGGTAAACCGTTGTAGATAAATAAGAAAATACGAACATGAGAAAAAATATATGTACTTTTTATGTAATGTTGTTTTTTTATAAAGAATGTTTTTCTTCTATCTTTACGAATTTATGAATAATGATGACTCAAAAAGTTAAAAGGTTTCTCGATTCAAAACATAACAATTTCAAAAGATAAGAAATTGTGTTTGGTTTTTGTAAGCATGTGCTTTAAGTCTTTTGTTACTCGGTACATGATGATTAAATATGTTTTGTTACTCGGTACATGATTACATATGAACTATTAAATATGAACTTGATGAAGTAGACAGTATTTTATGACCATTTTTTATGATAATGGTGGACGGAGCGGGAAACTGGATAGGAGCGGCTCGGTTTGTTTTGTACTGCCCAAGCAAGAATTTGAGCGGGTTTACCGTATTAATTACCCTTATAGTTGAAGCCTCTTTCTTTTCTATTCTCAGTATCGTATGCATCATGCATCCTACATTTGATGTAAGTTGGGAGATATGATTTCTTATATCGTGGGTTAAGAGTATGAGAGATGAAATGGAGATGGAAAATAAAATTTTGATATGACGCTTAGTTGCAAATAACAAGATTAGTATTAATATGCCTTTTGCAAATAAACTTGTATAACCTACTTAGATTTGAACTTTTAGGTGAATAAAATATAGGAAATTATTTAACCTAATCATTCTAAATGATTTTGTTTTTAATAAAATAAAAAAAAATTTCATTTTTTTTAAATGACCATTTAGTACGGAATACAGTACTATTCCGAAGTAGTTCAGGTAATTCCAAAGTTGGTGGTGGTTAGCTTCGAAAGATTTGTCCAGAATCTAACACCCATTCATTCCGGACATGAAAAATGTTTTCTGAATCTTTTGTCTCGAATGTGCGTGCATTCAGGAGTAATGTTTCGTAGTGTTAGTATTAGGGTATTTCAACTGCTAGATGCATAAACTAAATATAGCTTTTTGATACTATAAAAATGAGTTTAAGCAATTTTTTTAAAAGTACATGTTTCTAGTAGAGGGCAATGGGCATGAATCGATGAATCTATACAGTATATTACTTCATACTACACACACTTTGATGTAGATTTAAGCACCAATCTAAACTTTTTTGGGTTAATCACATTGGTCGCTTTTAAGACTAAGTTACACACTAGTCAGATACGTCTATCTTTTCATTTTCCTAGATCAAACATAGTTATGCTGATTTTTGACGATAGTGATGTCAAATATATTCTTGCTTTTGTTAGTAATATGTCTCCTAACACATTACAATTGTTTGTTGTTAATCATGTTATGGAAAATGGTATTAATCGATTTCTATGGAAAAATCGTTCTGGTGGAAATGGGTCTTCCGGTGTTGGAAGCAAACAGATTTGTAATTTATTACCTATAAATTACATTTGATATAACATTGGATCATGTTCCTTCTTACATTGGGCTTGTATAAAGGATGATGTTAGATATAAATGTAAGGTTGTTGTTGATGATGGTTTAACATTTGATGTTGATGAATCTGCAATTGATCATGCAAAACTAATAATGCTGGTTGATGATAGTAATATAATTCCACATGGAGACCTAATGGAACAATTCCAGAGGTTCACTAAATTACTAGGGATGTGACTGAATCTGACAAAGAGGGAAGTGAGCCCCGAAAATCCCGACAAGAAACTATCTAAAAGTCACACTTGCTCAAACACAAAGCACCCTCCCCAGCATCACAAAGCCAACAAGAAAGTGTTGGGTCACTTCTTGAAGGACATAATAGTTTATAGTCCACAAAATATGTTGTGGGAAAAGAAAATCCAACGAACTATAAATGACCATCTCAGTGTACATATTTCGTACTTCCAAGCCTGGAGTGCAAAATCTATGATCTAAATCCATTGAGAGGGACCCCTACAAAAAGCTTTCAAAGACTTCTTTTTATATTGTAACAATGTAGAGAGGAATAATCTAGGGACCGTTACACATATAAAGATCAGTGACAATAACAAATTTGAATACTTTTCTCCGCTGTCAGTTGCACAGTAATATTTCTTATGTATGTTTTTTTTTACTTGTTATACATGTATTGGATCTAATTACTAATCTTGTATATTATTTGAGCGTTTCAAACATGTTTGCATCCAAATATTATCATTGATGGAGCCCACCTAAAAGTGAAATACTTGGGAACAATGTTCCTAACAGTATGCATGGACGGTAATAACGATATCCTTCCATTAAGATTTGGCGTTGGAAAAACAGAAATTGAGTAATCATGGGTATTGCTTTTATCAAGACTGAAAGAATATATTGAGGATATGGCCCCTTTGATATCATATTGATAAAGCCAATTCCATTGAAATAGCCATTCAAGTCATGTTCACAAACGCATATCATAGATTTTATTGTCGACATTTATTGATGAATATGTGAGCAAAGATCAACAAACACGACAAAACTGAATTTTTATTTTGGGAGACATGTAAAGCTTACCCAGAGTCTGATTTTAAAGACAATTTGGCTATGTTACGACGTGCTCTATCCAAAAATTGCCGTACATGGAAAGACATAACCGACAACCATAAATGGCAAGGGCATTTTTCTGTGGGGTTCATTATAATTTAATGACATCAAACAATGTCGAGTCCATTGATGTGTTATCAAAAGACGCACAGAAACTACCAATAACAATGTTGATTGAATTGTTTCGAGCAATAATGCATAAATGGTGGTGTCAATGGTGTAATGTCATGGTTACTTGAATAAATTAGTGAAAGAACCCTTTCTATACTTTCATATTTCTGAAAGACCCAACTTTCATACTTGACAATATAGTTACTCCAAAACATGCTACATGCATATTCATAAAACAATATTTTATATTGATAAAGCGGTTACAAACTATTGGATACAAACCCACTATTTCATAGTGTTATATATTACATAACTTCCCAGGATTTTATAGATTTATACATATGGGAGTACAAAATACAATAGTTTCAAACTATTCAAAAATCTTCTATCAATACAGTAGTTTCAAACTATTCAAAAAATCTGCTACTAATATATAACTATACTGGATGCTTATCTCCTGCAAATTAGTTAAACATTGAGAGGGGTAAGCGGTGGCGCTTAGTGAGTTCAATAATAGATACAATATAACGTTATGCCATATATATACTGTAATATGCAAGAAGCAAAGAGGAACAAGGAACAACAAAGGCATAATGCGAAAAGCTTTCCATATTAATCAATGAGACATAACAAATTCCATACTTGATATAAAATCAATAAAGTTTCAGCACAAATGGCACAGTAAATACTCAAGAATATCATTTTTGCTAGAATATTTAGGCTTTCAGCCTTATCTTAGCATACTACCGAAGCCAAAGTGATGCCTATGTCATACACTTCATGGTCAACGGTTCATACCAATACCCAAGTGATGCTTATGTCATACACTTCAAGTCAGAGGTACAGCCCTGCTATAAAATAATAGATACAACAACTCGAGATGATAACATGGAAAAGCACATAGCACATATAACATATAACATACAATTGTTCCTATATATTAAACTCATCGAGAAATAACCGGGGGTCAAAGTAGTAATTTGGGCAGCACTTCGGCTTTAAATATGACTTTCTTCGTTGAAAACCGGGAGTTTTCTTGAAAACCGGGCTCTGCGAAGGTAGAGCTTCGAAACCGAAAAGATAAATTTTTCGGGCTTCTCGGGAATCTCGGGGTGCGCTTCGGGCTTTGGAATAAGTACCGGGGCTTTGGGGAAAGTCGGAATGTAAGAAAATGTTGAAAAGGGGTGAAAAAGATCAAAATTCAAACATGTAACCGGGAGGTCTTGCACCCTTTATATAGGTGCGAGCCTCGGATCCGAAACGAGGAGAGGAGGGCATGTGTGTGAGGCTCGGAACACGCGACAGCAAGGCGAAGCTTCGGCCGGAGAGCTGGCTGCTTCGGATTGGGTCGGCTGCTTCGGTCCAATGGGAGGAGGACATGAGGGTCGGATCACGTGTTGCATGCGAGGATCACGTGTGACATGCGAGGATCACGTGCTTCTTCGGACACCTGTGCGACACGCGTTGCTTCTCGGACATGCCACGCAGCAGCTTCGGACACGTGGCTAACTCCGAGCGAGGGTGACGTGGCAATCACTATTCATGCGAAATTTCTCGAAGAATGTGCCCAATCTTGTAAACTCCATAACTTTCTCATACGGACTCCGTTTTTTACGTTCTTTATATGCACGCGTAGAGAAAATTATGCTCTACAACTTTCGTTTAGACTTCGTCGGAAAATTTTGACTTTATTTTTATATTATTATTTTTAACAGACCGGGACTGGTAAATCCGTTAAAAATTCATAACTTCTTCATCCGACGTCCGTTTTCGTCAGACTTTTTATCGTTGTACTACTAATGACGAGACCTTCTATTCTCGTTTAGGTTGTGTCGGCTAAAAATCACTCGATCTAAAATTCGAGTTTTTAGCTGTCTACTGCTAAGCTGAAACTTGTAAAAATCATAACTTCCTCATACGAAGTCAGATTTTGACGTTCTTTTTATCGAACTTCTCGGTTTAACGAATACTACGACTTTCATTTAGATCACTAAGGCTAAAAAGTAGTTTATCAAAAACTCACTTTTTACGTCATTCGGCACCGTGTCGGTTTTATCGCGGATCTTCGATTGGTTATAACTTCTTCGTTATAACTCGGATTTCGACGAGGTTTTCGCCTATGTGTTTCTAACGAGATTATCTACAACTTTCAACAATAAAATTTTACTTATTTCAAGTTTTATATTTTCGCTAAATTTCACTATTTAGCTTTTAATTGGAATCTCATAAGACTTCCAATAATTTATGAGTGATTCTAAACATAGTTTTACCTTATTTCTAGTAAAAACTATCTGTTAGAACTCAGTACTCAATATCACATAATATTTCATAATATTATTTATATAAAACACGATCTCAAAACGTGTATGTTACAATTAGTGTAATTTCAATTTATCATACCATAAATTTGTGTGCATGACAATATGTTTGTATTCTTGTATAGCGTAAATTGAAATTTTTTACTATTTATGTTGATAAAGTTATTGATAAGAAAAGTAACAAGTCATCAAGTTTTTATGTAACATCCCATTTAAGATGTTATAATTAAATAATAAACCTGGAACCCGAGAAGCAATTTGTATTATTATTATATGTTATTATAGCCCAAAAGTCAAATAACAATTAGCTGGGAGTTGATTTCAGGAAGCCAAATGACAAGATTTGAATCTCCAAGGATTTAAGTGTAATTCTGGAATTTATTTTGTAAAGATTTAAAGAAGTCGGGTGTTAAAAAGTAAATTATGGATCTAAGATGAAATGATTTTGAAAAGGAGGGACCATTTGGTAATTTTCGGACTTAGGTTGAAAGAAAAGAGGGAAAGAGGGATCAATTGTGTCTTTATGGGAAACTTTTAAGTGAAGCGGGTATATAGCCTTAACTAGTTCATTGTCTCTAACCCTAAACCTAATGCTCCATTCATCCGCCACCTTTACCTCACGTCCCTCCAGCTGCCCCTCCTTCCTCTGCTATTTCCAGCCACCACCTCCTAGCCACCGATGTCGCCCATCAAAGCCAACCGACGATGCGATCCCGTCAGCGACGAAGAACCTTCAGTGACGTCGTTTTGGTGGGTCTCCGGACTGATAGCGCCGCAACCTCCGTATCTTCCTCAGTTGACGCTGCTGCTGCTCCGGCCATCATCTACCTCCCAAAGCGACTGGGATTGAGTGCATTCTCCGGTTGTTCGCAACATTTTTGGTGTTCGGTGGTTCGTGGTTTGTGAGGGAGTTTGTATGTGTGTGTGTGGTTTCTGTCGAGAAGGAGTCACGAAGGACCACCATGGCGGTCGGGCATGGTGGCTGCTGCTGATAGCATTGTGTCTCCGATCGGCCGCCATCTGCTGCTATGCTGCGCCACCACCAGCCGTCGTGGAAGGTGGCTGTGTGTGTGCTTTGTGTACTTAGGTGTGTATAGGGCTGTTGTATTCCATTAAGAGAGTTTGGGTGTGGTGTAACGACCTAATTTTCAAGTCCAAAAATTTCTTTTTAATTAATTGACTCATAAAAGCATTCATAAGGGAATACTGTGAAAACACATCTTCTCATAAAACAATGTATCATGTCTGAAAACCCAAGTCATAAAATAATAACATATCAGAGTACAATCCCAGAAAACTCCATGCGGAGATCATGTGTGTGTGTGATGCGCTGCTACACTGCCGGCTCCTTCCCCTTAGACGAAGAGGTACCTGAAACCAAAACTAAAACTATAAGCACAAAGCTTAGTGAGTTTCCCCATCATACCACATACCATACAATATCATCGGTATCTTTCAACCGGTAATCATCGTCGGTATCTTTCAACCGGTAATCATCATCGGTATCTTTCAACCGGTATCTGTCATCGATATCTTTCAACCGGTAACTGTCATCGGTATCTTTCAACCGGTAACTGGGGACTATTCCACCCCCTACCACTAGGATACCACAACAAGATATAAACATACAGTCAGGCATATCCGGGTACTGACCTACCCTTCGGTCCTAAGGACCGCTTTCAGGGAAACTAATCCCTATTATACACGTAACATATCATATAGATAAAACTCATGACCAAAGCACGTGACCAGACCAAGATAATTATCACAAAGACAATCATCTTCTAAATACCCCTCTTTGGCGGGTCGGCATTGTGGCCTTAGACCCACCCCTACTGGAAGGTAACTCACCTTGTACAAGTAGCTGCTGATAATCTGAGCAGGAAACCTCTGTCCGCTGCTGCTTCGGAAATCCTCCGGCTACAATCCCCACAAAACACTCAGTCAATATCTGATATCTACTCTTAGGGTAAAATGACTATTTTACCCCCAACCAAGTCCAAGTCAAAGTCAACTTCCAGTTGACCCGACTCGTCGAGTTGGGCCGTCAACTCGTCGAGTCCCTTCCCTTTACTCGTCCTTATCCATGACTCGACTCGTCGAGTTTGGCAACGGCTCGACGAGTTCCCCTTCTTTACGAACATCAATGGACCTTCATCCGACTCGCCGAGTCGGACGAACAACTCGTCGAGTTCACCTTCAACTGATGAACAAGTCCTGACCTTGACTCGCCGAGTTGTATGAACAACTCGTCGAGTTCATCTTCAAACATAAGAAGATTGCCTTGGACTCGCCGAGCCTGTTCTAGCACTCGGCAAGTCCCATGAACTCCAGGTCCAAAACTAAGTCCAATGCGTTGGGTCACTCTTTCTGTCCTGCTACAACCCTTCTAACACCCAACTGAGTTCTTTGACCCTCAACAGATATGGGACACAAAGCCTTGGACTCGTCGAGTCCCAAGAACGGACTCGCCGAGTCGATAACGTCCACACCCTAAATCCTCGATTTCTGATGCACAACACTTGACCAAAAGATAGATCCAAGCCCCTAAGCTCGATCTAGCACGTAAAGTTACGAACTTTACGTGCATGCATGGGACTTTTGAGCCAAAAAGGCTCTTTTGTTGCATGGGGCCTTCCTTGGGTGCAAAAGCAACCCAAATATGCCTTGTGACTCTCCCCAAGTGCTAGATCCGAAGTCTTGACCCCCAACCATGTTTGCAATCATGGTTGGCTACCTCATATGGCTTAAAAAGCCCTAAATCTTCCCCAAAAAGGGATCTAACAAACAAGCAAGCAAGGTACAGACTTTATACCTTTCAAAGACTGCAAATGATGAACCAAACTCGAATCCTTCAGTCTCCTCTTGATCCTTCTATGCTCTTCCTTCTTCCTTGTGGTCAAAACCCACAAAAATCACTCAAAAGCCTTAGATCTTGCACCAAAACACTTAGGGTTTGCTATGGAGGGTTTCTGGGAGCATAAAGGGGCGATGGAGGATGTATAAGGTTGTTTAAATAGGGTGCAAACCCTCAGATTAGGGTTTTGTCCAGTCAGAGCCTACTCGTCAAGTCCGGGACCCGACTCGACAAGTCCATCACTTAAATCGGGGTTCTGCACTTTCTCCGACTCGACTCGTCAAGTCCGGGACCCGACTCGACTCGTCAAGTCCGGGACCCTCTGGCCAACCTCACCCCAACATATCGGGGTTCTGCACTTTCTCCCGTATAACATCTCGAAGGGAGGACGGTCAATACTCGCATGATAGCTATTATTATACGAGAACTCCGCCAACGGAAGGTAGGTATCCCAGCTACCTCCGAAGTCTAAAACACATGCCCGCAACATATCCTCTAATGTCAGGATGGTCTGCTCGCTCTGACCATCCGTCTGCGGGTGAAAGGCGGTGCTAAAATGCAGACGAGTACCCAGCTCGTCATGAAACTTCTTCCAAAACTTGGAAGTGAACCGCACATCCCTGTCGGAAATCACTGAAACTGGCACTCCGTGCCGAGCTACCACCTCTCGGATATAGATGTCGGCAAACGTTTCGGCCAAGATGCTCTCCTGGATCGGTATGAAATGGGCACTCTTGGTCAACCGATCCACGATTACCCAAATCGAATCCACTCCCCGTGCAGTCTTGGGAAGCTTGGTAATGAAATCCATGGTAATATCTTCCCATTTCCACAAGGAAATATCTAATGGCTGCATCTTGCCATGTGGCCTCTGGTGCTCGGCCTTGACCTTCCTGCAGGTCAAGCACCGCTCCACATACCATGCTACGTCCCGCTTCATGCAGGGCCACCAATAATCAGGACGGAGATCTCTATACATCTTCGTCGCTCCGGGATGGATAGAAAATATGGATTTGTGTGCCTCCTCCATAAGGATCTGGCGCACGCCTCCAAGATAAGGGACCCACACCCTATGGTGAAGAGTCAATAACCCTCGGCTATCATAGTCGAAGGAGGAAACCTGCCCCACAATCCGCTCGCTCTTCCGATGTTCCTCCTTCATGGCCTCCTGATGGGCCTCCCGAATCTGCTCCAACAACGGAGTCACCACTGTCATCCTCAGACAGATATCCCTGATCGGCGCTGCCTTGCGGCTCAGCGCATCGGCCACGACATTGGTCTTCCCCGGGTGGTAGAGGATCTCGCAATCATAATCCTTCACCACGTCCAACCACCGACGCTGCCTCATCTTTAGATTTGGCTAGTCCATGAGATACCTCAGGCTCTTGTGGTCCCGTGTAAATCGTACAACGAACCCATAGAGGTAATGACGCCAAATCTTGAGGGCGAACACAACAACCCCCAACTCCAAATCATGCGTCGGCTAGTTCGCCTCGTGTGGCTTCAGCTGCCTTGAAGCGTAAGCAATGACATGCCCTCTTTGCATCAATACTGCGCCCAAAACCGAGATGGACGCATCGCAGTATACAACAAAATCCTCCATGCCCTCTGGCAGGGCTAAGATTGGCGCCTCGCACAATCTCAGCCTCAATGTCTCGAATGCGGCCTGCTGCTCAGGCCCCCAGCAAAAGACCACGGCTTTCCTCGTCAGCCTGGTCAGGGGCACGACTATCTTGGAGAAGTCCTGAATGAATCTCCGATAGTAGCCTGCCAATCCCAGAAAGCTCCGAATCTCAGATGGAGACCTCAGAACCTCCTATCTCATCACGGCCTCCACTTTGGCCGGATCTACCGAAATCCCGTTCTGGTTGACAAGGTGCCCAAGAAACTGCACCTCGCGCAACCAGAACTCACACTTGGAGAACTTAGCATACAAGTTCTCCCTTCTCAAAGTCTCCAGAACCTCACGCAGATGCTCCTCGTGCTCCTCCTGCGTCTTGGAATAGACCAAAATGTCATCGATGAAAACTATCACAGAACGATCCAGCATCGGTCTACACACGCGGTTCATGAGGTCCATGAACGCGGCAGGAGCATTGGTGAGCCCGAAAGGCATCACCACAAACTCATAGTGGCCATAGCGCGTCCGAAATGCAGTCTTCTGCACGTCCTCCTCTCTGACCCTCATCTGATGATACCCTGAACGCAAATCAATCTTGGAGAACCAAGATGCTCCCTGAAGCTGGTCAAAGAGGTCATCAATCCTCGGGGGTGGGTAACGGTTCTTCACCGTTACCTTATTCAGCTCCCGATAATCTATACACATCCGATGCGACCCGTCCTTCTTCTTCACAAACAGAATCGGGGCTCCCCAGGGAGAACTACTCGGTCTAATGAATCCCTTGTCTAACAGCTCCTGCAGCTGTGTAGACAACTCCTGCATCTCAGGAGGAGCCAACCGATACGGTGCCTTGGCTATCGGAGCCGCACCAGGGACTAGGTCGATCCTGAACTCCACCTGTCGCTCCGGAGGTATCCCAGGTAACTCCTCGGGGAATACGTCCGCAAACTCTCGTACCACGGGCACATCGCCCACCGTCGCCCTACCCGCCTCCCGGGTATCCATAACATAGGCGACATAACTTGCGCAACCCTGCTGGAGGTAGCGCCTAGCCCTCGCTGCCGAACATAAAGCTAGTCCTCGCTGTGGCCTTTCGCCCTGAACCACCAGCTCTCCCCCACTAGGGGTCCTAATCCGTACTGACTGCTGCGCACAGTCAATCACTGCCCCATTGGGGCTCAACCAATCCATACCAATAATAACCTTGTTCACCCGCAAAGGTATGGGAACCAAGTCCACCAGGTAACGTTCCTCGAACAGCCTCAAAACACAATCCCGGTAGACCTCTGACGCTCGTACCGACCGGTCATCCGCAATCTCGACCTCTAGAGGGCAATCCAACATGCCCGAAGACTCCGGAAACTTCTTGCTAAGCGCAAGAGAGACAAACGATCGAGTGGCACCCGGATCAAACAACACCTGAACTGGGATACTGTTCACATGGAACGATCCTAAGCAAGGCACATAATATATCAGAATCACAGCGACATAACATAAAAACATAAAAATAAGAAATCATACCCGTCACCACATTGGGTGCAGCGCGTGCCTCCTCGGCTGTCAGCTGAAATGCTCGGCTCCGAACCACTGGAGCCTCCAACTTGGCCTTCCGGCCATCCACAACCCGTGCTGTCGCTGGAGTCGGCGCCACTGCCGGCGCCGCTGTTGCTGTCAAGCTAGGGCAATTGGCCTTTTTATGGCCCTTCTGATTGCAATGAAAGCAAATCAGGTCTGATATCTGAATCGCAGGAGTAGGGGCAGTACAATCTCTGCCAAAATGCCCAACCTTGCCACATTTATAGCAGCCTGAACCCGACCCAGTGCGACAAGCTCCCTTGTGTGACCGACCGCATTTCCCACAGCGGTCCCGCCCTGACTGGCCTTTTGGCCTACCATCGGATCCCTTGGGCTTTTTCCCCGAAGCCCCGGTCGTCAACCCCTCCGCTCCCTTCCTCTTCCGGATGTGCTCCAGATCAATCTCCCTTTCCCTAGCCCTGGCAATCATGGAATCCAGGGTACGGCAAGCTGAGAAACTGACATGCTCCCGGATGTCAGCTCGTAGCATGTCATGGTAGTGGGTCCTCTTCATATCCTTATCACCCGCATACTGGGGCACCAGCAATGCCCTCTCCCGGAACTTGGCGGTGATCCCCGCCACAGTCTCCGTAGTCTGTCTCATATCCAAGAACTCCCTGGCCAGCTGCTGGAGCTCCACAGCTGGTGCAAACTCGGCCCTGAATCTGGTCACAAAATCTGACCACGTCATAGCCTCGACGGCTGGGGATCCCAATGAGTCACCAATCGACTCCCACCAGTCTGTAGCTCTATCCCTCAAACATCCCGCAGCAAAGCGGACCTTCGACCCTTCCGGTCAGAAGCTCGTCAACTGCGCAGACTCAATGTTTGCGATCCATCTCCTGGCAGCGATGTGGTCTTTCACCCTGTGGAAATCCGGCGCACCACTCCCTCTGAAGTCCTTAAAGGACAGTGTGCGTGATCCTGACTGGCTGGCCGCCATGTCACTCCTGAACGCCCTGAGGCGATCCTCCATCAGCTCAATAATCCCTTCCTTGATCGACCCGAAAATGACCGGGGTCGACTCAAGAATGCCTCTCGTGATCTCAGACGCGATGAACTCGCGCAGCCCGTTATCAACCTGCTCGGATCCTGCACTCGAGCCTGATCCTGATCCTGACCCGGAACCTCCTGCTCCATGTCGCGTGGTCACCATGCTGAAATACACGCATAAATGTCAGAATCATACATACTCTCGAGAGGTCTAACACACTCCCCAAGGTTCCCGGTTCTGTCTCAACCTTCCTTGATTCGAGTACGGATCCTCTGCTTCCAGTAGTACGGGCCCATACTACCTTCGACATCTATCCGTACTTTTCTCAAGGACTGTCTCGACTTCACCAGGTCCCTTAACCAATATCCCTTTCCATCTAGTCTCATCTCAGGCTTTCCTGGGGCACTTTCTGACCTACCCTCCGCCATCACCTGCACTAGGGGTCCCCACCATTTACCCCTAACTAACTTGCAGATACTGTTATATATCCGTTCCTTAGCTAGTTGAAGATGGCCAGAACCCCCATAGCACAAAGCAAGCAGCATTCGTGCATTGGGTAACCAAATCATGCATAACCTACATAGGCCATCCTATTGCTGACTAACCAGTCCTAGCATACAGCTCATACAACAGGCATATAAGGCATCCTCCCAAGACCCTTAGCCCTAACTAGCATGCAATTCTTAGAATCATATATCAGGTACACACAAGGCATCCTCCTAGATCCATAGTCCTATTCTAGCATGCAGTTTTCCGAATCAAACCATATAGCATAACATAGCAACTATGGGTATCTTGGGGAAAACTTACTTGAGCTCGGCCGGTCGCATACATCACACACTTCTTCTTTCTTAGAATCCTTTCATTTAGATTTTAGAAAAACATTTTTCCTTGTAAAAATCTTTTAGTCCCTCAGTTTGAGTCCAGACACCCCCGAGGGTGTGTCCGAATCCCTCAAACCAGGTCTCTGATACGAACTTGTAACGACCCAATTTTCAAGTCCAAAAATTTCTTTTTAATTAATTGACTCATAAAAGCATTCATAAGGGAATACTGTGAAAACACATCTTCTCATAAAACAATGTATCATGTCAGAAAACCCAAGTCATAAAATAGTAACATATCAGAGTACAATCCCAGAAAACTCCATGCGGAGATCATGTGTGTGTGTGATGCGCTGCTACACTGCCGGCTCCTTCCCCTTAGACGAAGAGGTACCTGAAACCAAAACTAAAACTGTAAGCACAAAGCTTAGTGAGTTTCCCCATCATACCACATACCATACAATATCATCGGTATCTTTCAACCGGTAATCATCGTCGGTATCTTTCAACCGGTAACTGTCATCGGTATCTTTCAACCGGTAACTCGGGACTATTCCACCCCTACCACTAACATACCACAACAAGATATAAACATACAGTCAGACATATCCGGGTACTGACCTACCCTTCAGTCCTAAGGACCGCTGTCAGGGAAACTAATCCCTCTTATACATATAACATATCATATAGATAAAACTCATGACCAAAGCACGTGACCAGACCAAGATAATTATCACAAAGACAATCATCTTCTAAATACCCCTCTTTGGTGGGCCGACATTGTGGCCTTAGACCCACCCCTACTGGAAGGTAACTCACCTTGTACAAGTAGCTGCTGATAATATTAGCAGGAAACCTCTGTCCGCTGCTGCTCCGGAAATCCTCCGGCTACAATCCCCACAAAACACTCAGTCAGAATCTGATATCTACTCTTAGGGTAAAATGACTATTTTACCCCCAACCAAGTCCAAGTCAAAGTCAACTTCCAGTTGACCCGACTCGCCGAGTTGGGCCGTCAACTCGTCGAGTCCCTTCCCTTTACTCGTCCTTATCCAAGACTCGACACATCGAGTTTGGCAACGGCTCGACGAGTTCCCCTTCTTTACGAACATCAATGGACCTTCATCCGACTCGCCGAGTCGGACGAACAACTCGTCGAGTTCACCTTCAACTGATGAACAAGTCCTGACCTTGACTCGCCGAGTTGTATGAACAACTTGTCGAGTTCATCTTCAAACATAAGAAGATTGCCTTGGACTCGCCGAGCCTGTTCTAGCACTCGGCGAGTCCCATGAACTCCAGGTCCAAAACTAAGTCCAATGCGTTGGGTCACTCTTTCTGTCCTACTACAACCCTTCTAACACCCAACTGAGTTCTTTGACCCTCAACAGATATGGGACTCAAAGCCTTGGACTCGTCGAGTCCCAAGAACGGACTCGCCGAGTCGATAACGTCCACACCCTAAATCCTCGATTTCTGATGTACAACACTTGACCAAAAGATAGATCCAAGCCCCTAAGCTCGATCTAGCACGTAAAGTTACGAACTTTACGTGCATGCATGGGACTTTTGAGCAAAAAAGGCTCTTTTGTTGCATGGGGCCTTCCTTGGATGCAAAAGCAACCCAAATCTGCCTTGTGACTCTCCCCAAGTGCTAGATCCGAAGTCTTGACCCCCAACCATGTTTGCAATCATGGTTGGCTACCTCATATGGCTTAAAAAGCCCTAAATCTTCCCCAAAAAGGGATCTAACAAACAAGCAAGCAAGGTACAGACTTTATACCTTTCAAAGACTGCAAATGATGAACCAAACTCGAATCCTTCAGTCTCCTCTTGATCCTTTTATGCTCTTCCTTCTTCCTTGTGGTCAAAACCCACAAAAATCACTCAAAAGCCTTAGATCTTGCACCAAAACACTTAGGGTTTGCTATGGAGGGTTTCTGGGAGCATAAAGGGGCGATGGAGGATGTATAAGGTTGTTTAAATAGGGTGCAAACCCTCAGATTAGGGTTTTGTCCAGTCAGAGCCTACTCGTCAAGTCCGGGACCCGACTCGACAAGTCCATCACTTAAATCCCGCGTCTCATCCCGCTTCTACTCGGCGAGTTGGGCCTTCAACTCGCCGAGTCCCAGGCCAAAAATGCAAAGTCACTTAAATAAAATACATACCAGGAACCAGGTGCTACAAATCTCCCCCACTTATTTTAGACTTCGTCCTCGAAGTCAGCTGCTCGATCCTGGAGTAGCTCTGGGTAATGCTCCATCATCTCATCCACCGGCTCCCAGGTCCATTCCGAGCCCTTCTGATGCTGCCATTGCACCTTCACGAGCTCCACCCTCTTGTTCCTGAGATCCTTCGACTTCCGGTCGAGAATTGCTATAGGCCGCTCAATGTAATTCAGGCTGTCATCGACCTGAATCTCCTCTAATGGTACCACTGCCGAGTCGTCTACCAAACATTTCCGTAACTGGGAGACATGAAAAGTGCTATGAATCTGACTCAGTTCGGCTGGCAGATCCAACCTATATGCCACCTTGCCCACCCGGGCTATAACCCTGAAGGGTCCAATATACCTGGGACCCAACTTGCCCCGCTTCCTGAATCGGATGACGCCCTTCCATGGCGACACCTTCAGGAGAACCATATCCCCGACCTGAAACTCCAGGTCCGATCGGCGCTTGTTGGCATAACTTTTCTGCCGACTCTGAGCAGTCTGAAGTCTGCTCCGAACCAGCTGAATCCTCTCTGTCATCTTGTGCACCACTTCGGTGCTCCCCATGACCCTCTGGCCAACCTCACCCCAACATATCGGGGTTCTGCACTTTCTCCCGTATAACATCTCGAAGGGAGGACGGTCAATACTCGCATGATAGCTATTATTATACGAGAACTCCGCCAACGGAAGGTAGGTATCCCAGCTACCTCCGAAGTCTAAAACACATGCCCGCAGCATATCCTCTAATGTCAGGATGGTCTGCTCGCTCTGACCATCCGTCTGCGGGTGAAAGGCGGTGCTAAAATGTAGACGAGTACCCAGCTCGTCGTGAAACTTCTTCCAAAACATGGAAGTGAACCGCACATCCCTGTCGGAAATCACTGAAACTGGCACTCCGTGCCGAGCTACCACCTCTCGGATATAGATGTCGGCAAACTTTTCGGCCAAGATGCTCTCCTGGATCGGTATGAAATTGGCAGTCTTGGTCAACCGATCCACGATTACCCAAATCGAATCCACTCCCCGTGCAGTCTTGGGAAGCTTGGTAATGAAATCCATGGTAATATCTTCCCATTTCCACAAGGGAATATCTAATGGCTGCGTCTTTCCATGTGGCCTCTGGTGCTCGGCCTTGACCTTCCTGCAGGTCAAGCACCGCTCCACATACCATGCTACGTCCCGCTTCATGCAGGGCCACCAATAATCAGGACGGAGATCTCTATACATCTTCGTCGCTCCGGGATGGATAGAAAATATGGATTTGTGTGCCTCCTCCATCAGGATCTGGCGCACGCCTCCAAGATAAGGGACCCACACCCTATGGTGAAGAGTCAATAACCCTCGGCTATCATAGTCGAAGGAGGAAACTTGCCCCACAATCCGCTCGCTCTTCCGATGTTCCTCCTTCATGGCCTCCTGATGGGCCTCCCGAATCTGCTCCAACATCGGAGTCACCACTGTCATCCTCAGACAGATATCCCTGATCGGTGCTGCCTTGCGGCTCAGCGTATCGGCCACGACATTGGTCTTCCCCGGGTGGTAGAGGATCTCGCAATCATAATCCTTCACCACGTCCAACCACCGACGCTGCCTCATTTTTAGATTTGGCTAGTCCATGAGATACCTCAGGCTCTTGTGGTGCCGTGTAAATTGTACAACGAACCCCATAGAGGTAATGACGCCAAATATTGAGGGCGAACACAACAACCCCCAGCTCCAAATCATGCGTCGGGTAGTTCGCCTCGTGTGGCTTCAGCTGCCTCGAAGCGTAAGCAATGACATTCCCTCTTTGCATCAATACTGCGCCCAAAACCGAGATGGACGCATCGCAGTATACAACAAAATCCTCCATGCCCTCTGGCAGGGCTAAGATTGGCGCCTCGCACAATCTCAGCCTCAATGTCTCGAATGCGGCCTGCTGCTCAGGCCCCCAGCAAAAGACCACGACTTTCCTCGTCAGCCTGGTTAGGGGCACGACTATCTTGGAGAAGTCCTGAATGAATCTCCGATAGTAGCCTGCCAATCCCAGAAAGCTCTGAATCTCAGATGGAGACCTCAGAACCTCCCATCTCATCACGTCCTCCACTTTGGCCGGATCTACCGAAATCCTGTTCTGCTTGACAAGGTGCCCAAGAAACTGCACCTCGCGCAACCAGAACTCACACTTGGAGAACTTAGCATACAAGTTCTCCCTTCTCAAAGTCTCCAGAACCTCACGCAGATGCTCCTCGTGCTCCTCCTGCGTCTTGGAATAGACCAAAATGTCATCGATGAAAACTATCACAGAACGATCTAGCATCGGTCTACACACGCGGTTCATGAGGTCCATGAACGCGGCAGGAGCATTGGTGAGCCCGAAAGGCATCACCACAAACTCATAGTGGCCATAGCGCGTCCGAAATGCAGTCTTCTGCACGTCCTCCTCTCTGACCCTCATCTGATGATACCCTGAACGCAAATCAATCTTGGAGAACCAAGATGCTCCCTGAAGCTGGTCAAAGAGGTCATCAATCCTCAGGAGTGGGTAACGGTTCTTCACCGTTACCTTATTCAGCTCCCGATAATCAATACACATCCGATGCGACCCGTCCTTCTTCTTCACAAACAGAATCGGGGCTCCCCAGGGAGAACTACTCGGTCTAATGAATCCCTTGTCTAACAGCTCCTGCAGCTGTGTAGACAACTCCTGCATCTCAGGAGGAGCCAACCGATACGGTGCCTTGGCTATCGGAGCCGCACCAGGGACTAGGTCGATCCCGAACTCCACCTGTCGCTCCGGAGGTATCCCAGGCAACTCCTCGGGGAATACGTCCGCAAACTCTCGTACCACGGGCACATCCCCCACCGTCGCCCTACCCACCTCCCGGGTATCCATAACATAGGCGACATAACTTGCGCAACCGTGCTGGAGGTAGTGCCTAGCCCTCGCTGCCGAACATAAAGCTGGTCCTCATTGTGGCCTTTCGCCCTGAACCACCAGCTCTCCCCCACTAGGGGTCCTAATCCGTACTGACTGCTGCGCACAGTCAATCACTGCCCCATTGGGGCTCAGCCAATCCATACCAATAATAACCTTGTTCCCCCGCAAAGGTATGGGAACCAATTCCACCAGGTAACGTTCCTCGAACAGCCTCAAAACACAATCCCGGTAGACCTCTGACGCTCGTACCGACCGGTCATCCGCAATCTCGACCTCTAGAGGGCAATCCAACATGCCCGAAGACTCCGGAAACTTCTTGCTAAGCGCAAGAGAGACAAACGATCGAGTGGCACCCGGATCAAACAACACCTGAACTGGGATACTGTTCACATGGAACGATCCTAAGCAAGGCACAAAATATATCAGAATCACAGCGACATAACATAAAAACATAAAAATAAGAAATCATACCCGTCACCACATCGGGTGCAGCGCGTGCCTCCTCGGCTGTCAGCTGAAATGCTCGGCTCCGAACCACTGGAGCCTCCAAATTGGCCTTCCGGCCATCCACAACCCGTGCGGTCGCTGGAGTCGGCGCCACTGCCGGCGCCGCTGTTGCTGTCAATCTAGGGCAATTGGCCTTTTTATGGCCCTTCTGATTGCAATGAAAGCAAATCAGGTCTGATATCTGAATCGCAGGAGTAGGGGCAGTACAATCTCTGCCAAAATGCCCAACCTTGCCACACTTATAGCAGCCTGAACCCGGCCCAGTGCGACAAACTCCCTCGTGTGACCGACCGCATTTCCCACAGCGGTCCCACCCTAACTGGCCTTTCGGCCTACCATCGGATCCCTTGGGCTTCTTCCCTGAAGCCCCCGTCGTCAACCCCTCTGCTGCCTTCCTCTTTTGGATGTGCTCCAGATCAATCTCCCTTTCCCTAGCCCTGGCAATCATGGAATCCAGGGTACGGCAAGCTGAGAAACTGACATGCTCCCGGATGTCATCTCGTAGCATGTCATGGTAGTGGGTCCTCTTCATATCCTCATCACCCGCATACTGGGGCACCAGCAATGCCCTCTCCCGGAACTTGGCGGTGATCTCCGCCACAGTCTCCGTAGTCTGTCTCATATCCAAGAACTCCCTGGCCAGCTGCTGGAGCTCCATAGCTGGTGCAAACTCGGCCCTGAATCTGGTCACAAAATCTGACCACGTCATAGCCTCGACGGCTGGGGATCCCAATGAGTCACCAATCGACTCCCACCAGTCTGTAGCTCTATCCCTCAAACATCCCGCAGCAAAGCGGACCTTCGACCCTTCCGGTCAGAAGCTCATCAACTGAGCAGACTCAATGTTTGCGATCCATCTCCTGGCAGCGATGTGGTCTTTCACCCTGTGGAAATCCGGCGCACCACTCCCTCTGAAGTCCTTAAAGGACAGTGTGCGTGATCCTGACTGGCTGGCCGCCATGTCACTCCTGAACGCCCTGAGGCGATCCTCCATCAGCTCAATAATCCCTTCCTTGATCGACCCGAAAATGACCGGGGTCGACTCAAGAATGCCTCTCGTGATCTCAGACGCGATGAACTCACGCAGCCCGTCATCAACCTGCTCGGATCCTGCACCCGAGCCTGATCCTGATCCTGACCCGGAACCTCCTACTCCATGTCGCGTGGTCACCATGCTGAAATACACGCATAAATGTCAGAATCATACATACTCTCGAGAGGTCTAACACACTCCCCAAGGTTCCCGGTTCTGTCTCAACCTTCCTTGATTCGAGTACGGATCCTCTGCTTCCAGTAGTACGGGCCCATACTACCTTCCACATCTATCCGTACTTTTCTCAGGGACTGTCTCGACTTCACCATGTCCCTTAACCAATATCCCTTTCCATCTAGTCTCATCTCAGGCTTTCCTGGGGCACTTTCAGACATACCCTCCACCATCAGCTGCACTAGGGGTCCCCACCATTTCCCCCTAACTAACTTGCAGATACTGTTATATATCTGTTCCTTAGCTAGTTGAAGATGGCCAGAACTCCCATAGCACAAAGCAAGCAGCATTCGTGCATTGGGTAACCAAATCATGCATAACCTACATAGGCCATCCTATTGCTGACTAACCAGTCCTAGCATACAGCTCAAACAACAGGCATATAAGGCATCCTCCCAAGACCCTTAGCCCTAACTAGCATGCAATTCTTAGAATCATATATCAGGCACACACAAGGCGTCCTCCTAGATCCTTAGTCCTATTCTAGCATGCAGTTTTCCGAATCAAACCATATAGCATAACATAGCAAGTATGGGTATCTTGGGGAAAACTTACTTGAGCCCGTCCGGTCGCATGCATCACACACTTCGTCTTTCTTAGAATCCTTTCATTTAGATTTTAGAAAAACATTTTTCCTTGTAAAAATCTTTTAGTCCCTCAGTTTGAGTCCAGATACCCCCGAGGGTGTGTTCGAATCCCTCAAACCAGGGCTCTGATACCAACTTGTAACGACCCAATTTTCAAGTCCAAAAATTTCTTTTTAATTAATTGACTCATAAAAGCATTCATAAGGGAATACTGTGAAAACACATCTTCTCATAAAACAATGTATCATGTCAGAAAACCCAAGTCATAAAATAGTAACATATCAGAGTACAATCCCAGAAAACTCCATGCGGAGATCATGTGTGTGTGTGATGCGCTGCTACACTGCCGGCTCCTTCCCCTTAGACGAAGAGGTACCTGAAACCAAAACTAAAACTGTAAGCACAAAGCTTAGTGAGTTTCCCCATCATACCACATACCATACAATATCATCGGTATCTTTCAACCGGTAATTATCGTCGGTATCTTTCAACCGGTAATCATCATCGGTATCTTTCAACCGGTATCTGTCATCGGTATCTTTCAACCGGTAACTGGGGACTATTCCACCCCCTACCACTAACATACCACAACAAGATATAAACATACAGTCAGGCATATCCGGGTACTGACCTACCCTTCGGTCCTAAGGACCGCTGTCAGGGAAACTAATCCCTATTATACACGTAACATATCATATAGATAAAACTCATGACTAAAGCACGTGACCAGACCAAGATAATTATCACAAAGACAATCATCTTCTAAATACCCCTCTTTGGTGGGCCGACATTGTGGCCTTAGACCCACCCCTACTGGAAGGTAACTCACCTTGTACAAGTAGCTGCTGATAATCTGAGCAGGAAACCTCTGTCCGCTGCTGCTCCGGAAATCCTCCGGCTACAATCCCCACAAAACACTCAGTCAGAATCTGATATCTACTCTTAGGGTAAAATGATTATTTTACCCCCAACCAAGTCCAAGTCAAAGTCAACTTCCAGTTGACCCGACTCGCCGAGTTGGGCCGTCAACTCGTCGAGTCCCTTCCCTTTACTCGTCCTTATCCATGACTCGACTCGTCGAGTTTGGCAACGGCTCGACGAGTTCCCCTTCTTTACGAACATCAATGGACCTTCATCCGACTCGCCGAGTCGGACGAACAACTCGTCGAGTTCACCTTCAACTGATGAACAAGTCCTGACCTTGACTCGCCGAGTTGTATGAACAACTCGTCGAGTTCATCTTCAAACATAAGAAGATTGCCTTGGACTCGCCGAGCCTGTTCTAGCACTCGGCGAGTCCCATGAACTCCAGGTCCAAAACTAAGTCCAATGCGTTGGGTCACTCTTTCTGTCCTGCTACAACCCTTCTAACACCCAGCTGAGTTCTTTGACCCTCAACAGATATGGGACTCAAAGCCTTGGACTCGTCGAGTCCCAAGAACGGACTCGCCGAGTCGATAACGTCTACACCCTAAATCCTCGATTTCTGATGCACAAGACTTGACCAAAAGATAGATCCAAGCCCCTAAGCTCGATCTAGCACGTAAAGTTACGAACTTTACGTGCATGCATGGGACTTTTGAGCCAAAAAGGCTCTTTTGTTGCATGGGGCCTTCCTTGGGTGTAAAAGCAACCCAAATATGCCTTGTGACTCTCCCCAAGTGCTAGATCCGAAGTATTGACCCCCAACCATGTTTGCAATCATGGTTGGCTACCTCATATGGCTTAAAAAGCCCTAAATCTTCCCCAAAAAGGGATCTAACAAACAAGCAAGCAAGGTACAGACTTTATACCTTTAAAAGACTGCAAATGATGAACCAAACTCGAATCCTTCAGTCTCCTCTTGATCCTTCTATGCTCTTCCTTCTTCCTTGTGGTCAAAACCCACAAAAATCACTCAAAAGCCTTAGATCTTGCACCAAAACACTTAGGGTTTGCTATGGAGGGTTTCTGGGAGCATAAAGGGGCGATGGAGGATGTATAAGGTTGTTTAAATAGGGTGCAAACCCTCAGATTAGGGTTTTGTCCAGTCAGAGCCTACTCGTCAAGTCCGGGACCCGACTCGACGAGTCCATCACTTAAATCCCGCGTCTCATCCCGCTTCTACTCGGCGAGTTGGGCCTTCAACTCGCCGAGTCCCAGGCCAAAAATGCAAAGTCACTTAAATAAAATACATACCAGGAACCAGGTGCTACAAATCTCCCCTACTTATTTTAGACTTCGTCCTCGAAGTCAGCTGCTCGATCCTGGAATAGCTCTGGGTAATGCTCCATCATCTCATCCACCGGCTCCCAGGTCCATTCCGAGCCCTTCCGATGCTGCCATTGCACCTTCACGAGCTCCACCCTCTTGTTCCTGTGATCCTTCGACTTCCGGTCGAGAATTGCTATAGGCCGCTCAATGTAATTCAGGCTGTCATCGACCTGAATCTCCTCTAATGGTACCACTGCCGAGTCGTCTACCAAACATTTCCGTAACTGGGAGACATGAAAAGTGCTATGAATCTGACTCAGTTCGGCTGGCAGATCCAACCTATATGCCACCTTGCCCACCCGGGCTATAACCCTGAAGGGTCCAATATACCTGGGACCCAACTTGCCTCGCTTCCTGAATCGGATGACGCCCTTCCATGGCGACACATTCAGGAGAACCATATCCCCGACCTAAAACTCCAGGTTCTTATCGGCGCTTGTCGGCATAACTTTTCTGCCGACTCTGAGCAGTCTGACGTCTGCTCCGAACCAGCTGAATCCTCTCTGTCGTCTTGTGCACCACTTCGGTGCTCCCCATGACCCTCTGGCCAACCTCACCCCAACATATCGGGGTTCTGTACTTTCTCCCGTATAACATCTGGATGGGAGGACGGTCAATACTCGCATGATAGCTATTATTATATGAGAACTCCGCCAACGGAAGGTAGGTATCCCAGCTACCTCCGAAGTCTAAAACACATGCCCGCAGCATATCCTCTAATGTTAGGATGGTCCGCTCGCTCTGACCATCCGTCTGTGGGTGAAAGGCGGTGCTAAAATGCAGACGAGTACCCAGCTCTTCATGAAACTTCTTCCAAAACCTGGAAGTGAACCACACATCCCTGTCGGAAATCACTGAAACTGGCACTCCGTGCCGAGCTACCACCTCTCGGATATAGATGTCGGCCAACTTTTTGGCCGAGATGCTCGCCTAGATCGGTATGAAATGGGCACTCTTGGTCAACCGTTCCACGATTACCCAAATCGAATCCACTCCCCGTGCAGTCTTGGGAAGCTTGGTAATGAAATCCATGGTATCTTCCCATTTCCACAAGGGAATATCTAATGGCTGCATCTTGCCATGTGGGCTTTGGTGCTCGGCCTTGACCTTCGTGCAGGTCATGCACCACTCCACATACCATGCTACGTCCCGTTTCATGCAGGGCCACTAATAATCAGGACGGAGATCTCTATACATCTGCGTCGCTTCGGGATGGATAGAAAATCTGGATTTGTGTGCCTCCTCCATCAGGATCTGGCGCAAGCCTCCAAGATAAGGGACCCACACCTTATGGTGAAGAGTCAATAACCCTCGGCTATCGTAGTCGAAGGAGGAAACCTGCCCCACAATCCGCTCGCTCTTCCGATGTTCCTCCTTCATGGCCTCCTGCTGGGCCTCCCGAGTCTGGTCCAACAGCGGAGTCACCACTGTCATCCTCAGATTGAGTGGGAGAGGCTAGCACATGAGTTTCTGAGTGTGAGGCTTTGGGGGGGGGGGGGGTTTGCTTGAGGCTAGAATGTGAGTCACGGGGACTTGGGAAAGGAGTGATGATTATGTTCAGCTAGGGTTTTGGCAGCTGGACGTGGAATGGTTAATTGATGGATTGGGCTGTCGTTTTCAGGGCAAGGATTGTGCCGTTTTAGTTTCTCGAGCCCGAAGGAGTGAGCAGGCTTGTGACCTAGGATGAGGTTGTATTCTAGCTCGGGGACAATTGGTTACAGGGATTATAGATATTATTTCAGCGCAGGTGGGTCAATGTGGCATAAGTATTTTGTAAGGCCCGGTTGGTCTGGATCTCTTGTATCGGACGGTAAGGATTGATTTTGTGATCTATTTCACTTTTGGGGATTGTAGACTATGTCTTGGGAGTAGTTGTAGCCGGTTTATGGCAGAGGTTGCTTCAACTGTTGCAGTTCAGCTGTGGACGCTTGAACGGGTAAGTGAGTCAGGGTGCGAACCCTGAAGGGAATGATTCTAGAGCCCAAAAGCGGAAACTTGTTTGGAACACATTGGAAAAAGGGGTATTATGTGGGAGGTCTGTGGATAGGGTCCCATAGAAGGGTTATTCAACGTTGTCAGGATTCATGGGGTTTAGCAACCGTTAGTGATCGACGGACTAAGCGCCAAGGGAAGTAGCCCATCACCGAGGTATTAGTTGGAGCATCTATCTTTTGGTCTTCAGGACTTGAGTGTGAGGTCATTCAAGCATTTGTGATTGTCGGTTTCACTAGGATTCAGGAAGCGTTCATCTGGCTTTTAGGAGTGTGTGATCAATTGGGATTGGCTAGTAAAGGAGCACTAGTGTGGAAGAGTTAGTTGTCATCGGATTGATCGTCGGAAAGTGAGAAGGATCGGGAATTCTCCAAATTATCATGTGTTGTGAAGACTTAGTCAAAGCTAAGTGGGGGAGAATCGTCCCGATATGCAGAAACAGGAGCACTGTTGAAAAAGGGATAAGTCTCGCATCGTTGTCAGGAAGGGAGACAACCCAAGTGGTTGTTTGGTTTGTGGGTTGTGTGAATTGGGAGTTCGGTAAAACTCCCGAGCATGTGTATCACGTGTTCTTGGTGCTTGATAGCAGAAGTCGGGAAACCAGGTTGGAGTTCTAGTCATGAATTAAGTTCAGTTCGAGTTTTCGGTCAAGGGTGTCCTTGACTCTGAGGGTTTTTGGATTGATAGATTGAGGGTTTTGATAGTTGCCAGGACTCGGCAGTGCATTTAGCACAGGTGTGCGGGTTATTAACATATACGGTAGACACGCATGTCAGGGAACAGACCATGGATTTCCGAGAGGATGGACGATCGACATGAGGCCTAGGGTTTGGCCGGGTTAGAGTCCACGAAATGGATCAGGAGTTCGGAACCCTAAGTGGGTGAGAACAGTATGCATGGGAAAGATCACCAGGGGTGGTCCAAGGAGATGTTCAATAGTTTAGAGTGGTCCAGATGACTGAAAGCCTAGTGAGGCGGACCAGTCATGCTGAAGAATCTGTATGTGTTTGTAGATGTATGTGTGGGTATTGAGTATACTGCTATGCTATATCAACCAGTAGGTCTGTTCCCAAGTATTAAACGTGTTGCTGAAGTAGGCTGAAGACTTCGGTATATTTTAGGTTGATCGGAAGTTGTTATTAGAAATCGGATAGAGTACAGTGGATCTTGGTGATCTCATCAGTTCGGAGTGTCTCATGGGATTAATCTGTTTGGATCAGGTAATACTCCAGTTTGGTGACCGGGAGTAGATCTGAATGGGTATCCGTCAGTTTTAGGAAGGCTTGGGACTAGAATGTTCTGTCGTTCAGGTTCTGGGAACCGGATTAGACCTGGTTAAGCTAGTGATAAGACTGTAGGAACGTCACTACAGTTATGAGGTCAAGGAAGCAATAGATTGCTTAAGATTGCTTGTGATGTAAGGCTACCATTAGTCATGTAGCAATTCCTTTTTAACCATGGATTTGGTAACGACGGGATTTGACGCATGGATCCAATCGGTTGGATCAGGAGGTTGTTAGAGCCGCAGTGGCATGATAACTAGTGGCAACTAGTTCTAGGGAAGGATTTCGTTCGGAGGTCGTGTGACGCAACTTTGTGGGAGTCCTTTAGCTCCGCGACCGGGCCAGAGCCCGGTAGGTCAGATGATTGGTGAACGAATTGAGACCAGGGACGTCTCGGTAGATTTTGGAAAGCAGCCATGGGGCAACATACTGCTTCAGGCAGATCAGTGTTCAGACAGTTTTCGTGATTAGGGCGGTATTGAAAAATTGGGTCTTCAGGTGTATGAGAAGTATCTCGATGTTGGAACCCCCAGATATCAGGAGTTGAATAGTTAGATGAGAGACAAGCGGACTGGGCTCAACAATAATGATTTGGTATGGGAGGTCTTTCAGAGAGCCAGGCAATCACGAGACTTCAGGTTTGGGATCGAGTAAATGTGATCATATTGTAAGGGATTCGTTTATTTTAAGTTTTAGAACCCTGCGAGGGTTGGTTACGGTTGCCTGGGAAAGGCTAGGGTTATGCTCGGGACTGCAGTTCAAGCTGTTTGGCGTGTAAGGAATGAGAAGAAACGATTTCAAGGACAAAATCAAATTTAAGTGGGGGAGAGTTGTAACATCCCATTTAAAATGTTATAATTAAATAATAAACCTGGAACCCGAGAAGCAATTTGTATTATTATTATATGTTATTATAGCCCAAAAATCAAATAACAATTAGTTGGGAGTTGATTTCAGGAAGCCAAATGACAAGATTTGAATCTCCAAGGATTTAAGTGTAATTCTGGAATTTATTTTGTAAAGATTTAAAGAAGGCGGGTGTTAAAAAGTAAATTAAGGATCTAAGATGAAAGGATTTTGAAAAGGAGGGACCATTTGGTAATTTTTGGACTTAGGTTGAAAGAAAAGAGGGAAAGAGGGATCAATTGTGTCTTTATGGGAAACTTTTAAGTGAAGCGGGTATATAGCCTTAACTGGTTCATTGTCTCTAACCCTAAACCTAATGCTCCATTCAGCCGCCACCTTTACCTCACGTCCCTCTAGCCGCCCCTCCTACCTCTGCTATTTTCGGGCACCACCTCCTAGCCACCGATGTCGCCCATCAAAGCCAACCGACGATGCGATCCCGTCAGCGGCAAAGAACCTTCAGCGATGTCGTTTTGGTGGGTCGCCGAACTGTATAGCGTCGCAACCTCCGTATCTTCCTCAGTTGACGCTGCTGTTGCTCCGGCCATCGTCTACCTCCCAAAGCGACTGGGATTGAGTGCATTCTCCGGTTGTTCACGACATTTTTGGTGTTCGGTGGTTCGTGGTTTGTGAGGGAGTTTGTATGTGTGTGTGTGTGTGGTTTCTGTCGAGAGGGAGTCACGAAGGACCACCATGGCGGTCGGCCATGGTGGCTGCTGCTGATAGCATTGTGTCTCCGATCGGCCGCCGTCAACTGCTATGCTCTGCCACCACCAGCCGCCGTGGAAGGTAGTTGTGTGTGTGCTTTGTGTACTTAGGTGTGTATAGGGCTGTTGTATTACATTAAGAGAGTGTGGGTGTGGTTTGTGTGAACGTGAAACAAGAGTGAGCCACCACCACCACTGTGAGGTGGTGGCTGCCACCTCCGACCACCGTGTGCCGCCTCATGGTGGTTGGTTGTGAAATTATTAGGTGTTTATTTTGGGATAGTGTGTGTGTGTGTATCATTGTAATATGTAATCGGAATAATAATAGAAAAGCTTGAACCACCACCGTGAGGTGGTGGCTGCCGCCTCCTGCCGCCACCGGCCGCCGTGTCGGGTGGCGGTGTGCTTGTCTTGTTGTGTTTGACTCGTTTGGGGATGTTTGGACAATGTGGAATCAAGGAAACCCTAATGGGCCCAAGAAGCCCTAGTGGACCCAATGGAACCCTAATGGGCTAATAAGGCCCAATGTTACCTAAAAGCCCAACCAATGGACTAATGAACTAGTATTGGGTTGGAAAAACCATAAGGGCATAAAACCCTAACTTGTGGAAATTGATCGGGATACACACACGGGAATTATTTAATAAACTTGAAATATTAAATAATAATCATTGGCAAACTAACTTAAGGGAATAATGGACTTAATGGATTAAGTCCTTAATGGGTTAAGTAAGAAACCCTTAACCCTAATCATCATTTCATGTGAAAACCCTAATTTTGGGATTATGGGCTTGGACTTATCGAGACCCACATTTGGGCCATTGGAATGGAATCGTGTATTAAGCCCAATCATACCATATGACTTATTTAGTAAAGTAAGGGACTTAATGGATTAAGTCCTTAACGGGTTAAGTGAGAAACACTTAACCCTAATTGTCACCTTATATGAAACCCTAATTTCTTTTGGGCCTTTCTATTGGGCTTTGGTAATTGGATTATTAATGGGTCATCCAAGAATAATCATAAGGACTAGAATATGTTGATAGGCTTAGGGTAAGGCCCATATGAGGGTGTGGGCCCAATTTGGAAAATTGTGCCATATGTTGGGCTTTGGCCCATTACTTGACTATTGAGCCTTTAGTGTGTGAGTTGGACTTTGGGCTTGGAACCCAATTATTAATTGGGTGTTGTTTGATGTTGACAGTTCGGGAATCTGTCAACCAGTAGCTGGAGTTTTATCGGCGGGACTTCAGCAGTGCCATGTGAGTTCTCCTCACTATATCAACAGGGTCTAAGGCACCAAGGCCGACCCTTTATGGATTGTATTCGGATTATTGCATGTTATGCGTACTGATTTATATCCTGGTAGTTAGGATGGTGATATGCTATGCTTTAGTGACCCGGTTGGGTCGGTATCCTGGTATATAGGATGATGCTATGTTAGTGACATGTTAGGTCGATATCCTGGTTATAGGATTGTTGCTATGCTTTGTGATCTGTTAGATCGGTTTGACTGTTATATATATACATGCTAGTGTTATATGATGTCTATGTGCACATGATTGTCCTGGTTATAGGATGATGCTATGTTAGTGACCGATAGGTCTGTATCCCGATTATTAGGATGTTGTTATGATTGGTGATCTGTTAGATCGGTTTGACTTTTATATGAAATGAGCTACCATATGATATTTATGTGCACATGTTTGTTTGATTGGGGGTTGGGTTGAGGCGGTCCTGCTTTGTGTTGTAGGCCAACATACCCGACGAGCGGTCCGGATAGGCTGTAGGCCCTGCGTTGTGGTCCAGACGTGCCGAAGGCTCAAAGAGCAGTCCAGATAGACTGAAGGCCTGTGAGGCGGTCCAGCCAGGCTGATGACTCATTATGCATGCTGTTCTGTATTGGTTATATGATATGGTTATGTTTGTATGGCGTTGGTATTTTGGGAAACTCACTAAGCTTCGGGCTTATAGTTGTTGATTTTGTTTCAGGCACTTCTGATGATTGCGGGAAGGCGAAGGCGTGATCGTGCACCTCCTCATATTTTCGTGATTGATTCTAGGGATACTCTGATGTCTGAACCATTTTGAAAACAAACTGTAATAACTTAATGGTTTTAAAATGTATTAAAAAGTTTAAATTTGGCTTGAATTTTATGGGTGTTACATTTTAGGTATATCATATTGATGAAAGCATATATGAAGTGACTTACCAAATGAAAATGATATACTCGACTTACAAAACCATTCATGTACATGTGGGAAATGGAAATTGTCGGGTATATCGTGTTCTCAAGCTATGATGACTTTCAAGGAACTAAGATATAAACACCACCATAAATGGGTCCAACTATATTTTATAATGGAAACATATCGAGAAAAATATAGTGAGGCGGTGTTTCTTATTTCTTGTTGCAGTTCTAGCTGGAATGAAAAAACAGATTAATTCATTGTTGTATTACCACCATTGATGGAAAAAGTGACAAACTAGATGTCCATGAAACCATAACCGTATCCCATCCCAAGTTAAAGGCCTGATTCGGAAAAAATTCAGTCGTTGCCAAAAGATCGATCACACAAGTAGAAATTGTGACACTCTATATCCAACAGATTCAACAAAAACTGAATCATCAAATAGGACTAAAACAAGTGTTAGAATTGAGGTCAAAGTTAGTCCAAAAAATAGTCAATAATATGATAATGTTGATCTAAAAATACATAGTCATGTTTATAGTAATTTATAACTACTAGAACTAAATTAAATATCTTGTTCGGTCAAGCATACTTGTTTATATTACACAAAGAAAAAAAATTCTCCAAAACATACTTAAAACCAACAAATCAAAAAGTAAATCAGATGTGTTTATCCATTCCCAACTATCAGCCCACCACAAAGTAGCACACATGTAGCAACTTGGAAATTTGAAAATCTATTTACTTTATGTAAGATTAAAAATAGGAAAGTGGTAGTTCACTCCAAGACGATTATGTAGATATAAAGTTTGTCAAAAACGGAGTTCGTATGAGAAAGTTATGGTTGTTAGAAAAGTATGTTGCTTTTCGAAAATCTGAAGGACTCGAAGCGCCCTTCAAAAGCACGGTGCGCCTATGTTGAATCACGAAACACATGTGTTGAACGAGTAGGGCGTGGCGAACAAGGAGGGACACATGGCAACTTGAAGTTTCATTTATTGTATGGTTTTTCTAGAAGAGTTTTGAACAGTTGCACAATATCGTGTAGCCTTCGGAAAGATGTTTTATATGTCGGTATATAGAAGTTGAGATCAGAGTCGGTGAGCGACGATTACAGATTAGAGATGGAGGCCATGAGGCCGTGTAGCACGAGTACGACTACCGTTGAGCTAAGGTATGCTTTTGATTGTTAATACATAATTTAATTTATGTGATTATTGAGACATGGAAGGTTGATAGACTCGATGTAGTATTTGAAACTCTTAAGACGGTGTTGTTATGAACTGACTAAAAAAGAAATAGATAAAGAGTTTTCGTGGTAGAACTCTTGATTAGATAATGAGGGTTGTAAACCCTAATTTACAGGATTGTCCGACATTGAGATTAAATTACCGACTTACAAAGTTAAAATATTTGGTAATGGTTTTGAGGAGCTTAGTGATTTGGTAACAAATGGTTACTCAGTTGCGTTAGTGATCAGGCAAAGGTCACTTTAATAAAAAATGATAAATGAGCTCCTAAGTGTATTGATACAAGTTATGAGGAACTTGGTATTTGTCCAGATAGGTTGAACCAATGTTTGAGCTAAGAGATAGCATGAGGCTAGAAGCCATATCAGAAGTTAGTCTTCACTAACCGACCATGTGAGTATGTGTGGATTTTCTCTCTGCGGTACATGGCATATTAGTACAGCTTTTCTGTGAACTATTTGGAAATGTTTCTTGCTTGAAAAGTAATAAATCCAAGCTAGAAAGTAAATGCACTCTTTTTTTAAAGAGTCGGTTAAAGTTTTTGAAAACAAATGTTTTCGAACAAAGAATATCTTTTATGAGCAATGGTTAGCTAGCTATGATTTGTTACATTAATTATTGAAAAGAATGAAAGAATTGTATTTACAGTTATATTATGCTTGAATATTTTACTATGGAATGTTATTATTGAAAGTGCATGACGATAACATCAATCATGTGTATGTGATTGAGTCAGTAAAAGAATATTGGTGATCATCCATCACATAAGAAAATTGCATAGTTCTAATCAAGTGCCGGTTAGACCTAGGGGTCGGCATGAGGACCACTTATGGGGTCTTGCCTGGATGATATGTTCTCTGATAATGGTTAGCGTTTTGAGTAACTTATTTGACTAGCCCATTTGGGGTGTATTCAAGGGTCCTTGTTCGATATATTCCGACAATGGTCAACGTCCTTATTCACTTATGTGGCTAGCCCGTTCGAGGTGTAGTCATGGGTCCTTGTTCAGTATATTCTGAAAATGGTTAGCATTCTGAGTCAATTTATGTGACTTGCCCAATTCGGGGAGGTACTTATAGACATTAGACTCGGAAGATTGCTGATGCTCGGTAAGTCCCAAGAATATTTTCATTGAGTAAGGACATACATAACATGCTTTGCATTCTATTTATAAAAGCATGTCAAATTATAGTTATATCAAATGATTTTGATAATGATTTTTTGTCTAAACCCATGTAGCTCACGATACAATTTTTGTCTTATGTATTTGTTAAATGCCTTGTATTTCAGGTTTTGAGATGCAGCCTAGAGAGCTGAGTTAGGACTGATAGAAAAGAGCCAACTGATAAAAAAATGGGCATAACTTCCGTGACGTAAGCAACCTTGCAGTTTTACTATGGTTTATTGTATCGATTATAATACCCAAAGTAATGTTTTGATAATTGTATTTGTAAATGAAATGAGAAGTTTTAGGACCATATTTTTAAATGGAACCCATTTATACAAAATATTTTTATAAACCATAGTATTTAATGTGTAAAAGGATTAGGTGTTACAAGTTGGTATTAGTCTATCAGAGCCATAATTTAAGTTTTGATATGTCTATACCTAAGCCTAAACTATGAGGTTCATGAGAAAACCAGAGTGGTTTAGGGCCATTACTAGTGATATTAGTAAGTCTTGTGAGTATAATTATGTTTTCTCTCATGTAAGAGTGAAATTTTATTTTTTGAAATGACACATGAATTAGCTCTTCTCATAAGGACATATTATGATTATAAAGGGGATTGATGTCATAGATATTAGGATAGAATGATGCATCAAATGTGATATGTGTCCTAGTTTTTGGACAACAGTTAGGGAATGTGTCCCTAAAGAAACAATAGATTTGATTTTGATCTCATGCTAGTATGGCGTGAGTTATTATTGAACAAGAATAATTCATGTGAGTGTCATAAAACTATGTTCCCTATCTAGGGATAATGAAAGACTGGATATATGTTACTATCATATTGTTAAGTATTAGTGCATAGAAAGTTATTGAATGGTAAGTTAGATAGACTTTTCCTATGGCAATTGTACCACTAAGAATCGAATAGGGAATTAAAAACTAAAGAGTTGCAATAGGTTTTGTTATCTTTGTAGAAGGACGTCAGGATATGGTCTCCTAGAAGGAGTCTGGAAAAGGGTTTTTAGTGTGACATGATGGTTAATAAATGTGCTAGAAAGTGCATGAGTTGAACGGCGTCGCCAGAATGACATGTGGCCTTAAAGAAGAGGAGGCCCATTGTTATATGGAAGGTTTATCCTTATAGTGTTTATGTCAGGTGGAGCTTGCACCGTGTTGTTCTATGCTATAGTGATAGCATTGAATAAAGGAAATCCAAAGGGAAAATAAAATAAACATGAAGATAAAGAGAAACGGTGCGACAGGTGTCATGGTAGACACTTGAGAGAAAGTTTAGTGGGAATGTTATGATGTTACCATTTTGGGAACTAAGGGAACATAAGAAAACTAGTCAATACTTATGAGGAAGTAAGATATATTGTACGTCATGTAAAAGACACATGTTGGTAATGTTATTGTTAAGTAAAATTGAAAATAGGCGTAAAGAAATATAAATGGGGTTGTAACTCCTAGAATGAGAAAATGTTTGGACCCGTGAGATTATAAAGATATATAGTATAACAGATCTCTTATGTAGAGATGTTGGAAAAATTATAGTATTGAACCTTATATGTAATAAGGAATAATTAAAGTGAGATTGTTGAGTCATATAAACTCATGAGGATTTTATTGGACTCTTCATAAGAGTCTACGACCGAGTATAGGGTTTCAACAAAGAATTTAATGATTGAGTGTCGTATTGAAATTATAATTTTGAAACATTGGGAGTATATGAATTCCCAATGTGATAGATTTATATACATGTTAAAATACATCTTTTTGATGTATCATTTATGGATTTTGAAAGTGAAAATGTGGAATCGAAAAGTTGATTGGTAATTAGTTGAGAGTAAATGGAATGGATTTCCAAATTCTCATAAAGAGAATATAATGGAGAGAAAAGGAGATTAGTAAAATTGTGTATCATGGAATGAAATGTGAGGTTGGGACTAAATGAGTATAGTATACATGTAGTGCTATGGCGCACGTATCAGCACAGACACATGGTACTCCTTGTGACTCAATGGAACCATCAAGTTACCTGAAGATCGAGTTAGGGTTAAAAAATTCTAGCATGTTATGCTGGAATATCGAGAATATTGATGTTAGGTCTTGCAGTTCTTAGGTGTTGTGTTTGAGTGTTTATGTGAAAGGTTTTGTATTGTATATACTAAGTCTTCATTGTTATTACGAAAGTGAATGTAATGTCTCAAAGTTTTTGCACTAGGCTTCACAGTTGCTTGTTAGTTAGTTTGACAGGCTGTCTTAGCTTATGTGTCATGACTTGATTGGTTATTTCCTAATCGACTCCTTGAGTAGTGTTACTATATAAAGGATGTTAGCTAGATAGAGATAGATAGATAGATAGATAGATAGAGAGAGAGTATCTTTTGAGAGGTTCTTACTGTAAGATGTAGTTGAGCTTCTTACTCTCTAATCGAAAGACCAGATCATATTTACTTGCTTGTGTTCATTCAATTTATTAGTTACAAACATGGTTTCTATCTTTTAGAATCCGATCGGTGCTTAAAGTGGTATCAAAGCAAGGAAATCCTTGAGTCTGTTGTGAATTATTGATTACTTTTGATTTCATCGGGTTTTTGTTCTTTGTGTTCGTTTTTCAGATCCATTCTGCATTTGCAGTTTAATTGCATTTGATCTGAAAATATGCATTTCACATTTCGTTTTGATTTGAATTTCATTTTAAACTCATCGATTTGATTATTTTTTCATTGTTCAATTGGAAATCATGTCTAAAGAAGATTCACATGTCGTCTCTTTCAACTTGCCTAGTAGTATCTTTTCAAACACCATGATTCCTATCTTGGTCCACACAAATATACAAAAAACGAATGATAATATTTACTCTTTGACCGATTATGAACAACTTAGAGAGAAGTATGTTGATCTCACTGCTGAGGAGAAAGAAAAATTAGAGAATGATTTGAAGGCCAAAATAGAAATACGCTTTACTCTCGCACCTAACACTTTCATACTTGTGAGCTCTTGCAAAACTGCAAATGCTATGTAGAAGAGGTTAAAGGAACTTTATTCAAGAGATGATGATAAAATTCATTATGTTCAAATAGAAGAATCGAGAAACAATTGATTAGGTTTCGGAGAGGTACAATTACATTTTGAGTTGAATGACGAAGTATGAATTGGAGCGTCATTGAGAAGAAAGCGACATTCCTTCATGGTATTCATCATGAGTGGCAGTTAAGTGTGTTAACTGTCAAAGCACATGAGCATTTTAAGTCTTACAAGCTTTATCAAGCTGTTGGAATTTTGAAGTCTCATGAAGATGAAGTCACAAAAGGAGTTAAGTCAAATGTAGATGCAGGTCCTTTGGCTCTTGTTGTGAAGGAACATATTGAAATGGGAAAGAATTCAAAGGAAAAGGTAGTTGTAGATGATTTTGACTTTGATGCGACATATGAAGAGTTTACCGGTGAAGAAATTCTTTAAGAAGAATTTTTCAAAGTTTAGAGGCAGTGGTAATGCAAGAACTGATGGTGGAGGTATTGGCTACAAAGGGGGAACTTTGTATGCTGAAAAGAAGAAAAATGAAGGAGTTAAGAATTATTAACAATATGAAGATAAAAATGAGAAGAAATTACTTGGAGATTCTAGCTACGACTGTAACTACTGCAACGGAAAGAATCATTTTACAAAAGATTGTGTTTTGTGATAGAAGGATGAAAAGAAGGAGAATGTGAAAGTCGAGGCTTATTATGCTCAGAAGATTGAAGATCTACGCAAGATGGAGATACATGAAAAGGATTTGATTGTGGAAAAGGATGATAGTGATAACGGCAACATCGAAGTTTGGTCTACTATTTCAGAGGACGAAGAGGTTCGTAGACCTACACATGGTGCTTGTTTTGTTACTACCATGTGTGAAGGTGAGAAATTTGGAAAGTGTTTTTTGGTCAAAAGTGCAAGTTCTGGATCTGGGGGTCAAAATTACAACTTCGATGTTGGTGGAGCTTCATATGGGAATTCCTATGACTCTTCTTTCTTTGCGAAGAGTGCATGAGAACATATAGAAGCATGTGAAAAAGTTATTAAGAAAGTACATTCGATTCTTAAATATTTAGGTATTCATGTTTATTGTTATGATGGTGAATTGAATGATTTAAGAGATAACATTTCAGAACTAGGTGAAAGTTGTAGGTGGAATCGCATGAAGGTTTCTAATCTCGAAGATGACATAACAGAAGCAATTATAATACTAAGGAAATGCGTTTGAAAATTTAGAAACTAGAGAGTGTGGAAGAGTGAGAGATGATATTTGTATTCTTAATAATGACAATAGACTTATGTTAAAACAACATATGTTTTCTGTCATACTGCGAAAAGACTTTATCGACACATAAATCAACTTTATCTTAACTGCAAAATCTTTTAGGAAATGCATAAAAAGATGCTTCCATTCCTAGAATTTAAAGAAGATGAAATTCATGTTGAATGTTATGAATATGAATTATTAGTTTCATCAAATTCATCAAATTCATCAAATGAATTGTTAAATGATGCTTATAAGGTTGGTTCAGAGAATGTTGAAGAAATTTTGAAAACAAAAGAGATTAAGAAAATGATGAAAGAAACCTTAAATGAGTAGGATAAGAGAAAATACAACAAAATTGTAATAATAAACATGTTTTGTTGTGTAATAAATTGAATTCACATGAGTCTCCCATTATTGATGTTGAATTGAAATTTGATGAAAGTGAAATGAGTGAAATTTCTTTGGAAGATGAAGTTGATTGTTCAAATTTTGTCATAACTGATGATTCTCCTGAATTTGAATCAATTGTCAAAAATGATGGTGTTAGCAACTTGGTTGGGAAGGAAGTCGTTTATCCAAAAGTTAAATGTACCCCTAATAAAGTTTTTGTTACGAAAGGACTGGACAAAACCGAAACTGAAGATTTAATCAATATTGTTAGGACGCACAATTTGAAACTTCGATAAATCATAACTTTTTCATTCGAAGTCAAGATTTGGGCATTCTTTATCCCCACAAAATCGTCATCGCGACTACTACAACTTTCATCAAGACTATTTATCCTAAATAGTCTCTTATTTTTAAATGTTATTTATCGTAATTCGTTAAATTTATAATAATGTTTTATATAAATAGTAAGCCCATAATATTTGCCGATAAAACATGTACGCACAATATATAAATACCATTTATATAATTTGCATCGTGTACGAATGATTTTTATTTATTTGAGATTATCCTATTCGAGGATTTAATTATTCGTAAAAACATATATTTATAATTTATAATCTTTAAATGTCTAGCCCGAATTCGCAGGCGTTACAGGTTATTTCACAATCAAACATTTCGAAAAAGAGAGTTTCACATCGAAATGCACCAAATAAGGTCTTTCAAAAGAAAATTGTGTTGAAAAAGGAGAAATCACAAATATTAAAGGTTGAAAAGATTTGGATTCCCAAAGAAAAGAAAGTTAATTCAAAATAAAATGAAGAAAAGAATTTTTTAAAAGAGTTGATTTCAAAGATAAAAGCTTTTATTCAAAATAAAAGCACTTTTGTAGAAATTAATCTTTGTGACAAAAGACCCAAGTTTAAAAAAAGGTGAAAAATGTAAATGATGTTCTTATTATAAATTCATTTTGGATTGACAAGACTAAGATTTTTCCTGTCATTAGTGTCAAATTGCAAATCTCATAAGGGCCCAAGATGGTTTGGGTTCCTAAATTGGCTTAATTGTTTAGGTAATTTGTGACTAGCAGTGTTATTCAGAATGGTATATTAATAGCGATTGTTCTCTTCACATGACTGGAAGGAAATCACAATTGAGAGAGCTTCGTAGCTTGATGGATGTTGGAAGAGTGAAGTATGGAAATAATGCAACATGCGAAATCAAAGGCTATGGCGTGATTACTAATGGAGAGTTCACAAAACAAAAGGTGAATGATCTTGTATGCTCAAGAAATATATTAAAGTGATATTGCTAATTAACATATGATAGTAATGGGTCACACTAACAACGACTTGATACAATTGATTATTTATTAAACTCTTATAATTAAATTGGAGATGATTTTTTTCTAGGAAATAATTCATTTTTATTAGCTAGTAACATAATATATCATATGGTTTGGGCTTTTCTAGTTGTTTAATAAAAACAATGGCTTCTTGAGTTGTTTATTCAAAAGCCTTAAGCCTAAGCATGCATGCATTAAGACAAAGGAACATGGTTGTATAATTGGATAATGAATTCACTTTATGCATTAAGAGAGACGAGGCTTTCATTCCTTGCTTATACACTTGATGAAAACCGTAACATGCTCTCTAGTATGGGTTTTCTCTCTTTTATTCTCAATTCTTGAAGACTACTTGCTTCTTATGCTATCTTTGTGTTCTTATTTTGATATGAACATATGTCTCAATTAATTTATGAATGATTGACTATTTACTTAAATCGTTTTTCATAATGATCACCTTCATATTCAGAAATGATTAAAATTATGTTGATGAGACTATATCTCTTAATAACAATTATAAAGTAAATATCAATATTTTATAAATAACAAATTGTATATGAAAAATACTTTTGACTTAAACTTGTTTTAAATCAAACTCACCTTTTACATTGTTATCTTTAATATATAAAAGACATTCACATATTCCAACTTCAAGAAATAGATCCTTGAAGGAAAATATTGTAGTTTTTATTTGAAATATGTAAATCTTATTTATATATAAAAGATTCCTAATGATATTTTCACTAAGTAGTAGAGAAAATAATTATTAAGGAACTATACACTATGATGTATGACTTCTTTTCTAATGAATGTCTAGGATTTAGCACAAGATACCAAATCAACTTTATTAACAACTATAGTAGTTATAAATTATATTTTACATGGCAAAACATAATTGTAAAATCTTTGTTGAAGGTTTCAAATATAAAGTTGAAATACAGACCGGTAAGAACTATCTAAGGCCTTAATGATAATAAAGGATGAAATAAATCTTACTTGGTATGATTACTTTCTAATCGGTAGAAAAGTTCTACTTTTATTTCCTTGGGATAACACCTGGAACACTATCAATTGTACCTTGAGTACAAATACGAACTAATAAATAGATAAAACATTTTCTCTATAAGATTTTGTTTGGAAAGGCTCCATCCCTTCCTTATGCAAAGATTTTATGGGTTTGAAACCTATGTTGGACTAAATCTTCTAAACCCAAAATCTAATAGATACATATTTGTATAATACTCTAAATGTGACTTAAATTATTATATACAAACCCACCAAGAATAAGTTTTCTTATTCCTCTTAAAACCGCGTTAGCAGAAATCAAGCTTCTAGTGACAAAGCAAGTGGGAGGTAAATGGAACGTGAAGTAGCTCAAGAACCATAACCTGATGTAGTAATAGTTGGCACTAGTTTTAACAAGGGATTGTTAAACTTGAATACTGGATATTCATAAGCACAAATTGCTCACATTAGTGGTAGAAATCATCTATGACTTGAGAAATATGGAATCTCTCATTAATGAGCTTTTATTGATGATTTCTAGTAAATCCATCAAATACCAAGATGCTTTATCAAATCTCGAATCTTGTTAATGACTTAGAGTCATGAACATGATATGTAGTCCATGTATAATAATCAAGTATGGTCTTGATTAATCATACACATTTAAAGCAAAACTTGTTATAAAAGGGTTTTCTCATACTCATGTCATTAACTGTGGTCCTTATCATACTCATGACATTGACAATGATCAAACCCTTTTCATAAGTAGCTATGATTAAATCAACAAAAATATTGTTTACTATAAATTCATATTCTCAATATGAAATATAGCAAACAATTTTCAAGAAATATCGATTTTATTAATAGACATCTACTTGAAGATATCTATATAGATTAGCCTGGAGGTTTTTTTAATCCATGTTATCTTAACAAAATGTGTAAATCTTGAGATCCATTTGTAGATATAAAGCAAACATCTCATTGTTGCAATCATCATTTTAATATGAAACCACAAGGTATGCTTTTTATCACAATGAATATAACATGTGTATTTACTAAGAACTAGTGGGAGTATAGTGAAATTCCTAAGGTTTTATAAATAAGAGATACTTAATCATGAGAAATTACATTCTGACTATGTCGAGTCTTTTCACCTTGACTCAGAATGTATGTCTAAAATGAAAGACTTAGGAAGGACAAGATACATTCTTGGAATGTAAAATCTATAAAGATAGACAAAATGAATGTTAAAAGTTTTATATGTTTATGCATATATGGACAATATCTTGAAAGGGATCAAGATACAAAATTCCTTTGGATGGATCGTGGTATTGTCACATGCGACTAAGTTTGAGCCAACCCCAAAAGTACCTAGTTCGTAGGTTTGAACTAGTTGAAATGATTTATATTTGATTTTTTTTGGCAAATGAATCCATCATTTATGCCATATTATGCATAAGACCTGCTATATGATCATGCTAGGAGCATATCATAATGAACCAACTGAATACATGTTTAAGTCACTGGATTACTATAGGAACATTCTAAGAGTACTTTAGAATAACTAAGAGAATGCATATGAGACAATTAGTTTAGAATAAAATCTTCATGTAAAGAGCCACATAAGATTCCGATTTCTAAGAAAATATAGATAATTATGAATTATAATTAGATTATAACTTCATTGTGGGATGAAGAGTAAATTTAGTTGGAATGAGGTCCAAGAAAAACAAAACGACACAATCTAATTCAAAATAAGAGTACACTAATTTAGAAGTTTAAATCTAATATGAATGGATGAATGAGTTCATTAAAAACTATGTTGATTTCTGTCATTCAAGGATCACATAGAAATCTTTATGACTTTGAGAGTATACTTAATCAAGCTAAGAGACTCTATGTCACGAAAGAACACCAATCATATCCTCCAAGATATTTAACTATAGCTAGAATATAGTCAAATGTGGAGATGATAGTATTCATAGAATTCACACAAATTAAGTTTAGTCGAACGCATTAATATAGCCCTTCTTTTGAGCTAGGTATGAATGGTCACACTTCAGTCGTAAGACTTTGTTATTTAAAGAAATGGGATATTGATTTGGATATTGGAACATTGTAACAACAACTATTATATAATGTTTTAATATACTAGGATATGATCATAACGTTAATACTTGTTGTCTTCTATATTAACATGTTTAATCAATGAATAATCTTATTATTCTAAAAGTTCATAGTAGGTTATAATTGTGGGAGCATTTATGAAATAAGACTAATATGAATTGGATTGGTTGATTTTCAACAGATGATGGTAGGAAATAGATTGTAACCACGTTTCATAGGTACTGTTTAGAGAACTGGTATTGAACTGAACCGCTTCAAGATCATCTCATTGATCACTATCATGAATGATACTTGATTAAAAGGTACTGTCTTTGTATCCTTAACACCTGAGACATATAGTGGGATTTAAATGTAGGGAGTATTGTACTTAGATATTTTCAAATGTTGGTACTTAATTGGGCAGTTATAAAATCTATTTTTAGGTATGGTGAGAACTATTCAAGAGGCTTATGTAGTCAAGATGGGATTTGTTCCTCTTATGTGTTGAGAGTTAGACATCTAAGGCGCCTTACCCAAAGTTGAACACCATAAGAGATTGATTGCAATCTGTATCTCATGTTTAACATGATGTCTGTAACAAAGGGATAACTGATAAACTTAACTTATACACTAATTGTAGATTGGAAGTTTTTAGGAATTGGGCGTTGATAGAATGGCACAAAGTTGTATGTTGTTGGGGGCAGTGAAATGTTGCTAGACATTCACCACTATCTATATCAGTCTAATATAAGTCTTGCGCAAGTGGGAGATTGAAGGATCTTGTTTGCTGAAGAATCATATTAAAGTGATATTGCTAATTAACATATGATACTAATGGGTCACACTAACAACAACTTGATACAATTGATTATTTATTAGAAATTGTTTTTAATAAATATTCAATAAACTCATATAATTAAATTGGAAATTATTTATTTCTAGGAAATAATTCATTTTCATTAGCAAGTAACATAATATATCTTATGATATGATTTATAAGACATGCAGAACTTTTTGGACTAGATAAATCCTTTTGTCTTTTATGAAAAAGTTAATGTTTGTATTTTATAAACTAGCTTATAAAATTTATAAACGTTGTCTTCTTCTTTGTTCTTATTTTTGAAATTGAGCAAGAGAAAAGAGAGTATGGGATTTTCTAGTTGTTTAATAAAAAGGAATGGCTTCTTTAATTGTTTATTCAAAAGCCTTAATCCTAAGCATGCATGCATTAAGACATAGGAACATGGTTGTCTAAAGTGAAAGTAACTATTGGATAATGACTTCACTTTATGCATTAAGAGATATGGGGATTTCATTCCTTGCTTCTACACTTGATGAAAACCGTAACATGTTCTCTACTATGGGTTTTCTCTATTTTTTTCTCAAGTCTTGAAGATTACTTTCTTCTTAATGCTCTCTTTGTGTTCTTATTTTGATATGAACATAAAGCTTAAGAGTCTTAAGAGTTTTATACAAAAGAACTGGCATTCTACATCAAGTTGAGTCATTGTAGGTGTTTCTTAATTTCAATATTCTTCAGCAACTTCCAAGCCTCCCAAGAGGACGCAAAGAACTAAAAAGGTTATTATTTCTTCATCTATTCTTTGGTTTTTGATTTAATCTTTCTACAACTTGCAAGATGATCCTTGGTGGGTATAAACTTGTTTTATGTTATTCAAATTATCAAGTCGTATGTTGCCTAAAATCATGTTTTTGAAACTAATTTTAAATAAAAATCCAACAAAAAGTAGCTTATGTTGAAAGTTTACAACATAATTTGATAAGTTTTTCATAATTGGTTGTAGGTACAGGATTAAAAGTATCTTTTGATGATGAGGGATTTGTAATCAAGCACAAAGAATCAAAGAAAGTTCTTTTGAAGTCCAAAAGAAAAGGATAGATGTATCCATTGGATATGAAGCCCGTTAAAGGAAAGCCATGAATATGCTTGCTTGCAAAAGCATCTTCTGGTGATAGTTGGCTATGGCACCAAAGACTTTCACATTTGAACTTTACAGATATCAACAAGCTTGTTCTTGGTGATTTAGTGTGAGGTATTCCACTACTCAAATAGGACAAATAACATTTGTGTGTAGCTTGTGAGTTTGGAAAAAAGTTGCAAAAGTCATTCATCATTCATGAATACCAAGATTGTTGAACCACTTGAATTGATTCATATCAATTTGTTTGGAGTATCTACAACTGAAAGCATTAGTGGTGATAAGTATATTCTTGTTATTGTTGATGATTTTTCGTGATTTATGTGGGTTTCCTTTCTTAAAAAGAAATTTGAAACCACAAAGAACATGATTGATTTTGTGAAAAATGTTGAGCTACAGTTACGAAAGCTAGTAAGGAAGATTCCTAGTGATAACGGGACTGAATATAAGAATCAAGTATTTGAGGAATTTTTGACGCACAAGGGAATTAGTCACGATTTCTCATCTCCTTAAACACCACAACAAAATAGTGTTTTTGAAAGGCGAAATCATTCACTCTACGAATTTGCAAAAGCAATGTTTTCATTCAAAAATTTACCACTTTACGTCTGGGTAGATGCAATTGGAACAACATGTTTTATGCAAAATAGATCTTACATTAGTAAGCGATTTTTTATAACTCGTTACGAGATATTGAACAATCGTAAACCTAATGTGAAATTCTTTCATGTTTTTGGTTCCATGTCTTTTCTTTACAATTCAAAGGATTATCGTAACAAAATTTGAGAATCCTTATATGGTTTCAAATATATAGAAGAAGTATGAGATGGCAAGAAAGATTGTTTATGGTGACTATCCATGGAAAAAGCAATTCGAAGGAATTACCACATAAATTCCAATTGTTAACACACAAATTCCAACTGTTACTTTGGGATCTCGCACTGTAAAGATAGTCACTCAATCAAAAATTGATCACAACAACGCAAAATCTCAAAATAAAAGAGATAAAGAGATTGAAAGATTGAAACAAATTTAAATTGAATTTGATCAACAAGAGGCGAAGAAAAGAGAGAAAGACGATTTTGATGCAACTTTGAAGGCATTATGGCCTGAATAGACTGTTATTAGAATTATGAATAAAGCCATCAAGAATGTTGAGAGAAATTCTAGCTTAATCCAAGGACTTATTTTTTTGTCGATAACAAGAGTGATTGCCAATTGGATTTCCCTATGACTATGAAGGATTTAATGTTTAGATGTTTTCCAAACTCTATTGGTTTGTCTTTGAAAAATAGTACTATGAACAATAAGCTCTTTAAGTTTTATGTCTTGGATTCTAGGCCTCAATATGAAGTGTGGAGCTTGAAGATTTTTTTAATCCAAGAATGTGAAGTTATAGAGGTATATGGATTTGTGACATATAAATTTAAAGCATTGTGACGAAGAAACTATAATGAATTTGTATTCTCCTTTGTGATTTACCTTTGATGAATCCACTGTTGGATTAAGGTGTCTAAGGTCTTAACTAAATTGGTATAATCTTAGTGAGTAAAAGTAAATTCATGTTTGGGTTGCCCTCAAAAGCTCAAAATAGCTAGAAATGACTTTAGGAGAGACATACGTTGATTTGTTAATTTATTATATGATTAATAAATTAATTAGAAATAGTTGGAATTAATTAAATGCGCAAGGGTTGAATTGTAATTGTTCATAATTGAGCAACGAAGGAAATTATATATGCTTCCTAAGCATGGACGGTTTTGAGGAGAGCTTCTAGGGTTTGTAGAAGCCTCTTGTAGCTGCTAACAAAAGGATGTGCACTCGGGATTAAATTTAATATTTAATTGTTCAAATTTGGATTTATCTACAAGTTACCTTAGCTATAAATAGAACATATTGGCCTTATATTTTTGTAGATATGCTTCCTAGCAAGACGAATTCTGATTTACACATTTTCTCTTCTGTCATCTTCTATTTCTAGTGTTCTAGGGTTTTGGATGTGAACCATTAGAGACATCCACACTACTGTATGTTCACTTTCCATGGAGCTTTAGAAGACTTGAAGATATGGTTTGTTATATTCGATTATAACAAAAGGTATGTATACAAATATTTGTTAATTTCGATTACAAGTAGGTTAGTTTGATTGTTTCATAAGTGTGTTGCTATAAATTGAGAATATACCATAGATCCTTAGGTTGCATGTGCCCATAAATTGTTTTATGTAAATTTCGTTGTGCAAATATAATTTAATTGTAACATAGAAAACCCATCTACAACATGATTGGATTATTTTGTTCAATATTTTTTCAAGACACAAGCCAAAGTATGCAACTCAGCTCTTGTATTTGAAAATGATTATAAGATTCTATTGTTGGGAGCTTTGTAAAATCTATGTCGAAATGGCTAGTTTCTTATAGAAGGATACAAGTGTTGGGCCTTGTAAACAATCAAATAATCTTGAACAGATGCGATATGGTTCTACTCAGAATGGGCCTTGAGAAACTGTTTACAAAGTTCATGAAAACATAGAGTTGAAGAATTATATGATGTTTTTACAAGATAAACATTGCTATAGGTCTGGAGTTCTAAGTGATGTTCTTTTAAAAGCTGAGATGTGCATGAAAAATTCAAAGAGCGACATCAAATGTGTTTCAGATATGTTGTGATGGTGGATGATAGTTCGTATTGTAATTCTTGCATGGCAATGATCCTCAAGTTTTTGACGAAATAAAGTGAAGACTTCTCTTGTGACTCAACATAAAGGGGAAGATTGTTACGCCTCGTTGTTCTTAGATGTTGTATTTGAGTCTTTATGCGAAAGGTTTTGTATTGTATATCTTAAGTCCTCGTTGTTATTATGAAAGTGAATGTAATGTTTCCTAGTTTTTGCACTAGGATTCACAGTTGCTTGTTACTTAGTTTGATATGTTGTTTTAGCTTATGTGTCATGACCTGATTGATCATTTCCTAACCGTATCCTTGAGTAGTGTTACTATATAAGGGATTTTAGTTGAATAGAGATAGTATCTTTTGAAAGGTTCTTACTATAATTTGTAATTGAGCTTCTTACTCTATAATCGAAAAACCATATCATATTTACTTACTTGTGTCCATTCAATTTCTCACTTACAAACATGATTTCTATCTTTTAGAATCTGATCAGTCCTACAGTTAAGATTGAGTTTTTGGGTGTCATGAGTATCTTAGCATTAATATATATAAAATGTAACCCACCAAGAAGTAATTGTATAGTGTTACTAAGTTTGATAGGGACTTATTTTGTGATTATAGAACTCTATTTTAAGCATAGACTATTTTTTTATAGAGAGAGAAAGTAAGTGAATAATCCTATAAAGGATGAAAAGGTTTACCGAGACAAAGTTTTATGTATAAAAGTAAGTTGTGACCAGGGAAATCAATGTAAATTGATTTCTTTGTGAATATTAAGACCAAATAGCAGGTTGGATCTAATGGCAGAAATGTTGAATAAATACTAAGACATGTCCATTAAAAAGAATTATGATTGTGATAAACAAGAAAGACCTATAAGAGTGAAACCATGGTGATAGTATTATGATATTAAGATATGTAACGCCCTTATATTCGAGCTACACAAATACGATATGATAAGCGATAAAAATGAATTTTGATAGAAGATTATTTAGGATAAATAATATTAATCAAAGTTATAGTATATGTGACAAGGATTTCGTACATATAAATAACTCTGACATCCAACTTCGTATGAAGACGTTATGCTTCTTCGAAGTTTCACGATTAAACCAACATGACTCTACGTACTGTAAAAATTGAATTTTTAAAAGATTTCTTATTAGCCTAAGAAATCTAAATGAAAGTCGTAGTGGATGTAAAACCAAGAACGTGCATATGGAGAACGCCCAAATCTGACTTTGTATGAGCAAGTCATGATTTTTCGAAGTTTCAGCGCAACTGTGTTTGCATAGAAATCGAATTTTAGATTGGTTGATCATTAGATGAAACGATCTAAATGAGAATTTAAGATCCCATGACAATGAGACCGTCAATATAATGACAGTCAAGAACGAACATCAGATGAGAGTTATGAATTTGTAACTGATTTTAACAATATAATCCTTTTAAAAATATAACTTTAAAAATAAATTTAGAATTAGCTGACGGAATCTAAATGAAATTTGTAGATCTTGTCAATAGCTACGTGTGGATATAAAAAACGTAAAAAATAGAGTTCGTATGAAGAAGTTACAAAATTTTGAAGTTTCTGAGTGCACCTCGCACAAAAGAGGTGCGGCGCACATCTTCTAAAAGCTGCCACACAACACTACCCAATATCTGCCATGTGTCACACTCTAAGAGGAAGAAGTGCCAACTAATCTTGGGCGCGGTGCAAACATGGTTGGGCGCAGGGCGCATTTGCCTTGTAAATACCCCAATTTGCTTCTTTCATTTCCCACACCTCCCATTGATTTCTCTCTCGATTTCTTTCGATTCCATCCCAAAATTTCCTTAGTTTTTAAGATTCTAACAAAACCCTGGGGTCCCTGAGAGCCTGACATATAGTAGCTAGCAGGCCGGAGTTCTGCCAGTCTAATATCCGAATTTTGTCTAGGAAATTTCTGTAAGTTAAATTACATTCAACCTTATATTAGTGTAACTTATATTTAAATTCATATTCGTTGTTATGAATCTGTAACTAAGATATATCAGTAATTCTAAGTTATTATATTGATTGATCTAGTTACGGGGACGATGTCTACGCTGGATTTAGTGAGGTGTTTAAAGTGGGATTTCCAAACACCTCCGACATGATCATACCTAGTTGTTCCTTACTTGATAGATCTTGATGTAGAAATTGGGATTAATGATGAATCTAGACTATCATTAGTCGCCAAGAATATAAGACTAAGACTTAGTAATGTGAACCCAGGTCACGTAATAGGAAAAAATAAAATACCAATGCGAAGTTCTGCCCAAATTTTAAGGCATCCACTTTTAGCAAGTAAGTGCATAGTTACTTTCATCTTACACATAAATATGAAGTATTTAGATAATTAAATGTTATATGTACATATGTGCAAAGATGTTATGTGTTAGATAAAAGTTTATAAAGATAGATTTTATATGATATATATCGTATATGTATTTTACCAATAAAATACATTGGGTAACGAAGGGTGATGAAAGATGTCATAGTATGATGAAGGATAAGATGCCATAGTATGGTGAAAAATAAGATGCCATAGTATACTGAAAGATGTAGCCAATGATAGGATGCCATGAATTTGGAAATGGTACTAGTGTTCCAATGATGTATAGATGGTACTATTGCACTAATGATGTAGGAATGGTACTAGTGTACCAACGATGTAGTCATCTAACAGAGTATAGGTGACGACCACCAGACTATCTAATGATAGTCTCGTGGAAGACATGTAGGTTTATAACATGTAGGTGATGGAATTTGTGCCCATTTGATGCACTCTACTCCCTACTGACATGGAGATATCCCTATAAGAGTACTGTCAGCAACAATGGTAAAGATGATCCTTAGGATAGATCCACAGGAATGAAAATAGAAAGAAACCTACTAACATGTATTGTGGAGAAATTTATATAACAATGCGGTCAACAATGATGACTATGATGATCTTTAGGGTAGAACCTTAGGGAAGACTAAAGAAGAAAACGGGGATGGATAATCGAGTTAATTGTTTGATAAGTAAATATATTAATTACATTATTGTGGGTTTAAAATCCTATGTACTCACCAGGTTTCCCAACCTGACCCACTCAGCTTCTTTGTATCGCAGGTAGCGGTAGAAAGGTACATGATTGATGAGAGATTCAAGGAGATGTAGACTGTTATTCTAAAGATACTATAAGGCATGTTTATTTTTATGTTTCTTGTATCAGTTATGAAATCCCAAAGTTTTTAATAATTAATGAAAAACATTTCTTTGGAAATACTTTTACATGACCAAATTCCGCATTTATAAATAAACTCTGTTTTAAATAAGCATAAATAAAAATTTTAAAATGACCATAAAAATGGGGATGCCACAAGCTACATGATTTTTAGTGAATATAAGATAATTGTATTAAAGTTGGGTTCAAGATAGAACGTTGCTAACATAATAAGTATCCTAATGATACGTAGTAAAATTAACCACAATATTAGCATGGAATGGAATAGCTTGACCCAAATGTTATTATGATATAGTTAAGCAATGAAGTTGAGAAGGGAAAGGCAATTCCCTCTAGTTTGTGTAGAAAATAGGGGTCAGGCGTATGACCAGTAAGAGTAAACTGGACAATTTTCCTGAGCTATAAATAAAGTTTTAATAAGGATGTAGTTTTAATATTCTAAGGATATAGAACCCAATAAAGATTAAGTACCTATCAGGAAGAATGTTACTTATTTATGAAACACTATAAGAGTAAGATTTTGCCCTTTGTAGGGTGACTCAGATGGAATAGTTGTTTCTACTAAATGTAAGTATAATGGTAGTAGGAACCAAGAGAAAGGATTAATTCCTATAACGCCTTTGTAAGAGGGTGATAATTCAGTCTCATACTATGGTTTGATAGAACATGCTTTAGGAGTGATGATTATAAGTTGAGATGGAAAATTTCGTTGGGCAGATGAAATATAAAGTTGACTGAAAGATTTAGAGCTCACTTAATTTTCCATGATCATTAATTTATTTTAGAGGATGATCTCAATAGCAGAGACTGGAAAAGTGAACCATAGAAATAATGAAAGTGGATTGTGGAGTTACGAACTCCATACGAGAATAAAAGAGGTAGAATTACCTGGTATGAGTAGGTAAATGATAGATAGGAAGCAACTGTTTAGAGTTAGTACCCGTTGAAACCCTACCATAGAGTGAGGGTATGATAAACTAAGTAATGTATGGATGAAGATATTAATGTAAAGACAGTGTTGCAAAGAAGGCCATAGATGCGCGAAGAATATGAACTATGGTTGAGTACTTCTATGAGACCTTATAGGTCAACAATTGAGATAACTGTCATTTACATAAGAAATATGTAATGAGAATAGTATGACCGACAAGGGGATCTGTATGGGGTCTCCATTGATGATTGCACCCTTTGGTGTATGTTGAATCTATAGTATATGGTTCACCTAAGTATTTAGTGATAAAGACTACTTGAAGGGTTCTCTTTATGATCCTAGATATTACAGATAATAATCAATACATTATTCAAGTGTAGAATAGTCGTTAATGGTTAGGCCTAGATGTTGATGATTATGTTAGAAAGTGCTCAAGGTGAGCCGTCCAGTTAAAGGTAAAAATCATGAATCGAGAAATTCATGATGCGAGCTTAGTAAGAGGTAATTAAATACATGTAGTAATACATGTTATGTGAATAGAGAAAATAACTCCTTGTAAGAAGTGTTTCACCAAGTTAGTGACTGATAGTGTAACTGAATAACCGTTTCTGAGATAAAAAGAAAGTAAAGTTTACGTGTGAATAATAATGATACATGTACTATCGATAAAAGGTTAACTCTCTTATAAGGAATTTTTCATTAGGCTGGTGATAGATAATGCATGTAGATGACCGTTCTGTGGAAATAATGAAAAAGAGAAAGTGAAGACCGTGTGTAAATAATGGTATAAGAGGTACCTATAAGAGGGTTGAAGCCCTTGAGTATCGTAAGATAGAGATATAACAATCAGGTTGACAGCTGGAAATTGATATCTATAGGTTTTATATAACCTATTGTTGAGAACGATATAAGTGATATAGATGCATTGAGCAAGAAATGATAGCACAATCACTATATTTGGTACATATGAAACCCATTGTAAATAGTTCGATAAGAGAACATTTCATCCAATGCAGAAGCGAGAAAATAAATTATATTGTTATAAGTTTTAAACCAGTTATAGATCGATAAGTGATTATAAGCGGTTCGGATGGATTCTGAGGACGAAGTCCTCTTAAGGGGAGATATTGTAATGAACTAGAATTTGAAAATCAATTTACTCTATGTAAGTGTAATAATAAGAAAGTGGTAGTTCACTCCGAACCGATTCTGTGGATATAAAGTTTGACAAAAACGTAGTTCGTATCAGAATGTTATGGCCGTTACAAAAGTATGTTGCACGGTTTTTCAGGGAGAGTTCCGAATAGTTACACATTATCATGCAGCCTTCGTAGAGATGTTTTAAACTACATTATATATAATTTGAGATCAGAGTTGGTGAGTGACAGCTATGGCTTAGAGACAAAGGGCGTGAGGCCACGTAGCAAGGGTTTGACTGTTATCGAGCTTAGGTATCCTTTTGATTATTAATACGTAATTTTATTTATGTAAGTATTGAGTCGTAAAGGGTTGATAAACTAGATGTAGTATTTGTAACTCTTAACATGGCATTGTTATGATCCAACTGACAAAGAAATAGATAAAGAGATTCTCTCGACTAGACAACGAGGGTTGTAAACACTAGTTTACAGGATTTTCCAACGGTGAGATTGGGATGTTGGCTTACGAAGTTAAGCCATTTGGTAATTGTTTTGAGGAGCTTATTCATTTGGTAATAAATGGTTACCCAGTTGTGTTAGTGATCAGGAAAAGGTCGTTTTAATATATATGATAAATAAACTCATCAATGTATTGAGACAAGTTCTGAGGAACTTGGTATTTGTCCAGATAGGTTGGAGTATTATATGAGCTAAGAGAAAGCATGAACCTAGAAACCAGAACAAAAGTTAGTATTCAGTAATTGGCCCAGTGAGTACAAGTAGAATTTCCATCTGGGGTACATGACATATTAGTACAGTTTTTCTGTGAAATATTCGGAAATATTTCTTTCTTTAAAAGTAATAAATCCACACTAGCAAGTAAATGGACTCTTTTTCTAAAGAGTCGGTTAAAGATTTTGAAAGGAAAATGCATTCGAACAAAGAAGCTCTTTTATGAGAATTGGTTAGCTAGATTCAATTTGTTACATAAATCATAGAACTGCATTTACACTTATATTACTCTTGAATATCTTACTATGCAATGTTATAATTGAAATTACATGACCATAGCATCTATTATTTGTGTGTGATTGAATCAGTAAAATAACAATGGCGATCATGCATCATATGAGCGAATTGCATAGTATTGAGAAAGTGTCGGCTAGACCTAGGGGTCCGCATGGGGACCAATTACGGGGCCTTTCCTGGAAGATTTGTTCTCCGGTAATGATCAACGTTCTGAGTAAATTATGTGATTAGCCCATTCGAGGTGTATTCATGGGGTGTTGTTCGGTATATTCCGACAATGTCAGCGTTCTGATTCACTTATGTGACCAGTCCATTCGGGGTGTAGTCATAGGGCCTTGTTTCATAGATTTTGATAGTGGTCAACGTTCTAAGTCATTTTATGTGACTTTCCCAATTCGGGGTGTATTCAGGGGGCCTTGTTCGGGATATTCTGATAATAGTCAGCGTTCTGAGTCACTTATTTGCCTAACCCATTCGGGATGTAGTCACAAGGAATTGTTCGGTATATTCCGACTATGGTTAGCGTTCTAAGTCACTTGATGTGACTTGCCCAATTAGGGGCGGTCATGATGGACATTAGACTCAGTAGATAGCTTAGGCTTTGGGAGGCCCGCGAAGATTTGCATTTAGTAAGGACATGCATAACATGCTTTGGATTCTGTTTATAAAAGAATGCCAACTTATAATTTTATCAAATGATTTTGTGTCTAATCCCATGTTGCTCATGAGACAATTTTTGTCTTACATATTTGTTAAATGCCATGTATTTTGGGTTTTTAGATACGACCAAGAGATCTGTGTTGGGACTGATACTAAAAATCCAATGGGTAGAAACTTGGGATAGCTTTCGTGACGTAAGCAACCTTTCCATTTTACCATGGTTAATGTTATCACTTGTAATACCCAAAGGAATGTTTTGACAAATGTATTTGTATATGAAATGAGAAATTTTTTGGGACCATATTAATAAATGACCCATTGGTAGAAAATGTTTTATAAACCATAGTATTTTAATTTGTAAGATAATCGGGTGTTAAAACTCTCTTGCTCAGTAGGATGTAAGATCTCGATGGGGGATGTTGCACAAAATAATAAATAAATATGAATGATATCATATTCCCTCATATCAAGTTATAAATAAAAATTTCAAGTGAGATACATACCACACTAACATCAAGCACATGTGCACAACACCCTACCCTAAACGCCTAAGCCTCATCTATGTACCTACCCAAGGGATCACAACCCGTATGGGGTACCAAGCATCCTACTATACAAACACTTCTTGATTCAAAACTATAAAATTAAGATGTTAAATAAGTAAGAAATATAATAATGTTAAAATAGTTTTTCATAGTAACTATAGACTATGACCTTAAAAGCATACATAAATCCATGCACTGTATAAGAAGGTATATAGTCGATTATTTGGTGGGTGGGGTGTAAATGCTCCTCAATTTTATCAAAGACAATGAACAATTATATGTACATGTAATCCCATATCACTCGTCCCTAAGCACAACTATGTCACCTATTTGCATTTTATAAGAAACATTAAAGGGAATCATATGATAACTTTATACATGTTGAAATGGTCCAAATCAGAGATCGGAGCAAGGTATTCATCATGATTTGGTTGTCTTGGGTATACCAAAAAATCCACGCTCTAACATCAACAATAGGGACGCTCGGACTCTATATTCATCAAATAATTGATGATGTGAGTTATTATAAACTTATATAACGTCAACAACTTTCACTAACTCTGAACCTTGGACAAACGAAAAACACATGATGTTCACCGTACAAACGATAAACGAGCAGGAAAATATTTTCTAAAGTATAAGTCGGTAACAAGGAAGAAAACTCTCTTATCAAAATAGAGTCGATAGTTACCAATCGGGAAGAGTAAGTTGTCAACATCAGACAAGGGATTGGTAAGTACCTCCTTGCATAACAAGTAGTGGCATAATAATGGGTGACATTCAACACATTCCTATCGGAATATCAACCGACGCACCAAAACAGGACACCCTATAAAACGTTACCCATGTCGGTTTGGGAAATTGAGTCAAACTGGATTTTTGTTTATATTCAGACTATATCAATGTACTTCAGACTATATATTCACATTCATGGGTGTTACAGAATAATTCTTTAAGGATTTTACTTGCCTTAGTTGTTGTGAATACTTATACTAATCATTAAATAAGCGTAAAAACCATGAACATCGAGCCCAAATGGATGTTCTCGAGTGATTGTCCAAATTGAGAGTTAGACGACATAATCCAAATTGTGAACACCTACTAATGATGGAACTATTGACTGTTAGACGACATAAGCGAATTGAGAGTAGTCTAAAGTGCGATCTGATTGAACTTCAAAACGCTAAGAAGTCCAAAATGGGTGTTTTCGAGTGCTTATCCGGAATGATGTATATGAGGATGACAGTAACATATCATATCATTTAAGTTTGTGACCCGTTTTAAAAATATGGATTTGGAATGTATATATTCCGGACTATGTGGCCATTTTGCAAAATTTCATTAAAGTTGGTTATTTTCTTTAAGAGGAAGACAAAATTTTCTAGATTACACAATTTCCCAAAAACATAATGGTTGTTGCATCTTAATTGGTTCAATTATAACCTCGATCGTATACATGTGAAAGAAAAACATCTCCATCATATTTTTTACTTTTTGTTATGTTTTGTTATTTTCACAAAATATAGAAGACATACGGGGCATTTTGTTCATAGAATATTTTTTGGATCGAATAAAATCTGTTAAATAAATTTCAATTTAAAAAGAATTAGAATACGAATGAATTGAAATGTTTTTTTTGCATTTGGTTGATATAAAATGAAATATTTTCTATGTATGATTTGCGGATTTGCCAAACTAATTACTGTCATTAATAAAAACTATAAAACTTACATTTAATTTAAAAAATTATTTATTAGACTCTTTCCACACAAACATAAGTTTTTTCTTGAATTTGCACATAATATATAAAGAACAACTTCACAAAATGAAAATATATAATTATACTTGATACAAAACAATTAATAAATATATTGTTTTAGTGTTGGGTCTAGCAAAAACCAATTTAGGAAATGAGAATTGGGAAAGAATTAATGGTTGCTTTGATATTTGAAGGGAACTTCAAATGTTGTTGTGTGTTTATGAAAACACAAAGTCTTTCTTAAAGGTTTTGTCGATGCAAATCTGAGGGGTTATGTGGATTCGAGTAAAATCACTATATGATATGTCTTCACAATATGAGGAACATCATTTAGTTGTATGTCAAAGCTACAAAATAGTGTTATGCTCTCAACCATCGAAGCATAACATCTGTCAATAGAATAAGCTAGCAAGGAACTCATATGGTTTAAGAATTTCCCATTAGAGTTAGGCTTGAAACAAAAAGATTTTGTCCGATATTGTGATAACTAGAATGCAATTCACGTAACGAATAATCTAGTGTTTCATAGTTGGTCACAGCCTCATAAAGATGAGGTACCAATTTATCAAAAAATTTATATTCGAAAGTATGCTCAACTTAAAGAAGACCCTTATTGTGAAAAACCATGAAGATATTTTCACCAAGGCAGTAATGATCAATAAGTTGAGGCTATGTCTAGAATCAACTGGCCTTCTATATAATTAAGGCAAATGCTCATACTAAATAAGATTCGGGTTACATCTTGTATGGCTGCAAGAGTTTTCGTTTAGCCTCCAAGTATGATCTTGTTGAGATGTAGAGTCCAATAAAAGGGGGAACGTGAAGTTGTTGTTGCAAATTTTGCCAAGGGAGAAGCGTTCTGAATAATGTCTTCTCGATTTTGGTTAAGAACACAATCTCAAATTCTTTAAGAGTGAAGTGAAAAGTTGGTCTTAGCGAATATTGGAGGCATTTGGAAGAAACGAAGTCCAAAAAGAAGCGCATAGTGTTCCAAGAGGCTTCGATATTAAGTGCCATCAAAGTAGTTCTATTTTGAAATTTACAGTATTATTCGTACAATCTTGGAGAATAAGTTTGCCTTTATGCCAACATGTCAAAGGCCATTGGTCATACCCATCATTTTAGGTCAACATCATTATAATTATAGATATATATAATTTACTGTTGTGTAAAGGGTGATTGTAATTGAATAAATATGTAGCTTTTGTATGAAATTCATCAATCAATAAAAGAATCTATCTAGTTTGATTGTAGGTATAGCTTGATTATCATGATCAATGAATTATTTTAAATCTCAGTGCTTTTGTTTAAACTTCTTAACATAATAATTCATATACCTAACAACAACACGTACTTTGAGTTTTTGTCCAAAATATATAGACTAATTTTGTAACCAAACTAGTAAGTGTGTTGTGATGTTTACAATAAGATATGTAAAACAAAAATGCTTAGGATCTTGAAATGTGCTAAAGATCTTGGTCGTGCCCAAGATCATGAGAAGAAAATAATGATATTTAGGGAACTGTTTATTAAAGCATTTTATTTCGTAGTGTAAATAAGTGTATTTGAAATGTTTGGGAAAAAATAGTGTTAAAGTTGTTTAACAAGTGAATTTGTATAATAAATCTCAATATACTTAAAAAGATACCAAGATACCACATAATATCTTAATAGTTTTGACAATGAAATCATATTAATGTTAAGACGTTGTCGTGGGCATCTTAAGCAAATAAAATATCACTGCTCGAATGCACTAAAGGATAGCATAGGGAAGCATGGTTGAATCCTCAGGGACACAACCTAAAAGTCAATGCCTCTTTGCGTAATGCACATACTACTCATAAATAGTAAATAAAAGAAAATGTGGGTTTTGATTATTAACTAACCTAGAAATAGAAGTGAAAATAACTAAAGAAATGCAGTAATAAAAAGCAAATTCAGTTCTGCTGCGACTTTCCTAATAATGCAATCAACATAAACTTGGTTATTCAAAATGTGTTCTATCTAAGCTGATACTGAGAACAACTAATAAGCTCTAATACATTCTATTTTACCTAATTAATTAACCAAAACATGGTCATCAGTTAATCCTAACTTTTTACCAACATAATTAAACAAACTCTTAATCAAATTAGAAATATAAAATTAGGATCTGTGTAAAATTCCCAACAATATTCAATACTTCTAACAAACTCGAAAGCGTAAAAATATGAAATTTAAGTTTATATCATAATTAAATCCCAACACAGAACCAATCTGATACTTGTTACTTATTACCAGTTTATTAGAACAATTACATATTCTATTAACTGATTAACTACAATGATTTCATTCTAAATTAGGTGATGAGGCTAAAAAATAATTAAAATCAAACATTCATTAAGCATAAAACTGATAAATCTCGATAAAATCACAAATCAAAAACTAGTTCTAATGTTTGATTACATGAAAAGTACTAATCTATGCAGAACTGAAATCCAGGGTTTAGCCAGACATGGCTAAAATCTAATCAAAACTAATAAAAAGAAACATTAAACTATTAATCTTCATAAATTGAATGATTGAAATGATCCACAACGTTCAGATCTTCAGAAAGTGATGAAGTGTAGAAAATCACATTCAAAAGTCGTTTTCGTCATCTGGGAACGTCTAGTGCTTAAATTGATCAGCGATTTCGAATTTATATGCAAGCCAGGAACTTCCGAAGCAAGAAAAGGAAAAGCATGATCGCATTTTAGGCAAAAATGCGATCAAATTTTCGGTCAAAACTCCTAAAAACTCTGTTTAATGAAGTATGTTTCCATTTTCAAACTTTTTAAGACATCGAAGGAGAAATGCGATCGCATTTTAGGTAAACCATGATTGCATTTTTATCCAAATTCCTTAGATTGAATTTTTGGTCCAGCAAATCGTCGAAGCGCAAACCACGATCGGCTGCATACTCTTCAGTTTCAGCAAATCCAATCCAGCTCCCTCAAAATATCTGAAAATGACATAAAAGATGATGGGTTTTATAGGTTATAAAAAATTCATATGATCGGAAAACCACTTACACCCTTAAGTTCACATGTAACCTAGAAATGATCTATGTTTTCTTTATTGATAGCAATAAACTATGAATATCAAGACACGCTAAGGAAAGGCTATGAAAATAAAAATAATATAAAATTAGGGTTACATACCTTTTGATTATTATAGAAAATAATCAAACCAAAATCCTCTTGAAGTTCCTTGGAAAGCAAGCACCAAAAGCATAAGTGCCTCTAATGGCTTGTACCCAAAATCCTAGTAACTATAAGACTTTAGGAGAGAGGATGAAAGGGCAAATTTTTGGGTCTTAGTTTATCAGGGAGAGTGCACGAAAATAACGCCCTAAGGGGTCCTATTTATAGTTGATACAAGGAGCCTTGGAAAACCTAATTTGAATATAATATTAAAATTTCAAATTAGGTAATGATCAAACTCCTTAATTATCCATAGGGATTAACCATAAACCCTAAAAAGGATTCCTCAAAACCGTTCCCTCCTGGGAAGGTTCTGGAACCTTTTTTTTTCAACTATTGAACAATTACAACTTAAGTACTTGCACGTTTATTTAATTTCAATTAATTTATGGTTAATTATTAACTAAATAATATTATTAATATATTAATCTCATAATAAATTATTTATTTCAATTTATTAATCACATAATAAATCAATAAATCAACCTCTCTCTTTAAAATCCATTCTATTCGGTTACTGGTTATGAGGGCAAACCGAAAAGGACTTTGCTTCTAATTCAAGTATATACCAATTTAGTTAGTGGCTTAGACACCTTAATCCAACAAAAACATAAGCAATACTGGAATTCTAGCGATACACTTAACCTGGACATTATTTGAACTAATGCGTATGAAAAAACAAAAATTATGATGCTAAATGCTAATAAAAACTACCCTAAAAGATACATAAAATGGCATCTATCAAATCTCCCCAAGCTTAAACATTGTCTTACCTCAAGTAATAAAAAGATTAAACATTATAAACAAAATGGAAATATGAAGATGACCTAAAAAGAACTGATAATAAAAACTAAACTAAATTAAAATTAAGGAAACTAAAAACTTCACTCTGCTTTTTCACATTATCAGACTTTACACCAAGGAAGCTCCAAAAAAATCATGAACTTAGATAAGAGTCTCAATACCTTTATTGCTTAGTAAGCCGAACGAACCTTTGAGTAAATAATTTTTATGTCGAATTAAATTTGTGAAAACAATATATTTTTAAAGATAATTTCACGAAAATTTGTTTATAAAAACTTAACTTAACCGACCCCTCCTCTTTTTCCAAGCTCATCCAGTAAACACAGTAAGCTCCATTATGGACAGAAAATCCAAGCTTACCCCTATGATTCCACTATCGAGGGACCTAACTCATTACACCACACATCTTCTTTGTCTTGATCACCTCTTCATATTTAACTTTGATTGGTTCTTCATTTTCAACTTGAACTTGACTTGGATGTGACCTTGAATTCCAAATTTCTTGAAGTTGCTTGATGTACCATTTCTAACAAGTACATTGATTAGGCACAAATTTCACTTTATGGCCCACCATATCTTTAATACTTCAAGAATGATAATTAATTATGTGGATATAACAAGAGTTCCCTCCTAACCTCAAAAGGTACATAAACTATATGGTTCAGTAATTTAGGAAAGAAAAGATTTATTCAATCTGGGTTCTTTTTAAGGCATTTAAGGAAATTATTTTTAAAACATTGTTTGGTTTTCCATCTTACACTTTCATTATAACTTTTTTTCCACTCTTGCATTGGTTCGTATCGCGTAAACATTTAAAGTACTTTCTAATTTTGAAAAAGATAATTTTGTCATGTGGAACATGGTCCAACCAAAAAAGTAAGGTCTGAATAGAGATATGGTATGGAAGATGAACATCCCACCATGTAGTAATACGGGTCCAAATCTCCCACAAGTCACTACATCCTAAAACAGGATGATCAAAGTCTCCACGCCATTATGAAAAATGGGGCACAAAATCGAATCCACCTCAATACCTCTATAAGACAATATATCCCAGGTAGGAATGTTATGTAGAGACAACCTCCAAATAAACACATTGAGTTTAATGGGAACCCAACTATTCCAAGCCATCCACTAGAAGGAATCTGTTATCAAGAATAGCATTAGCCGAAGAAACATAAAATGTGTCTGATATGTCATAGAGCCACCTTAATCTATCTGGAGTAGTAATAAATTGAACGCTTTACATCATCAACATGAACTTGTCCCACTGAGACTTCTCATAGCAACCTCTAGGAAAACATTGATAATTCTCCTCGCCCCACCCTATATACACACGATCTCTGATAGAAATAAAATCATGATTTTCCAAAGAAAAAACCCTAGGAAATGCCTACGCAAGCAGAACATCTCCTTTTCAACCTCATGCCAAAAAGAAGTAGCAGCCTCATCACCCACTCAAATTGGGGAAAGAGAATGAAAGTCTAACCCACGGCCACAGAGATGAGCAAGCTTCCGTATCATCCTACTCCAGGGCCCCGTCCCAACCCTCAAATAGTCAATCAACACAACCCCCATCATAACCATAAATAGCTTTCACAACCCGCACCCAAATAAGATCAAGATAGTGAAACAATCTCTAACACCATCGAAATATCATCGATCTATTAAATGATAACAAACTACCAACTCCAAATCCTCCATTAGCTTTAGAAGCCAACACTTTATCCCACTTAAACCAATGCATGCTTCTGTCATCCAAATTTGCACCCCAAAAGAACATGGCCCTTGACCATTCTAAGAGACTAATGACCGTGATCGGAGTTGGGAGCACCGACATCAGATAACAACCCATGTATTCAAATACCGACTTAATCAAAGTCAGTCTACCACCAAAAGAAAGGGTCTTAGCCTTCCATCATGCTAATCTACTCTGAAATCTATCAACAATGGAAGACCAAGCATTAACCATGGACATGTTTTGACCCATCGGGATGCCAAGATGAGTGAAAGGAAAAGAATCTGAGGTACATCCCATGTGTTCAACAATACCCACCACCTGAGAATAAGCAACTCCCACTCCAATTAATTTGTTTTTTTATGTAAATTAATTTTGAGACTCGAAGCCATGAAAAAACGTCTCAAAATATGAACAATATGATTTGCAACACCACATCATCAGCATACATAAGATGCGAGATTTCACTGCCCCCGATATAAATTTATAACGCCCACAACTTTAGGCTAGACAATTAAGATAAAAACAAGTGATAATTATTATAATTTGAACCCTCGAATAGGGAAATTGCTAGTTTCGCGCATTGTAGACTACATATTATAAGCCTTTTAGGGAATTTATCGATAAACGATAAAACAACATTTTGATAGAAGATTATTTAGGATAAATAATCTTAACCAAAGTTATAGTATATGTGACAAGGATTCCATACACATAAAGAACGTCGAGATCCAACTTCTTATGAAGAGGTTATGCTTCTTTAAGGTTTTGCGATTAAACTGACACGACTATCCAAGCCGTAAAAGTGAATTTCAGATAAGTTGCTTATTAGCCTAATCAATCTAAATGAAAGTCGTAGTAATTGTAAAACCGAGAGTGTGCGTATAGAGAACGTCCAAATCTGACTTTGTATGAGGAAGTTATGATTATTCGAAGTTTCAACGCATCAACACAGAAATCGAAATTCAAATCGGTTGATTATTAGATAAAACAATCTAAACGAGATTCGAATATATCGTCTTTTGGAGTACGTCAATATAAAGACAGTCGATAAAGAAGTTTATATGAAGGAGTTACGAATTTCGCACAGACTTTAACAGTCTAAACCAATCTAAATATTATTTTTTTTGTTAGATTGAGAGCTGGATGTTGAGAAATTTATCGTCGTCCGAAGATCTGTGAGAAATTAAATTGACTGATGACGTAGCCCCACCTGGTGGCGCAACGTGGCATGGTCGGATAGCCGACTCATTCATGAGACATGGTGAAGTGGTGCCATGAAAATATGACACGTGGCTCACCAAGATTGTGACGTGTGGCGAGGTTCTAGAAGCGACGAGGTTGAAAACTATGGTGTCGACACGTGGAACAAGGCAAGAGGGTCGGCAATGCGTTGAGGCGTGACACGCCTTTTGTCTGCCCCTTTACCCTATATATGTTGTTGATTTTCTTCTCATTTCCTCACAAATTCACTCCAAATATCTGTGAAATCTCCCTAGCCTTTGATTTCGGTTCTTCCCGACTTTTAGAACATTTTAGTAGAAACTCTGGAGCTTTAGGAGCCCGGCGATAAGAAGTGTTTGGGTCGGAGTTCTGCCTGTGCAATTTCCCAATTTCCGTTAAAACCTCTATAAGTTAAGTTGTACTTACCTTAATTTAAGTGTAACTTGTATTTATATTCATAGTTGTTATTATGAATCTATAAATAAGATTTATCAGTGATTTCATGTCATTATATTGATTGATCTACATATGGGGTAGTGTATAGGCAAGATTTACTGAGGTGTTTAAAGTGAGATTTCCAAATAGTATTATATATATATACCAAAAGGACCCTATCTTCGATATGATCTTACATGGTTAATACCTAGCTCATATCAAAGGAAACACTAAAGTGCTAGGCTAAGCGCTACCCAAATTCTGAGTCATCCACTTTTGACAAGTAAGTGCATAGTTACTTCGAACTTACACAAAAATACGATTACTTTAAATGCTTAAATGTTATATGTGTTGCTTAGTTGTGCCTAATATATCTAAGTAACATTATATAACTATTACATGGTTAAGTTGTATATTAATCATACTTAAAATATGATTGGGTAGTGAATGGTTGTGTGAAATAATAGATGAGAATATGTGATAGGTTAGTGAAGGACTGTGTAAAATAATAAATGGGAGGTTGTGATAGGTTAGTAAAGGGTTGTGAAAAATAATAAGTTGTGACATGTTGTTTTTACCCAAAGTACTATCGTACTTTTGTGCTCACCCAAAGTACTATTGTACCGTTGTGCCTAGTCATCTAGGAAAATATTAATTAGTAAAAGGTTGTACAAAATAATAAGTTATGACCTTTTGTGTTGTGACCAAAGTACTATCGCACTGCTATGTTTAGCCAAAGTACTATCGTACTGTTGTGTTGTGCCTAAAGTACTATCGTACTGTTGTGCCTAGATGTTTAAGGAAGAATAGATGACAATCGTTGCTGATAAAAACCCTTTAGCACTCGGGATCATTATTTAAGGATTAAGAAGTGAGGATAATGGGAATGGGTAACTGTGTTATTTGATTATTGAAAATATATATAATTAAATATTATAATATTTTGGAATGAAAACCCTATGTACTCACCAGGTTTCCCAACTTGACCCACTCAGTTTCTTTGTATCACAGGTAGCCGTACAAATGTATATGATGTTCGGATCTGATGAGAGATTCGAGGAAATGTAGGGCATTAGATGTCGTAAGGCTAGTAATAACTATGTTTATGCTTATGTTTCTTGTATTAGTCATGACATCCCAAGTTTTTAATAGTCAATGAAAAACATTTCTTCGGAAATACTTTTATGGGACAAATTTTGCAACTATAAATAAACTCTATTTTAAAATAAGCATGAATAAAAAGGACTTTTTCTGACCGTGAAAATGGGGATGTCACAAAATCCCCCTGAAAACATTAGCTTCCTGAGCCCTAATTAGGGCAACATGTAACCCCTCCATGGCTAGAATAAAAAGAAACGAAGAAAGCAAATCTCCCTGTCTCAAACCCCTCTGTATCTGGAATTCCTGTGTAGGGGACCCATTAACCAAGACCGACGCTTTAGCAGAGCTAAGTAATTCCATAATCCAACCACACCAAATCGAACCAAATCCCATAATCTCCATAATTTCATGAAGATATTCCCACGAAAGAGAATCATAGATTTTCTCAAAATCCACTTTAAAGACCAAAAGATGATTTTTAGAAGCCTTACACCAAGCAACCACCTCATTAAGAAGAAAATACTCATCTAGAATTTGTCTGCATTTGATGAGCAGACTGCTCCAAACTCACAACCGAACCAATAACCTCCGCTAACGTATTAGCTAAAATTTTACCAATGATTTTATATTAGCAACCAATTAAACTAATAAGTCTAAAATCTCTAACAGTCTTTGGGTCCAGGACTTTCAGGATAACAGTAAAAAAAGAAGCGTTGCACCCTTTCAGAATAGTAGAATGAGAGATGAAATGCATGAAAATAGTGACGACGTCCTCCTTAATAAGATCCCAGTACCTATTAAGAAACCCGAAGGAAAATCCATCTAGTCTGGGTGCCTTAGAAGAACCACAATCCCAACCCGCCTTTTTGATTTCCTCACGGGAGAAAGTATCACACCCCAAACCAGAACGGCGGAAACGTCCGGGGGTGGGTGACTTCATGTCAAGTATCACAACACATGCATTATAGTAATCAAAGTACAACAACCATTGCATTAATAATGTATAAGTTTTTACATAGGTGTTCAAACATTAGATATTTGACAACAAAAGTAGGTACAGTAAAAGACAAAAGACGCAGCTCGGTACTAAGATGTCTTCTCAAAAGCTCCGGGAGTGTACCTGTCTACTGGATTCCCTGAGAATACAAGTTATTTTGAAAGAGAGTATCAACATTTAAGTTGGTGAGTTCATAAGTATTAGATTCAATTATGGTTGCCTTATTTTTAAGAAAATGATAGAATGAGTTCCAGAAAGTCCTATACTTCCTGCTTTGCAACTGAAAAGTAGTTTTAATACCATAAAACCATTTTTTATATGTGTTATTGTACTTATAACATAGTATAACATAATTTTAACTCACCATAAAATTATAAGAAGAATGTTTTCTGTTTTGTTTACGGAAAATGATGGATGCAGTAGTATTTCTTAAAAATACACTACTGGTGTAATAACTACCCTATAATTAAACTAGTTAATTAGGGTTAAAATGTGATGTGGTTATAACCATGCTGGTTGACTAGTATGAACACGACGACCTTCTGGCGTCGAAGCTGATGTGACATTTGTCACCCGTAGACCAACAGGTCTCACTATAGCTACCAGCGAGGTGTGGGATTGTCGGTCCCGTATAGATCTATACAAACAATGCCCGTTCTCCATCCAGGAGACTCTGGTTATAAAACGCGACATAGCAAGTATATTGCTATGCCGTGAAGTAGTATCTCAAATTTTTGGTTTATCTGGTTTTAAGTAAAGATAGATTTATATCCTTTTCTTAACAAAGTAGTTTAAACCTGGTATACTTATCTAGTAAATATAGATTTCTCGTTTGTTTCATAAATTATACCTATTATAATTTATATGTTCTATCTGATTAGCATGATCACTCATGGATGTACCCCTTTGCTCAGCGTGATACAAAGGTAACAATATTGGTTGAAGTAACCTTTTATATTCCTATATGTATAATATATATAATTAAGAAGGAAACGACCTTCGGACAAATAACTCCACCTTAACCCCACATCCAAACAAGGAAAAGGAAATAAGGCAATTCATTAGTCCTAAGTCCTTTAAGTCTTATTTATATACCTATACATATACAAACATGATTTTTACAATTATAAGTTCAAAGAGTTTATAAAACATTTTAAAAGAGTTTAACTGTGTTTTAAAACGAGTTTACATGACTTTAAAGAGTTTACATGACTTTAAGTCATTTTGGAAGTATTTGGTAATCTTTTTATTGTTAACACAATATTTAAAAGCATAAGAAAACCTTTTGTGTGATTGCTATGACAGGTAAATATTAACACAATTTTATTGTGTTCAACTTGTATTCCCCCCCCCCCCCCCCTTAAAAGCATTTAAAACCATTTAAAAAGGTAGATTATAGGGGTATGAACTCACCTTATGTTGGGGATTCGATTGAAGATTTTGTATAGGACGTTAGCTCCACAAGTGAAGTCTTGCTAACAAAACGAGTCCTAAACACGATTCATATAATATATAAGTATACTATTAATGAATATACTCATAAGAATGCTAAGAAAACGAACTAATTTGCAAGTTTAACTTACAAATAAGGGTGTTAGAAGCAAAGATGGAGGGCTGCCTGTTGTTCACGGCCAAGCTGTGTGTTCACGGCCCAAGAACACTTGGTGTTCTTGAGTTCACGGCCCAATCTGGGTGTTCACGGCCCAATGTTCTTGACAATTGATGATGAATCAAGGTTGAAATCAAGAGAGATCCATATGAACTACAAGAAGGAATGTGTTTCTTATGATCTTGAGGAGAGAAGAGGGTTTTTGGCTGATGATACTTGAGAGAGAAAGCTTAAGTTCACGGCCAAAGGTGAAGAAGTGAAGGATAAAATCGATCAAACACTTATATATAGGGGTGAAATTCATGGTCCGAAGAGTTCACGGCCGTGAACCCTCGTTTGCGGTCGTGAACCTCGCACGCAAACGTTTACGGTCCGAAGTGTTCACGGCCCGAAGGCTCGTTCATGGCTCGGATGAAGAATGATGTGAGGTGTTCTCAGTCCCTAGTGTTTCACTTCTTAAACAAACAACACCTTTGGTACAAGGTTTAAACACTTAAAACCCATTAATCTAGCCATATAAGATAATAAAAGAATTTAGTTTGACCTTTACACGATATGTTTGACTTTTGTTGACTTTTACAAGACTAAAATTTTTGGGTTGTCACATCTGTGACATCCCCAAAATCACGGACAGAAAAGACCGGTTTAATTTATGCCTTTAAAACAATTTCAGAGTAATCCTTTGATTAGAAGAGTTGCGGAATTTGTTCCCAAACCGAAATATGATAAAATAAGATTTACCAAAGCATTTCATAAAGAAATGTATTTTCATTATAAAACAAAACTCGGGATGTCATGTTCCGATAAACAGACCAAAAGCATAAACATTACAATACAGACCTTACAACAGTTATATATAACAGCAGGTCTATAATCCAAAAATAACTTGACAAGTCATCCAACTTATGCTCTGGCGCCACTACCTGTAATACAAAGAAAACTGAGTGGGTCAGACTTGGGAGCCTGGTGAGCATATAGGGTTTTCGACCCACAATAAATAAATATATTTAGTTCATCAACCAACAATAACCCGATTACCCATTCCCGTTATCCTCACTTTATGTCCCTAAAACAACAGCTATTACAAGGGACCTAATCTAGGATTTTCATCGGGACGGACATTACTGCAAAGGGGTTTCCTTAACAATAGATGTCCTAAAGGCAATCATGAGGGGGATGGAGTACAGCGAATGAACACCCAAGTTCATTAACACCTACAGGTAATGAGCCTGCTAGCGTTCCACTGGACTGTCTAGAAAAGTCCGTGGTCATCATCTAAACTCCGCTAGATGATTGAATCAGCAACAACAACGAGGCCTCTCATCTGTTTATCACACATCAACTATCTACCCATGTTCTACCCAACATATTAGTAGATAAAAATATATATTTTTATACATAGTTTAAAACCTGTATAGCATGTTCATTCAATACATATTCCACATAACAGATGAGGCACACACACATAACACGTATTTCATAGAGAAGAAATCATATCTATGAGATAGAAGAAAGTGAATATACATCCACACATATAACAACAAAATATACACATAACACGTATTTCGTATAAAATACTTCATAATTATGCTTTAGAAGAAAGTAACTACACACTCACTTGATCAGAAGATGATCGGACAGCACTACGGCTTGTAGAAGTAGTATTCTTCGGTAGATCTGGAAGATCTTCACAAAAATTGGCTTCTCGCTGGCAGAGTTTCAGCTCGGAAACTTTTTTCTTCTCGGGATATTCGGGCTTTGGGACTTGCTTCGGGTCTCGGGAATGAAACCGGGGCTTCGGGGGGTTAAAATAGGGCTTAGAGAGAGTATCAGGAGTGGGAGAGTAAGAGATGAGCAACCAAACTCGGCTGACCCTCGATTTCTATTTATAGGGTGAATTTTCTGAGTTCACCTCGTGAGTTTCTAATATTCACCTCGTGAACTGGCTCATCTCGTGAGTTTCTAATATTCACCTCGCGAGCTCGATACGTCATTGCGTTCGTCATGGCCACTTGCACTGGAAGACGTCTATCATCTGTTCACCTCGTGAGTCACTAATGCTCACCTCGTGAACTGACACAACCTTGGGGTTCACGCCCCGAACTTCAGAAATTCATAACTTTTGCATACGAGCTCCGTTTTCGACGTTCTTTATATCCAAGCGTAGGTGAGATTATGCTCTACAACTCTCGTTTAGACTCCGTTGGATAATTTTGATTTATTTTTATTATATTTTTATTATATTATTTTTAGTAGGCCGGGACAGGAAAACTCCGTTATAAATTCATAACTTCTTCATCCGACGTCCGTTTTCGTCTGTCTTTTTACCGTTGGACTACTATCGACGAGATCTTCAATTCTCATTTAGATTGTTTTAGCTAAAAACCGCTCGATCTCAAATCGAGTATTCGGGCTGCACACTGCTAAGTCGAAACTTCGGAAAATCATAACTTCCTCATACAAAGTCAGATTTGGGCGTTTTTTATGCACGCTCTCGGTTTAACTAATTCTACGACTTTCGTTTAGATCGCTAAGGCTAAATATCATTCTATCGTAAATTCACTTTTTACGTCATTCAGCGTTGCCGGTTCTGTCGCGAAACTTTGACAGGTCATAACTTCTTCGTTATAACTCAGATTTCGCCATTCTTTATATATCCGGAAACCTCGTTTCGACCACTACAACTTTATGTAAAAATATCGGGTTTATCTCACACTTAAATTTTGATGCTTATTTTATTCTTAATTCATTAAATTATAATAATTAAGAAAATAAACACATAATTCACATAATACTCAAATAATTCATCTTTATTACTTCAAAAAGAGTTACAAAGGCTAACCTAGACTATTACATCAACGATAATGCCTAGCCTGGAAAAGCGGGTTACATTTCTCTCCCCCTTAGGATGATTCCGTCCCCGGAATCACACATCAACAAACAAATGCGGATAGCGACTCAACATGTCACTCTCCGTTTCCCAGGTGAGATTTGACCCATTCGTATGTTTCCAACGGACAAGCACTAATTCGACCATCTTGTATCGTAATTTCTTAGTCTTTCGGTCAACGATTGCCTCAGGTTCTTCAATCAACCTTTTGTTTTCATCCAATCTTAATTCAGAAATTGGAATAATGTCAGGAACTTCTCCCGTGAACTTCCTCAAATAGCACACATGAAAAGTGTTATGAATACCATCTAGTTCTTCGGGTAATTCGAGCTTGTAAGCTTGGTTCCCAATCCTCTAAAGAACTTTAAAAGGTCCAATAAACCTTGGACTCAACTTTCCCCTTTTACCAAATCTTATAAGTCCCTTCCATGGCGAGACTTTAAGCAAAACCGAATCTCCAACTTCAATAGTCATCGGTCTTCGCTTGTTGTCAGCATAGCTCTTTTGATGATCCTGAGCTGCTAACATTCTCTCTCTAATTATTTTCAGCTTTTCAGCAGTCTGATGGACCATTTCGGGTCCCATAAACTGCTTTTCCCCAGCCTCAAGCCAACAAGACGGCGTACGACACTTCTGTCCGTACAAAGCTTGATAAGGTGCCATCTTTATGCTCGAGTGGAAACTGTTATTGTAGGAAAATTCTACCAAAGGTAAATGTTCATCCCAGTTACCTTGGAATTCCAGGGTACATGTTCTCAGCATATCTTCAAGTGTTTGTATTGTTCTTTCGCTCTGACCATCATTCTGTGGATGGTAAGCTGTACTTAAACACAACTTGGTACCCATTTCCTCTTGTAGACTTTTCCAAAACCTTGAGGTGAAACGGCTGTCACGATCCGATACAATCGTTAACGGAACACCGTGAAGCCTCACAATCTCCTTTACGTAAGAATTCGCAAGCTTTTCCATAGACCATTTCTCATTGGCTGCTATGAAATGCGCACTCTTAGTGAATTGATCAACGACCACCCAAATCATGTCGTGACCGTTCTTTGTTCTAGGCAGTTTAGTGACAAAATCCATGGCAATGTCTTCCCATTTACCCATGGGTACAGGCAAAGGTTCTAAACTCCCATATGGTTTCTGATGTTGTGCTTTGACTCTCGCACAGGTCACACACTCCGCCACGTACTTTGCAATATCAAGTTTCATCGTCGGCCACCAGTAGTAGGGTTTGAGGTCCCTATACATTTTAGTGCTACCGGTATTAAATCGAGTACATGGTTTTGTGAGCTTCTTCCATCAGAAGATCTCTTATTCCTCCTGACTTAGGTGTTGGGTTATGAGCATTCTAACACTCCTAAGTGTACATGCAACCCTAAATACCTTGGATCTATGTTTTCTCTATTATACATACAATTATGAACATCCAAGGTATTATCCTAATCTAGCATACAAAATAATAAATATAACAAGATAGAATACATACCTGTTTGATGTAGAATGTCTTCATGAAGCTTGAGTGCCTAGTGCCCCAAGTGTGACACCTCAAATGGTTCACACAACACCAAATACACTTGGACTAACTTGAGAGAAACTTGAACACTCCTTGAAATCGTCTAGCCCTCACACTCACACATTAGTGCACGATTTCTTGAGCCATGAGATTCTTTTATATGGTGGCTATTAGGGTTACACCATGTAACTCATAACTTTACCCATTCCTTATGCTCCATGGATTTTAACCTCCATGGAGTATCCATGGGTCACCCCATGGACTTAGTCCAACATAAGGAATCTTGGATCACAAGCCCACATATATAAGAATGAATGATTTACACAATCAACCCATATATTTAATTAGTCTCCTTTTGATCACTTAATTAATTCCAAATTAATTCTTGATCAATACTAATTAAATAACCTTATTAATATATTAGAACTTATAATATATTAACCAACCTTAAGTGTTATTTCTCTCATTATAGTCTATCCAAATGCATGATGCCATGCAACCCAAATGGACCATGCCGGGTCGGGTCAAGTCTTACCAATTATAGTTATGGACTTAGACATTAATCTAACAGTCTCCCACTTGGATAAGTCTAAAACTATTATTGCGTATGACTTCAGGAACCGATCAGCAATCGTAGCTCTCAAAAGCTTCTGTCGAACTCTGACCTTGTCGATGAACTCTGACCTTTGTCAATGACTTGTCCATTAGATAAGGGATCATATATTCCTCCATTCTAGATATCATATGGACTGAGACGTGGATTATCAATCATTCTCTCTGTCCATTTGTTGTTTCCCGATTTCCGATTCATGATGACTGACTGATTGAACAAATCAAATCAGTCCTGGCTTGGCCAATCACTCACATGTATCATCTTTAAATCATCGAGGGGCCCACATATATCGCTTTTATCCCGAAGGTAAAAGGAATGGATAAACTTCGACTCATATGGCTTGTTCTACTACTTGTTGAATCATACACAAAGGCACGTTTTATAACATCGAGTTACCGAATGCGTTTTCGTGCAATCAATGTACAACCAACTCATAGTAACAACTCATATCTCTAGGTTTGAAGAATATAAGATATTATCGTCTCATGATCACTCGTGATAAAATCCATGAAGTGATTCAAATGAGCGCGGGTTGAATCCAATACTCAGAACTTATGAGCACTCATGAGTGTTGTAGCACCACTTTGTCCACCAACTTGGACCTCTACAAACCAACCCATGACAGTCTTGATTCATATCTACTTCCAACATATGACCGACTGTGGATGGTTTGAATAACTTAATCATTCAGGAAGAGCGACTTAGTTATTCTGGAAGTCAAAACATGCAAAGTGAAACACAAGAATAAATGAATCAAATATGGTATCAAACCTTATGAATATAAATAAACACTTTTATTTATCACCATACTGATTACTCATTATTCATTGTTTCGGTTTTATCAACTTTATACTTGAATTTAAAACAATAGTTGTCCCATGCTCCAAGCATGTACACTATGTTTTCTAAACACTAGTCATGCCATACACCAAGTATGCATACTATGTTTGTCTATGATCTTTACTTTGTAAAATAGATCAATTGAACATCACTCCAATGATCCTCTTTTCACAGTCCCAAATCCTTACTGCAAATGCAAGAATTCCAAATTCATGCCATTTACTGAAATTTGTTAGATTCTAAACTTATATGCATTGATCCTCTTAATGATTATGCACGAAGTCAGAAAGACTTTACAACAATCATTACAGAGCATTCCAAAGGAGATCAGCTCCTTGGAAACATCCTTCTTTCATTAAGTTTCTTAATCTTACACAGATTGAATAATTTCTAACTTTGAAACATTTCCATATTCCATTTTGACTATCACTTCTGAACAAGAGTTGCCTCCTTACAGATTATGTCAATATGGTCCTTCCAGAATTAACATTATACTTCCACTTGTCCTCGAGCAACCAATCTTTGGTAAACCTTAGATTGTCCTCGACAATTGCTTAATCATTTTAGTCATATCCAATTCTAGACCTTTTCCCTTCATAATGCCCCAGGCATTTGGAAAATTTTAGAAAGGATGAATATAGCACATGTAATCGATCCTATATCCGAAGCATATGGGACACGATTCATGATGTCTCACATAAAGACTAAACCAGTCTTTTGCTATAATATTTCCATTTCAATTTGCCAAGTTCTCAAAATTCAGATTATGAAAAGGGATGCCGTAATCATAATCGAATTTTAGAACGCAAATAATGGACCCATATATAGAATTTCCTTATGTTGAGCTATTCCAACATGAAATTCATATATATATCCTTGATTAAATACGATTAAAATCTCAATCTAAGCTTTTAGAATTGAAATGAAGTATAATTTCATCTCCCTTAATTATAGCAAAACAACTTTTTCAACCCCTGCAACCTCACGAATTGAACTTTTGTTTTCTATAATTAACATTGCTAACTTGCAACCTTTGTCATAATTATCATGCTCCCACTAACATGATGATTATTAGAATAACACTTATGCTCCCACTAGCTTTGACATGTACTCAGAAATCAGCTGACTTTCTTACCAAAGTTCAGATTTCTGATACTAGATTGTTTTGATAAAACTTTATCAAAATCATACACCTCTCTTAGATAGCTCACATGTGTGTCTAAACAATTTTAGAACTATGAAAAGGGATGTCGTAATCATAGTCTCAATTGTTTAGACCTTTGCCACTTCTCACAAGTCCATGTTAGTGTGCCGGTAAACCACACACGCTCCACTAATGACTTTGAGAATGCAAATATCACAATTGCTATCTAGCTAAAATCTACTTAGTGAAAGTGTTTCCTCACCATCATTTTCATGAATCGGAGAGAAACCTTATGACACTTAGATTTAATAGTGTATGTGTTCTTATCCATGTGAATTTGTCAAAACCATAATCACAAGACAAGGTTAGTGACAAATCCAAACTCATATTGATTAAACTTGTGCAATCTTAAATTCTTGCCATTTGGCAGCTCGGGTGCCTGCCATTGCTTCCAAGTAGTTGTGCAACCAATTGAGAACTCTCAGAACTCCTATGCAAAGCCAACTTGAATAGGCACAAAAATTTCAACACGATAGGTTATCAACCTCAAGTCGTGTGCTAGTGAAGGACTTTTAGGTTTTATTCTTGATTAAGTCTTGAAACTTTCAAGAGCTTTAAGACTCCCACTGTCCTCTTGACATATAAGACTCCCTTGCCAAATATTCAAGAGATAGTGCGGATTCTTTATCAAGACTAACACTTTACACAATTGGCCTAAGTTGGTCTCTGTTTTATCCAAAACATCACAACTTACCAATTTCAAATGTACAAGAGTAGATAACCTTTTACTCTTACATTTGACTAGTGTTAACAAACCCTCTTTAAGATATGTCACTCAAGTTACAATCTTGGAGTATGACTCTAAGAATTGTTTTGGAACGAAGTATGACTCATCTTTTTTATTTAACCATTTCAACAATTCATGACTCCTCTTCTTAGTCATAAGAATGCACTAAGATGACTTTAGAGGACCAATTGTGATATGGTATCTTAATCATTAAGATGATCATAAACATGATACTAAAGTACTCTCCCATCTTTTCAGATTTGAGAAACTTTTATCTTTCTGCCATACTTTGATTCTTCTTATTCGTTCTGTCTCACATTGAAACTTCTCCAATGCTACAGACTTATACTTAAACTTATAAGTATAACCATATTTACTGAAATTAAGTAAATCATGATGAATAGTCTTCTTGATCTTTTGTGGTGGACTTGACCAGTGCACAAGAATGTGTACTCGATCCCTTAGTCCTTTCCTTATTCACATAAGGAATTAGTCTTAATTTTCCAAGCTGAAAGTTCTAATTCATCATACTATACAACTTGCATGATTCCAAGTTTCGGTCCAATTGAACCTTGGGTGATGAGAATCTTTCCTTATTTGGTAATATTAGTCACTACCACAACCGAAAGAATCAAATCCATTTTTCCAGTATTGCTATCAATGGAATCTTATAAGCAACAACTTTTCACAAATGCCATTGTAAGGATACTTAAAATAAATAAAATCAAAACCTTTTTCTTTTATTTTAAAACTTTGCGGAAAAACTTATCCTTACAATCCATATGAAAACCTTGTTGTTATCTATTCCTAAGCAATATAAATATCATAACTCTTAAGTAATAGCCCAAAATTCTGATCACCGAACCATGCGATTGAAATCCATCTTCGCGATCAGAATCAGCATGTACTTAATATAGTTAGACAATGGACTTTACCTGAAGTAGAGCCAAACTTATTGACTTTAACATCCTTAGGTAAATTTGGCAGCTTCGTAACCAATGCCCCTTCCTTTGGCAATAGTTACCTATGGACCCTTGATAATGGGACTATCTCAGACTTCGCCTCTCTCTTTACCATTGGGTCAACCGAGTTGACTATGGCCGATCCCTTTCCATTGGGAAGAGAGAGCTTTACTAGATATCCAATGTCATCATTGTCAATGTCCATAGCGTTTTAGGAAGTTGATCTTAGCAAAGAGATAAGATCATTAAGGTTCTTGTCTTAGTCTGTTTCATAGGATTCCCAAAAGAACTCACTATGTGACTTAGAAAGTAGTTGAGCCACCAACTTTCTCAAGACTTTGACACCCAACTCTCCCAGCTTGTCAATATGTGACTTCATCTCTAAGATGTGATCACACATAGACCTTGCTTGCCATTAGGGCTTGAGTGACCTTGAACTTGTGGGTTAGGGAGAATAATTGGAGGAGGTGGAGGAAGTAAAGTTCCAAGAGATTTGGGAAGATCATAGATGTCTGAACTAGACATCTTTTGGGAGATATTCAAGATAGTTGATCTAAAGTCCTTAATATAACACCCAATATGAAATATTAAGGCTAGGATCCAACAACCTATTTATAACTGGAAGAGGGATGCCGTAATCCGAGTTATAAAATAGTTGAAGGTAGGTAAATGACGATTTACCAATTTCTACCATGAAAAACGAAATAATGTAATTAGGTTTTTAATTGGATTTGAAACTCCTAGATCTTTTGAGATTCATTGAACTTTTCAATGGCATGTTTCAATCTCGAGTGTGCCCTTCAGGTTTTGTGACTGGGATGCCGAGGATCACAAAACAAGGTGTGAAGTAACCATGCAAATATAATTGGTACCCTTAATATTTACCCCTCAATCGATGTGCCGGTTAACCACACGAGCTCCACCGATACTATGATAAATATTAAGTTACCCTTTGCCTACTTTGTTAAATCCAGGTTAGTGTGCCGGTTAACCACACACGCTCCACTAACGACTTAAGCAAAGTGCAAAGTGTAATTTCATGGGTTAGCACCAAATTCACATTTTCCTAAGTAACTAAGATTGGGTATTAATAAGAGTTTAGTTACTTAGTATTTATCATTAATACTTTTAATGAAAGGAGAATTATAGTCCTTGTCCTACCCGTTCGGCTAACGACCCTCCACCAGTCAAGGAAGCGGTGGGTGAGAGTGGACACCCATTAAACTGCCATTTTATAGGCAGTAACCTTATACCCCCCCTTATAGACCGGCTTCGTGAATGAGGCCTACTAACGGTAAGACTGACTTTACTCTTATACATATATATAAATATTATTAACTTATAATATTATAAAGTATAAGGGTTGAATTTTAACTTTTAAAATTCTAAGGGCTAACTTGGAATTAAATTATTCATAAGTGAAAACTTTTCAAATTCCAAAACTTGAGGGCAAGTTTTGAAACTATTCAAAACTAATTAATTCCATAACTTATGAGTTTAAAGTAGTTTTAATTAAAAAAAAACTCTTCAAGTTCCATAACTTGAGGACAAGTTATGGAAGACTTTAAATTAATTAATAAAAAAAATAACTTTTTTTTATTGTAACTTATGGAACTAATTAAGGTTACACTTTTTTTTTAATTTAATGAAGAGACTCTTGAACCTCCATAACTTGAGGACACGTTATGGAGTCATAAAACCATTTAATTAGAACTAGACTCTTCATTTTGTAACCTTTGCCAACTTTTATGAGTTTTATGATTCTTAAATGTGACTTTTCATATAACTTGAGGACAAGTTACAAAAACACACTTTGGAATCAACTCTTAGATTAAAATGGATTGAAAACAACTATTTCACACAACTTTTCTATTAATCTAAGAACCTCATAAGAACAAGATAATTCAAATCATCAATCTTCAAGAAATTAGCATGAACATACAAACTAATACAAATCTTGAAATTATGACAATTATCTTAGAAATTGGATTAGCATGAACATTACCACATCAAAAACAAGTTTATAAGTCCAAAAACATCTTAGGGTAATGTTCCTAGTCCAATTCCAGCCAAAACAATCGAATATATGCATCCAACTCGATTTTTCAGCTACTTTTGCAAGTATAACAAGAAAACAAGCCTAGGCTCTGATACCACTATTGGGTTATGAGCATTCTAACACTCCTAAGTGTACATGCAACCCTAAATACCTTGGATCTATGTTTTCTCTATTATACATACGATTATGAACATCCAAGGTATTATCCTAATCTAGCATACAAAATAATAAATATAACAAGATAGAATTCATACCTCTTTGATGTAGAATGTCTTCATGAAACTTGAGTGCCTAGTGCCCCAAGTGTGACACCTCAAATGGTTCACACAACACCAAATACACTTGGAATAACTTGAGAGAAACTTGAACACTCCTTGAAATCGTCTAGCCCTCACACTCACACATTAGTGCACGATTTCTTGAGCCATGGGATTCTTTTATATGGTGGCTATTAGGGTTACACCATGTAACTCATAACTTTACCCATTCCTTATGCTCCATGGATTTTAACCTCCATGGAGTATCCATGGGTCACCCCATGGACTTAGTCCAACATAAGGAATCTTGGATCACAAGCCCACATATATAAGAATGAATGATTTACACAATCAACCCATATATTTAATTAGTCTCCTTTTGATCACTTAATTAATTCCAAATTAATTCTTGATCAATACTAATTAAATAACCTTATTAATATATTAGAACTTATAATATATTAACCAACCTCAAGTGTTATTTCTCTCATTATAGTCTATCCAAATGCATGATGTCATGCAACCCAAATGGACCATGTCGGGTCGGGTCAAGTCTTACCAATTATAGTTATGGACTTAGACATTAATCCAACATTAGGAACCCAAATACGATCTTGGAATACCTTTAGTCCATGACCATTTGTACCAAACACCAACGTTTTGCCCAAACGTTCCTCCTTCCGGTCATTCTTTTCAGAAGCTTCCTCTTGAGCTTTCTTTATACTCTCCACAATTGTCGAGACAACTTCTATTCTCAACGCTCCTGGCCTTTTTCTCTCAACATTGACTTTCTGACTGAGAGCATCAGCGACAACATTAGCTTTACCGGGATGGTAAAGTATCTCACAGTCGTAGTCCTTGAGTAACTCCAGCCAGCGTCGTTGCCTCATATTCAGTTCTTTCTGATTAAAGAGATATTGGAGACTCTTATGATCAGTGAAAAGTTTGCACTTCGTGCCATAGAGGTAATGCCTCCATATTTTCAGAGCGAAAACTACCGCTGCCAACTCCAAATCATGAGTGGGGTAGTTCTTTTTGTGCTCTTTCAGCTGTCGAGACGCATATGCTATCACCTTTTCTCTTTGGGTCAAAACACAACCCAATCCAACACCAGACGCATCGCTATAAACAGCGAAGTCTTCGACTCCGTCGGGTAAAGAAAGAATCGGTGCTTCACATAGCTTCTTCTTTAGCTTCTCGAATGCTTCCTTATGCTTCTCACTCCAAGTATAAGTAGCTCCTTTGTGGGTCAAAGCTGTTAATGGAGTAGCGATCGAAGAAAAGCCTTGGATAAACCTTCGGTAATATCCGGCTAATCCTAAAAAGCTTCGGATCTCCGTGGGACTTTTTGGTTGTTCCCACTTCATTACAGCCTCAATCTTTGCTGGATCAACCATTATCCCTTATTGGTTGACCACGTGACCCAAGAATTGGACTTCTCGAATCCAAAAATCACATTTGGAGAACTTAGCATACAGCTTCTCCTTCTTCAAGACTTCTAACACTTCTCGCAAATGTCTGCCATGCTCCTCTAGGCTTTTCGAGTAAATCAGAATGTCATCTATGAACACTATCACAGATTTATCAAGGAATGGATTACAGACCCTGTTAATTAAATCCATGAACGCTGCTGGTGCATTGATTAGTCCAAACGACATAACCAAAAACTCGTAATGCCCATATCTCGTTCTGAAAGCAATCTTCTCTATGTCCTGCTCTCTTACTTTCAGCTGATGATATCCTGACCTTAGGTCGATCTTTGAAAAATAACTTGAACCTTGTAGTTGATCGAACAGGTCATCAATCCTCGGCAACGGATATCTATTCTTTATTGTTGCCTTGTTCAGCTCTCTGTAATCGATGCACATTCTCATACTTCCATCTTTCTTCTTCACGAATAACACCGGAGCTCCCCAGGGTGATGAACTAGGTCTAATGAAACCTTTGTCCAATAACTCCTGAAGTTGCATCATTAGCTCCTTCATCTCCGTCGGTGCTAGTCGGTACAGTGCTTTTGCTATTGGCGTGGTCTCTGGTAACAAGTCTATTCTGAACTCCACTTGTCTATTAGGCGGTAATCAAGAAGATCCTGTAACTCAGCTCTCTTGGATCCTAACCTACTTTGATTATTAGCATTCCATAAAACGAATATTAGCTTTAAGACTTTGCAATTTTTTTCTTAAAGATGATCCATGGATTATCATGAATCCCCCCGTTGGAACTTGAGTCCAAGAATCTCGAACTACATCATCAAAACCATCCATATCAAACCAAGAATGGAATAAACGAAATGGAGTGGGACCAAAATCAACTTTATGATCCAAAAGAAGAATGAGACGAATCCCATAGGAATATCTACCAAATTAGTCCAAAAAACTATTCGTGACTAAAAATTACAGACTAAAAATCTATCCCATAGGAATGATTCGTGACTAAAAATCGGTCAAGCTATATTAAATTTAGACCCCTACTTATCACTCCAAGTAAATTGCGGACCTCCCATAGGAATATCTACCAAATTAGAATGATCGATGAATTGATTGAAAGTAGTTGTTGGAGTTGAATGAAACTAATTGAAAGTAGTTAATTTTATTAAATATTTAATAACATTCGATTTATGAATATAAATTCCATAACAATTTAATATTTTTAAGAATAGTTTTTAGTTTTATTAGTATAGTGTAATAATACTTTTATATTTTATGTATATAAATAAAAATATGATATAATTATATTTACTATCATATTAAATTACAACTTATATTTAAAAACGAGTAGTTAAATAAAAAATTTATATAGAATAAATAAATCAAATATATATATATATATATATATATATATATATATATATATATATATATATATATATGAAAAGTTTAATAAAAAACTATTATTAATGGTTCTACAAAGAACCAAATATTTTTTCAAGTTTTAGAGCTTATTATTTATCGGGAAAAAAAAAACTAAAAGGATCTAAATTTATAACTTTACATTGTGAATGCTTATATATTTTTCGGATTTACCGTGTGAATTCAGATTCAGAATGTGAATCTGCACAGATTCACACTGTGAATTTAACGAAAAAAAAGTAAAATTTTTGTATCGAATTTGATATAATTGGAAAAAAAAAGATAAAAAGTTATGAATTTCTGTATTTTTAGTTTTTCTTTTATAAAAAAATAAGTTGAAAAAGTTGAAAAAAAAATTGATTCCATAATTAATAATGATTTTTTTTTTGTACTCACCCTATATATTTATTTATTTATATTATTTTTTTAAATTATAAGTAACTTTTTCCAATTCAATATAATAATTAAACATATAAACAAGAAGTTAATACATCTTAATAGACAAACGGATTACAAATTACATGGCTAAACTTTTAAAAAAAATAAATGTAAATCTTTTGAAAAAAAAAACAAATATATGCATGGGAATAGCTTTTATCCATGTAACTATTTTAACCAAGCCAGTCCAATCATGCCTGTATATTACAGTACGAGAGTAGGCATGCCCCCCACCCTCCTCTCTACAAACACCTCCCCCACTCGCATATATAATGCGTCTTTATGTTAATAGAATTCAAGCAAATTTACTTACTAAAATAAAGGTTAATGCCATAATGTCAAACGACCTTCTATGGCAACGAAGTAATCTTACAATAATTTAATGTTTATTTAAAAAAAAATACTCAAAAAAATTATTTTTAGCAAAAATAATCAATATTAAGAAAAAACATAAAAAAAAAAAATTTCTAAGTGTGTCATTACAAATCAAGATTTCCGGTTCGAAAATGAAATTTCAAATTATAAAAAAATGAAATTTTGAATTTAAGAACATATTCGAAATCAGAAAAGCAATACCGGATTTCGATAAAATAATTTTTTATTCCTTAAATTTAACAAAAAAAAAATTAACGGGTTTATGCCATAAAAATCATTATATATACAACATTGTTCTATTTTAGTATAAACTTTATTTTTTCTTTGCATATGTCATTATATTTTAGAAAATGTTTTATTTTTGGGCATTTCACCGATCACCAACAAGTCATGATGACGGGTCGATTTGACTTGGATAAAATGTTTTTCTCAGTTTTATTTAGCCTCAACTTCTACGTAAGAGTTTGCATTTAGCCTTAATATCTTTTTGTTCCCTATTTGCCATTATTTTTTCGAAAAAGTTTTATTTTAGCCTTTGGTCATTCACAAATATGAATTTTAAAACGTAACAACTCAAAATGAAAAATAAAAAGTTAAAGGAATGAGTCAAAACTGCAATTTCTCCTTGAGGGGCGGGGCATGTTAGCTAGTAAGTCAATGTCTTGTTTTTTTGTATTATTAGTGTTTGTTGTATTTAGTGTTCATATGTATTTTAAAATGGAGGAAAAAGACCTGGTATAAGTCTAGAATCCGAAACATCTAATAAACGATGTTACATGCTAATCTTTGAGCCAATCAAAATTGTCATTTCTTCGGTTTCTCAACAAAATTTGTCATTGGAAATATTTTGTTTCTCAACAAATATATCATTAGATGTAACGCTCGCGTTTCGCGATAGACATTAATTATAAAAATATGTATTCACGTCGGTCGATGATTGTAATCATTTATAAATAAATAAAAGAGAATTATTTGAATATATGTGTTTATATATTATATGTGTGGAAATTGGACATATATTATGGATATAGATCCGGTAAAAAAAATTGGTATAAAGGTAAGAAGTTTTTTTGGCATTATTTTTTGCGAACAAATCAAATGAATCACTAGATGAATAAAAAGTAATATGATTCACAAAAAAGAAATTCCGAAAAAATATCTCGATGATTCATTTTTACGATGATTTTGTTGATACTTGTAACGACTCAAAAATCACAACAATTTTAATTTTTTCAAAACAACCTAAAATCATAAAAGGTTTACAAATCATTGTTTTGAAAGTGTTCAACAATATCAGAGTATCCCAAAATCATAAGATCATGAAGCAGGAGAATGTGTACGGTCACGCATTCTCCTTTCCACGATCATCAGAAGTAGCTGAAACAACAAATTAAAACTGTAAACCAAAGCTTACTGAGTTCTGTTGGATTGGGTGTTTAACTCCATAAATATAATTGTTATATAGTTGAATTGATAGTAGCACAGCCTTTTCTGTTGCCCTCAAAACTAGCAACTAGACAGGATGACTTTTAGAGAGAGAGGTTGAATTTATTATTTGATTAATAAATTGAAATAAATAATTTGTTAATATATTATGAGAATAATATATCAATTAGAAATAGCAGTATTTAATTAATAGTTAATCATAAATTAATTGGAATTAATTTTAGGATTAAAAAAATTAATTAAAAGTGCAGGGGGCTAATGTGCAATTGCTCAATAGTTGAGCAAGAGGTTCCAAAACCTTCCTAGGGAAGGAGGTGGAAGGTTTTCATATGGATAATCTAGGGTTTCTAGATTATCCCATGTGAATAAATAAGGAGCTGGATAATTACCAATTTGAAATATTAATATTATATTCAGATTAGGGTTATCCAGGGCATCTTTGTTGCACTATAAATAGGCTTCTAGCCCTTAGGATTTTCGGCCACTTGAAACCCTAGAGAGATATCCGAAAATCCTTAGCTCCCCTCTCCTCTCTCCTTTCTCATCATCTTGCTAGTGTTGGGTGTGATCTATTAGAGACACGACATTTGTGGTGCTTGCTCTCTAAGTGTGACATCCCCAAATTCACGGTCATTTTAAAAATTTTATTTATGCTTATTTAAAAATCAGAGTATCCTTTTTGAAAAGTAGTATTGCGGAATTTGTTCTCAGAAAACATGATAATGATGTTATCAAAGCATTTCCAAAGAAATGTATTTTTATTTAAAACATCGGGATGTCATCGTCAATACAGAAACATAATCATAAACAGACCTTACATTCATTTACACTAATGATTTACATCTCCTTTAATCTCTCAGTGTAATGTATCTTCGCATCGATACCTATGATTCAAGTAAACTGAGTGGACCAGGTTGGAAAACCTGGTGAGTACATAGGGATTTCAATCCCACAATGTTATACCATATATATATATATATATATATATATATATATATATATATATATATATATATATATATATATATATATATATATATACACTTTAGAACTTACAATATATACAATTTCACCTCATATAAGCAATTTTACCCCACCCCGTCGATCCTCACAACGACACGATCCATACTCCCGGATCTAAATTAATAGCTTTAACTAATCCATACTCCTGGATCAGGTTCGTCTAATCCATGCTCTCAGATTAATGACAAATGACTATGCCCACTCCATACTCTCGGACTAGGGACGAATGACTATGTCTAATCCATGCTCTCGGATCAATGACAATTTTATAGTTCGACCTTCCTGTTAGGATTAAAATCATTAAAGATCTTTTAGATTCAAAACAAGTAAAAGCAAGAACACAACGATTATTCAAAGAATGCTGAATGATTAAGTGTCACGCCTCAGAAGAACTCTATAAAGAATTGCTACTGTAGAGGCGTGATTAGGGTTACAGCATAAAGAGCAGAGTTAACTAAAATACGATGCATGCATGCATCTTAAATACTCAAACCCTATAAATAAATACGAGTGGACAAGCCCAACTCGTTAATATAAAAGACTAAACTAAAAGCCCAATGACGCAACATCTAATACCCAACAAGAATACATCGGTTACTGGAATGTCGCCTGAAAAAACGCGACTTGACAACTGTAGATGTCAGACCCATACGTCATGCGGTGGTAAAGTAGTTGTCGATTCAAAACTTTCACGTGCCCATTTGAATTCTTATCGACAATGAATTGTCGCGTCAGCTTTGCCCTTTCGCAGTTGAGAGTGATTTCATTTGTCTTGATTGGAAACTGACTTCATTGATTGAACTGCGAACTTGAAAATAAACATAAGTACCACAAACCTGACTTGTAGAAAATCAATAAGATCTTCGTGCAAGAGTTTCAAAGATAAAGAAATAAAACAATATTTTTATGTGGAATTTTGTGATGTCTCAATAAAGACACAAAACGGTTGATCCCGGGCAAAGATCTATTCCTTCAACGTCAAGAGAGACTAAGAAGTGTCTGCGTGGTTTCCCGTTGCAATACGATCAAGTGTTTGATAAGAAACATTATGTAACATCCGGAGTCCCAGGTACATCATTTTGATTATTTACTTTTGAAGTTTATAGAATGACTCGACGAGTTGGTGCTACAACTCGCCGAGTAGTATCGCGAATGGACACGTGGGTTTAATGACCTACTCGACGAGTCCGAGAGGCGACTCGCCGAGTAAGCGCTTGGATGAGAAACCCTAAATCCCCGGGTTTGGGGCCTATTTAAAGGCACTTATAGCCTCATTTGCGGCTACCCTTCCTTGAGAGCAAACCCTAAACGACCTGTGAGCCTAGAGAGAGAGTGCTTTGCTAATTGTGAGTGTTTGGTGCATTTTGTGAAGAGAATAGAAGATTTCAAGGCCAAGGGACAAGAGGGTGCTGCTAGATCTGAGGTTGTTTCACTTCAAAGCTTATGGGAAAGGTATAAAGCTTTCACCTTTCTCATTCTATTGTATAGATCTTAGGATTTTGTGAATCTAGGGTTTTTCCACCCAAATATGAGGACCTTGAGGGTTCCATGCTCAATGAAAGGGTTGAACTTCAGATCTGGACCATGTGAGGTCCCTAGAGTCCAAAAGTCCCTGCTTTATCCAACCATAATAGTGATCTTGAGTGAAAAACCCTTTTTGGGGTGTGTTTTGGCATTTTAAGCTCAAAATGCCATGCATGAACGTAAAGCCTATGACTTTACGTGATAGATGAGCCTTAGGAGTGTAGATCCAGAGTTTGGGGAAGTTCCCTGCCTTGAAAATGACTGAATGAGAGATGAGTCTGAATGGACTCGCTGAGTCAAGAAGTCGACTCGACGAGTCGGATGGGGTTGTCCCGATGGATTAGATCGTACAGCAACTCGGCGAGTTAAGTCAGACTTTTGAGTAATTCTGGGAATGGCGAGCAGACTCGTCGAGTTCCATGAGTGCACTCGATGAGTAAGGTCAACATGGACTGTTGACTTGAGTTTGACTTCTGTTGGCTTAGGGTTTTGTCACACCCCCAAACCAAGGATGGCGGAAACGTCCGGGGGTGGAGGACTTCATGTATAGTATCATAACAACAATTGTAATAGTAATTGAAGCAAACACAACCAACATATATATAATTGAAAAAGTGACATCATTGTATGAATTACATGTTTACGAATCAATTACAATATGTTGACAAAATATGAAATAGTAGACGCCTTAGCGCCCCATCCTCAAAAGCACTTGGTTACATGTTTAATGATTTCCTGAGAATACAAGTTGTTTGAAAAAGTGTCAACACAAAGGTTGGTGAGTTCATAAGCTTTTGTTTGGTATTATTAAAAGCCTTTCGTTTGTAAAAGTAGTATTTGTGTTAGAAAATCCAATATTTTCCTTAATGTGTAAATGTAGTCTTAAAACCCAAAGACCGAAATGTACAAGTAATTTGTCATATTTATAGTAAAACAATGCAAGTTTAAATCGACATAAACTCGTTAAATTTTAATGAAGTTCCCGTAAATTCCAATGTTTATTAATACTTTATGTGAGTTTATTATAACCATACTATGACCAAGGTTGCCTAAAACGACGTTCTTCAGGCGTCGGAAATGTTATGACATTTGTCACCCCAGACCTATCGGTCTAACTGTTGCATGCAGTTTAGGTGTGGGTTTGTCAAACCCAATATAGATCTATACACAACTATCACGCTCTCCCTCAAGGAGACTCTGGTTACAATACAGGACTTAATAGTAATTTGAAGTAAATGTCTCACAAAGTCATTAACGGAATTACGTGTTATGAAAACTTGGTACCGTATGGCCGTACCTTGCTTAATGAAAATATCCTTTGTATAAATGTACCCTTTTTAAATGTATGTGTTATGTAATGTATCATAAACTATACCTATTATAGTTTATCAACCAAGGGTAGTACGTAGTAATGTATGCAAACTATATTCAAAATAGTTTATTAAATGTTTGAATGTATCGGTTGTACTTTGATTATAATCACTTGTTATTCTTTATATTTTATATGTCCAAATCCATTTGTAAACTGATGTGTGTCTAAATATTAAGATAAAATGTCATATATTGCAATAACATATAATCACATAAAGATATACACCTTGCTCAACATGTTACAAGTGAAATGAAATTGACAGCAACTTTTCGTTGAATACAGTTTCTGTTAGAAAAAGTTTAATTGTGTTCTTGATGATTTTACTTGTATTCCCCCCTTAAAACTTAAGAAAAACTTGTAAATGTAGGGGTATGAACTCACCTTATGTGGTTTCAGTAGATGAAAGTGAGAGAGAGGAAGTATTCAACCCAAGAACACTAAGAAGATGTCTTGATGATTCGAGAATCTAACACCGAATAAGATGAAATTTGTGTAAGATATCAATGATTTGAGTAGAATGGAGTGTAATAATTATATGAATGATGAAGATACTTACTAACTGAAGAAAGAAATCCCTGAAGAAAGCCTTGAAGTTCTTGAAGTTGAGAGAAAAGATGAGAGAATTTTGGAGAGTGTCCTTTGGTTGCTAAGTGTAGAATGAAAGAACTTTATGGAGAATGAGGAGAGAGGATCAATCCTCCAGCTCTTAGAACGTGGGAAGAGCTGGAGATTGGGTGTAAAGGTCCACTAAGGAGACAAGGGGTAGTGGGAAAGAGTGGCTGATCATAGAGTGAGGTGGTGGTGGTTTGCTTTTGCCATAAATTAAGGAAAAACAAATATTCCCTCAATAATTAGTTCAACCACTAATTCTTTTAATATATTTTTATAAAAACCCTGGAGATTTATATATTTTGGGGCCTTAGTTTATAAAATAAAGTTTTGGGTGAAAATCCCACGTTAAAATAATGAAAAACGGAGTTAAAACGAAGTCGTAGTCGAAAAACCGGTAAAAAGGGGCCGTCTGCGAGACCTCTCGCATGGGCTGTCTGAGAGGCTTCTCATGCGAGGCTTCTGTCCTGAGAGGCTTCTAATGAGAGGCTTCGGTCCTGAGAGGCTTCTCATGGGAGGCTTCGGTCCTGAGAGGCTTCTCATGAGAGGCTTCGGTCCTGAGAGGCTTCGGTCCTGAGAGGCTTCTCATGAGAGGCTTCGGTCCTGAGAGGCTTCGGTCCTGAGAGGCTTCTCATGAGAGTTTTCGCTTCTAATAGGAGGGTTTTGGTTCCTTAAGGTTATTTTACCCGTTTTTACCCCGTTTCAAGTGGTTTTTGACCCGGTTAAGGGTCGATATGACCCAAATGATTACAAAAAGTTAAAGTAACTTTTGAGAGAGATTTGGGAGAGATTTCAAATAGAAAGAGATAGAGTGAAAACGATTTAGAGAGGTTTCGTTTGTGATTAATTTGAGTGTCCGGCTTCACAACGCAAGGTTCGTAAACCCCGTTAAACCGTGTTTTAGTGGCGTACACAATCCCGATGATTGTGCAATAGTGTTTTATCGCTTTGGTTCGTTGTTTAGCACTGTTAAGGCTAAGGAAAATCAAACACATGAACTTTCCAAATGATGATTTCTCATTAAAATAGCGAATTGTATAGTGATTACATAACGTAAACCCTAACATACAAGGGTTATTGGAGTTGACCGGTTTGACTTGTTGACTTTGTTTGACTTTGACTTGACCGAAATTTGACGGTTGTCACATCATCCCCCCGTTAGAAGGAATTTCGTCCCGAAATTTTCATTTTGACTGGGATTTCAAGAGTTTGGGAAGAGATGTGGATACTTTTGTTTCATCTGATCCTCGCGTTCCCAGGTGAATTCGGGTCCTCGTTTAGCGTTCCAACGGACCTTCACGATGGGAATACGACTTTGTTTCGTTCGTTTGATTTCCCGATCCATGATTTCGACTGGTTCCTCCACGAAGTGGAGATTTTCGTTAACTTCGATTTCGTCGAGTGGTATTACGAGTGTCTCATCAGACAAACACTTCTTTAGGTTCGACACGTGAAATGTGGGATGTACTTTGTCGAGTTCCTGAGGTAATCGAAGTTTGTATGCTACTGGCCCAATCCTAGCAAGGATTTCGAATGGCCCGATGTACCTTGGATTTAGTTTCCCGCGTCTGCCGAATCGTATCATTCCTTTCCAAGGGGAAACTTTTAGTAGTACGCGATCACCCACCTGGAATTCCAAGGGTTTGCGTCGTTTGTCTGCGTAACTCTTTTGCCGATCGCGAGACGCTTTCAGTCTTCCTCGAATTTGAACGATCTTTTATGTGGTTTCCCTTATGATTTCAGGGCCACTGAGGGTGCTATTAGAGACTTGCCCTCTAGCTAGTTGTGTATCCCACACCTCAGCCCAACACAGGGGTGATCTGCATTTGCGACCGTAAAGAGCTTCGAATGGAGCGACTTTGTGGGTGGTAGGCCGTACTCATGTCAAGCCTAGTTCCCAATGATTTTTGTAGAGACTGCCAAAACCGTGAGGTAAATCTACTATCTCTATCGGAGATAATGGATATCGGCACACCATGGAGTCGTACAATCTCTCTGATGTACGTTCTAGTCAGCTTCTCCATCTTGTCGGTTTCTTTTATCGGTAGGAAGTGTGCTGATTTGGTCAATCTGTCTACGATTACCCATATGGTGTCAAGCCTGCCCGATGTCTTAGGCAGCTTGGTTATGAAGTCCATGGTTATTCGTTCCCACTTCCACTCAGGTATATCCGGTTGTTGTAATAGCCCGGATGGTTTCTGGTATTCGATTTTGACCTTGGCGCAAGTCAGACACTTGCTCACATAGGTAGCAATCTCAGCTTTCATGTTCGGCCACCAGTATAATTTCTTGAGGTCCAGATACATCTTATCTGACCCGGGATGGATGGAATATCGATTCTTGTGTGCTTCATTCATGATGACGTCTCGGAGTCCACCGAACTTCGGTGTCCAGATTCGATTCATGAGATAACGTACTCCATCATCCTTGACTTCTAAGTTTTTATCCATTCCCCTTAATGTCTCTCCTGCCACCTTTTCTGGTTTCAAAGCTTCTAGTTGAGCTTCCTTGATTTGTATGGTCGTGTGGGAATGGATCGTCATTGTTAAGGATTTTACTCGGCGGCCCGAGTACTCCTTCCTGCTTAGAGCATCAGCCACTACATTGGCCTTGCCCGGATGATAACGAATTTCGCACTCGTAGTCATTCAGCAACTCTACCCATCTCCTCTGTCGCATGTTGAGCTCTTTCTGATTGAGGATATGCTGAAGACTTTTGTGATCAGTGAAGATAGTGCATTTCGTGCCGTAGAGGTAGTGTCTCCAGATCTTCAAAGCGAATACCACTGCTCCTAATTCCAGGTCGTGCGTAGTATAATTAACCTCGTGCGTCTTAAGCTGTCTTGATGCATACGCGATAACCTTCCCTCTCTGCATGAGCACACATCCGAGGCCTTGATTTGAAGCATCACAGTACACTACGAAGTCCTCGGTTCCCTCTGGGAGAGACAAGATCGGTGCGCTGCATAGGGCTTGTTTTAACGTTTGGAAAGCAGTTTCTTGTTTATTTTCCCACTTGAATATCACACCTTTCTGCGTCAAGGTGGTGAGTGGTTTCGCAATCTTGGAGAAGTTTTGTATAAATCTTCGGTAGTAGCCAGCAAGCCCAAGGAATTGTCGAATTTCGGTTGGCGTCTTGGGTGCTGACCAATTCTCGATTGCCTTGATCTTGGAGGGATCCACATGTATGCCTTTCTCACTTACCACATGGCCAAGGAAATCCACTTCTCTAATCCAGAATTCACACTTAGAGAACTTAGCATAAAGCTTCTCCGCTCTTAGTGTCTCTAGCACTTGGCGTAGATGTAGGCGATGCTCTTCTTCGCTTCGCGAGTAGATCAAGATATCGTCGATGAATACGATTACAAACTTGTCTAGGTAGGGTCGACACACTCTATTCATTAGGTCCATGAATACTGCAGGTGCGTTTGTTAAACCGAAGGACGTCACCACAAACTCGTAGTGCCCATAGCGAGTTCTGAATGCAATTTTGGGAATATCTTCTTCTTGAACTCGTAGCTGATGGTAACCTGACCTTAGGTCGATCTTTGAGAAGAAATTTGCTCCTTGGAGTTGGTCGAAAAGGTCGTCGATTCGGAGTAGAGGATATCGGTTCTTGATGGTGAGTTTGTTTAGTTCCCGATAGTCGATGCACATGCGAAAGGATCCGTCCTTCTTCTTTACAAAAAGGACCGGTGCTCCCCAAGGTGAGAAGCTTGGTCTGATGAACCCTTTGCTCAAAAGCTCGTTCAACTGACTGGACAACTCTTGCATTTCTGTTGGTGCGAGGCGGTATGGAGCTCTGGCTACGGGGGTAGCTCCGGGTATTAAGTCAATTCTGAAATCGACTTGTCGTGCGAGTGGTACACCAGGAAGATCTTCTGGGAACACATCCGGGAAGTTACACACTTCGGGGATGTCTTTGATGTCTTTCACGTCTTGTTTCTTGTCTACTACGTGGGCCAAGAAGGCGTGGTACTCCTTCCGGAGATACTTTTGGGCTTTGATGCATGAGATGATTTGCAAATTCGCACTAGGTTTGTCACCATAGATGAGAAGGGTTTCGTTATTTGGTAGATTGAGGCGAACGGCCCTTTCGTAACATAGAATGTCGGCACGGTGAGGAACTAACCAATCCATCCCGATGATTACGTCGAAGCTTTTTATGGTGACCGGCATCAGGTCAATTTTAAATGTATGGTTGTCTAGAGTGAGAGTACACTCTGAGTATATATCGCTAGTGCGTTCTACTTTCCCATTTGCCATTTCTACTACATAAGTATCCTTTAGTGATTGGGGATTTTGTTCAAGTAATTGTTTATATTGGTGGCTCACGAAACTCCTCTCCGCTCCACTATCGAATAGTACGCATGCATAAGAGTTATTGAGGAGAAACGTACCGGTAACCACCGTGGGATCCTCGACTGCTTCCCCATGTCCTATTGCCAGGACTCTTCCTACTCCACCAGCATTAGGGGCTTGTGCTTTGGGGCAGTTTCTTTTGAAGTGACCTGCGTCTCCACAGTTGTAGCAGGTTCGGGTTGCCCCCGTACTGGCGACTTGGTTGATTGGTCGAGCCGGCGCTTTACAGAAACGAGCAGTGTGCCCCTTCCTGTCGCAGTTGTTACAGTGCATCTCCCTACAAGCACCATTGTGGTGAAAGTTTCACTTGTTGCACTTGGGTAGGGTTCCAGCATATGGCTTCGGTGGTGCAGTAGTGGCAGCATTAGTGGCAGCATGGACAACAACAGTTTGTTGCTTCTTAGCGGGGTCCTGTGCTGGTTGGCTCTTCTTTTGGTTCCAGAACTTCCTTTTGTTGTTTCCCCCTTTTGATTGGTCATTGGTGGTGGTTGTAGTATTATGACCGGCTCGGTGGTCAACAAGTTGTTGTGCCAGCTCCCTGGCACTGTCAAAAGTAGTTGGCCTTAAAGCCAGGACACTACTTTGCACTTGGGGAGACAGTCCCCAAAGGTATCGCTCCACCTTTTTCTCCTCCGGAGTAACCATTGTTGGGCAGAGGAGAGCCAATTCATTGAATCGGGTGGTGTAGGTTTCAAGGTCGGAGTCCGTCATCCTGAGGTTCCAAAGTTCTTGTTCCAGCTTTTGAATCTCACCTCTCGGGCAGTACTCCTTCATCATCAACGTTTTTAGTTCTGCCCAGGTTATGGAGCTAGCCACTTCGAGAGTAAGTGAATTAATCCGGCAGTTCCACCAAGTAAGGGCCCGGCCGGTGAAAGTGAAGGCTGCGAACTTAAATTTGCTCGCTTCGGGGCAAGAGCACACCTGAAAGACTACTTCGGTCTTTTCAAACCATTGCATTAAAGTGATGACTCCCCCGCTCCCATTGAAGTTGTCGGGTTTGCCATTGGTGAAGTCTTTGTAGGAACACTCTCTTGCACGCCACGTACTGTCTCCGTGGTTAGAGTTTGTAGCACCCGATCCAGAACCACCAGCTCCGTTTGTCCCTATCTGCGATATTGCGGCCGCTACGGCTGCTGTTACTGCAGCCTGGAACATCGCAGGATCAAACTGTGGAGGCAGCGGCGGAGGAGGTGTTGCTGTGTTGCCGGAAGGTCTTGGTCTTCTCCTTGGCGGCATGGTTCTGTCATAAGTCGTAAACCAATGTACTTTTAGTAAAAGTATATTTATAGGAAGAGAATTCTTTTATACATAAAGTATATTATTACGTTGTTTTCCAGTATGTTTACGATACATACGATTTTATACTTTTAATTGACCCAATACATTGGGTTATGAGGTAAAATGAAAGTATAAAATATTTTATTTGAGTTTCCTTGTTTCCAAGTATATGACTGTTTGTAAAAGTTTCACATATACTAATTTAGTCGGGACATAATTAATATATTATATTTTAAAATGATCTTTATCGGTTACTTAATTAGTTGCAAAGTGCATACCAGTCATATGTGATTAAGATATAATAGTCCTTCGAATAGATGACCCTAACTCCAAGACCACAACCAAACAAGGACAGGAAGTGAAACGAAGATACATAAATTCTAAGTCTATAGCATCTTAGTTACATATGACCTTAGCGCATCCACTTAGCAGCTATTGATCTATAAATAAAGACCTATTTAATTCTCAGATAATTTATTATAGTAACACAAAATACTCCTATAGTGTTTGTAAATGTTTAGTTTTGAGTTCTTAAAGTATCCTTTGTAGTCTGTTATTAAGTTTGTTAGATTTGTTGCCCATCCTGACCATCCCCCGGTATATGCAAGTCAATTCCCGAACAAATATAGTTGATCAGGCTATATCCTTCCCAGATTTAATCCACATATACTAAGGCATACTCAAAATGTTCAACTCTTCTTCTTTTGCTTTATGTTTTCGCTAGTTATGATACCATGCGAGCATGTAATGTATGTATGTATACTTTAATCAAGAAAATCATTTATTTTCTAAGAGTATATTTATTTGAAAAATGCACAAATCAGAGACTATTAGTCCCAATTGTGTTTATAGTTTGTATATCTTATGTGGTTTGATATACTTAATTCACTATAAACTGTGCTCTGATACCAATCTGTCACACCCCCAAACCAAGGATGGCGGAAACGTCCGGGGGTGGAGGACTTCATGTATAGTATCATAACAACAATTGTAATAGTAATTGAAGCAAACACAACCAACATATATATAATTGAAAAAGTGACATCATTGTATGAATTACATGTTTACGAATCAATTACAATATGTTGACAAAATATGAAATAGTAGACGCCTTAGCGCCCCATCCTCAAAAGCACTTGGTTACATGTTTAATGATTTCCTGAGAATACAAGTTGTTTGAAAAAGTGTCAACACAAAGGTTGGTGAGTTCATAAGCTTTTGTTTGGTATTATTAAAAGCCTTTCGTTTGTAAAAGTAGTATTTGTGTTAGAAAATCCAATATTTTCCTTAATGTGTAAATGTAGTCTTAAAACCCAAAGACCGAAATGTACAAGTAATTTGTCATATTTATAGTAAAACAATGCAAGTTTAAATCGACATAAACTCGTTAAATTTTAATGAAGTTCCCGTAAATTCCAATGTTTATTAATACTTTATGTGAGTTTATTATAACCATACTATGACCAAGGTTGCCTAAAACGACGTTCTTCAGGTGTCGGAAATGTTATGACATTTGTCACCCCAGACCTATCGGTCTAACTGTTGCATGCAGTTTAGGTGTGGGTTTGTCAAACCCAATATAGATCTATACACAACTATCACGCTCTCCCTCAAGGAGACTCTGGTTACAATACAGGACTTAATAGTAATTTGAAGTAAATGTCTCACAAAGTCATTAACGGAATTACGTGTTATGAAAACTTGGTACCGTATGGCCGTACCTTGCTTAATGAAAATATCCTTTGTATAAATGTACCCTTTTTAAATGTATGTGTTATGTAATGTATCATAAACTATACCTATTATAGTTTATCAACCAAGGGTAGTACGTAGTAATGTATGCAAACTATATTCAAAATAGTTTATTAAATGTTTGAATGTATCGGTTGTACTTTGATTATAATCACTTGTTATTCTTTATATTTTATATGTCCAAATCCATTTGTAAACTGATGTGTGTCTAAATATTAAGATAAAATGTCATATATTGCAATAACATATAATCACATAAAGATATACACCTTGCTCAACATGTTACAAGGTGAAATGAAATTGACAGCAACTTTTCGTTGAATACAGTTTCTGTTACTGTTCTTAGAAAATTTATAGAAAAATCATCAAAGCTCTAAATCCAAATCCTCAAATTCTGAGAGTTTGGAATATGAGTCTAGTTTGTTCGTAAATTTTATCATGATTTTTAGTGATCTCTAACAGAGGTGAAAATGTTCATAATCACAGACTGGTCCGGGTTTGCCTCTGAAATGACAGGCAGTTTTGTAAAAATCACCATAAATTGTAGAAAAATCATATGGAGATGTGCAAGTAGCCATTTTAAAGCTAAGAGCTTGAACTACTTGCACCTGGAACAGTTTTGAAAACTAAAATATTTAAGTTGACCAAAACAGTCCGTGATCGAAGTTCATCTTTTCTGATGTAATCTGATAGAAAAAGTTTAATTGTGTTCTTGATGATTTTACTTGTATTCCCCCCTTAAAACTTAAGAAAAACTTGTAAATGTAGGGGTATGAACTCACCTTATGTGGTTTCAGTAGATGAAAGTGAGAGAGAGGAAGTATTCAACCCAAGAACACTAAGAAGATGTCTTGATGATTCGAGAATCTAACACCGAATAAGATGAAATTTGTGTAAGATATCAATGATTTGAGTAGAATGGAGTGTAATAATTATATGAATGATGAAGATACTTACTAACTGAAGAAAGAAATCCCTGAAGAAAGCCTTGAAGTTCTTGAAGTTGAGAGAAAAGATGAGAGAATTTTGGAGAGTGTCCTTTGGTTGCTAAGTGTAGAATGAAAGAACTTTATGGAGAATGAGGAGAGAGGATCAATCCTCCAGCTCTTAGAACGTGGGAAGAGCTGGAGATTGGGTGTAAAGGTCCACTAAGGAGACAAGGGGTAGTGGGAAAGAGTGGCTGATCATAGAGTGAGGTGGTGGTGGTTTGCTTTTGCCATAAATTAAGGAAAAACAAATATTCCCTCAATAATTAGTTCAACCACTAATTCTTTTAATATATTTTTATAAAAACCCTGGAGATTTATATATTTTGGGGCCTTAGTTTATAAAATAAAGTTTTGGGTGAAAATCCCACGTTAAAATAATGAAAAACGGAGTTAAAACGAAGTCGTAGTCGAAAAACCGGTAAAAAGGGGCCGTCTGCGAGACCTCTCGCATGGGCTGTCTGAGAGGCTTCTCATGCGAGGCTTCTGTCCTGAGAGGCTTCTAATGAGAGGCTTCTCATGAGAGGCTTCGGTCCTGAGAGGCTTCGGTCCTGAGAGGCTTCTCATGAGAGGCTTCGGTCCTGAGAGGCTTCGGTCCTGAGAGGCTTCTCATGAGAGTTTTCGCTTCTAATAGGAGGGTTTTGGTTCCTTAAGGTTATTTTACCCGTTTTTACCCCGTTTCAAGTGGTTTTTGACCCGGTTAAGGGTCGATATGACCCAAATGATTACAAAAAGTTAAAGTAACTTTTGAGAGAGATTTGGGAGAGATTTCAAATAGAAAGAGATAGAGTGAAAACGAGTTAGAGAGGTTTCGTTTGTGATTAATTTGAGTGTCCGGCTTCACAACGCAAGGTTCGTAAACCCCGTTAAACCGTGTTTTAGTGTCGTACACAATCCCGATGATTGTGCAATAGTGTTTTATCGCTTTGGTTCGTTGTTTAGCACTGTTAAGGCTAAGGAAAATCAAACACATGAACTTTCCAAATGATGATTTCTCATTAAAATAGCGAATTGTATAGTGATTACATAACATAAACCCTAACATACAAGGGTTATTGGAGTTGACCGGTTTGACTTGTTGACTTTGTTTGACTTTGACTTGACCGAAATTTGACGGTTGTCACAGGTTTGGTCAACCCTGTCTGTGGGAAACCATGGAGGGGTAAAATGGTCTTTTACCACTTCAAGAGAGAGAGAGAAAGAGAGATAACTTAGCAAAATGTGCAATATTAAGATTCAGCTTACTTACGAGGTGAGTCTTCTCACTATACTTGGCTCGAGTGGTACATTGTGTGATTGAGTTGTTATTGTGTTTATCTGTGTATTTGATATTATGCATTATGTCTTTGTGGTTTATGCTGAATATTGTTACTATGAGCTTACTGAGCTGGGACCGGAGGGTCCCACTGAGACACACTGACCGGAGGGTCTTATCGAGTTATAGCCTAGAGTGGTTAATGAGTTATATGTGGTATTTTAGGGAACTCACTAAGCTTTATGCTTACCGTGTTATGTGTTGTGTGTTTCAGGTACTTCCGATTATCGCGGGAAGGCCCCGACTTGATTGTACACACACTCGCTTTGGAGATATATTTTGGAGGATCCTAGTTTATGTGATAAACAACTTTTGATAAATAAATTGTACTAATGTTGATACTTGAGATTTCGGGAAATATGATATGTGATTTTTATGTTAAAAATGAAAATTTTGGTTTGAAAATTTCGGTGTTACACATTGAAAGGCATCTTTTAATTAGGCTTAATGGGTGGCTAACTATCCAACCAAACAACGAACTTGATATAAGTACGAATGTTGGATGAAGTACTCGTGTGACCAGTGTAGTCAGTTGAACGAGTAGGTTTGGAATTATTTTAGTGACAAGATTAAACTGTGAAATCTCAAAAAAAAAATATCGGATCTTATGGGAAGAAGTGACTTCGAACCAGAACACTTCATAAAGATCTTGCAAAAGAAAAAGAGATTCCTTGGTACAGACGACGAAAGTGGCTTTCGTTAATTCCATGGTGAAAATCTAGAACATTTAATTGTTCACCGTCAATTCATGTAAGTGTGTTGGATTTGGGGTTTGACTCAGTTTGTGGTGAACAAATCTAAGATCATTAACACAGATGTTGTGTAACCATAAACCTCAGTGGTATAGCTGAGAGTCTCAAGGGTTACATTTATGAGTGCGAAGGCAATAGAGAAGTGTGAAGGTGGTTCCAGGGAAGCGAATGTACCTCTGCTATACGAAAGTGACTAAGCAGATAACTCTTAACTCAAAGTGAGAAGAGTAAGGTAGCTCATGACTAATGTGAATTTACTGCTTGATTGGGAAGAAACGATTGGTAGAATCGATTCATTAAGGCTTCACATCGAGTCAATTGAGGCTTTGGACAACATACAAAAGCATGCTTCTAGGGACACTTAGCTAATACATAGATAAAGAAACTTATACCTACCCTATCACACGAATTGAGATATGATACAAATATGTGCCTCCATGATCTTCTTAAAATATTTTTGGTGTTTTTGAGATTTGTGAAAATAAAAGAAATAAAAATGAACATAAACAAAATATTTTTTTATTTTGCGATTTTCTGAAAAATAAATAAAAACAGAAAAGATTGAGAGACGAAAGAAGGATAAGAAATAATACACATAAAGTACAAAAGAATATTAGAAAACTTGAACCACCGATGAATAGTTGACTGCGAACTACTGCGAGCGTTCGCACCGATTCGAAGTGTTAAAGTTGACTGCGAATGAACAGTGGACTACGAACTACTGCGAACGTTCGCACCGATTCACAGTATAATCATTATGTATGCGAAAGTGGTTTTGGAACAGATTCAACTTCCATAATTCCTAGGCCTTGAATAATTCTATTGAAGGTTGTTTCAGGCAAGGCTTTTGTGAATATGTCAGCCAACTAATAAGAGGATCTCACGAAATGAATTTCAATGTTGCCGTCTTCTACGTGATCCTTGATGAAATGATACCTCAGTGCTATGTGTTTCGTCTTTGAGTGTTGCACTGGGTTGTGACAAATGCGGATGACACTTTCAGAGTCACAATATAGTGGGATTCGTTTCATGCTTAAGCCATAATCGCGAAGCTGGCTTTGAATCCAAATGACTTGGGATGTACATGAGGCGGCAGCTATATATTCAACTTCAGCTGTTGACAAGGACACACATGTTTGCTTCTTGGATTGCAACCCGAAAAGTTTGTCATCGAGAAATTGGCATCCTCCAGTTATGCTTTTTCTATCGAATCCACATCCCCCAAGGTCGGCATCCGAAAATGCTTGTACAAAGAAGCCTGATTTTGCAGGATACCATATGCCAAGTGAAGAGGTTCATTTCAAGTATCTGAAGATATTCTTAACGGCCACCATATGAGGTTCGCGAGGATTTGCTTGGAACCTAGCACAGTAACAAATGGAAAACATAATATCTGGTCTACTAGCTGTTAGATACATCAATGATCCTATCATTTGACGATAAAGGGTCATATCAGCAGCTGGTTTTCCCAGAGATGGTGTCAGTTTCCTTCCGAATGCCATTGGAACCTTCGCTTTAGAGTCTCCCACCATGCCAAACTTAGTTAGTAAAGTCTTCGTATATGCTTTTTGATTTATGAAAATACCTTCTGGTCCCTGTCTTATAATTAATCCAAAGAAAAGTTAATTGGACCCATGGAGCTCATCTCAAATTTAGTTTCCATCAACTTTCGGAATTCAGCTGTTAAGCTGGGATTTGTAGAACCGAAAATGATGTCATCAACATAAATTTGGACGATCATCAAGTGGTCACCCTCTTTCTTGCGAAAGAAGGTTGGGTCAACTGAACCTTGTTTAAATTTGGACATTTTAAGAAAACGAGTGAGAGTTTCATACAAGGCTCTTGGAGCTTGCTTCAGACCATAGACTGCCTTGTCTAAGATGTAGCAGTGATTGGGATACTTCTCGTTTACGAACCCAGGTGGTTGTTTCACGTATACAGTCTCTTCTAAATTTCCGTTCAAGAAAGCACATTTAACATCCATTTGAAACACTTCAAAGTTCTTGTGCGCTTCGTATGCCAAGAAGATGCGAACAGATTCCAACCTTGCAATAGGTGCGAAGGTTTCTTCGTAGTCAATGCCTTCTTCTTGACAATACCCCTTAACCACGAGTCTCGCCTTGTTTCTTATAACATTCCCTTCTTTATCCATTTTGTTTCGAAACACCCACTTTAAACCTACAACCGATGCATCTGATGGAGTTGGAATTAGCCTCCAAACTTTGTTTCATTCAAACTCGTTGAGTTCGTCTTGCATCGCTTGCACCCAATCAGAATGATCAAGAGCAACATTTCTACCTTAGAAACGAATGAGTTAAACATACAAAATTCTACTTTAGAGAATAATGCAGTTTGTTTCGCTTTTTACTGAGATCTCGTAAGGACACCTGCAGAAGATTCACCGATTACTTGGGTTTTGGGGTGATCTCTGGTCCATTTGGTTAGTGGAGGATAGTTTGGATCATAAGAGGGATCCAATTCAACATTTATTTCTTCGAATTCTGATTGAACGTCCGAATCGTCATTCACATCCTTATTCTCCCCCTCGAATGACGAGAGGTCCTCTTCTTCAGGAACTGAAGTTTATCCTGTGAATGGAGGTTCGTAAGTCATTGTGGGAGGTGAGTTATTTGTATCAGAGGGTGGGTCAGACGAAAGAGATGAAGTGTAACCCTCCCCCTGTGATGGAATGTTCATATATTGTGGTGGAGATTGCTCCCCCTGAGGACTTGCATTGGAGTCAGAATTCTCCCCCTGGAATGTAGTGCTCGTGTCTTGAGCTACTTTCGCAGTTGATGGCTGATTGTGCATGTCTTTCGCAGCGTCATCAATTATATTCTTCAATTCATCTACTTTATTGTCAGCTGCTTTCGCTTCAGATGTAATAGCCTTCTCTGGCTCATCAAAGAGTAGCATGAATTCCTCATACAGATTGGTAAGTGGAACAGTGGCTAGACTTGGCTTAGGAAAGATTTTCTTCGATTGACTCTCATTCGACTGAATCCTCTTCAAGTAGTTGTCATCAAACGTGACATAGAAGGTTTCTTCGATCTTCTTTGATCGTTTGTTGAGAACCGTATATGCCTTGGAGGTCAGCGAATATCCCAAAAATTTACCCTCATCAGCTTTCGCATCGAATTTGTTTCGTTGTTCCTTGGAATTGAAGATGAAACACCTGGAACCAAGTACATGGAAAAACTAAACATTAGGTTTACGATTATTTAAGATTTCATAAGGAGTAATAAATAATCGCTTATTCAGGATAGATCAATTTTGGGTGAAACAAGCAGTCGCAATAGCATCCGCCCAGAAATATAGAGGCAGGCATGCGAACGTGAGCATAGTTCATGCAGCTTCGAACAAAGAGCGGTTTCGCCTTTCAACTACACCGTTCTATTGTGGAGTGTAAGGAGCAGAAAAGTTGTGTGAGACTCCCTTTTCAGCAAGAAATTCTTCAAACACTTGGTTTTTGAATTCTAGCCCATTGTCGCTACGAATATTGCGAACCAGCTTTCGCAGTTGAAGCTCAATTTGCTTTATAAAATCCTTGATTTTAGGAGTAGCTTCAGATTTCTGTTTAAGAAAATACACCCAAGTGAAACGTGAAAAATCATTAACTATTACAGGAATGTACTTACTACCACCAACACTTTCAATTGCAGAAGGTCCACAAAGGTCGATATGTAGAAGTTCCAATGGTTTGATGACTTTCGTGTTTACTATTGTTGGATGAATTTTCCTGCTTTGTTTCCCTATCTTACAGGCTGCACACAAATGATCCTTATCATACTTAAAAGAGGAAGCCCTCGTACATGATCACCAAGAACAAGCTTGTTGATGTCTTTGAAGTTGAGGTGCGAAAGTCTTCTATACCATAGCCAACTATCATCAGAGTGAGCTTTCGTAAGCAAGCATATGGCATGCTTCCCTCGTATCGGGTTCAGATTCAAAGGATACATTTCTCATTTTCGCTGCGACTTTAAGAGGACTGCTTTCGTTTTCCTTTCTATTATCTCAGATCCTTCATCGTCAAAGGATACTATCAAGCCCGTCCCTACAACCAATTTTGAAACACTAATTAGGTTGTGTTGTAAGCCTTCCACATATGCCACTTTACGTATCAAAAAATCTACGTTCGTTATCATCCCATAGCCTTTGATCTTTCCAAACGAGTTGTTTCCATACTTTACATTTCTGCCATCTTTGAGAGCTTGAAACTCTCGCAAATCCTCCTTCCTCCCAGTCATGTGACGCGAGCAGCCACTGTCGATATACCATTCAGCGTCAAACTGCTCGTCACGTATAACGTGCGAACATTAAGCAAATTTAGGAACCCAAAGTTGCTTGGGTCCTTGTGAGCCTTTTACAGAACGAGCAAAAGTAATTGCAAGATCAACCATATAAGTTCGTTTAACTAATGTGGTTTCATCTTTCTTAGTTATGGTGAAAACTTTTACTTTTTTATTTTTCATTTTCGTTTCTTTTGAATCTATCGTTTTTGTTTGTTTTTATTTGATTCTTGACGAATTCTTTCTCAACATTCTTTGGGTTAGTAGTCAATTTCTTGGTTTGAGCTTCAGAATCTGAGACTAACTTTCCCTTTCCTTTGACATCTTTGAACGAAGCCTTCGTGGGTTGAGAATGATGAGATTTTGGTTTCTCATTGGGCTTCTTTGAAAGAGAGGGTTTTTGAACAAAGTTCCTTTTGGGTTTCTGTGGATTGCAAGAATGACAGTGCGGACATTGATTGGGATTCGCATGCGAACGAGCTTTCGCATTTTGATTGGAAGATTTTTCTTTGCAAACATAGTTGGAATTTTGGGATTGCCAAAATTGCTTCCTTTCATTGAGGTTTCTCTGATATCTTATAATTCTTTGACGTTTTTGCTCTGCAAGTTTCTCAGAGGACTTGTGAATATTTGCCTTGGGTTTTATTTTTCTTGCATGAGATTCGTCCTTCACTGACTGAGGTTCGCTTGGACTTTCCTTTGTTCCACTAGAGCTTCCTTTCTTATAGCCTGAACGATTGTTCAGTGGTTCTGCCACGTATCTTCCTTTCACTCTCCACGAGGTTCGTTCTGACAGACCCTTCGTTTTGTCTGCATTGTCTATAAGAGCGGACCAAAAGTACTCGTCGCAACCATCTTTGTTGTCTTCGTTGACGATGGACGTTATTTCGACAGTTTGATTTTTGTCTAGTCCTTTAGTAGCAAACACTTGATTAGGGACAGTTTACACTTTAGGAAAAACCGTTGCTTTAGCTTTTAAAATTTCATGTTTGTTTTGAGAAATGCGTGCGAATTCAACCGAATTTTCAGAAATCAAAGCTTTCGCATGTTCATTTTCGTTTTTAACAAACTCTGAGCAATCCAACTCATCCTCTACAGAGATTTCACTCATATCACTATCCTCATCGAATTCAGATGTGCTTTCAACATTTATCTTATTTTCTGAACTCAATTTGATACTCAATGAATCAAAGTTCTGTATAGTATTAGATTTAATTTGCTTCTTATCGTTTTCGTACAAAAGCTGTTTTAACATGTTTTTGTGATCTTTGGACTTAATGTAGGATTCTATTCTTTCCAGCCCTACCCTATAAGCATCAGAAGTCTCGTCAGATGAGACGATGGATTCGCACTTATAACAATCGACGTCAATTTCGTCTTCCTTTAATTCAAGAAATGGTAAAATCATCTTGTGAATTTTCTTACCAATCTCACAATCAAGCTGCAACTGAGTAATGTTAAAGTAAAGCCTTTTAGCAATCAAACAAAAAATGTTACGTTGTTTTAAAAGCATCAAATTGTCTCATTGCAAGTAAATTAATTGATCCCTAGACTTAGACAAATCCGACTCGATCTTCTCAATCCACATTCGCCTCTCATCGCTTTTCAACGAAACCCTGCTGATTTGATCAGTTAGGTTAGATTTTGTTAAACGGGTTCGTTTTAAACTATCACTAATGCTTGTAAAGGTAAATTTTAGGTCATTTAATTCATTCTCATATCTAGACACATATATATTTAGAGATTCAAGAATTAGATTTACCTTGTTGATCAGCTGTTCACATTCATTGATTTGTTCACCAACTGGTTTCGCTGTGAAATAGCTATCATCCCTTCTTCCACTCCCAGAAGCATTTTCCTGCGTCTGTGACCCATCACTTGTCACCATCAAACACCGTCCTACGAACTGCGAACTCTCCTCTTTCGCAACGAACGCCCTGCCATGTGTGGGACTGCGAACCTCGTCGTCGTCCGAGTCTGTTGACCAAAACTTGACTCCTCCAAACTCGTTTTCAGCCATATTTTCCTACACAATCAAAGCAGGCATAGAGGTATCAAAAACCTTTTTCTTCTTGATTTCCTCCAACATTCGCATGTGGTAAGTCTCATCATCTTCTCCTTCTTTCTTCTCATTTAACCTTCTCAGCATGCAATCCTTGGCCAAATGATTTTCGCCATGACAATAGTTGCAGTCATAGTCGGAGTCACCCATGAGCTTTTTCTCCTTCTTTTCTTCCTCCTTTTGAGAAGCGCTTTTGTTCTCATCTTTCACCTTTTCTGAACTGTAGCTTCCCTGCCAGATTCGGTTCTTGTTTGATGGAAATTTCTTTCTTACGAACCGCTTGGGATTTGAAACCATTAAAGCATACTCCTCGTTTGTAAGATCACATTCAGAATGATCAGACTCAGGCTCATCCTCTGCAATTGTCTTGCCCTTCGCAACAAGGGCTAGAGACCCCATACCATAAACAACTTTCGCTTCTTTCGACACCTCACTTTCATGTGCCTTAAGAATCCCAACAAGCTTGGCTAAAGTGTAACTTTTGAAATGCTCGTGCGCTTTGACGGTAGAAACCACTGCCATCCACTCAGATCTAAGCCCATTCATGAGAGTAACCTTTTTCTCGATCACCTCACGTCCAATACCATGTTTCATCTTCTTGCTAAGAAGATGATTATAGCGATTGAATGTTTGGCTCAGATTTTCTTCTGGATGTTGTGCGAAAGCACCAAACTCCGAAATCAGGAGTGTTTGTGTAGAATGCTCAAGATCTGCGTCAGTGCAGTAAAGTTCCTTGAGCTTTTCCCAGATGGCTTTCGCAGTATCACACGAACTAACTAGACGAAAAGTATCGGCCTACAAAGCGAATCTAATGATCCTCATTGCAATGACGTTGCTGATTAGTTTCTCTTTCTCATCCTGAGGAACATCCTTCACATAAAGGATCAGCTGGTTGTATTCCTTCTGAGATTTGATAACTCTTTTGGTTTCTGTGTGAACAAATGGACCGAGACTAATGGCTTCCCAAATTAAATAACCATTATCATCCGAACCGAGAACATAATCTTCAAAATGAAGCGCCCATACTTCATATTCATGAGGAAAGAGAATCGGGATCCTTGTTGTTGATCCAATACTGCTTGAGATATTAATGGAGTTGATGTGAGAATCGTCCTGCTGCATGATGATATTTTCTTTGATACCTGTAGAGAATCAGATGTGTAAACTAAGACAGTTTATAGGGTAATATCAAGATCACTTTATGCCGTCAAGATGACAATGACGACGACAGAACCAGATCCTATATTAACGGAAACCCTAAAACTTTGTAAACAGAAGAGATGCGTATAGATTACACAGTCTCCTGCTCTGATACCAATTGTTAGGATTAAAATCCTTAAAGATCTTTTAGATTCAAAACAAGTAAAAGCAAGAACACAACAGTGATTCAAAGAATGCTGAATGATTAAGTGTCACGCCTCAGAAGAACTCTATGAAGAATTGCTACTGTAGAGGCGTGATTAGCGTTACATCGTAAAGATCAGAGTTAACTAAAATACGATGCATGCATGCATCTTAAATACTCTAACCCTAGAAATAAATATAATTGGGCAGGCCCAACTCGTTAATATAAAAGACAAAACTAAAAGCCCAATGATGCAACATCTAATACCCAACACCTCCATGTATATCTATCCTGTACTCAAAAGGAGATACTACCCGATATTCATATCATTTAATTTAGGTTTATTATGTACCCTAAATTATCGCATATTAGCAGATATGTTCTTAACACTTATTTTAGGCAATAACAAATATTTCACACACAAACATATATTTAATACTTTAATCAATACTTGTATTACAATCGTGTTCATGAAACAGACTATGCACTCACTTGTTAAAGTGATGACTCCAAACTCGGGCAACGCTTTGCTTCTAACAATTTTATTTTCCTTCAACGAAACCTAGTATCATTACCACTAGATTTTTGTCTAATATTTATTGTGACTAATTATTAGTCTATATTTACGAGCGATATTGTTTTATAAGTGTTAAACAATACTTTTCAACTACTATGTACAGACAGGGGCTAGACATGAAACACCGGAGGGCATGACCATTTTGGCATAAAAGTTGTTCTTAAATCCAACAACCCTATGCGACCCTTCAAACCAGATTCGCCGTACCGTGAGTAGTTAAAAGATATTATAATAACATTTTGTATAATTTATAATACTTAGCACATGTATTGTTTATAGGTTCATAATAACGATAATGAACTTAAACATAAGTTATACTTAAAGTAGGGTAAACATAACTCACTTACAGGGGGGGTTTAGCTAGGAGTCGGGCTCTACGGGGCATAACTTCATCGCTGAATCTTTCTAAATAGATTCTTGTAGCGCTTCATCGCTCACCTTGCTATACTAAAACTATAGAAAGAGAAGTCGAATAACGAGGGAGCGAAATGCTCAGGGGATAAGAAGAGAAAGACTCTTGAATCAAGAGAATGGTGCAAGAAATATGAGAGCCTAGAGGCTCTTATTTATAGTAATTGAATTTTCAAAAACCATCATCTATAGTTACTTAAATGACTAAACAACCATTTATAATACTATTTCAAATAGAATTAACGATATTTGTACTAAACTAATGTCGAAAGTACTCAACAATTGTCTTATAATGATCACATCGTCAATACATTTCTAATGATATATACATATGTATATACATATATGTATACATATATATGATTTATACTTTATTTTAATACGTAAATATGCTATTATAAATTATAACTCATTCATACGAACTTCGTTTTTAACGTTCGTTATATCCACACGTAGCTATCGACGAAATCTACAACTTTCGTTTAGACTCCCTCGGCTAATTTTGAATTTATTTTTTTGTCCATATTTTTATAAAATTAAATGATTTTGCTAAAATCATAACTCTCTCGTACGGACTCCGTTTTTCGCATTCTTTTTCTTAAAATTCTTATTTTAATGAGTACTACGATTTTCTTTTTGGTGGCTTCAGGTAAAAGTCAACAATTCTATTCATAGCTTTTTACGTGATACATTCGTTGTGCACGACTGACTTTTATATCTTATAAAAATCATATCTAATTCATATGGAGTCAGATTTCTACGAAATTTATATTTTCACGATCGGGAAGACGTGTACTTTCTATATATATATATATATATATATATATATATATATATATATATATATATATATATATATATATTGGCGCACTTATTTTTACGATTTACAGACGATTCGACTGATTTTCCCTATTTTATTATATTATAATAATCATGGAACACATAATATTCATATGATTATTCTTTATTATGTCAAATAGGTCACAATTCTTGACCCTAACTATTACTTTCGTTAATATTATTTATCTTATATAATCTTCTATCAAAAAAATCATTTTAACGCTTATTATATCTTAATTTACTAGCCCGAATCTGCGGGTATTACAATTATCTCTCACTTAGGATGATTACATCCTTGAATCATCAACAAAATAGGGCTTGTATAATGAATCCGTACGTTTCCTTTCTATCCTAGGTGGTAATTGTAACTTTTATGTCCTTTCAAATGAGTATCTAACTCTAGGACTCCTTGACTGTTGGCGGTGCGCAATCTTGTACCCGCTCTTTATCCTATGTTGGACTTTCAATCATAACCTTCGAGTTACAAAATCAATCCTTATTGTAAATTGTTGCTTCTACTTAAACAAACTTAACTTAATATAAGGTCTTTACTTCGATTATCGTAACAAACCGATGGGTCATGTTCTAATGACCTCTCATCGTATGATGCAACACTTAGAATCAGGTCTTTTTGAGTCAGATTCAAGATTGGAAGATACCTTCCTTCATGTTCTAATGTGATATAATCACATTATATCATGTAGCACTTCTAGCTACAAGTTTCTTATTTTGACGGCGATAACGATACTTCTATTGATCACTTCGATTATCATTTACTTCAATCTTCTGGCTTAAGTCAGATGCTACAGCGAACTTGGTTCTCTGAACCACGTAATATACTCATCTTAGTCGGACTCGATATGATATGACCACTAGGGTCGGAATAATAATAATCTTCTTGTTCATTTCTGAATCGATGGTAACGACAGACATGAACAAAACATAATCAATTACTAGTGCCTTCTTAACCTTGCGACTTTCCCTGATCCAAGTGCGAGTCCTGTGCTTCCGGTACTATAGGCCTCTACTACCTTTCACACCTACTCATACTCGTCCCAAGTATTGTCTCGCAATTCTCCAAGTCACCATACAAGAATTTCACATAGTCATTTAACACATTGGATAACATAACTAAGGTTTATATTATTTCTTGAAAGGATTACATAGATATTTAAGTTCACCCTAAACTATGCCTCTTATATTAAGCTACACCACATGATACTATCTATATGGCTACTTTATATCTCGATCTTCGGATTTATAAATCCTTACTCCTGATCCCTTGGATCATTGTCTGTTTCATTAAGGATCATCTGGAATGCTCTTGCCTTCGACTTCGGCGACACATTCGGCCTTGCTGCTTTATTTTTCTTCTGGCAATCTTTTGACATATGCCCCCTTGTCTCCACATCCATAGCATACCTTATCATTAAACGTGCAATCCTTGGAATAGTGACCGATCATCCCACACTTATAACAAGTCACTTCTCTATAGGTTCTCCCATAGTGCTTCTTTTTGCACTTCTCACACCACTTTTATTCATTGTTATCCCCATGCCTCTTGTTTTTGGGGTCATACTTTAGAAACCTATTTTTCTTGTCGGATCTTGAAGACTCCTCAAATTTCCTCTTCTTGCCAACTTCAACCTTGTTGGCGGTTCTGCCTTTGATCATTTATTCGACAGACTTAGCAACCTAGATGGCTACCTCAAGAGTAGGTGCCTGGCGTACTGGCACAATGTACTCCCATGGTAGTCCCTTTATATATACTTATCTATTTTTGTTAGCTCATCAGGGACGCTGCGCAATGCAAACTCCATCTCGTATGTGAAGGCATTTGTATACTCATCAATGGACATGTTGCCCTTTTTCAATGTCAGAAACTGATTCTCCAGCTCTAGCATGTTTTGGGCTGAGCAGAACTTCCATTTAAAGTGTACCAAGAATTTTACCCATGTCAGTTGTAGTGGCTCATTGGGGCTTATGATCTTTCCCAAAGTGCTCCACCAATGAACAGCCCCACCCCTAAATTAACGCACAACATAAGTGGTTTGCAGCTTGCCCTTGCAACCACATATTATGAAAGCTAGCTCCATCTTAGAGATCCAGTCCATAACTCCGATTGGATCTTCTTTCCCGGTAAATGTTGATGGTTTGCAAGTCGTGAAGTCTTTATACTTGTATCCGTTCCTTTCAATCCCTTCCTCTTGGTTATTTCTTCTAACCACTGGCGGTTCAGCTTGGCTAACGGTCCTACTATAGTTTCCTTCTTCTGACTGTCCCTCATTCAGTTCAGGTTGCACAATTGGCACAGTAGGTTCATCCCTATTAAACAACATTTTCCTCATCTCCTCCTTTTGTTCGGCCATCATAGCCTGAATCATCGCTTGGAATCCTACCATCGTGATTGGATCGGGTGCAGCTGCTACCCTTGATGCACGCTCAATCACTCGTGGCTCAGGCTGCTGGTTACCGTTTTCCAATCCGCTTCGAGTTCTCACCACGTCGATCTATACACCAAATCAGGCGTTTGGTGTGCAGTGACAAGAATTAAGATAGGGAAAGCTTTTTTTACGACAAGCGTATAAATCCCTTTATCATTCTGAAAAGTTATATGTCAGTTCTAATACCTTAATTAAACGTTTAGAAATCCGAACACATAAGGTTTCCAAATCCGGTCTACAATAGACCATTGGTCCGATAAAACGATAACATTATAAAGCATATAAGGCATATTATAACATAAATCATTTAGCACATAAAAGCAATTTAGTAATATTCCCTAAATAAGCTAGTACTCGTTTCTATTTAGGCATACATCCTAAATATACCAGACACTCATCTCAAAATCATTGCTTAACATTCGAAGTTTAAGTTTAGAAATTTCCTACAATTCCTAGTTCGCTTAAACTAATGCTCTGATACCTACTTGTAGCACCTGGTTCTTGGAATGTATTTTTATTTAAGTTTTTTTGCATTTTTGGCCTTAGACTCAGCGAGTTGAACGACCAACTCGCCGAGTAGAAGCGGGATGAGGGGCGGGATTTAAGTGATGGACTCGTCGAGTCGGGTCCCAGACTCGACGAGTAGACTCTGACTGGACCAAAAACCCTAATCTGAGGGTTTGCACCCTATTTAAACAATGTTTTGACGGCCACAACGTCCCTTATGATGGGTTTTAGGTACAACAAATAAACTAGAAAACAATTCCTAAGTTCACATGCAACCTACTTTGGATCTATGTTTTAACTATTGAACATACAACTTTGAATTGCAAAACAAGAACCCTAGAGGAGAGAGGCTAATTTCAAAATTAACAAACTAGGGTTTAGGGTTTACATACCTTTCAATTGTTATAGCAAACAATTGATATTCCCTTGATCTTGATCTTGATCTTCTTGGAAGCTCAGCACCACAAATGTAATGCCTCTAATGGAATCACACCCAAGAACTAGCAAGAAGGAAAGTAGAAGAGAGAGGGGAGAGGGAGTATGCAAAATCTCGGCCTTAGGGTTTCTTCAAAAGAAAGAGTCACCAAAAACATGAACCAGGAGGCTCCTTATATAGCTGAGGGATCTAGGGTTTAAGGGAAACCCTAGTTATCCTTTGCTTAGGGCCTAAGCAAACCCAAGGGCCTTATCCAAGCCCCTATGGACGAAATTATTAGGGTTTCCCCTAAATATTTCGTCCACCCTCTTCCAAGGGGGTTCTAGAGCCTTCCACTCAACTATTAGATAATTGCAAACTAGTCCCTGCACCTTATAATTAATTCTTTTAACCCCAAAATCAATTCTGATTAATTTCTGGCTAACAATTAATTAAACATAATGATTTCTAATTAATATATTAATCCATTAACATATTAATAAATCATTTATATATATATTAATTAATCTTATAAATTAATATCTCTCCTTTCATAATTTCCTTGTCCAGTTGCTAGGTTGAGGGCAACCCAAAAGGACTGTGCTGCTATCAATTCAAGTACATACCAATTATAGTTAAGGGCTTAGACACCTAATCCAACAGTCTCCCACTTGGATAAGTCTGTAACTATAATTGCTAGTATGCCTTCTATATTTGACCAGCAAATTGTAGCTTCCAAAAAGCTGCTGTCGAACTCTGACCCAGTCAGTTATGTGTCCTAAGATAAGTGATCATATAACCCTTCGTTCTGCTTGATATCCCCAGACAAAAGACATGGAATATAATCAATCTCTTTGTCCAGAATCTATGTTTCCCGATTCCTGATTTGTGATGATGTAGGACTTCTAATTGAACACGTCAATTTAGTCCTGGCTGGGCCCAGCACATAAGTCAACACCAAATCATCGAGGGGCCCACAGATATCGCTTTTCCTGTTAGGGAAAAAGGAACGAATAAACGTTGACTCATATGCTTGTATCTTTTACTCATCAAATTATGCATGACAATACGTTTTATAACACCAAGTTACTGATGCGTTTTCGTATCACCAATGCACAACCGACTTGTAAATTACAACTCATATATCTTCGTTTCAAGATTATAAGATATTATCGTCTCAGTATTACTCGTGATGAATTCCATGAAGTAATACTCTGAGCGTGGGTTTATCCAATACTCAAATCTCAATTTCTGAGTACTCATGAACATTGCAGCAATTCTATTGCCATGTCTATCCTTAGACAATCTGCAATCCAATTCATGACAGTCTTAATTCACTACTTACTTCCAAGAGTACGAGCGACTGTGGAGTTTGAATAATCTCATTATTCAGGAAGTAAAACATGCAAAAATGAAACACAATAATAAACAATTGACAAAAGGTAGTAGCCAAACTTATAAATAATACTTTATTATTTAATCACCAAAAGTCAATTACATTTACTTTGTTACAAGTTTCAAAAACTAATCTAACTACTAAAACTAATATCATCTTTCAGTCCTATGCTCCGAGCATGCTGAATATGCTTAGCCCTACTCAGACCCTTTGTGAGGGGATCTGCTGGGTTATCTTCAGATGACACCCTCTTTACTATAAGATGTCCTTCTTCAACTCTATGTCTGATGAAATGGTACTTTCTGTCGATATGTCTGGTCTTACCATGATCTCTCGGTTCCTTTGTCAAGGCAACCGCTCCTTCATTATCGCAGAACAGTTCCATAGGCTCCTGGATGGTTGGAACAACTCCGAGATCCCCGATGAAGTTCCTCAACCAAGCTGCTTCTTTCGACGCTTCACTTGCTGCAATGTACTCTGATTCACAAGTAGAATCAGCCACCGTATTTTGCTTGGAACTCTTCCAAGTAACTGCTCCTCCATTCAGTAAAAATACCCAGCCTGACTGAGAACGGAAGTTATCTCTATCCGTCTGAAAGCTGGCATCACTGTAACCATCTACTCTCAAAGTATCACTGCCACCAAGCACAAGAACCCAGTCCTTTGTCCTTCGCAAATACTTGAGTATATTCTTAACTGCTATCCAATGAGCTCTACCTGGGTTTCCCTGATAGCGACTGACCATGCTCAAAGCAAATGCCACATCAGGGCGAGTACATGTCATAGCGTACATGATCGATCCGACAGCGGAAGCATAAGGTACACGACTCATGTCATCTATTTCAACATCTGTACTCGGGCATTGAGTCTTACTCAATTTGGTATTGCTCTGGATAGGTAGCTCTCCCTTCTTGGAATTTTCCATACTAAACCTCTTTAGTACCTTATCCAAGTATGTGCTCTGACTAAGTCCAATTAGTCTCTTCTTTCTATCTCTCAATATTCTAATCCCAAGAATATAGGCAGCTTCTCCAAGGTCTTTCATGGCAAAACACTTTCCAAGCCAAGACTTAACTTCTTTCAAGGTTGGAACGTCGTTACCAATGAGTAATATGTCATCGACATACAACACCAGAAAAGTTACTATACTCCCACTAGCTTTGATATACACACAGAACTCATCTTCACTTCTAGAGAAACCAAATTCTTTGACTTTCTCATGGAAGCAAAGATTCCAACTGCGAGATGCTTGTTTCAATCCATAAATGGATTTCTCAAGCTTGCACACTCTATTAGGGAACTTTGCATCAACAAAACCCTCTGGCTGACTCATGTAAACATCTTCAGCCAACTTCCCATTAAGGAAAGCAGTTTTGACATCCATCTGCCAGATTTCATAATCATGAAAGGCAGCTATGGCGAGCAATATCCTAATAGATTTAATCTTAGCCACTGGCGAGAAGGTTTCATCATAGTCAACCCCTGGGGTTTGAGTGAAACCTTTTGCAACCAGTCGAGCCTTGAATGTGTGCACATTTCCATCCATGTCTGTCTTCTTCTTGAAGATCCATTTGCACCCAACTGTCTTACGACCTGGTGCACTATCAACCAAATTCCAAACTTGGTTGTCATACATGGACTTAATCTCGCTGTCCATTGCCTCTTTCCACTTGGAAGCCTCTGGACCTTCCATTGCTTCCTTATAAGTGACTGGTTCATCTAAGTTTACCAGTGTTCTGTCACTTATGAATGTGTCACCATCTGAAGTAATATGGAAACCATACAACTCAGGTGGCACACTCACCCTAGTGGATCTTCTAAGAGGTAATGAGTTATCGATTGGTTCAACAGGAACTGTTTCCTCTGGTTGAGTGCTAGTGTCATCTAAGGTTCCTTCATTGGCTGAATCTTGAATTTCTTCAAGGTCAATAGTGCTCCCACTATCCTCTTTGAATATGAGCTCTCTTTCAAGAAAGACTCCTCTTCGTGCTACAAAGACCACGTTTTCACTAGGCCTGTAGAACAAATATCCAAAAGACTGCTTTGGGTAACCAATGAAAACACATTTCTCACTTCTAGCTGCTAGCTTGTCGTGAGTCTCTCGTCTTACGAAAGCTTCACAACCCCAGACTTTAATATGTGCTAACGAGGGAACTTTCCCTGTCCACATTTCGTGAGGTGTTTTGGCAACCTTCTTTGTAGGGACAAGATTGAGGATGTGGGCGGCTGTCTCTAAGGCATACCCCCAGAAGTGAATAGGAAGCGAAGCCCGACTCATCATAGAACGAACCATGTCTAACAAGGTTCGATTGCGCCTCTCAGCTACACCATTTAACTGTGGTGTCCTAGGAGGAGTCAATTGTGAGACTATCCCACATTCTTTCAGATAGTCGTTAAACTCGATACTAAGATACTCCCCGCCTCTATCGGATCTAAGTATCTTTATCTTTCTGCCCAATTGATTTTCGACTTCATGTTTAAACTCTTTGAACTTTTCAAAAGTTTCTGACTTATGCTTGATCAAGTAGATATATCCATATCTGCTATAATCGTCAGTGAACGTCACATAGAATCGATTAGCATCTCTTGTAGTTGATCTGAAGGGCCCACACACATCTGTGTGTATGAGATCCAACAGACCTTCACCTCTTTCACAAGACCCTGTGAATGGTGATTTTGTCATCTTTCCCAAAAGACAAGATTCACACATATCATCTGACTTTAGGTCAAATGATTCCAACACTCCATCCTTTTGGAGTTGGGCTATGCGTTTCTTGTTAATGTGTCCAAGACGACAATGCCACAAGCATGCCTTGTCTACACTATTAGACAAGTCAATATTAAGTACACTATTTCCTAAGCTATCAACACAAGTCACTGTTTCATACACACCATTACAAGGCAAAGTTTCAAACATAAAAACACCATTCTTATAAACAGAAATTGAACCATTCAAATCATTAAAAGAATATGTAAAACCTTGTCTGAACAATGCATGAAATGAAATAATGTTTCTCGTCATCTCAGACGAATAGCAACAATTTATTAAATCTAATCTAACATCATTACTAAGCAGAAGCTGATAAACTCCGATCTTGGTTACTGGAGAAGACTTTCTGTTTCCCATGATCAGGTTTATCCTTCCTCGCTCTATCTCCTCACTTTCCTTTAGACCCTGCAAATCAGAACAGATATGAAAACCACATCCTGTGTCAAGGACCCATGAACGAGAAGATAATGAGTTATTAGCAGAAATAGTGTAAATACCTGCCGAAGATGGCTTCACTTTGCCATCCTTGATATCTTGCAGATATTGTGGGCAAGATCTCTTCCAATGCCCTTTTTGGTTGCAGTAAAAGCAAACTGCCTCTTTTGGATCAGAAACATGGGGAGTGGAACCATTGGGCTTAGCCTTTGGGCCATTACTAGATGACCCAGCTTGAGCCTTGCTCTTCCAGTTTTGCTTGGGAGGACCTTTCCTCTTTTTCCCCTTTCCCTGTCCAATAGCCAAAACAGGGGCACTAGCAGGTGTGGAGGGTATACTTTTACCCTTCATCCCTGCCTCATCTGTCTGCAACAAGTTGTGCAATTGGGCCAAGGTCTGCTCAGTATTGTTCAAATGGTAAGTTAGAATAAACTGACCATAACATTCAGGAAGTGAGTTCAAGACCATGTCAATGGCCAATTCCTCATCAAAGTGAATATTGAGCTTGACCAAACGCTCTATGTAGCCTTGCATTCTTTGCACATGTGACACAACCGACTCCTCATCTTTCATCTTGCAAGCCATGAGTGACTTGACTACTTCGAACTTTTCTTGACGAGCTCGCTTATGGTACTTTTCCATAAGGTCCTTGTTCATCTCGAAAGGCCAGTAGTCCTCATAGTACCTCTGCAGTTCTGGGGACATAGTTGCCACCATGATGCATGCCACTTTGGTAGCATCATCGTAATGTTTCTTGTAGGCAGCAAGATCTTCAGGAGTAGCTTCATTTTCATCAAGCTCTTTGAGCTCCTTTTCAAGAACATATTCTTTGTTCTCGAAACGAAGAGCCATCTTGATGTTGCGCATCCAATCGTTATAGTTTGAGCCATCCATAACGACTTTGGAGCATATATTGAGCAAGGAGAAGTTCTGGTTGGAGGAGGATGAAGTAGAAGTGTTTCCAGGAGTAGACATCTGAAAAGAAAGAAAGTTTTAGTTAGATTTCAAGATACCTTAATAGAATAACCCAAAGATATAATATCAAGGTTAGGATCCAACTATGAAGATTCACAACTCAGAAATGGGATGCCGAGATCCAAGTGCAAATTTCATAAAGGTAGGCGAATGACGATTCACCAATTCCACCATTAGACGAAACAAACGAAGTGAAATTCCTAATTCTTTTGAGATACATTGAAACTATTCAATGGCATGTTTTATTCTCAGATTATGCTCTTCTATTTGTGACTGGGATGCCGAGGATCACAAACAAGATGTGAATAACCATGCAAATGTGCTTGGTAACCTCATTGTCTTTATCATTAACTATTGATGTGCTGGTAAACCACACACGCTCCATCAAAATGACAATTATGAGATACCCATTACTACTCTTTATTAGTGCCTTTTAGTGTGCTGGTTAACCACACACGCTCCACTAACGACCAATAAAGCATAATGTGCAATTTCATGGATTAGCATACTTTTCACATTTTTCCTAAAGTAACTAGAGTTGGGATTTTGAAAATAATGTTCTAGTACTTTCTTTAATATCATTATACTTTTAATGAGAAGTAGTTGTCCTATCAAATCCGTTCTGCTAACGACCCTCCACTAATCAAGGAAGCGGTGGGTGAGAGTGGACACCCATTCAACTACCATTTTATAGGCAGTTTCCTTATACCCCCCTTATAGATTAGCTTCGTGAATGAGGCATACTTGCGATTTGACTGACCATGTTCTTATACATATATAATATTAAACTTTTAATTATAATATATATATAAGGTGTGTTTTAAAACATTTTAAAACTTCAAGGGTTTATAAATTTCGAAATTTAAGCTATTAAATTTAAATTTAAATAAACCAATTAACTAGATTTAATATTTATCTTTTAATTAACTATTAATCAAATTATTAAATCTTGTAAGGATTATCTAATTAAATTAATCCATTAATTTAATCCTAATCCTTATCCCTCTAAATTTCGAAAATTAGGGTAAGGATAATTATCCAATTAATCTAATTAAGTAACAATTATCCAAAACAAGAAACCCTAGTTATCCTCTAGCATATTTCGAAATTTACAAGGGAGGAGGCTAGGGTTTTCAAAACCCTAACCCTAATTTCGATTAGGGTTCTTTGGAGGCTAGGGTTTTCGAAAAAACCCTTTGATCCAAAACCCTAGAAATCGAAAATTTGGCCTTTAGGGTTTAATAGCTATAAACCATAATTTGCAATTCAACAATTGTAGCAATTCAATTTAAAACAACAATGGCTCTGATACCACTGATGGCTTTTAGGTACAACAAATAAACTAGAAAACAATTCCTAAGTTCACATGCAACCTACTTTGGATCTATGTTTTAACTATTGAACATACAACTTTGAATTGCAAAACAATAACCCTAGAGGAGAGAGGCTAATTTCGAAATTAACAAACTAGGGTTTAGGGTTTACATACCTTTCAATTGTTATAGCAAACAATTGATATTCCCTTGATCTTGATCTTGATCTTCTTGGAAGCTCAGCACCACAAATGTAATGCCTCTAATGGAATCACACCCAAGAACTAGCAAGAAGGAAAGTAGAAGAGAGAGGGGAGAGGGAGTATGCAAAATCTCGGCCTTAGGGTTTCTTCAAAAGAAAGAGTCACCAAAAACATGAACCAGGAGGCTCCTTATATAGCTGAGGGATCTAGGGTTTAAGGGAAACCCTAGTTATCCTTTGCTTAGGGCCTAAGCAAACCCAAGGGCCTTATCCAAGCCCCTATGGACGAAATTATTAGGGTTTCCCCTAAAGATTTCGTCCACCCTCTTCCAAGGGGGTTCTAGAGCCTTCCACTCAACTATTAGATAATTGCAAACTAGTCCCTGCAACTTATAATTAATTCTTTTAACCCCAAAATCAATTCTGATTAATTTCTGGGTAACAATTAATTAAACATAATGATTTCTAATTAATATATTAATCCATTAACATATTAATAAATCATTTATATATATATATTAATTAATCTTATAAATTAATATCTCTCCTTTCATAATTTCCTTGTCCAGTTGCTAGGTTGAGGGCAACCCAAAAGGACTGTGCTGCTATCAATTCAAGTACATACCAATTATAGTTAAGGGCTTAGACACCTAATCCAACACCTTATGCTCCCAGAACACCTCTCATTGAAACCCTAGCCGTTATTGAAGCAATCTAAGCCTTGTTGGTGGATTTTGGTGCTTGTGGTCTTAAGAAGGAAGGAGAAAGGATTGAGGAAGCAAGTAAAGACCAAGGGAACCCGAGTTTGTGCACCTTCTACAGTTCATTGAAGGTAAACAGCTGTAACCTTGCTCTTTCATTTGTTAGATCCCTTTTTAGGGAGATTTAGGGCTTTTATAAGCCACTTTTGATGGCCAACCATGATTGCAAACATGGTTGGGGGTTAGAGCTTCTGAATCACGTCATTAAAGGAGTCACAAGGCAGTTGGGGACTGCTTTTGCACCCATGAAAGGCCCCATGCATCTTAAGAGCTTGTTTTATGTCTTTTTGAGCTCAAAGTCCCATGCAAGCACGTAAAGTTTGTAACTTTACGTGCTAGATCGATTATAGAAGCTTGGATCTATCTTTTGATCAAAGGTTGTACATCATAATTCAAGGATTTAGAGTGTGGACATGACTGACTCGGCGAGTCCGTTCTTGGACTCGACGAGTCCGAGGCTTTGAGCCCCATATCTGTTGAGGGTCAAAGGAACCCAGTTGAGTGTTAGAAGGGTTCTAATCGGACAGGAAGAGTTACCCAATGTATTGGACGTGATTTTAGACCTGGAGTTCATGGGACTCGACGAGTGCTAGAACAGACTCGGCGAGTCCAAGGCAATCTTCTTAAGGATGAAGATGAACTCGACGAGTTGTTCATCAACTCGGCGAGTCGAGGACAGAACTTGTTCATCATATGAAGGTAAACTCGACGAGTTGTTCATCAACTCGGCGAGTCGGATGAGTTTCATGCGATGTTCATGTGAGGGAGGAACTCGTCGAGTTGACGGCCCAACTCGACGAGTCTGATCATGAATAAGGACGAGTAAATGGTGAGGGACTCGGCGAGTTGACGACCCAACTTGGCGAGTCGGGTCAACTTGAAGTTGACTTTGACTAGACTTGGACTGACCCTGTTTAGGGTTGTACTGGGTGTGTGTTGACTTGAAGGTCGTCGTGTAGGGATCGAGGAGTCGAAGGGAGTCGACCTGTGCGCCGAGGATAATTCAAACAATGCACGACATTGAGGTGAGTTACCTTCCAGTAGGGGTGGGTCTAAGGCCACAATGTCGGCCCACCAAAGAGGAGTATTTGTAAGATGATTGTCTTTGTGATAATTATCTTGGTTTGGTTATGTGCTTTGGTCACGAGTATTATCTGCATGATATGTTACGTGTATAGTAGGGATTAGGATCCCTGACAGCGGCCCTTAGGGCCGTGGGGTAGGTCAGTACCCGGATATGCCTGACTGTATGATTGTACCTTGCTGTTGTATGCTAGTAGTAGGGGGTGGAATAGTCCCCAGTTACCGGTTGAAAGATACCGATGACAGTTACCGGTTGACAGATACCGATGACTGTCACACCCCGATCCTTGTCGGAATCGATCGAGGCGTGATATATTGTTCAAAGTCTCATGACAACTATGTTATAATATGATTAGATTCAATTAAGTACTAAGTATGCAAACAAGATCCACAACATACAAATACAAATCCAAATACGAACAACATTTATTACATCAAATTTAAATAGTCTTGTGGATTTCTAAGGCACAACCTATTTTTCATCAACTTCATTCTTCAAATCTGCATCATGGGTAAAAACAGGTCAACTACGAGAGTTGGTGAGTAATCTAATTTTAGTAGAGAAAATTGTGAAGTTGAAACCTTTATAATTGGAAATTTGTTTTCTTTTGAAGTCGGCAAACAATTGTATTTGAGATAACGGTTTATAAATCAAAAATTGATTAACAAATGATAACAACAACAATAAGTCCTCACCCTATATATACATATGTATATATATATATATATATATATATATATATATATATATATATATATATATATATAAATATATATAGGATGGAGCATCTAATCATCATACACACTCAACCACGTGCGATCAATCACCTTAGCGTCCCAAGGCGGGGTGGTCAACCCAATAGAGCTATTATTGTCCATAACGTACCTCAAGAATACGGGCATAGTCATGGAGATTAGACTAAAAATGATAATGCACTACAAGTACATGTAGCGTAAACGAACAATAGTTATACAATTAATGACTCACGTATAAATGTCCCAACAATGTCTCAATTGTGATAAAACAATAAAATGAAGTTGGAACATATTAGAACCACATGATACACCCCAAAAGTATTGAAAATTATAAAATATGGGGTAGATTACTCACATTAGTCCCAAAACGAAATGCGTGTGTCGTACGATAGACGGTTCGGGTCAAAATGGCGTAGAACCTAATATAATTAATAGTTTTGGTTTAGGAACTGCTAAACGAGAATATAGTACTAATACAAATAATTAGATACATATTCTTATATTAAATGAATTAACAATAATTCATTTTGATTATAATATTAAGGTATTCATTTGTTAAATGAATTTTAAATTGAATTAATTACTTTGCATAATTAATTTATATTTTCAATTTAGGCCAGATTTTAATAATTTCTTATTAAAATAATAATTTGCCCAATTATAATTATTTACAGATTTTAACAATTATTTATATGAAATAATCATTAAAATGCATTTTTACATGCTTAAATACTTAGGAAAATGGTTTTAAATAGTAAACAGAATTGAAAAATTAGGAAATTATTAGGAAATCATTATTTCATACAATATTAATTACTGTAAAATTTTTATATTTTTCTGAACTGTTTTAGTATTTATTAATACTTTAATGATTAAACAACAACAAAATTCGGGAAAACTAGTAAATGATTCCCAAAAATTCTATAAAATTAACCATAGTTTTATAACATGATATAGAGCACAGTGTATAAGTTTCAGATATTTGTGACTATGAGAAGTATTTTTTATATATTTCATTATTAATTAATCAATAAAATCATAAATAATAGTAAACAGTAATATAAATGCATGAAACTTCATAAATTATGTTTAATCAATATATAGGTCATCCCATAAATTTCTCAGAATTTATTGAATGCAAAAAGTATTTTATGTGAATTATTGCCCTACTTTATTGCAATAATTATAGTAATTCAATAAAAATAAGTTATTTTCTGAAAATTTCCAGAACTTCTTATTTTATTGATGGGATTCTGAGAAAAATCAGGTTTATGCATAAAATGAGTTTTAGATATTTTGGTGGATTTAATTTGTTTCTTGTATGAATTTGAAACTTTTAACAACATACCTTGATGAATGCTTCAAGAGGGATGAAGATTTGAGTATAATAGATTGTTCTTGGATGGAATATGAGTATTTCTTGGATGAATTTCGAGATTGAGAGTGAGAGAAAGAATAGAGAAGGTTTAAGTGGTGAAGAGAATAATGTGTTGGGAGAAAAATGAAAGGAAAGTGGATGGGAGGTGAGAGTGGGAGACCATGGGAATAATCTTTTTGCTTTTGGTGGTCTTCATAATTTCCCACTAACACAAGCATCTTTTACATAATTAATATAAGAGTTTTATAAAATTTAAAGTAAAGTTTATAAAAATAGAGTTTTATAAAATTTAATGTAAAGTTTATAAAAATGGAGTTTTATAAAAGATAGGTTATGATTTGATTATAACAATCTACTTTGATTTGAAGTTTAATTATAGCATTCAAGTTTGATTCTTTTAATTTAATTAGAGCATTATACTTTGATTTGATTTTAATATGGTATCATAATTTAATTTGATTATAGTTATAACGTTGTACTATACTATGTTGCTATTAACGTCAATTTATATCGTAGTGTATGGGTTTTGATCCTATTAGCGTCAAGTAATCTTGAGTAGAGTTTGAATGAGATTGAGAGAGGTTTCGTTTGTGATCTTTTTGAGTGTCCGGCTTCGCAACGCAAGGTCCATAGACCCCGTTAAGCCATGATTTAGTGTCCTACACAATCCCGATGATTGTGCAATAGTGTTTTATCGCTTTGGTTCATTGTTTAGCATTATTAAGGCTAAGTAAAATCAAACACATGAACTTTCCAAATGATGTTTTCTCATTAAAATAGCGAATTGTACAGTGATTACATAACGTAAACCCTATCATACAAGGGTTAATGGAGTTGACCGGTTTGACTAGTTGACTTTGTTTGACTTTGACTTGACCGAAATTTGATGGTTGTCACATCATCCCCCCGTTAGAGGGAATTTCGTCCCGAAATTTGCATTTTGATTGGGACTTCAAGAGTTTGGAAAAAGATGTGGAAAACTTTTCGTAGTACAAGAAATTGATTATGGTGAGGAACAACCCTCCTGATGTCACATGACGACCTTGGAAATTTCTTATTGTAACTTGAACTGAGTCAATTTAAAAGGAGTTTATTGTTTTGGGATGATAGAGTATTCTATGTGTGCTTTTATACTCCCTGTTTTATCCTTGGTATTACCACTATGAATATTTTATAACGTAGTTAGCGAGTTCCATCATTACGAATGTTTCAACAAATTTTGACGAAATTTGCATTATAAGTGCTACAAGTTCTTTTATAGTCGATTGACGTAAACTAGTCGTATATCATTAAGATTGCAAGGGCATTTTGGATGGGTGACCCCGCCTTAAGCCCACAACCAAACAAGGAACAGGGAATGAGGCGGAATCACACATTCTAAGTCCATAGAATCTTAATGATATATGACCATAATGTTTACACTAGCCCTCATAGATTCCAGGGGCGTAGTGTTATTGGGCTAGAAGTAGGAATTGTAGTTCAAAATAAAATAGTTATAAGCCTGCTATCTTCAAACTTGGGCTTTGGCCCCTCCCGATTCCTAATCAGAATGGTCCAATACTCCCAATTCTCCAAGCGACCAAGCGGTATCAAGAAATCAAAATCGATTCATCTCCATTTTCCCAATTCGCTGCCTATCTAGCCTGCTGTTCGTTTGTCGCTGTCTCGCCAAGTCAGTCGCCTGGTCTCACTCTCGCCAATCGCCATCGCCAAGTGCCCAAGTCTCCATTCTCACTTCACAGAAATCAGGTATGTAATCCCGAGACCCAAATCCTGTTCAGATGTTCTTTCTTTTCTGATTGTAAGATTGTTGATTGTTGGTGTTGGCGTATTGCAATGCTGCTGCTGTTTTCTGTCAATCTGTTGCCTATTTATGCGTTACTACTGTCTTACTGAGTTTCCTTTTAATTTGGCTGTCATTTGCGATTTGGCGATTTGCCAATTTGATTTATAAGTTATGAACTTATAGATTTGGTTATTGATTTGGTTATGCTTAACAGCTTGTCAGCTTCAAACAAAACTGAAAAGTGACAACAAAGATTGATTTGGTTATTGTTAAATGAGTTCTTGGTTATTGTTCTAATTTTGAATTTGATTTTGTTTTGATTGGATCAATTGTTCCTTCATTTTGATTTTTCTAGATATAATCATGGGAAAGATGAAAACATTGAAAGAGAAATTGTTGTCTGCTTACTAATATATCATTCATAATCTGTTTTTTAAAGACATTAAAGGCTGTCGGGCTGAGTTGTAATTCTTTTTCTAGGTGTTTTTGGTGTTTATTTGTTGAAAACAATCTGTTTTTTTTTTAATGTTAATTTCAGTTTATAATATTTTCTCCCCCCCCCCCCCAAGTTAATTGTTCAAGCTCCGCCACTGATAGATTTACTAGTAAAAACCCTGAGTTTTTTTTACATAGATGATAAGACTTATTTGGGTTTTGCCGTGTTCTCAAGATTCATGGTTTATATACTTGAATCGATGCTAGTTTTAGTAATAAAAAGAAATTTAGAATTTAAACGTCGAGGTTAGAAGCTTGTACTGATATTTAAGGGGTTAAAAAATAAAGTTTTATTAGTTACCTATAGCGACACACAAGTCATAATTTGCATGTGTGAAGACTTGGAGTACTTTCTAATTGGTTCGTGTGTGAAGACTTGGAGTACTTTCTAACTGGTTCATGTGTGAAGACTTGGAGTACTTTCTAATGAAAAGTGTGCTACTGGGGAAATTTGAAACTGGCACGTAGCTTCAAAGTCAAGAATATGCAGTAGGCATGTGATGTATTAAATGCATGAGGCATATAAGTCATAATTTGCGGCAACATATACGTATGTGTGTGTGAATTGAAGAAGAAGGTTACAGCTCAAAGACCATATATATTCATTTCCTCTTTATTTGTTATTAATTACTTCTCCCACTTTACTTATATAAATCATCACATTCTTACCGCAACTTTTAACTTCTCCCTCACAAATGGATCCACCTGCAGATCATCAAAACCCCATATATGACCTCGATTGGTTTCCGTACTTTGATCATCAAGATCTTTTCAGGTATATATAAACGTCACTCATTACCCCATCTTTCGCACAAAAAAGTGATTTTGTCTATATTGATCAAAACATGGTTTGGATTTGTAGTGATCAAAAAGAGTCTTCCATCGTGTTAGATTTGATTATCTTGAGTTTTTGGATTTTTGCAGTGGTGACAGGCTCGACCATCATGATTACGAGTTGTCAAAAAAATTGCATGAAGTGCTCGATCAGAACGTTTCCACAGTACTTAACAAAGATCAAAACATCATTTCTAGAAATGAGTTTCACGATTTAGATCCCCTTAAAGACATAAGCTTATGGGATTGTTGGGAGGATGGTAATTTACCATTGGTTAGTTTTAGTGAAGACTGTAAATCCGGTGGTGAGGCTACATGTAGTTCTAGTGCTGCCACCGCTAATCACGGTGGCCGGAAGGTGGCAAAGAGATTGAGACCATTGGAGTTTGAAGAGATAGCGAAGTACTTTGAGATGCCGATAATCATGGCGGCAAAGGAACTAGGGATAGGGTTAACATTGTTGAAGAAAAGATGTAGAGAGCTAAACATAAACAGATGGCCTCATAGAAAACTTACGAGCCTACAATCCCTCATTCAAAATGCCAAGGTAAATTACGATAATAACCTTCTATACATTACTCATGCATGCATGCCTGCACTTGGTAACCAAAGTAGTTTTGGTATTTTCTAAAATTTTAATTATTAGTTTCTTTATAACATAAACAATGGCCCTAGGCATATTCCACATCAATTCAATTGATTTACTATGATTTCCTGATTTATATTTATATAAACTTAACTCATTGTAAATTTTGTGAACTCACACGAAAAATATATTGCATCTACCTTTTTTTTTAAAAAAAAAACTAGGAGTTGGGATTAAAGGAGGAGATAGAGACGTTAGAAGGGCACAAGAAGATGATGGAGAAATTGCCAGGTATGGAATTGACAGAAAGAACAAAGAAGCTTAGGCAAGCTTGCTTCAAAGCTATTTATAAGAAGAGAGGACTTAACAATCCTTAGTCCTTACCTTTTCTTTTAGCCATTTTGTTATAATTAGTGGATTTTAATCTACATTGTATGTGTTTTTCTCTTGATAGTTTGATACCCTTTTTAGTTTCATTGTGTTTGTTTGTCTATTGATTTTTTATGCAGAAAATTTTGTATAATTTAGGTATTATAGTTTGTATTATGTATTTAGCCATATTCTAGATTGCCGACACGACTACGCCGACGACTCTATACTAGAGGTCTATATAAATAGACTTATGAATTTAGTAGGAATAACTTGATTATAATCTTGTGATTTGTTCCATGTCTGATCCATTCCTAAGATTCACTCGACATGCCCCAAGTTACATGTAATTAAAATTTTATTAGACTGTTGATCCTAATGAGTCCACCCTAAGTCCACGACCAAACAAGGAACAAGTCAACTACGAGAAACACGCATATGGACTTGTGAGTTATTTGTAAATTGATTATGGAAATAAAGTTTTTTTTTAGACATTGTTGGGTAAAATAATTGTAAAACACTTGTTGGGCCATGGTTAGGAGTGTTGGGCACCTTTTGGGCTTTCCATGGTTACTAAATGTGAAACATGTAGCACTTGCGTGGGCCCCCACAAAACTAAGTTTTCACATTTCTTTCCCACTTCTAGGCCCATTAGGGAACTTAATAGTCCAATGAGTTGGCCATTTTGGAGTGTATCCTTTCGGATACGTTTGATAAGGTCGGGTATTTTGATGGCTCAAAAGTAATGTGAATGACGCGCTTTGGCCTATAGGTTTGGGAACTCTCGCCTTTGGTCCCCAGATAAGCAAATTGGTCCCTCGGTTGATTGGGATGTATACGAATGCTTACCTAGTCAGGACTTTCGGGCTACCGGCACCTCCCCCTTCCAGTTACTACGCGTCCATTACTATGATCCTACCCAACTAGAGTGGATGACTTTGAATTTCCTATGAGCTCTAAGGAATACATATATGTATATACATTTTGTTAAACAACTTGAGTATGTGTGTGATTTTCAGAGAAAGTGGAGAATATTCACAAGTGTATGCACACATATAAGTGTCAGGAGTAATACGTATGCACATAAGGGAGCAATTAACACACAAAGGTATTCCTAGGATTTTCTAAGTGTGAATTGCATGCAGTTGTGTGTGCATTTTATAAACTAGCATACGAGAGGACCCTAGAGGCTATAGACTAGGTCAAGGCAATTAACCTAATTCCCTATAGTCAAGGGCTCTGATACCAATCTGTCACACCCCGATCCTTGTCGGAATCGATCGAGGCGTGATATATTGTTCAAAGTCTCATGACAACTATGTTATAATATGATTAGATTCAATTAAGTACTAAGTATGCAAACAAGATCCACAACATACAAATACAAATCCAAATACGAACAACATTTATTACATCAAATTTAAATAGTCTTGTGGATTTCTAAGGCACAACCTATTTTTCATCAACTTCATTCTTCAAATCTGCATCATGGGTAAAAACAGGTCAACTACGAGAGTTGGTGAGTAATCTAATTTTAGTAGAGAAAATTGTGAAGTTGAAACCTTTATAATTGGAAATTTGTTTTCTTTTGAAGTCGGCAAACAATTGTATTCGAGATAACAGTTTATAAATCAAAAATTGATTAACAAATGATAACAACAACAATAAGTCCTCACCCTATATATACATATGTATATATATATATATATATATATATATATATATATATATATAGGATGGAGCATCTAATCATCATACACACTCAACCACGTGCGATCAATCACCTTAGCGTCCCAAGGCGGGGTGGTCAACCCAATAGCGCTATTATTGTCCATAACGTACCTCAAGAATACGGGCATAGTCATGGAGATTAGACTAAAAATGATAATGCACTACAAGTACATGTAGCGTAAACGAACAATAGTTATACAATTAATGACTCACGTATAAATGTCCCAACAATGTCTCAATTGTGATAAAACAATAAAATGAAGTTGGAACATATTAGAACCACATGATACACCCCAAAAGTATTGAAAATTATAAAATATGGGGTAGATTACTCACATTAGTCCCAAAACGAAATGCGTGTGTCGTACGATAGACGGTTCGGGTCAAAATGGCGTAGAACTTAATATAATTAATAGTTTTGGTTTAGGAACTGCTAAACGAGAATAGAGTACTAATACAAATAATTAGACACATATTCTTATATTAGATGAATTAACAATAATTCATTTTGATTATAATATTAAGGTATTCATTTGTTAAATGAATTTTAAATTGAATTAATTACTTTGCATAATTAATTTATATTTTCAATTTAGGCCAGATTTTAATAATTTCTTATTAAAATAATAATTTGCCCAATTATAATTATTTACAGATTTTAACAATTATTTATATGAAATAATCATTAAAATGCATTTTTACATGCTTAAATACTTAGGAAAATGGTTTTAAATAGTAAACAGAATTGAAAAATTATGAAATTATTAGGAAATCATTATTTCATACAATATTAATTACTGTAAAATTTTTATATTTTTCTGAACTGTTTTAGTATTTATTAATACTTTAATGATTAAACAACAACAAAATTCGGGAAAAATAGTAAATGATTCCCAAAAATTCTGTAAAATTAACCATAGTTTTATAACATGATATAGAGCCCAGTGTATAAGTTTCAGATATTTGTGACTATGGGAAGTATTTTTTATATATTTCATTATTAATTAATCAATAAAATCATAAATAATAGTAAACAGTAATATAAATGTATGAAACTTCATAAATTATGTTTAATCAATATATAGGTCATCCCATAAATTTCTCAGAATTTATTGAATGCAAAAAGTATTTTATGTGAATTATTGCCCTACTTTATTGCAATAATTATAGTAATTCAATAAAAATAAGTTATTTTCTGAAAATTTCCAGAACTTCTTATTTTATTGATGGGATTCTGAGAAAAATCAGGTTTATGCATAAAATGAGTTTTAGATATTTTGGTGGATTTAATTTGTTTCTTGTATGAATTTGAAACTTTTAACAACATACCTTGATGAATGCTTCAAGAGGGATGAAGATTTGAGTATAATAGATTGTTCTTGGATGGAATATGAGTATTTCTTGGATGAATTTCGAGATTGAGAGTGAGAGAAAGAATAGAGAAGGTTTAAGTGGTGAAGAGAATAATGTGTTGGGAGAAAAAGGAAAGGAAAGTGGATGGGAGGTGAGAGTGGGAGACCATGGGAATAATCTTTTTGCTTCTGGTGGTCTTCATAATTTCCCACTAACACAAGCATCTTTTACATAATTAATATAAGAGTTTTATAAAATTTAAAGTAAAGTTTATAAAAATAGAGTTTTATAAAATTTAATGTAAAGTTTATAAAAATGGAGTTTTATAAAAGATAGGTTATGATTTGATTATAACAATCTACTTTGATTTGAAGTTTAATTATAGCATTCAAGTTTGATTCTTTTAATTTAATTAGAGCATTATACTTTGATTTGATTTTAATATGGTATCATAATTTAATTTGATTATAGTTATAACGTTGTACTATACTATGTTGCTATTAACGTCAATTTATATTGTAGTATATGGGTTTTGATCCTATTAGCGTCAAGTAATCTTGAGTAGGGTTTGAATGAGATTGAGAGAGGTTTCGTTTGTGATCTTTTTGAGTGTCCGGCTTCGCAACGCAAGGTCCATAGACCCCGTTAAGCCATGATTTAGTGTCCTACACAATCCCGATGATTGTGCAATAGTGTTTTATCGCTTTGGTTCATTGTTTAACACTGTTAAGGCTAAGGAAAATCAAACACATGAACTTTCCAAATGATGTTTTCTCATTAAAATAGCGAATTGTACAGTGATTACATAACGTAAACCCTATCATACAAGGGTTAATGGAGTTGACCGGTTTGACTAGTTGACTTTGTTTGACTTTGACTTGACCGAAATTTGATGGTTGTCACAATGATAGTTACCGGTTGAAAGATACCGATGATGGTTACAAGTTGAAAGATACCGATGATGGTTACCGGTTGAAAGATACCGATGACGATTACCGGTTGAAAGATACCGATGATGGTTACTGGTTGAAAGATACCGATGACGATTACCGATTGAAAGATACCGATGTTGGTTACCGGTTGAAAGATACCGATGATGAATACCGGTTGAGAGATACCGATGATATTGTATGGCATGTGGTATGATGGGGGAACTCACTAAGCTTTGTGCTTACGGTTTCGGTTTTGGTTTCAAGTACCTCTTCGTCTAAGGGGAAGGAGCCGGCGGCGTAGCATCGCATCACACACACATATAATTTCCGCATGGAGTTTTCTGGGATTGTACTCTGATATGTTATTATTCTATGGCTTGGGTTTTCAGACATGATACATTGTTTTATGAGATGATGTGTTTTCACAGTATTTTCTTATGAATGTTTTTATGTGTTGGTTAATTAAAACAAAATTTTTGGACCTGAAAATTGGGATGTTACAAGTTGGTATCAGAGCCCTGGTTTGAGGGATTCGGACACACCCTCGGGGGTGTCTGGACTCAAACTGAGGGGCTAAAAGATTTTCACAAGGAAAATGGTTTTCTAAATCTAAATGAAAGGATTTTACGAAAGACGAAGTGTGTGATGCATGCGACCGGCCGGGCTCAAGTAAGTTTTCCCCAAGATACCCATACTTGATATGTTATGCTATATGGTTTTGATTCAGAAAACTGCATGCTAGAATAGGACTAAGGATCTAGGAGGATGCCTTGTGTGCCTGATATATGATTCTGAGAATTGCATGCTAGTTAGGGCTAAGGATCTAGGACTGTTTAGTCAGCAGTAGGATGGCCTGTGTAGGTTATGCCTGATTTGGTTACCCATTGCTCGAATGTTGCTTGCTTTGTGCTATGGGGGTTCTGGCCACCTTCAACTAGCTAAGGAACGGATATGTAACAGTATCCGCAAGTTAGTTAGGGGGAAGTGGTGGGGACTCCTAGTGCAGATGATGGCGGAGGGTAGGTCGGAGAGTGCCCTAGGAAAGCCTAGGATGAGGTCAGTGGAAAGGGTATCGGTAAAAGGGACTTGGTGAAGACGAAGCAATCCTTGATGAAAGTACAGGTAGATGTGGAAGGTAGTATGGGCCCGTACTACTGAAAGCAGAGGACCCATACTCGGATCAAGGAAGGTTGAGACAGAACCGGGAAACTTGGAGAGTGTGTTAGACCTCTCAAGAGTATGTATGATCCTGACATTTATGCGCGTATTTCCAGCATGGTGACCACGCGACATGGAGCAGGAGGTTCCAGATCAGGATCAGGATCGGGCTCGGGTGCAGGATCCGAGCAGGTTGATGACGGGCTGCGCGAGTTCATCGCGTCTGAGATCACAAGAGGCATTCTTGAGTCGACCCCGGTCATTTTTGGGTCGATCAAGGAAGGGATTGTTGAGCTGATGGAGGATCGCCTCCGGGCATTCAGGAGTGATATGGCGTCTAGCCAGACGAGTACGCGCACACTGTCCTTTAAGGACTTCCGAGGGAGCGGTGCGCCGGATTTCCATGGGGCGAAGGACCCCATTGCTGCCAGACGATGGATTGCAGACATTGAGTCTGCACAGCTGACTAGCTTCTGCCCCGAGGGGTCGAAGGTGAGGTATACAACAGGATGTTTGAGAGACAGGGCCAGAGATTGGTGGGAGTCGGTTGGTGACTCTCTGGGAGCCTTGGCTGTTGAGGCTATGACCTGGTCAGATTTTGTGACCCGGTTCAGGGCTGAGTTCGCACCTGCGGTGGAGCTTCAGCAGTTGGCCAGAGATTTCTTGGACATGAGACAGACTACAGAGACTGTGGCGGAGATCACCGCCAAGTTCCGGGAGAGGGCATTGTTGGTGCCCCAGTATGCGGGTGATGAGGACATGAGGAGGACCCGCTACCATGATATGTTACGAGGTGACATCCGGGAGCATGTCAGTTTCTCAGCTTGCCCTACCCTGGATTCCATGATTGCAAGGGCTAGAGAGAGGGAGATTGATCTGGAGCACATCCGGAAAAGGAAGGCAGCGGAGGGGCTGACGACGGGAGCTTCGGGGAAGAAGCCCAAGGGATCCGATGGTAGGCCGAAAGGCCAGTCTGCGCGGGACCGCTGTGGGAAATGCAGTCGGTCACACGAGGGAGCTTGCCACACTGGGCCGGGTTCAGGCTGCTATAAGTGCGGCAAGGTTGGGAATTTTGGCAGAGATTGTACCGCCCCTACTCCTGCGGTACAGATGACAGACCTGATTTGCTTCCATTGCAATCAGAGGGGCCATAAAAAGGCCAACTGCCCGAGATTGTCAGCAGCATCAGCAGCGGCGCCAGCAGTGGCGCCGGTCTTAGCGACAACGCGGGTTACAGATGGCCGGAAGGCCAAGATAGAGGCTCCAGTGGTGCGGAGCCGAGCATTTCAGTTGACAACCGAGGAGGCACGCGCTGCACCTGATGTGGTGACGGGTATGACTTCTTGTTTATGCTTATATGATATGCTGCTGTGATGTTGATATGTTATGTATGCACTCTGGTTAGGATCGTTCCATGTGAACGGTATTCCAGTTCAGGTATTGTTTGATTCGGGTGCTACCCGATCGTTTGTCTCTCTTGCGCTTGGCAAGAAGTTTTCGGAATCTTCGGGCATGTTGGATTGCCCTCTAGAGGTCGAGATTGCGGACGACCGGTCGGTACGAGCGTCAGAGGTCTACCGGGATTGTGTTTTGAGGCTGTTCGAGGAACGTTATCTGGTAGATCTGGTTCCCATACCTTTGCGGGGGAACAAGGTTATTATCGGTATGGATTGGCTGAGCCCTAATGGGGCAGTGATTGACTCTGCGCAGCAGTTGGTGCGGATCAGGACCCCAAGTGGGGGAGAGCTGGTGATTCAGGGCGAGAGGCCACAGCAAGGACCAGCTTTATGTTCGGCAGCGAGAGTTAGGCGCTACCTCCAGCAGGGTTGCGCAGGTTATGTCGCCTATGTTATGGATACCCGGGAGGCGGGTAGGGCGACGGTGGGCGATGTGCCCGTGGTACGACAGTTTGCGGATGTATTCCCCGAGGAGTTGCCTGGGATACCTTCGGAGCGACAGGTGGAGTTCAGGATCGACCTAGTCCCTGGTGCGGCTCCGATAGCGAAGGCACTGTATCGGTTGGCTCCTCCTGAGATGCAGGAGTTGTCTACACAGCTGCAGGAGCTGTTAGACAAGGGATTCATTAGACCGAGTAGTTCTCCCTGGGGAGCCCCGATTCTGTTTGTGAAGAAGAAGGACGGGTCGCATCGGATGTGTATAGACTATAGGGAGCTGAATAAGGTAACGATGAAGAACCGTTACCCACTCCCGAGGATTGATGACCTCTTTGACCAACTACAGGGAGCATCTTGGTTCTCCAAGATCGATTTGCGTTCAGGGTATCATCAGATGAGGGTCAGAGAGGAGGATGTGCAGAAGACGGCGTTTCGGACGCGTTATGGCCACTATGAGTTCGTGGTGATGCCTTTCGGGCTCACCAACGCTCATGCCGCGTTCATGGATCTCATGAACCGCGTGTGTAGACCGATGTTAGACCGGTCTGTGATAGTGTTTATCGATGATATCTTGGTTTACTCCAAGACGCGAGAGCAGCATGAGGAGCATCTACGAGAGGTTCTGGAGAATTTGAGGAGGGAGAGCTTGTATGCCAAGTTCTCCAAGTGCGAGTTCTGGTTGCACGAGGTGCAGTTTCTTGGGCACCTTGTCAACCAGAACGGGATTTCGGTAGATCCGGCCAAAGTGGAGGCCGTGATGAGGTGGGAGGTTCCGAGGTCCCCATCTGAGATTTGGAGTTTCCTAGGATTAGCCGGCTACTATCGGAGATTCATCCAGGATTTCTCCAAGATAGACGTACCCCTGACCAGGCTAACGAGGAAGGTCGTGGTTTTTCGTTGGGGGCCTGAGCAGCAGGCTTCATTCGAGACATTGAGGTAGAGATTGTGCGAGGCGCCAATCTTAGCCCTGCCAGAGGGCATGGAGGATCTCTTCGTGTACTGTGATGCGTCCATCTCGGGCTTGGGCGCAATATTGATGCAGAGAGGGCATGTTATTGCTTACGCTTCGAGGCAGCTGAAGCCTCACGAGGCAAACTACCCGACGCACGTTTTGGAGCTGGGGGCTGTTGTGTTCGCCCTCAAGATTTGGTGTCATTACATCTATGGGGTTCATTGTACGATTTACACGGACCACAAGAGCCTGGGGTATCTCATGGACCAGCCAAATCTGAACATGAGGCTGTTGGATTAGGTGTCTAAGCCCATAACTATAATTGGTATGTACTTGAATTGATAGCAGCACAGTCCTTTTGGGTTGCCCTCAACCTAGCAACTGGACAAGAAAATTATGAAAGGAGAGATATTAATTTATAAGATTAATTAATATATATATAAATGATTTATTAATATGTTAATGGATTAATATATTAATTAGAAATCATTATGTTTAATTAATTGTTAGCCAGAAATTAATCAGAATTGATTTTGGGGTTAAAAGAATTAATTATAAGGTGCAGGGACTAGTTTGCAATTATCTAATAGTTGAGTGGAAGGCTCTAGAACCCCCTTGGAAGAGGGTGGACGAAATCTTTAGGGGAAACCCTAATAATTTCGTCCATAGGGGCTTGGATAAGGCCCTTGGGTTTGCTTAGGCCCTAAGCAAAGGATAACTAGGGTTTCCCTTAAACCCTAGATCCCTCAGCTATATAAGGAGCCTCCTGGTTCATGTTTTTGGTCACTCTTTCTTTTGAAGAAACCCTAAGGCCGAGATTTTGCATACTCCCTCTCCTCTCTCTCTCTCTTCTACTTTCCTTCTTGCTAGTTTGGGTGTGACTCCATTAGAGGCATTACACTTGTGGTGCTAAAGCTTCCAAGAAGATCAAGATCAAGATCAAGGGAATATCAATTGTTTGCTATAACAATTGAAAGGTATGTAAACCCTAAACCCTAGTTTACTATTTTCGATAATAGCCTCTCTCCTCTAGGGTTCTTGTATTGCAATTCAAAGTTGTATGTTCAATAGTTAAAACATAGATCCAAAGTAGGTTGCATGTGAACTTAGGAATTGTTTTCTAGTTTATTTGTTGTACCTAAAACCCATCAGTGGTATCAGAGCCATTGTTGTTTTAAATTGAATTGCTACAATTGTTGAATTGCAAATTAGGGTTTATAGCTATTAAACCCTAAAGGCCAAATTTTCGATTTCTAGGGTTTTGGATCAAAGGGTTTTTTCGAAAACCCTAGCCTCCAAAGAACCCTAATCGAAATTAGGGTTAGGGTTTTGAAAACCCTAGCCTCCTCCCTTATGAATTTCGAAATATGCTAAGAGGATAACTAGGGTTTCTTGTTTTTGGATAATTGTTACTTAATTAGATTAATTGGATAATTATCCTTACCCTATTTTTCGAAATTAGAGGGATAAGGATTAGGATTAAATTAATTGATTAATTTAATTAGATAATCCTTACAAGATTTAATAATTTGATTAATAGTTAATTAATAGATAAATATTAAATCTAGTCAATTGGTTTATTTAAATTTGAAATTAATAGCTTAAATTTCGAAATTTATGTAAACCCTTGAAGTTTTAAAAAAAGTTTTAAAACACACCTTATATATATTATAATTAAAGGTTTAATATTATATGTATAAGAATATGGTCAGTCAAATCGCTAGTATGCCTCATTCACGAAGCTAATCTATAAGGGGGGTATAAGGAAACTGCCTATAAAATGGTAGTTGAATGGGTGTCCACTCTCACCCACCGCTTCCTTGATTAGTGGAGGGTCGTTAGCAGAACGGATTTGATAGGACAACTACTTCTCATTAAAAGTATAATGATATTAAAGAAAGTACTAGAACATTATTTTCAAAATCCCAACTCTAGTTACTTTAGGAAAAATGTGAAAAGTATGCTAATCCATGAAATTGCACATTATGCTTTATTGGTCGTTAGTGGAGCGTGTGTGGTTAACCAGCACACTAAAAGGCACTAATAAAGAGTAGCAATGGGTATCTCATAATTGTCATTTTGATGGAGCGTGTGTGGTTTACCAGCACATCAATAGTTAATGATAAAGACAATGAGGTTACCAAGCACATTTGCATGGTTATTCACATCTTGTTTGTGATCCTCGGCATCCCAGTCACAAATAGAAGAGCATAATCTGAGAATAAAACATGCCATTGAATAGTTTCAATGTATCTCAAAAGAATTAGGAATTTCACTTCGTTTGTTTCATCTAATGGTGGAATTGGTGAATCGTCATTCACCTACCTTTATGAAATTTGCACTTGGATCTCGGCATCCCATTTCTAAGTTGTGAATCTTCATAGTTGGATCCTAACCTTGATATTATATCTTTGGGTTATTCTATTAAGGTATCTTGAAATCTAACTAAAACTTTCTTTCTTTTCAGATGTCTACTCCTGGAAACACTTCTGCTTCGTCCTCCTCCAACCAAAACTTCTCTTTGCTCAATATCTGCTCCAAAGTCGTTATGGATGGCTCAAACTATAACGATTGGATGCGCAACATCAAGATGGCTCTTCGTTTCGAGAACAAAGAATATGTTCTTGAAAAGGAGCTCAAAGAGCTTGATGAGAATGAAGCTACTCCTGAAGATCTTGCTGCCTACAAGAAACATTACGATGATGCTACCAAAGTGGCATGCATCATGGTGGCAACTATGTCCCCAGAACTGCAGAGGTACTATGAGGACTACTGGCCTTTCGAGATGAACAAGGAACTTATGGAAAAGTACCATAAGCGAGCTCGTCAAGAAAAGTTCAAAGTAGTCAAGTCACTCATGGCTTGCAAGATGAAAGATGGGGAGTCGGTTGTGTCACATGTGCAAAGAATGCAACGCTACATAGAGCGTTTGGTCAAGCTCAATATTCACTTTGATGAGGAATTGGCCATTGACATGGTCTTGAACTCACTTCCTGAATGTTATGGTCAGTTTATTCTAACTTACCATTTGAACAATACTGAGCAGACCTTGGCCCAATTGCACAACTTGTTGCAGACAGCTGAGGCAGGGATGAAGGGTAAAAGTATACCCTCCACACCTGCTAGTGCCCCTGTTTTGGCTATTGGACAGGGAAAGGGGAAAAAGAGGAAAGGTCCTCCCAAGCAAAACTGGAAGAGCAAGGCTCAAGCTGGGTCATCTAGTAATGGCCCAAAGGCTAAGCCCAATGGTTCCACTCCCCATGTTTCTGATCCAAAAGAGGCAGTTTGCTTTTACTGCAACCAAAAGGGGCATTGGAAGAGATCTTGCCCACAATATCTGCAAGATATCAAGGATGGCAAAGTGAAGCCATCTTCGGCAGGTATTTACACTATTTCTGCTAATAACTCATTATCTTCTCGTTCATGGGTCCTTGATACAGGATGTGGTTTTCATATCTGTTCTGATTTGCAGGGTCTAAAGGAAAGTGAGGAGATAGAGCGAGGAAGGATAAACCTGATCATGGGAAACAGAAAGTCTTCACCAGTAACCAAGATCGGAGTTTATCAGCTTCTGCTTAGTAATGATGTTAGATTAGATTTAATAAATTGTTGCTATTCGTCTGAGATGACGAGAAACATTATTTCATTTCATGCATTGTTCAGACAAGGTTTTACATATTCTTTTAATGATTTGAATGGTTCAATTTCTGTTTATAAGAATGGTGTTTTTATGTTTGAAGCTTTGCCTTGTAATGGTGTGTATGAAACAGTGACTTGTGTTGATAGCTTAGGAAATAGTGTACTTAATATTGACTTGTCTAATAGTGTAGACAAGGCATGCTTGTGGCATTGTCGTCTTGGACACATTAACAAGAAACGCATAGCCCAACTCCAAAAGGATGGAGTGTTGGAATCATTTGACCTAAAATCAAATGATATGTGTGAATCTTGTCTTTTGGGAAAGATGACAAAATCACCATTCACAGGGTCTTGTGAAAGAGGTGAAGGTCTGTTGGATCTCATACACACGGATGTGTGTGGACCCTTCAGATCAACTACAAGAGATGCTAATCGATTCTATGTGACCTTCACTGACGATTATAGCAGATATGGATATATCTACTTGATCAAGCATAAGTCAGAAACTTTTGAAAAGTTCAAAGAGTTTAAGCATGAAGTCGAAAATCAATTGGGCAGAAAGATAAATATACTTAGATCCGATTGAGGCGGGGAGTATCTTAGTATCGAGTTTAACGACTATCTGAAAGAATGTGGGATAGTCTCACAATTGACTCCTCCTAGGACACCACAGTTAAATGGTGTAGCTGAGAGGCATGGTTAGACATGGTTCGTTCTATGATGAGTCGGGCTTCGCTTCCTATTCACTTCTGGGGGTATGCCTTAGAGACAGCCGCCCACATCCTCAATCTTGTCCCTACAAAGAAGGTTGCTAAAACACCTCACGAAATGTGGACAGGGAAAGTTCCCTCGTTAGCACATATTAAAGTCTGGGGTTGTGAAGCTTTCGTAAGACGAGAGACTCACGACAAGCTAGCAGCTAGAAGTGAGAAATGTGTTTTCATTGGTTACCCAAAGCAGTCTTTTGGATATTTGTTCTACAGGCCTAGTGAGAACGTGGTCTTTGTAGCACGAAGAGGAGTCTTTCTTGAAAGAGAGCTCATATTCAAAGAGGACAGTGGGAGCACTATTGACCTTGAAGAAATTCAAGAGTCAGCCAATGAAGGAACCTTAGATGACACTAGCACTCAACCAGAGGAAACAGTTCCTGTTGAACCAATTGATAACTCATTACCTCTTAGAAGATCCACTAGGGTGAGTGTGCCACCTGAGTTGTATGGTTTTCATATTACTTCAGATGGTGACACATTCATAAGTGACAGAACACTGGTAAACTTAGATGAACCAGTCACTTATAAGGAAGCAATGGCAGGCCCAGAGGCTTCCAAGTGGAAAGAGGCAATGGACAGCGAGATTAAGTCCATGTATGACAACCAAGTTTGGAATTTGGTTGATAGTGCACCAGGTCGCAAGACAGTTGGGTGCAAATGGATCTTCAAGAAGAAGACAGACATGGATGGGAATGTGCATACATTTAAGGCTCGACTGGTTGCAAAAGGTTTTACTCAAACCCCAGGGGTTGACTATGATGAGACTTTTTCGCCAGTGGCTAAGATTAAATCTATTAGGATATTGCTCGCCATAGCTGCCTTTCATGATTATGAAATCTGGCAGATGGATGTCAAAACTGCTTTCCTTAATGGGAAGTTGGCTGAAGATGTTTACATGAGTCAGCCAGAGGGTTTTGTTGATGCAAAGTTTCCCAATAGAGTGTGCAAGCTTGAGAAATCCATTTATGGATTGAAACAAGCATCTCGCAGTTGGAATCTTTGCTTCCATGAGAAAGTCAAAGAGTTTGGTTTCTCTAGAAGTGAAGATGAGTTTTGTGTGTATATCAAGGCTAGTGGGAGTATAGTAACTTTTCTGGTGTTATATGTCGATGACATATTACTCATTGGTAACGACGTTCCAACCTTGAAAGAGGTTAAGTCTTGGCTTGGAAAGTGTTTTGCAATGAAAGACCTTGGAGAAGCTGCCTATATTCTTGGGATTAGAATATTGAGAGATAGAAAGAAGAGACTAATTGGACTTAGTCAGAGCACATACTTGGATAAGGTACTAAAGAGGTTTAGTATGGAAAATTCCAAGAAGGGAGAGCTACCTATCCAGAGCAATACCAAATTGAGTAAGACTCAATGCCCGAGTACAGATGTTGAAATAGATGACATGAGTCGTGTACCTTATGCTTCCGCTGTCGGATCGATCATGTACGCTATGACATGTACTCGCCCTGATGTGGCATTTGCTTTGAGCATGGTCAGTCGCTATCAGGGAAACCCAGGTAGAGCTCATTGGATAGCAGTTAAGAATATACTCAAGTATTTGCGAAGGACAAAGGACTGGGTTCTTGTGCTTGGTGGCAGTGATACTTTGAGAGTAGATGGTTACAGTGATGCCAGCTTTCAGACGGATAGAGATAACTTCCGTTCTCAGTCGGGCTGGGTATTTTTACTGAATGGAGGAGCAGTTACTTGGAAGAGTTCCAAGCAAAATACGGTGGCTGATTCTACTTGTGAATCAGAGTACATTGCAGCAAGTGAAGCGTCGAAAGAAGCAGCTTGGTTGAGGAACTTCATCGGGGATCTCGGAGTTGTTCCAACCATCCAGGAGCCTATGGAACTCTTCTGCGATAATGAAGGAGCGGTTGCCTTGACAAAGGAACCGAGAGATCATGGTAAGACCAGACATATCGACAGAAAGTACCATTTCATTAGACATAGAGTTGAAGAAGGCCATCTTATAGTAAAGAGGGTGTCATCTGAAGATAACCCAGCAGATCCCCTCACAAAGGGTCTGAGTAGGGCTAAGCATATTCAGCATGCTCGGAGCATAGGACTGAAAGATGATATTAGTTTTAGTAGTTAGATTAGTTTTTGAAACTTGTAACAAAGTAAATGTAATTGACTTTTGGTGATTAAATAATAAAGTATTATTTATAAGTTTGGCTACTACCTTTTGTCAATTGTTTATTACTGTGTTTTATTTTGCATGTTTTACTTCCTGAATAATGAGATTATTCAAACTCCACAGTCGCTCGTACTCTTGGAAGTAAGTAGTGAATTAAGACTGTCATGAATTGGATTGCAGATTGTCTAAGGATAGACATGGCAATAGAATTGCTGCAATGTTCATGAGTACTCAGAAATTGAGATTTGAGTATTGGATAAACCCACGCTCAGAGTATTACTTCATGGAATTCATCACGAGTAATACTGAGACGATAATATCTTATAATCTTGAAACGAAGATATATGAGTTGTAATTTACAAGTCGGTTGTGCATTGGTGATACGAAAACGCATCAGTAACTTGGTGTTATAAAACGTATTGTCATGCATAATTTGATGAGTAAAAGATACAAGCATATGAGTCAACGTTTATTCGTTCCTTTTGCCCTAACAGGAAAAGCGATATCTGTGGGCCCCTCGATGATTTGGTGTTGACTTATGTGCTGGGCCCAGCCAGGACTAAATTGATGTGTTCGATTAGAAGTCCTACATCATCACAAATCAGGAATCGGGAAACATAGATTCTGGACAAACAGATTGATTACATTCCATGTCTTTTGTCTGGGGATATCAAGCAGAACGAAGGGTTATATGATCACTTATCTTAGGACACGTAACTGACTGGGTCAGAGTTCGGTAGCAGCTTTTGGAAGCTACAATTTGCTGGTCAAATTTAGAAGGCATACTAGCAATTATAGTTACAGACTTATCCAAGTGGGAGACTGTTGGATTAGGTGTCTAAGCCCATAACTATAATTGGTATGTACTTGAATTGATAGCAGCACAGTCCTTTTGGGTTGCCCTCAACCTAGCAACTGGACAAGAAAATTATGAAAGGAGAGATATTAATTTATAAGATTAATTAATATATATATAAATGATTTATTAATATGTTAATGGATTAATATATTAATTAGAAATCATTATGTTTAATTAATTGTTAGCCAGAAATTAATCAGAATTGATTTTGGGGTTAAAAGAATTAATTATAAGGTGCAGGGACTAGTTTGCAATTATCTAATAGTTGAGTGGAAGGCTCTAGAACCCCCTTGGAAGAGGGTGGACGAAATCTTTAGGGGAAACCCTAATAATTTCGTCCATAGGGGCTTGGATAAGTCCCTTGGGTTTGCTTAGGCCCTAAGCAAAGGATAACTAGGGTTTCCCTTAAACCCTAGATCCCTCAGCTATATAAGGAGCCTCCTGGTTCATGTTTTTGGTCACTCTTTCTTTTGAAGAAACCCTAAGGCCGAGATTTTGCATACTCCCTCTCCTCTCTCTCTCTCTTCTACTTTCCTTCTTGCTAGTTTGGGTGTGACTCCATTAGAGGCATTACACTTGTGGTGCTAAAGCTTCCAAGAAGATCAAGATCAAGATCAAGGGAATATCAATTGTTTGCTATAACAATTGAAAGGTATGTAAACCCTAAACCCTAGTTTACTATTTTCGATAATAGCCTCTCTCCTCTAGGGTTCTTGTATTGCAATTCAAAGTTGTATGTTCAATAGTTAAAACATAGATCCAAAGTAGGTTGCATGTGAACTTAGGAATTGTTTTCTAGTTTATTTGTTGTACCTAAAACCCATCAGAGGCAGCATCGGTGGCTTGATGTGGTAAAGGATTATGATTGTGAGATCCTCTACCACCCGGGGAAGGCCAATGTGGTGGCCGACGCGCTTAGCCGCAAGGCAGCGCCGATCAGGGATATCTGTCTGAGGATGACAGTGGTGACTCCGCTGTTGGAGTGGATTCGGGAGGCCCAACAGGAGGCCATGAAGGAGGAACATCGGAAGAGCGAGCGGATTGTGGGGCAGGTTTCCTCCTTCGACTATGATAGCCGAGGGTTATTGACTCTTCACCATAGGGTGTGGGTCCCTTATCATGGAGGCGTGCGCCAGATCCTGATGGAGGAGGCATATAAATCCTGATTTTCTATCCATCCCGGAGCGACGAAGATGTATAGAGATCTTCGTCCCGATTATTGGTGGCCCTGCATGAAGCGGGACGTAGCATGGTACGTGGAGCGGTGCTTCACCTGCAGGAAGGTCAAGGCCGAACACCAAAGGCCACACGGAAAGATGCAGCCGTTAGATATCCCGCTCTGGAAATGGGAGGATATTACGATGGATTTTATCACAAAGCTTCCCAGGTTTTGGAAGAAGTTTCATGACGAACTGGGTACTCGTCTGCATTTCAGCACCGCTTTTCACCCGCAGACGGATGGTCAAAGCGAGCGGACCATCCAGACGCTAGAGGATATGCTGCGGGCATGTGTTTTAGACTTCGGAGGTAGCTGGGATACCTACCTTCCGTTGGCGGAGTTCTCGTATAATAATAGCTATCATGCGAGTATCGATCGACCTCCCTTCGAGATGTTGTATGGGAGGAAGTGCAGGACCCCGATATGATGGGGCGAGGTTGGCCACCGATGTAGTGCTCAAGACGACCGAACGGATCCAGCAGGTCAGGAGCAGGCTTCAGACCGCTCAGAGTCGGCAGAAAAGTTATGCCGACAAGCGCCGATCGGACCTGGAGTTTCAGGTCGGGGATATGGTTCTCCTGAAGGTGTCGCCATGGAAGCGCGTCATCCGATTCAGGAAGCGGGGCAAGTTGGGTCCCAGGTATATGTTGGATATAGTGTTAAGCCCATAACTATATTTGGTATGTACTTGACCCGACCCGGCATGGTCCATTTGGGTTGCACTTCACCCGAACAATTTATGGATAATCGTTTGAGAATAGTATAAGTTATGATTTATTAATATATTATAAGTCCTAATATATTAATATAAAATCATATTATTTAATTAGTATTGATCTATAATTAATCTAGAATTAATTTAGAGATCAAAAGTATGACTAATTAAATATGGGCTCTTGTATTTATATAGTGTGGGCTAATGCTTATTTGGAATGGGCTAGGCTTGCATGGAAAGTCCATGGATACTCCATGGAGCTTTAACCCATGGATCTCATGGAAATGAAAAGACATGGGTATTAGGGTTTACATGGATGTAACCCTAATCCACCACACTATATAAAGGAGGCTTTGGTTCTTGAAATTGCACTAGTTGATGTGTGTGAACTAAGAGGGCCGATTTCAAGAAGTTTGTGACTATTCTCTCAAGTTTCCAAGTTTGTGGTGATTTGTGACTTCCATTTGAGGCATCCACATTATTGGTGCTAGGCTCTAAAACTCCAAGCAATCAATTACTACTACAAGGTAAGTAATTCTACTAGTTTTATTTGATTCAAGTACCCCATGTCATGCTAGTTAGGATAAGAACCTTGGAAAAATAATTATTTGCATGTATCTTAGTCAAACATAGATCCAAGGTTTCTAGGGTTGCATGTACACCATAGGAGTGTTAGAATGCTCAAAAACCCATCAGTGGTATCAGAGCCAGGTTTGTTTATTTGATACTTGATGCAAAAAAAAAAAAAAAAACTTGAAAATCGAAGTTTTGTTCAAAAGCTCGTATCAAAATTTCAAGTTTTGTATATGTACTTACGATTCTTGAAATTTTTTGATATGAACATTCATAAACATATGAGTTTAGAAGATCATAGAAATTATGTGCTAATAATTGATTAGATTAATTCTTGATCTTTATGTGTTTTAATGGAATCCATAACTAGTTCTTAAGTTATGGATAACCAAAAGTCACATTTATAAATAACCATTAAAAGAACACATAGGTTACAAAAAAATGAAGAGTCTTCATTTTTAATAAACCATTAACTCATAAGTTATGAGAAATGAAAAGTTTTGAAAGTTTACAAAAACTTGCCCTCAAGTTTTGGAACATGTAAAGTCATATTAAAAACTTTAGTTCCAACCCCTAGAATTTTAAAAGTTAAAATTCAACCCTTATACTTTATAATATTATAAGTTTAATAATATTTATATATGTATAAAATGAAGTCGTCTTACCGCTAGTACGCCTCATTCATGAAGCCGATCTATAAGAGGGGTATAAGGTTGTTGCCTATAAAATGGCAACTTAATGGGTGTCCACTCTCACCCACCGCTTCCTTGATCGGTGGAGGGTCGTTAGCCGAACGGGTAGGACAAAGACTTATAAATTCTCATTAAAAGTATAATGATAATACTAAAGTAACTAAACTTTATTGAATTCCCAATCTTAGTTATTTTAGGAAAATGTGAATAAGGTGCTAATCCATGAAATTACACTTTACACTTTGTTTAAGTCGTTAGTGGAGCGTGTGTGGTTAACCGGCACACTAACTTGAACTTAACAAGGTAGGTAAACGATGACTTAATGTTTATCATAGTATCGATGGAGTGTGTGTGGTTAACCGGCACATCGATTGAGGGGTAATACATTAAGGGTACCAAGTAATTTGCATGGTTACTTCACACCTTGTTTTGTGATCCTCGGCATCCCAGTCACAAAACTTGAAGGGCACACTCGAGATTGAAACATGTCATTGAAGAAAGTTCAATGAATCTCAAAGAATCTAGGAGTTTCTAAACCACTTAAAACCTAATTAAATATTTCGTTTTTCATGGTGGAAATTGGTGAATCGTCATTCACCTACCTTCAAATATCTTATAGCTTAGATTACGGCATCCCTCTTCTAAGTTATAAAATATTGTGTTGGGTCCTAGCCTTAATATTACATTTGGGTGTGTTGTTAAGGACTATCTCTATATCTAATCTAATCTATTCCCTCTTCTTTTCAGATGTCTTCCAATAACAATGCTTCTGGTTCAAACCCTACTAGCTCCTTCTCTCTCATGAATCTTTGTGGGAGAGTCGTCTTTGATGGGTCCAACTTTACAGATTGGATGAGAAACATCAGGATGGTCACTCGGTATGAGAACAAAGAATATGTTCTCGACAAGGAGCTGAAGGTACCCGAGCCAACTGCTACTCCTGAAGAGCTTGCTGAATATGAGGTACATGAAAGAGATGCTACAAAAGTGGCATGCATCATGATGGCCACCATGACAGCCGAGCTCCAAAAGTCCTATGAGGACTATTATCCTTTTGAGATGCACCAGGACTTGATGGACCGCTACCATCAAAGTGCTCGTCAAGAGCGATATGAAATAATCTCCTCCATGATAACAACCCGAATGAAGGATGGTGAACCCATCACGGGCCACATGCAGAAAATGCAAAGGTATGTGGACCGTTTACTGAAGCTGAATGTGAACTTCCCTGAGGAGTTAGCAATAGACATCATTTTGCACTCCTTGCCATCGTGTTAGGATCAATTCCGCATGACATATCACATGAACAAGGAAGAAGTCACCCTCAGCAAAGTTCAAGGACTCTTGAAGACCGCCGAAAGTGGTCTAAAGGGTAAGTCGGTTGTTACTACTCCTACTCCTACTCCAACTGCGGCCAATGTCTTGGCAGTCGGGCATGGCAAAGGGAATGAAGAGAAAGAACCCTTCTAAGGGTACCAAGGGTAAGACCCTTGAAGGCTCCTCTTCAAGCAAAACCAAGAAAGGTTTTGTCACTCCTTCTGCTAACCCTAATGAGGTTGAATGCTTCTATTGCCATGAAAAGTCACACTGGAAGCGAAACTGCCCAAAGTACCAGCAAGATTTGAAGGATAGGAAAGTAAAACCCAACCATGCAGGTATATACACTATATTGTCTAAGAACTCACCTCATTCTAAGTCTTGGGTCCTTGATACAGGTTGTGGTATTCACATATGTTGTGATTTGCAGGGACTAAAAAGAAGTGAGAATGTGGAGCAGGGAAAGATAAACTTGATCATGGGAAACAGGAAAGCTTCACCTGTCACCAAGATAGGAGTTTATTCCTTAGTGCTAAATAGTGGGTTTACATTAGATTTGAATAAATGTTATTTCCTTTCATGCATTGTATAAACAAGGTTTTACCTTTTATTTTGATAATAATAATGGTAGTATTGATGCTTTCTTTAATAATGTTCTTTATTTTAAAGCATTACCTTGTGATGGCGTGTATGAAACTGTATCTGTTGTAGATAATCTAGGAAATAATGTATTGTGTATTAACTCTTCCACTAGCTTAGATAAAGCATCCTTATGGCATTGTCGTCTTGGACGTGTAAGCAAGAAACGCATAGGCCAACTCCAAAAGGATGGAGTCTTGGAGTCATTTGACCTAAAGTCAGATGATAGTTGTGAATCTTTTTTGCTTGGTAAAATGACAAAGTCACCTTTTACTGGCACTTGTGCTAGGGGTGAAGGTTTGTTGGACCTCATACACACGGATGTGTGTGGACTCTTCAAAACCGCCACAAGAGATGCTAATCGGTTCTATGTGACTTTTACTGATGATTTTAGTAGATATGGATATGTCTACCTAATCAAGCATAAGTCAGAAACCTTTGAGAAATTCAAAGAGTTTAAGCAAGAAGTGGAGAATCAGTTGGGCAGGAACATTAAGATGCTTCGATCCGATCGTGGTGGTGAGTATCTTAGTACTGAGTTCCTTGACTATCTTAAGGAATGTGGGATTGTCTCACAATTGACACCTCCTATGACACCACAGTTGAATGGTGTAGCTGAGAGGCGCAATCGGACCTTGTTGGACATGGTTCGTTCCATGATGAGTCGAGCTTCGCTACCAATCTCATTTTGGGGGTATGCCTTAGAGACTGCCGCCCATATCCTTAATCTAGTCCCTACAAAGAAGGTTGCCAAAACACCTCACGAGGTGTGGACTGGAAAAGTTTCCAATCTAGACCACATCAAGATTTGGGGTTGCAAGGCTTTCGTGAGACGCGAGACTCACGATAAGCTCGAACCCCGAAGAGAAAGGTGTATTTTCATCGGCTACCCACAAAAATCCTTTGGTTACATCTTCTACAGACTCAGTGATAATGTGGTCTTTGTAGCAAGAAGAGGATTCTTTCGAGAGAGAGAATTCATGAGCCAAGGAGACAGTGGGAGACAAATTGACCTTGAGGAAATTCAAGAGTCAAGTGGTGAAGGAACCTCAAACCCTAGCCCTCAACCTGAGGAGAAAATTCCTGTTGAGCCGACTGAAGAATCTATACCTCTGAGGCGTTCCACCAGAGTTAGGAATGCACCTGAGTATTATTATGGTTTTCATATTACTGCAGAAAATGAGACACTTATCAGTGATAACACACTGGTAAATCTGGATGAGCCTAACAGCTACACGGAAGCCATGGCAGGCCCTGAGGCTGCTAAATGGAAAGAGGCTATGGATAGCGAGATACAGTCCATGTATGACAATCAAGTTTGGAACTTGGTTGACAATGTACCTGATCGTAAGATAGTTGGGTGCAAATGGATCTTTAAGAAGAACGCCGACATGGATGGTAATGTACACACTTATAAGGCACGACTGGTTGCAAAGGGTTATTCTCAAACTTCGGGAGTTGATTATGATGAGACCTTTTCACCAGTGGCCAAGATTAAGTCTATTAGGGTTCTATTAGCCATTGCTGCATTTCATGATTATGAAATATGGAAAATGGATGTCAAAACCGCTTTCCTTAATGGAAAGTTGGTTGAAGATGTTTACATGGTTCAACCAGAGGGTTTTGTCAGTACAGAGTACCCCAGTAGAGTGTGTAAGCTCGAGAAATCCATTTATGGATTAAAACAGGCACCTCGCAGATGGAATCTTTGCTTTGATGAGAAAATCAAAGAATTTGGCTTTTCAAGGAGTGAAGATGAATCTTGTGTCTATATCAAGGCTAGTGGGAGTATAGTCAGCTTTTTGGTACTGTATGTGGATGACATACTACTCATAGGAAATGACATCCCAACCCTGCAGGAAGTAAAGTCCAGGCTTGGGAAGTGTTTCGCTATGAAGGACCTTGGAGAAGCTGTTTATATCCTAGGGATAAGGATTTTGAGAAACATGAGTAAAAGACTAATTGGACTTAGTCAAAGCACCTATGTGGACAAAGTGTTGAAAAGGTTCAACATGCATAACTCCAAGAAAGGAGAGTTACCCATCCAGAGTAACGCCAGATTGAGTAAGACACAAAGCCCTAGTACTGAGGCTGAGATAGCAGAAATGAGTCAAATACCTTATGCTTCAGCTGTAGGATCGATCATGTATGCTATGACGTGTACTCGACCTGATGTAGCCTTTGCTTTGAGCATGGTTAGCAGGTATCAGGGGAACCCTGGCAAGGCACACTGGACTGCGGTAAAGAATATCCTCAAGTACCTGCGAAGGACTAAGGACTGGGTCCTTACCCTCGGTGGCAGTGAGGACTTGAGAGTTGTAGGGTACAGTGATGCTAGCTTTCAGACTGACAGGGATAATTTCCGCTCTCAGTTGGGCTGGGTCTTTACTCTAAACGGAGGGGCAATTACTTGGAAAAGTTCCAAGCAGAAGACAGTGGCTGATTCCACTTGTGAATCAGAGTATATAGCAGCAAGCGAGGCAGCAAAGGAGGCTATATGGCTAAAGAACTTCATCGGAGACCTTGGAGTTGTACCAGCTATAAAGGAGCCAATGGAGATTTTCCGTGACAGCAATAGTGCGGTTGCCTTAGCCAAGGAACCAAGAGATCATGGGAGATCCAGACACATTGACAGAAAATATCACTTCATTAGACATCGTATAGAAGAAGGAATCCTCGTGGAAAAGAGGGTATCATCGGATGAGAACCCAGCAGATCCCCTCACGAAGGGACTGACTCGGGCTAAGCATCTGCTGCATGCTCGGAGCATAGGGCTGAAGGATGATATTAGTTGTAGTAGTTAGATAATCTTGAAATTTGTAAAATGTAATTGACATTTGATGATAAATAAAAGCTGTTATTTATGAGTAAAGTGTTGCTATCTCTTGTCAATCGTTTACTATTATTTCTTTTTGCATGTTTTGACTTCCAGAATAATTATGTTATGGTTTATATCATATTATTCAAACTCTCCACAGTCGGTCATATGTTGGAAGTAGATATGAATCAAGACTGTCATGGGTTGGCTTGTAGAGGTCTAAGATGTTAGACAAAACGGGGCTACAGCACTCATGAGTGCTCATAAGTTCTGAGTATTGGATTCAACCCACGCTCACTTGTATCACTTCATGGAATTTATCTCGAGTGATCGTGAGATGGTAATATCATATAAGTCTTCAAACCTAGAGATATGATTTGTTGCCTATGAGTTGGTTATGCATTGATTGCACGAAAACGCATTGGTAACTCGATGTTATAAACCGTGCTTTTGTGTGTAATTCAACAAGTAGTAGAGCAAACATATGAGTCGAAGTTTATCTGTTCCTTCTTGGATTAGAAGTGATATCTGGGCCCCTCGATGATTTTGTTTTGACCTATGTACCGGGCCCGGTCAGAACTAAATTGATGTGTTCAGTTAAGTTCTATGTCAAACAAATCGGAAATCGGGAAACAAATGTTGGACAATAAGCAAGACCATGTTCCATGTATATGTCCGGCTGATATCTAGAACAGAGGATTATATGATCACTTATCTAAAATGGCGCTTCATAGTTCAACAGAGTTTAAAGAGCTACGATTGTTGACCGGTTCCTGAAGTCATACTTGCAACTATAGTTATTAGACTTATCCAAGTGGGAGACTGTTGGATATAGTGTCTAAGTCCATAACTATATTTGGTATGTACTTGATCCGACCCGGCATGGTCCATTTGGGTTGCACTTCACCCGAACAATTTATGGATAATAGTTTGAGAATAGTATAAGTTATGATTTATTAATATATTATAAGTCCTAATATATTAATATAAAATCATATTATTTAATTAGTATTGATCTATAATTAATCTAGAATTAATTTAGAGATCAAAAGTATGACTAATTAAATATGGGCTCTTGTATTTATATAGTGTGGGCTAATGCTTATTTGGAATGGGCTAGGCTTGCATGGAAAGTCCATGGATACTCCATGGAGCTTTAACCCATAGATCTTATGGAAATGAAAAGACATGGGTATTAGGGTTTACATGGATGTAACCCTAATCCACCACACTATATAATGGAGGCTTTGGTTCTTGAAATCACACGAGTTGTGGTGAGTAAAGTAAGAGGGCCGATTTCAAGAAGGTGATTACTATTCTCTAAAAGTTCCAAGTTTGTGGTGATTTGTGATTTCCATTTGAGGCATCCACACTATTGGTGCTAGGCTCTAAAACTCCAAGCAATCAACTACAACTACAAGGTAAGTAATTCTACTAACTTTATTTGATTTAAGTTCCCCATGCCATGCTAGATAGGATAAGAACCTTGGAAAAATAATTATTTGCATGTATCATAGTGAAACATAGATCCAAGGTTTCTAGGGTTGCATGTACACCATAGGAGTGTTAGAATGATCAAATCCCATCAGTGGTATCAGAGCCTGGTTTGTTTATTTGATACTTGATGCAAAAAAAAAAAAAAAAAAAAAAAAACTTGAAAATCGAAGTTTTGTTCAAAAGCTCGTATCAAAATTTCAAGTTTTGTATATATGTTTTTACGATTCTTGAAATTTTTGATATGAACATTCATAAACATTTGAGTTTAGAAGATCATAGAAATTATGTGCTAATAATTGATTAGATTAATTCTTGATTTTTATGTGTTTTAATGGAGTCCATAACTACTTCTTAAGTTATGGATAATAGTTTGAGAATAGTATAAGTTATGATTTATTAATATATTATAAGTCCTAATATATTAATATAAAATCATATTATTTAATTAGTATTGATCTATAATTAATCTAGAATTAATTTAGAGATCAAAAGTATGACTAATTAAATATGGGCTCTTGTATTTATATAGTGTGGGCTAATGCTTATTTGGAATGGGCTAGGCTTGCATGGAAAGTCCATGGATACTCCATGGAGCTTTAACCCATAGATCTTATGGAAATGAAAAGACATGGGTATTAGGGTTTACATGAATGTAACCCTAATCCACCACACTATATAAAGGAGGCTTTGGTTCTTGAAATCACACGAGTTGTGGTGAGTAAAGTAAGAGGGCCGATTTCAAGAAGGTGATTACTATTCTCTAAAAGTTCCAAGTTGGTGGTGATTTGTGATTTCCATTTGAGGCATCCACACTATTGGTGCTAGGCTCTAAAACTCCAAACAATCAACTACAACTACAAGGTAAGTAATTCTACTAGCTTTATTTGATTCAAGTTCCCCATGCCATGCTAGATAGGATAAGAACCTTGGAAAAATAATTATTTGCATGTATCATAGTCAAACATAGATCCAAGGTTTTTAGGGTTGCATGTACACCATAGGAGTGTCAGAATGCTCAAAAACCCATCAGTATATTGGACCCTTCAGGGTTATAGCCCGGGTGGGCAAGGTGGCTTACAGGTTGGATCTGCCAGCCGAACTCAGTTAGATCCACATCACTTTCCATGTCTCTCAGCTGCAGAAGTGCCTGGTGGACGACTCAGCAGTAGTACCCTTAGAGGATATTCTGGTCGATGATAGCCTGAATTACATTGAGCGACCTGTAGCAATCCTTGACCGGAAGTCGAAGGATCTGAGGAACAAGAGGGTTGAGCCGGTAAAGGTGCAATGGCAGCACCGGAAGGGCTCGGAATGGACTTGGGAGCCGGTGGATGAGATGATGGAGCATTACCCAGAACTGTTCCAGGATCAAGTAGCAGACTTCGAGGACGAAGTCTAAAACAAGTGGGGGAGATTTGTAGCACCTGGTTCTTGGAATGTATTTTTATTTAAGTATTTTTGCATTTTTGGCCTTGGACTCGGCGAGTTGAAGGGCCAACTCGCCGAGTAGAAGCGGGATGAGGGGCAGGATTTAAGTGATGGACTCGTCGAGTCGGGTCCCAGACTCGACGAGTAGACTCTGACTGGACAAAAACCCTAATCTGAGGGTTTGCACCCTATTTAAACAATGTTATGACGGCCACAATGTCCCTTATGCTCCCAGAACACCTCTCATTGAAACCCTAGCCGTTATTGACGCAATCTAAGCCTTGTTGGTGGATTTTGGTGCTTGTGGTCTTAAGAAGGAAGGAGAAAGGCTTGAGGAAGCAAGTAAAGACCAAGGGAACCCGAGTTTGTGCACCTTCTACAATTCATTTAAGGTAAAAAGCTGTAACCTTGCTCTTTCATTTGTTAGATCCCTTTTTAGGGAGATTTAGGGCTTTTATAAGCCACTTTTGATGGCCAACCATGATTGCAAACATGGTTGGGGATTAGAGCTTCTGAATCACGTCATTAAAGGAGTCACAAGGCAGTTGGGGACTTCTTTTGCTCCCATGAAAGGCCCCATGCATCTTAAGAGCTTGTTTTATGTCTTTTTGAGCTCAAAGTCCCATGCAAGCACGTAAAGTTTGTAACTTTACGTGCTAGATCGATTATAGAAGCTTGGATCTATCTTTTGATCAAAGGTTGTACATCATAATTCAAGGATTTAGAGTGTGGACATGACTGACTCGGCGAGTCCGTTCTTGGACTCGACGAGTCCGAGGCTTTGAGCCCCATATCTGTTGAGGGTCAAAGGAACCCAGTTGGTGTTAGAAGGGTTGTAATCGGACAGGAAGAGTTACCCAATGTATTGGACGTGATTTTAGACCTGGAGTTCATGGGACTCGATGAGTGCTAGAACAGACGCGGCGAGTCCAAGGCAATCTTCTTAAGGATGAAGATGAACTAGACCAGTTGTTCATCAACTCGGCGAGTCGAGGACAGAACTTGTTCATCAGATGAAGGTGAACTCGACGAGTTGTTCATCAACTCGGCGAGTCGGATGAGTTTCATGCGATGTTCATGTGAGGGAGGAACTCGTCGAGTTGACAGCCCATCTCGACGAGTCGGGTCATGGATAAGGACGAGTAAAGGGTGAGGGACTCGGCGAGTTGACGGCCCAACTCGGCGAGTCGGGTCAACTTGAAGTTGACTTTGACTAGACTTGGACTGACCCTGTTTAGGGTTGTACTGGCTGTGTGTTGACTTGAAGGTCGTCGTGTAGGGATCGAGGAGTCGAAGGGAGTCGACTTGTGCGCTGAGGATAATTCAAACACTGCACGACATTGAGGTGAGTTACCTTCCAGTAGGGGTGGGTCTAAGGCCACAATGCCGGCCCACCAAAGAGGAGTATTTGTAAGATGATTGTCTTTGTGATAATTATCTTGGTTTGGTTATGTGCATTGGTCACGAGTATTATCTGCATGATATGTTACGTGTATAGTAGGGATTAGGATCCCTGACAGCGGCTCTTAGGGCCGTGGGGTAGGTCAGTACCCGGATATGCCTGACTGTATGATTGTACCTTGCTGTTGTATGCTAGTGGTAGGGGGTGGAATAGTCCCCAGTTACTGGTTGAAAGATACCGACGACAGTTACCGGTTGAAAGATACCGATGATGGTTACCGGTTGAAAGATACCGATGATGGTTACCGGTTGAAAGATACCGATTATGGTTACTGGTTGAAAGATACCGATGACGATTACCGGTTGAAAGATACCGATGATGGTTACCGGTTGAAAGATACCGATGACGATTATCGGTTGAAAGATACCGATGTTGGTTACCGGTTGAAAGATACCGATGATGATTACCGGTTGAGAGATACCGATGATATTGTATGGTATGTGGTATGATGGGGGAACTCACTAAGCTTTGTGCTTACGGTTTCGGCTTTGGTTTCAGGTACCTCTTCGTCTAAGGGGAAGGAGCCGGCGGCGTAGCATCGCATCACACACACATATGATTTCCGCATGGAGTTTTCTGGGATTGTACTCTGATATGTTATTATTCTATGGCTTGGGTTTTCAGACATGATACATTGTTTTATGAGATGATGTGTTTTCACAGTATTTTCTTATGAATGTTTTTATGTGTTGGTTAATTAAAAAGAAATTTTTGGACCTGAAAATTGGGATGTTACACTACTATGACATTTCCAAATTCACGGTCATTTTAAAAATTTTATTTATGCTTATTTAAAAAACAGATTGTCCTTTTTGAAAAGTAGTATTGCGGAATTTATTCTCAGAAAACATGATAATGATGTAATCAAAGCATTTCCGAAGAAATGTATTTTTATTTAAAACATCAGGATGTCATCGTCAGTACATAAACATAATCATAAACAGACATTGCATTCATTTACACTAATTATTTACATCTCCTTTAATCTCTCGGTGTAATATATATTCACATTGATACCTGTGATTCAAATAAACTGAGTGGGTTGGGTTGGGAAACCTAGTGAGTACATATGGATTTCAATCCCATAATGTTACACCATATATATATATATATATATATATATATATACACACACACACATTAGAACTCACAATATATACAATTTCACCTCATATCAGCAATTTTATCCCACCCCGTCGATCCTGACAACGACACAATCCATACTCCCGGATCTAAAATTAACAGCTTTACCTAATCTATACTCCCACTTCATACTCTCGGATTAATGACAAATGACTATGCCCACTCCATACTCTCGGACTAGGGACGAATGACTAATGACTATGCCCACTCGATACTCTTGGACTAGGGACGAATAACTATGTCTAATCCATGCTCTCGGATCAATAACAATTTTAAAGTTCGACCCTTCGTGTATATCTCACATGTACTCATAAGGAGATACTATCCCATATTCATCTCAATTAATGAAACATCCCAAAAATATGTTCCAAATATTTCGTTTTTAGTTATTAATAAAACCATAGTTACCAAATAATCATATAAAATCATAAGTCATTGTATCTCAAAACATCATAAACATATGTCAAATATATCAGAGTAAAACATCTCAGGCTAAAATCATGGTGTGTGCACTGTAGTCATCCCGAGTTCTTCCCCTTGCTACCGGAAGTACCTGAAACCAAAATTGAAAACTGTAAGCATGAAGCTTAGTGAGTCCCCTCAAACTACCATATACCATACACATAATCACATATTCACATAATAACATATCATGGACCCCACCAGCTACATCGGGCCCCGCCCGACATCGGACAATGTCCGGCATCGGGCCCCGCCCGGCATCGGACCGAGATCTGGCATCAGGCCCCGCCCGGCATCGAGCAGAGCTCGGTATACATATAAACATATCAACATATATACACAAATAATCACATAACATAAACATATAAATATTCCTCGGGCCCCGCCCGGCATCGGACCGAAATTTGGAAGCATACAAACATTCCTCGGGCAATGCCCGACATCGGATCGGAATCCAGAATCATATAAACCTACATCGGGCACTGCCCGGCATCGGACCTTAGTCCGGACATACTAACATACATAAACGGGCCAGCATTAGTACCTTCGACCCGTTCCTACAGGAGGAAACTCACCTCGCAAAGCTGAATGCAGAATCTCACGGTAAGGAATCTCTAACGGTTGCCCCGATGACTCCCCGAGCTATCATTACCAAAATAACACTTAGTCAAAATCCAATAATCCTTCTTAGGGTAAAACGACCATTTTACCCTCCTGATCTAATTTGGACCATAACCTAGGCCCAATTCTATAAAATCCTTGGTCCAATTTTATATAGCCTTTCCAAGCCCACTAATGGCCCAATTGCCAAAATTAGGCCCAACATCTCAAATAGGCCTTCCCTTAGGCCCAAACGTGTCCTTAGCCCAATAACTGACTTCTGATGGCCCACTAAGGCCCAATAGCTAAGAAGTCCAAAGATCGACCCAAACCGAGGCCCAAATGACGAAACCCTAATCCAGTGAGTACGCGGCGCGTACTCCTTTGTACGCTAAGTGTACAGCTTGCATGGATTGTACGTTGCGCGTACGGGCTTGTACACCCAAGGTACAACCCCGTTAAGCCAAAATCTCCAAAAAGGATTAATCCCTTAAGACCTTAAGCTCCAAACACAGATCTGAGTCCAATAAAGTGTCTTAACCCATAAAGTCGATTATTTGGTGGCTTGCAACCCACCAAATGGACGCAAACTTGAAATATGGCAACTAACTTCCATGAAAATAACTAAAACCCATGCATGGCCACAATAAGACCTTCAAGATGGAAACTTTTCTGTTCTTGGGACTCATATAGAATTAAGGGTGGCAACCCTAAGCCTAGAAATAGATTTGAACCATAAAAATCCATTCTTGGGACCTAAAAAGGTCCAAAACACCATTAACATAGATCTAAGCATACATGAGGCAAGTTGTGAGCTTTTTACCTCAAATGAGTGCTAAATGGTGATGATATCTCATATCCTTGAGCTCAAGCTACTCAAGTTCTTCTTCACCAACTTCCTATTTCTTCTTCCAAGCTTCAAACCACCAAAATGAGCTTCACAAGATCAAAACCACACAAAGATGAAGGAGGTTAGGGTTTGGGTCATAATGTGGTATTTATATGGATTAAACCCTAAACAATATGGTTTTGAGTCTGCTTGTGTATGTTGCGTGTACTAGCATCAACCCCCGCATCCAATGCCTTCACTACGCCTCGTGTACGCCAAGCTTACGGCCAACGCACGTCTTCAGTCGGCCCAATATACAACAACTCACTCACCAAGGCCCAACTCAACAGTCCAATATTAATCTCATAGTCTAACAAGTAATTATAAAGAAATTAAATGATTATCACTACCTCAAGTCATGGGTGTTACAATTCTCCCCCACTTGAATAAGACTTCATCCTCGAAGTCCGTTGCCTTGAACAACTCCGGATAGTGCTCCCTCATCTCCTCATCGGGCTCCCAATTCCACTCGGACCCCTTGCGGTGCAGCCACTGCACCTTTACCAGCTCCACCCTCTTGTTCCTCAGCTCCTTCGTCTTCCTGTCGAGAATGGCTACTGGTCTCTCGATATAGTTCAGACTGTCATCAACCTGAATATCCTCTAAAGGCACAACTGCGGAGTCATCCACTAAGCATTTCCGCAGCTGGGAGACATGAAAAGTGTTGTGGATCTGGCTGAGCTCTGCTGGAAGATCCAAACGATAAGCAACTCGGCCCACCTGAGCCAAAACCCTAAGCGGATTGATGTACCTAGGGCCCAGCCTCTCCCGCATCCTGAATCGGATGACACCTTTCCAAGGTGACACCTTCAGGAGAACCATGTCGCCCACCTGAAACTCCAAGTTTGACCGTCGCTTGTCGGCATAGATTTTCTGCCGACTCTGAGCAGTCTGAAGCCTGCTCCGGACCTGCTAAATCTTCTCAGTGGTCTTGAGCACCACCTCGGTACTCCCCATGACTCTTTGACCAACCTCGCCCCAATAGATTGGGGTCCTACATTTCCTCCCGTAGAGCATCCCGAAGGGAGATCGATCTATGATAGCGTGGTAGCTGTTGTTATACGAAAATTCTGCTAACAGAAGATACATATACCAACTCCCTCCAAAATCTAATACGCACGCACTCAACATTGGTCTGAAAGATGATATTAGTTTTAGCAGTTAGATAGGTATTTAGAAACTTGTAACAAAGTAAATGTAGTTGACTTTTGATGATTAAATATTGGAGAATAATTTATAAGTATTGTTTACTATGCTTTGTCAATTGTTTATTATTGTGTTACATTTTGCATGTTTTACTTCCCAAATAATTAGATTATTCAAACATCCTCAATCGATCATACTTTTGGAAGTAGGTAGTGAATCAAGACTGTCATGAATTGGATTGTAGATTGTCTAAAGAGTTTTTGACATGGCAATAGTTTTGCTGCAATATTCACGAGTACTTTGAGATGGAGATTTAAGTATTAGATTAACCCGCGCTCAGAGAATTAGTCCATGGAATTTATCACGAGTAATTTTGAGACGATAATATCTTATAATCTTTAAACGGAGATATATGAGTCGTGGTTTACAAATCAATTATGTTTTGATAATATGTAAATGCATTAGTAACTCGATGTTATAAAACATGTTGTTGTGCATGATTTGGTGAGTAAATAGGACAAACATATGAGTCAAAGTTTATATGTTCCTTTTTGACTTAATGGGAAAAAGCGATATCTTGGGCCCCTCGATAATTTGGTGTCGACTTATAGTGTCGGGCCCGACCTGGACTTGATTGATGTGTTCAATTTTAAGTTCTTTTTCATTACAAATTAGAAATCGGGAAACAAAGTATTGGACAATGAGATTGATGTTGTTCCATGTCATTTGTCCACATGATATCTTGCAGAACGGAGGACTATATGATCACTTATCTTTGGACACGTAACTGACTAGGTCATAGTTCCACATCAGCTTTTGAGAGCTACAATTTGTTGACCAATTTAGAAGTTATACTGGAAACTATAGTTATTAGACTTATCCAAGTGGGAGAATATTGAATTAGGTGTCTAAGCCCATAACTATAATTGGTATATACTTGAATCGATAGTAGCACAGTCCTTTTGGGTTGCCCTTAAAACTAGCAACTAGACAAGATGACTTTTGGAGAGAGAGGTTGAATTTATTATTTGATTAATAAATTGAAATAAATAATTTGTTAATATATTATGAGAATAATATATTAATAGAAATAGTAATATTTAATTAATATTTAATCAAAATTTAATTGGAATTAATTTTGGGATTAGAAGAATCAATTAAAAGTGTATGGGCTAATGTGCAATTGTTCAATAGTTGAGCAAGAGGTTCTAGAAGCTTCCTAGGGAAGGAGGTGGACGATTTTCATATGGATAATCTAGACTTTCTAGATTATCCCATGTCGATAAATAATGAGTTGGATAATCACCAATTTGAAATATTAATATTATATTCAGATTAGGGTTATCCAGGACATCCTTATTGCACTATAAATAGGCCTCTAACCCTTAGGATTTCCGGCCACTTGAAACCCTAGAGAGATAGCCTAAAATCCTTAGCTCCCTTCTCCTCTCTCATCATCTTTCTAGTGTTGGGTGTGATCTATTAGAGGCACAACATTTGTGGTATTTGCTCTCTAAGCTTAAACAACACAAGCATTCTTGTTATTCTTCAATAACAATCAAAGGTATGTATTCTAACCCTACTTATTAATTTCGAAAGTAGTATATGCTTCCTAGGGTTTTCCATTTGATGTTCAAAAGTTGTATGTTCAATTAGAGAAAACATAGATCAAGAATTAGGGTTGCATGCACGCATAGGTTTTTGTTTGTTATGCTCAAAACCCATCAAGTTCCCCCAAAGTACCACCACAATAACATAACAAACAATAGCATGCATAAATGATCATTCAGCCTGACTGGACCGCCTCGCAGGGACTACAACCTATCTGGACAGCTATCGAGCCTTCGTCATGACTGGACCGCATCGCAGGGCCTACAGCCTATCCGGACCTCTGGCTGGGACTTCGTCCTAACTGGACCACCTCGCAGGGCCTACAGTCTATTCGGACCACCCTAGGTATCTTGGCCTTCAGCACAAAGCATGACCGCCTCAACCCAACCAAACATAACATGTCGACATATACATAACAGATAAACATATAACAAGTCAAACGAACAAACAGGAAGATCTACAGATCACTAGCACATGATAACATCCTATATGCTAGGATACCGATCCAACAGGTCTCTACATCATATTAACATATTATTATATAACAGGAAGACTCACCTCTCAATCTGAACAATAGCTGATGAGGTCCCGACTCCGAATCTTAGCTCTAACCGTCACCTATCCAACCAAATGACCAATTCTCAAACACAATCCAAAATACCCTTACGTCAAACTTGGTCAACCTTGGTCAAAGTCAAAGTCAAAGTCAACACCCAGCCGAGCCAAACCGACCGAGACGAATCAGCCGAGTATGTTGGGCGTACTCTTCTGCATGCAGGGCGTACTCGGTGTTTGACCAACTTACGAGGCACAGACTGCATACGCGTCGCATACCACCTGTTACACCCATTGTACGCGCCCTGTTCAGCCTTTTTTCCATTAAGAGCTTAATACTCCACATCTTCACGTCCAAACTCAGATACAATGCTAAAATATCTTTATGAGTCATAAAGTTTCCAACTTTATGACTTTGCATGGCCAATAATTTCTTAAAACACAAACCCTCAACATCTTAATGCATTAAGACCTTCTATAGCTTGAATGAAGTCAAACTAACCCCCAAGACTACATTTTTATGACTTAAGACTCGTCCTAGGGTTTGAAAGGCAACTTACTGGGTCAAGAACATGCCATGCTCAAAAGTTACCATTTTGGGACCAAAATGTATTTTAAAGGAACAAATGTCTAGATCTACAAGATGTAGTGATCAAGATGAAAACGTTTTACCTTCTAGAGCTTGCTAACAAGAAGGAAATATCAGATCCAAGGTGCTTCCCAAACTCCAAGATCTTCCCACCACTTTCTTCTTCTTCAAGAACACTTCTAAACACTCCAAAGGCTCTAAAAATGCACTCTTTCACTTAAGGTTTGCTTGGGGTTGATTCTCACAGAGGGAGACTGAATAAGAATGAGATATGAGGATATAATGGGGTTTAAATATGGACCAAACCCTAAAAATTTGGGTTTTCCATTTCTTTATGCACACCTAGCATACACAACGTACGCTCAGTGTACTACACTTGGGTAATATTACTATATTGCCACAATGGGCCAATTTGCAATCCTTTACAATCCCAAGGACTAAAATACAATATGATTCAAACATAGGGTTAAAATTGAAATTACCTTGATATCAGGATGTTACAATACTCACTAAAATTGTCATAAAAATAAATCTTTTCTTAATTTACTTAAAAATGAATCATGAAAGTGTCTTTTTACGAATTTTTATTGTGAATCATGTTATTTTTGAATCATGTATTGATTCATTTTGTTTGTTTGCTAAAAAAATATGTATATAAATTTTTTTACCTTCCTACCAAAACTTTCCTTTGTAACACCTTGTTTAGATCATTCTGTGATTTAGGGCTCGTGGGCTGTAAATCGATTATGTGAAGACTTTGGGGCTTTGAGAAAGTAAAATTTAGGCCATATTGAAGGTTAAAAAGTTTGGTTGTGAGATCTAAACCTTTGAATCATGGGTGGGAGCCAAGGGTGAAATGGGGAAAGATAGGTGTCAGACTGCTTGCAAGGATTATAGTTTTGATTTCGACTTATGTTAAGCCAAATTTAACATCATAGGGTTGTAGAGATTTTCAATACCTTTTCATGGGTATAAATAACGCCAAAATCGAAGCTGGAACGAAGAAGTTATGACCGTTTGAAGTTTAAATGAAAAGCGGGACTTTTATCCAGTATGTTGGGCGTACCTAATTACGCTGGGCGTAATTACACAGGGTGAAAACCCTAGTTTTTTGGGTTTGAGCCGTATTTAAGCCGCTTAGCTTCTGGAAACTCTTTCCATATTCATCCTCCATCCTCTCCAAAGGTTCATCTCGAATCCCTAGCCCCATTTGTGAAGATTTTGAGCCTCTTGAGTGTTTATGAGTGTTTTTTGGTACATCTTGAAGAAGAAGAAGTCTACCATTAAAGTTGGGTGAAGGTCAAGCTCTTGGATCTTGAACTCATTTTTCATTCTTCAACCTCATAGTGTATAAATTTTGAATCTTTATCACTCACTTCACTAGATCTAGAATTGGCTCATGTTTTAGCTATGTCTTGGTTCCATGGCTTGGATATTGTGAGTAGAAGTTACTCCAGAACCTTTGAGCATCACTTATAGTCTATTGAAGCTATTAAGTATTAAAAATCGTATCTAAGGGGCTGTAGTTCACCCATGTATTAGTTTTTAACCTTTTTATGAAGTTATGGACCTAGGGCTTGGTATTGGGCTCCATTAAGCCATGTAAAAGCTTAAAATGTTCAACTTTATCAGTTAAGACCTTTCTAAGAGTTGGATCTGAGTATTAGATGAGTTGTCTTAAAGGATTAAGCACTCAAACTGGAGTTTGGACATCAACGAGTTATGTTGGGCGTACCATCTTGGTACGTTGCACGTAATGGGTTTCGACCCAAATTAGGTTGGTACGTGGGGGGGGTATTCATCAGAAAGATGTTTGGGCCATTTTTGGGCCTTGGGTCATTTTGGTTTTGGGTCATGGTTATATGGGTCAAGTAAGGGAAGGGTAAAATGATATTTTACCCTTGGCATGATGGAATATAATATGGACCCTTGTTTATGGATAATTACCTTAATTGTTAATCAATATCATTTTGGTTATGATTAGTGTGAGGGACATTCGTATTGGCAGCTCGTGTGTATGTGCATGATTGATTAGCATTAGATTGACGTGAGTATTCTCACTATACTCGTGGGTCGAAGGCACCAATGTCGTCCCACTGGATTGTACTTTCCTGTGTGGTAGTATATACATGTGCTAACCGGCTGGGTCTTATTTGTTGTTACTGTGATATGTGTTACTATGTATGCTGAGACTTTGGCTAGTCTCCACGGTTGCTGATAACCCACAAGGCATGTTGTTTGCCTACTGGGACTTCGGTAGTCTCCAGGGTTGTGGATAACCATAGGGCGTGTTGTTGTCCATTAAGACTTCGGGTAGTCTCTAGGGTTGTTTATAACCCATAACTTTTATTTGTGATGTATTTAATGTTTTTGGTTTAAATGTTTCAAATTTTCTTATATTAAACGAGGGGTACGGCTCGATTGCATCCATTTGGAGATTTTCGTACATGATAACTTTTGACAATACTCTGGTAAATGTTTGAATCAAATGGTATTACTGTTTTGGTGAAAAAATGAACAAGCAAGAATCGACCAAAGTGTATGAGAGGTTGTGATGTTCAGAACAATGCAAGTATAAGATGTTTATTAAAGTGACACAAGTTGTTTACAAGGAAAGCCATTGATCCTTTCTAGGATCTTCGACATAAAACCTTAGGAAGTGATAATGATCACCTGCCTTGATGATTTTATTGATTGAAAATGTCGATCATAGAGAAAATGTAAAGAGTATAAGTACAAGTGTTGTTGTTCTGCTAGGTGTCGTGTGTAGTGTGATGAATACAAGTTATTTATATAGTCTAAAGCTAATAACAAGAACTACGAAAATTTCGGGATCCTATGAGATCAACTTATAGACGTTGCTTGACTTGGTCCTCCGGGTCTTTTGCATGGTTGTGACGACTATTCGTTAAGAATAAGTCTTTGGCTAGTTATTTCTGCACATGTGAGAAATATAATAGAATATATAACCGTTATAAATATTAGTAAAATAATTGTTAGGATCCTGAGGTTTGAGGATCCTTAGGTTCGAGGATCCTTATTTTAGTTCTGAGATCCTAACCCTAACAATTGCCCCCAATTTATCAATGAAAATAAGCGAATTAGTTCCGGACATATTGAAGGGATAAATTAAAATAAATGAGTAAAAATAGAGATAAGGGTAAAAGGATAATATTTTTGAATTTAAAATCCCAAAAGGCTAGATTTCTACACATTTAAGAGATCTTTACGAGGCAATCAAATCATACGCCTCACTCTTCAGTTGGTATTATAAATAGGAGCGAATGGTAAGTTTTCCTCTACTCTTTCTCAGTCCCTTATGATCATTATCGGCTAACTTTGAAGGTAAATTCCTCATTCTCTTTCTTTCTATAAACTTCTTCATCATGGGAAAAAAGATGACCCTCTCTCGCAAAAACATTCTTGGTCTTCCTGACGATGACTTCATTGATCAAAAGTTATTTTCTTATGACAAGTCATGCTATTTTGACGATGGAGACATCTAGTCTCTAAAAGACGGTGGAGCTTTTCCCCCGACACTGTTTTTAGGCCACATGACCCTTTGATCCAACCATATTTCATTTCCTTTTCATGGGTTTGCTTTCTGGAGTACCCATTTTCATTAGGCTTAAAATTCCCTTTATCTGGTGTGATTTCTGAATTTTTAGAGGTTACAAAGCTCCCTTACATCCAAGTGATGCCTATCATTTGGAGGATCCTCTATTGGGTCGAGCATCTGAATCAAACTCATGATATCGACATGGGTTTGGTTGAACTGTACCATGTATATGATCTTTCAACTTTCGACAATTCTCGTTTCCTATTCAAAATCAAAAACAAGTCTCCTCTTGTGTTGAAAACAAAACACAATGATGGGGCTTGGAAGGAGAGATATTTCTTCGTCAGGCGTGACTCCATTCCCGACAGGGATCTTTTGCCCAAAGAATGGATTAAGAAGGGTAGGATTTCAAGATTATCTTAAAAGATCCTGAAATTTACTCTCTTATTTTTTTGTTTTATTACAGGTTTCAAGCTTGGAGAAGTTATTTCGGCTGCCGAGGATACATAGGAGAAGATCATTAACTTTCACCCACTCCCTGTGGCGGATAGATCCTTTAAGCCTAACCAATGCAGTCTCCAAGAGGATTTCTCCAACACCGTTTCCATGGCTACAAGTATAATTCCTTGTCTTTTCTTCTGGTTTGTTTTATAATCCTCGATCTTATAAGGATATTTACATTTATGTAGGCACTAAGACCACTCGATCCAGTGCTCGTTTCGCTTTGGTAGACCTCGAAGATGACATGACCAGTGGTTTGATCACGATCAAGCAGGAAAAGGTATTTACTCTCCCTCCTTCGAAAAAGACTCAACTTGATCTGACGGGAAAGACTGCTACGGGTTCATGGCTATGCCCGTGATCTATCAAGGTCTGTGCCAGACACTTGGCGTTGTCGAAGGTGAGGGGTTTAGCAGCCAAGACGTTCCCTTGAGTTGGGGGTGTCAATCCCCATATGTATCTCTCAACTTTCTTGCTTTTCAGGGTGACCATCCCGGGACACAGAAGAGCCAGGTCGATAAACCTAGCAGTGTACGCAGCAATGTCGGAACCCTTCATCTTCAGGTTCCAGAGCTCTTGCTCCAGCTTTTGCATCTCGCCCCGTGGGCAGTAGTCAGCAAGCATCGGTTCCTTCAAATTCTCCTAACTCATGGCATTGGCTACCGGAAGAGTTAGGGATTTGACTAGGCTATTCCACCAAGTTAATGCTCTATCTGTGAAGGTGCATGCGGCAAACTTCACCTTGCTTGTCTCAGGGCACGCACAGATCTCGAAGATTGATTCGGTCTTCTCGAACCAACGAGTTAAGGCAATGACACCTCCATTGCCGTCAAAAGATTTGGGCTTCGCGTTCATGAAATCCTTGTAGGAACACTCCTTCGGGTGTCCCTGGCCGCCATCGAGATTAAGGGGATGGTTACGACTACCCGATCCGCTAGTGCCGCTAGTATTGATCTGCGACATTGCGACAGCCACAGCGGATGTAACTGCTGCTTTAAACACAGCAGGGTCGAACTGAGGAGGTGGCGGCGGTGGAGGATTGTTGTTCTTTCGGTTGGACTTCTTCTTCGGAGGCATCTTTTACTAAAATAATTTATGAGAAAAACGAAGATAAGTCCTCTACAATGGTTAGAAGTCATGTGATATTGAACAGTGTATATCTTACCCTGACAATTATAGTGTTCTATTAAGCGATTTACAGTGGAATGAAAGTAAACAATTGCTATAAAATTATAGTAACACTTGGAATGAAATCTGTACGATGTGTTTGGCTCTAGTATCGAAGTGCTACGAAATACTCCTATAGTATTGTAGTTCGTATGTTTTGTTCTATTGTTCTCTTGTGTATGGTGTTTGGTAAGTTTTAGACTTGCTGAAACACCACCATCACTCCCAAACACATGTTGGTCGTATCTCAAATAAATATAGTTGATCAGGCTATATTTATCTTAGATATCATTACATAATTGCCCAGGTTTAACAGCAGTGTCCAACATCTAAATACTTTTGTTTTGTTATTCTTGTGATATTGGTTCTGGTATGTATGTATGTATGTATACTTTTTATAAAATACTTGGATTTCAAAAGTATACTTTTAGTCCATAGCGCTTCGGCCCCTTAGTGTTTATTGTTGTATACCATTTAAGGTTTGATATACTTAGTTCACTATAAACAATGCTCTGATACCAATCTGTCACACCCCCAAACCGGAACGGCGGAAACGTTTGGGGGTGGAGGACGTCATGTACAATATCACAACAATTGCATCATAGTAATCAAAGGAAACACAACCATTACATTGAATATATAAAAGGTATTTACATCTATTCAATACATAGTTTGTATATAGAAAAATGTATAACCAAAAGTATAAAAGACGAGACACTATAAGCTCCGTCTTCTCAAAAGCCTGCGGGTGTACCTGTCTACCGGTTCCCTGAGAATACAAGCGGTTTTGAAAGAGTATCAGCATTAAAGCTCGTGATTTCATAAGTATGATTTCGTATTGAAAACTTGTCTGTGAATCTGTAAAATGTTTGCATGTTCTCAAGAAAATCCAATATTTTTTTTAGTAATGAAAAGTAGTCTTACACCCTAAGACCAAAATGTACGTTTGTTACTGTATCCTGTAGTAGTATATGAAAATGTTAGTTTGTATGCCTGGTTACCACCAGATGTATTGTATGTCGTGTTCTGTACGAAAATCTTTGTATCAAAACCCTGGCTATCACCAGTATGTATAGTATCTTCTGTATGAAATCCCTGGCTACCACCAATATGCATAGTACGTTCTGTATGAAAACCCTGGGTACCACCAGTATGTATAGTATGTTCTGTATGAAAACCCTGGCTACTACCAGTATGTATAGTATGTTCTGTATGAAAACCCTGGCTACTACCAGTATGTATAGTATGTTCTGTATGAAAACCCTGGCTGCCACCAGTATGTATAATGTATTCTGTATGTAAACCCTGGATGCCACCTGTATGTAGAGTAGTTTTATTACTTAAAATAAAACCATGTATTCGAATTCCTTGGAATCCTCCAGTTGTAGTGTATGATAGTTCTATTAATGAAAATAAAACTATTTGAAGAATTGAAATCCCGTAAACAAATGGTTATTTTATACTGTTGTGAGTTTGGTATAACCATGCAAGATATGACCTAGTGACCTCTACGACGTTCTTCAGGCGTCGGATGTTATGACATTTGTCACCCCAGGCATGCCTGCCTAACTGTAGGTAGCAGTTCAGGTGTGGGATTGTCAGTCCCGAATAGATATATTCACAAATCTCACGCTCTCCCTCCAGGAGACTCTGGTTATACTGTGGTAGAATTTAGTTCCGCACCCCGAAGGGTACAATTGAAGTAGTGCCTCACAACCCTGTATTAACTAGTTTATGTGTAGTGTTGTAGTGTTCTCTTGTACTTGAAACCGTATGTATACTTGTAGAGTAAAATAATTATACTTAATTAATTATTTAGTATTGTACTCTTCTTTTTCCGAAAATAGTATTGTATGCCATAAACTATATCTATCATAGTTTATATGTTTGTTAATGTATATGCTCTGAAACTGATAAAACCATGTGTTGAATCCCAAACTATACCTATTATAGTTTGCATGTATGTTATGTATTCGAGTCATGTATTGTACTGAAAAACTTTGCAATTATGGTTGTCTGTTGAAAACTTCCCTTATGCTCAGCATGTTACAAAAGGGATAAAATATCTAAATATTTTATAAAATGTAATGATCTCTTGGTTGTATCAATTGCATAAGTTTTAATCCTGTTGAAATCCTTTATGTAAGAGCACAAAATTCCTTTGTGTTTTGCTTGTATTCCCCCTGAAAACGTTAAAAACAGTAAAAGTGTAGGGGTATGAACTCACAGTTGATTGTGTGTACCAGCTCGACAGCAAAACCGGAAAGATGACCCTCGAGTTGGAGTACATGGAATTAATGGTATCCTAATGATAATTAAACACATAATTGTATTTAAATTAGCGATTCCATTAATTAAAGTGTTATAAAACACTTGCTTTTGGGTTAGGAATGTTACCGAGAGTTGTTTGAAGTGGAAAAAAGAGGGTTTGCAGCCAAGGTTCACGGCTCAAAGCTGTTTACGGGCGTGAACTGGGTTTACGGCCGTGAACAGGTTTTACGGCTGTGAACTCGTTTGTGGCTGTAAACGGGTTTGCAGCCTTTGAAGATATGAAGGCTATTCTTGGTGTTCTTGAGGAAAAACTTGAAGATTTGAAGATTTGTTCTTGAGTGTTTGAATGTTCTTGGGAGGTTCTTGGGAGCAAGTTCAGAGCGTTTTTGAGTGAAAAAGATGAAAAATGAAGAATCTCTCCGGGAAAAACCTTTATACCGGTTGGGTTTGCGGTCGGAGGTGGATTCTCAGCGATAAACGTGTTCGCGGCCCAAGGGTTTACGGCCCTAGGCTTTACGGCGGTAAACACTTGGTTGAACGAGTTTTGTTGAATTATTGAAGGAAACTTGACCTTTCGAGTGTTTTTGGTTCCGAAAAATTATATAATCTCTAATTATATATTTTAGATTATTTTCCAACCCTCAAGAACTTAACGGAATAAATAAAATTCGAAATTTTATTTAACGGAAATTGACTTTTGTTGACTAGAAAGTGTCGGGTTGTCACATCCATGCTAAGGTCCATGCCTGCAAGAAATTAGTCTAAGTAGTTTTTTGTTTCACTTGCAATGTAAAACAATTAACTTTTTGTAGGGTCGGATGACAATCCTTTATGCTATGGTTGTTAAATATCTTTATTTTGCATGTTTGATTAACTTTTGTGGTTGTAGTAGTAGGATTTTCACAACCAGGATCCTAAGTAGTCCAGGGTTTACAAGAATTATCAGGATCCTAAAATAACCTGAAAACAGTTAGTATTCCAATTAGGATCCCAAAATAGCAGGGATCTACTTAGGATAAATCTTTAATAAGCAATACTAGTAAGAATAAGGATAGATAGAACCTGAGTATCTTTGGAATTTCAAATCTTTGGGACTTACTTCTAGGAGAAGTGCAGAATAATTCTATAGGATCGCAGAGCTTGTCCATAAAAGGATCCTTGATTGTCTTTAACTCAGTAATCTCTAAGGAGGATCTATCCTTAGGAATCGACTGAAAACGACTACAACTTGGAAAATAACTAAAGGAACTGTTGCAACATTATGATGCTATAAATGTTACATATTTTCTGGGGAGTATCCCATCTTCAAGCAATGTGTTAATATCGTAACTCTCGAAGAAATTGGGAAAATTCCAAACTTAGTAGATTACTGGGGAGGATCCCAAATCATATGATAACATAAAAATGTTATAAATTTTTATTTGTTTTTTTGGGGAAAATCCGAACTTGAGATAACATAAAAATGTTGTAAACCTTACAAATTATCTAGGGAAGATCCCAACTTGTGATAACATGTCAATGTTATAAACCTTAGGAATTATCTAGGGAGGATCCTAACTTAATATAACATGAAAATGTTATAAACCTTAGATTTCAACTTTAGGATCTTAACTTATGTTCAGAAATAAGAGGGTTGCCAAGTCAATGAAACGTGAAATTATCCCCTTATTCAATCCCATAGTTAGATAACGTGCGTCCAAGCGAGGTGTATAAACCTTAACTCGTGTGAAAGAGATAATTAACTCTTTAAACCTTAGAGGGGATTAAGTACCCTTATTCGTAGGAGAGATGAACAGTTTCTATTCTTAGGAAATTCATATTGTAAATTGTCGGATGTTTGCGGTCATGGAACTCTTTTATGCTAGTGGTCTTCTAAACAGGATCCTTGAATACTCATATGTCAAGATCCTTAGAGGTCAGGATCCTTAAATGTCAACATCCTTGAGTGTCAGGATCCTTGAGTATTCATCCGTCAAGATCCTTACAGGTCATGATCCTTAAGTCCCTGCATGAAGCAAACAACAACTGGGGGTGGGCGTTATCCTAGTTAATGCCCCTCCGATGTTTAAGTTAGTAATGGTATTCGAAGAGAATAAATAGTAATACAAATAAAGGATAAAAGGTAAATAACATGCGTACCTTAAGTGTGTTGGGAAACGACTAACCTTATTAATATAAAATAGGCTTTGAGATGTATAGCATTCCAAGATCTTGGCAAGATATTCCCATCTAGGGTGGCCAACTAATATACCCCCTTTCTTGCTTCGGCATCTATGAGATATGGCCCTTCCCATTTAGGTTCCAGTTTATCTACACTAGGATCCTTGGTAGTTTGGAATCTTCCCATCTAGGGTGGCCAACCAAGTCTCCTATTTGGAATCTTCTTATTTTTATATTTTTATTGTATGCCTTGGTGATCCTCTGTTGATGAGCAGCAATACGAATCTTGGCAAGATCCCTAAGTTCATCTATAGTGTGAAGATCCTGGACCAGGATCCCGTTGTTGTCCTCTTGGTTTTGAAGTACGTATCTTGCTATTGGGATCACCACTTCAGTGGGAATCATTGCTTATGTTCCAAACACTAATGAGTATGGGGTTTGGCTCGTAGCTACCTTGGAAGTGATTCTACATTCCCATCATACAAAAGGAAGTTATTCTGCCCAACTTCTTTTCTTCTCATTCAACCTTTTCTTCAAGTTGTTGACTATAATTTTGTTGTTGGATTCCGCTTGGTTGTTGGATTGAGAGGGGACAGGAGTAGACATTACCATCTTGATTACCCAACTTGTGCAAAAGTCCCTTGTCCTCTTGCATATTAATTGGGATCCATTGTCGCATATAATTTCGGCAGGGATCCCGAACCTGGTCAATATGTTACGTTTGATGAAGGAAACTACCTCTTTGTCTCTTACTTGGACGAAGGCATTGGCTTCGATCCATTTTGAAAAGTAGTCAGTCATCACTAGCATGAAGACCTTTCCTCTAGGGGCTACTGGAAATTTACCCACTTTATCCATTCCCCATTTCATGAATGGCCAAGGGGAGACGATAGGTTGTAGAGGTTTTGTTGGTTGATGCACGATGTTGCTATGTCTTTGACAAGCATCAGATTTATGGGAATGAAGGAAGGAATCTTTCTTCTTGGTTGGCCAGTAGTATCCCATCCTCAACAGTTTGGAGCATAAGGATATGCCCCCAGTGTGGTTGCCATAGTCTCCTTCATGTATGTCCTTTAGGACCTCTACAACTTCATGATCCTCTAGGCACCTAAGGTATGGACCTGCTATAGATTTTTTGTATAACTTACCTTGGATTATAACAAACCTTGAGATCCTTGTTCTGAATTCCCTTTCACTTTTCTCTTCCTTAAGGATCATGCCATTATAGAGGTATTCCATAATGGGTTGGATCTAGGATCCTGAAGTTGGAAATGGATCCTTGATGTTGGGATACTGATGCTGAATCGTCGAATCGGGATTTTCGATTGTGGCGACGTCAGTAGTTTCTGTGTGATTGTCGGGATCGTTTATTCTCTTAGCAGTATCCTAATTATCGAGATCAATACGTGGGTTATAGGGATCCTGGTTTCTGGCGGGATCCTTAAGGAAGATCCTAGATTTGCTAATGCATCTGCTTCAACATTGTCTTCTCTAGGAACCTGGTTTAGGCTAAATGTTTCGAATTGTGAGGCCAAATTTTTGAGGATCTGGATGTATAGTGATAGCTTCTCTCCTTTTACTGCATTGGATCCATTAAAATGGTTAGTTAATAATAAAGAATTGACGAATACCAGAAGATCCTTGATTTGAAGATCTTTGGTTAGCTGTAGTCCCATGATTAGTGCCTCGTATTATGCTTCGTTGTTGGTTGCATTGAACTCACATGTAACACCTGGTTTGAATTGGAAAGGATTTGAGCATGGACTCCGCGAGTTGGGAGCTCAACTCGTCGAGTAGGGTCGTATTTCAGGGGCACTAATCGGAAGTGACTCGGCGAGTCAGAAGGCTGACTCGACGAGTCAGGGTTGTTTAATGAAAAACCCTAATTTTGGGGTTTGCCCCTATATAAGCCTCATTAATCACTCTTGTAGCCTCCCTTAACATCATAAGAGACTGTGTACGGCCGCAAACTCCCTGGTGTGTGAAGTGTGTGCATTTGAGAGCTTGACTTTGGGAATTTGGGAAGGAATCCAAGCTTGGAGAAGAAGAATCAAGGGGAAAACACTGGATCTAGCATCTAGTTCGTCTTGGGCATCAAATTGAGGTATGAATCTGTTATCTTAAGCCTATATTCTAATTGGGAGTTCATGACCCAACTTTGAGGAAATGGAAGCAAGCCTAGATATGGACCTATCACAAGGGTATGGTTCCAGATCTGAACCTCACTAGGTCCCAAATATCATAAAGTTGCATGCTTTATAAGCTTATTCCCTCCCCATGAATAAAAACCTTGTTGGAGGATTAGTTTTGGTGTTTACAGTTATGAAAGGCCCTGCATGCACGTAAATTTTGTAACTTTACGTGAAATCTATAATAGTGATGATGGATCTAAAGTTTGGGACCTTAAGTCCCACTGGAAAGGACCGTAATCATGATGAACTTTGGGGGACTCGACGAGTCGTGCAAGTGACTCGGCGAGTCGAGAGGGTTTTCTCGTTTACGGCCAAGGGTTTACGGCCAAGGGTGTACGGACAAGGGGTACGGCGAAGGGTGTTCGGCCAAGGGTTTACGGTCAAAGGTGTACGGTTGGTGGTTTATGGTCGTAAACACCAAGGAACTCGACGAGTCCCTCGGGTGACTCGGCGAGTCGACGAGTTAAGTAGGGAACCCGACGAGTGAATGATTGTACTCGACGAGTCAAGGTCAATATGGACTGTTGACCTTGACTATAGACTTTGATATTGACCAGGGTTGACCCTGGGGGTATTTATGGGACTATGCTGAGATATTTACTCATTGATTTTAAACAGTTTGGGAAGAGCAGCACAGGCATACCTGAATCCAGTTTGCCAGTTCAACCTTTGAGAGGTGAGTCTTCTCACCATACCAATTGGTCTAAGGCACTAAGGCCAGCCCATTTTGCGATAGTTGGTTTACTTGTTAAGTAGAGGTGTGATATGTATTTGTGCATGATATTTGGTAGAGATAGCCTTTGTAGCTAATGGTAGAGATAGTCGTATGGCTAATGGTAGAGATAGCCTTATGGCCAATGGTAGAGACAGCCTTTATGGCTGATGGTAGAGATAGCCTTTGTGGCTAACGGTAGAGATAGCTTCATGGCTAATTGACATGTGATATGTGGTAGATGTAACTTTATAGCTAATATGATATGCGGTTTGTGTGGGGTATGCTCTGGGGGACTCACTAAGCTTTCAGCTTACCGTTTGTGGATTTGTTTCAGGTACATCGGAGTCCAAAGGTAAAGGCAAGACGTGATGATGCGGCGTGCACTCTATCTGTCAATTCCGATCTGGTTTGGGGGACACTCTGATGTTTTGAAAATAATAATGTTGTAATGTTGAAGGTTTTGAAAACGATTATTGGAATCTTTATGTTTTATGAAAATGGTTGACTAATTAAAAATGAAAATTTTCTTTGTAAAATTTGGGTCGTTACAAGTTGGTATCAGAGCCTTGGGTTGAGGGATTCGGGCATACTCTCGGGTGTGTCAGGACTCAAACTAAGGAAAGGGTAAATTTGTTTTCAAAAATAACATAAAAAGCTTTTGAAAGAAGGAAAAGGTGAGAGTGCAACGTGCGTGATCAGCCAAGCCAAGTAAGTATATCCCCAATATGCTAGTCATGCTATTTTGATATTTGAACTTGGAAGATCGTATGGAATTTGCTATGTGTATGCTTTTAAAATTATATACGGTTAGGAGCTTATAGCCTTAGAATGATCGATTTGGCCTTACTTCCTGTTCCTTGTTTGGTTGTGGTCCTAGGGTAGAATCTTTTATTCGAAAGTCTATTTGATCCTCTTCTGTGTATAATTTGCATGCATAAAGGAAACCTGTGATGATTGGTCTGTTGATGTGGGTAGAGCAAATCTTAGAACAGTCTAGGATGTGGGTTACGCGGTGGTTGGTAGTATATGGTTTATTTGGGACGAATTGGAAATATCAGGTCGAGCCTTGGGGAAAGGTACAGGTAGGTGTGAAAGGTAGTATTGGGCCCGTACTACTGGAAGCACAGGACCTGTACCCAAGCCAATGTTAGATCTGACAACTTCAAGGAGGGCCGGTGTGGTGAGATCCGTTTTATGAAAATCTTGATCGCTATGATTTATGATATTCCAGTTCAGCATGGTAGTGACACGTTTCGGGGCGGGAGGATCAGGATCGGGATCTGGATCCGGGAATGGATCGGGTGACACCACATACGACATATATGAGAGGCTGTACGAGCTTATTGCAGCCAAGGTTACCAGGGGCATCCTTGACGCTACCTCAGTCATTTTTGGGACGGTCAAGTAGGACATAATGGAGATCATGGAGGAGAGACTCATATCATTCAGGAATGAGATTGTTGCAGGCCAGTTAGGGGCCCGAACTCCCTCGTTTCGGGAGTTCAAGGCGTGTGGGGCGCCAGAGTTTTTCGGGATCAGGGACCCCATTGTCAGTCGACGCTGGGTGGCGGATATCAAAAACGCCCAGGGCACGAGCTCTTGCCCGGATGTGGCAAAGGTTGGGTTTGCTTCTTGCATGCTGAGAGACAGAGCCCGGGATTGGTGGGGCGAGGTTACCAGACAGGTGGGACCAGCCGGGGTGGCTGAGATGACGTGGGCCGAGTTTGCTCAACGATTTGATCCGGAGTTTACACCACCCATTGAGGTGCAACGTTTAGTGCGAGAGTTTCATGATTTGCAACAGACCACCGAGACTGTGGCGGAAATCACCGCCAAGTTTCAGGAACGAACTTTGTTGATTCCGCAATACGCTACCGATGAGGAAATGAGGCGGACCCGATATCATTCCATGCTGAGGGACGATATTCGGGAGTTTGTGAGCTTTACGGGGTGTAAGACCCTAAATGAAATGGTGGAGAAAGCCCGGGAATGGGAAATGGAGCTGGAATCCCGCACGAAGCGGAAGCCTGGGCAGGCTTAGGCAGCAGTAGGACAGGCTAAGAAGCCTAAGACGTCAGACACTTCCAGCAAGGGTCAGCATGGTCGGGGCCGATGTGCCCAGTGTAGCCGGGTACACAATAGAGCTTGTCGTATCGCAGGTTCAGGATGTTATGCATGTGCCCAATAGGGCCATATGAACAGGGACTGCCCTGCGAAGGGCTTAATCTGTTTTCACTGCAAGTAGACCGGCCATAAGCGGGTCAACTGTCCGAAGTTGCAGGGAGGAGGAGGAGCGGTGGCGGCGCCTGTGCCCGCCACAATGAGGATTACTGATGGACGCCCTGCTAAGGCGAAAGCTCCAGTAGTGAAGAGCCGTGCATTTCAGCTGACTACCGAAGAGGCACGCGCAGCGCCAGACGTTGTGGCTGGTACGTGATTATTCTTCCCTGCTCTATGTATCAGTTTTGCTTATGTGTATTATATGCTTGTATAGGGACCTTTTTGGTCAATGGTATGTCTTCTCATGTCTTGTTTGATTCGGGTGCAACCCGATCGTTCGTATCTCTTGCGCTTAGCAAGAAGTTCCAGGAAGCGTCGGGAAATTTGGATTCCCCGCTCGAGGTGGAGATTACGGATAACCGCACCGTTACTGCTACGAGGGTGTATCGGGACTGTGTCCTGAATGTACTTGGTGAGAGATTTCAAGTCGACCTAGTCCCGATACCGTTGCGAGGTCTGAAGGTGATTATCGGAATGGATTGGTTGCGGGCCAACGGGGCCATGATTGACTGCGAGCATCAGTTGGTGAGGGTTCGAACCCCAAGTGGGGGAGAACTGGTGATACATGGTGATAGGGCATCGCAGGGACCGACCCTATGTTCGGCTGCAAGGGCTAGGAGGTTCCTGCAGCAGGGTTGTACGGGATTTCTAGCATATATCTCGGATACAAGGGTAGAGATCGTGAAGGATGTAGGCAGTGTGCCCGTTGTTCAGGACTTTCGGGACGTTTTCCCCGAAGAGTTACCAGAGGTGCCTCCGGAGAGGCAGGTGGAATTTCGCATAGATTTGGTGCCGAGTGCCGCTCCGATAGCAAAGGCACCATATCGGTTGGCACCACCTGAGATGCAAGAGTTATCTACATAGCTTCAGGAGCTGTTAGACCGAGGGTTCATTCGTCTGAGTAGTTCCCCGTGGGGAGCACCAATCATTTTTGTGAAAAAGAAGGATGGATCCCACACGATGTGTATCGATTATAGAGAGCTAAACAAGCTAACGGTGAAGAACCGTTATCCGTTGCCAAGGATATATGATTTGTTCGATCAGCTGCATTGTGCGTCTTGGTTTTCCAAGATTGATCTTCGGTCGGGATACCATCAGATGAGGATGCAGGATGAGGATATACCGAAGACGGCTTTCAGGACTCGGTATGGGCATTATGAGTTTGTAGTGATGCCGTTTGGGCTCAACAATGCCCCAACAGCGTTCATGGACCTTATGAATAGGGTGTGTAGACCGATGCTGGATCGGTCGGTGATCATCTTCATTGATGATATCTTGGTCTATTCTAAGACCGGGGAGCAGCACGAACAACACTTAAGGGAGGTGCTGGAGGCCCTAAGGGCGGAGAAGTTGTATGCCAAGTTCTCCAAGTGTGATTTCTGGCTGCGAGAGGTACAATTCTTGGGGCATATCATCAATCAGGAGGGTATTTAGGTTGATCCAACCAAGGTTGAGGTTGTGATGCGGTGGGAAGTACCGAAGAATGCATTAGAGATTCATAGCTTATTGGGTTTAGCGGGTTATTATCGGAGATTTATTCAGGACTTCTCCAAGATTGTTGTGTCATTGACACCACTAACCAAGAAGAATGTGACGTTTCGGTGGGGTACGGATCAGCTGTAGGCCTTCGAGACCTTGAGGCGGAAATTGTGCGAGGCTCTGATCCTTGTTTTACCAGAGGGATTAGATGATCTGGTGGTGTAGTGTAACGCATCGATTTCAGGATTAGGTGCGGTACTGATGCAAAGAGGGCACGTGATAGCATATACATCGCAACAACTGAAGCCGCATGAGGTAAATTACCCTACTCACGATCTGGAACTGGGGGCAGTGGTATTTGCCCTCAAGATTTGGAGGCATTACTTGTATGGAGTGCGGTACACCATTTACACCGACCACAAGAGTCTGAAGTATTTGATGGACCAACAGAACCTCAACATGTGACAGAGAAGGTGGTTGGACATGATAAAAGACTATGATTGCGAGATTCTATACCACCCAGGGAAGGCCAACGTAGTGGCCGACACTTTGAGCTGTAAGACGACAGGTTCCCCGATTGGGAATGTGTGTTTGAGGATGACAGTGATCTCTCCATTGTTAGAGATGATCAAAGAGACTCAGGTTGAGGGAGTAAAGAAAGAGAATTGGAAGGTAGAAAGGATCTTAGGGCAGTATCCTTTGTTTGTTAAGGATATTCGAGGCCTATTGATGCAGTGTGGTCAGGTGTGGGTACCGACGATTGGGGGAGTGAGACAAAAGATATTGGAGGAAGCACATAAGTCCAGGTTCTCTATACATCCAGGAGCTACAAAAATGTATAGGGACTTGAGGCTGAGTTATTGGCGGCCATGCATGAAGCGGGAAATTGCATGGTTTGTAGAGCGGTGCTTGACCTGTAGGAAGGTCAAGGCCAAGCATCAGTGGCCTCATGGTAAGGTCCAGCCGCTACCCATTCCCATGTGGAAGTGGGAGGAGATCATGATGGACTTCATTACGAAGTTGCCAAGGACGTTGAGGGGCGTGGATGCCATACAGGTGATTGTGGATAGACTAACGAAGAGTGCCCATTTCATTCCGATATCAGAAAGTATATCCGCTGAGAAGTTGGCGGATATTTACGTGCATGAGGTAGTGGCTAGACATAGGGTTCCTATGTCGGTAGTCTATGATCGTGATGTTCGGTTCACATCCAGGTTCTGGAAGAAATTCCACGAGGAGTTGGGCACTCAGCTACATTTTAGCACGGCGTACCACCCCCAGATCGACGGTAAGAGTGAGAGAACGATCCAGACACTGGAGGATATGCTGCGGGCATGCGTGTTGGATTTTGGAGGGAGTTGGGATACGTATCTCCCACTGGCAGAGTTTTCGTACAATAACGGTTATCATGCCAGTATCGATCGAGCTCCGTTTAAGATGTTATATGGTCGGAGGTGTAGGACCCCGGTTTGTTGGGATGAGGTTGGACACCAGGTCATGGGAAGCACTGACGTAGTGCTCAAGACTACTAGGTTGATTCAGCAGGTGCGCGACCGGTTGCGGGCCGCGTAGAGCCGTCAGAAAAGCTATGCCGACCGACGGCGATCAGATTTTGAGTTTCAGGATTGGGATTTCGTGTTGCTGAAAGTGTCGCCCTGGAAAGGGATCATCAGCTTTCGGAAGAGGGGCAAGTTGGGGCCTCGGTATATAGGCCCGTTCAGGATCACGGCCCGGATGGGCATAGTAGCATATCGCTTGAATCTGCCAGAGGAGCTTAGCCAGATTCACAACACATTCCATGTGTCGCAACTTCGAAAGTGTGTCACAGACGAGGCTGCGGTTGTCTCATTGGGTGATATACAGGTGGATGAGAGCTTGAACTACATCGAGAACCCCGTTGCCATCTTGGATAGGAAGACGAAGGCTCTTCGGAATAAGGAAGTAAGACTAGTGAAAGTGCAATGGCAACATCGGAAGGGCTCCGAATGGACTTGGGAAGCGGAAGAGGAGATGCGAGATCATTACCCCAATTTGTTTGAGTCAGCAGACTTCGAGGACGAAGTCTAGTTCAAGTAGGGGAGACTTGTAACACCTGGTTTGAATTGGAAAGGATTTGAGCATGGACTCCGCGAGTTAGGAGCTCAACTCGTCGAGTAGGGTCGTATTTCAGGGGCACTAATCGGAAGTGACTCGGCGATTCAGAAGGCTGACTCGGACGAGTTAGGGCTGTTTAATGAAAAACCCTAATTTTGGGATTTGCCCCTATATAAGCCTCATTAAACGCTCTTGTAGCCTCCCTTAACATCATAAGAGACTGTGTACGGCCGCAAACTCCCTGGTGTGTGAAGTGTGTGCATTTGAGAGCTTGACTTTGGGAATTTGGGAAGGAATACAAGCTTCGAGAAGAAGAATCAAGGGGAAAACACTGGATCTAGCATCTAGTTCGTCTTGGGCATCAAATTGAGGTATGAATCTGTTACGTTAAGCCTATATTCTAATTGGGAGTTCATGACCCAACTTTGAGGAAATAGAAGCAAGCCTAGATCTGGACCTATCACAAGGGTATGGTTCCAGATCTGAACCTCACTAGGTCCCAAATATCATAAAGTTGCATGCTTTATAAGCTTATTCCCTCCCCATGAATAAAAACCTTGTTGGAGGATTAGTTTTGGTGTTTACGGTTATGAAAGGCCCTGCATGCACGTAAAGTTTATAACTTTACGTGAAATCTACAATAGGAGATGATGGATCTAAAGTTTGGGATCTTAAGTCCCACTGGAAAGGACCGTAATCATGATGAACTTTGGGGGACTCGACGAGTCGTGCAAGTGACTCGGCGAGTCAAGCGGGTTTTCTCGTTTACGGCCAAGGGTAGAGATAGTCGTATGGCTAATGGTAGAGACGGCCTTATGGCCAATGGTAGAGACAGCCTTTATGGCTGATGGTAGAGATAGCCTTTGTGGCTAACGGTAGAGATAGCTTCATGGCTAATTGACATGTGATATGTGGTAGATGTAACTTTATAGCTAATATGATATGCGGTTTGTGTGGGGTATGCTCTGGGGGACTCACTAAGCTTTCAGCTTACCGTTTGTGGATTTGTTTCAGGTACATCGGAGTCCAAAGGTAAAGGCAAGGCGTGATGATGCGGCGTGCACTCTTTCTCTCATTTCCGATCTGGTTTGGGGGACACTCTGATGTTTTGAAAATAATAATGTTGTAATGTTGAAGGTTTTGAAAACGATTATTGGAATCTTTATGTTTTATGAAAATGGTTGACTAATTAAAAATGAAAATTTTCTTTGTAAAATTTGGGTCGTTACATCACAACTGATTGCTTGGGGTAGGATGTTCCCCTATGGCGATTTTAGTATGATCCCCAATCTAGGTCCTCTTTGGTTTGATGCTCCATCTGTGAATAGCGTCCATCTTCCGTTCTCTTCTTCTAGAAGTTGTTTGGCTTCTATTTCAAATTCGACTCTTAGATCATCACTAAAGTCAGCCACAAAATCTGCAATTCTTGGGACTATATAGCGGATCTTGGTTCGTATTTTATGTCATATGTGCTTAGCTTCGCATACCACTTTTCCATCCTTCCTGACATATCTGGTTTTCTCATAACACTTTTGATCGGATAGTTAGTTCTTACAGTTATAGGGTGTGTTTCAAAATAATGTCTTAATTTAGTAGAAGCTATCACCATTAAGGTATAAGTTTTTCAAGGTGAGAATACATGGTCTCAGGATGCAGGAGGATTTTACTTACATAGTAGATGGGATGTTGGTCCCCATTGAGATCCTTAGCTAATAATGCGCTCACGACGTTTAAGGATACCGAGAGGTAAAAAAGGAGTGGTTCCATGTCTAATGGTTTTACCAATAGGGGTGTTGAACTTAAATATCTTTTAAGTTCCTAGAAAGCATCTTCATGTTCCTAGAAAGGCTTGCATCTTTATGAGGATCTTGAGATGAACTTGTTTAGGGCTGCCACTCTTCCTGTTAGTCTTTGAATATCTTTTATTGAGGATGGTGATCTTAGATCAAGGATGGCCTTGATTTGCTCCGAGCTTGCTTCGATTCCTATTTTGGTCACCATGTATCCCATGAACTTACCCGATCCCATCCCAAAGTGGCACTTAGAGGGATTCAGCTTCATGTTATATTGGTCCAGGATGTCGAAAGCTTCTTCGAGATCCTTGAGGCAATCCTCGGCTTTTTTGGACTTGACCACCATGTCATCGATCTAGACTTCCATGGTGTCCCCCAGTTTCTATTTGAACATCTTGTTGACCAGTCTTTGGTATGGTGCACCTGCATTTTTAAGACCAGATGGCATGGCAGTGTAACCATAGATATATGTTGGAGTTATAAACGCCGTGTCTTCTTGGTCAGAGGGTTCCATATGGATCTGTTGGAATCCTGCTGATGCATCCATGAATGTTAGTAATTCATGACCTGTTGTTGTGTCTATCATGGAGTCGATGTGTGGTAGAGGGAAAGGATCCAGGGGGCAAGCCTTGTTAAAATCTGTGTAATCTACACACACTCTCCATTTATCGTTCTTATTTTGTACCACGAACAAATTAGCTATCCATCTTGGGAATTTCACCTCCTGGATCATGCCAGGTTTGAGAAGTTTTTCTACTTCGTCTTGTATAACTTGGTTTCTTTTCGGTGCAAATTTCTTCTCTTTTGTTGTATCGGCCTGAAAGAGGGGTCGATGTTAAGTTTATGGGTTATTATGCTTTTATCAATCCCTGCCATGTCCTCATGCTTCCATGCAAACATCTTGATTCTAGCCTTGAGGAACTTTATGAGATCATACTCGACTTGTTCAGGAATTGAGTATCCTATGAGAACTTTGGCTTCGGGATCCTCGAGGTTCAGGGGCACTTTTTTCTATATCTTGCTCTCTTTCTTCTAGCACGTCCCATGCCTCTGCCTTAATTTCTATGCTTTTCGTGGTACTGTTAAAGATTTCATTGTCGTCTTATAGCATTCCTTAGATTCTTGTTGGTCTCCTATGATCTTCACTGTCCCCCATGGGGTGGGCATCTTTACGTATTGATGATACGTCGATGGAACGACCTTCATTTCGTGGATTCATGGTCTTCCTAGCATGACATTATAATAGGTTAATGTATCAATTAAACAAAAACATTGTACAAAGTTTACCCTCTCTATGTAGATTGGTAGCTTTATCTCGCCGATGGTGTGCTTGGTTTCGCCGCTGAATCCGATCAGCACTGAGGATCTTGCAACTATCTCATACCCCGGGATGTTCATTCTTTTCAATGCGTCTAGGAGTATGATGTTAACCAAGGATTTTCCATCGATGAGGATACTTATGATGAAATGGTTGGCGATGTAGAGGGTAATCACTAATCCGTCATGGTGAGGATTTTGGATGTCTTGTCTATCCGCTTCATCGAAGGTGATCTCCTTTTCGTTTGTGATCAATGTGTTCTTCCGTGGTCCCTTTTCCTTCTCCGTTTTGGATACCTTGGCCCGCCTCTTTGCTGCATAGTAAGAGGTACCACAAATGTCAGATCCTCTAGAGATCACAATGATTACCTTGGCATCGGCATGGGGGTCCTGGTCTTTCTAGTATCTTTTGAGGATCCTGGTCTTTTTCTTTGGATCTCTCCTTTCTTATTCCAAGGATTTGTTTGAGGTATCATTTGCCTAGGAGATAGTTGATTTCCTTCCTGAGAGCTATGCAATCCTATATGATGTGACCAAAGTCTTCATGATATGCACACCATTTGGACTTGTCTTTCCAAGCGGTGGATTTTTCTCCTTTCCTTGGCAATTTTGCTTTCTCTACAAGATCCTGCATAGTAAAAAGTACACCTGAAATATCCAAAGAAAAACAATAGTCAGTAATCTTAGAAAAATCTTCTTCCTCTCCATCATCTTCAAGGGTGTTAACCATGTGATGGTCAGGTTTTGAATAAGGTTTTGATTTATAGGATATTTGGGCCGAGGAATCGGCCTTCCTATTGGGGTGATCATAAGAGCTCGGTGGGTTGCTCCTTTTTTCGATCTCCTTATCTTCTTCGATCCGGATGAACCTTAATGTTATGCTTTTGACTTCATTCATTCTCTTGCATGGAGTCATTACTAGGTCTTCATAGAAGCGAGAATCCTTCTTTAAGCCCATTTTAAAGGCTTCAACTGAAGTTGCCATGTCTATGTTGGGGATACTTAGAGCTTCCCTGCCAAACCTGTTCACAAAAGTCCTAAGGGATTCCTTAGGATCCTAAACCACCCGATAGAGAATCTTTTCGAATGTTCTACTACAAGAAAATTGATTGTTAAATGAATTGATCAAATGAGCAAATAATGTAATTGAATAACGAGGAATGTTAAGAATCCATTTTAGAGCTGATTATGTGAGGGTGGAACCAAAACCCTTGCACAGGCAAGCTTCTTTCAAGTGAGTGGGGATGGGAATGATCTCCATCCTCTCCTAGTATTGTGTCACGTGCTCCTCAGGATCTGTAGTTCCGTCGTAAGGCTTCATGTTGGGGGTCTGAAAGCACTTTAGGACTTCGGTATCAGCTATCTCTGGAATGAATCTGGAGATCCTGTGGCTTGTGGGGGGATACTTCTGGTACATGCTGGACTACTCTGGGTACACTCGAGATCATTTGTCTTAGTTGTTGTAGCTCCTTAGCGATGATCGGGCTTAAACCTGTATCAAGATCCATCGAGTTAGTAGTAAAGATATTATTATTGACGGGGTTACTAGGATCCTTCTTATTGGGAGTAACAAATGTTTCATTGGGATCCTGGGTCGTATGGGCTTGGTTTCTCGGAGTCGTGCCCCAAGCGGGAACAGAGTTCGATATTGAGAATCCTATCTCGCGATGAACTGATGAGGATCCCTTGTTATCAAAGTTTAGGATCTTGGGTTGTAAGATCCAGGGCGCTCCCTCCTGAAGTTTGTGGATTTATGTCCTCATTCTTTCCACTTCCTTGAGAATTGTCCTGTTATCCTCCTGTTATTGGGAGACTTTTTGTTCTAGTCTCTTTATTATAGCGAAGATTTCGTTGTTAGAAATCAACACAGGAGGATCCTGGAGTCCTGGGGTAACGACCGGATAGGTGTTTTTCTTCGGTATTTCTGGGACTTTTTTAGGAGCTCCAGCCGTCGGTGGTGGAAGGTTTTTGGAGGAAATTGGAGGAATCAAGGAAGAGGACAGATTCGATTGAGTAGACATGGTTTTTTGAAGGACTTTGAACACCACGGCCCCACAGTGGGCACCAAATTGTTTTGTTCAAAAAATGAACAAGCAAGAATCGACCAAAGTGTATGAGAGGTTGTGATGTTCAAAACAATCCAAGTATAAGATGTTGATCAAAGTGAAACAAGTTGTTTACAGGGAAAACCCTTGATCCTTGCTTGATCTCTGATATAAAACCTTGGGAGGTGATAATGATCACCTGCCTTGATGATTTTATTGATTGAAATAGTCGATTACAGAGAAAATGTAAAGAGTATAAGTACAAGTGTTGTTATTCTACTAGGTGTCGTGTTTAGTGTGATGAATACAAGTGATTTATATATTCTAAAGCTGATAACAAGAACTTCGAAAATATTGGGATCCTCCGAGATCAACTTATAGACGTTGCTTGACTTGGTCTTCGGGTCTTTTGCATGGTTGTGACGACTATTCGTTGAGAATAAGACTTTAGCTGGTTATTTCTGCACATGTGAGAAAGATAATAGAATATATAACCGTTATAAATACTAGAAAAATAATAGTTAGGATCCTTAGGTTCGAGGATCCTTATTGTACTTCTGAGATCCTAGCCCTAACAGTTACCTAGATCCGTGTTGTTGTAAATTGAATAATTACTTTTATTGTTAAACGAAAAATTGTGGTCTGAATTTTAGGGGGTTACAAATTGGTATCAGAGCCTTCGATTGAGGGATTCGGGCATAATCTCGAGTGTTCCTGAACGCAAATTAAGGAATTAGCAAAAATATCTAAAGGAAAATGATTTTCTAAAAAGGTTTTTAAAATAAAAGGGGTGCGATGTGTGTAATCGGTCGAGTTCAAGTAACTATTTCCCAAAATATCCATACTTGCTTTACATGTCGTATTTGACTTGTTGTTATATGTGTTATAGTATGATGTGCATGCTATAAGTTAGGCTAAGGATCTACTCAGGATTGCATGATATAGTGCATGCTTATGATAGATGCCTTTTGTGTGTGATGTATGAGATGTTAGTGATGCAGGATAATGTGTAGGTTAAGGATCTTCAGGAATTGCATGTTAAAAATGCTTGTTCCTTATGATGCCTTTTTACCTGTTGTGTTCTGCTCGAATGCTTCTTGATTTCTGCTAGGTGAAACCTATATTGATGTTAATTAGAAATTGAACGAATACGGTGAGTTACATGCCATAACGGTTAAATAGTTTTAGAATGTCTGATTTTGCCCATTGCGCAGCTCTTGTTTGAGTCTAACTGTTGTAGTGCAGGATCTTTTGGTCGAACACTGTTTAACACTTGTTGCATGTAATTTTATTTGTAAGATAGTTAGTTGACATTGGTAGAGGTTTTTGTCTCAACAGATAGCAGAGTGGGAGTGAGTATTCTTAGTGATCTTGTGGGAGTGCTAGAGTATGCTAATGTGATCACTTGTGTATGAGGAAGTCTAAGTTTAGAATCTAGGCAATTTGTGGTGGCTTTTCGAACAATATGGGTGTGCTGATACACCTACCACTGGTGGAGTTCCTAGAAAAGCATTCGAGTGCATGTTCGTACGGGAGAAGAATCCTAGAGTGTGAGAGAGTCTAGGATGAGCGGTAGTGTGTGCATGTGATGAAACGGTCATCTGATATTGATAATGGTCTGTTGTAGTGACTTAGGGACTTTGAGACACTTATTGGGACACGTACTGAAAACATAGGATCCATATGGGAATCAGTAAGGGTCAAAATGGTTTCTAAGGAGCTAGTATGGGGTAGATAGTGTGCTTTAGCACTAGCATTAATGGCATTCTTCCTCGTCGCTATCAGCATGTCTGCTATGATTATGCAGAATGAGACCGGTAATCGTTGGGCCTGAGTGTCCATGGAAGATTTGATATGATTGGTGCAGACCTATGAGTTTCAGCTGTATTCAGAGACACCGATGGCCTTGCTTGAGGATGTGCCAGTTGGAGTCGCGTGACTCAAGAAGGGAGCTACTGGGGTGAGCGGATCGAGGATTTCAGCCTGAGGATGAGTGATAGGTGTTGGATTAATGTATAAGTCCATAGCTATATTTGGTATGTACTTGACCCGACCCGGCATGGTCCATTTGGGTTGCACTTCACCGGCACAATTTATATGGATAGTCTTTTGATAATAGTATATTTATGATTTATATTAATATATTATAAGTTCTAATATATTAATATGGAATCATATTATTTAATTAGTATTGATCAAGAATTAATTTAGAATTAATTAAGTGATCAAAAAGAACTAATTAAATATGGACTCTTATATATATGGAATGGGCTAAGTTCATTTAGGTTGGGCTAAGCTTTCATGGATGGTCCATGGAACTTTTAACCCATGGATCCTATGTAAATGAAAGGTCATGGGTATTAGGGTTTACATGGATGTAACCTTAATCCTCCATAATATATAAAGGGGTCCTTGGCTCACAAAATTAGAACAAGTGAGTGAAAATAAGAGTGGGCCGATTTTAGTGTGCATACATATTCTCTCAAGTTCTTCCAAGGTGTTTTGGTGATTTGTGATTCCATTTGAGGCTTCCACACTATTGGGGCTAAGCTCTTAAAGCTTGAAGACATCAAGCTACATCAAAAGGTATGTCATCTAACTAGAACTTTGTAGTATAGGTGCTTCATAATATGCTAGTTAGGATGAAACCTTGGAATAGTTAATATTTGCATGTATAATAGAGAAAACATAGATCCAAGGTTTATAGGGTTGCATGTACACCATAGGAGTGTTAGAATGCTCAAAACCCAACGGTGGTATCAGAGGTTGTTTTCTGTTATATTGATGCAAATGTTTTATTTTCAAGTTGAAAAAAAAGGAAAAAAAAAACATGACGTTTGTCAAATTTTAAGATAATTACTTGTTTTGTGAAAAGCGAATTATTTGTAAAATTTGAATCATTTTTTATATGAGTTGAATTAGGTCAAATTTAGTAAAAGATAAAATGATATGATTATTTTTTTAGTTTTAAAAGTTTGATCTAAATGTTTTAAGGAGTTACATATTTTTTCATAAAATTTTGGAGCTCAAAAGTTTTTTTTAAAGTTGTGATCTTAAGGGTTTTTAAAACTTCCATAAGTTATGGATATGAAAGTTTTTTTTTAAAAAAAAAATTGTGTTAATGTTTTAAAGAATTCCATAATTTGTTCTTAAGTTATGGAACATGGAAAGTTTCATCATAAAACACCATTAATTCCATAAGTTATGGAATCCAAAGGTTTTCAAGAATTACAAAACTTGCCCTCAAGTTTTGGAATTTGAGAAAAGTTTTTTATGAAAAAAAGAATTGAATTCTAAAACTCTTGGGTTCATAACTTAAACAATTAATTAAATGGTTTTAATTTTGAGTTTAATAATTGGAATTATGATGTTTTGATTAGTTCAAATTAACTCTTATGGACTTTATTAATAGTTAATTAAAGCGTTTAATTAAAAGAGTATTATTAATCCATAAATATATGGTTTGAGTTTAATTAAATTAAAAGTCTAGTTTAATTAATAGATTAAACCACCAAGTATTTTAAATGTCTAAAATACACCCTTATACTATTATAATATTAAAAGTTTAATATATTATATGTATAAGAGCAAGTCGTCTTACCATTAGTAGGCCTCATTCACGAAGCTGGTCTATAAGGGGGGTATAAGGTTACTGCCTATAAAATAGCAGTTTAATGGTTGTCCACTCTCACTCACCGCTTCCTTGACCGGTGGAGGGTCGTTAGCCGAACAGGTAGGACAAGGACTATAATTCTCCCTTCATTATAAGTATAATGATAAATACTAAGTAACTAAACACTTATAAATTCCCAATCTTAGTTACTTAGGAAAATGTGAATAAGGTGCTAATCCATGAAATTACACTTTGCACTTTGTTTAAGCTGTTAGTGGAGCGTGTGTGGTTAACCGGCACACTAACTTGGACTTAACAAGGTAGGCAAAGGGTAACTTAATGTTTATCATAGTATCGTTGGAACGTGTGTGGTTAACCGGCACATCGATTGAGGGTAAATATTAAGGGTACCAAGTATATTTGCATGGTTACTTCACACCTTGTTTTGTGATCCTCAGCATCCTAGTCACAAAACCTGAAGGGCACACTCGAGATTGAAACATGTCATTGAAAAGTTCAATGAATCTCAAAAGAATCTAGGAGTTTCAAAACCAATTAAAACCTAATAATACATTTCGTTTATCTTGGTGGAAATTGGTGAATCGTCATTCACCTACCTTCAAATATTTTATAGCTTGGATTATGGCATCCCTCTTCCAAGTTATAAAATAGTTTGTTGGGTCCTAGCCTTAATATATCATACTGGGTGTTATATCAAAGACTTAAATCAACTTTACGTGAATTTCTCCCATTGTTGATGTCTGGTTTAGACAACAATGATCTTCCCAAACCAAGCTTTCCTAATGAATATGACTTCCCGAGTTTTGCTCATGGAAGTCATACTTCTCTTCCTCCACCTCCTCCAATTATTCTCCCTAACCCACAAGTTCAAGGTCACTCAAGCCCTAATGGCAAGCAAGGTCTATGTGTGATCACATCTTAGAGATGAAGTCACATATTGACAAGCCGGGAGAGTTGGGTGTCAAAGTCTTGAGAAAGTTGGATGTTCAATCACTTTCTAAGTCACATAGTGAGTTCCTTTGGGACTACTATGAAACAGACTATGACATGAACCTTAATGATCATATCTATTTGCATGGTGCTGCTGAATCAGCAATGATTTGGAACGATAGTAAAGCAAATTTGATTAGAAGATCAACTTCCCAAAAACTTTATGGACAGTGACAATGGTGACACTGGAAATCCATAAAAAGCATTCTCTTCCCAATGGAAAGGGATTGGCCATAGTCAACCCGGTTGACCAAATGGTAAAGAGAAAGGCTAAGTCTGAGATAGTCTCATTACCAAAGGGTCCATATGTTTATTTTGCCAAAGGAAGGGGCGTTGATTGCAAAGCTGCCAAATTTACCTAAGGATGTTAAAGTCAATAAGTTTGACTCTACATCAGGTAGAGCCCATTATCTAACTCTGTTAAGTTCTATTCTGAGATCCTCATTACATGATGTGACTGGGTCACATGTTGATGTTTTAAGAATCAAAGTATAGAGAGAAATCTTAAAGGAAGTATATGTTGATTCTGATCGCGAAGGTGGATTTCGATCGCATCAGAATTTTGAGCAGTTGCTTAAGAAGTTATGATATATTGCTAAGGAATAGATAACAACAATTTTCCATGTGGATTGTAAGGATAAGTTTTTCTGCAAAGTTTTAAAATAAAAGAAAATTGTTTAAATTTATTTATTTGAAGTATCCTTACAATGGCATTTGTGGAAAATTGTTGCTTATATGATTCCACTGACAGCAATATTGGAAAATGGATTTGATTCTTTCATTTGTGGTAGTGTCTAAATTTACCAAATCAGGAAAGTTCCTCATCCCCCAAGTTTCAATTGGACCGAAACTTGGAATCATGCAAGTTGAATAGTATGATGAATGAGAACTTTCAAGCATTGTAAAATCAAGACTAATTACTTGTTCACATGGATGTGTGAGTCTAGTGAAGGACTAAAGGGATCGAGTACACATTCTTGTGCACTGGTCATGTCCACCACAAAGCTCGTTAAGACTATTTGATTTACTAAAGTTTAGTAAATATGGTTATACTTACAAGTTTAAGTATAATTCTGAAACATTGGAAAAGTCTCAATGTATGGCAGAACGAATGGGAAGAATCAAATTAGGCAGAAAGATAAAAGTTTCTCATATCTGAAAAGATGGGAGAGTACTTTAGTATCATGTTTGTGATCATCTTAATGATTTAGAAATCATATCACAATTAGTCCTCTAAAGGTCATCTTAGTGCATTCTTATGACTAAGAAGAGGAGTCATGAATTGTTGAAATGGTTAGATCAGGAAGATGAGTCATACTTCGTTCCAAAACAATTCTTAGAGTCATACTCCAAGATTGTAACTTGAGTGACATATCTTAAAGAAAGGTTTAAAACACTTGTCAAATGTAAGAGTAAAAGTGTCCTACTCTTGTACATTTGAAATTGGTAAGTTGTGATGTTTTGGATAAAACAAAGACCAACTAAGGCCAATTGTGTGAAGTGTTTGTCTTGATAAAGAATCCGCACTATCTCTTGAATATTTGGCAAGATAGACTTATATGTCAACAGGATAGTGGGAGTCTTAAAGATCCTAAAAAGAATTTCAAGAACTAATCAAGAATAAAACCTGAGGTTCTTCACTAGCACACGACTTGAGGTTTATAACCTATCGTGTTGACATATTCTGTGCCCATTCCAGTTAAAGTTGGCTTTGCATAGGAGTTCTGAAAGTTCTCAATTGGTTGCATAACAACTTGGAAGCAATGGCAGGCCCTGTACTGCCAGGTGGCAAGAAGTTAAGATTGCATAAGTTCAGTCCATATGAGTTTGGATTTGTCATTATCCTTGTCTTGTGACTATGGTTTTGACGATTCACATGGATAAGAACACATACACCATAAAATCTAAGGGTCATAAGATTTCTCTCCGATTCATGAAAATGATGGTGAGGAAACACTTCCACCAAGTAGATTTGAAGCAGATGGCAAAAGGTCTAAACAATTGAGACTATGATTATGGCATCCCTTTTCATAGTTCTGAAATTGTTTAGACACACATGCATGCTATCTAAGGAAAGGTGTATGATTTTGATAAAGTTTTATCAAAGCATCTCGTATTAGAAATCTGAACTTTGGTAAGAAAGTCAATAAAGTATTGATTTCTAGAAGTCCAGCTGATTTCTGAGTACATGTCAAAGCTAGTGTGAGCATAAGTGTTATGCTAATAATCATCATGTTAGTGGGAGCATGATAATTATTGTTAGTGTTGCAAGTTATCAATGTTAATTATAGAAAACAAAAGTTTCAATTTGTGAGGCTGCAGGGATTGAAAAAGTTGTTTTGCTATAATTAAGGGAGAGGATATACTTCATTTCAGTTCTAAAGGCTTAGATTGAGACCTTAATCATCTTTAGTCTAGAATATATATATGAATTTCATGTTGGATTGATTCAACTTAAGGAAATTCTATATATTGCGTTCTCAAAATTCGATTATGATTACGGCATCCCTCTTCATAGTCAAATTTTGAAAACATGGAAAATAAAAATATTGTAGCAAAAGACTGGTCTAGAATCATGTCTTTATGTGAGACATCATGAATTGTGTACCATTTGCTTTAGGTACAGGATCGGCATCCCTCTTCATAGTCAAATTTTGAAAACATGGCAAATAAAAATATTGTAGCAAAAGACTGGTCTAGAATCATGTCTTTATGTGAGACATCATGAATCGTGTACCATTTGCTTTGGGTACAGGATCGATTGCATGTGCTATAATATTTGTCATTTCTAAATTTTTCCAAATGCCCAGAGGCATTAAGAAGGGAAAAGGTCTAGAATTGGATATGACTAAAATGATTAAGCAATTGTCGAGGACAATCTGAGGTTTACCAAAGATTGGTTGCTCAGGGACAGTTGGAAGTATAGTGCTAATTTTGGAAGGACCATATTGACATATTCTGAAAAGAGGCATCTCTTATTCAGAAGTGATAGTCAAAATGAGAATATGGAGTTGTCTCCATAGGTGGAAGTTACCTGTGTAAGATTAGAAAACTTAATGCAAGAAGCATGTCCAAAGCAATGTACTGTTGACAAGTCTTTGTGACTTTGTACATATTCATTACAGGAGGGTCAGTGCATATAAGTTTAAAATCTAAACAAATTTCGATAAATGATAGGAATTTAAAATTCTCACATTTTTCGATAAGGATTTGGGAGTGTGAAATTAGAATCATTGAAATTATGTTCAATTGGTTTATTTCACAAAGTAAGGATCATAGACAAACATAGAGTGCATACTTGGTGTATGGCAAAGCTATTGTTTAAGAAAAACATAGTGTACATGCTTGGAGCATGGGACAACTAGTGTTTTTAATTCAAGTATAAAGTTGATAAAACCGAAACAATGAATAATGAGTAATCAGTATGGTGATAAATAAAAGTGTTTATTTATATTCATAGGGTTTGATACCATATTTGATTCATTTATTCTTGTGTTTCACTTTGCATGTTTTGACTTCCAGAATAACTAAGTCGCTCTTCCTGAATGATTAAGTTATTCAAACCATCCACAGTCGGTCATATGTTGGAAGTAGATATGAATCAAGACCGTCATGGGTTGGTTTGTAGAGGTCCAAGTTGGTGGACAAAGTGGTGCTACAACACTCATGAGTGCTCATAAGTTCTGAGTATTGGATTCAACCCATGCCCATTTGAATCACTTCATGGATTTTATCACGAGTGATCATGAGACGATAATATCTTATATTCTTAAAACCTAGAGATATGAGTTGTTACTATGAGTTGGTTATACATTGATTGCACGAAAACGCATTGGTAACTCCATGTTATAAAATGTGCCTTTGTGTATGATTCAACAAGTAGTAGAACAAGCCATATGAGTCGAAGTTTATCCATTCCTTTTACCTTCGAGATAAAAGCGATATGTGTGGGCCCCTCGATGATTTAGCGATGACACATGTGAGTGCTTGGCCAAGCCAGGACTGATTTGATTTGTTCAATCAATCAGTCATCATAAATCGAAAATCGGGAAACAACAAATGGATAGAGAGAATGATTATAATCCATGTCTCAGTCCATATGATATCTAGAATGGAGGAATATATGATCCCTTATCTAATGGACAAGTCATTGACAAGGTCAGAGTTCGACAGCGGCTTTAAGAGCTACGATTGCCAGTTAGGTTTTGAAGTCATACTTAATAATAGTTTTAGACTTATCCAAGTGGGAGACTGTTGGATTAATGTCTAAGTCCATAACTATATTTGGTATGTACTTGACCCGACCCGGCATGGTCCATTTGGGTTGCACTTCACCGGCACAATTTATATGGATAATCTTTTGAGAATAGTATATTTATGATTTATATTAATATATTATAAGTTCTAATATATTAATATGGAATCATATTATTTAATTAGTATTGATCAAGAATTAATTTAGAATTAATTAAGTGATCAAAAAGAACTAATTAAATATGGACTCTTATATATATGGAATGGGCCAAGTTCATTTAGGTTGGGCTAAGCTTTCATGGATGGTCCATGGAGCTTTTAACCCATGGATCCTATGTAAATGAAAGGTCATGGGTATTAGGGTTTACATGGATGTAACCCTAATCCTCCATAATATGTAAAGGGGTCCTTGGCTCACAAAATTGGAACAAGTGAGTGAAAATAAGAGTGGGCCGATTTTAGTGTGCATACATATTCTCTCAAGTTCTTCCAAGGTGTTTTGGTGATTTGTGATTCCATTTGAGGCTTCCACACTATTGGGGCTAAGCTCTTAAAGCTTGAAGACATCAAGCTACATCAAAAGGTATGTCATCTAACTAGAACTTTGTAGTATAGGTGCTTCATAATATGTTAGTTAGGATGAAACCTTGGAATAGTTAATATTTGCATGTATAATAGAGAAAACATAGATCCAAGGTTTATAGGGTTGCATATACACCATAGGAGTGTTAGAATGCTCAAAACCCAACAATAGGTTGGTGGCTTATGATGTTATTTTCGATGATAAGGATTTTGTTTTTCCACTTTTCTGTGTTGGGGGAAAGAGGGAGCGAGGGTATAATTTCAGAAATTAGAGGAAGACCCAGTGGAGGAAACTGGATGGTTGTAGTATCCGTGATAAGGGTGGAAATGCACAAGATGGTTCTTGTGGTTTGATCGCCTCAGGATATTCATATGTGGAAGAGGTACATTTTCGTAGAGACTATACAAGATAAGGATCAGGGGTATGCCTTTTTTGAGGTCAGTTGGAGCGTGTTCTGTGTGACACCAGTCAAATTTAGGTCAAAAATAAATTGATCAATAATCGTGATTGGGATGAACCAAGTGCTAGAGATTGTAACAAGGTTTCCAAAAATATAAAGAACACTGAAATCCGAGTTATAACAATGAAGTTATGACCAATCGAAGATCCGCAACAAAACCGACAAAACACTGTTCAGTGTAAAATGTGAATTTTCGATAAAAGGCTTTTTAGCCTTAAAAATCTAAATGAAAGTTGTAGAATATGTTAAACCGAGAACTTTCATAAGAAGAACGTAAAAATCTGACTTCATATGAGGAAGTTATGACTTTTCTAAGTTTCGGTTTAGCAGTAGACAGCTAAAAATTCGAAATATAAATCGATCGATATTTAGCCAACACAACTTAAACGAGAATCGAAGGTCTCGTAAAAAGTAGTACAACGGTAAAAAGACAGACGAAAACGGATGTCGGATGAAGAAGTTATGAATTTTTAACGGATTTCATGTCCCGGTCTGTTAAAAATAATAATATTAAAAATAAATTCAAAACTAGCCGACGAAGTCTAAACAAAAGTCGTAGAGTATAATTTTACCTACGCGTGCATATAAAGAACGTCGAAAATGGAGCTCGTATACGAAACTTATGAATTTCGCAAGTTTCGGGCACAAAAATCGAAAAATCTTGAAAACCGGGAAATTTCGCATGGCTGACATCCGGACACGTCACCCTCGCATGCGAGGCTTCCCCGTGTCCTCCACGTGTTCGCTTCTGATTGGACCGAAGAGGCTCGTATCGCCTTCTGATTGAACCGAAGTTCAGTCCAGTAGCCATCTGACGCGCATCCGGAACCGCCTCCAGCTTCGCTCCTCCTTCTGACGCGTGGCTGCTGACTCTTCCTCGCCCTCGCCACCTGTCCGAACCGAAGCCACCTATCCGATGACTCATCCCCTCGGCCGAACCCTCGCACCCCTATATAAAGGGTGTGAGACTTCTCGGATTTTTGATGTTTTTCACCCAAAATTTCACCTATTTTCACCTTTTCACCCCCTAAACTTTCTTACGACCCCCCAAGGCCCCGGTATCGTATCTAAAACCCGAAGCAAGCCCCGAAGCCCCAGAATTCTCGAGAAGCTAACCTCTTTCCAGTCGAAGTGTTGCCCGCATAAAGCCCGGTTTTTACTCAAAAACTCGCGGTTTCTTCGAGAAATATCATCTATAGAAACGAAATGTTGCCCAAATCACCACTTATCAAGTGAGTTCATACCCCTATAATCTACATTTTTAATGGTTTTTAAATGCTTTTTAGGGGGGGAATACAAGTTTAACACAGTATAAATTATGTTAATAATTGTATGTGATAATAATCACACAAAGGGTTTCCTTATGCTTTTAAGGATTACCAAATACTTCCAAAATGACTTAAAGCCATGTTAAATCTTTAAAGTCATGTAAACTCCGTTAAATTCTTTGAAAAAGGTTTTATAAACTATTTCGAATTATAATTGTCAAAATCATGTTTATATATGTATAAATATATAAATAAGATTTGGAGGGCTTAGGACTAAATGAATTATCTTATTTCCTTTTTCTTGTTTGGATGTGGAATTAAGGTGGTGTTATTTGTCCGAAGGTCGTTTCCTTCTTATATATATATATATATATATATATATATATATATATATATATATATATATATATATATATATATATATATATATATGAATATAAAAGGTTGCTTCATTCGGTATCATTACCTTTGTATCATGATGAGCAAAGGTGTTCATCCATGAGAAATCATGCTAATCAGATAGAACATATAAATTATAATAGGTATAATTTATGATTCAAAACTAAATATACAAGTATGATTCACGATTGTATACTTTTCAAGGAAATTACCAAAATTCGTTTATCTATACCAGGATATGTATAATACCTTTAATATATGGATAACATATTAAAGAAGTAATAATACATCATACCGGGTTTGCATTAACAAAGGTACAATACAGAGTACCAGGGTTAGCAATCATGGGGTAATAATACATCATACCGGGTTTGCATTAACAAGGGTACAATACAGAGTACCGGGGTTAGCAATCACGGGGTAATAATACATCATACCGGGTTTGCATTAACAAGGGTACAATACAGAGTACCAGGGTTAGCAATCAGGGGGTAATAATACATCATACTGGGTTTGCATTAACAAGGGTACAATACAAAGTACCAGGGTTAGCAATCACGGGGTAATAATACATCATACCGAGTTTGCATTAACAGGGGTACAAATATCATATCGTTTTCGACGCCTGAAGAACGTCGCATCAGGCACATCAGTCATATTAGTATGGTTAATAGAACTCACATGGATAAAACAACGAGTAAATTACTAAGTAATATAATTTTCTTAAAACAGTAAGAAAAGATAATTACATCCTGACCAAATATACCTTCTGTTAGTTTTTACTTACAGTAAAAACTACGTATCATGAAATCAAGTATGGCAAATATACTTGTACTTCTTGTTTTGGAACATTTAAAACCACAAAGCAGTATTATGGATAATATAATATTTTCCAGGATTAATACTAATGTTTTACTGTAGAACGGATATAACTAAGAATACTTTTACAAATGAAACGGTTTGTGGGACTAAACTACTTTTACAAAAGAAACGGTTTATGGGATTAAACTACTTTTACAAATGAAACGGTTTATGGGATTAAACCACTTTTACAAATGAAACGGTTTATGGGATTAAACTACTTTTACAAATGAAAAGGTTTATGGGATTAAACTACTTTTACAATTGGAACTTAATCATTCACTCTCTATAAACTAGTATAACATAAAGAACCTTTAGTGGTTAATTCTATAATACCTTAGTTTTTACATCAGAGTTAGACATAAGTAATATCCGATTGACAGTGAAATGTATGATTTCCGCCTTACTTCCTGTTCCTTGTTTGGTTGTGGGCTTAGGGCAGATACACCCATTTAACTGTCCATTCGATATTAGGTTATATATAATTAGTATAAACTAAGTAATTGCAGAGGGAACTATTGAGGTTATCAGTTTATCACCTCAGGAAATATAGGATTTTCTGGAGGAACCAGCAAACTTTTCCAAGAACTTAGAGTATACTTATAGAACTAAAATACTTATGAACTCACCAGCTTAAATGCTGATCTACTCTTTCAAAATAACTTGTATTCTCAGGAATCCAGTAGACAGGTACACTCCTGAAGCTTTTGAGAAGACTACCTAGTACCGTACCGCGACTCTTGTCTTCTACTGTACCTACTTTGGTGTTTGAATATGTAATGTTTAAACACTTATGTAAAACTTATACTTATTAATGCAATGGTTGTTTGTACTTTGATTACTATATTGCATGTGTTGTGATACTTACCTGAAGCCCTCCGCCCCCAAACGTTTCCGCCGTTCTGGTTTGGGGGTGTGACATTCTGGCAGGTTGTTCCAAGTGATCAGGATGAGTGAATTGGGAACGACAATTTTCATTGTCTATGTTGTATCTCGACAATGAGGATGCTTCCTCTTGTTTTTATGATCAATTCTTGTGATGGAGTGGTGATTAGGGATTCAGTGGCAAAGTGGGTCATTTTGTTCCTGGATAGAGAATCGGTACCATCAAGGGACTATCAGATTTGTTGCTTGTGGATATGCATGGGATTCTTGATGAAAGATGTTGTTTTTACAGGGAAGTTTCTGAGCTCTCCATCTGAGATTCGGAATGTCCTTGAGTTTGATGGGTCTTTATCTGGGAGACCATCTTGTGTTGTATTATACATTCCAAGAGTCAGGGATGGTGTGTATGTGGCTGAGTCGGTTTGAAGTGTGGTTTGTCTACATCGTCAGTTGGTGATAATTCGAAACCAAGTGGGGGAGAACTGGGTATGCTTCTTGGAAGATCATCGATATGTTCGAGTTCAGGAAGAATGGGTTGCAAGGATCGGAGGTTTGGTTATGCGAAACTTTGGTTTAGGACGAGGATGTAGAACAAGTTATCATCCGATGAATGTGCTCAGGAATGCATGAGATGTCTTCGTGGCAGGAAGTTGTTCGTCAAGGAGCTCGTTGTAGCTAGTGGTTCCTTTTGGGAATGCTGATGAACTGATCAAGAGGTGGTTAGGTCGCTCGAACTGAGTACGAGTTGTTGAAGGATTCGTCAGCTCAGGGTATAGATGGCTATCTATCGTTTTATATGAGCAGTGATTGATCTGTCAATCAACTTAAGAATTTGCTATCTGTAGTTTCGCATGGGTTAGTTTAGTAGAGGATTGGATTATTGGGTTGGTGCCAGTGCATCAATCGTTGGATGTTCTCGTTCATCGTCGATAGTTCGGATGCTTTGAAGGTTTTGATTTGTATAAGTTGGAGGTCAATGGACGTGACAACTTATCGTCAAGTTCTGTTATGGTATATCTTGTATTCTGGGTACGCTTGCCCTTAATTGTTGGAAAGTGGGATTATTACCTATAGCAGACTTGGGTTTGATTTGGTAGTAGGTAGAGGATTGAAGTGGTTATCTATATATTCCAATTGTGGGTTTGTGGGTTCCTTGTCATCAGTTGGGATTGTACAAGGATGTGGAATAACATCAAGGGAATGTACTTTGGATACGAAAATATTTCATCAAGAGTGGTAAAGTGTTTCATCTGGTTTGGGGTATGGGCACCCATTATTGTTGGGTCATGGAATCTTAGTCCAATAAACTCAGTATGGTAGTGGTTGGGTAGGGAAACTGTGGATGGCTCGGTAATCCAGTGATTATGAGTTTATCAAAATGCAAATGAATCCAAGTACGGGATGGCCACTTGGGACCATCGGGGATAGTTCCAAATGCGAGTCATTTTAGAATTTCTACCCATGTCGGGGAGTTGGATCGGTATATATGGAGGGAGCACCAGAGCCCCTTGAGGTCGAGAAGAATCCAAGAAAGGTCAGGATAATGAGCGTGGATCAACTACCGTTTGGTTGGTGAGGCCTTCAATGGCTAATCAGGTGGTGCAGATAAGATATTATTTGATCAAGGATTAACTGGGAAGACCATTCAGCATGTTATCGTCCTAAGACAACTAGAGAGCTAGTTCTGGTAGCAATAAGGTTCAGGGCTAAGTAAGGAATAATGTTATTTAGTCAGTGGTGAGCTTCAGAACAATAATATGGATTTATGGCTAGGTTCAGGTCGATGGTTGTGATAGGACCTCTCTGCATGTTCTTGTTTGATGAAGGCTTTAGGGTTTGAAGCACGACCCAAACACCTGATAGAGTCTGGTAGGATTGGTTTTTGACTCATAGTGTTTTCGGTTAGGCATTCTTGTGTGTATTTGGCAAGACCATGGGATGAGCCCATGACAGTTGTGGAAGTGATGTAAGACTGCATAGTAGTCGTATCATTCACTAGGTTAGTATGCAGTCGTGGGAGTGATTTAAGACTGCGGATCAGCTGTATCATTCACTAGGTTAGTGTGCGATGGTGGAAGTGTTGTAAGACTGCGGAGCAGCTGTAGCATTCACGAGGTGGGTATGCAAATATGACAGTGATGGAAGTCTATAACTTGGCTCGTGACATTCTCTAGGATGATTTAGATCATCTCGAGTTTGGGTGAAGGGTTGTTAGTGGGCCTGAGCATTGTAATACTTGGGTAAATCGTAGGCTACGTTGGGGTCGAATGTGATGTAAGAACACAGTTCGGTTTGTAGCGATCAATCTGGTAAAGCGGACTTGGTGATCATTCGTGCGTTTGTTGGCTGAGTTGTCCTTCATCGAGAGTGAATGAATGATGGAGTCGTGTTGGCGGATAGACCAAGACCGCCCGTACCTGTTCATTTTTTGAGTCTGGAGTTGATATTGTTTTCGATCAGGATTTTTTGGTACTAGTAAGTGGTCGGGGTGTATATGTTTTTGGGTATCTGTATATTTGTTCAGGACGGATAGATTTGTTCGATTTAGGTTGTGAAGTTGAGTCTTTTTGGGAGCGGTTTGGATTCGTTCTGTCTATCTGGGAGTCAGACATCGTTCATGGTTTTCAGTTTCAGGCAGAACGGTTGGATACTCGTTGGCTTAGGGAAAAAGTTGAGGTTCATTCTTCGTTAGGGCTTGTGATAACTGCTAATTTGGGTTCGGCAACAGTAAGGGCGGGCGATCTAGAGTGAGGTGACTTCCCCAGTCATTTTTAGGATTCACGGATTTCAGTCAAGATCGTTTGGTTCCGCAGAGGAGATAGTAAGGAATGATTTCGAGGACGGAATCTAATTTAAGTGGGGGAGAGTTGTAACACCCTGTTTGGATCATTTTGTGATTTAGGGATTGTGGATCAAAAATCGAATATGTGAAGACTTTGGGTCTTCGAGAAAGTAAAGTTTAGGCCTTATTGAAGGTTGAAAAGTTTGGTTGTTAGATCTAAGCCTTTGAATCGTGAGTGGGAACCAAGGGTGAACTGGGGAAAGATAAGTGTCAGACTACTTGCAAGAATTATAGTTTTGAGTTCAACTTGTGTTAAGCCAAATTTAAAAAGATAGGGTTGTATATCTTTTCAATACCTTTTCGTGGGTATAAAGAACGCCAAAATCGGAGTTGGATCGAAGAAGTTATGGCCATTTGAAGTTTAAATGAAAAACTAGACTTTATCCAGTACGTTGGGCGTACCTAATTACACTGGGTGTAATTACACCGGGTGAAAACCTGAAATTTTGGGTTTGAGCCCTATTTAAGCAACTTAACTTCTGGAAACTCTTTCCATATTCAGCCTCCATCCTCTCCAAAGCTACACCTCGAAACCCAAGCCCCATTTGTGAAGATTTTGAGCCTCTTGTGTGTTTATGAGTGTTTTTTTGTACATCTTGAAAAAGAATAATTCCACCATTAAAGCTTGGTGAAGCTCAAGCTCTTGGATCTTGAACTCATTTGTCATTCCTCAAACTCAGAATGTATAAAGCTTAAACTCTTTATCATTTGTTTCAGTAGATCTAGATTTGGCTCATGTTTTGGCTTTGTCTTGGTTCCATGGCATAGATATTGTAACTAGAAGTTACTCTAGAACCTTTGAGCATCACTTCTAGTTATTTTGAAGCTATTAAGTCATAAAAATTAAATCTTAGGGGTTGTATTTCACCCATTCATGAGTTGTTAACCTTTTTATGAAGTTATGAACCTAGGGCTTGGTGTTGGGCTCCATTAAGCCATCCAAAGGCTTAAAGTTGTTAACTTTATTAGTTAAGACCTTTTTAGGAGTTGGATCTGAGTATTGGACGAGTTGTCTTAAAGGATTTAGCACTCAAAGGGGATTTTGGACATCAGCGAGTTACGTTGGGCGTACCATCGTGGTACACTACGCGTAACGGGTTTCAAACCAAATCACTTTCTTCGATCAAGCAGTACACGTCAGGCGTATTGGCTTGGTACATGGGGCATATTCATTAGATAGATGTTTGGGCTATTTTTGGGCCTTGGGTCATTTTGGGTTTGGGACATGGTTATATGGGTCAAGTAAGGGAAGGGTAAAATTATCTTTTACACTTGGCATGATGGAATATAATTTGGACCCTTGTCTATGGATAATTGCCTTAATTATTAATCAAGATCATTTTGGTTATGATTAGTGCGAGGAGCATTCACATCGGCAGCTCATGTGTACGTGCGTGATTGATTAACATAAGATTGAGGTGAATATTCTCACTATACTTGTTGGTCGAAGGCGCCAATGTTGGAACACTGGATTGTTCTTGCCTGTGTGGTAGTATATATATGTGTTGACCGGCTGGGTATTATTTTCTGTTACTGTGATATGTGTAACACCCCGATTTTTAGGTATTCTCAAATTCATCCCTTGGTATTAAATTATGTCATTTATGTCCTTGGATTGGAAGGAAGTAGCCCTAAGAAGCCCTAGTGGAAAATTGGTAATTTTGAAAGGTGGTGTACGCTAAGCGTACATGTGAGTACGCTGGGCGTACTTATGTCTGAGTGAAACCCTAATTTTTAGGGTTTGTGGGGTATTTAAGCACCTTTATGGATCATTTACCCTCATCTTTTCAACCTCCAAGACCTTGAGTCGTTTTGGCAAACCCTAACCCCATAAGAGAGTGTTTTGAGCTAAAAGTGTGTTCTTTGTGTGCTTAAAGAAGAAGGAGCTGCACCAAGGAGCTTAGAAGTTGAAGCAAGCTTGTGGATCTTGGATCATCACTTTCTTGGGAAGCTCCAGAAGGTAAAAAGTCTTCACCTTGATGTTTTGTTTGCTTGGATCTCATTTTGGGTAGCCGAAACAATCGAAATAAACACTGGTTGATTGTTGGCCAAAACAATCGAAATGAAAGCTGTATTACTATTCAAAACCATATAAAGAACATCGAAAACGGAGTTCGTATGAAGAAGTTATGACTTTCCCAATGTTATTTACAATTCGAGCCTCCTCGAACAGAATCACGCATAATAAAGTTAAAATTAGTTGATAAAGTCTAAATAAATGTTGTAGTACTCATCGATAGCTACGCATGGATATAAAACCATCAAAAAAGGAGTATGTACATGAAAGTTATGAATTTTAGAAAAATATTAAAATACGGGAAACCAGGAACTGACACGTGACACCACCATAGGATGACACGTGTCTACATCTTAGACAACCCTTGCTGACAACAAAAATCAACTAGACAACGACACATGGCATATGGTATTTATTTAGTGTGAAATATATATTTAAAAGATTTTAATTATATTATTGTGGGTTGAAAACTCGATGTGCTCACCAGACTCCCAAGCCTGACCCACTCATTTTATTTGTATAACTTGTAGCGGTAAGAAGGCTATGGAATGAATGATTGTATATGTCATGTGTTAAAGGAGAATTATGTCATTAATATAATAAAGTTTTTTAAGGCATGTGATAACTAGTTTATGCTTATGATTGTGTGTCAACATTGACATTCGAGGTTTTTAATATCAAAAATGTTTCTTAAAAATGTTTCGAATCTGAAATATAGAAAATGTTTTGGGACAAATTCAACATTATTATATTCTACAAAAAGGATGCTCTATTTGAAATAAGCATAAAGAAAAAGTTTATTTAGCCGTGAAAATTGGGGATGTCACAATTGTTATCAGAGCATTAGTTTAAGCGAACTAGGAGTTTTGGTAAATCCTAGACTTAAACTTAGAATGAAAGTGATGATCATGATATGTGTATCTATTATATTTAGGTAGTATACCTGAATTGACACAAGCACTAGCTTAATTTGGAAAAAAATGCCTAATTTTTCGTTATATGCTAAATGATTTGTACTATAACATGTTTTAGGTTGCATACCTAGATTGTTGTTACGTGAATAAGATTTAAGGTATGTTGCCGACCTTGATTTGGAATCTTTATGTGTTCAGGATTCTAAACATATAATTATAAGTGTTAGAAGTGGCATATAACTTTTTGGAGTGATAAGGATTTATGCATCGAGTATAACTAAAACCTTCCATGTCATAAAACACTCGTATTCTGATACACTGAAAGATTTGTTTACTGTACAGAACGTCACAGTGAGAACTTGCAGCGGACTAGGAAAGGGGAACAGAAATCATCAGCCTGAACCTCAGCGTATGATTGGACGTGCATTGATCATTGCACCTGCACCTGAACCTATCATGATGGCAGGAGTCCAAGCCATGATTTAGGTCATGTTAGACCAACAAATTGAGGAAACAAGAAGACTTCTACAAGAATATAGAAGACAACTCACTGCTCTGAATGATGAACCGATTATGAATGAAGGTCATTCGGAAAAAGGAAACAATAAGAAGATCATTGATCAAGAGGAGCCACAAATGGTCAGAGGAAATAACCCAGACCGAGTGATTGTTTATAATAGATGCAAATACAAGGATTTCATGGATTCTAAGCCACCAAGCCTATCTGGAAACCCAAAACCAGTGACTATGATGAACTCGGTCTCTGAGATAGAGATGGTTTTTGAAATTTGTGACCACAACGACAAACATAAGATTGTGTTTGCGGATAGACAACTGAAGAGTGGAGTGTTAAGTTGGTGGAAGTTGTTGGCTAACACTATGCCAAAAGGTGAAGCAATCAAGATATCATGGGAAAGATTTTTGGAACAACTAAAAAGAGAGTATTGTTCATAGAGAGACCTCATGGAAATCAATAACGAATTCCAAAATCATAAAACAGGGAAGATGAGCGTCAATGACTATGCTGCAACTTTTACTGAGAAAATGAAGTTGGTTCCTTACTTGGTTCCTACAGTGAAGTTATCCATTTGAAACATCCCAAAAATATGATCCAAAAATTTCATTTCAAATCATTTCATCAAAGCATAGTAAAAATATCTCAAAACATTATTATCAGAGTATCAAAACATATGAGTCAACATCCCAGGCTAAAACATCTTGGTGTGTGCAATGCAGTCATCCCGAGCTCTTCTCTCTGCAACTGGAAATACCTGAAACCAAAATTGAAAACTGTAAGCACGAAGCTTAGTGAGTTACCCATACTACCACATACCGTACACATAACTACATACACTGGGCACCCGCCCCTACATCGGGCCCCGCCCGAAATCGGACTCGATCCGACATCGGGCCCCGCCTGGCATCAGGCCCTGCCCGGCATCGAGCCCTACTCGGTATACAAATTTGTTTCTCTTAGGTCGTGCCTGTCTCTGGCCCCGCCCGCTATACACATACAACAATATCACATAATCATACTAGCATATAAAGAAACATACTCTAGATGTATTCCTGTCCTAAGGCCTCGCCTATCTTGGGCCCCGCCCATGTCCTGCTACTGATGAGTTATAGAACCCCGTCCACACTCCTGGTGATAGTGAGATGCGGGCCCCTGCCCACACTCACTTCTCTCCTAACACGGGCCCCACCCCTACTCTGCTATTGATGAGATATGGAACCTCGTCCATACTCAGCTAGTGATGAGATATGGGGCCTCGCCTACATATACCTCCCTACCAGGCACATACAAGTGTCACACAGACAACAAGTATAATCTAACATGAAAACATTCCTTGGGCACCGCCCGACATCAGACCTTGGTCCGGAATAACATACCATCATGCGATGCCTAGGTCTAACCCCCGGGTCTTCCTACCATACATAAACTAAAGGGGCCGACATTGTGGCCGTAGTCCCATGCAAACAGTGAGGAGACTCACCTTGCACTGCTGAAGTCCTGCAGATAATCCTCTGGCTGCTAACTGGAAATTCCCCAAACTGCTAATCCTTCGGCTCCCCAAGCTATCAATACCAAAATAACACTTAGTCCAAAATGCCTTCTGTTAGGACCTATTTTATTGGTTTGTGCTAGGCATATATATTTTGTAGGATTTGTTATTGTCTGTTAGAGCTTAGTTTGTGTTTTTGGTTGGTTGGACCAAAATCAGCCTTGATTTCGGTCCCTTGGTGTTTTCGGTTGTGAGTTTGCTTGTTCATTTATGTACCCTATAAAAGGAGACTGATATGACTGGTTATAGGGCTAGCAATTTTCGGTCAGAGCATTGTAATTCCATTGTATTAGACGATTTCGTGAAATAAAATCGTGTGCATTTGGATTGATCTCGTTTCTTCTTCTTCTTGATTTATCATTTGATGTTTGATTTCGTTTGATCACTAGTTGGTTCATAGTTTGGGACTTCCAATTGGTATCAAAGCCAATCTAGTGTCAACTGTGATCTAGCTCGAGTTTTGGCTGTTTTTATTTGATTTAAGCTTTGATCGAAAAACAGATTTGAGTTTATTGTTACAAATTCGTTGTTGTTGCTGCTGTGTTCTTGCTGTTCATCGAAGATTCAAGGCAAAAGGATCAAAATCTGTTTGAAATCGTCATTTTCAGCAGATCTGGGCGTTTTCGATAGAAGATTTCGGTGGAGCGTATCTCTTTTTCGGCAGAAATCTCGTTTTCGGCCGAAATCATCGTTATTGGCAGAAATCCATGTTTTTGGTAGAAATTCACGTTTTCGGCAGAAATCACGTTTTCGGTCAAAACTCGTCTGTTGACTTTTTGAGTTTTCGGCCGACACTCCTTGATTTTTAGACATTTTTTAATCAATTAAAAAAATTAAAAAAAATGAAAATGTTTTTTTTTAAAATGGAACCTCAACACAGTACATTACATCGAGAATTGGATTCAATCATGGGAACCACTACAAGAATTCCACGTCTTTTATCAGCCGATGGGTTTCCAGAATGGAAGTATAGGATTGAGAAGTACATTAAGATGAAAGACTTTAAGATATGGAGAAGCATCCTTGGGGGTCCAGTTAGAATTACCACAACACTGGAAAATGGTACAGTAGTTGACAAAGAAGTGGAGAACTACACTAATGAGGATTTTGAGAAGATTGAGGAACAAGAAAAGGCGCTTGAAAATTTGACCATGGCATTGTCCCCTGACATTGCTCAAGGATTTAGGGAATATGATTCTGCAAAGGCTCTTTGGGAAGCCTTGATAGAAGTTTATGAGGGAAACGATGATATGAAACAGAGCAGTCAGGAGATGCTTCGTCAAAAGTTCAATATGTTCAACCATGTTCTTGGGGAGTCTCTTGAAGCCCAACTGCAACGATTCATCACATTCACTACTGAAATGAGTTCTGCAGGAATCTCAGTACCCTGTTCTGAGATAAACAAGAAGCTGTTAAACTCTCTTCCAAAATCGTGGGACATGAATGTTTCTGTAATTAAGAAGACCAAGGATCTTAACAATATTACTCTTGCTGAGACTATGGCTATCATCAAGGCCTGTGATTTGGATGATAAGCAGCGTAAGATAAATCACGTTAACTCATACTCCACAGCAAATCTGGGAATCTCGTCAAACAATGTTTTTTCATCATTCACTGTTCCACAAACTCATGTCATTCCTCCTACTATGCCTTATCAACATCCAGCCTCCTCAATAGCTCCTGTACAATCTCAACTCCCAAAGAAGCTGAAGAAAACATGGCTCTAGCTTCTGGCCTTGTGAACTGTTATAATGCTTTCTTGGCTGGAGATTTACCTCCTCAAATCTCATGTGCAGATTTTGATCAAATTCATCTAGAAGATGTGGAAGAGATGGATATCACCTGGAAAATTGCAATGGTTGTGTTTAGAGCTAAGCAGTTTGCTAAGAAGACTGGGAAGAATAATTGGGGTATGAATGCGGACAAGAAGGTAGGGTTAAAAAAATGCAAGCCTAGGTGTTTCAATTGTCACGAGTCAGGTCACTTTGCTCGTGATTGCCCAAAGCCAGACAGAAGAGAGAATCCTGATACGACGATGGTTTCAATTGTGAATAACAGAGGAGCTGCCATCAACAATGAAACTACAAACCTGCGCGGTGGTTGCTCAAACTTTTGATGGGGAGGACCAAATTCAGGCGTTGAACATCACAGGACCTGAGACTAAAAATCTGGCGCAGATAAGTGAGCTCCGAGATAAAGATGTTGAAGAATATGTTGAAGAGGAGATGATACAGCTGCAGTTTGCTTTTATGGTCTCCACCACTCCTGAAACAAAAGAGGTCAGTAAAGTTTCTTGTTCTCAAAAGTGTATGGATACTGTTAAATTTCTACGTGATCAAATTGATATATTACGTAGAGACAATTAGGACCATAGGTATGAAGCCCATAACCTTAGGAAGGGCCAAAAACCTCTGAAAAAACAACTAGAGGCCAAAACCAAGGACTTTAGAAAACTTCAGGAAGACTACAGTAACAAATGTGAGAATTATAACTATGTTAAGAGACATCTTGCCAGCTTGACTGACAAACTTGACACATTGAAGATTAGATTTGAAAATGAAGATTTTAATTTCATAAAGTATGATGTGTCAAGTAATACAGTTGAGAGCATGATAGAAACACAATTGAAATGACAGGACAAGAAGAAAGTGGATCTAGGGTATGACAGTGTTCCTCCTCATTTTAACCATACTTACACCAGCATCCCTATGACTAAAGAAGAAATAGAAAGAGAAGCACATCTTCAGTATGGCAAACCTGTTGTGGTTGTGACAGAAAATAGCTCTAGGGTGAACGATACTAATGTCTCTACTTCATATGCAGATTCATCCTTAGTACAAGACAGGCGGGAAGCTGGAGGAAGTGTTTTTTATAATAATTTTGATTTACAAACTAATTCTGTGAAAGATGTTTCTGATTTGAACACTACTATTTCTGTTTCTGCTTCTACTACTATGAAAACTGATGATTTAGTTTCTGATAATTCTGGTTTGAAAACTGATAATTCAATTGTTTCTGATAAATGTGCTGATGTGTTTGAGAAATCTAGTCACTAGCAGATACATGCCACCTAAGCCAGCCAAACAGACGGAGATATGCAAGTGTACTTGTGGAAATAATAAAGGATTCAATAAGGACACTAAACCAGGAACAAGCGGTACCAGCTTCTATATGAAGAAACATACATGTTTCCATTGTGGAACTCCTGGACATATCGCAAGAAATTGTCCAAACTGTGCATATGTTCCATATTATGCACAAGGTAGGCAGAATGAATCACGGGGAATATCTCTTAAGAGAAAGTCCTCGAGATCTCGTTCAATTGATGGTGATTGGAACACTAATAAAGATAGAAATCGGGCTGCAAAATTAAAAAAGGACAAACAGGTTTTGAACAAAAATTCAAAAGATACTTTAACGAAACCGAAATTGGTTAAGCCAAGATTGGTATCACCAAAGTCATCATCTGGATCTTCATCTAGTCATAGACGGATACCCAAACGATCAAAAACAAAGAAAAATACTTCAAAATCACATGTTAATTTTCCTAAACCTAATTACAAATGGGTGCCCAAAAACTCATATGTCCAATCACCTCAGAGTCCTTTAAATGCTTCTTGTAATCTATCTGACATGAAATGTGAAAAGGTTAATTCTGTTGATAGAAAAGGTAAACCCGGTGTTTCTATGGCCTGGGTTCCAAAATCTAATTAATCTCGCACATCGTGCAGGAACAGCTATGGAGGAATGTCGTCAGACCTTGGTATGTCGATAGTGGCTGTTCCAAGCACATGACAGGAGACATTTCCCAAATGCAAGACATTCAAAACCTTAATCGGGGTAATGTTTCCTTTGCGGGATGAGAAGGTGGAAAGATCACACAAAAGGGTACTGTGACAAATGGGGTGCTCAGCTTTGAGAATGTGAATTATTCTCCCGAGTTGAAACACAGTCTACTGAGTGTATCTCAGATTTGTGATAAAGGCTATTCACCTCATTTTACGAACAAGGAATGTCTAATTCTAAAGCCCAAAATCATCATTCCAGAAGATTGGATTTTGGTGGCGGTAAAAGAGGGAAGGGAATGCCTACATCATTGATATGAACCATAACATTCTCGAGCAAGTTACATATATTTTCTACAAGGTTTTTGAACACAATGTTATGCTCTGGCATCGTCGACTCGGCCACGCAAATGCCAAGAACCCCAACCGTCTTGCGAAAAATGATATTATGCGTGGTCTTCCAATCAAGGACTTCATTACTTTTGAGAAGTGTGTGGCATGTGCTCTAGGAAAGCATCATCGCAAGCCACATAAGCTAAAAATTATCAACTCAATCAGCAAGGTTCTTCAATTATTGCATATGGATTTGTTCGGTCCGGTCAATGTTCTCAGCATTAATAAAAATTCTTATTGCTTGGTTGTCACTGATGATTACTCACGATTTACATGGGTTTTCTTCTCATCCAACAAGAGTGAAACTGTTGTCCTGATCAAGAGAGTCATTGTGATGATTGAGAATCAGACCAACGAAAATGTGAAGGCAATTCCAACTGACAATGGCATGGAGTTCAAGAATGTTATTCTGGATCATTTCAGTGTTGAAAATGGTATTGTGCGTCAGTACAGTGCAGCTGGGACACCTCAACAAAACGGTGTTGCAGAACGGTGAAATCATACTCTGATCAACGCAGCAAGGACGATGCTTTGTGATTCCAAGTTACCGGTCTTCTTCTAGGTTGAAGCTATCAACACTGCATGCTATGTTCATAACCGAGTTCTGGTCAAAAAATCACAGATGAAGACCCCGTACGAAATTCTATATAATCACAAGCCATCGGTCGCTCATTTTAGGATCTGTGGATGTCCTTTCACCCTCCTTCACCTGGAGTCCAACCCCAAGTTCAACACAAAAGTTGATGACTGCTACTTCGTGGGATATACTGCACGCACTGCTTATCGAGTGTACAACAAAACCACTAAGAAGATTGTGGAGTCATTCGATGTGCGTTGGCTGGAAGAGAACGTGATGGATGCTCGAGTAGGACCTGATTGGTTGTTTGATTACGCATCATTATTTAAATCTTTTAATGTGTTTTATGATACTGTTTCAGGTTTCAGCTCAGGTACAAGTGTTGTTGTTGAAGATGAAGAGGAAGAAGTTGTATACAGACCACCCCTGGTAACTCCTGAGTCTCCTCAAGTGGATGAAGCTGTTCCAAGTACTTCCCCTTCTACACCAAATCAAAGGACCAATTCTGATGCTGAAGTCACTCCCCTTTCCCCTGAAGAAAGAGAAATCATGACAAGGGATACCTTTGCTACTACACAGTCGTTCATGGAGCTCCTTTTTCCTGAACCTATCTCAATTGAATATGTGGCAAGTACCTCTCACGGTCCTAGATCGTCTGAGGCGATTGATTCGGCAGAAGACATATTCATCAACATCAAGAACCTTCCTGTCTCAATCTGTGACATCAACCATGAAATCCCCACCTGAATTCAACGCGATCATCCGATCGAAAAGGTCATCGGTCTACTGGCAGAAGGGGTTAAAACACGAAGTCAATGTGGAGATGTCAACTCATGTCTCTACTCATGCTTTATATCTCAGATTGAGCCCAAGAATGTGGACATGGCTCTAAATGAACCATGTTGGGTGGACGTTATGCATGAAGAATTGAACCAATTTGACAAGTTGAAGGTGTGGAAGCTGGTTGAGCTACCAAAAGGGAAAAAGTCCTTGGATACACATTGGGTATTCAGGAATAAGCAAGATGAAAGTGGGGTAATTATGCAAAACAAGGCGCGTCTGGTTGTTCGTGGCTTCCAGTATATTGAAGGTCTTGACTACACTGAGGTGTATGCTCCTGTGGCACGCTTATAAGCTATCCGTATCTTCTTGGCATATGCTTCCTACATGGGGTTTACTAGTTTATCAAATGGACGTCAAGACCGCCTTTTTATATGGAGTCATGAAGGAGGAGATCTATGTTGATCAACCCCTAGGTTTGTCAATCTAAAATTTCCAAATCATGTCTACAAATTAGATAAGGCTTTGTATGGGTTACATCAGGCTCCTAGAGCTTAGTATGCTACCCTGACAGATCATCTGTTGGAGCATGGCTACACCAGAGGCACGATCGATCAGACGATGTTCATAAAGAAAGTGGATAAAGACTTGATTGTCGTTCAGATCTACATGGATGACATCATTTTTGGATCGACGAGTTTAGTGTTGTGCAAAGAGTTTGAAGAAGTCATGAAGAAGATATTTGAAATGAGCTCACTTGGTGAAATGATGATGTTTATGGGATTACAAGTTCGTCAAGATTCATCTGGAATCTTGCTGCATCAGGGAAAATATGTCGAGGATATGCTTGAGAAGTTCGGGTTCAAAGACTCCAAATCTGCCTCTACTCCCATGGCTGAAAGACCTCTGCTGGGACCAGATCCAGAAGGAGATTTCGTAGATCAAACTGAATATCGATCGATGATCGGATCTCTTATGTATTTGACTGCCAGCTGACCTGACATTATGTTTGTCGTCTGTCAATGCGCTAGATATCAGGCTAATCCTAAACTTTCTCATAATTGTTGTTAAAAGGATCTTTCGATGCCTCAAAGGTAGCCCTAAATTGTGGCTATAGTATCCTAAGACTCCTGAATTTGACCTATATTCTTTCGCTGACAGCAATTATGGAGGTTGTGATTTTAAAAGGAAATCAACTTCAGGCGGATGTTAATTTCTAGGGGAAAGGTTGGTGTCTTGGCAATGTAAGAAACAGCAAACGGTGTCGACTTCGAAAGTTGAAGTTGAGTATGTTGTTGCATCAGCTTGCTGCTCACAGGTTGTCTGGATATAACACCAATTGTTGGACTACGGTTTGAACTTTCTTGACACCTCCATATTTTGTGATAATGATGTTGCTACAAATTGCTAAAAATCTTGTTCATCATTCCAAAACCAAGCACATCGATATTAAAATTCACTTTATCCAAGACTATTATGAGCGCAAGCTCATTCGTTTGGAGCAGATCCACACTGATAATAATGTGGCGGACCTGTTTACCAAACTATTCAGTAAAACTCGATTCGATGTGCTTGTGGCCTTCCTCAAGATGATTCGTTTTGACGACTAAATTTTTTTTGTGTTTAAATTTTCGCATTTTATTTTATTTCACTTCATTTTCAATTCTTTTCTCTCCTATGCACAAATTTAGGTGGAGAAATCAAAAAAAAATTCAAAACAGAAATCCAAAAATATGTCCTTATAGTTTTTCGTTTGTAGGTATTATTTGGAAAGTGATATTAAGTATGAGTGATGGGCAGTCTAAACAAGTGTAAGGTACTGAAGCTGAATTGTCTAGACTCTGTGCTCAATGTGCTGGTAGGCACGAAGGATTCAAAAGGACTAGACATAGATTGACAATGAAAGGACTTGACAAGGTGGACGTAGATAGTCTCATTTGGACCGACCATACCACGCTCGGATAGATTGAGTAGTGAGATAAACTAGGAAGCCTGCGAGATACATTAAAGTCATAAGTATCTAGAATTATGGCTCAACATTTCCTCGATGTACGGACTTATGTCCTTAATTCCGATATTGATAGGGCGAATGGGGGTTCTGATAAAGTAGGTTTGTAGGAAATTATTTTCTTGCTTTCTATCTTTCAGTCATATGTTGTCTGCTTTACGAGATTGGAACATATCCGACCTTGAATGCAACATATGCAACTCTATCTCTATGCACCTTCTTATCTATGCAATTCTTTCTATCTGTTAGCCATATGCTATCTCCTATGCGCGATTGGAAACGATCCGACCTGGAACACAGCATATGCAGCATTCTACCTCTTAATCCCTCTATCTGTGTTAGTCACATGTTGTCCCCTCTGCGTGATTGGAAAAGATCCGACCTGGGCACAACATATGCACTTCTACATATATCTTCTCTCTTAATGATTGTCTACTCACCTAAAGTAAGGAGTTCTTTGGAAGTTCTTGATTACCGGGGTATGTCGGGAAGTGGGGAACAATTTTTAGTACACCTAAAATTAAACTATTTAAAAGGTTGTCTGTAGATCTCGCTGTTGAATTTAAGTGGACAACAATATCCTTGGTCATCGTCAGCTAAATGGTCCATTTAGGAATATAGGTGTAATGACTTGTCATTTATGATCTGTTAAATTTGTCAATATCCTTTGTGTTTAAGTGGACCACAATATTGGTGATTGACCAGATCTATTCATGCAGGTGAGGTACTGAAAAACAAGTTAAGGCTGTTTCAAAACTTGTGATCCCAAATGTTTAAATTTTAATTTTGTAGTGTGGTTAGTGTTAAATTTTAATTTAGGAATATAGCCTTATAGGTGCAATGTCTTTTTATTCTTTTATTTTATCTTTATTTTCTAAAAATTAAATTTTGTTTGCATTTAAATTTTAGTTTTTTATTTTATTTTATTTTTAAGTCTTCAAAATGTCTCAATTTAAAAAGGAAATTGGATTATTTTTAAGGATTTGTATTTTGGGGTGAGGCCCACCAGGTTTTTGATATGGGCCAAAAACCCTAATAAGGGTATAAAAGGAGGATTTTCGGCTTTACCCATCACTTTTTACGCCTCATCCGAAAACGTGCCTCCTTCTCTCTCTCTCATACTTTCTCGTTTGCGGTTGTCGTTTGCTACCAAAATCCTCTCATCGATCCTTTGTTTCTTTTCGTGTGTTTAAAAGTGTTCATAGGTTCTTCAAGGTAAATGGATTGCGAGTATTGTATGACTGATCTAACATGATTTTATTAAGAATTTTGCAGGTTTTAGGTCAAATCGTTGCTCCTGACGGAAGTTCTACGTGAAATTGAGGGTTTCCGGTTTTCGGTAAAATCGATTTCGGCCGAAAACCCAAATTCTAGGGTTTTTTAATTTTCGGTGGAAATGATTTCGGTCGAAAACCCAAATTCCAGGATTTTAAGTTTTCGGTGGGACGTTTTCGGCCGAAAACCCATATCCAACCGAAAACAAACAAAATAAATTGAATTTTGATTTTTTGACCGAAATCAATTTAACTTTGACCAATTTCAAGCCTTTTTTTGACTTTAACTGGAATTAATGTTTTTTTTAAAAAAAAATTTACTTGTTTAATCTTGTTTTTTCTCACTTGGCTCGTTTGGTGCAGACAAATGGCTGAAATGAAATTCGCTGACAATCACAACATTGTTGGATGCCTGTCTGAACCACCACTAAGCCATCAAGAGTTTAAGTCCATGGTTCATGGATTAAACAACTACAGGATCACTCATGCACTTCGAGCAAATCCCGTCATTTACAAAAATCTAGTGGGTGAATTCTGGGATAAAGCTTCTTTCAATAATGCAGGAGCAGACGGAGCAGGCACGGTAGAATCAACTGTCAAGGGGGAGAAGATTATTTTGTCTGAACAAATCATTCGGGAAGTTCTTCATTTTAGAGATCAGCCAGGTTCCCCGACTGAAATTCCTGCTACTCAGATCAGGGAGGTTCTTGAAAGAATGGGATATGAAGGAACTTTTCCTCCAACCTTGAAGAAGCTACTCCCTCCCTACTGGTGCTTTCTTACTCACTCTTTTGTAATTTGCATCTCAGGCAGGAAGGGGGGAGCTGATGAGATCAACTAATCATCTCCCGGTGCCGTTGTTGCTCTCATCATGGATTTGGACTTCTATTTTACAAGACTTGTGTTCAATGAAATGAAGAGCAACCTACAATTGAAAAAGAAGGATGTATTCTTGATGTACCCAAGGTTTCTTCAAATGATTTTTGATGATCAATATCCTGACTTGGAGAGAACGGGTGAAACTTTGGATATGAAATCCTTGGGTCCAAACACCTTTGGTTTGATGAAGCAGAATCGCAAGGGCTCAAAGGTTGTGTTCCGGGGAACAAGCCCCTTAGTAAAATTTGGAAGATTTGCCGAGATCGAAGAAGCTCCTGTACTTCAAGATATTCCTGTTCATGAGCCTGGAGTTGTTCCTGTTGTTACTTCCCCTACGGCAATTGTGGTAGAGGAACATGTGCATGTTGTTAATGTTGATGATGATGATGAAGGAGAAGGGATTGATGAAGAGAGTGATGTACCGGGTTTTAATGATGAAGATTTCACGTTTGATTTTGAGTTAAGTGATGATGACTTTCGTTCGTTTTTTGATGTTGATGAAGTCAATGACGTTGTGAGTTCTCCAACAGAGACTGAAGAAGATACTAACATTCTCACGCTGCCAATTCAAACACCCGCTCAGATGGCGGAGATTATAGCTCAATTGGATTCAACTGCAAGGATTCCTCCCTGACCAGTTGCTAATCCAAGCATTATTCCATCTGAATGTGATCGTGAAGAGTCTCAAGCCTCCCAGCCGCCACTGAAACGAAGACGTGTTGATCCTAGGCCGGGAGTGCTCATTAGGGAACAAACTCTACAAGCTCAACAGCCAACTGCAACCACTGCACCGGTCCAACCAGTTGAAGTCGAGAGCCCAATTTTGGATGAAGGGCCTAGTTTTGCATCTTTTGAACCAGGTACCTCTTCAGCTCCTGGTGGTTCTTCAGCCCCTCAACCTACGCATGATGCTGCTTCTGAAAGGCTTGCCAGGTTCCTTGCTCAAGAAAGTGTTAATCCTGCACCCAAGGGCAAAGGCATATCAATTGGTGCAGGGAGCTCTGATAATGAAGATCCAACAATTTTTTAGCTCAAGGAAGAAATCGGGATCTTGAATCAGAAGCTTATTGAGAAAGATGTCCTGATTGGAACTCTGGATGTTAGAGTTTCCGAGCTTGAGAGAGAAAATGCTCAAAAGTCAATGCAGATTTCTGATCTGCAGCTAAATCTTGGTGCTCTTTCTGTTGGATACTTTGATTTGAAGAATAAGCTAATCAGTGAATTTGGTGACAAGTTCAAGACATCTATAAATGAGCCTGATGAAGCTAATGCATCCCCAAGTGTACCTGCCCTAGCACCACAAGATATTCCTTGTCAGGCCAGTACAACTCGTATTGTTAACCGATTTGATAATGAACCAGCTATTGCTGATCCCAGAGTAATATTGAAGCGAGCTCAGAGGCATGCCAAAACTCAAGGAAAATGTCAATTGCTTTTCATGAAAAAACTCCGATCAAAATGTTTGTGGAGATCGGCCTCGAGTTAGTGTCACTGAGCTCGGTAAACGAAGATTCTCAACTAAGTGCGGCGACCGGTCAGGCATAAAGGTGTGAGGATTTCACGACAAGAAGAATATTTGGGCGGTCAAAAGAAAAAGTGGCAATGTGGAGTACTACGAACATCAAAATCACTTTAGTTCTTGGACTAAGGTTGATCTTACAGAATTAGCTCATGCTCCCTTCCACAACCCATCAAATGATCCTCGTGGAACTAATTTTAAGATCTTCTTGGAGAATCAAGTGAAGAGAAATTTTGATGGGATGAAGACTGCAGATTCTTTCGTGAAGAGAGCCAAATGTGTGATTGATCCAAACACCAATCAAACAGTGAAGAATGTGATGTGGCCACCCACCAAGAAAATCAAACAAATTCCTGTTATTCAGCAGACATCTGACGGTTCTCTGCATGATATGGAATATTGGGTCTTTGATGAGGCCACAGCCACTGCCGTCATCAAGCCCCCAGCTGGTACTATTCGTCTTCTTGAAGCGAAGGATCTCTTGCAGTTCGGTGAGCGTGATATCCGTACTCTGGCAGAGCATCAGATCGTGGTCAATGATGATATTTTGGACATTGCTGCCAAAGAATTCACTGGAATGGTTGTTGAAATCATCAACAAAAGGATGTGGGCAGGTGCTATGGGGAGCTCAGATGTGTTGATCGCCGACAAGCCTTGAGATCAAGTTAGCATCAAACCAAGGGGGAGATTTTTAGGACCTATTTTATTGGTTTGTGCTAGGTATATATATTTTGTATGCTTTTTTATTGTCTGTTAGAGCTTAGTTTGTGTTTTCGGTTGGTTGGACCAAAATCAGCCTTGATTTCAGTCCCTTGGTGTTTTTGGTTGTGAGTTTGCTATTCATTTACGTACCCTATAAAAGGAGACTGATATGACCGGTTAGAGGGCTAGCAGTTTTCGGTCAGAGCATTGTAATTCCATTGTACCAGACGATTTCGTGAAATAGAATCGTGTGCATTTGGATTGATCTCGTTTCTTCTTCTTCTTGATTTATCATTTGTTGTTTGATTTTGTTTGATCACTAGTTGGTTCATATTTTGGGACTTACGCCTTCAAAAGTTAAACTAGGTCAACCTTGGTCAAAGTCAAAGTCAACCCTGAGTTCACTCAACTCGTCGAGTCATCCCCCTGACTCATCGAGTTCCCATGCTACGCGTAGTCATGACAGAATGTGTCAACTCGTCGAGTCCCTTCACAGACTCGTCGAGTTCTACCTTGTATAGAATCGGGACAAATCTTCAACTCGTCGAGTCCCTCTCTGGACTCGCCGAGTTCTTCAGTCTATTTGTGCCTTCTTAATGGATTAAGCCCCTACTCTTCGGATCTAAGCTTCATACTTCTCATATACACTGAAATTGTCCTTTTATGGGTAAAGCTTCTAGATTTACCCGTTAATACTCTCACTTAATGGCTATAGCTCAAACCCTAGTCTTTTAAGACTTAGATCTTGATCCAAACATCATCAACACTCTAAACCAAGGCATATAAACTGAGATCTAGACTCTAAGCACTGTGTCATTCGTAAAGCTTCTGACTTTTCCTCCCATGCATGGCCTTTTGGAGCTTAAAAGGCCAAAATAACCACCTATAGCTTGCATGGGGCTTTAATGGCCATAAAGTTTGCACATTTATGCCATGAAAGCCCTCTATGGCTCTAGATTTGGAAATATGTACACTTGGGACGTCCAAATCCCAAGAGTCAAGCTTCTTAGACCAAAACCCACTGGAAAAGGTGATAAGAAGATCTAAGTACTCAATGAGCAAGGTGAAGACTTTCTTACCCAGAAATGATGAGAAAGGCAAGGTGTTTCTGGATCTACTAGCTTCTTCTTGGATCCCCAAGCTTCTCCTTCTTCCTCAAGCTTCAACACTCACAAGAACACTCAAAATGGCTCACTATAGCATTAGGGTTTCGAGAATTAGGGTTTGGACAATGGAGGCTGGAAATGAGGCTGAAAGGTGGGGAATATGATGCTTAAATAGGGTACAAAAACTCGGATTTAGGGTTTACCAAAGCCAGACCAACTCGTCGAGTTGGTCCCTCAAACTCGTCGAGTAGGTTTCCCAACCCGCGTCCCAAATTTGTTCCTACTCATCGAGTTCTCTTCCTTGGACTCAACGAGTTGCCCTCTTGATTTGGGATTTTTCTTTCCTTAATTGGCCTTCAAGTTTTCCGGGTGTTACACCACTACTCTGAAAACAGCCGTCTGGGCGGCTAAGAACGTAGAGATATAGATAAGGGAGAAAGGTATGGAAAAAGCTAAAACTAGGGAGAAGATGAAGTTTAAAGGATCTTCAAAGTCTAATAAGAAAAGCAAATTTTCAAAGCCTAGCCCCAACGACAAGAAGTCTGGGGGAAACCATGAGGCGAAGTGGTGTGAAAAGTATAAAGTGAAGCATGTTGGGCAATGCGTAGAAGATGTGACCTGCAACAGGTGTGGCAAGACTGGTCACTATGCTAGCAAATGTACATCCAATTAGAAAACATTTTCTTTAAATATAAATCAGATTCAAAAGATTTTTAAGAAATGTTTTAATATTAAAAATCTTAGATGTCAACACTAATACAAAAACATAAGCATAAACTAGTCTTTCCAAGCCTTACATCAATTTACTTAATGGCCTAAAACTCCTTAATTCTCTTGACATATTCAAACATCATTATCCATGAACCTTTGTACAGTTACCTGTGATACAAAGAAACTGAGTGAGTCATGCTTGGGAGTCTGGTGAGCACATAGTGTTTTCAACCCACAATATTATAATTAATTTATTTTAATTATATATTTCGCATCAAACAAATAACCCGATTACCAATTCCTGTTATTCTCACTCTCTGATCCTAAGATGATGATCTCATGGGACCTACCCTAAAGGATCACTGAGTAGACAATACCGCTTTGGGGATTCCTTAGCAATATATGTCAATAAGGCAACCATGGGGTAAAAAGAGTACTCGCGTGAATATATAGTTCATTAACATCTACAGGTCGTAGACCTGCCCATGTTTGGTTTATTTAAAACCTACAAGTGAAAGACTTGTCTGTGTATGGTATGTTTAACATCTACAGGTCAAAGACCTGTCGATGTGTGATTGATTAAAACCTATAGGTTGTAAACCTGCCCGTGTATGGTTTGTAAACACCTACAAGTTGCAAGCATGTCCATGTTTCACCAAACTTGACTAGAATAGTCAGTGGTCGTCCTTTATATATATATATATATATATATATATATATATATATATATATATAGTTCCTTGATGACTAATCCCATGTAGAAAAACAGTACAATGTTGTCTACAACCTCACCTTGTATTTTAATTTCCACAATCCTTCACTACCCAATATACTTTAGGTATAATAAAATAAATAATTCAATACTTTATCAAAATATAATATAACCAAGTAATCCATATTGAATATAAGTATTTTAAAGACAGATAATAGGCGCACATAGGATCCAAGAAGTTAAATACGTCATATCTATGTATAAGATGAAAGTAATTATGCACTCACCTGTTAAAGGTGGATGAGTTTTAGTTACGTGTGTGCTCCGAATATCCTTCAACTTTTTCTTTTAAAAAGGACCTGAATATAAATATTACTACATTCAATCATCGTTTATATTATTTATGGTTATAAGTATTATTTCTTAGATTTATCAATAATCCCAAACGAAATACTGACTTATAGCAGATAATAAAAAGCCAGGTAAGATTGTATCATATGTAGTTCGTTTGGCATATAATGAATATCCACTTTAAACACCTCACTAATCTTACCTTGTCATCATTCCCGTAACTAGATTGATCAGCTTAACGACTGCTATTACTGCTGAATTTTTTTTATAAGTTCATAATAAGGATTATAATTATAAATATAAGTTACAATTGAAGCAAAGAAAGCGTAATTGAACTTACTGGTTGTTTAGCAAAAAATTGGACAATGTGCTAGCAGAAATTCGAAACCAAAAAATCTATATCTCCAGGATCTTTAGTGATCCAGAGATTCGCTGCTAATGCCTAAGAAGTGCTAGAATGGGGGCTCGAGAAGTTAGAAGAGTTCGGGAGTGATTGAGGAAGAAACTAACACATAACTAAGTAGAATTCGGCTCCTATTTATAGCATTTTTCAAAGTGAACGCCACATCCTATGCCACATGTCGTGATCCTATGCATTTTCGTGGAGGCCAAGGGGTATATATGATGTTGACACGTGTTACCCTGTGGTGGTGCAACGTGTCGGCTCCTGGTTCGCCAAAATTTAATAATTTGGTAAAATTCACAACTTTCGCATACGAAATCTGTTTTTGATGGTTTTTATATCCACACATAACTATCAATGAGTAGTACAACTTTCATTTAGACTTAATTGGCTAATTTTCAATTTATTTTTCATGACTCGGTTCGAGGAGGCTCAGACTATAAATAACGTTGTGAAATTCATAACTTCTTCATACGAACTCCATTTTCGACATTCTTTATATCGTTGGCTTCATATCGAAAATTAATACAACTTTTATTTAGATTGTTTCGGCTAACAACCAACCGATGTTGATTTCAATTTTTGAGTCACACACTGGTGTACTTTGTCGCACTCGAAACTTTGACTCATATGAATTCAGATTGTGGTGTTCTTTATATCGACAAGTTTCTATCGACGAGAACTACGCCTTTTATTTAGATTACGCAGGCTAATAAGCAACCGATCTCTAATTCGCTTTTTACGAAACGTTGTGTCGTATAGAGCTGAATGTGTAACTTCGACGAATCATAACTTCTTCATATGAAGTCACACTTACGCATTCCTTATATCCCTGAGATCATCATTACGACTGCCACATCTTTAGTACAGATTATGTACTATATCTCAAATCTCTTGCCCAAATTTGCAGTATTTAAAATTATCTCCCCCTTAGAATGATTACGTCCCAGAATCATCAGCAAAGAAGGGTTGAATAATGATCCTGAAGTCACCTTTCCATCCTATGTAATAACCGTAACTCCTATGTCTTTCCAAAAGAGTATCAAAATCTTGGACCTTTTAACTGCTAGAGGTGCTCAATCTTGCATCCGCTCTTCATTCTCTAATGGACCTTCAGTCCGAACCTTAAAGTTACAAACTTGACCATTATCGTACATTCCCGCTACTTCTCAAACATACTCAACCCATGATAAGGACTTTTCTTGGATACCAGAACATATCGAATGGTCAAGATCTAATGACATTCCATCGCATAATGCAATGGGTAGACTCAGGTCTCTGTGAGTCAACTCTATCACGAAAGACACCTTCCATCATGCTCTAATGTGTCACAACCACATCATAGCAGGTAGCATTTATATCGACAGGCTGCTCCGCCTTAACGATGGCTTTGATACTTTTGTCGATCGCTTCGATTATCTTTTCTTTCAATTTCTTGACTAAAGTCGGATACTACATCGAACATGGTTCTCTGAATCGAGTAACTTACTTTGCAGATTTGTTTTAATCGGAATCGATTAGTTATGACCACTAGGGTCGGAATAACATTCATTTCCTTAGTCATCACCGAACGATGGTAATGACAGAACAGACGAAAAAACTCAACTACTAGCGCGTTAGTAGCCTTGTGACTTTTCCTGATCCAAGTGCGAGTCATGTGCTTCCGGTAGTACAGGCCTCTAATTCCTTTCAAACCTACTCATACTCATCCCAAGATTTTCATCCCAGTTCCCAATTCACCATACAAGAAAATCACATTGCATATTAACACACTGAATAATATAACATAATTAGGGATTTTATAACTTCTCAAAATGATTACAATAATTTTCAAGTTCTCCATACTCCATGCCTTTTACATCAGGCTATATAACATAACATTATGTATATAGAATGACTACTTCATATCTTGAACTCCAGATAAGTATTTTCGTCCTCTGGTCTGCTTCTTTTTCTTATTTTGCTTCCAAGGTCATTTAAATTGACCGTGCATTTGGTTTTGGTGGCACATTTGTATTTGAAACTTCCTTTTTCTTTGGGCAGTACTTCCTTACATGTGCTGCTTCTCCATATTTGTAACACATGCCTTGGGTGCAGTTGCTATAGTAGTGACCAGTTGTAACATCCGGATTCCCATGTATTCTATGTTATTCATTTATTTTGAGTTTGAGAGAAGGACTTGACGAGTCGACGCCTAGACTTGTCGAGTAGGATCGCGATTTGCTGACTGGATTAATGAATGGACTCGACGAGTCGGCAGGGTGACTCGACGAGTCCGTGCTGGCGGCAGAAACCCTAAATCTTTGGGCATGTGCCCTATTTAAGGGTCCTTATAGCCCTCATTTGCGGCTACCAGTCCAGAGAGAGAAACCCTAGAGAGCTTGGGCGAGTTGTGTGTGAGAGCAAGCTATTTTAATCCTTTTTGGTGTTGTTTTGCAAAGAAGAAGGTGTTTCCAGCTAGAGGAGGTCAAGAGGATTGCTAATCCGTGGTTTTCAAGCTTGGATCTGCAGTATTGAGGTAGTAAATCGAACTTTCCTTCTGTTTTGGTTAAGATCTATGAATCTAGGGTTTTCTATACCCTTTTTATGGCTTGAATTGATGAGTTTATGGTCCCTTTATGTGTTAGACTTCAGATCTGGACCCATAGAGGTCCAGAGAGCATTATCCATCTTGCTTTATGAAGTGTTATGGAAGGAATGAACTTAGGTTGCCATTTTTGAGGCTATTTTTTCAAAAGGAACCATATATATGTTGCATGAGTGTAAAGGTTTCACCTTTACGTGATTAGTGGGTTTGGAAAGGTCAGATCTATAGGTTAGAGAAGCGGATCTGACCTCAGAAGGTCATTTGAGTGTTTCCATGGACGCTACTCGCCGAGTTCATAAGTGGACTCGACGAGTCGAGTCGCGGTTGCCCCGCGATTCGTGACAGGAGTAACCCGTCGAGTGAAGGGATGACTCGACGTGCCAAGTGAGGCTAGAAGGATTCAGAGGACCCGCATGGACTCGCCGAGTCGGCCATGTGCACTCGACGAGTCGGGTCAAAGTTTGACCGTTGACTTTAGTTGACCTTAGGGTTTTGGTCAAGCTGATTCAGGAGAGTTCAGGGAGGGGTAGAATGGCCTTCTACCCAATCTTTAGAGATGAGACTATGAGAGGGTATTGATCAGGAATGTTATTCGGATGATAGGAGGAGGCTAGGTCGGGACGTCAAGCACGAGAGTTTATCCGACTTCGTACGAGGTGAGTCTTCTCACTATATTGTACCTTGGATGGTACCTATGTGTGACCGGAAGGTCTTATATGCTATGAGATGTATGTGTTGTATGTTGTTATATGATATGTTTGTGTTATGTATGTTATGAATGAGAAGGACCGGAAGGTCATTATGATGGGGACCGTAAGGTCATGATGATATGGACCGGAAGGTCATTACGGGTAGGACCGGAAGGTCTACCAGGGTTGTGGGACGGAAGTCCTCTGAGACACAGTGACCGGAAGGTCTTATAGCCTTGAGTGGCGTATGTGCGTATGTGGTATTTTGGGAAACTCACTAAGCATTTATGCTTACAGTTGTTGTGTTATGTGTTTCAGGTACTAGTGAGGATCACGGGAAGGCGTCGGCATGATCCGTACACACTCATGGAGTTTATGTCTTGAGATTCTGGGATATGTTTTGTTATGATAACATTGGATACATTATGTTTTGATATTACCTTATGAATAAAAGTATATTTTAAAAAATGAAAAATTGTTTTGGAAATTTACGTTGTTACACCAGTCTTTCTGCAGTTGAAGCAAATCACCTCATTGTTGCACCTCCCAAAGTGTTTCTTCTTGAATTTCTCACACCACTTTGCCTCATTGTTATCCCCAAACTTCTTGTCGTAGGGTTCAGTATTTGAAAACCTACTCTTCTTATCGGACCTTGAAGATCCATCAAACTTCATTTTCTCTCATGACGCAAATTTTTTCATACCCTTCTTAACACTCCAGTTTTTAGTTGTCTGACCGTGAAGACATTCTTTTTTCAATCGCTGCAGTCGTAACTATCAAACACCATTTCCATCTCAGAGATCCAGTCCGTCACAGCCACTGGTTTTGGATTCCCAGTACGACTTGGTGGCTTGGAGGCCTTGAAATCCTTGTGTAGGCATCCACATCTAACAATCCCTCTATCTAGGTTGTTCATCATGACCACTTGTGGATCCTCTTGACCAGGTCCTGCTATAGTTTACTTCTTCCGATTGACAGTCATTCATAACTTGTTCATCAACCGGAACAGTGTGTTCCCTTCTATCTTCCCATAGAAGTCGTCTTGTTTCCTCCATTTGTTGATCTAACATGGCTTGAATCATCGCTTGGACTCCTGACAGTGTGATAGGTTCAGGAGCAGGTGTAATGATTAGGGCACTTCCAATCACACGCTGAGGTTCAGGCTGTTGATTTTCGTTACCATTTCCCAGTCTTCTACGAGTTATCACCATGACATTTTGTGCACCAAAAAATTGTTCAGCGTACCAAAATTGTGAGTATATTATGATAGTGAAGGTTTTAGTTATGTGTGACGCATAAATCCTTATCTCTCTGAAAAGTTACATGCCAGTTCTAATACTTATAATTACATGTTTAGAATCCTGAACACATAAACTTTCCAAATCAAGGTTGGCAACAGACCTTAACATTTTCAAGTAAGAGCAGTATAGGTAGGCAACCTAAAGCATACTATAACACAAATTATTTAGCACATTCTAGCAAATAAGGCATATACCCTAAAGTATTCTAGTGCTTGTGTCAATTTTGGTATTAATCCTAAAATATAATAGACACACATCAGAATCATCAATTAACATTATAAATTTAAGTGTAGAATTTTCCAAAATTCCTAGTTCGCTTAAACTATTACTCTGATACTAACTCTGACATCCCAAATTTTACATCCAAATAAAACTTTTTATTTATGCTTATTTAAAACAAGGTGTCCTTTTGTAGAATATAATAATGCGGTGTTTGACCCAAAACATTTTCTTTAAATATAAATTAGAGTCAAAACATTTTTAAGAAATGCTTTAGTATGAAAAACCCCATATATCAACGCTAATACAGAAACATAAGCATAAACTAGTCTTTGCAGGCCTTAGATCAGTTTATTTAATGGACTAAAACTCCTTAAATCCCTCGGCATATTCAAATATCACTATCGTTGAACCTTTATACCGTTACCTTTGATACAAAGAAACTGAGTGGGTCAGACTTGGGAGTCTATGAGCACATAGGGTTTTCAAACCACAATATTATAATTAATTTGTTTTAATTATATATATTTCACATCAAACAAATAACCCAATTACCCATTCCCATTATTCTCACTCCCTAATCCTAAGATGATGATCTCATGGGACTTACCCTAAAGGATCATTGAGTAAACAATACCTCTTCGGGGATTCCTTAGCAATATATGTCGACAAGGAAACCATGGGATAAAAAGATTACTCGCATGAATATATAGCTCTTTAACATCTACAGGTCGTAGACCTGCCCATGTATGGTCCGTTTAACATCTACAGGTCGAAGACCAGTCAATATAAGATTGATTAACACCTACATGTTGTAAACATGCCCTTGTATGGTTTATAAACACCTACATGATCCAGGCATGTCCATGTTTCACCACACTTGTCTAGAACAGTCTGCGGTCGTCCTCTATATCTTCCTAGATGACTAATCCCTGGTAGTACAACAGTACACTGTTGTCTACAACCTCACCTTGTATTTTACTTTCCATAACACTTCACTACCAAATATACTTTAGGTATGATAAAATAAATAGTTCGATAATTTATCAAAATATAATATAACCAAGTATGTCATATTGAGCACAAGTATTGTAAATACAAATAATAGGCCCACATTGCATCTAAGCCGTTAAATAATATTTATGTGTAAGATGAAAGTAACTATGCACTCACCTGTTAAAGGTGGATGACTTTTAGTTAAGGTTGGACTCCAAATACACTTCAAATTTTTCTTTAAAAAAGAACCTATATATAAATATTACTACGTTCAATTATCGTTTATAATTCTAGGTGATAATTATTGTTTCTTTAGATTTATCAATAATCCCAAATGAAACACTAAGTTATAGCTAATAATAAACAACAAGATAAGTTTATTTACTATATCTTAAATGTCTATCCTGCATTTGTGGGGGTTACATTCCTGGACTGCCACCTCACATACAAGTGGAGTTTTGAATAAACTTCTTGCCAGGAACGACACTGATAGCAAAAGCATCATACCGACTAACACAAACCAAGATGAAGGAGCTTATGTTACAACTTCAGGAGATGTTGGACAAATGTTTTATCAGACCTAGTTCATCACCACGGGGAGCTCTTGTGATATTCATGAAGAAGAAAGATGAAAACAAGAGGATGTGCATTGATTACAGAGAGTTGAACAAAGCAAAAAAAAAGTATAAATACCCATTTCCTAGAATTGATGAACTTTTTGATCAAATTCAAGGAGCAATCTATTTTTCAAAGATTGATCTCAATTTAGAGTACCATCAACTAAAGGTGAGAGAACAAGATATCGACAATATAACTTTCAGAACAACATATGGACACTACAATTTTTTGGTGATGTCGTTTGGGCTAACCAATGCTCTAGCAACATTTGGGTTGCATGGCATCATGCATTTGGATAGACTAAAATGAGAGAAATAACACTTAAGGTTTACTAATATATTATAAGTTCTAGTATATTAATAAGATTATTTAATTAGTATTGATCAAGAATTAATTAAGTGATCAAAAGGAGACTAATTAAATATATGGGTTGATTGTGTAAATCATCCATACTTGTATAGTGGGCTAATGCTCCATGGATTATCAAGTTGGGCTAAAACCCATAGGATGCTCCATGGTGTTTTTGTACCCATGGATCATGGAAATGAAAGGCCATGACAATTAGGGTTTACATGGTGTAGCTCTAATTGTGACAAACTATATAAGCATCTTATTCTTGTCAGAATCGGCCACCATGAAAGAACTATGTGTGTATGGTGAGGGCTATACGATTTCATGAAGTGGTTCATTTCTCTCTAAGTTATTCCAAGTGTATTTGATGTTGTGTGAACCATTTGAGGTGTCACACTTGGGGCATTCGACTCTTAATCATCAAGGAATCAAGCTACATAAAAAGGTATGTCTTCAAACTTGTTTTATTACCCAAGTATCAAAGATTGTATGCTAGATAAGGTAATACCTTGGAATATTCATATTTGCATGTATAATAGAGAAAACATATATCCAAGGTATTTAGGGTTGCATGTACACTTAGGAGTGTTAGAATGCTTAAAACCCAATAGTACATAGATCTGAAACCATATTACTGGTGGCCAATGATGAAACTCAATGTTGCAAAGTACGTAGCCGAGTGTGTGACATGCGCAAGAGTTAAGACTCAACATCAAAAACCATATGGGAATTTATAACCATTATCGGTACCCATGGGTAAGTGGGAGGAAATTACTATGGACATCATAACAAAATTGCCCCGAACGAAAGTAGGTCATGATATGATTTGGGTAATTGTGGACCGATTAACAAAAATTGAACATTTCATAGTAGCCAACAAGAGATGGTATATGGAAAAGCTTTCTAAAGTTTACATAAATGAGATAGTAAAAGCTCATGGTGTTATCTTAATGATTGTGTTAGACGGAAACAGTCGTTTCACTTCATGATTTTGGAAGGGATTACCCGAAGAAATGGGAAAAAGTTGTGTTTGAGTACAGTTTACCATCCACAAACTGATGACCAAAGTGAAAGAACGATTCAAACACTAGAGGATATGTTGCGATCATGTACATTGGAATTCATGGGTAGCTTGGATGAGCATCTACCATTACTTCAATTTTCATACAACAACAGTTACCACTCGAGCATTAAGATGACACCATATCACGCATTGTACGAACACAAGTGTCTTACATCATCTTGTTGGCTTAAGGCTGGAGATAAAAAAATTTATGGGGCCTGATATCGTCAATCAAACCGCCGAGAAATTTAAAGTGGCCAGAGAAAGAATGTTAGCAGCTCAGAACCGTCAAAAAAGCTATGCAGATAAGAAGCGACAACCGATGAATTTTGAAGTTGGAGAACAAATAATGATCGAAGTCTCTCCATGGAAGGGACTTGTCAGATTTAGGACATGTGAAAAGTTGAGTCCAAGGTTTAGTGGACCATTCAAAATACTTCATAGAATTGGAAACCAAGCCTACAAACAGAAATTGCCAGCCAAACTGGAAGGTATCCACAACACCTTTCATGTTTGTTACTTGAGGAAATTTTTAGGAGAAGTTCTTGATATGACTCCACTTTCGGAGTTAAGGATCGATGAAAATAAAAGATTAATTGAAGAGCCTAAAAAAATTGTTGACCATAAAACAAAGAAGTTGATACGTAATATGGTTGACTTAGTGCTTGTGCGATGGAAACATACTGCATGGCCGAACTTTACTTGGGAAACAGAGAGTGATATGAGAAGTCATTATCCACATCGGTTTATAGATGCATGATTCTGGGACAGAATCATCCTAAGGAGGAGATAATTGTAACGTTCACGTTTCGCTCTAGGCATTAATTATAAATGTTTGTATTCACGTCGGTCGGCGATTGTAATCATTTATGAATAAATAAAAGAGAATTATTTGAATATATTTATTTATATATTATGTGTTTGGAATTTGGACAGATATGTAAAATATAATATTTGTATAAAAACCTTTGTTAAAACTTAATAAATAGCGCTAAAATAGACATTAAAAATAAAATCGTAACAAGGATAAATGATCTAAACGGAAATCAAAGTACTCGTCAATACCTATTCGTCGATATAAAGAACGCCAAAATCTGAATTTGTATGGGGAAGTTATGATTTTTCGAAGTTCGTAGTACTATTCAATAGGAGACTAACAATATAAAGAATGTCGAAAACGTAGTTCGTATGAATAAGTTATTAATTTTGTAGCGTTATTTACAGTCCGAGTCTCCTCGAACCGAATCACGAAAATTAAATTGAAAATTAGCCAAAGAAGTCTAAATGAAGTTGTAGTGCTCGTTAATAGCTACATGTGGATATAAAAAGCATTGAAAATGGAGTCCATATACGAAAATTATAAATTTCAGAAAAATATGAAAATCGTGCGAAGTGGGGAGCCGACACGTGGCACCACCAGAGGGTGACACATGTCAGCATCACCATAGAAATCAAATAGATCGTGAAACGTGGCATAGGACGCAGTGCACCCTATAAATTGTTTTATAAATAGACATCAGATCTTGTATGTTTTGGTGTTCAAATCGTCTACAAACTCTCCCAAACTCTTCCGATTTCACGATCCCCTATTCTAGAACTTCTTAGGAGGTAGTAACGAAGCTCTGGAACGCTAAAGGTGTATTTAGTTGCGGAAAAATAGGCCGTTTTCTAGAAAAAAAAATCCAAGAAAAATGAGAATTTTGAAAACGCGTTTAGTTCGTCTATTTTTCTAAAATTTTCACGAAAAATGAAAATTTTCCGTTTTCTAAAATTACAATGTTGTAAAATTTTTGGAAAACCGATAATAATTGTTTTCCATATTTTTCTAATTCCAAAAAAATTTCTAAAATACAAACACACACCCACTCTCATCCCACCCACCTCTACCTACCTCCACCTTAACACCCCCAACCCACCACACCCTTACCTACCCACAGCCACACCCCCCCCCCCCACACACACACACAATCTATACACAAACCCATAAACACACACCCACACTCACCCCAACCCCACAAACATACACCCACACCCACAGCCACCCCTACCCCCACCCACACCCCCACAAACACACATACACGCACGCACCCCCACACAAACCCACAAACACACACCCACACCCACCCCCACAAACACACACACCCACCCACCCAACACCACTACTACAATTATCGACCTACCATCCCCATCACCACCATCACTACCCCATCACCACCACCACCTTCACCGCCACCGCCGCCATCACCACCACTACCATAATTACCGCCGCTACCACCACCGCAACCACCATCACCGTCACCGTCATCGACACCACCATTGCCCCCCCCCCCCACCCCCACCCTACCACCGCTACCTTTTTCTAAAAACAAAAATCGATAGAAAAATACACATATAAACATGTTTTCTAATTTCTAAAACTGGAAATGAAAAGTGAATAAGTTTTAACTAAATGCAATTTCTAAACTTTCCAATAAAAACTAAAAACGAAAAACAAAAACTAAAAAGGGAAAACGAAAAACGAAAAACGAAAATGAAAATTGTTTTTCCGTAAGTAAACGCAACCTAAAGAGCCCAGAGAAATAGAGTTTTAGATATTAAAGTTCTGCTCGGGCATTGTCTGGTTTTCTGCTAACCAACATCTAAGTTAAGTTATGCTTCCTGTACTTCAAGTATAACTTATATTTGTGTTTATAATCGTTATTATGAACTTATAAATAAAAATAATCAGTAACATCAGTTGTTATACTGATCGATCTTCTTATGGGAATGATGACAAGGTAAGATCACTGAGGTGTTTAAAGTGGATTTTTCAAACAGTATATGTTTATATGCCAACCGGTTCCTACCTCTGATACGATCTTGCATGGTTGTTTCTAATCATCTATTAGTCAGTGTTTCATTTGGAATTATTGATAAATCTAAGAAACAATAATTATAACCGTAAATAATATACATGATGATTGAACATAGTAATATTTATATCTAGGTTCTTTTAAAAGAAAAAACTAAAGTGTATTTGGAACGACGATCTAACTAAAAGTCTTTCACCTTAAAATAGGTGAGTATATAGTTACTTTCATCTTACACATAGATACAAAGTATTTAGATAAATAAATTCTAAATGTTCTTATTAACCATGTTCTCAATATCTGTGCTCGATGCAATAATATGATATGATTTTACTTGTATATTTACCTTATCGTATTTAAATTGTATTGGGTAATGACTGTCGTGGAAAAATAAAAATTAATGGTGAGAAGCCATGCATTTACTATTGTACTACGAGGGATTAGTCGTCTAATAAAGTATAGATGATGACCACGTACCATTCCAGATAGTCCTGTGGAACCTTAGCAGGCTCGCCACCTGTAGGTGTTGACGATCATGCTTTTCTGGGAAAAGGAAAGAATGTTCATTCGGGTACTATATCCCCCATGGTTTCCTTATTGACATATATTGCTACGAAATTCCCAAAGAAGTATTGTTTACTCGTTGCTTACGATGATCCTTAGGTAGGTCCCTTGAGATCATATTAGGACGAAGGATTGAGAATAACGAGAATGGGTAATCGGGTTAATTATTTGGTGATATATATATATATATATATATATATATATATATATATATATATATATATATATATATATATATATATATATATATATATATATATATATATATATATATAAGATTTTAATTAAATTATTATGCGTTGAAAACCCTATGTTTATTTGTATAACAGGTAATGGTAAAAAGGCTATGGAATGAGTGATTGTATCTGCTATGTGTTAAAGGAGATTTAGGTCATCAATATAATAATGTGTTGTAATGCCTATAATAACTAGTTTATGGTTATGATTTTGTATCAGTATTGACATTCGAGGTTTTTAATATTAAAATGTTTCAATAAAATGTATCGATTCTGATTTATATTTAAAGAAAATATTTTGGGACAAATTCGGTATAATTATATTCTACAAAAAGAATACTCTGTTTTAAATAAGAATAAAGAAAAAATCTTATTTAATCGTGAAAATTGGGGATGTCACGGTAGAAATAACCAATTGTTTCTTAGATGAGTTACGAATAAATTAACATTTTTTACTGGCTCAAAGATTAGCATCTCATATTGTTTACTAGATGTTACGAACTCAAGACTTACATTAGGTATTTTTCCTTCATTTTAAATATATGTGTGCATTAAGTATAACAAACACTGATAATACAAAAAAAATCATTGTCTTACTAGCTAACACGCCCCGCCCTACCCCGCCCCTCTAGGAGAAGATCTAGTTTCAACTTTTGTCTTATTCTTTTTTTTCATCTTAAGCTATTACGTTTTAAAATCTCTTTTCGTGACTGGCCAATGGCTAAATGGATTTTTTTTCTAAAATATAATGGCAAATGGGGAAAATGTTTTGGCTAAATGCAAACTTATACATAAATGTTTGGGCTAAATCCAAACTGAGAAAAACATTTTATCTAAACCAAACTGACACGTCATCAAAACATGTTCGTGACCGGCCAAGGGCCCAAAAATGATACGTTTTCTAAAATATAATGGCAAATGATGAACAAAAAAATAAAACTATAGCTAAAACAGAACAAGGTTGTATATATAATGACTTTTGTGACGTAAAATGAAAGTTAAACAAACATAGTAATGTTAGCTATATACGATATTAGTGTATAAAATCATACATTTTTTTGAAAAATAATAACATTAAACATTTGAAATTGACATTTCGGACATAAGTGGGGTAATTTTTTCAAAAAAAAAAAAAAACTAAAAAACCAAAAAATTACTCCAAAATTTGAAAATCAAACCTGAAATTGAGCTTTCTTTAAAGAACATTGAAAGTAGCCCGGAATGTGAACACTAGTCCGAAATGAGACATTCCGGAGAAAATGGTTATTTCAAAAACTAAAAAAAATGTTATTTTCTATAAAAATCTCATTTATATAGGTTGATTTCTTAATTTCCCTTTATCTTTTAGGTTAATTTCACAAAAACTATTGTATATATTGTTTTGTTTTAACCCTAACTTTTGTTTTTTTCCTTGTATGTCGTAATATTTTGAATTTTTTTATTCTTTATTTTTAGGTCTTTGGTCCGTCACCAACAGGTGATGGTGACATGTTAGTTTTGCTGACATGAAGCTTTTTCTTAGTTTGTATTTAGTCCCAATATTTACACCTCGGTTTGTGTTTAAATTTTTTGGTTCTCCATTTGTCATTTTTTTTTTAAATTTTTAGCCCTTGACCCTCCGATGAAAAAAGAGTCAAAACCGTGTCTTCTCTTTGAAAGAGGGGCAAGGCATGTTAGCTAATATGTCAATGATTTTTTTTTAGTTGTGTAATATTCACCGGATCTTAACATGTATTTTATTAGAAATAACAATTGTTTCTTAGATGAGTTATGCACGAATTAACAATTTTGACTGAATCCGAGATTATGTTATCGCATTGTTTATTACATGTCTCGGGTTTCAGACTTATACTTGGTGTTTTTTCTTTCTTTTTAAAATATTTATATACATTAAATACAACAATACTGGTGATACATGAAAAAAATAGCCCTTGACATATTACCTAACACACCCCGTCCTTCAAGGAAAAGTCGCTTTTTCGACTCTTACCTATAACAAACATCCTTTTTCATTTCATGGGTCAGGGTTAAAAAAATAGAAAATAAAAAATAAGGACAATTGTAGAATAAAAGAATGTTGGGCTAAATACAACCTCATGCGTAAATATTGGAGCTAAAAGCAAACTAAAAAAATCATTTAAAAAAACTCACAATTCTTCATAACTTGTTGGTTTAGGGCTAAGAACCAAAAAATAAAAAATTATCCAAAATATACTCATATATAAGAAACAAAAACAAAAGTTAATGTTAAAACAAAACAAAATATCATGGATAATGACTTTTGTGTATTAACTATTACCTTTTTACAAATAATATTGAACCTAGTTTAATCTAACTTTTTATAATATGTGTTGTTATTATGTATTTTTGATGTGATATAAATCAAAATTTTCTTGATTTTACTTAAAATAATTGTCTTTTTTTATCATTTATTTTATATAATATTTTTATTCTTTTATTATTATTATTATTATAGTTTTGGTTAATTATGTGTTACTGTTTTTAATATTTGTGTTTTAAAACAATTATATAAAGTTATATTTCTATTTTTACGGACGATGGTATCATACGTATATATGTATGTATATAATCGTAAACAGTTAGGATCGATTAGGACCAAGGCCGATTAAGATGACTGACCAACACTAATCGTAAACGGTTGGAGACCGCCTAGCAATCAGGACTGATTAGGACCATTTTTTTCAACCCTTGAGTTAATATTTGGTTGTGTAATGAATATGTATACTCCACCACGAGTTACTAATGTCCTCATTTTTCCCACTCGGATTGTCATTATGATGTGAGTGAAAACAAATTAAGAAATAATATAAATAATTCTGTAAAAAAAATTAGACAATGACAAATCGTTGTTTTTTCATTTATAATATGTACAAAAATTACAACAAAAAATAACATACGAGTGATCCAAAATAAAAAAATAATAGGGAGGAAAGACGATTTAGTAATTTACTCGGGTTTTTTTCAATACTATTCTTTAATTTAATAATAATAATAATAATAATAATATGTATTTAATAAGAATATTAAAAAGAAAAAATAATAAAAGTAAAAAAGCAACTAAAAGAAAAACAAATCAGTGGATACACTAATAATTTGAGGGGTACATAAATAAGGGGTACAAAAGTCTATACCAAAGAATAACACATTGATAGTCCGAACGAAAAAAAATAACATAATGATTGTTCGAATGAAAAAATAACATATAAATAGTCGGAACGAACAAAACAAAAAATTATTTTTAATATAATAATAATAATAATAATAATATGTATTTGTAAGGTCAATCTTTATAACTTGATGTGTCAAACCTACTTCACGTTGATCACTAGACAACGTCTCACACGTTGTATAGAACTTATTAGGGCTAACATGAAGTTTTCTTGTGCACGGAGTTTCGGATCCACAATCTTAGTGATCAGGGTCTTATCTATGTATAGTTTTGTTTAAATCTGTGATATGTAGGAATTTCCATATATTACATAGTTTATCCTAATATATAAGTTGTGATACGGTTCTTTGTAGATCTACCGCTTTGTGCATTTTCTATTTGTAAGGGTTATTAATCGAAATAAGTTTTAGATTAAGCCTTTGTTATTTATTGCTTTATTATTGCTTGTTGTTCATTCCTAAGATCCAACAACTGGTATTAGAGCGGGTTCTCTGTTTCTCAAAAAGCAATGTTGACTTTTTCCAAAACATTGTTTACCGCATCATCAGTAACAAGATTCCTACATATGATAAAAACAACTTCTCAACGTGGAAAAGCAAGGCTCTAATCGTTTTATAAACTATGGATTACAACATGGTGAATATCTTAACTAAAGGACCTCATGTTCCTTTTATTTCTGAAACAATAGAGGGCAAAAAGGTTGAGGCAAAGTTTTCCCCTTAACATCAATTGAATGAAGACGACAAGAACTTGCCTAATCTTGATGTACGTGCTTCTGCTTCCATTAGCAATGCTCTGCCATACTAGATCTATCATGTCATTCCAAACTGTCTATAGGCCAAGGAGATGCTTGACACCCTGACGGTAACATACGAAGGCATTGTTGAGGTCAAAGTTTCTCAGGAGAACAATCTTAACTGAAAATACGAACACTTCTTCGCTCACAAGAATGAATCTCTTACTCAAACTTTTAAAAGTTTTAATTTTCTTATAAATGGTATGAGGAGATTTAATATTAAAAAGCATAATCATGTTCATGTGCTCAAGTTTCGTTATTTCCTTGATGAAAAGTGGGAACATCACGTTAAGGTTCTCAAAAATAGTGAGAAAATTAACATTAACGATTTACAAAGATTATTTGGAAATATGAGAAATCATGAAGAATCAAATATTCAGAGGAAATAAATCATGAAAGACAACATCAAAGACAAGTCTCCTACGATTTTCACAAGAAAGTCAACATTTTCTCAAGACAATGACAACGACAACTCATATTACGCTGACACTGATGATTGCGAGTACAAGAATTTTTCTTAGCTTGCATCCAATGTTACCATTATTATGAAATTGTTTCATACGTTTAAAGAAGCAAGAAAGTTCAGTAGTCCAATAAATTTTCAAACTAGTAGATTTGGATCATCAGGACAAAAAAAGTTTAATGCTGGAAGCTCAAGAAAGTTCTATGGTAGGAAGAAAGATGATGGTAAATCTTTTAATTATGGAAGCATTCATCACTTTGTTAGGGATTGCAAAGCTAAGAAAAATAACTTTAAGCATGAGTCTGGTGAAGCCAAATATAAACGTTTGGTTACTCTCTAAAAAGTAAAACTTGGAATAATGGTTCTTCTTGTTGAAAAAGAAAACTAGGTTGATGAGGATGAAAGAAAAGATGTATGTTTGATAGCCACTACTGATGTACCATTCACTAATGAATCTTTGCAGCAACTCAAGTACTTTTGAAGTTGATCTTCCATAAGCTGTTAAGGGGTGCAATGCTCATAACTACGACTCATCTTATGTGAATCATGTTCAAATGTTTGTAAAGTATTTTGATAAAAAAAAAAAGAATATGATGTTTGATTATGTGTTATGACCTTAAGAAATCAAATTAAGAGACACTAGAACTAAAATGAAAAATCAAACAATTAAACATTGATCTCTCTTTCAGTAAGAAATTTTTGTCTCAAATGAGTTCTAACTATAGATTTCAAACTATTGTAAATTCTAAACTTATTAGTGAAATAGACACCGCTCAAAATATGTATCAAAACTGTCAAAGAATTATAAAAAATTGGGCATTTTCTCACATCGGAAACACCAAAATTATAAATGATTAGATTTCACATCAATGTGAAAAGATTATTGGTGGTCAATTACAATAAGCAGTTGTCATCTTTTTTTACCATGTTTTCCCTCAACAGGAAAACTTCTTCACGAATATAGGATAAAAATCCATTAGCAATGGTTTCTCGAATGGTCATAATCTAATAAACAAACTTTGTAAGACTGAAATTGATGGTTACGCCTCTCTTGTTACTCTAATAACTAATTTTGATTCTTCAATGAAACCCCCTGATCAAAATTTTGTGAGTACCAATACTTTAATTATAACCAAGTCCCCTAATTCTAATGGTGAGACTCACAGTGTAACTAATATTCTTTTGAATCACAAAATGAAACTATCAACGAATCTGACATTGAATTAAATTCAATATGCTCTAACTGATGCATCAAGTTGTTCATCATGGTGTCAAGGTGCTAAGACCACTTCTATTATCACTTCTGATAAAAGTGATAATTCTTATCTTTCAAGAACAAAACAAAGAGTTTTTAAACCGAAGAATGTATTTCAAATGTTTGGAAACCTAAGAACAACCATTTTCACAAATTCATTAATCTAAAAAAAAGGCTAAGTATGGTACTAGAAATTGTTATGGATGTGGTGACTCTTCTCATGAAGTTGTAAATTGTACCCTCAAATAGGATTTAAAAAGATATGACATTATTCTACCAAGAAATGAAAAATGGATTAAGAAAGATAATTCTCTTGATTTTCTTCATGTTGAATTCTATAATATATTCTTTTATGTTAAGTCTTTTGTTGTCAAGCTCATTGCTAAATGGGTTCAAAAAGTGATTTAATTGTTTGAAAGGACTCCAGGGTCATGAGCACATATGGTATCTCAACGATGGATTCTCAGGAAATATGACACGATTCAAGTCTCTCATATAAGATTATGTAAATAAATATGGCCATGTAGTCACCTACAGAGATAACGGAAAGGAACACACCAAAGGATATGGAACTATTAAGTGTCAATTAGTTGAATTTTCAAATGTATCTTGTGTTAAGGGAATAAATCATAATTTTATTTTCATTAGTCAGATATGTGACGTTGATTATGAGGTTCATTTCAACAAGAAGGAAGGAAAAATTATTGACTCCAAGAAGACCTTTGTTCTCACTGACAATGGATGCAATGTTATTTACATCATGGAAATTTTCTCCGTTGATAACTCCCTAAGATACTGCTTCTTCTCTCGTGCTCAATCGCATCTCAACTGGTTGTGGCACAAAAGACTCACATCTCAACTGCAAAGCAATTTCAAAGATTGCAACTGATTAAATAGTGAGAGAATTCCAAAGATGAAGTTTGTTAAAGATAAAATGTTTTCAACATGTGAAAAAAGGTAAGCAGACAAAGTTTTCTTTCAGACCTAAGCAATGTTCATCAATCATGTATCCTTTTAGTCTTATTCATATGGATTTGTTTGGTCCTCTTCATGTTGCTTCACTCGTTGGTAGAAGGTACTCTGTGGTTATTATTGATTAATATTATTGCTTCATATGGTTAATGTTCTTAAGAAATAAGAGTGAAGTTGTTGAAGAAATAATCTCTTTAATCAAGCAGTGTGAGGTTCGATCTGATCTAAAAGTAAAACAACTTTGAAGTGACCATGACACTGAATTCAAAAATCAAACATTGAAATCCTTCTACAAAGAAAAAGTCATCTCCTAGAACTTCTTTGTTGTTCATACTCATAAACAAAATAGGGTTGCTAAAAGGAGAAATCGAGTTGTCATTGAAGCTGATAGAACAATGGATGTTTAGCACAGCCGGAGATGGTTATCAGGCAAGACCATAATCCCAAAATCCTTATTACAAACAATAATCATAAGATCATTTCCTTGAAATACACCATTTGAAGGATCTTTTATGCTCAAAAATCATATTAAAGTGATATTGATAATTAATATATGACATTAATGGGTCACACTAACAACAACTTGATACAATTGATTAGTTATTAGAAATTGATTTTTAATAAATATTCATAAACTTTTATAATTAATTAGGAAAATATTTATTTCATGGAAATAATTATTTTACGATTACAGTTAACATATTATTTTATATGATATGAATTAATAAGTCATGCACAACTTTTTGGACTAGTTGAGACTCTTTTGTATTTTACGAAAAGACAAAGTTTATATTTTATAAACTTTGAGTTTATAAAATTTAAACAAACTTTTCTCTTTTTACTAGTGTTGTGATATGTGCTCGGGGATTAACGTCATCTCATAATGGTTCTGACTACGTTAAGCCCCGTATTCACAACAATGAAGAAAGAACATCAGCCGACGTTTGGGAGATGGTCCTAGGACGAAGCTCTGACGGTCTAGTTAGTATGAGTGTATGTGTGGGAATATGGATATTAGGGTTTTGGTAAGAAGAAAGTGATCCCTTCTCCTGGAGGAGAAGGATCCATTTTATACCTTTCTTTTTCTGAGTATGATCCCAACAGTATCCTTTGTCCCATTTAGGCCAACAGAACGTAGAGGAGTCCTATTGGTGGATCATGCACCACTAGTAGTCATCTGCTATTGGTGCAGAGGAGACATAAGACAGTACTCTGAGCGTTACACTTGTCGCCCTGGGAAGTAACCAACTGTTTTTTGGCTTATTATAGACCGGAGATCAACGTCTGTATTGGACTTGGGCACGAGGGTGACAAGTACCAAAGTCCTTGCGATACCACGAGGGCAAGGGCCTAAGTCAAGCACTAGGCCGGGTAGCGACCGTTAACTAGGTCATCCTAAAGATAGCAATTATGTTATTTTTAATGTATTCCTAAAGGGATATGTTAACTAGTCCCATGGGCTAGTAGACGTCTGTGTTGACGTAGCATATCTGAGTTATTCTAGCCTTGATCAAGAAACGTTTTCGGTGGACATGGTCTGAACGTTTGCTTGTGCGAAGGAGCCGTCAGCACAGGCAGTTCCATCATGGAGACGGTTCGATATTCCCGCTCTACACTTACACTTTCCTTATCAGGAACATTTTTCTTTTTACTCTTTCATTTTCAACTGCTTCCGAGGCCTCTTTGATTACCCTATCTTTTTTCTCGTGTTTGCACTAAAAAATAATTACGACACCATCATCTGGAATTGAGCCAACACTGAAAGAGTTTGAGGCTCTGCAACTTTGCTTTGATTTTATGTCGGGTCATGGAGTGTAGTTTCCGAGAAAGGGAGTCATCATCGGTCGGCCACTGTCGGGCAAAGTCGAAGTCCCTGTCCTAATATTTAAATTGGGTTTGCGGTTGTCGAATACTGATTTCACTGACGAAACCATGCGCTAGTATGGCTTCTCATTGGATGATTTGACCCCAAACGCTGTGAACAAGATCGTGGGGTTCAAAATGGCTTGTCGAGCCCTTGGCGTTCTCCCCCAATTATGGGCATTCAAGGCTTGCTTCAACTCGGCCACACAGTCTGGTGTTCGTACCTTCTCTCAGAGGCGAAACTTCCACGCATTCATCATCAACCAGAAGACGCCCAATAAGAATTGGCAGGACAAGTGGTTGCGAGTCAATAGTGTTGAAAATATACGATCTGATTACCACGAATAAAGGCTCGGATACCAGTTACTGGGTGACAGATATATATATATATATATATATATATATATATATATATATATATATATATATATATATTTAAGGAGATAAGATGCGGAAAAAAAATAAGAAGTGCGGAATAAATATAAACTAGAAAGCTATAAATGACTGAAAGCTATAAATGAAATAAATGACAGTATTTAAATGACGTAAAGCTGTAATAAAATATATAAATATATAAATATATATAAAGTTGGTTCGTCAATAAATTGACTGAACTGGTTTAGAATTGGACTGGATCTTAATAGACTGTGTCTCTATTTGTTCAAAGTTCAATCCGGTAAGTAACAATAAGTTCTTTTTATGTAACAATGAATTGTTTACAAAACGATACAAAACACACGGGTAATGTTTTTTGTATGTGGGTATGAGTTTTTTTAAGGTGATTTGATGAGGTTGAAGTGGGTATTTGGAGGGTGGTAGAAGGTGGAATAAGGTTGTAGTTTTGGTAGGATAAGGTAACAAAGAGGGTGATGTTGAAAGAGCTTTGGGTGGTTATGAATATAGATTTTCGTAGTAAATCTCTCTGGATAGCCAATTCTCTCTCGCGTCTCTCTGGGGTTTGCAGTGGTCAAAAAAATCGAGGAAAATTCCTGGATGTAGGTAAGGTCCTGAATAATTTGCGGTGCAAATATCTCCCGTATTATCTTGTTGAGTTGTGCTCGGTGAATTTTTTTCTTAACTTGCAAATTCTGATGTCGAAAAACAGCAAGGTGATGATGGTTGTGGTGATTTGAAAGGGTTTTTTGGAGGAGGTTTAAGGATGGTATTTGGAGGGTGTTTGGAGATTATTTTGAGGTTGTTTGTAGGTTGTTTTGAGATGAAGGAGTGCAGGAGATATTACAAAGAAACACACAAAACACTTAAACTCTCACTCAAAACTCACGTATACATACATATATATATATGCAAAAATGAATCAAACAACTCTTCCACTTGTGTTTGTTTATGAAAAAGAAATAGCTTGGTGGATGTAATAGTTGGTAGCACACATGGTGTTGGGTTCTTTTTGCTTTGTTCATTTCTTTCCATTATATATATATATATATATATATATATATATATATATATATATATATGTATGTATATATATATATATACATATATATATATATATATATATATATATATACAATATACAATATGTATATATATATATATATATATATATATATATATTCTATTTTTGATAGTTATGTATGATATTTCTGTTTGTTATTTGGTTAATTTTTGTTTGAAGAATTTTAAGAAAATTATGAGTTTTGTTAAGAATGATACAGAGACCAGACCAGTGATTGGTTGGATTAGCGTAAGACGTGCAAGTATGGTAAGTCGCGGAGCCGGACCACAATCATCGTTGGGCCGATGCCCTCTCTGTTCATCCTAAATAGAACAAGTAAGTTTTCTTATAAAATCTTTAAACTAAAATTAATCAAATATGAGTAGATTTTCACGCATATTATCTAAAAAATATGATACTGGTAAAAATATCATGAATAAAGAACAAGATTATGATGATAACCATATAAACTCTATTGAAGAAACTATTGATAATATAGAACAAAATTTAAATGATTGGACTATACCTAAAACAAATATAAATACAATTTATAGAATAGGGACTTTTGATTATTTTCAAAGTTACTCAATTAAAATGACTGAACAAACCCTATCCGTTTGTCAAGTCCAAGAAATGAAACAATTATTTACGAAGCAAATACTAATCATACAAAAGTTCATATGCCTAAACGACTTAAATGGTCAGAAATTACTCAATCATGTAATTGGAATTTACAAAATGTTATTGAACCAAAATCTTTAGATTCTTCAAAACAAATTTCAAATATAATTGAGCATAATGATGGCTCGGTTGATATAAATTTTTCTTCTATAAATTTTTCATCATCTAGATTTTCTACTAATTCTATTCCTGAAATTGGTACTTCTAAATCTTCGTTTTCAAAATCAAAGTCTTTAAATTTAAAAACTGTTGACTATTCTAGTTCTATTCCTAAACCTCTTTATCAAGAAGATCAAACTAGTGATACAAGTTTACCAAGTCCTACTAAATCTGATTTTATTAATGAACTTCAAAGTTATAGACAACAATTATGAGTAATAAAGTTCAAATAAATTGTAATTCTTTAAACAGAAATAGAGTTACTGCTATTAAAAGATTAAGAAATTCAATAAAAATATTTAAAAAACTCTTACAAGAAAAGGTATTAGAATTAAAAAATATAAATTTAATAATTAATGATAAGGAACTATTAGAATTAGAACAAGAAATTAATAACATAAAAGCAGTATTAAAAACCTTTAATATACATCTTGATAATTATTTAACAAATTTATCTAAATATACGTGTTAATGAGTTCTAAAAGACAGATTAGTTGTTGTAATAATAATATTTTTTGGAATAATTTATTAAAGACTAGATGGCAAATTATTGCAAGCGTTTCTAAAGAAATAAATAGAATTAAACAACTTAAAGAAGACGAAGAAATTAAATTATCTAATATTGAAAAAGACACATATAATTATAATATTCAAAAGGAAATAATATATTGTTTATCAAAAATGATTAAAAATAAATATATTGTTATTAGTGCTCAACTTAGTATTATTAAAAATATATCTTTCAGAATAAATCAATCAACTTGTTAAAATGAATATTAATATAGATATTTCTAAAATACCTTCATATGTTAATTTTGATTATTTAAAAGAAGAAGAATATTATAAAGATTATAATAATACAAAAAGAATTTGGCATGAAGAAAACTTTTCATATTATATAAGATTTTTACATTTTGGTCTTTGGGAAGATTATGTTTTATCAAATCAAATTCACTCTCCGTTTTTTCAATGGTTCGAATTGATTTATGTTCCTAAACATAATATAGATTATCCTTTTAAAATGCAAACTGTTTTTCCTGTTTCTTCAAAAACATACAAGGATGTTATTACTAATCAAGAAATTATTTCTGAATATCCGCCAAAAAAGGAAATCATTATTGATAATAATTTTATTGCAACTCCTTTAGTTAAAGTTCCGAGTCAGATAACAAATGAAAAATGTTTTCAAAATATTATTTATCAAAATAATTATTCGAATGAAACTCTTTTAACTATTTCAGATCAACTAAATAGGATTGAAGAAAATACTATAAATTTACAGTTATCAAAAGAAAATAAAATTGAAACAAAAAAATTTTATAATAATATAGCAAGCTCTAGTAATGTCAGCTTTATTCCTCATCAAATAAATGGAAATTTTAATCTTGGAAATAGAGATTTAATTGATGAATTAGAAAAAAGACTTACTAATTTTCGTATTTCAAAAAACGTATCTATAAATATGTTAAAAACAAATAATGACTCTTTTGACGAATCTGACGAAAGTAATAATGAAAGAGAATTAAATTTAGACAATCTTACTCAACAATTCATAAATGATAATGATGATATAAATCAACTTACAAATGATTTTTCAAGATTAAATAAGATTAATTCTTTTGGTAATAATCCAAAACCAACTATTAAAAATTATTGGAATAGACCTTCTCTTCCTGATGTTCAAATTGAAGAAAGAGCTTTTCAATATGATCGTTCAGCTTACGATGGTACCTCTGTTTACGAATGGAATATCGATGGTAACTCTGAACATCAAATTCTTAATATTGTTCAAGAAATGACCATGACAGCTAATGCTTACAAGTCTCACAATAATACTCAACTTCAAATTGTTAATATTATTATTTCTGGGTTTACTGGTACTCTTAAAGGTTGGTGGGATTTCTATATTACACCAGAAGAAAAGAATTTTATAATGACTGCCAAGAAAACCGTTATAAAACAAGAAAATAATTTACCTATTCAAACTCAAGAAGATGATATGGTTAATACTTTAATTTTTGTTATAATCAAAAACTTTGTAGGAGATCCTACTACTTTTCAAGAAAGAACTTCTGAAATTCTAATGAACTTACATTGTAGAAAATTAACTGATTTCAGATGGTACAAAGATAATTATCTCGTTAAAGTTTTTTCAAGACCTGATTGTAAAGAATCTTATTGGAAAGAACGTTTTATTGCTGGACTTCCAAAACTTTTTGCCGAAAGAATTAGACAAAAATTAAGAGAAAATTTTAATAATACAATTCCTTATCAAAACCTAACTTATGGAGATTTAATTAATTATATTAATAAAGAAGGATTAGCTATTTGTGCTGACCTTAGATTTAAAGAAAAACTTAAAAAGGATAGAATTAATAGTAAAAATGAATTAGGAAATTTTTGTCAACAATATGGTTATCAACCATTAACAGGTCCATCTACTTCAAAAACCAAAAAATATAATAAAAAGTCTTCAAAATATTTCAAGAAAAAGAAATATAATAAAACAGAAAATTATAAGAATTATAAGAAAAATAAATTTTCAACATCAAAAAACCCTTATAAACAATCTAATAAAAAATCTAAAAGAAAATCAAAAGACATTATTATTTGCCATAAATGTGGTCGTAATGGTCATAATGCTAATAATTGTTATGCAAAAACAAAAATTAATGAATTAAATGTTTCGGAAGAATTAAAAGAACAAATTAGAAAAATTATGTTAAATTCTGATTCCAATTCTGATTCTAGTTTTTCCGATTTTCAAGAAAATGATTTAAACATTTTAGAGCAAAATAGTTCAAGTTCGGAAGATTCTGATACATGCGAATGTGTTGGAAAATGTAATTGTAATTATTCAATTAATGTCCTTACAAACAATGACAAAGATCTTTTAAAAAATTTAGATTCCATTAAAGATAAAAATATCCAAGAACTGTTAATAAAACAAATGCTTAATAAGAATGAAAATTCTGTTTCAGATAATACAAAAATTTTTAATTTAAAGGACATATATGAACGATTTTCTGAAACAAAACCCATTTCCATGCAAGAACTTCAAGAAGAATTAAAATCAGTTAAACAAGACATAAAAGAAATTAAAGGCAAAATTATAACTCTTGAAAAGGGAAAAAATATTATTAATTCACAAAATAATGATAATAAAGATGAAAAGGTTATCGAAAGAATTATAAATGATCAAATTTCTCAAAAATGGAATACTCAAATAACTTTAGTAAAGGATAATTTTAAAATGGATATTACTGCTCTAATTGATAGTGGTGCTGATATGAACTGTATACAAGAAGAGATATTTCCCACTCAATTTTATGAAAAAACTTCTTCTAGGCTTACTGGAGCTGAAGGAACCAGTTTAAAAATAAATTATAAAGTTTCCGATGTTCATATTTGTAACAATCAAGATTATTGTTATAAAACTCATTTAATTTTAGTAAAAAATCTTACTTCTCCTTTAATTTTAGGAACACCTTTTATTACTAAATTATATCATTTTATGGTTCAAGATGATGGAATTATTACTAAAGTTTTTGGAAAAGAAATTATGTTTAAATTTTGTGAACCTCCGTCTTATTCAACTATTAATATTCTTAATTATAAAACAAAACAAGAAAATTACCTTATCAATGAAATTAATGATTTTCGTATACATAATCAATTACAAGATAAGTATATTCAAGACAAAATTATAGCTTTAAAACAAAAGTTTGAAAATAATGTTTGCTCAAATATTCCAAACGCCTTTTGGAACAGAAAACAACATATTGTCAAATTACCTTATATTAAAACTTTTAATGAAAAAGATATTCCTTCAAAATCAAGAGCTATTCATATGAATAATGAATTAGAAGCTCATTGTAAAAAAGAAATTCAAGATTTATTGGACAAAAAATTAATTAGACCTTCTAAATCTCCTTGGTCTTGTTCAGCTTTCTATGTTATGAATGCTGCTGAATTAGAAAGAGGATCACCAAGATTAGTTATCAATTATAAACCTTTAAATAAAGTTTTAGATTGGATTAGATATCCTATTCCTAATAAAAGAGATTTATTGAAAAAACTTTATGATTCAAAAATATTTTCAAAATTCGATATGAAATCTGGTTTTTGGCAAATTCAAATTCATGAAGAAGATAAATACAAAACAGGTTTTAATGTTCCTTTTGGACATTATGAGTGGAACGTTATGCCCTTTGGTTTAAAGAATGCTCCTTCTGAATTTCAAAACGTTATGAATGATATTATCATTCCTATAAATAGTTTTTCAATTGTTTATATTGATGATGTTCTTATTTTTTCAAAATCTATTGATCAACATTTCAAACATTTAAATCAGTTTTATGATTTAATTTATAAAAATGGCTTAGCTGTTTCAGCTAAGAAAATGCATTTATTTCAAAATGAAATTAGATTTTTAGGACATAACATTGTTAATAATACTATTAAACCTATTATAAGAAGTTTAGAATTTTCTAATAAATTTCCTGATGAAATTATAGATAAAAAACAACTTCAACGGTTTCTAGGATGTTTAAATTATATTCATGATTTTTTCAAAGATTTAGGAACTCTTTGCAAACCTCTTTATAATAGATTAAAAAACAATCCAGAACCTTGGACTCAAGAACATACTAATATTGTTAAACTTATAAAACAAAAAATTCCTTCTTTACCTTGTTTAAATTTACCACATCCTCATGCTAATATCATAGTCGAAACTGATGCTAGTGATATTGGATTTGGAGGTATTTTAAAACAAAAATTATCAAATTCCTCTGAAGAACAATTGGTTCGTTTTTATTCAGGTGCTTGGAATAATACTCAAAAGAATTATTCAACTGTTAAAAAGGAGATTTTAAGTATTGTTTTATGTATTACTAAATTTGAAGATGATTTATTTATGAAAAAGTTTTTATTAAGAATTGATTGTCAATCTGCAAAATCAATTTTAGAAAAAGATGTTAAAAATATTATTTCTAAACAAATTTTTGCTAGATGGCAAGCATTGTTGGGCAATTTTGATTTCGATATTGAATTTATAAAAGGAGAAAGCAATTCATTACCAGATTTTCTCTCTCGTGAATTTTTGCAGGGAAAATGAGTTCATCGTCTTCCTCCAAGATTGAAGACAAGAAACCAGTTAATCAAAAGCTTGTTCCTTTCTCAAGTCAAAATCGTTTTTCCCCATTAACTCCAATTGCAAAAAATTCTCAACTTTATTCAAACATGCTACAATCAAAACTAGCTACTCCAAACATTTCTCCAGTTCAATCAATTAGCCCTTTTTCAAAACCTATTCCTTCTGAGACACAAATTTCAACAAATCCTAAACCTACAAATAAAGCCCCTTATGTTCTCAATCCAAATCTCTTGAAAATCCAAATACTTGAAGATTCTCAAATTCTTAAGCTTAATCAAGGTTTTCATGTTCTTACTGAACATCTCTTTGGTCGAGGAAAAACCTTTCATGAAAACTCTTACAAATCTCGAGAATATTATCAAACCATTCTACAAGAATCTGGATCTGTTCAGATTGATCACCGTTCTAATAATAAGGAAGGATCTATTGATTTTAGCAAAACCCGAATTCTTAAAATCATTTCTCCAGAAAATTGGTCATCCAATCTTTCCTTCGAAAAACCCCTTTATCAATTCCCTGCTTATCCAAGATATTCATATTATGATTACCAAGAAGCTTGGACTAAAGCATTTTTTCTTCGAAACTATTCTCATTCATGGTTCATTTTCTTTGATAAAAATTTCAACTGTGAATACCCCAGATGGTTTGTCAATTGGTATCGTTATATGGGACTTGTTCCTATTTGTTTACCCACTGAAATTCTCAAAGGATTTTCTAAATTCAAAGAACTATTTATTCAACAAATCCCAGAATTTGAATATTTGTTACAGTTCACCATGTTATTCAAAGTTCCATGGATCATGTCCTGGACATTCTCTTATCAAGAAGCAACAGACTTAAATCCCCCTTGGCTCAATAGACAATTTCGTCTAAAATGGTGGGATAAAGTCACAATTTCTCAAGCAAACGAGCAGGCTGTTTTCAATCATTATCAATCAATGTATAATCAAAAGCCAGAAATTGAAGCGAATCTTATCAAGAGTCTATCTTCTCCAGATGCTAATCTTATTAGCAAAATTCGTGCCGCTGCAAATTCTTCCCCTGAAGATCTACAACAATTACTTCAAGAAATTCGCAATTCTCCAACTAATTCAGAAAATTCTCCCACATCTGTCAAAAATAATTTTCAAGATGCTCAAGATCCTTTTGATGATCCATTTGCAGATTAATTAAATTTTTAATTTTGGTGTTATACCTTCAATGTAAGGTATTCTTTCATTTCGTATTTCACCCTCCACCCTTGGTGTCATACCTTTTTAGGTATTTTGCAAAAAGTGTTTGTTATTCAAGGGGGGGTAGTACTACGTGTTATCAAATTGTGTTAGTATTTATTCAACTGTTATCAAATTTATACACTGTGTGAGTACATCAATTATCAAAAATATTATCAAATCCTCTGCAGAGATAAGATGTTAAATTATTACAAGAAAACAAACAACTTTTACAAAGATGAAAGAATATGCTCCATTATCGCAAAAGAAGATTTTCCATTATCAAAAAATGACAAAATATGATGCCAATTTGTCAAAAGCTTTACAGTTTTGTCTGCCACATCTACACTCCGACAAATGCAAGTTGATTCAATAATTCTCAAGATTGATCCGGTAATCCTTCGGTTTCCCGTTTCAAGATATTTCAAGACTCCAAGACTCCTATATATTGAGGAGATATGTTTTAATTAGAATCATCTCTCTAGGTTCTCTAAAAATTTCTCTCATTAAATTTCTCTCTAATGTTTAGTTCATGTCTAAGAAAAGTGTTCTCCTATCTACTTCTAGATGTTCAAAATCTTTAGATTTTCAAATCATACTTGCTCCAGACGGATGCTCTGATTGTAATTTAAAAGAAGGTAATATATAAAGAATTTTATTCAATTGTTGTATTATCTCTATGACAATCTCATTTCGAGTTATTCTAACTATTAATTCTACAAAGTTTGAAATTTTTGTTAAAATAATACTCGCATTTAATAATAATCAAGTTAATCAAATTCATGCTTGAAATATTTAAATAACTTTTGTTCTTTTATTATTCATCATGTCTGATTCAAAGATACAAGCTAATCGTCATTATTATTGTAATCAATTAAAAGCTTTACAAGTTCTAATCAGTAATCATAAGTTTATAAGCAAAGATAGAAAACAGTTTTATAAACTAATGTATGATTTTTATCATCAAAAAATATCTGAAACTACTTGTTAATTTGTTCCGCAATTAATGGTATCAGAGCCTAGGTTCTATTTTTGATAGTTATGTATGATATTTCTGTTTGTTATTTGGTTAATTTTTGTTTGAAGAATTTTAAGAAAATTATGAGTTTTGTTAAGAATGATACAGAGACCAGACCAGTGATTGGTTGGATTAGCGTAAGACGTGCAAGTATGGTAAGTCGCGGAGCCGGACCACAATCATCGTTGGGCCGATGCCCTCTCTGTTCATCCTAAATAGAACAAGTAAGTTTTCTTATAAAATCTTTAAACTAAAATTAATCAAATATGAGTAGATTTTCACGCATATTATCTAAAAAATATGATACTGGTAAAAATATCATGAATAAAGAACAAGATTATGATGATAACCATATAAACTCTATTGAAGAAACTATTGATAATATAGAACAAAATTTAAATGATTGGACTATACCTAAAACAAATATAAATACAATTTATAGAATAGGGACTTTTGATTATTTTCAAAGTTACTCAATTAAAATGACTGAACAAACCCTATCCGTTTGTCAAGTCCAAGAAATGAAACAATTATTTACGAAGCAAATACTAATCATACAAAAGTTCATATGCCTAAACGACTTAAATGGTCAGAAATTACTCAATCATGTAATTGGAATTTACAAAATGTTATTGAACCAAAATCTTTAGATTCTTCAAAACAAATTTCAAATATAATTGAGCATAATGATGGCTCGGTTGATATAAATTTTTCTTCTATAAATTTTTCATCATCTAGATTTTCTACTAATTCTATTCCTGAAATTGGTACTTCTAAATCTTCGTTTTCAAAATCAAAGTCTTTAAATTTAAAAACTGTTGACTATTCTAGTTCTATTCCTAAACCTCTTTATCAAGAAGATCAAACTAGTGATACAAGTTTACCAAGTCCTACTAAATCTGATTTTATTAATGAACTTCAAAGTTATAGACAACAATTATGAGTAATAAAGTTCAAATAAATTGTAATTCTTTAAACAGAAATAGAGTTACTGCTATTAAAAGATTAAGAAATTCAATAAAAATATTTAAAAAACTCTTACAAGAAAAGGTATTAGAATTAAAAAATATAAATTTAATAATTAATGATAAGGAACTATTAGAATTAGAACAAGAAATTAATAACATAAAAGCAGTATTAAAAACCTTTAATATACATCTTGATAATTATTTAACAAATTTATCTAAATATACGTGTTAATGAGTTCTAAAAGACAGATTAGTTGTTGTAATAATAATATTTTTTGGAATAATTTATTAAAGACTAGATGGCAAATTATTGCAAGCGTTTCTAAAGAAATAAATAGAATTAAACAACTTAAAGAAGACGAAGAAATTAAATTATCTAATATTGAAAAAGACACATATAATTATAATATTCAAAAGGAAATAATATATTGTTTATCAAAAATGATTAAAAATAAATATATTGTTATTAGTGCTCAACTTAGTATTATTAAAAATATATCTTTCAGAATAAATCAATCAACTTGTTAAAATGAATATTAATATAGATATTTCTAAAATACCTTCATATGTTAATTTTGATTATTTAAAAGAAGAAGAATATTATAAAGATTATAATAATACAAAAAGAATTTGGCATGAAGAAAACTTTTCATATTATATAAGATTTTTACATTTTGGTCTTTGGGAAGATTATGTTTTATCAAATCAAATTCACTCTCCGTTTTTTCAATGGTTCGAATTGATTTATGTTCCTAAACATAATATAGATTATCCTTTTAAAATGCAAACTGTTTTTCCTGTTTCTTCAAAAACATACAAGGATGTTATTACTAATCAAGAAATTATTTCTGAATATCCGCCAAAAAAGGAAATCATTATTGATAATAATTTTATTGCAACTCCTTTAGTTAAAGTTCCGAGTCAGATAACAAATGAAAAATGTTTTCAAAATATTATTTATCAAAATAATTATTCGAATGAAACTCTTTTAACTATTTCAGATCAACTAAATAGGATTGAAGAAAATACTATAAATTTACAGTTATCAAAAGAAAATAAAATTGAAACAAAAAAATTTTATAATAATATAGCAAGCTCTAGTAATGTCAGCTTTATTCCTCATCAAATAAATGGAAATTTTAATCTTGGAAATAGAGATTTAATTGATGAATTAGAAAAAAGACTTACTAATTTTCGTATTTCAAAAAACGTATCTATAAATATGTTAAAAACAAATAATGACTCTTTTGACGAATCTGACGAAAGTAATAATGAAAGAGAATTAAATTTAGACAATCTTACTCAACAATTCATAAATGATAATGATGATATAAATCAACTTACAAATGATTTTTCAAGATTAAATAAGATTAATTCTTTTGGTAATAATCCAAAACCAACTATTAAAAATTATTGGAATAGACCTTCTCTTCCTGATGTTCAAATTGAAGAAAGAGCTTTTCAATATGATCGTTCAGCTTACGATGGTACCTCTGTTTACGAATGGAATATCGATGGTAACTCTGAACATCAAATTCTTAATATTGTTCAAGAAATGACCATGACAGCTAATGCTTACAAGTCTCACAATAATACTCAACTTCAAATTGTTAATATTATTATTTCTGGGTTTACTGGTACTCTTAAAGGTTGGTGGGATTTCTATATTACACCAGAAGAAAAGAATTTTATAATGACTGCCAAGAAAACCGTTATAAAACAAGAAAATAATTTACCTATTCAAACTCAAGAAGATGATATGGTTAATACTTTAATTTTTGCTATAATCAAAAACTTTGTAGGAGATCCTACTACTTTTCAAGAAAGAACTTCTGAAATTCTAATGAACTTACATTGTAGAAAATTAACTGATTTCAGATGGTACAAAGATAATTATCTCGTTAAAGTTTTTTCAAGACCTGATTGTAAAGAATCTTATTGGAAAGAACGTTTTATTGCTGGACTTCCAAAACTTTTTGCCGAAAGAATTAGACAAAAATTAAGAGAAAATTTTAATAATACAATTCCTTATCAAAACCTAACTTATGGAGATTTAATTAATTATATTAATAAAGAAGGATTAGCTATTTGTGCTGACCTTAGATTTAAAGAAAAACTTAAAAAGGATAGAATTAATAGTAAAAATGAATTAGGAAATTTTTGTCAACAATATGGTTATCAACCATTAACAGGTCCGTCTACTTCAAAAACCAAAAAATATAATAAAAAGTCTTCAAAATATTTCAAGAAAAAGAAATATAATAAAACAGAAAATTATAAGAATTATAAGAAAAATAAATTTTCAACATCAAAAAACCCTTATAAACAATCTAATAAAAAATCTAAAAGAAAATCAAAAGACATTATTATTTGCCATAAATGTGGTCGTAATGGTCATAATGCTAATAATTGTTATGCAAAAACAAAAATTAATGAATTAAATGTTTCGGAAGAATTAAAAGAACAAATTAGAAAAATTATGTTAAATTCTGATTCCAATTCTGATTCTAGTTTTTCCGATTTTCAAGAAAATGATTTAAACATTTTAGAGCAAAATAGTTCAAGTTCGGAAGATTCTGATACATGCGAATGTGTTGGAAAATGTAATTGTAATTATTCAATTAATGTCCTTACAAACAATGACAAAGATCTTTTAAAAAATTTAGATTCCATTAAAGATAAAAATATCCAAGAACTGTTAATAAAACAAATGCTTAATAAGAATGAAAATTCTGTTTCAGATAATACAAAAATTTTTAATTTAAAGGACATATATGAACGATTTTCTGAAACAAAACCCATTTCCATGCAATAACTTCAAGAAGAATTAAAATCAGTTAAACAAGACATAAAAGAAATTAAAGGCAAAATTATAACTCTTGAAAAGGGAAAAAATATTATTAATTCACAAAATAATGATAATAAAGATGAAAAGGTTATCGAAAGAATTATAAATGATCAAATTTCTCAAAAATGGAATACTCAAATAACTTTAGTAAAGGATAATTTTAAAATGGATATTACTGCTCTAATTGATAGTGGTGCTGATATGAACTGTATACAAGAAGGGATATTTCCCACTCAATTTTATGAAAAAACTTCTTCTAGGCTTACTGGAGCTGAAGGAACCAGTTTAAAAATAAATTATAAAGTTTCCGATGTTCATATTTGTAACAATCAAGATTATTGTTATAAAACTCATTTAATTTTAGTAAAAAATCTTACTTCTCCTTTAATTTTAGGAACACCTTTTATTACTAAATTATATCCTTTTATGGTTCAAGATGATGAAATTATTACTAAAGTTTTTGGAAAAGAAATTATGTTTAAATTTTGTGAACCTCCGTCTTATTCAACTATTAATATTCTTAATTATAAAACAAAACAAGCAAATTACCTTATATATATATATATATATATATATATATATATATATATATATATATATATAATATACATACATATATATATTGTTAAAACTGTTTAGTCGCACAGCTAAATTTTCTCGTCTATGCGTTTTCTGTCATTCACGTGTTTTCGTATATTCCGTTTGATCACGCATTAATGCAACCTGAAATAACTGATAATATTTGTTAGATAACATAAAAAACAGTTCGTCTTATTTCAGTGATGATCACATACAAAAACATTTTTCAACAATTTCCCCCTATGTGATCATTGATGAAATAAGGATAGATATAATCACATTAACAGTTTTAATCTTGAAGATTTGGGATAAAAGTTTTGTCAATGAGAAGATATATATAAAACCATTGTAATCTTTTTGAAAGTTTGTGGCTTGGTTTAACATATCTTATGTAAAAGATTCTCAGAAATTTGTTTCCGAATTAAAGTCTCGGGTTCGGTTATCAAAGGGTAGTCATATATGTATCTAAAGAAATTTCCTTAGATTTTATAGCATTATTAATGACGACAAGTGGTCTAACAGATCGATTCAGATGAACGCTCATAGGTATAGCTCACACTTCACTTGGGTGTTTGGTTGTTCTGGCAGCAGAACAAGTTAATGATCACTAAAAATGAGTGATATCTCTCTCTGACGACTCACACTCATATCGGAGGTGTTCAGCTATGCTTTTCCTGTAAAGTCACTTAGTCGCATTATTAGATAATCAATCACATAAGACTGGTTTCGGCATTACTCAGTGGGTTTCTTCATTCATGCCATTAAAGTTCACTCTCTCTCCGTCGGGAAATACATGTAGAGGGGTTTAGCAGTTTTCATAGTGCAGTTTGCAACTAAGATTCTTCAGTGATGAAGGCTACAGTATCCCGGGAAATCCATTGTTGTTGCAGCTTCTTCTTTGATAGTATCCTGTTTGTTGATCAATACCGATTTCTTGTAAAAAGATATTTTGTTTTAGCATTGAGAATTTGCTACATTTGAGACCTTTTTAAGAGTATTTGACTTGAGTGATTGAGATATATTCTTTTGTGAAAAAATGGTTAAAACAAATCGCGAGATTTTATGATTTTTGTTTTGAAATAACCATTTGGTTGAAAGTTTGTTTGAAAATACCAAATATAGAATATTTTTTTTGTTTTGTTTGGTATATCTTTATTGAATCCATTTGTTTTCTTGTTGATTTGTCTTTGAGGATTGGATGTTGATAGATATTTGTTTCTCCTTTGGTTTTCTTGTAAGGATATGTCGTTGTTTGCTTGATGGATCATGGGATCGCAAGTCTTCATTTTTGGTTGGCTTTTATCTAGGTAGGGATAAGTGGCATAAAAGACAGTTTGTCTAGTATGTAAGAAATGAATGTATCGTCCCTGGTCATTTTGATATCTAAGCAAAAATGAGACCGTGACAAGGTATAATTAGGTATACCTTATAAGAATAGTAACACACCTAAGCTCACAAGAAATGATTTCCACAATGATTTAGATCGACGAGGCACAAATTCTCACATGGGTTTTTGTTTTCCTCTGAACCTCCTAACCTTATGTCCCTTGATTGTTTAAAATCGTCAATAATGAAATAAAATCGAAGGAAATAAAGTTATATACATTATGAAAAGTAGGATATTTGAACCTTCACTCCAATTGAGAATCAATATGACTTAAAATCTTCATCGAGCATAAGCATATGAAAATTAAGTCAAGAGAAGATTAATCACAAGGTTCTATAAAAGCTTATTATGGCAAGTCTTTTATTAATTTTTTTCTTGAAGATTTGTTTTTCTGAAGATTTGTTTTTCTGAATGTTTTTGGAAATATTGGTTATTTGAATGTTTTTGGTATTTTTTAAAAGGAAAGCAATTTTCAATTGTTTTTGAATTTTCCTTTTGAATGAAAGTAAACACACTTTTGTACAAACAAAAAGTAAAAGTTTAAGGATAGATGTTATCTGGATTTAACATTCCTAGACGGCCTAGGAAGTATTGAAACTTTGTTTCATCGAGAGCCTTAGTGAAGACATCGGCAATTTGATCTTCGGTGTTGATGAAGTGTAATTCGATATGACCCTTTTGAATGTTGTCTTTGATGAAATGATATCGAATATCGATGTGCTTTGTCATGGAATGGTGAACGGGATTGTGAGAAATGGCAATTGCACTGGTTGAGTCACAAAATATGGGAATTTGTGAAATTTTGAAGCCATAGTCTCGCAGTTGAGTTTGCATCCATATGACTTGCGAACAACAGCTGGCGGCAGCGACGTATTCAGCTTCTGCTGTTGATGTGGATACACAAGTCTGTTTCTTTGAAGTCCAACTCACTAGTATACCTCCTAGGAATTGACAGCTACCAGATGTACTCTTTCTATCTAACTTGCATCCTCCATAGTCTGAGTCGGTGAAAGCGTTCAGCTGAAAATCGGATTTAGCTGGATACCAAAGGCCAAGTTTGGGAGTGCCTTTTAGGTATTTGAAGATGCGTTTCACAGCAACTACATGGGATTCCATAGGATTTGCTTGGTATCTGGCACAGACACATGTAGAAAACATGATGTCAGGTCTGCTGGCAGTGAGGTATAAGAGTGATCCGATCATTCCACGATATCTTTTCTGATCAACAGGTTTGCCATTTAAGTCTGCATCGATTTTGTATCCAAAAGCCATTGGGGTTTTTGCGGTATTGGATTTGTCCATTGAAAAGCGAGTGAGTAGGTTTTTGACATAATTCTCTTGGTTGATGAAAATGCCATCAGTTGATTGTTTGATTTGAAGTCCGAGAAAAGTAGTCATCTCCCCAATCATGCTCATTTCAAATTTGCTCTTCATTAGATCTGCAAACTTAATACTCAAAGATTCATCAGTAGAACCGAAAATAATGTCATCAACATATATTTGTACGATTAAAAGATGTTTATTATAGATTTTACGAAAGAGGGTTTGATCGATTGAACCTCTTTTAAAACCTGATTCTTCGAGAAAGGTTGTCAATGTGGCATACCAGGCTCGGGGTGCTTGTTTCAAGCCATAGACAGCTTTCTGCAATTTGAAGCTGTGATCAGGAAATTTGGGATCTTCGAAACCTGGTGGTTGTTGGATGTATACATCGCGATCTAACTCTACATGTAGGAATGCACATTTAACATCCATTTGGAATACTTTGAAGTTCTTATGTGCAGCATATGCAAGAAAGATGTGAATTGCTTCAATTCTGGCAACTGGAGCATATGTTTCATCGTAGTCGATTCCTTCTTGTTGTGAATATCCTTTGACTACGAGACGTGCCTTGTTTCGACAAACGATTCCTTGATCGTCAGTTTTGTTTCTGAATACCCATCTTGAACCTATAACAGAAACATCGGGTGGGGTAGGGACAAGATTCCATACGTCATTTCTTTCAAATTCTTCTAGCTCTTCTTGCATAGCTTTTACCCAGTCTGGATCTTTGAGAGCAGAATGTATGGTTTTGGGTTCAGTCATGGATAAGAAGGCTCCAAATAAACAATCATTAGAAGTTGCGGCTCTAGTTTGGATGCCTGAGTTTGGATCTCTGATGATTTGGTCAGTTGGATGGTTTCTGGTCCATTTTATTAAGCGATTCTCTTCCGCTATAATAATTGGAATTTCAGTATCCCATTGTTCTTCTCCGGGAGTTTCATCTTGGAATAGGTTTGAAGGTTCCCCCATAAATGATGCATCAGGATTGTTTTGGATATTTGGGGATGGGGTATTTAAAGGAGGATTTGGTGTTTGCTCCAATGAAGAAGTATGTGTAGGTGGTTCCCCCTTGAATTGATCTGCATCATTTCGGTTTGTTTGTGGAGTTCCTTCAGTGGTCGTTCCTGTAGAATCAATAGAAGTAGTTAGAAGTTCAGAATTGTAAGCGGTTTTGGGTTGTTCAAAAAGTAAATCAAGATCGATTTCAATGTCTATGTCAGGAGAAGGTGTTTGTTGAATTGGATTTTGAAAAATATTATCAATCATTTTAGAACCAAAATGTTCACGATCCAATTTTCTAACATAAAATTCATCGAAATGAACATCAGTACTTTCTTCAATTACTCTGGTACGTTTGTTCAGTACACGATAAGCAGCTGAGGAAAACGAGTAACCAAGGAAAATTCCTTCGTCCGACCTTGATTCAAATTTTGAAAGGTGATCTTTATTGTTCTTTATGAAGCATCGACAACCAAAAATATGGAAAAATTTGATGTTTGGTTTTCGGTTGTTAATGACTTCATATGGTGTTTTATGAAGATGTTTATGGATTAAGGAACGATTTTGAGTGTAGCAAGCTGTGGCTATTGCTTCTGCCCATAAGTATTGTGGCAGATCAGCGAAGATAAGCATTGATCTTGCAGCTTCACATAGAGTTTTGTTCCTTCTTTCGACAACTCCGTTCTGTTGTGGAGTGTATGGGGCTGAGAAGTTATGTTCAATTCCTTTGTCTTTGAGAAATGAATCTAGAGTCTTGTTTTTGAACTCTAAACCATTATCACTTCGGATTCTTCGAACAGGTCGTTTGAGCTTCAGTTCGATTTGTTTTATGAAGTTGATCATCTCTTCAGGTGCTTCTGATTTTAGTCTTAAGAAGAAGACCCAAGTAAAGCGCGAAAAGCCATCAACGACAACAAGAATGTACTTCTTCCCTTGTATGGTTTGGGTTTTGGCAGGGCCACAAAGGTCTATGTGCAGCAATTCTAGTGGTTCGGATATACTAGATTCTGAGATGCTTTTGTGAGTGGATTTGGAAAGTTTTCCCTTTTCACATGCAGCACACAGAGTTTCATTATCAAGCTTCAGAAGTGGCAGTCCTCTAACAAGATCATCGCCGATCAGTTTGTTGATGTACCCAAAGTTTAGATGGGAAAGGCGGCGGTGCCATAACCAACTGATATCTGCTGGGGCTTTTGATAGCAGACATATATCGGGTTTACCATAGATAAGATCCATGTCAAGTGGATACATATTTCCGGCACGGTAAGAATCAACAATGATTTCTTTGGTTTTGGCGTCCATGATCAAGCTTCTTTGTTTGGTGAATAGGACTTCAAGATTGTTATCACACAGTTGAGAAACACTGATGAGGTTGTGTTTCAGGTCATCGACATAGGCAACTTTCTTTATGGTAAAATTACCATTTGTTATGTTTCCATAACCCTTGATTTTTGCCGTCATGTTGTTGCCGAAGGTAACGTCTTGATTGGTTTGGGTGGGTTTGAAGTCACGAAGGTAGTTTCGGTTTCCTGTCATATGCTTGGAGCAGCCACTATCAATATACCATGTATCATCCTTGGGTTCTCCAGCATTAGATACCTGCAATTTAGACAGAAGATTTAGGTACCCAAATCTGAATGGGTCCTGGTTTGTTAGTTGTTTTTATTTTGGGTTTTTTGTTTACCGAACTTCTTGTAGCATTTGACTTTATATTGCTATAAGAGTTTGGTTTATAAGGATGGAATGGTTGAGGTTTGATTTTATTTATCAAATTTTCCCAAAAAGTGATTTGTTTCTGAAAATTCGTTGGTTGATAAAATCTGTGATTTGGTGAATGATATCCTAGATGTGAATTTTTTTTTTGAAAAGTTCTCTTCATATATAGGATATGATTGGCGGTTATGAAAGGCTTTTTGAAGATGATGTTTTGAAACTTTCTGATTTGGTCGTTTTTGAAAGTTCCTTGAATTTTTAAAGGTGATCTCTTGAAAGCGGTTTTCAAAAGGTTTTTGAAAAGGTTTTGGTTTTTGTTTGGAAACCTGTTTTTGAGGTATGACGTATGGTTTAACAGGTTTCTTTGGTTTGTTTTCAAAAGCCTTTGGTTTGTTAAGTGGGGTTATGGTTGCTTCATTGGTATGTTTGATTTGGTTTGTTGAAGAACTAGCAGAGTTTGTTTCAGATTTTACAACTCTTTTGATAGACTTTTTGGAAACAGTGAAAGCAGTGTCATCTGGGCTACAGTTGATAACTGTTTCGTCATCTGAATCTTCCTCATTAGCAGATGTGAAAAGATCTGGAAGAGTGGATTCAGAGTTTTCACAAATTGTCATGTTTTCTTGTTTAGCTAGTTCATTTTCAAAGGATTCTCTTCCAATTCCTGGTCTGTAATTCGTATCAATTTTGCCAGTTCCTAAGGTGTTTGCTTTGGTGAAAACATCATCACTTAGTTTTCTAGCAATTTTGATAGAATTCATATTCCATATCAATCTTTTGTTTTCAGATTCAAGAAAATTGGTTTGGTTTAAAGAATCAGTCAGTTTTTCATTTAAAGTTTTGTATTTTTCAGTTGATTCTTGAAAGTTTTGTTTCAACTGAAGGATTTCCTTTTCTAAAACATCTTTTGTTTCAGAGGAAATGACTGACTGATTTTTTTGTTCCAAATCCTTTTTCTGAATTAGGGTTTGATTTAATTGTTCCAAGACGTGATTATAATCTTCTGATTTTCTTTCAACGTCTCTTTCCAATTTGTTCTTTATCCTTGTTGATTCTCCAAATTTGAGTTGCAAGGTTTGTAACTCAGATTTGCAGATATCGGAATTGATCATTGTGTCATGATATTTTTTGAGATCAGCTTCTAGACTTTTCTCAATCTTGGTTATATGGGACTCAAAAATTGATTTCGAAAGACCAAGTTCAGAGATCATAGACCATACCTGTTCTATGACGTTTGGAGCTCTTGAAGGTCTATCAACACCAACTACGAAACAGAAGTTTGATTGTGTTGGTTCATTGTCAGCTTCGTCTTCAGAAGTTGGCCAGTATTCCACGTTTGGTTCATGGATTGCCATCAATGCTCTTTGCTTATCTTGATTTTCCTGTTTCTTTAATTCATCGGCTTTTTGAGCGTAGTATGCTGAGTCTTTGACTTTGGTTTTGTTTTTGGCTCGGCATTCTCTGGCATAGTGATTAGTTCCTTTGCAGTTGTGACAAATGATCACTTCTTCATCACTGTCATCCTTTTGACTTTTAATCGGAAGTCTTTCAGGAGCTTGAGTTTGGATTTGTTGGGAAGATTGGGAAGGGCTCTGCTGGAATCCAAAATTTTGGTTGTTTTGAAAGCCATTGTTTTGATTAGTGTAACCTTGATTGTGGAATCCTCTGTTTTGGTTTTGAAAACTGTTGTTTTGGTTATTGTTATGATGACTTGAGTTGGGATTGTTTTGAAATCCCTGGTTTTGAAAACCTTGGTTTGAATTGTTTTGGAAGGAAGGTCTTTGAAAATTTTGTCCAAAATAAGGTCTTGGTTGAAAACCTGAGTTGTTTTGAACAGGTTGAGGTCTTGGTTGAAATCCACAATTATTTTGTCCAAATGATGGTCGGTTTTGAAATTTTGGTTTAAAATTCGATTGACCGTGATTTGGAATAAATCTCTGGAGGTTTGTGTTTGCTACCAAAGCACACAGTTGTTGGTAGTCTGCTTCATCATTTAAATCAGATTGATCAAAAGAATGGTTCAAAAAGGGTTGGTTTTGAAAAGATGTCTGATTAAAATGATTGAAGTTTTGTTCATTAAAAGGTGTTTGGTTTTGAGAAGATGTGGAAACGAGAGCAAGTGGTCCTCCAAAAGCTGTAGTGGTTGGTGGGTCAATCGAGGATTCATACGATTGAAGTTCTCCATACAAATTGTATAAAGTTTCAGTATGAATGGCTGGATTTCCCTGAATGATGAGTTTAACCATCTTCCAGCTTTCGTAAAGATTGTTTAGAAACTTAAGATTTATCTCGTGTTGTGTCTTTTTGATGCCCAAATTGTTCATTTTTACCATGATAAAATTGAACCTATCATGAGCATCATGGATGGTTTCTGATGAAAGCATCTTGAAATTATCGAATTCATTTAAAACAGATGTTCTTTTGTTTCCAACAATTCTTTGATTTCCACAAAAACGATTTTTTAAATTTTCCCAGATTTGATTTGCAGTCAACAGTATTATGTCATCCATTTGACTTAGAATATTGTGGGGAATTCCAGACACAAGTTCCTTTTTGGCTTGGAGTTGCAGCCTTTTTTCGGTTTCAGCAAGAGTGGCTTGATTTGTAGCAAGAGTAGCCATATTTTCTGGAGTAACATATGTTCCTTCTACACAATTCAAGACATCTTCACTTATGGTGTTAAGATGAAGATTTATACGGCCAACCCACGAATTATACTCTTCAGGAATAAGTATGGGTGCCCGTGAACCAGATCCCAAGCTGTTAGCAATAGAAACAGAGTTCATGTTGGAGTAATTAGCAGAAGACATTTTTTTTTGTTTTGAAAGGATTTTGAACAAGTGATATTAAAATGAAATTTTTAAAGAAAAGCTTATGGAAGGTTTATAAACGCTAACCAAAAGTTTTCGACAAAAATTTCAAAGTAAATCACACAAGCTCTGAATTTTTTTTGTTTAAGATTTTTTTTTTTTTTAAATTTTTTTAAATTTTTATTATTATTTTTTTTTTTAAGGATTTTGAACAAGTGATATTAAAATGAAATTTTTAAAGAAAAGCTTATGGATTTTTTTTTTAAGGATTTTGAACAAGTGATATTAAAATGAAATTTTTAAAGAAAAGCTTATGGAAGGTTATAAACCTTCCATAAGCTTTTCTTTAAAAATTTCATTTTAATATCACTTGTTCAAAATCCTTAAAAAAAAATTAAAAAAAAAAATTAAAAAAAAAAAAATCTTAAACAAAAAAATTCAGAGCTTGTGTGATTTACCTTGAAATTTTTGTCGAAAACTTTTGGTTAGCGTTTACATGGTTGGTTTTGGTTATCCCCGAGTGACCATCTTCTCTGACCAGATGCCACAACTATGGGGTGCGATTTTGACTGTGGTGAATGCGTCAAAGAGTATCTGCATCGTCGGTGAGTATTGCATCCTGGCGGCAGCGAGAATGAGCGCCACCTGGCGGTCCTGAAGGATGATGCTCCAATTCTATGTGGGGAAGGATGGTAAGTTCTCTTCTCCCCCTCCCCCCTTCCTTTTTTGGAAGACGAAAGGGGTTGCTAATTCATTTGTTGTTTGTATTCGCAGGTATCGAAATGGTGTTATCCATTGAGATGGTTATGTGGGGCAAGTACAAGGGCGATCTCCAGTACCATGAGGTACCCTTGATGAAGATCCTTCCTCCGCCCGTTAGTGCCGATAGGGGGCTAGCGCTTGCCGCTCCTTCTGCCGTCAGGGTCAAGGGAGCTGCCACTCAGGCTGACCCTAGTTTGGTCGTGTTTCCCATAACAATCCTCTGCATCATACCTCTGATGATGAAACAATAAAGGAGTTGTTGATCGGCAGCAGCTGTGTAACCACCAAGCAGCGGATATCCTGGATGGACTCCCCTCTTGCGGAGGATGTTTGGTCCAATACGATTGATAGGCACCTTCGTAAGAAGTGTAACATTGAATTTTTACTAGGGGGTCCAACACAGTGAACGACATCCTCGATGATGACACTTCTCACCAGTCGGAGGGGATGGACAAAGAGGCAACTGAACTGCCTCGGGAACCAAAGAAAGAAGCCGAGTATGCCACCGGTCTTAGCAATAGCGAATTTGGGAAGAAGCCGAAGGTTAACCTCCAACTGCTTCTCGCTCCACTTTGTCTCCAATGAGAGATAACATTGTTCCTGGCGCTCCCTCTACACCATTGGTCGCTCCCGGAGTTTATCTCCCGGACTGAACTCTCAATCATGGCTCCCTACTCATGCAACATGTTGTTCCATATGTAAGGTCACACCTTATGATCTGATTAGTCAAACACATTACACGCTGACCACCACACCAATGGGAGTGTCGGCACCAGTGCCAGCGCCAACACCAGATCTCATCTGTGTCAGCGTTAACTTCATAGTCTAAGTAACTTTTATATATCAGGCAATTATATATATATATATATATATATATATATATATATATATATATATATATATATATATATATAGAGAGAGAGAGAGAGAGAGAAAATAGATATCTGATTCGTAATCTTTGTGACTAGGATCAGAACTTTACTTAGATAGGTATACATCCCTTAATTAGTGGGATTTTAGTTATTGTAATCGTATATATTCAACATTAGGGTGATATCCTAATGTATGTCTTTGTGATCGTCTTTGTGGCCTTCGTTCTCTTGATGAGAACATTCTTTCTTAGTGAAAGCATCTTTGTGATTACTCGTGTTGTTGTTTTTCTGTTTAGTCTTTTTATTAGTTAGTTCGTTTTTTATTATTCATACTTGAAGTGTATCAAAGTAGGTTTTCGATACACTCAAGTAATCATGTCGACCTCCTATAATCCCAAGTCATATGTTCTCAATAATATTCCTCCTTTTAATAAACACAACTTTACTTCATTCAAATCAAAGGCCATGGATGTTCTCCAGATCATGGACTATGACATGCTTGATATCATCAATAAGGGTCCCATTGTCTCTATGCATCGGTTATCGAATGACAATGAATTTGGTAGTAAACTAAAATAGAAATTTGTGCCAGGATATAACAAGGAAGAAAAAAGGGTCCAAAATATCGATGTAAAGGCGATGATTGCTATTAGAAATTCGCTTCCATTTCATGTCTATCATTTGGTTCAAAATTGCTCAATTGCACAAGAGATGATGATCACCCTATCATCCGCCTTCGACAAAGAAGATCTATCAGATGACGAAGTTTCAAAAGGTAAGTGTGTCATGGGTCAAATCGTTGAGTCTCACGTTGATGCACCAAGGGATAGTGTTAGTACATTTGACGTTGGCCTTTATCAAATCGTTAAGTCTTAGGACTGGGACTTAGCCTCAACGTATCAGGTAAAGAACTTCGTTAACTATTCTTCCATTGAAAAAGCTGACATGTTTGATCATTTACGTTTCGATTTATCTATTTCAAACAAAGAAAAATCTTCTCTCAAAGTTGAGTTAAAAAATCTTAAAGAAATACTCTCCTCTTCTGAAGACTCACTTTCTCGTTTAAAAAAGGAAAACCCTTGTATCTCAGTGACCAACAGTTTTCTTCATACTGAAAAAGAAAATCTTGTTGATCGTGCAAGAAGCATTCAACCTATTTTAAATAGTTGGCCTTCTTCACACCGTAATGTCACGAGGATTATTAATGATAAAATTCATGATCAGTGTGAGAAAATCCTTGGAGGTGATGTTGAAGGCGTTATTTCCTTAATCAAAAAGGTCGAGACTAAATAAACTTTTTATAACGCTGACAGTCTCGAGAAAGATTTGAAAAATAGATTTTTAAGTACCTATTTCATAAATCAAACTCTGATTGATACACATTGTACTACTGACTAAAATGGTAATACCAAATGTGTATCTTGTTTATTTGCTCTTCATTCTTCTCGTCAACCTCCTCATCGTGAGTATGTCTTACCCTCCACTAAGATCTTCCTAAAATTTCCTATCTCCAATGGTGAAGTTCATTATGTAAATGAAATTATCAACATGTTTCCTCAGTGCTCTATTAGAAACACTGAATCTAGAGATCAATCAAAGCCTTCTGTTTCAGATGATTCTTTAATCTATTATGTGTCTGATGAAGAAGAATCATATGATCATACCATCGATGACATTCCTTGGTCCAGAACTAAAGCAAGAGTTTTCAAATCAAATGATCAATATTCTTCAGGTTCCATTGATAAAAGAAAACAAAGTTCTAATGTTAAAATAAAGAATCCTAGAACCAGAGTTTGTTATCAGTGTGGTGATGCCTCTCACAGAGTCAGCGAGTGTACATTTGAAAAGAGCTATGTTCACGCTGACAACATCATAACTCAAAATGATAAATGCATCAAAAAGGGAAAATCTTTTATTTGTCTCCCTAATGCTTGTTATCACATTTTCTCTTAACTGATCCATTGCAAGATGGGTCAGTGTATACTAATTGTACATTTTGGTTTTTTTGGTTTTCAGGGTAAAGAACATATTTGGTATTTAGATAGTGGTTGTTCAAGAAACATGACAGGTTTCAAGTCACTTTTGGATAACTTTGTAATGAAGGATGGTCCAACTGTTACATATGGAGACAATAGCAAGGGAACTACAAAGGGATATGGAACGATCAAGTGTAAGTTGGTTGTATTCAAGAATGTTTTGTACGTGAAAGGTATTCAACATAATCTCATCTCAATCAGCCAACTGTGTAATGTTGACTATGAAGTTCACTTTAACAAGAAGGAAGGAAAGGTTATTTCTCAAAAGAATTTCACTGTACTTACTGAAAATAGACATAATGACATTTATGTTTTGGACATGTTCTCTGCTGACAACTCTCTTCGACGCTACTTCTTTTCTCGCGTTCAGTCTCATTTAAATTGGCTTTGGCACAAGAGACTATCTCAATTGAATTTCAAGAACATATCAAAGATTTTTGAGAATCAGATTGTGCGAGGAATTCCTAAGATGCAGTTTGTCAAAGATAAGCTAAGTTTAGCGTGTAAAAAGGGAAAGAAAACCAAGTCATCCTTCAAGCCAATGTTCCGTTCCTCCATTATCAAACCCTTTCATCTCCTCCAGATGGAACTTTTTGGACTAGTCCCAATTAAGTCAATAGCTAGGAATAAGTTTACTCTCGTCATCGTAGATGACTACTCAAGGTTTACTTGGGTAATATTTTTGAGAAATAAAAGTCATGTTGTTGTTGAAATCATGTCATTCATTAAGCAATGAGAAGTTCTTTACAATCATGAAGTTGGAAAACTATGTAGTGATCATGACATTGAATTCAGAAACTCCTCCTTAGAAGACTTTTGCTTTAATTTAGGAATCTCTCAAAAATTCTATGTTGTTAGAACCCCCTAAAAAAATGGCACTGCTAAAAGACAAAATAGAACTCTTATTGAAGCTGGAAGAACTATGGTTGTAGAAGCTGGTCTTCCTCTGTCCTTTTGGGCCGAAGCTATCAACACAACATGTTTTACTCAAAACCATTCCATCATTGTAAAGCGTCATGGGAAGACTGCCTATGAGTTGTTTAAGGGGATAAAATCGGACATCTCTTACTTTCATGTGTTTGGATGTGTCTGCTACATTTTGAATGAAAGAGATCAGCGCTTAAAGTTTGATGCTAAAGCTGATGAAGGAGTGTTTCTGGGATACTCTAGTGTGTCCAAGCCTTTTAGGGTATTCAATCTTTCAAGACAAAGTGTTGAGAAACTGTTCACGTCACGTTAGATGAAGATTCATTTATCCACAATCGGAGTGATCACCCTTCTTCCATTATGAATGAACTTACCTTTAGCTCTTTAGACCCTGTTCCCAAGTTCTTTCCTAATGTCACCGAGCTTGTTGTTCCCAATACTGATCAAATCGTCAACACTCATTTTGACTCGGAAGATCAGGTTATTGTTTCAGAAGAAGCTGAGCCATCTAACTCCTAAAATTTGAAAGATTCAGTTCCAAATAACACGAATGAGAATACTAAACCTAGAATCCTTCGAGACAATCTTGAATGTCAAATTATTATAGATGTAAATTTGGTGATTCTCACTCGTAGTAAAGTCAACGACAACTTTTGCATGTTTGTGAATTTTGTCTCAATGATCAAATCAAAGATTGTTGCTTATGCTCTCAAGGAAGTTGACCTGGATCAAAGCTATGGAAGATGAGCTGAATGATTTCGAATGTCATCGTGTGTGGACTCTAGTTCCCATACCTCAAGGAAAAACCATCAATGATACATGTTGGGTATTCAAAAACAAGATGGGTGAAGATGAAATCGTCATTAGGAACAAAGCAAGACTCGTGGCCCAAGGATTTTGTCATCCGGAAGGATTAGACTATGATGAAACCTTTACCCCTGTTTCCAGACTTGAAGCAATTCGTCTGTTCCTTGCTTTTGCTTCATTCAATAACTTCAAAGTCTATCAAATGGACGTAAAGACTGCCTTCTTACATGGGTATCTTCAAGAAGAAGTCTTTTTAAAGCAACCTCCAAGGTTTGTAGTGAATAATTTCCCAATCATGTATATCGTCTTGATAAAGCTTTCTATGGTTTGAAGCAGGCACCTAGGGTACGGTATGACTCATTGTTGAGTTATCTTCTGGAGAGTGGATACAAACAAGGAAAAATTGACAACACTTTTTTTATCAAGCATTCAGGATCTCACATTATCCTTGCTCGAGTGTATGTTGATGACATCATTTTTGGATCCACTGATGAGAAACTAAGTTCTGAGTTTGCTGAGGTTATGGCAGGAAATTTGAGATGAGCATGATGGGTGAACTAACCTTCTTTTTAGGTTTGAAGGTTAAACAACTTATTGATAGAATCTTTGTTTATCAAGCTAAATATATTGCATACATACTGAAGAAGTTTGGCTTTTATGATAGCAAACCAACAAAGACTCCAATGACTTCATCAGCGTCTATCTCTGCTGATCCAACTGGCTCAGATGTGAATGCAACCCTGTACCGAGGAATGATAGGTTCACTGCTCTATCTCACTTCCAGTCGCCCTGACATTATGTTTTCCACCATATCGTGCACTCGATATCAAGCCTATCCTAAGGAATATTATCTTCTCGTTGTAAAAAGGATCTATTGTTACTTGAAGCATACACCCAATCTTGGGTTATGGTATCCTCGCGACTCTGAGTTCAAGCCGGTGGGATACAATGACTCGGATCATGGCAGATGTGGTATTGATCGTAAAAGTACTTCGGGAGGAGCTAAAATGCTTGGAGATAGATTGATGAGTCGGTCCCACAAGAAGCAGACATCAGTGGCTTGCTCTACCGTTGAAGCTGAATATATAGTTGTTGGAAGGTGTTTTGCTCAGATTCTATGAATTCAAAATCAACTCATGGATTATGGTATCATTTTCTCAAAGACTCCTAACTGATGTGACAATACCATCACAATTCAGATGATACATAACCCAATACAACATTCCAAAATCAAGCACATCAACATTCGTCATCACTTCATCAGGGAAATTGTTCAAAAAGTAAAAGTGGAGTTGTTATACATTCCATCCACTGATCAACTGGCTTATATTTTCAATAAGGCATTAGAAGAGAAGACCCTAAACAAATTGATTACGTATCTTGGCATGCTTTCAATGACTTAATTATTTTCTAACTTGTTTAAAATAACTTTGTTTCTACTTGATTTCTTAGAACACACAAAAAAAAGTGTTGCTTTTATTATGCTTTTGTCATAGAACTTTACATGGTTTGATTAAGCTTTGCATCTAATGTTACAAGTACCCTCTTTTCTCTCTATTTTCTATTTTTTAGGTCTATCAATACTTTATCTACAAATTATCTGCACCTCTTCCTTCCAGAGTTAGAAAGATTTGGGGTCATTCATAATGTTTTGAATGCTCTAGTTGTTGAGAAGAATATTGGCATCAAGTATTTTTCTTGTTGACAATACACTTTCTTTCCTCAACTCATTGTTATGGATGCAAGAAGCCACCATCAATACAGTGAGTCTTACTTTCATCTACTGACTCATAATCCGATGAAACCTCGAGTGTCCTCGTGTTGATCTTTTCAACTCGATGGTTTCACGGATTAGAGTTCATTAACTCGTTGGTTACAAAGACTGGTTTATGTTCCTTTCTTGCTCTTGGTGAACATGAATATTGTAATATATCCTCAACATTCAACGATTAAGGTTTTGTCATTCTCGGTTTGTAATGAGTTATATTTTACATTGATGTGCTTGTTCTAGCTTGTGTACTCTATTATAGACTATTTTGAGGAGGAGGTATCTCGAAGAAAGGAAAATTATTTATGAGCTTTTAAATCAAAAGATCTTCTAGCATTAGTTTTATGATTCTCCTGAAAAAGGCTACGTAAAGCGGCTCTGAAAAAATTGTATATTCCGTTTTAACTATTCTTCTGTTGACCATTTTTTACGTTTTGATTTCCTTACTTATTTTGTCTTGTACAACATTAAATGAATTGATGGTGAATTCTAAAATTCTAGACTGAAATTTTATGATATAGAAGATAAACCACTTCTTGTTGATAAGTTGATTGTTTATTATTCACGCTGATCTCACCTCAGCGTGACTGAAACACTCCATTCCTTCCTCAATTTATTCTTTATAAAACTTAACGATTCAATGTGATAAACCACAGACTAATAAAAGTTTGAAACTTTGTGCCGATGGTTAGTCTATGTACCATAGGGTATCACACGCTCCAATCCCCTCTTGCCCATATATTCTTCTTTAGAATTTTATAATTTAGCATACGAATCCAGACGTTGATAAGAATTCGAAAAATCAATGTCGATGGGTATATCATTGTGCGTGATGTATTGCACGCACCTACCCATTCTTTCCCAACAATTCTTCTATTATAGAGGTTAATGATTCACTGTATTAGCCATACACTGATAAAACTTCTACACTCTTTGTCGATGGGTACATTTAATATTGGAATGTATTACACACATCATTCCATTCTTGCCCTTTATTCTTCTAATAAAAAAAGTTAATGATTCAGCGTATAGAACCATATGCTGATGAGACCTCGCAACAATATATCAGTGAATGATAGTTAAAACCCATATTATAAGGAGACATCACAATCTCACTTCACTGTCATCTACATTATTGATCTGCTGATAGAGTTATTCAGATACATTGAGCACTTCCGCCAGTACCATAATGTTGCTGATGTCAAAAGGGGGAGATATACTTTCACAACAACATATTCATACTTTTAGGAGGAGATACCAATACTCTTCATTTTCTCAGGGGCGGTACTATACTTATCATGGCACATGGTCTTCCATACGCTCATACGTTGTCCTTAATATACCTTCGTCTATGATTGGGTAAATATCTCAAAGTAAAGAATAGACTATGCTATCAGATTCAAGAAAGGAAGTTCTCGTCTTCAGGGGGAGCAAACGCCAGATGTTATAAATATAAGGGGGAACATATCAGCATTCTATCATTCTGCTGCAACCCGTGCTACGTTGATTATATTCGTTGTTCTTAATGCTTCTACTACTTATAACCAAAAAAGGGAAGTCATATACCTTCTCAAGGGGAGCATATGCTGAAAAACTTCGTTGAAGATTAGTTTTGACATAATTAGACAAGGTGAGATTGTAAGATCACACCTTATGATCGTATGAGTCAAACACATTACACACTTACCACCAACGCCAATGCCAGCATCAACATAAGCACCAACGCCAAAACCAGATCTCATCAGCGTCAGCGTTAAATTCATAGTCTAAGTAACTTTTGTATATTAGGCAATTATACATATATATATATATATATATATATATATATATATATATATATATATAAGATATCTGATCTATAATCTTTGTGATTAGGATCATACATTTACTTAGTTAGGTATACATCCCTTGGTTAGTGGGATTTCAGTTATTGTAATTGTATATATATATATATATATATATATATATATATATATTCAAAATTAGGGTGAAACCCTAATGTATGTATTTGTGACCTTCGTTCTCTCGGTGAGAACATTCTTTCTTAGTGAAAGATACTTTGTGATTACTGGTGTTCTTTGTTTTCCTGTTTAGTCTTTTGCTTAGTTAGTTAGTTCTTTGTTATTTATACTTGAAGTGTATCCGATTGATATAAACCTTCAGCGTATGATTGGAGTCTTCATGCATTCCCTCTGGCTATAATAAAAGCATTGGATCTGCTCTATAACTCCCATAGGGTGAACAACCTTCGGTATGTGGTGGCCTAGGTTGCCCCATACTTGGTGGTTGTGGTTGGGCGCCTACGTCATGTTAGCTCGGATTTGGCGGAATTTACTATCGCCCGAGCTGAGTGCGATGAATTTAGGGAGAACGTGTTACACCTCGAGGAGGATAAACGCAAATTTGAAGAACGTTATGACCTATTGGCCGAGGAGAAGGCTTCGGTAGACGACCAAGTGACAAGCTTGGACGAAGAGGTGAAGCTTCTGTCTTGACAAGTGCAGACCTTGGAGGCGTATAAGGAAACGTTTGAGGGTCAAGTGAAGCAACATGGCGAGCAATTGGTGAACGAGGGGTCGAGGAGGAAGATCATGGAGGAGGACATGACTTGGATTCTCCAAAATGGGGTTGTGTGCATGGTGGATCAGGTTATTGAGAGCCCTGAGTTCTCATTCGGGATTCGGTGGATGAAAGCAGCGTGTATGGCTGCCGGTGTGGAGGGTGGCAAGCAAGCGGTACGAGAGCAAGTGGTTGTTGGAAAATTTGATTCAGGGGAGTAAAGTATAATAGTGGAGAAGATACAAGCAAGGCATACCTCCGTGAAGTCGTTTATGGAAACGGATTTTGCTTTGTATCTCCATTTGGGTGAGCTAGATTTGGTTGGCCTCCGTCAACGGTGTTTTGATTCTGAACCTGAGGAGAACCCATTAGAAAGTAGCTCTCCGAATGTTGGACCCTCCTCCAATCCTCCTGGTAACTAACATCTCCCTCTTCTCTTGGTTTGAGCTTTTGATAGTTGTGTTTTGGAAACAACATTTGGACAAAGTTTAACTTGGTTGGTGACCCTACGTGGTCTTTTTTAAGTCTGGTATGTGTCCGGCATATAATTTACCTTGGTTTGCAATTTAATGGTATCTTTTGACTGAATCTTCCTCGTTTTGGTCCCAGATGGGTCATGTTGGCCACTGGTTTAATTTTTCCCACAATATTGATGTTGACCTTTCAGGTACATTTGTTCATGCTTTTTCCTATTGGGGGGATTTTTTCCTAAGGTTTGTGTTGGCCTTAGGAATTGGGTGGTAATGGCTCCTTTTTGCATGGCAGGGTATTAAGACTCGAAGGATACTCTCCTTTGGTAGATGAAACTTGTGTATACCTATCCAAAGTTTGTTGACTGTGGCCCGGGAGTTCTCACTTGTAAACTCGGGGCTCCTCCTTCTTTCGATTCATTGGCCTGTATTTTTAGGTTGAGCCCTTGGATAGCCTTTTTTTTATATGAACCTTCACAGGTTCACTTTTGTTAGGCTATTCCCATTTAATTAAAGTTTTCAAGTTACCATTTAAGACTTTATTCTAAGTCTTGGGCCAATGAGAGTTGCACTCTGGCCCTAGTCATCTACGTTAAGCCGAGATCATCACCTCAAGGTGTTTAGGACTTAGGTATTTTTTATATCAAGGGAAAGGTTATGAACCTTTAAAGACTTTGTTCATGTCATGGGCAAAGGTAATGGTCCTTTGAGTTAGATTCACATGTTTTAGGGAAAGGTTATGGGCCTTTAAAGCCTACGGTTGCATCCTTTCATCGATTACGCTCAAGTGACATGGATGATCAGTCCTTTTTATCACATGGTAAATGTACACAACCTCTTATTTAAATGTTATCAAGCTTGAATAATAATAATAAACATCTGAATTGTTTCCGAAAGCAGTCAACCTCCATCATTCTATTGATAATGTTTTGGAAATATCAACATTGTTTAATGAGGACAAAAATGACTAAACTTTGACACGAAAATGAGCCTAGAACTAGAGCTACCTGTTCGGGTGTGATTATCCACTTGGAGTTAGATCACATTGCCCTTGACGCACCTTATTTTTTCTTCTTTCCTTGCTCTAGGAACAAAAGTGGCGCAAATTGTGCGCATTCAAAGTCTCGGGGATAGGCCTCCCGTCTTGTGCTTCCAATACATAAGCTACGTTCTAGTATGTCTCCACTATCTTGTATGGGCCTTCCCAGGTGACACTCAGTTTTCCCTGGGTTGAACATAACTGGATTCATTTTTCTCAACACCCATTCTCCTATTTTGAAATGCTTTACTCGTACATGCCAATTGTAGTAATTTTCGGTGTGAGTTTTGTAAGCAGCTTGTCGGAGCAGGGTGGCTTCATGTTTCTCGTCAAGCATGTTTGAGTCTTGACGTTGTCCAGCTTCATTGGTGGTTATGCTAATTTTCGTCACTCGTAGTGACCCGGAAAAGATTTCAGGTAGGGGTATTGCCTCTGTGTTGTATGTTAGGCTAAATGATGTTTCCCCGGTACTGGATCTCTAGGTCGTGCGATACGACCAGAGCAATATGGGAAATTCTTCAACCCATGCTCCCTTAGACCTCATCAGGCACTTCTTAAGGCCATTGACGATAGTCTTGTTTCACAACTTTGTTTGGCCGTTGGCTTGGGGATGTGCCATCGAGGTGAACCGGCAACGTATTGTCTTTTCTTCACACCATTCCTTGAAGGGATTACCTTCAAACTGAGTGCCATTATCTCTAATTAGGATACTTGGGGTGCCAAAATGCATGAGGATGTTTTTCCACATGAATTTTATCATGTGCTTTCTTGTGACGGTTGTAAGGGCACGACCTCGATCCACTTAGTGAAGTAATCGACGAGGACCAACAACAATTTAGCTCCACCTGGGGCGGTTGGAAATAGTCCAACAATATCTATGCCCTATTGGTGAAAAGGCTAGGGACTACTGATGATGGTTAGTGACATGGCGGGTTGGTTTTAGAAAGGAGTGAAAACTTGGCACTCCGGTCATTTTTTAGTGAGCTTGGCTGCATCCTTGTAGATTTTTGGCCAATACGCCCCGAGGAGGAGTATCTTCCCGATGAGCGCTTGTGCACCTTCATTCATTCTGACTTCCTCTGCGTGGCTTTCTTCTAAAAGTGATTTCCCTTCGGAGTGGCTGACGCACTTTAGCCATGGTTCCATGTATCCCCTTTTGTATAATTATGTGTCCCTTACGATGAACTACGATGCCTTGACCTTGATCTTGACCCCTCCTAGCCTCTGTGGGATCATCTGGGAGGACTCCATGCAGGAGGAAATCTATAAAGGGTTTGATCCAATCAGGAACTGTTGTGATAATGTCAACCTGATTGTTGTCAATGCTTCTTTCCGGGAGAATCTACACTAAGACTTTCTTGGTTAGATGATCGAAAGATGTTGAGGCCAATTTGCTAAGAGCATCCACCCTTGCATTCTCCCTTGGGGGATCATTTTGAGTGAGAAGCTTTTGAATGATCGTGATAACTCTCGCACTGCGTCCAAGTACCTTTGCATTATTTGGTCCTTGGCTTCGTATGTGTCATGATCTGATTGGAGATGAGGAGGGAATCATTGAGGGTTGTAAGGCATTTCTCTCCGACTTCTCGGACTAGTCGGAATCCTGTTATAAGTGCTTCGTACTCGGCCTCATTATTGGAGAACTGGAAGTTGAATCGCAAGTCATACATAAATTCATCACCGTTGGGGTTTTTCAGAATTAGTCCTGCCCCATACCCTTCCTTTGCTCGCAACTCCGTCAGTTTCTAGTTCCCAAATGTCTCGACTTGCCTCCGGTTCTGAGGGATTTATTGGTATGACTGGTGGCACAATTTTTAGTGTGTTGGGAATCTTGACTAGGAAGTCTGCCAAAGCCTAGGCATTGATGTTGGTGCGTGGGCGATAATCTATTTCGTGTTCGCCCAACTCGATTACCCATTTTGCCAGGTGTCCTGATTTCTCTGTCTCAAAAGGATTTGTTTTTTTTGGGTAATTGGTCATGACCTCAATCTTGTGGGCTTGGAAGTAGCGCATGTGACGCCTAGCTGCATAGATTAATGTGAGCACCAGTTTTTCTAATATCGGGTAGTTAAGCCAGGACCTTCTAACGCTCTTCTTAATAAATATATTGGTAGTTGTTTATTATCCCTCTCGATGACTAGTACCGATGATATGGCTTCGCCGGATGCTGCCAAGTACATTTGCAAAGTTTCTCCTGGTAGGGGGCTCGCCATGGCTGGGAGCTGGTGTAAAGCTTCTTTCAGGTGTTGCAAGGCCTTATCGGCCTCTGCTGTCCATTTGAATTGATTTTTATCAGTGAAACCTTTCGAAGTTTGGAAAAGTGAGAGAGATCTTTCAAACAACTTGGTGATGAATCTACCAAGCATCGTCAACCTTCCATTGATTTCTTGTACTCCTTTTAGGTTGTGAGGGGTTTTAGAGTCGATGAATTCTTGTATCTTGCTTGGTTTTGGCGAGATTACTTATTTGGTTATTTGATAACCCAGGAATTAGCCTTCCTCTATCCCAAAAGTACATTTACCAAGGTTGAGCTTCATTTGTGCTCTCGTCAAAGTTTGAAAGGTTTCTTCAATGTCACGAAGCAATCGTGCTTCGTTATGGCTTTTGATAACATTGTCATAAACATAGACTTCAACGTTTCTACCAATTTGGTTTGCAAACACTTTCTCCATCAGATGTCGGTATGTCGCCTCGACATTCTTGAGGCCGAATGACATCTTCTGATAACAAAAGGTGTTGCGATCGGTATGAAAGATTGTTTTCTCTTCATTTTTTCTTCTCATATGAAATTGATGATAACCGTTGTATGCATAAAGGAAACACTTGAATTGAAATCCTTCCAAGGACTCAAATTTTTGATATATCTCCGAAAGAGGGTAGTTATCCTTGGGAACGTGTTGTTTAGATCGGAGTAATCAATACACATCCGCCATGATCCATCATGTTTTTTACCATTAATGGATTTGCTATCCAGGTTGGGAAAATTGCTTCCTGGAGAATGCCTGCATCCACTAGCTTCGCCACTTTTGCATTGATTGCCTTGTTCCTATCACCCTCTTGCCCCTCTTTTTTTTCTTGATGGGGGTGCTCCCCGGGAAAATATTCAAGATGTGATTGATGACGTTGCAATCGACTCCAGTCATATCTATAGGTTGCCATACAAAGACCTTGGAGTAATGCTTCAGGAGGAAGACTAACCTTACTTTGGATTCTTTCGATAGGATGGCGCCTGTTCGTACTGTTTACTCTGGATAATCCAGGTCGATGATGTGTTTTTTTGTGTGGCGATCTTCCTTCAATTTTTTTGGGGCTCAGACTTGCGTTGGTGCAACAATGATCTGATGACAATGGTGCACGCATCGGTTAGTAGCAATGATTGCGCCTGACCCGACGTGTGTGATGAACTTGACAATACCGTGGATTATTAATGGTATGACCTATAACTAGAAAAGTTTCGGTCACCCGAGAAAGATGTTGTGCTCGGTTGGAAGACGTATCACTGAGAATCCAATCGTTCGTGTGATCTTATCTTTCCCATCATGACTAACAAACGTGAGTGGTAGATGAATGGTTCCTAGTGGCCATAGGCTATGCCCGATGAAGCTTACGACTGGACTACCCGTCAGAGGTTTTAGACCCTACTTCCCGGAGGTAGGTAGCTGTCTGAAGCATTGTTCATAGAGTATATCGGTGTTGTTTCCGTTTTCTATGTAGAAACGATGAACTTACGTTTAATGTATGTAGCCAGTAATCAGGAGTTGATCCATTGGATCCCAGTTGGGTGGCCTTGGTTCATCTATCGAGATTTTCATGTTGAGTATATTTTTGGATAATACATCAATGTCGTCCTCCGCTTCGTGGGGTTCGCTTCTCTTGTGGGGCCTGAAGATGGTGAAGATGTCATTCTTTTTGTCTTGGCGCTTGCCCACGTCTTTTTAATCTCGGGCGTTCTTCTGGTCGACATCGAACTTGGATCTCAAATCCTTTGCAATATCATACACGTTTCCCTTTAGTTGTTTTTCTTTAATTTCTTTCTTCAACACTGTGCATTCGCTAGTGTCATGAGTTTTGCTTTTGTGAAAACTCACAGTATCTGCCCTTTTCTTTTTCTGCCTTTGGAAGCATTTTCTCGATGGCATGTACGGTGGTTCGATGGTTTCGGTGCTCATCCTTGTTGAATGGATAATACCTCCGGGAAGAATGTCGCGAATGCCGATTGTGCTTGTCATGACCCCCGTCTTGGGGCTCTCGATTGCCGATATTGGGGCACGAGACTGCTTCTTCTTGTTTTATGTACCCATTGGCGACAACCTTTAGTTTGGCTTCTTTTCTCTCTTCACCTTCGATTTGTCTGAGATATTTCTCAACTCTATACTTGAGCTTGTCCACTCGTAATTATCGATGTGCTCGACTGGATCAGTTCTGCCATCGTACGTTGGGATGTACGATATCATCGCCAAGTGTGGAATCTCGTAATGTAAGAGTTCCTGGCAGAAAGCGGAGCTGGTACTCCTCATCGGGTTTTCCATGTGCAGGTATGGGAATCCACCGTACATCATGAATTATTGAGCATAATATGGGTTTTCGTAATTCTTATTGTGCATCTCCGCCTATGATATGCACGGTTGTTGTTGTGAGCTCATTTGTGTGCTTTGCTGCAACTGTGAGACGTGTACAGATTCGGTCCCTGTGAGTGTTGTGCATAGGGATTGAGCTGTTGTGTTGATGATGAGCGAGGATTAGGCTTCTGTGTCGATATTGTGTTAGGGTTGGACCCATGCGATGGTGGCACGTGGGGAATGGATCCTTGCAGTTGTTGGATGTAGGGATTGAACATCGGTGGTTGTTGTGCGAAGAACGGGATGTGCATCATGCTTGCTATGGGAGAGAATTGATAGTTCGGCACTGGTTGTTGTACGAAGGACAACATGGTTCCTGGGGACCAAGTGTTCGTACTCGCTTGCTGCAACAATGATTGTGGCTGAGAAATCGGTGTTGTGAATGTTGGGTCACCGTTATCTGTGGCGTTGCAGTCGTGGTTGTGATCAGATGCTCTGTCGTAACGGGTAGAATTCGCCATAAGTTGACTATTAATGTCGATGCGGTGTCCACCGTGGAGATTGGTGCTTGTGAGGCTGGTGTTTGGGTGGAGCTTCTCCTTCTGATGTAGATGCTTGTGTGCCGTCGAGTGACGATATAGATCTGAGTGGGCTTATTTGACCTCCATCGGGTGCCATAGGTCCTTTTACCGTCATTGTCGACATCTAGTGTCATATCAAGGTTGTGTAACTCTGAGTACATGCCCAGATGGCGCCAAATGTGGTGATATGTGCTCGGGCTTAACGGCGTCTCGTAATGGTTCCGACTAGGTTGAGCACTGTAATCCCGAGACGAAGCTCCGATGGTCTAGTTAGTATGAGTGTATGTGTGGGAATATGGAGATTAGGTTTTTGGTAAGAATAAAGCGATCCCTTCCCCTTGGAGGAGGAGGATCTCTTTTATATTTGTCTTCTTCTGAGCATGTTCCCAACAATATCCTTTGTCCCGTTTGGGCCGACAGGACATGGAGGATTCCCAATGGTGGATCATGCACCCCTAGTGGTCATCTGCTATTAGTGCAAAGAAGACAGAGGATAGTGCTCTTAGCGTTACACGTGTCGCCCTGGAAAGTGACCAAATGTGTTTTGCCTTATTATAGACTAGAGATAATCTTCTCGAATTGGACTTAGGTGCGAGAGTGCCAAGTACCAAGGTTCTAGTGTCATACCACGAGGGCGAGGGCACAGGTCAGGCACTAAGCCAGATAGCGACTGTTAACTAGGTCGCCCTAAAAATAGTCGTTATGTTAACTTTAACGTATTCCTAGAGGAATACATTAACAACTAGGTATTTCCGAAAGTTAGAGAGGGTGAAAAGGTATGGAATTTTAATTAGTTTATTCAAAAGTAGATAAATGGGAGAAAGCATGGGGGAAAAGCTTGTCTAAAGGTCTTAATGGTTAAAGACCTTTAGATTAAGTGTGAGCTATAACGTTACTAGTTACTTGCATCTTTGGTCACTCTTTGAGAGTGAAAAGCCAATAGAATCTCCATACACTCCCTCTTTTCTATTGCTTTGAACACTTGAAGATTTGTTGCTTGCATTGTGCTCTCTTTAAACCATACTTAGGCCTGGTTCAAAGCTTAAGAGTTTTATAAAAATAAATAGCATTCTACATCAAGTTAGGTCATTGTTGGTGTCTCTAATGTTCATCATTCTTCATCAACTTCCAAGCCTCCTTAGAGGAACCAAAGAAGTACAAAGGTTGTTATTTCTTCATCTCTTCCTTAGTTGGTGTTTAAATCTTTCTACAACTTGCAAGATGATCCTTAGTGGGTGTAAATTTTCTTTTTTTCTTATTTTGAAATCTCAAGTCTTCCGTTTGCCAAATTTTCTAGTTTATGAAACTAATTTTGAAATAAAACCCAACAATTGGTATCAATAGCCACCTTGAAAGTTTAGTTAGATTTTTGAAAATCTTAGTTTTGGAGAATAAGGATAACTTGTTTTTGTGTAAAAATAAATTCATACATATTTTCTTTGACAACATTTTAATTGTTATTTTTTGTGACAAAATTGACATGCATTTTTTGTCATGAACATGAGATGTAATCCATGTATGATAATCAAGTATGATATTGATTGAACTTCCTCTCTATAGCAAGGGTAGTAGGAATAAGTTATTCTTCTAGAAAGAATACATTATACGGATAACTATACACATTTAAAGCAAGACTTGTTATAAAAGGATTTTCTCATACTCATGTCATTGATTATTGTCCTTATCATACTCATGACATTGAGTATGATCAAAACTTTTTTCATAAGTAGCTATGATTAGATCAACATGGGTATTATTTACTATAAATTCATATTCTTAATATGAAATATAGCAAATAGATTTCAAGAAATACCGCTTTTCTTAACAGACCTCTACTCGAAGATATCTATATAGATTAGCCTGGAGGTTTTCTTAATCCATGTTATTCTAACAAAATGTGTAAAGCTTGAGATCCATGTGTGGATATAAAGCAAACATCTCAAGGCTGCAATCATCATTTTAATATAAAACTACAAGGTATGCTTTTATATCAAGATGAATAGAACATGTTTGTTTACAAAGAACTAGTGTGAGCATAGTGACATTCCTAATCTTGTATCAGTGATACATACTTAATCATAAGAAATTACATTCTGACCATGCCAATCCTTTTCACCTTGACTCAGAATGTGTTTCCAAAATGAAAGACTTAGGAAGGACAAGATATATTCTTGGAATGTAAAATCTATAAAGATAAATAAAATGAATGTTAAAAGTTTTATATCTTTATGCATACATTGACAATATCCTGAAGAGATCAAGATAAATGATTTTTTGGAAGAAACCTTAACATTGTCACATGGAACTAAATTTGAGCCAGCCTCAAAAGGAACCTAAGTTATAGGTTTGAACTAGCTAAAATGATTTATATTCGATTTGCTTGGCAAATGAATCTATCATTTATGCCATATTATGCATAAGACTTGGTATATGATCATGCTTTGAGCATATCATAATATACCAATTGAATACATGGTTAAGTCACTGGATGACTATATGAACATTCTAAGAGTACTTTACAAGAACTAAGATAATGGATATGAGATAATTAGTTTAGAATAAAATCTCCAGGTAAAGAGCTACATAAGATTCTGATTTCTAAGCAAATACAGATAATTATGAATTATAATTGGATTATGACTTCATTTTGGGATGAAGAGTAAGTTTAGTTGGAATGAGGTCCAAGCAAAACAAAATGACACAATCTACTACGAAATAAGAATACACTACTTTAGAAGTTGAAATCTAATATGATTGGATGAATGAGTTAATTGAAAAACTATGTTGATTTCTTCCATTCAAGGATCACATATAAATCTTTGTGAGTTCGAGAGTATACTTGATCAAGCTAAGAGACTCTATGTCACGAAAGAAAAACCAATCATATACTCCAAGACATTTAACTATACCTAGTGTAAAGTCAAATATGGAGATGATAGTATTCGCAGAAATTCACACAAATTAAGTTTAGTCGAACCCATTAATAAAGCCTTTCTCTGTTGCTTAGCGCATAGTCTTTTAAATTGTTAAAAAATTATCATTGCATGCATTCATTCCTGGTTTCATTAGGTTCTTTCATTTTGCTTCTTTGTTCCTTCTTGTTGCCTAATTTCATCTCGTGTTGTATATTTTTCTCTTATCATTTTAGGATAAGGAAGTACTAAGCCTGGGATATTTGTTAGGTGCACTTTATGCATCTTTTTGTACAACGTTTTTCCCATTTATGCATTAAAATTACTTGTAGAACTTTGCATTTGACTTACATTTTGGGAAAATATGTGTTTCTCGGTTGAAAGTATGATGATTTCATGTAATACGAGGATGGGAACACGCCTAGGGAGGTGAAAGGAGGTTATGGTGAAATTTTGAGAGCTATCGGATGAAAAGCAAGCACTTTGAAAAGTCAAAGTTGAGTTAACATGCATGGCTGATACACGGGTCTGTTATGGGTAGATTTGTTAACTTACTATTCTTATATCTTGAACTTGAACTAACATCCCGGACAAATCTAATCTTGGATTTATTTAGTATATTGGATTGCCATCGTTTCTCTAGTGGAATCTTATGCAAGGACTTAATACTTAATGGAAAAGAGTTAGACCAAGTTAATAGCACGTGCCAGCACTTAAAGAACGTTGAAGACCCTCGAGAAAGTCGGGTCAAGAGAAGTCCAAGGAGAATCCCAATATTCTTGGAATATTAGTCATTATTGTTGTGTATAAAAGACTAGATAATCATATGCACACTTGGGCATTCACTTCTCTTTCTTCTCTGATTTTCATGACACTTGAGCATGAACACCCTCTTTCTAAGATTAGCTAGCACGTATAACTGTTCTTTACAATTTAATATAATTTCTAAGGTAGGTGAGTTTATCACCTCCCGAGGTTTTATGCCGAATATCCAAAATGATTAAGGGATTTCCTCGTATATCATCGTGTTTTTGTTTTGATTTTACTTACTTGTGATTGTTTGATCGATTACCATACCTTTTCCACACCTGTTTGATCGTTAATCTATTTACATATCGAGTTATTAAGATATTATGTGGTATCTTGATACCATTTTTGAGTACTTTACAAACATATTACATCAAATCACTTGATAATCATTTTAACACTATTTTTGTCCCATTTACCTAACATATGCTTGTTTACAACTTAAAACGAATCAATTATATTCTACAGTTTTCCTAATATCATTATCTTCTTCCCATGATATTGGGCACTATCAAGATCTACGACACATTTTAAGATTTTTACCATTCTAGTTCATAAAATCACAATTTCAACATCACACCACAATTACCAATTTGGTTACGAAATTAGATTGTTAATTTTTTACCAAAACAGGGTCATGCCCCATATTTGGCCTTGAGGCTGACACAGGTCGCATCCAGTGAAGACGGTTAAGGATTTGAAGGCTGACACAAATCGTGTCACTTTACACTAAAATGACACGGGTCATGTCATGTGAAGACAAGCTTTTTTTGGCAATGAACTTTGGATGAAGACCCTTTTAAGGCAACACGCTTAACCCTCATCACGGTTATATGTACTTACAATAAAATGACATGGGTCGTGTCCTGCATATGACAACTTTTTAGTACTTTTTATTTTTAGCCTTATTTTGGGGACTGTGATCAATTGCACATATATTGACCACCAAAGAGCATCAGGATCCATACGATTTGGAAGCTTGTGGTTAGGGTTTAATCTTTATCATTTGGAAACATTATTTTGTCAGACTGCAAGTCGTATTTACGTACTATTCTATATTTATTGACATGTGTTCGTTTCAACCACGTATGGCTAAAACCCTAGCTTTCCAGTTCTATGTTTTGACTATGGTTTGCAAATCAATAATGTGATTTGATGTTTTCTTTGAATTCTATTTAGTGAATTTAGTTTTATGTTAAATTAAATTTTGGTTTGATTTTTATTCTTGTTGGCTATATGAATTAGGGTTAGATCATTCAAGTTATTTGATTTGCAAAACCTGTAATTGTTTTGTGAGTTGAAGCCAATAGCAAACACTTAATTGATTTTAAATGCGTGATTTTAATGTAAACCAAAATCACACATTCTTATGCTCTTGAACTCGAATATTGTTAAACCATTTCGTAATCTCCAATATTTGGCAAACACATGATATATAATTGTAACAAACTCATTCATATTTTAGAGTCCCTTTGTTCTTTTTACTTAACTCAATTCCTGAATTGATTACATATTTTAGAAATAGAGTAACATATCAAGATTATAAGATGCTTTAAACTCTCAGCTGGTCTCAATGGCAATCTAGATAACATCAAAATCTTTGGATTTTCAATCACACATGTGGAAGTAGAATCATTTCCCGAAGAATTAACTGCCGAATTGGGTTTCTCCCATTTACATATCTTGGTCTTCTTATTGGTGCGCCCATGGGTAGAACGACACAATAAGTTTCTTTAATTGGAAAATTATAATCCAAGCTCTATAGATGGAAAGTATATTCACTCTTATTTGGTGGTCTATTGACATTTTGTAAAACTGTACTAAGTAGTCTCGATTGTATTATTTGTTGTTTACAAAGCTCTAGCCATAGTAACTAAAAGTTTGCAGAATTTGAGAATAAGATTCTTTTAGGGAGGTAGTTTAGAAAAGAAAAAAATGGTTTGATTTGCATGAGACAATGTTATTATATTAAAGAACATGGTGGATTAGATATTGTCAATCTAAATACACAAAACTTTGCTCTTCTTGGTAACTGGTGGTGGAAATCTGGAGACTCTAGCAATAATGTTTGGAAGCATGTTATCAAAGTTGTACATGGTTCTAATGGTTGCCTTAATAATCCATTTAGGACCAACAAGACTTCCTCTTGTGCTGTCAAAAATCAATCTTCAGTTTCAAAAATATTTATAATTATATCATGATGCGAATGTGACTTCCTCTTGGTCTTAGACCATGGATAGTTCAAAAATCATTTTTATCCTCATTTAAAAAGTATCGTGATGGAAACTCTCTTTCTCACTATGGTTTTTTTGTGGCATTGGAACAATATGATCTCTTAGAGAGTTCGACATGGTTGGATACCAACCTTAAAAAATCTCTTCATGATTGTTATGGGTTCTTATACGAATGACAAAATATCTAAAACATGGCATGATGATGAACATCACATTTTATTTAATTTCATGTTCGTTAACAAAGCAAATATGACAAGAGTTTTAGTGTTGGTGAGATAGCTTGGTGTATAACCTTTCCTCGACTCCAAAGCTACTACAACATAGTCAAGGATCTACTGGACCAAATTACATGTCTGAGATGAAAATGCATCATATTTGATTTTCATTCGGATAGTATGGACATTTTCAAACTCAACAATCTAAAAAAAATAAACAAACGACGATGGAGAAGGAAGTACAACTACTCTCACACCTATGGAACTCTAATCCGATACTCGAATACAAAGTATATGTCTTTTCTAAATTTTGTTAATTATATCTTTTATCTTTAGACAAAACTACAAAAATGGTCTTTGTGGTATGCATTTTTTCAAGAAAAAAAATACATACCACTAAACTTTTGGATTTGTGGTCATTTTCACCAAGTTTGCTTACAATTTTGGTCATTTTGGTCAATGTCCAAACACAAAAGAGTATTATACCCTTAATATATTTATTTTTTATTTTTCTTTTAGTTTTTAAATTTATTATTATCAGATATAAAAAAGGCCCACCTACCACCCCATATCACTCTCTCCTTCTAAAATGCAAGTACGCCACACATCTTTTTTTCCCACTTTAATCGGGACATAAATAGCCACACTTCCACCCACCTCATCACCATGGCTCTCTTTCTATATTACATAACCACACACAAAACAAATTCATATATTTCTTATTTTCTAGTGTTTTGACACACAAATACAATCACAAATACAAGTAATCTCCTTTTCCTATCATTCAATTTGTTCTCACAAAATGACTGGTATTGTGACCACATAAGATCAACTAAAATTTCATCATTATTTGTAGGTTCATCGTATTGGGCGAGGATGACAATAGTGAGGACACAAAGGCACGGCAGATTGGTGTTCATATTAACGGCAGGGGATAAAACTTAAGAAATCGAATAAAAATCATCGATCTTTGTGTAAACCAAGGTTGTAAATCGATTCACTCATTAATGATATTCATTTTTGATACTCAGGAAATCGAATAACAAATCATGTGTGTATTTAAAACCCTTCATCGATCTTTGTTTTTGGTTATCATTTCAGAAAATTCGAAGGGGATGGGGGGGGGGTCTAGCCATGGTGAGTGGTGTCGGTTCTTGTCACCTCCAATGACAATAGGTGGTAGTGATTCTTTGCTAATGAGCAAAAGGATGTTGGTTTAAGGTATGAGAATGGAGAGGGTATATCTGAGGAAGGTGATGTAGGAGGGTGGTGACTCGTATGTATGTGTAAGAAAAAGGGGATGAGTGAGAATGTGAGTCCATTTTTATATTTAATAATAACTAGGTTTTGACCTGTCCGCGCGTTGCAGCGGGATGACCATATGACTTTTAGTAATTGCAAGACATGTGAATATAGCATAAACATCATATTTTAAACGTATGATAGTGGTTACGTGATACAAAAGTTGGTTGACATGTGAAATATAACACCATACATCATATTTTAACGGTAATATGCTGACTGTAGCTACAAAAATATTTTAGGACGTCATTCAAAAGGATGGATCATTGGTTAGCGTTGCAGTCGATCTGTAGTTCAACAAAAGCTAGGTATGTACATATGTTGGGGTATCCAAAAGATTTCGACATGCTGTTCTGCACCAAAATTTTAGGCACATATCACAAAGATTATAGATGAAATTGTAAGTACGAACTTTGTAAATTGGATTACCTTACATTCCATACTAATTTGGTTGTCGTGCCTTCTTGCTATCAGTGATGGCTGCGATGTGTTGGCTTATATGAATATCTAACGGTATGATGTAAAAATAAAGTAAAGTAAGAAATCATGTTTATATTTATACCTGGTGGAGGTGGTTGTATTCTTTTTGGTTTTGGGTCTGGTGTAAGTGAGGGTAGGTGGATGGATTTTCTTCCCGAACGATTGTCAATAAGTTGTGTTATCCTGTTCACAACAATTGTGTGGTCGGGATTCAGTGTTAAGTGGAAATGGTGTGGTATGCCTATTTGAGAGATAATCAGTGGTGGCAGTATCTTTGAGTCTATGTATCCATGCTTTACAACCATGTCTTCGCAGTTTATGTTCAACATTTCAGTCATAACTTCATTGAAGAATATGACATCAGAGGTTCCTGTTGCGTTGGTGATGGATGCATTTATGCAATACCTATATAGATCATATAAGAATTGTTATAGTATATCATCTTATTATAGGTATATATTTTTATAGGTTGATACTTACTTGAACTTTGGTTGTATGTCCTCATGGTCTTCACATACAAAATATGTTGAGGTGTCATCCTCTTGGTACAACTTCTTTGGGCATTTTGAGCAATGGACATAATACCATGTTCGGTGTGCATACAGCTCTTTGATTTGAGCCGTGCACATGACATGAGGTTGCTGCTATTTGAGAGAAGTTATGTAACACATGCATTGTAAAACATGAAATGGTGTGGTAAAACTTCAGATGTTTACCGTTTTGTTGTCTGAAATTTTTGTAAGAAGCTCGCGAATTGTGACTTTGTTGCCACTTGGGTCCAATTCTTTCAACCTTAATATAACGTGATTCTAAGATGATGATTTTTAGTGTATGATTATTCAAGAGTGGTACCTGTTAACATGTTCTATAGTTTGTGGGAATGTTGGGTTGATGAAAACAGTTGTTGTGTTTGTGGATTCAAGCTGCGGTAGGCTTGATTAAACATAGGTGTAAGTATGTGTCCGATACTATTTAACAGTGGTTACTTTACTTCGATATTTTTAGATGTACATACCCATGTACTCGGTGGCTGCTGTAGCTGTGATCGCAATGATATCTCCAGTTTTTATATTATCAGCTAGCAGATGTGTTGTTTCAGGCCAAAAGGTTATGTCAACCATTTTTCCGCTATTCATAAGTAAAAAAAGTTAGTATCTTAAGCGATTACGATTGGGTTTATTTTTTTTTTTGAAGTTTTAGCAACATAAAGAAGGTACCTTTCATCTTGGATGACCATTTTTCTTATTTTTTCCCTGTTTTTGTAGTTAGCTCGAAGTTTTTTTCGATTATGCCGATGTAACCTGCAAATGTTATTGTAAGATCAAAAGATCATTGTTAAGGATTGTAGTTATGATAAGTATTTTGTGTTTACCTGTAAGTAGCTTGGGATCTTGTCTTCGGGTCTCCAACATATTGTAACTGGCGAACTTGAAGTATTGGGTTGGTATATTGGTCTCAGGGATGGGGATAAATTCAACTTTTCTCCGATCTTTAGGGCTGCTTTGTGGTCTACAGCTGGCATGTATTTCCTTGACAGAATGCATACATATTTTGTCATTGTGTAGCATGATTGTACCTTGATTATTGAGTCGAAGTGTGCCTCATTATTTAGGTCAGCAATTGCTTCAATAGCATCACCCTACAATAAGCGATTTGATTGTCATTTAATCTTTTTTTTGCTTGCTAATGTTAAAGCACTGCGACCCCCTTTGTGAGCAGGTACCCATTCTCCCGAAGTTACGGGGCATATATATAATTTATGTTGGGGTTGAAACACACTTTTATTCAGAACTAGAACAAAAGAGAAGAGCTTACACGCTCAATATTACAAGAAAAAGAAACAACCCTCTAATACTCACTCTAAGTATTACACACTACACTCTCTGTTTGTGGTGTCTTACAACTGAGGTTAGAGCCTCTATTTATACTTAAACAAGCCTACAATTACTACTGCTACCATTTATTGTGTTCATTATGTGAACATACGAAGTTGCCATTTGAGTTCTTATTGTCAACAAAGGAGGCATTCATTTGTCAACAAAAGAGGGTGGTACAGCTACTCATGGCAGGTTCACACCCAAGTAGGTTTACACTCACATTCTCCCCCTTAAACCTAACTTGGCTCGAGATTCGTCACTCCGATCATGTTTCGCATTTCACCATGTTTCACGTATGCTAAAGCCTTTGTAAAGACGTCCGCCCGTTGATCCTTCGAGTTGACATATTCCACTATAATTTGCCCACGTTCAACACATTCTCGTATGAAGTGATAACGAATGTCAATGTGTTTGCTTCGACCATGAAACACAGGATTTTTCATCAATGCGATTGCTGACTTGTTATCGACATATAAGGTGATAGGCATAATATGATGTCCCGTGAGCTCCTTCACGAGATTAGCAAGCCAAATAGCTTGACATGCTGCTGTTGTAGCTGCCATGAACTCGGCTTCACACGTGGACAAAGCAACAGTCTTTTGCTTTTGGGATTGCCAAGTTATCGCATTCCTTCCCAGATAGAAAATCATTCCACTTGTGCTCTTGCTATCAACAGGGTCACCTCCAAGATCACTATCGGTAAAACCAACCAAATCTTCAATTTCACGACCTCTTCCATAGTTGATTCCATAATCAACGGTTCCTTTTACGTATCGCAAGATGTGTTTCACAACTTGGAAATACAAAGTGGTTGGTTCCTCCATGAAACGACTTGCAATTCCAACCGAAAATGACAGGTCTGGTCGAGTGTGAGTCAAGTATCTTAAACAACCTACCACTCGCCTATATTCAGTTGGATCAACTTTTTCACCATCTTCATCCTTCTTGACCTTCAACTTAGGTTCCATTGGTGACGTTGTCGGATTACAATCTAGCAACCCAAATTGCTCTAAAATTTTCTTTGTATAAGCCGTTTGTCGCAAAGATATTCCCCACTTCTTTTGCGAAACTTCGATTCCAAGTTAGTAAGAAAGTAATCCCAAGTCACTCATTTCGAATTCTTTCTTCATTTGTTCTTTGAATTCGACAACATCATTAGTGTTCGACCCGGTAATGATCAAGTCATCAACATAGACACCAACAATAAGAATTTTGTCTTTTGAGTTCCTTTTGTAAACAGTTGGGTCTTGTGAACTTTTTGTAAAACCAAGCCTTTTTAAGCTTTTATCCAAACGAATGTTCCAAGCTCGAGGAGCTTGTCGTAGACCATAAAGAGCTTTATGAAGCTTGAACACCTTATGACTGTTTGCTCTATCAACATAACCTTCTGGTTGGGTGACATAAACCTCCTCTTTGAGATCTCCATTGAGAAAAGCCGATTTGACATCGAGATGGTGGACAACCCACCCATGTTGAGCTGCTAAGGCAAGAATGAGCCTTACGGTGTCAAGTCGTGCTACCGGTGCAAAAACTTCATCAAAGTCGACTCCTTCCTTTTGTACAAATCCTTTTGCTACAAGTCGAGCTTTATGCTTCACCACTTTTCCCAAGTTGTCTTTCTTCACTTTAAACACCCATTTAAAACCGATTGCTTTGTGTCTGGGTGGCAAATCATTAAGTTGCCATGTCTTGTTCTTCTAGATTGCATCCAACTCTGTTTGCATAGCCTCTTGCCATGCCTTAGAGGTTACCGCCTCTTTAAAATTCAAGGGTTGATCCGCTGCAATCATCAACAATTCTCCGGGTTCAAGGAACACATTTTCGGTTTCAGAATAAATATCGGTTAACGAACGCAATCCCCTTGGCCCAATCTCACTAGAAGGGCTTTCCATATGGGGCGAGGTTGAAGAAAACGGGGCTGAGACAGGAGTATGTGGAGCTGGTTCAGGCTCGTCAAATTCAGCATATGGTTGTCCAACTTGGATAGCATCGATTCCTGGGCTGTTTGGTTGTTCTGGATTGATTTCGGGGTCATTTTGAGGTGTTTCGAGGTGTATTTGGGGTTGTGGTTCAATTATGTTAAAGGTCTTAGGAGTCGCCATCTCTTCTTCTTTGTTTTTGTACCAATTCCATTCTTCTTTTTCGTCAAAAACAACATCGCGACTAACTCGCAACTTTCGGTCTTGCGGATCAAACAAACGGTTGCCTTTAGTTCCATCTTCCACACCTAAATACACCATCTTCTTACTTCGATCATCAAGCTTCTTCAGGTGACCACCTACAAGTTTAGCAAAAGCAACACAACCAAAAACTTTTAGATGTTCAAGGTTGGGCTTTTTGCCAAACCACGTTTCATAAGGCGTCTTGTCGGGAAGTACTTTTGTTGGCAGGCGGTTGAGAAGATAAACTGCATGTCTAACCGCTTCTCCCCAAAACTCTCCCGGAACATTTCTACCTTTGAGCAGACTTCTTGCCATGTCCATAACGGTCCGATTTCGCCTTTCTACAACTCCGTTCTGTTGAGCCGAATATGGTGTTGTAAGATGCCTTTGAATACCATTTTCTTCACAAAATAATGAGAATTCTTTTGAAGTGAACTCTCCCCCTCGGTCCGTTCGAAGTGTCTTTATTTTATAACCCGAATTCTTTTCAACCATCAACTTGAACCGTTTGAAAGCGCTCAAGGCTTGAGACTTCTCCGATAGCATGTAAACCCACATCCACCGGCTAAAATCGTCTACAAAAAGGAGAAAATATTTACTCCCTCCAACAGACGTAGGTGTGATCGGACCACATAAGTCCGCATGAACAAGTTGTAGAGGTTTTTGAGCTCGAAAAACTGCATGATCCGGGAAAGGAATTCGGGTTTGTTTGGAAAGAACGCACCCTTCACATACTTGGTTTGGGTGCTCAATCTTTGGGACTCCGATTGCCATATTCTTTTCGGACAACTTCTTTAAGGCGAGAAAGTTAACATGACCGAGTCTAGAATGTCATATCCAAGCTGGTTCGTCTTTTGTTGCTAAAAGACAAGTCGGTCTACCGGTCCTTAAAGGAGTTTTATATAACCGGTTTGGGGATCGTTTAACTCTCAAAAGTAGAGTTTTGTTTCTGTCAAACAATGTCAGATCCGACCCATCCATTATGACCCGACTCCCTTCCTCCGTCATTTGTCCAAGACTAATAATATTGTTTTTTAGACTTGGAATGAAATATACCTCATTAAGGAGTCTTTGGTCGCCATTTTTGTTATCGAATAAAATCAACCCTTTTCCCAAAATAGCGACGGTCGAACCATCCCCAAATTTCACATGGCCCGTAACGTGCTCATCTAGTTCCCGAAACTTTGAGCGGTCTCCAGTCATGTGATTGCTAGCACCGTTGTCGAGATACCATACCTCAGACTCGACTCGACTTTCTCCCGATGCAAGAAGATTAACACAAATCTTCTCTCTTAGAGACACTTTTTTGTGTGCATATTCTTGTGAGGTTGCCATCATTAAAATAGGCTCTTCTTCGTTGGCTTGAGTGAGGTTTGCCTCCTCACCTCGATTCTTGTTTGGACACTCCGAAGCATAATGACAAAATTGTTCACAAGTAAAGCATTTGATTTTACTTTTATCCTTTCGAGAAGGATTATGGTCATTCCGATTTGTATTGTACTCGCGACCACCTCCTTGGCCACGTCCACGACCTCGGCCTCGTCCCCGGCCTCGGTTACCATGTCCTCCTCGTCCTCTTGAAGTGTTTGACGAGTTTCTCTCGCCAGTTTGCTTCGAACGAGATGCCCACTCAGCATGTGTAAGCAATAGAGAAGGTCCTTCTTCTTTTTCTCCATAGCTTCGAAGTCTCTCTTCATGGGTCTTAAGACGACCCACGACTTCTTCCACCGTCATATTCTTCAAATCTCCGAATTGCTCGATCGATGTTACGATTTGTATAAATCGTATCGGTACGGCTCGCAGAAACTTCTTCACAACCGTAATTTCTTCAATCTTTTCACCTAGAGATCGAATACCGGTTACGATAGTATTCAATCTCATGGAAAAATCATCTACCGATTCACTGTCTTTCATCCGGATCACCTCGAAGTCACTTCTCAAGGTTTGAGCTTTAGCCTCCTTGACCCGATCGGCTCCCATGTGCATCATCTTGAGCGTTTCCCATGCTTCTTTAGCTATGTCCTTCTCAGCTAACATCAAAACTACGTCCTCTGGAATTGCTTGATAAATAGCCGCAAGAGCCATCCGATCTTTACGTTCGTCCGTTTCTGCATTTTTAATTACATCCCATACTCCTTGTGCTTGTACATTCACTCGCATTTTTATGGCCCACACCGCGTAGTTCATCTTCGTGAGCATTGGATAGTGTAACGTAACGCTACCGTCTTTCCCGGTCCTTTGAAAACTTTCAACTCCGGCTTGAGAAGATGACGAGGTTGGTGTAGTCATTCTTGGCATATACTTGGGCATACACGAGTAAGAATATTTTATTTTTTTTTGAAGTACGGGGACCAATATGAACTTTTCAGAAGTTCAGGGGGCAAATAGAACTTTTACAGAAGTAAAACAGGGGCTAAATTGAAATTTTTCTGAAAAACGAGACCAATATTGCAATTTTTCTGAAAAACAGGGGCCAAATTGCACTTTCCGGAAGAACAGGGGCTAAACTGCAATTTCCAGAACTTTGGTCAGCTGCTGACGTCACTGCTGATGTCACTGCTACAGTGCTTGCTACAGTGTCGTCTTCTCCGGCGAACCCTGGTTTTTCCGGCGACTTTTCCGGCAGATTTGACCAACTTTGACCGGTGATTTGGAGGCCTTCCGGTGGTCAAAAAATTTAAAAAAATATATTTTCGGAATCCTCAGAACGAGACCTTTCCAACGGTGTACTCCGAAATTGTTTTTGAGATAAAAAAATTTCGACCAAAAAACAGAGAATGCTTCCCCCGGAGCTTAACCAAGCTCTGATACCACTTGTTGGGGTTGAAACACACTTTTATTCAGAACTAGAACAAAAGAGAAGAGCTTACACGCTCAATATTACAAGAAAAAGAAACAACCCTCTAATACTCACTCTAAGTATTACACACTACACTCTCTGTTTGTGGTGTCTTACAACTGAGGTTAGAGCCTCTATTTATACTTAAACAAGCCTACAATTACTACTGCTACCATTTATTGTGTTCATTATGTGAACATACGAAGTTGCCATTTGAGTTCTTATTGTCAACAAAGGAGGCATTCATTTGTCAACAAAAGAGGGTGGTACAGCTACTCATGGCAGGTTCACACCCAAGTAGGTTTACACTCACAATTTAAATTGATTGTGTATATATATATATATATATATATATATATATATATATATATATATATATATAACTCACATGACTGTCAACGAATAGGTAACACAGTAGATTTTGTTGTTTTGGCACCCATCGCTTCACTACTCTTATCTGTATTGGGTTGGGCTTTTGACGTTCTTTGATATCAGAGATACGCTTTGAAGCCATTGTCTTTGACTGTATGATGTATAGTGTAACTGTGGAAGACATGAATTTGTAAGTGCATGTAAATAGTAAGGATATGAATTTCGGTACGATACAAGTATCAAATAGGAAGTGTTTGTTTTTATATGATGCATATTGTCGGTTTGTAAGATGCCAAGTTAGAATGGTGTAAAGAATATACATATGTGACTTGTGAACAACCAAAAGATTGGGTATCTAAAGAATAGAAGAGGTTATTTCTATGTAGTTTCTATTTCTTGCAGAAAGTCGGAGTATACTATGTTCTTTGTTATGTTTGGGTTGTCGTTGTCCTGTGGAATTATTAGGATTTTTAAAGCGTTGGGTGTTGTTGCTCTTGATAAGGCTACATATAGTTGGCTGTGACTTAATACAAGTTGTGGTAAGTAAAGGCCTATTTTGTCAAGTGATTGACCCTGACTTTTGTTTATTGTCATTGCATAGCATAACTTTACAGGGAATTGTTTTCTCTTGAAGTCAAACGGTAATTGTTTGTCTTTGTAAGTTAATGTTATTTTTGGTAGAAAAACTCTACGGCCGATAAATTTGCCCGGTCATTATTTCTGCCTCAATAATTCTTGGTAGTAGTTGTGTGACTATCAATCTTGTTCCGTTACAAAGCCCCTCCATTGGGTTAAGATTTCTTAGTAGTATAATAGGTGCATTGACTTTAAGTTGCAGAGAATGTGTAGGAAATCCATTAAAGTTTAGGAGGTTCAGGTATTCAGTTGGATAGAGAACCTCAGTGTTGCCGTGTTTCCCTGGATGAGGAACGATAGAGTCAACACTGGTGTAGGTGGTAGTTGTTCCATGATTCATGTTAATAATGAGTGAGTTAAGTTCGTCTACTGTATCATTTTTAGGGCATACGATTGCTTTTGTTGACAGTATTTCTGCTGTTGGGTTTTGTAAAGTGTCATTGTCATATATGAATTGGACAAGTTTTGTTAATGCATAATCATTGGGAGGTATAAGGTATTGGTTGGGAATTTGTATTTTTTTGGTATTTTGTGGGTCTGTTGTGTCGGGTGTTCCTTCTTTCCCGTCGCCGACATGAAGTAGCCACGATGAGAATGTTGAAATCATGTGTTGGTCTTGTGGATTAAGATTTGGCCTTTGAAGACGCATATTTTCGTTCAATTTGTAAAGCTTGAAATATTTCCATAGATAAGATCTTGGTAACGAAGATGCTAGGATTGTTGACTTTGAAGATTTAGGTATTACCGGAAGTGTCTGCCTGAAGTCGCCACCTAGTAAAATTGATTTTCCGCCAAAAGGTTGATGTATATTATCAAATAAGTCTTTCATTGATCTGTCTAATGACTCGAAACATTTGCGATCATTCATTGGTGCCTCGTCCCAAATAACGATAGATGTTTCAGTCAGTAGTTGAGCAAGATGAGTTTTTTTGTTTATGTTGCAGGTGGTATTATCTGTTATATCTATTGGGATTTTAAATCGGGAATGAGCTGTACGACCTGAAGGAAGAAGTAGAGATGCAATACCAGATGCTGAAACCGCCAACACAATATTGCCTCTGGAATGTAAGCCTGAAATGATTGTTGTCCATAAGAATGTTTTTCCTGTTCCTCCATGTCCGTATACAAATGCTAACACTTGTTGGTTTGAAGAGATAGTAGACATGACATGTTCATAGATGATTTGTTGTTGACAATTGAGGCGTGAGCGACAGAACTCATGCTCGGATGCCAACAAATGTCTATCATAATTTTTCTCCTCCATAAGCAATCTATTCTGTAGTCGTTGAAGTGAATCAGAATTTGGTAATGGTAAGTCGTATTCTGATAAGGAGGAAGGAGAAGATCATGAACGAAGTAGCAACTCTAGCTCATACAACACAAATTGTCTCAGGTCATCATCATTTGTTATACCAAAGTTTCGTTGTCCATCATCCGCCATTCTGTGCCATTGTTGATTCCATAGAAGTATAGGATATGATATTTCACAATACAAAAGCATATGAGGGAACAATGATCGTAATTCTGAGGCAGTAGCCCAATTTGAGGCTTCTTCAAATGTAAATGTCCACTCTTTGTCATCACCTAGTAATCCTAATTTTTCACATGCACCACGAAATGTTTGACACAGTTCACCATTCACTGTTCGTATACACTCATAAGATCTGCAACCCTTTTGATGAGCTAAGAGCATACGTAGAAAAAAGGTTTCTCCGGAACGGGGATGTATGTATATAAGCCTTCCTATTGCAGGAGTTTTCTTTGATGATCGTCTTATCCAACATTTATTTGCTGCATGCCATCTGTATTTAGTAAGATAATCAACGTAGGTAAGATCTCGACCTCTGTTGTCATTGTTATTATTGCATAACCATTCTGTAAGAGTAGTGCGACTGTTGTATGTATTTTGAATTATGTTTTGTTGTTGAGCATTATCGCTAAAACTGATATTTTGCTTGTTTTCTAGATGAACAGCGAGCACCTGCACAGCTGGCTTTCTATCATGGATAACAAAATTAAAAATTCTCCATGCGGCTTCATGTGAGCATATAAATCTACCATCAAGGAAGTTTTGAATTTCATTCAGATGACGCTGATTGTTGTTGTCAGTAGTGGAGTGAGAATTTGTAATTGTATAATGCACACGATCAGCACCCTTTGATATATACTTGAAGAGATATTTGATAAGCATATTCCAACCACAATATTCAACGTTGATGTGAGCCATATAATGTAAACATAATTCACGGTTGTATGGCACGACATATCTATTGTCTATTTTCACATTGTTCTTAATTACATGAAACCGATTCGGTTGTCTTCTGTATTGAACATACCCGTTGCTGTCAAATGATGTTTCTGGCTGGTATTCTTTTGGATAATGTTTAGAACATAAATCTGACACCATACATGGTGCACGTGGGTTAAGTATACCACACGGTCCATGTATCATGAGATCTGTAACAATCTTATACATATGAGGTTCTATAGTGGGATTTGATATTTCAGCGGATATCTATCTATCAATTTCATCTGCTTTTTTTTATTCTATATGGAGGAGTAACCCATAGTAGTAAATGACAATGTGGAAGTCCTCTCTTTTGAAACTCAATCGTGTATAAATCTGCGTAGAAGTATTCAAGAAAGTTAAGTTAATGTGAAGTATAGGGAACTTTTAAGGTGAAGAATATTAAGTAAGAGGAGGCAGTTAAGAGTACCTGCGGCTACTTCACCAAAAGGTTTTCTGGAGTTGAGAAAGTCAATCAGTGATCTGACCTTTATTTGGAAGATTCTGGCGATGATATCTGGACGATCTTGTGCTTTGAGGGATGGAAATTGTGATATATATCTTTGAATTTCAGGCCACTTAACATTGCATGTAAATGTGATGAAATACTGAGGATTTCCATGTACTCGACAAATAGCTAAAGCATCTTGGTAGTGCTTGTACATGTATCGTGGGCCACCTACAAAAGACGATGGTAGTATAGTCCTTGTGCCGATATCACGACCTTCAGTATCACCACGTTGAACTGCATCGTGTACGCCCTGAAGAAATTCAGTACGAAAGACATTTTGATTCTTCCTTATGTAGTCAAGTCGACTCTCTTCAATGCATACGTAGGCGTCCACCAAATATTGTTGTAGAAGGCGACCTGCCCTAAGTAGTAGTGTATATAAGTTGTACCGATCATGTAACATATAACTATAGTACATGTTGATGGTCAATTTTTTGTGTTGTGAACTATCATCTCCATGAAGAGTTAGGTTTGGTGACCATCCAGCATCACCATAAATGAAAAGTAGTGGGTATTGCAATGCCATGTAGAATGGGTGAAGTTTGGTTATACGTTGAGGGCTACCATCTTTGTGTCTAATAATTATGTCAAAGGTGTTACATGTTGGGTCATCATCATACACAATTGCACCGATACAGCCAGGGGATGGTCTGTCATAACGTAAAGCATTTTCCGAGCTATAAAGACAGACGGTAAAGGTGGGTGCATCGATCGTGGAACAAATATCTCTAGCTATTCGAAAAATCTTAATCAATTCATTCGAAGTGTCTAAGGTTTTTAGAAGAAGGGTAACCGTTTCACGATTCAGAGGTGTTCGATTTTCAAAAGTAAAAGCACGAAGCCTGTTATCAATTTCAGTTTCAGTGTCATATACGTACATCTGCAGGAATCGTGGTTTCTTGGTAGGTGGTGGTATTCTTTTGGCTGGTATTCTTTTGGATAATGTTTAGAACATAAATCTGACACCATACATGGTGCACGTGGGTTAAGTATACCACACGGTCCATGTATCATGAGATCTGTAACAATCTTATACAGATGAGGTTCTAGAGTGGGATTTGATATTTCAGCGGATATCTATCTATCAATTTCATCTGCTTTTTTTTATTCTATATGGAGGAGTAACCCATAGTAGTAAATGACAATGTGGAAGTCCTCTCTTTTGAAACTCAATCGTGTATAAATCTGCGTAGAAGTATTCAAGAAAGTTAAGTTAATGTGAAGTATAGGGAACTTTTAAGGTGAAGAATATTAAGTAAGAGGAGGCAGTTAAGAGTACCTGCGGCTACTTCACCAAAAGGTTTTCTGGAGTTGAGAAAGTCAATCAGTGATCTGACCTTTATTTGGAAGATTCTGGCGATGATATCTGGACGATCTTGTGCTTTGAGGGATGGAAATTGTGATATATATCTTTGAATTTCAGGCCACTTAACATTGCATGTAAATGTGATGAAATACTGAGGATTTCCATGTACTCGACAAATAGCTAAAGCATCTTGGTAGTGCTTGTACATGTATCGTGGGCCACCTACAAAAGACGATGGTAGTATAGTCCTTGTGCCGATATCACGACCTTCAGTATCACCACGTTGAACTGCATCGTGTACGCCCTGAAGAAATTCAGTACGAAAGACATTTTGATTCTTCCTTATGTAGTCAAGTCGACTCTCTTCAATGCATACGTAGGCGTCCACCAAATATTGTTGTAGAAGGCGACCTGCCCTAAGTAGTAGTGTATATAAGTTGTACCGATCATGTAACATATAACTATAGTACATGTTGATGGTCAATTTTTTGTGTTGTGAACTATCATCTCCATGAAGAGTTAGGTTTGGTGACCATCCAACATCACCATAAATGAAAAGTAGTGGGTATTGCAATGCCATGTAGAATGGGTGAAGTTTGGTTATACGTTGAGGGCTACCATCTTTGTGTCTAATAATTATGTCAAAGGTGTTACATGTTGGGTCATCATCATACACAATTGCACCGATACAGCCAGGGGATGGTCTGTCATAACGTAAAGCATTTTCCGAGCTATAAAGACAGACGGTAAAGGTGGGTGCATCGACCGTGGAACAAATATCTCTAGCTATTCGAAAAAGCTTAATCAATTCATTCGAAGTGTCTAAGGTTTTTAGAAGAAGGGTAACCGTTTCACTATTCAGAGGTGTTCGATTTTCAAAAGTAAAAGCACGAAGCCTGTTATCAATTTCAGTTTCAGTGTCATATACGTACATCTGCAGGAATCGTGGTTTCTTGGTAGGTGGTGGGCATAGACTACCAAGCCAGTGGTGAATCTGGCCTGCAATCTTGAAGACATATGGGCCAACACCGTTGTTTATTGTGTCATCTACCTTCCCACCTAAAGAGGTCATAGAGAACATAGAATTGTAGGCTCGAATGTTTAACATGAATTCAGGTTGTTGGAATAGATGTACAATTGCTGCAGGAAGTTGTGTGTGAAACGGGATAGCCACACGACCTCCTTTGCAACATTGCATGTACTTTGGACGTTGATTATTAGAAGCAGAAACCACACGCTCGTCATACCAAAAGCAAGCACCACAAAATTCACAGATGTTGTTGCAGTCACCATTATCTATGTAAGAAGAGGCATTAACTGATGAAGTACGAAGCATAGTAGAGCGATAAGCAGCCTGAGATGATGATTGACAGTTACGATTCTGATTTGATGTTGAAGGAGCATTGGATGGGTCAATAGAATCAAACTGTTGTCTCTTTGTACGTGGCATTTGTGTAGGACAGCAAGAAAGCAAGTAACTTTTATAGATGGAGGTAACACCAAGAAAGTAACATAGAAGCAAAGTAGTTATATGGAGAGATTTACGACCAAGTTTCAATAGACATAGATAATAGAAAAAACAATAACGGAAGTAATATGTGAGTAACGTACATGTTTTAATTCAACAATTTTACAATGATGTAAGCATTATTTAAAGTTAAATCTCATATATATTTTGTGATTTATTTTTAATCTCATATATATTGTGCGACATTTTTTTTTAATTTTTCATTAGTAAAGAAACATATTTTGTATAGTAGAAGTAGATATTAGATAGTCAGTGGACAGGAAAGCATACCCAAGTGTAATGATGGAGATATTGCAGCAAGAAGTTGTAGGCGGTATTGGTATAAAGTTGCGGAAGATGGCTGCGAGTATGATTAGTATCTACGACAAAGAATAGTCGTACAATAAATATTTCAAAATATAGTACAGATTGGCAACACATAACCATAGATTAGTTGGAATTTAATTTATAAAAGTGTAATTTGAAAGGATGTGATGTTGGAATGGGTATTCTGTAAAGCTGGTTTTAAATCCAACAAAAAAATATCTTTCCATATCTGGAATAGACATTTTATGAAACATGTGGTGTGTGTTTTTGAGTTTCCAACAAAAAAATATCTTTCCATATCTGAAATAGACATTTTATGAAACATGTGGTGTGCGTTTTTGAGTTTTGTCAAGGTTGGTCTTCAAATATCTGTGATAGGAGGCTTATCATTTGAAACTCCAATGAAAATTAGGATGGAAGTAGAAGAAATTGAGAAAGCACATCTTATCAAACAGGTGGTGTGCGTGTTTTACTTTCTTAAAATTTTTGTAACAAAACGGCCCTACCAATTGAAAGTGAAAGGGTTATTGCAAACTGAAATTTGCATGTAAGTGGAGAGCGACTCAGAGAAAAGAAAGAGGTGATTAAAACCTGAAGCAGAGGCTTTGGTCTGAGGAGCGATGATGGTCAACACCGAAGGCGAAGCACGATTACAGCAGTGAGGTGTGTGGACGGTCGGCGGGCGTGAAGGTAAGTCGTGTAAGAGAGCAGGAAGAAGACGGTGAATAGAGGCGGTAAACAGAGTGAATAAAGGTAAAGCAGGTAAAGTAGATAAGGAAGATACGTGGCAAAATCGGGAAAAATAGAAAGGACACGATAGCAGCAATCAAGGGATAAAAATAGAAGTTGAGATGAATAGTGAAACCCCTCACAAACCAATTTTGGTAATTAATATATATATAATAATATTAATAATAATTTTATAAAGTGAAATAAAAATGAAAATAAATATATTAAGATTATAATAATCTTTTTAATTTAGACAGAAACCAAAACCATGGCTTTTTTCCTTGACTAAAACAACTATCTTCTCTTCGCGAACGATTAAGAATCCTCTTTGTATGCGCGTTCTCTTTTGTTTATTCTTCTAAACCACCTATTCAAAAGTTTAAATATAAAATGTATATCAAAATAACCATTTACGGTTTTTTCTTGTTTTTATTCCCTTTTATCAATCTACTTCATTTCTTTTGATATCTAAATACAAACTTGCCTAAAAAAATATAATATTTAATATTCTCTCTCTCTCTCTCTCTCTATATATATATATATATATATATATATATATATATATATATATATATATATATATATATATATATAGGTTCAGGTTCATTTGAGACCATTCTAATTTTGTGAGACCGTCAGACCAAATCTAAAAATAATTTTAAAATGGGAAAAATCCAAAAATTCTTTTTTTAAATATTATTTTCGAAACTTGAATTAACTAAAAAAAATAAAAAAAAATAAAAAAAAATAAAAAAAAATCCCGTTTTTTTTGAAAAATACGTGAAATATTCTAATAGAATATTACACTGACATATTCTAAAAAATAATTTTAAAATGCAAAATAAATGGAAAAATCTAATTTTTTTTAAAATATTATTTTCGGAACTTGAATTAACTAAAAAAATAAAAAAAATCCCATTTTTTTTGAAAAATACGTGAAATATTCTAATAGAATATTACACTGTACATATTCTAAAAAATAATTTTAAAATGCAAAATAAATGGAAAAATCCAAAAATTCTTTTTTTAAATATTATTTTCGGAACTTGAATTAACTAAAAAAAATAAAAAAATAAAAAAATGTGTCTCACGGTCTCACAAAATTAGGTCGTCTCACATGAATCTAACCCTATATATATATATATATATATATATATATATATATATATATATATATATATATATATATATTAAAGCCTATGGCAACAGTAACATTTCAATATTTATAATTTAAACACTATATTTTTACTTTTTCTTAATTTTACCACTAAAGTTTCAACAAATATTTCCTTTTTATAATTTTGCCACTTTATTTTTACTTCTTCATATTTTTGCCACTAAACTTTCACTTTTACTTCTTTAAAACCATTTTTTTTTATTATTTTATAATTTTACCACTTTATTTTTTACTTTTTTATAAGTTTACCACTAAAGTTTTAACAAACTTTTCCTCTTTATAGTTTTGGTACTTTACTTTTACTAATTTTGCTATTAAAGTTTCAACAAACTTTTCATCTTTATAATTTTGGCACTTTATTTTTAATTCTTTATATTTTTGCCCCTAAACTTTCACTCGTGCAACGTACGAGTCTTTTCCTGATTCATATTAATGAATAGCTCATAATTTAGTCTAATATTATCTATGATTAAATAATGATCATTATTTTTGTTAAATTTAGTGAATTGAATTTTTGCAGCGCGTGGTAAAGTGTAAAGAAGAGGGACAACTGTCGCAAAATATAGCCAGTTAGGGAAACGGCAGTACGGGTAGTGACGGCCGCTGCCACTTTTCTTCTTTTTCCCAGCACCCTATTTACTAACGTCCATTCACCGCCGTTTACCTCTCCCTCCCTCTTCTGCAACAACAACAACAGCACTTTCTCTCTCTTCATAACAATTCGCCATTAACACGACTATCCTCTCTCTCTTTCTTACAGTTCACGCCAAACGCCTGTTCTCTCTTCATTTCATTCTTCTCTCTTTCTCTCTCTCTCTCCAGTATTCACACACGCACTACTGCGAGTGTCATGCCTGGTGCTACTGTCACTGTTACTCCATGAACAGCTCAATTTTGAGGTAATTTGACTGTTTTATTTGGTTTCAAGGAAGAAACTGCGTTTCTCTCTGCATACATTGTTGCTGTAGTCGATGATGGAGAAGAATATAGCGTTTCCGACTAAGAAGGTGCTTGGATTATGTGTGTTAATGGCGGTTTTACTGACTCTGGTTCCGTGCACGATGTCTCTCAACGACGAAGGTAATTTATTAACTTCATAGAATACACGAGTTCTGTTTTCTAGCATTGATTTTTTTTTTTCCTTTTGGATATGTATGCTTGTGTTTGTAGAATATGTAATACAACATATGCTGAAGGTTTCTGAGTGATATTGGGAGTCGAGTTTTTCTGTTGTTTTTATCTTTTTAAGAAAGCTGAAGGTTGATATGCTCAGAGAACGAATGGATGAAACATCCGATTCTACTGTTTGGAAGAGAAAGTTTCGAAAACAGTATTTTCAGTCAAACGAGCAGAAACGACAAATTCCGAAGAGATAATAACTTCAAACAAATTCTGCTTAGCAATTTTAATTTTCAAAATTTTTGTTATTAACTTTTACAAATTACATTCATTACGTTTTGTTCTAAATTTCTGTTGAATATTTTAGTAGTAAATTATTAATCGTTTTGAATAAATGTGTGCAGGAAAAGCAATAATGTCTATAAAGGCGTCGTTTAGCAATGTCGTTAATGTGCTTCTGGATTGGGACGAAGATCAGAACGACGATCTCTGTTCATGGAGAGGAATTCTATGCGACAATATCAGCACAACTGTAGTTGCTTTGTATGTTGCTCATCTTCAAACTTGATCTCATTTTCTATATGTTTTCTCGTTTTGATTTCACGTTGCTTAATCCATTGTTCCGAATAGGAACTTGTCAAATTTGAACCTCGGAGGCGAAATTTCTCCCGCCATTGGAGACTTGAGAAATCTACAGTCTGTGTACGTATTCCAAATCATATGAGCATAATCTAAATCAACCGTCTCTCTTCACTTTAATCTGTTCTCATCGTTTGGTTTACTTGATCTACAGAGATTTGCAGGGAAACAAACTCACAGGACAAATACCAGATGAAATAGGCAGCTGTGTTTCTCTAGTGCTCCTGTAAGCTTCAAAGCTTCTTCCATTCACATTCACCAAAAATTGAAAGTATAAAACTAAAAACATATTTTTCTCATTCTGTTTGTCCATAATGCAGCGATTTATCTGACAACATGCTGTATGGTGACATACCTTTCTCGATCTCAAAGTTAAAGCAACTTGAACTATTGTGAGTTAATGCTATGTAAACCCAGAAATTCAATTATAGCGCACACATTCGTCTCTTTATAAAGCGATAATGTTGCTGAAAACAGGAACCTGAAGAACAACCAAATCACAGGCCCTATCCCCTCAACACTAACTCAAATTCCGAACCTTAAGACTCTGTAAGTTATCTACTCATCTTCATCCTTTTCCTCATGAAAGTTCAAGTTCTTAACGTTGAAACTTTTTCTTTTGTTTAGGGATTTGGCTCAGAATCAGCTGACTGGTGAGATACCAAGATTGATTTACTGGAACGAAGTATTACAGTATCTGTGAGTTTCATCATTCATGACACCTTACAACTTAAATTAAATTAAATTTTAGTCATCTTTTTGTAACTCTGAACATGTTTTGGACTTCTTTTTTTACAGAGGTTTGAGAGGCAATTCATTAACTGGGACTCTATCTGCTGATATGTGCCAGTTGACTGGCCTTTGGTATTTGTAAGTCTTCTATTTTGACCATGAATTTTATAATTTATCTCTTATCTCTTCTCTCTTCTCATAAATTCTTCACATTTCTTCAGTGATGTTCGTGGAAATAATTTGACTGGCACAATTCCAGATAACATTGGCAACTGTACAAGCTTTGAGATATTGTAAGACTGATTTTTAGTAGTCATTATGCCAAATAAATAAATAAATAAATTAACATACTTTTTCATTTGAACTATATTTTTTTTGTAGGGATATTTCTTACAATCAGATCACTGGTGAAATCCCATACAATATTGGGTTCCTTCAAGTGGCTACCTTGTGAGTTTGTCTTGTTCGTAATTACATTTTTGGTCCCTGAGCTTGTTCAAAGTTTGTAGTTTTAGTCCCAAGTATTTTGTGTTTGCATTTTTTGTACTAATTTTTTATTTTTGTAATGATTTTCGTTCCTGAGTTTGTTCAAAAGTTATATTGCATAAGTTTGATCTATATTCATAAGTTTCTTCTTGCTATTTTGGTGCCAATAGGGACCAAAATTGTTAAAACAATTAAAAATAGGCACTAAAATTGCAAGATAAAATTATTAGGGACCAAAACTGAAAATTTAAACAAACTATTGGACCAAAAATGTAACCTACTCTATTTTTATTTTATATGTTTTCCAGGTCTCTTCAAGGCAACAAGTTGACTGGAAAAATCCCAGAAGTCATTGGTCTAATGCAAGCGCTGGCAGTTCTGTAAGGATTTCCATCATTGTCAAAAGACTAAAATACCCTTCTGTATTCTTTGACTAATAATTTCCATTTTTTCTCTAGGGATTTAAGCGAGAATGAACTAGTGGGACCAATTCCCCCAATCTTTGGAAACTTATCCTTCACTGGAAAACTGTAAGCGTTTTCAATTCCGTTCACTGATTTGTCTAATTCCATTCCATTACTGATTTGTCTAATTCCATTCCATAGTTACCTTCATGGGAATCAACTCACAGGACCAATTCCACCAGAGCTTGGCAACATGACAAAACTAAGCTATCTGTAAGTAAAAGTACAAATAACAAATCTTATAAAATTTTATATTTTTGAGGCAAATTCCATATAAACAAAATTGGTTATATTCTTGTTGGTTTTTTTTTTTTATCACTTTTCAGTCAGTTGAACAACAACCATTTAACCGGTGGAATCCCTCCTGAACTTGGGAATCTTGATCAGCTTTTTGAATTGTAATTTCTTAATTCTAAATTCTTACATTATCTTTTATTTCTTTTATTTAAAAAATAGCTGAAAAGTGAAATCATATGCTTTTTTCATTAGGAACCTTGCACTCAATGATCTTGAAGGACCTATCCCTGAACGCATTAGTTCTTGCACTGCTTTAAATCAGCTGTAAGTTTAATAATTTAATTTCCATTTTTTTTATTTATGTAATTCCTTTTTTATATATTAAAATTCCCTCGTATGTGAATTTAATTTGCAGCAATGTGCATGGAAACTTCTTAAATGGTTCAATTCCTTCGGGATTCCGGAATCTAGAGAGCTTAACTTATCTGTATGTTCTATTTCTTAATTTTTTTATTATTATTATTTAAATATGTTAGAAATATTTCTTTCTTTAACTACAGGAATCTTTCATCGAACAAATTTAAGGGGACTATACCGTTTCTACTAGGGAGAATAATCAATCTAGACACGTTGTAAGTTTTTTCACTTATAAAATAACTTAGTATTTAATGAGTATATTTTCTAATAAAATTAATTTAAACATTTTCAAGGGATCTTTCAAGCAATCATTTCTCGGGTCCCATTCCTGCTTCTATCGGCGATTTGGAGCATCTTCTTACACTGTAATCAATTTTTTTACATAATATTTGATCATATTTTCATAAAATTTACTTTTTTTATTTGTTTAATTCATAGGAATTTGAGCCATAATCACCTTGATGGCTCAATACCACAGGAATTTGGGAATTTAAGAAGTGTCCAAATTATGTAAGTTTCTTAATTTAAATTGACTTTTTCAAAAAAAAATAAAAAATAAATAAAACGTCATCTTATTATAATTTATTTTACTTTATTTTTATAGTGACATGTCATTCAACAAACTCCACGAAGCTATACCAGTAGAAATGGGACAGTTACAAAACATCATTTCTCTGTAAGCCGATTTTCTTCTTCTATTATAAAAATTAAAATAAAATTCTGTATTTTACATTTTTTTTTATTATTATTTTCCAGAATCTTAAATAACAACAACCTAAATGGAGAAATTCCTAATCAGTTATCCAACTGCTTCAGCCTCACTAATCTGTAAGCTTTACTTAAATTTATAATCCATATTTACTTTTAGTAATTAAGTTCATAATCTATAACTTTTTTTTAATTATTTTTTTAATCCACTATTATTCATCAGAAACATCTCCTACAACAACATTTCTGGTGTGGTTCCACCTACCAGAATCTTCTCTCGGTTTCCCCCAGACAGGTAAAAATTCAATAATTCTCTTTTTTTTTTTTGTTAAAAAAAAAAAAATCTTATTAACACCTTTCTTTTCTATTTCCATTTTCCAGCTTTCTTGGAAATCCTATGTTATGCGGGAACTGGCTAGGCTCCATATGCGACCCATATTCGACACAATCAAAAGGTATTATCTATTTAAAAAATGTTAAATAAACCAAAATACTAAATTACTAATATCTTCAATTTCTGTTTAACAGTTTTATTCTCCAGAACAACCATCGTTTGCATGACATTAGGGTTCGTAATCCTAATCGCCATGGTGACACTCACGATTCTAAAATCAAACAAATCAAAACAGTTCATCACAGAACCCAACAAAGGCATACAAGGTTTTTAAAATTTCCATCAATAAAAACTTTTTATTAATTGCAAGGCTAAGAAGATAATTTTTCATTTTAGGTCCTCCGAAACTTGTGATTTTACACATGGACATGGCGATTCATACGTATGATGATATTTTAAGAGTGACGGAAAATTTTAATGAGAAATACATAATCGGATATGGATCATCAAGCACGGTTTATAAATGTTGTTTGAAAAACTCCCGACCTATTGCAATTAAGCGGCTTTACCCTTACACTCAATACCAACATAACTTTTTCCATGAGTTTGAAACTGAACTTGCAACAATTGGAAGCATCCGTCATAGAAACCTTGTGAGCTTACACGGTTACTCCCTTTCACCCACTGGGAACCTCCTTTTCTACGACTACATGCCCAATGGTTCCCTCTGGGACCTTCTTCATGGTATATGTGAAAATTACCAATTTGCCCCTATTTCATCTAGTTAACGATTTTATAAATTTTGTTAGGGCCATCGAAGAAGGTGAAATTGGATTGGGAAACGCGACACAAGATAGCAGTAGGAGCAGCACAGGGATTGGCATATCTTCACCACGATTGTAACCCAAGAATCATCCATCGAGATGTCAAGTCTTCCAATATTCTACTCGACGAGAATTTCGAACCTCACTTATCCGATTTTGGAATCGCCAAATCTCTCCCAACAACAAAAACCTACGCCTCCACTTACGTTTTAGGAACAATCGGCTACATAGATCCAGAATACGCCAGAACATCTCGCGTAACTGAAAAATCAGACGTCTACAGTTTTGGCATCGTCCTTCTTGAGCTCTTAACCGGAAAGAAAGCCGTTGAGAACGAGTCAAACCTACATCAACTGGTATTGTATTACTAATTGCTAATTTATTACGAACATAAGAAAAGGAAATTGGGTTGTAATTAATGGTTTAATTGTAGATATTGTCAAAGGCGGATGATAATACGGTGATGGAGGCGGTGGATCCGGAAGTGTGGGTGACGTGTATGGATTTGGGGGATGTGAAGAAGACGTTCCAGCTGGCGTTGTTGTGTACGAGGAGAAATCCTTGTGAGCGGCCCACGATGCATGAGGTGGCGGGGATATTGCAGTCGTTGTTGACAGGTGTGAAGAAGGGTGGTGGTGCTGGTGGGGAGAAGAAGTATGAGAAAATGGTGGTGGGAGATGATAGGAAAAAACAGGGGAAAGAGGATGAGAATTCATCTGATGCGCAGTGGTTTTTTAAGTTCCGTGAACTTGTGTCGAATCACACGTTTTAGGAAGGAAGGGGAATGAATATATGATATATGTTTTTGTTGTGTGTTTTGGATGATAAATTTTTTGAATTAGGAAGGAAACACGGTGTAATGTTTGTTATAACTTATATTATCATGTAATGGTTGCTTGTAAAAACTGATACACAAGGTGAAGGTGTTATATTTTGGACCTCATTTCTTGTTATGCTTGCGACTTTTTTTTTTTTTTTTTTTTTTTTTTTTTTATAAATTACAATTTCATTATATATGGTTGGTTGTTCAATAACATTGGTATTTATGCTAAAGGAGGAAGAGTTTGGCGTTATCATTAAAAGAGTTATTAAGTAAAATGTGCTCATATTTCAAAATAAATATATTTCTTTGGATTTTCAAAAAATGACCACTTATTATATGAAAATCAGACCGTAAGTTTGCGCTACCTTATTATTATTATTATTTTGTTTTATTATTATTATTATTATTATTATTATTTTGTTTTACGTTAATGACTTTAAATAAAAAACAAAAGCTAGCCTTTAGGAATAAGAATAAACACTAAATAGTAGAATGAAATCAGTTAACTTTAAGATGGCACCATTAGCACCAACCAACTTTAAAAGAGCACCCAACTTCGAAACACCAAATAGCAGCGAAGTAAATTAATGTCACCCAGAGCAGATTGTGTAAGTCACGACCTGCTTTTTCTAAGTACTTGTTCGTGGTTATCTTGGAATATGATTATTGATTATGCTAAACACTTGCCTTGATCTGACACATTTGCGATAATAGTTTTTCAAAAGGACTAATAAGGCATTGACTTCTAATAAGTGTTCAAGTCTTGAGGGTTTCAAGTTTTCAACTAAGAATTGGCCAAGAGAGGGACAGACGACCCCTCTCCCTTATTTTTTTTTGCAAAAGCAAGGAGCCAAGGAGCCACAATTGACGGCCTAGAACCCATTTTTAGAGGAAATATCTCAAAAAAATTTGTTTTTATCAAGATAACCAACAAGTCCGAAATGCGGTATTTTGGATCCGAATTTAACCGAGTCACAATCACGGGGAACCCAACCTGTTACTGTAGTCCCCCATATATGAAGCATTTAAGAGAATTTAGTTCAAAATCGAATTTTGCACTCTAGGTAACCTCCGTTCCGGAGTATAGATTTTTTTTTGAAGAAAATGTCTTTCAATGGTGAAGAGTTGACATTTTTGTGGATAAGTTATTTTTACAATATGTTATTTTAAGCATATTATTGATTCAAATATACATTAGAATAAGAAATTTTGATCCAAAACATGTAAAAAGTATATGAAATTTAGTGCATTTTTTGACGAAATGTTTTGTTTGAAGTAGTTTTTGTTTCTATTTAGGCATTTTATGCTAGTAAGATTTGTATTAAGAACAATTAGCATTTGTATAGAGCCAGAAAACTTTCTCCAAAACAGCAAGTTCATGTTCGGAAGACGAAAAATATATCCAGCGCACACGTAAATCTTGTCCGGAACAAGATTCTCATTGTTTTTTGCAGCATGACGATATATACGACACAATTCTCACTACAACATGTAAACGAGAATTGGGTGGGAAAATTACGGCTAGGATGCAGCCTACCCCCGACATGAGTGACGATTTTCAAACCGTCTTGTTTTGACAGGTGGCTAGATGTCCTGAGGGGTGTGGAGGGTCACCTGTTACTATGTCATTACTTGTTTTGCAAGGAGGTAGCGACCCATCCAAGGTTCGAGGTAGACAAGTTGGGTGACTATCGACTCTTTTTTGACAAGATGCCACTTTGCCTCTAATATGTTTTTGGTTCAAGGAGTATTTCAAAGCTCCTTTTTCATCCACATAATTTAAAGGTAAGGTGTTTCCATTTGTCTCCCCATCAGACACACTAAAAGTTGTCGACCTACAACTAGTCTTCAATAATTCACTTAATAAGTCATACGACAAAAATATAGTCCGAGTGTCATTTGTGTATATTTAAGACTAGAGAGTTTTTAGGTAGCCGGTGTATGGCGAATACATTGCACATGTGTCAGATTTTGACCAATTCAACACGTATAAAATAATTTATCAATTTTATAATAGTTTTTAGTTAATAGTTAAATTTATTTTTTATGGAATGCGATCTTTTTGTGACATAAGTATCATGGGGCAGAATAGGCCAAAATTCTGATCTTCTTCCCCCTCTCTCCTCAATATCCTTCTTACTTGTGTTGGGTGTGAACCACTAGAGACATCACGCTTGTGGTGCTTGCTTCCAAAAGATCAACAAAAAGGGTTTCTTGATTGTTTTCTTACACAATCAATAAGGTATGTATTTCATCTTATGAATTCATATTTAGATAAGAAGTTTTGTAGTTTTGAAAGTTCATAGTATGTCGCCTTTACTTGAAAGACATAGATCCTTCATAAGTTGCATGTGCCATAATAATCTAATTGTTAAATCTTTTTCCACTTAGCACATATAATTTTGTAACCTTCGTTTTCCATCAGTGGTATCATAGCCTATGACTATCTTTTATGTATTTGCACATTGGTAAATCGATCAAAAGAAAAGAAACCTGTTTTTATGTTTTGTCACAGCTCACGACGTGAGCTTAGTCCAGATCCAGATTTTTGACGCTTATCTGCCTAATCTGCTTATATGTGATAATTATCTGCTATATTTATTTGCCAAATCCGATTTTACTGAATATATCATGATAAAAACAAAAGCCTAGAAGTTAGGAGATAAGTTTTTGACTTAATTAATTATTTGTTGATTCATATTATTGAACTTAATTAATTAGATATTAATTGAACTTAATAATTAATGTCAAATATTATTTGGTTTATTTTTAAATTTAAATTAATTGTTTAATTTTTGAAATTTAAATATAAACAAGTATTTTTGAAAAAGTTTTAAAAAATACGCCTTATACTATATGTAGAATTAAATGTTTAATTATTACTATATGTATAAGACTAAGTCAGTTGAACCGTCAGTACGCCTCATTTACGAAGCCGATCTATAAAGGGGGTATAAGGAAACTGCCTATAAATTGGTAGTTGAATAGGTGTCCACTCTCACCCATCGCTTCCTTGATTGGTGGAGGGTCGTTAGTCGAACTAGTTTGATAGGACAATTAGTTCTCATTAATAAGCATAATGCGATTAAAAGTAACTAAACATTTTAATTTTAAATCCCAATCTTAGTTACTTTAGGAAAATGTGAATTTGTATGCTAACCCATTAAATTGAACATTATACTTTATAGTAGTTAGTGGAGCGTGTGTGGTTAACCAGCACACTAATGGGCAACTCAAAAATTATCATTGATTAATGGAGCGTGTGTGGTTAACCGGCACATTAAAATGAGATGATAAATGACATCGAGAGTGCCAAACTAATTTGCATGGTTATTTACATCTTGTTTGTGATCCTCGGTATCCCAGTCACAAATGAAAGAGCATAATCTGAGATTAAACATGCTATTGAATAGTTTCAATGAGTATCAAAAGATCTAGGAAATTCATTTAACTTAATTTCCCTCAAATTTCGTTTTTCGATGGTGGAATTGGTAAATCGTCATTTACCTACCTTTATATAATTTACAATTAGATTATGACATTCCTTTTCAAGGTTGTGAATAATTTAGTTGGATCCTAGCCTTGATATTTTACTTTTGGGTTGTTATATTAAGGATTGTTCTTATCTAACTAAAACTACATTTCTTTTATAGATGTCTACTCCAAATGATGCTTCTAGTTCCTCCTCCTCCTCCTCCTCCCATAACTTTTCCTTGTTGAACATCTGCTCCAAGGTGCAATTGGATGGAATCAACTACAATGACTGGATTCGCAACATAAAAATGGCCCTTCGTTTCGAGGACAAGGAGTATGTCCTTGAGAGACCATTAGATGAGATCGACGAAGAGAAGGCCACTCCTGAAGAAATGGTCGCCTACAAAAAGCACTAAAATGATGCAAAAAAAAGTTTCTTGCATCATGATGGCCACAATGACTCCTGAATTGTAGAGATACTATGATGATTACTGTCCGTACGAGATGAACAAGGACCTTATGGAGAAGTACCATAAGCGAGCTCGCTAGGAAAAGTATGAGGTGGTAAAGTCCCTCATTGCTAGCAAGATGAAAGAGGAAGAATCTATTAGCAGCCATGTACAAAGAATGCAACGATACGTGGATAGGCTTGTCAAACTTAATATGAATTTTGATGAAGAGTTGACAATCGACATAGTGTTGAACTCCATGCCAAGTTGTTATGATCAGTTCATCTTGACTTAACATTTGAACAACAATGAAACTACTTTGTCTCAATTGCGCAACCTCCTGCGAACAACTAAAGCAGGTATGAAGGGAAAAAGTGTTTCCTCCACTCTTGTTAGTACTTAGTACTCCCGTTCTGGCCATTGGTCAAGGGAAAGGGAAAAAGAGGAAAGGTCCTCCTAAGCAAAACTGCAATGGAAAGTCTCAAGCTGGGTTGTCAAGAAATGGACCCAAAGGAAAATTCAGTTCTGATTCTCCCCCTGTCTCTGTTCCCAAAGAGGGCACTTGCTTTTACTACAACGACAAAGGGCATTGGAAACGAAGCTGCCCAAAGTATCTGCAAGACATCAAAGATGGCAGGGTGACGCCGACTTCTGCAGGTATATACACTATCTTATCTAAAAACTCATCATCTTCTCATTCTTGGGTCCTTGATACAGGATGTGGATTTCATATTTGTTCTGATTTGCAGGGGCTAAGAAGAAGTGAGGACGTGGAGCATGGTAGAATAAACTTGATCATGGGGAATTGGAAATCTTCACCTGTCACCAAGATTGGGGTTTATAGTCTAGTGCTTAGTGATAGAGTTAGTTTAGATTTATTGATCTCGTCAGAAATGACATGAAAACATTATTTCCTTTCATTCATTGTTTAAAAAAGGTTTTAGATATTCGTTTAATGATGAGAATGGTTCTATTTCTACTTATAAAAATAATATATATATTTTTTTATTTTGAAGCTTTACCTTGTCATGGTGTGTATGAAACCGTGATGTGTGTAGACAATTTAGGTAATAATGTATTTTATATTGATTCGTCTAATGGCATAGATAAAACGTGCTTGTGACATTATCTTCTTGGACACATTAACAAGAAACGCATCGCCCAACTCCAAAAGGATAGAATGTTGAAATCATTTGACTTAAGGTCAGATGATGAATGAGGTGAAGGTTTGTTGGATCTCATACACATAGATGTGTGTGAGCCTCTCAGATCCACCACAAGGGATGTTAATCAATTCTATGTGACTTTTATTGATGATTATAACAGATGTGGCTATATCTACTTAATCAAACATAAGTCAGAAACCTTTGAAAAGTTCAAAGAGTTTAAACAAGAAGTCGAGAATCAATTGGGAAGGAAGATAAAGATGCTTAGATCCGATAGAGGCGGTGAGTATCTTAGTATCGAGTTCCACGACTACCTATAGGAATGTGGAATAGTTTAATAATTGACACCTCCTAGGACACCACAACTTAATAGTGTGGCTAAGAGGCGCAATCGAACATTGTTTGACATGGTTAGTTCCATGATGAGTCGAGCTTCTCTTTCAATTTCATTTGGGGGTGTGCCTTAGAGACTGCCGCTCACATTCTTAATCTTGTCCCAACTAAGAAGGTTGCCAAAAAACCTCATGAGATGTAGACAGGGAAGGTTCCCTCGTTAGCACATATCAAGGTTTAGGGTTGTTAAGCTTTCGTTAGACGAGAGACTCATGACAAGCTTGAAACTCGAAGTGAGAGATGTATTTTCATCGGCTATCCACATAAGTCCTTTGGATATTTGTTCTACAGAACTAGTGAGAACGTGGTCTTTGTAGCATGAAGGGGAGTGTTGTGAGAGAGAGAGAGAGAGAGAGAGAGAGAGAGAGAGAGAGCTCATATGCAAAGAGGACAGTGGGAGTACAATTGATATTAAAGAGATTCAGGAATCAAACGATGAAGGAACCTCTGAAGACGCTAGGGTTCAACCAGAGAAAGAAATTACAGTTGAACCAGTTGATGAGTCATTACCTCTTAGGCGTTCCAGTAGAGTTAGAATGCCACCTGAGTTCGATGACTTCCATATTAATACAGATGGTGACATATTTGTCAGTGATAGGGCAATGATAAATTTGGATGAGCCGGCTAGCTACAAGGAAGCAATGGAAGGCCCTGAGGCTGCTAAATGGAAAGAGGCAATGGACAGCAAGATCAAGTCCATGTATGACAACCAAGTTTGGAATTTGGTTGATAATATACTAGGTCGAAAGACAGTTGGGTGTAAGTGGATCTTCAAGAAGAAGACCGAAATAGATGGAAAGGTACACACTTTCAAGGCTCGACCGGTTGCGAAGGGCTTTACTCAAACCCCAGGGGTTCATTATGATGAGACATTCTCACCAGTAGCTAAGACTAAATCTATTAGGATAATGCTCTCCATAGTTGCGTTTCATGACTATGAAATTTGGCAGATGGATGTCAAAACCACTTTCCTTATTGGGAAGTTGGTTGATGATGTTTACATGAGTCAGCCAGAGAGTTTTGTAGATGCAAAGTATCCAAATAGAGTGTGTAAGCTTGAGAAATCAATCTATGGATTGAAACAAGCTTCTCGCAGATGGAATCTTTGCTTTGACGAGAAGGTCAAAGAGTTTGGCTTCTCTAGAAGTGAGGATGAATCTTGTGTATATGTCAAAGGTAGTGGGAGTATAGTAACCTTCCTGGTATTGTATGTTGCTGACATGATTCTTATAGGAAACGACATTCCAACTTTACAAGTTGTTAAGTCTTGGCTAGGAAAGTGTTTCGCTATGAAGGATCTGGGAGAGGCTGCTTATAGTCTAGGGATAAGGATTTTGAGAGACAGGAGTAAAAGACTAATTGAAATTAGTCAAAGTAAATACTTGGAAAAGGTGCTGAAACGTTTTAGCATGGAGAATTCCAAGAAAGGAGAACTGCCTATACAGAGTAATACCAAACTGAGTAAGACTCAGAGCACGAGTATTGATGCAGAGATAGCAGAAATAAGTAGACTTCCATATGCTTCTGCCGTTGGATCTATCATGTATGATATGACATGTACTCGCCCTAATGTGGCTTTTTCTTTGAGCATGGTCAGTCGTTATCATGGAAATCCAGGTAGAGCTCACTGGATAGCAGTTAAGAATATTCCCAAGTATCTGCGGAGGACTAAGGATCGAATCCTTGTACTTGGTGGCAGTGATACATTGAGAGTAACTGGGTATAATGACGCCAACTTTTAAACAGACAGAGACAACTTCCGTTCTCAATTTGGCTGGGTGTTTACCTTAAATAGATGAGTGGTAACCTAGAAAAGTTCCAAAGAAGAGACGGTGGTTGATTCTACCTGTGAATCAGAATACATAGTAGCGAGCGAAGCATCAAAGTAGGTAATTTGGTTGAAGAAATTCATTGGAGACCTTGGAGTTGTTCCGACCATCAAGGAGCCAATGGAAATATTCTGTGATAATGAAGGAGTGGTTGCCTTAACTAAGGAACCAAGAGATCATGGCATATCAAGACATATCGACATAAAATACTATTTTATCAGACATAGAGTAGAAGAAGGTCACCTCATCGTGAAGAACGTATCATCAGAAGAGAATCCTGCAAATTCCCTCACAAAAGTTCTGAGTAGGGTCAAATATGTTCAACATGCTAGAGCATTGGTCTGAAAGATGATATTAGTTTTAATAGTTAGATAGTTAGTTGACACTTGTAACAAAGTAAATGTAATTAACTTTTGGTGATTAAATAATAGAGAATTATTTATGAATTTGTTTACTACCTTTTGTCAATTGTTTATTATTGTGATTCATTTTGCATGTTTTAGTTCCCGAATAATTCGATTATTCAAAACTCTACGGTCAATCATACTTCTGGAAGTTAGTAATGAATTAAGACTGCCATGAATTGAATTTTAGATTGTCTAAAGAGTTTTAGACATAACAATGGTATTGTTGCAATGTTCATGAGTATTTTGAAATGGATATTTAAGTATTGGATTAACCCATGCTTAGAGAAATTACTTCATGGGATTTATCACGAGTAATTCTGAGATGATAATAACATATAATCCTGAAACTGAGATATATGAGTTGTGGGTTACGAATCAGTTGTGCGTTGATGATACGAAAACGCATCAGTAACTTGATGTTATAAAATGTATTGTTGTGCATGATGTGATGAGTAAATGGTACAAGCATATAAGTCAAAGTTTATTCGTTCCTTTTTTCTTAACGGGAAAAGTGATATCTTTGGGCCCCTCAATGATTTGGTGTTGACTTATAGTGTCGGGCCCGGCCATGACTAAATTGATGTGTTCGATTAAGAAGTTCTATGTCATTACAAATCAGAAATCCGGAAACAAAGTAGTGGACAATAAGATTGATTCTATTCCATGTCTTATGTCCGAATGATATCTTGCAGAACGGATGATTATATGATCACTTATACTAGGACATGTAACTGACTGGTTTAGAGTTCGATAGCGACTTATGGAAGCTACAATTTGCCAATAAATTTAGAAGTTATACTGGCAATTATAATTACAGACTTATCCAAGTGGGAGACTGTTGGATTAGGTGTCTATGCCCATAACTATAATTGATATAAACTTGAATTGATAGTAGCACAGTCCTTTGGGTTGCCCTCAAACCTAGCAATGGACAAGATATTTTTGGAGAGAGAGAATGATTTATTATTTGATTAATAAATTGAAATAAATAATTTGTTAATATATTATGGAAATAATATATTGATTAGAAATAGTAATATTTAATTAATATTTAATCAGAAATTAATTAGAATTAATTTGGTGATTAAAAGAATTAATTGAAAGTGCAAGGACTGAAGTGCAATTGTTTAATAGTTGAGCGAGAGGCATTCTAGAACCCCCTTTGAGGCTATGTATGGTTTTAAGGAGCCATTAAGGTTTCCATAATTATCCTTGGTGGATAATTAAGAAGCTAGACAATTACTCAATTCAAGATAATATTATTATATTAGGTTTGGACTTATCTAGGGTTTCCTGACTGCACTATATAAAGGCCCCTAGGGCTATGATTTTCAGCCACTCATACCTTAGAGAGTATAGGCCAAAATTCTGATCTTCTTCCCCCTCTCTCCTCAATATCCTTCTTGCTTGTGTTGGGTGTGAACCACTAGAGGCACAACGTTTGTAGTGTTTGCTTCCAAAAGATCAACAAAAAGGGTTTCTTGATTTTTTACTTACATAATCAATAAGGTATGTATTTCATCTTAGGAATTTAGATTTAGATAAGAAGTTTTGTAGTTTTGATAGTTCATAGTATGTTTCCTTTACTTGAAAGACATAGATCCTTCATAGGTTGCATGTGTCCTAATAATTTAATTGTTAAATGTTTTTCCGCTTAGTGCATAGAATTTTGTAGGGAAATCTATAGAAAAGTCCCAAACTTTTGGGAAAAGTTTCAATAAAGTCCTAAATGTTTTTTTAACAGAAAAGTCTCGATTATTTAACATTTTGCCTAAATTAACGAAAAAGTCTTTTTTTATATTTGACCAACAAATGACAGATTATATGATTTTCTCAAAATAATGAGACTTTTCTGTTCAAAAAAAAAATTAGGACTTTATTGAAACTTTTCCCAAAAGTTTGGGATTTTTCTGTAGATTTCCTGAATTTTGTAACCTATGTTTTCCATCAGTTTTATCATCTTAAAACACTCTACTTAATCCAATTTCAAATTCTAAAACTCACATAGTTTGTTCCTAACTCATTGAGCAACCATATGAATGTTTTTAAGTAGATAAAAACACAACCAATCCCATTGTAAGTGCTTAATTTAACTATGGAATCCTTAATTTCATTATTACACTCTAAATGCTTGTGAACACTCAATTGAAAGGGTTAAGATCTCAATAACACTCTTTAACCAATATGACTTATTCCCAAATCATTTAATACATAATTGGGTGTTGTCAAGTGTATAAAACATGTTGTAACCCAATCCAATCCCATACCAAGCTCTTAATAATAAAAGGATTGTTCAATTTCATAACAAATTCCCAAAGTGCCCTTATAAATAAAAACTCCATAAATTCAACTAAAGATCATTCAAGTCTTCATGCTTTTGTGTTCAAATCATATTATTTATATCAAATCATGTTTATGAGTATCATATAGTCATCAAATGCTCACATACAAAGGATCCATTGTTGTCATCACAATTTCCCCAAAACCATCTAAAATCCGTGTTTATGCAACATTCTACCATTATGGATGTGTTTGAGCATTCCAATTGGATTCATTGTACTCAAACAACATCTAGGTCATTGAATTCATTCCATACTAACTTATTGATACAAAATCCCTAAATTAGATTTCTAGGGTTCATGGAGATTCTTACCCAAATCATCAAATCCATCAATGGTGTGATTGGATTGAGATTAGAACCATGAAAACAACTCAAGGGATGTTAGAAAACCAAACCCTAATCATCAATTGAAGCCAAAATTGACATTGGGGTTGAACTAAAAAATAGAGGTAAAGGAGAAAGATTTATAACTTGTTAGCCTTTGATTGCTTCTCTTCCTATTTGGAGGCTTCAAAACTTGTTTGATTCAAACCCTAGATGGAGAAAGATATAGAAATAGTCATGGGAGAGTTCTTGGTTGCCAAATACGATTAGAATAGAGTGCAGGGAGTGTATGTGCATCTTATTCCCCCCATCATCCTAATTTAGTAAGATTCCGAAAATGCCCTTACTCTCCTTGATTTGGGGTAATTTTCCAACATAATTAATGATTTTTCTCTATCTTTCCAGCCTTGTAACTTGGCCATACGAACTCCGATTTGGGAAAATTTTATATATTTGGAAAGTCTGTTAGGAGTACTACAAGTCCTATGTTACTTGTTTCATCTGAATATGTCCAAAATTGGAGTTATTCAGCCGTGAACATGGAAAGTCAGAATATTACAACATTTCAAATGTTTAATCTACAATTTTCAAACAACCACATTTCATTCATTATACATCCGTATTGTCTGATTATTTTTCATGTGTATTATTTGTTTTATGGAATACAACTTTCCATGATAATGTTCTTTATAATTAACTATAGATATCGAATTATTAAACTCCAAAGTTGGTACCTTGCAGCTGCCAAATTTCCAAATCAGCTTTCATTAACTTTTTGTCCAATTTTGCAATGTTGTAGTTTCTTCGTACGAACACCTTTTAAGTTGATTGTTTTTTATATTGCTTCATTTGCAATTCCATTACAAGTTACCTTTGTACCCTCTCTCCTTACCTTTCCTCTATGTTTCGCTTTTATGGTATCAAAGTTGGAATTTTATCACTTTTATATGGAACTACAAATTTCATATTATTTTTCACTTTTGCCCTTGAACTTAATACATTACATCATAAGCATATAAAAATCATATAATTTGTAAAATGATGACATATTTACTATTATATCCCTTATTGGTTATGTAAGGTAGCCAATTTACCTCTTTGACAATTTTGTCATTTATCATTTTCCAACTTATTTCCATTTCTTTTCACTTTCTAAACATCCAAATTTTGGATGTTACAATTCCCGGTTTGCATTAACAGGATGATGAGATGCAACCTCTTGCATGAGCAACACACATTTTAATTAACTATATTAAAAAATGATGCATAATTTGGATTAACATATTCATGAGGAACTAACTTTACAAAGCTACAAATATTTGTTTCTTGACAAAGAACATATGTCAAAGGTAAATGAATGAATGAAATACAATTAGAATTGAAGTAGCATAATGAAACTTTAGTTTGAAGTTGGAAGAACACAAATGTTATTTTACTTAGAATTGTTTTTGTCACGACCTTAGTGGTTTTTATGTTGTGTATGGTAATACTTATTTTATTTGTGAAAATAACTATAATGGCTTTACCACAATAGTTTATTATTGGAAAGTTTATCATCTGATTGTTGTTCATTTTTATAGTAAAAATATCAAAATTCCAACAAATCAAACAAACAGATAATTTACAATCCAAAAATCCAATAATCCACACAAATTTTACGTTATATTACAAAACAAATTGTTACATTGACAATCCAACAAAACATACAAAATAAAAAATAAAAAAAAATGCAAACTAACATGAATGTCAACATTGAAGAGGCAATAAATACACGTCTATCCACCACTTGGTAGAGAACAAATTATACATATGTTTTCATAATTTTAATGCATCGATGTAGGCCTTCAGTCGAAGAAGAAAATTCATGATCACTGAAGATCCTCTAGAATCGACAATGTGTGTCTTAAGTAGAGGCAAGTTCGCGCTATGACTACATGTACATTAATACTTGTCAGTTGTTTGTCTTTTAGTTCATCAAAACTAATTTGTAGCTAGTTATTCACTAAAATGAATATGAAATGCCTACATGTTGAAATCTTTTTAAGCTGCTCTATAACTAAATTAAAAACAACACAAAACAAACAAGATTAATACCTATTCAACAAAACGAGTGAAATGTAGATTGTTTAAAATAAAAAATCATTTAACTTACTTGGAAATAGTACACGATATATAGTAAATTACAATCTTCGTCTGCATTAACTTCTTCAAAACATTTTTTAAGAAAGTACAACTTCTTCGGTGATATATGTTTTGTATTGTATTGGTTGTTCGACATCATCGACTAAGTATACATAAAAATTGTCCTAATGAGTAGGCAACAAGTTTTCTCACAAGTTATTTTTGGAAGGATTTTCATGAGGAATCAATTCCACTCACAAGAACGTAACATGTTTATTTATTTATTTATTTTATTTTTTTTGGAAAAGAGTGTTATCGTTAATCCACAGGGTTTATGTGGTTTTATTTTTAGAAAAGACTAAAATCTCTATATTGAAATACACTATTTATTTTGTGATTTTAGTGAATAACTTTTATCTACAACATCAGATTTTAATTGAGGGCATGATAGTGATTTAGGTATTGTTTCTTTTTTACTCAAATGTACTTAATGTATAAAAAGATTAACGAATTCAATTATATATATAGCCATTAAGTAAATTATATAGACTTAATTTTTTACTTAATGTTAACAAAACGTCATAGAAAGGGGTGTTTCCTTAGCATTAAGTAATGATTTCATATTTATTTTGCTAATATGCTATAACAAATGTTTGGATTTAATTTTTAATTTTATTATCAGTTTACTCTGTTTAATTTAAGTTACTAATCATGTTATTTAAAAAAAAAACTTAAATATGATGATCTACAGTTTAATTTATAATGATTATTAAACAAATGGTAAATTGCTATTTACCAATTTTAAATAGAATGATAAAATAGTCATTTATTTGGATCCAAACAATTATTCCAAAAAAAACAATATAATATCTATGGAAAAATTATCATTTATGATCCATTTAAATATACTTTATCGATTGTTGATAGAAAATCAAACCCTTGATTAGCAAAAGTAGTGCTAATAAAACAAAAGAGACAACAATAAGTAGAGGACATGAATACATGATACTCATGATATTGATTTAGTAAGCAAAAATGTACACAGAAAACAAAGGAAACAACAAACTGAGGATACGATACTATTATAATCATTGAAGAAACATAGCCCCACCACTTTGAGTACTAGTAGTTCACAAGGCTACATTTTTTGCTGGATTCACCCTCAATAAGGATTACATATGATGTTAACAAAATCCTCCACCAATATATTGTTTTTTCAGTTGTGCCATATTACGCTTTTGCAATTAATCCTAACATCATCTAACATTTTATTAAATTGGTCTCATTTAACATATAATTAATTAAAGATTTTCTAGTCTAACAGTATTAGATGTTGTTAAAAAAAATGTCCTTGAGTCGTAAAGATCTTATCCTCTTATAAATATATTTATAAAATTATAAATTAATACTAATACGTATATAAAATAAGATAATAGGACCCACAATTGATTAAATGGTCTTGCAAACAAACTTGAAATGGATATAGAGAGAGTAGCGACATGATGTCACTTTAAAATAAAAGCCGATTCAAAACTTGAAAGTGGTTATTTATAGGGTGATGCATGTGCACTTAACCAAACATTGAGAGATTCAGTCATATTTTGATCATAATAATTATTTTCCCTTCAAAGACATGAAACTTTATATTTTAATGATTTTAAGTAGTGATTGGTTAAATTTATATGTAGTTAAAAAACATTTATTATATATATATATATATATATATATATATATATAATGTATGTATGTATGTATATCATTGAATAACAAATGAACTGTGTATGTATTCCGCTTTTCTTTTCTTTTGTACATGACAATAATGTTAAATCTTCCACTCTATCAATAGCAATTAGCAAACGCTATTTGTGTTTTTTTTTTTTTTTTCAAAATGTGGAAGCAAAAATGCATTAATTGCATGTATATCTTCAACCCATTTTCAAACAACCTTCATATCAAACACATAAAATATTAATTAATTAAAATAAAAAACAAAAACCAAAACTTTAAATTAAGGTTAATTATAAAAAAACGGTTTTTCGGATAAAACGTCAACTTTATTTATTTATTTTTTATAAAAAAAACCCTTATATTTTTTTTCCGATTTGGCCTTTACATTTTTCCTTTTTTTATTTGGCCTTTTTATTTTTCCATATCGCCTCACATTTTAATATATTTCTGGATTAAACCACAACTTTATTTTTTACCATTAAAAAAATCTTCACATTTTTCCATTTTTTTCCGAATTGGCCCTCACATTTTTCTAAGTTAAACCTCAACTTTATATTTTTTACTAAAAGAAACTTTATAATTTTCTATATTTCTGGATCCGACGACAACTTTTTCTTTCCTAAAACCTTTGCATTTTTTTATTTTTTTGGTTTGGCCTTCACATTTTTCTACTTTTTTTTTAACTTTTGATTTGACCCTCACATTTTTTTAATTTTCTGAATTAAACCTCAACTTTATTTTTTTTCTTCTAAAAAACCTTTGCAATTTTCAACTTTATTTTATTATTAAAAAACCATTACATTTTTGTGTAAAACCAGAATATTACCAGTAAAATGTAAACGTACTAAAAGGCCAAGTCAAAAAGAATGGAAAAACATAAGGTTTTTAACATAAAATATAATTAAAGTTTAATCCGAAAAAAAAACAATACATAAGATCTTTTATATAACATAACTCTTTAAATTATTTCAACAACCTTAAATAAGTTTGGGTACCTGTTAATTAGGTCTTAAGTTCAGTGATCCTCCTATCGTTTCCACACTGATTTGGCTTCCCAGCACACCTCTATATACATCTCAACTTTAAATCCTAATAAAATGTTCCATTCACATTTTATGAATAATATAAAACTTAAAAACAATAAAATAATACGTACCCTAAACTCCTGTTGAAAATATCTAGGCACATTCTCCTTTAACCCCTAAACACAATTTTTTTTTAAATACAACAATTACCAAATAACAATACTATACATAAATATATAGAATATAATATTTATAAAAAAAAAAAAACTAACCTTATTCAAACGTGGTGGCCTTACAAAGGATATAACTTTAGTATCCGATTCATTTTTCAAAGAAAGCTGCCATGATCAGATAACTTTAGTATCTGACTCAATCAACAACTATCAAACAACCTTTTATAAAATTGACTCAATCAACAACTATCAAACAACCTTTTATAAAATTGTTATATGAATTTTTTTACCTTTTTGAATAACTCTATCGGTGGCATATGTGAATTTTGCTTTGAGTTTAACATAAATCCACCTTCTTTAATTGGGTGCACCTATGACAAAAAGCTAATTAATTAGCTTACAACATGATATTCATATATTCCAATTTATCATTATTATTTATTTATTTTGTAATGTTGTCTCCACCTTGGCACTATTGGAAGCTTTTAGATTATTTGGTGATCTGGATTTATCATTTCCAAAGTTTTTGCTGCAAAAAATAACAAAACATTTAAAAATTTTAAACCTTAATTCCAAATTCCAAATTCCAAAATAAACTAATAAAAGTTATCTAACCTCTGAATCAATATCTCTTCAATCATTGGAGGAGCGGATTTTTGTTTACAGAGTATTAAATTATCACAAGCATTAACTTTTCTGTTGAATGATTGTGATTTAAGAGTGTTTGTTTTTGGTTGTTGAAATGCTTCAGATTTATTATGGGACCTAAATATAAAAACAAGATGTATATTGTATAAATATTAATAGTTACTTTATACAATATAAATAGCACAAATGTAAGAAATAGTACCTAAGCTTTTGAGCTTTTTCTTGTGTTACCAATTCAGGTTTTTGGGGAATTGTAGTTTTATTACATCTAGAGTTTGAGTTTCCCTCCATTTCTGCAACCTTTTTCACAATCTTGTGCATAAATGTAGTGCGATGTTTCAATTGGGCAACCTGTTTTATAAGAAAAAAGAAAATTGAAATTGTTGTTTGATATTTTTAAAGATGTTAAGTTTTTATACCTTACGCAAATAACCAATTTCTAGCTTTTGTCTTTTGGTAGTTTGGTTTGAAGATATGGTAGGAGGAGATGTTAAGTTTTCACCAGGGCTAACTAATGGCTTCTGCACCCTGAAAGGTGATAAATAACAAAAGAATGAAATTTTTTAAAAAGAATTATGTGATGAAAAGAAGGGAAATGGATTATGGAACTAGAGAAAATATGAACACCTTCCATGGCCTCCAGAATGTGTGTTTGTGTCACGCTCTTTATTTTGTTTGGCTAAATGACTAGCAGTTGGTTTCATGAATGATGAACCACTTGGTTTAGATGAGTTGACTGTGGACTTTGACTTGGTTTTTGAATTGTCTTGAGGCATATGATTACGATGCTTCACACCTGAATCAGAAAAAGATGTATGTTTGATTATTAATGTGTATTGATGGATGGGCCTCTTATGTTGTTTTTCAGTTGAGATATAAGGTTAGGAGATTGATGCAGGATTAAGTGGGACATAGGACATACCTTTGATTTTTGCTTCTTTTGAGGGGGCTTCATGATCAATGTCACCACCATCTGAAGTACTGGATGTACTAGTTTTTTTTCTGAAGCTGGTTTTTTGAGATTTCATTTGATTGGCTTTGGCTTTTGCTGCCTTCATCATCTTTAACTTCAGAATGAAGGCTAAAACACAAGACATTTTCATCAGGAAAAGGCGAGCCAGTTAGATAAATTCAAAGACTGAAAACAATGCTACAGCAACAGGTAGCTAATCTGATTAATGTTAAGAAAAACAGTTTACTACATCCATATTACAATTCAGACCTCAAATTTTAACAGATAGATAGCTAATCTGATTATGTAACAGCTAGAATGAAGTCACCATTGTCGGATTTCATCAGGTATAAAGTTTCAAGTCAAAGCATGAAATGCAGATAACAATCACAAAATTTGAAAACTCAATATCGGCTGGTAGCTCGTCAATTTAAAAACGAATTCATGGCAGAAACTGAATCTAGCTAGCGAACCTCATAATTTATGGATGAAATTATCAGCAGTTCAATTAGTAATACAATCAGAAAAGTCAATAAACAAACATAAATTAACATATATAGCTCTCGGAGCGTGATGATTGAAATAAAACATAGTCAACGCCAATCTAATAAACTAAACACGATCACAAATTGAAACGCTTACGAGAAGGTGGATATTCATGAGCGTATCGGAACCAGCTCTCGGCTTCTTCCGCTTCGGATTCCGTTTCGCCTCTCATAAAATCAAAAAACTGACAAGCATCAAACTCGTATTCGGAATCAATATCAGTCGAAAACGAATCTTCATCTGCAAGCAATTCCTGCATAATCTCCATTTCTTCGTCCATTGTCTCCTCCTCGTTTATATTAGCCAAGAACTGGTTCAGAGGAAATCAGGGGAGACGGCGGAGGAAGAATGCAGATTATGCCATTGGAAAGCCCTGGTTCGAGAGATATCAAACTCCGATTAATTTGAAACCCTAAATGTGAAATTAGAAAGAAAGGGGGAATATGAGAGATTGAGAATCGTCGAAGTGAACGGCGAAATTTTCGTGAAGCTTAAAATCGATAGAGACATACATGCGCTGCGCCTGCCTGTGTTTGTAATTGTATCCGTTGTTTAATGACGCGCCCAGAACTCCCCTTTCCCACTGATATTTTGAAAATGTGGGGCCAATTGTTATATATCATTCAACTATTTATTTATTGACTTTCAAGAGTATATTCTTAATAATAAAGTTTAAACAAATATATGAAAAAAAAAAGAAGAAGACAATTTTAATGTATGGCATTGGATTAATTATTTGAACATTTGTTTTTATAGGAATTTATAAAAATAATCTATGTTTTAAGAACTTAGTTAAAATAGCCAAAAAAGAAGAGTTTATCAAAAAAAAATAAAAAATAACCAACGAAACCGCAAAACAAATACGTGGTTTCGCCGCCTTGTGGTCTTCGATTTAGTCCATTATTGACACATAGTCGGCCTAATAGTATGTGGATATAGAAAGCCTGACTTTTTTCATTTTCTAAAATCGCAGATGGTTAAGAGCATTGTGATTTTCTCTATCCTAACCTGCAAAAAAACATGTCATTTGACTACGATTTTGTACATTTTGACTATGGTTTGTGACATCTTTAGCTACGATTTTGTAAATTTTCGTTTGTCTGTATATAAAATTTAGACTAATTAAAGGGTATAATTTTTTATATTTTCACTAGTCAAAGGGTATGAATTTATAGTCAAACTAACAAATAGATATGAATCTGTAATACATCTTTAAAAAGGGCATACAATATTATATCGATAGGTATGTACACTTTATAAATAACAATATTACAAATAATATAAAATTTTATTTACATCTGTCAAACGTGGGCGAGGGACTGTGCAACATTATAACAACACCCTCAACTTCGTACAATGGGGTAGACGGACGTTGAGTACCCTGCTCTAAGTCATGTGGCTAGGAGTGCGTTGACAGGGCGGCAAACAATTGTTATACATGTCATTCGTCTGCCAATTATTATTATAACTCTACAATAAATAATTAGCGCTCACATATGAATCATTATTATAACTCTGTAGTAAATAATTAGCCCTCTAGAATTGTTATGACTGCATATATATTGTAGTTATGGTTTGAGAAATTTAATTTTAAGCTTTTTTTGGTATTTGTGATTGTTATTGAAATGTTGTGAAAACCTATAAACCCATCATATTTTATATAAAGTTAGAGTGTTTATACTCTTGTCTTCGGAAGTGGTACTACACATCAATATTAGGTTGGAGATAGTGGTGTCATACTCAATCATTTTACCACACTGACATATATGCGTCACATCACATTTTACTACAAAAGAGTGGTTCCTTGTCACACTCAAGGAGTGGTGCCACACTTTTTTTTAACAATTTAATTTCAATAAAAACTTTAATTTTCATTAAAAAAAATAAAATTTCATTAATTAAAAATTAAAAAATCCATTACATTACATTACTAAAAAAACATAACATGCCATTAAAAAAATCCTACAAACTTAGAAAAAGAAACTACAAAACTTAAACCTACGACCTTAAAAAACATACATGATTAAAAACTTAGAAATAAAAACTAGAAATTTTAAACCTATTTATTAACATAACGTTTTTTGAGATCGGCTTTCATTGCCAAAACAATTTAAAGCTCCTTCACGCTCATGTGCGATGTGTTTATCATCGTTAATATTCTCAAGTCGCAATCCCTTTATTTCCGAAACTCTCTTTCAGAAGCAAGTTGCGAAACGGTCTTCTTTTCCCATCCAATCACAAAATGCGACTATTTGAGGGAGAGTATTAGGGTTTGTGAAACCCGTAGGTTGCTCCATGAAAACTGTATCAGTAAGATCACCATGCAAGAAGGCATTTTTGACATATAATTGATGAAGATGTCATTTGTGTAAAACCGCAAGTGAAAGAACAATGCGAACTGTTGAGGCCTTCACTACTGGACTAAAGGTTGCAGAATAGTCCAAACCAGGTACCTGTGTAAACCCTTGAGCGACCAAACGTGCTTTAAATTTATCAACCGTGCCATCAGCATGAAACTTCGTACGGAATACCCATTTAGAACCCCCAATATTAGAATTTTTAGGCCTAGGAACAAGTTCCCAAGTATCATTTTTTTGAAGAGCAGCCATCTCATTACACATGGCTGAGTACCAAGCTCGGTCCTTAGAGGAAGATATGAATCCTCTCGGTTCTTTTGTGGTAAATAAAGTATGATGAAGAACTGAAGAGGATAAATGAGATAAATCAACCCGATATTTTGGTTTAAAAATACCATTTGTAACATCCGGATTTCCAGATATATTAATTTATGTGATTATTTTGAGATTCATTGAGTGACTCGACGAGTAGTGAGTCTAACTCGTCGAGTAGGGCCGAGATGACCACGTGGGATTAGTGGTCTACTCGACGAGTCTGAGGGTCGACTCGCCGAGTAGACGCTGAGTGGTGAAACCCTAATTTCCCGGGTTTGGGACCTATTTAAAGACACTTATAGCCTCAATTGCGGCTACCTTCCCCTAAGAGAAACCCTAAACGACCATGGATCTTAAAGAGAGAGTTTGAGCTTGCATTTGAGTGTTTTGTGCATTACTTTTGAAGTGAAGAGGAGGATTCAAGCAAAGAACGTGAAGGAGACCAGTAGATCTGAGGTTATCTTGTCCAAAAGCTTCTGAGAGAGGTAAAAAGTGCTCACCTTTCTCCTTATGGTGACTAGATTTCCATGTTTGTGGTAGTTAGGGCTTTTTACCACCTATTGTTGGGACTTTGAATGCATAAGGTCCCTTTTGTGGTCTAGACTTCAGATCTGGACCTTGTAAGTCCAAAGAGTCCCAAAGTTATAAGCTTTACCCAGCCATTCAAGAGTTATAGTGTGCAAGCACCTTGTTGGAATTGTTTTGAGCATTTAGAGCATCATATAACATGCATGGACATAAAGATCAAACCTTTACGTGATTAATGAGCCTTGTGATCATAACTCTGAAGTTTGGGAAAGTATCTTGCACTAAAATGGTCTGAATGCAAAAGATTCTGAATAGACTCGTCGAGTTGAGCCGCTGACTCGGTGAGTAGCCAAGGTTTTGTCCCGATGAACTAAGTCAGGTGGTGACCCGAAGAGTTAGGGGTTAGCTCGTCGAGTTGGAGCTTGCTGGGGTTGCCATGAATCGACTGGACTCGACGAGTCTCCCGAGTGCACTCGGCGAGTCTGGTCAAAGCTGGAGTTGACTTTTGTTGACCTTAGGGTTGGTCAAGATGAGTGAAAGAGTTCAGGAAAGGTAGAATGGTCTTTTACCCATTTGAGAGAGAGAGCATAGGAAGGGAATAGTCTAGCCTTTGGGAGCCATTGTTAATTAGAGGTAATTTCTGTATGTGATTAGGCAGAGGCTAGATCGGTGTTTCGAGTTCGAGATCATCCGAGTTTACCCGAGGTGAGTCTTCTCACTATACATTACCTAGAATGGTATCTATGTGCAGACCGGAGGGTCTTATGTATTATGTGTATGTTTGAGATTATGTGCATTGTGATATATGTATGCTATGTGTTATATAGACCGGACCGGAGGGTCCAACGACTTCCGAGGCCAGAGGGTCCTCGAGTAGACCGGACCGGAGGGTCCAACGATTTAGGCCGGACCGGAGGGTCCAACGAGCTAGACCGGACTGGAGGGTCCAACGAGCTACGGGACTGGAGGGTCCCGCTGAGACACATTGACCGGAGGGTCATACCGAGTTATAGCCTCGAGTGGCTTATGTGCTGTATGTGGTATTTTGGGGAACTCACTAAGCTTCGTGCTTACCGTGTTATGTGTTATGTGTTTCAGGTTTTCTCAGGATCGCGGGACGGCACCGGCTTGATTGTACACACCAGAGAAAGAGTTATGTTTGAGGATCCTGGATTATTGATGGAGTTGTGTTTTGTAAATTGAATAATCGAGATTTTTATACAATATGTTATGAAAAGTATGCGATTTTTAAATGAAAATTTTGTTTGAAATTTTACGTCGTTACAAGTTGGTATCAGAGCCTTGGTTTGAGGGATTCGGATACACCTTCGGGTATGTCTGGACTCAAACCGAGGATTTGAGAAAAGTTTTCAAAAGAAACGATTTTTCTAGGAACGAGTAAATATTTCAAGAGAAAGCGGAAAAGAGCAGTGTGTACAATCAGCCAGCGCCCGAACAGTGATTTCCCAAAATACCCTTACTTTTGTATTATGAGATATGTTACGAGATATGATGCATGTTAGAGATAGGCTAGATATTTCATATGTTAGGACTAGAGTGGCCTGATTTGTGATGCCTTAGCCTAGGAGTTGTTGTTATTTGTGATGTGCTTTAGAGTATATGATGAGTAAGAGTATCCAGCAGGAATCCTTTTAGAGAGGGATTTGAGTAGAGGAGTAATCTAGGAGAGATACCTAGATGAGCATTTGTGGAGCCTATTGAGAGAGTAGTTAGATACCCGCGAGGGGTAAAGTTGCTGAGTTCGGTGATATCTTTTGAGTATGAGTAGAGCAAGTGGAGTTATTGTTGGATTAGATGTCTAAGCCCATAACTATTATTGGTATGTACTTGACCCGAGAGTAGCATAGTCCATTTGGGTTGCATATCATCAGGACAATTTGTTAGGATGGACTTTTGAGAGAAGGTTATTTATGGTTTATTAATATATTATAAGTTATAATATATTAATATGAAATCATATGTTTTAATTAGTATCGATCAAGAATTAATTTGGAATTAATTTAGTGATCAAAAGAGACTAATTAAATCTATGGGGACTAATTATGATAATTAGTTATATTTATATGTGTTGGGCTTATGATCCATGTTGGACCAAGTTTATGTATGGATACATAAAGAGTTGGGCCACATGAACCATGGATCATAAAACCCATGGGTATGGATTATGGGTTATACCCATGACCCTTGGAATCCTACATATAAATAGGTTACTCCATAGCCAAAATCACCACTTCTTTTCTTAGAGAAATATGGAGGTGTTTTGGTGCATGGAATTCTCTCTCAAGAGCCACCTTTGTCCTAGGTGTGTTGTGATTCCATTTGAGGCATTTCATACTATTGATGCTAAGCTCTTAAGGTCAAATACATCAAGACTTCAAGCCACATAAAAGGTATATTTCCCTAACTAGTACATTATATGGTTTATGTCAAATGCATGCTAGTTATAGGTTTAATGCCTTGGAAACCATTTGCATGTATAATAGAGAAAACATAGATCCAAGGTATTTAGGGTTGTATGTGCACCATAGGATGTTGTAGTATACTAAAACCCAACAGTGGTATCAGAGACATGGGTTGTTTTCTATTATATTTGATGCAGATGTATTTTTTATTTCAAGTTGAAGGAAAAAAAAACATGAAGTTTGTCAAATTTTATGATAATTACTTGATTTTATGAAAAACTAATTATTTATAAAATTTGAGTCACTTTACTACAAAAGTTGAATTAGGTCAATTTATTAAAAGATAGAATGATATGATTATTTTATTTGTTTTAAAAGTTTGATCTAAATGGTTTTAAGGAGTTACAAATTTTGTCATAAAATTTTGGAACTCAAAAGTTTTTTTTTTCAAGTTATGATCTTAAGAGTTTTGAAACTTCCATAAGTTATGGATGTGAAATGTCTCATTTATTAACTCTTTAGGTTATGAATTCCAAGAGTCTTCAAAGGATAATTGTCAAAGTTTCAAGATTTGTATTAGTTTATATGATTATCTAATTTCTTGAAAATTGTTGATGTGAATTATCTTTACTTATGAGTTTAATCTAGATCATAGAAAAATTATTTGATTATTGTGTTAATTGGAATATTTGATCTTAATGGTTTTTATGAACTCCATAACTTGTCCTCAAGTTATGGAAAGTGAAGAGTTTTTCTTTTTAAAGTGTCATTAAGTCTCATAGGTTATGAAAATAGAAGAGTCACTATTTTTAATGTCATCATTAAATGATTTAATGTCTTCCATAACTTGTCCTCAAGTTATAGAACTTGAATTTTTTTTCCATTAAACCTTAATTAAACTCATAAGTTATGAAAAATACAAGAGTTTTGAAAGGTTTCAAAACTTGTCCCTCAAGTTTTGGAATTTGTAAAGTTTTCACTTATGAATACTTTAATTCCAAGTTAAGCCCTTAGAATTTTAAAAGTTAAAATTCAACCCTTATACTTTATAATATTATAAATTAATAATATTTATATATATGTATAAGAGTAAAGTCGTCTTACCATTAGTAGGCCTCATTCACGAAGCCGGTCTATAAGGGGGGTATAAGGTTACTGCCTATAAAATGGCAGTTTAATGGGTGTCCACTCTCACCCACCGCTTCCTTGACCGGTGGAGGGTCGTTAGCCGAACGGGTAGGACAAGGACTATAATTCTCCCTTCATTAAAATTATTAATGATAAATACTAAGTAACTAAACTCTTAATAATACCCAATCTTAGTTACTTAGGAAAATGTGAATTTGGTGCTAACCCATGAAATTACACTTTGCACTTTGCTTAAGTCAGTTAGTGGAGCGTGTGTGGTTAACCAGCACACTAGCTTGATTTAACAAGGTAGGCAAAGGGTAACTTAATGTTTATCATAGTATCGGTGGAGCGTGTGTGGTTAACCGACACATCGATTGAGGGGTAAATATTAAGGGTACCAAGTATATTTGCATGGTTATTCACACCTTGTTTTGTGATCCTCGGCATCCCAGTCACAAAACCTGAAGGGCACACTCGAGATTGAAACATGCCTTTGAAAAGTTCAATGAATCTCAAAAGAATCTAGGAGTTTCAAAACCAATTAAAACCTAATAATACATTTCGTTTATCTTGGTGGAAATTGGTGAATCGTCATTCACCTACCTTCAAATATTTTATAGCTTGGATTACGGCATCCCTCTTCCAAGTTATAAAATAGTTTGCTGGGTCCTAGTCTTAATATTTCATATTGGGTGTTATATTAAGGACTTTAGATCAACTATCTTGAATATCTCCCAAAAAGATGTCTGGTTCAGACACCTATTATTCTCCCTAACCCACAAGTTCAAGGTCACTCAAGCCCTATTGGCAAGCAAGGTCTATGTGTGATCGCATCTTAGAGATGAAGTCACATATTGACAAGCCGGGAGAGTTGGGTGTCAAACTCTTGAGAAAGTTGGTGGTTGAATCACTTTCTAAGTCACATAGTGAATTCCTTTGGGACTACTATGAAACAGACTATGACATGACCCTTAATGATCTTATCTATTTGCTTGGTGCTGCTGAATCAGCAATAATTTGGAGCACTGGGAGAGCAAATTTGATTAGTAGATCAACTTCCCAAACTACCATGGACATTGACAATGGTAACATTGGATATCTAGAAAAGCCTTATCTTCCCAAGGAAAGGGATTGACCATAGTCAACTAGGTTGACCAAATGGTAAAGAGAAAGGCTAAGTCTGCGATAGTCCCATGTACCATTCCCAAAGAGTCCCTATGTTTCTCTTTCCAAAGGAAGGGGCATTGATTGCGAAGCAGCCTATTTACCTGAAAGATCATAAGGTTGATCAAGTCAAGAAGATTGACTCTACTTCAGGTAAAGTCCACTATCTAACTCTGTTAAGTTTCTATTCTGAGATTCTTGTTACATGATGTGACTGGGTCACATGTTGATGTTTTAAGAATCAAAGAAAAGTGAAGAAACTTAAAGGAAGTATATGATGATTCTGATCGCGAAGATGGATCTCGATCGCATGGTGCTGTGATCAAAATTTTGAGCTGTTGCTTAGGAGTTATGATATATTGCTTAGGAATAGATAACAACAAAGTTTTTCATGTGCTTTTGCACTGTAAGGATAGTTTTTCCGCAAAGTTTTTAAAATAAAAGAAAAAAAATTGATTTTATTTATTTTAAAATATCCTTACAATGGCATTTGTGAAAAGGAATAAATTGTTGCTTATATGATTCCATTAATAGCAAGAGTGGAAATATGAATTTGATTCTTTCATTTGTGGTAGTGTCTAAATTTTCCAAATAAGGAAAGATTCTCATCACCCAAGTTTCAGTTGGATAGAAACTTGGAATCATGCAAGTTGTATTGTATGATGAATGAGAACTTTCAAGCATTGGAAAATTAAGACTAATTACTTGTTCACATGGATGTGTGAGTCAAGTAAAGGACTAAGGGATCGAGTACACATTCTTGTGCACTGATCAAGCCCACCACAAATGTAACTTGAGTGACACATCTTAAAGAAGGTTTATTAACACTAGTGAAATGTAAGAGTAAAAGGTTTTCTACTCTTGTACATTTGAATTTGATAAGTTGTGATGTTTTGGATAAAACAGAGACCAACTTAGGCCAATTGTGTTAAGTGTTTGTCTTGATTAGAATCCACACTATCTCTTGAATATTTGGCAAGAAAGACTTATAGGTCAAGGAGACAGTGGGAGTCTAAAAGATCCTGAAAGGGTTTCAAGAAGTAATCAAGAATAAAACTTCTATTTCATCACTAGCACACAACTAGAGGTTTATAACCTATCGTGTTGACATTTCTGTGCCCATTCCAGTTAAGTTGGCTATATATATTTGAGTTCTACATGTTCTCAATTGTTTGCATAACTACTTGGAAGCAATGGCAGACCCTTGTGCTGCCAGGTGGCAAGAGGTTAAGATTGCACAAGTTCAATCCATATGAGTTAGGATTTGTCACTAACCTAGTCTTGTGATTATGGTTTGACAAATTCACATGGATAAGAACACATACACCATAAAATCTAAGTGTCATAAGGTTTCTCTCCGATTCATGAAAATGATGGTAAGGAAATTCTTTCACTAAGTAGATTTTAAGTAGATAGCAATTGTGATATTTGCAGTTCTCAAAGTCGTTAGTGGAGCGTGCGTGGTTATCCGACACACTAACATGGACTTATGAGAAATGGCAAAGGTCTAAACAATTGAGACTATGATTACGGCATCCCTTTTCATAGTTCTGAAATTGTTTAGACACACATGCATGCTATCTAAGGAAAGGTGTATGATTTTGATAAAGTTTTATCAAAGCATCTCGTATCAGAAATCTGAACTTTGGTAAGAAAGTCAATAAAGTATTGATTTCTAGAAGTCCAGCTGATTTCTGAGTACATGTCAAAGCTAGTGGGAGCATAAGTGTTATGCTAATAATCATCATGTTAGTGGGAGCATGATAATTATTGTTAGTGTTGCAAGTTAGCAATGTTAATTATAGAAAACAAAAGTTTCAATTCGTGAGGCTGCAGGGATTGAAAAAGTTGTTTTGCTATAATTAAGGGAGAGGATATACTTCATTTCAGTTCTAAAGGCTTAGATTGAGACCCTAATCATCTTTAGTCAAGAATATATATATGAATTTCATGTTGGATTGGTTCAACTTAAGGAAATTCTATATATTGCGTTCTCAAAATTCGATTATGATTACGACATCCCTCTTCATAGTCAAATTTTGAAAACATGGCAAATAAAATTATTGTAGCAAAAGACTGGTCTAGAATCATGTCTTTATGTGAGACATCATGAATCGTGTACCATTTGCTTTGGGTACAGGATTGATTGCATGTGCTATAATATTTGTCATTTCTAAATTTTTCCAAATGCCCAGAGGCATTAAGAAGGGAAAAGGTCTAGAATTGGATATGACTAAAATGATTAAGCAATTGTCGAGGACAATCTGAGGTTTACCAAAGATTGGTTGCTCAGGGACAGTTGGAAGTATAGTGCTAATTTTGGAAGGACCATATTGACATATTCTGAAAAGAGGCATCTCTTATTCAGAAGTGATAGTCAAAATGAGAATATGGAGTTGTCTCCATAGGTGGAAGTTACCTGTGTAAGATTAGAAAACTTAATGCAAGAAGCATGTCCAAAGCAATGTACTTTGAATATGAGACTTAGTTTCCATGGAGTTGATCTCCATTGGAATACCTTATAATGACTGTTGACAAGTCTTTGTGACTTAGTACATATTCATTACAGGAGGGTCAGTGCATATAAGTTTAAAATCTAAACAGATTTCGATAAATGATAGGAATTTGAAATTCTCACATTTTTCGATAAGGATTTGGGAGTGTGAAATTAGAATCATTGAAATTATGTTCAATTGGTTTATTTCACAAAGTAAGGATCATAGACAAACATAGAGTGCATACTTGGTGTATGGCAAAGCTATTGTTTAAGAAAAACATAGTGTACATGCTTGGAGCATGGGACAACTAGTGTTTTTAATTCAAGTATAAAGTTGATAAAACCGAAACAATGAATAATGAGCAATCAGTATGGTGATAAATAAAAGTGTTTATTTATATTCATAGGGTTTGATACCATATTTGATTCATTTATTCTTGTGTTTCACTTTGCATGTTTTGACTTCCAGAATAACTAAGTCGCTCTTCCTGAATGATTAAGTTATTCAAACCATCCACAGTCGGTCATATGTTGGAAGTAGATATGAATCAATACTGTCATGGGTTGGTTTGTAGAGGTCCAAGTTGGTGGACAAAGTGGTGCTACAACACTCATGAGTGCTCATAAGTTCTGAGTATTGGATTCAACCCGCGCTCATTTGAATCACTTCATGGATTTTATCACGAGTGATCATGAGACGATAATATCTTATATTCTTCAAACCTAGAGATATGAGTTGTTACTATGAGTTGGTTATACATTGATTGCACGAAAACGCATTGGTAACTCGATGTTATAAAACGTGCCTTTGTGTATGATTCAACGAGTAGTAGAACAAGCCATATGAGTCAAAGTTTATCCATTCCTTTTACCTTCGGGATAAAAGCGATATCTGTGGGCCCCTCGATGATTTAGCGATGACACATGTGAGTGCTTGGCCAAGCCAGGAATGATTTGATTTGTTCAATCAGTCAGTCATCATAAATCGAAAATCGGGAAACAACAAATGGATAGAGAGAATGATTATAATCCATGTCTCAGTCCATATGATATCTAGAATGGAGGAATATATGATCCCTTATCAAATGGACGCGTCATTGATTTGTTTAGAGTTCGACAGCGGCTTTAAGAGCTACGATTGCTAGTCGGGTTATGAAGTCGTACTTGCAATAATAGTTTTAGACTTATCCAAGTGGGAGACTGTTGGATTAGATGTCTAAGCCCATAACTATTATTGGTATGTACTTGACCCGAGAGTAGCATGGTCCATTTGGGTTGCATATCATCAGGACAATTTGTTAGGATGGACTTTTGAGAGAAGGTTATTTATGGTTTATTAATATATTATAAGTTATAATATATTAATATGAAATCATATGTTTTAATTAGTATCGATCAAGAATTAATTTGGAATTAATTTAGTGATCAAAAGAGACTAATTAAATCTATGGGGACTAATTATGATAATTAGTTATATTTATATGTGTTGGGCTTATGATCCATGTTGGACCAAGTTTATGTATGGATACATAAAGAGTTGGGCCACATGAACCATGGATCATAAAACCCATGGGTATGGATTATGGGTTATACCCATGACCCTTGGAATCCTACATATAAATAGGTTACTCCATAGCCAAAATCACCACTTCTTTTCTTAGAGAAATATGGAGGTGTTTTGGTGCATGGAATTCTCTCTCAAGAGCCACCTTTGTCCTAGGTGTGTTGTGATTCCATTTGAGGCATTTCATACTATTGGTGCTAAGCTCTTAAGGCCAAATACATCAAGACTTCAAGCCACATAAAAGGTATGTTTCCCTAACTAGTATATTATATGGTTTATGTCAAATGCATGCTAGTTATAGGTTTAATGCCTTGGAAACCATTTGCATGTATAATAGAGAAAACATAGATCCAAGGTATTTAGGGTTGTATGTGCACCATAGGATGTTGTAGTATACTAAAACCCAACAGTTATCACTTATAGTGGTTCTGTGTGATGGTAGAGACTATTCGGTGCCCGAATGTTGCTTGTTTCGTGCCTTGTGGGACTCCTGATGATGGGAGTCAACTACCAAGTGAATATGACGATATTCAGGAGGTAGGTGACTGGCGTCATAAGGAGTTCTCCAGCAGCTGATGGCAGAGAAGGGTGAGGACCTAGGAAGAGCCTAGGGGTGACCATGGTCCGATGAGTGCACTGACAGAGTAGAGCATTTCGCTGGGGAGCGAGTACGCGTGTCAGGATTGGTGATTGAGAAGGTTGAGCAACTACTTAGGAACTCCGGGATGGTCCGTGTAGAAAGTATGGGTAGATGTGGCAGGTAGTATGGCCCTGTACTACTGAAAGAAGAGGACCCATACTCGATGCAGGGAGTATTCCGGAGGTCCGAAGTAGCAGATCGAGAGGTGATATTATGGTTCGAGTACCATGGTTCGTAGCAGATTGAGAAGAGAGAACATGGTTCGAGTACCATGGTTCGTAGTAGATTGAGAAGAGAGAACATGGTTCGAGCGCCATGATCAGTAGCAGATTAAGAGAAGATAACATGGTTCGGGTACCATGGTTTATAGCAGATCGAGAGGTGATGTCATGGTTCGAGTACCATGATTCGTAGAGGATTGAAAGAAGAGGACATGGTTCGAGTACCATGGCACGTAGCGGTTAGTGCTTCTGGTTTTACCGGTTATTCTGTGGTGATTGACTAGACCGAGATCAGATGAGAAAGAGTATGGGGCTAGAGGGCCATGACGAACGAGTTTCAGTGGAGCATCCCTTGAGAGGGAAATCGAGTTAGCTCCGAGGGATTGTTGGTGAGATGCCAGTTGGAGTCGCAAGACTCAGGGATGAGTAGGGAAGATGCGTTATGGGAGAATACGGTCTGGGCTGAGTGACCGGCCGATAGTGGAGATGTCACTTTCTGTGACCTGAGTGGTGCTATTTCAGTGTTCTGCGAGAAGCAGGAGAGATATGGAGTTTCTGGTTTAGAGTTGAAGGTAAACCCTGTGGGGTAGCAAGCGTGGTGACCTTTTCACCAAAATATTTGGGCAGTATGTTGGCTGCGAGGTATTCTTATACCAATAGAGAGTCATTAGTGGGACTAAGACGGATGAGAGCAAAGAAGTGCCTTGTCGAGGTAAAGGTACTTGTATTAGTAGTTTCCGGTGGTCAAAAAGGAGTATATCGGGGCAGTGGCCCTCGTGGTCTACAGTGTGTATCGACAATGAGAATGAGGTCTGTGATTTTATGTGTTGGATTAGGTGTCTAAGCCCATAACTATAATTGATATGTACTTGAATTGATATCAGCACAGTCCTTTTGGGTTGCCCTCAACCTAGCAACTGGACAAGGAAATTATGAAAGGAGAGATATTAATTTATAAGATTAATAAATTAATATAAATGATTTATTAATATGTTAAAAGATTAATATATTAATTAGAAATCATTATGTTTAATTAATAGTTAGCCAGAAATTAATCAGAATTAATTTTGGGGTTAAAAGTATTAATTATAAAGTGCAGGGACTAGTTTGCAATTATCTAATAGTTGAGTGGAAGGCTCCAGAACCTCCTTGGAAGGAGGTGGATTAAATCTATAAGGGAAACCCTAAGGATTTCGTCCAAGGGGCTTTGGATAAGGCCTTTGGATTAGCTTAGGCCACAAGCAAAGGAGTATTAGGGTTTTCCCTAAACCCTAGATCCCTCAGCTATATAAGGAGCCTCCCAGCTCCTAAATTCGGCCACTCCTACCTTGGAAGAAACCCTAGGCCGAATTTTGCATACCCTAGCCTCTCTCTCCTTCAAGTTTACTTCTTGCTAGTTCTTGGGTGTGATTCCATTAGAGGCATTACATTTGTGGTGCTAGGCTTCCAAGAAGATCAAGTTCAAGAGGATTAACAATTGTTTGCTATAACAATTGAAAGGTATGTAATTCTGAAACCCTAGTTTGTTAATTTCGAAATTAGCCTCTCTCCTCTAGGGTTCTTGTTTGCAATTCAAAGTTATATGTTCAATAGTTAAAACATAGATTCAAAGTAGGTTGCATGTGAACTTAGGAATTGTTTTTCTAGTTTATTTGTTTTACCTAAAACCCATCAGTGGTATCAGAGTCATTGTTTGTTTTAAATTGAATTGCTATAATAGTTGGATTGCAAATTAGGGTTTATAGCCATTAAACCCTAAAGGCCAAAATTTTCGTTTTTTAGGGTTTTTGGTTCAAAGGGTTTTTCGAAAAACCCTAGCCTCCATGAACCCTAATCGAAATTAGGGTTAGGGTTTTGGAAAACCCTAGCCTCCTCCCTTGAATTTCGAAATTTGCTTGTTGTTTTAGGGTTTTATCTTATTTTGGATAATTATTACTTGATTGGATAATTATTGCCTAATTGGATAATTGAGAAAAATAAGGAAATTATCCTTTACCCTAATTTTCGAAATCTAGAGGGATAAGGATTAGGATTAAATTAGTTGTTTAATTTGATTAGATAATCCTTACAAGATTTAATAGATTAATTAAAAGTTAATTAATAGATAATTATTAAATCTAGTTATTTGGTTTATTTTAAATTTAAATTAATAGTTTAATTTTTCGAAATTTATATATAAACCTTAAAGTTTTAAAAAGTTTAAAACACACCTTATATATGTATTATAATTAAAAGTTTAATATTATATATATGTATAAGAATATGGTCAGTCAAATCGCTAGTATGCCTCATTCACGAAGCTAGTCTATAAGGGGGGTATAAGGAAACTGCCTATAAAATGGTAGTTGAATGGGTGTCCACTCTCACCCACCGCTTCCTTGATTAGTGGAGGGTCGTTAGCAGAACGGATTTGATAGGACAACTACATCTCATTAAAAGTATAATGTTATTAAAGAAAGTACTAGAACATTATTTTACAAAATCCCAACTCTAGTTACTTTAGGAAAAATATGAAAAGTATGCTAATCCATGAAATTGCACATTATGCTTTATTGGTCGTTAGTGGAGCGTGTGTGGTTAACCAGCACACTAAAAGGCACTAATAAAGAGTAGTAATGCGTATCTCATAATTGTCATTTTGATGGAGCGTGTGTGGTTTACCAGCACATCAATAGTTAATGATAAAGACAATGAGGTTACCAAACACATTTGCATGGTTATTCACATCTTGTTTGTGATCCTCGGCATCCCAGTCACAAATAGAAGAGCATAATCTGAGATTAAAACATGCCATTGAATAGTTTCAATGTATCTCAAAAGAATTAGGAATTTCACTTCGTTTATTTCGTCTAATGGTGGAATTGGTGAATCGTCATTCACCTACCTTTATGAAATTTACACTTGGATCTCGGCATCCCATTTCTAAGTTGTGAATCTTCATAGTTGGATCCTAACCTTAATATTATATCTTTGGGTTATTATATTGAGGTATCTTGAAATCTAACTAAAACTTTCTTTCCTTTCAGATGTCTACTCCTGGAAACACTTCTGCTTCATCATGCTCCAACCACAACTTCTCTTTGCTCAACATTTGCTCCAAAGTCGTTATGGATGGCTCTAACTATAACGATTGGATGCGTAATATCAAGATGGCGCTTCGATTTGAGGACAAAGAATATGTCCTTGAAAAGGAGCTCAAAGAGCTTGATGAGTTTAAAGCTACTCCTGAAGATTATGCTGCCTACAAGAAACATTATGATGATGCTACCAAAGTGGCATGCATCATGGTCGTAACCATGTCCCCAGAACTGCAGAGGTACTATGAGGACTACTGGGCCTTTGAGATGAACAAGGACCTTATGGAGAAGTACCATAAGCGAGCTCGTCAAGAAAAGTTTGAAGTAGTCAAGTCACTCATGGCTTGCAAGATGAAAGAAGGGGAGTCGGTTGTGTCTCATGTGCAAAGAATGCAACGCTACATAGAGCGTTTGGTCAAGCTCGACATTCACTTTGATGAGGAATTGGCCATTGACATGGTCTTGAACTCATTACCTGATTGTTATGATCAGTTTATTCTAACTTACCATTTGAACAACACTGAGCAGACACTGGCCCAATTGCACAACTTGTTGCAGACAGCTGAAGCAGGGATGAAGGGTAAAAGTATAGCCTCCACTCCTGCAAGTGCCCCTGTCTTGGCTATTGGACAGGGAAAGGGGAAAAAGAGGAAAGGTCCTCCTAAGCAAAACTGGAAGAACAAGGCTCAAGCTGGGTCATCTAGTAATGGCCCAAAGGCTAAGCCCAATGCTACCATTGCCCATGTTTCTGATCCAAAAGATGCAGATTGCTTTTATTGCAATGACAAAGGGCATTGGAAGAGAAGCTGCCCAAAATATCTGCAGGATATCAAAGATGGAAAAGTGAAGCCATCTTCAGCAGGTATTTACACTATTTCTTCTAATAACTCATTATCTTCTCGTTCATGGGTCCTTGATACAGGATGTGGTTTTCACATCTGTTCTGATTTACAGGCGCTAAAAGAAAGTGAGGAGATAGAGCGAGGAAGGATAAACTTGATCATAGGAAACAAGAAGTCTTCACCAGTGACCAAGATCGGAGTTTATCAACTTTTGCTTAGTAATGATGTTAGATTAGATTTATTAAATTGTTGCTATTCGTCTGAGATGACGAGAAACATTATTTCATTTCATGCATTGTTCAGACAAGGTTTTAAATATTCTTTTAATGATTTGAATAGTTCAATTTCTGTTTATAAGAATGGTGTTTTTGTATTTGAAGCTTTGCCTTGTGATGGTGTGTATGAAATAGTGACTTGTGTTGATAGCTTAGGAAATAGTGTATTTAATATTGACTTGTCTAATAGTGTAGACAAGGCATGCTTGTGGCATTGTCGTCTTGGACACATTAACAAGAAACGCATAGCCCAACTCCAAAAGGATGGAGTGTTGGAATCATTTGACCTAAAATCAGATGATATGTGTGAATCTTGTCTTTTAGGAAAGATGACAAAATCACCATTCACAGGGTCTTGTGAAAGAGGTGAAGGTCTGTTGGATCTCATACACACAGATGTGTGTGGGCCCTTCAAATCAACTACAAGGGATACTAATCGATTCTATGTGACTTTCACTGATGATTATAGCAGATATGACTATATCTACTTAATCAAACATAAGTCAGAAACCTTTGAAAAGTTCAAAGAGTTTAAGCATGAGGTCGAAAATCAATTGGGCAGGAAGATAAAGGTACTTAGATCCGATAGAGGCGGGGAGTATCTTAGTATCGAGTTCAACGACTATTTGAAAGAATGTGGGATAGTCTCACAATTAACTCCTCCTAGGACACCACAGTTAAATGGTGTAGCTGAGAGGCGTAATCGAACCTTGTTAGACATGGTTCGTTCTATGATGAGTCGTGCTTCGCTTCCTATTCACTTATGGGGGTATGCCTTAGAGACAGTCGCCCACATCCTCAATCTTGTCCCTACAAAGAAGGTTGCCAAAACACCTCATGAAATGTGGACGGGGAAAGTTCCCTCGTTAGCACATATTAAAGTCTGGGGTTGTGAAGCTTTCGTAAGACGGGAGACTCACGACAAGCTAGCAGCTAGAAGTGAGAAATGTGTTTTCATTGGTTACCCAAAACAGTCTTTTGGATATTTGTTCTACAGACCTAGTGAAAACGTGGTCTTTGTAGCACGAAGAAGAGTCTTTCTAGAAAGAGAGCTCATATTCAAAGAGGACAGTGGGAGCACCATTCACCTTGAAGAAATTCAAGAGTTAGCCAATGAAGGAACCTTAGATGACACTAGCACTCAACCAGAGGAAAGAGTTCCTGTTGAACCAGTTGATAACTCATTACCTCTTCGAAGATCCACTAGGGTGAGTGTGCCACCTGAGTTGTATGGTTTTCATATTACTTCAGACGGTGACACATTCATCAGTGATAGGACACTGGTAAATTTAGATGAACCAGTCACTTATAAGGAAGCAATGGCAGGCCCAGAGGCTTCCAAGTGGAAAGAGGCAATGGACAACGAGATTAAGTCCATGTATGACAACCAAGTTTGGAATTTGGTTGATAGTGCACCAGTTCGTAAGACAGTTGGGTGCAAATGGATCTTCAAGAAGAAGACAAACATGGATGGAAATGTGCACACATTTAAGGCTCGACTGGTTGCAAAAGGTTTCACTCAAACCCCAGGGGTTGACTATGATGAGACCTTTTCGCCAGTAGCTAAGATTAAATTTATTAGGATATTGCTCGCCATAGCTGCCTTTCATGACTATGAAATCTGGCAGATGGATGTCAAGACTGCTTTCCTTAACGGGAAGTTGGCTGAGGATGTTTACATGAATCCGCCAGAGGGTTTTGCTGATGCAAAGTTTCCCAATAGAGTGTGCAAGCTTGAGAAATCCATTTATGGATTGAAACAAGCATCTCGCAGCTGGAATCTTTGCTTCCATGAGAAATTCAAAGAGTTTGGTTTCTCTAGAAGTGAAGATGAGTTTTGTGTGTATATCAAGGCTAGTGGGAGTATAGTAACTTTTCTGGTGTTATATGTCGATGACATATTACTCATTGGTAACGACGTTCCAACCTTGAAAGATGTTAAGTCTTGGCTTGGAAAGTGTTTTGCCATGAAAGACCTTGGAGAAGCCGCCTATATTCTTGGGATTAGAATATTGAGAGATAGAAAGAAGAGACTAATTGGACTTAGTCAGAGCACATACTTGGATAAGGTACTAAAGAGGTTTAGTATGGAAAATTCCAAGAAGGGATATCTACCTATCCAAAGCAATAATTGAGTAAGACTCAATGCCCGAGTACAGATGAGGAAATAGCAGACATGAGTTGTGTACCTTATGCTTCCGCTGTCGGATCGATCATGTACGCTATAACATGTACTCGCCCTGATGTGGCATTTGCTTTGAGCATGGTCAGTCGCTCTCAGGGAAACCCGGGTAGAGCTCATTGGATAGCGGTTAAGAATATACTCAAGTATTTGCGAAGGACAAAGGACTGGGTCCTTGTGCTTGGTGGCAATGATACTTTGAGAGTAGATGGTTACAGTGATGCCAGTTTTCAAACGGATAGAGATAACTTCCGTTCTCAATCTGGCTGGGTATTTTTACTGAATGGAGGAGCGGTTACTTGGAAAAGTTCCAAGCAAGATACAGTGGCTGATTCTACTTGTGAATCAGAGTACATAGCAGCAAGTGAAGCGTCTAAGGAAGCAGCTTGGTTAAGGAACTTCATCGGAGATCTCGGAGTTGTTCCAACCATCCAGGAGCCTATGGAACTGTTCTGCGATAATGAGGGAGCGGTTGCCTTAACAAAGGAACCGAGAGATCATGGTAAAACCAGACATATCGACAGAAAGTACCATTTTATCAGACATAGAGTAGAAGAAGGACATCTTGTAGTAAAGAGGGTGTCATCTGAAGATAACCCAGCAGACCCCTTCACAAAGGGTCTGAGTAGGGCTAAGCATATTCAGCATGCTCGGAGCATAGGACTGAAAGATGATATTAGTTTTAGTAGTTAGATTAGTTCTGAAACTTGTAACAAAGTAAATGTAATTGACTTTTGGTGATTAAATAATAAAGTATTATTTATGAGTTTGTTTGCTGCCTTTTGTCAATTGTTTATTGTGTTTCATTTTTGCATGTTTTACTTCCCGAATAATAAGATTATTCAAACTCCACAGTCGCTCGTACTTTTGGAAGTAAGTAGTGAATTAAGACTGTCGTGAATTGGATTGCAGATTGTTTGAGGATAGACATGGCAATAGAATTGCTGCAATGTTCATGAGTACTCAGAAATTGAGATTTGAGTATTGGATAAACCCTCGCTCAGAGTATCACTTCATGGAATTCATCACGAGTAATACTGAGACGATAATATCTTATAATCTTGAAACGAAGATATATGAGTTGTAATTCACAAAGTCGGTTATACATTGGTGATACGAAAACGCATCAGTAACTTGGTGTTATAAAACGTATTGTCATGTATAATTTGATGAGTAAAAGATACAAGCATATGAGTCAACGTTTATTCGTTCCTTTTGCCCTAACCGGAAAAGCGATATCTGTGGGCCCCTCGATGATTTGGTGTTGACTTATGTGCTGGGCCCAGCCATGACTAAATTGATGTGTTCAATTAGAAGTCCTACATCATCACAAATCAGAATTCAGGAAACATAGATTCTGGACAAAGAGATTGATTACATTCCATGTCTTATGTCTAGGGATATGTTGCAGAACGAAGGATTATATGATCACTTATCTCAGGACATGTAACTGACTGGGTCAGAGTTCAGCAGCAACTTTTGGAAGCTACAATTTGCTGGTCAAATTTAGAAGGCATACTAGCAATTATAGTTACAGACTTATCCAAGTGGGAGACTGTTGGATTAGGTGTCTAAGCCCATAACTATAATTGGTATGTACTTGAATTGATAGCAGCACAGTCCTTTTGGGTTGCCCTCAACCTAGCAACTGGACAAGGAAATTATTAAAAGGAGAGATATTAATTTATAAGATTAATAAATTAATATAAATGATTTATTAATATGTTAAAAGATTAATATATTAATTAGAAATCATTATGTTTAATTAATAGTTAGCCAGAAATTAATCAGAATTAATTTTGGGGTTAAAAGTATTAATTATAAAGTACAGGGACTAGTTTGCAATTATCTAATAGTTGAGTGGAAGGCTCCAGAACCTCCTTGGAAGGAGGTGGACGAAATCTATAGGGGAAACCCTAAGGATTTCGTCCAAGGGGCTTTGGATAAGGCCTTTGGATTAGCTTAGGCCCCAAGCAAAGGAGTATTAGGGTTTTCCCTAAACCCTAGATCCCTCAGCTATATAAGGAGCCTCCCAGCTCCTAAATTCGGCCACTCCTACCTTGGAAGAAACCCTAGGCCGAATTTTGCATACCCTAGCCTCTCTCTCCTTCAAGTTTCCTTCTTGCTAGTTCTTGGGTGTGATTCCATTAGAGGCATTACATTTGTGGTGCTAGGCTTCCAAGAAGATCAAGTTCAAGAGGATTAACAATTGTTTGCTATAACAATTGAAAGGTATGTAATTCTGAAACCCTAGTTTGTTAATTTCGAAATTAGCCTCTCTCCTCTAGGGTTCTTGTTTGCAATTCAAAGTTATATGTTTAATAGTTAAAACATAGATCTAAAGTAGGTTGCATGTGAACTTAGGAATTGTTTTTCTAGTTTATTTGTTTTACCTAAAACCCATCATTATGATCATTCCCATTTTGGGAGGCGGATCGATGAGCTAGATTCGAAGTGCGTGATAGGGCACTATCTCCGGATTTGAGATAGATTGGATTCGGAACAGTGGGGTTTCCGATGGTGTGTCAGTCTGAGGCTTCAAGGTGGCTAGATGCAGTCATGTGTGGAGGATTCCAAGATTTTGTCAGGAACGGGATATTGGAGATTGTTTGGTTTCCTTTGGGAAGGCCCTGGGATGATTGCTAAATACGTTTAAGAGTTAAGTGTGACATGACTGGTGAGACAATCTACTGAGTAGACTGTGGATGTGCCAATTAATGATTGTTCGAACCCTGAGTGGGGGAGAACTGGTTCTCCAGTTAGGGGATCAGTGATCCATTCATGTGCGGTGAGAGGAATGGTTATGGGAATCTACGGTGCGGACGCATGAGCCGAGGATGAGGCGAGGTGCCAGACAGGAAGATGTAAGAGTTTGTGTTTAAGAAAGGATGAGTGGATCCACGACAGGTGGCCGTGGATTGGGAAAAATTCATTGTGACCTGTGGTTTTCAGAATTAGCATATGTCGAGTTCTAGTGCGATCGGATCGCTGGATTGCGGATGCAATAGCTGTGATTTGCAAGTGAAGGTATAGATTGTGATCTATACCCCTGGAAGGGCAGCAGTTGATTTTTCGATCAATTTCAGGGTCGATATGAGTAGTTCCATATGGATAGTGGCCAATAGAGGGGGAGTTTCGGGTTTTTTGTCAACATGTTCGGAGCCATTGACGATGCCTCTGTGTTTCAAATTGGGAGATGGCATTCTCTGAGGTTCTAGTGGTGCGAGAGTAAGATCGGTTGAGAGACTCTGAAAGAACAATGCAGTATCCAAGTACGGTGTCGTGAGTATGAGATCAGTGGTTTGGTCAAAACATCATGAGATTCTGTGTTGGTGTACCGAGGTATCCGGGTATGATGTCCTTAATTCTAGATTATTCTGAGCTCTGAGTTGAGAGCTGGAAAGTGGTGTAGCAAGTATCTATGGTTCCAGTGGGAGCACTTCGACTAATTAATGATAAATGAGATTAATTAAGAATGAGGATTGCAGTGAGAAAAGGAGTTTGTCATGACGGTTGTCGTCAGGAGTAATAACGCTTATTTTTGGATGGGTATGTGTGCATCTATCTATGTGGGCCGTGGAACGTCGGTTAATGGATGCAGTGTGTGGCGTCGACTTGAGGATGAAACCGTGAGTGGTAAGAGAAGGTGCTATAAGGCTGCAGGGAGCTGCAACATCAATGAGTTAGCAAAGGGGTGTGGTGATACTACGGGGAGCCGTAGTATTCACCAGTCAGCGAGAGGTTGTTGTGATGCTATGGGGAGCCGTAGTATTCACCAGTCAGCGAGAGGTTGTTGTGATGTTGCGGGGAGCCGTAGTACTCACTAGTGAAAGGTTGTTGTGATGTTGCGGGGAGTCGTAGTATTCACCAGTCAACGAGAGGTTGTTGTGATGCTACGGGGAGCCGTAGTATTCACCAGTCAGTGAGAGGTTGTTGTGATGCTGCGGGGAGCCGTAGTACTCACTAGTGAAAGGTTGTTATGATGCTGCGGGGGAGCCGTAGTACTCACAAGTCAGCGAGAGGGTGTTGTGATTAGTACTCTCTGGTCAGAGCGAGACGCATAAGAGTTTTAGGCTTGGGTAGCCCTAATATGTGAGTTTTTGAGAGCCTGGTGGTCGAACCAGGGGCGAGACTGGGGTCTCCATATTTGTCGGGAGTCGTTATATTCTGAATTGAGTAGTGGTTGTCACGACCAAAGGGAAGTGGATCAGTGAGGAACACATGGGTTGCGGGTCATGAGTCATGTGTTGAGTGGTTCATTGGGACGAGTGGTTCCAACTCTGGGTCAGATCAAACTCTCGAGTTTGAGTTTGGCTCTGGTAGCGCGTCGGGTAGGCGAGACGAGATTCCAAATTCAGAGATGATTTCCATGTTGAAGGGTATTGGTTGTCATTTGGTGTCTTAGACCTGAGTGGGTCAATTCGTTGGTATGGGAAAACCGCGAAACGCATGGAACTAATGAGTAGTAGACGACAGAGGTCGAGGGTGAGACGAATTCCGTATTCGCTTGAGGTAAAGCGAACTTCGTGACTTGTATGTCACACTGGGCCGAGATAGTTGTATTGATAAGGAAGTCAGTGAGACGTTTTGGTACATGCAATGGGTAACCTTTGGAGGTTCAACTGCTGGGTCGGGAGATGACCTGGTACTCAGTCTTGAAAGGGATATTGAGAAGGGAGCTGAGGTTTTTGTTTTTCAGATGTCGGAGGACGCATCTGAACAAGCATGATCATCTTTCGTGCCTGAGGTCAGGGTGTTGAGGGTTCGTTCTTCAGAAGGGTTGTGATTGCAGTACAGTGGATGGGTCCCAGGTGTGATGTGATCCTTTCATTCCTTGGTATATGATCTGGATTGTTTATCATGTCTGGGACGAGTGATCGGTAGCCAGTTTTGGGCATGGACTTGTTTTTATCGGTCCCAACTAGAGAATCAGAGGTGCAGTGAGTTATCGAGGTTCGTTATTCGAGGAGCGAATAACGTGGTGATATCTTGAGAGGGCGGTCTGGCTGTGTGACAGGCCACTAGAGTTTCCAGATTCTGGGGAGGCAGAAGGGGTAGCATAGTGGCAGGCGGGTCTGTCCTTTTCCCAGGGAGGAGTTCCTGTTTGGATTCAGGTGTCCAGAGAGGAAGATAATTGTGTGGTATGAGATCCTTTCGATGGTGCTGTTCGGTTATTCGATTAGATCTATATGTTGTTGAGGAGCGATTTCGAGGGCGAAATTTAATTCAAGTGGAGGAGAATTGTAACATCCGGATTTCCAGATATATTAATTTATGTGATTATTTTGAGATTCATGGAGTGACTCGACGAGTAGTGAGTCTAACTCGTCGAGTAGGGCCGAGATGACCACGTGGGATTAGTGGTCTACTCGACGAGTCCGAGGGTCGACTCGCCGAGTAGACGCTGAGTGGTGAAACCCTAATTTCCCGGGTTTGGGACCTATTTAAAGGCACTTATAGCCTCAATTGCGGCCACCTTCCCTTGAGAGAAACCCTAAACGGCCATGGAGCTTAAGGAGAGAGTTTGAGCTTGCATTTGAGTGTTTTGTGCATTACTTTTGAAGTGAAGAGGAGGATTCAAGCAAAGAACATGAAGGAGACCAGTAGATCTTAGGTTATCTTGTCCAAAAGCTTCTGAGAGAGGTAAAAAGTGCTCACCTTTCTCCTTATGGTGACTAGATTTCCATGTTTGTGGTAGTTAGGGCTTTTTACCACCTATTGTTGGGACTTTGAATGCATAAGGTCCCTTTTGTGGTCTAGACTTCAGATATGGACCTTGTAAGTCCAGAGAGTCCCAAAGTTATAAGCTTTACCCAACCATTCAAGAGTTATAGTGTGCAAGCACCTTGTTGGAATTGTTTTGAGCATTTAGAGCATCATATAACATGCATGGACGTAAAGATCGAACCTTTACGTGATTAATGAGCCTTGTGAGCATAGATCTGAAGTTTGGGAAAGTATCTTGCACTAAAATGGTCTGAATGCAAAAGAGTCTGAATAGACTCGTCGAGTTGAGCCGCTGACTCGGTGAGTAGCCAAGGTTATGTCCCGATGAACTAAGTCAGGTGGTGACCCGAAGAGTTAGGGGTTAACTTGTCGAGTTGGAGCTTGCTGGGGTTGCCATGAATCGACTGGACTCGACGAGTCTCCTGAGTGCACTCGACGAGTCTGGTCAAAGCTGGAGTTGACTTTTGTTGACCTTAGGGTTGGTCAAGATGAGTGAAAGAGGTCAGGAAGGGTAGAATGGTCTTTTACCCATCTGAGAGAAAGAGCATAGGAAGGGAATAGTCTAGCCTTTGGGAGCCATTGTTAATTAGAGGTAATTTTTGTATGTGATTAGGCGGAGGCTAGATCGGTGTTTCGAGTTCGAGATCATCCGAGTTTACCCGAGGTGAGTCTTCTCACTATACATTACCTAGAGTGGTATCTATGTGCAGACCGGAGGGTCTTATGTGTTATGTGTATGTTTGAGATTATGTGCATTGTGATATATGTATGCTATGTGTTATATAGACCGGACCGGAGGGTCCAACGACTTACGAGGCCAGAGGGTCCTCGAGTAGACCGGACCGGAGGGTCCAACGATTTAGGCCGGACCGGAGGGTCCAACGAGCTAGACCGGACTGGAGGGTCCAACGAGCTACGGGACTGGAGGGTCCCGCTGAGACACATTGACCGGAGGGTCATACCGAGTTATAGCCTCGAGTGGCTTATGTGTTGTATGTGTTATTTTGGGGAACTCACTAAGCTTCGTGCTTACCGTGTTATGTGTTTCAGGTTTTCTCAGGATCGCGGGACGGTACCGGCTTGATTGTACACACCAGAGAAAGAGTTATGTTTGAGGATCTTGGATTATTGATGGAGTTGTGTTTTATAAATTGAATAATTGAGATTTTTATACAATATGTTATGAAAAGTATGCGATTTTTAAATGAATTTTTTTTTGAAAATTTACGTCGTTACACCATTTCTGGAACGTGTCATCATCGGATGACCAAGTGGTTGTGGAGGAGCAGTTGGTTGCGGTGAATCAACAGGTAGAGGTTCTTGAAAAGTCGTCAATGAAGAGAACATAGTATCTATACCCATCAGTAGATATGACGGGAGATGGCCTCCATAAGTCACAATGGACCAAGTCCAAAACACATGCAAATCGTTTAGAATTGAGGGTAAAAGGCAATCTTTTACTTTTAGATAACTGACAAGAACTACAAACACTTGGCGATGGCAAGACGGAAGTAATAGACAAGCAACCAAGTTTATTTAATAATGAAATAATGTCAAAATTAACATGCCCTAAACGACTATGCCATAAATCATAAGATGCTCGTAGTCTTCTTGAAGTAAAATTTGCGAGAAAAGCATGCTTCCCTTGTTTAAGTAAAAATAAACCATCCTTACGTCGCCCTCTTGCTAGTAGTTCCTTTGAAAAGCGATTCTGAATAAGAAAGGTTTTATCAGAAAACAAAACATCAACAGGATTGTCCTCGGTGAGCTTGCTAACCGAGAGCAAAATTTTAGTTAAATGAGGGACTACAAGAATATCGAGTAAATTGATTTGTGGAGCCATATGAGAAGTACCAATATGAGATATATGAGATATATGAGATGTGTGACCATTACCAAAAGCTACATGATCATTAACCGAGTATGCAGATGAAGAATCCAAATGAGATGAAGTTGGCGTCATATGAGCTGAGGCTCCAGAGTCAACAAACCAATCAGGTGTGGAGTCTGAAAGGTTGCATTGGGCATGAGACGATTGAGCCAAATTCGCATCAAGGGTTGGAGATGGACGCACAAAAGAATGGAGATCAGGACACTGGTTTGCATAATGGCCTTTTTGCGACATAACTGACAGTGTGGTGGCCACCTACCACGACCCCGACCACGAGAGGGGGCTCCACGGTTGGAAGATCGACCACGACCTCGATTAGAGGAAGTGTTGGTGTTGAATGCGACAGGGGGTGTACTCGGACCAGACAGGGAGGAGACAAATAATTCATGACTTTCAGCTTGTGATACAAGATCACGAAACGAAGGAGGAGGTTTAATGAGGCGTTGTGCAATGGAGAAGGTCTCAAATGGGGGGCCAAGACCACGCAAAAACCAATGGGTTTTATCAGTGGCATCAGTAGGATGTCCAATGGAAGACAATTGATCACATATTGCCTTGTACTTTCTTGCATATTCGGTAACAGTAGAAGAATCCTTTGAGATGTGTCGAAGAGAATCCGTTAGAGTATGCAGACGATCGGTAGAGTCATTGCTGTAGATTGCTTCTAAAGCAGTCCAGACTTCGTGAGCAGTTTTGTGATCTAAGGTCTCAGCCATAGCCTCTTCAGAGAGAGAGGATTAGATGAGAATGAGTGCACGTTGATCAGAGGCTACCCAGGAAATGTAGGCCAGATTTGTTGAAGGATCGCTTGAGCCAGCAACAGTGACAGTGGCAGAGGGAGCTGTAATGGAACCATCGACATATCCAAGGAGATTCTGGTAGGATAAGAGGGGAAGAATCTGCTTCTTCCAAAGGAGATAGTTGGTGGAGGATAGCTTAATGGTAAGCATATGAAGAAGAGTAGATAGGGGAAGGGTGGAGTCGGCCATGGTGTGATCAAAGATGAAGAAGAAAACGATCAAGAGAATGGCCGGCCAGGAAGAGTTTAGGCTGATACCATATTAGGGTTTGTGAATATTCACCGTACCTGGTGATATTGTATTGATCTCTATAAATAATACAAATATTACAAGATAAGGAAATAACAAACTTTCCTACTAATATAAGCTATACAATATAATTGCTATACTTATCATGATTCTGTCGAATCATGTCTATTAACACCCGAAACCGCATAAAGAGGGGGTGTGGTGTTCCCTGCCTATGTGGCAAAATGTACGGCATAGACTGCAGTCACTCCCCGAGTCTTAGTTCCCAAACCACTACCGTGCAAGTATTATTGATTTCGATCCGATTTTTGGACCATCTTTATACCTAGACTATCACTTTTTTCCTTTCCTTTTTGCCATTTGTTTTTTTAAAGGAATAATTGTTTATTTCCAAAGGTGCAAAGTCGCAATAAATAATTTTATGGGTTAACGCATGCAATTTGTCAATGGTGCCGTCGATTTTAAATTTTGAAATGAGATTAAAAAATACTGTTTATGTCGTTTGAAATATTTAGTATTTTATTTCATGTATAGTTTAGTAAAAATAGTTCAATATTCAACGTCAAACCTAAAAGAAACACGTGAACCGAAATTATTTTGCTAATTCTAAGTTATAATTATTAATAAGTTAAAATGTGATTGAAACTTACCTAAAACGTTGCTTTCTTTGGATAATCCAAAATCTAGTGCGTTGCATAGTTTCTAAAAGAATAAAAGTTAATATTTAGATAATCATATATTATTTTATCATAAAATTCATAAAAAAAAAGTTAAATATAAAAATTATAAATGTACAAAAGATTTTCATATACAATATTTTTCACATAATGTTCAGATCATTATGATTCCTAAAAAAAACCTAGAAGCATCATAGTTAGAAGTATCTTTTTATTAAGAAACAATAAATAGATGACTAGTAGCTTCTTAAAAAAAGTATAAGTATATTTGACGATTGACATGTTTGGCAGTAGTTTTTATTTGTAACTTCTATATAAAAAACTTGATTTAGTCAAAAAAAAAAAAATAAATAAAAAAAAATAAACTTCGTTGAAATACGAGCTTTTAGATTTTTGTTTTTTAAAAAAAAAACTTACAATTTAAAAACTACTTCATGAAACATTTAATAAAAAATTATTTGACATTTTTAATAATTTCCAAAATTATTGTTTATTTATTATATTTCACATTTAGCAGTTTTTAATTCAATTTTCAGACTTGCCTTTTTATATGGTTCACATTTAACTTTTTAAACAATGTCCATTTATATAAATTGCAAAAACTTTTATTTATTTGTGTCAAACGTTCGTATAACAAATAAACTATAGTTTCCAACATCCAATTTTTAGCTACTGGCTAGTAATTGCCAAGCATGCCTAATATCAAAATATATATTTTTTTATAGAATTTTACATTGTATTGTTATTAAATAAATAAGACATAAACGAAATATTTAGCATTAATTAGTGAGAAAAAAGAAAAAAAGTTAGAGACGCTCCTCCATAGTACGGGTGGAAAAAGAGAAGTGCCGTGAAGCAAGGAAACATGTTATATAGTGCCAAATGAAGTTATAGTTGGGTCCTTTGATTTTACAATTTTACCTCATCATTTTGCCTTTTTTATGCATAAAATAAACTTTACACCCCATCATTGCAATTTCTTTTTACCACTTCCTGTATAGTGTCAGTGCCAAAATGATGAATTTTTATTTATTTATTTTGAAATAGGGTTGGTTAAATTAATGAGTTTTGGAGGTTGTGTGGATTAAATTCTAAAATAGTAGCACTCAAGCACCGAAAGATCATTCCGTGTAGGTTTGTGTTTTCTGTTTATTTTTTGATGTTGGATATGTTTAGTGGAAGCAATTTTCGTTAGGGGTGTTCAAACCAGATATCTGAAATTTCAAATATGGATTCATTTTTGTATATAAGTGTTAAGTATTCTTCTGCATATAAGAATGTGATTGGCAATGAATGTTTGGTGTGTGGGTGTACTCGTCTTGTTGTTTATGTCTTAGTGTATTTGGAGGCAAGTGGTGATTGATCTTACAAGGTTGTGCTATTGAAAGTTATCAGGGGATCTATGAACAATAATCTTCTTTTTTGGTGTTGTTTTCTTGTGGTTAAATTGTCTATCTTCTTGAGTTTTATGTTTTGATGGTTGATCAAGGATTCCATGGAAAACCTAAGGACAAGCAAAATAAGATAGAGTATGATGATTGTGATGAAGATGCTCAATGTGTTAAAGAACTGAAAGGGTTTTATAAAAATGTTGACAAATTGGTCTATGCAAAATAAGGCAGAGTATGAGGATTGTTTTCTATTTATATTAAAGATGTTAATATCTTTATAACCTTAAAAATAATAAAATTTGATCACAAAAAATGAATTGATTTGAGTGTATATTAGGAGGTTTTAGCTTTTATTTTAAACAAAAAAATTTCCTAGTTCAAAAGCTACTTCAAGTAGTTTTTGGTGACTTTAAGTTTTTTATTTGAGAAAATTACTAAACTAGCCAAAAACCTTAATGACTTATCCATTTTTAGCCAAAAAAATACCCACTTGGTCCAAAATAGCCAAACAGTGTTTGACTATGGTCAACGGCCATTTTAAAAGTTTGACTGCTGTTTTGGGCAATGAGCTATTTATTTCGTGACCCGTCTACTCTTTCAGGGCCCATCGACCCATAATATATATATATATATATATATATATATATATATATATATATATATATATATATATATATATATATATAGGTTCAGGTGTTTAAAGTAAGTATTGTGTTATTGTATGCATAAATGTGGACCAATTAAAATTTAAAATAAAAACAAATAATTAAATAAATAAATAAGGGTAAATAGGTAATTTGATAATTAGTTTCTACAAATAATATCCTATAATTATGGCAACCATACCTAGGTTTTCTCCATCCATCGGCTTTTTAAAACCACATAAAGTGAACAAGATCATTCGTTGACGTTTTCCTTCCGGGCTCGATGAGTGCCCGCCTCTGTTACCTGCTGCGACGCTATTGCTGCTACCAGTGTCTTCTTCGTTTGAACCAGATGAATCAGACAAGCCATTGAATCCATCATGTCAACACACGGTGATGATCTCGATCTTCTTCTTTCCCTTCAAGACAGGGTGCTAGAAACCCCTCCTTCTTCTCCTTCGCCCCATTCACCTGGTAATCTGAGTAGTAGGTTAATTATGTAAGTAATTAATCAGATTGTTCATCAACAAAATGTTTATAATATGTAGGAAAGGAAATATTTACAGATGTTGGTTATAAATCCTCGATTCTTCTGCATTGCTTTCGTTTTGACATTCTTCAGTGCACTCGGGATATACATCCTTAATCTGCTCATAGGATTTCTATCTCCTCATGTTGATCCGGAATTCCAAGACGTTTCCGATGGCCCTACTCTTCCCTCTCGGAGCTCCGACGAGTTCTGCCCTTTTTTTCGTCATCTTCCCGAGTTTAAGTTTTGTTAATTACTGTTTCTACTCTAAATTCGATTTTCTAATTCCTGATTTCAATTGCAATATTAACTCAGCGATCAACTGATTTAGTTACTTTAGATTTAGATATTAGATCAAATAGGATCACGTAATGAATTTAGGGATCAACAACCCAACAACACACGCAAATTGATAGCAAGACGAACTGGACTGTTGATTTGCAACATAATCTAGGGTTAGCAATCAGGATGTATGTGCTGTTAATTACTAACCAATTAACCATCATTCTTCAAATCCACTAGTTAAATAATTATGTTACTGTTGATAATACTGATCTAATTACTCAATTGTACTTGATAAAATATTTGTTACATCTTAAGCAAGTTGCTGAATATGTACAATACACCAATATTATGCAGATACAAATGACCTTCTTCTTAAAAAGCTAACCCTGTTACCCAACATTCCAGTCTTTTTTGTTAAGCCTTAACAATGAAATCACCAGATGTCAATCTTGTTTTCATTGATGACAGGTACTCGATAACAAAAGCCTTCTGCATTGCTTTCGGTTTCATCACATTGGTGGTTATAAATCCTGGGTTTGTCATTGGTCCTCTCTTACAGCCAACTCTCAACACTACTTCTGAGTGGGTTATGGGATTGATTGTAACTGGTAATTGTCTACTACAACTAAAAATCAATTCATCGGATTTGTATAATTAATTTAGTGCATGCTCAAATCCTTATAATATGTAGGAAAGGAAATATTTCCAGATGGAATTTATAGACTTGTTGATGTGAGAGATGCAATATCATTCTCATTAAATTGTTTTTTACTTTGGATATTTTTCCAACAGAATGCATACCGTAACTGAATCTTGAATTCCAATTCTATCAGAATGGAATCATGAATTCCAATTCTGTTGGAATGGAATATGAATATTTTCTCACTGATTTATGCATTGGATTTGTTTCCACAGAAGCAGCTGATGCTTGAAGAATGGACCATGAAATTGAGAGTGATTCTTAGCAACATTATTCTTTTAGATTGTATTAGTGTCTTTGTTAGATTTTGATGTTTTTTTTTCCCTATTTGAAAGTTTATTTAGTTTTATTCTTTAACAATAAATGTAATTCTTAGCAATTGTTACCCGTATTCTATAAGAATTAATGTAATTTTTGTTTTTATTCTTCAATTGACGGTTCAAGGATTTGTTATTCTCCAAGAAGTTTTTAAAGTTATGATCAAGAAATAGGTTCAAAAAATATTTTTATTATTTTATAGTTCAAGAATATTTTTATTTTTGATAAATATATTCTGTCAGAATATCCGAGAATTATTATCACTACAATCAGATTTTTAAAATTAATAGAATCTATTATCCCTTAAAATATGCAATTTTCCTTTTTTAAATTTATGTTAATTGACTAAAATACCCTTAAAATGAAATTAGATGGTATTTTCTAATTATCTTTAATTTAATAATATGTATTATTCACTTTCTTAAAATAAGTAAAATTGATTGGTCCACATTTATGCATACAATAACACAATAATTACTTTGAATAGAATAACCTAAGCCTATATATATATATATATATATATATATATATATATATATATATATATATATATATATATATATATATATGTTTATTTTTTAGATTACTTCATTTAACCTATTTTTTTCTTGGAGACGGCTACTACATTCTTTCAATGGAGGCTTCAAAGAACAACGATGTATGTGTCGTTTTTGGCTGAAATTTTACCCCATTATTGATTAGAAGTAGTTTTTATACATATAGTTTCTTTTTTTTTTCCGAAAAAAAATGAAACCGTAGGTTTCATACAAAACCTACGGTGTACAAGTCTACAATGCACAAATTGTGCATTGTGAACTTGTACACTGTAGGTTTCTCCCTGAAACCGTATTTTTTTTACATACGGTTAAGGAGACCGTAGGCCATCGAGAGCATACTGTAGGTTTCTAAAACCTACGGTTTTGATTTCCAAAAATGAAAAAAAAAATTATCGTTAAATCGAAACCGTAGGTGAAAGGGTGAAAGAGTAGACAATCCTAATCGTCTATGGTTTTGGTGGCTATTTTGAGACAATTGCTAATTTTTGGCTAAAAATGGGTAAGTAATTAGTGTTTTTGGCTATTTTAGGGCCTGTTTGATAAGCCTTCTAACTGGGTCCAAGTTAAGACCCGATCCTCAATCCCTAATCAGCTTGTTTGTTTTTGCCTTTTGCATTCTACTCGGTCCCCAATTTTATGCCAATTCGGTCCTCCAACAAAAAGAAGTTGACTCAATCCTTCTTTTACCTTTCACGTACGCCTTCACATCTTCCTACAAGAACGATATTCACCATCGCTCCTACCCCTGCTCACGCATTCTCTCTTCGTCTCCGCTCCGGTATGGAAATATAGAATAAAGTGCGAGGGGAGAGCTCTGAAGGTCGTCATCGTCGACTAATTGGGGTCGTATTTGTGGCCTCTTTCCTATCGAAATTAAGGTTTCTCAATCCAATATAAAGGTAATCCCGCGTCCTCTCTTTGATTCTTGTATTCTTTGACACTTGGAAAGAGCTTCAATTAGTGATTTTTGGAGTATAATCTGAGGTATGCAGTTTTTACCTAACCCTGCTGCTCATTACACATAATCTGAGGTATGCAGTTTTTACCTAACTCTTCAATATGTAAATTATTTTCTAGGTATGTAGTTTTTACCTAACCAAGAATATTACTAAAATACCATGCTGCTAAGATGGTCAAGGCATAGTAGGAAACAAGTAAACGACCCCATGGGTAAAATAGTTAATACGTAGAGTGGAAGAAAGTGTGTTGCATCAACTCAAGAATTATCAAATGCCATTACAAATCGTTAATACATATGGTGCTATTTATTTTGATTTTTTTTATTGTAATCTATTCTGTAGGTACTTTTGATCATAAATTTTGACCATATTTTATTTTGAATATTGCAAATAGGGATGTCAACGGGGGCAAACGGGACGGACAGTGCATCCTCCGCCCCCGCCCCCGAAATTTTCCCGTTCCCCCGTCCCCGCCCTCGAAATGTTCAGCATTCCTACCCCCGCCCCCGCCCCCGAATCCCCTTTATTACCCCCCCTCCCCTTTATCGAAATTAAGGTTTCTCAATCCAATATAAAGGTAATCCCGCGTCCTCTCTTTGATTCTTGTATTTTTTGACACTTGGAAAGAGCTTCAATTAGTGATTTTTGGAGTATAATCTGAGGTATGCAGTTTTTACCTAACCCTACTGCTCATTACACATAATCTGAGGTATGCAGTTTTTACCTAACTCTTCAATATGTAAATTATTTTCTAGGTATGCAGTTTTTACCTAACCAAGAATATTACTAAAATACCATGCTGCTAAGATGGTCAAGGCATAGTAGGAAACAAGTAAACGACCCCATGGGTAAAATAGTTAATACGTAGAGTGGAAGAAAGTGTGTTGCATCAACTCAAGAATTATCAAATGCCATTACAAATCGTTAATACATATGGTGCTATTTATTTTGATTTTTTTTATTGTAATCTATTCTGTAGGTACTTTTGATCATAAATTTTGACCATATTTTATTTTGAATATTGCAAATAGGGATGTCAACGGGGGCAAACGGGACGGGGAGTGCATCCTCCGCCCCCGCCCCCGAAATTTTCCCGTTCCCCCGTCCCCGCCCCCGCCCTCGAAATGTTCAGCATTCCTACCCCCGCCCCCGCCCCCGAATCCCCTTTATTACCCCCTCCCCTTTATCGAAATTAAGGTTTCTCAATCCAATATAAAGGTAATCCCGCGTCCTCTCTTTGATTCTTGTATTTTTTGACACTTGGAAATAGCTTCAATTAGTGATTTTTGGAGTATAATCTGAGGTATGCAGTTTTTACCTAACCCTGCTGCTCATTACACATAATCTGAGGTATGCAGTTTTTACCTAACTCTTCAATATGTAAATTATTTTCTAGGTATGTAGTTTTTACCTAACCAAGAATATTACTAAAATACCATGCTGCTAAGATGGTCAAGGCATAGTAGGAAACAAGTAAACGACCCCATGGGTAAAATAGTTAATACGTAGAGTGGAAGAAAGTGTGTTGCATCAACTCAAGAATTATCAAATGCCATTACAAATCGTTAATACATATGGTGCTATTTATTTTGATTTTTTTTATTGTAATCTATTCTGTAGGTACTTTTGATCATAAATTTTGACCATATTTTATTTTGAATATTGCAAATAGGGATGTCAACGGGGGCAAACGGGATGGGGAGTGCATCCTCCGCCCCCGCCCCCGAAATTTTCCCGTTCCCCCGTCCCCGCCCCCGCCCTCGAAATGTTCAGCATTCCTACCCCCACCCCCGCCCCCGAATCCCCTTTATTACCCCCGCCCCCGTTCCCCCGCCCCCGATTGATTTTGGGCTGCCTTTTTTGGGGCTAAAAGAAGTTGTTATTTAGGCTAAAAGAAACTATTTTTTAGGTAATAAATAACTATTTTTAGCAGAATTTTATATGTTAAAAATAAAAAAAGTTATGATATCTTAAAAACATTACACTAACAATTTAAAAACATGTTTTTTTGATGAATTTTAGAAGCTCAAAATCATGTTATTGTTTATTATATTTATATAGTTAATATATGTAAATATATGTGTAATTTATTAACGGGGTCCCCATGGAGGTTTCAGGACGAGATTGTCTACCCCCGCCCCCGCCCCCGAAATTAAAACGGGGGTTAACATTGCCCCCGCTCCCGTCCCTGTCCCCGATTTTTTTTAAAAAATTCCCCCAAACGAGACGGGCCCCCACGGGACTTTTTGACATCCCTACTTGCAAACATATTATGATCATGTTAATGTTGGTATTAAACAAGCATATTATGGCAGAGTTTTTTCTTTGTAATTTTGTTTAGAAAAAGTTATGCTCCCTTAATTATACAATAGAAATAGTTCTTGAAATCACTCTTTAAAGACATATTATAAATTGATTATAATTATCAAGATTGCATATTCTATTATAAACATAATCCCAAACAAATGAAAAAAGAATCAAGCAACATAAAGATTAGTCATATGTTTTGTGGTCATAAAGGTAATATAGTCATTTTTCATCATTCATCATAGTCGGTCAGAAAATAATCAAACAACATAAACTCAGTCAGATGTGGATTCAGTCAGAACTTCTAACTCAGTTAGCTTCTAACCCAGTCAGCTTTAACTCAGTTAGCAACTATTAATCGACACCTTAGTAATTTTCTCTTTTTATTTTTATCTAATTTTACACAGTTAAAAACTAACATCTACTTTGCCAAACAGTTTTGTACAGGTAAAAGATATAACGTCAATCTTCCTCCTACTAGCTATTTTTTTTTCCAAACACGGCCTATGTATAATTGCAAAATCAATGAAAATAAATTTGATAAATGAAAAACTATGTTATAAAAATAATCTTTAATCGAATAAAAATATACTCCTAAGTGAATTACGCATAAACATATTTTATGTGTGAATAAGAATATGTGTATTTTAAATAGTAAAAAAGTATCTATCACTTAAAAGTTTTGTTTACAAAAGTAAAAGCCGAATGCCATTAAATATTAAAATAGAATTATCATAAAGAAAACACTTTTATTAATTTTTGAAAATAATACAAAATTTATTAAAACTTTGATTTTACTGTGATTGCTACATACCAGACGATGCCTATTTCTATGAATGGTTGACACAAAAGAAGTAAAAATGAAAGAAAATAAGAAATTTGTTTTTTCTTTGTTGATAATGTATGACGAGGAATATTTATATCGCATGTTGAGTTTTCCGATTTTAAAAAGAAAAAATAGTTAATTTTTGTTAAACACGTGGATACGAAAACTTTAATTTGGTTCATTCTGTGAATAAAAAAAATGCCCAAGTAAATTATTTTTCATGTAAAAGTTTATAAATTATGCAATTATTTATGGGATGTTTAGTTCGCAAAATGTTTTTATAACGAACGAAATTGACCCAAGGAATTAGAATATGCAAGAATTGGAACATAAATAAATTAAAATTTGATATAAACACAGAAACTTTTAATAGTAGTGCCAAAAAAACAATCCGATCAAATATAAAATAGTAGCGGCATTAATTTTTAAAGACGTTGCACTTAAAAGAAAAACATTTTTTTATATTAACGGACTGAAACAGAATAGTGGTCCGAGACCAAACTTGGTTGACATGAAATGAAATCTATAGTTTGGTTTGCAAATTTGTTAAAGTAATTGAAAAGTAAGTTATATAATATGACAAAAATATAAATTTTTGATTTTTTTGAGTTGTTATTATTCATAAGAGTATTTTTGTCATTTTGTAACCACCTAGACTTGTTTAAAAGGTGATAACTAAAAGCTACATAATCTTTGAAGAAGAGATAAGGAGTGACAATCTATTAAGGTGAGTAAATACAAAGAGAACATGTCCTTCCTACCGAGTACCGACTATTGATAAATGACTTGACTTAACTTTATAGTATAATACTCTTGATTGCTAAATTCGTACTATATGTATGTTGTTGCATCCATGAAACATATCACTTAGAATGGGTTAACTTGAGTGTTCTCGGACCCTTTTGAGATTAACTCCCATTTCGCTTGTGTCACTTTTTTTTTTAATTATTTTTTATAATGTATGACATGTTTACCTGTATGAAAATTAAGATTAAAGATTCATGATGGACTTAGCAAACCTATTCCATGGTTTCATGTGGGATGACCAATGTCAGGCTTATAGTTTGGGCATATAAATGGGTTTTGGGAGTGATTCTACTAACTTTTTTATACAATTATACTATTTTGGCCCGTATTATATTATAAAAGGGTTTGTTTACGGTGTAGAAAACTTAGCATGAAAACTAGAAGCATGTGTATTGTATAATTTGATTTGGTTTTGATTGCAATTATTAATGTATCTTATTCTTATATGCTTATAACTATAAAATGTTTTGAAAACATTTTTAGACTAAAGGGAGTGGGAGGCGCTAAGCCTCGCCACTGCCCTCGCTACTCCATCCCCTTCGTTATGCTAAATGACTCGCTAAGAAGAACTCGCCAAAGAGCTAGCGAGAGGAGAGAGAGAGAGATAAAGGGGAGAGCTGATTGGGTCTTTCCTTTTTTTTTCACATTTGGTTTGCTTTATTCTTTCTCTTCCTGAGAAACAATTGGGTAAAGACATGACTGAATTGGCATGTTTTCAGCTTTGACAATTTCACAAATAGGTTAGAGAAAGGGGAAGATGAGAAATGCAGCCCATGTATTCGACGAAATGTTGCTGGGAAGGATAAGACACAAAATTCTGAATTTGATAGAATTGGACCTCCGAAAATCTCAGACTTATACATTACACCCTCATCTTAATTCCTCTCACAAACCAAGTTTATGAAATTACCAAAAGGACCCTGTATTTAAATATTATACTTATTTTTATGTAATTGATTTATATTATATTAATTGTTGGTGGTTTAAAAAAATAAAATTTGATTAATATTTGTGTATTAAAATAAAGTAATTTAAATAAATTAGAAAAAAGAAAAAAAATAGAGTGCTAGGAGTGTTACCACTCCCTATCAAATGTTAAGATTAGATGTAAAATGGAAAAAATGATGTGACACTCAAAAAGCTGATGTGGCAAGGTGCTAAGAATGTTATCACTCCCCTTAGCCTTAGGAATCTAACTTTGGATTTAGATTATTGCTATTATCCAATTCCATTCAAAAGTTAACCTTCAGGTTTATTTACTAGGATCCCAAAGCCTAACGTTACTATATTGATATGTAATCTTACTAAAAAGTAGAGCTTGGATAAAAGAGTAGCTTGTATGATCTAAGAAGGCTACATTATATGTATTGTTTGTTCTTTAACTTTTGTCATGATGTAATTATACACCCTTATATTATGAAATATTAAATCTGGGATTGCTAAATTATAACTTTTGGTACCTAAACTCCATAATACCTCTTTTGAATAATTAGACATTTTTAAAAGCTAACACAATTGATTTTAACCCATACGAGGGGTGTTTCAGCATATATATGAATGAACTTTTATTTTTATTTTCTATGTCCATAACTGAAGTAAGATGAAAATTATTTTTCCTGCCATAGTCAAAGTTATTTTCCCCATCATAGTCTTGTTTAATATATATATATATATATATATATATATATATATATATATATATATATATATATATATATATATATATATATATATATATATATATATATATATATATATATATATATACTAGTTTATAACCCGTGGGAACCACGGGTTAAAAAATTAATTAAACTTTCATAATAATTTATAATTACTATTCAATTATTTTAAATAAATCATTTTAAATAAATTATTAATTAAGAGATATATCAAATTTTTAAAGTTATTATAACTTCAAATTTAACATATAATTAGAAAAAGTAAATTTGAATTTTGAAATGAGTTGTCTAATATATCTACATGACACATGACATAATATTAATGAGGAATTGTATTAGAGTGACACTTGACAAAATGAGATTAAAACTATTCATTTATTAGAATAGGGATATATATATATATATATATATATATATATATATATATATATATATATGGCTATATATATGGCTAGGTTATAATGTGGATGGACAACTATTGTGCGAACGTGTGAACAACGCTATTCTATGAGAATTACTAAGAGAATAGGTTGTTTGCTAATGTGAATACGTTCAACATTACACAACAATCGTCATTTTCATGCATTCTCACTAATTTTTATTCATTTTTGTTCTCAGACATCGTTTTTTACTCATTTTCATTCTTACAGAATACGACTCAATAAATATTCTGACAACATTCTGACAGAATGAGAATAATAATAAAAAGTCTATAATAACCTTATATACGATTTAATTAGTAAGAATGTGTGATAATGACGATAGTTATGTAAGATTGAACTTATTCACATTACCAAACAACATATTTTCTTTGTCATTCTCACAGAATAGCACTGTCCACACGTCCACACAATAGATGTCTATCCACATTTGAACCTATCTCTTTCTCTTTCTCTCTCTCTCTCTCTCTCTCTATATATATATATATATATATATATATATATATATATATATATATATATATATATATATATATATATATATATATTTTATACCTTTAATACTTGTATCGGAGATGCTTGGTTTATAAAGGAAAATATTTAAAAGTCCTTAACAATCTTATTGAATGGTGTAAGCATGTGCAACTCGAAGAAAAAGGTCGAAAAATAGAAGTAAAATCTCACTTGTAATTCTCAGATTTTCTTTGTTTACTCTCTAAAGAAATATATCAATATAGTTATTTGGGTTAATACCTTAAGGTATTAACCCAAATAACTATATTGATATATTTCTTTAGAGAGTAAACAAAGAAAATCTGAGAATTACAAGTGAGATTTTACTTCTATTTTTCGACCTTTTTCTTCGAGTTGCACATGCTTACACCATTATTTGTACATATCCGTTTTGATTTAACCCCAATATTTTTTTTGTTACTTATTTGCCACCGTTAATGAGATGACGTTCCATTTATTAAACCTTACCCGGTTAACAACCGGTAATCAAGTCCTTGCCGGTTGCCTCTTTTCACTCGAGTACTAATTCTTGGGAACATAGTAGTCACCACCTTTTCCCTCGACTGACTAACAAAGGGGTTATCAGATACGATCATCGTCAAAAGAGGGTTTTGGAAGAGGGTTTTCGAAGGTTTTCAAGGGTTTGATGGCAGAATCATCAATGGCAGAATCATCACGGAGAAGGAAAAGTAAAGAATCAAAACGACAAAGAAGACAAAGTTGAGATACGTACGTGATGAAGAGTCCGATGATGATCTTCTTGAGTTAGGATTGTTGGATGTTGAACCAGATAACTTCAATCCTACATCTAACTTGTGTGACGACCCTTTTCTTAACATTTTATGTGATGATAAAATGTTAAAAAATAATCAATTTGAAGGAGATGATAAAGCTGATGTTGAAGATATTCACCAGGAAGAGCATGAGCATGAACACCTTGAAGATGAAAATGATCTGGAAGTGGGTGTCGAGTTCAGGGTGCACGATCCTACCGTCAAGTGGAACCAAATGAAGCCTACAGTTGGTGAGTTATACGAGTCCCCTGCTCAGTTAAGGTTTGCACTCACTAACTACGCTGTAGCTAATGGATACCAACTTTGGTTCATGAAAAGTGATAAAAGCAGGGTAATTGTTAGGTGTGGGAAAAAAATGCAAAAAAAAACCATGTCCTTTTAGGATCCATGCTTCATGGAAGTATAATGAACATACTTTTCAGATAAAATCTATGGTTGAAACACATCTTTGTGCAAGGAATTATAATTTTGAACATTTGGTTAGTTGTAATTGGTTAGCAAAACACTATATTAAGGACACAATTAGGAAGCCCAAAATGACATTGCCTGAGATGATGGAGGATGTCCTTACAAAATTCTCAGTGAAAGTGTCAAAGGGGCAATGTCATAGAGCAAGGGTAAGGGCAAGGGAAATGATAGAAGGTAAACTAGAGGAACACTATGCTAAGGTATGGGATTATGCCAATGAAATCCTTAGATCTAACCCTTGAAGATAACTTGCTTGAAGCTAACTTGGAAATGGTATGCCAACCTTTACTTTAAATTTCTTATAATTAATATGTGATTTACATAGGGTAATTAACTGGATCATGTCTTACAGGGTGTAGATGCTAATGAGATTGTGCCACCAGTGCAGGGGGAAGTTGCTATACAAGGTTTAAATGTTAATGCTTGGGTTGGTGAAGATGATGAGGAAATTGATGGGGAGATTGACTTCATTGAAGATACACAAGTTGTTGGGAGGCCTAGGAAAAGGAAGATTTCTGAGAGAATTGTGAAGATTAAGCTGAAGAAAGCAGTTTATGATAAGGATGGAAGGGGTTCTAGTATTAAGAAACCAGTTAATTTGGAGTAGGACTATTTAGGAGGGGGTATCATGGGCACTATGTATTTTGCTTGCCCTTTTTGTTAACATTTCATCAGCTTTTGGTAACAACCATCCAATTGTATATCAGCATCTAGTAGTATTCAATTAGGCCTTTTTGAACATTGGTAGTTAATGGCCATTAGAAAGATTGTTGGGCAATTGGATGTTTGGTTCTGATTGTAATACCCCCTTTTATGTTATTAAGAATGCAAGTATTTAAAGTTAATATCATTTCACTTTGCTTGTCATTTCACTTGCTTACAATCATATGTTATTTTGCTTACACAAGTTTTAGTACATTCCAGTTAATACCAAGTTTTACCAAGTTTTAGTACATTACACTTGCTTACACAAGTTTTAGTAATACCCATTTGCTTACACAAGTTTTAGTATATTACTATAAGTCCATAACTACATTGTAATGAATCACTATAATGCAAATACCAAATCACATGGACATAAATAGCATTGGATTACCATCAATACACTTCTCCATCAAACATTACCATAACTACATTGATCACCTGCCCTAACCAAAATAATAAACCTACAACAACCTTAACCATACCAAAATATAAAAAAATTACAACTGCCCTAACCAACTGGTTCTTAAAATACAATGCCAATTATAAGAATTATTCCAATAATCACCAACATCACCAAAACAAACTTTAGCAACCTGATCACCTGCAGAACACCATTGGCAACAATTTCGTTATAGGGCTCCCTGTCATTAGCATAAAACTCCAACTCGTCTGTGTCAAGCCACTTGAAATATTTACACCCTTTTTTGGTACTCTGCCAACAAAATCTTCATTTAATAACTTTTGAAAGATAACAAAATGGGAAAACAAAATCCCTTAATTTTACCTTATAGTTAGGGCATGCCTTGAACTTTCTTCCTGGGTTTTTATCAGTTCTTGAAACTAAGTATTGCAGTTGATCACCACAATCACACTTGGTGCGATAAATCGGTTAGATGATAGAAGATGTTGAAGACGAAGCCATGGAGAAGAAGACGTGATGTATGAGGAAGAACACCTAACCAAGAGTGAATGAGAGGTTTTGGGGCAAATAACGATTTTGGGTATGTAAAGAGTTAGGGTTACCTGCTAAACCGACGATACCGGCTAACATTGACTTTTAATAACCAGTCAACATAATTAATGGAAATTAAGTAACAAAAAAAATATTGGGGTTAAATCAAAACGGATATGTATAAATAATGATTTTTAAGGTATTAACCCTAGTTATTTTCCTTGTGGTCACGTTGTTGCATCACCATCTAAATCTCCATATAATGAAAACATCCATTTGGTATATCACACACAATTCTCTTAAAAGAAATTTAATCAACAATGGCTTTGATGTACCTGCAAAATAATCCAAGAAAAACTATTGATTAGAGAGAGAATCGATATGGGTTTGATTAAATCAAAGATTTTAGCCATGGCTTTGTTGGAATCAATCCTCATTTCACCTTAGAAAATTTCTTTTTCAATCAACCGATTCTGATTTTTTAAAACTCATACAATAAATCACAACTTAAATAAGGATTGAAAGAGCAATTAATGAAATGGGATGCTAAATCAATTGGTAATTGGGTATCAGGTGGTGTCTTCCCTTTTTGAGGTCGAGGGTTCAAGTCCCGTCGTGGACATAGGTGAAATTAGGTGTTAGTTTAGGAGTAGATTATATATTTGTATTTTCCGGTTTTAAAAAAAAAAAATTGGTAATATTGTAATGTAATGTAATAAGGGACTAAAGTGAAATGAAAGTTCTTAGAAAAGGGAAAAATGTAATTTTGTTTTCTAAAAGGGACAAACCTGCAAATGATAATAACGATGGCCGATGTGTGTAGATCGCTCCAGATTTCAAAGATTCCAAGTAACATAAACAAAAAGGATCACTCCACAGCCAAGCAACACAAACGCTTCTGGATTTCCGATACTCTTTCTCCACACGATAATCAAAATAACGCCCAACGCCGGCAAGATTCCGGCGGCTCAGATGACCCAAACAGGTCCCCGGAGAATCCAGAACTCCGGCCTGGAGGAAGAATCCCGGGAACAATCCCAATCTTCTTCAACAGGTATGCGACTCATTGTTCCCTTGCAAGGAATAGTTCAAGGTCGAGGTGGCTTAATTTTAGGTTCAGTAATTCCTTGTGCTATGTTCTACTTCCTCCAATTCTACCTCAAACGACGCCGTTCACCGCCGAACCCGCCGCAAGAGCAGACCTCGAACCCTCCGTCGCCGACTCCTTCGTCGTCTAATCTACCGGAGCTGTCTAGGTCAGCTTCCCGCTCTAATCTGTTGTCTCGTGGCTCAATTGTTAGGCCTCATGTGTCAGCGAGGGTTCATTCTATCGCGAAATCGAACACTTCTCCTTATTACATTGGGTTGGATAGAGCTTCTGAAGATCCTTACGACAGAGTGAATAATCCCAACGGTGTTATTCAGCTCGGATTGGCAGAAAACCGGGTATAATTTAATAATTTATGCATCTGACTGTGTTTCAATCATATCTGCTAATCCTGCTACGATCATTTATCTTTTTAGCTTTTGAATCATAATTGATTGTACGTTTTCCGATTGCAGCTGACACTTGATTTGATTGAAAATTGGATTACTGAGAAATTGAACGATTCTATACTTGGAGCAGAAGGTTTGAGTGTTAGTGGCATTGCTACCTACCAACCATTTGATGGAATAATGGAGTTAAAAGTGGTAAACTATCTCTACTTCTTATGGATTCTATCATTTCCAAATTCGAGAGAATCTCAATCTTCCTTCTCACATGCCCACCATTTTCTTCCCTCTTTAAGGCCATGGCTGGATTCATGTCACAAGTTGTGGGAAAAACAGTGTCATTTGATCCATCACAAATAGTGTTAACTTCTGGTGCAACTGCTGCTATTGAGATACTTTGCTTTGCTTTAGCTGATCAAGGAAATGCATTTCTTATACCTGCACCATACTACCCCGGGTAAGTTTCATTCATTTCATTACACAATTTCAAGTTCTATATCTTATAACTCAAAATCAAAACCTCAGATTTGATAGGGACATGAAATGGAGAACAGGAGTAGACCTAATACCTGTCCATTGTAGAAGCTCAGATAACTTCACTTTAACCATTCCTGCACTCGATCAAGCTTTCAATCAAGCAAGAAAACGAGGTCAAAAGGTCAGAGGAATCCTTTTATCAAACCCATCAAACCCAATTGGAACCCTAATGACCCGTGAAACCCTTTTCAATCTTCTCGATTTTGCCCGTGAAAAGAACATCCATATCATATCAGACGAATTATTTGCAGCCTCAACTTTTGGAGAAGATGAATTCATAAGCATGGCAGAAGTTCTAGACTCACAAGAAGATCCTGACAAAGATCGGGTCCATATTGTATACGGATTATCCAAAGATTTAGCCCTACCTGGGTTTCGGGTCGGGGTTATATATTCATATAATGAAAGCGTATTGTCTGTTTCCAAAAAGATGACAAGATTCTCTCCAATTTCAGCTCCTACACAACGGTTAGTAACTTCTATGCTTTGTGATTCAAATTTTATAAAAGAATATATAGAAAAGAATCTAGAAAGGTTAAGGGGTATGTATGAGTTGTTTGTTGGAGGTTTGAAGGAATTAGGGATTGATTGTGTGAAGAGTAGTGGGGGGTTGTATTGTTGGGTTGATATGAGTGGACTAATTCGCCCTTATAATGAGAAAGGAGAATTGGATTTATGGGAGAAGATGTTGAATTTAGGTAAGATTAACCCTACCCCTGGTTCTTGTTGCCATTGTATTGAACCAGGGTGGTTTAGGTTTTGTTTTACTACTTTAGAGAAAGAAGATGTTAGTGTAGTTATGGAAAGGATTCGTGGAGTTGTTGAAACTTGTAAATAGTTATGAATATTTGATTGAATGGATTTGTGATGTTAGTGTTTAAAGGTTATAGATTTGTTGGAAAGATTGTTAGGTTTTTTTGTTTTTGTGTAATGTTAGTTGATTTGAGTAGAAAGATAGTGATTTTTAAATGTAGGGAATAAATAGTAGCAAAAGATTAATATTGATTTTGTCTATATGGTTTCATTTTGTAATGCTTTTTGTCACTTTGAATGATTCTTTATAAAGGGATATAAAGGGATCGATTTGCACTAAAAAAAGCAGATCAATAAAAAAATAAATGTTTCTTAATTTTAATTGCTATAATAAGAAAATTAATAAAATTTGTGCCATAACAAACTCAAGTTCACTCCTTAGATTCATAAATTTTAGTTGGGCTTGAAATTATACATGATTCATCACTCTCTGTGATCAAACATTCTGCAACATAGGTCCACATGTTTATTTAACTCATTGACATCTTTCATTTCAAGACAACTTATTTCACCCTCTATTTTCTAATATTATGTTGGAAGTCAATAAACATATAATTCTATTACATGTGTTATTTGTAGTTAAACATGTTATTTATTTTATTTCGAAATTTAAAAATAAGTTGATTTATATTGTGATATATTGAAATACATATTACTTAACAAATTGATTATGTAAATGACGAATTCATAATGGGCGGAGAAGATGAAAGTGAATAAATAAGTATGTTTATAAAAGTTAGTTTAGAGTAGTAAATTGTATACAAAAATATGAAGTTAGTGGTGGTTTATTGTACAATAAATGTGAGCCTAAATCTTGTTAAAGTGGTACTATTTACTAAACAGGAAATATGAGTTTATTGGAAAATCGTATAAAAAAATAAAAAATGTAACTAAGATACAAAAATGATACCTAATGGTAATGTTTTGGACGCAATTATCCTTTAGTTGCAACACCCAGATCAATGTGTACAACTTCCAGTACTTCACAATCAACTTGAGACGTGATCAAACCAAAACAAAAAGTAAAACTTGATTTCAAAATCAATCCTGATATCCCAAAGTCGAACCTCAAATAATGGTGCAACGGTGGTGACCTGGTGCGGTGCTTCGGTGGTGGTGATGAGCGGCCTGACGGTAATGCATGGTTTTGAAATAGGGTAGTTAATACGCTAAACCCAATCACCGGAATTGCAGAAACCGATGAATTGCAGAAGGTTTGGGAGAGGAATGATCATAATGAATCGACGACGACTTACCCACCTGGACTTTCTAGGGTTCCGAAGTGAAGAATGGTTTGATCCGATGGAACTTCAATCGTCGTCGGTGACGGAAGCTTCAATCGAATTGGTAGAGGTTGAGGCAGATGATGTGTCTGGTGGTTGTCAAGGCAAACAAAATAAATAACCCTAAATCTATTACACTAAAATAGTGTATAGTGGTAAATGGGTCGAATCCGCGGAGACTGGTTCAATTTTATAACTCTATGAAAATCTCTTTGTAAAAATGCTTGTAAAATGACAATAAAAGTAAAAATGGGAGGTTTTGGTCTTTTGAAATATTTAAAATAAAACTAAAGTTAAACTAAGATTTAATTGGACAATTCAACAAAAATACAAGTTTGATGTAAAACCAATAAGAGAAAGATGGTTGACTTAAAGTTTCCTCACTTGAACAATTGATAAATATATCATTAGAATCCAATGATGCAATGCTTGTTGTAAATCTTTAATTTCGCTATAGTAATCCAAGAAGCTTGAGATTACCTACACTTTTCTTAGTTGTTAAAATAGTTAGAGAAGCTCATAACAATTTCCTTAATTAAAGTCACAATTTCCATTAAACATGTAATTAGTGAAAGTCAACTAGCATTAAGAACCAAAAAGTCACCAAATCCAAGAGGGGTCAAATGCTTTCACTTCCATGTTGGAGAAAATGTTTTTGTAATTGTGTGAAGTGAAAACTAACACAATAATCACTTGTTGCTTGCTAATTTGAGGATCAATTACTTAATCAAGAAAATTAGCCAACTAATCACTACAAATACATTTAAACTCACGAATAAAAACATACAAGTAGCAAGAAGATGTTAAAACATAAAACATTCTCATAAAGATTCAAGAACAAGTTCATGGAGTTCTTCAACATTAAAGTAATTTCACCAAAGTCAACCAAGATTAGTTTAACCTAATATGGCTAAACTCAAGAAAACAAAGTAAGGATAGATTGTACCAAACATTTAACAAGAATCAAGAGCTAAAACATGATGTTCTTGGTCTTCAAAATGCTCCCAAAACTCTAGGGAAGTGATGAATTTTCGGATGTGCAAAACTCTCAAAAGAATCCCACCAAACTTCCTCAAATAGAAGCCAAAAGTAAAATCACGAAATTACCCCTGTAGAAACTCACGTGGGCCACATAGTATTCTTGCACGAGCCGCGTGAACTGACACAGAATGGGCCATTTCCATTTGTTAGGCCTGCACTGCTTTAGCCCACTGATCCAATTCTTCTTCATTAGATTGTAGCCTACAAATCTTCAAGTTTTCTTCAATTTGAGCCCAATTTGTCTTTTCCAAATCCTCCAAAGCCCGAATACTCGATCGAACAATCAATTATGCAATTGTAAATGTTGTTTTCCATCTTTTTTTAAGATCAAACTCAAATTGATTGCCAATAAAATGCCGCCAAACTAGCCCATATCTTCTTTTGATCTTCTCAAGCCCATGTTTCTTCACTGTCGTCAACGCTCATTCGAATCTTGCAATCCTGAACATCTCCGCTCCATGTTAGTCTTTTAAAAATCTGCAATCATACTCAAAGACTAGAAAGAACCCGAGTAAAGATAAAATAAAAATAAAAAGAGGAAAGATGCATAAAGACTAACTAAAATGAGATGATTTATGCTAAAACAAACTAGGAAAAGAAATAAATAAAATGAAACTATCAGTGTCATCGACTCCTGGATCCTGATTTGTTCGAGGTAGTGAGGCGGTGGATTTAGGTACTGTAGCTAACTCCACCCATTATATATATATATATATATATATATATATATATATATTAAAAATAAAAAATATAAATAAATAAATAAATAATTGTTATTTATTTTTTTGGAACAATCATTTTTATCTTATACACCATAACAAATTCGGAATTTTAAGCAATACCAATCCCAAAAATCTGAATACTAAGATGTAGAGTTTGACAATTTAGTTTTATCCAAATAATAAAGATTCCTAGTTGTGATGTAATGTGAGAGCGACATCATGAATTGCATTGTCTCTTTCTCTAATGCAACTATTGTGTATTGTGTCAATGTTAATGCATTTTATCTTCAATATCAGCTACAAAACACATTAAGATTGATATTCAGATTGTTTGAAAGAGGGATAATGTCAAAAAAGCCCATAAATTTTTCAAAAATATTCGGTTTTACCTTTGGTGAACATTTGTATCTACTAATAGGTAACCACTCACCTCTTAACCGGTTAGTCTTCATCAAGCTTCTACCTATCAGGTAAAAACATGGCTTCAACACCTTACCATCATCATCGATACTCACATCCCACCATCATCTTCATCAGGTTTCATCAGAAAAAATAAAGGAAAGAAAAAGCATAATCGCAAAGCCTAAACCCCTTCTACTATTTATCATCTTCTCCAACTGTTGCTAATCGATTCATCATACATGCCTAAAATCATGTTCCTTTTTGAAGAACATTCATGATCGATTAAACAATAATGGGTGGGGCTTGGTGCTCGATTGAAGAAGGTTTAGTACGTCTCTGAATCTTAGCCCATCAGTCAACGAGAAAAACACACACTATGTGATCAATCTGTAATAATCAAACAAACCCATATCTATGTTCATCTTAAAAAAAACCCATATTTGTGTTCATCTTCCAACTAGGCATGGTAACCCATATTTGTGTTTTAATGGTTGTTTGTGTTCATGTTGCTTTAAACCCAGATTTCAAAATCCAAATCTTCAAGAACATTGGTGGTATAAATTGATGTGGAGAAGACGAGATCTGAAATGTTGTTTCTAAAAATCTTGTTTGAGTTATGTGTTCTTTTAATGTGTGTGTATGTGTTTATCAAGAACAAACCTAAATTTGATTTGAATTCTTCTTGTTTGAGTTCTGAATTTTGTTTCCAAAATCTCATTTTTCAATCTGATAATCAATGCACACCAGATTCTTTAGTTCTGAATCTGAAATCCTTTCCTTGTTTGAGTTTGTTCTAAAATCTTATTTGAGTTCTGAATTATTGCTTGAATGTGTGTGAGTTTTGAAATCTTGAGTTTTTTCTGAAATCCTCACAATTGTTTGAATCCTAAAACCCTTGACAAAATTTAGATAAACCTACTTAAAACTCTTGATGAAATTCGTGGGTTTTGGTTTAAAACGTAATGGGTCGGTGTTGGATGTGCTCAAATTGTTTTTATTCAGTCTGTGGGGGGAAGAAAAAGAAAGTTTGGAGAGATTTTTGTGGGTTTGCATAACGTCGAGGAAAGACGAAGAGGTAACCGTCTAAGGGTTGGAAACCTGATAAAATGGCTTAAACACAAAACTTTCAACAAATATCCGGTATTAGTAGACACAAATGTTCATCAAGAGTAATACCGGATATTTTTGGAAAATTTAAGCGTTTTTATAACATTAACCATTTGAAAGAAGGTACCTGGAATGTTACCCAAGCCATATACTTACGTTTTGCCAAAGGTCCACACCAGAAGTACTTTTTGAAGACTTTCACTTTGTATCAACATTCCCTCTTTGACTACAATAGAGTACTAGATAATGACTAAGGTTATGTTTGACGTACTAGCTGAAAAGCTAGCTGTTAAATAAAAAGCTAGCTGATAAAAAATAACGTTTGGTAAAACTAGCTGAAATATATAAAATTACATAAAATGACATGTAAGAATGTGTTTCTATAATTAATTAAGGGGTGTATTTGGAAAATTTTAAAAAAACTCCTAAAAAGCTAGTCTAAGTAGCTTTTCAAAAAGCTAGCTTAGAAGCTACTTTTTGGCTTACCAAACACGACAACATAAAAAAGCTCGAAAAATAAGCTAACTTATCAGCTAGCTGTGGCGCGCCAAACATAGCCTAAATTTTATAACTCCTAAGATAACTATATTTGTTGCGATATTTAGCCAAACAATCCTGTTTAAAAAAAATCTCTACAAAAATCCTCTAACTTACAAAATGGTCCACGTTTTAACAAAAAATTATAGAAATTGTCCTTACATTGAAAACAAATAATAAAAACAGTCCCTATAGTTTACATAATAGGTCCCGTGCATAATTATTTTTATTGGAATATTCTCTATATTTCAAAAAATTACATAAATGGTTTGTTCCTAATAACAAGTTTACAAAAATGGTTCTTATGTTTCATAAAATTATAGATATAGTCCCTGCTTTCATAAAAAATAGAAATAATTCCTGAAAAACAAAATTATAGAAGTTGTCACTACGTTTCACAAAAGTAAAGAAATGATCAATGTCTAATAACAAATTTACATTAACGCTTCTATGTAAAAAAACATTAGAAAAAATACATGGAAAATATGAGATTAATAAACTCAACGCTAGTTAGATACAAAAGTTGACTTCATTTATCTCTTCTTGTTGGATGTACTTATTTCTTTGTAAATATCCAATGTATTCCTATAAATATTTGACGGAATACAAAGAGTAAATCAAGGGATTTTTTTAAACGGCTGAGTATATAAAAAGAAAACGCTACAAAAAGCTAGCAAACCAATAAAACAACTAGTTCATGAGGGGATTAAGCATCCACTCATTCTAATTTCTCCTTACCTATACGATTACAAAACCAATTATAAGAATAACTGAATCAAATAAAAACTCTTTCTTGTAATTCAAGTTTCTGAATAGAAGCGCATTACTGTAAGTCCACATCACCCAAATAAGAGAAACACGTACCGTTTCCAAGATAAGTTTATGAAAAGGAGCATTCGGAAGACCATCAATCTATTGCATCAAATCGGAAATAGAGGGGAAAATAGGAATCGGTTTATCCACCCACGACGCCAATTTTAACTATAGTTGAAGGGCTAAATTACAATTGAGAAAGATATGATTCACATTCTCTTGAACCTCTAAAAAACAAGGGCACAAAAGGGAATCAATCTCCACCCCTCCCCTAATCAAATTCGTTCTAGTATGGACTCTATATGGTGGTATTTTTTTTAATGGCCAAACTAAAAAAGGCAGACACTTTGCAATGGTTGTTATGAAAATTTGCCTTCATTTTATTAAATCAAAATTGTGTATCTTGTTAATTTTATTAATAAAAATAAACTTATCTTAAACATATAATAAAATAAGTTACTCATAAAAAATGATTTTAAACAAATATGAAAAATATTGCATAGAACCAACCTTTTTATTTCTGATTACTGAGTTTATGAAAGGTTTAGAATGTTTATTTATGTAATAATATTTTATATATTTTTTTCTAATTTATTCAAGCATAAATTATACAGTCACGTTTCAATCTAGAATCAAAATATATATTTTACTAAATGGATTAATGAAAGATATTGGACAATTGGCCTTTGAAAGTATAGAGTTTATCACTATTCACTATTTAGTTAAAACCGTGTTAAACTGGAACACAAACTTTTACTATATTGTATGGAATTGTATCCGGTTATCACTTTATACCATTCGTCCATCGTGCACATGCCAGAAAGCGTGTTTAGTCTCTATTTTCAAAAATTAACTCGGACCGTCCCTCGTTCGTTTAAAACTTGCACGTTTCGTCCCTCTGGACATAAAAAGACCATTTTGCCCTTATTTATTTCTTTTTTAATTTTCTTCTTATTTGTTTATTATTTTTAGATTAAAAAAAAAGAAAAAAACAATAAATAAACATACATGAACCCACCCCTCCCCGCTTCCCCCTCCTACGTATTCCTCTACCTTTGTCCCCCATTCTCGGTCACTCCCAACGCCGACGAAGCCCCATCAGCCCCACCTTCACCTTCACCCAAATGCGATAAACCAAAATCGGACCAGTCGATCTTCATCCTCCTCCAATCGCCTCTATCAAACCCTAGAACTCAAGAAGGAACTGTACATGGAATCATCAACAACACCACCATCGTCGGTGGAATCATCAACAACACCACAATCACCACCACCATCTCATATCTCCACTTAACCCTAAGTCGCCTCTCGTTTAAATTGTTCTCAATTTGCAGCAAATTAGAAGATCGAAAAGAGAGAAGTAAGTTGCGATTGATCCTTTCCCCAATTTCCTTTCTACTTCTCTGAATTTAATCGGTCATCTCTCTCACTCTGTCTCATAGACTGCCAGCACCTCCTGCAATCACCACCGGTCATTACTCAAACCTCAAAAAATGAAACCTGAACCTGCAAATGAAACCAAACTAAACCCTAAACTTATAAATCGAAGATGATGGAGATTCAGATCGGAGAAGCGGGTTCTGATCGAACCAAAAAAATCTAAACACAATTGGTGCAAATCAGAATTTTCATTCTTATCATACCTTGTTCGAATGGTGCAGGTTGTACGAAGGTGGTTCCGACTGTGGTGGGTTTTCCAATTTTGAAGGTATGGTTTAAATTGGGTGTTGGTTGCGGTTTGTGATGATGAACATGGGTGTAACAAGGGTGTCCGATGGTGATGTAACCCGAAAAAGGAGGAGGTAGGAAGCTGGTGGTGGGTTTTAAGGTGTTATAAGGTATATGTTTGACGAAGAAGGGTTGAATTGGGAAGTTGGCGATGGATGTACGGTGTTTGAGAGATACAGGTGGTGTTCATCCGATGATTTGTTGGGGTGGGGGCATGAAATGGGGCCATATTGTTTTTTCTTTTATTTTTAAATTAAAAAAAAATAATTATAACATTAAATAAAATGGAAAAGAAATATAAAATGGCATAATAGTCATTTTAGGTCTCGCAAGGGATGTAGCTCGCAAATTAAAACTAATGAGGGATGTAGCGTGCAACTATTAACCAAATGAGGGACGGTCCGAGTTAATTTTTGAAAATAGGGACTAAACACGCTTTTTGACATGTGCACGAGGGACGAATGATGTAATTTACCCTATTTTTTTTCTATTCCGTTCTACTAGTTATATTATATTGATATAGATGACATGATATTATAGTAGATTTCTAATTTTATAATTTTGAGAGCATGTGCTCCAAAGTGATAAATTTAATCTTTTCTTATAGAAACCTAATCTTGCAAATTTAAGCAAAATTAAAACCTTTTTAAAGCTAAAAATTGAAGTTGGTAAAGATGACAATAAGGACAAGTTTGATAACGGGGCTAAAATCTAAATATGTATGATTGATTATTGACTTTGGTTACATGTCAAAGTGTTGAAGATTTAGCTAAGATATGTAATCATTTTGTTCCATTTTAGTCGATTAAAAATTAATATGATTAGGAGGATATTATTAACATAATGATTTAATTTTAAGATATCCATACTTTTTATTTAATACACATCATTTTATAAAAATATTAATATAACGTTTTTTTATAAGTATATAGGTTTTATTAGATATAAAAATCATGTTAAATAACATAAATTTTTATTTGTTTCTTGTAAAAATAAATGAAAACCATTTTATCTACATAATCTATTTAATATGATCTTTGAAATTTGAATTATTCCATCCTAGTAACGGGTCATGTCGCCTTGATGCCCCCTGTTCGAATACGAGCGGAAAAGGTATTATTCGTTTCAAAATGAAACGAATTAAATCATTAATTATTCGATAAGAATTGCCTTTCATTATATTCCAATGTTTGATTCTATATAGAGAAAGTTTTTTCTTATTCCATTCAATAAGGATGTGTTTGGTTGGGTGGAATGGAATGACAAAGGAATGAAATTGACTAAGTAATGAAATGGTTCATTACCCTTCCATTGTCATGTTTGGTTACTTGATGGAATGGAATGATTCATTCATCCATGTTGTTTGGTATGTACAAAAAAGAGAAAGTAATTGAATAAAAATAATTTACAATGACAAAATTACCCTTACAACACAAAATTCATAGAATTCAATAAAATTCAACATTATCTATTTGGAAATTATAGTTTCTATTCTAAATGGTTTATATAAATAAGAACTTTTATTTATAATAAAAAAATCTATCTCATAAAAACATATCAAAGTCTAACCAACACTAACAAACTAAAATTATCATAATTTTCGTAACTTAAAAAACTGCAATATCATAAAAAACCATATAAATAACGTCAAACATCATCTTCAAACAAGTTCTTTACCCATTCAAAATTGTCTTCGTCCTCAACGGTAAAGAAGATTACCATCAACTCATCATTCTTTGAAAGCATACGAACTGCCTTGTTACAATCACGGACAGTTAAACCAACAACTTTTTTCATCTCAGAATTAAGTTTTTTACGTAGGTCTTCTCTATCTCTCTCGATCCCAAAAACCGCATTAAAGGTACTTGTTGCATTATCAATCTTTGAACCAATTATATCTGCCGAATCTTTCAAGCTGTTCATCAAGATCCCAACTATTTCTTCTTTTTCTCTTTCGTTGTGTACTCGAATCTTCTTTAGAATGAGCATATGTAGGACTATTCACAGAGCATCAACATCTATATCCTCTAACCCATCTCCAGTTCCTTGCATGTAATCGTCAGGCTCCTGTTGTTCGTTATTTATCTCAGATATAACATCCGTTGCTGTTTGAGCATCTTTTCCATTAGCACGATCCTTTCCAAATACAAGACATAGGTCCCAATAATGAGGAAACTTTTTGCCTCTCCATTTTGCAGCATTCTTATGTACCTAAAAAAATCCAAAAATAATAAATAATACATTATGCTAAAAATACATAAAAAATAGTTTTAGATCATTCAAGTAAAAACATTACTTGAGCATATGCTTGCCAAACAGATTGAGAAGCTTCAAGCATCTTATTTTCATAATCCCATCCAAAACCACTTGTGTTGTTTCATGACATCATATCATGCACAGCAGACCAATCGCTTTTCAAAGTTTTTATGCGTGATTCAATATGTGGTTTTGCTTTTATTCCCGAGTTGGGAAGTGATAATGCAAGTCGTATTTCCACCGCACCAAAGAACCTAGGCTTAAAACCATTGTCAGATTTAAAGTGAGAACCTGAATTGAGTATATCAACCATAGCTTCAACAAGTTTCTCGTCTTCTATATCATTCCACTTCCTTTTATTTTTTCCTGGGCCCCTATCACCATGAATTTGTGACTCCATACCTTGACAATTATAAAAAAAAAGATACATAAAGAACTATAGAAACATTAACTAAATATATAACAAGTCACTATCAAACCAACATAACTGAAAACATAATATTACTAAAATTCCATAAAAATGTATCACAATGTACTTAATACACAATAAGAAATCAGTTATGCCTAGATCTCCAAGAATTAAACATTGAGTTAGCCAAGTTTTCTCTAAAAGTCGTCCATTCATTCGATGTTCTAATTGTTGTTATGTGCTCGACTTGTGATCCAAGATCTGTATCCTCCTCAATGTTGTTTGTGTCAATAATGTCATCATCGTCAAGTGGATCATATGGAAATTCCTTTCGTATAAAGTTATGTAGAAGGCAACAAGCAATGATAACTTTATTTTGTGTCCGAATGGGATAAAATGATGGACTTCTGAGTATAGCCCATCTTTTTTTTAATACCCCAAAGCAACGTTCTATGACATTTTTGCAGCTGAGTGCTTCATGTTAAAATATTCCTCTGCCTTTTCTGGACGATGACCATTCAACCAAGTATTCAAATGATATCTTTGACCTCTGAATGGTGCGAGGAATCCTTCTCCATTCGTGTACCCGACATCAACAAGATAATAGTTGCCTTTACTAACTTGTAACCCATTTTCTCGAAGCATTGCACTACGTAGTATTCTACCATCTGTGTAACGCCCGTAGATCCGGGCTAGTCAATTTAGAGATAATAGGGGTCGAAAACGACTTTTCGACAAAAAAATTATTTAGAATAAATAATCTTACCCAAATTGTAGAATATGTCTCAAGGGTTCCGTACATATAAAGAACGCCGAAATCCGAGTTATAACGAAGAAGTTATGACCCGTCGGAGTTTTACGGCAAAACCGGCACGGCACCGGGAAGCGTAAATAGTGAATTTACGATAGATCGAGTTTTAGCCTTAGCGATCTAAACGAAAGTCGTAGAATACGTTAAACCGAGAGCGTCCATAAAAAGAACGTCCAAATCTGACTTCGTATGAGGAAGTTATGATTTTTCGAAGTTTCGGCTTAGCAGTGTACAACCCGAAGTTCGAATATTAGATCGAGCGATTTTTAGCCGACACAACCTAAATGAGAATCGAAGATCTCGTTAATAGTAGCATAACGATTGTTGGTGCATGAAAATGCTCCACAAATAATGAGTGTTTATTAGGTTGTATTTTCCCTTTATTGTATTTATGGTGTAAATACTCTCCCTCCTATATAAAGGGAGAGTTGGTCATTTATTACTTTAGCTAGCTCACTTTTCTTAGTTAGTGATTACTTTTCTCACAATGTAATCTAGAGAGAGAGAGAGAAGTGGTGTGTTCTCCCAACCAGGGAGAGTTTCTCTCCCACCATGTTCTTCATGCAATATTATTATTATTCTTTTGTTGTTCTTAGTCTTATTCAACGAACTCATAATATGTTCTTCGTGTTCATACTTACAAAAACACAATTAATCTCGAGATATCTTACTTCCGCATTCACCGTTCGTATAAAAATGGGTCTCTACAATTGGTATCAGAGCCGTACCTTGAAGATCTCACGATTAGTTCAAGGGAACGACTCCCGTTCGGTGATTATCTTGTGATTTTTCCGTGTTTCTGCAAGAAAAAAAAATTTCGGGTTTCAAACCGGAATTTTTTTTATGAGTTCGTTCTTAGTTCTATTTTCTGGGGTGATTCTATCTTAGTAAAATAAAATGTTTCTGTTGCTGCTCGTTCTATTTTCTGCTGGAAAATGATGTTCTTAAAGTTCTTAATATTTCTCTATTGAAGAAGTGTAAAAAAAATGGGAGAAAAATTAATTTTGTGGTCTCTTAAAAAGGTTGAAGATGTATTCCAGGGAGTTATTTTTTCCTTGGATAAGAAGACACAAGATTATGGGCTTATTTTTCTTGAAGAAAGTAGAGAAAAACATTTTTTTTTGAAGTTTTTTCTTTCCCAGCAACTTTCATCATCATGAGGTATGAAGATTTTTGATTCTCATGTATTAGTTGCTGTAGATCTCAAAATTGAATTGTTTTGGACGTAATATTTGTTTGCAAAAAGCATATTGTCCTTGTTACTCTTTTGGGTAAAGAGTGCTCCACTATTTACTCCCTCAAAAAGACAAAAACCATGTGACATTGTCCAATCCCATCACCTTTTGTCCCTAAAAACCCCCTGCACACTCCTCTTTTTGCCTTCCCAAGACCCACCTTTGACTTAGAATGCTTTATAAAAAAATTCCCTCATTAAAATATGAATAAATGGCCTTTGCGGTACCATTTTTCATGAAAAAATAGCATTTTTCGTCACCTGTTTAGCCCTTCTCGGAGCCCAGAACCGCAGCCAAAAACTGCTACCGAAGTCTCCTTAAAAGCCTACCCGCAGCCCTTCTTAGCCCTTGATCTGAAGTCCTCTCAGCTTCTATCCGCAGCCGAGGTCAGCAGTCGTAAAACCGCAGTCCTCCCTTACCTTATCCTGCTGACCGAAGTCACTCAAGACCGCAGCTTCGGATCCTACTCCTCTGTTCGGACCGCAGTCGTTTGCCTGCTAGCGCCTACCGCAGTCTTCGCCTCGTCCGCATCCCCTGCACCTTCTTAGATCCGAAGCCACACCTCACCCGCCTCACCCCCTGTCATCCGCACCCACCATCCGCAACCAACCTAGACCTGCGACCAGCTCCCCATCCGAACCCAACCCTTTTCCACCCGCAATCACCTCCCACCCAAACCACCTCCTCTCATCCGCAAGCTTCTAGACCCGCAACCTCCCTCCTCACTTCGGATCTTCCCCCTCAGCTCCGCCCCCTCTCCTCCTTCAGCCTCCCCTCCTCCTTCTTCCTTCCTTCTCCTTATTCCTCCCCCCTCCTCCCCTCCTTTCTTTTTCCTCCCGATACCAATTATTTTTATTTAGCCAATTTTTTTTTATTAAAACCAATTATTTTTTTTACACAAATTATTTTTTTAACACCAGTTTTTGCTACAACCGAACCTTGGATTGTCACATTGGTTCATTTCATGCCGGTTATTATTATTGGAAGAATATTCCTACCGCAGTCGGACTTCATATTATTTTTTGTGATGCTTGTACTGCAACGGCGATTGATCAACAAAGTTGTTTCGCATTCTTCACTTTATGAGATTTTATGATTTGTCGCTCTTGATTTTTGGTTGACGAATCATGTATCTTGAGCATGTGGACTTTATTCTCTATTGAAGACCACTTCAAGTGTCCGGCACCGCAGTTTGGATATTTTGATATATTTTTGGCACAACAGATTATTCTCAGCACAGCTTCAGCAACTATGTCACCCACCTTCTCATGACCGCAAGAGTATCTCTTTTACTCTATTTCTCGTGTCTTATCGATACCCTTCATACATCTAGGGAGAGCCTTCTTAGCTCTTGGTATCCGACACTCTCCATCCGATGATTTGTTGATTTTTGATATCCGGTCATTGGTTATCAAAAATAGGGAGAGAATATCATCCGGATTTGGTTATTATGATTGTTTGAGTTTGGATTTTTGAAGACTTCTGAAGACGATCATTTATTTAGTGATGCGATGTGGCACTTATTTTTGGTCTTTACGGATCAAATTTTTGGCATTACTCGATGTTTTCCGATTCAGATTATTTATTATTCGGACTCTACCACAGGATGAGTTTGTGTTCGCATCCGGTTCAGATCATATGGTTTCACGAGTTTGGATTTGTGATATGTTGAAGACGAAGATTATTTTGGCGATGTGACGTGGCACTTATTTTTGATCCTTGGATCAAATTTTTGGCATTGCTGGACCATGTCTTTGGACTCACATTATTTTTATCCGGACTACATTTTATGGATGCTTCACATTTTTAGCAGGTTATTCTTTGAAGAATTTCGGTGTATTATGATTCGAGAACTCGAGATGTTTTTCAGATTTTTGAAGCCGAAGTGTTTCTTTTATTGGATATTCTACTTGCTCATGGTGACCTCCTTCTTCGGGTGATTATGACTGGTTTGAAGATTTGGATCTTATTTTTTCTGCTTCATTGGTTGTGCTTTGAAGCCGAAGACCTTCATTTCAGAGATTCATGACCAGTTTCAGACTTCACAGACACTTCAGAGTTTCAGAGACATTTCAGCACTTGATTTCATTTTATTACCACACTTGCTAGTCGGATTACTGTATTATAGCCTTGTATCACTTATTGGATCTCTCATCATTTGTAAGCATTTAGGGAGAGAATGTTGGTGCATGAAAATGCTCCACAAATAATGAGTGTTTATTAGGTTGTATTTTCCCTTTATTGTATTTATGGTGTAAATACTCTCCCTCCTATATAAACGGAGAGTTGGTCATTTATTACTTTAGCTAGCTCACTTTTCTTAGTTAGTGATTACTTTTCTCACAATGTAATCTAGAGAGAGAGAGAAGTGGTGGGTTCTCCCACCCAGGGAGAGTTTCTCTCCCACCATGTTCTTCATGCAATATTATTATTATTCTCTCTTGTTCTTAGTCTTATTCAACGAACTCATAATATGTTCTTCGTGTTCATACTTACAAAAACACAATTAATCTCGAGATATCTTACTTCCGCATTCACCGTTCGTATAAAAATGGGTCTCTACAATGATAAAAAGACAGACGAAAACGGACGTCGGATGAAGAAGTTATGAATTTTTAACAGACCAATCCTGTCCCGGCCTGTTAAAAATATAACTTTTAAAATAAAGTCAAAATTAGCCGACGGAGTCTAAACGAAAGTTGTAGAGTACGTTCCCGCCTACGCGTGGATATAAAGAACGTCAAAAACAGAGCTCGTATGCGAAAGTTATGATTTTTAGAAGTTGGGAAAGAAAAATGCGAAACTGCGAGGGGGTGATGACGTGGCTCAATCAGGGCCGTCGCTTGCTGATCACGGTCTGGTCTTCGGATTCGGACACGTCGCCTCGCCATTACGCTCCGAGTCCGAAGTTGGGTACGCCCCGCGTACTCCGGCTCTTATCCGTTCCGAATGCAAGACAGCTGGAGGCTCGCTGGCAGCCTCATCCGAAGATACGCGCCGCGTAGCCAAGGATTACGCCCAGCGTAGTCCGAGGCCTCGCTGGCTATAAAAGGGGGCGAGGGTTTCCGGATTTTTCACACCAATTCTCATTCTCTCTATAGTTTCTTTCTCTCTCTAGCTCCCCAAACCACCCCTAAGCCTTAGGAAAAATCCCTAGCCCCTAAAGGAAGCCCCGAGGCTCCCGGAGTCCCGAGAAAAAGGGTCTTTCGGTTCGGAAACGCTGCTCCGAGCAAAGCCCGGTTTTCTTTAAAATTCGCTGTAAGTGAGCTACGCCTACGCAATTTTCAATATAACTTTTAAATAATTATAGTAATGTTATTGGGTCCTTAAAATAATTATTTGGGCTATTATTATGAGTTATATTGAGTGTTATTTAACGCTTATATAATAATAATAATAGCTAGACTATTAATTAGTCGCGGTTAACGTTAAAACTAAACCCTAGTGGTATTTATACTAGGTTTTGGTCGAGGAAAAATTGTTTTGAGAAAACGAAGTGTTGTTCAAGTGCCAAGTCACCACCTAATCAGGTGAGTGCATAGTTACTTTCATCTTACACATAGATATGAAGTATCTTATATAAACTACATGTTACGTGTGCATATTATCTGAATACTTGCTGTCTATGCTGGATGAACGTTTTTATACATGTTTTAAACGATTTAAACTGTATATGTATTTTATATCTACAAATATGTTGGGTATGGCATGGGTAGATGAATGATGAGAGATAAAAGATGATGTGAGTAAACATTGGCAGCTATAGACTTAGTGCCTATTGGACAAACACTGGTAGCTATGGACTTAGTACCTATTAGATAAACACGGGTAGCTATGGACTTAGTACCTGTTAGGAATTGGTAGCTATGGACTTAGTACCTATTAGATAAACACCGGTAGCTATGGACTTAGTACCCAATGAATAAGCTATAGCAGCTATGTAATTAGTGCTTTACGAACGAGCATTGGCAGCTATGGATTTAGTGCCAGTCCTATAACCCTGGAAGCAAGGGACTATGGAATGAGCGAATGCAGGATAGATGACTCTTAGGGTAGATCCTTAAGAGTAAAGAAGATAATGGGGTGGGAAATTGGGTTGATTGTTTGATTGTTTAAACGTAATAATTATATTATTGTGGGTTGAAAACCCTATGTACTCACCAGGTTTCTCAACCTGACCCACTCAGTTTATTTATATCACATGTGTCGATATGAAGTTACATTACACTGAGAGTTTAAGGAGATGTAAACCACTAGTGATAATGAATGTAAGTTCTGTTTATGCTTATGTTTCTGTATTGACGATGACATCCCAAATGTTTTAAAAACGAATAAAAATACATTTCTTCAGAAATGCTTTGATAACGTATTTATCATGTTTTACTGGGAACAAATTCCGCAACATTTTTATTAAAAGAAGTACTCTGATTTTTATAAAGCATAAACAAAATCGGTCTTTTCTGGCCGTGAAAATGGGGATGTCACAATCTGCAACAGATCCTTCCCAGCCTGGTAATACATAAATGAATTGCATATCAGGAGTGCAAGCAGCAAGTACATTCGTTGTAATTTCGCATTTTCGATTTTTGTATCTAGGTTTGTCTGCCTCTGGTACATGTACACTTATGTGTGTCCCATCTATTGCTCCTAAACATCCCTATAGCCAAAATTAAATATGTATGAGAATTAGAATACTAACCAAGAATAATCTATATACACTCGAGTCTAGCAAATCACATACCTTGAACCATTTCCATCTTTCATCAGTTGAAGTTTCTGATATAGGCTTAGGTTTCTTAAACAATTCTTTTTCCAACCGAATAACAACATTGAGTACATTATTGAAATGTTTGCTAATTGTCTCTCCTGATCTACGAAACTGAAACTTCGCCACACGGTTTTCACATGGTGGGCCAAAACATACAAAAATATTGCCATTTGTTCGTCAATTTGGAGATACCTAGAGGCCTTTAACTTGCCATAAATCTCAACCATACGACAAAAATCAAGTTTTCTTATCAGATTTATACAACATACAAACAATAATTTACAGCTCTAATTATATGATATCATTGGCACACAGAAAGAAGAACACGCAATGAATAGAACAGAAATTAGATAAACAAACATAAAGGCAGAGAGATGCTAACCTTCACAGACGACGTTTCTTGATTAGTATAACTTTAGATCAACTTGAAAGAAATCTCAAAAAGGGGATTACTAGTACTAAGAATGGTCGAATGAACCCCTATATAGAGACGATCTGCTGTCATACGTGGCTGATTTTATGCGATTTTGGAGATTGTGGTTGCTAATTTGTTTCCTATTTGGAGGGAAATCAATTGATATCTAGCTGATTTTTCTGCGTTCATGATATATTCCAGGGGCAAAATGGGAAGATGTGTAGTAGCGCTTGAATGGAATGAAAAAATTTAGGGGTACCCCCTTGAATGAAAACACCGTGTTCAGGGGGAATGGGATTCCCTTTTGAATGAAGATATCCTTTCCGTACTCCAACCAAACACACGTCTTGCCATTCCATTTGAATGCTTTATTCCTTTCCTGCCTTAATTACCCCTTACCAAACGCGCCCTAATAGAATGCTTTCAAGTAATTAAACACGAAAGATCGTATATATTAATAATGTATGAGATCAACGAATACAAAGTTTTACTTGTCTTAAGAAAAAAAATTAAGAAGAAATTTATCCAAGTACTTTTACATAACAAAGCCTTGTCGATTTGGAAAAGATAATGTCAATATTGTTAATTCTCACATAAAGATCTTTAAATGCTAGTATGATAATTCTCGGCGTGCCTATATTTTTGCGATTATTTCCAAGACTTCGTCGCAGTTCGGCCATCTTAGTTCATGGCGATTCCTATCCCTCCAACCAACATCTTCTCTCCCGCCAACATGTCCGACCTTATGTAGAGGTTTGCTACGCTAGGGCTTAGAGCCCCCAATTCTAAGGGGCCCCATATTTTCCAAAGTCCAAAAGTTTAGTTATTAAAAGATCTAATCTGGTAACCACAAAATAATTCAAGCGGAAGAATAAATCAACGATAATTGCATTCATGGAACTGAAATGAAGCTGCATTCTTTTACTGATTCTGATTTCTGCGACACATTCATCATCCGTTCCGATTTCCGAGTGACCGAGTCCGACGCAATACACATTCATCTTCTATTCTTCTAACTTCTATCTTGATTCTCGATTCAATTCCTCATCGATACATGTTTCATTTTCGTATTTTGTTAATGTTAGATTGTTTTCCTTTCCTTAATCTATTATAGTATTCTTCTATCTCGATTCTCGATTTTCTATTAGAAGACTTCTACATGTATTATCATTTATTGAAATGGATATGACTAAATTACATCTTATAACAATTTATTTATGGATCTTATGACTTAAAACGACGTTTTTCATTGCTTTTCTGTTATTTTATGCCGCCCATATTGATAAAATGCTGAAACTATATTTAAAGTTGATGCATAACAACTTTAGAAAGTACGAGTTGGGAATAGTTTAAGAATCAATTAAGGATTTCAAGTTGTTCACCTAGAACAACCAGGAATCCTTGAGCATACTCAATGTTATAGAAAGCATGATGTAGGGGTGATTTGATTCGTTAGTCAGATCACTCTCAATTACTTTATTCGATTAGAATATAGCTATGTGATTGAGCTATATAGTGCTAAATACCATAAGTTATTGACAATGAATGATATGTTTTATCAACAAGTTTGTTATGTAGTGTTTGTTACATTAGGTGTGACAAAACTGCAAAAATGATCCCTGTGGTATGCATTTTTTCTGAGGTTTGGTCCAAACTTTGACTTTTTTGGCTCCGTGGTCATTTTGAGCTAATTTCGTTGTGTTTTTGGTCCATCGAAAACTGAAAAGACTAAATTGCCCTTCTTATACTTTTTTAGGTTTTTTTTGTATTTAATTTAATGTTTTATTAAATTCAAATATGTGACCCACTCTCTTTCTCTCTCTCTCTCTCTCTCTCAGTCTCTCTCTCTCTCTCCCATATCTTCTTCTTCCCCACAAAAGAAACCAAAAAGAACCACCATAACTTATAATGTTAAAGGTTTTCGTTTCCAAAATCAACCTATGTTCTTTTATATACATCAAAATAATTGACAGTGATGAGAAGATTCTTAAACAAAGTAACCCACAAAGAACACAACCTTAATCCATGGTTGCCCACTGTCGTGAACCTACACTCCACCGCCTCTCTCTCATCGTGAGACCATGAAGACATAGAGCATCTGAGATCCATCTCCACCACACACCGCCTACCAATTAACTTCGACAGACACTTCCCCCTCCTAATCGGTATCCCTAATACACCTACCTTTCATCCAATCATCATGCGAAAACTTACCAGATGTGGCGCTAAAACTCTCAGGAGAGCTTAAAGCTATCGGTAGTTTCAAATTTTAGCAGAAACAAAACTAGAAATCAACAAGCAAAAAGGAGAAAAATGGAAGAGATAGCATACATGATTGGAGGTTCTTGTTTAAATTCCTACTCTCTTTGACATATCGATTCTCTAAAAGCATAGAAAGAATATGGAAGCGGTCAACTTCCAAATGTGTGGTTTCCTTTCAAAATGGGTCTGGTGTGGAGTCCGATAGATGAGGAAAGGTTGCGAGATGCCAACATAAATTTTGGGTTGGGGGGGGGGGTCGATTCTTGAAGATGAAAGATCTCTTTGAAGGTGATATTGTCCTAGCTGATCCCACTAGCTAACCACCAGATCCGATTTTCCTGGTTATGGTAATTTTTACAGCTTGAAAATCGTTCTTGAGTTCTTGAAGTGCGTAATTAAGTTCCTAAAATCAAGTTTGAGTCTCGATTTGTAACGAACAGACAGTGGGTTTAAGATTTTTTATTCATCAACTTTTTTGTTCATCTTCATGTTCAGATAAGAACATCCAGAAACCTAGAAATTTTGATTATGTTCAGCATGTTTATGTTAATATCTGTATTTTCATCGGTTTTCAAAAGCTCAGAATTATGCTCTTCATAAGCTTGAACATCGGTGAGAGAGTAGAGAGAGATTAATTTTTTTGTGTGTTAAAAATGAGCCTTGAATTTTTGTTTCTGGAAGATAAATGAAGAACATATATATTCATCTCGTTCATCTCGGAAACCTGAGTTTATGTGAGAGAGAGAGAGGGTGTGGTCCACATATTTTAATTTAATAACACATTAAATTAAATACAAAAAAGCTAAAGAGGTATCAGAAGGGCAATTTAGTCCTTTCAGTTTTTTGAGAGACCAAAAACACAACGAAACTAACTCAAAAGTACCACGCAACAAAAAATGTCGAGGTTTAGACTAAACCTCAGAAAAAATGCATACAACAGGGACCATTTTTGTAGTTTTGTCTATTAGGTGTTATAAAAATCATATAAATTTTTTTATCAAATACTTATTGATTTAGGTTATTACAATAGGAAAAGTCTTTTATATCATACTAAAATTGTCCATGAAGAAAACATAAAGAGTGAACTTGTACGTGAATACAATTGAGGAGTAAAGTAAAGGCCAAAGTGTTCCAAATTTTAGTTCACTTAAAATAACCAAAATGGTTGAGTCGTCTCTGTCGTCAACTTTACAAGAGGGCCTCTATTTTCACGGTTCTTTACAAGACTTGGATGCAGTGCGACCATCTCGGGTCCTAGCGGTTCACTCTTGTCAAGTTAGTCATGTTGATTCAGTCCAACATCTTCACTCCAACCACCTCGGTCATACACCTTCGTTCCCAATTCATAGGAGTGGGACACATGTTCCTTCCCATGGCAGAAAGTATTTTCCAATATATATATATATATATATATATATATATATATATATATATATATATATATATATATATATATCACACTGAAAATGGATCCATAGTAAGATCCCATAAGCTCTCATATTCATCTCATATACATACAATCGATTTTCTTATGCCTTGAAGGAACCGATCCACTTCGTATCATATCTAACTAGATCATCAGAGGTGGTTCCCATGACACAAGTTCTGGAGCGGTTCTAATGGTCTTGTTGATGTAATTTACATGTATCAAATCAAGATGCGCTAACGACATTAAAGAGCCAAATTCGATATCCACACTGACTCTACCCGATGATGAAACGTCGGTAACATCAACAACCAATCTCACGAGTATGATACTATGTCATACATGGTCATATTTTATTCAGCTTCACCAGTAAATTCATAAAATAATATACAATTAACAACAAAACATGCTCTATATATATATATATATATATATATATATATATATATATATATATATATATATATATATATATATATATATAAGGTGTGCACCCGCGCAAAGCGGCGACAACAACTAATACTATTTCAACAAATTGTTTTTTTTTTCAGAAAATATTATTTGATTGTTTCAATGGCTACAAAATTTCTGACTGATAGGTTAGAAAATTTTCATGCTCAACTGTTAGGTGCATTTAATGTACCCATTTTGTAGCTTTATTTCATAAAAGTACATTGCATATAGGCTTAAACTCATGCATTTTGCATGTTTTTCGGGATTTTTCATGAGGCAATTTCATTCACATACTTTTGTGATATTTTAGGGACTTTTGGAGGTAGGATCTTGTTGGAGGAGGTAAATAAGAGTTGCGGACAAAATTTCGGGACTTGCGGAGCACCGAGGAGCAAGATATCAAAGAAATGAAGATTTTGGCTTTACAGAGATTTACACGGCCGTGTAAATGCAAGCCTTGCGTTTACACGGGCCGTGTAAATGTAGATTTCTGCGCAGTATATTTTTGCGTTTACGCGGGCCGTGTAAATGACAGTGTTAATTTACGCGGGCCGTGTAAACGTAAACGTGGGTTTTAAAGCAGTTTTTCATCTTTCTTAAAGGGGGGAACCGACTTTTTACTTTGGGGGGTCGACTTTTGGAGCAGAGAAAGCGATTTTCTTGAGGATTTTGAAGTTGATTAATACTTGGGAACATTTGATTTCATTTTGTAAGAACTTTAATTTCATTTTCTAGATTTGTGATCTTGTTCTAGTCATGAGTGGCTAGAACCCTAGATTCTCCAACTTTATGTCTTGACTTCTAGTTGTGATTTCAATCATATGAGTTGATGTTTTCTTTCAATTTTCTATCTAGTGAATTTGATTTTGTTTCAATCGAATGTTTGATTCTAATTGTGATTCTTATTGGCCATTTGAATTAGGGTTAGATCATTCAAGTTATCTAATTGCAAAATCCGTAATTGTTTTGTAAATTGGACTAGGTAACAAGCACTAAACTGATTTCTATTGAATGAATTTAGTGTAAATCTTATTCACACATTCTTATGCTCCCGAGCTTATGAGGAGTATTGAGTGTTGTTGGGAACATTCACATAAAGTTTAATGCAATCTTTCAACCTAATTCTAAGAGTTTGTTTAGATTAGATTGGTAAGGTTAGGATTAATCAAAAAGCTTGTTTTGGTTAATTATTGTGGTGAATGGGAAGTGTTAGAGCTTGTTAACACTTTCAAGTACCAACTTAGATAGAATTAAACAAATATCTTGTCATCCATGGAATCACATTGCTAATTTGTCTTGTATAGAGTTGGAGTACTTACAAATCTTGAACTTATTTCACTTAATCAATCATTTACTTATTGCTTTATTCTATAGTTTAAATCATTGCTTATAAATTCCCCCCATTCTGTGACCATTTTTGTACCTTACGCAAAAAGGTATAAACACTTGTCCCGTGTCTCTGTGGATCGACCCTACTTACCTTGTACTACGTTTTTAGTGCATAGTAGTAGTGTTTAAGGAGTCATTTGTACCCTTTATTTGTGAATGTTTTAGACCCATTCCCAAATCAGCTACCATCCTCCACCATCCGACTCTTAATAGGCCGACTATGCCTCTCTCCAAGCATCGAGAACGATGCTATATTTTAAGCTTGGGGAGGGGCATCCATCCATGCATAAATTCCGTTGCATGTAGGTTGCATTAATTTTGTACATATTGCATTAATTTTTATTTTCTTGTTTATTTTTCTGCATAGAAAATTTTTCAAAAACCAAAAAGATTTTCTTTCTATTCTAATTTTTATTATTTTCTTTGCATTTTGTTTGCATCCAAATTTTTGCATTGCATTCTTTGAAAAAAAAACAATTGATCCAATCCAAAGCAACCGAATCTTTTCGAAACAGTTGAGCTGGTAAATGAGTCATGTGCCTTGAGATTAGACTTGCTCTTTTTATTGAAAATCTAAAAGCAAGTTAATCGCACACGAACACACCTCCCGAAGCTACTTGTGCAAAACAGAAAGTGAGAAGATTGTCAACATTTGAGCATAACAGCAGGTATGAGTCGATTCTTTGGGACATATGACTGGTCTTATGAGTAGTAAGTGCTCAATTAAACTTAAAATGCCAAAAAAAATATGCAAAATTTCAATGTCCCGAGCCTTCCAGCGCTCTAAAAAGTCCTTTCTACTCATTCCCTTTTATATACCCTGCTTGGGGACATAGCTTTCAACTATACTTACGGGTCTTTGCATGTTAACCTTTAGTCCCCCGAAAAATGTCTAGAAGTCCCTCACGGTAATAGACCGTGAGATGTCCCACAATAGAAAAGTCAAGGACGAAAATATAAAGAAATTGGCCAAATAAAGAAATAAATTAATAAGACTGTTATGTGTTAACTTAGTTATTTGTATTTGTGTTACTTAAAAAAAACTATTATTAAGTTAATCTGTGACCTTTGGGATTCGAACAAGTAAACTCTGAGGGGTGTTTTACACCTAATCGCCTAAAGCTAAATTGTTTGGGACAGATTGAGTTGAAAATTCGTTACATGGGTTCCATAGAAAGTCATGAACTTAATAATAGCAAATAAAGCTAATCTGTGGCCTTTGAGGTTCGGGCAAGTAAACCCGAGGGATCTCTTTAAATCTAGCACACTAAGGTCATTTGATTTGGATGTGTTGGTTGGAAGCCCGTTACACGGATTTCAAAGAAAGCCATGAGCTTTATTTGTAAAAAATATAATTAAGAAGTTTGTATCTAATTGTGTTTATAGTTTAATTGAATATTGTGTTTAGGAAAAATACTTGGCTGTCAAAAGATTCCCTTGGATTTGGATTTGAACTTATGACATTGGACTGAATGTTAATTACTTTGACTGGTGTAAGTGGTTTGAAGTTTGTAACCAATCTGGATAAATATTAGGGAATTTTTAGAAAAGATTTTTCAGAAAAAGATTGTTGTTGATCAACAAATAGCTGGAATCGGGCATTGTTATATTTTATGAAACAAAGATGGTTGAGCATGTTTTGTCACATATAATTTCACGAGAGTAAGACCATAATTTGTTCCAAGAATTGACTTGATGATATTGAAAGGGAATTAGTGTTGTGATCTTTGATTCTGTTGAGTTGTATTAGGGTGTGGCCAAAGTCTTATTTCTATTATCATATAATATTTTGAGACTAAAGCCAAGTTGACTCAAGGCATGACAGATACATTCTCAACTATGGTACAAAACAGGGTTAATTGGGTTGGATATATTTTTTTATGTTTGTTTTGATTTCTTGCATCAAGTTTCAAAAAAAAAAAGTTTAACTTTGATTTTCTTTTCTTCTCTTTTATTTTATTTTCTCCGGTTTAAATTTTCTTGTTCTTTCTTGAGGACAAGAAAGGTTTAAGCTTGGGGAGATTTGTTAGGTGCATTTCATGTACCCATTTTGTAGCTTTATTTCATAAAAGTACATTGCATATAGGCTTAAACTCATGCATTTTGCATGTTTTTCGGGATTTTTCATGAGGCAATTTCATTCACATACTTTTGTGATATTTTAGGGACTTTTGGAGGTAGGATCTTGTTGGAGGAGGTAAATAAGAGTTGCGGACAAAATTTCGGGACTTGCGGAGCACCGAGGAGCAAGATATCAAAGAAATGAAGATTTTGGCTTTACAGAGATTTACACGGCCGTGTAAATGCAAGCCTTGCGTTTACACGGGCCGTGTAAATGTAGATTTCTGCGCAGTATATTTTTGTGTTTACGCGGGCCGTGTAAATGACAGTGTTAATTTACGCGGGCCGTGTAAACGTAAACGTGGGTTTTAAAGCAGTTTTTCATCTTTCTTAAAGGGGGGAACCGACTTTTTACTTTGGGGGGTCGACTTTTGGAGCAGAGAAAGCGATTTTCTTGAGGATTTTGAAGTTGATTAATACTTGGGAACATTTGATTTCATTTTGTAAGAACTTTAATTTCATTTTCTAGATTTGTGATCTTGTTCTAGTCATGAGTGGCTAGAACCCTAGATTCTCCAACTTTATGTCTTGACTTCTAGTTGTGATTTCAATCATATGAGTTGATGTTTTCTTTCAATTTTCTATCTAGTGAATTTGATTTTGTTTCAATCGAATGTTTGATTCTAATTGTGATTCTTATTGGCCATTTGAATTAGGGTTAGATCATTCAAGTTATCTAATTGCAAAATCCGTAATTGTTTTGTAAATTGGACTAGGTAACAAGCACTAAACTGATTTCTATTGAATGAATTTAGTGTAAATCTTATTCACACATTCTTATGCTCCCGAGCTTATGAGGAGTATTGAGTGTTGTTGGGAACATTCACATAAAGTTTAATGCAATCTTTCAACCTAATTCTAAGAGTTTGTTTAGATTAGATTGGTAAGGTTAGGATTAATCAAAAAGCTTGTTTTGGTTAATTATTGTGGTGAATGGGAAGTGTAGAGCTTGTTAACACTTTCAAGTACCAACTTAGATAGAATTAAACAAATATCTTGTCATCCATGGAATCACATTGCTAATTTGTCTTGTATAGAGTTGGAGTACTTACAAATCTTGAACTTATTTCACTTAATCAATCATTTACTTATTGCTTTATTCTATAGTTTAAATCATTGCTTATAAATTCCCCCCATTCTGTGACCATTTTTGTATCTTACGCAAAAAGGTATAAACACTTGTCCCGTGTCTCTGTGGATCGACCCTACTTACCTTGTACTACGTTTTTAGTGCATAGTAGTAGTGTTTAAGGAGTCATTTGTACCCTTTATTTGTTGGGTTTGACACGCCCTAACAAAATTGAATTTTAAGTAAAATATGAACGATTAAAGATATGGAAAGAATTTACCAAATCTTTCTTGGTGCCTCACAATTGTGGTGTGAACCTCCTCTTCATCCTCCCCAAGCTATCCGTGAAGTATTTTTGGAGCCGGAGATTCATTTTCTAGGCATAAAAAATAAGTTTAAAACCATTTGGGACATTAAAAAAAATTGAAATTTACCAAAGACTAAAAAGTTTTAAAAGAAAGAAAAAAAAAACTCCGGGTTGCCTCTCGGTTAGCTGCCCTTGTTTTAAGTCGTTGGCTCGACTTGGCCCCTGAATGTGCTTTGTTCTAAGTAGGTGGGCCTTTACAACACATTAACCTTCTCGCCACTTCCTTCAATTGAAAACTTATCTTCTACCTGACTTTTTTTCCTTTTTTTTAAAGCACCTGCTCACAAATTGCTTGGCATAAACAATTAGTAACACCGTGTCCCCGGCAACGGCGCCAATTTGTTAGGGCGTGTCAAACCCAACAAATAAAGGGTACAAATGAATCCTTAAACACTACTACTATGCACTAAAAACGTATTACAAGGTAAGTAGGGTCGATCCACAGAGACACGGGACAAGTGTTTATACCTTTTTGCGTAAGGTACAAAAATGGTCACAGAATGGGGGGAATTTATAAGCAATGATTTAAACTATAGAATAAAGCAATAAGTAAATGATTGATTAAGTGAAATAAGTTCAAGATTTGTAAGTACTCCAACTCTATGCAAGACAAATTAGCAATGTGATTCCATGGATGACAAGATATTTGTTTAATTCTATCTAAGTTGGTACTTGAAAGTTTTAACAAGCTCTAACACTTCCCATTCACCACAATAATTAACCAAAACAAGCTCTTTGATTAATCCTAACCTTACCAATCTAATCTAAACAAACTCTTAGAATTAGGTTGAAAGATTGCATTAAACTTTATATGAATGTTCCCAACAACACTCAATACTCCTCATAAGCTCGGGAGCATAAGAATGTGTGAATAAGATTTACACTAAATTCATTCAATAAAAATCAGTTTAGTGCTTGTTACCTAGTCCAATTTACAAAACAATTACGGATTTTGCAATTAGATAACTTGAATGATCTAACCCTAATTCAAATGGCCAATAAGAATCACAATTAGAATCAAACATTCGATTGAAACAAAATCAAATTCACTAGATAGAAAATTGAAAGAAAACATCAAGTCATATGATTGAAATCACAACTACAAAATGAAATCAAATGTTCTCAAGTATTAATCAACTTCAAAATCCTCAAGAAAATCGCTTTCTCTGCTCCAAAAGTCGACCCCCCAAAATAAAAAGTCGGTTCCCCCCTTTAAGAAAGATGAAAAACTGCTTTAAAACCCACGTTTACGTTTACACGGCCCGCGTAAATTAACACTGTCATTTACACGGCCCGCGTAAACGCAAAAATATACTGCGCAGAAATCTACATTTACACGACTTGTGTAAACGCAAGGCTTGCATTTACACGGCCATTTAAATCTCTGTAAAGCCAAAATCTTCATTTCTTTGATATCTTGCTCCTCGGTGCTCCGCAAGTCCCGAAATTTTGTCCGCAACTCTTATTTACCTCCTCCAACAAGATCCTACCTCCAAAAGTCCCTAAAATATCACAAAAGTATGTGAATGAAATTGCCTAATGAAAAATCCCGAAAAACATGCAAAATGCATGAGTTTAAGCCTATATGCAATGTACTTTTATGAAATAAAGCTACAAAATGGGTACATGAAATGCACCTAACACCAACCTATGGACAAAGCATCATGCCCAAGCTGAGATAATATGAATCACTTCTCCATGTTGAGTCCTAAGAAGATGATTAAAAATTAATTTTAAAATAAAAATCCAAAACGTCGAAGCTTTTTCAGAGAATGTTTTGAAAGTTTCATCTATGACAAATTATCTTGGACTATTTTTAATAATAAGGATGAAGAGGGGGGGGGGAATCATATATCTTGGAACGATGAGAGATATAATGAAATAAGCGTAACAAAAGAAAATGCATTTTTGTCCAATTACCATTAGTCGAATACACACTAAACATAATGCATCTTGTTTTGTCGTGTACTACTTAAATGTAACAACGAAGAATAATAATACATTATGAAGAAAAAGATATCAAAGCAAGAAAAACTTCATTAACATAGATCCTTGTTATTGTGGCGCTTGAACCGACCAACCCATTAAAAAGTTGGATGGATGAACGACCCTTAATATCTTTTCAGTAATACTTTAAAGAATATAATAGATAATATCCATTGTTTCAGTACTCATGCTGTTTATTAAAAATCATCTTCAAGTTTTCCATAAAATTCACTCAAGAGAAGAGAATAGACCCACCATATACAAATTTAACATATACACAAATATATAGAAAATCAAGAAAATAAATTCCCCATTTTTTTTTATGTCAAAACTTTAACATATACATAGATATATGAAAAATCAAAAATAAAAAGAATAAATAGTAATGATAGAAGCAATTAATTGAAATTCAGGAATACTGATGCCCACTATTATATGATAATCTCACCACTAAAACCAAAAACATCCTTGAAAATCCACAAGGATTCTTTCTTATAAAGTACCGACATGAAACAAGAATAAAGAAAGAAAAATAAACTAAAAGATTAAAACTGAAACTGAAATATGTTAAAAAAAACGTGGAATCATGAACTCTAGTGAATAAAATGACAATTATGTGAAACGATAACATATCTCATATGTTTTACATTTTAGTATAATCTTCTATCCACGTTAAAAAAGAAACAAAAGTTAATTGATATTTCATTCCTTAATTATTTTTGGTGATTATTCTTTACCAAAATTAGTTTTTTTGAATGATTTATGCCTAATAAATTTGTACATTAAGTTTTGAAGCATGTATCTCTTAAATTTCAAGAAAAATTGAATGTGTTTTATAATATAGGTAAGATGGTGAATAAAATGACAATAATGTGAAACGATAACATATCTCATATGTTTTAAATTTTAGTATAATCTTCTATCCACGTTAAAAAAGAAACAAAATTTAATTGATATTTCATTCCTTAAATATTTTTGGTGATTATTCTTTACCAAAATTAGTTTTTTGAATGATTTGTGCATAACAAATTTGTACATTAAGTTTTGAAGCATGTATCTCTTAAATTTCAAGAAAAATTAAATGTGTTTTATAATATAGGTAAGATAATATAGAAAAATATACTAGTTTGGTTGTTCCATATGACATATCAAAGTCATATGTTTTAACTGAACGACATCATATTTTCTCAATTTTTCTTATAGATAAATATAACTACATAAGCAATGTGTTCCTCAAAACAGAACTATATAATTTTCATGTCCTAAAAATATTATTATATAAAACAAATTTGAACACCACATGTTACAATTTACTAGAGAATGATGAGAAACTTAATTTTCTAATGTATAATAATTTGTAGTTCACAGTTCATTTTTTTGGATGGGTATTCTTTTGGAGGGCATTAATGAAGCCCAAACAATCTTGATTGAATGGCTAAACAAACACAAAGAATATACACGTAATTTCACAATAGAAAAATTGATAATAAAATTCAATCTCCTTATAACATAGAAACCATAAATATTTATACATGTGTCATGTAGATATATTAGGCAACTCATTTCAAAATTCAAATTTATATTTTCTAATTATATGTTAAATTTGAAGTTATAACTTTAAAACTTTGATATATCTTTTAATTAATAATTTATTTAAAATGACTAATTTAAAACAACTGATTAATAGTTATAAATTTTTATTATAAAAGTTTAATTAATTTTATAACCGTGGTTCCCATGAGTTATAAACTAGTTTGATAATAAAATTCAATCTCCTTATAACATAGAAACCATAAATATTTATAGATGATAATTCAAAATTGTTAAATATAAGATTTCTAATCAATTAACTTAATCAAATAAAATTAATAAAAGATTAGAAAAAAATCATAAGAACATAAAAACATATTTTATATATATATATATATATATATATATATATATATATATATATATATATTAAGCAATCAACAATCCCGATTTACTAAAAAAAATACCTTACATAATGGAAAATCCATTATTCGGTTTCATATAAATTTCGTCAAATCACCATATATGAATCATTTTAGGAGATTTGACAATGATGTCATCAAATCTTAAATCTTACTAGTGCTACATCATCAAAATTTGTACCCCATGCATCATCCTCCCTTATTTTCTTGAAAGGACCCAGAAGGACTCGACCTTGAGTTCATCATCCTAATCTCAAATAAAAAGAGACAAATCTGCAACCTTGAACGTGTTCGACACATTGTAATGACCTGACAACTCAATCTTGTAAGCATTGTCGGTGATCTTCTTCAAAACATGAAAAGAACTATCGTCTCTTGGTTGGAGCTTGCTAAAACGGCGGTTGAAAAACATTTATTGCCTAAAATGAATAAACACGAGATCATCTTCATGATAAACAACTCGTTTGTGATGTTTATTGCTACGATCCACATACTTTTTATTATGCATATCAATCTATTGGGAAACCTATTGTTCGAGCTCTTTAATTTGATTGGATTATTCATCCATGAATCATGATGAATATTGATGATCATGGAAGAAACAATAGATTCAAAACGGTAATTTAAAATGTAAAAATTGACTCTAATAGTATTGAGAATGATTGGTAACTTAAAACAGTTATAAGAAAATCAAATACATGTAAGAGAAACCAAAAAATGTTTTTATAAGAAAATTCCCAAAATACGGATTCAATTGAACACAAGCAACAACCATAGGGTCTTCAAGAATTACAACTAAAAGTTTATGTTGGTGTAAAAACTTTGCTAAAAACTTTGAACAACTCTATCAATATCCATAAAAGCAAACCAAAAACTTAAAGTAATACTGCTTCTTCAATGAATAATCATAAGTCAAAACCGAAAATCGACAACCCAAAGGGTCCTTGGGATGTGAGACCATAGAGAATAGGAATAAATGATAACCACAAAGGGTCCTTGTTTTTGTAACACATCATCACGCAACTTGGTTTATACTTTACAATCAAGTATATAGCCACAATAAATGATTTTTTTTTCTCAAAACTCCCCAATTATACATTTAATATAGAAATTCTAACATGGAGATGTTAGATTAAATCGTATATTTTGCCACCTATAGGTAGGGAATAGGAATAAAAGAAAGTTCAAATGACACCACCAGAGTTGATTGTGATTGTACAAATGCTTCTTAGGGGTGGGTGGGTGGGGTTGTGGGGGTATGTTTGATGGACTTTGTTAGTGTGACAACCAAGAAATGCTAGAATAGTTGGTGAAAGTAGAAGAAGATTAGCAAAAATCTTTGTGATTGAATTTCTCAATAATTATATATGGATTTTTAAGGTGATTATTATTTTTAGAGGAATAAAGAAGAGACATTATAATTTACAAAAACAAATGACTCAAAACACATTACAAAATATGAGTATATAGTATAAACAAATTACTTAAAAACATATTATAAAATATGAGTAGATTGTATAAACAATCATCATATCTATTTTATTTGCATTATCAGAAAATAATAAATTCAAATAGGGTGTGGAGGTAAAGGAATAGAAATGGGAAATAGACAGATAGAGATAGACGATGACTAGCACTTTGGTTTCGGGCCATTCGTGATGCCCCTCCCCACCACACCCCATTTTCATATTTCTTGTTTAAGTGATTAAAATATTTTTATTTTGATATCTATATGTTAATAAATTATCAGAAATATAATAATAGATAGTTATACTTTTAGATGTGGTTTGAGTTGATTTTTTTTAACTTAAAATTTTCCTTTTTTTTAATTAATACTGTATTAATATATGAGATTTTTTGTTATAGGATTCTCTAAAAGAACATAGCATTTCTTTGGATATTTTCTTCCTTACTTGAAATTAGCAACTTTGATTTTAATCCACATGTTTGTTTCATTTTGTTATTATTGACAATATTTTAGATATATTTGATTAGTTATTAAATGTTTTTACTAAGTAACATGCTAAATGAGATGTTACAATCTATTTAATCTATTATGATTTACCATTAAAATCATTAGTGATTGTTCAGAAACTATTATTTTCAACGGGTATTGCATAACAATTTACCATTATTTTTTTACAAGATCTACCATTCAACTCTCTTTTATACATGAATTACGTTAAAGTCACAATTACATCACCAACACCCTATTTGCATCATTCTTTTCAAACACAATACCACAGTTAAGTAGTTATATAGAGATGAAATCGGTTTTATTATCTTCACTATAACTATTTCCTACCATTGAAGAAACGAAGCTTGGGTTGCCTTAATGGAGGTGAAATCAGGAGCTCTAATCACAATCTTCTTCAATGTATTTGTTGAGGTTTTATTGCAAGTCATCAAGGGTTTTAAATCTCAATCTCACATATCTGTTTAATATTAATTATTAGGGATCCCTTAATATTAATTACTGTCGGTTCTCAAGTTGGTGTATCCCTGAAATTTTTTTCTTCACTCCTTAAGGAAACTGAAATTAAAAGGTCATCATCAAACACTTGTTAGGCCTATATCCTGACCAAATATTGTTTCCCTTCTTTTTGAACTTTAAGAACTACACATCTACTCGGTCAAATTGGTATATATAAAAATAATATTAAATAACTATAAACATAACATATATTATTAATAAAACTACACATCTACTCGGTCAAATTTGTATACAAAAGAAAGTTTAACGTCAAAACATATACAAAAAAAAGTTAAATGGTAAATGGTGATGAATTAACCTACAATATGCTGTCAAAATGATAAGTTTTGAACAATCATATAAGTTTAATGATAAATCATATCTACAAAAATAATATTAAATAACTATAAACATAGCATATATATTTATTACATTATCAAGTAATTAACTCTACTTTTTTTTACCATGTTACTTCTTTTGTATCTAACTTCTTACTTGATACATAATTTAACAACTACATGTCTAAAAATATAATAAATAAATAATCCCAATCGAAGTGATAAATAATGATTCCTAAAAGTAATAAAAGTTAAAGAAGATTTAAAAGCTTATTAAAAGAAGTACTACATCTTTTTAGATCGTTTGGGGGAGTAGTAAATTAGGGAAAAAAAGGTTTCCATTACATTCTTTAACAATAATAATGATTACAAGGGTCCAGTAAACTATTCAAAGAGGCCAAAACTCCACTTTGACCATTTTCCCTTCCATCTGAGAATCTAAGTGGAAATTGTTTATACAATTTTAATACCTTTTTGTATAAGTTATTAAAATGATATCATTTTAAAATACAGTGATACCTTTTCACCAGCTAATCCAAATACATATGAAAAGTTGGTAAACTGATATTCGGAAATCATTACGATATATGAGATTTCTGTTAAAGTTCATGAGTTAGATATATTATGCTCCCTAGTAAAGGAAATAAAATATTGATTATTAGAAGATTGTTATGTAAATATTTGATAATTATAAACCATCTTCAACTTATTCTATTATTATTAATAGATATATTTTTAGTAGATATTTACATTATTACTTTATATTTACTAATATTGTTTACAAGTTTGGCTTACATATTTGTTTATTATAATATTTTATAAAGTATATTATTAGACATTTATTATGGAATATTTTATTTTGAAATGACGAATTCGAACTAGTTATCACATTCATACCATTTAGATGAACATTTTATAAATTGAAGAAGTTAGCACCAAATTTATTGTTTTATATATACTAAACTAAAAATACAAAACTCCATACAAGAAAAATATATAATGATTAACACAAAGTAACAAATATCACATATAAAATATCATCACACTAAATAAACTAAAATTACATAAAATTCAATGTTGAAGGACCAAATTATAAAAAAAAGCTCTAAAACATATTTGGTTTGAATAAGCAGTGTAACATCAAATTCAATATCTAATTATTAAATAAACAAAAATGGTGTAACCGTGTAAGAAAAAAATGAGGTCGGAGCGATTTAAGTTTAACACCAAACTTTCGTCTAAAAATAATTTCGGTGTTGGATTGGAAATCCCAAAAATACGATATATCTACTCTAATAAATGATGGTTTTTTTGACATACGACATACATTCATTTAATTTGTCAAATGTCATTTTGTGGTCATTTTGAATTAAATTCTTTTGCACAAGTCATTTTATGAGTTTTTCTATTTTAATAAATTCAACACAATACTTTAATGTAATAATTACAATAAATGTAGTAATAAATGAATATCAATTTCATTAATGGACTTACCTTTTTATTTCAAAAGTCCCAAATTAAAGCTCATTAATTTATTTTGTTTATTTATTTAAATATAAAAGATAAAAAAATTAATTTTAATAATTCATTATTTTTCTTATTTTCTTATAAATCCAAAGTTCTTAAATATTTAGACCTTTATATATATATATATATATTTTAATTAACCTATTTAATACATTGGTCTTACACCTAGTATATATATATATATATATATATATATATATATATATATATATATATAAAGTGGGTAATGTCACATATTAAGTTCTTTTATTATTATTTTTTTCTAGTTCAAATATCATGTTTTTCAAGTTTTTCAATGTTGAACATTTTTTCAATCACTTTTAGATTATCTGATTGGCAATTGACGTAACACTAACATGACATGATAATGTGACACTATTTGGTAACATCACATTTTGGATATTTAATTTGGTGACATGACATGATGTCGTTTATGTGTTTTCCCCCGCTATAAGAACCTAGTGGTTGAGATTCGAAATTTCACACAAGATGTCCCTGGTTCAAATTTTGGCACATCCAAAATATCACTAATGTTCCATAATTGACCTCTCAAATGAGTCTTGAGATGGGTTGACGTGAACCGCTTACATAGTGTTGTTTATCATTTTGAAAAAAATAAAATAAAATGTAGTAGCTTTTGTGATGGTTATCCAAAAAGTTGTTTATTTTTGTGCAATTTGGTCTTATCATAAAAATAATAAAAACTCCTAACATTATGTCTACCACCCTCTCCATTCTTGATTCTAAAGTGGATCTAGCAAGTTAATATCTTATTGAGATGGGATAGCCAACCTAGGGGTGAAATTGGTACGGTACCAAGTTTTTTTCTCCAAACCATGTACCGTAACAACTATAATTCGCAAAAGAATTTAACTACCAGTATCATACCAATTATGCTTGGTACCAACTAAATTGGCTACCAAAAAATTTGGTTGGTACATATTGTTATTGGTATATACCAAAGTTTTTAACTATTAAATATATTTGAAGAGTTTGACACTTTATAATAGGGGTGAGCGCGGTGCAGTTTGGTGCGATTATTTTTGCGGTGTGTTTTTTTTTGTGTTTCGGTTATTAACCACATTGATTTTGTGCGATTATTTTGTGTGGTTTTTAACCATAGTTTAGAGTTCAAACAGTTTTAAGAGTTCAAAGTTCAAACATATAACTTGTAATAATAAAAAAAACATAAGATATAAGACAATTAACTAAAATCATAAACAATTATATCTTAAAAACATTAAATCACTAGTAATTAACTATAAATATCTTAAAATTGTCAAATTTTAACAAAAAAACAAAAAAATTTGTCTTCTTGTATTTTATCCTTCTTTCATCCATGAAACTTATCATATTTTTAATATTTAATATATTAATAATTAATAAAAAAAATTGTATATAATATATGCGGTGCGGTGCAGTTTTTTTGCGGTTTTTGAAAACTAATAACCGCACTGCACCTTAAATTTGTGGTTTTTGAAAAACAGAAAACCTCACCATCGGTCTTTAGTACGGTTGCGGTTTATCGGTTGCGGTTTTTGCGGTTAAATTTAGTTGACTCCTACTTTATAAGCTAAACGTGAATGTGAAATGAAGTTGTGTATATGTGGTCATCTCTTGTTTTAGTATTCTTTTTACTTTTTTAGAGTCATGTTTTAGTAATTCTTTTGGTATCGCTGATCACTTGCTAATCAAAATATAATAAGTAGAAAAAGAGTTGTCATTCATGCAACAGTGTTTGTAACTTCAAAGATATATATATATATATATATATATATATATATATATATATATATATATATATATATATATATATATGAATTGGTTGGTACGGTACAACCATGGTATTCAAAATTTTATACCGTTACCGTACCAAGACTACTTAATTGGCATGGTAGTACTGGCCAAACATATTGGCTACCAAACACTTTGGCTACCGATATTATTAGTTCGGTTGGTAACATGTTGGTTGGTTCTCTGTGGTACGTATTTGTCAGCCCTAAGCCAACCTTTGCAATGCCATTGCTCCCATCTATATCCTCCGATCCAAGATCCTTTATGCATATATAATCCTTTTTAGTCGAACTACATTTATGATATGAGTTTCTTTCTTGAAAAAAACATCATATCTTAAAACACTTACATATATAACTTTGGGATCTTAGTTCAACTCTAATTCCCTGCAAAATCGTAACCAATAACTTTCATCAAAGCTTCGTTACAAAATGGTTGGGAAGGTACAACACATACTGCCATATCTATAGAGGCCTAAAAGAGTATTCTATATGCATAAAGGATCTTGGATAAAAGGATATAACTAAGAACATAGGTGTTCCAAAGGCTAACACATCCAATCTCAACAAGGCATTTGACCACTTAAGATGTATCGATGCCCAACTTGCAAGATTGACTTCCAGAATCAAGAATAGAGAAATTAATTGGACATAGTGTTAGAGTTTTCATTATATTTATGACAAAGTAAAATTACACAAAATCACTATATTTTAGTTTCTCTTTTAGAATTTTGACATCTAGTATGTAATGTCACCAAATAATGACACATCATTATGTTATGTCAGCACCACGTCATCAAAAAATGTCATGACAGCCGGTAATTGGGTAACATGAAGGCAATGATCGAGAATATCATGATTATTGAACAAAATTGAAAAATACTATGTTTGAATTGAATAAAAAAAATAATGAAGTGTCAAAAAAATCTAATGTCTTTTATGACATTTACCCTTATAAAATCTTATAAAATATTTTCATTTGCCTCTTTTTCTCTTGTAAATGGAATATGTTCGAAGAAAAAAAGAGATCTTTTTTTTTCTTTAAGGGATAATAGAAAGATAAATGATCTTTGTTTTGTGTATCAACAAAACCATAAGTTTGTTCACATAAATTACTTTGTTAGTATAATAGAAAGACAAATGATCTTTGTTTTGTGTATTAATGTTTGTTACTTTGTTAGTATATTCATATTAAAAACAATCTTTCTCCTTTGGACAAAAAGTCAAAAAGACCACTTAATTAGTTTATTTGTACATATCTATCCGGATAAATACATAATCACAAATCGATGTGACATGTCGTTGTTAGCATGGTATCATGTTTTTTTTTACGTATTTTATCATTAATTTTTTTTGTTGGAAAATAATTTAAAAATATAAGATCATTGTTTTTTTAGTATACAAAATACCATTAAAGTATATTTTTTGTACACAAAATACCAACGAAGTATACATGTTTTCAAATAAAACATTATGGTAACCGCCTACCTCATGTAAATGGAAAAATAACTTAAAAATGTAACAAAGTTTTCAAAATGTTCAGAAAAAATACTATAATTTATAGTACAAAAAATATCATTGAAGTATACGATTTGTACACGGAATACCAACGAAGTACACATTTTAGTACAAAAATACCATTGAAGTTACAAAAATGTTAAAAAAAATACCATTGTTGTTTTTTCAGAACATCTTTTGTTAACTTCGTTGTTTGCGGATTATGTAGAATACAATCATCGAAGATTATTCACCGTCGTACCAGTTCACACCAGTTGTGGACTCTCTTTCATTCACTCACTCAATCAGTTTGTATCTAAATACAATCATAGAAAAACACGTAAGTAAGAATCCATCAATTAGGATGCAAGTCGTTCAAGCGCTCCAACACATATGCTTCTCTCTCTACTTTGACTATAAATTGTCATCAAATCAGCCACATGATGTTGAGTGTTCATGACCATTCATCTCTCAATGGTCCCGGAGAATTAAACGCAACCCATACTCTCTACATCTACATTTAGGAATTCTCATGACATAAAGTCACACTCGTTTCTCCTCGCAATACTAATAAATGGCTAACCTTGATGTATAATATGTGTATCTATATAACATATATATTTTAGGTTTGAGGCATATAATGCGATCGGGAAGCAAGAATGTTTAACTAATGTTATTACTTACTTACTTCACATACTACCACAAGAACGATCGAGTGAAAGAATGAAAGAGATTGCACAACTGTTGTGAACTGATATGACGGCATGATCTCCGGTGACTGTGTTCTACATAATCCGACAACAACAAAGTTAACAAAAAGTGCGGTATTTTTTGAACATTTTGGAAATTTCGTTACACTTTTAAGTCATTTTTCCATTTACCTAAAGTACATGATTACCACAAGGTTTTATTTGAACACATGTGTACTTCGTTGGTACTCTGTGTACAAATAATATATTTTAATAATATTTTTTGTACTAAAAAAACAACAATGATATTTTTTGAACATTTTGGAAACCGGGTAACCTGATGGTTACCTACAATAGTCGGTTTAATGGTATATTGTGTACTAAAAAAAGACAATGATATTTTTTGGAAATTCGTTACCTTTTTAAGTCATTATTCCATTTTTTTTATACACATTTTAGGGTTGAGCATATGACCTGTTGGACTGGACCGAATAAGATATTTTTATAACTGAGCCGGTTTTCGGGTTTTGTTTTTTTACAATAACTGGGTTTCGGTTTGGACCAGACCGGACTCGAGATAAGGTTTTGAACTCGGAACGGACCGGAAAACCAAAGGTTATTAGCTTTTTTGAGCGACGTACATTGAATTTTGACATTTTTGTGACAAAATATTAAAACCACGTTGACATTTTTGTGAAACAAATTTTAAAACTAAACATGTGCAGTTTTCAAAAAACCACACTGGCCAAACTTGTAATTTACCATAAGTATTAATTTTTATAAAACCAAATTAGATAAATAATATTCAGCGTTTTATAAAAAGTCATATTTAGTCTCCAACTTTTTTTTTGAAGATGGTGTATATGTATTTTTAAATTCTCGCAATTGGTCCTTATGTTTTTGGTACTCGGAATTGGACTGAAACCGTAAACAATACTGTCAAAGTCTAATTCGGTCTAAAACCCGAAACCCGGTTTGGTATCTGAAACCCGGCCGAAACCGGATCCAATACACCCTAAACCGGTCCGATTTTCAGGTAAGGTAAATCACGATTTTCAGTCTTTGAGTCGGTTTGGTCCGGAGACGGCCTGTTGCTCATCCCTACAGATTTACCAATTAACTTTTTCTGTGTGCATTATAACAATAGTCTTACAAATTTGTTAAAAGTAGAATAACTGGTTATATAGCTTCAAATTTGTGACCTCAAAGAAAGGAGGCATCGGCTTACCTCCGGGCTAAGGCATAATTTCAATTTTTAATATTTGTTAATATAATATATTGTTATAAGGCTCGTTAACTTTAATAGTTTTTTTTTTCTCATTTTGGTTCTTTTACCGCATGGAACATCGATCATACCTTGTTATCTCAATTTCTGATTTTTGTCGTTTATTTTGTCAGTTACATGGATGACTCACTTATAACTGTTTGATCTCCCTCCACAATATTGCCACGTTTTTACCACCACTCTCAATCAATTCTTTCTCTTTTCGATTATCTTTCTCCATCGGTTCCCCTATTCCACCGCTTCCAACTTTCTCACCCTATCTCCTACGCTCTCCCTTTGTATGAAATAAGGGGCTTTTTACAACCACTACCAAACTTTATTCATACATATTTAAAATTTGAAAATATTAAATTATCTTTATGTCTCATAAGCAATGTAATTTGTTTATTAACTGCATAATACAGAAGTGTTACTGATAATGGGAAGAGGGTCGATTTTATGAAGGGGATACTCTTAATGTATATATGAAATCATATTATATGAAGGTTGCGGATGAAACTAAGAATACGTGCACTGTCATTCTTGATATATATGAATTACTGACATTTTTCATGAGAGTAACCATATTTCTTTTCTACATAAGCTAATATCTCGTTATCTTATATTCTCTATTATTTTGTTCTCTGATACTTTATTTTTCTTCATTTACCATTTGACAATATATATATATATATATATATATATATATATATATATATATATATATATATATATATATATATATATATATATACCGACACATCATCACATTATTGGCCCTTTTTATAACTATGATAATGTCCTAAACAACACACTTTTATATATTCAAGCAACATTAACAATGGCAACTTCGATTATCCAAATGTCACCTTCATATAATCCATAACGACTCCATGAATCTATGATGATTCTGGGCCTTAGGACGGCCTTAATACTTGTCTAGTATATATATATATATATATATATATATATATATATATATATATATATATATATATATATATATATATATATATATATATATATATATATATAAACAATGAAAATGTCCACTTTCACCCGGCCATCCCATATTTTAAAAAATAAAAATAAAAGTAAATGAAAAGTAATAAAAATATGACATTAGGAAGTAAAGTGGGTTAAGTTCATGTTCTTCATGTACCTTCTGATGCAATCTCCAATGCATTGCATTCTTTAGAATTTAATGGATTGCTACATTAGCATTCCACAAACTATATACCATTTAACCCATTAAATTATGCATTCCATTAAATTCTTAAAAGTTTAATGGATTGTCACATCAACATTTTATTATATTTTTTTATAAATAATATTAATACGTAAAACTAAAATATTACATTAATTAGAAATTAAAAGATACAAATTACAAATTATTAATTAAAGATTGTCGTATGTCTTAGGATTAAAGTATATTTAAGATTTGAATATTTTTTATTGTTTAGAATATTATAATATAAATTCATTTAATAAACTAGATTATTGCATATAAAATAAAAAAAAGCTATAAATATAATATGAATCAAAAAATAATGACATATACGGTATACCTTTATGCATGTGTAGACCATCTAATTGTTTAAATACAATATTTCATTCGGGAATTGGGTAAAAAAAATTACCATACCACCGTTCAATGAGTATTAAACCCCAATCCATTAATCTCGACCAACAATGATAGGTTTAGTGTATTGACCTCCACCTCATCAACCTTTTGCTCATTGAACTCACCATTAAATCCCCATTAGGATAGCCTAAGGACCAATACGTTGACATTTCTCACTAAGATTCTCCCTTCGACTCTGTTTTTGGATTTTCGGTACAGTTTGAATGTTCGTGAAGCTAGTCTGGTTCCATCTGTAGAGGTTGTTAACTAGTTTATATTGTATTGTATTTTTTAGGTTAGCCCATATTTATATTTTCGCCTTGTATAGCCGGCCCTTGTCTTGTGTTGATGTATATATGCGAATGATTTATTGAAATATTTTTTGATGGGAAAATACCAAGATTACCTATATTATATTACAAAATCTTAAAAATTGAAAACGGTTCTATCTAGCAAATATAATTACCCTTCTAAGTCATTAGCTCTTAATAACAATAAAAATAATAATAATATAAAAATAATAATAATAAATGGGGTCGACTATATTTTATCTATACATGTACAGCAACATCATCCATAAATTTTATCAATTCAATTTGATTACTTTACGTAAAATTGACTCAATCATATATCATTTAAAAACATTAGTAGTACATTTAACAGATCAAAAACAGATCTTTGTAGTTTGCACTAATCTACAAAAGTAAACATAAAGGGCAAAAAAAAAAAGAAAAAAAGAAAAAAGGGTATACTTAACTTGTATCCTCTTGATTCTTGAACGAATTGAAATTTGTACAATTAAACAACACCTTCGCATTCATCTCTCTTTCAAATCTCCAAATATAATTCAATCCAACCAAAAGTTCAGTAATTGCAGCTTCCGTTTTCTCTTGATTAGCAAAATACAACGTTTGAAGAAGAAGAACATTCGTTTTTGGCATCAAATTCTGACGTTCAAAGCTTCTTTCACTTTGCCATTTGATCATGTTATGCGCTAATGGCGACAACCACCCCAATATCTTCCCTAAAGCTTCTCTCCATTCACCTGCAAGAACTGGATCGCTTGCTGTAAACCCAATTCCTTTCAATCGATTCCTTAATAACAATCGTATGCTATTAGGTAACATTGAATACAAATCATCTCTTGCATCAAATCCGACTAATTGAGGTGACCTAATCATCTTCTCCATCACAACAATCAAATTCGCATAATGTAATGCTAAAGCAGCAGATCCTAATGTGTTCGATGATGGTTTTAAGATCTTTGTGTTTGTTTCAAAAAAAGAAGAATTCGAGATTTGATCAGATGAGTGGGAGGTGATTTGGAAGAGAAATTTGATTCGTGAAAGAATTGTGAAGATTGATGTGGCAAGTAATGAAGTTACTGAATCGAAACTTCTGTTCCATAGAGATTTCTCTTTTACGTACTTGATCTCTTGTCGTTGCCATAGAAGCTTTTGTTGTAGATCGAGAATCTTCTGTTGCTTTGAAGACACCTGTTCATGATTATCCTTTTTACTGTTTGTCAATGATTTCTTCAAATTATTCTCGATGACAGTTAGATTATCGATCTCTCTGTAAAGTATAGCTGTAGCTGTTACGTATCTCTCCATCTTCTTAATCTTAGCTTCCATTTCTTTCGAGTTTAGAGTCCAATTATAAGGATCGTGATCCGAGTTCGCAAACTCATCAAACAGGGTTTCGAAGCTTCTGAGAATGGGGTCGTCGCACCTTTTGCTTATCCGGGAGACGGATTTCGCGAGAACTCTGAGATTCTCAACGATCTCTGCACAGGCTAAGCGGAGAAGAAAAGTATCGTCGTCTGAGACAATTTTTCGAACACCTTCTAGGCATATGGATTCGTTGTGAAGATGAGCGATGTTTTCGTCGGAGAGAAACCGCCACATGTGGGTGAGCTTCGGCATGATTCCGGCGATCTCAAATGCTAAAACGCCGACTCTTGATCTCTTGATTACCGGAGTTTTGGGTGGTGGGGTAGCACGAACTGAATCGAAGCTTTGTGATATGGTTTTTTTGACTTTGATTAGCCATGTTTCGAGAGCCATATATATTGTGTGATCAACAGATTAGCAGAATCAGAATGGTAGATGAAAGAGTTGCAGATTCAGAAAGAGATGAATTGGATTGAGGATTTAAGCTCGTGATGTGTCTGAGAAAGACGAAAAGCCACATGCAGTGGGAGAGCGTCAACTTAATTACTTTATAAATGCGGAGAATAATATCCCTCTTTTAGTAATGGGGATGAAGCATGTTCATCTACCATTACCATTTTTATATTGTTTTTTTGAAAAGAAAGGAAAGTTTTTTATGAAATTTATAAATTTACTTTTTATTTTGAATTATGAAAATAAAAAAGTATTATCTCATTTATTTATTTATTTTGACTGATGGAATGTAAAGGTTTTATGGAGCTCGACACTTTCTTGAAGTTTCTCTTTATAGTTTATACCACTCCCCCTAACCTTAACGAGTAATTTACCAAAATATCATATATTGAAACCTCATAAAAGAAAATGATCGTTTTTTTTTTTCCAAAAAACTATCACAACATGATTACCAAATTCATAAAAGAGGACTTATAGATTTAGTGTATATTCATTTATGACAAAAATTATTTTATACTAATACTATGCATGTCATGCAATTAAATTCGCAAGTATGACAAATCTCATTAATTGCAATTCTCGCATGCCAGGTGAATACTCGCAAAATTAATGAATTTGAGTGAACGCATATTATAAGTTGAGTATGGTGCTCAACAAATTGTCATGTCTCTTTCAAACTCCTTCTCTTATAATTTTTATTTGATGAGTATCCATTAATACACTTTTATATATCTGTTGACATCTCTAGTCTCGTATTCACGTCATGTTTTCGAGTTATTAACTTGTCCATTTTTAATTTATTATTATTATTATTATTATTATTTTTGCAATGGTAATGTTCAATTTGAGAATGAAAAATAACTTCGGATCTATTCACTTCAACTTTTAGGATATAAGATATGAAAATAGTTTCAAATAATCATTTAGAAACAATTTTAAAATTAGTTTTAGAACCATTTAAATAAATAAATTGCAAAAGAGTATTCCAATTTCAAACTTTTTTAACAAATCGAAAATATATTGTTAAAAAGTTTATATGAGGGAATAAAAATAATACACGAGACAATGTAAAGACTTTAACACCATGTTGATAAGAAGCATAGATAGACCAAATTACCCTTCACTTCTTCAACAATTAAACATGTCTTTCTCCAGCACTACTCTGTAAAGGTATAATGGTCAAATTCCCTTCCCTACCCTTCAATTCCACTATAACTCGAGAACACAAATTATTACTTGTTATTTTCTTCCATTTCCTCTCATATCTTCCCATCCCCTTTCGTTCCCTAAAATAAAATTTCAAGAACACAATGTAAACTATTTGAAACATGTTGTCAAAAAGTCTTCTAAAAGTACTCATGGGCATCGATCTCTAAATGATCACACCGTCTACTACTAACATGAGCACAAATTAAAGTACGAGTTTAGACTTGAAAATCCTTATAAGTAATGGTATGATTAGACATTGTAAATATGGTATATAAATGCACACATATTTATATACAAATAAAACAATCCCATGCTTTATCATAAACATATTTAAAATCATAAAAGTTGCATAAATCTAATACACTAATATAAATTCATAAATTTCAATAAACATCATAAGGGACAAACTGTGTAAAAATATGATTCGTGATATCGAATTAAAATCCCAAATCTCACCTCATCTAATCTTTTGTCTTTTTTCTTATTGTCTCCCACCTCTCTCCTTTAAAGGACTTCCTAAGGTAAACCTAATGGAAAAATATGCTTAGAGAAGCATACATATAAACATCATAAAACATATTATACATAAAGACGTCATTGTCATATGCCATCAAGCTAGGTTACATGTGAACCATCACACACGGACTATGTGAAATGTTTGCAAGGACCTACACATGTTTAGGCGTTATAGACTACCAACACGATATCATTACTTCATTTGTAGATATCCATGGTTGCCATCCAGTGTGTAAAGTACACGCATTAAATTACATGAAAAATGGATGTAATTAATCATGACGTATTTCAAATATATATATATATATATATATATATATATATATATATATATATATATTAAAAGTGTGTTCCCCTTATGAACAGTACCCCAGTCAAGTATTGTTCATCGGCGTAGCTAATCCTATCGGCTTCAAGGGGCGCATGCTAAAAGTGGAGCTCTCTTCCCGATTCTTATCTTATGTTCTATCGGTTGTTGGGAATGTGTTCTCCATCGTCTTTGTTTTTCTCTACGTCTTCTCTGTTCCCCTTTGCACCGTGGCTAAAATTTTGGAGTTGTCGTGCTTTTAAATCCAATCGCCATTCGCTCCAATCGGTTGCTTACAGACGGAACTTTCCTATGCATATCGCCACCGCCAAGGATCCATCGATTTGCTTACGATTGTTCCTAAACCCTTTCCAGCTCCCACCACATCTTCTATCTTAAAACTTTGTCATATTCTTCATTTGTGAGTTGAGGTATTAGCCTACATCCTTTCTGTAGTTCTTCACATTAATAAAGAGCAAGATTCAGTTTCGTGTTTGATTTGTTAACCCTAACGAATGAAAACTTCTTCCTATTTTTTCAAGAAATTTAACTTTAAATTTGAAGATTTTGTAACACCGTTAATTTTCAAACAAATTTTTCATTTTAAAAATCACATATTCTCATAACATAGTTCACAAAACCCCAAATGACAATGTTTTCAAAAACACATATTCAGAAAATGTTTTGAACACAATCCAGGATCCAAGAAATGTAACTCCGCCTCGTGTGTACAATCAAGTCGGCGCCTTCCCGTGATCCTGAGAAGTACCTGAAACACATAACACATAACACGGTAAGCACGAAATTTAGTGAGTTCCCCAAAATACCACACATAACTCATTAGCCTCTCATGGCTATACTCAAATAAGACCCTCCGGTCAATGTGTCTTAGTGGAACCCTCCGGTCCGACAACTCGGGTGGACCCTCCAGTCCTAACTTAGTAAGCTCAGAACACTACACAACATAAATCACAAAGACATAATGCAGGATATCACAATACTCAATATAAACACATAAGACCCTCCGGTCACACACAAAGTTACCACTCTAGATAAGTATAGTGAGAAGACTCACCTCGTAAGAAATCGGATAACCTCGAACTCAAATCACCGGTCTAGCCCCCGCCTAACACATACGATAATTATCTCTAATTAATAACGGCTCTCAAAGAAGCTAGACTAAACCCTTCTATAAACTCACAGAAGGATAAAAGACCATTTTACCCTTACATGGCCTTAATAGTCCACAAACTGACCAAACCCTAAAAGTCAACTAAAAGTCAACAACAGCGCGTACGTTGCGCGTACCAGCCCTCTACGCTGGGTGTGACAACCCGAAATTTCTATCTTGTACAGTCATACAATTCAATCAAAGTCAGACTAGTTTCTGCTATCTTTTAACACTGTTAAGGATCTGTTTGAGAGTTTCTGAGCCTAGTGTAATGTATGAATGGATGCTAGGATGAGTTAGCTTGAGATCGGGAGGATAAATTCGAACCAGAAAACCACTCATAAGGTGTTCACGGCCGCAAACTAGGTTCACGGCCGTGAACCACCTCCTATATATATGAGTGACCTCTTTTTCTCCTCACTTCTCCTCCTCTCAACCGTGAACACCCCATTCTCTCTCAAAAAGCTTCGACCGTGAACCCTCAAAAGCTTCAAAAACGTAAGTGTTTCAACCTTAAACTTGTTACACTTGAAAGGTTACTAGATCCTAGCCTTGATTTCTCATGATTCATCACCACCTTCATGAACTTGAAGGGATCACGACCGTGAACCCTTCATAAGGGCCGTGAACCCTTCATAGATTCATAAGGGTCGTGAACCCTTCTTAGGTTCATTGGGCCGTGAACACCACATGAGGCTGTGAACCTCATGAGGCCGTGAACTCTATAAGGCCGCAAACCCATCCTTGGGTGGCCGTGAAACCCCTTCCAAGCTTCCATTAGTGAGCCTAACACTTCATTTAGGGTGTTTCCTACAATCTTAGGTGGTTTCCTATACTAGTTAGGAGTTATAACCACTAATTGAATACACATATATGTGAATATATGCCTTATAGGATCCATCTGTGCTTCGGAACTTCAGTTGTGAACTCAAGCATCCTATATCTATCTTACCTTCCAGACTACTCACAATCAGGTGAGTTCATACCCCTTAACTTATCTTTTAAATGATTTTAAATGCTTTTACCGGGGGGGGGGGGATACAAGTTGAAAACCTTATAGTTATTGTATCAATCACATTTGATTAATAACTATCAAACAAGTGGATTTCTTATACTTCAAAACAGTGTTATCAAACAAACTATTTCAAGACATCAAGTCATCTGTAACCATTCAAATGGTTAAAATTCATTTTTATGTTAAAACTCTTTTATATGCTAAACTCTTTATCAAACTCTTTTAAACTTATATATTGTCAAAATCATGTCTATATAGATATAGTTATATAAATAAGGTTGAAAGGGCTTAGGACTGATAACTCACTTTATTTCATGTTCCTTGTTTGGTTGTGGACTTAGGGTATCGGTTGTTTGTCCGAGTGTCGTTTGGATCTTATTTATATATTATGTATATGTGTATAAATATAAAAGTTCTTACATCAGTTCAACACCTTTAGGTAGCAAAGGTGTACAAAGATACTAGTAAACAACATTACTAGTAAACTATAATAGGTATAGTTTAGAGGACTACTACTCACTATTTCTAGTACAATGAAACATACAAGAGTCAGTTCATACATGAGTCAGTTCAAACATATTATAACGAGAAACAGAAAGAACATACTGTAATGAGAAACAGGGAGGAACATACTATACACTACACAAAGAGAACATACAATACACTAAGACAGAGAGAACATACGATACTAATACAAGAACACTATAACATTAATGTGAGCCACTACTTCATGGCATGGCAATATACTGCTGTGTCACGTTTTTTAACCAGAGTCTCCTGGAGGGAGAGCGTGAATTTGTGTATAGATCTATACGAGATTGACCATCCTACACCTTGCTGCTAGCTACAGTGGGACCTGTAAGTCTACGGGTGACGAATGTCATACCATTTCGACGTCTTCGAACGTCGTGTTTTACTAGTCAATCAAGTATGGTTACAATCATATCACATTTTACCTTAATTAAACTATTGGTTTAAGGTAGTTAGTACAACGGTAGTTGTTATATACAATACTACAAGTACATCTTTATTGTTTTCCCATTACATTCAAATTGTGATCTTCTCACATAAACGGTAATGTAAACTATATTTTTGGTAAATGATAGTCGGTCTTTGGGAAAAACACTCACTTTTACAAAAGAACAAACATACAGAACAATCGTGTCTTGGTAGAAGACTTCATTTCAGTTAAAGTAGAAAATATAGGATTTTCTAGGAGATACAACATTTACAAACAAACATTTACAAACACTTTCATTAAACTTATACAACAACTGGCACTAAATACTTATGAACTCACCAGCTTAAATGCTGATCTACTCTTTCAAAATAACTTGTATTCTCAGGTCACCAGTAGACAGGTACACTGGACCAGGTTTTGAGAAGACGGAGCACATTTGAGACTCGTCTTTTATTTTGATTCATATTTTGGTGTCTTTCAAACTATACACAGAACACTTGTATTAAATTATACTATTAATGCAATGGATGATGTTGTTACTTGTTTACTATTATGCATTGATATGATACTGTACATGACGTCCTCCGTCCCCGAACGTTTCTGCCGTTCTGGTTTGGGGGTGCGACACTGGGCGTACTCCTTCGCCATGCATGCATCAGGGATTCTCGACCCTACGCTGCGCGTACTGGGATTACGCTCAGCGTACGTCCCAGTTTTGCTCTTTTTACTCATTTGGTCTTAATCCATTAAGACCTTAGCTCAAATCTCAGATCTGGACTCCCTAAAGGCTCATACTCCATAAACTCTGTGACTTCAAGCCTCTGCATGGCTGAAAAAGTCACAAACACCAAAACTCTCACTCTCTATCCTCAAGAATGTTCATATCTCATGCATGGACTGTTTTAAACATCCAAGTCTCGATTTTTATGACTCTACACCACTAAAAACACTCAAAGGATCTGATAATAAATTCTGGAGCTTAATATCTCATAAAGCATCCAACTTTGGGACCAAAACCCTAAAATGAACTAAAATAATACACAAATCAAAAGGGGTGAGAAAGCTTTGAGCTTTATACCTCTAACTGAAGCTCCAACCACAGATAAGCTTAGATCCAGAGCCTGGACTCCCACTCCTTCCTCTTCAAAGCTCCTTTTTCACTCCAAAGAAACCACAAGAACACTTAATAGCTCACAAATGGACACGCAAGCTCAAGGGACTCAAATTTAGGGTTTGAGAGGGTTGATGTCTGGGAATGGTGGCCAGAAATGAGGCCATCATGTCCTTTAAATAGGGACACACTCTTAATTAGAGTTTTCACTCTGGACCTAGTACGCCCAACGTACTAGGTGGCTTCCGCATCAAAAACACGCACATGAGTACGCTGAGCGCACACACGCGTACGCCTCGCGTACTCATTTACCACCTTTTCTCAAATAAAGGGCCAAACTTGACAATTACCAAAAGAACAAGGGTTTATAAGGTATACCTGGTCTTGGGATGTTACAGATTTGCTACTTAGTGTTTTTCAATTCCATCAAAAGGTCTGTAAAGTCGAAAATGTATTGTAATATGTCGAAGTCTGTGTAATAGATGTTTTCGTTAGTTTCATTATGTATTTACTAAGGCACCTTTTAGTCGAAGCCGAATGCTTGCCTTAGTATTTTTTTTGTATGCTTTACTATTTTCCTATAAATAGGAAACGTTACTTAGAGTTAGATAAGAGTTTTGGGAGTCTGTCTTGTCTATTCTCTCTTTGTAACCGTGAAGCATAATTGAGCTGAAACAAGATCTTATTTACTCTCGGTGTCTTTAATTCTCGTAACTCTGATTTTACTTTGAATATTCGATTCAATACTTCTTCAATTGGTATCAAAGCAGGAATCATATCACTGCGATCTGATTTTCATTCTGAATCAAAAGGTTTTTGAAGCAATTATTGATTCAAAAGTTTCTGCACCTTTTGTTGTGAAAATTATTCTTGATCTATAATTGTGATTCGATTCTGCAACTGATTTGTTGAATCGAGTGTTCTACTTGAAATCTCTGATCATTTCAGCAATTTTCTTTCAAAATCTCTTAAGTTTTTCTGAAAAATTCATCCGTACGTTCATGGCGAATTTCAACCTGAATTCAATGACTTCTTATTCTCATCGGCTAGGATCTTCAACTAAGATTCCTATGCTCATCCCTGAATACTTTGATCAGTGGGATGATCGCATGCAAGACTACTTGAACGGGCTGGATGAGGAGCTCTGGTCATGTATTACTGGAAATGGAACTCCTCCACCAAATGTTCAAGCAATTGGATCTTCATCTGAAACTCCAAGTGTTATTGATCAATCTGATAGGCTGAAGAAGCTTGAGAAAAGATGTATGAGAGAATTGCATGGTGCGTTGCCTCCTATTGTGTACAACTATGTCAGAAGCTGTACAACTGCAAAATATGTCTGGAACAATCTCAAAGAAAAGTTTCAAGGAAGCAAGAAAACTAAAATCAATTCAGTCAATCAATGTTTGGTTGAGTTGAAGGAATTTAAGCAAAAAGATAACGAAACGGTTGAAAGCTACTATGATCGTTTAAATGAACTAATATACAAGTGTAATCGCTTTGGGATTACCAGAACAACCATGGAGTTTAATTTGACATTCATCATGGGTTTGCGAAAAGAATGGAGGAATGTGACATTGATGGTGAAAACTCGGCAGAGTTTCGATACTTCAACGCTTAATGACTTGTACAATCTGCTAAAAACTCATGAAGTAGAAGTAAATGAAATTGCTGAGGAATCAAAAATTAGTCTTGGAGGACCATTAGCTTTAATGTCGAAAGTTAATGAGAAAGAGTCGACTGAAACAGAGAATTCAGATGAAGAAGGACTTCTTATGAATTCAGATGATGAGGCGATTGCTTTTTACTCAAACAATCGAGTAAAGAAGTTTTTTAAGAAACCGTTCAATCCAAAGATTAAACAAGGTGATGCTAAAGGAAGTTTCGTTAAAAAGTCAGCTGGTGAGGAAAAGAAAAAGTTTGAGAAAAATGAAGCGAAGACTGATGAGTCCAAAGCTGAGAAGAAACTTAAAGGAGATTCGGAAATTGATTGCCACTACTGTCACGGAGCTAATCATATGTTGAATGATTGTATGCTTCGTAAGAAAGATGAAAAGAAGAACAAAGTCAAGGACGAAGAACACTATGTGGAGCGTTTAGAAGAAGTTCGGGCAAAAGCAAAAGGAATTTCTCTGGTGGCAAAGGGTGAGGATGATGATGAAGGAACTTACCAGATTTGGTCGTCAGGTTCGGATGATGAGGAAATGCGTAATCCTACGCATGGTGCCATGTATGCAAATTATAAGGAAGAAAGTAACGAAGTGGTGACTGGTCGTTGTTTTACGACCAAAGGAGGAGATAAATCACCCATGACAACAAAGGTACGTTCTATTCTTCAATCTTTTAATATTCCTTTAAGTGCATACGATTCTGAACTAATTGCTTTTGATGATACTGTTGCTTATTTCGATACTTTGGTTATCTCTGCTAGTAATGAAGCTAAGAAATCAACTTCTCGGTTGCTAGAGGTTCAGAAGCAGTTAGATTTCAAGAAAATAAAAATAGAAAGTCTAGAGTTACAAACTACAAATATCATGTGTGATAGGGATTCATTGAGTAGTGAAGTAAAAATGTTGCTAGCTCAAAGGAACATATATTGTAATTCTGCAAAAAGACTTTATGCGAAATTAACTGCTTTGCATCATTCATCTGATATAAGCAAGGAACAACATAGAAAGTTATTACCTTTTTTAGCTTACGAGAGAGAGAAGGTTGATAACATTTCTTATGATTGTGAGAAAACAATTGCCGAATTCGATAAAATTCCCGATGATAGATATGCTTATGGAATTGTGAAAATTGATGAATATCTTGATGCAGATGAATTAGTTGATATTGTGAATGATACCTTGACCAAAACTGAACAAATTAAAATTTTCAAAAGAACTGAGAATTCAACATCTGCTTCTCAATCTAATTTTGCTGATATTGAAGATAATTTTGATAATATTAGCGAAATTAGTGATTTTGAGGATGTTGATTGTTCTCAGTTGTCTATCGTTAATGTTACATCTAAGTCTAAAGGAAAAGAAAAGTGTAATGATTCGAAGGTTAAGAATGACACAGACAAACCCTTAACTTCGAAAGTTTTTGATTTCGATCATGTGAGTCTCAAAGATAGTCAAACTGATAGTAGTGATGATGAAAATGATGATGACATTTCGAACAAAACACCATCAACAAATAACGAGTCGAAAGAAAACAAAAATTCCACGACTTGTTGTTGATCAGGTGTATAGTGACACCGAAAAACTCGATAAGGTAATGAATGAGAAGGGTGCTCATTATCTTGAAACTAATCAAGTGGTGTATCCGAACTTGAAATGCTCAGATGATGTTGTTTTTCCAAATCAAGTGTTTGTGACAAAAGGAAATGTTGAAAGCTTTAAACCAGAATTTAACAAATTGGTTGAGGAAGATAACAAACAAACATATGATGAAGGATTTTTTGCAAATCAGAGTATTATCGAAAATAATCTCACAAAGAGTACATACACTTTTCAAAGACAAAAATCTCAAATAAAATGGATTGAGAAACAAAAAGTTTCAAACAAAATTCCAAAACAGAAAGAGGAGAAAACTGAACAAATTGTCAAAATCAACTCAAAAGAATTTAAAGATCAAATTGACAAATTTTCGAAAGATAATGACATTTCAAAAAGACAAGCACGAAAGAAAGTTTTCTGGCAAACTGTTGAGTCTCGAAAGAAACAAAACGGATTGACAAAGAAAACATCTGAAAAGACAGAATTCAAATCTGTTAAAACAAAGTCTTTGTCAAACTCGGGCAATCAAAAAAATCCCGCTCAATTTAAGAATCATTGTCTGAATCCATTTCATAAACTATATTTTCGAAAGATAAAACTCAAGCCACTACATCATTTTCGAAAAATTTCAATCAGGGATCACAAAAATTTCCAAATCAAAATTTTCAAAATCGATTTTCTCCTATTTCACAAGAAGGATTTTCTCAAAATCAAAATTTAAAACACACTCATCCATCAACTCAATCAAAGAATTTTCAAAATCGATTTTCACGAAACACAAATGTCGAAAACAGTGTTAAAAATCGACAATTTGAAAATTTTCGTCCTAAATCAAATGTTGATTTCACTCCTCAAAAACCAAATTTTCCAAATCCTTTTGGGAAGCAGAATTCAAAAGTTTCATACACTAAGGGTTCGTCAAATATGAAGAATATCGACCATTGGTTTGAAGGAAAACGAAAGATGTTCCAATCTCGAAATTTTTCCCAACAACAAATTCGAGAAGCTTATGAGAAATATGTGAATGATTCTTCAAACGACAGTTCATCTTCAAAATAATCAAATATTTTTGTGAAAACATGGAAATCGGTTTCGAAAGATAAACATGTTGAAACACAAGTTGCGAACAAACAGGAGAATGTCTGTGACAATCCTAAACCTTCGAAAACCTATGTTTCTGCTCCTTTACCTAATGATGTCGAATTAATTGATATTTTAAAATCAAATGTTCGTGATTGTGTTTTAGGTTCTTCATTTCACTCCGTTTTCAAAGCTAATAACCAAGGACCCAAACAACCTTGGGTACCTAAATTCTTTCATTAATTGCAGGTTTTGTGTGACGAGGGTCTTAAACATAACTTGATAAGTGTGTGACGAGGGTCTTACTATAAATCATGTTGCTTATGTCGAAGGTCTTAAACATAACTTGATAAGTGTTTCACAACTTGTTGTGAGCACTGGCAATCAAGTGGTGTTTAACGAAGCAGGAAGCATCATTTCAAATGTTAACACTAAAGAAGTTTTGCTCACATCCAAACGACATGGAGATATGTTTACTCTCGATATCAAACCAATAGTAGGAAAACCCTCAGTGAGTTTACTTTTGAAAGCTTCAGATGATGTTAGCTGGATTTGGCATCGAAGACTTTCTCACTTGAATTTTCGAAATATCAACAAATTGGTAGTTGATTATCTTGTCCGAGGTTTGCCTGTGTTAAAATTTGATAATGATACTTTATGTGCAGCTTGCGAACAAGGAAAACAACATCGAAAAGGTCATATTGTGGTTATTGATTCAAATATTGTTGAACCGTTTGAATTACTTCACATTGACTTATGTGGTCCATCGAATGTTGAGACACTCAACAAGAAACGGTACATTTTAGTTATTGTTGATGATTTTTAACGGTTTACTTGGGTTTATTTTCTCAGGTTAAAATATGAGGTTTCTCAAGCAATGATCGACTTTATCAAGAAGATTGAGATAAGCTTAAAGAAGAAAGTTCGAAAAATCAAAAGTGACAATGGTTTTGAATTTAAGAATAACTTTCTTGATTCGTTTTTAGTTGAACAAGGAATTTCGCATAATTTCTCTTCACCATACATACCTCAGCAAAATGGTGTGGTTGAGAGAAGAAATTGTTCTCTCTGTGAAGCAGCACGAACAATGCTTACATATGCGAATCTTCCTCAATATCTTTGGGCTGAAGCTGTTTCCACTGCATGTTTTACTCAAAACAGATCGTTTATTCATCGTTGTTTCAACATTACTCCTTATGAAATACTAAATAACCGAAAACCTAATGTCAAATTCTTTCATGTTTTTGGTTGCAGGTGTTTCATCATGAATCTCAAGGATAATCTTTCGAAATTTCAGTCTAAAGCTGACGAAGGAATTTTCTTAGGATATTCTCATAATTCTGTTGCATACAGAGTGTTGAACAAAAGAAAACGAAAAGTGGAAGAAACATTTAATCTTACCTTTGATGATTATTATGTTAAACAAGTCGAAAAATGTTTTGATCACACACCAATTCTTAATGATTCAAATGTTGAGTCTGAAATTTCAACTTCGAAAGATTTTGATTATGATTTAATTTTTGGTACTCTAGATATGGTTGTTGATGCTGAAGTTCATGCAACTGATAATTGCATACCTGAAGCTTCAAAGCATCTTGATGATTCTACATTCCCACAAGATATTTCCGACTTGAATTCAACATCGAATCCTCCAAGAAATGACGGAAGCATGCTTAATGATCAAGTGGAGGGGGAGCACTTGAATTCGACAACTGAGGTTGAGGGGGAACATCCTTTCGAGGGGGAGTATAGGAGATTGGATAATGATGTTGAGGGGGAACATCCTGTTGAGGGGGAGCATCCTATTGAGGGGGAGTGAAGTGATTCAATAATGTCGAATAGTGATCATAATGAAAATTTTCATGATTCAAATGACAATGTTTCTGTTGCAGGATCTGAAATGACGAAATGTTTGAAGATGCACCATTGGATTTTGATCCAGCATATCCACCTTTAGATAAATGGACAAGAAATCATCTAAAGGAACAAGTTCTTGGAAATCCACAAGACGGTGTGTTAACAAGAGCTCAACTTTGTGCAAAGAATGAGGTACTTAATGTTCATCAATAATTTTGCATGTTTAATGTTTTCATTCGAAAATTGAACCAAAAACAGTTAAGGTTGCAATGGAACACTCAGATTGGGTTGTTGCAATGCAATCTGAATTGGCTGAATTCGAAAGAAACAAGGTTTGGACATTAATTCCTAAGCCAAAAGACGTTTCGATAGTTGGGTTAAAATGGATTTTCAAAAATAAAACAGACAAAGATGGTAATATTGTTCGAAACAAAGCTAGGCTTATAGTAAAAGGTTATTCGCAACAAGAAGGAATAGACTATGAAGAAAACTTCGCCCCTGTCGCAAGACTCGAGGCAGTTCGAATATTTTTGGCCTATGCAGCTCATAAAGACTTTGATGTTTATCAAATGGATGTGAAATATGCATTTTTGAATGGAGAACTCGAAGAGACAGTTTATGTGGAACAACCTCCAGGTTTTGTAAATGAAGAATATCCTAATCATTGCTATATTTTAGATAAGGCTGTTTATGGGTTAAAACAAGCACCGAGAGCATGGTATGGATTTTTAACTTCTTTCCTAAAACAATCGAAATTTAAACAAGCATCAGTTGATCCCACTCTTTTTCGAAAGAAAGTTGGGGATCATCTAATGCTTGTTCAAATTTATGTTGATGATATTATTTTTGGCTCTATTGGCCCTGCTTTGTCTAATGAATTTGAAAATCTGATGAAAAGCAAATTTGAGATGAGTATGATGGGAAAAATTAACAATTTTCTTGGTTTAAATATTCGTCAATACAGAGAAGGAATTTTTATCAATCAAGAATAATATACCAAGAATTTGCTTGAAAATTTTGGATTGACGAATAGCACAAAATTACGAGTACCGATGGTGACTGGAACAAGGCTTACACCTTCGTTAGATAAACCTGCTGTTGATTTGACTCTTTACAGAAGCATGATAGGTTCGTTACTTTACCTCACGACAATTCGACCTGATATTATGTTTTATGTTTGTAATTATGCTAGTTATCAATCAAATCCTCGAGAACCACATCTCACTGCAGTCAAGAATATTTTTCGTTATCTCAAAGGCTCAATTTCGTTAGGATTGTGGTATCCTTCGAAAACTGGATTCTTCATACAAGCTTTTTCAGATGCTGATTTAGGAGGTTGCAATCTTGATCGAAAAAGCACAAGTGGCGGATGTCAACTTTTGGATGGGAAGTTAGTAAGCTGGCAGTCGAAAAAGTAAACACGTGTTTCGATTTCTACAGCAGAAGTTGAGTATGTTGCAGCTGCCACTTGTACTTCGCAAATCATATGGTTCCAAAGTCAATTGCGTGATTATGCAATTAACAAGAAAAAGATTCTATTGTATTGTGATTCACAAAGTGCTATACGCATTTGTCATAATCCAGTACAACATTCGAAAACCAAACACATTGCACTTCGTTATCATTTTATTAAAGATCATGTGGAAGATGGAAATATTGAAGTTCATTTTGTAAAAACAACTGATCAGTTTGCTGATATTTTTACAAAACCATTGGACGAAAAATCATTTGTTAGAATTTTGCAAGGTTTGGGAATGATTGAAGCAAGTGCTGTTCCAGGATTAATTTCGACAGAATGACAAAGTGGTGATAAGCAAATGTGTCGAATACGAGGCAATGATGAATGATTCAGAGACATCTCGTATTAACCATTCAGGTTACTGTTCATATTCAGCGCTTCGATACGCTTCATTTTCGACTTCTGGGAAAGAAAATTTTCGTTAGTTTGATAGATACTTAAATTTTCGTTAATTTTTTTTTTGAAAAATCAAAAATACCAAAAATATTTTTGTTAATTTGTGTTCATTTTCGAAAAATGAAAAATACCAAAAATATTTTCGTTAATTTGTGTTCATTTTCGAAAAATTCAAAAATACCAAAAAAAAAATTCAAAAATATAAAATCCAAAAAGATTTTTGTTATTTTGTACTTTGTTTTTCACTCAAATTGTGCAGATTCTGAGGATGTTTTACATGGTTTAGGCTTGCTATTCTAGGGTCAGGTATTCTTTCGAAACTTTGTACTAATTAGGATGTCCCTACAAGCATGCTGCAGTATGTTGACCCAAGCCTCAAGTTGACTCAATGTGTGCTTTCGAAAGCCTTAATGAAATTTTTCATCACGAAAAATTTCTTCCCAATCAGGCTTGTATTCACATTAGTCTACAGAGCTACCTAACTCTTCTCAAATAAGTTAAGAGTTTTCTGCTTGGTCCAAAGATAGCAGAGGTACAATTGTATTCGTGAACTAATCTTTTTCATCACAAAGTTCTTACACTTTCACACACAATGACATATGTCCAAGAGATCTCTGGTCAAACCAATCAGAATTTAGACATATCAAACTTATGTGTTAATGATCTAACATCATGAGACCGTGATGAAAGTGAAACCCACAATATCGAACTCATTTAAGGAATTGACTGGGAATTATGTTCCAGATCTAACGAAACAATTGTTTCTGTACCAACTTTCAAAACTCCAAATCATATTCAATTCTTTTGAGTGATATTGATCAAATGTTCGAATCCCACGATGTTTGTTACCCAACAGGATCCAGTCAACATTTTTTTGTTGAATATGATTTCTGGGTGAGTTTCATTTGAATTCTATGTCACTTCAAAAAAATTTCCAAAGCATACTTGTCACTGACTACACTGGCCAAACAAGTAATTTATGTTACAATTACTCACCTTATGTTTAGGTTGATTTGTAACGAAATTTTTAAGTCACCCTCAAAGCCATATAAAAGAAGCCCTTCGATACTTCTCTACAAGTATTCGATTGTAATTCACGGGAAAATACACAAGTTGTTGAATATCTCTCTTGATAATTAACGAAGCAGCCTTTACCCGGGGTTTAACTGCTTTTGTGTCGAAATTTTATTTTTCGACATTCCAGATCCCAAATTTTCGTTATTTTGCTTCTTATCTTATTCTATTGGCACACTGCACTCACGAAATCCTTGAGGTTCTGAGTGTTACCAACTTAGGCTGATGATTTCGACAGTCTGGCATATGACTTCGTTTCTAATCCCAAAAACGAAAGAGCCTTACCTCCATGCCGAAGGTTTTCGATCTTATCCACTTGGTACTCACGAACAGTTTGATGTGACGGTTTGGCAACTTGGTCCGACTTTCAAGGTACTTTATCTGACGTGGTACTCATAACGGCTAGTGTTGCGAGTTTCAAGGACAGACGTGGGTTACTCTTTAAAGAAACTGTTTGGAATTCTATTGGGGATACATATAAAAGGAAGTTATTATCTCCTTTTTATGATTACATGTTCAAATTATCAGACGATCACAAATCCCTAAAATTTCTCTGTTCTTCAAGAATTTCTCAAAACCCTAATCAATGGCTGCTGCTCCAACCGACACTACTGACGAAATTGCATCTCAACCAATCAAGAAGATTCAAAGCACCAATTATTAAGTAGAGGGTGATGTCTTAGTGTACCCTGAGGCACTAAAAATGTTGATCGTCGCTTTGCAACATTCTGTTTTATCTACTGCGATGTTCAATTCTTTTGATGTTATTATCCTGGCTATCCCTAGCAGGATCTGTTGGATTAGATGTCTAAGCCCATAACTATTATTGGTATGTACTCGACCCAACTGTAGCATGGTCCATTTGGGTTGCATATCATCAGGACAATTTGTTAGGATGGACTTTTGAGAGAAGGTAATTTATGGTTTATTAATATATTATAAGTTATAATATATTCATATGAAATCATATGTTTTAATTAGTATTGATCAAGAATTAATTTGGAATTAATTTAGTGATCAAAAGAGACTAATTAAATCTATGGGGACTGTGACATCCCCATTTTCACGGCCAGAAAAGACCGATTTTGTTTATGCTTTGTTTAAAAATCAGAGTAACATTTTAAATAAAAGTGTTGCGGAATTTGTTCCCAAAATAAAATATGATAAAGATTTATCAAAGCATTTCCGTAGAAATGTATTTCATTAAAAACATCGGGATGTCATGTTCGATACAGATCAAAAGCATAAACAGTACAATATAAGCCTTACTACATTTATTCATATCTACAGGCCTATATCCGTAATCTCTCATCCCAAACATCATATCTATGCTCGTGCACCACTACCTGTAATACAAGAAACTGAGTGGGTCAGGCTTGGGAGCCCGGTGAGCACATAGGGTTTTCAACCCACAATAAATAAGTTTATTAATTTCATCAACCAACAATAACCCGATTACCCGTTCCCGTTATCCTCACTTTACGTCCCTAAACACCTATCATAAGGGACCTAGCCTAAGGATCATCATCGGGATGGACACTACTGCTAAGGGGGTTCCTCAACAATAAATGTCCTAAAGGCAACCATGAGGGGGATGGAGTACACCGGTGAACACATCGTTCACAAACACCTACAGGTTGCGAGCCTGCTAGCGTTCCACTGGACTGTCTAGAAGAGTCCGTGGTCGTCATCTATACTCTGCTAGATGACTGGATCACCAACAACATCGAAGCCTCTCATCATTTTGTCACACATCGTCTATTACATCTACCCATGTTTTACCCCAACATTTTTGTAGATCTAAAATACATATACAGTTTGAATCATTTAAAACATGTATAAAAATCTTTCATCAGCATAGACAGCAAGTATTCAGACAATATGCACACATAGCACGTAGTTTATATTAAATACTTCATATCTATGTGTAAGATGAAAGTGACTATGCACTCACCTGGTAAGTTGGTGAGTCGGCACTCGGACAACACTTTGTTACTCTTAAAACAATTATCCCTTGACGAAACCTAGTATCATTACCACTAGAGTTTAGTAACGTTTGACGATACTAATTAATAGTCTAGCTATTATTACTATTATATAAGCGCTAAATAACACCCAATATAACTCATAATAATAGCCCAAATAATTTTTTTAAGGACCTAATAACATTACTATAATTATTTAAAAGTTATATTAAAAATTGCGTATGCGTAGCTCACTTACAGCGGATTTTAAAGAAAACCGGGCTTTGCTCGGAGCAGCGTTTCTGAGCCGAAGGGCTCTTTTCTCAGGGCTTCGGGAGCCTCGGGGCTTCCTTCGGGTGCTAGGGGGTTTACCTAGACTTTAGGGGGGCTTAGGGAGCTTAGAGAGAGAGTGTAGAGAGAGAAAGAAGGCTTGAGAGGTGTGAAGAAATGGCAAGACCCGACACCTCTATTTATAGTGAAAATATCTGATGGACTCGCCGAGTCTTGACAAGGACTAGCCGAGTTGGTGCATGTGGCAGCCTTCTGGTGGTGCCACGTCACCCAAACTCGCGTATCAGCCTCCCGACTTAGAAAAATCATAACTCTCGCATACGAGCTCCGTTTTCGACGTTCTTTTTTTTCCACGCGTAGGTAAAATCAAGATCTACAACTTTAATTTAGACTCCGTTGGCTAATTCTCGACCGATCTTAAATTTAACAGTAGGAGGAGATTAGACTGTTAAATGACCGCGAAGAATTCGTAACTCCTTCATACGGACTCCATTTTCGTCTGTCTTTTTACCGTTGAGTTCCTATTAATGAGATCTTCAACTCTCATTTAGGTTGCATAAGCCAAAAACCGCTCGAACTAAAATTCGAGTTTCGGATCGTGCACTGCTAAGCCAAATCTTAGAAAAATCATAACTTCCTCATACGAAGTCAGATTTGGGCGTTATTTTTATGGATGTTCTCGGTTTAACATATTCTACGACTTTCGTTTAGATTACTAAGGCCAAAAAGTCTTCTATCGTAAATTCACTATTTACGTTTCCCGGTGTCGTGTCGGTTCCGTCGCGAAACTTCGACGGGTCATAACTTCTTCGTTATAACTCGGATTTCGACGTTCTTTATATCCCCGGAATCCTTGTTTCGACCGCTACAACTTTATGTAAAGATATCGGGCTTATCTCACACTTTAATTTTGACGCTTATTTTTATCCTTTATTTATTTTAAATTTATAAATAAGTAATAAGCATATAAATGCACATAATTCACATAATACTCAAATAATTCATCTTTATTACTTCAAAAAGAGTTAAAATAGTTGACCTAGACTATTACATCGTTTAAAAATCCTTAGCCCCGAAACCCGGGCGTTACAGGGACTAATTATGATAATTAGTTATATTTATATGTGTTGGGCTTATGATCCATGTTGGACTAAGTTTATGTATGGATACATAAAGAGTTGGGCCACATGAACCGTGGATCATAAAACCCATGGGTATGGATTTAGGTTATACCCATGACCCTTGGAATCCATACATATAAATACATGCTCTTAGCCTAAAAAACGCCACTTGAGTCATTCTTGGAGTTCATGGGTGTTTTTGGGTGCATGGAATTCTCTCTCTCTAGTTCTACCTTTGTCCATGATGTGTTGTGACTTCATTTGAGGCTTCCACACTATTGGGGCTAAGCTCTTTAAGGCCAAATACACCAAGACTTCAAGCTCCATCAAAAGGTATGTTATCCTAACTAGTATCTTATATGGTTTATGTCAAATGTATGCTAGTTATAGGTTTAATACCTTGGAAACCATTTGCATGTATAATTAGTGAAAACATAGATCCAAGGTATTTAGGGTTGTATGTGCACCATAAGATGTTTTATTATACCAAAAACCCAACAGGATCCACTACAACTTACAACAAAGCTCTAGATGTGATTACATTCAACCTGGTGAATGATAAGAAGATTCGTCTTTCCAAGAAACTGTTTTGTCAAATTCTTGAAATCTCCAATTATCCACCGTATTATAATCTTACACATGCTCAAGTCATTCACATGTTCAATGAAATGGGTCATCAACCTCCACTCACCAAGATCAGTGACTTTAAGAAGTCAAGCCTTCCAAGCATTTGGAACTTTCTTTTTGGTATTTTTCTTCGATGTTTGACTGGTCGGAGTGTTGGTTTAGACAAAGGAAGAATGGAAGTATATGTCATGGTTGTTGGGCTATACTATGATCTTGCTGTTGATTTTTCGACTCAAATGTTGAAAGAGTTTCTGAAGAGTGTGGAGAATACAAATGTTGTACAAGGAATTGCATGTGCACGATACTGGAGCTTAATTCTTCGTTATGTGTATGAAAAAGAAGGAATTGAGGTGCCTACTGATGAACAAAAAGCTGAGTTTTTGAAGTATAACTTCCAAAGGAGATTGAGGATGATGCAGAGGTGTTTCCACACATTGCAAGAATTCCTGATGGTATGCTTAAGAAGATTGATCCCTCAAATTCTGTCTTGGTGGCTTATTTGCATAATGTAAATCCTTCCATTGAAACTGGTGTATTGCTCGACAGCAGTAATCAAGGTTCATCCAAAAGTCAAAGAAATCTAAGAAGACTACTGATGAAGATGTTGTTCACGAAAGTCCAAAAAAGTTAAGTCTAAGTCTCCTAAGAAGGTTATTGTTGAACAGGAGAAAGTTTCGAAGAAAATTGAGAAGCGTATGAAGAAGGTGGTTACTGAGTCATCGAAGGAATTAATTCCTTCCAAATCAGGGGTTTTTAAGCGCCCAAGGAAGATGTCTCATAAATTTTGAACCTCGTATGATGATCTTTCACCAACTGTTCGAAAGACACAGATAAACAGTAAAGGCGTCATTATTCGTGATATACCAGCCCCGGTATCCCCATCCTCGAAGAAAAGACGAGCTGAGGATGTGGCAAAGCATATTGCCGGAAAGAGAAAGAAAAGAAAGTTGGTTATCTGTGAAGAATCATCTGATAGTGAAGTTGTTCCAGATACACCATTGGGATCGAATTCTCCAAAACTATCCTTAGCACAAACCACTACTGTAATTTCACCAACAACAACAACAAGTTCACTCGAAATTGTTCTTACCAAATCAAATACTGAGGAGGTTCCAATTTCTAACATTGTTGCAAACATATCTGATATGGGTGCACTTGTTAATATGAGTGTTGAAGGATCACAATCACTGATTACTCAAGGTATTCCTCTTCCATCTCTTTTCGAACCTATTTCAACTATCGATGTTTCACTTCCACCTTTTATCACTCAAGTTCAAACAACCACCACCTCACCTACATTCGAACAAATTCTACAACAGCCATTTACCACACTTTTTCAATCTCAATCCACCAATACATCAAAACCCAATTCCGATGATGAAACAAATGGAGGAGGTTTTGGAGGAACGTTTGATGATCTCCACTTTGATTCGGAAGAAGAGGATATACCAGATCACATGTTGATGTCTGGTAAGCAATTTAAAATTCTAAACAAGAAACTTAACTCTATTCTACAATCACAAGCTGATTCTGGGGAAAAGAATTCGGTTTCGGGAATAGAAGTTGATGCTATGTTAAAGGCAATGGAGCTTCGAATGCAGAATCAATTGGACGTTATGGATAAAAATAACGAGTTGAGTGTTAAAGCTCAGGCTGATTCATTTAACTCTGAAATCAAAGATCTTCGTATGGTAGCAAAAGAGTGTCATGTTCTTTTTGTTAACGATGTCAAGACCGTAAGAGAAGATGTCAATCGAAAACTTGAGGAGCTGAAGGTTGAAATCTCCAAAGAGCTGAATGAGCTGAATTCCAACTATTCGATAATCAAGTCGAATGTTGACACTATAGCGGCTGCAGTCAGAACGATTGTCGAATGGTATCAATCATTAACTCCTAAATTTGAAGCAAAGGATAAAGAAGATGCTCAAAATTTTGACAAGATGGGTGCTTTACTTGGTGAACTGAAAGAATTAGTATCGAAACCTGCTCCAACTTCGTTTTTAACTCCTGAGTTTTTAACTCAGAAGTTACATAGTTTGGATCAAGCTATTCAGAAGGTTGTTGCTCCAATGTCGAAGTTTGCAAATATATTACCTACTGGTGCCCCACCTATTGTCACAGGGGTGCAAGGGGGAGAAAAATCTCAAGTAAGTAAAACTTCGAAGATTTTGAAAGAAGGCAAAGTTCAGTCTACAACTGTTGAAAAAGTGATACCTACTCAAGTTTCAACAAAGGTTGTATCAACTCAAATTGTCACTCCAATAGTTTCAAAAGTCAATACAACACAAGCCATCAAAACCACAACAAGACCTATAATCAAAGGAATTGTGATTGGTTCAACAACTGAAAGAGGGAGTTTAAGTTCTTCAAAGCCTAAGATTTCTGAAGATGAAAAAGATAAAGGGAAAGAAATTTTGATTGAAAAATCAAAAGAAGAGAAGAAGGCTGATATAGCAGCTGAAATGGAGAAACAGAGATATATTCAAAGCATTATGAGGCTTCGTGAGAATGATCCACCACACATGGATAAGGGAGATCCTAATAAGTTGCATAGTTATGAAAACATCGAAGCCAGAGTGTCATATAATCAAATGTATGTATTCGAGAAGAAACCGAGAAAGAGTTATTCTATCGAAAATTCTAATATGAATCAACTTGATTTTCCTGTTAACGAAATGATGTTCATAACAGCTCAGTATAAGGTGATAGAGCAGTTCAAGAATGAAGATGACTTTCTTCATGTGAAACTTAGGTTTCATGCTGTTGTTGGAAAGGAACAAGATGAAGTTTGGTCTCTCATCAAGATAAAAAGGGTGTTGAGTATTACAAAAGACGTAATGTTTGAGAACATGATACAGAACTTGCGTTATCATGTTGTTAGAGCAAACAATGTTGCTTGTGATTTCTCAGTTGCAGATTTCCTTCTCATGAACTTGAATGATCTTATTCAAGTTGCTCTAATTTTGAAAGATATCGATGCTTCACAACTTCAAGGAACTGATAAGGAAATTTTGAGACTAGGTCTTGGTCATATCAAAATTTTCATAGACAATTACTATGATTGTTTAGCTTTGACGGATGTTGAATTGTTAACTGCTCTTGGGAAGGAAGTAAAAGTGTCTATGGAAGTGACGAAGACTCAAGCTGAACTGAAGAAAAATGTTGATGGGGAGATATGCTTAAAGCCTTTTGGATTGGTCTTTGCAGGAAAAGATAAGAATGGGAAAGCTAAGAGGTTTTTGTTCCAAGTAAGTGAAGTGGAAAGATATACTACAGCTCAATATACGAACTTCATTGTTCGTATGAATCACTACAAAAAGAACAATGAGGGTGATAAAGCAGAGCTAAAGAAGGTCATGAGCTGGTATACGAAGATTCGTAGAATGATGCATTTTGCTGCACAGATTCTCACCAATTGAGAAGTTCGAAATTATTACAAAGGGGGAGATTGTAAGGTCGAAAATGTATTGTAATATGTTGAAGTTTGTGTAATAGATGTTTTCGTTAGTTTCATTACCTATTTACTAAGGCACCTTTTAGTCGAAGCCGAATGCTTGCCTTAGTATTTTTTGTATGCTTTACTGTTTTCCTATAAATAGGAAACGTTACTTAGAGTTAGATAAGAGTTTTGGGAGTCTGTCTTGTCTATTCTCTCTTTGTAACTGTGAAGCATAATTGAGCTGAAACAAGATCTTATTTACTCTCGACGTCTTTAATTCTCGTAACTCTGATTTTACTTTCAATATTCGATTCAATACTTCTTCAAGGTCTAAATCAAAGGGTTATTTTGCTACTTAATTGAACTTTAGGACCATGCTTCCAACGCAAGGTCTATAGATTTAGATTTTAGAAACACAAATTGATTGTTCTCTTCTCCATTGTGTTACTTCCCATAGGAAAGAGCCATGAATGCCCCAGATCGTTATGAGCACTTTGTGGTTCCAGAAAGCAGAAAGAAGTAAAATTCTCTCTATGTTTGTCCTTATTTTGATACATATAATGAATGCCACATTGATTATTTCTGTCCTTATGCTCAATGTGTTTTCTTTGACAAACATATGAATTCCTATGGTTTCCAATGAAAGGGACACACAATTCATAAATGCAGCTTCCTTCGCTATTGAGAGAGAAGATCACACTATTGGAAACATCGTTCACATGTAAGCTATCTTCCGAATTATACTTTAATCCTTACTGAAAATTCCTATATAAATTTATATCATATGAACATGCAGTTTTATAGGGATAAAAATGTTCTATTTGCTGGTTACGAGCTTCCTCACTTTCTTCAATACAAAATTATTGTTCGGGTTAGTATTCTAGAAACTTCTCTTATTTTAGTTTATTTAAAAAAGTATGTAGTGCTTTCTTATAAACACTTTCAATTGTTCCTAACAACTTGGTTACTTAAATGTTAAATTTTAATTAGGAATTGGTTACCTCATGATGTGGCACTTGTTAAATGCCTATTTATGCAATAATGTTTGAATTTTTTTTATCGATTTGTGCAACTACATGAATTATGGAACCATGGTTTAACTGGTTAAACATGTTAGAGGTAAAATGGTGTTGATTTTGTTGGCTAGAATGAAACATGGTTGAATATTTCAACTAAAACCCACATAGTTGCATAAATTAGGAAAAATGTGAAGTGTGGTTGCATAAACAAGTATCTAACCTACTTAAATCCCTTTAGAATACTACCTATGTTCCAGAAACGAGTCACTTTAGTTAAATAAATAAGACAAATATTTTGATTATTAAAATATGTTTTGCTGAGTATTGGTAGTACGTATAATTGTAGTAAAGAACCTTCTATGGAAATTTCTATATATGATTGTATTTTTACTGTAACATCCCAAAATAGTGATAAATTTTTTCATTTTAAATATCATTAATTTCATACATTAGGTGTCTCCAAATCAACCACAATACAGTATGTGACATCCCCCATTTTTCAAAACCAATTAAAACATTTTTCTTTACGCTTTATAAATTGAGATGCAAAAATTCCCAGTTAAATAAAACATTTTTAAGATACAATAGTTATTTTATTAAAACCTTGAGGATGTCATTCATTCATATCCAAGCATACTTTACAACATAAATATAAAAGGTCCTGAAACTACTTATTACAGACACATCTCTTTATTCCACTCGACATCCTAACTAGACTACTGCAGCCTTGGTCCCACTACCTGTGATACATAAAGATGACTGGGTCAGGTTTAGGAGAACCTGGTGAGATACGTAGGATTTTCAAGCCCATAATAATTTAATGAAAATAAGTAATATCATTCCTGCAACCAATGATGTCAAAATTATATATATGGAATCTTGACCTAAGACCAACTACCCAACCTAACTGATCCTCACAAATCCTAATTCGACAATCATCTGGAAGTACCTTACTTGATGAATTGTGTGAGTATCTGATTCACTACATAGCTAGGGGTATCCTAGGTCAGTGTAAGTCATATAAGGCAACCAATTTTTAGAGATTTGATAAATATGGTATCCCATTTTATCTACGTCCATGGGTTATAAGTCCATGCTATCAACGTAATTCACTAGAGTGCCTAGAATAGTCAAGTGTTGTCATCTACTCTGGTCGATGACCCAGACATACTTGCCAGTTCTCTAATCTGTACCCACTATTTATGGTCATCTAAGAAAGAGGAGGACTTCACTCCATCCTGATCTCACATTTTATCCCAACTATGAGACGTAATTGATATCAAGCTTAATTTGAACTATGTAACCTTTACGAGTCTTATTCTTAAACCTAAGACAAGACTTATAACTAAAGGCAATCGATTCCCAATACAGTTTCTAATCTAATCATCATATTTATACAAATAGCATATAATACAGGTAACACTTAATAATATTAATACTTTATAGATTAAGATTATGTTCTTGATAATAACTACGCACTCACCTGACAAAGTGTTTGGTGATTGGTGAATCGGGCAGAGCTTCGCCTTACACCTTTTCCAAAAGACCTAGATGTACATAACGCTAAATCTTAGTCTAATTTCATATTTCATGGAAATATTATCTTAAGGGTTTAGATTCCTCAATAATCCCAAAGTCTACTTCAAGATACAAATAAGGAATAACCAAGTAGGATCATATCAGAGGTAGGGTCCATATGGTATACAGAGTATACTGTTCGGAAATCTCACTTTAAATACCTCACTAAATCCAACCTAGACATCACTCCCATAAGTAGATCAATGAATATAACGACTTGGAATTATTGATAAACCTTAATTATAGATTCATAATAACGACTATGACTATAATTAAAAGTTACACTTAACATAAACTAAGTGTAGCTTAACTTACAAAGGTTTTTGATGAAATCTGGGATCTAAGCGGGTAGAATACTAACTCGGAATCTCCTACTCGAAGGCTACTACTCAGATGAGTACTCAGGGGTGTCGTAGGGCTTCACCGTAGGCTAGAAACGAGAGAAAAATGGCATAAAAGGTAAGTTCGCTCAAGAGAGAAAGTGTGTAGGGTGTGTAGGTGAAAGCATGTACGAAGCCGGCTATTTATAGGAAAAAAACCTTGCGCGCCGCGCACTAGGGCCTGGGTGGCTCCATTGGGCTTCTGCCACGTGTCGCGTCGTCGTTCGCCCACCTCACCCCCTTCTAGAAGGTGACACATGTCACACTCTTATTGAGCCACGTGTTGAATTTTTGTGGAGCCACATCGACGTGTCTCTCAGGGGAAGAGGCTCTCGACCATGCCATGTGGCGCCCTCTCGTGGTGCCACGTCATCAACACGTGGGGCGCACTTTGCGTACGCAATTTTCCATATTTTCAAAATGGTGTAACTTCTTCATGCAAGCTCTGTTTTTGTTGTTCTTTATATCCCTAGAAAGCTCTCAACGAGATCTACAACTTTCCTTTAGATCCCAATAGCTAATTCTCACTCTATCAAAAATTTATATTTTTGATAGGCTTAGACTGTTAAAAAATCGTTGCAGAACTCATAACTCCTACATGCAGACCCCGTTCTTGATGATCTAGATATCAATGGACTCATATTAACGAAATCTTCAACTTTATCGAGATTTCAATTTGGGTGCGCACACTATTGCACTGAATCTTAGGAAAATCATAACTTCCTCTCACGAAGTCAGATTTGGACATTCTCTATATTCATGCTCTTCTTTTAATGGCTACTACGACTTTTATTTAGATTACTTAAGCTAAAAAGTTATTTATCTAAAATTTACTTTTTACGATACACAAAGTCGTGCCGGTTTAATCGCGAAAGTTCGTAGCAGCATAACTTCTTCATATGAAGTCGGATTTAAACACTCCTTATATCTTCGGAATCCTTATAACGCACTCTTCAACTAGGTTAAGATTATTTTCCCTAAGTAATCTTTTATCTTCGACGTGTATTTTAATTTTATTTATTTTATTATTAAATACTCATATAATTTACACATAATATCCTATAAAACACATAAGCATATAAATGTATGAATAATCTTTCTGATTCATTTATATACAGATTAAAATAGTTTACTAAAGTGATTACAGATTATGACTTAATCTAGCAGGAAACGCGGGTGTTACACAATATATCAAATCATCAGAGTAAAAATAGTCACAAATGTAGAAACATGAGGGGGATGTTGTGCGACCATTTCGGGCCCTTCCCTTTCGAACTTGAAGTACCTGAAAATGTTAAACCACAAGACTGTAAGCAAAAAGCTTAGTGACTTCCTCAAAAATACCACATACCATACATACAATTGCTATGAGCTACCCCCAGGGGTCTTACAATCCAAATGTGATAGCTATACAAATGTCATGGGCTACCCCTATGGACCTTCATGTAATTGCCATGGGCTGCCCTCATGGTCTTTTCATACAAATGACATGGATTCCCCCTATGGTATTTCATTCAATTTCCACGGGTTTCCCTTATGGTTTTTCATACAAATGCCACCGGCGACCCCAAGGATCTTCCATGCAAGTATCAAAAACACAACTAGCATACTCTTCAATTTAGTAACCCGACATTGGTACCTTCGACCCACAAGTAGAATGAGAAAACTCATTTATCATATGCTTGTCGACTGCTACCGCTCTAACTATCAAGAATACAGATGCTATACACCACCTATACAGCCATGCAAGGTAACCCTTAGTTCTCTTTCCAAAACTAGGCATTTGACCAAAAGTCAACTCAAGTCAAAAAGCCAACGGTCAATGTTGAATTTAGTCAACCGCTACACCATGACTATCCATGGCCACGCCGTGGCCCTCATACAACTATACAATTAGGTATTTCCCATTCGGCATGTTGTGGCGACCTAAGGTCACGCTGTGGGCACTGGGTTTCCAACAACTCAATGGGTTAAGCCATTTTCTTTGATTCCAAGAGTTCTAAAGCTCAGATCTGGTCTATTCTATGGTCTAAATGGATAAAGTTCCCAACTTTATTCCTTAAGACTCTCCAGGAGATCAAGATCTCAAATCTTAGGTCCAAAAAGGCAAAAACATGGCATGGACTCAACCATTAAGCACTTAATCCCCAAAGTCCTTAGCCCATTAACTCCAGAAGGACTTCTAACACTAAAACAAGCTTAAATATAGGTGAGTTTTTGACATGCATGTCCAAAACATGTATTGAACTCTTATTTGGTAAAAAATGAGGATTATGACCAAAATCTGATGTGTGTTCAATCAATCAACCATACTTCAGATCCAAACCATGAATTACTCTAAATAATCCAGAGATTCATAAAGTTGCAATCTTTATGAAATCTCACCATCCCAACTAACAAGATCAAGAAGAAAATGGGACAAAACTCAAGATCTAGCAACCTAGCAACATAAAGGTGGAGTCTTAGACACTTACAAAGGTCCAAAAACATGTTAGGAAGAGGAATAGGAACTTGCTTGATGATCCTTGGCTTACTCCTTCTTTCTCCTTTCTTCAAAATCTCCCAAAAACACCAAAGTAAGCTTTAATATTGGAGGAAAAGGAATTAGGGTTTCTTCAGAGTTAAGTAAGCAAACCCTATCCTCCCTAATCCTTTAAATAGGGTGCAAAACCCAGAAAATTATGGTTTAGACATCAGCGGTGGTCACACCATGGCCTACACCTACCATGCCGTGGTGGGTCAAAGAAACCTGTGACTCAAAAATGCATCGCCACATCATGGCGATCCTTCACCACGCTGTGGCGACTCCCAAAAGACAAACTTGATAAATTAAAAATGTACCTCACGGGTTGGATGTTACATTTATTTTACTAATCATTAAATTAGAACCATGACTTTGGTAGTGAAATTTTTAAGACTCCATGTTTGATGGGTATTTGACAATTTCACACAAGTAGCCAGTCTTCACCAATGCAGGCTTATAATCTTGCCATCAGTGATATTGGCAAAGAACTTGATCATTTGAAGGCATGATTTGAGGTATTTCTTCTTTTTTTTATTCTTTATTTTTCCTGTAAGTTTAATAACACAAATGTTTAAGTTTAATAACACAAACGTTTTTCTGCATTTATTTATCCATTCCACACACTAACAAATATACCCTTTTAGATACAATTTTAATAAATGCTTACAAAACTGTTTTCGTACAACTTCAGTCACTATACTTCTAAAAATTGTTCCATCTAGGTCATTAGGTGAAATTTTGAGCGGTTTGACTGGTCAACATGCCAACATGTCATCCAGTAATCCTATCTTAAACTAGTTCCTTTAATATATTTTATTGATAGAGAGAAAATTGCCTAAAATGTTCAAATTTGTGTCGTCATTTTCTCTGGTTATTCGGTTTTGAAAAAGGTTAAAATATGGAAAAGCACACAAAGTACTTTCATTTATTATTTATTTAACGAAATGAACTGCTATTCTTATTTATTTATTATTATAACAATATGTTAGTGGCAAAATCGATAAAAGTTAACAATTCAATGGCTAAACCAAGAGAAATGGTTTTCTCTTAAACAATCAAGAAGTGTAATGGTTTTGATTACTACAGAAAATAGTTAAGTGACTAAATGCGAGAAATAGCATCTTACTTTGATGAATATTATTTTATATTTATATGTTGATTTGTGAAAGTGATGTGGATTTATTTGTCCAAGTCCAGGTAGTTAGGCAAAGAGACTAAAAGGAGATTAGTGCTATGTGACTACACTTTTTGCTTGAGCCAATGTATTAAATTTCATAATTACTCATCTCTTGATCTTTACACACCAATGTTGATTTCACAGAGTGAAATTATATGTATATATGAATGATTTGTATTCATTAAAATATTAATATTACAAAACATGATAACAAAGACTCTGGATTTTTTTATCTGAATAGGTTGTTAAGTATATTGGTGAGATAGTGCGGTTACATGTGGATGACATAAGAGAAAGCGATTATAAATCAAAAATTTTTGTTTTGGAATCTTTGTTATTGGATGGGGAATAGCTGGACTATTTACATTCAGTTTTGAAAAGTCTTGTTCTATATTATTACATATAATAGTAAAAAAAATGAATGTAGATTGTCATTTCTTGCATTTAGCCTAAGCATGGGCTAAATAGAATAATAACATCTTCTTCCCCATGTGAAGCATGAGTTTCCTTCTATTTATATTACAAGATTTAAATATTTATAATATGTCAATGTCTAAATTATTATTTTCTCTAAACATAGATGCATGAATGCATCAACAAATACTTATAGTATTGCAAGCAAGGCTACATATATATATATATATATATATATATATATATATATATATACACACACACACATTAAAACAAATGGAAAACACATCAAAGTATACTGTCATAAATAGGAGGACATGTGTTATTGGGTATTGACATTACCTCGATTATCTTCCATACATGCCCTCTTACAACTTTAGAAGGACTCATGTTAACATATAAGTTATAAAAATCATATATAAGACCAATATAAGTATGACATCCCCATTTTCATGGCCAGCAAAGACCGATTTTGTTTATGCTTTATAAAAATCAGAGTACTTCTTTTGATAAAAATGTTGCGGAATTTGTTCCCAGTAAAACATGATAAGTACGTTATCAAAGCATTTCTGAAGAAATGTATTTTTATTCATTTTAAAACATTGGGGTGTCATCGACAATACAGAATCATAAGCATAAACAGAACTTATATTCATTTACACTAGTGATCTACGTCTCTTTTAAATCCCTCAGTGTAAAGTAGCTTCATATCGACACCTGTGATACAAATAAGCTTGAGTGGGTCAGGTTGGGAAACCTGGTGAGTACATAGGGTTTTCAACCCACAATAATATAATTATTATGTTAAACATCAAACAATCAACCCAATTACCCATCCCCCATTATCTTCTTTACTCTTAAGGATCTACCCTAAGATTCAGTTATTCCTCGTTCATTCATTCCTAAGGAGTATCCTAAGGAATCGGCACTAAGTCTGCATAGTCACCAGGGTTTATCTCGTTTATTGACAACATCGTTTTTAAGAGTCCACTCGTAATACCTGTCAATGGGTTTTTAGAGTACACCGGGTGAACACATCGTTCACAACACCTACAGGTTGCGAGCCTGCTAGTGTTCCACTAGACTGTCTAGAATAGTCCGTGGTTGTCATCCATACTCTGCTAGATGATGGGGCCATCGCTTGGGTCATCGTTTGGCTCATCGCTTTGGCTCATCTCTTAGGATATCGCTTTGGCTCATCGCTTAGGTCATCGCTTCGCACCATATTTTATCACTCATATATCATCGCTCATCATTCATCTCATCTTTCATCGCTCATCATTTATCTCATCTTTCATCGCTCATCATTTATCTCACCTCTAATCTACCCATGTTTTACCCAACACATTTTGTAGATATAAAATACATATACAGTTTATATCATTTAAAACATGTATAAAACGTTTCATCCAGCATAGACAGCAAGTATTCAGACAGTATACACACATAGCACGTAATTTATATAAAATACTTCATATCTATGTGTAAGATGAAAGTAACTATGCACTCACCAGATTAGGTGGTGATTCTGAATTCGGACAGCGCTTCGTTACTTCTTAAAACAATTTCCCTCGACAAAACCTAGTATCATTACCACTAGGGTTTAGCTCAATATTCACCGAAACTAATTAATAGTCTAGCTATTATTATTATTATATAAGCGTTAAGAAACACTCTTATACAACTCATAATAATAGCCCAAATAATTATTTTAAGGTCCTAATAACATTACTATATTAAAACATAAGCTATACTAAAGATAGGTTAGGCGTAGCTCACTTACAGCGGGTTTCCTTGGAAACTGGGCTCCGCCGGAGCAGAGTTTCTGAGCCGGAGGCTCTTCTCTTCGGAGTTGTCAGGCGCTCCGGGAGCCTCGGGGCTTCCTTCGGGTGCTAGGGGTTAACCTAGGCTTAGGGGGGGTTTTGGGGGCTAGAGAGAGAGAAAGAATAGTGTGGAAAGGTGTGAGAAATGGAGGAACCCGACACCTCTATTTATAGGGAGGCTGGCAGCTGGACTCACCGAGTTGGAGGACAAACTCGCCGAATTCATGCATGTGTCACCCTTCTGGTGGTGCCACGTGTCCTCTTTCTGGTGGTGCCACGTCGCCTCTTTTGCAGCAGCACCCTGCCGACTTCTAAACCCCGTAACTTTCGCATACGAGCTCTGTTTTCGACGTTCTTTTTTTTCCACGCGTAGATACAAACAAGATCTACAACTTTCATTTAGACTCCGTCGGCTAATTCTCGACCGATCTTAAATTTAACAGTAGGAGGAGATTAGACTGTTAAATGACCGCGAAGAATTCACAACTCCTTCATACGGACTCCGTTTTCGTCTGTCTTTTTACCGTTGAGTTCCTGACTCTCATTTAGGTTGCGTAAGCCAAAAACCGCTCGAACTAAAATTCGAGTTTCGGGTCGTGCACTGCTATGCCAAAGCTTAGAAAATTCATAACTTCCTCATACGAAGTCAGATTTGGGCGTTCTTTTTTTGTATGTTCTTGGTTTAACGTACACTACAACTTTTGTTTAGATCACTAAGGCCAAAAGTCGCTCTATCGTAAATTCACTATTTACGTCTCCTGGTGTCATGCCGGTTTTGCCGCAAAACTTCGACGGGTCATAACTTCTTCGTTATAACTTGGATTTCGGCGTTCTTTATATGTACGGAAACCTTGAGACATATTCTACAACTTGGTTAAGATTATTTATTCTAAATAATCTTTTTGTCGAAAAGTCGTTTTCGACCCTATTATCTCTAAATTGACTAGCCCGGATCTACGAGTGTTACAATAAGTGTTATACAAAACATTAGTATAATTTTTTTTATTATTGGATTTATACATCCATAGATTTCTATCACAAAATTATACACCTAATTACATATGGTTACACTTACTGTATATAATGTACCATTACCCAAACAAAAACCCTGAACCATTGAAAGATCTATATACCCAAAAGTCATTATAAAATGATATTTGCTAATGACATATGATCATATAGGATCACAACTTATAACAAGTTACCACATAATATTTTACCAACATATTGAGAATTATTGTTTCTAGGGAAAAAATAATAAAAGAGAACAAAAACTAGCTATATTCATAAAGTATGAATATAAATGTCATGTACAAATAAGTTGACAATTTGAGTAACCATTTAGTTCCAATCTAACTACTAGTTAGGAGATTAGGTAAATGACACTTAACTTTGACTCTTACAAGAGTCAAAGGTGTAGGTTGATGAGGGGATGTAGAGTTTGAGTGTTAAACTTGCTATGCTTTTTTTTATCACTTTTTCTCTCTTCTTTTTCTTGCCAAAGAGCTTCAATCTAATATTCCTTCTCCATCTCTTGTAATTTGGTGCATGTTCTTGGATGATTAAGTTGTTTGTCCTTTCTAGGTTTATTTGGTATAAACTTCTAAGGCTTAAGAACAACTTAATACAAGTAAAGACTAGCATCTTGAAGTGGTTTACTCTTGCTTAGTGGATACATCTAGAGAAGCTCTACTTTGAGTTGTTTTCTATCTGCATCAACTTCCAACCTCCTGAAAGGAATCAAAGTCTTCAAAGATTGTTGTTTACTTTTCCTTCTGCATCAACTTCCAACCTCCTGAAAGGAATCAAAGTCTTCAAAGATTGTTGTTTACTTTTCCTTCTGTGGTTGTTTTAATCTATCCATGATTACACAATGATCAATATGGGTTAAAATGAGTTTTAAGTTTATTCTATTTTTAAAGATTCCGTTATCATTGTTAGCGTTTTTGAAAAAAAAAATGAATTTAAATAAAACTCAAAAATTTGTATCATGACCATTTTTGCAAATTTGGTTAGATTAATAGATTATTTGGTATAATCTTTGTATTTGGAAAACATGTATGATTTTCTTTTATAAGAAAATTTCATACATATTTTCTATAACAATTTTAAAATATTTATAATTATAATTTTATGCGACAAAAATTACATGTATATTTTGTTATCAAATTTGTCTTTTATATATATATATATATATATATATATATATATATATATATATATATATATATATATATATATATATATATAATCTTTGACAATGGGACTTGCAAAAGTTGTTTGTCTAGGTGAACCGATTCACAGACAAGGTCAAGTGAATCATGACTTCTTTAAAGTCAAAGTTAATTATGATAAGTTACCACCAAACTGGTGTAGTGTGCAGTGTTTATTTTGTTCATAAAATATTAATGATGTTATCATCCATATTATACAGTGTTTTTGGAACCTCTCAAACACAAAATCAAAAGTTGAATCATTCATGTAATGAAATTCGTAACTCTTCTAATATTATTGGTCAAACAAGGGTTATTATGAGTGTGATTCTTGTGGTCAAAAGAATATCAACCACCAATTATGCCTTTAGATCTAATGCTTGAATGAAAACAATCTTGTTTTTGGATTCTTGTCGTCATGATTTATAGAACATGTGTAATTAGGTACATCATGAATGTATGTTCCTCAACATAATGGTCAAAAGTCAAAACACAAACTTTAAACCAACTCGGATCAAAACAACTGTAAGCAATTACAACCACCTTGATTAAAGAAGTATAAGGCAATCTAAGAAAAAGCATTTCAAGAATATCAAGGAATAACATCATAAGGGCAACCCATGAACTTAATTCGTCATATCTTACACATTTAATGTATTTTTTTTAGCTTTATACATTTATAATTGACGTTTATCTTGTTATTAGACGTTATGAATTTTGTAGAATAACATTTTTAATTGGCTATGGAGCCTGGATTAGAGGTTTTAATGATAAATTGAGAGTGTGAAGAGGGCCATGGACAAAGGCATTATATGCCATAAGCATGTGAGGGAGTGTTTGTTTCACTTTTTCTTGACATTTTTTTTAAAGTCATGGTCCCATATTACATAAATAACCCATAAAATTGAATTTTGGGGGCATACTCTTGTGCACGTATGCCATCATGGCTTGTTTACATGATTAAATAAAACCATATGATACTTGAATATAATTGTTCTGGGGCTTATGGTTCACCCCAATATACCAAGTTTCCCTCATTCTCAAACTATGGTTCTAAATAAAATATGGGATTTAAGTGATTGCTTCTAGGTTTACAAGTTGTCTTCAACATTTAACTTATTTGTAAGAACTGGATACGTTCTTATGTAGGATTTAGAAATGATTATACAAGAAGAAAATCAACTTTAGAAAACTCTAGAAAATAAAATTGATAAAAATATGACTTCTGCAAACCTTGAAATTTTTAACGGTAATTTCTTTTTATCAAATTAGAAAAATAACAATGATGATATTCTCTAACCAACCAACCTATTGAAATTTTCATGATTTTTTAATTTATTTCAAATAATGACTTTAAATTGATTAATTAATGTTGAATAAATAGATAGAAAATAAAACTTTGTATCCAGACATACAAATATAGCTATTTTATTAGTTAACAACAATAATAATTAATAATAAATGGTTTTAAAACTTTCTAGATAGATAGTGATCTATACCCTTTTAATAATAATAATTTGTTTTAAAATTAATTAACAATAATAATAATAGTTAATATTAACATAAAATTATAAACTACGTTATGTTATTTTACAAAATACAAACATTAGTTAGATATTTCGATGATTCAAAATTTTCAAAAAAATAAATAAATAATTAATCATAACAATAATTAAAATGTAAAAATAAATCCAAAACTATATTTAATTTTATTAACATGCAAATATCTCATTGTGCGACTTTAATAAATATTTATTTTATAATATCGTTGAAAATAGTTATTATTATATACAACATTAAAAAAGTAAAGGTAAAAATTATTATTTTATAACTAATACTAATAATATAATAATTTTAATAATATATATTTATCAAAATTTTAACTATTGATCATGCAATATTGGAAGACTAGGTGTGAGACTCGTATGTTATACGGGTTTGACAAACAAAAATTAAATATAAAAGTTTAAACAAAAATTTATTTAACTTTGAAATTTTAGATTTTAAATTTAAAATTTAATATTTGAATTAAAAAGAAACATATTAAATACTATATGAGTACTAATATTGTAATTTATTGGTTATTTTCAATTATGACAATTATTAATTGAGGTTTAAATATAATATGTTAATTAAGAAAAGATAAAAATATAAGAAAATGACAAATGGAAAAAACATTTAATCAAAAATACCAAAAAATAATATGTGTCCAAATTAATGAGAGAGTGACATGTAATAAAATTATTTTCATTTATTAGGGAGGATTTAATTAGTTTTTGTTTTAATAAATAAAGATACGAAAACGCCCTCAAGTTAGTTTCTTCTTTTAAAAACATGAAAAAAGAAAAGCATTGGCCCATGTTATTAAATTGGGCTTCCTTAAGCAAACAATTCGCCTCGGCCCTTATTTTGAAATTCAAATCGTCTAATCAATTCTCACCAACATCGTAGGTTTCTTATATATGTTTGTCAACGGTCGAATTCTCAGAAAACGGCTACTCTCTCTCTCTAGCTTCCTTCTCAAATTTGGGATTTCGATTTCTGTAATTTTCTCATAAGCAATCAGATTGTGTTCTTCGATTTCTCCCTCCTTCTTCGATAGATTTCATCAGTCGACTCAGTTGCAAAGACCACATTTGTTAAGGTTTGAATTTGTTTAGATCTGAATCCGTCTCCCCTTCTTCGTTTGTAATGTTTTTCATTATATGATGCTTCAAATAGAATAGGAAATATAAACACTTACATGCCATTTTATATACATTTATATGCATTTTTTGATTTGGATGTTTCTTATTGTGTGCATAGAGCTAGATCTCTGATCTTTCTCCATCGCTGACATGATGCCATACCATAAATTTATACATTCCATCCAATTTCAAATTACAGACACAATTCCACTTTTTAGGGTTTATCAAATCAATTCAATTTCAACTTCCATTGATGTGAATCTAAAAAGAATATGAGAAAATTCGTATCAGTTTTGAACTCGAAACATACCAATTTCACCTCAAATGTCAAAGCTCGTGTGTATATGATACATATTTCTTGCTGAATTCTTCATAAGTTTGTTTCAAGCCTCTAATTTTTATGATTTGAAATAGTTATCAGAATGCCTACTCCAACAAAAGATCCACTTTTGCAAGTGGAAACAACATGTGGATCCCTTCTATATGAACTTCAGGTACCCATTCACCATTGCAATTTCAAACTCTAAAAAGTAATTCCAATTCTTCTCAACTCAATACTTTCTACTAATCATACAAATCTTTCCGAGAAAAGATTATTTGGGATGAAGTTGGCGAAAACGACACAGAAAGAGATAAAATGTTGCTAGAACTCGAACGTGAATGTCTTGAAGTATACAGACGAAAAGTTGATTCAGCAAATAAACGTCGAGCTCAATTAAGACAAGCAATCGCTGATTCTGAAGCAGAATTAGCATCCATTTGTTCTTCCATGGGAGAGAGACCTGTTCATATTAGGCAGGTAATTATTTATTAGATTTAGATATCTAAATCAAAATCTTATCCCATTTTCTTGAAAAATTCAATTCTCATTTATAATTTTTCTGCAATTCGCTCAATTTCTAAACATTCACATGTTACATTTTCAGTCTGATCAAACTCCTCGAAGCCTAAAGGAAGAACTAAGAGCCCTTCTTCCAGAACTTGAAGAAATGAAAAAGAGAAAATCCGAAAGAAGAAATCAATTTCTTGAAATCTTGGAACAAATACAAAAAATACAAATGGAGATTTACTCAACTTCTTCAAACACAATCTTGGATGAAACTGATCTCTCTTTAAGAAACCTTCAAGAACTTCAAACTAAGCTGCAAACACTTCAAAAGGAGAAGGTAATCTTATTTTATCATCTATAAGATTTTAATAATTTGTCATATAATGAATTATTAATATTTTATTAATGTTAATATCCAGAGTGATCGTTTGAAGCAAGTTCTAGACCACATGAGTTCCTTGAATTCACTCTGTTTGGTGTTAGGAATGGATTTTAATCAAACAATTCAAGAAATCCATCCTACTTTATCTGAAGGGGCAAATATGTCAAAAAGCATAAGTAATGACACAATTTCAAAGCTAGCAACTTCCATAGAAAGACTTCGAGAGATTAAAATAGAAAGAAAGCAAAAAGTAAGTAATGGGACAATTTCAAATTGTATTTATTTATATTCCGACTTTATAATAATATGAAAAATTATCGATTAATGTTTTTAGATTCAAGATCTTGCAACATCTTTAATAGAGCTATGGACATTAATGGATACTCCTATTGAAGAACAACAAATGTTTCAAAGTGTTACATGTAACATAGCTGCTTCTGAAGAGGAGATAACAGAGCCCAATTTGCTTTCAGTGGATTTCATTAATTATGTAAGTTTTTTTTTTTGTTTCATTTTCAGAATTAAGTTGTAAAAACTATAATATGTTATATACATTAAAGGTTGATGCTGAGGTGTCAAGGCTAGAGGAGTTGAAGTCTAGTAAAATGAAAGAACTTGTTATGAAGAAAAGAACAGAATTAGAAGATATTTGTAGAAAGACACATTTGATTACAGAATCTGATACTTCATTAGAAATTGCCATTGAAGCCATTGAATCTGGTATGTATATATGTATGTTAAAAGATGTGGATTTTTTGAAAATTATTTAAATTTGATATGTTATTATTGACTGATGTGTGTTTTTTTTATTGAATAAAGGAGTTGTGGATGCTAGTAGTGTTCTTGAACAAATTGAGATTTTAATTGGGAAAGTGAAAGAAGAAGCTTTTAGTCGAAAAGAAATTCTTGAAAAAGTTGAGAAATGGATGACTGCTTGTGCAGAGGAATGTTGGCTTGAAGAGTATAACAGGGTATTTTCGTCTTTTTACAACTTGTGTTTGAATAATGAAAATTTTCAATCAATTTTGGTCCCGAAGATTTTTCTCATGTTATATTGGTCCTTATTTTAAGGTTATTGTAATGTTTTTGGTTAAAGGGTAATATAGTCAAAACACACATGGGCCTTTTTTTGTTATTTACTACTATTAATTTAATTAATTGCTTCTTATTTGCTTCCATATAAAATACCATTTTTTTTTAATGTAGGATGATAATAGATATAATGCTGGAAGAGGTGCTCATCTTACACTTAAACGTGCAGAAAAAGCACGTGCTTTGGTTAATAAACTTCCAGGTATTTTTTTTTTTAATTATAAAAAGAAAAATCCCAAATTTTTTTATTTGTAAATTATTCATGCATCTTCTCAAAAACAGGAATTGTGGAAGCTTTAGCTATGAAGACAGTAGCTTGGGAGAATGAGAGAGGTGTTGAATTTACTTATGATGGGGTAAGATTGTAATTTCATAATTATATTTTGATTTTTATATTGTTTTTTTTTTAATTATTCTTGAAATCTAATTTGTTATATTCAGGTTCGGCTTCTTTCCATGTTGGAGGATTATAAGATCTTAAGACAAGAAAAAGAGGAAGAAAGAAAAAGACAAAGGGTATAAATAAATATATATATATATATATATATATATATATATATATATATATATATATATATATATATAATAATTTATTAAATTAAAGGTAAAATATGTAATTAAAGTGCAAATATGATGTCGTTTTGGTTATTTCAGGATCAGAAGAAACTTCAAGGACAATTGATAGCAGAACAAGAAGCACTTTTTGGATCAAAACCAAGTCCAATGAAGCAACAAAGTGCTACTAAAAAAGGGGCAAGATTGTCATTTGGCAATTCAAATACAACAAGCAACAGAAGATTATCATTAGGTCATGCAACTCCTAAACAGGATATTAATTCCAAAACTACCCCTACTACTTCTCGTCCTACCAAAAAAATCGATGGATTCCGCAAGCCTTTTTCTCCCATTTTTTCCAAAACTACCCCAAATGTCACAACAGAAGTTGAGAAAAAACACGAGATGCTACAAAAAACATTTCAAAATAATAACAATATGTCGACATTTACTACCCCTACTAAAACTACGATATTTGGTTTAGAGGATGAAAATACGAATAGAACTCCAAAAACAAATTTAATTCCGATTTTACCCTCCACGCCATATACTACGGGTTCTATTGCGATGCAAACAGCTGTTACACCTGGCCCTGTTTTGATTAAGGAGATTGTTCCTGAAGAGGTTATTGAGTATTCGTTTGAAGAAAGAAGAGCTGGTTTTGTGGTTCCTAAAACACATTTGAAGACATGATATGATGGATTTTTTTTATTTTTTTTTTAGGTTTTTTGATCTTGTTTTTTTTGCTTTGAAAGTCAAATTGCAATTGGCTTGTAATATGAATTGAATTCGTATGTTGTTGCTCTTTTGGGTATGTTATTATAAATATTGTTTGTTTCGTTTATAAATAATTTGTAATTTTTTTTTCTATCAAAATAATATTCAAATTGTTTTTTTTGGTTTTTAATCTTTGTTTTTGTTTAGTGTTTGTCATGCTTTGAAAGTCAAGTTGCAATCGGCTTGTAATATGAAGATCAGCCACCTGTAAGAAGCAACAGTCAAAAAACTAAGAAAAGACATAAAAAAGAAAAACCTACAAGGGTACTCACAAGTTGCAAGGAGAGTAGATTTTTCAATGTTTCATTGAGTTCATTTGTTGAATAGGAATTTATATGTTGCTCTTTTAGGTTTTGTTATTATAAAAATTGTTTGTTTCATTTATGAATATATTATAAAGATATTTAAGTTGTTTTTTTTTTTTTTTTTTTTTTGAGTAAATTGGTTCATCCAAAAATTGAATTTTTTTTTTTTATTTGGTCATTTTTAAGATAACAGTTAACTCGATAAATCAAATCTGTATTTTTTAAGATACCATATGGATTAAATTTGTATGAAAGTTTTAATTTTTAAGACAACAGTTAACTCGAAAAATCAAATTTGTATTTTTTAAGATACCATATGGATTAAATTTGTATTAAGAAAACAGATAACTCGAGAAATCAAATTTATATCTTTTAAGATACCATATAGATTAAATTTGTATGAAAGTTTTAATTTTTAAGACAACAGTTAACTCAAGAAATCGAATCTGTATTTTTTAAGATGTCATATAGATTAAATTTGTATGAAAGTTTCAATTTTAAACTGACATATAAATATAAAAAAGATAGATTCAAACTTATTTTTTAAGATACCACACATAGTTTTTTTTTTTATGTGTTGAAGAAATAATTACACATAGTTAGGTTGTCATTATTAACTTTATTCAATGTAGATTTACTAATTTAGGTGTGTGGTCAATGTGAAGAGAAGCAGTCAAAGGTAGTAGGAGACAGAAAAAGATCCAATATTCTAATATTAACTTTATATTCTTTATTTCAAATAATAAATATATATTAAATTTTTATTTAAAAACAAAGATTTTGCGAATATAGTTATTATTTTAAATACATTTGCTTTTATATTTTATACAGACTAATTGAATTTCCAAGACGGACTTCAAACCATTTCCTTAACCAAAATTAATATTATGAATATATAATTTAGATATAAAAATTATCCATCAATTTACCAATATTTTAATTATATTTCCCCTATTTATTTATTTATTTATATTTCTATTTTCCTACTTTAATTTTTCTCTCTTTCTTCTTTTCCTGCAAAACCCTAATTTCATTACCTTCAAAAAATTTCCAGCAAGCAAACAAAAACAAAAGTTGATTTTGTATTTTCATTTTCATTTTCTTTTTTACTGTTGAAATTCGCTTATTCTGCTACAGCAAAACATATGATCAAGCAACTGTTGATTCTTCTTTGAGTTAATTTTCTTAACTGTTGAAATTTTAGTTATAATAGTATTTAGAAATTAACGATTTTAGGGATTTCGTGAGTTTGTAGTAATTTCTTCTTCTTGAATGTTGTATGATCGCTGTTGTTTATCTTGATTCAACTCTGTGTTCTTCTTACAAAAGCTTTCTTTTTTCATTATATAGTTAGGTTTTTAAGTAATCACCCAAAAGAAAAACTTTAGTAAAGTATCAGTGAGTTTGTGAAAATGGAAGGTACAGAGGAGAATCATAATTCCGGTTCGGTTGTAGTATTTGGCGGGGAAGGAACTTTCAGTGGATCAACGGTGGCACCACCACCACCACCACCGCCAGCGGCGGAATCGCTGGTGGGTGCTGTGATTGCTGTGAGTTCGACGCCTGGCTCAGATGGTTTTAAGAAAAAGAGGGGAAGGCCGAGGAAGTACGGACCGGACGGAAAACCTAAAGTAACTTTGTCTCCGATGCCGATTTCTTCATCGATTCCCCTCTCCGGTGATTTCCCCGGCTGGAAGCAGAAACAGGAAAAGCCGATAACTTCCATCAAGAGAAAGCAGAAACTTGAGTTTCGCCCACCAGGTATTCGATCTAATGTTCGCTTGAGAATCGAGATTCATTATTTTATTTGATCTCGATTTGATTTTGTTTATACTATATATATAGATTCTAGTACTATAATTTGTGTTTTTGCGTATGTTTTATGTTGAATAAAAGCTAGATCTTTAGATCTTTGATGAATTTAATGTACGACGACTGGGTCCCTTATGCTGGAAGTCTGCTGTCAGATTTGAACACACACACACACAGTAAACAGTAAACAGTCAGCCACACATCACCATCCTCCATTTCTTATGCTTAAAATCATTGAGTTATGACAGATTTTCTCAAAGTCAAATTGTTTACTACTTATAGCTACTCACTCTTGGTCAAGAGAATCTTTCTGCAGAAAAAAAAACGTCTTCACTTTTAGCAGTTGAATTATTGAACATCTGAACCCTTATCTTCTCTTTTCATTTCAATACAAATCAACCTTATTTCTTACAAGATTGTGAAAGTCTGAAAGAATTAGAGGATTTGGATAAAAAGTTCCAAGAAAGCTGCTTGCTTTTCCAATATATGGTATTTTATTGGAGTTTTCAGTAAGAAAGATTGCATTTTGTGCATCAATTAGATTGTAGGAATATTTGAGAACCCAATTGATGCATATTATGTGGACTTTTTGAGTCTTTAATTGAATTTCTTGATCCCATTTTGTAATAAAATGATCTTGATGTTGTAGGAGCACAATTGGCATCCTCAATTGGCGCCGATTTTACTCCCCATGTGCTTACAGTTAATTCTGGAGAGGTATAAATATAATAATAAAACATAAAGATTAATAACAAAAAAATAAATATTTATGTTTTTTTTTTATAAAATGTTGTTAGGATGTTAATATGAAGATCATATCATTTGCTCAACAAGGGACAAAGGCCATATGTGTTCTTGCTGCAAATGGTGCAGTTTCAAATGTCACACTTGGTCAACCAAATGCTTCTGGAGGCACTTTAACATACGAGGTACAAAATTACAAATATACCCCTTTTGTTTTCGCCTTTTTCTTTCTATATGATGTTATTGGTATTGGAATTTTGATATTAATCAAATTTTTTTTGACTTTTTGACTTTTTTTAGGGTCGATTTGACATTCTTTGTTTATCTGGAGCTTTTACACCGAATGAAAATGGTGGAGCAAAAGGGTGGTCCGGTGGGATGAGTGTTTCTTTGGCGGGCCCGGATGGGCGGGTTTTGGGTGGCGGACTGGCGGGCATGCTGGTTGCTGCTGGCTCTGTTCAGGTTAGAAATTTTATATATATTTTTTTTATTTTTTATACCACTAAAATGGAAATAATCTTAAAGGTCTGTTTTGGTTGGATGGAATGGAATGGAATGATGAATGAATGGAATGGAATGACCGAATGAATAGAAATTGAAATCATAATTTGATTAAAATCATGAATTTATAAAAAAATATTTGTGGTGTTAAAATTTATATAAATAAAAATGAGTTAGATTACAAATTAACAAAACTGAAGGATTCATTAGTGCACTATTCCATTCCATTGGGCCAAACAACCATCGGAATGAACGATTCCATACCTTCTCTGACTAGACAACTACCAAATCCTTTTAGTAAAAAGTAGGAAATACTTTTTTAATTGTCAACTAATAAAACATATTTCATTTTCAAAGAACCAAAGATACATTTTGACCTTCAAAAGTCAAAGTCAAACTTATGATTTTGTTCCAAATTCAATAAAAGACACATACTTTTGTTTCAATTTCAATACCCACTTCCATCTTTACCAATATTTTTTATAATTCCCATCATGGTCATCAATCTTTTTCCAAAATTCCAAAGATTAACATCAATCTTGATGGAATTGGAATGATATGTAATTATTTTCTATTTCTATATATATTTTTAGGTCATACTTGGAAGCTTTCTTACCGATCTCCAACAAGAACAACAAAAATCCAAAAAATCAAGATTTGAACCTTTTGCTACTACACCTTTCTTCAAAGAAACATATGGAGATCATGAACCTAACATAAGTTTTACACTCACAAATCCAAGAAGTTTAGACACTGAAAGAAATGGATCTTTGCATGTTTCTGAATCCAACACATCACAGTTTGAGGTTTCTTGCTAATTAATCTCTCAAGTATGCAAGATTTGATGTATCGTGTTCTTTGTTAGCGGACTCCGAGGTTGTTTTACTTAGGAAAAATTGTTAGACACTATTATTTATTTCTAAAATTGGGGTTTAAGTTTATGTTAATGTTGGTTGTCTTTTAAGTTTTAACCATAGGTGTTAAAAGGGTAGGATTTTTATGTCAACTCCAGTGTATGATAATGGAGGATGAAAATTGGTGGGTTTTTTTTTATTGTTGTTTTTTAAGTGTTATGTATCCTATGGATTTGAGTTTCTTGAAATGTTATAGAATTGGCGTTTGTTTTATTCAATTCAATCTGAAATTTTAGGTTTAGGGTTTGAAGTATATGGTGTTTTATTATTATTGCATATTTTATCTTATTGAATCTTGTTTTCATAAGGTGAAAGGGTTGGTTGTTAACATACGAAATTGAATACAACCAAAACTTGGATTTCTCTCCTTAAGCATTGAGAAGTGTGTAAGATGTTTAATTAATTAATGGGTAAAAAGGGTTTATTCAAGTATTATATGAAATATCAAATTGCAAGAATGATCCCTATAGTTGTCAAATTTTTGTGTTTCAATCTAAAAAAGTTTCAGACTTGTATTAGTGGTCATATCTTTTGCTGTTTTGGTCCTTGACACATAGGACTGTAAATCAATTGAACGAACATGAATAATGGCTTGTTTATGTTTGTTGATTTCCATTAACCAAATAAACAAACGAAATTTTCTTGTTTATGTTCATTCTTTTCACAAATTATATTGTTCTTATTTGTTCATTTGTGTATGTTAAGATGATAAATGAACATAAGAGATAATAAAAGAACAAACATAAAAAAACATAAATGAATATAAACATTTAAATCAATAGTTGTAAAACATGACGTTAGTACTTCTAGTATGTTGATCATACTAACATTTATCAAATCTCTGAGTTGCAGAACTTGAACCACTTTTAAAAACATCATATCAATAATTGTTAAACATGTTGTCACAAACATAAAAAGCATAAATCAATATAAAAATTCAAATCAACAATTGTAAAACATGACATCAACACTTCTAATATGTTATCTTATATATTAGTTTGTTCTAACCCACATGCATCTAACCTACCATAATCCTCTCACCCTAGTCGGTATACCCCCACTGCATCTAGGGGTGAGCAAAAACCGCACCGCAACTAAAATTAACCGCATAAACCGCAACCGCAATAAAAACCGATGGTGAGGTTTTTTGTTTTTCAAAAACCGCAAATTTGCGGTGCTGTGCGGTTATTAGTTTTCAAAAAACCTCAAAAAAACCGCACCGCACCGCATATATTATATACAATTATTTTTTATTAATTATTAATATATTAAATATTAAAAATAAGACAAATTTCATGGATGAAAGATTGATAAAATACTAGAAGACAAAAGTGTTGGTTTTTTGTGATGTTTAACTTTGAAAAATGGTGAAATTAGACAATTTTAAGATATTTATTGTTAATTACTATTGATATGATGTTTTTAAGATATTAGTTGTTTGTGATTTAAGTTAATTGTTTTATACCTTATGGTTTTTTTTATTATTACAAGTAATATGTTTGAACTCTTAAAGTCGTTTGAGCTCCAAACTGTGGTTAAAAACCACACCAAATCCATGTGGTTAATAACCGCAAAACAGAAAAAACAAACCGCACCGCAAAAATAACCGCCTAACCGCACCGTAAAAATAACCGCACCAAGCGGTTTTGAAAATGGATTAACCGCATTTGCGGTTAGTGGTGAGGTTTTGGCTAATAACCGCACCGAACCGCACCGCGCTCACCCCTAACTGCACCATGCAGGAAGGTGGGGGAACATCACACCACCTGGTGTGACGTGACGAGTGCAGTGACCTCCACCATGAGACACAAAATTACCGAAACTTATAAATTTTGAAACGAAAGATGTATCCAATATCTTGAATTATAAACTTATGTCCACCCAATGTTATCAACAATTGTAATCACTACGAACAACATACCTTAATCGTCCTTCTTTCATGGTTTTTATACTTCAAAGAGTTGCCAAAATCAATTGCAACACCTCATTAGGGGATCGAGTTTGAGGCTTGAATCGCATCAGCTAAAGCATTTACAACAATTTTCAGATTTGTTCAAATTAGAGAAAATGAATCAACATTATTTGAAGCTAATATATAAGATAGCATAAAGGGACGGTAAACACCACCCCAATACACAAACGTTTTTAGCAAACATTGGTCATTAACATGTTTATGCAACTCTCTCTCTCTCTCTCTCTCTCTCTCTCTCTCTCTCTCTCTCTCTCCATACCATCAACATCACTACATCATGGAGGTATTAAAATGTCATTGCTCGAGTTTATCCAGGTGGAGCCTAGGTGGAGTGGTGTCAATGACATCCACTTCGTTTAGCCTTAGTAGGATTATTAGCGAAGGGTTAAACAGTCATCTCATAATTACAAATAGAATTTATACGGTAGAGATCTTGTCCGATGATGACAGCTTCGGATATCTATTTCAACAACCATTGAAGACCATTTGTATGCCACTTATCTTTAAATCATGATATTTATTAGGGAAATTGAATAAACTAACCAATATAAATGTCTATATTAAAAAAATAACCATTTTTTTTATTTTCGGCAAATAACCAACTTCTCTGGAACATGACACTTAGGAAGAGAGTCTGGAATTTAGAGTAGCCATTTCGAAATGGCATTTCAGAGTGTCAATTCAATGATCATTTATGTAAAAAAAATTTATGTGTTTATGGTATGATGGTCATTTGTAACTTTATGATTATAAGTTGGGAAATTGAGTAAATAACCAAATATTTATGGCAATTTGAAGAAAATAACCAACTAATGCTTTCCACATGAAACAAAAAACTACTAGAAAAATAAATATTTACAAACATTTACATATGTTCATATAATGATTAAAACATGCAGATGGACCCTTAGTTGTGACGTGTATCCCATGTTATTCATGTAAATCGCCTCTCTTGATGTTTCCCTCAATGCTCACTGATTGATCAATAATCAACCTCTTTAGTAACCAACATAAAAAACCTCTACAATCCCCTTTATCGTGAGACTGTTGTAGTGCGTTGTGACTTCACAAGAGTGAGTGTGAAACTATCCATGGAGATTACATCGACGGGTTTGGTATCCCAGTAGTTGATGGCCATTAGCATTTCGTGGATATGGGTCACATTGCTTTAAACCAAGATGTAGATTCTAAAAAAAGTAGTTGCTCGACCGGTAACTATCGTATATAGTGAGCGTGAACTTCCGAAAAATCCACCCCCCCCCCCACCCCCAAAAAAAAGCAGTGAGCATACGTTACATTAATGGAGATGTAGCTGCACAAAAGGTTAGAAATAACAAATCATTTTGTAACATTTTGTTATAAGTGACTGATACTTAGGTAATGTGTCATATCCCTGGCCAGCGACGAAAACGTCGGGCTGTGCAACTTATTCATTGATCATATTTGTTAAACATACATTGAATAGTACAAATATAACGTCATAAAATACTAGCTTCTATTAATATGGAACTAGAAGTTAACATTGTCTGATGTAGTACATGATAATCCAAAATACGATACATGCCCTAACAGTCAACATAGCGAAGTACATAACTGTGATTGCTAAATAGTTCTATGAGTATTCTTGAGGGTGACACTCCGACTTCTTATGTTCCTGAGAATACATGCATTTTGAAGATACGTCAACATAAACCTATTAAGACTTCGTGTTAACGATATTTCGAGAATGGACTCAAATATTAGGTTATGGTCTGATTCCAAAAATGTGCTCAAAAACACTTAATGAAATGCGTAGCTATCCTTACGAATCGATTTAAAGTTCATTTACAGACAAATCATTTATAATACTTGTTTGTTTTCTTAAAATGTTCGTAACTCTTGCGCACGATCTTCGTTTTCGATGTTCTTTTCATCCATGGAATCGTGTTCTCATTCTCTATATGTTTATTGTATTACTTGTACATAAAACTACTTAATACATAAATCTTGTTTTAATGTATTAAACCATTACTTATGTATAGTGAATAGTGTTTGTTTGTTAACGATCTATATCCATTGAAGACTTAAGTGGTATATTGTATGCATTTCTAAAATGCAGAATGAGGTTGCTCCCTCATTAGTAAATTTGAAAGTTTTGGGGTTCTAAGGCTTACATTTATCATGAACTCCTCGAAAAGTTAGAACCCATATCAGATAGATGTTACTTTGTTGGATATCTGCTAGATATTTTGTCCATTTTTTTTTACAAATCTTCGGGGAACAAATTGTTTGTCTCTTGAAGGGAAGTCTTCCACAAGGGCGATGAGTCATTGATAGATCATGAAAATTCTACCCGCTAGCAGGAAGCCATGGCAGGCCCTGAGGCTGCCAAATGGAAGGAGTCTATGGAGAGCGAGATGAAATCCATATATGATAGCCAAGTTTGGAACTTGGTTGATAAAACACCTGGCCTTCAAACACTCGGGTGTAAATGGGTCTTCTATAAGAAGACGGACATGGATGGTAATATACACACATACAAAGCTCGACTAGTTGCAAAGGGTTATACTCAAACTCAATGAATTAATTATGAAAAAGTAGCATTTATACTAGGCATAAAGATCTATAGAGATAGATTAATGCATAACTCTAAGAAAGGGTTTGTCCTTATGCAACATGATGTAACATTAAGCAGAGCTCAATGTCCAAGTACTAGTGATGAGTTGGATAGAATGAGTTGAGTTCAATATGTGTCGGTTATGGGATCGATCATGTATGCCATGATATGTATAAGGTCTGATGTCGTGTGTGCTTTAACCATGACAAGTAATTATCAGGCTAACCCTATTGAAAATTATTGGATTGCATTCAAGAACATTCTGAAGTATCTAAGGAGGACAAAGAATATGTTCTTGGTTTATGTAGGTATGGAAGATCTAGGTGTAAAGGGCTACACTGATGCTAGCTTCCAAATTGATAGAGATGATTCTTGTTCGCAGTCAAGATTCGTGTTCTTACTGAATGGTGGAGCAGTGACTTGGAGGAGTTTCAAGCAATATACAATAGCAGATTCGATGAAATAGGCTAATTATATTGTAATTAATGAAGCTACAAAAGAGGCAATGTATATGAAGAAGTTGATCAATGATGTCTATGTTATTACTAGCATTGATGATCGGTCGCCTTTGCTAAATAACCCAGAGCTCACAGGTGCACAAGGAATATACTCAGGAAGTACCATTACATCCAATAGTTGGTCAAACAAAGAGACATCGTAGTTAGCGGAGGCACATCGAAAGAGAACAATGTCGATCAGTTCACTAAACATTGTTGCAGACCAATCATGATAATCATACTAGGTTGACATGCATTAGATTTGCACGTGAATTGGTTTGGGTGTATTTAGTTTAGTTTGATTTGTTTTGGTAACTTATACAGTGTAAATATTTATCCGATTTGACAATCACTGTGTGGAGATCTTAATATATGTTAGAGAGAAGTTATTTTTATTATTTTATTATTATGTTCCATTTGCATGTTTACTTAACTTCGTGAATATTAATATATTCAATGTCTCCACAGTCGGTCATACTTCTAGAAGTACGTAGTGATTTAAGGTTGTTATGAAGTATTAGTAGACTGTCCATGGAGATGAACATATCATAGAGATGTGACTAATACTAATGTTTACTTAATAGAGATTAAGTTTGGATTCACCTGTACTTATAGATTAATTCATGAAAACTGTCATGAATAATTCTATGATGATAATATATTATATTCTTCAAATATAAATGCATGAGATTTTTTGTTATGCAGTATGTTATGTTTTGGTGTTTTCCAATGTTGTTTGTACTGGTAACCATACATGGAATGTTCAGGTATGACATGATAAAGTCTATGTAGTCTAAGTTTGATTGTTCCTTCTGTCATAGCGGTCGATGATTTAGTGTAGTCAAAGTTGATTTGTTTCTTTTGCCATAACGAGAGAAGTGATGTCCCTAGGCCACATGATGATTTGGTGTTGACATCAAACACATGGTCGTGCTCAAACTAAATTGATAATGAATCAATAATACAATATGGTGTGGTCGACACAAATCTCTACCAAGAAACATAATTTTGAACGTCTGAGATTGACATAGCTTCATGTATTCCGTTTATATTTATATCTTGTTGGACAACATCACATATACGATATCATGTAATCAAAGCAAACAAAGGAAAAGTAAGTTGATATAAAGAGTAACACATACCTAGCTACATCTTAGAGAAACATATAGTAAATAACTGAAAGCAGTAAAGCAAAATAGCTGTATCAAACAAAATATCTAAAAACACAATCACACAAAGAGTATTAAACCATGATGTTGATCAAGAACTAATTTTCATTTCTTCCAAGACAAAATTGCATTTCCTCTAAATGTATAGCGCATAATATTCCTCAACTTACAACCAAAAGATTTTCCCATTGATCACTTTAATTCTCAAAAAAAAAAAAAAAAAAAAAAAAAAAAAAAAAAAAAAATACATAACACCAAAAACCCAAAATACAAATTCTTCTCATCATTTAGTGTATCAAACAAATATTGCAAGATCTAGTAGTTGTAGTAGTAGTAGCTACTTAATTCACATCTATCAATTCAACATCAAAAACCAACCATGCATTTGGTGGTATAGCTGATCCAGCACCTTTACTACCATACCTAAAAATCAACAACACAAAAACCACAATTTTTCAAAATTTAATTTTTTTATATAAACAAATAACAACACTAAACATATATTAAAATATTTAGAAAATTAAAAAATTACCCCATAGCTGGAGGAATGGTTAGTCTTCTTTTGTCCCCAACACGCATTCCTTTAACACCAACATCCCATCCCGCTATCACTTCCCCAACACCTACAAAAGTTTCAAATAAATAAATAAAACATTATTATTATTATATAGAATTATCTTACACTAAAAATGTCAAATTTAAATATATATAAAAATTATGTTACCTAGGCGAAATTTAAATGGCGCTTTTCCAATGTTAGAGTCGAATATTTTTCCATTCTTTTGCAACTTCCCAACGTAACACATGCTGATCTAATAAAATAAAAATAAAAAACAAAAAGTTAGACAACTTTGATTACTTTGAAACAACTTATAAAACAAAAAATATATATTTATATAAATTGACTCACTTTCTTTCCCGGGTCGGCCCGTTTTCCATTTGGTTTACCCATTTGAATCTCCTCAATTACTAATCCATTTGGAAAAGTTCTAACTTGAGATGCTTTTGTTTCAGTTTTTACTTTTGAATCCTTCTTTGTTGTACTTGTACTCTTCTCTTTGGATTCCGATTTTGTCTCCCTTTTGAGTAATATAAAACAAACAATTAGTGTTTAACTCCTATATATTTGTTTCTATTGTAAATTACAAAGTTAGTCCCTTAGTTTATAGCTTTTTCAGTTTTGGTCCTTACAGTTACAGATATCATGTGTTAAACTCATATATTTGTTTTAATGTAAATTACCTCATAAATCAATATATTTTTGAAATTCGAAATATAATCAAGAAATTAACATTTACAAAATTCAAATATAGGGTTGCTGAGCCAAGGGCAAAATGGTCATTTTTAAATGTAAAGTAATTTCAAAACTTAAATGTTTCCTAATATACTTAAAAAAAATAATATGTTACCAATGAAATTAAGAGAATTATAAATTTGGTCCATGTAGTATATTGTTTTCCTTTTCAGTTTTGACCGAAGGGCAAAACGGTAATTTTACAAAAAAAAAATCTTGGTAGTTTGAATTATCGAATCAAGGACTAAAATCGTTATATGACATCAATATAAAGACCAAAACTGCAACTTACTCTTCGTTTTTATTTCTTTAAGTGAGGAAAAGATGTAAAGCTAAGAAGATACTTACTTTACAGGTGTCTTCTCTTGATTGGTTTCCTCTTTTTGAGCTCCATTTTTGTTATTGTCACCACTTTCTTGTGTCTCTTTTACTTTCTTATTCTTCTTCTTCTTTTTTGATTTTTTGGCATCTGTTTCTGGTGTAGAAGCTGCTGCTACATTTTCTGGTTGGCTGATAAATGATAATCAAAGAGCAAAATAATGGAATTAGAAATTGAAAACACCAAAAAAAAACAACTATTGTTATATGTAATTAGAGAACTAAATAGAATTGAACTGATGGATATAGAAAAAATGTTATTTTATGACCCTGCATAATTCAAAAATACCTTAAAACAAGATTGAAAATGATACCTGATAGGATCACCTCCTGTAACAGAATCATCTTTCTTTCGTTTTGCTGTATGTTCAGAATCATCTTTCTCTTTTTTCCTCTTGACTTGACCATTTTGCCCTTTTCCAATTGACACTTCTGAATCTTGTTTGCTCTCTGGAACTGGTACACTAGCTTTGTCCTTATCAGAGGGCAATATCAGAAACCCATCTTCATCTTCACTCTCCAATTCTGGAACATTGTTTGATTCTTTTACAACAATTTGCCCCTGTTTATTCTTCTTTGATTGTGCAGGAGTGGCTTTTTCAGTTGCAGGATTTTCTTCATCAACAATCTCCTCAATTCTCACTAATATGAAAAACAAATGTGATTTAAAAAATGCAAAAACTACTGTGTAACAATATAGTGCAACAAAAGAGATGTATTATAGTTATATACCTCCACTGTTAGGCATCATATACATCTCATTATCAGTGAGGTCATCTGCTTCATCAAAATCAAAGTCGCTATCATCTTCAGAGTCCATCTCTGGTGCTATGATACCTTCTTCATCAGAATCACTTCGAAATCTTGTTAGGGAAAAGAAACAACTAACAGTAACAAGTTCAAGTTCATGCCTACATGACTACATGGCAATATCATAGAGCAAATGGGTTAAGATTTAGAAAAGGATACGATTCATAGTCATCTTCATCAGAATCTGGCTTTTCTCCATAGAAGAATCCAGATAGATGAATGCTGTGAGGTCCCTCCACTGAGAATGTAACTTCATCATATTCCTCAAACTCTATGTTTAGTGAGCATGTCTCCATTTTTTTTGGTAGTAACGAGCATAAGTAAATCGGTTTCTTATCACCAACATTACACACAACAACAGCCTTCTCTTTTGATGAACCACTACCAAGTGTTGCCTATAACAACATAAGATTTCAATCTTAATTTCAACTTCGAAAATCGGACTTGATTCATGAGATAAAATAATCGTTTCTCAAACTTGCTAACTTAGCAAAAGTAAAGCCATGTCAAGTACAAAAATCGGGCGTACAAAAGAGATTGAAATTATTTGAGCGGCATAAACAAACCTGTGATAGATGAAGCCTTCCTCTTTCATCATCGTACTGATGAAGGTGAGGTTTGCCGGGCTTTATTTCAATTCCTGAACATCAAACACCAAATGAACAACATTAAGAAAACAATCTACGAAGATATGAATGAGAATGAGAGATGTAAGAACAAAATTATTGAAACTAACCCCAAAACGCCATTATTCAGGTGGCGAAAACGAGATTGAAGAATCGCACGTCTTGCCTTAAACCCTAGAAGAGACTAGAGAAGAATGATGTAACAAGCCACTTGGCGATTCAAGATAAACCCTTGTATTTTAGAATTTGGGCTCTTTGAATTTGAAATTGTGAAGATTTAGGCCCACAAGTCTAAAAAGAGATGCAAGAACTAGCCCGTTTGGTTTTGTGATCTTAGGGCTATGGTTAGGCTATGCACCAAAAATATTAAAATGAAAAATATCATGTCACAAAGTAATTAATTTTAAAAAGAATATCACCGAGTAATCATTTATTTTTTGTAATGTATTTTTTTTTAGATTGGTTCGGTTTGTGAAATCCAATGATGACTATTTTTAACCTACGTAAAATTTAGGTTTTGTAAAATGGTTTGCAAACTACTTTAGATTTTGGTAAATTAGGATTTTTGGATGAAGTTAACTGAAATTATTGGTATTTGATGATCACTAACTTAGTGCAATGTAGTTGTTTCCAGGAAGGTGCATGTAATAAATCTCAAAAAAAAAAAAAAAAAACATGTATAAAGTTTGTAAAGTGATCATGCTTTGCAAAAGAATTTTGTTTTATATTACGATCATTTGAGGAGAATTAATCAACCATTTTATGAGATTTCATAATAGCTATAACTTTCTAAAAATAAAATTTTGCAAATTGTTAGAATATCAAATATATATATATATATATATATATATATATATATATATATATATATATATATATATATATATATATAAATGGTTTGAGTTACGGTATTCTACTACAACAATGTAGATATAGATGAATGCTCTACAAATAATTGTAACCATCTCTTTAGAAGTGATAATGAAGAAGTCGATGGAGAATTTATCTTTAACCATCTTATTGGAAGCGGTAGTTGATGAGAGCAAGTCAGTTGATAGCTTATTTTATTTCCTTATTTATTATTAGTTTGTTTTAGATTTTTAGCTTTTTTTATTAGTATTGCATTGTATATTCTATATTTTCTTCATCATGGATCGTATCGGGGACTTTTTATTTTGCATGAGGAATTTTGCAGGGTTTTGGAGCTTATCGCGATTGTGGATTAGAGTGAAGACGGACTTGTGGGCTCTCGATGCACTATTGGGTTTGGCGGATCCATAAAAGAAGACTTGGGCCTTAAAGAGTTGAAAACTTGGATATTTTGGGCTTGTGAAGATGGGTCATAAACTTCTATTTTTGGGCTTGGAGCATCCATTTTTGTAGCTAAATGATGATTGGTTGGTTTAAATCACATGGATATGGAGGGGACCAAAGGAATCTTTGGTAGTGGAAGGGTGGAGTGGAGGAATGAAGGACCAATAGCATTCCAGCAGCACTTGCGCGGGTAGAATTTTCGTTGCGCGGGTACCCGCGCAACTGCCCAGTTTTGGGCATTTTGGTCATTTGGCTTGCCATTACCTTGGGGGATCAGATCTAGCAGCCATAACCTCGATTTTACACAATTGGAGAGCTGAAGAAGGCGATTTTGAAGATCAAGACTCATTTCTTTTCATTTTTCCAAGTTATTTGTAGTTTCTTTATGCAATTAGACTTTTGTGATTGTTATTCTAGTGTCATGAGTGGCTAAACTCTCTATATTGGTTAACTTTGGTTAAAACCTTTGAATGTTTGTGGGTTTTTGAAGGATTTATGCTAGATTATCAATTATCTTATGTTTATGGTTCTAGATCACATTTTTTATGCTTGTTTAATGCTTTGATCATGAGCTTGACACTTGAATGAACTATTGTTAGTTTATTTCTTTGGTTTTGCATTGAATCATTGAATTAACTTAGAACAAGGGCTTTATGATGGTAAAAATCATCTCTAGTTTATGAATCATAGCTCATTTATGGATGTGTAAGCATTGACATCCTCTAGGAATTGGGGATCCCTTCTTTCTTAAGGCTAATTAACTTCTTGGGTTCAATTGCTTCAATTAAACCCTTGATCTTGATTAAGAAGGTGTGTCGTGGGCTTTCCCAACCTCCATACTACCTAAGAGGAATCTTGGCATATCATGCTTCATGATTGCTATAACCAATTTGGGACGAATGATAAGCTTCATGTTGAATCCTAATGATAAACACACAAATGTTCATTGTGTTGAATTGCCTTGGTTAACCAATTGTTCCCAACATTTGAGCATCTCACCATCTTGCTTAATTGCAAGCTTTTTAGTTATTCAAGTCTTTTAGTTTTCAAGCAATCATAACACCCCCCCCCTTTTAGTTTAATTGTAGTTAATTAGTTTATTTACACTGGTTCTTTTAGATTGCATTGGTGATTGAATACAACCATTTCCCCGAGGATCGATACCCCTTTTTACCATTATATTACGTTTTATTTGCAAACAAATGGTGTAATTTGCTTGGTGGACTTGTCATCCCACCACCAGTGACCAAAATTGGCAAACGTTGCAAAATGTTTGTGGTAAAATTCTGAAATGCAAAAAAAATCTATTGTTCATAAGGACCATGGTTTTTTATATTTATATAATATGAGATATGTGTATCATCTTTGGCATATGCCTACATTACCCATTCAGGGAATCCCTAGTTATCCCTAGTTGGTTGTTGACACCTCGATACCTCATTTCAACTTAAATGGATTGTAAACATACAACCATTAAACACTACAATCGTTGAGAGAACCCTCCCGTTGAATTACATCTACCTCTTGAAAACGAGTATGAGTCATGACCTTGTCCTAGTCCACCCCTATACATGTCGACTTTAAGTGTTAGGTTAGTATACCTTCAGAACTGTCCAGTGTTTGTCAATGATGGACATCAACTCGACATTACAATCTAATGTGGTAATGATGTCATAGACATGAATGGAACAAAAAATTTGACTCAAATGAGTGTGGAGAGTCATAAAAAGTAAAATGTGTAGTTTGGGTATCAAAAAAGGGGGAATATTATAGTTGAACACAGAACATGCCTAATAAATCGAGTAATGTCATTGTACTAACTCACCCACACTTAACATGGGGAAATTGATGGATAAATGTTGTTGTAAAATATATGATGAAGATTGAAAATGAGTTTAGATGATTGTGGAAATAAGAACTTAAAAAACATATACAAAGGTTAACGAGATTGTGGGTTTTTTTTACAAAGTATTGATAGTTGTTATAGTATTTTAGGAGAGATTGTAAAATTGTGTTGTTCATATATGCAAGTTTGAAAATAATGTAAGTACATAGTTACGTCATACCAGTTATAACTATTAGAAAAAATAAATTGTAACTTTGAAGTATTTTTAAGTTCCCGTTGTATCATTATTTGTTAAGTTGATGGTGATGATTTGTTTATTGATGTATCTTTTGTATTTTGAGATATTTGTATTTGTTGTTGAAAGTTCGAGTGTGACATAAACAATATATGTGAATTAAAAAGCATTACATTCACTTTATTATATTACAAGTTTTAGTGTAAATACAAGTTTTAGTGTAAATAAGTCGGATTATATGATTTGGTGGGGTTCTTTTGGATACCTACGCCATTAAGATGTTTAATAGTTGGATACCTACACCATTAAGATGTAAATAAGTCGGATTATATGATTTGGTATACTAGTTGAAAAAATAGTTGTTAGCTGAAAAACTAGTTGATAACTTATAAGTTGGCTAATAAAAATGACATTTGATAAAAACTAATTGACCGACTAGCCGGAAGATATAAAATGACATAAAAAGACATTTAGAAAAATATGTTTTTTTCATAATTAATTAAGGGTATATATGGGAAATTAAAAAAACATTGAAAACTGAGTTTTTTAGAAAACTAGTTTATAAACGACTTTTTGGTTTGTCAAACATGACAACTTAAAAATACTTGAAAGCTAAGCTACCTTATCAAATTCCTCTATTCCATTTCATTTCCCACCACCTCAAAAATATACCTGATTATTTATAGAAAAATTGGAAAAAAAATGTTTCATATGGATGTAAAAAATATGTAGTTTTTGTCCAAAAACGTTTAGTGGTGTATCAGTGGTCCATTTTTGTATCCTTTTAGTGATTTTAGTCCCTATCAACTTGAAAAATACTATTATGCTCTTATAATTTGTTTTTTCATTCTTTATTATCTATTTTAATCAAGGTTCTAAATAACGTAAAGCGTGATTTGGCGGCAATGTCAAGTCTCAAGCTTTTCTAAGCCTTGACGAGCCACGTCGTTTGTAAGGCGTGACGTAAGGCGGCAATTTTGTATATAATTAATGTTTTTATATGTATTTTCAATTATTATTCATTTTTATACACATATATGAGTTAAGGCGACGTTTTGGTAAAACTTGGCGGCATGTACAAGCCTTGGAGAGAGAGAGAGAGAGAGAGAGAGATGAACGGGGTGGTGGGATTTTTTTGTTTTTTATATAAAATAACAAGAACATAATGAAAAGAAATTCAAAAAGAATAATTTAAGGGTTTATTCGTCATTTCAGGTTGGATATGGACTAAAACCACAAAATATTGTCAACCATAGGGACCAAAACCACACAATATATCCAAAACTGAACCGCTTATACACTATCAAACTTTATTTTAACAAAAACCATATATTTTTATCAACTACATAGACTCATTTTGCAATTTTGTCTTATTACTCTTTCATTTTTATGCTTTTTCCATCCCTTCCCCTCTCATTCTAGTCGCTTCATTTAATTAAAAAACTCAAATAACAAAACGTTAATGATTTGGTCCTTAGATGGTTCACTTTTATTTTATTTTATTATTTTGTTTTTTATGTGAGTCACAAAACCATGATTCGTGCTAACTCGTGCCCGTATCCCTATTCTATTTTGAATTTTGTTTTAAATATTTTTCTAAATTTTAGTTTTCAATAAAGTACTCTATTTACATTTTTTTACGACTTTTGTTTCTTATGAATTTATTTTTACAAAATTATCTTTTGCATCTTTGACAATTTTGTTTTTCATGCACGTATTTTTAATTTTTATGTTTTTTACAAATTATTTTTACATATTCATTTTAACGAATGTAGGATTTTAAAAACATGTAAAAAAACCCATTTTTACATATTCGTTTTCACATACTAAAAGTGTATTCCTATATATATAAACGATATTTAATCATATAGTGTAAATTATATATTCTCTACTATACAATACGTACATACACAACATTTCTACAAGGTCATACATGGTGTTACCTCTACTTGATAACATATTTTAACTTACATATGCAACTCAAAGAACACAAAAATAATAATAACATATTTTTTCATCTCTTCTGGTCCAACCTTAAAGCAAAACTACATTATGACAAGCATGGACCAAATTCATCAAGGATCTCATTCAAACCAATAAGATGAAGTTGGGATGGATCAAAGCGTGAGGGAGAGCATGGGTATGACTTGCACCCATGCAAAAATGTCACATTTTATCCATTTAACCGGACCACTACATGTGAATGAATCTGTACATTGAACTCATATACATCCCTTCTCCTTCATGTGTATCTCTCAGGGTGTGGTTTTATGTGGACCATTAAGTACGCAGATACATATCAATCAATTGATAAGGAACTTACATACATTACGAATGCTTTATTATAACTATTTTGAATGAAATTAAAACATAATACATGTACATAATAAATTGATATTTCTACAATATAAATGATCCAAGTATATTTCATTTAGTTGTCGTCGGGTGAATATGAGTTTGAGTTTTGTATGGTATTTGTATATTTTACTCAAAACCTTGTTGAATATGATGATGTTGACTTTTCTGTTTTCATAGTAACTATTCACGTGTCTACAGTCAAAAGCATTCAACCAAGGTAGGAATAAGTAGATGGGTTCCTGCTTCCTAGCATAAGTCCCGGGTACAATTATTAGAGCATTTTGGTACGTGCAACATATTATAACACCAAAATCACCTGACATACCACATCACCTTATAACATCAAGTGAGGAAATGGTTACCGAGTTATTAACATATTATAACACCCATTATTATAAGTAAAAAAAAAGTAAATAATTTTTTTATATATTCAAATGGTCATATTATTGTTCAAAAAAAAAGTTGCCAATCAAATTGCTTGTTTTCTCTCGTGCTCGTTACAACTAGAAATGACTTAATACCCCTCTTAACGAGCAAGGGGGTGGTGTTCATGCATTTTAATGGCGTTGTGGATGCTCCACCTCAGCCAACCTTTTAAGATTAGTAATCAGAGTTGTAACAATCGGTCTAGATAGCAGACTAATCAGCACCTAGACACATGCTAGACGGTCTCCAGCCGTTTAAGATTAGTGTCAGTCGGTCATACTAACCGACCTCGGTCCTAATCAGTCAACAAAAGAAAAATGTCAAAACTAATAAAATGGTCAACAAAAGTAAAAAGAAAAAAAATACCAAATTAAAGATAATAACATAAAAAGTAAACAAAAAACTCTACTTCTCACTTCTCATCAGATTCTTCGTCTCTACTCTCTTTCAGAGAATCTTCAGCCGCTTCTTGCTTCTATTTACTTTTATATTGATGCCAATTAGGAGTTTAATGCATGATAATCTATTGGTAATATATTTTAAAAAATCTTTCATGATTTGGGATTCACAAGTAATCTTCACCTACATCGATTAATTCATTGATCCCAGTCGACCGACTGTTAAAGTTCTTTTACAACCTTGTGAGTAATTATATCGAAAATATTATCAATAGTCATTTAGATGGTACTTAAGTCAAGCAATTAGAAACAAGGTAGGATCATTTAAAATATATGATTTAAATTATTATTTGAAGACTTGCTACATAAATTTTTTTCCTGTGTTTAGTAGAAATTTTCTCCAAAGTCATGCAATTTAGCTAGAGGAAATAGTGGTGAGCTCATCATAATGTCAGGTCATTTGTCAAAAATAATTACTCCACCTTGTAAAAGTTAGAGTGGTGACGAGTTTGACACTTATTTATATAAAAACTTGGTTAAAATGGTTACTCCTCTTTTCTCTCTATTCTCTCCTCAATCTAGTCGGATGACAAAGACTACTATGGTGAGCCCCATGGCACTATGGTGAGCCCCATGGCAAGAGCCAAGGGGCGGTGGTGGCGATGTCTTGGCGATGATCACTCGCTCTAGCTTTATACATTATGACACAATTTAGAGAAATTGTACAACAACCCTTTTATTTTAGAATGAAAATGCATAATATTTTATATGTTTTTAACGAGTTAAAAATGATTGCATAATTCGTGTTTATTGTTTAAATTGATAAACCTTAATTTTTCTTTCATAAATTATTCTTGGATAAATCGGTAAAAATCTAAAATATTGTTTCATAAATTGATAAAAATAATTATTCATAAATAAAAATTTAACGTGTACCTCGCCACAAGATAACATGTTTCCTGCAATAATATTGCATATTGTGGTCCTATAAAATAACGTATTTGTAACTTTCTTTCAAACAACTATACTGCTGGATATATTGAAGAAAATATGAAATATTATTAAACAAACAAACATTTGACCGTATATAAAATAAAATTCAATTTTTTCTCTTCTAAAAATAACTATTATCAATTTGTATAAGAGAGCCCAACTTAGTATGAAAAAAAAACATCATAAATGGTCCCTGTGGTTTCCTCACATCTGAAGTTTAGTCCTCGTGGTTTAAAAACATCATAGATGGTCCCTGTGCTTTCAAAACTTTTGACGATTGATCATTATTGCTAACTCCGTTAAGTTTTGTCTTTCGTCATTTCACTATAATAGGGACCATTTATGATGTTTTCTCTTATTTTTAAAAAAATGAAATAATATACAAAGGGGTCCCACCCACCCTCTTTCTCTCTCTCTCTCACACACACACACTGCATCAATTAAATTTCTAGCCAGAAATCATCATCTCTTTACGTCTGCACCAGATAACTCAAAGGCTTAAACTTAGATAACTTAAAGGCCCAAGATGACTGTCGACGTTTTCTTGTGTATTTGACCATGTAACACAAAAACCACATCACACAATTTTACAATTTCAACATCATTTAGAAAAATGTGTATTTAAGAAACATACCCGATGAAGAAGATGAAGACGATCGCGACGAAATTGAAGAAGACCTTGTTGGTTTATTAGGTTTTAGGGTTCTCCAAATTTGGTATTCGATTCCAGATTTGGGTTAATGAGAAATCACTGATCAATAACCCACGTCCTCCAGAATTAATCGATCCAAGATTCCAGATTTAGGTTTATGATGGAGTTCGTTATAGCTACATCAAGTTTCACACACGATCAACACAAAATTTCAATCAATAGGTTACAAAACCAAACTATAGAAATCCATGTGATGTTTATCGATAGAGTTTTCATGTCCCCACATCCATTTTCTTCTTCACAGTGATTAATTTACCTCTTGGCAACAAGAGCTCGAATACACTGAGAACTCAAACTCTAAACCAAAGAACGAGTAAGATTATAGCTCTTAACAACCATGGCTTCAAGAATTGAAACTGTCATCAAATTCGAAGAAACCAATCGGAAATCAGATCTCAAATCAGTCCCACTCATCGTCTACAGACGCAACAAAGAAACCCTAATTCCAATTTGACATCTTCTCCAAGTCTACAAGAAGCTAGTGTTTCAGAAGGTTAAGTGGAAATTGAATTAGTTTGAATCGGAGGCACATAAAGGCAAGGTCAATGCAAGAAGGAAGAGGTGAAGGTGTTGGCGAAAGTTAATGTGATAGAGAACCAGATGGAGGCTAAAGTGACTGAAGCAAATTATGAGGATGAACACACACATATACACACACCGGATCTGCATCTTCTCACACATACACACATGAAAAGAGAGAGAGAGAGAGAGAGAGAGAGAGAGAGAGAGAGAGGAGGGAGAGAGAGCGAGAGAGGGTGGGACCCCCTTCGTATATTATTTCATTTTTTTTAAATAAGAGAAAACATCATAAATGGTCCATGTGGTAGTGAAATGACGAAAATGTCTTTCAGTTAACGGACAAAACTTAACGAAGTTAGCAATAAGGACCAATCATCAAAAAAATTTGAAAGCACAATGACCATCTATGATATTTTTAAACAACAGGGACTAAACTTCAGATCTAGAAAAACCATAGGGACCATTTATGATGTTTTTTCATCAAAAATATAAATGAATCATGATTCTCAAAAGAATTTACTAATTCATAGTGTTTTTAAACTTAACTACCAAATTATATACAATCGAAAAAGTGGTGTGTGGAATACAATATTTTATTTTAAAGATTATGATATACATTTTTTTGTTAAATAAGTTAGAAAGACAATGACTTGGTTATTATTATTATTATTTTTGGAAATATCATTTTAGGTAAAAAGTAAAAACTCGTAGGAGCAAAACCCAAGTCAACATGGACCAATCTCCAACATGTATGTGATATGTCGGCATGCATATTAGGACATAGGAGGGATTTATTTATTTTATTTATTATTTTTTTTTTTTGTTGCAGTTGTTTTTAAAACAAATCAACAATATCATGACAAAAGCAATTTCTACGACGAATCAAAGTTAATGAATAAAAAATGGGTTTATGTTATATTAGGGTCAAATTTTTCTATAAGTTATCAAATTTTTAAGAGAAATTAAATATTCTTCTATTTTTGTTCCTACAAATCCTCATATCAAATTAAAAAATTACATGTGTTATAGTAATGTATTAAAATATCATTAAATAAACATTAAATGTTACGCATGTTACTATTTAATTGGTTAGGAAGATTTATATGAACAAAAAATAAGAAGATATTTAATTTCTCAAATTTTAATTATGTTTAAAAAGTAATAAAATATCTAATCTCATTTTACATCTAGAAAATATTATAGGTGGAAAATGTTAGCGTCCCATCCCTATGTGGCATTTATGATATTCATCAAATGGCTTATTGGTCAAAAATATTGACATGATGTTTTTTCGGTTATTATAGTTGAGATTTAAGTCAGATCTATATGATGATGTAAATGATATATATATATATATATATATATATATATATATATATGTTTTTTTGGTTATTATAGTTGAGATTTAAATCAGATCTATATGATGATGTAAATGATATATATATATATATATATATATATATATATATATATATATATATATATACACTAGCCATCTATCCGCGCAATGCGGCGGCAACAATAGTTTCATTGGACAATTAGTTTCTTTCGGCAATTAGTTTTAATCGAAAATCTATATTATATTTCAAGGAACACAAAAGAAATACATATTGCTATCAGTCGGTTTTGCAGCAAGAATAGTTTCATTTCGTCAAATAGTTTCTTTTGGAGATTATATTCGTCTCAAATATTAGTTTCTATACGGAAACATGTCATCTTCCAAAGAACGTGAAATGTATCGGAATTTGATTGCATCTCACAAAGGTCGGACACAATGTTCTTGCATGCTACTGGTTATCTCGAACTACGACACAATAATAAAGTTCTTAGGGTTTTTAAGAACAGACGGAAATTAGTTTCATTTCGGAAAATACTTTTCAAAAGTTAATTAGTTTTCTTTCTTCAAATGATTTCCTTTTGACATTTTGGAGAAAAACATTTGTAAGAACAATGCTACCTTCACCCCTTCGATGATCTTATCATGTCACCATCCTTCTCTCATATCCACATCCTCTTTATTTCTCTAGCATTAATCCCATCCTCTATTTGTTCGAACTCCTAGGTGCAATGTCGATTTCATGGAGCCAACCGGTTTCATGGAATAAGGAGGCGATGGTAGATTTCATGGTGAAAAGTGGTCACAACAGTGTATAAGTTTAATTTTAGTAAATAATATACTTGCAACATAAATAAATTTAAATAAAACAATTAAAAATAATTTAATATATACATCAAACACAAAGTTTATACACATATGATATTCAATGAAAAAATAATAAGTAAAATGTCTTTTTCTCATTATCTATAAATAAACAAAGTATATCCGAACAATTCGATCAAAACTAATACAAAAAAAGTATCTCTCATTAGGAAGCAAATCGACATGGTGATGTGCTTCATATGGATATCTATTAGATCGGTCATCCTCTAAACATTTCAAAATCAACAAAAACTAAAAAAATATAAGATTTGAAATATGATATATGAATAACTTACGATTAGATATTGTGCAAAAATTTATGCAAAACTTGATATAGACAAAATTGTTGAGAAACTTAGTAAAGAGAATATTTTAAAGCATATTACAACCATTACTCCTTGTCAAATAGACCTTGTTGTAAAGAAAGGTAAGCCCTCAGTTGGGTTGTTGATCCGAACCTGAATATATAGCAAAACGTAAGTTCAAATATTAGGAATTTATGTCCATATGTGTGTGTCTGTGATTGTAAACCAGAAAACAACTTTTCCCCTACAGTTTGTTTACACTACTTGAAAAAAGAGTAAGCAACTACACAATAACCTTGATATGAATACAATTAACATAGTTGGACTGAGGGGCTTAAAAATACAATGCACCTGTTTCTTAAGCAATCTACCCATACGAATTGAGCCTGTATAAAATATTCCTTCTGGACAAGCCAAGAAGGACGCCAACTCTCCCTTCAACTGGTCCAAACATGAGGAACAAAATCATCATGACTGCCATCTATATCTTCTTTTTTACTCCATACAATAAAAAAATAACAAGTGTTGTTAATTTAGGATTATGTAATTTAGTTTCAAATATGAAATTAAATAACTATAAAAAACATCATAGGCTTCAAATAACCATAACCATAATAGTGATATACTTGGGATTTCAAATATGACATTTTATTAGTTGATAGTGTATTATCTTTTAAGAAAGAAGTTAGAGCAATATGTTTTCAAAGTACATAAACTAACCACTGTGTGACCGTAGCTAATGTCCTGCTTTGTTAGAATGTCGTTTTCATAAACAAAAAAAATACAACAAATAATCAACATATATTATGAGAGAGAGAGAGAGATAGAGAGAGAGAGAGAGTTGTGTCTTTAAACGATAGCACCTTAAATCTTATGAGTGTTTCACCTTAAATCTTATGAGTGTTTCACCTTAAACCATAAAACAGAAGCAGATGATTTGATAAAAGTCAAAACTTGATTTTTGTAAGTAAAAAGGTGAGATATAGAGGGTGTGATCAAAAGCTTATGTACAATCTTACCTGGAGGGTGGTGACAAGAAAGCAACAGTCCATGGCCGTCATGGGCTGTCTCTGATCTCCAAAGAGCGAGGATGTAGTTCCTTTTTATGAAGATTTGTTCTGCATACCGAAATGCTTACACAATGAAGACCTTTTTGCTTCTCGTCACTATCACTTCTATTTGATTTACTTTGTGTTAAAGCTTCATCAAAGATAAATTAGTTGTAGACACAGTCACACAGATTAGGGTGACATATACAGAGAGGAAAGTGGTGGTGGACTTACTTTGTATTGTCTCCGATTAAGGTGTCTCCGGGCGAAAAACACGTTGGCCTATGACCTACGAAATCAACAAACACGCATAGTTAAATAGATATCTGCAGTTAAAAACACATACGCAATTAGAAATAGCATTTCGAGGGAGATGGTGGGAGAAGGTAAACAGTTAGCAAAGACGCAACTAAAAATAGATGCAAATCTAGATACTTACATTATCAACATGATAGCGTCGACCGAATTAAGATGCAGTGAGTGACACTTACTTCCGGTCGTTAGCGATCGTTAACAGAAGGTCGAGACGATGGTGAGTGGTAATAAACGTTTGTCTGCGACAGAGGGTATACGAAGAAGTCAGCGGCGTCTTCAGTTTACAGTGACAGAGGGGGAGATGGTGGTGGTGGTCGCGTTTAGGTGGTGCGTAGAAAGAGAGTAAGAGTAAGGGGTACGACTATGGTTTGTGAGCGAAAGAGATGCAAGAGAGATTGAATGAAACACCTTTTTCCCCCATTTTAAAAGTGTGTGTTTTTAATGGGAAGAAAGGTTATACGTCTATAGAAAAAATGGAGAGATCGAGATATATCGATAAGGGACGAAAAAAATGGGGATTTCAAAATTTAAACCTAGAGAACTTAATTAATCATCCGATATATAGGGATCCAACGAGACTCAATCATCGATTAAAGAGTTTGGGTCAAACTAAGGAAAAATATGCATCGATTGATTGTATATTCACTTTGAAGATTTGGACAACTTAAATTTAATATTATTATATTGATAGTTTGTTGTACTTTAAGCTTAAATATTTAGACGTCTTAAAAAAATAATATTATTATATTCAGGCTATTTATAGAAATAGTGAGATTTCTTTTATAAGATAGTAAATATATATATATATATATATATATATATTCAAATTGACAAATTTTGTTCATATTACATATACATGTAACTATAACATAACATCTAGATAAACTTTATTTAATTTAATTTTGATTTTAAAGTATATATAACAAATATTTTATGCTAACACCTTGTTGCTGAGGCATTAATAAAATACTTGGTTCAAGGAGTAACATAATCTTGTAAACAAGATTCAGAGTAATGTTAAAACACTAATACATAAGTTTGGGTGTTATGTAACATATCTTACGAAGACAATTACACTGTAAACATGTTAGTTGTTAGGTTATGGTATTCAAAATCGCAATGGAAGCATAAACAAAAAAAAATACCATAATGTGAAATGATCACATATTCATCTATTTCTTGCAACAAAACTAAAATTAGAAACATAGTCAAAAGAATACATTTTGGTTTGATGATTCTTGATATAACTTGGATGGATCGAGGGTTCAAAATAGCTCCCCTCTAATATAGTCTCCCTCTAAAGTAATGATCAAAGCCAAAACGGTCAGGGTTTATGTGCCTTTTATCTTAGACTTATCCCTATCTTTTTGGGATAATTATCCATAATTTGTATCATAAGATAATTACACTTTAACCATTGAACTTAACCTTTAATTAATCTATCACCTTATGATAAATTAATAAACTAGTTCATCATATTTCTCTTTTGTCGTTTTATGCTTAAACCATATGTTGGGATGCAAACTCAATCTCACATCGGCAAAAAGAAAAACTAGATGCTAGCATATAAGGTCGGTAATGAGTAATCTCTTCTATCACCAATTGGTTTTAGAAAATAAAACATCATTGTTCTTCTATGCTGGCATGATTGGGCTAGTAGCGATCCTAACAAGTGGTATTAGAGATGCGGGTTGTGTTCCTGTGATTGAAGATGTCTACTCACAAGTTTGATTTGGATAAGTTCAATGGTTCAAATGAATTCAATATGTGGAAGGCAGAGATGAGGGCTCTTTTTGCTCAACAAGGATGTACATTGGCACTGAAAGGAGAAGAAAAATTGCTAAAGGACATGGTAGCTGACAAGAAAGTGGATATTCTGGAAAGAGCGCATAGCGCTATTCTGTTGAGTTTAACAAATAAAATACTCAAAGAGGTTGTGGATCAAACTAGTGCATTTGGGCTTTGGGAGAAATCGATGGGTTTTAAGCACTACAACATTCCTATGGTGTACATGCAACCCTAATGTTTTGGATCTAAGTTTTTCTCTATTGAACATGCAAATTGAATACCAAAGCAGGGAACCCTAAAACTAGCATACATTTTCGAAATTCACAAGTAATTAGGGTTTAGATGTTACCTCTCTTGTTATGTAGCAATAACAAGTTCACCTTGATGATCCTAGACTCTTGAAAGCTTAGTTCCCCAAGTGTTGCACCTCTAATGGAATCACAAACACTCAACACAACAAGGATGAAGAGGAGAAAGTATGAAATCGGCCAGGGTTCTTCCAAGAAGCATAGATCTGAAATCCTTAGTCAAAGGGGGTTTATATAGTTGGGGCTATTAGGGTTTTCAAGTGGAAACCCTAATTTCCTTGCTTAGGCCTTAAACGGTCCATAGACCTCCATAACAGAAGCCTTGGACGAATTCTATAGGGCCTCCTATAGATTTCATCCAATCCTCCCATAAGAGTCCATTAGCCCAACATTGCAACTATCAATGATTTGCAAAACAAGTCTCTCCATTATTAATCAGTTCCTTTTAATCCCAAAATTAATATCAAATTAATTTCTGATTAATTACTAATTAATAATATGGTTTCCAAATAATATATTAATCTTATAATATATTAATAAAATCATTCTGAGTACCAATTTATTATTTATATAATAAATCATACTCTCTCTCTCCACTAGTCATCCTATCAAGTTGCATGAGTGAAGGCAACCCAAAAGGACCATGCTCATAATCAAATCAAATACATACCAAATATAGTTGTGGGCTTAGACACCTAATCCAACAGTCTCCCACTTGGATAAGTCTAATAACTATTATTGCAAGTATGACTTCAGAATCTGATCAGCAATCGTAGCTTTCAAAAGCCGTTGTTGAACTCTGATCTTATCAGTAACGCGTCCTTTAGATAAGGGATCAAATATTCCTCTGTTCTACAAGATATCCTATGGACATGAGACATGGATTATAATCATTCTCTCTTTCCAAGTTCTGTTTCCCGATTTCCGATTTATGACGACTGACTAATTTGAACAAATCAAATCAGTCCAGGCTTGGCCAAGCGCTTAGGGTGTCATCACTAAATCATCGAGGGGCCCACATATATCTCTTTTATCCCCTTAGGTTAAAAGGAACGGATAAACTTCGACTCATATGCTTGTACTATTTACTCATCAAATCACACACAACAATACGTTTTATAACATCAAGTTACTGATGCGTTTACGTATTATCAATGTGCAACTGACTCGTAAACAACAACTATATGTCTCAGTTTTAAGAATATAAGAAATTATCGTCTCACAAACACTCGTGATAAAATCTATGAAGTGATTCAAGTGAGCGTGGGTTTAATCCAATAGTCAAATCCTATTTCAGGAGTACTCACGAACACTGCAGCAAACATTTGCTATGTCTAAGATTTTAGACAATCTACAGTCGGATTCATGACAGTCGTACCTCATTACTTACTCCCAAAGTATGATCGACTATGGATGTTTGAATAACCTAGTTATTCGGGAAGTAAAACATGCGAAGTGAAACACAAGAATAATCTAATTAACTATGGTCTCAAAACTTTTGAATATAAATAAAACACTTATTATTTAATCACCATATTAATTAGCCCTTATTCATTGTTTAACGTTTCGACCAATCAACTCAATACTTGAATTAAAACAATAGTCATCCTATGCTCCAAGCATGCACACTATGTTTATCTATGGTCCTTTCTTTGTGAAATAGATCAATTGAACACATTTCCAATGATTCTCATTTCACAATTCCAAATCCTTATCACAAGTGTAAGAATACCAAATTCTTTCCACTACTAGAATCTGTTAGAGTCTAAACTTACATGCAATGATCCTTTTGTAATGTCGAGGCTCCAAAGTCTGGGAGACTTGGACAATGATATTACAAAACATTTCACTGGAGATTGTTACAAGACAATTCCACGGAAATGAACTCTCTCATTCAAAGTACATTCCTTTGAACATCCTTCTTGCATTAAAGTTTCTAACTTACACATAGATTCTTAATATCCAACTCCTATTATGGAAACATTTCCATAATTGCCATACGACTATCCATTCTAAATAGAATCCTATCTATTCAGAATTATATCAATATGCTCCATTCAATACTACACTCACAACTGTCCACATGCAACCAATCTTCAGTAAACCTTAGACTGTCCTTGACAGTTGTTCAACAACCTTAGTCATATCTAGTTCCAGTCATTTTTCCCTCTTAATGCCCTAGGCATTTGGAAAAATCAGAACAGACGAATATTATAGCATATGCAATCGATCCTATACCCGAAGCATATGGGATACGATTCATAATGTCTTACATAAAGACGTGACAGTCTCTTGCTATAATATTTCCATATATCGAATCTTCCTATGTTGAATCACTTCAACATGATATTCATATATGTCCATGACTAAGTTTGATTAAAATTTCAATCTAAGCTTTTAGATTCGAAATGAAGTATGGGTATCTTCTCCCTATTACTTTCTATAGCGAAACAATATCCATACTTGCAACTTTGCAAATTTGTAACCTTTGTTTCCTACAACTAGTATTGCCTACTTTCAACACTTAGTACAATAATTATGCTCCCACTAACATAATAATTATACTCTTGTTAGCATAACAATTATGCTTCCACTAGCTTTGACATGTACCCAGAAATCAGCCGCACTTCTAGAAATCAATACTTACTGACTTTCATACCAAAGTTTAGATTTCTAATACGTGGTGCTTTGATAAGTCTTTACCTAGACTTCTCAAGCTCATACACTTTTTCATTAGATAGCTCACGTGTGTGTCTAAACTCTTCCAGAACTTATAGAAATAAGTCCCGAATATTCAAACTAATTGCCATTTCTCACAATTCGAACTATGAAGAGGGATGTCGTAATCATATTCGAATTTGGGAACGTAATTATCACAACCGCTAACTTTAATCCTTAAAAAAATCTACTAGTGAAAGCATTTCCTCACAATCATTTTCATGAAGTAGAGAGAAACCAATTGCCACTTAGATCTTATGGTGTATGTGTTCCTATCCATGCGAACTTGTCATTGCGAACCACTATCGTAAGACAAGGTTTATGACAAAATTCAAACTCATTTGGACTGAACTTGTTCAATCTTAATTTCTTGCCAACTGGTAGCACAAGGGCCTACCATTGCTTCCAAGTTATTAAGAAGCTCACCCATATAGATCAATGTACTTTCCATTGATCAAGGTGCTTTGCTTTATGCAATCAAATAAGAACTCATAGAACTCACATGCATAGTCAACTCAACTGGAATAGGCACAAAAATAAGAATATGTCAACACGATAGGTTATCAACCTCAGGTCGTGTGCTAGTGATAACTAAAAGGTTTATTCTTGATTTAGTTCCTGAAACCATTCAAGACCATTAAGACTCCCACTAACCTATTAACATATAAAATTCTCTGTCAAGGAACATTTCTTGACAACCATATATCCAATAGTTAGTGTGAGATCTTATCAAGACAACACTTCATGTCATTGGTCTTAGTTGATCTTTGTTTTATCCAAAACATCACAACTACCAGTTTTAAATGTGCAAGAGTAAGAAAACATTTCATGAGGCGTTATAAACCTACTTAGAACATGCTACTCAAGGTAGAACTTGGAGTAACTTGATCATATCTTTAAAACTCGATTTGGAACGAAGTATGACTCATCCCTTTGATTTAACCATTTCAACAATCCTCGATTCCTCTTCTTAGTCATGTAAATGCACTAGGGTGTCCTTGGAGGATCAATTGTGACATGGTTCCATAATCATTAGGATGATCATAAAACACGATATTAAAGTACTCTCATTTCCTTTCAGATTGGAGAAACTTTTTATCCTTCTGTCCTATTTGATTCTTCTTATTCGTTCTGCTATACTTTGAATCTTTTCGAGGTATCAGAATTATACTTAATCTTGTAAGCATAACCATATTTACTGAGCTTTCAGTAAATCATGACGAATAGACTTTATCGTCCTTTGTGGTGGATCTGACCAGTACATATCAATGTGTACTAGATCCGTTCGTCTTTCACTTGACTCACATATACATGTGAACAAGGAATTAGTCCCAATTTTCCAAGGATCAAGATTCTCATACATCACACAATCCAAATCATGTGATTCCAAGTTTCTGTCCAATTGAAACTTGGGTGATGAGAATCCTTCCTCTCTTGGTAAATTATGACTTTACCACAAATGATATAACTAAGAATCAAACCATTTTCAACATTGATAACAACAAAAATATATAAACAACAATTTTCCATAAATGTCATTGGAAGGAAACATAAAGTAAATAAAAAAAATTTATTAATAATGTGCGGAAAACTTGTCCTTACAACACAAATACATATGAAAACTATGTTTCTTGATATTCCTAAGCAATCTATCATAACTCCAAAGTAGAAGCTCAAAAATCTGATCATCGAACCATGCGATCGAAATCCACTTCTTCATGATCAGACTCAACTTACCTTTCCTTTAAGCTTCATTCTTTCTTTTAGACTCTGCAAAACATCAAAATGTAACTTTACATCATGTAATAAGAATCTATAAATAGGAACTTAATAGAGTTAGATAGTGAATGTACCTGAAGTAGAGCCATACAATTTGACTTTACCATCTCTTAGATCTCTCAGGTAGTCAGGGCAGCTTCGCTTCCAATGTCCCTTCAATTGGAAATAAAACAGATAGACTCTTCAGGAGTGACACGTGGACCTATCTCAAAATTTGTCTTTCTCTTATGGTCAAACCTTTTCACCATGGCCAATTTCCTTCCCTTAGGAGAAGAAATCATTTCTGGACTATCGTTGTCATTGCATACGTCCATGGAAATTTTGAAGGTAGATCTTCCAATCAACTTTGCTTTACCAGTGTGCCAAATCATTGCTGATTCAACATCAATTAGCAAATAGGTCAGATCAATGAGGGTCACGTCGTGGTCCGTCATATAGTAGTCCTTAACGAACTGACTATACGACTCAGGAAGTGATTGAAGAACCAAGTCAACAACCAGCTTCCTTGGGAAAACGACACCCAACATCTCTAGTCTGTCAATGTGCAACTTCATCTCCAAGACGTGTGCACACACAAAACTTCCGTCTTGGTGCTTGCATGCTAATAGGGCTTGAGTAACCTTGAACTTTTCAAGTCGACGAAAACGTGGGACAGGGAGAATCACTGGAGGAGGTGGAGGAAGTGAAGTATGATCTCTAGTTCCACAAATGTACGACAAAGGGATTGATCTTTCACCTCGATCGACACGTGGAATATCATCTTCATGAGGAAAGCTTTTACCAAAAGGATAAGGAAGACCATAGTTGTCAGAACTAGACATCTACAAGGGAAAAAATTCAAGTTAGTTGATACAATCCTTAATATAACACCCAAATGAAATATTAAGGCTAGGACCCAACACAATAATTCACAATTCGGAAGAGAGATGTCATAATCCAATTGTAAACTATTTGAAGGTAGGTAAATGACGATTTGCCAATTCCACCACGAAAAACGAAATTTTAAACGAATTAGGTTTTAAATGAAATTTCTAGATCTTATGAGATTGATTGTACTTTTAAATGGCGTGTTTAATCTCGATTATGCCCTTCAAGTTTGTGACTGGGATACCGAGGATCAAAAACAAGGTGTGAATAACCATGTAAATTAACTTGGTACTCTCGATGTCATCTATCATCTAATCAATGTGTCGGTTAACCACACACGCTCTATTGATCAACGATAATTTACGAGAAACCCATTTCCATCCTTCATTAGTCTCATATTAGTGTGCCAGTTAACCACTAACGACCAATAAGGTGCAATGTGCAATTTCATGGGTTAGCATCAAATTCACATTTTACCTAAAGTAACTAAGATTGGGAATTAATAAAAGCATTTAGTTACTTTATATAATCATTATAATTTTAATGAGGATTAATGTCCAATCAAAACCGTTCGGCTAACGACCCTCCACTGGTCAAGGGTGCGGTGGGTAAGAGTGGATACCCAATGACAGTCATTTTACAGGTCGCTTCCTTAAACACTGTAACGCCCGTGTTTTGGGGCTAAGCATTAGTAGATGATTTAATAGTCTAGGTCAACTATTGTAAATCTTTTTGAAGTAATAAAGATGAAATATTTGAGTATTATGTGAATTATGTGCTTATATATTTGTTTATAAAGAAATAATAAAATAAACGTCAAAATTTAAGTTTTGAATAAACCCGATATCTTTACATAAAGTTGTAGTGGTCGAAACAACGATTCTGGGGATATAAAGAACGCCGAAATCCGAGTAATAACGAAGAAGTTATGATCCGTCGAAGTTTCGCGACGGAACCCGCACGACACCGGAAAGCGTAAATAGTGAATTTACGATAGAGCGATTTTTAACATTAGCGATCTAAACAAAAGTCGTAGAATACGTTAAACCGATAGCATGCATAAAAAGAACGCCCAAATCTGACTTCGTATGAGCAAATTATGATTTTTCGAAGTTTCGGCTTAGTAGTGTACAACCCTAAGTTCGAATATTAAATTGAGCGGTTTTTAGCCGACACAACCTAAACGAGAATCGAAGATCTCGTTAATAGCAGCGTAACGATAAAAAGACAGACGAAAACGGACGTCGGACGAAGAAGTTATGGATTTTAACGGACCAATCATGTCCCGGCCTGTTAAAAATATAACTTTTAAAATAAATTTAAAATTAGCCGACGGAGTCTAAACGAAAGTTGTAGAGTACGTTCCCGCCTACGCGTGGATATAAAAAACGTCGAAAATTAAGCTTGTATGCGAAATATACGATTTTTTGAAGTCGGAGTATGAATTTGCGAAGCCTGATGCGAACTCGATGACGTGGCCGAATCCCAGCCGTCCGATGCTGATCATAGAGCTCGTTTCGGATCGTGACACGTCGCCTTCGCATACGCCCATCCTCCCAGCTTGGGACGCGCCGCGTACATCTGCTTTCCTCGGCCCAGCATCGTCCACGTCGCCCCACCGAAGCGATGACACCCGTGATCTTATCCGACTTACGCCCCGCGTCCAAGGCCCTGTATGCCCGGTGTACGTCCGAGGACCAGCCTATAAAAGGGCTGCGAGGGCAGCCGAATTTCTCACCCCTTCCATCATAACTTTCTCTCTCTACTTTCTCTCACTACCTCCCTAACCCCCTCCTAAGTCTAGGTAAACCCCCTAGCACCCGAAGGAAGCCCCGGGGCTCCCGAAGCCTCGAGAAAAAGAGTCTTTCGGTTCGGAAACGCTGCTCCAACGAAGCCCGGTTTTTGATAAAAACCCGTTATAAGTGAGCTACGCCTACACCATTTTAAAGATAACTTTTAATTAAATATAATACCGTTATTATGAACCTATAAATAAGATTTATCAGTGATTCAAAGTCGTTATATTGATTGATCTACTTACGGGAATGATGTCTAGGCTGTGATTTAGTGAGATGTTTTAAGTGGGATTTCCAAACAGTATACTTTGTATACCAAACGGACCCTACCTCCGATATGATCCTACCTGGTTGTTCCTTACTTGATAGATCATGAAGTAGACTCTGAGTTAATGATGAATCTAGACTAATAATTAGTCGCAATGAATATTAGACTAAAATCTAGTGGTAACGATACTAGGTTTCATCGAAAGAAAATAAATTAATAGAAGCGAAGCGCTGTCTGAGTTCAGAATCACCACCTTAACAAGTGAGTGCATAGTTACTTCCATCTTACACATAGATATGAAGTATTTAATATAAACTACGTGCTATGTGTGCATATTGTCGGAATACTTGTTGTCTATGCTGATGAAAGATTTTTATACATGTTTTAAATGATTTAAACTGTATATGTATTTTATATCTAAAAAAATGTTGGGGTAAAACATGGGTAGATGTAATAGATGATGTGTGATAAAATGATGAGAGGCCTCGATGTTGTTGTTGTTGATTCTGTCATCTAGCGGAGTATGGGTGACGACTACGGACTCTTCTAGACAGTCTAGTGGAACACTAGCAGGCTCGCAACCTGTAGGTGTTTGTGAGCGATGTGTTCACCGGTGTACTCCATCCCCCTCATGGTTGCCTTTAGGACATTTATTGCTAAGGAACCCCCTTAGCAGTAGTGTCCATCCCGATGATGATCCTTAGGCTAGGTCCCTTATGATAGGTGTTTAGGGACGTAAAGTGAGGATAACGGGAACGAGTAATCGGGTTATTGTTGGTTGATGAAATTAAATAACTTATTTATTGTGGGTTGAAAACCCTATGTGCTCACCAGACTCCCAAGCCTGACCCACTCAGTTTCTTGTATTACAAGTAGTGGCGTACGAGCATAGATATGATGTTTGGGATGAGAGATTACGGATATAGGCCTGTAGATATGAATAAATGTAGTAAGGATTATATTGTACTGTTTATGCTTTTGATCTGTATCGAACATGACATCCCGGGGTTTTTAATGAAATACATTTTTTTGGAAATACTTTGATAAATCTTTATCGAATTCTATTTTGGGAACAAATTCCGCAACACTTTTATTTAAAATGTTACTCTGATTTTCAAACAAAGCATAAACAAAATCGGTCTTTTATGGCCGTGAAAATGGGGATGTCACAGTTGGTATCAGAACATTAGTTTAAGCGAACTAGGAATTTGTAGGATTTATAGACTTAAACTTAGAATGCTAAGCGATGATTGTGAGATTAGTGTCTGCTATATTTTAGACACGTGCACTAGCTTATTTTAGGAAATATACCTAAATTGCTATTATGTGCTAAATGATTTATGTTATAGCTATAAAGATGCCTTATATGTTATTAATTGATCAGATATATGGTCTATTGTCGACCAGATCTGGAAACTTTATGTGTTCAGATTTCTAAACGTATAAATTACGGTATTAGAACTAGCATGTAACTTTTCGGAGTGACAATGAAGAATTATACGTCTATCGTAAATAAATATTTTCCTATCTTAATATTCTCGTCTCGAACTTATACTTGGTGCCAACCGAACTCTCCAAAATTGAGAGGTTCGTAAGTGGATTGCCAGCCGACTTTGGGCCGACGGTCAAGATGGCAACCACTCTGAAGGCAGTTGTTCGAGCAGCTAAGAATGTAGAGACCCAGCTAAGGGAAAGGGGTTTAGAGAGGGTCGAGGTTGGTGAGAAAAGGAAGTTCGATGGATCCTTGAGGTCCAACAAGAAAAGTAGGTTCTCGAAGTCTGGTTTGAGAGGAGGAGGAGCAGAAGCGAAGTGGTGTGACAAGTGCATGAAGAAGCACTTTGGAAAGTGTGACGGAGAAGTCACATGTTTCAATTGTGGAAAGCCCGTGCACTATGCCAATGAATGCACCCTCACCAAGAAAGTCTGCTACGGGTGTGGCAAGGAGGGGCACATTTCGAGGGACTGCCTGAAAAAGAAGGAGACAGCAAGACCCAACATTCCACCGAAGCTGAAGGGGAGAGCCTTCCAGATGACACTCGAGGCTGCAAAGGAGGCAACAAATGTCGCTTCAGGTACCTTTATTGTAAATGGTTTACCTGCCAGTATACTGTTTGATTCCGGAGCAAATTACTCCTTTGTATCGCATAGATTTGGTGGGAAACTAGCATTACGTGTAGAAAAACTTGATAATGCCCTAATTGTGGAAGTTGCCAGTGGAAAATTCGTACCTGTTAGTGATCGTATTAGGAACATCGTCATCGACCTAAATGGAAATGAATTCCACAAAGAGCTGTTGCCCATAGAGTTGAACGGTTTTGACATCGTTTTGGGAATGAATTGGCTTAGCACCAACGATGCTGAGATTCTTTGCAGGAAGAAGATAGTAAGGGTGAAGATATGGGCATATTTAGTTATAAAATGCATGCATTATCTTAATACTTTATGTTGATTCTATCTCATTTAATGAACAAAAGGTGCTTAATTAGCTTAAATATTTCATTTTCAGCAATAAAGACATGCTCGGAAGGAAAAGGAAGCGGAATTGGCGATTGGAAGCTTAGATCTTGGATTTTGAGGAAAGAAGGATGTTGCTGACAGCTTGACCCCTCGTCAGTGTTTTGGCCATATCTCATGAACCGTAGCTCCGATTGACGAGATTCAAAATGTTATGAAAACTAGACACAATTTCAGACGACTTTCATGTTTTGAGAAAATGTTGATTCCAAGTAAACTTGACGAGTTGGGCCTAAACTCGACGAGTTGGTCAGAATGTTCCCGATTCGAAGATGCCTTGCCGTACACGCTGTATGCGCGGATTATCGAAAAAACTCGACGAGTTGGTGGTGAAAACTCGTTGAGTTGGCCCTGTTTTCAGAATTTATATATAGAAACGCTTCTCATTCGAACCCTAACGTTTGCTAGAGGCTAGCTGCGATTATTGAAGACCAGAAGGGTTCTTGAAGCTTTAGTTTTCGAGATTGCAACCTAAGAGACAATTTAGAAGAGAATCAAAGGCAAATAATCATTCTTCTTTTCTTAATCTTTGTTTTGAACCATGTTTGAATCATTATATTTTGATTTTAGATTATTACTTGCTGTAGATATGAGCTAAAAGCTTTTTACTTCTGTTTGGATGAGATAATCTTATGAACATGGTTTGATTGAGTGGTTGGATTAATATTAATTTGGTTATTCATCTTGTTAAGCTTGTTAAAGATCCTCATGTATTGATGATAAATGTTTTCTGTTATTAAGTAAGTTATTGAGTTGCATGAACATCTTCTTGATTACTTGATTCATATAGTTTTGTGAATACAAGATTGTATGCCTAGGAATAGTGAACATGAAACTAGGGTTAACTAGAAAATATGTAAATCAATGTGTGAGCATGTGTGATGAACAACCACATATGAGTTGATTGAATTGAACAAATTTATTAGCTATTATTACAAGTCTTACTTGATATGAACTGAACACTAGGAAACTTGTTAGTTTAATCAACTGACCATTGTTTGAATTAACTTGTCTACTAAAGGATTGGTAATAGTGAACATGAACCCAATCACATTAGGAATCGGTAACCATTAACATATTAATCCATTGCACTTGCCACGAAATCAACCATAGGAATAAGTGAATCAAATCTGAACAGAAGTCTCTTTTATCATTGAATCTAGTTGTCTTTTCTTGTTCTTCTTAGTTGTTAATTATCTTTGCTTGAGTCTTAAAGTGCTTGTTTAAGTTTCTAGTCTTGCAAAACTAGAGAAACCCCCCTCTTTTATTAATAGTTTTATTTAGATAATATTAGTATTAATTTTAGCTGTTACCGTTCCTTGTGTTCGATACCCTACTTACCTGAACTAAACTGCTAAACGATAGGTACACTGTCTTTCCTGTGTTTGTCTTTGTGTTTAAGTTAGTAGGATTAAGACTAGTTTGTTTAATACACATCAAGTTTTTGGCGCCGTTGACGGGGAACGGTTCAAATAGTTAATTTTATTTGCTAATTGTTATCGTTTGTAATTTATTGATTAATTTTTTTTATATTTAGTTTAATTTTTATTTTTATTATTATTTATTATGTATTTTCCAAATCTCGATGCTCTTGATGCTTTTCTTGAGGAAATAGTACAGGAAATTGAGCAAGAAGATGAGTATGACTCAGATGAAGATTTGATGAAATTTGGAAGATGGTTAGATAACATCTTGTCTAACGAACAAGAACAATCTGAGTCACAAGAGCTAAATCTACAAGATGAAGAATTTAATCCAGAAAAAGATTTGGAGGAGCTGGAAAGATTGCTAGCAGAGAGGTTAGATGAAGAATAAGAAAAACCTAAGTTGCAGGAACCAAGCCGTGGTTTGACCATTACCACGTCGTGGTCCCCTGTATTTCCAGTTTGTGTTTCGAAGCATGGGGTGACGACTCCAAATTTGTAGAAAGTTCTGAAGCGCGATCCATTTCTGATTAGTATCCAACCGGTCCCAACCCTTATCAAGATTCTTGGGTTACATGAATTAAAGCTCGTTTGGCCAATTTTTGAAGCAAAGAGCCAAATTTTACGAATTGGTCCAAAGAAAATATTCAATGCAACAGATGGATTGGCATTGAGTTTATTGGAAGTTTATTAAGTTGTGAGTCCAGCTAAAGACTCGCACAAAAAGAAGCGCTTGCGGGAGGCAACCCGTCATTTGAGTTTGCTTTTCCTTTCCTTTTTCTTCTAGTATTTAAAGATAATTTAGGATTTTAATTTTTGATGTTTGTTTTCCTTTTTATTATGTAGTTTTTTGCCTTTGATCTTTGCAGAGTTTAGGTGAGAATTGATCCAATTAATTAAAGCGTGAGAGATTTAAAAGTGAGGGGCCGAGTTGATTACGAGAAGATTAGAAGATTTGAGTGAAACTATGAGTCCGATGCTTTTAATGGTTCAAAAAGAGTCTCGTTGCTGAAGAAACAGAGGAGGTGTATTACCCTACTACCCTCCTTGAACATAAAATCAAAACTGGAGCAGAAAGGAAAAGTTGCCTATACAGAGCCGAAAACTCGTCGAGTACACACTTAAAACTCGACGAGTTCATGAAGACTTTCGTGTTTTTCTGCTGAGTCACGATCCAACTCGACGAGTCTCTATTTATAACTCGGCGAGTTCCTCAGTTTCTTATTTTCAAGTATTTGATTTGATTCCAATCAAGGCGGGCGCTATATACATTTATGAAGACCATTTCTAGGCGATTCCAAGAAGCTTTTTCCACTACATTAGGAGCCTAACCACACGAGACGTTTGACACCCAAGGCATGGATGAGCTGTTCCCATGCCAAAGTTAGCTGAAGATGGAGCTTAAAAAGAAGAAAATCAACCTCGCAAATTCTATCCCAGGGGAGTCTGTTCCAATTCTCTCTTTACTTTTATGTTCTTTATCATGCATAACATGCAATGGGGACATTGCATAAATTAAGTGTGGGGTAGGGGGTTGATTACATTAGTTATATTAGAATCCTAGGTTTAATTTTTAAAAATTTGCATAAAAATTGCTAGGGCCTAATTTAGAAAATTTTGGTAAAGCAATTAGGATTCCATGTTAGTATTATGTTTGACGATTGCATGAGGACCCAAATGTTTAGTTGAGCCTATATACGTTATAATGCATTTGTGGCCCCCTTTATTCTAGTGAAATCATGGGACAAAAACACAATCTCGCTTAGTTTGAGGATCACAATATGTTTAGCATCGTGTACTTGAAATGTATCCAGAAAAACTTAAGTAGTCATTGCACACTAGACTAATGCCTTTAACCAATAAAGGATGAAGTTAAATTCCCTTGCTTAAGCATATGTTTTCCTAGGTTTTTAGTTTTGAGTGGAAAAAGTGCGTTGAAAAAAGAAAAAAAAAGAAAAAAGTTGAAAAAAAAAGAGTGATGAAATGTTTGAATAAAGAATCTACAAAGCTATGAAGACAAAGAAGAATATCATGAAGAAAAGCTACAAAGTATAAAAGATTCAATCAAAAGTTGTATTTGTCTTTTATTTGTAATTTTCTTTTCTAGGTTATTTTATCGTATGTGTGCTTGTAGATTTAACCAAAAATGACTTGAGGTTAAGAAAGTTTTTTGGGGATGGATTCAGAGGGATGCATAAAATGAGCGTTGTTCAAAAGAAGTGGGCGAGTGTTTATGAGGATTGTAAGTATTTAGAATTGAGGGGGGTCCTTAGGAAAAATTTTAGACACAAATGCATGCGTTGCGGTCTTGGCATAATGGCGGGGTTCGATTGGGATTGTCTTATGTGGTATTAGTGTGTTAAAATTCAGTTTTGCTTGGGGGCAAGCAAAAGTCAAGTGTGGGGTATTTTGATATGGGCATATTTAGTTATAAAATGCATGCATTATCTTAATACTTTATGTTGATTCTATCTCATTTAAAGAACAAAAGGTGCTTAATTAGCTTAAATATTTCATTTTCAGCAATAAAGACATGCTCGGAAGGAAAAGGAAGCGGAATTGGCGATTGGAAGCTTGGATCTTGGATTTTGAGAAAAGAAGGATGTTGCTGGACAGCTTGACCCCTCGTCAGTGTTTTGGCCATATCTCAGGAACCGTAGCTCCGATTGACGAGATTCAAAATGTTATGAAAACTAGACACAATTTTGGACGACTTTCATGTTTTGAGAAAATGTTGATTCCAAGTAAACTCGACGAGTTGGGCCTAAACTCGACGAGTTGGTCAGAATGTTCCCGATTCGAAGATGCCTTGCCGTACACGCTGTATACGCGGATTATCGGAAAAACTCGACGAGTTGGTGGTGAAAACTCGTCGAGTTGGCCCTGCTTTCAGAATTTATATATAGAAACGCTTCTCATTCGATCCCTAACTTTTGCTAGAGGCTAGCTGCGATTATTGAAGACCAGAAGGGTTCTTGAAGCTTCAGTTTTTGAGATTGCAACCTAAGAGACAATTTAGAAGAGAATCAAAGGCAAATAATCATTCTTCTTTTCTTAATCTTTGTTTTGAACCATGTTTGAATCATTATATTTTGATTTTAGATTATTACTTGCTGTAGATATGAGCTAAAAGCTTTTTACTTCTGTTTGGATGAGATAATCTTATGAACATGGTTTGATTGAGTGGTTGGATTAATATTAATTTGGTTATTCATCTTGTTAAGCTTGTTAAAGATCCTCATGTATTGATGATAAATGTTTTCTGTTATTAAGTAAGTTATTGAGTTGCATGAACATCTTATTGATTACTTGATTCATATAGTTTTGTGAATACAAGATTGTATGCCTAGGAATAGTGAACATGAAACTAGGGTTAACTAGAAAATATGTAAATCAATGTGTGAGCATGTGTGATGAACAACCACATATGAGTTGATTGAATTGAACAAATTTGATTAGCTATTATTACAAGTCTTACTTGATATGAACTGAACACTAGGAAACTTATTAGTTTAATCAACTGGCCACTGTTTGAATTAACTTGTCTACTAAAGGATTGGTAATAGTGAACATGAACCCAATCACATTAGGAATCGGTAACCATTGACATATTGATCCATTGCACTTGCCACGAAATCAACCATAGAATAAGTGAATCAAATCTGAACAGAAGTCTCTTTTATCATTGAATCTAGTTGTCTTTTCTTATTCTTCTTAGTTGTTAATTGTCTTTGTTGGAGTGTTAATTGATTATTTAAGTTTCTAGTCTTGCAAAACTAGATAAACCTCATCTTTTATTACTTGTTTTATTTAGATAATATTAGCATTTATTTTAATTGTTTACCGTTCCCTGTGTTCGATACCTTACTTACCTGAACTAAACTGCTAAACGATAGGTACACTGCCTTTCGTGTGTTTGTCTTTGTGTTTAAGTTAGTAGGATTAAAACTAGTTTGTTTAACACACATCAGGTGAACCCACCTAGAAAAGAGTCATTTATGATGTACGGGGACAAATGCAGAGTAAATTCTGGAATCATCTCCCTGATGAAAGCCAGGAAATGTTTGTCCAAGGGATGTGCATCGTACTTGGCATTTTTTATCGATGCTAAGAAGGAAAAGAAGGAGGTACAGAATATACCGGTGGTGTGTGATTATCCGGAGGTCTTTCCCGAAGATCTTCCCGGATTACCGCCTGATATACAAGTAGAGTTCCGAATAGACTTGTTACCAGGAACGACACCAATAGCAAAAGCACCGTACCGATTAGCACCGACAGAGTTGAAGGAGCTTATGACGCAACTTCAGGAGTTGTTGGACAACAGTTTCATTCGACCTAGTTCATCACCCTGGGGAGCTCCGGTGCTATTCGTGAAGAAGAAAGACGGAAGCATGAGAATGTGTATAGACTACCGAGAGCTGAACAAGGCAACGGTGAAGAACAAGTATCCATTGCCAAGGATTGATGTGACATCCCCATTTTCACGGCCAGAAAAGACCGATTTTGTTTATGTTTTATAAAAATTAGAGTACTTCTTTTGATAAAAATGTTGCAGAATTTGTTCCCAGTAAAACATGATAAATACGTTATTAAAGCATTTCTGAAGAAATGTATTTTTATTCATTTTAAAACATTTGGGATGTCATCGTCAATACAGAAACATAAGCATAAACAGAACTTACATTCATTATCACTGGTGATCTACACCTCTTTAATCTCTCAGTGTAATGTAACTTCATATCGACACCTGTGATAGAAATAAACTGGAGTGGGTCAGGTTGGGAAACCTGGTGAGTACATAGGGTTTTCAACCCACAATAATATAATTATTATGTTTAAACATCAAACAATCAACCCAATTACCCATCCCCATTATCTTCTTTACTCTTAAGGATCTACCCTAAGAATCAACTATTCCTCGTTCATTCATTCCTAAGGATCATCCTAAGCAATCGTCACGAAGTCCATCGTCACCGGGATTTAGGCACTAAGTCTACATAGTCGCCAGGATTTATACAACAGGCACTAAGTCCGCATAGTCGCCAGGGTTTAGGCACTAAGTCTGCATAGTCGTCAGGGTTTATACAACAGGCACTAAGTCTGCATAGTCGCCAGGGTTTTGACACCAAGTCTGCATGATCGCCAAGGTTTAGGCACCAAGTCTGCATGATCGCCAGGGTTTAGAGTACACCGGGTGAACACATCGTTCACAACACCTACAGGTTGCGAGCCTGCTAGTGTTCCACTGGACTGTCTAGAATAGTCCGTGGTTGTCATCCATACTCTGCTAGATGACGGGGCCATCATTTGGGAAAGGCTTCTCACATCGTCCACCTCTCACACTCACCTCGTTGTCTATAACACCTCTCAACTCATCATCCAACTCATATTCCATCTATTTCATCTACCCATGTTTTACCCAACATATTATCGTAGATATATATATATATATATATATATATATATATATACAGTTTAAATCATTTAAAACATGTATAAAATCGTTCATCCAGCATAGACAACAAGTACTCAGATAATATGCACACATAGCACGTAGTTTATATAAAATACTTCATATCTATGTGTAAGATGAAAGTAACTATGCACTCACTTGATAAGGTGGTGACTCGGTACTCGGACAGCGCTTCGTTTACTTTAAAATAATTTCCTTCGACGAAACCTAGTATTATTACCACTAGATTTTAGTCTAATATTTACCGTGACTAATTATTAGTCTTATTATTATTATCATTATATAAGCGTTTAAACAATACTTTCCAACCACTATGTACAGACAGGGGCCAGACATAAAACTCCGGAGGGCAGGACCATTTTGGCATATAGCACTTCTGAAATCCAACAACCCTATGCGGCCCTTTAAACCAGATTTCCCGTACCGCTAGTAGTTAAAAAGATATTATAACGACACTTATATAAGTCATAATAATAACTCAAATATTTATTATAAGTTCATAATAACAATACTAATTTTAAATATAAGCTATATTAAAATAGGTAAGCATAACTTACTTACAAGGGAGTTTTAGCTAGGAGTCGGGCTCTGCAGGGGCAGAACTTCGTCGCTGAATCTTTCTAAGAAGATTCGTACAGCGCTTCAGCGCTCACCTTACTATACTAAAACTACAGAAAGAGAAGTCGAATCACGAGGGACCGAAATGCTCGGGGGATAAGAAGAGAAAGACTCGTGAATCAAGAGAATGGTGCAAGAAATATGAGAGCCCAAGCCTCTTATTTATAGTAACTGAATTTACAAAAACTACCCTCCATAATTACTTAATGACCTTATAGTTATATAAACGACTAAACACCCCTTCATAATACTATTTTAAATAGATTTAACGATATTTGTACTAAAATAATGTAGAAAGTACTCAACACTAGTCTTATAATAACCGCATCGTCGATACCTTTCTAATGATATATACATTTGTATATATATGTGTACGTATATATGATTTATACTTTATTTTAATACGTAAATATGCTATTATAATTTGTAACTCGTTCATACGAACTCCATTTTTGACGTTCTTTATATCCACGCGTTGGTATTTACGAGTACTACAACTTTCATTTAGACGCCGTCAGCTAATTCTCATTCTATCTCAGATTTACAAAACTGTATCGAATTTATCGCGCTCGAAGAGTAGGGACCAAGTTTCGTCCATATCTTTAACATACGAGCTCTACTCTCGACATTATTTATATCCACGCGTAGGTAAAAACAAGATCTAAAACTTTCATTTAGACTCCGTTGGCTAATTCTCGACCGCTCTTAAATTTAACAGTAGGAGGAGATTATACTATTAAATGTCCGCGTAAAATTCGTAACTTCTACATACAGACTCCGTTTTTGTCTGTCTTTTTACCGTTGAGTTCCTATTAATGAGATCTTCAACTCTCATTTAGGTCGCGTAGGGCAAAAACCGCTCGAACTAAAATTCGAGTTTCGGGCCGTGCAATGCTATGCCAAATCTTAGAAAATTCATAACTTCCTCATACGAAGTCAGATTTGGGCGTTCTTTTTTTTGTATGTTCTCAGTTTAACGTATACTACAAATTTTGTTTAGATCACTAAGGCTAAAAAGTCTTCTACCGTAAATTCACTATTTACATCTCCCGGTGCCATGCCGGTTTTGCCGTAAAACTTCGACGGGCCATAACTTCTTCGTTATAACTCGGATTTCGGCGTTCTTTATATGTACGGAACCCTTGTAACATATACTAAAACTTGGTTAAGATTAATCCATCTAAATAATCTTTCATCAAAAACTCATTTTTGATGCTCATCGTCTCTAAATTTTGACTAGCTCGGATCTGCGGGCGTTACAATTGATGACCTATTCGATCAGCTGCAAGGTTCGAGCTATTTCTCAAAGATCGATCTTAGGTCAAGATATCATCAGCTGAAGGTGAGAGAGCAGGATATCGAGCTGCATTCAGAACAAGGTATGGACACTATGAGTTCTTGGTTATGTCGTTTGGACTAACCAATGCTCCAGCAACGTTCATGGATTTGATGAATAGGGTTTGTAAACCATTCCTCGATAAATCCGTGATAGTGTTCATAGATGACATTCTGATTTAATCGAAAATCCAGGAGGAGCATGGCAAGCATCTACGAGAAGTGTTGGAAGTACTGGAGAAGGAGAAGCTTTATGAAAAGTTCTCCAAATGCGATTTTTGGATCCGAGAAGTCCAATTCTTGGGTCATATGGTTAACCAAGGAGGGATAATGGTTGACCCAACAAAGATCGATTTTTGGATCCACGTCGCCCCACCGAAGCGATGACACCCGTGATCTTATCCGACTTACGCCCCGCGTCCAAGGCCCTGTACGCCCAGTGTACGTCCGAGGACCAGCCTATAAAAGGGCTGCGAGGGCAGCCGAATTTCTCACCCCTTCCATCACAACTTTCTCTCTCTACTTTCTCTCACTACCTCCCTAACCCCCTCCTAAGTCTAGGTAAACCCCCTAGCACCCGAAGGAAGCCCCGAGGCTCCCGAAGCCTCGAGAAAAAGAGCCTTTCGGTTCGGAAACGCTGCTCCAGCGAAACCCGATTTTTGATAAAAACCCGTTGTAAGTGAGCTACGCCTACACCATTTTAAAGATAGCTTTTAATTAAATATAATACCGTTATTATGAACCTATAAATAAGATTTATCAGTGATTCAAAGTCGTTATACTGATTGATCTACTTACGAGAATGATGTCTAGGCTGTGATTTAGTGAGGTGTTTAAGGTGGGATTTCCAAACAGTACTTCGTATACCAAACAAACCCTACCTCCGATATGATACTACCTAGTTGTTCCTTACTTGATAGATCATGAAGTAGACTCTGAGTTAATGATGAATCTAGACTAATAATTAGTCGCAATGAATATCAGACAAAAATCTAGTGGTAATGATACTAGGTTTCGTCGAAAGAAGATAAATTAATAGAAGCGAAGCGCTGTCTGATTTCAGAATCACCACCTTAACAAGTGAGTGCATAGTTACTTTCATTTTACACATAGATATGAAGTATTTAATATAAACTACGTGCTATGTGTGCATATTGTCGGAATACTTGTTGTCTATGCTGATGAAAGATTTTTATACATGTTTTAAATGATTTAAACTGTATATGTATTTTATATCTAAAAAATGTTAGGGTAAAACATGGGTAGATGTAATAGACGATGTGTGATAAAATGATGAGAGGCCTCGATGTTGTTGTTGTTGATACTGTCATCTAGCGGAGTATGGATGACGACCACGGACTCTTCTAGACAGTCCAGTGGAACGCTAGCAGACTCGCAACCTATAGGTGTTTGTGAACGATGTGTTCACCGGTGTACTCCATCCCCCTCATGGTTGCCTTTAGGACATTTATTGCTAAGGAACCCCCTTAGCAGTAGTGTCCATCCCGATGATGATCCTTAGGCTAGGTCCCTTATGATAGGTGTTTAGGGACGTAAAGTGAGGATAACGGGAACGGGTAATCGGGTTATTGTTGGTTGATGAAATTAAATAACTTATTTATTGTGGGTTGAAAACCCTATGTGCTCACCAGGCTCCCAAGCCTGACCCACTCAGTTTCTTGTATTACAGGTAGTGGCATACGAGCATAGATATGATGTTTGGGATGAGAGATTACGGATATAGACCTGTAGATATGAATAAATGTAGTAAGGATTATATTGTACTGTTTATGCTTTTGATCTATATCGAACATGACATCCCGAGGTTTTTAATGAAATACATTTCTTCGGAAATACTTTGATAAATCTTTATCGAATTCTATTTTGGGAACAAATTCCGCAACACTTTTATTTAAAATGTACTCTGATTTTCAAACAAAACATAAACAAAATCAGTCTTTTCTGGCCGTGAAAATGGGGATGTCACAAACACCCCTTATAGACTAGCTTCGTAAATGAGGCGTACTAACGGTAAGACTGACTTTTACTTATACATATATAATATATTTGACTTTTAATTTTATATAGTATAAGGGTATATTTTAAACTTTTAAAATACTAGGTGGTTTAAACCATTAATAAATTAGACTTTTAATTAAATTTAAATCATATCACTATGGATTTATTAATTCTCTCTTTTAATTAAACACTTAATTAATATAAAAAAATCCATAAGGATGTATTTTAAACTATTTAAAAATACCAATGTTCTAAATTTAAGATTTCAAAATTAAGACTATTTAATCAATTTTTAAATTATAAAACCATGAAGTGCACTTTTGAAACTCTTCAAAATACTTGGGTTTAACTATTTAATTTTCTAAACTAAAACTTTTAATTTCAAATTTAAACTATAAAACCAAAAGGATGTAATTTAAAACTTTTTAAAAATTACTAGGTTAAATATTTGAATCAAAATAATCTTATATTATCCATATTTAACCAAATCCTTTAATTTTGATAAGGATATCATATACCAATAAGAAAAAATCGATTTTAGGCATTAAAAACGAGTTATGGTAATTATCCAAATCAAAATCTGACCAAAAAATCAAAAAATCTGGCATCAGACGAGTCAACTCGTCGAGTTGCCAAGTGAACTTGTCGAGTTCATGCAACTCGTCGAGTCTGCTAGTCAGACAGCAAATTTTTTTGATTTCTTGTTCTTTTGGCAGTCCACTCTGGCACCAATTCAATTGAAAAACGACCTAGGCTCTAATACCACTGATGGGTTTTGAGCACTACAATATTCCTATGGTGTACATGCAACCCTAATGCTTTGGATCTAAGTTTTTCTCTATTGAACATGCAAATTGAATACCAAGGCATAGAACCCTAAAACTAGCATACAATTTCGAAATTCACAAGTAATTAGGGTTTAGATGTTACATCTCTTGTTATGTAGCAATAACAAGTTCTCCTTGATGATCCTAGACTCTTGAAAGCTTAGTGCCCCAAGTGTTGCACCTCTAATGGAGTCATAAACACTCAACACAACAAGGATGAAGAGGAGAGAGTATGAAATCATCCAGGGTTCTTCCAAGAAGCATAGATCCGAAATCATTAGTCAAAGGGGGTTTATATAGTTGGGGCTATTAGGGTTTTCAAGTGGAAACCCTAATTTCCCTGCTTAGGCCTTAAGCAGTCTATGGACCTCCATAACAGAAGCCTTGGACGAATTCTATAGGGCCTCCTATAGATTTCGTCCAGTCCTCCCATAGGAGTCCATTAGCCTAACATTGCAACTATCAATGATTTGCAAAACCAGTCTCTCCATTATTAATCAATTCCTTTTAATCCCAAAATTAATATCAAATTAATTTCTTATTAATTACTAATCAATAATATGATTTCCAAATAATATATTAATCTTATAATATATTAATAAAATCATTCTGAGTACCAATTTATTATTCACATAATAAATCATACTCTTTCTCTCTCCACTAGTCATCCTATCAAGTTGCATGAGTGAAGGCAACCCAAAAGGACCATGCTCATAATTAAATCAAGTACATACTAAATATAGTTATGGGCTTAGACACCTAATCCAACAGAAATTATGTGACAAGTATCAGAACAATTCTCTGAAGAACAGGTTATATCAAAAGCAACGTTTGTATACTCTTAGGATGTCAGAAAGCACCCAAGTGAAGGACATCTAGATAACTTCAATAAGGCCATCTTGGATTTACAAGGTGTGAATGTAAAGATTAAAGATGAAGATCAAGACTTATCCTTTTATGTTCACTGTCGAATTCTTATGAGAATTTCGTTGATACCATGTTGTATGGTAGGAAAACGATCATTGTGAATGATGTGAAGGATTACTTGATGTCCAAGGAACTAAAAAGAAAAGTTTCAGTTGGAGAAGAAGTTTCCAGTTCTGGTTTGTTCGCAGGCAGAGGAAGAACATCAAATATAAGTAAAGGTAACAGAGGAAATTCAAATTCTAAATCTAAAGCCAACATCAAATGTTATAACTAGAAGGAAAAGGGGCACTTCATAAGAGATTGTCCATTTCCGAATAAAGGGAATAATGGTGTTGGATCAAGCAATAACAATGCTACTGTGGTTCAAGGAAATTTTGATGTACGGATGATGGTGAAGTTTTGACTGTATGTACAACTAGTTCTATTGATGCTTGGATCTTGGAGTTTGGAGCATCCTATCATACGACATGCAATCATGATTGGTTCGACTCCTTCAAATAGTGGAATGGCACAATCAAAATGGGTGATGATTAGTGTCAAGGGCAGTGACACAATGCAGATCAAGATTCACGATGGTATGGTCAGGAAACTATATTGTTGGTTCGTTCCAGAGCTTTGAAAGAATCTAATTTCTCTTTCCACTTTGGCGAAGGATGGACTAAATTATTATAGAGAGGGTGACTAGGTAAGAGTCTCCAAGGGCGCTCTTGTAGTTATGTGTAACATCCCCAAAAGGAGGTATGACTTCTTAAACTTAATATTTTATGTGTATGCCAAGAGTAGTCTTTATTGTGGAAAAGGTGGCATTTGAGTATGCGGGGCGTACGCATGTGTACACGCAGCATACTCATGCACTTAGCATGGACGTGGAGGCCACTTAGTACGCTGGGCGTACTAGGCTCAGAATGAAACCCTAATATCTTTTTGTGTCCCTATATAAAGAACATGATGGCCTCATTTCTAGCCACCATTATCAGCCTCCAATCTCCTCCAAACCCTAATATCGTTCCCATAGCTTGTGTGAGTGCTTGTGGCTCATTTGAGTGTTCTTGTGAAGCTTCTGGTTGAGAAGGAACCTTGAAGGAAGGATAGCTTGTGCTTCTAGCTCTTGGATCTAAGTTCTACTTCAGTTGGTGCATCTTCCAGAGGTATCAAGTTTAAAACTTGTTCATTGTTTGTTCTAGTTCTTATTTTGGGTCCTTTTTAGGGTTTTAGGTCCCAAGTTTGGAACTTTGTGAGTTTGGTGAACTCCAGAGCTATTCTTCTGTCCTTTTAGGTGTATTACAGTGATTTAGTCCATAAAAATGAGTGCTTGGACGTCTTAATCTCTTCATGCATGAGTTGTATGGTCTTTTGTTTTGAGAAAGATAGAGTTTTTGGGATTGGGTCTTGAATAGCCATGCAAAGGATTAAACTCAACAAATTTATGAAGAAATAGGTCTTATTTAGCTCAGATCCATGGTTGGAATGCTTGTCTTGACGGGTTAAGACCAAAAGAAGTGAGAAGAGAGAGACCGAGTAGCGTAGGGTGGAGAATCCCTGTCGCATGCTTTGCCAGCTGTACGCCCAACGTGGAGAGTTATACGCCCAACGTACGCGCTGGGTGTTGACTTTCGTTGACTTTTGAGTTTTAGGTCAAATTGTGGACTTTTGACCAAGGAGGGGCAAAATGGTATTTTTACCCTTCTGAGATTTAGTTGAGAGGCTTGGTCTGGCGCTTCGAGGTTATTGATATTATTATTAATTAGAGTTACATGTGGCACATTTTAGGAGGAGACTTGTCACACCCCCAAACCAAGGATGGCGGAAACGTCCGGGGGTGGAGGACTTCATGTAAAGTATCACAACAACGAGTATAATAGTGCTCAAAGTAAATACAACCATCATAAATATAATTGAAAAGGTTACACCATAGTATATGTTTACATGTTTCAAAATCAATTACATTATGATGACAAAATAAACTGTTTGACGATTTAACGTCCCATCCTCAAAGTGCTGATGTTTTCTTGTTTCACTGATTCCCTGAGAATACAAGTAGTTTTGAAAAGTGTCAACAATTAAGTTGGTGAGTTCATAAGAGTTTTGTTTGAGAAAGAAACCGTTTTCCTTGAAAAAGCGACAAAGTATGTTTCCAGAAAATCCGATATTTTCTTAACTAAGTGTGAAATGAATGCTCCTATGTTACGCGATAATGAACCCTAGAAAGACCTGTAGGTTCCTTCTATAATTACCCAGCGTATATAAGTTATATAAATTTAAGTTAAATAGACCGTCGAATGTAATGGGTCTGCCCTAGGCCCACAACCAAACAAGGAAAAGGAAATAAAGCGGACCCACCAATTCTAAGTCGATTGTGACTAGATTCTTATATAACTCTAGCATATACACTTAGCAATTATAGCTGAAGCCTAACAATTCTAGATAAAATGTAGTTTTAATAGAAATATGTTTCCAAAGAAAATCCGATATTTTCCTTAAAGAGTGAATTGTAAGTTTCTGTATTAATAAATAGTGCATCCTAAAATTTCCTATAGTTTCCTTCTATAATCTCTAAGTGTATATAAGTTATATAAAATTTAAGTTAAATAGACCGTCGAATGTAATGGGTCTGCCCTAGGCCCACAACCAAACAAGGAACAGGAAATAAAGCGGACCCACCAATTCTAAGTCGATTGTGACTAGATTCTTATATAACTCTAGCATATACACTTAGCAATTATAGCTGAAGCCTAACAATTCTAGATAGAATGTAGTCTTAAAAACCAAGGACCGAGACTATGCTTATCATAGTTCATCAAGTAGTGGTAGTGGACATAAACTATACATATCATAATTCACCAAATAGTGGTAGTGATAGTGAACATGAATTATGCATATTATAGTTTATCAAATAGTGGTAGTGGTCATAAACTATACATATCATAATTCACCAAATAGTGGTAGTGATAGTGAACATGAATTATGCATATTATAGTTTATCAAATAGTGGTAGTGGTAGTGAACATAAACTATACATATCATAATTCACCAAATAGTGGTAGTGATAGTGAACATGAATTATGCATATTATAGTTTATCCAAAATGTTTGTAATGTATATGCAACCTAACTATACCTATTATAGTTCTAGCATGTTTGTTTGTGATGTATAAGGACCATTTTTCTATGTAAGTTGAATGTATAGCAAAAATATAACTATGTTTATCATGCCTTATTTTTATACTAATAGTAATAATGGAGAATTCTTACAATTCAGTGAGTATTTTCTGTTATATAATTATACCACAACAAGAAACACATGTAAAATATGAAATCTTCAAAGATTAACACTTTGCTCAACAAGTTACAAAGTGTGATGAAAGTTATAAGTTGTTATCTAAATTTTTACCTTTCTACACTGTTTTAGAAAAATCATACGAAGTCGAAAACTGATTCCGTAAATTCTGAGAGTTCACAAAATGTGTCTAGTTTATTCATAATTTTTATTATGATTTTTAGAAGTCTTTAACTTGTGTTAAAATGTTCATATTCACAGACTGGTCCGAATTCGTTTATGAAATGATAGGCAGTTTTGTAAAAATCACCATAAATCGTAGAAAAATCGTATGGAGGTGTGCAAGTAGTCATTTTAAAGGTATGAACCTGAACTATTTGTATATTAAACAGTTTTGAAAGATATTAAGTTTAGGATAGTCAAAACAGTCCGTGAATAAGACTCAACTTTTCTGATGAAAGCTGTTGTTTGAGTTTAGTTAAGTTTTTGGTGTTTTAACTTGTATTCCCCCCCTTAAAACTTAAGAAAAACATGAAAATATAGGGGTATGAACTCACCTTGAGTGATTTCAGTAGGTGGATGATGGAGAAACGAAGTGTTCAACTCAAGAACACTTGGGAGATGCTTTGAAGATTTGAAGATCTAACACAATATGACGATATTTGTGTAAGCAATCTATGATTTAGATGAAGGATAGTAGAATATCCAAGTGTAGGAGGAAGATACTTACCAAATGTGGAGGAAAAACCCAATACCAGCCTTTGAATCTCGAATTTTTAGAGAGAGAAAGTGAGAGAGAATGAAGTTTGTTCTTTGGTGGAAATGAGAGAAATGTAATGAGAGAGGAGGGTTTTCCAGCTCTTGACCAAGTGTGTGGCTGAAAAATGGTGGGAAAAGTACTATGGAATGACTAGGTATGGTGGAAGGACAAGGGGTTGTACTATGAAGGTATGGGGAGGTTGCTTGTGTCCTTGTCCAAAGGATAAGTCAACACTCCACCTAAATTTTATTCTTAGGCAAGGATTTTCCCCAAAATATAATTAACATATGAATATTTGGGGTTTATTATGTTAAAATATGAGTTTGGGTGAAAATCCCACGTTAAAATCTCGAAAAACGGGCTTAAAACGAAGTTTGGGTAAAAAACCGGCAATCTGGACCGAACCTGCGAGGTTCGGCTCTAAGGGAGTGAGAACCGAGAGTGGAGAAGGAAGGAACCGAGAGTAGAAGAGAGGACCGAAGGTGCGAGGGTTCGGTCGTGGCTCGCATCTCGGAACCGAAGGTCAAGTCCTCAGACCGAAGGTCAGGTCCTCGGACCGAAGGTAGGAAGGGAAGAGCCGAAAGTCAGGTCTCGGTTCTGATTAGTCAGGGGACCGAAATAGATAGAGCCCTCGGTCCATTTCGGCTGAGAGGGTTTCAGTTCTCAGGAGGTTCGGCTCCTAAGAGGGTTTTCGGCTCCTAAGAGGGGTTTCGGCTCCTTAAGGCTGTTTTTCGCGTAGACTTCCGTTTTTGAGCAGTTTTCGACTAAATTGAGGGTCGGGATGCCCCGAGTGATTATAAGAAGTTGAGAGAGATTTCGAGAGAGATTTGGGAGAGATTTGACATACTCGGAGAGATTTGACATACTTGGAGAGATTTGGGAGAGATTTCACATACTTGGAGAGATTTCTCATTCAGAGAGATATTTGGGAGAGATTTCACATACTTGGAGAGATTTCTTATATAGAGAGAGATTTGGGAGAGATTTCACATACTTGGAGAGATTTGGGAGAGATTTCATATTCTTGGAGAGATTTCTCTTACTTAGAGAGTTTTGGGAGAGATTTCACATACTTGGAGAGATTTCTCATACAGAGAGAGATTTGGGAGAGATTTCACATACTTGGAGAGATTTAGGAGAGATTTCACATTCTTGGAGAGATTTCTCTTACTTAGGGAGTTTTGGGAGAGTTAGAGTGAAAGAGATTGGGAGAGACTTCTTTTGTGACCTTTTTGAGTGTTTGGCTTCGCAACGCAAGGTTCTTACACTCTGTTAAGCCTTGTTATGAATCTTATACGCTCTCGAGGGGTATGGAACAATGTTTTATCGAGTAGATTCATCACTTACCCTAATTAGGGTTTAGAATTTCCGAACACGTGAAAACTCTAAGTGATACTTTATTTTAAGATTGCGAGTAGTACAATAAGAATCATAATGGAAACCCTAATATACAAGGGTTAGATGAGTTGACCGGTTTGACTTGTTGACTTTAGTTGACTTTGACTTGGCCAAAAATTGACGGTTGTCACAAGACTAGACCGGCAGTTCGGGTGCGAGGTTTACTTGCTTTTCTACGGTAAGTGAGTCTTCTCACTATACTTACCTGTGTGGTGATTTATGTGTGACCGGAGGTTCTTATTCGTGCTATTGACCGGAGGGTCTTAATTGCTTATATATGTGTTATTGTGCATTCTGTCTTTGTGACTTGTGTTGTTATATTATTTTGTGTATATATATTGAGTTATGACCGGAGGGTCCATACCGAGGCGTGAGACCGGAGGGTCTTCACTGAGACACATGACTGGAGGGTCCTTATTGAGTTATAGCTATGAGAGGCTAATTATTTGTGTATGTGGTATTTTGGGGAACTCACTAAGCTTCGTGCTTACAGTGTTTGTGTAAATGTGTTTCAGGTACATCTCATGATCGCGGAAAGGCGCCACCATGATTGTACACACTCGTATGCTAATGGGGATATTTGTGGATTCTGGGATATCCTGACTTTGTTTTATGGTGTTATGTATTTGACAATTATATCTGACATGAAATGGTATTAAAAACTATGTTTTTGAGAATTTTAAAAATGAAAATTTTGGTTGAAAATTTTGAGTGTTACATTATGAAGGGAAAGATGAATCCTCATGGGATTTTTATCTTGGAAGGCTCTACGGTTAGAGAAATGGTGACTGTATCCCAATCCTTTGATCAATATGATAATGAAAGAAATTTATGACATCATAAGTTGGGATATATGAGCGAGAAAGGGTTTGTGGTAGAGATGCAACTGGAAATGCTAAATCTGGTGAAGCTTGTGTTCAAGAGATACAACGCAAGGTGAAGTTTAGTTCGGTTCAACACTCAAGAAAGGAGATCCTTAAGTGTGTTTACTCATATCTATGGGGTCCCTTTACTATGAAATCTCATGGTGGACGTCAATACTTTGTGACTTTTGTCGATGATTACTCAAGGAAGACCTGGGTGTACTTTCTGAAGACAAAGGACGAAGATGAACTTTTTGGTTCATTCAAGGAGTAGAACATTATGGTTGAAAAACATACCATGAACCAAGTCAAGTCACTTAGAACAAAAAATAGGTTGGAGTTCTGCAAGACTTCGTTTGAAAACTTCTGCAAAACAGAGGTATAGTGAGGCATCGCACTGTACGGTTAACACCATAACAAATCGGAGTGGCAGAACAGATGAACCAAACACTGGTGGAGCATGCTCAGTACATGCGATTATTTTTTGATTTATCGGAGCAATTCTGGGCGGAAGCAGTTAACACTGCTTGCTATCTGGTGAACAGATCTCCATTAACTGCAATTGATTGTAACACTCCTCAAGAGGTGGTATGGGAAACTCTCTGATAATTCTGGTTTACGAATGTTTGGATGCCCTGCTTAAGCTCGTGTGAATGATGGTAAAATGGAGCCGAAGGCAATGAAGTGCATATTTCTAGGATATGCATCTGGAGGGAAAGGTCATCGTCTGTGGTGTACATAAGAAGGAAAGACTCCAAAATTTGTTATTAGCAGAGACGCGACCTTTGAATCTGTTATGTGTAACCAAAGAGGAGGTGGAATAAGTGTTGCAGGGAACGATCAAGGTGTTATCCAGAAGGTGGAGTTTGAAACAGAAACCCCACAAAGTTTTGTGATAAATAAGGAACAATAGGGTGGCATAAAACAACATAGACGTGAGGAATCCCTTGAACAACCCAGGAAAGAAGTGTCTGGTGATGTTAATGCCAGGAAAGACGATTTGAAGAAGCTTCTAGAGATTAAGCTTGTGATGAACGATTTTGGATCTGAAAATAAGATAACAATGGTGGAGATTCAGAGTGATAAAATAGCAGGTGACAATGATAATATGTGAACACATTTAACAAGTTAAATTGTCAAATGTGTACAAAAGAGAAAATTGTCTAAATGTGAACAATTCTTTTTTTTTTTTTACAAGTTTCTTCAGACTTTTTATAATTTCTTACGACATTTTTATGATATTTTTTCCTATATGTTTTTTTCTAATACAATGTTTTAAACTTTGCTTATATATATTTAACTTTTTGTTATACTTTCATATATTTTTAATACAAATGCTTTTAAACCAAATATTTTATAAATGTTTTAAATTTTTCTTACAAGTTTTAAACTTTTTTTTTATATATAATTTCATACAATTTTTTTATAACATTCATACAATCATTTCAAAACTTTTTTTTACAACATTTTTAAAGTGTTTCACAAATTTTGTATGGCAATTTAATACTTTTTTTATAACATTTTAAATATTTTCGTTAAATACTAGTTTAAAACGTTGTATTAAAAAAAAGTTTATAAACTTCTAATTAAAAAGTATTAAAAAGTTGTAATAATTTTAAAATATTTACATTATATAGATTTTTTTGTTTTTTATTTGATACGTAATGTTTTTTTTTTAATTTTTTAAAAAGTCTCTCCATATTTATTTTTACATATTTAATTTATTTAATTTTATTGTCAGATATTATTTACTTTAAAAATATTGTATATGCTTCAAAACAAAAGAAAAAAAAATATAAGAGGCTATATAAAATATTTCACAAAATAATAACATATTTATTAATTAAAAAAGTAAAGTTTAGAAGTAATCAATATTTAATTATTATTTAGGACATTACGGATACTTTAAAATAACGTTTGAAAAAAATAATACTAACAAATATGAAAAATAAAATCGCTATTAAAAATGGGGAAAATGACTTATTATGATAATTAATTTTTCGTTTTGTTCATATTTAGACAACTTTATTTTTTTGTATATATTTGACAACTTAACAAGTTAAATGGTCAAATGTGTAAAAAAAAGTTGTCTAAATATGAACAAAACGACAAAGATGATTACCCTAGTAAGTCATTTTCTTTTTGTATAACGTTAATAGGATAAGATATTTATTAGAAGCTATTAAAGGTTCATGTACATGCAAGATATCTACAGTAGAATTTTAATTTAGTTATGTCTATGTTTCGATAATCAATAGGTTCTGCCTAAGCAATTTTATAGTTTTAGTTTTGTTAGAAAGACAAACATTTCACGGATGAATTGGTTGAAAAATACTCTATTTGACTATTGACTATTAGGCCGGACGGAATGGAAGCGGGAAAGGGGAGCGGGAAGCTTCCCTCCCACTGGAACACCGTACCGTGGGTGAGGGAAGCAACCCGCGGAAAAGAGATGGGGGAGGGGGTGCCGCAATCTCTCTCCTCATTCTATTCGTCAGTTCTTTTTTTATTATTTTTTTATTTTTTAATATTTATAAAATTATATACCTACTAAAAAATATAAAAAATATATCAAAATTCATGGGTTTTAATTCCCTACAAAATGAGTATAATATATGTATGAAATATATTTAAAAAAAATAATAAAAAAATAGTGAGAGAAGCTTCACACACATTCTTTGGGTTTTAGGTGAGGGAAAGAAAAGTGAGGGAAATGATGGTGTGACCCACAAAAAATGAAGGAAACATCCCTCCATACCCTCCGGTCTTACAAATTACTTCGGAATGTGTTAGGAGTTTGCTAATCTTTTTTAATATATAAGTTGTTAAAAAAAAGGTTGTTACGATTAGTATATCTTTATGCTTTAATTCATAATACTAATAGATGTGTTAAAAAAGCAAACATAAATATTGTAAGACCGACTTTATGCACTTTTATGTGATCCTATGTAACGTTTTCTAACATCTCACTAACTTTTTGTTTTATTATCTCTTTCGTTCCAAAAAACAATATAACAATTGTTTTATGATTCAAACTTTATTTGATATGAATAGTGATTAGGCCACCATTGTTAACATATTGAATTTGATGCCAAATTTGGCATCCCGAGGCTTGTTTACGAATCTTAGTTATTGATATGAATAGTGATTAGGCCACCATTGTTACTATTCTAATACTATGGGCGTGTGCCAACACGTGTGAACTTCCTACACATGTGCACTTGTGGCCAACTCAAATCCTTCCCACTTATTTGACGACACATGAATTTTCTTTTCGAATCACGCTACCAAAATAAAAATACTTCACCGTCCATATTTATCTTTTTATTTTTTTATTTCGAAAGAACACCATGTTCTCTCTAATATTAAACTCAATCTTAGGGCAATTACTAATCTAGCCAAATTAAGGAAGTCATTAGCAATTTATAGCAAAAAATTAGTAAATGTACAATTATAGCCCACGAAACCGTAGGTTTCGATATTCGTCTACTGTTTCGCCAAATCGTCTACTGTTTCGTGTTTTGTATAAAAAAAAATTCATTTTTAGGATACAAAACCGTAGGTTTTTTAAAACCTACGGTTTCCTCTCGAAACCTACGGTTTCCCAAACCGTAGCTACGGTTTTGGGTGAAAAATACGTTTTTTTTTAAATCTACTGTTTTGGGGGTTTTAACTACTGTTTTGGGGAAACCGTAGGTTTTCGAGAGGAAACCGTAGGTTTTAAAAAACCTACGGTTTTGTATCCTAAAAATGAAAAAAAAAATTTATACAAAAACGAAACAGTAGACGATTTGGCGAAACAGTAGTCAACCTACAGTTGACTACTCTTTTGTGGGCTATTTTTGGCTAAGTGGTTTTTTTTGGCTAATTTTTGTTAAGTAATTAAGGATTTTGGCTAGATTTGTATTTTCCCCTCAATTTTATGTATTGGTAATCAACTTCGGATATCATTAAGTACGATATGAACTTTTATAATTACAAATATATCTTTTTTGTTAAATTACTTACTAATTCAAACGTTGAATTTTAAAAATGAAATAGGGTTCATTAGTTTTAATCGCGTAAATAATAACAACTAAACGTTTTTTATAGCTTTTATAAATGTGATAATCACAAAAAAAAAAAAATGCTTGAAGGTTGCACATTGTATTTTATCATAATCTATTATAGACCAAAATAATAATCACTTTATCCTTATTACACAAAGTGAAACCTTTTATGTTCGAGTATATTTTTAAAACATGACGAGAAATTTAAAAGCTAAAAGACATACAAATTGTACCATCAAAGATCGTTGGGCTGATCAGAATTGAGTTTGAAACCGGAGACGTGAAGTTAGGGGTGTGTTGAAGTGCTCGTCTCGTAGGAATGATTCATTTTCTTGATGATTTCCAACAAATATGTAAAAAGATGCTTGGATTCGAGATTTGGTAAGTTCTCACATCTTTATGGCCACGACCGAGAAGAATTATAGATGAGTATATGTTGCAAGATGATATTAACCCTACTAGATGGAATTTCCATTCTCCTAGGAAGGTAAATATTATAATGTGGAGAATCTTGTTGAATTGGCTTCCGAAGATTCAGAAATTGGTGAAAAAAGAGATTGATGATCTCGTTAATTATGTATAGATTCTCTCTAAGAGATGTGTGCAATCCAAAGATGATGGTGACAAAATTCATTTGGTTCCTCCTATCGACTTGGCTCATTCGAAATAAGTATTTTACAAATTTAAGAATCTAGATTACTCCCTTATTTTATTGTATTTGTTATTCCATAAATAGTAAAAATACAAACCATAAACGAGACTTCAATTACACTGTTTAATATATAATATAACTTAGAATATATAGACTTACGAAGAAAACTTCAAGCTCATATTGTTCATGGGTTGAGACCATGAATGAAATTCTATGAGATCGAATCTTTCGCTGTTCCTCAATAGTTTAGTGGTCGAGCGGTCGTCCGTTAATTAAAACTCCTCGAAAAACTTAGAGCATTTATTTTTAGAGGTGTGAAGTGGCAACTATAACTTGAAATTTTATTATCTGATGGATCGACTTATCTTCCCTACTCTTGTTTTAGTTTTAGAGGTGTTTCCTTAGGTGGATTCTCTGGTTTTGTCTACTACAAAAAAGATGGCAGTTAAAGTGATCATTTGCTGATTTGGTGGTTTATTTGGTGTTTTTGTAATTTTGAGGTTTCTTATGATAAGATTACCGAAAAGATGTAATATTTAACCCCATATATGTATTTGGTGTAGTAGTAGAAATAGTAAAATTGTAATTAATTTAGTTGATTGATTAAAAAGTCCAATCAACGTCATCCCTTTGTAGTTGTTATTTTCTTTTTCTAGAATCTTGCTAGCCGTTTTAATAAAATATACTTGCTAAAAGAATAAATAAAAACATACTTGGTTGATTATTTATATTTAAGCACTTGAGATAAAAGTCTAATGGCTGAGGTGCAGAATTTCACACATAAGGTCTAGGTTCAAAATCCTAGCACCCTTGAGGTGCATAATTTCACACATAAGGTCTAGGGTTCAAATCCTAATAGAATTTCAGCTATCCTAACACAAGACTATCATAGTATGTCATATAATCGTATACTAACGGAACACATACATCCTACCATACATTGGATATGTCATGTCATAAATAGTATAGGGAGAAAAATACCTAAGTCTAGCAAGCAGAATCGTAACAACGGTCTCCTTGAATGAAACGATTAACACAAACCACATAATACCAATCCAAGACTAGTCCTTAGTCAAAAGCTCAAATCCATCAAAGTTTGACCAAAAGTGAAACTGGTCAAAAAATTAATGGTTAGCGGTCAAAGGCAACTAGTCAACGCGTCGCGTCATACCCATGGACGTGCCATGTCCCACTAAAGTCCAAAATATTCATAACTTGCATACTCGACATGTTGCGTTCATTCCTTGGACACGTCGTGTTTTGTTTTAGCTTAAGCACTTCTCCCATTAAGTACTTAATCCTTTCAGTCAGAGGCAATAACTTTCCAGAAACCCTTAAATGAGGTTCTTAATGGATAAAGTTTTCAACTTTATCCCCAAGCAAGCCTCTAAAAAAACAAGTACTAACTCTAGATCCAAAATAAGGTAAAAAAAGCAAGGACTTTCTCGCATGGCTTTATGAGCGCTTGATCATGAACCCATTTCACCATATTAGGACTAGAAACCCAACCCAAAACAATTACTAACCTGGATTTTGTTGGGCTTTTATTTTTAAAAAGTCTAATTTTAGTGTCAACGAAAGCATTTTTTAGATTTGAATAAACTAAAACCATTTTACCCACCAATGATCATTTTTCAAACCTTAGGAATATTAAAAAACAACCATAGGAAGAAATAACTACAACCTTTGAAGACTTTGATCCTCATGGGAGGTTGGAAGTTAATGAAGTATGACATGAAACTCAAAAGTAGAAGTTCTCTAAAGATATCCACCAAGAAAGAGTTAACTAACAAAACATGCTAGTCTTCACTTGTATATAAGTTACTCTTAAGCTATTAAGACATATCCAAATAAATCTTAATAAAACGCAACTTATAATGCTTCATTACTTACACCATTTGCAAGAAAGAGGGTACTATCTTCGAAATTTGGCAGCCCTATAAGGGAGCTGTGACATCCCCATTATTCATGGCCTTTTTAAAACTTTTTGTTTATGCTTATTTAAAACATTTGTTATTACGGAATTGGTCCCAAAAATTATCCTTGACATTATATAATATCAAAATCAAGGCATTTCAGAAGATTTTACATTTTATAAGCCCGAGATGTCCTAACTGATACAAGAAACATAAGCATAAACGAAGACTTACAAAGTATCAATATACTAACGATCTACACCTCCTTGAATCTTTCAGCAGATAATTACATTATCTATAAGTATCTTCGTATCGCTACCTTTGATACAAGGAAACTGAGTGGGTCAGGTTGGGAAACCTGGTAAACACATAGGGTTTTCAACCTACAATATTATCATCTTTAATTTATATATATATATATATATATATATATATATATATATATATATATATATATATATATATTCTTCAGCATTAAAATAACCCAATTACCCCATTCCCGTTATTCTCACTTACTAATCCTAACATGATCTCGAGGGATCTTTCTTAAAGGACCTTTATCAGCAGACACCTATACTTCCTAGGTGATTAGGCACGACGATATTATAATACTTTGGCTAAACACGACAACATGGCAGTACATTAGCACTTGGGATAGGCATGACATGCACAACAGTACAATAGTACTTGGGATATGCACATTAATACTTACATCAATACAAAAGTACTTGGAATAGGCACATCAGTACAAAAGTACTTGGGATAAGCACAACAGTAGAAAAGTACTTGGGATAGACACGACAGACACGACTTATTATCTCGCATGGCTTTCACTAACCTATCACAACCACTATCTCACACAACCATGTCACAACCTCTCGTTTGTTATTTTGCACAGCCTTCACTACCCAATCATATTATTAAGTATGATAAATATACGATTAAATCAAGTAACAATCATATTGTACAACTACATTAAACACAACAAAGACATCACACATAGCAATTAAGCATTTGGAAAGTCACTATACACTCACCTGATAGAAGTAGGTGACTCAAAGTTAGCAACGCTTCACCTTCACACTTTAAAAGACAGAGTAATCTAACGAAAACCGGGAATTATGAGGGCAGAACTCTGACCCGGGAGCATCTACTAGATAACTACTTCTAGTCGGGTACTTTAGGGGTCGCAGGGCTATGCCAAATACCAGAAAACTAAGGGAAAATGGGCTACAAGAGGGGGAACTCAGATGTAGGCGTTGTAGGGGTGAGATTTGAAGAGCATATACAGAGGGCTATTTATAGGGAAACAATTTATTTTCACACGACGCATCCAAAATACACGCCTCACATTTGGTAGGAGGTGGCGACATGTCAATTTGCTATTGTGCCACGTGTCGCGAATTGGGTGGCGTGTCAGTGAGTGCGATATTTCCTTTTTTCTTATAAAATTAATATCTTGCTCATACGAGCTCCGTTTTCAACAGATTTTATATCCACACGTAGCTATCGATGGGATCTACAACTTTCATTTAGATTTCGTCGACTAATTTTGACTTTATTTTTAAAGGTATATTTTTACAGGCTTAGACTGTTAAAGTCCGTGTAAAAATCATAACCCTCTCATACGATATCCGTTATCGACTGTATTTATATTGACGGATAGGTATGGATGAGATCTTCAATTCTCGTTTAGAATGTTTTTCCTAAAAATCGACTGAATTCAATTTTGGTTTCTGAGTGTATACTGTTACGATGAAACTTTGAAAAATCATAACTTCCTCTACGAAGTTAGATTTGGACATTCTCTATACTCTCGTTCTCGGTTTAACGACTACTACGACTTTCGTTTAGATTGTTTAGGCTAATAAGAAACCTATCTCTGATTCATTATTTACGACAGACTGATTGAACGCGAAACTTCGGAAGATCATGACTTCTTCACTTGAAGTTAGATTTTAGAGTTCCTTATATGTATGGAATCCTTGTCACATACACTATAACTTTGGCTAAGGTTATTTATCCTAAATAAACTTCTATCAAAATTCAAAAGTCATTTTCAACGCTTAATATGTCTCGATCGACTAGCCCGAATATGTGGGTGTTACAATTATCTCCCCCTTAGGATGATTACGTCCCAAAATCATCAACAAAACAGGGCTTGTATTATGGATCTGCATGTTACCTTTCCATCCTAGGTAATAACCGTAACTCTTAAGTCTCTTCTATTGAGTTTCTAACCCATAGTCTTCTCGATTGTTGACGGTGCTCGATCTTGCACCTGTTCTTCTTTCTAAATTCGATCTACATTGGAGGCTCATGATCCTTCTAGAATTGACTTAACCTTAGATATTGCCTTTACTTTGACTATCGCAACATACATATGGGTCGCGTTCTAATGACCTCTCATCATATGATGCAATGGCTAGAATCACGTCTCTTTGAGTCGGATTCTAACACGAAATATACCTTCCTTCATGTTCTAATGTGATATAATCACATTCTAGTATGTAGCAACTCTAGCTACAAGCTGCTTAATCCTAAAGGCGACTACGATACTTCTATTGATCGCTTTGATTCTCTTTTCCTTCGAACTTTCAACTAAAGTCGGACACTACGTCGAACTTACCTCTTAGATTAGTCGGACTCGATTTGATATGACCACTAGGGTCAGAAATGAAATTCATTCTCTTAGCCATTACCGAAATGATGGTAATGACGGACACGAACAAACAAATTTAAATACTAGCGCCTTGGTAACCTTGTGAATCATTCTGATTTAAGTATGAATACTATATTTTCGATATTACGGGCCCATACTACCTTCCACACCTACTCATACCTGTCCCAAAATTTGTATCGCAGTCCCCAAGTTCTAAAATCACAAAACAATTTAACACATACGAGTGTGTCCAAGCAATCATAAAAATTTTCCTAGACTCCACTAGGACTTTTTACAGGCGTATCTTTAATAGTAATTCTGCTCCAACTCGGTTGGTGGTGGAAATGCTAGACGGTGGGATGACTTCGAGAATCACACCAAAAGTTTTACCATCCTGCCAATCGAAGGTGTACTCCAGATGTATCGTATTGTTATGTATTCTAAAGGCAAAATACCACTCTGTAGTTATTACATACAATATCTTCCGATAAGTATCATTCACTATCATAAGCCCTCTCATTTCCTCTATTTTCTAAGTCCGCTACGAGTCTTTACCTCGACGTTCTATACACCAAAGCAGCCGTTCGGTGTACCGAGACGAGAATAAAGATAGGGAAAATTTTGACGCATGATCCTCCTTATCACTCTGAAAAGTTATATGTCAGCTCTAATACCGTAATTAAACGTTTAGAAGCCTGAACACATAAAATTTCCTAATTCTAGGTCGGCAACAGACCTTTAAATCTAATAGCAATTTAGAAAGGCAACCTAAGGCATGCTATAATATAAATCATTTAGCACATAATAACAATTAAGGCACATTCCCTAATGTATTCTAGTGATTGTGTCAATTTAGGTATACTACCTAAAATAAAATAGACACTCACCTCACAATCATTGCTTAGCATTCTAAGTTTAAGTCTAGAAATTCCCTAAAATTCCTAGTTTGCTTAAAATATTGCTCTGATACCAACTGTGACATCCTCATTTTTCATGACATTTTTAAAACTTTTTGTTTATGCTTATTTAAAACATTCGTTATTGCGGAATTGGTCCCAAATAATAATTTCCTAATTAGTTGTTAAAATAATACTTTCATAAAATAATAATTCTCCAATTAAATACAAGTGTTGATATTTATTAATAATCAAATTATACTAATAAATAACATATTGGAATTAACTTGCTATATGGTGTGACCCTTTAGGATCATATGTCATTAACAATATTATTCTATAATGACTCTTGGGCATAAAGATCTTTCAATCTCCCACTTACACAAGAATCATCTGATACGAATATGAGTTAACCGTCCGAGATGAATTCCAAATCCGAGATGATTTCTAATTCCGAGATGAACTTCAAGTCTGAAATTAGTTTAAGTACCGAGCCAAGCCTTAGTTGCGACTGTTTGCGATTGAGTGTGAACGGTCGCAATGAATCACAGTCTAATGTTTTCAGATGCGAATGCAAGCCTCAGAGTGTGATTCAATGCGATCTGATGCGATTGGATGCGAACGATCGCAAGCCATCGTAGTCCTTAGTAAATGGGTGCGAATTGGACTCTTGGAATGCGATCCAATGGGTTGTTGTTTGGTGTTGGGTTACTTGTTGGTTTCGAAAACTACTCGGATGCGAAAGCAACGTGGATGCGAAAGCTACTTGGTTCCGATGGACTACTCGGTTCCAATGGGATGTTTAGATGTGATGGCTTACATGGGTGCGAACAAGCTATTGGATGCGAACGAGTGGTGGATGCGAACAACTATTGGATGCGATGATGGTGGATGCAAAAGTTGGTTGAGAGCAGCACCAAACACGTGGACTTTTGCATGGTTTCTTAAGGACGAAGATTCTAGACTTTAGCTTACTTTGGGAACAAATTTATTTTATTTTCTTTTAAGCTTTTTATTAGGTAGTTTCTTTTTCATTAATTTGTTTCCTTTCTTTTGTAATAGCTTGTAAGACTATAAATAAGTCCCAATTTCGAACCTTTAGAATTAATGATAGATGATTGAAGTTGAATTTTGAACGTTTGTTCTTGCTTTCTTGTATTATTGCGTATAATTCAGATTGCCGTCATTGTTTGGGACGTGTTTTTCATCCGTGGATCGATTTCAAGTCAATAGGTCTTGGCTTGTTATCAAATATCATTTGATGGATGATTTCCTTGTGACATCCCCAATTTCACGGCCAGAAAAGACCGATTTCGTTTATGCTTTTTAAAATAAAATCAGAGTAATCATTTGATTAAAAGTGTTACGGAATTTGTTCCCAAAACCAAACATGATAAAATGTTATCAAATCATTTCCGAAGAAATGTATTTTAATCACTTAAACCATTGGGATGTCATTGTCAATACAAAAACATAAGCATAAACAAAACTTACATTCATTTACACTAGTGATCTACTTCTCTTTTAATCTCTCAGTGTAAAGCAACTTCGTATCGATACCTGTGATACAAATAAACTGAGTGGGTCAGGCTTGGGAGCCTGGTGAGCATATAGGGTTTTCAACCCACAATAAATAATAAACTTATTAAGTTCTCAATCAACAATAAATTTATTAATTCCATCAACAAAAATAACCCTAATTACCCATTCCCTTTATCCTCACTTTACGTCCCTAAAACAACTATCATAAGGGACCTAGCCTAAGGATTATCACTAGGGGTGACAACATTGCTTTGGGGGTTCCTCAGCAAGTTATGTCAAATAAAACAAACATCGGGGTGACAACACTGCTTTCCCTCAGCAAGTTATGTCAAACAAGACATCCTAACATAAAACAACCAACAAGGTGACAACATTGCTTTCCTTCAGCAATTTATGTCAAATAGGCACGAAGTCACATCGTCGCCATGTGCTAGTCCATAGCTCTTATTCATCGACGGTATTTCCCACGGGAGTTCTCCCCCGCAATACATGTCAATGGGTTTTTCCATACAGCTGATGAACATACTTAAGGGGTTTTCCCCAGCCTTACTTGCCCTAAAGGCACTCATGAGGGGAATAGAATACAGCGAATGAACACTTAAGTCCATTAACACCTACAGGTTACGAGCCTGCTAGTGTTCCACAGACCATCAAAACAGTCCATGGTTGTCATCCATACTCTGCTGAATGACGGGGGTCAACGTTGGGTAAGGGCTTTTCTCATATTGCACCACTCACGCCAACATCTGGGTAAAAGCTTTTCCCATATTTCACTACTCACTATTTAACTCATGATCTATATCACTAACTCATGAACCTTGTCCAATCACTTCATAAAAGAACAAAGACTCCAAAGTTCTTCCAAATAAAAGTATAGGGAAAATACTGATAAAGTACTCCCGTACGCTCCCGTACCCCGACACGTAATAGTGTCAAAAGGAAGAACTAATGGATGAACACATAGTTCAAAAACACCTAATGAACATATAGTTCAAGAACACTTTATGAACATATAGTTCAAACATACGTACCGATTACAAGTCTACTAACGTTCCACTGGACTATCTAAAATAGTCTGTGGCCGTTGTCTATACTCTGCTAGATGACTAGATCATCTTAAACATCGATACCTCTCATCACTTTTATTTCATCACACATCATCTAATTAATCTACCCATGTTTTACCCAACATATTTGTAGATAAAAAAATATATATAATATATACAGTTTAAAACTTGTATAAAACATCAATTCAACAGTCACCTCAAATAAACAATTAATATATTTACACATAGCACGTATTTTAAGGTAAATACTTCATATCTATGTGTAAGGTGAAAGTGACTATACACTCACCTGATTTAATGAACATCGGGCAGCAATTCGTTTCCTAAAACGATCGTTTCTAATAAAACCGGGAGTTTTATTGAGAAACCGGGCTCTGCAAGGGTCGGGCTTCGAAACCGAAAAGATAAATTTTCCGGGCTTCACGGGCACTTCGTGGCGTATTCCGGGGCTTATAATTGATACCGGGGCTTCGGGGGGTGATAATATGAAAGAAATATGAGTTTAGGGGCTAAAATTGACAATTTTCAAAAGTACCCCCGGGAGGTCTCGCACCCTTGTATTTATAGGGCCGAGCCTCCTGATCCAATGGCTGAGAAGTGGCCACGCTCCGCGGATCCGACGGCTCGCAGAGGAGGCTCGCACGTGGGTCGCACCTGCGAAGGCTCGCTGGCAGTCTCCTATTGGACCGAGGTCTACTGGTCCGAAGCCTAGGCACCGTGGCAGTCAGCGAGGGTTCGGTCTCGTGCTAAGAGGGTACGTGTCGCATGGCTACTGGACCGCTTCAGATAAGGCCATGTGCTTGGATGACTCAGCAGCTTCGCCACGTGGCTTCGCATGAGTCACAGATTTCGGACACGTGTCACATTCTAAGCGAGGGTGACGTGGCAATTGTGACTATGCGAATTTTCTCGGTTTTTGTGCAAAAACTTCTAAAATCCATAACTTTCGCATACGAGCTCCGTTTTTGACGTTCTTTATATGCACGCGTAGGTAAAATTACGCTCTACAACTTCCGTTTAGACTTTGTCGGCTAATTTTGACTTTAATTTTTATATTATTATTTTTAACAGACTGGGACAGGAAATCCGTTAAAAATTCATAACTTCTTCATCCGACGTCCGTTTTCGTCAGACTTTTTACCGTTGTGCTACTATTTACAAGACCTTCGATTCTCATTTAGGTCGTGTCGGCTAAAAATCACTCGATCTAAAATTCGAGTTTTTAGCTGTCTACTGCTAAGCTGAAACTTCGAAAAATCATAACTTTGCCATACGAAGTCAGATTTGGGTGTTCTTTTTATACCTACTCTCGGTTTAACGAACACTACGAGTTTCGTTTAGATCACTGAGGCTAAAAAGTAGTTTATCAAAAACTCACTTTTTACGACATTCGACACCGTGCCGGTTTATCGTGAAACTTCGACAAGTCATAACTTCTTCGTTATAACTCGGATTTCGGCATTCTTTATATATCCGTAATCCTTGTCACGCCCACTACAAGTTTCTTAATAGATATCGGCTTTATCTAAAATTTAATTTTTGACGCTCATTTTTATTCTTAATTAATTAAACCCTAATAATTAAGCATAAAACACATAATTCACATAATATTCACATAATTCCTTTTCATTTCTTCTAAATGAGTTACAAAGGTTAACTTAGACCATTATGTCAATATTAATGCATATCCTAGAAACACGGACGTTACATTCCTGATCTTGATAAGAACTCAAATTAATAGGTCTTAAATTGTCTTCACCCGATATTCAATCTATATGTCTAGATTTTTTTTATCAAATCTATCCCTTTTTGTTATGTTCTTATCGTTCTTGTTCTTGTTTCTTATTTTCCGCTACGTTCATAAAAACCAAAAAATAAACCCTCCATATTCGCATCATAAGTGTTATCAGAGCTAAAATTATTGTCGAGTTTTTTTAGAGCTTAGTTTCAATTTTTGTTGTCGTGTTTAAAATTTCTTTTCTTGAGTTTTGTTAGAGCCGAAATTCCTGCTGAGTGTGTTTGGTTTTCTGCACAATTTCGATTTTTGCTTTTGTTGATTTCAGTTGCGGTCCCACCAGTTGTTACAAATTTTTTCACCTAAAGTATATCTTGAAGAGGATATTCAGGAGGAAGTATAAATTTCAGAAGAAGAGGAAGAAGAAGATTTTGTTCCCCTCTACAACACTGATGGGGAAGGTGAAGTTTTTAAAAAAATCACTTTCGTGGTAGAAGAGATTGAAAGAAGAGGCCAATTTAGAAGATTCGCATGGAAGGCTAATCTGGTAGAACAACATTATGAAGTCCTTATGGAGTTATGGACAATTCCTTTCGAAGAGGGAGAGAATGATACAAATATGAGTTCACATTCTGAGATGAGTTCCAATTCCGAGATGAATTGTGACATCCCCATTTTCACGGCCAGAAAAGACCGATTTTGTTTATGCTTTATAAAAATCAGAGTACCCTTTTAATAAAAAATGTTGCGGAATTTGTTCCCAGAAAAACATGATAAATACGTTACCAAATAATTTCCGAAGAAATGTATTTTATTCATTTTAAAACATTGGGATGTCATCGATAATACAGAAACATAAGCATAAACAGAACTTACATTCATTTACACTAGTGATCTACATCTCTTTTAAATCTCACAGTGTAAAGTAGCTTCATATCGACACCTGTGATACAAATAAGCTTGAGTGGGTCAGGTTGGGAAACCTGGTGAGTACATAGGGTTTTCAACCCACAATAATGTAATTATTATGTTTGAACATCAAACAATCAACCCAATTACCCATCCCCGTTATCTTCTTTACTCTTAAGGATCTACCCTAAGAATCATCTATCCTGCATCCGTTCATTTCGAAGTCCATTACTTCCAGGGTTTGTATAACAGGCACTAAGTCCATAGCTGCTAATGCTCGTTCGTAAAGCACTAATTCCATAGCTGCTAAAGTTCATTCATCGGGTACTAAATCCATAGCTACCAGTGTTTATCTAATAGGTACTAAATCCATAACTACCAACGTTTATATAACAGGTAGTAAGTCCATAGCTACCATCGTTTATCCAATAGGTACTAAGTCCATAGCTACCAACGTTTATCAAACCGATACTAAGTCCATAGCTACCAGTGTTTATCTAATAGGTACTAAGTCCATAGCTACCAACATTTATCTATCAGGTACTAAGTCCATAGCTACGAACGTTTATCTAATATGCACTAAGTCCATAGCTGCCGATGTTAATTATTAGGCACTTAGTCTATAGCTGCCAATGTTTACTCATATCATCTTTCATCTCTCATCATTCATCTACCCATGTTTTACCCAACATATTCGTAGATATAAAATACATATACAAATTAAATCATTTAAAACATGTATAAAATCGTTCATCCGGCATAGATAACAAGTATACAGACAATATGCACACATAGCACTTAATTTATATAAAATACTTCATATCTATGTGTAAGATGAAAGTAACTATGCACTCACTTGTTAAAGTGATGATTCCAAACTCGGACAACGCTTCACTTTTAACGATTCTATTTTCCTTCGATGAAACCTAGCATTATTATCGCTAAATTTTAGTCTAATATTTACCGTGACTAATTATTAGTCTTAGCATTATTATTATTATATAAGCGTTTAAACACTATTTTCCAACCACTATGTACGGACAGGGGCCGGACATAAAACACCGGAGGGTAGGACCATTTTGGCATATAACAATTCTGAAATCCAACAACCCTATACGACCCTTTAAACCAGATTCCCCGTACCGCGAGTAGTTAAAAAGATATTATAACGACACTTACATAACCCATAACAATAGCTCAAATAGTTATTATAAAGTCCTAATAACGTTACTATATTTAACTAAAAGCTATATTAAAAATTAGGTAGGCGTATCTTACCTACGAGGGGGTTTGGCTAGAAGCCGGGCTCTGCAGGGGCAGGACTTCCGAGCCGAAAGCTCTTTTTCTCGGAGCCGTCGAGCGCTCTGGGGCTTTCTTCTAGCGCTAGGGGAGTTTTTGGGAGGTTTAGAGAGAGTGTAAAGAGAAGAAAGAATGAGAAATGTGTAAAGAAAATGAGGGTGGGAGAGGTTCTACTTATAGGGTGAAATATGGTTGAACTTGGTGCCACATGTCACCATATGGTGGCAAGCCTTGGGGAGAAAGCAATGACCAAGATTGTGTCACATCACCCATTTTCGCACAGCACACTTCCAACTTCTAAAATCCGTAACTTTCGCATACGAGCTCTGTTTTTGACGTTCTTTATATCCACGCGTAGGTAAAAATAAGATCTACAACTTTTTCTTTTGACTCCGTCGGCTAATTCTCGACCGATCTTAAATTTAACAGTATAAGGTGACTACACTGTTAAATGTCCGCGTAAAATTCATAACTTCTACATACGGACTCCGTTTTCGTCTGTCTTTTTGTCGTTGAGTTCCTATTAATGAGATCTTCAATTCTCATTTAGGTCGCATTGGCCAAAAACCGCTCGATCTAAAATTCGAGTTTCGGGTCGTGCACTACTATGCCAAATCTTAGAAAAATCATAACTTCCTCATACGAAGTCAGATTTGGGCGTTCTTTTTATGCACGCTCTCGGTTTAACGTATACTACAACTTTTGTTTAGATCACTAAGACCAAAAAGTACTCTATCGTAAATTCACTATTTACGTCGCGTAGTGCCGTGCCGGTTTTGTCGCGAAACTTCGACGAGACATAACTTCTTCGTTATAACTCGGATTTCGGCATTCTTTATATGTACAGAACCCTTGTGACATATTCTACAACTTGGTTAAGATTACTCCTTCTAAATAATCTTCCATCAAAAACTTATTTTTGATGCTCATTGTCTCTAAATTGACTAGCCCGGATCTACGGGCGTTACATGAATTCCAAGTCTGAAATTAGTTGAAGTAGCGAGACAAGCCTTAGTTGCGACTAGTTGCGATTGAGTGCGAACGGTGGCAATGAATCGCAGTCTAATGTTTTCAAATGCGAATGAAAGCCTTAGAGTGTGATATGATGTGATTGGATGCGAACGATTGCAAGCCATCACAATCCTTAGTAAATGTATGCGAATCGGACTCTTGGAATGTGATCCGATGGGTTGCTGTTTGGTGTTGGGTTACTTGTTGGTTTTGAAAGCTACTTGGATGCGAACACTACTTGGTTCCGACAGACTACTTGGTTCCAATGGGATGTTTGGATGCAATGGGTTACACGAGTGCGGACAAGCTGTTGGATGCAAATGACTAGTGGATGAGAACAACTATTGGTTGTGAACAAACATCAGGATGCGATGATGGTGGATGCGAAAGTTGGTTGGGAGCAGCTCCAAACACATGGACTTTTACATGGTTTCTTAAGGACGAAGATTCTAGACTTTAGCTTATTTTTGGGAACGATTTTATTTTATTTTCTTTTAAGCTTTTATTAGGTAGTTTCCTTTTCATTAATTAGTTTCCTTTCTTTTGTAATAGCTTGTAAGGCTATAAATAACTCCTAATGTCTAACCTTTTGAATTAATGATATATGATTGAAGTTGAATTTTGAACGCTTGTTCTTGATTTTTTGAATTATTGCATATAATTCGGATTGTCGTCATTGTTTGGGACGCGTTTCTCATTCATGGCTCGATTTCAAGTCAATAGGTCTTGGCTTGTTATCACATATCATTTGACGGATGATTTCCTGATCTTGATAAGAAATCAAGTTAATAGGTCTTAACTTGTCTTCACTCGATATTCAATCTATAGATCTAGATTGTTTATCAAATCTATCACTTTTTGTTATTTTCTTATCGTTCTAGTTCTTGTTTCTTATTTTCCGTTGTGTTCATAAAAACCCAAAAAGAAACCCTCTGTATTCACATCATCATCATAGATGGATATAGGCAGTGGTGAACGTCTAGCAACCTTTCATTACCCCCAATAACATATGACGAATAATGTCATTCATCAATATCCAATTCCCAAAAGCTCAAAGCTATAATTGATGTATAAGGTGGGTTTATACTACACCTGAAAATAACCTTTATAAGTGCCCACTTAAGGATCAACATTTGACCATATCAAAGCATATCACTCCCTATACATAAGTCCCACTATGTATCTCAGGTATTAAGGATACAAAGATAATACCTTTTTATCAAGTATCACTTACGAAAGCAATCCATGAGGTGATCTTGATGCATGTCCGTTCAATACTAGTTCTCTGACAAATACTTATGAATCTTGGTTACAACCCAATGCCTACTTTCATTTAATGAGAGTCAACCAATCCAATTCATTAGTCTTACTTCATAACTTCTCCGATAATTATAACCGACTATGGACTTTTAGAATAATAAGATTATTCATGGATTGAACATGTTAATACAGAACACAACACGTATTATTGTGAAGATCATATCCCATATCAAAACAATATATAATAGTTATTGTCTTAATGTTCTAATACTCAAATACTAAATCCAAATCAAATCCCATTTCTAGAATAACAAAGTCTTATAGCTGAAGTGTGTCCATTCATACTTAGCTTAAGGAAAGACTTTATTTGTGGGCCTGACTACATTTAATTTATGTGAATTATGAGAATGCTATCATTTCCCTGTTTAACTTTATTCTAAGTATAGTTATAAATATTATGGAGAATATGATTGGTGTTATGATGTGACATAGAGTCTCTTAGCTTGATTAAGTATAATGTTGAAGTCACAAATGACTTATAGGTTATCCCTGAATGGAAGGATTCAACCTAGTTTTTCAATAAACTCATTTATCCAATCATATTTGATTAAAACTTCTAAAGTAGTGCATTTTTATTTTGTAGTAGACTGTGCTATCATGTTTTGCTTGGATCTCATTCCAACAAAACTTACTCTTCATTCCATAATGAAGTCATAATCCAATTATAACTCACAATTATATCTATCTGGTTTGAAGTTAGCATCTTATGTAGCTCTTTACATAAAGATCTTATTTTAAACTGATTATCTCATATACATTCTCTTAGTTCTTTTTAAGTACTATCAAAACGTTCTCAAAATCATCTAGTGACTTACCCATGTATCCAGTTGGTATCTAATGATATGTTCTTAGCATGATCATATTCCTGGTCTAGTGCATAATAAGACATAAATGATGGATTCATTTGCCAAGAAAATTTAAAATAGATCATTTTATTTAGCTCAAGCCTATGTGCTAGGTCCTTTTGATGCAGTCTCAAAATGATGCCATGTGGCAATGCCAAGAGTCATCCAAAGGAATCTTGTATCTTGATCTCTTTCAAGATATTGTCAATATGCAAAAGATATTAAAACTTTAACATTCATCTTTATCTATCTTAATAGATTTTATATTCCAAGAATGTATCTTGTCTTTCCTAAGTCTTTCATCTTAGAATCACTTTCCGAGTCAATGCGAAAGGGACTTGCATAGTCAGAATGCGGTTTCTCATGATTAAGTATGTCATGTTCATATAAGATTAGGAATATCAATATGCGTCGAATTAGTTCTTAGTAAACACATATATTATCTTTATTTTCATATGAAAGCATACATTGTTTTTTCATATTAAAATGACGATTCCAACCATGAGATGTTTGCTTTATATCCATAAATGTATCTTAAGGATTACACATTTTGTTAGGATAACATGGATTAAAAAAACACCAGGCTAAGCTATATAGACATCTTTAAGGAGATGTCTATTAAGAAAAGCGGGAAAACTCCAGGCTAAGCTATATAGACATCTTCAAGGAGATGTCTATTAAGAAAAACAATTTTTCTTGAAATCTACTTGCCATATCTCATAATAAGAATATATAGTTATCGTAAATAATATCCTTGTTAATCTAATCCTAGCTACTCGTGAAAAGGTTTGATCATAGCCAATGACACGAGTATGATAAAAACCAAATCCAAAGCCTGTCTTGCCATATTTGTTGTTAGTAGTGATTTAGTTGTCGATGTTACCTTTGGTGGTGATTATAACTTCCTAACACTTTGCTGACTTTTTTCATTGTATTATAAAAACTAAACACATGTTGGAACATCGGGATGCTCTGATACCAACTTAATACGAACTAATACTGGTCAAATGAAATATTATCTTATTATTATAAAGAAACAACAAGATTCTCTCAGATTCAAGAATTATGGGTTCTTAAAATTTCGATACTAATTTTTTGATACCCTCTAACATCTAATGGATCATAACAACCTTATTTTATATATTTCTTACTTAATAAACAAGAAACTTAACAAATTAGATTAACATAAAATAAGAAAAATAAACATAAAATAGGTAATCATCATATCATATCAAACTATATTATAAATGAAACATTTTTTCTATCATATTATGCATTTGAAATCTCCATGACCTTTCAATTTTCAACTTGATATAATTAATCTATTATTTTAAAATATGTTATTGGTAGACTTTTAAAATGATTATTATTATATACTTATTTGTTAATTTAAATATTATGTTAAATCCAAAATATAAGTCAAAATATGTAAGAACCTATCTTTCTAAACTTTCGTATTTCTGAAAACATTGTTACTCCAAAACATGCTACATGCATATTCATAAAACAATATTTTACATTGATAATTTATTTACATAGACTGGATACAAACCGACTATTAAGATTTTTACAAAGTTTTATATATTACATAGTTTCCCAGGAATACATTACAAAAGTTATAATATTATCTATTCTACATCTTCTACCAGTATAAAACTATACTGGATGCTTATCACCTGCAATAGTTTAAACATTGAGAGAGATAAGCGGGTGACGCTTAGTGAGTTCAATAACAGTTACAATATAACATTATGCCATATACATATCAATATGACAGAAGCAAAGAGGGACAAGGAACAAGAAAGACAAATGAGTATCATATGACAGGCTTTCCATATCAAAGAATAATCTGATTCAAAGATTTGTAATCAATGAGACATAACAATTTCAATACTCGATATACATCAATAAGACTTCAGCCCAAGTGACGCAGAAAATATAATTTCAAAATATCAATTTGCTAGAATACACAGGCTTTCAGCCCTGCCTTTGTATTTTGCTATTGCCAAAGTGATGCTTATGTCATACACTTCATGGCCAAAGACTACATACCAGTACCCAAGTGATGCTTATGTCATACACTTCGTGGTCAAAGGTATAGCTCATTATCATAATAACTTGGGAAAGCACATTGAACATATAACACATAACATAAAATTGTCCCTATATTGAACTCACCGTGAAATAACCGAGGATTAAATGATAATTTGGGCAGCACTACGGCTCTAAATATGACTATTTGTGACGAAACCGGGAATTTTAGATGAAAACCGGCCTTAAACGGGCAGAGTTTCGGCTTGTAAATATAATTTTATCGGGAACTTCGAAGCGTCGGGGCTTGCTTCGGGTGTCGGGAATGATACTGGGGCTTCTGGGGGTTAAAAGTGGGCTAAAAGGGGTTTTAGAGTGAAAGGAAATAAGAAAATGTAACATAATTCCGGAGACCCTCGGTCTCTATTTATAGGGGACCGAAGCTGCTGACTACGCTGAGCGTAAGTCTTCTGTACGCTAGGCGTACTGCGAGGCGGCCATCTACGTGGGGCGTAGCCTTCGTACGCGAGGCGTACATGCGAGGCGTGTCCTCTGATCGGAACCTGGGTCTCGGACGTGGCAATATTATCCGATACGTGTGCTTCGTGCGAAGAGAGAAGGACGTGGCCGACTTCTGACCCCGCATGCGAACGCTAGGCGTACCTCCTCGGATAAGGCTTCGAATTTTAATTTATTTTTATTTAAAAACTTCGAAAATTCATATCTTTTGCGTACGAGCTACGTTTTTGACGTTCTTTATATCCACGCGTAGGCGAGAATATACTCTACAACTTTCGTTTAGACTCCGTCAGCTAATTTTGAATTTATTTTTATTATTATATTTTTAACAGGCCGGGACAGGATAAGTCCGTTAAAACTTCATAACTTCTTCATCTGGCGTCTGTTTTCGTCTGTCTTTTTACCGTTGTACTAATATTGATGAGACCTTCGATTCTCGTTTAGGTCGTGTCGGCTAAATATCACTCGATCTTTATTTCGAGTTTTTTTAGCTGTCTACTGCTATACCGAAACTTAGAAAAATCATAACTTCCTCATACGAAGTCAGATTTGAACGTTCTTTTTATGACCAATCTCGGTTTAACGAATACTACGACTTTCATTTAGATCATAAGGGCTAATAAGTAGTTTATCGAAAACTCACTTTTTACGTTATACGGCGTCGTGCTGGTTCTGTCGCGAAACTTCAAAGAGTCATAATTTCTTCGTTATAGCTCAGATTTCGATGAGGTTTTCGCCTAAATGTTTCTAACGAGATTCTTTACAACTTTCAACAATAAAATTTTACTTATTTCAAATTTTATATTTTCGTTAAATTTTGATATTTGATTTTTAATTGGAATCTCATAAGACTTCCAATATTTTTCCGATTGATTCTAAACATAGTTTTACTTCAATTCTAGTAAAAACTATCTGTTAGAACTCAATACTCAATATCACATAATATTATTCATTACAAAACACGATTTCAAAACGTGTATGTTACAAAATATTAGATGAACTTAAAAAAATTATTCAATTGCTATTATTTTTGAAAATAGTTAAAAATGTGTAAATATTGTAAATATAGAACGACAAGTTAATAATACCAAATGGTTTTAAAATTAATGAAAATTAATTATAAATAATAATAACATAAAATTATAAATTATATAACGTTACCTTTAAAATGATTGTATTTTAAACAAACATCATGATCGAAACTAAAAGATTGTCACATACGTAAAATTTTAAATTAATCGATCATAACAGTTGTTAGAAACAATATTAAATCGAAAATTATATTTAATTTTATTTATACATAAACAACGCGTAGAAGACGTCATTGAGTAATATTGTTCAAAATACTTGAAATACACACACACACACACACACATATATATATATATATATATATATATATATATATATATATATAGTGTAAAAAAAATATTATATCAAAGTTAATGTTAATAACATAACCATTTTAAACAACATATATTTATCAATATTTTAATAATATTTTTTATAATGATTATGATAATACATTTATTTTTTAATTTAAATATTATGTTAAATCCAAACTATAAATCAAAATATTAAATTAACTTACAAAAATTTAAATATTATTTTTTAAATAGTTAAAAAGGTTTAAATATTTTTAATACTAAATGGTTTAAAATTAATAGCCAATAATTATAAACCATAATAACATCAATTTATAAATTTTATAACGTTATCTTTAAAATAATATTAAATTAATCGATATATAACAATTGTTAGAAATAACATTAAATCGAGAGTTATATTTAATTTTATTTATGCGTAAACAACGAATATATTGAGTAATATTATTGTTCAAAATAGTTAAGATGATACATAAACTTAGTGTAAAAAATATTATGTCAAAATTAATGTCAATAACATAACCATTTTAAAGAACATAATTTAATATTTTAACTACCGTATTATGTCAAAATTAATGTCAATAACATAGTTTAATATTTTAACTACCATAGGGCCTTAACAAGATTTCGTCTGGTTAGTAAATAAGGAAACAATCACAAAAACTCAATTCCTTTTGCATTTTCTCTCCCCCTCCTTTTATCTTTGCAACTTCGGTAAACATTGCCCCACTTGCCTCCTTACTTCGTATTATGGTGGGATCTACATGTACATGTTTTTATAGTTTTCGGGTATAGAGAAAAATGGGATCCACGACCAAAAGATCTAACAAAAAACATAGCCTTCGTATGATCCTTTTCTAATACCCTAACGCCTTCGTATGATCCTTTTCTAGTACCTATCTTGAGCAAAAACTATTTTTATCAACACATAAACTTCAAACTACAAACTACAATGATTTAGTCCGCATCTTCTTAACTAATATCAGTGGCGGATCCACATTGCCGCAAAGAGGGACCACTTGGTTGTGTTGCTATCCTAATTTTTATATATAAATAAATAATGCACTTAAAAATATCTAACTTTGCAATTTCTCTTTTGTACTTTAAAAAGTCCCTAAAACCTTGGATTTATAATATTTCAATTAAAATGTTTAGATGCTAGTTGGATTTTTTTTTCTGAATCCATGACTAACTATTATCCTAAGTTATGAAGCTCCCATACCATTAATTTAAATATTTTTGGACTAAACAAAAAGCAACAATAGACTTAATCTAAGATCACTTTCATTAGAATTTCAAGATATTACAAACCCTTTTCTTTAAGTAGTTAAATGACATGCAAAAACATACAAAATTAAAAAAAGAAACAAAAACAAAGGTTGACAACATGTAGCAGAACTGTTCCCTTGTCACAATTCAACCCAAAATCTTTTTAGCCCACAACTTGTTTACTTGTTCTTCATCTCATACATCCTCCATTTCCATCAAACTCACCCAACAAAACGACACATGCTTTTTATTTAATGATTTTTAACTTTGACTAACTGGATTTTCAAATCATCATATTCAATTTTTGGATGTAAAAAATCATTGTTCTTATAAAAAAAAGAATACGTATGTAAAAAACAAACAACTAATTTAAACAAAAATATCAAATCCAAAACTACTTATTGTTATAAATATTAGTTTATAACAAAAAAAAAATATACTGAAATTTCAATATATTTTCTTTAAATTTGGTATATTTGATTTTAGACATTGAGAAATGGGTAACAATCATGGAAGTATGAGATGAACATGGAGTTAGAACTTCTACATTAAATTGTACCACATGAGGCAGGACATGGGTAACTCAAATTATTGTCAACTTGTAAAAGATAATAAAACAGTTACATTATTAGTTGGATATCTTACAGTTTTTCTATCATAACAAGACAAACTAATTTATTAACCAAAAACCATAACAATAATTTGTAAATTGTAATAATAGTAATGGGATACAAATAAGAACGGCTTAAACAGAAATATATAACATAAGATATTCGTTCTGATTCTATCTGTCATGTCTTCTTCTATATCTGATTCTATCTATCATGTCTTCTATATTTCTTCTTCTCATACTTGTATCTCCAATATCATTGCCAAGTTTACGACTAAATTGGCTTTTATAACATATATGAACATGAACATTTACTTAAATTTCAAAATTATGTTTTGTAAAATTCGGCATACATTTATAAAATCAGATATTAGGAACTAGAAATATGATTGAGGTACTTCTGCCATGATGTAAACTCTATATAAATACAAAGAGCTATAAATGAAAAGGTGGTAGTTTTGTATATCGATCTATAAAGTACATATATACAAAGTACAAAACATACATAATATAACCATTATTTTGATTTTGTTATCTACATTTGCCTCTTGCGAGTGAGATTAGATTGAATTTATAAAGAAGTTTCTTGCAATTGTTACCATATGTGATAAAGAAAACAAGATAATTTCTAGAGGAGGAAGATAAAGGCATGCAATGAGAGAGAAAGAGACAATACGACAAAAGTTAATATATACCATACTTTGATATGATGAATCTATCAAATAAAACGTTTGGTGAAGGAAACAATCGCAATATATGTAGATCTCTGTTAAGAGTTTGGGAGGCAAAACTGCACCATCCACTTCTGCTTCTGCAAAACACAACACATTTCTTATTTGACTATGTTTTTGAATATAAGATTAAAGCTTAAATTAAGTGAGATGTTCTTGTAATAAGAATTTTAAACCGAAATAAACACAAACATTAATGGTTGATAATGACTAATCTCATGATTCCACGTAGTTTGAAATCAACATATGAAGACTTTGAAGATATAAGGAGTAAGGACAACTAGTGGTACGGTTTACAGTTTTTATAATATTGATTTTGCTGGATTTGTGTCAGGGCTAACATGGTTTTGTTTCTAAAATTTTTGTAGCAAATCATTAAACAAAGTAAATTAGAGCCGGATTCTTCCATGGAAGTTTTCAACTGTCCCATTGGTGAAGAACATGACAGCTAATAGATTAAATATTGAGACATGGCAGTTTGTGGTTTTGTGCAATTACACAAGAAACATCAAGGAAACTGTTGAATTAATTAATTGTTAATTAATTCGTGTTATATTTATTATGAAGTTAGTGCCCTGGAAATCTAATGATAATTATAAATAAGTTAGGATACGGTAGAGGGTCTTGTACCCTCCTTAGGGCAAGCTAGTGACTCGAATGGTGCCTTGAAGTACAATGAACAATATTGGACATTCATAAACATTAAAAATGTCCCAAAAATGCATCTTCAAAAGGGTTCTTCGATTGAAGTATATAGACGATCACTTCTATGAAGACCAATGAACAATATTGGACATTCATAAACACAACTTTTTTCTTGTTTAGGGGCACATCACTAGTGTTTAAGGCTATTTTTGGATGCTTAATGCATCTCTTGAGCCATGAATATGACCTTGGCATTTAAGACCACTTTGTTTTATACCAAAAGGTTAAATCTCAACAACCCATTAGTCCACACCAAACAAACTCAAGCCAATTGTGTGAGAGATAAATTAGACACTCAACAACCAACTGGTTATGAAGAAAAGAAACTACGACTAAGGGGGAAGCAGAACAAACTAAGTTGTAGGTATACGACCAACACAAACACACACACAATATTGTCAGGATGTTGAACAACACACCCACACACGATTATAGATGCGACAAAAAATAATAAAGAACACAAAAGAATCTATTTGGTTCACACGATCGAGGTAATCATTCTACATTACATGCAAACAATATATATAGGTTTTCTATTGATTTTGAATTAGGGTTTACAAGTACAACAATATGTGTTTATTTAGAAAATGTCGGGCCTAATATAATCAACAGGCGAAACTCACGAACCACCCAAGTATCATTGCTCGGTTGTTATAGATGCAATGAGGTTCAAATAAAACAATCGGATTCCACAACTCAACAAATATTTGATGCGAGGAAAAATAAATAACACACAGAAGTTATGTGGTTCACACGATTAGGGTAATTGTTTGCATCCGTATCCAAACTAAAGAGATATTTATTGATTTCGTTTACTCATAAGCATAGAGATAGAGTTTACACTTGGGCATAAAATACCATTCAGGCCAAGACAAAAAAAAAAATCTTGGTCATTAGCATTTTATTCCACAATTATTATTATTATTATTATTTTGAAATGACAAATTATCCTACTCCTAATTTAATCATAAACACCACCTAAGTTTCCTAATGAAACTTGAACTCATGATCAGGGCCCGGTTCTATGTAGAGGTTTTTTAAGGTAGGGCTTGGGGCCCCCAATTCTAAAGGCCCCATATTCTCCAAAGTCCAAAGGTTTAGTCCATTAAAAAATCCAATCCGGTAACCACAAAATAAATGAAGCAGAAGAATAAATCAACGATCGATGCATTCATGAAACTGAAACGACTTTGCATTCTTCTACCGATTCTGATTTCTGCGAAATATTCATCTCATCCGTTTTCAATTTCCAAGTATAGTAAAGGCCAAAGGATCCCAAAATTTTGGCTCGCTTAAAGCCCCAAAATGGTTGAGCAGTCCATGCCCATGACCTCTTCATTTAAGAATGCTTTAGGAATATGTATAGTAGCCTTGATCACAACCCTTATGCTACACATTATCCTTTAATTTGTTGAGTAATGGGCCAACTGGTTTACACTGTTATGATACATATGAAAGTCAGGGAGTCAAGCCAGCAACCCCACTTGTGAATTAAATGTATCAATCTCATATATTGTTTATTTTGGCATCTATATATAGCCACCCACATGGGCAAAGCATGATCATTCATATTCAAGTTCAAATAGCCTTCTTCTTCTCCAAAAGCTTCAACGAGACAATACAGAAAAGAAAATGAACTACTGGTCAGCTGAAAACGCCACTGAAGCTTACATCAAAACCATGAAAATGGTAGGTTAATTTATGAGAAATCTTGATCAACTTTTTGAACCAATCTTTTTCATTTCAATTTAGCCATTGTTAAAAATATTACAAAAGAACAATGTTTCGTTCAAAGATTTAATGTATAATCTCCTAAACTCCTCTTTTCATAATTTCAGGGTAAGAGAGCTAATGAACCAGATGTTGCAGAGTTCATATCAGCCATTGCAGCAGGAAATAACGCTCAACTCATGGTGGTTGCATGTGCTGAGGCGGCCGGCTCCACCACCCAAGGCCTCATTGCTGCATCTCATCAAACTGGTGGTAGGCTGATCTGCATCGTGAAGGGAATCGAAGAGCTTCACTCTTCCAAGCAAGCTCTAAGCTCAGATGCGAGCCAAGTAGAGTTTGTTGTAGGAAATGCTCAAACTCTCTTGTCAAATGACTACAAATCTGCCGATCTTGTGGTTATCGACTGCAATCTAGAGAATCATGAAGGGATTTTGGGAGCAATACAAACTGAGAGAGAAAAGAATACGATTGTTTTGGGGTATAACGCTTTTTGGAAGGATTCCTGGGTTTGGAGCAGATTGAACAGTCACTTGTTGCCGATTGGAGAAGGGTTGTTATTGATGAGAATCGCCGGACAGTCAGGCAATGGTGGCGGCAAGAACGGTGGCCACGGCGGCAACAAGGGCGGAAGGCCAAGTCATTGGGTGGTTAAAGTAGATAAATGCACAGGCGAAGAGCATGTTTTTCGGATCAGATCACCAGGTGGTAGAGTTGTTCGGGCTTGAAGTTTCTACATTCTTGTTGCCTTGTTGAAGCTGTTCATCCGTAAATGTATATAGCCATATATAGCTAGCTTATACATAATCGACTTCTGGGTGTTAATTAGATCACCAGAAAGATTATCAATTTGTACTTATTGTCGATTATGGAATTTGCGCTATTTTAGAACTTAGTTTTAATGAAATTTTGATTAAGGAAGTTTTGTATATCATGATTCATCGTATGGGTCATTATTTCGTGGGTTAATATTTAAAATAATTATTTTTAAGTCAATTTTGGTATAATATATATTCTTTCTGTGATAAATATTTAATTACAACTATGAGTCGTGTCCACGAGATGAAGCAGAAACCTTTTCTAATCACACAACCCAATTTTTTTTTTTTTTTTTACAATAATAATGTTTAGGAAATCTCTAATAAAATCTCAATATTTTAGTTTACTTTTACGGTTTAATCTCAAATTAAATTTTATTTATAAAAAATAACAAATTATCGGCTAAAACTTCAGAATAACCCTTTGTGGCCAGTTTCATAGATTTAGCCAGTATCTCATCTTTTTTCGTTAATTGATCAAAATTTTGGAGTTTTTCCATTAATTGATCAAAAGTTTGGGGTTTTTTCATTATTTTTTTACCAATAACCAAACTATTAGGACTTTTTTTAAGATTACTTTTAAACTAATGTATATTATATGATCTAAGTTAATATGTATTATTCCCCGTCTTCTTTCTTGCGCTATTTCTAGGCTCACCGTGTGTTTTTGTCGTCGTTGTCGAACCCAAAAACAAAAAGCTCACTCACAAGCATCGTTAACTCCATTGATTTTTCAAAATCATCAATTCACAACTCTGCGATCATCTTTCAATCTCCAAATAAAGAAATAAGAAAATCTTTGTTGATCACGTGGATGTTCTTATTACCTAACCATGACTTGAACCATGGTTCCAACACTCGGATGTTCCTATTACCTAACCATGACTTGAACCATGGTTCGAACCCATACATTAATGGCGTTGGTCATAGTGTTGTTAACAACAGAAGACGAATCCCGCATGGTTCAGATATGATACCTTGGCTTAAGTCTTACTTGACCCTCATTTCTCTACAAAAGGGCTAGAAAACCACGAAGAATGAACCATCGAGCTTAAAAAACTCAACATGGGTAAAAAAGTACATTTCTCCTTTCTTAATTTGGAGACTGAAAGATGACTAAAGAGTTGTGAATTGATGATTTTGAAAAAATAGATGGAGTTAACGATGCTTGTAAGCGAGCTTTTTGTTGTTGGGTTCGCCGCCGACGACGAAAACACACGATGAGCCTAAAAAGAGCATAAGAAAGAAGACGGAGAATGGTACATATTAACTTAGATCATATAATACACCTTAGTTTAAATGTAATCTTCAGAAAAGTCTCAATATTTTGGTTATTGGTAAAAAATAATGAAAAAGCCCCAAAATTTTGATCAATTAATAAAAGCCCCATAAATTGGCTAAATCTATGAAACGGCCACGAAGGGTTCTTCCGAAATTTTAGTCGGTAATCTGTCTTTTTTTGTAAACAAAATTTAATTTGGGATTAAACAGTAAACTGGCCTAAAATGTTGGGACTTTATTAGAGATTTCCCTAATAAGTTCGATACATTTCTGCATTCATAGTTTATTTTGGAAAGACAAACAAACAGTTATGTCGTAATACATCAATATATATATATATATATATATATATATATATATATATATATATATATATATATATATATATATATATATATATATATATATAAAAGCGTGAAAAGATAGGAGGATATTTAATTTCTCTTTACGTTTGATGTGATACTGTAGTTATGTAGAATTATATGGATGGTAACATGTGTTGTTTCTGTCATTCAGTTGACCATCAGGAGGTGAGGTAACAGTGGCCTTCGGTTTTTTTGGTGCGTCCATCGTCCAATTTTGAATAAATAGAGGATAGAGTGTGGATATGTAAGAGGGGCGGTACAAATATGAGTTTTCTTTTCTCTCTGATAAAGAGTATAAATGTTCAGATATTTTTTTTGTTTTTTCAAAACGGCTGAATTTTATAAACACGTTACTAGCAAGAGGCTAAAGGAACAAAAAAATACAAAGAATTATTAAACATTGGTTTTGTAACCACAAAGTCCAAGTTATGCTAATTCAATGATTCCTATTCAAAAACCAATCAAATGAATAATATTCTAGAAAATGAATTAGACTGGATAACAACATTATTTCTATACTGCCAAAGCATCCATATTGTGGTAAGCACAATGACCTCGAGAATTCTTGTCCTTGGAGCCACCACGTTAACCGAATCTATCCAAGCTAAAAGATTTGCAACACTTGAGAAAGGACGAAATGCCATATCTAAACACTTCACAATCTTCATCCAACTTTGAGAAACCACATCACACATTAGGAAAAAATGATTAACATCTTCCCACATACCCCACAAGTAAGGCATAAAACGGAACGCAAGTCAATGTTTCTATTTTCCAAATTCACCCTAATGGGGATTCTATCAAGAAAAATATGACAAAGTAAAACATTAACCTTAACCGGGACCAACTTACACCATCTAGTACCAACAATGGTCGAGTTTAAGGTTACATCATCAATGTAGTATCTAGAACTACTGACTGTGGAAACTCCATTAGGCTCCAACTCTGTAACAGCCCAAATTTTCACGCCCAAAAATTTCATTTTTATAAATTACTTTAATTAAAACATTCGTAGGAAAATACTGTCGAATCATAACATCTCATAAAACAATGTATCATGTTTGAAAACCCAAATCATAAAATAGTGATAATGTCATAGTACAATCCCAAGAAATCTCATAGTGCGAAATCTGAGGTGTGTGTGTGTAATGTGCAGCTACCGCGCCGACTCCTTCCCCTTCGCTGAAGAGGTACCTGAAACAAAACTGAAAACTGTAAGCACGAAGCTTAGTGAGTTCCCCCATAATACCACATACCATACACATATAAGGAACAGTTAGGAGATACGGGCCCCGCCCACACTCATGGCGATACGGGCCCCGCCTACACACCGCTAGCTGGGAGATACGGGCCCCACCCACACTCCACTATCTGGGAGATACGGGCCCGCCCACACTCCGCTGGTCAGGAGATACGGGCCCCGCCCACACTTCGCTATCACTGAGGTACGGGCCCCGCCCACGCTCAGCTACCTAATCAAACATACAAGTATCACACAGACAACAAGTATAACTAAATCTATCATACAGGCATATAGCATGATCGAACTCAACTAGGAGATGCGGGTCCTGCCCACACTCAGATACTAACGTGTCGCACGTATATGGGTCGGCCTTGGTGCCTTAGACCCGTTCCTACTGGAAGGAAACTCACCTCAAACGAGTAGCTGCTGATAATCTGTGCGGGGGAATCTCTGACTGCTGCTGCTCCGGAAATTCTCCGGCTATATCCCCCACAAAACACTTAATCAGAATCTGGTATCTACCCTTTAGGGTAAAATGACTATTTTACCCCAGACCAAGTCCAAGTCAAAGTCAAAGTCAAAGTCAAAGTCAACTTCAAAGTCAACTTCCAATTGACCCGACTCGCCGAGTTGGGTCGTCAACTCGTCGAGTCCCTACCCCTTCAACTGTCCTCTTCCACATCCCTACTCGTCAAGTTTAGCGATGACTCGACGAGTTCTCCTTCTAACACAACCTCAGATGAACCTTCATCCGACTCGCCGAGCGGTATGAACACTCGTCGAGCCCGTCTTCATCCTAAGAACACGTCCTGTCCTCGACTCGCCGAGTTGTATGAACAACTCGTTGAGTTCATCTTCAAGGGTTAGGAGATTGCCTTGGACTCGCCGAGTCTGTTCTAGCACTCGTCGAGTCCCATGAACTCCAGGTCTAAAATGAAGTCCAATGCGTTGGGTCACTCTTTCTGTCCTGCTACAACCCTACTAACACCCAACTGAGTTTTTTGACCCTCAATAGATATGGGACTCAAAGCCTTGGACTCGTCGAGTCCCAAGAACGGACTCGCCGAGTTGGTCACGTCCACACCCTAAATCCTCGATTTCTGATGTACAACTCATGACCAAAAGATAGATCTAGGCTCCTACAATCGTCCTAGCACGTAAAGTTACAAACTTTACGTGCATGCATGGGACTTTGAGTCCAAAAGGTCCTAAAACAAGCTCTTGGGTTGCATGGAGTCTTCCTTGGGTGGAAAAGCACCCACTTTCTGCCTTGTGACCCCTCAAAGGACCTAGATCCGAAGCCTTGTCCCCAACCATGCTTGCATTCATGGTTGGCTACCTAAAATGGCTTATAAAAGCCCTAAATCTCCACAAAATGGGATCTAGCAAATGAACTAGCAAGTTAGCAACTTTATACTTTCTGAGGACTGAAAATGAAGCACAATCTCGAACCCCTCTGGTCTCCTCTTGTTTCCTCAAGATCTTCTCCTTCCTTCTTAAGACCACCAACACCAAGATCCACCAAAATGACTTATATTGCTTCAACAACGGCTAGGGTTTTCTATAGAGGGTTTTTGGGAGCATAAGGGACGATGGAGGCTGTATAAGGTTGTTTAAATAGGGTGCAAACCCTCAGTTTAGGGTTTTGTCCAGACAGAGTCTACTCGCCGAGTCCGGGACTCGACTCGACGAGTCCATCACTTAAATCTCGCGTCTCATCCCGCTTCTACTCGGCGAGTTGGGCCTTCAACTCGCCGAGTCCCAGGCCAAAAATGCAAAATTACTAAAATAAAATACATACCAAGAAGCGGGTGCTACAAATCTCCCCCACTTATTTTAGACTTCGTCCTTGAAATCTGCTGCTCGATCCTGGAATAGCTCTAGGTAATGCTCCATCATCTCATCCACTGGCTCCCAGGTCCATTCCGAGCCCTTCCGGTGCTGCCATTGCACCTTCACGAGCTCCACCCTTTTGTTCCTCAGATCCTTCGACTTCCGGTCGAGAATCGCTACAGGCCGCTCAATGTAATTCAGGCTGTCATCGACCTGAATATCCTCTAATGGTACCACTGCCGAGTCGTCCGCCAAACACTTCCGTAACTGGGAGACGTGAAAAGTGCTATGAATCTGACTGAGTTCGGCTGGCAGATCCAACCTATATGCCACCTTGCCCACCCGGGCTATAACCCTGAAGGGTCCAATATACCTGGGACCCAACTTGCCCCGTTTCCTGAATCGGATGACGCCCTTCCATGGCGACACCTTCAGGAGAACCATATCCTCGACCTGGAACTCCAGGTCTGAACGACGCTTATCGGCATAACTTTTCTGCCGACTCTGTGCAGTCTGAAGTCTGCTCCTGACCTGCTGAATTCTTTCTGTCGTCTTGAGCACCACCTCGGTGCTCCCCATGACCCTCTGGCCAACCTCGCCCCAGCATATCGGGGTCCTGCACTTCCTCCCGTATAACATCTCAAAGGGAGGACGGTCAATACTCGTGTGGTAGCTGTTGTTGTAGGAGAACTCAGCCAACGGAAGGTAAGTATCCCAACTACCACCAAAATCTAACACACACGCCCGCATCATATCTTCCAGAGTCTGGATGGTTCGCTCGCTCTGGCGATCCGTCTGCGGGTGAAAGGCGGTGCTGAAATGCAGACGAGTACCCAACTCGTCGTGGAATTTCTTTCAAAACCTGGAAGTAAACCGAACATCCCTGTCAGAAATCATGGAGACCGGCACCCCGTGACGAGCCATCACCTCTCGAATATAAATATCGGCCAGCTTCTCGGCCGATATGCTCTCCTGGATCGGTATAAAATGGGCACTCTTGGTCAACCGATCCACGATGACCCATATGGAATCCACTCCCCGCGCGGTCCTGGGAAGCTTGGTGATGAAATCCATAGTAATATCTTCCCACTTCCACAGGGGAATATCCAACGACTGCATCTTGTCGTGTGGCCTCTGGTGCTCGGCCTTGACCTTCCTGCAGGTCAAGCACCGCTCCACATACCATGCTAGATCCCGCTTCATGTAGGGCCACCAATAATCAAGATGAAGATCCCTATACATCTTCGTCGCCCCGGGATGAATGGAGAATCGGGAGTTGTGCGACTCCTCCATCAAAACCTGGCGCACGCCTCCGAGGTATGGAACCCACATCCTGCGGTGTAATGTCAATAATCCCCTGCTGTCATAGTCGAAGGAGGAAACCTGACCCACTATACACTCACTCTTCCGATGTTCCTCCTTCATAGCCTCATGCTGGGCCTCTCGGATCTGCTCCAATAACGGGGTCACTACTGTCATCCGCATGCATATATCTCTGATCGGTGCCGCCTTGCGGCTAAGCGCATCGGCCACCACGTTGGCCTTCCCCGGGTGGTAGAGGATTTCACAATCATAATCCTTCACCACGTCCAACCACCGACGCTGCCTCATATTCAGATTTGGCTGATCCATGAGATACCTCAGGCTCTTGTGGTCTGTGTAAATGGTACAACGAACCCCATAGAGGTAATGACGCCAAATCTTGAGGGCGAATACAACAGCCCCCAGCTCCAAATCACGTGTCGGGTAATTCGCCTCGTGAGGCTTCAGCTGCCTCGAAGCGTAGGCAATAACGTGCCCTCTCTGCATCAAAACCGTGCCTAAACCCGAAATAGACGCGTCGCAGTATACCACAAAATCCTCTACGCCCTCTGGCAGGGGCAAGATCGGCTCCTCACACAATCTCTGCCTCAGGGTCTCGAATGTGGCCTGCTGCTCAGGCCCCCAACGGAAGACTACATCCTTCTTCGTAACCCGAGTCAAGGGCACGGCTATCTTGGAGAAATCTTGGATGAATCTCCGATAGTAGCCGGCTAATCCCATGAAACTCCGAATCTCATATGGAGATTTCGGAACCTCCCATCTCATTACAGCCTCTACCTTGGCCGGGTCGACCAGAATCCCGTTCTGATTGACAAGGTGCCCAAGGAACTGCACCTCGCGCAACCAGAACTCACACTTGGAGAACTTGGCGTACAAGCTCTCCCTCCTCAGAGTATCCAAAACTCTCGCAGATGCTCCTCATGCTGCTCCTGCGTCTTGGAATAGACCAAGATGTCGTCGATAAATACTATTACTGACCGATCCAGCATCGGTCTACATACGCGGTTCATGAGATCCATGAACGCGGCGGGAGCATTGGTGAGCCCGAAGGGCATCACCACGAACTCGTAATGACCATAGCGAGTCCGAAACGCTGTCTTCTGCACATCCTCCTCTCTGACCCTCATCTGATGGTAATCTGAGCGCAAATCAATCTTGGAAAACCAAGATGCTCCATGCAGCTGGTCAAAGAGGTCGTCAATCCTCGGGAGTGGGTAACGGTTCTTCACCGTTACCTTATTCAGCTCCCGGTAGTCTATGTACATACGGTGCAACCCATCCTTCTTCTTGACAAACAGGATCGGGGCTCCCCAAGGCAAACTACTCGGCCTGATAAATCCCTTGTCTAGCAGCTCCTGCAGCTACGTAGACAACTCTTGCATCTCGGGAGGAGCCAACCGGTACGGCGCGTTGGCAATCGGGGCCGCACCAGGAACCAAATCGATCCTGAACTCCACCTGACGCTCCGGGGGAATCCCAGGAAGCTCCTCCGGGAACATATCTGCGTAATCTCGCACCACCGGGACGTCACTCACCGTCACCCTACCCACCTCCCGGGTATCCATGACATAGGCGACATATCCTGCGCAACCCTGCTGAAGGTAACGCCTAGCCCTTGCTGCCGAACACAAAGCTGGTCCTCGCTGTGGCCTCTCGCCCGGAATCACCAGTTCTCCCCCACTTGGGGTCCTGATCCGCACCAACTGCTGCGCGCAGTCGATCACCGCCCCATTGGGGCTTAGCCAATCCATGCCGATAATAACCTTGTTCCCCCGTAAAGGTATGGGAACCAGGTCTACCAGGTAGCGCTCCTCGAATAATCTCAGCACACAATCTCGGAATACCGCTGATGCTCGCACCGATCGATCATCGACAATCTCTACCTATAGAGGGCAATCCAACATGCCTGAAGACTCGGGAAACCTCTTGCTGAGCGCAAGAGAAACAAACGATCGGGTAGCACCCGAATCAAACAATACCTGAACTGGGATACCGTTCACATGGAACGATCCTAAACAGAGCACATATCAATATCATATACATCATATAAATAAATCAGAGGGAAAGAATCATACCTGTCACCACGTCGGGTGCAGCGCGTGCCTCCTCTGTCGTCAACTGGAAAGCCCGGCTCCTCACCACTGGAGCCTCTGCCTTGCCCTGCCGGCCATCCGTAATCCGTAGGGTCGCTGGAGCTGGCGCCTTCACTGGCGCTGCTGCCGCTGTCAACTGGGGGCAACCGGCCTTCTTGTGGCCCTTCTGGTTGCAGTGGAAACACAACTCAGATGTCTGAATAGTGGGTGCAGGGGCGGTACAATCCCTGCTGATATGCCCCGTCTTGCCGCACTTGTAGCAGCCAGACGATCCCATCCTGCACGCTCCCTCATGAGACCTGCCACATTTCTTGCAGCGGCCCTGTCCTGGCTGGCCTTTCGGCCTCCCATCTAGCCCCTTGGGCTTCTTCCCCGAAGCCCCAGTCACCAATCCCTCCTCAGCTTTCCTCGTAACAATGTGCTCTAGGTCAATCTCTCTCTCCCTCGCCCTGGCAATCATAGAATCCAGGGTGGGACAAGCGGAGAAGCTGACATGCTCACGAATGTCGGCCCACAGCATGTCGTGGTAGCGGGTCCTCCTCATATCCTCATCTCCCGCATACTGAGGCACCAATAAAGCCCTCTCTCGAAACTTGGCGGTGATCTCCGCCACGGACTCAGTCGTCTGCCTCATATCGAGAAACTCTCGGGCTAGTCGCTGGAGCTCCACAGCGGGTGCGAACTCAGCCCGGAATCTGGTCACGAAGTCCGGCCATGTCATAGCCTTAATAGCTGAGGCTCCCAGGGAGTCACCGACCGACTCCCATCAATATCTGGCTCTGTCTCTCAAACATCCTACTGCATATCTCACCTTCGACCCCTCAGGGCAGAAGCTGGTCAACTGTGCAGACTCAATGTCTGCAACCCACCGTCTGGCCACAATGGGGTCCTTCGCCCCATGGAAATCCGGCGCACCATTGCCCCTGAAGTCCTTAAAGGACAAAAGGAAGCTTCTTTTTAGAATTTCTTGCGTGAAGAAATTGAATCAACGGCATCGAATGCAAGCTCTGATAAAGTTGGTCCGGTTCCATAGTGATTTCGTCTGCTTTTGGAACTTAGATTCCTAGGGACAAAGAAAGTGACTTCGGACTTTTGAATTCTCAGAACCTCCTTCGAATTGATCCCGACTGGCTGGTCGCCATGTCGCTCCTGAATGCCCGGAGGCGATCCTCCATCAGCTCGACAATCCCTTCCTTGATCAACCCACAGATGACCGGGGTCGCATCAAGGATGCCTCTAGTGATCTCGGACGCGATAAACTCGCGTAGCCTCTCATCCACTGGTTCGGAACCTGAGCCCGAACCCGATCCCTCTCCTGAACTTCCAACTGCTGGCCTCGAACGTAGTACCACCATTCTGCAATACATAACGACAACCGTCAGTGATACTAATACATCTAGAGGGATCTCACCCGTCACAAGTTCCCTGGTCTTGCCTCAGCCTTCCTCGATTCAAGTACGGATCCTCTGTTTTCAGTAGTACGGGCCCATACTACCTTCCACATCTATCCGTACATTCCTCAAGAACCGCCTCGACTCCACCAAGTCCCTTCTAGTACTACTGCCGATCTCATGCTAATCTCGTCCTAGGCTTGCCCTAGGTAATCGCCAACCCACTCTTCGCCATCAGCTGCATAAGAAGTCCCTGCTTTCTTCCCCTAACTAGCTCGCGAATACTATTACATATTACTCAGACTAGATAATTCTTCGAATGAGAGATCCTACCCTACAACGGTTGGACTCAAACAAGAGCTGCGAAACAGAGCTAGACCCAACCTTCTGGAATTATTTAGTCCTTGCAATATGTAACTTAACATATTCGTTTACTAGGTAGTGAAAGACAACTAGAACTCCTAAAAGCACAAAGCAAGCAGCATTCGGGCATTGAGTACACATAATCAAGTATATACTACTATGGCTATCATACTGACTAATCTGTACTAGCATGCAGTTCTCAATAAGCTGGTACGCATATAACAGGCACATAAAGCATCCTTCCTAGATCCTTAGCCTTAAACTAGCATGCAGTTCTCATAAAGCTGATACTCATACAATAGGCACATAAGGCATCCTTCCTAGATCCTTAGTCCTAATCTAGCATGCAGTTCTCATAAAGCTGATACTCATACAATAGGCACATAAGGCATCCTTCCTAGATCCTTAGTCCTAATCTAGCATGCTGTTCTACTGAAACTGAAACTGATAATCATAACATAAACTTGTATGGGTACTTTGGGGAATACTTGCTTGAGCTCGGCCGGTCGCGCACATCACACACTTTGTTCTTTTTCAAAACTCTTTATCTTAACTTTTAGAAAAAGAACATTTTCTTTTGTAAAAATCTTTTAGTCCCTCGATTTGAGTCCAGACACTCCCGAAGGTGCGTCCGAATCCCTCAAACCAGGGCTCTGATACCAACTTCTAACAGCCCAAATTTTCACGCCCAAAAATTTCATTTTTATAAATTACTTTAATTAAAACATTCGTAGGTAAATACTGTCGAATCATAACATCTCATAAAACAATGTATCATGTTTGAAAACCCAAATCATAAAATAGTGATAATGTCAGAGTACAATCCCAAGAAATCTCATAGTGCGGAATCTGAGGTGTGTGTGTGTAATGTGCAGCTACCGCGCCGGCTCCTTCCCCTTCGCTGAAGAGGTACCTGAAACAAAACTGAAAACTGTAAGCACGAAGCTTAGTGAGTTCCCCCATAATACCACATACCATACACATATAAGGAACAACTAGGAGATACGGGCCCCTCCCACACTCATGGCGATACGGGCCCCGCCCACACGCCGCTAGCTGGGAGATACGGGCCCCGCCCACACTCCACTATCTGGGAGATACGGGACCCGCCCACACTCCGCTGGTGAGGAGATACGGGCCCCGCCCACACTCCGCTATCACTGAGGTACGGGCCCCGCCCACGCTCAGCTACCTAATCAAACATACAAGTATCACACAGACAACAAGTATAACTAAATCTATCATACAGGCATATAGCATGATCGAACTCAACTAGGAGATGCGGGTCCTGCCCACACTCAGATACTAACGTGTCGCACGTATACGGGTCAGCCTTGGTGCCTTAGACCCGTTCCTACTGGAAGGAAACTCACCTCAAACGAGTAGCTGCTGATAATCTGTGCGGGGGAATCTCTGACTGCTGCTGCTCCGGAAATTCTCCGGCTATATCCCCCACAAAACACTTAATCAGAATCTGGTATCTACCCTTTAGGGTAAAATGACTATTTTACCCCAGACCAAGTCCAAGTCAAAGTCAAAGTCAACGTCAAAGTCAACTTCCAATTGACCCGACTCGCCGAGTTGGGTCGTCAACTTGTCGAGTCCCTACCCCTTCAACTGTCCTCTTCCACGTCCCTACTCGTCGAGTTTAGCGATGACTCGACGAGTTCTCCTTCTAACACAACCTCAGATGAACCTTCATCCGACTCGCCGAGCGGTATGAACACTCGTCGAGCCCGTCTTCATCCTAAGAACACGTCCTGTCCTCGACTCGCCAAGTTGTATGAACAACTCGTCGAGTTCATCTTTAAGGGTTAGATGATTGCCTTGGACTCGCCGAGTCTGTTCTAGCACTCGTCGAGTCCCATGAACTCCAGGTCTAAAATGAAGTCCAATGCGTTGGGTCACTCTTTCTGTCCTGCTACAACCCTACTAACACCCAACTGAGTTCTTTGACCCTCAACATATATGGGATTCAAAGCCTTGGACTCGTCGAGTCCCAAGAACGGACTCGCCGAGTTGGTCACGTCCACACCCTAAATCCTCGATTTCTGATGTACAACTCATGACCAAAAGATAGATCTAGGCTCCTACAATCGTCCTAGCACGTAAAGTTACAAACTTTACGTGCATGCATGTGACTTTGAGTCCAAAAGGTCCTAAAACAAGCTCTTGGGTTGCATGGAGTCTTCCTTGGGTGGAAAAGCACCCACTTTCTACCTTGTGACCCCTCAAAGGACCTAGATCCGAAGCCTTGTCCCCAACCATGCTTGCATTCATGGTTGGCTACCTAAAATGGCTTATAAAAGCCCTAAATCTCCACAAAATGGGATCTAGCAAATGAACAAGCAAGTTAGCAACTTTATACCTTCTGAGGACTGAAAATAAAGCACAAACTCGAACCCCTCTGGTCTCCTCTTGTTTCCTCAAGCTCTTCTCCTTCCTTCTTAAGACCACCAACACCAAGATCCACCAAAACGACTTAGATTGCTTCAACAACGGCTAGGGTTTTCTATAGAGGGTTTCTGGGAGCATAAGGGACGATGGAGACTGTATAAGGTTGTTTAAATAGGGTGCAAACCCTCAGTTTAGGGTTTTGTCCAGACAGAGTCTACTCGTCGAGTCCGGGACTCGACTCGACGAGTCTATCACTTAAATCCCGCGTCTCATCCCGCTTCTACTCGACGAGTTGGGCCTTCAACTCGCCGAGTCCCAGGCCAAAAATGCAAAATTACTAAAATAAAATACATACCAAGAAGCGGGTGCTACAAACTCTCACTCCCATTTCTCACTACCAACAAATAGGTCTACATGACTAAGAAGATCAGTTAAAGTCGAGAGTTGCTCCGTAGTGGCACCACCTCAAATTTCCTTATTCCAATTCTAACCCCAACCACTCTCATGTTATCTCTCAATAATCAAACACGCTTTCTCCACTTCCAATGCATAAATCCTAGGAAACTGGTCCATAAGTCTCAACTCACCCAACCACACTTCCTCCCAGAACCGATTATTACCACCATTCCATATTCTTTTGTGTAAAAATTAATGAGGAATAATATGCTTATCATTTAAATTATTAAAGACCTAAACCATAGTCGACCACACCCCTACTCCTTTCGGTTTAGGACCAAGACTACCTACACCCCCATATATGGCATGTATACATTTTATTACCTTCACCTGTAACGCCCGCAGATTCGAGCTAGTCAATTTAGAGATAATAAGCGTTAAAAATGACTTTTTGATAGGATATTATTTAAGATAAATAATTTTAACCAAAGTTATAGTATATGTCACAATGATTCCGTACATATAAAGAACGCTAAAATCCGACTTACAACGAACAAGTTATGACCCATCGAAGTTTTGCAATTAAACTGGCACGGCTCCGCGTATCGTAAAAAGTGAATTTTTGACAAAATACTTTTTATCCTTAGCAATCTAAATGAAAGTTGTATTATACATTAATCTGAGAGCGTGCATATAGAGAACATCCAAATCTGACTTTATTTGAGGAAGTTATGATTTTTATAAGATTCAGCGTAGCAGTATACAACTCAGAAATCGAATTTTAGATCGGTCGGATATTAGCCGACACAATCTAAATGAGAATTGAAGATCTCATTAATAGGAGCTCAACGATATAAAGACAGTCGAAAACGCACATCGGACGACAAAGTTATGAATTTTTAACGGACTTTAACTGTCTAAGCCTATTAAAATATAAATTTAAAAATGAGGTCAAAATTAGCCGACGGAGTGTAAACGAAAGTTGTAGACCTTGTCAATACCTACACGTGGATATATAGAAGGTCAAAAACGGAGCTCATATGCGAAAGTTATGAATTTATTAAGAATGGTTGTTTTACCTGCGTCCTGCGCCACGTGTCAGCACCAGGCGAAGCCGTGGTGCCTACGCAAGTTCATGACGCGAAGCGCCCCTGGACAGCCTATAAATAGAAGGCGCAAATCACTCAGTTCCTTACACCTTTCTAACCCATTCTCTCTCAAGCACCCCCAAATCCTTCATTCCTTTCCCTAGCACCTCCTAGGTGTTAGTAGCGAGTCCCGAAGTGCTAGAAGGCCCCGAGAAGAAGAGCTTTCGGCTCAGAAGTTCTGCTCGCGCAGAACCCGGTTTCTCGCTAAACCCCATTGTAAGTGAGTTATGCTTACCATACTTTAAGTATAACTTATGTTTAAGTTCATTATCGTTATTATGAACCTATAAACAAGATTTATCAGTGATTCCAAGTCGTTATACTGATTGATCTACTTACAGGGATGAAGTCTAGGCTGTGATTTAGTGAGGTGTTTAAAGTGGGATTTCCAAACAGTATACTTCGTATACCAAACAAACCCTACCTCCAATATGATCCTACATGGTTGTTCCTTACTTGATAGATCATGAAAGTAGACTTTGAGTTAATGATGAACCTAGACTAATAATTAGTCGCAATAAATATTAGACTAAAACTTAGCGATAATAATGCTAGGTTACGTCAAAGGAAAAGACAATTGCTAAAAGCGAAGCACTGTCCAAATTTCAAGTCGTCACTTTAACAAGTGAGTGCATAGTTACTTTCATTTTACACATAGATATGAAGTATTTAATATTAATACATGCTATATGTGCTTATTATCTGTGTTCCTGATATCTATGCTAGATGAATGATTTATACATTTTTTACGTGATTGAAACTGTATATGTATTTTTATACCTATAAATATATTGGGTAAAGATGGGTAGATGAATAATGAGAGATGAAAGATGATATAGATGATGAGAGGTGAAAGATGATGAGAAGCCTTGACTTTAAAGATGATCCAGTCATCTTGCAGAGTATAGATGACGACCACAGACTATTTTAGACAGTCCAATAGAACGCTAGCAGGCTCGCAACCTGTAGGTGTTTGTGAACGATGTGTTCACTAGTGTACTCTAAAAACTCTGGCAACTATGGACTTAGTGCCTTACAAATGAACATTGGCAGCTATGGACTTAGTGTCTTACAAATAAACATTGGCAACTGTGCCTAATAGATAACATCAGCAGCTATTGACTTAGTGCATGTTGGATAAACCCTAGCAGCGATGGACTTCGTGCCTATTCCTTAGGACAATCCTTAGGAATAAATAAATGATGAATATATGATTCTTAGGGTAGATTCTTAAGAATAAAGAAGATAACGGGGATGGGAAATTGGGTTAATTGTTTGATGATTAAACATAATAATTATATTATTGTGGGTTGAAAACCCTATGTACTCACCAGGTTTCCCAACCTGACCCACTCAATTTATTGTATTACAGGTGGCTATATGAAAGATACATTCTACTGAGAGATTCAAGGAGTATTAAGCCACTAGCTTAATTACTGTAAGGCTTATAATATTTTGTTATGCTTATGTTTATGTATTGATGATGAAATCCCAATGTTTTAAATAAAAATACATTTTTTTGGAAATGCTTTGATAACATCTTTATCATGTTTTCTGGGAACAAATTCTACAATACTATTTTTCAAAAAGGATACTCTGATTTTTAAATAAGCATAAACAAATCGGCCTTTTATGGCCGTGTAAATGGGGATGTCATACTTGGTATCAGAGCATTAGTTTAAGAGAACTAGGTGTAAGGATTTATTTCTAGACTTAAACTTAGAATTCTAAGCGATGATTGTGAGATGAGGGTCTGTTATATTTAGGATGTATGGCTGAATAGACATGAGCCCTAGCTTATTTAGGGGAGATGCCTAAATTTCTTTTATGTGCTAAATGATTTATGCTATAATATGCCTTATATGCTTTATGATGCTATCAGATCTATAGTCTATTCCCGACCGGATATGGAAATTTTATGTGTTCATATTTCTAAACGTTTAATTACGGTATTAGAACTGGCATATAACTTTTCGGGGTGATAAAGAGATTTATACGTCTGTCATAAATAAAGATTTCCCTATCTTAATTCTCGTCGTTGTACACTGAACATCTGCTAGAGTGTATAGATCGAAATGGTGAGAACTCGTAGCGGAATAGGAAATGCTAATGGAAACCAACAGCCTGAGCCACGAGTGATTGAGCGTGCACCAGAGGTAGCAGCTGCACCTGAGCCAATCACGATGGCAGGAGTCCAAACAATGATTCAGGCTATGATGGCCGAACAAAGGGAGGAGATGAGACAAATGTTCCTTAATAGGGTTGAACCTACTGTACCCATTGTACAACCTGAACAGAACATAGAACAGTCAAAGGAAGGAAACTATAGTCAGACTGTCAGTCAAGCTAAGCCACGTATGGTTAGAAGAAACCAACCCAGTGGAAGAAATGATGGACGTGGATGCAAGTACAAGGATTTCATGACATCCAAGCCACCAAGTCTTTCTGGAAGCCCAAAACCGGTGGAAGTCATGGATTGGATCTCCGAGATGGAGATGATGTTTGAAAGTTGCGACTGCAGCAACAAATAGAAGATCGTTCTCGCGGTTACACAGTTGAAGACTGGAGTATTAAGCTGGTGGGAGTTACTGGTTGATACCATGCCTAAGGGAGAAGCTAGAAGGATATCTTGGGAAGACTTTTTGGTGCAACTGAAAATGCCGTATTGCTCTAAGCAGGATCTTTGGAGATCAACAATGAGTTCCGAAATCTGAAGAAGGGAAGGATGAGCGTCAGCGAGTATGCTGCAAGTTTTACGGAGAAAATGAAGCTTATTCCTTATTTAGTTCCAACTGAACTATCCAAGGTCAACAAATTTGCTAATGGATTACCAGTAGACTTCGGTCCAATGGTCAAACAAGCAACCACCTTGAAAGCCGCCATCTGGGCAGCTAAGAATGTAGAGACCCAAATAAGAGAAAATGGTCTAGCAAAAGATAAGGCAGGAGAAAAGAGGAAGATTGAGGTATCCTCAAGATCCGATAAGAAAGTAAGATTCTCGAAGTCTAACCTGGATGACCAAAAGTATGGAGCCAAGTGGTGTGAAAAGTGCAAGAAGAAGCATTATGGGAGATGCGACGGAGAAGTGACTTGTTATAAGTGTGGGGGATCGGTCACTATTCCAAGGATTGTACTCTTAATGATAATGTATGCTACGGATGCGAAGACAAAGGGCATATGTCAAAAGATTGTCCGAAGAAAAATAAAGCAGCAAGGCCAAATGCACCGCTGAAGCCAAAGGCAAGAGCATTCCAGATGATCCTTGATGAAGTAGGTGACGATGCGAGGGAACAGTAGTAAGGATCTATATATCGAAAGATCAAGATATAAATTAGCCATGTAGATAGTATCATGTGGTGTAGCCTATTATAAGAGGCCTAGTGTAGGGTGAACTTGAACATCTATGTAATCGTTTCAAGAAATAATATAAACCTTGGTTATGTTATATGATGTGTTAAGTTGCTATATGATTTTTCTTGTGTGGTGACTTGGAGAACTGCGAGACAATACTTGGGACGAGTATGAGTAGGTGTGAAAGGTAGTAGAAGCCTATACTATCGGAAGCACATGACTTGCACTTGGATCAGGGAAAGTCATGAGGTTACCAAGGCACTAGTAATTGATTCCGTTTTGTTCATGTCTGTCGTTACCATCGTTTCAGTAATGAGTAAGAAGATGATTGTTATTTCGAACCTAGTGGTCATATCAAATCGAGTCCGACTAAGATAAGTATGTTACGTAGTTTAGAGAACCAAGTTCGATGTAGTATCTGACTAAGCCCGAAGATTTAAGTGAAAGATAATCGAAGCGATCAATAGAAGTATCACGATCACCATTAAAGTAAGATCTTGTAGCTAAAAGTGCTACATGCTAGAATGTGATTATATCACATTAGAACATGAAGGAAGGTATCTTCCATTCTAGAATTTGGCTCTAAAAGACATGAGTCTAAGCATTACATCATACGATAGGTCATTAGAACATGATCCATCGGTCTGTTACGATAATCGAAGTAAAGAGATTATCTTAAGTTAAGTCTGTTTAAGAAGGAGGAGGAGTCTCCAATAAGGATCGACTTTGTATCTCGAAGGTTATGATTGAAAGTCCAACATAGGATAAAGAGCGGGTGCAAGATTGAGCACCGCCAGCAGTCAAGAAGTCCAAGAGTTAGAAACTCGTTAGAAAAGACATAAAAGTTACAGTTATTACCTAGGATGAAAAAATAACTTATGGAGTCATTATACAACACCTGTTTTGTTGATGATTCCATGATGTAATCATCCAAATTGGGAGATAATTGTAACGCCCGTAGATTCGGGCTAGTCAATTTAGAGATAATAAGCATTAAAAATGACTTTTTTATAGGAGATTATTTAGGATAAATAATCTTAACAAAAGTTATAGTATATGTCACAAGGATTCCGTACATATAAAGAATGCTGAAATCCAACTTACAACGAAGAAGTTATGACCCGTCGAACTTTTGCGATTAAACTGGCACGACTCCACGTATCGTAAAAAGTGAATTTTTGACAAAATACTTTTTAGCCTTAGAGATCTAAACGAAAGTAGTAATATACATTAAACCGAGACCGTGCATATAGAGAACGTCCAAATCTGACTTTATTTGAGGAAGTTATGATTTTGTAAGATTCAGCATAGCAGTATACAACTTAGAAATCAAATTTTAGATCGGTCGATTATTTGCCAACACAATCTAAACGAGAATTGAAGATCTCGTTAATAGGAGCTCAACGATATAAACAGTCGAAAACGGACATCGGACGACAAAGTTATGAATTTTTAACGGACTTTAACGGTCTAAGCGTATTAAAATATAACTTTAAAAATAAGGTCAAAATTAGCTGACGGAGTCTAAACGAAAGTTGTAGACCTTGTCAATACCTACGTGTGGATATATAGAACGTCAAAAACGGATCTAGTATGCGAAAGTTGTGAATTTTTTAAGAATGACTGTTTTACCTGCGTCCTGCGCCACGTGTTAGCACCAGGCAAAGCCTTGGTGCCTGCGCAAGTTCACGACGCGAAGGTAAATGTCATGACGCGAAGCGCCCCTCGACAACCTTTCTAACCCATTCTCTCTCAAACACCCCAAAGCCTCCAAACCTTTCCCTAGCACCTCCTAGGTGTTAGTAGCGAGTTCCGGAGCACCAGAAGGCCCCGGGAAGAAGAGCTTTTGGCTCATAAGTTCTGCCCGCGCAGAACCCTGTTTCTCGCTAAACCCCCTTGTAAGTGAGTTATGCTTAACCATACTTTAAGTATAACTTATGTTGAAGTTCATTATCGTTATTATGAACCTATAAACAAGATTTATTAGTGATTCCAAGTCATTATAGTGATTGATTTACTTACGAGGATGATGTCTAGGCTGTGATTTAGTGAGGTGTTTAAAGTGAGATTTCCAAACAGTATACTTCGTATACCAAATGGACCCTACCTCCAATATGTTCCTACGTGGTTGTTCCTTACTTGATAGATCATGAAAATAGACTTTGAGTTAGTGATGAATCTAGACTAATAATTAGTCACAATAAATATTAGACTAAAACTTAGCAATAATAATGCTAGGTTACGTCAAAGGAAAAGACAATTGCTAGAAGCGAAGTGCTGTCCAAATTTCAAGTCGTCACTTTAACAAGTGAGTGCATATTTACTTTCATCTTACACATAGATATAAAGTATTTAATATTAATACATGTTATATGTGCTTATTATCTGTGTTCCTGATATCTATGCTAGATGAACGATTTATACATTTTTTATGTGATTTAAACTGTATATGTATTTTTATACGTATAAATATATTGGGTAAAGATGGGTAGATGAATTAATGAGAGATGAAAGATGATATAGATGATGAGAGGTGAAAGATGATGAGAAGCCTTGACTTTAAAGCTGATCAAGTCATCTAGCAGAGTATAAATGACGACCACTGATTATTCTAGACAGTCCAGTGGAGCACTAGCAGGCTCGCAGCCTATAAGTGTTTGTGAACGACATGTTCACCAGATGTACTCGAAAAACCCTAACAACTATGGACTTAGTGCCTTACAAATGAACATTGACAGCTATGGACTTAGTGCCTTACAAATAACATTGTCAGCTGTACCTAATAGATAACATCAACAACTATGGACTTAGTGCATGTTGGATAAACCCTGGCAGCGATGGACTTCGTGCCTATTCCTTAGGACAATCCTTAGGAATAAATAAATGATGAATATATGATTCTTAGGGTAGATACTTAAGAATAAAGAAGATAATGGGGATTGGAAATTGGGTTAATTGTTTGATGATTAAATATAATAATTATATTATTGTGGGTTGAAAACCCTATGTAATCACTAGGTTTCCCAACCTTACCCACTCAGTTTATTGTATCACGGTGGCTATATGAAAAATACATTCTGCTGAGAGATTCAAGGAGTATTAGGCCACTAGTTTAAGTACTGTAAGACTTGGAATATTTCGTTATGGTTATGTTTCTGTATTGACGATGACATCCCGATGTTTTAAATAAAAATACATTTATTCAAAAATGCTTTGATAACATCTTTATCATGTTTTCTGGGAACAAATTCTAGAATACTATTTTTCAATAAGGATACTCTGATTTTTAAATAAGCATAAACAAATTTATATTTTCTGGCCGTGAAAATGGGGATGTCACATCACCCACATCATACCCTAAAAGTAAAAAAGTGCCACTTATATTTTTGCAACAAGGCCAAATTAAATGCCTTCAAACTACCAATTCTCAAGCCACATTTTACTTTAGAACTAGGCCAAATTAAATGCCTTCAAACTACCAATTCTCAAGCCACATTTTACTTTAGAACTGAGAGTTTGATCCCACTTTATCCAACATATTTTTCATTTGTATCATCTCCACTTGTAACGCCTCGTTTCTCATTATTAATTAAGGAAATGAGTTTAATTAGTAATATGCATATTTATATAATTAAGAATAAAATTCTAAGGAATTACACTGGTAAATGGAACGAATAAAAGACATTATCTAAAGTTTAAGTGATTTAAATAATAAATAAAAATGAAGTAACAACGAAATAAATAAGTTTAATAATAAATTAGTAATTAAAATAATTAAGGAACGAGTAATTAAAGGTTTTTGTAAACATTTTCTCAAGGAGGGACCAAAACCTGTAAATTCCGATACCTTTTAGTGCAGAGAATTGTCTTGTGAGCCTAAACAGAAAACCTTAGGGCCGAAATGGTAGAATACGAAAATCACACCTCTTGTTGACGGGGTCTCGATCGGGAGGAAGTTAAGCCCGATTTTCCCTCCTAAATGCATACAAATCGTCACATATGCAACCCTAATCCAATTATTTTCCTTGAGGCTTAGGTATGTCAAAAACTTCCGTGGGACCCCGATTCCGCACGAGATTAATTTTTGAAAAAATTCACGGGAGGGGGTGGGGGCAGGAGTGGGATTAAACACCGCTTTATTTTCAGGACCAGGGATGGGAGTGGTTATTTCCGTCTCATACTCCCCGCGGGAGCCCGTTTGTATATTTACATAAAAAATATGTATTTAATATATATATATATATATATATATATATATATATATATATATATATATAGACAATACATCATCTAATTTTAGGGTTTCTTGATTTTCTTCCACTTCACACCGTACGACGATACGATAGTGAATTGGTCATATATTTTTGGATTTTTGGACGTCATACTTTTTTGTAATGTTGAATTTGTCGTATTTTATATTTGTAAGTTTGTTGGATTTGTCGTTTTGTAATGTTGAATTTTTAATGTTGGATTTTTAATTTTTTAGTTGTTGAAAAAACTAGATTTTAAGCTTTTAAATTATGAAATATAGTTTTTTAGCCCAAAATATAACAAATTTTTTTTAGCAAAAAAAATCAATTTTAAGCCTATAAAACGGGGGAACGGGGGCGGGGGCGGGATCGGGGGTGATGAAGGTATTCAGGGGCGGAATCGGGGGCTATGTAAATGGAGGATTCGGGGGCGGGGGCGGAGGCAGCTATTTCCGCTCCCGTTTGGTCCCGTTGACATCCCTATTGCGTTTGTTAATCGAGAGTGAGAGAAGGAGCCGATGAGCAAATCGTGAAGAGTGAAGCTCGCGGGAATCTTGTGCTCGCTGGATTTCTTTGTCACCAGAAATGAAGGTGTAATGGTGGTAGGAGGTGACGATTTGGTCTCGAGGTAAACACTCTCCAAGGTTCATCCCTTCCGATTTCCTTTTGATTTTTTTTTCTTTCGTTCTTCCCGCCGAAAAACATCACCACCACCATTGCCGGCAGCCTCCACTGCCGGCATGCTTCCTTCTGCCACCACATACCACCGCAGGGTGGCTGTGGGTGGGTGTGTATGCGTGTGATGTGTACCTACGTGCTACTTTTCTGTCCCTCGAATCTATATGTATGGGTGTGTGTTGTTTGGGCCGGGAACCACCTAGAACCGCCACCGACAGCGTCGGTGGGTGTCACCTCTTGCCACCACAGTCCAACTAGCAATGGTGGCTGTGGGTTCCATTAGTTATGGTGTGAGTTTGGCCAAGGATTTAAAAATAAACTTATTGTTATATATATACCATAAATAGCATCCTACTTTGTTTTTGAGAGATTTAACCACCATGACACTCCCACCGGACCACCATGTAGAGAGTGGTGATTATCTTTTGTTCCAGTTCTTGTTCCTTTTTGGTTTCAAGAGCATAGGTTTAAAGGCACAAATGTAATTGTCCTACTTTTACTTTAAATAGCAACGTACTTTCCTTTTTGAGCGTTTTGACCACCGATGACCACCATTAACCACCACCAAACCTCCAACCGAAAAGTGAATGTGATAGGCTGATTTTCCAGCCTTGACATCTTAATTATAAGGCTTAATGGGTTGAGTTGCAAACTTAACCCATATGTTGAAATTATAAAATTCACAAGAAAATCTCATGTTTTAAGCCCTTGATTAACTAAGCTCCTAAACCATTAAGTCACTTTAGTTCATACATTTTAGTAACCTAATATGTGGTATATTAATCCACTAAAAGTTGTAGAGTTAAAGCTTAAACATTAAGGACATAATGGAGGGTAAAAATGTCATAATCACCTTTATGCCTAAAAGTTCCCAGCATGTACTTGTTTTGTAAAAATTATAAATAAAAAAAAAATCATCGGTGGTCAGATTTAGGATCCGTCAGTTACCAAAGTTCAGGTTTTGAGTCTAGTATGTCCATGATTTTTTTCTTTGACTTGATGTTGGCTTTAACTTGGGTGAAATAAGCCTAATAACTTAGATACATGTTTAGGGATTAAGGGTTAAATGTTAATGCTATTAAATGTTATTTATTGGCGGGTTGTGATGTGTATTGATCTTTTTGGATTTCTCGGGCTGTCGCTTGGGATCTACTTTGCGTTCCGAGGTGAGTTCTTCACTATATGATGATGATGTTTTTGAAGGGTCCAGTTAATGGTTTGGTCTAGGCTTTCATTGTAATAGTTCAGTATGAGTCTTTAATGCATTTTTGGGTTGTTTAGCTGTTTATGGTCTGTGAATGAGTTTACGGCCGTAAACACATTTACGACCGTAAAACCAGTTTGCGGCCCAGTCGAGTATATATAGTGGATGTGTAGGTCTTTGTCTAGTTGTTGATGCCAGAGAGTTTACGGTGTACTGTGTCGAGTTGTACCAGACGTTTTATGCTATAAACGTGTGCAAGCTTGATTTCTTTTCTTCTTCTACTTCTATTGTGATTGTTTGTTGCTTGATCATTGGTAAAGATCCTTTTCAGGACCTTACAATTGGTATCAGAGCAAAAACCGGTGTCAAAGCTTCATTCAATCGAGTTTTCGGCTGTTTAGACTGACATTCCTTATTGTTCGAGATTGGTTTTAGTGTTTTCGTGGTTAAAGGGACCGAATCTACACCAAAAACGCGTTTTTGAAGATCTTCTAGGAGTTTACTGCCGACCGTAAACTCAGTTTACGGCTATAAACTCAAGAACCTTAAACAACCGTAAACTGTGAATCTTCATTAACCGTAAACTAAGCTTCAATAACCGTAAACGCTTAAACCGTAAACGTCCAAACCGTAATCATCCAAACCGTAAACGCAGTTTACGGTCGTAAACTATTCAACAGTAAACCCAGTTTACGGTCGTAAACTATTCAACCGTAAACCCAGTTTACGGTCGTAAACACCTCAACCGTAAACCAAGTTTACGGTCGTAAAGTCATTAACCGTAAACCCAGTTTACGGTCGTAATCACATCAACCGTAAACTCTTTTGTGACTTTAATTTGCTTTAATTTCAAATGGAATCTCAAAGTCAAACTCATTTTCACGAACTTGATACTGTCATGGGCACAACTACATGCATTCCAAGATTAATGTCTGCATATGGTTTTCCTGAGTGGAAATACAGGATTGAAAAATACATTAAAATGAAGGACTTTAAAGTCTGGAGAAGCATTCTTAGAGGCCCCGTTAGAATCACTATGACAGTTGGAGGACAAATGATTGACAAGGCTGTTGAAAACTACACAAATGAGGGGTTTGAGAAAGTTGAAGAGCAGGAAAGGCTTTAGCCACTCTAACCATGGAATTATCTCCTGATATTGCTCAAGGTTTCTGAGAGTATACTTCAGCTAAAGATTTGTGGGAAGCCCTAATTGAGGTATATGAGGGCAATGAAGATATGAAGGAGAGTTGCCAGGACATGTTGCGACAAAAGTTCAATATGTTCAACTACATTCCCGGAGAGACTCTTGAGGCACAGCTGCAGCGGTTCACAACTCTCACCACTGACATGAATATATCTGGGATTTTCTTGACCAAGTCAGAGATTAACAAGAAGCTTCTGAATGCTCTTCCCAGGTCATGAGACATGAATGTTGTTGTGATTAAGAAGACTAAGGATCTAAATCGCCTCACTCTTGCTGAAATCATGGCGATCATCAAAGCTTGTGATATTGATGATAAACAGAGAGAAATTAACCATGTGAACTCGTACTCTACTGCAAATCTTGGAATCTCATCCAACAATGCTCTCTCCTCAATCATGTCTTCCTCAGGTCAAGCTTTTGCTGCTCAACAACCTCAGATTCAGACCTTCGCTGCTGCATCATCCATTCCTTATTCTCAAAGCCAGCCATTTGTCACTCCACAAGCTGTTCCCCCTCCAAATGTGCCAGTTGTAGCCTCTTCCTAAAACACGAAAGACACTGATGAAAATCTGGCTCTAGCCACTGGGCTTGTTAACTGCTACAATGCTTTTGTAGCTGGAGAGCTTCCACCTCAGCTGTCATTTGCTGACTTGGATCAGATTCATCCAGAAGACGTGGAAGAGATGGACATTACATGGCAGATTGCTATGGCTGTTTTCAGGGCCAAGCAGTTTGCTAAGAAGACAGGGAAGAGCAACTGGGGCATGAATGCTGACAAGAAGGTGGGATTCAACAAGGGCATGTTGCGATGTTTCAACTGTCACGAGCCGGGTCACTTTGCTCATGAGTGTCCAAAACCAGATCGTAGGACGAACAACAACAGGACAATGGTTGCAGTGGGAAACAACCGTGCAGGTGCTGCGGTTAATGGTGAGACTGCTATGGTCGCTCAGTCCTTTGACTGGGAGGACCAGATTCAGGCTTTGAATATTTCAGGGCCAGAAAACGCTCACCTAGCTCAAATTGATGATGATCCCCTGAAGAATGATGCAGCTGATCCTGAAGCAGAAATGATGGAGCTGCAGTTTGCTCTAATGGTGTCTTCTACTTCCGAGCCCAGGAAAAGTGAGGTAAATCTTCCATCTTGTTCTCAGGCATGTAATGAATATGTTAAACTTCTTCATGATGAAATTCAATTATTACGTAGAGAAGTAGAGGACCTTAGATATGAGGGCTATCAACTTAGGAAAGGACAAAAATCCCTTAAGGCCCATTGAGAAACAAAAATAAAAGATTTTAAAAGAATTCAAACAGAATACAGTGAAAAATGTGAACTTTATGATTATGTTAAGAGACAAAATGATGAGTTAACTACCGAGCTTGATACATTAAAAAGACAATTTGAAACTGCAAATTTTGATTTTAGAAAATTTGATGGATCAAGCGAGGTAGTTGCCAACATGATTGATCACTGCATGCAGTTCAAACGAAATCAGTCAAAGGGTTTAGGATATGATAGTGTACCTCCTCCTTATAATCATACATATCAGTATCAACCCCTATCCAAGGATGAGATTGCCAACGAACCATTTATGGTTTATGGCAAGCCATCTGGTTTCGTTTCAGGCGGATTTATTAATGTTGAAAGTACTAACATTTCTACTTCCCCTGCAGATCAACCCTTAGATCAGGCCAAGCGTGAAGTTGGAGAATCTGTTTCTGTTTCTGTTTCTGATTCTGATATTTTTGTTTCAAATGAAAAAGTTTTTGTTTCTGATGTTAAGACTGAGAATGTTTCGTGTGATGTTTCCACATCTGCTACTGTTGAACTTAATTTCTTTGATATGTTTGATGAATTGTTTGGTAATTCTGATGCTTGTGATTCTCATGAAAACCCATCAATTCCACAAGTCACACCATCTGTGGCACCCTCACTTATCTCACAACCTATTTCCCATGCATGTTCTTCTTAGAAGAGTAAGAGTGTCTGTCAAGAAAATAAATCTGAAAAATGCAGTACAAGTTCAAATAATAAACAGATTTGTTTTAATTGTGGTGTTGGTGGTCATATAGCTAGGAATTGTCAAAATAGGATCTTTGTGAACTATATGTCACCAAGAGGAGAGAACGAATCTCGAGGAAGGTCTTTAATTAGAAAATCCTCAAGAACTCGTTCTCGAAATAATGATTGGAAAGATGATCGAAGCAGAAAAAGGGCTGTTTTTCAAAAGAATAAAAAGGTTTTTAATAACAAAGCTCCAAATAGTTTGCCAAAACCGAACAAGGCTCCGCCAAGATCGGTTTCGTCAAAAAGCAATTCTGGATCTTCAACCACTTCTGGTAGAACATCCAGAGGCTCAGTGCAAACTAATAAGAAACTTATTTCAAAACCACCTGAGAATGTTATAAAACCTAAATATCATTGGATGCCTAAATCAATTTCCAATCTATCATCACCATCCTCTGAAGTGATTAGGAATGAGGATCCTAATTTGAAAACATTAAAAGATAAATCAGAGAAAGCGAAAAGGAAACCCAGGACAGTGATGACCTGTGTTCCCAAATCTAAATGATCCCGCTCATTTTGCAGCGACAGTTGCGGAGGAATGTCGTTCGTCCTTGGTACGTCGACAGCGGCTGCTCCCGGCATATGACAGGAGACATCTCCCAATTGAGCGACATTCAATCTTTTAATGGGGGGTATGTTTCCTTCGCGGACAGAGATGGTGGCAAGATCACTCAGAGAGGAACCGTTACAAATGGAGTGCTAAGCTTTGAAAATGTCAACTTTGCTCCTGAGTTAAAGCATAGCTTGTTGAGTGTTTCCCAAATTTGCGACAAAGGCTATTCTACCCATTTTACCGATAAAGAATGCATGATTCTCAAGCCAGGCATTATCATCCCGGAAGAGTGGATTCTCGTCAAATCTAAGCGGGATGGGAATGCTTACATTATTGACATGAACAGTAACATACCTGAACAAGTCACTTGCCTATTTTTAAAAGTGTCCGAACAAAATGCGATGCTGTGGCACCGACGACTCGGTCATGCTAACGCGAAAAACCTGAATCGCCTTGCTAAGAATGAGATGGTCCGAGGCTTACCTGTCAGAGACTTTATTACATTTGAGAAGTGTGTGTCCTGTGCCCAAGGAAAACATCATAGAAAACCACACCTGCTAAAGCAAGTTAACTCAATCAATCAGGTGCTCCAATTATTGCATATGGACTTATTTGGTCCGGTCAACGTCCTAAGCATCAACAGAAGTTCATACTGTCTAGTTGTGATCGATGATCTCTCTCGTTTTACGTGGGTCTTCTTCTTATCCAACAAAGTTGGGGTTGCTGATCTGATAAAGAAGTTCATTGTGATGATTGAGAATCAAACCAACAACCAGGTGAAGGCGCTTCGTACTGACAATGGAACTGAGTTCAAGAATGCGGTTCTTGACCATTTTTGCGCAGAAAAGGGGATCGTGCGTCAATACAGCTCTGCTCACACGCCTCAACAAAACGGTGTTGCTGAAAGGAGAAATAGAACTTTAAAAGACGCTGCAAGGACAATGCTTTGTGATTCAAAATTACCTGTTTTCTTTTGGGCCGAGGCGATTAACACTGCTTGCTACGTGCAGAATCGTGTTCTAATCAACAAAGCACAGATGAAGACACCGTACGAGATTCTCTATGGACACAAGCCTTCAGTCAGCCATTTCTGTGTATTTGGCTGCCCTTGCACCCTTCTTCACTTGGAATCCAACCCTAAATTCAATGCCAAAGCTGATGATTGTTATTTCATAGGATATGCTGCGCGCACCGCGTATAGGGTTTACAACAAGAAGACTAAGCAGATTGTCGAATCCTATGACGTGCGCTGGTTGGAGGAGAATGAAACAGACGCTCGAGTGGGTCCTGACTGGTTATTTGATTACACATCGCTTTTCAAATCCTTAAATGTGTCTTCAGATGGTTCAAATGGATCCTCTTCCGGTTCGAAGATTGTTTCTGAAGACGAAGACGAAGAAGTTGTTTACAGACCTCCAACGGTTGAGGGGAAGTCCTCTGCTCCATCTGAGGAGGAGTCCTCTGCTCACCTGAGGGGGAGTCATCTGATTGACTTGATAGTCCAGAGTCTAAAGTTCAAAATGGAACTCCTGATGCTGACGCTACACCTCTTACCCCTATTGAAAGAGAGTTCATGTCTAGAGATGCTTCCGTTGTCACTCCAACTTTTATGGAACTACTCTTTCTTGAAGAAATTGCTAATGAGTTTGTAGCAGATTCATCTAATGTGGATCAATCAGCAAATGATGGAGGTTTCAACATCCACACTCTTCCTGTTTCACTCAATGACATCAGCCAAGACATACCTTCAAGAATTCAACGCGATCATCCGATCGATAACGTCATTGGTCAGCTGGGTGATGGAGTTAAAACCAGAAGTCAGAGTGGAGATGTCAATGCATGTCTCTACTCTTGCTTTATATCTCAAATAGAGCCCAAGAACGTTGAAATGGCTTTGAATGAGCCCAGCTGGATAGATGTGATGCATGAAGAGCTAAATCAGTTTGAAAAGCTCGGGGTTTGGAAATTGGTTGAGTTACCAAAGGGCAAAAGGTCTCTTGACACACGCTGGGTCTATCGAAACAAGCAGGACGATTCTGGTGTAATAGTGCGCAATAAAGCAAGGTTGGTGGTTCGCGGGTTTCGACAAGTTGAGGGTCTTGATTATACTGAGGTTTATGCTCCCGTGGCTCGCTTGGAGGCTATTCGTATCTTCCTTGCATATGCTTCCTACATGAAATTCACGGTTTACCAAATGGATGTCAAGACTGCCTTCTTGTATGGCAAGGAGAAGGAAGAAATCTACGTTGATCAGCCCCCTGGGTTCGTTAACTCAAAGTTTCCTAATCATGTCTACAAGTTGGACAAGGAGTTGTATGGGTTACATCAAGCTCCTCGAGCATGGTATGCGACTCTAACAAAGCACTTGCTCGAGCATGGATACTCTCGCGGAACTATTGATCAAACTTTATTCATCAATGTTGATAATGATCAGATTCTAGTCCAGATCTATGTCGACGACATTATCTTCGGGTCTACCAGTCCACAGCTATGCAAAGAGTTTGAAGGCGTGATGAAAAAGCGGTTTGAGATGAGTTCACTAGGTGAAATGACCATGTTTCTGGGGCTTCAGGTCAAACAAAATTCAACCGGAATCCTGCTACATCAAGCTAAGTATGTAGAGGATATTCGTGAGAAGTTTGGGTTTCAAGACGCAAAACCTGCATCGACACCAATGGCTGAAAGACCCCTGCTGAATCCAGATATTGATGGCGAATCCGTAGATCAGACACACTACAGATCGATGATCGGATCGTTGATGTATCTTACTGCAAGCCGTCCCGACATCATGTTTGCAGTTTGTCAATGCGCTCGCTATCAGGCTAATCCTAAACTTTCTCATCTTATTGCTGTCAAAAGAATTTTTCGGTATATCAAAGGCAGCCCAAAATTGGGCTTTGGTATCCGAAGAATTCTGAATTTGATTTATATGCTTTTGCTGACAGTAATTATGGAGGTTGTGAGCTTGACAGGAAATCTACTTCAGGAGGGTGCCAATTCCTTGGAGATAGGCTGGTGTCGTGGCAGTGCAAGAAACAGCATACCGTCTCTACCTCAACAGCAGAAGCGGAATATGTTGCTGCATCTGCTTGTTGCTCTCAAGTTATCTGGATCCAACATCAGCTGTTGGACTACGGTTTGAACTATCTAGAAACCCCCATTCACTGTGATAATGAGGCCGCAATTCAGATTACTAAAAATCCTGTCCAACACTCCAAAACCAAGCACATTGATATCAAAATTCATTTTATCAGAGATTGTTATGAGCGCTCGCTCATCTGGCTAGAACAGGTTCCCACTGCCAATAATGTGGCAGATCTGTTCACCAAGCCTTTTAACAAAGCTCGATTCGATGTGCTTGTGCGATTTTTAAAAATGATTCGTTTTGAGGATTAGATTTTTGTTTTTGCTTAGGTTAGTTTAAATTTGCGCATTTTAGTGATTTCATTCTCACCCATGCACAAATTTAGGGGGAGAAATAAACAAAAACCAATTAAAAAAAATTAAAAAATTAAAAAATCCAAAAACATTTTGTTTCTGTTTTTTTTTCAGAAAACATTCAAAAATCCAAAAACATTAAAAAATTCAAAAAAAAAAATATTGTCGCTTACAGTCTTGCTTGTAGATGTAGTACTGGAAAGTGATATTATCAAGTGATAACAGGCAATCTGAGTCTGCGTAACGTACCCAAAATTAAATTGTCTATGCTTTGTGTTTGATGCGCTGGTAGGCACGAAAGATTCTAAATGGACATGACTAGGCAGAGTTGAACTTAAGGAATTTATAGACTTGACAAATCTTGACCTAGTTAGATCCGTTTAGTCTGACAATACGACGCTTGGATAGGTTGAGCAGGGAGATAAATATGGGAATCTACTGGTCACATTAAAAGAACCTGTATCTGGAACCGTGGATTAACTTTTCCTCGATGTGCGGATTCTGTCCTTAATTCCGGTATTGATGGGGTGACTGGTGAATTCCGATAAATTAGGTCTGTAGAAAATTGTTTTCTCTCTATCTGTCTGTTAGTCATATGTTGCTTCCTTTGCGTGATCGAGAGATCCGACCTGGACTGTAACATATGCAGCTCTATTTCTCTGCATCCTCTATCTATGCAATTCTTTCTATCTGTTAGCCATATACTGTCTCCTTTGCGTGACTCACAATCCGACCTGGTACACATTATATGCATCATTCTTTTTCTCAATCCCTCTAAAACTTCAGTTAGTCATATGTTTCACCCTCTACGTGATTGGAAGAGATCCGACTTGGGTGTATAGCATATGCATTCTAAATCTATCTTCTCTCTTAATAATTGTCTGTTCACCCGATGTAAGGAGTATTCTGGAAGTCCTTGATTACTGGAGCATATCAGGAAGCGGGAAACATGTTCTAGTACAATTAAAATTGAACACTTACAGATTGTCTATAGATCTCGCTACTCAATTTAGGTGGACAACAATATCCCTGGTTGTCGTCAGCTGAATGGTCCTTAAGAAATATTATCTAGGAACTTAGGATCACTTTGTCTTGTAACTAATGGTATGTCCTAATTTTGTCACAATTTTTCGTGTTTAAGTGGACCACAATACCGGCGATCAACCAGACAAAGACGTGAAGATAAAAGGTACCGACAAGTGGATTAAGGCTGTCTAACAACTTTGATCCCAGTACCACAAGATTATTTTCAGTGACTTTTGAGATAAATTTTGTCTGTATTTATTCTTACTTTATTTTTATTTTTATTTTTATTTTATTTTTATTTTATTTTTATAATTGTCAAAAATTTAATTTTTAAATTCTTTAATTCTTAAATTTTAGAAATTAGTTTATTTTATTTTTAGTTTAATTTTAATTTTACTTTAATTTTAAAATCCTCAAAAAGTTTTATTTTTGAAAATTTAATTGGGATTTGGACTGTGCCTTATACTGTGTGGGAGACAGGTAAAATTCAAAGGAGGTATAAAAGGTGGAGTTTACTGCTGTAAACCCTTTTCCACCTCAATTTTCATCTGTCCAGCCGCAAACTCTCTTCACTCTCTCTCATCCTCGAAATTTTTTTGTGAGATTTTGCAAAATCGTTTAGTCCACATCAAAGGTATGCTAAAACCGACTGAGGATATGTGGTTTGTTCATCGATTCGACTGAAACTGGAGGATTAATCAAGGTTTTTGTGTTCATCGGCGTTTACGGTTTAGGGAGGGCTTACGACCGTAAATGGTCTGAGCTTACGGTCTAGAAGTTTACGACCGTAAACACCCTTTTGAGCTTACGACCGTAAACTCAGTTTACGGTCAGGAGACCACTGCAACGGGTTTACGGCCGTAAACCCAATTTGGACCGTAAACCCAATTTTGACCATTTTGACCGTAAACCCTATTTGAACCGTAAACCCAACTTTGACCATGTTTGACCGTAAACTCCAAATTTTTGATCAAAATATTTCTTTTTAAGGCCAAAATGAAATTGATTAATTAAGAAAACTTAAAGCTTTAATTGTTTAAATACTTTGTTTTCTTACTTGGCCTGGTTTAGTGCAGATCAATGGCAAGTCTTAAGTTTGCTGACATGCATAACCTGGAAATTGTACTAGATGACCCTCCTGCTGCTCATGGAGATTTCAGGTCGATGATATACAGACTGAGAGAATGCTGCCTGGCCTTTGCCATTACTGTGAATCCAGTCATCTATCAGAAGATTATCAGGGAGTTCTGGCAGACTGCTAAGATGACATCAGACAAAGGAGCAGTTACCATTGAAGCTATTGTGAAAGGATGCATGATTACGATCACTGAGCAGTTCATCAGAGAAACATTGCTGATTAATGATCAACCTGATTTTCCTACTGAAATCGGGATTGAAGATGTGCAAAAGATTCTCAAGAAGATGGGGTATGAAGGCATCTACCCTCCCACGGTGAAAAAGCTTCTGCTACCCTACTGGAGATTCTTGGCGCATGTGTTCGTGAGCTGTATCTCGGGCAGAAGATCAGGTGCTGATGAAATCTCGCTCAGGAACACAGGGGCAATTGTTTCACTGGCTGCTGGCATCAAATTCAACTTCTCAAAGTTCATATGGGATGAGTTCTTAGTAAACATCAATGTTATAACCCGGGAGACCAGAGATGCCTTCTTGCTGTACCCTAGGTTTATTCAGATGTTCATTGACACCCAATTTCCTGAGATGGTCAAAGAGGGAGACACACTGGATATAAAGTCGTTAGGCCCACACACGATTGGTCTCATTAAGCAGAATCGAAAGGGCAAAGTCGTCTTCCAAGGATTACATCCTCTTATGAAATTCGGAAAATTTGCTGAGATAAATGAATCTTCTGAATCTCATGGAACGTCTGACAAGATGTCATCTGAGCCTACTTCTTCCGAGAGAGTCATTTCGGAAGATGATGTCATTACAGTGTCAGATCGTGCTGAAGAAGAAGAAACTCTTGCTACTCATGCACAAGTAGCTGAAGAACATGAGTTGACATCTGTTCATATTCAAAGTAATTATGATGAGGAGTCTTCAAGGGGTGGAACAGAATCCGAGATGTATGAAGACCTTGATCTTACCGGTTTCGATAACGATGAGATCCCTCTCAACTTCGGTAGTAATGAAGACTTCATGACCGGTGAAAACCTCACCACGCTACTTGACAATATCGATGAAGTTGCTCATCCAGCAACGGAGATAAGGGAAAATGAAGACGTTCTCGAAGCCACGCCTCCTCCTACCAATCCAACGGCGGAAATAGCAATTACTATGGTGACAGTGTCAAGGATTCCTCCCCTTGATGTTGTTACACCTACATCTGAGCCATTGGAAAGTGATCGCACAACTACACATGCCTCTCAACCTCCATAAAAAAGTCGAAGACTTGACCCTAGACAGGGAATTCCTGATTTGGGTGTATTTCAAAGCTTTACAACTCCACCAACAACTACTCCTGCCATTGTTTCATCTGAACCCGTCAGTGAAGGTCCTAGTACCTTCTATGAAGCTGGTGGTTCTTCCTTCCCCGCGAGTTTCTCTCATCCCAGGCCAGAGCATGATGCTGCTTCTTTGAGGCTAGCCAGACATTTGGCCGAAGAACAATTCACAACGCCTCCCTCACGTGGCAAAGGAATCTCTATTGGGGGTGGCAGCTCAGGAGAAGAGAATCATTCAATACTTGGACTTCAAAAGGAGATTGATGCTCTGAATCAGAAAAACATTGATTTAGATCAGAAAAATATTGAGCTGGATATCAAGGTTACAGACCTTCAGACAGAAAATGCAAAGCTCAATATTCAAGTTGCCGAATTTATTGAAGATAAAGCTCTGAAGTCGAAGCAAATTACTGATCTTCAGACGCATTCGGCTTGTTGACCGCCAGCTACTACGATCTAAAGAAGAAGCTGGAAGAAGATTTTGGCGACAAATTCAAGTCATCTGTTGATGAGCCAATGATCTATCTTCCTGATCAAGATGCTTCCATAGTTCCACAACCTACAAGAACAATCACCGTTGTTGACCGTTTTGAAAAGGAACCGGCTCAGGCTCCGAGTGTAGTGGCATTGAAACGTGCTAAATTGGCCAAGTCAGCTGAAAAAGGGTCAATTTCTATTCAAAAGGAGCGCAGATCATAATGCTCCCTGGGATCAATCAAAGATCACCTTTACGGATCTGGGAGAACATCGTTTCAGAGACGTTTATGGTGATAGGTCAGGAATCATTTCGTGGGGATTCCATGACACTATGAACATGTGGATGGTGAGAAGAAAGAGCGGCAATACTGAAATGTACAAAGATGCTCACGATTTTCACTCTTTTACTAGGGTTGATCTTACGGAGCTGTCTAATGCTCCTTTCTCAAATCCATCAAACAATCCCAGGGCGACTCAGTTCAAGACATTTTTGGAAGATCAAGTGGCTAAGGGCTTCCCTTCAATGAAGACTGTAGAGTCTATCATCAAGATTTACCCTAGCGTCATTGATCCCAAAACAAGTCAGCCACTTCGGTCAGTGATGTGGCCCGCTACTGCTCAAGTAAAGCAGATTCCCGCTCTTCAAAATCATCGAGATGGATCTCTCGTATCCATGCAATACTAGGTGTTTGATGAATCTACAGCTTCTGCTGTCATCAAGCTTAAAGACGATTGTATCCGCTTGTATGACAAGAGGGATTTGCTTCAATTTGGTAAATGGGATATACATCAGCTCTCCATTCATCAGATCAAGGTGGCTGAAGACCTTTTTGAGTCCGCTGCAAAGGAGTACACTTCAATGGTTGCTGAGATTATCAAGAAAGAGATGTGGAACGGAACTATGGGAAAATCTGATGTGCTGGTGGTCGACAAAGACTGAGTCCAAGCTAGCACCAAACCAAGGGGGAGATTGAAGGGTCCAGTTAATGGTTTAGTCTAGGCTTTCATTGTAATAGTTCAGTATGAGTCTTTAATGCATTTTTTGGGTTGTTTAGCTGTTTACGGTCTGTGAATGAGTTTACGGTCGTAAACACGTTTACGGCCGTAAACCCAGTTTGCGGCCCAGTCGAGTATATATAGTGGAGGTGTAGGTCTTTGTCTAGTTGTTGATGCCAGAGAGTTTACGGTGTACTGTGTTCAGTTGTACCAGACGTTTTATGCTATAAACGTGTGCAAGCTTGATTTCTTTTCTTCTTCTACTTCTATTGTGATTGTTTGTTGCTTGATCATTGGTAAAGATCCTTTTCAGGACCTTACAGTTTTTTATCCTTGCTTTAGCTCATGTGTGATTATAGGATATATATATATATATATATATATATATATATATATATATGATATTATTAGATTGTGTGGCACGTATTAATATGATGTGGTATATTGGGCTGAAGGCAGTTAGGCCGAGCTGGTTTACGGAAAATGTCGAGTCAACGGACTAAAGGCACACGTGCCGATTCAATGGACTGAAGGCGGTAACGCCGAGTTGATATAGACTGAAGGTAAAAATGTCGAGTCTTTAGTGGATGCCTTTTTATTGATGTGTTATTAAACTTGCATGTGTTGTATGTTACTGATTGTTTACCCGGTATGTATGCTTAAATTATTTATTAATGGCATGTTAGATATACCTGTGTGGTAGATGTAAATATATACTACCTAATGTGATGTTGTGTTGGAATTCACTAAGCTCCGTGTTTACCTTTTCCCTACAAACAACTGTTTCAGGAACTGCATGTACGAATAAAGGGAAATGCATAGCTTGACTGTACACATGACGCGACTTGATGAGTTTTTATAAACGTTAAACCCTTAGTTTTTATTTACGTTTTTGTTTTCTAGTTTGTGAACAAAGTAGATTTAATTACCATGGTTGTTTAATATTTAAAACTTAACATATTTTGGTTAATTAACATACTGAATGGGGTTTTATATTAATCAAATGTGTTTTTAAAAGTTTAAATTTATTGTAATTTTTGAGACGTTACACCGCCCTAAAAGAAACGACTCCAACGTTTTACAAACTCTCTCATCTAATCACAAACCTAATCAGTGTCAAGCGACCTCAAATAGACTATGACTTAACTTTCCATTTAGCAAGCCTTTTCTTGAGTCTCTAAATCACCATTTTCCAATTATCCACACGACTCATACTCGTTACCAATGACAACCCAAGATATGAAAATAACATATTAGCAGCAGAACATCCTGTAACCACCGCATAATCTTCAACCTCATGGCTAGCTCTCCCAACCCCAAACAAGTTGGATTTAAGCATGTTAATTTTCAACCTTGAAACTAAGAAAAAAAAATTCAAAATTGTTACCAAATTAGCAATATTCTTTTCGTCCCATTCGCCTATGAATAAAATGTCATCCGCATAAAATAGATGAGACATAGTCAAAACCATCTTCACCTACAACATCACCACAAAAAAGACCTTGGACCACTACATCCTCTATAGCAACATGTAACACTTGCATGACAATAATAAACAAAAACCGCGACAAATGACTCTTGTCGTAAAGAAAACTCCATGGTTGGGCTCCCATTCACCAATACCGAAGCACGAGAGAAAATCGATCACACTTTTATCCACCCTATCCATTTTTTGGTCAAAACCCATGAAATCCCTAATCTTGAACAAGTATTTCAAGCTAAATGAATCATAAGCCTTGTCAAAAACAATTTTGAAGATCATAACCTTCTTCTTTTTTTCTTTTATTCCAATCAATCACTCCGTTCACTATCAAGAGGTCATCCAAAATTTGCCTACCCTTGACAAAAACAGTTTTGTTCATGGCTAATGATACTATCAATAACTGTAGCAAGACGATTAGCTAAAACTTTAGCAATAATCTTTATATTGCACAATTTAAGCATGAAGCTACAAATATCATCTTTAAGCATGTTCCTTTTTTTTTAATCGGAACAAAAAAACCATCCGAACCAGTGCTCGATCACTCCCATATGACCACACAACCTCCTTCACCTCGTCAATCGAAAACATGGACACCATAGCCTCCCTTTGATCCACTGATACAAATTTCAACCGAGAACTTGGGTGAACAATATTAACGCCAGAAAAACGTTTAAATTTATCCTTATAAAATTGAAAAATTGCATCTTTCACATGCATTGGGTACGTCAGCCACAATCTATCTACTATCAAACCAGAAATGGCTAGTTTTCTTTTTTTTTTCTCTTTAATAAAGAATGAAAAAAACAATGTTGTTGTCCCCTTCAACTCCCCACTTAATTTTTGTATTTTTGTGAAAAATTCATACCATCTATTTTATCAAAATTATTCAAATACTTAACAATATTAATTCTTTGAATAGCCAATTCTCCTTCCTCATTACCACCTTCAAGACCTATATCAATTTCATCAAGTTTTGCAAATAAGTCCCACTTCATTCCTATGTAATTTTTTTTAATACTTTTACCATCTTTTTATTTATTCTGAAAGGATTGACCGTGAAAGTTTCTAAACTAAAGGGGTCATCCGTGTCAAAAACTTGTCGTAAGGACTATTCATAGTACCGTTTTTCAACGATAAGGACCATTTATGTAATTTTTTTGAATACTTTTACATCTTTTTATTTATTTTGAACAAATAATTTCTTAGATGGTTGCATAAGATTGATTTTTAAAAGGTAAAACCGAAGCATTTAATTACATTTGAAATCCTTCTTCTAAGTTCCATCTTACAAGACGTCTTTCTTCTTTTGTAAGATGCTAATTAATTTGTCATTGTATATTAGCTAGTTCATCGAATATCACTAGTTTTTAATACTTGAACAATTAGTTACCTAATCATTACAATTTCAAACCACAAAATAGATTTAGATCTATACCCGCTCTTAATCTTTTGTCGGGCACGAAAAACAAAAGCTAATGGAAAATTGGAAATAATATATGCATTCGACAAACACAAGACACCCCTTCGGGTTATCGGGTTTATATGGTCTTTCCATTAGAATGTAAATAGGGTCCCACCCATTATGAAATGAATGATACCGAAATATAGAGCATTTTTTGTAGTAAGCATGGACCCTAGGGGCCACATTTATGTGTAGAAATCAGCAAATGACTTGATACTCAGTTTAGTGCTCTATTGTCACGCAATTATGATGGAACTCCCCTACGTATCTACGGATTTTAACATGTTAGACTAATGTCGAAATTATGATGGAACTCCCCTACGTATCTACGGATTTTAACATGTTAGACTAATGTGGGATGGACATTATTATCTCAAGATGGGTATATGTGGCGCATAATCCATGCATGGTGCATAACTTAATTTGGTATAAAATATGGGACATTTACACGTAACTTACTATTACGCTCTTTTTAGCATGTTATTGTTTATGTACCTGGGGCATAGTTACCAATAACTAAACGCCATAACCAATTATCAGGGTCCATACCTCATACCCTATACATTAGGCTTACCCCCTAGGGCATTTAAGAACACGTTAAAAACATGTAGCCTTGATCAGAAACCTTATCCTACAAACTCGCCTTTGTTGAGTAATGGGTCTCCTGGTTTACACTGTTGGGATACATACCGACTGATGAACGTCAGTGAGTGAAGCCAGCAACCCCACTTGTGAATTAAATGTATCCATCTCATATATTGTTTATTTTGGCATCTATATATAGCCATTACCCACATGAACAAACCATACAAGCACTTATCTTCAAGTTCAAAAACCTTCTTCTTCACCAAAAGCTTCAGCTAGTAGACAATACACAAAGGAGATGAGTTACGCCACTGAAGCTTACATCAAAACCACAAAAATGGTAGGTTAATTAATTTATGAGAAATCTTGATCAACTTTCTGAACCAATCGTTTTCATTTCAATGCCATTGTTATTTTTAAAAATATAGCAAAGACTAATGATTCGTTCCAAGATTCAATGCACAATTTCCTAAACTGAACTTTTATATATGCAGGCTAAGAGAACTAATGAACCAGATGTAGCGGAGTTCATATCAGCGATTGCAGCCGGAAATAACGCTCAACTCATGGTGGTTGCATGTGCTGAGGCGGCCGGCTCCACCACCCAAGGCCTCATTGCTGCATCTCATCAAACTGGTGGTAGGCTGATCTGCATCGTGAAGGGAATCGAAGAGCTTCACTCTTCCAAGCAAGCTCTTAGCTCAGATGCGAGCCAAGTAGAGTTTGTTGTAGGAAATGCTCAAACTCTCTTGTCAAATGACTACAAATCTGCCGATCTTGTGGTTATCGACTGCAATCTAGAGAATCATGAAGGGATTTTGGGAGCGATACAAACCGAGAGAGAAAAGAGTACGATTGTTTTGGGGTATAACGCTTTTTGGAAGGATTCCTGGGCTTGGAGCAGATTGAACAGTCACTTGTTGCCGATTGGAGAAGGGCTGTTATTGATGAGAATCGCCGGACAGTCAGGCAATGGTGGCGGCAAGAACGCTGGCCACGGCGGCAACAAGGGCGGAAGGCCAAGTCATTGGGTGGTTAAAGTAGATAAATGCACGGGCGAAGAGCATGTTTTTCGGATCAGATCACCAGGTGGTAGAGTTGTTCGGGCTTGAAGTTTCTACATTCTTGTTGCCTTGTTGAAGCTGTTCATCCGTAAATATATATAATCATATATCATATATATCATATATAGCTTATACATAATCGACTTCTGGGTGTTAATTAGATCACCAGAAAGATTATCAATTTGTACTTACTGTCGATTATGGAATTTGCGCTATTTTAGAACTTAGTTTTAATGAAATTTTGATTAAGGAAGTTTTGTATATCTTGATTCATGGTATGGGTCATTATTTCGTGGGTTAATATTTAAAATAGTTATTTTTAAAGTCAAATTTGTATAATATATTCTTTTCTTGATAAATATTTAATTACAACTATGAGTTGCGTCCACAATTAAACATTAAACACCCAAAACACACAACAATCCATATATAAATATATAAGTTAAATATATCCAAACTAAAATATGAATCTTAAGTTTTTAACCATATCCAAAATAACATTTGACAATAGTTGGTAATAGTTAATAAGATTGGTCGATTTTGAAACGATGAAGATGAGCATAGAGTTTTTTTTCTGTTGTGAACGACAATGACAGAAGTGTGTGATTTCGATTTCTGTCGATCTAGAAGGGGGACGATGAATGCAAGGCACGACTTTGAGTTCGACTTCGATCATATAAGGCTTACTACTTACTAGCGGCTAATGAGGGAAAGTAATCAGGATTAAAATTAAACGACTTGGGTAACCCGGACCGAATAACCTGAGAACCGAATAAACATAATATATATACCCAAAAACCGAATCGAATTGCTTATTCGGGCCTAATTCGGTTCGATTCGGAATTTCGGCCAAATTCTCATCCCTAATACAAAATATATACCTCAAAGACCCAACTAACTAGCTACAACTAACTTTAATTAGACTAAGAAACATTTAACTGCTAACCAAAGTATTATATATACACACACGATGATTCAATTAAGAAAAAAAAAAGTTAAGAATAGAAAATCAATCCTAACCACATATTTATTTTGCTTCAAAATATTTTAGGGTATCGATGGAAATTAACAAATGATACAGGTGTGTTTTCAAACCAAAAATGTTTCTTTAAACTATGTTAATGATTACCTTATTATAAAAAACATAGTTTTTTTTTGTTTTTTTAATCTTTAAAAAGCTATTAATATCGTAAAATTATTTTAAATATATCAAAATTCATAATTTTTTATTCTTTATAAACAGACATCCATATTGATATAGTTTTAAGATAAGATAAAAAAAATTATTTTTTTATAGTTTCAGCTCTCGTTATTTATAAGTGAATAAAAATACATCATATTTTTATTATAGTACATCTGTTATTCATTTACGAATAAAATGTATGCTTAAGTTTTTTTTTTACTGTCTAAGTATCATTTATATATGGATATAACACGTAATAAAGTTTGTCTTACCTAAAATTTATTTTTTTACATCATCTTTCGTCACATGTTATATTCATATATGAATAAAATTTGTATTAGCTTTCGGCATATGTTATATTCATATTTGAACAAAACATTTATCAGATTTTTGTTATATTTCATTTGTTATTCATATATGAATAAGTAGTATGTTAATAAAAGACGAAATGTTTTGAAAATTCAAACTACATGTTTATATATGACTAACAAATGAGCTGTAACAAAATTCTGATAAATGTGTTATTCAAATATGAATATAATTTGTAAGCAGAGATAATACATGTTTTATTTATATATGAATATAAGATATGATGAGAGCTGATATAAACTATAAAAAGTTTATCACATCTTATATTCATATATGAATGACACTTGAACTGTAAAAAAAAACCTAAACATATTTTTTATTCATAAATGATTAACAAATGTATTGTAATAAAAATCTCATACACTTTTATAGTTTTATTCACTTATGAAATTACGAGAGTTGAAATTATAAAAAACTATATCAAAACTATGTCAATATGGATGTCTATTTATACAGAATAAAAAAATTATAAAATTTGATATATTTAAAATTGTTTTTTGATAAAAATAACACCTTAAAAAAATTTAAAAAATAAAAAAATAACTATGATTTTGTATAATATTAAGGTAATGATTAACATAATTTAAGGAAACATCTTTTGTTTTAAAATATGTGTGTATTTCTTTCCCCATTCTGCCGGTACGATGAAAGGTTTTGCGATAAAAATAAATGATTGGCTGAGAATGATTTTTCCATTCTCAACCTTTTTTATTTTCTCAGTTAAACTTATATATATATATATATATATATATATATATATATATATATATATATATATATATATATATATATATATATATAACAACTTACTGAAATCGTCCTTATGGTTTGTCAAAATTGCATGTTTGGTCCCTAACATTTTTTTTTGCATTTGGATAGTCCTTTTATTTTCTTTTTATTACGAATTTTATCCCCGACAGACATGAAAAGACTATAATACCCTTAATGATATTTTCTACTATTTTTTAAATATTTCTAAAACTCTTTTCTTATTTTAATTTTAGAAATAAAAATGTGGGCCCCACTTCATATAATGAGACTCACATGTGACATACATCCGACACCTCCACCCCACTTATCTCTTGTCACTTTTCCGGTGAGCACCCAAAGGCCACAGTCCCCTTCACTGACCTTTCCCTTTCCCCCACACCTCTCTTCTTGACCAGAAACCGTTCACAACCAATCATTTGTACTTGGTACTACTCGACAGTTGAAAAATGGAGAAGAAAAAGATGGATTTTTTATTTTCTATAGATCTGGGTCTAAAGCCACCAGTGCCAGAAACCCGTACCTTGGTCAAGAGCCGTCGCTGAAGCTGGAAACCTACATCTCTATGTTGATATACTCATTTCCATATCTCTGATATTTGTTGAACTTCAAGCTCCACTGTAGAGACCCATTTTTATACGAACGGTGAATACGGAAGTAAGATATCTCGAGATTAATCGTGTTTTTGTAAGTATGAACATGAAGAACATATTATGAGTTCATGGAACAAGGCTAAGAACAAAGAGAGATAATAATATTAATGCATGAAGGACATGGTGGGAGAGAAACTCTCCCTGGGTGGGAGAACCCACCACTTTTCTCTCTCTCTAGATTACATTGTGAGAAGTACACAAGTAATCTCTAACTAAGAAAAGTGAGCTAGCTTTTTAAGATATGACCAACTCTCCCTTTATATAGGAGGGAAAGTATTTACACCATAAATACAATAAAGGGAAAATACAACCTAACTATCACTCATTATTTGTAGAGCATTTCCATGCTCCAACATTCTCTCCCTAAATGTTTACAAATTATGAGAGATCCAATAAGTGATACAAGGCTATAATACAGTAATCCCACTAGCAAGTGTGGTAATAAAATGAAACATAGTGAGAACCAAATGCTGAAATGTCTCTGAAACTTTGAAGTGTCTGTGAAGTCTGAAACTGGCCATGAATCTCTAACAATGAAGGTCTTCGGCTTCAAAGCACAACCAATGAAGCAGAAAAAATAAGATCCAAATCTTCAAACCAGTCATAATCACCCGAAGAAGAAGGTCACCATGAGCAAGTAGAAGATCCAATAAAAGAAAACTTCGGCTTCAAAAGTCTGAAAAACATCTCGAGTTCTCGAATCATAATACACCGAAATTCTTCAAAGAATAACCTGCTAAAAATGTGAAGCATCCATAAAATGAAGTCCGGATAAAAGTAATGTGAGTCCAAAGACATGGTCCAGTAATGCCAAAATTTTGATCCAAGGATCAAAAATAAGTGTCACGTCACATCGCCAAAATAATCTTCGTCTTTAACATATCACAAATCCAAACTCATGAAACCATAAGATCTGAACCGGATGCGAACACAAAATCATCATGTGGTAGAGTCCGAATAATAAATAATCTGAATCGGAAGACATCGAGTAATGCCAAAAATTTGATCCATAAAGACCAAAAATAAGTGCCACATCACATCACTAAATAAATAATCGTCTTCAGAAGTCTTCAAAAATCCAAACTCAAACAATCATAATAACCAAATCCGGATGATATTCTCTCCCTATTTTTGATAACCAATGACCGGATATCAAAAATCAACAAATCATCGGAGGGAGAGTGTCGGATACCAAGAGCTAAGAGAATCTCTCCCTAGATGTATGAAGGGTCTCGATAAGAAACGAGAAAGAGTAAAAGAGATACTCTTGCGGTCATGAGGAGGAGGGTGACATAGTTGCTGAAGCTGTGCTGAGAATAATCTGTTGTGCCAAAAATATATCCAAATATCCAAACTGCGGTGCCAGAACACTTGAAGTGGTCTTCAATAGAGAATAAAGTCCACATGCTCAAGATACATGATTCTTCAAGCAAAAATCAAGAGCGACAAGTTATAAAATCCCATAAAGTGAAGAATGCGAAACAACTTTGTTGATCAATCGTCGTTGCGGTGCAAGCATCACAAAAAATAATATGAAGTCCGACTGTGGTAGGAGTATTCTTCCAATAATAACCGGCATGAAATGAACCAATGTGACAATCCAATGTTCGGTTGTGGCAAGAATTGGTGTTAAAAAAATAATTGGTGTAAAAAAAATAATTGGTTTTAATAAAAAAATTGGCTAAATAAAAAAAATTGGTGTTAAAAAAAATTGGTGTTAAAAAAAATAGCTGAATGAAAAATAATTGGCGTTAAAAAAATAACTGAAAAAAAAATAATACTAAAAAAATTGAATAAATAAAAAAAATGAAGTTTTAAAAAAAGGAGGGCTGATGAGAGGGGAGGAAAAAGGAGGGGAGGGGAGGAGAAGGAAGAAGGAAGGAAAGGAAGGAGAAGGGAGGAGGGGAGGCTGAAGGAGGAGGAGGAGGAGGGAGATCCGAAGTCTGTTGGGAGGGTTGCGAAGTGATAAGGTTGGCTGCGGGTCTAAGGTGGGTGCGGTGGGGGTCTTGGGTGCGGACGAGGGTGGAAGGCGGAGGTGCTGACTGCGGTGCGAACTGCTGATGGCCACTACGGTCGGCGCGTGCTTGCGGTCCGAACTGCTGATTTGTAAGAGGGCGAGGGCCTGCGGACCAAGGCTTCGGTCCGAGGCTGCGGTCCGAGTTCTTCTATCAGCAGTCAAGGATGTACTTCAGTCAGCAGGGAAGGGGGCTGCGGTCTCTCGGTTGCGGACCAAGAGGTTGCGGGTATGGCTTCAGATCAGAGGCTGAGAAGGGGTGCTGAGAGACTTCTTAGGAGACTCCGGTAGGCAGTTTTTGGCTGCGGTTCTGGGCTCCGATAAGGGCTGAACAGATGACGAAAAATGCTATTTTTCCATGAAAAATGGTACCGCAAAGGCCATTTATTCATATTTTAATGAAGGAATCTTTTTATAAAGCATTCTAAGTCAAAAGTGGGTCTTGGGAAGGCAAAAGGAAGAGTGTGCAGGTGGGTTTTAGGGACAAAAGGTGATGGGAAAGGACAATGTCACATGATTTTTGTCTTTTTGAGGGAGTGAAAAGTGGAGTACTCTTTACCCAAAAGAGTAACAAGGACAATATGCTTTTTGCAAACAAATAATATGTCCAAATTTCTTCAAATCAAAGATCCATAGCAACAATTTTATAATTGAGAGATATGAAGATTATACCTCTTATGATGAGCAAAAAAGTGCTGGGAAAAAGTCTTCAATAGAAATTCTCCACTTTCTTCATGAATTAAAGGCCCATTAATTCTTGTGTCTTCACTTCCAAGAAAAAGAACCTCCTGGAGAATATCTTCAACATTTTAGAGACCACAAAAAAATATAATTTCTTCTCCCATTTTTCTTCATTTCTTCAACAGCAACAATAATAATCTTTTAAGAACATCTTTTTCCTGCAACAAATAGAACGAGCAACAGCAGCAACAATTTATTTTTTACTAAGATTTGAGTCAACCCAGAAGATAGAACTAAGAACGAACGTCATAAAAAAAATTCCGGTTTGAAACCCGAATTTTTTTCTTGCAGAAACACGGAAAAATCACAAGATAATCACCGAACGGGAGTCGTTCCCTTGAACTAATCGTGAGATCTTCAAGGTACGGCTCTTATACCAATTGTAGAGACCCATTTTTATATGAACGGTGAATGCGGAAGTAAGATATCTCGAGATTAATCGTGTTTTTGTAAGTATGAACATGAAGAACATATTATGAGTTCATGGAACAAGGCTAAGAACAAAGAGAGATAATAATATTAATGCATGAAGGACATGGTGGGAGAGAAACTCTCCCTGGGTGGGAGAACCCACCACTTTTCTCTCTCTCTAGATTACATTGTGAGAAGTACACAAGTAATCTCTAACTAAGAAAAGTGAGCTAGCTTTTTAAGATATGACCAACTCTCCCTTTATATAGGAGGGAAAGTATTTACACCATAAATACAATAAAGGGAAAATACAACCTAACTATCACTCATTATTTGTAGAGCATTTCCATGCTCCAACATTCTCTCCCTAAATGCTTACAAATTATGAGAGATCCAATAAGTGATACAAGGCTATAATACAGTAATCCCACTAGCAAGTGTGGTAATAAAATGAAACATAGTGAGAACCAAATGCTGAAATGTCTCTGAAACTTTGAAGTGTCTGTGAAGTCTGAAACTGGCCATGAATCTCTAACAATGAAGGTCTTCGGCTTCAAAGCACAACCAATGAAGCAGAAAGAATAAGATCCAAATCTTCAAACCAGTCATGATCACCCGAAGAAGAAGGTCACCATGAGCAAGTAGAAGATCCAATAAAAGAAACACTTCGGCTTCAAAAGTCTGAAAAACATCTCGAGTTCTCGAATCATAATACACCGAAATTCTTCAAAGAATAACCTGCTAAAAATGTGAAGCATCCATAAAATGAAGTCCGGATAAAAGTAATGTGAGTCCAAAGACATGGTCCAGTAATGCCAAAATTTTGATCCAAGGATCAAAAATAAGTGTCACGTCACATCGCCAAAATAATCTTCGTCTTTAACATATCACAAATCCAAACTCATGAAACCATAAGATCTGAACCGGATGCGAACACAAAATCATCATGTGGTAGAGTCCGAATAATAAATAATCTGAATCGGAAGACATCGAGTAATGCCAAAAATTTGATCCATAAAGACCAAAAATAAGTGCCACATCACATCACTAAATAAATAATCGTCTTCAGAAGTCTTCAAAAATCCAAACTCAAACAATCATAATAACCAAATCCGGATGATATTCTCTCCCTATTTTTGATAACCAATGACCGGATATCAAAAATCAACAAATCATCGGAGGGAGAGTGTCGGATACCAAGAGCTAAGAGAATCTCTCCCTAGATGTATGAAGGGTCTCGATAAGAAACGAGAAAGAGTAAAAGAGATACTCTTGCGGTCATGAGGAGGAGGGTGACATAGTTGCTGAAGCTGTGCTGAGAATAATCTGTTGTGCCAAAAATATATCCAAATATCCAAACTGCGGTGCCAGAACACTTGAAGTGGTCTTCAATAGAGAATAAAGTCCACATGCTCAAGATACATGATTCTTCAAGCAAAAATCAAGAGCGACAAGTTATAAAATCCCATAAAGTGAAGAATGCGAAACAACTTTGTTGATCAATCGTCGTTGCGGTGCAAGCATCACAAAAAATAATATGAAGTCCGACTTTGGTAGGAGTATTCTTCCAATAATAACCGGCATGAAATGAACCAATGTGACAATCCAATGTTCGGTTGTGGCAAGAATTGGTGTTAAAAAAATAATTGGTGTAAAAAAAATAATTGGTTTTAATAAAAAAATTGGCTAAATAAAAATAATTGGTGTTAAAAAAAATTGGTGTTAAAAAAAATAGCTGAATGAAAAATAATTGGCGTTAAAGGGAATATACAACCTAACTATCACTCATTATTTGTAGAGCATTTCCATGCTCCAACAATATTGCTCTTCTATCACTCCGAGTCTCCATCCTTGTCATATTCTTTTCAACTACTAAATCGTTCATCACAAGCTTAATCTCTATAAGCTTATTTAAGTTATCTTTCCTGGCATGAGCATCACCATAAACTTATTCCCTGGGTTTTCGAGGGATTTCTCACGTCTATGTTGTTCTATGCCACCCTGTTATTTCTCGTTTGTCACAAAATTGTGTAGGGTTTCTGTTTCAAACTCAACCTTCTGTCTAGCACCCCGATTGTTCCCCGTAACACTTGTACCACCTCCTATTTGGTTACACATAGCATATTCAAGGGTTACATCTCTACTAATAATGAATTTTGGAGTCTTTCCTTCTTCTGTAAACCAAAAAACGATGACCTTTCCCTCCATATGCATATCCTAAAAATATGTACTTCATTGCCCTCGGCTCCAGTTTACCATAATTAATAAGAGCATAAGCAGACCATCCAAGCATTTGTAAACCAAAATTCTTAGAGGGTTTCCTAGACTACATCTCTTGAGGAGTCTTACCATCAATTGTAGTTGATGGAGATCTATTCGCCAAATAGCAAGCATTGTTGACTGCTTTCGCCTAAAATTGCTTCAATAAATCAGTAGATAATACCATGTACTGAGCATGCTCCACTAGTGTTTGGTTCATCTAATATGTAACTCTGTTTTGTTGTGGTGTTAGCTGTACAGTGCGATGCCTCACTATACCTTCTATTTTTCAGAAGTTGTCAAACGAAGCCTTGCAGAACTCCAACCTATTTTCTGTTTTGAGTGACTTGACATGGTTCCTGGTATATTTTTCAACCATAGTGTTCCACTCCTTGAACCTCCCAAACACTTCATCTTCTTCATTTGTCTTTAGAAAGTACACCCAAGTCTTCCTCGAGTAATCATCAATAAAAGTCTCGAAGTATCAAAATCCACCATGAGACTTCATAGGAGAGGGACCCCATAGATCCGAGTGAACAAACTCGAGCGTCTCCTTGCTTTATTGTTGAAGCGAACTGAACTTCACCCTGCGTTGTATATCTTGAACACAAGCTTCACCAGGTTTAGCATTTCCAGTTGCATCTCTAGCAGACAACTGCTTCTCGCTCATATGTCCCAACTTATGATGCCAAAACTTTCTTTCATCATCATACTAATCCAAGGATTGGGATATAGTCATCGTTCCTATAACCGTAGATCCTTACAAGATATAAATCCCATGAGGATTTGTATTTCCATTCATAACTACAAGAGCACCCTTGGAGACTCTTACCCAATCACCTTCTCCAGAATACTTCAGTCGACCCTTCGCCAAAGTTAAAAGTGAAATCAAATTATTTCGAAGCTATGGGATGAACCATCAATCCAGTTTCCTGACCATACCATTGTGCATCTTTATCTGCAGTATGCTACTACCCTTGATACTTCTCACCCTATCATCACTCATATTGACTGTGCCATTCAACAGAACTAGTTGTACAGATAGTCAAAACATCACAAACATCCCCTTCATCAGATTTTCCTTGAACCAGAGAAACATTGTTGTTGCTTGATCCAACACCAGTATTCCCTCTCTTCAGATAAGGACAATCTCTTTTGAAGTGCCCATTTTCCTTGTCGTTATAACATTTAATTTTGGCTTTAGATTTGAAACTTGATTTCCCACTATTACCTCCACCTCTATCTGATGTTCTTCCTTTGCCTACGAACAAACCAGAACTGGAAACTTCTTCTCTAACTGAAACTTTTTTTCCAGTTCCTTAGACATCAAATAATCCTTCACATCATTCATAATGATCGTTTTCCTATCATACAACAAGGTATCAACAAAATTCTCATAAGAATTTGGCATTGAACATAAGAGGATAAGTGCTTGATCTTCATATTCAATCTTTACATTCACACCTTGTAAATCCAAGATGACCCTATTGAAATCATCTAAATGATCATTTACTTGGGTTCTTTCTGACATACTAAGAGTATACAAACATTGCTTCTGCTACAACCTGTTTATCAGAGAATTGTTCTGATATTTATCACATAATTTCTTCCAAATCCCAGATGCATTCATTTGATCCACAACCTCTCTCAGTACTTCGTCTGTTAAAGTCAACATAATAGCGCTATGCACTTATGCCAAAATATCTACCTTCCTCTCATCTGCCATGTCCTTTGGCAGTTTCACTTCTCCTTCCAGTGCCGTTGTACAACCTTGTTGAACCACAAGAGCCTTCATATTCACTTTCAAGAAAGTGAAATTATTTGAACCATTGAATTTCTCCAAATAAAACTTGTGAGTTTCCATCTTCAATCAATATTAACACTAACCACAGCTCTGATACCACTTGTTAGGAAATTTGAAGGTACTTGTCAATACTCAAAACAAATTTGATGCCACTTGCCAAGTTCTGATGACCCTTGTTAGGAAGTAATATGGATAACACACGAAACTAAAAGCACACAAAGACATAGTATTTATGTGGTTCGGTCAAGGTGACCTATGTCCACGGGATGGAGGAGAGTTTTCTTTATTCATAGATTTCTCAAACAGAGATTAAAAGTACAAATCAAAAATAGATTTAACTTACTCACTAAGGATACAAGACACTTCAAATGACTTAGCATGCATCCCCATTTATACTGAAGGGATCAGACCTAAAACTCAAATAATCCAAGCCTATTGGCCCATAGGCCCATGAAAGGTGTCAACCAATCACAAACTATCATGAAACATCTTCTAGAACATTTATACATGTCATAAAAAACATGAGCATCAACGACGCACATGATGGAGCACCATGAGCCATAGTGGAGCATCATGATGAACTTGGGGTGTATCATGAACACTAGTGGCCCAAAATCCACCATGGTGGCACAACATGGTGTATTCCTTGAGTATCACCAACTTCTGATCATTCTTGAACAATATTGAGCATCATAGAGGACTTCATAACATATGTGGCTCACCAGGGATACCATGGCTCATCCAGGAACCAAAATGCCAAAATGGCGCACGTTGCACCAAAATGGCGCATCTTGCATGATGATGGTTTGTGTTGTGCAAGGATGGAACAGCATCCTTCAAGCATGGAAAAACTTCCTTCAAAGTGGTGCAACTTCCTTCCAATATGGTGTAAGATCTTCCAGGTTGGTGCAACTTCTTCCACTTTGGAGCATCATCTCCCAGAGTGGCACACCATGATCCAAAGTGGCGCAACATGTATGTCAATGGTGCAACATGCTTGCCTAATGGTGCAACATGATTTCCAGTTGGCTTAATACCTAATCAAATGGCACAACTATGCATCGAGTTTCTCCATTCCACTCCCAAGTGCTCCAAACCTCTTCTTGGTGCTCCATATCCATTTCAGACGATCCGTTCCTTTGGCACTTGATTTGTTCCTATTTCAGATGATCCATTCCTTTGTTATATGCTCAATGAACCCCAAGTGCTCCATTAAACTCAAATGCTCAAGATTCTCAAGTTACATTTAACAATATATAAATATAAAATACATAATCTAAATGGAGTGAAAGTAATAACTCACCCTATCAGTTAATAAAGACTAACTATTTTGCTTTCCTCTACTTTGTCACTAATTCATTATTGATCCATATTCTTTTCTCTTAGGCCTAATCACAAACATACACAAGCATCTTAATACATGTATTAGCCTATTTAGAGCTTTTGACTCTCTAAGTCACAATAACCACTTAATGGATCAACATTCTAACTTTTCATTCTCTAACTCTTAATCCAATCCAGTTAATGAATTAAGAACCCCATAATACCTATTTCATTATAATCTAACATCTAATGCATCAATTACACATAATCACTACTTAGGGTTTCAAACCCTAACTCTCATCGGATTGATGCCACTCATGGGGTGTAACATCCCAAAAATACTAAATGAAAACTTTTGCATTTAAAACAACCAAAAAAATTATTCCTAAAAGATAATCATAGTATAATGTGTTATCAAAACATCAAATATCGATCCTAAAAGATAATGCGGAAAAACTCTAGGGGATGCAGTGTGATCAAGTCGGACCCTTCCCTTTCGAACGAGAAGTACCTGAAACATTTAAACATAAACCGTAACCACAAAGCTTAGTGATTTCCCCAAATACCACATACCATACATAACCATAAACATGCAATATGGCCTATTTAAGCCATCGGGCCTATTTCCTCCCAAGTGAAATGCTATTTTCCAAAATCATAGACTTACAATCACTCCCGTAACGGCCTATTTCATCCAACGAGTCTATTTCATCCCAAGTGAAAGCTATAAGAAATATTCATAGTCTTACAACACTCCTAAAATTTCCATGACCTTCTCCATGGACTTTCATGCACACATATCAGCAAGAGTAACAAAGACAACAAGCATATCTGACACCTAGTGTCCTACATAGTATAGTGAGAAGACTCATCTCACAAGTGCAGTCGACAACTAATAGGCTTACAAAGTCGAGAAGTGAATGCTACACCCCTCCCAATAAATCATACAAGGTAAACCCTTAGTCTACCTTCTAAAACTAGCAATATGACCAAAGGTCAATCATGTCAAAAAGTCAACAGTCAAATGTCAAAGTCAACTTCAGAAGGCCACCATGTTGTGGCCAAACATTTGCAATGTGGTGACCATTCAACTTGATCACGGACACATGCGCTACCATGTTGTAACATACGCGTTATTAACCTAGTGTAATTATCGTATTTTGTAAGATTGTTAGTGAATATTATTGAATATTATATGATTTTGAGCGTTGAGTTCTAACAAGATAGTTTTTACGTGATTTGAAGTAAAACTATGTTTAGAATCATTCGGAAAATATTGGAAGTCTTATGAGATTCTGATCAAAAGTCAACTATTGAAATTAACAAAAATATAAAGTTGGAAATAAGTAAAAATAATGTTATTAAAAGTTGTAGATTATCTCGTTAGAAACATTTAGGCGAAAACCTCATCGAAATCTGAGTTATAACGAAGAAGTTATGACTCATTAAAGTTTCACGACAGAACCGACACGACGTTATATGACGTAAAAAGTGAGTTTTCAATAAACTACTTTTTAGCTTTAGTAATCTAAATGAAAGTTGTAGTATTCGTTAAACCGGGAGCTTTCATAAAAAGAACGTCCAAATCTGACTTCGTATGAGGAAGTTATGATTTTTCTAAGATTCGGCATAGCAGTACACAGCCCGAAACTCGAAATAAAGATCGAGTGATTTTTAGCCGACACAACTTAAACGAGAATCGAAGGTCTCATCAATAGTAGTACAACGGTAAAAAGACAGACGAAAACGAACGTCGGATGAAGAAGTTATGAATTTTTAACGGACTTTTCCTGTCCCGGCCTATTAAAAATATAATATTAAAAATGAAATCAAAGTTAGCTGACGGAGTCTAAATGAAAGTTGTAGAGTATAATCTCACCTACGCGTGGATATAAAGAACGTCAAAAACGGAGCTCGTATGCGAAAGTTACGAATTTTTGAATTTGAAGCATCGGAGTACGCCCAACGTACATGAGTACGCCTAGCATAGAGCCTCGCAAGGCAGTACGCCCCGTGTACATGAAGATTATGCCCAACGTAATGCTGGACTTCGGTTACTATAAATAGAAAGCGAGACTCTTCGAATTTTTTTTACAATTTTCACTCTCTTTCATCCCTCAAACTCTCCTAACACCCCCCGATGCCTAGGGAACTACCCTACCACCCGAAGCAAGCCCCAGAGCACCCAAAGACCCCGAGAAAGTAATATTTTCAATCGAAACTCTGCCCGCACAAAGCCCGGTTTTCAATAAAAACTCCCAGTTTCATCAAAGAAAGTCATTTTTAAAAACGAAGTGCTGCCCAAATTACCATTCTATCATTCGGTTATTTCAAGGTGAGTTCAATATAGGGACAATTGTATGTTATGTGTTATATGTGCAATGTGCTTTCCTGTGTTATTCAAGTAATAGTTTTAATACCTTTGGCCATGTAGAGCATGTCTCGTATCACTTTGGTATTGGCTTGGTGCCTTTGGCCATGTAGAGAATGACTCGTATCACTTTGGTATTGGTATTATGCCTTTGGCCATGTAGAGCATGTCTCGTATCACATTGGTATTGGCTTTGTGCCTTTGGCCATGTAGAGAATGACTCGTATCACTTTGGCATTGGCAGTGGGTTAGGTAGGGCTGAAAGCATGTATATGCTAGAAAATTGATAATCAAAAATCGTTTATTTTCTATGCCACTTGGGTTGAAGCTTTATGATGTATATCAAGTTTATGATCCTGAAATTATTGTGTCTCATTGATCGTAAATCTTCGAATCAAATCATTGGTTGATATGGAAAGCCTGACATATGATACACATATGCCTTTGTTGTTCTTTGTCCCTCTTTGCTTCTGTCATATTGTTATATATATGGCATAGCGTATATTGTAACTATTGTTGAACTCACTAAGCGTCACCCGCTTATCCCTCCCAGTGTTTAACTATTACAGGTGATAAGCATCCAGTATAGTCATGTACTGTAAGAAGATGTGGAATAGTTAATATTATCACTTTTGTACTTAGTGTATAAATTCTTGGGAAGTTATGTAATATATAAAACTTTATAAAAACCTCGTTAGTTGGTTTGTATCCAGTCTTTTGTAATAAGATATCAATATGCATGTAACATGTTTTTGACTTTATGATAAATTTTAAGTATGAAAGGGGTCTTTCACATGTCACGGCAGACATGCCACCACTCCGTGGCAGAGTCCCAACAAAACAGTAGCAACATCCTCCCTCGCCACGTTGTAGCACCCATCAAGCCACGTCATGGAGACTATACTAAGACAGCTTAATGGATTGAGTCATTAATCCCTTAAGATCCTTGTTTATATTTTCCAGAAAGCTTATTGGGACCCTAATGGTCCATAAAAATCCAAACTGTATGGACATGCATGACCAATGTATGTCTTTCACCCAACTAGATTAAAATGATATGAAAATGATCTAAAACTCATGCATGTATCTCAAAACCCATTTAACTTCTAGATCCATAAGATATTAGGCTCAAGGGACCTTGGTGAGCCATAAAGTTGCATATTGTATCTCATTTCATCACTCAAACTTCATATATAGACCAAAACATGCTAAGAAATCTAGATCTACAAGAAAGGAATCATAAAAATGGGAGCTTGAGGACTCACAAATACTCTAGAAGATGTACAAAATGATGGAGATGGCTTACTAGTTGGATTCAATCACTATAGACTCATTCTTCTTACTTACAAGGTCACAAAAACACAAAAGATGAGCTTAAAACTTGCAAGGATGATAGGGTTTTATCTAAGGCACTTTGGAGGTGATGGAGGTTGAGAGTGGAGGAAACCCTAGCCATGACTTCCTTTAAATAGGGCTTTAGGCCCGAAAATATCGGTTTTTCCATTCTAGCATCACCACGTCGTGGACATAGTATGCCAACTTCGTGGTGACCACAATGATGTGTGGACAATTAAATGGCTGCCACGCCGTGGTGATCCTTACCACCACGTTGTGGCTAACCCAAACTCATAAATTAATATAATAAAATTAGTACATGGGCACCGAGCGTTACATGTGGATAACATAAAAAGATTATTTAAGGCGTCTAAACACCTTCATTACCACTACTAACAAGCTTTCTTAACATAATCTAACTCTATTAGCTCAAATCATCAAGAACACCATTGAAACCTTACTAGCTTAAAATGGATAAGGTGATTACATCATGAGTATTCCATCTCTAATCCAAGACTTAAAAACACTTAATCGCCTCTTGATCATCTCCCTTTCTCGGAATTACTAGAGCTTAGCTCCAAAAAAAATTTGGGGTAATTTGGCGAGTGTGAAGGCTTAACAACCTTTAATCTGCTGCGTAAACGCGCCATAGTCCGAAAATTGTGGTTCGGTTAGTCAAAAGAATGATTAAGACATTACGGTTCGACTCAATAAAAGCTGACCTCATGTGGTCTAATATAAAGGACTTAGACTATTAATAAGCATTAACAACTTTTTAGCACAATTCTAAGAATAATAAAAGGCATCCTGAGGGTATGCTTTCACAAAATAAAGAAGTAAATGAAGAAGTAGAAAATGCAAGTGTCATTCATCATGAACATAGATACATTCATACTATTCGTACAAAAATAAAGATCTTAAACAAGCATACAAACAAAAAAGCTACAACGATCATTCGTCAGAGCAGGTCACAAAAGACTCTATCTCTTCAAGTTGCTTCTTCAAGGAAATAGCGTCTACATCATTACCTTCCAACATCTTAAACAGAGAATATTTGAAGTTTGTCAGCTCATAGAAGCATTGGAGGACCAAGTCGGTAGCACCTGGAAAAGAGTAGGGAAGCTCAAGCCCAACTAATGATTTGGGGTATCAGGATACCATCTTGACGCACACTCGGTGTTCGCCGAGCTGAACAGCTGCCTCCTGAAGAGCAGCATTAACATGCCCAAAATCCTTTGAATTTAGTCGGGCACGGACAAATAAGGGGATACCCTTCTTCGACAGCTACTGAAGATCGAAGGAATGCTGCTCGAATATTTGTTGGTGGAAAAATACATCTTGTTTAACCGAAGCATTCTCATTTTCCAGCACCTTCAGACGTGACTCTTTTTTCTCCAAGAATTAACGGTGGCTAGTAACCTCGTTCTCTAACTGCTTCATGCAGACATCCTTTTTGGAGAAACCTATGTCTAGGCTAGAAACTTTCTCCGAGAAATGAGTCTTTAAACCGGTGAACTGCTGAGTTATATCTTCTAACGTTTTGACCAAGGACGTTTGTTGATTTTGTACCTCTTCAAATTTTGCTTGAAGAGCAAGGTTACACTTATGCATCTCTTCATGAACTCGAGCGGATTCGATTAACTCAAGTGTCAATTTTTTGTTGTTAGAAGATAGATTGATATTCTCTTACATCAACTTTGTTTTCTCCCTCTCCAAGACTTGATAACTTGATCGAAGTTTTTCCATGCATTCTGAAAGCTTGTCGAATTCCATGCTCTTCACAACGGATGTAGAAGAACGAGCCTTGTCGTGTAGTGAAACTTCGTTCATCCAGTGCAATCCTTCAAGGATGTGGGGACGAGCATTGTCCATTCCTTATTCATCAGTCATCTTACTAAGAACATGCTTATTGGCAAAGTTGGTAGATGTATAAGGATGAAGGAAAGAAGGAAGAGAAGAAGCTAGAGACATCAAAGTTGGAGGAGGATATTGATTTTTCACAGGAATAAAATCTGCATACATAAAAAAAATCAATAAATAATGGCAATACCAATGTGAAAAGTGAGAAAAAAAGGATTACACTTACCAAATTTTGGAATAGTTGAACCAGAAGGAGTAAAACTAGTCACAAGCATACCTTCGGAGGGAGTGTCGAGATGTGTGTTATCAACCGAAGATATTAAAGCCTCAACATAAATGGTATAGAAGCATAGACAATATGAGATCCAGAGACCAGTTCAATTACATCAAGAGGAGTCACGACAGTGGTAGTCGGCATCGGGGGACGGATGTCAAATATCTTCTCTCAAAAAGATCGCTTGGGCGCACCTTTCTTAAGCAGAGACATCATAGGAAGGATCTTGGAAGTAGGTGGCACTAAGACCGTTAGTAGAGAGTCAATGGAGAAAGCAAGATTTGTGGTTGGAGTCGAAGTAGTTAGAGGAACCTGTTGGATGGGTTCAACAACAGAAATAGGAGTGATAAGCAGAATGGATTCTGTGGTGGCTTCGGTTGCGGTGGATAACTCCGAGTCAGAATGAACGGGGCATTCATGTTGCCCGGATGACTCGATAGTGGCCTCTGGAGTTGAGCGGTCAATATTGTCTATAGAATCACCTGGGTTTACGCCCTTACCATTACCATCGGTATTCGAAGGAGAGGCAAGTTTAGAAGGACGAACTGTATGAGGATGTTTGGGGGAAGATACGCTCGAAGGATTACTGGCAAGGGTAATGTATAAATCCCCAGATACGGTTTCACTATCAAGTACCGTCGCGCCCCTCTTTCGCTTGGATGAACCTTTTGGAGGCTTAGTGGGAGGCTTGCCATGAAGACTTTCGGTTTTTTGTTTCGCCTTTTCAAGAGGGGGGGTGATGAGGCCATGGTATGGTCCCCAACATCGTCATGAACATGAAAATCAATACTCAGCTCGAATTCCAAATTGGTATCGACATCGGTCGAATCGTCAAGGAACACCCTTGACCATGGAGCATGGGGCAGGGAGTCTATCGTTGACGTAAGCGGCATCGCCTAATCCGGTAAGTTCAAGGTTTGAATCGTCAAGGTCGGACCACTTAATGAAATTCACCACAAGACGATCAACGGTAGAACGTTCTTGATGGGTAAGCTCGGGGGCAGAGTCATGTTCACGAGCAGGGGGGTCTTCAAGTTGAACGGGAAGACCAAACACAGAAGCGTCCATAAAAAAGAACTCAGGTTTCCATTTCATAATAGAAAAGGGCAAGCCGTCATAGATTTCAATAGAGATATGGCGGATAGAAAATGATACCTTGGTCACCATCGTTACATAAAAGTGGCGAAACACTGATAAGGATGGAATGATGTCCAGGGATTTGTTTAGAAGCACGAAACACATGATCTTCTTGAATCCATTAGGGGCGATTTGAGCAATATGAAGCTTGTAGTGACTCTGGACGGAATTTAGAAAATCAAAAGTAGGAAGGCGAAGACCGGATCTAAAGAAGATGGTGTAAACACCCACGTAGCCTGGATGAGAATCGATAATGGATTAGTTATCAAGAGGGAGTATGGGATTAAATTGAGGGTCGATGTGGTAATATTTGATGAAATCATCTAGTAGTTTTTGGGTCATAGAAGATGAAATCAGATTAATAGAGCGACCATCTTTTTCCATGTAGAAAAGGTAATGAAGCAAGAAAGCGGAAATGAAGAAGAAGGCAGTAGTGAAAGAGAAAAAGGAATTATTGAATCAATCGTGACCGATAAATAAGGAGACAAGTGCAAAATCCTGAAGCAATGGTTACTCGATAAGCAAGGATGATTTGAGAAACAGTAGCAGTCAAATCAATTGCTTGATTCGTCATGCAGACTTATCGTCACCATTAATGACGATAAGATGGAGATTTGTTCGGCCTGTCTTCATCCCTATTTCCCTAGGCACTAAGGTATAAAATCGATCCGGCGCCAACGCCTTAGAGGTACGTAATCTAAGCCATTCTCGAATACAATATCGAATTTCCTTATCTTGTTTACTGACTTTGGCATCAGAGCGTTCTCCCAAGTCCAAGGCCTGACTGGCGTATAACGGTTTGTTTATCTCTCAAGTTCGGACTAAAAGGGGGGGGGGGATAACATCACGTCCATCATTCGGACTAAGTAAATATGAGACAACAACGAGGAATAACATTCTACATTTTCTTTTCAAGAGGTTGAAAACCAACAACAACCTTCTTCTTTGTAGTTGGTTTTGAAAACATCAGAGGAACCACATAGGGATTCATAATCGTAGAAGCAGTCTTACTAACACCTTCTCCCCTTGTTTCGAAGTAGCCCCGCTAGTCGAAACACCACCAGAAATCGGAAGATTATGAAACAAAAGTTTGAAGCATATCATCAAACATGGTAGAGATGTAGTCAATATATAGAGCATCATTCACTTTAGCAATCTTTATATGTCTTTGATTAAAATTCAAAATTACGAGTTGGACGCTTATGTCGGAATGCGAAATGACATTTACGTCCGCGTGTTCTTGCAGACTGTTTGTTTTTAGAAGATAACAAACGTAAAAACATTTGCACGTCCTCTTCTCCAAATAGACATGGACCCGTGTCAAAAACTTGTCACAAGGACTATTTGTGTTCTTTCAACCACAAGAACCATTTATGTAATTGTTTTCTTATTTTTCTTATAAATTTATTTAATGTCAACAAATAATTTTAAAAATTATATAATTTCATAAGATTAGTTTCTAGAAGGCAAAGCAAAGTATCAAATTACATTTGAAATATTTCTACTTCTATGTTTCATCTCACGTGATGTCTTTCATCTGTTGTAAGATGTCAATTATTTTGTCATTATATATTAATTCGTTGAATATCATTAAAATTATCAACACTTAAATAATTAGTTATATGACCATTACAAGTTATTTGATCGTTAAAATTTCAAACGACAGAAATACAGTCAAAGGTTATATCAGATCTTAATCTACGTTGGGCACGAAAAACAAAATGTAATGGTATATGTAATCGACAAACACACGACACCCTTGTGTGTTATCGGGTTGATATGGTCTTTCGCATTGAACCGTAAATGGGTCACAACCATTATGATATGAACGATACCTAATTATAGAGCGTCGGAGCCTCATTTATGTGTTGAAATAAGAAAACGACTTGATAATTAGTTTTGTGCTCTATTATCAGTCAATTATAATGGAACTCCCGTACGTATATACGAATTTTTATATGTTGACTCATGTGAGATGGAAAATATTATCTCCATATGGGTCTATGTGGGGCATAATTTATGCATGGTGCATAACTTTAGTATAAAATGTCGGACATTTGCACAGAATTGTTTATTACACTCTTTTTAGCAAGTTGATGGATCTAAGAACACTTTAGAAACATGTACCCTTGATCAGAAACCTTATCCTACACATGACATTCCTTTGTTGAGTAATGGGCTAACTCGTTTACACTGTTAGGATACATAAACCTTCTAATAACGACCGATGAAAGGGAGTGAGTCAAGCCTGCAACCCTACTTGTGAATTAAATGTATCCATCTCATTACTCATATATTGTTTATTTTGGCATAGATATATATAGTCGGTACCCACATGAGCAAAGCATACAAGCATTCATATTCAAGTTCAAACAACCTTCTTCTTCACTAAAAGCTTCAATTAATAGACAATACAGAAAGGAAAATGAGTTACCATACTGAAACTTACATCAAAACAATGCAAATGGTAGGTTAATAATTAATTTGTAAAAAATCTTGATCAACTTTCTAAACCAATCGTTTTTATTTCAATCTCGCCATTGCATTGTTAAAAGTATATCAAAGTACAATCATTCATATATTCCAAGATTCAATGTACAATATCCTAAACACTGCTTTTTATAATTGCAGGGTAAGAAAGCTGACGAACCAGATGTTGCAGAGTTCATATCGGCAATTGCAGCCGGAAACAACGCTCAACTCATGGTGGTTGCATGTGCTGGGGTGGCCGGCTCTACCACCCAAGGCCTCATTGTTGCATCTCATGAAACTGGTGGTAGGCTGATCTGCATGGTCAAGGTAATCGAGGAGCTTCACTATTCCAAGCAAGCTCTTAGCTTAGATGCGAGCCAAGTAGAGTTTGTTGTAGGAAATGCTCAAACTCTCTTGTCAAATGACTACAAATCCACGGATCTTGTGGTAATTGACAGCAATGTAGATAATCATGAAGGGATTTTGGGATCTATACAAAATGAGCGAGCAAAGAGTACGATTGTTTTGGGGTATAACACATTTTGGAAGGATTCGTGGGTTTGGAGCAGATCAAACAGTCACTTGTTGCCCATAGGAGAAGGGTTGCTATTGATGAGAATTGTCGGACAGTCTGATGATGGTGGTTGCAAGAACAGTGGCCATGGCGGCAACAATGGCGGAAGGTGAAGTCATTGGGTGGTTAAAGTAGATAAGTGCACAGGCGAAGAGCATGTTTTTCGGATCCGATCACCAGGTGGTAGAGTTGTTGGTAGAGTTGTTCGAGTTTGAAGTTTCAAGATTCTTGTTGCCTTGTTGATGGTGTTCATCCCTAACTAAACGGGCAACAAACTATGTCACTATATTATTTAGGATTGCCAAAATAACTCTTTTAAAAACTACATCCATGAATCTTGGGATCGTAGCATTAGAATGTTTGATTTGTTGCACTCGTTTGAGAACCATCACAACTTTTGGTGCTAGGACACCAAATGTATCCAAAACAAATTGTATAAACATGTGTTGATTATCAATACAAGCTTTTTTGTGTATGGCTACTTTACTTGAGGCCGCTTTTAAAGTAGCTTGCTCTGCAGTGTAACCCTCACTCCTCAAGCCCACTAGGGGAAACTCTTGTTTGATCGACACAAGTATGCTTCCCTCCTATCCACCCAAAAACCAAAATATGTTTCAGTCTAAGTGTTGATCTTCATTCTAACGAATCAGTCAGGAAGTTCACATATGACATCCTTATTTTCACGACTAGAAAAGACCGATTTTGTTTATGCTTTATAAAAATCAGAGTACCTCTTTTAATAAAAACGTTGCGGAATTTGTTCCCAGAAAAACATGATAAATACGTTATCAAAGCATTTCCGAAGAAATGTATTTTTATTCATTTTAACACATTGGGATGTCATCGTTAATACAGAAACATAAGCATAAACAGAACTTACATTCATTATCACTAGTGACTTATATCTCCTTAATCTCTCAGTGTAATGTAACTTCATATCGACACCTGTGATTCAAATAAACTGAGTGGGTCAGGTTGGGAAACTTGGTGAGTACATAGGGTTTTCAACCCACAATAATATAATTATTATGTTTAAACAATTAAACAATCAACCCAATTACCCATCCCCATTATCTTCTTTATTTTACCCTAAGAATCAACTATTCCTCGTTCATTTATTCCTAAGGATTATCCTAAGGAATAGGCACGAAATCCATTGTTGCTAATGACACATCTGTCAAGCACAACTGCTAATATTATCACTTAGGCGCACCTGCCAGAATTGTGACATTCTTTATGAGGCGCATCTGCCAGAATTGTGACGTTCTTTATGAGGCGCATCTGCCGGGGTTATGAGGTTACCTATTAGGCGCTTCTGCCAGTAAAGTCCTTTAGGCGCTACTGTCACGGTTATAATGTCCTCTATTAGGCGCAGCTGCCGATACTATCCTTAGAGCGCAGCTGCTAGGATGTTTAGAGTACCCCGTAGATCCAAAAACATCTACAGGTTATGGCGCATGTGCCAATGCTCATCTATAGGGTACTAGGTCCATTGCTGCTTATGTCCACCTATAGGGCACTATGTCCACACTACCAATGTTCCTCTATATCAGCTTTCGTCCCTCATCATTCATCTACCCATGTTATACCCAACATATTTGTAGATATAAAATACATATACATTTTAAATCATTTAAAATATGTATAAAATCTTTCACACAGCATAGACAACAAGTATAGAGACAATATGCACACATAGCACGTAATTTATATTAAATACTTCATATCTATGTGTAAGATGAAAGGGACAATGCACTCACCTTAAAAGGTGGTGACTCGGCACTCGAACAGCACTTCGTTACTCTCAACACAATTATCCTCAGACAAAACCTAGTATCATTACCACTAGAGTTTAGTCTAATATTCACCGAGACTAATTAATAGTCTATCTATTATTACTATTATATAAGCGTTAAACAATACTTATATAACCCATAATAATAGCCCAAATACTCCTTATAAGGTCCTAATAACATTACTATAATGAAACATAAGCTATACTAAAGATAGGTTAGGCGTAGCTTACTTACAGCGGGTTTTTCTCAAAACCGGGCTTCGTTGGAGCAGCGTTTCTGAGCCGAAAGGCTCTTTTCTCGGGACTCTGGGAGACTCGGTGCTTCCTTCGGGTGCTAGGGGGTTTACCTAGGCTTTAGGGGGGGGGGGGGGTTTGAGGGCTAGAGAGAGAAAGAATGGTTTGGAAAGGTGTGAAGAATGAGGGAACCCGACACCTCTATTTATAGGCTGGAAAACAGCTCTACTCGTCGAGTAGGTCCTCCTACTCGTCGAGTCCATGCCACATGTCACCTTCTGGTGGCTTGCCTTGGGGAGAAAGCCTTGGCCCATAATCAACCACGTCCAATCTTTTGCAGCAGCACCCTGCCGACTTCTAAACCCCGTAACTTTCGCATACGAGCTCCGTTTTCGACGTTCTTTTTTTCCACGCGTAGGTAAAAACAAGATCTACAACTTTCATTTAGACTCTGTCGGCTAATTCTTGACTGATCTTAAATTTAACAGTAGGAGGAGTTTGGACTGTTAAATGACCGCGAAGAATTCGTAACTCCTTCATACGGACTCCGTTTTCGTCTGTCTTTTTACCGTTGAGTTCCTATTAATGAGATCTTCAAATCTCATTTAGGTTGCCTAAGCCAAAAACCGTTCGATCTAAAATTCGAGTTTCGGGCCGTGCACTGCTAAGCCGAATCTTAGAAAAATCATAACTTCCTCATACGAAGTCAGATTTGGGCGTTCTTTTTATGGACGCTCTCGGTTTAACGTATATTACAACTTTTGTTTAGATCACTAAGGCTAAAAAGTCTTCTATCGTAAATTCACTATTTACGTCTCCCGGTGTCGTGCCGGTTTTGCCGAAAAACTTCGACGGGCCATAACTTCTTCGTTATAACTCGGATTTTGGCGTTCTTTATATGTACGGAACCCTTGAGAAATATTCTACAACTCGGTTAAGATTATTTATTCTAAATAATCTTTTGTCAAAAAGTCGTTTTCGACCCCTATTATCTCTAAATTGACTAGCCCGGATCTACGGGCGTTACAATTATATCCCCCTTAGGATGATTACGTCCCGTAATCATCAACGAAACAGGGCTCACATGATGACTCCATGTGTTATCTCTTCATCATAAGTAGTAACCGTAACTTTTATGTTTCTTCGAACGAGTATCTAACTCTAAGACTTCCTGACTACTGGCGGTGCTCGATCTTGCACCTGCTCCCTATCTCACGTTGGACTCCAAATTATGATCTTCAAGTCACAATCTCGATCCTTACTAGAGACTGCTTCTTCTTCTTAACAATCTTAGGATTACTACCATGGACCGATGTGTCATATTGTAATGACCTATCATCATATGTTGCAACGCGTAGACTCAGGTCTTTTAGAGTCAAATTTCGGAACAGACTATACCTTCCTTCATGTTCTAATGTGATATAATCACATCTTAAAAGGTAGCATCTCTAGCTACAAGCAACTTTTCGCGATACCTCTACTGATCGCTTTGATTATCTTTTATTTCAATCTTCCGGCTTAAGTCAGATGCTACATCGAACTTGGTTCTCTGAACCACGTGACATCTTCAGCGTAGTCGGACTCAATTTGATATGACAACTAGGGTTGGAATAACAATCATCTTCTTAGTCATTACCGAAACGATGGTAACGACATACTTGAATAAAATAGAATCAATTACTAGCTTCTTGGTAACCTTGTGACTTTCCCTGATCCAAGTGTGAGTCATGTGCTTCCGGTAGTATATGCATCTACTACCTTTCACACCTACTCATACTCGTCCCAAGTATTGTCTCGCAGTTTTCCAAGTTACCATACAAGGAAATCATATAACACACTAGATATCAAAACGAAGGTTTTATATTATTTCTTGAAACGATTACATAGGTGTTCAAGTTCACCCTATATTATGCCTCTAATAGGCTACACCTCGTGGTACTATCTACCCAACTACTTCACGACTTGCTCTTCGGGTATCTGTCCTCATTCCTGATTCCTTGCATTGTCAGCCGCCTCATCAAGGATCATATGGAATGTTCTTGCTTTCGGCCTTGGCGGCACATTTGGATTTATAGCCCCTTCTCTCTTTGGGAAGTCTTGCTTGAAGTGACCTTCCTCGTTACATTCGTAACATACTCTTTTGTTGAATATACACTCGTTGGCGTAATGCCCATGCTTTCCACACTTGAAACAAGTCACCTCCTCACCGCATTTTCCAGAGTGTTTCTTTTTGCACTTCTCGCACCATCTTGCTTGACTTCCTCTTCCTCCTCCAGACTTTAGGAATTTGGTCTCTTTGTTGGACCTTGAAGATCCTTCAAACTTCCTCTTTTCTCCTGCCTTGTCTTTTTCTAGACCCCTTTCTCTTATCTGGGTCTCTACATTCTTAGCTGCTCTAACAGCTGTTTTCAAGGTAGTTGCCATTTTGACCATTGGGCCAAAGTCTGTGGGCAGTCCGTTAGCAAACCTATCAATCTTGGAGAGTTCAGTAGGAACCAAGTAGGGGAATAGCTTCATCCTCTCGGTGAATGCGGTGGCATACTCATCCAAACTCATCTTTCCTTTCTTCAGGTTCTGAAATTCGTTGTTCAGGTCTATCAGATCTATCTCTGAGCAGTACTGCATTTTCAACTGCTCCACGAATGCTTCCCAAGACATTCACATGGCTTCTCCTAGTGGCATTGTATCTGCCAACAACTTCCACCAACTTAGCACTCCAGTCTTTAATTGTCTGACTGCAAAGACGGTCTTTTGCCTGTCGCTACAGTCACAGCTCTCAAACACCATCTCCATTTCGGAGATCCAGTCCATAATCTCATCCGGCTTCGGGCTTCCGGAAAGGCTTGGTGGCTTGGCACCCAAGAAGTTCTTATACATTCGTCCATCCTTGTTGTTTCCCCTCTCCGGGCCATTCCTTTGTTCTACTTGAGTCCCAACTTGACTCACAGGGCGGCTATAGTTTCCTTCCTCCGATTGCTCGGGAATCAGCTCAGGTTGCTCAATGGGCATGGTAGGTTCGTCCCTATTTTCATGCAACATCCTCCTCATTTCTTCACTTTGTTCAGCTAACATAGCCCGAATCATGGCTTGTACTCCAGCCATGGTGATTGGTTCAGGTGCAGCTTCTACTACAACAGGTATTTGCTCAATCACTGGGGGTTGATTCCTGTTTCCGTTCGCGTTCCCGACTCCATTTCGGGTTCTTGCCATCTCGTTCTATACACCAAATGCGACGTTCGGGGCGAAACGACGAGAATTAAGATAGGAAAGATTTTTATTTACGATCGACCTGTAAATCTGCCTATTACTTCGAAAAGTTACATGCCAGTTCTAATACCGTATTTAAACGTTTAGAAATCTGAACACATAAAGTTTCCAGATCCGGTCGGCAACAGACCATAGATCCGATCATATAATGCATATCATAAATCATTTAGCACATAAAAGCATGTTAGGTATTTTCCCTAAATAAGCTAGTGCTTGTGTCTATTCAGATGTATTACCTAAATTTTATTAGACGCACTCCTCACAATCATTGCCTAGCATTCTAAGTTTAAGTCTAGAAATAAATCCATATTCCTAGTTCGCGTAAACTAATGCTCTGATACCAACTGTGACATCCCCATTTTCACAGCCAGAAAAGACCGATTTTGTTTATGCTTTATAAAAATCAGAGTAGTTCTTTTAATAAAAACGTTGCAGAATTTGTTCCTAGAAAAACATGATAAATACGTTATCAAAGCATTTCCGAAGAAATGTATTTTTATTCATTTTAACACATTGGGATGTCATCGTTAATACAGAAACATAAGCATAAACAGAACTTACATTCATTATCACTAGTGACTTATATCTCCTTAATCTCTCAGTGTAATGTAACTTCATATCGACACTTGTGATTCAAATAAACTGAGTGGGTCAGGTTGGGAAACTTGGTGAGTACATAGGGTTTTCAACCCACAATAATATAATTATTATGTTTAAACAATTAAACAATCAACCCAATTATCCATCCCCATTATCTTCTTTATTTTACCCTAAGAATCAACTATTCCTCGTTCATTTATTCCTAAGGATTATCCTAAGGAATAGGCACGAAATCCATTGTTGCTAATGACACATCTGTCAAGTACAACTGCTAATATTATCACTTAGGCACATCTGCCAGAATTGTGACATTCTTTATGAGGCGCATCTGCCAGAATTGTGACATTCTTTATGAGGCGCATCTGCCGGGGTTATGAGGTTCTCTATTAGGCCCTTCTGCCAGTAAAGTCCTTTAGGCGCTACTGTCACGGTTATAATGTCATCTATTAGGCGCAGCTGCCGATACTATCCTTAGAGCGCAGCTGCTAGGATGTTTAGAGTACCTCGTAGATCCAAAAACATCTACAGGTTATGGCGCATGTGCCAATGCTCATCTATAGGGTACTAGGTCCATTGCTGCCTATGTCCACCTATAGGGCACTATGTTCAAGATGACAATGCCACAAGCATGCCTTGTCTACACTATTAGACAAGTCAATATTAAGTACACTATTTCCTAGGCTATCAATACAAGTCACTGTTTCATACACACCATTACAAGGCAAAGCTTCAAACATAAAAACACCATTCTTATAAACAGAAATTGAACCATTCAAATCATTAAAAGAATATGTAAAACCTTGTCTGAACAATGCATGAAATGAAATAATGTTTCTCGTCATCTCAGACGAATAGCAACAATTTATTAAATCTAATCTAACATCATTACTAAGCAGAAGCTGATAAACTCCGATCTTGGTTACTGGTGAAGACTTTCTGTTTCCCATGATCAGGTTTATCCTTCCTCGCTCTATCTCCTCACTTTCCTTTAGACCCTGCAAATCAGAACAGATATGAAAACCACATCCTGTATCAAGGACCCATGAACGAGAAGATAATGAGTTATTAGCAGAAATAGTGTAAATACCTGCCGAAGATGGCTTCACTTTGCCATCCTTGATATCTTGCAGATATTGTGGGCAAGATCTCTTCCAATGCCCCTTTTGGTTGAAGTAAAAGCAAACTGCCTCTTTTGGATCAGAAACATGGGGAGTGGAACCATTGGGCTTAGCCTTTGGGCCATTACTAGATGACCCAGCTTGAGCCTTGCTCTTCCAGTTTTGCTTGGGAGGACCTTTCCTCTTTTTCCCCTTTCCCTGTCCAATAGCCAAAACAGGGGCACTCGCAGGTGTGGAGGGTATACTTTTACCCTTCATCCCTGCCTCAGCTGTCTGCAACAAGTTGTGCAATTGGGCCAAGGTCTGCTCAGTATTGTTCAAATGGTAAGTTAGAATAAACTGACCATAACATTCAGGAAGTGAGTTCAAGACCATGTCAATGGCCAATTCCTCATCAAAGTGAATATTGAGCTTGACCAAACGCTCTATGTAGCGTTGCATTCTTTGCACATGTGACACTACCGACTCCCCATCTTTCATCTTGCAAGCCATGAGTGACTTGACTACTTCGAACTTTTCTTGACGAGCTCGCTTATGGTACTTTTCCATAAGGTCCTTGTTCATCTCGAAAGGCCAGTAGTCCTCATAGTACCTCTGCAGTTCTGGGGACATAGTTGCCACCATGATGCATGCCACTTTGGTAGCATCATCGTAATGTTTCTTGTAGGCAGCAAGATCTTCAGGAGTAGCTTCATTCTCATCAAGCTCTTTGAGCTCCTTTTCAAGAACATATTCTTTGTTCTCGAAACGAAGAGCCATCTTGATGTTGCGCATCCAATCGTTATAGTTTGAGCCATCCATAACGACTTTGGAGCAGATATTGAGCAAAGAGAAGTTTTGGTTGGAGGAGGATGAAGCAGAAGTGTTTCCAGGAGTAGACATCTGAAAAGAAAGAAAGTTTTAGTTAGATTTCAAGATACCTTAATAGAATAACCCAAAGATATAATATCAAGGTTAGGATCCAACTATGAAGATTCACAACTTAGAAATGGGATGCCGAGATCCAAGTGCAAATTTCATAAAGGTAGGTGAATGACGATTCACCAATTCCACCATTAGACGAAACAAACGAAGTGAAATTCCTAATTCTTTTGAGATACATTGAAACTATTCAATGGCATGTTTTAATCTCAGATTATGCTCTTCTATTTGTGACTGGGATGCCGAGGATCACAAACAAGATGTGAATAACCATGCAAATGTGCTTGGTAACCTAATTGTCTTTATCATTAACTATTGATGTGCTGGTAAACCACACACGCTCCATCAAAATGACAATTATGAGATACCCATTACTACTCTTTATTAGTGCCTTTTAGTGTGCTGGTTAACCACACACGCTCCACTAACGACCAATAAAGCATAATGTGCAATTTCATGGATTAGCATACTTTTCACATTTTTCCTAAAGTAACTAGAGTTGGGATTTTGAAAATAATGTTCTAGTACTTTCTTTAATATCATTATACTTTTAATGAGAAGTAGTTGTCCTATCAGATCCGTTCTGCTAACGACCCTCCACTAATCAAGGAAGCGGTGGGTGAGAGTGGACACCCATTCAACTACCATTTTATAGGCAGTTTCCTTATACCCCCCTTATAGATTAGCTTCGTGAATGAGGCATACTAGCGATTTGACTGACCAAATTCTTATACATATATAATATTAAACTTTTAATTATAATATATATATAAGGTGTGTTTTAAAACATTTTAAAACTTCAAGGGTTTATAAATTTCGAAATTTAAGCTATTAAATTTAAATTTAAATAAACCAATTAACTAGATTTAATATTTATCTTTTAATTAACTATTAATCAAATTATTAAATCTTGTAAGGATTATCTAATTAAATTAATCCATTAATTTAATCCTAATCCTTATCCCTCTAAATTTCGAAAAATAGGGTAAGGACAATTATCCAATTAATCTAATTAAGTAACAATTATCCAAAACAAGAAACCCTAGTTATCCTCTAGCATATTTCGAAATTTACAAGGGAGGAGGCTAGGGTTTTCAAAACCCTAACCCTAATTTCGATTAGGGTTCTTTGGAGGCTAGGGTTTTCGAAAAAAACCTTTGATCCAAAACCCTAGAAATCGAAAATTTGGCCTTTAGGGTTTAATAGCTATAAACCCTAATTTGCAATTCAACAATTGTAGCAATTCAATTTAAAACAATAATGGCTCTGATACCACTTATGGGTTTTAGGTACAACAAATAAACTAGAAAACAATTCCTAAGTTCACATGCAACCTACTTTGGATCTATGTTTTAACTATTGAACATACAACTTTGAATTGCAAAGCAAGAACCCTAGAGGAGAGAGGCTAATTTCGAAATTAACAAACTAGGGTTTAGGGTTTACATACCTTTCAATTGTTACAGCAAACAATTGATATTCCCTTGATCTTGATCTTGATCTTCTTGGAAGCTTTAGCACCACAAGTGTAATGCCTCTAATGGAATCACACCCAAACTAGCAAGAAGGAAAGTAGAAGAAGAGAGAGGGGAGAGGGAGTATGCAAAATCTCGGCCTTAGGGTTTCTTCAAAAAAAAGAGTGACCAAAAACATGAACCAGGAGGCTCCTTATATAGCGGAGGGATTTAGGGTTTAAGGGAAACCCTAGTTATCCTTTGCTTAGGGCCTAAGCAAACCCAAGGGCCTTATCCAAGCCCCTATGGACGAAATTATTAGGGTTTCCCCTAAAGATTTCGTCCACCCTCTTCCAAGGGGGTTCTAGAGCCTTCCACTCAACTATTAGATAATTGCAAACTAGTCCCTGCACCTTATAATTAATTCTTTTAACCCCAAAATCAATTCTGATTAATTTCTGGCTAACAATTAATTAAACATAATGATTTCTAATTAATATATTAATCCATTAACATATTAATAAATCATTTATATATATATTAATTTATTAATCTTATAAATTAATATCTCTCCTTTCATAATTTCCTTGTCCAGTTGCTAGGTTGAGGGCAACCCAAAAGGACTGTGCTGCTATCAATTCAAGTACATACCAATTATAGTTATGGGCTTAGACACCTAATCCAACAGTAGAGTTGTTGGTAGAGTTGTTCGAGTTTGAAGTTTCAAGATTCTTGTTGCCTTGTTGATGGTGTTCATCCCTAACTAAACGGGCAACAAACTATGCCACTATATTATTTAGGATTGCCAAAATAACTCTTTTAAAAACTACATCCATGAATCTTGGGATCGTAGCATTAGAATGTTTGATTTGTTGCACTCGTTTGAGAACCATCACAACTTTTGGTGCTAGGACACCAAATGTATCCAAAACAAATTGTATAAACATGTGTTGATTATCAATACAAGCTTTTTTGTGTATGGCTACTTTATTTGAGGCCGCTTTTAAAGTAGCTTGCTCTGCAGTGTAACCCTCACTCCTCAAGCCCACTAGGGGAAACTCTTGTTTGATCGACACAAGTATGCTTCCCTCCTATCCACCCAAAAACCAAAATATATTTCAGTCTAAGTGTTGATCTTCATTCTAACGAATCAGTCAGGAAGTTCACATATGACATCCCTATTTTCACGGCTAGAAAAGACCGATTTTGTTTATGCTTTATAAAAATCAGAGTACCTCTTTTAATAAAAATGTTACGGAATTTGTTCCCAGAAAAACATGATAAATACGTTATCAAAGCATTTCCGAAGAAATGTATTTTTATTCATTTTAACACATTGGGATGTCATCGTTAATACAGAAACATAAGCATAAACAGAACTTACATTCATTATCACTAGTGACTTATATCTCCTTAATCTCTCAGTGTAATGTAACTTCATATCGACACCTGTGATTCAAATAAACTGAGTGGGTCAGGTTGGGAAACTTGGTGAGTACATAGGGTTTTCAACCCACAATAATATAATTATTATGTTTAAACAATTAAACAATCAACCCAATTACCCATCCCCATTATCTTCTTTATTTTACCCTAAGAATCAACTATTCCTCGTTCATTTATTCCTAAGGATTATCCTAAGGAATAGGCACGAAATCCATTGTTGCTAATGACACATCTGTCAAGCACAACTGCTAATATTATCACTTAGGCGCACCTGCAAGAATTGTGACATTCTTTATGAGGCGCATCTGCCAGAATTGTGACGTTCTTTATGAGGCGCATCTGCCGGGGTTATGAGGTTACCTATTAGGCGCTTCTGCCAGTAAAGTCCTTTAGGCGCTACTGTCACGGTTATAATGTCCTCTATTAGGCGCAGCTGCCGATACTATCCTTAGAGCGCAGCTGCTAGGATGTTTAGAGTACCTCGTAGATCCAAAAACATCTACAGGTTATGGCGCATGTGCCAATGCTCATCTATAGGGTACTAGGTCCATTGCTGCCTATGTCCACCTATAGGGCACTATGTCCACACTACCAATGTTCCTCTATATCAGCTTTCGTCCCTCATCATTCATCTACCCATGTTATACCCAACATATTTGTAGATATAAAATACATATACATTTTAAATCATTTAAAATATGTATAAAATCTTTCACACAACATAGACAACAAGTATAGAGACAATATGCACACATAGCACGTAATTTATATTAAATACTTCATATCTATGTGTAAGATGAAAGGGACAATGCACTCACCTTAAAAGGTGGTGACTCGGCACTCGAACAGCACTTCGTTACTCTCAACACAATTATCCTCGGACAAAACCTAGTATCATTACCACTAGAGTTTAGTCTAATATTCACCGAGACTAATTAATAGTCTATATATTATTACTATTATATAAGCGTTAAACAATACTTATATAACCCATAATAATAGCCCAAATACTCCTTATAAGGTCCTAATAACATTACTATAATGAAACATAAGCTATACTAAAGATAGGTTAGGCGTAGCTTACTTACAGCGGGTTTTTCTCAAAACCGGGCTTCGTTGGAGAAGCGTTTCTGAGCCGAAAGGCTCTTTTCTCGGGACTCCAGGAGCCTCGGTGCTTCCTTCGGGTGCTAGGGGGTTTACCTAGGCTTTAGGGGGGGGGGGGGTTGAGGGCTAGAGAGAGAAAGAATGGTTTGGAAAGGTGTGAAGAATGAGGGAACCCGACACCTCTATTTATAGGCTGGAAAACAGCTCTACTCGTCGAGTAGGTCCTCCTACTCGTCGAGTCCATGCCACATGTCACCTTCTGGTGGCTTGCCTTGGGGAGAAAGCCTTGGCCCATAATCAGCCACGTCCAATCTTTTGCAGCAGCACCCTGCCGACTTCTAAACCCCGTAACTTTCGCATACGAGCTCCGTTTTCGACGTTCTTTTTTTCCACGCGTAGGTAAAAACAAGATCTACAACTTTCATTTAGACTCTGTCGGCTAATTCTTTACCGATCTTAAATTTAACAGTAGGAGGAGTTTAGACTGTTAAATGACCGCGAAGAATTCGTAACTCCTTCATACGGACTCCGTTTTCGTCTGTCTTTTTACCGTTGAGTTCCTATTAATGAGATCTTCAAATCTCATTTAGGTTGCCTAAGCCAAAAACCGTTCGATCTAAAATTCGAGTTTCGGGCCGTGCACTGCTAAGCCGAATCTTAGAAAAATCATAACTTCCTCATACGAAGTCAGATTTGGGCGTTCTTTTTATGGACGCTCTCGGTTTAACGTATACTACAACTTTTGTTTAGATCACTAAGGCTAAAAAGTCTTCTATCGTAAATTCACTATTTACGTCTCCCGGTGTCGTGCCGGTTTTGCCGAAAAACTTCGACGGGCCATAACTTCTTCGTTATAACTCGGATTTCGGCGTTCTTTATATGTACGGAACCCTTGAGAAATATTCTACAACTCGGTTAAGATTATTTATTCTAAATAATCTTTTGTCAAAAAGTCGTTTTCGACCCCTATTATCTCTAAATTGACTAGCCCGGATCTACGGGCGTTACAATTATATCCCCCTTAGGATGATTACGTCCCGTAATCATCAACGAAACAGGGCTCACATGATGACTCCATGTGTTATCTCTTCATCATAAGTAGTAACCGTAACTTTTATGTTTCTTCGAACGAGTATCTAACTCTAAGACTTCCTGACTGCTGGCGGTGCTCGATCTTGCACCTGCTCCCTATCTCACGTTGGACTCCAAATTATGATCTTCAAGTCACAATCTCGATCCTTACTAGAGACTGCTTCTTCTTCTTAACAATCTTAGGATTACTACCATGGACCGATGTGTCATATTGTAATGACCTATCATCATATGTTGCAACGCGTAGACTCAGGTCTTTTAGAGTCAAATTTCGGAACAGACTATACCTTCCTTCATGTTCTAATGTGATATAATCACATCTTAAAAGGTAGCATCTCTAGCTACAAGCAACTTTTCGCGATACCTCTACTGATCGCTTTGATTATCTTTTATTTCAATCTTCCGGCTTAAGTCAGATGCTACATCGAACTTGGTTCTCTGAACCACGTGACATCTTCAGCGTAGTCGGACTCAATTTGATATGACAACTAGGGTTGGAATAACAATCATCTTCTTAGTCATTACCGAAACGATGGTAACGACATACTTGAATAAAATAGAATCAATTACTAGCTTCTTGGTAACCTTGTGACTTTCCCTGATCCAAGTGTGAGTCATGTGCTTCCTGTAGTATATGCATCTACTACCTTTCACACCTACTCATACTCGTCCCAAGTATTGTCTCGCAGTTTTCCAAGTTACCATACAAGGAAATCATATAACACACTAGATATCAAAACGAAGGTTTTATATTATTTCTTGAAACGATTACATAGGTGTTCAAGTTCACCCTATATTATGCCTCTAATAGGCTACACCTCGTGGTACTATCTACCCAATTACTTCACGACTTGCTCTTCGGGTATCTGTCCTCATTCCTGATTCCTTGCATTGTCAACCGCCTCATCAAGGATCATATGGAATGTTCTTGCTTTCGGCCTTGGCGGCACATTTGGATTTATAGCCCCTTCTCTCTTTGGGAAGTCTTGCTTGAAGTGACCTTCCTCGTTACATTCGTAACATACCCTTTTGTTGAATGTACACTCGTTGGCGTAATGCCCATGCTTTCCACACTTGAAACAAGTCACCTCCTCACCGCATTTTCCAGAGTGTTTCTTTTTGCACTTCTCGCACCATCTTGCTTAACTTCCTCTTCCTCCTCCAGACTTTAGGAATTTGGTCTCTTTGTTGGACCTTGAAGATCCTTCAAACTTCCTCTTTTCTCCTGCCTTGTCTTTTTCTAGACCCCTTTCTCTTATCTGGGTCTCTACATTCTTAGCTGCTCTAACAGCTGTTTTCAAGGTAGTTGCCATTTTGACCATTGGGCCAAAGTCTGTGGGCAGTCCGTTAGCAAACCTATCAATCTTGGAGAGTTCAGTAGGAACCAAGTAGGGGAATAGCTTCATCCTCTCGGTGAATGCGGTGGCATACTCATCCAAACTCATCTTTCCTTTCTTCAGGTTCTGAAATTCGTTGTTCAGGTCTATCAGATCTATCTCTGAGCAGTACTGCATTTTCAACTGCTCCACGAATGCTTCCCAAGACATTCACATGGCTTCTCCTAGTGGCATTGTATCTGCCAACAACTTCCACCAACTTAGCACTCCAGTCTTTAATTGTCTGACAGCAAAAACGGTCTTTTGCCTGTCGCTACAATCACAGCTCTCAAACACCATCTCCATTTCGGAGATCCAGTCCATAATCTCATCCGGCTTCGGGCTTCCGGAAAGGCTTGGTGGCTTGGCACCCAAGAAGTTCTTATACATTCGTCCATCCTTGTTGTTTCCCCTCTCCGGGCCATTCCTTTGTTCTACTTGAGTCCCAACTTGACTCACAGGGCGGCTATAGTTCCCTTCCTCCGATTGCTCGGGAATCAGCTCAGGTTGCTCAATGGGCATGGTAGGTTCGTCCCTATTTTCATGCAACATCCTCCTCATTTCTTCACTTTGTTCAGCTAACATAGCCCGAATCATGGCTTGTACTCCAGCCATGGTGATTGGTTCAGGTGCAGCTTCTACTACAACAGGTATTTGCTCAATCACTGGGGGTTGATTCCTGTTTCCGTTCGCGTTCCCGACTCCATTTCGGGTTCTTGCCATCTCGTTCTATACACCAAATTCGACGTTCGGGGCGAAACGACGAGAATTAAGATAGGAAAGATTTTTATTTACGATCGACCTGTAAATCTACCTATTACTTCGAAAAGTTACATGCCAGTTCTAATACCGTATTTAAACGTTTAGAAATCTAAACACATAAAGTTTCCAGATCCGGTCGGCAACAGACCATAGATCCGATCATATAATGCATATCATAAATCATTTAGCACATAAAAGCATGTTAGGTATTTTCCCTAAATAAGCTAGTGCTTGTGTCTATTCAGGTGTATTACCTAAATTTTATTAGACGCACTCCTCACAATCATTGCTTAGCATTCTAAGTTTAAGTCTAGAAATAAATCCATATTCCTAGTTCGCGTAATCTAATGCTCTGATACCAACTGTGACATCCCCATTTTCACATCCAGAAAAGACCGATTTTGTTTATGCTTTATAAAAATCAGAGTAATTCTTTTAATAAAAACGTTGCTGAATTTGTTCCCAGAAAAACATGATAAATACGTTATCAAAGCATTTCCGAAGAAATGTATTTTTATTCATTTTAACACATTGGGATGTCATCGTTAATACAGAAACATAAGCATAAACAGAACTTACATTCATTATCACTAGTGACTTATATCTCCTTAATCTCTCAGTGTAATGTAACTTCATATCGACACATGTGATTCAAATAAACTGAGTGGATCAGGTTGGGAAACCTGGTGAGTACATAGGGTTTTCAACCCACAATAATATAATTATTATGTTTAAACAATTAAACAATCAACCCAATTACCCATCCCCATTATCTTCTTTATTTTACCCTAAGAATCAACTATTCCTCGTTCATTTATTCCTAAGGATTATCCTAAGGAATAGGCACGAAATCCATTGTTGCTAATGACACATCTGAAAAGTACAACTGCTAATATTATCACTTAGGCACATCTGCCAGAATTGTGACATTCTTTATGAGGCGCATCTGCCAGAATTGTGACATTCTTTATGAGGCGCATCTGCCGGGGTTATGAGGTTCTCTATTAGGCCCTTCTGCCAGTAAAGTCCTTTAGGCGCTACTGTCACGGTTATAATGTCCTCTATTAGGCGCAGCTGCCGATACTATCCTTAGAGCGCAGCTGCTAGGATGTTTAGAGTACCTCGTAGATCCAAAAACATCTACAGGTTATGGCGCATGTGCCAATGCTCATCTATAGGGTACTAGGTCCATTGCTGCCTATGTCCACCTATAGGGCACTATGTCCACACTACCAATGTTCCTCTATATCAGCTTTCGTCCCTCATCATTCATCTACCCATGTTATACCCAACATATTTGTAGATATAAAATACATATACATTTTAAATCATTTAAAATATGTATAAAATCTTTCACACAGCATAGACAACAAGTATAGAGACAATATGCACACATAGCACGTAATTTATATTAAATACTTCATATCTATGTGTAAGATGAAAGGGACAATGCACTCACCTTAAAAGGTGGTGACTCGGCACTCGAACAGCACTTCGTTACTCTCAACACAATTATCCTCGGACAAAACCTAGTATCATTACCACTAGAGTTTAGTCTAATATTCACCGAGACTAATTAATAGTCTATCTATTATTACTATTATATAAGCGTTAAACAATACTTATATAACCCATAATAATAGCCCAAATACTCCTTATAAGGTCCTAATAACATTACTATAATGAAACATAAGCTATACTAAAGATAGGTTAGGCGTAGCTTACTTACAGCGGGTTTTTCTCAAAACCGGGCTTCGTTGGAGCAGCGTTTCTGAGCCGAAAGGCTCTTTTCTCGGGACTCCGGGAGCCTCGGTGCTTCCTTTGGGTGCTAGGGGGTTTACCTAGGCTTTAGGGGAGGGGTTTGAGGGCTAGAGAGAGAGTCTAGAGAGAGAAAGAATGGTTTGGAAAGGTGTGAAGAATGAGGGAACCCGACACCTCTATTTATAGGCTGGAAAACAGCTCTACTCGTCGAGTCCATGCCACATGTCACCTTCTGGTGGCTTGCCTAGGGGAGAAAGCCTTGGCCCATAATCAGCCACGTCACATCTTTTGCAGCAGCACCCTGCCGACTTCTAAACCCCGTAACTTTCGCATACGAGCTCCGTTTTCGATGTTCTTTATATCCACACGTAGGTAAAAATAAGATCTACAACTTTCATTTAGACTCCGTCGGCTAATTTTTGACCGATCTTAAATTTAATAGTAGGAGGTGTTTGGACTGTTAAATGACCGCGAAGAATTCGTAACTCCTTCATACGGACTCTGTTTCCGTCTGTCTTTTTACCGTTGAGTTCCTATTAATGAGATCTTCAACTCTCATTTAGGTTGCATAAGCCAAAAACCGCTCGATCTAAAATTCGAGTTTCGGGTCGTGCACTGCTAAGCCGAATCTTAGAAAAATCATAAGTTCCTCATACGAAGTCAGATTTGGGCGTTCTTTTTATGGACGCTCTCGGTTTAACGTATACTACAACTTTTGTTTAGATCACTAAGGCTAAAAAGTCTTCTATCATAAATTCACTATTTACGTCTCCCGGTGTCGTGCCGGTTTTGCCGAAAAACTTCGACGGGCCATAACTTCTTCGTTATAACTCGGATTTCGGCGTTCTTTATATGTACAGAACCCTTGAGAAATTTTCTACAACTCGGTTAAGATTATTTATTCTAAATAATCTTTTGTCAAAAAGTCGTTTTCGACCCCTATTATCTCTAAATTAACTAGCCCGGATCTACGGGCGTTACATCACATGTGCTTCTTTCTTAGCCAAAACCCTGAAACTCCTGAATACGTCAAAAAGAACATCCCTAACCATATCACGTCGGTACTTAAAACTTGGGAGCTCTTGACAATGTATTGTATGGTCTCCAACAGAGTCTTAGAAAGCTTTATCAAGCGTTGCTTAAGGATAATCTGATACTCCAAGGACGACATATGTTGGCCAAGACTATCTATGGGGATAGCAAGAAGAAAATCCTATGCTTGAGGTGCTTTTAGACACTCAAAAACTGCGTCTGTCTAATTGACATATCAAGTTCTATTTCCATGCCCTTGACAATTTTTATAAAAAGCGCTCTCGCCAATGCATGTCGGGCTTTAGGGAGGACGGCGTACTTTGTAGAAAAATCGTTGAGGTTGAAACTTGGGATCTTATCACAAAGACAAGCTAAGGCATGAACATAGTTAGAAACCATACCATATATGTCAATGTCTCGTAAAATGTGGTCTTGTAACACCAAAACTCACCAAACCGAATGGGTAAATAAGAAATTCGCGAGTGGATTTCTCTAAAGACGGTACCTCCACAAACCACTAAGTCCTCAACGACTCATATAACCCTTTGTCAAAGGATAAAGCGGCTTCCTAATGCGCACATGTTGGCACTTTCTCAAGCGAAATAAAAGTTTTGAAATAGCCATACAAGATTGAAGCAGAAGGAGCTCACTTTGGGTTGCCTAACTATGGAAGCAGCTGCATCATCTTAATAGAGTTGGTAGCTCTCCTCATGCCCAACTCGCTATTAAAACTGATGTCCCTACTAGCAGCCCCTCCAAGAAGTGTCAACCCCAATGAAGGCCTCCCGATGTTAATAGGAAATAACCTACCCATAGCTTCATGTCCTCACATGTAGGCCAAAATAACTCAGTTTTCTAGATGTTTAATTCAACACATAATCTAGGACCATTAACCCGAATGATATCAAACACTTTTTCCACTTCTTTGGAATCTCCAATGACTGTCCTATCATCTAGATACCATGCATGGAGAAAAATCTTGCAATTGTCTTTGATCTTTTGCACCAACGGGTGAAAAAACAAGATAAAAAAAGTGGCCCCAAGCGGTCTCCTTATTGAATGTCGGTGGTGGACCATATATGCTTATCTCTAAGATACAACCTTGTTAGCTGTCCATATAAGAATTCCACCGACAGAGAGGTAGAAGGGAACCTACAGATGACCTCATGAAGTAACCCAAATTTATCCAAGATATTAAAAGCATTAGAAAAATCCACCATAAGCATTGCAAGAGACCCATCAGTGTGATGCTCGTTTAACAATCTGTTGATGCTATGCAATACGACCTCAGCACGACCAGACACACTGACTCCAAACTAAAAATCATTAAGGTACTTTTTCATTTCTGTAACATCCCAAATTTCAAGGCAAAACTTTAGATTTTTAATTTAAATAAAAGAAGCCATTTTCATAAGGTAACATCATAAAATCAAATTTTCAAAACTTTACATCCCGAAAATCAAAGTATGGTCATAAATGTGGAGTCACAAAATAAGAAACTTGCAGATGTGTGTACAGTCATGCCTTCGCTTTCACATAATCATCTGAAGTGCCTGAAACATTTAATTAGACCTGTCAATGGATCGGGTTTGGTACGGATCGACCTTGATCCAAACCTATTAAGCAAATTTCAAATGTTGATCTAAACCCTACCCGTAACCTGTAGGGTTTTGAATAATTAAACCCATACCCTTATCCACTGGATCAATGTATTTTCAACCCTTTTACCCGACCCATTTACAATATTAAAATTATGCTATAATTATGCCTTGCAACACATATAACATGACTCGCTAAAACCAAACAACATTCATTCCAAAACAAACTTCAATTATAGCTTAATAAATAACATTTCCAAAACAAAACAAATGTCTAGTATTGCAAACATGCATGAGAAAATGACACACAATTGGAGTAGATTTCAATAACACATGATTTTAGTAAGGCACAATTTCATTAAGTCCCCCGATTTTAAGTCATGATTTTGGCATAGTAACATAAGATTTCAGTAACTAGTAAGGCAGCAACTAACAATTTCAATAGGTCACAATTTCAATAAGTCGAATTCAATAACACAAAATTGAAGTGGATAAGATGATATTAATTGATTATATTAGAATTTTAGAAAACAAACTTGATTGTGGAATGGCGATTGCAAAAAACCTCTTCTATGAAATGAGATAGATTGAATCGTTTTCTTCTTGTTCTTGGTTATCGACTTTGACTATAATACTAATTTCACATATTTATTTGTATTGGTTGTCGACTGGAATTCAGTCATTAGGAACTGGGAAGTGGAAGTGGAATGATCGAACTCCTTGAGTCATGTACATAACAATGTTTCAGTGATAAATGTATAACTTATAAATAATAAATTTATATTTTAAAATTTTAGATGGGGCGGATCATAAATGGATCGGATCGATAGTGATCCATACCAGACCCTTTTAAAAAAAAGTTAATGGGTACGGGTCGTTAACGGGTAAACAAATCATACAATATTATCCAAACCCATTAACTTTGCACGGGTTTGGAGCGGATCAGGGTCAAAACCCGCTCCATTTCCAGGTCTACATTGAATCCACAACTATAGTCCAAAGCTTAGTGATTTCCCCAAAATATCACACACCACAATATACATACAAGCATACAAACAGTGGTCTTCAATCCACAACTTGTCTGCCCCTCTTGCCTGCATCATAAAGTTTGTCCGTCTCTGGTCACTTAAATGACTAGTCCGCCCCTCTTGCCATGTCATGGTCACTTAAATGACGTTACCATAAGAATGATGTGGTCACGTCGTGGTGATTCTCCATCATCACGCCGCGGTCAGCCAAAAATCCCTAAAAACTTCTAAGATTTAAAATAAATAACCCAAAAGAATAATACCCGAAAATCGGATTTTACAATTTCCTTACCAATTCCTTTGATGGCAATCTTAGAAACCAAACGTCTCCAACTATTACCTCCTACAATAGGCTAAATCTCATAGTAAGGATTAAGGAGCGGCGTTCAAGGTGCAAATGGTATAAACTCCACCAAACTTTTCGGGCATCTCCCCCTTAACCACATGTTGACTACATCAGTAATATCACATAAGAGATCCTTGACCACGACAGTCCCCTCTCTACATAGAGCATCTAAAATATGTTACGCATTTAATCCATCTCTCATGCATGATTTTGCTTTAGGAAACAATTTAATACACTTAAGGACACAATCAATCTCCACAACAAGGGGAGTCTCAGAAAATATGGAACTCAACATTGATGGAGGTTCCTTGTACAAATGTTTAGCTTCCAAAGCCTCAATGGTACCACCACCATACGAAGCAACACATGAAGAACATAACACTTTCACTGATGCAGTAAAGTGTACATTAGCAAAATAAAATGACCAAAAATTCTTGGGTTTTTTTAACAAAATAATGGTCTTTTAAACATGTATCATAAGAGTGGGTTTTTATTTTTTGAAATTTTATTTTAAAATTTTATTATAGTAGTTTCCATTGCACATTATTTTAAAGTAAATTCTATGAATCTTTTTCATACTTAATATTTTTCTTAAACAACAAATCTAATCTATTTCTAAACTACTACTAATTTCACTTATGTCCCAAACGAGATGACACCTTATACCGCTAGTTAGAAGCCCTTTTTTCATAATTACAAATTCATTTCTTAAAAATAAACTTTTCCAAAATCAATTTAGTATGTTGTTTTGTGATAAACTTTTTTTTAACATCATATCTAATCTACTCCTAAACTACTCATAATTACACATATGTCTCATACGAGACTTGAACCCTCGACCTCAAGGAGTGAGGACAACACCTTATTAGATAAAACTTCCCCACGATCGGAGCCTAGTGGTTGAGGAGTGACATTACGTACATAAGGTCCACAGTTCAAATCCTGGCACACCCAAAATATTGCTAGGGTTATGTGATTGACCTCCCACGTGAGTCTTTGGCAGGTTGACGTGGGCCGCTCAGATGGTGTGATTTATCATTTTTTATATTAAAATAAAAATACATTATTTTTATCATCTTATTATTTACATGTCAACAAATAATTCTAGATAATTATTTTTAGAAATATTATTATTATTTATTTGGGTAAATTACACCATTGGTCCCTCGTGCACATGCCAAAAAGTGTGTTTAGTCCCTATTTTCAAAAATTAACTTGGGCAGTCCCTGGTTGTTATTTTTCTTGCACGGTTAGTCCCTATAGACGTTAACCGTTAAATGCTTCCATTTAAGCTCCCCACGTGCCTTGCACGCATGGGCATTTTCGTCTTTTCAGGGTTTGTATACATGAACCATTATGGCGCGACTTCCTGAACCGATCATTTCTCATTTCATTCTCCTTCGACCCTTTGCATTGCACAAGAAAACCCTAGTTTTCTACGATGGTGAACCAGAGGATTAGTCAAGAATTGGAGGAATACGATCTCCAAAGTTTATACTATAAAATGTTCTACATACTCAGTTGATCATCCATTATATGTTCCTAAACGGTAAAATTTTTGTTTTTATTTTTTGGGTTTTGCTACTGACAATCCATCTATGTTCTCGATACGATTAAACTATGGTGGAGTTTTTACGAAGTTTCCAGGCCGCAAATACATCAAGGGGAAGATGAAATATATTGATGGCATTGATAGTGACTTGTTCTCGGTGCATGATATGGATGAGATGATGGAATTACTTGATTGCGTGGAAAAAGGTAAAAGTATTTACTACCATTTCAAATGACCAACCTGGGATTTAGATTTTGGGTTGCATGCTTTGGGCTATGATGAAGATATAAACCACTTTAGGTCATACGTTTATGAACACAAGGTGATAGAAGTGTACACAGAGTTTTGGGAAACCGAACTGCATACGTATCAAATGTCCCCAAACCCTGCAAAGATAAAGATACACGAAATTCCTGAGTCCCTTTGTCGTAAAAGTTTGTTCTTGACATGGTCAAATTCAGGGGATGGTCCAAGTGCAGAAGCCCCTGTTTTTGAGAATGTAGAAACTATGGACCAACCCCCTAATACCTTACCTGAAACAACCTCGGAACAACCTCCTGTTACATTGAGTGAAACAGTTGAGTCAACCCCTGCCTATATACCAAGAATTGAAATCCCTTTGACCGAACCAATGATGGGAAGCACATGTCCTAATTTTGATGGTTGGGATGATACATTTGAATGGTGTGAACCTTTTGGTGGGACTCCTATGGAACCAGATGAACCAAATAGTGAAAAAGCAGGTGAAGACAGTCAAGCTAGTAACGACAGTCAAGAGAGTGAAGATAGTGAAGACAGCCAAGATAGTGATTACATGGTTAATGAAGATAATTTGTTAGATTATCCAGAGGTTGATATGAAGAACTTTCACCTCAACGTTGACAAAGAGGTGGAGTGGGTTGGAAGTTTTCCTGATGATCGAAATAAAGCAGTAGAAGGTGATGAGGAATTAGAGGTTATAGACATTGAAGAATTAGTATATGCATCTTCATCATAAAAAGGGTGAAGCTAGTAAAAAAAGGAAGAAAATAAGAGATTTACAAAGAGCACACAAGAATGAAGCAGCTGCTGTCAAAGATCCATTTTACATCCACCAGATTTTTAGCACAGCCATAGAAGTTAAACAACAAATTTATCTTCATTCCATACAGAGTAGAAGGGAGTTAGACTTCGTCAAGAATGATAAAAATAGGATTAGAGTCGTTTGTAAAGGAACTATACCAAACCTTGGGATATTAGAAACAGGTGGGACCAACAAAAGTAATGACAAAGTGAGACCAAGTCAAAAAAAAAAGTCAAAGATGGTTCTATTCATACATGCCCATGGGTCCTACTAGTGAGTAAGTGGAAAAAAGACATTAACTGGACTGTTAAGACATATGAAAGGCAACATACATGTCCTTAAACAAGGAAAATTAGGGCATGCAACTACAAGTTTCTCTCTGAACAGATTATTGACACAATGGAGTCAAACCCAGAAATACCACTTAGAGCATTACATGATGGGTTTTGAGCATTCTAACACTCCTATGGTGTACATGCAACCCTATAAACCTTGGATCTATGTTTTCTCTATTATACATGCAAATATTCAATATTCCAAGGTTTCATCCTAACTAGCATAATATGAAGTATATACAATACAAGAATCTAGTAGAATGACATACCTTTTGATGAAGCTTGTAGTCTTGAACCTTTAAGAGGTTAGCCCCAATAGTGTGGAAGCCTCAAATGGAATCACAAATCACCAAAAAACACTTGGAAATCTTGAGAGGATAGAAAGCACTTCTAGAAATCGGCCCACCCTTTGTACTCACACACTAGTTCCATTTCATGTGCCAAAGACATCTTTATATAGTATGGAGGATTAGGGTTACATTCATGTAAACCCTAATACCCATGACCTTCCATTTCCATAGGATCCATGGGTTAAAAACTCTATGGACTATCCATGCAAGTTTAGGCCAACCTAATCGAACTTGGCCCATTCCATATATATATATATATATATATATATATATATATATATAAGAGTCCATATTTAATTAGTTCCTTTTGATCACTAAATTAATTCTAAATTAATTCTTGATCAATACTAATTAAATAATACGATTTCATATTAATATATTATAACTTATAATATATTAATAAACCATAGACATACTATTCTCAAAAGACTATCCAGACAAATTGTTCCGGTGAAGTGCAACCCAAATGGACCATTCTACTCTTGGGTCGAGTACATACCAATAATAGTTACGGGCTTAGACATCTAATCCAACAGTCTCCCACTTGGATAAGTCTAAAACTATTATTGCGTATGACTCCAAGATCCCGACTACCAATCGTAGCTCTTAAAGCCGCTGCCGAACTCTGACCTAGTCAAATGACGTGTCCATTAGATAAGGGATCATATATTCCTCCATTCTAGATATCATATGGACTGAGACATGGATTATAATCATTCTCTCTGTCCATTTGTTGTTTCCCGATTTCTGATTTATGACGACTGACTATTTGAAAAATCAAATCAGTCCAGGCTTGGCCAAGCACTTAGGGGTGTTATCACTAAATCATCGAGGGGCCCACATATATCACTTTTATCCCTCCAAGGGTAAAAGGAATGGGTAAACTTCGACCCAAATGTTCGCTTGTAATTACTCATCAAATTACACACAACGATATGTTTTATAACAAGCAAGTTATTGGTTGCGTTTACATATGTCAATGTGCAACTGACGCACAACTACAACTCACACGTCTCCATTTGAAGAATATAAGATATTAACGTCTCATGATCACTCGTGATAAAATCCATGAAGTGATTCAAATGAGCGTGGGTTTAGTCCAATACTCGAATCTCATTCCAGGAGCACTCATGAATGTTGTAGCAACTTTTGCTATGTCTAAACACTTTAGACATCTACAAGCCCACTTCATGACAGTCTTCATTCATACCAACTTCCAAAATATGATTGATTGTTGAGAGTTTGAATAACCTAGCTATTCAGGAAGTCAAAACATGCAAAGTGAAACACACAAGAATAATCGAATCCAATATGGTCTCAGAACTTATGAATATAAATTAAACACCTTTTATTTATCACCATATTGATTACACATTATTCATTGTATAATGTTTCAAATAATCAACTTAATACTTGAATTAAAACAATAGTTGTCCCATGCTCCAAGCATGTACACTATGTTTTCTAAACAATAGTTATGCCATACTCCAAGTATGCACACTATGTTTGTCTATGATCCTTACTTTGTGAAATAGACCAATTGAACATGATTCCATTGATGCTCATTTCACAATCCCAAATCCTTACCGCAAATGTAAGAATACAAGATTCTTTGCCATTTACCGAAATATGTTAGATTCTAAACTTATATGCATTGATCCTCTTGTAATGACTATGCACAAAAGTCACAAAGACTTGGCAACAAACATTACAAAGTATTCCAATGGAGAGCAATTCCATGGAACCGTAGTCTCAAATTCAAAGTACATTCCTTTGAACATCCTTCTTGCATTAAGTTTTCTAATCTTACATAGATTGAATAACTTCCACCTATGGAGACATTTCTATATTCCCATTTTGACTATCACTTCTGAACAAGAGTTGCCTCTTTTCATAATATGTCAATATGGTTCTTTCCAAAAATTTACAACATACTTCCAACTGTCCATGAGCAACCAATCTTTGGTAAACCTCAGATTGTCCTCGACAATTGCTTAATCATTTTAGTCATATCCAATTCTAGACCTTTTCCCCTCTTAATGCCCTAGGCATTAGGAAAATTTAGAAAGGATAAATATTATAGCACATGTAATCGATCCTATATCCGAAGCATATGGGACACGATTCATGATGTCTCACATAAAGACATGATCCTAGACCAGTCTTTTGCTACAATATTTTTTATTTTCCATGTTTTCATAATTTGACTATGAAGAGGGATGTCGTAATCATAATCGAATTTGAGAACGCAATATATATATATATATATATATATATATATATATATATATATATATATATATATAATTTCCTTATGTTGAACCATTCCAACATAAAATTCACATATATATCCTTGACTAAAGATGATTAAAATCTCAATCTAAGCTTTTAGAATTGAAATGAAGTATAATTTCCTCTCCCTTAATTATAGAAAAACAACTTTTCCCAATTTAAAGTTTTATTTTCTATAATTAACATTGCTAACTTGCAACTCTTATCATAATTGATTATGCTCCCACTAGCATAATAATTACTAGCATAACAATTATGCTCCCACTAGCTTTGACATGTACTCAGAAATCAACTGGACTTCTAGAAATCAATACTTTATTGACTTTCTTTCCAAAGTTCAGATTTCTGATACGAGATGCTTTGATAAAACTTTATCAAAATCATACACCTTTCCTTAGATAGCTCATATGTGTGTCTAAACAATTTTTAGAACTATGAAAAGGGATGCCGTAATCATAGTCTCAATTGTTTAGACCTTTTCCATTTCTCACAAGTCCATGTTAGTGTGTCGGTTAACCACACACGCTCCACTAACGACTTTGAGAATGCAAATATCACAATTGCTATCTACTTAAAATCTACTTAGTGAAAGCGTTTCCTCACCATCATTTTCATGAATCGGAGAGAAATCTTATGACACTTAGATTTTATGATGTATGTGTTCCTATCCATGTGAATTTGTCAAAACCATAATCACAAGACAAGGTTAGTGACAAATTCAAACTCATATGGACTGAACTTGTTCAATCTTAATATCTTGCCACCTGGCAGCACAAGGGCCTACCATTGCTTCCAAGTTGTTATGCAACCAATTGAGAACTCTCAGAACTCACATGCATAGTCAACTTTAACTGGAATGGGCACAGAAACAAGAATTATGTCAGCACGATAGGTTATAAACCTCAAGTCGTGTGCTAGTGATAAACTATAGGTTTTATTCTTGATTAGTTCTTGAAACTCTTTCAGGATCTTTTTAAGACTCCCACTCTCCTCTTGGCATATAAGACTCTCTTGCCAAGAACCATTCCTTGACAAACAAAGATTCAAGAGATAGTTCGGATTCTTATCAAGACAAACACTTCACACAATTGGCCTTAGTTGGTCTATGTTTTATCCAAAACATCACAACTTACCAATTTCAAATGTACAAGAGTAGAAAACATTTTACTCTACATTTGACAAGTGTTATAAACCTTCCTTAAGATATGTCACTCAAGTTACAATCTTGTAGTATCACTCTAAGAATTGTTTTGGAACGAAGTATGACTCATCTTCTTGATTTAACCACTTCAACAATTCATGACTCCTCTTCTTAGCCATAAGAATGCACTAAGGTGTCCTTAGAGGATCAATTATGATATGGTTTCATAATCATTAAGATGATCATAAAACATGATACTAAAGTACTCTCCCATCTTTCCAAATTTGAGAAACTTTTATCTTTCTGCCTAATTTGATTCTTCTCATTCGTTCTGCCATACAATGAAACTTTTCCAATGTTTCAGAATTATACTTAAACTTGTAAGTATAACCATATTTACTAAACTTTAGTAAATCATGACGAATAGTTTTATCGATCTTTGTGGTGGACTTGACTAGTGCACAAGAATGTGTACTTGGTCCCATAGTTCATCACTTGACTCACATGTACATGTGAACAAGGAACTAGTCTTAATTTTCCAAAGATGAAAATTCTCATTCATCATACAATACAACTCGCATGATTCCAAGTTTCTGTCCAATTGAAACTTGGGTGATGAGAATCTTTCCTTATTTGGTAAATTTAGACACTACCACAAGTGTAAGAATCAAATTCATATTTTCAATATTGCTAGAAACATACAAACATCAATTTTTCATAAATGTCATTGCAAAGAGATATAAAATAAAACAAAATTTTATTTATAAAATGCGGAAAAAACTTTTCCTTACAATGCAATTTTAAATGAAAACTATGCTATTACATATTTCCTAGAAATCTATCATAACCCTTAAGTAGTAGCTCAAAAATCCGATCTTCAAACCATGCGATTGAAATCCATCTTCGCGATCAGATTCAACATACTCTTCCTTTAAGTTCCCTTCCCTTTGCTTGATCCTGCTAAACATCAAAATGCAACCTAGTCACATCATGTATTAAGAATCAACAATTAGAAACTTAACAGAGTTAGATAGTGTACTTACCTGAAGCAGAGTCAAACTTTTTGATTCTTCCTTCTCTCAGATCTTTTAGGTAGTTAGGGCAGCTTCGCAACCAATGCCCCTTTTTTTGACAATAAAAACATATAGACTCTTTGGGAATGGTACATGGGACTATCACAGACTTAGCCTTTACCTTTACCTTTTGGTCAACCGAGTTGACCAAGGCCGATCCCTTTCCATTGGGAAGAGAAAGCTTTTCTGGACTTCCAATGTTACCATTGTCAATGTCCATGGAAGTTTGAGAAATAGATCTTCCACCCAAATTTACTTTTCCAGTGCGCCAAAACATTTCTGATTCAGCAGCAACGATCAAATAAGTAAGATCAATAAGGGTCATGTCGTGGTCTATCACATAGTAGTCCTTAATGAACTCACTATATGTCTCAGGAAGTGACTGAAGAACCCAGTCAACAGCCAACTTCCTTGAGACTTCGACACCCAACACTCTCAACTTGTCGATATGTAACTTCATCTCCAAGACGTGAGTACACACATGCCTTCCATCTTCATGTTTCATTTCAAGTAGGGCTTGAGTGATCTTGAACTTTTCAAGTCTTCGAGCTTGTGGGTCAGGGAGAATAATTGGAGGAGGTGGAGGAAGAGAAGTACGATATCCGTGATCCAATCGTGGGACATCATCTTCAGTAGGAAAGCTTGTTCCAAGGAATTTGGGAAGATCATAGTCGTCTGAACCAGACATCTACAATGGGAGAAATTCAAGTTAGTTGATTTAAGTCCTTAATATAACACCCAATATGAAATATTAAGGCTAGGACCCAACACAATATTTTATAACTTGGAAGAGTGTCACACCCCAAAACCGGAACGACGGAAACGTTTGGGGGTGGAGGACGTCATGTACAGTATCATAACAATGCAAAGTAGTAAACAAGTAACAACATCATCCATTGCATTAATAATATAATTTCATACAAGTGTGTTCTGTCAAGTTAAATAAACACCAAAAATATGTATCAAAATAAAAGATGAGTCTTGAACGAGCTCCATCTTCTCAAAACCTGGCACCGGTACCTGTCTACTGGTGACATGAGAATACAAATTATTTTGAAAGAGTTTATCAGCTTTAAAGCTGGTGAGATCATAAGTATATTAGTGTCTGTATTTTTATGAAAGCATTTGTAAGATGTTTGTAAGATGTTTGTATAAGTTTGTAAAAGTTTGAATTCTCCTAGAAAACCCTATGTTTCCTACTAAAAGTAGCCTTCTACCAAGGCATCTAGTGTCTGTGTGTGTGTCTCTTGTAAGAGTATGTATTTTCCCAAATCTGACTATCATTAACCAAAAATATACTTTTTACATTACTGTTCATTGTGTGAATGTTGACAAAGTGAATGTTCACAAAGTGAATGTAATGGGAAAATGAAATAGTACTGTAGTATTGTATTAAGTAACTACTGTTGTACTAACTACCTTAAACCAATCGTTATTTTAAAGTACCATGTGATCGGCCTGTACCCTGCTACCGACTCATAGAAAAACGACGATGTAAGACGTCGTAAGAAATGACGTTTGGCACCCGTAGACTTGCAAGTCCCACTGTAGCGAGCAACAAGGTGTAGGATAGTCAATCCAGTATAGATCTATACACAAACTCACACGCTCCCCAATTAAGGAGATTCTGGATACAAAACAGTCATGGAGGTAGTGCCATGCCCCGTTACGTGGCTCACATAACTGTAATAATGTATATGTAATGTATGTGCTAGCTGTATTGTGTGTTCTTCCTCTGTCTAGCCTGTATGTATGTTCTCTCTATATGGTATTGTTTGTTTCTCTTCGCTATGTATTATGTTTGTTTCTCATCACTATAAGTTATGTTTGTTTCTCATCACTATAAGTTATGTTTGTTTCTCATCACTATAAGTTATGTTTGTTTCTCATCACTATAAGTTATGACACATGTATGAACTGACTCATTGTATGTTTTATTGGTCTAGTAATAGATTTATAACTTCCTAAACTATACCTAATATAGTTTACTAGTAATGTTGTTTGTATGTATGAAGATGTTTGTATACCCTTGCTACCCAAAGGTATTGAACTAGAAAGAAATAACCTTTTATATCTATATACATATACATAATATATAACTAGGATTCAAACGACCTTCGGACAAATAACCCTGATACCCTAAGTCCACAACCAAACAAGGAACAGGAAGTAAGGTGAGCTATCAGTCCTAAGTCCTTTCAATCCTACTTATATAACTATATCTATATAGATACACTTTTAACAGAATATAAGTTTAAAAGAGTTTAAGTAACAATATTTGACATGTAAAAGGGTTTGACAAAAGCATTTGGTATGAAAAAGAGTTTGTAAAACAGTTTGAAGTAAAAAAGTTTGGTAACACAGTTTGAAAAGTAAGAAATCCACTTGTTTGGTAGTTATTAATCACATGTGATTGATATAATAACTATAATTGTTCAACTTGTATTCCCCCCCCCCCCCCATAAAATCATTTAAAACATTTAAAAGGTTAATTAAGGGGTATGAACTAACCTGTAGTGAGTGGTTTGGATGAACGGAATGTATAGGATGCTAAGTGTCAAGTGAAGGCTTGAACACACACAAGGATCCTAGTTAACATATAATTACACATATATGTATCCAATTAGTCATTAAACAACTAATTAACCAAGTTAAGACATCCTAAGACATGTAAAACACTTGATTTAAGTGCTTAGAAATGCTAAGGATTGCATGTAAGAGTGGTAGGACCTTGTAATTGAGTTTAGGGTTCAAGGGTAAACTCCTTTGGAGTTTACGATTTTGTGACCATCACCCCTTGAGTTTACGGTTGTAAACCCATGAGTTTACGGCCGTAAACTCATGGTACTTTGACCATTTTGTGTTTTGAAGCCTTAAAGGTCATAAGAAGCATTCCTACTTCATGTTTAAGCCTTAGGAAGTGATTAGGGCACCATTTCACTCCTTTATGGAGTTTACGGTCCTTTGACCACTTCTCTTTGGGTTTACGGCCGTAAACCCAAATGATTTATGGTCTTTTTGTTGTTTTAAGTTCCTAGCACATCAAAGAAGGGGTCTAGACTAGTTTCCAAGGCTTGGTAAGGGACTAGGGCCACTTTGGCCCCTTTGTTAGGGTTTACGGTCCAAGGTGTTCTTGGACCGTAAACACCTTTGATCCTTTGATTCTTGGGTGTTTTCTTGATGATTAGAAGTGTAAGAAGTCTTATAATACACTAGGATAGAAGTACTTACTAGGTAGAAGCTTGAAAAGGTGCTAAAAGTCCAAGAACACTAGTGTGTGTTCTTGGTGTTCTTGGTGAAACTTGAAGATCTACACTTTTGGAATGATTTCACGGATGGAATCATGTAAGATCACTAGATTAAGTAAGATATCAACTTTTTAGGGATAGAAACACTTACAAAGTTGAAGATCTTGAAGAAAAGTCGGATGATACTTGAGAGAGAAATGGGTTTTGGATCTTGAAAATGTGAAAAGTGGTAAATAATGACTAAGTGTCATATTTATACCCCCTTTTACGGGTTTACGGCCGTAAACACCTTTGTTTAGGCCGTAAACTCCAAACTCATGGAGTTTTGGGACTTTATTGTTGCACAATAAACCCTAGGGCATCCTCTCTCCTGATATCTCCTAAAGTACTAACTTTAAAACACTCAAACTTATTCCAAAAAGCTTGAAAATTAGCAGAAACAGTTCTGACTTCTATTGAATTGAATTGTTGTACAGAATAGAAATTTCGGGTTGTCACATCATCCCCCCGTTAGAAGGAATTTCGTCCCGAAATTAGAGTTTAAGCAAATAAGTAGTTACAAATAACTAAGTAAAAAGACGAGTATATTTCAGTTTCATCTGATCCTCTCGCTCCCAAGTGAATTCAGGTCCTCGCTTGGCGTTCTAGTGAACCTTCACTATCGGGATACGACTTTGTTTCGTTTGCTTGAATTCCCGGTCCATGATCTCTACAGGTTCTTCCACGAAGTTGAGGCTCTCGTTGATCTCGATCTCGTCGAGTGGGATTACAAGAGTCTCGTCGGACAGACACTTTTTCAAGTTCGAGACGTGGAAAGTAGAATGTACGTTACTGAGTTCGCGCGGTAAGTTAAGTTTGTAAGCTACAGGGCCGATTCTTACGAGAATCTCGAAAGGCCCTATGTACCTTGGATTTAGCTTTCCACGCTTTCCAAAGCGTATCAAGCCTTTCCAGGGTGAGACCTTCAATAGAACACGGTCGCCCACCTGGAATTCCAATGGTTTCCTTCGTTTATCAGCGTAGCTTTTCTGTCGGTCTCTAGAGGCTTTCAATCGTTCACGAATCTGAACGATCTTCTCTATCGTTTCCCGTATGATTTCCGGACCTGTGAGAGTGCTGTCAGGAACTCGTCCTTTAGCTAACTGGGTATCACCCACCTCAGCCCAGCACAGGGGGATCTGCACTTTCGGCCATAGAGGGCCTGGAATGGATCAGCCTTTATGCTCGTGTGATAACTATTGTTGTAGGAAAATTCGACAAGGGGTAAATGAGTATCCCATGCTTTCCCAAAGTCGATCACACAGGCTCGCAACATATCTTCCAAGGTTTGGATAGTCCTCTCACTTTGCCCGTCGGTCTGTGGATGGTTCGCTGTACTCATGTTCAGCCTAGTTCCTAAGGAACTTTGTAGCGACTGTTAGAACCTCGAAGTGAACCTACTATCTCTGTCCGAGATAATGGATATGGGAACACCGTGCAGTCGTACAATCTCCCTAATGTAAGTTCTTGTAAGCTTCTCCATCTTGTCTGATTCCTTGATAGGCAGGAAGTGTGCGGACTTGGTTAATCTATCGACGATGACCCATATAGTATCAAGTCCACCCGTTGTCTTGGGCAACTTGGTTATGAAATCCATAGTGATCCGCTCCCACTTCCATTCCGGTATCTTCGGTTGTTGTAGAAGACCGGAGGGTTTCTGGTATTCGACCTTGACCTTGGCGCAAGTAAGGCATTTACTCACGAAGGTAGCAATCTCTGCTTTCATGTTAGGCCACCAGTATAGCTTTTTAAGATCCAGATACATCTTATCTGAACCTGGGTGGACGGAATAACGAGTGTTGTGTGCCTCGGTCATGACCAAGTCTCTGAAACCACCGAGTTTCGGGGTCCAGATCTGATCCATGAGATAATAAGCTCCGCCACCCTTGACCTCCAAGTTCTTATCCATCCCTCTCAGGGATTCACCCGCCACATTTTCAGGTTTCAAAGCATCGAGCTGAGCCTCCTTAATTTGTGTGGACAAGTGTGAATGGATAGTCATAGTCAATGATTTGGCTCTACGACCAAAATATTCTTTCCGACTTAGGGCATCAGCTACTACGTTGGCTTTACCCGAATGATAATGAATTTCGCATTCGTAATCACTGAGTAGCTCGACCCACCGCCGTTGTCTCATGTTGAGCTCTTTCTGGTCGAATATGTGTTGTAGGCTTTTATGGTCTGTAAAGATAGTGCTTTTTGTTCCATACAGGTAGTGTCTCCAAATTTTCAGAGCAAACACAACTGCTCCTAGCTCAAGATCGTGTGTGGTGTAGTTGACCTCGTGTGTCTTCAGTTGTCTCGAGGCATAGGCGATGACCTTACCTCGCTGCATCAGAACACATCCGAGCCCTTGATTCGACGCATCGCAATAGACAACGAAGTCTTCTATCCCTCCGGGGAGGGATAGTATTGGTGTGGTGTACAAGGCTCGCTTGAGCGTTTGGAACGCTCTCTCCTACTTCTCTTCCCAGTCAAAGGCCACGCCCTTCTGGGTCAGTGTTGTAAGAGGTTTCGCAATGCAGGAGAAGTTCTGAATGAACCTGCGATAGTAGCCAGCGAGGCCTAGAAATTGACGAATTTCTGTAGGCGTCTTCGGTGCTGACCAGCTCTCAATGGCTTTAATTTTGGAAGGGTCCACGTGTATTCCCTCTTCGCTAACCACGTGTCCTAAGAATTCGACTCTTCGGATCCAAAATTCGCATTTCGAGAACTTCGCATAGAGCTTCTCCGAACGTAGTGTTTCTAAGATCTGTCGAAGATGTTGACTATGTTCCTCCTTACTACGAGAGTAGATAAGTATGTCATCGATGAAGACGATGACGAACTGATCCAAGTAAGGACGACACACCCTATTCATTAAGTCCATGAACACTGCGGGTGCGTTTGTTAATCCGAACGGCATCACTACGAATTCGTAGTGCCCATAACGAGTTCGAAAGGTTGTCTTCGGAACATCCTCCCCTAGCACTCGTAGTTGGTGATATCCAGATCTTAAGTCGATTTTTGAAAAGAAGTTCGCCCCTTGAAGTTGGTCAAATAAATCGTCGATACGAGGCAAAGGATAACGATTTTTGACGATCAGTTTGTTGAGCTCCCTGTAGTCGATGCACATACGAAACAATCCGTCTTTCTTCTTGACGAACAAGACTGGAGCTCCCCAGGGTGAGAAGCTTGGTCTTATAAAGCCCTTGCTGAGCAGTTCGTTAAGTTGACATGACAGTTCTTGCATCTCTGCAGGTGCTAGACGATAGGGCGATTTGGCTACGGGGGTAGCCCCTGGAACTAAGTCAATTCGGAACTCGACTTGACGTTGCAGAGGTAATCCTGGGAGTTCTTCTGGAAAGATGTCGGGAAAGTCGCGTACTACTGGAATGTTCTGAATGTCTTTCGTTTCTTGGCTCACATCGACCACATGAGCAAGGAATGTGTGACATTCCTTTCGTAAGAATTTCTGAGCTTTAATGCTCGAGATGATACGAAGGTTCGTGCCGGGTTTGTCGCCATAAACTACTAATGTTTCGCCAGATGGCAGATTAAGGCGTACAACCTTTTCATAACACATGATGTCGGCACGATGAAGACTCAACCAATCCATGCCGATAATGACGTCGAAACTTTTAATTGAGACCGGCATGAGATCGATCGAAAATGAATGGCTATCTAGTGTTAGGGTACACCCTATGTATATACTGCTAGTGCTCTCTGTCTTTCCATTAGCCATTTCTACAGTGAGCGGTTCTTTAAGTGCTCGTGATTTTTGCTTAAGTAAATGAGCAAAGTTTTGGTTCACGAAACTCCTCTCCGCTCCACTATCAAACAGAATGCATGCATAAGAGTTATCGAGGAGAAACGTAGCGGTGACCACTGTGGGGTCGGCAACCGTTTCCTCGTGGCCTATGGCCAGAACTCTTGCCACTCCACCGACATTCCCTGCCTTCGGGCAGTTTCTTTTGTAGTGGCCTACCTCGCCACAACCGTAGCAAGCTTGGCCCACTCCTGTGCCGGGGACTTGGTTGATTGGCCTCGCCGGAGCTTTACAGAAACGGGCTGTGTGCCCCTTCCTGTTGCAGTTCAAACACTGCATTTCCCGGCAGGCACCAACGTGGTGGAAGTTGCATTTGTTGCACTTAGGCAAACTTCCAGCGTACTGCTTTACCGGAGCAGCAGCGGCAGGTGCTATCGCAGCATGAACTGCCACGACCTGCTGCTTTTTGGCAGCCTTTGTCTTTCTCTTGTCATCCCAAAACTTCCGCTTGGAATCAGCGGTTCTGGCGGGTTTTGAGATGGCCAGGGTTGTTGCCGCGGCCGGGGTACGAATCCCATGGTCTATAAGCCGTTGTGCCAATCGCTTGGCAGCATCGAATGTAGTGGGGTTGGAAGCCAAAACATTTCCCTGGAATGGAGGCACCAGCCCCATATGTATCTTTCAATCTTCTTCCCCTCTGTAGGAACCATGTTGGGACAGAGGGCCACCAGTTCACAGAACCTGGCGGTGTAGGAAACTATGTTAGAGCCCTTCATGGTTAGGCTCCACAATTCTTCCTCCAATTTTTGGATTTCGCCCCTCGGGCAGTACTCTTCAACCATTAGCTCTCTCAGAGCTTCCCAGCCCATAGAATTTGCCACTATAAGGGATAGTGACGTGACATGGCTATTCCACCATGTTAGGGCTTTTGACTCAAAGGTGCAAGCAGTAAACTTGACCTTGCTCCCTTCTGGACAGGAGCAGATTTCGAAAACCGATTTGGTCTTCTCGAACCATTACGAGAGGGCAATGACTCCGCCTGTCTTTTGAAGGACAATGGCTTGCAGTTAGTGAAGTCCTTGTAGGAGCACTCTTTCAAGCGCACAGGGATTTCACCATGAGTAGATAGGACAGGGGTTCCTCCTCCAGTGGAACCAGAAGAATGATATTGTGCCATGGCTGTAGCCACAGCCGCAGGTACAGCAGCATTTAGAGCTGCCGTATCGAATTGAGGAGCAGGTGGTGTTGCAGTGATTGGAGGATCGCGTCTTGTCGATCGACGTGGAGGCATCTTTCAACTATAAGTTTACAAAGACGAAGATATTGATAAGAATTTAATAGGATAATTGATGAAAATGACTCATGGACTAACTCTCCATAGCCCAACAGCACAATTGACTAGCACGATTGAATGTAGATCTAGAACTAACAGATGATAGCATTTGGATAATAAATTCCATGAGATTAGCTATCTGTCAACAATACTGGAATTACAAATGTAATGAGTTCGGGAAAAATGACCTAGAAGTAGGCCTTACATCAACCAAGATGGGAAATTTTTGACAGAACTACAACCTAATCAAGACCTAACAGGTCTAAGATTTACAAAGATAGGAAATACTAGAGTTTTTACACAAACTAGGTTATATCCAAAAGAGAAGTCGATGAGACTCTATCGGCGACGAGAACTACTAGAGTGAGTTCTTGACTCCGACAGAAGACGTTCTATGTCCCTCACGCGCCTATCGGACCTTACTTGTTGAGCTCGAAGTTCCCTGACTTCAGCTTGGGTCTCAGCAAGTTCCCTTTGCAGAACTGCATTGCGGACCTGAGTCCTTTCATGAGCATACTCAAGTTGGCGAATACGGACGGTGTTAACGCCAGAGTTGGCGTCAATCTCTACGACTCGGTCGATAGTTGCTTGACCCTGTACTGTGTTCCGGGAAATCCTACGAATCATGATGGGTAGGACCCTGTCAGCTGAACCTCCCTCGGTGAGGTTGTAGAAGCTTCTGTCCCCATTGTAGGGAATGGGCTGACCCTGTTCCTGACTCCATCTATTCAAGTTTGTGGCCCACAGAGGTGTGGGTCCTTGAAATGCTGGACGATGGTTTGGGTTTGGGTCTTGAGCAGCTGGGGGTTGGTTGTTGACTTCCGACTCCGAGTCAGAATCATCAGAAAAGCCTTCAGCTTCGTGATCATCCAATGGGATTGGGTGATCATCTTCTGGCTCCTCTCCCAGCCATCCTGCATTGGCGTGGTTGGGGTAGTACGGGTCTCCAGGAAGATGGAATCCAGCCATGATATCTACGCGAGAAAAGGGATAAAGAAATAACTAAATAGACGTACTAATTAGATAATTATAAGATGATCTTTATCAGTTACTTCAACATTTGCGTAGTGCATACCAGTCATATGTAACCAAGACAGGATAGACCTTCGAATAAGTGACCCTAACTCTAAGTCCACAACCAAACAAGGAACAGGAAGTAAAGCAAAGATCACAGATTCTAAGTCTATTATATCCTAGATACATATAACCTTAGCGTATCCACTCAGCAACTATTGATATACTAATAAAGGCCTTTAGTTCTCAGATAAGTAATTAAAGTAACACAAAATACTCCTATAGTATTTTAAGTTTATGTTCTGTTCTACTGTTCTCATTGTAGTAGTGTTGGTAAGTTTTTAGACTTGTTGCAACCTCACAACCACACTTAGGCACATCCTAATCACTCCTCGGATAACGTAGTTGATCAGGCTACATCTTCCCAGGGTTGACCATATGTCTCTAAGTCTACTTGCGTTGCCCAACAATCGTAATACTTTTGTTATGTCCTAGTGACACTGATTTTAGTATGAATGCATGTATGTATACTTGGTTAAATATTTTATTATTTAAAAGTATAAACTCTTTATCAGAGTATTTTAATCCCGCTGTGTTTATAGTTCGTATATCTTTTATGGGTTGATACACTCGATTCACTATAAACAATGCTCTGATACCAATCTGTCACACCCCAAAACCGGAACGGCGGAAACGTTCGGGGGTGGAGGACGTCATGTACAGTATCACAACAATGCAAAGTAGTAAACAAGTAACAACATCATCCATTGCATTAATAATATAATTTCATACAAGTGTGTTCTGTCAAGTTAAATAGACACCAAAAATATGTATCAAAATAAAAGATGAGTCTTGAACGAGCTCCATCTTCTCAAAACCTGGCACCGGTACCTGTATACTGGTGACCTGAGAATACAAGTTATTTTGAAAGAGTTTATCAGCTTTAAAGCTGGTGAGATCATAAGTATATTAGTGTCTGTATTTGTATGAAAGCATTTGTAAGATGTTTGTATAAGTTTGTAAAAGTTTGAATTCTCCTAGAAAACCCTATGTTTCCTACTAAAAGTAGCCTTCTACCAAGGCATCTAGTGTCTGTGTGTGTGTCTCTTATAAGAGTATGTATTTTCCCAAATCTGACTATCATTAACCAAAAATATAGTTTTTACATTACTGTTCCTTGTGTGAATGTTCACAAAGTGAATGTAATGGGAAAATGAAATAGTATTGTAGTGTTGTATTAAGTAACTACTGTTGTACTAACTACCTTAAACCAATCGTTATTTTAAAGTACCATGTGATCGGCCTGTACCCTGCTACCGACTCATATAAAAACGACAATGTAAGACGTCGTAAGAAATGACGTTTGGCACCCGTAGACTTGCAAGTCCCACTGTAGCGAGCAGCAAGGTGTAGGATAGTCAATCTAGTATAGATCTATACACAAACTCATACGCTCCCCAATTAAGGAGATTCTAGATACAAAACGGTCATGGCAGGTAGTGCCATGCCCCGTTACGTGGCTCACATAACTGTAATAATGTATATGTAATGTATGTGCTAGCTGTATTGTGTGTTCTTCCTCTGTCTAGCCTGTATGTATGTTCTCACTGTATGGTATTGTTTGTTTCTCTTCACTATGTATTATGTTTGTTTCTCATCACTATAAGTTATGTTTGTTTCTCATCACTATAAGTTATGTTTGTTTCTCATCACTATAAGTTATGTTTGTTTCTCATCACTATAAGTTATGACACATGTATGAACTGACTCATTGTATGTTTCATTGGTCTAGTAATAGATTTGTAACTTCCTAAACTATACCTATTATAGTTTACTAGTAATGTTGTTTGTATGTATGAACATGTTTGTATACCCTTGCTACCCAAAGGTGTTGAATTGGAAAGAAATAACCTTTTATATCTATATACATATACATAATATATAACTAGGATTCAAACGACCTTCGGACAAATAACCCTGATACCCTAAGTCCACAACCAAACAAGGAACAGGAAGTAAGGTGAGCTATCAGTCCTAAGTCCTTTCAATCCTACTTATATAACTATATCTATATAGATACACTTTTAACAGAATATAAGTTTAAAAGAGTTTAAGTAACAATATTTGACATGTAAAAGGGTTTGACAAAAGCATTTGGTATGAAAAAGAGTTTGTAAAACAGTTTGAAGTAAAACAGTTTGGTGACACAGTTTGAAAAGTAAGAAATCCACTTGTTTGGTAGTTATTAATCACATGTGATTGATATAATAACTATAATTGTTCAACTTGTATTCCCCCCCCCCCCCCCCCCCATAAAAGCATTTAAAACATTTAAAAGGTTAATTAAGGGGTATGAACTCACCTGTAGTGAGTGGTTTGGATGAACGGAATGTATAGGATGCTAAGTGTCAAGTGAAGGCTTGAACACACACAAGGATCCTAGTTAACATATAATTACATATATATGTATCAAATTAGTCATTAAACAACTAATTAACCAAGTTAAGACATCCTAAGACATGTAAAACACTTGATTTAAGTGCTTATAAGTGCTAAGGATTGCATCTAAGGGTGGTAGGACCTTGTAATTGAGTTTAGGGTTCAAGGGTAAACTCCTTTGGAGTTTACGGTTTTGTGACCATCACCCCTTGAGTTTACGGTCGTAAACCCATGAGTTTATGGCCGTAAACTCATGGTACTTTGACCATTTTGTGTTTTGAAGCCTTAAAGGTCATAAGAAGCATTCATACTTCATGTTTAAGCCTTAGGAAGTGATTAGGGCACCATTTCACTCCTTTATGGAGTTTATGGTCCTTGGACCACTTCTCTTTGGGTTTACGGCCGTAAACCCAAATGATTTATGGTCTTTTTGTTGTTTTGAGTTCCTAGCACATCAAGTAAGGGGTCTAGACTAGTTTCCAAGGCTTGGTAAGGGACTAGGGCCACTTTGGCCCCTTTGTTAGGGTTTACAGTCCAAGGTGTTCTTGGACCGTAAACACCTTTGATCCTTTGATTCTTGGGTGTTTTCTTGATGATTAGAAGTGTAAGAAGTCTTATAATACACTAGGATAGAAGTACTTACTAGGTAGAAGCTTGAAAAGGTGCTAAAAGTCCAAGAACACTAGTGTGTGTTCTTGGTGTTCTTGGTGAAACTTGAAGATCTACACTTTTGGAATGATTTCACGGATGGAATCATGTAAGATCACTAGATTAAGTAAGATATCAACTTTTTAGGGATAGAAACACTTACAAAGTTGAAGATCTTGAAGAAAAGTCGGATGATACTTGAGAGAGAAATGGGTTTTGGATCTTGAAAATGTGAAAAGTGGTAAATAATGACTAAGTGTCATATTTATACCCCCTTTTAGGGTTTACGGCCGTAAACACCTTTGTTTAGGCCGTAAACTCCAAACTCTTGGAGTTTTGGGACTTTATTGTTGCACAATAAACCCTACGACATCCTCTCTCCTGATATCTCCTAAAGTACTAACTTTAAAACACTCAAACTTATTCCAAAAAGCTTGAAAATTAGCAGAAACAGTTCTGACTTCTATTGAATTGAATTATTGTACATAATAGAAATTTCGGGTTGTCACATCATCCCCCCGTTAGAAGGAATTTCGTCCCAAAATTAGAGTTTAAGCAAATAAGTAGTTACAAATAACTAAGTAAAAAATACGAGGATATGTCAGTTTCATCTGATCCTCTCGCTCCCAAGTGAATTCTGGTCCTCGCTTGGCGTTCCAACGAACCTTCACTATCGGGATACGGCTTTGTTTCGTTTGCTTGACTTCCCGGTCCATGATCTCTACAGGTTCTTCCACGAAGTTGAGGCTCTCGTTGATCTCGATCTCGTCGAGTGGGATTACAAGAGTCTCGTCGGACAGACACTTTTTCAAGTTCGAGACGTGGAAAGTAGAATGTACGTTACTGAGTTCGCGCGGTAAGTTAAGTTTGTAAGCTACAGGGCCGATTCACATTTTCCTAAAGTAACTAAGATTGGGAATTTATAAATGGTTTAGTTACTTTATATTTATCATTATACTTATAATGAGAATTATAGTCCTTGTACTACCCGTTCGGCTAACGACCCTCCACCAGTCAAGGAAGCGGTGGGTGAGAGTGGACACCCATTAAGCTGCCATTTTATAGGCAACAACCTTATACCCCCTTATAGACCGGCTTCGTGAATAAGGCCTACTAACGGTAAGACTGACTTGCTCTTATATATATATATATATATATATATATATATATATATATATATATATATATATATATATATTATTAACTTATATTATTATAAAGTATAAGGGTTGAATTTTAACTTTTAAAACTCTAGGGTTTGGAATTAAAGTGTGTATGAGACTTTACAAATTCCAAAACTTGAGGGCAAGTTTTGAACAATTCAAAAAAAATTTGGATTTTCATAACTTATGAGTTTAATTAAGGTTTTAAAAACTTTAATGGAGAGACTCTTGAACATCCATAACTTGAGGACAAGTTATGGAGTCCATAAAACTATTTATGAGAAAGACTCTTCAATTATGTAACCTATGAGTTTTTAATGGATCTTTAAAAGAAAATGACTTTTGGTAATCCATAACTTGAGGAAAAATTATGGACTCCATTAAAAACATTTAGATCAAGAATTAACTAACAAACAATTTGCAAATAATTCCTATGATCTACCAAAACTCATAAGTGTATGAACAATCATATTAACAATTTCAAGAATCATATAAACTGTCACACCCCCAAACCAAGGATGGCGGAAACGTCCGGGGGTGGAGGACTTCATGTATAGTATCATAACAACAATTGTAATAGTAATTCAAGCAAACACAACCAACATATATATAATTGAAAAAGTTACATCATTGTATGAATTACATGTTTACGAATCAATTACAATATGTTGACAAAATATGAAATAGTAGACGCCTTAGCGTCCCATCCTCAAAAGCACTTGATTACCTGTTTAATGATTTCCTGAGAATACAAGTTGTTTGAAAAAGTGTCAACACAAAGGTTGGTGAGTTCATAAGCTTTTGTTTGGTATTATTAAAAGCCTTTCGTTTGTAAAAGTGGTATTTGTTTTAGAAAAATCCAATATTTTCCTTAAAATGTATATGTAGTCTTAAATCCACAGACCGAAATGTACAAGTAACTTTTCTTACTTATAATAAATAATGTAAGTTTAAATCGACGTAAACTCATTTAATTTTAATGAAGTTCCCGTAAATTCCAATATTCATTAATACTTTGTGTGAGTTTATTATAACCTTTTCTTGTAAAAGTAGTGTTCGTTCCAGAAAATCCAATATTTTCCTTAATGTGTAAATGTAGTCTTAAAACCCAAAGACCGAAATATACAAGTAGTGTTCGTTCCTTATAGTAAAACAATGCAAGTTTAAATCGACATAAACTCGTTTGATTTTTGTGAAATCCCCATAAATTCTACGTTTGTTAATACCACATGTGAGTTATTATAACCATGCTATGACCTAGTTGGCCTGAAACGACGTTCTTCAGGCGTCGGAAATGTTATGACATTTGTCACCCCAGACCTATCGGTCTAACTGTTGCATGCAGTTTAGGTGTGGGTTTGTCAAGCCCAATATAGATCTATACACAACTATCACGCTCTCCCTCAAGGAGACTCTGGTTACAATACAGGACTTAATGGTAATTTGAAGTAAATGTCTCACAAAGTCATTAACGAATTTACGTGTAGTGTAATGAAAACTTGGTACCGTATGGCCGTACCTTGCTTAATGAAAATATCCTTTGTATAAATGTACCCTTTTTAAATGTATGTGTTATGTAATGTTTCATAAAGTCATTAACGGAATTACGTGTTATGAAAACTTGGTACCGTATGGCCGTACCTTGCTTAATGAAAATATCCTTTGTATAAATATACCCTTTTTAAATGTATGTGTTATGTAATGTATCAATAACTATACCTATTATAGTTTATCAACCAAGGGTAGTACGTTGTAATGTATGCAAACTATATTCAAAATAGTTTATTAAATGTTTGAATGTATCGGTTGTACTTTGATTATAATCACTTGTTATTCTTTATATTTTATATGTCCAAATCTATTTGTAAACTGATGTGTGTCTAATTATTAAGATAAAATGGCATAAATTGCAATAACATATAATCACAAAAAGATATACACCTTGCTCAACATGTTACAAGGTGAAATGAAATTGACAGCAGCTTTTTGTTGAATACAGTTTCTGTTACTGTTCTTAGAAAATTTATAGAAAAATCATCAAAGCTCCAAATCCAAATCCGCAAATTCTGAGAGTTTGGAATATGAGTCTAGTTTGTTCGTAAATTTTATCATGATTTTTAGTGATTTCTAACAGAGGTGAAAATGTTCATAATCACAGACTGGTCCGGGTTTGCCTCTGAAATGATAGGCAGTTTTGTAAAAATCACCATAAATTGTAGAAAAATCATATGGAGATGTGCAAGTAGCCATTTTAAAGCTAAGAGTTTGAACTACTTGCACCTGGAACAGTTTTGAAAACTAAAATATTTAAGTTGACCAAAACAGTCCGTAATCGAAGTCCATCTTTTCTGATGTAATCTGTTAGAAAAAGTTTAATTGTGTTCTTGATGATTTTACTTGTATTCCCCCCCTTAAAACTTAAGAAGAACATGTAAATGTAGGGGTATGAACTCACCCTATGTGGTTTCAGTAGATGAAAGTAAGAGAGAGGAAGTGTTCAACCCAAGAACACTAAGAAGATGTCTTGATGATTCGAGAATCTAACACCGAATAAGATGGAATTTGTGTAAGATATCAATGATTTGAGTAGAATGGAGTGTAATAATTATATGAATGATGAAGATACTTACTAATTGAAGAAAGAAATCCCTGGAGAAAGCCTTGAAGTTCTTGAAGTTGAGAGAAAAGATGAGAGAATTTTGGAAAGTGTTCTTTGGTTGCTAAGTGTAGAATGAAAGAAGTTAATGAGAATGAGGAGAGATGACCAATTCTCCAGCTCTTAGAACGTGGGAAGAGCTGGAGATTGGGTGTAAAGGTCCACTAAGGTGACAAGGGGTAGTGGGAAAGAGTGGCTAATCATAGAGTGAGGTGGTGGTGGTTTGTTTTTGGCATAAATTAAGGAAAAGCAAATATTCCCTCAATAATTAGTTCAACCACTAATTCTTTTAATATATTTTTATAAAAACCCTGGAGATTTATATATTTTGGGGCCTTAGTTTATAAAATAAAGTTTTGGGTGAAAATCCCACGTTAAAATAATGAAAAACGGAGTTAAAACGAAGTCGTAGTCGAAAAACCGGTAAAAAGGGGCCGTCTGCGAGACCTCTCGCATGGGCTGTCTGAGAGGCTTCTCATGAGAGGCTTCGGTCCTGAGAGGCTTCGGTCCTGAGAGGCTTCGGTCCTGAGAGGCTTCTCATGAGAGTTTTCGCTTCTAATAGGAGGGTTTTGGTTCCTTAAGGTTATTTTACCCGTTTTTACCCCGTTTCAAGTGGTTTTTGACCCGGTTAAGGGTCGAGATGACCCAAATGATTACAAAAAGTTAAAGTAACTTTTGAGAGAGATTCGGGAGAGATTTGGGAGAGATTTTAATAGAGAGAGATTGAGTGAAAGAGATTGAGAGAGGTTTCGTTTGTGATCTTTTTGAGTGTCCGGCTTCGCAACGCAAGGTCCATAAACCCCGTTAAACCGTGTTTTAGTGTCGTACACACTCCCGATGAGTGTGCAATAATGTTTTATCGTTTTGGTTCAATGTTTACTTAGGAAATTCAACACACAAACTTTCCAAATGATGTTTCTCTCATTAAGATATTGCATTGTACAGTAATTACATAGTGTAAACCCTAATATACAAGGGTTAATTGAGTCGATTGGTTTTGACTTGTTGACTTTGTTTGACTTTAACTTGACTCAATTTTGACGGTTGTCACATAAACACATATAAAACTTGAAATTTTGATAATAACCTTGAAATTGGTTTACCAAAATCATTACCACATAAAAAAAAATAGGTTTTATAAGTCCAAAACAGTTTAAGGTAATGATTCTAGACCAATTCCAACACCAAAACTCGAGATTCTGCACTCAGGCCTGCCAACTCGTCGAGTGCAAGAACTGACTCGTCGAGTTGGTTGAATATATGCATGGACTCGTCGAGTTCCATGAGGGACTCAGCGAGTCAACTGGGCAGTATGCAGAAATTCGACATTTTCAGCAATTTGCATCAAGTATAAAGAAAAACAAGCCTAGGCTCTGATACCATTGATGATTTTTGAGCATTCTAACACTCCTATGGTGTACATGCAACCCTATAAACCTTGGATCTATGTTTTCTCTATTATACATGCAAATATTCAATATTCCAAGGTTTCATCCTAACTAGCATAATATGAAGTATATACAATACAAGAATCTAGTAGAATGACATACCTTTTGATGGAGCTTGTAGTCTTGAACATTTAAGAGCTTAGCCCCAATAGTGTGGAAGCCTCAAATGGAATCACAAATCACCAAAAAACACTTGGAAATCTTGAGAGAATAGAAAGCACTTCTAGAAATCGGCCCACCCTTTGTACTCACACACTAGTTCCATTTCATGTGCCAAAGACCTCTTTATATAGTATGGAGGATTAGGGTTACATTTATGTTAACCCTAATACCCATGACCTTTCATTTCCATAGGATCCATGGGTTAAAAACTCCATGGACTATCCATGCAAGTTTAGCCCAACCTAAATGAACTTGGACCATTCCATATATATATATATATATATATATATATATATATATATATATATATATATATATATATATATATATATATAAGAGTCCATATTTAATTAGTTCCTTTTTATCACTAAATTAATTATAAATTAATTCTTGATCAATACTAATTAAATAATACGATTTCATATTAATATATTATAACTTATAATATATTAATAAACCATAGACATACTATTCTCAAAAGACTATCCATACAAATTGTTCCGGTAAAGTGCAGCCCAAATGGACCATGCTACTCTCGGGTCGAGTACATACCAATAATAGTTATGAGCTTAGACATCTAATCCAACATTACGTGAGATGCTCGAGAAGAAATACCAAGTTGGATTGTCAGACATGAAAGTTCATAGGGTGAAAACGAAAGCCCTAGAATCAATTAGGGGAGATTTTGTTGCTCAGTACTCGTGTCTAAGAGACTACTTACAGGAGGTGCATACTAGAAATCCAAACACCACAGTCAAACTTCAAGTGCAAAGTGAACCATGTTATGCATCTGAGAGCAAGGTATTTGAACGGGTATACATTTGTCTTGGTCCATTAAAAAGTGGATTTGCAGCAGGGAAAAGAGATTTACTAGGGCTTGATGGTTCATTCATGAAGGGTCCATACCATGGTATGATCCTAACAGCAGTTGTATGTGCATAATCATATTTTCGTAGTTCATTAATGTTTGACAATAATTAATTGTTTGCTTATTACTATGTTTGACATGGTAATTCAGGGTTTAGATGGGAACCATTGCATATACCCTTTGGCATATGTAGTTGTTGAAGCAGAGAACTTTAATTCATGGACCTGGTTTTTTAATAACTTAGGAGATGATCTTGGTTTGTATGCAAACTCTAACTTCACCTTCATATCAGACAGACAGAAGGTAAATCTAGTCCTCCATTCACTTTCACTTGCATGTTTTACAATTCAATAAGCAACTTCACTTTTATGATGATTTAGGGATTATTTCCTGCACTTGAAAAACTTTTCCCAGCAGTAGACCATAGATATTGCCTAAGGCATCTTCATGAGAGCATGAAACGTAAATCGAGGGGCAAGGAATTCAAGGATTGCCTTTGGAATTGTGCAACATGTACCACCATACCACAATTCAATAGTGCCATGGAAGAACTAAAGAAACTTAACATTGAAGCATATGACTGGCTTAATTCTATTCCACTTAAGCATTGGTACAGATCCCACTTCTCAGGTATATAATATTATCTTGATAAGTGTATAATTTTTAATTATAATCTAATACAGTTGTGTTTTATCAGGGAGGGTACATTGTTATGCTTTGTTGAATAATATGTGTGAGAGTTTGAATAACAAGACAGTGAAGGGTCGTGATAAGCCAATTATCAGTTGCTTGGAGTTTATTAGGGAGTATATCATGAGGAAAATTGTCATGGTCCAAAAAGAAATTAACAAAGCGAATGGCCCATTAACTCCTACAGCCACCAAGACCCTTCAAAAAATTAAAGAAAAGGCAGTATAGTGTAGGGCAGTGTTCTGTGGTAATGGGAAGTACCAGGTTACAAGTGAAGGTAATAATCAATATGTGGTTAATATGGAACAACAAACTTGTTCATGTAACAGGTGGGAACTGACAGGCATACCCTGCAAACATAGTATAACAGCTATATGGGATATGAGGCTCAACAATGAAAATGTTGGAATACCTGAGACATGGGTTCACCCAATATATTGGCTCAAGACTTGGAAAGAAATGTATGTATTCAAAGTTGAACCTATTAATGGGAGGTTTTTGTGGGAAAAAAGCACATGTCCTACCAAGCTGATACCACCAAAGTATCGTGTCCCTATTGGCAGACCAAAAAAAAGAGAAGAAGATCTGCAACTGAATATGATGGAGTGTCCACAAAATGGAAATCTGTAACATGCATAAAATGTGGAAATGTGGGCCATAATGGAAGGACCTTCAAGGGACAATCACATACTTGGAATGGAACAGGACAAGGTGCAGCAGGGAATACAACATGACAAGGTGTAGAAGGTTGCAATGCAGGAGTTAACAAGAGTGCAGGAGTAGATACAGGTCAAGGTGCAACAGGTAGCAGTGGTGGTGTAAAAAAGGAGTTGGGAAGAAGGGAAAAAGCCCCATGCTTTGAGAATTTGTAGTTTGATGTCATGATCATGAAGGATAACTATGTTTTTGTTAGGCATTGATTTCCTTATTACTTTGTTGTTATGCTTTGTATTTTGATACTTTGTTGCTATGTAGGATAACTATATGTATGCCATAACACTATGTTGCTATTTTGGATTTCCCTTTTGTTAATGGTAAATGGTCATCTTGGATATTTTAAGTTTTGTCCCTTTTTTGTTGTTATATTGGATGCTACATGTATTAAATGGTATATTGCATATGTTGCAAATACCACATTTTCATTAAATCTGAACACCAACTGAGAAACACAACATTATGATTACACAACATATTGTAACTGGAATTGAAGGTTTTTTTATAATACAAATATCAATACAAAATACACATAACAAAAGACTAAGAACTTCATTACTAAACCTACACTTTATATATGTCACATCCCGAAACCAGACGGCGGAAACGTCCGAGGGCTCGCGTGACTTAAATTGAATATCATCACAATGAATATACATGAATCATAACATAAACATCACCATGCATCAATACATTACAACTGATATTGTTCACATCCAGTACATTGTTTTAAACATTACACATTCATAACATAAATTGTTCGAGAGTTTTTAAAACATAACATCCTAACGTACTTGATATTACCCTGCAGCTTACCTGTTACCTGAAAATACAAGTTATTTTGAAAAACGTCAACATATGAAATGTTGGTGAGTTCATAAGCAGGGTTGTGATAAAAAATGATTTGTGTAGTTTGTAAAACCCAGAAAATCCGATATTTTCTGAAAAGACAGTTGTTTATCAAAGTGTGGAGATCCATAAGTTGATGCATGAATGATTTCAAAACGTGTATAAAAAGGGAGTTTTGTATTATAGTTATAGAAGGATACAAGCGAGTGATGTTGATTTCCTCGAAAAACCCGATGTTTTCCGAATACATAAAATACAGTTACTTCTCAAATTGTTATACTGCCACAATGAATGATTTTGATTACTCTTCCTTGATTATTCAGATGGTATTGGATTAATTAATTTTTGTGAGTCGTTATAACCATGCATAATAATGACTAGTTCGTCTGTCTTGGCTACCTATCGTGCGCCGGGATTGATCTTAAGATTTTGTCACCCTAGATTGGCCGAGTCTGACTGTAGCGAACAGCTGAGGTGTGGGGGAGTCACCCCCGTATAGATCTATACACAAACTCTCGCTCTCCTTCCAGGAGACTTTGATTATAACTACAGACTACGAACGACCCTTGGAGGTATCGCTCGTTATTACTCACTTAACCCAAATAACATTGATTACTATTGATTAACGACCTGAATTTGTTTACTTTGATTACGCATAAGCCTAACAAACGAGGAGAAGAGGAAAACAAAGTCCTGCTACTTTCGTGAGTTATTTCAGGCTGTTGGGTATACGAAGGACACGTTGGTCCATTTCGCATTTGATTACTCGGACCTTACTAGCAGTGCTAGTGGGCCACTAAGGCCCAATAGCACTTAAAAGCCATTGAGGGTCCCTTTAATATGAAATTGGGTCATCGAAGGCCCAATAACATTTATTATTATTATCTCTTGGGCCCGAAAATCATGTAGATGGATCACAAAGGCCCAACAAGCATGATTGGAACTTTCAAGCCCAGAGTTTTGAATGTTTACTTGTTTTAGGTATTGCATAATTGTTGGAAGGTTTGATTGAACGATTGTTATTTTTGTATCGACTCGAGACCGGTCGATTTGTTTATAACGATATTTGGATTTATACGTGTATTCATCTTTCAATTTTTGTAAGTCGTAGTTTAGTATTTTTGACTCAATATTCTAGAAATAAAATAATTGACTTAAGAATATTGGTTTGACCTTTTCAGCCCTTCTTTAATAAAAATGACAATTTTAGTCCCTTATATAAAAAAGACATTTTTGCCCTTAAACTCTTTTCTTGACACTTTTGAATCATAGACTTGTTCAAATGATATTTTTAGCTCAAACTTATTCTTTGGCAGTTTCAGCCCTTCCAGAAAAGTGTTTTTCGGTTAAAGCCCAAACTTTTGCAATTTTTACAATTTTGGCCCAAAATCCAAAAACTTTACATTTTTTATCCTTTTTGGAAAAGACAAGCATTTTTAACCCTTGAAATAGTTTTGTTTAACTCTTTATCCCTTGTTTTGAAGAATTTACCATTTCAGCCCTTTAAAAGTCATATTTTTCGCAACTTTGGGCTTAATGGGCCGAAAAGCCCAAAAATTGGCCCATTAAGCTAATATTTACATTTCAAGTCCCTTGAAGAACATAATATTCATAAAAACATTTGTTGTAACTGTTTTGACTCTTTTGACCCTTAAGAAAACCGTAAATGACAATTTTTAACCCAACTTTTGTTTATTTGACAATTTAAGCCCAAAAATGGGTTTTATGTTGCAATATGTTTATCATAATCTTAGAAGTTAATATTCTTGACTTGTTTAGTGTAATATAACTGAGATCATGTTTTTTTTCCTTCTTATGGCATAGATCTCGAGATTTCTTCCCTTTTGATTACATATTCATCACAAAAACACATAAAATCACACATACATGCATACAATCATACATAGCATACACATACACATAGATCTACACATTTTCTTGTATTATCCCCCATAAAACATATAAAAACCGAAAAGAGAGGGGTATGAACTCACCTTTGTTTGTTGTTTTCGATTTAGGAGGAAGAAATGAAGAAAATTTGGTCCTAGCAAGCCTTCTTGGAAGATCTCGAACTTAGAGGTTTCTAAGATGGTGATCATGAGTTTAAATGAGTTAAGGAGAGATTTTTGATAATACAAAGAATCTAGATCATGGATCCAAGCATGAACTTACCTAAGATGATGATTTTTATGGAATAACCTCCTTGGAATGCTTCTAACTCTCGAAAATTTGATGAAGAAGGAGTGTTTCTTTGAGAGTGTTTGAGTGAAATATGTGTGTGTGTGTGTCTTTCCCTTTGTGGTTCTCGGCCGAATGAAGAAAAAGAGAGAAGGAGAAGAGAGAGTGATGATAAGATGGTTGCTTGGAAATATGAGTTATTGCATGGAGAACCAAAATATAATAAGGAGGTGGCAAGTGGAAAGTCAACTCTTCCCCCCCCCCCCTCATTTGTGTAGTTGGGCCGAGAAGAGGAGAAGAAGAAAAAGAAATTGGGCCTTTTTGTGCTTAAGTCCATTTTATGGCCCAATTAGGTGATTTTTCGGCCCATTGGGCTCCCATGATGGTTTACGCCCCAATTTGTCAAAATAATGGGCTTCATAGTCCATTAGAGTTAATTAGGTTAGTTATGGCCCAATGAGGCCCATTAGGGTATTTTATTTCATTCTAGGCCCAATATGGCCCAAAATGTTAAAATAAGTGGAAGTGGGTCCAATTAGAGTCCACATAGGTGAGGGTACTTCTGCTTCATTTGGTCTTCACGTTCCCATGTGAATTCTGGTCTGCGTCTCGCGTTCCATCGAACTTTCACAATCGGAATGCGACTTTGCTTACTACGCTTTACCTCCCTGTCCATGATTTCGACTGGTTCCTCGATGAACAGGAGATTCTCGTTGATTTCAATCTCTTCAAGTGGAATGACGAGAGTTTCGTCGGATAAACACTTTTTCAAATTGGAAACATGGAACACGGGGTGTACACTGCTGAGCTCAACGGGTAGCCGCAGTCTATAAGCCAATGGACCTATTCGGGCAAGAATCTCGAAGGGTCCAATGTATCGAGGGTTTAGTTTTCCCCGTTTCCCAAAACGAATCACCCCTTTCCAGGGAGAGACCTTCAATAACACCCTATCCCCGACTCTGAATTCCAAGGGCTTTCGCCGCTTATCGGCGTAGCTCTTTTGTCTGTCTCGTGATGATTGCAGTCGGGCTCTGATTTGAATTATCTTCTCGGTCGTCTCGCGTATGATTTCTGGTCCAGTTCGTGTATTGTCTGATGTTTGTCCTTTTGCTAACTGAGTGTCCCCTACCTCTGCCCAACACAACGGTGATCTACATTTACGCCCATACAATGCCTCGAAAGGAGCGACTTTGATGCTCGAGTGATAACTGTTGTTGTATGAGAATTCGATCAAAGGTAAGTGGGTATCCCACGACTTTCCAAAGTCTATCACACACGCGCGAAGCATGGCTTCAAGGGTTTGAATGGTTCGTTCGCTTTGACCATCCGTTTGTGGGTGGTAGGCAGTGCTCAGGTCAAGTTGTGTTCCTATAGCTTTCTGAAGGGATTGCCAAAAGCGTGAAGTAAACCTACTATCTCTATCTGAGATGATAGATATTGGCACTCCGTGGAGTCTCACAATTTCCTTGATATAGATCCTTGTCAGACGTTCCATCTTGTATGATTCTTTTATTGGCAGGAAATGAGCGGATTTTGTCAATCTATCGACTATTACCCATATGGTATCCAAACCATCAGTCGACTTGGGTAGTTTGGTCACAAAGTCCATAGTAATCCTTTCCCATTTCCACTCGGGAATTACTGGTTGTTGTATTAATCCCGAGGGCTTCTGATATTCCACCTTTACTTTAGCACATGTGAGGCATTTGCTAACGTAAGTGGCAATTTCTGCCTTCATGTTAGGCCACCAATAATGTTGCTTGATATCCAAGTACATTTTATCTGAAACCGGATGAATGGAGTATCGCGTCTTGTGAGCTTCATTCATGACTACTTCTCTGAATCCCCCAAGTTTAGGGACCCAAATGCAGTTCATGAAGTAATATGTTCCGTCCTCCTTCACTTCGAAATTCCTTTCCATTCCACGTAGCGCTTCACTCGTTCTGTCTTCTGCCTTCATGGCATCCGACAGGGCTACTCTGATTTGCGAGGTCAGGTGGGATTGGATGGTTATGGAGAGAGTCTTCAAACGACGATTCGAGTAATCCTTCCGACTCAAGGCATCAGCTACTACGTTAGCTTTACCTGGGTGGTACTTGATTTCGCACTCGTAATCGTTCAACAATTCAACCCATCTTCGTTGCCTCATGTTTAACTTTTTTTGATCTAAGATGTGCTGGAGACTCTTGTCGTTGGTGAAAATGGTGCACTTGGTACCATAAAGGTAGTGCCTCCAAATCTTCAGGGCAAAGACCACAACTCCTAATTCCAGGTCATGGGTGGTATAATTCACCTCATGTGTCTTCAGTTGCCGGGACGCATAAGCTATCACCTTTCCACGCTGCATGAGTACACAGCCTAAACCTTGATTCGACGCATCACAGTAAACTACAAAGTCTTTTGTTCCTTCCGGCAGTGATAGTACCGGTGCACTGCAGAGTGCTTGCTTCAGAGTTCGGAATGCAGCTTCTTGTTTATCCGTCCATTCAAAAGGCACACCCTTTTGTGTAAGCAAGGTAAGTGGCTTGGCTGTCTTGGAGAAGTTCTAAATAAACCTCCTGTAGTAGCCTGCGAGACCTAAGAATTGACGAATTTCGGTGGGTGTCGTTGGGATCGCCCATGCTTCGATAGCTTTGACTTTAGAAGGATCCACATGTATCCCTTCCTGACTAACAACATGACCCAAAAAGTTCACACTACGGAGCCAAAACTCACACTTAGAGAGTTTTGCGTATAACCTTTCGGTTCGCAGGGTTTCCAGGATTTGTCGGAGATGTCGGCCGTGTTCTTCTTCGCTTCGGGAATAGACGAGGATATCGTCGATGAAAACGATGACAAAGTTGTCGAGGAATGGTCGACAGATTCGATTCATTAGGTCCATGAATGCGGCAGGGGCATTCGTTAGACCGAAGGGCATTACGACAAATTCATAATGTCCATAACGAGTTCGGAAAGCGGTTTTGGGAATATCCTCTTCCCGGACTTTGAGTTGGTGGTATCCAGATCGCAGATCTATCTTAGAGAAGTGACTTTCTCCTTGGAGTTGGTCGAATAGATCGTCGATTCGCGGAAGTGGATAGCGGTTTTTGATAGTGAGCTTGTTAAGTTCCCTATAGTCAATACACATCCTAAATGTACCGCCTTTCTTCTTAACAAAGAGAACCGGAGCTCCCCAAGGTGAGAAGCTGGGTCGGATGAATCCTTTGTCCAAAAGCTCGCTGAGTTGACTGGACAACTCTTGCATCTCCGCGGGAGCCAATCTGTAGGGCGATTTGGCGATGGGAGTAGCTCCTGGCACTAGATCAATTCGGAACTCGATTTGTCTTTCTGGGGGTATTCCTGGAAGCTCCTCCGGAAAGACATCCGGGAAATCGCAAGCCACAGGGATGTTTCGAATATTGATCTCTTCTTTGGACTTATCCACTATATGAGCTAGAAAAGCCAAGTCCTTCTTTCGTAGATACTTTTGTGCCTTAATGCACGAGATAAGACGAAGGTTCGTGCTGGGTTTGTCTCCGTATATAATCAGGGTTTCGTGATTCGGGAGGCGAAGGCGAACGGCCTTCTCGTGACACATAATTTCAGCATGGTGGGGGCTTAACCAATCCATGCCGATAATCACATCAAAACTCCTAATGGAAACAGGCATTAAGTTTATTTGAAAGACGTGATGATTTAAGGTTAGGGTACACCCGTTGTAGATTTCCCCAGTGGATTCTGTTTTCCCATTGGCCATTTCCACCGTAAAGGTTTCATTAAGCTTTTGGGGTTGTTGTTTTAACAAATGTTTGAATTTATTGCTCACAAAACTTCGTTCTGTCTCGGTATCAAATAGGATGCATGCATAAGTGTGGTTTAGGAGAAACGTACCGGTAACAACAGCGGGATCCTGCACCACTTCTCCCTGACCCATAGCTAGCACTCTTCATGTTCCTCCGTTCCCAGGGCTGTTGATGTTGGGGCAGTTTCGACGGATATTCCCAGTCTTTCCACATCCATAGCAGGTGGGGCTTGATCCTGTGTTATTGTCGCTATTGTTGGTGTTGTTGTTGTTGTTGTTGTTGCGGTTGTTGTTGTTTCCTTGTTGTTGGTTCTGGAGAGGATAGGTCCTGCAATACCTTGTCGTGTGACCCTTCCGATTGCAACTGGTATAGTGCATCTCTTTGCATTCGCCATTATGATGAAGACTGCACTTGTTGCACTTTGGGAGATTCCCAGAATACTGCTTTGGGGCACTTGGATTAGCTGAGGCTGGAGCATGTGGTGTGGAGGGAACTTGGGTGGTTGCAGCATTGACTGTCACTGTCTGTTGCTTCTTTGACGACTCTGAGCTTTGTCGTCCTTTTCTTTTGTTGTTCTTTCCTTTCTTGTTGTCACTCTCCTTCTTGCCTTTAGTTTCCACTGGCTTCTCACCCTTCTTGTTGTTGTGGTCGTACAGTTTCTTAGCCAATCTCTTGGCACTGTCGAAAGTTTCAGGATTTGCAGCTATTACATTTCCTTGAATTGGGGAGGTTAATCCCCAGATGAATCGTTCGATTTTCTTTCCCTCTGAAGTAATCATGCCAGGGCACAACAGTGACAGCTCTCTAAACCTTGATATGTATGCATCTATGTCGGAATTTCGGACGGTGAGATTCCACAGCTCTTGCTCCATTTTCTGAATTTCGCCTCGCGGGCAGTACTCAGCCATCAGCATTTCTTTCAACTCCGTCCATGGCATAGCGTTGGCTACGGGGAGATTCATGGCCTCTACATGTCTATTCCACCAAGTAAGAGCTTGGTCAACGAATGTGCATGCGGCGAACTTCACTTTCACCTCCTCGGGGCATTCACATATCTCAAATACCGACTCCACTTTTTCCATCCATCTCTTTAGAGTTATCATTCCACCCGTTCCATTAAAGGTTCGTGGCTTGGCGTTGGTGAAGTCCTTGTAAGAGCATGTCTTGGTAGGTCCTTGATTTGTTCCGTTGTTCGAACTCCCAGCCCCTTGTCCATTGACTCCACCATTGTTCCCTTGGTGGATTTGCGTCATGGCTGCAGTAACCGCAGCAGATACAGCTGCTTGGAATGCAGCTGAGTTGACTTCAGGTGGGGTTGGTCCAGGGTTTCCACGGGTTGGTCGTTGGGGCATCTTTATATCATGGAACGGAAAGATGTTGAGTGCCTATGATTTTTTTGTGAGATTGTGGTCCTATAAACTAGGTGTATTGCATGAACTTAAGTAGTTTCGCATGTTAGCATACAATCATGGATACATAACACATAACTGATAACAACATCACAATAGAACACATAAAATTTTCCATTACTATTATCCACATTTTGATACATGAAAATTTGCTCGAAAGAGCATACATAAGTGGTGCAAGTTCGGCAGCGTAACGGCTGTATGAGTAGTGTAATCACTTAAACATAGAGTCGATGGTACATAGCATAGATCATATAATCATAATACTAAGGATAGGTATGACTAGTCCTAACACTCTAAGGTACGCTTGACTGCGGTAGTGAGGTCATATGCCGAAGTGTTGTGCCAACAACTGGGCCATCTCAGTCATTTCTCCAATGACTTCATCTCTTTCCTGTCCAGCTTGCACCGCTCGTGCTTCCATGGCGAATAGCTGTTGCCGCAGAGCAGCAATCTCAGCTTCCGGAGAGCGATTCTCCCTTGCGGGATTCCCTGGTGGTGCGGGGTGGTCCTGCTGCATCTCGCTGGTAGGCGATGTGGTAGAATCCTTGCCTGAGTCTTGTTCTTCATCCATGTCATCATCGCTACCATCAAACTCGTAGTCTGTGTCCGTGTACTCGTCGGGACCCACGCCGTGTGCCCCTCCCTGATCTCCCTCAGGCTCATCCTCGATCATCCCGTAGGCCACTAAGACCTGATGAAACTGAATGCCCTGGTGTTCTCCTTCCATGGTGGCTGAGAGGAGGTGAATGAGTAAACTATTATTGCTACTTATATGTTTTAGTTATTATGCAATTTGAGTTGATGTCCTTTTCTTGGTAACAAAGGGGTATGTTTTTAGGTTTACCGTCCATCGAGGTTTTCCCGGAGTATGTAATAGTTGTACTTAAGAGAAAATATAGTTGATCAGGCTACATCCACCCCTTAATACAACTAAAAACAATCCCGACTTAACCAAGATGTCAGTATTTTCTTACTTGATTTGGTATTATGTTCTTTTTCCTATATCGCACAAGTAATGATGTTTTTATCGTTGCGTTTTGTTTTGTTTTATTCAGAGTGGTTTTAGTCCCTCTTTGGTTTATAGTTGCATATCAATGTGGGATTAGATATGCCAGTTCAATATAAACAGAGCTCTGATACCAACCTGTCACACCCCCGAAACCAGACGGCGGAAACGTCCGAGGGCTCGCGTGACTTAAATTGAATATAATCACAATGAATATACATGAATCATAACATAAACATCACCATGCATCAATACATTACAACTGATATTGTTCACATCCAGTACATTGTTTTAAACATTACACATTCATAACATAAATTGTTCGAGAGTTTTTAAAACATAACATCCTAACGTACTTGATATTACCCTGCAGCTTACCTGTTACCTGAGAATACAAGTTATTTTGAAAAACGTCAACATATGAAATGTTGGTGAGTTCATAAGCAGGGTTGTGATAAAAATGATTTGTGTAGTTTATAAAACCCAGAAAATCCGATATTTTCTGAAAAGACAGTTGTTTATCAAAGTGTGGAGATCCATAAGTTGATGCATGAATGATTTCAAAACGTGTATAAAAAGGGAGTTTTGTATTATAGTTATAGAAGGATACAAGCGAGTGATGTTGATTTCCTCGAAAAACCCGATGTTTTCCGAATACATAAAATACAGTTACTTCTCAAATTGTTATACTGCCACAATGAATGATTTTGATTACTCTTCCTTGATTATTCGGATGGTATTGGATTAATTAATTTTTGTGAGTCGTTATAACCATGCATAATAATGACTAGTTCGTCTGTCTTGGCTACCTATCGTGCGCCGGGATTGATCTTAAGATTTTGTCACTCTAGATTGGCCGAGTCTGACTGTAGCGAACAGCTGAGGTGTGGGGGAGTCACCCCCGTATAGATCTATACACAAGCTCTCGCTCTCCTTCCAGGAGACTTTGATTATAACTACAGACTACGAACGACCCTTGGAGGTATCGCCCGTTATTACTCACTTAACCCAAATAACATTGATTACTATTGATTAACGACCTGAATTTGTTTACTTTGATTACGCATAAGCCTAACAAACGAGGAGAAGAGGAAAACAAAGTCCTGCTACTTTCGTGAGTTATTTCAGGCTGTTGGGTATACGAAGGACACGTTGGTCCATTTCGCATTTGATTACTCGGACCTTACTAGCAGTGCTAGTGGGCCACTAAGGCCCAATAGCACTTAAAAGCCATTGAGGGTCCCTTTAATATGAAATTGGGTCATCGAAGGCCCAATAACATTTATTATTATTATCTCTTGGGCCCGAAAATCATGTGGATGGATCACAAAGGCCCAACAAGCATGATTGGAACTTTCAAGCCCAGAGTTTTGAATGTTTACTTGTTTTAGGTATTGCATAATTGTTGGAAGGTTTGATTGAACGATTGTTATTTTTGTATCGACTCGAGACCGGTCGATTTGTTTATAACGATATTTGGATTTATACGTGTATTCATCTTTCAATTTTTGTAAGTCGTAGTTTAGTATTTTTGACTCAATATTCTAGAAATAAAATAATTGACTTAAGAATATTGGTTTGACCTTTTCAGCCATTCTTTAATAAAAATGACAATTTTAGTCCCCTATATAAAAAAGACATTTTTGCCCTTAAACTCTTTTCTTGACACTTTTGAATCATAGACTTGTTCAAATGATATTTTTAGCTCAAACTTATTCTTTGGCAGTTTCAGCCCTTCCAGAAAAGTGTTTTTCGGTTAAAGCCCAAACTTTTGCAATTTTTACAATTTTGGCCCAAAATCCAAAAACTTTACATTTTTGATCCTTTTTGGAAAAGACAAGCATTTTTAACCCTTGAAATAGTTTTGTTTAACTCTTTATCCCTTGTCTTGAAGAATTTACCATTTTAGCCCTTTAAAAGTCATATTTTTCGCAACTTTGGGCTTAATGGGCCGAAAAGCCCAAAAATTGGCCCATTAAGCTAATATTTACATTTCAAGTCCCTTGAAGAGCATAATATTCATAAAAACATTTGTTGTAACTGTTTTGACTCTTTTGACCCTTAAGAAAACCATAAATGACAATTTTTAACCCAACTTTTGTTTATTTGACAATTTAAGCCCAAAAATGGGTTTTATGTTGCAATATGTTTATCATAATCTTAGAAGTTAATATTCTTGACTTGTTTAGTGTAATATAACTGAGATCATGTTTTTTTTCCTTCTTATGGCATAGATCTCGAGATTTCTTCCCTTTTGATTACATATTCATCACAAAAACACATAAAATCACACATACATGCATACAATCATACATAGCATACACATACACATAGATCTACACATTTTCTTGTATTATCCCCCATAAAACATATAAAAACCGAAAAGAGAGGGGTATGAACTCACCTTTGTTTGTTGTTTTCGATTTAGGAGGAAGAAATGAAGAAAATTTGGTCCTAGCAAGCCTTCTTGGAAGATCTCGAACTTAGAGGTTTCTAAGATGGTGATCATGAGTTTAAATGAGTTAAGGAGAGATTTTTGATAATACAAAGAATCTAGATCATGGATCCAAGCATGAACTTACCTAAGATGATGATTTTTGTGGAATAACCTCCTTGGAATGCTTCTAACTCTCGAAAATTTGATGAAGAAGGAGTGTTTCTTTGAGAGTGTTTGAGTGAAATGTGTGTGTGTGTGTGTCTTTCCCTTTGTGGTTCTCGGCCGAATGAAGAAAAAGAGAGAAGGAGAAGAGAGAGTGATGATAAGATGGTTGCTTGGAAATATGAGTTATTGCATGGAGAACCAAAATATAATAAGGAGGTGGCAAGTGGAAAGTCAACTCTTCCCCCCCCCCCCTCATTTGTGTAGTTGGGCCGAGAAGAGGAGAAGAAGAAAAAGAAATTGGGCCTTTTTGTGCTTAAGTCCATTTTATGGCCCAATTAGGTGATTTTTCGGCCCATTGGGCTCCCATGATGGTTTACGGCCCAATTTGTCAAAATAATGGGCTTCATAGTCCATTAGAGTTAATTAGGTTAGTTATGGCCCAATGAGGCCCATTAGGGTATTTTATTTCATTCTAGGCCCAATATGGCCCAAAATGTTAAAATACATAGGAGTTCTAAGCCCAAAATAGTCAAATTGGAAGCTTATTGGTCCATTAGGCCCAATAAGGAAATCCTAGTCCATAATGGACTTAAATCGGGATTTCTAGGTTTTCCAATTCTTAGTTGACTATTTGCAGTGCTTGTATAAGGTGTTTGATGGAAGTTTTGTTGTTATTGAATAAGCATTATACATGTTTTCTCATTTTGGTTCACAAATGTTATCATTGTTGTTGTTACAAAGCATCAAAATTTCTAGTTGTGACAATATATAAGGACCGAAACAAAAAAACCAGCTAATAACTAGGTAAAACTTCAATTTGCGATTTTGTTCTTAAAGTTTCATCCAAAACTCCATACAATCACAGTCCTGATCATAATCATTCACCCATCCTATGAACTTGCATAATGGTCTCCGAACCAATTAAAGAAGATCAAGAATTAGGGCAAAAATAGAGAAGATGAAGGACGGAATTAAAATCATTACCCTTACCTTTACTGTACAAAAATAGTAGAGTTTCCTAGGGTTTATTTTGCTATAAGATGTGCAAATCACTGTAGTGGCTCCACAATTGCATTTAATATCGATCATTGTTATCAAGTTGGAAGAAATCGATCGAACGAGGGGAGACGATAGCAAAGGAAAAGAGGGAGGCAGTGTTTTGTAAGCTTTTAAGGTGCAACAACATTAAGAATGGATACAAACCTTGAAAAGACGAAAATGCCCCTGCGTACAAGGCACATGGGGAGCTTAAACGGAAGCATTTAACGATTAACGTCTGTAGGGCCTATCCGTGCAAGAAAAATAACAACCAGGGACTGCCCGGGTTAATTTTTGAAAATAAGGACTAAACACGTTTTTCGGCATGTGTAGGAGGGATCCACGTCAACCCACCCAAGGCCCACAACCCCATTTGAGCATTTATGGTTTAACATAGGATGTATGCCTCTTCTGTTGGTTGCATTTATGGTTTAACTTCAGATGATTACATTGTAAAAAAAAAAGGCCAACCGCCCCATTTGAGCGATCAACATCAACCCACCCAAGGCCCACTAGAAGGTCAACTGTGGAACATTAGCAATATTTTTGACATGCGGGTTTGAACTATAAACTTCCTGTGTGTAATTCCACTCCAAAACCACCAAGCTTCTAATAGTATTGTAGGGGTAGTTGGTTGTCACTTATGGTTGATCGATTTTTTTCTAATTCTTTATGGCTCTATGGTAGTTATGATGTACGTATCGATGCTTTATGGTAGTTACATATGATGTACACGTCGATGGCATTTGTAACTATTCAGTTGTTGTCAATTTCGAACTGGCTATCTGGTTGGATGCTTTTGACGTTTTAAGTGTATTGTAATTAATTTCATATGTAGCCTCAATTTGTTTTCGGTATAAATGAGGCATGTACCAATTATAACTACCATTGCTGGAATTGTTGTAGTTTATATGGGTTCGTAGTATCTTTTACTGAGTAAGATAAACACATATATAGACGGGTGGAAGTTCAAGGGTTGTGTTGTGCGGTTATGGAAGCAACATATGTACATGAAGGCTTCAGAACTGAATAACATTGCTACGGTTTTAATGGACAAGGAGGTATCGATATGTCATAGTACGTTTTCGGCACTTTGTTTGCATTAATATGATTTTTAGCATTCGTTTGTTTGTTTCTTGATGTTAGAGAAACTGTATTTATGCTACTATTAGAAAGCGTTTCATCTGAAGTTTAATGGTTATATGTTTTCCAATTTATTTGTTGGTAAAAATCTTGTCTGTTTGAAAATGTCAAGTCACAAGTTTAAGATAGATTTCCTTAACAACACATCGGTGAAGGCCCTGACAAATAACTAATTCCCACATACTTTGAGTTCTTTTTCTTTTGCTCAGTTTGGAGACATCAATTATGCCGATGTAAGGGAGGAATATGAAATTGGTAATGAACAATGGTTGGCGAGGAATTCTTCCTCTTTTGGTTTTGTGTCTCTATTTGTGATATATATAGTATATCTTTTTGTAGATGTCATTGGTGTTGTGTCAAAGCATACAAAAATGGTGATGAGTACCTAGGAGGGTCAGTAAACAAAGAGGGTGTCATTTGACTTAAAGGATTGGGGTAATATACAATAACCAAAACTATTGTTTGTCCTTTTGTGGGTTTAAGTTATAAAATGCATACTAATGTTAACGATTCTTTGATGTCCAGGCTAGAACGTATTCGTTGCACTATATAGGATGAACATGCATAGGAATTTTCATTTATGATGAGTAATTGTGATTGAAGTGAGAAAATGTTGGCAATTATCCAACTTTATGAGGTTCGATCATGACAAGTTTAGTTATGCATATGTTGCATGCAATGGTTCATTTTAAAGACTAAAGTTGACGCTTGAACTGTTGTCATGTTCTGTGTACATAGTTGTAATAGGCCGCCCTTTAGCGACCAATTTTTATTTTGGGACAAGAATCATTATTAATTCAATGGTTGAAGAGATCATCCTCCATTTAAAAAATGGTATACACATGTTAATATATATGAAAATGGTGAAATATAAGAGGCTACTCCATTATCTTTTGCAATGGTATAGTGCATCTGAAATTCTATGAATAGTTGTGGAACCAAAGATATTTGCAGATAATGAATGTCAAAAAAATGGATCTCACTCTGGAAATTTTTTCCCATGGGTGCCAAAGGATGTTGGCCATTAATCTTAGTTATCTTTTGGAGGTAATAAATTTGTTCTTATTAATATTACTTTCATATGATTGTCATTAATTATGATCTTTTGTTGTTCTTTGGAAACTAAGTTGGTTTTGGTTTTTTTTTTTTGGGGGGGGGGGGATGGGATCACCTTTATTCAGAATGAACAACATTGGATCTATGTTTCCTGTAGAATATGTAATCGTGTTGTAGAATATGATGTCATTGATGGTTACAACATCAGGGAAAGTAAATATTGGGAGTTTCAAAGTGCAAAACATCAAGGTTTGGTTATGAGTACATGTTACAGTGCTTCTCATTTTTAGTATACACCTCATTTTGTAATCATTAACTTATATTAAAGGTTGGTGTTACCTGTTGTACATGTGAGATTCAGGTCTATTTTAAGGAGATCTCTGGGGTTATTTTAATATCTTTGATTTAAGATGCTATACACTTGTTAAGGAAGGTGCGACTATGTGACAACCCGAAACTTCAATCTTGTACAATTAATCAATTTAATCAATATTCAACTTGTTTTGTTGATTTCTAGTACTATTCAAGGGTTCGTTTAAGTAATTCTAAGCTTGAGCATGACCAAGGTTGAGTCTAGGAATGAGTCAGTAAGTCGTATACTGTCAAAACAAGGCCATACACACCTTTGGAGGGAGTGTACGACCGTACACATGGGTGTGCGGCCGCACACACACCTCCTGGCAGCACACTCACTTTTGACAGCGTTCACACTCCTATATAAAGGGTAGACCCCTTCCCTTTCATTCCTTTAACACCTTGGCAGCACACAACACCATTTCTCTCAAGCTTCTTCAACCACAAACCCTCCCAAGGCTTCAAAAACGTGAGTAATCCATCCCTTAACTTGTTGTGCATGAAGAACCTCTTGATCTAGGCCTTGAATCATGAAAGTCCCGTCATGTTCTTCATCTCTTTGAAGGAGTGCGACCACACACTCCTGTGTGCGGCAGCACACTCCTGTGTACGGCAGCACACTCCTGTGTGTGGCAGCACACTCCTGTGTACGGCCACACACTCCTGTGGGCGGCAGCACACTCCTGTGTGAGGTAGCACACTCCCTTGTGCAGCAGCACACACATTTGTGCGACCATACACACACACCACAGGACCACAAACCCATTTCTAAGACCCTAAACTTGTACTACAACCAAATATGGGCCTAGGACACTTCATGGATGCAAGTATGGACCTTGAAAACACCTCAAAGGCACCTTCCATCATGAGTGTACGGCCACACACCCATTGGGCCGCACACCCATGGCCGTACACATCTTTAAGGTGGCCATACACCTCCCTCATGCAATCCTTTGAGGTCCTAACACTTAGTGCAAGTAGTCCCAAGTTCTTAGAGTGGTTCTTCATCACATCTAGTGGTGAAATACCATCATTTGACTCCTTTATGTGTCATTACTTGTTGATTAGGATCAAATCGTGTTCAAGGCTTCACTTGAACATCCCGCATTCCGTATCGATCCTTCATTCAAATCACCCGAGGTGAGTTCATACCCCTACATTTTCCGTGTTTTTAATGTTTTCAGGGGGGAATACAAGCCAAACTCAAAGTATTTTGTTAAGTTATAAACTTATTAATGCAGTCCAACGATTTCCACGTTAATAACATATTCGGATATTTTATCTCTTTTTGTAATATGTTGAGCATAAGGGAAAACTTCTATTTTGGAAATCCAACTTCATAGTCTTCAGAAAGGTTTTTACAAAGCATTTTCCATATCAACTCTAATAAACTATAATGGGTATAGTTTGGGATAACCCTCTAGGCAGTCTCTACTTAATCAGATTTCATAAATGAATATGTATAAACTATGGCAGATTTAGTTTATGTTATATGCTTTCTCAGGAGTATAAAGTACATTTATTCAAGGATACTTATTGTTTTATACTGATTTCTCGCTAGTAAACTAGATTATACAAAATTGTGAGGCGCTACTTCAATACTGTACCCTTAGGTGTATAGTGATAAATCCTTTTAGTATAACCAGAGTCTCCTGGAGGGAGAGCGTGAGATTTGTGAATAGATCTATTCGGGACTGACAATCCCACACCAGAACTGCTAGCTACAGTTAGGCGGGCACGCTTGTGGTGAACAAATGTCATTTAGCTTAACGCTTGAAGAACGTTATAAAGGTCTCTCGGTCTTATCAAGTATGGTTATACGACTCGCAAATAAGTATAAACTAACTTTGTTTACGGACTCTACCCTTCATTGGTTTTATTTTGAGTAATAAAACTACTCTTATATATATACTGATAGTATTCAGGGATTTCTAAACTGGCATCTCTACCTCTACGACAGATAACATGTTTTCTAAAACTGATGGTTTATCATCTACTAATAGATACTCTTTCTAAACTACCTTTCATAAGAAAATATAGGATTTTCTTGAGGAACACTCTTCAAAGGAATCAAAGAACAATTTTTCTCTAAAACTAAATGCTTATGAACTCACCAGCTTTATGCTGATATTTTTCAAACTGCTTGTATTCTCAGGGCAACGATAGACAGGTACCTTCGCTCACTTTTGGAAAAGTCGGAGCAATAAGAGCCATGTTTTCTATATTATACACACTTTTGATGTATTTAAAACAAGTTTCAAACTGATGTAAACACTTCTCATCTTTGTATTCAATGTTTGGTTGTGTTTACTATGCTTGCTATACAAATGTTGTGATACTACGCATGACGTCCTCCACCCCGGAACAATTCCGCCATTACGGTTTCGGGGTGTGACAGATTAACATGGCGAGGGTGTTTCAATTCTCGAAGTTATAGAGAAGGATGCATTCCTCGAAAATTTGAATGTGATTTTAGGGAAGTGTTATGGTTTTATGTGTAGAAGTGGGTGATTTTAACTTGTGTAACAACTACGATATCTACACAATGTAGAAAATAAACAGTGGTTCACGATCGGTGGCCACTTTGCAACATGGTTTGCAAGTGAGTGAGGTTTTGGAGGTAGATTTCAAGTAATTTATACAAATTAGCATAATGTGTTACCTTTATTGTTGAACTTGTGAGCTGAATAGACCTGCGTTGGGTGTAAAAAAAGGGGCTATAATATTGAAGAGTGGTGATGGAAGGAGTGTTGATACCACACCAGTCAGACATACAAATAAGGTGTCTAACAATGAATGCATGCTTAATTGGTCTTATATATGTTAAAAGTTATTAAAGGAGATTACATCTTTTGTATGTGTTGTTAATGTAAACAGTTGTGAGAACAATTTAGCTGACAATGGTCTCAGACCAAAGGGCAAACGTCATAATGGTTATGATGTAGGAAAATAGAATGGATCCAGGTCTGCCTAAGCAATTGGTAGTTCCAAACAAGGAAAATTATTAGGGTGATTTAATTTGTTATGATGTTTGTGGCCATTCAGTGAGTGTATTTTTTTAACAATATAAGGAATTTATTAATTAGTTGTGGAAAACATAGTTTAAGGAAGTTAAAAATATTGATGTCAAGCCACAAAAAACTCTTCTTTTTGTAAATTTGATTAACTCAGAATCTATTGCACTCTCACAAAACTATACATAATAATGGTGATGACACTACAGGTGGGAAGCGGTGACAAAGATGGTCCAGAGGGGTGAAGAGGTAGTTGAGCGACTATGAAATAGATGGTACCGACAGGTTGAAGGGGGAGGGGAGAAGAAGTCTTGAAGATGGATGAACGATAATGATACGAAGACGAAAGCGACTACTCATATTAATGAGATTAAGTATTTTCTTCAAGTGCTTTGGGTGGTATTTGCTTCCTTGGAACTGACAAGAAGATATACACATGGTAACCAAATATCATGTTGACATAATATGACACGTCATCCTAACATCAACAAAAACCCAGAAAATCCCGGTTAACGCCATACAAGCATATGGTCACCCGAAAACCCTTAAAATGGGATAAGTGAAAAAAAAAGACTTGCAAAATGTAGGCGATACGAACCAACAAAAATTTTAAAATAAAATCGTTGACAAATCTAAAGGTCTTTTTTGTCAATATTAGGGCATGTTTGGGTTAGTTTTTTTTAGGATAAAAGTGATTTTTAAGAAAAATGCTTATTAACTTATGACTTTTAGAAAAAACTGATTTTAAAAAGTGTTTGGATAAAAAAAGCTGCTTTTTAGGAGTAAAATAACTTAAAAAGCTAGGATTTTTCAGCTTTTTTCAGCTTTACTTTTTCTATCAAAAAAACTGTTTTTAAAAGCGTTTTTTAAATACACAAACACTTTTTTAGCTTATTAGCTTTTTGAAAAACTAAAAAACTGCTCAGCTTTTTGGAAAAGGTATCAACACCCACCTAATAATCAAAACGAATTATTGAATTTGAATTAATAAACCAAAACATAGTAGCTCTTTTGGCTTTAATAATCAAAACGAATTATTGAATTTGAATTAATAAACCAAAACATAGTAGCTCTTTTGGCTTGCTAAACCCTAGAATTTGAACCCAAAAAGTTTTTGAAAACAAAAGAGAGGAAACCATGGTGGCAGGGTTAAGGCTGTTCACGGAGAGGTCGGACGATGGTTGCGCCGGTACGCCTGTTCTCGACACCGACAACGGGGAGGAGCTTATGCACGTACAGCCAAATGTCTCCATTGTTCTCGGCAACCGCCCTCCTTACTCCAGTAGCACTCTCTACATAACCACCAAGTACATCCATAGTTCTTTCCATCTCCACAATCTTACATACTCATCTGTAGCTCATCTGTCGGTCACTGATGATTATTTTTCGGATTCATTTACAGGAAAGTGGTGTGGTTGAGCGATACAGACAGGACGAAAGGCTATGCGGTTGATTTCTTATCGGTGTCGCTTCATGCGGTGTCTAGGGATCCTGAGGCATTCGAGTCTCCTTGCATCTATACTCAGGTATTGTTCCTTAAAGTATTATCGCTCTATCGTTCTAATTTATTTCTATTTTAGGGTTTAGGTTTTGGCTTTAACTTGTGTTGATTCATCTTGCAAACCAGTTACAAATGACTTATTTCTTTTTCGATGCTATTTAATTTCAATTTACTCAAGCTTGACACCGGAGATGAGGACGATGAATCAGAAAACTATCATTCAGAATCAAACGAGACATTGGATTTGTCGAAGATCAAAGAGATGAGACTTGTGCCTTCAGATCCTACTCAATGTACACTCTTCACATCTCATTTGTTTTCCAAATTCCACAATAGTTTGCTAACCTAACCGTTGATGTTCTTGGTTCATAGTGGATACTCTTTTTCGGATATTCTGTGAATGTGCAGAGTTAAATCCTGAACCCATTGAAGGTGAGATCTAAATCTCTTTATCATTTCCTTTATGATCGATCCCCTTAATGTTGCCATTAAAATACTTTCATCCTTCCACTTTCTTCAGAGGATGAACAAGAAGAAGAAGAACATAACTGGATTTTTAGTGCTGATCAGTTAGATGATTCAGAGTGGAATGACATACAGATTCCTTTCACCATTGGTTATTCAAATGGAGACCATGATCTTGCTCATAGTGTGCTTCAGGTATCCTTTTTCACTCATTCTGTCTTTATCTAAGGTTAAACTTCACTGGTTTTGTATACTTTCGTTTCCTAATTTCTCTTTTTAATTGATGTGTATAAAACTTGTTGCAGCTTCAAATTAATGACCAACGATTTGAGGATGCTGAAGAGATGGAGAATTGAAATAAATCATTAATTCTTCAATTTCAAACTCACAGTCAACACTAGAGTTAATGAGTGTTAAAAATTGCACATTTTGTTTCTATGATATAATCTTGTAATTAACATGTTATCGTGTCAAAAGTTAAGTTTTATACAAACTCAACAATTGTGTAAATATTACACTACGAAGTGTAAAATGTTTAAAAAAAAAAACACAAAATATAAAGAAGTATCATTTGGAACTTGAATGGGTCAAGGAACATATAATAACGTATAGGATGATAGTAAGTTACCCAAAGCTTGAAAGTAAACCTCACATCAAATGAAGTACAGATATATAGTTGACTTTTTCTATAAAAAACTGTTGATGAAAAACATACTTTTAACCTCGATCATTAATTAATTTATCACAAAAAAATGAAAGGCCTTTATGAACTCTTTAAGAGAAATAGCTAGACACATAAAAATATATCAAAATTATTTTAATGTCAGAACACAAAAAAATTGGATAAAAACAATCCAAGAAGAGAGCAAAATATGTCAAAATCTACCACCTTTTTCTTAATAACGTTATCGGCGTTTTACCTCATTGCAATTGCAACAATAAACTCACATATGTGCAATGATTCAAGCAACCCAGAGGCATGCAAGAAAACCATAGAGAAATTAAAGAAAGAAAAAGAGATTGATCCGAATAACACAATTCGTAAAATCATCAATTTTGGGCTTCAAAAAAGCCTGACTCTTAAAGCAAACATGACTGATTGGGTACGCCATAGAAATCTAAGAGCCAATGAACATGCTGCAATCAAGGGTTGCTTAGATGACATGGATAATGTGGTTGATGACCTACGGAAAACCCTAAAGGAGGTTGATGAATTAGCAGAGGCTCAAAAGGCACAAAAGATGCAAGTTTTTATGTTCCATAATAGAAACATTAGAACGTGGTTGAAAACCGCTATCAATAATCTTTTGTCTTGCCAAAATGATGATTTTGCAATGGAGGGATTGGAAGGTGAGGTGAAACAAGATGTGTTGAGAAGAATTCCGGATCTCATAATTGCAACTCGACTTGCGATTTGGACCATGGAATTGCCTTCTCAAGACATGAACAATGTTTAATTTTGTTTTTGTGAAAAGAAAAGAATGAATTTGGGTTAGTGAGATTTTGATTTGCATTATTGTAGTATGTGATTGTGAATTTGTATCTAAGGTCATGAATCATACGTATTATATGAGATACAAGTATTTTCTTTTGCTACTTTTATGTTGTATGCAAACTTGTATCATATGTAATTGTGAATTTGTATCTAAGGTCGTCCAATAATTTTTATCATGAACTTTTGAGTCATCAGAGAAGGGTTTTATATATAAAAGTCTTGGTATTTTGAGAAATTTTTTAATAAAGTCGTAAAAGTTTATTTATTTATTTTTATTTTTTAACAGAAAAGTCTCGATTATTTAACATTTTGCCCAAATTAACGAAAAAAAACCATTTTTATATTTTAACAAGAAATGTCAGATTATATGATTTTTCTCAAAATAATGAGATTTTTCTGTTAAAAAAAAATCTTTTAGGACTTTATCAAAATTTTTTTCCAAAATAATGAGATTTTCCACATAAAAACCCCATAGAGAACTAAGAAAATGTTTGGGGCCTAATTTTATTCTTTATATAATAGGCTAAACACGGATGAAGCATTGGATCTCATGGCTCATGCTATAAACTTTATCCAATATTTTCAATTTAACATCATCAAATAGCGATGAACAAAATCAATCTTACATCGATACCTAGTGGTCGGGTCTTGAACAATCTTTTCATGTCTGGTTTCTATCTAGACCGGTTTGGTTCAATGGTCTTCGCAGTTGCCAGATCGTGCAAGAATATTAAACTTAAAAATCAATCTAATTTTAGTTTTTTTTCGGTCGTCTTATTTCATAATATCCATATAAAATCTTTGGTATTCCGTTAATATAAAAAACATACAAATTGTTTCATAACATTTGATAAGTTATAAAACATAATCATATCATCAAAACTTATCTGGAAGGAAATTTCAGTAATTGTAGTTGTTCATCTTTTCATCGGGGTGGGATTGGACAATGTACTTGCCTGCCTATCTAGGTAGTTTGGATTTCTTTCTTTAGTGTCGGCAATAAAGTGTTCTCCGGTTTCTTCAACATTAATTTTAGTATATGACGGCACTTCCGCAAACATTCTTTCCATTTTGTCTTTCAAAATCTCTTGTTCCATGTGTGTTCTCTCCATCGAATCATAATAGTCTTCAAGCATCATAGACATTTGCATTGATTCATATGCCAACATACATCTTCTTGTACTTAATAGGTTGCAACTATGAGAAAAACAACATTATGAAGCTACAATATTATCTTGAACCATTAGTACATACATAACCATTGTGGTTAAAACTCTATATTAATGAACATTTTCTCTTTTTGCCACGAGTTTAAAATCTCAAAGTTTTCAGTTTTTTTGGAAGTTATATTACAAGCGTAATTGACAGCTTTATAAGTTTAAAGTTCTTCTACATCCGATTAAATTCTTGAACGTTTTGATTGAAAAATATTGGTAACCATTCTTAAGTGATGTAAAAAAATAACTAGTTCAATTACTTGGTGTCATCTAGAAAGAAGGTCGTGATTCATGACTTTTTTCTCGACTCGTGTACTCATCGTCATATATGTTTTATAATACGGAATATAATGTTTAGAACTCGCTATATTTCGTTCTATTTTAGTTTTATTTTGACTAAACAATTTATTAATAGTACTTGTACTTTGGATTGCATTTTTTATAATTTACAAGTGGATTTAATGCCAAATAAATCATAAAAATTTGGGAATGTTTCATTATTATTTTATAAGTGTTATTTTCATTTAAGTAGTCATACACTCTCATTAGTCATCTAAATACCAAAATCTCATAAGTGTTTTAGTTATTTCACAAATCCTTCTCAAAACAATGTTACTTGTTGGAAAATAAGTTTGTGTGTAACGTCCCAAAAATACTGAGTAAAATTTTCATTTTAAATAAATCAAAACCCTTCTTTCATTATTTCAAAAGACAAACAGAGTAAAAATATTCTCAAAACATCAAAGAAAAATCATAAATAATCGATGAAGAATAAATCTCCAGGGGATGCAATGCGATCAAGCCAGACTCTTCCTTTTGAAACGGGAAGTACCTGAAAATGCTCAAACCACAAAATCGTAAGCACAAAGCTTAGTGAATTCCCCAAAATACCACATATCATACTAATCAGTGGGCCCAACCCTGGGGTATATTCTAACCCAACATATAATCATGGACCTAGCCCTGGGGTATGTTTAACCCGAACATACAATAATGGGCCCAACCCTGAAGTTTATTTCGACCCGAACATACAATAATGGACCCAACCCTAGGGTTTATTTCAACCCGAACATACAATATTAGGCCCAACCCTAGGTTTTATTTCAACCCTATCATACAATAATGGGCCCAACCTTGGGGTGTATTTCAACCTAATCATACATGCAAGAGTCACAAAAACAACTCGCATTCTACGTAATACAATCCAATGGGCCGACATTGGTGCCTTCGACCCACAAGTACAGTGAGAAGACTCACCTGAACTACTCAACATAAGTCCAACAACTACCTCAACATCAGAACAGTCAACCCAAGCTTCCTAAAACCAAACTGAGACCGGCCCATAGTCAAAAACTCAACTCTACCCAAGTTTGACAAAAAAGTCAAACTGGTCAAAAAGTCAACAGCCAAAAGTCAACGGTCAAAGTTGACTTCAGTCGACTGCCACGTCGTGGTTATCCATGACCACGTCGTGGCCTACAAATGACAAAACATACGATAAATCCCTAGTCGCCACGTCGTGTCAACCTAAGGCCATGTCGTGGTCTTTAGTTTGAAAAGCTTTTCTTCAGTAAGAGCTTAAACCATTAGGACCAATGCTAAAATCATCAGATCTAATTCCTAATAGCTTCATAATGGATAAAGTTTCCAACTTTATCCATTAGGAAGGTCCAAACCACCAAGATCTAGACTTTAAGTCTCAAAAGGGGCCATGAATGCATCTTTCTCAGCTTAATCCATTAAGTCCAAGTCTCCAACCTTCAAATCTGAATCAACATGATGTTTAGATGGATAAAGTTTCCAACTTTATCTATAATAATGTCTCAATCTTTCAAGATCTAAACTGTAATACACCAAAATGACCTAAAGGACCAAGATAACTAGCATTACTAAAAGGGAAGGCAAAAGATCATAACTTTCCTAATTCATGAGGTCTAAGAAGCATTCCAAACTGATAAAAATATGTTGGAGTCCACTCAAGTCCAAGATCACTCATAAAATGGACCAAAAGTGCCAAAAACCACAAATGAAGAGATCTAAAGAACTAAAGAGCAAGATTGGAACTTTATACTCATAATATTCCAGAAATGTAGTGCATTTGATAAATCCAAACTTGAAGCATCATTCCTTGCAACCAAAATAACCTTCTTGATCTTTAAGCTTCATCAAAATATCATAAAAAGCATCCAAAAGAGGAGAGAGTGGAGTTGAGGAGCTCAAATCTTGAAGGCGGAGGCTAGGGTTTCTCCCAAGGGGTTCTAGAGGTGATGGAGGCTAAGAAAATACCCTAAAACATGAATCCTTACCTTTTAATACCTTGACAACCCTAAAAGTTCGTGGGCTTAGGCTGTACAATTCTCACCTCGTGAGCATATACTTCCCATCTCTTGAGAACAGGCTCTTCATGTTGTGAGAATATACTTCTCACTTTGTGAGAACGAGTTTTCACCCAATTCCATTCCAACTTCAAACAAGCATAACTTCTTCGTTTCTACTTCGTTTTATGCTATCTTTATATGCACGGAAAGGCATCGATGAGCCCCACAATCTTATCTAATTACTTTTGACTTAATACATGTCGAACTAAAACCATAATCCATGCAAGAAGTCCGGAATATTACTTCTCCCATTTTACACTTTTTCTTCAAAGCACAATTCCAAGACTTTAATCACTTAACCAACATTATCAACATCCAATAAAGTCTAAGCCTTATTCCCTTGAAGCCCAATGCCTTTACTCAATCCATTTATTGTCCACAATCCCGAAATAAAAAACTTCTCGAAACAGGAGGTTACATTGTGATATCATCACTACCTGAGATATAGTACTCCTACAACAACATGTAATTCTTTTAGATGAGTTTGATTGATCAAAATGTCATATTAAGGATCATGAGGAAGGTGTTCTATATGATGTTCTTGTCACACCCCAAAACCGGAACGGCGGAAACGTTCGGGGGCGGAGGACGTCATGTACAGTGTCATAACAATGCACAATAGTAAAACAAGCAACACCATCCATTGCATTAATAGAATAGTTAATACAAGTGTGTTCTTTAAGTAGTTGTAAGACACCAAAATGTAACATCAAAATAAAATACGAGTCTTGAACATGCTCCGTCTTCTCAAAACCTGGTCCAGCGTACCTGTCTACTGGTTCCCTGAGAATACAAGTTATTTTGAAAGAAAGTATCAACATTTAATGTCGGTGAGTTCATAAGTATTTAGTGTCAAAGGTTTGCATTTGTTTCTTGAAAGTGTTTGAATTGTTTTGTAAAATGTTTGTATTTGTTTGTATACTTCCCAGAAAATCCTATATTTTCTCCTTTAAATGAAAAGTAGCCTTCTACCAAGACCGATCTGTTTGTATGCTTTGTTCTCTTGAAAATGATATAAAGTGTATGTTTGTACTTGAAATAGTATAAAATGTATGTTTTCCATATTAATAAACTATATTTACTAGAAAAATAGTATGTAGTCCTCATGTGAGGAATTCACTGTATGAATGAAATGGAAAATGAAGATGTATAGTAGTTTTGTATAAAATACGCTACTGATGCATTAACTACCTTGAAACCAAACTGGTTAATTAATGTTAAAATGTGATGAGGTTATAATCATACTTGATTGACTTAGTATAAAACACGATGTTCTTCAGGCGTCGAAAATGATATGACATTTGTCACCCGTAGACCTACAGGTCCCACTGTAGCTAGCAGCAAGGTGTAGGATGGTTAATCCCGTATAGATCTATACACAAACTCACGCTCTCCTTCCAGGAGACTCTGGTTACAAAACGTGACAAAGCAAGTATTGCTATGCCATGAAATAGTATCTCACATTTAGTTATTCTTGTTCTTGTTATAGTGTGTATGTTCCTTCTGTTCTTATTATAGTGTGTATGTTCCTTCTGTTCTTGTTATAGTGTGTATGTTCCTTCTTGTTCTTGTAAATGAATAGTAATAGTATGCATGTATTGATTCATGTATGTTTCTTTGTTCTAGAAAATAGTTTGTATTGATCCTCTAAACTATACCTATTAGTGTTTACTAGTACGTTTTGTATTTGAATGACTGATCATGAATGTACACATTTGCTCAACATATTGCAAAGGTACTGAATTGATTGGAAATACTTTTATATTTATATACATATATAAATATATATAACTAATATTTAAACGACATTCGGACAAACAACTATACCCCTAGTCCACATCCAAACAAGGAAAAGGAAATAAAGCGAGTTATTAGTCCTAAGCCCTTTAAACATTATTTATATAACTATATATATATATATATATATATAAATATGATTTTTGACAATATATAAGTTTAAAAAGAGTTTGTAAAACATTTAAAGATTTTAATCATTTGGAAAGATTTTGATGACTTGATGTCATTTTAAAACAATAATTTGAAGCATTTGTTGATATCACAGTATTTATAAGTTTGAAATCCTTTTTGTTAGATAGTTTTCACATGTATATGTTAACACAAATAAGATGTGTTCTACTTGAAATGTTAACACAATGAGATGTGTTATACTTGTATTCCCCCCCCCCCCCCTTAAAAGCATTTAAAACCATTTAAAAGGTAAATTGTAGGGGTATGAACTCACCTTATGTGAGTGATTTGATAGTAAGTTCGATATAGGATGATTGCTTCACTAGTGAAATCCCGTAGCAAAACCGAGTCCTAAATAGCATTTTATGTAATATATATGTAAACAACTTGTATATAGAAATAAGAATGACAAGGAATTGGGCTAATTTGTAAGTTTCACTTACAAATAAGAGTGTTATAAGCAAAGATGGGAGGCTGCAATGAGTTCACGGCCAGAGAGGTGTTCATGGCCCAAGAACACTTGATGTTCTTGAGTTCACGGCCCAAAGATCTTGATGATATTGAAGATTCAAGTGATAGTCGGTCTAGAAATACCTAGAATGATGATGAAATGATGAACACCTTGAAGATCCAAGTAATATTCTAAGAAGAATTTACGGCTTGAAAGATGATACTTGAGAGAGAAATGTTGGAGTTTGCGGCCAGAAGTGAAAGAATGAGGAATAAATCAGTCTCGCTTATATATATATATATATATATATATATATATATATATATATATATATATATATATATATAGGGCAAGGTGTTCACGGCCGAAGGGTGGTTCATGGCCGAAGGGCTCGTTTGCGGCCATGCGAGGTTTGCGGTTTGGACTAGGCTCTCTTATATATCACTTCTAATACAAGTAACCTTTCTAGTTTAAAGTTTTAAACCAACTTTAGACTTCAAACTTAATAACATAAGATAGAACAAAATGAGAAGTCTGCCATTATTTGACCAAGTTTGACTTTCACAAGAATAAAAATTACGGGTTGTCACATCATCCCCCGTTAAAGGGAATTTCGTCCCGAAATTAAGTCTAAGAGATACACATGGACTAAAGGAAAAGATGAGGATACTTAAGTTTCATTTGATCCTCCCGCTCCCAAGTGAATTCAGGTCCTCGCTTTGCATTCCAACGAACCTTCACTATCGGGATCCGACTTTGTTTGGTTTGCTTGACTTCCATATCCATGATTTCTACTGGTTCTTCCATGAAATGTAAGTTCTCGTTTAACTCGATCTCCTCGAGCGGGATCACAAGTGTCTCTTCAGATAGACACTTCTTTAGGTTCGATACGTGGTAGGTAGGGTGTACGTTGCTAAGTTCTTGAGGTAGTTTGAGCTTGTAAGCTACGGGGCCGATTCGTGCGAGAATCTCGAAAGGCCCAATGTATATTGGATTCAGTTTGCCACGCTTTCCAAAGCGTATAAGGCCCTTCCAGGGTGAGACCTTCAATAGAACACGGTCACCAACATGAAATTCCAAGGGTTTTTGTCGTTTATCTGCGTAGCTTTTCTGTCGTTCTTGCGAGGCTTTCAGTCGGTCTCTAATCTGTACGATCTTCTCTGTAGTTTCTCGAATGATTTCTGGACTGGTGAGAGTGCTGTCAGGGGTTTTCCCTTTAGCTAACTGAGTATCACCCACTTCAGCCCAGTACAGAGGTGATCTGCACTTGCGGCCGTAGAGGGCTTTGAATGGAGCAGCCTTTATGCTATATGAGAACTCGACAAGGGGTAAATGAGTATCCCATGCCTTCCCGAAGTCTATCACGTAGGCTCGCAACATATCTTCCAGAGTTTGAATCGTCCTCTCACTCTGTCCGTTTGTTTGTGGATGGTAGGCTGTACTCATATCCAACCTAGTTCCTAGTGCCTTCTGTAGTGACTGCCTCGAGGTGAATCTACTGTCTCTATCAGAGATAATAGATATGGGTACACCATGCAGTCATACTATCTCTCTAAGGTAGGTTCTGGTAAGTTTCTCCATTTTTTCGGTTTCTTTGATTGGTAGGAAGTGCGCGGATTTGGTTAACCTGTCCACGATAACCCAAATGGTATCGAGAACACCCGTTGTCTTGGGCAACTTGGTTATGAAATCCATTGTAATCCGCTCCCACTTCCACTCAGGTATCTCCGGCTATTGTAGTAAACCTGAGGGCTTTTGATATTCTACTTTAACCTTGGCGCAAGTAAGACACTTGCCTACAAAGGTATCAATATCCGCTTTCATGTTAGGCCACCAATATAACTTTTTGAGATCCAGATACATCTTGTCTCAACCTGGATGAATGGAGTATCGAGTATTGTGTGCTTCGTTGATGACCACGTCTCTGAATCCATCAAACTTCGGTGTCCAGATCCGATCCATGAGGTATGAGGCTCCGTCACCCTTGACTTCTAAGTTCTTATCCACCCCTCTCAGGGTTTCACCTGCCACATTTTTAGGTTTTAAGGCTTCTTGCTGAGCCTCCTTAATTTGTGTGGACAAATGTGAATGGATTGTCATAGTCAATGCCTTGACTCTACGACCTGAGTATTCTTTTCGACTTAGGGCGTCAGCTACTACATTGGCTTTACCTGGATGATAACGAATTTCGCATTCGTAGTCATTTAGTAGCTCGACCCAACGTCGTTGTCTCATATTGAGCTCCTTCTGATCGAATATATGCTGAAGGCTTTTGTGGTCTGTAAAGATAGTGCTTTTCGTACCATACAGATAGTGTCTCCAGATCTTCAGAGCAAATACTAGGGGTGAGCATAATAACCGAAAAACCGAACCAAAACCAAATTAACCGATATAACCGAACCATAATAACCGAACCATTTTAAAAACCGTTGGTTCGGTTTCTAATTTTTGTTAACCGATAACTAACGGTTCGGTTATGGTTTTATAGGTTAACCGAACCATTATTAACCGAACCGCTAACTTATATTTTAATATATAAAAATTATAGATTATATATAAAATAATATAGTCAAACTTATTTAAGATCCATTGAAATATTGAAAATATAATCCATCAATCCTCACTTATCAGGAGACGAACGGGCAATCAAACCATCTAATGCTGATCACGTAGACACACACAATCTTCCAATCATGCATTGAGTTAGATTATTGATTAATGTTGTAATTCATAATCAGCTAATTCTACAATTTGTAAACATTATTCATAATTAGTTTAATCTTCATACCCATAATCGTAATCGAAGGCTTCCCACACCGTTAATCCTAATCAAAGATTGTTTTGACTTTATAGTCATATTCGAATGATTTTTTGACTTTATAATCAAGACTTCTAGGTAAGTTAAGTATTTGGTTCTTCTTGACTCTTTGATATATTAAGAATGTATTTTTTTGAAATTTTTTGGTTTTTTTTTTATTTACTGTTTTTGACTTAATCACATTGAATGTATATGAGTGATTGTCTTTTTTTTTTTAATCCAATAACACATAATATGAATGTTTGGCTCTTTTATTTTATAGTTTTTGATTTAATCGTATTGAACGTGTATGAATGTTTGGCTTTATTTTAATATTAATATCAATTTATCAATATATGAAATTATTAATGTCAATTTTTTTAATGTTTTATATTTTTATTGAATGTTTTTGATTTTGAATGTGACTATGTGTTATCTCACTCTAAGTATTAAAGGTGCACATTTTATTCTATTACTATAAGCTAGTTTACAAACATTGGCATCGAGGACTTTTTGGTATTCTATTTTCATTTTTTATGCCAATATACTTTCGTCATTTATATTATTTTGAACATTATGGTTAACCAATATTAACCATTAACCAAAACCGTTAACCGATAAAAACCATTAACCATAACCAATATTAACCATGTCTAATGGCTACCAAAATGCATTAACCAATCATAATGGTTATGGTTCGGTTTTAACCAATAACCGAACCAAACGGCCCATACATACCCCTAGCAAATACTACTGCTCCCAACTCAAGATCATGTGTAGTGTAGTTGACTTCGTGTGTCTTAAGTTTTCTTGAGGCATGGGCGATGACATTTCCCCATTGCATAAGAACACAACCAAGCCCCTGGTTGGATGCATCGCAGTATACCACGAAATCTTCTATCCCTTCTGGGAGGGACAATATCGGTGCGCTGTATAAGGCTTGCTTCAACTTTTGGAACGCTTTTTCTTGTTTCTCTTCCCAGTCAAAGGTCAGACCTTTCTGGGTTAATGTGGTAAGTGGCTTCGCTATCTTTGAGAAGTTCTGAATAAACCTACGGTAGTATCCAGCGAAGCCTAAGAATTGACGGATTTCTGTAGGCGTCTTGGTGCTGTCCAGTTCTCGATGACTTTGATTTTGGAAGGGTCCACGTGAATTCCCTCTTCGCTAACCACGTGACCCAAGACTCAGGCACAAACGTCAAACCCAATACTTGCACGTGGTGCGTTCACATGCGAACCACGTCCGTAGTAATTAATACGGACTCGATGATTTAATCACGTGCAGCGAACGTCCATGAAATGCCATTTAAGTGGGTTTTATTATTTATTTTCGTTTAATTGGGTTCTTTTTCGTTCTTTTATTATTTATTATTTTTTATTATTCGTTAAAAAAATTAAAAATAAAATTTAAATAGATATATGCTCCGTTTTAACGTTTTTATTTTTTTTGTTTTCTTTTTGATTTAAAAAAAATATTTTTTTTGTTTTGTTTTTGTTTTTTAATATCTTTACTACATACTTGAAGATACTAGTGTTTTTATTTATTTTTGTTTATTTATTTTTTTGCTTCTTTTTTATTTTTTAAACTAAATATCGGTTTGAGTTTTTAATATTTAACAATTATAAAATTTTAAATAAGAAGAATGTTATGGATCATAATATTTTCCATTCATACTCTTTTTGAATTATATTATTTTTGGATCATAAAATTTTGAATCAAATTATTTTGAATTATAATATTTTGATTCAAATCATTTTTGAATCATTTGATTTTTGATCAATAATACATTGAATTAAGTATAGTTTTTATTCAAAAAAAAAATTACGGATCATTATATATTCTGAATCATAAAATATATAATTAAGGATTATAAAATATTTGAGTCTAAATATTTTTACATCATAACAAATTAAGGATCATAAACAATTAAAGATCATAAACAATTTGCCACTTATCGGGTCACCGTCAAAACTTCATTTCTACACTATTCCTATCCATGCTTCTGTACTCTATAAAGTTGCTATACTTATGGAATTGGAATGATGCTATATAGCAATTCCCTAAATTGAAGAGTTCTTCGACAAAAGATAACAGAAAACATTTGTTTATTTGTGTATTATATCATCCTACTTTTGTAGATCGATGCCATAAAAATTAACAGAAAACACATCTAATACAAAAACAACACCGTCTATCCCACGCGGAGCGTGGGCTTACCCCCTAGTAAATAATATTACTAGCATTATCTAATGATATTTTTTCACCCTCATAAGGGAGATGAATTTTTTTCAAACACAATAATTTGTTTGTGCATGCACCTTATTTTTTTTATTAATCCAATGTAAAAATGATAGTGGTGTACCGTATGGAGTGGTTCAAACGTCGCCTGTTAACAACAAACTACCCAAAAATTTATCAAAAAGTTCCTTTAATTCCCCATGAACTAGTTTACATTTTTTCATGACATCACGGTTAAGGGTCCTATGACTTACAACACAAAAGGTCAATTGCAAAGTTTTTGGATGAACATAATAACTTTTGGCCAAGTAAACAAATCGAAAAGAAGACCATTTTGTATGATTAATTTTATACATAACTCACATAGTAATATTGGATCACAATGTCATATTTCAATGTCACTACCTACTTGTGATTGAGTTGTAGTACATGACATTTCTCTAAGGACAAGGTTGTAAATTATTCAAAGTAATATTATTACTAATATAACTAAACCTAAGTTATTATTATTGGTTTATATAGTTTATTTTACTTATGGTTAGTCACTTACATTACTTAATAACTTATTAATTCAAAAATAATATTTCTCAGGTACCAAGAAAAGAATGGTCATATATGTCGGTCAGAAGGAAGTATGTTTAGTATATAACTTTTCGAAAAATCCAACAACCACACACCGATTATGACTATTCTAGACATCACTAACCGTGTTATATCTGTCAGTATTACTATTTGAAATAATAATTGAATTAGGTAATGCAAGTGACTAATTATAAACAAATTAAACATATTCAACTAAACTATTCAACAAAACTAATTGTAGCAACCTAAACAATTAAAGTGTAATTATAAATTAAACGAAATTAGTTATAAATAAACTAAGCTAATTAAACCAAACTTAATCAAACTATTAATTCGTCATATATCTGTCAGTATTACTATTAAAATAATAATTGAATTAGGTAATGCAAGTGACTAATTATAAACAAATTAAACATATTCAACTAAACTATTCAACAAAACTAATTGTAGCAACCTAAACAATTAAAGTGTAATTATAAATTAAACGAAATTAGTTATAAATAAACTTAGCTAATTAAACCAAACTTAATCAAACTATTAATTCGTCATATACCCTGTTGCATTCCTTAAATAGATTTTTTTTTTATCAAACTACACATGTACTACTACCTCCTACCAAGGACATTGTAAGTATAAGGCTTGCTTACAGTGAGAAGACAAGAGAGAAAGAATCCATGGGGTATAAGAATGGTTGGAAACCATGGGGTATTCATAGGAAAATCGTTAGGATAAAAAGTATTCCAAATGATAATATACATTTTCAAAACTATTTCCATTTGTTAGAACAATCATCAGACTTCATAAACAATTTCAAAACTCGTATATTGGTTAATTTTGAACTTTTTATTTTTTTTGATGTTGTGTACTTGTGTTTATAAAATTTATGGTTGTATTTTCTTGAGTGATCATTAATCCAAGAAGCACACTCAACTAATGATAAATTACAAGATATACGTGTTTTACAACAGGTGGCCCTTCGTAGATATAGGGGTAAGTTTTAACTTTTTTGTGACTTATGTATTCATGTCCATTGTTTAGTTGAGGATGATCGTAAAAGAAATTCCTCAAAATATGGAATTCTTTGACGAATTGTCCATATGTGTTAAAGTTTGATCAAAGATCCATATGCGTTAAAGTTTCTATCTTTATAACCTATTGCCGAGTTAATATAATTTAGATGACCATTCCGACTATATTGGCTTGAATCATACCTATTTTATGACCATTAAGACTGTTATGACTAATGATGGACCGAATTCTAGGGTTGTACTATAAAGTAATTAACTTTAATGTACATGAACTGCATAGGATAGTCATTTAGTGCGCCTCATTGATTCTTATGACCACTAAGACCAATAGATCAAATCTTGCATTATACGAACTAAAAGACTGATAATATGGATAATTAATCTACATGACAATTGTGATTAAAGTCCTTAGAGTTATAGGATTAGTAATCGTACCATGAGACTAATCAAGCTAGGAATCAGTAGATGACGAATTAATATACATTCATTTTTGAGAAATTAACCATAACTAAATGGGGTAATCAAATCTGAGTGAAAACACCTTTGTTATTTGTTTCTACATCCACTTTCCACTTTATCTTTCTTAGATTCTTTTTTTAAATTTTCTATTCAATTGTTTATTGTTTTAGAAACTATCTAAATATATGCTAAAGAAGTTCTGAATGCTTTCACATGTTCCACTTCGACTTATAAGAGAACTCGAAAATAGTACCACATTGAAGTAATAATATGATAAAAGTCGAAAAACTCAGTCGTGATGCTCCTCATCTCCATCAAGTCAAGCCTTCATGATGAAGTCGCGATGCATGTTAGGTTAGGGTTTCAACCTCCAACATCCAATCTAAGGTGAAGTTGGGAATAAGAAGCAAAGGGGTTTTATCATCGATTTCTAAGTCAATTTCTATTTTCATTTCTTATATATAAATGATACATAATAAATATTAATAATATATATATATATATATATATATATATATATATATATATATATATATATATATATATATAGTAAGCTTGTTAAGTGAAACTGTTGGAGATGTATTATAGTATATAGGCTAAGGCTCTTTCAGGAATTACGTGGTAGAATTGGTTGATAGAATTACGTGGTAGAATTGGTTGATATTTTGATGCCTTATTGCATGATGCATTTGCTGCTTGAATGCGGCTTGATTTGTGCTATGTGAAACTTATATTGATATTAACTAATTATTAATTGAATGCGTTAGGCTGCATGCCACAAAGATTAACTAGTTTTAGAATGCTTGATTTGGTCATATTATGCAACTCTTGTTTGAGTCCAACCGTTGTAGTGCAGGATCTTTCAGTTGAAAGATTGTTTAATTTTTGTTGCATGTAATTGTATTCGTAGGATAGTTAGTTGACATTGATAGAAGTTTATTCTGCAATTGATAGCCGGGTGGGCGGGATTTCTAGTGACCTAGGAAAAGTGTTAGAGTGTCCTAGTGTGGGCACTTGAGTAAGAGGAATCCTAGAAGGAGAATCTAGGAAGATTATTGGTGTGTAGTCATTCGAGCGCTGGTATATGTGATTAGAATGATTAGTAGTGGTCATGTGTAGTGACTTGGGAACTTTTAGACAATTCTTGGGACGAGTATGGATAGGTGTGGAAGGTAGTATGAGCTAGTACTACTAGAAGCACATGATCTGTATGAGGATCAGGAAGAGTGAAAAATTTACTAAGGAGTTGGTTGAATGTAGATAGCATGGTTTGGCACCATGATTCATGGTAATTTGTTTCCATATCTATTGGTTATATGGTTATGGTTAGACATGATGAGGATGATCCTGGTTATGGTTCAACCCTGGTGCCCATGATGGTTTGGGTATGGGTGTTGCAGACTTGCTTGAGTTGGTTGATTCTAAAGTCTCAAATGTTTTGTTTTAGGTGTTATCAATCTGAGTCTTGGGACCCAAAGAAGAAACGTTAGTGACAATCGTCATAGGGATTGCAACTTTGTCAGTGCTAGTCGGCTGATGACTTGGGTTATCGTTTTCTACGACATGTTTATATTTCAGCCTCCTATGTTCGAGGGGAGGAGAGAACGAATGTTCATCAGTCAATAATATATGTATATGCGATTACCTCCGTACCTATTCATAAAATATGACTATTTATGCTAAAAGGCTCGAAAATAAGTGAGCAAAAAGTCGTGTCATCATATGGAAATTTTAACATATCCGGGAAGTACATGACGGTGCGAAAATATATACTTCGTAAAAACCAGACTTCGTATGGAAGAGATATGATTTTTATAAGAAATAAAAATCAACCGCATATATAATTTTACAACGTAAAAGGGTAAAAAGGAATCGGTCGAGTTTTGGCAAAAGTCATAAAAAGGATAATCATAGTACTCCTCAAAACAGGAACTTTAAGATAAAGAAATCCAAAAAACAGAGCCCCGTATGGAGGTGTTATGATTTTTGTAAAATCATTTTAGAATACTCCCACCCCACAAAACAATAGGCTAAAAATGAAAGTTGGAATTAGCCAAAACAACCTAAAGGAAAGTTGTAGTACTCGTTGAGTCCTTCGCGTGGATATAGAGAACGTCGAAAAAGGAGCTCGTACGGGGGAGATACGAAATTTAGAAAAATAATTAAGTTGGGCAGGTGGAATGCGTGGCACGTGCATTTTGACGTCCGATTCGCGAAAATACGGATGATGTGGCCCTACGAGAAAGTGACATATGTCAACACACGGATGGGGCCAACGTGCTCACGTACGGCGTACACCATAAATCTGATGGGATTTAGGTAAACAAACAAAAATACAAAACCCTTAAGTTTGCATGCAACCTAAATAGGATCTATGTTTTCTTTATTGAACCTATAACTAAGAACATCAAAAAGAAACCTGGAAACCCAATGCTATTTTCGAAATTAAGATTATAGGGTTTTAGGATTACATACCTTTTAGTTGTTACAGGCTTATAGAAAACAACTAGAAATTCCCTTTGAAGATCTCTTGGAAGCAAGCACCACAAGTGTCGTGCCTCTAATGAAATCACACCCAAGCAAGCAAGAGGATAATTAAGAGAGAGGATATGGGAGAAGGAATTTTCGTCCAAGGCTTGTAGAGGGAAGCATAGCCGAAAACAAGGGCTAGGGACCTCCTTATATAGTTGAGGAAACTTGGTGCCAAAGCTAGGGTTAAATGAAAATGCCCGAGATCCTTTGCTTGGTGACCAAGTAGCCCATAACCCCTTGTCCAAGGGGCCTTGGGCGAAATATCCTAGGGATTTTCATCCACCTCCTTCAAGAGGTTCTAGAGCTTTTTTTCTCAACTATTAACAAATAACAAAATGGCCCCTATACTTTTAATTAATCCAATTAATCCTAAAATTAATTCAAATTAATTTCTGATTAAATAATATGATTTCTAATTAATATATTATTTTCATAAAACATTAATAAATAATTTATTTAATTTATTATTCACATAATAAATTAATCTCTCTTTCTAAAATCATCTTGTCCAATTGCTAGTTTTGAGGGCAACCCAAAAGGACCGTGCTACTATCAATTCAAGTATTACCAATTCTAGTTATGGGATTAGACATCTAATCCAATAGTCTCCCACTTGGATAAGTCTATAACTATTATTGCAAGTATAACTTCTGAATTGATCAGCAAATTGTAGCTTCCAAAAACTGCTATCGAAGTCTGACCGAGTCAGTTACGTGTCCTAAGATAAGTGATCATATAATCCTCCGTTCTGCAAGATATCATTCGGACATGAGACATGAAATAGAATCAATCTCATTGTCCAAGACTTTGTTTCCTGATTTCTGATTTGTGATGATATAGGACTTCTATTGAACACATCAATTCAGTCCTGGCTGGGCCCAACACTATAAGTCAACACCAAATCACCGAGGGGCCCAAATATATCGCTTTTCCCGTTAGGGCAAAAGGAACGAATAAAATTTGACTCATATGCTTGCATATTTTACTTATCAAATAATTCATGACAATACGTTTTATAACATCAAGTTACTGATGAGTTTACGCATTACCAATGTACAACCGATTTGTAAATTACAACTCATATATCTCTGTTTCAAGATCATAAGATATTTTTGTCTCAGAATTACTTGTGATAAATTCCATGAAGTAATTATCTTAGCGTGGGTTTATCCAATACTCAAATCTCCATTTTCTAAGTACTCATGAACATTGTAGCATTATTATTGCAATGTCTAATCTCCATAGACAATCTACAATTCAATTCATGACAGTCTTAATTCACTACTTACTTCTAAAGTATGAGCGACTGTGGAATTTCGAATAATCGAATTATTCAGGAAGTAAAACATGCAAAGTGAAACATAATAATAAACTAATTAACTATGGTCTCAAAACTTATTGATTATAAATAAAACTCTTATTATTTAATCACCATAATAATTAAGACTTTATTCATTGTATAATGTTTCGAGCAATCAACTAACCACTTGAATTAAGCATCAATCATGCCATGTTATGAACATGCATACTACGCCTCTTTATGGTCATTCCTTTGTGAATATATCGATTGGACATTATTCCAATGATGCTCATTTCACAATTCCAAATTCTTGTTACTGCCTAAAATGTATTGAAATTCCATCCTTACATGCATTGACGTTCTATGATGTCGAGGCTTCAAAGTCATAGAGACCGAGCCAACGATAATACAGAATGTCCCATTGGAACTTTGTTACTAGAAACAATTCCATGATAATGAAATTTCAAGTTCAAGATACACTCCTTGAACACTTAACTTGCATTAAACTTTCCAACTCACATGTATACTTTTCAAGTATTGTAACATCTCGATTTTCAAGTATTTACACTTTTATCCCTCATGTGGGAATTGTTTACATTTTGACCCTTGGGTATGAGGAAGGTTGCTAGGATGGCCCTTAGTGGCAACATGATAATTCTGATCAAGAGAGTACATTGAACGTACATTGTTTACGCTGGGCGTACTGTTGGATATAGTGTCTAAGTCCATAACTATATTTGGTATGTACTTGACCTGACCCGGCATGGTCCATTTGGGTTGCACTTCACCCGAACAATTTATGGATAATCTTTTGAGAATAGTATAAGTTATGATTTATTAATATATTATAAGTTCTAATATATTAATATAAAATCATATTATTTAATTAGTATTGATCTATAATTAATTTAGGATTAATTTAGAGATCAAAAGTATGACTAATTAAATATGGGCTCTTGTATTTATATAGTGTGGGCTAATGCTTATTTGGAATGGGCTAGGCTTGCATGGAAAGTCCATGGATACTCCATGGAGCTTTAACCCATGGATCTCATGGAAATGAAAAGACATGGGTATTAGGGTTTACATGGATGTAACCCTAATCCACCACACTATATAAAGGAGGCTTTGGTTCTTGAAATCACACTAGTTGTGGTGAGTAAAGTAAGAGGGCCGATTTCAAGAAAGGTGATTACTATTCTCTCAAAATTCCAAGTTTGTGGTGATTTGTGATTTCCATTTGAGGCATCCACACTATTGCTGCTAGGCTCTAAAACTCCAAGCAATCAACTACAACTACAACTACAAGGTAAGTAATTCTACTAGCTTTATTTGATTCAAGTTCCCCATGCCATGCTAGATAGGATAAGAACCTTGGAAAAATAATTATTTGCATGTATCTTAGTCAAACATAGATCCAAGGTTTCTAGGGTTGCATGTACACCATAGGAGTGTTAGAATGCTTAAAACCCATCAGTGGTATCAGAGACTAGGCTTGTTTACTTGATACTTGATGCAAATAGTTTAAAAATCGAATTTTTTTTGTTCACTGCCGTATGAACTCGCCGAGTCCATGGGGGGACTCGACGAGTCCATGAAGAAATGCATGCTACTCGTCGAGTCTGTTCATGCACTCGACGAGTAGAGGCTACAGTGTCCAAATTTTTGAGTTTTACTGCTGGAAATGGACTAGAAACATTACCCTAAACTGTTTTGGTGTTATAAAACCTGTTTTAGATGGTGTAATGTTTATGCTAATCCATTTACAATGGCTATAATAAAAAATTACAAGTTTTATGAGTAATTTTATGATTCTTGAAATGTTCATATTTATGTTCTTGAACTTATGAAGATTAGATGATCATAGGAATTGTTTGTAACCTACTTGGTAGTTTAATTCATGGTCATTATGTGTTTTAATGGAGTCCATAACTTGTCCTCAAGTTATGGAAAACCAAAGGTCACACTTTATTAAAAACCATTAAAAGAACACAAGAGTTAGAAAAATGAAAAGTCTTCATTTTAATACTCAATTAAATTCATAAGTTATAAGAAATGAAAAGTTTTGAAAGTTTACAAAACTTGCCCTCAAGTTTTGGAACAAGTAAAGTCATGATTAAAACTTTAGTTCCAACCCTTAGAATTTTAAAAGTTAAAATTCAACCCTTATACTTTATAATATTATAAGTTAATAATATATATATGTATAAGATCAAGTCGTCTTACCGCTAGTACGCCTCATTCACGAAGCTGGTCTAAAAAGGGGGTATAAGGTTGTTGCCTATAAAATGGCAACTTAATGGGTGTCCACTCTCACCCACCGCTTCCTTGATCGGTGGAGGGTCGTTAGCCGAACGGGTAGGACAAGGACTTATAAATTCTCATTAAAAGTATAATGATAATACTAAAGTAACTAAACCTTACTAAATTCCCAATCTTAGTTATTTTAGGAAAATGTGAATAAGGTGCTAATCCATGAAATTACACTTTACACTTTGTTTAAGTCGTTAGTGGAGCGTGTGTGGTTAACCGACACACTAACTTGAACTTAACAAGGTAGGTAAAGGGTGACTTAATGTTTATCATAGTATCGATGGAGCGTGTGTGGTTAACCGGCACATCGATTGAGGGGTAATACATTAAGGGTACCAAGTAATTTGCATGGTTACTTCACACCTTGTTTTGTGATCCTCGACATCCCAGTTACAAAACTTGAAGGGCACACTCGAGATTGAAACATGTCATTGAAGAAAGTTCAATGAATCTCAAAGAATCTAGGAGTTTCTAAACCAATTAAAACCTAATTAAATATTTCGTTTTTCATGGTGGAAATTGGTGAATCGTCATTCACCTACCTTCAAATATCTTATAGCTTAGATTACGGCATCCCTCTTCTAAGTTATAAAATATTGTGTTGGGTCCTAACCTTAATATTACATTTGGGTGTTTTATTAAGGACTATCTCAAAATCTAATCTAATTTATTCCCTCTTCTTTTCAGATGTCTTCCAATAACAATGCTTCTGGCTCAAACCCTACTAGCTCCTTCTCTCTCATGAATCTTTGTGGGAGAGTCATCTTTGATGGGTCCAACTTTACTGATTGGATCAGAAACATCAGGATGGTCACTCGGTATGAGAACAAAGAATATGTTCTCGACAAGGAGCTGAAGGTACCCGAGCCAACTGCTACTCCTGAAGAGCTTGCTGATTATGAGGTACATGAAAGAGATGCTACAAAAGTGGCATGCATCATGATGGCCACCATGACAGCCGAGCTCCAAAAGTCCTATGAGGACTATTATCCTTTTGAGATGCACCAGGACTTGATGGACCGCTACCATCAAAGTGCTCGTCAAGAGCGATATGAAATAATCTCCTCAATGATAACAACCCGAATGAAGGATGGTGAACCCATCACGGGCCACATGTAGAAAATGCAAAGGTATGTGGACCGTTTACTGAAGCTGAATGTGAACTTCCCCGAGGAGTTAGCAATAGACATTATTTTGCACTCCTTACCATCGTGTTATGATCAATTCCGCATGACATATCACATGAACAAGGAAGAGGTCACCCTCAGCAAACTTCAAGGACTCTTGAAGACCGCCGAAAGTGGTCTAAAGGGTAAGTCGGTTGTTACTACTCCTACTCCTACTCCAACTACGGCCAATGTCTTGGCAAAGGGAAGAAGAGAAAGAACCCTTCTAAGGGTACCAAGGGTAAGACCCTTGAAGGCTCATCTTCAAGCAAAACCAAGAAAGGTTTTGTCACTCCTTCTGCTAACCCTAATGAGGCTGAATGCTTCTATTGTCATGAAAAGACGCACTGGAAGCGAAACTGCCCAAAGTACCAGCAAGATTTGAAGGATGGGAAAGTAAAACCCAACCATGCAGGTATATACACTATATTGTCTAATAACTCACCTCATTCTAAGTCTTGGGTCCTTGATACAGGTTGTGGTATTCACATATGTTGTGATTTGCAGGGACTAAGAAGAAGTGAGAATGTGGAGCAAGGAAAGATAAACTTGATCATGGGAAACAGGAAAGCTTCACCTGTCACCAAGATAGGATTTTATTCCTTAGTGCTAAATAGTGGGTTTACATTAGATTTGAATAAATGTTATTATTCGCCAGAAATGGCAAGAAATGTTATTTCCTTTCATGCATTGTATAAACAAGGTTTTACCTTTTATTTTGATAATAATAATGGTAGTATTGATGCTTTCTTTAATAATGTTCTTTATTTTAAAGCATTACCTTGTGATGGTGTGTATGAAACTGTATCTGTTGTAGATAATCTAGGAAATAATGTATTGTGTATTGACTCTTCCACTAGCTTAGATAAAGCATCTTTATGGCATTGTCGTCTTGGACATGTAAGCAAGAAACACATAGGCCAACTCCAAAAGGATGGAGTCTTGGAGTCATTTGACCTAAAGTCAGATGATAGTTGTGAATCTTGTTTGCTTGGTAAAATGACAAAGTCACCTTTTACTGGCACTTGTGCTAGGGGTGAAGGTTTGTTGGACTTCATACACACGGATGTGTGTGGACCCTTCAGAACTGCCACAAGAGATGCTAATCGTTTCTATGTGACTTTTACTGATGATTTTAGTAGATATGGATATGTCTACTTAATCAAGCATAAGTCAGAAACCTTTGAGAAATTCAAAGAGTTTAAGCAAGAAGTGGAGAATCAGTTGGGCAGGAACATTAAGATGCTTCGATCCAATCGTGGTGGTGAGTATCTTAGTACTGAGTTCCTTGACTATCTTAAGGAATGTGGGATTGTCTCACAATTGGCACCTCTTAGGACACCACAGTTGAATGGTGTAGCTGAGAGGCGCAATTGGACCTTGTTGGACATGGTTCGTTTCATGATGAGTCGAGCTTCGCTACCAATCTCATTTTGGCTGTATGCCTTAGAGACTGCCGCCCATATCCTGAATCTAGTCCCTACAAAGAAGGTTGCCAAAACACCTCACGAGATGTGGACTGGAAAAGTTCCCAATCTAGACCACATCAAGATTTGGGGTTGCGAGGCTTTCGTGAGACGCGAGACTCATGATAAGCTCGAACCCCGAAGCGAAAGGTGTATTTTCATCTGCTATCCACAGAATTCCTTTGGCTACATTTTCTACAGACCTAGTGATAATGTGGTCTTTGTAGCAAGAAGAGGATTCTTTCGAGAGAGAGAATTCATGAGCCCAGGAGACAGTGGGAGGCAAATTGACCTTGAGGAAATTCAAGAGTCAAGTGGTGAAGGAACTTCCAACCCTAGCACTCAACCTGAGGAGGAAACTCCTGTTGAGCAGACTGAAGAATCTATACCTCTGAGGCGTTCCACCAGAGTTAGGACTGCACCTGAGCATTATTATGGTTTCCATATTACTGCAGAAGGTGAGACACTTATCAGTGATAACACACTGGCAAATCTGGATGAGCCTAACAGCTACACGGAAGTCATGGCAGGCCCTGAGGCTGCTAAATGGAAAGAGGCTATGGATAGCGAGATACAGTCCATGTATGACAATCAAGTTTGGAACTTGGTTGACAATGTACCAGATCGTAAGATAGTTGGGTGCAAATGGATCTTCAAGAAGAAGACCGACATGGATGGTAATGTACACACTTATAAGGCACGACTGGTTGCAAAGGGTTATTCTCAAACTCCGGGAGTTGATTATGATGAGACCTTTTCAACAGTGGCCAAGATTAAGTCTATTAGGGTTCTGTTAGCCATTGCTGCATTTCATGACTATGAAATATGGCAAATGGATGTCAAAACCGCTTTCCTTAATGGAAAGTTGACTGAAGATGTTTACATGGTTCAGCCAGAGGGTTTTGTCAGTACAGAGTACCCCAATAGAGTGTGTAAGCTCGAGAAATCCATTTATGGATTAAAACAGGCACCTCGCAGATGGAATCTTTGCTTTGATGAGAAAGTCAAAGAATTTGGCTTTTCAAGAAGTGAAGATGAATCTTGTGTCTATATCAAGGCTATTGGGAGTATAGTAAGCTTCTTGGTACTGTATGTGGATGACATACTACTCATAGGAAATGACATCCCAACCCTGCAGGAAGTAAAGTCCTGGCTTGGGAAGTGTTTCGCTATGAAGGACCTTGGAGAAGCTGCCTATATCCTAGGGATAAGGATTTTGAGAAACAGGAGTAAAAGACTAATTGGACTTAGTCAAAGCACCTATGTGGACAAAGTGTTGAAAAGGTTCAACATGCATAATTCCAAGAAAGGAGAGTTACCCATCCAGAGTAACGCCAGATTGAGTAAGACACAAAGCCCTAGTACTGAGGCTGAGATAGCAGAAATGAGTCGAATACCTTATGCTTCAGCTGTAGGATCGATCATGTATGCTATGACGTGTACTCGACCTGATGTAGCCTTTGCTTTGAGCATGGTTAGCAGGTATCAGGGGAACCCTGGCAAGGCACACTGGACTGCGGTAAAGAATATCCTCAAGTACCTGCGAAGGACTAAGGACTGGGTCCTTACCCTCGGTGGGAGTGATGACTTGAGAGTTGTAGGGTACATTGATGCTAGCTTTCAGACTGACAGGGATAATTTCCGCTCTCAGTCGGGCTGGGTCCTTACCCTAAACGGAGGGGCAATTACTTGGAAAAGTTCCAAGCAGGAGACAGTGGCTGATTCCACTTGTGAATCAGAGTATATAGCAGCAAGCGAGGCAGCAAAGGAGGCTATATGGCTAAAGAACATCATCGGAGACCTTGGAGTTGTACCAGCTATAAAGGAGCCAATGGAGATTTTCTGTGACAGCAATAGTGCGGTTGCCTTAGCCAAGGAACCAAGAGATCATGGGAGATCCAGACACATTGACAGAAAATATCACTTCATCAGACATCGAATAGAAGAAGGAATCCTCGTGGCAAAGAGGGTATCATCGGATGAGAATCCAGCAGATCCCCTCACGAAGGGACTGACTCGGGTTAAGCATCTCCAGCATGCTCGGAGCATAGGGCTGAAGGATGATATTAGTTTTAGTAGTTAGATAGTCTTGAAATTTGTAAAATGTAATTGACATTTGATGATAATCAAAAGCTGTTATTTATGAGTAAAGTGTTGCTATCTCTTGTCAATCGTTTACTATTATTTCTTTTTGCATGTTTTGACTTCCAGAATAATTATGTTATGGTTTATATCATATTATTCAAACTCTCCACAGTCGGTCATATGTTGGAAGTAGATATGAATCAAGACTGTCATGGGTTGGCTTGTAGAGGTCTAAGATGTTAGACAAAGCGGGGCTACAACACTCATGAGTGCTCATAAGTTCTGAGTATTGGATTCAACCCACGCTCAATGGCATCACTTCATGGAATTTATCTCGAGTGATCGTGAGACGGTAATATCATATAAGTCTTCAAACCTAGACATATGATTTGTTACATATGAGTTGGTTATGCATTGATTGTACGAAAACACATTGGTAACTCGATGTTATAAAACGTACCTTTGTGTGTAATTCAACAAGTAGTAGAGCAAACATATGAGTCGAAGTTTATCTGTTCCTTCTTGGATTAGAAGCGATATCTGGGCCCCTCGATGATTTTGTTTTGACCTATGTACCGGGCCCCGTCAGAACTAAATTGATGTGTTCAGTTAAGTTCTATGTCAAACAAATCGGAAATCGGGAAACAAATGCTGGACAATAAGCAAGACCTTGTTCCATGTATTTGTCCGGCTGATATCTAGAACAGACGATTGTATGATCACTTATCTAAAATGGCGCTTCATAGTTCAACAGAGTTTAAAGAGCTACAATTGCTGATCGGTTCCTGAAGTCATACTTGCAACTATAGTTATTAGACTTATCCAAGTGGGAGACTGTTGGATATAGTGTCTAAGTCCATAACTACATTTGGTATGTACTTGACCCGACCCGACATGGTCCATTTGGGTTGCACTTCACCCGGACAATTTATGGATAGTCTTTTGAGAATAGTATAAGTTATGATTTATTAATATATTATAAGTTCTAATATATTAATATAAAATCATATTATTTAATTAGTATTGATCTATAATTAATCTAGGATTAATTTAGAGATCAAAAGTATGACTAATTAAATATGGGCTCTTGTATTTATATAGTGTGGGCTAATGCTTATTTGGAATGGGCTAGGCTTGCATGGAAAGTCCATGGATAATCCATGTAGCTTTAACCCATGGATCTCATGGAAATGAAAAGACATGGGTATTAGGGTTTACATGGATGTAACCCTAATCCACCATACTATATAAAGGAGGCTTTGGTTCTTGAAATCACACTAGTTGTGGTGAGTAAAGTAAGAGGGCCGATTTCAAGAAAGGTGATTACTATTCTTTCAAAATTCCAAGTTTGTGGTGATTTGTGATTTCCATTTGAGGCATCCACACTATTGGTGTTAGGCTCTAAAACTCCAAGCAATCAACTACAACTACAAGGTAAGTAATTCTACTAGCTTTATTTGATTCAAGTTCCCCATGCCATGCTAGATAGGATAAGAACCTTGGAAAATAATTATTTGCATGTATCTTAGTCAAACATAGATCCAAGGTTTCTAGGGTTGCATGTACACCATAGGAGTGTTAGAATGCTTAAAACCCATCACGTACACCTCGTACGCGGGGCTTACATAAGGATAATGCAAACCCTAATTTTTAGGGTTTGGTTCACATATAAACCCTATTATAGCCTCATGTCTAATTTTTTTCTTCAGCCTTCATCCTCTCAAAATATTTTTGTAACCCTAATCTACCTTGTGAGCATTTTTGAGCTTGTGGGTGTATATTTTATGCATTGAAGAAGAAGGAAGGAAATGGACACCACCTTGGAGGAGTGAGGCACCTTAGATCCTGAATCACATCACCATTTGACACCACTTGGAGGTATAAAGTTCTGAACTTGGTGTAGTTATGCTTAGATCTTGTTTTGGGCTTGATTTTAAGTTCTTTTGGTCCCATAAGCTTGGTATTTTGAGTAGGTTTTACTCTAATCCATTTGAGTTGTCCCTTCAGAGGTTTTGGAGCCTCTTGAGTCATAAAAATGTAATCTTGTATACTAGTTTCTTCTCATGCATGGTCTTAATGGATTAAGAGGTTATGATATTTAGTGTTGGGCACTTAATGGCCATGCTAAACCATAAACTTGGAAACTTTATGTCCAAAGAAATCATTTTGGACTTGGATCTAGAAAATAGACTTAAGGGCTTAAGGATTAAGCTCTTAATGAGTTGGGTTGGCAGCTAGTTGTGTACGCTGGGCATATAAGGCATACGCTGCACATACATAGTCAACAAGCCCGTGCCTGGTCAACCATTGCGTACGCTGGGCGTACAGCTGAGTACGCTGGGCACACTCAGCTGGCTGGACTCTGTTGACTTTTTGGGGAATTTTGACTTTTACCTGATTTTGACCAAGTTTGACCTAGGGGTATTTTGGGTATTTTAGATTGTGTTTGAGAATTGGTCATTTGGATGGATAGGTGACGATCAGAGTTGAGCTTCGGAGTCGGGACTTCATCAGTAATTGTTCAGATTGAGAGGTGAGTTTCCTCACTGTACTTGTGGGTCGGAGGCACCAAGGCCAGCCAATTGGATTGATATACTATTATGCATTGGTTTATGATATGTCGAGTATAGGATAGACCTGTATGGTTATATGATAGTTGCTGATATGCGTAGACCGGTAGATCTGTAGGACTACCTATGATTCCTGACTACATGATTACCTGTATGTTGATTGTGTTGTTATCTGTTATATGTCGACATATTAGGTCGGGTTGTGGTTGTACTGCTTTGTGTTGTAGCCAACAAAACCGGGAGCATTTCAGATACGTGCTGAGGGCCCAATTGGTATGCCAGACTCGTAGTGAGGGCTTGAGGGTATTCCAGTCCGATGGCTGAGTGGACCCGTTGTATATATTGGTATTCCAGTCCGATGACCGAGTGGACCTGTTGTATATTGGCCTTCCAGTCCGATGATTGATTGGGCCGGGGGCAAGCCAGACATAAGTTGTGGGCCCTGAGGGAAATCCAGACTTATGTTGTGGACTTAGGAGCAAGCCAAATATGAGATGTGGTCCCGATAGGCAAGCCAGACTCACACTGTGGGCCCAGGGCTAATCTAGTCTTTTAGCTGTAGACCCAATACATGCTATTATTTGTTATGTTTTTCGTGGTGGTACTTTGGGGGAACTCACTAAGCGTTGGCTTATAGTTTGTAGTTTTGGCTTCAAGTACTTTAAAGGACCGTAGCAAGGTGAAGGCGTGACCATACACATCCTGGATTTTTATGTTGTTGATCTTGGGAGACTCTGATTTTAAATAATGTCTTGGAAACAATGATTATGTAATACTTCTTTTTCAGTATATGGGTTGTTTTTAAAAGTTGAAATTCATTGTGATTTTGAGGTGTTACAAGTTGGTATCAGAGCCTCGGTTTGAGTGAATTGGAGGAACATTCGTGTGAATCCAGTCTCAAACTAAGGAACTGCATAAGTTTTAAAAATGATTTTCAAATTGTTTTAAAGAAAATCAAGTATGTGATATGTATGATCAGCCGGAGCCAGTAAGTATACCCCAAGTTACCACATTGTTATTTGATATTATGCTATGATAGAACAACATGCTAGTAATACGATAGAGATCTTCAAGAATTGCATGATAGAATTGCCTGATACATGATGCCTTATCTCCGATAGAATTTCTTGTTAATCGTTGTATGACTCTTTCAGGTATGAACTAACTATTAATTGAATACATTAAGTCACATGCTATATAGGTTAAATAAATTTAGGGTAAAGGATTTGGTCCTACTGTGCAGTTCTTGTCTGAGTCCAACCGTTGTAGGGTTTAATCTTTCAATCTAAGATTGTTTAAGTTATGTTGCATGTGATTGTATTCATGCAGTAGTTAACTGCTACAAATGGGGGTCGTGTGGCAGATGATGGTAGGGTGAGATGTGGACCCTAGGATAGCCTAGGGAGTATGTGTTGCTTGTGATACGCTCGTGTTGGAAGTTTTATGGGTGTATTTGTGTACGAATAATCGGTCTGAGGTGGAATGATTAGCAGATCTTGAGAGGGTGAGGAGAGAATGAACGTGTATCCAAGATTCTTAGGCCTAGAGGTCGGGGATTTCGTATGAGGATCTGCCTGATTTTAGTGTCTTAGTTTCAGTCGACTCCACTGCTTGAATGTTGCTTGCTTCGTGCTTTGTGGGACTCGTATTGATGTGAATTAACTATCAAATGAATACATTAAATTACATGCTATAAAGGTTAAATAATCTTAGAATGAAGGATTTGGTCCTATTGTGTAGCTCTTGTCTGAGTCCAACCGTTGTAGGGTTGAGTCCTTTAGTCGAAAGATTATTTAAGCTTTGTTGCATGTAATTGTATTCATGAAGTGGTTAGCTGAAATTAGTAGCGTTTCTTCAACAGTTGATGGCAGGGGAGGTGGAGGAATCCTAGGGGAGCCTAGGAAGTATTTTAGTGCGGTTGCTACGCTGTTTAACAGATATTGAGAGTATTATTATGAGTAGGTGTATTAGAGGACCCAAGATGGTTCTAGAGGAAAGTATGGATAGGTGTGGAATGTAGTATTGGGCCCGTACTACTGAAAGCACAGGATCTATAATCGAATCGAGGAAAATTTCGGTTATTCTAAGGGCGGGATGGGGAAGATAGCATGGTTTGATATCATGATTCGTGGCAGTGGTTCCGTATATGTCGATCTTTTGTTTATGGTTGTTCAGGCATGAGGATGGGACTGGTAATTGTTTGGAGCCTCAGTGGCGATTTCAGTTTTGGTGGAATGGTACAGACCTATACGAGTTTGTTGGTTTTGAGGTCTCGAGGGCTTTGCTCCAGGCTGTGCACTTGAGTCGCGAGACTCAAGAAGGAAACTATTGTTATGATCGGATTGACGATTGCAGCTGGAAGTTGAGTGGTTGACTGATGGATTGGAATGTCGGTATCTATGGCGAGGAATATGTCCTTTCAGTTTTCCGAGTTCGGAAAAAGAGTAAGCTGGCTTGTGATTTTTTAGAGTTAAGATGTAAACCCAGCATGGGGCCAGTTGGTTGCGGTGTTTGGCGGCAGTATGACATCGTGGTAGTACGCAGGAGGATTGATATGGTATGGATGCTTAGTGATGCAATCAACGGTCTGCTTTCTTTGGATATAGTCAGGTGAGGTACCGGATTGACGGTCAGGATTGCAGGCGAGAAATGTATGTTTTGGATCTTAAGTTGGTGTTTTGCTTATGCATTGGAATGTAATCCTTAATGTTAAAGGTAGTTATGATTGGAAATTCCTAAGGTCTTCATCTGAAATGCAAAATCTCTTAGGGTTTACTTGGTCCTTCTGGAAGATCATCCTGCGTGTGTTATACATTCCAGGGTTAGGGATGGTTGTACCTGGTTGAGCTTGTTTGAGATATGGTTTGGTTAGAACATCAGTGGGTAGTATTTCGAACCCTAATTGGGAGAGAACTAGGTATTCTGCTTGGAGGATCATCGATCTGTTCGAGTTCATGATATTGAAGAATGGTTCATAGGGATCTGCGGTGCAGGTATGTAGGATCTCGGTTCAAGATTTGTTCAAGTTAAGGGTGTAGAGCAAGTGGCTATCGGATATGTGTTCAGGAAATACACGATTTGTCTCGTAGCAGAAAGTAGTTGGTCAAGTAGCTCGTTGTATCCATTGGTTCCTTTTTGGGATGCCAATGAATAGATGAGGAGGAGCTAGGCAAACAACTAGAAATTCCCTTTGAAGATCTCTCGGAAGCAAGCACCACAAGTATCGTGCCTCCAATGGAATCACACCCAAGCTAGCAAGAGGATAATTAAGAGAGAGGAGAGGGGAGAAGGAATTTTTTTTCCAAGGCTTGTAGAGGGAAGCATAAACGAAAACAAGGGTTAGTGTAACATCCCGGTATCAGGTATATCTCTTTAGCCCTTCTTCTTTCCTTAAGTTGTCAAATTTAGTCCTTGAGAAGATTATGTGATAATCGAGTACGCTGGGCGTATGGGAGTGTACGCTGCGCATACTCGTGAGCGTGTTCTTGACGCGGAGGTCACCCAGTATGCTGGGCGTACCATAGGGTACGCTAGGCGTACTAGGATTAGAATGAAAACCCTAAATGAGGGGTGAGCCGTATATAAGGAACATGATGGCCTCATTTCTGGCCACCATTTCCAGTCTCCAACCCTCTCATAAACCCTAAATCGCGTCCCTTGTGCTAAGAGTCCATTTGTGAGCTTGAAGTAACCTTGCGATATTCTTAGAGTGAAGGAGGTGCCTTGAAGAAGATAGAGTTGGAGTGCAAGCCTTGGATCTAAGCTTTTCTGAGGTTGGGGCATCTGTTGGAGGTAAAAAGCTCAAAGCTTTCTCATCTTTTTGATATGTGCATGTTTGGACCATTTTAGGGTTTTTGGACCCAAAGCTTGGAACTTTATGAGTTTGTTCAACTCCAGGACCTAATAACTGCTCCTTAGAGTGTCCTTAGTAGAGTAGAATCATAAAAATGGGATCTTGGACTTCATAACCACCCCATGCATGAGTTATGAGCCCTTTTGTGAGCATAGAGTGGGGGTTTTAGTGTTTGAGACTTCTTCAGCCATGCAAAGGCTTAAAGTCTCAGACTTTATGGAGTAAGAGCCTGTAGAAAGTCCAGATCTTGGATTGGAGCTAAGGTCTTAACAGGTTAAGACCAAATAAGTGGAAAGAGCAAAATTGGGCCGTACGCCGAGCGTAATTCTATTACGCCCATCGTATGGTCAAGGATCCCCCGATGCATGGCGAAGCTGTACGCCCAACGTAGAGGGTCGTACGCCCCGCGTACGTGACAAGGATTACGGATATATAAAGAATGCCGAAATCCGAGTTATAACGAAGAAGTTATGACCTGTCGAAGTTTCACGACAAAACCGGCTCGGTGCTGAATGTCGTAAAAAGTGAGTTTTTGATAAACTACTTTTTAGCCTTAGTGATCTAAACGAAACCCGTAGTGTTCGTTAAACCGAGAGTAGGTATAAAAAGAACACCCAAATCTGACTTCGTATGAGGAAGTTATGATTTTTCGAAGTTTCAGCTTAGTAGTAGACAGCTAAAAACTCGAATTTTAGATCGAGCAATTTTTAGCCGACACGACCTAAACAAGAATCGAAGGTCTCGTAAATAGTAGCACAACGGTAAAAAGTCTGACGAAAACGGACGTCGGATGAAGAAGTTATGGATTTTTAACGGATTTCCTGTCCCGGTCTGTTAAAAATAATAATATAAAAATTAAATCAAAATTAGCCGATGAAGTCTAAACGGAAGTTGTAGAGCGTAATTTTACCTACGCGCGCATATAAAGAACGTCAAAAACGGAGCTCGTATGCGAAAGTTATGGATTTTAGAAGTTTTGGCGCGAAAAACGAGAAAAATCCCAAAAACCGAGGAATTTCGCATAGGTGGACTTCGGCCACCTGTCCTCGCTTAGATTATGCCACGTGTCCGAAAAAACTGATGAGTCATCCGAGCTGCTGAAGCTGATCCGAAGTGGTCCACTGAGAAGGCGACACGTACCCTCTAACACATGTCCGAACCCTCACAGTATGCCACAGATGCCCCTACTTCGGACCTAGGCTTCGGTCCAATCACAAGAGGCCAGCAACCCCTTCGTACGCGCAGCCCTCGTGCGAGCCTTGCCCTGCGAGCCTCGTTTCTTCGCCACCTGGAGGCTTCTTAGCCGTTGGATCAGGAGGCTCGCCCTTATAAATAGGAGGGTGCGAGACCTCCCGGGTATATTTTGGAAAAGTGTCAATTTTAGTCCCTAAACTCATATTTCTTTCATATTAACATCCCCCGAAGCCCCGGTATCGATTATAACCCCCAGAATACGCCACAAAGTGCCCGTGAAGCCCGGAAAATTTATCTTTTCGGTTTCGAAGCCCGACCTTTGCAGAGCCCGGTTTCTCAATAAAACTCCCTGTTTTATTAGAAACGATCGTTTTAGGAAACGAATTGCTGCCCGATTATCATCAAATAATGTGAGTGTGTAGTTACTTTCACTTTACACATAGATATGAAGTATTTAGCTTAAAATACGTGCTATGTGTAAATATGTTAATTGTTTATTTGAGGTGACTGTTGAATAGATGTTTTATACAAGTTTTAAACTGTATATGTATTTTATCTACAAATATGTTGGGTAGAACATGGGTAGACAAAATAGTCGGTGGGTGTTAAAATGATGAGAGGCCTCGGTGTCGGTGTTTTTGTTGGTGTTGTTGTTGTAGTCGTCTAGCGGAGTATAGATGACGATCACGGACCTTTCTAGACAGTCCAGTGGTACACTAGCAAGTTCTCAACTTGTAGGTGTTGATGAACTAAATGTTCATTGGTGTACTCCAATCCCCCTCATGTTTGCCTTTAGGACATGTATGGCTGAGGAGTCCCCTTAGCAGTAATGTCCAACCCGATGATATTCCTTAGGCTAAGTCCCTTATGTTAGGTGTTTAGGGACGTAAAGTGAGAACAACGGGAATGGGTAATCAGGATTATTGTTGATTGGCAAACTTAATAAGTTATTATTATTGTGGGTTGAAAACCCTTTATGCTCACTAGGCTCCCAAGCCTGACCCACTCAACTTTTTATGATTATAGCTAGTGGACCCCGAGCATAGTCGGAGGACGATGAGAGATTTTTGATTATAGGCCAGTAGTTGTAAATAACTGTAGTAAGGCTTATAATGTCTTGTTTATGCTTTTGATCTGTATCGGTACATGACATCCCGAGGTTTTGATATATATATGGAAAATATATACCTTCTTAAAGAAGGGTTTTGATAAACTTTTATCATGTTTTATTTTGGGGACCTATTCCGCAACATCTTTTGAAAAGATTTCTCTGATTTTATTTTAAAAAGCATAAATTAAATCGGTCTTTTCTGGCTGAGAAATTAGGGGATGTCACAGTTGGTATCAGAGCATTAGTTTAAGCGAACTAAGAAATTGTAGGATTTCTAGACTTAAACTTAGAATGCTAAGTGATGATTGTGAGGTGAGTTTCTACCATATTTTAGACACGAGCACTAGTTTATTTTAGGAAAGGTGCCTAAAATGCCTTTATGTGCTAAATGCTATATGTTGCCATATATGCCATTATTTGTTCGGATCTATGGTCTGTTGCCGACCGGATCTGGAAACCTTATGTGTGTAGGATTCTAAGCGTATGATTATGATGGGTTTTGAGCATTCTAACACTTCCTAAGTGTACATGCAACCCTAATAACCTTGGATCTATGTTTGTCTAATAATCATGCAAAGTTGAATTCCAAGGTTATATTCCTATCTAGCATACATGGGGAACATTTTTAACTTGAATGAAAGATAGAATAACTTACCTTGTTGTTGATTATGATCCTTGAAACCTTGTGAGCCTAGCACCCCAAGTGTGATGCCTCAAATGTTTCACACAACACCAAATGCAAAGGAGTAAACTTTGAGAGAATCTTACACTTGCAAAATCGGCTCTAGCCCTCTTGTTTCTTATGTGTAGCCAATTTTGGTGGAGAATGGGTTTCTTATATAGTGTTGACACATCTAGGGTTACACCATGTAAACCCTAATGTGTCATGACTCTTCATTTCCATGACCCATGGGTTTGTAACTCCCATGGAGCATCCTATGGGTGGAACCCAACTTGATAATCCATGGAGCCTCTTAGCCCACTATATAAGATATGGAAGATTTACATAATCTACCCATATATTTAATTAGTTATCTTTTGATCACTTAATTAATTCTAAATTAATTCTTGATCAAACTAATTAAATAATATTATTAATATATTAGAACTTATAATATATTAATAAACCATAAGTGTTATTTCTCTCATTTTAGTTTATCCAATTGCATGGTGCCATGCAACCCAAATGGACCATGCCGGGTCGGGTCAAGTACATACCAGAAATAGTTATGGACTTAGACACCTTATCCAACAGTCTCCCACTTGGATAAGTCTAATAAGTATAACTGCAATACTTCAGGAACCGATCGGCAATCGTAGCTCTTTCAAGGTCTCTTGGAACTGAGAAGATGATGATACGCCATTTAAGATAAGTGATCATATAATCCTCTGTTCTAGATATCAGCCGGACAAATACATGGAACAATGTCTTACTTATTGTCCAGCAGTTTGTTTCCCGATTTCCGATTTGTTTGACAAAGAACTCCATTGAACACATCAACTTAGTTCTGACCGGGCCCGGTACATAGGTCAAAACAAAATCATCGAGGGGCCCAGATATCAGCTTCTAATCCAAGAAGGAACAGATAAACTTCGACTCATATGTTTGTTCTACTACTCATTGAATTATACACAAGAGCATGTTTTATAACATCGAGTTACCAATGCGTTTTCGTACAATCAATGCATAACCAACTCATAAGTAACAAATCATATATCTAGGTTCGAAGACTTATATGATATTACCGTCTCATGATCACTCGAGATAAATTCCATGAAGTGATTCCAGTGAGAGCGTGGGTTGAGTCCAATGCTCAGAACTTATGAGCACTCATGAGTGTTGTGGCCATGTCGAACAACTTAGACCTCTGCAACCAATCATGACAGTCTTGATTCATACCTACTTCCGACATATGACCGACTGTGGAGGTTCGAATAATATGATATACCAAACATAATTATTCTAGAAGTCAAAACATGTAAAAGAAATATAGTAAACGATCGACAAGAGATAGCAACACTTTACTCATAAATAAAACACCTTTTATTCATCATCTAATGTCAATTACACTTTACAAATTTCAAGGTTATCTAACTACTAAATCTAATGTCATCCTTCAGCCCTATGCTCCGAGCATGCTGGAGATGCTTAACCCGAGTCAGTCCCTTCGTGAGGGGATCTGCTGGATTCTTATCCGATGATACCCTCTTTGCCACGAGGAGTCCTTCTTCTATTCGATGTCTGATGAAATGGTATTTTCTGTCGATGTGTCTGGATCTCCCGTGATCCCTTGGTTCCTTGGCTAAGGCAACTGCACTTTCACTATCACATAAAATTTCCATTGGCTCTTTAATAGCTGGTACAACTCCAAGGTCTCCAATGAAGTTCTTCAGCCATATCGCCTCCTTTGCTGCGTCGCTAGCTGCTATATACTCTGATTCGCAAGTTGAATAAGCCACTATCTCTTGCTTGGAACTCTTCCAAGAAATTGCTCCTCCATTTAAGGTAAAGACCCAGCCTGACTGAGAGCGGAAATTATCCCTATCAGTCTGAAAGCTAGCATCACTATACCCTACAACTCTCAAGTCTTCACTCCCACCGAGGGTAAGGACCCAGTCCTTAGTCCTCCGTAGGTACTTGAGGATATTCTTTACCGCAGTCCAGTGTGCCTTGCCAGGGTTCCCCTGATACCTGCTAACCATGCTCAAAGCAAAGGCTACATCAGGTCGAGTACACGTCATAGCATACATGATCGATCCTACAGCCGAAGCATAAGGTATTCGACTCATTTCTGCTATCTCAGCCTCAGTACTAGGGCTTTGTGTCTTACTCAATTTGGCATTACTCTGGATGGGTAACTCTCCTTTCTTGGAGTCCTGCATGCCGAATCTCTTCAACACCTTATCCAAGTAAGTACTCTGACTAAGTCCAATTAGTCTTTTACTCCGGTCTCTCAAGATCCTTATCCCTAGAATATAGGCAGCTTCTCCTAGGTCCTTCATAGAGAAACACTTCCCAAGCCAGGACTTAACTTCCTGCAGAGTTGGGATGTCATTTCCTATGAGTAGTATGTCATCCACATACAATACCAAAAAGCTAACTATACTCCCACTAGCCTTGACATATACACAAGATTCATCTTCACTCCTAGAAAAGCCAAATTCCTTGACTTTCTCATCAAAGCAAAGATTCCATCTGCGAGGTGCTTGCTTTAACCCATAAATGGATTTCTCAAGCTTACACACTCTATTAGGGTACTCTGTGTTGACAAAACCCTCTGGCTGACTCATGTAAACATCCTCAGCCAACTTTCCATTAAGGAAATCGGTTTTGACATCCATTTGCCATATTTCATAGTCATGAAATGCGGCTATGGCTAACAGAACCCTAATAGACTTAATCTTGGCCACTGGAGAAAAGGTCTCATCATAATCAACTCCCGGAGTTTGTGAGAAACCCTTTGCAACCAGTCGTGCCTTATAAGTGTGTACATTACCATCCATGTCGGTCTTCTTCTTGAAGATCCATTTGCACCCTACAGTCTTACGACCTGGTACATTCTCAACCAAGTTCCAAACTTGATTGTCATACATGGACTGTATCTCGCTGTCCATTGCCTCTTTCCACTTGGCTGACTCAGGGCCTGCCATGGCTTCCGCGTAACTGTTAGGTTCATCCAGACCTATCAGTGTCTCATCACTGATAAGTGTATCACCTTCCGCAGTAATATGGAATCCATAGTAATGCTCAGGTGCATTCCTAACCCTTGTGGAACGCCTCAGAGGTACAGACTTGTCAATTGGCTCAACAGAAGTTTCCTCCTCAAGTTGAGTGCTAGGGTTTGAAGTTCCTTCACCACTTGACTCTTGAATTTCTTCAAGGTCAACTAGCCTCCCACTGTCTCCTTGGCTTATGAACTCTCTCTCTCTCTCTCGAAAGAAAGCCCTCCTAGCTACAAAGACCACATTCTCACTAGGTCTGTAGAAGAGGTAACCAAAGGATTTCTGTGGGTAGCCGATGAAAATACACCTCTCACTTCGAGGTTCGAGCTTATCATGAGTCTCGCGTCTCACGAAAGCCTCACAACCCCAAATCTTAATGTGGTCTAGTTTGGGTACTTTACCAGTCCACATCTCATGAGGAGTTTTTGCAACTTTCTTTGTGGGAACTAGATTAAGGATATGGGCGGCAGTCTCTAAGGCATACCCCCAAAATGAGATTGGTAGCGAAGCTCGACTCATCATGGAACGAACCATATCCAACAAGGTTCGATTACGCCTCTCAGCTACACCATTCAAATGCGGTGTCCTGGGAGGTGTCAATTGTGAGACAATCCCACATTCCCTAAGATAGTCGAGGAACTCTGAACTAAGATACTCACCACCTCGATCGGATCGAAGCATCTTAATGTTCCTGCCCAATTGATTCTCGACTTCCTGTTTAAACTCTTTAAACCTCTCAAAAGTCTCTGACTTATGCTTGATTAAGTAGACATATCCATATCTACTGTAATCATCAGTAAAAGTCAAATAATAATGATTAGCATCCCTTGTGGCATGTTTGAAGGGCCCACACACATCCGTGTGTATAAGATCCAATAAACCTTCACCCCTCTCACAAGAGCCTGTGAAGGGTGACTTTGTCATTTTTCCAAGTAAGCATGATTCGCAACTATCATCTGACTTTAGGTCAAATGACTCCAATACTCCATCCTTTTGGAGTTGGCCTATGCGTTTCTTGCTTATATGTCCAAGACGACAATGCCATAATGATGCTTTATCCAAGTTATTATCATTAACATAATCAATACACAATACATTATTTCTTAAGTTATCAACCACAGGTACAATTTCATACACACCATCACAAGGTAATGCTTTAAAATAAAGAACATTATTAAAGAAAGCATTAATCGAACCAACTTCATTATCAAATGAAAAGGTGAAACCTTGTTTATACAATGCATGAAAGGAAATAATATTTCTTGCCATTTCTGGCGAATAACAACATTTATTCAAATCTAAACTAAACCCACTACTTAGCGATAAAGTATAAACTCCAATCTTGGTGACATGTAAAGCTTTCCTATTCCCCATGATTAAGTTTATTCTTCCATGCTCCACATTCTCACTTCTTCTTAGTCCCTGCAAATCAGAACATATATGAATACCACAATCGGTATCAAGGACCCAAGAGTTAGAATGGGGTGAGTTATTAGATAAGATAGTGTAAATACCTGCATGGTTGGGTTTAACTTTCCCATCCTTCACATCTTGCTGGTACTTTGGGCAGTTCCGCTTCCAATGTGACTTTTCATGGCAATAGAAGCATTCAACCTCTTTAGGGTCAGAAGAAGGAGTGACAAAACCTTTCTTGGTTCCACTTGAAGAAGAGCCATCAAGGGTCCTAGCCTTGGTACCCTTCGAAGAGCTCTTCCTATTCTTCCCTCTACCTTTCCCGATTGCCAAAACCGGGGCGGAGTTTGGAGTAGGAGTGTTAACAACCGACTTACCCTTAAGACCTGTTTCTGCGGTCTTGAGGAGTCCCTGAAGTTTGCTGAGTGTGACCTCTTCCTTATTCATGTGATATGTCATGCGAAATTGATCATAGCACGATGGTAAGGAATGCAAAATGATATCTATTGCAAGCTCCTCAGGGAAGTTCACATTAAGCTTCAACAACCGATCCACATACCTTTGCATTTTCTGCATGTGGCTCGTGACGGATTCCCCGTCCTTCATCATGGTTGTTATGATAGAGCATATGATTTCATACCTCTCTTGTCGTGCACTTTGATGGTATCTTTCCATCAGATATTGGTGCATTTCAAAAGGATAGAAGTCCTCATAGGACTTTTGGAGTTCCGCTGTCATGGTGGCCAACATGATGCATGCCACTTTTGTAGCATCCCTTTCATGTGCCTGGAAGTCAGCGATCTCCTGGGGAGTTGCAGTGGTCTCATCAATCTCCTTAAGCTCCTTGTCAAGGACATATTCTTTGTCCTCGTAGCGGGTAATCATCCTGATGTTTCTGATCCATTCATTGAAGTTGGATCCATCAAAAGTGACTTTCCCACACAAGTTCATAAGGGTAAAGGAGCCATTAGGATTAGAGCCAGAAGCAGCATTGTTTGAAGACATCTGAAAGAAGAGAACAAGATTAGTTTAGATATTAAGAGAGTCCTTAATAAAACACCCAAATGTGATATTAAGGCTAGGATCCAATCACAATATATTATAACTTAGAAGAGGTATGCCGTAATCCAAGCTATAACATATTTGAAAGGTAGGTGAATGACGATTCACCAATTTCCACCATGAAAAGCGAAATATAGATATTAGGTTTTTAATTGGTTCTTAGAAATTCCTAGATTCTTTTGAGATTCAATGAACTTTTCAAAGGCATGTTTCAATGTCGAGTGTGCCCTCCAAGTTTTGTGACTGGCATACCGAGGATCACAAAACGAGGTGTGAAGTAACCATGCAAATCACTTGGTACCCTCAAGGTTTATCACTCAATCGATGTGCCGGTAAACCACACACGCTCCACCGATGCTATGGTAAACCTTAAGTCACCCTTTACCTACCTTGCTAAGTCCAAGTTAGTGTGCCAGTTAACCACACACGCTCCACCAACGACTTAAACAAAGTGTAAAGTGTAATTTCATGGATTAGCACCTTATTCACATTTTCCTAAAGTAACTAAGATTGGGAATTTAATAAAAGCATTTAGTTACTTTATAATATTCATCATACTTTTAATGAGAATTTATAAGTCCTTGTCTTACCCGTTCGGCTAACGACCCTCCACCGATCAAGGAAGCGGTGGGTGAGAGTGGACACCCATTAAGTTACCATTTTATAGGCAACAACCTTATACCCCCCTTATAGACCGGCTTCGTGAATGAGGCGTAGTAGCGGTAAGACGACTTGACGTTATACATATATATATTAGTAACTTATAATATTATAAAGTATAAGGGTTGAATTTTAACTTTTAAAATTCTAAGGGTTGGAACTAAAGTTTTAATCAAGACTTTACATGTTCCAAAACTTGAGGGCAAGTTTTGTAAACTTCCAAAACTTTTCATTTCTTATAACTTATAAATTAATTGAGTAATAAAAATGAAGGCTCTTCATTTTTATAACTTTTGTGTTCTTTTAATGGCTTTAATAAAAGTGAGACTTTTGGTTTTCCATAACTTGAGGACAAGTTATGGACTCCATTAAAACACATTATGATCATGAATTAAACTACCATGAAGGTTACAAACAATTCCTATGATCATCTAATCTTCATAAGTTCAAGAACATGAATATGAACACTTTCAAGAATCAAAAATTACACTTAAAAAAAACTTGTAATTTTAATAATTGCCATTGTAAATGGATTAGCATAAACATAACACCATCTAAAACAAGCTTTAAAACATCAAAACAGTTTAGGGTAATGTTTCTAGTCCATTTCCAGCAACAAATGTGCAAACTTTCATACGAGCAGAAAACAGAAAAACGATTTTTTTTTCAAGCTGTTTGCACACAAAAAAGAAAAAAAAACAACAAACGAACCATGCTCTGATACCACTGATGGGTTTTGAGCATTCTAACACTTCCTAAGTGTACATGCAACCCTAATAACCTTGGATCTATGTTTGTCTAATAATCATGCAAAGTTGAATTCCAAGGTTATATTCCTATCTAGCATACATGGGGAACATTTTTAACTTGAATGAAAGATAGAATAACTTACCTGGTTGTTGATTATGATCCTTGAAACCTTGTGAGCCTAGCACCCCAAGTGTGATGCCTCAAACGCTTCACACAACACCAAATGCAAAGGAGTAAACTTTGAGAGAATCTTACACTTGCAAAATCGGCTTTAGGCCTCTTGTTTCTTATGTGTAGCTAATTTTGGTGGAGAATGGGTTTCTTATATAGTGTTGACACATCTAGGGTTACACCATGTAAACCCTAATGTGTCATGACTCTTCATTTCCATGACCCATAGGTTTGTAACTCCCATGGAGCATCCATGGAGCATCCTATGGGTGGAACCCAACTTGATAATCCATGGAGCCTCTTAGCCCACTATATAAGATATGGAAGATTTACATAATCTACCCATATATTTAATTAGTTATCTTTTGATCACTTAATTAATTCTAAATTAATTCTTGATCAAACTAATTAAATAATATTATTAATATATTAGAACTTATAATATATTAATAAACCATAAGTGTTATTTCTCTCATTTTAGTTTATCCAATTGCATGGTGCCATGCAACCCAAATGGACCATACCGGGTCGGGTCAAGTACATACCATAAATAGTTATGGACTTAGACACCTTATCCAACAGATTACGAGATTAGAACTAACATGTAAACGTTTCGGAGTGGTAAGGGAATTGTCATGTATAACAAGGATAAAGACCTAAATTCGCCTTATTTGGTATATAGATTGTAATGGCAAGAACGCGAAGTGGAGCGGGAAATGCAAACAGAAACCAACAACCTCAACCCCAAGTGGTGGAACAGGTGCCTATAGCAGGAGCTGCACCAGAACCCATCACTATGGCTGGAGTACGAACTATGATTCAGACCATGTTGGCTGAACAAAGAGAGGAGTTGAGGCAAATGTTGCTGAACAACAGGGATGAACCTTCAGTTCCTGTTGAACAACATGAACTAAATGAAGATCGATCTGAAGAAGGGAACAACAGCATATCGGTTGGTCATAGTGAACCGCTTGTGGTTGGGAGGAATAACCACGAGGGTAGAGTGGAGAGAAATGGGTGCAAGTATAAGGACTTTATGACTTGTAAGCCATCGACCTTCACTGGAAAAGAAGATCCTGTCGGAGTAATGGACTGGATCTCGGAAATGGAGTTGGCTTTCATGACTTGTGATTGCCAAGGCAAGTTACAAACCACTTTTGCAGTACGTCAGTTCAGGGGTAGTGCTGCTCGTTGGTGGAACACATTGGGGAAAACCCTAAGCCCTAATGAGCCACTACAAATGACTTGGGCAGAGTTCTTGGTGCACTTTAACTGCAAGTACTGCTCGGCCCAAAACGTACTTGAGTTAGAAAACCAATTTCTAACGTTGCAGAAGGGGACTATGACCGTTGACGAGTATACGAATAACTTCACAGACAAAATGGAGTTTGCTTTGCGTATTGTCCCAGATGAGCTAGCGAAAATTGACAGGTACGCAAAGGGACTTCCATGGGAGTATGCGATGCCAGTACGTCAGACACTTACTTTGGAGGCAGCTATCTGGGCTGCCAAGTCTGTTGAAGATATGATCAAGGGGAGAGCCGCCAGCAAGGTTGAAGTTGGCGAAAAGATAAAGTTTGAAGGAACGTCAGGTTCCAATAAAAAGAACAAATTCTCGAAGTCTGGTTCGAGAAAATTCGGAGGAGGAGCCGAAGCCAAATGGTGTGACAGGTGCAAGAAGAAACATGCTGGGAAGTGCAGCGTGGAACTCACTTGTTACAAGTGTGGAAATCCAGGGCATTATGCCAATAATTGCACCTTCACTAATAGCGTCTGTCATGGGTGCCATGAAGAAGGGCATATTTTGAGGGATTGCCCGAAGAAGAAGGACGCAGCGAAACCCAATCTTCCACCAAAGCCGAAGGCGAGAGCCTTTCAGATGACGCTCGAAGCTGCGAAAGAAGAAGCCGATGTCGCTTTAGGTACCTTTCTCGTAAACGAATTGCCTGCCCAAATTTTGTTTGATTCTGGAGCCAATTACTCCTTTATATCGCATGAATTTGGTTGAAAACTAGCTTTGCCTGTTGATAGACTAGTTAATGCTTTATTAGTTGAAATTGCTAGTGGCAAGTTTGTACCTGTTACCCATCGTATGAAAAACATCCTCATTGACTTGGATGGGAATAAGTTCCACGAGGAATTATTGCCTATCGAGTTAAATGGTTTCGACATAGTTTTAGGAATGGATTGGCTTAGCGCCAATGATGCCGAAATAATGTGTAGGAAGAATATAGTAAAAGTAAACCCGCCAGGGAAAGAGTCGTTTATGGTGTATGGAGACAAACGCAGAGTAAATTCTGGAATCATTTCTCTAATGAAAGCCAGAAAGTGGTTGGCCAAGGGGTGTACATCATATCTAGCGTTCATGATCGATGCTCAGAAGGAAAAGAAGGAGGTGCAGGATATTCCGGTGGTGTGTGATTATCCGGAAGTCTTTCCCGAAGATCTTCCCGGATTGCCCCCTGATCGACAAGTGGAGTTTCGTATCGACTTGTTGCCAGGAACGACGCCGATAGCCAAAGCACCATATCGATTAGCACCAACCGAAATGAAAGAACTTATGACACAACTTCAGGAGTTATTGGACAAAGGTTTCATTCGACCTAGTTCATCACCCTGGGGAGCCCCTGTGTTATTTGTAAAGAAGAAAGACGGAAGCATGAGAATGTGCATCGATTACAGAGATCTGAATAAAGCGACCATAAAGAACAAGTATCCCTTGCCGAGGATCGATGACCTGTTCGACCAGTTGCAAGGTTCGAGCTACTTCTCGAAGATCGATCTTAGGTCAGGATACCATCAACTAAAGGTGAGAGAGCAGGATATCGAAAAGACTGCGTTCAGAACAAGATATGGACACTATGAATTTTTGGTTATGTCGTTTGGATTAACCAATGCCCCAACAGCTTTCATGGATTTGATGAACAGGGTTTGTAAACCATTCCTTGATAAATCCGTGATAGTATTCATAGACGATATCTTGATCTATTCGAAAAGCAAGCAGGAGCATGAAAAGGATCTGCGTGAAGTGCTAGAAGTTCTAAAAGAGGAGAAGATGTATGCAAAGTTCTCCAAATGTGAATTTTGGATTCAAGAAGTCCAATTTTTAGGTCATGTGGTTAACCAAGATGAAATAATGGTTAACCCAGCAAAGATTGAAGCTGTGATGAAGTGGGAACAACCAAAAAGTCCCACGGAGATTCGAAGCTTTTTAGGATTAGCCGGATATTATCGCTGATTTATCCAAGGCTTTTCTTCGATCGCTACTCCATTAACAGATTTGACCCACAAAGGAGCTACTTATGCTTGGAATGAAAAGCATAAGGAGGCCTTTGAAAAGTTAAAGAAGAGATTGTGTGAAGCACCGATTCTTTCATTACCAAAAGGAGTTGAAGACTTCGCAGTTTATAGTGATGCCTCTGGAGTTGGGTTAGGATGTGTTCTGACCCAAAGGGATAAAGTGATAGCGTATGCATCGAGGCAGTTGAAAGAACATGAAAAGAACTACCCCACTCATGATCTGGAGTTGGCAGCGGTAGTATTCGCCTTAAAGATATGGAGGCACTATCTTTATGGTACTAAATGTAAACTTTTCACTGATCATAAGAGTCTTCAATATCTCTTTAATCAGAAGGAATTGAACATGAGACAGCGGCGCTGGCTGGAACTACTCAAGGACTACGACTGTGAGATACTTTACCACCCTGGTAAAGCAAATGTTGTTGCTGATGCTCTCAGTCGGAAGGTAAATCTTGAAAAGAGAAGGCCAAGAGAGCTGAAAATTGAAGTCGTCTCGACAATTGTGGAAAGTATAAAGAAAGCTCAGGAGGAAGCTTTGGAGAAAAATAACCGGAAGGAGGAACATTTGGGAAAAACGTTGGTGTTTGATACAAACGGTCAAGGATTGAAGGTATTCAAAATAGGATTTGGGTACCTAAGAAGGGAGGAGTAAGAGGTCTTCTGATGGAAGAAGCTCACAAAACCATGTACTCGATTCATCCCGGTAGTACGGAAATGTATAGGGATCTAGAACCCTATTACTGGTGGCCGACGATGAAGCTCGATGTTGCTAAGTATGTGGCCGAGTGTGTAACTTGTGCTAGGGTTAAGGCACAACATCAGAAACCGTATGGGAGTTTAGAACCTTTACCTGTACCCATGGGTAAATGGGAGGGCATTACCATGGATTTTGTGAATAAACTGCCCAAGACAAGGAACGATCACGACTTGATTTGGGTGGTCGTTGATCGCTTCACTAAGAGTGGGCATTTCATAGCCACTAACGAGAAATGGTCTATGGATAAACTTACGAATTCTTACGTGAAGGAAATTGTGAGGCTACACGGTGTTCCGTTAACGATTGTATCCGATCGTGACAGCCATTTTACCTCAAGGTTTTGGAGGAGTCTACAAGAGGAATTGGGTACCAAGTTGTGTTTGAGTACAGCTTACCATCCGCAAACTGATGGTCAAAGCGAACGAACAATTCAAACATTGGAGGATATGCTGAGAGCATGTACCCTAGAATTCCAAGGTAACTGGGATGAACATTTACCTCTAGTAGAATTCTCCTATAATAATAGTTTCCACTCAAGCATTAAGATGGCACCTTATCACGCTTTGTATGGGGAAAAGTGTCGAACGCCATCATGTTGGCTGGAAGTTGGGGAAAAGCAGTTTATGGGACCTGAAATAGTCCATCAGACTGCTGAAAAGTTGAAAGTAATAAGGGAAAGGATGTTAGCTACTCAAGATCGTCAAAAGAGCTATGCTGACAAGAAAAGACAACCGATATCCTTCGAAGTTGGAGATTCGGTTTTACTTAAAGTCTCGCCGTGGAAGGGACTTATAAGATTTGGTAAAAGGGGAAAGTTGAGTCCACGGTTTATTGGACCATTTAAAGTTCTTCAGAGGATCGGGAATCAAGCTTACAAGCTAGAATTACCGAAAGAACTGGAGGGTATTCATAACACCTTTCATGTGTGTTATTTGAGGAAGTTCATGGGAGATGCGCCCGACATAATTCCGATTTCTGAGTTAAAGGTGGATGAAAACAAGAGGTTGATTGAAGAACCTGAGGCGATCGTTGACCGTAAGACTATGAATTTGCGACGCAAGATGGTTGATTTAGTGCTTGTGCGCTGGAAACATACAAATGGGCCAAATCTCACCTGGGAAACGGAGAGTGACATGATGAGTCGCTACCTGCAGTTGTTTGTTGGTGTGTGATTCCGGGGACGGAATCATCCTAAGGGGGAGAGAATTGTAACACTCGTGTTTCTAGCCTAGGCATTAATCTTGATATGATAGTCTAGGTTAACCTTTGTAACTCATTTTGAAGAAATGAAAAAGGAATTATGTGAATTCTATGTGTTTTATGCTTAATTAGTAGCAGTTAATTAATTAAGAATAAAAATGAGCGTCGAAAATAAACTTTAGATAAAGCCGACATCTATGAAGAAAGTTGTAGTGGTCGTGACAAGGATTACGGATATATAAAGAATGCCGAAATCCGAGTTATAACGAAGAAGTTATGACCTGTCGAAGTTTCACGACAAAATCGGCTCGGTGCTGAACGTCGTAAAAAGTGAGTTTTTGATAAACTACTTTTTCGCCTTAGTGATCTAAACGAAACTCGTAGTGTTCGTTAAACCGAAAGTAGGTATAAAAAGAACACCCAAAGCTGACTTCGTATGAGGAAGTTATGATTTTTCGAAGTTTCAGCTTAACAGTAGACATCTAAAAACTCAAATTTTAGATCGAGCTATTTTTATCCGACACGACCTAAACAAGAATCGAAGGTCTCGTAAATAGTAGCACAACGGTAAAAAGTCTGACGAAAACGGACGTCGGATGAAGAAGTTATGAATTTTTAACGGATTTCCTGTCCCGGTCTGTTAAAAATAATAATATAAAAATTAAAGTCAAAATTAGCCGACGAAGTCTAAATGGAAGTTGTAGAGCGTAATTTTACCTACGCGTGCATATAAAGAACGTCAAAAACGGAGCTCGTATGTGAAAGTTATGGATTTTAGAAGTTTTGGCGCGAAAAACGAGAAAAATCCCCAAAACCGAGGAATTTTGCATAGGTGGACTTCGGCCACCTGTCCTCGCTTAGAATATGCCACGTGTCCGAAAAAACTGATGAGTCATCCGAGCTGCTGAAGCTGATCCGAAGTGGTCCACTGAGAAGGCGACACGTACCCTCTAGCACATGTCCGAACCCTCGCAGTATGCCACAGATGCCCCTACTTCGGACCTAGGCTTCGGTCCAATCACAAGAGGCCAACAGCCCCTTCGTACGCGCAACCCTCATGCGAGCCTTGCCCTGCGAGCCTTGGATCTTCGCCACCTGGAGGCTTCTCAGCCGTTGGATCAGGAGGCTCGCCCCTATAAATAGGAGGGTGCGAGACCTCCCGGGTATATTTTGGAAAAGTGTCAATTTTAGTCCCTAAACTCATATTTCTTTCATATTAACATCCCCCGAAGCCCCGGTATCGATTATAACCCCCCAGAATATGCCACAAAGTGCCCGTGAAGCCCGGAAAATTTATTTTTTCGGTTTCGAAGCCCGACCTTTGCAGAGCCCGGTTTCTCAATAAAACTCCCGGTTTTATTAGAAACGATCGTTTTAGGAAACGAATTGCTGCCCGATTATCATCAAATCACGTGAGTGTGTAGTTACTTTCACTTTACACATAGATATGAAGTATTTAGCTTAAAATACGTGCTATGTGTAAATATGTTAATTGTTTATTTGAGGTGACTGTTGAATAGATGTTTTATACAAGTTTTAAACTGTATATGTATTTTATCTACAAATATGTTGGGTAGAACATGGGTAGACAAAATAGTCGGTGGGTGTTAAAATGATGAGAGGCCTCGGTGTCAGTGTTGTTGTTGGTGTTGTTGTTGTAGTTGTCTAGCGGAGTATAGATGACGATCACGGACCTTTCTAGACAGTCCAATGGTACACTAGCAAGTTCGCAACTTGTAGGTGTTGATGAACTAAATGTTCATTGGTGTACTCCAATCCCCCTCATGTTTGCCTTTAGGACATGTATGGCTGAGGAGTCCCCTTAGCAGTAGTGTCCAACCCGATGATATTCCTTAGGCTAAGTCCCTTATGTTAGGTGTTTAGGGACGTAAGGTGAGAACAACGGGAATGGGTAATCAGGGTTATTGTTGATTGGCGAACTTAATAAGTTATTATTATTGTGGGTTGAAAACCCTTTATGCTCACCAGGCTCCCAAGCCTGACCCACTCAACTTTTTATGATTATAGGTAGTGGACCCCGAGCATAGTCGGAGGACGATGAGAGATTTTTGATTATAGGCCAGTAGTTGTAAATAACTGTAGTAAGGCTTATAATGTCTTGTTTATGCTTTTGATCTGTATCGGAACATGACATCCCGAGGTTTTGATATATATATGGAAAATATATACCTTCTTAAAGAAGGGTTTTGATAAACTTTTATCATGTTTTATTTTGGGGACCTATTCCGCAACATCTTTTGAAAAGATTTCTCTGATTTTATTTTAAAAAGCATAAATTAAATCGGTCTTTTCTGGCCGAGAAATTAGGGGATGTCACAGTCAACAAGTGGACTTTTGGACCCATGGAGGGGTAAAATGGTCTTTTACCCTTCTGTGAGTACATAGGAAGGGTTCGTTTGGCCTTGTGAGTGCTGTTATTAAATAGGGATATCTATTGTGTATGTTAGGCGGAGGCTAGAGTGGTGAGACGAGTTCGAGACTATCCGATTGTTGACAGGTGAGTCTTCTCACTATACCTTACCTGGAATGGTAACTATGTGTGACCGGAAGGTATTATGTGCTTATAAGTGTTATGTGATATATGTTCTATGTGATATGTATATGTTATATCCTGAGTTTGCATGGTTTGGACCGGAAGGTCAACAGGGTTTGGACCGGACGGTCAACAGAGTTAGGACCGGAAGGTCATCATGGGTAGGACCAGAATGTCTACCAGAGTTGTGGGACCGGAAGGTCCCACTGAGACACATTGACCGGAAGGTCTCGTAGAGCTATAGCCTCGAGTGGCTTATTTTATGTACGTGGTATTTTGGGGAACTCACTAAGCATGCGTGCTTACCGTGTTATGTGATATGTGTTTCAGGTACTTCAGAGGACCGCGAGAAGGCACCGACATGATTGTACACACACACAGTTGAGACGGAGTTATGTCGTGGATCCTGGATTTGATATAATGTTTTGAAAACTTTGTTGACTGATATTTGGTGTTTAAATAATATGACATGTGTTTTATGAGATTAGAAATGAAAATTTTGGTTTGATAATTTTCTGTCGTTACAAGTTGGTATCAGAGCCTTGGTTTGAGGGATTCGGATACACCTTCTGGTATGTCTGGACTCAAACTGAGGATTTGAGAAAAGTTTTCAAAAGAAGCGATTTTTCTAAAAACGAGTAAGAGATTTTAAAAGAAAGTGGAAAAAATAACAGTGTGTATAATCAGCCAGCGCCCGAACGGTGATTTCCCAAAATACCCTTACTTTATGTATTATGAGATATGTTATGCATGCTAGAATGTAGGCAGGGTATTTCATATTTTAGGACTAAAGTGGCCTGATTTGTGATGCCTTAGCCTAGGAATTACTGCTACTGTGAATTTCTGTGAGTACAAGTAGGTAGCAGAGAGGAGCTTATGAGGTGTCTACTAGAGAGTAGCCTGTGTTCCGAGAGTCATAGAGTATTTGTGATCTGAGTTCCATGGAGGAGGACTTGGGGTGAATACGAATGCGGTGTGGAAGGTAGTATTGGGCCCGTACTACTGGAAACACCGGATTAGTGAGCAGCCCAAGTAAGAATCCTTTGGATGCTAAGGAACCAGTAGGGTCGGGTGATCGAGTGTGGGTATACTCGAGCGAGTCTCTGATTATTTTGTGTTGTGTTTAAGAGGCATCATGGTGGGAACGTGCCACAACCCAGGAGGCAGTGGTACCAGTGGTACCAGTGACGAGGAGATTCGTAGGATGATCCACGAGGAGGTGGCCGCAACCATTCGAGCTGAGATACCGGAGATGTTTGGGTCTATCAAGACCACATTGATTGAGACATTTAACGAGCGATATGCTGCTTTTACCGAGGCTGCTGCTGCTGCGGCCACCGTAGCTGTCGCCGCTGCTAGGCCGCAGGGGGGTGATTCGTTGCTGTACCAGGAGTTCAGCAACACGAAGCCACCAGAGTTTGATGGGACTCAGGATCCAATTACCGCGATGAGATGGATCTCTGACATTGAGGGATGCTTCTACACTTGTTCCTGTTCGGAGCATTTGAGAGTACGGTTCGCGTTGAACCAGCTTCGCTTGGGAGCGAAGGACTGGTGGAAGTTTGTGACAACTCATTTCACCCTTGCAGAGCACGCTGCAGTGACTTGGGAGATGTTTACTGCTATGTTCCGAGACGAGTATGTTCCCCCAGTGGAAAGGGAACGGTTGGCCCAGGAGTTTCTGTCCCTCAAATAGAGGACAGATTCAGTGACAGTCATCACGAGGATGTTTCATGAGAGGGCGATGTTCTGCCCTGAGCACATGTTGACCGAGCAGGCACGTATGACCCGCTATTTGAGTATCCTGAGGAGGGACATCCGCGAGTTCATTGCGAACTCGTCTTACCGGACATTTTCCGAGCTTCAGGAAAATGCCCGAAAGAGGGAGATTGAGCTGGAGAATCGGGCCAGGGAGGAGGTGGAGTCTCAGGGGAGGGATCGGCGGCCAGCCCAGTCTCAGCCGGCAGCCAAGCGGGCAAATCCCGCCGATTCGAGATCTGAAGGCCAGAAGGGCCGCACTTATGGGAAGTGCGGCAAGGGTCATGAGGGGACCTGTCGAGCAGGAGCTTGCTACAAGTGTGGAAAGGAGGGGGACATAGCCAAGGATTGCCCCAAGGGGTTCACAGTCTACTTTCACTGCAACCAGACCGGCCAGAGGAAGGCCGAATGTCCACAGCTTGTCCAGGGACTAACACAGGGATCTGCGCCTGCTGCCTTGCACGTTACTGATGGTCGGCCGGTGAAGGCCGAGGCACCGAAAGCCCGTGGTAGAGCATTTCAGCTGACGGCAGAGGAGGTCCGTGCAGCACCTGATGTCGTGGCCGGTATGTGTTCTTTTATTATCTTATTCGAGTTAATTTGTGCTTATTATGTCATATGCATAGGTACTTTTCTTGTGAATTATGTACATGCCTTGGTGTTATTTGACTCGGGTGCGAGTCGATCCTTCATATCACTAGCTTTTAGTCGTCACTTCAACATCCGACGAGAGGCGTTGAGTCGACCTCTGAGAGTTTCCATAGCCGATGAGTGGGCGGTGTTTGCTACTGATGTGATCCAAGGATGTGTACTCGATATTTTTGGTGTGGAGTTTCCGATAGATCTGGTTCCGATCGCCATGGGTGATGTCTGTGTCATCGTGGGCATGGACTGGTTGAGCCGATTCGGAGCAGTGATCGACTGTGAGCGTCAGTTGGTGACTATACGAGATCCTGGTGGGGGAGTGCTTACGGTATACGGAGAGGGTATCCGATCTGGGTCATCATTTTGCTTGGCTGCCCGAGCGAGACAGAGTTTGCAGTAGGGTTGCATGGGTTTTCTAGCGTATGTGGCGGATACACGGGTTGCTACGGAGAGACCGAGTTCTATCGTTGAGGTTCCGATAGTGAGTGAGTTCCCGGATGTTTTCCCCGAGGAGTTAACGGGTGTGCCTCCCGAGAGGCAGGTGGAGTTCCGTATTGATTTGATTCAGGGGGCGGCGCCTATCGCTAAGGCACCCTATCGCCTTGCGCCACCAGAGATGCAAGAGATATTCTCGCAGCTTTAGGAGCTGTTGGGGAAGGGATTCATCCGGCCGAGTAGCTCGCCGTGGGGAGCACCGATCCTTTTTGTCAAGAAAAAGGATGGTTCACACCGAATGTGCATTGATTACCGGGAGTTGAACAAGCTGACGGTCAAGAACCTTTTTCCACTACCGAGGATCGATGATCTGTTCGATCAGTTGCAGGGTGCGACTTGGTTTTCCAAGATTGACTTGAGATCTGGGTATCATCAGATGAGGGTGCGTGAGGAAGATATTCAGAATACAGCATTTAGGACTCGTTATGGGCATTACGAGTTCGTGGTGATGCCTTTTGGGCTCACCAATGCACCAGCAGCGTTCATGGATCTCATGAACCGGGTATGCAGGCCTATGTTGGATCGATCGGTGATCGTGTTCATCGACGATATCTTGGTGTATTCGAGATCCAGAGAGCAGTATGAGGAGCATTTGAGAGAGATCCTTGGAGTATTGAGATTGGAGAGGCTTTACGCCAAATTCTCCAAGTGTGATTTCTGGTTACGAGAGGAACAGTTCTTGGGGCACCTTGTTAACGAGAATGGGATATTGGTCGATCCGGCCAAGATTGAGGATGTTATGAGCTGGGAGGTGCCGAGATCCCCCACCGAGATCACGAGTTTTCTGGGATTGGTCGGCTACTATCGGAGATTTATCAGATATTTCTCCAAGATTGTTGTTCCTCTCACCAGATTGACCCGGAAGGGCGTTACTTTTACTTGGGGTTCCGAGCAGCAGACCTCGTTCGAGACTCTTCCCCAGAGATTGTGCGAAGCCCCGGTGTTAGCCCTTCCTGAGGGGATGGAGGACTTTGTGGTTTATTGTGATGCATCTATATCCGGTTTGGGTGCGGTGTTAATGCAGAGAGGGCATGTGATACCATACGCATCGAGGCAGCTGAAGCCTCATGAGACAAGGAATGCCACCCACGACCTAGAGCTGGGAGCAGTGGTGTTCGGCCTCAAGATTTGGCGTCACTATTTGTACGAAGTTCGGTGTACCAAATACACGGACCACAAGAGCCTGAAGTATCTCATGGATCAACCCAACCTGAATATGCGTCAGAGGAGATGGTTGGATGTGGTGAAAGACTATGACTGCGAGATCCTGTATCATCCGAGCAAGGCTAATGTGGTAGCCGATGCCCTGAGCCGTAGAGCAGAGAATAACCCAATCTGAGACGTGTGTATGAGGATGACTGTGGTGACTCCAGTCTTATATACCATTCGCGAGGCCTAGGTGGAGGCGGTGAGACCAGAGAACTGCAAGAGAGAGCGTGTGGTTGGGCAGGCTTCTGAGTTTGTGACAGACAGTCGTGGACTGATGACCTTCCAGGGGATGATTTGGGTGCTCTTTGCAGGCGAAGATCGTCTTATTCTGATGGAGGAGGCGCATAGATCGAGATTCTTGATCCATCCCGAGGCCACTAAGATGTACTTGGACCTGAAGAGAGATTATTGGTGGCCCTGTATGAAGAGGGATGTTGCCTGGGTAGTCGAGAGGTGCTTGACCTGTCGTCGGGTTAAGGCCGAGCACCAGCGTCCTCATGGCAAGTTGCAGCCACTAGAGGTTCCCCAGTGGAAGTGGGAACAAATTTCTATGGATTTCATCACCAAGTTGCTGAGGACCACGTGGGGTGTCGATGCAATTTGGGTGATTGTAGACCGGTTGACGAAGAGCGCCCATTTTCTTGCTATCAGTGAGAGCTCTTCTGCAGAGAGGCTAACAGAGATATATGTGAGAGAGGTGGTGGCTCGGCATGGGGTGCCAACTTCGATAGTGTCAGATCAAGATGTGCGTTTTACTTCCAGGTTCTGGAAGAAGCTTCATGAGGAGTTAGGTACGCGATTGCACTTCAGTACATCCTACCACCCTCAGTCAGATGGGCAAAGTGAGCGGATGATCCAGACACTCGAGGACATGCTTCGAGCATGTGATATGGATTTCGGTGGAAGTTGGGACACATATCTGTCTCTGGCTGAGTTTTCTTACAATAACAACAACCACCATTCGAGTATTGGTATGCCTCCCTTTGAGCTTTTATACGGGAGGAGGTGCCGGACTCCTATTTGTTGGGGAGAGGTAGGACAGAGAGTGATGGGTAGCACCGAGATAGTGCTTAAGACGACCGAGCAGATTCAGCAGGTCAGGCAGAGGTTACTGACAGCCCAGAGTCGCCAGAAGAGTTATGCGGATAGACGACGATCCGAGCTCAAGTTTCAGGTCGGAGACTTTGTACTCCTGAAAGTTTCCCCTTGGAAAGGGGTGATCCAATTCAAGAAAAGGGGAAAGTTGGGACCCCGGTACATCGGTCCTTTCAGAGTGACCACCAGAGTAGGAAAGGTAGCCTACCGTTTAGAACTGCCTGAAGAGTTGAGTCAGATTCATAACCCCTTCCACGTGTCCCAGCTGAGGAAGTGTGTGGCCGATGAAACGGCAGTGGTACCACTAGAGGACATTCAGGTGGATGCGAGCCTGAATTTCATTTCGAGGCCGATCACAATTTTGGATCGAAAGGTAAAGGTCCTGAGAAAAAAGGGAGTGCCCCTGGTACAATACAGTGGCAACATCGAAGGGGATCTGATTTGACATGGGAGCCGGAGTCAGAGATGCGGGAGCAGTATCCGGGACTGTTTGCAGAGCATGAATTCGAGGACGAAGTCTAATTCTAGTGGGGGAGAATTGTAACATCTCGGGATCAGGTATATCTCTTTGGCCCTTCTTCTTTCCTTAAGAAGTCAAATTTAGTCCTTGAGAAGATTATGTGATAATCGAGTACAATGGGCGTATGGGAGTGTACGTTGCGCGTACTCGTGAGCGTGTTCTTGATGCGGAGGTCACCCAGTATGCTGGGCGTACCATAGGGTACGATGGGCGTACTAGGCTCAGGATGAAAACCCTAAATGAGGGGTGAGCCGTATATAAGGAACATGATGGCCTCATTTCTGGCTACCATTTCCAGTCTCCAACCCTCTCATAAACCCTAAATCGCGTCCCTTGTGCTAAGAGTCCATTTGTGAGCTTGAAGTAACCTTGAGATATTCTTAGAGTGAAGGAGGTGCCTTGAAGAAGATAGAGTTGGAGTGCAAGCCTTAGATCTAAGCTTTTCTGAGGTTGGGGCATCTGCTGGAGGTAAAAAGCTCAAAGCTTTCTCATCTTTTTGATATGTGCATGTTTGGACCATTTTAGGGTTTTTGGACCTAAAGCTTGGAACTTTATGAGTTTGTTCAACTCCAGGACCTAATAACTGCTCCTTAGAGTGTCCTTCGTAGAGTAGAATCATGAAAATGGGATCTTGGACTTCATAACCACCCCATGCATGAGTTATGAGCCCTTTTGTGAGCATAGAGTGGGGGTTTTAGTGTTTGAGACTTCTTCAGCCATGCAAAGGCTTAAAGTCTCAGACTTTATGGAGTAAGAGCCTGTAGAAAGTCCAGATCTTGGATTGGAGCTAAGGTCTTAACAGGTTAAGACCAAATAAGTGGAAAGAGCAAAACTGGGCCGTACGCCGAGCATAATTCTAGTTCGCCCAGCGTATGGTCAAGGATCCCCCGATGCATGGCGAGGCTGTACGCCCAACGTAGAGGGTCGTACGCCCCGCGTACGCGAAACTGTTGACTTTCATTGACTTTTAGGGTTTGGTCAACAAGTGGACTTTTGGACCCATGGAGGGGTAAAATGGTCTTTTACCCTTCTGTGAGTACATAGGAAGGGTTCGTCTGGCCTTGTGAGTGCTGTTATTAAATAGGGATATCTATTGTGTATGTTAGGTGGAGGCTAGACTGGTGAGACGAGTTCGAGACTATCCGATTGTTGACAAGTGAGTCTTCTCACTATACCTTACCTGGAATGGTAATTTGTTGGATAAGGTGTCTAAGTCCATAACTTATTTGGTATATACTTGACCCGACCCGTCATGGTCCATTTGGGTTGCACTTCACCCAAACTGTTTATGGATAATATTATGAGAATTATATACTTATGATTTATTAATATGTTATAAGTTATAATATATTAATATAAAGTCATGTTATTTAATTAGTTTTAATCTTGAATTAATTATGAATTAATTTAGTGATTAAAAGGAAGACTAATTAAATCATGGGCTATTATATTTATATGGTGTGGGCTAATACTCATTTGTTAATGGGCTAAGCTTATATGGAAGTCCATGGATGATCCATGGAGCTTTTAACCCATGGATCCTTGGAAAGGAAAAGACATGGGTTATTAGGGTTTCACCCTAACCATGCACACTATATAAACAAGCTCATGTTGCATGAAATAACACCCTAGTGTGTGTGTAATAGTGGTGGCCGATTTCTAAGTGTTAGTATACTCTCTCATACATTTTCCAAGTTTGTGGTGATTTGTGATTTCCATTTGAGGCATTCACATTATTGGTGCTTGGCTCTCAAACTCCAAGGAATCAACAATCAACAAAAGGTATGTAATTCATCTAGTCCTTTTATGTTTAAAAGTACCCCATGCCATGCTAGATAGGTTATAAACCTTGGAAAATAATATTTTGCATGTACCTTAGACAAACATAGATCCAAGGTTTATTAGGGTTGCATGTACACTTAGGAAGTGTTAGAATGCTCAAAACCCAACAGTGGTATCAGAGCCTAGACTTGTTTGTTTGATACTTGATGCAAAATAGTGATAAAAAGTCGATTTTTTGCTGTCTGACTGATGAACTCGCCGAGTCCATGGGGGACTCGCCGAGTTCATGTGTAAACTCATCCTACTCGCCGAGTAGGTTCGTGCACTCGGCGAGTAGGAGCCTCAGAATGCAGATTTTCGACTTTTGCTGCTGGAAATGGACTAGAAACATTACCCTAAACTGTTTTGGTGTTTTAAAACTTGTTTTAGTTGGTGTAATGGTTGTTCTAATCCATTTACAATAGCTTATATCAAAATTTCATGCTTTGTATGTGTTCATATAATTCTTGAAACTTTGATGATCATGTTCATGTTCTTATGAATTTAGAAGATGATAGGAATTATTTGCTGAATTGTTTAGGATTAATTCTTGATCATTTATGTGTTTTAATGGAATCCATAATTTGTCCTCAAGTTATGGATTTCCAAAGGTCACTTCTTTTAAACACACATTTAAAACACATAAGTTACATAAAATGAAGAGTCTTCATTTTTATGAACCTTTAATTCATAAGTTATGAAATGAAAAGTTTTGGATAGTTACAAAACTTGCCCTCAAGTTTTGGAATTTGTAAAGTTTCACACACTTTAATAAACTTTAATTCCAAACCCTTAGAGTTTTAAAAGTTAAAATTCAACCCTTATACTATTTATAACATTAATGGTTAATTATTATATATATGTATAAGATCAAGTCGTTTTACCGTTAGTAGGCCTCATTCACGAAGCCGGTCTATAAGGGGGGTATAAGGTTGTTGCCTATAAAATGGCAACTTAATGGGTGTCCATTCTCACCCACCGCTTCCTTGATCGGTGGAGGGTCGTTAGTCGAACGGGTAGGACAATGACTTTAAATTCTCATTAAAAGTATAATGAATATTATAAAGTAACTAAACCTTTTATAAATTCCCAATCTTAGTTACTTTAGGAAAATGTGAATATGGTGCTAACCCATGAAATTCACACTTTGTACCTTACCAAGTCGTTGGTGGAGCGTGTGTGGTTAACCGGCACACTAACATGGACTAGTAAGGATCACGAAGGGTGACTTAATGTTGATCATAGATCGGTGGAGCGTGTGTGGTTAACCGGCACATCGATTAGGTGATAATATTAAGGGTACCAAGTGAGTTTGCATGGTTATTCACACCTTGTTTTGTGATCCTCGGCATCCCAGTCACAAAACTTGAAGGGCACAATCGAGATTGAAACATGCCATTGAAAAGTTCAATGAATCTCAAAAGATCTAGGAGTTTCAAATCCAATTAAAACCTAATAAATTATTTCATTTTTCATGGTGGAAATTGGTGAATCGTCATTCACCTACCTTCAAATATTTTATAGCTTGGATTACGGCATCCCTCTTCCAAGTTATAAAATATTGTGTTGGGTCCTAGCCTTAATATCTCATATTGGGTGTTATATTAAGGACTTGAATCAACTAACTTGATTTTCTCCCATTGTAGATGTCTGGTTCAGACAACTATGATCTTCCCAAATAGCTTGGAACAAGCTTTCCTCTTGAAGATGATGTCCCTCAACATCATGCTTCACTCCCTCCACCTCCTCCATTTATTCTCCCTGACCCACAAGCCCGAAGACTTAAAAGGTTCAAGGTCACTCAAGCTCTACTAGAAATGAAACATAAAGATGGAAGACCTGTGTGCACTCATGTCTTAGGAATGAAGTCACACATTGACAGGTTGAGAATGTTGGGTGCTGTTATTTCAAGGAAGTTCGCTGTTGACTGGGTTCTTCAGTCACTTCCTGAGTCGTATGGGGAGTTTATTAAAGACTACCATATGACAGATCCTGACATAACCCTAATAGATCTTTCTTATTTGCTTGTTGCTGCTGAATCAACAATGATTTGGCGCAATGGTCAAGCAAATATTGATGGAAGGTCTAATTCTCAAACTTCCATGGACATGGACAATGGTAACATTGGAAGTCCAAAAAAGCTTTCTCGTCCCAATGAAAAGGGATCGGCCTTGGTCAACCCGGTTGACCAAAAGGTAAAGGGAAAGGCTAAGTCTGTGATTGTCTCGTGTACCATTCCCAAAGAGTCTATATGTTTTTATTGTCATGAGAAGGGACATTGGAAGCGAAGCTGCCCTGAATACCTGAAATATTTGAAAGCAAGTAGAGACAAAATGTTTGACTCGGCTTCAGGTAAGTCCACTATCTAACTTTGTTAAAGTTCCTAATTGTTGATTCTTATTACATGATGTGACTAGGTTGCATCTTGATGTTTAGCAGGATCGAGCAAAAGGAAGGTTAAAAGAAGAGTGTGTTGAATCTGATCACGAAGATGGATTTCTATCGCATGGTTCGAGGATCGGATTTTGAGCCACTACTTAAAAGTTATGATAGATTGCTAAGAAATATGTAATAGCATAGTTTTCATTTAAAGTTGCATTATAAGGAATATTTTTCCGCATTTTAATAAAGAAATAAAAGTTTTTGTTTAGTTTATTTTATATTATATCCCCTTACAATGGCATTTATGGAAAATTGATGTTTGTATGTTTCTAGCAATATTGGAAATATGACTTTGATTCTCTCATATGTGGTAGTGTCTGAATTTACCAAATGAGGAAAGGTTCTCATCACCCAAGCTTCAGTTAGACAGAAACTTGGAATCATACAAGTTGTATTGTATGATGAATGAGAATTTTCATCTTTGTAAAATTGAGACTAATTCATTGATCACATGCATATGTGAGTCAATTGAAGGACTAAGGAATTAGGTACACTGGGTGTGTGCTGGTCAAGGTCCACCACAAAGATCAATTCGTCATGATTTACTAAAGATTAGTAAATATGGTTATACTTATAAGGTTAAGTATAATTCTGTAACATTGGAAAAGTTTCAATGTATGGCAGAACGGATGAGAAGAATCAAATTTGGCAGAAAGATAAAAGTTTCTCAAATCTGAAAAGATGGGAGAGTACTTTAGTATCATGTTTTTATGATCATCTTAATGATTATGAAACCATATCACAAATTCATACTCTAAGGACATCTTAGTGCATTGTTATGACTAAGATGAGGGGTCATGAATTGTTGGAATGGTTAAAATCAAAAAGATGGATCATACATGTTTTTATGATCATCTTAATGATTATGAAACCATATCACAAATTCATACTCTAAGGACATCTTAGTGCATTGTTATGACTAAGATGAGGGGTCATGAATTGTTGGAATGGTTAAAATCAAAAAGATGGATCATACATGTTTTTATGATCATCTTATTGATCATGAAACCATATCACAAATTCATACTCTAAGGACATCTTAGTGCATTTTTATGACTAAGATGAGGGGTCATGAATTGTTGGAATGGTTAAAATCAAGAAGATGGATCATACTTCATTCCAAAACAACTCTTAGAGTCATACTCCAAGATTGTAACATTGAGTGACATAAAGTAAGGTTTAAAACACTTATCAAATGTAGTGTAAAATGTTTTCTACTCCTGTACATTTGAAATTGGTAAGTTGTGATGTCTTGGATAAGACAAAGACCAACTAAGACCAATTGTGTGAAGTGTTTATCTTAATAAGAATCTGCACTATCCCTTGAATATTTGTTTTGTCAAGGAATGGTTCTTGACTAGGGAAACTTATATGTCAAGAGGACAGTGGGAGTCTTAAAGATCCTGAAAGGATTTCAAGATTTAATCAAGAGTAAAACCTGAGTTTTATCACTAGCACACGACTTAAGGTTTGAAACCTATTAAGTTGACATAATTCTTGTTTCTGTGTCTGTTCCTATTAAGTTGACTATGCATATGAGTTCCGTTAGTTCTAAACTGTGTGCATAACAGCTTGGAAGCATTGGTGGGCCTTGTGCTACCAGATGACAAGAAATTAAGATTGAACAAGTTCAATCCATGTAAGGTTGAATTTGTTACTAACCTTGTCTTGTGATTATGGTTTTGACAAATTCACATGGATAGGAACTCATACACCATAAAATCTAAGTGTCATAAGGTTTCTCTCCGATTCATGAAAATGATGGTGAGGAAATGCTTTCACTAAGAAGATTTTAAGTAGATAGCAATTGTGATGTTTGCATTCTTAAAGTCGTTAGTGGAGCGTGTGTGGTTAACCGGCACACTAACATGGACTTGTGAGAAATGACAAAGGTCTAAACAATTAAGACTATGATTACGACATCCCTTTTCATAGTTCTGGAAATTGTTTAGACACACATGTGAGCTATCTAAGAAAGGGTGTACGAATCTAAATTTCAGAAGTCCAGCTGATTTCTGGAAATATGTCAGAGCTAGTGGGAGCATAAGTGTTATGCTGATAATCATCATGTTAGTGGGAGCATGATTATTATGTTTAGTGTTGCAAGTTAGCAATGTTAATTATAGAAAATCAAAAGTTTCAATTCGTAAAGTTGTAGGGGTTGAAAAAGTTGTTTTGCTATAATTAAGGGAGAGGAAATTATACTTCATTTCAATTCTAAAAGCTTAGATTGAGTTTTTAATCATCTTTAGTCAAGGATATATATATATGTATTTTATGTTGGAATGGTTCAACTTAAAGAAATTCTATATATATTGCGTTATCAAAATTCAATTATGATTACGGCATCCCTCTTCATAGTTAAATTTTGAAAACATGGCAAATAAAAAATATTGTAGCAAAAGACTGGTCTAGTATCATGTCTTTATGTGAGACATCATGAATCGTGTTCCATATACTTCGGATATAGGATCGATTTCATGTGCTATAATATTCATCCTTATTGTAGCAAAAGACTGGTCTAGTATCATGTCTTTATGTGAGACATCATGAATCGTGTCCCATATGCTTCAGATATAGGATCGATTTCATGTGCTATAATATTTATCCTTTCTAAATTTTCCAAATGCTTAGGGCATTAAGAAGGGAAAAGTCTAGAATTGGATATGACTAAAGTGATTAAGCAATTGTCGAGGACTATCTAAGGCTCACCAAAGATTGGTTGCTCAGGGACAGTTGGAAGTATAGTGTTAAATTTTGGAAGGACCATATGGATATATTCTGAAAAGAGGTAGCTCTTGTTCAGATATGATAATCAAAATAGGAATATGGAAATTTTCCATATTGGGAGTTGGATATTAAGAATCTATGAGAAAGTTAGAAACTTTTATGCAAGAAGGATGTTCAAAGCAATGTACTTTGAATATGAGAGTTCGTTTCCATAGAGTTGATCTCCTTTGGAATCCTCTGTAATGATTGATGACAAGGTTTTGGTGACCTTGCGCATAATCATTACGAGAGGATCAGTGCATATAAGTTTAAAATCTAACAGATTTTTGGTAAATGGTAGGAATTAGGAATTCTTACATTTACAATAAGGATTTGGGATTGTGAAATGAGCATCATTGGAATCATGTTCAATTGATCTATTTCACAAAGTAAAGATCATAGACAAACATAGTGTGCGTACTTGGAGTATGGCATAACTATTGTTTAGAAAAACAAAGTGTACATGCTAGGAGCATGGGACGACTGTTGTTTTTGTTCAAGTATTAAGTTGATTATTTGGAACATTATACAATGAATAATGTGTAATCAATATGGTGATAAATAAAAGGTGGTTTTATTTATATTCAAAAGGGTTCTGAGACCATATTGGATTCGATTATTATTGTGTTTCACTTTGCATGTTTTGACTTCCAGAATAGCTAGGTTATTCTTTCCGAATGACTAAGTTATTTAAACACTCCACAGTCGTTCATATGTTGGAAGTAGGTATGAATTAAGACTGTCATGAATCGAGTTTGTAGATGGCTAAACGTGTTTAGACATAGCAATGGTTGCTACAACATTCATGAGTACTCATAAGTTATGAGTATTGGAATTAACCCACGCTCACTTGTATCACTTCATGGAATTTATCTCAAGTGATCGCGAGACGGTAATATCATATAAGTCTTCAAACCTAGAGATATGAGTTGTTACCTATGAGTTGGTTGTGCATTGATTGCACGTAAACGCATCAGTAACTTGATGTTATAAAACGTGCCTTTGTGTATAATTCAACAAGTAGTAGAAACAAGTATATGAGTCGAAGTTTATCTGTTCCTTCTAGTCCTTGGAGGATTAGAAGCGATATCTGGGCCCCTCGATGATTTTGTTTTGACCTATGTACCGGGCCCGGTCAGAACCTAATTGATGTGTTCAATTTAGTTCTTTGTCAAACAAATCGGAAATCGAGAAACAAACAGCTGGACAATAAGTACGACGTTGTTCCATGTATTTGTCCGGCTGATATCATGAGAACAGAGGATTATATGATCACTTATCTAAAATGGCGCTTCATAGTTCAACAGAGTTTTCGAGAGCTACGATTGTTGGTTGGTTCCTGAAGTAACATACGCAAATACAGTTATTAGACTTATCCAAGTGGGAGACTGTTGGATAAGGTGTCTAAGTCCATAACTTATTTGGTATATACTTGACCCGACCCGGCATGGTCCATTTGGGTTGCACTTCACCCAAACTGTTTATGGATAATATTATGAGAATTGTATACTTATGGTTTATTAATATGTTATAAGTTATAATATATTAATATAAAGTCATGTTATTTAATTAGTTTTAATCTTGAATTAATTATGAATTAATTTAGTGATTAAAAGGAAGACTAATTAAATCATGGGCTATTATATTTATATGGTGTGGGCTAATACTCATTTGTTAATGGGCTAAGCTTATATGGAAGTCCATGGATGATCCATGGAGCTTTTAACCCATGGATCCTTGGAAAGGAAAAGACATGGGTTATTAGGGTTTCACCCTAACCATGCACACTATATAAACAAGCTCATGTTGCATGAAATAACACCCTAGTGTGTGTGTAATAGTGGTGGCCAATTTCTAAGTGTTAGTATACTCTCTCATACATTTTCCAAGTTTGTGGTGATTTGTGATTTCCATTTGAGGCATTCACATTATTGGTGCTTGGCTCTCAAACTCCAAGGAATCAACAATCAACAAAAGGTATGTAATTCATCTAGTCCTTTTATGTTTAAAAGTACCCCATGCCATGCTAGATAGGTTATAAACCTTGGAAAATAATATTTTGCATGTACCTTAGACAAACATAGATCCAAGGTTTATTAGGGTTGCATGTACACTTAGGAAGTGTTAGAATGCTCAAAACCCAACATAATTATGTGTGACCGGAAGGTCATATGTGCTTATAAGTGTTATGTGATATATGTTTTATGTGATATGTATATTTTATATCCTGAGTTTGCATGGTTTGGACCGGAAGGTCAACAGGGTTTGGACCGGAAGGGCATCATGGGTAGGACCAGAAGGTCTACCAGAGTTGTGGGACCGAAAGGTCCCACTGAGACATATTGACCGGAAGGTCTCGTAGAGTTATAGCCTCGAGTGGCTAATTTTATGTAAGTGGTATTTTGGGGAACTCACTAAGCATGCGTGCTTACCGTGTTATGTGATATGTGTTTCAAGTACTTCAGAGGACCGTGGAAAGGCATCGGCATGATTGTACACACACAGACAGTTGAGACGGAGTTATGTCATGGATCCTAGATTTGATATAATGTTTTGAAAACTTTGTTGACTGATATTTGGTGTTTAAATAATATGACATGTGTTTTATGAGATTAAAAATGAAAAATTTGGTTTGGAAATTTTCTGTCTTTACGGTTAGGGACCTCCTTATGTAGTTGAGGAAACTTGGTGCCAAAGCTAGGGTTAAAGGGAAATCCCCTAGATCCTTTACTTGGTGACCAATCAGCCCATAACCCCTTGTCCAAGGGGCCTTGGGCGAAATCTCCTAGGGATTTTTGTCCACCTCTTTCAGAGGTTCTTGTGCCTTTCTTTCTCAACTACTAACAAATAACAAAACGGTCCATGTACTTTTAATTAATCCAATTAATCCAAAAATTAATTCAAATTAATTATTAATTAAATAATATGATATCTAATTAATATATTATTTTCATAACACATTAATAAATCATTTATTTAATTTATTAGTCACATAATAAATTAATTTTCTCTCTCTCAAAAATCATCATGTCCAATTGCTAGGTTTGAGGACAACCCAAAAGGACTGTGTTACTATCAATTCAAGTATAAACCAATTCTAGTTATGGGCTTAGACACCTAATCCAATAAAATCTTCATAGCGCGTACCTTAAAAACTTGCTATAAATAGAAGGGTGCGACAGACCCATTCTACACACCCCTCACACTTCTATATCTCTCTCTCCCACTCTCTCTCTCTCTCTCTCTCTGTTGGATCTACCTTTATTCCCTAGTGGTCCTCGAGCTTCCGAGTCCCGACGCTACACCAACTACATGATTCACGCTTCGAAGGTGAGTTTACAGCCCCACTTTTACGATTTTTAAAAGTTTTACCTGGGGGGGGGATACATGTTATAATAATATATTATTGATTTTGTAAAATATTACTATTTCCATTATATCAGTAATTTATAGAATGCATGCAACGTTAGGATGATATTATGCCGGGTAGTTACCCTGCCAATATTTTAGGAATAATATGATGCCTAATCGTTATGCTGCACAAAACCTTAGGATAATATTTTGCCTGGTAGATATTTTGCACAAACCTTATGATAATATTATACCTAGTCGTCACTATGAGCAATTGTCTAGGATAACATAGTACATAGTCGTTATGCTGGTCAAATTTAAAGGATAACATTGGACCTAGCCATTACTCGGCCCGAATATCCTATCAAAATAACAAAACTATTATAATTATATCAAGTGTCGTGTGCTTGTACTAAAAACAATAATGTAACCTATTATCTAATGAATAAAAGTAACGTTTATGTTATATCTTTTGTGTATTGTTCAATATATTCAATAACTGTGTACCACATCAAACATCGCATAGCTCGATGTTTCTGCCGCCAGCCGAGGGTGTGACACCTAACACCTTAGATTTTCCTTTTGAAAGACCTACATATGAATATTACTAAGTCTTAGTTTTTGCTTCATAATTTTTAGCAACTATAATAACAATAGTCTAGATTCCTTAATAATCCCAATGAGTATTGGTCTATAACCGATAAGGAATAACCACGTAAGATCATATTAGAGGTAGGGTCTGTTTGGTATATAGAGTATACTGTTTGGAAATCCCACTTTAAACACCCCACTAAATCTAGCCTAGACATTACCCCCGCAAGTAGATCAATTAATATTATAACATAGAATCCGGAAAGTTCGCAAACAGAACTCCGACCCGAAAGCTTCTATTTTCCGGGCTCCTAGATACCTCAGAGCCTCGCTAAAGTAGCCGAAATCCCTAGAAGACTGAGGCTAGAAGAGGGGGAGTTCTCTAAAGAAGTTGGAGTGAAAGTTGTGAGGAATAAGGCAAGTCTAGCAACTGCTATAGGCTGAAAATGGTCGTGCCACATTGTGGAACGTTTCTTGCCACGTCGTGGTCATGCGTAGGCAGCAAGCAACAACTCTAGTGCTGACACGTGGCACCAGGTGTGGGTAAAACTTAAAATATTTAAAAATTCATAACTTTCACATACGAGCTTCATTTTTCACGTTCTTTATATCACCGAAATCCTCTCGACGAGCTCTACAACTTTCCTTTGGATCTCAGTAGATAATTCTTATTTCATTTTAATTTTAATAGTCTATGAAGATTACACTACAAAAGGTCGTGCTAAATTCATAACTTCTTCATACGAACTCTGTTCTCGACTGTCTTTATATCAACATATTCCTATTCAAGAGATTTTCAACTTTCTCTTAGATTGTTTTTCCTTAACAATCAACCGATTTTAATTTCGATTTCTGTGTCGACACAACTGTACCGAAACTTTGAAAAATCATAACTTCGTCATACGAAGTTAGATTTGGACGTTCTCAAAATGCATACTTTCTGTTTTAAGATCACTACGAATTTCGTTTAGATTACTCATGCTAATAAGCAACCTATCTCTGATTCACTATTTACGACACACTTTGCCGTATAGGGTTGAACGTGAAACTTCAACGAATCATAACTTCTTCATACAAAGTCAGATTTAAGCGTTTTTTATATCTATGTAATCATCATCGCGACTACTAAAACTTTCATCAAGATTATTTATCCTAAATAATCTTTCATTTTTAAACGTTATTTGACGTAGTTTAACGTAAATTGTTAATTCAGATATTATAAGACCATGATACTTTACCATAAAACATGTATGCAATATAAATTTAATTTATATAATTTATAATTCCTTAAAATTTATAGCCCGGATTTGCGGACGTTACATGTTAGCTCACAAAGGAGACCGGTTATCAATTATTGAGGATTTAGAGTTGTTGATCAGTTCCAATGTAAAGTATATGTGTTGTATTCATATGGGCTTCATTCAGGTTTTCACCAATAAAGGGAGTGATAAAAGGTTGTTGAGAAGACAACCTTCGAGATAGGTTATGGTTGTTAGAGGTAGAAGTATTACCTTCCAGGATTGTTTATGTCAGCAGTTTATGGGATTCATGGATGGCTCATTCTCAATCGATTCGTAGTAGTGTTCATCTTCAAATAACGTCATTCGAAGGTCTTTAGCCTGAATTATTGAAGGTTCAGGTAAAGCGTCTGATTCATGCCAAGTTATATATCCATGATTTTGGAGAAGTATGCCATTGGTTTCTTTGGTTGTGGAAATGTCATTTCCATCAGGTTAGAGTATGACTGCTGTTTTGGAATTTTGGGTGTTTAGATGCCAAAACAACATTTGACCTGGTAAGTGCGTAAAGTTTAGTTTTGGAATGTGTCAGCATGGGTGGCAGACTAGGTTGATCTGACTCGGGTTTAGTCAGCACTATCATGAGTAATTGTAAGAGTTTCTATGAGGTAGTTAGGCATTGCCGATAATTTGTTTAGATTTTCCAAGGTTGGAATCTTGTTTTAGTTATTGATAAGAATGTAGACATTAGTGGTTTAATGTTCATCAGTTATTTGGATCCGAGGGTAATACCATTTTATACTCCAACTGGATGTTTCGAGAAGAATTGGGATGCGTTGGGTGTACTAAGGTATCAATTTGTGATGTACTTCACTCTTTAAGTAGAGTAGAAAGTCAAGGAATGCTATAAATCATGGTAACTAGTGTGTTCTCTTAATGAGATACATTGAGGAGGCATGGGAATTGATGGAATGCGTAAGTAAGGTCGTGGTCGGTCCTTGGTAACTGCGTTGATGACATGATGTGTTGGATAGTCGGCAAGATATGTTTAGTTAATTGGCAAGGATGGTGAGGGATGTTGACTGGGTTCTAGAAGGTCGGTGGGATGATGGTCGAGTACCTATAGGCCTACTGAGGTGTTGGTCATGAGTCTTCGGGCCCATGGAGGAATGATATCAAAAGCGGGTTATACCGTGAGCATATCATTTCAATGGTTTTATGTGTCACGAAGTATTGTGAGCTAGTGACTATACAACTTATGTGGGCTGGACCAGAGAATTATGTGGATTAGACTCTTAGGTCTTGGTTCGATAGTCTTTTGGCATAGTTTGGTGTTTGGGCGCTATAAAAAGACCACTCGAGGCTTAGGCGCCAACAGGCTATAGGTCATGCATTGGTAAAATATTGATTTATTAAAAACTCATGGTTATGCATTCGAAGTTTGTTATAGATCTCTTGGATGATTTATTAGGTGGTTGCACACCTGAGCTGTTGTGGGAGTTTGGATACCACGTGAGTTTTTAGTTAGTTCATTGAATGGTGGTCTACATTTTAATAAAAAGAAGGTCTCAGGCTTTAAAGGATGGTTCATGGTGTTGGGCTTTTATTCAGAAATAGTCTTATTTTAGTGACAAAGTTGACGTAATTAACAACAGAAGAATTTTATAATTTGAATAAACTTAAACCTTTTTAACCCACCACAGATCATTTTGCAAGACTTAGAAAGATTAAAACATAACCAAAGAAAAGAATAAGTTTACAACCTTTGAAGACTTTAGTTTCTTTTGGTTATTAGGAAGTTGATGAAGACGACACGAAAACTCCAAGTAGAAGTCCTCTATAATGTATCCACCAAAGCAAGAGTAGAACCACTAGTAGATGCTAGTCTTTCATTTGCAAAATGTTGTTCTTAAGCTTTAAGACATATATCAAAATATGCTTAAAGACAAGCAACACTTTAAGACTTCGTTTCTAGCATCAGATTGCAAGAGAGAAGTAGAGAGGGAGGATCATCTAGCCTATGATTTTGGAAGCTCATAATAAGAGAAATATGAAGAATTAAGAACAAAAACTTTCACCTTCTAACTCCTTTGTTTTATACCTCCAAGGATGCATAAATCCTAGACAATAAAGTAAAAGTAGAAGCCTTTTTCTTACAAGCATGGAGTATGTAATAATCAAAGCAAAAAGGAAATCCCATGCCATGCTTCTTGGTCAATGGTTTCGTAGGAGCAAGACAAGACCAAAGAGTGTAGTTTACACAATCCCATGACTATTAGTTAGTATTTAACTAAATGGTTACTCTAAGTGCCAAAAAGTTTGTACACAACATATACATTCATACCTTATGATTATAACTAGTTTTTGTTCTCTTATTATTATTATTTCCTAGAAACAATAATTCCTAATATGTTAAAAAAATATTCTTTTCATTAAATAATGTTTTTCCAGTTAAATACAAGTGTTGATAATATTTATTTATAATCATATTATACTAATAAATAATCATTTAGTAGTAACTTGCTTTAAGGTGTGACCCTATAGGATCATATGTCATTAGCAATATCATTCTATAGTGACTCTTGGGCATACAATATATTTCATATGGACCTTAAAGGAATAAGATTTTTGGGCTAAAAGTATAAAGCTTAAGACTTAAAGGGTTAGAGTTGGGTAGAGAGCGATTTAGGCTTATGCTTTTTGGGCCTTGCTGGACCAGGCATTTCACGGTGTGCCCTATAAGGTGTCACGACACGAATAATGGTGCAATCCAATCCCATGATTTTAGGGTTCTCCTGTATCTATGTAGCATTCGTATTCCAGGTGTAAGTCTTTTATTTTGCAAGTTGAGAATTTTAGGGATTCTCTTGACACTAGGGCACGGTAAGGCCTGGACCAAGCCACAAGACACGTTATTTAGTGGCACTATGGTCAGGTCCTCACTATGATACGGTGGAGGCTGAGACTTAAAACCCTAGGCCTTAGGCCTTGGGCCTTATTTAAGGGCACTAACTCCTAGGATTGCCTCATTTGCCAGCCTTCATTGTTTGAGAACGTCTCATAGCATAACCCTAATCACTTTTGGTTTTGGTGTTCTTGATAACTTACTTGGTGTTTTGGTGCATTCTTGAAGAAGGTGGTGTCATTTGGAGCATCAAGAAGGCGTTTCCAGCCTAGCATTTCTATCTCAAATCATCTTCTGGACCCTTGGGAGGTACAAATTCTAAACCTTGGTGTTTATTCTCTTTGGATCTAAGTTATACTAAATTTGTAGTTACTTCCCAAAGGCTTCATGTTCTTGGAGTTTGGTGAACTCCAGAACCTTATGCTTCATTGTTCAGCTTCTAGACCTTTGTGGATGAAGAAAAGGTGGCACATGGTCTTTCGTTGAAGACCATGCATTTGGGATGATCATTTTAGATTTAGGGTTGTAGATATTGGTTTATTGAGATGTCCAAATGGATAAAGTTGCAAACTTCATCCATTAAACATTTGAAAGAATCATATATGAGTTTTTGAGCTCTGGAAGTTAAAGGTTAAGAGCTTAACCCATTAAGATGTTTTGGGCGCTCACCACTGTGCAGTGAATGGCTAGTCGCGGCGTGGTGACGGGTTTCACTCGCGATTGTTTCGTCATGTAATTACCACGATGCGACCATGGAGCTGGCCACGACGCAGTGGTCTGTAGCCTTTGGCTTTTAACTATTTGAATTTTTGGTCAAACTTTAGGGTTTAGGGTCATAACTAGGCTTTGACCTTTTATTAAATGTTTAGGTGGTTGGTGTTACCGACCTTTACATTTCCAGTGAGCGTTGGTGGTTATCAGTCCTATTTTCGAGGTGAGTTCTCTCACTATACTTTACAATACAATAGGTATCTTTGTGTGTTAGGATGGTGTTATACTGTAGTGAACTGTTAAATAGACAGACTTGTTTAGACAGTTACTTGTGTTGTTGGCTTGTTGTTGATTGTTATATATATATATATATATATATATATATATATATATATATATATATATATATATATATATATATATATATATATATATGCTGACAAATCTTGTGGCGAGTTGAGGAGGGTCCATCTTTGTGCTGAAGGTCAAGATACTCAGGGAGGACCAACTTTATGCTGAAGGCCAGGGGTGGACCAGCTTTATGCTAAAGGCTGAAAAGGGCAGACCAGCCTGAGGTTGAAGGCTAATATTGTATGTTTGCATGTATTGTGTGTGGATGGTATTTTGGGGAAATCACTAAGTTTCGACTTAAAGTTGTGGATTAAATGTAGCAGATACTTCTGAGTTCTGACGATCGGGGGTAGGCGAAGGCATGATTGTACACATCCATCAACAATTTTTATGTTTGAGATTTCGCAATGTTATGATACCCTGATTTTCTTTTTGGGATTAGTTTTTGAAATAATGGTTTTACGGATAGTTGATTTATGAAAATGGATTTTATCTTATCTTAAAAATTGGAAAAAACTATTTTGAAACGTTGGGACGTTACAGTTTAAAGGTATTATATATCTTTGAGAATTAGGTCATTTACAACCACCATCACATTAGAGAGTATCCTTGAGCTTCCATATTGTCCCTCTTCCATTTCTTTCATGTTTTGATAATCTTGGAGCTTTGTTTTAAAGATTAAAGAAGAAGAAGGATCGCGTAGTGCTTGAGATTTGTCTTCCATGGAGTTCATCTTCATCTAAACAACTTTTGGAACTTAGTATGATGCAAAGCTTCCACTTTTATGCTTATTTTACTGTAGATCTAGATTTAAATTGTTTTGTGGTGTATTTTGCTTCCTTTAATGGTGTTCTTGGAGTTTGGAGAACTCTATAACCATATGAGGGAATTAATCAACTCATGGACTTGCTTGGTGTTGGAAAAATGTTTATGCATGCTTGTCATTAGGCCATGCATTGAGTTTTAGCATTATAAGTGGACTCTTAGACTTAGGGTTTGAGATTGAGAGTTATTAAGCCCATAAGATGGATAAAGTTGAAAACTTTATCCATTAAGTCACTTAGAAGACTAAGATATGAGATTTGGGGTTCTGGACTTAAAGGATTAAGTCCTTTGTGAGTTTAACTGTCTGGTCGGATTTCATGGTGTAACCTGATGTGGGTCAGTAAGCGTTTCTTAGAGAATTCCCAACTATTTTGTCGTGTTGTAGTTCTCGACGCGACTAGTCAAGGGTCACGACGTGAAGGACGTTGACCGTTGACATTTTGGACAAGTTTGACCTTTGGGTTAAACTCGGAGGTTTTGAGCTTTAGACAAAGATTTAGTCTATTTTTGGTTTATGCGGTTCGTGTAGCTGATTCTTTGGGTCTTCAGGTAGTCTGATTCAACTATGAGATTCAAGTGAGTCTTCCCACTATACCATATAGGACAATAAGTGTCGTAGTATGCTAGATTGTCTTTGTGACTTTTGGATGAAAAACTATGGTCATCATAGCACATGTATCATGTATAAAAGAATATTGTTGAATCATAACACTTGCATGAAAGATTATGGTTGGATCATAACAGGAAAGACTACAGTTGGACTATAGAAACAGTAATGATTTTTAGATTATGGTTGGATCATAGCATTTACATGGTTTGAAACATACTCGTTGGCTGAAATAGGTCATTACTGTTATGTATGATATTTTGTGTGCTATATGTGGTATTTTGGGGAAATCACTAAGATTTGTGTTTACGGTTTTAAGTTTTAGTTGTTTCAGGTTGATCTGGTAGAAAAGGGAAGGGTGCGACTTGATTGTATTGCGTATTGGAGATTTTTTCACTTGATAACTTTTATGTTTATACTCTAACTAGGCAATATTCCGCGCGGTGCGCAATTATAAATAAAATATTGATAAATATATGTTATTAAAATAAATACATTCTTGTTAGTAACTTTAAATTAATAATTCTTACACTAATTTATTATAAAACATTCAAAGTATTTTAAATAAATGACAAGCATTACCAAACTTGAGTGTACGAAATTACTTTCGTAATGGATTTATGAGTATCAAATAACAGATCCCATATTATTTTATTTAAAGTCGCATCATCTCAATAGCCGTTACTCGTGAAAATAAAATCAAACTCAACATATTTAATGTGATATTCTTTCAATGAAATATATCTATATATTGTGTGTGAATTTGGAATTACGATGTAGGTTTTATATTTAACATTTTATTTATGCCTTTATTATTTTTAATGAATATAAAAATTATCTTTTGATACATGTTTTATATTTAATATTATATTTAAATTTTTAATATTTTTTATTTATTTTAAACTATCTATTTTGAGGAAAAATTATTATTATAAAATGTAAATTATAATCAAATTTTTTGTTAATTTGACACTTTTATTTAGATGTTATATTTAAACTTTCTAACTATTTAGGAAAAATAGGTTTTTAATATATTATAAAAAATATGTTTTGAATTTAACATCATATTTAGATTAACAAACTAACTATATTATAGTGAGAATAAAGAATTAATATTAAAATTAAAATAACATTGGATTTAATGTATTAATTTAAAAGGAAATTGAAAAGTTGGAGGTTTCAAATGAATGCGGTTGAAGAAAAAATGTCTTTATTATAAGTATACTACGTGAATACCCGCATGTTGCTCAGAATACAAGAATATATTTGAAATCTTTACAAATATATGTTCTTTAAATATATGAATGTCGTTGTTGTTAACTCTTATATAATAAATCTTATAATAAATTGGTATAAACATTGTTTGTTTTGAATTATATAATAATGTAAACATATTTTAAAATTCTATAATCTCAATTGTCTCAATGACCTCTATATAATAATGTAAACATATTTTAAAATTCTATAATATTTTAAAATTTTAATTCAAGTTAACCGTTTAACATTATAATTCAATTAATAATTAAACTAAGTTGCATAACATTATAAATTATACAAAAGTTGTGACTTTAAAATGACAACTGATCACATACGGCAACATGTCTAAACTAATAAGTTAACTATAATATGTTAAAAAGTTGAAGTCATAATTTTATAAATAGAAGTAAAATATGATATTTTAATATTGTAGTTTAGTTAATTTATGATTAGAATTTAGTATTTGTATTAATTTAACATTATTAACCAATTTATTATAATTGTTAGAAAAAAATTTGAAAAGTCATGGAGGTTTTAAATGCATGTGGTGCATGTAAAAATGCATCATTTATAAGTATACTAGGCGTAAAGTGGTTAAAATAATTATGGAAAAAAATTGAATATGTTGAAATTTACGTTTTTAGTCATTTTTGGGCGTTAACCGAGTTATCAAATAACATAAAAATCCATCAACTTATATTTTGATACTATCTAATATAGTCCATACCTTATAAACTTTACTTTTACTTTTATAATATCCAATATATATTATAAGTTTTTGTATAACATTTAAAATAATCTACTTTTCTTATGTCCGATAATATTTTTTTGGATAAAATAAGAAATAAGTTGTTTTGAATAAGCTATTAATAAACAATATTGAACTAATAAACTTTGTATTACACTATTTATATTACACCAAAACATCCAAGGTTTCATATATGAACTTTCAAATATTAAAAATTGAAATTAAGAATGAAGTCATACAAAATATATCATTATACAAAAATGTCATCAAGAGTTTTAAAATAAGTCGATTAGTAAATATGATATTTAATTTTAATTACATATTTTGCAAGGCGTACGTTTGACTTTATGTTGGTGCGCCGAGAATCCTCTTCCTTAATTTGTACCTAAAAAATTAAGGTGAATAGGAATATAAAATAGATATTACTAAGCATTAATATAAATAATTAAAAATGGTATGTGGATCTCCTACCACCGGTTAAAGACAACATACCTCTCTAGTGGTATCGATTCCTGTGTGAAATTGAAGTAATCATTCTATGTATACCTTGTTTTCTAATTACATAAACAAATATGAGTAACCAAACATAAAAATATTATCCTTATGTAGGAAACATATTTTAGTTAACTAACAAATTAAATAATATAAGTTTAAGAGTTAGGAGTTTCAAAACATTAATATTTTTATTAATCAATCAATTATGTAACACATGTTGAAATTTTTACAATCATTATTAAAAAAGATTTGAAATATTAGATTTTAAATGAATTTCGGTTGAAGTGTTTTGACATCTATTATAATATATATATATATATATATATATATATATATATATATATATATATATATATATATATATAAGAGAGAGAGAGAGAGAGAAAGAGAGAGAGATGAAAAGTATAACATATGTATGAGTTTTAATTAATTATATTTTTGAAACGGTACAATTACAAAACAAAAAAAAACATATTTAAAATATTTAATTAAATATTTCGACATCACCCTATATAACATATGATCAATATATTAACGATTAAACCACAGTATACAACGACTGTATTACAATAATCCAAAAACAAAGAAAATATAAAAACAAATTAGTATAACAAACTTACAAATTAAAAGCTCTAATATAATAGTATATCTCCAAAAGTGGTCATAAGACCTCAACCCAACACAAAAACCTTTAAGTTTGTTTTCTTTCTAAAATTTGTATATGATTTGTATGCATGTCTTCCCAAAAGATGGTCTTTTTTATAGTAAACTTTTCACTAAATGCTAATTAAACATAATATAAGTTATAAAACTTTTGAGTGTTAAATCTTAATTAAGAAAATTTTTGAGTTGCATTAGTTAAAAAAGGGGGTTTCAAATGAATGTGGTTTGAGGAAGTTAAAAATGGGGGTTTCAAATGCATGAGATTCAAGAAAAAATGCTAGCTTTATAAGTATGTATGATATAGATATAGATATAAATATAGATAGATATAGATCAACGTTTTTAAACAAATGGTTTTATTTAGATCCATGAAGTTGGAATTAGAACAACTGCTTTTAATATTAAATGAAAATTTTTATTTGAAATTTAGGACGTTATACACACACACACACAAAATTAGAATTCTAAAAAAAAACAGATATGATAACAACGTTCAACACTCACAAGCTGCCATTTCGAGTTTCGAAACCGATGACATAGTTATCTAATATCTCATTAAACTTATAACTTACCTGTCTATTAAGTTCATTCCGTTAGTTCTTAACATATCCTCCATTAACTAGTTATTCTAAATTAAAAGAACGGTCCCTATGCTTTTTTTTTTGCGTAATAACTTACTAGTTGTAAGACCCGTGTGTTATACGGGTTGGATAAAACAAAAAACTAAATATGAAGGGTTAAACAAAAATTTGTTTAGATTTGATATTTTAGATCTTAAATTTAAAATTTAAAATTTGAATTTAAAAGGAAACATATTAATTGATGCGATTATTAATTGATGTGTAAAAGGAAACATATTACTATATTGTAAGTTATTGATTATTTTTAATTAAGGCAATTATTAACTGAGGTGTAAATATGATGTGTTAATTAAGAAAATATTAAAAAAATAAGAAAATGACAAATAGAAAAAACATTTATTCAAAAATACCAAAAAATGACATGTGTCCAAGTTAATAAGAGAATAATATGTTGCAAAATTAATTTCATTTATTAGGGAGGATTTTTGTCCCTCTCTCCTCTCCGTCTGGTGGTGCCATTATTAATGTGGATTTCTTCATCTTAGCCAATATTAATATCATTAATTTTTTTTTCGAAGTTCATTTGTGTAATAAAGATAAGACTTAGGGGTCGTTTGATAAGGCTTCTAACTGGGTCCAAATGCAGACTGGGTCCAAAAATTTTGATTTGGCAAGTTTGATTTGGCTTTTAAACTCATGGAATTGGTCCAAACCCTGGACTCGGTCTGTGATATTTATCTGATTCGGTCCCTTCTCAAAATTTGAAGGACCGGGACAACTGGAGAAAAAGTGGAGATTACCCATATTGTCGATATCCTCTATACGAATCTCCCCTCCTTCGATCATCACATCTCCAGGCTCCAACGATGTTTCTTCTGTATAGCTCCACCAACGACATATGCGACGACGCGGCCCACCTCCACCTACGCCTTCGTCCGCCTCCGGCTGACGCCATGCCTAACCTGAGATTGACCTCCTTCAAGTCGTAAGAAAAACCCTTCCCCCTGCTTGCGTCATTGAAAAATTCTGACGTCTTTGTCACACCCCAAAACCGGAACGGCGGAAACGTTCGGGGGCGGAGGACGTCATATGTAGTATCACAATAATTTCATAATAGTAATCAAATCAACAACATTCATAGTATAGATGTTAAAGTGTTTACATCGAGTTCAAAACATAACATGTTTAATATTATAACTGTATCAAAAGATAAGATGAGAAACTACTGCTCCGTCTTCACGAACTCTGGTGTGGATACCTGTCTTATTAGATTCCTGAGAATACAAGTATTTTGAAAGCGAGTATCAGCTATAAAGCTGGTGAGTGCATAAGATTTTGTTTAAAGTAAGAAACTTCTTTGTTAATTGAACAAGTTTGAATGATCTACAAGAAAATCCTGTATTTTCTTAATGTAAAGTGTAACTGAACCAATTTCTTCTATAATCGCTTAGTTCATACTAGTTACATAAAATCAAGATAAGGTGGACAGTAGATTGTATGATACGATCGTACCCCCACATCCAAACAAGGAAAAGGAAAGTAAAACTGAGTTCACACATTCTCCAATCTATCAGGTCTTCATCATATATAACCCTAATGTATAAACTAAAGGATTATAGCTCTAATTAATAGTTAATTATGTTATACCGATTCTAACTAAGTGATGAGTCAATATCCATGATTACTTAGCTTATACATGTTATAATATAATCAACATTTGGCGGATAATAAATTGTAGGGTTCTACCTTAGTTTCACATCCAAACAAGGAAAAGAAACTAAGTTAGAAATCTCACATTCTATTGTCTACCAGATCTTCGTTATATATAACTCGGGAATGTATAAGCGAGGAGATCATAACATTAACATTCTTACGAATCATTTATAATGTACTAGTTTACCTAGAAAGTGTTACCATTGATTCCAGAGAATCCTATATTCCCTGATTGTTATTGAAAAGTAGTTTTATCCCCTAAAACTGTTCTACTGAATGTTGACGTACTATGTTATTGAATAGTTAGAATTAACTCTCCATAAAACCGCCCTGTAGATGTATTAATATACTATGTAATAGTATACTTAGTCTCAGTTTATAATATAATAAATATACGATGAAAAGACTACAATTTGCTCGTTATGTTCCTCTAAATTGTACTCTGAATAATGCTCTGAATAGTACTCTGAATACCTTATGCTAAGACTATCTTGTGATTCACCTAGTACATACTTATTATATATAATCAGAAACGGACGGACAATTGATTGTGCGATCCTGTCGTACCCCCACATCCAAACAAGGAAAAGGAAGGTAAAACAGAGTTCACATATTCAACTGTCTATCAGTTTCTCATCGTATGTAACATTGGTGTATATGCTAAGTAATCACAGAAACTACTACTTAAGACTGAACAATTAGTTATGTTCTCTTTATAATTGAGTCTGGTACTGTGGTCGTGTACCCATTATTATATTTAAGGTTCGGTACTGTGGTCGTGTACCCATTAATATATTTAAGGTTTGGTACTGTGGTCGTGTACCCCTTTTTATTAAGGTTTGGATGTGATGTGGTTGTAACCATACTATACGCTCTCTCTCTGGAAGAGACTCTAGTTAGAAAACGCGACTTCAGCAAACGAATTACTAAGCCGTGAAGTAGACTCACATTCAAAGTTATCTTGTTTGTTATAGTATTAGGGTTCCTCCCTGAACTATACCTATTATAGTTTACTAGTAAGTTCTCTGTAATTGATTGACTGATCTTGAAAGAATACCTTTGCTACCCAAAGGTATTGAACTGATTGATAGAACTTTTATATATACATACATATACATAATATATAACTAATATTTAAACGACATTCGGACAAACAACCGATATTCTAAGTCCACATCCAAACAAGGAAAAGGAAATAAAGCGAGTAGTCAGTCTTAAGCCCGTTAAACATTACTTATATAACTATATCTATATAAACATGATTTATACACAATATAAGTTAAAAGATTTTATAAAACAATTAAAAGCTTTTCCTAATATTTAAAAGAGTTTAATAACATTTAAAAGCATTTTCATGACTTGGTGTCATTTAAAATATTTAAAAAATTTCATTTATAGTAAACACAATTTCTTGCGTTTAGACTTGTATTCCCCCCCTTAAAACAGTGAAAAGTGATAAAATGTAGGGGTATGAACTCACCTTATGTCGGTGATTCAAGTGATGATTCGAGTAAGGATAAGAAGTTCCACGAATGAAATCCCGAGACACAAACGGGACACTAAATGACATATATGTATAAAATTAGTGTTTTAAACAACTAATATGCAAGGAAACAACCTTAGGGACTAGGAAACACTTGAAATGAAGTGTTGAATCACATGTGATTGATCAAAGGGGAGTGTACGACCACACAAGGGTGTGTTTACGACCAAGATGGATGAGTTTACGGCCAAACTATGAGTTGATGGCCATAAACTCATGGACATCATGCATAAGAGGGTGTTTTAAGGTCCTATCTATCATCCATTAGGGTTTCAAGGTCTTATGCTTGGATATGAGAAGTGTTTGCGACCATAATGTGATCAAACATGGGTTTACGGCCAAGGGAGATTCCATGGCCGTAAACTCTTGATGTTTATGGTAAAGTGGTTGTTTCAATGATGAAATCAAGAGCTTCTAATAGAGATCAAGTATATGGAAAGGATACTTACGATTTGGAAGCTAAAAGAGGTGAATATGGCTCAAAGAACTAGTGTGTGTTCTTGGTGATCTAACCAAAAAGGGATGATTTCATGGATGAAATCATGGAGTGATACTAGATCAATGAATGAATCAACTAAACAAAGGAAGAAATCACTTACAAATATGAAGATCAAGGTGAAAGGCTTGATGATACTTGAGAGAGAATGGAAGTTTTTTGAGTTGAAAGTGTAAGAATGAAAGAAAAGTGAAGGAAATGAGACTTAAGGGAGGAGTTTACGGCCAACCTTGAGTTTACGGCCGTAAACTCATGTGTTGTGGCCGTGAACTCCTTTTGGTGGTGTTTAAGGCTTGAATGTTGTACAGTGACTCTAGTAGGTACTTCCTAACACTCATTCCTTGAATCCATTAGGCTTAAAACACTCAAACAGACTCTAAACAGTGCTAAAAGATAGCATGAGCGAGTCTGACTTTGATTGAATTGAATGGGTTTTCAAGATAAAAATTTTCGGGTTGTCACATCATCCCCCTGTTAAATGGAATTTCATCCCGAAATTCAGAGTCTAAAGTGATTACTCATGAATTAAGGAAAAGGATAGGTACTTCTGTTATTCGCATGGCAGCACGATCACTCGTAGTCTTGAGCAGTCTTCGTCCTGAAGTTCATAATAGAACTCATACTTGGTTCATCAATCACAGCCTCGTGTATACGAGTCGTATATAGCTAAGATTGAAAAGGCAGTCGAATAAATGATTCTTCTGTAAGCTCACATCCAAACAAGGAAAAGAAGTTAAAGCAGAATCATCAATTCTAAGCCTGTAGAACCTTGATTGTGTACCACCCTTGCGTATGCATTCCTCAGCGATAAATTAACCGTATGGGTCCTTGGTATTGAACTTGACGTACTGTACGAGTGGTATTCCGGGGAGGTTTGCTGAGGATACTTCGGGAAAGCTATGAAACATAAGGCACTCTATGCATGAGTACCTCGGAGTTTTGGAACGACGACTTCGCTAGAAAGTCGATTACGGGGAAAAGAATTTTCGCACAAAACTTGTACTATGAGGATCGAATCGACTCAAGTCAAATGACAATGTCAGACTACTCGGAATAACTGGCGTTAGACTAGTTCAGAAAGGTGTTACAAAAAACCGACGGTGCAACTTATGAAAATGTTTCAGTACTTTAGTTTTATCTATGATACTACCGCTGCGAACAAGGTATACTGCAAAAAGCAAGTACAAGCAGCACGAGAGTCTCTGATGTGTGTAAATTCAACTAGTTTTAATCCTACTTTTAATTATAAAATTGACACACAAAGGCAGTGGACCTGTCAATTGTGGTGTGGTTAAATAAATAGGGTATCGAACTCAGAGAACGGAAAATTAAAACTAAAAACTAGAATTAACTAAAAAAAAGTAATAGAAAATAGGGGTTTCTCTATTTTTACAAGACTAGAAACTTAACTAAAACTTAACTACTCAATTAAAAGCTGAAAACACGTAAAAACAAACTAAATTCAATGATCAAAAAGGCTTTCTGTTTAAGTTCAACTTATTTACTCCTATGGTTAATTTTTATGATGATATAATAGATTAATTGTTATTGGTTACCGACTCTAGTGATTAGATTCGCATTCGCTATTACTAATCCTTAGAAAACATACCAATTCAAACAATGGCCAGTTGATTAAACTAATAGATTTCCTAGGTTGATTATTCGGGTTAAATAAGACTTGTAGCTAGCTAATTAAGTTTGGTGATTCAATTAACCTCTTGTTGATGGTGTATCATACAAGCTCACACATTAATTTACCCATTCTCTAATTAATCCTAGTTTCATGTTCATTATTCCTAGGCATATAGTATTGTGTTCACATCAATTATATGAGATAAGCAATTAAGAGATGTTCATGCAGCTTAATCACTTAGCAATTAACAGAAAATAGTTATAGTTAATGCATAAAGGTCTTTAACAAGCTTAATTTAACAATATCACCAACTAACAGTTAATCAAAAAGAGTAAATTAAACCATAGGAGCAAATTTGTCTTCCCCAAACAGAAACTAACAAAATTAGTTCATGATTTCAGTGTATGAAAGCTTAAAAACGAATTCAATTAAACCTAACATAATTCTATTCAAGGTAAAGTGGAAAATTAAACCTAAAGTGCCTTAATCTCTTGAGAATGAAGGATTAGGGTTCTTCACACGTTCTTCTGATCTCCAGCAAGTTCCTTAGTCGCCAAGTAAGTTCTCCAAAAAGCCAGAGAGTCCTCAATTCGGGTTTGTGAAGTCTTTTTATAGTTTTCTCAAAACAGGGGCTACTCGTCGAGTAGATAACTGACTCGACGAGTCCCTTTTTTGAATCCGTATGCGGCAAGGACTTCTCGTATTTCTTCGCGAACCTTCGTGTCTACTCGTCGAGTAGACGACCCTACTCGCCGAGTAGCTTCAGAATTAAGCCTTTTTCTTCTTTCTCCCATTTCCGAGCTTCCATTCATGTCTCCTGCTTCCTTGAGCTTCCGAGCTTCTTTTTTTTTTACTGAAAATATAATTTGAACAATAATAAGTACCTTTTGTCCACAATATGCAAATAATTAGCTAATAATTGATAAAAATTTATACTAAATATATGGCTTAATATGCAAATATCAAAATACCCCACACTTGACTTTTGCTTGCCCCCAAGCAAAACTGAATTTTAACACACTAATATCACATAAGACAATCCCAATCAAACCCAGCCATTATGCCAAGACCGCAACACATGCATTTGTGTCTAAATTTTTCCTAAACGACACCCCTCATCCTAAATACTCACAATCCTCATAAACACTCGCCCACTTCTTTTGAACAATGCTCATTTTATGCATCCCTCCGAATCTATCCGCAGAAAACCTCCAAGTCTCAAGGTATTTTTGGTTGAGCAACCCAAGCATACATATTCTAAAAATTACAATTTTCGATACAAATATGGAGCTTTTTGAAACTCTTCACTTTCTTGATAATTTGCACTTTAATTTCTTTGAATTCTTCAAAATTTGCCACCTTTTTGATTTTCTTTGATTTTTGGGTATCTTCAACTTTTGAACTTTGAAATTTTGATCTTTTGATCTTTATTTTAACTGCTCCAAAATTTCTTCAAACTTTTCTTGTAATTCTCTCATGTAACTCACATTTTTCCCCCAAAACCTACATGCTTAAGCAAGGGCGCTCAACTTCAACCTTTATTGATTAAAGATAAAAATTTTCCTGGATACATTTCTGGTACACGATGCTAAACGTATTGCATCCTCAAACTAAGTGAGGTTGTGTTTTTGTCCCATGATTTCACTAGAATAAAGGAGGCCACAAATGCACTATAACGTATATAGGCTCAACTAAACATTTGGGTCTTCATGCAATCATCAAACATAACACTAGCATGATTCCTAATTGCTTTACCAAAATTTTCTAATTTAGCCCTAGCAATTTTTATGCAAAATTTCAAAATTTAACTAAAATTCTAACTAATGTAACCAACCCCCAACCCCACACTTAATTTATGCAATGTCCCCATTGCATATTACGCATGATAAAGAATAATAAAAACATAGAGAGGGAATTGGAACAAACTCCCCTGGGGTAGTAGTGGCAAGGTCGATCTTCTTCATTTAAAGCTCCATCTTCCATTGACTTTAGACATGGGAACAGCTCATCCATGTCTTGGGTGTGTCATATCTTGTGTGGGAAAGCTCCAAAAATGCAGGAAAAATACTCGGAAATCTTCAGAAATTAAAACTCTAAGGAATATGAGCTCGACCCGTAGTGAATAAGAGCAGAATATAAGCCTTGAGAATGAAAAAAAAACTGTAAACTCGTCGAGTATATACGGAAACACGTCGAGCAGCAACGTATCAAGCAGAGAAATCGTGAAATTGAACTTGGACTCGTCGAGTAGGTAATGTGCACTCGGCGAGTCCATCGTTGAGTAAAAAATAAAAAAATATTCTGCTGTTGGGTTCCGTTTCTGATATGGCTGGGTATAATAACTCAATGTATTTTCTTCATTTTTCTTCAACAAATAACACTCTAAGACCCTCCTTGAGAACGGACTCGACCCTAACTCATGCACATTCTCATCTAGACCCGATCTTCACTCTAAACTTGACAATTAAGACTCTTCCATGCATCCCATCCTCCAATCTGAAAAGAAAACAACCACAAGTAATAAAAGAAAACAAATACCTATTTAAATATCCTACAAGTTCAATACCCAACACAATTAAGAATAAATAGTTTTAAACATCAAAAACACAATAAAATAATGCATCAATCTTCCTCCTCGTCTTCATCTCCTCCGGCTCCACTTCCACCCGCTTGGTTTCGTCTCGCTTGCACCCTTTCATCCCAACTAGGCACATACGGGAATCCGGCCCCGGGCCTTGGCGCAAAATGCATTTGGTCAAATAAATAAGTAAATGACTCGTTGACATAGTTCACGCCCCGCCCGAGATCGTCTTGGTACCTTCGCTGCTCCACATTATACCAATCCATAGGGAGCTCCTCATCCACCGGAATAACCGGTGGGTCTCGTGGTACCCGCTCTCTCCTTCGCCTTACCCTCCTTCCTGGTTCTTCCGGCACCAATGGCTCATCATCATTGGGAATGCTAACATGGCCCCCTCCATAATCCTCAATAATCCTAGCCCTCCTAAATAAAGTTGTGGTGAAGGGAGGACTAGGAATCATAGTCAAAACTCGTGCCTCTGGTCGGTTCAAAATGCCATAGGTTCTCGCAAGCCTTGTCACAAACATGCCACCATTGATTTTTGAAGTTACTCGTTCTTTCACTGCCCCCTCTGCCAAGTATTTTGCCATGCAATATGGCAAGTTGCAAAATACATCAGGAGTAATAATACTCAACATGTAGAAGATGTCAAGAGTGGGGACTTTATCGTCATCCTTTCACATGTTTATAGAGCTCGCGATCAGACGATGTATTAGGCGATGAATCGGGGAGCGGATCACCCCCTCTTGAGCGGATGAAGGGATGTAGACTTGGTTGGCAATGGTGTTCCACCAAGTAGAGGCAACAACACCCTCGGGCAAGTCTTTGTAGCACTGCTCTAAAAATGACTCGAAAGTCTCAGACATGATCTCATTCTGATCATAAATTCCCAGCCTCCATGCCAACTCTGCCATGCTACACTGGCGATACTCTCCTCCAAGGCAGAATGAAATGATGTTTGGAGTATAGTAGTCATCACCACCACGGAAAGAGATGGTAGCAAAGAATTCCCAGCAAAGCTCTTGATATACCGGCTCTTGCAGCTTAAACAACCGACTCCACCCGTCACAGATTATTTGTACCCCATTTATTTCACAACACTTGACCAAATAATGGCTTAGTGCTTCTTCCAACCCAGCTTGCCCCATCCATGACTAGTCCAACTCATTGGGAACATATATTTCCTTCCGCCTCAAAGCCTCCAGCTTGTTCTTTGTTCGTGTGAGTGTAGACTTGTTGGCGATGCTTGGAAAAGTCAACCATGGGATGTCCCCATAACCGCCTCCTCGTGAGCTTTGTCCTCTCCTAGACATGGTTCCTACACAGCAGAGAAACAAGAAAACCACAAGCGAAATACCGAAAAATATTAAAAATTGCAGAATACTGGGCATCAGCAGTATGGACTCGCCGAGTCCATGAACTACTCGGCGAGTAGGACGAACTGCTCGAGTCCAAAATCCGTTCTGATGAAATCAACCGGCCAAATCCATAAATTATTGTAGGGGTTTGCTGCGGAATATTCCAGGAGCATATGAATGTAAAAATTTATGTCTAAAACGTCCTAATTTGTCAAAAATCAAAACCCTAAAATTCAAGTTTTCCCAAAATCGGGATTTTCCAGAAATTAAAGGTGTTATTACACCAAAGATCGAAACTTGTAAAGGATTAAGAGCTAAAGTTGTTACCTTGTTGGTTGAAATTGCAGAAGAAGAGAAAAATCAAGATAGACGCTTGAGAGTGTTTGCACGTCGAGTAAGGGGAGGCGGCTCGTATGAATGACTGAATGTTTGCAAATTAGGGTAAAAACCCCTCTTTTACAGAATGTAATAAAAATAATTTTTTTTTCGGGTAAATATATGTACTCGTCGAGTAGGCGGACCTACTCGGCGAGTAGATGCCTGATTCAACGATTTTTCGGGGTTTCTGAAATGGGCTTGTCGAGTAGCCTTAGGGACTCGTTGAGTTTTTCATTCTGTGAAAAATTTGAGTTTGTAAAATGAAATGTATGCCACCCCACACTTGAGCCTTGTTGGCCCTCAAGCAATCATTTTGAACATAGAAGAAGATTGATAAAAACAAATCCTAAGCAAAAAAAGAAACAAAAAAAAACGAAAAAGAGAAGAAAAGAAAGCAAACTCTAAACGCGGGTTGCCTCCCGGAAGCGCTTCTTTTTAAGGAGTCATTAGCTGGACTCCTTCCCGCTCTACGTTTCTGTAATCCCTTCCAGTAGCAGCCCTTCTTGAAGTTCTTCATTCCTTGGAATTCCTTCTTCATATTTTTTCACCCTATGACCATTAACCTTAAAAGGAGTTCCTTCTCTTGATAGTAGCTCAATAGCTCCATGTGGAAAAATTTTCTTTACTATAAACGGACCATCCCGTCGTGTCTTTAGCTTGCCCGGAAATAGTTTGAGCCTTGAATTAAAAAGTAACACCTTTTGTCCCTCTTTAAAATCTTTATTACCCTTGAGTCTCTTGTCATGCCAATTCTTGGTCTTTTCTTTGTAAATTAAGGAACTAGTGTAAGCCTCATTCCTAAGCTCTTCGAAGGCATTCATTTGCGTTAACCGGTTAGTTCTAAGTTCAGCCAAATCAAAATTGCACACCTTTAATGCCCAATAAGCCTTGTGCTCTATTTCAACCGGTAAGTGACAATTTTTTCCATAGACTAGCCTATATGGTCTAGTACCAATAGGTGTCTTAAAGGTTGTTCGGAAAGCCCAAAGTGCATCATCAAGCTTATCCGACCACTCTTTTCTATTACTCCCAACCGATCTTTCTAGTATTCTCTTCAACGCCCTATTCGTTACTTCGGTTTGGCCACTCTTTTGAGGATGATAGGATGTTGAAAATCTATGGTGAACACCATATTTTTGCAACACCTTTGCTAATTGATCATTGGCAAAGTGAGTGCCCCAGTTACTAATGAGAGCTTTAGGAACTCCAAATCGTGAAAATAATTTCTTTAAAAATCGTACCACTACCCGAGCATCATTAGTGGGTAATGCTTGTGCCTCCGCCCATTTAGATACGTAATCAACCGCCACCAAGATGTATTTGTTTCCTTTAGACACGGGAAAGGGTCCCATGAAGTCAATCCCCCACACATCAAATACTTCACACACTTGGATGCTTTGTTGGGGCATTTCATTTCGGGATGATATATTTCCCGCTCTTTGGCATGAGTCACATTCCTTGACATATTGAGCAGCATCCTTGAAAATTGTAGGCCAATAGAACCCAATATCAAAAATCTTCTTTGCGGTGTAATGTGCTCCATGATGTCCTCCGGCGGGTCCACTATGGCAATGTGCCAAAATTTCTTGACTTTCCTTTCCAAATACACATCTTCGTATCATTCCATCCGCGCAACTTCGGAAAAGGTATGGCTCGTCCCAAAAGTAGTATTTAATTTCCGAAAAGAATTTCTTCTTTTGTTGGCGAGTCAAATCTTTTGGGGTGTATTTGGTTGCTAAATAATTTGCTATATCCGCAAAGCATGGCACTTCTCCCGCTACTACCAAGATATACTCATCGGGAAAATCATCCCCAATTTGGTGCTATCATGATAGGAGTGGTGGTTAATTTTTCCTTTAGCAAATGAAATGCCTTATGACATTCCTTGGAAAAATCAAATGGGGCGTCCTTCAAGAATAATTGAGTCAAGGGCCTAGCAATCCTTGAAAAATCTTTAATAAATCGGCGATAAAATCCCGCATGGCCTAGAAAGCTTCTTACTCCCTTGACATTTGATGGAGGTGGTAAATTGGCTATCGTATCAACCTTTTCTCTATCCACCTCTATCCCCTTCTTAGAGATCTTGTGACCTAACACAATGCCTTCCTTCACCATAAAATGACATTTCTCCCGATTGAGAACAAGGTTGGTCTTCTCACATCTTGCTAGCATTAGATCCAAGTTGGACAAGCAATCTTCAAAAGAGGACCCAAAAACCGAGAAGTCATCCATAAAAACCTCCATAAACTTTTCGATCATATCATGAAAGATAGCCATCATGCACCTTTGGAAAGTAGCTGGTGCATTGCATAACCCAAAAGGCATGCGTCTATATGAAAATGTTCCACTCGGGCATGTAAAAGTGGTCTTCTCTTGGTCTTGTGGGTCGATTGCAATTTGAAAGTACCCCGAAAACCCATCGAGAAAACAATAATAAAGATGACCGGAAAGCCTCTCAAGAATTTGATCGATAAAAGGTAATGGAAAGTGATCCTTGCATGTGGCCTCATTTAGCTTCCTATAGTCGATGTAAACTCGCCACCCGGTTACCGTCCTTGTTGGAATTAATTCGTTGTTTTCATTAGCCACTACCGTCATGCCTCCCTTCTTCGGAACCACTTGGACCGGACTCACCCATGGACTATCGGAGATTGAATAAATGATTCCGGCATCTAGTAATTTCACCACCTCCTTTTTCACCACTTCTTGCATATTTGGGTTGAGTCTTCTTTGGCGTTGTACTACAGCTTTTGATCCATCTTCTTGATGGGTTTTGAGCATTCTAACACTTCCTAAGTGTACATGCAACCGTAATAACCTTGAATCTATGTTTTCTCTATATACATGCAAATTTCTTTTTCAAGGTTATTTCCTAACTAGCATGGCATGGGGATTACATAAAACATAAAAACTAGTAGAAATACATACCTTGTTGTTGCTTGGATTCCTTCAAGACTTTGTGAGCCTAGCACCCCAAATGTTGTGCCTCAAATGCTTCACACAACACCACAAGACTTGGAATAACTTGAGAGAATGTCACTTAGCCTCAAAATCGGTTATGCCCTCTCTAGTAACACTAGGTCACGATTTTGCTAGCCATAGGGTTCCTTTTATAGTGTTGTCACAATTAGGGTTTACACATGAATACCCTTAATTGTCATGACTCTTGATTTCTCATCACCCATGGGTTTGTAACTCCCATGGACTATCCATGGTGCTCCATATGGTTATAACCAAACCCATAAACCATGGATCATTAATCCACCATAAAAGAATTGATGATTGTCATAATCAACCCTATATATTTAATTAGTCTCACTTTGATCACCAAATTAATACTAGATTAATACTTGATCAATACTAATTAAATAATACTATTATTAATATATTAGAACTTATAATATATTAATAATCATAAGTGCTTTATTCTCTCATCTAGTCTATCCAAGTATTGCAATGCCATGCAACCCAAATGGACCATGCCGGGTCGGGTCAAGTACATACCAAATAAAGTTATGGACTTAGACACTATATCCAACAGTCTCCCACTTGGATAAGTGTAATAACTATATTTGCAAATATGACTTCAAAATCCGACTAGCAATCGTAGCTCTTTCAAAGTCTCTCGGAACGGAGATGATGATGATACGCCATTTAAGATAAGTGATCATATAATCCTCTGTTCTCATGATATCAGCCGGACAAACACATGGAACATGGTCTTACTTATTGTCCAGCATTTGTTTCTCGATCTCTGATTTGTTTCGACATAGAACTAAATTGAACACATCAATTAGGTTCTGACCGGGCCCGGTACATAAGTCAAAACCAAATCATCGAGGGCCCAGATATCGCTTCTATTTCTAGAAGGAACAGATAAACTTCGACTGATATGCTTGTACTAACTACTTGTTGAATTATTCACAAAGGCACGTTTTATGACATCGAGTTACCAATGCGTTTTCGTGCAATCAATGAATAACCAACTCATAGTCAACAACTCATATCTCTAGGTTTGAAGATTTATATGATATTACCGTCTCACGATCACTCGAGATAAATTCCATGAAGTGATGCAAGTGAGCGTGGGTTGGATCCAATACTCAGCCCTTATGAGTACTCATGAATGTTGTAGCAACCATTGCATTGTCCAAAGCACTTTTAGACAAATCATACAAGCCAAATTCATGACAGTCTTAAATCAATACTTACTTCCAAAGTTTGACTGACTGTGGATGGTTTGAATAATAACATAATTATTCTGGAAGTAAAAACATGCAAAATTGAAACATAGTAAACAATCAACACAAGATAGTAACACCTTACTCATAAATAAATAACAACTTTTATTTATCATCAAATGTCAATTACATTTTACAAGTTTCAGGAATCTAATTATTGAAACTAATATCATCCTTCAGCCCAATGCGCCTCGCATGCTGTAAATGCTTAACCCTGCTCAGTCCCTTCGTGAGGGGATCTGCCGGGTTCTCATTTGATGATACCCTCTTAGCAACGAGGAGTCCTTCTTCTATTCGATGTCTGATGAAATAGTATTTTCTGTCAATGTGCCTAGATCTCCAGTGATCTCTTGGTTCTTTAGCCAAAGCAACCGCACTTTCATTGTCACAGAAAATTTCCATTGGCTCCTTTATAGCTGGTACAACTCCAAGGTCTCCGATGAAGTTCTTTAGCCATATCGCCTCCTTAGCTGCTTCACTTGCTGCTATGTACTCTGATTCACAAGTAGAATCAGCTACTGTCTCCTGCTTGGAACTTTTCCAAGTAATTGCCCCTCTATTTAGGATAAAGACCCAGCCTGACTGAGAGCGGAAATTATCCCTATCAGTCTGGAAGCTAGCATCGCTATATCCTTCCACTCTCAAGTCATCACTGCCTCCGAGGGTAAGGACCCAATCCTTAGTCCTCCGCAGATACTTGAGAATGTTCTTTACGGCTGTCCAGTGTGCCTTGCCAGGGTTCCCTTGATATCTACTGACCATGCTCAAAGCAAAGGCCACATCAGGGCGAGTACAAGTCATAGCATACATGATCGAGCCCACAGCGGAAGCATATGGTATATGACTCATTTCAGCTATCTCAGCCTCTGTACTCGGACTCTGAGTCTTACTCAGCTTGGCATTACTCTGGATTGGTAATTCTCCTTTCTTGGAATCTTGCATACTGAACCTCTTCAGTACCTTATCCACATAAGTACTCTGACTAAGTCCAATTAGTCTCTTACTCCTATCTCTCAATATCCTTATCCCTAGGATATAGGCAGCTTCCCCAAGGTCCTTCATAGCGAAACACTTCCCAAGCCAGGACTTAACCTCCTGCAAGGTTGGGACGTCGTTTCCTCTGAGAAGTATGTCATCCACATACAACACCAAGAAGCTAACTATGCTCCCACTAGCCCTGACATACATACAAGACTCATCCTCACTCCTAGAAAAGCCAAACTCTTTGACTTTCTCATCAAAGCAAAGATTCCATCTGCGAGATGCTTGTTTCAATCCATAAATGGATTTATCAAGCTTACACACTTTATTAGGGTATCTTGTATCGACAAAACCCTCTGGTTGAGCCATGTAAACATCCTCAGCCAACTTTCCATTAAGGAAAGCGGTTTTGACATCCATTTGCCATATTTCATAATCATGAAATGCAGCTATGGCTAACAATACTCTAATAGACTTAATCTTAGCTACTGGTGAGAAGGTCTCATCATAGTCAACTCCCGGAGTTTGAGTAAAGCCCTTCGCAACCAGTCGCGCTTTGTAAGTATGTACCTTCCCATCCATGTCGGTCTTCTTCTTGAAGATCCATTTGCACCCAACTGTCTTACGACCTGGTACATTGTCAACCAAGTTCCAAACTTGATTGTCATACATAGACTGAATCTCGCTGTCCATAGCCTCCTTCCATTTAGCAGACTAAGGGCCTGCCATGGCTTCCCTGTAATTATTAGGTTCATCCAAGTCTATTAGTGTACTATCACTAATAAATGTATCACCTTCAGTGGTGATGTGATAACCATAATAAAAATCAGGTGTGTTCCTCACCCTAGTGGAACGTCTTGGAGGTACAGACTCATCTATCGGATCAACATGAGTTTCCTCCTCAGGTTGGTCGATAGCATTTGAGGTTCCTTCACCACTTGACTCTTGAAGCTCTTCAAGGTCAATTTGCCTCCCACTGTCCCCTTGGCTTATGAATTCTCTCTCACGAAAGACTCCTCTTCTTGCTACGAAGACCACATTATCACTGGGTCTGTAGAAGAGGTAACCAAAGGATCTTTGTGGGTAGCCGATGAAAATACACCTCTCACTTCGAGGTTCAAGCTTATCATGAGTCTCACGCCTCACGAAAGCTTCACAACCCCAAATCTTGATGTGGTCCAAATTGGGAACTTTCCCAGTCCACATCTCGTGAGGTGTTTTGGCAACCTTTTTAGTAGGGACTAGATTAAGGATATGGGCGACAGTCTCTAAGGCATACCCCCAGAAAGAGATTGGTAACGAAGCTCGACTCATCATGGAACGAACCATATCCAACAAGGTTCGATTGCGCCTCTCAGCTACACCATTCAACTGTGGTGTTCTGGGAGGTGTCAATTGTGAGACAATCCCACATTCCTTAAGATAGTCAAGGAACTCAATGCTAAGATACTCTCCTCCCCGATCGGATCGGAGCATCTTGATGTTCCTGCCCAATTGATTCTCCACTTCCTGCTTAAACTCTTTGAACTTTTCAAAGGTTTCTGACTTATGCTTGATTAAGTAAATATATCCATATCTACTGTAATCATCAGTGAAAGTCACATAATAGCGATTAGCATCCCTTGTAGCAACTCTGAAGGGCCCACAGACATCCGTGTGTACAAGGTCCAACAAACCTTCACCCCCATCACAAGTACCTGTGAAGGGTGACTTTGTCATTTTTCCAAGTAAACAAGACTCGCAACTATCATCTGACTTGAGGTCAAATGATTCCAAGACTCCATCCTTTTGGAGTTGGCCTATGCGCTTCTTGTTAACATGTCCAAGACGACAATGCCACAAGGATGCTTTATCCAAGCTATCTGAAGAATCAATATACAACACATTATTTCCTAGATTGTCTACAACATTCACAGCTTCATATACACCATCACAAGGTAATGCTTTAAAGTAAAATACATCATTGTAATAAACATTAATAGCACCATTTTTATTATCAAATGAAAATGAAAAACCTTGTTTGTACAAGCCATGAAAAGAAATAATATTTCTCACCATTTCGGGCGAGTAACAACACTTATTCAAATCTAACATTAACCCATTATTAAGCAATAAAGAATAAACTCCTATCTTGGTAACAGGTGATGCTTTCCTGTTGCCCATGACTAAGTTTATCTTCCCGTGCTCCACTTGCTCACTTCTTCTTAGAACCTGCAAATCAGTACAAATGGAATACCACACCCTGTATCAAGCACCCAAGAATTAGCATTAGATGAGTTGTTAGACAATATTGTGTAAATACCTGCATGGGTGGGTTTAACCTTCCCATCCTTTACATCTTGCAGATATTTAGGGCAGCTTCGCTTGAAGTGTCCCTTATCCTGGCAATAGAAGCACTGTGCTTCCTTTGGGTTTGAAGAAGGAGTAATGGGACCTTTCTTTGTCCCACTTGAAGAGGAACCATCAAGAGTCTTACCCTTGGTACCCTTCGAAGGGTTTTTCCTCTTCTTACCCTTTCCCTGCCCAATAGCAAGAACAAGGGCTATTGAAGGAGTAGAAGTAGCAACCGCTTTACCCTTAAGGCCATTTTCAGCTGTCCTTAAGAGTCCTTGAAGTTTGCTAAGTGTGACTTCCTCCTTGTTCATATGATAAGTCATACGAAACTGATCATAACTTGGAGGTAAGGAATGGAGAATGATGTCAATCGCCATTTCCTCAGGAAAGTCAACATTTAGCTTCAGCAACCGGTCAACGAACCTTTGCATCTTCTGCAAGTGACCGGTGATGGGTTCACCATCCTTTATCCTTGCGGTTATCATGGAGGAGATGATTTCATACCTCTCCTGACGTGCGCTCTGATGGTACCTTTCCATCAGATCCAGGTGCATCTCATAGGGGTAGAAATCTTCATAGGATTTTTGAAGTTCAGGAGTCATGGTAGCCATCATGATGCATGCTACTTTAGTAGCATCCTTTTCATGTGCAACAAACTCCGCAAACTCTTCAGGAGTAGCAGTGGCTTCACTCACAACCTTAAGCTCCCTATCGAGGACATATTCTTTGTCCTCATAGAGGGTAATCATTCTGATGTTTCTGATCCACTCATTGAAATTGGATCCATCAAAGATGACCTTACCACACAAGTTCATAAGGGAAAAGGAGCCTGTTGGGTTTGAGCCAGAAGCATTGTTGGAAGACATCTGAAAGGAAAGAAAGACAAGTTTCATTAGATTAGGAATCCTTAATAATTCACCCAAATGAAATATTAAGGCTAGGATCCAACAAACTATTTATAGTTGGAAGAGGGATGCTGTAATCCATACTATAAAATATTTGAAGGTAGGTAAATGACGATTTACCAATTTCCACCATAAGAACGAAATATTTTATTATTAGGTTTTATTGGTTTTGAAACTCCTAGATCTTTTGAGATACATTGAACTTTTCAATGGCATGTTTGAATCTCGATTGTGCCCTCTCAAGTTTGTGACTGGGATGCCGAGGATCACAAACAAGGTGTGAATAACCATACAAATTGACTTGGTACCTTCAACAATATTACCTAATCGATGTGCCGATTAACCACACATGCTCCACCGATCTATAATAAAGTCAAGTTACCCTTTGCCACTCTTACTAGTCCATGTTAGTGTGCCGGTTAACCACACACGCTCCACTAACGACTTGGTAAGGTACAAAGTGTAATTTTATGGGCTAGCACCAATTTCACATTTTCCTAAAGTAACTAAGATTGGGAATTTATAATGTATAGTTACTTTATAATTCATTATACTTTTAACAAGTATTTAAAGTCGTATCCTACCCGTTCGGCTAACGACCCTCCACCGATCAAGGAAGCGGTGGGTGAGAGTGGACACCCATTAAGTCACCATTTTATAGGCAACAACCTTATACCCCCCTTATAGACCGGCTTCGTGAATGAGGCCTACTAACGGTAAGAATGACATATTCTTATACATATCTATATAATAAAATTATAATAATAGTATAAGTGTTGATTTTTAAACTTTTTAAAAATCTAAGGTTTAATTTGGAATTAAAGTATTAAAGTGTAAGACTTTTCAAATTCCAAAACTTGAGGGCAAGATTTGAAACTATTCCAAGTCTCTTCAATTTGTAACTTATGAGTTTTAATGGTTCATAAAATGAAGACTCTTCATTTTATGAAACCTCTTTAGTTCTTTAATCATAATTAAAAGAAGTGACTTTTGGTTATCCATAACTTGAGGACAAGTTATGGACACCATCATAGCCATTAAGATCATGAATTAAACATACATGGAGGTTACATATAATTCCTATGATCTTCTAAAAACTCATAAGAACACAAATTCATGTCAAGCAATTTCAAGAAAATCATATAAACATATACAATACTTGAAAATTGATAAAAGTCATGTAAAATGGGTTAACATAATCATTATCATTTTGAAAAACAGATATTACAAGTCCAAAACAGATTGGGATAATGATCTTAATCCATTTCCAGCAACAAAACTCGAAAAAACTGCCCAGCATGCTCCTACTCGCCGAGTGCATTATTCTACTCGTCGAGTAGGATGAATTTGTTCATGGACTCGGCGAGTCCTCCCCATGGACTCGGCGAGTCCAGTCGTCAGAGTGCAGAATTTTCGGTTTTTAAGCAGTTTTGCATCAAGTATACAGAAAACAATCCTAGGCTCTGACACCACTGATGGGTTTTGAGCATTCTAACACTTCCTAAGTGTACATGCAACCCTAATAACCTTGAATCTATGTTTTCTCTATATACATGCAAATTTCTTTTTCAAGTTTATTTCCTAACTAGCATGGCATGGGGATTACATAAAACATAAAAACTAGTAGAAATACATACCTTGTTGTTGCTTGGATTCCTTCAAGACTTTGTGAGCCTAGCACCCCAAATGTTGTGCCTCAAATGCTTCACACAACACCACAAGACTTGGAATAACTTGAGAGAATGTCACTTAGCCTCAAAATCGGTTATTCCCTCTCTAGTAACACTAGGTCACGATTTTGCTAGCCATAGGGTTCCTTTTATAGTGTTGTCACAATTAGGGTTTACACATGAATACCCTTAATTGTCATGACTCTTGATTTCTCATGACCCATGGGTTTGTAACTCCCATGGACTATCCATGGTGCTCCATATGGTTATAACCAAACCCATAAACCATGGATCATTAATCCACCATAAAAGAATTGATGATTGTCATAATCAACCCTATATATTTAATTAGTCTCACTTTGATCACCAAATTAATACTAGATTAAAACTTGATCAATACTAATTAAATAATACTATTATTAATATATTAGAACTTATAATATATTAATAATCATAAGTGCCTTATTCTCTCATCTAGTCTATCCAAGTATTGCAATGCCATGCAACCCAAATGGACCATGCCGGGTCGGGTCAAGTACATACCAAATAAAGTTATGGACTTAGACACTATATCCAACACTTCTAAGTTGATTTTGTGGGAACAATAGGCCGGACTAATGCCCTTTATGTCGGTTATCTTCCATGCTATAGCACCTTGTCTCTTCTTCAGTACACTCACAAGGCTCTCCTTCTCATGTTCGACCAAATCAGCAGCTATAATTACAGGTTTTTGCTGTCCATCTTCAAGAAATGCGTACTCCAAGTGATCTGGTAGTGCCTTGAGCTCAGTTTTTGCGTTCTGAATGCTGAACAAGCCGAGTCCAGTAAAGGGACTCGTCGAGTATGGTGTAATATTCGCGACTGTTCGAGTTTCTTCGAATGGACTCGCCGAGTCGATCGAGGCTACTCGGCGAGTCGGTCTTTCTGCACTTCTGATCAGATCGTCATACTCAGCTTCCTCGAGCAGTCTTTCTAACTCCATCAGGTCCCTTTCAGCATCAAACTCTTCTTCAAATGAAACGGTGGACTTGCTTGGTTTTTCTTCTTTCCAGTCTTCCAACATTTCTTCCAAAATGTCGATTGAAAATGCCGTGTCATCACTACTCCTTGCATGCTTCATGACTTGATCAACTCCAAATGTGACTGATTCATCTCCTACCCGAAGGGTAAGTTTAGAATCTCACATGTCAACGATAGCACTTGCCGTATTAAGAAAAGGTCTTCCTAATATGATCGGGACTTGGGGATCCGCTTCCATGTCTAGAACTATAAAGTCCGTGGGGAACACGAACTTGTCCACCTTCACCAAAAGATCTTCACAAATTCCTCTAGGAAATGTAACCGTTTTGTTTGCGAGGTGGATTGCCATACGAATGGGTCTTGGCTCGGGGAGATCTAACTTTTTGAAAAACGATTAAGGCATGAGATTTACACTTGCCCCTGAATCAGCTAGTACGTAAATGGTGGCCAAGTTTCCAAATTGGCATGGCAATGTTAAACTTCCCGGATCTCCTTTCTTCTTAGGAAGTTTGTTCAACATAGCAGCTGAACAGTTCTCGTTTAGGACCACCTTCTTCACTTCTTCCATCTTCCTTCTATTAGTTAGAAGATCCTTGAGAAATTTGGCTTATTTTGGCATTTGAGCAACCGCTTCTATGAATGATAAATTAATTTGAAGAGCCTTTATGTGTTCTAGAAACTTCTGTTAGTCTTCTTCATTCTTCTCTTGTCTAGCTCGGGCTGGATATGGCAGTGGAGGCTCATATGGCTTAACAGGAGGTGCATTTTTCTGATCAGATGTCGGACTCGTCGAGTCCATTTCGTGGACTCGGCGAGTAGGGTCTGTGTTCAGCTGGGTCTGATTTTGGTTCTGCCCTTCTGCCTCCTTCTCTTGTACCATCTTCGGGTCTTCGTTCTGAATAGGGGCCAGAGGGGTTATAATCTTCCCACTCCTAGTTGTGACAATGTTTATATGTGCGCCTTTTGGATTGTTTTCGGTGTTACTAGGAAGTTCTCCCGGTGCTCTTTGATTCATTTGTTGGGCAAGTTGCCCCAGCTGCTTCTCAATGTTGTGAATAGATGCTTGCTGATTCCTTAATATTGTTCTTGTATCTTGTATTGCAGCATCGTGGTCATTGTGTCTTTTTTCGGATGCAGCTACAAATTTAGTGAGCATTTCTTCTAGATTTGGTTTCTTTTCTTGTACCGGCTCCTCCTTTTGGTAAAAAACCCCTTGCCTTTTGTCTAAATTTCTCCTCCCTCGCTTTCTTGTACTCATCATAAGGGAGCCATTCTTTCTTAGGTTTTCGCCAATCGTCATCAAATCTATCACCACTAGAATAGGATACTTGCACTTTCTTATTCCCGTTCTCATCCAAATCACAATCTCTAGTTAGATGAGGCCCATTGCAATTCTCACATCCTACCCGAATAGCATGGATTGTTTGATCCATTTTATCCATCCTCCTATCCATGGTTTTCAACATTGCCATAACTGCCGACAAATCTTCAGAAGCTGCATAAGCCGATCCCTTGGTCATATCATTCCGTGGATTGTGGTATTCTCTAGAATGCTTAGAGAATTCTTCAATTAGTTCTTTGATCACCGGGGGTGCCTTCTTTGTGAGGGGTCCTTGCGAGTCAAGGAGTTGCCTAGTTGTTACATTGACTCCATCATAGAAAATGGAGACTTCTTGCTGGCTATTAAGATCATGATGCGGGCAATTCCTTAGTAGACTTTTGTATCTCTCCCATGCCTCATAAAGGGACTCTCCAGGTTGTTGTTCAAAGTTGGCAATAGCTTTCTTCAACTTGGCTATTTTCGAAGGTGGGCAAAACTGGTAAATAAATTCTTCCTTCATCTTAGCCCATGTAGTGATGGATCCGGGAGGGAGTGACTTGAGCCAATCCTTTGCAGCACCTTTGAATGTAACTGGAAGCATACGAAGCAGCTGGGTTTCGCGAGGCACATTTGGAACATTAAAATAATCAGCTACATCATTGACTTCATCCAAGTGTTTATAGGCATCTTCGTGGTCTTTTCCATAGAAGGGGATCTCCTTGAGTTGAGCAAGAATGTGACCCTTAAGCTCAAAAGTGGCAGTCGCGGGAATTGCGGGTTGCACAAGTCCCAGACCGGTATCATCCCGTATCCTCTTCTTCCATTCGCCCATGGGAACTTCATCGATGTTCGCCATGGTGTTGTCAAAGTCACCTTCTATATCGCTACCTTCTCCGAATTCGCTTTCTTCCCTTTCGGACTCGTTCGCGATGTCTTCCTTGATTGGGTCTTCGTTTGCCAAGGAAGAGGTGCTGGATGCTCCTGATTTGCTGCTTTTCTTCTTGCTAAAAACGGATTTGAGATTCTTCAAAGGTGAGTTCTTTGAAGAAGCGGATTCTCCAATGGCTTTTCCTTTGTTCTTCCTTAAAGCGGACTCCGGGTCTTCAAGTGGAGGAACCAAAGACGTATTGGATCCTCGGGTCATGTAACAACTGCAACCAAAGTAAGAAAAATGCGTAAAAAGAACAAAAATAAAATAAAAATAAAAAGTGCAAAACTGCGATGGACTCGCCGAGTAACTTCGACTGCACTCGGCGAGTTCAAGGCAGAAACAGAAAAAAATTTTAAATTAAATTTCTAAAACAGAAAACTATTAAAACTAAACCTAATAACTAAATTACCTAAAAATAACTTTGTGCAAGATAAATCTCACACAGAGGATCGATAAAACTAGAAATTAGTGCTAATTTTTGAACCGTTCCCCGGCAACGGCGCCAAAAACTTGATGTGTGTAAATTCAACTAGTTTTAATCCTACTTTTAATTATAAAATTGACACACAAAGGCAGTCGACCTGTCAATTGTGGTGTGGTTAAATAAATAGGGTATCGAACTCAAGGAACGGAAAATCAAAACTAAAAACTAGAATTAACTAAAAACAAGTAATAGAAAATAGGGGTTTCTCTAGTTTTACAAGACTAGAAACTTAACTAAAACTTAACTACTCAATTAAAAGCTGAAAACACGTAAAAACAAACTAAATTCAATGATCAAAAAGGCTTTCTGTTTAAGTTCAACTTATTTACTCCTATGGTTAATTTTTATGATGATATAATAGATTAATTGTTATTGGTTACCGACTCTAGTGATTAGATTCGCATTCGCTATTACTAATCCTTAGAAAACATACCAATTCAAACAATGGCCAGTTGATTAAACAAATAGATTTCCTAGGTTGATTATTCGGGTTAAATAAGACTTGTAGCTAGCTAATTAAGTTTGGTGATTCAATTAACCTCTTGTTGATGGTGTATCATACAAGCTCGCACATTAATTTACCCATTCTCTAATTAATCCTAGTTTCATGTTCATTATTCCTAGGCATATAGTATTGTGTTCACATAAATTATATGAGATAAGCAATTAAGAGATGTTCATGCAGCTTAATCACTTAGCAATTAACAGAAAATAGTTATAGTTAATGCATGAAGGTCTTTAACAAGCTTAATTTAACAATATCACCAACTAACAATTAATCAAAAAGAGTAAATTAAACCATAGGAGCAAATTTGTCTTCCCCAAACAGAAACTAACAAAATTAGTTCATGATTTCAGTGTATGAAAGCTTAAAAACGAATTCAATTAAACCTAACATAATTCTATTCAAGGTAAAGTGGAAAATTAAACCTAAAGTGCCTTAATCTCTTGAGAATGAAGGATTAGGGTTCTTCACACGTTCTTCTGATCTCCAGCAAGTTCCTTAGTCACCAAGTAAGTTCTCCAAAAAGCCAGAGAGTCCTCAATTCGGGTTTGTGAAGTCTTTTTATAGTTTTCTCAAAACAGGGGCTACTCGTCGAGTAGATAACTGACTCGACGAGTCCCTTTTTTGAATCTGTATGCGGCAAGGACTTCTCGTATTTCTTCGCGAACCTTCGTGTCTACTCGTCGAGTAGACGACCCTACTCGCCGAGTAGCTTCAGAATTAAGCCTTTTTCTTCTTTCTCACATTTCCGAGCTTCCATTCATGTCTCCTGCTTCCTTTAGCTTCCGAGCTTCTTTTTTTTGACTGAAAATATAATTTGAACAATAATAAGTACCTTTTGTCCATAATATGCAAATAATTAGCTAATAATTGATAAAAATTTATACTAAATATATGGCTAAATATGCAAATATCAGTCTCTAGAACTGATGGAATCTCGCAGAATGATATAACCCGAGTTGCACTAGTTTTTAAAAGTTTATAAGTCTAACATTATCGCTATGGAACGTACCAGAATTTCAACGTGAGTCTGGAGTAGTCTCTCCTACAGCGGTGATCATTAGTATCCTTCCATCTTCGCCAGAGTTCTTTGTTATTGGGCAATTCCTCTTCATGTGCCCCGTTTCGCCACACCCATAGCAAGCCTGGCTGAATCCGATGCCAGGTACTTGGGAAATAGGTTGTGCCGATCCTCTACAGAAAAGAGCAGTGTGCCCCTTTCTGTTGCACTTTCTGCAATGCATCTCTCGGCACGCTCCGGTGTGATGAAAGTTACACCTGTCACACTTCGGAAGTGTTCCAGCGTAACGACTAACAAGTGTTGGGGTGGCAGGAGTTGTGGCAACATGAATCATAACCAACTGCTGTTTCTTCGTAGTATTTTGTGTTGACTGACCCTTTTTATCGCTCCCAGACTTTCGCTTGTAGGCATCCCCTTTTGATGACTCAGATATAAAAGTAATCACGCCTTGGTCGGCTTCATGGTGAATAAGCCTCTGGGCCAAGCGTTTGGCGCTATCGAAAGTGGTTGGTCTGGATGATAATACATCTCCTTGCGTCGGAGGAGATAACCCCCAGATGTATCTCTCTATCTTCATTCTCTCGGGAGTAACCATCTCTGGGCATAGTGCCGGTAAGTCACTAAACCTATCTGTGTAGGTTACTATATCCGACCCTGCCATTGTGAGGTTCCAAAGCTCTTCCTCTAACTTTTGTATCTCGCCTCGGGGATAATATTCTTCCCTCATCAGTTCTTTCATGTTCTCCCAACCCATCGAATTTGCCACTGTAAGACTCAGTGACTTCACATGGCCATTCCACCATGTGAGAGCTCTTTATGTGAAAGTGCAAGCAGCGAATTTTACTCTGCTTCTTTCCGGACACTCGCAGATCTCGAAGACTGATTATGTCTTCTCGAACCATTGCATCAAGGTAAGGACTCCTCCGGTTCCATCGAAAGCTTTGGGTTTGCAATTCCTGAATTCCTTATAGGAACATTCTCTCTGATGCACATGGTTATGGTTGATAGTACCGCCACCCGAATCGTTGGTAACTGTCGCGTTGAAGCGTTCCATGGCTGCGGATACTGCAGCAGTGACTACTGCCTGTAACATTGCAGCATCGAATTGTGGCGGTGGTAGCGGTGGTGGAGTTCCTGTTGTTTGGGTGTTAAAGCGTCTAGGATTTCTTCTGGGAGGCATCCTTTCTCTAAACAGATGAAAAGATGAAGTAGGGATAAGTTTTCAGGAATGAAGTCAAAGCGAGTGTTATCTGAACTATGTTTTCTGAGTGGCTTTGAAAACAATTCATAACAGGGGTCGATGTAAAATAGACCTATGAATTTATGGTTGTGGTTATCCCTAACTGAAATCCTGTGACCCGATTAACTGTCATTACCGAGTTGTAATTATAAAGACTTTAAGCCTACACATAGTGTGAGCAGTGTATTCACTGGCTCACTAGGTCATATTGGTCGTTTAGTTATTAGGGCGACGCATAAGGTTTTCCGCCACCTCGCATGACTCGCAAGTGGTTTCCTCTGTTCTCTACACTACTCCTGACAAAAGCGATCTGTTGTCTCCCTTATGTTCCTATGATATCTTCAGGCTTTTCTCTAGTTTCGTACTCCCCGTTTGATCCCTTCTTGATGTTCTCTCTGTGGATTCTTCCTTGTTCATCCTTGACTCCTCTGTCGACTATCCTAGTGAGGTGGTATCTCTAGCTAAGTTGTCGGTGTGAGAATGGGAATGTCTAAAGAATCTATGAGAATAATTAAACTATTTCTAGTACTAAATTTTAAATTGCGATCCTCACTGAGACCTTCTATAATCACATAGTGTATACAAATTATATATAACTCGGATCTAATAGACATTCAAATATGTGATACTACCTTAAATCCACATCCAAACAAGGAAAAGGAAGTAAAGCGAAACCATACATTCTAAGTCTATGAGATCTTTATTATATATAACCTTTGGATGTATACACTTCGCAATTATAGACCTATCAGTAAGGGTCTTTTAATTCTCACATATTTATTTATAGTTATCCAAGATACTCCTATAGTATCTCTGTTTTGTGTTTGATTCTTAAGTTTCTTGTTATTGTGTACTTTTAGTCTTGTTATTGAATAGCATCCTAAAATACTCCTATAGCATTTTACTTTATGTTTTGTTCTATAGAATTCCTTAGATATAGAGTTTGGTAAGTTTTAGGTTTGTCGCAACACCACTATCACTCCCGAACACACGTTTACCGTATTTCAAATAAATATAGTTGATCAGACTATATTTATCCCAGATATGATTACATAACTGCCCAGGTTTGACTGTTGTGTCCAATGATTAAATACTTTTGTTCTGTTCTACTTGTGATACTTGTTCTAGTATATATATATATATATATATATATATATATATATATATATATATATATATATATATATATATATATATATATATATATAAATGTAAGCATGTATACTTCTTGATAATATTGTTATATTTATAAGTATACTTTTAGTCAGAGCACTTCGGCCCCATTGTATTTATAGTTGTATATCTTTTATAGGTTGATATACTTAGTTCACTATAAACAATGCTCTGATACCAATCTGTCACACCCCAAAAACCAGAATGGCGGAAACGTTCGGGGGCGGAGGACGTCATATGTAGTATCACAACAATTGCATAATAGTAATCAAAGCAACAACATTCATAGTATAGATGTTAAAGTGTTTACATCGAGTTCAAAACATTACATGTTTAATATTATAACTGTATCAAAAGATAAGACAAGAAACTATTGCTCCGTCTTCACGAACTCAGGTGTGGATACCTGTCTTATTAGATTCCTCAGAATACAAGTATTTTGAAAGCGAGTATCAGCTATAAAACTGGTGAGTGCATAAGATTTTGTTTAAAGTAAGAAACTTCTTTGTTAATTGAACAAGTTTGAATGATCTACAAGAAAATCCTATATTTTCTTAATGTAAAGCGTAACTGAACCAATTTCTTCTATAATCGCTTAGTTCATACTAGTTACATAAAATCAAGATAAGATGGACAGTAGATTGTATGATACGATCGTACCCCCACATCCAAACAAGGAAAAGGAAAGTAAAATTGAGTTCACACATTCTCTAATCTATCAGATCTTCATCATATATAACCCTAATGTATAAACTAAAGGATTATAGCTCTAATTAATAGTTAATTATGTTATACCGATTCTAACTAAGTGATGAGTCAATATCCATGATTACTTAGCTTATACACGTTATGATATAATCAACATTTGGCGGATAATAAATTGTAGGGTTCTACCTTAGTTTCACATCCAAACAAGGAAAAGAAACTAAGTTAGAAATCTCACATTCTATTGTCTACCAGATCTTCGTTATATATAACTCAGGAATGTATAAGCGAGGAGATCATAACATTAACCTTCTTACGAATCATTTATAATGTACTAGTTTACCTAGAAAGTGTTACCATTGATTCCAGAGAATCCTATATTCCCTGATTGTTATTGAAAAGTAGTTTTATCCCCTAAAACCGTTCTACTGAATGTTAACGTACTATGTTATTGAATAGTTAGAATTAACTCTCCATAAAACCGCCCTGTAGATGTATTAATATACTATGTAATAGTATACTTAGTCTCAGTTTATAATATAATAAATATACGATGAAAAGACTACAATTTGCTCGTTATGTTCCTCTAAATTGTACTCTGAATAATGCTCTGAATAGTACTCTGAATACCTTATGCTAAGACTATCTTGTGATTCACCTAGTACATACTTATTATATATAATCAGAAACGGACGGACAATTGATTGTGCGATCCTGTCGTACTCCCACATCCAAACAAGGAAAAGGAAGGTAAAACAGAGTTCACACATTCAACTGTCTATCAGTTTCTTATCGTATGTAACATTGGTGTATATGCTAAGTAATCACAGAAACTACTACTTAAGACTGAACGATTAGTTATGTTCTCTTTATAATTGAGTCTGGTACTGTGGTCGTGTACCCATTATTATATTTAAGGTTCGGTACTATGGTCGTGTACCCATTAATATATTTAAGGTTTGGTACTGTGGTCGTGTACCCCTTTTTATTAAGGTTTGGATGTGATGTGGTTGTAACCATACTATACGCTCTCTCTTTGCAAGAGACTCTGGTTAGAAAACGCGACTTCAGCAAACGAATTACTAAGCCGTGAAGTAGACTCACATTCAAAGTTATCTTGTTTGTTATAGTATTAGGGTTCCTCCCTGAACTATACCTATTATAGTTTACTAGTAAGTTCTCTGTAATTGATTGACTGATCTTGAAAGAATACCTTTGCTACCCAAAGGTATTGAACTGATTGATAGAACTTTTATATATACATACATATACATAATATATAACTAATATTTCAACGACATTCGGACAAACAACCGATATTCTAAGTCTACATCCAAACAAGGAAAAGGAAATAAAGCGAGTAGTCAGTCTTAAGACCGTTAAACATTACTTATATAACTATATCTATATAAACATGATTTATACACAATATAAGTTAAAAGATTTTATAAAACAGTTAAAAGCTTTTCCTAATATTTAAAAGAGTTTAATAACATTTAAAAGCATTTTCATGACTTGGTGTCGTTTAAAATATTTAAAGAATTTCATTTATAGTAAACACAATTTGTTGCGTTTAGACTTGTATTCCCCCCTTAAAACAGTGAAAAGTGATAAAATGTAGGGGTATGAACTCACCTTATGTCCGTGATTCAAGTGATGATTCGAGTAAGGATGAGAAGTTCCACGAATGAAGTCCCGAGACACAAACGGGACACTAAATGACATATATGTATAAAATTAGTGTTTTAAACAACTAATATGCAAGGAAACAACCTTAGGGACTAGGAAACACTTGAAATGAAGTGTTGAATCACATGTGATTGATCAAAGGGGAGTGTACGACCACACAAGGGTGTGTTTACGACCAAGATGGATGAGTTTACGACCAAACTATGAGTTCACGGCCATAAACTCATGGACATCATGATGGGTTTTAGGTAAAACAAATAAACTAGAAAACAATTCCTAAGTTCACATGCAACCTACTTTGGATCTATGTTTTAACTATTGAACATATAACTTTGAATTGCAAAACAAGAATCCTAGAGGAGAGAGGCTAATTTCGAAATTAACAAACTAGGGTTTAGGAGTTACATACCTTTCAATTGTTATAGCAAACAATTGATAATCCTCTTGATCTTGATCTTGATCTTCTTGGAAGCTTAGCACCACAAATGTAATGCCTCTAATGGAATCACACCCAAGAACTAGCAAGAAGGAAACTTGGAGGAGAGAGGATGGAGAGAGTATGCAATTTCGGCCTTAGGATTTCTTCCAAAGAAATCAGTGACCTCAAATGTGAGCCAGGAGGCTCCTTAAATAGCTGAGGGATCTAGGGTTTAGGGAAAACCCTAGTTATCCTTTGCTTAGGGCCTAAGCAAGATCCAAAGGCCTTATTTGGACCCCTTGGATGAAATCTCTAGGGTTTCCCCTAAGAATTTCGTCCACCTCCTTCCAAGGGGGTTCTGGAACCTTCCACTCAACTATTAGTTAATTGCAAACTAGCCCCTACACTTTATAATTAATTCTTTTAACCCCAAAATTAATTCTGATTAATTTCTGGCTAACTATTAATTAAACATAATGATTTCTAATTAATATATTAATCTTTTAACATATTAATAAATCATTTATATTAATTCATTAATCTTATAAATTAATATCTCTCCTTTCATAATTTCCTTGTCCAGTTGCTAGGTTGAGGGCAACCCAAAAGGACTGTGCTGCTATCAATTCAAGTACATACCAATTATAGTTATGGGCTTAGACACCTAATCCAACACATCATGCATAAGAGGGTGTTTTAAGGTCCTATCTATCATCCATTAGGGTTTCAAGGTCTTATGCTTGGATATGAGAAGTGTTTGCGGCCATAATGTGACCAAACCTGGGTTTACGGCCAAGGGGGATTCCATGGCCGTAAACTCTTGATGTTTATGGTAAAGTGGTTGTTTCAATGATGAAATCAAGAGCTTCTAATAGAGATCAAGTATATGGAAAGGATACTTACGATTTGGAAGCTAAAAGAGGTGAATATGGCTCAAAGAACTAGTGTGTGTTCTTGGTGTTCTTGGTGATCTAACTAAAAAGGGATGATTTCATGGATGAAATCATGGGGTGATACTAGATCAATGAATGAATCAACTAAACAAAGGAAGAAATCACTTACAAATATGAAGATCAAGGTGAAAGGCTTGATGATACTTGAGAGAGAATGGAAGTTTCTTGAGTTGAAAGTGTAAGAATGAAAGAAAAGTGAAGGAAATGAGACTTAAGGGAGGATTTTACGGCCAACCTTGAGTTTACGGCCGTAAACTCATGTGTTGTGACCGTGAACTCCTTTTGGTGGTGTTTAAGGCTTGAATGTTGTACAGTGACTCTAGGAGGTACTTCCTAACACTCATTCCTTGAATGTATTAGGCTTAAAACACTCAAACAGACTCTAAACAGTGCTAAAAGATAGCAGGAACGAGTCTGACTTTGATTGAATTGAATGGCTTTCCAAGATAAAAAATTTCGGGTTGTCACAGTCTTCCTCTGACTCAGGTGCATATTGTTCTTTTTTTCTTCCTGTTTTTATTAGTTTGTTGGATTGCTTTTTCGTTGTTCACATTTGCCAATACTCTGATTGATCAAAATTTCTTTGTTTACTCCTGCTATCTAAATGTTCTATCACAAAATTTGTGACAACCGTCAAATTTCGGTCAAGTCAAAGTCAAACAAAGTCAACAAGTCAAACCGGTCAACTCCAATAACCCTTGTATGTTACGGTTTACGTTATGTAATCACTATACAATTCGCTATTTTAATGAGAAATCATCATTTGGAAAGTTCATGTATGTTAGGGTTTACGTTATGTAATCACTATACAATTCGCTATTTTAATGAGAAATCATCATTTGGAAAGTTCATGTGTTTGATTTTCCTTAGCCTTAACAGTGCTAAACAACGAACCAAAACGATAAAACATTATTGCACACTCATTGGGAGTGTGTACGACACTAAAACACGGTTTAACGGGGTTTACGAACCTTGCGTTATGAAGCCGGACACTCAAATTAATCACAAACGAAACCTCTCTAAATCGTTTTCACTCTATCTCTTTCTATTTGAAATCTCTCCCAAATCTCTCCCAAATCTCTCCCAAATCTCTCTCAAAAGTTCCCATAACTTTTTGGAATCATTGGGTCATCCCGACCCTTAACCGGGTCAAAAACCACTTCAAACGGGGTAAAAACGGGTAAAATAGCCTTAAGGACCCAAAACGGAAACTTCAGGACCGAAGCCTCTCATCCGAGGCCTCGGATCCGAAGCCTCTCATCAGGACCGAAGCTGAAGCCTCTCAGGAGACCGAATCCGAAGCCATCAGACAGCAGCCTCGCATGCGAGGGTCCGAAGTCTCGGCCCCCATCCGAGAGGTCTCGCAGACGGCCCCTTTTTACCGGTTTTTCGACTACGACTTCGTTTTAACTCCGTTTTTCATTATTTTAACGTGGGATTTTCACCCAAAACTTTATTTTATAAACTAAGACCACAAAATATATAAATCTCCAGGGTTTTTATAAAAATATATTAAAAGAATTAGTGGTTGAACTAATTATTGAGGGAATATTTGCTTTTCCTTAATTTATGGCAAAAGCAAACCACCACCACCTCACTCTATGATTAGCCACTCTTTCCCACTACCCCTTGTCACCTTAGTGGACCTTTACACCCAATCTCCAGCTCTTCCCACGTTCTAAGAGCTGGAGAATTGGTCATCTCTCCTCATTCTCATTAACTTCTTTCATTCTACACTTAGCAACCAAAGAACACTCTCCAAAATTCTCTCATCTTTTCTCTCAACTTCAAGAACTTCAAGGCTTTCTCCAGGGATTTCTTTCTTCAATTAGTAAGTATCTTCATCATTCATATAATTATTACACTCCATTCTACTCAAATCATTGATATCTTACACAAATTCCATCTTATTCGGTGTTAGATTCTCGAATCATCAAGACATCTTCTTAGTGTTCTTGGGTTGAACACTTCCTCTCTCTTACTTTCATCTACTGAAACCACATAGGGTGAGTTCATACCCCTACATTTACATGTTTTTCTTAAGTTTTAAGGGGGGAATACAAGTAAAATCATCAAGAACACAATTAAACTTTTTCTATCAGATTACATCAGAAAAGATGAACTTCGATCATGGACTGTTTTGGTCAACTTAAATATTTTAGTTTTCAAAACTGTTCCAGGTGCAAGTAGTTCAAACTCTTAGCTTTAAAATGGCTACTTGCACATCTCCATATGATTTTTCTACAATTTATGGTGATTTTTACAAAACTGCCTATCATTTCAGAGGCAAACCCGGACCAGTCTGTGATTATGAACATTTTCACCTCTGTTAGAGATCACTAAAAATCATGATAAAATTTAAGAACAAACTAGACTCATATTCCAAACTCTCAGAATTTGCGGATTTGGATTTAGAGCTTTGATGATTTTTCTATAAATTTTCTAAGAACAGTAACAGAAACTGTATACAACAAAAAGTTGCTGTCAATTTCATTTCACCTTGTAACATGTTGAGCAAGGTGTATATCTTTATGTGATTATATGTTATTACAATATATGACATTTTATCTTAATATTTAGACACACATCAGTTTACAAATGGATTTGGACATATAAAATATAAAGAATAACAAGTGATTATAATCAAAGTACAATCGATACATTCAAACATTTAATAAACTATTTTGAATATAGTTTGCATACATTACTACGTACTACCCTTGGTTGATAAACTATAATAGGTATAGTTTATGATACATTACATAATACATACATTTAAAAAGGGTACATTTATACAAAGGATATTTTCATTAAGCAAGGTACGGCCATACGGTACCAAGTTTTCATAACACGTAATTCCGTTAATGAGTTTATGATACATTACATAATACATACATTTAAAAATGGTACATTTATACAAAGGATATTTTCATTAAGCAAGGTACGGCCATACGGTACCAAGTTTTCATAACACGTAATTCCGTTAATGACTTTATGAAACATTACATAACACATACATTTAAAAAGGGTACATTTATACAAAGGATATTTTCATTAAGCAAGGTACGGCCATACGGTACCAAGTTTTCATTACACTACACGTAAATTCCTTAATGACTTCTGTGAGACATTCGATTCAATTTACAAATAAGTCCTGTATTATAACCAGAGTCTCCTCGAGGGAGAGCGTGATACTTGTGTATAGATCTATATTGGGTCTGACAAACCCACACCTTAGCTGCATGCAACAGCTAGACCGACAGGTCTGGGGTGACAAATGTCATAACATTTCCGACGCCTGAAGAATGTCGTTTCAGGCCAACTAGGTCATAGCATGGTTATAATAACTCACATGTGGTATTAACAAACATAGAATTTACGGGGATTTCACTAAAATCAAACGAGTTTATGTCGATTTAAACTTGCATTGTTTTACTATAAGGAACGAACACTACTTGTACATTTCGGTCTTTGGGTTTTAAGACTACATTTACACATTAAGGAAAATATTGGATTTTCTGGAACGAACTCTACTTTTACAAGAAAAGGCTTTAATAAACTCACATAAAGTATTAATGAATATTGGAATTTACGGGAACTTCATTAAAATTAAATGAGTTTACGTCGATTTAAACTTACATTATTTATTATAAGTAAGAAAAGTTACTTATACATTTCGGTCTTTGGATTTAAGACTACATATACATTTTAAGGAAAATATTGGATTTTTCTAAAACAAATAATACTTTTACAAACGAAAGGCTTTTAATAATACCAAACAAAAGCTTATGAATTCACCAACCTTTGTGTTGACACTTTTTCAAACAACTTGTATTCTCAGGAAATCATTAAACAGGTAACCAAGTGCTTTTGAGGATGGGACGCTAAGGCGTCTACTATTTCATATTTTGTCAACATATTGTAATTGATTCGTAAACATGTAATTCATACAATGATGTAACTTTTTCAATTATATATATGTTGGTTGTGTTTGCTTCAATTACTATTACAATTGTTGTTATGATACTATACATGAAGTCCTCCACCCCTGGACGTTTCCGCCATCCTTGGTTTGGGGATGTGACAGATTGGTATCAGAGCACAGTTTATAGTGAATTAAGTATATCAAACCACATAAGATATACAAACTATAAACACAATTGGGACTAATAGTCTCTGATTTGTGCATTTTTCAAATAAATATACTTTTAGAAAATGAATGGTTTCTTATTAAAAGTATAAATACATGCATACATGCTCACATAGTGTCATAACTAGAAGAACATAAAGTAAAAGAAGAGGAGTTGTAAATTATGGGTATGCCTTGGTATATGTAAATCAAGTCTGGGAAGGATATAGCCTGATCAACTATATCTGTCCGAGGAGTGACTTGCATATACTGGGGGATAGTCATAATGGGCAACAAATCTAACAACCTAACTACACCCTACAGGGAATACTTTAAGAATCGAATCTAAACACCTAAAAATACTATAGGAGTATTTGGTGATACTATAACCAACTTATGTGAAAACTAAAGACCTCTATTAGTAGGCCTATGATAACTGAGTGCATACGCCAAGGTTATACATAATTAAAGATATTATAGACTCAGAATCTATGACTATTGCTCTACTTCCTGTTCCTTGTTTGGTTGTGGACTTAGAGTAGAGTCATTTATTCGAAAGTCTATTCTATCTCAAATTATGTATAACTGATATGCACTACGTGATTATAGACGTAATTAATAAGGATCACCCCTATAAGTAATTATAGGATTAGGCGTCTATTAATTATCTCTTCTACCCCTATTCTCGCACAAGCAACATGATGTGTAAATTTTAACGCCCGTACAAAACCTACTTCTACCCACTACCATAACTCCGTCTCCAAGACGTTAACAGAAACACCAAGAATAGTTCACTAAAGTGTGAAATTATACATGTGTATATAAATGGTAAGGATATTTACTAAAAGGTTTATCAATGAAATAGGCATGTATTTTATTTCATTGAATCTCACTACTTGGTATTACAAACAATTTACAACTGGTAACTCTAAGATTCTTTAGGTGTACCTCGAAGTTATGTGTAATTAAGAAATGATTGACCTAGAAATGGTGAGTCCGCCTTAGGACCTGTTCCTTGTTTGGTTGTGGACTTAGGGTAGACTCATTAGGATCAACAGTCTAATAAAATTTTAATTACACATAACTGGGGGCATGTCAAGTGAATCTTAGGAGTGGATCAGACATGGAACAAATCACAAGATTATAATCAAGTTATTCCTACTAAATTCATAAGTCTATTTATATAGACCTCTGGTATAGAGTCGTCGGTGTAGTCGTGTCAGCAATCTAGAATATGGCTAAATACATAATACAAACTATAATACCCAAATTATACAAAAAATTTCTGCATTAAAAATCAATAGACAAATACATAAAATGAAACTAAAAAGGGTATCAAACTATCAAGAGAAAAACACATACAATGTAGATTAAAATCCACTAATTATAACAAAATGGCTAAGGATTGTTAAGTCCTCTCTTCGTATAAATAGCTTTGAAGCAAGCTTGCCTAAGCTTCTTTGTTCTTTCTGTCAATTCCATACTTGGCAATTTCTCCATCATCTTCTTGTACCCTTCTAACGTCTCTATCTCCTCCTTTAATCCCAACTCCTAATTTTTTTAAGGTAGATGCAATATATTTTTCATGTGAGTTCACAAAATTTACAATGAGTTAAGTTTATATAAATATAAATCAGGAGATCGTAGTAAATCAATTGATTTGATGTGGCATATGCCTAGGACCTATGTTTAGTTATAAAGAAACTAACAATTAAAATTTTAGAAAATACCAAAACTACTTTGGTTACCAAGTGCATGAGTAATGTATAGAAGGTTATTATCATAATTTACCTTGGCATTTTCAATGAGGGATTGAAGGCTCTTAAGTTTTCTATGAGGCCATCTGTTTATGTTTAGCTCTCTGCATCTTTTCTTCAACACTGTTAAACTTATCCCTAGTTCCTTTGCTGCCATGATTATCGGCATCTCAAAGTACTTCTCTATCTCTTCAAACTCCAATGGTCTCAATCTCTTTGCCACCTTCCGGCCACCGTGATCAGTGGTGGCAGCACTAGAACTACATGTAGCCTCACCACCGGATTTACAGTCTTCACTGAAACTAACCAATGGTAAATTACCATCCTCCCAACAATCCCATAAGCTTATATCTTCAAGGGGATCAAGATCGTGAAACTCATTTCTAGAAATGATGTTTTGATCTTTGTTAAGTACTGTGGAAACGTTCTGATCGAGCACTTCATGCAATTTTTCTGACAACTCGTAATCATGATGGTTGAGCATGTCACCACTGCAAAAATCCAAAAACTCAAGATAATCAAATCCAACACGATGAAAGACTCTTTTTTGATCACTACAAATCCAAACCATGTTTTGATCAATGTCGACAAAATCACTTTTATGTGCGTAAGATGGTGTAATGAGTGACGCTTATATATACCTGAAAAGATCTTGATGATCAAAGTACTGAAACCAATCGAGGTCATCTATGGGGTTTTGATGATCTGCAGGTGGATCCATTTGTGAGGGAGAAGTTAAAAGTCGCGGTAAGAATGTGATGATTTATATAAGTAAAGTGGGAGAAGTAATTAATAGAAAATTGTTGGGAATGCAACAAAACAAGTTAAGCACTTCTGAAAAATTGATAAATGATTTCGGTAACACTCGCGGAATATAAACTAGTGAAAATTACAAATGAAATTGAATATATATAGTCTATGATGTTATGGTTATTTTGTATCTAACAAATGAAGAGAAAATGAATATATATATATTCTTTGAGCCGTAACCTTCTTCTTCAATTCACACACATATACGTATATGTTGCTGCAAATTATGACTTGTGTGCCTCATGCATTTAATGCATCACATGCCTACTTCATATTCTTGACTTTGAAGCTACGTACCAGTTTCCAATTTCCCCAGTAGCACAGTTTTCATTAGAAAGTACTTCAAGTCTTCACACATGAACCAGTTAGAAAGTACTCCAAGTCTTCACACATGAACCAGTTAGAAAGTACTCCAAGTCTTCACACATGCAAATTATGACTTGCGTGTCGCTATAGGTATGTCGTTGGCTCTTGTTAAAAACCTATAGCGACAACAAGTCATCGTAATAGATTAAACCTGTGGTGACGACAAGTCGTCGCTATAGGTAACTAATAAAACTTTATTTTTTAACCCCGAAAATATGATTGACAAAATCTATCCGACGAGACCCTCGTGATATCTCTTGACGAAATTGAAATCAACGAGAGTCTCCACTTCGTGGAAGAACCGGTAGAAATCATGGATCGAGAGATCAAAAGAACAAAGCAAAGTCGTATTCCTATTGTGAACGTCCGCTGGAACGCTAAACGAGGAGCCGAATTCACCTGGGAACAAAAGTATCCACATCTCTTCCCAAACTCTTGAAATCTCAGTCAAAATGAAAATTTCGGGACGAAATTCCTTCTAACGGGGGGATGATGTGACAACCGTCAAATTTCGGTCAAGTCAAAGTCAAACAAAGTCAACAAGTCAAACCGGTCAACTCCAATAACCCTTGTATGTTAGGGTTTACGTTATGTAATCACTATACAATTCGCTATTTTAATGAGAAATCATCATTTGGAAAGTTCATGTGTTTGATTTTCCTTAGCCTTAACAGTGCTAAACAACGAACCAAAACGATAAAACATTATTGCACACTCATTGGGAGTGTGTACGACACTAAAACACGGTTTAACGGGGTTTACGAACCTTGCGTTATGAAGCCGGACACTCAAATTAATCACAAACGAAACCTCTCTAAATCGTTTTCACTCTATCTCTTTCTATTTGAAATCTCTCCCAAATCTCTCCGAAATCTCTCTCAATAGTTCCCATAACTTTTTGGAATCATTGGGTCATCCCGACCCTTAACCGGGTCAAAAACCACTTCAAACGGGGTAAAAACGGGTAAAATAGCCTTAAGGACCCAAAACGGAAACTTCAGGACCGAAGCCTCTCATCCGAGGCCTCGGATCCGAAGCCTCTCATCAGGACCGAAGCTAAAGCCTCTCAGGAGACTGAATCTGAAGCCATCAGACAGCAGCCTCGCATGCGAGGGTCCGAAGTCTCGGCCCCCATCCGAGAGGTCTCGCAGACGGCCCCTTTTTACCGGTTTTTCGACTACGACTTCGTTTTAACTCCGTTTTTCATTATTTTAACGTGGGATTTTCACCCAAAACTTTATTTTATAAACTAAGGCCACAAAATATATAAATCTCCAGGGTTTTTATAAAAATATATTAAAAGAATTAGTGGTTGAACTAATTATTGAGGGAATATTTGCTTTTCCTTAATTTATGGCAAAAGCAAACCACCACCACCTCACTCTATGATTAGCCACTCTTTCCCACTACCCCTTGTCACCTTAGTGGACCTTTACACCCAATCTCCAGCTCTTCCCACGTTCTAAGAGCTGGAGAATTGGTCATCTCTCCTCATTCTCATTAACTTCTTTCATTCTACACTTAGCAACCAAAGAACACTCTCCAAAATTCTCTCATCTTTTCTCTCAACTTCAAGAACTTCAAGGCTTTCTCCAGGGATTTCTTTCTTCAATTAGTAAGTATCTTCATCATTCATATAATTATTACACTCCATTCTACTCAAATCATTGATATCTTACACAAATTCCATCTTATTCGGTGTTAGATTCTCGAATCATCAAGACATCTTCTTAGTGTTCTTGGGTTGAACACTTCCTCTCTCTTACTTTCATCTACTGAAACCACATAGGGTGAGTTCATACCCCTACATTTACATGTTTTTCTTAAGTTTTAAGGGGGGAATACAAGTAAAATCATCAAGAACACAATTAAACTTTTTCTATCAGATTACATCAGAAAAGATGAACTTCGATCACGGACTGTTTTGGTCAACTTAAATATTTTAGTTTTCAAAACTGTTCCAGGTGCAAGTAGTTCAAACTCTTAGCTTTAAAATGGCTACTTGCACATCTCCATATGATTTTTCTACAATTTATGGTGATTTTTACAAAACTGCCTATCATTTCAGAGGCAAACCCGGACCAGTCTGTGATTATGAACATTTTCACCTCTGTTAGAGATCACTAAAAATCATGATAAAATTTAAGAACAAACTAGACTCATATTCCAAACTCTCAGAATTTGCGGATTTGGATTTAGAGCTTTGATGATTTTTCTATAAATTTTCTAAGAACAGTAACAGAAACTGTATACAACAAAAAGTTGCTGTCAATTTCATTTCACCTTGTAACATGTTGAGCAAGGTGTATATCTTTATGTGATTATATGTTATTACAATATATGACATTTTATCTTAATATTTAGACACACATCAGTTTACAAATGGATTTGGACATATAAAATATAAAGAATAACAAGTGATTATAATCAAAGTACAATCGATACATTCAAACATTTAATAAACTATTTTGAATATAGTTTGCATACATTACTACGTACTACCCTTGGTTGATAAACTATAATAGGTATAGTTTATGATACATTACATAATACATACATTTAAAAAGGGTACATTTATACAAAGGATATTTTCATTAAGCAAGGTACGGCCATACGGTACCAAGTTTCATAACACGTAATTCCGTTAATGAGTTTATGATACATTACATAATACATACATTTAAAAAGGGTACATTTATACAAAGGATATTTTCATTAAGCAAGGTACGGCCATACGGTACCAAGTTTTCATAACACGTAATTCCGTTAATGACTTTATGAAACATTACATAACACATACATTTAAAAATGGTACATTTATACAAAGGATATTTTCATTAAGCAAGGTACGGCCATACGGTACCAAGTTTTCATTACACTACACGTAAATTCCTTAATGACTTCTGTGAGACATTCGATTCAATTTACAAATAAGTCTTGTATTATAACCAGAGTCTCCTCGAGGGAGAGCGTGATACTTGTGTATAGATCTATATTGGGTCTGACAAACCCACACCTTAGCTGCATGCAACAGCTAGACCAACAGGTCTGGGGTGACAAATGTCATAACATTTTCGACGCCTGAAGAATGTCGTTTCAGGCCAACTAGGTCATAGCATGGTTATAATAACTCACATGTGGTATTAACAAACATAGAATTTACAGGGATTTCACTAAAATCAAACGAGTTTATGTCGATTTAAACTTGCATTGTTTTACTATAAGGAACGAACACTACTCGTACATTTCGGTCTTTGGGTTTTAAGACTACATTTACACATTAAGGAAAATATTGGATTTTCTGGAACGAACTCTACTTTTACAAGAAAAGGCTTTAATAAACTCACATAAAGTATTAATGAATATTGGAATTTACGGGAACTTCATTAAAATTAAATGAGTTTACGTCGATTTAAACTTACATTATTTATTATAAGTAAGAAAAGTTACTTATACATTTCGGTCTTTGAATTTAAGACTACATATACATTTTAAGGAAAATATTGGATTTTTCTAAAACAAATACTACTTTTACAAACGAAAGGCTTTTAATAATACCAAACAAAAGCTTATGAACTCACCAACCTTTGTGTTGACACTTTTTCAAACAACTTGTATTCTCAGGAAATCATTAAACAGGTAACCAAGTGCTTTTGAGGATGGGACGCTAAGGCGTCTACTATTTCATATTTTGTCAACATATTGTAATTGATTCGTAAACATGTAATTCATACAATGATGTAACTTTTTCAATTATATATATGTTGGTTGTGTTTGCTTCAATTACTATTACAATTGTTGTTATGATACTATACATGAAGTCCTCCACCCCTGGACGTTTCCGCCATCCTTGGTTTGGGGATGTGACAGATTGGTATCTGAGCACAGTTTATAGTGAATTAAGTATATCAAACCACATAAGATATACAAACTATAAACACAATTGGGACTAATAGTCTCTGATTTGTGCATTTTTCAAATAAATATACTTTTAGAAAATGAATGGTTTCTTATTAAAAGTATAAATACATGCATACATGCTCACATAGTGTCATAACTAGAAGAACATAAAGTAAAAGAAGAGGAGTTGTACATTATGGGTATGCCTTGGTATATGTAAATCAAGTCTGGGAAGGATATAGCCTGATCAACTATATCTGTCCGAGGAGTGACTTGCATATACTGGGGGATAGTCATAATGGGCAACAAATCAAACAACCTAACTACACCCTACAGGGAATACTTTAAGAATCGAATCTAAACACCTAAAAATACTATAGGAGTATTTGGTGATACTATAACCAACTTATGTGAAAACTAAAGACCTCTATTAGTAGGCCTACGATAACTGAGTGCATACGCCAAGGTTATACATAATTAAAGATATTATAGACTCAGAATCTATGACTATTGCTCTACTTCCTGTTCCTTGTTTGGTTGTGGACTTAGAGTAGAGTCATTTATTCGAAAGTCTATTCTATCTCAAATTATGTATAACTGATATGCACTACATGATTATAGACGTAATTAATAAGGATCACCCCTATAAGTAATTATAGGATTAGGCGTCTATTAATTATCTCTTCTACCCCTATTCTCGCACAAGCAACATGATGTGTAAATTTTAACGCCCGTACAAAACCTACTGCTACCCACTACCATAACTCCGTCTCCAAGACGTTAACAGAAACACCAAGAATAGTTCACTAAAGTGTGAAATTATACATGTGTATATAAATGGTAAGGATATTTACTAAAAGGTTTATCAATGAAATAGGCATGTATTTTATTTCATTGAATCTCACTACTTGGTATTACAAACAATTTACAACTGGTAACTCTAAGATTCTTTAGGTGTACCTCGAAGTTATGTGTAATTAAGAAATGATTGACCTAGAAATGGTGAGTCCGCCTTAGGACCTGTTCCTTGTTTGGTTGTGGACTTAGGGTAGACTCATTAGGTTCAACAGTCTAATAAAATTTTAATTACACATAACTGGGGGCATGTCAAGTGAATCTTAGGAGTGGATCAGACATGGAACAAATCACAAGATTATAATCAAGTTATTCCTACTAAATTCATAAGTCTATTTATATAGACCTCTGGTATAGAGTCGTCGGCGTAGTCGTGTCGGCAATCTAGAATATGGCTAAATACATAATACAAACTATAATACCCAAATTATACAAAATTTTCTACATTAAAAATCAATAGACAAATACATAAAATGAAACTAAAAAGGGTATCAAACTATCAAGAGAAAAACACATACAATGTAGATTAAAATCCACTAATTATAACAAAATGGCTAAGGATTGTTAAGTCCTCTCTTCTTATAAATAGCTTTGAAGCAAGCTTGCCTAAGCTTCTTTGTTCTTTCTGTCAATTCCATACTTGGCAATTTCTCCATCATCTTCTTGTGCCCTTCTAACGTCTCTATCTCCTCCTTTAATCCCAACTCCTAATTTTTTTTAAGGTAGATGCAATATATTTTTCATGTGAGTTCACAAAATTTACAATGAGTTAAGTTTATATAAATATAAATCAGGAGATCGTAGTAAATCAATTGATTTGATGTGGCATATGCCTAGGACCTATGTTTAGTTATAAAGAAACTAACAATTAAAATTTTAGAAAATACCAAAACTACTTTGGTTACCAAGTGCATGAGTAATGTATAGAAGGTTATTATCATAATTTACCTTGGCATTTTCAATGAGGGATTGAAGGCTCTTAAGTTTTCTATGAGGCCATCTGTTTATGTTTAGCTCTCTGCATCTTTTCTTCAACACTGTTAAACTTATCCCTAGTTCCTTTGCTGCCATGATTATCGGCATCTCAAAGTACTTCTCTATCTCTTCAAACTCCAATGGTCTCAATCTCTTTGCCACCTTCCGGCCACCGTGATCAGTGGTGGCAGCACTAGAACTACATGTAGCCTCACCACCGGATTTACAGTCTTCACTGAAACTAACCAATGGTAAATTACCATCCTCCCAACAATCCCATAAGCTTATATCTTCAAGGGGATCAAGATCGTGAAACTCATTTCTAGAAATGATGTTTTGATCTTTGTTAAGTACTGTGGAAACGTTCTGATCGAGCACTTCATGCAATTTTTCCGACAACTCGTAATCATGATGGTTGAGCATGTCACCACTGCAAAAATCCAAAAACTCAAGATAATCAAATCCAACACGATGAAAGACTCTTTTTTGATCACTACAAATCCAAACCATGTTTTGATCAATGTCGACAAAATCACTTTTATGTGCGTAAGATGGTGTAATGAGTGACGTTTATATATATCTGAAAAGATCTTGATGATCAAAGTACTGAAACCAATCGAGGTCATCTATGGGGTTTTGATGATCTGCAGGTGGATCCATTTGTGAGGGAGAAGTTAAATGTCGCGGTAAGAATGTGATGATTTATATAAGTAAAGTGGGAGAAGTAATTAATAGAAAATTGTTGGGAATGCAACAAAACAAGTTAAGCACTTCTGAAAAATTGATAAATGATTTCGGTAACACTCGCGGAATATAAACTAGTGAAAATTACAAATGAAATTGAATATATATAGTCTATGATGTTATGGTTATTTTGTATCTAACAAATGAAGAGAAAATGAATATATATATATATATATTCTTTGAGCCGTAACCTTCTTCTTCAATTCACACACATATACGTATATGTTGCTGCAAATTATGACTTGTGTGCCTCATGCATTTAATGCATCACATGCCTACTTCATATTCTTGACTTTGAAGCTACGTACCAGTTTCCAATTTCCCCAGTAGCACAGTTTTCATTAGAAAGTACTCCAAGTCTTCACACATGAACCAGTTAGAAAGTACTCCAAGTCTTCACACATGAACCAGTTAGAAAGTACTCCAAGTCTTCACACATGCAAATTATGACTTGCGTGTCGCTATAGGTATGTCGTTGGCTCTTGTTAAAAACCTATAGCGACAACAAGTCATCGTAATAGATTAAACCTGTGGTGACGACAAGTCGTCGCTATAGGTAACTAATAAAACTTTATTTTTTAACCCCGAAAATATGATTGACAAAATCTATCCGACGAGACCCTCGTGATACCTCTTGACAAAATTGAAATCAACGAGAGTCTCCACTTCGTGGAAGAACCGGTAGAAATCATGGATCGAGAGATCAAAAGAACAAAGCAAAGTCGTATTCCTATTGTGAAGGTCCGCTGGAACGCTAAACGAGGAGCCGAATTCACCTGGGAACGCGAGGATCAGATGAAACAAAAGTATCCACATCTCTTCCCAAACTCTTGAAATCTCAGTCAAAATGAAAATTTCGGGACGAAATTCCTTCTAACGGGGGGATGATGTGACAACCGTCAAATTTCGGTCAAGTCAAAGTCAAACAAAGTCAACAAGTCAAACCGGTCAACTCCAATAACCCTTGTATGTTAGGGTTTACGTTATGTAATCACTATACAATTCGCTATTTTAATGAGAAATCATCATTTGGAAAGTTCATGTGTTTGATTTTCCTTAGCCTTAACAGTGCTAAACAACGAACCAAAACGATAAAACATTATTTCACACTCATTGGGAGTGTGTACGACACTAAAACACGGTTTAACGGGGTTTACGAACCTTGCGTTATGAAGCCGGACACTCAAATTAATCACAAACGAAACCTCTCTAAATCGTTTTCACTCTATCTCTTTCTATTTGAAATCTCTCCCAAATCTCTCCCAAATCTCTCTCAAAAGTTCCCATAACTTTTTGGAATCATTGGGTCATCCCGACCCTTAACCGGGTCAAAAACCACTTGAAACGGGGTAAAAACGGGTAAAATAGCCTTAAGGACCCAAAACGGAAACTTCAGGACCGAAGCCTCTCATCCGAGGCCTCGGATCCGAAGCCTCTCATCAGGACCGAAGCTGAAGCCTCTCAGGAGACCGAATCCGAAGCCATCAGACAGCAGCCTCGCATGCGAGGGTCCGAAGTCTCGGCCCCCATCCGAGAGGTCTCGCAGACGGCCCCTTTTTACCGGTTTTTCGACTACGACTTCGTTTTAACTCCGTTTTTCATTATTTTAACGTGGGATTTTCACCCAAAACTTTATTTTATAAACTAAGACCACAAAATATATAAATCTCCAGGGTTTTTATAAAAATATATTAAAAGAATTAGTGGTTGAACTAATTATTGAGGGAATATTTGCTTTTCCTTAATTTATGGCAAAAGCAAACCACCACCACCTCACTCTATGATTAGCCACTCTTTCCCACTACCCCTTGTCACCTTAGTGGACCTTTACACCCAATCTCCAGCTCTTCCCACGTTCTAAGAGCTGGAGAATTGGTCATCTCTCCTCATTCTCATTAACTTCTTTCATTCTACACTTAGCAACCAAAGAACACTCTCCAAAATTCTCTCATCTTTTCTCTCAACTTCAAGAACTTCAAGGCTTTCTCCAGGGATTTCTTTCTTCAATTAGTAAGTATCTTCATCATTCATATAATTATTACACTCCATTCTACTCAAATCATTGATATCTTACACAAATTCCATCTTATTCGGTGTTAGATTCTCGAATCATCAAGACATCTTCTTAGTGTTCTTGGGTTGAACACTTCCTCTCTCTTACTTTCATCTACTGAAACCACATAGGGTGAGTTCATACCCCTACATTTACATGTTTTTCTTAAGTTTTAAGGGGGGAATACAAGTAAAATCATCAAGAACACAATTAAACTTTTTCTATCAGATTACATCAGAAAAGATGAACTTCGATCACGGACTGTTTTGGTCAACTTAAATATTTTAGTTTTCAAAACTGTTCCAGGTGCAAGTAGTTCAAACTCTTAGCTTTAAAATGGCTACTTGCACATCTCCATATGATTTTTCTAGAATTTATGGTGATTTTTACAAAACTGCCTATCATTTCAGAGGCAAACCCGGACCAGTCTGTGATTATGAACATTTTCACCACTGTTAGAGATCACTAAAAATCATGATAAAATTTACGAACAAACTAGACTCATATTCCAAACTCTCAGAATTTGCAGATTTGGATTTAGAGCTTTGATGATTTTTCTATAAATTTTCTAAGAACAGTAACAGAAACTGTATACAACAAAAAGTTGCTGTCAATTTCATTTCACCTTGTAACATGTTGAGCAAGGTGTATATCTTTATGTGATTATATGTTATTACAATATATGACATTTTATCTTAATATTTAGACACACATCAGTTTACAAATGGATTTGGACATATAAAATATAAAGAATAACAAGTGATTATAATCAAAGTACAACCGATACATTCAAACATTTAATAAACTATTTTGAATATAGTTTGCATACATTACTACGTACTACCTTTGGTTGATAAACTATAATAGGTATAGTTTATGATACATTACATAATACATACATTTAAAAAGGGTACATTTATACAAAGGATATTTTCATTAAGCAAGGTACGGCCATACGGTACCAAGTTTTCATAACACGTAATTCCGTTAATGAGTTTATGATACATTACATAATACATACATTTAAAAAGGGTACATTTATACAAAGGATATTTTCATTAAGCAAGGTACGGCCATACGGTACCAAGTTTTCATAACACGTAATTCCGTTAATGACTTTATGAAACATTACATAACACATACATTTAAAAAGGGTACATTTATACAAAGGATATTTTCATTAAGCAAGGTACGGCCATACGGTACCAAGTTTTCATTACACTACACGTAAATTCCTTAATGACTTCTGTGAGACATTCGATTCAATTTACAAATAAGTCCTGTATTATAACCAGAGTCTCCTCGAGGGAGAGCGTGATACTTGTGTATAGATCTATATTGGGTCTGACAAACCCACACCTTAGCTGCATGCTACAGCTAGACCGACAGGTCTGGGGTGACAAATGTCATAACATTTCCGACGCCTGAAGAATGTCGTTTCAGGCCAACTAGGTCATAGCATGGTTATAATAACTCACATGTGGTATTAACAAACATAGAATTTACGGGGATTTCACTAAAATCAAACGATTTTATGTCGATTTAAACTTGCATTGTTTTACTATAAGGAACGAACACTACTTGTACATTTCGGTCTTTGGGTTTTAAGACTACATTTACACATTAAGGAAAATATTGGATTTTCTGGAACGAACTCTACTTTTACAAGAAAATGCTTTAATAAACTCACATAAAGTATTAATGAATATTGGAATTTACGGGAACTTCATTAAAATTAAATGAGTTTACGTCGATTTAAACTTACATTATTTATTATAAGTAAGAAAAGTTAATTATACATTTTGGTCTTTGGATTTAAGACTACATATACATTTTAAGGAAAATATTGGATTTTTCTAAAACAAATACTACTTTTACAAACGAAAGGCTTTTAATAATACCAAACAAAAGCTTATGAACTCACCAACCTTTGTGTTGACACTTTTTCAAACAACTTGTATTCTCAGGAAATCATTAAACAGGTAACCAAGTGCTTTTGAGGATGGGACGCTAAGGCGTCTACTATTTCATATTTTGTCAACATATTGTAATTGATTCGTAAACATGTAATTCATACAATGATGTAACTTTTTCAATTATATATATGTTGGTTGTGTTTGCTTCAATTACTATTACAATTGTTGTTATGATACTATACATGAAGTCCTCCACCCCTGGACGTTTCCGCCATCCTTGGTTTGGGGGTGTGACAAAATTGATTGTGTTTGTTCGATTTTAATCTAATCTTGTTTTCAAAAGCTAGAACATCATTTGTTCATCATTTGAGTTTTTGAGTTGGTTTCTTGTGAAATTGTTAGATATAGGGTTTATAGATTGACTAACGGTTGTTTCAGACTTGTTGTTAACAATTATAATACCAGTAGTAATGATTGTAGGAAGTTGGACGATATTGCCCTTGATGTTATTGATCTTCTTTTTAACCTGTTTGTGGGAATGAAGTGAAAGGAAGGAAGATGGAAGCATGATCTTTGTGATGAAGCGAGAATCCCAGTTCAAGGAATGAATTGCAAAAGTTGAAGCCTTTTTGCTTCATAACCATGTTTTTTATTTTTTTGTTTTTGTTCATATGATTTCATGTGGGTGGTTTAGGATGAGATTCTAGAATGAATAGGATCATATCAAAACATTATAGTTTTTCTCGAATGTGAAGTGATGATCTAGAATGGGTCAAAGTTGTAGTTTGTGGGTGGGTGGTTTAGGATGAGATTCTCTATTTTTTATTAAGTGACTATGCATTTAAGAATAATATCAAGTGTTTTTTTGATTAAAGATTTGAAGTCATTAATGCTTTTGTTAAGTGTTGTTTTGCATCAAATGTGTGGATATATTATTAAATCAATGAACAAAATTGATGTACCTTCTTGTAGTGTTTTTAAAAAATGTTATTTGAGGGGCAATATAGTCATTTTGTATAGTCAGTCAAATGCAAAATCAAACAGCAAGTTTCAGTCAGAAGTTAACTCAGTCATAACTTCTAACCCAGTCAGTTTCTAACCCAGTCTGTTCTAATTCAGTCAACAACTATCAAACGACCCCTTAGCATTTCCAAGATATTAATGGAAGTATGCCAATATGTCCAAATTATATAATATATTAAATCTAAGGCCCCTTTAGGGACAATACTTTGTTCCTATTGGACCAAAACCAATTTTTAATTTTTTTTTCTTTCAGCCGGTCCTCCACCGCCATTACCATTTTTTTTTCTTTTAGTCGGTTCTCTACCGCCATTTCCTCCAATCAGATCGTGCAGCTTCCACCTCTTCTTTTTTACTTCGCGATCCTTCCAGCACCGCTCACTTGATCTTCACTCTTTCTTTTGGGCTTTCCTTTGCCACAAAATTTCTTTGAATTCCGTCTCCTGCGTTTCGTGGTCGACTTCAAATATCTTCGGAGCACTGGACCCTCTTGCCGACTGCAATCGATCGTCTCCACCTTGTCACTCCTCTGATTCCCAACTACGACACCGATTTTTCCTTTTTGCTCAGACTTCCTCTACTATGCTTTACTTCCGTCGCAAGATTCCTCCTTGATTTCCCGTACACTGAAACTCTACAGGAACCCTCACCGGTCTACCTCGACCTTGCTATCGATTGACGAAGACATCCATGCCAATAGAAGAAGACGGTGGACCAGCGGTACCACACCCAACCGTCTACACAGGTAAATGCTAATGGAAGAAGATGTTCGTCTTCGACGATTGCTCCATCTTGATTTCTTGCCCTAAGTCTCATTCTTGATGTCGATGTTTTGCAAGGCACCACATATTCAAAGATTTTTGTTGTTTTGGGTTTAGATTACCTAACTGGTTGTGTTGTTGGATTGTTTAGGGCTACTGATACAAATATTCTACCTTCTGCATGGAAGGTGCTTTTTGGTTTGTCTTCCACAAGGAGCTTGAGGCGTTCTGATTTCTTCATCATGTAAGATTTTGATTAAGCTTTCTATGGTTTCTTTCTTGGTCATGTGATGTAAAGTATCAGTATCAATAAAGGCGCAATTTAATAGACTTGGCATATCCGATGACAAATGTATGTGTGTCCATATGGAATGTTGTTGATTTTATATAATTTTTTTTAATAATTTCTATCATTGATTTCTACTTTAAAATGTCAGTTTTACTTGAAAATTGAGGTATATTGATGCAGTCAGATTAGCATGTCATAGAGGTTATGGAAAAGCTACCAAAACCTGGTATAGCGTACCAAGGGGAACTGCGATTGCATTTGAAGATGTTATCAGGTAACATGCCTATGGAGGGGAGATCAATCCCATTGGTACATCATGCCTCTCGAATTTCCCTATTTCTTGATTAACTACATGCTTTGTTACATGTAGCTTTACTAATTTTAAGCAACCCATTTCAGAGGCGAGCTGATTCATATTTATTTTTCGTTTCAATCACTTTTGTTCCTCTTGGTGAGAAGACCAAAATTATATGGGAATATGACTTATTAAGGTAATTAACTTTTCGGTAAGTTCATATCTGGGTAACTATCTTTTTTTTGTACACATCTAGGTAACAAACTTGTTGGAAGTGTTCACATATGACCATTATGACCTGCTATAGCAGGTTAAATCCTAGATGTGAACGCTTTCAACAAGTTCGTTACCTAGATGTGTACAAAAAAAAATAGTTACCCAAATATGAACAAAACGAAAAGTAAAAATTAAATTACACGAATGGTCCCTGTGGTTGGGGGAATTTGTGTTTTGGGTCCGTAACTTATTTTTTTAACTTGGATGGTCCCTATTGTTTATTTTTGTTGCGCGTTTTTAGTCACTGTCTTACCTAAAAAGACTATTGTGCCCTTATTAATTTATTTTTTAATTAATTTTCTTATTTATGCATTAATTTTTTACATATTTAAAAAAATTAATAGACCTCACATATTTGTATCTCCTCGGATGATCCCTACTGTTTAGTTTTTAATTAATTTATTTTTTTAACTCGGATGGTCCTTACTGTTTATTTTTGTTACGCGTTTGGTCTCTGTCTTACCTAAAAAGACTATCAAACGGCCCCTAAGATTACCTAAAAGTAAAAATTAAATTACACGAATGATATGTGGGGTATATTAATTTTTTAAATATATAAAAAATAAATACATAAATAAGAAAATTAATTAAAAAATAAATTAATAAGGGAAAAATAGTCTTTTTAGGTAACACATGGACCAAACGCGCAACAAAAATAAACAGTAGAGACCATCCAAGTTAAAAAAATAAGTTAGGGACAAAAACACAAATTCCCCCGAACCACAGGGACCATTCATGTAATTTAATTTTTACTTTTCGTTTTGTTCATATTTGGGTAACTATTTTTTTTGTACACATCTAGGTAACAAACTTGTTGAAAACGTTCACATCTAGGATTTTACCTGCTATAGCAGGTCATAATGGTCATATGTGAACACTTTCAACAAGTTTGTTATCTAGATGTGTACAAAAAAAAGATAGTTACCCAGATGTGAACATACCGAAAAGTTAATTACCTTAATAAGTCATATTCCCCAATTATATCCCTAGAAGTATTACTTAGACTCGGTGTTTCTTGCTGTAGGTGAGGCTTTTATAGGATTTTTAAGATTCATTTTTTTTTTGTGTATACCCATGTTTATAGGATTAAACACTATTACAACCAATTTTGGTGAGCTTTTAAATAGATGGTCTATGAATTTCTATATTAGCTTTTCAAATTTATTCAAAAGTAAGATAACACTTTGTATATCTATGACGGTTTTTTTCCTATGGTGTAAAATCCGATTTACACTATGGTATATTAGCTTTTCTGCCATCAGATTTACACTCATGGTCACCATTTGTCACTACAAGAAACAGAGCCTTTAGCGGCGACATAAATAGCGGCGACAGGGAGCTTTAGCGGCGACAAATTAAAAAGTCGCCGCTAAAGGCATATGTCGCCGCTATTGGTGTCGCCGCTAAAGGCTGAATGACACCGATCCGCTCTTTGACGTTCTGGCAAACACGAATCGTCCGATCGTGGTTCTAATCCAACGGCTAGGGTGCTCATGGAACGCATAAAGGAAATACCGACGACTTTTGTCGCCGCTGAAGATCCAAAAAAGTCGCCGCTAAAGATAAAAAAATGACGCGGTAATAATTCCCTCCTGATAGTCGCCGCTAAAGATAAAAAGTCGCCGCTAAAGACCAATTTGTCGCCGGTAAAGGTGTCGCCGCTAAAGGCCGACGCAGTTAACCCCAAAAACCTCGATCTTTTTCCTTTTGCTCTTTCTGTTTCACTTCCTTCCCCTCTTTCTCTTCTCTCGTCTGCATCTTACTTCGCCGATTATTGTGGGATACCAGTGAGAATTATCAATTTTGGGTGTGTGAAATTGTCCACAAAGAAGATACCACCGGTGGAGAAAGATTTTCCGGTGAGGACCAAGCTTTTCTGGTGATACCAAGCTTTTTCCGGCGACACCAAGCTATTTCCAGGTCAATTTTCGGTCCCTTTTCTCTTGTAACATCGATTTTAAGCTTATTGGAGTGATTAATTGTAAAAAATTGTCAATTTCAGTTTTGTTGATTGTGTTACTACGTTCCCGACCACCACCCGCGACTACCGCCACCACTGTACCATTTTCATTGATTTCCGCCACCACAGGTTCTATTTACTTCTATTTATTGTGAAATTTTAGTTTAATTGCAAAATATGTGTAGTGTCTCGATTATTTGAAAATTGTCATATGTATGTATATTTGATATTTGTATGTGAATCTCTATAAATTTGGTGTATATATGTCAATGTATGTGTGTTTGATGTATATGTGGTATATGAGTATTTGGTAGAAGTATGTTGTTATTATGTGAAATTATGTGTAGTTGGTCTAAATACCATCTCTTTGATTTGATTTGTTTATTTCATTTAATTAAAAAAATTAGTTTTGTTTCTATCTATCTTTCTATTGTCATGATAAATATTCAAATTAAAAAATATAATTAATAAATTATCTATATTATTATTTATAAGTAACAGAAAATATATATATATATATATATATAATTTTTCTTTAATTAAATCAATAATATGGTAAAAGGTTACTAAGTTTTTCAATATATTAGTTTTGTTCCTATCTATCTTTCTATTGTGTTGTTCATTCTTGCATAATATTTCAAACTATCGATATGAAAATTTGAAAAGTAAAAGGCATTAAGGCAATAAATTCAAATCTAAAGTTTTGGTATAAGTAGGATGCTATAATTGGAAAAAAATAAAAAAATAAATTATTGTTATAATTGAAAAAAAAATGTTATAAAATTGGTTAAAAACTTATATACAAATACTAGAAAGTTTTAGTTTAAATAGAAATGTTTATTCCTATGTAAATGTTTATTTCTATGTAATGTGAATTTGTAATAAAAATTGTATCTGTATATCTTATAATTTTTTCAGGAAATGTTGTCAATTTGGCTTTTATTTGTGTATACCATGGCTGCTGTTATGGGCCATGGACATGGGGGTGATGGAGCTGAGGACCCACCTTTCCCAGGTGGTAGAGGTGCTGGTCATCATGAGTAGGACCGTAAGTTTTATTATGAATTTTTATTTACTATTTTTATTCAGTTATTATAAATTAAATACCATTTCTAATAATTTTTAAGTACATTTGTAGTTGAGCAACGTGCACGTACGAAAGTCCGAGGCAAAGCCAAAAATATAAAGCTTGAAAGAGCGATATTACAGAATAAGGGCAAACCGATTACCATTGAGTATGACAGGGATATAACATATGATCCCGTAGGAGAGCCGAAAGACATGTTTTCACGAGAAATTGGAAAAACAATGTGGCATATGGTCCCATTTAATAAATGGACTTGGAAAAAAGTTTCCCCTGCAATAAAGGACACCGTAATACAACATTTAGGGGTAATTATTTATTTAAAAATATTTTATATGGTTAATTATGACTGGTTTTTACTTGGTTAATTTTTTTTTGTAGACAAAGTTTGATTTGGATCAGATGTACCAGGATTTATATGGTTAATTATTTATTTAAAAATATTTTATATGGTTAATTATTTATTTAAAAATTATTATATAATTAAGTGTTTATTTATATTTAATTGTTACTCACTTTTGGGAATTACAGAATCGGTTAGTCGAAGAGCTCTTAGAACAAACTGAAGGTGAAAGTGAGTTAACACCCGCTCAAGAAAGAGCAGCTTTTGAGAAAGTATTAGGAGTGCGACGTGGCCATATCAGAGGCATCAGCCGTAAACCTTCTGCTCTCCCACCGATTTCACAGCCGTCGCAACCACCACCACAATCATCACAACCATCACAGGTAAAACAAGATTATTTAATTTCAATAAATGCATGTTGAGTTGGTAATTTTTGTTGGTGGTGATTTTTTTCTAAAAGCTTTGCTAATTAGTTTTTTGTCCCAAGTGCAACAAATAGCAATGTATTTTGGTTTTTTGTCTTAGTTTAAAAATAGCGATGTACTTTGGTATCATAAAATGCATGTTGATTTGGTCATTTTGGTTTTGTGGTGATTATTTGCTAAAAGGTTTGGTAATTGGGTTTTTGTCCCAAGTGCAATAAATAACAATGTACTTTGGTTATTTGGCTTACTTTAAAAATAGAAATGTAGTTTGGCATCATAAAATGTATGTTGATTTGGTCATTTTGGTTTTTGGTGAGTATTTGCTAAAAGCTTTGGTATTTGAGTTTTTGTCCCATATGTAAGAAATAACAATGTACTTTGCTTTTTTGTCTTAGTTTAAAAATAGCAATGTACTTTGGCGTCATAAAATGCATGTGGATTTGGTAATTGTGTTTTCGTCCCTAGTTGGAAAATTTAACTTATAATTTATATATGTTGTTATTTATTATGTAGTTGGAAAATTTTCGGGCATTGCTCAACGACCCGGCATGTAGGGAGGAGCTTTATTCGTTTTTTCAATCACAAAATAATCAAGAAGGAAATGATGGGAACGAAGATGATGATATGTAGGGAGGAGCTTTATTTGTATGTTATACTTGTCACACTTTGCTATTTGTTAGAATTGTAAAACTTACTTTGCTACTTGTTAGAATTATCAAACTTTTGGTTGTTTTATTTTGGTATTAAATTAATTATAACAGTATTTGATATTTAATTTGATGTTGTTATGTAATTTTTGGTATATAATTAATTATAACAATATTTGGAATAAATTATACCCAAAATCGCAAATATAAAAAAAATGAAAAACGTTATTACCGGCGACACTATTACCGGCGACATGAGTATTACCGACGACATTCTCTTTAGCGGCGACAAGAAGTATTAGCGGCGACAGGTGCATTAGCGGCGACATTTGTCTTTAGCGGCGACAATCTGATCAATAGCGACGAAGCAGTAGCGACGACTCTTTACCGGCGACGTGTCGCCGCTATTAACTTTAGCGGCAACTTCTCGACCCTTTACCGGCGACTTTTGTCGTCGCTAATTGCACATTTCCTTGTAGTGTGTTTATAACCTTTCTGTTCTATTATAGTTTTTTTTCCCATAATTCCTTTGAATTATTACTTTTGGGTTTGTTTTATTTTGACATTTTCCAATCATAAACAGGCACTTTGAAATATTTTTGATATAATTTGTCAAATTTCAGATATGTTGTAAAAAATGGTGATTAAATATTGTTAAGTGGAATGGTACAAATAGATGTAGGTGTAAAGTGGTATGAGACAAATAGATGTAGGTGTAACAATATCATTAGTTTGGAACAACAACCGAGTTTTGGGTTTTATTCATTGATTATATAATTGTATATATGGGATAAATGATTATATAATTGTATATATAATTGGAACCAACAACCAAGTTTTGGGTTTTATTCATTGATTATATATATATATATATATATATATATATATATATATATATATATATATATATATATATATATATATATATGGGATAAATGATGGTTGTGCCAAAAAAGATTCACATACTCAGCTAGAATATAGAATAATTAAACAATTAATCTTTATGGATGTACATGTGTCTTTTGGCTATTGGCACACATAACAATTGTATATAATCAGTTTACCTTTTTTTTGATTTGGTAGAGATTATACTCTATAATAAGTCGTTAACAAAAGGATGCCTGAACGTAAGGTAATCTTTTTATTTATATTTATTGAATTATATTGTCATTCCTTTTATTTGTTATTTTTTTGTATTTTTGGGTCCATTAAAGAAAGGTATGACGGAATGTGTAATTAGTATGATTTTACAACTTCTTTGTCTTATTAGGTTGAATATAAAAATAATGTTAGATTTTTTTAAACTTTTATAGATGAATTAATCATCTTCTTTGAAGCAGACAACCCGTTTGTGAAAAATAGAAAACGTAACAAGGTAAAATTCAAGTATTAAAAATATTTAAATCTTCAAAATATATATATATATATATATATATATATATATATATATATATATATATATTGTCATTTGTTTCATGTATTTCCTTATTGAGTTATTTTATTTCGTTTCTGTTATTAATTTGTAGAAGGGATAATAATGGCTATATGAAGTTATTTGTGTACGTATAGAAGGGATTTTGCTGAGTTTTGGTAACCGTCTCTTGAGTTTTGCCCTAAAAAATGTGTGATTGGTTTCAAGAATAATCTTGCATGTTTGGAGTTGTCCAATAATAGTCGCCATTGTTCTGCTGCTTTTTTCAAAAATTGAAAATCATACGCAGGCTTTTGGATCTAAAACATCATTTTAACTAATGTGCCATTTGATGTCCATCAGATTTTGAAAGCTTCTTTAACAATGGAATTTGGTTCAACAAGTACTTCTTGGATGATGGTAAACATGATGAACAAAGCAAGGTTGATGAGTTGTGTGAAATTCCAAAAATGCCCCCATCAGAGGAAGAAGTAGACATGTTAAAAGAGGAGAGTGGTTGTCGTGAGGATGCAGAGCCATGGTAAAAGATAGGGGGCAAAAAGGTAACTTGTGGAGTTTGTTAACACCCTCCACCAACCGTGATGCAGATCCAAGATGATACTAAAGTGCTTTCAGTGACATGAAATCTAGAAAAAGTGTCTTCAAAATTGGTTGATACAGTCTATTATGCTCAACTTTCATTCAATAAGTCAAATGGTCTTATAAAATGTCTTCAATACCAAGCAGAAGTGAGTGATAAAGTCATACTCATACCATTGTTGGAAAGAACAAGCTCATTTCACCTTATAAATGATTATTCTAATGGGCAGTTTTTTATTGTTGATTGCAGACCATACATCATATTTATTAGCACTCCACCAACTTAGATCAGGTGAGCAACTTGGTTACATCATTTTCCTTATAGAGGTTATTTGTATTTGTTTACAATGTTTCTTTTGCTTAGGTAATTACTGATTTACCCTTGGCAACACTTTTTGAGAACCTCCTGATAACATGTTTAATGTTTTGTATTAAATTCTTAATGCAGATAAAATGAAGATTGTGAAAGCTGTTGGTCGTATTTTTGGACTTCACAATTGATTTTCTTAAACTTTTATCCTTTTATTCAGAAGTATATACATCTGATACTTTTGTACATGTGTTGTCTTCTTTTAGCTTCAATTATTTTTTTGGCGAATCCATCCCCGCAACGCTTCCTTAGTTGTTTCTTAAACTAGACTAGTATTTATTTAATTCACATTTTAGTTAATTCTATACTTTTTTAGTTTGTATTTGGTGATATATTTCGTAGAGGCTTTTTAGTAGTGGTAATATATATATTTGGTGATGTATTGTTGCCCATTAATTACATAGGGATGAGTTTGTTGTCTTCTTTGTTTGATCCCAACATTCTTCTAGATGTTGGAGGAGTGTGGATTTTGGTAGTTTGTCCCACGCATGACACCAAAATTATGTAACTGAATCCGGAGAATGTAGCTAAATGTTTTCCTTTTGAGTGAAAGCTTGTGACCCCAACATATGAGATCACTTAACAAACTCTTTGGTTAGTGCAGTTAGGGATGAGCATGAGATTATGCTTTGATACTTAAGTTAGCGTATAAATATTTAGGCATAAGACTAATAGAGACGTGTGAGAGCTTGACAATATATTGCTTAAGGGTGGTATTTATACCACTGGCATATGAAAGTTGAAACAAGATTTTTCCCTTAGCCTAAAAAGTCGTAATTAGTCACATATAATGCAATAAACAATAAGTTAAACACGAAAGATGATGAAACTGAATAATTATTATTAAATGAATAAGCACAGATAACACACTTTTTTATATATATGAAAACTAATTAATAGCTCTCTAAACTCACAAAAAAAAAAAAGAGGTGAAGAATACGATGTCATCCTAGAGGCTCAGATCATTGTTATTGGCAACGATGGCTAAAGAGTTAAAAGGGGATGAAATAGGTGTGTAGATGAGGCGGCCCCATTGGCGGTTGACGGCGGAGAGAAGAGACGGTCGAAAGTGACTTATTGCGCAAAAAAATAGTCATAGGAATAATTCCTGAAATTTAGAATAACTAGTTAACGGCCTATTACTTATAACTTAATAAACAATAGACAAGTAAGTTATAATTTGAATGGCCTATTACCTAAAAAAAATACTTTAATAACTCACTCGAGCCATAATCATAATTAAATTTATTAGGCTATAATGATATTAACCCGTTACAATATATACCCTCGTTCTCCTATTTTTTTCATGTTGTGATGATATGCGGAAAAACCAACAAACGATTGTTTCAGGGTCCACCTAAAAAGTTCCAGCACATAACACTCAGGAAAATTACAGATTATCTCTTTAACTATATATTACGTTTTCGTTAACAATTTAAAATAGAAATCATCAAACTTTTCCAGACGAAGTTAATATTTCTAATTATTTTATGTATAAAATCATTTAAAAATATATATATTAAAGAAAGTTTTTGGAGAATTTTGAGCAAGTTTATACGTTAAGCTCAAAGATCTATTCTACAACAATATAAATTACGTTATTATACGCAGCTGGATACGTATAACAAGGATCAAGTAAATACCATTCTCAGCGTTACTTCGAAATGTCAACTTTCTCCAAACTTGCATTACAATTAATATTCAGCTATATATTACCATAAAAAGTAAACCCTAGCTATAACATCATTTTCAAAAAAGAAAACAAAAAAAAAATCATCAAATCAAATTCATCGTATAATGGGTCGGATTAAGCTTTTACTGTCTGTATTATTGTCGTTATTAATCGTGTTACTTTGTTTATTCTTCATGATAACACATGTGGGCAAGGAGTCGCAGGGTGGTGAAAATGACATCAACTGGTGGTGTGGGACGACTCCTCACCCGGAGCATTGCAAGCATTCTCTCGGCGGCAACAACTCTCAACCGCCACAAAGTAGAGATGATATCCGGATAGTAGCTTTGGAAGCTGCTTTGAAACTTGCCGATCATACTCGAGGTTTCACTAGGAATCTTGAGAAACTATGCCGGAGCAAACGGAAGAAAGCTGTCTGGAAAGATTGCTACAAGCTCGTAAACAACACCATTATCCAACTCAATCAAACCCTAATAGGTCTCAAAGACCATAAAATCTCCGATGTTGATGCTCAGACATGGCTCAGCACCGCCCTGACCAATCTCCAGATTTGTTTTTCTGGCTCCGGCGAACTGAATTTGACAAACTTTGTAGCTCCTATCAAAACCAGTAACTTGACGAAGATGATAAGCAATAGTTTGGCTATAAATCAGTATTTCTTGAAGCAAACACAGGCTTCTGAAAAAGTGGAGGACTTTCCGACATGGGTTACAAGTAAGGATCGGAAACTGCTGCAAACGGGATCAATCTACTCTAGGGCTAATGTCACGGTGTCTCAGGCGAAAGGAAGCAAGTTCCGAACAATTCAATCAGCACTCGATCATGCAGCAAGTATTAAACGTGGAGATGGGAGATATATCATCTACATAAAACGAGGTGTTTATAAGGAGAATATTGAGATTGGAAATGATCTGAAAAACATCATGTTTCTTGGCGATGGGTTGAGGTACACCATAATTACCAGTGACCGGAGTGTCGCTGGAGGTTTCACAACTTATAGCTCGGCAACCGTAGGTAAAAATTTAAGGCATTTTTTGAAGTTTTATTGAGGTTAATTAATTTAAATACTGATTTGTTTGTTATGATCAAATTCAATTAAGGTGTTGATGGTACGGGATTCATTGCTCGTGGAATAACATTCCGCAATACCGCGGGCCCAGAAAAGGCCCAAGCAGTTGCATTCCGGTCGGCATCGGATCTTTCTGTCTTCTATGCTTGTAGCTTTGAAGGTTATCAAGACACTTTATTTGTCCTAGCTCAACGACAATTCTACAAACTTTGCTATGTTTATGGCACAATTGATTTCATATTTGGTAATGCGGCAGTCGTGTTTCAAAACTGTATGATTTTAGCAAGAAAACCTTTGAATGGACAAGCAAATATGATAACAGCTCAAGGTCGTGGTGATCCATTCCAAAACACGGGAATATCAATTCATAATTCCCGTGTTATGGCAACACCTGACTTGAAGCCTTTGGTAGGGTCCGTCCAAACATTCTTGGGCCGACCTTGGCAAGAATATTCTAGGACTGTTTACATGAAAACATTCATCGATACACATGTCAATCCACAAGGATGGTCACCATGGGGGAATACTGATTTTGCATTTAAGACATTGTATTTTGGTGAATATGAGTGTTTTGGGCCCGGTGCAGCTACACAAAACAGAGTCGAATGGCCTGGATACCATGACATAAAGACCCAAAGCGAAGCGTCACAATTTACTGTAGAAAATCTTATATCGGGTCGAGGTTGGTTGCGGGCTACAGGAATTCCATTTATTGTCGGACTATGATTATAAAATTAGTTATTTTTTTAGTTATCTTTACATTATTTGATTTAAGATGCAAATGAATATTTATGTACATAATTTAATAAAGACAAAATTACAAAAATGGTCACTGTGTTTAGTGGAAAATTATCATTTTGGGTAAAAAAATTTAGGCAAACACCATTGGTTCAAAATAGAAGGTTTATTGCGATTTTGGTCCTTGCCAAATTTGAAATGAGTTAAAAATGATAATGTTGCCCTTTTGTTTGTTTTATTTATTTCATTTATTTTTTAAATGAAAAATAAAATAAAAATTCTTAACCTCTCTCTCTCTCTCTCTCTCTCTCTCTCTCTCTCTCTCTCTCTCTCTCTCTCTCTCTCTCTCTCTCTCTCTCTCTCTCTCGTGTTCTTCATTTCTTTTTCAAAATCCATAAGCAAAAAAAAAAAAAAAAAAAACATTCAAAAGAAAATTCTTCACGTCTTCGTCAAACACACACAAACTCCTACCTGATTTCAAAATGACAACCGGAGAAGACGAACGAACATCGTTGCAGCTATAGGGTTTTCGCCATCAAAGAAAACGAATTGGGAAGGGTTGCAGTCACTGCCAAATCAGACATCTGGAAATGAGAATGGCTTTAGCAACTCTGACGACTCCGATGATGGCGTAAGGGTCGATTTCAACAATATATGTATGTGCCTATCTACCTCTTCATATACACAGATCTATCTCTGTAACGCCCGCAGATTCGGACTAATCAATTTAGAGATAATAAGCATTAAAATGACTTTTTGATTGAAGGTTATTTTGTCACACCCCCGAAACCAGACGGCGGAAACGTCCGAGGGCTCGCGCGACTTAAATTGAATATCATCACAATGAATATACATGAATCATAACATAAACATCACCATGCATCAATACATTACAACTGATATTGTTCACATCCAATACATTGTCTTAAACATTACACATTCATAACATAAATTGTTCGAGAGTTTTCAAAAACATAACATCCTAGCATTACTTGATATTACCCTTCCGCTTACCTGTTACCTGAGAATACAAGTTATTTTGGAAAACGTCAACATATGAAATGTTGGTGAGTTCATAAGCAATGTTGTGATAAAAATGATTTGTGTAGTTTGTAAAACCCAGAAAATCCGATATTTTCTGAAAAGGCAATAGTTTGTCAAAGTGTGAAGATCCATAAGTTGATGCATGAATGATTTCAAAACGTGTATATAAAAGGGAGTTTTATATTATAGTTATAGAAATTAGAAGCGAGTGGTGTTGATTTCCTCGAAAAACCCGATGTTTTCCGATAACGCGAGATATACTTGTTTACGAATTGCTATACCGCCACAACGAATGATTTTTGATTACTCATCCTTGATTACTCGGGTGGTGTTGGATTAATTAATGGTTGTGAGTCGTTATAATCATGCATTGATAATGACTAGTTATAACTACAGACTACGAACGATCCTTAGAGGTGTTGCCCGTTATTACTCACTTAATCCAAACAACCTTGATTACTATTGATTATCAACCTGAATCTGTTTACTTTGATTACTCATAAGCCCAGCAAACGAGGAGAAGAGGAGTACGAAGTCCTGCTACTTTCGTGAGTTAATTTAGGCTGTTGGGTATGCGAAGGACACGTTGGCCTATCTCGCATTTGATTACTTTGACCTTACTAGCATTACTAATGGACCACTAGGGCCCAACATCACTTAAAAGCCATTGAAGGTCCCTTTATATGGAATTGGGTCATAGAAGGCCCAATAACAAAAAATTATTATCCCTTGGGTCCAAAGATCATGTTAATGGATTTGCAAGGTCCGACAAGCATGATTTGAGACTTTCAAACCCAAGGTTTTGGAATGTTTACTTGTCTTAGGTATTGTATAATTGTTGGAGGGTTGGATTGAACGATTTGTTATTTTTGTATCGACTCGAGACCGATCGATTTGTTTACAACGATATTTGGAGTTATACGTGTATTCATCTTTCAATTTTTGTAAGTCGTAGTTTAGTATTTTTGACTCAATATTCTAGAAATAAATTAATAGACTTAAGAATATTGGTTTGACCTTTTCAGCCCTTCTTTAATAAAAACGACAATTTTAGTCCCTTATAAAAAAAAGACATTTTTGCCCTTAAACTCTTTTCTTGACACTTTTGAGTCATAGACTTGTTCAAATGATGTTTTTAGCTCAAAATTTATTCTTTGGCAGTTTCAGCCCTTCCAGAAAAGTGTTTTTTGGTTTAAAACCCAAACTTTTGCAACTTTTACAATTTTGGCCCAAAATCCAAAAACTTTACATTTTTGATCCTTTTTGGAAAAGAAAAACATTTTTAACCCTTGAAATAGTTTTGTTTAGCTTTTTATCCCCTGTTTTGAAGAAATTACCATTTCAGCCCTTTTAAATTCATGATTTTCGCAACTTTGGGCTTGTTGGGCCGAAAAGCCCAAAAATTAGCCCATTAAGCTAATATTTACATTTCAAGTCCTTTGAAGAGCATAATATTCATAAAAACATTTGTTGTAACTGTTTTGACTCCTTTGACCCTTAAGAAATCCGTAAATGACAATTCTTAACCCAACTTTTGTTTATTTGACAATTTAAGTCCAAAAATGGGTTTTATGTTGAAAGATGTTTATCACAATCCTATAAGTTATTATTCTTGACTTGTTTAGTGTAATATAACTTAGATCATGTTTGTTTTCCTTCTTATGGCATAGATCTCGAGATTTCTTCCCTTTTGGTTACATATTCATCACAAAAACACATAAAATCACACATACATGCATAAGATCATACATAACATACACATACACATAGATCTACACATTTTCTTGTATTCTCCCCCATAAAACATTATAAAAACCGAAAAAGAGGGGTATGAAGCTCACCTTTGCTTGTTGTTTTTGATTTAGAAGGAAGAAATGAAGAAAATTTGATCCTAGCAAGCCTTCTTGGAAGATCTCGAACTTAGAGGTTTCTAAGATGATGAATTTTGTGGAATAACCTCCTTGAAAAGATCTTAAATCTCGAAAATTTGATGAAGAGGAGTGAAGATATTCTTGAGAGAGTTTGTTTCAAAAAAAAGTTGGATGAAATGTGTGCGTAGGTGTGTGTCTCGGCCGAGGATAGAAAGGAGAGAAGAAGAGAGAGACATTTGAGTTGACATGCATGGAAACATGGGATTTTGCATGGGTTTCCAATGGTTAAATGTGAGGTGGCAAGTAGGAAGTCAACTCTTCCTCCATTTGAGTAGTTGGGCCGAGAAGAGAAGAAGGAAGAAAAGAAATTGGGCTTTTTGTGCTTAAGTCCTAAATATGGGCCCAATTTACATCCAAGAATGAGTCTTATGGCCTTTTGAAGTTAATTAGATTCGTTATGGCCCCTTTAAGGTATTTTATTTCATTCTAGGCCCAATATGGCCCACCATGTTAAAATAAATGGAAGTGGGCCCAAATAAAGTCCATATAGGAGTTCTAAGCCCAAAATAGTCAAATTGGAAGCTTGTTGGTCCATTAGGCCCAATAAGGAAATCCTAGTCCATAATGGACTTAAACCGGGATTTATAGGGTTCCAATTCTTTGTTGGCTATTTGCAGTGCTTGTATAAAGTGTTTGATTGAAGTTTTGTTGTTATTGAATAAGCATCATGCATGCTTTCACATTGTTGGTTTGCAGTAGGTATAATTGTTGTTGTTACAAAGCATCAAAATTCCTAGTTGTGACATCATCCCCCCGTTAGAGGGAATTTCGTCCCGAAATTCTTTTGAAAGCTAGATTTGAGAATGTGAGAATAGGTGAGGGTACTTCTGCTTCATTTGGTCTTCACGTTCCCATGTGAACTCTGGTCCGCGTCTCGCGTTCCATCGAACTTTCACAATCGGAATGCGACTCTGCTTAGTACGCTTCACCTCCCTGTCCATGATTTCAATTGGTTCCTCGATGAACAAGAGATTCTCGTTGATTTCGATTTCTTCTAATGGAATGAAGAGAGTCTCGTCGGATAAGCACTTTTTCAAATTGGAAACGTGGAACACGGGGTATACACTGCTGAGCTCAGCGGGTAGCTGCAGCCTATAAGCCACTGGGCCGATTCGGGCAAGAATCTCGAAGGGTCCAATGTATCGAGGGTTTAGCTTTCCCCGTTTCCCAAAACGAATCACCCCTTTCCAGGGAGAGACCTTCAATAAAACCCTATCCCCGACTCTGAATTCCAAGGGCTTTCGCCACTTATCGACATAGCTCTTTTGTCTGTCTCGTGATGATTGCAGTCGGGTTCTGATTTGAATTATCTTCTCGGTCGTCTCGCGTATGATTTCTGGTCCCGTTAGTGCATTGTCTGATGTTTGTCCTTTTGCTAACTGAGTGTCCCCTACCTCTACCCAACACAACGGTGATCTACATTTACGCCCATACAATGCCTCGAAAGGAGCGACTTTGATGCTTGAATGATAACTGTTGTTGTATGAGAATTCGATCAAAGGAAAGTGGGTATCCCACGACTTTCCAAAGTCTATCACACACGCGCGAAGCATATCTTCTAGCGTTTGAATGGTTCGCTCGCTTTGACCATCCGTTTGTGGGTGGTAGGCAGTGCCCATGTCAAGTTGTGTTCCCATAGCTTTCTGAAGCGATTGCCAAAAGCGTGAAGTAAACCTACTATCTCTATCTGAGATGATAGATATGGGCACTCCGTGGAGTCTCACGATTTCCTTGATATAGATTCTTGTCAGGCGCTCCATCTTGTATGATTCTTTTATTGGCAGGAAATGAGCGGATTTTGTTAATCTATCAACTATTACCCATATGGTATCCAAACCGTCCGTCGACTTGGGTAGTTTGGTCACAAAATCCATGGTAATCCTTTCCCATTTCCACTCGGGAATTACTGGTTGCTGTAATAATCCGGAGGGCTTCTGATATTCCACCTTTACTTTAGCACACGTGAGGCACTTGCTAACGTAGGTGGCAATCTCTGCCTTCATGTTAGGCCACCAATAATGTTGCTTAACATCCAAGTACATTTTATCTGAACCTAGATGGATGGAGTATCGCGTCTTGTGGGCTTCGTTCATGACTACTCCTCTGAATCCCCCAAATTTAGGGACCCAAATGCGGTTCATGAAGTAATATGCTCCGTCTTCCTTCACTTCAAAGTTCTTCTCCATTCCATGCAACGCTTCGCTTGTTTTGTTTTCTTCCTTCATGGCATCGAACTGAGCTGCCCTGATTTGAGAGGTTAGGTGGGATCGAATGGTTATGGAGAGAGTCTTCAGACGACGATTCGAGTAATCCTTCCGAATCAAGGCATCAGCTACTACGTTAGCTTTACCTGGGTGGTACTTGATTTCGCACTTGTAATCGTTCAGCAATTCAACACATCTTCGTTGCCTCATGTTTAACTCTTTTTGATCTAAGATGTGCTGGAGACTCTTGTGGTCGGTGAAAATGGTGCACTTGGTACCATAAAGGTAGTGCCTCCAAATCTTCAGGGCGAAGACCACCGCTCCTAATTCCAGGTCATGGGTGGTATAATTCACCTCATGTGTCTTCAGCTGCCGGGACGCATAAGCTATCACCTTTCCACGCTGCATGAGTACACAGCCTAAACCCTGATTTGACGCATCACAGTAAACTATAAAGTCTTCTGTTCCTTCTGGTAGTGATAGCACCGGTGCACTGCAGAGTGCTTGCTTCAGAGTTCGGAATGCAGCTTCTTGCTTGTCCGTCCATTTGAAGGGTACACCCTTTTGTGTAAGCAAGGTAAGTGGCTTGGCTGTTTTGGAGAAGTTTTGAATGAATCTCCTGTAGTAGCCTGCGAGACCTAAGAATTGACGAATTTTGGTGGGTGTCGTTGGAATCACCCATCCTTCGATAGCCTTGACTTTAGAAGGATCAACATGTATCCCTTCCTGGCTAACAACATGACCCAAAAAGTTCACACTACGGAGCCAAAACTCACACTTAGAGAGTTTTGCGTATAACCTTTCGGTTCGCAGGGTTTCCAGGATTTGTTGGAGATGTCGGCCGTGTTCTTCTTCGCTTCGGGAATAGACGAGGATATCGTCGATGAAAACGATGACAAAGTTGTCGAGGAATGGTCGGCAGATTCGATTCATTAGGTCCATGAATGCGGCAGGGGCATTCGTTAGACCGAAGGGTATTACTACAAATTCATAATGTCCATAACGAGTTCGGAAAGCGGTTTTGGGAATATCCTCTTCCCGGACTTTGAGTTGGTGGTATCCAGATCGCAGATCTATCTTAGAGAAGTGACTTGCTCCTTGGAGCTGTTCGAATAGATCGTCGATTCGCGGAAGTGGATAACGGTTTTTGATAGTGAGCTTGTTAAGTTCCCTATAGTCAATACACATCCTAAAGGTACCGTCTTTCTTCTTAAAAAAGAGAACCGGAGCTCCCCAAGGTGAGAAACTGGGCCGGATGAATCTTTTGTCCAAAAGCTCGCTGAGTTGACTGGACAACTCTTGCACCTCCGCAGGAGCCAATCTGTAGGGCGATTTGGCGATGGGAGTAGCTCCTGGCACTAGATCAATTCGGAACTCGACTTGTCTTTCTGGGGGTATTCCTGGAAGATCCTCCGGAAAGACATCCGGGAAATCGCAAGCCACAGGGATGTTTCGAATATTGATCTCTTCTTTGGACTTATCCACTATATGAGCTAGAAAAGCCAAGTCCTTCTTTCGTAGATACTTCTGTGCCTTAATGCACGAGATAAGACGAAGGTTCGTGCTGGGTTTGTCTCCGTATTTAATTAGGGTTTCGTGATTTGGGAGATGAAGGCGAACGGCCTTCTCGTGACACATAATTTCAGCATGGTGGGGGCTTAACCAATCCATGCCGATAATCACATCAAAACTCCTAATGGAAACAGGCATTAAGTTTATTTGAAAGACGTGACGATTTAAGGTCAGGGTACATCCGTTGTAGATTTCCCCAGTGGATTCTGTTTTCCCATTAGCCATTTCCACCGTAAAGGTTTCATTAAGCTTCTGGGGTTGTTGTTTTAACAAATGTTTGAATTTATTACTCACAAAACTTCGTTCTGCCCCGATATCAAATAGAATGCATGCATAACTGTGGTTTAGGAGAAACGTACCGGTAACAACAGCGGGATCCTGCACCGCTTCTCCCTGACCCATAGCTAGCACTCTTCATGTTCCTCCGTTCCCAGGGTTGTTGATGTTGGGGCAATTTCGACGGATATGCCCAGTCTTTCCACATCCATAGCAGGTGGCGCTTGATCCTGTGTTATTATCGCTATTGTTGGTGTTGTTGTTGTTGTTGTTGTTGCTGCGGTTATTGTTGTTGTTGTTTCCTTGTTGTTGGTTCTGGGGAGGATAGGTCCTGCAATACCTTGCCGTGTGACCCTTCCGATTGCAACTGGTACAGTGCATCTCTCTGCATTCGCCATTATGATGAAGACTGCACTTGTTGCACTTTGGGAGATTCCCAGAATACTGCTTAGGGGCACTTGGATTAGCTGAGGCTGGAGCATGTGGTGTGGAGGGAACTTGGGCGGTTGCAGCATTGACTGTCACTGTCTGTTGCTTCTTTGACGACTCTGAGCCTTGTCGTCCTTTTCTTTTGTTGTTCTTTCCTTTCTTGTTGTCACTCTCCTTCTTGCCTTCAGTTTCCACTCGCTTCTCGCCCTTCTTGTTGTTGTGGTCGTACAGTTTCTTAGCCAATCTCTTGGCACTGTCGAAAGTTTCAGGATTTGCAGCTATTACATTTCCTTGAATTGGGGAGGTTAATCCCCAGATGAATCGTTCGATTTTCTTTCCCTCTGAAGTAATCATGCCAGGGCACAACAGTGACAACTCGATAAACCTTGATATGTATGCATCTATGTCGGAATTTCGGACGGTGAGATTCCACAGCTCTTGCTCCATTTTCTGAATTTCGCCTCGCGGGCAGTACTCAGCCATCAGCATTTCTTTCAACTCCGTCCACGGCATAGCGTTGGCTACGGGGAGAGTCATGGCCTCTACATGTCCCTTCCACCAAGTAAGAGCTTGGTCAACGAATGTGCATGCGGCGAACTTCACTTTCACCTCCTCGGGGCATTCACATATCTCAAATACCGATTCCACTTTTTCCATCCTTCTCTTTAGAGTTATCATTCCACCCGTGCCATTAAAGGTTCGTGGCTTGGCGTTGGTGAAGTCCTTGTAAGAGCATGTCTTGGTAGGTCCTTGATTTGCTCCGTTGTTCGAACTCCCAGCCCCTTGTCCATTGACTCCACCATCGTTCCCTTGGTGGGGTGTAGTAACCACAGCAGATACAGCTGCTTGGAATGCAGTTGAGTTGACTTCGGGTGGGGTTGGTCCAGGGTTTCCACGAGTTGGTCGTTGAGGCATCTTTCTGTCATGGAACGGAAAGATGTTGAGTGCCTATGGTTTTTGTGAGATTGTGGTCCTATAAACTAGGTGTTTTACATGAACTTAAGTGGTTTCACTAATTAGCATACAATCATGTATGTATAACACATAGCAGATCACAACATCAATAGAACACATAAAAAAAAATTTCATTAATATTATCCGCATTTTTGATACATGAAAATTTTGCTCAGAAGAGCATACATAAGTGATGCAAGTTCGGCAGCGTAACGGCTCTATGAGTAGTGTAATCACTTAAACATAGAGTCGATGGTACATAACATAGATCACCTAAGCATAATAGTAAAGATAGATATGACTAGTCCTAACACTCTAAGGTACGCTCGACGACGGTAGTGAGGTCATATGCCGAAGTGTTGTGCCAACAACTGGGCCACTCAGTCATTTCTCCAATGACTTCATCTCTTTCCTGTCCAGCTTGCACCGCTCGTGCTTCCATGACGAATAGTTGTTGCCGCAGAGCAGCAATCTCAGCTTCCGGAGAGCGATTCTCCCTTGCGGGATTCCCTGGTGGTGCGGGGTGGTCCTGCTGCATCTTGCTGGTAGGCGATGTGGTAGAATCCTTGCCTGAGTCTTGTTCTTCATCCATGTCATCGTCGGTACCATCAAACTCGTAGTATGTGTCCGTGTACTCGTCGGGACCCACGCCGTGTGCCCCTCCCTGATCTCCCTCAGGCTCATCCTCGATCATCCCGTGAGCCACTAAGACCTGATGAAACTGAATGCCCTGGTTTTCTCCTTCCATGGTGGCTGAGAGGAGGTGAATGAGTAAACTATTATTGCTACTTATATGTTTTAGTTATTATGAAATTTGAGTTGATGTTCTTTTCTTGGTATCAAGGGGTATATTTTTAAATTTACTGACCATCGAGGTTTTCCCGGAGCATGTGATAGTTATACTTCGGAGAAAATGTAGTTGATCAGGCTACATTCCCCCTTACTACAACCATGAACAGTCCCGACTTAACCGAGATGTCAGTGTTATCTTATTTGATTTGGCATTATGTTCTTTTTCCTACATCACACAAGTGAAGATATTTTTATCGTTGTGTTTTATTTGTTTTGTTCAGAGTTGCTTTAGTCCCTTTTTGGTTTATAGTTGCATATCAATGTGTGGTTAGATATGCCAGTTCACTATAAACAGAGCTCTGATACCAACCTGTCACACCCCCGAAACCAGACGGCGGAAACGTCCGAGGGCTCGCGTGACTTAAATTGAATATCATCACAATGAATATACATGAATCATAACATAAACATCACCATGCATCAATACATTACAACTGATATTGTTCACATCCAGTACATTGTCTTAAACATTACACATTCATAACATAAATTGTTCGAGAGTTTTCAAAAACATAACATCCTAGCATTACTTGATATTACCCTTCCGCTTACCTGTTGCCTGAGAATACAAGTTATTTTGGAAAACGTCAACATATGAAATGTTGGTGAGTTCATAAGCAATGTTGTGATAAAAATGATTTGTGTAGTTTGTAAAACCCAGAAAATCCGATATTTTCTGAAAAGGCAATAGTTTGTCAAAGTGTGAAGATCCATAAGTTGATGCATGAATGATTTCAAAACGTGTATATAAAAGGGAGTTTTGTATTATAGTTATAGAAATTAGAAGCGAGTGGTGTTGATTTCCTCGAAAAACACGATGTTTTCCGATAACGCGAGATATACTTGTTTACGAATTGCTATACCGCCACAACGAATGATTTTTGATTACTCATCCTTGATTACTCGGGTGGTGTTGGATTAATTAATGGTTGTGAGTCGTTATAATCATGCATTGATAATGACTAGTTATAACTACAGACTACGAACGATCCTTAGAGGTGTTGCCCGTTATTACTCACTTAATCCAAACAACCTTGATTACTATTGATTATCAACCTGAATCTGTTTACTTTGATTACTCATAAGCCCAACAAACGAGGAGAAGAGGAGTACGAAGTCCTGCTACTTTCGTGAGTTAATTTAGGCTGTTGGGTATGCAAAGGACACGTTGGCCTATCTCGCATTTGATTACTTTGACCTTACTAGCATTACTAATGGACCACTAGGGCCCAACAGCACTTAAAAGCCATTGAAGGTCCCTTTATATGGAATTGGGTCATAGAAGGCCCAATAACATAAAATCATTATCCCTTGGGCCCAAAGATCATGTTAATGGATTTGCAAGGTCCGACAAGCATGATTTGAGACTTTCAAGCCCAAGGTTTTGGAATGTTTACTTGTCTTAGGTATTGTATAATTGTTGGAGGGTTGGATTGAACGATTTGTTATTTTTGTATCGACTCGAGACCGATCGATTTGTTTACAACGATATTTGGAGTTATACGTGTATTCATCTTTCAATTTTTGTAAGTCGTAGTTTAGTATTTTTGACTCAATATTCTAGAAATAAATTAATAGACTTAAGAATATTGGTTTGACCTTTTCAGCCCTTCTTTAATAAAAATGACAATTTTAGTCCCTTATAAAAAAAAGACATTTTTGCCCTTAAACTCTTTTCTTGACACTTTTGAGTCATAGACTTGTTCAAATGATGCTTTTAGCTCAAAATTTATTGTTTGGCAGTTTCAGCCCTTCCAGAAAAGTGTTTTTCGGTTTAAAACCCAAACTTTTGCAACTTTTACAATTTTGGCCCAAAATCCAAAACTTTACATTTTTGATCCTTTTTGGAAAAGAAAAACATTTTTAACCCTTGAAATAGTTTTGTTTAGCTTTTTATCCCCTGTTTTGAAGAAATTACCATTTCAGCCCTTTTAAATTCATGATTTTCGCAACTTTGGGCTTGTTGGGCCGAAAAGCCCAAAAATTAGCCCATTAAGCTAATATTTACATTTCAAGTCCTTTGAAGAGCATAATATTCATAAAAACATTTGTTGTAACTGTTTTGACTCCTTTGACCCTTAAGAAATCCGTAAATGACAATTCTTAACCCAACTTTTGTTTATTTGACAATTTAAGTACAAAAATGGGTTTTATGTTGAAAGATGTTTATCACAATCCTATAAGTTATTATTCTTGACTTGTTTAGTGTAATATAACTTAGATCATGTTTGTTTTCCTTCTTATGGCATAGATCTCGAGATTTCTTCCCTTTTGGTTACATATTCATCACAAAAACACATAAAATCACACATACATGCATAAGATCATACATAGCATACACATACACATAGATCTACACATTTTCTTGTATTCTCCCCCATAAAACATTATAAAAACCGAAAAAGAGGGGTATGAAGCTCACCTTTGCTTGTTGTTTTTGATTTAGAAGGAAGAAATGAAGAAAATTTGATCCTAGCAAGCCTTCTTGGAAGATCTCGAACTTAGAGGTTTCTAAGATGATGAATTTTATGGAATAACCTCCTTGAAAATCTCTTAAATCTCGAAACTTTTGATGAAGAGGAGTGAAGATATTCTTGAGAGAGTTTGTTTCAAAAAAAGTTGGATGAAATGTGTGTGTGGGTGTGTGTCTAGGCCAAGGATAGAAAGGAGAGAAGAAGAGAGAGACATTTGAGTTGACATGCATGGAAACATGGGATTTTGCATGGGTTTCCAATGGGTAAATGTGAGGTGGCAAGTAGGAAGTCAACTCTTCCTCCATTTGAGTAGTTGGGCCGAGAAGAGAAGAAGGAAGAAAAGAAATTGGGCTTTTTGTGCTTAAGTCCTAAATATGGGCCCAATTTACATCCAAGAATGAGTCTTATGGCCTTTTGAAGTTAATTAGATTCGTTATGGCCCCTTTAAGGTATTTTATTTCATTCTAGGCCCATTATGGCCCACCATGTTAAAATAAATGGAAGTGGGCCCAAATAAAGTCCATATAGGAGTTCTAAGCCCAAAATAGTCAAATTGGAAGCTTGTTGGTCCATTAGGCCCAATAAGGAAATCCTAGTCCATAATGGACTTAAACCGGGATTTCTAGGGTTCCAATTCTTTGTTGGCTATTTGCAGTGCTTGTATAAAGTGTTTGATTGAAGTTTTGTTGTTATTGAATAAGCATCATGCATGCTTTCACATTGTTGGTTTGCAGTTGGTATAATTGTTGTCGTTACAAAGCATCAAAATTCCTAGTTGTGACATATTTAGAATAAATAATTTTAACCAAAGTATAGTATATGTCACAAGGATTCTGTACATATTAAGAAGACTGAAATCCGACTTATGACGAAAAAGTTATGACCCGTCGAAGTTTTACGATGAAACCGGCATAATGTCGCATATCGTAAAAAGTGAATTTTTGATAAACTACTTTTTAGCCTTAGAGATCTAAACAATAGTCGTAGTATGTGTTGAACCAAGAGCGTGCATATAGAGAACATCCAAATCTGACTTCGTTTGAGGAAGTTATGATTTTTCTAAGATTTTGCAAAGCAGTACACAGCCCGAAAATCGAATTTTAGATAGATACAACCGAAATGAGAATTGAAGATCTCATTAATAGGAACTCAAAGACATAAAGACAGTCGAAAACAGACGTTAGATGACAAAGTTATGAGTTTTTAATGGACTTTAACTGTTTAAGCCTGTTAAAATATAACTTTCAAAATAAATTCAAAATTAGCCGACAAAGTCTAAAGGAAAGTTATAGATCCCGTCCATACCTACGCGTAGATATAAAGAACATAAAAAAAACGGAGCTCGTATGTGAGAGTTAAAGATTTTAGAAGATAATTAGTTTTTGGAGTAACCAACGAGTGACACGTGGTGCGATCTGAGCCACTGCTTCCTCTCCACGCCTTGCCACCAGATGGTGACACGTGGCCACCGAACACCTAGCGTTCAGCTAGGGAACGCCCAACGTTCGTCCTTCAGACATGCTATAAATAGAGGCGCAAATCACTTCATTTCTTCACTCCTTTCTCAACACTTCTCTCCCGAATACCCATAAAACCTCTAAGATTTTCCGTAGCACCCCCTAGGTGTAGAGGCGAGTCCCGGAGAAGGCCCCGAGAAGAAGAGTCTTTGGCTCAGAATTTCTGCCCACGTAGAGCCTCGTTCCTCGCTAAACCACCTTGTAAGTGAGTTATGCTTACCATACTTTAAGTATAACTTATATTTAATTTCATTATTGTTATTATGAACCTATAAACAAGATTTATCAGTGATTCCAAGTGGTTATACTGATTTCTGTACTTACAGGGATGATGTCTAGGCTGTGATTTAGTGAGGTGTTTAAAGTGGGATTTCCAAACAGTATACTTCGTATACCAAACGGACCATACCTCCGATATGATCCTACATGGTTGTTCCTTACTTGATAGATCATGAAAGTAGACTTTGAGTTAATGATGAATCTAGACTAATAATTAGTCGCAAAAAATAATAGACTAAGACTTAGTAATAATGATACTAGGTTTTGTCGAAGGAAAATACAGTTGCTAGAAGCGAAGCGCTGCCCGAATTTTGAGTTGGCACTTTAACAAGTGAGTGCATAGTGCCTTTCATGAACATGATTTTAATACAAGTATTAATTAAAATATTAAATATATGTTTATGTGTGAAATATTTGATATTTTCTGAAAGACATGTTAAGAGCATATCTGACAATATATGATGATTTAAGATACAAAGTAAACCTAAATTAATTAAGATGAATATTGGGTAATATCTTCTTATGAGTATGAGTGAGATATACACGGAGGGTAGAACTTTAAAATTTGTCATTGATCCGAGAGTGTGGATTAGAGATAGTCATTCGTCCCTAGTCCGAGAGTATGGAGTTCGCATAGTCATTTGTCATTGATTCGAGAGCATGAATTAGACATACCTCATCCTGAAGTATGGATTAGGTAAAGCTAGTAATTTTAGATCTGAGAGTATGGATCGTGTCGTTGTGAGGATCGACGAGGTGGGGTAAAATTTCTTATATGAGGTGAAGTTGTATATTACGAGTTCTAATATATATATATATATATATATATATATATATATATATATATATATAACATTGTGGAATTGAAATCCCTATGTACTCACCAGGTTTCTCAACCTGACCCATTCAGTTTATTGTATCACAGGTAGCTATACGAAAGATACATTTTGCTGAGAGATTCAAGGAGTATTAAGCCATTATTTTAATTACTGTAAGGCTTGTAACATTTTGTTATGCTTATGTTTTTGTGTTGACGATGACATCCCAATGTTTTAATATAAATAAAATACATTTCTTAGGAAATGATTTGATAACATCTTTATCATGTTTTCTGGGAACAAATTCCGCAATACTATTCTTCAAAAATGATACTCTGATTTTAAAATAAGCATAAATAAAATTTTTAAAATGACCGTGAATTTGGGGATGTCACAGTTGGTATCAGAGCATTAGTTTAAGCGAACTAGGAATTTGTAGGGAATTTCTAGACTTTGACTTAGAATGCTAAGCGATGATTGTGAGATGAGTGTTTGCTATATTTAGGATGTATGCCTGAATAGACACGAGCACTAGCTTATTTAGGGGAGATGCCTAAATTGCTTTTAAGTGCTAAATGATTTATGATATAATATGCATTATATGCTTTATGATGCTATCATATCTATGGTCTATTGTCGACCGGATTTTGAAATTTTATGTGTTCAGATTTCAAAACGTTTAATTACGGTATTAGAACTGACATATAACTTTTCGGAGTGATAAGGAGTTTTTTACGTCTATCGTAAATAAAGCTTTGCCTATTTTAATTCTCTTCACTGCAAACCGAACGTATGATTTGGTGTATAGATCGACATGGTGAGAACTCGAAGCAGATTGGGAAACGGTGACCATTAGCCTGAGCCCCGAGTGATTAAGCGTGCACCAGAGGTAGCAGCTGCACCCGAGCCAATCACAATCGTAGGAGTACAGGAAATGATACAAATGATGTTGGATCGTCAATGGAAGAAACGAGGCTTCTACTTCAACAGAATAGGGATGAACCCACTGTGCCTGTTGTACATCGCGAACTGAATGAAGAGCTATCATAGGAGGGAAATTATAGTCATACTTGTTAGGGTGCAAAGTCACTCTTGGATGTCATGAGGGCTTACTCCTTTGTATATGTGTAATGAGTTATCTTTCCTTTATAAGGAAGTGAGTGACACTTATTTTATCTAATGAACACTTTGAGAGCATTAGTTTAGAGAGAGAAATTGCAAGACCTATTTGTACTCTTTCTATCAATACTAATGAGAGCTAAACCCAGATTTATTTACTTGATGTGTTCTTAAGTTTACATGATGATTCACTATATCTTTTCTAACTCCGCACATGCCATCATAATCAACACCACTACATTTGGTATCAGAGCAGGTGTTCTTGATTTTATCAAGAATTAATCCATGGTGGCAATCTTGATTTAGTGGTTCATTTTTTGATCTTTGATCTTCGTGTTTTAGAGAGTTTTTGGATTCTAGAAATCTAATTCATCATTGATTCTATTCATAATTCGATTTTCTTCACTAGAATTCAAGTGATTTTTACTTTCTCTCTCTAGAAAACCCATTGAAAATCACTTTCTGTCTCTAGAAATTTTCAAGTTCTTGTGATCATGGGGGATTTGCCATATGATTCTTGGATTGTGATCGTTGAAGATATCAAATACAAAGTCAACGAAGATCAATTTTATGGGTTATTGTTAAGCAATTTGATTTCATGGAGTGATAAGGTTTCTTATTGAGGTTTGAAGGATGATCATGGAAGCTTGATATTTCAATCACTTTTTAGGATTGAATGGTTGATGACAATTTTCTTGTTCATGTTAGTCCTTAGTAGAAATCAAAAAGAAGGAGAAGAAAGAAATTTGTTTAATAAGAAATACATTTCTTTAATTGAAAACCCAAATGATCTTCGTGCTCTTAAGTTTGTTGAAGTTCTTGACAATGGAGTTTAATGTGATGTTCTTGATGTTCAAGAAAAAGGAGTTCAAGTTGATTCTCATGATGAAAAAGGTTTTTGCTCGATTGGAGTTCAAACCGATGATATTTTGTGTTCTTGTGATTCGTTTGAAGGAATGATTCCTTATCGGAAGCCGGTGATCCAAGAAATTCACAAGTATCAAACTCCAAAAGATTTGATTCAAATTCACAATGTTGAAGTTGTGGAAAGTGGGTTTGTTCATGAAATCAAGTCTTCAAGATACAAAAAGATGAGAAAGAAAAAGAAGAAGAAGATCAAACGCAAAAACAAGCGGGTTTACTCACAAAAATCGTTAAATGTTGTGAAGTCTAAATCCGTGAAGCAAATTTGGGTTCCAAAGCAACAATCTCCAAAGGTTGCATTGAATTTGAAGTCAAAACCCAAATGTGTTGGTGGTTCTTTTGAAGATGTTCTTGGATCGTTGAACAATACGAAGAACACTAAGAACAAGTTGTACATCACGCATAATGGGTGGTACAATGTTCAAATTGGAGATTTTCTTGTTCCAACAAAAGAACCAAGGTGTCACACCCCCAAACCAAAACGGCGGAAACGTTCGGGGGTGGAGGACGACATGTCAAGTATCACAACACATGCATTATAGTAATCAAAGTACAAAAACCATTGCATTAATAATGTATAAGTTTTTACATAAGTGTTTATACATTAGATATTCGACATCAAAAGTAGGTACAGTAAAAGACAAAAGACGCAACGCGACACTAGGCTGTCTTCTCAAAAGCTTCGGGTGTGTACCTATTTACTGAATTCCCTGAGAATACAAGTTATTTTGAAAGAGTAGATCAACATTTAAGTTGGTGAGTTCATAAGTATTTCTGTTATAAAAAGTATACTCTAAGTTCTTTTGAAAAGGTTCTCCTGTTCCTCCAGAAAATCCTATATTTTCTGATGTGACAAGAGATAAGTAAAAATGACTCTTACAATTCCTTCTATGAGTACTTAATGAATACAAGTTATATACAATCCAAATCAAGCAGACAATCGTTTGTGTGAATCTGCCCTAAGCCCACAACCAAACAAGGAACAGGAAGTAAGGCGGAAATCACACATTCCATTGTTTGTTAGATCCTCATTGTATATAACCTGACGTATTCACTAGGTTCTTACAGAGTTAACTGTAATAATTCCTTGACATTTGATGAAAAGATTCAATAAGAAAATCATATATTTTCTTTAGTAAATTGGTAACCACAATAGTTCCTTCTATAATCACTTCGTTTATACTAGCTATATATAATCTAATATCGAACGGACAGTTAAATGTGTGAATCTGCCCTAAGCCCACAACCAAACAAGGAACAGGAAGTAAGTCGGAAATCACACATTCCACTGCCTATCAGATATTACTTATATATAACTTTAATGTATAAACTAAGGAATTATAGAATTAACCACTAACGATCCTTTATGTTATACTAGTTTTAAGAAAGTGATTGAATACGTTCCAGAAAATCCTATATTTTCTGCTTTACAACTGAAAAGTAGTTTTAATCCCATAAAACCGTTCTATTTAAGTGTTAATGTACTTATAACCTAGTATGACATAATTTTAATTCACCATAAAATTATAAGAAGAATGTTTTCCGTTTTGCTTATGGAAAGTGATTGGTGCAGTAGTATTTCTTAAAAATACACTACTGGCTTAATAACTACCCTATTATTAAACTGGTTAATTAGGGTTAAAATGTGATAAAGTTGTAACCATGCTGATAGACTAGAATGAACACGACGACCTTCTGGCGTCGAAACTGAATATGTGACATTTATCACACCATGGCTTGTCTGCCGGACAGTAGCTAGCAGTCGGGATGTGGGATTGTCAGTCATGTATAGATCTATACACACAATGCCCGCTCTCCTTTCAAGAGACTGTGGTTACAAGAATGTAAAGTAGCAAGTATATTGCTATGTCCTGAAGACGTACCATCACATTTTAGTTTGAGTAAAGATCGAATTATACCCTTTTCTTGACAAAGTAGTTTAGACCTCGTATACTTATCTAGAAAATAGATTTCTCGTTTGTTTCATAAAATATACCTATTATAACTTATACGTTCTATCTGATTAGCATGATCTCTCATGAGTGTACCCCTTTGCTCTGCGTTATATAGAGGTAATGATACCGACTGAAGTAACCTTTTATATCCATATATGTATAATATACATAATTAAGAAGGAAACGACCTTCGGACAAATAACACCACCTTAATGTTGGGTTTTTGAGCATTCTAACACTCCTAAGTGTACATGCAACCCTAAATACCTTGGATCTATGTTTTCTCTATTATACATGCAAATATAACTATTCCAAGGTATTACCCTATCTAGCATACAATCCTTGATACTTGGGTAATATAACAAGTTAGAATACATACCTTTTAATGAAGCTTGAAGTCTTGAACTTTAAGAGCTTAGCCCCAATAGTGTGGAAGCCTCAAGTGGAATCACAAATCACCAAAACACCTTGGAAAACCTTTAGAGAATATGGATACTTGGCTCACACTTATGAAATCGGTTATTGCCCTCTTTAGTGTATCCACACTAGCCACTAGCCTAATTTCATGAACCATAAGACCCTTTATATAGTGTGGAGGATTAGGGTTAAACCCTAATACCCATGGCCTTTCATTTCCTAGGATCCATGGGTTAAAGCTCCATGGACTATCCATGAAGACTTAGCCCAACCTAAATGAACTTGGCCCACTACACATATATATCTAAGAGTCCATATTTAATTAGTTCCTTTTGATCACTTAATTAATTATAAATTAATTCTTGATCAATACTAATTAAATAATATGATTATATATTAATATATTAGAACTTATAATATATTAATATAAATCATAAATATACTATTCTCAAAAGACTATCCATATAAATTGTGCACATGAAGTGCAACCCAAATGGACCATGCCGGGTCGGGTCAAGTACATACCAAATATAGTTATGGACTTAGACATTAATCCAACAGTCTCCCATTTGGATAAGTCTAAAACTATTATTGAGTATGACTTCAAAAACCAATTGGCAATTATAGCTCTTAAAGCCGCTGTCGAACTCTGATCTTGTCAACGAACTCTGACCTTTGTCAATGACTTGTCCATTAGATAAGGGATCATATATTCCTCCATTCTAGATATGATATGGACTGAGACATGGATTATCAATCATTCTCTCTGTCCATTTGTTGTTTCCCCGATTTTCGATTTATGATGACTGACTGATTGAACAAATCAAATCAGTCCTGGCTTGGCCAAGCACTCACATGTGTCATCACTAAATCATCGAGGGGCCCACAGATATTGTTTTTATCCCGAAGGTAAAAGGAATGGATAAACTTCGACTCATATGGCTTGTTCTACTACTTGTTGAATCATACACAAAGGCATGTTTTATAACATCGAGTTACCGAATGCGTTTTCATGCAATCAATGTACAACCAACTCATAGTAACAACTCATATCTCTAGGTTTGAAGAATATAAGATATTATCGTCTCATGATCACTCGTGATAAAATCCATGAAGTGATTCAAATGAGCGCCGGTTGAATCCAATACTCAGAACTTATGAGCACTCATGAGTGTTGTAGCACAACTTTGTCCACCAACTTGGACCTCTACAAGCCAACCCATGACAGTCTTGATTCATATCTACTTCCAACATATGACCGACTGTGGATGGTTTGAATAACTTAGTCATTCCGGAAGAATAACCTAGTTATTATGGAAGTCAAAACATGCAAAGTGAAACACAAGAATAAATGAATCAAATATGGTATCAAACCCTATGAATATAAATAGACCACTTTTATTTATCACCATACTGATTACTCATTATTCATTGTTTCGGTTTTATCAACTTTATACCTGAATTAAAAACACTAGTTGTCCCATGCTCCAAGCATGTACACTATGTTTTTCTAAACAATAGCTTTGCCATACACCAAGTATGCACTCTATGTTTGTCTATGATCCTTTTCTTTGTGAACTAGATCAATTGAACATAATTTCAATGATTCTCTTTTCACACTCCCAAATCCTTGTCGTAAATGTAAGAATTCCTAACATTTATCGAAATCTGTTTAGATTTTAAACTTATATGCATTGTTCCTCTTGTAATGATTATGCACAAAGCCATGAAGACTTGGCAACAATCATTACAGAGTATTCCAATGGAGAGCAATTCCATGGAAACGATGTCTCAAATTCAAAGCGCATTGCTTTGAACATGCTTCTTGCATTAAGTTTCTTTAACCTTACACAGATTGCTTCCACCTATGAAGACAACTCTATATTCCCATTTTGACTACCACTTCTGAACAAGCGTTGTCTCTTTTCAGACTATGTCAATATGGTCCTTCTAATATTAACAGTATACTTCCCACTGTCCTTGAGCAACCAATCTTTGGTAAACCTTAGATTGTCCTCGACAATTGCTTAATCACTTTAGTCATATCCAATTCTAGACATTGTTCCCCTTAATGCCCCAAGGCATTTGGAAAATTCAGAAAGGATAAATATTATAGCACATGTAAATGATCTTGTACCCAAAGTAAATGGGACACGATTCATGATGTTTCACATAAAGACATGGTTCTAGACCAGTCTTTTTCCATAATAATTTTTTGTTTGCCATATTCTCAAATTTTGACTATGAAAAGGGATGCCGTAATCATAATCGAATTTTGAGAACACAATATATAGAAGTTTCTTAAGTTGAACCAATCCAACATGAAATTCATATATATATTCTTGACTAAAGGTGATTAAAATCTCAATATAAGCTCTTTAGAATGATTATAAACTCAATCTAAGCTTTTTAGAATTGAAATGAAGTATAATTTCCTCTCCCTTAATTATAGCAAAACAACTTTTTCAACCCCTGCAACCTCACGAATTGAAACTTTTGTTTTCTATAATTAACATTGCTAACTTGCAATACTTATCATAATTATCATGCTCCCACTAACATGATGATTATTAGCATAACACTTATGCTCCCACTAGCTTTGACATGTATCCAGAAAACAGCTGGACCTCTAGAAGTCAATACTTTATTGACATTCTTACCAAAGTTCAGATTTCTGATACTAGATTGCTTTGATAAGACTTTATCAAAATCATACACCTTATCTTAGATAGATCATAGGTGTGTCTAAACAATTTCAGAACTATGAAAAGGGATGCCATAATCATAGTCTCAATTGTTTAGACCTTTTGCCATTTCTCATAAGTCCATGTTAGTTTGCCGGTTAACCACGCACGCTCCACTAACGACTTTGAGAACTGCAAATATCACAATTGCTATCTACTTAAAATCTACTTAGTGAAAGAATTTCCTCACCATCAATTTCATGAATCGGAGAGAAACCTTATGACACTTAGATTTTATGGTGTATGTGTTCTTATCCATGTGAATTTGTCAAACCATAATCACAAGACTAGGTTAGTGACAAATCCTAACTCATATGGATTGAACTTGTGCAATCTTAACTTCTTGCCACCTGGCAGCTCAAGGGCCTGCCATTGCTTCCAAGTAGCTATGCAAACAATTGAGAACATGTAGAACTCAAATGTATAGCCAACTTAACTGGAATGGGCACAGAAATGTCAACACGATAGGTTATAAATCTCTAGTTGTGTGCTAGTGATGAAATATAGGTTTTATTCTTGATTACTTCTTGAAACCCTTTCAGGATCTTTTAGACTCCCACTGTCTCCTTGACATATAAGACTTTCTTGCCAAATATTCAAGAGATAGTGTGGATTCTAATCACAACAAACACTTAACACAATTAGCCTAAGTTGGTCTCTGTTTTATCCAAAACATCACAACTTACCAAATTCAAATGTACAAGAGTAGAAAACCTTTTACTCTTACATTTCACTAGTGTTAATAAACCTTCTTTAAGATGAGTCACTCAAGTTACATTTGTGGTGGGCTTGATCAGTGCACAAGAATGTGTACTCGATCCCTTAGTCCTTTACTTGACTCATACATCCATGTGAACAAGTAATTAGTCTTAATTTTCTAATGCTTGAAAGTTCTCATTCATCATACTATACAACTTGCATGATTCCAAGTTTCTATCCAACTGAAACTTGGGTGATGAAAATATTTCGTTATTTGGAAAATTTAAACACTACCACAAATGAAAGAATCAAATTCATATTTCCACTCTTGCTATTAATGGAATCATATAAGCAACAATTTTTTTTCCTTTTCACAAATGCCATTGTAAGGATATTTTAAAATAAATAAAATCAAAATTTTTTTTCCTTTTATTTTAAAAACTTTGCGGAAAAAACTATCCTTACAGTGCAAAAGCACATGAAAAACTTTGTTGTTATCTATTCCTAAGCAATATATCATAACTCCTAAGCAACAGCTCAAAATTCTGATCACAGAACCATGCGATCGAGATCCATCTTCGCGATCAGAATCAGCATATACTTCCTTTAAGTTTCTTCACTTTTCTTTGATTCTTAAAACATCAACATGTGACCCAGTCACATCATGTAACAAGAATCTCAGAATAGAAATTTAACAGAGTTAGATAGTGGACTATACCTGAAGTAGAGTCAATCTTCTTAACTTGATCAACCTTATGATCTTTCAGGTAAATAGGCTGTTTCGCAATCAATGCCCCTTCCTTTGGCAAGAGAAACATAGGGACTCTTTGGGAATGGTACATGGGAGTATCGCAGACTTAGCCTTTCTCTTTACCATTTGGTCAACCTAGTTGACTATGGTCAATCCCTTTCCTTGGGAAGAGAAGGCTTTTCTAGATATCCAATGTTACCATTGTTAATGTCCATGGTAGCTTGGGAAGTTGATATACTAATCAAATTTGCTCTCCCAGTGCTCCAAATTATTGCTGATTCAGCAGCACCAAGCAAATAGATAAGATCATTAAGGGTCATGTCATAGTCTGTTTCATAGTAGTCCCAAAGGAATTCACTATGTGACTTAGAAAGTGATTGAACCACCAACTTTCTCAAGAGTTTGACACCCAACTCTCCCGGCTTGTCAATATGTGACTTCATCTCCAAGATGCGATCACACATAGACCTTGCTTGCCAATAGGGCTTGAGTGACCTTGAACTTGTGGGTTAGGGAGAATAATTAGAGGAGGTGGAGGAAGTGAAGTTCCAAGAGATTTGGGAGGATCATAGATGTCTGAACCAGACATCTTTTTGGGAGATATTCAAGATAGTTGATCTAAAGTCCTTAATATAACACCCAATATGAAATATTAAGGCTAGGACCCAACAAACTATTTTATAACTTGGAAGAGGGATGTCGTAATCCAAGCTATAAAATATTCGAAGGTAGGTGAATGACGATTCACCAATTTCCACCAAGATAAACGAAATGTATTATTAGGTTTTAATTGGTTTTGAAACTCCTAGATTCTTTTGAGATTCATTGAACTTTTCAAAGGCATGTTTCAATCTCGACTGTGCCCTTCAGGTTTTGTGACTGGGATGCCGAGGATCACAAAACAAGGTGTGAATAACCATGCAAATATACTTGGTACCCTTAATATTTACCCCTCAATCGATGTGCCGGTTAACCACACACGCTCCACCGATACTATGATAAACATTAAGTTACCCTTTGCCTACCTTGTTAAATAAAGCTAGTGTGCCGGTTAACCACACACGCTCCACTAACTGACTTAAGCAAAGTGCAAAGTGTAATTTAATGGGTTAACACCAAATTCACATTTTCCTAAGTAAATAAGATTGGGTATTATTAAGAGTTTAGTTACTTAGTATTTATCATTAATACTTTTAATGAAGGGAGAATTATAGTCCTTGTCCTAACCGTTCGGCTAACGACCCTCCACTGGTCAAGGAAGCGGTGGGTGAGAGTGGACACCCATTAAACTGCCATTTTATAGGCAGTAACCTTATACCCCCCTTATAGACCGGCTTCGTGAATGAGGCCTACTAATGGTAAGACGACTTTACTCTTATACATATATATATATATATATATATATATATATATATATATATATAAATATTATTAACTTATAATATTATAAAATATAAGGGTTGAATTTTAACTTTTAAAATTCTAAGGGCTTAACTTGGAATTGAAGTATTCATAAGTGAAAACTTTACAAATTCCAAAACTTGAGGGCAAGTTTTTGAAACTATTCAAAACTTTTCATTTCATAACTTATGAGTTTAATGGTTCATTAAAATGAAGACTCTTTATTTTTTATGTAACCTCTTATTCTTTAATAACACTTTTAAAGAAGTGACTCTTAAACATCCATAACTTGAGGACAAGTTATGGAGTAATAATACTATTTAATGAAAAAGACTCTTCATTTTTTTTATGTAACCTATGGCACTTTTATGAGTTTTAAGATTCATAAATGTGACCTTTTACTTAACTTGAGGACAAGTTACAAAAACACATTTTATGAACTACCTCTAGATTAATTAAGATTGAAAACAACTAAAACACAATTTTTTTTCCATTAATCTAAACTAACTCATAAATCAAGGAAACATAAACACTTTTGGTAATCCATAACTTATGGAGTTAAATGCTTGTTTTATGATGAAACTTTTCATGTTCCACAACTTAAGAATAAGTTATGGAATTCTTTAAAACATTAACACCAAATTTTGTAACTCCATAAAAACTTTGAATCAATTTTTTTTAAAACCTTTTCATATCCATAACTTATGGAGGTTTCAAAACACTTAAGATCACAAATTTAAAAAAACTTTTGATCTCCAAAATTTTATGACAAAATTTGTAACTCCTTCAAACATTTAGATCAAACTTTTAAAACTAATAAAATAATCATATCATTTTATCTTTTACTAAATTTGACCTAATTCAACTCATATAACAAATGATTCAAATTTTACAAATAATTAGTTTTTCACAAAACAAGTAATTATCTTAAAATTTGACAAACTTCATGTTTTCTTTTCTTTTTTTTTTTCAACTTTGAAAATCAAACATTTGCATGAATATAACATAAAACAACCCATGTATCTGATACCACTGTTGGGTTTTTTGAGCATTCTAACACTCCTAAGTGTACATGCAACCCTAAATACCTTGGATCTATGTTTTCTCTATTATACATGCAAATATGAATATTCCAAGGTATTACCCTATCTAGCATACAATCCTTGATACTTGGGTAATATAACAAGTTAGAATACATACCTTTTAATGAAGCTTGAAGTCTTGAACTTTAAGAGCTTAGCCCCAATAGTGTGGAAGCCTCAAGTGGAATCACAAATCACCAAAACACCTTGGAAAACCTTTAGAGAATATGGATAATTGGCTCACACTTATGAAATCGGTTATTGCCCTCTTTAGTGTATCCACACTAGCCACTAGCCTAATTTCATGAACCATAAGACCCTTTATATAGTGTGGAGGATTAGGGTTAAACCCTAATACCCATGACCTTTCATTTCCTAGGATCCATGGGTTAAAGCTCCATGGACTATCCATGAAGACTTAGCCCAACCTAAATGAACTTGGCCCACTACACATATATATCTAAGAGTCCATATTTAATTAGTTCCTTTTGATCACTTAATTAATTATAAATTAAGTCTTGATCAATACTAATTAAATAATATGATTATATATTAATATATTAGAACTTATAATATATTAATATAAATCATAAATATACTATTCTCAAAAGACTATCCATATAAATTGTGCCGGTGAAGTGCAACCCAAATGGACCATGCCGGGTCGGGTCAAGTACATACCAAATATAGTTATGGACTTAGACATTAATCCAACACTTAAGCCCACATCCGGACAAGGAAAAGGAAATAAGGCAATTCATTAGTCCTAAGCCCTTTAAGTCTTATTTATAAACCTATACATATATAAATATGATTTTTACAATTATAAGTTTAAAGAGTTATAAAAACATTTAAAAGAGTTTATGTGACTTTTAAAAGAGTTAACATGAATTTAAGTCATTACGGAAGTATTTGGAATTCCTTAAAAGCATAAGGAAATCCTTTGTGTGATTGATATCACATGCAATTATTAACACAATTATATTGTTCAACTTGTATCCCCCCCCCCCCATAAAAGCAGTTAAAACCATTTAAAAGGTAGGTTATAGGGGTATGAACTCACCTTATGTTGGTGATTCGATTGAAGATATAATATAGGATGATAAGTTTCACGAGTGAAGTCCCGAAGCACAAACGAGTCCTAAATGACATATAATGATACATATAGGCATGGAATTAATGAATCTAACCACAAAGGTGTTTAGGAAACAACCTAGGATGAAAGAATAACTCACCAAAGGAGTGTTAGAAGCAAATTAGGAGGTTGAAATGGAGTTCACGGCCAAGAGTGAAGGGTTCACGGCCCTATGAGTGGTTCACGACCCAAGAATATGAAGAACACTTGAAGTGTTCACAGCCCAATTGATAAATGTATGAAGGGTTCACGGCCAGAACTTCTTGAAGATCTTGAAGATTTTGATGAAAAGTGAAGGATCAATAGGTGAAAGCAGGTGGTTTCCAAGGAATAACAAGAAAAGGGGTGTGATACTTACGTTTTTGAGATGAAAGGAGACCCTTTTGTGCATGATACTTGAGAGAGAATGGGAGAATTCACGGTTGGAAGATGAGAAATGAGGGGAAAATGGCTAACACTTATATATATATATATATATATATATATATATATATATATATATATATATATATATATATATATATATATATATATATGTGAGGGTTCACGGCCGTGAATCTCGTTTGCGGTCCGAAGGCGGTTGTGGCCGAGAGGGCGTTTACGGTCCAAGGGTTTGTGGCCCTCGTTCACGGCCGAAGTTTGCTTGTTCTCGGTTGCAAGGCTGCTGTCCGAAGGGAAAGAAAGAATGGTCTTCGGACTTCAAGTTTTCACCTCTTAAACATATAACACCTTGAATACAAGGTGTAAACACTTATAAAATATTAATCTAAACCCATTTAAGATAGAGTAAGATTTAAGTTGACTTTAGTTGACCCAACTTTGATTTTGATTAACTAGGGTTGACTTTACAAGAAGAAAATAATCGGATGTTACACAAGGTCTTCTAAATTTGATTTGTTCGTTGAAAATGGAACTCGATTTGTCAAAAAGGTATCACAAATTCTCAAATGGATTCCAAAATGTCCATGATTTCTATTCATATTTTTCGTTTTTCATTTTTGATCGATTTGCCTCATTGGATCTAATTCATTTCAACCCCATAGTTGATCCAATTATTTTTGTTTAGATCAAAATCCCAAAAAGCTAAATTAGATTTTCACAATTTTTTTATCTGATAACTGTTCATCCGGTCCAAATAGAAGCCCAAAATACATAATTCTTTTTGTTCAATTTTGTGATCTGATCAATTTTAAGCCCACGCTTCTTTAGATCCGATAATTCTGAGCCTATAAATCATGGATTGAGCCTAATGGTTCAATTAAATCAGTTCGTGACATTCTCTTCGTTGGTCATCGTTTTTCGTCGTATGCTTAAATGAGTTGTACACTTCACAGATTCTTGACTCTCGTGTTGATCTGTGAGTCCTTGAATAGATTAGAAGTATTTGGTAATCTCAACTTTTGAATCGTTCGACATTGTTGCTTGAAAGTAGAACAATATTTCTTGGAGGAACTAATTTTGTCTGATTTTGAATGCTCACATCAAATGTTCTTGAAGACGTATGGAATCGATTTCGATTCTGGTTGAAGGTCATAAGCATCGCAATTTGATTTGTTGATAATCAAAATCGATTTGAGTGATGATATCAATTCTACTTGCTTAATGATTGATTCGATGGCTGATCAATTCTGTTCTTGAAGTTAAATCAAAAAGTCAAACTAAAAGTCAAAATTGATTCTTTAGTCTTCGATCAGTAAATTTTGATTCTAAATATTATTGTTGATAGTTGGGAACGACTTGGAAATCGGGTTCGATGGTTTGACGAAGGATTGTTTTTGAAGTTCGATTGATGATGATTGTAATCGATGGACGAATAGGGAATGATGATTTTGGAAGTCGATGTTTGGGGTGAATGAAAAGCGAAGGACGACGATGTTGGAGTCGATGGCCTGATTAACGAATTATTTGAGATGCTGATTTGAAGGCTTGATGATGTATAAAATGAAAGAACGATCTGGGAATTGAATTTATTTTGGATTAGTAACAAATAGCGAAGTGATGAAATTGATTTGTGTCGATTAGTTTGTATCGAATGGGAATTCAATTTCACTAAAAAGCGAAGCAGGAAGGATTTGGTTAATGTCGACGATTGATGACAAACAGGAAGGGAGAAGAGTGAATGTTCGTTTTTACAGTCGATGATTTTGGCAGTCGATTAAGAACGAATGAATCATTGGTGTCAAAAAGCGAAGGTTTGGTTATTTGATTTCGAAGGTATTTGCGTTGGGGAATCAAAAGCTAAGGACAAACATTTTGTAGATGATAGTCGAAGATTTTTATCAAGTGTTGATAGTTGATGTCGATAGTCGACTGGTACAAGAATTTTGGGTTAAAAAGTTTCGAAAGTTTTGGTTGTGAGAATCGGGTATCGACTAACGAAGATTTTAATGTCTCACTTTCGAAAGTTGATAACGATTTGGGAAGGAGACATGAAGACTTCGTTACCATATTTATGAACTGTGTAACAAATTGAAGAAAAAATAATGTTTCAAAATTGGTCCTTAAAGTTTCGAATTTCGATTGTCTGACAGTTTGTAACCACCTTCGAAATGAGGACTGATTTTCGACAGTTTAGAAAAAAAGAGGCAGAATTTTCGCAATGAGTCCCTGCACTTTTGTCGAAACTTACAGTTTATACCCATATTCGACATTGGGGTATAATTTTGATATTTTGAAGAATTGTGCAGAAGTTTCGAAATTTTGGCAGAAAATACCCAATTTCGAAAATGGGGTTATAAAGCAGAGAAATTGATGAATATTCATTTCTGGTCCCTGCAGTTTGTGCGAACTTACACTTTATGCCCAGTTTCGCAAATGGCGGAGTATTTCGCATCTTAAGCTGTTTTTGGCGCAACGGGTCCCTACAGAATTCAGAAAATGACAATTTTTACCCGGATTTTGGAAAATCTTGAAACTTTCACCCAAAAAGTCAAAAAATTTCACAAATTGGAAATTTTTTTAGGCTTTTTCGTGCAAGTTTTTCGGTGTTTCATTTTTGGCACACATCAAGGGGGAGTATTGTGAAGTTTATTCCTCGGGCGCTTCTTACCCTTAATGGGTTTTATAATCAATTTTTGATTATAAAAATGGGAGAATGAAAATTGGGTATTCGAAGCGGGTTTTTCGGGTATTCATTTGTGAATTTGAAGACCGGTGTTACTTAGAGGAGGAGTTTGGTCTTAATCGTGCGAGCTCGTTGGATATTGAAGCCGAGACATCCAATCCTAACTTTGAGGGGGAGAATGTTAGGGTGCAAAGTCACTCTTGGATTTCATGAGGGCTTACTCCTTTGTATGTTAGTAATTAGTTGTCTTTCCTTTATAAGGAAGTAAGTGACACTCATTTTATCTAATGAACACTTTGAGAGCATTAGGTTAGAGAGAGAAATTGCAAGACCCATTTGTACTCTTTCTATCAATACTAATGAGAGCTAAACCCAGATTTATTTACTTGATGTATTCCTGAGTTTACATGATGATTCACTAGATCTTTTCTAATTCCGCACATGCCATCATAATCAACATCACTACAATACTGTGAGTCAAGTTGAACCCCGAGTGGTCAGGAGGAACGACCGGAACTGAGGGATTGATAGGGATGAGTGCATGTATAAGAACTTTTTGGGTGCCAAACCACCAAGTCTTTCGGGAAGCCCAAAGCCAGTATAGATCATGGACTGGATCTTCGAGATGGAAATGGTATTTGAGAGTTGCAATTGCAGCAACAAGTAGAAAACCGTCTTTGTAGTCTGACAACTAAAGACCGGAGGTTTAAGTTGGCGGAAGTTGTTGGCAGATACAATGCCATGGAGAGAAGCCATGCGGATGTCTTGGGAAGCATTCATGGAGCATTTGAAAATGCAATACTGCTCAGAGATAGATCTGATAGACCTAAACAACGAGTTTCAGAACCTGAAGAAAAGGAAGATGAGTGTTGATGAGTACGCCACAGAATTCACCGAGAAGACGAAGCTATTACCCTACTTGGTGCCTACTGAACTCTTCAAGATAGATAGGTTTGCTAATGGATTGCCAGCAGACTTTGGCGCAATGGTAAAAATTGCAACTACTTTGAAGACAGCCGTTAGAGCAGCCAAGAATGTGGAGACCCACCTTAGGGAAAAGGGTCTACAAAGAGTTGAGGTAGGAGAGAAGAGGAAGTTTGAGGGGTCCTCAAGATCCGAAAAGAAAAATAGGTTACCGAAGTCTGATCCCAACAACAAGAGGTATAGGGATAAAAATGAAGAAAGGTGGTGTGACAAGTGCAGAAGGAAACACATTGGGAGATGCTCTAAAGAGGTGACCTGCTTCAAATGCAGGAGGACTGGTCACTACGCCGACGAATGCACGACCAAGAGATAAGTTTGCTTTAAGTGTGGTGAAGAAGGAAATTTCAAGCAAGACTGCCCAAAGACGGAAAGAACTACAAAGCCAAACGTACCGCCAAAGACAAAGGCAAGAGCATTCAAGATGATCCTTAATGAAGCATGCGAGGATGCAAGGGATCAGGAGTAAGGATATATATAGATATATATATATATATATATATATATATATATATATATATATATATATATATATATATATATATATATATATGAAGATCGAGATATAAAGTAGCCATATAGATAGTACCATGTGGTGTAGCCTAATAAAAGAAGCATATTATAGAGTGAACTTCAATACCTATGTAATCATTTCAAGAAATAATATAAACCTTAGTTATGTTATCCGATGTATTAAATGACTATGTGAAATTCTTGTATGGTGACTTGGCGGACTGCGAGGTAATACTTGGGATGGGTATGAGTAGGTGTGAAAGGTAGCAGAGGCCTATAGTACCGGAAGCACATGACTCGCACTTAGATCAGGGAAAGTCACAAGGTTACCAAAGCGCTAGTAATTGATTCTGTTTTGTTCATGTCTGACGTTACCATTGTTTCGGTAGTGGCTAAGAAGATGATTGTTATTCCAACCCTAACAGTCATATCAAATCGAGTCCGAATAATATAAAGTATGTACCGTTGGATTAGTGTCTAAGTCCATAACTATAATTGGTATGTACTTGACCCGACTCGGCATGGTCTATTTGGGTTGCATGGCATCGGAACATTTGGATAGACCATTTATGAGGAAAAGACATTTTGTGACATATTAATATATTATAAGTTCTAATATATTAATATGAAATCATGTTATTTAATTAGTATTGATCAAGAATTAATTTGGACTTAATTTAGTGATCAAAAAGAGACTAATTAAATATATGGGGATTGATTGTGTAAATCATTCATTCTTATATATGTGGGCTTATGATCCAAGATTCCTTTATGTTGGGTTTAACCCATGTGGTGATCCATGGATACTCCATGGAGGTTAAAACCCATGGAGCATAAGGAATGGGTAAAGTCATGAGTTACATGGTGTAACCCTAATAGCCACACTATATAAGAACCCCTTTAGTTCAAGAAAATGGCACTAGTGATACATATTTTGAGGGCTAGCCGATTTGAACATGTATGTCTTCTTCTCATGGTTATTCCAAGAGTTCATGATGTTGTGTGAACCATTTGAGGTGTCATACTTAGGGCACTAGGCTCTCAAGCTTCATGGAGTCAAGCAACAACAACAAGGTATGTATTCTATCTATTTTATTATCCTAGTATCAATGTTTTGGTATGCTAGTTAGGATAATACCTTGGATAATCATATTTGCATGTATAATAGAGAAAACATAGATCCAAGGTATTTAGGGTTGCATGTACACTTAGGAGTGTTAGAATGCTCAAAACCCAACAGTGGTATCAGAGCCTAGGCTTGTTTTCAATTATACTTGATGCAAATTGCTGAAAAATGCTGAAAAAGTCGAATTTCGGGCATTCTGGGCACTGGACTCGCCGAGTCCACTGATGAACTCGCCGAGTCCATGAAGAAAATCATCCTACTCGGCGAGTAGGTTGATACACTCGACGAGTAGGAGCCCCAGACAGCATATTTTCGAGTTTTTTTGGCTAGAAATGGACTAGAAACATTACCCTAAGATGTTTTTGAACTTATAAACTTGTTTTTGATGTGGTAATGTTCATACTAATCCAATTTCAAAGATAATTGTCAATAGATTCATGTTTTGTATTAGTTTAGTGATTAGGCTAATTACATGAAAAAGTTTGATTTGAATTGTCTTGTGCTTATGAGTTGCTTAGATTAATAGAAAAGTTAATTGATTATGTGTTTTCAATCCATTTTAATCTAAGATTTGATTCTAAAATGTGTTTTTGTAACTTGTCCTCAAGTTATATGAAAAGTCACATTTAAGTTTCATAAAACTCATAAAAGTTGGCAATGGTTACAAAAATGAAGAGTCTTGTCCTCAAGTTATGGAGGTTCAAGAGTCACTTCATTAAGTAATAAAATGTGTAACCTTAATTAATTCCATAAGTTATAAAATAAAGAAAAGTTACATTCTTTTATTAGTTTAAAGTCTTCCATAACTTGTCCTCAAGTTATGGAACTTGAAGAGTTTTTTAATTAAAACTAATTTAAACACATAAGTTATGGAATTAATTAGTTTTGAATAGTTTCAAAACTTGCCCTCAAGTTTTGGAATTTGAAAAGTTTTCTCTTATGAATACTTTAATTCCAAGTTAAGCCCTTAGAATTTTAAAAGTTAAAATTCAACTCTTATACTTTATAATATTATAAGTTAATATATATATATATATATATATATATATATATATATATATATATATATATATATATATATATATGTATAAGAGAAAGTCAGTTTTACCGTTAGTAGGCCTCATTCACGAAGCCGGTCTATAAGGGGGTATAAGGTTACTGCCTATAAAATGGCAGTTTAATGGGTGTCCACTCTCACCCACCGCTTCCTTGACTGGTGGAGGGTCGTTAGCCGAACGGGTAGGACAAGGACTATAATTCTCCCTTCATTAAAAGTATTAATGATAAATACTAAGTAACTAAACATTTATAAATTCCCAATCTTAGTTACTTAGGAAAATGTGAATTTAGTGCTAACCCATGAAATTACACTTTGCACTTTGTTTAAGTCAGTTAGTGGAGCGTGTGTGGTTAACCGGCACACTAACTCGTATTTAACAAGGAAGGCAAAGGGTAACTTAATGTTTATCATAGTATCGATGGAGCGTGTGTGGTTAACCGGCACATCGATTGAGGGGTAAACACTTAAGGGTACCAAGTATATTTGCATGGTTATTCACACCTTGTTTTGTGATCCTCGGCATCCCAGTCACAAAACCTGAAGGGCACACTCGAGATTGAAACATGCCATTGAACAGTTCAATGAATCTCAAAAGAATCTAGGAGTTTCAAAACCAATTAAAACCTAATAATACATTTCGTTTATCTTGGTGGAAATTGGTAAATCGTCATTCACCTACCTTCAAATATTTTATAGCTTGGATTACGACATCCCTCTTCCAAGTTATAAAAGTATTGTGTTGGGTCCTAGCCTTAATATTTCATATTGGGTGTTATATTAAGGACTTTAAATCAACTATCTTGAATATCTCCCAAAAGATGATCTTCCCAAATCTCTTGAAACAAGCTTTCCTAAATGAAGATGATGTCCCATGGAAATCATACTTCTTTCACTTCCTCCAGTTATTCTCCCTAACCCACAAGTTCCTGAAAAGTTTAAGGTCACTCAAGCCCTATTGGCAAGCAAAGGTCTATATGTGATCACATCTTGGAGATGTAGTCAGATATTGACAAGCCGGGAGAGTTGGGTGTCAAAGTCTTGAGAAAGTTGGTGACTCAACTATTTTCTAAGTCACATAGTGAGTTCCTTTGGGACTCCTATGAAATAGACTATGACAAGACCCTTAATGATCTTATCTATTTGCTAAGATCAACTTCCTAAAACTTTATGGACATTGACAATGATGACATTGGATATCCAGTAAAGCTCTCTCTTCCCAATGGAAAGGGATCGCCCATAGTTAACTCGGTTGACCAAATGGTAAAGAGAGAGGCTAAGTCTGAGATAGTCCCATTATCAAGGGTCCATTGCCAAAGAAAGGGGCATTAGTTGCGAAGCTGCCAAATTTACCTAAGGATGTTAAAGTCAATAAGTTTGACTCTACTTCAGGTAAAGTCCACTATCTAACTCTAAGTTTCCATTCTGAGATTCTTGATACATGATGTGACTGGGTCACATGTTGATGTTTTAAGAATCAAAGAAAAAAGTGAAGAAACTTAAAGAAAGAATATGATGAATCTGATGGCTTAGATGGATTTCTATCACATAGTTTGAAGATCGGATTCTTGAGCTACTTCTTAAGAGTTATGATATATTGCTTAGGAATAATAACAACAAAGTTTTCATGTGCTTTTGCATTGTAAGGATAGTTTTTCCGCAAAGTTTTAAAATAAAAGAATTTTTTTTTGATTTTATTTATTTTAAAATATCCTTACAATGGAATTTGTGAAAACTTTTGTTGCTTATAAGATTCCATTAAGGGCAAGAGTGGAAATATGAATTTGATTCTTTCATTTGTGGTAGTGTCTAAATTTACCAAATAAGGAAAGATTCTCATCACCTAAGTTTCAGTTGGATAGAAACTTGGAATCATGCAAGTTGTATAGCATGATGAATAAGAACTTTCAAGCATTGGAAAAATTAAGACTAACTACTTGTTCACATGGATGTGTGAGTCAAGTAAAGGATCGAGTACACATTCTTGTGCACTGATCAAGCCCACCACAAATAATCGTTAAGACTATTCGTCATTATTTACTAAAATTCAGTAAATATGGTTATACTTACAAGCTTAAGTGTAATTCTGATACATTGGAAAAGATTTCAATGTATGGCAGAGCGAATAAGAAGAATCAACTTAGGCAGAAAGATAAAAGTTTCTCAAATCTGAAAAGATGGGAGAGTACTTTAGTATCATGTTATATAATCATCTTAATGATTAAGAGACCTTATCACAATTTATCCTCTAAGTGCATTCTGGTCGCTAACAAGAGGAGCTATGAATTGTTGAAGTGGTTAAATCAAGAAGATGATTTATACTTCGTTCCAAAAACAATTCTTAGAGTTATACTCTAAGATTGTAACTTGAGTGACATGTCTTAAAGAAGGTTTAAAACACTTGTCAAATGTAAGAGTAAAAGTTTTCTACTCTTGTACATTTGAAATTGGTAAGTTGTGATGTTTTGGATAAAACAAAGACCAACTAAGGCCAATTGTGTGAAGTGTTTGTCTTGATTAGAATCCACACTATCTCTTGAATATCTGACAAGAAAGTCTTATATGTCAAGAGGACAGTGGGAGTCTTAAAGGTCTTGAAAGTCTCAAGAACTAATCAAGAATAAAACCTGAAGTTCTTCACTAGCACACGACTTGAGGTTTATAACCTATCGTGTTGACATATTCTGTGCCCATTCCAGTTAAAGTTGGCTTTGCATATGAGTTCTTAGAGTTCTCAATTGGTTGCACAACAACTTGGAAGCAATAGCAGGCCCTTGAGCTGCCAGGTGGCAAGAAATTAAGATTGAGTTCAGTCCATATGAGTTTGGATTTGTCATTATCCTTGTCTTGTGACTATGGTTTTGACAATTCACATGGATAAGAACACATACACCATTAAATCTAAGGGTCATAAGGTTTCTCTCCGATTCATGAAAATGATGGTGAGGAAACACTTCCACCAAGTAGATTTGAAGTAGATAGCAATTGTGATATTTGCATTCTCAAAGTCGTTAGTGGAGCTGTGTGGTTAACCGGCACACTAACATGGACTTATGAGAAGTGGTAAAGGTCTAAACAGTCGAGACTATGATTACGACATCCCTTTTCATAGTTCTTAAAATTGTTTAGACACACCTGTGAGCTATCTAAGATAAGGTGTATGATATTGATAAAGTTTTATCAAAGCAATCTAGTATCAGAAATTTGAACTTTGGTAAGAAAGTCAATAAAGTATTGATTTCTTGAAGTCCAGCTGATTTCTGATTACATGTCAAAGCTAGTGGGAGCATGAGTGTTATGCTAATAATCATCATGTTAGTGGGAGCATGATAATTATGATAAAAATTGCAAGTTAGCAATGTTAATTATAGAAAACAAAAGTTTCAATTCGTGAGGCTGCAGGGGTTGAAAAAGTTGTTTTGCTATAATTAAGGGAGAGGAAATTATACTTCATTTCAATTCTAAAAGCTTAGATTGAGGTTTTAAGTCGTATTTAGTCAAGGATATATATATATGAATTTCATGTTGGAATGACTCAACATAAGAAAATTCTATATATGGGTCCATTATTTGCGTTCTAAAATTCGATTATGATTACGACATCCCTTTTCATAATCTGAATTATGAGAACTTGGCAAATAGAAATGGAAATGTTATAGCAAAAGACTGGTTTAGTCTTTATGTGAGACATCATGACTCGTGTCCCATATGCTTCGGATATAGGATCGATTACATGTGTTATATTTATCCTTTCTAAAATTTTCCAAATGCCTGTGGCATTAAGAAGGGAAAAGGTCTAGAACTGGATATGACTAAAAGGATTAAGCAATTATCGAGGACAATCTAAGGTTTACCAAAGATTGGTTGCTCAAGGACAGTTGGAAGTATAGTGTTAATTCTGGAAGGACCATATTGACATAATCTGTAAGGAGGCAACTCTTGTTCAGAAGTGATAGTCAAAATGGAATATGGAAATGTTTCAAAGTTGGAAATTATTCAATCTGTGTAAGATTAGGAAACTTAATGCAAGAAGGATGTTTCCAAGGAGTTGATCTCCTTGGAATGCTCTGTAATGGTTGTTGTCAAGTCCTTGTGACTCTATGCATAATCATTACAGGAGGATCAATGCATATAAGTTTAGAATCTAACATATTTCAGTAAATGGCATGAATTTCGAATTCTTGCATTTGCAGTAAGGATTTGGGACTGTGAAAGAGGATCATTGGAGTTATGTTCAATTGATCTAATTCACAAAGTGAAGATCATAGACAAACATAGTATGCATACTTGGTGTATGGCATGACTAGTGTTTAGAAAACATAGTGTACATGCTTGGAGCATGGGACAACTATTGTTTTAAATTCAAGAATAAAGTTGATAGCTGAAACAGTATACAATGAATAATGTGTAATCATATGGTGATAAATAAAAGGTGTTTTATTTATGTTCATAGGTTTTGATACCATATTAGATTCTATTATTATTGTGTTTCATTTTGCATGTTTTGACTTCCAGAATAACTAGGTCGTTCTTCCTGATTGACTAAGTTATTCAAACTATCCACAGTCGGTCATATGTTGGAAGTAGATATGAATCAAGACTGTCATGGGTTGGCTTGTAGAGGTCTAAGATGTTGGACAAGGGGCTACAACACTCATGAGTGCTCATAAGTTCTGAGTATTGGATTCAACCCGCGCTCATTGGAATCACTTCATGGATTTTATCACGAGTGATCATGAGACGATAATATCTTATATTCTTCAAACCTAGAGATATGAGTTGTTACTATGAGTTGGTTGTACATTGATTGCACGAAAACGCATTCGGTAACTCGGTGTTATAAAACGTGCCTTTGGGTATGATTCAACAAGTAGTAGAACAAGCCATACGAGTCGAAGTTTATCCATTCCTTTTACCTTCGGGATAAAAGCGATATCTGTGGGCCCCTCGATGATTTGATGATGACAAATGGAAGTGCTCGGCCGAGCCAGGACTGATTTGATTTGTTCAATTAGTCAGTCGTCATAACTCGGAAATCGGGAAACAACAAATGGACAGAGAGAATGATTATAATCCATGTCTCAGTCCATATGATATCTAGAATGGAGGAATATATGATCCCTTATCTAATGGACAAGTCATTGACAAAGGTCAGAGTTCATCTACAAGGTCAGAGTTCGACAGCGGCTTTTGAGAGCTACGATTGCCAGTTGGTTCCTGAAGTCATACACAATAATAGTTTTAGACTTATCCAAGTGGGAGACTGTTGGATTAGTGTCTAAGTCCATAACTATAATTGGTATGTACTTGACCCGACTCGGCATGGTCCATTTGGGTTGCATGGCATCGGAACATTTGGATAGACCATTTATAAGGAAAAGACATTTTGTGACATATTAATATATTATAAGTTCTAATATATTAATATGAAATCATGTTATTTAATTAGTATTGATCAAGAATTAATTTGGACTTAATTTAGTGATCAAAAAGAGACTAATTAAATATATGGGGATTGATTGTGTAAATCATTCATTCTTATATATGTGGGCTTATGATCCAAGATTCCTTTATGTTGGGTTTCACCCATGTGGTGATCCATGGATACTCCATGGAGGTTAAAACCCATGGAGCATAAGGAATGGGTAAAGTCATGAGTTACATGGTGTAACCCTAATAGCCACACTATATAAGAACCCCTTTAGTTCAAGAAATTGGCACTAGTGATACATATTTTGAGGGCTAGCCGATTTGAACATGTATGTCTTCTTCTCATGGTTATTCCAAGAGTTCATGATGTTGTGTGAACCATTTGAGGTGTCACACTTGGGGCACTAGGCTCTCAAGCTTCATGGAGTCAAGCAACAACAACAAGGTATGTATTCTATCTATTTTATTATCCTAGTATCAATGTTTTGGTATGCTAGTTAGGATAATACCTTGGATAATCATATTTGCATGTATAATAGAGAAAACATAGATCCAAGGTATTTAGGGTTGCATGTACACTTAGGAGTGTTAGAATGCTCAAAACCCAACATGTACGTGGTTCGAAGAACCAAGTTAGATGTAACATCCAACTTAAGCTAGAAGATTAAAGTAAAAGATAATCGAAGCGATCAATAGAAGTATCGCAGTCGTCGTTAAAGTAAGAAGCTTGTAGCTAGAAGTGCTACATGATAGAATGTGATCATATCACATTAGAACATGAAGGAATGTATATTCCATTATGGAATTTGATTTTAAAAGACCTGAGTCTAAGCATTGGATCATACGATGAAAGGTCATTAGAACATGACCCATCGGTCTATTATGGTAATCGAAGTAAAGAACTTATCTTAAGTTAAGTCTGTTAAGAAGAAGAAGGAGTCTCCAATAAAGATAGAGTTTGTAACTCAAAGGTTACGATTGAAAATCCAACATAGTACGGAGAGCAGATGCAAAATTGAGCACCGAAAAGAGTCAAGAAGTCCAAGAGATAGATACTCATTTGAAGGAACATAATAGTTACGATTATCTGGGATGAAGAGATAACATATGGAGTCATTATACAAGCCATGTTTCGTTGATGATTCCGAGACGTAATCATCCTAAGGGGGAGATAATTGTAACGCCCGCAGATTCGGGCTAATAAATTTAGAGATAATAAGCATTAAAAATGACTTTTTGATAGAAGGATTGTAACATCCCAAAATCCAAGACCAAAAATTTCATTTTTAGTTTAATAATTCATAAAACAGATTATTGAAAACATCATTAAGTTATCTCATATCATGAAAACCCATAAGTCATATGTCTAAAAACAAGCCATAATAATGTCAAAGTACAATCCCAAGAACATCATGGTGCGGAAAATAGTGGTGTGATGCGCTGCAGTCATCCCGACTCCTTTCCCTTCGAGGAAGAAGTAGCTGAAACCAAAATTGAAAAACGTAAGCACAAAGCTTAGTGAGTTCCCCCATCATACCACATACCATACAATAAACATACTGCCAGGCATATCTAGGTGCCCGACCTACCCTATTGAGCATATCTGGGTGCTCAACCTAACCTTGTCAGGCATACCGGGGTGCCTGACCTACCTCTGTCAAGCATATCTGGGTACTCGACCTACCCTGCCAGGCATATCTGAGTGCCCGACCTACCGTTCGATTTATTTCAACCGGCTACGGGGACTATTTCACCCTTACCACTACCACACACTAACATAGCATAAACATATTGTCAGACATATCTGGGTGCCCGACCTACCCTCCAGTTTATCTCAACCAGCTACGGGGTCTAACCTACCCCTCCTACCACTATCATATAATATCATAACATACTAAAACATGAAGCATAACAGATAGTGACATACCAGACAATTATCACAAATACAACCATCTCAACTATAATCAACTACTAGTGGGCCGACATTGGTGCCTTCGACCCACTACTACTGGAAGGTAACTCACCTCGATAACTGGGAAATAGCTGCAAAGGCTCCTGCTCTGAAATCAACCCCTCTCAGACTCCTACACATAAGCATTTCCTTTAATTACCCTTTTCATACTCATAGCCCCTTTTAGGGTCAACTTTGGTCAATGTCAAAGTCAAAGTCAACATCCTGGTCAAAGTCAACATGCTGGTTGACTTAACTCGCCGAGTTGGTCCATCAACTCGTCGAGTTCCATGAATCAGGAACCCTGAATCGCGATTCAACTCGTCGAGTTCTTTCACAACTCGTCGAGTTCCTCCTATCCATAGAATCGAGACTTTTCGCTATAACTCGTTGAGTGCTTCCTTGAAGTCGTCGAGTTCTTTAATCTTCAAAACTCGGAAAACCTTAAACAACTCGCTGAGTCGTCTCCTAGACTCACTGAGTTTGCTCAGAAATCAGAAACGGTTGGGGATCACGATCCAACTCGCCGATTTGCATGAACAACTCGTCGAGTTCCCTTAGTCTACACCCATTCAGTCGTTTCCAATCGAGTTCAATGCTTCCAAACCATAGATCTGGTCCCCTAGGACTAAGTTACCACGTAAAGTTGCTAACTTTACGTCCATGCATGGTGTCATGAAGCTAGAAACACCAAAACTAAGCTATATAAGAGATCTAAGGCATGGGGAAGGGCCAAGGCTTGATAAAGCTGGCAACTTTAAGCCTCATAAGCTCATGAGTGCCTAGATCTGAAGTCACAACGTCATGATATACTCAAATACCGAAAATGACTTCAATATGGCCCAAAAGTGACAACATACTACCCTAAATGAAGATCTAAGTAATAGAAAGCCAAGGTATCAACTTTATACCTCAAATGAGTCAGAAATGCAGCTCAAACTCCTGATCTACTAGCTTCCTCTTGAATCCCCAAGCTTCTCCTTCCTTCTTAAGCTTCAAAATCACAAAGAATGCACAAAATGGCTCAAAACTCTCCAAAAGTGGATTAAGGTTTCTTGGCTAGGGTTTCGGACGATGGAGGCTGCAAATGAGGCAAAATTTTGGAGGTTAAGGTGTTTAAATAAGGTGTCAAACCTTGAAAATTAGGGTTTCATTCTGGCAGCCCTATTCGTCGATTTGAGTCCCTCAACTTGTCGAGTAGACTTTAAGTTCCGCGTACAAAATCCATTCCTACTCGACGACTCTGGGGCCTCCAACTCGTCGAGTTCCTGAACAAAAATGATTAAATCTTATTTAAAATACATACTAGGAACCGGGCGTTACAAGGTTATTTAGAATAAATAATCTTAACCAAAGTATAGTATATGTCACAAGGATTTCATACATATAAAGAACGCTAAAATCTGACTTATAGTAAAGAAGTTATGACCCGTCGAAGTTTTGCGATTAAACCGACACGGCGCCGCGTATCGTAAAAAGTGAATTTTTAATAAACTAATTTTTAGCCTTAGAGATCTAAACGAAAGTCGTAGTATATGTTAAACCGAGAGCGTGCATATAGAGAACGTCCAAATCTGAGTTCGTTTGAGGAAGTTATGATTTTTCTAAGATTTTGCATAGCAGTACACAGCCCGAAAATTGAATTTTAGATCGATCAATTTTTAGCCAACACAACCTAAATGAGAATTGAAGATCTCATTAATAGGAGCTCATTGATATAAAGACAGTCGAAAACGGACGTTGAATGACAAAGTTATGAATTTTTAACGGACTTTAACTGTCTTAGCCTGTTAAAATATAACTTTAAAAATAAAGTCAAAATTAGTCGACCGAGTCTGAACGAAAGTTGTAGAGCCCGTCGATACCTACGTGTGGATATAAAAAACGTCAAAAACGGAGCTCGTATGCGAAAGTTACAGATTTTAGAAGATAATTAGTTTTTTGGAGTAACCAGCAAGTGATACGTGGCGCGATCTGAGCCACTGCTTCCTCCCCATGCCTTGATACCAGATGCTGACACGTGGTCACCAAACGCCCAACGTTCGTCTTTCAGACAACCTATAAATAGAGGTGCAAATCACTTCATTTCTTTACACCTTTCTTAACACTTCTCTCCAAAATACCCCAAACCCTCTAAACTTTTCCCTAGCACCCTCTAGGTGTTAGACGCGAGTCCCGGAGCGCCAGAAGGCCCCGAAAAAAAGAGCCTTTGGCTCAGAAGTTCTACGCGCGCAAAGCCCGGTTCCTCGCTAAACCCCCTTTTAAGTGAGTTATGTTTATCATACTTTAAGTATAACTTATGTTTAAGTTCTTACCGTTACACATTATATATATATATATATATATATATATATATATATATATATATATATATATATATATATATATATATTCAATTTAAAAACCTATCAACTATAACCATAAATACCCACTATTTTACTGTGACAACCGTCAAATTTAAGTCAAAGTCAACAATGTCAAACCGGGCAAGCTTAACCAATACTTGTATAAGAAAAGATATTTTGTAAAAATGTGTGTTGGCACGCCAAGAATTCAAGTGTTTCAGACATTCTATGTGAATAGCAATGTAAAAACCCTAAAAAGGGAGTTAAACGCATCAAAACACGACTAAGGACCCTTTCGGGGACTTAAAACAATCATAAACGAAGTATAACGGGGTTTACGAACCTTACATTACGAGATTATGCGATAATAATGGCTAAGATCAAATCTCTCCCAAATCTCTCAAAGTATGTGAAATCTCTCCAAGTGTGTGAAATCTCTCCCAAATCTCTCCAAGTATGTGAAATCTCTCCCAAATCTCTCCAAGAATGTGAAATCTCTCCAAGTATGTGAAATCTCTCCCAAATCTCTCCAAGAATGTGAAATCTCTCCAAGTATGTGAAATCTCTCCCAAATCTCTCCAAGTATGTGAAATCTCTCCCAAATCTCTCCAAGTATGTGAAATCTCTCCAATTATGTGAAATCTCTCCCAAATCTCTCCAAGTATGTGAAATCTCTCCAAGTGTGTGAAATCTCTCCCAAATCTCTCCAAGTATGTGAAATCTCTCCCAAATCTCTCCAAGAATGTGAAATCTCTCCAAGTATGTGAAATCTCTCCCAAAATCTCTCTCAAACTTTTTATAGTCATCCGGGTCATCCCGACCCTTAACTTGGTCAAAAATCACGCAAAACGGAAAAATTCCTCGAAAAATAGCCATATGGAACCGAAACCCCTCTTAGGAACCGAACCTCTTAGGAGCCGAAACCCTTCTTCGGAACCGAACTTGTCAGAAGCGAGACTGTCAGAAGCGAAGCACCCTTCTCGGACCGAAGCTCAGCAGACTGAACCGAGACCCTCGGACCTTCGGTCCCTCCCCCTCGCACCTTCGGTCCCTTTTCCTCCTCTCGGTTCCTTCTTTCCCTTCTCTCGGTTCTCACCCTCTTAGTGCCGAACCTCGCAGGTTCGGTCCATATTGCCCGGTTTTCGACCACTTTCGCTTCCTAAGCCCGTTTTTGACGGGATTTTTTCACCAAATTCATATTTTTATCATTTTTAACCCCCATAACTCATATTTTATTTATTTTTTCAAGGATTTATTAATTAAAATCATTATTTTATATTAAGAGGAGTATTCTACCCCACAAGTGGGTCAAGTGTGCCCACTTGCCTCCATGTGTCACTTTCTCATTGGTCCAACCTTATCCACATCACACAAACCAAGACAAACATCCTCTCATCTTTGCAACTTGCTCCAACAACCTTCTATATAAAGAAATCCCTGAAGGATTTCTTGATTTACTTTGATCATCTCCAAACTTATACACTTCTCAAGCCATCAAGAGAGCCTTTTTTCTCTCAACTTTCAGCCACACTTTTGATGTGTTCTTGAGTCATTTATTCACTTATTGGTAAGTATTTACTTCTAATTCAAGTGCTATTACATGTTTTCATAACACTCTTTGATCATCTACACACATATTAACACGAAATCGCTCTTAGGATCATCCAAAAACTTCGTGTGTTCATCAAGTGATCTAGACTTGAAACTCATCATCTTCAACCTTCCACTCTTCAAGAAATCACTCAAGGTGAGTTCATACCCTTATATTTTCTAGTTTTCTTCAGTTTTCAAGGGGGGGGGGGGAATACAAGTTAAAACACCAAAACATATTCAAAACTTAACTTGACAGCTTACTACAGAAAAGTTGTGACCTGTTCACGAACTGTTTTACCCAACTTAAACTTAATATTTTTCAAAACTGTTTAACATGCAAGTAGTTCAGGTTTATACCTTTAAAATGACTACTTGCACATCTCCATACGATTTTTCTACAATTTATGGTGATTTTTTTACAAAACTGCCTATCATTTCAGAAACGAATTCGGACCGGTCTGTGAATATGAACGTTTTCACAAAAGTTAAAGACTTCTAAAAATCATAATAAAAATTATGAATAAACTAGACACATTTTATGAACTCTCAGAGTTTACGGGTTTAATTTTCGACTTCGTATGATTTTTCTATGATATTTTCAAAACAGTGCAGAAAGAGTAAAAACTAGTTGCATAGCTTACCATATTAATAACACTTTGTAGTATGTTGAGCAAAGTGCATAACAATAAGTTTCTAAATGTTTGGATGCATTCTTGTTAGTTTACCATCATAAACAGAAATTAGTCATTCATGTTAAGGTTTTTCCTCCATTCATTTCGAACACATATAATAAACTACATTAAGTATAGTTTATGAATTTTCGATAAAAGCATACTACATGGAAAAGGTTTTACTCTCAAAACAAATGAGTTTTTCATATACTACTTGATAAACTATAATAGTAATAGTTTATGGATTCATATCAAAAATGTATTTTCATAAAAGGTGATTTCACTTCCTCCACGGAAGGGGCTTTATACTCAAACTATATGTAAACTAGTTAACGTAAGTTGTGAGACATTCTCATTGTACTCTTTGAGTACTGGTTAAAAATCCTGAATTAGTTATAAATAGAGTCTCTTGTAGGGAGAGCGTGATAAGTGTGTATAGATCTATATTGGGATTGACAACCCACACCCATGCTGCTTGCATAAATCCGATCGGCCGATCGGGGGTGACAAATGTCATTTCGTTTCCGACGTCTGAAGAACGTCGCAGCAGGCCATCCGGTCGTAGTATGGTTATAACGACTCACATAGGGAGTTAACAATCTTTCAAGTTTACAGGGGAAAATTCTACTTTGAAAAGGGGTTTCTTTTTAAAACCACAAACATTATAAGTACAAAACACACACACATTCTCGGTCCTGGGATTTAGGACTACATGACTTTTATAAGGAAAATATTGGATTTTCTTTGGAAACACATTTCTATTAAAACTACGTTTCACCTAGAATTGTTAGACTTCAGCTATAATTGCTAAGTGTACATGTTAGGGTTATATATGAATTCAGTCGCAATCGACTTAGAATTGGTAGGCCCGCCTTACTTCCTCTTCCTTGTTTGGTTGTGGACTTAGGGCAGATCCATTATATTCGACGGTTTATTTAACTAAATTTTATATAACTTATATACACTTGGTGATTATAGAAGGAATCTACAGGTCTTTCTAGGGTACATTATTGCATAACATAGGAGCTTTCATTTCACACTTACTAAAGAAAATATTGGATTTTCTGGAATCGTACTCTATCGCTTTTTACAAGGAAAACGACTTCTTTCTCAAATAAAACTCTTATGAACTCACCAACTTAATTGTTGACACTCTTTCCAAAACTACTTGTATTCTCAGGAAATCAGTGAAACAAGAAATCAACAAGCTTTTGAGGATGGGACGTTAAATCGTCAAGCATTTCATTTTTGTCATCATAGTGTAATTGAATTGAAACATGTAAAAACATATTATGGTATAACTTTTTCAATTATATTTATGATGGTTGTATTTACTTTGAGCACTATTATAATCATTGTTGTGATACTATACATGAAGTCATCCACCCCCGGACGTTTCCGCCATCCTTGGTTTGGGGGTGTGACATTTACTAACATTTTACACTACAAAAAACACTCCCTTCTCATATATTTTTTTATCTTCTACCTATGGATCCAAATTAAAATACCCACCCACTCCAAACACCCAAACACTCCAAATGATCCATTTCCGAATCTTTGTTACATGCAATTGATAACATTTCCAATCCAACAACGACTTCTATTCTCCAATCTACTACCAACAGCAAACACCATCATAATTTAGTCAACCCTAATTTCAAGCCTTTCAACCCCAAACTTTTCAACATTAACTATTTCACGCACAACCTTCACTCCCATCTCAATTTCCATTATCTCAATCCCAACCTATAAACCTCGACAATGACGACGACAATGAACGGGTTGAAGAAACATAACCAAATCGTAGAAGGCAAAAAAATCAAAAGATAAAAAAAAAACTACCCATTGGACCGAAGACGAGGAGGAAGCTTTAGTTAAAGCTTGGATTTTCATATCACAAGACGGGGATGTCGACAATGATCAAACAACTCAAAGTTTTTGGAATCGTGTTTTAGACCACTTCCACTCGTTATTAGGAAGGAAAATGAACCGGACATATGACTCGGTCAATGCAAAATGGTGTGACATTCGAGCGGCTTGTACCAAATTTAACGGTATATTTGACAATCTTAAAAATATGCATAGAAGTGGTAGCAACGATTTCAATATTTTATGAACCGCGTTCTACCAATACAAAATTATTGAAAATGGTAAACGATTCGGCAACCAAAAAGCGCGGAAAGTTTGTTGTAATGGTCCAAAATTGGTCCTTTATCCGGAAGTGGCGCATTAGGATCTACCACCGGCTCCAACAAAAAGTGCACGAACTTCCGAGTCGGACATTGGTGTTAGCCTCGACCTTAATGATGAGTCCGACGCCACCGAGGGGGAGGGTCCACCGGACGTCCAACTTCGTCGACCACCGAGAAGGGACAAAGCGTGAAAGGGGACGTCTTCAAGCGGAAAACCAACCAACGAAGACGTACTAGTGGACAAAATAGACAAAAGTCTAAGTTTTTTAGACAAATTTTTTGAATCAACGGAGGAAGCTCGTCGGCGATAAATGACATTCACCGAGCTTCAAATTTTAAACACGAAGCCACAATCGGATCTCGACTCGGAAAATTTAAGCGTGTTTTTAAAAATTCAACAACAATTTCTCGAAAAATATCGCAAGTAGATTCTATGTTTTTTTTAGTAATTTAGGTTAATTTTCTATGTTTTTTATGTTTTTTTAGTAATTTAGCTTTAATTCTTCTAATTTTTAGGTTTAATTTTCTATGTATTTTAATTAATGTAATGTGGTTTTAATTAATGTAAACTATTTATTTTTATTTTAAATTATGTTTTTTATTTAATTTAATGTTAAAAAAAAAAAAAATAGAAAAAAAAAAAATATTGTGGAGTGGTAATTATTTCCAATGTCTAGTGGGTTGGTGGTGAAACTGACGTGGCGTTGAGTGGACAACGTTTTTCAGATGACTTTGGATGAATTCAAATTTATCATTCCATATCAATACGGAAAAAATCGTTACAACATGATTGTTTCTCAAAAGTTCATCAAACCTCTCATTAAGAAGAGATTCTTAATAATCCTATTATGAGCTAAAATACGTAATCTTGTGTTTTGAGTCCACGTTGAAAAAAATGATAATACAGTTATAGTTTCTTCAAACTCCATGAAATTTATTAAGGAATCCAAGATACTGAGGAGCTAGTCAAAAACATAGCAGTTACTAAATAAAAAGGGGATACAACACCATTAATCCCATCTAATAATGACAAAGCTTAAAGAGGTTCTTGAAGCAGTGTAAAAAGAAAATGTAAAGTGATAGTTTGTTTTTTAGAAGCGAAAATTCATGAATTCTGCGGACCATCGCTGCAACCCTCTGCAGCAGAATATGTAGACCAAACGGCTGCAGCCTGTAATAAAAAACATGTTTGTTTTTTAACATTTGCAGACTGTTGCAGTAAAATGAAATTTAAATAAACTAATTTTATAAGCTGAAAATAATTCTCATCACCGAAATTTTGATAATTTGAGTCTTAAAACATTGAAAGAATACTAAAAAGATCTTGTAATAAAACAAAAATATATAAAAATTTTAAAAAAAATCTAAAAAAAGTTATCAATTTTCTTCTAGAAACAAACTAATTTTAAAAAGCAAAAAAAATAATAAAAAAATTAAAAAACATATTGCAAACAATGTCTATAAAGTTCGTAAAAGAATTACACATGTTAAAAAATATGAAACCGAAACTGAAAATATTATTAACAGAAACGGTAAAAAATTAAAAAAATCAAAGTTTTTTTTTTTTTTTTTTTTTTTTTTTTTTTTTTTTTTTAAATCAAGTTATAAAAAATTATGGAAACTATAAAAAGAAATTGTATCAAATCCGTAAATTAAAGTTTTTTTTAAACAAAAATCAAAGTTTAAAAAAATAACAATAAGTTGGGTTTAGGTCATTTTGGTCACTTAACTTTTGGTTTTGTGCTCATTTGGGCACTTAACTCTTTTTAAGTTTTAAAATGTCATCAAATTTTTGACTTTGTGCTCATTTAGTCACTTAACTTGGAAAAAATGAAAGCTGAAAAGGTTTGAAGAGACAAGTCAAGTGTTGCGCCGCGCAGAACACTCGTAGATGTTTTGTAGTCTGAAGCCTTCCAAAAAACAAACAGCTGCGAGAGGACAAATGTTACGCGAGTGTTGCGCTGCGTAACAAAAAGTGGTCTGAAAAAATGTTTCTCCACAAATTACGTTAGTTTTCTCCTTACTATTAAATGTAGTTTTGTTTATGTTTCTCCACAAACCTAATTTTATAACCAAAAAAATAACATTCTACACCTTAACTAGGGCATTATGGAGTCTCTAAAAATGACTTGGTAGAAAAAAAATGTTTCATTAAAAATAAGTCAACGTTTGGCGGTTAAACCACTGTGAATCCTTGTAATAGGACCTATTGTATAGTATTCTTTATTTTTGAATGCAATTGAAGTCATTATACTCATATTTGCATTTAGAATACTCTTTTTGTCTTCGGTTTTGGTAAAACACTAAAGAATGAAACACACTGCACAAAAATAAATACTATTTGATGCGTTAAAGATAAAATTTATGCATTTAGTATATTTAGGAGCAAATGATGATCGAATTGGATAGAGTATGTTCACACGACTTCGTGTATATAAAGAACGTCGAAAACGGATGTTAATGTTCATTCTCTACATTTTTCAAGATGTCGATGAAACGTTGGTGATGTTCTCGGTATGCCCCTTTGCAGTACTTTTTCACATGCTTTCCCGTCCAATAGATCCATTATAGGCTCATTATAGACCAAAAGTACAGTCTAAAAGCGCACGAATAGAAATGGAATATCTGTGACAACCCAAAAAATTTGGATCACGCAAGGTCTAAATTGTAACCATGTGCAAGTTAATTCACAACGTAGTTTGTTGCAATAAAATATTACACACCAAGAGGGCATTGTTTGTATAAGTTAATATAACGTATGCGTAGAAAACATTGTCGTAATTAATCTTGAAGTTCAACAAACTAGAAATGAAAGCATACTTTAAGGAATAACTCCCAAAACCGAAATCTCCTTAAGCCCAAACCACTAGGCCGAAATTACCCTTTAATGGGTGATGCTTAGACCGAAAACCCTCCCATGTGGAGCCTCAAGATTGAAAACACCAAGAACAAGCCCACTAAGGCCGAAAACTCCTTGTGTGAGGGAGTTAGGACTGAAATCACAAAGTGAATGAGGTGATTTCGGTCATGCATGGCCGAAAACACCACCATGAACCTTCCTAAGATGATTTCAGTGGGATTTAAAAGGATAAGGTTTGACTTTATAACTTGATAGTGTAATCTTTTCCCATGCAAAACAATACCCAACGAATACACATGTATTATCCCACATTTAACCAAGTATACATCACATCACTTTCCCTTCCTTATCCATGGACGAAGTCATACCCAAAACCCCACCATTTCTACATTTTCACTTTAAGTTAACTTCCATTTCCTCTCAAGACCAAATAACAAGCTTCCAAGTTCAACATTCTCCAAGTATTATCCTTAGATTTTTGTAAGTATTTTCGAGATTTCCTAGTGATTCTATACATTTTGATGTTAAGTTCATCCCATTTACACATATTATTATGGGTTAAAAACCTTTAGGATCACACCATTTTCAAGAAGTTCATCAACCTTATCCAAGAGTTTAGGCTTGGAAATCTTCACATCATCACTTCAAACAACCCACAAATCCACTCAAGGTGAGTTCATACCCCCATATTTTCAAGCGTTTTCATGTTTTTAGGGGGGGGGGGGGGGGGGTGGGGGGAAGAGAAGTCAAAATTTGTTTATCACACAATTATTTACATGTATTATATTGATGTTAAAATATAAGATATTGTTTGCATAAGATGTGGTTATCACTAGTTTTATCCAAATATTTGTGTTATATTAGTTTTAAAATGTAAAACTAACAAAACAAACATAATCTATGCTATAAGATCATAAGAAAATTTATGATTTGTAAAAACTCTTTAGTTTTTGAAGCTTTTTTTTTTACTATAATATAACTTTTATAACAAAAAGGAGTACATTTTAGTATTTCACCATTTTGTGGGTCACAACCTAAAAACATTACGTTGACTTACACTTTGAAACTAGACAAAATATTTGCTATGTATTTATATAAATATTCTTGACAAACAAAACATGATAAACTATAATTGGTATAGTTTGGGAGTTAAAAACACTACACTATCATTTTAGAGGAAACAAATAATCACTAAAGGCATAATTTCTTTGCTTACAAGATAACAAATTTTCAGCACTATAGACGTAAACCAGTTGATACAGACTTGTGAGGCACTAGTTCTTTGTACCCACTAGAATACACACTAAAGTCCTGAATTATAACCAGAGTCTCTTGTAGGGAGAGCGTGACACTTTTGTATAGATCTATACGGGATTGACAACCCCACACCTTAACTGTTAGCTGCAGTTAGACCGGCAGGTCCGAGTTGACAAATGTCGTAACAGTTCTGACGCCTTAAGAACGTCATTCATGTCACTAGTCGTATTAGTATGTTTATAATAACTCACATAGAGTATCGACAACACATTTGATTTATGGGCTAACATACATTCAAGTAAATTTATATAAAATGATAAAATTACATAACACTATTTTCAGTACAATATTACTTACATTTTTTGTCTTTGGATTAAGACTTACAGTTTATTTATGAGAAAATATTGGATTTTTTGGAAGTTACACTGTCTTTTTACACGAAACAGTTGCAAACTTCTTCACATACAAAAATGTTTATGAAGTCACCAACTAAATTCTTGACACTTTTCAAAATCACTTGTATTCTCAGGAAACCAGTAGACAAGTATTCAAACCTTCTTGAGGGCCGGCGTCGCTGTTTCATGTTTTCTACTTTTCTGTTATTTGTATTCAACTTTTGAACAAATAGAGTTTTGTAAACAATGTAATACTTCAAATCTCATTGTATGAATGTTTGTGTTGCTATGATTCATTTATATCCAATTGTTATGATACTACACATGAAGTAACTCCATCCGCCCCCAGACGATTCTGTCGTTTTGGTTTGGGGGTGTGACAATATCATTTATACGTAGTTTGAATACCCATATGCGTTAAAATAGAACTGTATATAACATGAATACTTTGCTCCATAGATAAGTGTTGGTAAATTAATCAAGTAAAATAATACTTAATATTGTTATGACATGACTTTTATTGTTTATAAACTTATACTTAATTATTTACCAATATAAACACCCTCACTTATATGGGATTGCAAGCACTTTTGTTATTTATTTTATACTTTTTAGTTAGAAAAAGTACATTCAATTTATATAAGTTGATATTCAGTTATATTTATGTAAAACATAAGTTTAGTTATAAAAATACGAAGAGTCAAAACTTGTGGAACTCATCAACAATTTTTGTTGACGTATTTTAAACGCATCTATTCTCAAGAACTTAGCAGATGGAGTACACACATCGTGTAACATGAAAAATATATTTCCTTGCTTTTATTGTTAGTCGATCTATTCAAGCCTTTGTTTTATTTTGAATTACATTTTGCTAAACTTGTTTTGTACTATTGGAGTTTCGGAGTTTCGAACAATGTAATCCTTATACTTAGATTAAAGAAAGTATGTAATATTATTATAAGTTTTTGTACTGTTCATTATGTATGTGTTATGTAACGTCCTAAAAATTACAAAGAGATTTTTCATTTTAAAATTGATTAACCAACTAAACATTTCCTTCAAAAAACCATTGAATAACATTTGATTAATTGAAAACTATACATTATCAGGGTTAATTCACAAAACCACGGAACCAAATATCTTCAATACGCGTGTACAGTCCCGACGAGCTCTTCTCATGAATGACCTGCAGTGTGTTTAATCCACAACTGTAAGCATAAAGCTTAGTGAGTTCCCCAATATACCACATATTCCATCATATATACAATGCATCCACATAAAGTCCTTGGCTCTAGCGCCAACCTATCAACATACATGCAAACATTCATATCAGTACAAAATGTGTGAATCTTATGGTCCTCCTATAGTCTTACATACGGTTGCTATGGTCTTTCCATGGTCTTCCTGTAACGCATGCAAAATCAGACTAGGCATTTAAGATATAATATAAGTTTCGTATAAAGAAAAATAGAAAAAATCTACTGAATCGTCCATAAATCGTAAAAATAAATGTGCCAAAACACATATATATTATTATATATTTAGAAAGTACACGTCGCCCGATCCCGAACCTATAGATTTCGTTGAAATCCGACTCCGTATGAATTAGATATAATTTTCATATGATATAAAAGTCAGCCGCACACAAGGAATGTGTGGCGTTAAAAGCTACGAAGAGAATGGTTGAATTTTAGCTAAAGTCACCAAAAGGATAATCATAATAGTTTTTAAGATAGGAATTTTGAGAAAAAGAATGCGAGAAACGGAGTCCATACGAGAGAGTTATGATTCTAGCAAAATTATTTAATCTTATATAAAATAGGGACAACAAATAAATTCAAAATTGATGATGTAGTCTAAAGGAATGTAATATATCACGTCGAGAGCTTTTCGGGGATATAAAGAACGTCGAAAACGGAGTACGTATGAAGCAGTTATGGAATTTACAAAATCTACGATTTGCGACACACGCATTGCGCACCAGGTGCGCGACGCGTGCTTCTAGAAGGTGAAAACATGGACATCCACCCCTTTTGCACGCCATGCACCCCAAAAATGGCTATAACTAGGAGGCTAAGCCTCATTCCCTTCCCACACCTCCCAAGATCTTCTCTCTCGAGTTGCTTTAGATTTTAGTCTGTTTTCACTTAGTTTTATTCTCCGGTGAAGCCCTACGACCCCTGAAGTAGTATTAGCTAGCGAATAGAAGCTCTGCCCGTGCAATTTCCTAACTTTTGTCAAGAAGAACCTCTGTAAGTTAAGCTACACTCTAGTCTTTTCAGTGTAACTTATATTTATAGTCACAAGTTGTTATTTTAAATCTATAAATAAGAATTGTCAGTGGTTCCAACATCATATTACTAATTGATCTACTTACGGTGATGATGTCTAGGCTGGATTAAGTGAGGTATTTAAAGTGGGATATCCAAACAGTATACTATGTATACCAAATGGACCCTACCTCCGATATGATTCTACCTGACTGTCCCTTATCAGCTATAGACTAGTAGACATTGGGATTGTTGAGGAATCTAGACTATTAATAGTTATAAGAAGCAATAAACTAAGAACTGGAGATAATTTAACCTAGGTCATATCAAAGGAAAATCCAAGTGCTAAAGTTAAGCGTTGTCCAACTTTCCAGTCATCCACTTTAAAAAGTGAGTCCATAGTTACTTTCAAACTTACACATATATACAAGTATTCTAATTGCTTAAATGCTATGTGTGCTATTTTTGATGTGTTTAATCCAGTTGTACAATATGATATGATTGTTACTTGATCTAATCATATACTTAATAATATAATTGGGTAGTAAAGGGTTGTGCGTAATAATAAATGAGAGGTTGTGCTAGGGTCGTGTAAGTTAGTGGTTGTGATAGGTTAAGTGAGAGTTGTGAAAATTTGTAAGACGTGACCTGTTGTACCTATCTAAAGTATTATTTTATAGTCGTTTCTAGGAAAGTACTATTGTTTAGATTGGCCTAGCCAAGTACTATTATATTTTCGTGCGTATCCAAGTACTATTGTACTGTCGTGCCTACCCAAGTACTTTTTTACGTCTGTGCTTATCCAAGTACTATTATACTGCAATGCCTATCCAAGTACTTTTGTATTGCTATGCTTACCCAAATGTTATCATACTGCCGATAGAGGTCTTTTAGGAAAGATCTCTTGGGATCACCATACTAGGATTAGAAAGTGAGGATAACGGGAATAGGGTAATGGGGTTAGTTGAATGTTGAAGAATATATAATTAAAGATTATAAAATTGTGGGTTGAAAACCCTATGTATCTCACAAGGTTTCCCAATCTGACCCACTCAGTTAATTTGTATAACAGGTATCGATGCGAAAATACATTACATTGAAAGATTGAAGGAGATGTAGATCATTAGTGTAAATTAATGTAAGGTCTGTTAATGCTTATGTTTTGTATCAATTATGACATCCCAAGTTTTGAAAGAATATCAATATCGAATCTTTCTTCGAAAATGTTTAATGTTAATATTATCTCACATTGAAATAATATTTTTGGGACCAATTCCACAACAAAAGAAATACTTTGCTTTAAAATAAGCATAAATAAAAATTTTAAAATGACCTTAAATTTGGGAATGGCATAGTTGGTATCAGAGCATTAGTTTAAGCGAAGTAGGAATTTTAGGGAATTTCTAGACTTCAACTTAGAATGCTAAGCAATTATCGTGAGATGTGTGTCTATTATATTTAAGGGAGTACACTTGAATTAACACTAGTAATAGCTTACTTTAGGATAAGATGACTAATTTGCTTTTATGTGCTAAATAATCTATAGAATAACTGATTACTTTAAGGTATATTGCCGACCAAGAATTAGGAAATTTTATGTGTTCAGGTTTCTAAACGTTTAATTACAGAATTAGAGCTGGCATATAACTTTTCGGAGTAATAAGGAGGATTACGCGTCTAAGCTTTCCTTATCTATATTCCCGTCTCAGTACGCTAAACACCGTTTTGATATTTAGAACGTCATGGTGAGAACTTGTAGTGGATTAGGAAACGGTAACGGTAATCGGCAACCTGAGTCCCCTGTAGTCAAACGTGCACCTGAAGCAGTACCAATTGTTGAACCTGTCACAATGACAATGCTTAGGGTTCTATTAGCAGAACAGAGGGAAGAAATGAGACAGCTCATGCAAGAAACTGGAAGTGAACCTACTCTGCCTCTCATACGACCTGAGCTTAATAAGGAGCAATCTGAGGAAGGAAATTACAGTAGGACTATGAGTCGTTTGGAACCCCAATTGGTTAGAAGGTATAACCCTGAGGTGGGGATTAAAGGAGAGGGATGCAAGTACAAAGATGTCATAGTTTCCAAACTGCCAGTCTTTTCGAGAATCCGAACCCAATACAAGTAATGGAATGGGTCTCCGAGATGGAGATGGCGTTTGAGAACCGTGACTGCAGCGAGAAGCAGAAGACAATCCTTGTTGCCTAACAACTAAAGGGTGGAGTTTTGAGCTGGTGGAATATGTTGGATGATTCAATGCCAAGAGGAGAAGCAAGGAGAATGTCATGGGGAAACTTCCTGATGTAGTTGAAAAAAGAATATTGATCTAAACAAGACCTTATGGAGATCAAAAATGAATTCCAGAATCTAAAAAAGGGTAAGATGAGTGTCAACGGGTATGCTGCAGCTTTTACGGAGAAGATGAAGCTAGTTCCTTACCTAGTTCCTACTAAACTTTCCAAGGTGAACAAGTTTGCTAATGGACTGTCGACGGACTTTGGTCCAACGATGAATCTAGCAAATACTCTAAAAACAACCATGTGGGCTGCTAGGAATGTAAAGACCCAGATAAGGGAAAAGGGTGTAGAAAAAGCTGAGGCAGGAGAGAAGAGGAAGCTTGAGAAATCTTCAAGTTCCGAAAAGAAAAGGAAATTTTCAAAGTCTGACCCTAATGAGAAAAAGTCTGGGAGTATCAACGAAGCAGAATAGTGCAATAAATGCAAAAAGAAGCATGTTGGGCAATGCAAAAGAGAAGTGACATGCTACAGGTGAAGAAGACCTGGTCACTATTCCGATGAGTTTCGGTAGGAAGGAAGGGTGTGCTTCGAATGTAAGGAGGAAGGGCATGTCATGAAGGACTGCCCAAAGAAGAACGAAGTTACAAGGCCAAATGTTCTGCCAAAGTCGAAAGCAAGAGCATATCATATGATCCTTGATGAGACAACAATAGGTCAGGAATAGAGAATAACCTATTCAATTATGGGATATGTAGAAGAAGATGAATGGTAATAGGATGTGAGGCCTGATGTAATAGGAGTGTAGTATAAATAAATCATGTAATCGTTTTCAAGAAATAATATAATCCCTAATTACGTTATATGACTCAATGTGTTAAGTTGGTGTCTGATCTTCTTGTATGTTGACTTAGGGACTGCGAGACAATACTTGGGATGAGTATGAGTAGGTGTGAAAGATAGTAAACGCCTATACTACCGGAAGCACAAGACTCGCACTTGGATCAAGGAAAATCATAAGGTTACTAAGATGCCAATAACTAAGCTATTTTGTTCATTTCTATCGTTACCTTTGTTTCAGTGATGATTTCTATTTCGATCCTAGTAGTCAAAGCGAATTGAATACGACTAGTCTACAAATTAAGTTCAACGTAGCGTCCGACTTTAGATTAAAGGAAAAGATAACCGAAGCAATCAGTAGAGGTATCACATTTGCCGTTAAGATCAAGAAACCTATAGCTTGAAGTACTACATGATACAATGTGATTATATCACATTAGAACATGAAGGAAGGTATCTTTCATGCTAGAGTCTGACTCAAACAGACCTAAGTCTAGCCATTGCATCATACGATGAGAGGTCATTAGAATATGACCCATCGGTATGTTACGGTAGCCGAAGACCTTATCTTAGGTTAAGTCAATTCTAAAAAGGAACAAGAGACCCTAATAGCAATCAAAGAGAAGGACCAGGATTGAGCACCGTCAATAGTCAAGAAGTCTATGAGTTGGAAAGTCAATAGAAAAAACATAAGAGTTACTGTTATTGCATAGGATAAGAAGGTAACGTTCATAGTCATTATACAAGCTATGTTTTGTTGATGATTCCGGGATGTAATCATCCTAAGGCGGAGATAATTGTAATGCCAACAAAATCCGGCTAGGCATTTAAGATATAACATAAGTTTCGTATTAATAAAAATAGAAAAAATCAGTTGAATCGCCCGTAAATCATAAAAATAAGTGCGCCAAAACACACACACACACATATATATATATATATATATATATATATATACATATATATATATATATATATATATATATATATATGTATATATATATATATATATATATATATATATATATATATATATATATATATATATATAAAGTACACGTCGTCCCGATCCCAAAAATATAAATTTCGTAGAAATCTGACTCCGTATGAATTAGATATGATTTTTATAAGATATAAAAGTCAGTCGCACACAAGGAATGCGTGACGTTAAAAGCTACGAAGAATTTTATGTGAGAGAGGTGGTATCGCGACATGGAGTACCGATCTCGATCGTGTCGGATCGAGATGTGCGTTTCACTTCCAGGTTCTGGAAGAAATTCCATGAGGAGTTGGGTACGAGGCTGCATTTCAGTACCGCATACCACCCACAGACGGACGGTCAGAGCGAGCGGACGATTCAGACTCTCGAGGACATGCTTAGGGCATGTGTGTTGGACTTCGGAGGAAGTTGGGACACGTATCTGCCGTTGGCTGAGTTTTCTTATAACAACAGCCATCATTCGAGTATCGGTATGCCTCCCTTTGAGTTGTTTTATGGGAAGAGGTGTCGGACTCCCATCTGCTGGGGAGAGGTCGGACAACGAGTGTTGGGTAGCACTGAGTTAGTGCTTCAGACGACAGAGCATATACAGCAGGTCAGGCAGAGGTTGTTGACAGCTCAGAGTCGCTAGAAGAGTTATGCGGATAGGCGACGATCCGAGCTTGAGTTTCAGGTGGGAGACTTCGTACTCCTGAAAGTATCTCCTTGGAAAGGAGTGATCCGATTCAGGAAGAGGGGCAAGCTGGGGCCCCGATACATTGGTCCGTTCAGGGTGACCGCGAGGGTGGGCAGGGTAGCATATCGTTTGGAGCTACCTGCGGAGTTGAGCCAGATTCATGATACCTTCCACGTGTCTCAGTTGAGGAAGTGTATAGCCGACGAGTCGGCGGTGGTGCCATTGGAGGATATTCAGGTATATGCGAGCCTGAATTATGTTGAGAGGCCAGTTGCGATCGTGGATCGAAAGATCAAGGTTCTGAGGAATAAGGAGGTGCCCCTGGTTCAATTCCAGTGGCAACATCGGAGAGGGTCCGAGCTGACCTGGGAGCCGGAGTTGGAGATGCGGGAGCAGCATCCAGAGTTGTTTGAGGAGCAAGACTTCGAGGGCGAAGTCTGATTCTAGTGGGGGAGAATTGTAACATCCGGATTTCCAGGTATTATTTTTGATCATTTATTTTGAGTAAAAGAGAGGGACTCGACGAGTTGAGGCGTAGACTCGTCGAGTAGGACCACGTTTGCTGACTGGATTAGTGAACGGACTCGACGATTCGGAAAGGGTGGACTCGACGAGTCCGTGCTGTGGGTTGAAACCCTAAATCCCCCGGCCTGTGCCCTATTTAAAGGACCTTATGGCCCTTAATTGCGGCTACCTTCGTCCTTGAGAGTACCAAAGCATCTGTGAGCCTTGTGAGTGAGAAAGGAGGCCATTGTTCACCATTTCTTGTGGATTTTAGCAAGAAGGAAGGAGGAAGGTCAAGCTAGGCGAGTTGGGGAGCTTGAATCTACTTCCATTTGATCAGAGGAAGCTGTTGGAGGTATCAATCTATGCTTATTCTCGTATTTTTGTTGATTTGGTTGAACCTAGGGTTTCTTTATGCCTTACTTAGCTTAAATCTGGAATGTGTGAGGTCCCAAGGTGAAATGGTTCTTAGATCTGGACCTTAAGGGGTCCAGAGAGTCCCTATCATTATGCTTTATGCCACCCCTTTGGAGTTATGAGCCTAGGAAGCCATTTAGTAGTTATTTCACCAAAAGAAGCATTGGGTGCATTGTATGTGGGTCAAGTTTCGACCTTTACGTGGTTATTGGTCTTGGGGAGGTCAGATCTATAGTTTAGAAAAGCAGATCTGACCTCAGAAGGTCATTTGAGAGATGTTATGGGAGCAACTCGCCGAGTCCATAAGTGGGCTCGACCAGTCGAGTCGGGGTTGCCCCGCGATTCGTTGCAGAGCGACCCGGCAAGTGGAGGAGGGACTCGATGTGCCAAGCGAGGCTTAGAAGGATTCAGGGGACCCGCGTCGACTCGCCGAGTCGCCCGAGTGCACTCGACGAGTCTGGTCAAAGTTGACTTCGTTGACTATTAGAGTTTAGTCAATGTTTGGACTTTTGAGCCATTGGAGGGGTAGAATGGTCTTTTACCCTTCTTAGAGAACTTAGAGAGGGTTTAGCCTAGACTTTGAAAGTCGTATTGATTAGAGTAACTATTTTATGTGATTAGGCGGAGGCTAGATCAGTATTTCCGAGTCCGAGGGTTACCGAGTTATCCGAGGTGAGTCTTCTCACTATAGTTTACCTAGAGTGGTAATTAGAGTATGTGACAGAGTATGTTGTATGCTATTATATGATGTGATACCTATGTGATTCTGTGCTATGTATGATTCAAAGTTTACAGAGTTAGGACCGGAAGGTCCACAGAGTTATGGGACTAGAGGGTCCCATTGAGACACTTTGACCAGAGGGTCATACAGAGTTATAGCCTCGAGTGGCTAATATGTGTTGTATGTGGTATTTTGGGGAACTCACTAAGCATTTATGCTTACAGTGTTTTGTGTTATGTGTTTCAGGTACCAGTGAGGATCGCGGGAAGGCGCTGGCACGATCAGTACACACTATTGGAGTTTTATACATTTTGATCTTGGGATGTGTTTTTATGGATTTGATATGTGATACATTGAGATTTGAGAATACTTATGAATGAAATTATATCTTTACAAGTGAAAAATTGTTTTGAAATTTACGTTGTTACAATAGGAGTGTTATAGTGCTCAAAACCCAACACTTGGAACCACTCACGTAGCCAAATCCCCAATACCACTTAACACCGGCGGAAATGCAGGAATTGGCCAGTCAATGGAACGATCTAACGAGTAAAGAAGTTATCGGGCCAGTCCTCTCACCTCAGAGAGCGCCATTCTGACTCGTGAAGAAGAAGGGCAGATTGTCTATATGAGCGTTGACTGACAAGAGCCAAACAAAACCATCATCAAGGGCCAATATCCACTATCCCGAACCGACGATCCGTTCAACCAACTTTAAGGAACGAGCAAGGGTCGACATACCACCAACTTAGAGTTTCGGGGGAAGAAATTCCCGAGACGACCTAAGACTTATAAAGGACAACCACACCACACACAAACTTGACTTTGGAAACAATGGTGTTCGCCTTAAGGTCTAGAGACACTACATTTAGGGCGTCAAGTACTAAATCTTCATTGGCCATGACCATCCATTCACATCTGGCTCGAAGATCGAAGAGGCACAAGTTCGAAGCTTCAAAACCCTATATGGACACAAGTGCAGACCACCGTTGTGTTGGGTTGAGGTGGGTGACACACAACTAGCAAAGGGGCAAGTACCTGATAGCACCATCACCGACCCTTAGATCAACAGAGAGACAACTGAAAAGATCGTCCAAATTCGAGAACGACTAAACGCATCTAGGAACCGACAAAAGAGCTACGTGGATAAACGACGAAAAACCCTTAGATTTCCAAGTCAACGATCGTGTGAGGTTAAATTCTCTCCCCGGAAGGGGATGACACGCTTGGGAAGCTTAGAAAATTGAACACAAGGTACATTAGACAATTCGAGATCCTTTCCAGGATCGGTTCGGTGGTTCACAAGCTTCGGTTGCCACAAGAACCCAACAATATACATACCACATTCCACGTGTCCAACCTTAAGAAGTGTCTGACCACCGAAACTCTTAAAGTCCCACTCGACGAAATCGAGGTAAACGAGAACCTACACCCCAAAGAGGAACATGTGGGGATCATGGACACGTAAATCAAAAGAACGAAACAAGGTCAAATACCAATAGCGAAGGTCCACTGGAACGCCAAGCGAGGACCCAAATTCACTTGGGAACACGAGAATCAGATGAAACGGAAATACCCACAACTTTTCCCTAGGGCTACCAAGAACCTGTTCAAGATACAAATTTCGGGACGAAATTCCCTCTAAGTGAATGAGGTGATTTCGGTCACGCATGGCCAAAAACACCACCATGAACCTTCCTAAGGTGATTTCAGTGGGATTTAAAAGGATAAGGTTTGACTTTATGAGATGATAGTGTAATCTTTTCCCAAGTAAAACAATACCCAACGAATACCCATGTATTACCCGATAGTTAACCAAATATACATCACATCTCTTTCCCTTCCTTATCTTTCGACGAAGTCATACCCAAAACCCCACCATTTCTCCATTTTCACTTTCTTTTAACTTCCATTTCCTCTCAAGACCAAATAACAAGCTTCCAAGTTCAACATTCACCAATCATTATCCTTAGATTTTTGTAAGTATTTTCGAGATTTCCTAGTGATTCTATACATTTTGATGTTAAGTTCATCCCATTTACACATATTATTATGGGTTAAAAACCTTTAGGATCATACCATTTTCAAGAAGTTCATCAAATTTATCCAAGAGTTTAGGCTTGGAAATCTTTACATCATCACTTCAAACAACCCACAAATCCACTCAAGGTGAGTTCATACCCCCACATTTTCAACCCTTTTCATGTTTTTAGGGGGGGGGGGTACAAGTCAAAAATTTGTTTATCACACAAATATTTGCATGTTTTATCTTGATGTTAAACTATAAGATATTGTTTCCATAAGATGTGGTTATCACTAGTTTTATCCAAATATTTGTGTTATATTAGTTTTAAAATGTAAAACTAACAAAACAAACATAATCTATGTTATAAGATCATAAGAAAATTTATGATTTGTAAAATCTCCTTGGTTTTTGAAGCTTTTTTTTACTATAATATAACTTTCATAACAAAAAGGAGTACATTTTAGTATTTCACCATTTTGTGGGTCACAACCTAAAAACATTACGTTGACTTACACTTTGAAACTAGACGAAATATTTGCTATGTGTTTATATAAATGTTTATATAAATATTCTTGACAAACAAAACATGATAAACTATAATTGGTATAGTTTGGGAGTTATAAACACTACACTATCATTTCAGAGGAAACAAATAATCACTAAAGGTATAATTACTTTGCTTACAAGATAACAAATTTTCAGCACTATAGACGTAAACCAGTTGATACAGACTTGTGAGGTACTACTTCATTGTACCCACTAGAATACCCACTAAAGTCCAGAATTATAACCAGAGTCTCTTGTAGGGAGAGTGTGACACTTGTGTATAGATCTATACGAGATTGAAAACCCCACACCTAAACTGTTAGTTGCAGTTAGACCAGTAGTTCTGAGGTGACAAATGTTGTAGCAGTTCCGACGCGTGAAGAACGTCGTTCAGGACACTAGTCGTATTAGTATGGTTATAATAACTCACATAGAGTATCGAAAACACATTTGATTTATGGGCTAACATACATTCAAGTAATTTTATATAAAATGATAAAATTACATAACACTTTTTTCAGTACAGTATTACTTACATTTTTAGTCTTTGGATTAAGACTTACAGTTTATTTATAAGAAAATATTGGATTTTCTTGAAGTTACACTATCTTTTTACACGAAACAGTTGCAAAATCCTTCGCATACAAAAACGCTTATGAACTCACCAACTTAATTGTTAAAACTTTACAAAATCACTTGTATTCTCAGGAAAACAGTAGACATGTATTCAAACCTTCTTGAGGGTCGGCGTCGCTGTTTCATGTTTTCTACTATTCAGTTATTTGTATTCAACTTTTGAACAAGCAGAGTTTTGTAAATAATGTAATACTTGAAATCTCAATGTATGAATGTTTGTGTTGCTATGATTCATTTATATCCAATTGTTATGATACTGCACATGAAGTCACTCCATCCGCCCCCAGACGATTCCACCGTTCTGGTTTGGGGGTGTGACCGATTGGTATTAGAGCATTGTTTATTGTGAACTAGTATATCAAACCATACAAGATATACAACTATAAATACAATGGGGCTAAAAACTCTTACTACAAATATACTTTTAAAAATATAACAATATTTTATGTAAAGTATAAGTACATATAAGATAGGGCAGTGTTGTAACAAAAACATTATAAAAGTAGAATCATGAGTTGAACACTACGGGTAGGCCTTGGGATATGTAATTAGACCTTGAATAAATATAGCCTAATCAACTATATTTACCCGAGGTGTGACTAGCATATGCTGGGAAATAGTCGTAGTGAACGACGAGTCTAACACTTACCAACACTAAGATACCCAGAATCAAACGCAACATTTAACATACTATAGGAGTATTTTAGGATACCATAGAACCACACACTTAAACCCTTTACGTATTTCTCATACGTCTATTCTCGCACATACAATATGGCTGAATTTCACCACGAAGACCCCAACTACCCTGCCATGGTAGCCAACTGATGGATTGAGGAGGAAACAAAAGAAGTTCACGAGGAGGACCCAAAAGAGGGTCTTGAAGAATACCAAGAGGTGCATTATGATTCTGATGAGGAGTTAGACGAGGAAGAAGGCGCTGGAGAGATCATTAGCGAACCTTACCCTATCGGGAGCAGGCAAAAGACCATTTCACCCCCTTCCTTCCAGGTAAGTAAGCACCCAATAGGGGTCATCTTTGGATGAACATTCCTAGTAAGAAAATATTGCCCATTCAAGGGAAAGCTTCATTGCTGACATCTACCACTGTCCAGGATGCACCTCCACACGGGGCATCCCAACTACATGCCTGGGCTAGAGGAGATGACTGACGATCCACATTAGGCTTGCACCCACTACACCATAATCCGGGCCCTAACACCCTCATAAATCAAACACTACCTCCAATTGTACCACAAGTGGCCCGTCTAGACACCCAGGTTCAGGCTCTCCATCATGAGGTAATGGAGATTGGAGGCGAAGCCCGTAATATGACAATGCGAATTCGACACATCCACGAAGAACAAGAACACCATTCAGGAGCCCTACTGAACCAACAGCTAGAACAGGAGAGCATTATGGACCTTCTACACTCTTTAGAAGAGGAAGTGGCCACCATGAGACAACAAATCCTTGTAGCTGAGGCTAGGGCAGCCTTAGCAGAACAGAGAGCAGAGGAGGCTACTTGCGAAATGAGTGAAATGGTTGGGCAACTTGTGCACCATTTTGGCATATGATAGACTAGTATAGCCGAGTGAGTTAGTGACTACACTACTCGCACTATGTATTAGGTATTGCATCTGTCATCACAATTAGTAGTAGTAAATCAAGAGAGGTACGCCCTCCAAGACCCATGTAACCTGAAGCAACTTAATGTATTGACAGCTATGTTCTATTTTGATAACTTAATGTACGTACAATACCTACTACTTACCACCATAAGCACATTTTGATGATGTCGTCGAAACATTTGGGAATCATACAACAAAATATGTAATATATATATATATATATATATATATATATATATATATATATATATATATATATATATATATATATATATATATATATATAGATGAGATACAACTAGCAACGACCATAGTTACTTACGAACTCGTTTCATACCATACAACAGAATCATGCCGCAACAAGGAAGTAAGCAACATACCGGCGAAACACCAGTTCTACAAATGGACCTCACTACATTTCAAGCCACTGTAACAGCCATCATGACAGCCATCATGGTACAACTTAGCGCTAACAACGCAAATGGAAACGGGAATAGTGCCAACAGTTTCAATCACGGTGATAACCAAGGACACCAGTGGACATGTTCCTGCAAGGGCACCCCAAATAAAAAAACCAAGAACTCCCACGACAATGGAGGAGTACTACCCAAGAAGTGAAAGTTATGGACCAAGAGAAAGGGTCGTTCGACTCAGGAACCCGCCAAAAGGCAACGAATTGTGACAGCCCATACCACCACTATCCCTACTGCCTCAGTGCCGACGAAATCATATGCTGGAAACCTACCCAAATGCCACAGATGTAACTTCCATCGCAAAGGATCATGCCGAGAGATGCATTGCAAGAATTGCAACGGAAAAGGGCACACCACTCGCTTTTGTAGAGTGCCAACCCGACAGGCCACTCAAGCCGCTAATGCTAGGAGGAGTCATGCTTGCTACAAATGTGGGGAGACGGGGCATTTCAAGAGGGAGTGCCAAAGGACTAAGAATAAATATGGCAGGGACATCGGGGAAATTTCAACAATGGAACACGAGAAGGCAATAAAGGACCCTACTATGATTACCGGTGCATTTCTCCCCAACTAACTCATGAGCATGCTTAGTTTACAATAGAGGTGCAAAAAGAAAACTCGTAAGTCACAAGGTAAAATTGCATGCTAAATCAAAACCCTCAAACATTCACGAAAATATTTCCGGTAAAAAAGGCTAGGGGAAGAACTAAAACCACCAACAATACGTGCCTAGGAGGCACCTTAACTATAAATGAACATTTCTTCCAAATCAACCTAATATCAGTAATAGTAGGAAACTCTGGCGCAACCATTTACATGTTTTAGATAAGCCCTCGCCAGAACCATATCATACGTTACGAGAAACCGTCCCATGTATCCAGGCTCAGAATTATCTATACAAGGGGTACCACGTTCTTTCTTAGCCCGCGATAGAAATGGGGGACAGGAAACGAAGGACATCAAGGATATCTCAGAAGTCTGTAACCTTCCCGATGTGTTTCAAGAAGATTTTTCGGAAATACCACCTGTGTTCCAAGTTAAGTTAGAAATCGACTTGACCCTTGGTGTTGGATTTGGTGTCTAAGCCCATAACTATAACTGGTATGTACTTGACCCGATTGTAGCCTGGTCCTTTTGGGTTGCCTTCAACAGTGCAATTTGATAGGATGGATTTTGAGAAAAAGGTTATTTATGGTTTATTAATATATTACAAGTATAATATATTAATACAAAATTATTTAATTGGTATTGATCAAGAATTAATTTATTAATTTTGTGATCAAAAGAGACTAATTTAATATATAGGGATTGATTATGTAAATCAATCATTCTTGTAGTGTGGGCTAATGATCAATGATTATGGGCTAAACTAATCCATGGATAGTCCATGAAGGTTAAACCCATGGAGCATGAGAATGCGGAAAGTCATGGGTTATTAGGGTTTACCAAGTGTAACCCTAGCATGTCCAACACTATAAATAGAACCCTCCATAGCCAAAAACGGTTGCACCTTCTCGTTGAGATAAGTAGCTTATTCTATTAAATCATCCTCTTGCATATTGGTGTTTGTGAACCATTAGAGGCATCACACTTGAGGTGCTCAAGCTTTCAAAGGTCAAGAACTACTAGTCGTTCAAAAGGTATATCATCTATCTAGTTGTTTTAATCATTTGGCAATTTGTATGCTAGTTAGGACAATGCTTTGGAAAAATTGAATATATGCATATATAATAGAGAAAACATAGATCCAAAGCATTTAGGGTTGCATGTGCACCATAGGAGTGTTATAGTGCTCAAAACCCAATAGTGGTATCAGAGACTAGGATTGTTTTCTATTATATTAGATGCTTACTAGTTTTTGAAAGCTGAAAAAGTCGAAATTTTGGCCTCTGACTGGTAAACTCGATGGATACATGAACAGACTCGACGAGTCCACTCAGTAACTGAGCAACTCATCGAGTCCGATTCATGTACTCGACGAGTTGAAGGCTCTGTGTGCAGAATTTTGAGTTTCTTGGCCTGGTTTGGATTTGGAACACTACCACAAACTGTTTTGGATCATTGGAAATATTTTTTTATGATATGGTAGTGTTTGTACTCATCCAACCACAATATAATTGTTAAAGTTTTGAAATAATTGTTGTTTTTATATGATAAACAAAATTGCTTTCAAATTGTTGACTAGAAATTATCTTGATTATGAGTTTAGTTAGATCATAGATTATGTGATAATTTTAGTTGTTAGAAATATGATCTAAATGAATTTTAATGACCTCCATAACTTGTCCTCAAGTTATGGAAAATGAAAGGTCTCATACATTAAAATCCAATTAAACTCATAACTTATGAATGTGAAGAGTTTTGATAAGTTTCAAAACTTGCCCTCAAGTTTTGGAATTTGTAAAGTCACACTAATGAAACTTTAATTCCAAACCCTAGAGTTTTAAAAGTTAAAATTCAACCCTTATACTTTATAATATTATAAGTTTAATAATATATATATATATATATATATATATATATATATATATATATATATATATATATATATATATATATATATATATATATGTATAAGACAAGTCGGTCTTACCGTTAGTAGGCCTCATTCACGAAGCCGGTCTATAAGGGGGGTATAAGGTTACTGCCTATAAAATGGTAGATTAATGGGTGTCCACTCTCACCCACCGCTTCCTTGACTGGTGGAGGGTCGTTAGCCGAACGAGTAGGATAGGAAATTAATTCTCCCTCATTAAAAGTATAATGATGAAAATATAAACTAACTAAACTTTTATTAAAATTCCCAATCTTACTTACTTTAGGAAAAATGTGAAATGGTGCTAATCCATGAAATTACACTTTGCACCTTGTTAAGTCGTTAGTGGAGCGTGTGTGGTTAACTGACACACTAATATGGGACTGACAATGTGTGGCCAGGGGTAACTTGGTGTTAATCATAGATCAATGGAGCGTATGTGGTTAACCGCCACATTGATTAGGTGATTTGTAACATTGGGTGTACCAAGCTAATTTGCATGGTTATTCACTCCTTGTTTGTGATCCTCGGCATCCCAGTCACAAACTTGAAGGGCATAATTGAGATTTAAACATGTCATTGAAAAAGTTCAATGAATCTCAAAGATCTAGGAATTTCAAATCCAATTAAAACTTAATAATCTATTTCGTTTTTCATGGTGGAAATTGGTAAATCGTCATTTACCTACCTTCAAATATTTTACAATTGGATTACGTTATCCCTTTTCGCAATTGTAGAATATTATGTTGGGTCCTAGCCTTAATATTTCATATTAGGTGTAATATTAAGGATTATCATCTAATCTAAACTTTGTTCTTCTTCTTTTACAGATGTCTATCCCAAACAATGCTTCCAACCCAATCCCTTCAGGCTCTTTCTCCCTCATGAACCTATGTGGGAGGGTCACTTTCGATGGCTCGAACTTTAATGACTGCATTCGAAACAACAGGATGGCTATTCGTTATGAGGACAAAGAATATGTCCTAGATAAAAAGCTCAAAGAGATTGATGTCACCACTGCTACTCCTGAACAAATCGCTGAACACACTACTCATGAGAGGGATGCGACAAAGGTGTCATGTCTAATGATTGCAACTATTACTGCTGAGCTGCAGAAGTCCTATGAGGACTACTATCCCTATGAAATGTATCATGATTTGATGGAAAGATACCATGAAAGTGCTCGGCAGTGGAGGTATGAGATCATTGCCTCCATGATCACAAGCAAAATGAAGGATGGTGAACCCATCACAGCCCACTTGCAGAAGATGCAGAGATTCGTGGACCGCTTGCTTAAATTGAATGTTAATTTTGATGAAGAGTCGTCAATAGATATCATTCTACACTCTTTACCTTCTTGTTATGATCAGTTTCGTATGACTTATCATATGAACAAGGAAGGGGTCACTCTTAGCAAGTTTCAAGGCCTTTTTAGGACTGCAGAAAGCAATCTGAAAGGCAAGTCGGTTGTGTCTACTCCTACTACTAATTCTTCCCCTGTTCTGGCAATCAAACATGGAAAGGGAAAAAAGAGGAAGGCTCCCTACAAGAGCCTCAAGGGAAAGTCTCTTGATGGATCCTCTTCAAGTGGCACCAAAGTTGGTTCTGTTAATCCCTCTTCCAATCCGAAGGAAGCAGAGTGCTTCCACTGTCATAATAAAGGGCACTGGAAACGAAGCTGTCCCAAGTACTTGCAGGACATTAAGGATGGGAAAATCAAACCCTCCTTTACAGGTATTTACACTATTCAATCTAATAACTCATCACATGCTAATTCTTGGGTCCTTGATACAAGTTGTGGTATTCACATTTGTTCTGATTTGCAGGGACTAAAAAGAAGTAGGGATGTGGAGCACGGGAATATAAACTTAATCATGAGAAATAGGAAAGTGTTGCCTGTGACCAAGATTGGAGTTTATTCTTTATTGCTTAGTTATGGTTTAAATTTAGATTTGAATAATTGTTATTAATCAGCCGATATGGCGAGAAATGTTATTTCCTTTCACAGTTTGTATCAACAAGGTTTTACCTTTTCCTTTAATAATGAAAATGGTGGTATTTATGCTTATTGTAATGATGTATTTTATTTTGAAGCATTACCTTGCAATGGTATATATGAAACTGTGATGATTGTAGATAAATTAGGAAATAATGTGTTGAATATTGATTCTTCCAATGAATTGGACAAAGCATGCTTGTGGCATTGTAATCTTAGACATGTCAACAAGAATCGCATAACCCAACTCCAAAAGGATGGAGTTTTGGAGTCATTCGACTTAAAGTTGGATGACACTTGCGAATCTTGTTTACTTGGAAAGATGACCAAGTCACCCTTTACTGGTACTTGTGAAAGGGTGAAGGTCTATTGGATATCATACATACTGATGTGTGTGGACCATTCAGAACCGCCACAAGGGATGCTAACCGCTTCTATGTGACTTTTATTGATGATTGTAGTATATATGGGTATATTTACTTAATCAAGCACAAGTCAGAAACCTTTGAAAAGTTCAAAGAGTTTAAGCAAGAAGTGGAGAATCAATTGGGCAGGAAGATAAAGATGTTGCGATCCGATCATGGATGAGAGTATCTTAGTATCGAGTTCCTTGACTATCTTAAGGAATGTGGAATTGTTGCACAATTGACGCCACCTAGGACACCACAGCTTAATGGTGTGGCTGAGAGGCACAATAGAACCTTGCTAGACATGGTTCGTTCCATGATGAGTCCAGCTTCATTACCTATCCTATATTGGGGGTATGCTTTAGAGACTGCCGCCCATATCCTTAATCTAGTCCCTACCAAAAAGGTTTCCAATACACCTCACGAGATGTTGATAGGGAAAGTTCCCACATTAGATCACATCAAAGTTTGGGGTTGCGAGGCTTTTGTGAGAAAAGAAACTCACAAAAAGCTCGAACCTCGAAGTGAGCGATGTATTTTCATTGGCTACCCACAGAAATCCTTTGGGATATCTCTTCTACAAATCGAGTGACAATGTTGTCTTCGTTGCGAGGAGAGGAGTCTTTCGTGAGAGAGAACTCATAGGCCAAGGAAACAGTGGGAGGCAAATTGACCTTGAAGAGCTTCAAGAGTCAAGCGGTGAAGGAACCTCAAACACTAGCAATCAACCTGAGGAGGAAACTCCATTTGATCCAATTGACGAGTCCTTACCTCTGAGGCGTTCCAGTAGAGTTAGAAATACACCTGAGTTTTATGGTTTACTACTGAAGGTGATACATTTATCAGTGATAGCACACTGGTAAATTTGGATGAACCTAACAACTACAAGGAAGCCATGGTAGGCCCCAAGTCTGCAAAATGGAAAGAGGCTATGGACAGTGAGATTTAATCCATGTATGACAATCAAGTTTGGAACTTGGTTGATAATGTACAGGGTCGTAATACAGTCAGGTGCAAATCGATCTTCAAGAAGAAGACCGACATGGATGGGAAAGTACACACATATAAAGCGCGACTGGTTACGAAGGGCTTTACTCAAACTCCAGGAGTTGACTATGATGAGACCTTTTCACCACTAGCGAAGATTAAATCTATGATGGTTATGCTAGCCATAGTTGCATTTCATGACTGTGAAATATGGCAAATGGATGTCAAAACCGCTTTCCTTAATGGAAAGTTGGCTGAAGATGTTTACATGAGCCAGCCAGAGGGTTTTGTCAATTCAAAGTAGCCTAATAGAGTGTGTAAGCTTGAGAAATCCATTTATGGATTGAAACAAGCATCTCACAGATGCAATCTTTGTTTTGATGAGAAATTCAAAGAGTTTGGATTTTAGAGAAGCAAGGATGAGTCATGTGTATATGTCAAAGCTAGTGGGAGTATAATGAGCTTTCTAGTATCGTATGTAGATGACATACTGCTCATAGGAAAAGACATCCCAACCTTGTAGGAGGTCAAGCCCTGGCTTGGGAAGTGTTTCACTATGAAGGACCTTGGAGAAGCTGCTTATATTCTAGGGATAAGGATATTGAGAGACAGAAGTAAAAGGCTAATACGACTTAGTCAAAGTATCTACTTAGACAAGCTGTTGAAACGTTTCAACATGTAGAACTCCAAGAAAGGTGACTTACCTATCCAAGGCAATGCCAAACTGAGTAAGACTCAGAGTCCGAGTACAGAGGCTGAGATAGCAGAAATGAGTCATATACCATATGCTTCCGCAGTTGGTTCGATCATGTATGCTTTGACTTATACTCGCCCTAATGTGGCCTTTGCTTTGAGCATGGTCAGCAGATATCAAGGGAATCCTAGTAAAGCTCATTTGACTGCAGTTAAGAACATTCTTAAGTACCTGCGAAGGACTAAGGACTAGATCCTTACCCTCGGTGGGAGTGATGACTTGAGAGTGACAGGATATAGCGACACCAACTTTCAAACCGACAGAGATAATTTCCGCTCTCAGTCGGGCTGGGTGTTTACCCTGAATGGAGGAGCAGTGACATGGAAAAGTTCCAAGCAGGAGACTGTAGCTGATTCAGCATGCGAATCAGAGTACATCGTAACAAGCGATGTATCGAAGGAGGCGATATGGTTGAAAACTTCATCGAAGACCTTGGAGTCATTCCATCCATAAAGGAGCCTATGGAGATTTTCTGCGATAATGAAGGGGCGGTTGCCTTAACCAAGGAACCGAGAGATCATTGTAGATCCAGGCATATCGACAGAAAGTACCACTTCATAAGACATCAAGTTGAAAACTTCATCGAAGACCTTGGAGTCTTACAAAGGGACTGAATAGGGTTAAGCACTTGCAGCATGCGAGGGGCATTGGGCTAAAGGATGATATTAGTTTTAGTAATTAGATAAATCGAAACTTGTAATAGCTAAATTGTAATTGACATTTGATGATTAAATAAAAGGAGTTTTATTTATATGTAAATTTACTGTCTTGTGCCAATTATTTACTATTGTTTCACTTTGCATGTTTTGACTTCCAGAATAATAAAAATTATTATTATTATTCAAACCATCCACAGTCGATCATATGTTGGAAGTAAGTATGAAATAAGACTGTCATGAGTTGGCTTGTAGAATGTCTAAGGAGTTAGACATAGCAAAAGTCTGCTACACCATTCATGAGTGCTCCTGAAATATGATTTGAGTATTGGATTCAACCTGCGCTCACCTTAATTACTTCATGGAATTTATCACGAGTAATTGTGAGATGATAATATCATATAATCTTCAAACCAAGATATATGAGTTGTTGACCACGAGTTGGTTGTGCATTTATGCCATGAAAACGCATCAGTAACTTGATGTTATAAAACGTGTCGTTGTACATGATTTGATGAGTAGTTAGTACAAACATATAATGTCGAAGTTTATCTGTTCCTTTTATCCTAAGAGGATTAAAAGCGATATCTTGGGCCCCTCGATGATTCTGTTTTGACTAATGTGTCAGGCCCGGTCAGAACTAAATTGATGTGTTCAGTTATGTTCTATGTCAGATGAATCAGAAATCGGGAAACAAATTGCAGGACAATAAGTTTGACTATGTTCCATTTGTTTGTGCGCATAGATATCTTGAGAACAGAGGAGTATATGATCCCTTATCTGAAGGATGAGTCACTAACTAGGTCAGAGTTCGACAACGACTTTTGAAAGCTTACGATTGCTAAGTCAGATCCTGAAGTGCATAAGCAGTAATAGTTATTAGAGTTATCCAAGTGGGAGACTGTTGGATTTGGTGTTTAAGCCTATAACTATAACTGGTATGTACTTGACCCGATTGTAGCATGGTCCTTTTGGGTTGCCATCACCAACGCAATTTGATAGGATGGATTTTGAGAATAAGGTGATTTATGGTTTATTAATATATTACAACTATAATATATTAATACGAAATTATTTAATTGGTATTGATCAAAAATTAATTTATTAATTTTATGATCAAAAGAGACTAGTTAAATATATGGGGATTGATTATTTAAATCAATCATTCTTGTAGTGTGGGCTAATAATCCATGATTATGGGCTAAACTAATCCATGGATAGTCCATGGAGGTTAAACCCATGGAGCATGAGAAAGTGGAAAGTCATGTGAAAGAACCCCTTTCTAAACTTTCGTATTTTGTAAAGACCCAAACTTTCATACTTGACAATTGTTACTCCAAAACATGCTACATGCATATTTATAAAACAATATCTTACATTGATAAAGTGATTATAAAAGATTGGATACAAACCGACTATGTTTTAATATTTTACATAACTACCCAGGATATTGTAATTTTATACAAACATAAACCGAAATACAAAAGTAATAGTAAAAACTATTCTACATCTTCCGACAGTATATAACCATACTGGTTACTTATCTCCTGCAATTGTTAAACACTAAGAGGGGAAAGCGGTGACGCTTAGTAAATTCAATAATAGATACAATATAACGTTATGTCATATATATACTTCAATATGGCAGAAGCAAAGAGGAACAAGGAACAACAAAGGCATATGTGAATCATGTGACAAACTTTCCAAATCAATCAATGATTTGATTCATACGGGAAAATAACCCGGAATAATAACACTGAAAAGCACATAGCACATATAACACATAACATACAATTGTTCCTATATATTGAACTCACCGTGAAATAACCGGGGGTTAAAATAGTAATTTGGGCAGCACTTCGGCTCTAAATATAACTTCCTTCGTTGAAAACCGGGAGATTTATTGAAAACTGGGCTCTGCGAAGGTAGAGCTTCAAACCGAAAAGATAAATTTCTCGGGGTCTTCGGGGCGTGTTCCGGGTGTTAAAAATGATACCGGGGCTTCGGGGAAAGTTAAATTAGTAAAAATATGAAATTTAAGGTGAAAAATGGCAATTTCTCAAAATTACTCGGCAAGGCTCGCAGCTCTTCTATTTATAGGGGAGGCTTCGGCCGAAGGTGGACACGCGGAAGCAGCGAGGGGCACCAGATGGCACGCATGTGAGGAAGGGCAGGTGGCTCGTGCGAGGCTCGGACACGAGAAGGGAAGGAGGACAGCGAGGCTCGGATCTGGCACACGTCGGAACCGGATTGGTCCAGCGCTTCGGACACGGGGGGGAGTCAGATGCGAGGCGCGTCGGAAGGCCATTGGACCACATCTTCGGTCAAATCAGCAGGCGACACGCGTTAGACACAGCGGGTGACTCACCGAGATCGGACCTTATCCATGCGAGATTTCTCGGAAATTGTGCCCCGAACTTCTAAAATCCATATCTTTCGCATACGGGTTCCATTTTTGACGTTCTTTATATGCACGCGTAGGCGAGAGTATATTCTACAACTCTCGTTAAGACTTCATTGGCTAATTTTGACTTTATTTTTAATATTATTATTTTTAACAGACCGGGACAGGAAAATCCGTTAAAAATTCATAACTTCTTCATCCGATGTCCGTTTTCGTCTGTCTTTTTACCGTTGTACTACTATTGACGAGACCTTCGATTCTCGTTTAGCGTGTGTCGGCTAAAAATCACTCGATCAAAATTTCGAGTTTTTAGCTGTCTACTGCTAAGCTGAAACTTAGAAAAATCATAACTTCCTCATACGAAGTCAGATTTTGGCGTTCTTTTTATCAAAATTCTCGGTTTAACAAATACTACGACTTTAATTTAGATCACCAAGGATAAAAAGTAGTTTATCAAAAACTCACTTTTTACGTCAATCGGTATCGTGCCGGTTTTGTCGCGGATCTTCTATTGGTCATAACTTCTTCGTTATAACTCGGATTTCGATGAGGTTTCTCCTAAATGTTTCTAACGAGATTCTTTACAACTTTCAATAATAGATTTTTACTTATTCAAAATTTTATATTTTCGTTAAATTTCAATATTTGCCTAATGTTCGGAATCTCATAAGACTTCCAAAACATTCTAGATGATTCTAAACATAGTTTTACTTCATTTCTAGTAAAAACTATTCGCTAGAACTCAATACTCATAATTATATAATATTTCATAATATTATCCACTTTTAAAATTACATAACACGATAACTGAACGTGTATGTTACAAATACCTCCTCCTTTTGAGGATTTCGTCCCCGAAATCATAACGATAAAAATGACTGGGAATATTTCGCTCTTATCTCATTCTTATTTTCCTAATTATAAATTGGGCCTTGATGGTGTTTCCACTTGACGTGCACCAACTCCAAGACATATGCACAAAGCATATCTTCTACCGTTTGAATTGTTCTCTCCGTCTGACCATCTCCTTTTTCAATTCTCTGACTAAAATTTCGTCACTACACGAGACATGGTTCTCTGAACCAATCAATTCACTTCACAGATCTATTTTAGTCGGACTCGATTCTTTACGACCATTAAGGTCTGAACGAAAATCATTTTCTTAGTCATCACCGAAACGAAGGTAATGACATACTCGAACAAAAACGGTATCGATTACTAGTTTCTTGGTAACCTTGTGACTTTCCCTGATCCAAGTGTGAGTCCTGTACTTCCAGTAGTATAGGCATCTACTACTGTTCACACCTACTCATACTCGTCCCAAGTATTGTCTCGCAGTTCCCAAGTCACCATTCATAAGTTTTCACAAAGAAACTTTTCACGCCTGAGTGTGTTCTTGAACAACCATTCCATGCCGAGAATATTATCAAATTGGGCAAGAAGATGGGAATCAGGTTAACAAGAAAACTATAACCTTCAGTTTCCATGACAAAATCTCTATGGACTTTACCAACAAGTAATGATACACTTCCTATGGTAACTACGTGAAATGGTTGCACGAGTGCATAGAAAGCAATTTGAAAAGAATGCGCAAATTCATGAGACACAAAAGAATTTGAGGCATCAGAATCAAATAAGATGTGAGTAGGTCTAGAGTTGACAAGAAATGTACCCGTTACCACATTCGGGTCCTCGCGTGCCTCCTCTGTGGTAATCTGGAATTCACGGCCCTTAGCTTTTGGCACCTCCTCCTTTGGAGTATTCTTTAGTTGTTGAACGGAAGCTTGACTCCCAGCCATTTGACTTGTAAGAGTGGGGCAAAACGCTTCTTGTGGCCAGTAATACCACATGCATAACAAGTAACATTCTTCCTTGGGCAAGCTGGCTTTATGTGACCCGTTTCTCCACATCCATAACAGACAACGGATTTCTTGTCTATTTTGCATTGGCCCGGATGATTCCTTCCACAAATGCGACATGATGACGATTGAATAGAAAAAGATTGTGATTTATCACGACCACAAACGACGCTCTGAGATTGCTCTCTTGTATTAGAATCAGATTGAACAGATCGAGCTGGTGGAATAGAGGAAACAAGAACAGTTTGATCGATACGTGGATGCTTTGGAACAGAAAAAGTGGCACGACGTATCTCTAATTCATGCTCACGCTTTCGAGCATACTCAACAGCTTTGTCAAAGGACAGAACATCCCGATTATCTACGAAATCGCGGATCTCATACCGTAGTCCATCCAAGAATAACTGAATTTTATCATCTTCAGTTGGGATATACTTTGCGGCAAACCGTGCTCTTTGATTAAATTGAGTTTCATACTCATTCACAGTCATTCCTTCTTGCTTAAGCTCAAGAAACTCTTTCTCCAATCTCCTCCTCATGTCTAGAGGACAATACTTCTCTAGAAAACGAGTTTTGAACATCTCCCAGGATAAATTCTCCTGGTCATACTCGTTGAGAGCTTCATATGTTGCTTCCCACCAGACCAAGGCTTCTCCGACGAGCATAACAGAAGCATAATTAGCCTTGTCTTCATTATTCACATGAGAAATACAAAAAACTTTCTCTGTGTTATGGATCCAGGTAAGAACAACAATGGGATTAAGAACACCTGAAAACTCCGTAGCACCACTACTCTTGAAATCTTTGAACGAGGGACGCTTCACCCCCCCTTTTGAAGATTCTCCAGTGGCTTTCTCTTTTCCTTTATCACCATTCTTTTTGTGTTCTTCGAAAGTCTGCCGAATAATACTAGTAAGTTTACCCAATAGTCGCTTCTCACGAGGAGATACTGGAGTATTTACTTCACCAGGTTGAGGACCTCCACCCACCTCAGGGGTATGGCTACCTTCCTGTTCAACCATTCTTCTAAAAAATTGGAGTAATATAGTACTTTAGAATATTAGGATTTATTATTACCTAATACTTTACTTAAGTCTTTCCTATGGTTTTTGTCCATATACTCCTAATGAATCCGTTCATATATTGAACTTCTGACGGTTTAAGTCTGAATACTAATCCATGGAATATAGTTCACTTAAACCACCGCTCTGATACCATGATTGAAAGAACCCCTTTCTAAACTTTAATATTTCTGAAAGACCCAAACTTTCATACTTGACAATTGTTACTCCAAAACATGCTACATGCATATTTATAAAACAACATCTTACATTGATAAAGTGATTACAAAAGATTGGATACAAACCGACTATGTTTTAATATTTTACATAACTACCCAAGATATTGTAATTTTATACAAACATAAACCGAAATACAAAAGTAATAGTAAAAACTATTCTACATCTTCCGACAGCATATAACCATACTGGTTACTTATCTCCTGCAATTGTTAAACACTGAGAGAGGTAAGCGGTGACGCTTAGTGAGTTCAATAATAGATACAATATAACGTTATGTCATATATATACTTCAATATGGCAGAAGCAAAGAGGAACAAGTGTGACACTAGTGAAATTTTGGTCAAAAATAAATTGATCAATAATCGTAATTGGGATGAACCAAGTGGTAGAGTTTGTAACAAGGTTTCCAAAAACATAAAGAACACTAAAATCCGAGTTATAACGAAGAAGTTATGACCAATCGAAAATCCGCGGTAAAACCGCCAAAACACTGTTCAGTGTAAAAAGAAAATTTTTATTTAAAAGGATTTTTAGCCTTAACAATCTAAATGAAACTTGTAGAATATGTTAAACCGAGAACGTTCATAAAAAGAACGTGAAAATCCGACTTCGTATGAGGAAGTTATGATTTTTCGAAGTTTCGGTTTAGCAGTAGACGGCTAAAAATTCGAAATATAAATCGATCGATATTTAGCCAACGCAACTTAAACGAGAATCGAAGGTCTCGTTAAAAGTAGCACAACGGTAAAAAGACAGGCGAAAACGGACGTCGGATGAAGAAGTTATGAATTTTTAACGGATTCCCGTCCCAGTCTGTTTAAAATAATAATATTAAAAATAAAGTCAAAATCAGCCGACAAAGTCTAAACGAAAGTCGTAGAGTATGATTTTACCTACGCGTGAATATAAAGAACGTCAAAAACGGAGCTCGTATGCGAAAGTTATGAATTTCGCAAGTTTTTGGCACGAAAATCGAGAAATTGTGGATAACCGAGAAATTTCGCAGGTCACTCTTCGGACACGTCATCAGCACGTGCGAACTGCCACGTGTCACCTTCGGGTTGGACCGCAAATCACCGTGTCAACATCGGATTGGACCGCAGCCGCGGTCCAGTAGCGAGCCCACACCTTCGCATCGGACACCCCGGAGACACCCCTTCGCTGCTGACCGACGCGTGGCTGCTGACTCGCCTCTCGCCTCGCCACCTGTCCTCCTCGGCCGAACCCTCGCACCTATATAAAGGGTGCGAGCCTTCTCGGATGGAAGGGTTTTTCACCCCATTTTTGGCCCTTTTTCACTCCTCTCTCTTCCATAACTTCACAAACAACCCCCAAACCCCCGGTAACGCGTCTAAAACCCGAAGCAAGCCCCGGAGCCCCGGAATTCTCGAGAATTCATCCTCTCTCCTATCGAAACTCTGCCCGATTGGAGCCGGTTTTTCGTCAAACAAACTCTTTTCCGGGAAACGAAACGCTGCCCGAATCACCGCTTATCAAAGTGAGTTCATACCCCTATAATTTACCTTTTCAATGGTTTTTAAATGCTTTTAGGGGGGAATACAAGTTTAACACAATATTAAATTGTGTTAATAACTGTGTGTGATAATAATCACACATAAAGTTTTCGTATGCTTTTAAGAATTACTAAATACTTCCAAAATAACGTAAAGCCATGTTAAATTCTTTGAAAAATGTTTTATAAACTATTTCAAAATATAAATGCCAAAGTCATGTTTATATATGTATAAATATATAAATAAGATTTGAAGGACTTAGGACTAATGAATTATCTTATTTTTTTTCCTTGTTTGGATGTGGAATTAAGGTTGTATTATTTGTCCGAAGGTCGTTTCCTTCTTAATTATATATATATTATACATATATTAGTACAAAAGGTTACTCCTTTTGGTATCTTCACCTTTGTATCAGGCTGAGCAAAGGTGTTCATCCATGAGAATTCATGCTAATCCGATAGAACATATAAATTATAATAGGTATAATTTATGACTCAAAACTAAATATACAAGTATGATTCATGACTGTATACTTTCCAAGGAAATTACCAAAATACATTCAAATATAACAAGATATGTATAATACCTTTAATATATGAATAACATATTAAAGAAGTAAAGATACATTCTGCCGGGTTTGCATTAGCAAAGGTACTATACAGAGTACCCGAGTTAGCAAACACGAGGTAATAATTCATAATTCAAGTAACTAGAATACACTGTTTTACAAGAAACCAGGGTTTTGATTCAAAACAAATCAAGGGTTTACACTTATCAAATACATGTTTGGAAAACTAAGAATATACTATCAATCATTATTTCCGAATGATTGGGTTTTAATTCAAGAATATACTGTCAATCATTATTTCCGAATGATTGGGTTTTCAAAAGTAATATACATGACCGTTTAATATGCTTTTTATGAGACTCTATATTCAGGTTGTTTAATTCATTTTAGACAACATAGGAAGTCCTGACATTATAACCAGAATCTCCAGCCGGGGATCGAAACAAGTGTGTGTAGATCTATATCGGGAATTGACAACCCCGCACTCAGGCTGCTAGCTACAGTTTGATGAGTGACAATTGTTATCACCAGTTTAAACGCCCACAAAGCGTTTGTTTCAGGCCATCCGTCATAGTAAGGTTATAATAAAAACTACTCAGTAAAAAGGTATTAACAATACGTTAGTGTATAAACTAATAAACGAAAGTACACCTTCAAAGTACCAGTTTATAGAATACAAAAACACAATGGTTTAATACAGTTTTCATTAACACCTCGTGGAGCCAGGCACACTCTCAGTTTCAAGTTTTCATAAAGGAATACAAATACAAAACAGTAATACAAAGAGAACGGTTTATGGGATTAAACCACTTATCCAATGGAACTTAGTCACTCAATCTCGGTAAACTAGTATAACATAAAAGACCTTTAGTGGTTAATTCTATAATTCCTTAGTTGCTACATTAGAGTTGTACATAAGTAAGGTTCGATTGACAGTGAAATGTGTGACTTCCGCCTTACTTCCTGTTCCTTGTTTGGTTGTGGGCTTAGGGCAGATACACCCATTTAACTGTCAATTCGATATTGTGTTATGTATAATCAGTATAAACTAGGTAATTATAGAGGAAAACTATTGAGGTTATCAGCTAATCACCTCAGGAAATATAGGATTTCCTGGAGAAACCAGTGAACTTATTCAAAGAACTTAGGGTATACTTAACAGAACAAAAATACTTATGAACTCACCAGCTTAAATGCTGATCTACTCTTTTCAAATAACTTGTATTCTCAGGAATCCAGTAGGCAGGTACACTCCCGAAGCTTTTGAGAAGACTACCTAGTACCGTACCGCGACTCTTGTCTTCTGCTGTACCTACTTTAGTGTTTGAATATGTAATGTTTAAACACTTATGTAAAACTTATACTTATTAATACAGTGGTTGTTTGTACTTTGATTACTATATTGCATGTGTTGTGATACTTACCTAAAGTCCTCCGCCCCCGAATGTTTCCGCCATTCTGGTTTGGGGGTGCGACAACAAGGAACAACAAAGGCATATGTGAATCATGTGACAAACTTTCCATATCAATCAATGATTTGATTGAAAGATATACGTTCAATGAGACATGACAATTTCTATACTTGATATACACCAATAAAGCTTCGGCCCAAATGGCACAGAAGACATACACTTTCTGATTTAAACATTTCGGTAGATTTCAGGCTTATAACCCTATATAACCATCTGCCAATGCCATAGAATAGAAGTCATTCTCTTACGGAGACATGCTCTACATGGCCAGAGGCTACGTACCAGTACCACCGTGAATCTAAGTCCTTTCACTGATCACATGGTGAAAGGTATAGCTTTGCTATCATAAATAGCAGAAATAAAAATAACACGGGAAAATAACCCGGAATGATAACACTGAAAATCACATAGCACATATAACACATAAGATACAATTGTTCCTATATATTGAACTCACCGTGAAATAACCGGGGGTTAAAATAGTAATTTGGGCAGCACTTCGGCTCTAAATATAACTTCCTTCGTTGAAAACCGGGAGATTTATTGAAAACCAGGCTCTGTGAAGGTAGAGCTTCAAACCGAAAAGATAAATTTCTCGGGGTCTTCGGGGCGTGTTCCGGGTGTTAAAAATGATACCGGGGCTTCGTGGAAAGTTAAAATAGTAAAAATATGAAATTTGGGGTGAAAAATGGCAATTTCTCAAAATTACTCGGCAAGGCTTGCAACTCTTCTATTTATAGGGGAGGATTCGGCCGAAGGTGGACACGCGGCAGCAGCGAGGGGCACCAGATGGCACGCATGCGAGGAAGGGCAGGTGGCTCGTGTGAGGCTCGAACACGCGAAGGGAAGGAGGACATCGAGGCTCGGATCTGGCACTCGTCAGAACCGGATTGGTCCAGCGCTTTGGACACGGGGGGGGGGGGGGACTCAGATGCGAGGCGCGTCGGAAGGCCATTGGACCACATCTTCGGTCAAATCAGCAGGCGACACGCGTCGGACACAGCGGGTGACTCACTGAGATCGGACCTTATCCATGCGAGATTTCTCGGAAATTGTGCCCCGAACTTCTAAAATCCATAACTTTCGCATACGGGCTCCTTTTTTGACGTTCTTTATATGCACGTGTAGGCGAGAATATATTCTACAACTTTTGTTAAGACTTTGTCGGCTAGTTTTGACTTTATTTTTAATATGATTATTTTTAACAGACCGGGACAGGAAAATCCGTTAAAAATTCATAACTTCTTCATCCGATGTCCGTTGTCGTCTGTCTTTTTACCGTTGTACTACTATTGACGAGACCTTCGATTCTCGTTTAGGTTGTGTCAGCTAAAAATCACTCGATCTAAAATTCGAGTTTTTAGTTGTCTACTGCTAAGCTGAAACTTAGAAAAATCATAACTTCTTCATATAAAGTCAGATTTTGGCATTCTTTTTATCAAAATTCTCGGTTTAACAAATACTACGACTTTCATTTAGATCACCAAGGATAAAAAGTAGTTTTTCAAAAACTCACTTTTTACGTCATTCGGCGTCGTGCCGGTTTTGTCGCGGATCTTCTGTTGGTCATAGCTTCTTCGTTATAACTCGGGTTTCGACAAGGTTTTTGCCTAAATGTTTCTAACGAGATTCTTTACAACTTTCAATAATAAAATTTTACTTATTTAAAATTTTATATTTTCGTTAAATTTCAATATTTGCCTAATGTTCGGAATCTCATAAGACTTCCAAAACATTCTGGATGATTCTAAACATAGTTTTACTTCATTTCTAGTAAAAACTATTCGTTAGAACTCAATACTCATAATTATATAATATTTCATAATATTATTCACTTTTAAAATTACATAACACGATAACTGAATGTGTATGTTACATCATGGATTATTAGGGTTTACCAAGTGTAACCCTAGCATGTCCAACACTATAAATAGAACCCTCCATAGGCAAAAATGGTTGCACCTTCTCATTGGGATAAGTAGCTTATTCTGTTGAATTATCCTCTTGCATATTGGTGTTTGTGAACCATTAGAGGCATCACACTTGAGGTGCTCAAGCGTTCAAAGGTCAATAACTACTAGTCCTTCAAAAGGTATATCATCTATCTAGATGTTTTATTGATTTGGCAATTTGTATGCTAGTTAGGAAAATGCTTTGGATAAATTGAAAATATGCATGTATAATAGAGAAAACATAGATCCAAAGCATTTAGGGTTGCATATGCACCTTAGGAGTGTTATAGTGCTCAAAATCCAACACTTGGAACCACTCACGTAGCCAAATCCCCAATACCACTTAACACCGGCGGAAATGCAGGAATTGCCCAGTCAATGGAACGATCTAACGAGTAAAGAAGTTATCGGGCCAAGCCTCTCACCTCAGAGAGCGCCATTCTGACTCGTGAAGAAGAAGGGCGAATTGTCAATATGAGCGTTAACTGACAAGATCCAAACAAACCCATCATCAAGGGCCAATATCCCCTATCCCGAACCGACGATCCGTTCAACCAACTTCAAGGAACGAGAAAGGGTCGGTATACAACCAGCTTAGAGTTTCGGGGGAAGAAATTCCCGAGATGACCTTAGACTTATAAAGGACAACCACACCATACACAGCCTTCACATTGGAAAAAATAGTGTTCTCCTTAAGGTCTAGAGACACTACCTTAGGGCGTCAAGTATACAATCTTCATTGGCCATGACCATCCATTCACATCTGCCCCGAAGATCGAAGAGGCACAAGCTCAAAGCTTCAAAACCCTATATGGAAACAAATTCATACCACCCATGTGTTGGGCTGAGGTGGGTGACACACAACTAGCAAAGGGGCAAGTACCTGACAGCACCATCACCGACCCTTAGATCAGTAGAGAGACAACCGAAAAGATCGTCCAAATTCGAGAACGACTAAAGGCATCTAGGAACCGACAAAAGAGCTACACAGATAAACGACGAAAAAGCCTTAGATTTCCAAGTCAACGACCGAGTGAGGTTAAAGTCTCGCCCCGGAAGGGGATGACACGCTTGGGAAGAGTAGAAAATTGAATACAAGGTACATTAGACCATTCGAGATCCTTACCAGGATCGGTCTGATGGTTCACAAGCTTTGGTTGCCACAAGAACCCAACAACATACATCCCACATTTCACGTGTCCAACCTTAAGAAATGTTTGACCGCCGAAACTCTTGTAGTCCCACTCGACGAAATCGAGGTAAACGAGAACCTACACCCCAAATAGGAACATGTGGGGATCATGGACACGTAAATAAAAAGAACGAAACAAGGTCAAATACCAATAGAGCAGGTCCGCTGGAACGCCAAGCGAGGACCCAAATTCACTTGGGAACACGAGAATCAGATGAAACGAAATAACCTACAACTTTTCCCTAGGGCTACCAAGAACCCGTTCAAGATACAAATTTCGGGACGAAATTCCCTCTAATAGGGGGATGATGTAACAACCCGAAAAATTTGGATCACGCAAGGTCTAAATTGTAACCATGTGCAAGTGAATTTACAACGTAGTTTGTTGCAATAAAATATTACAAACCAAGAGGAAATTATTTGTATAAGCTAATATAATGTATGCTTAGAAAACCTTGTCGTAATTAATCTTAAAGATCAACAAACTAGAAATGAAAGCACACTTTAAGGAATAACTCCCAAAACCGAAATCTCCTTAAGTCCAAACCACTAGGCCGAAATCACCCTTTAATGGGTGATGGTTAGACCGAAAACCCTCCCATGTGGAGCTTCAAGACCGAAAACACAAAGAACAAGCCCACTAAGGCCAAAAACTCCTTGTGTGAGGGAGTTAGGACCGAAATCACAAAGTGAATGAGGTGATTTCGGTCACGCATGGCCAAAAACACCACCATGAACCTTCCTAAGGTGATTTCAGTGGGATTTAAAAGGATAAGGTTTGAATTTATGACTTGATAGTGTAATCTTTTCCCATGTAAAACAACACCCAACGAATACCCATGTATTACCCCACAGTTAACCAAATATACATCACATCACTTTCCCTTCCTTATCTTTCGACGAAGTCAAACCCAAAACCCCACCATTTCTCCATTTTCACTTTCTATTAACTTCCATTTCCTCTCAAGACCAAATAACAAGCTTCCAAGTTCAACATTCTCCAAGCATTATCCTTAGATTTTTGTAAGTATTTTCAAGATTTCCTACTGATTCTATACATTTTGATGTTAAGTTCATCCCATTTACACATATTATTATGGGTTAAAAACCTTTAGGATCATACCATTTTCAAGAAGTTCATCAACCTTATCCAAGAGTTTAGGCTTGGAAATCTTCACATCATCACTTCAAACAACCCACAAATCCAATCAAGGTGAGTTCATACCCCCACATTTTCAAGCTTTTTCATGTTTTTAGGGGGGGGGGGGGGAATACAGGTCAAAATTTGTTTATCAAACAAATATTTGCTTGTTTTATCTTGATGTTAAAATATAAGATATTATTTGCATAAGATGTGGTTATCACTAGTTTTATCCAAATATTTGTGTTATATTAGTTTTAAAATGTAAAACTAACAAAACAAACATAATCTATGTTATAAGATCATAAGAAAATTTATGATTTGTAAAAACTCCTTGGTTTTAGAAGCTTTTTTTTACTATAATATAACTTTCATAACAAAAAGGAGTACATTGTAGTATTTCACCATTTTGTGGGTCACAACCGAAAAACATTACGTTGACTTACACTTGGAAACTAGAAGAAATATTTGCTATGTGTTTATATAAATTTTTATATAAATATTCTTGACAAACTAAACATGATAAACTTTAATTGGTATTGTTTGGGAGTTACAAACACTACACTATCATTCCAGAGGAAACAAATAATCACTAAAGGTATAATTACTTTGCTTATAAGATAACAAATTTTCAGCACTATAGACGTAAACCAGGTTATACAGACTTGTGAGGCACTACTTCACTGTACCCACTAGAATACACACTAAAGTCCTAAATTATAACCAGAGTCTCTTGTAGGGAGAGCGTGACACTTGTGTATAGATCTATACGGGATTGACAACCCCGCACCTTAACTGTTAGCTGTAGTTAGATCGGAAGGCCTGAGTTGACAAATGTCGTAACAGTTCCAACGCCTGAAGAACGTCATTCAGGCCACTCGTCGTATTAGTATGGTTATAATAACTCATATAGAATATCGACAACACATTTGATTTATGGGCTAACATACATTCAAGTAATTTTATATAAAATGATAAAATTACATAGCACTATTTTCAGTACAATATTACTTACATTTTTAGTCTTTGGATTAAGACTTACAGTTTATTTATGAGAAAAAATTGGATTTTCTGGAAGTTACACTATCTTTTTACACGAAACAGTTGCAAACTTCTTCGCATACAAAAACGCTTATGAACTCACCAACTTAATTCTTGACACTTTTCAAAATCACTTGTATTCTCAGGAAACTAGTAGATAGGTATTCAAACCTTCTTGAGGGTTGGCGTCGCTGTTTCATGTTTTCTACTTTTCAATTATTTGTATTCAACTTTTGAGCAAACAGAGTTTTGTAAACAATGTAATACTTCAAATCTCATTGTATGAATGTTTGGGGGTGTGACAATATCATTTATACGTAGTTTGAATACTCATATGAGTTGAAATAGAACTGTATATAACATGAATACTTTGCTCAATAGATAAGTATTGGTAAATTAATCAAGTAAAATAATACTTAATATTGTTATGACACAACTTTTATTGTTTATAAACTTATACTTAATTATTTACCAATATAAACACCCTCACTTATATGGGATTGAAAGCAATTATGTTATTTATTTTATACTTTTTAGTTAGAAAAAGTACATTCAATTTATATAAGTTGATATTTAGTTATATTTATGTAAAACATAATTTTAGTTATAAAATTACGTAGAGTCAAAACTTGTGGAACTCATCAACAATTTTTGTTGACATATTTTAAATGCATGTATTCTCATGAACTTAGCAGATGGAGTACACACATCGTGTAACGTGAAAAATCTATTTCCTTGCTTTTATTGTTAGTCGATCTATTCAAGTCTTTGTTTTATTTTGAATTACATTTTGCTAAACTTGTTTTGTATAATTGGAGTTTTGGAGTTTCGAACAATGTAATCCTTATACTAAGATTAAAGAAAGTATGTAATATTATTATAAGTTTTTGTTATGTATGTGTTATGTAACGTCCTAAAAATTACAAAGAGGTTTTTCATTTTAAAATTGATTAACCAACTAAACATTTCTTTCAAAAAAACATTGAATAACATTTGATTAATTGAAAACTATACATTATCAGGGTTAATTCACAAAACCACGGAACCAAATATCTTCAATACGCGTCAGTCCCGACGAGCTCTTCTCACGAATGACATGCAGTGTGTTTAATCCACAACTGTAAGCATAAAGCTTAGTGAGTTCCCCAATATACCACATATTCCATCATATATACAATGCATCCACATAAAGTCCTTGGCTCTAGCGCCAACCTATCAACATACATGCATACATTCGTATCAATACAAAATGTGTGAATGTTATGGTCCTCCTATAGTCTTACATACGGTTGCTATGGTCTTTCCATGGTCTTCCTGTAATGCACGCAAAATCAGACTACGCATTTAAGATATAACATAAGTTTCGTATAAAGAAAAATAGAAAAAATCAACCGAATTGTCCATAAATCGTAAAAATAAATGTGCCAAAACATACACACACACACACACACACACATATATATATATATATATATATATATATATATATATATATATATATATATATATAAATATATATATTATAAATTAAGAAAGTACACGTCGCCCGATCGCGAACGTATAGATTCCGTTGAAATCCGACTCCGTATGGATTAGATATAATTTTAATATGATATAAAAGTCAGCCGCACACAAGGAATGTGTGGCGTTAAAAGCTACGAAGAGAATGGTTAAATTTTAGCTAAAGTCACCAAAAGGATAATCATAGTACTTTTTAAGATAGGAATTTTGAGAAAAAGAATGCAAAAAACGGAGTCCGTAGGAGAGAGTTATGATTCTAGCAAAATCAATTAATCTTATATAAAATAGGGACAAAAAATAAATTCAAAAATGATAATATAGTCTAAAGGAATGTAATATATCTCGTCGAGATCTTTCCGGGGATATAAAGAACGTCGAAAATGGAGTCCGTATGAAGAAGTTATGGAATTCACAAAATCTACGATTTGCAACACACGCTTTGCGTACCAGGTGCACGATGCGTGCTTCTAGAAGGTGAAAACACGGACATCCACCCCTTTTGCACGCCATGCACCCCAAAAATGGCTATAACTAGGAGGCTAAGCCTCATTCCCTTCCCACACCTCCCAAGATCTTCTCTCTCGAGTTGCTTTCGATTTTAGTCTGTTTTCCCTTAGTTTTATTCTCCGGTGAAGCCCTACAACCCCTGAAGTAGTATTAGCTAGCGAATAGAAGCTCTGCCCGTGCAATTTCCTAACTTTTGTCAAGAAGAACCTCTGTAAGTTAAGCTACACTCTAGTCTTTTTAGTGTAACTTATATTTATAGTCATTAGTTGTTATTTTAAATCTATAAATAAGAATTGTTAGTGGTTCCAACATCATATTACTAATTGATCTACTTACGGGGATGATGTCTAGGCTGGATTAAGTGAGGTACCTAAAGTGGGATTTCCAAACAGTATACTGTGTATACCAAACGGACCCTACCTACTCCGATATGATTCTACCTGACTGTCCCTTATCAGCTATAGACTAGTAGACATTGGGATTGTTGAGGAATCTACACTATTAACAGTTATAAGAAGCAATAAACTAAGAATTAGAGATAATTTAACCTAGGTCATATCAAAGGAAAATCCAACTGCTAAAGTTAAGCGTTGTCCAACTTTCCAGTCATCCACTTTAAAAAGTGAGTCCATAGTTACTTTCAAACTTACACATAGATACAAGTATTCTAATTACTTAAATGCTATGTGTGCTATTTTTGATGTGTTTAATCCAGTTGTAAAATTTGATATGATTGTTACTTGATCTAATCATATACTTAATAATATAATTGGGTAGTAAAGGGTTGTGCGTAATAATAAATGAGAGGTTATGCTAGGGTCGTGTAAGTTAGTGGTTGTGATAGGTTAAGTGGGAGTTGTGCAAATTTGTAAGACGTGACCTGCTGTGCCTATCCAAAGTATTATTTTATAGTCGTTTCTAGAAAAGTACTATTGTTTAGATTCGCCTAGCCAAGTACTACTGTCTTGTCGTGCGTATCCAAGTACTATTGTACTGTCGTGCCTACCCAAGTACTTTTTTACGTCTGTGCTTATCCAAGTACTATTATACTGTAATGCCTATCCAAGTACTTTTGTATTGCCATGCTTACCCAAAATGTTATCATACTCCAGATAGAGGTCTTTTAGGAAAGATCTCTTGGGATCACCATACTAGGATTAGAAAGTGAGGATAACGGGAATAGGGTAATGGGGTTAGTTGAATGTTGAAGAATATATAATTAAAGATTATAAAATTGTGGGTTGAAAACCCTATGTATCTCACCAGGTTTCCCAATCTGACCCACTCAGTTAATTTGTATAACAGGTATCGATGCGAAAATACATTACATTGAAAGATTGAAGGAGATGTAGATCATTAGTGTAAATTAATGTAAGGTCTGTAAATGTTTATGTTTTGTATCAGTTATGACATCCCAAGTTTTGAAAGAGTATCAATATCGAATCTTTCTTCGAAAATGTTTAATGTTAATATTATCTCACATTGAAATAATATTTTTGGGACCAATTCCACAAAAAAAGAAGTACTTTGTTTTAAAATAAGCATAAATAATTTTTTTAAAATGACCATAAATTTAGGGATGTCATAGTTGGTATCAGAGCATTAGTTTAAGCGAAGTAGGAATTTTAGGGAATTTTTTGACTTCAACTTAGAATGCTAAGCAATGATCGTGAGATGTGTGTCTATTATATTTAAGGTAGTACACTTGAATTGACACAAGTACTAGCTTACTTTAGGATAAGACGACTAATTTGCTTTTATGTGCTAAATAATCTATAGAATAACTGATTACTTTAAGGTATATTGCCGACCAAGAATTAGGAAATTTTATGTGTTCAGGTTTCTAAAGGTTTAATTATGGAATTAGAACTGGCATATACCTTTTCGGAGTAATAAGGAGGAATACGCGTCTAAGATTTCCTTATCTATATTCTCGTCTCGGTACGGTAAACACCGTTTTGATATCTAGAACGTCATGGTGAGAACTTGTAGTGGATTAGGAAACGGTAACGGGAATCGGCAACCTGAGTCCCCTGTAGTCAAATGTACACCTGAAGCAGTACCAATTGTTGAACCTGTCACAATGACAATGCTTAGGGTTCTATTTGCATAACAGAGGGAAGAAATGAGACAGCTCATCCAAGAAATTGGAAGAGAACCTACTCTGCCTGTCATACGAGCTGAGCTTAATAAGGAGCAATCTGAGGAAGGAAATTACAGTAGGACTGTGAGTCGTTTGGAACCCCAATTGGTTAGAAGGTATAACCCTGAGGTGGGGATTAAAGGAGAGGGATGCAAGTACAAATATGTCATGGTTTCCAAACTGCTAGTCTTTTTGAGAATCCGAACCCAATACAAGTAATGGAATGGGTCTCCGAGATGGAGATGGTGTTTGACAACCGAGACTGCTGCGAGAAGCAGAAGACAATCCTTGCTGCCTAACAACTATAGGGTGGAGTTTTGAGCTGGTGGAATATGTTGAATGATTCAATGCCAAGAGGAGAAGCAAGGAGAATGTCATGGGGAAACTTACTGATGTAGTTGAAAAAAGAATATTGATGTAAACAAGACCTTCTGGAGATCAACAATGAATTCCAGAATCTAAAAAAGGGTAAGATGAGTGTCAACGGGTATGCTGCAACTTTTACGGAGAAGATGAAGCTAGTTCCTTACCTAGTTCCTACTAAACTTTCCAAGGTGAACAAGTTTGCTAATGGTCTGCCGAAGGAATTTGGTCCAACGATGAATCTAGCAAATACTCTAAAAACAGCCATGTGGGCGGCTAGGAATGTTGAGACCCAAATAAGGGAAAATGGTCTAGAAAAAGCTGAGGTAGGAGAGAAGAGGAAGCTTGAGAAATCTTCAAGTTCCAAAAAGAAAAGGAAATTTTCAAAGTCTGACCCTAATGAAAAAAAGTCTGGGAGTATCAACGAAGCAGAAGAAGATGAATGGTAATAGGATGTGAGGCCTGATGTTATAGGAGTGTAGTATAAATAAATCTTGTAATTGTTTTCAAGAAATAATATAATCTCTAATTACGTTATATGACTCAATGTGTTAAGTTGGTGTCTGATCTTCTAGTATGTTGACTTAGGGACTGCGAGACAATACTTGGGATGAGTATGAGTAGGTGTGAAAGATAGTAAACGCCTATACTACCGAAAGCACAAGACTCACACTTGGATCAAGAAAAATCATAAGGTTACTAAGATGCCAATAGCTAAGCTATTTTGTTTATTTCTATCGTTACCTTTGTTCCAGTGATGATTTCTATTTCGACCCTAGTAGTCAAAGCGAATCGAGTACGACTAGTCTACAAATTAAGTTCAACGTAGCGTCCGACTTTAGATTAAAGGAAAAGATAATCGAAGCAATCAGTAGAGGTATCACATTTGCCGTTAAGATTAAGAAACCTATAGCTTGAAGAACTACATGATACAATGTGATTATATCACATTAGAACATGAAGGAAGGTATCTTTCATGCTAGAGTCTGACTCAAACAGACCTAAGTCTAACCATTGCATCATACGATGAGAGGTCATTAGAATATGACCGATCGGTATGTTACGGTAGCCGAAGAGCTTATATTAGGTTAAGTCAATTCTAAGAAGGAACAAGAGACCCTAATAGCAATCAAAGAGAAGGAGCAGGATTGAGGACCGTCAATAGTCAAGAAGTCTATGAGTTGGAAAGTTAATAGAAAAAACATAAGAGTTACAGTTATTGCATAGGATAAGAAGGTAATGTTCATAGTCATTATACAAGCTATATTTTGTTGATGATTCCGGGACGTAATCATCCTAAGGGGGAGATAATTGTAATGCCGGAAAAATCGGGCTAGGCATTTAAGATATAATATAAGTTTCGTATTAATAAAAATATAAAAAATCAACTGAATCGCCCGTAAATCATAAAAATAAGTGCGCCAAAACATATATATATATATATATATATATATATATATATATATATATATATATATATATATATAAAGTACACGTCGTCCCGATCCCAAAAATATAAATTTCGTAGAAATCTGACTCCGTAGGAATTAGATATGATTTTTATAAGATATAAAAGTCAGTCGCACACAAGGAATGTGTGACGTTAAAAGCTACGAAGAGAATGGTTGAATTTTCATAAAACTCACCAAAAGGAAAATCGTAGTACTATTTAAGATAGGAATTTTGAGAATAAGAATGCCAAAAATGGAGTCCGTACCAGAGAGTTATGATTTTAGCAAAATCATTTAATCTTAAAAAAAATAGAGACGAAAATAACGCATGAGCAGAGAGAATGCATGAGCAGAGAGAATGTTTATAATCCATGTCTCAGTTCATACGATATCTTGTAGAATGGAGCAATATATGATCCCTTATCTAATGGACGCGTCATTGATTTGTTCAGAGTTCCACAGCGGCTTTTAGAGAGCTACGACTGCTAGTCGGTTTTTCAAGTCGTACTTGCAATTATAGTTATTAGACTTATCCAAGTGGGAGACTGTTGGATTAGGTGTCTAAGATCATAACTATAATTGGTATGTACTTGACCCGAAAATAGCATGGTCCATTTGGGTTGCAACTCTCTGGAACAATTCGATAGGATGAATATTTGAGAAAGAGGTTATTGTGATTTATTAATATATTATAAGTATAATATATTGAGAAAACATATTATTTAATTAGTATTGATCAAGAATTAATTTGGAATTAATTTAGTGATCAAAAGAGACTAACTAAATTAACAGAGACTGATTATGTAAATCAGTGATACATATGGTTTGGGCTATTTATCCATGATGGACTAAGTTTATGTGAGAGTCCATTAAGAGTTAGTCCATGTGTGCTATGGATCATAAGCCTAAGTGTATGGATTAGGGTTTACAAATGACCCTTGGAATTCTATACTATATATATGTAGCCCCTAAGCCAAAAATCATGCACTAGTGATTCTAAGAAGCTCAAAACGATTTTTATGTCTCCAAGCCACTCTCTCAAGTTCCTCCTTTTGTTCTTGGTTTGTTGTAAGACATTTGAGGCACAATACTTTGGGTGCTAGGCTCTCTTAAGGTCAAAGTTCTACTAGCTACATCAAAAGGTAATCTTCTTATTTATTTTATGATTCATATATGAAATTTTGTATGTTAGTTTAGGCTTCATGCTTTGGATACCAATATTGTATGTATAATTAGAGAAAACTTAGATCTAAATCATTAAGGTTGTATGTGCACCACATGAATGGTAGAATACATAAAACCCAACAGTGGTATCAGAGCAATGGGTGTTTTCTGTTATATTGATGCATTGGTTAATTGTTCAAAGCAAGAAAAATCATTTTTTTTGGAATCTGCATGATCACCACGACGTGGTCAAAGTTACCATGACATGGTGACTGTTCACTGGACGATTTTTCAGTTTTTTGGCCAAGTTTTGGATTAGAATCATTACCACAAACTGTTTTAACTAATAAAAATCGTTTTTTATGAAGAGGTAATGGTTTCCATCATCCAAAATTAAAAAGACAATTATCAAAATTTAAGATAATGTTTTGATTATATGATAATTTGATTATTTGTATTGTTTAATTAGAATTGTCTTGCAATAAGAGTTGAATTAGGTCAAATTAGTTAAAGATAAAATTTTTTGATTATTTTATTAGTTTAAAAGTTTGATCTAAAGAGTTTATGAAACCTCCATAAGTTATGGATATGAAAAGTCTCATTCATAAAACAAATTAACTCCTTAAGTTATGAATTCCAAAAGGTTAAAAAATTTGATCTAAATGGCTTTGAGGAGTTTCAAACTTGCCCTCAGTTATGGAACTTGGAAAGTCTCTTTTATGGAATTCTAAAAGTTTTGAATAGTTTCAAAACTTGCCCTCAAGTTTTGGAATTTAAAATTTGATTAAAAAAGTTTTAATTGAGAAATATTAAATACTAAACTTTTTCACTTCATAACTTAAACTGAGAATTAAAAGTTTTAATTATGGTTTTGTTAGTAATTAATTAAAAGACTATTAATAAATCCATAATTATATGGTTTGAGTTTAATTAAATTAAAAGTCTAGTTTAATTAATAGATTAAACTACTGAGTATTTTAAATGTTTAAAATACACCCTTATACAATAAAAAATTAAAAATTTAATATATTATATATGTATAAGTTAAAAGTCAATTTTACCGTTAGTCGGCCTCATTCATTAAGTTGGTTTATAAGGGGTGTTTAAGGAAGCGACCTATAATATGACCGCCATTGGGTATCCACTCTTACCCACCGCACCCTTGACCAGTGGAGGGTCATTAGCCGAATGGGTTTGACAGGACATTTAAATCCTCATTAAAAGTATAATGAAATATAAAGTAACTAAACTTTTATAAAATCCCCAATCTTAGTTACTTTAGGAAAAATGTGAAATTGGTGCTATTCCATGAAATTGCACTTTGCACCTTGCTAAGTCGTTAGTGGAGCGTGTGTGGTTAACTGACACTCTAATTTGGGACTAACAAGGGTGGCAAAGGGTAGCTTGATGTTAATCATGGATCAATGGAGCGTGTGTAGTTAACCGACACATTGATTAGGTGATTTGTAACATTCAGAGTACCAAGGTAATTTGCATGGTTATTCACACCTTGTTTATGATCCTCGGTATCCCAGTCACAAACTTGAAGGGCATAATCGAGATTAAACATGCCATTGAAAAGTTCAATGTGATGAGTTGAACACTCTTTAGATCGATTAGATCTTAACAGGTAAATCAATAAGAATAACAAATACTGGAACACTTAATGAATCAATCCGTATGTCGAATGATTAAAATATAGTCACACCTCAGAAGAGCTCGATTAAGAACTTCCTCTGTAGAGGTGTGCTAGGGTTTACAGTACAATCAATATGATAATAATGAAAAGCGATAATGACAAGGATGCATGCATGCACCTTATATACTAAACCCTAGAAAGATAAACATGGTTGTAGAGGCCCAAACCGAGAGTACATAATGGACCGAACTACTAAAGCCCAATGGTGCAACCCTTTAAACCCAACAATCTCCCCCTTTGCGCCAATTGAGGCGAGAGACTACTTCGGTTGAGTAACTGTAGTTTTCCTCGTAGTCTTGAATAGCTTGGGGATGATGGCAAGAAGAGTTTGACCAAAAAGAATATACCACCGAAGCATATCAGTAAACATCTTTTTATCGGCTTCGCTGTTCTGATTACACCCGTGTATGATATCGAGAATATGCTCCAAGCAGGCAGTGGAGAACAGGTGTTTGTCAACAAGAGCGAATAGGCATTTTTGACCTTCGCCCCTGAAGAATATGACTCTGTGAAACTTAGGGTCAATTTTACCCTTAACATCACATTGATGTCTCTTGCCTTCCCAATCGGCTTGATTGTGGGCTTCTTCTTTATGGCAGAGGCGATTTCCTGATCCATCTTTGCGACTTCAAGAATGTAACACACCAGCATTCACTTGATGTGATCTATAATAGGCTTATACTCCTTTTGATTAGTCAATAAAATGTTGTTCAGGAGAATCCAATCATGAGGATTCAAATTTGGCAAATTAGTCAGGGAAAACATATGAACCGAACTGTCTGAGCCTCGGGTCACTTTGAACTTGATATTGATAAACTTCCCTGCTGAAGTGGGTTTCAACACCTTAACTGTTGTGATTTTCTTATTACTCCAAGTCAAGTATTGAGGCTGAGCGAACTCAAGATAGTACTCAAGCAGATCTCGATCAACCTTCGGGTCAGGAGAAGGGATAACGACTGTTGGCTCAAAACAATGAAAAATGAATGCCTTTCGGGTGATTGGAATATCAAATTGAGAATCCTTGGAATTGTCAAAAGCAAAAGAAATGACCGGTTCTAGCCAATGAGTGCTTGGAGCTTCAATTACCTCCCTCTGAAGCTTTTCCATAGACCACAGAGGAAACATAGATTTCCTTTGTTCTAATACTTCATGCGCTTTCCTCTCCTTATCAAATACTTCCTTCGCTTTTCGAACCTTTGCCTCAATCTCTCGATCATCAGGCTTGACTTTAAGGTTTTCAGTTTTAGAAGCTTTTTCTCCTATATCAGTCTCGTCATCGATTTCAACATCATCATCATCACCAATCTTCTTCTTTCGTTTGTCCTTCATACTACCCGTAGCTTCATTACCCTTTGGGTCAACAGTGACATTCGGTTGGGTGATAGGTTTACTTTTTGGAGGTGGTTGAGATTGACCCTGGTCCTGAGTAACATTTTCTCCCCCTTGTTTCGGAGGGACAACGGGCTCCGAAACACCCTCAATCCTGCTTAGAATATCTAGAGCATGTCTCAATTTCTCAGCCAAGTGGCGTCGAATTGAGATTGTAAGGACCGAATCATGGGCTTCCAGAAGGTGTAGAAGAATGGAATGCACATCACCAATAGAGCTTTTAACCACTCCATGCTTAGACTTTAATTCGTCAATTTCCTTGGCTGCAGCCTTGAGCTTCAGATTCTTAATTTTAACCTGATAAGTTCATTTATCCAGCTCATCCATGATCCTGTTTTTGACGGCAAGTTCATCTTCAAGTTGAGTGAGACGTGCATCAACTAAAGTGTGTAGCTCAGCATTGGCGGTCTGGATTGCTTGGCGTGCTTCCTCAAAATGCTTCTTTTTAGCCTCCAGTGAACGCGTAAGATTATCAACAGAAGCATTCACTGTTTGAGCATTCTTCTGAGCGGCAGCTTGGAGAGAATCAAGAAAGAGTTGAGCATCAGAAACTAGTTTTTCGACATTTGCGGTTGCTTGTTTGTAATCCTTGGTGGAGGCCTCGACTGCAATAAAAGGTTTCTCATAGGTGGAAGTGGAGGCATAAATAGCTTTAACAACATTAGAGATGGAAGTGTCATGCTCTTTGACAAAGGTTGCCAACAGAGCCTTGATTGCTGCTTCGGAGTATGCACTGCCAGAAGAGGAAGAAAGCAGTTGGTCAAGCTTGTTATTCATGGTCTTTAAATGCTTCTTCGTGACAGGAGCGTCATCATCATCATCGCTCTGTACTCGATAAGGACTATAGTAAACAGAGTCGAATTCCATGTCTTCTACTCCAAGAACAGGTTCAGAGTCGTGTGAAGGAGGTGGGGATAAAGGTTTTGAGGTAATAGGGGGTTCAGAACCGAAAGTAGACGCCCCCGTATCAGATACGTTGACACGAACAGTAGGTTCGGTTGGAGAAGTAGTAGTTGTAGTAACTTCGGTGAATAAAGGGGTTGGAATTGGAACCGAGGTGGTAATTGAAGATGAGATGGATGGAGGAAAGGGAGCAATAGTAATAGGAACCGATTGTGTAAGAGAATGAGGAGGTGAGTTTCGGTTACCTTCATTAGTTGGTGAGGGTGGAGGCAAATTACCTCGAGGCGGACTTTCGGTTTGAGAAACGTCGTCTTCAGTTGACCTGGGGTCGGGCTGTGGGTCAGATGGAACATATTCAGAGTCACTTGAAGATGGGGAAGGAGACTTCGGCTTATGAGCTTTCTTCTTGGTCTTTCGTTTCTTTGGAGCAGTAGGGGTTGTGTGTTCAGACTTGCGCTTCTTGGGAGTAGAAACTTTTGAGGATTGACCTTCCTTTTCCCCTTTTCTTTCAGGCTTCTTCCCTCTTTTCGCTGGTTTATCTGCTGCTTCTAGTGAGCTTTGCATTTCTGGAGTAAGCTGCCTTGGACCTATAGGGGGTAGCTTCTTGTACTCACTTATGACCTTGCTTTCATTGGAAACACACCTGTACGTAGATTCTGGAACCGGACCAATAAAGAGAAATTTGGAGGGATCTGAGACAAGGATCCTTGTCGTGTGGAAAGTAGCAATAGATGACATCAGTGAATCTGCCATTGTTGGAACGTGAAACTTTTCCATCGCCCATTGAGTAACAAGAGTCCAAAACCTAGCACAAGAAATTTCAGAGTACCGTGAAGACGAGCTTATACTCTAAACTAGTTGAGACCATAAGATTGATCCAAAATCCATGTTAACCCCATGGTACAGACCATAAAGAAGGGTCATGAACGACCTTCTCGCTCCATCAGAACCTGCAACCCTCTCCGATAAACCCTTGGAGAAGAGGGTAAATAGACCGTTCCACTGAGGAGGAAGACATGATTTCTTGAACTTTGTGACAGTGGTGAGAATCTCAGTGTACCCCATATCATAGAACACAGCGAAGAGTTGAGTGGTGGTAATGGAATCAGGGTTAATCATGGAGTCGTCGACAGCAAGTCGTAGTAATAAACAAAACCTAGCTTTTGAAATCGACATCTTTTGATTGACGATCTCAAAGAAAATACGCTCCTTAGCTTTATCGTAGACAACGGTTGAGTAGACTTGAGAGAGCAGGGACATGGGAACACATTCAACCTGCGTGAGAGCAATCACCAGCGGGGAATACTTGAGACATTCGACCACATGAAGCGTGTACGAATCATAGACGAATGGATTCAGTTCGATGATAAGATTTTGATTGGGTTTGATGGTCAGAAGAGACGACTGAGCAGTTTGTTCAAAAACATATGAAGATTCAGCCATTGTTGCAGGTGTGAAGAAGAAGATGAACAGTAGAAATTTGCCGGTTTGTTCTTGAGAAAATGGAGAATTGGTAAAGTAGACCAAGAGGTGTGAGAAAACCTTATATACCATCGCCAGGAGAGAGAAATAATCCACAGTAATGATTCGACGATCTTCTGAATCGATGCCTGAAAAAGCGTGATTTGACAGCTGGGTTTCCCTAGGAAGACGTCATCAGGCGTGATATTAGGAACCGTTTCAAATTCACGTGTCTTTCCATCCTTATCTCCTTTTCAAATTCTGAACCGTTTCAAATTCACGCTGACTCACCCTTTTCCTTTTAAATAAATCGACGCCACTGTAAGGAACCGAAGCAATATGTCTGAAAATAGCTTATTAGCAACCGAACAAGAGTTTGGAAAAATCGTAAAGATTTTCGTGCAAGATAGTGTGAAAGATAAAGAAATAAAGCAAATTTTATGTGGGATATAAGTGATGTCAATCAAGACATGAAGCAGTGGATCCCAGGCATGAATCTCTTCCTTCAAAGTCAAGAGAGACTTCAAAGTGCTTGTGTGGTTCCCCATGAAAATACGATCAAATACTTGTTAAGAAGCATTGAAAGGTATCTTTTTATTATAAGGCTATTGATGGTGGTTGAGCTTCAATCCATGCTTTGGTTCTTGACATAAGACCGAAAGTGGACGAAGTACTTGTGAGACCGATGTAGCCTATTAAACAAGTAGGTTTGTTCATTTTGCAGTGACTTGTTGATAAAGTTTTTGGAAACCCCAAAAAAAATTAAAATGGATCCTATGGGAAGAAAAGCCTTGGTAATAGACGTTTTCATTAGGACCTCTCAAAAAGAAAAATGGATTTTAGAGGACATTCCACAAGAGTGGTTCCATTAATTTATGGGTGAAAACTAGAACATTTGATTGTTCACCGTCAATTCGTTATTGGTGTTGGATTTTGGGTTTCACTTAGCACGTGGTGAAACGAAGCTAAGATCATTAACACAGATGTTGTGTAACCATAAAACTCAGTGGAAAATTTTGAGAGTCTCAAGGGTTACAATGATGAACCGAAAATAGATGGAGAAAAGTGATAAGGAGGCTAAAGAACCGAAAGCACCTCTGCTATAAAGTAAGGACCGAGCAGACAACTCTTCAATCAATGTGAGACGAGTAAGGTAGCTCATGACATAAGTGATTTTATCAGCCTGATTGGGAAGATTTGATTTGTGTATATAAAATCAGTAAGGCTACACTTGAAGTCTTTGAGGCTTTGGTCGACATACATCAGCATGCTTCTATGGACACTTAGCTAGTACTAAGATAAAGAAATGTATACCTGTCCCAGCTCCATCATTTGAATGATCGATGATACCTTTCAGTGATATTTTTGGAATTTTTGACTTTAATGAAAAGCAAAATAAACAAAACAAAAAAATATTTTTGAATTTTATAAATTTTCTGAAAAAGGAAATAAAAACAGAAAGGAAAATATTTTTGATTTTTATGAATTTTCTGAAAAAGAATTAAAAACAGAAAGGAAAATATTTTTGATTTTTATGAAAAGAAACGAAGTGAGAAAAGACATAAACAATGTACAAAATATACAATCGAAACTTCACCTAAAAGTAGTGAAGCGAAATAGACCGAGCGTTCGGTTCATTTCGGTTCCCAAAAAAATCAGGAGCTGAAATAGACCGAGCGTTCGCTCTATTTTGCGTTCGGTCCATTTCGGTTCCCGAAAATTCTGGAGCCGAAATAGACCGAGCGTTCGCTCTATTTCGCGTTCGGTTCATTTCGGTTCCCAAAAATTCTGGAGCCGAAATAGACCGAGCGTTCGCTCTATTTCGCTTGATAAATTTTAATGAGGCGAAAGCGATTTCGGTACTGACTCAGCTTCCATCATTCCTAAGCCTTGTAAAATTTTGTTAAAGCTTGCTTCCGGTAAGGCTTTTGTAAAGATGTCAGCTAGTTGATCAGTGGTTCGAACAAAATAGATTTCGACATTACTATCCTCCACGTGATCCTTGATGAAATGATACCTCAGTGCTATATGTTTCGTTTTTGAGTGTTGCACTGGATTGTGACATATCCTTATTGCGCTTTTAGAGTCACAATACAAAGGGATTTTCTTCATGTTCAGGCCATAGTCTCTAAGTTGACTTTGTATCCATATGACCTGTGAGGTACAAGACGCTGCGACTATGTATTCGGTTTCGGCTGTGGAAAGAGACACACATGTTTGCTTCTTTGATTGTCAGCTAACAAGTTTGCCATAAAGAAACTGACACCCGCCAGTTGTGCTTTTTCGGTCCAGTCCACATCCTCCTAGATCGGCATCAGAGAATGCTTGTACGAAGAATCCTGATTTCGCCGGGTACCATAAACTGAGAGATGAGGTTCGCTTCAGATAACGAAAAATATTCTTCACAGCCATCATGTGAAGTTCGCGTGGATTAGCTTGAAACCTGGCACAATAACAGACAGAAAACATTATGTCTGGTCGACTAGCTGTTAGATACATTAAAGACCCTTTCATTTGGCGATAGAGGGTCATGTCAACAGCCGGTTTTTCCAGAGAAGGATTTAACTTCGTTCCAAACGCCATAGGAACCTTCACTTTTGACTCTCCCATCATTCCAAACTTGGCTAGTAAGGTCTTGGTGTAAGCCTCTTGATTAATAAAAATGCTTTCGGGTCCCTGTCTAATATTCAAGCCAAGGAAAAAGTTAATTGGACCCATTGAGCTCATCTCAAACTTAGTCTCCATCAACTTCATGAATTCAGCCGTGAGGCTGGGATTCGTGGAACCGAAGATGATATCATCAACGTAAATTTGGACGATCATTAAATGGTCACCCTCTTTCTTGCGAAAGAAGGTTGGGTCAACCGAACCTTGTTTAAAGTTTGACATTTTTAGAAATCGAGTAAGGGTTTCATACCAGGCTCTAGGAGCTTGCTTCAAACCATAGACAGCTTTATCCATAATATAGCAATGATCAGGGTACTTTCCGTTCATGAAACCCGGTGGTTTCTCAACATATACAGTCTCCTCTAGTTCTCCATTCAAGAATGCACATTTGACGTCCATTTGAAAGACTTCAAAATTCTTATGAGCAACATATGCCAGAAAGATCCGAACCAATTCTAGCCTTGCTACAGGAGCGAAGGTTTCTTCATAATCTATCCCTTCTTCCTAAAAATATGCCTTGACCACCAGCCTTGCCTTGTTGCGAATTACATTTCTCTCTTTATCCATCTTGTTCCTGAAAACCCATTTTAACCCAACCACAGATGCATCCTTTGGTGTGGGAATAAGTCTCCAGACTCGATTTCGCTCAAACTTGTGGAGTTCGTCTTGCATTGCCTGTACCCAATCGGAGTGATCGAGTGCAGTAAAAACCGTTTTTGGTTCTATTTTCGAGATGAATGAATTGAACATGCAAAATTCTACTTGAGAGAACAGAGCTGTTTGCTTCGCTTTTATTTGAGACCGAGTAAGAACGCCCTCTGATGTTTCACCGATTACTTGAGTCTTTGGATGATCTTTTGCCCATTTTATGAGAGGAGGGTAGTTTGGATCATAGGCAGGATCCAGTTCAGCATTTATTTCTTCCTCTAATTCTGATTGAGAATTTTCGTCATTTGTGTTGTTTTCTCCCCCTCGAATGACGAAACAAGCTCAACATCTAGTTCAGAATTTTCCCCCTCGAATGATGAAACAGTTTCGGCTTCAGGCTTAGAATTCTCCCCCTCGATTGGACGTTCGTTAGGTATGGTGGTTGATGGATTCTCCCCCTGGATAGTAGAATGGGAAGGTTCACTTGGCTTTTGAGATTTTGTAGATTCTTGAGATCCACTAGAACTTGAAGTTTCGCTTTCCTTGATTTTAGCAGCTTCGTCATTTACCTTCTTCAGATTATCTACTTCTTTGTCAGCTGCTTTCGCTTCAGAGAGAATAGCAGTCTCTGGTTCATCAAAGAGCTTCACATATTCTTCAAATAAGTTGGAAATAGGAATCGAGACCTAACCAGTTTGAGGAAAGATTTCATCCATTGGTTCTATGCTTGATGTGAGTTTCTTCACATAGTTATCATCAAACGACACGTAATATGTTTCTTCGGTTTTCTTTGATCGTTTATTCAGAACCCTGTATGCTTTTGAAGTAAGCGAATACCCAAGAAAAATTCCTTCGTCTGCCTTCACATCAAACTTGTTTCAGTTCTATTTAGAATTGAAGATAAAGCATCTTGAACCAAACACATGAAAAAACTTGACATTAGGCTTGCGGTTGTTTAGAATTTTATAAGGAGTTATTGTGAATTGCTTGTTGAGTAAAGACCGGTTTTGGGTGTAGCAAGCAGTGGCAATAGCATCAGCCTAGAAATACAGGGGCAACGAAGCGAAGCTGAGCATGGTTCGGGCTGTTTCACACAACGAGCGGTTTCGCCTTTCAACGACCCCATTTTGTTGTGGAGTATAGGGAGCAGAAAAATTGTGAGACACTCCCTTTTTAGCAAGAAATTCTTCAAACACTTGGTTTTTGAATTCCAACCCATTGTCGTTGCGAATGTTTCTAACCACCTTTCGCAATTGAAGTTCTACTTGCTTTATAAAGACTTTGAGCTTGGGCGTTGCTTCTGATTTCTGTTTAAGAAAGAAAACCCAGGTGAAACGAGAAAAATCATCAACTATGACAAGTATATATTTGTTACCACCGATGCTTTCAATAGCTGAAGGTCCACACAGATCAATATGTAGGAGCTCAAGCGGTTCGATGATCTTTGTGTTAACACGAGTTGGATGACTTTTCCTGCTTTGCTTTCAAACTTGAGAAGTGGAAGTTCTCACACATGATCACCAAGAACTAGCTTGTTGATGTCTTTGAAGTTGAGGTGCGAGAGCCTTCGGTGCCATAGCCAACTTTCGTTAGAATGTGCTTTCGTTAGTAGGCATATAGATGGCTTCCCTCGTATTGGATTAAGGTTCAATGGATACATTTCGCCTTTTCTTTGAGATTTCAGCAGAACATTCTTGGTCTTCTTTTCTATTATCTCTGACCCTTCATCATCGAACGATACCTTAAGTCCTGTTCGCACCACCAGTTGCGAGACACTGATGAGATTGTGTTGTAAGACTTCTACATATGCCACCTTTCTGATCGATAAATCTCCATTTGTGATTATTCCATAGCTTTTTATTGTGCCAAAAGAATTATTTCCATTCTTGACACATCCTCCATCCTTCAGAGCCCAAAACTCCCGTAGCTCTTCCCTTCTCCCTGTCATGTGACGTGAGCAGCCACTATCAATATACCATTCATCATCAAACTGTTCGTCACGTATAACCTACAAAAATTAAACAGATTTAGGAACCCAAAGTTTCTTGGGTCCTTGTGAGCCTTTTACAGAACAGGGAATAGTAAGAGAAGAATCAACCAAAAAAGTTCGTTTTATTAAGGTGGTTTCATCTTTTCTTTTAATTTTGAAAACTTTGATTTTGCTAGCTTTAGTTTCTTTAAATTCAGACTTTGGAATTGTGTTCTTATTGTTCACAAACTTTTGGTTCTGTTTCTTAGAGTTAGCAGACGTTTTCTTTGTCTCATTTTCATCTTCCGAGACTAGCTTCCCTTTTCCCTTCATATCCACTTTTGGATTTTGCTTTGAGTGAGGGGGATGAGTTTTAGGAGCGAAACCTAGCTTTAGGTTCTTTCTGTCTGAAGATGGAGAACCAAAACCACTCTTTTGGCTTCGTTTGCTTCCATTTTGGGAGTCGAAACTACTCTTTCGGTTCGCTTGACTGCAGGAATGGCATTGAGTACAAGGAGTAGAGTTTCACTTTGATTTTGCTTCTTCGGTAAGGAGTGAAGATTTGTCTGAGTGAACATAATTAGGGTTTTGGGACTTCCAAAACTGCTTCCTTTCAGAGAGTGTCTTCTTGTATCTCCTATTACGTTGATGTTTCTGCTCTGACCACTGCTTTGGAGTTTTATGGATATTAGCCTTGGGTCTCAGTCTTTCATCACGAGTTTCGCTCTTTAGCGAGGAGGTTTCACTTTTCGCCTTGACTGATTCTTTTGTAATCTTTTTGGTACCACTTGTGCTTGTCACATCAAAATGTGTAGGCTTGTTGAGTGGTTCTGCCACATATCTGCCTTTGACCCTCCATGATGTTTTCTCAGACAGACCAACCGTTTCATTAGGATTGTCGATTGGAGCTGACCAGAAATGCTCCTCACAGCCTTCAGCATTGTCCTCGTTTACTACTGCTGTCAGCTCGGCTGTTTGCTGCTGTGTGACTCCTGTAACTGCATAAACCTGATTTGGTGTGGTTTGAACCTTTTGATATACCACAGCCTTTTCTTCGTCCTCAGAGTCTGTAGACCAGACTTCCACACCACCAAGCTCATCATCCACGAGATTTTCCTGCACAATTAATGCACTCATAGTGTTCTTAGCAGCAACTTTCTTCTTCTTTATTTCTTCTAGCTTTCGCAGGTAGTAGGCTTCATCATCTTCATTCTCATTCTTTTCTGACATCTTTCTCAAGATACAATCTTTGGCAAAGTGATTTTTGCCTTTGCAGAAGTGACAATCAAATCCAGAGTCACCAACAATCTTACTATCCATCTTCGGTTCTTCATGCTGAGGAGAGTTCTTCGGTTCCTCCTTTGCGTTATCCGAACTGTAGCTTCCTTGCCAGTTTTGGTTCTTGGAGATAGGAAAACTCTCGACGCACAAACTTCTTTGGATTAGAGACCATCAAAGCATATTCTTCATTGGTTAGATCAAATTTTGACAGATCTAAATCTTCTTCTTCTTCAGCCACGTTCTTTCCTTTTGATATGAGAGCTAAAGATCCCATGCTTGAAACCACATTCGTTTCTTTGGTCACTGCACTTTCGTCTGATTTTAGAATCCCCACTAACTTCGCCAAAGAGTAAGTTTGAATTGTTCATGATCCTTTATTGTAGACACCGGCACCATCCATTCGGTTCTTAGGCCATTCATGAATATGACCTTTTGCTCAATTACCTTCCTTTCTATGCCATGCTTTATCATTTTGCTGAGAAGATGATTGAAACGGTCAAAGGATTAAATGAGTTTCTCTTCTGTTTTTGCTTGAAGTCTCCAAACTCTGAAAGCAGTAAAGTTTGGATAGAATTTTCAAGATCCTCATCGGTGGAATATAACTCCTTCAATCTAACCCATATCTCGTTTGCCGTCGTGTATGCACTGACCAACCGGAATGTGTCAGATTGTAGGGCGAATCTGATCATTCTTAGTGCTTTAATATTGCTCACAAGCTTTTCCTTTTCGTCTTGAGGAACATCCTTTACATCAACCACGAGTTGGTTGTACTTCTTTTGCGTCTTGATTGTTCTGTTTGATCTAACCCATATCTCGTTTGCCGTCGTGCATGCACTGACCAACCGGAATGTGTCATATTGTAGGGCGAATCTGATCATTCTTAGTGCTTTAATATTGCTCACAAGCTTTTCCTTTTCGTCTTGAGGAACATCCTTTACATCAACCATGAGTTGGTTGTACTTCTTTTGCGTCTTGATTGTTCTGTTTGTGCCACAGTGAACAAACGGACCTATAGTAATCGCTTCCCAGATTAAGTATCCATTATCTTCTGAACCAATCACATAGTCTTCAAAGTGATGCGTCCAGACTTCAGAATCTTGAGTATATAGGATAGGAATCCTGGTGGTTGATCCGACACTGTTTGATATGTTGATTGGGTTCGTTTGTGAATCGTCGAGAGACATGATGATTTTGTTTTGATACCTGTTCAAGATCAGACTAGTAAACAAAGTTAGGGTATGATCGAAGTCTAAGAACTATGTCAATGAAGAATGACGATTCTATCAGAAAACGATAATATTGGAAAACCCTAAAACCTTCTTCAACAGAAGAGATGCATATGGATTACACAGTCTCCTGCTCTGATACCAATTGATGAGTTGAACACTCTTTAGATCGATTAGATCTTAACAGGTAAATCAATAAGAATAACAAATACTAGAACACTCAATGAATCAATCCGTATGTCGAATGATTAAAATATAGTCACACCTCAGAAGAGCTCGATTAAGAACTTCCTCTGTAGAGGTGTGCTAGGGTTTATAGTACAATCAATATGATAATAATGAAAAGCGTTAATGACAAGGATGCATGCATGCACCTTATATACTAAACCCTAGAAAGATAAACACGGTTGGACAGGCCCAAACCGAGAGTACATAATGGACCGAACTACTAAGGCCCAATGGCGCAACCCTTTAAACCCAACACAAAGAATATCAAAATATCTAGTAATTTCAATTAATTTAAAAACCTAATGTTCATTTTCGTTTTTCATGGTGGAAATTGGTAAATCGTCATTTATTTACCTTCAAATATTTTGCAATTGGATTACGACATCCCTTTTCCGAATTGTAAAATATTGTGTTGGGTTCTAGCCTTAATATTTCATGTTCGGTGCTATATGAAGGACTTAAATCAACTAACTTGATTTTCTCCCTTGTAGATGTCTAGTTATGACAACTATGGTCTTCCTGAATCCTTCCCTCATAAAGATGATATTCCACAAGACGATCAAGGTGAAAGATTAATCCCTTATTCGTGTTGTAGTGGAACTTCACTTCCTCCACCTCCTCCAATAGTTCTCCCTGACCCACAAGTTCAAAGACTTGAAAAGTTCAAGGTCACTCAAGTCCTATTGGCTAGCAAACACCGAGATGGAAGGTATGTGTGTGCACCTGTCTTGGAGATGAAGTGACACATTGATAGGCTGGGAATGTTAGGAGTCGATGTCTCGAGGAAGTTGGTTCTTGACTTGGTTCTTCAATCACTTCCTGAGTCATATAGTGAGTTCATTAAAGATTACTATATGACAGATCACGACGTGATCCTTGTTGATCTTACATATTTGCTAATTGCTGCCGAATCAGCAATGATTTGGCGCACTGGTAAAGTAAATTAGAATGGAAGATCTACTTCCCACACTTCCATGGATATTGACAATGGAAACATTGGAAGTACAGAAAAGTCTTTTCTTCCCAATGGAAAGGGATCGACCAAGGTCAAACCATTTGACCAGATGGTAAAGAGAAAGGCTAAGTCTGAGATTGTTTCGTGTACCATTCCGAAAGAGTCTGTTTGTTTCTACTACCAATAGAAGGGGCATTGGATGCGAAGCTTCCGTATCTACCTGAAGGACCACAATGATGGTAAAGTCAAAGTGTTCGACTCTGCGTCAGGTAAGTCCACTATCTAACTCTAGTAAGCTGAGTCTGATCGCGAAGAGATGGATTTCGATCGCATGGTTCGATGATCAAATTTTTGAGTTGCTGCTTAGAAGTTATGATAGATTTCTTAGGAATATTTAGTAACATAGTTTTCATTTATAATTGCATTGTAAGGACAAGTTTTCTGCACTTTTTATAAATAAATAAAAATTTGATTTTATCTTGTTTTATATTTCCTTGAAATGGCATTTGTGAAAATTGATGTTTGTATATTTCTATTGTTAGCAATATTGGAAAATGGATTTGATTCTTTCGTTTGTGGTAGTTTCAAAATTTGCCAAATAAGGAAAGATTCTCATCACCCAAGTTTCAATTGGATAGAAACTTGGAATTATGCGACTTGTATTGTGTGATGAATGAGAACCTTCATCTTTGGGAAATTAAGACTAATTCCTTGTTCACATGTGTATGTGAGTCAAGTGAAGGACTAGGGGATCGGGTACACTTGGTTGTGCACTGGTCAAGTCCACCACAAAGAACGAGAAGAATATTCGTTATGATTTACTAAAAGTTTAGTAAAACATGGTTATACTTACAATATTAAGTGTAATTCTGAATCATTGAAAAAGTTTCAATGTGTGGCAGAATGAATAAGAAGAATCAAATTAGGCAGAAATATAAAAGTTTCTCCAATCTGAAAGGAAGGGAAAGTACTTGAGTATCGTGTTTTATGATTATCTTAGTGATTATGAAACCATATCACAATTGATCCTCTAAGGACATCTTAGTGCATTTGTATGGCTAAGAAGAGGAATCGTGAATTGTTTAAATGATTACATCAAAAGATGAGTCATACTTCCTTCCAAAATCGAATCTTAGAGTCAAACTCCAAGATTGTGCCTTGAGTGACATAATCTTAAGAAAAGTTTTATAACAGTCATCAAATGTAGAATAAAATGTTTCTTACTTCTGTACATTTGAAATTGGTAAGTTGTGATGTCTTGGATAAGACAAAGACCAACTAAGACCAATTGTGTGAAGTGTTTTGTCTTGATAAGAAACCACACTAACTCTTGAATATTTATTTATCAAGGACTGTTTCTTGACAAGAGAATATTATATGTCCAGAGGTCTGTGGGAGTCTTAAAGATCTTGAAAAGGTTTTAAGAATTAATCAAGAATAAACCTATTATTAATCACTAGCACACGACATGAGGTTTGTAACTTATCGTGTCAACATATTCTTGTTTCTGTGCCCATTCCAATTAAGGTTGACTATGCATGCGAGTTCTATGAGTTCTCAATTGTCTGTATAAGGCAAAGCACCTTGATCAGTGAAAGTTCATTGATCAGTAAGAGTGATCTGTTAAACAACTTGGAAGACATGGTAGGCCCTTGTGCTGCCAGGTGGCAAGAAATTAAGATTGAACAAGTTCAGTCCATATGAGTTTGGATTTGTCACTAAGTGTCATAAGGTTTCTCTCCACTTCATGAAAATGAGTGTAAGTAAACGCTTTCACTAAGTAGATTTTAAAGAGTTAGCAGTTGTGTTAATTGTGTTCTCAAATTCGATTATGATTACGACATCCCTCTTCATAGTTCGAATTGTGAGAAATGGCAAAAGGTCTAAACATTTGAGACTTATTGATGTAAGTTCTAAAATTGTTTAGACACACATGTGAGCTATCTAAAGAAAGGTGTATGAGTTTGAGAAGCCTAGATAAAGTCTTATCGAAGCATCTCGTATCAGAAATATGAACTTTGGTAAGAATGTCAACAAGTATTGATTTCTAGAAGTCCAGCTGATTTTTGGATACATGTCAAAGCTAGTGGGAGCATAAGTATTATGCTAATAATAATGTAATTATTATGCTAGTGGGAGCACAATTATTACGTTAAGTGTTGCGAGTTAGCAATGTTAATTATAGAAAACAAAAGTCTCAATTCACAAAGTCACAGAGTTTGAAAAGTTGTTTTGCTATAATTAAGGGAGAGGAAATTATACTTCATTTCACATCTGAAAGTTTAGATTGAGATTTTAATCAAATTTAGTCAATGAAATATATGAATGTTATGTTGAAATGATTCAGCATAAGGAAATTATGTATATGGAAATATTATAGCAAGAGACTGGTAAAGTATCACGTCGGTATGTAAGGCATTATGAATTGTGTCCCATATGCTTCGGCTATAGGATCGATTGCATATGCTATAATATTTATGTGTTCTGAATTTTCCAAATGCCTAGGGCATTAAGAGGGAAAATGGACCAGAACTGTATATGACTAAAGTTGTTAAACGATTGCTAAGAACAATCCAAGGTTCGCTAAAGATTGGTTGCTTATGGACAATTGGAAGTATAGTAATGGATGGACCATATTGACATGATTTTGAATAGATAGGATTTTATTAAGAATGGATTGTCATATGTAAAATATGGAAATGTTTCCATGATGGGGTTTTAATATTAAGAATCTATGTTAGAAACTTTTATGCAAGAATAATGTTCAAAGGAATGTACTTTGAATGTGAGACTTCGTATCTATGGAATTGTCTTGTAACAATCTCCAGTGGAATACTTTATAATTTCATTGTCCAAGTCTCTATGACTTTGGAGCATTGACATTACAAAAGGATCATTGCATAAGGGTTTGAACCTAACACATTCTAACAGTGGCAAGAATTTTGTATTCTTACACTTACAATAAGGATTTGGAATTGTGAAATGAGAGTCATTGGAAATGTTTACAATTGATCTATTTCACAAAGTAAGGACCATAGATAAACATAGTGTGCATGCTTGGAGCATGGGAAAACAATTGATTTAATTCAAGTATTAAGTTGATTAGCCGAAACATTGTACAATGAATAATGAGTAATCAATATGATGATTAAATAACAAGTGTTTTATTTATATTCAAAAGTTTTGAAACCATATTGGATTCGATTATTATTGTGTTTCACTTTGCATGTTTTGACTTCCCGAATAATAAGATTATTCAAACATCCACAGTCGATCATACTTTGGAAGTAGGATATTAAAGTAGACTATCATGAGTGGGTTTTTGTAAGACCGTTAGACATAGCAAAAGTTTGCTACAAACATTCATGAGTACTCCTATAATAAGATTTGAGTATTGGACTAAACCCACGCTCACTGAATCACTTCATGGATTTTATCACAAGTGATCATGAGACGAAAATATTTTATATTCTTGAAACGGAGATATATGAGTTGTAGCTTACAAGTTGGTTGCACATTGATGATGCGAAAGCGCACCAGTAACTTGGTGTTATAAAATGCATTGTTGTGTGTGATTTGATGAGTAAGTGGAGCAAGCATATGAGTTGAAGTTTCTCCGTTCCTTTTATCCAATGTGGGATAAAAGTGATATATGTGGGCCCCTCGATGATTTGGTGATGACAAACCTAAGCGCTTGGCCAAGCCTGGACTAATTTGATTTGTTCAATTAGTCAGTCATCATAAATCGGAAATCGGGAAACAACGCATGAGCAGAGAGAATGTTTATAATCCATGTCTCAGTTCATACGATATCTTGTAGAATGGAGCAATATATGATCCCTTATCTAATGGACGCGTCATTGATTTGTTCAGAGTTCCACAACGACTTTTAGAGAGCTACGACTGCTAGTCGGTTTTTCAAGTCGTACTTGCAATTATAGTTATTAGACTTATCCAAGTGGGAGACTGTTGGATTAGGTGTCTAAGCTCATAACTATAATTGGTATGTACTTGACCCGAAAATAGCATGGTCTATTTGGGTAGCAACTCTCTGGAACAATTCGATAGGATGGATATTTGAGAAAGAGGTTATTGTGATTTATTAATATATTAAAAGTATAATATATTGAGAAATCATATTATTTAATTAGTATTGATCAAGAATTAATTTGGAATTAATTTAGTGATCAAAAGAGACTAATTAAATTAACGGAGACTGATTATGTAAATCAGTGATACATATGGTTTGGGCTATTGATCCATGATGGACTAAGTTTATGTGAGAGTCCATGATAAGTTAGTCCATGTGTATTATGGATCAGAAGCCTAAGTGTATGGATTAGGGTTTACAAATGACCCTTGGAATTCTACACTATATATATGTAGCCCTTAAGCCAAAAATCATGCACTAGTGATTCTAAGAAGCTCAAAACGATTTTTGTGTCTCCAAGCCACTCTCTCAAGTTCCTCCTTTTGTTCTTGGTTTGTTGTAAGACATTTTAGGCACAACACTTGGGGTGCTAGGCTCTCTTAAGGTCGAAGTTCTACTAGCTACATCAAAAGGTAATCTTCTTACTTATTTTATGATTCATATATGAAATTTTGTATGCTAGTTTAGGCTTCATGCTTTAGATACCAATATTGTATGTATAATTAAAGAAAACTTAGATCCAAAGCATTAGGGTTGTATGTGCACCATAGGAATGTTAGAGTACATCAAACCCAAGAAAAATATGGACCAAGGAGAGGCCGACATATGGCACAAATTGGTTGGGGAGACGTAGCCTTAAAATGCATGACATGCACCCCCTTTTCCTGTCGTGCATCCCAAAAACGACTATAAATAGGAGGCCAAGCCTCATTTCCTTCCCACACCTTCCAAGATCTTCTCTCTCGAGTTGCTTTTTGATTTTAGCCTATTTTCCCTTAGTTTTAGTCTTCGGCAAAGCCATGTGACCCCTGAAGTAGTAGTAGCTAGCGAGTAGAAGCTCTGTCAGTGCAATTTCCTAACTTTTGTCAGGAAGAACTTCTGTAAGTTAAGCTACACTCTAGTCTTTTCAGTGTAACTTATATTTATAGTCATATGTCATTATTTTAAATATATAAATAAGATTTGTATGTGGTTTCAACGTCATATTACTGATTGATCTACTTACGGGGATGATGTGACAACCGACAATTTTGGTCAAAGATAAGTCAGCAAGTTAACTTAGTCAACTCAGTAGTACTTGTATATTAGGGCGTACACTATATTTCCTAATGTACAACTTACTATTATAATACAATGTATCACTCAGAAGATTCTTATGTTTAACAATCTGAATCCTAAATTGGGTGAGTGATGTAACAAATCGATAAAACATAACTATGTATCCTTCAAGGATGGAGAACACTCATAACACGGCGTAGTGGAGTTCATAATGCTAACACTACGAGGTAAAACCATAAGAAAAACTACAAACACCATCTCTCTAAACTCTTTCTCTCTCTCTAAAAATCTATCTCTATGTCTAAAATCTCTCCCAAATCTCTCTACAAACCTCTATTCCAAATCTCTCCCAAGTCTCTCTCAAACTTTTTCATAAACACCAACATCATCTTATCTCTTCCTTTGTTGAAAACGGCTCGAATCGGATGGAGAAAACCTAAAAGAACAAGCTCATTTCAGAATACACTATTCATTTCCGGAGCCTCTCTTCTTGGTCCGGAACCCTCTCAGTCCGGAACCCTCTCAATCTGGAACCCTCTTAGTCCAGAACACCTTCTCAAGAACCGGACAATTTCACATCCCGGAACCCCTTTTGGCTTCGGAACTCTCTCACTCCGGAAGGTTTCACTCCGGAACTCTTCACACCCGACATTTCGCTCCGGAATCTTCTGATGCTCCAGACATTCTCGCATTCTGGAAGCCTCGCAAACTCGAAAGACCAAGCCGACTCCGGACCTGCTGACTTCGCATCGCTACCCTGGAACCTACTAATCAACTTCGGAAGCTGCTGTGTGACTCCGGAACTTGGAGATTAGCTTCATAATTCACCCTTTTGACTCTGGAAATGACTAATTGACTCCAGAACCCTCGCAAATCCCAACCCTATTCCGGATTTTTGATAATTTCGGACCTTTTTGTAATTTTAGGAGTTTTTGACGCCGAAAATTTCCTCAAACTCGTAATTTTCATGACTTAAACCCTCAAAACTTCTATTTTATGCCAAATTTGAAGCTTTAAATCATATTTTCATAAAATAATATGTACAGTTATATTATTTTAATCAACCACTTGCCCACTTGTATTGTCACGTGATTGGTTGAAACTTACTTTCCCAAAGTGATATCACACATACCCAGACAAATGTCACTTCTCATTTCCTCATCCTATATTTCCTTCATATGTCTATATACTCACGAAATTTAGTCCATACCCCAAACCCATTCCCAGTTAACATTTCTTCCTACTTTCTCTCAAAAGCAAATCTTCCTTTTCTCTCCAAGTTCTTCATTAGAAGATCATATTTCCTTTCAAGCAAAACTCTTAAGGATTTTTGGTAAGTATTCATATATAATCTAAGTGGTTATGCAAACATCTTCATGTTAGTTCATCTTATTCACACATTATTATGTGTAACACCCGATTCCTAGTACGCAGTCAATTCAAGCATTTCTTCTGTTTTTCTCTGGGACTCGACGAGTTGGAGGACCAACTCGTCGAGTAGAGTCGAGATCCGCGGACCGTTTAAGCGACCTACTCGACGAGTCGGAATACTGACTCGGCGAGTAGGTGCTGTTTGAGTGAAACCCTAAATCTGAGGGTTTGCACCCTATTTAAACACCTTATCTCAGCCTCCATCGCCCTTATCACTCCCAGAAAGCTGTGTAGAGAAACCCTAGCCGTTTTTGTGTGTTTTAAGGCCATTTTGGTGCTTTTTGGTGGGTTGTGAAGCTTGAGAAGAGGAAAGGAGCTTGTGAGACCAAGGGGAAACAAGAAGATCCATAGTTTGGAGCTCATTTTCAGCTTATTGGAGGTATGAAGCTGAACCTTTGTCTATAGATCTTGATTTTTGGGCCTTTTCCTTCATCTTTCTAAGCCCTAGAAAGGTGATATTTGGGATTTAGTATCGGAAGTCAGTGTATGCTTTAGATCCAGGTCTCTTGGGGGGTTTTATGGCAGAAAGGTGCCCATTTTGTTGCCATGAACACCCCATGCACCATGGAGGCCATCTTTTATGGCTTTTTGGGCCAAAGACCCCTTGCATGTGTACCAAGTTTGGAACTTTACGTATGAAATGGACATTAGGGGGCCAGATCTATGGTTTTAAGGTGTTAAGGCCCATTGAAATCGACTATATAGTATTGCTCAAGGATGGACTCGACGAGTTGTTCTTGGGACTCGGCGAGTCGCGGTGTTATGAGCACCAAATCTTTTCTGTGGATGGACCAGTTGTTAGGGAGGAAAGCCCCGTAGATGTTTAGACGCTAAAACAGACCTGGGAATCATGAGACTCGACGAGTGTATGAACAGGCTCGGCGAGTCCAAGGAAATCTTCCAATCTTTGAAGATGAACTCGACGAGTTGTTCATACAACTCGGCGAGTCGTAGACCAGACACATTCTTATGAGGGAGATGAACTCGCCGAGTTCAAGGAGGAACTCTACGAGTCGGATGAAGATGGTCCCAATGTTTTGAACGAAGGAGAACCCGTCGAGTTCTTGCTAGACTCGACGAGTGGAGTCGGGGTTGGATCGGGTTAGTGGAGTATGGACTCGACGAGTTGGTAGACCAACTCGGCAAGTCAGGTCAACGGGGTGTTGACTTTGACCAATGTTGACCTTGCTTGGTTTTAGTATTGACCCTGGTTAGGGTTGTTTGTTCTGTTTGATGAGTTGAGGGTTGTCGTGTAGGGATTGACGGGTCGAGAAGAGCCGACCTTCACACCGGGGACAGTTCAGACACTACACGACATCGAGGTGAGTTACCTTCCAGTAGGAGTGGGTCTAAGGCACCAAGGCCGGCCCACTAGTGATTGTTAGTTGGGATGATTATCTTTGTGATAATTGTCTGGTCTGTTATTGTGGATATGTCAGTATGCTAGATTGCTTGGTATGGAAGTATGCTAGTTGCTTTGTTATGTGAGATAGTATCAGTAGGAGGGAACTAGTCCCCGATTCGGTCGTTAGGACCAATGGGTAGGTCGGACACCCCAGATACGTCTGACATCATGATTGTGATATGGTATTATGTGTTAGCATTAGGGGTGAAATAGTCCCCGTGTTCGGTTGAGATAGACCGGATGGTAGGTCAGCACCCCAGAATGGCTTGACATGGGTAGGACGGGCGCCTCAGAATTGCCCGACAGTATGTATGCTATGTGGTTGTTTGGTATGTGGTATGATGGGGGAACTCACTAATCTTTGTGCTTACAGTTTCAGTTTTGGTTTCAGGTACCTCTTCGTCTAAGGGGAAGGAGCAGGCGGTGTAGCAGCGTGTCACACACACCTATGATTTCCGCTTAGAGTTTTCTGGGATTGTACTCTGATATTTGATACTTTAGATGTTTTGGTTTGAGACTTGATATTATGGTTCTATGTTTTGACATGACTTGATAAACTATTTTATAAATCACTTAATTAAAATGAAATTTTTGGCCTCGAATTTTGGGATGTTACATTATGTTTTTAAACTATTAAAATACAACTAGCTTCACGTATTCTAAACTCGAAGATCACCGTTTTTATCTCATTATCTAACCGCGACTACGCATAAGGTGAGTTCATACCCCTACACTTTTCAACGATTTTTCTATATTTTAGGGGGGGGGGGGGGAATACAAGTATAACACAAGGAAAATTGTGTTAAAATACAAACCATTATTTATGTTTTCTTACATTTTATGTATCTTTTTACGTAAAAATATCAAATATACGAAACGACATTACTACCAAATTTATAAACGTTTATATGCAAAGTTGTCAAAATACAAAGCCGTCATTTTATCGCTACATACATTTTAAACTATAATAGGTATAGTCTAGAAATCATTGGCGTTATTTTACCCTTTCGGGATTTAGAAATAATTATATAAAAGTATAATTATTTTCATACTATACAAACACTATGAAAGGGTAATATTTACATTATACAACAAAAAGGAGTTTTCATTTCATTTGACATAAACATGTTAATGAATAAATTTGTGAGACATTCGGCTTCACGGTACCTCTAAAGTACCGCATTAAAGTCTTGTAATTGTAACCAAAATCTCTTGTAGGGAGAGCGTGATAGTTGTGTATAGATCTATACAGGATTGACAATCCCACAGCTAAATTGTTAGCTATAGTTAGACCGGTAGGTATGGGGTGACAAATGTCATAACATTTCCGAAGCCTGAAGAACGTCGTTTGTAACAACCCGATATTTCAACTCAATGTAATAATTTAGGTTAACCATTGTAACTAGTTTTAAAGCAATAAAGAGAAATTATTTGAATATTATATACATTTAAAAGATGTAATAAAAATTATCGTCAAAAATAAAATGTTAAATAAACTTGATTGGGATGAATAAGGTGGTAGAAATCGTAAAAAGGATTCCGAAAATATAAAGAACACCGAAATCCGGATAATAACAAAGAAGTTATGACCTATCAAATATCTGTGACAAAACCGGCAAAACGCTGTGTAGCGTAAAAACTGAATTTACAATAAAATGCTTTTTAGCCTTAGGTATCTAAATGAAAGTCGTAGAATACGTTAAACCGTGAACATAAATAAAAAGAACGTACAAATCTGACTTCATATGAAGAAGTTATGATATTTCTAAGATTCAACATAGCAGTACACAGCCCGAAATTCGAAATAAAGATCGAGCTTTGGCCGACACTACATAAAGGAGAATCGAAGGTCTTGTCAATAGTAGTAGAACGGTAAAAAACAGACGAAAACGGACGTCGAATAAAAAAGTTATGAATTTTTAACGGACTATTCCAGTCCCGGCCTGTCAAAAATATAAATTTAAAAATAAATTCAAAATTAGCTAACTAAGTCTAAAAGAAAGTTGTAGAACATGTTCTCACCTACGCGTGGATATAAAGAACGTCAAAAACAGAGCTCGTATGCGAAAAATACGAATTTTTGAAGTTTGGAAAATAGAAGTACGCCCCGCTTACAAGAGTACGCCCAGCGTACTCGGAAGCTAGGCCTCGGATTGACCATGTCGCCTCTTTCTTCGCATGCAAAACGTGTCTCGCTCAATCGACACGTCCGAAGCCAGGAAGCCACTTCGCCCCGCATACGAAAAGATTACGCCCATCGTAATCGGACTAGCCTTGACGCGTATCTCGTAGCCTCGCCACGCCCGAAGTTCGGATAAGACTCAAATTAGTACGCCTCGCATACGGGAAGTACGCCCAACGTACTGAGGTTTTCATTTGTACGCCCAGCGTACAAGAATATTACGCCCAACGTAATACTGGACCTCAGCCTCCTACAAATAGGATGCGAGGCCTCCGGGTTTGGTTTAACATTTTCAAAACCTCTCTCCTCTTTAACACCCTTTCAAGCCACTTTTAACCCCCCCCCCCCCCCCCCCCCGAAGCGTAGAATACAACCCTAACACCCGAAGAAAGCCAGGAGTCCCGAGCCCTCAAGAAAACAAGCTTTTCCAATCAAAACTCTGCCGAATGAAGGCCGATTTTTCATCAAAAACTCTCAGTTTCGTCAAGAGAAATCCCTCCTAGAAACGAAACGCTGCCTGAAACACCACTCATCATGTGAGTTCATACCCCTGCGTTTTTACTATTTTTCATTTTTTAGGGGGGAATACAAGTCTAACACAAGAATATTATGTTTACAAATAAATAATTTTTAAAAAATTTTTAAAATGACTTTAATGTTTTATAAATTCTTTTTAACTTATATTTTACCAAAATCATATATATATATATATATATATATATATATATATATATATATATATATATATATATAAGATTTAAAGGGCTTTGGACTAATAATTCGCTTTATTTCCCTTTTCCTTGTTTGGATGTGAGCTCAGAGTAGAATTATTTGTCCGAATGTCGTTTCAATTTTAATTATATATATATATATATATATATATATATATATATATATATATATATATATATATATATATATATATATATATATATATATATATATATATATATGAATATAAAAGTTAATTCAATCAGATTAATATTCCCTTTGTAACATATCGAGCAAAGGGAATACTTTCAGGAATATTACATATCAAACAGAAAACATATGTAAATTATAACAGGTATAATTTATGGAACTCTTAAACTATTATCACGAACTAGTTATACAAAGTTTAACAGATTACTCTTGTACAAATACTTTAAATTCAAGAATACTAGAGAAAGATCATACAATCAGTTTATCATTTGTTAAAAACGACTTTTAATCATTTGTTATATATGTAATCCTCAATATGCTTTTTGTGAGACAATGTTTAGTTGCTTATTCATTTAGGCAATACAGTTAAAGTCCTAATATTATAACCTGAATCTCCGGATAGAGAGCGAAACAAATGTGTATAGATCTATACTGGATTGACAATCCTGCACTCAGACTGTTAGCTACAGCCGGGAAGGCATGCCTATGAGTGACAAATGTCGTTAATAGTTTTGACGCCTACAAAGCGTCATAGCAGACAATTAGTCATAGTATGGTTATAATAACTCACCAAAAAGATATGAACAAATACGATTAGTGTATAACTAATTAAAACAAAGGTTGAGAATACAAAGTACTGGTTTACTATAATACAATTTATAGTATTACATTACAAATTACAAATTACAGCTGGTGGAGTCCGGCGTACTCACTTTTACAGGGTTTTCAAAAAGTACAATTACAAAACTTGGAAAAACGTAAACAATATAGAAAACATTCTTTTTATAGTTTTATTGAATTAAAGCTATGTTAAACTACATTATAGTTTTATTGAATTAAAACTATGTTATACTACTTTATGGTTTTACTGAAACTAAGTTACACCATTTTATAATACTCACACATAACGGTTTTATGGGATTAAAAATACTTTTCAGTTACATCAGAAAATATAGGATTTTCTGGAACAATGAACATACTCTGTCTTTCAAGGATCAGTTAGAAAACTTTTAAACATAAATACTTATGCACTCACTCAACTTAAATGTTGATACTCTCTTTTTCAAAATACTTGTATTCTCAGGGAACCAAATAACAGGTACCTTGCAAAGCTTTTGAAGACGGAGCAGTATAGAGTTGCGTCTTTTGTTTTGTTATATCTATTTTGGTGTCAATATACAATAATTGAACACACATGTAAAGTTATTATTCTTTAATACAATGGTTGTTGTACTTTGATTACTATGATGCATGTGTTGTGATACTTAAACATGAAGTCATCAACCCCCGACGTTTCCGCCACTCCGGTTTGGGGGTGTGATAGATTGGTATCAGAGCATTGTTTATAGTGAACTCAGTATATCAATTCATAAAAGATATACAAACTATAAATACAATGGGGCCGAAGTGCTCTGACTACAAGTATACTTTTAAAATATAAGTATTTTATAATAAGTATACTAACACTGATACATATAGGAACAGTATCACAGTTATAACTACATTAAAGTATTTGGATGTTGGACACTACAGTTAAACCTAAATAGTTATGTAATCATATCTGAAATAAATATAGCCTGATCAACTATATTTATTTGAGATACGACCAACATGTGTTTGGGAGTGATGGTAGTGTCGTGACAAGTCTAAAACTTACCGATAAACCATACAGAAAACCTTTAACATACAAATTCAAAATATTATAGGAATATTTCATAATAATACATTCCTTCTGTTTATCTTACTTTTAAATTCTCGTACAGATATTATGGCATGATATTCTCTGCATGGAGATCCCTACTTCCCTAATCAAGGGAATAATGGATGGATAGTAGAAGATCCGGATGAGGATCCAGAAGAGGAGGAGGAACCAATGGAGGAAGAAGAGGAAGAAGAAGAAGAAGAAGAAGAAGAAGAAGAAGAAGAAGAAGAAGAAGAAGAAGAAGAAGATTCTGATAGCATAGACACAAAATCCGAAGTATACAACCCCCCACCAGCCGTCAAACACCCCGTAATAGGACAAGATTTTCAAGGACCAACACCAGCATGGGCCGCATACTTGCGCCACTGGAGTCAACAACAAGGCCAACGCCCTCCTTACATGATGGAAAAAGGCTTTTATAACCTCTCCAGATGAGGTTTATCCGCCATGGCTCTCCCTGTCATAGTACACCGCATTGCTCGCCAAACTGATCAGGCACATATTTCAATAAACCGAATCCTTGAAGTAAATGCAACTGCCCAGATTAATAGTGCTGATATTCGTCGTCTAGATGAAGTTCATGACCAAAACCGAACTCACACCGAAGTACTATAAGGAAAAGTGGATGCTGCCCAAGACGAACTAAGATCACTAAGGGAGCATCAGATTGCCCTGGAAAGGCGTTTAATGGAAACAGAACATCAGGGAGCAGAGTCCAGTGTTCGGCGTAGTACTCACAACAAGTAGTATTTACACTACTTCCAAATTTTGATATAAACTATGACTTCGAATATATATGTTAATACTAATCTTATCTATGTATAACCCAACCCTGTTATTAGACTTCTATACTAATCAGGGAAATGTAATGATGTCAAGTTTTCTTTAAACTTTGATGTACTTTAGACCAGTAACAAGGTCAGACTTTCCAGTAACATTATATATGAATATATATCAAAGTAATTGACTAGCATTTTACTTCATTGGTTATCACATCGAAATTCATAAGTTTATCTTTTTATATATAAACTATTACTAGACATGGCTTGGTTTATACACATTTTAATGCATGTTTGTGATGTTTATTTTATGATTATTATATGTTATGTTTGATGTATGAAAATGATTTTTACAAGCTAAAAAACATTCTATCATAAAATAATATCACATGGAGTTTGAATAAAAAATATTTAAAAGGTAACATAAGATGTTAATAAATGACTATTTATAAAAATAATTTTACGGGTTACCAGTTAAAAATTAATTTTTTGTTCAAAACAGTTTTATTGTAAAATTTATAAATTGTTAGCATTAAAATATTTAAAATGGTTTAAAAGGTGTTTAAACATTATACAAACTGCATGTCTTTATAATAAATAAGATTTTTTTATTAAAAAGACTAAAATCGGTTTATAGTGTTATTGTAACACCCGATTCCTGGTACGTATTTAAATTCAAGAAATGTTGCAATTTACTATGGGACTCGACGAGTTGGAGGCCCAACTCGTCGAGTAGACTCGAATTTTGATCGGGGGTTTAAGTGACCTACTCGACGAGTCGGGAGACCGACTCGACGAGTAGGAGCTGTCTGGACAAAACCCTAATATTTAGGGTTTGCACCATATTTAAACAACTTAACTCGTCCCAATCCAGCCTCCATCATCCCTCTCACTTCCAGAAGACCCTAACTCGAAACCCTAACCATTTATTGAGTGTTCTAGAGCTTGTGGTGCCCTTTTTGTGTGTATTTGAAGTTGGAGAAGAAAAAGGAAGCTTGGGAGTTCAAGTAGAAGCAAGGAGATCCATAAGTTTTACTTCATTCTCAACTCATTCGGATTTTGTGGGTCTGCTTAGAGTTGCACTTCGGATCTGGGGTTATTGGGGGTCTTTATGGCATAAAGGTGCCAACTTTGTTGCCATAAACACCCCATGCATCTTGTAGACCTCCTTTTATGGCTTTTTGAGACAAAGGCCCCATGCATGTACATCAAGTTTGAAGCTTTACGTATAAAATGGAGCCTAGGAGGCCATATCTATGGTTTTGACGCGTTAAGACCCATTATAATCGACTGTATAGTTTTGGACAAAGATAGTTTTGGACAAAGAGGGACTCGGCGAGTCACTTGGGTGACTCGGCGAGTCGGGATGCTTTTTCCCCCAAAACGTCTTCTGGAAGTGGTTTTGATTGAGGAGAAGGAACACTCAGTCTGCTAGGGGTTTGTATTGGACCTGGAAATCATAGGACTCGGCGAGTGTATGAACAGACTCGGCGAGTCCAAGGCAATCTCCCAAACCATGAAGACGGACTCGACGAGTTGTTTATAGAACGCGGCGAGTCATAGACTGGACACATTCATATGATGAAGATGAACTTGACGAGTTCAAGGATGAGCTCAACGAGTCGGTTGAAGATGGTTCTGATGCTATGGTTAAAGGTGAACTCGTCGAGTTCTTGCTAGAATCGACGAGTAGAGTCGGGGGTTGTATCATTTTGAAAGAATAGGGACTCGACGAGTTGGTGGACCAACTCGGCGAGTCAAGTCAACTGGATGTTAACTTTGACCAGGGTTTGACCTTGACTTTGACTTGGATTTAGGTTGACCCATGTAAGGGTTATGAGTATGCATTAGTAATCGGAAAAGGTCGTTGTGTAGGGATTGAGGAGTAGAGACGAGTCGATTCCCGTGCCAAGGACTGTGGGGACACTACACGACATCGAGGTGAGTTACCTTCCAGTAGCGGTGGGTCTAAGGCCACAATGCCGACCCACCAGTAGGAGTGTATGTTAGACAATTGTCTTTGTGATAATTGTCTGTGTTTACTGCTACTTGATATGTTTATGTATTAGCTAGATATGATGTTATGTGATCATAGATAGTTCCCAAGCTATCGGCTGATAGGGCCGAAGGGGTAGTTTAGTATCCAGTTACACTAGACAGATTATGATGATGTGATAATATGTGGTAGACCGGTTGAGAGGACAGAAGGGGTAGGCCAGCACCTAGATATGCTGGGCAAGGTCACCAGTCGAGAGGACCGAAGGGGTAGGCTAGCACCCAGATATGCTAGGCAAGGTCACCGGTCGAGAGGACCGAAGGGGTAGGTCGGGCACCCAGATATGCCTGACAGTATGTATGTCATGTGTTTGTATGGTATGTGGTATGATGGGGGAACTCACTAACCTTCGTGCTTACAGTGTTCAGTTTTGTTTGAGGTACCTCTTCAGCGAAGGAGAATGAGCCGGCACGGTAGCGACACATCACACGCACATCAGGATTTTGCACTTTGAGATCTATGGGATTGTACTCAGATTTTATTATTATCCGATGATATGTTTTCAAGGCACGACATAATGGTTTTATGAATTAATATAATATTAGCAATGTTTTGACAAATGATTTTCATGTTACTTAATTAAAAATGAAATTTTTGGCCTTGAATTTTGGGATGTTACAAGTTGGTATCAGAGCCTTAGTTTGAGGGATTCAGATACACCCTCGGGTGTGTCTGAACTCAAACTGAGGACTGGGTACGAAATTTTTCAAAAGGAAAATCATATTTTTATGAAAAAGAAGTTTGAAAAAGAGAAAAGAACTTTGAAAAAGAACAAGATGTGTGATGTGCGCGACCGGCCGAGCTCAAGCAAGTTTTCCCCAAGATACCCATACATGTTATGTTATGATATGATATGATTATGAGAACTGCATGCTAGATTAGGGCTAGAGGATCTTGGAAGATGCCCGATATGCCTGCTATATGTGGTTATTGAGCTAGTACTAATTAGTCAGTTATATGATAGCTTGGATAGAGTATGTCGGATTGGGTTACTCAATGCCCGAATGTTGTTGCTTCGTGCTTCAGGAGTTATAGTTATCTTTAGCTAACTAGTAAACGAATACGTTAAGTTACATATTGCGAGGACGAAATAATTTCAGAAGGTTAGGTCTGGCCCTACTGCGCAGCTCTTGTTTGAGTCCAACCGTTGTGGGGTAGGACCTTTCTGGGTTTTGAGTATTCTAACACTCCTAAGTATACAAACAACCCTAAATACCTTGGATCTATGTTTTCTCTATTATACATGCAAATATGAATATCCAATGTATTATACTAACTAGCATACAAAACCTTTGATTCATATGAAATATAACAAGTTAGAATACATACCTCTTTGCTGTAGAATGACTTCATGAAGCTTGAGTGCCTAGTGCCCCAAGTGTGACACCTCAAATGGTTCACACAACACCAAATACATTTGGAATAACTTGAGAGAACATACACACTTCATGAAAATCGGGTAGCCCTTATTATCACTCTAGTGGCCGATTTTGTCAACAATAAGATGCTTATATAGTTAGTGACAATTAGGGTAAACCCTAATTGTCATGGCTTTCCGTTTCCTTGGATCCATGGGTTCAAACATACCATGGAGCATCCATGGAGCATCTTATGGGTTTTAGCCCAACTTGACAATCCATGGAGCATTAGCCCACTATACAAGTATGGGTGATTTACACAATCAACCCATATATTTAATTAGTCTTCTTTTGATCACTTAATTAATTCTAGATTAATTCTTGATCAATACTAATTAAATAATCTTATTAATATATTACAACTTATAATATATTAACAAATCTTAAGTGTTATTTCTCTCATTATAGTCTATCCAAATGCATGATGCCATGCAACCCAAATGGACCATGACGGGTCGGGTCAAGTCTTACCAATTATAGTTATGGACTTAGACATTAATCCAACAGTCTCCCACTTGGATAAGTCTAAAACTATTATTGCGTATGACTTCAAGAACCGACTGGCAATCGTAGCTCTCAAAAGCTTCCATCGAACTCTGACCTTGCCGATGATCTCTGACCTTTGTGAATGACTTGTCTATTAGATAAGTGATCATATATTCCTCCATTATGGACTGAGACATGGATTGTAATTCATTCTCTCTGTCCATTTGTTGTTTCCCGATTTCCGATTTATGACGATTGACTGATTGAACAAATCAAATCAGTCCTGGCTTGGCCAAGCACTCACATGTGTCATCACTAAATCATCGAGGGGCCCACAGATATCGCTTTTAACCCGAAGGTAAAAGGAATGGATAAAATTCGACTCATATGGCTTGTTCTACTACTTGTTGAATCATACACAAAGACACGTTTTATAACATCGAGTTACCAATGCGTTTTTGTGCAATCAATGTATAACCAACTCATAGTAACAACTCATATCTCTAGGTTTGAAGAATATAAGATATTATCGTCTCATGATCACTCGTGACAAAATCCATGAAGTGATTCAAATGAGCGTGGGTTGAATCCAATACTCAGAACTTATGAGCACTCATGAGTGTTGTAGCACCACTTTGTCCAACATCTTAGACCTCTACAAGCCAACCCATGACAGTCTTGATTCATATCTACTTCCAACATATGACCGACTGTGGATAGTTTGAATAACTTAGTCATTCAGGAAGAATGACCTAGTTTATTCTGGAAGTCAAAACATGCAAAGTGAAACACAAGAATAATTGAATCTAATATGGTATCAAAACCTATGAATATAAATAAGACACTTTTATTTATCACCATACTGATTACTCATTATTCATTGTTTCGGTTTCATCAACTTTATACTTGAATTAAAAACACTAGTTGTCCCATGCTCCAAGCAAGTACACTATGTTTTTCAAAACAATAGCTTTGCCATACACCAAGTATGCACTCTATGTTTTTCTATAATCCTTACTTTGTGAAATAAACCAATTGAACATAATTTCAATGATTCACACTCCCAAATCCTTATCGAAAAATGTGAGAATTTCAAATTCCTATCATTTATCGAAATCTGTTTAGATTTTAAACTTATATGCACTGACCCTCCTGTAATGAATATGTACAAAGTCACAAAGACTTGTAAACAGTCATTATAAGTTATTCCAATGGAGATCAACTCCATGGAAACTAAGTCTCATATTCAAAGTACATTGCTTTGGACATGCTTCTTGCATTAAGTTTTCTAATCTTACACAGATAACTTCCACCTATGGAGACAACTCCATATTCTCATTTTGACTATCACTTCTGAACAAGAGATGCCTCTTTTCAGAATATGTCAATATGGTCCTTCCAAAATTAGCACTATACTTCCAACTGTTCCTGAACAATCAATCTTTGGTAAACCTTAGATTGTCCTCGACAATTGCTTAATCATTTTAGTCATATCCAATTCTAGACCTTTTCCCTTCTTAATGCCTCTGACCATTTGGAAAAATTTAGAAAGGACAAATATTATAGCACATGCAATCGATCCTGTACCCAAAGCAAATGGGACACGATTCATGATGTCTCACATAAAGACATGATACTAGACCAGTCTTTTGCTACAATATTTTTATTTGCCATGTTTCCAAAATTTGACTACGAAGAGGGATGCCGTAATCATAATCGAATTTTGAGAACACAATATATATAGAGTTTTTCCTTATGTTGAACCAATTCAACATGAGATTCATATATATATATATATATATATATATATATATATATATATATTCTTGACTAAAGATGATTAAAATCTCAATCTAAGCTTAAAATCTCACTCTAAGCCTTTTAGAATTGACATGAAGTATAATTTCCTCTCCCTTAATTATAGCAAAATAACTTTTTCAACCCCTGCAACCTCACGAATTGAAACTTTTGTTTTCTATAATTAACATTGCTAACTTGCAGCACTAACAATAATTATCATGCTCCCACTAACATGATGATTATTAGCATAACACTTATGCTCCCACTAGCTTTGACACGTAGTCAGAAATCAGCTGGACTTCTAGAAGTCAATACTTTACTGACCTTCTTACCAAAGTTCAGATTTCTGAGATGAGATTTCCTTGATAAGACTTTATCAAAATCATACACCTTTCCTTAGATAGCATGCATGTGTGTCTAAACAATTTGAGAACTATGAAAAGGGATGTCGTAATCATAGTCTCAATTGTTCAGACATTTTGCCATCTGCTTCAAAACTACTTGGTGGAAGTGTTTCCTCACCATCATTTTCATGAATCGGAGAGAAACCTTATGACCCTTAGATTTTATGGTGTATGTGTTCTTATCCATGTGAATCGTCAAAACCATAGTTACAAGACAAGGATAATGACAAATCCAAACACATATGGACTGAACTCAATCTTAATTTCTTACCACCTGGCAGCTCAAGAGCCTGCCATTTCTTCGAAGTTGTTATGCAACTAACTGAGAACTCTAAGAACTCATATGCAAAGCCAACTTTAACTGGAATGGGCATAGAAATATGTCAACACGATAGGTTATAAACCTCACGTCGTGTGCTAGTGTCAAACTTACAAGTTTTTATTCTTGATTAGATCTTTGACATCCTTTCAGGATCTTTAAGACTCCCACTGTCCTCTTGACATATAAGACTCACTTGTCAAATATTCAAGAGATAGTGCGGATTCTTTATCAAGACAAACACTTCACACAATTGGCCTTAGTTGGTCTTTGTTTTATCCAAAACATCACAACTTACCAATTTCAAATGTACAAGAGTATGATACTTTTACTCTTACATTTGACAAGTGTTTTAAACCTTTCTTTAAGATATGTCACTCATATTACAATCTTTGAGTATGACTCTAAGAATTGTTTTGGAACGAGGTATGACTCATCTTCTTGATTTAACCATTTCAACAATTCATGACTCCTCTTCTTAGCCATAAAAATGCACTAAGATGTCCTTAGAAGACCAATTGTGATATGGTTCTTTAATCATTAAGATGATCACAAAACATGATACTAAAGTACTCTCCCATCTTTTCAGATTTGAGAAACTTTTATGTTTCTGCCTAATTTGATTCTTCTCATTCGACACTATTCCAATGTTTCAAAATTATACTTGTAAGTATAACCACATTTACTAAACTTTAGTAAATCATGACGAATAGTCTTATTGATATTTTGTGGTGGACTGGATCAGTGCACAAGAATGTGTACTCGATCCCTTAGTCCTTCACTTGACTCAAATATACATGTGAAGAAGGAATTAGTCTTAATTTTCCAAAGCTGCAAGTTCTCATTCATCATACTATACAACTTGCATGATTCTAGGTTTCGGTCCAATTGAGAACTTGGGTGATGAGAAACTTTCCTTATTTGGTAAATTTAGACACTACCACAAATGAAAGAATCAATTTCATATTCCGATGTTGCTATCAATGGAATAATATAAACAACAATTTTCCACAAATGCCACTGTAAGGATATATATAAAAATAAATAAAACAAAATTTTCTTTTATTTAAAACTTGCGGAAAAACTTATCCTTACAATGCAAATGCATATGAAAACTATGTTGTTATCTATTCCTAAGCAATCTATCACAACTCTTAAGCAGTAGCTCAAAAATTCTAATCACCGAACCATGCGATCGAAATCTATCTTCGCGATCAGAATCATCATATACTTCCTTTAAGTTTCTTCACATTTCTTTGATTCTTAAAACATCAACATGTGACCCAGTCACATCATGTAACAAGAATATCATAATAGAAACTTAACAGAGTTAGATAGTGGATTTACCTGAAGTAGAGTCAAACTTCTTGACTTGATCAACCTTATGATCTTTCAGGTAAATAGGCAGCTTCGCAATCAATGCCCCTTCCTTTGGCAAGAGAAACATATGGACTCTTTGGGAATGGTGTACTGGACTATCACAGACTTGCCTTTCTCTTTACCATTTGGTAAACCGAGTTGACTATGGCCAATCCCTTTCCATTGGGAAGCGAAAGCTTTTCTGGATATCCAATGTTACAATTTTCAAAGTCCATTGGGAAGTTGATCTCCTAATCGAATTTGCTTTACTAAAGCTCCAAATCATTGCTGATTCAGCAGTACCAAGCAAATAGATAAGATCATTAAGGGTCATGTCATATTCTATTTCATAGTAGTCCCAAATGTAACTTACTATGTGACTTAGAAAGTGATTGAACATCCAACTTTCTTAAGACTTTGACACCCAACTCTCCCGGCTTGTCAATATGTGACTTCATATCCAAGATGTGACCACACATAGACTTTTCTTGCTAATAGGGCTTGAGTGACCTTAAACTTTTCAAGAACTTGTGGGTTAGGGAAAATAATTGGAGGAGGTGGACGAAGTGATGTTCTAAGAGATTTGGGAAGATCATAGATGTCTTAACTAGACATCTTTTGGGAGATATTCAAGATAGTTGATTTAAAGTCCTTAATATTACACCCAATATGAAATATTAAGGCTAGGACCCAACACAATACTTTTATAACTTGGAAGAGGGATGCCGTAATCCAAGCTATAAAATATTTGAAGGTAGGTGAATGACGATTCACTAATTTCCACCATGAAAACGAAATAATTTATTAGGTTTTACTTGGATTTGAAACTCCTAGATCTTTTGAGATTCATTGAACTGTTCAATGGCATGTTTCAATCTCGAGTGTGCCCTTCAGGTTTTATGACTGGGATGCCGAGGATCACAAAACAAGGTGTGAAGTAACCATGCAAATTACTTGGTACCCTTAATATTTACCCCTTAATTGATGTGCCGGTTAACCACACACGCTCCACTGATACTATGATAAATATTAAGTTACCCTTTGCCAACCTTGTTAAATCAAGCTAGTGTGCCGGTTAACCACACACGCTCCACTAACCGATTTAAGCAAAGTGCAAAGTGTAATTTCATGGATTAGCACCTTATTCACATTTTCCTAAGTAACTAAGATTGGGAATTAATAAAAGGTTTAGTTACTTAGTATTTATCATTAATACTTTTAATGAAGGGAAAATTATAGTCCTTGTCCTACCTGTTCGGCTAACGACCCTCCACCAGTCAAGGAAGCGGTGGGTGAGAGTGGACACCCATTAAGCTGCCATTTTATAGGCAACAACCTTATACCCCCCTTATAGACCGGCTTCGTGAATAAGGCCTACTAATGGTAAGACTGACTTGCTCTTATACATATATATATATATATATATATATATATATATATATATATATATATATATATATATTATTAACTTATATTATTATAAAGTATAAGGGTTGAATTTTAACTTTTAAAATTCTAAGGGCTTAACTTGGAATTAAAGTATTCATGAGAGAAACTTTACAAATTCCAAAACTTGAGGGCAAGTTTTGAAAATATTCAAAACCATTTAATTCCATAACTTATGTGTTTAAAGTAGTTTTAATTAAAACTCTTCAAGTTCCATAACTTGAGGACAAGTTATGGAAGACTTTAAACTATTAAAGAATGTAACTCTTCTTCTTTTGTAACTTATGGAACTAATTAAGGTTACACATTTTTATTATTTAATGAAGTGACTCTTGAACCTCCATAACTTGAGGACAAGTTATGGAGTCATAAAACCATTTAATGAGGACAAGACTCTTCATTTTGTAACCATTGCCAACTTTTATGAGTTTTAAGAAACTTTAATGTGACTTTTCATGTAACTTGAGGACAAGTTACACAAACACATTTTAGAATCCACTCTTAGATTACAATGGATCAAAGACACATCATCAATCAACCTTTTCTATTAATCTAAGTAACTCATATGAACAAGATAATTGGAATCAAACTTTTTCATGTAATTAGCATAACACTTAAACTAATACAAAACATGAATCTATTGACAATTATCTTTGAAATTGGATTAGCATGAACATTACAACATCAAAAACAAGTTTATAAGTTCAAAAATAGCTTAGGGTAATGTTCCTAGTCCATTTCTAGCCAAAAAACTCAAAGATATGTTGTCAGGGGGTCCAACTCGTCGAGTGCACGAACCAACTCGACGAGTTGGATGAGTTTTGCCTTGGACTCGACGAGTCCCTTTATGGACTCGGCGAGTCTGCTGTGCAGACAGCATAAAACTTCATTTTTTCAGCAATTTTAGCAAGTATAACAAGAAAACAAGCCTAGGCTCTGATACCACTATTGGGTTTTGAGCATTCTAACACTCCTAAGTGTATATGCAACCCTAAATACCTTGGATCTATGTTTTCTCTATTATACATGCAAATATGAATGTCCAAGGTATTATACTAACTAGCATATAAAACCTTTGATTCATATGAAATATAACAAGTTAGAATACATACCTCTTTGATGTAGAATGACTTCATGAAGCTTGAGTGCCTAGTGCCCCAAGTGTGACACCTCAAATGGTTCACACAACACCAAATACACTTGGAATAACTTGAGAGAACATACACACTTCATGAAAATCGGGTAGCCGTTATTATCACTCTAGTGGCCGATTTTGTCAACAATAAGATGCTTATATAGTTAGTGACAATTAGGGTAAACCCTAATTGTCATGGCTTTCCATTTCCTTGGATCCATGGGTTCAAACATACCATGGAACATCCATGGAGCATCTTATGGGTTTTAGCCCAACTTGACAATCCATAGAGCATTAGCCCACTATACAAGTATGGGTGATTTACACAATCAACCCATATATTTAATTAGTCTTCTTTTGATCACTTAATTAATTCTAGATTAATTCTTGATCAATACTAATTAAATAATCTTATTGATATATTATAACTTATAATATATTAACAAACCTTAAGTGTTATTTCTCTCATTATAGTCTATCCAAATGCATGATGCCATGCAACCCAAATGGACCATGCCGGGTCGGGTCAAGTCTTACCAATTATAGTTATGGACTTAGACATTAATCCAACAGACCTTTCATTCGAAGTATTATCTGGTCTTAGTAATATGTAATGGTATTCACAAGTTAGTTAGGTAAAGGTAGCAGGGGTTCCTTATGCAGCTGATGGCAGAGAGTAGGTAAGCCTAGGATGAGTTTGGAAAATCGTGCAGCAGTAGTCGAAGGGACTTGGTGAAGTCGAAGAAATCCTTGAGGAAAGTACGGATAGATGTGGAAGGTAGTATGGGTCCATACTACTAAAAGCATAGGATCCGTACTCGAGTCAAGGAGGACCGAGATAGAACCAGGAAACTTGTAGAGTGTATGATACCCCCCAAGGTTTATGTATGATGCTGACGATTATGTGTTATGTTTCAGAATGGTGATGATCACACATCATGGAGGGGGAGGTTCAAGATCAGGATCTGGATCAGGATCAGGATCAGGTTCGGGATCAGGTGTCGAGCCAGTTGATGAGGGACTACGTGAGTTCATTGCTTCTGAGATCACTAGAGGCATCCTTGAGTCGACCCCGGTGATTTTCGTGTCGATCAAGGAAGGGATCATAGAGCTGACAGAGGATCGCCTCAGGGCATTCAGGAGCGACATGGCACTCAGCCAGTCAGGATCACGCACACCGTCCTTCAAGGACTTCAGGGGCAGTGGTGCGCCAGATTTCCATGGGGCGAAGGACCCCATTGCTGCCAGACGATGGATTGCAGACATGGAGTCTGCACAACTGACGAGCTTTTTCCCTGAGGGGTCGAAGGTTCGGTATGTTGCGGGGTGTTTGAGGGACTGAGCTAGAGACTGGTGGGAGTCAGTTGGTGATTCCTTGGGAGCCTCATCCATTGAGGCTATGACCTGGTCTGACTTTGTGACCAGGTTTAGGTCGGAGTTTGCACCGGCTGTGGAGCTTCAGCAGTTTGCCAGGGAGTTTCTCGACATGAGGTACACGACTGAGTTAGTGGCGGAGATCACCGACAAATTCCGGGAGAGGGCATTGTTGGTGCCCCAGTATGCGGGGGACGAGGAGATGCGGAGGACCCGCTACCATAACATGTTGAGAGCCGACATTCGGGAGCATGTCAGCTTCTCAGCATGCCCGACCCTGGATTCCATGATTGCCAGGGAAAGGGAGAGGGAGATTGACTTGGAGCACATCAGGAAGAGGAAGGCGGAGGAGGGGCATGTGACTGGGGCTTCGGGGAAGAAGCCCAAGGGATCCGACTCTAGGTCGAATGGCCAGCAGGACCGGGGCCACTGTGGAAAGTGTGGCAAGACTCATGAGGGGGTTTGTAGGTTGGGATCATCGGGCTACTACAAGTGCGACAAGGCGGGGCACTTCGGTAGGGATTGTACCGCACCTGCGCCCACTTTCCAGACATCGGAGTTGATGTGTTTCCACTGCAACTAACGAGGCCATAAAAAGGCCAATTGCTCTCAGTTGACAGCAGCAGCGCCAGTGAAGGCGCCAACTCCAGTAGTGAGGAGGCTCCAGTGGTGAGGAGCCGAGCCTTACAGTTGACTACCGAGGAGGCACGCGCCGCACCGATGTAGTGACTGGTATGATTTCTTCTCCCTAACTTTTACTTTATGTTGCTTATGATATTCATGTGCCATATGATATGTCTTGTTTAGGATCGTTCCATGTGAACGGTATCCCAGTTCAGGTGCTGTTTGATTCGAGTGCTACCCGATCATTTGTCTCTCTTGCACTTAGCAAGAGGTTCCTTGAGTCTTCGGCCATGTTGGATTGCCCCCTAGAGGTCGAGATTGCGGATGATCGATCAGTGCGAGCATCAGAGGTTTTCAGGGACCGTGTTTTGAGGTTGTTCGAGGAGCGTTATTTAGTAGACTTGGTTCCCATCCCGCTGCGTGGGAACAAGGTGATTATAGGCATGGATTGGTTGAGCCCCAACGGGGCAGTGATCGACTACGCGCAGCAGCTGATTCAGATCAAGACCCCGAGTGGAGGAGAGCTGGTAATTCAGGGCGAGAGGCCACAACGCAGACCAGCACTATGTTCAGCAGTGAGGGCTAGGCGCTACCTTCAGCAGGGTTGCGTTGGGTATGTCGCCTTTGTTATGGATACCCGGGAGGCGGGTAAGGCGACGGTGAACGATGTTCCGGTGGTGCGAGATTACGCGGATGTATTCCAAGAGGAGCTTCCTGGGATACCTCCGGAGTGACAGCTGGAGTTCAGGATCGACCTAGTCCCTGGTGCGGCTCCGATAGCCAAGGCACCATATCGGTTGGCTCCTCCCGAGATGCAGGAGTTGTCTACGCAGCTGCAGGAGCTGTTAGACAAGGGATTTATCAGGCCGAGTAGTTCGACTTGGGGAGCCCCGATCCTGTTTGTCAAGAAGAAGGACGGGTCGCATCGCATGTGCATAGATTACCGGGAGCTGAACAAGGTAACGGTGAAGAACCGTTACCCACTCCCGAGGATAGATTACTTGTTCGACCAGCTTCAGGGAGCATCTTGGTTTTCCAAGATAGACTTGCGGTCAGGCTACCATAAGATGAGGGTCAGGGATGAGGATATGCAGAAGATTGCTTTCCGGACTCGCTATGGCCACTACGATTTCGTGGTGATGCCCTTCGGGCTCACCAATGCTCCTGCCGCGTTCATGGACCTCATGAACCGCGTGTGCAGACCCATGCTGGATAGGTCTGTGATAGTTTTCATTGATGACATCTTGGTTTACTCCAAGATGCAGGAGCAGCATGAGGAGCATCTGCGAGAGGTTTTGGATACCCTGAGGAGGGAGAGCTTGTATGCCAAGTTCTCCAAATGCGAGTTCTGGTTGCGCGAGGTGCAGTTTCTTGGGCACCTTGTTAACCAGAACAGGATATTGGTTGATCCGGCCAAAGTGGAGGCCATAATGAGATGGGAGGTGCCGTAGTCTCCATCTGAGATTCGGAGTTTCCTCGGATTGGCGGCCTATTACTGGAGATTCATTCAGGACTTATCCAAGATAGTCGTACCCTTGACCCGACTGACGAAGAAAGCCGTTGTTTTTTGCTGGGGGCCTAAGCAGTAGGCAGCGTTTGAGACATTGAGACAGAGGCTATACGAGGCGCCGATCCTCGCCGCGCCCGAGGGCTTGGAAGATTTTGTGGGATATTGTGATGCGTCCATTTCAGGTTTGGACGCAGTTTTGATACAGAGAGGGCATGTCATCGCCTACGCCTCGAGGCAGCTGAAGCCTCACGAGGCGGATTACCCGATAGATGATTTGGAGTTGGGGCAGTTGTTTTCGCCCTTAAGATTTGGCGACACTACCTCTATCGGGTCCGTTGTACCATCTACACAGACCACAAGAGTTTGAGGTACCTTATGGATAAGCCAAATCTGAACATGAGGCAGCGTCGGTGGTTAGACATGGTGAAGGATTACGATTGTGAGATCCTTTACCACCCGGGGAAAGCTAATGTTGTGGCCGATGCGCTTAGCCGAACGGCAGCGCCGATTAGAGATATTTGCTTGCGGATGACTGTAGTGACTCCACTATTGGAGCAGATCCGAGAAGCCCAGCAGGAGGCTTTGAAGGAGGAACATCGGAAGAGAGAGCGCATTGTGGGTCAGGTTTCCACCTTCGACTACGACAGCCGAGGGTTGTTGACTCTACATCGCAGGGTGTGGGTTCCATACCACGGGGGTGTGCACCAGGTTCTGATGGAGGAGGCGCACTAATCCCGATTCTCGATTCATCCCGGGCGACGAAGATGTACAGAGATCTTCGACCCGATTACTGGTGGCCCTGCATGAAGCGGGACATCGCCTGGTACGTAGACCGATGCTTGACCTGTAGGAAGGTCAAGGCCGAGCACCAAAGGCCACACGGAAAGATGCAACTGCTAGACATCCCTATGTAGACATGGGTAGATATTACTATGGATTTCATCACCAAGCTTCCCAGGACTGCACGGGGAGTGGATTCGATTTGGGTCATCGTGGATCGGTTGACCAAGAGTTCTCCCTTCATACCGATCCAGGAGAGCATCTTAGCCGAGAAGTTGGCCGATATCTACATCCGAGAGGTAGTAGCTCGGCACAGAGTGCCAGTTTCGGTGATTTCGAACCGAGATGTGCGGTTTACTTCCGGATTTTGGAAGAAATTCCATGATGAGTTGGTCACTCGTCTGCACTTCAGCACTGCTTTCCACCCGCAGACGGATGGTCAGAGCGAGCAGACCATCCAGAGATTGGATGATATGTTGCGGGCATGCATGTTGGACTTCGGTGGTAGTTGGGATACCTATCTTCCGTTAAATGCGTTCTCCTACAACAACAACTATCACGCGAGTATCGATCGTCCTCCGTTTGAGATGTTGTACGGGAGGAAGTGCAGGACCCCGATATCTTGGGGTGAAGTCGGACAGAGGGTCATGGGGAGCACCGAAGTGGTGCTCAAGACAACAAAGAGGATTCAGCAGGATAGGAGTAGGCTTCACTGCTCAGAGTCGACAGAAAAGTTATGCTGACAAGCGTCGTTGGACCTGGAGTTCCAGGTCGGGGATATGGTCCTCCTGAGGGTGTTGCCTTGGAAAGGCGTCATTTGATTCAGGAAGCGGGGCAAGTTGGGCCCCAGGTATATTGGACCTTCAGGGTTTTCGCGCGGGTGGGCAAGGTGGCGTATAGGCTGGACCTGCCAGCCGAACTCAGTCAGATTCATAGTATGTTTCACGTCTCCTAGTTACGGAAGTGCCTGGTGGACGACTCGACAGTGGTGCCCTTGGAGGATATTCAGGTGGATGACAGCCTAAACTACATCGAGCGGCCAGTGGCGCTCCTCAATAGGAAGTCGAAGGATCTGAGGAACAAGAGGGTGGAGCGGGTGAAGGTGCAATGGCAGCACCGCAAGGGGTCGGAATGGACATGGGAGCCGGAGGAGGAGATGAGGGAGCACTACCCCGATCTTTTTCCAGATTCAGCAGCAGACTTCGAGGACGAAGTCTAAAATAAGTGGGGGAGAATTGTAACACCTGATTCCTGGTACGCATTTAAGTTCAAGAAATGTTGCAATTTACTCTCGGACTCGGCGAGTTGGAGGCCCAACTCGTCGAGTAGACTCGAATTTTGACTTGGGGTTTAAGTGACCTACTCGACGAGTCGGGAGACCGACTCGACGAGTAGGAGCTGTCTGGACAAAATCCTAATATTTATGGTTTGCACCCTATTTAAACAACTTAACTCGTCCTAATCCAGCCTCCATTGTCCCTCTCACTTCCAGAAGACCCTAACTCGAAACCCTAACCATTTATTGAGTGTTCTTGAACTTGTGGTGCCCTTTTTGTGTGTATTTGAAGTTGGAGAAGAAGAAGGAAGCTTGGAAGTTCAAGTAGAAGCAAGGAGATCCAGAAGTTTTACTTCATTCTCAGCTCATTCAAGGTAAAAAGCTGGAACCTTGACCATTTATCTCTAAGATTTTGATTTGGGGCTATTTCTACCCTTTTTATGAGTATAAAGAAGCAAAAATCGGATTTTGTGGGTGTGCTTAGAGTTGCACTTCGGATCTGGGGCTATTGGGGGTCTTTATGGCATAAAGGTGCCAACTTTGTTGCCATAAACACCCCATGCATCTTGTAGACCTCCTTTTATGGCTTTTTGAGCCAAAGGCCCCATGCATGTACATCAAGTTTGAAGCTTTACGTATAAAATGGACCCTAGGAGGCCAGATTTATGGTTTTAACACGTTAAGACCCATTATAATCGACTGTATAGTTTTGGACAAAGAGGGACTCGGCGAGTCGGGATGCTTTTTCCCCCAAAACGTCTTCAGGAAGTGGTTTTGATTGAGGAGAAGGAACACTCAGTCTACTAGGGGTTTGTCTTGGACCTGGAAATCATAGGACTCGACGAGTGTATGAACAGACTCGGCGAGTCCAAGGCAATCTCCCAAACCATGAAGACGGACTCGACGAGTTGTTCATAGAACTCGACGAGTCATAGACTGGACACATTCATATGATGAAGATGAACTCGACGAGTTCAAGGATGAACTCAACGAGTCGGTTGAAGATGGTTCTGGTGCTATGGTTGAAGGTGAACTCGTCGAGTTCTTGCTAGACTCGACGAGTAGAGTCGGAGGTTGTATCATTTTGAAAGAATAGGGACTCGACGAGTTGGTGGACCAACTCGGCGAGTCAAGTCAACTGGATGTTGACTTTGACCAGGGTTTGACCTTGACTTTGAGTAGGATTTGGGTTGACCCTTGTAAGGGTTATGAGTATGCATTAGTAATCTGAAAAGGTCGTTGTGTAGGGATTGAGGAGTAGAGATGAGTCGATTCTCGTGCCAAGGACTGTGCGGATACTACACGACATCGAGGTGAGTTACCTTCCAGTAGCGATGGGTCTAAGGCCACAATGCCGGCCCACCAATAGGAGTGTATGTTAGACAATTGTCTTTGTGATAATTGTATGTGTTTACTGCTACTTGATATGTTTATGTGTTAGCATGATATGATGGTATCTGATAATAGCAGTAGTGGGAGATAGTTCCCAAGATACCGACCGATAGGGCCGAAGGGGTAGTTTAGTACCCAGCTATGCTAGACAGATTATGATTATGTGATAATATGTGGTAGATCGGTCGAGAGGACAGAAGGGGTAGGCCAGCACCCAGATATGCTAGGCAAGGTCACCGGTCGAGAGGACCGAAGGGGTAAGCCAGCACCCAGATATGCTAGGCAAGGTCACCGGTCGAGAGGACCGAAGGGGTAGGTCGGGCACCCAGATATGTCTGGCAGTTTGTATGTCATGTGGTTGTATGGTATGTGGTATGATGGGGGAAATCACTAAGCTTCGTGCTTACAGTGTTCAGTTTTGTTTCAGGTACCTCTTCAGCGAAGTGGAAGGAGCCGGCACGGTAGCGACACATCACACACACATCAGGATTCCGCATTTTGAGATGTATGGGATTGTACTCTGATTTTATTATTATCCGATGATATGTTTTCAAGACACGACATAATGGTTTTATGAATTAATATAATGTTAGCAATGTTTTGACAAATGATTTTTCATGTTACTTAATTAAAAATGAAATTTTTGGCCTTGAATTTTGGAATGTTACAGTTATAACGTTAAATAATAAAACTAGTGATTATTTTTGCGTCAAAACTTAATATATGATACTAGTGCTTTAAACATAACGCAACATGTTGATATTATGTTTTATGCATGCTAAATGAGATTTAAAACATAAGTATCATCACCCAAGTTTTGGTTTATCAAAATCTGACTTTTATCATAGTCATAAGATGCATAAAATTAAGTTTATAAAATAAAATGAGTTTATTCTACAAATTCATAAAGTTATAAGATTTTGATTGTTAAAAGGAAGTTTAAAATTGTGATTTTAGAACTCATCCAAAGCATTAACTCAAAATCGGGTTTCTTTGCAGGAGCTGGTTCCTCTCTTTGGTTGTTAGGAATAAATCCGAGATGACAAATGTGGAATATCAAGAACAATCAAGAATTAATCACCATAATATGCAAGTAATCTGATACAGGTTTTGTGTATATTGATTATGATATGAACGTACAAAGAAAACCCTAATCAGGAAAGAGCCTCCATCAAAAGCTAACATAATGATTATTTATAGGGAACATAAAATATTTACCATAAATATAAAACCCTGCCTTAATATAAAACTAATGCCTTAGAAGAGCTCGATGAAAAACTTCTACTGTAAATGCACCGTAGGGAATCATAAAACGATTAACCCTAGAAAGGCTTCCGTAAATAACCAAACAAGCCAAATCAGTTTCAATATCTCAAATATTCAACAATCTCCCCCTAGATGTTGAAACTGATGAAGATCATGATTTTCGATCTTCATGGCATTTCTCCCCCTAAATTGTGAGACTCATCAGCACATTAGGTCTTCAAAGCGAGAGAAACAAATATCGTCTTCCAAATACGAACTCCCCCCTGAATATTCATCACTCCCCCATGAAGAGAATCCGAAAAGTTAAGAAGAATCACCAACAAACTCCGCTATCCCGAGTTGCCAAAAAAAATCTTCTAAACCCGTCAGATGTGATGAAATAAATCCTTTTAGAATAATCGCAATCTTCAAAAATAAAACCGGAAAAATAACAAAAATTAATTTTGTATTTTTCGATTTTTTTTAAATATTAGACAAAAAGAATAGAATAAGAAGCAATTATTGAGAAGGGTTTAAAAAGAATAAGACCAAAGAAAATGATTAGAAATGAAAATGTTTTGGAAAGAAAGGGGTAAAAGTGGTAAAATCCCAAAAGATTGTAAAGAATGTAGAAGCTAGGGTGGAATCTGGCAAGCTTATCAAAGTTTGAGGACTGAAACTGAAAACTGAATCATCCATCGTCTTCATTTGATCATAACAACGCTGGTTTGACTTGAGAAAGTCAAAATCAGTTACCGATCAAAACAAATGCCGATTGCTTTTAGAAATCCAATTCCGATTCAGAATAATGACACCGATTGATGTTTCGTTCCGATTCGTAGTTTCGATTTCACAGGCTAGAAGTCCCGATTGCAATATTTAATCACAGAACTCCGAATCCATTGCCACCTCTGACCAGATAACGAAACCCTTTAACTGCGATTGTGAGACATATCAATTCCAACAACAAAGACCTTAGTTTCGATTTTAACATTTTCAACCCATCTTTCACTAACAATTCGCAAGTCACATCAGTAATTTATTCACAAAACCAACATTTGAGATTCGACTTCCATATAGATTCAGAGTGCAGATTCTTGATACCGAACCCTCGCAATCCCGTAATAATTCCGACGACGGACACTGGTGTAATTCCGAACACAGATTCGTTCCTAGAACTCCGAACGCGGAACTCCTAACCATCGCAACCTCCGAGCCAAGAACTCCAATTGCCTCCGAACGCTCGGAGCGATTCGGAGATGAAGGATAAAGTCCGAAACCAGGTACTCCGAATTCAATTTTGAGATTAGAACTCCGATTTTAGCTTTAAAGCTCCGAACCTTCGTTTACAGGTGACGCTGATACACACAGCCACACAGGTTCCGAAAACAACCTCTTTTTGTCAATAACTCCGAATCAAACCCCTATTTTTCCATAATTTCCGAATCTAACCCTCCTGTTACAGTGATCTGACGGCTTGCACCCCTTTTGCTGAAATGCATCAGTTGACAGCCTTCTTTTTGCAGAAAATGTCCTTTTTCACCCACTTTTTCAACTTCTCACTATTTTGTCATTTCCAACAATTAAAAATCAATAAAAATTGATTCCTTCAACAAGATTTCATCATTTTGACACAAAATTCATTAGCTTTCACCAGATTTCATCCCATTTTTCGTTTTTTTTTTTTTTTTTTTTTTTGATAATGGACAAAACTTTTTATGAGACCTTTGGTACACATTTAAGATTCAAGATTCAAGTTGGTTTATTGCAAACCCATTTATTTGAAAAGAATCGACCATCTTCTGAAAATAATACCCGCTTTTTAGATGGAAAACAAAAATTTCCATAAATTTCATTAAACCAACCAAATACTCTTTTCTCTTTCCTCCAACTTCTAACATATTCATCTGAAGAAAAATTGAATTTTCTTTGAACATTCTTGACTTCAGCTTTCTAAATCTTTTTACGTGCATTAGGTACTTGTACCTTAGGCATCCAAACCTTCTTTATTTTACTCTTGATCTTGTTCTTGTTCTTTCTTTTCTGATTTCTAGGCTTCAGAAACGAATTTCGGATCTGAACAACCTCTTTACGTTTCTGAATCTGAACATTCGAATTCTTTTGAACACAATCCTTAAGAGTTTGGTAAATCTGAACATCTTGAATAATTGGCTTTCTGTAAGGAAGCAATCCTTCAAAAACATCATCAGAGAAGAAAATTCATATGTTTGAGTTCCAATAGAACAAAATACTTTTGTTTTCACTATTTCATAAGATTTACTTTGTGATTCACTATTTGAAACACGAGATTCGGAATGTAAGGCTTCTGAATCAGAAGACTTTGTAGAAACACTTGAAACTTTTGACTCCCCTCAACAAGAACATCTGAAGTCACTTTTTCTTCAGAATCATGAAGAACTTCATGATCTTTATCAAGAACACTAAGAGCACCAAGAACACCTTCTTTTTCTTTTCTTTCTTTCTCTAACTTCTGTTGTATTTTATTCAGAAGTAAATATTATCTGATAATGAAAAATTCCTTTAGAAAATCCTTATCTTCATCTAAACGATTATTTTCCAATCCATCACAAGAAATCCATGTGAGATCACCAATCTTCTCATCAACATAGAGATTATACATTTCAATGGCGTTCTTCAACATAGATTAACCAGGAACATCCCATAATAAATATCCTTTTTTAAAACGAAACTTTGGATCTGAAACTTTTAATCCAAGTTCTTTCATGGGTTTTAATACCATCCAATTCGCCATTAAGTCTTCAACAAGAATCAACATTCAAAGAGAGAGAAAATAGATCTGATAAGATTTCTAGAGAGAGAAAACGGATCTGAGATGGTTTCTAGAGAGATAAAGTAGATTTGAACACAAATATGAGAATAAACACGAAATTCTTCTTCTATTTCTCTTCCAAAACATGATTCAATAACAAATCATATGAAATAATAAGTAGAAGATAACAGTTCTGAATAAGATTTCGCAATAAAATGAGGTATTAGACTTTTTCTTTTCAGAAAACTTACAAAACTTGAAGAACAAGGTGAGATTCATGATAAAATATCACCATAAAAAGGATTGATTCTTGAAATAACCATTGAGATCTACAAGAACCTGCTCTGATACCACTTGTTAGGAATAAATCTGAGATGACGAATGCGGAATATAAAGAACACTCAAGAATCAATCACCATAATATGCAAGTAATCTGATAAAGGTTGTGTTTATATTGATTACGATATGAACGTACAAAGAATATCCTAAGCAGGAAAAAACCTCCATCAAAAGCTAACTTAATGATTATTTATATGGAACATAAAATATTTACCATAAATATAAAACCAATGCCTTAGTATAAAACCAATTCCTTAGAAGAGCTCAATGAATAACTTCTACTGTAAAGGCACCGTAGGGAATCATAAAACGATTAACCCTAAAAAGGCTTCCCTAAATAACCAAACATGCCAAATCAGTTTCAATATCTCAAATACTCAACATTGGTAAAAGCCTCTTCCTTGGGTTTCTTGTACTCTTCATAAGGTAACCACTTCTTCTTGGGTTTTCTCCAATCTTCATTATATCGATCACCGCTTGAGTAAAAAGCTTGAACCTTTCGGTTTCCATTCTCATCAAGATCACTGCCTCTAGTTAGATACGTCCCATTACATTTTTCACATCCCACTCTTATAGCATGGGTTGTTTGATCCATCTTAGTCATCCTCCTATCCATGTTTTGCAACATTGCCAAAATCGCCGACATGTCTTCCGAAGCAGCATTAGGCGATCCTCTTGTTACATCATTTCTCAAGTTATGGTATTCTCTAGAATGTTTAGAAAATTCTTCAATGAGCTCCTTGATTTCCGCAGGATTTTTCTTGGTTAAGGTGCCTTGAGAATCAAGGTGTTGCCTAGTTGTGACATTCACCCCATCATAAAAGATAGAAACCTCTTGTTGCACATTGAGATCATTTTGGGGGCAATTCTGAAGTAAACCCTTGTAGCGCTCCCATGCTTCAAACAACGACTCCCTCATTTGTTGTTCAAAATTAGCAATGGCCTTTTTGAGCTTAGAAACCTTGGATTGTGGGAAAAATTGTTCCAAAAACTCCTCACACATTTTTGCCCATGTAGTGATCGCGCCTGGTCGAAGTGCCTTTAGCCAATCCTTTGCAGCTCCCTTGAAAGTGACAGGGAGCATCCTTAAAAACATCGTTTCACGTGGAACATTTGGAATGTTAAAGTAGTCGACGATGTCGTTGACTTCATCAAGATGCTTATAGACATCTTCATGGTCCTTTCTGGTGAAAGTAATCTCCTTTAGCGCAGCAAGGATGTGCCCCTTGAGTTCAAATGTGGCAGTGGATGGTATGGTGGGTTGCACAAGGCCCGGTCCAGTGTCATCACGAATCTTCTTCTTGTATGCTTCCATATAAATGTTAGCAATGTCCGCCATGATGTTGTCGGGTTCGCTTTCTTGATTACTACCTTTTTCCGATTCGTTATCGCTTTCTTCTGTTTCGTATGTGCTTTCGCCTTTTGGTTCCTTGCTGGATTCTCCCACTTTCTTTCCCTTATTCTTACTAAAAACCGATTTGAGATTCTTAAAAGGTGATTTCTTTGGTGTTGCAGCTTCTCCTACGGTTTTATCCATGTTTTTACGAAAGGCGGACTCCGGGTCTTCAAGTGGTGGAATCAGAGGTGTGTTAGATCCTCTGGTCATAAACTTCTGCAAAAGAACAAATAAAATGTGTAAAAAGAACAAAAACGAAAAATAAAGGTTTACTGTTACGACACCACGACGTGGTGATAATTACCATAACGTGGTGTGTCAAAAAGAAGAAATAACTAAAACGAAAAGTAATCCTGCTAAACAAAACGGTATGGACCATTCGCCGACAACGGTGCCAAAAACTTGATGCGTTGGATAATATGAACTAGTTAATCCTGCTAACATGACTAATTATTCCCTAAGGCAGTGTACCTTGCTGAAGATAGTATATCACACTAGACATGTATCGAACACGGGGAACCGTGTTTTAGCTAATTTTTATCTACTACTAACTAATTACTAATAAAATTGAAAAGGGTTTTCTCTAGTTTTGCAAGACTAGAAACTTAATTTACCAAACTAACTAACTATCAACTAATGAAGCTAACACTAAAACTAAAGCAAAGAAAAAAATGATTTAACCAAGGTAAATAAGAGACTTTCGTTTAGCTTCAGATTTATTTCCCAAATTCAGGGCACCACGTCGTGGTTTCCGTGATTATCCCGTATTCCACAAGTCTCCGAAGTCAATCAGGACACATCAAAACACCATGTCGTGGTAGGGTAACCACGACATGTTTAGTATATTTTCTTCATTTTAAAATATTAGCTCAAACTCCTAACTTCCAGCTTCCTTTTGCCCTAAGCATGTCTTTTAGCCTTACAACACAATTCATAAGAAATTAAGTACCTTTTGTTCTAATAAGGGCATAAAAGTAATTAGGAATATTAAGATATTATGTATAATTATGTGTATAAATATGCAAATATCACTACGCACTCACCTGACAAAAGTAGGTGACTAGAGGTTCGCCTTAACACTTCTCAAAGACCTAAATGTATAAAGTACTAAGTCCTAGTCTAGTTTCATAATCCTGGCGACTATTTAATGATAGTCTAGATTCCTCAATAATCCCAATGTCTACATCAAGATCTATAAAGTAAGGAATAACCAGGTAGGATCATATCAGAGATTGGGTCTGTTTGGTATATAAAGTATACTGTTTGGAAATCCCACTTTAAACACCTCACTAAATCAAGCCTAGACATCACTCATGTAACTAGTTAGTCAGTATAATGAGTTGGAATCACTGATAAATCTTAATTATAGGTTCATAGTAACGATTATGACTATAATTAAAAGTTATAGTTAAAATAAATAAGTGTAGCTTGACTTATAAAGTAATCTAATGAATACCTGGAAATATGAGGGCAAAAATCTGACCCAAGAGTTTCTATTCTCTGGATATCTGACACCGCAAGGGTTCACTAAAGTAGCCGGGAACTAGAGGGTAAAAGGTCTAAAAAGCTCGAAGAGATTCAGAGAGAATTTAAGTGAGAGGGTGAGGATTCAGCTAAAAATCGCATCAATTTATAGGCAGAAAATAAGTGTGTGTCGCACACTGTGTTCCATGTGTGTCGTGAATGTGGTCGGAGGTGGTGAGGTGTCACTTTCTTATGGTGTCACTTGTTGCGATTTGGGTGGTGTGACAGTGCGCGTTACGCATCTGGTCGGTGCGCACAGCTACGTGTGAATTTTCTTGATTTTAAAAAAATCCATAACATGGTCATATGAGCTCCGTTTTTGACAGGTTTTATATCTACGTGTAGCTATCAACGATATCTACAACTTTCATTTAGATTCCGTCGGCTAATTTTGACTTTATTTTTAAAATTATATTTTTACATGCTTACACTATTAAAGTCTATGTAAAAATCATAAACCTCTCAGACAATATCCGTTCTCAACTTTCTTTATATCGATGAATAGGTATGGACGAGATCTCCAACTCTCGTTTAGATTGTTTTGGCTAAAAATCGACCGATCTGTAATTCGATTTCTGAGTTGTATACTGCTATGCAGAATCTTATAAAAATCATAACTTCCTCTTACGAAGTGAGATTTAGACGTTCTCTATATGCAAGCTCTCGTTTTAAGGGCTACTATGACATTCGTTTAGATTACATAGGCTAAAAAGTAATTTAGAAAAATTTCCCTTTTTACGATACGCAGAGGCATGCCGGTTTAACCTTGAAACTTTGAGGATTCATAATGTCTTCATACGAAGTCAGATTTGAACGATCATTATATCTCCGGAATCCTGATTACATATAATACAACTTGGTTAAGATTATTAGTCCTAAATAATCTTTTATCTTCGATGCGTATTTTAATCTTATTTACTATATTATTAAACAGTTATACAATTTGCATAAAGTATCGTATAAAACACATAAGCACATAAATATATGAATAATCATTTCTTATTCATTCATGTAAAGGTTTCAATAGGTGAACAAGGTGATTATAGACTATAACTTTTCTAGCAGGAAACACGGGCGTTACACAAAACGCTATGCCTCTTATTTTAGGTCCTACACAAAGGCTTTAACTTCTAGAGTTTTTCTCCTTATCAGCCACAATCCATCAGAGAGAAACCCTAGCCCCCATTCTTGCCTCTTATGAAGAATGGGTGTTTTGTGTATTTTAAAGAAGAATAAGCTAGTTTGAGTGCAAGGTTTCATATTCATACAAGTTTCAACCTTCTTTCCTTGCACTGGAACTTTTTAAGTCTCCAACTTCCTAGCTTTATACATTTTGCTTAGTAGATCTAGAATTTTTAAGCTTGTTTTGGGTCCCTTCATGATGTTTAGATGGAGTTTGGAAAACTGTAACACTCACAAAAATCATGCCAAATTTAAACTTTTTTTCAAAATATTTTAAATCGTTTAACATTACAAAGTTTGTTCTCAAAATAATAAATATCAAAGTATCCCAGTATCAAATCATAAAATCATAACGACAGGAAGAGCGGTACGATCATGCCTTCGCCTTCCCGCGATCACCAGAAGTACCTGAAACAATAATCAATAAAAGTAAGCTCGAAGGCTTAGTGAGTTACCCCCAAAATACCAACCACATATAACCATAATCACATCATATAAACAAGTACAGAACAACATGCATAATGAGCCTTCAGCCTGACTGGACCGCCTCACAGGCCTTCAGTCTATCTGGACCGCTCTCCGAGCCTTCGGCACGTCAGGACCGCCTCGCAGGGCCTTCAGCGTATCCGGACTGATCACCGGGCCTTCGGTCTGACTATCATACCCTCCTGGGTTGTAGTCTATGCGGTCCGCCCTATGTATGTTGCCCTTCAGCACAAAGCAGGACCGCCTCAACCCATCCCCAATCAAAACAACATGTGCACATAACTATAATACGCTAGCATAACATATATATACAGTCAAACCGATCTAACAGATCAGATAGCATAGCAACATCTTATAACCAGGACACCGACCTAACCAAGTCACTAAGCATAAGCATATCCCCATCCTAACTACCAGGATGTAATCAATAACATATCATGCCATAATCCGGATACAAATGCATAAAGGGTCGGCCTTGGTGCCTTAGACCCTGTTGATATAGTGAGGATAACTCACCTCACAAGTAGTGCTGATAGTACTGCAAATCTCTGCCTGCTGTCTCACCGGGAATCCTGAACTATCACATAATAAATACTAAGTTAATACCCAAATAACCTTCTCGATTAAGTGTCCACACCACTTATTAAGTCCATCCTCTTTACTGGGACTAAACCCAATACCAAGTCCTTAACTTGAAAGTCCATTTATAAAGCCCATTATTGGCCAATTTACCAAATTGGGCCCAACCCCCTAACTGGGCCTGATCCCAACATCCATTATCAAAACTTGGCCCAAAACATTATATTCATGAAGTCCAGCAAAGGCACAAATCCAATTAGTCCATAAACAGCCCAAAACTCGAATCCCAATAGACAAAGGCCCAACAGAGGACGTACGCGGGGCGTACTCCTCTGGTACGTGGGGCATACTCGTCCAGATGTTGACCACCATCGGGGTGGTTGACCGAGTACGCTGGGCGTACTGGATTTATGTTGGTGTACGCAGTGTCTTGCCAAAACCTTACTAAGTGCTTAATGGCTTCAGCACTTAAGCCCAAACTTCAGGTCCAGAGAACTAACGTGCCTAGGACCCATAAAGTCACGAACTTTATCACTTTGGACGTCCAGAAAACTCTAAATACTTGGTCTTAATCCATTAAGACCTTCTTATTCCATGCATGGGACACATTCAGCTATTGGGACCTTGTTTTTATCACTTAAGACCTCTTCTAAGGCCTGAAAGGACAACTCATTCCGTCCAAATCATAACATGCACCATTTTGGGACTTTTGGGACAAGAATGCTTCCATAAAGCTAAAATGTCTAGATCTATAACATACAAGTATAAAGTTCCAAGCTTTTTACCTTCTAGAGCTTCTCAGACACAACACAACTTCAGATCTATAGCCTTGATCTCCTTCTCCAACTACTTGATGCAATGACTTCACCTTCAAGAGTTCAAAATACACACCAACTCACACTCACACACAAAACTAGGTTTTGGAATGTTTTCTGTAAGATGGAGGCTGAGAATAATGAGAGAAAATGGGCCAAAAGGATTTTTATATAGCCCCCAAACCCTAATATTAGGGTTTCATCCTGACATTAGTACGCCCAGCGTACTAAGGCGGACCTTAGTACGCTTAGTGTGACATCCCCTAATTTCTCGGCCAGAGAAGACCGATTTAATTTATGCTTTTTAAAATCAAATCAGAGAAATCTTTATAAAAGATGTTGCGGAACTGGTCCCCAAAACAAAATATGATAAAAGTTTGTCAAAACCTTTCTTTAAGAAATATATAATTTCATTTCATATCAAAACCTCGGGATGTCATGTACCGATACAGATCAAAAGCATAAACAAGACATTATAAGCCTTTCAATAGTTATTTACAACTAATGGCCTATAATCCAAAAATCTCACGTCATCCTCCGACTATGTTCGGGGTCCACTACCTGTAACATAAAAAGCTGAGTGGGTCAGGCTTGGGAGCCTGGTGAGTATATAAGGTTTTCAACCCACAATAATAAACTTATTAAGTTCATCAATAAAAAATAACCCTGATTACCCGTTCCCGTTATCCTCACTTTACGTCCCTAAACACTTATCATAAGGGACCTAGCCTAAAGAATATCATCGGGATGGACACTACTGCTAAGGGGTTTCTTCAGCTATACATGTCCTAAAGGCAACCATGAGGGGGGATGGAGTACAACGAATGAACGCCCAAGTTCATTAACACCTACAGGTTGCGGGCCTGCCAGCGTTTCCACTGAACTGTCTAGAAAAGTCTGTGGTCGTCATCCAAATTCCGCTAGATGACTGAATCACAATCACATCGAGGCCTCTCATCATTTTATTTCATCACACATCAACTATCTACCCATGTTTCACCCAACATATTTGTAGATAAAAATACTTATACAGTTTAAAACTTGTATAAAACATCTATTCAACAGTCACCTCAAATAAACAATTAATATATTTACACATAGCACGTATTTTAAGGTAAATACTTCATATCTATGTGTAAAGTGAAAGTAACTACACACTCACTTGATTTGATGATAATCAGGCATCAATTCGTTTCCTAAAACGTTCGTTTCTAATAAAACCGGGAGTTTTATTCAGAAACCGGGCTCTGCGAGGGTCGGGCTTCGAAACCGAAAAGATAAATTTTTCGGGCTTCTCGGGCACTTCGGGGCGTATTCCGGGTGTTATAATCGATACCGGGGCTTTGGGGGATGTTAATATGAAGAAAATATGAAGAAAGGGGCTAAAAGTGGCAAAATCCCAAAAGTATCCGAAAAGGCTCGCAAGCCCTCTTATATATAGGGGTCCGAAGTCAGCTAAGGAAGAGAGGAGTCAGCAGGCGAGGACACGCGGCAGCAGCTGGGCGAGGGTGTGTAGGTGGCTCGCACATGGGTTGCGCGTGCGAGGGGCTCGGTGTCGGACTCTGATTGGACTGCGGTCTAGTCCGAGGCTTCGGACGTGGCTCTTCCTGCGAGACTCGGACACGCCATAAGGGACACGCGTCGTACTCCTAGTGGACCACTTCAGATGACTCAGCAGCTCGGATGACTCAGCAAAATTTCGGACACTTGGCGTGTTCTAAGCGAAGGTGACGTGGCCGAAGTCCACGTATGCGAAATTTCCCGGTTTTGACAATATTTCTCGATTTTCGCGCCAAAACTTCTAAAATCCATAACTTTTGCATACGAGCTCCATTTTTGACGTTCTTTATATGCACGCATAGGTAAAATTACGCTCTACAACTTTCATTTAGACTTCGTCGGCTAATTTTTTACTTTAATTTTTATATTATTATTTTTAACAGACCGGGACAGAAATCCGTTAAAAATTCATAACTTCTTCATCCGACTTCCGTTTTCATCTGTCTTTTTACTGTTGTGCTACTATTGACGAGACCTTCGATTATGGTTTAGGTCATGTCGGCTAAAAATCACTCGATCTAAAATTCGAGTTTTTATCTGTCTACTGCTAAGCTGAAACTTCGAAAAATCATGACTTCCTCATACGAAGTCAGATTTGGGTGTTCTTTTTATACCTACTATCGGCTTAACGAACACTACGAGTTTCGTTTAGATCACTAAGGGTAAAAAGTAGTTTATCCAAAACTCACTTTTTACGACATTCGGCCCCGTGCCGGTTATGTCGCGAAATTTCGACAAGTCATAACTTCTTCATTATAACTCGGATTTCGGTATTCTTTATATATCCGTAATCCTTGTCACGCCCACTACAAGTTTATTAATAGATATCAGCTTTATCTAATATTTATTTTCGACGCTCATTTTTATTATTAATTAATTAAACCCTAATAATTAAGCATAAAACACATAATTCACATAATATTCACATAATTCCTTTTCATTCCTTCAAAATGAGTTACAAAGGTTAACCTAGACTATCAAATCAATATTAATGCCTAGGCTAGAAACACGGGCATTACAATTCTCTCCCCCTTAGGATGATTCCGTCCCCGGAATCACACATCAACAAACAAATGTGGGTAGCGACTCATCATGTCACTCTCGGTTTCCCAGGTGAGATTTGGCCCATTCGTATGTTTCCAACGCACAAGCACTAAATCGACCATCTTGCGTCGCAACTTCTTAGTCTTACGGTCAACGATTGCCTCAGGTTCTTCGATCAACCTCTTCTTTTCATCCAACCTTAACTCAGAAATGAGAATTATGTCGGGCACATCTCCCGTGAACTTTCTCAAATAACACATATGAAAGGTGTTATGAATACCCTCCAGTTCTTCCGGTAATTCTAGCTTGTAAGCTTGATTCCCGATCCTCTGAAGAACTTTAAATGGTCCAATAAACCTTGGACTCAACTTTCCCCTTTTACCAAATCTTATAAGTCCCTTCCACGACGAGACTTTAAGTAAAACCAAATCTACAACTTCGAATGATACCGGTTGTCTTTTCTTGTCAGCATAACTCTTTTGCCGATCTTGAGCAGCTAACATCCTTTCCCTTATCACTTTCAACTTTTCAGCAGTCTGATGGACTATTTCAGATCCCATAAACTGCTTTTCCCCAGCTTCCAGCAAACATGATGGCGTTCGACACTTTTCCCCATACAAAGCGTGATAAGGTGCCATCTTGATGCTTGAGTGGAAACTATTATTATAGGAAATTTCTACTAGAGGTAAGTGTTCATCCCAGTTACCTTGGAATTCTAGGGTACATGCTCTCAGCATATCCTCCAATGTTTGAATTGTTCGTTCGCTTTGACCATCGGTTTGCGGATGGTAAGTTGTACTTAAACATAACTTGGTACCCAATTCCTCTTGTAGACTTCTCCAAAACCTTGAGGTAAAACGGCTGTCACGGTCGGATACAATCGTTAACGGAACACCGTGAAGCCTTACAATTTCCTTCACCTAAGAATTCGCAAGTTTATCCATAGACCATTTCTCGTTAGCGGCTATGAAATGCGCACTCTTAGTGAAGCGATCAACGACCACCCAAATCATGTCGTGATCATTCCTTGTTCTGGGCAGTTTAGTCACAAAATCCATGGTAATGTCGTCCTATTTACCCATGGGTACAGGTAAAGGTTCTAAACTCCCATACGGTTTCTGATGTTGTCCCTTAACCCTGGCACATGTTACACACTCGGCCACATACTTAGCAACATCAAGCTTCATCGTCAGCCACCAGTAATAGGGTTTTAGATCCCTATACATTTTCGTACTGCTGAGATGAATCGAGTACACGGTTTTGTGAGCTTCTTCCATCAGAAGACCTCTTACTCCTCCCGTCTTAGGTACCCAAATCCTATCTTTGAATACCTTCAATACTTGACCGTTTGTATCAAACACCAACGTTTTTCCCAAACAATCCTCCTTCCGGTCATTTTTCTCCAAAGCTTCCTCCTGAGCTTTCTTTATACTTTCCACAATTGTCGAGACGACTTCAATTCTCAACGCTCTTGGCCTTCTCTTTTCAAGATTTACCTTCCGAATGAGAGCATCAGCAACAACATTTGCTTTACCAGGGTGGTAAAGTATCTCACAGTCGTAGTCCATGAGTAGTTCCAGCCAGCGCCGCTGCCTCATGTTCAATTCCTTCTAATTTAAGAGATATTGAAGACTCTTATGATCAGTGAAAAGTTTACATTTAGTACCATAAAGATAGTGCCTCCATATATTTAAGGCGAATACTACCGCTGCCAACTCCAGATCATGAGTGGGGTAGTTCTTTTCATGCTCTTTCAATTTCCTCGATGCATACGCTATCAGTTTATCCCTTTGGGTCAGAACACATCCTAACCCAACTCCAGAGGCATCACTATAAACTGCGAAGTCATCGACTCCTTCAGGTAACGAAAGAATCGGTGCTTCACACAATCTCTTCTTTAACTTTTCAAAGGCTTCCTTATGCTTTTCATTCCAAGCATAAGTAGCTCCTTTGTGGGTGAAAGTTGTTAATGGAGTAGCAATCGAAGAAAAGCCTTGGATAAATCGGCGATAATATCCGGCTAATCCTAAAAAGCTTCGAATCTCCGTAGGACTTTTTGGTTGTTCCCACTTCATCACAACTTCAATCTTTGCTGGGTCAACCATTATTCCTTCTTGGTTAACCACATGACCTAAAAATTGGACTTCTTGAATCCAAAATTCACATTTGGAGAACTTTGCATACAACTTCTCCTTTTTCAGAACTTCTAGCAATTCACGCAGATGCTTTTCATGCTCCTGCTTTCTTTTCGAATAAATCAAGATATCGTCTATGAATACAATCACAGATTTATCAAGGTATGGTTTACAAACCCTGTTCATCAAATCCATGAAAGTTGTTGGGGCATTGGTTAGTCCGAACGACATAACCAAAAATTCATAGTGTCCATATCTTGTTCTGAATGCAGTATTTTCGATATCCTGCTCTCTCACCTTTAGTTGATGGTATCCTGACCTAAGATCGATCTTCGAGAAATAGCTCGAACCTTGCAACTGGTCGAGCAGGTCATCGATCCTCGGCAACGGATACTTGTTCTTTATTGTCGCTTTATTCAGCTCTCTGTAATCGATGCACATTCTCATGCTTCCGTCTTTCTTCTTTACAAATAACACAGGGGCTCCCCAGGGTGATGAACTAGGTCGAATGAAACCTTTGTCCAATAACTCCTGAAGTTGTGTCATAAGTTCTTTCATTTCGGTTGGTGCTAATCGATACGGTGCTTTGGCTATCGGCGTCGTTCCTGGTAACAAGTCGATACGAAATTCTACTTGTCGATCAGGGGGCAATCCGGGAAGATCTTCGGGAAAGACTTCCGGATAATCACACACCACCAGAATATTCTGCACCTCCTTTTTTTCCTTCTTAGCATCGATCACGAACGCTAAATATGATGTATACCCCTTGGCCAAACACTTTCTGGCTTTTATTAGAGAAATGATTCTAGAATTTACTATGCGTTTGTCTCCATACACCATAAACGACTCTTTCCCTGACGGGTTTACTTTTACTATCTTTTGCTTACACAATATTTCGGCTTCATTGGCGCTAACCCAATCCATTCCCAAAACTATGTCGAAACCATTTAACTCGATAGGCAATAATTCCTCGTGGAACTTATTCCCATTCAAGTCAATGAGGATGTTTGTCATACGATGGCTAACAACTACAAACTTGCCACTAGCAATTTCGAGTAATAAAGCATTAACTAGTCTATCAACATGCAAAGCTAGTTTTCTACCAAATTCATGCAAAATAAAGGAGTAATTGGCTCCAGAATCAAACAAAATTTGGGCAGGCAATTCGTTTACGAGAAAGGTACCTGAAGCGACATCGACTTCTTCTTTTGCAGCTTCAAGTGTCATCTGAAAGGCTCTTGCCTTCGACTTTGGTGGAAGATTGGGCTTTGCTGCATCCTTCCTCTTTGGACAGTCTTTAAAAACATGCCCTTCTTCATGGCACTCAAAACATACCCTCTTGTCAGACGGACACACGTTGGCATAATGCCCAGTCTTTCCACATTTGTCGCAAGTCACCCCCTCACTACATTTCCTAGAGTACTTTTTCTTGCACTTCTCACACCATTTCACTTCACCTCCTCCTCCTCCAAAGTTCTTAGACTTAGAAAATTTGCTTTTCTTGTTGGAACCTGAAGTTCCTTCAAGTTTTCTCTTTTCACCAACTTCTGTCCTCTCCAGAACCTTCTCTCTAATCTGAACCTCAACATTCTTAGCAGCCCAGATGGCGGCTTTCAAAGTGGTTGCTTGTTTAACCATCAGACCAAAGTCCGCTGGTAATCCGAGGGCAAACTTGTTAACCTTAGAGAGTTCAGTTGGAACTAGGTAAGGAACATGCTTCATCTTTTCCGTAAAACTAGCAGCGTATTCAGTAACACTCATCTTTCCCTTCTTTAAATTCTGGAACTCATTGTTGATTTCCAGAAGATCCTGCTCAGAGCAGTATTGCAATTTCAGTTGTACCACAAAGTCTTCCCAAGACATCTTTCTAGCTTCTCCCTTGGGCATGGAATCAGCTAGTAACTTCCACCAACTCAATACATCAGATTTTAACAGAGGAATTGCAAGTGCGGTCTTTTGTTTGTTGCTGCACTCACAGCTTTCAAACATCGTCTCCATTTCGGAGATCCAATTGATGACTTCCACCGGTGTCGGACTTCCAGATAGACACAGTGGTTTAGATGCCATGAAATCTTTGTATTTGCACCCGCGTCCATCAACTCCTCCATCCTGGTTGTTTTTTCTAACAATCGATGGGTTGGCTTGACCAAGAGTCCCACTGTAGTTCCCTCCTACTGATTGCCCTTCATTCAATTCGGGTTGTTCAACAGGTATCGTAGTTTCTTCCCTATTCTATTGTAGTAATCGCCTGGTCTCCTCCATTTGGCGATCTAACATCATCTGCATCATTGCTTGTACCCCAACCATCGTCATTGGCTCAGGTGCAGCTCCTACAACAGGCACTTGCTCAACTACTTGAGGTTGAGGTTGTTGATCCCTGTTTCTGTTTGCATTTGTAACTCCACTGTGAGTTCTTGACATTATAATCTATATACCGAATAAGGCGAATTTAGGTCTTTATCCTCGATAGGTATTTAAATTCCCTTATCACTCCGAAACGTTTACATGTTAGTTCTAATATCGTAATCATACACTTAGAATCCTACACACATAAGGTTTCCAGATCCGGTCGGCAACAGACCATAGATCCGAAAAAATAATGGCATATATGGCAAACATATAACATTTAGCACATAAGGGCATTTTAGGCATCTTTCCGAAAATAAACTAGTGCTCGTGTCTAAAATATGGTAGACACTCATCTCACAATCATCACTTAGCATTCTAAGTTTAAGTCTAGAAATCCTACAATTTCTTTGTTTGCTTAAACTAATGCTCTGATACCAACTGACACATCCCCTAATTTCTCGGCCAGAAAAGACCGATTTAACTTATGCTTTTTAAAATCAAATCAGAGAAATCTTTATAAAAGATGTTGCGGAACTGGTCCCCAAAACAAAATATGATAAAAGTTTGTCAAAACCTTTCTTTAAGAAATATATAATTTCATTTCATATCAAAACCTCGGGATGTCATGTACCGATACAGATCAAAAGCATAAACAAGACATTATAAGCCTTTCAACAGTTATTTACAACTACTGGCCTATAATCCAAAAATCTCACGTCATCCTCCGACTATGCTCGGGGTCCACTACCTGTAACATAAAAAGCTGAGTGGGTCAGGCTTGGGAGCCTGGTGAGCATATAGGGTTTTCAACCCACAATAATAAACTTAAGTTCATCAATCAACAATAACCCTGATTACCCGTTCCCGTTATCCTCACTTTACGTCCCTAAACACTTATCACAAGGGACCTAGCCTAAAGAATATCATCGGGATGGACACTACTGCTAAGGGGTTTCCTCAGCCATACATGTCGTAAAGGCAACCATGAGGGGGGGGGGGTGGAGTACTGCGAATGAACGCCCAAGTTCATTAACACCTACAGGTTGCGGGCCTGCTAGCGTTTCCACTGGACTGTCTAGAAAAGTCTGTGGTCGTCATCCAAACTCCGCTAGATGACTGAATCACAATCACATCGAGGCCTCTCATCATTTTATTTCATCACACATCAACTATCTACCCAGGTTTCACCCAACATATTTGTAGATAAAAATACTTATACAGTTTAAAACTTGTATAAAACATCTATTCAACAGTCACCTCAAATAAACAATTAATATATTTACACATAGCACGTAATTTAAGGTAAATACTTCACATCTATGTGTAAAGTGAAAGTAACTACACATTCACTTGATTTGATGATAATCGGGCAACAATTCGTTTCCTAAAACATTCGTTTTTAATAAAACCGGGAGTTTTATTCAGAAACCGGGCTCTGCGAGGGTCGGGCTTCGAAACCGAAAATATAAATTTTCCGGGCTTCTCGGGCACTTCGGGGCGTAGTCCGGGTGTTATAATCGATACCGGGGCTTTGGGGGATGTTAATATGAAGAAAATATGAAGAAAGGGGCTAAAAGTGGCAAAATCCCAAAAGTATCCGAGAAGGCTCGCAAGCCCTCTTATTTATAGGGGTCCGAAGTCGGCTAAGGAAGAGAGGAGTCAGCAGGCGAGGACACGCGGCAGCAGCTGGGTGAGGGTACGCAGGTGGCTCGCACATGGGTTGCGCGTGCGAGGGGCTCGGTGTCGGCCTCTGATTGGACCGTGGTCTAGTCCGAGGCTTCGAACGTGGCTCCTCCTGCGAGACTCGGACACGCCATAAGGGACACGCGTCGGACTCCTAGTGGACCACTTCGGATGACTCAGAAGCTCGGATGACTCAACAAAATTTCGGACACGTGGCGTGTTCTAAGCGAAGGTGACGTGGCCGAAGTCCACGTATGCGAAATTTCTCGGTTTTGACAATATTTCTCGATTTTCGCGCCAAAACTTCTAAAATCCATAACTTTTTCATACAAGCTCCGTTTTTGACGTTCTTTATATGCACGTGTAGGTAAAATTACGCTCTACAACTTTCATTTAGACTTCATCGGCTAATTTTGACTTTAATTTTTATATTATTATTTTTAACAGACCGGGACTGGAAATCCGTTAAAAATTCATAACTTCTTCATCCGACGTCCGTTTTCGTCTGTCTTTTTACCGTTGTGCTACTATTGACGAGACCTTCGATTCTCGTTTATGTGGTGTTGGCTAAAAATCACTCGATCTAAAATTTGAGTTTTTAGTTGTCTACTGCTAAGCTGAAACTTCGAAAAATCATAACTTCGTCATACAAACTCAGATTTGGGTGTTCTTTTTATACCTACTCTCGGTTTAACGAACACTACGAGTTTCGTTTAGATCACTAAGGCTAAAAAGTAGTTTGTCAAAAACTCACTTTTTACGACATTCGGCCCCATGCCGGTTTTGTCGCGAAACTTCGACATGTCAAAAATGAGTTACAAAGGTTAACCTAGACTATCACATCAATATTAATGCCTAGGCTAGAAACACGGGCATTACACTTAGCGTGCTCTTATGTACGTGCAGCGTAATCCTTCTAGGCCCAAATGTTGCAATCTTTGGGCCTTAAAATTATATTGACTCTACACTTCCAATCCCAAGGACTATAAATGACAAGGTAATGATAGAATAGGGTTTGGAAATACCTGGGAATTCTTGGGATGTTACAATTCTCCCCCACTTGACCTAGACTTTTCCCTCGAAGTCTACTGCGGCAACATGATCCAGGTAATGCTCCCGCATCTCGGACTCGGGCTCCCACGTCCAATCGGATCCCCTCCGATGCTCCCACTGTACCTTCACCAAAGGTATCTCCTTGTTCCGTAGAACCTTCATCTTCCTTACCAGAATGGCCATAGGCCTCTCCATGTAATTCAAGCGCTCATCGACCTGAATATCATCCAACGACACCACTTCCTCCTGATCCATAATGCACTTTCGCAACTGCGAAACGTGGAAAGTGTTGTGGATCCGACTAAGCTCCTCCGGTAGCTCTAGCCTATATGCCACCCTGCCAACCCTGGCAATGATCTTGAACGGACCAATGTAACGGGGACCCAATTTCCCCCTCTTCCTTAAGCGGATCACAACCTTCCAGGGTGAGACCTTCAGGAGTACCATATCACCAACCTGGAACTCCAACTCAGATCAGTGTTTGTTGACATAACTCTTCTGCTGACTCTGAGCGGTCTGCAGTCGCTGCCTAATCTGCTGAATCTTCTCGGTAGTCTGCAAGACTACCTCCGTCCGTCCCATCACCCTGTGTCCGACCTTACCCCAACAAACCAGGGTGCAACATCTCCGCCCATACAACAGCTCGAAGGGTGGGGCGCCAATGCTGGAATGATAGCTGTTGTTGTAGGCGAACTCTTCAAGAGGTAGGTGGGAGTCCCAGCTCCTACCGAAGTCAATGACACACGCCCTCAACATATCCTCGAGGGTCTGAATGGTCCACTCACTCTGACTATCGGTCTGCAGATGAAAGGTTGTGCTAAAGTGCAGCCGCATGCCCAGTTCCTCGTGGAACTTCTGCCAGAAACGGGAGGTAAATCTAACATCCCGGTCTGAAACAATGGAGACCGGAACCCCATGGCGAGCAAGGATCTCGCGGACATACACGTCAGCCAACTTCTATGCCGATGAACTCTCCTGTATGGCCAAGAAATGGGCACTCTTGGTCAATCGATCCACGATGACCCATATAGCATCAAAACCCTTCCCCGTCCTCGGCAACTTGGTAATAAAGTCCATCGTGATATGTTCCTATTTCCACATGGCAATCTCCAGGGGCTGCAGCTTGCCATGCGACCTCTGATGCTCGGCCTTGACCATCCTACAGATCAAGCACCTCTCGACGTACCAAGAGATTTCTCGCTTCATACATGGCCACCAGTAACTCAAACTCAGGTCTCTGTACATCTTGGTGGCCCCCGGGTGAATAGAGAAGTGAGACTTATGAGCCTCCTCCATGACTGTCTATCTGACCTAACCAGACATCGAAACCCATACTCGACCGCATCGGGTCAATAATCCCCGACTATCCTGCGCAAACCGGGTGTTCTCACCCCTGATCCTCTCCAACTTCCAGTTCTCTGGTCGCATGCCCTCGACCTGAGCATCTCTGATCAAACTCACAAGCGGAGAATCCATGGCTATCCTTATACATATCGCTGGGGTGGAAGACCCAGCTGACTTGCCTCTCAAAGCGTCCGCCACCACTTTCGCTTTACCAGGGTGGTAAAGGATCTCGCAATCGTAGTCCTTGACTACGTCCAGCCACCTGTGTTGCCTCATGTTCAGGTTCGGCTGATCCATGATGTGTCTTAAGCTCTTGTACTCCGTGTATATGGTACAACAGACCCCATATAAGTAATTTATCCATATCTTGAGAGCAAACACCACCGCTCCCAGCTCTAAATCATGCGTAGGGTATCTCGTCTCATGCGGCTTCAGCTGCCGTGATGCGTAGGCTATCACTCGTCCTCTCTGCATGAGGACTGCCCCCAAGCTTGTGATGGATGCATCACAGAACACCACAAAATTCTCAACTCCCTCCGGGAGAGTCAAAACTGGAGCCTCGCACAAACGCTGACGGAGGGTCTCAAACGCCCTCTTCTGCTCAGGGCCCCACCGGAAATCCACCCCCTTCCTCGTCGGGCGAGTGAGGGGTACTGCAATCTTGGAGAAATCCCAAATGAATCTCCGGTAGTACCCTGCTAATCCCAGAAAACTCCTGATATGTGAGGGAGATCTCAGAACCTCCTACTGCATGACTCCCTCGATTTTGGCCCGGTCGACCAAAATCCCATCCTGGTTAATGAGGTGCCCGAGGAACTCGACCTCTCGTAACCAAAACTCACACTTCGAGAACTTAAAATATAGTCGTTCTTGTCTCAGAACTCCCAGTAACTCCCTGAGGTGCTCCTCGTGTTGCTCTCGAGTCTTGGAGTACACCAAGATATCATCAATAAACACTATGACCGAACGATCAAGCATCGGTCTGCAGACCCGATTCATCAGGTCCATGAATACTGCTGGCGCGTTGGTGAGCCCAAACGGCATCACCACGAACTCATAATGACCATAACGAGTACGAAACACGATCTTCTCCATGTCCTCCTTTGTAACATCCGGACTTTCAGATGCATTAATGTGTGTTTATCTTTGAGATTTATGGAGTGACTCGTTGAGTTGTGAGTCCAACTCGCCGAGTAAGGTCAGGTTGGCCACATGGATTTAATGAGTGGACTCGACGAGCCAGAGAGCTGACTTGCCAAGTAGGTGTTGGGCAGAGAAACCCTAATTTCCGGGGGTTGGGGCCTATTTAAAGGCACTTATAGCCTCATTTGCGGCTACACTTCCCTGAGAACAAACCCTAGACGAGCTTTGAGCTTTGAGAGAGAGTGTTTGGCTAATTGTGAGTGTTTGGTCCATCTTGTGAAGAGGAGAGAAGAATTCCAAGCCAAAGGTCAAGAAGGTGCTGCTGGATTTGAGATTGTTTCACTTCAGAGCTTCTGGGAAAGGTATAAAGCTTGCACCTTTCTTATTATTTTGTATAGATCTCATGATTTTGTGAATTTAGGGTTTTCCACCAAAATATGAGGACCTTGAGTGTTTTGTGTTCATTAAGAGGGATTGAACTTCAGATCTGGACCATGTGAGGTCCCTAGAGTCCAAAAGTCCCTCCTTTATCCAACCATAATGGTGATCTTAAGTGAAAAACCCTTTTTGAGGTGTGTTTTGGGATTTTAAGCTCAAAATACCATGTATAAACGTAAAGCATGTGACTTTACGTGATTGATGAGCCTTAGGAGTGCAGATCTAGAATTTGGGAAGGTTCTCTGCCTTGAAAACGACTGAATGAGATATGAGTCCGAATGGACTCGCCGAGTCAAGGAGCCGACTCGACGAGTCGGTGAGGGTTTGTCCCGATGGATTTGTTTGTGCGATAACTCGGCGAGTTGAGGGTCAACTCGACGAGTTGAGCTGGACTTTCTTGAGACTTCTGAGGAAACAAGGGGACTCGACGAGTCGCAAGAGTACACTCGACGATTCGGGTCAAACATGGACTGTTGACTCAAGTTTGACTTCTGTTGACTTTAGGGTTTGGTCAACATGAGTATTGGAGACAATGGAGGGGTAAAATGGTCTTTTACCCACATCAAGAGTTAGAAAGAGGATGAATAATCCTTGGTTTACTTAGATTCGAGAATCGAGTATTTATTGAGATAACTACCCTCTGTGTTAGGCGGTGGCTAGTTCGAGATTCGAGTGCGAGGATGCTTGCCTGTTGTCGAGGTGAGTATTCTCACTATACTTTACCTTGAGTGGTATTTTATGTGCGACTAGAGGGTCTTATGTGCTTACTTGAGTTATGCATTTTGTCTGTGTGATATATTTGTCATGTTATGTGTTACCGAGACCGGACCGGAGGGTCCAATGAGCTATGAGACCGGAGGGTCCTCACTAAGACCGGACTAGAGGGTCCAACGAGCTGTGAGACTGTAGGGTTCTCACTGAGACCGGACCAGAGGGTCCAACGATCAATGGGAATGGAGGGTCCAACTGAGACTCATAGACCGGAGGGTCTTACAGAGTAATAGCCTCGAGTGGCTACTGTGTTGTATGTGGTATTTTGGAGAACTCACTAAGCTTCGTGCTTACCGTGTTATGTGTTATGTGTTTTAGGTTTGTCTCAGAATCGCAGGAAGGCACTGGCTTGATTGTACACACCAGAGAAAGAGCTATGTATTGAGAGGATCCTGGAGTTTTGATATATACAGTTTTTGGATATGAGAACTGATGAATTGACATTGTGACTTTTTGTGATTTTATAATTTAGATAAATGTGTTTTTAAATTGAAAATTTTGGTTTGAAAATTTACGGTGTTACAAGTTGGTATCAGAGCCTTGGTTTGAGGGATTCGGATGCACCTTTGGGTATGTCTGGACTCAAACTGAGGAGTTGAGAAAAATTTTCAAAAGAAACGATTTTTCTAAAACAAGCAAAAGTTTCCAAGAGAAAACGAGAAGGAGCAGTGTGTACAATTAGCCAGAGCCCGAACGGTGATTTCTCAAAATACCCTTATTTTGTGTTATGAGATACTTATGAGATACTATCTACGCATGCTAGAGGATAGGCTAGGTATTTCATATTTTAGGGCTAGAGTTGCCTGATTTGTGATGCCTTAGTCTAGGAGTTGTTGCTATCTGTTATGTGCCTTGAGTATGTGTTGGATAAGAGTATCTAGCAGAAATATTTCAGAAATAGAGCTTTGAGTAGAGGAGTAATCTAGGAGAGATACCTAGATGAGCATTGGAGGAGCCTATTGAGAGAGTAGTTAGATACCCGCGTGGGGTAGAGTTGCTTGAGTTCGCTGACACCTTTTGAGTACGAGTAGAGCAAATAGAGTGGTAACCTAGAGTAGTTTTATGTGCTGGTGGAGATTATTTGATGCCCGAATGCTGCTTGCTTCGTGCTTTGTGGAACTCGCAATGATAGGAGTAAGCTACTGAGTGAATATGACGATATTCAGGAGGTAGATGGTTGGCATCATAAGGAGTTCTTTAGCAGCTGATGGCAGAGAAGTGTGAGAACCTAGGAAGAGCCTAGGGAGTGAGCTTAGTCAGATGAGTACGCTGATAGAGGAAAGTATTCGCTGGGGAGTGACCAGGTTTAACAGGATTGGTGATCGAGAAAGTTGAGCAGCTACTTATGTAACGACATGATTTTTCAAATAAAATTTTCCAATTTAAAATTCATAATAAATGTCACATCATTAATTCTCAAAAAAACAACCAACAAGTTTTCAACACAATTATTCAATCCAGGATCCACCATCATAGTTCAACATCAAGAGTGTGTGTACAATCACGTCGGTGCCTTCCCGCGATCTTCGGAAATACCTGAAACACATAACACATAACACGGTAAGCACGAATGCTTAGTGAGTTCCCCAAAATACCACATGCATATAAATTAGCCACTCGAGGCTATAGTTCTACGTGACCTTCCGGTCAATGTGTCTCAGTGGACCTTCCGTCTCCACAACTCTGGTAGACCTTCCGGACCTACCCTGATGACCTTCCAGTCCTGCTTTGTTGACCTTCCGGCCCAACTCTGATGACCTTCCGGTCCAAACCCTGCCAACCTTCCGGTCCGAACCAGGCGACTCATATCATATCATATCACATAAAACATATATCACATATCACATATAAACACATACGACCTTCCGGTCACACATAAGTACGACTCTAGGTAAGGTATAGTGAAAAGACTCACCTCGAACTATCTCAGAATAATCTCGGACTCAAATTCCTGGTCTAGCCTCCGCCTAATCACATACAGAAAATATCTCTACTTAATAAAGGCTCTCAAAGGCTAGACTAATCCCTTCCTATACTCTCTCAGAATGGTAAAAGACCATTCTACCCCTCCAATGGTCCAAAGGTCCATTTGTTGACTAAACCCTAAAAGTCAACCCTAAGGAGTATGTGGCGCGTACCAGATTCCTACGCAGGGCGACCTGACCGCTATGCTGATATCGGGCTGATGGAGCCCTACACCCCGCGTACTGGGATTTATGCTCAGCGTACGTCCTAGTTTCACTATTATCTCACTTATGGTCTTAATCAGTAAAGACCTTTTGCTCCAAATACAGATCTGGACCCCCTACAACCTCCTAATCCATAAAGTCGAAGACTTTATGCCTTTGCATGGCTGTAATGGTCAACATCATCCAAAACACACCACTTCCTTCACTAAAGAGCTCATATCTCATGCATGGCTCACTCCTAACGTCCAAGATTGGATTTTTATGGATCTATAACACTTTATACACTGAAAATGGACAGATCAAGGTCTTATGGATCTCCTTTACTCATAAAGTCTCCACCTTTGGGACAAAAACCCTAGAAATGGTCCATAAATCTCAAATCAAAAAGGTTGAGAAAGCTTTGAGCTTTTTACCTCCAAATGATGCTCCAACCTCAGAAAGTTCAGATCCAAAGCTTGCCCTCCAACTCTATCTCGTTCAATGGCACCTCCTTCTCTTCAAAAGCACACAAGAACACTTTCAAGCTCAGCCTCACTCACACAAGCTCTAGAACGAGGGTTAGGGCACACTTAGGGTTTTGCTCTCTGGAAATGGTGGCTAAAAGTGAGGCCATAATGTTCCTTATATAGGGCTCACCCCCACAATTAGGGTTTCAATCTGAACCTAGTACGCCCAGCATACACTATGGTACGCCCAGTGTACTGGGTAGACTCTGCGTCAAGAATACGCTCATGAGTACGCGCATCGTACTCTCCCTTACGCGCAACATACTCGAAAGCCAAACATTCTATTCAAGGACTAATTTTGGCAACTTGAGGAAAGAAAAGGATCAAAGAGATATACCTGAATTCCGGGATGTTAAAATTCTCCCCCACTAGAATCAGACTTCGCCCTCGAAGTCTTGCTCAGCAAATAACTCAGGGTACTGCTCCCACATCTCCGACTCTGGTTCCCAAGTCAAATCGGATCCCCTCCGATGCTGCCATTGTACCTGAACCAGGGGCACTTCCTTGTTCCTCAGAACCTTCACTTTCTGATCTAGGATCGCGATCAGACTCTTGATGTAATTCAGGCTCGCATCCACCTGAATGTCCTCTAATGGCACTACTGTCGTCTCATCAGCCACACACTTCCGCAACTGGGACACATGGAAGGTGCTATGGATCTGGCTCAACTCCTCAGGTAGCTCCAGCTGTTATGCTACCTTGCCTTCCCTGGAAATCACTCTGAAAGGTCCAATATATCGAGGCCCCAACTTGCCCCGCTTCCTAAACCGGATCAATCCTTTCCATGGGGAAACTTTCAGAAGCACGAAGTCTCCGACCTGGAACTCAAGCTCGGATCGCCGTCTGTCCGCGTAACTCTTATGACGACTCTGGGCCGTTTGCCATCTCTGTCTGACCTGCTGAATCTACTCGGTCGTCTTCAACACTATCTCAGTGCCGCCCATAACTCTCTGCCCCACCTCCCCCCAACAGATGGGAGTACGACACCTCCTCCCATGAAGAAGCTCAAAGGGAGGCATACCGATGCTCGAGTGATGGCTGTTGTTATAGGAAAACTCAGCCATTGGTAGATACGAGTCCCAGCTCCCACCGAAATCCATAACGCATGCTCGGAGCATGTCCTCGAGCGTCTGTATCGTCCGCTCACTCTTTCCGTCTGTCTGCGGATGGTAGGTGGTACTGAAATGCAATCGCGTTCCCAACTCCTCATGGAACTTCTTCCAAAATATGGACGTAAAATGCACATCCCTACCTGACACTAAGGACGTCGGCACTCCATGTCGAGCTACCACCTATCACACATAAATCTCTGTCAGCTTCTCGGCAGAAGAGCTCTCACTAATAGCAAGGAAGTGAGCACTCTTCGTCAACCGATCCACAACCACCCAGATCGCGTCAACTCCACGCGTCGTTCTCGGTAATTTAGTGATAAAGTCCATCGAGATCTGCTCCCACTTCCACTGGGGAATCTCTAAAGGCTGGAATGGACCATGTGGTCGCTGGTGATTTGCCTTGATACGGCGGTAGGTCAAGCACCTCTCTACTACCCACGCTACATCCCTCTTCATACAGGGCCACCAATAGTCTCTTTTCAGGTCCAAATACATCTTCGTGTCCCCGGGATGGATCGAAAATATCGACCTATGCGCCTCCTCTATCAGAGTGCTACAAGCCCCGCCCGTATAAGGCACCCAGATCCGACCTCGAAAGGTCATAAGTCCCCGGCTATCCACCACAAACTTGGATACCTGGCCGATCACCCGCTCCTTCTTGTGGTTCTCCGGTCTCATGGCCTCCGCCTGGGCCTCTCGAATAGTATCCAATACCGGAGTCATCACTGTCATCCTCATGCATATATATAGAATCGGGGCACTCTCCGCCTTGCGGCTCAGGGCATCGGCTACCACGTTAGCCTTGCCCGGATGATACAAAATTTCACAATCGTAATCTTTTACCACGTGCAACCATCTTCTCTGGCGCATATTCAGGTTAGGCTGATCCATCAGATACTTCAAGCTCTTGTGGTCCGTGTAAATGGTACACCGAACCCCGTACAAGTAGTGGCGCCAGATCTTGAAAGCGAATACCATGGCCCTCAACTCTAAATCGTGGGTGGGATACCTCGTCTCATGAGGCTTCAGCTGCCTCGATGCATATGCTATCACGTGCCCCCTCTGCATAAGCACTGCACCTAACCCTGATATAGATGCATCACAGTAAACCACGAAGTCCTCCATCCCCTCAGGAAGAGCTAGCACTGGAGCTTCGCACAATCTTTGGCGAAGATTCTCAAACGAGGTCTGCTGATCGGGACCCCAAACAAAAGTAACGCCCTTCCGGGTCAACTTGGTGAGAGGAACAGCAATCTTGGAGAAATCTCTGATAAACCTCCGGTAGTAGCCGGCCAACCCTAGAAAACTCCAGATCTCGGTGGGGGATCTCGGCACCTCCCAACTCATAACCGCCTCAATCTTGGCCGCGTCGACCAATATCTCATTCTGATTAACGAGGTGTCCCAGGAACTGGACCTCTCGTAACCAGAAATCACACTTGGAGAATTTGGCATAAAGCCTCTCCGATCTCAATACTCCGAGAACTTCTCTCAAATGCTCCTCATGCTGCTCTCTAGACCTCGAATACACCAAAATATCGTCGATGAACACGATCATCGAACGATCCAACATAGGCCTGCATACCCGGTTCATGAGATCCATGAACGCTGCTAGTGCATTGGTGAGTCCGAAAGGCATCACCACGAACTCGTAATGCCCATAACGAGTCCTAAATGTTGTCTTCTGAATATCCTCCTCACGAACCCTCATCTGATGATAACCGAACCTCAAATAAATCTTGGAAAACCAAGATGCACCCTGCAACTGATCGAATAGATCGTCGATCCTCGGGAGTGGATAACGGTTCTTGACCGTCAGCTTGTTCAGCTTTCGGTAATCAATGCACATCTGGTGCGAGCCATCCTTCTTATTGACAAAAAGGATCGGTGCTCCCCACGGCGAGCTACTCGGCCGGATAAATCCCTTTCCCAATAACTCCTGAAGCTGCGAGAATAACTCCTGCATCTCTGGCGGCGCAAGGCGATAGGGTGCCTTGGCGATAGGTGCCGCCCCTGCAAGCAAATCAATGCAAAACTCCACCTGTCTCACGGGAGGCACACCTGGTAACTCTTCGGGGAAAACGTCCGGAAACTCGCTAACCACCAGAACCTCAGTATCTGACACATACACCAGAAAACCCATGCAACCCTACTGCAAGCTCTGCCTCGCTCGAGCAGCCGAACAAAATGCTGACCAGATCGGGTACCTCGCCGAATACTGTAAGTACTCCCCCACTAGGGTTTCGGATGGTCACTAGCTGACGCTCATAGTCGATCATGGCTCCGAATCGGCTCAACCAGTCCATGCCCACGATGACACATACATCCCCCATCGCGATAGGTACCAAATCTATCAGAAACTCGACTCCAAAAATCTCAAGCACACATCCCCGGATCACATCAGTCACGAAAACAGCATGCTCATCCGCTATGGAGACTCTCAGAGGTTGACTCAACGCCTCACGTCAGACACTGATGTGACGACTAAATGCTAGCGATACGAAAGATCGACTTACACCCGAGTCAAGCAACACCAAAGTAGGTACAGAACTCACAAGAAAAGTACCTAAACATATCACCAATAAGCACCATATATAAATAAAAGAATAAGCAAGAGATCACATACCAGCCACTTCATCGGGTGCTTCGCGGACCTCCTCCGCTGTCAACTGAAAGGCTCTCTCGTGAGCCTTCGGTGCCTCGGCCTTCACTGGCCGACTCTCAGTAGCTCGAATAGCAGCAGGTGCAGATCTCTGCGCTGTCCCCTACAACAGCTGCGGGCATTCGGCCTTCCGATGGCCGGTCTGGTTACAGTGAAAACAAACTGAGAACCCTTTGCGCAATCCTTGGCTATGTGCCCCTCCTTGCCACATTTGTAGCAAGCACTGCTCGACAGACTCCCTTGTGACTCTTGCCGCACTTGCCACAAGTGCAACCCATCTGGCCTCCCGATCTCGAATCAGCAGGCTTTGCCCGCTTGGCCGCCGGCTGGGACTGTGCCGGCCGCCTATCCCTCCTATGAGACTCCGCCTCCTCCCTGGCCTGAGTCTCTAGCTCGATCTCCCTCTTCCGAGCATTTTCCTGGAGCTCGAAAAATGTTCGGTATATCGAGTTTGCCATGAACTCATGAATGTCTCTCCTTAAAATACTCAGATATCGACTCGTACGTGCCTGCTCAGTAGACACGTGCTCAGAGCAAAACAACGCCCTCTCATGAAACATCCGGGTGATCACAGTCACATACTCAGTCCCCTTCTTGAGGGACAAGAACTCCTGGGCCAACCGATCCCTCTCCACCAGGGGAACGTACTCGTCTCGAAACCTAGCGGTGAACCTCTCCCAAGTCACCGCGGTAAGCTCTGCAGTAGAAAAGTCAGCTGTCACAAGCTTCCACCAGTCCTTTGCACCCAAGCGAAGCTGGTTCAGCGCGAACCGTACCCTCAGATGCTCCGGACAAGAACATGTGTAGAAGCATCCCTCAATGTCAGAGACCCATCTCATCACTACTATCGGGTCATGAGTCCCATCAAAATCTGGTGGCTTCGTGTTGCTGAACTCCCGGTACAGCAACGAGTCACCCCCCTGTGGCCTAGCAGCGGCGACGGCTGCGGTGGCGGCAGCAACAACAGCATCGGTAAGAGCAGCGTACCGCTCGTCAAATGTCTCAATCAGCATGGTCTTGATAGACCCAAACATCTCTGGTATATCAGCTCGAATGGCTGCAACCACCTCATCATGAATCATCCTGCGAATCTCATCATCGCTAACACCGCTATTCTCTGGAGTGTGGCGTGTACCCACCATGATGTCTCTGAAACACCACACAAAAGAAATCAGAGACTCGCTCGAGTACTCTCGCACTCAATCACTCAACCCTACTTGTTCCTTAGTACCCTAAGGATTCTTACTTGGACTGCTCACTGGTCTGGTGTTTCCAGTAGTACGGGCCCTATACTACCTTCTACACCACATCAGTATTCACCCCAAGTCCTCCTCCTAGGATTCTAGATCACAAGTACTCTATATCTCACTGAGCACAGGCTACCACCCAGTAGACCTCTCATAAGCTCCTCTCTGCTACCTACTCACACTCGAAGTAATTCACAGTAGCAGTAACTCCTAGGCTAAGGCATCACAAATCAGGCCACTCTAGTCCTAAATATGAATACCTAGCCTACTCTAGCATGCATAACACATCTCATAATATCTCATAACACATAATGTAAGGGTATGTTGGGAAATCACCGTTCGGGCGCTGGCTGATTGTACACACTGCTCTTTTCCGCTCTTTTGGAATCTTTTACTCTTTTTAGAAAAATTGTTTTTTTTTGAAAACTTTTCTCAAATCCTCAGTTTGAGTTCAGATATGCCCAAAGGTGTATCTGAATCCCTAAAACCAAGGCTCTGATACCAACTTGTAACGACATGATTTTTCAAATAAAATTTTCCAATTTAAAATTCATAACAAATGTCACATCATTAATTCTCAAAAAAACAACCAACAAGTTTTCAACACAATTATTCAATCCAGGATCCACCATCATAGTTCAACATCAAGAGTGTGTGTACAATCACGCCGGTGCCTTCCTGCGATCCTCGGAAGTACCTGAAACACATAACACATAACACGGTAAGCACGAATGCTTCGTTTGTTCCCCAAAATACCACATGCATATAAATTAGCCACTCAAGGCTATAGTTCTACGTGACCTTCTGGTCAATGTATCTCAGTGGACCTTCCGGCTCCACAACTCTGGTAGACCTTCCGGCCCTACCCTGATGACCTTCCGGTCCTGCTCTGTTGACCTTCCGGTCCAACTTTGTTGACCTTCCGACCCAACTCTGATGACCTTCCGGTCCAAAACCTGTCGACCTTCCGGTCCGAACCATCTGACTCATATCATAGCATATCACATAAAACATATATCACATATCACATATAAACACATACGACCTTCCGGTCATACATAAGTACCACTCTAGGTAAGGTATAGTAAGAAGACTCACCTCGAACTATCTCGGACTCAAATTCCCGGTCTAGCCTCCACCTAATCACATACATAAAATATCTCTATTTAATAAAGGCTTTCAAAGGCTAGACTAATCCCTTCCTATACTCTCTCAGAAGGGTAAAAGACCATTCTACCCCTCCAATGGTCCAAAGGTCCATTTGTTGACTAAACCCTAAAACTCAACAAAAGTCAACCCTCAGGAGTACGCGACGCGTACCAGATTCCTACGTTGGCCGTATCCGACCGCTATGCTGATATCGGGCTGATTGAGCCCTATGCCCCGCGTACTGGGATTTACACTCAGCGTACGTCCCAGTTTCACTATTATCTCACTTTTGGCCTTAATCAGTTAAGACCTTGGCTCGAAATACAGATCTGGACCCCCTACAGCCTCCTAATCCATAAAGTCGAAGACTTTACGCCTTTGCATGGCTGTAATGGTCAACATCATCCAAAACACACCACTTCCTTCACTAAAGAGCTCATATCTCATGCATGGCTCACTCCTAACGTCCAATATTGGATTTTTATGGATCTATAACACTTTATACACTGAAAATGGACAGATCAAGGTCTTCTGGAGCTCCTTTACTCATAAAGTCTCCACCTTTGGGACAAAAACCCTAGAAATAGTCCATAAAGCTCAAATCAAAAAGGTTGAGAAAGCTTTGAGCTTTTTACCTCCAAATAATGCACCAACCTCAGAAAGTTCAGATCCAAAGCTTGCCCTCCAACTCTAGATCCTTCAATGGCACCTCCTTCTCTTCAAAAGCACACAAGAACACTTTCAAGCTCAACCTCACTCACACAAGCTCTACAACGAGGGTTAGGGCACACTTAGGGTTTTGCTCTCTGGAAATGGTGGCTAAAAGTGAGGCCATAATGTTCCTTATATAGGGCTCACCCCCATAATTAGGGTTTCAATCTGAACCTAGTACGCCCAGCATACTGGGTAGACTCCGCGTCAAGAATACGCTCATGAGTACGCGCAGCGTACTCTCCCTTACCCCCAGCGTACTCGAAAGCCAAACATTCTATTCAAGGACTAATTTTGGCAACTTGATGAAAGAAAAGGATCAAAGAGATATACCTGAATTCCGGGATGTCACAATTTAGGAAATCTAGGATGATCTGCGTAGAAAGTATGGGTAGATGTGGCAGGTAGTATGGGCCCGTACTACTGAAATCAGAGGACCCATACTCGAAACAGGGAGAATTCCAGAGGTTCTAAGTAGCAGATTGAGAGGAGATAACATGGTTCGAGTACCATGACTCGTGGCGGTTAGTGCTTCTTGTTTTACCAGTTATCCTGTTGTGATTGATTAGACTGAGATCATATGTGATAGAGTGTTGGGCCAGAGGGATATGTTGAATGAGTTTCTATGGAGCATACCTTGAGAGGGAAATCGAGTTAGCTTCCGAGAAATTTTTGGTGAAATGCCAGTTGGAGTCGCAAGACTTAGGAACGAGTAGAGTTGGTGCTTTATGGGGGATTCCGGTCTGAGTTGAGCAATCGACCGATGGTGGAGATGTCACTTTCTGTGACCAAGAGTTGTGCTATTTCCATTTCCTGTAAGGAGTAGAAGAGATATTGAGCTTCCGGTTTCTGAGCCTTCAGGTAAACCCTGTGGGGTAGCATGGGTTGCGATCTTTCACCCGAGTATCTGGGCAGTATGTATGCTGTAAGGTAAGATTATAGCATGAGAGGGTCATCAGTGGGGACTGAGATGGTCAAGGACAAGGATATACGCTATTTGAGTATAGTAGGGCATATGTTAGCAACAGTGTCGAGTGATCAATAGGAGTATATTGGGGCGGTGGCTCTCATTTTATATGATGGATATCGACTGTGGGGGTGAGGTCTCTGCTATCATGATAATTCTCATGATGGGACGTTGGTTGGGGAGTCGTAGACGAGGAATGTGATAGTTCATTAATTTTCAGACTAAGAGTTATGACTACTACGTGACAGTTGAGATGTCTGGTAGTGTGTTAGTATGAGATTGAATGACGTTGGGAGACGGGTCAAGGAATCAGAAACGAGGTGCGTAATAGTGCATTATTTACAAATTAAGAGTCAGGACTATGTCGGGACAGTCAGAGTATCCGGCGGTGTGTCGGTCTGAGGCATTCAAGATGACTAGAGGTGGTCACGTTGGGAAGTTTTCGGGGACTTTATCTGAGATTCGGAATTTTTGGAGTTGCTTTGTCCCTATCGGGAAGATCATCGAGTGTTCTGTGGCACATTCCAAGAGTAAGTGTAATGTACCTGGTGAGACAGTCTGTAGAATAGATGGCTGGTGTGCCAAATTGTGATGGTTCGAGCCCTGAGTGGGGGAGAACCGGGTATTTTATTGAGAGTATCAGAGGTTTGTTCAAGAGTGGTTAGAGGACTGGATATAGTGACCTGCGGTGCGGATACATGAGACCAGAGTTATTGGTGGTCGAGGCGAGGTGCAGAACGAGATAATGAATGTTGTACGTGTTCAAGAAAGGATGAGTGTCTCCACGGCAGGTGACCGTTGGTCGGAGACCTTGTGGAGGCTAGGAATTCTTCGAGGTTGTAATGGTAAATTCGAGATGGGTGGCTCGTAAGGATAGTTTCGGCGATTGAAAATTTCTGGTTCAATGTATGGGTTGTTATATGCACTCTGGGAAGGGTAGAAGTTGATTGGGCAACCAAGTTTAGGGTCGGTATGTGTATTCTTACATCGGTTTTGAGCAATAGAAGGGGAGTTTCGGATGGTCGTCAACGTGTTCTGAGTCATTGACGATTCCTCCGTGTTTCAATTGAGAGTTGGAATATTCCTAAGTTACGAGTTGGGTGAGAGGAAGATCATTTATGAGAGTCTGAAAGGATGCATTACTGTAACTGAGTATGATGCCGTAAGTAGGAGATCAGTGGTGGAGGCAAGACATCGTGAGGTTCTATGATGGTGTACTGAGGTATCCGAGTAGAATGCCCTGAATTTCGGATTATTTTGAGACTTGAGTTATGAGATGGCAAGTGAAGTATAAAGTGGCTATGGTTCCAGCAGGAGCCCTTCAGCTAATTTTCATCAAACGGGAGTACCCCAGAATGTGAATTGCAGCGAGAAAAGGTGTTGGTCAAGACGGTTGTCGTTAGGAGTGGTGATGCTTAACCTGGGTGGGTGTGTGTACCTATATATGTTGAGTCGTGGAGTATTCGATAGTGAACTCAGTGGGGTGATGAATTAAGGAGGAGATTATGGGGGATAAGAGGGTGAGTGGGTCCGAGTGGGAGTAATCACTTCGGACTATCAGGGGAAAACCATGGAATGAGCCCATGGCGAGTAAGTAAGAGAAAGTGTTGTGTTCTTCATTGGGACCGCAATCGCAAGGAATTGGGGAAGTGATGTACGCATGGGTTGCAGGTCGTGGGTTATGAGTTGAGTTCTTCATTGGGACGAGTGGTTCCAATTCGGTGTCGGACCAGACTCTCGAGTTTGAGTTTGGCTTTGGTGGTGTATTGAGTAGGCGAATGAGATTCCAGATTCAGAGAAGGGTTTAATTTTGAGGGGTATTGTGTGTCATCTGATGTCTTAGACCTGAGTGGGTCAGTTTGGTTGTATGGGAAGGACCGCGAGAGGCATGGAACTAATGAGTAGTAGACGACAGAGGTCGAGGGTGAGACAATTTCAGTTGGGGTTGTAGTATTCGCTTGGGATAAAGCAAACTTCGTGACTTGTGTGTCACAATGGGCCGAGATAGTTGTGGTGAGAAGGAAGTCAGTGAGACATCTTGGGGCATGCTATGGGTAACATTTGGAGGTTCAACTGTGGGGCCGAGAGTTGACCGGGGGCTCAGTGTTGAAAGGGATATCTGGAGGGAGCTGAGGCTCATGATTGTTAGATGTCAGAGGATGCTTCTGAGGAAGCATGATCATTTTCTTGTGTTTGAGGGCAGGATATTGAGAGTTCTTTGTTCAGATGAGATTTCGATGGCAGTACAGTGGATGGGTCTCTGGTGTAATGTGACCCTTTCGTTCCTTGGAGTATGATAGGGATCATTTAGTATGTCTGGTATGAGTGATCGGTAGCCAATTTTTGGGCTTTGACTAGTTTCTATCAGTCGCAACGAGAGAATCAGAGGGGCAGTGAGTTATCAAGGTCGGTTATTCGATGAGAGAATAACATGGTGATAGATTGAGAGGGCGGTCTGGCAGAGGGATAGGCCACTAGAGTTTCCAGATTCTGGAAAGTCAGAAGGGGTATCGTAGCGACATAAGGGTGTGTCCTCTTCCGGCTTGGGAGTTCCTGTTTGGTTTCAGGGGTCTATGGAGGAAGTTAGTTGTGTGGTATTAGATCCTTTCGGTGGTACTTTTCGGGTTGTTGGTTCAATCTGTGTAACGTTGAGAAGCGATTTCGAGGGCGAAATCTAATTCAAGTGGGGGAGAGTTGTAACATCCGGACTTTCAGATGCATTAATGTGTGTTTATCTTTGAGATTTATGGAGTGACTCGACGAGTTGTGAGTCCAACTCGCTGAGTAGGGTCGGGTTGGCCACGTGGATTTAATGAGTGGACTCGACGAGTCAGAGAGCTGACTCGCCAAGTAGGTGCTGGGCAGAGAAACCCTAATTTCTGGGGGTTGGGGCCTATTTAAAGGCACTTATATCCTCATTTGCGGCTACACTTCCCTGAGAACAAACCCTAGACGACCTTTGAGCTTTGAGAGAGAGTGTTTGGCTAATTGTGAGTGTTTGGTGCATCTTGTGAAGAGGAGAGAAGAATTCCAGGCCAAAGGTCAAGAAGGTGCTGCTGGATTTGAGATTATTTCACTTCAGAGCTTCTGGGAAAGGTATAAAGTTTGCACCTTTCTTATTATTTTGTATAGATCTCATGATTTTGTGAATCTAGGGTTTTCCACCAAAATATGAGGACTTTGAGTGTTTTGTGTTCATTAAGAGGGATTGAACTTCATATTTGGACCATGTGAGGTCCCTAGAGTCCAAAAGTCCCTCCTTTATCCAACCACAATGGTGATCTTAAGTGAAAAACCCTTTTTGAGGTGTGTTTTGGGATTTTAAGCTCAAAATACCATGTATAAACGTAAAGCATGTGACTTTATGTGATTGATGAGCCTTAGGAGTGCAAATCTAGAATTTGGGAAGGTTCTCTGCCTTGAAAACGATTGAATGAGATATGAGTCTGAATGGACTCGCCGAGTCAAGGAGCCGACTCAACGAGTCGGTGAGGGTTTGTCCTGATGGATTTAATTGTGCGATAACTCGGCGAGTTGGGGGTCAACTTGACGAGTTGAGTTGGACTTTCTTGAGACTTCTGAGCAAACAAGTGGACTCGACGAGTCGCAAGAGTGCACTCGACGATTCGGGTCAAACATAGACTGTTGACTCGAGTTTGACTTTTGTTGACTTTAGGGTTTGGTCAACATGAGTATTGGAGACAATGGAGGGGTAAAATGGTCTTTTACCCATATCAAGAGTTAGAAAGAGAATGAATAATCCTTGGTTTAATTAGAGTCGAGAATTTAGTATTTATTGAGATAACAACCCTATGTGTTAGGCGGTGGCTAGTTCGAGATTCGAGTGCAAGGATGCTTGCCTGCTGTCGAGGTGAGTCTTCTCACTATACTTTACCTTGAGTGGTATTTATGTGCGACCAGAGGGTCTTATGTGCTTACTTGATTTATGCATTTTGTCTGTGTGATATATATGCCATGTTATGTGTTACCAAGTCCGGACCGGGGGGTCCAACGAGCTATGAGACCGAAGGGTCCTCACTGAGACCGGATGTAACGACCATAAAACTCGGACCAATTTAAAACATTTTATTTCATTTCAAAACCATTAAGTTCATACATCTTGTTTTCAAAATAGTTTAAACATCAGAGTATCCCCAGAACCATATCACATAAATCATAAAACATGAGGAGCGGTACGATCACGCCTTCACCTTGCCACGATCTCCTGAAGTACCTGAAACAATACACTAAAACTGTAAGCCTGAAAGCTTAGTGAGTTACCCCCAAAATACCAACCATATAACCATACACATATCATATCATATCATAATACAGAACAGCCATGCATATCGAGTCTACAGTGTGACTGGTCCACCCACACCGGGCCTTCAGTCAACCTGGTCCACTCTCTGAGTCTACAGTATGACTGGTCCGCCCGCACCGGGCCTTCAGTCATTCTGGTCCACTCCCCGAGCCTCAGCATGTCTGGACCGCCCTCCTGGGGCCTTCAGCCTATCCGGATCGCTCGCTGGGCCTATGGTCTATCCGGTCCGCCCTGGGTATGTTGGCCTACAGCACAAAGCAGGACCCGCCTCAACCTAACCTCAGTCAAACCACCGTGTGCACATAAAACAGTCAATCACATAATAATCCCCACACAAACCGATCTATCAGATCAAACAACATAACAACATCCTAACCAGAATACCGACCTAACTGGTCACTTCACATAGCATTACCCCATATACCAGGATACCGACCTTAACCAGGTCACTAACATAATACCATCCTAATTACCAGGATGCAGACATAGCAAATCAATACATATCAAACAAATACCCGGATTCCCATCCGATAAAGGGCCGGCCTTGGTGCCTTAGACCCTGTTGATATAGTGAGGATAACTCACCTTGCAACTGCCGAAACCAAATCACGAAAGCACAAAACCCGAAGCACTGCCTCCAACTTCAACACCTATCATCATCAATGACCCAAGGACATAAATATCCAAAAATTACCATAATACCTTTGAAGGTCAAACTGGTCAAAGTCCACCTTCCTGATTGACCCTACTCGCCGAGTCAACCTATTGACTCGCCGAGTTCCTAAACTCAGGAAAATCTCATAACACGACTCAACTCGCCGAGTCACCCCATGACTTGTCGAGTTCCACAATCTCCGAGTCCTAACCTGACCAACTCACTGAGTCACCACTCCACTCATTGCTCTGAGTCTAACCTAAAGAGGTTAGGGGGGGTTCTGCGTCGTGACTCACCGAGTCCAAGAACAGACTCGCCTAGTTGTTCTTCCAACTCGTCGAGTCCAAGCTCATCATCATATGACTCGCCAAGTCACCCATGCGACTCGCCGAGTCACTATGCGACTCAATGCCTGAAACCCTGGCCCAACTCGCCGAATCATCTCCCAGACTCGCCGAGTTCATACGTGTATTCCCATATTCGAGAGATACAGAGCTACTCCTTTGCTGCAAACAATAGATCTGGATCCCTAGAGTGCATTAGCAACATAAAGTTGCTACCTTTACGTGCTTCATGTCCCATAATTCCAAAAACCATGCTAGAAAGGAAATTAACTCATGGGGAATGGCTTTTGCATAGCAACTAAAAGGGCTTTCTGCATGTTTGATCCAAATAGAACTCAGATCTGGAGTTTCAACTCCAGATCTAACTCGTGCACCAAAATCTCATCATATTATCTCCAAACAAACCCTAAACTCCATGAAAGAGGGATCTAGAAAGGAGAAGGCCAAGGATAACGATTCATTACCTCCAAAACGACCTCCCACTGAAGAATAAACCGAATCTCCACAAATCCCCTTGATCCAAGCTCCTTGATCTTCAAGATCTCTTCACAAGTTACTTATCCAAGCTCTAATTTGCTTCCCAAGGACTCTCACACACGAATTTAGTGTTTCTAGATCTCAAAGGGTGCTAAGGGGGCTGAGGGGAGGACATTAAGTCCTTTAAATAGGGTGCAAACCCTAAGATTAGGGTTTTCCTCTTCCAGCACTGACTCGTCGAGTCCAGCCGCCGACTCGGCGAGTCAGGCCACTTAATCACGTGCCCGGCACTCGCTTCGACTCGACGAGTCAAGAGACCTACTCGTCGAGTCCCTTCCCTAATTTTCACATAACACCCTTCAACTTCTTGCTTCTGAACTTGGGATGTTACAATTCTCCCCCACTTAGATTAGGCTTCGTCCTCGAAGCCTGCTGCAGCACACCATTCCAGATGATACTCCCACAATGCATCTACTGATCTTACACCGGCCCGGATTCCTTCAAACACTACTATCGAATCCCTATAAAATCCATCTCTTCCGGTACATGGTCCTGACAACTGCCTCAAGCCGGCCACCGGTTTCTTTTCTCTGGTGACAACACTTATCAACTAAGTGCCACCTGATGATACTATCATACTTCCGTCTTACGCATTCATTCGCCACCTGCGAAAACTGGATACCAGTATAAACCACCGGGTCCTGACCCAGTGTTAACCTGCTAACCCTTGCCCAACTGGCGCTACTCTTATCAAAATGCACTGATGGAAACTCATCTCGTTTCCTCCCTGAGTCAAGTCCATTACCGCGCTAATATGATAATACATTCCACAGCTTCCGAGCAACTCTCATGAACGCCCATCTATAACGCATAAACACCCATACCTGGCCCAAACAGCCTCGTGCTGGAATTCCAGGTACATCTATGACGGGTCCAGCCATCCCTCAGATGGAACACCACCGCACACATAACTCATGACTACATCCATACTTGGATCCCAAGGGTCTACCCTTGCATCACTTCCGAACTCCTCTGATTCGACATCAGCGCTAACCGTTCCACAACTTCAACGAACATCCAACCCGGATGTGCTTCCATACAACTGGTACAATCTCAGTGCTCACTAACAATAACTAAAATACTTTCGATCGTCCATTTACACTACTGCCTTCCCTTCAGATGACCAACACTCCTTCCCGCAGCCACATACCTTTCCCTTCCATTCTTCAAGGAAGTCTACTCAACGACCTTTACCACATCAACAAGTGTCATGATGCTAAAACTCCACTTCACACCACCCATGCAGAGCAACTACTACTCCCTAACTCCCATATACTCTGAATCGGATCACGCAGCTAACGAAGCCCATATACGGCCTTTAGCTAACTCCATCATCATGATCAATACTTGGGGCCAGACCTTATCGGTTGCTATTTCACGGTGACACACTCACTCATTCTCCGCATACAGGTCTACTAACACATACAGAGTCTTCAGCATGACTGGACCTCCTCACCAGACCTTCAGCCTACCTGGACCACTCTTAGAACCTTCAACACGTATGGACCGCCCTTCTGTGTCTTCAGCCTGTCTGGACCGTTCTTCGAGCCTTTGGCCTGACTGGTACGCCCACCGGCCTTCAGTCTATCCAGACAGCTCAAAAACTATTGTTCATCACCCTGAACCATTCTTCCCGGGAATCTCCCCCATGCAGTCTGTTCTAGCCCTCTAGGGGTTCCGAACTCTAAATCCGTTCTATGAATTTTCACCCCGGCCTAATCCCAGGCCTCCCGTCGATCAACTACCTTACCAGAAACCATGGTCTGTTCCCTGCCCCATATGTCTATCACCTGCTCTAACCATACCACACTCTCGACTAATGACACTGCTGAATCCAAACAGCTAACCCACCTTGGATGCTTGCTGATTCACCTGAGAATTTTCCAATTCTCCCCACTTAGTGCACCAACTACTAATTACCAATGGCAAAACCGGAATGACTCGCTCGACCCCACTTGGTATCGACCCCTTCTCCATCAACTGATTCCCTCTGGAGTGAGCAACCTCCACAGAACAACTCTCCCGTCATCGCACATCCCGAACTCTAAGGAAGTTCGAATCTCAACTGAACACCTCTCACATCGCAGTTGCTATTCCTAGCAGCGAGATTATATATCTTATCTTCCGACCATGAATCCTCCTGCACGTTAACCACTACAACTCCTAACTACTAAGATCCTCGATCATACTACGAATCATGCGGAAAAAGGCAGACAAGTTTGCAATACCATGCAAATAATAAGATAACAAGATGGAAACATACCCGCAACTGTATCTGGCTCCGCCCTGGCCTCCTCTGCTATAAGCTGGAAAATGCGTCCCTGAGTCCTCGGAGGCTCCACTCCACCCTGTCCCCCGCCCGCAATCCACAAATTGACCGGTGCTGGAGCCTGCACCGGTCTTGCATCAAGCTGTGGACAGTTGGCCCTCAAGTGCCCAACCTGATGGCAATGATAACAAATCCTCATATCCTGCATCGGGGCCGACTGACGGCAATCCCTCGCATAAGGCCCCTCTCTCCCGCACTTGCAACACGCACCACCGGATCAGCAAACTCCGGCATGACCCTTTCCACACTTCTCACAAGTGTGGCTGCTCTGACCTCCAACCCTAGAGTCAACGGTTTTGGACCGTTTCGGCGCCGGCTGCGACTGCACCGGGGCCTGCCTCTGCTCTCGCAACTGTAACTCAATCTCCAACTCGTGCCGCCTGGCGGCCTCCTGCAACTCCAACAAGGTATCATATCTCTGCGTGGACACAAACTGTCGGATATCCCTCTTGAGCATACTCAGATATCGGGACATTTGAGCCTGCTCCGAAGCAAACACCGGGCAAACCATCGCCCTCTCAGTGAACATCCTGGTGATCTCCGTCACCGACTCTGAATCCTGCTTCAGCTCCAAGAACTCCTGAGCCAACCTCTCTCTCTCTCTCTCAACCCGCGGAACATAACGAGTACTGAACATCTCCCGGAACTGATCCCAAGTAGCCGCAGCCCACTGCGCATCAGAATAAGATCCCGTAGTCAACCTCCACCAATCCTTCGCTCCGAGCCTCAAAAGGTTCAGAGCACACCTCACCCTCTGATCCGCAGGGCATGAACACGTGAAGAAACAACCCTCCACGTCTGACAACCATCTCATAGCAATGATAGGATCCTGAACTCCATCAAAGGTAGGGGCTTCGTATTATCGAAGTCCCGATACTGAAAACCTCGACCGGTTCCTCCCCCTGTCGCTGCTACAGCCGCTGTAGCTGCCGCGGCAGCCGTCTCCACAAGAGCTGCATAGCGCTCATCAAAGTACTCAACCATGGCGGTCTTGATCGACCCAAACATCTCTTGCAACTCATCCCTGAACATGGGAGCAACCTCATCATGCAGGATCTCGCGAATCCTGGCATCTAACTCATCCGTACTCATCTGACCAATGACCTCGGGTGGTACTGGTCCATCCTGACCACCCTCTCTTGATCCCGATCCCAAACCGGATCCTGCCCCGAAACGTCTCGTAATCGCCATACTGCAATACACCAACAAGACCCTTAGACACATCACATACCCGCCCGGGGAACTATCTCATAACCGACACCCTAGAGAGTTGTGACTTCCTTGATACGCATATGGGTCCTGTGCTTTCAGTAGTACGGGCCCATACTACCTTCCACACCTACCCATATTTGTCTCAAGTATCACCACAACACTCTAACCATATATACACACACACGCTCAATCCTCACTCCTAGAGGAAAGCTGAATATCTCATATAAGGAAAACCCTAGGCTAGTAGGAATCACATAATCAGGCAATTCTATCATGCAATTCCTGAAGATACCTAGCCTAGTACTAGCATGCTGTTCTAACATATCACATAATCAAAATAACATGTATGGTATTTTGGGGTCTACTTACTGGCTCTGGCTGATCGTACCCTCTGCATCCTCCTTTACTTATTTCGAAAACCTTTTGAAAACCATTTTGAAAATACCTCCTTGATTTGAGACTGGATTCACACGAATGTTCCTCCAATTCACTCAAACCAAGGCTCTGATACCAACTTCTAACGACCTTAAAACTCGAACCAATTTAAAACATTTTATTTCATTTCAAAACCATTAAGTTCATACATCTTGTTTTCAAAATAGTTTAAACATCAGAGTATCCCCAGAACCATATCACATAAATCATAAAACATGAGGAGCGGTACGATCATGCCTTCGCCTTGCCACGATCTCCTGAAGTACCTGAAACATTACACTGAAACTGTAAGCCCAAAAGCTTAGTGAGTTACCCCCAAAATACCAACCACATAACCATACACATATCATATCATATCATAATACAGAACAACCATGCATATCGAGTCTACAGTGTGACTGGTCCGTCCACACCGGGCCTTCAGTCCACCTGGTCCACTCTCTGAGTCTACAGTATGACTGGTCCGCCCGCACCGGGCCTTCAGTCGGTATGGTCCACTCCCCAAGCCTCGGCATGTCTGGACCGCCCTCCTGGGGCCTTCAGCCTATCCGGACCGCTCGTTGGGCCTACGGTCTATCCGGTCCGCCCTGGGTATGTTGGCCTACAGCACAAAGCAGGACCCGCCTCAACCCAACCTCAGTCAAACCACCGTGTGCACATAAAACAGTCAATCACATAATAATACCCATAAAAACCGATCTATCATATCAAACAGCATAACAATATCCTAACCAGAATACCGACCTAACTGGTCACTTCACATAGCATTACCCCATATACCAGGGTACCGACCTTAACCACGTCACTAACATAATACCATTCTAATTACCAGGATGAAGACATAGCAAATCAATACATATCAAACAAATACCCGGATTCCCATCCGATAAAGGGCCGGCCTTGGTGCCTTAGACCCTATTGATATAGTGAGAATAACTCACCTTGCAACTGCCGAACCGAATCACGAAAGCACAAAACCCGAAGCACTGCCTCCAACTTCAACACATATCATCATCAATGACCCAAGGACATAAATATCCAAAAATTACCATAATACCTCTGAAGGTCAAACTGGTCAAAGCCCACCTTCCTGATTGACCCTACTCACCGAGTCAACCCATTGACTCACCGAGTTCCTAAACTCAGGAAACTCTCATAACACGACTCAACTCGCCGAGTCACCCCATGACTCATTGAGTTCCACAATCTCCGAGTCCTAAGGTGACCAACTCACTGAGTCACCACTCCACTCATTGCTCTGAGTCTAACCAGAAGAGGTTAGGAGGGGGGGGGGGTTTCTGTTTCGTGACTTGCCGAGTCCAAGAACAGACTCGACGAGTCCACGGCAACCTTCATCAGACTCGCCGAGTTGTGCTTCCAACTCGTCGAGTCCAAGCTCATCATCATATGACTCGCCAAGTCACCCATGCGACTCGCCGAGTCACTACGCGACTCAATGCCTGAAACCCTGGCCCAACTCGCCGAGTTCATACGTGCATTCCCATATTGGAAAGATACAGAGCTACTCCTTTGCTCCAAACAATAGATCTGGATCCCTAGAGTGCATTAGCAAGATAAAGTTGCTACCTTTACGTGCTTCATGTCCCATAATTCCAAAAACCATGCTAGAAAGGAACTTAACTCATGGGGAATGGCTTTTGTATAGCAACTAAAAGGGGTTTCTGCATGTTTGATCCAAATAGAACTTAGATCTGGAGTTTCAACTCCAGATCTAACTCATGCACCAAAATCTCATCATATTATCTCCAAACAAACCCTAAACTCCATGAAAGAGGGATCTAGAAAGGAGAAGGCCAAGGATAACGATTCATTACCTCCAAAACGACCTCCCACTGAAGAATAAACTGAATCTCCACAAATTCCCTTGATCGAAGCTCCTTGATCTTCAAGATCTCTTCACGAGTTACTTATCCAAGCTCAAATTTTCTTCCCAAGGACTCTCACACACGAATTTAGGGTTTCTAGATCTCAAAGGGTGCTAAGGGGGCTGAGGGGAGGACATTAAGTCCTTTAAATAGGGTGCAAACCCTAAGATTAGGGTTTTCCTCTTCCAGCACTGACTCGTCGAGTCCAGCCGCCGACTCGGCGAGGCAGGCCACTCGCTTCGACTCGACGAGTCAAGAGACATAGTCGTCGAGTCCCTTCCCTAATTTTCACATAACACCCTTCAACTTCTTGCTTCTGAACTTGGGATGTTACACCAGACCAGAGGCTCCAACGAGCTGTGAGACCGGAGAGTTCTCACTGAGACTGGACCAAAGGGTCCAACGAGCCGTGCGACTGGAGGGTCCCACTGAGACATATAGACCGGAGGGTCTTACAGAGTTATAGCCTCGAGTGGCTAATGTGTTGTATGTGGTATTTTGGGGAACTCACTAAGCTTCGTGCTTACTGTGTTATGTGTTATGTGTTTCAGGTTTTTCTCAGAATCGCGGGAAGGCACCGGCTTGATTTTACACACTAGAGAAAGAGCTATGTATTGAGAGGATCCTGGAGTTTTGATATATACAGTTTTTGGATATGAGAACTGATGAATTGACATTGTGACTTTTTGTGATTTTATAATTGAGATAAATGTGTTTTTAAATTGAAAATTTTGGTTTGAAAATTTACGGTGTTACATCCTCTCAGACCCGAACCTGATGATACCCCGACCTCAAATCTATCTTGGAGAACCAAGATGCACCCTACAACTGATCGAAGACATCATCTATCCTCGGGAGTGGATAACGGTTCTTCACCGTCAACTTGTTCAACTCCCTATAATCAATGCGCATCCTGTGCGAACCGTCCTTCTTCCTGACGAAGAGGATCAGTGCTTCCCATGGAGAACTGCTAGGTCGAATGAACCGCTTGCCCAACAAGTCCTGCAGCTGTGATGACAGCTCCTACATCTCGGGTGCGCCAATAGGTACAACGCCTTGGCGATAGGAGCTGCACCCAGTACCAGGTCGATCCGAAATTCAACCTGCCTCTCCGGAGGTATCCGTGGCAGCTCCTCCGGGAACACGTCAGCAAACTCTCTAACCACTGGAACCTCTGAAACTGGAGTCTGATCCCTGACCTGCGTATCCACCACATACGCTAAGTAACCAGCACAACCGTGCTGAATATACTGCCGAGCCCTGGCAGCTGAAAAAAACTCTGTTCCCACTCTGGTTCCCTCGCCATATACAATCAGTTCTCCCCCACTTGGTGTTCGAACCACTACCCGCTGACCCTCGCAATCAATCATGGCACCGAATCGACTGAGCCAGTCCATCCCCACAATCACGCACACATCCCTCATGGGAATCGGAATCAAGTCTATCGGGAAAGATACCCCGAAGATCTCCATCTCACATCCTAGCTAGACCGAGGAAGCAGAAACCCCGTATTCATTGGCTATGGAGACTCGCAACGGACACCCTAGCTCGCCTACTGGCACACTGAACTCCCTACTAAATGTATGAGATACAAATGACCGACTAGCCCCCGAGTCAAATAAAACCAAAGCAGGCAAGGAGTTTACTAAGAACGTACCTAAACACATGTATAGACAGAAAAGAATAAAACATATAAGATTAGTAAGATAAGGGATAGAAACATACCAGCAACCACATCTGGTGCTGCCCTGGCCTCCTCTGCGGTGAGCTGGAAGGCGCGCCCCTGAGCCTTCGGGGGCTCTGCTCTACCTGACCTCCCATCCGTAATCCTCAATGTAACCGGCACTGGAGCCTGCGCCGGCCTGGCTGCGAGCTGTGGACAGTTGGTCTTCACGTGACCAACCTGATGACAATGATAACATATCCTCATATCTGATGTCGGGGCGGACTGGCGAAAGTTCCTAGCATAATGCCCCTCCTTGCCACACTTGTGACACTCGCTAATAGCTCGACAAACCCCAGAACGACCCTTGCCGCACTTTCCACAAGTGCGGCTCTGCTGACCCCCGGTCCTAGAATCACCGGTCTTAGACCGCTTCGACGCCGACTGAGACTGCGCCGGGGCCTGACGCTGCTCCCTCAACTGCAGCTCAATCTCCAACTCACGCCGTCTAGCGGCCTCCTACAAGTCTAGTAAAGTATCACATCGTTGGGTGGCAACAAACTGATGAATGTCAGTCTTGAGCATGCTCAGATAACACGTCATCTGAGCTTGCTCAAAAGCAAACTCCGGGCGAAACATCTCCCTTTTAGTAAACATGCGAGTGATCTCCGTCACCGACTCTGTACCCTGTCTCGGATTTAGGAACTCTTGTGCCAACCGTTCGCGCTTAACATGTGGAATGTAGCGAGCACGGAACATATCCCTAAACTGCTCCCAAGTAATAGCAGCTCTCTGTTCATCCGTATATGACCCAGTCATCAGCCTCCACCAGTCTTTTGCCCTAGACCGCAACATGTTCAGGGCATATCTGACCTTCTGGTCAGTAGGACACGAACACGTGAAGAAACACCCCTCCACATCAGAAAACCACCTTATGGCCTTGATGGGATCCTGAATCCCATCAAAAGTAGGGGCTTCATATTATCGAATTCCCGGTATTGGAATTCCCTACTAGTTCCTCCCCCTGCCGCTGTAACAGGTGATGTAGCTGCTGCGACAGCCGTCTCAGCAAGGGCTGCATATCTGTCATCAAAATACTCCCTCATAGCGGTCTTAATAGACCCAAACAACTCCGAAATCTGACCCTGGACAATCTCGACCACCTCCTCGCGGATGATCTCCCTGACACGATCCTCCGCCAACACTGGCCCATCCTGGCCGATAACCTCGGGCGCTGTCGGGGCTTCCTGATGGCCTTGCCCTAATCCCGATCCAGATCCAGTCACAAAACGCCTCGTAACCACCATACTGAAAATATAACCATAAGATATCAGATAATCCGCATAAATAACAGGGAACCAACTCCCAACTAAACCCTAGGGGTTGTGACTTCCTTGCTACGCATATGGTTCCTGTGCTTTCAGTAGTACGGGCCCATACTACCTTCCACACCTACCCATATTTGTCTCAAGTATCATCACAACGCCCTAATAATAAACATAATCATAGAGAGCGTTCAATCCTCACTCCTAGAGGAATGCTAAATATCTCGTAACTGGCCTCCCGACCTCACACAACCCACCTATTCATGAAACTTCCACCAACCCTACAACACTAGTGTATACTAGCCATACATAACGTTGGACCCCATAGACTTTCGAATATCTAATCCTACCCTAAGCTCCCAATCAAACAAGAACAGAACATAAGGCCAAATCAAGCATTCTCAGGCTATATGTGACAACCCGAAATTTCTATTCTGTACAACCATTCACTTCAATAGAAGTCAGAACAGTTTTTGCTAACTTTTGAGCTGTGTAGAGTCAGTTTGAGTATTCTACAGCCCAGTACTTCAGGAGATAACAGGAGAGGGGATGCCCTAGGGTTTATTTTGTAGCAATAATGTCCCAAAACTCCAAGAGTTTGGAGTTTACGGCCTAAACATGGTGTTTACGGCCGTAAACCCCAAGGGTATAAATATGGCACTTAGCCGTTTTTAGCACTTTTCACATTTTCAAGATCCAAAACTCAAATCCTCTCAAGTATCATCCGATTTTCCTTCTTGATCTTCAACTTTGTAAGTGTTTCTATCCCTAATAAGTTGATATCTTACTTAATCTAGTGATCTTACATGATTCCATCCGTGAAATCATTCCAAATGTGTAGATCTTCAAGTTTCACCAAGAACACCAAGAACACACACTAGTGTTCTTGGACTTTTAGCACCTTTTCAAGATTCTACATAGTAAGTAATCTTACCTAGGCTTGTTATAAGACTTGTTACACTTCCTAAACATCTAGAAAACATAAAGAAACACAAGATCAAAGGTGTTTACGGTCCAAGATGTTCTTGGACCGTAAACCCTAATGTGGGTGCCAAAGTGTGCCCTAGTCCCTTACCAAGCCTTGGATACTAGTCTAGATCTTATCCCTAAAGTGCTTAGGACATAAAACATCAAAAAGACCATAAACCCTTAGGGTTTACGGCCGTAAACCCAAGGAGAAGTGGTCCAAGGACCGTAAACTCCACAAAGGAGTGAAATGGTGCCCTAATCTCTTCCTAAGGCTTAAACATGAAGTAGGAATGCTTCTTATGATCTTTAAAGCTTCAAAACACAAAATGGTCAAAGTACCATGAGTTTACGGCCATAAACTCATGGGTTTACGACCGTAAACTCAATGTGAGTTTGTCCCAAAACCGTAAACTCCAAAAGAGTTTACCCTTGGACCCCAAACTTAATAGCAATGTCCTACCACCCTTAGATGCAATCCTTAGTACTTGTAACACTTAAATAAGGTGTTTTACATGTCCTAGGATGTCTTAACTTGGTTAAATTGGTTGTTTAATGACTAATTGGATACATATATGTGTCATAATATGTTAACTAGGATCCTTGTGTGTGTTCAAGTCTTTACTTGACACTTAGCATCCTATATCAATCCGTTCATCCAAACCACTCACTACAGGTGAGTTCATACCCCTTAATTAACCTTTTAAATGTTTTTAAAATGCTTTTATGGGGGGGATACAAGTTGAACTATTATAGTTATTATATCAATCACATGTGATTAATAACTACCAAACAAGTGGATTTCTTACTTTTCAAACTGTGTTACCAAACTGTTTTACTTCAAACTGTTTTACAAACTCTTTTTCATATAAAATACTTTTATTAAACTCTTTTAACTTATATTCTGTGTATCTATGTATATATAGTTATATAAGTAGGATTGAAAGGACTTAGGACTGATAGCTCACCTTACTTCCTGTTCCTTGTTTGGTTGTGGACTTAGGGTATTCAAGTTATTTGTCCGAAGGTCGTTTGAATCCTAGTTATATATCATGTATATGTGTATAGATATAAAAGGTTACTTCATTCAGTTCAATACATTTGGGTAGCAAAGGTATACAAGCATGCTCATACATTCAAACAACATTACTAGTAAACTATAATAGGTATAGTTTAGGGAGATACTAATACTATTACTAGAACAGTGAAACATACAATGAGTCAGTTCATACATGAGTCAATAACAAACAAACAATAGATACTATGATGAGAAACAAACAATAGAATACTATGATGAGAAACAAACAATAGATACTATGATGAGAAACAAACAATAGATACTATGATGAGAAACAAACAATAGAATACTATGATGAGAAACAAACAATACATGCTAGACAGGGAGAGAACACACAATACAGCTAGCACATACATATACCAGAACATTACTACATTTATGTGAGCCACGTAACGGGGCATAGCACTACCTGTCATGACCGTTTTGTATCCAGAATCTCCTTAAGTGGGGAGCGTATGAGTTTGTCTATAGATCTATACTGGATTGACTATCCTACACCTTGTTGCTCGCTACAGTGGGACTTGCAAGTCTACGGGTGCCAAACATCATTTCTTACGACTACTTACATCGTCGTTTTTCTAGAGTCGGTAGCAGGATACAGGCCGATCATATGGTACTTTAAATAACAATTGGTTTAAGGTAGTTAGTACAGCAGTAGTTACTTAATACAACACTACAGTACTATTTCATTTTCCCATTACATTTACTTTGTGATATTCACACAATAAACAATAATGTAAAAACTATATTTTTGGTTAATGATAGTCAGATTTGGGAAAATACACACTCTTACAAGAGACACACACAGTTACTAGATGCCTTGGTAGAAGGCTACTTTTTGTAGGAAACATAGGGTTTTCTAGGGGAGTTCAAACAATTATAAACTTTTACAAACTTATACAATTACAAGACTTACAAACACTTTCATACAAAAACAGACACTAATATACTTATGATCTCACCAGCTTTAAAGCTGATAAACTCTTTCAAAATAACTTGTATTCTCAGGTCACCAGTAGACAGGTACCGGTGCCAGGTTTTGAGAAGATGGAGCTCGTTCAAGACTCATCTTTTATTTTGATGTATATTTTTGGTGTCTATATAACTTGACAGAACACACTTGTATTAAATTATATTATTAATGCAATGGATGATGTTATTGCTTGTTTACTACTTTGCATTGTTGTGATACTGAACATGACGTCCTCCACCCCCGAACGTTTCCGCCGTTCCGGTTTTGGGGTGTGGCAGATTGGTATCAGAGCATTGTTTATAGTGAATCGAGTGTATCAACCCATAAAAGATATACGAACTATAAACACAGCGGGATTAAAATACTCTGATAAAGAGTTTATACTTTTAAATAATAAAATATTTAACCAAGTATACATACCTGCATTCATACTAAAATCAGTGTCACTAGGACAGAACAAAAGTATTACGATTGTTGGGCAACACAAGTAAACTTAGAGACATATTGTCAACCCTGGGAAGATGTAGCCTGATCAACTACATTATCCGAGGAGTGATTAGCATGTGCCTAAGTGTGGTTGTGAGGTTGCAACAAGTCTAAAAACTTACCAACACTACTACAACGAGAACAGTAGAACAGAACATAAACTTAAAATACTATAGGAGTATTTTGTGTTACTATTAATTTCTTATCTGAGAACTAAAGGTCTTTATTAGTATATCAATAGTTGCTGAGTGGATACGCTAAGGTTATATGTATCTAGGATGTCATAGACTTAGAATCTGTGATCTTTGCTTTACTTCCTGTTCCTTGTTTGGTTGTGGGCTTAGAATTAGGGTCACTTATTCGAAGGTCTATCCTGTCTTGGTTACATATGACTGGTATGCACTACACAAATGTTGAAGTAACTGATAAAGATCATCTTATAATTATCTAATTAGTGCGTATATTTAGTTATTTCTTTATCCCTTTTCTAACGTAGATATCATGGCTGGATTCCATATCCCCGGAGACCCGTACTACCCCAACAACGGCAATGCGGGATGGCTGGGAGAAGAGCCAGAAGATGATCACCCAATCCCATTGGATGATCACGAAGCTGAAGGCTTTTCTGAGGATTCTGACTCAGAGCCAGAAGTCAACAACCTACCCCCAGCTGCTCAAGACCCAAACCTGAATCCTCGTCTAGCATTTCAAGGACCCACACCTTTGCGGGCCACAAACTTGAACAGATGGAGTCAGGAACAGGGTCAACCCATACCCTACAATGGAGACAGAAGCTTCTACAACCTCATCGAAGGAGGTTCAGCTGACAGGGTCCTACCCATCATGGTTCGTAGGATTTCTCGGAACACGGAACAAGGTCGAGCGACTATCGACTGAGTCATAGAGATTGACGCCAACTCTGGCGTTAACACAGTCCGCATTCGCCAACTGGAGTGTGCTCATGAAAGGACTCGGGTCCGCAATGCAGTTCTGCAGAGGGAACTTGCTGAAACCCAAGCTGAAGTCAGGGAACTTCGAGCTCAGCAAGCAAGATCTGATAGGCGCGTGAGGGACATAGAACGTCTTCTGTCGGAGTCAAGAACTCACTCTAGTAGTTCTCGTCGCCGTTAGAGTCTCATCGACTTCTCTTTTGGATATAACCTAGTTCGTGTAAAAACTCTAGTCTAATTTCCTATCCTTGTAAATCTTAGACCCGTTAGGTCTTGATTAGGTTGTAGTCTGTCAAAATTTTCCCATCTTGGTTGATGTAAAACCTACCTCTAGGTCATTTTTCCCGAACTCATTACATCTGTAATTCCAGTATTATTGACAGATATCTAATCTCATGGAAATTATTATCCAATTGCTATCATCTGCTAGTACTAGATCATCCTTCAATTGTGCTGTTGGACTATGGAGAGTTAGTCCATGAGTCATTCTCATCAATTTTCCTATTAAATTCTTATCAATATATTCATCTTTGTAAACTTATAGTTGAAAGATGCCTCCTCGTAAATCAACAAGACGCGATCCTCCCGCACCAACACCACCTACTCCTCAAATCGATACGGCAACTCTAAATGCTGCTGTAGCTGCGGCTGTGGCTACAGCCATGGCTCAATATCATTCGTCTAGTTCCACTGGAGGAGGAACTCCGGTTCAATCTACTCATGGTGAAGCTCCTGTGCGCTTGAGAGAGTGCTCCTATAAGGACTACACTAACTGCAAGCCCAAGTCCTTCAGAGGGACTGGCGGAGTCATTTCCCTCTCGCAATGGTTCGAGAAAATGGAATCGGTTTTCAAAATCTGCTCCTGTCCAGAAGGGAGCAAGGTCAAGTTCGTCGCTTGCACCTTTGAAGACAAAGCCCTGACATGGTGGAATAGCCATGTCAAGTCACTATCTCTTGTAGTGGCAAATGTTATGGGCTGGGAAACTTTGAAAGACCTCATGATTGAGGAGTACTGCCCGAGGGGCGAAATAAAAAAACTAGAAGAGGAACTGTGGAGCCTAACCATGAAGGGCTCCGACATAGTCTCTTACACCGCCAGGTTCTGCGAGCTGGTGGCCCTCTGTCCCAACATGGTTCATACAGAGGGAAAGAAGATCGAGAGATACATATGGGGGCTGATGTCACCATTCCAGGGAAATGTTTTGGCTTCAAACCCCCACTACATTCGATAGTGCCAAGCGATTGGCACAGCGGCTTATAGACCATGGGGTTCGTACCCCGGCCGCAACAACAACCCTGGCCATCTCAGAACCCGCCAGAACCGCTGATTCCAAGCGGAAGTTCTGGGATGACAAAAAGAAGAAGAAGGCTGCTAAAAAGCAGCAGATCGTGGCAGTACATGCTGCGATAACACCTGCCATTGCTGCTGCTCCGGTAAAGCAGTACGCTGGAAGTTTGCCTAAGTACAACAAGTGCAACTTCCACCACGCAGGAGCCTACCGGGAAATGCAGTGTTTGAACTGCAACAGGAAGGGGCACACTGCCCGTTTCTGCAAAGCTCCGGCGAGGCCATTCACCCAGGTCCCCGACGATGGTGTGGGCCAAGCTTGCTACGGTTGTGGCGAGGTGGGCCACTACAAAAGGAACTGCCCGAAGGCAGGGAATGTCGGTGGAGTGGGATGAGTTCTGGCCATAGGCCACGAGGAAGCGGTTGCCGACCCCATAGTGGTCACTGGTACGTTTCTCCTCGATAACTCTTATGCATGCATACTATTTGATAGTGGAGCGGAGAGGAGTTTCGTGAACCAAAAATTTGCGCATTTACTTAAGAAAAAATCACGAGCACTTAAAGAATCGTTCACTGTAGAAATGGCTAACGGAAAGACGGAGAGCACGAGCAGTATATACATAGGGTGTACCCTAACACTAGATAGCCATTCATTTTCGATCGACCTCATGCCGGTCTCAATTAAAAGTTTCGACGTCATTATCGGCATGGATTGGTTGAGTCTTCATCGTGCCGACATCATGTGTTACGAAAAGGCTGTACGCCTTAATCTGACGTCTGACGAAACTCTAGTAGTTTATGGCGACAAACCCGGCACGAACCTTCGTATCATCTCGAGCATTCAAGCTTAGAAATTCTTGCGAAACGAATGTCACGCATTCCTTGCTCATGTGGTCGATGTGAGCCAAGAAACGAAATACATCCAGAACATTCCAGTAGTACGCAACTTTCCCGACATCTTTCCATAAGAACTCCCAGGATTACCTCCGCAACGTCAAGTCGAGTTCAGAATCGACTTAGTTCCAGGGGCTACGCCCGTAGCCAAATCGCCCTATCGTCTAGCACCTGCAGAGATGCAAGAACTTTCCTGTCAACTTAACGAACTGCTCAGCAAGGGCTTTATAAGACCAAGCTTCTCACCCTGGGGAGCTCCAGTCTTGTTCGTCAAGAAGAAAGACGGATCGTTTCGTATGTGCATCGACTACAGGGAGCTCAACAAACTGACCGTCAAAAATCATTACCCTCTGCCTCGTATTGACGATTTATTTGACCAGCTTCAAGGGGCGAATTTCTTTTCAAAAATCGACTTAAGATCCGGATATCACCAACTACGAGTGCTAAGGGAGGATGTTCCGAAGACAGCCTTCCGAACTCGTTATGGGCACTACGAATTCGTAGTGATGCCGTTCGGATTAACAAACGCGCCCGCAGTATTCATGGATTTAATGAATAGGGTGTGTCATCCTTGCTTGGATCAGTTCTTCATCGTCTTCATCGATGACATACTTATCTACTCTCGTAGTAAGGAGGAACATAGTCAACATCTTCGTCAAGTCTTAGAAACACTGCGTTCGGAGAAGCTCTATGCGAAGTTCTCGAAATGCAAATTTTGGATCCGAAGAGTCGAATTCTTAGGGCACGTGGTTAGCGAAGAGGGAATACACGTGGACCCTTCCAAAATTAAAGCAATTGAGAACTGGTCAGCACCGAAGACGCCTACAGAAATTCGTCAATTTCTAGGCCTCGCTGGCTACTATCGCAGGTTCATTCAGAACTTCTCCCGCATTGCAAAACCTCTTACAACACTGACCCAGAAAGGCGTGGCCTTTGACTGGGAAGAGAAGCAGGAGAGAGCATTCCAAACGCTCAAGCGAGCCTTGTGCACCGCGCCAATATTATCCCTCCCCGAAGGCATAGAAGACTTCGTTGTCTATTGCGATGCGTTGAATCAAGGGCTCGGATATGTTCTGATGCAGCGAGGTAAGGTCATCGCCTATGCCTCGAGATAGCTGAAGACACATGAGATGAACTACACCACACACGATCTTGAGCTAGGAGCAGTTGTGTTTGCTCTGAAAATCTGGAGACACTACCTGTATGGAACAAAAAGCACTATCTTTACAGACCACAAAAGCCTACAACACATATTCGACCAGAAAGAGCTCAACATGAGACAACGGCGGTGGGTCGAGCTACTTAGTGATTACGAATGTGAAATTCGTTATTATCCGGGTAAAGCCAACGTAGTAGCTGACGCCCTAAGTCGGAAAGAATATTCTGGTCGTAGAGTCAAATCATTGACTATGACTATCCATTCACACTTGTCCACACAAATTAAGGAGGCTCAGCTCGACGCTTTGAAACCTGAAAATGTGGCGGGTGAATCCCTGAGAGGGATGGATAAGAACTTGGAGGTCAAGGGTGGCGGAGCTTATTATCTCATGGATCGGATCTGGACCCCGAAACTCGGTGGTTTCAGAGACTTGGTCATGACCGAGGCACACAACACTCGTTATTCCGTCCACCCAGGTTCAGATAAGATGTATCTGGATCTTAAAAAGCTATACGGTGGCCTAACATGAAAGCAGAGATTGTTACCTTCGTGAGTAAATGCCTTACTTGCGCCAAGGTCAAGGTCGAATACCAGAAACCATCTGGATTACTCCAGCAACCGGAGATACCTAAATGGAAGTGGGAGCGGATCACTATGGACTTCATAACCAAGTTGCCCAAGACAACGGGTGGACTTGATACCATATGGGTCATCGTCGATAGATTGACCAAGTCCGCACACTTCCTGCCTATCAAAGAAACAGACAAGATGGAGAAGCTTACAAGAACCTACATTCGGGAGATTGTACGACTGCACGGTGTTCCCATATCCATTATCTCGGACAGAGATAGTAGGTTCACTTCGAGGTTCTGGCAGTCGCTACAAAGCTCCCTAGGAACTAGATTGGACATGAGTATAGCCTACCATCCACAGAACGACGGACAAAGTGAGAGGACTATCCAAACCTTGGAAGATATGTTGCGAGCCTGTGTGATCGACTTTGGGAAAGCATGTGATACTCATTTACCCCTTGTCGAATTTTCCTACAACAACAGTTATCACACGAGCATAAAGGCTGCTCCATTCGAGGCCCTCTATGGCCGAAAGTGCAGATCCCCTCTGTGTTGGGCTGAGGTGGGTGATACCCAGTTAGCTAAAGGACGAGTTCCTGAAAGCACTCTCACGGGTCCAGATATCATTCGGGAAATGACAGAGAAGATCGTTCAGATTCGTGAACGATTGAAAGCCTCTAGAGACCGACAGAAAAGCTACGCTGATAAACGAAGGAAACCATTGGAATTCCAGGTGGACGACCGTGTTCTATTGAAGGTCTCACCCTGGAAGGGCTTGGTATGCTTTGGTAAGCTTGGAAAGCTGAATCCAAGGTACATAGGGCCTTTCGAGATTCTTGCTAGAATCGGCCATGTTGCTTAAAAACTTAACTTACCACGCGAACTCAGTAACGTACATTCTACTTTCCATGTCTCGAACTTGAAAAAGTGTATGTCCGACGAGACTCTTGTAATCCCACTCGACGAGATCGAGATCAACGAGAGCCTCAACTTCGTGGAAGAACCTGTAGAGATCATGGACCGGGAGGTCAAGCAAACGAAACAAAGTCGTATCTCGATAGTGAAGGTTCGCTGGAACGCCAAGCGAGCACCTGAATTCACTTGGGAACAAGAGGATCAGATGAAACTGAAATATCCTCGTCTTTTTACTTAATTATTTGTAACTACTTATTTGCTTAAACTCCAATTTCAGGACGAAATTCCTTCTAACGGGGGGATGATGTGACAACCCGAAATTTCTATTATGTACAACCATTCACTTCAATAGAAGTCAGAACAGTTTTTGCTAACTTTTGAGCTGTGTAGAGTCAGTTTGAGTATTCTAGAGCCCAGTACTTCAGGAGATAACAGGAGAGAGGATGCCCTAGGGTTTATTGTGTAGCAATAATGTCCCAAAACTCCAAGAGTTTGGAGTTTACGGCCTAAACATGGTGTTTACGGCCGTAAACCCCAAGGGTATAAATATGGCACTTAGCCGTTTTTAGCACTTTTCACATTTTCAAGATCCAAAACTCAAATCCTCTCAAGTATCATCCGATTTTCCTTCTTGATCTTCAACTTTGTAAGTGTTTCTAGCCCTAATAAGTTGATATCTTACTTAATCTAGTGATCTTACATGATTCCATCCGTGAAATCATTCCAAATGTGTAGATCTTCAAGTTTCACCAAGAACACCAAGAACACACACTAGTGTTCTTGGACTTTTAGCACCTTTTCAAGCTTCTACATAGTAAGTAATCTTACCTAGGCTTGTTATAAGACTTGTTACACTTCCTAAACATCTAGAAAACATAAAGAAACACAAGATCAAAGGTGTTTACGGTCCAAGATGTTCTTGGACCGTAAACCCTAATGTGGGTGCCAAAGTGTGCCCTAGTCCCTTACCAAGCCTTGGATACTAGTCTAGATCTTATCCCTAAAGTGCTTAGGACATAAAACATCAAAAAGACCATAAACCCTTAGGGTTTACGGCCGTAAACCCAAGGAGAAGTGGTCCAAGGACCGTAAACTCCACAAAGGAGTGAAATGGTGCCCTAATCTCTTCCTAAGGCTTAAACATGAAGTAGGAATGCTTCTTATGATCTTTAAAGCTTCAAAACACAAAATGGTCAAAGTACCATGAGTTTACGGCCGTAAACTCATGGTTTTACGACCGTAAACTCAATGTGAGTTTGTCCCAAAACCGTAAACTCCAAAAGAGTTTACCCTTGGACCCCAAACTCAATAGCAATGTCCTACCACCCTTAGATGCAATCCTTAGTACTTGTAACACTTAAATAAGGTGTTTTACATGTCCTAGGATGTCTTAACTTGGTTAAATTGGTTGTTTAATGACTAATTGGATACATATATGTGTCATAATATGTTAACTAGGATCCTTGTGTGTGTTCAAGTCTTTACTTGACACTTAGCATCCTATATCAATCCGTTCATCCAAACCACTCACTACAGGTGAGTTCATACCCCTTAATTAACCTTTTAAATGTTTTTAAAATGCTTTTATGGGGGGGGATACAAGTTGAACTATTATAGTTATTATATCAATCACATGTGATTAATAACTACCAAACAAGTGGATTTCTTACTTTTCAAACTGTGTTACCAAACTGTTTTACTTCAAACTGTTTTACAAACTCTTTTTCATATCAAATACTTTTATTAAACTCTTTTAACTTATATTTTGTGTATCTATGTAGATATAGTTATATAAGTAGGATTGAAAGGACTTAGGACTGATAGCTCACCTTACTTCCTGTTCCTTGTTTGGTTGTTGTGACAACTGTCAATTCAGGTCATTCTCGGACTCATGCATCTTTATGAAAAACCATTCATGCACAACATGCCATGGCCTAGTAGTATAAATTAGGTCAAAATCTTTCATAAACTAGGATCCAACTAAGATCTAGGACTAATATACTTGACTCTTACGATTCTAGTAAGTTGCTTAACTACAATAGGAAATACCAATACCATAATTAGAATGAAACTTCAAACTTTGTTACAATTGAAAAAGGGTATAAAACCCTAAAAATAAATTAAAATATTCTAATTACATTCCAATATGATGGTGAATATCAAACAATGTTCCAAAAACTCTAAAGAGCCCAAAAATCCAAATTTATAAACTTTAAAGCTTAAAAACTTTATAAAATTTCTATAAACTTCCTAATATAAAATTTTTATTAATCAAATTATAGATTATAATCAATGAAATAGAAATTTAAATTATCATACATTAATCATAATTTATTAGTTAAAAAAAACAAGATTTTTAAATAAATCAAAAATTGCTTAAAGAGACATTTTATAAAAAGTTAGGTTTTATAAAAATTGAAGGGAGAATTATATAATTTGAATTTTAGGAGAGAGGGAGCCTCTCTCACTCATAAAATTCGTGCATCCTCTCCCCCATGCCCTCTCTCTTCCCAAAACTTCAATCATTAAAACACAATCCCCACTCTTCCACTTCTCTCTTCACTCTCTCTCACACTCCACCCTTTCAACTCTCAAACTCTCCTCCTCTCTCTCCAAACCCATGAAAATCATCAGCCAAGAACACCTCTCCACACTCAAATCTTCATCTTCTAAGGTTGTTCTTCAAGGTATTCACGAAAATCCTTCATTTTCCTTACTTTTCCTTCTTGTTTTTAAAGGGTTTTCTTGTACTTCTCCTCCTTCTACACCATTCTTTATGAACATTCATGAACATGTTCATGAATGTCGTGTTTGATGATGATGGTGGTAGGGTTTCACCCAAGAACAACATGCATGTTGTTTAATGGTGAAATCCAAGGACCAAAACCTATGTCAAACACTAAAGTTCGGATTTTTACAAGTTTTAAAGGTTCATACACCTTATGCATTCAAGTATTTCCTTTAAAAACATCACTATGACAAACATATGTCCATGCATGGTCTTCAAACCGTGATGCATGTGATGAACACCAAGCTAAAGAGCTTGGTGATCAAAGTACACTGTTAATAGTGCATGTAAATGATTTTGTCTATAAAAATATCTAAAAGTTCTTTTCTGTTCAAAATAAAAAAATTTCCAGATTCCCATTAAGGTAATATGAACATCTGGAAAATCCCAAGAGTTTTTATCATTTCCTTGATTTATTAAAATTGTTACAAGAAAACAAGGGCATAAATCACATAAAATATTTCCAGAGGTCTATAAATCCTGAATAAATTCGTGGCTGACCCCTATGGTGAATAATGACCTCTCATTAAGTTTCATCGATTTATGTTTCTGTTTAGTATGACTTTTGATTTTCTTTTTGTTTGGTTCCAATAAATCGCAAAACCACTTTAGAGAGTGTGAAAATTGTATCTAACAACTTTCGCAGCTCTTACCTGAGGTGGGAGACTCAGAAACATAATTTCAGAATTTTTCATCATGCCTTCCTATTTTTCCCAATTTTTGGTAATTATAATGGCCTAAAAATAGGAAAATTAGTTCTGATTATCCAAAATTCATGAAAATTTACCAGAACATCATGTTGTACATTAGGAGGTTACATAAAACTTTTGATGATTTTTCTCTACTGTATACTATTTTTCTCCTATTTGCTAAGGTTAAATACACTTAAATACACTAAAATACACATAAATACCCAAAACCGGATTATACAACATGAAAACCACTTTTGGTATTTTTCCCAGATTACTCACACTGTAAATGATGTTACAAAGGTTTTTGGTAATTTATTTTAACTGTTTATTATTTATTCTTCAATCATTGATTATTTAAGGGGATAAAACAAGGAAAAATAGAAATACCCACTGAAAAATATCTTTTATATTTTTCCCAGCCTAGTTATGTATAATAACAGTTAAATAAAAAGTTTGGGTAATTTTGGAAACTTTTTTCTATTTATTTCAATTTTTATTGGAATAAATGCTCAAAAATCGTAAAATATAATTAAACAGCTTGGAAATCCATTTTTATATTTTTCCCAGCTTAGTAATATGTAATAACAGTAAAATAAAAAGTTTGAAAATTTTTATCCTTTGAATGCTATTTTTCGTGAATTTATGTTGTTATGAAGGCTTAAAAATTTGGAAAATAGTTAACCATATAAAAAATTCAAGGAAAATTTTCTGGAAAACCTCTATTGTATTTAGAATGAAAAATACGAGGTTTGACAATTTTTGGAAACTATTTGATAATATTTTACATTTTTATGAATTTAAAACACCTCTAAATGTGTTGAAACACCCTTAAATTTATATTACTAAATCTAGAAAATTAATATCCCAAAGTTGTATTTATCGCATGACTTGTAGAATTTCATCATTTCAGAAAAAGTATAACCAATTAATATAAAATCCAATATTATAACATAAATTGGCATTTCACTATATGTAGAGTTTAGTATATTAGCATTAGATTTCGACATGGAAACTCACTAGTGTGTGTTTAATGTCGTAGGATCCCGACATTAAGACGTTGGTGTATTCCAAGGCACCACTTGTATCTACTCGAAACATTGTGAGTATTCACGCACTCCCCTATTTTCGGTTTTTATGTTTTAGGGTGGAAAAGCATGTCCCGAAAAACTATTATTTGAATGTTGTATTTAAATTGATTTGTATCAAACATGATTGCTATTTTATTGCTATGTCTCTCTATGTATGTCTATGCAACACGGAACATGAGAACTTATCGTACTAAGGCCCTTCCCTTATCTCTAACCATTAACTCTTTGAGCCAATGGTCATTATGGATAGCGCTATTAGGAATTGACAACTCCTCACTCGCCCTATTGCTGGAGTGCATGATACCATATTCATCTATGGAACGATAAGCATAGATCTTGATAGGGCTTCAGTCATAGGTTTGGTTGAGACTCATTGTTTGCTCATACACATACAAACTCGTTTCTCGTTATAGCAATAAACTTGTTATCAATAATAGCAATCAACTTTGTTTCTCATTAAAGCAATGTACTTGTATTTATGAAAAGCCTTATTCCAAATCTTGATTTTATAAACTTGTGAACTCACCAACTATTTTCATAGTTGACGCTCGTTTTACATGCTTTTTCAGGAAATAATTAGTAAGTGGATATAAAGATTCATCATCATAGAGCATGTTGCATCATGTTGAAGTTATTTATGAAGTTATATTTTGAACAATGTTATTTTGGAAAAACTTGTACTTGTTTCTATTAAGCTATGGGTTGTAAACTTTTGAATATTGCTATGGTGATGTATCTTTATCTTTTGCAATGAAACCTTTGTCGCTGTCATACCTTGCGTTTCCGCTTTAGCGGGGTGTGACAGAAGTGGTATCAGAGCTAAAGTTATAGAGAACATCAGTTTTCCTTTAAGAAAACACAACCTATAACCAAAACTTATAAAAATTCTTTTTATATCAAACATATTACTAATATAATTAGGTCGGGAATTGTATCGTTGGACCTCAATTAAACATAGCCTGATCACCTATGTTTAATTAAGGAAAGATTTATACAAAGCTTGAGCTAATTATAATGGGAATATGTTCAACAAAATTTTTGAGAAAACTTTATTTCAAAAGAATTCAAAAAGGTTAATTTTGGTGTGTGTAAGCATTGCATATTATAGGCATGCATTGTCATTTATTTCATATCTCATTGAATCTATGTCTCAGTCCACTATGTCGACATCGTCATCTTCTCACGCTACCGCCTCAGCTGATGAGTCCGGCTACGTCACTGTTATCCCTCAACGTGATCCCCCCGCCTCGGTGGAGGAAGACCCCTCGGAAGACACAGAAGATACAGGAAACTCGGTGGAGATCAGCAATGACAACGCCTCGAGTCAGCGACGCGAGGCATCGCCTACATCGGTGATGCCACAGCCACCACTTTATGGGCTTCGCATTCGGAGGACGGCGAGGAAGAGTGTTCCCATTCCAGGAAGGATAGCCACCAGCACAGCAGGACTTGGCACGGCAAGACCTAGCAGGGTAGGACCTAGCATTGCAGGACCGAGAGCACCCCCACCTCAGCGAGTTATAGGGATACCTGTCAGGCGGTCAGGTATGACCCCGGAGGAGTCCCGGAGGATGCATTCGATGGCAGCGGGCCTACATCACAGTCTTGCTGTGATAGCTGAGCATCGGGAAGTTTTGGATGAAGTGTTGACAAGGATGGAAATCCTGTTTCAGCATTCGATGGAGACTGCTGACATTGCTAGTGCTGCTAGACGAGAGGCAGGTCATGCGATGACGGCATATTATGTGCTTGGAGGGCTATTACTGATTGTGGTGTTGATGTTTCTTTTTGGGATAGCGATTAGTATTTGGTTCTTATTTCAGTATTTTATTTTATTTTGTCATGGAACGAAAACCCATGTTGGGTGTCTTTTGGGGAAAAACATTTAAAATTTTATTTGGGGAATTGATGTATTGTTTTGGTTTTAAGACTATTTCAAATGGTGATGAAGAAGTTTATTTTATGTTTAAAAACTTTTACTATGAGGTCAAACCCTAGAATTTACTTAGTCAATGGTCGAATAAAAAGATTTTTCTTTTCTTTCTTTTTTTCAAATCTATATGCCTAGTATTAATGCAAACCATTAATTTGACAACACTTACGGTTTTCAAAATAGTAGTGAACTAAATATTATACATTATTTATGTATTTATACGTATTTCTACTCTTGTGTCTTAGAACCATGTCAGGAAGGCCTAATCATGGGCGCCCACAGAACGAAACACCCGATGTTGCTCAAATTGTAGCACAACAACTCATCGAAGCAATCCCAAACATTGTTACTCAAGTAACTGCGGGACTTAATGCTAACCAAGGAAGTAGTGGAGGAAACCGGGGAAACAATGAAAGAGAATGCAACTACAAGTCCTTTATGGCCTGTAAACCTAAGGAGTTCCATGGAAAGGAAGGTGCGGTCGGGTTGCTGAAATGGATTGACAGCATGGAGTCGGTCCTTCACATAAGCAAATGCCTCGAGCGCAACAAAGTTGAGTATGCAACTTGTCTACTCCAAGATAGGGCATTGACCTGGTGGAATACTCTAGTGCAAACCCGAGGTCGTGCAGCGGCATATCAGCTAACTTGGGAAGACCTGAAGAAGCTACTGATAGAGGAGTATTGTCCCAAGGATGAAATTTAGAAGCTTGAATCTGAGTTCTGGAACCATTCTATGGTTGGAACACAAATAGAGAAGTACACAGTCCGATTTCATGAACTAGCAAAACTGGTACCTCACATGGTTACTCCTGAGGAGAAACGGATAGATCGTTACATCTCGGGTCTGGCACCAGAGATTCGGGGAATGGTTACTTCAGCAAACCCAACTACCATTTAAAGTGCAGTAAGTCTAGCAAATCGACTAACCAATGATGTGATAAGGATGGGAGCATCGACAAAGGAAAACTCTAGTAGCAAGAGGAAGCCAGCAGATCAGGGAGAGAAGAAGTATGGAGGCAAGTCAGGGAGGAAGCAGAAAGTCTCAAGAAACTTTATGGTAAGAGCCCAGGAGCAAGAACCAGTGAAAACTCAGGAACCGGAAGTCATGGAAGTGCAGGAGCGAAAGCAATACTCAGGACCGCTTCCGAAGTGCAATAAGTGTAACTTCCATCACAAGGGAGCTTTCCTAGTGTGCCAAAACTGTAAACAAACAGGCCATTACTCGAAGTATTGTAAGCTGAATAAGGATGGAAAAAGGGCATGTTACGAGTGCGGGAGTGCTGATCATCTCCGTAGAGCATGTCCCAAACTGAACAAGGGGCCTAGTAACAATGGACAAGGCCAAGCCAGGCAAAACTTCCAAGGAAATCAAGGTGGGCGGCCAAGGGGTGTAGCCTTTGTGATTGGTGCTGAAGAAGTTCGTCAGAACCCTGAGGTGATAACAGGTATGTTTCTCCTGAACAACCATTTTGCATCAGTAATATTCGATGCGGGAGCAGAAAGGAGTTTTGTTTCTTTAGCATTTCGACCATTAATTGACTTGAAATCGATAAAGATAAGGAATACTTATGCTATTGAACTTGCTGATAGGTATGAAATTAGGGCTAATGAAATAATTCATGGCTGTACTCTGAATTTAGCTGATAAACTCTTTAGCATTGACCTAATTCATATAGAGCTAGGTAGTTTTGATGTAATAGTAGGAATGGATTGGTTATCCAAAAATAGAGCGGACATTGGTTGTTACGAGAAAGTCATTAGGGTACCTCTCCCCAATGGAGAAACCCTTATCATACACGGTGAGAAGCCAGGAAGAAGTTTAAACATTGTATCAAGCATGAAGATTCACAAGTACCTGAAGAAGAATTGTATTGCGTTCATGGCCCACGTGCTAGAAAGAGAACCCGAAGCTAAGCAACTCAAGGAGATTCTAGTGGTTCAAAACTATCCCGAAGTGTTTCCGGAGGAATTACCCGGTCTACCCCCTCACAGACAGGTCAAATTTCGGATAGACTTAATTCCCGGAGCGGCACCGGTAGCAAAAGCACCATATCGCCTCGCGCCATCCGAGATGCAAGAACTGTCCGGACAACTTCAAGAACTTCTAGACAAAGGGTTTATACGACCAAGTTCTTCACCTTGGGGAGCCCCCGTGTTATTCGTCAAAAAGAAAGACGGGTCATTCCGAATGTGTATTGATTATAGAGAATTGAACAAGTTGACAATCAAGAATCGATATCCTCTTCCTCGAATTGATGACTTGTTCGATCAGTTGCAGGGCGCTTCATACTTCTCAAAGATCGACCTCCGATCAGGATACCATCAACTAAGAGTTCACGAAGAAGACATTCACAAAACAGCATTTAGAACCCGTTATGGACATTATGAGTTCTTAGTCATGCCTTTTGGACTAACGAACGCACCCGCTGTTTTCATGGATTTGATGAATAGGGTCTGTAGACCATACCTAGACAAGTTTGTAATTGTATTTATCGATGACATACTTGTTTACTCACAAACCAAAGAAGATCATGAGAGACATCTGAAGCTAGTGTTGGAGCTGTTGAATGAGCAGAAATTGTATGCCAAGTTCACTAAGTGTGAATTTTGGATTCGGGAAGTACATTTCCTTGGTCATGTGATCGGCGAAAGAGGAATTCATGTAGATCCAGCTAAGATCGAGGCAATCAAGAAATGGGAAGCCCCCAAAACCCCGACAGAAATACGACAGTTCCTAGGATTAGCTGGGTACTACAGACGCTTCATTGAGAATTTCTCTAGGATTGCTCAACCATTAACATCTTTGACCCAAAAGGACAGAAAATTTCTCTGGGAAGAGAAACACGAAGAAGCGTTTCGAATCCTGAAAAACAAGCTGTGCAATGCACGAATTCTGGCCTTACCAGAGGGATCAGAGAACTTTGTAGTGTATTGTGATGCGTCTCATCAAGGATTAGGATGTGTGTTAATGCAAAAAGATAAGGTCATTGCGTATGCTTCCAGACAACTCAAACCGCATGAGAAGAATTATACAACCCATGATCTAGAACTAGGAGCAATAGTTTTCGCTCTAAGGATATGGAGGCATTATTTGTACGGAACCAAGTGCACCATTTATACCGATCACAAAAGCCTTCAACATATCCTAGATCAGAAAATGTTAAACATGCGGCAGAGGAGATGGGTAGAGTTGTTTAGTGATTATGACTGTGAGATACGATATCACCCAGGGAAGGCTAACGTAGTAGTCGACGCTCTAAGTAGGAAAGAAAGAGTGAAACCTTCCCGTGTGAGAGCTTTGGGAATGGTAATTCAGACAAGCTTGAAATCTCAAATCATTGATGCCCAGGAGAAAGCGTTATTCAAGGAACGTCTTCCAGGCGAAACCTTACATGGTTTGGAAGTGAGATTTGAAACCAAACCTGATGGAGTTCGTTATTTTAAGGACAGGGTCTGGATTCCAAGGGTTAACGATCTGAGAGACATGGTACTAGAGGAGTCTCATCGATTTAAATACTCAATCCACCCTGGAGCGGATAAAATGTACAAGGATCTTAAAGAGTACTATTGGTGGCCTGGAATGAAAAGGGATATTGCCTTATATGTTGGGAAGTGTTTAACTTGCTCAATAGTCAAAGCTGAACATCAAAAACCATCCGGCTTATTGCAACAACCTGAAATTCCCCAATGGAAATGGGAGCAGATATCCATGGATTTCGTTACCAAACTTCCTAGAACTGCTAAAGGTCATGACTCAATTTGGGTCATAAGTGGATCGACTGACGAAATCTGCTCACTTTCTCCCCATTCGGGAAGATTTCAAGATGGAAAAATTGGCCCAAATCTACATCGACAAAATTGTTTCTCTACATGGTGTACCCCTATCTATCATTTCTGATAGAGATAGTCGTTTTACATCGCGATTTCGGTGGATGTTACAGAAGGCACTAGGAACCAAGATAGATTTGAGCACAGCTTACCACCCTCAGGAAGATGGTCAAACAGAGAGAACAATACAAACATTAGAAGACATGCTACGAGCGTGTGTCATTGAGTTCAAAGGAAATTGGGATACTCATTTGCCTCTGGTTGAGTTCTCCTACAATAACAGTTACCACACGAGTATCCAATGTGCTCCATATGAAGCATTGTATGGACGCAAGTGTCGTTCGCCCTTATGCTGGACAGAAATCGGAGACAGACAATTGACTAGACTCGAACTTATCCAGGAAACATCTGACAAGATTGCTATCATCAAAGATAGGCTTAAAGCTGCCAGAGATCGTCAGAAAAGTTATGCGGATAATCGTCGAAAACCATTAGAATTCCAAGTAGGAGACAAGGTACTTTTAAAAGTGTCGCCTTGGAAAGGGCTTGTACGTTTTGGTAAGAAAGGAAAACTAAGCCCGAGATATGTTGGACCCTTTGAAATCATTGAAAGGATTGGTCCGGTGGCTTATAAACTCCAATTGCCCCAAGAGTTAAGCGTCATTCACGCCACATTCCACGTCTCCAATCTTAAGAAATGTCTAGCCGACGAAGCATTGATAGTACCCCTGGAGGAAATTAATATCAATGATAAGCTAAACTTTGTTGAGGAACCGATAGAAATCCTTGACAGGGAGTTAAAACAACTCAAGTGGAGTAAGATTCCGATTGTGAAAGTTCGATGGAACTCAAAACGCGGGCCGGAGTACACCTGGGAGCGTGAGGACTTCATGAAGGAAAAGTATCCACAACTTTTCCCATGCAATGACAAACGATGACATAGAATGAATTTCGGGACGAAATTCTTTTTAAGTGGGGGATACTATGACAACTGTCAATTCAGGTCATTCTCGGACTCATGCATCTTTATGAAAAACCATTCATGCACAACATGTCATGGCCTAGTAGTATAAATTAGGTCAAAATCTTGCATAAACTAGGATCCAACTAAGATCTAGGACTAATATACTTGACTCTTACGATTCTAGTAAGTTGCTTAACTACAATAGGAAATGCCAATACCATAATTAGAATGAAACTTCAAACTTTGTTACAATTGAAAAAGGGTATAAAACCCTAAAAATAAATTAAAATATTCTAATTACATTCCAATATGATGGTGAATATCAAACAATGTTCCAAAAACTCTAAAGAGCCCAAAAATCCAAATTTATAAACTTTAAAGCTTAAAAACTTTATAAAATTTCTATAAACTTCCTAATATAAAATTTTTATTAATCAAATTATAGATTATAATCAATGAAATAGAAATTTAAATTATCATACATTAATCATAATTTATTAGTTAAAAAAAACAAGATTTTTAAATAAATCAAAAATTGCTTAAAGAGACATTTTATAAAAAGTTAGGTTTTATAAAAATTGAAGGGAGAATTATATAGTTTGAATTTTAGGAGAGAGGGAGCCTCTCTCACTCATAAAATTCGTGCATCCTCTCCCCTATGCCCTCTCTCTTCCCAAAACTTTAATCATTAAAACACAATCCCCACTCTTCCACTTCTCTCTTCACTCTCTCTGACACTCCACCCTTTCAACTCTCAAACTCTCCTCCTCTCTCTCCAAACCCACGAAAATCATCAGCCAAGAACACCTCTCCACACTCAAATCTTCATCTTCTAAGGTTGTTCTTCAAGGTATTCACGAAAATCCTTCATTTTCCTTACTTTTCCTTCTTGTTTTTAAAGGGTTTTCTTGTACTTCTCCTCCTTCTACACCATTCTTTATGAACATTCATGAACATGTTCATGAATGTCGTGTTTGATGATGATGGTGGTAGGGTTTCACCCAAGAACAACATGCATGTTGTTTAATGGTGAAATCCAAGGACCAAAACCTATGTCAAACACTAAAGTTCGGATTTTTACAAGTTTTAAAGGTTCATACACCTTATGCATTCAAGTATTTCCTTTAAAAACATCACTATGACAAACATATGTCCATGCATGTTCTTCAAACCGTGATGCATGTGATGAACACCAAGCTAAAGAGCTTGGTGATCAAAGTACATTGTTAATAGTGCATGTAAATGATTTTGTCTATAAAAATATCTAAAAGTTCTTTTCTGTTCAAAATAAAAAATTTCCAGATTCCCATTAAGGTAATATGAACATCTGGAAAATCCCAAGAGTTTTTATCATTTCCTTGATTTATTAAAATTGTTACAAGAAAACAAGGGCATAAATCAAATAAAATACTTCCAGAGGTCTATAAATCCTGAATAAATTCGTGGATGACCCCTATGGTGAATAATGACCTCTCATTAAGTTTCATCGATTTATGTTTCTGTTTAGTATGACTTTTGATTTTCTTTTTGTTTGGTTCCAATAAATCGCAAAACCACTTTAGAGAGTGTGAAAATTGTATCTAACAACTTTCGCAGCTCTTAACTGAGGTGGGAGACTCAGAAAAATAATTTCAGAATTTTTCATCATGCCTTCCTATTTTTCCCAATTTTTGGTAATTATAATGGCCTAAAAATAGGAAAAAATAGTTCTGATTATCTAAAATTCATGAAAATTTACCAGAACATCACGTTGTACATTAGGAGGTTACATAAAACTTTTGATGATTTTTCTCTACTGTATACTATTTTTCTCCTATTTGCTAAGGTTAAATACACTTAAATACACATAAATACCCAAAACCGGATTATACAACATGAAAACCACTTTTGGTATTTTTCCCAGATTACTCACACTGTAAATGATGTTACAAAAGTTTTTGGTAATTTATTTTAACTGTTTATTATTTATTCTTCAATTAATGATTATTTAAGGGGATAAAACAAGGAAAAATAGAAATACCCACTGAAAAATATCTTTTATATTTTTCCCAGCCTAGTTATGTATAATAACAGTTAAATAAAAAGTTTGGGTAATTTTGGAAACTTTTTTCTATTTATTTCAATTTTTATTGGAATAAATGCTCAAAAATCGTAAAATATAATTAAACAGCTTGGAAATCCATTTTTATATGTTTCCCAGCTTAGTAATGTGTAATAACAGTAAAATAAAAAGTTTGAGAATTTTTATCCTTTGAATGCTATTTTTCGTGAATTTATGTTGTTATGAAGGCTTAAAAATTTGGAAAATAGTTAACCATATAAAAAATTCAAGGAAAATTTTCTGGAAAACCTCTATTGTATTTAGAATGAAAAATACGAGGTTTGACAATTTTTGGAAACTATTTGATAATATTTTACATTTTTATGAATTTAAAACACCTCTAAATGTGTTGAAACACCCTTAAATTTATATTACTAAATCTAGAAAATTAATATCCCAAAGTTGTATTTATCGCATGACTTGTAGAATTTCATCATTTCAGAAAAAGTATAACCAATTAATATAAAATCCAATATTAGAACATAAATTGGCATTTCACTATATGTAGAGTTTAGTATATTAGCATTAGATTTCGACATGGAAACTCACTAGTGTGTGTTTGATGTCGTAGGATCCCGGCATTAAGACGTTGGTGTATTCCAAGGCACCACTTGTATCTACTCGAAACATTGTGAGTATTCACGCACTCCCCTATTTTCGGTTTTTATGTTTTGGGGTGGAAAAGCATGTCCCGAAAAACTATTATTTGAATGTTGTATTTAAATTGATTTGTATCAAACATGATTGCTATTTTATTGCTATGTCTCTCTATGTATGTCTATGCAACACGGAACATGAGAACTTATCGTACTAAGGCCCTTCCCTTATCTCTAACCATTAACTCTTTGAGCCAATGGTCATTATGGATAGCGCTATTAGGAATTGACAACTCCTCACTCGCCCTATTGCTGGAGTGCATGATACCATATTCATCTATGGAACGATAAGCATAGATCTTGATAGGGCTTCAGTCATAGGTTTGGTTGAGACTCATTGTTTGCTCATACACATACAAACTCGTTTCTCGTTATAGCAATAAACTTGTTATCAATAATAGCAATCAACTTTGTTTCTCATTAAAGCAATGTACTTGTATTTATGAAAAGCCTTATTCCAAATCTTGATTTTATAAACTTGTGAACTCACCAACTATTTTCATAGTTGACGCTCGTTTTACATGCTTTTTCAGGAAATAATTAGTAAGTGGATATAAAGATTCATCATCATAGAGCATGCTGCATCATGTTGAAGTTATTTATGAAGTTATATTTTGAACAATGTTATTTTGGAAAAACTTGTACTTGTTTCTATTAAGCTATGGGTTGTAAACTTTGGAATATTGCTATGGTGATGTATCTTTATCTTTTGCAATGAAACCTTTGTCGCTGTCATACCTTGCGTTTCCGCTTTAGCGGGGTGTGACAGTTGTTTAGGGAGATACTAATATTATTACTAGAACAGTGAAACATACAATGAGTCAGTTCATACATGAGTCAATAATAAACAAACAATAGATACTATGATGAGAAACAAACAATAGAATACTATGATGAGAAACAAACAATAGATACTATGATGAGAAACAAACAATAGATACTATGATGAGAAACAAACAATAGAATACTATGATGAGAAACAAACAATACATGCTAGACAGGGAGAGAACACACAATACAGCTAGCACATACATATACCAGAACATTACTACATTTATGTGAGCCACGTAACGGGGCATGGCACTACCTGTCATGACCGTTTTGTATCCAGAATCTCCTTAAGTGGGGAACGTATGAGTTTGTGTATAGATATATACTAGATTGACTATCCTACACCTTGCTGCTCGCTACAGTGGGACTTGCAAGTCTACGGGTGCCAAACGTCATTTCTTACGACGTCTTACATCGTCGTTTTTCTAGAGTCGGTAGCAGAATACAGGCCGATCACATGGTACTTTAAATAACAATTGGTTTAAGGTAGTTAGTACAGCAGTAGTTACTTAATACAACACTACAGTACTATTTCATTTTCCCATTACATTTACTTTGTGATATTCACACAATAAACAATAATGTAAAAACTATATTTTTGGTTAATGATAGTCAGATTTGGGAAAATACACACTCTTACAAGAGACACACACAGTTACTAGATGCCTTGGTAGAAGGCTACTTTTAGTAGGAAACATAGGGTTTTCTAGGGGAGTTCAAACAATTATAAACTTTTACAAACTTATATAATTACAAGACCTACAAACACTTTCATACAAATAGAGACACTAATATACTTATGATCTCACCAGCTTTAAAGCTGATAAACTCTTTCAAAATAACTTGTAGTCTCAGGTCACCAGTAGACAAGTACCGGTGCCAAGTTTTGAGAAGTTGGAGCTCGTTCAAGACTCATCTTTTATTTTGATGTATACTTTTGGTGTCTATATAACTTGACAGAACACACTTGTCTTAAATTATATTATTAATGAAATGGATGATGTTGTTGCTTGTTTACTACTTTGCATTGTTGTGATATTGAACATGACGTCCTCCACCCCCCGAACGTTTCTGCCGTTCCGATTTTGGGATGTGACACTATAAGATCTTAATTATGTATAACCGTGATGCATAAACTAAGAAACTACAGTAATGATGTCAATCTCATGTAAAGCAAACCCTAGGCTAGCAGGCATCATGTAATCAGGAAAATTCTATCATGCAATACCTGAAGATCCCTAACCTAGTACTAGCATGCTGTTCTAACATATCAAAATATCAAATAACTGCATAGTATTTTGGGGTCTACTTACTGGCTCCGGCTGATCGTACACCCTGCATCCTCCTTTACTTATTTTGAAAACCATTTGAAAATCTTTTCCTTGATTTGAGACTAGATTCACACGAGTGTTCCTCCAATTCACTCAAACCAAGGCTCTAATACCAACTTGTAACACTCATGGAAATCATGCCAAATTTAAACTATTTTTCAAAAAAATTTAAACCATTTAACATTACAAAGTTTGTTCTCAAAATAATAAATATCAGAGTATCCCAGTATCAAATCATAAAATCATAATGACAGGAAGAGCGGTACGAGCATGCCTTCGCCTTCCCGCGATCACCATAAGTACCTGAAACAATAATCGATAAAAGTAAGCTCGAAGGCTTAGTGAGTTACCCCCAAAATACCAACCACATATAACCATAATCACATCATATAAACAAGTACAGAACAACATGCATAATGAGCCTTCAGCCTGACTGGACCGCCTCGCAGGCCTTCAGTCTATCTGGACCGCTCTTCGAGCCTTCGGCACGTCTGGACCGCCTCGAAGGGCCTTCAGCGTATCCGGACCGCTCGTAGGGCCTTCGGTCTGACTATCATACCCTCCTGGGTTGTAGTCTATCCGGTCCGCCCTGGGTATGTTGCCCTTCAGCACAAAGCAAGACCGCCTCAACCCATCCCCAATCAAAACAACATGTGCACATAACTATCATACGCTAGCATAACATATATATACAGTCAAACCGATCTAACAGATCAAATAGCATAGCGACATCCTATAACCAAGACACCGTCCTAACCAGGTCACTAAGCATAAGCATATCCCCATCCTAACTACCAGGATGTAATCAATAACATATCATGCCATAATCTGGATACAAATGCATAAAGGGTCGGCCTTGGTGCCTTAGACCCTGTTGATATAGTGAGGATAACTCACCTCACAAGTAGTGCTGATATTACTGCAAATCTCTGCCTGCTGTCTCACCGGGAATCCCGAACTATCACATAACAAATACTAAGTTAATACCCAAATAACCTTCTCGATTAAGCGTCCACACCACTTATTAAGTCCATCCTCTTTACTGGGCCTAAACCCAATACCAAGCCCTTAAATTGAAAGTCCATTTATAAAGCCCATTATTGGCCCAATTTATCTAATTGGGCCCAACCCCCTAATTGGGCCTAATCCCAAGATCCATTATCAAAACTTGGCCCAAAACATTATATTCATGAAGTCCAGCAAAGGCACAAATCCAATTAGTCCATAAACAGCCCAAAACTCGAAGCCCAATAGACAAAGGCCCAACAGAGGACGTATGCGGGGCGTACTCCTCTCGTACGTGGGGCGTACTCGTCCAGATGTTGACCACCATCGGGGTGGTTGACCTGGTACGCTGGGCGTACTGGATTTACGTTGGGCGTACGCATTGTCTTGCCAAAACCTTATTAAGTGCTTAATGGCTTCAGCACTTAAGCCCAAACTTCAGGTCCAGAGACCTAACGTGCTTAGGACCCATAAAGTCACGAACTTTATCACTTTGGACGTCCAGAAAACTCTAAATAGTTGGTCTTAATCCATTAAGACCTTCTTATTCCATGCATGGGACACATTCAGCTATTGGGACCTTGTTTTTATCACTTAAGACCTCTTCTAAGGCCTGAAAGGACAAGTCATTCCGTCCAAATCATAACATGCACCATTTTGGGACTTTTGGGACAAGAATGCTTCCATAAAGCTAAAATGTCTAGATCTATCACAACACAACTTCAGATCTATAGCCTTGCTCTCCTTCTCCAACTACTTGATGCAATGACTTCACCTCAAGAGTTCAAAATACACACCAACTCACACTCACACACAAAACTAGGGTTTGGAATGTTTTCTGTAAGATGGACGCTGAGAATGATGAGAGAAAATGGGCCACAAGGATGTTTATATAGACCTCAAACCCTAATATTAGGGTTTCATCCTGACATTAGTACGCCCAGCGTACTAAGGCGGACCTTTGTACGCTTAGCGTACTCTTATGTGCGCGTAGCGTAATCCTTCTTGGCCCAAATGTTGCAATCTTTGGCCCTTAAACTTATATTGACTCTACACTTCCAACCCCAAGGACTATAAATGACAAGGTAATGATAGAATATGGTTTGGATATACATGCGAATTCTCGGGATGTTACAATTCTCCCCCACTTGACCTAGACTTTTCCCTCGAAGTCTGTTGCGGCAACATGATCCGGGTAATGCTCCTGTATCTCGAACTCGGGCTCCCACGTCCACTCGGATTCCCTCCGATGCTCCCACTGTACCTTCACCAAAGGTTTCTCCTTGTTCCGTAGAACCTTCATCTTCCTTCCCAAAATGGCCACAGGCCTTTCCACGTAATTCAAGCGCTCATCGACCTGAATATCATCCAACGACACCACTTCCTCCTGATCCATAATGCACTTTCGCAACTGTGAAACGTGGAAAGTGTTGTGGATCTGACTAAGCTCCTCTGGTAGCTCTAGCCTATATGCCACCCTGCCAACCCTGGCAATGATCCTGAACGGCCCAATGTAACCGGGACCCAATTTCCCCCTCTTCCTTAAGCGGATCACACCCTTCCAGGGTGAGACCTTCAAGAGTACCATATCACCAACCTGGAACTCCAACTCAGATCAGCGTTTGTCGGCATAACTCTTCTGCCGACTCTGAGCGGTTTGCAGTCGCTGCCTAATCTGCTGAATCTTCTCGGTAGTCTGCAAGACTACCTCTGTCCGTCCCATCACCTTGTGTCCGACCTTACCCCAACAAACCAGGGTGCAACATCTTCGCCCATACAACAGCTCGAAAGGTGGGGCGCCAATGCTGGAATGATAGTTGTTGTTGTAGGCGAAGTCTTCAAGAGGTAGGTGGGAGTCCCAGCTCCTACCGAAGTCAATGACACACGCCCTTAACATATCCTCGAGGCTGAATGGTCCACTCACTCTGACCGTCGGTCTGTGGATGAAAGGTTGTGCTAAAGTGCAGCCGCGTGCCCAGTTCCTCGTGGAACTTCTACTAGAAACGGGAGGTAAATCTAACATCCCGGTCGGAAACAATGGAGACCGGAACCCCATGGCGAGCAACGATCTCGCGGACATACACGTCGGGCAAATTCTCTGCCGATGAACTCTCCTGTATGGCCAAGAAATGGGCACTCTTGGTCAATCGATCCATGATGACCCATATAGCATCAAACCCCTTCGTCGTCCTCGGCAACTTGGTAATAAAGTCCATCGTGATCTGTTCCTATTTCCACATGGCAATATCCAGGGGCTGCAGCTTGCCATGCGACCTCTGATGCTCGGCCTTGACCATCCTACAGGTCAAGCACCTCTCGACGTATCAAGCGATTTCTCGCTTCATACATGGCCACCAGTAACTCAAACTCAGGTCTTTGTACATCTTGGTGGCCCCCGGGTGAATAGATAAGTGAGACTTATGAGCCTCCTCCATGACTGTCTATCTGACCCCACCAGACATCGGAACCCATACTCGACCACATCGGGTCAATAATCCCCGCCTATCCTGCGCAAACCGGGTGTTCTCACCCCTGATCCTCTCCAACTTCCAGTTCTCTGGTCGCATGCCCTCGACCTCAGCATCCCTGATCAAACTCACAAGCGGAGAATCCACCGCTATCCTCATACATATCACTGGGATGGAAGACCCAGCTCACTTGCCGCTCAAAGCATCCGCCACCACATTCGCTTTACCAGGGTGGTAAAGGATCTCGCAATCGTAGTCCTTGACTACGTCCAACTACGTATGTTGCCTCATGTTCAGGTTTGGCTGATCCATGATGTGTCTCAAGCTCTTGTGATCCGTGTATATGGTACAACGGACCCCATATAGGTAATGTCTCCATATCTTGAGAGCAAACTGTAAGGGTCGAATTGTTGTAATTAGTCGAAATATATTTTGTACTCTTCGAATGTTTTGTAATGTATTTTACTAGGGCGCTTTTATTCGAAGCTTTAGAGTCAATGCCTTAGTATATTTTTTGTACGCTTTCGGTTCCCTATAAATAGGGGTTATTTACTAGAGTTAGAAAAGAGTTTTTACAGACCTGTCTATTTTCTCTGTAAACATTCGAAAGCGTAAATCAAGCTGAAACAAGATCATATTTACATCTGGTGTTCAATCTTGCATTCATACTTGAATTCATACTCTGATTAATTCAATACTCGATTCATTGGTTCATCAATTGGTATCAGAGCAAGAATCATATCTCTGATCTGATTTTCACGCTGTTCAAAAGGTTTTTGAATCAACTTTTTGATTCAAAAGTTTCCGCACTTTTTGAAAGTGAAAAATTGTCTAGATCTTAGTCTGTGATTCGATTATGCATTTGAATTGTTAAATCGAGTGTTATTCTCATCAATTCGATTTGATTCATCTAGTTTGTTTTCAAATTCTCAAATCTTTTCAAACTTCTCAAAATCATCTTCCGTACAACAATGGCGAGTTTCAATCTCAATTCGATGACCTCGTTTTCTCATCTGTTAGGTTCATCAACCAAAATTCCAATGCTAATCCCTGAATACTATGATCAGTGGGCTGATCGTATGCAGGATTATCTGAATGGTCTGGATGAAGAATTATGGTCATGTATCACTGGAAATGTCAATGTTCCAGTGAATGTTCAACCAATTGGATCGTCTTCTACAAATTCTGGATTTGATAATCAATCTGATCGTCTGAAGAAACTGGAGAAGAGGTGTATGAGGGAACTGTGAGGTGCTTTACCTCCAGTTGTGTACAATTACGTTAGAAGTTGTACAACTGCAAAGGAGGTATGGAACAATCTGAAAGATAATTTTCAAGGAAATGAGAAAACAAAAATCAATTCAGTCAAACAGTGTTTGGTTGAACTGAAAGATTTCAAACAAAAAGAAGGAGAAACAATTGAAGTTTACTATGATCGTCTGAACGAGTTAATCTATCGTTGCAATCGCTATGGAATTACCAGGACTTCAATGGAATTCAATCTCATCTTTGTAATGGGGCTTCGAAAAGAGTGGAGAAGTGTGAGTATGATGGTGAAGAATCAACAAAGTTTTGATACATCAACTCTCAATGATTTGTACAATCAGTTGAAAACACACGAAATTGAGGTAAATGAAATTGCTGAGGAATCGAAGCTGAATTTGGGAGGTCCATTAGCTCTTGTGTCAAAGATTTCGGAGAAAGAAGCTGAAAATGGTGATTATGAGGAAGAAGAAGGATTCATCATGAATTCGGATGATGAAGCAATAGCATTTTACTCGAATAATCGTGTTAAGAAATTTTTCAGAAAGTCGTTCAATTCGAAGACTAAGCTTGCTGAGGTGAAAGGAAGTTCTGTGAGTAAAAATGTTGTTGAGGAGAAAAAGAAAGTTGAGAAGCAAGATTAGAAGATAGTTGAAGGAAAGGGTGAGAAGAAGCTGAAAGGTGATGCTGGAATAGATTGTCATTATTGCAACGGTGCGAATCATCTTGCAAATGACTGTATGTTTCGAAAGAAGGATGAGAGGAAGAATAAAGTCAAAGATGAGGCATACTATGCAGGGAAGCTTGAGGTGGTTCGTGCTAAAGCAAAGAATTTGTCATTGGTTGCAAAGGGTGAGCATGAGGATGAAGATGGAACTTATCAAATCTGGTCATCTGGATCAGATGATGAAGACATGCGAAATCCGACACATGGAGCATTGTATGCGAAAATGGAGGAGGACTCAGATGATGAGGAATTTGAAGTGAGGGGACGATGCTTCATATCCAAAGCGGCTGACAAATCACCAATGACAACAAAGGTACGTAAAATTCTCGAATCTTTTAATAATCCTACTCATGCTTATGATTCTGAACTAATATCTTTTGATGAAACGGTTACTTATTTTGATTCAATTGTTGTGTCTGCTAGTAATGAGGCCAACAAATTGTCCATGGAGTTGTTAGAGACCAAAAAGAGATTAGACTTGAAAATAAGCAAAATTGAATGTTTGGAATTACAAATTACAAACATTATGTGTGATAGAGATACTTTAACGAGTGACGTCAAACTTTTGCTAGCACAAAGAAACATTTACTGTAATTCTGCGAAAAGACTTTATGGCAAATTAAATGATTTACATCATTCAAGTGACATAAGTAAAGAGCAACATAGAAAATTACTACCTTTTCTAGCATTCGAAAGAGCTAAGGTAGATAATATTTCGTATGATTGTGAGAAAATAATAGTTGATTTTGACAAAGTTCCTGATGATAGATATAAATATGGAATTGTCAAAATTGATGAATGTCTTGATGCAAATGAATTAGTTAACATCGTGAATGATACTTTGACTAAAACTGAACAAATTCAAATTTTGAAAAAGACTGAGAATTCAACATCTGATTCTCAATCTAATTTTGCTGATATTGAAGATAATTCTGACAATATTAGTGAAATTAGTGAACTTGAATATGTTGATTGTTCTCAGTTGTCTGTTATTAATGTTGCATCAACATCTAAAGGGAAAGAAAAAATTAAGGATTTGATGGTTGAAAATGAAATTGATATACCCTCAACTTCGAAAGTTAGTGATGTGAACTTCGTGGATATCAAAGACAGTCAAACTGATGATAGTGATGATGAAGATGAAGAGAAAATTTCGAAGGAAAAGAAATCTTCAAAGGAAGAAGAAAATCCACGAATAGTGGTTGATCAGGTGTATGATGATACACAAAAGTTCGAAAAAGTGATGAATGAAAAAGGTGAACACTATCTTGAAACGAATACAGTGGTTTATCTAAATTTCAAATGTACAGATGATGTCATTTTTCCAAATCAAGTTTTCGTAACTACTGGAAATGTTAAGAAAATCAAACCAGAATTAAAGAAGTTAGTTGAAGAGGATAATTCAAAAACAACTGATGAAGGCTTTTTCGCAAATCAAAGCACAGTTGAAAACAACTTAACAAAGAATTCGTATGTTTTCCAACGTCAAAAACCACAAAGAAAATGGGTTGAAAAATCAAAAATTGAAAAAGAGAATTCAAAACAAGTTGAAAAGGAATGTGAAAAAGTTGTCAAATTAAACTCCAAGGAATTCAAAGATCAAATTGAAAAATTTTCGAAGGAAAACAACATTTCAAAAAGACAAGCAAGAAAGAAAATATTTTGGCAAAATGTTGAGTCTCAAAAGGTATCTGAATCACAATCACCCAAAAATGTTTTCAAAGCTAAAAATTCATCTTTTTCAACAAAACCTCAACATTCATCTCAATCAAATCATTCAAAGTCTGATGTGAATAATCAACCAAGGTTTTCGAAAGTTTCAGAAACTCATATGCCAAGAAAATTTTCAAATAACTCAAATCCAAATCAAAAATTCTTTCAACGTCAACATTTTAAATCAACAGTTGATACATCATATGCTAAATCTTTTATAACAAATCCAAAAGTTGATTTTGTTCCTAAAAAGCCAAATTTTCCAAATCAAACGAAGAAAGAAACTATGAAAACTTCACGAGAAAAAGGAATAACGTCAAGGAAGAACATTGATCATTGGCTTAAAGGCAAAGGAAAGATGTATCAGTCAAATACATTTTCAAAGGAGCAAATTCACGAAGCATATGAAAAGTATATGAATAATTCATCAAATGGTAGTTCATCGTCTAAGGATTCGAACATTTCAGTCAAAGCTTGGAAACCAGTAATAAAAGCAAAGAATGTTCATTCACAAACTCAGAATTCGAAGGGTAATGTCAGTGAACATTCAAAACCATCAAAAACTTATGTTTCGGTTCCTTTAAATGAAGATGTAAACTTAATTGATAATCTCAAAACAAAAGTTTGTGATTAGGTTAAAAGTTCTTCATTGCATTCGAAATTGAAATCTAATTTCCAAGGACCCAAAAAGCCTTGGGTACCTAAATTTTTCCATTGAATGTAGGTACTATGTGACGAGCAATATGATAACAAGTGGTACATCGATAGTGGTTGCTCTCGTCACATGACTGGGAAGAAGGAGAATTTACATGATTTTCGAAGTCTCAAAAATGCTGGAGTAGTGAATTTTGGGAACAATCAAAACTGTCAAGTCAAAGGATATGGGAAGATCACGAATGGACAATTCACAGTGAATCGTGTGGTGTATGTTGAAGGTCTTCAACATAACTTGATAAGTTTTTCTCAACTTGTTGTGGGCACTGGCAATCAAGTTCTTTTTAATGAAGAAGGAAGTGTTATTTCGAATCTCAACACAAAAGAAGTGTTACTAAAATCCAAAAGGAAAGGTGACATGTTCACTTTGGATATCAATCCGATAGTAGGGAAACCTGCTATATGTCTTCTTTCGAAAGCAACAGTAGACTTAAGTTGGTTATGGCATCGAAGACTTTCTCATCTCAATTTTCGAAACATCAATAAGCTTGTGGTACAAGATCTGGTAAGAGGTTTACCTGTACTTAAATTTGACAATGATTCTTTATGTGCAGCTTGTGAAGTTGGCAAGCAACATAAACAAGGTCATCCAATTACAATAGATTCGAAAATTGTTACACCTCTGGAGCTTTTACATATTGATTTGTGTGGTCCTTCGACTGTTTCAACTCTCAACAAGAAATGGTACATTTTAGTTATTGTTGATGATTTTTCCAGATTTACGTGGGTTTATTTTCTCAGGCTTAAATCCGAAGTTGCACAAATCATGATTGACTTTATCAAAAAGATGGAAACAACATTGAAGAAGATTGTTCGAAAAATTAAGAGTGATCAGGGAACTAAATTTAAGAACAATGTTCTTGATTCATTTTTGGTGGAGAAAGGAATTTCGCATAATTTTTCATCTCCATACACACCACAACAAAATGGTGTTGTTGAACGAAGAAATAGGTCTCTATGCGAAGCGGCAAGGACTATGTTGGCATATGCGAATCTTCCACAATACCTTTGGGCTGAAGCCGTATCCACCGCATGTTTCACTCAAAACAGATCTTTCATTCATCGCCGTTTTAACATTACTCCATATGAAATTCTCAACAATCGAAAACCTAACGTCAAATTTTTCCATGTTTTCGGATGCAGATGCTTCATTATGAATCTCAAGGATAATCTTACGAAATTTCAAGCTAAAGCAGATGAAGGGATTTTCTTAGGATATTTGCATAATTCAGTCGCATATCGTGTGTTGAACAAAAGAACACGAAGAGTTGAAGAAACTTTTAATCTTACATTTGATGATTACTACATTAAACAAACAACATCACAGTTTGAAAATCATCCTATTCTGACAAAAACACAAGATGAATCTAAATCCTCACAAACATTAGATGTTGATTATGATTTAATTTTTGGAATTTCAGATCATGCTGTTAATGCTGAAAGACATGCAAATGATAATCATATCTCTGAACTCACAAAGCTTACTGATAATTCAACATCAACTTCTCCAGAGAAAAGCGTAAGTATGCAAAACAATCTAGTGGAGGGGGAGCAATTGGATTCGAATACTCTAGTTGAGGAAGAGCATTCTTTCGAGGGGGAGAATGGAAGAGTGAATGCTAATGTTGAGGGGGAGCATAATGTTGAGGGGGAGCATTTAGAAAACATTGAGAATAACGATGATTTAGATGATGTTTGTTCGATTGCAGGTTCAGAAAATGAAGATATATACACGAAGATACACCTTTGGAATTTGATCCAGCATATCCGCCAATGGAAAAGTGGACAAGAGATCATCCGAAGGATCAAGTAATTGGGAATCCACAAGAGGGAGTTTTAACAAGAGCTCAAATTCGCACAAAGAATGAGGTATTGAATACTCATCAAGAATTTTGTATGTTCAATGTTTTTATATCTAAAATTAAACCAAAAACAGTTAAGATTGTAATGGAACACTCAGATTGGGTTGTTGCAATGCAATCTGAATTGTCTGAATTTGAACGAAACAAGGTTTGGAGATTAATTCTTAAACCTGAAAATGTTTCGATTGTCGGGTTAAAATGGATTTTCAAAAATAAAACCGACAAAGATGGAAATATTGTTCGAAACAAAGCCAAACTTGTTGTTAAAGGTTATTCACAACAAGAAGGAATCGACTATGAAGAAACTTTTGCCCCTGTCGCAAGACTCGAGGGCGGTTCGTATATTTCTGGCTTATGCAGCTCACAAAGATTTTGATGTTTATCAAATGGACGTGAAGTGTGCATTTCTAAATGGAGAACTTGAAGAAACTGTTTACGTGGAACAGCCCCCAGGTTTTATTAAGGAAGAATTTCCAAATCATGTTTATATTTTAGATAAGGTAGTTTATGGTTTGAAACAAGCACCACGAGCATGGTATGCAACTCTTACTTCATTTTTGAAACAATCTAAATTTAAACAAGGATCTGTTGATCCCACATTATTTCGAAAGAAAGTTGGGAATCATCTAATGCTTGTTCAAATTTATGTTGATGATATTATTTTTGGCTCAACTGACCCTGCTTTATCTAGAGAATTCGAAGATTTGATGAAAAGTAAGTTCGAAATGAGCATGATGGGAAAAATGAATAATTTTTTTGGTTTGAATATTCGTCAAAACAGAGAAGGGATTTTTATTAATCAGGAGAAATATACGAAGAATCTGCTTGAAAAGTTTGGATTGACGAATAGCACAAAATTACGAGTTCCAATGGCAACTGGCATAAAGTTGACACCTTCGTTAGATAAACCTGCAGTTGACCTAACTCTTTACAGGAGCATGATTGGTTCATTACTTTATGTTACAGCAAGTAGACCTGATATCATGTTTTCTATATGTAATTGTGCTAGGTATCAGTTAAATCCACGAGAACCACATCTCACTGCTGTGAAGAATATATTTCGTTATCTTAAAGGAACAATTTCGTTAGGATTGTGGTATCCTTCGAACACTGGGTTCTTTGTACAAGCATATTCGGATGCAGACCTGGGTGGTTGTAATCTTGATCGAAAGAGCACAAGTGGTGGATGTCAATTTCTTGATGGCAAATTGGTGAGCTCGCAGTAGAAAAAGCAAACATGTGTATCAATTTCAACAACTGAAGCAGAATATGTGGCTGCTGCTACTTGCACTTCACAAATAATATGGATCCAAAGTCAATTGCGTGATTATGCAATAAATATGAAAAAGATTCCATTATATTATGATTCTCAAAGTGCAATAAGAATTTGTCATAATCCTGTGCAGCATTCGAAGACTAAACATATAGCACTTCGTTATCATTTCATCAAGGATCACGTGGAGGATGGGAATATTGAAGTACATTTCGTGAAAACAACTGATCAGTTAGCTGATATTTTCACGAAACCTTTAGATGAAAAATCTCTTGTGAGAATTATAGAGGGACTTGGAATGATTAATGGAAATTCTGTTCCATGCGAAAAAGAAGAATGATGCATGATAAGGACTGATTCAGAGGCATTGAATGAAAGACGAAGCAATATCCGTCAGCATTCAGAGGTTACTGTTCATAGTCAACGCTTCGACCCCTTCGAATTCGTAAATTTGTCACTTATTTTAAGGGTTGATTCAGAGGTTACTGTTCATAGTCAACGCTTCGACCCCTTCGAATTCGTACATTTGTCACTTATCACTTATAAGGGGATGATAAAATTTCGCATTTTTGCAACAAGTACTGTTTCATTTTCGAAAATTCAAAAATCCAAAAAGATTTTCGTTTGTTTTGTCATTTAATTTTCAAAAATTCAAAAATCCAAAAAGATTTTCGTTTGTTTTGTCATTTAATTTTCGAAAATTCAAAAATCCAAAAAGATTTTCGTTTGTTTAGTTATTTAATTTTCGAAAATTCAAAAATCCAAAAAGATTTTCGTTTGTTTTGTCATTTATTTTCGAAAATTCAAAAATACAAAAAGATTTTCGTTTGTTCTGTCTTTATTTTTGAAAATTCAAAACAACAAAAATATTTTGATTCTTATTATTTTAGTATTTTGTTGCAGATAATCTTGAAGACACAGAGTGGCTTATGCTTGCAGTTCTAGGGTCAGGTACATTTTTCGTATGAATCGATAAATTTTTCATCATTTGAACTAGTTAAGTTGTCCCTAGAAGCATGTTGCTGCATGTTGTCCAAAGCCTCCAATGACTCAATGTGTGTGTACGAAAGCCTTAATGAAATATTTCATACGAAAATTTCTTCCCAATCAGGCTTATATTCACATTAGTCTCTGAGCTACCTGACTCTTCTCAAAATGAGTTAAGAGTTTACTGTTTGGTCCAAACATAACAGAGGTACTTTTCGTGTCTTACACCAATCTTTTTCATCCATAAAGTTCTTACATGATCACACACGAAGACATATGTCCGAGAGGTCTCTGATCAAACCCATCGAGACTTAGACATATCAAAAATCTGTGTTTATGATCTGACATCATGAGACCGTGATGAAAGTGAAACTCATTTTTCATTACCTTTTTAAGGAATTGACGGGGAACTAAGTTCCAGATTTTCATGAAACTTTTGTTTCTGTATCAAAATTCGAAACTCCAAATCATATTCATTTCGAATGAGTGGTCTTGATCAAACATTCGAAACCCATGATGTTTGTTACCCAACAAGATATGGCACACAAATTTTTTCTTGAATATGATTTCCGTGTGAGTTTCATTCGAATGTCCTTGTCATTTCAAAATTTATCAAAGCCAACTTGTCACTGACTACACTGGTCAAACAAGCAATTTCTGTTACAATTTCTCACCTTATGTTTAGGATGACATGTAACAAAATTTTTGAACTACCCACGCAGCATTATAAAAGAAGCCCTTCGATACTTGTCAACAAGTATTCGATTGTAATTCACGGGAACCCACACAAGCTATTGATCATTTCTCTTAATGATTAATGAAGTAATCTTTGCCCGGGATTTTATCTGCTTTTGTGTCAATGGTTTGACATCACAATATCCCATATTTTTCTTATTTTTGTTTCTCGTCTATATTCTTTGGAACACTGCACTCACGAAATCCTTGAGGCTCTGAGTAAAACCAACTCAGGCTGATGATTTCAAACTTCTGGCGTATGACTTTGCTTTTCATCCTAAAAGTGAAAGAGCCTTGCTTCCATTCGAAGGGTTCTGACGGTTACAATACTCTTGGGGATAACAAGACAGGCTGTTTATAAATGACGTATGGTATTCTGTCCGGTTTTCAAGGTGATGTGACAGCTACTTTTTGACGCATGGCTACTTTTCCGCAGTAATGGTCCGACTTTCAAGGTGCCACATCGGATATCATTAAATACACATCCCGCTTCAAATTCAAACTTCAGGGTTACATATAAAAGGGGATTCAAGGGTTCATTGTCAGTTTACACGATCAAAAAGCAAATTTCACAAATTCTCTATTCATTATTATCTTCAAACCCTAACAATGGCGACTTCTACTCATGTTGATTCTCATACCACTGAAGATGCCTCTTCATTACCAATAATGAAGATTCAAACAACAAACTATTACTTGGAGGGTGAAGTTTCTCAGTACCCGGAAGAATTGAAGATGCTAATAGTTGCCTTGAAGAACTATGTTTTGGCTAAGGCGATGTTCAATTCTTTCTCTGTTCCATTGTCCTAGCTTTCTCAAGCAGGATCAACTGCGACTTACAACAAAGCATCTGATACGATTACTTTTCATCTGGTGAACGACAAAAAGGTCAGGCTATCCAAGAAACTCTTCTGCCAAATTCTTGATATTCCGAATTCGCCTCCATATGTTTCATTTACTTTTCCACAAATCGTTCACATGTTTAATGAAATGGGATATCAGCCACCATTGTCCAAGATTAGTGATTTTAAGAAGTCTGGTCTTCCACGCCTATGGAATTTCTTATTTGGTATTTTTCTACGATGTTTGACTGGGAGATCTGCTGGTCTTGATAAAGGAAGAATAGAGGTTTATGTCATGGTTGCTGGCATTTATTATGATCTTCAAGTAGATTATTCTACACAGTTGTGGAAGGAATTTCAAAAAGGTATAGAACACACGAATGCTATTCATGGTATTTCGTGTGCAAGATACTGGAGTTTGATTTTGCAATACTTTTACAATAAGGAAGGGATTTTGGTACCCAATGATGAAGACAAAGCAGTTTTTCAATCATACCACTATCCGAAGGATGTCACAGATAATGCTGAAGCTTTTCCATCAGTTGCTCGTATTCCAGATGCTATGCTGAAAAGAGTTGATCCTTCGAACTCTGTCTTGGTGGCATATTTGAAGACTATTGATTCTTCAATCGAAACTGGCATACTCTTGGATAGAGATGATAAGAAATCCAAGAAGACGAAGAAGAATGAAACTGAGTCAAAATCTTCGAAATCTCCAAAGAAGAAGCCTGAAACCGTTGAAGTATCTGTTGCTGAGACTCAAGTGATTGAGCCCATTCTTGAAGAATCACAAGAGAATGTAATCATTCCTTCGAAGACTGGAATGTTTCGAAGAATCAAAATGAAGTCCACTCACAAAAGCAAGTCGCCTACACACAAAGTGGTTCGAAAACCTCAAATCACTCATCAAGGTGTGTTAATTCGAGAAGTACGAGCACCTATTTCTCCGGTGTCCAAGAAACGAAGGGCTGAGGATATGGCCAAACGTTTGTCAAAGAAGAAGAAGAAGAAGACTCGAAAACTCGTGATTTCAACTGAGTCAACAGAAGATGATGATGAAAGAATTCCAGAAACCCCAGAGTTCACTCATCTCACAGAAAGTTCCACTCCTGAGAAGATAGTCGTCATACCACCCAAAGATTTGATTGCCAAATCAGTTTCTGAGGCGGTTCGAACTTCAGGCATCCCTGCACACGTATCTGATACGGATGCAAATGTCAATATGGGTGAAGGAGGTTCGAAAAATGAAGCTCAAGGTCACGTTACTTCTGCTCCTTTTGAAAGTATTGTTTCTTTACCATTATCCACTACTCCTCTTACTTCAACCACAGATTCCCCAACATTCGAACACATTCTTGATCAACCCTTTACTTCTATTTTTTCTTCACAGTCTATTGAGCCACCCAAACCAACTTCACCTGTTCAAGAAACCGTTTTTATGGAGACAGAGACTGATAATGAGGGGTTTGGTGGTACGTTTGATGAATTGGAATTTCATGAAGAAGAAGAACAGTTTCCCGATCATATGTTGATGACCATGAAGCAGTTCAAAATTCTGAATCAGAAATTGAATTCAATAATTCAATCTCAAGCAGATCTAGGGGGTGGTTCATCTGTTTCTAGTTTGGAGGTTGATTCACTGTTGAAAATGCTCGAAGCCAGAGTGGTTAGCAAAGTATCTGGAATGATTACTGACTCTGAGTCTCGAATTCTGGAGAAGGTTGATTATAATGATCAAAATAATGAACTTCGAATCAAATCTCAAAATTCAATGTTTACCAGTGATGTGAAAAATTTGAAGAATGTCACAAAGGAAAGGCATGTTCTTTTTGTGCAAGAAGTGAAGAAGGCCAGGGAGGATGTGAATTTGCAGATTCACGAACTTCGTGAAGATATGCAAAAAGAAATTATCACTGTTCAACAAGATTATGCATCCTTAAATCAAAAGGTTGATATCATTTGTGATGCAGTCACACGATTTGTTAAATTGTATGAAAGTTTGAATCCTCAAATAACTCAACTTTCAACATCCGAAAGTGCAAGCTTTGAGCAAGTGCTTAAGTTGCTTAAGGAGTTAAAAGAGATTTATGATAGGCCGGTTTCTTCTCCATTGATTACTCCTGAATTTTTATCCCAGAAGTTTATCCAATTCGAAGCCATTCTCAATAAGCAACTTGCTCCTCTCTTTCGCATATCAAGCCTTCTTCCAACAACAAATGCCCCGCCTGTATTCACAGGGGTGCAAGGGGGAGAAAGAAAAACTACTGAGTCGAAGGCTAGTGGTGAGGATGCGAAAGTTGTGGGAAACGTTTTTTCTTCAAAAATCCCAAAAACAAAACCAGTAATAGTTTCTGCTGAACTGGTTACTTCAACTGTTGTAACAACAATGCCAATTGCAAGACCAATTTCGAAAGGAATTGTTATTGGTAAATCTTCAGAAACTGGTGGGAGTGGTTCGAATCCAAAAGAGACAATTGTCAATCCAGCCTTGAAAGATAAAGGGAAATCAATTGTAGTGGAAAAGTCTAAAGAGGAAAAGAAGGCTGAAGCAGAAGCTGAACTTGAAAAATTGAGGATTATTCAAAGCATTATGACTCAGCGTGCTAGTGATCCGAAGGGAATGGATAAAGGTGATCCAGCTAAACACTATAATTACGAAACAATTGAGGCCAAGGTTGCTTTTAATCACATGTATACATTCGAGAAGAAACCAAAGCATAGTTATTTGGTCATAAATACTGATGCAAGCCAGCTGGATTTTCCCATAAACGAAATGATGTTTATCATGCCTCAGTTCAAAGCAGAAGGGAATTTTAAAAATAAGGATGAAGGTACACACATGAAAATTCGTTTTCATGCTGTTCTTGGAAAAGCCCCTGAGGAAGTTTGGTCTTTAATAAAAATCAAGAAGGTCATAAGTATGAAAAAGGATGTGATTTTCGAAAACACGGTCCAGAATGTTAAGTATGTGGTTGCCAGGGCAAATGGAAATATTTGCGAATTTACTGTTGCTGATTTTCCATTGATGAACTTGTATGATCTTATACAAGTTGCATTACTTCTAAAAGACAAATCATTTTCATTCCTTCAAAACACTGAACAGATGAATTCAAGCTTGGAGTTGCTCACATCAAGATTTTTATCGAAAACTATTATGAGTGCTTGGCACTAACAGATGTGGAATTAGCTACTGCCAAAGGAATGGAAATAAAAGCACCGATGGCTCCTACGAAGACTCAGGCGGAATTGAAGAAATATGTTGATGGTGAAATTTGCCTAAAGCCTTTTGGAATGGTCTTCGCAGGAAAAGACAAAGCTGGAAAAGCTAAACGGTTCTTATTCCAAGCAAGTGAAGAGAGATATTCAACATCTCAATATACGAACTTGATTGTTCGTATCAATCATTGCAAGAAGAACAATGAAGGAGACAAGAAAGAGCTGAAGAAGATTATCTCCTGGTACACGGAGATTCGAAGAGTGTTACTGTATTCCATCACACTTCTTACAAATTGAAGACTTCGACTATGATTACAAAGGGGGAGATTGTAAGGGTCGAATTGTTGTAATTAGTCGAAATATATTTTATACTCTTCGAATGTTTTGTAATGTATTTTACTAGGGCGCTTTTATTCGAAGCTTTAGAGTCAATGCCTTAGTATATTTTTTGTACGCTTTCGGTTCCCTATAAATAGGGGTTATTTACTAGAATTAGAAAAGAGTTTTTACAGACCTGTCTATTTTCTCTGTAAACATTCGAAAGCGTAAATCAAGCTGAAACAAGATCATATTTACATCTGGTGTTCAATCTTGCATTCATACTCTGATTAATTCAATACTCGATTCATTCGTTCATCACGAACACCACCGCTCCCAGCTCTAAATCATACGTAGGGTATCTCGTCTCATGCGGCTTCAGTGGTCGTGATGCGTAGGCTATCACTCGTCCTCTCTGCATGAGGACCGCCCCCAAGCCTGTGATGGATGCATCACAGAACACCACAAAATCCTCAACTCCCTCCGGGAGAGTGAAAACTGGAGCCTCGCACAAACGCTGACGGAGGGTCTCAAACGCCCCCTTCTGCTCAGGGCCCCACCGGAAATCCACCCCCTTCCTCGTCGGGCGAGTGAGGGGTACTGCAATCTTGGAGAAATCCCAAATGAATCTCCGGTAGTACCATGTTAATCCCAGAAAACTCCTGATATCTGAGGGAGATCTCAGAACCTCCTACTACATTGTTGCCTCGATTTTAGCCGGGTCGACCAAAATCCCATCCTGGTTAATGAGGTGCCCGAGGAACTTGACCTCTTGTAACCAAAACTCACACTTCGAGAACTTAGCATATAGCCGTTCTCGTCTCAGAACTCCCAATAACTCCCTGAGGTGCTCCTCGTGTTGCTCTCGAGTCGTGGAATACACCAAGATATCATCAAAAAACACTATGACCGAGCAATCAAGCATCGGTCTGCAGACCCGATTCATCAGGTCCATGAATACTGTTGGCACGTTGGTGAGTCCAAACGGCATCACCACAAACTCGTAATGACCATAACGAGTACGAAACGCGGTCTTCCCCACGTCCTCCTCTGTAACATCCGGACTTTCAGATGCATTAATGTGTGTTTATCTTTGAGATTTATGGAGTGACTCGACGAGTTGTGAGTCCAACTCGCCGAGTAAGGTCGGTTTGGCCACGTGGATTTAATGAGTGGACTCGATGAGTCAGAGAGCCGACTCGCCATGTAGGTTTTGGGCATAGAAACCCTAATTTCCGGGGGTTGGCGCCTATTTAAAGGCACTTATAGCCTCATTTGCGGCTACACTTCCCTGAGAACAAACCCTAGATGACCTTTGAGCTTTGAGAGAGAGTGCTTGGCTAATTATGAGTGTTTGGTGCATCTTGGGAAAAGGAGAGAAGAATTCCAAGCCAAAGGTCAAGAAGGTGCTGCTGGATTTGAGATTGTTTCACTTCAGAGCTTCTGGGAAAGGTATAAAGCTTGCACCTTTCTCATTATTTTGTATAGATCTCATGATTTTGTGAATCTAGGGTTTTCCACCAAAATATGAGGACCTTGAGTGTTTTGTGTTCATTAAGAGGGATTGAACTTCAGATCTGGACCATGTGAGGTCCCTAGAGTCCAAAAGTCCCTCCTTTATCCAACCATAATGGTGATCTTAAGTGAAAAACCCTTTTTGAGGTGTGTTTTGGGATTTTAATCTCAAAATACCATGTATGAACGTAAAGCATGTGACTTTACGTGATTGATGAGCCTTACGAGTGCAGATCTAGAATTTGGGAAGGTTCTCAGCCTTGAAAACGACTGAATGAGATATAAGTCTGAATGGACTCGCCGAGTCAAGGAGCCGACTTGACGAGTCGGTGAGGGTTTGTCCCGATGGATTTGTTTATGCGATAACTCGGCGAGTTGGGGGTCTACTCGACTAGTTGAGCTGGACTTTCTTGAGACTTCTGAGGAAACGAGGGGACTCGACGAGTCGCAAGAGTGCACTCGACGATTCGGGTCAAACATGGACTATTGACTCGAGTTTGACTATTTTTCAAAACATTTTAAATCGTTTAACATTACAAAGTTTGCTCTCAAAATAATAAATATCAGAGTATCCCAGTATCAAATCATAAAATCATAACGACAGGAAGAGCGGTACGATCATGCCTTCGCCTTCCCGCGATCACCAGAAGTACCTGAAACAATAATCGATAAAAGTAAGCTCGAAGGCTTAGTGAGTTACCCCCAAAATATCAACCACATATAACCATAATCACATCATATAAACAAGTACAGAACAACAGGCATAATGAGCCTTCAGCCTGACTGGACCGCCTCGTAGGCCTTCAGTCTATCTGGACCGCTCTCCGAGCCTTCGGCACGTCTGGACCGCCGCGCAAGGCCTTCATCATATCCGGACCGCTCGTCGGGCCTTCGGTCTGACTATCATACCCTCCTGGGTTGTAGTCTATCCGGTCCGCCTTGGGTATGTTGGCCTTCAGCATAGAGCAGGACCACCTCAACCCATCCCCAATCAAAACAACATGTACACATAACTATCATATGCTAGCATGACATATATATACAGTCAAAACGATCTAATATATCATATAGCATACAAACATCCTATAACCAAGACACCGACCTATCCACGTCACTAAGCATAAGCATATCCCCATCCTAAGTCTAACTACCAGGATGTAATCAATAACATATCATGCCATAATCCAGATACAAATGCATAAAGGGCCGGCCTTGGTGCCTTAGACCCTGTTGATATAGTGAGGATAACTCACCTCGCAAGTAGTGCTGATAGTACTACAAATCTCTACCTGCTGTCTCACCGGGAATCCCGAACTATCACATAATAAATACTAAGTTAATACCCAAATAACCTTTTTGACTAAGTGTCCACACTACTTATTAAGTCCATCCTCTTTACTGAGCCTAAACCCAATACCAAGTCCTTAACTTGAAAGTCCATTTATAAAGCCCATTATTGGCCCAATTTACCAAATTGGGCCCAACCCCCTAATTGGGCCTAATCCCAAGATCCATTATCAAAACATGGCCCAAAACATTATGTTCATGAAGTCCAGCAAAGGCCCTAATCCAATTAGTCCATAAACAACCCAAAACTCGAAGCCCAATAGACAAAGGCCCAACAGAGGACGTACGCGGGGCATACTCCTCTAGTACACGGGGCGTACTCGTCCAGATGTTGACCACCATCGGGGTGGTTGACACAGTATGCTGGGCATATTGGATTTACGTTGGGCGTAGGCTGTGTCTTTCCAAAACCTTATTAAGTGCTTAATGGCTTCAGCACTTAAGCCCAAACTTCAGATCCAGAGACCTAACGTGCCTAGGACCCATAAAGTCACAAACTTTATCACTTTGGACGTCTAGAAAACTCTAAATACTTGGTCTTAATCCATTAAGACCTTCTTATTCCATGCATGGGACACATTCAGCTATTGGGACCTTGTTTTTATCACTTAAGACCTCTTCTAAGGTCAGAACGGACAGCTCATTCCATCCAAATCATAACATGCAACATTTTGGGACTTTTGGGACAAGAATGCTTCCATAAAGCTAAAATGTCTAGATCTATAACATACAAGTATAAAGTTCCAAGCTTTTTACCTTCTGGAGCTTCTAGGACACAACACAACTTTAGATCTATAGCCGTGCTCTCCTTCCCCAACTACTTGATGCAATGACTTCACCTTCAAGAGTTCAAAATACACACCAACTCACACTCACACACAAAACTAGGGTTTGGAACGTTTTCTGTAATATGGAGGCTGAGAATGATGAGAGAAAATGGGCCATAAGGATGTTTATATAGCCCCCAAACCCTAATATTAGGGTTTCATCCTGACAGTAGTGCGCCCAGCGTACACAAGTTTACGCCCAGTGTACTAAGGAAGACCTTATTACGCTTAGCGTACTCTTATGTACATGCAGCGTACTTCTTCTTGGCCCAAATGTTGCAATCTTTGGCCCTTAAACTTATCTTGAGTCTACACTTCCAACCCCAAGGACTATAAATGACAAGGTTTGGAAATACCTGCGAATTCTCCGGATGTTACAAAAACTCGAGGTACAAAGTTTGTGTTAAGGGGTCTTCTGGACCCAATGTGGTGTCATGAAGTAATCTGTATCTTCTCATTTGAGCCATATCTGGATTTGGTATCTATTTGGTCACATTTTAGATCTTGGTTTAGGATTGTTGGTGTTTGAGACATGCAAATTCTAGGGATGTAAATGGGGGCAAATGGGACAGAGATTGCATCTCCTGCCCCCACTCTCGAAATTTCAATGTGATCTTTGAAAGCTTTATGAAATTTGGATTATGCATGTGGTGGTACAAGTACCAATAATTATATCCTGGCACATCTTTTTTGAAAATTCAAATATGTTTTCATTTTTTTGTAACATGAGTGTTGGTGAAATTTTGGAGATTTGAATATGGTTACATTAGCATGATTCCACAATATTGCTTTTATTTTTATGTTCAAAAGAATGGTTTCTAGTATTTCATTCTCATAAGAACATCTCATATTCTTTTAAGAATATGTTCATATTATTCTATATATATATATATATATATATATATATATATATATATATATATATATATATAGATTTTATTTATTTCCAGTTGATTTTCCTTTAGGAATGTCTTGTTTCAAAAAACAAATCATACTCTTTGACGATTGAAAACGAACTCTATCAAGAATATGTTTTTTTTGCAGAAACATTTATCCTATAATGTTTTCTTTTTGCAATAAAAATTAATTCCTAAAAATAGTCAAAAAAATCCATCAGATAATTATTCAAAAAATAGTCAAAACATCCATCCCATATTCTATAAATAGTTAAGCATTAAATGTCTACAAATACCATTTTTCATGGTTGCTATTCCATTTTAATAGCATGGAAAGAGTAAATTACATGAATGGTTCTTGTGGTTTAGGGTAATTTGCACGCTTGGTCCCTACCTTATTTTTCTTCAATTGGACCGTCCCTATAGTTTGATTTTGTTGTATCGTTGTCCCTGACTGATGTATAAAGACTATTATTCCCTTATTGTTGGGTATTAGATGTTGCGTCATTGGGCTTATAATACTTATTCCAATATGTACACGGTTTTGGGCCTGTCCAGCCATCTCATTTATTAGGGTTTATGTATTTATAGTGCATGCATGCACCGTAGGAGGTTAACGCTTTTATCTTTGGAAACCATTTGTAAACACTAATCATGCCTCTACAGTAGAAGTTCTTTGTCGAGCTCTTCTGAGGCTGTGAAGCTTGAATAATTAAGCATACTTTGATTCATTGTGGTGTTCTTCGTTGCTTTCTGTTTTTGAATCTTATCGATCATTAAGGATTTTATCCTAACAATTGGTATCAGAACAGGAGACTGTGTAATATATATATACGCATCTCTTCTATTAAAAGAAGCTACTAGGGTTTCCATTAATATTGGATCTTGTTTAGTTGTCATCTCTGTGTTCTTGACGCTGTGATCCCAATATTACCCTAAAATTTTACACGTCTGATTCTTAAACAGGCTACAAAGATCTTGTCAAAATGTCGCACGACGATTCTCAGATCAATTCCATCAGCAGTATTGGGTCAACAACAATGATTCCCATTCTCTTTCCCTGCGAATATGAAGTCTGGGCACTTCACTTTAAAGATTATGTTCTAGGGTTAGAAGATAATGGTTATTTGATCTGGCAAGCTATCACTATTGGCGATTTTGTTCACTCTGGAACAAGAAGGGTGATTAAAACTCAAACTGATCTCAATCGACTTCTTCTTGATGTCAAGGAAGTTCCTCAGGATGAGAGAGAAAAACTGTAGAGCAACGTTAAAGCAATGAGAATCATCAGATTTGCATTACAGACTGATACCTTTCGTCTTGTTAGTTCTTGTGATACTGCCAAAGCCATATGGGACAGGCTTAAAGAGCTTTACTCAACAGATGCAAATCTGGAGCATTCAACTCAAACGCTATTGCTTTCCGAATTCGGTGCTTTTGCGCAAAAGGCTGAAGAAAATCTTAGTCAAACGTTTAATCGCTACAATCATCTTTTGAGCATGATGACAAAACATGGCATTGGACGTGAAATCATCGAGCAGAAGGTAACGTTCATGAATGGGTTAAGGTCTGAATGGATGGCGGTGGTATCAAAGGTGAAAGATTACGAGCAGTTCCGAAATTAAACCTTAGCAAAGCTGGTAGGTATTCTGAAGTCACACGAAAGTGAGGTGACTAAAGAAGCGAAAGTTGTGTCTAGCATGGGTACATTGGCACTGGTTTCAAAGGGGAAACAAGTTGCTCAGGATGAAGATGAAACTAATCCTTCTGACTTTGAGCTCACAAATGAAGAGTTCGCTCTGATGGTGTCGAATCCCAGGAGATTCGCAAAGAAGAAGTTTCCCTCCACCAAAAACCGAAACTGGTCGGGAAGCTATAGTTCAGAAAAAGCGAAGGAGGAAAAAGTGAATAGCTTCCAGAAGGAAGAAGAAAAGAAAGAGAAACAGCTTGCAGGTGATTCAGGCTATGACTGCAACTATTGTCATGGCAACAATCATTTGGCTAAAGAGTGCATCCTGAGGCGATTGAATGAGAAGAAAGAAGGAGAAGATGATGAGGCCTACTATCTTTGCAAGCTTGAGGAAATCAAGCTAAAAAAGAAAGTTGATAAATCGATGCATGCTTTGATTGTGCATGGTAATAATGATGATGATGAGTTTGGTGGAGTGGAGGTATGGTCCACTGATTCAGAGGATGAAGAGGTTAGAAGACCCACTCACATAAATAACTTTGTGGCGAATGAAAAGGATTCTCATGTGGGCGGAAAGTGTTTTATGGTGACAAATGACGTGTCACAAATGCGAGGGTATGTAACAGATGGAGGGCAAGAAGAAGCGAATGGAAGAAAGGATGGCAGCTGCTTCACTGCGAAGCCAATTCTTGCACAAATCAACGAATGTGATCAGCTGATTAATAAGCTACATTCCATTCTTGAATATCTTAATGTTCCTGTATCTAATTATGAAACTGAATTAAACGATTTAAAATTCACCTTTTCAAGTATAAGTGAAAGTTTGAAACAAACTCGCCTATCAAACGCTAACATAACCGATCAAATCAGTAGGGTGTCATCAAAGAGTGAGGAACGGAGTATGTGGATAGAGAAGATAGAGTCTGAGCTTTTTAGGTCTAGGGACGAGTCTATTTATTTACAACGAGTCAATTTAATGCTTTTAAAACAACGTAACATTTTTTGTTTAATTTCTAAGAGGCTTTATTTTAATATCACTCAATTGCATTTGGATTGTGAAATTGGTAAGAAAATTCATAAAATGATCTTGCCAATTTTGGAATTAAAGGAATATGAAATTGATGCTGATTGCTATCAATGTGAATCCATTGTCTCATCGGACGAAACCTCAGAGGCTTATAAAATTGGACTTAACAAAATTGACTCATATATTCAGTCCAAAGACCACAACGACATGCTGAGACAGTTACTCGATGAAAATGACAGGTTAAAGATCAAAACCGAAACTGTACAAAAATTTGATTCATTGAGTTCGAAATTGAGTTCAGACAATAGATTAAATGTTGAAAATGTTTCTGAATTCGATGAGGACAGTGAAATGAGTGAAATATCTGTAGAAAATGAGGTTGACTGCTCGTAGTTCCTTAAAAACGAACCTGAAAAAGCGAAAGCTCTCATTTCAGAAAATTCGGTTGAATTCGCACATCTTTATCAAAATAATCCAAAGGTTCTAAAGGAAGTTGCGACTGTCTTTCCAAAGGTCCAATCGACACCTAACCAAGTCTTTGCAGTTAATGGAGTAACTAAATGTCAAACTGTTGAACAAACATCCTTAGCCGAAACTGATAATGCAGATGGGTGTGATGAGCACTCCTGGTCCACCCCGATTGACAATGCAGACGAAACAATAGGTCTATCTGAGAAGACCTCTTGGAGAGTTAAAGGGAGATATGTAGCTAAACCTTTAAACAATGTTAATACCACCTATGAAAAAGGAAGTTCAAGTGGAACCAAGGATAATTTCACTGATAATTCCTCAATTCAAGAAAACACTCATGTGCGAAAAACAAGGGCAAAAACGAATGTTCACAAATCTGCTGAACAGTTCGCAGCACAAAAACGTCAACGAAACGCAAGATACAACAAAAATCTGCAGGAACGAAAGCCGTTTTGGAAGTCAAGAAATCCAAACTATGTTCACCATGAAAAGCGTTTCAATCCTCAAACGAACGTTGGATCAAATGCTAATTCTAAAAGCCGAAAATTCTATTCAAACGTGAATCTAAAAGGCTTCTCATCTAGTAAGTCTCATAACCCTCAGGATCCAAGACGCACAATTCATCGTAGATCCTCTGTCTCCAAATCTGCCTATCCTTCAAATAATAAGTCATCTCCCAAAACCACCTTCGTTTCCAAATCTGGAGTTTCACACTCTTCCACCTCCTCGCGACATGATAAAGGGAAGGCGAAGATTGTTTCAGAGTCCCACACTCCTTTTAGATCTAAGGAGCAAGAGCGAAAGTTTTTTAAAAATCAAATTAAAAACAAACAAAAACAAAAACAAACTAACTTGAAATAAGCGAACCAGAAAGATAATCGTATCAAGGTTTTCACCATAAAGAAGAAAGACCAAACAACCCTAATAAAACGAACTTTTATGGTTGATCTCTCTATTACTTATCCTGTTGTTGTAAAAGGCTCACAAGGACCCAAACACCTTTGGGTTCCTAAATCTGCTTAATTTTTGCAGATTATACGTGACGAACAGTTTGACACTACATGGTATATCGACAGTGGATGTTCACGTCACATGACCTAAAGAAGAGAGGAGTTGAGAGAATACAGGGAACTGAAGAATGGTGGTCTCGTGAAGTTTGGTAACAATGCCCTTGGGGAAATCAAAGGATATGGCATGATAACGAATGGTGAATTCTCAATTCGCAAAGTGGCATATATTGAAGGACTGTAACACGACTTAATAAGTGTTTCGCAATTGGTGGTTGGTACTAGGTTAAAGGTCTCGTTTGACGATGAAGGATCTGATATTATCGAAAAGAAGTCGAAAACAGTGCTGCTTAAATCAAAATGCAAAGGCGAGATGTATCCATTGAATATCAATCCGATACGAGGGAAGCCTTCTGTCTATCTACTCACTAAAGCTGCTTTAGACGATAGTTGGTTGTGGCATAGGAGACTTTCGCACCTCAACTTCAAAGATATCAACAAGCTAGTTCTTGGTGATCATGTATGAGGTCTTCCTCTCTTGAAATATGACAAGGATCATCTCTACGCCGCCTACGAAATGGGGAAGCAAAGCAGGAAAAGTCATCCAACTATAGTGAACACGAAGGTTCTTGAGCCACTCGAACTACTTCACATCGATCTTTGTGGCCCATCTGCAATCGAAAGTATCGGCGGTAACAAATATATTCTCGTTATTTTAGATGATTTTTCTCATTTCACTTGGGTGTTCTTTCTTAAGTAGAAATCTGAAGCAACTCCTAAGCTCCAAGACTTTATCAAGCAGATTGAGTTACAACTGCAAAAGGTGGTTCGCAATGTTCGAAGCGACAATGGTCTGGACTTTAAGAACCAAGCATTCGATGCATTTCTCACTGATAAGGGAGTATCTAACAATTTTTCTGCTCCCTATACTCCACAGCAAAACGGGGTCGTTGAAAGACGAAACCGCTTGTTGTGTGAAGCAGCCAGAACTATGCTTTCATTCGTATCACTGCCTCTTTACTTCTGGGCTGATGTTGTTGCCACCTCTTGCTTTACACAAAATAGACCGCTTCTCAATAAAAGATTCGTTGTCACTCCCTATGAAATTATCAATAAACGAAAACCTAACGTCAAGTTCTTCCATGTTTTCGGTTCCAGGTGTTTCATTTTCAATTCAAAGGAACAACGGAATAAGTTTGATGCGAAGGCTGATGAAGGCATTTTTCTGGGATATTTTCCTCAATCGAACCAAGTGACCATTCCATTGGCCAATCTTTATGAAGAATTCATGCTTCTATTTGACGAACCTAAGAAGGCCATCACATCTGAAGCAAAAGGCAGCTGATAATAAGGTAGACGAATTGGAGAAGATAATTGATGACGCTGCGAAAGACATGCACAATCAGCCATCAACGGCGTATAAGCCTCAAAACACGAGCACTACACTCGAGGGGGAGAGTTCTAACTCCACTGCAAGTCCTCAGGAGGAGCCTTTTACTCCACATAAATCGAATGATCCATTCCAGGAGGAGAGTTCATCATCTCCATCAGGGTCACCTCTCCAAGGGGAGGATTCGCGTCCAGATGTAACACACGAAAGTCCAGTCGAGGGGGAAGAAGTGATTCCAGTCTTTGAAACTTTCTCATCATTCGAGGGGGAGAATACATATGTGAATGATGATATGGACGTTCAATCAGCATTCGAAGACGTGAATGCTGAACTAGATCCATCCATCTTATGATCCAAATTACCCTCCACTAACAAAATGGACCAAAGATCATCCAAAAACACAAGTGATTGGTGAATCATCTGCAGGAGTTCTTACAAGATCTCAACTAAAAGCGAAACAGACTTCTTCATTCTCTCAAGTGGAATACTGCATGTTTACATCGTTTGTCTCCAAGATAGAACCTAAAACTGTTAATACTGCTCTCGATCACTCTGATTGGGTACATGCAATGCAAGATGAGCTCAATGAGTTCGAAAGACATAAGGTTTGGAGAATGATTCACACTCCAAAGGATGCATCTGTGGTTGGTCTAAAATGGGTGTTTCGTAACAAAATGGACAAAGAAGGCAATGTTATAAGGAACAAAGCGAGACTCGTGGTTAAGGGATACTGTCAGGAAGAAGGCATCGACTACGAACAAACCTTCGCTCCTGTTGCAAGGTTGGAATCTGTTCGCATCTTCTTGGCATATGCAGCTCACATGAACTTCGAAGTATTTCAAATGGATGTTAAGTGTGCTTTCTTAAATGGAGAATTAGAATAGACCGTATACGTGAAACAACCGCCAGGTTTTGTGAATGAGAAGTACCCCGATCACTGCTATATATTGGACAAGGCAGTCTATGGTCTAAAGCAAGCTCCAAGAGCCTGGTACAAAAATCTTACTCGTTTCCTTAAAATGTCCAAATTTAAACAAGGTACGTTTGACCCAACCTTCTTTCGCAAGAAAGAGGGTGACCACTTAATGATCGTCCAAATTTATGTTGATGACATCATCTTTGGCTCTACGAATCCTAGCTTAACAGCTGAATTCAGAAAGTTGATGGAACCTAAATTTGAGATGAGCTCTATGGGTCCGATTAACTTTTTCCTTGGCTTTAATATAAGACAGGGACCAGAAGGCATTTTCATAAATCAAGAAGCATACACGAAGACCTTACTGTCTAAGCTCGGCATGACGGGAGACTCCAAAGTGAAGGTTCCAATGGCATTCGAAACTAAACTAACACCATCTCTGTAAAAATCGGTTGTTGATATGACTCTTTATCGCCAAATGATAGGATCTCTAATGTATCTAACAGTCAGTAGACCATATATCATGTTTTCCGTTTGTTATTGTGCTAGGTTTCAAGCTAATCCATGCGAACCTCATATGGTGGCAGTCAAAAATATCTTTAGATATCTGGAACAAACTTCTTCATTCGGTATATGGTATCCTGCGAAATGAGGTTTCTTCGTACAAGCGTTTTTCAGATGCTGATCTTGGAGGATGCGGGTTAGATAGAAAAAGCATAACTAGAGGATGCCAATTTCTTGATGGCAAACTTGTCAGCTGGCAGTCCAAAAAGCAAACATGCGTCTCGTTGTCAACAGCTGAAGCTGAGTACATTGTTGTTGCATCTTGTACTTCTCAGGTCATATGGATTCAGAGTCAATTACGAGACTATGGCCTGAACATGAAGTGAATCCCACTTTATTGTGATTCCGAAATCGCAATTCGCATCTGTCACAACCCAGTACAACACTCAAAAATGAAACACATAGCACTGAGGTATCATTTCATCAAGGATCATGTAGAAGACGGCAACGATGAAATTCATTTCGTTCGGTCCGCAGACCAATTGGCTGACATATTCACGAAAGCATTGCCAGAAGCATCCTTTAATAGAATACTCCAAGGCTACACCGGTCACACAAGTACTTCATATAGGATGCTGAAGAATAAGCTTTTGACAGAAGCGTATCTCAAAGGAAATCCGTTCCTCCTCCTTGATATAGGATGCTGAAGAATAAGCTTTTGACAGAAGCGACATCGGAACACTCTCGAACTTGGTTAGGGAAATGACCAACGGCGAGTACTTCATACATTCGACGATCGGCAACATGAATGCATCGTATTTGGCTCTATTCAAATACGATGCATTCATGTTGCCGATCGTCGAATGTATGAAGTACTCGTCGTTGGTCATTTCCCTAACCAAGTTCGAGAGTGTTCCGATGTCGCTTCTGTCAAAAGCTTATTCTTCAGCATCCTATATCAAGGAGGAGGAACGGATTTCCTTTGAGATACGCTTCTGTCAAAAGCTTATTCTTCAGCATCCTATATGAAGTACTTGTGTGACCGGTGTAGCCTTGGAGTATTCTATTAAAGGATGCTTCTGGCAATGCTTTCGTGAATATGTCAGCCAATTGGTCTGCGGACCGAACGAAATGAATTTCATCGTTGCCGTCTTCTACATGATCCTTGATGAAATGATACCTCAGTGCTATGTGTTTCATTTTTGAGTGTTGTACTGGGTTGTGACAGATGCGAATTGCGATTTCGGAATCACAATAAAGTGGGATTCACTTCATGTTCAGGCCATAGTCTCGTAATTGACTCTGAATCCATATGACCTGAGAAGTACAAGATGCAACAACAATGTACTCAGCTTCAGCTGTTGACAACGAGACGCATGTTTGCTTTTTGGACTGCCAGCTGACAAGTTTGCCATTAAGAAATTGGCATCCTCTAGTTATGCTTTTTCTATCTAACCCGCATCCTCCAAGATCAGCATCTGGAAAACGCTTGTACGAAGAAACCTCATTTCGCAGGATACCATATACCGAATGAAGAAGTTTGTTCCAGATATCTAAACATATTTTTGACAGCCACCATAAGAGGTTCGCATGGATTAGCTTGAAACCTAGCACAATAACAAACGGAAAATGTAACAACCCAAAATTTACTCCGTCACTATAACCCGTTTCCGTTAATAAAAGTTAGTTCTATTAAAATTTTCCGTTAACTTTTATTTATTAAAATAATTCATTTTGAGTTATTAAAATAATATATATTTAATGACGGAATAAAAGCATCTAAGTCGGGTTACGGTTAGTTTACCGGGTAAAAACATTTAGCTCCGTTTAAACGACAGTGTATGGTGGGTCCCCACTAGGCAGCCATATATAAAGGAGGAGTGTCCACCTTTAGAGTCTTTTCCCCACCTTGGAGCTTTCTCTCTCTACTTTCTCTCTCTAAAATCGGGTTTGGCTCAAGAACACCACTTTCAAGCCTCAAAAATCAAAGGTAATCTTCCTAACTTGAATTTTCTAACTTAGTATTCATGCTATTTCGAGTTGGATCATCCAAATGCCACAACATGCATGTGTTTACGGTTTGGGGAGCCTCCCAAAACCGTGAACTCTTATGTGAGGGTTGAAGCCCCAAAAACACTTCCAAACCTTCCCTAATGCTTAGATATGGCTTAGATACTTGCATGCATGGACTAAGGAACCCAAGATCATGACTTTTTGGCCATAAACTTGAGTTTACGGTTCTTGAACATTCAAGAACCGTAAACCCAAAACCGTAAACACCTCAAATGGTGTTTTGATGCCCCTAAACCCTTCCTTAGCTTGTTTGATGAACTAGAAACTAGTGTATATGAGCTTAGGACCATGAAACATGAAATGGTTGAAGTGGTCAAGGGTTTACGGCCGTAAACCCTAGAGTTTACGACCGTAAACTCCCAAGGAGTGGTCCAAGGACCGTAAACTCCAAGGGAGTACCCAATTGAGCCCTAATCACTTCCCAAGCCTTTGAATTGATCCTAGAAGCCTTCCTTGTGATGCATGAGACCTTTAGACACACAAACTCACCATTTCCATGAGTTTACGGCAGTAAACTCATGGGGGAAATGGTCTCCCAACCGTAAACACACTTAAGTGTGACCAATTGAAGTGTAAACTCCATAGTGAGACTATACACTCCTTAGATGCAACCTTTAGCACTCCTAACACTTGAAACAAAGTGTTTTCATACATTAAAGTGCCTTTCCTCATTTAATTAGTGATTACACAACTAATTAGATACTTTATACATCACTACATGTTGCATAGGATCCGTGTGTGTGTTCAAGTCCTCACTTGACACCTAGCATCCTACCCGACGTTTCCATTCACTTCACTCACTACAGGTGAGTTCATACCCCTAAATGAACCTTTTAAATGTTTTTAACTGTTTTATGGGGGGGATACAAGTTGAACCAAATAAGTTATAGTAACAATCGCATGTGAATTATAACTTGCAACCCAAAAGGGTTTTCTACACTATTAATTGTTTTTACTACCAAAAAGGGATTTTCTATATTTTCAACTATATTGCCAATTAAACTGTTTTCAAATGCTTACCAAATTCATTTTCGTGTTAAATCACTATAAAACTATTCTCTAAAATTCTTTTAAACTAATTTTTATTCTCAAACCATATCTACACCAATATATTTATATAAGTAAGGCTTGAAGGACTTAGGACTAATAGCTCACCTTATTTCCTGTTCTTGTTTGATTGTGGGCTTAGGGTATTTTGTTATTAGTCCGACTCTCGTTGAATTCTTAGTTATATATCTTATATATTTGTGTCAGATATAAAAGTTTTCATATCAGTTCAATGCCTTTGGATATCAAAGACATGCAACCAGCATTACTATTTAACTATAATAGGTATAGTTAAGGATTACTACTCAGTACTACAATTGCCATGACAACTACCAGAGTCAGTTCAGTTGTGAGTCAATATATGCTATGTACTATACGAAGAGAACACTATATACTATACAAGGAGAACATTACATACTATACAAAGTGAACACTATATGCTATATAAAGAGAACACTATATGCTATGCAAAGAGAACATTACATACTATACAAAGAGAACACTATATGCTATGCAAAGAGAACAATACATACTATACAAGAGAACTTACTAAAACAGAATGTGACATACTATTTCTTGATACGACACGTCTTTGTGCTATCACCGCGTAACCAGAGTCTCCTGGAGGGAGAGCGGGCATTATGTGTATAGATCTATACGGGACAGACACTCCCACATCCCGGCTGCTAGCTACAGTCCGAGCCGTCTAGGCCCAGGGGTGACAAAATGTCACATTTCTACATATGACCTGGAGGGTCAAAGGGATTCGATCGTCAATCAGCATGGTTACGTACGAGTTCACATTCAAACCTTTAATTAATACTTTAAGAATTAAAGGCAACAGACTCCCTGAGGTGTATTGTACATTTAATACTACCTGGAGCCTGCATTTCATTACATGTGGCCGACAGTGACACTGTTGGGGTAAAACATTATTTTTCTCATTTCTATACATGAATAAAACTATATTTTTGTACTAATAGTTACAGAGAAAACTTGTACATTTTCAAAGAAACAAACAAACCATTGGGTCTTGGTGAAGACTACTTTTTCTGGAAAACATAGGGTTTTCTAGGGCTCATACTATTTTTCAAACATCGGAACTTTCTTTTACAATGTATAATTGTGAATATTTTTATACAGGAAATGACACTAAATACTTATGAACTCACCAGCTTTATGCTGATAAACGTTTTCAAATAACTTGTATTCTCAGGTCATCAGTAGACGGGTACAGATGCAGCTTTTGAGAAGACGGAGCACACATAAGACTCCACTTTATTTTGATTGTATTTTTGGTGTCTAACATTTGTACTGAACACGTTTGTATTACAATTATTGTCTTAATGCAATGGATGTTGTTGCTTGTCTTTACTATTATGCTTTGTTATGATACTGTACATGACGTCCTCCACCCCAGAACGTATTCCGCCGTTCTCGGTTTTGGGGTGTGACAGATTGGTATCAGAGCATTGTTTATAGTGAATCAAGTATATCAACCCATAAAAGATATACAAACTATAAACACATCGGGACTAAAACACTCTGAACAAGAATATATACTTTTAAATAATAAAATATTTAACTAAGTATATATATACATTCATTCATACAAAGGGTCAGTATCATACTAGAATAGAACAAAAGTATTAAGATTGTTGAACAGCACAGTTAGGCTTAGAGACATATGGCCAAAACTAGGCGGATGTAGCCTGATCAACTACATTTTCCTAGGAGTGGCTAGCATGTGCCTAAGAATGGTTGTGGTGTTGCAACAAGTCTAAAACTTACCAATACTGCTACAAGAACATCAGAACAAGAATACTATAGGAGTATTCTGCATTCTAGTTACAACATATGTGAGAACTAAAAGGGTCGTTACTAGTAGGGCAATAGTTGCTAAGTGGATACACCACGGTTACATGTGACTAAGGCGTTATAGACTTAGAATCTATGACCTTTGCTTCATTTCCTGTTCTTGTTTGATTGTGGGCTTGGAGTTAGGGTCACTTATTCGAAGGTCTATTCTGCTTCGATTACATGTAATTGGTATGCACTATGCAAATATTGGGTCGACTAATAACGATCATCTTATAAGTATCATAGATTAGCGCGCCTATCAATTTTCTTTCCCCATTCTCGCGTAAATGGCATAACCGCATCCCGAGCGGAAGTCATGGAACTCCGAGCACGTCAGAGGACGCACGAGCGACATCTTCAGGGAGTTGTGCGCCAACTGGCTGATCTTAGGGTTTGCCCCAAAGGATCCCCGTCGCCAGTAAAAGATGCCAACTCATCCCTCTCTTTTGATTAAGGAATAGCCTTCTTTCTATAGTCACTAGAGTACATGCCTGTAAACATTCCTAACTTTGGAAGTACTCGAGCTAGACTACTAAACTGCCAACATTTTCCCTGATGGTTTGATGTAAGACCTACTGCTAGGTCATTTTCTTTCTCGAACTCATTATACATCAGTAATACCAGTACTATTGGCAGTATCTAATCGATGGGGAAGTTGTACTTTTGGGTGTCCCTAACCTAGCAGTACATTTCCCTTTGTTTGTTAGACTATAGAGAGTTAGTCCAAGAAACACTCTTATCATGTTTACAAATCGATTCTTACTATTGTCATCGTTTTCGTAACCTTTCAGTACAGGATGCCGCCTCGCAAGCGTCCAACCAGGAGAACTCCCGCAACTCAAGCTCCACCACCACCACCTACACCGCCGGTTCCTCCGCAGTTCGACCCGGTGATGTTTCAAGCAGCTGTGACCGCCGCACTAGCGCAAGTCAACTCTGGTGGTGTTAGTGGAACGGGAACTGGCACAAACTCCAGCCATGGTGAAATCCACCCACGCGCACGAGAGTGCACCTATAAGGATTTCATCAACTGCAAACCTACTTACTTCAATGGAACCGGAGGGATTCTTGCACTGTCCCAATGGATTGAGAGAACCGAAGCGATCTTCGAAATGTGCTCATGCCCCGAAGGAAGCAAGATAAATTTTGTTGCTTGCACCTTTACCCAAAGGGCCTTGACGTGGTGGAATGGCCATGTCAAATCACTCTCCCTGGTCACAGCCAACGCCATGGGCTGGGACACACTGAAGGACCTCATGACGAGAGAGTACTGCCCGAGGGGCGAAATTCAGAAACTTGAGGAGGAACTCTGGAACCTCAAAATGCAGGGTTCCGACATCGTAGCCTATACGGCCAGGTTCTGCGACTTGGTGGCTCTGTGCCCAAACATGGTGCCCACCGAAAGCAAGAAAATCGAACGATACATCTGGGGATTAGTACCCCCATATCGAGGGAATGTTCTAGCATCACAACCTGCGACCTTTGACAGTGCCAAGGAATTGGCCCAGAGGTTGATTGATCATGAAGTCCCTTACACTCCATCAACAACCACTACAACCACCACTTCTGCCCCAACCCACACCTCCAACAACAAAAGAAAGCGGTGGGATCGAAAGAAAGGAAAATCAGCCAAATCCTCTTCCAATAACCAACAAACAGTGGCTGTCCACGCTGCCACTACTCCTACTGCCCCTGTGCCCGCCAAAACATATACAGGGAATCTACCCAAGTGCGATAAGTGCTCTTTCCATCATAACGGCCCCTGCCGTGAGATGCAGTGCACCAATTGCAACCGGAAGGGCCATACAGTCCGGTTTTGCAGAGCACCTCCCAAACCCATTTCCCAAATTCCTAGTTCGGGAGCAAGCCAGGCCTGCTATGGTTGTGGCGAAGTCGGACATCTCAAAAGAAACTGTCCAAAGACTGGCAACGCGGGAGGAGCAGGTAGACAACTTGCTATTGGCCACAATGAGGCTGTAGCAGACCCCACCGTAGTCACGGGTACGTTCCTTCTCGATAACTCTTATGCTTGTATTCTATTCGATAGTGGGGCAGAAAGAAGTTTCGTAAATCAAAACTTTAAACACTTACTCAAACAAACACCGCGATCACTGAAAGAAACATTCATCGTAGAAATGGCTAACGGCAAGACGGAAAGTTCTAACGAAATCTACATGGGTTGTACCCTCACGCTAGATAATCATTCGTTTCCTATCGATCTCATACCAGTAGCGATCAAGAGCTTTGATGTCATCATAGGCATGGACTGGTTGAGTCTCCACCATACCGACATCCTGTGTTTCGACAAAGCCATCCGTTTGAACTTGCCCAACAATGAAACATTGATGATCTACGGAGACAAACCCAGTACGAGCCTTCGCATCATCTCGAGCATTCAAGCCCAGAAATGCTTGCGCAAGGAATATCGCGCATTCCTTGCACACGTTGTCGACACGAGCCGGAAAACGAAAGAACTCAAAGATTTCCCCGTCGTGTGCGACTTCCCTGACATCTTTCCAGAGGAACTGCCAGGCCTACCTCCCAAACGTCAAGTCGAGTTCAGAATCGATTTAATTCCAGGAGCTACCCCCGTAGCTAAATCGCCCTATCGTCTAGCGCCTGCTGAGATGCAAGAACTATCCGGCCAACTTAACGAACTGCTCAGCAAGGGCTTTATAAGACCAAGCTTCTCACCCTGGGGAGCACCAGTCTTGTTCATAAAGAAGAAAGACGGATCGTTCCGCATGTGCATCGACTACAGAGAACTCAACAAGCTGACAATCAAGAACCGTTATCCCCTTCCTCGTATAGACGATTTATTTGATCAACTGCAAGGGGCGAGTTACTTTTCCAAAATTGATCTAAGGTCCGGGTATCACCAGTTGCGAGTGCTCGAGGAGGATGTTCCGAAGACAGCCTTTCGGACTCGTTACGGGCACTACGAGTTCGTAGTGATGCCGTTCGGACTGACCAATGCGCCCGCAGTCTTCATGGACTTGATGAATAGAGTATGTCGTCCTTACTTGGATCAGTTCGTCATCGTCTTCATTGATGATATACTTATCTACTCTAGAAGTGAGGAAGAGCATAGCGATCATCTGCGACAAGTCCTGGAAACTCTACGATCGGAGAAGCTTTACGCAAAGTTCTCAAAGTGCGAATTTTGGATCCGAAGAGTCGAATTCTTAGGACACGTGGTTAGCAAAGAAGGAATCCACGTGGACCCATCCAAGATTAAAGCTATGGAGAACTGGTCAGCACCGAAGATGCCTACAGAAATTCGCCAATTTCTAGGCCTCGCTGGCTACTACCGAAGATTCATTCAGAATTTCTCTCGGATTGCGAAGCCTCTTACGGCATTGACCCAGAAAGGCGTGGCCTTTGACTGGGAAGAAAAACAAGAGAAGGCATTCCGAACCCTGAAGCGAGCCTTGTGCACCGCGCCGATACTGTCCCTCCCCGAAGGGACAGAAGACTTCGTAGTATATTGCGATGCATCCAATCAGGGGCTCGGCTGTGTTCTGATGCAACGAGGTAAGGTCATCGCCTACGCCTCAAGACAGCTGAAGACACACGAAGTCAACTACACCACGCACGACCTCGAGCTAGGAGCGGTCGTGTTCGCCCTAAAGATATGGAGACACTATCTGTATGGTACAAAGAGCACCATCTATACCGACCACAAAAGCCTCCAGCACATCTTCAACCAGAAGGAGCTCAACATGAGACAACAACGGTGGGTCGAGCTACTCAATGACTACGAATGTGAAATTCGTTACCACCCGGGTAAAGCCAATGTAGTAGCAGACGCCCTAAGTCGGAAGGAATATTCTGGGCGAAGAGTCAAGTCCCTAACCATGACTATCCATTCGCATCTACCCGCACAAATTAAGGGAGCACAGCTTGAAGCTTTGAAACCGGAAATGTGGCGGGAGAGTCCCTGCGAGGAATGGATAAGAATCTGGTAGTCAAGGATGACGGAGCTTACTACCTCATGGACCGGATCTGGACACCGCGACACGGTGGCTTCAGAGACTTAGTCATGAAGGAAGCGCACAACACTCGATATTCCATTCACCCAGGTTCAGATTAGATGTACCTGGATCTCAAGAAATCGTACTGGTGGCCTAACATGAAAGCGGAAATCGCTACCTTCGTGAATAAGTGCCTTACTTGCGCTAAGGTCAAGGTCGAATACCAGAAACCCTCGGGTCTTCTCCAACAGCCAGAGATACCTGAATGGAAGTGGGAGGGAATTACTATGGATTTCATTACCAAATTGCCCAAATCTCCGAGTGAGTATGACACCATTTGGGTAATTGTCGACCGGCTAACCAAATCCGCCCACTTCCTTCCTATCAAGGAAAATTTCAAAATGGAGAGACTTACGCGAATTTACATCCAAGAGGTAGTCCGACTGCACGGTGTACCTGTGTCCATTATTTCCGATCGGGATAGCAGGTTCACCTCGAGGTTCTGGCAGTCACTACAGAAGGCTCTTGGAACTAAGCTGGATATGAGCACAGCATACCATCCTCAAACCGATGGACAAAGTGAGAGAACTATTCAAACCTTGGAGGATATGCTGCGAGCCTGTGTAATCGACTTTGGTAAGGCGTGGGATACCCACTTACCCCTAGTCGAGTTTTCCTACAACAACAGTTATCACACAAGCATCAAAGATGCCCCATTCGAAGCCCTATACGGCCGGAAGTGCAGATCCCCTCTATGCTGGGCCGAGGTAGGCGACACTCAATTAGCTAAGGGACGAGTTCCTGACAGCACTCTCACCGGTCCAGAAATCATCCGCGAAACCACCGAAAAGATCGTACAAATCTGAGCACGACTTAAAGCCTCAAGAGACCGACAGAAAAGCTACGCAGACAAACGGAGGAAACCCTTGGAATTCCAGGTGGGAGACCGAGTCCTTTTGAAAGTCTCACCCTGGAAAGGCTTGATAAGCTTCGGAAAGCGCGGAAAGCTGAATCCAAGATACATAGGGCCTTTTGAGATTCTCACTAGAATCGGCCCCGTAGCTTACAAACTCAATCTACCCCGCGAACTTAGTAATGTGCATCCTACCTTCCACGTCTCGAACTTGAAAAAGTGCCTATCCGAAGAGACTCTCATAATTCCACTCGATGAAATCGAGATCAATGAGAGCCTCAACTTCGTGGAAGAACCTGTGGAGATCATGGACCGAGAGGTCAAACGAACGAAGCAAAGCCGCATCCCGATTGTGAAGGTTCGTTGGAACGCCAAACGAGGACCAGAGTTCACTTGGGAGCGTGAGGATCAAATGAAACTTAACTATCCTCATCTCTTTGCTTAGTTGTGTTGTAATAACGTAACTACTTGAATTCTGAATTTCGGGACGAAATTCCCTCTAACGGGGGGATGATGTGACAACCCGAAATTTACTCCGTCACTGTAACCCGTTTCCGTTAATAAAAGTTAGTTCTATTAAAATTTTCCGTTAACTTTTATTTATTAAAATAATTCATTTTGAGTTATTAAAATAATATATATTTAATGACGGAATAAAAGCATCTAAGTCGGGTTACGGTTAGTTTACCGGGTAAAAACATTTAGCTCCGTTTAAACGACAGTGTATGGTGGGTCCCCACTAGGCAGCCATATATAAAGGAGGAGTGTCCACCTTTAGAGTCTTTTCCCCACCTTGGAGCTTTCTCTCTCTACTTTCTCTCTCTAAAATCGGGTTTGGCTCAAGAACACCACTTTCAAGCCTCAAAAATCAAAGGTAATCTTCCTAACTTGAATTTTCTAGCTTAGTATTCATGTTATTTCGAGTTGGATCATCCAAATGCCTCAACATGCATGTGTTTACGGTTTGGGGAGCCTCCCAAAACCGTGAACTCCTATGTGAGGGTTTTGAAGCCCCAAAAACACTTCCAAACCTTCCCTAATGCTTAGATATGGCTTAGATACTTGCATGCATGGACTAAGGAACCCAAGATCATGACTTTTTGGCCATAAACTTGAGTTTACGGTTCTTGAACATTCAAGAACCGTAAACCCAAAACCGTAAACACCTCAAATGGTGTTTTGATGCCCCTAAACCCTTCCTTAGCTTGTTTGATGAACTAGAAACTAGTGTATATGAGCTTAGGACCATGAAACATGAAATGGTTGAAGTGGTCAAGGGTTTACGGCCGTAAACCCTAGAGTTTACGACCGTAAACTCCCAAGGAGTGGTCCAAGGACCGTAAACTCCAAGGGAGTACCCAATTGAGCCCTAATCACTTCCCAAGCCTTTGAATTGATCCTAGAAGCCTTCCTTGTGATGCATGAGACCTTTAGACACACAAACTCACCATTTCCATGAGTTTACGGCCGTAAACTCATGGGGGAAATGGTCTCCCAACCGTAAACACACTTAAGTGTGACCAATTGAAGTGTAAACTCCATAGTGAGACTATACACTCCTTAGATGCAACCTTTAGCACTCCTAACACTTGAAACAAAGTGTTTTCATACATTAAAGTGCCTTTCCTCATTTAATTAGTGATTACACAACTAATTAGATACTTTATACATCACTACATGTTGCATAGGATCCGTGTGTGTGTTCAAGTCCTCACTTGACACCTAGCATCCTACCCGGCGTTTCCATCCACTTCACTCACTACAGGTGAGTTCATACCCCTAAATGAACCTTTTAAATGTTTTTAACTGTTTTATGGGGGGGGATACAAGTTGAACCAAATAAGTTATAGTAACAAACGCATGTGAATTATAACTTGCAACCCAAAAGGGTTTTCTACACTATTAACTGTTTTTACTACCAAAAAGGGATTTTCTATATTTTCAACTATATTGCCAATTAAATTGTTTTCAAATGCTTACCAAATTCATTTTCGTGTTAAATCACTATAAAACTATTCTCTAAAATTCTTTTAAACTAATTTTTATTCTCAAACCATATCTACACCAATATATTTATATAAGTAAGGCTTGAAGGACTTAGGACTAATAGCTCACCTTATTTCCTGTTCTTGTTTGATTGTGGGCTTAGGGTATTTTGTTATTAGTCCGACTCTCGTTGAATTCTTAGTTATATATCTTATATATTTGTGTCAGATATAAAAGTTTTCATATCAGTTCAATGCCTTTGGATATCAAAGACATGCAACCAGCATTACTATTTAACTATAATAGGTATAGTTAAGGATTACTACTCAGTACTACAATTGCCATGACAACTACCAGAGTCAGTTCAGTTGTGAGTCAATATATGCTATGTACTATACGAAGAGAACACTATATACTATACAAGGAGAACATTACATACTATACAAAGAGAACACTATATGCTATACAAAGAGAACACTATATGCTATGCAAAGAGAACATTACATACTATACAAAGAGAACACTATATGCTATGCAAAGAGAACAATACATACTATACAAGAGAACTTACTAAAACAGAATGTGACATACTATTTCTTGATACGACACGTCTTTGTGCTATCACCGCGTAACCAGAGTCTCCTGGAGGGAGAGCGGGCATTATGTGTATAGATCTATACGGGACAGACACTCCCACATCCCGGCTGCTAGCTACAGTCCGAGCCGTCTAGGCCCAGGGGTGACAAAATGTCACATTTCTACATATGACCTGGAGGGTCAAAGGGATTCGATCGTCAATCAGCATGGTTACGTACGAGTTCACATTCAAACCTTTAATTAATACTTTAAGAATTAAAGGCAACAGACTCCCTGAGGTGTATTGTACATTTAATACTACCTGGAGCCTGCATTTCATTACATGTGGCCGACAGTGACACTGTTGGGGTAAAACATTATTTTTCTCATTTCTATACATGAATAAAACTATATTTTTGTACTAATAGTTACAGAGAAAACTTGTACATTTTCAAAGAAACAAACAAACCATTGGGTCTTGGTGAAGACTACTTTTTCTGGAAAACATAGGGTTTTCTAGGGCTCATACTATTTTTCAAACATCGGAACTTTCTTTTACAATGTATAATTGTGAATATTTTTATACAGGAAATGACACTAAATACTTATGAACTCACCAGCTTTATGCTGATAAACGTTTTCAAATAAATTGTATTCTCAGGTCATCAGTAGACGGGTACAGATGCAGCTTTTGAGAAGACGGAGCACACATAAGACTCCACTTTATTTTGATTGTATTTTTGGTGTCTAACATTTGTACTGAACACGTTTGTATTACAATTATTGTCTTAATGCAATGGATGTTGTTGCTTGTCTTTACTATTATGCTTTGTTATGATACTGTACATGACGTCCTCCACCCCAGAACGTATTCCGCCGTTCTCGATTTTGGGGTGTGACAGAAAACATGATATATGGTCTACTGACTGTTAGATACATTAGAGATCCTATCATTTGGCGATAAAGAGTCATATCAACAACCGATTTTTACAGAGATGGTGTTAGTTTAGAACCGAAATGACCAAGAGGTAAATTTCTCTGTTCCACCATCACTTATTTCCACCTCTATTCCTACCATAATTTCTCCTTGTCCACCTCCTATTACCATTCAACCACCTACTTCCATTCCTCTACAATCACTTATCTTCACTGAAACCACTACCACTACAAGCGAACCTCCTGTTAATGTCAACGCATCTGATGCGGGGGCAAAGACTTCAGGTTTTGCAACTACTTCTACCACACCTACCATTTCTCCTCAACCTCAACATGATTCCCAATACTTTCTCGGTGCTGATGGACTCGATTTCAACACGTTTCATTATAGTCCATTCTCTGTGCAAGGAGAGAGTGATGATGATGCCCCTATCACTCAGAAGCATCTCAAAGATCTAAACGCCAAGTTGGATACTCTTATTGCATCCTCTACTACCTCCTCAATCCAAGCATATTCTGAAGCAACGGTTAAGAGTATACTTGATACTCTTGTAAAAGAACATGCATCCAATCTCACAAAAGCAAACCAGGCAGTTACAGACTCCACTCGTTCATGTCAACAAGCGACTGTAAAAGTTGATAAACTAATCTCAGACACCAAGACTTTTATGACAAAGCTCCACACTGCAGCTGAATCGAATGCTTCCAAAGCGAATGATGCGATTTCAAAATTAAGCACTTCGCTTCGCACTGAACGGGAGAAACTGGAGCAGATTCGTACAGGTATCTTTGCTGATAACACAGTGTTTCACACTTCCATGTCTTCACAGCTTACCCAGCTCCAAGACGATCTAGCTCTTCTAAATAAGATAATGGACGAACTTGCTCTCCGCACCACTCAACTCCGAGCTCAAACCATCAAGCTCAAGCAAGCGAACAAAGAAATCGAGGAGCTCAAGTCTGAACGAGCAGTTATGAAAACATGCGTAGGAGATGTCAATCCGCTACTCTCCAATCTCCTTGAGGCACATGATTCCATTCTGACCATTAGTGTTCGCAGACACTTGGCAGATAAGCTCCGTCCTACTTTCGCTCTTCTTAACAGACTAGAAGGTGTTTCTGAGGCACCTGTCCCTCCGAAACAAGGGGGAGAAGCTGAGAAAGTTCAATCTACAAAGGCAAGGGAATCATCAAAGCAAAACGAACCGAAGGTTAATGTAGCTTCGGGCTCGAAAGGGAAAGATCCAATGGTTGATGTTGATAAAGATAATGAAGAAGATCAACTACAGCGAAAGGCTCATGATCATGAGTTAAACGAAAATGCTCGCATTATGAGAGAAGCCAAAGAGAATGAAAGAAAAAGAAAAAGAAGCTCACGACGCTTTGGAGAGCAGAAAAACGCTCTTTCGATTGTGGACGTTGAAGTGAATGTTGCATGAGGTAGTTGAATTCCCAAGTGTTCACTGGTTGGAGCCAGTTACTTCTTTTGATTTGGAAAACACGAAGGATTCCCAGTTCGACATGCCAATAACACGTAAAGCCTTTGTCCTTCATTGCTTTGATTCAATTGCAACAGTTCCTTCTCCTGATGCGAAAGTAGATAAAGCCTTAATTGACTTTTATCTCGCTTTTGCCAAACCTCAATATCTGACCTGGAGTGCTCAGAAGTTAACAACAGTCATAGTCACAGGGCCAATCGCTACAGGAAGCTTTGTGAATGCGAAGTTCAAGGCAACAAGACACTTAGAAAATGTTATACACGAATTCACACTTGCTGATCTGCCCAATCTTAATCCTCATGATTGGATTCTGTTGCACAACCGCCTGCTGAATGAAGAGCAGAAATATGAACCCATTCTGGCTCACCTAAAGCGAATGTTGGTTTCATATATATATATATATATATATATATATATATATATATATATATATGAAGTGGAAAAGCTTGACATCGAAATAGCTGGTGTTCTGAAACAAAAGCCCACTGTCAAACCGATTGGAAAAGCTAGTGACATGAGTGAAATGCGTATGGGTAAGATTGATACAGACCACTTGACAATGATGTTTCAGCGTGGGATTGGTACTCCTGAAGCCTTCCAAAAATGCCTCTTCGCTTTTCCCGAAAAACACTTGTTCTCCACGATCTGCTTAGAATACATTTTGGAGATCATTAACAAGTGTAGCATGAAAGATGCTGTTGCGAAGAAGAACTTCAATGATACGATTCGGTGGTATATCGCCTTTCGTAGTACTCTACTCGCTGTGATACCCAAACTCTTCAAGACAATTAAGAAGACTCAGCAGTGAAGCATCTATCGCCTCAATTGACGCAAAGGGGGAGATTGTTGGGTATTAGATGTTGCGTCATTGGACTTATAATATTTAGTCCAATATGTACACGGTTTTGGGCCTGTACAGCCGTCTCATTTATTAGGGTTTATTTATTTATAGTGCATGCATGCACCATAGGAGGTTAACGCTTTTATCTTTGGAAATCATTTGTAAACCGTAATCACGCCTCTACAGTAGAAGTTCTTTGTCAAGTTCTTCTGAGGCTGTGAAGCTTGAATCATTAAGCATACTTTGATTCATTGTTGTGTTCTTCGTTGCTTTCTGTTTTTGAATCTTATCGATCATTAAGGATTTTATCCTAACACTTATGAAATTCTTTTTTTTAATGTAATTTTATTTAGTATTATGTTTATTTTAAATTTAAAAAGAGAAAAACACAATAATCCAAATTTCGACCCACAGGTCCATACCCTTTACGCCTCTCTTTCCCCCTTTCTTCATCTTTACTGCATCTCCTCCGTTCTTATAGTCGACCTCCTTCACCACCACCATCCACATGCCTTTTTAAAAAGAATCTTGTAACATCGCTATGTGAGGTACTTCTAAATTTAAACCCTTTAATTTATTTATATTACATTTGGTCCCAGAGTTCAAGAAGTGGATGCAAAAAAAGGCCTTAATGGCATTATTGTAAATTGAGGCCTTCAGAGTATGCCATGCGTACGTGGTGTACGTTGGATGTTCATTAGTGTACGCTCGGCGTACTTGCTAAAAGAGGATACCCTAATTTTTTAGGGTTTGGTTGGTATTTAAGCATCCTTATGCCCTCATTTCCCTTCACCTTATCAGTCTCCACCCTCTCATTCGTGTTTGTAACCCTAATGCACCTTGTGAAGCCATTTCTAGCCTAAAAGAGTGTGTTTGTGTGCTTAGAAAAAGGAAGGAAGGAAGCCAAACTCATCTTGGAAGAGTGGAGCACTTTGGATCTGGGACTTATTCTTCATTTGCAACCTTTCAAAGGTATCAAGCTTGCAACTTTATCTTTCAATCATGTAGATCTAGAAATGGCATGTTCTTGACGATTTGAGTTGTCCTTCCAGACCCTAGGAGGGGTCATAAGTCATAAAAATGAAGTCCCAATGGTTATTTTTTCTCCATACATCTTGTAGAAGGTCTTAATGGATTAAGACCTTGAGTTAAGCACTTAATGGGCATGTAAAGTCATAAAGTTGGAAACTTTATGACCCTATAGTGTATTTTTAGCCATGGATCTGAGATATGGATGTAAGTTCTTAAGCCATTAAGCACTTAATGAGTTTTGAACGTTACGAGAGTATGCCCCACGTACTTCGAGTACGCCTTGCGTATGAGGTCAACCACCCCGATGGTGGTCAACATGCGAGGCTTGAGTACGCTCAGCGTACCTCAAGAGTATGCCCCGCGTACTCGCATTGGGTCAATCCAGTTGAGTTGACTCGGTTGACCTGACTCGTCTGGGTTGACTCAATTGACTTAGTGGGTTTGACCAATTGACTTTGACTTTGACCAAGTTTTACTTTGAGGGTACTTTGGGTATTTTAGGATTTTGATGGAAATTGGTCATTTGGTGGGAATAGGTGTTGGTTAGAGAACTGAGATTTGGAGTCGTGACCTCATCAGCTTCTGTTCAGTTTGTGAGGTGAGTCTTGCTCACTGTACTTTTGGGTCAAAGGCACCAAGACCGGCCAATTGGATTGTTATCCTGGTTTATCGTGTTTTGGTATATTGTAGTGATCTGGTAGATCTGTATCCTGGTATATAGGATGATGCCATGGTTAGTGATCTAGAATATCTATCTGATTGTCTGTTGACTGGTTATATGTATGGTTATTTGTTATATATATGTTAACATGGTTATGTGTGGTTGGGTTAAGGCGGACCAGTGTAGACTGAAGGCCAAGATACCCAGGGCATCCTAGATAGGCTGAAGGCCCGAGAGGCGTACCAGTCAGGCCGAAGGCTCGGAGAATGTTCTAGATAGGCTAAAGGCCCGGTGAGGCGTACCAGTCATGCTGAAGATTCTATGAGCATACATTGTAGGCCGGTGGGGGGTTCCAGTCAGGCTAAAGGCTTTGTATACATGTTGTCTGTGTTATATTTATGTTATGTGCTGGTACTTTGGGGGATCTCACTAAGTGTTGGCTTATAATTTTGGGTTATGTTTCAGGTACTTCGGATGATCGCAGGAAGGCGAAGGTGTGACAATACACATCCTCATGTTTTGACTTATGATTTTGGGAGACTCTGATGTTGAACATGTTTTGAAAACTATGTTTGTAAACAATTTGTGAAATTGGTTGGTTTTAAAAAGGTTTAATTTATCATGATTTTTATGAGTGTTACAAATCTGGTACCCGGGGTTCAACTAAGGTAAAGAGCAAACTCACACACATCCTCCTCCATTCCCCTTCCATGATCTCTTTCTTTTTCTGTAAAATGACAAAGACATCAAATTCATTGCCGAAGATGGTAGCTTCACTGGGTTCAGAACCACCGCATACTTCCATTCATCTTCAGTTATAATTATCCCTCCCGTTCCATTGTATAGATGGTTGCTCTGGTACAGTCTTTTTTATTAGCAACGGAACCAACTTCCATGAAACCCCACCTTAAAAAGCCATATTCCTTTTTTTTCTATTGTTACTTCTACTTTAATCTGACTTTCACGGCTTGTATTTTGTTTCTCCATGTAATTAATATGAGCTTATTTCCCTTAATTTGAATTTTCAATTGTATTTCATAGGTCGATATGATGGTGGGTTCATTGGGGATTTTTGAAAGATGAGAATGAAGAACGATCGGGAAAGATCAATACAGTAGTTAGTGGGTTTTCAAATTGACTTAATATGTGGATTTTTTAGGTTATGATGTTGGATTTTTTGGGATGTTTTTGAGATATCAGAACAAAGGCGTTTTGTTTTGTTGTATTGGTTGTTTGGGGAGAGGCGGTGGTCATTTTTTTTGTTAGTGGAAATCTCATTAGAAATCACATACATAAATTGAGCGATTATTTTATGGAGTAGAAATCGAATGTTGAAGGATGGTGCAAAAATCTAGAGCTAGTGAATAGGAGGTGGCCGACGGTGGCAACAACGTTTGGTACAGGAGGGCAGCAATGTCTAGGGAATAGAGGATGCGCCTGGGAATATGGATTATTGTTTTCTTTTTCTTTTAAAAATAAAATAAAATGATTAATAAATAACATAAAATTAAAAAGAAATATATAAGGGAATAATAGTCTTTTTACATCAACCAGGGACTAACGACGCAACAAAATCAAACTATAAGGATGGTCTGAGTTAAAAAAATAAGCTAGGGACCAAGCGTGCAAATTACCCTAAACAACAGAGACCATTCGTGTAGTTTACTCATTTGGATATGTTGGTGCTTGAGTTGGAGATCAAAGATTTGTAGGAAGAGGCCATGGAAGAAGAAGTAGTAGAAGAAGAAGTCATCAAGAGATGTATAGCCTTAATTTGTTTAAGTTAAGGTGGTTATATGTTTAGTAGTGTCATGTATATCTGTTAATATGCCAGATATGCATTAAATATACCAACTAAGCAATATATATTCCAAGTAAGCTACTTTCCTGAAGCAATTGGTTGTCATAAGGTGTGATTTGAACAAAATGTGTACTTGGATGACATTATGTGTACAAAAGCCTTACTTCAATGATATTTTTTGTACTGCTAAACTTGAATAATGTTTTTTTTGACAATTTTGAAACTTAGTTACCCTCCTAAGTGATTTTTCCGATTAGTCCAAGCCCCGTAATTTATAATTTTCCATTTAATTTTTATCGGTAATATTAACCCATTCAGCTGGTTACCACAATATGTAATTTAAATAAAACTTGTATTTGGATAATATTTTGTGTACAAAGGCCTTAGTTCACTGATACTTTTTGTACTGACTAAACTTGAATGGTATTTTTGTGAGTAAGTTTGAAACTTAAATATCCTCCTAAGTTATTTTCCCTTTATTTAAACATTTTTATATCGTTTTGTCTATTTCAAAAGCTACAAATGACGTTGTAATTGATTGTTTCCAAAATATGGAAATTTATCGATGGCAATTATCGTATATACTTATACATCTTTTTTGTAATATAACATTATTACCTGTATTTGAAGCTATTTTGACCTGATCCGTGAAAAAAGTAATATTAAGTATTTTATTTTATGATTCTAATACTTCAGAATTCTGGACCCGCCACTATTTATCACTTTGTCACTAACACTACAACCAATCCCATTTGTTTCTTAAGATCGAGATTAAATCAATTTTCTCTTTACTCCATTGGCCTCAACAAAATTAAAATATGTTATGTATTTAATTTTCTCCACCCTTATTTCCCTCTCCTTTTCGTTCATCGACATTTTAAGGGTTATACAGAGAAGCAACGAAAACTTCTTCAGAATGGTTAATATTAATATTTAAGAAGTGATTCGTATAGAACAATTTTTCTCCATATACAACAATTTGTATTTTTATAAAGTTATATAATACAACATTTTAAAGCACAAATTATTATATACGAAGAAAAACTGTTGTACATGAATTAGTTCCTTAATATTTGATTCCCACGTGATTTGTAATAAAAGTTTGTTTTCTTTCCATTTTTAGTTTTGTAATAGTTTCTTAAATTTTCTATTGATTAAGTTCTAGACGGATTCCCGAGTGCTAGTTGAGGCTTTTTTTTGTGATCCATATATCTAGGTGAAAATAAACATCACAACTATTGTTTTCATTTGATCACATCATTGTTATTTGAGAATTATCTCGTGATTTGCTTCTTAAACAACTTACATAAGTGGAATAGGTGTTGTTAGATTAGGAGTAGATTAAAGTTGCCGGTTCAAAAAAAAACAACTTACATAGATTTAAAAGGGTTATTTTCAAAAAAGACCCTATATTTATAATTTATTTCTATTTAAACCAAAATAATTTTCCCTAACAAGTCACATTTTTTTGCAATTACTTGTTATTTTGAAAGAGTAACAGATTATAAGCTTATAACCTATCATCATCATCAATTGATGGTGATCACCATCAGACCATTCAAAACCCTAAAATCATTTTCACCAATTCTCCTTTAGTTCTCTGCTTCTTGTACGACAATAACCTTTCTTCTTCTTTTTCTTGTACGAATTATTTCACAAAACCCTAAAATCATTTTCACTAATTCATTTGTCCTAAAAAATATCATATTCTTCAAGCATAAGGAGCATCAGAAATAGAAGGGTAGTAAGGAACTGTGGAGTGGAATTGTGTAAGTGTGAGGAAGAAGCTAGTATGTTTACATCATGGACTACAAAGAATCCTGTTAGAAGATTCCATGGATATCCAAATTAGAAGGTAAAATGTTTGTAAAATTGTTGTTATATTTGTCAGAATGAAGAGCATTATGATTTACCCTTAATTTTTGGTCCCTACTGATTTACTTGAATTTTGAGAGTTCTGGTTCTCTCCCAAAGCTAGTAGTCTTGATTTCACCATAAAGAGTGTTACATATTGGAATCATCACCATTTCCCTATGTTTGTAAATGTTGCTTCTTTTTTACGATGAAAGTTTGGATTGCAAGTATTTCATGTGGATTGATGATGAACTTACAATCCAAAGGTACAAGGATCTACTCTTCAATACGCACCATGATATGGAGGATATGGAAGATGAGATCAAACAATTAAAATTCAAGTTGAAGAAAATAGCATGTTTGAAGTGTGAAGATTGAAGAGTGAGGTATGAGATAAAAAGTTGAAGTTTAAAGAACTAAAATTGAAGTATGAAGAAGTAAAGCTATGTAATGTAAAGTATGTTAGGATTGTGGTACTCTTGGTAGTTGTCTTGACATTGATCATCTTAGGGTTGTGTTACTTTTGATGAATTAAGTTATGTTACGTTTATGTTTTGTATGGAAAGATAGTTGGTTATGTTTTGTATGGAAATATAGTTATCCTATCAATGATGAAAGTATGTTGCTTAAAAAAAATGATGTAAGTATGTTTCTATAAGTACATTTCTATATGTGCTATTTTTAATTTCCAATTTTACCCTTTTAAAGGTTACACTGCAAGATCTGGACATTTTTTTCCCTTTTTGATTAATGGACATGACTGAAAATATAACAAAGCAATCGAGAATGGAGACATTACTTAAATTTGTTCTTTATATTTCACTTAACATTTGGGGTTTGCACTTAACATTTAGGGTTTGACCTAATGAATTCTCACCAAAAGTGTATGTTTCGTTAAAGTTAAAACAAAGGAATGAGAAAAAAAATCATTTTGTGTTCTTTATATATTACAAACAAATGAACAAAAGTCTATGTTTTGGATTGGTAGTTGCTTCTAGAATCAAACAAATTTATGGTTTTTCTCTCTAAAACAGCCCATCAAAGTACACTACTATTCCAGTGAATCCAAATAAACAAAAACAAAAACAAAGGCACCCTCCAACTGCCAGCTATTATGTTTTTAATGTATTTCCAAATTTACCCCTCTCTTATCACCATTCTCATATGGCTTCCGAACTAACTTGTTCTAATTAAAATTTCCAATTGGGTCATAATAATAGCATACTCCATAAATTAAGGGAAAAACCTAATTGCAAACTACTAAAATCAAGCAAATAAATCAATATTAATAAAATTTAACAATGGAAATTTGTAGCATTAGAGATAAGGGTCTAGTATCCAAACATAACTTGATTTACAGGTAAAGTATTATTAGCACCTGATTACAGATAATGAATGGAAATCAAATACAAAAATGAAAAGAGTTGAGAAGGTATTGTTATCATACTCATGCATATTATAAGACCTAAAAAGGACAAAATTGCCCATGTTGAACAAAATGAACAAAAACAAATAAATTGTTTGGTCATGAAAAGAATTCTACTGCAATCTACTTACACTTCACAATGTTAACAAATAAACTGTATTGCCCTTGTAATATTAACATTAGTAAAAGCGGATAAAACCATAGATGTAATAATCAAAGTAAATTGTTATTTCTTGTAATTCTAAAATGGAAAAAATTGCAAAAAAAAAAAAAGATACTTGATGCAATAATCAAAGTAAAATGTTATTTCATGTAAAATATGACCTACTGCTTCTTGCAAAATCAAAGTACACTTCTATTTCTTGCAAAATAACCATAAATGCAATAATCAAAGTACACTACTATTCATGAGCAGTTTACAAAGTAGAATGTCATTCCAAAGTGGATCAATTTCTCAATCTTAAGGGGTATCCATGGGAGACAACATAGTTAATAAGGAAGTGTTTTAGTTGAGAAAAGTTATGATACTTCTCTCCAACCTTTGGTTCCATAAGATTCCACTTTATCGTGGGATCATGGAAAAAGATGGAACCACTTATGTCATTATTTTCATCTTCAAGATGAACCAAATCATCCATGTAATCTTATCTTTCATCCAAAAACTCATATTCATCTTCACAAAGTTTGCTAAGAAATGGATCTTTGACAAAATGGAAGGATACAACTATTACATTTTCCCTCTCATAATCCATCTACATGTTAGACAGGAGAACATCATCTTCATAGTCTTCATAATCAACTTCGTTTTTCTTGTGTTGCTTAGCCTTCTTCTCAACCTCGCTGTTGGATGCCATATTGTTGTCTGATTTATGGAAAAAGCCATAATTTTACATATCAATTTTGATCAAGTGGAACACTGAGGTTTTCATCTTAAAGAAGGGTTACATATGGGACGCATGAATTAACGAATATATGGATACAATGTCGTACCTTAAAAACTTGTTGTTACTGGTTCGTACCTTTCTCACCCAGTTCCCAAATAAAATAACAAGCATTTGCAAAAAGTGTGGTTTTTTGGGGAAAATAAAAAAAAAGTTTTGGTTTAAAACGAAAAAAACTATAAATACAGGGTCTTCAATTTTAAAACGCTTATTGTAGAAAAGCAATATTTATACATTTAGCTTCTTTACCCACAAAACACTTTAACGAATAAAAAAAACAAAGACTATATCAGTCTCATTCAGTTTTTGACTAACAATTATGTATTAAAAAAATCCATTGTATATCAAATAAAAGTTGGTTTATGAGTGATTCAAGTTTAGTTTATGATTGATTTAAGCTTTTAACCATTTTTATTTCAACTCCGTTTTGGTTTATAAAGTTCTAGATTTTGTCGAGGAAGAAGATGATGGCGCGATTGAAGTGGGGAAGGAGAATGAGTTCGTCCATCCAGTGGTTCAAATTGATTGATGAGAACGTGGATGAGGAGAGTGAATTTCAACCTGAAAATGAGGAATCGGATGAAAAGATTATGGAGGTTTTCTAGGAGTCGCCTACTCCACCTCCATGATGTACCTCCGGTATTGGCTTCGACGAAATTCCATCAATCACGTCCCCATGGTCGCCTCATCATAATCCAACTTCCATGGGGATGTGGATGATCAATCATCAATTGTGGTGGAATAAAGATTTGATGAGCTTGGTAATCGTGTTGGAAGCGAGCATATAACACGTTTGGGTACTACCATCTTGTATTCGATGGAATTGGGATCCGCCCACTGGTTAGCCTCATAATTATTGGGCTATGGGGATATTTCCAATAATCCAATTGGGGAAAATGATCCAATTGCTTCTGATACAGATTCACCACCCCGTATTTTACTTGACCTAAATTGCTCTGTTATATCCTCTCAATTAAATGTCTCTACATATATGGTGTTCCCTCCCCTAGAAATTGATGTTCTTATAAAAAATTCTCACAGGCGCCCTCTCACTTGGTCAAACTAAAGGATAGACTATGGATTCTTCGCCCCTCTCAATCCTCAGCGCGTACCTCTCAACCTGGTGGAAGCTCCCATCAGGCTGATCGACTTCGGAGTTAATGATGTTGGATTAGGTGTCTAAGCCAATAAATAAATTAGTATAATCTTGAATTATTAGCAAAGTTCTTTTGGGTTGCCCTCATACCTAGTAATTGACTGGAATGCTTTTTAGAGAGAGAGAGAGACTGACTTATTAATTTATTATATGATTAATACATTAATTAGAAATCAAAATAAATGATTTGTTAATATATTATGAGAATAAAATATTAATTAGAAGTAGTATTGTTTAATTAAAAATTAATCAGAAATTAATTGGAATTAATTTTGGGATTAACTAGATTAATTAAAAGTAAAAGGACTAAAGGTGACAATGTTTAAAAGTTAAACATTGACCAATTCTAGGACCTCCCATAGAGGGGACGGTTTCTAGAGGTATTCTTGGGCTCTAAGGAAGCTTGGAATGCCTTAGGGAGGAAGCAATGTGGTAAAGGTTATTTAAAAGGAACCTGTCATCCATACAACCTTCCTAACACCTATATAAACCCCTACGTGTTTAGAATTTCAAATTTCATCTCATTCTAAGAGCTTAGATTCGAAATTCTTCCTTCTTCTCCTCTCTCCTCTTTGGCTTCCAATTGCTAGGGTTTGCGTGTGAGCCATTAGAGGCACGAGACTTCTGGTGCTTGCTTTCTAAAGACCAACAAAGAAGGAATATTAGTTTATTTTCTATAATAAACTAAAGGTATGTTTTTCTAATAACCATTTCTTAATTTTGAAAATGGCAACATAATTTTACGGTTCTTGATATTCAATAGTTGTTTGCAAATCATAGTGAAAACATAGATCCTTTAGGTTGCATGTGAACTTAGGGTTTAAGTTTTTCCGCCAAATTAAGATTTTTGTAACCTATAAAACCCAACAAATGACATGTTTTGAGGTGGGCTCTTGTTTAGGATTTTAACATGATGGTTTCGATGGGAAGGTAATGGAATTAGTAAAAGAAGATGTTGTTGTTCAAGTTCCCAAATGAATTTCCTGTCTCTCAACATCAGAGGTGTCGGTAGTTCCTCTAAAATGGGATGGGTCTAGCATTTAAAAAGGGAGGTTAAAATCCAATTCCTTGCTTCCTAAGAATCACAATACACAGACTCCTCTAAAATTTTGTTCCAGAACTATTGGGATCATTCAACTTTTGATTTTGATTATATGGATGCCAATGTTTGATCTGGCGGTTTATATTGTATTTGGAATCCAGTGGTATTATTAAAGAAACGTATGCTTAAAAATCAATATTTTTTTATCATAGTAGGTTTTTTGCAAGGACTGGCAGATGGTTTTATTATTGCTAACATTTATGCCCCTCACTGCCAGTCTTTGAAAAACACATTATGGGTTAACCTCCTTTCATTGATTAATACAATTGAGGGGTTATGGATTTTGTTGTGTGACTTCAATGACGTTCAGATTCCAGAAGATAAAATTAATTCATCTTTTTGTGAATTTGGTGCTAGAAAATTCAATGAGTTTATCCTTCACGTAGGTTTTTTTGAGTATTCCATAGGTGCAAGAAATATATGTATATGACTGATGGTGGATAAAAACTAAGAAAACTGATCGAATTCTAGTTAATTCTAGTTTTATGGATAAATGGCCGAATGCATCCCTTACCGCATTACCTTGAGAATTTTCTAATCATTTCCCCATGATACTTCTTACATCAGTTTCCGACTTTGGTCCCTCGCTTTTCAGATTCTTTAACAGTTGCCTCAACGACCCTGATCTTGGTGAGCTCGTTCGACTGGTTTCTTCCTCTTTCCAATTCTTGGGACCTCCTGATAAACTTTTGGCATACAATCTTAGGAAAATTAAAGAATAAATTAAAACTTAGAGAATAAAAAAGTGTGAGAAAGAAAGTGGTGAAGTGATTAAACTTAAGCAATGGATTAATGCACAAGAGGTTATTGCATAATCTAGATGCCATTAAAGTGTGGAGTTAGAAAACAGAGTTGAACGGAAAAAGAGGTTATTGGAACTCGAACACAGTAGGTTCCTTGATCTTGTTGGGACAAAACCCTAAGAACGATTTGATAAACATAATGTGGAAAATAAGAACGAACACAATTATGAAAATATGTCGAATGATCAAACGACTTATTCAAGAACATGAGGAATAAATTACACTATAAGAACAGATTAAAAAAATGTACTCTACCTAAGAAACCTCATTATGTTTGGCGGCTACATTTTGCCTCACTCTTAACCCTAATTATGAATAATACATGACAATATATAGGGAATAAAACAAGTCTTGGGCCTTTAACGTACACTTCATCAAGGGGGTCTGTTGTCATAATCCATGGAGTACTTTGAACCCTACATTCTCCCCCTCAAAGTATGGAATGAATGATAAGGCTTCAACTTCCAAAACATGCATCTAGCAAATAAGAAAATGATCTCATGACGAGGAATATCAAAAGCAATCCACAAATCTTGATTCTTCAATAGTCTTCAAAAACGGGTTCTAGGATATATAAACCAAGTACTGAAGTAATGTTTTTAAACTTCATTTTCTAATGTAATCCCAAAAATCTTCAAGAAAGCCAAACCCGCCATAAAAACCCATTTCGGAATTAAGAAACAAAATCACTTCTTGTCTTTGAAGAACTCCCCCTCCAAGTCACAATGATCTTCAAATAAGCCAATGATATAAGCCACAAAAAATATCATGTAACAACCCAAAGTTAAGATTCGTAACGTCACTTGATCGAATAATCACTAAAAGTCGGAGATATAACAAAGTTTTAGAAGAGTTCCTCTAGAACTTCTCTGTAAAAGCATTAGAAGAGTTATTCTTGAACTTTTCTGTAAAATCTACCTTCATGTCGACAACAACCACAAGATTCATCAAAAATCTTCAATTTTAAAAAGTCACAAATCCAATTTGAATGGCCATATCAAATTCTCCCCCTTTTATAATAAAAAACGTGATTATAAAACTTTCAAATGGTCATGAGAATGATCTTGAATGGATAAACAAATACTATGCTCCCTCGTGACAAAATGAAATAAACATTGAAGTTTAAAATCCGAAATAGTCGAAAAAATTTGACGTTATCGCGAAAAATGACCTTCCAAACTGCCAAGACTTGTTGAAATCCATAATTTTCTATTCACGAAAAAATATGTGCATTAAAAATCCAAATTTGTTCACCAGCCCTTAATTTTGCAAATAATTCCGAATATTTGGCAAAAACTGTCATTTGCTGAAAGTAAGGGGACTAAACAATAATTCAGCAACATTTTCCTTTTAACTTGTAACAATTTCGGAAAAAGGACGAAAACTGTCACTTTGTCAAATTTCTGGGGACAAAGTATGTAAATCTGTAGCCTTCTTCCCCATTTACCCCTGATATAGCTTCACACTCGTAACTTGAAGACATGAACTCCGAATCCAAACAACTCCGGTCGATCATTCGTTCCGAGCACATTGTTCCGAATGTCAAGCGATTCAACATCACACTCCGATTCTGAGTCCATTCGTAATTCCGATTGCGAGTCCGTTCGCTCCGAATCACACTTCCGATTGCGAGCAACAGTTCATTCCGAATCAAACCATTTCACTTCACAACCATTCTAATTCCGAGACCTGCTGATTCCGAATTTTGTTCAAGTTCTGAATGCCAAAACAATTTCGATTAATCCCAACGTTCCAAGCACAGGCTCGTTTCCAATTGCAGATGTATGTTAGGATTCAGAGACATAGCAGATGCTAAAACGAAAGTGATACAATTTCAACTTGCAAAAGGTGTCCAGTTCCGTTTTTCTTTCATTATTCTGATCACATTCGCAGCATCGATTCAATTGCATTATCGATTTTGACAATTCTGGTTTGACTATACAAACAGTCTCAATTGATTAACGATTGCGAACTAACACACAACCATTCCGACTGAGTTCTAACCCAGATTGCGAAACCCTTCATCAGTTCTTGACTACAACAGATGCTGGTACACACAAAAACCCTAAATCATCGATTCTCCATATCATCTTTAACTTCATAGAACGATATAATCAGGAAGCAAAATCGATATTCAATGAATGAACGGATTGACTAGTTTGAACACAAAATCAAATAAAATCAAAATTGATTTCGACAATAGTATCGTTCACAAATTACGACTCAAGAATAGAAGAACAAAGAATTTCAAGATACAACATTTACAGATATGAGATGAGTCGACTTGTAATATACGATATCAAAGAACGCTTATACCAATAAATAGAGATTGACAATAGTGGGCTCAAGAACAGTCAAAACTGAAACAATCAAAATCCACTCGTTGGGTCAAACAGTGAACAGAATCCGACGATAATGGGTTCAAGAACAATAGGATGGACTTGAATAAATATGAATCAAAAACAGTTGGGCTAAATCAATGAAACTAGATGGGAAACAGTAGAATAAGCTTTGATTAAACAATTGATCAGATCAAATCAGAAAATACGAACAAGATACAAATCGGATTAAAAGAAAATTACCCAGATAATTAGTAGAAGAATTTCATAAATCTTCATGAACAGTAGAACGAACAAGAACCTTGATTCCAAACCGCCAAAACACCAAAAATTTTCAATAACTTGTACAGAAAATATCAAATCAAGAACCGATACTTCAAAAATCAATAGATCTTCGAAGACATGCTCTGATACCACTTGTTGGGACAAAACCCTAAGAACGATTTGATGAACATAATGCAGAAAATAAGAACGAACACACTTATGAAGATATGTCGAATGATCAAATGATTATTCAAGAACATGAGGAATACATTACACTATAAGAACGGATTAAAGAAAATCTACTCTACCTAAGAAACCTCATTATGTTTGGCGGCTACATTTTGCCTCACTCTTAACCCTAATTATGAATAATACATGACAATATATAGGGAATAAAACAAGTCTTGGTACTTTAAGCTACACTTCATCAAGGGAGCCAATTGTCATAATCCATGGAGTACTTTGAACCCTACATATCTCAAACAAAAAGCTAGAATTCATTGGGCAGTTGATAAGGAAGAAAACTCACAGTTTTTTCATGGTATCATAAATAGTAACATCTCGAACAATCGCTTAAATGGTCTCTCAATATACAACGTTTGGTTGACTGATCCCATGGTGATAAAAAAACAATGTTTTTTCTTTATTTAAAGAAAAACACAGAGAATATGATGTCCATGCATGCGTTAGTATGTGGTTTTTCTCATGTTTTTCGGTTTCGGATGCTTCTTTACCTATTGTGTCATTCCAGCTTTCTAAAGTCAGGTCAACAGTGTGGAGTTGTGGTAACGAGCGAGCACCAGGTCCTGATGGTTTTTCCTTCAAATTCCTAAAATCTTTCAGGGAAATTTTTGAAGATAACTTTATGGGCAATTTACACCATTTTCATTCCTCTTCTATCATAGATTTGAGTTGCAATTCATCATTTATTTCCTAGGTACCAACGATCAACGATCCTCACTCACTCACTCTCTCTCTCTCTCTCTCTCTCTCTATCTATCTATCTATCTATCTCTCGGACAATCGGCTAGTTCACCTAACTGTATGTATTTACAAAGTCAATTCAAAGGTGTTATCCAATCTTCTAAAAAGCTGTTATCGGTTCTGTGGTAGGTGAGGTTCAACCAAATTTCATTGCTGGTCAAAATATTTTAGATAGACATCTTATGATCAATGGAGTAATCTTGTGGCTAAAATATAATCACAAGGATGCCCTTCTTTTCAAAGTGGATTTCAAAAAAGCTTTTGACACATTGAGCTAGAGATTTTTGGACTCTATTTTGGTGAAATTGGGTTTTCCCATATCATTGGAGACATTGGATCTTTAGATGTCTTTCATCATCACGCACACCGAATTTAGTAAACAGGTACCCAACTAATTAATTTATGGTTAGCAAATGGGTCAGGCAAGGTGATCCTTTGTCCTTCTCTCTATTCATCATTGCAGTGGAAAGCTCTCAATTATGTGATGACTAAAGCTTGTGACTTGGGTCTCTTTCGGGGGATATCTCTCCCAAATGGGGGACCGGGGCTATCTCACTTATTTTACGCAGATGATGCCCTTTTTATTAGTGAATGGTCTCAAGTAAATCTTTTAAATCTTGCAAGAATTCTTCGTTGCTTCAATCTTGCATCCTGGCTCAAGGTTAACTCTCTAAATGTAGAGTCTTCGGGATTGGTTTGGATCTGAATGAAGTCGATATGTTTGCTCATTATCTTCACTGTCAATCAACTACATTACCATTTACATATTTGGGTCTTTCGGTGGGAGCTAATATGTCTCTCGTAAAGAACTGATTGTCGATTCTTAAGAGATTTTAAGCGAGATTATCTTCTTGGAAGGCGGAAACATTATCTTTTGGTGGTAAACTCACCCTTATTAACTCTATACATGGTAGCCTTCTCATTTTTTACTTTTCGCTTTTCAAAGCTCCTTTGAAAGTCATTGAGGGCCTTGAGAGAATTAGGAGAAAGTTCCTATGGGGAGGTTGTTTTTCAAATACTAAAATATGTTGGATTAGGTGGGATAAAGTTATAACCTAAAAACACTTAGGAGGTATTGGTATGATTAACATGAGGTCATCTAATCTCACATTGCTTGCTAAATGGCTCTGGAGATTGAAAACAGAACCATGTGCTCTTTGGTCAAAATAAATGGTTACCTTACATGGTTTTTCCTGGTTGTGGAAATTCTTTCTTGTTAAATTGGGTGTGTTGGGCGTATGGAAGAATATTGTAAGTATAATATCTGATCTTTCCACACGTAACATCACTTTACAGGATCAGTTTAAGAAGGATATAGGTGATGGGAATTTGACTTTCTTTTGGTTTGAATGTTGGTTTGGTGAAGCGTCCCTTAAAGATAAGTTTCCATTTATGCTTAAACTAGAGTCCAAAAAAACACTCTTCTGCTTTAGAGAGATGTTTCAAAACTGATGGGTCACTGAATTATACTTGGAGTTGGAATAGATCGTCAAGAGCTACAACTGAAAGGGTGAAGCTAGTAGATTCTATGAATATGCTTTCAGATTCAACCCTCGGAAGCTCATGTGACTGTTGGTGCTGGCTTGAGGAACCATCAGGGTTACTCTCAGTGAGTTCGATTAGGGCTATTTGGGATTCAAAGGTTTGTAGTCCCCTTACTTATAAACAATTTTGGAATAGTTGGGTTCCCATTTAATTCAATTTCTTTAGTTGCAGAGAGGTTCTAACGGTTTGCCTTCCAAAACTGAGTTAGCAAAAAGGGAGTCAGGTTGACATCAGTAACTTGCGAGACCTGTGGGCTTGAGGATGAGTATTTCATTCACATTCTGTTGTAATGTACTTGGGTCAAAGAGATATGGACTCTGCTACAATCTTGGTACGATCTAAAATTTTCCCATATTTCTTCTCTGGAGGAGGTCCTATCCATCTCTCATGTTTATTGCCAATCCCCGGCTCAAAAAAAGGTGACTCATGCGGTGATCATATCTTCCCTATTCAATTTGTAGATCTAGAAATGCAATGATTTTCAACCAACTTCTCTCCTCTCTGGTTCGGGTGATCGAATATATAAAGGCCATTACATTTCATTGGGTGAAAAATGGATCTCCCTAAATTGGGTTTCATGGTGTATTTTTCCATTTATTGTCTCTTAAACTTACATGTAGTGTTTTTTTTTCCATTTTCTTCTGCCTTTTTCTTCTTGCTAGAGGTTTAATAAATTTTTGTTGTTAAAAAAAACTAATCTAAGTCAAATATTATAAAAAAATCTTCGAACTAGGTGTTGAATCCTTTCAGAACTGGTGGTCCAGTATGAGATTAAGGGGTCGTTTGATAGTTGCTGATTGCGTTAGAGCTGACTAGGTTAGAAGTTGATTGGGTTAGCAATGCTGACTGAGTCCACATCTGACCGAGTTTATGTTGTTTGATTATTTATCTGACTGATTGTGCTGAATGATAAAAATGACCATATTATCCTTATGTTGTCCCTTGTGCTGGATAAAATAATTATAAAAATAAAAATTATCACATAAAATCCAAATTAAACATGCATCATTTAAAATCCAAATATAAAGTGTAATACAAAATCCAAATACACATTGTCATACATAATACCAAAACTACATCATTTAACGTGAACCATTTAAGTAACTGATTAGCAATCTGGTCACACAAAGTAGTCATATAGTCAACGGCTTCTGAACCCCATTCTATGCCTTATATGTTTTGGCTCTCACTTCCTCCACCTCCCACATTAGGAGTAACCATATTGTTTTGTTCAAATTTCGTAAATAAGCCATCTTGAATATCGTATTTCTTTATAAAATTATGGACCGCAACACAAGCAATGACTATGTCTCTTTGCACTGGAAAAGGATAAGGAGCCATACGTTTTAAAACTCGAAATATCGCCTTCAATACACCATAAGCACGTTCAATGATATTTCTAAGTTGTGCATGAGCATGATTGAACCTTTCTTCCTTAGTTAAAGCTCTGTTTCTTCGAAAATCGGCTAACCAATACCTAGTATTACGGTAAGGAGCCATAAATCCACGGGTGTTGGTGTATGCGGCATCACAAGGGTAATATTTATCTGTAGATGGTTGACAAGTTTATCATATTAATAATATAGATAATGAAACTTAAAGAAAAATTACAAACCTAGTGGAGGAAATGGAAATCCAGAAGTCGGATCAAAATGCAACTTCTTTCAAAACTTTAGAATCATGTGCTATGCCCTCCTATCCAGCCCGTACAAAGGTGAATATCGTATCAATATCACAAATTCCTATTACATTTTGATAACATTCACCTTTTCCTCTTCCCCTATAGCGAGTTTGATCATCAACGGGCACAACTGCATGTACAAGTGTTCCATCTAGTGCACCTAATGCTCCATGAAATATGTTTGTTAGCCGTCTATGTCGTTCTGAGGTATTTCTTGTTTATTAGAAGATGTTGGTACAATAATTTCTCTTGCAAAACACATCATTGCTTTTAGCACTTCGTGAAAACATTGATGAATCGTTTGTATGGAGTGGTGAAACCTTTCTTTAACGGCTTGAAAACGTTTATTATGTCCTATAACATGTAAAAATATAGCCATCTTCTCTTCAATGCTTATTGTCCTACTACGTTGCAACCAATTTCTTTGAGTAAAATGATTGCATAATAATAAAAATGCATCTTGTGAAAGACGCATCATATCGTAACATTGAATAGAACATCCGTGTATCAAATCTTGTGTATATGCATGCCCGGTTTCTTCCGATTCGTTAGCTTTTATTCTTCCAATTCTATTTTTCCTTTTTCGAACCAACATCAACCAATACCATGAGAGTATAAGGAAACCTAAAAACTCACCTTCCTTATCCATATGCAACCTGTTAAACGTTAAATACAAATCACATAAGTTTTATACCATAAACCATAACATTAATCAATAACATTAAAATGCATAACATATAACTCCATAACATAAAAATTCATCACATAAAAATCCATAACATAAAAATCAATACCAAATAACAATCCTAAACATAACACATAAAAAACCTAAACTTAAAAATCCTAAACATAACACATCACAAACCTACACATAAAAACCCATAACATGTACCATAATATAAATCCATAAAGCATAAAGCCAAAAACATCCTAAAGTCATACTAAAGTCAACAAAGTAATCCAAAATTCTTTCCCGCACTTGTCACCCACAACTCACAAGTCGAAGACTCGAGGCGTAACCAAATTTTCCTGTTACCAACATTTTCAGTGAAAAACATAAGAGCAGTGATGTATTTCGGATCAAAATTTCCCCACTCCAAGCCTCTCAATTTTTCAATACATTCATACATCTCCTTGTCAAGATTATTAGTTTGCTCGAACGCCTGAGCCGCCTTCATAATTTCCATGCCAACCTCTCTTGTGTCATCATCCAGTGTGTCCGTGGGTGCATTTCTTTTTCCTCTTTTATTTTTGGACCGAGCAGACGAATCTCCAATTGCATATGATGCACTTGTAGGTGGGGGTACTGTTGAAGCTAAGGCTGGGATATCCATTTGAGGTGGTGTATCTACCATCTCGATATCCTCATAATCTTGTGTAGTAAAACCTTCTTCAGTATAAGGGATGTGTCGAAGATGTTCCCCAACTAGCAGCATCTGTCGAGGTCGCACCGTCAAACAACTGAGCGCATAGATCATGGTAAAGGAGGGGTGCATTTCTTAATTTCTCAACCATCTTGTTCAACTATTTGAAAAAATGATTTTATTATTAAACTTTTTAAAAAATAATAATGTGTTTTAAATTAAAAGATTACCTTCGCCTCCGCTTTCCACTCTTCATCCGTCATTTGAAACGTGTTTGTGATAGGATTATAGAGATTCCCAGTTTTGTTTTTTAATTTCAACCAAACTGCATACTTGCTTTTCAAGTAGTCATAACGATATTTCATTTGTTTTTTCTCAACAACAAAGTTGTGTTCTTTTTTTAGTTTTTCAGCTATTATATTCCATGAGGTACCTTTGAGACCACTACCCTCCCTACCGTTACTTCTTAGTTATTGGATACATGCATCAAGAAAAAGTTTTGTTCACAAAATCTGAAGACCAACTAGCTCTATTTCTCTTTTCTGCCATGTCTAAGGAATAAATGAATGATAAACATGTTACCCAAATATATACACATAATTGCACACATAAACACAAATATATATACATATACAAAAAGATGTTACACAAATGTATACACCAATATACACACAATTTTGCACACATATATATAAATATATATACATATACACATTTAGTTTTTTAGTATAAAAATTTAAGAAGTAAATTAGTGTCTTGTTATTTTTTATAAGGGATAAATTTTTCAAAGAATACGAAAATATAATAAATCAGAAATTTTTTTTCTAATTATCAAATTTATAATTTTGTTAAAACTTTACAATATTGTTATTACTAAATCAAAAAACAAACATGATAATATGCTTAAATGTACAAATTCAACTATCACAGTCATATATATTTATCACTAAAAATCGCTTACATAATTCATTCTTAACTTTTTACTCTATAAAGACAATAATTTGTTTATACTAACATCAATGACAAAATTTTTGGCATAGAGTAAGGTAACATATTAGAAAACAGACAAGAATAAACAACAAGTAAAAGAAACATGATTGTTCAATCAATTAAAGATGAGTAGTCAGGTTTAAAACGGAATCTATAGCTCTTAGATGCCATATTTTCACTACCAAATGATATAAAAAAGATGACAGTCACACAACTTCAAGAATTCATGAAAACTTGACATTCAAACAGCTTCAAGAATTCATGAGTGTGAGTTAGATCCTTGACAGCTCTAATGAGATACAATACCACAAAAATATATGGACAGATCTGGACAATTTTGCCCTGATTATGGGGTATTGACAGAAATAACACGCAAAAAAATTTATCAAGTTCTGGACAGTTATGCCCCTGACTATGAATACAGAAAAAACAACGTTAAAAAAATAAAAACAAACATATTGATGTGTTGTTGTTGATCACGAAGGCTGTTGTTGTGGATGACGATTGCTGCAATGCTTTTGATCAATAAGGGAAAGGCTTCTGGCTTCGTCGATCGGAGGTTAACGGGGGAAGGGAAGAAATTAAAACCTCGCAACAATATGTAGGGCAGTAGCAATTTTTTGTTTTTGTTCTATTTTTCTCGGTCCGTCAAGTTGAAAGCAAGGACCGAGTCCTATGTTTTTATTGGACCGAGTCAAAATGTTGGTCCGAGTCCTATACCTATCAAACATGCCAATTGGTATTTTATGGACCCAGTCCCTCTTTGGACCCAGTTAGATACCATATCAAACGACCCCTAAAATAGACCTTAACCAATCTATTTTTTTCAATATTATCAAATCAATTGGCCTGACTAGAGCGGGTTTGGAGCGGATCAACCTTAATCCAAACTCGTTAAGCAATTTTCAAATGATGATCCAAACACGACCCATAACCCGCATTGTTTTGAATGATTAAACTCATATCCTTATCCACCGGATCAATGGATTTCAACTCTTTTACCCGACCCATTTACAATATTACACGACCCATAACCCGCATTGTTTTGAATGATTAAACACATATAACATGATCACTAAAACCAAACAACGTTCATTCCAAAATAAAGTTCAATTATAGCTATATAAATAACTTTTCCAATGTATAATGATCGTGAAATGTAGACACTTGATTGTAGCCTTTTCTTCTTGTTCTTGAATCTTGATTGAAGCCCTTTTCTTCTTGCTCTCGAGTCTTGATTGTTGAATATCGATTTCACAGTCGATTTCAAAGATTATAGAGTCGATTATATCGGGAGCCGACTGCAATCGGCCATTTGCATTAGGAACTGAACTGGAAAGTCAAAGTGGAATGTCTAACAATCTAACTCCTCGGCTCCTATACCTAACGATTGATAAATGTATTATAACTTATAAATAATTAATTTATATTTCAAAATTTTAGACGGGACAGGTTATAAACGGATCGGATCGATAGTGATTCGTACCCGACTTTTAGTAAAAGGGTTAACGGGTACAGATCGCTAACGGGTAAACGAATCATAAAATATGATCCAAACCCATTAGTTTTGCACGATTTTAAAACAGAGCTGGATCAAAATACGCTGTATTATTAGGTCTACAAATCAGTCCATAACCAATATTAATTTTGGAATGTTTTGCCAATGTTTTATCTTTAAGAGATCGTTGTGCTTTTGAATAGCATTAAGCCCTGAGCAACTTGAAGGCTTGCATAATATTGGGCCTCACGTTATTGGGTTTTACTGGGTTAAGTTTCACTATCGTGGTCCCACTCCGATTTCCCTATAACCTATTATTTTCGGATATTTCTTTTCGTAACAGCAAATCAGTGATGCGAAAATACATAAATCGTCGAATACAAGACCTACACATCAACATTAAAAACATAATTGTTGGCATGATTTCGAAGAAGACATATGAACCTAAAGGGATATTAATCATGTTCTTATTGGTTGAATGTAACCTATTTGTATTAATTCATCACATAAAGTAGCAACTATTAGCATCCACTAAAAACATATTAATTGATCTTAATTATAACATATGCTCTTTGGGTAAAATTCAATTGCATGAGCATGAAAAGATTATAAGACTTTTATGACAAGGTGCCACATTATGCATATGTAAGTATTGGTTAATTAGTTTACTTAATGTTTATTTTGATTATAAATGGATTAAAATCCAAAAGCTCAGAATTTATTTATCAGACACCGAGAATTTACTTATTGTTTTTGACATTGGCAAGTCAGTAATTTTCACCGACGAAATTTTATTTAGACAGACCTGCAATTACCGAATAGTATGACTTTTAGATGGGAAAAGAAAAAAAAAAATTATAAGCTCAAAAATCATAGAGCATTAAGAAAAAAACACCTAAAAATCATAAGTCATCGTTCTCCTCTTTTTGACATATCAAAACTTATAAACTAAATTTTTAAATGGGAAAAAATCATAAAGTATTAAGAAAAAACACCTAAAACAAAGTGATTGAATTCTCAAACATCAAACTTATCTTCTCATTGGAATTAACTTTTATTATTGTACATGATTATTAATTTTATCTAAATGCTTTAATATGATGGTCCTCATACGTTGTGAGAAGACGCGTATGCAGTTGCACCGATGCATGCATACATAACCTGATTTAGCTAAAAATGATGCATAACGGGCAATTTTACTTTTGTTATAAAAAGTAATTTTGTTTATGGACGCTTCCTTTTTATAAAATTAATATTATTCCATTCTAAACATATGTAGATTAAAAATTTCTTCTAAAACACAAAAACAATCACTTGACTACATTCAAGGTAGTGAGAGAGTCACACGCCATGTGGCCATTTACTTTCAAGTTTTTATATATAAAAGAGACATCTAAATTTTTTTAATACGATTTTGTAAGTTATGTGGAAAAGTTATAATCAATCAATAAATTTTGTCTTCTTTTAATAATTGATCAAGTCCAATCGAATGTATGATAAAATCATGAAAGTTATGAACTACAATAAATGGAAAATCTACGAAAAAGTCCCAAAATTTTGGCCCAGTTTATGATTTAGTCCTAAATTAAATTTCACTTATGAAAAAGGCCAGATTACCGGCTATTACACTCAGTTTAGCCCTAGGAACCTGTAATCCTTATAATAGCCGGTTATCCCAGCTGGCTCATCCTTATCACCCTTCACTAACCTCCCCGTCATCTACTCCTCCTCTGTAAAAACCCTTTCTTACCCTCCATCGAAGTAAAACGTTACCGGAGAAGAATCAAAGGTAAGAAAATCCACGTGGTCCTCCAATATCTTGTTTCCCTTATAATATTTGATTAATTTTTGTTTTATAGTGGTAATGGAGACAGTAGATGACTTCGATACCATTGATGTGGAATTGGATGAGTTTTTCAAACACAAACAAAGAAGTCGATGCAAAGATGAGTTCCTAAATACTCTCACAGACGAAGCGCTTGACGAATGCACCATACCTGAGATAAACCTAAATGATTTTGAAGGAATGTCAGAAGATGAAGCACCGCAGGAGAAGCAGAGTGATAGTGAAGGTGACGATGAAGACAAATTGCAGTTTCAATACTCAACCCATGATCCGAAGGTGAAATGGAACAATATGAAGCCAGTTCTTGGAGAGAGATATGAATCACCACACCAATCCAAACAAGCTGCAAAGGTATATATTATAACATTGACAGTGAATTTTATTTTTCAATAACATAACTAACTTGTATTCTTTCCCATGCAAGGATGTGCCTTTTGTGAGTGAACATGTACCAGAAACACAGGAGGACAATGGTGAAAACAAGGAGGAGAGTGACTATGAAGATGGAGTTGAAGAATCACAGGAGGACAATGATGAAGATGGAGCTGAGGATGATGAAGAGGGAGTTGATGATACTCAAGTTAGGGTTAGAACTCAAGTCATGGTTAGAACAAGAAAAACTTCTGAAAGGATTACTGAAAACATGTTGAAGAAAATTGTGATTGACAAGAAAGGAATAGGAATGGCTCCAGAAAAACCTCTTACTTTGGATTAGATTGGTTAGGATTTAAGCAGTTATATGGGCTACTTGGGCAAATTTGTTAGGAAACCCTTTTTGGTAAATTTTGTTAATATGCCATTTCTTTTGTAAACAATATACAATATGGCTGCATTGTTATCACTTTGGGACTTTAGATTGGTTAGGATTTAAGCAGTTATATGGGCTATTTGGGCAAATTTGTTAGGAAGCCCTTTTTGGTAAATTTGTTAATAGGGATATGCCCTTTCTTTTGTAAACACTTTGGCTGATTTTGGTATGTTTTGTTGATGTATAACTTACATCCATTTTGTTCATTATGTTATATTGAAAAACATCCTTCATTTGCTCACATCATACACTTACAATTGTACATTGCTCAAACAGTAGGTATCCATAAAACCATTTTTCATTCAACAACATACAACTTACATCCAACTGTCATTTAAAAGTTTTACAACTTAAAACTACTTCAACATAATCCACACAATCACCAACAAACACAAAAAAACCCAATCTTCCATTTTTCACCTTCAACTTGTACAGGAACCTCTTGAATGCCATTGTTGTGAAAATCCACAGCTTCTTCCACAAATTCTTCCGCAAACTCATTGTGTACTTGAATGTCATTATTGTGAAACTCCATCAACAAGTTTCTGTACCAGTTGTTCGGTAATGGGGGATCGACCCAAGCAAAATACTTGCAATCTTTTTCCTCATCCTGTTATATAGGAAATAAAACCTAATTGGAAGAGATTTGAGATGTAATTAAATAGGTTTAAGGGATACTTACCCGGAAATTAGGGCAGCCGATGAACCTCCTGCCAGGGTTTGTTGGCCTCCATGATGTCCACTTACCAACGGGGTCTTCACAAAAGCATGTTGCCCTTAATGCTTGCCTTCGTGATCGGATATTGCTCCTACTTCCCACTGAGCTTGAAGATGCCATTTTGGTAGAGTTTTGTTTCGATGGAGGGTAAGAAAGGGTTTTTATAGAGGAGGAGTGGATGACGGGGAGGTTAATGGAGGGTGATAAGGACAGTGAGCTGGGGTAATCGGCTATTATAAGGGTTACCGGTTCTTAGGGCTAAACTGAGTGTAATAGCCGGTAATCTGTCCTTTTTCATAAGTGGAATTTAATTTGGGACTAAATCATAAACTGGTGCAAAACTTTGAGACTTTTTCGCAGATTTCCCTACAATAAATAGTTTTTGAAAACTCACTGAAAATTATTCCATGATTTTGTTATTAATAATTGTATCATATACATTTTTAGCTCAAATAGCATGTTACAAAGAATCACAAACCATAAGAAGATAGCTCCAACAATTCCCTTTATACTGAGAACCACATCATGAATAAAAGAGCGTACAAATAGTACCTCACTTCCAGTAAGACTGGCTCTCTATTGCAAAACACCGGGAATAAGACTTATTAAGTTAATTAATTTTTCGGTTTGATCACATATAGATAACTATTTTTTTTGTACACATCTAGGTAACAAACTTGTTCGAAGTGTTCACATATGACTATTATGACTGTAGCAGGTTAAATCCGATCATAATAGTATATATATATATATATATATATATATATATATATATATATATATATATACATATATATATATATATATATATATATATATATATATATATGTGAACACTTTAAACAACTTCGTTACTTAGATGTGTACAAAAAAAAGTTATCAAAATATGAACAAAACGAAAAGTAAGAGTAAATTACACGAATGGTCCCTGTGGTTTGGGAAATTTGTGCGTTGCGTCCATAACTTATTTTTTTTAACTTGGTTGGTCTCTACTGTTTATTTTTGTTACGCGTTTGGTCTCTGTCTTATCTAAAAAGACTAAGGTGTTGTTTGTTTTTTGTCTGCAGATCTGTGTGGCCTCTTCTGTCTGCGCCGCGCAGACCAAGCGCATACATTAGCCTTCGCAGACTGTTTGTGTTTTTGAAGACTGCAGACCTAAAAATGTCTGCGCGCCCTCTTCTTGGCGTAGATGTGGACCAAAGTTTTCTAACATCTTCAGACATCTTCTAACCTAAAAAAACACATATATCTTTGTTTTTTTTAAGTTTTTTTTTAATTTATATTTTTTCCAACTTTATTAATGATAAACAATTTGAAAAAAAAATTACAAAACTTAAAAAAAACGTTCGACGATACAAACATGATATTTTTGACAATTTTATAAATAAATATTTATTACAATGATAGTCGTTGAAGTTGTTTATATAAATATGAAAAAAAAAATCATAATATATATTCTAATATATTTTTTGCCAAATTTTGTAAAACATTATTTAATACAGTATCGTCAATTTCTTGAGAAAATATTTATGGTACGTTTTTAATCGATTTAATTGAAAAAATTGAAGTTTATTTATATCCATTTATGTATCAAATTCTTTGATCCCTAATTATAATATACGTTAATTCATACCATTTTTATTTTTATTTTTATACAATAATACATAAAAGTTGATCTATATTTGTTAATTATTTATAACAAAGTCATAAAAATATTAAAAAATCACTTTGAAGTTTAAAAAAATCAGTTTATTTAGATTTCAGTTTATTTTAGTAGTCCGCAGATGTTAAAAAAACAAACAGTCTTCTTTTTTCAGACTGCAGACGTTTGGTCCACCTCTTCTACTGCAGAGGTCTACAGATGTGGTCTGCAGACTGTAGACATATTGCCTCAGAAAAAACAAACAGCACCTAATTGTGCCCTTATTAATTTATTTTCTTTAATTAATTTTCTTATTTATGTATTTATTTTATATATTTAAAAAAAATTAATAGACCCCACATATCTGTATCTCCTCACCGTAAACCTAGAACTACTTTTGAGAAATTTAATTTGGGTCCCACCGGTCACCATCCCCACTGTCTCTTCATCTTTAATGGGTTGTGGTGTTGGTTCACAAGAGTTGAAAGACCGAAAACGAAGGTATGGTGATGACGTCGATGTCACTAAATATGGTAAGGAAATAGAAGTTGAGGAGGATGAGAGATGAATTGGTGACTGGTGGGACCCAGATTAAATTTCTCAAATGTGGTTTCAGGTTTACGGCAGTGTTGTAAAAGTCGGTCTAGGCGGCCGATTAATCGGGGATTAATCGTTAGGCGGTCTTCAACCGAATAGGATTAAGGCTAATCGGTCGGCTTAATCGATTTTGGTAAAAGGGGGTCAAAGTCGGAGCTAGACGGTTCTAATCGGTCCTAGGCAGTCCTAATCGGTCCTAGGCAGCCTAATCGGCCAAATTTTTAAATATTACACCAAAATTTTCAAAATTTCAAAAGTTCATAGTATTTCAGTGTTCAAGTAATATATAAAAAAATTTTAAAAAAAAAAAATTTTAAAGTTTTTCTCCAAAATTTTCAAAATTTCTATGTTTTCAAATATACAAATACCCAAATTTACTTCTTTTCTTAAGATATATTAAAAATTGAATAACTTTTCTTATTAATTGGATGATAAATTGTTGTGCTTGTTAAACTTATTATTAAACTTTTATTCTTATTTATTTATATTCTTACGATTAAAGATAGATTTATAAAATTTTGAATAGTTTTCTTAATAATTAATGGTCCCCGATTAATCCTCCGATTAATCTCTAGACCTTAATCCACCGACTAGCTAACGTCTAACGTTTTCTGCAACATTGGTTTATGGTGAGGAGATACGAATATGTGAGATCTATTAATTTTTTTAAATATATAAAAAAATAAATACATAAATAAGAAAATTAATTAAAAAATAAATTAATAAGGGCACAATAGTCTTTTTAGGTAAGACAGGGACCAAGCACGCAACAAAAATAAACAGTCGGGACCATCCGAGTTAAAAAAAAAATAAGTTACGGACCAAACACACAAATTCTCCCAAACTACAGGGACCATTCGTGTAATTTACTTTTACTTTTCGTTTTGTTCATATTTCGGTAACCATTTTTTTTGTACATATCTAGGTAACGAACTTGTTGAAAGTGTTTACATATTACCATTATGACCGTATGTAACCTGCTACATCAGGTCATAATAGTCATATGTGAACACTTGCAACAAGTTTGTTACCTAGATGTGTATAAAATAAATAGTTACCCAAATGTGAACAAACCGAAAAGTTAATTACCTTAATAAGTCATATTCCTACAAAACACCTCACAATGGAGCGAGTTTGGAACGAATCAATATTGATCCAAACCTTTTAACAAATTTCAACATTTGATCTAAACCCGCTCCATAACCTGTAGGGTTTTTAATAATCAAACGCATACCCTTATCCACCAAAACAACATATATTCGCTCCATTAACATGACCAATTTATAATAATAATAGTATACAATTATTATGCATTTCATAAAGTATTATCCATAAAATATAACATGAACATCATTTTTACTAAATACTTGCAATAATATTTTTTTAAATAAAATATATAAATGTCTATTATAAAAACATAAATGACACATTGTAGACATTGATATGCATCCCTAAAAATTCAAGAATCCGACCAGTCAATTCACTCAGAACATATACAAAAGTACACATATATGTAAATATTAAATGACTTCAAGTAAAATAAATTAAGTGACGTTCAATTAAGATGTTTTCTCGAAGGTAGCCAATCTTGTGTAGTCATCTAAGCCAATATTAAAATTTGAATTTAAAATAAACGTTTGGGAAAATTGTAAAATATAATTCTGATAGTTATATGGGATGGCTTATAAACGAAGGATCAATAATAATTCATATGAAACCCTTTTAATACAAGGGATAATGGGTACGGATCGTTAATGGGTAAACAAATCAACAGTTAGATCGAAACATTTATAATTCTTACGAGTTTTGTCAAATCAAGGTTAAAACCCGATTCATTTTTAGGTCTACCCTTAACCACAGATCAAGATAATCAGTGAAACTAGCCTAAGTCTAATGCCATTAAGAACAAAGTCTAAAAGAATTAGGGTTTTACCCTAGAAAATGGCTTAAGCGTTAGTGAGGAGTCCACGAGAGAAAAATCAAGTAGAAGAAAATTAGAGATTCAAAAATATGTCACACTCTGTTAGTGAAGAGCTTAAATATCCTTTGTCCAAAATATTGGTGCAAACCGATTCGAAAGAAGGATCTATGTATCTCTTAAAGCTTTCCTATAATGTGAGTTGCCCCTTCTAAGTTTCAATCAATGTCTACATTAGCCCTCTAACTATATCTAATGTTACATATTCTGCACAAAACTAAGTAAGTAAAAATTAATCAATCAAAACTGATTTCCATGTTTAGTGTAACACAAAAAAAACATATTTTCAACATCCCCCTCAAACTAAATCGGAAAAACATTGAAAATACCTAATTTAGAACACAAAACTATGTTGTTTTGCTTCAAGTGGCTCTGTAAATTTGCCAGCCACTTTGTACAATAACTCCATCTACCCCACTTTAACATCACCATCATGAACATAGTATCTTATGAGACGAATATCAATATCAATATGTTTTGCTCTAACGTGAAGCTTGATATCGCTGAAAACAAGATTTTTGAACGATTATCACAAAAAAGTAACACATACCAACATTTTAACATTAAAATATTGCATACTTTTTAAAATCCAAAGAATCTCACAAGCCACAACTATAATAGCATGATATTCATAGTAGAAGACTTGGAGATAGATGTATGCTTCTTGCTTTTCTAGAAAATAAGTAATTTTCCAAATAAAAATAACATTAGTCGCTAACTAAGCTTCTAGTATCAATACATTTACTTTAGGTGCATGCATATATCGACTAAGAACATGAATAGTAAAGGAAGTATCTAGTATGATATTAGTTAAGTAGATTTGTTGAAGACCAAGTGTCTTGATGTTTCGATATTAAATTCCACAATCTAATTGTATGTTTTGTTTTTGTATGACAAAAGTAGAACTTCGACATTAGTTGCTCACTTCGACATATGCACTAGATGAGCTATCATACATTAACAGTGACATATTTTAGTGAGTGTTAGATTGTTATAACTGATTTCGTTATGCTATTTATGTGTTCTCTATATATTGGCTCTTTGTATACACCGACTTATATTTTGTTAGGGTATATATAGGTATACCGATAGAATAATTAAGTATTTTTTTGCTTGTTTGCATTTCATTCCTGTAAAACTTGAACATTTTTTTTTCTCCAATGAATGAAGTCTATTTGTACTTGTTTTATGTGTGAATTACTCTTCCACAATTCATTGCCTATTGAAATCTTATCATAACAATATTAATTTCCCAACTAATTTCTAAAATTCAGTAATAATTTTAAGTAAGTCCTAAATTCCAAACCCTTCTTTAAAAATGAAAACATTCTTGTCTAAAGGAGTATTAACTTGTTTTGAAGATAACAATTCAATCTCAAAAAATACTTTTAGGCAATACTTTCTCTGAGAAAGACAAATATATGCATCTGACTCCACTATTTCTAGACCCAAAAGATATTTTAGTAAACTCATCATTTATTAAAAACTACAATTTTAAGAATTGTTTAACATCACTAAATGCAGCTTCACTATTCTTAGTTAAAATAGTGTCATCTACATACACTAAGAGAAGAAATAACAAAATTATAATTTTTGACAATTTAAATATAATCACGGAGACTTTGAACAAAACTAAAAGCGAATAAAGAAGCGGTAAGCTTTTAATTCCACTTTGTTAGAGCTTGTTTTCATGCAATAAAGCGACTTAAAAAATTTCCATACTTGATTGGAATTTTCATAAAATATCATTACAGAAGACTCATATAGCCATCTTCCTTAGTAGTTCCATATAAAAATGTGTTATTTACATTTAACCATCATATTTATATTTATTTTGTATCTCTAAATATGACCATCAAATTTATATTTAATTATGTAAACATATTTACACCTAATAGGTTTTTACCCATTAGGGAGCCAATGATAATCCATGTACCATTTATATTAAGAGAGTCTATTTTTAATTCATTTTAAGAACCCAATTTAGGTCCTTAATAACATTGAAGAAAGAAGTGGGCTCTATATATTTACTAAGAATAGTAGAAAAATAATATGAATCATATCTTAGTTTGGAATATCCAACAAACTTTTCTATTATGTTTTCCTTCTACAATAAAATCATCCAATTTAGAAGGAAGATTTTTAATATGATCAATCCATTTAAGACTTAACTCGGGAGAACCAAGAGTACCACTACCATGAAGACCATAGGTTATATATTCATGCTTGTCCTTAGATAACAAAATTTTACCAATATTAATATCATTCTTAGTAAAGAAATGGTTGCGGAACTCTAATTTCTATTACCTTCATCAAACTTTAATGATTCTATATCATCCAATTCATGTGACCGGTAACATCTTTCACAGAACACATATTCATCATTAGATTTTGGATTAACAATTTTATTCAAGCTTTTTTTTACAAACATTATAAAAACTATGTGGTTTACATCATTGAAAATGTTGTTAAGGTTATCCCTTTAGTAGTTATTTTTCCATTGGAATTCAACTCAAATAGAAGGATGGTTTCATAAAACATTAAATCCTTGAAGAGAAAAACATAAATATTATCAAGACTCAACACTTTGTACCATTTGTTCATGTTTGAGAAACCAATAAAAACACATTCAATCTAGACAAGATGAGAATTTATTAGACAAATTTAATCAAGTGGAAAACATAAACAACCAAACGTTCTTAAGAAACCAAAATAAGGTATTTTTATTAATCATATAAAAAAGGAGATTTCTATTTTAAAACAGAGTTTGCAGGAGAGTTTATCAAATAAGTAGCAGTCAAAATGGGTTCCCTCATAAAGTCAAGGGTATATTCAATTGAAAAAGTAACAATCTTGGCATATTCATTAAATTTCTATGTTACCTCTCCACAATACCATTTTGTTGTGGAGTATAAATACATAAAGTTCACTAAATAACACATTTTTCAAAAAAAAACATGGAATTTAGAAATTCATAACCATTATGAGTTCTAAAATTTTGACATATTTGGAAAACAGTTTCTTCAACATATTATAAAAAACTGCCAAATTTTCACACACATCATCTTTACATGTTAATAAAACACATAAAAAAACTATAGTAAAATCATCCACAATCATAAAAAACAAATAACCTTCTATAATAGACACCCTAAAAGGCCCCTAAACATCTAGGTAAACAATGTCACAAAGATCAGATGATTTATGATCATTAAGGGAAAAAGGTTCACATATTTCCTTGGCTCTATGAAACACATCACAATGAGAACACTCTAAAATGGAATAAACTAGAGTTTTTTTTTTCAAAATATGAGGAACTTGATCATCCGTATGAATAAGATGATTGTGCCACATAAAATTTGACACATAAAAAAGATAAAGTAGAGAGCATAACAGAACTACTCACATAACTTTTATTTAGAAAATATAGCCTATGAGTCTCTTAACATATCTCCACTATCTACTAGTAAATCCTATGAATAACACTTGCTCTCATCAAAACAAATCCTTTGTTTATTGTCATGAACAAGTTTATGAACATTTAAATATGGTACAACTAAAACATTTGACAACATAAGTGATGGTGATATTTTTAAATTGCCAATATTTGAAATCTTTACACTAGTCCTATTAGGATGGTTTACATACATATTTAAATCAGAAACATCAACAATGTTAATTAAATCATTATTATACTAGTAATATGGTGGGTTGCACTAGAATCAATAACCTATTTGATAACAAATTTCTTATCAAGCTGACATATACTTGCCATGTCAGCTGTGACATCCTCTAATTTTCAAAACCAATTAAAACTTTTTTTACGCTTATATTATCATTAATGCGGAATTTCCCAGTACATTTGAAAACTTTTGAGTACAAGTGATTATCTCAATTTAATAAAACCCTAAGAATATCATAATCGACACAGAAACATAAGTTACAACGTAAAGACGTAATGGTCTTGAACTCTATTGTAGGCTGCATCTTAATCACTCAACATCTTAATCAAGTTCCAGTAGCTTAAGTCTTGACACATGTGATTCGTGTAAAAGAAGTGGGTCAGGTTGGGAAACTTGGTGAGATGTATAGGGATTTCAATCTCATAATATTGTTATGATAATATTCTTTAATTATCATACCTACAAAATCAACTTTTACCATAGAATATCCATATAGGCTTACATTGCCATATATCCATTCCTATCTATCATCACAGACAATCAGGTAGAAATTATCTCTCCTGATATACAGTTAAAAAGCTTGACTACTTAGCTAGGGGATTCCTTGGTTGGTGCAGTCGTAAAGACATATGGGTCATCAGAGTATTTGATGTATATGGTATCCTATTTCATCTACGTCTGTGAGTAATGAGTTCATGCTACCAATGTCATTCACAACATTGTCTAGAATGATCAACTGTTGTCACCGACTCTTGGAGGTGACCAGACGTACCATTACAGTTTTCTGAACAGGACCTACCATTTCTTGTTATCCAAGGGGAATACTACAATGTACTCCCATATGGAGCTACCGTATATTGACACCTGAGAGTGTCATGAAAAAGAACTTTACTCTTTGTTCCTAGCTTACACACATTCTCCTAATGTAACTACCCAATATCAAAAAGGACCTATCTACCATAAGTCTAAGTTTATCCCTAGGTTGGACTACGATGGTTGTAACCCACCTCTAATACCAACTCTATTCTTTGGTGACACTATCCTATCTTTAATGCATATATATTCCATACAGAGTGTTAGGTATTATTATTCGTTTCTCTTCTCAACAATGCTACTTCTAATATTATTATATAGTATTATCAATTTATCCTAACATAAAATAGAACCATATTTGGTTCACACATAGCACGACATATATATATATATATATATATATATATATATATATATATATATATATATATATATATATATATATATATATATATAAACATATAATCTAGGTAATAAGCATATAATTTACATACGAATTCCAAAAAATAATTAATACTCCAACTAATACTTTTATTAAATCATGTTCATGAAAGGAACTATGCACTCACTTGATAAAATTGGTGACTAATAATTTCAGCAGCGCTTTGCTTCGTACTTTTAAGACCTAGATGTAGAAAGCACTTAGTCTTAGTCTATTTTCATAATCCCAACGACAATTTAATGATAGTCAAGATTCCTCAATAATCCCCAATGTCTACATCAAGATCTATTAAGTAAGGAATAACCAGGTAGGATCATATCGGAGGTCGGGTCCGTTTGGTATACAGAGTATACTGTTTGGAAATCCCAATTTAAACACCTCACTAAATCCAACATAGACATCACTCCCGTAAGTAGATCAATCAGTATAATAACTTGGAATTACTGATAAATCTTAATTATAGGTTCATGATAACGACCATGACTATATTTAAAAGTTACACTTAAATAAGATAAGTTTAGCTTAACTTATAGAGTAATCTAGCGGAAACCAGGAATTACGTGGGCAGAACTCTAACCCGAGAGCTTCTATTCACCGACTATCTAACACCGCAGGGCTTCCCCGAAGGGTCCATAAACTCAGGAGTAAAAGGGACTAAGGGTGGAATGTGTTCCAGAGAGAATATGGGAGAATGGTGTGAGGAAAGAGCAGATTTTAGAATGTTTATATAGGCTAAATTGGAATGCGCGTCGCGCATCTGGTCGGAAGAGGGTCACATGTCGCTTTCTGCATGGAGCCATATGTCGCATTCTGGGTGGAGTGTCGGTGCACGCGGCTCACTCTGAGTGCGAGCTTGCGCGAAGAATTTCTGTTTCTAATGTTGGATTAATGTCTAAGTCCATAACTATAGTTGGTAAGACTTGACCCGACCCGGCATGGTCTATTTGGGTTGCATGGCATCATGCATTTGGATAGACTATAATGAGAGAAATAACACTTAAGGTTGGTTAATATATTATAAGTTCTAATATATTAATAAGGTTATTTAATTAGTATTGATCAAGAATTAATTTGGAATTAATTAAGTGATCAAAAGGAGACTAATTAAATATATGGGTTGATTGTGTAAATCATTCATTCTTATATATGTGGGCTTGTGATCCAAGATTCCTTATGTTGGACTAAGTCCATGGGGTAACCCATGGATACTCCATGGAGGTTAAAATCCATGAAGCATAAGGAATGGGTAAAGTTATGAGTTACATGGTGTAACCCTAATAGCCACCATATAAAAGAATCCCATGGCTCAAGAAATCGTACACTAATGTGTGAGTGTGAGGGCTAGACGATTTCAAGGAGTGTTCAAGTTTCTCTCAAGTTATTCCAAGTGTATTTGGTGTTGTGTGAACCATTTGAGGTGTCACACTTGGGGCACTAGGCACTCAAGCTTCATGAAGACATTCTACATCAAAGAGGTATGTATTCTATCTTGTTATATTTATTATTTTGTATGCTAGATTAGGATAATACCTTGGATGTTCATAATTGTATGTATAATAGAGAAAACATAGATCCAAGGTATTTAGGGTTGCATGTACACTTAGGAGTGTTAGAATGCTCATAACCCAACAGTGGTATCAGAGCCTAGGCTTGTTTTCTTGTTATACTTGCAAAAGTAGCTGAAAAATCGAGTTGGATGCATATATTCGATTGTTTTGGCTGGAATTGGACTAGGAACATTACCCTAAGATGTTTTTGGACTTATAAACTTGTTTTTGATGTGGTAATGTTCATGCTAATCCAATTTCTAAGATAATTGTCATAATTTCAAGATTTATATTAGTTTGTATGTTCATGCTAATTTCTTGAAGATTGATGATTTGAATTATCTTGTTCTTATGAGGTTCTTAGATTAATAGAAAAGTTGTGTGAAATAGTTGTTTTCAATCCATTTTAATCTAAGAGTTGATTCCAAAGTGTGTTTTTGTAACTTGTCCTCAAGTTATATGAAAAGTCACATTTAAGAATCATAAAACTCATAAAAGTTGGCAAAGGTTACAAAATGAAGAGTCTAGTTCTAATTAAATGGTTTTATGACTCCATAACTTGTCCTCAAGTTATGGAGGTTCAAGAGTCTCTTCATTAAATTAAAATAAAAAGTGTAACCTTAATTAGTTCCATAAGTTACAATAAAAAAAAGTTATTTTTTTTATTAATTAGTTTAAAGTCTTCCATAACTTGTCCTCAAGTTATGGAACTTGAAGAGTTTTTTTTTTTTTTTTTTTTTTTTTAATTAAAACTACTTTAAACTCATAAGTTATGGAATTAATTAGTTTTGAATAGTTTCAAAACTTGCCCTCAAGTTTTGGAATTTGAAAAGTTTTCACTTATGAATACTTTAATTCCAAGTTAGCCCTTAGAATTTTAAAAGTTAAAATTCAACCCTTATACTTTATACTATTATAAGTTAATAATATTTATATATATGTATAAGAGTAAAGTCAGTCTTACCGTTAGTAGGCCTCATTCACGAAGCCGGTCTATAAGGGGGGTATAAGGTTACTGCCTATAAAATGGCAGTTTAATGGGTGTCCACTCTCACCCACCGCTTCCTTGACTGGTGGAAGGTCGTTAGCCGAACGGGTAGGACAAGGACTATAATTCTCCTTTCATTAAAAGTATTAATGATAAATACGAAGTAACTAAACTCTTATTAATACCCAATCTTAGTTACTTAGGAAAATGTGAATTTGGTGCTAACCCATGAAATTACACTTTGCACTTTGCTTAAGTCGTTAGTGGAGCGTGTGTGGTTAACCGGCACACTAACCTGGATTTAACAAAGTAGGCAAAGGGTAACTTAATATTTATCATAGTATCGGTGGAGCTCGTGTGGTTAACCGGCACATCGATTGAGGGGTAAATATTAAGGGTACCAAGTATATTTGCATGGTTACTTCACACCTTGTTTTGTGATCCTCGGCATCCCAGTCACAAAACCTGAAGGGCACACTCGAGATTGAAACATGCCATTGAAAAGTTCAATGAATCTCAAAAGATCTAGGAGTTTCAAATCCAATTAAAAACCTAATTACATTATTTCGTTTTTCATGGTGGAAATTGGTAAATCGTCATTTACCTACCTTCAACTATTTTATAACTCGGATTACGGCATCCCTCTTCCAGTTATAAATAGGTTGGTGGATCCTAGCCTTAATATTTCATATTGGGTGTTATATTAAGGACTTTAGATCAACTATCTTGAATATCTCCGAAAAGATGTCTAGTTCAGACATCTATGATCTTCCCAAATCTCTTGGAACTTTACTTCCTCCACCTCCTCCAATTATTCTCCCTAACCCACAAGTTCAAGGTCACTCAAGCCCTAATGGCAAGCAAGGTCTATGTGTGATCACATCTTAGAGATGAAGTCACATATTGACAAGCTGGGAGAGTTGGGTGTCAAAGTCTTGAGAAAGTTGGTGGCTCAACTACTTTCTAAGTCACATAGTGAGTTCTTTTGGGAATCCTATGAAACAGACTAAGACAAGACCCTTAATGATCTTATCTATTTGCTAAGATCAACTTCCTAAAACGCTATGGACATTGACAATGATAACATTGGATATCCAGTAAAGCTCTCTCTTCCCAATGGAAAGGGATCGGCCATAGTCAACTCGGTTGACCCAATGGTAAAGAGAGAGGCGAAGTCTGAGATAGTCTCATTATCAAGGGTCCATAGGTAACTATTGCCAAAGGAAGGGGCATTGGTTACGAAGCTGCCAAATTTACCTAAGGATGTTAAAGTCAATAAGTTTGGCTCTACTTCAGGTAAAGTCCATTGTCTAACTCTATTAAGTACATGCTGATTCTGATCGCGAAGATGGATTTCAATCGCATGGTTCGGTGATCAGAATTTTGGGCTATTACTTAAGAGTTATGATATTTATATTGCTTAGGAATAGATAACAACAAGGTTTTCATATGGATTGTAAGGATAAGTTTTTCCGCAAAGTTTTAAAATAAAAGAAAAAGGTTTTGATTTTATTTATTTTAAGTATCCTTACAATGGCATTTGTGAAAAGTTGTTGTTTATAAGATTATTGATAGCAATATTGGAAAAATGGATTTGATTCTTTCGGTTGTGGTAGTGTCTAATATTACCAAATAAGGAAAGATTCTCATCACCCAAGGTTCAATTGGACCGAAACTTGGAATCATGCAAGTTGTATAGTATGATGAATGAGAACTTTCAGCTTGGAAAATTAAGACTAATTCCTTATGTGAATAAGGAAAGGACTAAGGGATCGAGTACACATTCTTGTGCACTGGTCAAGTCCACCACAAAAGATCAAGAAGACTATTCGTCATGATTTACTTAAGTTCAGTAAATATGGTTATACTTATAAGTTTAAGTATAAGTCTGTAGCATTGGAGAAGTTTCAATGTGAGACAGAACGAATAAGAAGAATCAATGAATGGCAGAAAGATAAAAGTTTCTCAAATCTGAAAAGATGGGAGAGTACTTTAGTATCATGTTTATGATCATCTTAATGATTAAGATACCATATCACAATTGGTCCTCTAAAGTCATCTTAGTGCATTCTTATGACTAAGAAGAGGAGTCATGAATTGTTGAAATGGTTAAATCAAAAAGATGAGTCATACTTCGTTCCAAAACAATTCTTAGAGTCATACTCCAAGATTGTAACTTGAGTGACATATCTTAAAGAGGGTTTGTTAACACTAGTCAAATGTAAGAGTAAAATGTTATCTACTCTTGTACATTTGAAATTGGTAAGTTGTGATGTTTTGGATAAAACAAAGACCAACTTAGGCCAATTGTGTAAAGTGTTAGTCTTGATAAAGAATCCGCACTATCTCTTGAATATTTGACAAGGGAGTCTTATATGTCAAGAGGACAGTGGGAGTCTTAAAGCTCTTGAAAGTTTCAAGACTTAATCAAGAATAAAACCTAAAGTCCTTCACTAGCACACGACTTGAGGTTTATAACCTATCGTGTTGAAATTTTTGTGCCTATTCAAGTTGGCTTTGCATAGGAGTTCTGAGAGTTCTCAATTGGTTGCACAACTACTTGGAAGCAATGGCAGGCACCTGAGCTGCCAAATGGCAAGAATTTAAGATTGCACAAGTTTAATCAATATGAGTTTGGATTTGTCACTAACCTTGTCTTGTGAGTATGGTTTTGACAAATCCACATGGATAAGAACACATACACTATTAAATCTAAGTGTCATAAGGTTTCTCTCCGATTCATGAAAATGATGGTGAGGAAACACTTTCACTAAGTAGATTTTAGCTAGATAGCAATTGTGATATTTGCATTCTCAAAGTCGTTAGTGGAGCGTGTGTGGTTTACCGGCACACTAACATGGACTTGTGAGAAGTGGCAAAGGTCTAAACAATTGAGACTATGATTACGGCATCCCTTTTCATAGTTCTAAAATTGTTTAGACACACATGTGAGCTATCTAAGAGAGGTGTATGATTTTCATAAAGTTTTATCAAAACAATCTAGTATCAGAAATCTGAACTTTGGTAAGAAAGTCAGCTGATTTCTGAGTACATGTCAAAGCTAGTGGGAGCATAAGTGTTATGCTAATAATCAGCATGTTAGTGGGAGCATGATAATTATGACAAAGGTTGCAAGTTAGCAATGTTAATTATAGAAAACAAAAGTTTCAATTCGCGAGGTTGCAGGGGTTGAAAAAGTTGTTTTGCTATAATTAAGGGAGAGGAAATTATACTTCATTTCAATTCTAAAAGCCTAGATTGAGATTTTAATTGTATTTAATCAAGGATATATATATATATATATATATATATATATATATATATATATATATATATATATATATATATATGAATTTCATGTTGGAATGGCTCAACATAAGGAAATTCTATATATGGGTCCATTATTTGCGTTCTAAAATTCGATTATGATTACGGCATCCCTTTTCATAATCTGAATTTTGAGAACTTGGCAAATTGAAATGGAAATATTATAGCAAAAGACTGGTTTAGTCTTTATGTGAGACATCATGAATCGTGTCCCATATGCTTCGGATATAGGATCGATTACATGTGCTATATTCATCTTTTCTAAAATTTTCCAAATGACTGGGGCATTATGAAGGGAAAAAGGTCTAGAATTGGATATGACTAAAATGATTAAGCAATTGTCGTGGACAATCTAAGGTTTACCAAAGATTGGTTGCTCAAGGACAGTTGGAAGTATAATGTTAATTCTGGAAGGACCATATTGACATAATCTGTAAGGAGGCAACTCTTGTTCAGAAGTGATAGTCAAAATGGAATATGGAAATGTTTCAAAGTTAGAAATTATTCAATCTGTGTAAGATTAGGAAACTTAATGAAAGAAGGATGTTTCCAAGGAGCTGATCTCCTTTGGAATGCTCTGTAATGATTGTTGTCAAGTCTTTCTGACTTCGTGCATAATCATTAAGAGGATCAATGCATATAAGTTTAGAATGTAACAGATTTCAGTAAATGGCATGAATTTGGAATTCTTGCATTTACAGTAAGGATTTGGGACTGTGAAAAGAGGATCATTGGAGTGATGTTCGATTGATCTATTTTACAAAGTAAAGATCATAGACAAACATAGTATGCATACTTGGTGTATGGCATGACTAGTGTTTAGAAAACATAGTGTACATGCTTGGAGCATGAGACAACTATTGTTTTAAATTCAAGTATAAAGTTGATAAAACCGAAACAATGAATAATGAGTAATCAGTATGGTGATAAATAAAAGTGTTTATTTATATTCATAGGGTTTGATACCATATTTGATTCATTTATTCTTGTGTTTCACTTTGCATGTTTTGACTTCCAGAATAACTAAGTCGCTCTTCCTGAATGATTAAGTTATTCAAACCATCCACAGTCGGTCATATGTTGGAAGTAGATATGAATCAAGACTGTCATGGGTTGGTTTGTAGAGGTCCAAGTTGGTGGACAAAGTGGTGCTACAACACTCATGAGTGCTCATAAGTTCTGAGTATTGGATTCAACCCGTACTCATTTGAATCACTTCATGGATTTTATCACGAGTGATCATGAGACGATAATATCTTATATTCTTCAAACCTAGAGATATGAGTTGTTACTATGAGTTGGTTATACATTGATTGCACGAAAACGCATTGGTAACTCGATGTTATAAAACGTGCCTTTGTGTATGATTCAAAAAGTAGTAGAACAAGCCATATGAGTCGAAGTTTATCCATTCCTTTTACCTTCGGGATAAAAGCGATATATGTGGGCCCCTCGATGATTTAAAGATGATACATGTGAGTGCTTGGCCAAGCCAGGACTGATTTGATTTGTTCAATCAGTCAGTCATCATGAATCGGAAATCGGGAAACAACAAATGGACAGAGAGAATGATTGATAATCCATGTCTCAGTCCATATGATATCTAGAATGGAGGAATATATGATCCCTTATCTAATGGACAAGTCATTGACAAAGGTCAGAGTTCATCGACAAGGTCAGAGTTCGACAGAAGCTTTTGAGAGCTACGATTGCTGATCGGTTCCTAAAGTCATACGCAATAATAGTTTTAGACTTATCCAAGTGGGAGACTGTTGGATTGATGTCTAAGTCCATAACTATAATTGGTAAGACTTGACCCGACCCGACATGGTCCATTTGGGTTGCATGGCATCATGCATTTGGATAGACTATAATGAGAGAAATAACACTTAAGGTTGGTTAATATATTATAAGTTCTCATATATTAATAAGGTTATTTAATTAGTATTGCTCAAGAATTAATTTGGAATTAATTAAGTGATCAAAAGGAGACTAATTAAATATATGGGTTGATTGTGTAAATCATTCATTCTTATATATGTGGGCTTGTGATCCAAGATTCCTTATGTTGGACTAAGTCCATGGGGTGACCCATGGATACTCCATGAAGGTTAAAATCCATGGAGCATAAGGAATGGGTAAAGTTATGAGTTACATGGTGTAACCCTAATAGCCACCATATAAAAGAATCCTATGGCTCAAGAAATCGTACACTAATGTGTGAGTGTGAGGGCTAGACGATTTCAAGGAGTGTTCAAGTTTCTCTCAAGTTATTCCAAGTGTATTTGGTGTTGTGTGAACCATTTGAGGTGTCACACTTGGGGCACTAGGCACTCAAGCTTCATGAAGACATTCTACATCAAAGAGGTATGTATTCTATCTTGTTATATTTATTATTTTGTATGCTAGATTAGGATAATACCTTGGATGTTCATAATTGTATGTATAATAGAGAAAACATAGATCCAAGGTATTTAGGGTTGCATGTACACTTAGGAGTGTTTGAATGCTCATAACCCAACATATAAGAGTATTCATATCTTCTTCATACGAGCTCCGTTTTCGATGGGTTTTATATCCACGTGTAGCTATCGACAAGATCTACAACCTTCATTTAGACTTTGTTGGTTAATTTTGACATTATTTTAAAAGATATATTTTAAACAAAATTAGACTGTTAAAGTCCATTAATTGTCGGGTTCCTATTAACGAGATCTTCGATTCTTGTTTAGACTGTTTTGGCTAACAATCAAACGATCTAAAATTCGATACCAGTGTTGCACACTGTTACGCTGGAACTTAGAAAAATCAAAACTATCACTTACGAAGTCAAATTTGGACGTTTCTCTATATGCATGCTCTCGGTTTAACGACTGCTACGACTTTAATTTCGGTTACTTAGGCTAATAAGCAACCTATCTCTGATTCACTATTTACGATACATTGACTAATCATGAAAACTTCGGAACTCTGTGAGTTCTTGATACAAAGTCAGATTTGAGTGTGTTTTATGTATGCGATTCATATCACAACTCCTACATTTTCTGCCAAGATTATTTGTCCTAAAGAATCTTCTATCGAGATTGCAATTTCATAGTTTATCGATAAATTACTAAAATGGATTTCTAATACGTCGTCTGCAAGGCGCACGACTAATGAGATTCCTAATTGAGGATTTAAATGATGATTATTTTTTATTTTGTCTAGCCCGAAGATGCGTGCGTTACATCAACGGAAGGAAAGACACAAGCCACGCTGGTGGATGTGTCTTTCAAAGCATGTTTCTTATTAACCAATTCTAGCAACATAAAAAATTTGTCCTTAGAGAGCTGAAGAAAAGACTGATTTTCACTAAGCGAAGGCCTAACATGATCAGCATTAGAAATATTATCACTTGGTTTATCTTGAAACTAGACTGTTTTTTAAAGTTGAAATCTTTTGGAAAACTAGTGAGTTTATAACATGTTTCCATAGTATGATCTTTAAGGTTGTAGTGTTTACAAACTAGGTTTGACACATTGCCAATTTTTTTCTTTTTGATCGGTACCTTTAAAAAAAGGAAAAAGAATTACTATTGCTACTACTCAAACCGATGAGGAATGTGCTTTTATAAGACTCTTCACTATATATAAGAGAAAAAGTAGTTTTAACATTCCATAAAGCATCTTGTATCAGAACAATACATGTGATTTGACTATAAGCAGTGACGAGTCTAGAACGTAAAACCACATGTTCACTATTTAACTGAAACTGATAGGACATGGAAAAAAAATCAAAAAATACTAGTTGCGGGTTCGGATCAGGTCGATTAATATAAGCCAAAAAAGATTTAAAGTTCTTACAATTGTACCCGACGGGGTCTTATATCTTGATATATTTTCACAATTGTATTTTTAATATTACTTCCTAAAGCAGTTTTTTTTCAATATATGACACAAAATTATCACTTAAAAACTGATCATCCATTTTATTGTGTACATCAGTCTTTACCAACTTCATTACTGAAAATGCGCGTTCCACACTCGTTGTTGTAACGGGTAAGATCAAAGTAAGTTTCAAGAGGAAATAAACCTTAGGAAATATTATATGCTTTCATTCTTCGACCATCGTTTTGGAAAGTTCTCCAGTGTTGTCCAACTTATCAAATCGTTCATCTTCTCGCACATCCTTAATATAATTTTTAAGTTCAATTTCAAGGACTTGAAGGTCATATTCTGTTGGAAACTCATAGCGATAAAGTGTAGCAATTTCTATTAGTTTATCCAAATCAAAGGCTTTAAAAGATCCATGTTGGCACAAACAAGCTATGCAAAATAGTAATTTCATGTTGACTTCATTAAAGCGATGGTTAAGCTCTTAAAGTTTCATATCAATCACCACCTTAAATACATCAACATGATAATGGTGCAAGTTGTTAACCTGAAAATAAAAAGAATCTTTAATATGATATTGACAAAACACAATAAATAAATAAAGTTCGTATTATCACACATTACTAACATGTTAACCTCTTCGACGATCGATTCCATCAAAATATGCATCTTCCATATCAATGATTTCAACATCGTGTTTATCACAAAACAAAGTAACATTACCTAAAAGTGGTTCCCACCTTGGTTTTTTATATCAGATTTGAATAGTTAAAAACATAAGCAAAAGGTAGTATTCTCTTTTATATTCTATTCTAACCAATATTTGTTGTCATCAAACCAAGATATATTGAATCTTTGTTGTTTACCTCCAAAAGCACGTTGTGGATACTTTGAGTTTTGAGGTTGGAAAGGACCTTTTTTCAAGTATGTCCTTCTAATTTAATCTCTTTGATTTACATGATTAAATTCAATACCCGGTTGTTCTGTTGGATCAACAAGTTGTGAACTTAAATCAACTCTCATATGCTTATGTTGTTCATTATCTTTTTCAACTGTTTTTTATCATTATTTTTATAAAAATTTGGATAAAGACATCATTAATTTTAATTTATGAAACAAACAACAATCAATTAATCAAACAAATGAACAACAATTAAATAATCAATTCACATTAAAAGTTTTAAACAATAAAAAAACCTATCGTAAAATAACGAAACAATAAAAAAAGTGAAAAAATCACTTTTAACATTCAATATTGACAAAATTTTGTCATTTGACAATTAACAACACAAAATTGATCTTTTCTCGCTTGTGATTTCTGGCCATCTTCTGACTTGCAACGACGCTAGTCGTTTACATATTTCCGCTTCGTCTCTTATGAGTGGTTTGTGATACGTGGTAATCAAAAGAATAAAGTATGGAAATTGAGGCTTGGGAATCACTAAATACGAATTGAAGAACCTCATAACAAAAGAAATGGGAATAATCTTATGAACCAGAATTACAAGAAAGTGGATGAGTTATCAGTTAACATTTTTGTCACCAATTTCCAAGAATCTATGTTAGTAAATGGTTTATGGAAGCTTTGTGAGTGTCGTGGTACTGTATTAGATGTCTATATTACCCATAAATTATAAAAAATTGGTAATAGATTTGCTTTTGTTAAGTTCTTGAAGAATAAATACTTTAATCATGTATTTGAAGACTTAAATAGAATATGGATCAGAAATTATCATTTGTATGCATCTTGGGCACGTTTTAATAGAGGCGGTAATCAATATGTTCAACATCAACAACAAGGAAGAAGGGAGCATGCTGTTAATGCAACTGGAAAAGCTTCAGAAGTGAGATCATACACATCAGCTGTTGTTGGACTCAATAATAAAGGTAAAGAAACTCGTCCTACTGGCCCAGTTAATAAGAACAACTATTGTTCTCTTGAATGTAAGCTACAAAATTCAAGATCAACTTGTGATATCTGATTCAACTTCTATTGCTTTGGGAAGTGTTAGAGATATTAGTAGTATTGAAAACTTGTATGCTATTTGTCATAAAGAACGATTCCACAACTTGAATATTGCTAATCTTAGGGGTGATTGGCTATGGATAGAATTCAAGAAAACGAACTCTTGTGTCAAATTCAAACAGAATGAACAGATGAAGGTTTATTTTCGAGAACTTAAATCTTAACACACGAATTTGGTTTTAGATTCAAAGGTGATATGGGTTGAAGTAATTAGGTTACCTTTGCATGCATGGACTCCTTCGACTTTCAAAAACGTTGCTTCAAATTGGGGCGAGGCATTATTTATTGATGATGATGTGGATGAACCCGCAGGTATAGGTAGAGTTTGCATTAAAACTAAAAACATGAATAAAGTTGAGGGCACTATTAATGTAGAAAGTAAAGGGGTAAAATGTTTGGTGATTGTTAAAGAGGTTGGAAATTGGGTGCCATCCTTTTCTCATGAAGAAAAAAATGATGATGAAGAGAGTAGTGATAGTTCAGATTCTGATCAGGTGGAGGATATTGGATCAGAGGAAGGTGAAGTAGTAAGACCTAATGTGAATATTCATGATCAGTTGATGTTATGGCTAAGTTTATTGAGGTTGGAACTTCCTTGGGGTACAAGATGATAGGATGTAACAAAAATATGGAAACAATTATCAAAGAGATGGGTGCTAGATTAGTTGATAAATGAATATTTTATCAATTAATTCTTGTAGTGTTGAGAATAAACTGAAACGAAAGAAAATATCGGGGTTGTGTTATCAATTGGGTGTTTCTTTCCTTGGTATTCAAGAAACTCGACTCACCTTTTTAGATTTTTTTTCTGATTTGTAGTATGTGGGGTAATTTTATGTTTTATTTTTCTATAGTTCAGATTGAGGTGGATCTAGCGGTATTGTTTCCATTTGGGACCCATCAGTTTTTCCTAAAATAAAAGCCACTTCGAAAGAGAATGTTCTTATAGTTCAAGGAAATTGGGTGGGTGCTACTTTGAATTGTTTCATGGTGAATATGTATGCCCTACATAAGGATGCTAATAAGAGGGATTTGTGGTCGTTTTTGCATTCGTTCATGAATAATAATATATGTAACACCCGATACTTATGGGTAAATTCCTTCCCTTATTCTTTTAAGTTTTGATGTTGGGTGTGTGTCTACACAAGGTGTAGATAGCCCTCTACGCGCTGCATAGAAGGAATCTTGGAGTTAGGGTTTTAATGATCTATGCAAGGCGTAGATCTTGGTACGCAACGCATACTTGCCCAAAGCCCATACCCTAATTTCGGGTTTTTGAGTCCTATTTAAGGGCTCTAACTCTCATGAGACCTTTCCATTCAAAGCCTCCATTCCCCAAACATTTCCTTTGAAACCCTAATTCTATTTTTGGTGCTTTGTGAGCTTATAGAGTGATTTTGTGTGCTATTAGAGAAAGAAGAAAGTGGTGGAGTTGCTTAGAAGCTTTAATCAACATTGGATCTGGAAGTTCTTTTCCCTCATACATCTCCAGGAGGTATAAAGTCTCCACCATCCATGATTTTTTTTGATAGATCAAGTTTATGCTTAAGCATTCCCATGTTTTTTCCCCATAACTTTGGTTCTTATAAATATAAGATACCCTTGGCCATTAGGGTATCATTTCCAGTAGATTTTGGAGTTGTTAAGACATAAAAATGAGAGCTTGGTCACTCTCATTTCCCCATGCATGAGTTTTTGGACAACATATGGCTTTTTAGACCTATAATTTTGTGTGGTGTCCTTAAGATGCATGAAAATGGATAAAGTCGCACACTTTATCCATTAAGACGTTCATTTAGCTTAGATCTGTAAGTTTGGTGGTATAATCTTATGTATTAAGAACTTAGTAAGTAAAGTGCACATCAGCGTAGTATACATGGCGTAATTATGGTTACGTGGCATGTAGCCTTGTTTTGTCCCGTAAAAGCCACTTGATGCTCTACGTAGGGTCTAGGGTTGTTACGCATGGTGTAACCTAGATGATGTTGACCTTTGACTTCTGATCATTGATCGTTAACTTTGACCACGTTTGACTTTTAGTCATTTAGGGTATTTTGAGTAGTAGATTGAGTCTTGGTCCCTGTTTATTGAATAGATGACATGTAGATCTGGTAATTGGAGCAGTGATCAGTTCAGCTACTGTAACGCCCGTAGATCCGGGCTAGTCGATTTAGAGACGATAAGCATCAAAAGTGACTTTTTGATAAAAGATTATTTAGATTGAATAATCTTAACTAAGTTGTAGTAGTCGTGGCAAGGTTTCCGAAAATATAAAGAATGCCGAAATCTGAGTTATAACGAAGAAGTTATGACCTGTCAAAGTTTCGCGACAGAACTGGTACGACACTGTGTGACGTAAATAGTGAATTTACGATAGAGCGATATTTAGCCTTAGTGATCTAAATGATAGTCGTAGAATACGTTAAACCGAGAATGTGCATAAAAAGAACGACTAAATCTGACTTCGTATGAGGAAGTTATGATTTTTCGAAGTTTCGACTTAGCGGTATGCAGCCCAAAGTTCGAATATGATATCGAGTGGTTTCTAGCCGAAATAATCTAAACGAGAATCGAAGATCTCGTCGATAGTAGTCCATCGGTAAAAAGACAGACGAAAACAGACGTCAGATGAAGGAGTTGTGAATTCCTAACGGAGTTTTCTTGTCCCGGCCTACTAAAAATAATATAATAAAAGTTAATGTCAAAATTAGCTGACGGAGTCTAAACGAGAGTTGTAGAGCATAATCTCACCTACGCGTGCATATAAATAACGTCGAAAACGGAGCTTGTATGCGAAAGATATGAATTTCTGAAGTTCGGGGCGCGAACCCCGACACTGTATCAGAGTTCACGACGTGAACACAGTGTTCACGACGTGAACTCAGTATTAATGTCTTCTGGAGCCTGACAGACCCAAGTTGCGATGATGCACCTGATGACTACTAAACTCACGACGTGAATATTTGAGATTCACGAAGTGAATCGAGAAAAATGGCCCTATAAATAGAAACCGAAGGGCAGCCGACCATGGTTGCTAATTCCTTCATTCTCTCACTTCCTACACCCTCTCTAGCCCTCTTGAAGCAACCCCGAAGCCTCGATATCATCTCAACACCCGAAGCAAGTCCCGAAGCCCCGAAGATCCTGAGAGAAAGAGTTTTCGAGCCGAAACTCTGCCCGCGAAAAGTCCGGTTTCTGAGAAAACATTCCGGTTTCATCAAAGAATACTACTTGAAGGGCCGTAGTGCTGTCCGATAATCGTCTTATCAAGTGAGTGTATAGTCACTTACATCTTACACATAGATATGAAGTATTTTATAAAATACGTGCTATGTGTATATATATTGTTTGTTTATTAAGATAGATCAGACATACCCGATCCGGGAAAATGGATTAGGTAAGGAGGTAAATTTTAGATCCGAGAGTACGGATTATGTATTTTTGAACTATGTGTTCATCCGATAAGGTATCATGTGCATAGTACCTTTCATGAACATGATTTTAATACAAGTATTGTTTGAGTGTGTCAAATATATGTTTTGTGTGAGTTATTTGGTGATGTCTGAATTAAGTGTTAAAGAACATACCTGATTGTTTATGATAACTTAGGTTAAAGAGTAAACCTAAGGTTTGTTATAGTGGTTATGGGGTAGTATCTCTTTATGAGTACGAGTGAGATATATATGGAGAATAGAACTTTAAAAGTATGTCGTCGATCCGGGAGTATGGATTAGACTTAGTCAGTTGTCCTTAGTCCGAGAGTATGGATAGGACATAGTTATTTGTTATTAATCCGGGAGTATGGATTAAGACATAGTTATTTGTTATTAATCCGGGAGTATGGATTATGACACAGTCAGTTGTCCTTAGTCCGGGAGTATGGACAGGACATAGAATCTATCATTGGTCCGAGAGTATGGATTTAGATATAGACCAATTGTCCCTTATCCGAGAGTATGGATCAGGTCGAGAGGTTAGTTTTAGATCCAAGAGTATGGATCAGGTCGAGAGGTTAGTTTTAGATCCGGGAGTATGGATCAGGGCGAGAGGTTAGTTTTAGATCCGGGAGTATGGATCAGGCCGAGAGGTTAGTTTTAGATCCGGGAGTATGGATCAGGCCGAGAGGTTAGTTTTAGATCCGGGAGTATGGATCAGGTCGAGAGGTTAGTTCTAGAATCCGGTAGTATGGATTAGGTGAAGAGGTAAATTTTAGATCCGAGAGTATGGAATGGGCTCAATCATGGACTCGAGAATATAGATTAGATCGGGAGTAAGAGTTATAATTTAAGGTCCGAAGGTATGGATAGTCTCGTTGAGAGGATTGACGGGGTGGGGAAAGAGTCTGTTAAAGAGTTAAATATATGCTAAAGAGTTAAATATATGTTAAAGAGTTTATGAGTGAGTGCATAGTTACTTTCTTCTACCGCATAGATATGAAGTATTTGCTATGAAATATGTGCTATGTGTTTATACGTTGTTTGTTCACTTGAGTTGGAAATTGAATGAATATTTTATACAGGTTTTAAGCCGTATATGATTGTATAAGGATATTGTTATCTACAAATATGTTGGGTAGAACATGGGTAGATAGTTGATGTGTGATAAAAATAAAATGTTGAGAGGCCTCGATGTTATTGTGATCCAGTCATCTAGCGGAGTTTAGATGACGACCACGAACTTTTATAGACAGTCTAGTGGAACACTGACAGGCTCGCCACCTGTAGGTGTTAATGAACTTGGGTGTTCATTTTCTGTACTCCATCCCCCACATGGTTGCCTTGTTTGACTTATATTGCTGAGGAAACCCCGAAGCATGTGTTGTCGCCCCGATGAAAATCCTTAGGCTAGGTCCCTTGTGATAGTTGTTTTAGGGACGTAAAGTGAGGATAACGTGAATGGGTAATTGGGTTATTGTTGGTTGATGAAATTAATATAATTGTTTATTGTGGGTTGAAAACCCTATATGCTCACCAGGCTCCCAAGCCTGACCCACTCAGTTTTCTCTGTATTACAGGTAGTGGCGCGAGAGCATAAGTTGGATGACTTATCAAGATATTTTGATTATAGGCCTGTTGTGTAAATATTTGTTGTAAGGCTTATAATGTGCCGTTTATGCTTTTGTCTGTATCAGAACATGACATCCCGAGTTTTGTTATATAATGAAAATACATTTATTTAAGAAATGCTTTGGTAAATCTTATTTTATCATATTTCTTTTTGGGAACAAATTCTGCAACTCTTTTAATCAAAGGATTGCTCTGAAATTATTTTAAAAGCATAAATTAAACCGTCTTTTCTAGCCGTGAATTTGGGGATGTCACAGCTACCTCCTAAATTTTTAGGTGAATTTTCCTCACTGGACTTCTGGGTCGAAGACACCAATGTCGGCCCACTCGGTTAAGTTATATATCCTAGTATATAGGATGTTGTTATGATATAGTGATCTGTTAGACTGGTAGATCTTTATGATTACATGTACTTACCGGTTATTGATTATTGTTTGTATATATCAACATGGTGTGGTTGGGTGAAGGCGGTCCTGCTTTGTGTTGAAGGCCAAGATACTCAAGTGGTCCAGTCAATACTGTAGGCCGAAAGGAATGGTCTAGCTTATTTTGTAGGCTCAGAAGCGGTCCAACTTATTGCTTAAGGCTCAAGTAGCAGTCCAGCCTTGTGTTGTAGGCCTTATATGCATGCATTGTATATATATATATATATATATATATATATATATATATATATATATATATATATATATATATATATATATATATATATATATATATATATATATATATATATATTGTTGTGTGGGGTACTTTAGAAAAACTCATTAAACTTTGCCATACAGTTGTTGGTTTTGTGGTTTCAGGTGCAAGGCATAGGCGTGATTGTACACGACATCCTTGGGATTTGTGTTTGAGAGATGTTATTGGATACTCTGATTTTATGTTTATGTCTGGAAAAAATGTTTTATATTACTGGTGGTTTATGAAAATGATTTTTGAAAAACAAAAAATTTTATTATGATTTTTAGGATGTTACAATAAAGGTGCACATTTCTTTTTTGGTCATTTTAATGCGGTGAGATCTCCAACTGAGAGATTGGGTTGTTTTTTTTTCTCAATGACTTGCAGATGATTTTAATTCTTTTATTACTAGTTTGGAATTTTGTGAAATTCCTTTGGGAGGGCTCTTTTTTACTAGAGTTAGTAAAAATGGTGGTAAGTCTAGCAAGTTGGATCGATTTTTAGTTTATCGCGATGTAGTCGACAATCACAAAAATCATAATCAGGGTTCTTTTTTACTATCTCTGATCATAGACCTATTTTTCTTTCTGAAAAGCGACATGACTATGGTCCCCGTCCCTTTATGTTTTTTAATTCTTTGATGAGTGAAGATGGCTTTGATCAGGTGGTGCGTTTTTTTTGGGTTAAAGATACGAGCCAAGTTGGTGATACTACAAATAGAATTCTTAAAGATAAATTTAAAGGTCTTAAAGTTGTTTTGAAAGAATGATGGAATGAATTTAAGACAAAGCGTTGTGAAATCAAAAATTCTCTTCTCAAAAGTCTTCATGAGATTAATTTAAAGATTGATGATGGTACGACTACTTTGGAAGAAACTGAAGAACGTGTTGGTCTTAAAACCCAATTGTATGAATTGGAAAAAAAATTGCGGATTTATCTCAGAAGGAAAAGATAAAATGGTGTATTGAGAGGATGAAAACTCCAGATATAATCATGGCATAATCAATGTAAAAGACGTCAAATTGTTATCCATGGGGTGAAAGTGGAAGGTGATTCGATCGAAAATCCAATCCAAGTGAAAAAAGTTTTTTTTTCGAGTTTTATAAAGAAAAATTCAAAAAATGTCAATCTATTGAGATCTTTAGTAGAAGTCAGAATTTTCGTTGTTTGACTGATGTTGATGTTATCGGTTTGGAGAATAAGGTTATAATGGACGAAATCAAAAATGTTGTCTGGTCTTGTAGTGGGGAGAAGGCTCCTAGTCCAGATTGTTTTACTTTTGCTTTTATTAAAAATTATTAGGAGTTGTTAAAAGATGACATTATTGCTTCGGTAAAGGAGTTTATGAGTACAAAAAGAATACCATCACGTTGTAATTATTCTTTCCCTACTTTAATTCCTAAGAATAATAGCTTGGTGGTCGTAAATGATTTCCAACCTAATAGCCTTATAGGAATGCAATACAAATTTTTTGCAAAAATATTAGCTCTTAGATTGGCAAAAATCATTGATTTGGTGGTTAGCAATGAATAAACGGATTTTGTGAAAGATCATTGGATTTTAGACGACCCACTTATGGTTAATGAGGTGGTTGATTGGTATAAAAAGAATAAAAAAGAATGATGCTTTTGAAAATTGATTTTGAAAAAGCCTATGATTCAGTTAGTTGGTGTTTTCTAGAACATATGATGCAGTTTATGAATATTGATGATAAATGGCGTGCTTGGATAAAGCCTTGCTTGATCTCGAGTAGAGCATTTGTTCTTATAAATGAGAGTCCAACTGAAGAGTTTCATTTGTTTAGAGGCCTTCGTTAAAGAGATCTGTTATCTCCATTCCTTTTTATTCTTATTATGGAAGGACTTCATGTAGCTATTGAAGATGCAAAGGCTGCTAGTCTTTTTTATGGTGGTCAGGTTGGTAAGGGTAATCTTTGTATTTCTCACTTGTTCTATGCCGATGACGTTATTTTCCTTGAAGATTGAATGAGAAGTAATATTTGTAATATTGTTCGTATTTTGCACTGTTTCTGCCTAGTGTTAGGTTTGAAGATTAACATGTACTGTCACACCCCCAAACCAGAACGACGGAAATGTTTGGGGGCGGAGGACGTCATGTAAGTATCACAACACATGTATTATAGTAATCAAAGTACAAACAACCATTGCATTAATAAGTATAAGTTTTACATAAGTGTTTAAACATTACATATTCAAACATCAAAGTAGATACAGTAGAAGACAAGAGTCGCAGTATGGTACTAGGTAGTCTTCTCAAAACTTCGGGAGTGTACCTGTCTACTGGATTCCTAAGAATACAAGTTATTTTGAAAGAGTTGATCAGCATTTAAGCTGGTGAGTTCATAAGTATTTTAGTTATATGAAGTACACTCCAAGTTCTTGGAAAAGTTAACTGGTTCCTCCAGAAAATCCTATATTTTATGACATGACAAATGATAACCATAATAGTTCCCTCTACAATTACTTAGTTTATTCTAGTTATATATAACCTAATATCGAATGGACAGTTAAATGAGTGAATCTGCCCTAAGCCCACAACCAAACAAGGAACAGGAAGTAAAGCGGAAGTCACACATTTCACTGTCAATCGGATATTACTTATATATAAGTCTGATGTATAAACCAAGGAATTATAGAATTAACCACTAAAGGTCATTTATGTTATACTAGTTTAAAGGGAGTGAATGACTAAGTTCTGTTGAAACATAGAACTGACCCTCTTAAACTTGATCCAAACCGCAACCATTATCTTATCCGCAACCACTCTCTCATCAGCAGTCAAGCACCGCAACCGCAGTCATCTTAGTCATCAATACTTAGTCTTAGTTTTTATCTGTTTTTCTTTAAGTACTTTCTTTTATCCAGTGTGCAGTGCGTGGCAACTCTTAACAGATAGGACTTTTGTAATCTTCGAGACTCTATAAATATAGTTCTCTCTTTCTGATTAAATACACAATCTCTCTACGTATCTTGAATCTAAAATCTCCATCTTACTATCTCACCTTAAAGATACTCTGATTCTAATATCGTTATCTCTTCGGAGCAAGTCAATCTCGACTTAATCACTAAGTTTGATCTAACTTACTAACTTGGTCTGATTGCATTCCTCGTTAAGAATCAACTTAAGTGTATACTTGATATAATACTTGCTGTCTTTTATATTTCCTTATATTTCCGCAACTAATCACCTAACTATCTAACTCTAACTTATATTATTGTTGAGCTTTATGATCCTTTGAGATTAACTTTAATTTCCGCAATATAAACTTGTTGTAACGTTTGTTCAAGTGTGTTTCTCAAGTTTTTCTCTCAACAATTTGTATCAGAGCCAAAGTGGTTGCTTTTTGAAGCAAAACTCTGATTTTCAAAAGGCCTTCTATATCACTGAAGCTCACTTCTTAAAAAAAATACAACAAAAAAATATTTTCAAAACAATGAAATATGGCACAAGCATTATCTTTCAATGTTTCCAGCAGTGTTGGTGGTTCTAATAGAGCTCCAATATTGGTGGCAAACGAATATCATCACTGGTCTCAGAGGATGGAAAGATACTTAAGGAGACTTGGAAGAAATGTATGGCGATCTGTAGAAGAAGGGCCACATGTCCTTGTTCTTACACCAATTCAAACCGACGGCTCCACAACCAGACTAGGAGGAGGTCAACCAGCCCTGAATCGTCCCACCAAAGACGATCTCGATAAAATGGAAAATGATGTTGTTGCCTTTTATGAGATTTCTTGTGGAGTTGCTCCTGAAAACTTCGACATTATCATAAATTGCAAATCATCAAAAGAGATCTGGAATGTTCTCAAAAACTTATATGATGGTTTAGAACAAGCTCAAGATAAGAAGCTCACAACCGCACTCAATGAGTTCAACAATTTCAAAGCTCATACTGGCGAAAGTTTGGAAGACTCCTTCAAAAGGTTCAACCTGATTGTCACTAAGTTATCTAATGTTGGCACGGTTCGAAGCAACCATGAGACAAATCTTCAGTTTCTCAATGGTTTGGGAAGACATTGGACTACTGCTAAGATGATAGTCCAAGGAGATAGAAAGATTCATTATTTATCTCTCTACAAGCTCTACGGTGAACTGCAAGCACAAGAATCCACTGTACTCAAAGATTGTGATGATTTTGGAGGACCACTTGCTCTTATAGCACAAGCTCTACATACTCAATCTTACACTCCCTCGTATGACAACCCTCCACAGTCATACGAAGCTGACTCAGATTATGATGATGAAGAAGAATTTCAGAATGCAATTGCTCTTATTAGCCAACAGTTCAACAGGCTACCACCTCCTTCTTTTCTTAAAAATCAGCAGTTCAACAAACCTCCATTCAACCGCAACTTTAACCTTCAAAATAATCACTCTCGATATCCCAAAAATTCTCACCCACCACCGCAACCTTAGTCCACTCAACCCAAGGAGGCACCGAAGCCCATCAATCCAACTGACTTCGGTACCTCTTCAAAAGATAAAAGTGATATTGTAATCTGTCACAAGTTCAACAAGGAGAATCAATTTGCAAAAGACTGCAAAGCTAATATAGTGAAAGATAGAGCATTCTACCTTAGAATGGCTCAAGAATTGGAGGAAAAGGAAAAAGCAAGGGCATACGTAGCCCATGTAAAAAGAGACCATCAAGTTTGGTCATCCGGAGATGAAGATGAAGACATCAACAACATCAAATGAAAAGGCAAGATTTGCATGCTGGCAACTACGGATGACGATGGGTCTACAAAGTTGGAAAAGAACTACTGCTATATGGCAAAGGATGAAACTCTAAGCATCGTCGAACAGGTAAAACTCATGATTCAAACTCTAAATTATAGCATGCATGACTGTCAACCCTTCATAGACAATCTTAATGACACATGTGTTGCCGTCCTTACATACTATAACAAAGCTCTTGATGAGAAGAACATAGCGTCCCAAGAGATATTTCACGTAAGAGGACGACTGGATAACAAAAGACTCAAAGTAGCTATGTTAGAAAAGACTTAGAGTTAGAGAAAGATGCAAGAATGTTGAGTGAAACACAATTAGAAATAGCTTTGAACCAAAGAGATTTAGCTCAGAGTGAGATTGTACGTTTAAATCTTTTAATATAAAAACTGTTCAATGAAAGTGAAGCTATTGAAAATTTTGTGAACAATGGAACCGTAGATAACACCTATAATTGGGGTTGGTCCAATGGATATCCTACCGCAAAGGATTCCTCACCCCGGTTTAACAAAGATCCACTTTATGTCCCTCGTGGCCGAGAGTTCCATTTCCCAGTCAATGACAAAACCTTTCCCGAAGACATCAGAACTCACTTCGGTAGACTTCATAACCTAAGTAAAAATTATGTCATTGAGGAAATTATGCCTGAATTTTCGGGTCACTCAAGTGATCAAATTCCTATCTGTGGCACAATCTATCCCAATTCTCAGACTTCATCAGTTGTTGATGACGGAATTATCATAGAAGGTCCCGAAGTCTCAATGGACTTTCCATCTCTGCTCTCAGACTGCAGTGTCTCTCACTGCAGTCATGGACCACATTATGCTCATTTGCCTATTATCAAATGTCCCACAAAAGTCTCAACTCAGACTTACTCTGCGGTAGTCAAATCTTCCTTACCGCAGACTATCGTCAAAAGCACTGTGACTCTTCAGCCAATTCATCATGAAATTCCCATAGAAAACTTTGAAGTGGGTCAATGCTCTCAAAATCTTGAATCTTCTAGTTCGGATGAATCTAGCCCTCATTTTCAAAAATTATCAAAGGTTTCCAGGAAACCGCAGCTGAACATCAATGACTGCGGTTCTCCAAAAACCGAGGCTAAAAAGGCTTTCAAAGAGGAAATTCGATCCCGTGGCAAAAATCGGGAAACTTTTTCAAACAACAAAAAACGTGTCAGAATTCCAAAATCTAAGAGTCCAGAAAAGTTTGTTTTCTCAAATTATCTTTCAAAAAACTCTTCAACCAAGAAAACAAACAAAAGGGAATGTACAGTCTCGAAATCCTTTTCAAAAACATTTGACACAACCCAAAAGAAAGTAAAGTCTTTTCGAAGCAATGGTTTTCAAATCTATTCCTCAGATGACCCAAAATGGAAAGGGATTTTACCAACTGCAATACCTTCAAAATCACATCAAAGTTTTAAGAAATCACTTTCAAAAAGATCTACACGTACTCCCACTCCTGCAAAACGTACTTTTTCAAATTCCAACAGCACTACTGTCAGATCTCACCTCTCTCGGACTGGTCATAAGCCTACTTCTTCATCCAGACCGCTGACCAAACAAAGTGTCAGGGTAAATGACAAATCTTCTGTATGTCAGTGTAGTTGTCAAAGAAATTCATCTCATGTTAAATCTCGTTCTTTTCAAAAACCTCGTAACTTTTCTAGGCCAAATAGTTGACACGAAACCTGTCCCTGCAAAATCGGCTCATGAATCAATTAGAAATTCATCCTTTATCCCAGGCTCCAAACTCGTTTGGATGCCTAAACTAACCGTGTAATTCTCAGGCTATGTGCAAGGAGGAACAAGAAGAAGAATGGTTAATCGATAGTGCCTGCTCCTTGCACATGACCAGAAGGTTGGAGTACCTTCGGGATTTCAGGCCAATTTGCAATGGTGTAAACGTCACATTCAGCAACAATGCGAATGGGATAATCTGAGGTTATGGTTTACTTACTACAGGAAACTTTTCTATTCAAAAGGTTGCTTACATAGAAAGCCTCAAACACAATCTCATCAGTGTAGGCCAACTATGTAAAGCTGGCCACAAGGTTGAATTTGACAACGAATACTGCTATGTAATGACAAGCGATAGAAGCACTTGTTTAATCAAATCCAAGTACGAAGGAACCATGTATCCACTGGGTATTTCTCTGATCATTGGGAAACCGCAACTATGCTTCCTATCCAAAGCAGTATCTGAAGTCAGTTGGCTATGGCACCGAAAGCTTGCTCATTTTAACTTCAGATATATCAACAATTTGGTCACCGGAGAACTCGTCCGAGGTCTCCCAATTCTCAAATTCAGCAATGCTACACTCTGTCCTTCCTGTGAATGTGGCAAACAATCCAAAGCAAGTCACCCAATGGTGATTGATTCTTCAATTTTTGAACCACTGGAACTCCTACATATTGATCTCTGCGGTCCATCTTGTCACACCCCCAAACCAGAATGGCAGAAACATTCGGGGGTGGGTGACTTCACGTAGTATCATAACAGTTGAATATTGTAAAGAAAGTAAACACAACCATCATAAATATAATAAAAACTTACATTGTTGCGTGTAATACATGTTTCAAAAGAATATTACAAATATGATGATTTAAAATGTTTTGATAATAGATGCCTTAGCGTTCCTTCTCCAAAAGCTGATGGTTACCTGTATTACTGATTCCCTGAGAAATACAAGTAGTTTTGAAAAAGTGTCAACAATTAAGTTGGTGAGTTCATAAGCGTTTTTGTACTAAAATTTGTATCTCCTTTAGTAAAAATAACTAAATGTGTTTTCCAAAAAATCCAATATTTTCTACATATAGTTTGAAAAAGTTCCAAAGGCTGGAGTGCAATAGTATCTTTCGTGCTCAAAATGGTGAAAGTGTATTTATACTCGAATAATGTATTTGCTGAATGCATTCAAGAGTCTCGTAAATCAAACTTATTTTAATACTTCCGTGTGAGTTTTATAACCATGCTATTGACCCAGAGTGCCTGTAACAACGTTCTTCAGGCGTTGTAGTGTTATGATGTTTGTCACCCCAGACCTGCCGGTCTAATTGTAGCTAACAGTTTAGGTGCGGGATTGTCAATCCCGTATAGATCTATACACAAGTATCACGCTCTCTCTCCAAGAGATTATGGTTTATAATACAGGACTTGAAATGCGTACTTGTGAGTACGTTGAAGTTGAATGTCTCACAACACTTAGTATTAATAGATTTACGGAAAGAAAAGTCTATATTTCATGTAGATGAAAGTATTTCATTTTCACAGTGTATATGTAAAGATGTAATGAATAACCCGTGAACTATACCCCTTATAGTTTTTCCGAAAGTGTGTTCCATTTGATGATAAAAACTTGGTGTAATATCAACTTTGCATGCGAAGTGTAACAGTGGTATTAATGTTGTTTAACATCCATAAACAAAATCTAGATTAAGTATTTGAAAACATTTCTAATGATGTGTATTTTAAGTGCGAGTTTATCTCGTGTTTCACTTGTATTCCCCCCCCCCCCCCCCTTAAAACATGAAAAAGACGTGAAAATGTAGGGGTATGAACTCACCTGGAAAGTGTGGTGATTTGAAGAAAACGAGTTTTTCTCGGGCAGCACTTCGACCGGGAAATGGTAAGTTTTCTCAGGATTCTCGGCGCTTCGGACCTTCGTCGGGGCTTGGATATGTAACCGGGGTGTCGGGGTCGTCTCGGGGTGCTAAATGTGGAGTAGAACTGAGAGAGAAAAGGGAAATGAGCAATGAGAGTCGGAACCCTCGCATGCTATTTATAGGGTGAATTCTCAGGATTCACGTCGTGAGCATGGGATGGCTCACGTCGTGAGTTTGGCCCATAGACGCGACGACTGGTGGTCTAGCCCTGGCACACATCAGTCATAGACTCACGTCGTGAGTCTCTCTTGCTCACGTCGTGAGTTTCAGATAAGGTTGGTGTGCGTGCCTCGAACTTCCGAAATTCATATCTCTCGCATACAAGCTCTGATTTCGACGTTCTTTATATCCACGCGTAGGTGAGAATATACTCTACAACTTTCATTTAGACTCCGTCGGCTAATTTTGACTTTAATTTTTAATATTATATTTTAAGTAGGCCGGGACAGGATAATTCCGTTAAAAATCCATAACTTCTTCATCCGATGTCCGTTTTCGTCTGTCTTTTTACCGTTGTACTGCTATTGTCGAGACCATCAACTTTCGTTTAGGTTGCGTCGGCTAAAAATCGCTCGATCTTTATTTCGAGTTTTTAGCTGTCTACTGTTGTTCTGAAACTTTAGAAAAACATAACTTCCTCATACGAAGTCAGATTTCGGTGTTCTTTTTATGTATGTTCATGGTTTAACATAATCTACAACTTTCGTTTAGATACCTAAGGCTAAAAAGTATTTCATTGAAGTTTCGTGTTTTACGCTTAAGAGTGTTTTACCGGTTTTGACGCGGATCTTTGATTGGTCATAAATTCTTCGTTATAACTCGGATTTGGGTGTTCTTTATATATTTGGAAACCTTGACAATATGTTTAACATTTTATGCAACCCAAATGAGACTTTAGAACACTTCATTTTTGACGCCATTTTATTACATCAAAAATAGTTTAATATTATCTGACTTTTTGAACATTACATTGACTTGAAATATCGGGTTGTCACATCATCCCCCCGTTAGAGAGAATTTCGTCCCAAAATTTAATTTAAGACAGAGTTTATGGAGCAGGAAAAAGATGTGGGTACTTTTGTTTCATCTGATCCTCGCGCTCCCAGGTGTATTCAGGTCCTCGCTTGGCATTCCAACGAACCTTCACAATGGGTATGCGACTTTGTTTTGTTCTTTTAACTTCACGATCCATGATTTCTACAGGTTCTTCCGCGAAGTGGAGACTCTCGTTGATTTCAATTTCGTCCAGAGGGATGACGAGGGTCTCATCAGACAAGCACTTCTTGAGGTTCGACACGTGAAAGGTAGGGTGTACGTTATTGAGTTCCTGCGGTAATCGAAGTTTGTATGCCACCGGGCCGATCCTGGCAAGGATCTCGAATGGTCCGATATACCTAGGGTTGAGTTTCCCACGTTTTCCAAAACGTATCAAACCCTTCCAGGGGGAGACTTTTAATAGTACCCAGTCCCCAACCTGGAATTCCAAGGGTTTCCGTCTTTTATCTGCATAACTCTTTTGTCTGTCTCTTGAAGCTTTTAATCGTTCTCGGATTTGGACAATCTTCTCAGTAGTTTCTCTTATGATCTCCGGGCCAGTGAGAGTGCTGTCTGGTACTTGACTTCTTGCTTGTTGTGTGTCGCCCACTTCAGCCCAGCACAGAGGTGATCTGCACTTACGGCCGTAGAGGGCTTCGAATGGAGCAACTTTGTTGCTAGTGTGATAGCTATTGTTGTACGAGAACTCGATCAACGGTAGATGGGTATCCCAAGCCTTACCAAAGTCTATCACACAAGCTCTTAGCATGTCCTCTAACGTTTGAATGGTCCTTTCACTCTGCCCGTCTGTCTGTGGGTGGTAGGCTGTACTCATGTCCAGCTTAGTTCCCATGGCTTTATGCAGCGATTGCCAGAATCGTGATGTGAATCGGCTATCTCTATCGGAGATAATAGATATCGGTACTTCGTGAAGGCGCACTATCTCTTTAATGTAGATCCTTGTCAGCTTCTCCAGTTTGTCTGTCTCTTTTATTGGTAGGAAGTGTGCAGATTTGGTTAATCTGTCAACGATAACCCAAATGGTGTCGAGTCCAGCCGTAGTCTTAGGCAACTTGGTTATGAAATCCATGGTTATCCGTTCCCACTTCCACTCGGGTATCTCTGGCTGTTGAAGTAGTCCTGAGGGATTTTGATATTCTATCTTAACCTTCGCGCAAGTCAGGCACTTGCCCACAAAGGTAGCTATATCGGCTTTCATGTTCGGCCACCAATACAACCTCTTGAGGTCTAAGTACATCTTGTCTGAGACGGGATGTACGGAGTAGCGAGTTTTATGAGCTTCGTTCATGACAACATCCCTGAATTCACCAAATTTTGGTGTCCAGATCCGGTTCATGAGACAACGAACTCCGTCATCCCTGACTTCAAGGTTTTTGTCCATTCCTCTCAATGCTTCACCTGCCATGTTCTCTGGTCTCAAGGCTTCTTCCTGTGCTTCTTTGATTTGTGCGGACAGGTGTGAGTGGATGGTCGTGGTTAATGCTCTTACTCGGCTGCCCGAGTACTCCTTTCTGCTCAAAGCGTCTGCAACCACGTTGGCTTTTCCGGGGTGATAACGAATTTCACATTCGTAATCATTTAGTAATTCCACCCACCGTCTTTGTCTCATGTTGAGTTCTTTCTGGTTGAGGATATGTTGGAGGCTTTTGTGATCGGTGAAGATGGTGCACTTGGTACCGTAAAGGTAATGCCTCCAGATTTTTAGGGCGAACACTACTGCTCCCAATTCGAGGTCGTGCGTCGTGAAGTTTACCTCGTGCGTCTTCAGTTGTCTTGAGGCATAGGCGATGACCTTCCCTCACTGCATTAGGACACATCCCAGTCCCTGGTTTGACGCATCACAGTAGACCACAAAGTCTTTTGCTCCTTCTGGCAAGGATAATATAGGTGCGCTGCACAGAGCTCGCTTCAGCGTTTGGAACGCAGTGTCTTGTTTTTCTCCCCAATTGAAGGTTACACCCTTCTGAGTCAGGGTGGTAAGTGGTTTGGCAATCTTCGAAAAGTTTTGTATGAACCTTCGGTAATACCCAACAAGGCCCAAGAATTGCCGGATTTCTGTTGGAGTCCTTGGAGTTGTCCAGTTTTCGATTGCCTTGATTTTGGAAGGGTCCACGTGTATCCCCTCCTCGCTGACCATGTGACCTAGGAAATCTACTTTCTGAATCCAAAATTCGCACTTTGAGAATTTTGCGTAAAGCTTTTCTGTCCTTAATGTTTCCAAGACCTGTCGGAGGTGTTGGCTATGTTGCTCCTTGCTCCTTGAATAGATGAGTATATCATCTATGAATACAATCACAAATTTGTCCAGGAAAGGACGACATACTCGGTTCATCAAGTCCATGAACACTGTCGGTGCATTTGTTAACCCAAAGGGCATCACTACAAACTCGTAGTGACCATAGCGAGTCCGGAATGCCGTTTTGGGAATATCTCCTTCCAGAACTCGCAGCTGGTGGTACCCAGATCTTAAATTGATCTTTGAGAAATAGCTTCTCCTTGTAGTTGGTCGAATAGATCGTCTATGCGCGGTAAGGGATATCGGTTCTTGATCGTGAGTTTGTTCAGCTCTCCGTAATCGATGCACATGCGAAAAGATCCATCCTTCTTCTTTACGAACAGGACTGGCGCTCCCCAAGGTGAGAAGCTTGGTCTGATGAATCCCTTGCTTAGAAGTTCGTTTAGCTGGCTGGATAACTCCTGCATTTCTGCCGGTACTAGACGGTATGGCGATTTTGCTACTGGGGTAGCTCCGGGGATCAAGTCGATCCTGAACTCGACTTGATGTTCTGGTGGGACTCCTGGAAGATCTTCTGGGAAAACATCTGGGAAATTGCAGACTTTCGGAATGTCTTTAATGTCTTTCACTTCTCGTTTCTTGTCCACCACGTGGGCTAGGAAGGCATGATATTCTTTGCGAAGGTATTTTTGGGCTTTGACGCAAGAGATGGTTTGTAAATTTGTACCAGGTTTGTCACCATAAATGATAAGATTTTTGCCGCTTGGCAGATTGAGGCGAACGGCCCTTTCGTGACAGAGTATATCGGCATGGTGAAGGCTTAACCAGTCCATACCGATGATGACATCAAAACTTCTTATAGTAATTGACATAAGATCGATTTGGAACAAGTGTTCATTTAAATCTAACGTACAACCTATGTACATATCGTTTGCGCTTTCCGTTTTACCATTTGCCATTTCTACTGTGAATATTTTATTGAGTGCTTGGGGTTTTTGATTAAGTAAGTGTTTGAATTTATGACTCACGAAACTTCTCTCCACACCACAGTCAAAGAGTATGCATGCATAACTGTTATTGATGAGAAACGTACCCGTAACCACTGTGGGATCGGCTATTGCCTCGTTCTGCCCTATTGCCAGCACTCTTCCTATACCGCCAGCATTCTTTGCCTTAGGGCAATCCCTCTTGTACTGCCCAGTTTCCCCACACCCATAACATGCCTGGCTCACACCAGCACCAGGAACTTGGGTGATTGGTCGCGCCGGTGCCCTAGAGAAACGGGCAGTGTTCCCTTTCCTGTCGCAGTTTTTACAGTGCATCTCCTTGCAATTCCCGTTGTGATGGTAATTACATTTGTTGCACTTTGGTAGGTTCCCAGCATATTGTTTTACCGGCGTAGGGGTAACAGGGACAACAGTAGGGGTAGTAGCAGCATGAACCGCCACTATTTGTTTCTTTGAAGGTTCTTGCGAATTCTGACTTTTCCTTTTGTTCCAAAAGTTCTTCTTGTTGTTGTTGTTGGCATTGTTGTTATTGTTGTTGATTCCTTTGGTTGGTTCCGGAACGATGGTCGTGACATTTTGGCAGACCCCATGATCGACGAGGGACTGTGCCAGTTGTTTGGCACTGTCGAATGTCGTGGGATTGGAAGCTAGCACACTTCCTCGAAGCTGGGGCGATAGCCCCCAGATATATCTTTCCACCTTCTTGCTTTCTAGGGCCATCATCCCTGGGCAAAGTATTGTCAAATCACTGAACCTATTCGTATAGGTTGTGATGTCCGAGCCCACCATAGTCAATTCCCAAAGTTCCTGTTCAAGTTTCTGGATCTCGCCCCTTGGGCAGTACTCTCGCAGTAGCATTTGCTTCAGGTTCTCCCAACCCATGGAGTTTGCCACCACCAGGGTTAGTGACTTGACGTGGCCATTCCACCACGTGAGGGCTCGTTCGGAGAAAGTACAGGCGGCAAATTTTACTTTGCTCTCCTCGGAGCATGAGCATATCTCAAACACGGCTTCCGTTTTCTCTATCCATTGGGATAAAGCCATCACTCCCCCGGTTCCATTAAAGGGGATGAGTTTGCTGTTGGAGAAGTCTTTGTAAGTACATTCCCCGGAACGACTCTGGTTTTGGCCATTCGTAGAGCTGTTTATTCCTCCTCCTGATTCGTTGTTACTCATTTGCGCCATTGCTGCGGTTACGGCAGCTATTACAGCAGCCTGAAAGGTAGCAGCATCCATCGACGGAGGGGGTGGTGGAGGTGGTGTTGGTGTTCATGCATTATTGAAGCATCGAGGATTTCTTCTTGGTGGCATGATTCTGCCACAAGTTAAGAGACGAATCCTTGATAAGTCATTAGCAATGATTATGGAAGGTTTTAGTATTATAAGTTTTGGTTCTGAACATTTCTGGTTTTTGCATGTTAATGGAAACCTTCAAAATAAGTGTATGATTCTTTTAATAATTTAAATGGAATACTCAAGGAAATAATAAATGCGTGTCAATTTCATTGATATTAGGATATGATACAACGATCAGGAAAATTTGACCTTTTATAGGTCTAGGGTACATCAATGAAAATGGGAAAATTTGACAGCATTCCTGCCTCTGAATCATGTACTCACAATCCGTCGGGTTTACATTTATAGAAGAAAAGGTAACACCAACACTTAGCCGATAGGTATAGATACAGCACCAGAAGCACGCGCTCTACTCCGAGCGGGTAGCACGTTGCAGACCATGGTATGTGGTTGTGGATGCCTTAGCTCGGGCTACTTGATGTTCAGCCTCGATGACGCGCCTTTCCAATGCGGCTTGGCTCCTTCGGAACTCCCTTACCTCGGCTCTAGTAGCATTGATGTCCTTTTGTAGGGAAAAGGTGTGTTATATTGTCCGCTCATGTTCTTCGTCTAGACGACGAAGACGTACTGCAGTGACAGCAGCGGTGGCCCCAATGTCCAAGAGTTGGCTGGCATTCACCCTTGCTTGCTCGCCTTGGTTGGCAATGCGTCGAACCATGACACGGAGTGCCCTGTCAGCCGAACCCCCGTTGCTGAGGTTATAAAAGCCTCGTGCCATGCCGTAGGGCAGGTGTTGCCCTTGTTCCCTGCTCCATCGCTTCAGATCCACAGCCCAGAGGGGCGCCGGGCCCTGAAAGTTCCTTTGGGTATTTGCTGCTCCTCGGGGAGGATTGTAGATCTCGGGTTCCGAGTCAGTGCTCCCACCATCTCCTTCCTCTTCTGACTCTTCATTTGGGTCTTCCTCGGGATCCTCTTCGGAATCCTCTTCTGGCACCTCCTCAGAAATCTCTTCGGGATCTTCCTCTGGGTCCTCTTCAATCCATCCTCCATTACCCTGGTTAGGGTAGTAGGGATCCCCGGGAATGTGAAATCCTGTCATTTTGTCTAGTCGAGAAATAGAGGCAAGATAATTTTATAAAAACTCGGGAGTAAAAAAAAAGTAATTTTTGATAAATAAAATTTCTTATTTATTTGATGATTTCCTAAACTTAACTAAATATCGAGGTTCGTACGATTACTATAGCTCTCATGGTTTTAAAATACTCCTATAGTATTTCAAATTTGTAAGTTTGATTCTAGTATTTTCTTTGGTAAGTTTCTGACTTGTTGCTTACTACGACCATTCCTCGACATACGTTGGTTACATCCAGGATAAATATAGTTGATCATGCTATATTTATTCTCGATTTGATTACATACCCCGAGGCCTAGTCGTAGTGTCGCAACTTGTCTTAATACTTTTATAAAGTTTTTGCTATGATGCGAGACCGATGCATGCGTGTATTTATACTTTTATATAAAAAAATATATATCATTTTAATTTATTAAAAGTATCGTTTATGAAAAACGTTTTGTCAGAGGATTTTCGGTCCCTTTGCATTTATAGTTTGTATATCTTATGTGATTCGATATACTTAGTTCACTATAAACAATGCTCTGATACCAATCTGTCACACCCCCAAACCAGAATGGCGGAAACATTCGGGGGTGGGTGACTTCAGGTAGTGTCATAACAGTTGAATATTGTAAAGAAAGTAAACACAACCATCATAAATATAATAAAAACTTACATTGTTGCGTGTAATACATGTTTCAAAAGAATATTACAAATATGATGATTTAAAATGTTTTGATAATAGATGCCTTACCGTTCCTTCTCCAAAAGCTGATGGTTACCTGTATTACTGATTCCCTGAGAAATACAAGTAGTTTTGAAAAAGTGTCAACAATTAAGTTTGTGAGTTCATAAGCGTTTTTGTACTGAAATTTGTATGTCCTTTAGTAAAAATAACTGAACATGTTTTCCAGAAAATCCAATATTTTCTACATATAGTTTGAAAAAGTTCCAAAGGCTGGAGTGCAATAGTATCTTTCGTGCTTAAAATGGTGAAAGTGTATTTATACTCGAATAATGTATTTGCTGAGTGCAATAGTTTGAAAAAGTTCCAAAGGCTGGAGTGCACTACTGTCAGATCTCACCTCTCTCGGACTGGTCATAAGCCTACTTCTTCATCCAGACCGCTGACCAAACAAAGTGTCAGGGTAAATGACAAATCTTCTGTATGTCAGTGTAGTTGTCAAAGAAATTCATCTCATGTTAAATCTCGTTCTTTTCAAAAACCTCGTAACTTTTCTAGGCCAAATAGTTGACACGAAACCTGTCCCTGCAAAATCGGCTCATGAATCAATTAGAAATTCATCCTTTATCCCAGGCTCCAAACTCGTTTGGATGCCTAAACTAACCGTGTAATTCTCAGGCTATGTGCAAGGAGGAACAAGAAGAAGAATGGTTAATCGACAGTGCCTGCTCCTTGCACATGACCAGAAGGTTGGAGTACCTTCGGGATTTCAGGCCAATTTGCAACGGTGTAAACGTCACATTCAGCAACAATGCGAATGGGATAATCTGAGGTTATGGTGTACTTACTACAGGAAACTTTTCTATTCAAAAGGTTGCTTACATAGAAAGCCTCAAACACAATCTCATCAGTGTAGGCCAACTATGTAAAGCAGGCCACAAGGTTGAATTTGACAACGAATACTGCTATGTAATGACAAGCGATAGAAGCACTTGTTTAATCAAATCCAAGTACGAAGGAACCATGTATCCACTGGGTATTTCTCTGATCATTGGGAAACCGCAACTATGCTTCCTATCCAAAGCAGTATCTGAAGTCAGTTGGCTATGGCACCGAAAGCTTGCTCATTTTAACTTCAGATATATCAACAATTTGGTCACCGGAGAACTCGTCCGAGGTCTCCCAATTCTCAAATTCAGCAATGCTACACTCTGTCCTTCCTGTGAATGTGGCAAACAATCCAAAGCAAGTCACCCAATGGTGATTGATTCTTCAATTTTTGAACCACTGGAACTCCTACATATTGATCTCTGCGGTCCATCTTGTCACACCCCCAAACCAGAATGGCAGAAACATTCGGGGGTGGGTGACTTCACGTAGTATCATAACAGTTGAATATTGTAAAGAAAGTAAACACAACCATCATAAATATAATAAAAACTTACATTGTTGCGTGTAATACATGTTTCAAAAGAATATTACAAATATGATGATTTAAAATGTTTTGATAATAGATGCCTTAGCGTTCCTTCTCCAAAAGCTGATGGTTACCTGTATTACTGATTCCCTGAGAAATACAAGTAGTTTTGAAAAAGTGTCAACAATTAAGTTGGTGAGTTCATAAGCGTTTTTGTACTAAAATTTGTATCTCCTTTAGTAAAAATAACTGAATGTGTTTTCCAAAAAATCCAATATTTTCTACATATAGTTTGAAAAAGTTCCAAAGGCTGGAGTGCAATAGTATCTTTCGTGCTCAAAATGGTGAAAGTGTATTTATACTCGAATAATGTATTTGCTGAATGCATTCAAGAGTCTCGTAAATCAAACTTATTTTAATACTTCCGTGTGAGTTTTATAACCATGCTATTGACCCAGAGTGCCTGTAACAACGTTCTTCAGGCGTTGTAGTGTTATGATGTTTGTCACCCCAGACCTGCCGGTCTAATTGTAGCTAACAGTTTAGGTGCGGGATTGTCAATCCCGTATAGATCTATACACAAGTATCACGCTCTCTCTCCAAGAGATTATGGTTTATAATACAGGACTTGAAATGCGTACTTGTGAGTACGTTGAAGTTGAATGTCTCACAACACTTAGTATTAATAGATTTACGGAAAGAAAAGTCTATATTTCATGTAGATGAAAGTATTTCATTTTCACAGTGTATATGTAAAGATGTAATGAATAACCCGTGAACTATACCCCTTATAGTTTTTCCGAAAGTGTGTTCCATTTGATGATAAAAACTTGGTGTAATATCAACTTTGCATGCGAAGTGTAACAGTGGTATTAATGTTGTTTAACATCCATAAACAAAATCTAGATTAAGTATTTGAAAACATTTCTAATGATGTGTATTTTAAGTGCGAGTTTATCTCGTGTTTCACTTGTATTCCCCCCCCCCCTTAAAACATGAAAAAGACGTGAAAATGTAGGGGTATGAACTCACCTGGAAAGTGTGGTGATTTGAAGAAAACGAGTTTTTCTCGGGCAGCACTTCGACCGGGAAATGGTAAGTTTTCTCGGGATTCTCGGCGCTTCGGACCTTCATCGGGGCTTGGATATGTAACCGGGGTGTCGGGGTCGTCTCGGGGTGCTAAATGTGGAGTAGAACTGAGAGAGAAAAGGGAAATGAGCAATGAGAGTCGGAACCCTCGCATGCTATTTATAGGGTAAATTCTTAGGATTCACGTCGTGAGCATGGGATGGCTCACGTCGTGAGTTTGGCCCTTAGTCGCGACGACTGGTGGTATAGCCCTGGCACACATCAGTCATAGACTCACGTCGTGAGTCTCTCTTGCTCACGTCGTGAGTTTCGGATAAGGTTGGTGTGCGTGCCTCGAACTTCCGAAACTCATATCTCTCGCATACGAGCTCCGATTTCGACATTCTTTATATCCACGCGTAGGTGAGAATATACTCTACAACTTTCATTTAGACTCCGTCGGCTAATTTTGAATTTAATTTTTAATATTATATTTTAAGTAGGCCGGGACAGGATAATTCCGTTAAAAATCCATAACTTCTTCATCCGATGTCCGTTTTCGTCTGTCTTTTTACCGTTGTACTGCTATTGTCGAGACCTTCAATTTTCGTTTAGGTTGCTTCGGGTAAAAATCGTTCGATCTTTATTTCGAGTTTTTAGCTGTCTACTACTGTTCTGAAACTTTAGAAAAATCATAACTTCCTCATACGAAGTCAGATTTGGGCGTTCTTTTTATGTATGTTCATGGTTTAACATAATCTACGACTTTCGTTTAGATACCTAAGGCTAAAAAGTATTTTATTGAAGTTTCGTGTTTTACGCTTAACAGTGTTTTACCGGTTTTGACGCGGATCTTTGATTGGTCATAACATGGGTGTTCTTTATATATTTGGAAACCTTGACAATATATTTAACATTTTATGCAACCCAAATGAGACTTTAGAACACTTCATTTTTGACGCCATTTTATTACATCAAAAATAGTTTAATATTATCTGACTTTTTGAACATTACATGGACTTGAAATATCGGGTTGTCACACATCTACCGTAGCCAGTCTTCATCACAAGAAATACATACTGATTATAGTTGATGACTTCACTCATTTCACCTGGGTCTTCTTCCTAAGACTCAAATCCGAAACTCCACAGATACTGATCAATTTTATCAAATAAATTGAACTTCAGATCAAATTACCAGTACGCCGCATCCGAAGTGATAATGGAACCGAGTTTACCAATCATCTGTTAAACAGTTTCTTGGTTTCAAAAGGTATCAGTCACAACTTCTCAGCTCCCTACACACCGCAACAGAATGGAGTAGTAGAGCGAAGAAACCGGACTCTGGTAGAAGCAGCCAGATCGATGCTTAACTTCGCACACCTTCCTCTCTACTTCTGGGCCGAAGCAGTGGCCACAACATGCTTTGTTAAAAACCGAAGCATTGTTTGCAAGCGTCTCAGTAAAATTCCGTATGAGGGCCTTAACAACCGCAAACCAAATGTCCGATTCTTCCACATCTTTGGGTGTAGATGTTTTGTGATCAACAACAGAGATCATCTTAACAAGTTCGCATCGAAGTCTGACGAAGGCATCTTTCTTGGTTACTCAACAAACAAGGTAGCCTATAGAGTTCTCATTAGACGCAAAAGACTAATAGTCGAAAGCTTGGACGTCAAATTTGATGAGTATTACGTCCGCAACACCGCTCCATCAACCGAAACCAAAGCAATCTTGGAAAGTGATATTCCTGCCTCTTCGGGTCCATTAAACATAGTTGAAGTAAACTATGCTGATCTCTTTGACTCTATAGAGACCGCTAAGTTACCCGAAGTTCTTGTGTCCCCGGAAGCTCAACAGCAGCATGTCAATGTATCTGGTCCATCTCTATCCGATGAAGTATCACTCAATACTTCCACCTCTCCGGTTGAGGGGGAAAGCTCCACTCCGGATCAAGTGACAACCATCGAGGTTCCAGTACTTGATGATGTAGCTCCAGTTCCTATCAGCAGAGGATCTCTACCCTCAAATGTTTCTTCTGACTCAGATGATGAAGATATAGAGAACATTGACACAAGAATTGACTCAAGGATTATCACACTTCCAACATTCTAGGGGGAACCTCCATCATTTTCTCAAGAAAACTCTAATCCCACCTTCCCAATTCAAGACAATTCAGCGGGCTGCTCACAAGTCCAGGGGGAACTGCCGTCCCCAACCGCAAAGTCTTCAGATATTGAAGACATCCCTTCCACCGCAGCCTCTGACCACCTTCAACCCCGTCTGCATGTATGGACGAAGGATCACCCACCAGGTCAAATCATTGGAAACCCATCAGCAGGCATCCAAACTCGATCCTCACAAGACTTATCTGATCACTGTCACTATACAACATTCATGTCTTCGGTCGAACCCCGAACCATCAAAGAAGCATTAATGGAGCCTGATTGGATTACAGCAATGCAAGAAGAAATGTAAGAGTTTAAAAGAAACAAAGTGTGGCAACTTGTTCCGAAGCCAAAAGGTCACACTATTGTTGGTACCAGATGGGTGTACAAGAACAAATTGGATGAATCCGGTGCGGTAGTTCGAAACAAAGCAAGACTAGTCGCTAAGGGGTATAGTCAACTTGAAGGTGTTGATTATGATGAAACATACGCCCCAGTAGCCAGGATGGAAGCCATACGTATCTTCTTAGCGTATGCTTCTCACAAGAATATCAAGGTACATCAAATGGATGTAAAAAGTGCCTTACTGAATGGTGAATTGAAAGAGGAGGTTTATCTTCAGCAACCTCCGGGCTTCGAATGTCTCGAATTCCCAGATCACTGTTACAAGCTTGAAAAAGTAGTCTACGGTCTAAAGCAAGCACCAAGAGCATGGTACGAGACACTCTCTGAATTTCTTGTCTCGTCTGGATACAAAAAAGGGGTGATTGATCCCACCTTATTTAGAAAGGCTAATGGTGATCACCTTATGCTTGTACAAATATATGTGGATGATATCATCTTCAGATCAACTGATCAGGGGATGGTGGATGAATTTGCAAAGCTCATGACCAACAAGTTCCAAATGAGCATGAATAAGGAGATTAATTTCTTTCTAGGACTTCAAGTGAAGCAAGTCCCACAAGGGATATTCATCCATAAGGAGAAATACACCTCTGAACTGCTAAAGAAATACTCAATGGACAACTGTTCCTCGGCCAAGGTCCCCATGGCCTTCGGATATAAGATTTCTGCTGATCCTTCCGGAGAATCAGTAGATCACAAGACTTATAGAGGAATAATTGGCTCGTTGATGTACCTCACCACAAGCCGACCAGAAATTGTCTTTGCAACAGGAGTATGCGCAAGATACCAAGCCGATCCGAAAGTTTCTCATATGACCGCAACCAAGCAGATTCTCAAATACTTAAAGGGCAGCAAGTCTCTAGGCCTCTGGTATCCCGCAGGGAACGACTTCAGCCTACAAGCATTCACTGATGCGGATCATGCTGGATGTAGATTGGACAGAAAAAGCACTTCCGGTGGATGTCGATTTCTCGGTGGAAGACTCGTTAGCTGGTCATCAAGGAAACAAAGTTGTATCTCACTGTCTACCACAGAAGCTGAATATGTGGCAGCAACCAACTGTTGCTCACAAGTCTTGTGGATGAAAACGCAGCTTATGGACTACAGATACAGGATGCTGTGGATAGCGCTTTACTGTGACCCAGAGAGTGCCATAGCGTTTTCTCATAATCCTATTCATCACTCCAAACGAAGCATATTGAACTACGATACCACTTCATTAAAGACCACATCCTGAAAGGTAACATTGAACTAATTTTTGTCCATACTCATGAAGAGATTGCTGATCTATTCATAAAGGCACTTGACTCTACAAAACTCAACAGTTTCTTACAAATGTTAGGAATGATGAATCCGGACCCGCAATTCTTCTTGAATTGATAGGTACCGCAGACCACTCTTGGTCACCATTGCGGTCCTAACTAAATATATCTATCTTACATAGTTTCAGTATATCTTGTGTATTGTAGTACATCTTATGTACCGCAATATACCGTATATACCGTAACCATATATCATACCTATATTTCAAGGGTCCTTATTGATTGTTATTTCTGATTGTGTTCAAGTGTTCTTCTCAGTTTCTTCTACTGCAGTTGTCTAACCATTCATCCGCAATGAAGTCTTAATCCGCAATGAAGTTTCAAACCGCAATCTCAGTGATTGAACTTTCAACTACTTCATAAATTCTTGAAACATTGTGTGCTATTTAATGATCCTTCATTAAATAAGAAAAACATTCTCAAAAAACATTCGTTTTGTCGCATATGATCGTTTCAGCTTCTCCTTTCAAATAAACCTTTTGTCAGACCTATTTTAGGTGTGATGCCAAAATAAATTAGTTTCCAATAAAAAAAAATCTTTTTAGAAATCTTTTCCTTAAACTGTCTTTTCCTCTTACCCCCAAAACGTCAAATCCGATACAAATTCCACCTTTATTCAACAGATTATCGCCCTTCACCACACGTTCCTCAGACATGGGGTATTGGGCCTGACATTTCATTAAATGCCATCTTTTGAGAATTAACAAAAATACTTTTCGTTAAATGTTTTTGTGGCTGATAATGATTTCGTTAATTAAAAATAAACTCAAAGGTTTTTACCCTTAGCCGCTTTTCTTTAGGGTAAAAACAATAAATATTTGAAATCCGCCACTATAAAAACCTTTTTTCTTCCCCAAGAAAACTTTATGCTTTCTGATCTCACAAAGACGAATAACTTCACCTTCTTCCCTCTTGCACTTCAAGGTTTTCTACAAGTTCTTCAAGTTTTTCAAAATGGTGAAATCAGAAATCTCAAAGAAGCAATCAAAAGCATCAGCCTCTGTTCAACCGACTGGTTCCGATTCTGCTACATGGAACCAATCGCCTTCAATTGCATCTAGCAATTTTAGGGCAATTTTTGATGATCATCCTTCTTACAATGACTCGATTCATCTCATGATCAAGTTCATCCCAAATCATCCACTCTTTGGACCATTCGACGCATTCACTGATGTGGTTCCCATCTCCACATTGTTCAAATGTGCATTTTCAGCACATCACCCTCTCGATAACCTGCAAGAAGTTCATCTGAACTTGGTGGATGACTCTTTGGTCATCTTGACCAAAGATAAGTTTCTTACTGCGATCAATCTCCTGGTGCATCCCTCGACCAAGTTCTTTTCACCAAGTGTCACAAACATCATCTCCACTCTGTATTAAATGGGTTACCAGAAACAAATCAAGGGTATTGGAGAGTTCAAGAAGAACCAGATGCCTGCGGTATGGCAGTTTGTGTGCCATTTCGTGATCCGCAGTCTATCTGGACGACAACATGGGCCTCAAATTACTTGAGCTGGTATGGAGCATCTTCATGGGTCATGATGTAAACTATGGTCAAATCCTATGGGATGATTTTCTCCAGTACATCCCTAAGGAGACTCCGAAGGAAAATCCAACTGAGCTTACTTTTGAAAGGTTTTGGGCACTTTGCATCTCAGATCTTCATCAAGACGCCAACCTCGGTATGGGCAACGACATCCACTTCTTTATCAGACGCGATCTCAAAAGGTACGCTCCTTCTAAAGATCAGTTTATCTTTGGACGAACCAGACGCTTACCCATTCACATCTTGACTACGGTTGGACTTGAGACCCAAATAGTCACAAATCACATCGAGGCTACGGAAGGTATTGACCCATACATTTCTACCCCGCTTCTCCCAAGTCATAACATATTAGCCTCTACTACACCCAATCAACCAGAGCGATCCCCAGCTTCATCTTCCACTACTCTATCCCATATTCCCTTAGCCTCAAGGATCAAACAGTTGGTTTATCCCAATAAAGGCCCCCGCAGCAAAGGAGGAACACATACAACGGGTGAAACTCACAAGAAAAGTAAATCATCCAAGAAAGCCAAAGCTCCCAAGGAAGCAGAACCCTCAAAGAAGCGAAAACTCCAACATGTTGTATCATCAGACAATGACTTCGAATCCAATCAATCTTCTGATGATTCTGATCTCGACTCTGCTCCTATTGCTATCCTCAAGAAAAGGAAAACCAAACCCTCTAGCTAAATGTGTGACCAGACCGATACCGAAGTCTCTCAAAAGGCTCCGGTAGTCCTTGGGGTTGCCGCATACCCATTTGCTACTACCCTCTCCAGCTACTCGAACACAGCAAGTGTGCTCATTTCATCTCAACGTGGAGACTCACCCCCAACTAGATCCGAGGAGGATTTAATTGGCTCTTCTCGACCTATGGTCTCCAGGGCTTCCAGACTTCATTTCTTTCAAGAACCGGAGTTGCGCTCCATTCTAGATCTTGTAATCCAAAAACTCGATACACCCACCCAACCGCAGGGCGATTCATCAGCCCATGCCAGAACGGAGTTGAGGCCACACTTGACCATGGGTCAAGGAGACCAAGGACACTCCGGAAATCCTACTCTTCTTACATCTTTTTCAGGTGGTTTAGGCACAGTGAGCACAAACGTGTAAGGATCTGTGAACCCGAGGGACACCTCGGTGCGTTTTCAAGGATTTGACAGTGATGAATCTAATGATTCTTGGAGGCATTACAAACCAATCACAGATTCCGAAGCCAAGAAGTATGCCGCTTTCCGTAGGGCATTTCAAGAAAGAAAAGATCAACAAATAAAGCAACTTTAACAAAAGCAGCAAGACATTCAAACCGTAGCCAAATACTGGGCCGATGCCATAAACAATGCCAACACGGTAGCTACAATTCTAAAGGTCCATAACTGGATGGATGAAATGGCTGAGACCATCCGCAAAGCTCAGTCCAATCCAGTTGGTGCAGATTCATCCAGGCCCCCTCCAATAACTGCTGCTAATAACTCTCAGGATGGCGGAACCACAATTGAAGTCAGTTCCGCACCTACCTTTGGCTTCGATGACTTCGAGATGAATGAGGTCAATCAACCTGAACAGTCAGATGATGTCACGATGATATTCGATGAAGACGAAGAGTCGAGTGGATCCCAACATTCCACTTCTAAGCCCAAAGGGAAAAGAAGAAAAAGAAGTTGGCTGTCTCCAGAAAAGAATTTCTGTCTCTGCAAGACAAAGTGGATCAAATTCTTGCTGCTGTGAAATCTTCTCAACCGCAATCTGAGGACTTGCCTGGCCCGCAGTCTGTCATCGACCGCATAGAAAGACTTGAAGCCAGAGAGCGTCTTGCCGCAGAACACATTTCTCTCAAGGTGGAAATGGGCATCCGAGCCCTGGATAACAATCACAAGGCTGATCATCAACATTTCATCACCACCCCCGAAAAACGTATCTCTGAAGTATCCTCCATCAAATCTGATCTTCAATCCATCATTTCGGATCAATTTGCTCAGTCCCGGAAAGTTGTTGATGAAACGCACAATGCGTATGAATCTACAATTTTGGTCCTACAGTCAACCATCAACAGCCTCCGCAGATCATTATCCTCCAACTTTCATGGTCTAGAAATCTTGCGCCTCACCAAGGAGATTCACAGGTTTCTCTTTAACACCGCAATACCAAACAACCAACAGCTTGCTGATACACTAAAGGCTCAATTTGACGAAGTTTGTGGAAAGATCGATGGTCTTAAGCAATGGCTTGAGGAAGTACCAACTGCTCCTCCCTCAAGAGGGGGAAGTGAAGACAAAAACTCTTATCAAATCTCTCCTCAGCATTCTCATCAGCATCCCATCATCCAAGAAAAAGTTCCTACTCCTCAACCTTCACCGCAGCCATCTCCACAAAAGAAAACACCTGTTCCCTCTCCTCAAAAGAGTCCAAGTCATCAGTCACCACCGCAACAACCACCAATTCGAGAATCTCATCCTTCTCTTGAGCGACCCGATACTCCCCCTCATTTCAAGAACTTAGCTTCTTATATGTCATCCGAACACTCCGTCGACTCTCCCGCAACCAAACAGAAGAAAGCTGACTGGAGATCAGCTAAATTTGCTGAGTTGATCTGGAGGGAAAATGGCCTTGATATCACAATGGATGAATCCCTCATCAACTCATGTGTCAATCCGCACAGAAGATTACTTGATGATGATTACAAACCTTATCTCACATACGCAGAACCTCCTCAGGATGGTTATTGGGACATTCCCATCTCTCCCAATGCAAAATACTTCACAGTATTTGAACCCTTTGACCGCAGTCTTCCCGACAATAAAAGGTTTCCCTTAGAGTTTGAAAGACTCAACAGCTTTCATGCCAAGCATGGGTCTTCTATTGAGAAAATCTGGTCCAATGATAGACCCACCACAGTCAAAAACTACAAACCCCGAAAATTCATGAAGGCAGAATTCATCCAATACACCCTAACTAGAAGGAATTCAGACTACATCCGAACCCAAGCTGATTTCCCTTGCATGAACCCGGAAGAAATCTTCCTGATTGCAAAGGTATTTCAGAACAAGTCTGAAAAACATCCGAAGATGAAGACTGCATATGAAAGGGCCTCCACCTTTTTAACGGAGACTGAGTGTGATTTTGCAAGGATTGATGCGGAAATTCACCCAGTGCTTGCTCAAAAGTTTTACCTTCCTCCTCTTGAACCAGCTCCGCTCCTGACTGAAGGCTTTCAAGAAAGATCTCTTGGAGCAACTAACTTCCCAGATCTTGAAGTCATTTTCAAACGCTTAAATGATGAAACAAAATACTTCATCCCAATGACTGCCATGAACCGCATGACCAGGAAGCAATTGGAGATCAGTCAAACCGCAGTTAACAAATCAAAACACACAACTGCTGAAGTGAAGTTTGAAATCTCAAGGAGGATTGCGTGGCTTAAGGAAGTCAGGAAGTTCTGGAGGATTCTCATCAAGTTTCTCAAGCTCGACTCATGAAAGAAAAGTTGAAGAGGTCACTTAGTGGGAAATTATTGAAACATAGAAGTGACCCTCTTAAACTTGATCCAAACCGCAGCCATTATCTTATCCGCAACCACTCTCTCATCAGCAGTCAAGCACCGCAACCACATTTATCTTAGTCATCAGCACTTAGTCTTAGTCTTTTATCTGTTTTTCTTTAAGTACTTTCTTTTATCCAATGTGCCCTGCGTGGAAACTCTTAACAGATAGGACTTTTGTATTCTTCGAGACTCTATAAATAGAGTTCTCTCTTTCTGATTAAATACACAATCTCTCTACGTATCTTGAATCTAAAATCTCCATCTTACTATCTCACCATAAAGATACTCTGATTCTAATATCGTTATCTCTTCGGAGCAAGTCAATCTCGACTTAATCACTAAGTTTGATCTCACTTACTAACTTGGTCTGATTGCATTCCTCGTTAAGAATCAACTTAAGTGTATACTTGATATAACACTTGCTCTCTTTTATATTTCCTTATATTTCCGCAACTAATCACCTAACTATCTAACTCTAACTTATATTATTGTTGAGCTTTATGATCCTTTGAGATTAACTTTAATTTCCGCAATATAAACTTTTTCTAACGTTTGTTCAAGTGTGTTTCTCAAGTTTTTCTCTCAACAAGTTCTATATGATAAGTTGTTTTAAATCCCCATATAACCATTCTGATAAGTAGTTTTAAATCCCCATAAGGCAACTTATTAGTCCTAAGCCCTTTAAGTCTTATTTATATACCTATACATATATGAACATGATTTTGATAATTATAAGATAAAAGAGTTATAATTACATTTTAAAGAGTTTAATGGTATCTTTAAAAGAGTTTATGTGATTTTGAAAAGAGTTCAAATAACTTCAAGTCATTATGGAAGTATTGGGTAATCTTTTATTATAAGAATAAAGATTCAAAGCATAAGAAAATCTTTTATGTGATTGATATCACAAGTATTTACTAACACAATTAGACCATGTTCAACTTGTATTCCCCCCTAAAAAGAATTTAAAATCATTAAAAAGGTAGATTATAGGGGTATGAACTCACTTGATAAGTGGTGATTTGGGCAGCGTTTCGTTTCTATAAATGATATTTTTCGAAGAAATCGCGAGTTTTTGATGAAAACCGGGCTTTACGCGGGCAACACTTCGACTGGAAAGAGGTTATTTTCACGAGAACTTCGGGGCTCGGGCCTTCGTCTGAGCTTGGATATGATATCGGGGTGTCGGGGTAGTGTAGAGGGGCTTATAATTAAGTTTAGAATGAAAGAGAGTTGAATTTTGTAACACAAAGTCGGAGACCTCGTATCTTATTTATAGGGGTGGGATGGTCCTCGGTACGCAGGGCGTTCCTACGAGGAGCGCTGAGCGTTCCGTTACGCGGGGCGTATTTGGCACGCGTCAGGTTCTCGAATACGTGGCTCGGATGTGTCATGGTGCGAGAAAACATGTCCATCGTGCGAAGAAGAGGGTGACGTGGCCGGCTCCGAACCATATGTATACTAACGCGGGGCGTAACCCTCTACGCAGCGCGTTCCCCTTCGGACCAATCTCGATATTTGGGCCATAAATTTCTAAAATTCATAACTTTCGCCTACGAGCTCTGTTTTTTATAGTCTTTATATCCACACAAAAGTGAGATCAAGCTCTACAACTTTCGTTTAGACTTCGTTGGCTAATTTTGACTTTATTTTTAAAGTTATATTTTTAACAGGCCGGGACAGGAAAAGTCCGTTAAAAATTCATAACTTCTTCATCCGACGTCCGTTTTCGTCTGTCTTTTTACTGTTGGATTTCTTTTGATAAGATCTCCGATTCTCGTTTAGGTTGTTTTGGTCAAAAGTTGCTCGATCTAAATTTCGAGTTTTTAGCTATCTACTGCTAAACCGAAACGTAGAAAAATCATAACTTCCTCATACGAAGTCAGATTTGAACGTTCTTACACTCTCGGTTTAACATATTCTACGACTTTTATTTTGATTGTTAAGGCTAAAAAGCATTCTATTGTAAACTCACTTTTTACGTCGCTCAGCGTTGTGTCCGTTTTATCGCGGATCTTCGATTAGTCATAACTTCTTCGTTATAACTCGGATTTCGGTGTTCTTTATATGTACAGAAACATAGTTACGATCTCTATCACTTTATTTATCCCAATTAAGATTTTTAAACAATTTATTTTTTACCTAAATTTGACTGGTGTTACATTATCCCCCCGTTAGAGGGAATTTCATCCCGAAATTAAGTCTAAGGCATACACTGACGAAAGGAAAATAGGTAGACTCTTATGTTTCTGATGATCCTTACGCTCCCATGTGAATTCAGGCCCTCGTTATGCATCTTAGCGGACCTTCACCAATGGGGGTAAGGATCTGATTAGTCATAATGACATTGCTGTCTAGGATTTCCACAAATTCTTCCACAAAGTTGAGGTTCTCGTTTACCTCGATCTAATCGAGTGGGATAACAAGAGTCTCGTCGGGCAAACAGGTTGAAAGATAAGGACGTGGAAGGTAGGGTGTATGTTATTGAATTCTTGAGGCAATCAGCGTTTATACGTTACTGAATAAAATCTAGTAAGAATCTCGAATGGTCTTATGTACTTTGGATTTAGTATTCCACACTTTTTGAAGCGTATCTTGCCCTTCTGGGGTGAGACCTTCACATGGCGTGGTCAACAACCTAGAATTCCAAGGGTTTTCTCTTATCGAAAGCGTAGCTTTTGTGTCTGAGTCTGGGAGTTTCATGTCGCTCCTGGATTTGTACTCTCTTCTTAGTAGTCACTCAGAAGAATTCCAATCCAGCGAAGGTGTTGTCTGGAAATTGGACCTCTAGCTAGTTGCGTGTCGCCTAATTTAATCCAGCGCAGTGGGGGATGCACTTGTGACCACAGAAGGTTTCGAATGGAGCAAATTTAAATGCTAGCATGATAAATGACTCGACTAATTTGTAAATGGGTATCCCATACTTTACCAAAGTCGATTACATATGCTCTCAGCATGACTTCTAATGCTTGAATCGTTCTCTTATTCTGTCTGTCGGTTTAAGGATAGTAGACTATGCTCATGACTAGCCTAGTTCCCAGAGATTTCTGAAGTGACTGCCTGAACTGGAAGATGATTCTGTTATCTCAAACAGAGATAACAGATATTGGAACACCGTGCAGTCTGACTAATCTCTCTAACATACGTTCTAGTTATCTTCTCTATTTGTCTATTTCTTAAAATTGTAGGAAGTGCACGGACTTGGCTAATCTGTCGATGATCACCCAAAATGGCATCAAGTCCACCTGTTGTCTCGGATAACTTGGTAATGAAGCCCATTGTAATCCGCTACCACTTCCACTCAGGCATCTCCGTTTGTTGTAGTAAGCCTACAGGCTTTTGCTCTGAAGTTCACGATAAAACTCATACTTGGCTCATCTATCATCACCTCGTGTATACGAGTCATATATAATTTAGATCGACAAAACGTTCGGTTGGGTGGCACTGCCCCAAGTCCACAACCAGACAAGGAACATGAAATAGGGCGGAATCACACATCCTAAATCTTGTTGAGTCTAAATTATATGCCACTCTTGCGTATACATTTAGCAGCGATAGATTAGTCTAATGAGTTCTTATACTCTATTCTTGAACTTTGGTTTTCTTTGGAGGTATATTGGGTATACTACAGGTGGTTACTGACTTCTGAAACTTCTTTGGTGCTTTTCGCTTCAAGTTATCTATCTACTGAGCAGCCTAGAAGGTGTGGTACCCCTCGCATGGGTACTTCTGAGGTCTTGAAGTGAGAGATGATATAAATGTTTGCGTTATGGATTAGAATTGTTGGGTTTTGAGCATTCTAACACTCCTAAGGTGTACATGCAACCCTAATAACCTTGGATCTATGTTTTCTCTAAAATACATGCAAATAAGAATTTCCAAGGTTTTCATCCTAACTAGCATAACATGCAAAGTAGAATCATAATATACTAGAAGAATGACATACCTTTTGATAGTGATTGATTGCTTGGAGTTTGAGAGCCTAGCAGCAATAGTGTGAATGCCTCAAGTGGAATCACAAATCACCACAAACCTTGGAACCTTGAGAGAATAATATATGTGCTCTAGAAATTAGGCCACCACTCTTGTTCACACACAACTAGTGTCATTTCAAGCATCATATGCTCCTTTATATAGTGTGGAGGATTAGGGTTACATCCATGTAAACCCTAATACCCATGACTCTTCCTTTCCAAGGATCCATGGGTTAAAAGCTCCATGGACTATCCATGGATTCCCATGCATGCCAAGCCCATTCCAAATGAGTATTAGCCCACACTACATAAAATACAAGAGCCCATATTTAATTAGTCACCTTTTTGATCACCAAATTAATTTTAAATTAATTTATGACCAATACTAATTAAATAATATGATTTAATATTAATATATTATAACTTATAATATATTAATAAAGCATGAACATACTATTCTCAAAAGATTATCCAAACAAATTGTTCGGGTGAAGTGCATCCCAAATGGACCATGCCGGGTCGGGTCAAGTACATCTCAAATATTGTTATGGACTTAGACACCTTATCCAACAGTCTCCCACTTGGATGAGTATAATAACATATTTGCAGATATGACTTCAGGAACCAACCGACAATCGTAGCTCTCAAAACCCTGTTGAACTATGAAGCGCCATTTTAGATAAGTGATCATATAATCCTCTGCTCTCATGATATCAGCCGGATAAATACATGGAACAATGTCTTACTTATTGTCCAACAGTTTGTTTCCTGATTTCCGATTTGCTTGACAAAGAACTTAATCGAACATCAATTTAGTTCTGACCGGGCCCGGTACATAGGTCAAAACAAAATCATCGAGAGGCCCAGATATTGCTTCTATTTCTAGAAGGAACAGATAAACTTCGACTCATATGCTTGTTCTACTACTTATTGAATTGCACACAAAGGCACGTTTTATAACATCAAGTTACTGATGCGTTTTCGTGCAATCAATGTACAACCAACTCATAGGTAACAACTCATATCTCTAGGTTTGAAGACTTATATGATATTACCGTCTCACGATCACTCGGGATAAATTCCATGAAGTGATGCAAGTGAGCATGGGTTGAATCCAATACTCATAACTTATGAGCACTCATGAGTGTTGTAGCCATGTCCAACATCTTAGACCTCTACAACCAACTCATGACAGTCTTGATTCATATCTACTTCCAACATATGACCGACTGTGGATGGTTTGAATAACTTAATCATTCGGAAAGAATAACCTAGTTATTATGGAAGTCAAAACATGCAAAGTGAAACACAAGAATAATTGAATCCAATATGGTCTCAGCACTTATGAATATAAATAAAACACCTTTTATTCATCACCATATTGATTCCACATTATTCTGTTTTGATTTATCAACTTAACACTTGAATTAAAACAATAGTTGTCCCATGCTCCAAGCATGTACACTATGTTTTCTAAACAATAGTCATGCCATACACCAAGTATGCACACTATGTTTGTCTATGATCTTTACTTTGTGAAGTAGATCAATTGAACATGATTCCAATGATGCTCATTTCACAGTCCCAAATCCTTACCGTAAATGTAAGAATACCAAATTCTTGTCATTTACTGTAATCTGTTAGATTCCAAACTTATATGCATTGATCCTCTTGCAATGTCTATGCACAAAAGTCACAAAACTTGTCAACAGTCATTACAGAGTATTCCAAAGGAGATTAATTCCATGGAAACGAAGTCTCATATTCAAAGTACATTGCTTTGAACATCCTTCTTGCATAAAAGTTTCTAACTTTCTCATAGATTCTTAATATCCAACTCCCAATATGGAAAATTTCCATATTCCCATTTTGATTATCATATCTGAACAAGGGCTACCTCTTTTCAGAATATATCTATATGGTCCTTCCAAAATTTAACACTATACTTCCAACTGTCCCTTAGCAACCAATCTTTGGTGAACCATAGATTGTCCTCGACAATTGCTTAATCATTTTAGTCATATCCGGTTCTATTCCTTTTTCCCTCTTAATGCTCTAAGCATTTTGAAAAATTTAGAACGGATAAATATTATAGCACATGTGACCGATCCTATACCCGAAGCATATGGGACACGATTCATGATGTCTCACATAAAGACCTGATACTAGATCAGTCGTTTGCTATAATATTTTTATTTGCCATGTTTTCAAAAATCGACTATGAAGAGGGATGCCGTAATCATAATCGAATTTGAGAACATAATATATATAGAATTTCCTTATGTTGAACCATTCCAACATAAAACTCATATATATGTCCTTGACTAATGATGATTAAAATCTCAATCTAAAATTTTTAGGATTGAAATGAAGTATAATCTCCTCTCCCTTAATTATAGCAAAACAACCTTTTCCAAGTGAAACTCTTGTTTTCTATAATTAACAATACTCATCATAATTGATTATGCTCCCACTACCATAATAATTATTTAGCACAACAATTATGCTCCCACTAGCTTTGACATGTACTCAGAAATCTACTTCTAGAAATCAATACTTAATTGACTTTCATCACCAAAGTTCAGACTTCTGATACGAGATGCTTCGACAAAACTTTATCTAAGCTTTTCAGACTCATACATCTTTCCTTAGATAGCTCACATGTGTGTCTAAACAATTATGAAGAGGGATGCCGTAATCATAATGTTTAGACCTGTTTGCCATTTCTCACAAGTCCATGTTAGTGTGCCGGTTAATCACACAAGCTCCACTAACGACTTTGAGAATGCAAACAACACAATTGCTATCTACTTAAAATCTACTTAGTGAAAGCGTTTCCTCATCATCATTTTCATGAATCAGAAAGAAACCTTATGACACTTAGATTTTATGGTGTATGTGTTCCTATCCATGTGAATTTGTCAAAACCTTAATCACAAGACAAGGTTAGTGACAAACTCAAAATCATATGGATTGAACTTGTTCAACCTTGATTTCTTGCCTCTTGGTAGACCAAGGGCCCACCATTGCTTCCAAGTTGTTATGCCCACAATTGAGAACTCACAGAACTCACATACATAGTGAACTTTACCGAAATAGGCACAGAAACAAGAATTATGTCAACACGATAGGTTACAAACCTCAAGTCGTGTGCTAGTGATAAACTATAGGTTTTTATCCTTGAATAGCTCTTGAAACTTTGAAGACCTTTAAGACCCCCACTGTCCTCTTGACATGCAAGTTTCTCTTTGTCAAGAACCTTTCCTTGACAACCAAACAAACATTCAAGAGTCCGTGTGGATTCTTATCAAGATAAACACTTCACACAATTGATGTCAGGTGGTCTTTGTTTTATCCAAAACATCACAACTTACCAATCTCAAATGTACAAGAGTAGAAAACATTTTACTCTTACATTTGACAAGTGTTATAAACCTTATTTAAGATGTGTCACTCAAGTTACAATCTTGGAGTATCACTCTAAGACTTGTTATTGGAACGAAGTATGATTCATCTTCTTGATTTTAACCATTCCAACAATTCATGAATCCTCTTCTTAGCTATAAAAATGCACTAAGATGTCCTTAGAGAATCAAATTGTGATATGGTTCCATAATCATTAAGATGATCATAAAACATGATACTAAAGTACTCTCCCATCTTTTCAGATTTGAGAAACTTTCATCTTTCTGCCTAATTTGATTCTTCCCATTCGCCCTGCCATACATTGAAACTTTTCCAATTTTCAGAATTGTACTTAAACTTGTAGGTACAACCATATTCACTAAACTTTAGTAAATCATGACGAATAGTCTTATCGATCTTTGTGGTGGACTTTGACCTGCACACACCCAGTGTACCCGATCCTTTAGTCTTTCACCTGTCTCACATATACATGTGGTCAGGGAATTAGTCTAAACTTTCCAAAAATGAAAATTCTCATTCATCACGCAATACAACCTGCATGATTCCAAGTTTCTGTCCAATTGAAACCTTGGGTGATGAGAATCTTTCCTTATTTGATAAATTTAGACACTACCACAGATGAAAGAATCAAATTCATTATTGCTAGAAACATACAAACATTAACTTTCCATGAATGCCATTGCAAGGAGATATAAAATAAAGTAAAACAAAATTTTATTTATTTATAAAATGCGGAAAAACTTTTCCTTACAATGCAACTTTAAATGGAAACTATGCTATTACATATTTCCTAGCAATCTATCATAACTTCTAAGTAGTAGCTCAAGAATCCGATCTTCGAACCATGCAATTGAAATCCATCTTTGCTATCAGATTCAACATACTCCTTTTATTAAGTGTCGTTCCCTTTGCTTGATCCTGCCAAACACCAAAATGTAACCGAGTCACATTTTGTATTAAGAATCACCAATAAGGGACTTAACAGAGTTAGATAGTGGACTTGCCTGAAGCAGAGTCAAACATTTTGTTTCTACTTGCTTTCAAATCTTTCAGGTATTCAGGGCAGCTTCACTTCCAATGTCCCTTCTCATGACAATAAAAACATATAGACTCTTTGGGAATGGTACACGAGATTATCACAGACTTAGCCTTTCCCTTTGCCTTTTGGTCAACCGGGTTGACCAAGGCCGATCCCTTTCCATTGGGAAGAGAGAGCTTTTCTGGACTTCCAATGTTGCCATTGTCAATGTCCATGGAAGTTTGAGAAATAGACCTTCCACCCATATTTGCTTGACCATTGCGCCACATCATTTCTGACTCAGCTGCAACAAGCAAATAAGATAGATCTATTAGGTTCATGTCGTGATCTGTCACATAGTAGTTCTTAATGAACTCAGTATATGACTCTGGAAGTGACTGAAGAACCCAGTCAATAGCCAACTTCCTTGGAACAATCACACCCAACATTCTCAACCTGTCAAAGTGTGACTTCATTCCTAAGACATGAGTGCACACATGTCTTCCATATTTATGTTTCATTGCTAGTAGGGCTTGAGTGACCATGAATTTTTCAAGTCTTCGAGCTTGTGGGTCAGGGAGAATAAATGGAGGAGGTGGAGGTAGAGAAGTATGATTTCCATGAGATTTAGGAAGATCACAGTTGTCTAAACCAGACATCTACAATGGTAGATATTCAAGTTAGTTGATTTTAAGTCCTTAATATAACACCCAATATGAAATATTAAGGCTAGGACCCAACACAATATTTTATAACTTGGAAGAGGGATGCCGTAATCTAAGCTATAAAATATTTGAAGGTAGGTGAATGACGATTCACCAATTTCCACCATGAAAAACGAAATAAATTATTAAGTTTTAATTGGATTTGAAACTCCTAGATCTTTTGATATTCATTGAACTTTCAATGGCATGTTTCAATCTCGATTGTGCCCTTCAGATTTTGTGACTGGGATGCCGAGGATCACAAAACAAGGTGTGAATAACCATGCAAATTCACTTGGTACCCTTAATATTATCACCTAATCAATGTGCCGGTTAACCACACACGCTCCACCGATCTATGATAAACATTAACTCACCCTTCGTGATCCTTACTAGTCCAAGTTAGTGTGCCGGTTAACCACACACGCTCCACCAACGACTTGGTAAGGTACAAAGTGTGAATTTCATGTGTTAGCACCATACTCACATTTTCCTAAAGTAACTAAGATTGGGAATCATAAAAATATTTAGTTACTTTATAATAATCCTTATACTTTTAATGAGAATTAAAGTCATTGTCCTACCCGTTCGGCTAACGACCCTCCACCGATCAAGGAAGCGGTGGGTGAGAGTGGACACCCATTAAGTTGCCATTTTATAGGCAACAACCTTATACCCCCCCTTATAGACCGACTTCGTGAATGAGGCCTACTAACAGTAAAACGACTTAATATTATACATATATATAATAATTAACCATTAATGTTATAAATAGTATAAGGGTTGAATTTTAACTTTTAAAACTCTAGGGTATGGAATTAAAGTTTGTGTGCGACTTTACAAATTCCAAAACTTGCGGGCAAGTTTTGAACAATTCAAAAACTTTTGGATATTCATAACTTATGAGTTTTAATTAAGGCTTAAAGAAACTTTTAATGAAGAGACTCTTGGACATCCATAACTTGAGGACAAGTTACGGAGTCTATAAAACCATTTATGTGAAAAACTCTTCAAAAGTGTAACTTACAACTTCTTTTTAAAAAAAACTTTTGGAATTCCATAACTTGAGGACAAGTTATGGAGTCCATTCAATGTCATAAAGATCAAGAATTATACTATCAAACAATTTGCACATAATTTCTATGATCTACCAAAACTCATAAGTTCATGAACATTCATAATCAACAACTTTCAAGAATCATATAAACATATATAAACTTGAAACTTTGATTATAACTTTGAAATTGGTTCACCACAATCATTACCACATCAAAACAGGTTTTACAAGTCCAAAACAGTTTAAGGTAATGATTCTAGACCAATTCCAACACAAAATCACGAAAATCTGCACTCAGGCCTGCCAACTCGTCGAGTGCATGAACTGACTCGGCGAGTTGGTTGAATATATGCATGAACTCGGCGAGTTCCATGAGGTACTCGGCGAGTCAACTGTGCAGAATGAAGTTTTTCGACATTTTTCAGCTATTTGCATCAAGTATTCAAGAAAACAAACCTGGCTTTGATACCACTGTTGGGTTTTGAGCATTCTAACACTCCTAAGGTGTACATGCAACCCTAATAACCTTGGATCTATGTTTTCTCTAAAATACATGCAAATAAGAATTTCCAAGGTTTTCATCCTAACTAGCATAACATGCAAAGTAGAATCATAATATACTAGAAGAATGACATACCTTTTGATAGTAATTGATTGCTTGGAGTTTGAGAGCCTAGCACCAATAGTGTGAATGCCTCAAGTGGAATCACAAATCACCACAAACCTTGGAACCTTGAGAGAATAATATATGTGCTCTAGAAATTAGTCCACCACTCTTGTTTACACACAACTAGTGTCATTTCAAGCATCATAAGCTCCTTTATATAGTGTGGAGGATTAGGGTTACATCCATGTAAACCCTAATACCCATGACTCTTCCTTTCCAAGGATCCATGGGTTAAAAGCTCCATGGACTATCCATGGATTCCCATGCATGCCAAGCCCATTCCAATTGAGTATTAGCCCACACTACATAAAATACAAGAGCCCATATTTAATTAGTCACCTTTTTGATCACCAAATTAATTCTAAATTAATTTATGACCAATACTAATTAAATAATATGATTTAATATTAATATATTATAACTTATAATATATTAATAAAGCATGAACATACTATTCTCAAAAGATTATCCAAACAAATTGTTCGGGTGAAGTGCAACCCAAATGGACCATGTCGGGTCGGGTCAAGTACATCTCAAATATTGTTATGGACTTAGACACCTTATCCAACAAGAATAATTTCATCTGACGGCTGATTAAGGAAAAAGTTCTTTTTGCACAGCATAAGAATTTTGCATGGTAAGGACCAGGCCAAACCATATCGGATGAGGATGTCGGAACTTCTCGACGAACTTGATATTAAGTCATTCTGGAATTCAACGTCTTCAGTTTTATTCTGTTATTTTGCTACGAACCCCTTTTTTATTTGAACATTGCGAGTACTAATAATACGAGGGTTCTGGCAATTTGAAAATTTTGAACTTTCATGAAATGATCCCTGCTAGGTCTCTCTATAACCGCTTGGTGTACACAAGTCATGTATAATTAAGATTGGTAAGACAGTTGACTGAGAAATCATGCCCTAAATCCACAACCAAACAAGGAACAAGAAATGAGGCGGGATCACTCACTCTAAGTCTACATATCTTAATTATAAATGACCCTAATGTATACACTAAGCCATCATAGCTTACCTGTTAGGGTTCTGAGTTTTATATGAGTGCTGTGATTTGATTCGAGCGAGAGAGTAATTATAATTATAATTAATTATTGGGGTTTAGAAGCATACCAAAATATAGCAGGGTTCTTTGATGCGTCCCCATACATTAGGATCAAACTCCTCCTGCTCCCCCGTTACACTTTTCTGTTGGACAGTCCCTCTTGAAGTGTCCTATTTCGCCACATAAATGGCGTATCAGACTGATTCCAACATTGGTAGTTGAAGTGATGAACTTGACCGGAGTCTTACAGATGCGGGTGGTGTGCCCCTTCATGTTGCATCTATTGCAATGCAACACTTGGCAAACTCCATGATGATGGTAGTTTCACTTGCTGTAGTATGGGAGGTTTCCTAAGTATGGTGTGGTCGGTGCTGGAATAACAGGGCTGATGGGGGTATTGACTGCCCCAGTTCGTTGCCCTCTGCTAGGTTCTTGATTTGAACAAATCCCTTTCTCGTTCTTGAACTTTCGTTTCAGGATATTAGGTTTGAGGTTCGGAGTGTCCTTACAAGTAGGCACTCGTTGCTGAAATTGGTTACCACCACGATCGGGATTACCGATAACATTTTCGCTAACATTTGCGTTATTAGCATTAAGATGGGCCATGACAGCTGTTACGGCTGCTATGACTGCAGCTTGAAACGTAGATGCATCTATCTGAAGGATTGGTGTTTTGCCAGTGGGTTGGTTACGTTTCTTCGGAGGCATGATTCTGTTATAAGATGAGAACACGAGCTCGTGAGTAACAATGGTTGGCTCTAGATGTATTCTAATCATTTATATGAATATAAAATTTTTGTTTCGTTATACTGATCTCAAAGGTTCGACCTACATCCCTATGATGCAGTCCTAGCAGTAGTAAGTTTCTAGAGTGGTTATTAGAAGAGTGTCATCCGAACTGAGTTATCTTTGGTTGGTGGATATCATGTTCCAACATTCGAAAAGATCTGAAATTAATTCATAATAGAGTCTACATAAAATAGACTTATGAATTTGAGAAGTAATCACTCTCGATTGAGATTTCGTGATCCGTTTTATTGTTATTAGCCGTGACAGAGAAAGACGATAATCTCAAAACCTAATGTGAGTAATGTAAATACTAACTCACTAGGTTGGCTTGATTTACTAGTTATTAAAGTGACGAAAAGACACTCAAACACTTCGCATGTAACACGCATGGTTTTCCTCTGTTCTCAGTTCTATTTCTGGCGGTAAAGATTTGCTCTATCCTGATATCTATATGGTGTACTTCTCCTCTGTAGATATATTGAATTCCTATGTTGTCTTACTTCCGATTCTGATACTGGTCCCCATTACTTCATAACGGAGAGTTTGAATCCCGGAAGTTCATGCGAACCTTCCATCGGTGTCCTTAATAAGGCAAAGGCACTTGGTGGTTTTTATAGTTTCTTTACTTCTCATTTGTTTCTTTCTCGGAATTCTCCTAATGAAACTCTAGTGGATCCTCATTGATTCCTCTGTTGATTGTTGGAGTGGTTACATTTATCTAAGTGGTTAACACGAGAATGGGAATGTCTGAAGAATCTATGAGATTAATAAAAATTAAATTTTTATGAAGATGATTCTTTCCGGTCTTTCTATAATCACATAGTGTATACCGGTTATATATAATCCAAATCAAATAGACCTTCAAATAAGTGATCCTACTATAAAACCACATCCAAACAAGGAAAAGGGAGTAAAGTGAAAATCACCTATTCTAAGTCTATAAAATCTCAACTATATATAACCTTAACGTATCCACTTAGTAATTATAGACTTACCAGAAAAAATCTTTTAAAATTTCCCAAAAGTTTATTTATGGTATCTAAAATACTTCTATAGTATTTTAATTATATGTTTGATTCTTGAACTTCTAGATATAAGAAGTTGATTAATTTTCAGTTTGGTTATTATAGCATCCTAAAATACTCCTATAGTATTTTAACCTTTATGTTTGGTTCTAGAATTCTTTTGGTACCTAGGTAAGTTTTAGACTTTTTGCAACACTAAAATCACTCCCAAACACATGTTGGTCATATCTCAAATGAATATAGTTGATCAGGCTATATTGATCCCAGATATGATTACATAACCGTCCAGGTTTAACTGCAATGTCCAATATCCAAATACTTTTGTTTTGTTATTCTTGTGATACTCGTTCTAGTATATATATTCTGCATGTACTTATACTTTTATAAAATATTATTATTATATTTTTAAAGTATAATTCTTGGTCAGAGTGTTTTTATCCCAATGTGTTTATAGTTGTATATCTTTTATGACTGATATACTGAGTTCACTATAAACAATGCTCTGATACCAATTTGTCACACCCCCAAACCAGAACGGCGGAAACGTTCGGGGGTGGAGGACGTCATGTAAGTATCACAACACATGTATTATAGTAATCAAAGTAAAACAACCATTGCATTAATAAGTATAAGTTTTACATAAGTGTTTAAACATTACATATTCAAACATCAAAGTAGATACAGTAGAAGACAAGAGTCGCAGTACGGTACTAGGCAGTCTTCTCAAAAGCTTCGGGAGTGTACCTGTCTACTGGATTCCTAAGAATACAAGTTATTTTGAAAGAGTAGACCAACATTTAAGCTGGTGAGTTCATAAGTATTTTAGTTATATGAAGTATACTCTAAGTTCTTGGAAAAGTTAACTGGTTCCTCCAGAAAATCCTATATTTTCTAACATGACAAATGATAACCATAATAGTTCCCTCTACAATTACTTAGTTTATTCTAGTTATATATAACCTAATATCGAATGGACAGTTAAATGGGTGAATCTGCCCTAAGCTCACAACCAAACAAGGAACAAGAAGTAAAGTGGAAGTCACACATTTCACTGTCAATCGGATATTACTTATATATAACTCTGATGTATAAACTAAGGAATTATAGAATTAACCACTAAAGGTCCTTTATGTTATACTAGTTTAAAGAGAGTGAATGACTAAGTTCTATCTGATAAGTAGTTTTAAATCCCCATAAAACCGTTCTGATAAGTAGTTTTAAATCCCCATAAAACCGTTTCTGAATAGTAGTTATAAATCCCATAAAACGGTTCTGATAAGTAGTTTTAAATCCCCATAATACCGTTTCTGAATAGTAGTTTTAAATCCCATAAAACTGTTCTGATAAGTAGTTGATGGGTTTTGAGCATTCTAACACTTCCTAAGTGTACATGCAACCCTAATAACCTTGAATCTATGTTTTCTCTATATACAGGCAAATTTCTTTTTCAAGGTTATTTCCTAACTAGCATGGCATGGGGATTACATAAAACATAAAAACTAGTAGAAATACATACCTTGTTGTTGCTTGGATTCCTTCAAGACTTTGTGAGCCTAGCACCCCAAATATTGTGCCTCAAATGCTTCACACAACACCACAAGACTTGGAATACCTTGAGAGAATACTTCTAGCACTCAAAATCGGTTATGCCCTCTCTAGTAACCCTAGGTCACCATTTTGCTAGCCATAGGGTTCCTTTTATAGTGTTGTCACAATTAGGGTTTACACATGAATGCCCTTAATTGTCATGACTCTTGATTTCTCATGACTCATGGGTTTGTAACTCCCATGGACTATCCATGGAGCTCCATATGGTTATAACCAAACCCATAAACCATGGATCATTAATCCACCATAAAAGAATTGATGATTGTCATAATCAACCCTATATATTTAATTAGTCTCACTTTGATCACCAAATTAATACTAGATTAATACTTGATCAATACTAATTAAATAATACTATTATTAATATATTAGAAGTTATAATATATTAATAATCATAAGTGCCTTATTCTCTCATCTAGTCTATCCAAGTATTGCAGTGCCATGCAACCCAAATGGACCATGCCGGGTCGGGTCAAGTACATACCAAATAAAGTTATGGACTTAGACACTATATCCAACAGTCTCCCACTTGGATAAGTCTAATAACTATATTTGCAAATATGACTTCAAAATCCGACTAGCAATCGTAGCTCTTTCAAAGTCTCTCGGAACTGAGATGATGATGATACGCCATTTAAGATAAGTGATCATATAATCCTCTGTTCTCATGATATCAGCCGGACAAACACATGGAACATGGTCTTACTTATTGTCCAGCATTTGTTTCTCGATCTCTGATTTGTTTCGACATAGAACTAAATTGAACGCATCAATTAGGTTCTGACCGGGCCCGGTACATAGGTCAAAACCAAATCATCGAGGGGCCCAAATATCGCTTCTATTTCTAGAAGGAACAGATAAACTTCGACTGATATGCTTGTACTAACTACTTGTTGAATTATTCACAAAGGCACGTTTTATAACATCGAGTTACCAATGCGTTTTCGTACAATCAATGAATAACCAACTCATAGTCAACAACTCATATCTCTAGGTTTGAAGATTTATATGATATTACCGTCTCACGATCACTCGAGATAAATTCCATGAAGTGATGCAAGTGAGCGTGGGTTGAATCCAATACTCAGCCCTTATGAGTACTCATGAATGTTGTAGCAACCATTGCATTGTCTAAAGCACTTTAGACAAATCATACAAGACAAATTCATGACAGTCTTGATTCATATCTACTTCCAACATATGACTGACTGTGGATGGTTTAAATAATATGATATATACCATAACATAATTATTCTGGAAGTCAAAACATGCAAAGTGAAACATAAGAATAATACTAATCTTATATGGCCCCAACACTTTGAGTGTAAATAAAAACACCTTTTATTTAAGCACCATATTGATTACTCATTATTTATGTTTCGATTAATCAACTTTAGGCTTGAATTAAAACATTAGTTGTCCCATGCTCCAAGCATGTACACTATGTTTTTCCAAACAACAATTATGCCATACTCCAAGTATGCATACTATGTTTACATATGGTCCTCTCTTTGTGAAATAGATCAATTGACAATATTCCAATGATGCTAATTTCACAATTCCAATCCTCGTTGTAAATGAAAGAATACCAAACTCTTGCCATCTACTGTAATCTGTTAGATTCTAAACTTATATGCAATGATCCCCTTGTAATGACTATGCACAGAAGTCACAAAGACTTGGCAACAGAAATTACATAGTATTCCAATGGAAAACAATTCCATGGAAATGAAGTCTCAAATTCAAAGTACATTCCTTTGAACATCCTTCTTAGCATTAAGTTCTTTAATCTTACACAGATTCAAAGAATAACTTCCACCTATGGAGACAATTCCATATTACCATTTTGACCATCACTTCTGAACAAGAGTTGCCTCTTTTCAAAATATGTCAATATGGTCCTTACTCTATACTTCTAATTGTCCATGAGCAACCAATCTTTGGTAAACCTCAGATTGTCCTCGACAACTTTGCTTAATCATTTTAGTCATTTCCAGTTCTATTCCTTTTTCCATCTTAATGCCCTAGGCATTTGGAAAATTTAGAATGGATGAATATTATAGCACATGTAATCAAACCTATACCCAAAGCATATGGGACATGATTTATGCTATAAAATTTTTTATTTGCCATGTTTTCATAATTCGAACTATGAAGAGGGATGCCGTAATCATAATCGAATTTTGAGAACGCAACATATATAGAATTTCCTTATGTTAAACAATTCCAACATAACATTCATATATATTCTTGACTAAAGTAGATTAAATTCTCAATCTAAGCTTGTAGAATTGGAGTGAAGTATAAAATCTTCTCCCTTAATTATAGCAAAATAACTTTTTCAAGGCGAATTGAAACTTTTGTTTTCTATAATTAACATTGCTAACCTGCAATATTTAACATAATCGTCATGCTCCCACTAGCATAATGATTACCAGCATAACACTTTATGCTCCCACTAGCTTTGACATGTACTCAGAAATCTACTGGACTTCTAGAAATCAATACTTTATTGACTTTCTTACCAAAGTTCATATTTCTGATACTAGATTGCTTTGATAAGACTTTATCAAAAATATACACCTTTCCTTAGATAGCTCACATGTTTGTTTAGACCTTTTGCAATTCTCACTAGTTAGTGTGCCGGTTAACCACACACGCTCCACTAACTATATGAGAATGCAAATATCACAACCGCTATCTACTTAAAATCTTCTTAGTGGAAGCGTTTCCTCACCATCATTTTCATGAATCGAAGAGAAACCTTATGACACTTAGATTTTATGGTGTATGTGTTCCTATCCATGTGAATTTGTCATAACCATAATCACAGGACTAGGTTAGTGACACTTCCAAATTCATAGGGACTGAACTTGTGCAATCTTAATTTCTTGCCACCTGGTAGCACAATGCCCACCATTGCTTCCGGGTTGTTATGCAAACAATTAAGAACTCATAGAACTCACAAGCATAATCAACTTTCAACTGGAACAGACACAGAAATAAGAATATGTCAACACGATAGGTTACAAACCTGAAGTCGTGGGCTAGTGATTAACAAAACTCTTGATTTAGTTCTTGAAACTATTTCAGAATCATTTAGACTCCCACTATCCTCTTGACATATAAGACTTCTCTTTGTCAAGAACCATTCCCTGACAAAACAAATATTCAAGATCTAGTGCGGATTCTTATCAAGTTAAACACTTCTCACTATTAGTCTTAGCTGGTCTTTGTTTTATCCAAAACATCACAACTTACTAATCTCAAATGTACAAGAATAGGAAACATCTTACTCTACATTTGACAAGTGTTATGAACTTTCTAAAGACTATGTCACTCAAGTTACAATCTTGGAGTATAACTCCAGGATTTGTTTTTTGGCACGAAGTATGAATTATCTTTTGATTTAACCATTTAAACAATTCACGATTCCTCTCCTCAGGAAACAAACACACTAAGGTGTCCTTAGAGGATCAATTGTGATATGGTTCCATAATCACTAAGATAATCATAAAACAAAATACACAAGTACTCTCCCATCTCTTCAGATTGGAGAAAATTTTATCTTTCTGCCTTATTTGATTCTTCTTATTCATTCTGCCATACATTGAAACTTTTCCAATGTTTCAGAATTACACTTAAACTCGTAAGCATAACCATATTTACTAAACTTTAGTAAATCATAACGAATAATCTTATCTATCTTTGTGGTGGACCTGACCAACACACCTCCAAGTGTACCCAATCTTTTAGTCCTTCACTTGACTCACATGTACATGTGAACAAGGAATTAGTCTTAATTTCCCAAAGACGAAAACTTCTCATTCATCATACAATACAAGTTGCATGATTCCAAGTTTCTATCTAACTGAAACTTGGGCGATGAGAATCTTTCCTTATTTGGTAAATTATGATACTACCACAAACGAAAGAATCAAATCCATTTTCAAATATTGCTATTAATGGAAACATATAATCAACAATTTTTCACAAATGCCATTGTAAGGATACTTAAAATAAATAAAATCAAAACTTTTCTTTATTTTAAAACTTTGCGGAAAACTTATCCTTACAACCCAAATGAAAACCTTGTTGTTATATATTCCTAAGCAATATGTCTCAACTCTTAAGTAATAGCTCAAAATTCTGATCACCGAACCATGCTATCAAAATCCCTCTTCGCGATCAGAATCAGCATATACTTCCTTTAAGTTTCTTCACTTTTCTTTGATTCTTAAAACATCAACATGTGACCCAGTCACATCATGCAATAAGAATCTCATAATAGAAACTTAATAGAGTTAGACAATGGACTTTACCTGAAGTAGAGTCAAACATTTGACTTTACTATCCTTATGGACTTTTAGGTAAATTTGGCAGCTTCGCAACCAATGCCCTTCCTTTGGCAACAGAAACATATGGACTCTTTGGAAACGGTACACGAGACTATCACAGACTTAGCCTTTCTCTTTACCATTTGGTCAACCGAGTTGACTATAGCCAATCCCTTTCAATTGGGAAGAGAAAGTTTTCCTGGACTTCCAATGTTACCATTGTCAATGTCTATGGAAGTTTGGGAAGTTGATCTTCCAATCAAATTTTGCTTTACCAATGCTCCAAATCATTGCTGATTCAGCATCATCAAGCAAATAGGTAAGATCATTAAGGGTCATGTCGTGATCTGTTATCAGGGAGTGACCAAGTCAACAGCCAGCTACCTTGAGACTTCGACACCCTACTCTCCCGGCTTGTCAATATGTGACTTAATCTCCAAGACCTAAGCACATATAGACTTTGTTCGCCAATAGGGATTGAGTGACTTAGAACTTATCATGTCTTGAAACTTGTGGGATAAGGAGATTTATTGGAGGAGGTGGAGGAAGTGAAGTATGATTTCCAGTCCCACTAATGCACAACAAAGGGATTGATCTTTCACCTTGGTTGCCATTTGGGATATCATCTTCATTAGGAAGCTTGTTCCTAAAGATTTAGGAAGACCATAGCTGTCTAAACTAGACATCTATAATGGGAGAAATTCAAGTTAGCTTATTTAAAGTCCTTAATATAACACCCAATATGAAATATTAAGGCTAGGACCCAACAACCTATTTATAACTGGAAGAGGGATGCCGTAATCCAAATTATAAAATAGTTGAAGGTAGGTAAATGACGATTTACCAATTTCCTACCATAAAAACGAAATATAATTAAGTTTTTAATTGGATTTGAAACTCCTAGATCTTTTGAGATACATTGAACTTTCAATGGCATGTTTGAATCTCGATTGTGCCCTCTCAAGTTTGTGACTGGGATGCCGAGGATCACAAACAAGGTGTGAATAACCATACAAATTGACTTGGTACCCTCAACAATATTACATAATCGATGTGCCGTTTAACCACACACGCTCCACCGATCTATAATAAAGTCAAGTTACCCTTTGCCACTCTTACTAGTCCATGTTAGTGTGCCGGTTAACCACACACGCTCCACTAACGACTTGGTAAGGTACAAAGTGTAATTTTATGGGCTAGCACCAATTTCACATTTTCCTAAAGTAACTAAGATTGGGAATTTATAATGTATAGTTACTTTATAATTCATTATACTTTTAACGAGTATTTAAAGTCGTATCCTACCCGTTCGGCTAACGACCCTCCACCGATCAAGGAAGCGGTGGGTGAGAGTGGACACCCATTAAGTCACTATTTTATAGGCAACAACCTTATACCCCCCTTATAGACCGGCTTCGTGAATGAGGCCTACTAACGGTAAGAATGACATATTCTTATACATATCTATATAATTAAAATTATAATAATAGTATAAGGGTGTATTTTAAACATTTAAAATAGTTGGTGGTTTAATCTATTAATTAAACTATACTTAATTTAATTAAACTTAAACCATGTCTTTATGGAATTATTAACTCTTTTAATTAAACACTTTAATTAATTTAATGAAGTCCATAAAGCTTGAATTTTACCTTTAAAAAATTCTAAGAGTTCAATTTGGAATTAAAGTGTAAGGCTTTTCAAATTCCAAAACTTGAGGGCAAGAATTGAAACTATTCCAAGTCTCTTCAATTTGTAACTTATGAGTTTTAATGGTTCATAAAATGAAGACTCTTCATTTTATGAAACCTCTTTAGTTCTTTAATCATAATTAAAAGAAGTGACTTTTGGTTATCCATAACTTGAGGACAAGTTATGGACACCATCATTGCCATTAAGATCATGAATTAAACACACATGGAGGTTGCATATAATTCCTATGATCTTCTAAAAACTCATATGAACACAAATTCATGTCAAGCAATTTCAAGAAAATCATATAAACATATACAATACTTGAAAATTGATAAAAGTCATGTAAAATGGGTTAACATAATCATTATCATTTTGAAAAACAGATTTTACAAGTCCAAAACATATTGGGATAGTGATCTTAATCCATTTCCAGCAACAAAACTCGAAAAAACTGCCCAGCACGCTCCTACTCGCCGAGTGCATTATTCTACTCGCCGAGTAGGATGAATTTGTTCATGGACTCGGCGAGTCCTCCCCATGGACTCGGCGAGTCCAGTCGTCAGAATGCAGAATTTTCGATTTTTAAGCAGTTTTGCATCAAGTATACAGAAAACAATCCTAGGCTCTGATACCACTGATGGGTTTTGAGCATTCTAACACTTCCTAAGTGTACATGCAACCCTAATAACCTTGAATCTATGTTTTCTCTATATACATGCAAATTTCTTTTTCAAGGTTATTTCCTAACTAGCATGGCATGGGGATTACATAAAACATAAAAACTAGTAGAAATACATACCTTGTTGTTGCTTGGATTCCTTCAAGACTTTGTGAGCCTAGCACCCCAAATGTTGTGCCTCAAATGCTTCACACAACACCACAAGACTTGGAATAACTTGAGAGAATACTTCTAGCACTCAAAATCGGTTATGCCCTCTCTAGTAACCCTAGGTCACCATTTTGCTAGCCATAGGGTTCCTTTTATAGTGTTGTCACAATTAGGGTTTACACATGAATGCCCTTAATTGTCATGACTCTTGATTTCTCATGACCCATGGGTTTGTAACTCCCATGGACTATCCATGGAGCTCCATATGGTTATAACCAAACCCATAAACCATGGATCATTAATCCACCATAAAAGAATTGATGATTGTCATAATCAACCCTATATATTTAATTAGTCTCACTTTGATCACCAAATTAATACTAGATTAATACTTGATCAATACTAATTAAATAATACTATTATTAATATATTAGAAGTTATAATATATTAATAATCATAAGTGCCTTATTCTCTCATCTAGTCTATCCAAGTATTGCAGTGCCATGCAACCCAAATGGACCATGCCGGGTCGGGTCAAGTACATACCAAATAAAGTTATGGACTTAGACACTATATCCAACAGTAGTTTTAAATCCCCATAAAACCATTTCTGAATAGTAGTTTTAAATCCCATAAAACCGTTCCGTTTTGATTATGGAAAGTGATTACTACAGTAGTATTTCTTAAAAAGAATAAACTAATGGTGAATAACTACCCTAATATTAACCTGGTTAATTAGGGTTTAAAGTGTGATAAAGTTGTAACCATGCTGGACTAGAATGAACACGACGACCTACTGGTGTCAAACTGAATATGTGACATTTGTCACCCCATGGCTAGTCTGCCGGACTGTAGCTTGCAGTTGGGATGTGGGATTGTCGGTCCCGTATAGATCTATACACACAAATCCCGCTCTCCCTCTAGGAGACTCTGGTTATAAGAATGTAACATAGCAAGTATTGCTATGTCCTGAAGACGTACCATCACATTTTAGTTTGAGTAAAGATTGAATTATACCCTTTTCTTGACAAAGTAGTTTAGACCTCGTATACTTATCTAGAAAATAGATTTCTCGTTGGTTTCATAAACTATACCTATTATAATTTATACGTTCTATCTGATTAGCATGATCTATCCTGAAAGTACCCCTTTGCTCAGCATGATACAAAGGTAATGATACCGACTGAAGTCACATTTTATTTTCCCATATGTATTATATATATATATATATATATATATATATATATATATATATATATATATATATATATATATATATAAGAAAGAAACAACTTTCGGACAAATAACCCCACCTTAAGCCCACATTCAAACAAGGAAAATGAAATAAGGCAACTCATTAGTCCTAAGCCCTTTAAGTGTTATTTATATACCTATACATATATGAACATGATTTTGATAATTATAAGATAAAAGAGTTATAATTACATTTTAAAGAGTTTAACGGTATCTTTAAAAGAGTTTATGTGATTTTGAAAAGAGTTCACATTACTTCAAGTCATTATGGAAGTATTGGGTAATCTTTTATTATAAAAATAAAGATTCAAAGCATAAGAAAATCTTTTATATGATTGATATCACAAGTATTTACTAACACAATTAGATTGTGTTCAACTTGTATTCCCCCCCAAAAAAGCATTTAAAATCATTAAAAAGGTAGATTATAGGGGTATGAAGTCACTTGATAAGTGGTGATTTGGGCAGCGTTTCGTTTCTATAAATGATCTTTTTCGAAGAAATCACGAGTTTTTGATGAAAACCGGGCTTTACGCGGGCAACACTTCGACTGGAAAGAGGTTATTTTCACGAGAACTTCGGGGCTCGGGCCTTCGTCTGAGCTTGGATATGATACCAGGGTGTCGGGGTAGTGTAGAGGGGCTTATAGATAAGTTTAGAATGAAAGAGAGTTGAATTTTGTAACATAAAGCCGGAGACATCGTATCTTATTTATAGGGGTGGGCTGGTCCTCGGTACGCAGGGCGTTCCTACGAGGAGCGCTGAGCGTTCCGTTACGCGGGGCGTTCCCTGCGTACGCGGGGCGTATTTGGCACGCGTCAGGTTCTCGGATACGTGGTTCGGACATGTCGTGGTGCGAGAAAACGTGTCAATCGTGCGAAGAAGAGGGTGACGTGGCCGGCTCCGAACCATGTGTATACGAACGCGGGGAGTAACCCTCTACGCAACGCGTTCCCCTTCGGACCAATCTCGATATTTGGGCCATAAATTTCTAAAATTCATAACTTTCGCCTACGAGCTCCGTTTTTTACGGTCTTTATATACAAGCGTAGGTGAGATCAAGCTCTACAACTTTCGTTTAGACTTCGTTGGCTAATTTTGAATTTATTTTTAAACTTATATTTTTAACAGGTCGGGACAGGAAAAGTCCGTTAAAAATTCATAACTTCTTCATCCGACGTCTGTTTTCGTCTGTCTTTTTACCGTTGGATTTCTTTTGATAAGATCTCCGATTCTCGTTTAGGTTGTTTTGGTCAAAAGTTGCTCGATCTAAATTTCAAGTTTTTAGGTGTCTACTGCTAAATCGAAACTTAGAAAAATCATAACTTCCTCATACGAATTCAGATTTGGACGTTCTTTTTATGTAAACTCTCGGTTTAATATATTCTACGACTTTAATTTTGATTGTGAAGGCTAAAAAGCATTCGATTGTAAACTCACTTTTTACGTCGCTCAACGTTGTGCCGGTTTTATCGCGGATCTTCGATTGGTCATAACTTCTTCGTTATAACTCGGATTTCGGCGTTCTTTATATGTACGGAAACCTAGTTACGATCTCTACCACTTTATTTATCCCAATTAAGATTTTTGAACAATTTATTTTTGACCTAAATTTGACTGGTGTTTCATGTACAAATCAAATTTATATGGGGTCCGAGTTCCTTTCGAAGAAGTTGAAAAATATGCTTTGGTGGTTGGTTGAAAAGCTCCCAAACTCCTATTTACTTATCTGGGTCTTCTTGTTGGGCAGAATATTTCTAGAGTCATGGGATGGAGTTCAATCCAAGGAAAGCTTCAGAAAAAACTTTCCTCTTGGAAAGTTGTCACTATTTCCATTGCAGGCTGAGTCATGCTTCTTAAATCGGTTTTGGGTTCTCTTGGGACATATTACATGTCTTTATTTCTAATGCCGATTACAGTTGCTAAAAAGTTGGAATCCTTGCATAGTAAATTCTTTGGGGTGGAAATAAGGATAATCGTAAGTTGGCTTGGATAAATTGGGACCAAGTGTTAGCGAATAGAAAATCAAGTGGTTTGTTTATTGGTAGTTTGATTGAATTGAACTTTTCTTTGCTCCAAAAATGGCGTTGGTTCTTTTATAAAGATGAAAATATGCTTTGGTGTCAAGTTATTAAACAATTATATGGATAAATTGATGGTTTTGATTAGATAAGGGGTAATCGTCTAGGTGGTAGTCCTTGGTCGAGAATTATAACTTCAAATTTACAACTTCACAATAAAGTTGTGGTGGTAGATTCGATTATGCAAAGGAAAGTTGGTAATGGTTCAGGTACTTTATTTTGGAAACAAGTTTAGTTGGGCAATAAAAGTTTAGCTTCTTGTTTTCCAAAATTGTTTCAATTAGAGCTTGGAATAGATTGTACCATTGCAAGTAGGAGAAGGAATGGAGATTGGTTTTTGAAATTGCAGACATCCAATTTGAGGGTGCCTTGAAACGATTTAATTCTTGGGTTTACTTGATTGTTTGAGAGAAGTTACTTTTTATAATCTTAATGATCGATGGGTGTGGAATATTAGAGATGATGGAATATTTATGGTAAGTGCTACGAGAAGATGGATTGATGATGTGTAACACCCATAAAATCATGAAAAAATTAAACTTTTAAAATCAATCGACAAATCATTATTGTTTACAATATAGTTTTCAAAACATGTTTAATATCATAGTTTTTCTCTAACACTAGTCAAAATAGGTCAATAGACAATCACATGTGATTATGCCAATCATGTAATGTGATTTTGTTAAACTAGTAATATGATAAGAGTGCTATATAGTTCATGATAAACTCTAATACAAATATGAACTATCTTTATGATACAACTCAAAATATACGTCCATACGATTCCAAAAATATAGAGAATGTCTGAATCTGACTTCGCACGAAGAAGTTATGATAAACCGAACACTATAAATCTCTATAATAAAATGAATTTAAAATAGACTTAGAATTATCCATTAGAGTCTAAAAGAGAGTTGTAGTACTTGTAAATACCTACGCGTGCATATAAAGAACGTCAAAAACGGAGTTCGTATGTGAAAGTTACGACCTTCCGAAGATTCAGCTGTCAGAAACCCTAATCTGACTAAGCTCACGACGTGAGCACATAAACTCACGACGTGAGGAGTCATTTTGCCACATCTCGGAATCTAAAAGGTGTGTGACGAGGCTGTGAGGGGATAAGATCCAAACTCACGACGTGAGCAACGATATCTCACGACGTGAGGAGTCACATCGCCACCTTCCGAGGCTAGGGACGCAAAAGGCAAGTCTACGGGATGAGCATGCATGACTCACGACCTGAGCCTTATAAAACTGACGACGTGAGGTTCTAAAATCCTTACTATAAATAGCAGGTCCAACTTTAGCCATTCTTACACCTAAACTTGTTCCCTTTCTCTCATTTGCTGAAGCCATCTTGCACCCCGAGCCCCGACGACCTTGTACGCTGACCGTTTCTGCTTAGATTACATAAAATCACGCTACTAGGGTGAGTTTCACGGCCCCACTTTCTAATATTTCGGGGGAAAGCACATGCTAAATATTATATATACGTTATTATTATGTCTATATGATAATATATAGTTATAATAGCCGGGGTATAGTTGTTCTAAATATAATATTTTGAATATATACAACTATTATCAACTTGTCAGCATGTTAATTTACTAATGTAGATCTTGAGTTATACTTAGGATTCTATATATATGTTGTGTGCGATATAGTTCCGAAGTTATATTCGGAAGTTCTATATGTTAAGTTATAAAGTATGTTGATATTATTGGTTTTATGTCAAGATAAAACTTGGTATGTTATATGTTGTTATTGTTAGTTTTATGTCAAGATAAAACTTAGTATATTATATATTTTTATTGATAGTTTTATGTCAAGATAAAACTAGGAACGTTATATGTTGTTATTATTGGTTTTATGTCAAGATAAAACCTAGTTTTACTTCAAACTATAGCTGTTATACTGCCTAAATGTTATAAAGTTAGGAGTAATGTTTAAAAGCATAGTCTAGTAACTTAGGGTTTTAGACATGAAAATGCTTTTGTTGTTAGAGCTATAGGAAGTCGTCGAAGTCTACATGGGTAATTGTATTCATCAACTAAGATTGGGGATCTTAGCGGAAATCCTCTTAACTGTAACCATTAATCCCGTGTGAGCGAGGAAGTCATGTATAATTACTATACGGGTTGACCACCCCACTTGTGACTGTTAGCTACAGTCAACCAAAAGCGAGTGATGAACTATCCTTTCATTTGTTATTGTTCCGGCGTCGATGAAGCGTACGGTGTTGTTTCTCATGGTAAATCATGAGTGTATTGTTTCTCATGGTAAATCATGAGTGTGTTTTATCAGAGGTATTATGTCATAGCAGCGGTTACAGGCTCATGGTAGCAAATTGTTAGAAACATTATACTTCGTCGTATACAAGTATTAATGTTTAGTATAAGTTTCCCCTACTTATACCTTAGGTTTAAGGCATGTTTCGATATAACACTTAATTGATAAGTAAACTATTATACCTAATATACATACTAAATGTTGGAGAGTGAAAATGATACTTTCAAAACTATACTTTTGAACGTGGAAAATGTATTATTTTATGGAGTCAAAACCTATGGACTCACCAACTTTATGTTGACGTATTTTAAAATGCATGTGTTTTCAGGAACTTGAAAAGCTGGTATGTATTCGAACAGAAGAAGTTTTACTATTACCTTTCTGTTCATTAAGAAGTATGCCATAGTCGGATATTATGTAATAGGTCTTAGAAAAACAGTTATGTAACTTTCAGTTATCAATAAAGGTATGTATTTTCTTTAGTACTGTTCAATGTATGTTATATAACTGTGATACGAAGAATGACGTTACATCACCCGGTGTTTCCGCCGATGGCTGGGGGTGTGACAGAAATTGGTATCAGAGCTATTAACTATAGTGAACTAGTACTTTCTTAGGAAAGCACGTCTATAGTTTAGGGCTTACTCTATTAGGTTTAGGTATATCCCTTAGCCTATAAATAAAAAGTATTATTAATTATTCTACTGAAGGACTACTTACGGGAGCGGTGACAAGAATAGACATGTCGATTTGGGTTGCTAGATTTCAGAACGGCTATACGCTAAAATGATCCTGCCCTTTCAACTATCCTGACTGGTCGGAGCCTTATCAGATAGACCTGAAGTAACAAACAATAGTTAAAGCATGAATATAATCAATAAGAATATAAAGTCATATATAAAGACTCAGACCCGCGATGAGAATACACCTTAATACCCGGAATGTTTTTGATCTCAAGTATTTAGATCAAATATTCCAACTAAAGTTTATATGTGCATATATCCTATCACAACTAGGTGTAGGTGCGCAACTACATTTTATTATGATCAGATCATATGAACTATTTAATTTGGGAGTAATATTTGATAGACTAAAACTCTTGATGATTCAAAACGTATAGGAATTCGACATGGCACATTCACGAGAATGGATAATCATCGAGGATACGGATGAAGAAGATGAAGTTTCATTCCCCATGATGGTAGGCGATCCTTACTACCCTATAAATCCAACCACCTTTCATCAAATACCTTCTGATGATGGAGCACCTTTACCCTTCAACGAATGGGAAGAGAGGGAACCAATGGAAGAAAGCGAATCAATGGAGAAGACAGAATCGGTGGCATCATCTTTACCACCACTGAACACACTTTACCGTAAAGTTCCAGGAGGAGTAAAAATGAAACGCACGGCACGTAAATCCATACCGATATGGCAAAAGATTAAGAAGAATCAGAAGGCGACATCTTCAGGAAGTCATAGAGTTGAAGATGAACCTGCACGGATCGCACAAACCGTTGATAGGTGGGTGGCGGAATAAAGAGCTGCTAAGATGTATGAGACTGGTCAATCATCTCGACCACATCTCCCACATTCCTCCGAAGTTAACACTTTATCTCAATTGTTTGAGAAAAGTGTGAAAATTGAAGATAAGATGGAAATTGTCAAAGGGAGGGCTACTCATGTCTCTGGAAGAGTACGAAGGCTAGATGGACAAAGGACGTGAGATCAGGAATCGGTGATGGATGTCCATCATCGTATAAATTTCGCTTATAATGACATGATTACTCACGATGCAAGGATTGCAGAGTTAGAGATCTACAATCAAACCTCAAGAAATGAAGAACGCAAGGGAAGTCTTGAGCAGAGAACTCAAGCACTTGAAGAGCAAGTGGTTAATGGCACTGACGTGCTAGGTCATCACTTAGGTTTTTGGTAGATAAGCTACAACAAGTGGTTGTGTAAATAGAGAAATCAGACTAGTTAAGGCGAAAAGAGGAAAGTTTATAGCAAAGATGTAGAAAACCTTGCAAATTTTGCAATGTTTATAAAAACTTTTCTCTTATAAACCTAAATAAACTGATGTAACCGCTGGTAGTAATATGAAGCATATATTACAGTAATCATTGTGTTGTCCATTATGTTTTACACTTTGAAGAATAATTGGAGTATTTAGTACTCGTGTATTAAATGATTAACAAATCACCTAACTATCTAACTCTAACTTATATTATTGTTGAGCTTTATGATCCTTTGAGATTAACTTTAATTTCCGCAATATAAACTTGTTGTAACGTTTGTTCAAGTGTGTTTCTCAAGTTTTTCTCTCAACAATTTGTATCAGAGCCAAAGTGGTTGCTTTTTGAAGCAAAACTCTGATTTTCAAAAGGCCTTCTATATCACTGAAGCTCACTTCTTAAAAAAAATACAACAAAAAAATATTTTCAAAACAATGAAATATGGCACAAGCATTATCTTTCAATGTTTCCAGCAGTGTTGGTGGTTCTAATAGAGCTCCAATATTGGTGGCAAACGAATATCATCACTGGTCTCAGAGGATGGAAAGATACTTAAGGAGACTTGGAAGAAATGTATGGCGATCTGTAGAAGAAGGGCCACATGTCCTTGTTCTTACACCAATTCAAACCGACGGCGCCACAGCCAGACTAGGAGGAGGTCAACCAGCCCTAAATCGTCCCACCAAAGACGATCTCGATAAAATGGAAAATGATGTTGTTGCCTTTTATGAGATTTCTTGTGGAGTTGCTCCTGAAAACTTCGACATTATCATAAATTGCAAATCATCAAAAGAGATCTGGAATGTTCTCAAAAACTTATATGATGGTTTAGAACAAGCTCAAGATAAGAAGCTCACAACCGCACTCAATGAGTTCAACAATTTCAAAGCTCATACTGGCGAAAGTTTGGAAGACTCCTTCAAAAGGTTCAACCTGATTGTCACTAAGTTATCTAATGTTGGCACGGTTCGAAGCAACCATGAGACAAATCTTCAGTTTCTCAATGGTTTGGGAAGACACTGGACTACTGCTAAGATGATAGTCCAAGGAGATAGAAAGATTCATTATTTATCTCTCTACAAGCTCTACGGTGAACTGCAAGCACAAGAATCCACTGTACTCAAAGATTGTGATGATTTTGGAGGACCACTTGCTCTTATAGCACAAGCTCTACATACTCAATCTTACACTCCCTCGTATGACAACCCTCCACAGTCATACGAAGCTGACTCAGATTATGATGATGAAGAAGAATTTCAGAATGCAATTGCTCTTATTAGCCAACAGTTCAACAGGCTACCACCTCCTTCTTTTCTTAAAAATCAGCAGTTCAACAAACCTCCATTCAACCGCAACTTTAACCTTCAAAATAATCACTCTCGATATCCCAAAAATTCTCACCCACCACCGCAACCTTAGTCCACTCAACCCAAGGAGGCACCGAAGCCCATCAATCCAACTGACTTCGGTACCTCTTCAGAAGATAAAAGTGATATTGTAATCTGTCACAAGTTCAACAAGGAGAATCAATTTGCAAAAGACTGCAAAGCTAATATAGTGAAAGATAGAGCATTCTACCTTAGAATGGCTCAAGAATTGGAGGAAAAGGAAAAAGCAAGGGCATACGTAGCCCATGTAAAAAGAGACCATCAAGTTTGGTCATCCGGAGATGAAGATGAAGACATCAACAACATCAAATGAAAAGGCAAGATTTGCATGCTGGCAACTACGGATGACGATGGGTCTACAAAGTTGGAAAAGAACTACTGCTATATGGCAAAGGATGAAACTCTAAGCATCGTCGAACAGGTAAAACTCATGATTCAAACTCTAAATTATAGCATGCATGACTGTCAACCCTTCATAGACAATCTTAATGACACATGTGTTGCCGTCCTTACATACTATAACAAAGCTCTTGATGAGAAGAACATAGCGTCCCAAGAGATATTTCACATAAGAGGACGACTGGATAACAAAAGACTCAAAGTAGCTATGTTAGAAAAGACTTAGAGTTAGAGAAAGATGCAAGAATGTTGAGTGAAACACAATTAGAAATAGCTTTGAACCAAAGAGATTTAGCTCAGAGTGAGATTGTACGTTTAAATCTTTTAATATAAAAACTGTTCAATGAAAGTGAAGCTATTGAAAATTTTGTGAACAATGGAACCGTAGATAACACCTATAATTGGGGTTGGTCGAATGGATATCCTACCGCAAAGGATTCCTCACCCCGGTTTAACAAAGATCCACTTTATGTCCCTCGTGGCCGAGAGTTCCATTTCCCAGTCAATGACAAAACCTTTCCCGAAGACATCAGAACTCACTTCGGTAGACTTCATAACCTAAGTAAAAATTATGTCATTGAGGAAATTATGCCTGAATTTTCGGGTCACTCAAGTGATCAAATTCCTATCTGTGGCACAATCTATCCCAATTCTCAGACTTCATCAGTTGTTGATGACGGAATTATCATAGAAGGTCCCGAAGTCTCAATGGACTTTCCATCTCTGCTCTCAGACTGCAGTGTCTCTCACTGCAGTCATGGACCACATTATGCTCATTTGCCTATTATCAAATGTCCCACAAAAGTCTCAACTCAGACTTACTCTGCGGTAGTCAAATCTTCCTTACCGCAGACTATCGTCAAAAGCACTGTGACTCTTCAGCCAATTCATCATGAAATTCCCATAGAAAACTTTGAAGTGGGTCAATGCTCTCAAAATCCTGAATCTTCTAGTTCGGATGAATCTAGCCCTCATTTTCAAGAATTATCAAAGGTTTCCAGGAAACCGCAGCTGAACATCAATGACTGCGGTTCTCCAAAACCGAGGCTAAAAAGGCTTTCAAAGAGGAAATTCGATCCCGTGGCAAAAATCGGGAAACTTTTTCAAACAATAAAAAACGTGTCAGAATTCCAAAATCTAAGAGTCCAGAAAAGTTTGTTTTCTCAAATTATCTTTCAAAAAACTCTTCAACCAAGAAAACAAACAAAAGGGAATGTATAGTCTCGAAATCCTTTTCAAAAACATTTGACACAACCCAAAAGAAAGTAAAGTCTTTTCGAAGCAATGGTTTTCAAATCTATTCCTCAGATGACCCAAAATGGAAAGGGATTTTACCAACTGCAATACCTTCAAAATCACATCAAAGTTTTAAGAAATCACTTTCAAAAAGATCTACACGTACTCCCACTCCTGCAAAACGTACTTTTTCAAATTCCAACAGCACTACTGTCAGATCTCACCTCTCTCGGACTGGTCATAAGCCTACTTCTTCATCCAGACCGCTGACCAAACAAAGTGTCAGGGTAAATGACAAATCTTCTGTATGTCAGTGTAGTTGTCAAAGAAATTCATCTCATGTTAAATCTCGTTCTTTTCAAAAACCTCGTAACTTTTCTAGGCCAAATAGTTGACACGAAACCTGTCCCTGCAAAATCGGCTCATGAATTAATTAGAAATTCATCCTTTATCCCAGGCTCCAAACTCGTTTGGATGCCTAAACTAACCGTGTAATTCTCAGGCTATGTGCAAGGAGGAACAAGAAGAAGAATGGTTAATCGACAGTGCCTGCTCCTTGCACATGACCAGAAGGTTGGAGTACCTTCGGGATTTCAGGCCAATTTGCAACGGTGTAAACGTCACATTCAGCAACAATGCGAATGGGATAATCTGAGGTTATGGTGTACTTACTACAGGAAACTTTTCTATTCAAAAGGTTGCTTACATAGAAAGCCTCAAACACAATCTCATCAGTGTAGGCCAACTATGTAAAGCAGGCCACAAGGTTGAATTTGACAACGAATACTGCTATGTAATGACAAGCGATAGAAGCACTTGTTTAATCAAATCCAAGTACGAAGGAACCATGTATCCACTGGGTATTTCTCTGATCATTGGGAAACCGCAACTATGCTTCCTATCCAAAGCAGTATCTGAAGTCAGTTGGCTATGGCACCGAAAGCTTGCTCATTTTAACTTCAGATATATCAACAATTTGGTCACCGGAGAACTCGTCCGAGGTCTCCCAATTCTCAAATTCAGCAATGCTACACTCTGTCCTTCCTGTGAATGTGGCAAACAATCCAAAGCAAGTCACCCAATGGTGATTGATTCTTCAATTTTTGAACCACTGGAACTCCTACATATTGATCTCTGCGGTCCATCTTGTCACACCCCCAAACCAGAATGGCAGAAACATTCGGGGGTGGGTGACTTCACGTAGTATCATAACAGTTGAATATTGTAAAGAAAGTAAACACAACCATCATAAATATAATAAAAACTTACATTGTTGCGTGTAATACATGTTTCAAAAGAATATTACAAATATGATGATTTAAAATGTTTTGATAATAGATGCCTTAGCGTTCCTTCTCCAAAAGCTGATGGTTACCTGTATTACTGATTCCCTGAGAAATACAAGTAGTTTTGAAAAAGTGTCAACAATTAAGTTGGTGAGTTCATAAGCGTTTTTGTACTAAAATTTGTATCTCCTTTAGTAAAAATAACTGAATGTGTTTTCCAAAAAATCCAATATTTTCTACATATAGTTTGAAAAAGTTCCAAAGGCTGGAGTGCAATAGTATCTTTCGTGCTCAAAATGGTGAAAGTGTATTTATACTCGAATAATGTATTTGCTGAATGCATTCAAGAGTCTCGTAAATCAAACTTATTTTAATACTTCCGTGTGAGTTTTATAACCATGCTATTGACCCAGACTGCCTGTAACAACGTTCTTCAGGCGTTGTAGTGTTATGATGTTTGTCACCCCAGACCTGCCGGTCTAATTGTAGCTAACAGTTTAGGTGCGGGATTGTCAATCCCGTATAGATCTATACACAAGTATCACGCTCTCTCTCCAAGAGATTATGGTTTATAATACAGGACTTGAAATGCGTACTTGTGAGTACGTTGAAGTTGAATGTCTCACAACACTTAGTATTAATAGATTTACGGAAAGAAAAGTCTATATTTCATGTAGATGAAAGTATTTCATTTTCACAGTGTATATGTAAAGATGTAATGAATAACCCGTGAACTATACCCCTTATAGTTTTTCCGAAAGTGTGTTCCATTTGATGATAAAAACTTGGTGTAATATCAACTTTGCATGCGAAGTGTAACAGTGGTATTAATGTTGTTTAACATCCATAAACAAAATCTAGATTAAGTATTTGAAAACATTTCTAATGATGTGTATTTTAAGTGCGAGTTTATCTCGTGTTTCACTTGTATTCCCCCCCCCCCTTAAAACATGAAAAAGACGTGAAAATGTAGGGGTATGAACTCACCTGGAAAGTGTGGTGATTTGAAGAAAACGAGTTTTTCTCGGGCAGCACTTCGACCGGGAAATGGTAAGTTTTCTCAGGATTCTCGGCGCTTCAGACCTTCGTCGGGGCTTGGATATGTAACCGGGGTGTCGGGGTCGTCTCGGGGTGCTAAATGTGGAGTAGAACTGAGAGAGAAAAGGGAAATGAGCAATGAGAGTCGGAACCCTCGCATGCTATTTATAGGGTGAATTCTCAGGATTCACGTCGTGAGCATGGGATGGCTCACGTCGTGAGTTTGGCCCATAGACGCGACGACTGGTGGTCTAGCCCTGGCACACATCAGTCATAGACTCACGTCGTGAGTCTCTCTTGCTCACGTCGTGAGTTTCAGATAAGGTTGGTGTGCGTGCCTCGAACTTCCGAAATTCATATCTCTCGCATACAAGCTCTGATTTCAACGTTCTTTATATCCACGCGTAGGTGAGAATATACTCTACAACTTTCATTTAGACTCCGTCGGCTAATTTTGACTTTAATTTTTAATATTATATTTTAAGTAGGCCGGGACAGGATAATTCCGTTAAAAATCCATAACTTCTTCATCCGATGTCCGTTTTCGTCTGTCTTTTTACCGTTGTACTGCTATTGTCGAGACCATCAACTTTCGTTTAGGTTGCGTCGGCTAAAAATCGCTCGATCTTTATTTCGAGTTTTTAGCTGTCTACTATTGTTCTGAAACTTTAGAAAAACATAACTTCCTCATACGAAGTCAGATTTGGGTGTTCTTTTTATGTATGTTCATGGTTTAACATAATCTACAACTTTCGTTTAGATACCTAAGGCTAAAAAGTATTTCATTGAAGTTTCGTGTTTTACGCTTAACAGTGTTTTACCGGTTTTGACGCGGATCTTTGATTGGTCATAAATTCTTCGTTATAACTCGGATTTGGGTGTTCTTTATATATTTGGAAACCTTGACAATATGTTTAACATTTTATGCAACCCAACTGAGACTTTAGAACACTTCATTTTTGACGCCATTTTATTACATCAAAAATAGTTTAATATTATCTGACTTTTTGAACATTACATTGACTTGAAATATCGGGTTGTCACATCATCCCCCCGTTAGAGAGAATTTCGTCCCAAAATTTAATTTAAGACAGAGTTTATGGAGCAGGAAAAAGATGTGGGTACTTTTGTTTCATCTGATCCTCGCGCTCCCAGGTGTATTCAGGTCCTCGCTTGGCATTCCAACGAACCTTCACAATGGGTATGCGACTTTGTTTTGTTCTTTTAACTTCACGATCCATGATTTCTACAGGTTCTTCCGCGAAGTGGAGACTCTCGTTGATTTCAATTTCGTCCAGAGGGATGACGAGGGTCTCATCAGACAAGCACTTCTTGAGGTTCGACACGTGAAAGGTAGGGTGTACGTTATTGAGTTCCTGCGGTAATCGAAGTTTGTATGCCACCGGGCCGATCCTGGCAAGGATCTCGAATGGTCCGATATACCTAGGGTTGAGTTTCCCACGTTTTCCAAAACGTATCAAACCCTTCCAGGGGGAGACTTTTAATAGTACCCAGTCCCCAACCTGGAATTCCAAGGGTTTCCGTCTTTTATCTGCATAACTCTTTTGTCTGTCTCTTGAAGCTTTTAATCGTTCTCGGATTTGGACAATCTTCTCAGTAGTTTCTCTTATGATCTCCGGGCCAGTGAGAGTGCTGTCTGGTACTTGACTTCTTGCTTGTTGTGTGTCGCCCACTTCAGCCCAACACAGAGGTGATCTGCACTTACGGCCGTAGAGGGCTTCGAATGGAGCAACTTTGTTGCTAGTGTGATAGCTATTGTTGTACGAGAACTCGATCAACGGTAGATGGGTATCCCAAGCCTTATCAAAGTCTATCACACAAGCTCTTAGCATGTCCTCTAACGTTTGAATGGTCCTTTCACTTTGCCCGTCTGTCTGTGGGTGGTAGGCTGTACTCATGTCCAGCTTAGTTCCCATGGCTTTATGCAGCGATTGCCAGAATCGTGATGTGAATCGGCTATCTCTATCGGAGATAATAGATATCGGTACTTCGTGAAGGCGCACTATCTCTTTAATGTAGATCCTTGTCAGCTTCTCCAGTTTGTCTGTCTCTTTTATTGGTAGGAAGTGTGCAGATTTGGTTAATCTGTCAACGATAACCCAAATGGTGTCGAGTCCACCCGTAGTCTTAGGCAACTTGGTTATGAAATCCATGGTTATCCGCTCCCACTTCCACTCGGGTATCTCTGGCTGTTGAAGTAGTCCTGAGGGCTTTTGATATTCTATCTTAACCTTCGCGCAAGTCAGGCACTTGCCCACAAAGGTAGCTATATCGGCTTTCATGTTCGGCCACCAATACAACCTCTTGAGGTCTAAGTACATCTTGTCTGAGACGGGATGTACGGAGTAGCGAGTTTTATGAGCTTCGTTCATGACAACATCCCTGAATTCATCAAATTTTGGTGTCCAGATCCGGTTCATGAGACAACGAACTCCGTCATCCCTGACTTCAAGGTTTTTGTCCATTCCTCTCAATGCTTCACCTGCCATGTTCTCTGGTCTCAAGGCTTCTTCCTGTGCTTCTTTGATTTGTGCGGACAGGTGTGAGTGGATGGTCGTGGTTAATGCTCTTACTCGGCTGCCCGAGTACTCCTTTCTGCTCAAAGCGTCTGCAACCACGTTGGCTTTTCCGGGGTGATAACGAATTTCACATTCGTAATCATTTAGTAATTCCACCCACCGTCTTTGTCTCATGTTGAGTTCTTTCTGGTTGAGGATATGTTGGAGGCTTTTGTGATCGGTGAAGATGGTGCACTTGGTACCGTAAAGGTAATGCCTCCAGATTTTTAGGGCGAACACTACTGCTCCCAATTCGAGGTCGTGCGTCGTGAAGTTTACCTCGTGCGTCTTCAGTTGTCTTGAGGCGTAGGCGATGACCTTCCCTCACTGCATTAGGACACATCCCAGTCCCTGGTTTGACGCATCACAGTAGACCACAAAGTCTTTTGTTCCTTCTGGCAAGGATAATATAGGTGCGCTGCACAGAGCTCGCTTCAGCGTTTGGAACGCAGTGTCTTGTTTTTCTCCCCAATTGAAGGTTACACCCTTCTGAGTCAGGGTGGTAAGTGGTTTGGCAATCTTCGAAAAGTTTTGTATGAACCTTCGGTAATACCCAACAAGGCCCAAGAATTGCCGGATTTCTGTTGGAGTCCTTGGAGTTGTCCAGTTTTCGATTGCCTTGATTTTGGAAGGGTCCACGTGTATCCCCTCCTCGCTGACCATGTGACCTAGGAAATCTACTTTCTGAATCCAAAATTCGCACTTTGAGAATTTTGCGTAAAGCTTTTCTGTCCTTAATGTTTCCAAGACCTGTCGGAGGTGTTGGCTATGTTGCTCCTTGCTCCTTGAATAGATGAGTATATCATCTATGAATACAATCACAAATTTGTCCAGGAAAGGACGACATACTCGGTTCATCAAGTCCATGAACACTGTCGGTGCATTTGTTAACCCAAAGGGCATCACTACAAACTCGTAGTGACCATAGCGAGTCCGGAATGCCGTTTTGGGAATATCTCCTTCCAGAACTCGCAGCTGGTGGTACCCAGATCTTAAATCGATCTTTGAGAAATAGCTTCTCCTTGTAGTTGGTCGAATAGATCGTCTATGCGCGGTAAGGGATATCGGTTCTTGATCGTGAGTTTGTTCAGCTCTCCGTAATCGATGCACATGCGAAAAGATCCATCCTTCTTCTTTACGAACAGGACTGGCGCTCCCCAAGGTGAGAAGCTTGGTCTGATGAATCCCTTGCTTAGAAGTTCGTTTAGCTGGCTGGATAACTCCTGCATTTCAGCCGGTACTAGATGGTATGGCGATTTTGCTACTGGGGTAGCTCCGGGGATCAAGTCGATCCTGAACTCGACTTGATGTTCTGGTGGGACTCCTGGAAGATCTTCTGGGAAAACATCTGGGAAATTGCAGACTTTCGGAATGTCTTTAATGTCTTTCACTTCTCGTTTCTTGTCCACCACGTGGGCTAGGAAGGCATGATATTCTTTGCGAAGGTATTTTTGGGCTTTGACGCAAGAGATGATTTGTAAATTTGTACCAGGTTTGTCACCATAAATGATAAGATTTTTGCCGCTTGGCAGATTGAGGCGAACGGCCCTTTCGTGACAGAGTATATCGGCATGGTGAAGGCTTAACCAGTCCATACCGATGATGACATCAAAACTTCTTATAGTAATTGACATAAGATCGATTTGGAACAAGTGTTCATTTAAATCTAACGTACAACCTATGTACATATCGTTTGCGCTTTCCGTTTTACCATTTGCCATTTCTACTGTGAATATTTTATTGAGTGCTTGGGGTTTTTGATTAAGTAAGTGTTTGAATTTATGACTCACGAAACTTCTCTCCGCACCACAGTCAAAGAGTATGCATGCATAACTGTTATTGATGAGAAACGTACCCGTAACCACTGTGGGATCGGCTATTGCCTCGTTCTGCCCTATTGCCAGCACTCTTCCTATACCGCCAGCATTCTTTGCCTTAGGGCAATCCCTCTTGTACTGCCCAGTTTCCCCACACCCATAACATGCCTGGCTCACACCAGCACCAGGAACTTGGGTGATTGGTCGCGCCGGTGCCCTACAGAAACGGGCAGTGTTCCCTTTCCTGTCGCAGTTTTTACAGTGCATCTCCTTGCAATTCCCGTTGTGATGGTAATTACATTTGTTGCACTTTGGTAGGTTCCCAGCATATTGTTTTCCAAAAAATAACTGAATGTACTAAAATTTGTATCTCCTTTAGTAAAAATAACTGAATGTGTTTTCCAAAAAATCCAATATTTTCTACATATAGTTTGAAAAAGTTCCAAAGGCTGGAGTGCAATAGTATCTTTCGTGCTCAAAATGGTGAAAGTGTATTTATACTCGAATAATGTATTTGCTGAATGCATTCAAGAGTCTCGTAAATCAAACTTATTTTAATACTTCCGTGTGAGTTTTATAACCATGCTATTGACCCAGAGTGCCTGTAACAACGTTCTTCAGGCGTTGTAGTGTTATGATGTTTGTCACCCCAGACCTGCCGGTCTAATTGTAGCTAACAGTTTAGGTGCGGGATTGTCAATCCCGTATAGATCTATACACAAGTATCACGCTCTCTCTCCAAGAGATTATGGTTTATAATACAGGACTTGAAATGCGTACTTGTGAGTACGTTGAAGTTGAATGTCTCACAACACTTAGTATTAATAGATTTACGGAAAGAAAAGTCTATATTTCATGTAGATGAAAGTATTTCATTTTCACAGTGTATATGTAAAGATGTAATGAATAACCCGTGAACTATACCCCTTATAGTTTTTCCGAAAGTGTGTTCCATTTGATGATAAAAACTTGGTGTAATATCAACTTTGCATGCGAAGTGTAACAGTGGTATTAATGTTGTTTAACATCCATAAACAAAATCTAGATTAAGTATTTGAAAACATTTCTAATGATGTGTATTTTAAGTGCGAGTTTATCTCGTGTTTCACTTTGGTAGGTTCCCAGCATATTGTTTTACCGGCGTAGGGGTAACAGGGACAACAGTAGGGGTAGTAGCAGCATGAACCGCCACTATTTGTTTCTTTGAAGGTTCTTGCGAATTCTGACTTTTCCTTTTGTTCCAAAAGTTCTTCTTGTTGTTGTTGTTGGCATTGTTGTTATTGTTGTTGATTCCTTTGGTTGGTTCCGGAACGATGGTCGTGACATTTTGGCAGACCCCATGATCGACGAGGGACTGTGCCAGTTGTTTGGCACTGTCGAATGTCGTGGGATTGGAAGCTAGCACACTTCCTCGAAGCTGGGGCGATAGCCCCCAGATATATCTTTCCACCTTCTTGCTTTCTAGGGCCATCATCCCTGGGCAAAGTATTGTCAAATCACTGAACCTATTCGTATAGGTTGTGATGTCCGAGCCCACCATAGTCAATTCCCAAAGTTCCTGTTCAAGTTTCTGGATCTCGCCCCTTGGGCAGTACTCTCGCAGTAGCATTTGCTTTAGGTTCTCCCAACCCATGGAGTTTGCCACCACCAGGGTTAGTGACTTGACGTGGCCATTCCACCACGTGAGGGCTCGTTCGGAGAAAGTACAGGCGGCAAATTTTACTTTGCTCTCCTTGGAGCATGAGCATATCTCGAACACGGCTTCCGTTTTCTCTATCCATTGGGATAAAGCCATCACTCCCCCGGTTCCATTAAAGGGGATGAGTTTGCTGTTGGAGAAGTCTTTGTAAGTACATTCCCCGGAACGACTCTGGTTTTGGCCATTTGTAGAGCTGTTTATTCCTCCTCCTGATTCGTTGTTACTCATTTGCGCCATTGCTGCGGTTACGGCAGCTATTACAGCAGCCTGAAAGGTAGCAGCATCCATCGACGGAGGGGGTGGTGGAGGTGGTGTTGGTGTTCATGCATTATTGAAGCATCGAGGATTTCTTCTTGGTGGCATGATTCTGCCACAAGTTAAGAGACGAATCCTTGATAAGTCATTAGCAATGATTATGGAAGGTTTTAGTATTATAAGTTTTGGTTCTGAACATTTCTGGTTTTTGCATGTTAATGGAAACCTTCAAAATAAGTGTATGATTCTTTTAATAATTTAAATGGAATACTCAAGGAAATAATAAATGCGTGTCAATTTCATTGATATTAGGATATGATACAACGATCAGGAAAATTTGACCTTTTATAGGTCTAGGGTACATCAATGAAAATGGGAAAATTTGACAGCATTCCTGCCTCTGAATCATGTACTCACAATCCGTCGGGTTTACATTTACACAAGAAAAGGTAACACCAACACTTAGCCGATAGGTATAGATATAGCACCAGAAGCACGCGCTCTACTCCGAGCGGGTAGCACGTTGCAGACCATGGTATGTGGTTGTGGATGCCTTAGCTCGGGCTACTTGATGTTCAGCCTCGATGACGCGCCTTTCCAATGCGGCTTGGCTCCTTCGGAACTCCCTTACCTCGGCTCTAGTAGCATTGATGTCCTTTTGTAGGGAAAAGGTGTGTTATATTGTCCTCTCATGTTCTTCGTCTAGACGACGAAGACGTACTGCAGTGACAGCAGCGGTGGCCCCAATGTCGAAGAGTTGGCTGGCATTCACCCTTGCTTGCTCGCCTTGGTTGGCAATGCGTCGAACCATGACACGGAGTGCCCTGTCAGCCGAACCCCCGTTGCTGAGGTTATAAAAGCCTCGTGCCATGCCGTAGGGCAGGTGTTGCCCTTGTTCCCTGCTCCATCGCTTCAGATCCACAGCCCAGAGGGGCGCCGGGCCCTGAAAGTTCCTTTGGGTATTTGCTGCTTCTCGGGGAGGATTGTAGATCTCGGGTTCCGAGTCAGTGCTCCCACCATCTCCTTCCTCTTCTGACTCTTCATTTGGGTCTTCCTCGGGATCCTCTTCGGAATCCTCTTCTGGCACCTCCTCGGAAATCTCTTCGGGATCTTCCTCTGGGTCCTCTTCAATCCATCCTCCATTACCCTGGTTAGGGTAGTAGGGATCCCCGGGAATGTGAAATCCTGTCATTTTGTCTAGTCGAGAAATAGAGGCAAGATAATTTTATAAAAACTCGGGAGTAAAAAAAAAGTAATTTTTGATAAATAAAATTTCTTATTTATTTGATGATTTCCTAAACTTAACTAAATATCGAGGTTCGTACGATTACTATAGCTCTCATGGTTTTAAAATACTCCTATAGTATTTCAAATTTGTAAGTTTGATTCTAGTATTTTCTTTGGTAAGTTTCTGACTTGTTGCTTACTACGACCATTCCTCGACATACGTTGGTTACATCCAGGATAAATATAGTTGATCATGCTATATTTATTCTCGATTTGATTACATACCCCGAGGCCTAGTCGTAGTGTCGCAACTTGTCTTAATACTTTTATAAAGTTTTTGCTATGATGCGAGACCGATGCATGCGTGTATTTATACTTTTATATAAAAAAATATATATCATTTTAATTTATTAAAAGTATCGTTTATGAAAAACGTTTTGTCAGAGGATTTTCGGTCCCTTTGCATTTATAGTTTGTATATCTTATGTGATTCGATATACTTAGTTCACTATAAACAATGCTCTGATACCAATCTGTCACACCCCCAAACCAGAATGGCGGAAACATTCGGGGGTGGGTGACTTCAGGTAGTGTCATAACAGTTGAATATTGTAAAGAAAGTAAACACAACCATCATAAATATAATAAAAACTTACATTGTTGCGTGTAATACATGTTTCAAAAGAATATTACAAATATGATGATTTAAAATGTTTTGATAATAGATGCCTTACCGTTCCTTCTCCAAAAGCTGATGGTTACTTGTATTACTGATTCCCTGAGAAATACAAGTAGTTTTGAAAAAGTGTCAACAATTAAGTTTGTGAGTTCATAAGCGTTTTTGTACTGAAATTTGTATGTCCTTTAGTAAAAATAACTGAATATGTTTTCCAGAAAATCCAATATTTTCTACATATAGTTTGAAAAAGTTCCAAAGGCTGGAGTGCAATAGTATCTTTCGTGCTTAAAATGGTGAAAGTGTATTTATACTCGAATAATGTATTTGCTGAATGCATTCAAGAGTCTCGTAAATCAAACTTATTTTAATACTTCCGTGTGAGTTTTATAACCATGCTATTGACCCAGACTGCCTGTAACGACGTTCTTCAGGCGTTGTAGTGTTATGATGTTTGTCACCCCAGACCTGCCGGTCTAATTGTAGCTAACAGTTTAGGTGCGGGATTGTCAATCCCGTATAGATCTATACACAAGTATCACGCTCTCTCTCCAAGAGATTATGGTTTATAATACAGGACTTGAAATGCGTACTTGTGAGTACGTTGAAGTTGAATGTCTCACAACACTTAGTATTAATAGATTTACGGAAAGAAAAGTCTATATTTCATGTAGATGAAAGTATTTCATTTTCACAGTATATATGTAAAGATGTAATGAATAACCCGTGAACTATACCCCTTATAGTTTTTCCGAAAGTGTGTTCCATTTGATGATAAAAACTTGGTGTAATATCAACTTTGCATGCGAAGTGTAACAGTGGTATTAATGTTGTTTAACATCCATAAACAAAATCTAGATTAAGTATTTGAAAACATTTCTAATGATGTGTATTTTAAGTGCGAGTTTATCTCGTGTTTCACTTGTATTCCCCCCCCCCCCCTTAAAACATGAAAAAGACGTGAAAATGTAGGGGTATGAACTCACCTGGAAAGTGTGGTGATTTGAAGAAAACGAGTTTTTCTCGGGCAGCACTTCGACCGGGAAATGGTAAGTTTTCTCGGGATTCTCGGCGCTTCGGACCTTCGTCGGGGCTTGGATATGTAACCGGGGTGTCGGGGTCGTCTCGGGGTGCTAAATGTGGAGTAGAACTGAGAGAGAAAAGGGAAATGAGCAATGAGAGTCGGAACCCTCGCATGCTATTTATAGGGTAAATTCTTAGGATTCACGTCGTGAGCATGGGATGGCTCACGTCGTGAGTTTGGCCCTTAGTCGCGACGACTGGTGGTATAGCCCTGGCACACATCAGTCATAGACTCACGTCGTGAGTCTCTCTTGCTCACGTCGTGAGTTTCGGATAAGGTTGGTGTGCGTGCCTCGAACTTCCGAAATTCATATCTCTCGCATACGAGCTCCGATTTCGACATTCTTTATATCCACGCGTAGGTGAGAATATACTCTACAACTTTCATTTAGACTCCGTCGGCTAATTTTGAATTTAATTTTTAATATTATATTTTAAGTAGGCCGGGACAGGATAATTCCGTTAAAAATCCATAACTTCTTCATCCGATGTCCGTTTTTGTCTGTCTTTTTACCGTTGTACTGCTATTGTCGAGACCTTCAATTTTCGTTTAGGTTGCGTCGGGTAAAAATCGTTCGATCTTTATTTCGAGTTTTTAGCTGTCTACTGCTGTTCTGAAACTTTAGAAAAATCATAACTTCCTCATACGAAGTCAGATTTGGGCGTTCTTTTTATGTATGTTCATGGTTTAACATAATCTACGACTTTCGTTTAGATACCTAAGGCTTAAAAGTATTTTATTGAAGTTTCGTGTTTTACGCTTAATAGTGTTTTACCGGTTTTGACGCGGATCTTTGATTGGTCATAACATGGGTGTTCTTTATATATTTGGAAACCTTGACAATATATTTAACATTTTATGCAACCCAAATGAGACTTTAGAACACTTCATTTTTGACGCCATTTTATTACATCAAAAATAGTTTAATATTATCTGACTTTTTGAACATTACATGGACTTGAAATATCGGGTTGTCACACATCTACCGTAGCCAGTCTTCATCACAAGAAATACATACTGATTATAGTTGATGACTTCACTCATTTCACCTGGGTCTTCTTCCTAAGACTCAAATCCGAAACTCCACAGATACTGATCAATTTTATCAAATAAATTGAACTTCAGATCAAATTACCAGTACGCCGCATCCGAAGTGATAATGGAACCGAGTTTACCAATCATCTGTTAAACAGTTTCTTGGTTTCAAAAGGTATCAGTCACAACTTCTCAGCTCCCTACACACCGCAACAGAATGGAGTAGTAGAGCGAAGAAACCGGACTCTGGTAGAAGCAGCCAGATCGATGCTTAACTTCGCACACCTTCCTCTCTACTTCTGGGCCGAAGCAGTGGCCACAACATGCTTTGTTAAAAACCGAAGCATTGTTTGCAAGCGTCTCAGTAAAATTCCGTATGAGGGCCTTAACAACCGCAAACCAAATGTCCGATTCTTCCACATCTTTGGGTGTAGATGTTTTGTGATCAACAACAGAGATCATCTTAACAAGTTCGCATCGAAGTCTGACGAAGGCATCTTTCTTGGTTACTCAACAAACAAGGTAGCCTATAGAGTTCTCATTAGACGCACAAGACTAATAGTCGAAAGCTTGGACGTCAAATTTGATGAGTATTACGTCCGCAACACCGCTCCATCAACCGAAACCAAAGCAATCTTGGAAAGTGATATTCCTGCCTCTTCGGGTCCATTAAACATAGTTGAAGTAAACTATGCTGATCTCTTTGACTCTATAGAGACCGCTAAGTTACCCGAAGTTCTTGTGTCCCCGGAAGCTCAACAGCAGCATGTCAATGTATCTGGTCCATCTCTATCCGATGAAGTATCACTCAATACTTCCACCTCTCCGGTTGAGGGGGAAAGCTCCACTCCGGATCAAGTGACAACCATCGAGGTTCCAGTACTTGATGATGTAGCTCCAGTTCCTATCAGCAGAGGATCTTTACCCTCAAATGTTTCTTCTGACTCAGATGATGAAGATATAGAGAACATTGACACAAGAATTGACTCAAGGATTATCACACTTCCAACATTCTAGGGGGAACCTCCATCATTTTCTCAAGAAAACTCTAATCCCACCTTCCCAATTCAAGACAATTCAGCGGGCTGCTCACAAGTCCAGGGGGAACTGCCGTCCCCAACCGCAAAGTCTTCAGATATTGAAGACATCCCTTCCACCGCAGCCTCTGACCACCTTCAACCCCGTCTGCATGTATGGACGAAGGATCACCCACCAGGTCAAATCATTGGAAACCCATCAGCAGGCATCCAAACTCGATCCTCGCAAGACTTATCTGATCACTGGCACTATGCAACATTCATGTCTTCGGTCGAACCCCGAACCATCAAAGAAGCATTAATGGAGCCTGATTGGATTACAGCAATGCAAGAAGAAATGTAAGAGTTTAAAAGAAACAAAGTGTGGCAACTCGTTCCGAAGCCAAAAGGTCACACTATTGTTGGTACCAGATGGGTGTACAAGAACAAATTGGATGAATCCGGTGCGGTAGTTCGAAACAAAGCAAGACTAGTCGCTAAGGGGTATAGTCAACTTGAAGGTGTTGATTATGATGAAACATACGCCCCAGTAGCCAAGATGGAAGCCATACGTATCTTCTTAGCGTATGCATCTCACAAGAATATCAAGGTACATCAAATGGATGTAAAAAGTGCCTTACTGAATGGTGAATTGAAAGAGGAGGTTTATCTTCAGCAACCTCCGGGCTTCGAATGTCTCGAATTCCCAGATCACTGTTACAAGCTTGAAAAAGTAGTCTACGGTCTAAAGCAAGCACCAAGAGCATGGTACGAGACACTCTCTGAATTTCTTGTCTCGTCTGGATACAAAAAAGGGGTGATTGATCCCACCTTATTTAGAAAGGCTAATGGTGATCACCTTATGCTTGTACAAATATATGTGGATGATATCATCTTCAGATCAACTGATCAGGGGATGGTGGATGAATTTGCAAAGCTCATGACCAACAAGTTCCAAATGAGCATGAATAAGGAGATTAATTTCTTTCTAGGACTTCAAGTGAAGCAAGTCCCACAAGGGATATTCATCCATAAGGAGAAATACACCTCTGAACTGCTAAAGAAATACTCAATGGACAACTGTTCCTCGGCCAAGGTCCCCATGGCCTTCGGATATAAGATTTCTGCTGATCCTTCCGGAGAATCAGTAGATCACAAGACTTATAGAGGAATAATTGGCTCGTTGATGTACCTCACCACAAGCCGACCAGAAATTGTCTTTGCAACAGGAGTATGCGCAAGATACCAAGCCGATCCGAAAGTTTCTCATATGACCGCAACCAAGCAGATTCTCAAATACTTAAAGGGCAGCAAGTCTCTAGGCCTCTGGTATCCCGCAGGGAACGACTTCAGCCTACAAGCATTCACTGATGCGGATCATGCTGGATGTAGATTGGACAGAAAAAGCACTTCCGGTGGATGTCGATTTCTCGGTGGAAGACTCGTTAGCTGGTCATCAAGGAAACAAAGTTGTATCTCACTGTCTACCACAGAAGCTGAATATGTGGCAGCAACCAACTGTTGCTCACAAGTCTTGTGGATGAAAACGCAGCTTATGGACTACAGATACAGGATGCTGTGGATAGCGCTTTACTGTGACCCAGAGAGTGCCATAGCGTTTTCTCATAATCCTATTCATCACTCCAAACGAAGCATATTGAACTACGATACCACTTCATTAAAGACCACATCCTGAAAGGTAACATTGAACTAATTTTTGTCCATACTCATGAAGAGATTGCTGATCTATTCATAAAGGCACTTGACTCTACAAAACTCAACAGTTTCTTACAAATGTTAGGAATGATGAATCCGGACCCGCAATTCTTCTTGAATTGATAGGTACCGCAGACCACTCTTGGTCACCATTGCGGTCCTAACTAAATATATCTATCTTACATAGTTTCAGTATATCTTGTGTATTGTAGTACATCTTATGTACCGCAATATACCGTATATACCGTAACCATATATCATACCTATATTTCAAGGGTCCTTATTGATTGTTATTTCTGATTGTGTTCAAGTGTTCTTCTCAGTTTCTTCTACTGCAGTTGTCTAACCATTCATCCGCAATGAAGTCTTAATCCGCAATGAAGTTTCAAACCGCAATATCAGTGATTGAACTTTCAACTACTTCATAAATTCTTGAAACATTGTGTGCTATTTAATGATCCTTCATTAAATAAGAAAAACATTCTCAAAAAACATTCGTTTTGTCGCATATGATCGTTTCAGCTTCTCCTTTCAAATAAACCTTTTGTCAGACCTATTTTAGGTGTGATGCCAAAATAAATTAGTTTCCAATAAAAAAAAATCTTTTTAGAAATCTTTTCCTTAAACTGTCTTTTCCTCTTACCCCCAAAACGTCAAATCCGATACAAATTCCACCTTTATTCAACAGATTATCGCCCTTCACCACACGTTCCTCAGACATGGGGTATTGGGCCTGACATTTCATTAAATGCCATCTTTTGAGAATTAACAAAAATACTTTTCGTTAAATGTTTTTGTGGCTGATAATGATTTCGTTAATTAAAAATAAACTCAAAGGTTTTTACCCTTAGCCGCTTTTCTTTAGGGTAAAAACAATAAATATTTGAAATCCGCCACTATAAAAACCTTTTTTCTTCCCCAAGAAAACTTTATGCTTTCTGATCTCACAAAGACGAACAACTTCACCTTCTTCCCTCTTGCACTTCAAGGTTTTCTACAAGTTCTTCAAGTTTTTCAAAATGGTGAAATCAGAAATCTCAAAGAAGCAATCAAAAGCATCAGCCTCTGTTCAACCGACTGGTTCCGATTCTGCTACATGGAACCAATCGCCTTCAATTGCATCTAGCAATTTTAGGGCAATTTTTGATGATCATCCTTCTTACAATGACTCGATTCATCTCATGATCAAGTTCATCCCAAATCATCCACTCTTTGGACCATTCGACGCATTCACTGATGTGGTTCCCATCTCCACATTGTTCAAATGTGCATTTTCAGCACATCACCCTCTCGATAACCTGCAAGAAGTTCATCTGAACTTGGTGGATGACTCTTTGGTCATCTTGACCAAAGATAAGTTTCTTACTGCGATCAATCTCCTGGTGCATCCCTCGACCAAGTTCTTTTCACCAAGTGTCACAAACATCATCTCCACTCTGTATTAAATGGGTTACCAGAAACAAATCAAGGGTATTGGAGAGTTCAAGAAGAACCAGATGCCTGCGGTATGGCAGTTTGTGTGCCATTTCGTGATCCGCAGTCTATCTGGACGACAACATGGGCCTCAAATTACTTGAGCTGGTATGGAGCATCTTCATGGGTCATGATGTAAACTATGGTCCAATCCTATGGGATGATTTTCTCCAGTACATCCCTAAGGAGACTCCGAAGGAAAATCCAACTGAGCTTACTTTTGCAAGGTTTTGGGCACTTTGCATCTCAGATCTTCATCAAGACGCCAACCTCGGTATGGGCAACGACATCCACTTCTTTATCAGACGCGATCTCAAAAGGTACGCTCCTTCTAAAGATCAGTCTATCTTTGGACGAACCAGACGCTTACCCATTCACATCTTGACTACGGTTGGACTTGAGACCCAAATAGTCACAAATCACATCGAGGCTACGGAAGGTATTGACCCATACATTTCTACCCCGCTTCTCCCAAGTCATAACATATTAGCCTCTACTACACCCAATCAACCAGAGCGATCCCCAGCTTCATCTTCCACTACTCTATCCCATATTCCCTTAGCCTCAAGGATCAAACAGTTGGTTTATCCCAATAAAGGCCCCCGCAGCAAAGGAGGAACACATACAACGGGTGAAACTCACAAGAAAAGTAAATCATCCAAGAAAGCCAAAGCTCCCAAGGAAGCAGAACCCTCAAAGAAGCGAAAACTCCAACATGTTGTATCATCAGACAATGACTTCGAATCCAATCAATCTTCTGATGATTCTGATCTCGACTCTGCTCCTATTGCTATCCTCAAGAAAAGGAAAACCAAACCCTCTAGCTAAATGTGTGACCAGACCGATACCGAAGTCTCTCAAAAGGCTCCGGTAGTCCTTGGGGTTGCCGCATACCCATTTGCTACTACCCTCTCCAGCTACTCGAACACAGCAAGTGTGCTCATTTCATCTCAACGTGGAGACTCACCCCCAACTAGATCCGAGGAGGATTTAATTGGCTCTTCTCGACCTATGGTCTCCAGGGCTTCCAGACTTCATTTCTTTCAAGAACCGGAGTTGCGCTCCATTCTAGATCTTGTAATCCAAAAACTCGATACACCCACCCAACCGCAGGGCGATTCATCAGCCCATGCCAGAACGGAGTTGAGGCCACACTTGACCATGGGTCAAGGAGACCAAGGACACTCCGGAAATCCTACTCTGCTTACATCTTTTTCAGGTGGTTTAGGCACAGTGAGCACAAACGTGTAAGGATCTGTGAACCCGAGGGACACCTCGGTGCGTTTTCAAGGATTTGACAGTGATGAATCTAATGATTCCTGGAGGCATTACAAACCAATCACAGATTCCGAAGCCAAGAAGTATGCCGCTTTCCGTAGGGCATTTCAAGAAAGAAAAGATCAACAAATAAAGCAACTTTAACAAAAGCAGCAAGACATTCAAACCGTAGCCAAATACTGGGCCGATGCCATAAACAATGCCAACACGGTAGCTACAATTCTAAAGGTCCATAACTGGATGGATGAAATGGCTGAGACCATCCGCAAAGCTCAGTCCAATCCAGTTGGTGCAGATTCATCCAGGCCCCCTCCAATAACTGCTGCTAATAACTCTCAGGATGGCGGAACCACAATTGAAGTCAGTTCCGCACCTACCTTTGGCTTCGATGACTTCGAGATGAATGAGGTCAATCAACCTGAACAGTCAGATGATGTCACGATGATACTCGATGAAGACGAAGAGTCGAGTGGATCCCAACATTCCACTTCTAAGCCCAAAGGGAAAAGAAGAAAAAGAAGTTGGCTGTCTCCAGAAAAGAATTTCTGTCTCTGCAAGACAAAGTGGATCAAATTCTTGCTGCTGTGAAATCTTCTCAACCGCAATCTGAGGTCTTGCCTGGCCCGCAGTCTGTCATCGACCGCATAGAAAGACTTGAAGCCAGAGAGCGTCTTGCCGCAGAACACATTTCTCTCAAGGTGGAAATGGGCATCCGAGCCCTGGATAACAATCACAAGGCTGATCATCAACATTTCATCACCACCCCCGAAAAACGTATCTCTGAAGTATCCTCCATCAAATCTGATCTTCAATCCATCATTTCGGATCAACTTGCTCAGTCCCGGAAAGTTGTTGATGAAACGCACAATGCGTATGAATCTACAATTTTGGTCCTACAGTCAACCATCAACAGCCTCCGCAGATCATTATCCTCCAACTTTCATGGTCTAGAAATCTTGCGCCTCACCAAGGAGATTCACAGGTTTCTCTTTAACACCGCAATACCAAACAACCAACAGCTTGCTGATACACTAAAGGCTCAATTTGACGAAGTTTGTGGAAAGATCGATGGTCTTAAGCAATGGCTTGAGGAAGTACCAACTGCTCCTCCCTCAAGAGGGGGAAGTGAAGACAAAAACTCTTATCAAATCTCTCCTCAGCATTCTCATCAGCATCCCATCATCCAAGAAAAAGTTCCTACTCCTCAACCTTCACCGCAGCCATCTCCACAAAAGAAAACACCTGTTCCCTCTCCTCAAAAGAGTCCAAGTCATCAGTCACCACCGCAACAACCACCAATTCGAGAATCTCATCCTTCTCCTGAGCGACCCGATACTCCCCCTCATTTCAAGAACTTAGCTTCTTATATGTCATCCGAACACTCCGTCGACTCTCCCGCAACCAAACAGAAGAAAGCTGACTGGAGATCGGCTAAATTTGCTGAGTTGATCTGGAGGGAAAATGGCCTTGATATCACAATGGATGAATCCCTCATTAACTCATGTGTCAATCCGCACAGAAGATTACTTGATGATGATTACAAACCTTATCTCACATACGCAGAACCTCCTCAGGATGGTTATTGGGACATTCCCATCTCTCCCAATGCAAAATACTTCACAGTATTTGAACCCTTTGACCGCAGTCTTCCCGACAATAAAAGGTTTCCCTTAGAGTTTGAAAGACTCAACAGCTTTCATGCCAAGCATGGGTCTTCTATTGAGAAAATCTGGTCCAATGATAGACCCACCACAGTCAAAAACTACAAACCCCGAAAATTCATGAAGGCAGAATTCATCCAATACACCCTAACTAGAAGGAATTCAGACTACATCCGAACCCAAGCTGATTTCCCTTGCATGAACCCGGAAGAAATCTTCCTGATTGCAAAGGTATTTCAGAACAAGTCTGAAAAACATCCGAAGATGAAGACTGCATATGAAAGGGCCTCCACCTTTTTAACGGAGACTGAGTGTGATTTTGCAAGGATTGATGCGGAAATCCACCCAGTGCTTGCTCAAAAGTTTTACCTTCCTCCTCTTGAACCAGCTCCGCTCCTGACTGAAGGCTTTCAAGAAAGATCTCTTGGAGCAACTAACTTCCCAGATCTTGGAGTCATTTTCAAACGCTTAAATGATGAAACAAAATACTTCATCCCAATGACTGCCATGAACCGCATGACCAGGAAGCAATTGGAGATCAGTCAAACCGCAGTTAACAAATCAAAACACACAACTGCTGAAGTGAAGTTTGAAATCTCAAGGAGGATTGCGTGGCTTAAGGAAGTCAGGAAGTTCTGGAGGATTCTCATCAAGTTTCTCAAGCTCGACTCATGAAAGAAAAGTTGAAGAGGTCACTTAGTGGGAAATTATTGAAACATAGAAGTGACCCTCTTAAACTTGATCCAAACCGCAGCCATTATCTTATCCGCAACCACTCTCTCATCAGCAGTCAAGCACCGCAACCACATTCATCTTAGTCATCAGCACTTAGTCTTAGTCTTTTATCTGTTTTTCTTTAAGTACTTTCTTTTATCCAATGTGCCCTGCGTGGAAACTCTTAACAGATAGGACTTTTGTATTCTTCGAGACTCTATAAATAGAGTTCTCTCTTTCTGATTAAATACACAATCTCTCTACGTATCTTGAATCTAAAATCTCCATCTTACTATCTCACCATAAAGATACTCTGATTCTAATATCGTTATCTCTTCGGAGCAAGTCAATCTCGACTTAATCACTAAGTTTGATCTCACTTACTAACTTGGTCTGATTGCATTCCTCGTTAAGAATCAACTTAAGTGTATACTTGATATAACACTTGCTCTCTTTTATATTTCCTTATATTTCCGCAACTAATCACCTAACTATCTAACTCTAACTTATATTATTGTTGAGCTTTATGATCCTTTGAGATTAACTTTAATTTCCGCAATATAAACTTTTTCTAACGTTTGTTCAAGTGTGTTTCTCAAGTTTTTCTCTCAACAAGTTCTATATGATAAGTTGTTTTAAATCCCCATATAACCATTCTGATAAGTAGTTTTAAATCCCCATAAGGCAACTTATTAGTCCTAAGCCCTTTAAGTCTTATTTATATACCTATACATATATGAACATGATTTTGATAATTATAAGATAAAAGAGTTATAATTACATTTTAAAGAGTTTAATGGTCTCTTTAAAAGAGTTTATGTGATTTTGAAAAGAGTTCAAATAACTTCAAGTCATTATGGAAGTATTGGGTAATCTTTTATTATAAGAATAAAGATTCAAAGCATAAGAAAATCTTTTATGTGATTGATATCACAAGTATTTACTAACACAATTAGACCATGTTCAACTTGTATTCCCCCCTAAAAAGAATTTAAAATCATTAAAAAGGTAGATTATAGGGGTATGAACTCACTTGATAAGTGGTGATTTGGGCAGCGTTTCGTTTCTATAAATGATATTTTTCGAAGAAATCGCGAGTTTTTGATGAAAACCGGGCTTTACGCGGGCAACACTTCGACTGGAAAGAGGTTATTTTCACGAGAACTTCGGGGCTCGGGCCTTCGTCTGAGCTTGGATATGATATCGGGGTGTCGGGGTAGTGTAGAGGGGCTTATAATTAAGTTTAGAATGAAAGAGAGTTGAATTTTGTAACACAAAGCCGGAGACCTCGTATCTTATTTATAGGGGTGGGATGGTCCTCGGTACGCAGGGCGTTCCTACGAGGAGCGCTGAGCGTTCCGTTACGCGGGGCGTATTTGGCACGCGTCAGGTTCTCGAATACGTGGCTCGGATGTGTCGTGGTGCGAGAAAACATGTCCATCGTGCGAAGAAGAGGGTGACGTGGCCGGCTCCGAACCATGTGTATACTAACGCGGGGGGTAACCCTCTACGCAGCGCGTTCCCCTTCGGACCAATCTCGATATTTGGGCCATAAATTTCTAAAATTCATAACTTTCGCCTACGAGCTCTGTTTTTATAGTCTTTATATCCACACAAAAGTGAGATCAAGCTCTACAACTTTCGTTTAGACTTCGTTGGCTAATTTTGACTTTATTTTTAAAGTTATATTTTTAACAGGCCGGGACAGGAAAAGTCCGTTAAAAATTCATAACTTCTTCATCCGACGTCCATTTTCGTCTGTCTTTTTACTGTTGGATTTCTTTTGATAAGATCTCCGATTCTCGTTTAGGTTGTTTTGGTCAAAAGTTGCTCGATCTAAATTTCGAGTTTTTAGCTATCTACTGCTAAACCGAAACGTAGAAAAATCATAACTTCCTCATACGAAGTCAGATTTGAACGTTCTTACACTCTCGGTTTAACATATTCTACGACTTTTATTTTGATTGTTAAGGCTAAAAAGCATTCTATTGTAAACTCACTTTTTACGTCGCTCAGCGTTGTGTCCGTTTTATCGCGGATCTTCGATTAGTCATAACTTCTTCGTTATAACTCGGATTTCGGCGTTCTTTATATGTACAGAAACATAGTTACGATCTCTATCACTTTATTTATCCCAATTAAGATTTTTAAACAATTTATTTTTTACCTAAATTTGACTGGTGTTACATTATCCCCCCGTTAGAGGGAATTTCATCCCGAAATTAAGTCTAAGGCATACACTGACGAAAGGAAAATAGGTAGACTCTTATGTTTCGGATGATCCTTACGCTCCCATGTGAATTCAGGCCCTCGTTATGCATCTTAGCGGACCTTCACCAATGGGGGTAAGGATCTGATTAGTCATAATGACATTGCTGTCTAGGATTTCCACAAATTCTTCCACAAAGTTGAGGTTCTCGTTTACCTCGATCTAATCGAGTGGGATAACAAGAGTCTCGTCGGGCAAACAGGTTGAAAGATAAGGACGTGGAAGGTAGGGTGTATGTTATTGAATTCTTGAGGCAATCAGCGTTTATACGTTACTGAATAAAATCTAGTAAGAATCTCGAATGGTCTTATGTACTTTGGATTTAGTATTCCACACTTTCTGAAGCGTATCTTGCCCTTCTGGGGTGAGACCTTCACATGGCGTGGTCAACAACCTAGAATTCCAAGGGTTTTCTCTTATCGAAAGCGTAGCTTTTGTGTCTGAGTCTGGGAGTTTCATGTCGCTCCTGGATTTGTACTCTCTTCTTAGTAGTCACTCAGAAGAATTCCAATCCAGCGAAGGTGTTGTCTGGAAATTGGACCTCTAGCTAGTTGCGTGTCGCCTAATTTAATCCAGCGTAGTGGGGGATGCACTTGTGACCACAGAAGGTTTCGAATGGAGCAAATTTAAATGCTAGCATGATAAATGACTCGACTAATTTGTAAATGGGTATCCCATACTTTACCAAAGTCGATTACATATGCTCTCAGCATGACTTCTAATGCTTGAATCGTTCTCTTATTCTGTCTGTCGGTTTAAGGATAGTAGACTATGCTCATGACTAGCCTAGTTCCCAGAGATTTCTGAAGTGACTGCCTGAACTGGAAGATGATTCTGTTATCTCAAACAGAGATAACAGATATTGGAACACCGTGCAGTCTGACTAATCTCTCTAACATACGTTCTAGTTATCTTCTCTATTTGTCTATTTCTTAAAATTGTAGGAAGTGCACGGACTTGGCTAATCTGTCGATGATCACCCAAAATGGCATCAAGTCCACCTGTTGTCTCGGATAACTTGGTAATGAAGCCCATTGTAATCCGCTACCACTTCCACTCAGGCATCTCCGTTTGTTGTAGTAAGCCTACAGGCTTTTGCTCTGAAGTTCACGATAAAACTCATACTTGGCTCATCTATCATCACCTCGTGTATACGAGTCATATATAATTTAGATCGACAAAACGTTCGGTTGGGTGGCACTGCCCCAAGTCCACAACCAGACAAGGAACATGAAATAGGGCGGAATCACACATCCTAAATCTTGTTGAGTCTAAATTATATGCCACTCTTGCGTATACATTTAGCAGCGATAGATTAGTCTAATGAGTTCTTATACTCTATTCTTGAACTTTGGTTTTCTTTGGAGGTATATTGGGTATACTACAGGTGGTTACTGACTTCTGAAACTTCTTTGGTGCTTTTCGCTTCAAGTTATCTATCTACTGAGCAGCCTAGAAGGTGTGGTACCCCTCGCATCGGTACTTCTGAGGTCTTGAAGTGAGAGATGATATAAATGTTTGCGTTATGGATTAGAATTGTTGGGTTTTGAGCATTCTAACACTCCTAAGGTGTACATGCAACCCTAATAACCTTGGATCTATGTTTTCTCTAAAATACATGCAAATAAGAATTTCCAAGGTTTTCATCCTAACTAGCATAACATGCAAAGTAGAATCATAATATACTAGAAGAATGACATACCTTTTGATAGTGATTGATTGCTTGGAGTTTGAGAGCCTAGCAGCAATAGTGTGAATGCCTCAAGTGGAATCACAAATCACCACAAACCTTGGAACCTTGAGAGAATAATATATGTGCTCTAGAAATTAGGCCACCACTCTTGTTCACACACAACTAGTGTCATTTCAAGCATCATATGCTCCTTTATATAATGTGGAGGATTAGGGTTACATCCATGTAAACCCTAATACCCATGACTCTTCCTTTCCAAGGATCCATGGGTTAAAAGCTCCATGGACTATCCATGGATTCCCATGCATGCCAAGCCCATTCCAAATGAGTATTAGCCCACACTACATAAAATACAAGAGCCCATATTTAATTAGTCACCTTTTTGATCACCAAATTAATTTTAAATTAATTTATGACCAATACTAATTAAATAATATGATTTAATATTAATATATTATAACTTATAATATATTAATAAAGCATGAACATACTATTCTCAAAAGATTATCCAAACAAATTGTTCGGGTGAAGTGCATCCCAAATGGACCATGTCGGGTCGGGTCAAGTACATCTCAAATATTGTTATGGACTTAGACACCTTATCCAACAGTCTCCCACTTGGATGAGTATAATAACATATTTGCAGATATGACTTCAGGAACCAACCGACAATCGTAGCTCTCAAAACCCTGTTGAACTATGAAGCGCCATTTTAGATAAGTGATCATATAATCCTCTGCTCTCATGATATCAGCCGGATAAATACATGGAACAATGTCTTACTTATTGTCCAACAGTTTGTTTCCTGATTTCCGATTTGCTTGACAAAGAACTTAATCGAACATCAATTTAGTTCTGACCGGGCCCGGTACATAGGTCAAAACAAAATCATCGAGAGGCCCAGATATTGCTTCTATTTCTAGAAGGAACAGATAAACTTCGACTCATATGCTTGTTCTACTACTTATTGAATTGCACACAAAGGCACGTTTTATAACATCAAGTTACTGATGCGTTTTCGTGCAATCAATGTACAACCAACTCATAGGTAACAACTCATATCTCTAGGTTTGAAGACTTATATGATATTACCATCTCACGATCACTCGGGATAAATTCCATGAAGTGATGCAAGTGAGCATGGGTTGAATCCAATACTCATAACTTATGAGCACTCATGAGTGTTGTAGCCATGTCCAACATCTTAGACCTCTACAACCAACTCATGACAGTCTTGATTCATATCTACTTCCAACATATGACCGACTGTGGATGGTTTGAATAACTTAATCATTCGGAAAGAATAACCTAGTTATTATGGAAGTCAAAACATGCAAAGTGAAACACAAGAATAATTGAATCCAATATGGTCTCAGCACTTATGAATATAAATAAAACACCTTTTATTCATCACCATATTGATTCCACATTATTCTGTTTTGATTTATCAACTTAACACTTTAATTAAAACAATAGTTGTCCCATGCTCCAAGCATGTACACTATGTTTTCTAAACAATAGTCATGCCATACACCAAGTATGCACACTATGTTTGTCTATGATCTTTACTTTGTGAAGTAGATCAATTGAACATGATTCCAATGATGCTCATTTCACAGTCCCAAATCCTTACCGTAAATGTAAGAATACCAAATTCTTGTCATTTACTGTAATCTGTTAGATTCCAAACTTATATGCATTGATCCTCTTGCAATGTCTATGCACAAAAGTCACAAAACTTGTCAACAGTCATTACAGAGTATTCCAAAGGAGATTAATTCCATGGAAACGAAGTCTCATATTCAAAGTACATTGCTTTGAACATCCTTCTTGCATAAAAGTTTCTAACTTTCTCATAGATTCTTAATATCCAACTCCCAATATGGAAAATTTCCATATTCCCATTTTGATTATCATATCTGAACAAGGGCTACCTCTTTTCAGAATATATCTATATGGTCCTTCCAAAATTTAACACTATACTTCCAACTGTCCCTTAGCAACCAATCTTTGGTGAACCATAGATTGTCCTCGACAATTGCTTAATCATTTTAGTCATATCCGGTTCTATTCCTTTTTCCCTCTTAATGCTCTAAGCATTTTGAAAAATTTAGAACGGATAAATATTATAGCACATGTGACCGATCCTATACCCGAAGCATATGGGACACGATTCATGATGTCTCACATAAAGACCTGATACTAGATCAGTCGTTTGCTATAATATTTTTATTTGCCATGTTTTCAAAAATCGACTATGAAGAGGGATGTCGTAATCATAATCGAATTTGAGAACATAATATATATAGAATTTCCTTATGTTGAACCATTCCAACATAAAACTCATATATATGTCCTTGACTAATGATGATTAAAATCTCAATCTAAAATTTTTAGGATTGAAATGAAGTATAATCTCCTCTCCCTTAATTATAGCAAAACAACCTTTTCCAAGTGAAACTCTTGTTTTCTATAATTAACAATACTCATCATAATTGATTATGCTCCCACTACCATAATAATTATTTAGCACAACAATTATGCTCCCACTAGCTTTGACATGTACTCAGAAATCTACTTCTAGAAATCAATACTTAATTGACTTTCATCACCAAAGTTCAGACTTCTGATACGAGATGCTTCGACAAAACTTTATCTAAGCTTTTCAGACTCATACATCTTTCCTTAGATAGCTCACATGTGTGTCTAAACAATTATGAAGAGGGATGCCGTAATCATAATGTTTAGACCTGTTTGCCATTTCTCACAAGTCCATGTTAGTGTGCCGGTTAATCACACAAGCTCCACTAACGACTTTGAGAATGCAAACAACACAATTGCTATCTACTTAAAATCTACTTAGTGAAAGCGTTTCCTCATCATCATTTTCATGAATCAGAAAGAAACCTTATGACACTTAGATTTTATGGTGTATGTGTTCCTATCCATGTGAATTTGTCAAAACCTTAATCACAAGACAAGGTTAGTGACAAACTCAAAATCATATGGATTGAACTTGTTCAACCTTGATTTCTTGCCTCTTGGTAGACCAAGGGCCCACCATTGCTTCCAAGTTGTTATGCCCACAATTGAGAACTCACAGAACTCACATACATAGTGAACTTTACCGAAATAGGCACAGAAACAAGAATTATGTCAACACGATAGGTTACAAACCTCAAGTCGTGTGCTAGTGATAAACTATAGGTTTTTATCCTTGAATAGCTCTTGAAACTTTGAAGACCTTTAAGACCCCCACTGTCCTCTTGACATGCAAGTTTCTCTTTGTCAAGAACCTTTCCTTGACAACCAAACAAACATTCAAGAGTCCGTGTGGATTCTTATCAAGATAAACACTTCACACAATTGATGTCAGGTGGTCTTTGTTTTATCCAAAACATCACAACTTACCAATCTCAAATGTACAAGAGTAGAAAACATTTTACTCTTACATTTGACAAGTGTTATAAACCTTATTTAAGATGTGTCACTCAAGTTACAATCTTGGAGTATCACTCTAAGACTTGTTATTGGAACGAAGTATGATTCATCTTCTTGATTTTAACCATTCCAACAATTCATGAATCCTCTTCTTAGCTATAAAAATGCACTAAGATGTCCTTAGAGAATCAAATTGTGATATGGTTCCATAATCATTAAGATGATCATAAAACATGATACTAAAGTACTCTCCCATCTTTTCAGATTTGAGAAACTTTCATCTTTCTGCCTAATTTGATTCTTCCCATTCGCCCTGCCATACATTGAAACTTTTCCAATTTTCAGAATTGTACTTAAACTTGTAGGTACAACCATATTCACTAAACTTTAGTAAATCATGACGAATAGTCTTATCGATCTTTGTGGTGGACTTTGACCTGCACACACCCAGTGTACCCGATCCTTTAGTCTTTCACCTGTCTCACATATACATGTGGTCAGGGAATTAGTCTAAACTTTCCAAAAATGAAAATTCTCATTCATCACGCAATACAACCTGCATGATTCCAAGTTTCTGTCCAATTGAAACCTTGGGTGATGAGAATCTTTCCTTATTTGATAAATTTAGACACTACCACAGATGAAAGAATCAAATTCATTATTGCTAGAAACATACAAACATTAACTTTCCATGAATGCCATTGCAAGGAGATATAAAATAAAGTAAAACAAAATTTTATTTATTTATAAAATGCGGAAAAACTTTTCCTTACAATGCAACTTTAAATGGAAACTATGCTATTACATATTTCCTAGCAATCTATCATAACTTCTAAGTAGTAGCTCAAGAATCCGATCTTCGAACCATGCAATTGAAATCCATCTTTGCTATCAGATTCAACATACTCCTTTTATTAAGTGTCGTTCCCTTTGCTTGATCCTGCCAAACACCAAAATGTAACCGAGTCACATTTTGTATTAAGAATCACCAATAAGGGACTTAACAGAGTTAGATAGTGGACTTGCCTGAAGCAGAGTCAAACATTTTGTTTCTACTTGCTTTCAAATCTTTCAGGTATTCAGGGCAGCTTCACTTCCAATGTCCCTTCTCATGACAATAAAAACATATAGACTCTTTGGGAATGGTACACGAGATTATCACAGACTTAGCCTTTCCCTTTGCCTTTTGGTCAACCGGGTTGACCAAGGCCGATCCCTTTCCATTGGGAAGAGAGAGCTTTTCTGGACTTCCAATGTTGCCATTGTCAATGTCCATGGAAGTTTGAGAAATAGACCTTCCACCCATATTTGCTTGACCATTGCGCCACATCATTTCTGACTCAGCTGCAACAAGCAAATAAGATAGATCTATTAGGTTCATGTCGTGATCTGTCACATAGTAGTTCTTAATGAACTCAGTATATGACTCTGGAAGTGACTGAAGAACCCAGTCAATAGCCAACTTCCTTGGAACAATCACACCCAACATTCTCAACCTGTCAAAGTGTGACTTCATTCCTAAGACATGAGTGCACACATGTCTTCCATATTTATGTTTCATTGCTAGTAGGGCTTGAGTGACCATGAATTTTTCAAGTCTTCGAGCTTGTGGGTCAGGGAGAATAAATGGAGGAGGTGGAGGTAGAGAAGTATGATTTCCATGAGATTTAGGAAGATCACAGTTGTCTAAACCAGACATCTACAATGGTAGATATTCAAGTTAGTTGATTTTAAGTCCTTAATATAACACCCAATATGAAATATTAAGGCTAGGACCCAACACAATATTTTATAACTTGGAAGAGGGATGCCGTAATCTAAGCTATAAAATATTTGAAGGTAGGTGAATGACGATTCACCAATTTCCACCATGAAAAACGAAATAAATTATTAAGTTTTAATTGGATTTGAAACTCCTAGATCTTTTGATATTCATTGAACTTTCAATGGCATGTTTCAATCTCGATTGTGCCCTTCAGATTTTGTGACTGGGATGCCGAGGATCACAAAACAAGGTGTGAATAACCATGCAAATTCACTTGGTACCCTTAATATTATCACCTAATCAATGTGCCGGTTAACCACACACGCTCCACCGATCTATGATAAACATTAACTCACCCTTCGTGATCCTTACTAGTCCAAGTTAGTGTGCCGGTTAACCACACACGCTCCACCAACGACTTGGTAAGGTACAAAGTGTGAATTTCATGGGTTAGCACCATACTCACATTTTCCTAAAGTAACTAAGATTGGGAATCATAAAAATATTTAGTTACTTTATAATAATCCTTATACTTTTAATGAGAATTAAAGTCATTGTCCTACCCGTTCGGCTAACGACCCTCCACCGATCAAGGAAGCGGTGGGTGAGAGTGGACACCCATTAAGTTGCCATTTTATAGGCAACAACCTTATACCCCCCTTATAGACCGACTTCGTGAATGAGGCCTACTAACGGTAAAACGACTTAATATTATACATATATATAATAATTAACCATTAATGTTATAAATAGTATAAGGGTTGAATTTTAACTTTTAAAACTCTAGGGTATGGAATTAAAGTTTGTGTGCGACTTTACAAATTCCAAAACTTGCGGGCAAGTTTTGAACAATTCAAAAACTTTTGGATATTCATAACTTATGAGTTTTAATTAAGGCTTAAAGAAACTTTTAATGAAGAGACTCTTGGACATCCATAACTTGAGGACAAGTTACGGAGTCTATAAAACCATTTATGTGAAAAACTCTTCAAAAGTGTAACTTACAACTTCTTTTTAAAAAAAACTTTTGGAATTCCATAACTTGAGGACAAGTTATGGAGTCCATTCAATGTCATAAAGATCAAGAATTATACTATCAAACAATTTGCACATAATTTCTATGATCTACCAAAACTCATAAGTTCATGAACATTCATAATCAACAACTTTCAAGAATCATATCAACATATATAAACTTGAAACTTTGATTATAACTTTGAAATTGGTTCACCACAATCATTACCACATCAAAACAGGTTTTACAAGTCCAAAACAGTTTAAGGTAATGATTCTAGACCAATTCCAACACAAAATCACGAAAATCTGCACTCAGGCCTGCCAACTCGTCGAGTGCATGAACTGACTCGGCGAGTTGGTTGAATATATGCATGAACTCGGCGAGTTCCATGAGGTACTCGGCGAGTCAACTGTGCAGACTGCAGTTTTTCGACATTTTTCAGCTATTTGCATCAAGTATTCAAGAAAACAAACCTGGCTTTGATACCACTGTTGGGTTTTGAGCATTCTAACACTCCTAAGGTGTACATGCAACCCTAATAACCTTGGATCTATGTTTTCTCTAAAATACATGCAAATAAGAATTTCCAAGGTTTTCATCCTAACTAGCATAACATGCAAAGTAGAATCATAATATACTAGAAGAATGACATACCTTTTGATAGTAATTGATTGCTTGGAGTTTGAGAGCCTAGCACCAATAGTGTGAATGCCTCAAGTGGAATCGCAAATCACCACAAACCTTGGAACCTTGAGAGAATAATATATGTGCTCTAGAAATTAGTCCACCACTCTTGTTTACACACAACTAGTGTCATTTCAAGCATCATAAGCTCCTTTATATAGTGTGGAGGATTAGGGTTACATCCATGTAAACCCTAATACCCATGACTCTTCCTTTCCAAGGATCCATGGGTTAAAAGCTCCATGGACTATCCATGGATTCCCATGCATGCCAAGCCCATTCCAATTGAGTATTAGCCCACACTACATAAAATACAAGAGCCCATATTTAATTAGTCACCTTTTTGATCACCAAATTAATTCTAAATTAATTTATGACCAATACTAATTAAATAATATGATTTAATATTAATATATTATAACTTATAATATATTAATAAAGCATGAACATACTATTCTCAAAAGATTATCCAAACAAATTGTTCGGGTGAAGTGCATCCCAAATGGACCATGTCGGGTCGGGTCAAGTATATCTCAAATATTGTTATGGACTTAGACACCTTATCCAACAAGAATAATTTCATCTGACGGCTGATTAAGGAAAAAGTTCTTTTTGCACAGCATAAGAATTTTGCATGGTAAGGACCAGGCCAAACCATATCGGATGAGGATGTCGGAACTTCTCGACGAACTTGATATTAAGTCATTCTGGAATTCAACGTCTTCAGTTTTATTCTGTTATTTTGCTACGAACCCCTTTTTTATTTGAACATTGCGAGTACTAATAATACGAGGGTTCTGACAATTTGAAAATTTTGAACTTTCATGAAATGATCCCTGCTAGGTCTCTCTATAACCGCTTGGTGTACACAAGTCATGTATAATTAAGATTGGTAAGACAGTTGACTGAGAAATCATGCCCTAAATCCACAACCAAACAAGGAACAAGAAATGAGGCGGGATCACTCACTCTAAGTCTACATATCTTAATTATAAATGACCCTAATGTATACACTAAGCCATCATAGCTTACCTGTTAGGGTTCTGAGTTTTATATGAGTGCTGTGATTTGATTCGAGCGAGAGAGTAATTATAATTATAATTAATTATTGGGGTTTAGAAGCATACCAAAATATAGCAGGGTTCTTTGATGCGTCCCCATACATTAGGATCAAACTCCTCCTGCTCCCCCGTTACACTTTTCTGTTGGACAGTCCCTCTTGAAGTGTCCTATTTCGCCACATAAATGGCGTATCAGACTGATTCCAACATTGGTAGTTGAAGTGATGAACTTGACCGGAGTCTTACAGATGCGGGTGGTGTGCCCCTTCATGTTGCATCTATTGCAATGCAACACTTGGCAAACTCCATGATGATGGTAGTTTCACTTGCTGTAGTATGGGAGGTTTCCTAAGTATGGTGTGGTCGGTGCTGGAATAACAGGGCTGATGGGGGTATTGACTGCCCCAGTTCGTTGCCCTCTGCTAGGTTCTTGATTTGAACAAATCCCTTTCTCGTTCTTGAACTTTCGTTTCAGGATATTAGGTTTGAGGTTCGGAGTGTCCTTACAAGTAGGCACTCGTTGCTGAAATTGGTTACCACCACGATCGGGATTACCGATAACATTTTCGCTAACATTTGCGTTATTAGCATTAAGATGGGCCATGACAGCTGTTACGGCTGCTATGACTGCAGCTTGAAACATAGATGCATCTATCTGAAGGATTGGTGTTTTGCCAGTGGGTTGGTTACGTTTCTTCGGAGGCATGATTCTGTTATAAGATGAGAACACGAGCTCGTGAGTAACAATGGTTGGCTCTAGATGTATTCTAATCATTTATATGAATATAAAATTTTTGTTTCGTTATACTGATCTCAAAGGTTCGACCTACATCCCTATGATGCAGTCCTAGCAGTAGTAAGTTTCTAGAGTGGTTATTAGAAGAGTGTCATCCGAACTGAGTTATCTTTGGTTGGTGGATATCATGTTCCAACATTCGAAAAGATCTGAAATTAATTCATAATAGAGTCTACATAAAATAGACTTATGAATTTGAGAAGTAATCACTCTCGATTGAGATTTCGTGATCCGTTTTATTGTTATTAGCCGTGACAGAGAAAGACGATAATCTCAAAACCTAATGTGAGTAATGTAAATACTAACTCACTAGGTTGGCTTGATTTACTAGTTATTAAAGTGACGAAAAGACACTCAAACACTTCGCATGTAACACGCATGGTTTTCCTCTGTTCTCAGTTCTATTTCTGGCGGTAAAGATTTGCTCTATCCTGATATCTATATGGTGTACTTCTCCTCTGTAGATATATTGAATTCCTATGTTGTCTTACTTCCGATTCTGATACTGGTCCCCATTACTTCATAACGGAGAGTTTGAATCCCGGAAGTTCATGCGAACCTTCCATCGGTGTCCTTAATAAGGCAAAGGCACTTGGTGGTTTTTATAGTTTCTTTACTTCTCATTTGTTTCTTTCTCGGAATTCTCCTAATGAAACTCTAGTGGATCCTCATTGATTCCTCTGTTGATTGTTGGAGTGGTTACATTTATCTAAGTGGTTAACACGAGAATGGGAATGTCTGAAGAATCTATGAGATTAATAAAAATTAAATTTTTATGAAGATGATTCTTTCCGGTCTTTCTATAATCACATAGTGTATACCGGTTATATATAATCCAAATCAAATAGACCTTCAAATAAGTGATCCTACTATAAAACCACATCCAAACAAGGAAAAGGGAGTAAAGTGAAAATCACCTATTCTAAGTCTATAAAATCTCAACTATATATAACCTTAACGTATCCACTTAGTAATTATAGACTTACCAGAAAAAATCTTTTAAAATTTCCCAAAAGTTTATTTATGGTATCTAAAATACTTCTATAGTATTTTAATTATATGTTTGATTCTTGAACTTCTAGATATAAGAAGTTGATTAATTTTCAGTTTGGTTATTATAGCATCCTAAAATACTCCTATAGTATTTTAACCTTTATGTTTGGTTCTAGAATTCTTTTGGTACCTAGGTAAGTTTTAGACTTTTTGCAACACTACAATCACTCCCAAACACATGTTGGTCATATCTCAAATGAATATAGTTGATCAGGCTATATTGATCCCAGATATGATTACATAACCGTCCAGGTTTAACTGCAATGTCCAATATCCAAATACTTTTGTTTTGTTATTCTTGTGATACTCGTTCTAGTATATATATTCTGCATGTACTTATACTTTTATAAAATATTATTATTATATTTTTAAAGTATAATTCTTGGTCAGAGTGTTTTTATCCCAATGTGTTTATAGCTGTATATCTTTTATGACTGATATACTGAGTTCACTATAAACAATGCTCTGATACCAATTTGTCACACCCCCAAACCAGAACGGCGGAAACGTTCGGGGGTGGAGGACGTCATGTAAGTATCACAACACATGTATTATAGTAATCAAAGTAAAACAACCATTGCATTAATAAGTATAAGTTTTACATAAGTGTTTAAACATTACATATTCAAACATCAAAGTAGATACAGTAGAAGACAAGAGTCGCAGTACGGTACTAGGCAGTCTTCTCAAAAGCTTCGGGAGTGTACCTGTCTACTGGATTCCTAAGAATACAAGTTATTTTGAAAGAGTAGACCAACATTTAAGCTGGTGAGTTCATAAGTATTTTAGTTATATGAAGTATACTCTAAGTTCTTGGAAAAGTTAACTGGTTCCTCCAGAAAATCCTATATTTTCTAACATGACAAATGATAACCATAATAGTTCCCTCTACAATTACTTAGTTTATTCTAGTTATATATAACCTAATATCGAATGGACAGTTAAATGGGTGAATCTGCCCTAAGCTCACAACCAAACAAGGAACAAGAAGTAAAGTGGAAGTCACACATTTCACTGTCAATCGGATATTACTTATATATAACTCTGATGTATAAACTAAGGAATTATAGAATTAACCACTAAAGGTCCTTTATGTTATACTAGTTTAAAGAGAGTGAATGACTAAGTTCTATCTGATAAGTAGTTTTAAATCCCCATAAAACCGTTCTGATAAGTAGTTTTAAATCCCCATAAAACCGTTTCTGAATAGTAGTTATAAATCCCATAAAACGGTTCTGATAAGTAGTTTTAAATCCCCATAATACCGTTTCTGAATAGTAGTTTTAAATCCCATAAAACTGTTCTGATAAGTAGTTGATGGGTTTTGAGCATTCTAACACTTCCTAAGTGTACATGCAACCCTAATAACCTTGAATCTATGTTTTCTCTATATACAGGCAAATTTCTTTTTCAAGGTTATTTCCTAACTAGCATGGCATGGGGATTACATAAAACATAAAAACTAGTAGAAATACATACCTTGTTGTTGCTTGGATTCCTTCAAGACTTTGTGAGCCTAGCACCCCAAATATTGTGCCTCAAATGCTTCACACAACACCACAAGACTTGGAATAACTTAGAGAATACTTCTAGCACTCAAAATCGGTTATGCCCTCTCTAGTAACCCTAGGTCACCATTTTGCTAGCCATAGGGTTCCTTTTATAGTGTTGTCACAATTAGGGTTTACACATGAATGCCCTTAATTGTCATGACTCTTGATTTCTCATGACTCATGGGTTTGTAACTCCCATGGACTATCCATGGAGCTCCATATGGTTATAACCAAACCCATAAACCATGGATCATTAATCCACCATAAAAGAATTGATGATTGTCATAATCAACCCTATATATTTAATTAGTCTCACTTTGATCACCAAATTAATACTAGATTAATACTTGATCAATACTAATTAAATAATACTATTATTAATATATTAGAAGTTATAATATATTAATAATCATAAGTGCCTTATTCTCTCATCTAGTCTATCCAAGTATTGCAGTGCCATGCAACCCAAATGGACCATGCCGGGTCGGGTCAAGTACATACCAAATAAAGTTATGGACTTAGACACTATATCCAACAGTCTCCCACTTGGATAAGTCTAATAACTATATTTGCAAATATGACTTCAAAATCCGACTAGCAATCGTAGCTCTTTCAAAGTCTCTCGGAACTGAGATGATGATGATACGCCATTTAAGATAAGTGATCATATAATCCTCTGTTCTCATGATATCAGCCGGACAAACACATGGAACATGGTCTTACTTATTGTCCAGCATTTGTTTCTCGATCTCTGATTTGTTTCGACATAGAACTAAATTGAACGCATCAATTAGGTTCTGACCGGGCCCGGTACATAGGTCAAAACCAAATCATCGAGGGGCCCAGATATCGCTTCTATTTCTAGAAGGAACAGATAAACTTCGACTGATATGCTTGTACTAACTACTTGTTGAATTATTCACAAAGGCACGTTTTATAACATCGAGTTACCAATGCGTTTTCGTACAATCAATGAATAACCAACTCATAGTCAACAACTCATATCTCTAGGTTTGAAGATTTATATGATATTACCGTCTCACGATCACTCGAGATAAATTCCATGAAGTGATGCAAGTGAGCGTGGGTTGAATCCAATACTCAGCCCTTATGAGTACTCATGAATGTTGTAGCAACCATTGCATTGTCTAAAGCACTTTAGACAAATCATACAAGACAAATTCATGACAGTCTTGATTCATATCTACTTCCAACATATGACTGACTGTGGATGGTTTAAATAATATGATATATACCATAACATAATTATTCTGGAAGTCAAAACATGCAAAGTGAAACATAAGAATAATACTAATCTTATATGGCCCCAACACTTTGAGTGTAAATAAAAACACCTTTTATTTAAGCACCATATTGATTACTCATTATTTATGTTTCGATTAATCAACTTTATGCTTGAATTAAAACATTAGTTGTCCCATGCTCCAAGCATGTACACTATGTTTTTCCAAACAACAATTATGCCATACTCCAAGTATGCATACTATGTTTACATATGGTCCTCTCTTTGTGAAATAGATCAATTGACAATATTCCAATGATGCTAATTTCACAATTCCAATCCTCGTTGTAAATGAAAGAATACCAAACTCTTGCCATCTACTGTAATCTGTTAGATTCTAAACTTATATGCAATGATCCCCTTGTAATGACTATGCACAGAAGTCACAAAGACTTGGCAACAGAAATTACAAAGTATTCCAATGGAAAACAATTCCATGGAAATGAAGTCTCAAATTCAAAGTACATTCCTTTGAACATCCTTCTTAGCATTAAGTTCTTTAATCTTACACAGATTCAAAGAATAACTTCCACCTATGGAGACAATTCCATATTACCATTTTGACCATCACTTCTGAACAAGAGTTGCCTCTTTTCAAAATATGTCAATATGGTCCTTACTCTATACTTCTAATTGTCCATGAGCAACCAATCTTTGGTAAACCTCAGATTGTCCTCGACAACTTTGCTTAATCATTTTAGTCATTTCCAGTTCTATTCCTTTTTCCATCTTAATGCCCTAGGCATTTGGAAAATTTAGAATGGATGAATATTATAGCACATGTAATCAAACCTATACCCAAAGCATATGGGACATGATTTATGCTATAAAATTTTTTATTTGCCATGTTTTCATAATTCGAACTATGAAGAGGGATGCCGTAATCATAATCGAATTTTGAGAACGCAACATATATAGAATTTCCTTATGTTAAACAATTCCAACATAACATTCATATATATTCTTGACTAAAGTAGATTAAATTCTCAATCTAAGCTTGTAGAATTGGAGTGAAGTATAAAATCCTCTCCCTTAATTATAGCAAAATAACTTTTTCAAGGCGAATTGAAACTTTTGTTTTCTATAATTAACATTGCTAACCTGCAATATTTAACATAATCGTCATGCTCCCACTAGCATAATGATTACCAGCATAACACTTTATGCTCCCACTAGCTTTGACATGTACTCAGAAATCTACTGGACTTCTAGAAATCAATACTTTATTGACTTTCTTACCAAAGTTCATATTTCTGATACTAGATTGCTTTGATAAGACTTTATCAAAAATATACACCTTTCCTTAGATAGCTCACATGATTGTCTAGACCTTTTGCAATTCTCACTAGTTAGTGTGCCGGTTAACCACACACGCTCCACTAACTATATGAGAATGCAAATATCACAACCGCTATCTACTTAAAATCTTCTTAGTGGAAGCGTTTCCTCACCATCATTTTCATGAATCGAAGAGAAACCTTATGACACTTAGATTTTATGGTGTATGTGTTCCTATCCATGTGAATTTGTCATAACCATAATCACAGGACTAGGTTAGTGACACTTCCAAATTCATAGGGACTGAACTTGTGCAATCTTAATTTCTTGCCACCTGGTAGCACAATGCCCACCATTGCTTCCGGGTTGTTATGCAAACAATTAAGAACTCATAGAATTCACAAGCATAATCAACTTTCAACTGGAACAGACACAGAAATAAGAATATGTCAACACGATAGGTTACAAACCTCAAGTCGTGGGCTAGTGATTAACAAAACTCTTGATTTAGTTCTTGAAACTATTTCAGAATCATTTAGACTCCCACTATCCTCTTGACATATAAGACTTCTCTTTGTCAAGAACCATTCCCTGACAAAACAAATATTCAAGATCTAGTGCGGATTCTTATCAAGTTAAACACTTCTCACTATTAGTCTTAGCTGGTCTTTGTTTTATCCAAAACATCACAACTTACTAATCTCAAATGTACAAGAATAGGAAACATCTTACTCTACATTTGACAAGTGTTATGAACTTTCTAAAGACTATGTCACTCAAGTTACAATCTTGGAGTATAACTCCAGGATTTGTTTTTTGGCACGAAGTATGAATTATCTTTTGATTTAACCATTTAAACAATTCACGATTCCTCTCCTCAGGAAACAAACACACTAAGGTGTCCTTAGAGGATCAATTGTGATATGGTTCCATAATCACTAAGATAATCATAAAACAAAATACACAAGTACTCTCCCATCTCTTCAGATTGGAGAAAATTTTATCTTTCTGCCTTATTTGATTCTTCTTATTCATTCTGCCATACATTGAAACTTTTCCAATGTTTCAGAATTACACTTAAACTCGTAAGCATAACCATATTTACTAAACTTTAGTAAATCATAACGAATAATCTTATCTATCTTTGTGGTGGACCTGACCAACACACCTCCAAGTGTACCCAATCTTTTAGTCCTTCACTTGACTCACATGTACATGTGAACAAGGAATTAGTCTTAATTTCCCAAAGACGAAAACTTCTCATTCATCATACAATACAAGTTGCATGATTCCAAGTTTCTATCTAACTGAAACTTGGGCGATGAGAATCTTTCCTTATTTGGTAAATTATGATACTACCACAAACGAAAGAATCAAATCCATTTTCAAATATTGCTATTAATGGAAACATATAATCAACAATTTTTCACAAATGCCATTGTAAGGATACTTAAAATAAATAAAATCAAAACTTTTCTTTATTTTAAAACTTTGCGGAAAACTTATCCTTACAACCCAAATGAAAACCTTGTTGTTATATATTCCTAAGCAATATGTCTCAACTCTTAAGTAATAGCTCAAAATTCTGATCACCGAACCATGCGATCAAAATCCCTCTTCGCGATCAGAATCAGCATATACTTCCTTTAAGTTTCTTCACTTTTCTTTGATTCTTAAAACATCAACATGTGACCCAGTCACATCATGCAATAAGAATCTCATAATAGAAACTTAATAGAGTTAGACAATGGACTTTACCTGAAGTAGAGTCAAACATTTGACTTTACTATCCTTATGGACTTTTAGGTAAATTTGGCAGCTTCGCAACCAATGCCCTTCCTTTGGCAACAGAAACATATGGACTCTTTGGAAACGGTACACGAGACTATCACAGACTTAGCCTTTCTCTTTACCATTTGGTCAACCGAGTTGACTATAGCCAATCCCTTTCAATTGGGAAGAGAAAGTTTTTCTGGACTTCCAATGTTACCATTGTCAATGTCTATGGAAGTTTGGGAAGTTGATCTTCCAATCAAATTTTGCTTTACCAATGCTCCAAATCATTGCTGATTCAGCATCATCAAGCAAATAGGTAAGATCATTAAGGGTCATGTCGTGATCTGTTATCAGGGAGTGACCAAGTCAACAGCCAGCTACCTTGAGACTTCGACACCCTACTCTCCCGGCTTGTCAATATGTGACTTAATCTCCAAGACCTAAGCACATATAGACTTTGTTCGCCAATAGGGATTGAGTGACTTAGAACTTATCATGTCTTGAAACTTGTGGGATAAGGAGATTTATTGGAGGAGGTGGAGGAAGTGAAGTATGATTTCCAGTCCCACTAATGCACAACAAAGGGATTGATCTTTCACCTTGGTTGCCATTTGGGATATCATCTTCATTAGGAAGCTTGTTCCTAAAGATTTAGGAAGACCATAGCTGTCTAAACTAGACATCTATAATGGGAGAAATTCAAGTTAGCTTATTTAAAGTCCTTAATATAACACCCAATATGAAATATTAAGGCTAGGACCCAACAACCTATTTATAACTGGAAGAGGGATGCCGTAATCCAAATTATAAAATAGTTGAAGGTAGGTAAATGACGATTTACCAATTTCCTACCATAAAAACGAAATATAATTAAGTTTTTAATTGGATTTGAAACTCCTAGATCTTTTGAGATACATTGAACTTTCAATGGCATGTTTGAATCTCGATTGTGCCCTCTCAAGTTTGTGACTGGGATGCCGAGGATCACAAACAAGGTGTGAATAACCATACAAATTGACTTGGTACCCTCAACAATATTACATAATCGATGTGCCGTTTAACCACACACGCTCCACCGATCTATAATAAAGTCAAGTTACCCTTTGCCACTCTTACTAGTCCATGTTAGTGTGCCGGTTAACCACACACGCTCCACTAACGACTTGGTAAGGTACAAAGTGTAATTTTATGGGCTAGCACCAATTTCACATTTTCCTAAAGTAACTAAGATTGAGAATTTATAATGTATAGTTACTTTATAATTCATTATACTTTTAACGAGTATTTAAAGTCGTATCCTACCCGTTCGGCTAACGACCCTCCACCGATCAAGGAAACGGTGGGTGAGAGTGGACACCCATTAAGTCACCATTTTATAGGCAACAACCTTATACCCCCCTTATAGACCGGCTTCGTGAATGAGGCCTACTAACGGTAAGAATGACATATTCTTATACATATCTATATAATTAAAATTATAATAATAGTATAAGGGTGTATTTTAAACATTTAAAATACTTGGTGGTTTAATCTATTAATTAAACTATACTTAATTTAATTAAACTTAAACCATGTCTTTATGGAATTATTAACTCTTTTAATTAAACACTTTAATTAATTTAATGAAGTCCATAAAGCTTGAATTTTACCTTTAAAAAATTCTAAGAGTTCAATTTGGAATTAAAGTGTAAGGCTTTTCAAATTCCAAAACTTGAGGACAAGAATTGAAACTATTCCAAGTCTCTTCAATTTGTAACTTATGAGTTTTAATGGTTCATAAAATGAAGACTCTTCATTTTATGAAACCTCTTTAGTTCTTTAATCATAATTAAAAGAAGTGACTTTTGGTTATCCATAACTTGAGGACAAGTTATGGACACCATCATTGCCATTAAGATCATGAATTAAACACACATGGAGGTTGCATATAATTCCTATGATCTTCTAAAAACTCATATGAACACAAATTCATGTCAAGCAATTTCAAGAAAATCATATAAACATATACAATACTTGAAAATTGATAAAAGTCATGTAAAATGGGTTAACATAATCATTATCATTTTGAAAAACAGATTTTACAAGTCCAAAACATATTGGGATAGTGATCTTAATCCATTTCCAGCAACAAAACTCGAAAAAACTGCCCAGCACGCTCCTACTCGCCGAGTGCATTATTCTACTCGCCGAGTAGGATGAATTTGTTTATGGACTCGGCGAGTCCTCCCCATGGACTCGGCGAGTCCAGTCGTCAGAATGCAGAATTTTCGATTTTTAAGCAGTTTTGCATCAAGTATACAGAAAACAATCCTAGGCTCTGATACCACTGATGGGTTTTGAGCATTCTAACACTTCCTAAGTGTACATGCAACCCTAATAACCTTGAATCTATGTTTTCTCTATATACATGCAAATTTCTTTTTCAAGGTTATTTCCTACTAGCATGGCATGGGGATTACATAAAACATAAAAACTAGTAGAAATACATACCTTGTTGTTGCTTGGATTCCTTCAAGACTTTGTGAGCCTAGCACCCCAAATGTTGTGCCTCAAATGCTTCACACAACACCACAAGACTTGGAATAACTTGAGAGAATACTTCTAGCACTCAAAATCGGTTATGCCCTCTCTAGTAACCCTAGGTCACCATTTTGCTAGCCATAGGGTTCCTTTTATAGTGTTGTCACAATTAGGGTTTACACATGAATGCCCTTAATTGTCATGACTCTTGATTTCTCATGACCCATGGGTTTGTAACTCCCATGGACTATCCATGGAGCTCCATATGGTTATAACCAAACCCATAAACCATGGATCATTAATCCACCATAAAAGAATTGATGATTGTCATAATCAACCCTATATATTTAATTAGTCTCACTTTGATCACCAAATTAATACTAGATTAATACTTGATCAATACTAATTAAATAATACTATTATTAATATATTAGAAGTTATAATATATTAATAATCATAAGTGCCTTATTCTCTCATCTAGTCTATCCAAGTATTGCAGTGCCATGCAACCCAAATGGACCATGCCGGGTCGGGTCAAGTACATACCAAATAAAGTTATGGACTTAGACACTATATCCAACAGTAGTTTTAAATCCCCATAAAACCATTTCTGAATAGTAGTTTTAAATCCCATAAAACCGTTCCGTTTTGATTATGGAAAGTGATTACTACAGTAGTATTTCTTAAAAAGAATAAACTAATGGTGAATAACTACCCTAATATTAACCTGGTTAATTAGGGTTTAAAGTGTGATAAAGTTGTAACCATGCTGGACTAGAATGAACACGACGACCTACTGGTGTCGAAACTGAATATGTGACATTTGTCACCCCATGGCTAGTCTGCCGGACTGTAGCTTGCAGTTGGGATGTGGGATTGTCGGTCCCGTATAGATCTATACACACAAATCCCGCTCTCCCTCTAGGAGACTCTGGTTATAAGAATGTAACATAGCAAGTATTGCTATGTCCTGAAGACGTACCATCACATTTTAGTTTGAGTAAAGATTGAATTATACCCTTTTCTTGACAAAGTAGTTTAGACCTCGTATACTTATCTAGAAAATAGATTTCTCGTTGGTTTCATAAACTATACCTATTATAATTTATACGTTCTATCTGATTAGCATGATCTATCCTGAAAGTACCCCTTTGCTCAGCATGATACAAAGGTAATGATACCGACTGAAGTCACATTTTATTTTCCCATATGTATTATGTATATATATATATATATATATATATATATATATATATATATATATATATATATATATATATAAGAAAGAAACAACTTTCGGACAAATAACCCCACCTTAAGCCCACATTCAAACAAGGAAAATGAAATAAGGCAACTCATTAGTCCTAAGCCCTTTAAGTGTTATTTATATACCTATACATATATGAACATGATTTTGATAATTATAAGATAAAAGAGTTATAATTACATTTTAAAGAGTTTAATGGTATCTTTAAAAGAGTTTATGTGATTTTGAAAAGAGTTCAAATAACTTCAAGTCATTATGGAAGTATTGGGTAATCTTTTATTATAAGAATAAAGATTCAAAGCATAAGAAAATCTTTTATGTGATTGATATCACAAGTATTTACTAACACAATTAGATTGTGTTCAACTTGTATTCCCCCCCAAAAAAGCATTTAAAATCATTAAAAAGGTAGATTATAGGGGTATGAAGTCACTTGATAAGTGGTGATTTGGGCAGCGTTTCGTTTCTATAAATGATCTTTTTCGAAGAAATCACGAGTTTTTGATGAAAACCGGGCTTTACGCGGGCAACACTTCGACTGGAAAGAGGTTATTTTCACGAGAACTTCGGGGCTCGGGCCTTCGTCTGAGCTTGGATATGATACCAGGGTGTCGGGGTAGTGTAGAGGGGCTTATAGATAAGTTTAGAATGAAAGAGAGTTGAATTTTGTAACATAAAGCCGGAGACATCGTATCTTATTTATAGGGGTGGGCTGGTCCTCGGTACGCAGGGCGTTCCTACGAGGAGCGCTGAGCGTTCCGTTACGCGGGGCGTTCCCTGCGTACGCGGGGCGTATTTGGCACGCGTCAGGTTCTCGGATACGTGGCTCGGACATGTCGTGGTGCGAGAAAACGTGTCAATCGTGCGAAGAAGAGGGTGACGTGGCCGGCTCCGAACCATGTGTATACGAACGCGGGGAGTAACCCTCTACGCAACGCGTTCCCCTTCGGACCAATCTCGATATTTGGGCCATAAATTTCTAAAATTCATAACTTTCGCCTACGAGCTCCGTTTTTTACGGTCTTTATATACACGCGTAGGTGAGATCAAGCTCTACAACTTTCGTTTAGACTTCGTTGGCTAATTTTGAATTTATTTTTAAACTTATATTTTTAACAGGTCGGGACAGGAAAAGTCCGTTAAAAATTCATAACTTCTTCATCCGACGTCTGTTTTCGTCTGTCTAATTTTGAATTTATTGATAAGATCTCCGTTTCTTGTTTAGGTTGTTTTGGTCAAAAGTTGCTCGATCTAAATTTCGAGTTTTTAGGTGTCTACTGCTAAATCGAAACTTAGAAAAATCATAACTTCCTCATACGAATTCAGATTTGGACGTTCTTTTTATGTAAACTCTCGGTTTAATATATTCTACGACTTTAATTTTGATTGTGAAGGCTAAAAAGCATTCGATTGTAAACTCACTTTTTACGTCGCTCAACGTTGTGCCGGTTTTATCGCGAATCTTCGATTGGTCATAACTTCTTCGTTATAACTCGGATTTCGGCGTTCTTTATATGTACGGAAACCTAGTTACGATCTCTACCACTTTATTTATCCCAATTAAGATTTTTGAACAATTTATTTTTGACCTAAATTTGACTGGTGTTTCATGTACAAATCAAATTTATATGGGGTCCGAGTTCCTTTCGAAGAAGTTGAAAAATATGCTTTGGTGGTTGGTTGAAAAGCTCCCAAACTCCTATTTACTTATCTGGGTCTTCTTGTTGGGCAGAATATTTCTAGAGTCATGGGATGGAGTTCAATCCAAGGAAAGCTTCAGAAAAAACTTTCCTCTTGGAAAGTTGTCACTATTTCCATTGCAGGCTGAGTCATGCTTCTTAAATCGGTTTTGGGTTCTCTTGGGACATATTACATGTCTTTGTTTCTAATGCCGATTACAGTTGCTAAAAAGTTGGAATCCTTGCATAGTAAATTCTTTGGGGTGGAAATAAGGATAATCGTAAGTTGGCTTGGATAAATTGGGACCAAGTGTTAGCGAATAGAAAATCAAGTGGTTTGTTTATTGGTAGTTTGATTGAATTGAACTTTTCTTTGCTCCAAAAATGGCGTTGGTTCTTTTATAAAGATGAAAATATGCTTTGGTGTCAAGTTATTAAACAATTATATGGATAAATTGATGGTTTTGATTAGATAAGGGGTAATCGTCTAGGTGGTAGTCCTTGGTCGAGAATTATAACTTCAAATTTACAACTTCACAATAAAGTTGTGGTGGTAGATTCGATTATGCAAAGGAAAGTTGGTAATGGTTCAGGTACTTTATTTTGGAAACAAGTTTAGTTGGGCAATAAAAGTTTAGCTTCTTGTTTTCCAAAATTGTTTCAATTAGAGCTTGGAATAGATTGTACCATTGCAAGTAGGAGAAGGAATGGAGATTGGTTTTTGAAATTGCAGACATCCAATTTGAGGGTGCCTTGAAACGATTTAATTCTTGGGTTTACTTGATTGTTTGAGAGAAGTTACTTTTTATAATCTTAATGATCGATGGGTGTGGAATATTGGAGATGATGGAATATTTATGGTAAGTGCTACGAGAAGATGGATTGATGATGTGTAACACCCATAAAATCATGAAAAAATTAAACTTTTAAAATCAATCGACAAATCATTATTGTTTACAATATAGTTTTCAAAACATGTTTAATATCATAGTTTTTCTCTAACACTAGTCAAAATAGGTCAATAGACAATCACATGTGATTATGCCAATCATGTAATGTGATTTTGTTAAACTAGTAATATGATAAGAGTGCTATATAGTTCATGATAAACTCTAATACAAATATGAACTATCTTTATGATACAACTCAAAATATACGTCCATACGATTCCAAAAATATGGAGAATGTCTGAATCTGACTTCGCACGAAGAAGTTATGATAAACCGAACACTATAAATCTCTATAATAAAATGAATTTAAAATAGACTTAGAATTATCCATTAGAGTCTAAAAGAGAGTTGTAGTACTTGTAAATACCTACGCGTGCATATAAAGAACGTCAAAAACGGAGTTCGTATGTGAAAGTTACGACCTTCCGAAGATTCAGCTGTCAGAAACCCTAATCTGACTAAGCTCACGACGTGAGCACATAAACTCACGACGTGAGGAGTCATTTTGCCACATCTCGGAATCTAAAAGGTGTGTGACGAGGCTGTGAGGGGATAAGATCCAAACTCACGACGTGAGCAACGATATCTCACGACGTGAGGAGTCACATCGCCACCTTCCGAGGCTAGGGACGCAAAAGGCAAGTCTACGGGATGAGCATGCATGACTCACGGCCTGAGCCTTATAAAACTGACGACGTGAGGTTCTAAAATCCTTACTATAAATAGCAGGTCCAACTTCAGCCATTCTTACACCTAAACTTGTTCCCTTTCTCTCATTTGCTGAAGCCATCTTGCACCCCGAGCCCCGACGACCTTGTACGCTGACCGTTTCTGCTTAGATTACATAAAATCACGCTACTAGGGTGAGTTTCACGGCCCCACTTTCTAATATTTCGGGGGAAAGCACATGCTAAATATTATATATACGTTATTATTATGTCTATATGATAATATATAGTTATAATAGCCGGGGTATAGTTGTTCTAAATATAATATTTTGAATATATACAACTATTATCAACTTGTCAGCATGTTAATTTACTAATGTAGATCTTGAGTTATACTTAGGATTCTATATATATGTTGTGTGCGATATAGTTCCGAAGTTATATTCGGAAGTTCTATATGTTAAGTTATAAAGTATGTTGATATTATTGGTTTTATGTCAAGATAAAACTTGGTATGTTATATGTTGTTATTGTTAGTTTTATGTCAAGATAAAACTTAGTATATTATATATTTTTATTGATAGTTTTATGTCAAGATAAAACTAGGAACGTTATATGTTGTTATTATTGGTTTTATGTCAAGATAAAACCTAGTTTTACTTCAAACTATAGCTGTTATACTGCCTAAATGTTATAAAGTTAGGAGTAATGTTTAAAAGCATAGTCTAGTAACTTAGGGTTTTAGACATGAAAATGCTTTTGTTGTTAGAGCTATAGGAAGTCGTCGAAGTCTACATGGGTAATTGTATTCATCAACTAAGATTGGGGAACTTAGCGGAAATCCTCTTAACTGTAACCATTAATCCCGTGTGAGCGAGGAAGTCATGTATAATTACTATACGGGTTGACCACCCCACTTGTGACTGTTAGCTACAGTCAACCAAAAGCGAGTGATGAACTATCCTTTCATTTGTTATTGTTCCGGCGTCGATGAAGCGTACGGTGTTGTTTCTCATGGTAAATCATGAGTGTATTGTTTCTCATGGTAAATCATGAGTGTGTTTTATCAGAGGTATTATGTCATAGCAGCGGTTACAGGCTCATGGTAGCAAATTGTTAGAAACATTATACTTCGTCGTATACAAGTATTAATGTTTAGTATAAGTTTCCCCTACTTATACCTTAGGTTTAAGGCATGTTTCGATATAACACTTAATTGATAAGTAAACTATTATACCTAATATACATACTAAATGTTGGAGAGTGAAAATGATACTTTCAAAACTATACTTTTGAACGTGGAAAATGTATTATTTTATGGAGTCAAAACCTATGGACTCACCAACTTTATGTTGACGTATTTTAAAATGCATGTGTTTTCAGGAACTTGAAAAGCTGGTATGTATTCGAACAGAAGAAGTTTTACTATTACCTTTCTGTTCATTAAGAAGTATGCCATAGTCGGATATTATGTAATAGGTCTTAGAAAAACAGTTATGTAACTTTCAGTTATCAATAAAGGTATGTATTTTCTTTAGTACTGTTCAATGTATGTTATCTAACTGTGATACGAAGAATGACGTTACATCACCCGGTGTTTCCGCCGATGGCTGGGGGTGTGACAGAAATTGGTATCAGAGCTATTAACTATAGTGAACTAGTACTTTCTTAGGAAAGCACGTCTATAGTTTAGGGCTTACTCTATTAGGTTTAGGTATATCCCTTAGCCTATAAATAAAAAGTATTATTAATTATTCTACTGAAGGACTACTTACGGGAGCGGTGACAAGAATAGACATGTCGATTTGGGTTGCTAGATTTCAGAACGGCTATACGCTAAAATGATCCTGCCCTTTCAACTATCCTGACTGGTCGGAGCCTTATCAGATAGACCTGAAGTAACAAACAATAGTTAAAGCATGAATATAATCAATAAGAATATAAAGTCATATATAAAGACTCAGACCCGCGATGAGAATACACCTTAATACCCGGAATGTTTTTGATCTCAAGTATTTAGATCAAATATTCCAACTAAAGTTTATATGTGCATATATCCTATCACAACTAGGTGTAGGTGCGCAACTACATTTTATTATGATCAGATCATATGAACTATTTAATTTGGGAGTAATATTTGATAGACTAAAACTCTTGATGATTCAAAACGTATAGGAATTCGACATGGCACATTCACGAGAATGGATAATCATCGAGGATACGGATGAAGAAGATGAAGTTTCATTCCCCATGATGGTAGGCGATCCTTACTACCCTATAAATCCAACCACCTTTCATCAAATACCTTCTGATGATGGAGCACCTTTACCCTTCAACGAATGGGAAGAGAGGGAACCAATGGAAGAAAGCGAATCAATGGAGAAGACAGAATCGGTGGCATCATCTTTACCACCACTGAACACACTTTACCGTAAAGTTCCAGGAGGAGTAAAAATGAAACGCACGGCACGTAAATCCATACCGATATGGCAAAAGATTAAGAAGAATCAGAAGGCGACATCTTCAGTAAGTCATAGAGTTGAAGATGAACCTGCACGGATCGCACAAACCGTTGATAGGTGGGTGGCGGAAGAAAGAGCTGCTAAGATGTATGAGACTGGTCAATCATCTCGACCACATCTCCCACATTCCTCCGAAGTTAACACTTTATCTCAATTGTTTGAGAAAAGTGTGAAAATTGAAGATAAGATGGAAATTGTCAAAGGGAGGGCTACTCATGTCTCTGGAAGAGTACGAAGGCTAGATGGACAAAGGACGTGAGATCAGGAATCGGTGATGGATGTCCATCATCGTATAAATTTCGCTTATAATGACATGATTACTCACGATGCAAGGATTGCAGAGTTAGAGATCTACAATCAAACCTCAAGAAATGAAGAACGCAAGGGAAGTCTTGAGCAGAGAACTCAAGCACTTGAAGAGCAAGTGGTTAATGGCACTGACGTGCTAGGTCATCACTTAGGTTTTTGGTAGATAAGCTACAACTAGTGGTTGTGTAAATAGAGAAATCAGACTAGTTAAGGCGAAAAGAGGAAAGTTTATAGCAAAGATGTAGAAAACCTTGCAAATTTTGCAATGTTTATAAAAACTTTTCTCTTATAAACCTAAATAAACTGATGTAACCGCTGGTAGTAATATGAAGCATATATTACAGTAATCATTGTGTTGTCCATTATGTTTTACACTTTGAAGAATAATTGGAGTATTTAGTACTCGTGTATTAAATGATTAACAAAACTCATAAAATTCTAATTATTTATAATAGGAACTAAAACAAAATGCCTAGAAGGAGTAATCGGCTAAACCCTAACCGACCATCAGCACCACAACAGCCACCAGAACCAAACCCCCTAATAAGTACGGCACAACTGGAAGAAATCATAACTCAAAGAATTGTTGTGGCTCTATCTAATGTCACAAGAGATGGAGTTAGAAACGAAGGCCATGTACGGACCGCTAGAACGTGTACCTACAAATATTTTATGAATTGCAGGCCAAAAAGCTTTCATGGAAATGAAGGGGTAGTTAATTTGACGAGGTGGATGGAAAAGACAGAGTCCGTATTTCAAATAAGCTTCTGTCCAGACGATTGTAAAGTACGATTTGCAACATGTACTTTTGCTGATGCAGCACTCACATGGTGGAACAACCATGTGAATACAATGGGAATTGATACTGCAAATTCTATGAAATGGCAGGAGCTAAAAATGATGCTAGTCTAGGAGTATTGTCCTAGGGAGGAGATACATAAACTGGAACAAGAATTATGGAACCTAACCATGAAGGGTTCAGAGATAAAAGTTTATACCGCTAGATTTAATGATCTTGTTGTAATGTGTCCAGCACTTGTAACCCCCGAATATAAGAAAATTGACCGATATATCTGGGGTTTATCATCACAAATTAAAGGCATGGTGATCGCATCAAAGCCTACGACCTATGACAGCACCAAGAGAATAGCTCATCAGCTAACCCTCACAGAGATCCAAGGAACAAAAGTGGTCTCAAAGGCTGAACCTCCCAAATCTGGAACAAACAAACGCAAGTTTAATAGGAAGAATCCCAAACAATCATCTGAAAAAAGACAAGAAGTGGCAACCAACTATGCAGCCACGACAACAGTACCCACACAACCAAAATCTTCATGGTGCAATCAGTGCAACCGTCATCATCCAGGTGACTTTTTGTCTACACGAAGTGCAAGAAAAAGGGGCATACTGCTAGTTACTGCAGGAGCGCAACACCTGCAACAGTGAATCAGGGAAACAAACACTGGAGCGGGCCATGGTGAAGGAAGAAAGTGTTATGAATGTGGAGAGGTTGGACATATCAAGAAAGAATGACCAAAGTTAAGGAGTCAAGGAGGCATAGGGTGTGGCAGGGCTTTTGTGATTGGAAGCAGAGAGGCTATCCAGGACCCTTCGGTCGTATCTGGTACGTTTCTCATAGATAAATTATATGCTACTATACTCTTCGACTCTGGAGCAGATAGAAGTCTTATAACTCCGACGTTTAGAAAATTATTAAGTCATGAGTCTAGTAAATTAAAAGAAATCTATGAAGTAGAAATCGCTAATGGTCAAACCGAGAGAACACATGAAATCCTAGAAAACTGTCTGTTAACTCTTAATAACTACCTTTTTCACGTCAACATCATGCCAATGCATATCGGTAGTTATGATGTCATAATTGGCATGGATTGGTTATCTTCACACCACGCCGAAATTCTATGTCATGAGAAAGCCATACGACTACCCTTACCAAACGGCGAAGCCCTGATTATCTATGGTGATAAATCTGGGAAGAACCTCAAAGTCATCTCTTGTACTAAGACCCAGAAATATCTACATAAGAAATGTAGCGCATTCTTAGCCCACATTGTAGATAGGAAGAGAAATATAAAAGAAATCAAGGACATACCTCAAGTATGTAATTTCCCTGACGTGTTTCCTGAAGATCTACCTGGAATACCTCCCGTCCGACAAGTCGAGTTTCGAATCGACTTAATTCCAGGGGCAGCACAGTAGCGAAATCTCCTTATCGGTTGGCTCCATTTGAAATGCAAGAATTGTCTAGCCAACTACAAGAACTTCTTCACAAAGGCTTTATCCGACCAAGTTTTTCACCTTGGGGAGCACCAATCTTGTTTGTCAAGAAGAAGGACAGATCCTTTCGAATGTGTATTGATTATCGGGAGCTGAACAAGCTAACGATCAAGAATCGTTATCCGCTTCCGAGAATTGATGATCTATTCGATCAACTGCAAGGATCCAACTACTACTCAAAGATAGATCTCAGATCAGGATACCATCAACTCAGAGTACAAGAAGACAACATTCCAAAAACAGCATGTAGAACTCGTTATGGTCATTATGAGTTCTTAGTTATGTCTTTTGGATTGACCAATGCCCCAGCAGTGTTTATGGATCTCATGAATCGTGTTTGCAAACCATACTTGGATAAATTCGTGATCGTATTTATCGATGATATATTGATATATTCACGAACCAAGGAAGAACATGGCCAACAGCTGCAAATAATCTTGGAACTACTAAGAAAAGAAAAGTTGTACGCTAAATTCTCCAAATGTGAGTTTTGGATTAGAGAAGTACAATTTTTAGGTCATGTAGTTAGCAATGAAGGAATTCATGTTGACCCATCCAAAGTCGAGGCAATTAGGAATTGGGAAGCACCAAAGACGCCAACAGAAGTGCGTCAATTCCTAGGACTTGCTGGCTATTACCACAGATTCATAGAGAATTTCTCCAAAATAGTCAAGCCACTTACAACACTAACCCAGAAGGATACAAAGTTCAACTGGGAAGACAAACAAGAAGCTGCTTTTCAGAAACTGAAGCAAATGTTGTGTAGTGCACCAATCCTATCCCTTCCAGATGGGACAGAAGATTTCATTGTATACTGCGACACATCAAATCAAGGATTGGGATATGTGTTGATGCAAAGAGGAAAATTTATCGCCTATGCATCACGAAAACTTAAGGTGCATGAGAATAATTACACTACCCATGATTTTGAATTGGGAGCTGTAGTTTTTGCACTAAAAATTTGGAGACATTACTTATACGGTACTAAGTGTACTATTTTTACCGACCATAAGAGTCTCCAGCACATCTTCAACCAAAAAGATCTTAATATGAGACAACGAAGATGGGTCGAATTGTTGAATGATTATGAATATGAGATTCGTTATCATCCCGGAAAGGCAAACGTGGTAGTAGATGCCTTGAGCCGGAAAGAATATATTAAACCCCGACGGGTACGAGCATTAACTATAACTATCCATTCTAACTTTACCGCACAAATTAGAGAAGTTCAACTTGAGGCTCTAAAAGAAGAAAACATCAAGAATGAAGCTTTGCAAGGAATGGAAAAGAAACTTATACAAAAAGATGACGAAACACGACACTTTATGAACCGAATTTGGACGCCTAAGTTCGGTGGAGTCAGGGACATGGTCTTAGAAGAAGCCCACAAGTCCAGATATTCCGTGCATCCAGGTTCTGACAAAATGTACTTAGATTTAAAAGTACATTATTGGTGGCCAAACATGAAGGCAGAAATTGCTACTTATGTGAGCAAATGTTTGACTTGTTCTAGAGTAAAGGCAGAACATCAAAAGCCTTCAGGTTTACTTCAACAACCGGAAATACCTGAATGGAAATGGGAGCAGATATCAACGGACTTCATCACTAAGTTACCTAAAACTCCTAGTGGGTTCGATACTATTTGGGTAATAGTCGATAGATTGACTAAGTCCGCCCATTTCTTACCAATTAAGGAGAACGACAAGATGGAGAAGCTAACTAGAATTTATCTTAAGGAAATTTTCAGATTGCATGGAGTTCCAAATTCTATTATTTCTGGCCGAGATAGTAGATTCACTTCACGGTTTCGGCAATCTCTACAAAAATCCTTAGGAACACGTCTAGATATGAGTACAGCTTACCATCCACAGACTGATGGCCAGAGTGAGAGAACCATTTAGACTTTAGAAGATATGCTCCGAGCTTGTGTAATAGACTTTGGAAATGTGTGGGATACTCATTTACCGTTAATTGACTTTTCCTACAACAATAGTCATCACACCAGCATCAAGGCTGCACCGTTTGAGGCTCTTTATGGACGAAAATGCCGTTCCCTAGTGTGTTGGGTAGAAGTTGGAGATACACATATGGACATAGAACGTACAGGCGATACCTTACGTACTGGACCAGAAATAATCCACGAGACAACTAAAAAGATCGTTCAAATTAAGGATCGATTAAAGGCTGCACGTGATCGTCAAAAGAGTTATGCTGACGTAAGACGTAAGCCTTTAGAATTCCAAGTTGGAGATAAAGTAATGTTGAAGGTCTCTCCTTGGAAAAGCGTAATTCGATTCGGGAAACGAGGAAAACTAAACCCACGGTATATAGGACCTTTTAAAATTCTAGCAAGAATTGGCTATGTCGCATACCAACTCAAGTTGCCATAAGATCTAAGTAATGTGCACGATGTTTTTCACTTATCAAATCTCAAAAGATGTATTTCCGATGACATTCTTGTTATACCTCTCGAAGAGATACAAGTCAATACAAAACTCAACTTTGTAGAAGAACCTGTTGAGATCATGGATCGAGAAGTCAAACGATTAAAGCAAAGTCGTATTCCCATAGTGAAAGTTCGATGGAACTCTTTACGAGGACCTGAATTTACTTGGGAACGTGAAGATCAGATGAAAGAAAAATACCCCCAACTATTTGGCAAAACCCCATCCATAAGAACAATTTCGGGACGAAATTATTCTAACGGGAGGAGAATGTAACAATAGTCAAAATAGGTCAATAGACAATCACATGTGATTATGCCAGTCATGTAATGTGATTTTGTTAAACAAGTAATGTGATAAGAGTGCTACGTATTTCATGATAAATTCTAATACAAATATGAACTATCTTTATGATACAACTCAAAATATACGTCCATACGATTCCAAAAATATAGAGAATGTCTGAATCGGACTTCGCATGAAGAAGTTGTGATAAACCGAACACTATAAATCTCTATAATAAAAGGAATTTAAAATAGACTTAGAATTAGCTATTAGAGTCTAAAAGAGAGTTTTAGTACTTGTAAATACCTACGCGTGCATATAAAGAACGTCAAAAACGAAGTTCGTATGTGAAAGTTACGACCTTCCGAAGATTCAGCTGTCAGAAACCCTAATCTGACTGAGCTCATGACGTGAGCACAGAAACTCACAACGTGAGGAGTCATTTAGCCATATCTCGGAATCTTAAAGGTGTGTGACGAGGCTGCGAGGGGATAAGATCCAAACTCACGACGTGAGCAAGGATATCTCACGACGTGAGGAGTCACATGGCCACGTTCCGAAGCTAGGGACGCAAATGGCAAGTCTACGGGATGAGCATGCATGACTCACGACGTGAGTCTTATAAAACTCACGACGTGAGGTTCTAAAATCCTTACTATAAATAGCAGTTCCGACTTCAGCCATTCTTACACCTAAACTTCTTCCCTTTCTCTCCTTTGCTAAAGCCATCTTGCACCCCGAGCCCCGATGACCTTGTACGCTGACCGTTTCTGCTTAGATTACATAAAATCACGCTACTAGGGTGAGTTTCACGGCCCCACTTTCTAATATTTCAGGGGAAAACGCATCCTAAATATTATATATACGTTATTATTATGTCTATATGATAATATATAGTTATAATAGCCGGGGTATAGTTGTTCTAAATATAATATTTTGAATATATACAACTATTATCAACTTGTCAGCATGTTAATTTACTAATGTAGATCTTGAGTTATACTTAGGATTCTATATATATGTTGTGTGCGATATAGTTCCGAAGTTATATTCGGAAGTTCTATATGTTAAGTTATAAAGTATGTTGCTATTATTGGTTTTATGTCAAGATAAAACTTGGTATGTTATATGTTGTTATTGTTAGTTTTATGTCAAGATAAAACTTAGTATATTATATATTGTTATTGATAGTTTTATGTCAAGATAAAACTAGGAACGTTATACGTTGTTATTATTGGTTTTATGTCAAGATAAAACCTGGTTTTACTTCAAACTATAGCTGTTATACTGCCTAAATGTTATAAAGTTACGAGTAATGTTTAAAAGCATAGTCTAGTAACTTAGGGTTTTAGACATGAAAATGCTTTTGTTGTTAGAGCTATAGGAAGCCGTCGAAGTCTACATGGGTAATTGTATTCATCAACTAAGATTGGGGATCTTAGAATAAATCCTCTGAACTGTAACCGTTAATCCCGTGTGAGCGAGGAAGTCTTGTATAATTAGTATACGGGTTGACCACCCCACTTGTGACTGTTAGCTACAGTCAACCAAAAGCGAGTGATGAACTATCCTTTTATTTGTTATTGTTCCGGCGTCGATGAAGCGTACGATGTTGTTTCTCATGGTAAATCATGAGTGTATTGTTTCTCATGGTAAATCATGATTGTGTTTTATCAGAGGTATTATGTCATAGCAGCGGTTACAGGCTCATGGTAGCAAATTGTTAGAAACATTATACTTCGTCGTATACAAGTATTAATGTTAAGTATAAGTTTCCCCCTACTTATACCTTACGTTTAAGGAATGTTTAGGTATAACACTTAATTGATAAGTAAACTATTATACCTAATATACATACTAAATGTTGGAGAGTCAAAATGATACTTTCAAAACAATACTTTTGAACGTGGAAAATGTATTATTTTATGGAGTCAAAACCTGTGGACTCACCAACTTTATGTTGACGTATTTTAAAATGCATGTGTTTTCAGGAACTTGAAAAGCTGGTATGTATTCGAAGAGAAGAAGTTTTACTATTACCTTTCTGTTCATTAAGAAGTATGCCATAGTCGGATATTATGTAATAGGTGTTAGAAAAACAGTTATGTAACTTTCAGTTATCAATAAAGGTATGTATTTTCTTTAGTACTGTTCAATGTATGTTATATAACTGTGATACGAATAATGACGTTACATCACCCGGTGTTTCCGCCGATGGCTGGGGTGTGACATTTTCCAAAATAATAAACCAAAAAACGAGGTGTACGATCACGCCTTCGCCTTGCCGCGAACATCTGAGGTACCTGAAACATAACCTAAAACTGTAAGCCCAAAGCTTATTGCATTCCCCAAAGTACCAACACAACACATAATCACAATAGTAACATCAAACAACATACTATGGGTCCAATCAACCATCGGGTTGGAATACACCATTCCCCTCAACCAACGGGTTGGAATACCGACATACTATGGGCCCAATTAACCATCGGGTTGGAATACCCTAGGCCCTCAACCATCTGGTTGGAATGCCAACATACTATGGGTCCAATCATCCACAGGATGAAATATCCTCAGGATGAAATATCCTCAGGCCCATTCAACCATCGGGTTGGTATGCCTCGGCCTGTTGGCTTACGCACAAAGCAGTGAAGCTTCAGCCATCAATCAAACATCTTCACATATAATAGATAATCATATAACAGTCTACAGCTAGTCAAACAGATCTAGAGATCACTATGCATAGCATCATCCTATATACCAGGATACCGATCTAACAGATCACTACAATACAAAAAGCATTCATAACAGGATATCAATCCAGTGGGTCGGCATTGGTGCCTTCGACCTGCAAGTACAGTGAAGAAAACTCACCTCGCAAACTAAACAGAACTGATGAGGTCCGACTCCGAATATCAGCTCTCTATCTGATACCTATTTCCTCCAAGTGGCAAATTCCATCAAAATTCCAAAATAGCCAAAATACCCTCAAGGTCAAACTTATTCAAAGTCAACTGGTCAACCCAATAAGTCAACTGAGTCAACCTGACCAAGTCAACTCAACAAGGCTGACCCATGCAAGTATGCGGGGCGTAATTCGGAGGTATGCATAGCATACGCGAAGCCTTGCAGAAGACTGCTCATCGGGGTGATTGACCGAACATAGGGCGTATTCCCAAGTACGCAGGACGTACCCTCGCATCCTTCAAACTCCATTTAGTGCTAAATGGCTTAAGCACTTAAGCCCATATTTCAGATCCAAGATCAAAACACACCGTAAAGTCATAAAGTTTCCAAATTTATGACTTTACATGCCTAGTAAGAGCTTAACACAAGGTCTTAACCCATTAAGACCTCCTACAAGATGCATGGAGCAAATCTAACCAAAGGGACTTCATTTTTATGGATAAGGACCCCTCCTAGGGTCTGAAAGGACAACTCAAAACATCCAGAACACGCCATGCTCAAGATGAGACTTTTGGGACCATAAAGGTGACATAAATCCCCCATTTCTAGATCTACAAGATTACAAGACAAAGGTGCAAGCTTTATACCTTGAAAGGATTGCAAATGAAAGATGAATCCTAGATCTAAGATGCTTCTTCCTCCAAGGCTCCTCAATGTATTTTCTTTCCTTCTTCCACACACCAAGAACACACACTTATGCTCAAAACACATACTCAAAGGGCTAAGGTTTGCAAAAATGTCCAGAGGTAAATGGAGGCTGAAGTGGTGAGGGAAGATGAGACATAATGTTGCTTAATTACCACCCACACCCTAAAAATTAGGGTTTTCCACCTGAAGCTAGTACGCCCAACGTACACACATTTACGCATAGCATACTCCTCCTACTTAATTACGAAATTGCCACTACGACTTCAAAGTACAATTTCTTGGACTTAGGGTCCAAAATGACATATAATAAAATTAAAGCGATGAATTTAGAAATACCAAAACAATAGGACGTTACTGTTGGATTAGATGTCTAAGCCCATAACTATAGTTGGTATGTACTTGACCCGATAGTAACATGGTCCATTTGGGTTACCTTCACCATAGCAATTTGATAGGATGGATATTTGATAAATAGGTTATTTGTGATTTATTAATATATTATAAGTATAATATATTAATTGAGAAATCATATTATTTAACTGGTATTGATCAAGAATTAATTTAGTGATCAAAACAGACTGATTAAAATTTATAGGGACTGATTAAGTAAATCAGTGATACTTATAGTTTGGGCTAATGATCCATGATTAGGGATGGACTAAATCTATATGAGAGTCCATAAAGATTTAGTCCAAAGGGCTTTTCATATGGATCATTGGAATACTTAAAGGTTTAAGTGAATTAGGGTTTTATGTAAGAAACCCTTAGGATTCCATACTATAAAAGTAATCCCTAGCCTTCTAAAAATCGGCCAACAATTCCTAGAAGCAAACCCTAGCCGATTTTTGGTGATTCCTAACCTCTCTCATAAGCCTCCATTTGCATTTGGTGTTTGTAACTTATTTGAGGTATTTCATTTGAGGTACTAAGCTCTTGAAAGATCAAGAACTACAAGCTAGTACAAGAGGTAATCATCTAACTAGCTTTTATGTTGTATATCTCCAATTGTATGCTAGTTAGGGTTCATGCTTTGGACAAAAATGAAAATGAATGTATAACTTGAGAAAACTTAGATCCAAAGCATTTAGGGTTTTATGTGCACCATAGGATTGTTATAGTGCTCAAAACCCTTCAGTGGTATCAGATCCTAGAGTGTTTTTTGTTATATTGATGCAATTGTTTGATTTTCAAACCTGAAAAAATGTCATTTTTGGTCACTGAATGCTGGACTCGTCGAGTCCCATATGAGAACTCGACGAGTTGGATCATATGTGATGAACTCGTCGAGTCCATTCCATGAACTCGACGAGTAGGATCCTCTATTTGCAGATTTTCGAGTTTTTTGGCCAGTTTTGGATTAGGATCATTACCACAAACTGTTTTGAATGATAAAATTTGATTTTTATGATAAGGTAATGATTATCCTCATCCAATTGACTGATGATTGTCAAATTTTAAGATAATTATTTGATTTTGTGAAAAAAACTAATTATTTGTAGAATTTGATTTGAATCATCTTGATATATGAAATTAGATTAGGTCAATTTTGTGATATAATTAATCATATGATTAAGTTAATTGCTTTCAAATTGACCCAAGAGTTTTAAAAAGTTTCAAAACTTTCCCTCAAGTTTTGGAATTTAAAAGGTTGATTAAAAGGTTTTAATTTTTGAAATATTTAAATTCTAAACCCTAGAGTTTTAAAAGTGTAAAATTCAACCCTTATACTATTATAATGTTAAAAGCTTAATACTTATATATATATATATATATATATATATATATATATATATATATATATATATATATATATATATATATATATATATATATATATATATGTATAAGATAGTCAGTCTTACTGTTAGTAAGCATCATTTACGAAGCTGGTCTATAAGGGGGTATAAGGAAATTCCCAATAAAATGGCGATTGAATGGGTGTCCACTCTCACCCACCGCTCCCTTGACTAGTGGAGGGTCGTAGCCGAACGGGTAGGATAGGACATTAATTATCATTAAAAAGTATAATGATAATTATAAAAGTAACTAAATGTTATTCATAAAATTCCCAATCTTAGTTACTTTAGGAAATATGTGAAAATGATGTTATTCCATGAAATTGCACTTTCCACCTTGCGAAGTCGTTAGTGGAGCATGTGTGGTTTACCGACACACTAATTTGGACTAACAAGGGTGGAAAAGGGTAGGTCGGTGTTTGTCATAGATCAATGGAGCGTGTGTGGTTAACTGGCACATTGATTAGGTGATATATGACATCAAGAGTACCAAGCACATTTGCATGGTTATTCACACCTTGTTTGTGATCCTCGGTATCCCAGTCACAAACTTGAAGGGCATAATCGAGATTAAACATGCCATTGAAAAGGTTCAATGAATCTCAAAGATCTAGGATTTTCATAAAACTTAATTCTTTTAAATTTTGGTTTTGGGTGGTGAAAATTGGTAAATCGTCATTTACCTCGCTTCATATAATTTACAATTAGATTACGACATCCCTTTTCTAAGTTATGAAATATTGTGTTTGGGTCCTAGCCTTAATATTTCATTTGGGTGTTATATTAAGGAATTTCTATATAATAAAACGTATTCTTCTTTTTCAATTGTCTACTTCAAACAACTCTTCTGGCTCTTTTTCCCTCATGAACTTATGTGGGAGGGTAATCTTCGATGGCTCTAACTTTAACGATTGGATTCGTAACATTCGTATGGCTATTCGATACGAGGAAAAGGAGCGTGTCCTCGATAAAGAGCTAAAGGAGATTGATGAAGAAACTACTGCTCCTGAGCAATTGGCTGAGTATAGGGCTCATGAGAAGGACGCGACAAAAGTGTTGTGCATCATGTTAGCCACTATGACTTCTGAGCTTCAGAAGTCCTACGAGGACTTCTGGCCTTTTGAGATGCACCAAGACTTGATGGAAAGGAACCATCAGAGTACTCGACAGGAAAGGTATGAAATCATTGCCTTCATGATAACAACAAAGATGAATGATGGAGAGTCCATCATGGCCCATTTGCAAAAGATGAAAATATATGTGGACCGCTTGCTAAAGTTGAATGTCAATTTCGATGAATAGTTGGCTTTTGACATCATCCTACACTCTTTACCTTCTTGTTATGATCAGTTTCGAATGACTTATCATATGAACAAGGAGGAAGTCACTCTAAGCAAGCTTCAAGGCCTTCTCAGAACTGCTGAAAGCAGTTTGAAAGGTGTAATGCCGGTGTTTCTAAGCTAGCCATTAATGTTGAAATGATAAAAAAAAGGTTAACCTTTGTGACTCATTTTGAAGAAATGAAAAGGAATTATGTGAATATTATGTGTTTTATGTGTTTTATGCTTAATTATTAGGGTTTAATTAATTAAGACTAAAAATGAGCGTCAAAAATAAAAATTAGATAAAGCCGATATTTGATAAGAAAGTTGTAGTGGTTGTGACAAGGATTACGGATATATAACGAATGCCGAAATCCGAGTTATAACGAAGAAGTTATGACCTGTCGGAGTTTCGCGACAAACCGGCACGGTGTCGAATGTCGTAAAAAGTGAGTTTTTGATAAACCACTTTTTAGCCTTAGTAATCTAAACAAAACTCGTAGTGTTCGTTAAACCGAGAGTAGGCATAAAAAGAACGCTCAAATCTGACTTCGTATGAGGAAGTTATGATTTTTCGAAGTTTCAGCTTAGCAGTAGACAGCTAAAAACTCGAATTTTAGATTGAGTGATTTTTAGCCGACACGACCTAAACGAGAATCGAAGGTCTCATCAATAGCAGTACAACGGTAAAAAGTCTGCCAAAAACGGACATGAAGAAGTTATGAATTTTTAACGGATTTCCTGTCCTGATCTGCTAAAAATAATAATATAAAAATTAATGTCAAAATTAGCCGACGAAGTCTAAACGAAAGTTGTAGAGCGTAATTTTACCTACGCGTGCATATAAAGAACGTCAAAAACGGAGCTCGTATGCGAAATTTATGGATTTTAGAAGTTTTTTGAACAAAAACCGAGAAATTTCGCATAGGTGGCTTCGGCCACGTCACCCTCGCCCAAAATGTGCCACGTGTCCGAAATGGTTGAGTCATCCGAGCAGCTGGCAGTCGCGTGTCGCTTCCGGATTCGACCGAAGTCTCGGGCCTCGCACATCCGGCGCGTGTCGCACAGGTGTCTGAGCCGGAGACCCAGCCGATGACACATCCGAAGCCGGTGAATCCTCGCGTCCGAAGCGTGCCAGCTGCCGCGTCCTAGCCTCCCTGCTGCTGCCACGTGCTCGCTTCCTAGCCTCCAGAGTCCGAACCTCGGCCCTATAAATAGAAGGGCTGCGAGATCTTCCGGGTAGAATTCCAAATTTGTCATTTTTCACCCATTTTTCAATATTTTAGCTATTTTCAACTACCCCGAAGCCCCGGTATCGGTTATAGCACCCGAAACACGTCCCGAAGTGCCCAAAAGCCCGGAAAATTTATTTTTTCGGTTTCGAAGCCCGACCCCTCGCAGAGCCCGGCTTCTCAATAAAACTCCCGGTTTTATTAGAAACGATCTTTTAGGAAACGAATTGCTGCCCGATTTTCATTAAATCAGGTGAGTGTGTAGTAACTTTCACCTTACACATAGATATGAAGTATTTTATATAAAATACATGTTGTGTGAATATATATTGTTTGTTTATTTGAGATGGATGCGGAAGGAATGATTTATACATGTTTTTAAATATTTTAAACTGTATATGTATTTTATCTACAAAAATATTGGGTAAAACATGGGTAGATGAAATAGTGGGTGTGTGATGAAAGGTGAGTTGGATAGATGAGATGATCAGTGATAGAGATCATGAGTTGAGAGTGTGTGGTGAAATATGAGAAAATCCCTTACCCAAACGTTGGCCCCCGTCATTCAGCAGAGTGTGGATGACAACCATGGACTATTCTAGACGGTCTGTGGAACACTAGAAAGCCCGCAACTTGTAGGTGTGTTCCTGTAAATAATACTGTCGATAAATGAGAGCTATGGACTTAGCACATGTTGAATAAACATTGGCAGCTATAGACTTAGTGCCCGTTGTATAAACCCTGGTGACGATGTGACTTCGTGCCTATTCCTTAGGATGAATCCTTAGGAAGGAGTGATAGTTGATTCTTAGGGTAAACCCTTAAGAAATAAATAAGATAATGGGGTTGGGGTAATTCGGTTGATTGATTGATGTTTTAGCATAATAAATTTATGTATTGTGGGTTGAAAACCCTATATGCTCACCAGGCTTCCAAGCCTGACCCACTCAGCTTTTTATATTACAGGTAGTGGACCCCGAGCATAGTCGGATGATGATGATGAGTGATTTTTGGATTATAGGCCAGTAATTATAAATAACTGTTGTAAGGCTTATAATGTCTTGTTTATGCTTTTGATTTGTATCGGAACATGACATCCCGAGGTTTTGATATAAAAGGAAATTATATATTTCTTAAAGAAAGGTTTTGACAAACTTTTATCATGTTTTGTTTTGGGGACCAATTCCGCAACATCTTTTAAAAATATTTCTCTGATTTTATTTTAAAAAGCATAAATTAAATCGGTCTTTTCTGGCCGAGAAATTAGGGGATGTCACAGTTGGTATCAGAGCATTAGTTTAAGCGAACTAAGAAATTGTAGGATTTCTAGACTTAAACTTAGAATGCTAAGTGATGATTGTGAGATGAGTGTCTACCATAATTTAGACACGAGCACTAGTTTATTTTAGGAAAGATGCCTAAAATGCTTTTATGTGCTAAATGCTATATGTTTGCCATATATGTCATTATTTGTTCGGATCTATGGTCTGTTGCCGACCGGATCTGGAAACCTTATGTGTGTAGGATTCTAAACGTATGATTACGATATTAGAACTAACATATAAACGTTTCGGAGTAATAATGAAGATTTAACGTCTATCAAAAATAAAGATCTAAATTCACCTACTATTGGTGTATAGATTGAAATGGCAAGTACACAAAGTGAATTTGGAAACGATAATCCTCAGCCTGAGCCAATCACGATGACTGGGGTGCAGACAATGGTGCGTATGATGTTGGATCAACAGATGGAAGAAACAAAACGCTTACTTCAACAAAGTAAGGATGAACTTACTGTGCCAGTATGTCATGCATCTGTTCTCGAGGAACTATCAGGGTTGCTAAGTATATTCAAGAAATGATCAATGACAGGACCGCCAACAAGGTTGAAGTTGACAAAAAGAGGAAATTTGAGGGGTCTTCAAGGCCCAACAAGAGCAACATATCCTCAAAGTCTGTCAAAAGAAGAGATAAAGGAAAATGGTGCGGGAAGTGCAAAAATAAACACTCTGGGAATTATGACGGGAAGGTGAAGTGCTTTAGGTGTGGAGAAATGGGGCATTACGCCAATCAGTGTATGATTCTTAAGGGGGTGTGTTATATATGTAAGGAAGAAGGCCATATTTCTAACAACTGTCCGAAGAACAATGAAGTAACAAGGCCAAGTGCACCGCCAACGCCAAAGGAATTTCAGAATATCCTTGACGAAGCAATTAATAACACTAGGAAGTAGAAGTAAAGACTTGATACCCGAAGATCAAGTTATGAAGTAGTAACGTGAATAGTAACAACTGGTTTAGCCTATTAGAGGCATAGTATAGGGTAAAATTGAACCTTTGTGTAATCGTTTCAAGGAGATAATATAAACCCTGGTTTTGTCATCTGATGAATGGAATGGTTGGTGTAATTCTTGAAGTTGTCCCATCGTCTGGAATTTCCATCACCAACCAAGTTGAAGTAGAATTGATGATTGAAGATACGCATGGGAGAAGTCCTAGTAGAGTCTAGGAAAATTTTATGATTAATTGGACACTTTCGAATGTGTTAAATTGTTTTGTGATCTTAGCACTTGGGGACTGCGAGACAGTATTTGGGACGAGTATGAGTAGGTGTGAATAGTAGTAGAGATCTATACTACTGGAAGCACAGGACTCACACTTGGATCAGGGAAAGTCACAAGGTTACCAAGGAACTAGTAATTGATTCCGTCTTATTCTAGTCTGTCGTTACCATCGTTTCGGTAATGACTAAGAAGATGATTGTTATTCCGACCTTAGAGGTCATATCGAATCGAGTCCGACTAAGATGAGTGTGTCACGTGGTTCCGAGAACCAAGTTCGATGTAGCATTTAACTTAAGCCAAATGATTGAAGTGAAAGATGATCAAAGCGATCAATAGAAGTATCGCACTCATTGTTGAAGAAGTTGGTAGTTAGAAATGATACATGTTGAACTGTGATTGTATCACATTAGAACATGAAGGTAGGTATAGTTTGTTCTGAAATTTGTCCCTAGGAGATCTGAGTCTAAGTAGTGCATTATACAATGAGAGATCATTAGAACATGACCCATCGGTCTGTTACAATAAACGAAGGAAAATACTTATTCTAAGAAGAAGAAGGAGTCCTCAATAAGGATTTACTTTGTAACTCGAAGGTTACAGTTGAAAGTCCTACGGAGATCTGAAGCTTTTTAGGATTCGTCGGATATTACCGAAGGTTTATCCAAGGCTTTTCTTCAATCGCAACTCCATTGACAGCTTTGACCCAAAAAGGAGCTGTTTATACTTGGAACGAGAAGCATAAGGAAGTTTTGAGAAGTTAAAGAAGACGTTGTGCGAAGCACCGATTCTTTCGTTACCTGAAGGAGTTGATGACTTCACATTTTATAGTGATGTCTCTGGAGTTGGGTTAGGTTCTGTTCTGACCCAAAGGGATAAAATGATAGTGAATGCATCGAGGCAATTGAAGGAGCATGAAAAGAACTACCCCACTCATGGTCTGGAGTTGGCAGCGGTAGTATTTGCCTTAAAGATATGGAAACATTATCTTTACGGTACTAAGTGCAAACTTCTCACTGATCATAAGAGTCTTCAATATCTCTTTAATCAGAAGGATTGAACATGAGGCAACGGCGCTAGCTAGAATTACTCAAGGACTACGACTGTGACATACTTTACCACCCTGGTAAAGCAAATGTTGTTGCTGATGCTCTCAGTCAGAAGGTAAATCTTGAAAAGAAAAGGCCAAGAGCGTTGAGAATTGAAGTTGTCTCGACAATTATGGAAAGTATAAAGAAAGCTCAGGAGGAAGCTTTAGAGAAAAATGACCGAAAGGAGGAACGTTTGGGAAAAACGTTGGTGTTTGAGACAAACGGTCAAGGATTGAAGGTATTAAAAGATAGGATTTGGGTATCTTAGACGGGAGGAGTAAGAGGTCTTCTGATGGAAGAAGCTCATAAAACCATGTACTCGATTCATCCCGACAGTACGAAAATGTATAGGGATCTAAAAACCCTATTACTGGTGGTCGACGATGAAGCTCGATGTTGCTAAGTATGTGGCCGAGTGTGTAACTTGTGCTAGGGTTAAGGCACAACATCAGAAACCGTATGGGGGTTTAGAACCTTTACCTATACCCATGGGTAAATGGGAGGACATTACCATGTATTTTGTGACTAAACTGCCCAAAACAATGAACGGTCACGACATGATTTAGGTGGTCGTTGATCGCTTCACTAAGAGTGCGCAGTTCATAGCCGCCAACGCGAAATGGTCTATGGATAAACTTGCGAATTCTTACATGAAGAAAATTGTGAGGCTTCACGGTGTTCCGGTAACGATTGTATCTGATCGTGATAGCCGTTTTACCTCAAGGTTTTGGAGGAGTTTATAAGAGGAATTGGGTACCAAGTTGTGTTTGAATACAGCTTACCATCCGCAAACCGATGGTCAGAGCAAACGAACAATTCAAACCTGGGAGGATATGCTGAGAACATGTACCCTGGAATTCCAAGGTAACTGGGATGAACATTTACCTTTAGTAGAATTTTCCTATAATAATAGTTTCCACTCAAGCATCAAGATGGCACCTTATCACGCTTTGTATGGAGAAAAGTGTCGAACGCCGTCATGTTGACTGGAAGCTGGGGAAAAGCAGTGTATGGGACTGAAATAGTCCATCAGGCTGCTGAAAAGTTGAAAGTGATTAGGGAAAGGATGTTAGCTGCTCAAGAGAGCTGTGCTGACAAGAAAAGATAACCGATATCATTCAAAGTTGGAGATTCGGTTTTACTTAAAGTCTCGCCGTGGAAGGGACTTATAAAATTTAGTAGAAGGGGAAAGTTGAGTCCAAGGTTTATTGGACCATTTAAAGTTCTTCAGAGGATCGGGAATCAAGCTTACAAGCTAGAATTACCAGAAGAACTGGAGGGTATTCATAATACCTTTCATGTGTGTTAATTGAGAAAGTTCACGGGAGATGTGCCCGACATAATTCCCATTTCTAAATTAAGGTTGGATGAAAACAAGAGGTTAATGGAAGAACATGAGGCAATCATTGACCGTAAGACTAAAAAGTTGTGACGCAAGATGGTCGATTTAGTGCTTGTGCGTTGGAAACATACGAATGGGCCAAATCTCACCTGGGGAAAACGGAGAATAACATGATGAGTCACTACCCGTATTTGTTTGCCGATGTGTGATTCTGGGGACGGAATCATTCTAAGGGGGAGAGAATTGTAATGCCCGTGTTTCTAGGCTAGGCATTAATGTTGACATGATAGTCTAGGTTAACCTTTGTGACTCATTTTGAAGAAATGAAAAGGAATTATGTGAATATTATGTGTTTTATGTGTTTTATGCTTAATTATTAGGGTTTAATTAATTAAGACTAAAAATGAGCGTCGAAAATAAATATTAGATAAAGCCGATATTTATTAAGAAAGTTGTAGTGGTCGTGACAAGGATTACGTATATATAAAGAATGCCGAAATCCGAGTTATAACGAAGAAGTTATGACCTGTCGGAGTTTCGCGACAAACCGGCACGGTGCCGAATGTCGTAAAAAGTGAGTTTTTGGATAAACCACTTTTTAGCCTTACTAATCTAAACAAAACTCGTAGTGTTCGTTAAATCGAGAGTAGGTATAAAAAGAACGCTCAAATCTGACTTCGTATGAGGAAGTTATGATTTTTCGAAGTTTCAGCTTAGCAGTAGACAGCTAAAAACTCGAATTTTAGATCGAGTGATTTTTAGCCGACACGACCTAAACGAGAATCGAAGGTCTCATCAATAGCAGTACAACGGTAAAAAGTCTTCCAAAAACGGACGTCGGATGAAGAAGTTATGAATTTTTAACGGATTTCCTGTCCGGGTCTGTTAAAAATGATAATATACAAATTAAATTCAAAATTAGCCGACAAAGTCTAAACAAAAGTTGTAGAGCGTAATTTTACCTACGTGTGCATATAAAGAACGTCAAAAACGGTGCTCGTATGCGAAAGTTATGGATTTTAGAAGTTTTTTGCACAAAAACCGAGAAATTTCGCATAGGTGGCTTCGGCCACGTCACCCTCGCCCAAAATGTGCCACGTGTCCAAAATGGTTGAGTCATCCGAGCAGCTGGCAGTCGCGTGTCGCTTCCGGATTCGACCGAAGTCTCGGGCCTCGCACATCCGACGCGTGTCGCACAGGTGTCCGAGCCGGAGACCCAGCCGATGAGACATCCGAAGCCGGTGACTCCTCGCGTCCGAAGCGTGCCAGCTGCCGCGTCCGAGCCTCCCTGCTGCTGCCACGTGCTCGCTTCCTAGCCTCCAGAGTCCGAACCTCGGCCCTATAAATAGAAGGGTTGCGAGATCTTCCGGGTAGAATTCCAAATTTGTCATTTTTCACCCATTTTTCAATATTTTAGCTATTTTCAACTTCCCCGAAGCCCCGGTATCGGTTATAGCACCCGAAACACGTCCCGAAGTGCCCAAAAGCCCGAAAAATTTATTTTTTTCGGTTTCGAAGCCCGACCCCTCGCAGAGCCCGGTTTTTCAATAAAACTCCCGGTTTTATTAGAAACGATCGTTTTAGGAAACGAATTGCTGCCCGATTTTCATTAAATCAGGTGAGTGTGTAGTTACTTTCACCTTACACATAGATATGAAGTGTTTTATATAAAATACGTGCTGTGTGAATATATATTGTTTGTTTATTTGAGATGGATGCTGAAGGAATGATTTATACATGTTTTTAAATAATTTAAACTGTATATGTATTTTATCTACAAAAATGTTGGTAAAACATGGGTAGATGAAATAGTGGGTGTGTGATGAAAGGTGAGTTGGATAGATGAGATGATCAGTGATAGAGATCATGAGTTGAGAGTGAGTGGTGAAATGAGATCATGAGTTGAGATTGAGTGGTGAAATATGAGAAAAGCCCTTACCCAAACGTTGGCGTGAGTGGTGCAATATGAGAAAAGCCCTTACCCAAACGTTGGCCCCTGTCATTTAGCAGAGTATGGATGATAACCATGGACTATTCTAGACGGTCTGTGGAACACTAGCAGGCCCGCAACCTGTAGGTGTGTGAACTATATGTTCATCTGCTGTACTCTAAAAACCCATTGACATGTATTGCAGGGGCGTTCCTGTAAATAATATTGTCGATAAATGAGAGCTATGGACTTAGCACATGTTGAATAAACCTTGGCAACTATGGACTTAGTGCCCGTTGTATAAACCCTGGTGACGATGTGACTTCGTGCCTATTCCTTAGGATTAATCCTTAGGAAGGAGTGATAGTTGATTCTTAGGGTAAACCCTTAAGAAATAAATAAGATAATGGGGTTGGGGTAATTCGGTTGATTGATTGATGTTTAAGCATAATAAATTTATGTATTGTGGGTTGAAAACCCTATATGCTCACCAGGCTTCCAAGCCTGACCCACTCAGCTTTTTATATTACAGGTAGTGGACCCCGAGCATAGTCAGATGATGATGATGAGTGATTTTTGGATTATAGGCCAGTAGTTATCAATAACTGTTGTAAGGCTTATAATGTCTTGTTTATGCTTTTGATCTGTATCGGAACATGACATCCCGAGGTTTTGATATAAAAGGAAATTATATATTTCTTAAAGAAAGGTTTTGACAAACTTTTATCATGTTTTGTTTTGGGGACCAATTCCGCAACATCTTTTAAAAAGATTTCTCAGATTTTATTTTAAAAAGCATAAATTAAATCGGTCTTTTCTGGCCGAGAAATTAGGGGATGTCACAAAAGGCAAGTCTGTTGTACCCACTCTTACTACTGTTGCCCCAGTCCTGGCAATTGGACATGGTAAAGGGAAGAAAAGGAAAGCTCCTACAAAGAATCACAAGGGAAAGTATCATGATGGATCCTCTTCTAGTGGGTCCAAAGGTGGTTCTGCAACTCCCTCATCCAACACAAAGGAAGCAGAGTGCTTCCATTTTCATGAAAATGGGCATTGGAAACGAAGCTCCCTAAATAATTGAAGGACATCAAGGACGGGAAGATAAACCCCACCTTCGCAGGTATTTACACAATTCAATGTAACAACTCATCACATGCTAATTCTTGGGTCCTTGATACAAGATGTGGTTTTCACATTTGTTCTGATTTGTAGGGTTTAAAAAGAAGTAGGGATGTGGAGCACGAGAAGATGAAGTTGATCATGGGGAATAGGAAAGGGTCTCCTGTCACCAAGATTGGAGTTTATTCTTTATTTCTTAGTAATGGGTTAGGGCTAGATTTGAACAATTGTTGGCACTCGTCAGATATGGCGAGAAACATTATTTCTTTTCATGGTTTGTATAAACAAGGTTTTAGATTTTCATTTAACAATGAAATTGGTTCTATTAATGCTTTTTATAATGATAAATTTTATTTTGAAGCATTGCCTTGTAATGGTATATATTAAACTGTGATGGTTATAGACAACTTAGGAAATAATGTATTGCATATTGATTCATCCAATGGTTTGGAAAAAGCATGCTTGTGGCATTGTCGTAGTGGACATGTCATCAAGAAGCACATAGCCCAACTCCAAAAGGATGGAGTGTTGGAGTCATTTGACTTGAAGTCGGATGACACGTGCAAATCTTGTTTGCTTGGAAAGATGATCAAGTCACCTTTCACTGGTACTTGTGAAAGAGGTGAGGGTTTGTTGGATCTCATACACACTGATATGTGTGGGCCCTTCAGATCCGCCACAAGGGATGCTAACTGCTTCTATGTAACCTTTACCGACGATTACAACAGATATGGATATGTCTACTTAATCAAGCACAAGTCGGAAACCTTTGAAAAGTTCAAAGAGTTTAAGCAAGAAGTGGATAATCATTTGGGCAGGAAGATAAAGATGCTCCGATTCGATCAAGGTGGTGAGTATCTTAGTATTGAGTTCCATGACTATCTTAAGGAATATGGAATTGTTTCACAATTGACGCCACCTAGGACACCGCAGTTTAATGGTGTGGCTGAGAGGCGCAATCGAACCTTGTTGGATATGGTTCATTCTATGATGAGTCGAGCTTCGTTACCTATCTCATTTCTGGGGGGTATGCCTTAGAGACTGCCGCCCACATCCTTAATCTAGTCCCAACTAAGAAGGTTGAAGGTTCCCTCGTTAGCACATATCAAGGTTTGGGGTTGAGAGGCTTTCGTAAGACGAGAGACTCACGACATGCTCGAACCTCGTAGTGAGCGTTGTATTTTCATCGGCTAGCCACAGAAATCCTTCAGATATTGTTCTATAGACCTAGTGAGAACATGGTATTCATAGCATGAAGGGGTGTCTTTCGTGAAAGAGAACTCATATGTCAAGAGGATAGTGGGAGGAAAATTGACCTTGAAGAGCTTCAAGAGTTAGGCGATGAAGCAACCTCTAACACTAGCATTCAACCTGAGGATGAGACTCATGTTGACCCAGTTGACCAGTCCATACCTTTGAGACGTTCTAGTAGAGTTAGTGTTCCACCTGTGTTATATGCTTTTCATATAACAAGTGAAGGTGATACGTTTATCAGTGATATCACACTGGTAATTTTGGATGAACCTAACAGCTACAAGGAAGCCATGGTGGGCCAAGAGTCTGCGAAGTGGAAAGAGGCGATGGACAGCGAGATTCAGTCTATGTATGATAATCAAGGTTGGAACTTGGTTGACAATGTACCAGGTCGTAACTGCTGGGTTTTAAGCATTCTAACACTACTAAGTGTACATACAACCCTAAATACCTTGGATCTATGTTTTCTCTATTATACATGCAAATATGAATATTCCAAGGTATTACCCTATCTAGCATACAATCTTTGATACTTGGGTAATAAAAACAAGTTAGAAGGCATACCTTTTTATGTAGCTTGATTCCTTGATGCTCAAGAGCCGAGTGCCCCAAGTGTGACACCTCAAATGGTTCACACAACATCAAAATACACTTGGAATAACTTGAGAGAAATGATACACTTCTACAAATCGGCTAGCCCTCACCGTACATACATGGTGGCCGATTTTGTCAAGAATAAGATGCTTATATAGTGTGTCACAATTAGGGTTACACCATGTAAACCCTAATTGTCATGGCCTTTCATTTCCATGATCCATGGGTACAAAAACACCATGGAGCATCCTATGGGTTTTAGCCCAACTTGATAATCCATGGAGCATTAGCCCGCTATACAAGTATGGATGATTTACACAATCAACCCATATATTTAATTAGTCTCCTTTTGATCACTTAATTAATTTCAAATTAATTCTTGATCAATACTAATTAAATAATCTTATTAATATATTAGAACTTATAATATATTACGAAACCTTAAGTGTTATTTCTCTCATTTTAGTCTATCCAAATGCATGATGCCATGCAACCCAAATGGACCATGCCAATCGGATCAAGTACATACAAAATATAGTTATGGACTTAGAGACTAATCCAACAGTCTCCCACTTGGATAAGTCTAAAACTATTATTGAGTATGACTTCAAGAACCGACTGGCAATCGTAGCTCTTTAAGCCGCTGTCGAACTCTGACGTTGTAACTTAACTCTGATCTCGTCAATGACTTGTCCATTAGATAAGGGATCATATATTCCTCCATTCTAGATATCATATGGACTGAGACATGGATTATAAATTATTCTCTCTGTCCATTTGTTGTTTCCCGATTTTCGATTTATGACGACTGACTAATTGAACAAATCAAATCAGTCCAGGCCCGGCCGAACACTTACATTTGTCATCATTAAATCATCGAGGGGCCCACAGATATCGCTTTTATCCCGAAGGTAAAAGGAATGGATAAACTTCGACTCATATGGCTTGTTCTACTACTTTTTGAATCATACACAAAAGCACGTTTTATAACATCGAGTTACCAATGCGTTTTCGCGCAATCAATGTACAACCAACTCATAGTAACAACTCATATCTCTAGGTTTGAAGAATATAAGATATTATCGTCTCATGATCACTCGTGATAAAATCCATGAAGTGATTCAAATGAGTGCGGGTTGAATCCAATACTCAGAACTTATGAGCACTCATGAGTGTTGTAGCACCTCTTTGCTATGTCCAACATCTTAGAAATCTACAAGCCAACTCATGACAGTATTGATTTATATTTACTTCCAACATATGACCGACTGTGGATGGTTTGAATAACTTAGTCATTCGGGAAGAGTGACCTAGTTTATTCTGGAAGTCAAAACATGCAAAATGAAACACAAGAATAATTGAATCTAGTATGGTATCAAAACCTATGAATATAAATAGAACACTTTTTATTTATCACCATACTGATTACTCATTATTCATTATTTCGGTTTTATCAACTTTATACTTGAATTAAAAAAAAACTAGTTGTCCCATGCTCCAAACATGTACACTATGTTTTTTCTAAACAATAGCTTTGGCATACACCAAGTAAGCACTCTATGTTTGTCTATGATCTTTACTTTGTGAACTAGATCGGTTAAACATAACTTCAATGATTCTCTTTTCACACTCCCAAAATCCTTATCGGAAATGTAAGAATTCCAAATTCCTATCATTTACCGAAATCTGTTAGATTTTAAACTTATATGCCTTGATCCTCTTGTAATGATTATGCCCAAAGTCACAAAGACTTGTCCACAGACATTACAGAGTATTCCAACGGAGATCAACTCCATGGAAACATCCTTCTTGCATTTATTTTTTCTAATCTTACACAAATTGAATAACTTCCACCTATGGATACATTTCCATATTCCCATTTTGACTATCACTTCTGAACAAGAGTTGCCTCTTTTCAGAATATGTCAATATGGTCCTTCCAAAATTAACACTATACTTCCAACTGTCCCTGAGCAACTAATCTTTGGTAAACCTTAGATTGTTCTCGACAATTGCTTAATCATTTTAGTCATATCCAATTCTAGATTTTCCCCCTTAATGCCCAGAGCATTTTGAAACATTTAGAAAGGATGAATATTATAGCACATGCAATCGATCCTATATCCGAAGCATATGGGACACGATTCATGATGTATCACATAAAGACATGATACTAGACCAGTCTTTTTGCTATAATATTTCTATGTCTATTTGCCAAGTTCTCATAATTTAGATTATGAAAAGGGATGCCGTAATCATAATCGAATTTTAGAAAGCAAATAATGGACCCATATATAGAATTTCCTTATGTTGAGCCATTCCAACACAAAATTCATATATATCCTTGACTAAAGATGATTAAAACCTCAATCTAAGCTTTTAGAATTGAAATGAGGTATAATTTCCTCTCCCTTAATTATAGCAAAACAACTTTTTCAACCCCAGCAACTTCATGAATTGAAACTTTTGTTTTTTATAATTAACATTGCTCACTTGCAATACTTGTCATAATTATCATGCTCCCACTAACATGATGATTATTACCATAATACTTATGCTCCCACTAGCTTTGATATGTATCCAGAAATTAGATGGACTTCTAGAAATCAATACTTTATTGACTTTCTTACCAAAGTTAAGATTTCTGATACGAGATTGCTTTGATAAGACATTATCAAAATCATACACCTTATCTTAGATAGCTCACAGGTGTATCTAAACAATTTTAGAACTATGAAAAGGGATGTCGTAATCATAGTCTCGATTGTTTAGACTTTTTCCATTTCTCATAGGTCCATGTTAGTGTGCCGGTTAACCACGCATGCTCCACCAACGACTTTGAGATTGCAAAGATCACAATTGCTATCTTACTTAAAAAAACTACTTGGTGGAAGTGTTTCCTCACCATCATTTTCATGAGTCGGAGAGAAACCTTATGACCCTTAGTTTTTATGGTGTATGTGTTCTTATCCACGTGAATTTGTCAAAACCATAATCACAAGACTAGGTTAGTGACAAATCCAAACTCATATGGATTGAACTTGTGCAATCTTAATTTCTCGCCACCTGGCAGTACAGGGCCTGCCATTGCTTCCATGTAGTTATGCAAACAATTGTAGAACTCAAATGTATAGCCAACTTTAATGGAATGGGCACAAAAATGCCAATATGTCAACATGATAGGTTATAAACCTCACGTCGTGTGCTAGTGTCAAACTACAGGTTTTTTTTACTCTTGATTAGATCTTGAAATCCTTTCAGGATCTTTAAGACTCCCACTGTCCTCTTGACATATAAGACTATCTTGCCAAACATTCAAGAGATAGTGCAGATTCTTTATCAAGACAAACACTTAACACAATTGGCCTTAGTTGGTCTTTGTTTTATCCAAAACATCACAACTTACCAATATCAAATGTACAAGAGTAGGACACTTTTACTCTTACATTTGACAAGTGTTTTAAACCTTCTTTAAGATGTGTCACTTAACTTACAGTCTTGGAGTATGACTCTAAGACTTGTTTTGGAACGAAGTATGACTCATCTTCTTGATTTAACCATTCCAATAATTCAAGATTCCTCTTCTTATCCATAAGAATGCACTAAGAATTCCTTAGAGGACTAATTGTGATATGATTTCTAAATCATTAAGATGATCACAAAACCTGATACTAAAGTACTCTCCCATCTTTTCAGATTTGAGAAACTTTTATCTTTCTGCCTAATTTGATTCTTCTCATTCGTTCTGCTATACATCGAAACTTTTCCAATGTTTCAGAATTATACTTAAACTTATAAGTATAATCATATTTACTAAACTTTAGTAAATCATGACGAATAGTCTTAACGATCTTTTGCGGTGGACTTGATCAGTGCACCAGAATGTGTACTCGATCCCTTAGTCCTTCACTTGACTCACATATACATGTGAACAAGGAGTTAGTCTTAATTTTCCAAATATGAAAATTCTCATTCATCATACTATACAACTTGCATGATTTCCAAGTTTCTATCCAACTGAAACCTTGGGTGATGAGAACCTTTCCTTATTTGGTAAATTATGACACTACCACAAACGACAGAATCAAATTCATTTTCCAATGTTGCTATTAATGGAATCATATAAACAACAATTTTACACAAGTGCCATTGTAAGGATACTTAAAATAAATAAAATCAAACTTTTCTTTTATTTAAAACTTGCGGAAAAACTTATCCTTACAATGCAGATGCATATGAAAACTATGTTGTTACTTATTCCTAAGCAATTTATCACAACTCTTAAGCAGTAGCTCAAAAAGTCTGATCACCGAACCATGCGATCGAGATCCATCTTCGCGATCAGAATCGGCATATACTTCTTCTAAGTTTCTTCACTTTTCTTTGATCCTTAAATATCAACATGTGACCCAGTCACGTCATGTAATAAGAATCTCAGAATAGAAACTTAATAGAGTTAGATAGTGGACTTTACTTGAAATAGAGTCAAACTTCTTATGGGTTTGAGCCATAATAACTTTCCTATGTGCACATGCAAACCCTAATTCTTGGATCTAGGTTTCTCTAATTGAACATGAAATGTATCCAAGGCTTACAATCCTAGATCTAGTGAATACAATTGAAACATAACATATGAAATCAGATCTAGATGAATACCTTTAGTTGCTTGCTTGAATCTTCTTGTTCTTGGAGCTTAGAGTCACAATTGTCACTCCTCTAATGGCTTACAAACACCAACTAGCAAGAGGATGATTTGGAGAGAGAGGAGAGATGTAGAAATCGGCTCTAGGGTTCCCAAGGAAGCAAGGTGGCCGATTTCTCCAACCCTAGGGGTTTATTTATATTGTGAGCTTCTAGGGTTACATCCTTAACCCTAATTGAATAACTTAGGCCCTAAGCAATCCAAGGATCCTTCTAAAGTAAGGCTTGGACGAATTCAAGGAGCCCATACTCCTTAATTTCGGCCACCCTATAACCCATAAGGATCTATAGCCTAAAAACTCAACTATCACATATTTGACAGTTTAAGCCCCCTTATTCACTTAACCTCTTTTAGTCACCTAATTAATTCTTAATTAATTATGACTAATATTAATCAAATAATATTATTATTCCTTTCATATATTATTCTCATAATATATTAATATAATAATATCTCTTCTCTCTTCATAAATCACCCTGTCAAGTTGCTATGGTGAAGGCAACCCAAAAGGACCATGCACAACCGGGTCAAGTACTTACCAAATATAGTTACGGGCTTAGACACTAATCCAACAACTTCTTGTCTTGATCAACCTTATGATCTTTCAGGTAAATAGGAAGCTTCGCAATCAATGCCCCTTTCTTTGGCAATAGACACATATGGACCCTTTGGTAGGACTCTCTCAGACTTAGTCATTCTCTTTACCATTTGGCCAACTGAGTTAACTATGGCCGATCCCTTTCCATTGGGAAGAGAAAGCTTTTACTGGGTATCCATTGTTACCATTGTCAATGTCCATTGAAGGTTTAGGAAGTTGATCTTCTTATCAAATTTTCTTTACTAGTCCTTAAATCATTTCTGATTCAGCAGCACCTAGCAAATAGATAAGATCATTAAGGGTCTTGTCATAGTCTATCTCATACTAGTCCCAAAGGAACTCACTATGTGACTTAGAAAGTGATGGAACACCCAACTTTCTTAAGACTTTGACACCCAACTCTCCCGGCTTGTCAATATGTGACTTTATCTCCAAGAAGTGGTCACACATAGACTTTGCTTACCAATAGGGATTGAGTGACCTTAAACTTTTCAAGAACTTGTGGGTTAGGGAGATTAATTGGAGGAGGTGGAGGAAGTAAAGTTCCAAGAGATTTGGGAAGATCATAGATGTCTGAGCTAGACATCTTTTGGGAGATATTCAAGATAGTTGATTTAAAGTCCTTAATATAACACCCAATATGAAATATTAAGGCTATGACCCAACACAATATTATATAACTTGGAAGAGGGATGTCGTAATCCAAGCTATAGAATATTTGAAGGTAGGTGAATGACGATTCACCAATTTCCACCATGAAAACGAAATAATTTAATTAGGTTTTACTTGGATTTGAAACTCCTAGATATTTTGAGATTCATTGAACTGTTCAATGGCATGTTTCAATCTCGATTATGCCCTTCAGGTTTTGTGACTGGGATACCGAGGATCACAAAACAAGGTGTGAAGTAACCATGCAAATTACTTGGTACTCTTAAATGTTTATCACTCAACCAATGTGCTGGTTAACCACACACGCTCCACCGGCCTATGATAGACTTTAAGAAACCCTTTGCCTACTTTGTTAAAACCAGTTAGTGTGTCGGTTAACCACACACGCTCCACTAACAGCTCAAACAAAATGCAAAGTGTAATTTCATGGATTAGCACCTTATTCACATTTTCCTAAGTAACTAGGATTGGGAATTTATAAGTGTTTAGTTACTTAGTATTTATCATTAATACTTTTAATGAAGGGAGAATTATAGTCCTTGTCCTACCCGTTCGGCTAACGACCCTCCACCAGTCAAGGAAGCGGTGGGTGAGAGTGGACACCCACTCAACTGTCATTTTATAGGCAGTAACCTTATACCCCCCTTATAGACCGGCTTCGTGAATGAGGCCTACCAATGGTAAGAAGACTTGCTCTTATATATATATATATATATATATATATATATATATATATATATATATATATATATATATATATATATATATATATATATATATATATATATATAACTTATAATACTATAAAGTATAAGGGTTGAATTTTAACTTTTAAAATTCTAAGGGCTTAATTTGGAATTAAAGTAGTCATAAGGCAAAAACTTTACAAATTCCAAAACTTGAGGGCAAGTTTTGAAACTATTCAAAACTCTTCAATTCCATAACTTATGAGTTTAAAGTAGTTTTAATTAAAAAACTCTTCAAGTTCCATAACTTGAGGACAAGTTATGGAAGACATTAAACCATTAAAAGATTGTGACTCTTCCTTATTCATAACTTATGGAAAACTTTATGAGTTTTATGAATCTTAAATGTGACCTTTCATGTAACTTGAGGACAAGTTACAAAAACACATTTTAGAATCAACTCTTAGATTAAAATGGATTGAAAACAACAATTTTACATAACTTTCCCTATTAATCTAAGCAACTCATAAGAACAAGATAATACAAATCAAACTTTTCATGTAATTAGCCTAATCCTTAAACTAATACAAAACATGAATCTATTGACAATTATCTTTGAAATTGGATAAGCATGAACTTTACCACTTCAAAAACAGGTTTATAAGTTGAAAACCAGCTTAGGGTAATGTTCCTAGTCCAATTCCAGCCAAACCAGTCGAAAATATGCTGTCAGGGGGTCCAACTCGTCGAGTGCATGAACCAACTCGGCGAGTTGGATGATTTTTGCCTTGGACTCGTCGAGTCCCTTCATGGACTCGGCGATTCTGCTGTTCAGACAACAACAAATTTCGATTTTTCAGCCATTTTTGCAAGTATAACAAGAAAACAAGCCTTGGCTCTTATACCACTGTTGGGTTTTGAGCATTCTAACACTCCTAAGTGTACATGCAACCCTAAATACCTTGGATCTATGTTTTCTCTATTATACATGCAAATATGAATATTCCAAGGTATTACCCTATCTAGCATACAATCTTTGATACTTGGGTAATAAAAACAAGTTAGAAGACATACCTTTTTATGTAGCTTGATTCCTTGATGCTCAAGAGCCGAGTGCCCCAAGTGTGACACCTCAAATGGTTCACACAACATCAAAGTACACTTGGAATAACTTGAGAGAAATGATACACTTCTACAAATCGGCTAGCCCTCACCATACATACATGGTGGCCGATTTTGTCAAGAATAAGATGCTTATATAGTGTGTCACAATTAGGGTTACACCATGTAAACCCTAAATGTCATGGCCTTTCATTTCCATGATCCATGGGTACAAAAACACCATGGAGCATCCTATGGGTTTTAGCCCAACTTGATAATCCATGGAGCATTAGCCCACTATACAAGTATGGATGATTTACACAATCAACCCACATATTTAATTAGTCTCCTTTTGATCACTTAATTAATTTCAAATTAATTCTTGATCAATACTAATTAAATAATCTTATTAATATATTAGAACTTATAATATATTACCAAACCTTAAGTGTTATTTCTCTCATTTTAGTCTATCCAAATGCATGATGCCATGCAACCTAAATGGACCATGCCAATCGGGTCAAGTACATACCAAATATAGTTATGGACTTAGACACTAATCCAATAGTAAGACGGTCGGTTGTAAGTGGATCTTCAAGAAGAAGACCGACATGGATGGGAAAGTACACACATATAAGGCGCGATTGGTTGCGAAGGGCTTTACTCAAACTCCTGGAGTTGACTATGACGAGACTTTCTCACCAGTAACGAAGATCAAATCTATAAGGGTTATGCTAGCCATGGCTGTGTTTCATGATTATTAAATATGGCAAATGGATGTCAAAACCGCTTTCCTTAATGGTAAGTTGGCTGAGGATGTTTACATGTGTCAGCCAGAGGGTTTTGTAGATGTGAAGTACCCTAATAGAGTGTGTAAGCTTGAGAAATCCATTTATGGATTAAAGCAAGCATCTCGCAGATGGAATCTTTGTTTCGATGAGAAAGTCAAAGATTTTGGTTTTTCGAGAAGCGAGGATGAGTCCTGCGTATATGTCAAGGCTAGTGGGAGTATAGTTAGCTTTGTTTTATTGTATGTGGATGACATACTACTCATAGGAAACGACGTTCCAACCTTGCATGAAGTTAAGTCCTGGCTTTGGAAGTGTTTCGCTATGAAGGACCTCGGGGAAGCTGCTTACATTCTAGGGATAAGGATATTGAGAAATAGGAGTAAAAGACTAATAGGACTTAGTCAAAGTTCCTACTTGGACAACGTGTTGAAACGTTTCAATATGGAGAATTCCAAGAAAGGAGAATTGCCTATCCAGAGCAATACCAAACTAAGTAAGACTCAGAGTCTGAGTACCGATGCCGAAATAGCATAAATGAGTCGAGTACCATATGCTTCCGCCGTTGGCTCGATCATGTATGTTATGACATGTACTCGCCCTGATGTGGCTTTTGCTTTAAGCATGGTTAGTCGATATCAAGTGAATACTGGTAGAACTCACTAGATAGCAGTAAAGAACATTCTTAAGTGCCTGTGAAGGATTAAGGATTGGGTCCTTACCCTCGGTGGGAGTGATGACTTGAGAGTGACAGGGTATAGTGACGCCATCTTTCAGACCGACAGAGATAATTTACGCTCTCAGTCAGGCTGGGTATTTACCTTAATGGAGGAGCAGTAACATGGAAAAGTTCCAAACAGGAGACTATAGCTGATTCAACGTGTGAATCAGAGTACATAGCAGCAAGCGAAGCGTCGAAGCAGGCAATATGGCTAAAGAACTTCATCGGAGACCTTGGAGTTGTACCGGCTGTAAAGGAGCCTATGGAGATTTTCTGTGACAACGAGGGTGTGGTCACCTTAACCAAGGAACCGAGGGATCATGGCAGATCCAGGAACATCGACAGAAAATATCAATTCATAAGACATCGAGTAGAAGAGGGATTAAAAGTATAATATATTAATTGAGAAATCATATTGTTTAATTGGTATTGATCAAGAATTAATTTGGAATTAATTTAGTGATAAAAAGAGATTGATTAAAATTTGCAGGGACTGATTAAGTAAATCAATGATACTTATAGTTTGGGCTAATGATCCATGATTAGGGATGGACTAAATCTATATGAGAGTCCATAAAGATTTAGTCCAAAGGGCTTTCATATGGATCATTGGAATACTTAAAGGTTTAAGTGAATTAGGGTTTTTTGTAAGAAACCCTAAGGATTCCACACTATAAGAGTAACCCCTAGCCTTCTAAAAATCGGCCAACACTTCCTAAAAGCAAACCCTAGCCGATTTTTGGTGATTCCTAACCTCTCTCATAAGCCTCCATTTGCATTTGGTGTTTGTAACTTATTTGAGGTATTTCATTTAAGGTACTAAGCTCTTGAAAGATCAAGAACTACAAGCTACTACAACAGGTAATCATTTACCTTGCTTTTATGTTGTTTATCTCCAATTGTATGCTAGTTAGGGTTCATGCTTTGGAAAAAAATGAAAATGCATGTATAACTTGAGAAAACTTATATCCAAAGTATTTAGGGTTGTATGTGCACCATAGGATTGTTATAGTGCTCAAAACCCTTCAGTTACATGATGGTATCCTTCCAAATTTGGGTTTGGTTACTAGATGGAATTCGTATATTCCTAGAAAGGTAAATATCTTAATTTGGCAAGTTTTGAGGAATAGACTTACTGTTTCTTTAACCTGTTGAAATTAGGTATAGATATTATGTCAAATATATGTCCTTTATGTGAGTTGGATGTAGCAATTAGAGCATCTTTCTGTCAAATGTGAGGTTGCGGCTCGGACTGGGAATGTAATTTTCAAATGGTTGGATATGCCTCAACATCAATTTGATTCGATTAATGGGTTGTTTAGTATAATTGATCAAATTCCCATGTTGTTGGATTAGGTGTCTAAGTCTATAACTATAATTGGTATATATTTAAATTGATAGTAGCACAGTCCTTTTGGGTTGCCCTCAAAACTAGCAACTAGACAGGATGATTTTGGAGAAAGATGTTGGTTTATTATTTGATTAATAAATTAAGATAAATGATTTATTAATATATTATGAAAATAATATATTAAATAGAAATTGTAATATTTAATTAATATTTAATCAGAAATTAATTAGAATTAATTTTGGGATTAAATGAATTAATTCAAAGTGTAGGGACTGAAGTGCAATTGTTCAATAGTTGAACAAGAGACAATCTAGAACCCTCCATAGGCTTTGGATGGTTTCTTAAGGGTTAAAGGATTTTAGAATGATCCATAATGGATAATCACGAAAGTTGTTGGGTCAAAATATTGGTTTATACTTTGCTTTTCTAGGCAACTGTATTTTTCTGTAATGTTTTATGAGTTTACGGTCAGGTTTACGGTCAGGTGGGTGTTTACGGCCGTAAACAGGTTTACGGCTGTAAAACCATTTACGGCCCATGTTTCTCATGTATATATATAGGGTGAGGGGTGTGAGGACGAAATAATAGAGAGAGAGAGAGAGGGGAGCTTAAGTATGTGTATTTTAAGGTGTGTTCTAGAGAGAGAAAGTGAATCTTGTGTAAGGAACTTCAATCATATCATCAATACATTCAAGATTCAAGTTATTATTCTCCTCCTTCTCTTCTATTTTGATCTGGCATCATTCGTTTGATTGGGATTCCGCACCATCAAACGGATCTGATTGATACACAAGCATTTTGGGGACTTACAATTGGTATCAGAGCTTGGTTTGTATCAGTCAATTTTGTCAGATCTGGAGCTTATTTGATCTTATTTTTGAAGGATTTCTGCGTTTTTGTATAGATCTCTGAAAACTAGGTGGGGTTTGTTCTTCGCGTTTTTGATAAAAACGAGTTTTTAATCGAGTTTTGGAGCAAAAGGGGTGAAAAACGTTGTTTTTCACGTAATCTGCGAAGAGCTTACGGCCGGAAACAGTTTACGGCCCGAGTTTACGGCCCGAGTTTACGGTTGCCGGAGTTTACGGCCGGTGGTTTGCGGGCGGCGGTTGCGGCTCGGCTTGGTGGATTGCGGCTCGGTGGACGGCTTGGTGGATAGCTTGGTGGCTTTCAGCTCAGTAGCAGCGCACATCTAAAAAAATCGCAAACACATTGGGGGTGCCGAGGATCGAACTCGGGTCTCCTCCAAACTCAACCAGCGCCCCTTCCAACTCATCTAGGCTGCGAGATGATATCCTCCTTTCGTTTTTAATTCTTAAAGATTCGTTTTCTCGGTTCCTGTTTCGCAAATTTAACACTTTTAACCCCAAAATTCAATTTCTTTCAATTTTAAATTCTATTTTCTTCCAAAAATTTTAGCTTTTAATTTTTTAAATTTCTAAATTGAATTTTGACTTAAAATTTTGACTTTGACTTTCAAGTTTGACCTTTGACTTTAGACTTTGACTTTCTCGTTCGACCTTCAAATTTTCAAATTTAGCCTTTCGGTTTGACTTTTTAAGTTTGACTTTTAAGTTTGATTTTGGCTTCTAGTTGTGCTTTTAATGGCTTTTGAGGTCTACGAGGGAAATGAAGACATGAAAGAGAGTCAAGATATGTTAAGACAAAAATTCAACATGTTCAACTATATCCCTGGAGAAACCCTGGAAGCTCAGTTCCAGCGATTTACTACACTTACTACTGAGATAAATATAGCTGGGATCTTCTTAACTAAATCTGAGATAAACAAAAAACTGTTGAATTCACTTCCGAAATCGTGGGATATGAACGTGGCTGTCATCAAGAAGACAAAAGATCTCAATCGTCTTAGTCTTGCTGCTGTAACTGATAAACTTGACGCTTTGAAGTGTGAAAAAACAATGAGTTCAGCAAACATCCCGGTTAATGAAGCTTCATGTACTCCATCTTGTGAAGATACGATTAAAATTCTTCGTGAACATAATGATTTGCTAAAAAGGGAAGTCGAGGACCTAAAATACAAAGGATATCAACTTAGGAAAGGATAGAAACCCCTGAAGGCTGAATTAGAAGCAAAAACCAAAGACTTTAGGAGGCTTCAGGAAGACTATAGTAATAAATGTGAAAATTATGACTATGTTAAGAGACAAGTTGCTGAATTAACTTCTGAGCTTGACACATTAAAAAGCAAATTTGAAAATGCAGATTTTGATTTTAGAAAATTTGATGTGTCAAGCGAAGTAGTTGCGAACATGATAGACCATTGCATGCATTTTAAACATAACCAGCAAAAGGGTTTAGGATACGATAAAGTTCCTCCTCCTTTCAATCACACGTATCAGTATCACCCTTTGACTAAAGAGGAGATTGCCAACGAACCATTCATGGTTTATGGCAAACCAGCTGGTTTTGTATCAGGAGGCATTATTAATGTTGAAAATACTAATGTTTCTACTTCCTATGCAGATCAATCCTTAAGCCAATCCAAGCAAGCAGCTGAAGAGAGTGTGTCTGATAGTAAAGTAGCAGAAGATGAGAACAAGGAGAAAACCATTGAACAAACCAACATCTCCTTGAGCTCTGAATCTGTTGCTTTGAACTCAGCTGCTTCTGATCAACCTGCTGTTGAGAAATACAGGCCACCAATTCCAGTAAAACAGAGTGCCTGTTGTAATTGTGCTTGTGGGAAAAATAAGAGACAAGTCAAGGATACGCCACCAGGGGCAGGAAGAAACAACTTCACAGTGAAGAAAAGGACATGTTTTCACTGTGGAACACCTGGACACATTGCCAGAAATTGTTCTAATCGCGCATACGTTCCCTACTATGCACAAGGGTGGCAGAACGCACCAAGAGGGAGATACTCCAAAAGAAACCCTTCAAGGTCACGTTCAGACAATGGTGACCGGAATGCGCAGAAGGCCAAGAATCAAACCCACAAGGCCAAGAATCCGAATCCCAAGGGGAAGAAGGGAATGTCGGCCAAGAAGCCCAATCCAAGAGATGCTCCAGTGAAACAAAGACCGGTTAGGTCAAAGTCATCTCAACGGCCAACATCAAGATCAAAAGCAAGTACTGAGCCACCCATCAGATCGAAAAAGAAATGGGTTAAACCCAACTACAAATGGGTTCCAAAGGCTCACTCTCCCAAATCTTCTAACGATTCTAATATTTCTTCATCTTCTATTTGTGATAAACAGGATATGTCATGGGAGAGAGTACCGTGCAAGGATGAAAAAGGTCAACCCAGTTTCAAAATGGACTAGGTTCCAAAGACCAACTAATCCCGATCTGTGTCGGAGCAGCTATAGAGGCATATCATCAGACTTCGGTTTGTTGGTAGTGGCTGTTCCATGCACATGATAGGGGACATCTATCAACTGTACAACATTCAGATCTTTGTTTGAGAGTATGTGTCCTTTTGCGAGAAAGGAAGAAAGAAAGGGATCACAAATGGGGTTAGTGCTTAATGACATGAAGAATTTTCGGATCTGATCTGAGATTATGTGTGTTGTTCTCAGACCTTCTGGATGCAAATTCAATCGCTGAATTACGGTTTGCTTTTTCTTCTCTATACTCTTGAGTTTATCTTAAACTGATTCTTTTCAAAGACAATTTTTCATTTTCTTAATAGTTTTTCGTTAGTAGGTATTGTTTGGGAAGTGATATGAAGTCTAGTGCTAAAGGGCAATATGCAATTCGTGTATTGCACTAAAGCCGAATTGTCTAGACTTTATATTCAATGTGCTGGTAGGCACAAAGGATTCAAATGGACTAGACATTGATTGATCACGAAAGGACTAGACAATATAGACTTAGATAGATTATTTGGACTGACCATACGATGCTCGGGTAGATTGAGCAGTGAGATAAACACGGGAACCCACGGGATACACTAAATTAATACGCATCTAGAACTGTGGCTTAACTTTTCCTTGATGTACGGACTTATGTCCTTAATTCTGGTTCTGGTAGGGCGACTGGGGGTTCTGATAAAGTAGGTCTGTAGGAAATTATTTTCTTGCTTTCTATCTGTCAGTCATATGTTGCTTCCTCTGTGTGATTGGAAGAGATCCGACCTGGAATGCAGCATATGCAACTCTATTTCTACACACCTCCCTATCTATGAAACTATTTCTATCTGTTAGCCATATGCTGTCCCCTCTGCGTGATCAGAAGATCCGACTTGGGACACAGCATATGCAACATTTTACCTCTCAATCCCTCTATCTCTGTTAGTCATATGTTGTTCCCTCTGTGTGATTGGAAGACATCCGACGTGGGATACAACATATGCACTTCTATATCTGTTAGTCATATGTTGTTCCCTCTGTTAGTCATATGTTGTTCCCTCTGTGTAATTGAACCATTTAATAGGTTGTCTGTAGATCTTGCTGCTTAATTTAAGTGGACAACAATATCCTTGGTCGTCGTCAGCTAAATGTCCATTTAGGAATATATATCACAATGACTTATCACCTATAATATGTCCAAATTGTCAACATCCTTTGTGTTTAAGTGGACCACAATATCGGTGATCGACCAGATCTAAACATGCAGGCGTGTGCTGATAAACGATATTGGATTGCTTGACAACTTTGATACCAAATATTTTTGTTTTTGTTAAATCTGTTCATAGTTTTCCTGTATGCACAAATTTAGGGGGAGAATAAAAAATTCAAAAATCAAACAAAAATCAGAAAATTCAAAAATCAAACAAAAATCAAAAAATTAAAAATCCAAAAATAGTGTTATTTATGTTTTTATTTTTCTGTTCAAAAAAAATCCAGAAATATTTTTTGTTTCTGTTTTATTTTTTTAGAAAATATGAAAAACCCAAAAATATTGTGTGCTAAATTTTCTTTTAGTTTTGTTTTGTCTTGAAAAGTGAATTCAGGTGAAGATGAAACTCATGAAGTTTGTGTCGAAGATTTCTGACCCAAGGCTTCATCCGTGATCATCGAAGAATTTTCATTCGAAGGAGCAAGAAATGAAGATTATTCTTTCGACATTCAATCTTTCAACCCCAGAAGCAAGGTGAAGCTGCACTTGAAGATTAGGTGACGGATTGCATTGAAGCCTCCTCAATCAGTCTGCTGCTATCTTGAACCTGTTGAAGTGATCCAGAAGATTTGTTCTCTCTGATGTTCTCTCTGAATATTCTCAAGCTGAAAGCACTATCTTTCAAGAATCAGTACATCAAGCCTCCTCACCCAATGTGCGTTCAGAGTCAAATCTTGAAGAAATGCCCAACTGCTCAAGATGAAGTTAATTATTGAAGATTCATCATGTTCATCTTGAAGCTGTGAAGAATTTGAAGATTAATGCTGAAGCCAAGCTCCCAATGAAGATTAACAAGAAAAGCCAGCTACTTTTTAGGGGGAGCTTGTTGGGTCAATTAAGAAAAGAAAGCTATAAACCAAGGGGGAGATTGTTGGGTCAAAATATTGGTTTATACTTTGCTTTTCTAGGCAACTGTATTTTTCTATAATGTTTTATGAGTTTACGGTCAGGTTTACGGTCAGGTGGGTGTTTATGGCCGTAAACAGGTTTACGGCCGTAAACCCATTTACGGCCCATGTTTCTCATGTATATATATAAGGTGAGGGGTGTGAGGACGGAATAATAGAGAGAGAGAGAGAGAGGAGCTTAAGTGTGTGTATTTTAAGGTGTGTTCTAGAGAGAGAAAGTGAATCTTGTGTAAGGAACTTCAATCATATCGTCAATACATTCAAGATTCAAGTTATTCTTCTCCTCCTTCTCTTCTATTTTGATCTGGCATCATCCGTTTGATTGGGATTCCGCACCATCAAACGGATCTGATTGATACACAAGCATTTTGGGGAGTTACAAAAGTGAATAACTATCCGGTTTAAGATAATCTTGGATTTGGACTTATCTAGGGTTTCCCATCTGCACTATAAATAGGGTCATAACCCTACAATTTCGGCCACTAGTTTTCCAAGAGATCCAACTGAAAATTTGAAGCCTCCCTCCTCCTTCTCAATCATCTTCCATTGCTAGTGTTGGGTGTGAACCACTAGAGGCGTGACAATTGTGACGCTTCCTCTCAAAGCTTCAACAACACTAATGATTTCCATTGTTATTGATATATAACTATTAAGGTATGTTTCAATAGCCTTAATTGTGTATTTTGATTATATACTAGTGTTCTAGGATTTCTACATTGTTGTTCATGTTGTATGTTTAATTAGAGAAAACATAGATCAAAATTATTTAGAGTTGTATGCACACATAGGATTATATTTTTTTGCATAATACATATTAGTGGTATCAGAGCATATGTTTAGTTTTCTATTGAATTAATACAATGGTTGAACTTGAACAAGAAGGAGCAAATAGAATCGTCATTCTGTACTGCAAAACAAGTCGTGGTGTTCTTCCAACACGGCGTGTTGGCCTGTGAAATCATCCTAGCACGGCGTGGTGATTGTTCACCTTGACGTGTTGGACTATCAGATACATAAATTTTGGTTTTAAGATATATCATGAATTGATTAGGATAATTACCTTTAATAATGTTTTTAATTGTATAAAACTAAATATTTATAAAATGTAATTTGATATCCTTATCTTAAATTCATGATTGGTTTTATTTTTTAATTTAATTAATTGAATATTAATTTTGAAATTTTAAAATATAACCTTAGTGTTTTTGAAAAGTTTTAAAAATAAACCCTTACATTATATGTAACATTATAGGTCTAATATATATATATATATATATATATATATATATATATATATATATATTCGCTCGACGGTAGCTCGGCGATGGACTGGGGACAGTGGATTAATCGGCTAGGTGGGGATTAATTGAGGACCATTAATTATTAAAAAATTAATAAATATAACAATAATCCTAATCCTAAGAATATAAGTAAACAAATTAACAAGTTAATAAAATATAACATTAATCCTAAGAATTAAAAAAATCACACAATTATATAAACACCATACAAAATTCAAATTAAACAAAAAAACAAATTAATAAAAATACATTGCTAATTCTTGCATTTAAGCCTTACAAAGATCAAAGCAATTGATAAATGAAAACAAATAAAACTTTAAAAAAGATCAAGGTGGAAGATAAACTACCAACATATATCTTTTTGTTTTTGTTGTTAAATGTTTTTAAAGGTCCACAATCACAAAGTGTACTGCAAAGAAGGAATCTCCTCAAAAAATATTCAAGCCTCAATGATAGACCCACGTTTTGGGTACATGTCTGTCAAATTACTACCCACAAAAAGCTTGTAACCAAACCCAACCTTAAGAGCAACACAATGGATTTGCTTCCCAACTTGGATAGATTTGAGAGACGAGCAAGCTTGTATCACAATGATATACCCACTTGATGTGTTGTACAATAAAAATATGATACAAAAGTTTCATATAAGCATTTACTCAAACACTTGGCATACATATATACACGTCTCAACAACACCGATCACCTTCTCAAGAAATCAATAGACCAAACTCCAAAGACCACTCAAATCCTTTTGGACCACAATATAATCATCCAAGAACACGAATTTACTAAGAACATGGCTATAACTCTCGATCAAATTCTCCTCCCAAAGATAACAGGTTGCAGGTCCGAGGTCGTTTCCGATGATCCACGTCGTTTGTATGATCCACGTCGTTTCCGAACTCTGATGGGTAGAATTTCTTTGTAATAAATGAACAATGGAAGAAGTTAGAAATCGTTGTTCTAATGGATTTGAATCCCCAAATTTTCAAACGAAGACATATATGTCTTTTAATGGTGTGAATGGCTTTTGATAGTTAACTTATCCATAATAATTCGAACATAGAGAAATCCAACAGGGCTCAGATTAAGATGAATAACGTACACAATACCATCACGTATCGGATTTCAACATTCAAAAAGCATAAGAAATCTAACCTGAACCAGTGAACGAACTAGAGGGAATTAGGGCTCGAATTAAGATAAAATCGATTGGAAGCTTTTGAAATCGATCAGATCTTTCCCATCTTAAAGATGATGCCTTTCTACCGTTCTCCATGTGCTTGGAAGCTTCTGATTAATATGAAAACAAAATCGAAGAAGAAAAGAAGAAAAGATGAGTTAAACCAACTGTCGGAGTCGAGCAGGGGAGGAGTCAGACCATCAATTCCGATGATACATGAAGCGATGGCTGAGGCTCAGTCAATTTCGAGCAGCTCTCAATTCTGACTATTTTGAGTTTGAGCAGGTCTCAATTCCGATGCTTGTTCTTGAGCCCTGTGTTTGATCCCGGATTAAAGAAAAAAAAACAATCCAATATCTTAATAAGAGCATATGAAATCGTTGGAGTAGGCTTTTCCGATCAAACCGAGAATCCCAAACATCCTCTGAACATACGAATAAGAAAATAGAAGAAGAAGAATGAATGAATGAATTTTTGATTTTGAGTTTGAGCAGCTCTCAACTCTATTAAACTGTGTTTTTTCAATTGAGTATCCCAAATCGTTGGTGGGATATAAAACCAAAGGCAAACATTCCTATAAAAAAGGTAGAAGGCCTCACTGAAATTCAGATGCAACTATGCTTTGGGGCAGCAGTTTCTTTTCAGCCCAATTTTGGGTCCGATTTGGACCGAATTGTGACCAAGGCCGATTATTTTACCCTCTAACCCTTATTCGTAGGCGGTTGGAGGCCGCCAAGCGCCTAGGCGCCGATTAATCGGCCGCCTAGACCGATTTTTACAACCATGATATATATATATATATATATATATATATATATATATATATATATATATATATATATATATATATATATATATATATATATATATATATATATATATATATATATATATATATATATATATATATATAAGACAAGTCAGTCGAACTGCTAGTACGCCTTATTCACGAAGCCGATCTATAAGGGGGTATAAGGAAATTTCCTATAAAATGGCGATGGAATGGGTGTCCACTCTCACCCAGCGCTCTTGATTGGTGGAGGTTCGTTAGCCGAACGGGTTCGATAGGACAACCTAATCCCCATTAATAAGTATAATGAATGATAAAGTAACTAAAAATATTTTTAAAATTCCCAATGTTCGTTACTTTAGGCAAAAATGTGAAATTGTATGCTAACCCACGAAATTACAAATTGCACTTTATGATCCGTTAGTGGAGCATGTCTGGTTAACCGACACACTAATAGGGACAAATAAAGAGTGGCAATGGGTGTCTCGAAAATTATCACTGATTAATTGAGCGTGTGTGGCTAACCAGCACATTAAAATGAGATGATAAATGACATCAAGAGTACCAAGTTAATTTTCATGGTTATTCACATCTTGTTTGTGATCATCGGTATCCTTGTCACAAATGGAAGAACATAATCGAGATTAAACATGCTATAGAACAGTTCAATGATTCTCAAAAGATATAGGAATTTCATTAAAATTCATTAAAATTTCATTTTCGATGGTGAAATTGGTAAATCGTCATTTACCTACCTTTATATAATATTCAATTAGATTACGGTGTCCCTTTTCTAAGTTGTGAATTATTTAGTTGGATCCTAGCCTTGATCTTTCATTTGAGTGTTATATTGAGGATTATTCTTATCTAACTAAAACTATATTTCTTCTTTTTATAGATGTGTACTCCTAACGATGCTTCTGGTTCCTCCTCCTTATCCAACAACAACAACTTCTCTCTGTTGAACATCTACTCGTAGGTGCAATTGGATGGCACCAACTACAACGACTGGATGTGCAACATCAAAATGGTGCTTCGTTTTGAGGATAAGGAGTATGTCCTCGAGAAACTACTTGATGATATCGATGAAACGAAGGACACTCCTGAAGAGATGGCTGGCTACGAGAAACATTTCAAGGATGCAAAAAAAGTTGATTGCATCATGGTGGCCATGATGACTCCAGAATTGCAGAGACACTATGAGTATTACTGGTCATACGAGATGAACAAGGACCTTATGGAAAAGTACCATAAGAGAGCTCATCAAGAAAAGTACGAGGTGGTAAAGTCCTCCATTGCAAGCAAAATGAAGGATGGTAAGTCTGTAAGCAATCACGTTTCTAGATTGAAACGATACGTAGATAGGCTCATCAAGCTGAATGTGAATTTTGATGAAGAGTTGGCAATCGAAATAGTGTTGAACTCTCTGACATGTTGTTATGATCAGTTCATATTGACCTACCATTTGAACAATAATAAAACTACTTTGTCACAATTACACAACTTCCTGCGAACAGCTAAAGTAGGAATGAAGGGAAAGGGTGTTACCTCCACTCCTGTTGCTCATGTTTTGGCTATTGGTAAAGGGAAAGGGAAAAACAGGAATGGTCCTCCCAAGCTGAACTGGAAGGGAAAGTCCCAAGTTGGGTCATCTAGTAGTGGACCCAAAGGAAAATCCAATTCCGATGCTCCCCCTGTTTCCGACCCAAAGGAAGCCACTTGCTTTTACTGCAACGACAAGTGGCATTGGAAACGGAGCTGCCCGAAATACTTACAAGATATCAAGAATGGCAAGGTGAAGCCAACCTCGGCAGATATTTACACTATCTTATCTAATAACTCACCATATTCTCATTCATGGGTCCTTGATACAGGATGTGGGTTTCACATTTGTTCTGATTTGCAGGGGCTAAGAAGAAGTGAGGATATGGAGCACGGAAAGATGAACTTGATCATGGGTAATAGGTGGTCTTCACCTGTTACTAGGATTGGAGTTTATAGCTTAGTGCTTAATAGTGTGTTATGGTTAGATTTATTGAATTGTTGCTACTCGTCAGAGATGACACAAAACATCATTTCATTTCATGCTTTATTTAAGCAAGATTTTAGATATTATTTTGATGATAAGAATGGTTCTATTTCTGCTTATAAAAATGGTTTGTTTTATTTTGGAGCTTTACCTTGTGATGGTGTGTATGAAACTGTGATGATTGTAGACAATTTAGGAAATAGTGTTTTTCATCTTGATTCGTCTAATGGTATAGACAAAGCGTGCTTGTGGCATTGTCGAATTAGACATGTTAAAAAGAAACGCATGGCCCAACTTCAAAGGGATGGAGTGTTGGAATCATTTGACTTAAGGTCAGATGGTACATGTGAGTCTTGTTTGCTTGGTAAGATAACAAAATCACCTTTCACTGGTTCTTGTGAAAGAGGTGAAGGATTGTTGGATCTCGTACACACAGATGTGTGTGGGCCCTTTAGATCCACCACAAGGGATGCAAATCGATACTATGTGACTTTTTACTGATGATTATAGCAGATATGGGTATATCTATCTAATCAAGCACAAGTCAGAAACCTTTGAAAATTTCAAAGAGTTTAAAGAAGAAGTCAAGAATCAATTGGGCAGGAAGATAAAGATGCTTAGATCTGATAGATGCAGTGAGTATCTTAGTATCTAGTTCCACGACTACCTCAAGGAATGTGGAATATTTCCACAACTGACTCCTCCTAGGACACCACAACTTAATGGTATGGCTGAGAGGTGTAATCGGACCTTGTTGGACATGGTTCGTTCCATGATGAGTCGAGCTTCTCTTCCAATCTCGTTCGGGGGGTATGCTTTAGAGACTGCCGCCCACATTCTTAATCTTGTCCCAACTAAGAAGGTTGCCATAACACCTCACAAAATGTGGACAAGGAAGGTTCCCTCGTTAGCACATATCAAGGTTTGGGGATATGAAGATTTCGTTAGAAGAGAGACTCACGACAAGCTCGAACCTCGAAGTGAGAGATGTATTTTCATTGGCTATCCATAGAAGTCCTTTGGATATTTGTTCTACAGACCTAGTAAGAACGTGGTGTTTGTAGCATGAAGGGGAGTCTTTCGTGAGAGAGAGCTCATATGCAAAGAGGACAGTGGGAATACTATTGATCTTGAAGAAATTCAAGAGTCAAATAATGATGAAACTTCTGAAAATTCTAGGGCTCAACCTGAGGAAGAAATTCCAGTTGAACCAATTGACGAGTCATTACCTCTTAGACGTTCCAGTAGAGTTAGAATGCCACCTGATTTCTATGGTTTTCATATTACTACAGATGGTGATACGTTTATCAGTGATAGTACACTAGTAAATTTGGATGAACAAGCTAACTACAAGGAATTCATAGCAGGCCCTGAATCAGTCAAGTGGAAAGAGGCAATGGACAACGAGATCAAGTCCATGTATGACAACCAAGTTTGGAATTTGGCTGACAATGTACCTGGTTGTAAGACAGTTGGGTGCAAATGGATCTTCAAGAAGAAGAATGAAATGGATGGAAAGGTACACACTTTCAAAGCTCGACTGGTTGTGAAAGTGTGACATCCCCTAATTTCTCGGCCAGAAAAGACTGATTTAATTTATGCTTTTTAAAATAAAATCAGAGAAATCTTTTTAAAAGATGTTGCGGAATTGGTCCCCAAAACAGAACATGATAAAAGTTTGTCAAAACCTTTCTTTAAGAAATATATAATTTCCTTTTATATCAAAACCTCGGGATGTCATGTTCCGATACAGATCAAAAGCATAAACAAGACATTATAAGCCTTACAACAGTTATTTATAACTACTGGCCTATAATCCAAAAATCACTCATCATCATCATCCGACTATGCTCGGGGTCTTCTACCTGTAATATAAATAGCTGAGTGGGTCAGGCTTGGAAGCCTGGTGAGCATATAGGGTTTTCAACCCACAATACATAATTTAATATGCTTAAACATCAATCAATCAACCGAATTACCCCAACCCCATTATCTTATTTATTTCTTAAGGGTTTACCCTAAGAATCAACTATCACTCCTTCCTAAGGATTCATCCTAAGGAATAGACACAAAGTCACCTCGTCACCGGGGTTTATACAACGGGCACTAAGTCCATAGCTGCCAAGGTTTATTCAACATGTGCTAAGTCCATAGCTCTCATTTATTGACAATATTATTTACAGGTATTCCGCCCCTGCAATACATGTCAGTGGGGTTTTAGAGTACATCAAATGAACATATAGTTCATTACACCTACAGGTTGCGGGCCTGCTAGTGTTCCACAGACTGTCTAGAATAGTCCATGGTTGTCATCCATACTCTGCTGAATGACGGGGGCCCACGTTTGGGTAAGGGCTTCTCTCATATTGCACCACTCACGCCAACGTTTGGGTAAGGGCTTTTCTCATATTTCACCCCTCACTATCAACTCATGATCTGATTTCACCACTCACTCTCAACTCATGATCTCTATCATTGACCATCTCATCTATCCAACTCACCTTTCATCACACCCACTATTTCATCTACCCATGTTTTACCCAACATTTTTTGTAGATAAAAATACATATACAGTTTAAATTATTTAAAAACTTGTATAAATCATTCCTTCAACACCCATCTCAAATAAACAGACAATATATATTCACACAGCACGTATTTTATGTAAAATACTTCATATCTATGTGTAAGGTGAAAGTAACTACACACTCACCTCATTTAATGAAAATCGGGCAGCAATTCGTTTCCTAAAACGATCGTTTCTAATAAAACCGGGAGTTTTATTGAGAAACCGGGCTCTGCGAGGGTCGGGCTTCGAAACTGAAAAGATAAATTTTCCGGGCTTCTCGGGCACTTTGTGGCGTATTCTGGGGGTTATAATCGATACCGGGGCTTTGGGGAATGTTAAGATGAAGAAAATATGGAAAAAGGGGTTAAAAGTGGCAAAACTCCAAAACTACCCGAGAAGGCTCGCATACCCCTTCTATTTATAGGGTCCGAAGGTCGACTAGGGAGGTAGGGTGCGCAGGCGAGGGTGCACAGGTGCTCGCACATGGGCTGCGCGTGCGAAGGCCTCGCTGGAGGCTTCTGATTGGACCGCTTCGGACAGCCCTTCGGTTCGGACACGTTGATGATGACACACCGAGATCGGACACGGGGCAGCCTCCTATTGGACCGAACCTCGGACTCGAGAAGAGCATCACACGCCTCGCCAGGTGGCTTCGGTTACTCAGCCGGTTCCAGACACGCGTCGGATGCGAAGCGAGGACGCGTGGTCGAAGTCCACGTGTGCGAAATTCCTCGGTTTTGGGGATTTTTCTCGATTTTCGCGCCAAAACTTCAAAAATCATAACTTTCGCATACGAGCTCCGTTTTTGACGTTCTTTATATGCACGCGTCGGTAAAATTATGCTCTACAACTTTCGTTTAGACTTCGTCGGCTATATTTGACTTTAATTTTTATATTATTATTTTTAACAGACCGGGACAGGAAATCCATTAAAAATTCATAACTTCTTCATCCGACGTCCGTTTTCGTCAGACTTTTTACCGTTGTGCTATTATTTACGAGACCTTCGATTCTCGTTTAGGTCGTGTCGGCTAAAAATCACTCGATCTAAAATTCGAGTTTTTAGCTGTCTACTGCTAAGCTGAAACTTCGAAAAATCATAACTTCCTCATACGAAGTCAGATTTGGGCGTTCTTTTTATCAAACTTCTCGGTTTAACGAATACTACGAGTTTAGTTTAGATTACTAAGGCTAAAAACTAGTTTATCAAAAACTCACTTTTTACGACATTCGGCACCGTGCCGGTTTGTCGTGAAACTTCGACAGGTCATAACTTCTTCGTTATAACTCGGATTTCGGCATTCTTTATATATCTGTAATCCTTGTCACGCCCACTACAAGTTTCGTAATAGATATCGGCTTTATCTAAAGTTTAATTTTTGACGCTTATTTTTATTCTTAATTAATTAAACCCTAATAATTAAGCATAAAACACATAATTCACATAATATTTACATAATTCCTTTTCATTTCTTCAAAATGAGTCACAAAGGTTAACCTAGACTATTATGTCAACATTAATGCCTAGCCTAGAAACACGGGCATTATAGAAAGGCTTTACTCAAACCCCGAGGGTTGACTATGACGAGACCTTCTCACCAGTAGCTAAGATTAAATCTATTAGGGTGATGCTAGCCATAGTTGCATTTCATGACTATGAAATTTGGCAGATGGATGTCAAAATCGCTTTTTTAAATGGAAAGTTGGTTGAGGATGTTTATATGTGAAGATGAATCTTGTGTATATGTCAAAGCTAGTGGGAGTATAGTAATCTTCCTGTATTTGTATGTTGATGACATACTTCTTATAAGAAACAACATTCCAACCTTCCAAGAGGTTAAGTCTTGGATTGGAAAGTGTTTCGCTATGAAGGATCTGGGAGAGGCTTCTTACATTCTAGGGATAAAGATTTTGAGAGACATAAGTAAAAGGCTAATTGAACTTAGTCAAAGTACATATTTGGATAAGGTACTAAAACGTTTTAGTATGGAGAATTCCAAGAACGGAGAACTACCAATACAGAGTAATACCAAACTAAGTAAGACTCATAGTCCGAGTACCGATGCAGAGATAGCAGAAATGAGTAGAGTTCCATATGCTTCTGTCGTTGGATCTATCATGTATGCTATCACATGTACTCACCCTGATACGGCTTTTGCTTTGAGCATGGTTAGTCGTTATCAGGGAAATCCGGGTAGTGCTCATTGAATAACGTTCAAGAATATATGCGAAGAACTAAGGATTGGGTCCTTGTGCTTGGTGTCAGTGATAACTTAAGAGTAACCGGGTATAGTGATGCCAACTTTCAGACATACAGAGACAACTTCCGTTCTTAATCAGGCTGGGTGTTTACATTGAATGGAGGAGCGGTAACCTGGAAAAGTTCCAAACAGGAGACGGTGGTTGATTCTACCTGTAAATCAGAGTACATAGCAGCAAGTGAAGCATCGAACGAGGTTATTTGGTTGAAGAAATTCATAGGAGACCTTGGAGTTGTTCCATCAATCAAAGAGCCAATGGAGATTTTTTATGATAATGAAGGGAAGGTTGCCTTAACAAAGGAACCAAGAGATCATGGTAGATCAAGGCATATCGATAGAAAATACCATTTCATTAGACATAGAGTAGAAGAAGGTCACCTCGTCATGAAGAGGGTATCGTCAGAAGATAATCCAGCAGATCCCCCCACAAAGGGTTTGAGTAGGATTAAGCATGTTCAGCATGCTAGGAGCATTGGTCTGAAGGATGATATTAGTTTTAGTAGTTAGATAGTTGTTTAGAAACTTGTAACAAAATAAATGTAATTGACTCTTGATGATTAAGTAATGGAGAATTATTTATGAGTATTGTTTACTATCTTTTCTCAATTGTTTATTATTGTGTTTCATTTTTCATGTTTTACTTCCCGAATAATTAGATTATTCAAAAATCCACAGTTGATCATACTTTTGGAAGTAAATAGTGAATTAAGATATTCATGAATCGATTGTAGATTGTCTAAAGAGTTTTAGGCATAGCAATGGTATTGCTGCAATATTCATGAGTAGTTTCAAATGGAGAATTTAAGTATTGGATTAACTTACGCTCATAGAATTACTTCATTGAATTTATCAAGAGTAATTCTGAGACGATAATATCTTATAATCTTTAAACAGAGATATATGAGTTGTTGTTTATGAGTTGGTTGTGCATTGATAATACGTAAATGCATTAGTAACTTGATGTTATAAAATGTATTGTTGTGCATAATTTGATGAGTAAATAGTGAAAGCATATAAGTCAAAGTTTATTTGTTCCTTTTTTCCCTTAGGGGAAAAAGCGATATCTTTGGGCCCCTCTATGATTTGGGGTTGACTTATAGTGTCGGGCCCGGCCATGACTAAATTGATGTGTTCGATTAGTAGTTCCTTGTCATTACAAATCAAAAATTGGGAAACAAAGTTTTGGACAATGAGATTGATTTTGTTCCATATCTCATATCTGCATGCTATCTTGCAGAACGGAGGATTATATGATCACTTATCTTAAGACACGTAACTGACAAGGTCAGAGTTCAACAACAGCTTTGAGAGCTACAATTTCCTAATCAGTTTAAAAGAACATACTGTCAATTATAGTTATTAGAGTTATCAAAGTGGGATACTATTGAATTAGGTGTCTAAGCCCATAATTATAATTGGTATACTTAAATTGATAGTAGCACAGTCCTTTTGACTTGCCCTCAAAACTAGCGACTAGACAGGATGATTTTGGAGAAAGAGGTTGGTTTGTTATTTGATGAATAAATTGAGATAAATTATTTATTAATATATTATGAAAATGATATATTAATTAGAAATTGTAATATTTAATTAATAATTAATTAGAATTAATTTTGGGATTAAAGGAATTAATTAAAATGCAGGGACCGAAGTGCAATTGTTCAATAGTTGAACAAGAGGCAATCTAGAACCCTCCATAGGCTTTGGACGGTTTCTTAGGGGTTAAGGGATTCTAGAATGATCCATAATGGATAATCAGGAAAGTGGATAATTACCTGGTTTAAGATAATCTTGGATTTGGGCTTATCTAGGGTTTCCCATCTACACTATAAATAGGGTCATAACCCTACAATTTTCGGCCACTTTTTTTCCAAGAGATCCAACTGAAGATTTGAAACCTCCCTCCTCCTTATCAAACATCTTCCATTGCTAGTGTTGGGTATGAACCACTAGAGGCGTGACAACTGTGACACTTGCTCTCAAAGCTTCAACAACACTAAGGATTTGCATTGTTATTGCTATCTAACAATTAAGGTATGTTTCAATAGCCCTAATTGTGTATTTTGATTATATACTAGTGTTCTAGGGTTTCTACATTGTTGTCCATGCTATATGTTCAATTAGAGAAAACATAGATCAAAATTATTTAGGGTTGCATACACACATAGGATTATATGTTTTGCATAATACCCATCACATGTAACATCCCAAAAATCACGATCAAATTTTTCATTTTTCAGTGAAGGTAAAATCATTATTTCTAATCAAATCCCAAGTCAAAACCAAATGTCAAATACAAATATCCCAAAATTAGTGTATCGTAAAATCTCCAAAACATGTCACTAAAGGATGTGTATGATCACGCCTGTTCCTTGCCCCGATCATCTGAAGTACCTGAAACATAAAAATTAAACTATAAGCCAAAGCTTAGTGAGTTCCCCCAAAGTACCACACACAACCAAACAGATAACTGCATGGAAATATGAGCCTTCAGCCTGACCGGGCCGCCTCACAAGGCCTACATCCCATCTGGACCGCTCTCCGGGCCTTCGGCCTAACTGGTCCGCCTCACGGGCCTTCAGCCTATCCGGACCGTCCCGTGTATCTTGGACTTCATCACAAAGAATGACTGCCTCAACCCAACAAACCATAAAATGTCGACACATACAATAAAAATCAATAACCAGCAAATACAGATAATCAGACTGATACACCAATCTTGCACATACTAAACAACATAGGTAATCTTACAGATCTACCAGTCTATCGCATAACCAACACAACATCAATCCAATATACCAGGATACATAATCCAGTGGGTCGGAATTGTTGCCCTCGACCCACAAGTGCAGTGAGGAAAAACTCACCTCACAGTCTGAAAAGATAGGTGAACAAATCACAGCTCTAACTGCTGACTCTACAGGTCGCCTATACAACAAACAATAACCTAGTCTTAAATTACTACTCAAAATACTTAAAATGCCCCTAAGTCAAACTTGGTCAAACCCCAGGTCAAAGTCAAGGTCAAAAAGTCAAAGATTACATCTAGGCTGACTACACCTTGCATACTCCCCTCTACACCCAGGGTAGAGGCTGCCTGTCAAATCCATGGGTTTGAACCCTGGTACGCGTAGCGTACCTCCAGGTACGCCCAACGTACCATAGCTAAATCTCTATTTTTCCATTAAGTTCTTATTTCATTAAGCCAAAGCACCAAACTTCAAATCTATGTAAAACGAGACGTATTAATGGATAAAGTCTTTGAATTTATCCATTTGCATGCATACTAGAGGGTAAAAACTAAAACCCTTGGTCCAAAAGTCATCCAAAGCCCCGAAACTCTTGCATGTCTTAATGAGGATGCCAAATCTCTCATTTTTATGAATCAATGAGCTCAAAACTACAAATCACTACATTTTGAGGACCTGGAGTAGCTCATATTCCACTAGACCAAAGTATGGGAGCAAAAGTGTACACAAACTCTAGACTAGCAAGATCTAAGCAATTAACTAATCAATATCTGAACTTTATGCCTACAAAAGATTCTTGAGGGTGAGATACTTCTAGATCCAAGTGGTCTTGAGCTTCCAAGATGATTCCACTTCTTTTTTCTTCCTTCAAGATTACAAAATACAGTCTCTCAAGCTCAAAATGCTTACACAATAGATGAAGGTTTGGTAGGGACGAATTGGGAGATGGAGGCTGATGAGGGAAAAAGGTCTGGAGAAGTTAATGATGTTTAAATAAGGCTCAAACCCTAAAAATTAGGGTTTGGACATCAATCACGTACGCTCGGGGTACTCGTGAGTACGCCCAACATACTCACCTGAAGGCGTGTTTTTTACTTAATGAGCCAAGGACCAATTTTACAATTAAATTTCATACTAAGGGTATAAATGGAAAATACTTGGATCAAGGTGTTACAACCCATCTCTTTGAAAAAGAAAGCTTTGGTAGATTCGATAGTTCGTACAACTATTTGGTATATATGGAGTTTCGGAAACGATAAAGTCTTTACTGGAGGTACCCTGAAGCAAAGCGACATTGTTGATTCTATTCGTCATTTTTTTGGTTTGCTAATAGATATAGAAAATGTACTATAGATAGGCTTAATTGGTTAAGATACCCTTTGAACTCTTTGTAATTGTTACGTTCTAGCTTCTTGCTAGTGCGTGTTTTCTTTCCTTTTTTATATATGGTTGGTTGTTTCTAAAAAAATAAGTTAAATTTTTTAGAACAAATAAATGATGAAATGATATTAAAGAAAACTACAACAAATGCAATTAAACGGTTAACCTATAGTGAAAAAAATGTGATTTTTGAATCACGAATTCATGATCGTGGTCTTTAGATGCCCATGGAGTTAGAAATAGAATTTTGTAACATCCCAAAAATCACAATAAAACTTTTTATATATGGTTGGTGGTCTAAAAACCCCAAGACAAAATCAAGTATCAAATACAAATTTCCAAGAATCATAGTGTAACAAATTCTCCCAAACATATCACCGAAGAATGTGTACGATCACGCCTTTGCTTTTCCCTGATCATCTGAGGTACCTGAAACAATAAAATTAAACTGTAAGCCAAAGCTTAGTGAGTTCCCCCAAATTACCAACACACAACATATAACATATATAACCGTGCATGCTAGGTCTAATCAGTTATCAGATTGGAATACCCTCAGGTCTACAGCCATCAGGTTGGATTACCCCCTGAACCCACAACGTAAGTCTAGCTTGCTTTACCGGCCCTCAACTTATGTCTGGCTTGCTCCTAAGCCCACAATATAGGTCTGGCTTTCCTTTCCAGCCCATAGCTTATATTATAAATTCTCCTAGGTTTTTTGGCTTTGCACAGAGCAGTGTTGCCTCAACCCAACCGCACTATGTTGACATATGCAACAGATAAACATATAACCAACAAACAAATAATCATACATATCTACCAGTCTAACACATTCTCATCATAACATCAATCCAGTATACCATGATACATAATCCAGTGGGCCGACATTGGTGTTGGGTTTTGTATACTACAACACCCTACGGCGCACATACAACCCTAAAAGCTTTGGATCTATGTTTTCTCTAAATATACATGCAATATTGTTTCCAAATCTTTAAGCCTACGACTAGTATACAATTGATATAAACAACATAGAAATGATTTATAGAATTACCTCTTTGTTGTAGCTTGTAGATTTGTCCTTTAAGAACTTACTGCCCCAAGTGTGACACCTCAAATGGTTCACAACACACCTTGGACAAAAGATGACTTATGAGAAAATCTTCTTACACCAAAATTGGCTCAATGATCTCCAAGAACACTAATGTCCAATTTTGGATGCTAAGGGGCTTCTTATATAGTGTGGCAAGATTAGGGTTATAACCATGCAAACCCTAATGCCCATGACGTTTCATATTACTTAGGATCCATGGGTTAAACCTCCATGGACTATCCATGGACTACCATATTGGTTTAGGCCATCCTAAATAACCATTGGCCCACACTATAAGAATCATTGTTTTACTTAATCAGTCCCCGTATATTTAATTAGTCTCTTTTGATCACTAAATTAATTCCAAATTAATTCTTGATCAATACTAATTAAATAATATGATTTCATATTAATATATTAGAACTTATAATATATTAATAAATCATAAATAACCTCTTCTCAAAAGTCCATCCTATTAACTTGTCTTGGTGATATGCAACCCAAATGGACCATGCTACTCTTGGGTCAAGTACATCCCAATTATAGTTATGGGCTTAAACACCTAATCCAATACTCTCCCACTTGGATAAGTCTGATAACTATTATTACATGTACGAATCCTAAATCCCGACAAGCAATCGTAGCTCTTAAAAGCCGCTGTCGAACTCTGACCTAGTCAATGACGCATCCATTAGATAAGGGATCATATATTCCTCCATTTTAGATATCATATGGACATGAGACATGGATTATAATCATTCTCTATGTCCATCTGTTGTTTACCGATTTCCGATTTATGACGACCGACTAATTGAACAAATCAAATCAGTCCAAGCTTGGCCAAGCACTTAGGGTTGTCATCACTAAATCATCGAGGGGCCTACAGATATCGCTTTTATCCCACATTGGGTAAAAGGAATGGATAAACTTCGACTCAAATGCTTGGTTGTACTTACTCATCAATCACACACAACAATATGTTTTATAACACCAAGTTACTGGTGCGTTTACATATGTCAATGTGTAACCGACTTGTAAATTACAACTCACATGTATTGGTTTCAAGAATATAAGATATTATCGCCTCACAATCACTCGTGATAAAACCCATGAAGTGATTAGATGAGCGTGGGTTTTATCCAATACTTGAATCTTATTCCAGGAGTACTCATGAACACTGCAGCAAACTTGTGCTATGTCTAAAACACATAGATAATCTACAGTCAGATTCATGACAGTCTTGCCTCCATACCTACTTCCAAAGTATGATGGACTGTGGATAGTTTGAATAACCTAGTTATTCGGGAAGTTAAAACATGCAAAGTGAAACACAAGAATAATCGAATCCAATATGGTCTCAGAACTTATGAATATAAATAAAACACCTTATATTTAATCACCATATTGATTACACATTATTCATTGTATAATGTTTCGATTAATAAACTTAATACTTGAATTAAAACAATAGTTATCCCATGCCCCAAGCATGCGCACTATGTTTGCCTATGCCCATTTCTTTGTGAAATAGATCAATTGAACACATCTTCAATGAAACTCATTTCACAATTCCAAATCCTTACCATAAATGTAAGAATACCAAATTCTTGCCATTTACTGTAATATGTTAGATTCTAAACTTATATCCAATGATCCTCTTGTAATGACTATGCACAAAAGTCACAGAGACTTGGCAACAGAGATTACAAAGTATTCCAATGGAGAGCAATTCCATGGAAACGAAGTCTCACATTCAAAGTACATTCCTTTGAACATCCTTCTTGCATTAAGTTTTCTAATCTTACACAGATTTAAAGAACAACTTCCACTTATGGAAACATTTCCATATTCCCATTTTGACTATCACTTCTGAACAAGAGTTACCTCTTCACAGAGTATGCCAACATGGTCCTTCCAAAATTTACACTATACTTCCAACTGTCCATAAGCAACCAATCTTTGGTAAACCTCTTTGTCCTCGACAATTGCTTAATCATTTTAGTCATATACAGTTCTGGTCATTTTTCCCTCTTAATGCCCTAGGCATTTGGAAAATTCAGAACGCATAAATATTATAGCATATGCAGTCGATCCTATACCTGAAGCATATGAAGAGGGATGTTGTAATCACAATCGAATTTGAGAACGCAATTAACATTTCCATATATAGAATTTCCTTATGTTGAACCATTCCAACATAACATTCATATATATATATATATATATATATATATATATATATATATATATATATATATATATACTTGACTAAATTTGATTAAAATCTCAATCTAAGCTCTTAGAACTGGAATGAAGTATAATTTCCTCTCCCTTAGTTATAGCAAAACAACTTTTCAAACCTTGCAACTTTGTGAATTGAAACTTTTGTTTTCTATAATTAACATTGCTAACTTGCAAAACTTACCATAATAATCATGCTCCCACTGGCATAATAATTATTATCTTACTATCATAACACTTATGCTCCCATTAGCTTTGACAGGTACCCAGAAATCAGTTGGACTTCTAGAAATCAATACTTATTGACTTCCTTACCAAAGTTCAGATTTCTGATACAAGATGCGTCGATAATACTTTATATATGCATCTCCAACTCATACACCTTTCCTTAGATATCTCACATGTGTGTCTAAACAATTTTAGGACTTACAACAATAAGAATCTAATGTTTAGACCTTCTGCCATTTCTCACAACTCAAATTATGAAGCGGGATGCAGTAATCATAATCGAATTTGAGAATGAAAATGCCACAATTGCTATCTCCTTAAAATATACTTAGTAAAAGCGTTTCCTCACAATCATTTTCATGAATTAGAGAGAAACCTTATGACACTTAGATTTTATGGTGTATTTGTTCCTATCCATGTGTAATTGTCAAAACCATAATCACAAGACAAGGTTAGTGACAAATCCAAACTCATATGGACTGAACCTGTTTAATCTTAATTTCTTGCTACTTGGCAACACAAGGGCCTACCATTGCTTCCAGGTGGTTATGCAAACAATTGAGAACTCATAGAACTCACATGCATAGTCAATCAACTGGAATGGGCACAGAAACAAGAATATGTCAACACGATAGGTTACAAACCTCAAGTCGTGTGCTAGTGATAAACAATAGGTTTTATTCTTGATTAGTTCTTGAAACTTTTTCAAGATATTTAAGACTCCCACTGACCTCTTGACATATAAGATTCTCTTGTTAAGAACCATTCCTTGACAAAACAAATATTCAAGAGTTAGTGTGGATTCTTATCAAGATAAACACTTCACACATGGTCTTAGTTGGTCTATGTCTTATCCAAGACATCACAACATACCAATTTCAAATGTACAAGAGTAAGGAAACATTTTACTCTACATTTGACAAGTGTTATAAACATTCCTTAAGATTATGCCACTCAAGTTACAATCTTGGAGTATGACTCTAAGACTAGATTTTGGAACGAAGTATGACTCATCTTCTTGATTTAACCATTTCAATAGTTCATGATTTCTCTTCTTAGTCATTCAATCCTTAGAGGATCAATTGTGATATGATTTTTCATAATAATTAAGATGATCATAAAACATGATACCAAAGCACTCTCCCATCTTTTCAGATTGGAGAAACTTTTATCTTTCTGCCTAATTTGATTCTTCTCATTCGTTCTGCCTTACATTGAGACTTTTCCAATGTTTCAGAATTACACTTAAACTTGTAAGCATAACCATATTTACTAAACTTTAGTAAATCATGACGAATAGTCTTATCGCTCTTTGTGGTGGACCTGACCAGCGTACAACCAAGTGTACCCGATCGCCTAGTCCTTCACTTGACTCACATATACATGTGATCAAGGAATTAGTCTTAATTTCCCAAAGATGAAGTTCTCATTCATCATGCAATACAAGTTGTATGATTCCAAGTTTCTATCCAACTGAAACTTGGGTAATGAGAATCTTTCCTTATTTGGTAAATTTTGACACGACCACAAACGAAAGAATCAAATCCATATTGCTAACAATAGAAACATCAATTTTCACAAATGCCATTGCAAGGAGATATAAAATAAAATAGTAAAAACAAAATTTTATTTATTTATAAAGTGCGGAAAAACTTTTCCTTACAAATTACAATGCAATCACAAATGAAAACTATGTTATTACAAATTTCTAAGCAATCTATCATACCGTTTTGTGGAGGTCAAGAACCGCTATTTTTAGTTTAGCGTTTTCATTTAGCGGTACCGCTATTAGCGGCGCTATTTACCGCTATTTCAATTACCGCTATAGCGGCGCTACAGGCGCTATTCCATTTCGTTCACATTTTGGGCCATTTGGTTACTTTGTCAATGAAAAACTATTTTTAATGATCTCACTACACTTTCATTTTAAAAAGCTCGAACAACTAACATAATTAAAAGCATTCAAAGCAACTACGTCTACCAACAACTCTCTTTCTCATCTCTTTCTGTACCCACGACGACTTGAGCTGCTATGGTCGGACTCCACTAATGATTTTTGTAAATCAACCCATGCCTATGAGGCTACAACTTGGGACTTAACTCCTTAAACCAACAACGACCTACTAATACGAGATTGAACCCTTGCAATGCAATTAAACTCTATTTGACACTTTTACACTACCTAGTTTCCATATTACTATAATAGAATATAATGTTATATTTTTATATGACTTTTTAGGTTTGATGATATTAATTCTATATAGACTTATAGTATTAATACTTAAATATATAAATTCTATATAAATATGATATAAAATTATAAATTATACGTAATATTAAAAACCGCTATATCACCGCTATACCACCGCAATAACCGCGATTTCAAATAGCAGCATGTGACCGCTATTGAATTTTTGACTGCGATAACTTCATAACTTACAATGAAATCACAAATGAAAACTGTGTTATTACAAATTTCTAAGCAATCTATCATAACTCCTAAGCAGCAGCTCAAGAATCCGATCTTCGAACCATGCGATCGAAATCCATCTCTCCGCGATCAGATTCAGCATGCTCTTACTTTTAAGCTTCCTTCCTTTTGCTTGATCCTACAAAACATCAAAATGCAAACTTGTCACATCATGTATTATGAATCAACAATTAGGAACTTAATAGAGTTAGATAGTAGACTTACCTGAAGCAGAACCATACAATCTGACTAAAGTTCTCAGGTAGTCGGGGCAGCTTTGCTTCCAATGTCCCTTTCCTTGGCAATAGAAACACACAGGCTCATTTGGTATGGCACTTGGAACAATCTCAGAACTGGCCTTACTCTTATAATCAAAACTTTTGACCATGGTCGATTCCTTTCCTTTAGGAGAAGGTATCATTTCTGGGATGTCCATGTCATTGCCCATGTTATCTTGAGAGGTAGATCTTCCAATCAAATTTTCTTTATCATTGCGCCAAATCATTGCTGATTCAGCAGCAATTAGCAAATAGGTAAGATCAATTACGGTCATGTCGTGATCTGTCACATAGTAGTCTTTAACGAACTCTCTATATGACTCGGGAAGTGACTGAAGAACCCAGTCAACAGCCAACTTCCTTGGGAAAACGACATGAGAACATATAGACTTTCCATGTTTGTGTTTACTAGACAATAGGGCTTGAGTGATCTTGAACTTTTCAAGTATTCGAGCTTGTGGGTCAGGGAGAATAATTGGAGGAGGTGGAGGAAGTGAAATATGATTTCCAGTCCCACTAATGCACGACAAAGGGATTAATCTTTCACCTTGATCACCATGTGGGATATCACCTTCATTAGGAAAGCTTTTTCCAAAAGATTCGGGAAGACCACAGTTGTCAAAACTAGACATCTACAGGGAGAAATTCAAGTTTAGTTGATTTAAGTCCTTAATATAACACCCAAAATGAAATATTAAGGCTAGGACCCAACACAATATTTTACAATTCGGAAGAGGGATGTCGTAATCCAATTGCAAAATACTTGAAGGTAGGTAAATGACGATTTACCAATTTCCACCATGAAAAACTAAATTGATTATTAAGTTTTAAATGAATTGAAATTCCTAGATCTTTTGAGATTCATTGAACTTTTCAATGGCATGTTTAAATCTCGATTATGCCCTTCAAGTTTGTGACTGGGATGTCGAGGATCACAAACAAGGTGTGAATAACCATGCAAATTAGCTTGGTACTCTCGATGTCATTTATCACCTAATCAATGTGCCGATTAACCACACACGCTCCATTGATCTATGACAAACATCGAGCTACCCTTTTCCACCCTTGTTAGTCCAAGTTAGTGTGTCGGTTAACCACACACGCTCCACTAACGACTTGGCAAGGTGCAAAGTGTAATTTCATGGATTAGCACCATATTCACATTTTCCTAAGGTAACTAAGATTGGGAGTTTAATAAAAGTTTAGTTACTTTATAATTATCATTATACTTTTAATGAGAATTAATGTCCTATCCTACCCGTTCGGCTAACGACCCTCCACCAGTCAAGGAAGCGGTGGGTGAGAGTGGACACCCATTAAACTGCCATTTTATAGGCAGTAACCTTATATCCACCTTATAGACCGACTTCGTGAATGAGGCCTACTAACGGTAAGACTGACGTGTCTTATACATATATAATTATTAAACTTTTAATAATAGTATAAGGGTTGAATTTTAACTTTTAAAACTCTAGGGTTTGGAACTAAAGTATTCAAAAGTGAGACTTTACAAATTCCAAAACTTGAGGGCAAGTTTTAAACTTGTCAAAACTTTTGGTTTCCATAACTTATGAGTTTAATGTGGTTTTTATGAAAAACTTTTAATTTTCCATAACTTGAGGACAAGTTATGGAAGACTTTAAAACCATTTAAAAATGAGACTTTTCATTTTCTATAACCAATGACTTTTAATGATCTTTTAAAAGAAAGACTCTTCCTTTTCCATAACTTTAGGACAAGTTATGGAGTTCATAAAATGCTTTTAGATCATAATTTTAACTAAAAAAACTATTTAATAATTTTCCTATGATCTCATAAGTCAAGATAATTCATATCAACAATTTGCAAGATATTAGTCTATCATATAAACTAATAAAAATCTTGAAACTATGACAATTATCTATTGATTTGATGAGCATGATCATTACCATATAAAAAAAACAGATTTTATGATTCAAAAAACAGTTTGGGGTAATGATCGTATCCATTTCTGGCCAAAAAAAACTCGAAAAACTGCATCCAGACTGCCCAACTCGTCGAGTTCATGAACTGGACTCGCGAGTTGGCACTTTAAGTCATGGACTCGTCAAGGTCATGTATGGACTCGTCGTGCAAATTTTCAGTTTTTCCAGCTTTGAACAAATGGCAATGCATCACATATAACAGAAAATAACCCATGGCTCTGATACCACTGTTGTGTTTTGTATACTACAACATCCTATGGTGCACATACAACCCTAAAAGCTTTGGATCTATGTTTTCTCTAAATATACATGCAATATTGTTTCCAAAGCTTTAAGACTACAACTAGCATACAATTGATATAAACAACATATAAATGAGTTATATAATTACCTCTTTGTTGTAGCTTGTAGATTTGGACTTTAAGAACTTAGTGCCCCAAGTGTGACACCTCAAATGGTTCACAACACACCTTGGACAAAGGATGACTTATGAGAAAATATTCTTACACCAAAATCAGCTCAATGATCTCCAAGAACACTAGTGTCCAATTTTGGATGCTAAGGGGCTTCTTATATAGTGTGGCAAGATTAGGGTTATAACCATGCAAACCCTAATGCCCATGAACTTTCATATTACTTAGGATCCATGGGTTAAACCTCCATGGACTATCCATGGACTACCATATTGGTTTAGCCCGTCCTAAATAACCATTGGCCCACACTATAAGAATCATTGATTTACTTAATCAGTCCTCGTATATTTAATTAGTCTCTTTTGATCACTAAATTAATTCCAAATTAATTCTTGATCAATACTAATTAAATAATATGATTTCATATTAATATATTAGAACTTATAATATATTAATAAATCATAAATAGCCTCTTCTCAAAAGTCCATCCTATCAAATTGTCCTGGTGATATGCAACCCAAATGGATCATGCTACTCTCGGGTCAAGTACATACTAGTTATAGTTATGGGCTTAGATACCTAATCTAATAATTGGTGCCTTCGACCCACAAGCATAGTGAGGAAAACTCACCTCATAGTCTGAAAACATAGTAGAAAAAGGACGTTGCTCCAACTATCAACTCTACAGGTCACCTATATAGAAAATAGCGACCTAGATTGTATTCACAACTCAAATAACCCTAATACCCTTGGTTCAAACTTGGTCAAAATATTTGTCAAGTTCAAAGTTCAAAAAGCCAATCGAGTCAACTCAGGCTGGGTACACCCGACGTACTCAACCATTACACCCCCCGTAGAGTATCCATTTGGCCAGATTACGAGGTCTTGACTAGGTACGCTCAGCGTACCCTCAAGTACGCCTAGCGTACTCAACTGCTACCATTTATCCTCTATTAAGTGCTTAATCTATTAAGTTCTTTCAACCAAAGCCTAGATCTAGTCCCAAATAACATCTTAAATCACAAAGTTTCCAACTTTATGATCTAGCATGGTTATGAAATGCCCAACACAAAAACCCTAACCTATCCTAAGGTTCCAAGCCACCAATATTAATGTATGGAGGGATGTGAACAATCAAGATCCCATTTTTATAACTCAAGGTACCCTAAAATGTCCAAAAGGACAACTCATTTGGTCTAGGGTAGCTACTTCCCAAATAGACCAAAATTATGGGATTAATAAGCACAAAACTCAACATCTAACAAGATCTAATGAGATAACCAACAAGTTCAGAACTTCATACCTTCTAGAGGTTGCTCAAGAAGTGTAAGACTAAGATCTACAAAGCTTGGAGTTCTTTCCTTGCTTTCCAATGGCTTCCTTCCTTCAAAAGTGGACACCAAACACCAAAAATAATCTCAAAACACCACAAATGGTGATTAGGGTTTGTAACGGACGAAGTGGGCAATGAAGGCTGATTAGGGAGAAGGTATTGGGAGTTAATGATGCTTAAATAGGGGTCAACCCCTAAAAATTAGGGTTTGAACACCGATCACGTACGGCCATCGTACGCTTGGGTACACCCAGTGTACGTATACAGCTCCTTGAAAGGATGAACTTTGCAAACAATTTCTCAAACTATCGGGTGAAAGATGTAAATTACCTTGATGATGAATGTTACAATTCTCGCCCACTTGCATTAGATTTCTTCCTCGAAGGTCGTTGCCGCGAGTAACTCAGGGTAGTGCTCTCGCATCTTTGCTTCGGGTTCCCAAGTCCATTCGGAACCCATTCGATGCTGCCACTGGACATTAACCGAAGATACCACCTTTTTTCACAAGGCCTTCGTGCCTGTATCCAAAATCACAACTGGTCTCTCAATATAGTACAAGTGATCATCAACCTGAATATCATCTAAGGGAACCACTGCTAAATCCTTAGCTACACACTTCCATAGCTGAGAGACGTGAAAGGTGCTGTGAATCTAACTGAGCTCCTTAGATAGTTCCAGCCGATAGGCTACTCTACCAACCTTGGAAATAACTCAAAATGGCCCGATATATCGGGGCCCCAAATTTCCCCTCTTCCTGAAGTGTATTACACCCTTATAGGGTGATACCTTCAGTAAAAACTATATCGCGGACCTGGAATTCCAGATCAGATCGACGTCTGTCCGCATAACTTTTCTGCCGACTCTGAGTTGTTTGCAATCTCTGTTTGATCTGCGGAATAAGCTCTTTCGTCTGAAGAACTACTTTGGTCTTTCCCATGACCCTATGACCAACTTCTCCCCAACATACTGGGGTATGACACTTCCTCCCATAGAAAAGCTCAAACGGCAGCACACCATTACTGGAGTGATAGTTTTTGTTGTACGAAAACTCAGCTAGGGGAAGGTAGGAGTCCCAACTCCCACCGAAATGTATGACATAAGCTCTCAAAATATCCTCAAGTGTCTAAATGGTCCTTTTGCTCTAGCCATCAGTCTGCGGATGATAACCAGTGCTAAAATGTATCCTTGTGCCTAGATCCTCGTGGAATCTCTGCCAAAATCGAGAAGAGAACCGAACATCTCGATCTGATACAACAGAAAAGGGAACACCATGTCGAGCAACGATCTCGTGCATATAAACATCGGCTAATTCATCGGCCGAGGAGCTCTCCTGAATAGCTAAGAAGTGGGCACTCTTGGTCAGATGGTCCACTATCACCAAAATCGCATCAAACCCCTTAGCCGTCTGGGGTAGCTTAGTGGTGAAATACATGGTTATCTGATCCCATTTCCACATGGGATCTCCAAATGTTGAAGCTTTCCATGCGGCCTTTGGTGCTCGGCCTTGACCAATTGACAAGTTCATCGCCTCTCAACATACCAGGCTATTTTCCTCTTCATGCACGACCACCAACAGCTAAGTCTCAAATCCCGATACATCCTGGTGGCTCCAGGGTGTATTGGAAATTAGAACTTATGTGCCTCCTCCAACACAGTCTACCTGATTCCACAAAAATCTAGCACCCAAACCCGACCACATCGGGTCAACAATCCACGATTATCGGTAGAAAACCTGTCAATCTCGCCCCTGATCCTCTCCTGTTTCCAAATTTCCTTCTTGACTCCTTCAGCATGAACCTCCCTGATCAAATCCAAAATCAGTGAATCGATTGAAATCCTCATACATAAGTTTCCCACGGAAGAACTAGCCGATTTGTGGCTCAAAGCATCGGCGACCACATTCGCTTTCCCCAGGTTGTACAGAATATTGTAGTCATAATCCTTGACCACGTCAAGCCACATGCGTTGTCTCATCTTCAGATTCGGCTGATCCATGATATATCTCAAACTTTTGTGATCTGTGTAGATGGTACATCAAACCCCATATAGATAATTCCGCCAAATCTTGAGGGCACACGCCACTATCCCCAGCTCCAAATCATGCATCGGATACTGCACCCAGTGCAACTTCAGCTATCGAGAAGCATATGAAATAACCCTCCCCCGCTGCATAATTAGCGCCCCCAAACCGGTGATGGATGCATCACAATACACCCCAAAATCCTCAACACCCACCGGAAGGTTCAATACTGGGGCCTCACATAACTTCTGTCTCAGCGTCTCAAATGTGGCCTGCTGCTCAGGCCCCCTGTGAAAATCCACACACTTCATTGTCAGAAAAGTGAGGGGTACAACAACCTTGGAGAAATCCTGAATAAATCTCTGATAATACCCGACTAAACCTATAAAACTCCTGATCTCCGAGGGAGACTTCAGGAAATCCCATTACATAACAGCCTCAATCTTGTTCGGGTCGACCAAAATCTCGTGCTTGTTAACAAGGTATCCCAAGAATCGGACCTCCTGTAAACAAATCTCACACTTCGAGAACCTTGCATAAAGTCCTTCCCGCCTCAAAACTCCTAGAGGCTCTCGAAGGTGCTCCTCATGCCGCTCCCTGGTATTGGAATAGACCAAGATATCATTAATAAAAACAATGACTTGTCGATCGATCATCGGCCCACATATTGATTCATCAAGTTCATAAATGTTGCAGGCGCATTGGTGAGCCTATACGACATCACCACAAACTCGTAATGACCATAACGAGTCTGGAACGATGTCTTCTCTATATCCTCCTCTCTAACCCTTATCTGTTGATACCTGGACCTCAAATCGATCTTGGAAAACCAAGATTCACCATGCAGCTGATCAAAAAGCTCATCAATCCATGAAAGTGGGCAACGGTTCTTCACCGTCAACTTGTTCAATTCTCGGTAATCGATGGACATTCGGTGCGAACCATAATTCTTCTTCACAAACAGAATCGGTGATCCCAAAGGCGAGCTGCTACTTCTGATAAACTGCTTGCCGAACAGCTCCTAAAGCATAGGGGACAACTCTTACATCTCCACTGGTGCTAATCGGTATGACGCCTTAGCAATCGGGGCCGCACTAGGGACCAAATCAATCCCAAACTCAACGTTCCTCTCAGGAGGCACACTGAGTAATTCCTCCGGAAACACATCTGGAAACTCGCTGACTACGGGCACATCTGAAACCAAAACCTCCTTTCTGAAACGAGTGTCAACCACATACACAAGGTAACCTATACACCCATGATGTAGATACTGTCGAGATCTAGAAAAAGAACAAAAAGCTAATCAAACCCTAGTACCCTCTCCATAAATAGTCAATTTTTCCCCACATGGGTTTCGAACCGCCACCCTTTGGTCCTCACAGTCAATCATTGCACCAAACCGGATCAACTAGTGCATCCCTACTATCACGCACACATCCCCCATATGGATAGGGATCAGATCAATCGGGTAAGACACCCCAGAAAATCTCCAGAACACAATCCTGATAAACGCTCGATGAAAAAACACTGTGTTCGTGGGCGATGGAAACCTGCAACGGACACTCCAACTCTCCAGGAGTCATATCAAAATTCCTACCGAACGAATGAGATAGAAAAGACCAACTCGCACCCAAGTCAAAAAGCACAATAGCAGGAAATGAGTTCACTAAGAAGGTACTTAAAAGGAACAAAATCATAAGCATATTAATAAATATCTCTTCAGAAAATAAATGGAAACATACCAGTAATGAACTCCGACGCCGCCCTGGCCTCCTCTGCCATGAGCTGAAAATCATAAATTTGAGCCATCGGGGGCTCCACCCTGCCCTGGTGTCCATCTGTGATCCTCATAGTAGTCGGGCCTGGAGCCTGCATTAGTTTCGCAGCGAGCAAGGGATAGTTAGTCTTCACATGGCCAACCTGATCACATTGATAACAAATTCTGGTGCTCGGTATTGGAGAATGTTGACGATAATCCCTAGAAATATGGCCCTCCCTGCCACATTTGTGGCACCCCGAAGCAAACTGGCAAACACCCTCATGAACCTTGTCGCACTTGCCACAAGTGTGGCCCCTCTGACCTCCTAATCGTGAATCAACGGGCTTGAACCGCTTCGCTACAGGCTAGGATTGAACCGGAGCCTGCCCCTGCAACCTCGTCTGGGTCTCTATCTCAATTCCCATCTTATCGCGACATCCTGAAGCTCAGCGAGGGTACTGTAACACTGGATAGACACAAACTGCCGGATATCCATCTTAAGCATTCTCAACTATCGAGTCATTTAGGCCTGCTTCGTAGCAACAAACTTAGGACAGAAAAGAGCCATCTCTGTAAACATCTTGGTTATCTCCATCACCATATCAGTCGTCTGCCTCAAATCCAAATACTCCTAGGCCAATCTCTCCCTCTCCACGAGGGGAACATACCCCGTGCGAAACATATCGGAGAACTACTCCCAAGTTGTAGCACCAGCAAAATTAGGTTAAAAATAAATTTGTTCAGTAACCATAATTGAGTATACTAAGTGGTAGATATCGTAACTAGGTTTCCAAAAATATAAAGAACACTAAAATCCGAGTTATGACGAAGAAGTTATGATTGATCGACGATATGCGACAATACCGGTAAAACACTGTTAAGCATAAAACGAAAAATTTCAATAAAATACTTTTCAACCGTAGGTGTCTAAATGAAAGTTGTAGATATCCCAAAACCGTGAACATACATAAAAAGAACGCCCAAATCTGACTTCGTATGAGGAAGTTATGATTTTTCGAAGTTTCTGACCTACCAGTAGACATCTAAAAACTCGAAATAGAGATCGAGCGGTCTTTAGCCGACACAACCTAAATGAAAGTTGAAGACCCCGACAATAGGAGTACAACAGTAAAAAGTATGACGAAAATGGACATCAGATGAAGGAGTTACGGAATTTAAATGGAAATTTCCAGGCTCGATCTGTTAAAAATAATATAATAAAAATAAAGTCAAAATTAGCCGACAAAGTACAAACGAGATTTGTAGAGCCTTTTCACACCTACGCATGCATATAAAGAACGTCGAAATCGGAACTCGTACGTGAAAGTTACGGATTTTACAAGTTCGGGACACAAAACCCGAGGCTGACTCAGCCTCACGACGTGAGGGAACCATGCTCACGACGTGAGCTCGTGACTGATGGGTTCCAGAGTGTCAGCCACGTCAACTCGTCGAAGCGGATCATGCTGACTAAGCCTCACGACGTGAGCAATCCAAAACTCACGACGTGAGACCCCAAATCAGCCCCTATAAATAGAAGCTTAAGGGTGCCGGGTTTGGTGCTCATCTCTTTCCATCTAAGTGCCGTTACTCTGCGTGATTACCTCGAGAAGCCTTCCCGAAGCCCCGGTTTTTCATACTCGAGTCCCGAAGGAAGTTCTACACTCCCGAGATCCCCGAGAATCCCGAGATTTCAACTCTCTCTAGTCGAAGTTCTGCTCGATTCTTCTCTCGACTACTTCAAAACAACCACTTCAATCAAGTGAGTTCATACCCCCATTTCTACGCTTGTAACTGATTTTAAATGTTTTTGAACACTTTACGGGGGAGAATACAAGTAAACAAACGGTTAATCCTGTGTGAAAACATCTATCTTTCGTTATACATTCCAGACTGTTGTTAATAACTATCATATGGATCATGCCTAACATACAAAACATCTTACTTTACTTTACCCTCACGAGATGGAATATGAGTATAAATATCATAAGCTCTATTTATACGTTTACATCATATTTAGGGTAACCACTTTCGTTATGACATCTTTATACATACAAGAACATACAAATCATTTTATGCCTTTATTATCATTATGAAAAAGGATAATCGTTACAGAAACAAACATATACATTTTAATACGTGACTTAATTGAGAATTCGTGAGGCATTCATCTTCAATATACCTTTTAAAGGTACCACTAGAAGTCATGTTTATAACCAGAATCTCCCGTCCGGAGAACATGACAAGTGTGTATAGATCTATACGGGACTAATGATCCCACGCCCTGACTGCTAGCTACAGTCCCCGGGGTGACAAGTGTCATCTCATTTCGACGCCTGAAGAACGTCGCTACAGGCAAATTATGATAGTACGGTTATGAAAACTCACTGGATAGACAATTATTATGGTATTACGTTTTAATGGGGAAAAGTAACAGATACAGTTCTTTTCACATTCAAATACAAATCTTCTTGTAGTTTTGTTTTATAATAAGACTATACATTATCTTTTGAGCATGTCATATTTGCTTACAGGTTACGGTCTTGGACATTAAGACTGCATCTCATTTAGGAAAATATAGGATTTTCCTGGTTCAACTACATACAGTTTATACAACGATCTTTCATACTCATTATATACATTTGTTAGAAAATATCGGATTTTCTGGAAAACATACACGAACTTTCGAATGGCATACATTTTATCAAAACACTACTTATGAACTCACCAACTTTGTTGTTGACACTTGTTCTTTGAAATAACTTGTATTCTCAGGAAAACGCTAAATCAGGTAGCAACTACTTTTTGAAGACTAACGCGCTGGCGTTAGTAACATATTTTGGATCACCATATTGTATTTGATATTTAAACATGTAACATATACAATCATGTAAACTTTTCAAATATATTTATATTATGGTGGTGTGTACTTTCTTTGCTATTCAATTGTTATGATACTGTACATGACGTCCTCCGCCCCCGAACGTTTCAGCCGTTCTGGTTTGGGGGTGTGACAGATTGGTATCAGAGCATTGTTTATAGTGAACTAAGTATATCAAACCATTTATTTTTGATATACAACTATAAACACAGCTGGGCAAAAACACTCTGAGTGAGAGTTATACTTTTAAAATGAAATTTTTATAAAGTATACATGCATACATTATCTAACAGGGTCAGTATCATGATGAAAACTATATAGAAGTATTATAGATGAGTTGTGCACTACGGTCATGCCTTGAGATATGTAATCGGAACTGGGATGAGTATAGCTTGATCAACTATATTTGTCCGAGAGCCGACCAACATATGACAGGGGATAGCTACAGTGGACAACAAGTCTAAAACTTACCAAACTTATAAAACTTAGAATCAAACATAACATTTAGAATACTATAGAAGTATTTTATGCATACAATAGTTTAACTTTGATGTTCAACCTTATGTGCCTTAGTTCTGGACAATTCTTATACCCCTATTCTCGTACAGACACAATGGCCGGATTCCACCTACCAGGAGACCCCTACTACCCGATCCAAGACAGTGGAGAAGGGATAAAGAATGATCCAGAAGAAGAAATGCAAGAAGACTCAGACCCAGATCCCGAAGACAATAACCTACCCTTAGCGACTTCGATCCAAAATCCTAATCCTCGACCGGAATTTCATGGCTCGACACCTCTATGGGCAACCAACCTGAATAGGTGGAGTCGCGAACAGGGCCAACCCCTTCCATACAACGGAGACCGAAGCTTCTACAATATGAGCGAGGGAGGCTCAGCAGACAGAGTCCTTCCTATATTGGTTCGCCGAATTTCTCGCATTGATGAACAAGGAAGGACAACCATCCATGGAACTGAGGAGAATGATGCGAACACTGGAGTCAATACAGTTCGCATCTGACAGTTAGGATTAGCTCATGGAAGAATCGTGAATCAAAATGAGGCCTGGCAGAGAGAGCTAACTGCAACTCAAGCTGAAGTTAGGGAACTTAGAGCACACCAGGCAAGGTATGAAATGCGTATGCTCGGGATGGAGCGTCAGTTGGCAGAACCAAAGGATCACCAGAACAGTTCCCGTCACGAGTAGGGAATACTCTACTCGCTCCTTCTTTTGGTTTGTGGAATAACCTTCGTACGTACTCCATGTAGTACTCTTTTCATATAAATATTCTCGTCTAGCAATTACTGTTTCACTAGACCTCTAAGCTGTCAAGTTTTTCCCTGTGTGGTATATTGTAGACCTACTACAAGGTCAAATTTTCCGAATTCTGTGTAACTTCTATACCAACTATTATGACAGACTTCTTGTTTCTTCTAAAAAGATCATCATTATCAACCCATGCTTTGGGCTGTGTAAACAGTTCGTGTCATAAACTGCTATAGCAACTCACTACACTGTCCCTGTCGATCTAAACTATTGTTGTTCAATGTTATTGAGCTCAACAACACCGGCGAAGTCTTGCCACCATTTCATCTGTAACCCTATAGCTGGAAATGCCTTCTCGCTATTGAAACAGAATCAAGCCTTCAATAAATCCAACTTTTCTATCACCTACACTTTTTAGAGAAAGAGACTGTTAGAATAGAATAACAAACCTTTACAACTTCAACTAAGGGCAATCAAAACAATGATGCAGATTAAATATGCCTGAGGAAAAGCAAGGACGACGTGTATATAGATACCAGGCTATAACAAATAAGTACCACCGAGGATAGGACAGAGAACAGAGGAAACCACTGGGGAAGCATACGAGGTGGTAGAGAACCTGATACGTCAGACTAATAAGTAATAGTTATTATTATCAAATGAGTTGGTAATTTTATTACTCATGCTATGAGATAGGTACGTCACATCCTTCTTCATAACTCGAGACAGTAAGAAAGATACCCTCTCCTAAAACCCATGAAACTAGATCAACTTAAGATTTCAAGATCCCTACCCTAAATTGTTGGAACTAAACTTAAAATATGATACCTATTCCAACCCTAAATCACAAATACGTCATAAGAATGTAAGTCGAAACATTAGAAATCGAATAACAAAATCAGGAAATTGTACTTATAGAATCCAACTAACAACGATCATAGTTATCTGACCAACTTGTTTCGCATCATGTATAAGAATCATGTCTTCACATGGAAATAACCGACCAACCAACGAAACACCACTCCTGCTTATTGACTCAGCTACTTTTCAAGCTGCGGTCACAGCCGCCGTGACAGTCATCATGGCACATCTCAACGCAAGAAACACTAGTAAAACTGGAATGGATGTCAAAAATTCAAATGTTTGTGTCAACCAAGGAAACCAACGAATGTCTACCCACAAGGATACTCCAAACCACAAACCTAGCAACACGAAACGAAGGTTTGGGAATGAAAAATGGGGCAGTTCAAAACAAGGGTCTACCAAAAGACAACAGGTAGTGACAGCTCACGCTGTTACTGTTCCTATCACCCCCACACCCACAAGGCCGTACAACGGCAACCAGCCTAAGTGTAACCGATGCAACTTTCATCATCACGGACCCTGCCGTGAAATGCATTGCACTAGGTGCAACAGTAAGGGACACACCGTCCGCTACTGTAGGGAACCAACCCAACCGACCGCTCCAGCCACAAATGTCGTAGTAGACCTTATTTGTTATGAGTGCGGAGCAACGGGGCACTTCCGAAGGGACTTCCTGAAGGCAAACAACAAGAATACTGGGGGAAGTGGCCAAGTAATCGCAATGGACCAGGAGGAAGCCGTTGCAGACTCCACTGTTGTTACGGGTACGTTTTTCCTCGATAGAACATTAACATGTATTTTGATTTATAGTGGAGCGGAAAGGAGTTTCGTGAGTCTTAAATTTAAAATTCTTCTTAAACAAACACCCCAATCATTAAGCAAAACCTTCATAGTAGTAATAACAAGGATAGACTAAAAGCACTGAAAACACACATGTAGAATGCACTATCCCACTAACGAACACTTGTCCTGATCGACTTCACAATTATTACGATAAGAAGTTCCCAAATAGCTACTAGAAATGGATTTGCTTGGTCTTCACCATGCCAATTGCATGTGCTATGAAAAGACCCTTCACTTTCACCGTTGGCTAACGAAACTCTATCGATTTATAACGACAAACCCGACACAACTCCCAAATCGTTTCTAGTTTCAAAATCATGTGGCAATCATATGAGGAGTGCTATATCCTTTGCAACCTTCCCGAAGTATTACCGACATACTATTTAGGAATAGCACACGCACGACGAGTCAAGCTCAAACGAAGAGGCTAGGAATGATTACGGTTAACCTATCACTACAAAGTGTGTATGCGAATGGTATACACAAAGCGATGATAGACGGACCAGGTATGAATTCAACTATGAAGATCAAGACAAAGCTGACCTGTATTACGAGTAATCAATACTAACATTTAGATGAACATAGACAAATAAACCCAAATCCACACGACCTCTACCGATCAAAACAATAGACAAAATAATGAAGATCCGCTGGAACACCCACGCTAGGATCTGGATTCACTAGAGAACAAGAAGATCAAATGGAACAGAAGTACACACATCTTTCCTCAACGATTGAAGTCCCAGTCAAAATGCGAATTTCGGGACGAAATTCTCTCTAACGGGGGGATAATGTAACACCAGCAAAATTAGGTCAAAAATAAATTTGTTTAGTAACCATAATTGAGTATACTAAGTGGTAGATATCGTAACTAGGTTTCCAAAAATATAAAGAACACTAAAATTCGAGTTATAACGAAGAAGTTATGACTGATCGACGATACGCGACAATACCGGTAAAACACTGTTAAGCATAAAACGAGAAATTTCAATAAAATACTTTTCAACCGTAGGTGTCTAAATGAAAGTTGTAGATATCCCAAAACCGTGAACATACATAAAAAGAACGCCCAAATCTGACTTCGTATGAGGAAGTTATGATTTTTCGAAGTTGCTGACCTACCAGTAGACAGCTAAAAACTCAAAATAGAGATCGAGCGGTCTTTAGCCGACACAACCTAAATGAAAGTTGAAGACCCCAACAATAGGAGTACAACAGTAAAAAGTCTGACGAAAATGGACATCAGATGAAGGAGTTATGGAATTTAAACGGACTTTTCCAGCCCCGGCCTGTTAAAAATAATATAATAAAAATAAAATCAAAATTAGCCGACGGAGTCTAAACGAGAGTTGTAGAGCCTTTTCACACCTACGCGTGCATATAAAGAACGTTGAAATCGGAGCTCGTACGCGAAAGTTACGGATTTTACAAGTTCGGGACACAAAACCCGAGGCTGACTCAGCCTCACGACGTGAGCTCGTGACTGATGGGTTCCAGAGTGTCAGCCACGTCAACTCATCGAAGAGGATCATCCTGACTAAGCCTCACGACGTGAGCAATCCAAAACTCACGACGTGAGACCCCAAATCAGCCCCTATAAATAGAAGCTTAATGGTGTCGGGTTTGGTGCTCATCTCTTTCCATCTAAGTGCCGTTACTCTGCATGATTACCTCGAGAAGCCTTCCTGAAGCCCCGGTTTTTCATACTCGAGTCCCGAAGGAAGTTCTACACTCCCGAGATCCCCGAGAATCCCGAGATTTCAACTCTCTCTAGTCGAAGTTCTGCTCGATTCTTCTCTCGACTACTTCAAAACAACCACTTCAATCAAGTGAGTTCATACCCCCATTTCTACGCTTGTAACTGATTTTAAATGTTTTTGAACACTTTACGGGGGAGAATACAAGTAAACAAACGGTTAATCCTGTGTGAAAACATCTATCTTTCGTTATACATTCCAGACTGTTGTTAATAACTATCATATGGATCATGCCTAACATACAAAACATCTTACTTTACTTTACCCTCACGGGATGGAATATGAGTATAAATATCATAAGCTCTATTTATACGTTTACATCATATTTAGGGTAACCACTTTCGTTATGACATCTTTATACATACAAGAACATACAAATCATTTTATGCCTTTATTATCATTATGAAAAAGGATAATCGTTACAGAAACAAACATATACATTTTAATACGTGACTTAATTGAGAATTCGTGAGGCATTCATCTTCAATATACCTTTTAAAGGTACCACTAGAAGTCATGTTTATAACCAGAATCTCCCGTCCGGAGAACGTGACAAGTGTGTATAGATCTATACGGGACTAATGATCCCACGCCCTGACTGCTAGCTACAGTCCCCGGGGTGACAAGTGTCATCTCATTTCGACGCCTGAAGAACGTCGCTACAGGCAAATTATGATAGTACGGTTATGAAAACTCACTTGATAGACAATTATTATGGTATTACGTTTTAATGGGGAAAAGTAACAGATACAGTTCTTTTCACATTCAAATACAAATCTTCTTGTAGTTTTGTTTTATAATAAGACTATACATCATCTTTTGAGCATGTCATATTTGCTTACAGGTTACGGTCTTGGACATTTAAGACTGCATCTCATTTAGGAAAATATAGGATTTTCCTGGTTCAACTACACACAGTTTATACAACGATCTTTCATACTCATTACATACATTTGTTAGAAAATATCGGATTTTCTGGAAAACATACACGAACTTTCGAATGGCATACATTTTATCAAAACACTACTTATGAACTCACCAACTTTGTTGTTGACACTTGTTCTTTGAAATAACTTGTATTCTCAGGAAAACGCTAAATTAGGTAGCAACTACTTTTTGAAGACTAACGCGCTGGCGTTAGTAACATATCTTGGATCACCATATTGTATTTGATATTTAAACATGTAACACATACAATCATGTAAACTTTTCAAATATATTTATATTATGGTGGTGTGTACTTTCTTTACTATTCAATGATTATGATACTGTACATGACGTCCCCCGCCCCCTAACGTTTCCGCCGTTCTGGTTTGGGGGTATGACACAAGTACTATCAGTCCTTTTCTCAAGAGTATAGGAATTAGTCACCAGGTTCCACCAGGCCTTCGCGCCTAATCGAAGGAGGTTCAGGGTGCACCTGACCTTCCAATCCTCCGGACAGGAACAGGTGAAGAAGTACCCCTCCTCATAAGAAATCCACCTCATAGCCACAATCGGGTCCTTGACCCCATCAAATTTTGGTGGCTTCGTGTTGCTGAAGTCCCAGTACCGAAATGAACCTCCTCCTCGGCCTCCCGTAGCAGCGGCAGTTGCGGTGGCTGTAGAAGCTGCAAACTCAGCCAAGGCGGCATACTGCTCATCAAACAGCTCAATTATAATGGTATTGATAGACCCAAAAATCATGGGGATGGCACCCTGGACGGCAACAGCTACCTCAGTAACAATCAACTCACGAATGTCGTCATCTGTCAATCTAGGCCTATCCCGACCACCAGCTCCAGAACCAGATCCTCTCGTGAACACCATGCCAAAAATTAACATATATATATATATATATATATATATATATAATAAATGTCATGGATCATACTATTACAATCATCACAAAGAGGCTAATCCCTCAGGGTTTGTGACTTCCTTGTTACACGTACGGGTCATGTGCTTTCAATAGTACGGGCCCATACTACCTTCCACACCTACCCATATTTATCCCAATGGATCATCACAAACTACCCAAAAATAAACCCACAACTAGGATACGCATACATCATATACTCACTCTCTCGAGAGTGGCTAATCATCCCTCATCTAGCCGGCTGCTCATATACTCACTCATGCAACTTCCGCCAACCATGTAGCCAGCCGTTCATGCTAATCATACATAATGTTGGATCCCATAGACATTTGAATACTTGATTCTACCCTAATCCCACAACCAAACAAGGAACATGAAATAAGGCTAAACAAAACATTCTCAGGCTGTAAAATCTTAGTTATGTATAATTATGATGCAGAAACTAAGCAAATACAGTAATGATGCCAATATCATCTAACATATCTGTCACACCCCCGAAACCAGACGGCGGAAACGTACGAGGGATCGCGTGACTTAAATTGAATATCATCACAATGAATATACATGAATCATAACATAAACATCACCATGCATCAATACATTACAACTGATATTGTTCACATCCAATACATTGTTTTAAATATTACACATCCATAACATAAATTGTTTGAGAGTTTTCAAAAAAAAACATAACATCCTAACATACTTGATATTACCCTTCAGCTTACCTGTTACCTGAGAATACAAGTTATTTTGAAAAACGTCAACATTTGAAATGTTGGTGAGTTCATAAGCAGGGTTGTGATAAAAATGATTTGTGTAGTTTATAAAACCCAGAAAATCCGATATTTTCTGAAAAGACAATTGTTTACCAAAGTGTGAAGATCCATAAGTTGATGCATGAATGATTTCAAAACGTGTATAAAAGGGAGTTTTGTGTTATAGTTATAGAAAAATACAAGCGAGTGGTATTGATTTCCTCGAAAAACCCGATGTTTTCCGATAACATAAAATATAATTGATTTTCAAATTGCTATACCGTCACAACGGCTGATTTTGATTACTCTTCCTTGATTTCTCGGATGGTATTGGATTAATTAATTATGTGAGTCGTTATAACCATGCATAATAATGACTATTTCGTCTGTCTTGGCAACCTAACGTATGCCAGGATTGATCTTAAGATTTTGTCACCCTAGACTGGCCGAGTCTAACTGTAGCGAACAGCTGAGGTGTTAGGGAGTCACCCCCGTATAGATCTATACACAAACTCTCGCTCTCCTTCCAGAAGACTTTGATTATAACTACAGACTACGAACGACCCTTAGAGGTGTCGCCCGTTATTACTCACTTAATCCAAACAACATTGATTACTATTGATTAACGACCTGAATTTGTTTACTTTGATTACACATAAGCCTAACAAACGAGGAGAAGAGGAATACAAAGTCCTGCTACTTTCGTGAGTTATTTTAGGCTGTTGGGTATACGAAGGACACGTTGGCCCATTTCGCATTTGATTTACTTGGACCTTACTAGCAATGCTAATGGGCCACTAAGGCCCAATAGCACTTAAAGCCATTGAGGGTCCCTAAAATATGAAATTGGGTCATAGAAGGCCCAATAACATTTATTATTATTATCCATTGGGCCCAAAAATCATGTTAATGGATCACAAAGGCCCAACAAGCATGATTGTAACTTTTAAGCCCAAAGTATCAAATGTTTACTTGTTTTAGGTATTGTATAATTGTTGGATGGTTTGATTGGACGATTGTAATTTTTGTATCGACACGAGACCGATCGATTTGTTTATAACGATTTTTGGATTTATACGTATATTCATCTTTCTATTTTCATGAGTTGTAGTTTTTGGTATTTTTGATTCAATTATCTTAACAATAAAATAATTGGTTCAAAATGTTGGTTTTGACCTTTTCAGCCCTTCTTTAATAAAAATAACAATTTTAGTCCTTTATACAAACAAAAGACATTTTAAGCCCTTAAACTATTTTCTTGACACTTTTGACCCATAGACTTGTTCAAGTGGTATTTTTTTTAGCTCAAAGCTTATTCTTTGGCAGTTTCAGCCCTTCCAGAAAAGTGTTTTTCGGTTAAAGTCCAAACTTTTTGCAACTTTTACAATTTTGGCCCAAATTCCAAAAACTTTACATTTTTGATCCTTTTTAGAAAAGAAAAAGCATTTTAACCCTTGAAATAGTTTTTGTTTACACTTTTTACCTCCTGTTTTGTGAAATTTATCATTCAGCCCCTTGAAAATGTGGTTTTTCGCAATTTTGACTCATTGGGCCGAAAAGCCCAAAATTTGGCCCATTAAGCCATAAATTTCATTTCTAACCTTTAAGAGAGTATGATATTCAAAAAAACACTTGTTTTTACTGTTTAGGCTCTTTTAGTCCTTGAGAAAACCGTGAATAGTAATTTTTCAACCCAACTTTTGTTTATTTGACAATTTAAGCCCAAAAATGGGTTTTATGTTGCAATATGTTTATCATAATCTTATAGGGTAATTTTCTTGACTTGTTTAGTGTAATATACCTTAGATCATGTTTGTTTTCCTTCTTATGCCATAGATCTTGAGATTTCTTTCTTTTTGTTTACATATTCAACACATAAGCACATATAATCACACATACATGCATAAAATCATACATAGCATACACATACACATAGATCTACACATTTTACTTGTATTCTCCCCCATAAAACTTATGAAAACCGAAAAGAGAGGGGTATGAACTAACCTTGAGTTTGTGGGTTTGGTTTTGAAGAAGAATGGAAGAAGTTTGATGCTATTCTCGGCCTAGCAAGCTTCTTGGAGGATCTTTGGCTTAGATGTGTTCTAAGAGGCAAGATCATGAATTTGAATGAATTAAAAGATGATTTTTGATGAGGTATAGAAGTTAAACTTTGGATTTAAGTAAGAACTTACCAAGATTTGTAACTAGAAGTGATTTTTGAATGAAAAACTCCTTGGAATACTTCTAATTCTCGAAAATTTGGATGAAAAGGAGAAGAGAGTTCTTATGTGTTTGAGAGAGATTTTTGAGAGTGTGTGTGTCTTTCTTTGGTGTTCTCGGCCGAAGAAGAAAAAAAAGGGGAGAAGAGAGAGAGTGAAAGGATGGTTGCTTGGAGATATGAGATGTTGCATGGAAGACCATAATATAATTGTGAGGTGGCATGTAAAAAGTCAACTCTTCCTCCCTATGTTTTGTGGTTGGGCCGAGAGAGGTAGAAGGAAGAAAAGAAGTTGGGCCTTTTTGTGCTTAAGTCCATAATATGGCCCATTTAAATGATTTTCGGCCCAATTGGTCTTTGGAGATGGCTCACGGCCCAAAATAAATCAAGGAATGAGTTTTATGGCCCATTAGGGCTATTTAGATTTGTTATGGCCCAATAAGACCCATTGAATATAACCTAGTTTATTTTAGGTTTATAAGGCCCAAAATATTAAGTTTCATGCATATGGGTCCAATTAGGGCCCATTTAAGAGTTCTAAGTCCAAAATAGTCAAATTGGAAGCTTATTGGCCCATTAGGCCCATTAAGAAAATCCTAATCCAAAAATGAACTTAAATCGGGATTTTTAGGGTTTCCAATTTTTGTTGACTATTTGAATGCTTGTATAGGAATTTTGTTGTCATTGATTTAATCACAATACATGTTTTCAAGTTTTAACTACAATGTCACTCTTTATTAAGTGTTTACAGCGTATCAGAATTCCTAGTTGTGACAATATCTGAAGCAAATACGTAGAGTATTCATTTGGCCAGATTACGAGGTCTTGACCAGGTATGCACAGCGTACCCTCAAGTACGCCCAACGTACTCGGCTTCCACCTTTTCTCCTCTATTAAGTGCTTAATACATCAAGTCCTTTCGTCCAAAGCCTAGATCTAGTCCCACATAACATCTTAAATCATAAATTTTCCAACTTTATGATCTTGCATGGTTATTAAATGCCCAACACCAAAACCCTAACCTATCCAAAGGTTATAAGCCGCCAAAATGGATGCATAGAGGGATGTGAACAATCAAGATCCCATTTTTATAACTCTAGACACTCTAAAATTGTCCAAAAGGACAGCTCATTTGGTCCAGAGTAGCTCGTACCCAAATAGACCAAGATTATGGGACTAATAAGCACAAAACTCCACATCTAACACGATCTAATGAGAAAACCAACAAGTTCATAAGTTTATACCTTCTGGAGGTTGCTCAAGGAGTGTAAGTCTCATATTTACAAAGCTTGGAGTTCCTTCCTTGCTTTCCAGTGACTTCCTTCCTTCAAAAGTGTACACCAAACACCAAAATGAGCTCAAAACACCAAAAATGGAGATTAGGGTTTGTAAGGGACGAACTGGGCAATGGAGGCTGATGAGGGAGAAGGTATTTGGAGTTAATGATGCTTAAATAGGGCTCAAACCCTAAAAATTAGGGTTTGAACATTGACCACGTACGCCCAACATACGTACACAGCTCCACGTTTCTCATTTAAGTGCCAAGGGACCAACTTTGCAAACATTTTTTCATATTAAGGGGTGAAATATGTAAATTACCTGGATGATGAATGTTACAAATTTCCACGTATTTTATTTAATGTGGAAATAAAAAAAGTTGAATATTTATCGATAGTGACAATGACGATCATCAATTGTGAATGATCTAAGCTTCATGTGTAGTGAAACATCGATTTTTTGATTTAATATTTTTTTCAATTTAATTTGTATTGGGTTATGTATATTGGATTATATCCTAAAAATATCAGGCTATTAAAATGTTGAATAAGGGCTTTAAAATTTTGATTTATACAATTTTTTGTCAAAAATATTAAGGAGGTTCATTTAAGGTAGGTCACAAAGTTATATTATATATAAGTTATTATAATAAAATAAAAAAGGTGTGTCAAGTCACCGAACGTGATTGCATTTAACCTTGCCACTCACTATAAGAATTATTTAGACCCATAGAACTTGGTACTATGAAAGTTATCTATGTCAAGCCAAGTAGAAACTTGGAATATCCTCTTACCAAACTTCTAAAGAGAGATTTGGTTGGGACTACCACGAGATTTATGGGTCTAAATTCACAATATAATCATTTACTGATGGAAACCCAACTTGGAGGCATCTATGCGAGGTAGGATAGTACATCGTTGCCAAGAATTAGGTTGAGTCAAAACTCTTAACAAAATTTTGGAGGCATCTAATTAATGAAAATGTTATATGATCTAGAGGTGATACCTCCTCAACTGGATGTTAGGGCTTTATCTTTTAAAGGGTCATGAATCGGGTTTATTATATATGATCGTATTCATGCTTAGAGAGTAAGCTAAGACAACAAGTTATATGTGGGGATAAGTTGGAGTAGCACAAGGTACTTGGTTTAAATCCATAAGATATTATTTAATTTATTTCTTCTTGTTTATTCACGTTAAACCTGAATTTAATCTGCGTGACAGCTAGGTGACGTCGTGTGCCTGAGTGAAAGGAAACCTATCAACTTTGTGGGGGATTATTGAAAATATAGGAGGTTATATTTAAAAGTTGGTATATTACGTTTATCCCACATATGTGTAAGGAAGAATGTTATGTGAGTTTATAAGGACTGTCTAGCCTTAAGCCTTTAAAGGCTTTAGTGGAGGTTAACGGATGGGTCAAGCCTACATGTACACTTAGGCCCCGTTTGATACGCATCTTTCCAGGTCCAAACAGATCTTTCTGGCTGAATGGACCGGAAAGACTGTTTGATTTGCACAAAAGAATGGGTCTTTCCCGGTAAGATATGTCTTTCCCAGAAAACCCCAAAATTATATCTTTCTGGCTGAATGGGCTGGAAAGACAATTATACACCAAACCCCGCATCTTTCTTTCTTTATTGGATTATTAATTTTTTTTAATAACTTTTTTTAAATTTATTTTTTATTGAATTATTAATTTTTTTCATCATTCTGCACAGTCAATCAGATGTACAATTAAACAACATTGTTTCTTTCCCAGTCAGAAAACTTTCCCATACAACATTTTATTAGACAACACTTTCCCAGACAGAAACTATCAAACGGGACCTTAGTCGGGCCAAGGATGAGAGACGCAACGTTTGCAAAATGGCGCGATTTAGACATACTTTGTACTTCTCGTGACACATCATTCTTTGATGAGCTTTTATTTTCGTAGGGTTCCGGTCGGATCGGGTTGCATCAACCCGGTCAACATGTTGACTACACTTTGATTTCGTGAATGGACACAATGAGTCCGCTAGAAGTCTAAAAAAATCAAATAAACTCCATGTTTGAAATCTAATAAGCTTCTAGATAACAACTTCAACTCGTAGGATTTTATCCTATCAACGAATTGCCATGTGGCAGCCTATTAGAGGCCATACATTGTCAACAATCCTATTTTTTTTAAGGCTTCTAGAATTTTTGAATTACTATAAATAAGATCTCTTAGGTCCTATTTATTCCATGTCTCTAATCAAAAATTGCAGCCTCCTCTATGCTCCCCCTCTCTATCTACAACATGATTTCATCATGTTTTTCGAATATTCGTTTTGCGTTTAGCGGTTCTTCCATTGTTGAAACAAAAAAATAACTATGTTCGGTTACAGGGTTCTGCGTACGTTGCGACTTGCATCCTTCAAAGTGCATGAAAACAATTACATACATGAGTCATTATGCTTAGTCTTGTCTTTTAATTCGTCCGATAACGGGACAATCGTTTTCTATATTTATTATAATCTAATCCGATCTGTAATGATCGATATTGGTCCTGAACGAGGGTTAGTAATCAAGTAATAATAATTGGATTTATTATTTACTTGGTTATAATGATTAAATATTTAATCATTTAATCGTTTGTTTGATATTTTGATAGCTCCATAGTTATTTTACAATATTAATTATCAATTTGTTCTATTATCTTGTTTGAAATACAATAATGTGAAGAAGGCGTTGGTTGCGTTACGGTAGTGGTTTATTTGAAAAGCAAGAGACAAAATGGTTTTTAAAAGTTCTCTCATTACGGGATAAGAAACGGGCAATTCTATCTAGTACTCTTATTATTATAAATTAAGAAAACATAAAACCAAAAACATTGTTTAAAGTGGTGCTCCTAGTCGTTGTACGTAATCTCAATAGTGTAGGCCTTCCAAAATAATTATACTTGATAATAATCTAATATGTATTTTTCGAATATTTGAGTGAAAAATAAATAAATGGGGCATAGACAGTAAAGTGTAGGTGGACAAGTGTGTGTATAGGGAGAAACAGGGTGGTATCATGATCACAGTCGGTGGTGGAAAACAAACGTATTTGAGACGACCACCGTGACTTGACGCCGTCTCTTTTAATTATATTTTTCTCTCCAACTTAAAAGTATATTCATAAATCTACTCTTGTTACAATTTTATCATATTCCAATCTTCAAAAGAATATAAAGAAACGATAAAATATTACGGTTTAAATAACAGTACAAGTGGCAAACTCTATTGGTTGTCCAGTCATCTTCAGTCTCAATCATGTGTGGTTATTTATCTAATTTTACAATGTATTAATATAATTAGAGAACTATATAGTTAAAATAATATCCTAATTTTTTAAATAAAATAATTTTAGAAGGCTATAAGCAAAGACGTTTTATGTATCTTTTAACATGTTATCCGAAAAATAGTAATAACCTTTTATATAAATACCTGTTGAAATTATGATATATAAATATTATAATAAGATAAAAAGGGGAATGTCTAGAAGCTAAATATTTGGAGGATGAAATACAAATGATTAACCCTAACAAATACTTAAAGCAGCTTAATATTTGTAAAATGGAAATCATTGGGAGTAATAATGAACCCCAGGAGACCAACTAACTACCCATTTACTACTTCTCCATGTGTAACATATTGTATTGATTAGAGTAGGACAAAAGAATCACAGTTATTCATTTATGATCTCTCTAATTCTTTTATCAAACTCATGCTTATGGGGTTGACCACAATATTTAAATTTGGTGCATTGTTTAAATACCGATTCTTTTCTTTCAAAATAAATATAAACATCAATTTGTACATCATCCTGTAAGTTATGATTATATTAGTAAGCCATAGACAAAAGGTTCACACTTGAATATTAAATCTAATATAAATTGACTAAGACAATATATATATATATATATATATATATATATATATATATATATATATATATATATATAGGGCTAGGTTCAAATGTTCCTGACATCTATTGTGTGCCCGTAAGCACAAATCTGGACCAACAGATGGAATAGAATCAAAGTCATGATATGAGGGTCTATGATATTAAAATAGGGTAACATGTACCATATAATCACGTAAATTTCAGCATAAGGGTATTTTGGTCAATTAACCTATATTAAAAAAGGAAATTTCTAGATTTTTTGGAATAGTTAATACCCTTATTTTTTAAAATCTGAAATTTTTTAATTAATTCAAATTTAATTATAATATAATTTTTAATAATATCTGATTTCATTCTGTTAGAATGACATAAAATCAACCATAAACTAGTAAATATATATTTGATTTTATTCTTGCAGAATATGGTTATATTCAACAGTAACATTTTATAAAGAATACAAGTCTTCTTGCACCAATAATATATCAAATAATTACATTGTATGATTGTGATACAAAGAACATTCTTGAATAATAACAACATTCTGAAAGAATAACAAGTGTAATTCTTAAAAAATAACAAGATTCTTAAAATATGAGTGTAATCAATCTTTAATTCATTCTTCAAGCCTTTCTCATCATGTCTTCAAACAATTCTTCAATCTATTCCTATCACAAATGCAACAAAAACTAAGAATGGTTAAAAAAATATCATATTCTTTAAGAATGAGTTTACTGAACCTGTTCATTATGTGAGAAAATATCATAACAAATCAATTACAAAAAAGGCAAACACAGATTCTAAAAGAATGATTAACTCCAAAGTGCAATTTCCATCTATTCTAGCAGAATATTCTGACATAATATATATATATATATATATATATATATATATATATATATATATATATATATATATATTCTGATAGAATAACCAGGGCAACAACGTTATCAGTTAATAGTAATTGATCCATTCTACAAGAATAATCAAGTAACACATTGGATCATGAATGATTCAAATCTTTATTATTTTTTTAATTATACTTAAGCCATTATATAGGAACGTATGCATAAAGAATTACACACAAACTCCAAAGACAAGTAATCACTACCCATCTAAAAACAATTAATATATTGATTTAAAAAGTCACTACAATATTTATCATCTTAACTTACGAAAGCTTTAGCATTCCAAATCCAAAACAAAATACACAAACGAATTAACTTTTCAATATATACTTATGATTTGATAAAATTCTTCTTTTTATACTACACGAGATAATATTTACTAACTATTACAGATCTTGTTTTTGTGTGTTTGGGATAACAATACAGACCATGCTTTTAATTTTAGTATTCTTAATTTCTTTAGTTTAATAACCATTATCTAAAAATGTATTGGGGTTTTACTCATCGACTAAACCACCCAACATTTTCAAACGCTAATTGGAAATTTGGAATAAATAGAATAACATACCTTCATTTCGATACCTGCACTTTGGAACGCCTCTTCTAATTGGAAATTTGGAATCCTCCTGTTCTTCAAATTACAATTAAAAAAAATAGAGAAATCAACATTAAATCCAAGTTAAAAATTTGGCTGATTTCTTGTGTTCTTACCTTCTTATATACGAAGACCCATCACCTATAGGTGGTATCGGAATTTAGAGGAGATAAATGATTGCGGCGAGAATGAGGTAGAAGTGGCCGACGGTGGAGAAAGAGGAGGAAGAAATTGGGTGGAGTAATGAGTCGTTGATCATTATTACAGGGAAAAATGACGGCAATGCCGGTATCTGTAAGAAAGAAGGAGGTTGCACCGGTGGTGAGGGATGAAGTCGCGAACAGAGGAGAACGGCAATAACGTAGATGCAAATGTGATGGTAGGGTTTTGAATTGATTATCCTTATTTAAAGGGTATTAAATGTTTTAAATAATTACTAAAATTAAATATGGTAAAGATTACTATTATACCCTTTAACAATTTAATAAATATTTAATATTTCCTAATTTTTGATTGGAGCATTCAGGAACACAATACTTGTGAAAAATATATGAACCTATCTCTCTCTCTCTCTCTCTCTCTCTCTCTCTATATATATATATATATATATATATATATATATATATATATTATAAAGATGTTCAAAGTTAGGAATAGTAAACTAACATGTTTTTTTGTCAACTTTTCTTTTTATTCTTTAGCCATTTTGACACTTTTGGTCATTGCAATCAAAATTTTTACATTTTTTTTGGAACCTTTTAATATTCAAAGTTTGGCCACAAAACTTTAAGGAATTGACAACTTTGGGCCATTTTCTAAAAACTTGTTAATTCCAACCTCTTTAATTCTTTAGTCATTTTAACACTTTTGATCCTTGCAGTCAAAACTTTTACATCATCTTTTTTGTCAACTTTGCCCCTCATTCTTTAGCCATTTTGACTCTTTTGGTCCTTGCAATCAAAATTTTTACATTTTTTGAAACTTTTAATATTCAAAGTTTGGCCACAAAACTTTAAGGAATTGAAAACTTTGGTCCCTTTTCTAAAAACTTGCTAATTCCAACCCCTTTAATTCTTTAGCCATTTTGACACTTTTGGTCCTTACAGTCAAAACTTTTATATTTTTTCATAAAAAACATAAAAAATGGCCCGGGGAAAAGCCCGGGTTTTTTTCGCTAAAAGAGTCAACAACGAGTTAGGAATAGTGAAACTCACGTTTTTTTACTGTTATCATCCTTGCACTTTCTTTGTCTGTCATTTTCTTCTTTTGTATATTTTTTCTATATTGGTCCTCATATTTAACTTTTTTGTTTTTCTACTGCCCTCTATCTATCCGTCTCCGACTGTTTATCCGTATGAAAATAATCCAAAGTCAACTAAAAGAATCAATAATGACGCCTATTAATCTATAAAAAACGACACACAAATCAGACCCACACGGCCCATGCAGAGCATGGGCAACATATCTAGCTCTGATTAAACATGACTATTACTACTTTTCTATTGGATTTTTTCTGATATTATTCTTTCTAAACAAAATGGAAGAAATTAGTAGAAGCCTAACATAAAGATTACAATACGAAAGTTGGCCCGGAAACCCTCGTTAGGGAAGTTCCCTTTCCAAAAAAAATACGAAAGAACAAGCCTCAAGAGGGCACGACTCCCAACTATAATTGGTATGTACATGACCCAAGAGTAGCATGGACCATTTCGGGTAGCTTTCATCAGGACAATTTGATAGGATGGATATTTGAGTAAGAGGTTATTTGTGATTTATTAATATATTATAAGTATAATATATTAATTGAGAAATCATATTATTTAATTAGTATTGATCAAGAATTGATTTGGAATTAATTTAGTGATTAAAAGAGACTAATTAAATTAACGGGGACTGATTATGTAAATCAGTGAGACATATGGTTTGGGCTAATGATCTATGATTAATTTGTAATGGGCTAAGCTTATGTGAAAGTCCATAAATTATTAGTCCATATAAGTTATGGATCATAAGCCTAAGTGTAAGAATTAGGGTTACATATAACTCTTGGAGTTCTACACTATATATGTGTAACCCCTTTAGCCAAAATCGGACCTAAGAGTGACATTGCATGAGTATGGACGATTTTTGGTACCTAACCTCCCGCTCATTTGTCTTCCAATTGTTCATGATGTTTGTGACTTGTTTGAGGCACAACACTTGGGGTGCTAAGCTCTTGAAAGGCCAAAATACAACAAGATACAAAAGGAGGTAATTTTCTAACTAGTATTTTATGATTCATATGTCAAATTGTATGCTAGTTGTAGGCTTCATGCTTTGGAAATATTATTGCATGTATAACTAGAGAAAACTTAGATCCAAAGCATTTAGGGTTGTATGTGCACCATACGATGTTGTAGTACATAAAACCCAACAGTGGGTATCAGAGCCTTGGGTAGTTTTCAGTTATATAGTTGCATTTGTGAATTGTTTAAAGCTGGAAAACTAAAAAATTGCATTCTGCCAGACTGGACTCGCCGAGTCCATGGATGAACTCGACGAGTTCATGATGAACTCGACGAGTCCATGAACTGACTCGACGAGTCGGACAATCTGTTGGCAGATTTTCGGGATTTTTGGCCTGTATTGGATTGGGATCACTACCACAAACTGTTTTGCATCATAAATATGTTTTTTCTGATATGGTAGTGGTTATACTCATCCAATCAAAAGATAATTGTCAAAATTTTAAGATAATTGTTGGTATATATGATAAAAAAAATTACTTGTAAATTGTTGATATGAATTATCTTGCCTTATAAGTTATAAATTAGATCAATCCTAGATTATACGATAATTTTATTTGTTAAAATTAATCTAAATGTTTTTTAATGACTTCCATAACTTGTCCTCAAGTTATGGAACATTAAAAGTCGCATCCATTAAAATTACATTAAACTCATAAGTTATGGAAATGAAAAGGTTTTCAAGAATTGTGTTATGATCAAATTGGTAAGAGATAAAAAATAGTTATTTTATGAGTTTATAGTTTGATCTAAATGTTTTAAGGGGTTACAAATTTTATCATCAAATTTGGAACTCAAAAGTTTTTTTAACGAGTTACAAATAAATATTAGTTAAATTGATCATAATGTTTTTGAAGAGTTCCATAAGTTATGGAACTTGAAAAGTCTCATCTTCATAAAACAAATTAACTCCTTAAGTTATGGAGTTCAAAAGTTTTCAAGAATTACAAAAATTGCCCTCAAGTTTTAAAAGTTGAAAAGTCTCAATTAAGAAACATTGAATTCATTGAAACCCTAGTAATTTGAAAAGTTTTCAAAATGTAACCCATGGGTTCATAACTTAAAATTAATTAAATAGTTTTAATTTGATTTGGCATCTTGATGTTTTCGAATAGTTCAATTAACTCTTATGGACTTTATTAATAGTTAATTAAATGTTTAATTAAAAGAGTATTATTAAATCCATAATCATATGGTTTAAGTTTAATTAAATTAAGAGTATAGATTATTAATAGATTAAACCATCAAGTATTTTAAAAGTTTAAAATACACCCTTATACTATATAAAATTAAAAGTCTAATATATTATATATGTATAATTAAAAGGTCAGTCTTACCGTTAGTAGGTCTTATTCACGAAGCCAATCTATAAGGGGGGTATAAGGAAACTGCCTATAAAATGGCGGTTGAATGAGTGTCCACTCTCACCCACCGCTTCCTTGATTGGTGGAGGGTCATTAGCCGAACGGGTAGGATAGGACACAAACTGCCACTTAAAGTATGATGAACGTACAAAGTAACTAAACATTTATAAATTTCCAATCTTAGTTACTTAGGAAAAATGTGAATTTGGTGCTAACCCAAGAAATTGCACTTTGCACCTTGCTAAGTCATTAGTGGAGCGTGTGTGGTTAACCAGCACACTAATTTGGGACTAGCAAGGGTGGCAAAGGGTAGCTTGATGTTAATCATGGATCAATGGAGCGTGTGTGGTTAACCAGCACATTGATTAGGTGATTTGTAACATTGAGAGTACCAAGCTAATTTGCATGCTTATTCACACCTTGTTTATGATCCTCGGAATCCCAGTCACCAACTTGAAGGGCATAATCGAGATTAAACATGCCATTGACAAGTTCAATGAATCTCAAAGGATCTATGAATTTCAATTCATTTAAAACCTAAAATTCATTTTCGTTTTTCATGGTGGAAATTGGTAAATCGTCATTTACCTACCTTCAAATATTTTACAATTGGATTATCGCATCCCTCTTCCGAATTGTAAAATATTGTGTGTGGTCCTATCCTTAATATTTCATTTTGGGTGTTATGAAAAGGACTTAAATCAACTAACTTGAATTTATCCCTTATAGATGTCTAGTTCTGACAACTATGGTCTTCCTGAATCTTTTGGAAAAAGCTTTCCTTATGAAGATGATGTCCTACGATTGGATCGTGGAAATGGATATCATGTTTCACTTCCTCCACCTCCTCCAATAATTCTCCCTAACCTACATGTTCAAAGACTTGAAAAGTTCAAGGTCACTCAAACCCTATTGGCAAGCAAACAATAAGATGGAAGGTCTGTGTGTGCACATGTCTTGGAGATGAAGTCACACATTGACAGGCTAGGAATGTTAGGAGTCGTTGTCTAGAGGAAGTAGGCTGTTGACTTGGTTCTTCAGTCACTTCCTAAGTCATATAGTGAGTTCATTAACGATTACTATATGACAGACCGCGACATGTCCCTTATCGATCTTACCTATTTGCTAATTGCTGCTGAATCAGCAATGATTTGGCGCACTGGTAAAGCAAATTTGATTGGAAGATCTACTTCCCAAACTTCCATGGACAATGACAATGGAAACATTGGAAGTCCAGAAAAGATTTCTCTTTCCAAGGGAAAGGGAAAGGCTAAGTCTGAGATTGTCCTATGTACCATTCCGAAAGAGTCTGTTTGCTCCTATTTCCAAGAGAAGGGGTATTGGTTGTGAAGCTGTCGTATCTACCTGAAGGACCACAAGGATGGTAAAGTCAAAACGTTTGACTCTGATTCAGGTAAGTCCATTATCTAACTCTATTATATTCCTATTTGTAGATTCTTAATACATGATGTGATAAGATTACATTTTGATGTTTTGTAGGATCGAAGAAAAGAAAGGAAGCTTAAAGGAAGAGTAAGTTGAGTCTGATCGCGAAGAGATGGATTTCGATCGCATGGTTCGATGATCAAATTTGTGAGCTGCTGCTAGGAGTTATAATAGATTGCTTAGGAATATGTAATAATATAGTTTTCATTTGTAATTGCATTGTAATGAAAAGTTTTTCCGCAATTTTATAAATAAAGAAAATTTTGATTTTATCTTGTTTTATATTTCCTTGCAATGCCTTTTGTGAAAATTTATGTTTGTATGTTTCTATTTTTAACAATATGGATTTGATTCTTTCGTTTGTGGTAGTGTCAAAATTTACAAAATAAGGAAATACTCTCATCGCCCAAGTTTCAATTGGACAAAAACTTGGAATCATGCGGCTTGTATTGTGTGATGAATGAGAACCTTCGTCTTTGGGAAATTAAGACTAATTCCTTGTTCACATGTATATGTGAGTCAAGTGAAGGACTAGGGGATCAGACACACTTGGTTGTGCGCTGGTCAGGTCCACCACAAAGAACGATAAGAATATTCGTCATGATTTACTAAAAGTTTAGTAAATATGGTTATACTTACAAGATTAAGCATAATTATGAATCGTTGAAAAAGTTTCAGTGTATAACAGAACGAATAAGAAGAATCAATTAGGCAGAAAGATAAAAGTTTCTCCAATCTGAAAAGAAGGGAGAGTACTTTAGTATCGTGTTTATGATCATTCTAATGATTATGGAACCATATCACAATTGATACTCTAAAGACATCTTAGTGCATTTGTATGGCTAAGAAGAGGAATCGTGAATTGTTGAAATGGTTAAATAAAAAAGGTGAATCATACTTCGTTCCAAAATCGAGTCTTAGAGTTGTACTCCAAGATTGTAACTTGAGTGACATATCTTAAGTAGGTTTATAACACGCATCAAATGTAGAGTAAAATGTTACTTACTCTTGTACATTTGGAATTGGTAAGTTGTGATGTCTTGGATAAGACAAAGACCAACTAGGACCAATTGTGTGAAGTGTTTGTCTTGATAAGAACCCGCACTAACTCTTGAATATTTTTTTGTTAAGTAATGGTTCTTGACAAAGAAAATCTTATATGTCAAGAGGTCAGTGGGAGTCTTAAAGATCTTGAAAAGTTTCAAGAACTAATCAAGAATAAACCTATTATTAATCACTAGCACACGACTCAGGGTTTGCAACCTATCGTGTTGACATATTCTTGTTTATGTGCTCATTCAAGTTAAGTTGACCACGCATGTAAGTTCTATGAGTTCTCAATTGTTTGCATAACAACTTGGAAGAAATGGTAGACCTTTGTGCTGCCAGCTGGCAAGAAATTAAGATTGAACAAGTTCAGTCCATATGAGTTTGGATTTGTCACTAACCTTGCCTTGTGATTATGGTTATGACAAATTCACATGGATAGGAACACATACACCATTAATCTAAGTGACAAAGGTTTCTCTCCGCTTCATGAAAATGATTGTGAGGAAACATTTTCACTAAGTAGATTTTAAGGAGATAGCATTTGTGATATTTTCATTCTCAAATTCGATTATGATTACGGCATCCCTCTTCATAGTTCGAATTGTGAGAAATGGAAAAAGGTCTAAACATTTGAGACTTATTACTGTAAGTTCTGAAATTGGTTAGACACACATGTGAGCTATCTAAGGAAAAGTGTATGAGTTTGAGAAGCCTAGATAAAGTCTTATCGAAGCATCTTGTATCAAAAATATGAACTTTGGTAAGGAAATCAACAAGTATTGATTTCTAGAAGTCCAGCTTATTTCTGAATACATGTCAAAGGTAGTAGGAGCATAAGTGTTATGCTATTAAAGAAATAATTGTTATGTTAGTGGGAGCATAATCATTATGGTAAGTGTTGCAAGTTAGCAATGTTAATTATAGAAAACAAAAGTTTCAATTCGCAAAGTTGCAGAGTTTGAAAAGTTGTTTTGCTATAATTAATGGAGAGGAACTCATACTTCATTTCAAAAATCGAATCTTAGATTGTGAGATTATACTTCATTTCAAATCTAAAAGCTTAGATTGTGAGATTTTAATAAAATTTAGTCAAGGATATATATGAATGTTATGTTGGAATAGTTGAACATAAGGAAATTCTATATATGGAAATATTATAGCAAGAGAATGGTAAAGTATCATGTCTTTATGTAAGACATTATGAATCATATCCCATATGCTTCGGGTATAGGATCGATTGCATATGCTATACTATTTATGTGTTCTGAATTTTCCAAATGCCTAGGGCATTAAGAAGGAAAAAGGACCAGAACCGGATATGACTAAAGTTGATAAACAATTGCTAAGAACAATCTAAGGTTCGCCAAAGATTGACATTATTATTAATAGACAAGATTCTATTAATAATGAGCTGTCATATGGAAAATATGGAAATGTTTCCATAATGGGAGTTGGATATTAAGAATCTATGTGTAGGATGGAGACTTTTATGCAAAAAGGATGTTCAAAGGAATGTACTTTGAATTTAAGACATCGCTTCCATAGAATTGTTTTGTTTTCAATCTCCAGTAGAATACTTTGTAATTTCATTGTCCAAGTCTTTGTGGCCTTGAAATTACAAAAGGATCATTGCATAAAGGTTAGAACCTAACACATTCTAATAGTGGCAAGATTCTGGCATTCTTACACTTGTGATAAAGATTTGGAGTTGTGGAATGAGTTTCATTGAAGATGTATTCAATTGATCTATTTCACAAAGAAAGGACCATAGGTAAACATAGTATGCATGCTTGGAGCATGGAATAACTATTGTTTTAATTCAATTATAAAGTTGATTAATCGAAACATTATACAATGAATAATGTGTAATCAATATGGTGATTAAATAAAAGGTGTTTTTTTTATATTGAAAATTTTTGAGACCATATTGGATTCGATTATTCTTGTGTTTCACTTTGCATGTTTTGACTTTCCGAAGAACTAGGTTATTCAAACTATCCACAGTCGATCGTACTTTGAAAGTAGGTATTGAAGCTAGACTGTCATGAATGGGTCTGTAGATTGTCTAAAGGTGTTTAGACATAGCACAGGTTTGCTGCAGTATTCATGAGTACTCCTGTAATAAGATTTGAGTATTGGATTAAACCCACACTCATTTGAATCACTTCATGGATTTTATCACGAGTGATCATGAGACGATAATATCTTATATTCTTGAAACCAAGACATATGAGTTGCAATTTACAAGTCGGTTGCACATTGATGATATGTAAATGCACCGGTAACTCGGTGTTATAAAACGTATCATTGTGTGTGATTTGGTGAGTAAATAGAACAAGAATATGAGTCGAATTTTATCCGTTCCTTTTACCCAATGAGGGATAAAAGCGATATATGTGGGCCCCTCGATGATTTAGTGATGACAACCCTAAGCGCTTGGCCAAGCCTGGACTGATTTGATTTGTTCAATTAGTCGGTCGTCATAAATCGGAAATCGGAAAACAAAATATGAACATAGAGAATGATTATAATCCATATCTCAGTTCATACGATATTTGGAATGGAGGAATATATGATCCCTTATCTAATGGACGCGTTATTGATCAGAGTTCGACAACGACTTTTGAGAGCTACGATTGCTAGTCGGGTTTTGAAGTTGTACTTAAAATTATAGTTATTAGACTTATCCAAGTGGGAGACTGTTGGATTAGGTGTCTAAGCCCATAACTATAATTGCTATGTACTTGACCCGAGAGTAGCATGGTCCATTTCGGGTTGCCTTCATCAGGACAATTTGATAGGATGGATATTTGAGTAAGAGGTTATTTGTGATTTATTAATATATTATAAGTATAATATATTAATTGAGAAATCATATTATTTAATTAGTATTGATCAAGAATTGATTTGGAATTAATTTAGTGATTAAAAGAGACTAATTAAATTAACGGGGACTGATTATGTAAATCAGTGAGACATATGGTTTGGGCTAATGATCCATGATTAATTTGTAATGGGGTTACATAAGCCTAAGTGTAAGAATTAGGGTTACATATAACTCTTGGAATTCTACACTATATATGTGCAACCCCTTTAGCCAAAATCGGACCTAAGAGTGACATTGCATGAGTATGGACGATTGTTGGTACCTAACCTCTCTCTCATTTGTATTCCAATTGTTCATGATGTTTGTGACTTGTTTAAGGCACAACACTTGGGGTGTTATGCTCTTGAAAGGCCAAAATACAACAAGCTATAAAATGAGGTAATTTTCTAACTAGTATTTTATGATTCATATGTCAAATTGTATGCTAGTTGTAGGCTTCATGCTTTGGAAATTTTATTGCATGTATAACTAGAGAAAACATAGATCCAAAGCATTTAGGGTTGTATGTGCACCATAGGATGTTGTAGCACATAAAACCCAACATGAAATGGACTCCATGTACCAGGATTGATCCGAGTGATTGAGATTCATGCTTTGGAATGCTTCACCAAGGTCGGTTGGAATGAGTACATCATACTATGATTGTTGCACTGGTTCATATGGTGTTGATTATGCAATAGTAGGTTAGGTTGAGCATGCAACATGAGCTGCGAACTGTTGGGCCTGGTTAATTGTGGTTTGTCGCTGGCCATAGGCTATGGTGTAGGCCATAAGGTTTGTAATGGATATGGATACGCTGGAGGAGCCCACCATACCCATAGTACCTAGTTTGGCTACAGTAAACCAGGTGTAGAACTGCATCATCCCTTATTGGAGTGTCATCCCTCACGCGGATATCGTCCTCCAGATTAATTAGGTGTTGCGACCATGATCCCTGCCAAAATTCCACTGATTTCCATCACGAGTTGGTGGTCGTTGTTGGTTGTCTTCTTTCTTTTGGCGTGTATTAGAAACTAGAACATTAGGGTTAGTAAGGTTTTGTTGTGCCATTTGACGGTATTGTTCAAGTTGCAGCATGTAACAATTGGTAAAAATCAGAACTATTGTGCAATGCCATATATTGTTTATAAGCAATGAAAGTATAATATAAAAAATTGTTTAAGAAATTAATCATGTTCATTGGAATAATATAAGAGTTTTATGAAAACAAGATGCGTGATTAATGTTTGATTCTATTGTTGTCCGTGTTATGTCAAATTGAAAATTGTTCCGTGAAATCAAATAAGCAACACTTGATCACAAAATTTAAATTTTTGGTTGACACAGCTTCGGATAATGGGTAAAAATGTGATACCGTGAATCTTTTTGGAATCATCGTTTTCAACACCATTAACGGGCTTGTATACAATATTGTAAGGAATCAAATTGAGTTATTTATGAATTAAGATGAAGAAAAATAGATAGCAGTATTATCCTACACTTATACATACGTAAATATATTTTGGACTATTAATTTTAAATTCGTATCAAGAGGTATAACCTAAATTTATACAACATGTATAATTAAAAATACCATAGTGTTTATAAGTTTATGTACTTGAGTATAGGTATTAAAAGGAAAATACATGTACAAAATATATTCTTATACTATATAAAAGGCCTAGCTACTTTTATATATATATATATATATATATATATATATATATATATATATATATATATATATATATGTAATATATATGTCAAAATTATGAAGCCTATTCCAAACAAGAAGTGAAATGTACAAAGAATAAAATGTCAAGAACCCTATAATGTTACCCAAATAATTACTTTGATAATATACTAGTTATTCTCTATGGCTCACTCATGTATCCCATGCATTCACACAAATTTCATCCATCCATACATGCACATGCACAAGGACACCTCTAGACGATAAGAATACAAAAAAAAGTGGGAATATCATGTGGCACATGGGAATAAATAGCAACAAACTAATCCTATAACTACTTCCTCCAATCTTGTTATTTCACTCTATCTCTCACCCTCTCAAATCTAGTTTGTTAGATATACACAAGTAACTAATAGTACAATACAATCTTAAGATAAATCTTGACGTACCACAAGTTGATCTTCATGATATTTATCAGCTTCTTTCCTTGTTCCTTCCTATCCAAGAACTAACGATATGTACCTCTAACTTCTTCTATTTTCTATCTCTTTCTAACACTACCATATACACTATATCATTCACTCAAAATCCCTCACCTTTCCAGCTCCTCCCTCACTTTAAAACTTACCAATAATCGAGAGCAAGAGAGAAGCTCCTTTCGTCTCGGTTGCAACATAAAAGTCAAAGGCATCCATGGCTGCTACACTCTTTCTTTTTTCTGCTCATGGTTCAGCTGCACACCTCCTCCTTCCCATCGTTTTGAACATCACCTGATGCCAAGAAAGTAGCTTGCATCACAACTCCTGCTTGTCCACTTAAGTGACATCCCCATTTTCACGGCCAGAAAAGACCGATTTCGTTTATGTTTTTTAAAATATAATCAGAGTAATCTTCCAAAAGGTGTTGCGGAATTTGTCCCCAAAACAAAATATGATAAAAATTTATCAAAGCATTTCTTAAAGAAATGTATTTTCATTATATTATAAAACCTCAGGATGTCATGTTTCGATACAGACCAAAAGCATAAACAGTACGATATAGGCCTTACAACAGTTATTTACATCTACTGGCCTATAATCCAAAATCCCTCGTCATCATCCAATTATGCTCTTGTTCCATTACCTGTAATATAAAAGATGAGTGCGTCAGGCTTGGGAGTCTAGTGAGCATATAGGGGTTTCAACCCACAATAAATAAATTTATTAATTTTCATCAACCAACAATAAATTTTTTAATTTCATCAACTAACAATACATTTATTAATTTCATCAATCAACAATAACCCTGATTACCCGTTTCCGTTATCCTCACTTTATGTCCCTAAACTTCTAATAAAAGGGACCTAGCTTAAGGATCATCATCGGGCTAACAACACTGGTTAAGGGATACTTCTGCCGTTTCTTAAGGTTCCACCCTAAGAATCCTCTATCATTCACTCATTCATTCCAAAGAATTGTCCTAAGGAATATACATAAAGTCCATCATTTCCAATAGCACAACCGCCAACATTATCCTTTAGGCCCAGCTGCCAGGATTGTGTTGTTCTCAACCAAGCACAGCTGTCAATATCGTCTATTAGGCGTAGCTGCCAATGTAATCTTTTAGGCGCGGCTGCCAATATTATCATCTATTAGGCATAGCTGCCAATATTATCCATTAGGCGCGGCTGCCATAATTATGACATTCTCTCTTAGACACAGCTACCAATATTATCCTTTAGGCGTAGCTTCCAGGATTATGACGTTCTCTATTAGACTCACCTGCCGATATTATCCTTTAGGCGCAGCTGCCAGGATTATGTTGTATCTATTAGGCACAGCTGCCAATATTATCCATTAGGCGCAGCTGCCAGGATATTTAGATTACAACTGGTGAACACTTAAATCAAAATAACTGGTGAACACTCCGTTCAAAATTACTTAATGAACACCTTGTTCAAAAAAATACCTACAGGTTACGAGACCTCTCATCATTTTATTTCATCACACAACAGCTATTTCATCTACCCATGTTATACCCAACATATTTGTAGATAAAAGTACATATACAGTTTAAATTATTCTAAACATGTATAAAATATTCATTCAACATCCATCTCAAATAAACAAACAATATATATATACACATAGTAGGTATTTTATATAAAATACTTCATATCTATGTGTAAGATGAAAGTGAGTATACACTCACATGATAAGATGGCAGTTGGACATCACTTCGTCCCTTAAAACAATCTTTTTCGATGAAACCGGGATACTTTCTCAAAAATCGGGCTTCATGCGGGCAGAATTTCGTCTCGAAAAACTCTTTTCTCGGGATCTTCGGGCTCTCCGAGGCTTTCTTCGGGTGTGAGGGCAATTCTCTAGGCTTCGGGGGGTGTTAGGATAGTTTTAGGGATGAAAGAGAGTGAAAGAATATGAAAATTGTAAACAAAATTCGGAGAACTTCGCTTTCTATTTATAGTATCCAAAGTTCAACATTACGTTGGGCGGAAATTTCACGTACGCGGGGGGTACTGACATATGATGTTCTACACTAAGCGTACACTAAGCGTACTCGCGTACGCTGGGCGTAGAAGCTTAGTGTCACCGACGTGTCAATCGAGCGAGATACGTGTTGCATGCGAGGGAGTAGGCGACGTGGCCAATTACGGACCGTGTACACATAAGTACGCTGGGCGTACTTCCAGTCTCGAAGTTTGTGTCTGAAACTTCAAAAATTCATATCTTTCACATACGTGGTCCATTTTTGACGTTCTTTATATCCACGCATAGGTGAAATTATGCTCTACAACTTTCGTTTAGACTCCGTCGGCTAATTTTGACTTTATTTTTAAAGTTATATTTTTAACAGGCCAGGACAGGAAAGTCCGTTAAAAATTCATAACTTCTTCATCCGACATCGGTTTTCGTCTGTCTTTTACCGTTGAACTACTATCAACAAGATCTCCGATTATCGTTTAGAATGTTTTGGCTAAAAATCACTCGATTTTAAAATTCGAGTTTCGGGCTGCATACTGCTAAGCTGAAACTTAGAAAAATCATAACTTCCTCATACAAAGTCAAATTTGGGCGTTCTTTTTATGTACGCTCTCGGTTTAACGAACACTACGACTTTCGTTTAGATTGCTAAGGCTAAAAAGCACTTTATCGTAAATTCACTTTTTACGTCACACAGCGTCGTGCCGGTTCTGTCGCGAAACTTCGACATGTCATAACTTCTTCGTTATAACTCGGATTTCAGTATTCTTTATATCTCCGGAATCCTTGTTTCAACCACTACAACTTTCTTCTTAGATATCGGCTTCATCTAACATTTATTTTCGACGCTTTTTATCCTTGACTTATTAAATCATAATAATTAAGTATAAAACACATAATAATCAAATAATACATTTTATTATTTCAAAACAAATTTACAAAGGCTGACCTAGACTATTACATCATCTTTAATGCCTAGCCTAGAAACACGGGCGTTACAATTCTCTCCCCCTTAGGATGATTTCGTCCCCGGAATCATACGTCAGCAAACAAATAAGGATAGCGACTCTTCATATCACTCTCCATTTCCTAGGTGAGATTTGGCACATTCGTATGTTTCCATCGCACAAGCACTAAATCGACCATCTTGCGCCGTAACTTCTTAGTCTTACGGTCAACGATTGCCTCTGGTTCTTCAATTAACCTCTTGCTTTCATCCATCCTTAATTCAGAAATTGGAATTATGTCAGGAACTTCTCCTGTGAACTTCTTCAAATAACACACGTGGAAAGTGTTATGAATACCATGTAGTTCTTCTGGTAGTTCTAGCTTGTAAGCTTTGTTCCCAATCCTCTGAAGAACTTTAAATGGTCCAATAAACCTTGGACTCAACTTTCCCCGAACCACGTAACATACTTATCTTAGTCGGACTCGATTCGATATGACCTCTAGGATCGAAATGTCAATCATCTTTTTAGTCATTACCGAAACGATGGTAACAACATATTTGAACAAAAACGAAATCAATTACTAGCTTCTTGGTAACCTTGTGACTTTCCCTGATCCAAGTGCGAGTCCTGTGCTTCCGGTAGTATAGGCCTCTACTACCATTCACACCTACTCATACTCGTCCCAAGTATTGTCTCGCAGTTCTCCAAGTTATTAGCACAAAAACAATTTTAACACATACAAATGTGTCCACACAATCAAAAAAAATTTCCCTAGACTCTACTAGGACTTCTTCCATGCGTATCTTCAATCATCAATTCTGCTTCAACTCGGTTGGTGGTGGAAATTCCAGACGATGGGACAACTTCAGGAATTACACCAATCGTTCTATCATCTCGCCAATCAAATGTGTACATTCGGATGTACCATACTCCTCTAGACGTACTATTATTTTATTAGACGTATTCTAAAGGCAACATACCATTCTTACGATAGGTATCATTCACTATCGTAAGCCTTCTCATTTCCTCCATTTACTCAGTTCACTATGAGTCTTCACCATGATGTTATGTTCACAGAAGCAACTGTTCAGCATATCGGAACGAGAATATAGATAGAGGAAGGTTTTGAGGTGTATTCCTCCTTATTATTCCGAAAAGTTACATGCCGGTTCTAATATCGTAATTAAACGTTTAGAATCCTGAACACATAAGGTTTCCAGATCTGGTCGGCAACAGACCATAGATCCGAACAATTAATAGCATATATGGCAAACATATAGCATTTAACACATAAAAACATTTTAGGCATCTTTCCTAAAATATACTAGTGCTCGTGTCTAAAATATGGTAGACACTTATCTCATGATCATCACTTAGCATTCTAAGTTTAAGTCTAGAAATCCTACAAATTCCTAGTTCGCTTAAACTAATGCTCTGATACCAACTGTGACATCCCCATTTTCACGGCCAGAAAAGACCGATTTTGTTTATGCTTTTTAAAATAAAATCAGAGTAATCTTTCAAAAGGTGTTGCGGAATTTGTCCCCAAAACAAAATATGATAAGAATTTATCAAAGCATTTCTTAAAGAAATGTATTTTCATTATATTATAAAAGTGTTTCGATACAGACCAAAAGCATAAACAGTACGATATAGGCCTTACAACAGTTATTTACATCTAATGGCCTATAATCCAAAATCTCTCGTCATCATCCAACTATGATCTTGTTCCACTACCTGTAATATAAAAGCTGAGTCGGTCAGGCTTGGAAGCCTGGTGAGCATATAGGGTTTTCAACCCACAATAAATAAATTTATTAATTTTCATCAACCAACAATAAATTTATTAATTTCATCAACTAACAATAAATATATTAATTTCATCAACTAACAATGAATTTATTAATTTCATCAGTCAACAATAACCCTGATTACCCGTTCCCGTTATCCTCACTTTATGTCCCTAAACATCTAATAAAAGGGATCTAGCTTAAGGATCATCATCGGCCTAACAACACTGCTTAAGGGATACTTTTGCCGTTTCTTATGGTTCCACCCTAAGAATCCTCTAATATTCACTCATTCATTCCAAAGAATCGTCCTAAGGAATAGACATAAAGTCCATCATTGCCAATAGCACAGTTGCCAACATTATCCTTTAGGTGCAGCTGCTAGGATTGTGTTGTTCTCAACCAGGCGCAACTGCCAATATCATCTATTAGGCGCAGCTGCCAATGTTATCTTTTAGGCGCGGCTGCCAATATTATCATCTATTAGGCACAGCTGCCAATATTATCCTTTAGGCGCAGCTCCCAGAATTATGACATTCTCTATTAGACACAGCAACCAATATTATCCTTTAGGCGCAGCTGCCAGGATTATGACGTTCTCTATTAGACTCAGTTGCCGATATTATCCTTTAGGCGCAACTGCCAGGATTATGTTGTATCTATTAGGCACAACTGTAACGCTCGTGTTTCTGGGCTAAGCATTAATGATGATATAATAGTCTAGGTCAACCGTTGGAACTCGTTTTGAAGTAATAAGCATGAATTATGTGCTTTAAACTTAGTTATTATGATTAAGAATAAAAATAAGCGTCGAAAATTAATATTAGATAAAGTCGATATCTATGAAGGAAGTTGTAGTGGTCGTGACAAGGATTCCGGATATATAAAGAATGCCGAAATCCGAGTTATAACGAAGAAGTTATGACCTGTCGAAGTTTCGCGATAGAACCGGTACGACACTGCGTGACGTAAATAGTGAATTTACGATAGAACGATTTTTAGTCTTAGTGATCTAAACGAAAGTCGTAGAGTTAGTTAAACCGAGAGCGTGCATAAAAATAACGCCTAAATCTGACTTCGTATGAGGAAGTTATGATTTTTCTAAGTTTCGACTTAGCAATATGCAGCCCAAAACTCGAAATTTAGATCGAGTGATTTTTAGCCGAAACAATCTCAACGAGAATCAAAGATCTTGTCTATATTATTGCAACGGTGAAAAGACAGACGAAAACGGACGTCGGATGAAGAATTTATGAATTTTTAACGGACTTTTCTTGTCCCGGCCCGTTAAAAATATAATATTAAAGATGAATTCAAAATTAGCCAACGGAGTCTAAATGAAAGTTATAGAGCATAATTTCACCTACGCATGGATATAAAGAACGTCAAAAACGGAGTTCGTATGCGAAAGATATAAATTTCAAAAGTTCGGAACACAAACTTCGAGGTCTGACTGAACTCACGACGTGAACATAGAAATTCACGACGTGAACTCAGTGAACGACACGTTTCGAGCCTAGAAGACACACGACAAACCTAGGAGGTGACCAGGATCAAAGTCACGATGTGAACACTTACGGTTCACGACGTGAATGTCGAATTTTCACCCTATAAATAGAAACCTAGGAGGTGACCAGGATCAAAGTCACGATGTGAACACTTACGGTTCACGACGTGAATGTCGAATTTTCACCCTATAAATAGAAATCGAGGGTATCCGGGAATGGTTGCTAATTCACACTCTCTTTCACTCTCTATACCCTCTCTAGCCATCTTAAAACACCCCGAAGCCTCGGTAACTCCCTAGCCCCCGAAGAAAGCCCGAAGTTCCTGAGAAAAAAGAGTTTTTCGAGCCGAAACTTTGCCCGCGTGAAGCCCGGTTTTTCAGAAAACGTCCCGGTTTCATCGAAGAATATTGTTTTAAGGGACGAAGTGTTGTCCAATCGTCGTCTTATCAAGTGAGTGTATAGTCACTTTCATCTTACACATATATATGAAGTATTTTATATAAAATACGTGCTATGTGTATATATGTTGTTTGTTTATTTGAGATGGATGATGAATGAATATTTTATACAGGTTTTAAACTGTATATGTATTTTATATCTACAAATATGTTGGGTAAAACATGGGTAGATGAAAGATTGTTTTATACAGATTTTAAACTGTATATGTTTTTTTATATCTACGAATATGTTGGGTAAAACATGGGTAGATGAAAGATTGTTTTATACAGATTCTAAACTGTATATGTATTTTATATCTACAAATATATTGGGTAGAACGTGGGTAGATAAAGAATGAGGGATGAAAGATGATATTGATGTTATTGGCAGCTACGCCTAATAAATAATATTGGCAGTTGCGCCTAATAAACAACAATAGCAGCTGTGCCAATTAGAGAATAAATGATGTTGTTGGCAGCTGTGCCTAAAAAATAACCAATTAGAGAATAAATGATGTTGTTGGCAGCTGCGCCTAATAAACAACATTGGCAGCTGTGCCAATTAGAGAATAAATGATGTTGTTGGCAGCTGCGCCTAATAAATAACCAATTAGAGAATAAATGATGTTGTTGGCAGTTGCGCCTAATAAATAACATTGGCATCTGCGCCATAGGCAAAGATGGACTTCATGCTTATTTCTTAGGTTAATCCTTAGGAATGAATGAACGATGAATATGTGATTTCTTAGGGTGGATCCTTAAGAGTAAAGTTGGACGATGACGAGGGATTTTGGATTATAGGCCAGTAGTTCTAAATAACTGTTGTAAGGCTTATAATATACTGTTTATGCTTTTGGTCTGTATCGGAACATGACATCCCGAGGTTTTGTTATGAAATGGAAAATATATTTCTTTAAGAAAAGATTTGATAAATTTTATCACATTTTGTTTTGGGGACAAATTCCGCAATATCTTTTAAAAGATTACTCTGATTTTATTTCAAAAGCATAAACGAAATCGGTCTTTTCTGGCTGAGAAATTTGGGGATGTCATAGTTGGTATCAGAGCATTAGTTTAAGCGAACTAGGAATTTGTAGGATTTCTAGAATTAAACTTAGAATGCTAAGCGATGATTTTGAGATGAGTGTCTACCATATTTTAGACACGAGCACTAGTATATTTTAGGAAAGATGCCTAAAATGCTTTTATGTGCTAAATGTTATATGTTTACCATATATGATATTATTTGTTCGGATCTATGGTCTGTTGCCGACCGGATCTGGAAATTTTATGTGCTCAGGATTCTAAACGTTTAATTACAGTATTAGAACTGGCATGTAACTTTTCGGAGTAATAAGGAGGAATACGCGTCAAAACCTTCCTCTATCTATATTTTCGTTCCGATATGCTGAACGCCTGGTTTTGTAGACATAACGTCATGGTAAAGACTCATAGTGAACTGAGTAAATGGAGGAAATGAGAAGGTTTACGATAGTAAATGATACCTATCGGAAGATATCGTAAGAATGGTATCTTGCCTCTAGAATACGTCTTATAAAATAAGAGTACGTATAGAGGAGTACGGTACATCCGAATGTACACACTTGATTGGCGGGATGATAGAACGGTTGGTATAATTTCTGAATTTGTCTTATCGTCTGGCGTTTCCATCACCAACCGAGTTGAAGCAAAATTGATGATTGAAGATATGCATGGAAGAAGTCCGAGTAGAGTCTAGGGAAATTTTTATGATTATTTGGACACATTCGTATGTGTTAAATTGTTTTTTGATTTTAGGAAATAAGAACTTGGGGACTGCGAGACAATACTTGGGACGAGTATGAGTAGGTGTGGATAGTAGTAGAGGCCTATACTACTGGAAGCACAGGACTTACACTTGGATCAGGGAAAGTCAAAAGGTTACCAAGAAGCTAGTAATTGATTCCGTTTTGTTCATGCTCGTCGTTACCATCGTTTCGGTAATGACTAAAAAGATGATTGATATTCCGACCCTAGAGGTCATATCGAATCGAGTCCGACTAAGATGAGTATGTTACGTGGTTTGGGGAAAGTTGAGTCCAAGGTTTATTGGACCGTTTAAAGTTCTTCAGAAGATTGGGAATCAAGCTGTAACAACGTGAATTTTTCAAAATAATTTTTCATTTTTAAAACATAATTTCATTCATAAGAAATATCAAAATCCAATGTAACACATGTCCTCCAAATAAAACAATCCCAAGATCTCAAATACATAAAACTCCATCAATGTGTACAGATCATGCCAGCGCCTTCCCGCGATCCTCGCTGGTACTTGAAACACATATCACATAAACGGTAAGCATGAATGCTTAGTGAGTTCCCCAAAATACAACATACAACACATACGCCACTCAAGGCTAAAACTCTACAAGACCTTCTGGTCAATGTGTCTCAGGGGACTTCTGTCCCATAATCCTGGTAGACCTTCCAGTCCATATCATCTTGACCTTCCGGCCCATACACTGTTGACCTTCTGATCCATATCATACTTCTCATAACATAACATAGCATATACATATCATATAACAGCATACGTCACATACTCATCATAGCACATAAGACCTTCCGGTCACACATAATTACCACTCTAGGTAAAGTATAGTGAGAAGACTCACCTCGTACGATGTCGGATAACCTCTCGTGCTCGATAACCCGACCTAGCCTCCTCCTATCAACATAATAACATCTCTAATCAATACTTTCTCTTGTCCTTATTTCTAAAGAATGGGTAGAAGACCATTCTACCCCTCCCTGACCTCTCTCAACCGAGCTTGTCCAAAACCCTAAGGTCAACTGAAGTCAACTCTAGTCAACGGTCAAACTTTGACCAAAATCGTCGAGTGCACTCGCGTGACTCGGCGAGTCCGTACGTGTCCTCTTAGTCCTCATAAATACTCACTCGACTCGTCGAGTTAACCTTTCACTCGACGGGTTACCGCTGGTCACGAATCGCGGGGCAACCCGACTCGACTCGTCGAGTCCCCTTTTGGACTCGACGAGTTCCCTCCATGGCAACACTCAAAAGACCTTCTAAGGTCAGATCTGCTTCTCTAACCTATAGATCTGACCTCCCAATACACAATAATCACGTAAAGGTCCAACCTTTACGCTCATGCAACACTCATAGGGCTTCTTTTGGTGAAATAACTTCTAAAATGGCAACCTAGGTTCATATCTCCAAAGGAGTAGCATAAAGCAGGATATATAGGACTCTCTGGACCTCTTAAGGTCCAGATCTAAGAAGAATTCCACCTTGGGACCTCATATGCTTCGAATCCAAGCTAAAGAAGGCATAAGAAAACCCTAGATTCAAGTAGATCACCATAAACACGAGAATGAGCATAGATTTATACCTCAAGCAGCCTCTTCTGATCAAATGGTAGAAGATTTGAGCTTCTCCACCTGCCTAGCTTGCCCTCATTCCTTCTTTCTTGCAAGATCACGCTAGAAATGATGAAAATGGCTTCTTCTCTCACTCACAATGCTCTCAGGTCCTCTGGTGCTCTCAAGGGTGAAGGTGGCCGCAAATGAGGGCCATAAGATCCGTTAAATAGGGCACATGCCCGAGGATTTAGGGTTTCTGTCCACAGCGCGGACTCGTCGAGTCAACTTGCCGACTCGTCGAGTCCATTCATTAAATCCAGTCAGCAATCACGATCCTACTCGACGAGTCTAGGCGTCAACTCGTCGAGTCCCTCCCTTCGACACAAACTAAATAACTAAAATATGATGCCTGGAATTCCAGATGTTACACAAGCTTACAAGCTAGAACTACCAGAAGAACTAGAAGGTATTCATAGCACCTTCCACGTGTGTTATTTGAGGAAGTTCACGGGAGAAGTTTCCGACATCATTCCAATTAAGGTTGGATGAAAGCAAGAGGTTAATTGAAGAACCGGAGGCAATTGTTGACCGTAACACTAAGAAGTTGCGATGCAAGATGGTCGATTTAGTGCTTGTGCGATAGAAACATTTGAATGGGCCAAATCTCACCTGAAAAAAAACGGAGAGTGACAGGATAAGTCGCTATCCGCAGTTGTTTGCTGATGTGTGACTCCGAGGACGAAATCATTCTAAGGAGGAGAGAATTGTAACGCCCGTGTTTCTGGGCTAAGCATTAATGATGATATAATAGTCTAGGTCAACCATTGGAACTCGTTTCGAAGTAATAATCATGAATTATGTGCTTTAAACTTAGTTATTATGATTAAGAATAAAAAAAAGCGTCAAAAATTAATATTAGATAAAGCCGATATCTATGAAGGAAATTGTAGTGGTCATGACAAGGATTCCGGATATATAAAGAATGCCGAAATCCGAGTTATAACGACGAAGTTATGACCTGTCGAAGTTTCGCGACAGAACCGGTACGACACTGCGTGACGTAAATAGTGAATTTACGATAGAACGATTTTTAGCCTTAGTGATCTAAACGAAAGTCGTAGAGTTCATTAAACCGAGAGCGTGCATAAAAGGAACGCCAAAATCTGACTTCGTATGAGGAAGTTATGATTTTTCTAAGTTTCGACTTAGCAATATGCAGCCCAAAACTCGAAATTTAGATCGAGTGATTTTTAGCCGAAACAATCTAAATGAGAATCAAATATCTTGTCGATATTAGTGCAACGGTAAAAAGACAGACGAAAACGGACATTGGATGAGGAAGTTATGAATTTTTAACGGACTTTTCTTGTCCCAGCACGTTAAAAATATAATATTAAAAATGAGTTCAAAATTAGTTGGCGGAGTCTAAATGAAAGTTATAGAGCATAATTTCACCTACGCATGGATATAAAGAACGTCAAAAACGGAGTTCGTATGCGAAAGATATGAATTTCTGAAGTTCGGAACACAAACTTCAAGGTCTGACTGAACTCACGACGTGAACTCGATGAACGACACGTTTCGAGCCTAAAGACACACGGAAAGCCTAGGAGGTGACCAGGATCAAAGTCACGACGTGAACACTTACGGTTCACGACGTGAATGTCGAATTTTCACCCTATAAATAGAAATCGAGGGTATCCGGGAATGGTTGCTAATTCACACTCTCTTTCACTCTCTATACCCTCTCTAGCCATCTTAAAACAACCCGAAGCCTCGGGAACGCTCCTAGCACCCGAAGAAAGCCCGAAGTTCCCGAGAAAAAGAGTTTTTCGAACCGAAACTCTGCCCGCGTGAAGCCTGGTTTTTCGAAAAACCTCCCGGTTTCATCGAAGAATATTGTTTTAAGGGACGAACTGTTGTCCAATCGTCGTCTTATCAAGTGAGTGTATAGTCACTTTCATCTTACACATATATATGAAGTATTTTATATAAAATATGTGCTATGTGTATATATGTTGTTTGTTTATTTGAGATGGATGATGAATGAATATTTTATATAGGTTTTAAACTGTATATGTATTTTATATCTACAAATATGTTGGGTAAAACATGGGTAAATGAAAGATTGTTTTATACATATTTTAAACTGTATATGTTTTTTTATATCTACGAATATGTTGGGTAAAACATGGGTAGATGAAAGATTGTTTTATACAGATTCTAAACTGTATATGTATTTTATATCTACAAATATATTGGGTAGAACGTGGGTAGATAAAGAATGAGGGATGAAAGATGATATTGATGTTATTGGCAGCTGCGCCTAATAAATAATATTGGCAGTTGCGCCTAATAAACAACAATAACAGCTGTGCCAATTAGAGAATAAATGATGTTGTTGGCAGCTGTGCCTAAAAAATAACCAATTAGAGAATAAATGATGCTGTTGGCAGCTGCGCCCAATAAACAACATTGGCAGCTGTGCCAATTAGAGAATAAATGATGTTGTTGGCAGCTGCGCATAATAAATAACCAATTAGTGAATAAATGATGTTGTTGGCAGTTGCGCCTAATAAATAACATTGGCATCTGCGCCATAGGCAAAGATGGACTTCATGCTTATTTCTTAGGTTAATCCTTAGGAATGAATGAACGATGAATAGCTGATTTCTTAGGGTGGATCCTTAAGAGTAAATGAGATAATGGTGGTGGGAAATTGGGTTGATTGTTTGATGTTTAAACATAATTAATAAATTTATTTTTGGTTGATGAAATTAATAAATTTATTTATTGTGGGATGAAAACCCTATATGCTCACCAGGCTCCCAAGCCTGACCCACTCAGCTTTTTATATTATTACAGGTAGTGGAACAAGAGCATAGTTGGACGATGACGAGGGATTTTGGATTATAGGCCCGTAGTTCTAAATAACTGTTGTAAGGCTTATAATATACTGTTTATGCTTTTGGTCTGTATCGGAACATGACATCCCGAGGTTTTGTTATGAAATGGAAAATATATTTCTTTAAGAAAAGATTTGATAAATTTTATCATATTTTGTTTTGGGGACAAGTTCCGCAACATCTTTTAAAAGATTACTCTAATTTTATTTTAAAAGCATAAACTAAATCGGTCTTTTCTGGCCGAGAAATTTGGGGATGTCACAACAGCTGCCAATATTATCTATTAGGCGCAGCTGCCAGGATATTTAGATTACAACTGGTGAACACTTAAATCAAAATACCTAGTGAATACTCCGTTCAAAATTACTTAATGAACACCTTGTTAAAAAAAATACCTACATGTTACAAGCTTGTTAATGTTCCACTGAACTGTCTAGAAAAGTCTGTGGTCGACATCTATATTCTGCTAGATAACTGGAACATCATCAACATCGAGACCTCTCATCATTTTATTTCATCACACAATAGCTATTTCATCTACCCATGTTATACCCAACATATTTGTAGATAAAAGTACATATACAGTTTAAATCATTCTAAACATGTATAAAATATTCATTCAACATCCATCTCAAATAAACAAACAATATATATACACATAGCACGTATTCTATATAAAATACTTCATATCTATGTGTAAGATGAAAGTGACTATACACTCACATGATAAGACGGCGGTTGGACATCACTTCGTCCCTTAAAACAATATTTTTCGATGAAATCGGGATGTTTTCTCAAAAACCGGGTTTCACGCGGGCAGAGTTTTGTCTCGAAAAACTCTTTTCTCGGGATCTTCGGGCTCTCCGGGGCTTGCTTCGGGTGTGAGGGTGATTCTCTAGGCTTCGGGGGGTGTTAGGATAGTTTGAGGGATGAAAGAGATTGAAAGAATATGAAAATTGTAAACAAAATTCGTAGAACTTCGCTTTCTATTTATATATCTGAAGTTCAGCATTACGCTGGGCATAAATTTTACGTACGCGGGGAATACTGGTATATGATGTTCTACGCTAAGCGTACTCGCATACGTTGGGCGTAGAAGCTTAGTGTCACCGACGTGTCAATCGTGTGAGATACGTGTTGCATGCGAGGGAGTAGGCGAAGTGGCCAATTACGGACCGTGTACACATAAGTACGCTGGGCGTACATACTTCGTACGTTGGGCGTACTTCCAGTCTCGATGTTTGTGCCTGAAACTTCAAAAATTCATATCTTTCACATACGTGGTCCGTTTTTGATGTCCTTTATATCCACGCGTAGGTGAAATTATGCTCTACAACTTTCCTTTAGACTCCGTCGGCTAATTTTGACTTTATTTTTAAAGTTATATTTTTAACAGGCCGGGACAGGAAAAGTCCGTTAAAAATTCATAACTTCTTCATCCGACATCCGTTTTCGTCTGTCGTTTTACCGTTGAACTACTATCATCAAGATCTTCGATTCTTGTTTAGAATGTTTTGGCTAAATATCACTCGATCTAAAATTCGAGTTTCGGGCTGCATACTGCTAAGCTGAAACTTAGAAAAATCATAACTTCCTCATACAAAGTCAGATTTGGGCGTTCTTTTTATGTACGCTCTCGATTTAACGAACACTACGACTTTCATTTAGATTGCTAAGGCTAAAAAGCATTTTATCGTAAATTCATTTTTTACATCACACAGCGTCGTGCCGGTTCTATTGCGAAACTTCGACATGTCATAACTTCTTCGTTATAACTCAGATTTCGGTATTCTTTGTATCTCCGGAATCCTTGTTTCAACCACTACAACTTTCTTCTTAGATATCGGCTTCATCTAACATTTATTTTCCACGCTTATTTTTATCATTAACTTATTAAATCATAATAATTAAGTATAAAACACATAATACTCAAATAATACATTTTATTATTTCAAAACAAATTTACAAAGGTTTGCCTAGACTATTACATCATCTTTAATGCCTAGCCTAGAAACACGGGCGTTACAACTTATTACTCGATAAAACCACTTAAACATCCCCTTACTTGCTGATTTTTTGAGAACCAAACCACCCAAGGTAGTAGCTATAACAAGTGCACTAAAATAACTAAGAAACCTTCTATTTTTACTTCCATGATTATTTTCGAGTAGCAATATACCCAAAAAAACACATATCATTCCTTCTTAAAAAGCTTGCGTTTAACTACCCTTTTTGGCAATTTACTTTGGAACTAAATGAAGAAAGGTAATTACATAAAGTTTTATTCACCTTGATATAAAGATAACTCATATGGTTATGAAAGTAAAACTTAAGGGTATTTAACTCATTAATCTATATTTGTATGTGTTAAGACCCTTCAAAAATTACTTCAATCACAAGTGGGCGAAACCGAAAACATCCCGAGCTAGAAAAGAAATCAACTCACACGACAAGAGTGAGTATATACGACCCATTTTATTGTTTTAAACATTTCCGAGGAGAATACACATAAAAGTCGATATAAGCTTAAAATATGACTATTTAAGTTTGTATATATTATTTGATGTCATATTTATGTTGTGATAACTTTGTGTTTTGCATGCAAACTTTTGTTTCAAATAATATATATATATATATATATATATATATATATATATATATATATATATATATATATATATATATAATTGTTGCATGAAAAACCATCAAATATGTCAAGAAAAGCTTATAATCCTAGATCAAACATTTCATAAAAGCTTATAAATGTTCATAAGTGTCAAAATACATGAATACAGATTTTTTTTAGAAAAAGAAACACAACTTATGATATTGTTCAAATATGCACACTTTGGGGACATAAAAATATCGTTATGATAAGTTGTTCACGACATGGTCATGTCAAAAGTTTAATTGTATAAATGATCGTAAATGATTTGGTTATCGTCACTTACAGCTGGTATGCTGTCAAAATTTTGGTAGGAAACTGTTTTTATTTGCTGTAAAGGTAATTGAACTTTTAAAACAAGTTTCCGAACAGAAAAAATTGAGAATTGTAACTAAAAACTTGGGATTTATGTGGAAGTTTCCCATTCAATAAACTAAGAACTCCAACTTAGTGACGTCCTCCGTAATAACTGTTAATCCTTATGAGCGAATAATATGTGTATAGATCTATACGTGTTGACACTCCCATCTGTGGTTGCTAGTTACAACCATAGTTTGAGGAGACAAAACAAACGACAACTTCTTGTTTTTAACTTACTTTTTTATCACGACGTTGAAGAAGCGCCATTAGAAAAACAAGCACCGACCTATTTTTCACTGTGCTTCACGGAGACGGTTTTAAGTCATATAGCTCGGTTATTGTTCCACAAAATCCCGGATACAAAAATACTAATAAAGACTAAAATAAAGGTTGTATGTAGTATAAGGATTTACATGTAGAATGTTAAACAGATTGTTAGTGTTTGTTTATATAAAATAAATAGTTAATATTCCACTTCACGAAAATATGTTGATTTTTACTTATTCATTATAAGTAAATTAACATGAATACTTGTAGCGGATTACAAGTATGAGTTTCACATAAATCATATCGGTAACATTTTTGGTTATATTCTTGCACGAAATTTTCCTTATAAACATTCTATGTTTTATAAAAAATTTCTTTTTATAAAACTCAGGGAGTCAAAACCTGTGGAACTCACCAAGAATTTTTTTGATGTATTTTAAAAATGTGTATTCTCAGGTAACTAAGAAGCCGGAGGTAGGACATCGGTTCTAGGGAAATTATATTTCCTCTCTTTCGTGATGGACTTTGCATGTCTTATATTATCGTTATGTGCCTGAATTATTATGATGTTGTAATTTCGTTTCTAAACATAAAAGTCTATAATATATTAATTCAAGTATGTCGAATGTTCAATATATGTGTTTGACTATTATCCAATTGTAACGTTGCAACCCCGACATTTCCGCCGTCGGTCGCGGTTTGACACATAATACTTTGAGCGGTGTCGCAAGATGGAATACTTTGGTTGATGAAAGATGTCACCATGTCATATTCAGCAGGGAGGCCATGGGCTAGTTGCAATGCAAGCCTTTGCTCGTTTATTAGGTTTTTAACGTTGGTAAGTTGGTCGGTTAAGCCTTTTAGGTGCTGGCATTAGTTATCCATGGATGTGCATGAGGTAAAGGTTAAGTTGGTAAACTCTTGTTCTAGGGCCGCCGCCCTAGATCCTTTGCTGTTTAAGAAAAGTTATTTGATTCATTTCCAGATGTCGTAAGTTATGGCGTCGGTGTCAAGAACACAAACCAAAAGTTCATCAATGTTAGGTCTTGAATTTTGTAGGTGTTGTGTTTGAGTCTGTATGCAAAAGGTTTTGCAGTGTTTAATTTATTTCTTTAGCTTTTATATGTGAAAGGATCTATTGTTTCGTAGTTTTGCCTCTAGGCTTCACAGTGTTATTTACTTAGTTGTATTGACAACATGTCTTAGCTTATGTGTTTTGACCTGATTGGTTATTTCCTAACCGACTCCCTTATTGTGTCCTATATATAAGGGATGTTAGTTAGATTGTTAGACAATATATACATATTGTATATTTGTATTTGATTTTATCCTTTACAATGTATATCCTTTCCTTATTTACAGTAATGATTTTGTACTTATAGTTGATTTTGTATAATGAGAAGGATCAATCGAGAATACCATTCTTTATGGTATCAGAGCCTTGTCCTAGCTCTGGTCGTCGTTGTCCTCTCCTTCTCCAACATCGATCTCATCAAATATGGTAGCACCAGGCGAATCTTCTAATTCCGGCAAGACCCCATTCCACCCAGCATTCATGGTCACTAACATTAAGAATGTTTTCCCTCTCATTCTGAATCAAACCAACGATCAATATGCTTCGTGGGTTGAACTGTTTCACATCCACACATGTGCTTATAATGTTCTTGATCACATTGATCCGAACACTCTGTGACTAGCATAAATCAACGAAGAAACATGGAATCATCTTGATGCTATTGTCAAATCATGGATTTACAACACCATATCCATTGATTTGCTCCAATCGATCATGAAACCCGGCGTAACCGCTCACCAGCTTTGGACCTATCTTCATGAAACTTTCAAAGACAACAGAACTACCACGGTCGTTTATCTCGAAGACAGTTCAATAACACTCACCTCTCTGCATTCTCCAACGTGTCAGATTACTGTGCTTGGCTCAAAAATATTTTTGATCAATTCGCCAATGTCGGAAACCCTATTTCAGAAACGAATATGGTGCTCTAGCTAGTTTCCGGCCTTACAAAAGGAGATTTCGAGACCATCGCCACCGTTATTCATCAATCGGACCGCTACCCAGCTTTAATAAAGTTTTCTCTCAACTTTTGCTTGAAGAATTAAGAAGGAGAAAGTAAGACTCCCATATGCAATAGGCCTTTATAACTTAGTGACCAGATCAACCTATCTCCGACACACCGCCAGCGACACAACATGGCACCAGATACAATGGTCGTGGTCAGGGCAGTGGTCAACATAGTGGAAGATCATCTCGTGGAAGTCAACGTGGCAGCGGGGGACATGGACATGGCAAATCCATGACGCCCCAGTTTCCGTTTTGGTCCGGTTAGTAGCCTAAATATCTGTGGACTGCCCCGCCTTGCCTATATCCCAGAAAAACTCCTCAAGTCGGTATCATGGGTCCTTGACCCAGCTCTTGCCCAAGACCTTCTTCACAGCCGACCCAGTTTGGAGGAAATCAGGCACGCCTCACTAGTGATCAACAATCGACTTACACCAACTCCATGACATCTACAAAACTTGTTGCTGCCTTTCACACCATGCAGATGCAACCTCCAAAAAACTCATGGTTTATCCCACCTGACTAGTGATGCAGGAATACTTTCTGGTTTCTCTCGTTTTAATAATACAAATTATATTCTTGTCGGTAATGGTACTCTAGTTATAATTCTTAGCCAAGGCAATGTCGTCACCTCTTTCTCTAAGGTTCCACTCCAACTTAACAAAGTTTTTCATGTGCCAAATATCATCAAACCCTTGTATATGTTAGAAAATTTACTCATGACAATAATACTTCTGTTGAATTTGACCTCTTCGGTTTTACCGTGAAGGATCTCAACATGAAGAAGGTTATACCAGATGTGACAGTTCCGGCGAGCTTTATCCTATCACTCCCACAAATCCGATCAAGCATTATCGAACTACGTTTATCTCCACAACCCCTTGGCACTAGGGGTGTTCAAAAACATCCGAATCCGAAAATCCAATCCGAATAATCCGAAAATCCGATCCGAAAATACCCGAATTTTCGGATATCCAAAATTCGGATATCCGGTTTTTCGGATTCGGATACGGATAGTGAGTTTAGAAATTTTCGGATATTTCGGATATCCGAAAATCCGAAAAAAAAAAGTTTCCTTAAACGAATTGAAAATAGATGAGAAAGTTAATAGCTTTGAGTACTATCTTCTTTTGATTTTAGTTTTGGACAACTTTTTCGATTATTGTTAAAATATCTTATTTTTATTGCATCAAAATGGAAAATAGTAAATTGGAAGGTGTCTTAAACGAATGACATGTTGATCCTTGTGTTTGTGGTTTTTAATATTTCAAAGGAAAAACTAAATCATTCTTTAATATATTTTGAAGTATGCTTTAAATATCTTCGTTTAGTATCTAATTATCAACAAACTTTGTAGTTTCTTAATGTGTGAAAGGTATCTTCATATATATTCTTCGTGAAATGTCAAATATAATATCGTAAGTTGGTTCACTTTATGTTAATATTATTGAAACTTGAAATCGATCTTCATATAAAACTAGATAGATATAACGTTTGTATGATTTTTTTTTCTAACTATTTTCAATCTCATGTTCCTTCTTCATATAGTGAATAAGATTTTTTTTTTGGATTGAAATTCTCGGATATCCGATTTAATATCCAAATCCATATCCGAAATTTCGGATATCCGAAATTTCGGATACAGATTTGGATACTAAAAATACACTACCTGAATTTTCGGATATCCGAAATTCGGATATCCGGATTTTCGGATATTCGGTTTTGAACACCCTTACTTGGCACAACCGTCTCGATCGCCCTGCTGTTTCACATTTTAATTTTGTTACTAGTTCTTTTTTACCTTCTAGCAATAATAATAACAGTTTATGTGATGCTTGTTCTTGGGGAAAACATTTTCGATTACCTTTTTATGATTCAGTTTCGATTACTTATTCTCCATTTGATATTATTCACACTGATATTTGGACATCACCTTTACCCATCATATTTGGCCATATATACTACCTCATCCTTCTTGATGAATTTTCACACTACATGTGGACTTTCCCACTCAAAGCCAAGTCCGAAACATTTCAAACACTTCCTTACTTTTACAAATATATTCAAACTCAATTCACAAGAAAATTCAAATCTTTTCAAAGTGACAATGGCCGAGAATTCAACAATGCCTTATTTCACCATTTTTGCGAGTCAAATGGCATTCACATGTCCTTATACATCTTCCCAAAACGGTAAAGCTGAAACAATTATTCGCACCCTTAACAATATGATACACACAACTCTCGTATATGCCTCTCTTCCACCATCCTTTTTGAACTATGCCTTAAATACATCCACCTACCTTATAAATATACTTCCCTCTCAATCTATAGAAAATTCAATACCCACTCAAATCCTATACATTCGTACCCCCACATATTCCCATCTTCGTACCTTCGGGTGTCTATTCTATCCTAACATTTCTTCCACTGTTCCTCATCAACTCACGCAAAGATCCACCCCTTGTGTCTTTCTCATCTATCCTAATAAACACTGTGGATACCTTTGCCTCTCTCTCTCAAATTCCACCCGTATTATATCTCGACATGTCACTTTCCACCAAATCATATTTCCTTAGTCCAATATAAACAAATACCGAGCAACTTCGTATGATTTTCTTAATGAAGCGGAACCTTCTCCTTAACAATTATTAAGGAAGAAGTCAGATTTAGAATGCATATGTTGTACACTCAGGTCGGATCTTTTCCAATCACGCAGAGAGTGAAACATATGACTAACTAGAGTTTAGAGGGATTGAGAAGTAGAAGGTTACATATGCTGTGTACCAGGTCGGATTGTTAATCACGCAAAGGAGACATCATATGGCTAACAGGTAGGAAGAATAGCATAGAAGAAGATGTAGAGAGACAAAGTTGCATATGTTGCAGTCCAGGTCGGATTTTTCGATCACACAGAGGAGGTAACATATGACTGACAGTAAGAAAGAAAGAAAATAACTTTCTACAGACCTAATTTATCAGAATTCCCCAGTTGCCCCGTCAATACCGGAATTAAGGACAAAATCCGCACATCGAGGAAAAGTTAATCCACAGTTCTAGATACAAATCATTTAATGTATCCGCAGATTCCCATGTATATCTCTCTGCTCAACCTACCCAAGCGTCGTATTGTCAGGCTAAATGGAACTATCTAGGTCAAGATTTGTCAGGTCTCTAAATTCCTTAAGTTCATCTGATCCTAGTCAAGTCCATTTTAAAAACTTCCGTGCCTACCAGCGCATCGAACACAGAGCTTAGACAATTCAACTTTGGTACCTTACATAGATTCATATTTCCTGTTATCACATGATTATATCACTTCCCAACACATCACCTACAAACAAAAACTATCAGCAACATATTTTTGATTTTTTGATTTTCTAATGTTTTTGGATTTTTTTAAGATTATAAATTTTTGTTTGGTTTTTGTTTATTTCTCCCCCTAAATTTGTGCATGGGTGAGAATGAAATTAAAATGCGCAAATTTAAACTAACCTAAAGCAAAAATTAGTCCTCAAAACGTATCATTTTCAAAAAGCTCACAAGCACATCGAATCGAGCTTTGTTAAACGGCTTTGTGAACAGATCTGCCACATTATTAGCAGGGGAACCTGTTCCAGCCGAATGAACGAACGCTCATAACAATCTTTGATGAAATGAATTTTGATATCAATGTGCTTGGTTTTCGAATGCTGGACTGGATTTTTAGCAATCTGAATTGCAGCCTCATTATCACAAAAAATAAGGGTTTCCAGATAGTTCAAACCGTAATCCAACAGCTGATGTTGGATCCAGATAACTTGAGAACAACAAGCAGAGGCAACAACATATTCCGCTTCTGCTGTTGAGGTTGAGACGGTGTGCTGTTTCTTGCACTGCCATGACACCAGACGATCACCGAGAAATTGACATCCTCCTGAAGTTGATTTCCTGTCAAGCTCATAGCCTCCATAATTACGGTCAGCAAAAGCATATAAATCAAATTCAGAATTTTTCGGATACCAAAGACCTACTTTTGGGTTGTCTTTGAGATACCGAAAGATTCTTTTGACAGCAATAAGATGTGAAAGTTTAGGATTGGCCTGATATCGAGCGCATTGACAAACTGTAAACATGATGTCTGGTCTGCTTGCAGTTAGATACATCAACGATCCGATCATCAATCTGTAGGCTGTCTGATCTACGGGTTCGCCATCAGTATCCGGAGTCAGGAGGGGTCTTTCGGCCATCGGTGTCAATGCAGGTTTAGCGTCTCGGAACCTGAACTTCTCTAGCATATCCTCCACATACTTGGCTTGATGGAGCAGGATTCCGGTTGACTTCTGTTGGACCTGAAGCCCCAAAAAAATGGTCATTTCACCAAACGAACTCATCTCAAACCTCTTTTTCATAACACCTTCAAACTCCTTGCATAGCTGCGGACTTGTAGACCCGAATATAATGTCGTCAACATAGATCTGAACTAGAATCTGATCATTACCCACATGCTTAATGAACAAGGTTTGATCGATAGTGCCACAAGAATATCCATGCTCGAGCAAGTGCTTTATATGAGTTGCATACCACGCTTGACGAGCTTGATTTAACCCATACAACGCCTTGTCCAACATGTAGACATGATTGGGAAACTTCGAGTTTACAAAACCAGAGGGTTGATCAACGTAGATTTCTTCCTTCACCGCGCCATACAAGAAGGCTGTCTTGACATCCATCTGGTAAACCGTGAAGTTCATGTAGGAAGCGTGTGCAAGGAAGATATGGATAGCCTCCAAGCGAGCCACTGGAGCATAAACCTTGGTGTAGTCAAGACCCTCGATCTGTCTAAACCCATGAACCACCAATCTCGCCTTATTGCGCACTATGACTCCGGAATCATCCTGCTTATTGCGATATACCCAGCGTGTGTCAAGAGACTTTTTGCCCTTAGGTAGTTCAACCAGCGTCCAAACCCCGAGCTTTTCAAATTGATTTAACTCTTCGTGCATAGCATCTACCCAGCTGGGCTCATTCAAATCCGTTTCAACATTCTTTGGCTCAATTTGAGAGATAAAGCAAGAATAGAGACATGTATTAACATCTCCATTCTGACTTCTTGTTCTAACACCATCACCCAGCTGACCAATGACATTTTCGATCGGATGATCGCGTTGAATACTAGAAGGTATCTCCTGGCCGATGTCATTGATTGAAACGGGAAGATTGTGAATGTTGATAACTCCATCATTTGCCGAATGATCCACTTCAGACGGACCTGTCTCATTAGAAGGATCTGCCACAAACTCATTAGCAATCTGCTCAGGAAAGAGAAGTTCCATAAAAGTTTGAGTAGCAGCGGAAGCATCTCTGGACATGAACTCTCTTTCAACCGGAGTAAGAGGTGTGGCATCAGCATCTGGAGCGTGTTGTTGACTTGGAGATTCTGGACAAGTAATTGGAACAGATGACTCCACCATAGGAATTGCAGAAGGCACTATCGGCGGTCTGTAAACAACTTCTTCGTCTTCTTCTTCAGGTACAGTCTTCGAACCAGAAGTAGAACCAGATAAACTATCTGAACACACATTGAATGATTTGAACAAAGATGTGTAATCAAACAGCCAATCAGGACCCACTCTAGCATCCGTTTCATTCTCCTCCAACCAGTGCACATCAAAGGATTCTACGATTTGCTTTGTTCTTTTGTTGTATACCCCCTACGCAGTGCGAGCAGCATACCCCACAAAATAGCAGTCATCAGCTTTGGCATTGAACTTCGGGTTGGACTCCAGGTGAAGAAGGGTACAAGGGTAGCCAAATACGCGGAAGTGACTAACAGATGGCTTGTGACCATATAGAATTTCGTACGGAGTCTTCATTTGAGCTTTGTTGATCAGAACACGATTTTGAACATAACATTTTGTGTTGATCGCCTCAGCCCAAAAGAAAACTGGCAACTTTGAGTCACACAACATCGTCCTTGTAGCGTCTTGCAATGTTCGATTCCTCCGTTCAGCAACACCGTTTTGTTAAGGCGTGCGAACGGAACTATATTGACGCACGGTTCCCTTTTCTGCGCAAAAGTGATTAAGAACCGTATTCTTGAATTCTGTTTCATTATCCGTTCGAAGCGCCTTCACCCCGTTATTGGTTTGGTTCTCTATCATTACGATGAACTTCTTAATCAGATCAGATACCCCAGCTTTGTTGGATAAGAAGAAGACCCACGTGAAACGTGAGAAGTCATCGATCACAACTAGATAGTATGAATTTCTGTTGATGCGTAGGACATTGACCGGACCAAATAAATCCATGTGCAATAATTAGAGCACCTGGCTGATTGAATTGACCTGTTTTGGTAGGTGTGGTTTTCTGTGATGCTTTCCCTGGGTACATGACACACACTTTTCAAATGTTATGAAGTCTCTAACAGGTAGGCTACGCACCATTTCATTTTTAGCAAGACGATTCAGATTCTTAGCGTTCACATGACCGAGTCGTCGGTGCCACAGCATAGCATTTTGTTCTGAGACTTTTGAAAAGAGGCAGGTGACTTGTTCAGGAATGTTGCTATTCATGTCGATGATGTATGCGTTTCCATCCCGCTTTGATTTAACAAGAATCCACTCATCCGGGATGACAATGCCTGGCTTCAGAATCAAACATTCCTTATCAGTGAAGTAAGTTGAATAACCCTTGTCACAAATCCGGGAGACGCTCAACAGGCTATGCTTTAACTCGGGAGCATAATTGACGTTCTCGAAACTCAGCACTCCATTTGACACAGTTCCTTTCTGAGTGATTTTTCCGCCTTCTCCGCCCGCAAAGGAAACGAATCCCCCATTAAACGTTTGAATGCCATTCAACTGGGAGATGTCTCCTGTCATATGTGTTGGATTAGTGTCTAAGTCCATAACTATAATTGGTATATACTTGACCCGACCCGGCATGGTCCATTTGGGTTGCATGTCATCAGAACATTTGGATAGACCTTTTAATGAGAAGAAGATATTTGTGGCATATTAATATATTATAAGTTCTAATATATTAATATGAAATCATATTATTTAATTAGTATTGATCTAGAATTAATTTGGAATTAATTTAGTGATCAAAAGTGACTAATTAAATATATGGGGATTGATTGTGTAAATCATAGATTCTTATATATGTGGGCTCATGATCCATGATTCCTTATGTTGGGTTTAACCCATGTGGTGGCCCATGGATACTCCATGGAGGTTAGACCCATGGAGCATAAGGAATGGGTTGAGTCATGGGTTACATGGTGTAACCCTAATGTGCCACTATATAAAGACCCCATTAGTTGGTGAAATTGGCACTGGTGTATTACATAGAGGGCAAGCCGATTTCATAGAGATATAAGACTAATATCTTCTCTCATGGTTATTCCAAATGTTCATGGTGTTGTGTGAACCATTTGAGGTGTCACATTTGGGGCACTAGGCTCTTGAGCTCCATGGAATCAAGCACCAAACAAGAGGTATGTAATTCTACTAGAATTTATATTATGTGTACTTTATATTATGCTAGTTAGAACAATACCTTGGAAAATTGATATTTGCATGTGTAATAGAGAAAACATAGATCCGAGGTATTTAGGGTTGCATGTACACCTTAGGAGTGTTAGAATGCTCAAAACCCAACAGTGGTATCAGAGCCTAGGCTTGTTTTCTTGTTATACTTGCTTATACTGCTTGAAAATCGAAGTTTTGTGCTGTCTGGACAGGGGACTCGACGAGTCCATGAAGGGACTCGACGAGTCCAAGGCAAAATGCATCCAACTCGCCGAGTTGGTTCATGCACTCGACGTGTTGGACCCCCAAACAACATATCTTCGAGTTTTGGTGCTGGAATTGGTCTAGAATCATTACCTTTGATTGTTTTGGTCTTATAAAACCTGTTTTTAATGTGGTAATGATTATGTTAAACCAATTTCAATGCTATAATCGAAGTTTCAATTTTATATATGTTTATGTAATTCTTGAAAAATGTTGATTATGAATGTTCATGCTTATGAGTTTTGGTAGATCATAGGAATTATGTGCAAATTGTTTGTTAGTATAATTCTTGATCTCAATGAAATTGTATGGAGTCCATAACTTGTCCTCAAGTTATGGATTACCAAAAGTTTTTTGTGTTACCTTGTTTATGAGTTGATTTAGATTAATGAAAAAAATTATGTGTTAGTTGTTTTCAATCCATATTGATCTAAAAGAAGTTCATAAAATATGTTTTTATAACTTGTCCTCAAGTTATATGAAAAGTCATATTTATGAATCTTAAAAATCATAAAAGTGCCATAGGTTACATAAAAATGAAGTCTCTTTTTCATTTAATTACTTTATGACTCCATAACTTGTCTTCAACTTATGGATGTTTAAGAGTCATTTCTTTAAAAGTGTTATTAAAGAATAAGAGGTTACACAAAAATAAAGAGTCTTCATTTTAATGAACCATTAAACTCATAAGTTATGAAATGAAAGGTTTTGAATAGTTTCAAAACTTGCCCTCAAGTTTTGGAATTTGTAAAGTCTCACACACATTAATGCTTTAATTCCAAACTCTACAATTTTAAAAGTTAAAATTCAAACTTTATGGACTTCATTAAATTAATTAAAGTATTTAATTAAAAGAGTTAATAATTCCATAAAGACATGATTTAAGTTTAATTAAATTAAGAGTATAGTTTAATTAATAGATTAAACCACCAAGTATTTTAAATGTTTAAAATACACCCTTATACTATTATTATAATTTTAATTATATATATATGTATAAGATAAAGTCAATATTACCATTAGTAGGCCTCATTCACGAAGCCGGTCTATAAGGCGGTATAAGGTTACTGCCTATAAAATGGCAGTTTAATGGGTGTCTACTCTCACCCACCGCTTCCTTGACTGGTGGAGGGTCGTTAGCCGAACGGGTAGGAAAGGACTATAATTCTCCCTTCATTAAAAGTATAATGATAAATACTAAGTAACTAAACACTTATTAATTCCCAATCTTAGTTACTTAGGAAAATGTGAAATAGGTGCTAACCCATGAAATTACACTTTGTACCTTACCAAGTCGTTAGTGGAGCGTGTGTGGTTAACCAGCACACTAATAAGGACTAGTAAGAGTGGCAAAGGGTAACTTGACTTTATTATAGATCGGTGGAGCGTGTGTGGTTAACCGGCACATCGATTAGGTGATAAAGTTAAGGGTACCAAGTCAATTTGCATGGTTATTCACACCTTGTTTGTGATCCTCGGCATCCCAGTCACAAACTTGAGAGGACACAATCGAGATTCAAACATGCCATTGAAAGTTCAATGTATCTCAAAAGATCTGGGAGTTTCAAATCCAATTAAAACTTAATTATATTTTGTTTTTCATGGTGGAAATTGGTAAATCGTCATTTACCTACCTTCGACTATTTTATAACTCGGATTACGGCATCCCTCTTCCAGTTATAAATAGGTTGTTGGATCCTAGCCTTAATATTTCATATTGGGTGTTATATTAAGGACTTTAAATCAACTAACTTGAATTTCTCCCTTATAGATGTCTAGTTTAGACAGCTATGGTCTTCCCAAATCTTTAGGAACAAGTTTCCTAATGAAGATGATATCCCAAATGGCAATCAAGGTGAAAGATCAATCCCTTTGTTGTGCATTAGTGGGAATGGAAATCATACTTCACTTCCTCCACCTCCTCTAATAAATATCCCTATCCCACAAGTTTCAAGACTTGATAAGTTCTAAGTCATTCAATCCCTATTGGCAAACAAAGTCTATATGTGCTTAGGTCTTGGAGATTAAGTCACATATTGACAAGCTGGGAGAGTCGGGTGTCGAAGTCTCGAGGTAGCTGGCTGTTGACTTGGTTCTTCAGTCACTCCCTGATGACATATCATGACATGACCCTTTAATGATCTTATCTATTTGCTTGGTACTGCTGAATCAGCAATGATTTGGAACACTGGTAAAGCAAATTTGATTAGAAGATCGACTTCCCAAAACTTCATGGACATTGACAATGGTGACACTGGAAATCCAGAAAAACTTTCTCTTCCCAATGGAAAGGGATCGGCAATAGTCAACTCGGTTGACCAAATGGTAAAGAGAAAGGCTAAGTTTGAGATAGTCCCATATACCATTCCCAAAGAGTCCATATATGCCTATTGCCAAAGGAAAGAGGCATTGGTTGCGAAGCTGCCGAATTTACCTGAAACCTCATAAGGATGGTAAAGTCAAAAGTTTGACTCTACTTCAGGTAAAGTCCATTATCTAACTCTATTAAGTCTCTTTTGGAGATTCTTAATACATGATGTAATGTAATTACATTTTGATGTGTTTGAAGAATCAAAGGAAGCTTAATGAAAAGGTGTGCTGATTCTGATCGCATGGTTCGATGACCAGAATTTTGAGCCACTGCATAAGAGTTATGAGATATTGCTTAGGAATAGATAACAACAAAGTTTTCATATGAATTTGCATTGTAAGGATAAGTTTTTCCGCAAGTTTTAAAAATAAAAGAAAAGTTTTGATTTTATTTATTTTAAGTATCCTTACAAAGGCATTTGTGAAAAATTGTTGTTTATATGTTTCCATTGATAAGCAATATTGGAAAATGAATTTGATTCTTTCGTCTGTGGTAGTGTCATAATTTATCAAATAAGGAAAGATTCTCATCACCCAAGTTTCAGTTGGATAGAAACTTGGAATCATGCAAGTTGTATTGCGTGATGAATGAGATTTTTCATCTTTGGTAGATTAAGACTAATTCCTTGTTCACATTCGCATTTAAGTCAAGCGAAGGACTAAAGGATCGGGTACATTAGGTTGTGCACTAGTCAGGTCTACCACAAAGGTTGATAAGATTATTCGTTATGATTTACTAAAGTTTAGTAAATATGATTATGCTTACAAGTTTAAGTGTAATGCTGAAACATTGGAAAAGTTTCAATATATGGCAGAATGAATAAGAAGAATCAAATAAGGCAGAAAGATAAAAGTTTCTCCAATCTGAAGAGATGGGAGAGTACTTGTGTATCTTGTTTTATGATTATCTTAGTGATTATGGAACCATATCACAATTGATCCTCTAAGGACACCTTAGTGCATTTGCTGGCTAAGGAGAGGAATCGTGAATTGTGGAAATGGTTAAATCAAAAGATAAATCATACTTCATTCCAAAATAAAATCTTAGAGTCATACTCCAAGAGTGAGCCTTGAGTGACATAATCTTAAGAAAGGTTTAAAACACTTGTCAAATGTAGAGTAAAATGTTTTCTTACTCTTGTACATTTGAAATTGGTAAGTTGTGATGTTTTGGATAAAACAAAGACCAACTAAGGCCAATTGTGTGAAGTGTTTGTAAAAGAATCCGCACTATCTCTTGAATATTGGGCAAGAGAGTCTTAAATGTCAAGAAGGACAGTGGGAGTCTAAAAGATCCTGAAATAGTTTCAAGAACTAATCAAGAGTTTTGTTAATCACTAGCCCACGACTTGAGGTTTGTAACCTATCGTGTTGACATATTCTTATTTCTGTGTCTATTCCAGTTAAAAGTTGACTATGCTTGTGAGTTCTATAAGTTCTCAATTGTTTGCATACCAACCTGGAAGCAATGGTAGACCCTTGTGATGCCGGGTGGCAAGAAATTAAGATTGAACAAGTTCAGTCCATATGTGTTTGGATTTGCCACTAACCTTGTCTTGTGATTATGGTTATGACAAATTCACATGGATAGGAACACATACACCATAAAGTCTAAGTGTCATAAGGTTTCTCTCCGATTCATGAAAATGATGGTGAGGAAACTCTTTCACTAAGTGGATTTTAAGTAGATAGCAATTGTGAGAATAACAAAAGGTCTAAACATTATGATTACGGCATCCCTCTTCATAATTGTTTAGACACACAAGTGAGCTATCTAAGGAAAGGTGTATGATTTTGATAAAGTCTTATCAAAACAATTGCGTATCAGAAATCTGAACTTTGGTAAGAAAGTCAATAAAGTATTGATTTCTAAAAGTCCAGCTGATCTCTGGATACATATCAAAGCTAGTGGGAGCATAAGTGTTATGCAAATAAGATAATAATCATTATGCTAGTGGGATCATGATTATTATGTTAAGTGTTGCAAGTTAGCAATGTTAATTATAGAAAACAAAAGTTTCAATTCGCTTTGCAAAAATTGTTTCCCTATAATTAAGGGAGAGGATTTTATACTTCATTCCAATTCTACAAGCTTAGATTGAGATTTTAATCTACTTTAGTCAAGGATATATAAGAATGTTATGTTGGAATGGTTCAACATAAGGAAATTCTATATATGTTGCATTCTCAAAATTTGTTTATGATTACGGCATCCCTCTTCATAGTTCGAATTGTGAGAACATGGCAAATAAAAAATTTTATAGCATGAATCATGTCCAATATGCTTCGAGTATAGGATCGATTACATGAGCTATAATAGTTATCCTTTCTAAATTTTCCTAATGCTTAGGGCATTAAGAGGGGAAAAGGGATTAGAACTGGATATGACTAAAATGATTAAGCAATTGTCGAGGACAATTTGAGGTTTACCAAAGATTGGTTACTCATGGACAATTGGAAGTATAGAGTAAGGACCATATTGACATATTTTGAAAAGAGGCAACTCTTGTTCAAAAGTGATGGTCAAAAGGGGAATGTGGAATTGTTTCCATAGGTGGAAGTTATTCTTTGAATCTGTGTAAGATTAAAGAACTTAATGCAAAGAAGGATGTTCAAAGGAATGTACTTTGAATTTGAGATCATTTCCATGGGATTGTTTCCATTGGAATACTGTGTAATGTATGTTGCCAAGTCTTTGTGACTTTTGTGCATAGTCATTACAAGGGGATCATTGCATATAAGTTTAGAGTCTAACAGATTACAGTAAATGGCAAGAGTTCGGTATTCTTACATTTACAAAAGGGATTGGGATTGTGAAATGAGCATTGTTGGAGTCGTGTTCAATTGATCTATTTCACAAAAGAAAATACCATTAGTAAACATAGTATGCATGCTTGGTGCATGGCATGACTATTGTTTCAATTCAAGTATTAAGTTGATTAATCGAAACATGAATAATGAGTAATCAATATGGTGCTTAGATAAAAGGTGTTTTTTATTTACACTCAAAGTATTGGGGCCATACAGGATTAGTATGATTTTTGTGTTTCACTTTGCATGTTTGGACTTCCAGAATAACTAGGTCATTCTTCCCGAATGACTAAGTTATTCAAACCATCCACGGTCGGTCATATGTTGGAAGTAGATATGAATCAAGACTGTCATGAATTTGGCTTGTATGATTTGTCTAATGTGCATTAGACATAGCAGTGGTTGCTACAACATTCATGAGTGCTCATAAGTTCTGAGTATTGGATTCAACCCACGCTCATTTGGATTCACTTCATGGATTTTATCACGAGTGAATCGTGAGACGATAATATCTTATATTCTTCAAACCTAGAGATATGAGTTGTTGACTATGAGTTGGTTATACATTGATTGCACGAAAACGCATTGGTAACTCGATGTTATAAAACGTGCCTTTGTGTATGATTCAACAAGTAGTCAGTACAAGCATATGAGTTGAAGTTTATCCATTCCTTTTACCCTCAAAGGGATAAAAGCGATATCTGTGGGCCCCTCGATTTATTTAGTGATGACAAAATGTAAGTGCTCGGCCGGGCCTGGACTGATTTGATTTGTTCAATTAGTCAGTCGTCATAAATCGGAAATCGGGAAACAACAAATGGACAGAGAGAATGATTATAATCCATGTCTCAATCCATATGATATCTAGAATGGAGGAATATATGATCACTTATCTAATGGAGGCGTCATTGATTTGTTTAGAGTTCGGCAGCAGCTTTTAAGAGCTACGATTGCTGGTCAGGTTGTGAAGTTATACTTGCAATAATAGTTATTAGACTTATCCAAGTGGGAGACTGTTGGATTAGTGTCTAAGTCCATAACTATAATTGGTATATACTTGACCCGACCCGGCATGGTCCATTTGGGTTGCATGGCATCAGAACATTTGGATAGACCTTTTAATAAGAAGAAGATATTTGTGACATATTAATATATTATAAGTTCTAATATATTAATATGAAATCATATTATTTAATTAGTACTGATCTAGAATTAATTTGGAATTAATTTAGTGATCAAAAGAGACTAATTAAATATATGGGGATTGATTGTGTAAATCATAGATTCTTATATATGTGGGCTCATGATCCATGATTCCTTATGTTGGGTTTAACCCATGTGGTGGCCCATGGATACTCCATGGAGGTTAAAACCCATGGAGCATAAGGAATGGGTTGAGTCATGGGTTACATGGTGTAACCCTAATGTGCCACTATATAAAGACCCCATTAGTTGGTGAAATTGGCACTGGTGTATTACATAGAGGGCAAGCCGATTTCATAGAGATATAAGACTAATATCTTCTCTCATGGTTATTCCAAATGTTCATCGTGTTGTGTGAACCATTTGAGGTGTCACATTTGGGGCACTAGGCTCTTGAGCTCCATGGAATCAAGCACCAAACAAGAGGTATGTAATTCTACTAGAATTTATATTATGTGTACTTTATATTATGCTAGTTAGAACAATACCTTGGAAAATTGATATTTGCATGTGTAATAGAGAAAACATAGATCCAAGGTATTTAGGGTTGCATGTACACCTTAGGAGTGTTAGAATGCTCAAAACCCAACAATATGCCGGGAGCAGCCGCTGTCGACATACCAAGGTCTGACGACATTCATCCGCAATTGTCCCTGCACGAGCGGGATCATTTAGATTTGAGGACCCATGTCATTACTTTCCTAGGTTGACCCTTTACGATCACAGATTTATCTTTTGAACTTTTTGATTTTGAATCATCATTTAAAACACTTTCAGAGGATGACGGTGATTGGTTTGAAGTTAATTTGGGCACCCACTGGTATTTAGTTTTTTTAAAAATCACGGGTGATTTTGAAACATTTTTCCTTCCTGTTTGCTTTGGGCATTTAGATTTTCTACCAGAAGTGGTTGAAGATCCAGATCCGCTCTTTAACGAAACCGACCTTGGGTTAGCCTTTTTCGATTTTGGCAAACTATTTGTGACTTTATTATTGAAAACCTTGTAATGACAAAGAACATGGTTTGGCATGCGGAATTAAAGTTTGCACAATGAACATGGTGATTTGGGTGTTCAAGAGATGTATTGAATATGTATTGTGTTACAAAAAGGGACATAGATCTACATCTACATAAATAACACACACTCACACACTCACTTTTACATCTCTCAAGCACACCTCTACATGTGGTATGAACCCACTATTTATAGAGGTGTTTACATGTCTCTCTCTCACTCTCACTAACACATGTATCTAAAGGCTAATGCACCACATGCAAGTGGGTCTACATGAGTCAAACCATTACAAATTCATACATGAAGAACTTTGCACCCCAACATTCTCCCCCTCAAAGTTAGGAATGGATGACCCACTTCAAATCTTCCAAAGTCGAGCAACTACGCGGTTCGAGCCTCAAGCGTGACACATGTCGAAACGAACTTCAATCTTCAATTCTTCCATGATTCTTCAATTTGGGCTCTAGGATGTGAAACCATACAAACTGAACAACAACGAATGATTAACTCCAAATAATCACCCAAAAGTTGCGCTAAAAACACATCCCAAAAAATCTTCAATAATACCAAAGCCATTTCAAAAATAAATCATTTAACTTCCAATTGCATCATCTCGTAAGCTTCAAAAATCAAGATCACTTCGGTCTTCAAATCCGCGTAATACGAAAAATTCAAGTTCGAATTTCCATATAAAACTTCTCCCCCTTTTTATAATCGAAAATTGATTATAAAACTCCCAAGGAAAAAGAACGTGCTCTATTCGGAATTTTTCGTGTCAAAACTCCCCCTTAACATGTGGCATAAACTATGTGCTTCAATCCGGAAAATCCAAAAAATATTGAATTTTTAGCTTCGTTCACGGATCGCCTTTGACAAAATTTCTCAAAAATGGGTAGAAATTGTCAATTTCAAAATTCTGCAGTGACCCGGTGCGCCCAAAACAGCAAAATATGCAAAACACTCCCCCTTTTCCAAAGCTGGGTAGAAAGCGTCAATTTGCACAAAACTGCAGGGGCCTGAAATGTATTTTCTTCAATTTTCAGCAAAAACAGTCCTTTTTCGAATTTGTGTATGAACCGCCAAACATTCGAAGCCTCAGGGACTATTTTCGAAAATTCTGCCATTTGCACCAAACATACGAAGAATCCCCAAAATATTCAAAATTTCAGAAAATATTCGAATTTGGGTGAAAAGTGTCAAACATTTGAAACTTCAAAAATTTTCGAATTTGGGTGAAAAGTGTCAAACATTTGAAACTTCAAAAATTTTCGAATTTGGGTGAAAAGTGTCAAACATTCGAAACTTCAATTATTTGTGGAGATTGCCAAATGTTCGAAAGTTTAAGGGCTGAATTCGAAAATTTTACTTTTTGATCAAAATATTCGAAGACTTGAACAAACATTCGAAGCCTTGCTTTTTCCCTTTATTAAACAGTCAAATCTTGAGGGACTACATGCGAAACTTTTGGTTTTGCTTCCCAACATACGAACTTTTGCAACCCAACATACGAAATTTTCAGGTGACAAACATGCGAATTTTCAAGGACCATTTTCGAAAATTTGTCTTTCTTTTTCATCAATTCACATGATCGCTTCGTACGTTTTTTATGAACGCTTCGTACAAAAATCTCAGGAACCAAACACACGAAAATTTTTCACCCAAACATACGAAGATTTTCCTTCTCTCTCCTCTTCGTATGAAAATCATCTTCCCAAAATTTTTCCTACACACACGAATGCGAAGCATACGAAGACTCTGAATGTACAGTAACCTCTTAATCGTCCCTCTGAATCGACTTTTCCAGTTCGTTCTTTCAACCCAGTTCATACAGTTCTTCATTCTTTCTCAAACACCAACTGTTCGTCAATCTATCGTCGACTCCAGTTCTTCGTTCCTTTCATTACAGGGACCCCAAAATCGATTTCCTTTAGACACGAATGAGCACACATACAGACACTAAATCAACCCCTTAAATCCAAAATTAACAATTTGCTTTTACAGATCATCGACTCCAATCATGCGAAATCCAGATTTCTTCGATCATTCATTCACAGCTCAAGGTTCGTTCATCCCCAAAACAAATCCAGTTTCTTTAATCGACCCAAATACACCTTCTTTCAAATCCCGATCACCCTTTGATCATTCGAATATCAAACCCAAAATACAGTCTTCGTTAATCAACATCACCCATTTCAATTCTTCGCATATGAAACCCAAGGAATTACACCGATTTCAATAACCAACACCAAATTATCCAAATTACCAGTCCAACCATTCGAATTCCAACCCAATCGATCATTTGTTCTAACCCAAAATCGACAATCGTCTTTACACATCAACAAACATTCGACTGTAAACCAAAGCTTCAACCATCGACTCCCAAAATTAATCTTCAATCGTTCAAACCTTCGATTTCATAGCCTTTGAAACACAGAAATCGACATACAAACCATGATTCGTATCCCAATGTTCCATCTTCCAAATAACGAACAACTGAGTTCGTGAATCTCAGTTCGTTCGTCGTATATCAATTTTCAAGAAGTAAAATCAAAACAAAATAAAATCTTCAAACTTTTGAAAAATCGATGAAAAGCTTCTTGCAAGATCACACACGTCGATTTCAACATCAAAACTCAATTTCGACTTTCATGCGACCATTGAAATCGATATACACATTCACTGGATACGAAATATGCGAATTAAGATATCCGATTCAATCTAATTGACTTTGAATCGATGATTCAGTTGATTAACAAAGAAACATGCGATTTGATTTTTAATCGATATACACATTCACTGGAGACAAACTCAGATCAAAATCACCAAGAACAGAAGAAGATTAAGATATCCGATGATTCAATGGTACAAGTAATTGATGCGTGAAACAAGATCTGGAACGATGTAAATGATTTTTGGGCTCACAAATGAATTAAGATCAATTATATCTCACTTGTTGGGCTTAAAACAACATTGAATAGTAATTTCGGGTTTTTGGGCTCAATGATACGATATGAACAGTATCGATCTTTTGTTTGGGTTTCATGAACAGTAATTCTTGAATTTAAATTGATTTGGGCAAATGTAATTCAAATTGGGCTGAATCAAAGAAAATATGAGTTTGATCAACAACAATTAGGCACGAAACAAATATGATTGATCATTAAAAAAATAATTGGATCAACAATGGGGTTTTTCAAAAAGAATTTGATCCAATGATTCAAATCGATCAAAATTCAAAAATGCAACGCACGATTTAATGATTACGAGAGATCATAGAGAGAGACTCACCATAAATGCTCCAATTGTGATAGATTTTGCCAAACCGAGAATCGTTCTTCAAATATCACATTGATCTTGAAGACCCGCTTTGATACCAATTGTAGTGACAAAGAACATGGTTTGGCATGCGGAATTAAAGTTTGCACAATGAACATGGTGATTTGGGTGTTCAAGAGATGTATTGAATATGTATTGTGTTACAAAAAGGGACATAGATCTACATCTACATAAATAACACACACTCACACACTCACTTTTACATCTCTCAAGCACACCTCTACATGTGGTATGAACCCACTATTTATAGAGGTGTTTACATGTCTCTCTCTCACTCTCACTAACACATGTATCTAAAGGCTAATGCACCACATGCAAGTGGGTCTACATGAGTCAAACCATTACAAATTCATACATGAAGAACTTTGCACCCCAACAAACCTGTTTGTTTTTTTGAAAAACTGTCCTTTTCTTGTTTTGATTAGACTTCCAATCATCATCTCGAGGGCGAGATCTCAAGGACTTTCTAGTTAAAGACCTTCCTCGAGACTCGTTCTCTCCTCTTTGAGACGAAAAATGCATAAATGCCCTATTAGGACAGTCCCTAGCGATGTGACCGGTAGTACCACAGTTAAAACAAATTTGCTTATTATTATTGTAACTGGTACTGCCTTTTTCTGATTTACTTTCTTTACTGACACCCTTACTTTTCCCACAAGAACATGTGCAAGAATCAGATTGTGTGATTGATGAGGGTAAACCATGTTGTGTGATTGGTGAAGTGGATGTGCTTGAAACAGAAACATCAGTATTGTCAAACAAATCATCAAATATATCGAAAAAGTTTGAGTTATCATTTTGTGATGCAAAATCATCACAAGATACATCATTTATTTTAACATCATAAACAAAAGTGTTATCATTTGAAATAAAAACAGCAGGTTCAGAAAAATTTTTATTTTCAAAAACACATCCTTCAGCTTCTTGCTTTGATTGACTTAAAGATTGATCTGCATGGGAAGTAGAAACATTAGTATTTTCAACATTAATACTACCTCCTGACACAAATCCATATTTAAGAAAGACCGACTCTAAAATCATTAAACAAATCTATAATTGGCATACTTATTGCTATACTCTTCCTGAAGTTTTCTAAAATCATTTGTTTTTGCTTCTAATTGAGCTTTTAGAGGTTTCTGTCCTTTCCTAAGTTGATACCCTTCATATTTTAGGTCCTCGTTCTCTCTACGCAATAATTCTATAAGCTCAAGTAAAATTTTGACATTATCAAGGCATGTTTGAGAACAGGAAGACCGACTTACCTCTTTCTTCTCAGGTTCTCGAGTAGAAGATACCATAAAGGCAAACTGCAACTCCATCATCTCTTCTTCAGGATTAACCTCAACTTTCTCTTCTGGAGCATCATCAATTTGAGCAAAGTGAGCACTCTCAGGTCCTGAAATATTCAATGCCTGAATCTGGTCCTCCCAGTCAAAGGACTGAGCAACCACTGCCAGATTAGCAATCTCACTGTTGATAGCAGCACTTCCACGACTATTTCCCACTGGAACCATTGTTCTATCATTGCTTACCCTTCTGTCTGGCTTCGGACACTCACGAGCAAAATGACCTGGCTCGTGGCAATTGTAACATCGAAGCTTGCCCTTGTTAAACCCAACCTTCTTGTCAGCATTCATCCCCCAGTTGTTCTTTCCCGTCTTCTTTGCAAATTGCTTTGCCCTGAACACTGCCATTGCTATCTGCCAAGTAATATCCATTTCTTCCACATCTTCTGGATGAATTTGATCCAGATCAGCAAATGAGAGTTGAGGTGGAAGCTCTCCAGCTACAAAAGCATTGTAGCAATTGACAAGTCCAGTGGCAAGAGCTAAGTTTTCATCGCTTTCTTTGGGATTGAGAACAGGAACCACAACTGGTGCTTTGGAGGAGGAAATAACTTGTGGAACAACAAAAGACTGACTTTGTGGATGAGACATAGATGATGAAGCAACAAATGGTGTAGCTGATGGAGCAACAAAGGTTTGATTCTGAGGTTGTTGAACGGCAAAAGCTTGACTTGGAGAGGAGGTAAAAGATGAAAAGGCATTATTTGTAGAAATCCCAAGATTGGCAGTCGAGTAGGAATTCACATGATTGATCTATCTTTGCTTATCATCAAGATCACAGGCTTTGATGATTGCCATAGTTTCAGCAAGACTGAGACAATTGAGATCTTTCGTCTTCTTGATGACAACCATGTTCATATCCCATGCCTTCGGAAGTGAATTCAGCAGCTTTTTGTTTATCTCAGACTTAGTCACATAAATCCCAGCTGAACTCATTTCAGTGGTGAGTGTGGTAAAACGCTGCAACTGGGCTTCTAGAGTTTCTCCAAGAACATAATTAAACATATTGAATTTCTATCTTAACATGTCTTGGCGACTCTGTTTCATGTCTTCATTACCCTCATAGACCTTAATTAAAGCTTCCCACAATGCCTTGGCTGAATCATACTCTCTGAATCCTTGAGCAATATCAGGAGATAAAGCCATAGTTAAAGTAGCCAACGCCCTTTCCTGTTCTTCAACCTTTTCGAAGTCTTCATCAGTGTAATCAACATACACTTTGTCAATTATTTGTCCATTCGCAAGAGCAGTAGTGATTCTGACTGGTCCTATGAGAATGCTTCGCCAAAACTTAAAGTCTTTCATTTTGATGTATTTCTCGATCCGGTATTTCCATTCCGGGAAACCTTCTGCAGATAACAAGCGTGGAATGCGAGTGGTTGTTCCCATGATTGAATCCAATTCATGATGAATTGCTGGGCTTTGAGAATCCATTTTTGTTTTTGTTTTTGTTTTTGTTATTGTTGTTTTTTTTTAAATTGAAAATGACTTAAAAAAATAAACTAAAACACCAAAAATCTAGTTTACGGGCACAAGATTACGACCGTAAACAAGTTTACGGTTGGCTGATTACGGTTGAGGAGTTTACGGTTGGTAGTTTACGGTTGAGGAGTTTACGGTTGGTAGTTTACAGTTGAGAAGATTGCTAGTTTACGGCCTTGAATAGGAGTTTACGGCCGTGAACTCTTGACCGTAAATGCCCAGATTTTGACAAAAACACGAATTTTAAGCATATCTGATCCCCTTTTGCTACGAAAACACCAAATCAGGCCTCGAACAATGACGAAACTAAGCTCCTTTGACCGTGAACTTGATTGTAAGATGATTTGACACCGGATTTGCTCTGATACCAATTGTAAGGCCTGAAATCTAGGATCTGAACCAGTGATCAAACAAATAACAATCAAACAAGATTAGAATGGAGTAGAAGAAGATTAAACCAAGCTTTGCACACGTTTATATCAAATAAACGCCAGGTACAACTTGGACACACACATATAGACCGTAATCCATTTATGGATTGAAACAAACATCTCACAGTTGGAATCTTTGCTTCCATGAGAAAGTCAAAGAGTTTGGGTTCTCTAGAAGTGAAGATGAGTCTTGTGTATATGTCAAAGATAGTGGGAGTATAGTGACTTTCCTAGTCTTGTATGTTGATGACATACTTCTTATAGGAAACAACATTCCAACTTTGCAAAAAGTTAAGTCTTGGCTTGGAAAGTGTTTCGCTATGAAGGATCTAAGGGAAGTGTCATATATTCTCGGAAAAAAGGATTCATCTGGATAAAAAGAATCGTCTTATTGGTCTTATCTAGAGTACATATTTGGATAAAATACTGAAGCGTTTTAGCATGGACAATTCAAAGAAAGGGAAATTGCCCATTCATAGTACTATCTAGTAGAGTAAGACTCAAACTCCAAGTACTGATGAACAGATAACTGACATTAGTCGAGTCCTATGTGCTTCGGCTGTAGGATCGATCATGTATACAATGACATGTACTCGCCCTGATGTGTCTTATGCTTTGATATGGTAATCCATTCGATTGAGGCGAAGAATATTCTTAAGTATATGCGAAGAACGAAAGACATGTTTCTAGTTCTTGGCGGAAATGATACGTTCAGAGTGACTGGTTACAGTGACACCAACTTTCAAACATACCGAGACAATTTTTGTTCGCAGTCTGGCTGAGTATTCTTATTAAATGGAGGAGCGGTTACTTGGAAGAGTTCCAAGCAAGTCACCAATGGAACTATGAGTCAAAGTACATTGCGGCGAGTGAAGCATCTAAGGAAGCAGCTTGGCTGAAGAACTTCATCGGGGATATCAAAGTTGTTCCAACAACTTAAGAACCAATGGAACTGTTTTACGAAAATGAAGGTGTGGTTGCTTTGAGAAAAGAACCAAAGGATCATGGTAGATCCAAGCATATCGACAGAAAGTACCATTATATTCGACATCGGGTAGAAGAAGGACACCTTCTGGTGAAGTGAGTATCATCAGAAGATAATGTTGCATATCCTTTCACAAAGGCTCTGAGTAGAGTCAAACACTTCTAGCATGCTAGGAACATAGGCTTAAGAGACTATATTAGTTTTAGTAGTCATGTTATAATTTTGAAACTTGTAACAAAATAAATGTAACTGATTTGGTGGATGAATAATAGTGAATTAATTATGAGTATCGTACTGCCTTATTCGATTATTTATTCTTGTGTTTCTTTTTGAATATTTACACTTCCTGAGTAATTTAAATTATTCAAACTTCTACAGTCGTTAATACTTTTGGAAGTAAGTAGTGAATTAATATTGTCATGAATGGATTGTAGATTCTCGATTGAGGTTAAGATATTGCAATTTGAATTGCTATAATATTCACGAGTACTTTGAAAATAAGGATTTTAAGTATTAGATAAACCTACGCTTGGAAATTACTTCATGGATCTTGTCACAAGTAATTCTAAGACGATGATATCTACTCTTCTCAGATCGGAGATATGTAGTTCATAGTTTGCAGATTAGTTGTGCCTTGGTATGCTCAAATGTATCTCGTAATTGAATTTTATAAAGCGTTACTCCACGTGTGATTTGATATGTAAATTGTATGACTATGTAGTCAAAGTAATTTGTTCATTTGCCTAACAAGAAAAGCGATATAATTGGGCACCTCGATGATTTGATGTTGGCATTATAAGTGTTGGGCCAAGCCAGGACTAATTGATGTGTTCATTTTGAAGTCTAATATAGTCTTTACAAATCAAGAAAACAGAAATAAAATCTTGGACAATGGGATTGATTCTGATCCACGTCTCGTGTCCATACGATATCTTGAAGAACGAAGGAATAGTTGATCACTTATCTTAGGGCCAATAGCTGATTTGAATCAGAGTTTGGCAGTGGCTTTGGAAAACACTCTTTGCTGGTTACTTCAATGTCTATACTTGCATCTGTAGTTACAAACTTATCCAAGTAGGAGACTGTTGGATTAGGGTATCTAAGCCAATAACTAAATTGGTATATTCTTGAATTAAGAGCAAAGTGCTTTTTAGGCTGCCCTCATAATTAGTAACTAAATACAATGACTTTTGGAGAGAGAGCATGATTTATTAATTTATTATATGATTAATAAATTAATTAGAAATCAAAGTAAATGATTTATTAATATATTATATGATTAATACATTAATTAGAAATTCTATTATTAATGAAGAATTAATCAAAAATTAATTATAGTTAATTTTGTGATTAATTAGATTAATTGAAAGTACAAGGACTAATAGTGAAAATGTTCAAAAGTTGAACATTTAAGGATTCCAGAACCTTCCCCTAGAGGGGGACAATTTTGAGAGGCTTCCTAGAGTTTTCAGGAGCCATATGGAGCAAGAAAAATGGATAAGGGTTATCTAAGGATATTTGCCTTATTTAAGATTCCTTATTCACCTATATAAACCCCTTAAGCGTTCCTTGGTTTCATCGATTGTATCCCTCACACAAGAGTCGGAAATTTTTTCTCCTATCCCCTCTCTCAAAGTCTTCTAGTTGCTAGGTTTTTGGGTACAATCCATTAGAGGTATCCAAGCTTTTGGTGCTTGCTTTCCAAGGAAGTCAAAGGAGATTTTGGTTGACTAATTACTACATTAATAAAAAAGATATGTAACCCTAAACCTTTTGTAATTTTGATTAGATTAGGGTTTCCCAAGGTTTCGTGATATTCATAGTTAGTTGCTATCAATAGAGAAAACATCCAACCACTCCAAAAACTCACTTAAAGGCTCAAAATTTGCTCTCTCTTGCTCTAGGGTTGCTTCAAGGTCGATATCACAGAAGAATGATAGATAAGAATGAAATGTGAGGCCTTAAAGATGTTTAAATATGAGCCAAAACACCAAAATTAGGGTTTGCATGTTTTCCCACATACGCCCTACGTACGAAGTCAACCACCCCGATGGTCTTCAGCATGCGAGTACGCCCAGTGTACCTTTGGAGTATGCCCCGCGTACTCACTCTGTGGTGACTCGGCTGGGTTGACTCAGTTGATTTGACCAGTTTGACTTTGACTTTCACCAAGTTCGACCTTAGGGCATTTTAGGTATTTTGGGATTTTGATCGTGATTGGTCAATTGGTTGGATATGTGACGGTTAGAGCTGAGATTAAGAGTCGAGACCTCATCAGTTTTTGTCCAGTATGTGAGGTGAGTTTTCCTCACTGTATTTAAGGGTCGAAGGCACCAAGGCCGAACCATTGGATTAGATATCCTGTTATGTGATAGTATGTTATCGTGTTGTAGTGAACTGTAAGATCTTCTTGATTGTCTGTTGACTGGTTATATGTATGTTTATTTGTTATGTATATGTCGACATGGTATGTATGGTTGGGTTGAGGCGGACCAGTGTAGACTAAAGGCCAAGAGACCCAGGGTGTCCCGGATAGACTGGCCTGAGAGGCGTACCAGTTAGGCCGAAGGCCCAGAGAACAGTCCAAATAGGCTGAAGGACCGGTGAGGCGTTCCAGTCATGCTGAAGATTCTGTGAGCATCCCAGATAGTCTGTAGGCCGGTGCGACGTTCCAGTCAGGCTGAAGGATTTGTATGCATGTTGTTTGTTATTATGTTTATGTGGTGGTACTTTGGAGGAACTCACTAAGCGTTGGCTTACAGTTTTGGGTTATGTTTCAGGTATTTCGGATGACCGTGGGAAAGCGAAGGCGTGACCGTACACATCCTCTTGTTTATGAGTTATGATTTTGGGAGACTCTGATGTTTGGAAAAATGTTTTGAAAACTATCATTTGACAACAATTTATGAAAGGGTTAAGAGTTTTTCCGCCACATGAATTTTTTATAACCTAGAAAACCCATCAAATTATATAATCAATAATTTATTAAATGAACATGTATTCTCCCCCGAAACTTTGAAAATCATAAAAGTGGGTCGTGAACTCACCCTTGCAGCGTTCCCTATAATTTCTGGTTACTACTATTGGTGCATCGGATAGTTCGAGACTACTGGGGAAGACTTCTAGTTGAGAGAGAGTGGAAGAGAGTAGGTGATCTGGAGTGAAAATGGTAGAGGGTCCTCCCTGCTATTTAAAGTAAGTTTCTTAGGGAGCGTGCAACACTTTTTATAGGTACATGTCGCGCACCAGCGCGTTGGCTCCACCCGGAGAATGACACGGCTCGCCTTCTCGTTCGTCCATGACAATCAAATCTCAACAATTCTCCACTGTCTGGGTGCCACATGGCGTGCTCTGAGCGTGCCACATCACCCTAGCCGGGTAAAATATCAGATTTTGTAAAATTCGTATCTTCTACATACGAGCTCTATTTTCGATGTTATTTATATCCACACATAACTATCGACGAGTATTACAACTTTCTTTTAGATTGTTTTAGCCGATTCCAATTTTATTTTTAGCTCATTTTCTTGTAAGGAGGAGGCATAAATGATTTATAAAAATCATAACTTTCTTTTACGGACTCTATTTTTGACATTATTTGTCTCATTGGTCTTATATCAAGGATTAATACAATTCTTCTTTTTATTTCTTCAGCTAAAACTCAACCGATCTCTATTTTGTTAATTATGACACACATTTCTATGTGCGGTTGATTTTAAAAAGCTTTGAAAAATCATAATTTTCTCATATGAAGTCATATTTTTATGTTTCTTATATTTCTGATATCGTGCAGATGCTTACTTTCAAATATGTTATTATTTATATATAATAACACAACTTTTTGCGCACCTAATTTGCTAGTTTTCGCACGATTAGACCGATTCTTCTCATATATTTTGTGTTTTAATGATATATTTTCGTCAAGTCTTATATTATATTTTAAGTCTACAATTTCGACGTTTTAATTGTCGGTCGTTGACCAACGTTTGACGGTTGTCACCTATAATTAAGAAAAAAAGTTGTGTCAAAATCGAAATTTTTTGGTAATATAATCATTTTCCTGCAATTTGAAACTCGGTGTCAAAACCAAAATTTTGGTAAACTTAATTGCAATTCGGGATATATGGTTACCGGAAGAACAGATTGAACCAGTGAGGGTTCAAGTCTCATCTGAAACATAAATTAAATTATGAGTAGTTTAGAAATATATTGTATTTGCAATAAAAAAGAAAAAAAAGTTCCTGCCAATAGACCTAGGTTTCATTAGTGCCAACTTAGCATCATCCTTATACATGCACTACATAATTGGCTTTTGGTAAAATAAATTTAAATTTATTATTAAACTAGTTTATAACTCGTGGGAACAACAGTTACAAAATTAATTAAATTTTTATAGTAAAAAGTCAAAATTATTAATCAATTATTTTAAATAAATTATTAATTAATAGATATCTTTTTAATTATATAAAATTATAATTTTTTATTCAAATAAATATGTTAAATTATATCACCTTATAACTTGTATTAATATTATTTTATTAATTTAATATAATTAAAATAAAAATTTTAAAATTTAAAATTTAAAATAATGAATCAATAGGTTAAAAAGTAACGTTACATTACTTAAAAAATCTGACAAATTAAAAAAAAAAACTTATCTAACTACTCTTTTTATTATTACAGAAACATTTCTAAAATACGTATTCAATCAAATGATAATGACATGTGACCCATAACACCTCAAAAGTCGTGACAATTTTTCATCAATTGACTGCCAAAACAATTTTAGATTTTTAGTACATATGAATAGATGAATGTTGTGAACTTGACTTGTATCGGATTGTTTAATAAATGAATATATTTAATTAAATTGTTATTTTCGTGTTTAGAAAAAAGAACATTGTTTATGTATACATATTAAAAAAAATACAAAAACGACAAATACCAATATGCACCCGCTATGTGTTCTTTTAATATATATATATATATATATATATATATATATATATATATATATATATATATATATATATATATATATATATATATATATATATATATATTGGGACCATGCAAGAGATGTTATCCCTACAACAAGAACCATTTCTTGTTAATTACTACAGGTATAAAATCCAGTTGGGACCGGATTGAGTATCATATGGAGAGCATACCCATTAGTTGAAAGTTGACTTTTAACTACTTGTGAACCCCCACTGCCCCTCCTAAGAAACATAACATCTATTTGTTTTATATATATATATATATATATATATATATATATATATATATATATATATATATATATATATGAAAAAAATTGTAGGTTTTGGTGCTGAAAAAAATTATGAAAAAAAATATATATAACAAACAATTATTTTTTCAGCGATTCTATAAAAAAATAGCGATTTTTATGTTTGTAAAGTAAAAAAAAATTAGATATCTCAAAATATTTTTTTATACATTTTTAGGGTTTTTAGGTTTATACATTTTCTATTTATTTCTCACTATATATATATATATATATATATATATATATATATATATATATATATATATATATATATATATATATATATATATATATATATAGAGAGAGAGAGAGAGAGAGATGTGGTATCAAGAGAGAAACTCTATTGGAATAGCAAACCAATAAACTGAGTTTTAAGATGAAATTTCCAGATAAATCAAGGTAGATACGTAAATTTAAAATTAATTAGAAGATGAAGCATTACAAGAAAAAGTTGATTTTGCAACGGAATGAATCCGTTGCAAAAAGCTAAAATTCTGTTGCAAAAGACGATTAGATATGGAATTTACAAAGAACCTATTTTCGTCCCTAAAAACCTCGTAACGAAGGGTTTGCAACGAAAATAATAATTTCGTCACAAATGTGATAACAAAATGTCAAATAACTAAAGTATAATTGAACTAAAAGATGAACTATAAGAGAAAGCAAATATTGGGCAGTTTTGAAGACAAACATAAATGTCAAATAACTAAAGTATAATTGAACTAAAAGATGTAAGAAAAAGGTCAACATAAATGACAAAAATGACCTTGATATACCAGTTTCATTAAGCTAATTTACCTTTTGTAACAAATTCGATGATTGATTGTATAGAACCTTTTGTTGAACGCTTAACTCTATCACATATAGCTACATAACAACTTAACAGTGTATCTTAATCATAAAAAAAAGCCCATGATACCCTTATGGACTATTTAGTAAGTGAAAATGTGTGACAATAATAATAGTTATGTGATATTAAACGTATTCACATTACCAAAAAATAAAGTATCTTAATCATTCTCACAGAATATTACTGCCCAGACGTTCGCACAATAGATGTTTATTCACATATGAACCTAACTCTCTCTCTCTCTCTCTCTCTCTGTGTGTGTGTGTGTATATATATATATATATATATATATATATATATATATATATATATATAAGTTTATTTTAAAAATATAAGATTTGTGAGAACTCAAGAATTATTTATGCACTCATCATTTTTCAAGACCAAAACCACCATTGGATTCATAGATTTGCATCTAACGGTCTAAGAGACATCCATAAAAAGATTTGATGATTTTTTTGGAAATGTGTCTATATGCACATCTAAACGTGCATGCATCCACATTTACGATTTCAATATTTTTTGACGTTTTCAAGTGATAATTTTATTATTGATATTAGAGTGCCATTGTTGTTGATTTTGAATGTTTTAGAAAAAAAACACTAAATGGTCATGCATCCAGACATATGAACATTCAAATGTGTGTATGCACATTTCAAAAAAAAAGTTTGTCAAATCATTTTGTTGAGCATAAATCTCTTAGATACACTTCTAGGAGTCCGATGGTGGTCTTGGTTTTTAAAAGTGATAAGCGGATTAAGTTTTCACAATAACTTAACCATATATATATATATATATATATATATATATATATATATATATATATATATATATATATAATCCACAACTGTAATCCAAAGATTAGTGAGTTACCCCAAAATACCACACTCCATAATATACATAAAATGCATGCACACACATGAGGTTTCAGTTTGTTTGGCCTGCCTCGCAAGGCCTATAGCATGCCTCGACTGCTGTTGAGCCTACAATCTGACTAGCCTCCCTCACAAGGACTATAGTACACATGGACTGCTCTACCAAGCTATGACATCCCCATTTTCACGGCCAGAAAAGACCGATTTTTGTTTATGCTTTATAAAAATCAGAGTACTTCTTTTAATAAAAATGTTGCGGAATTTGTTCCCAGAAAAACATGATAAATACGTTATCAAAGCATTTCCGAAGATATGTATTTTTATTCATTTAAAACATTTGGGATGTCATCGTCAATACAGAAACATAAGCATAAACAGAACTTACATTCATTTACACTAGTGATCTACATCTCTTTTAAATATCTCAGTGCAAAGTAGCTTCGTATCGACACATGTGATACAAATAAGCTAGAGTGGGTCAGGTTGGGAAACCTGGTGAGTACATAGGGTTTTCAACCCACAATAATATAATTATTATATTTAAACATCAAACAATCAACCCGATTACCCATCCCCGTTATCATCTTTAATATTCCTTAAAGAATTATCTTAAGGGTCATCTCCTATATCATATTTACCTCTCATCTTTCTACCTCACATTTCCTTATATGCTCGTTCCTAAGGCATGAATACGTAGTTACAACGTCGCCTGAACTCGTAATTCATAGTAAGGGTTAGAGTATCATCGCATGAATATACAGTCACCACATCACCTGGACTCGTAATTCATCACCTACAGGTTATAAGTCTGCTGGTGTTTCCACGGGTTGTCTAGAATATTCCGTGGTCGCCATCTATACTCTAGTAGATGACTACGTCTCCAAATTGTCGGACAAGGTTATAGTATCTTTCATCCTACATCACCGATTCATCATCACCTATCCATCACCTAATTATCATCACCTTCCTATCATCACCTATCTCTCATCATTTTATTTCATCACACACCAACTATTTCATCTACCCATGTTTTATCCCAACGTATTTGTAGATATAAAATAAATATATATTTAAATCATTTAAAACATGTATAAAATCATTCATCCATCATAGACAGCAAGTATTCAGATAATATGCACACATAGCACGTAATTTATATAAAATACTTCATATCTATGTGTAAGATGAAAGAGACCATGCACTCACCTGTTAAAGTGATGATTCCAAACTCAGACAGCGCTTCGTTACTCTTAAAACAATTTCCTTCGACAAAACCTAGTATCAATACCACTAGGGTTTAGTCTAACGTTAACCGCGACTAATTAATAGTCTAGCTATTATTATTATTATTATTATTATTATTATATAAGCGTTAAACAACACTCTTATATAACTCATCATAATATCCCAAATAATTCTTTTAAGGTCCTAATAATGTTACTATAATTAATTAGAAGTTATATTAAAAATAGCGTAGGCGTAGCTCATTTACAGCGAGTTTTTATTAAAAACTGGGATTCGCTGGAGCAGCGTTTCCGAGCCGAAAGCTTTTCTTCTCGGAGCCGTCGGGCGCTCCGGGGCTTTCTTCTCGTGCTAGGGAGGTTCCCTAGACTTGGGAGGGGTTTAGGGAGGTTAGAGAGAAGTTAGAGAGAGAAAGAAAGGTTTGAAGGTGTGATGAAATTATGAAGAGTTCATCTCTTATTTATAGGAATTGTATAGTAAAGTAGTCTCCAAACTTCGTCCGTAACTTTCGCATACGAGCTCCGTTTTTGTCTGTCTTTTTACCGTTGAGTTCCTATTAATGAGATCTTCAACTCTCATTTAGACCTCGTTAGCTAATTCTCATTCTATCTCGGATTTACAAAACTGTATCGAATTCGCCGCGCTCGAAAAGTAGAGACTAAGCTTCGTCCATAACTTTCGCATACGAGCTCTGTTTTTGTCTGTCTTTTTACCGTTGAGTTCCTATTAATGAGATCTTCAACTCTCATTTAGACCTCGTTGGCTAATTCTCATTCTATCTCGGATTTACAAAACTGTATCGAATTCGCCGCTATCGAAAAGTAGAGACTAAGCTTCGTCCATAACTTTCGCATACGAGCTCCGTTTTTGTCTGTCTTTTTATCATTAAGTTCCTATTAATGAGATCTTCAACTCTCATTTAGGTCGCGTAAGCCAAAAACCGCTCGAACTAAAATTCGAGTTTCGGGCTGTACACTGCTAAGCCGAAACTTCGAAAAATCACAACTTCCTCATACGAAGTCAGATTTGGGCGTTCTTTTTATGGACGCTCTCGGTTTAACGTTTTCTACGACTTTTGTTTAGATCACTAAGGCTAAAAGTCGCTCCATCGTAAATTCACTATTTACGCTTCCCGGTGCCGTACCGGTTTTGCCGTAAAACTTCGACGGGCCATAACGTCTTCGTTATAACTCGGATTTCGGAGTTCTTTATATGTACGGAAACCTTGAGAAATATTCTACAACTTGGTTAAGATTATTTATTATAAATAATCTTTTGCCGAAAATTCGTTTTCGACACTCATTGCCTCTAAATTGACTAGCCCGGATCTACGGGCGTTACACAAGCCTACAGTCTATTGGCCTGCCTTGCAAGGCCTACAGTAGTTGGACCGCTCCCTTGGGTCTACAGCCTAATTGGACTGCCTCATAAGGTCGACATTACATTGGACAGTCCGAGTATGTTGGCCTACACCAGAAAATAGGACCACCTCAACCCAATCACCCAACATATGTCGACATATGCAAACATATAGACCATCACTAGCAAACACATGTATTCATACAAATCTACCAATCTAACAGATCACTACAATACACTAGGCCTCATATAGTACCCTACGCCACTATCAACAGATCTCCAAGGAATGCATAGTTATATGTAACCAGAGGTGAGATAGACATTTGAACCTGTAATCCTACTCTAAATCCACAACCAAAGAAGGAACATGGAAGAAAGCCTAGATCAAGAGTTCTCAAGCTATCCTACATGACTACATACAACCCCTAGAGCACTCCACTAGATGATCACCAACCTACTAGTACTCTATCTAACATGCGACTACTCCAATATCCTAACACACAAGGATAAACACTGTAAAAAACATAGTATACTGATGAAACTCACTTGTATTGAAGAACCAAGGAAACACAAAATGTAACACCCGGTTCTCGGTACGTATTTTAAATTTAAAGATTGTATGTTTTACATTGGGACTCGGCGAGTTGAAGGCCCAACTCGTCGAGTAGACAAGACATTGGACGCGGGTTTTAAGTAACCTACTCGACGAGTCGGGAGCCCGACTCGGCGAGTAGGACTGTCTGGATGAAACCCTAATATTTAGGGTTTGCACCCTATTTAAACTCCTTAACTTGTCCCAACCCAGCCTCCATCGTCCCTCCCAGTCCAGAAAATCCCTAACTCGAAACCCTAATCAATTATTGAGTGTTCTTGAGCTTCTTGGTGCCTTTTGTGTGTATTAAAAGTTAGAGAAAAAGAAGGAAGCTTGAGGGATCAAGAGGAGGCAAGAAGATCCAGAGGTTTTGGCACATTTCCAACTCATTTGAGGTATAAATTGGAAACCTTGACCATCTATCTCTTAGATCTCTAGTTAGGGTTCATTTCTACCTTTTCTAATCCTTAGAAGTGCCATTCTCGGGATTATGTGGTTATAGAGGGGTATTACTTCAGATCTGGAACCATTGGGGGTTCCCATGGCATAAACGTGCCAACTTTATGGCCATGGGAGTCCCATGCATCATATAAACCCCATTTTAGAGCCTTTTGAGCCAAAATCCCCATGAGGGATTGTACTGCCCCTACCCCCACCTTTCAGACATCATACCTCATTTGCTTTCATTGCAATCAGAAGGTCCATAAAAAGGCCAACTGCTCGAGATTGACAGCAGCAGCAGCGCCGGTAGCGACGCCAGCTCCAGCGACCCTGCGGCTCACTGATGGCCGGCAGGGCAAGACAGAGGCTCCAGTGGTGAGGAGCCGAGCCTTCCCTTTGACTACCGAGGAGGAACGCGCCACACCCGATGTTGTGACGGGCATGATTTCTTCTCCCTATCTTTTTTTATATGTTGCTTATGATATTTATGTGCTATGTTATGTGTTTTGTTTAGGATCATTCCATGTGAAGGGTATTCCAGTTCAGGTGTTGTTCGATTTGGGTGCTACCCAATCATTTGTCTCTCTTGCACTCAGCAAGAGGTCGAGATTGGTGATTACCGATCAGTTTGAGCATCAGAGGTTTTCAGAGATTGTGTTTTCAGGTTGTTCGAGGAGCGCTATCTGGTAGACTTGGTTCCCATACCATTGCTGATGGGTGTTGAGCATTCTAACACTCCTAAGGTGTACATGAAACCCTAAATACCTTGGATCTATGTTTTCTCTATTATAAATGCAAACTTGAACTTTCCAAGGTATTACCCTAACTAGCATACAAAACATTGATACTTGGGTAATAAAACAAGTTAGAAAACATACCTTTTATTGTAGTTGGAAGCCTTGAAGCTTTAAGAGCTTAGTGCCCCAAGTGTTGCACCTCAAATGGAATCACACAACACCACCAACAATTGGAATAACTTGAGAGAAGATTATATTATATCAAAATCGGCTAGCCCTCACTTGTGTATCCACTAGTCCCAATTTCATGAACTATGAGGCTTCTTATATAGTGTGCACATTAGGGTTACACCATGTAACTCATGACTTTCCACATTCCTCACGATCCTTGGGTTTTAACCTCCATGGAGTATCCATGGGTCACCACATGGGTTTAGCCCAACATGAAGAACTATGGATCATAAGCCCACTTTATAAGAATGAATGATTTACCAAATAAATCCCCATTTATTTAATTAGTCTCTTTTGATCACAAAATTAATTCCAAACTAATTCTTGATTAATACTAATTAAATAATATGATTTCATATTAATATATTAGAACTTATAATATATTAATAAATCATAAATATCCTCTTCTCACAAAAGTCTATCCAAATTTTTCCGATGCCATGCAACCCAAATGGACCATGCTACTCTAGGGTCAAGTACATACCAATATTAGTTATGGGCTTAGACATCTAATCCAACAGTCTCCCACTTGGATAAGTCTAATAACTATTATTGCAAGCATGACTCCAACCCGACTAGCAATCGTAGCTCTTAAAGCTGCTGCCGAACTCTGATCTAGTCAATGACGTGTCCATTAGATAAGGGATCATATATTCCTCCCTTCTTGATATCATTGAAGGGTTTTGAGCAATTCTAACACTCCTAAGTGTACATGCAACCCTAGAAAACCTTGGATCTATGTTTGTCTAAAATACATGCAAAATACTTTTTTCCAAGGTTCATAATCCTATCTAGCATACATGGGGAACTTTAAACATAAAGATTGCTAGAATTACATACCTTGTAGTTGTTATGATTCCTTGAAGAACCTTGAGAGCCTAGCACCCCAAGTGTGATGCCTCAAATGTTTCACACAACACCAAATGCTTTGGAATAACTTTAGATAATGTATAACACTTGTAAAAATTGGCTTGCCCTCTCTTGTTCTTAGTGTAGCCGATTTTGGTGAGTAACATGTTCTTTATATAGTGTGTCACATCTAGGGTTACACCATGTAAACCCTAATGTGGCATGACTCTTAAATCACACACAAACGCACGTTTTATAACATCGAGTTACCAATGCGTTTTCTCACGATCAATGCATAACCAACTCATAGACAACAAGTCATATCTCTAGGTTTGAAGACTTATATGATATTACCGTCTCGCGATCACTTGAGATAAATTCCATGAAGTGATACCAGCAAGCGTTGGTTGAATCGAATACTCAGAACTTTTGAGCATTCATGAGTGTTGAGGCCATGTCCAACATCTTAGACCTCTACAACCAACTCATGACAGTCTTATTTCATATCTACTTCCAACATATGACTGACTGTGGATAAATTGAATAATATGTAAAACACAACATAAATATTCTGGAAGTCAAAACATGCAAAAGAAATAATAGTAAACGATTGACAAAAGATAGCAACACTTTACTCATAAATAAACACAACTTTTATTCATCATCAAATGTCAATTACACTTTACAAATTTCAAAATTATCTAACTACTAAAACTAATATCATCCTTCAGCCCTATGCTCCTTGCATGCTGGAGATGCTTAACCCTACCTAGTCCCTTCGTGAGGGGATCTGCTGGGTTCTCATCCGATGATACCCTCTTTGCCACGAGGAGTCCTTCTTCTATACGATGTCTGATGAAATGGTATTTTCTGTCAATGTGTCTGGATCTCCCGTGATCCCTTGGTTCCTTTGCTAAGGCAACAACACTTTCACTATCACAGAAAATCTCTATGGGCTCCTTTATAGCTGGTACAACTCCAAGGTCTCCAATGAAGTTCTTTAGCCATATCGCCTCCTTTGTTGCCTGGCTTGCCGCTATATACTCTGATTCGCAAGTTGAATAAGCCACTGTTTCCTGCTTGGAACTTTTCCAAGAAATTGCTCCTCCGTTTAAGGTAAAGACCCAGCCCGACTGAGAGCGTAAATTATCCCTATCAGTCTGGAAACTAGCATCACTATACCCTACAACTCTCAAGTCATCACTCCCACCAAGGGTAAGGACCCAGTCCTGAGTCCTCCGCAGGTACTTGAGAATGTTCTTTACCGCAGTCCAGTGAGCTTTACCAGGGTTCCCCTGATACCTGCTAACCATGCTCAAAGCAAAGGCTACATCAGGACGAGTACAAGTCATAACATACATGATCGAGCCTACAGCTGAAGCATAAGCTACTCGACTCATTTCTGCTATCTCAACCTCGGAACTCGGGCTCTGAGTCTTACTTAATCTAGCGTTACTCTGGATGGGTAACTCTCCTTTCTTGGAATCTTGCATGCTGAACCTCTTCAGCACCTTATCCAAGTATGTCCTCTGACTAAGTCCAATTAGTCTTTTACTACGGTCTCTCAGAATCCTTATCCCTAAAATATAGGCAGCTTCTCCTAGGTCCTTCATAGCGAAACACTTCCCAAGCCAGGACTTCACTTCCTGCAAGGTTGGGATGTCATTTCCTATGAGTAGTATGTCATCCACATACAGTACCAAGAAGCTAACTATACTCCCACTAGCCTTGACATATACACAAGATTCATCTTCACTCCTTGAAAAGCCAAACTCTTTGACTTTCTCATCAAAGCAAAGATTCCATCTACGAGGTGCTTGCTTTAATCCATAGATGGATTTCTCAAGCTTACACACTTTATTAGGGTTCTCTGTACTGACAAAACCCTCTGGCTGATTCATGTAAACATCCTCAACCAACTTTCCATTGAGGAAAGCGGTTTTGACATCCATTTTCCATATTTCATAGTCATGAAATGCAGCAATGGCTAACAACACCCTAATAGACTTAATCTTGGCTACTGGTGAAAAAGTCTCATCATAATCAACTCCTGGAGTTTGAGAAAAGCCCTTTGCAAGTAGTCGTGCCTTATAAGTGTGTACATTACCATCCATGTCGGTCTTCTTCTTGAAGATCCATTTGCACCCAACTGTCTTGCGACCTGGTACATTGTCAACCAAGTCCCAGACCTGATTGTCATACATGAACTGTATCTCGCTGTCCATTGCCTCTTTCCATTTAGAAGCCTCAGGGCCTGCCATGGCTTCCGCATAGTTGTTAGGTTCATCCAGACTTACCAGTGTCTCATCACTGATAAGTGTCTCACCTTCTGTAGTAATATGGAAACCATAGTAGTGCTCAGGTGCATTCCTAACCCGTGTGGAACGCCTCAGAGGTATAGACTCGTCAATTGTATCAACAGGCATTTCCTCCTCAGGTTGACTGCTATGGTTTGAGATTCCTTCACCACTTGACTCTTGAATTTCTTCAAGGTCAATTTGCCTCCCACTGTTTCTTTGGCTTATGAACTCTCTTTCTCGAAAGACACCCCTCCTTGCTACAAAGACCACATTCTCACTAGGTCTGTAGAAGAGGTAACCAAAGGATTTCTGTGGGTAGCCGATGAAAATACACCTCTCACTTCGAGGTTCGAGCTTGTCATGAGTCTCGCGTCTCACGAAAGCTTCGCAACCCCAAATCTTGATGTCGGCTAGACTAGGAACTTTTCCAGTCCACATCTCGTGAGGTGTTTTTGGCAACCTTCTTTGTAGGGACCAGATTAAGGATATGGGCGGCAGTCTCTAAGGCATACGCCCAGAATGAGATTGGTAGCGTAGCTCGACTCATCATGGAACGAACCATGTCCAACAAGGTTTGATTACGCCTCTCAGATACACCATTCAACTGTGGTGTCTTGGGAGGTGTCAATTGTGAGACAACCCCACATTCCCTAAGATAGTCGAGGAACTCTATACTAAGATACTCACCACCACGATCGGATAGAAGCATCTTAATGTTCCTGCCCAATTGATTCTCTACTTCCTGTTTAAACTCTTTAAACTTATCGAAAGTCTCTGACTTATGCTTCATTAATTAGACATATCCATATCTACTATAATCATATGTAAAAGTCCCATAATAACGATTAGCATCCCTTGTGGCAGTTTTGAAGGGTCCACACACATCCGTGTGTACTAGATCCAACAAACCTTCACCCCTACCACACGAACCTGTGAAGGGTGACTTTGTCATTTTTCCATGTAAGCATGATTCACAACTATAATCTGACTTTAGGTCAAATGATTCCAAGACTCCATCCTTTTGGAGTTGGCCTATGCGTTTCTTGCTTACATGTCCAAGACGACAATGCCATAATGATGCTCTATCCAAGTTATTATCATTAGTAGAATCAATACACAACACATTATTTCCTAAATTATCTACAACAAACACATCTTCATACACACCATCACAAGGTAATGCTTTAAAATAAAACACATTATTAAAGAAAGCATTTATTCCACCAACTTCATTATCAAAAGAAAAGGTAAAACCTTGTTTGTACAAAGCATGAAAGGAAATAACATTTCTTGCCATTTCAGGCGAATAACAACATTTATTCAAATCTAAAGTAAACTCACTACTTAGCAACAAAGTATAAACTCCAATCTTGGTGACAGGTGAAACTTTCCTATTCCCCATGATCAAGTTTATCTTTCTATGCTCCACGTTCTCACTTCTTCTTAGTCCCTGCAAATCAGAACAAATATGAATACCACAACCGGTATCAAGGACCCAAGAGTTAGAATAAGGTGAGTTATTAGATAATATAGTGTAAATACCTGCATGGTTGGGTTTCACTTTCCCATCCTTCAAATCTTGCTGGTACTTCGGGCAGTTCTGCTTCCAGTGTGCCTTTTCATGGCAATAGAAGCATTCAGCCTCTTTTGGGTTAGCAGAAGGAGTGACGAAACCTTTCTTGGTTCCACTTGAAGAGGAGCCATCAAGGGTCTTACCCTTGGTACCCTTCGAAGGATTCTTCCTCTTCTTCCCTCTACCTCTCCCGATTGCCAGGACAGGTGCGGAGTTTGGAGTAGGAGTAGGAGTGGTAACAACCGACTAACCTTTAAGACCTGATTCTGCGGTCTTCAGGAGTCCTTGAAGTTTACTAAGTGTAACTTCCTCCTTGTTCATGTGGTATGTCATGCGGAATTGATCATAACACGAAGGTAAGGAGTGCAAAAAGATATATATTGCTAACTCCTCTAGGAAGTTAACATTCAACTTCATCAAACGGTCCACAAACCTTTGCATTTTCTGCATGTGGCCCGTGATGGTTTCACCATTTTTCATTTGGGTTGTTATCATGGAGGAGATGATTTCATATCGCTCTTGACGAGCACTCTGATGGTAGCGGTCCATCAAATCCTGGTGCATCTCAAAAGGATAGTAGTCCTCATAGGACTTTTGGAGCTCGACTATCATAGTGGCCATCATGATGCATTCCACTTTGGTAGCATCTCTTTCATGTGCCTCATATTTAGCAAACTCCTCAGGAGTAGTAGTTGGCTCGGGTACCTTAAGTTACTTGTCGAGAACATATTCTTTGTTCTCGTATCGAGTGACCATCCTGATGTTTCTGATCCAATCTCTAAAGTTGGATCCATCAAAGATGACTCTCCCACAAAGGTTCATGAGAGAGAAGGAGCCAGTAGGGTTTGAGCCAGGAGCAGCATTGTTGGAAGACATCTGAAAAGAAGAAAAGACAAGTTTAGTTTAGATATAAGGATAGTCCTTAATAAAACACCCAAATGTAATATTAAGGCTATGATCCAATCACAATATATTATAACTTAGAAGAGGGATGCCGTAATCTAAGCTAAAACATATTTGAAAGGTAGGTGAATGACGATTCACCAATTTTCACCACGAAAACGAAATATAAATTATTAGGTTTTATTTGGTTTTTAGAAACTCCTAGATTCTTTTGAGATTCATTGAACTTTTCAATGGCATGTTTCAATCTCGAGTGTGCCCTTCATGTTTTGTGACTGGGATACCGAGGATCACAAAACAAGGTGTGAAGTAACCATGCAAATTACTTGCTACCCTTAATGTTTTTCACTTAATCGATGTGCCGGTTAACCATACGCGCTCCACCGACCTATGAAAAACCTTAAGTCACCCTTTGCCTACCTTGTTAAGTCCAAGTTAGTGTGCCGGTTAACCACACACGCTCCACTAACGACTTAAACAAAGTGCAAAGTGTAATTTCATGGGTTAGCACCTTATTCACATTTTCCTAAAGTAACTAAGATTGAGAATTTATAAAACATTTAGTTACTTTATAATAATCATTATACTTTTAATGAGAATTTTAAGTCATTGTCCTACCCGTTCGACTAACGACCCTCCACCAGTCAAGGAAGCGGTGGGTGAGAGTGGACACCCATTAAGCTGCCATTTTATAGGCAACAACCTTATACCCCCCTTATAGACCGGCTTCGTGAATGAGGCCTACTAACGGTAAAACGACTTGATCTTATACATTTATATATATATATATATATATATATATATATATATATATATATATATATATATATATATATATACATATATATATATATATTATTAAACTTATAATATTATAAAGTATAAGGGTTGAATTTTAACTTTTAAAATTCTAGGGGTTGGAACTAAAGTTTATTAAGATGGCTTTACATGTTCCAAAACTTGAGGGCAAGTTTTGTAACTTTATAAAACCTTTCCAATTCATAACTTATGAGTTATTAAAATGAAGACTCTTCATTTTTGTAACTTGTGTGTTCTTTTAATGGAATTAAAACAAAGAGACTTTTGGTTATCCATAACTTGAGGACAAGTTATGGACCCATTAAAACACATAAAGATCATGAATTCAACATTAAACAAGTAATTCCTATGATCTATCAAGAACTCATAAGAACATGAATTAATCATATCAAAATTTCAAGAACATATGAACACATATAATCATGTAATTTTGATATTAGCCATTGTAAATGGATTAGAACAATCATTACACTATCTAAAACAAGTTTAATAACACCAAAACACTTTAGGGTAATGTTTCTAGTCCATTTCCAGCAGCAAAAGTCGAAAATCTGCATTCTGAGGCTCCTACTCGTCGAGTGCACGAACCTACTCGACGAGTAGGATGAGTTTGGTCATGGACTCGGCGAGTCCCCCCATGGACTCGGCGAGTTCATCATGCAGACAGCAAGAAAATCGACTTTTTTCACTATTTTGCATCAAGTATCAACAAACAAGCCTAGTCTCTGATACCACTGAAGGGTTTTGAACAATTCTAACACTCCTAAGTGTACATGCAACCCTAGAAAACCTTGGATCTATGTTTGTCTAAAATACATGCAAAATACTTTTTTCCAAGGTTCATAATCCTATCTAGCATACATGGGGAACTTTAAACATAAAGATGGCTAGAATTAGATACCTTGTAGTTGTTATGATTCCTTGAAGAACCTTGAGAGCCTAGCACCCTAAGTGTGATGCCTAAAATGTTTCACACAACACCAAATGCTTTGGAATAACTTTAGAGAATGTATAACACTTGTAAAAATCGGCTTGCCCTCTCTTGTTCTTAGTGTAGCCAATTTTGGTGAGTAACATGTTCTTTATATAGTCTGTCACATCTAGGGTTACACCATGTAAACCCTAATGTGGCATGACTCTTCATTTCCATGACCAATGGGTTTGTAACTCCCATGGAGCCGCCATGGAGCATCCAATGGGTTTAACCCAACTTGATAATCCATGGAGCCTTTTAGCCCACTATACAAGTTATGGATGATTTACATAATCAACCCATATATTTAATTAGTCATCTTTTGATCACTTAATTAATTCCAAATTAACTCTTGATCAATACTAATTAAATAATACTAATAATATATTAGAACTTATAATATATTAATAAACCACAAGTGTTATTTCTCTCATTTAGTCTATCCAAATGCATGATGCCATGCAACCCAAATGGACCATGTCGGGTCGGGTCAAGTACATACCAGACATAGTTATGGACTTAGACACCTTATCCAACAATCATATGGACTAAGACATGGATTATGATCATTCTCTGTGTCCATCTGTTGTTTCCCGATTTCCGATTTATGACGAATGACTAATTGAGCGAATCAAATCAGTCCAGGCCTGATGTCATCGCTAAATCATCGAGGGGCCCACAGATATCGCTTTTATCCACATGGGGTAAAAGGAACGGATAAGCTTCGATCCAAATGCTTGCTTGTACTTACACATCAAATTACACACAACGATATGTTTTATAACAACCAAGTTACTGGTGCGTTTACATATGTCAATGTGCAACCGACTCGCAACTACAACTCACACGTCTCCGTTTGAAGAATATAAGATATTATCATCTCATGATCACTCGTGATAAAATCCATGAAGTGATTCAAATGAGCGTGGGTTGTATCCAGTACTGGAATCTTATTCTGGGAGCACTCATGAACACTGTAGCAAATTTGTGCTATGACTAAAACACCTCGACAGACACATTCATGACAGTCTTGCCTCAATACCTACTTCCAAAGTATGATCGACTGTGGATGGTTTGAATAACCTAGTGATTCGGGAAGTCAAAACATGCAAAGCTAAACACAAGAATAATACTAATCCTATATGGCCCCAAAACTTTTGAGCCATATTGATTACTCATCATCCATTGTATAATGTTTCGAATAATCAACTTAATACTTGAATTAAAACAATAGTTATGCCATGCTCCAAGCATGCATACTATGTTTGTCTAAACAATAGTTATGCCATGCACCAAGCAAGCACACTATGTTTGTCTATGGTCCTTACTTTGTGAAATAGATCAATTGAAAAACATTTCAATGATGCTCATTTCAAAATTCCAAATCCTTGTTGCAAGTGTAAGAATTCCAAATTCTTGTCACTGCTAGAAAGTGTTAGATTCTAAACTATCATGCAATGCTTCTTTTGTAATGTCTAGGTACCAAAAGTCACAGAGACTTGACCAATGATATTACAAAATATTCCTTTGGAGATTTTTACAAGACAATTCCATGGAAATGAAGTCTAGAATTCAAAGTACATTCCTTTGAACATCCTTCTTGCATAAAAGTTTCTAACTTTTCCATCTATTCTTCAACTCCCAATATGGAAACATTCCATATTTGCCATACGACAATTCATTATTAATAGACTCTTGTCTATTCATAATAATGTCAATATGGTCCTTCCATTACTATACTTCCAACTTTCCTTAAGCGACCAATCCTTGGCGAACCTTAGATTTTCCTTAATAGTTGCTCAACCACTTTAGTCATAACCGACTCTAGTTCTTTTTCCCTCTTAATACCCTAGGCATTTGGAAAAAATTTAGAACACGAGAATATTATAGCATATGCAATCGATCCTATACCCGATGCATATGGGACACGATTCATAATGTCTAACATAAGGACGCGATACTTGATCAGTCTTTTGCTATAATATTTCTATTTGCCATGGTCTCATAATTTTGATTATGAAGAGGGATGTCGTAATCATAATCAAATTTTGAGAACACAATTAACATTTCCATATATAGAATTTCCTTATGTTGAACCATTCCAACGTAACATTCATATATATATATATATATATATATATATATATATATATATATATATATATATATATATATATATTTATATTTGATTAAAATTGATTAAAATCTCAATCTAAGCTTTTAGATTTGAAATGAAGTATGAATTCATCTCCCTTAATTATAGCAAAACAACTTTTCAAACCCTACATCTTTGCAAATTGAAACTTTTGTTTTCTATAATTAAAATTGCTAACTTGCAACACTTACCATAATAATTATACTCCCACTAGCATTATAATTATTATCTTACTAGCATTACACTTATGCTCCCACTAGCTTTGACATGTATTCAGAAACCAGCTGGACTTCTAGAAATCAACACTTTGTTGACTTTCTTACCAAAGTTCAGATTTATGATATGAGATGCTTCGATAAGGCTTTATCTAGGCTTCTCAAACTCATACACCTTTCCTTAGATAGCTCACATGTGTGTCTAAACAATTTAAGAACTTACAGCAATAAGTCTCAAATGTTTAGACCTTTTGCCATTTCTCACAATTTGAATTATGAAAAGGGATGCCGTAATCATATAATCGAATTTGAAAATGCAAATATCACAATTGCTATCTCCTTAAAATCTACTTAGTGAAAGCGTTTCCTCACCATCATTTCCATGAATCGAAGAGAAACCTTATGACACTTAGATTTTATGGTGTATTTGTTCCTATCCATGTGAATTTGTCATAACCATAATCACAAGACATGGTTAGTGACAAAACCAAACTAATATGGACTGAACTTGTTCAGTCTTAATTTCTTGCCACTTGGCAGCACAAGGGCTTACCATTGCTTCTAGGTTGTTATGCAACCAATTGAGAACTCTTAGAACTCACATGCATAGTCAACTTTAATTGGAATGGGCAGAAACAAGAATATGTCAACACGATAGGTTACAAACCTCAAGTCGTGTGCTAGTGTTTAACAACAGGTTTATTCTTGATTAGTTCTTGAAACTTGTCAAGATCTTTAAGACTCCCACTGACCTCTTGACATATATCATTCACTTTGTCAAGGAACATTACTTGACAAACAAATACTCAAGAGTTAGTGTGGATTCTTATCAAGATAAACACTTCACACAATTGGTCTTAATTGGTATTTGTCCTTACCAAGACATCACAACATACAAATTTCAAATGTACAAGAGTAAGAAACATTTTACTCTACATTTGACAAGTGTTTTATACCTTTCTTAAGATTATGTCACTCAAGGTTACACTCTTGGAGTATGACTCTAAGACTTGTTTTGGGAACGAAGTATGACTCATCTTCTTGATTTAACCATTTCAACAATTCACGATTCCTATTCTTAGACATACAAATGCACTAAGATGTCTTTAGAGGATCAAGTGTGATATAGTTTTTCCATAAACATTAAGATGATCATAAAACATGATACTAAAGTACTCTCCAATCTTTTCTGACTGGAGAAACTTTTATCTTTCTGTCTAATTTGATTTTTCTCATTCGTTCTGCCATACATTGGATCTTTTCCAATGTTTCAGAATTATACTTAAACTTGTAAGCATAACCATGTTTACTAAACTTTAGTAAATCATGACGAATAGTCTTATCAATCTTTGTGGTGGATCTTGACCAACGCACACCCAGTGTACCCGATCCCCTAGTCCTTCACTTGACTCACATATACATGTGAACAAGGAATTAGTCTTAGTTTACCAACGATGAAAATTATCATTCATCATGCAATACAACTAGCATGATTCCAAGTTTCTGTCCAATTGAACCTTCGGTGATGAGAATCTTTCCTTATTTGGCAAATCCTCGAAACTACCACAAACGAAAGAATCAAATTCATATTGCTAACATAGAAACATACAAACATCAATTTTCACAAATGCCATTGCAAGGAGATATAATAAAATAAAACAAAATTTTATTTATTTATAAAATGCGGAATTTTTTTTCCTTACAATGCAATTACAAATGAAAACTATGTTATTACATATTTCCTAGCAATCTATCATAACTCCTAAGCTCAAAAATCCGATCTTCGAACCATGCGATTGAAATCCATCTTCACGATCAGATTCAGCATACTCTTTCTTTACGCTTCCTTCCCCTTGCATGATCCTACAAAACATCAAAATGCAACCTTGTCATATCATGTGTTAAGAATCAACAATTAGGAACTTAATAGAGTTATACAGTAGACTTACCAGAAGCAGAGTCAAACTTTTTGATTCTACCTTTTCTCAGATCTTTCAGGTAGTCAGGGCAGCTTTGATGGGTTTTAGGTAAAACAAATAAACTAGAAAACAATTCCTAAGTTCACATGCAACCTACTTTGGATCTATGTTTTAACTATTGAACATATAACTTTGAATTGCAAAACAAGAACCCTAGAGGAGAGAGGCTAATTTCGAAATTAACAAACTAGGGTTTAGGAGTTACATACCTTTCAATTGTTATAGCAAACAATTGATAATCCTCTTGATCTTGATCTTGATCTTCTTGGAAGCTTAGCACCACAAATGTAATGCCTCTAATGGAATCACACCCAAGAACTAGCAAAAAGGAAACTTGGAGGAGAGAGGATGGAGAGAGTATGCAATTTCGGCCTTAGGGTTTCTTCCAAAGAAATCAGTGCCCAAAATGTGAGCCAGGAGGCTCCTTAAATAGTTGAGGGAACTAGGGTTTAGGGAAAACCCTAGTTATCCTTTGCTTAGGGCCTAAGCAAGACCCAAGGCCTTATCTTGGACCCCTTGGACGAATTCTCTAGGGTTTCCCCTAGGGTTTTCGTCCACCCCCTTCCAAGGGAGTTCTGGATCCTTCCATTCAACTATCAGTAAATTGCAAACTAGTCCCTGCACTTTATAATTAATTCTTTTAACCCCAAAATCAATTCTGATTAATTTCTGGCTAACAATTAATTAAACATAATGATTTCTAATTAATATATTAATCCATTAACATATTAATAAATCATTTATATTAATTCATTAATCTTATAAATTAATATCTCTCCTTTCATAATTTCCTTGTCTAGTTGCTAGGTTGAGGGCAACCCAAAAGGACTGTGCTGCTATCAATTCAAGTACATACCAATTATAGTTATAGGCTTAGACACCTAATCCAACAGTCTCCCACTTGGATAAGTCTGTAACTATAATTGCTAGTATGCCTTCTAAATTTGACCAGCAAATTGTAGCTTCCAAAAGTTGCTGCCGAACTCTGACCCAGTCAGTTACGTGTCCTAAGATAAGTGATCATATAATCCTTCGTTCTGCTAGATATCCCTAGACATAAGACATGGAATGTAATCAATCTCTTTGTCCAGAATCTATGTTTCCCGATTCCTGATTTGTGATGATGTAGGACTTCTAATCGAACACATCAATTTAGTCCTGGCTGGGCCCAGCACATAAGTCAACACCAAATCATTGAGGGGCCCACAGATATCGCTTTTCCTGTTAGGGCAAAAGGAACGAATAAACGTTGACTCATATGCTTGTATCTTTTACTCATCAAATTATGCATGACAATACGTTTTATAACACCAAGTTACTGATGCGTTTTCGTATCACCAATGTATGACCGACTTGTAAATCACAACTCATATATCTTCGTTTCAAGATTACAAGATATTATCGTCTCAGTATTACTCGTGATAAATTCCATGAAGTAATACTCTGAGCGAGGGTTTATCCAATACTCAAATCTCAATTTCTGAGTACTCATGAACGTTGCAGTAATTCTATTGCCATGTCTATCCTTAGACAATCTGCAATCCAATTCATGACAGTCTTAATTCACTACTTACTTCCAAGAGTACGAGCGACTGTGGAGTTTGAATAATCTCATTATTCAGGAAGTAAAACATGCAAAAATGAAACACAATAATAAACAATTGACAAAAGGTAGTAGCCAAACTTATAAATAATACTTTATTATTTAATCACCAAAAGTCAATTACATTTACTTTGTTACAAGTTTCAAAAACTAATCTAACTACTAAAACTAATATCATCTTTCAGTCCTATGCTCCGAGCATGCTGAATATGCTTAGCCCTACTCAGACCCTTTGTGAGAGGATCTGCTGGGTTATCTTCAGATGACACCCTCTTTACTATAAGATGGCCTTCTTCTACTCTATGTCTGATGAAATGGTACTTTCTGTCGATATGTCTGGTCTTACCATGATCTCCCGGTTCCTTTGTCAAGGCAACCGCTCCTTCATTATCACAGAACAGTTCCATAGGCTCCTGGATGGTTGGAATAACTCCGAGATCTCCGATGAAGTTCCTCAACCAAGCTGCTTCTTTCGACGCTTCACTCGCTGCTATGTACTCTGATTCACAAGTAGAACCAGCCACCGTATCTTGCTTGGAACTTTTCCAAGTAACTGCTCCTCCATTCAGTAAAAATACCCAGCCTGATTGAGAATGGAAGTTATCTCTATCCGTCTGAAAGCTGGCATCACTGTAACCATCTACTCTCAAAGTATCACTGCCACCAAGCACAAGAACCCAGTCCTTTGTCCTTCGCAAATACTTGAGTATATTCTTAACTGCTATCCAATGAGCTCTACCTGGGTTTCCCTGATAGCGACTCACCATGCTCAAAGCAAATGACACATCAGGGCGAGTACATGTCATAGCGTACATGATCGATCCGACAGCGGAAGCATAAGGTACACGACTCATGTCATCTATTTCAACATCTGTACTCGGGCATTGAGTCTTACTCAATTTGGTATTGCTCTGGATAGGTAGCTCTCCCTTCTTGGAATTTTCCATACTAAACCTCTTTAGTACCTTATCCAAGTATGTGCTCTGACTAAGTCCAATTAGTCTCTTCTTTCTATCTCTCAATATTCTAATCCCAAGAATATAGGCAGCTTCTCCAAGGTCTTTCATGGCAAAACACTTTCCAAGCCAAGACTTAACTTCTTTCAAGGTTGGAACGTCGTTACCAATGAGTAATATGCCATCGACATATAACACCAGAAAAGTTACTATACTCCCACTAGCCTTGATATACACACAAAACTCATCTTCACTTCTAGAGAAACCAAACTCTTTGACTTTCTCATGGAAGCAAAGATTCCAACTGCGAGATGCTTGTTTCAATCCATAAACGGATTTCTCAAGCTTGCACACTCTATTAGGGAACTTTGCATCAACAAAACCCTCTGGCTGACTCATGTAAACATCTTCAACCAACTTCCCATTAAGGAAAGCAGTTTTGACATCCATCTGCCAGATTTCATAATCATGAAAGGCAGCTATGGCGAGCAATATCCTAATAGATTTAATCTTAGCTACTGGTGAGAAGGTCTCATCATAGTCAACCCCTGGGGTTTGAGTGAAACCTTTTGCAACCAGTCGAGCCTTGAATGTGTGCACATTTCCATCCATGTCTGTCTTCTTCTTGAAGATCCATTTGCACCCAACTGTCTTGCGACCTGGTGCACTATCAACCAAATTCCAAACTTGGTTGTCATACATGGACTTAATCTCGCTGTCCATTGCCTCTTTCCACTTGGAAGCCTCTGGGCCTGCCATTGCTTCCTTATAAGTGACTGGTTCATCTAAGTTTACCAGTGTTCTGTCACTTATGAATGTGTCACCATCTGAAGTAATATGAAAACCATACAACTCAGGTGGCACACTCACCCTAGTGGATCTTCTAAGAGGTAATGAGTTATCAATTGGTTCAACAGGAACTGTTTCCTCTGGTTGAGTGCTAGTGTCATCTAAGGTTCCTTCATTGGCTGACTCTTGAATTTCTTCAAGGTCAATAGTGCTCCCACTGTCCTCTTTGAATATGAGCTTTCTTTCAAGAAAGACTCCTCTTCGTGCTACAAAGACCACGTTCTCACTAGGCATGTAGAACAAATATCCAAAAGACTGCTTTGGGTAACCAATGAAAACACATTTCTCACTTCTAGCTGCTAGCTTGTCGTGAGTCTCTCGTCTTACGAAAGCTTCACAACCCCAGACTTTAATATGTGCTAACGAGGGAACTTTCCCTGTCCACATTTCGTGAGGTGTTTTGGCAACCTTCTTTGTAGGGACAAGATTGAGGATGTGGGCGGCTGTCTCTAAGGCATACCCCCAGAAGTGAATAGGAAGCGAAGCCCGACTCATCATAGAACGAACCATGTCTAACAAGGTTCGATTGCGCCTCTCAGCTACACCATTTAACTGTGGTGTCCTAGGAGGAGTCAATTGTGAGACTATCCCACATTCTTTCAGATAGTCGTTAAACTCGATACTAAGATACTCCCCGCCTCTATCGGATCTAAGTATCTTTATCTTTCTGCCCAATTGATTTTCGACTTCATGCTTAAACTCTTTGAACTTTTCAAAAGTTTCCGACTTATGCTTGATCAAGTAGATATATCCATATCTGCTATAATCGTCAGTGAAAGTCACATAGAATCGATTAGCATCTCTTGTAGTTGATCTGAAGGGCCCACACACATCTGTGTGTATGAGATCCAACAGACCTTCACCTCTTTCACAAGACCCTGTGAATGGTGATTTTGTCATCTTTCCCAAAAGACAAGATTCACACATATCATCTGACTTTAGGTCAAATGATTCCAACACTCCATCCTTTTGGAGTTGGGCTATGTGTTTCTTGTTAATGTGTCCAAGACGACAATGCCACAAGCATGCCTTGTCTACACTATCAGACAAGTCAATATTAAGCACACTATTTCCTAGGCTATCAACACAAGTCACTGTTTCATACACACCATTACAAGGCAAAGCTTCAAACATAAAAACACCATTCTTATAAACAGAAATTGAACCATTCAAATCATTAAAAGAATATGTAAAACCTTGTCTGAACAATGCATGAAATGAAATAATGTTTCTCGTCATCTCAGACAAATAGCAACAATTTATTAAATCTAATCTAACATCATTATTAAGCAGAAGCTGATAAACTCCGATCTTGGTTACTGGTGAAGACTTTCTGTTTCCCATGATCAGGTTTATCCTTCCTCGCTCTATCTCCTCACTTTCCTTTAGACCCTGCAAATCAGAACAGATATGAAAACCACATCCTGTATCAAGGACCCATGAACGAGAAGATAATGAGTTATTAGCAGAAATAGTGTAAATACCTGCCGAAGATGGCTTCACTTTGCCATCCTTGATATCTTGCAGATATTGTGGGCAAGATCTCTTCCAATGCCCCTTTTGGTTGCAGTAAAAGCAAACTGCCTCTTTTGGATCAGAAACATGGGGAGTGGAACCATTGGGCTTAGCCTTTGGGCCATTACTAGATGACCCAGCTTGAGCCTTGCTCTTCCAGTTTTGCTTGGGAGGACCTTTCCTCTTTTTCCCCTTTCCCTGTCCAATAGCCAAAACAGGGGCACTCGTAGGTGTGGAGGGTATACTTTTACCCTTCATCCCTGCCTCAGCTGTCTGCAACAAGTTGTGCAATTAGGCCAAGGTCTGCTCAGTATTGTTCAAATGGTAAGTTAGAATAAACTGACCATAACATTCAGGAAGTGAGTTCAAAACCATGTCAATGGCCAATTCCTCATCAAAGTGAATATTGAGCTTGACCAAACGCTCTATGTAGCGTTGCATTCTTTGCACATGTGACACAACCGACTCCCCATCTTTCATCTTGCAAGCCATGAGTGACTTGACTACTTCGAACTTTTCTTGACGAGCTCGCTTATGGTACTTTTCCATAAGGTCCTTGTTCATCTCGAAAGGCCAGTAGTCCTCATAGTACCTCTGCAGTTCTGGGGACATAGTTGCCACCATGATGCATGCCACTTTGGTAGCATCATCATAATGTTTCTTATAGGCAGCAAGATCTTCAGGAGTAGCTTCATTCTCATCAAGCTCTTTGAGCTCCTTTTCAAGAACATATTCTTTGTTCTCGAAACGAAGAGCCATCTTGATGTTGCGCATCCAATCGTTATAGTTTGAGCCATCCATAACGACTTTGGAGCAGATATTGAGCAAAGAAAAGTTTTGGTTGGAGGAGGACGAAGCAGAAGTGTTTCCAGGAGTAGACATCTGAAAAGAAAGAAAGTTTTAGTTAGATTTCAAGATACCTTAATGAAATAACCCAAAGATATAATATCAAGGTTAGGATCCAACTATGAAGATTCACAACTCAGAAATGGGATGCCGAGATCCAAGTGCAAATTTCATAAAGGTAGGTGAATGACGATTCACCAATTCCACCATTAGACGAAACAAACGAAGTGAAATTCCTAATTCTTTTGAGATACATTGAAACTATTCAATGGCATGTTTTGATCTCAGATTATGCTCTTCTATTTGTGACTGGGATGCCGAGGATCACAAACAAGATGTGAATAACCATGCAAATGTGCTTGGTAACCTCATTGTCTTTATCATTAACTATTGATGTGCTGGTAAACCACACACGCTCCATCAAAATGACAATTATGAGATACCCATTACTACTCTTTATTGGTGCCTTTTAGTGTGCTGGTTAACCACACACGCTCCACTAATGACCAATAAAGCATAATGTGCAATTTCATGGATTAGCTTACTTTTCACATTTTTCCTAAAGTAACTAGAGTTGGGATTTTGAAAATTATGTTCTAGTACTTTCTTTAATATCATTATACTTTTAATGAGAAGTAGTTGTCCTATCAAATCCGTTCTGCTAACGACCCTCCACTAATCAAGGAAGCGGTGGGTGAGAGTGGACACCCATTCAACTACCATTTTATAGGCAGTTTCCTTATACCCCCCTTATAGATTAGCTTCGTGAATGAGGCATACTAGCGATTTGACTGACCATATTCTTATACATATATAATATTAAACTTTTAATTATAATATATATAAGGTGTGTTTTAAAACATTTTAAAACTTCAAGGGTTTATAAATTTCGAAATTTAAGCTATTAAATTTAAATTTAAATAAACCAATTAACTAGATTTAATATTTATCTTTTAATTAACTATTAATCAAATTATTAAATCTTGTAAGGATTATCTAATTAAATTAATCCATTAATTTAATCCTAATCCTTATCCCTCTAAATTTCGAAAAATATGGTAAGGATAATTATCCTATTAATCTAATTAAGTAACAATTATCCAAAACAAGAAACCCTAAAACTTCTAAGCAAATTTCGAAATTTACAAGGGAGGAGGCTAGGGTTTTCAAAACCCTAACCCTAATTTCGATTAGGGTTCTTTGGAGGCTAGGGTTTTTGAAAAAACCCTTTGATCCAAAACCCTAGAAATCGAAAATTTGGTATTTAGGGTTTAATAGCTATAAACCCTAATTTGCAATTCAACAATTGTAGCAATTCAATTTAAAACAACAATGGCTCTGATACCACTGATGGGTTTTAGGTAAAACAAATAAACTAGAAAACAATTCCTAAGTTCACATGCAACCTACTTTGGATCTATGTTTTAACTATTGAACATATAACTTTGAATTGCAAAACAAGAACCCTAGAGGAGAGAGGCTAATTTCGAAATTAACAAACTAGGGTTTAGGAGTTACATACCTTTCAATTGTTATAGCAAACAATTGATAATCCTCTTGATCTTGATCTTGATCTTCTTGGAAGCTTAGCACCACAAATGTAATGCCTCTAATGGAATCACACCCAAGAACTAGCAAGAAGGAAACTTGGAGGAGAGAGGATGGAGAGAGTATGCAATTTCGGCCTTAGGGTTTCTTCCAAAGAAATCAGTGCCCAAAATGTGAGCCAGGAGGCTCCTTAAATAGTTGAGGGAACTAGGGTTTAGGGAAAACCCTAGTTATCCTTTGCTTAGGGCCTAAGCAAGACCCAAGGCCTTATCTTGGACCCCTTGGACGAATTCTCTAGGGTTTCCCCTAGGGTTTTCGTCCACCCCCTTCCAAGGGAGTTCTGGATCCTTCCATTCAACTATCAGTAAATTGCAAACTAGTCCCTGCACTTTATAATTAATTCTTTTAACCCCAAAATCAATTCTGATTAATTTCTGGCTAACAATTAATTAAACATAATGATTTCTAATTAATATATTAATCCATTAACATATTAATAAATCATTTATATTAATTCATTAATCTTATAAATTAATATCTCTCCTTTCATAATTTCCTTGTCTAGTTGCTAGGTTGAGGGCAACCCAAAAGGACTGTGCTGCTATCAATTCAAGTACATACCAATTATAGTTATGGGCTTAGACACCTAATCCAACAAGCTTCGCAACCAATGCTTTTTCTCTTGGAAATAGAAACATATAGACTCTTTGGGAATGGTACACGGGACAATCTCAGACTTAGCCTTTCTCTTTCCCTTGGAAAGAGAAATCTTTTCTGGACTTCCAATGTTTCCTTTGTCAATGTCCATGGAAGTTTGGGGAGTAGATCTTCCAATCAAATTTTCTTTTCCAGTGTGCCAAATCATTGCTGATTCTGCAGCAACAAGCAAATAAGTAAGATCAACAAGGGTCATGTCGTGGTCTGTCACATAGTAGTCCTTAATGAACTCACTATATGAATCAGGAAGTGATTGAAGAACCCAGTCAACAACCAACTTCCTTGAGACTTCGACACCTAATACTCTCAGCCTGTCAATATGTGACTTCATCTCCAAGACGTGAGTACACACAAGCCTTCCATCTTGATGTTTCATTGCAAGTAGGGCTTGAGTGACCTTGAATTTTTCAAGTCTTTGAATTTGTGGGTCAGGGAGAATTATTGGAGGAGGTGAAGGAAGTGAAGTATGACTTCCACGATCCAACCGTTGGACATCATCTTCAAGAGGAAAGCTTGTTCCAAAGGATTTGGGAAGACCATATAGTTGTCTGAACTAGACATCTATAATGGGAGAAATTCAAGTTTAGTTGATTTTAGTCCTTAATATAACACCCAAATGAGATATTAAGGCTAGGACCCAACACAATATTTTACAATTTGGAAGAGGGATGCCGTAATCCAAACCGCAAAATATTTGAAGGTAGGTAAATGACGATTTACCAATTTCCACCACGAAAAACGAAAAAAAAATTTAGGTCCTAAGTGGAATGAAACTCCTAGATCCTTTGAGATTCATTGGACAATTCAATGGCATGTTTAAATCTTTATTGTTCCCTTCAATTTTGTGACTGGGATGTCGAGGATCACAAACAAGGTGTGAATAACCATGCAAATTAGCTTGGTACACCCAATGGTACAACCACCTAATCAATGTGCCGGTTAACCACACACGCTCCATTGATCTATGATTAACATAAAGCTACCCTTTTCCATGGACTGTCAGTCCCAATTAGTGTGCCGGTTAACCACACACGCTCCACTAACGGCTTAACAAGGTGCAAAGTGCAATTTCATGGGTTAGCACCATATTCACATTTTGCTAAGTAACTAAGACTGGGAATTTATAAGTGTTTAACCACACACGTTCGGCTAACGACCCTCTACCGATCAAGGAAGCGGTGGGTGAGAGTGGACACCCATTAAACCGCCATTTTATAGGCAGTAACCTTATACCCCCCCTTATAGACCGGCTTCGTGAATGAGGCCTACTAACGGTAAGACTGACTTTATTCTTATATATATATATATATATATATATATATATATATATATATATATATATATATAAATATTAAACCTATAATATTATAATAGTATAAGGGTAGAATTTTAAACTTTTAAAATTAAATGTTTCAAAAGTTATACTTTTACATTTACAAATTCCAAAACTTGAGGGCAAGTTTTGTAACATTCAAAACCTTTTGGAATCCATAACTTATGAGTTTAATATAGATTTTAATGAAAAGACTTTTGACAATCCATAATTTGAGGACAAGTTATGGAGTTCATAAAACCATTTATGGGAAAAAGACTCTTCAAGTTCATAACCAATGATTTTAATGATCACTTCAAAAGAAAACTTTTCTTTTTTCCATAACATCCATAACTTGAGGACAAGTTATGGAATTCATCAAAATCCATTTAGATCAAATATTATAACTCACAAAAATAATCAATTCGTCTATGAACTAAATTAAATTCATAAGAACAAGACAATTCATATTAAACATATTTCATGTAATTAATCATATAAAAAATTACAAAACATAAAACTTTGACAATTATCTTTTAATTGGACAAGAAAAAACATTACCCTATTGAAAAATAGGTTTCTAGGTTCAAAAAACAGTTTGGGGTAATGATCCTAATCCAAATGCAAGCCAAAACACAAAATTTTGCTCACAGGTGCATCACCACGTCGTGGTGAGTAGTCAGATGCGAAAATGGCACATTTTCAACTTTGGAAAAACAAGAAGCATCAAGTATATGAGAAAGCAAGCCTAGGCTCTGATACCACTGATGAGTTTTGAGCATTCTAACACTCCTAAGGTGTACATGCAACCCTAAATACCTTGGATCTATGTTTTCTCTATTATACATGCAAACTTGAACTTTCCAAGGTATTACCCTAACTAGCATACAAAACACTGATACTTGGGTAATAAAACAAGTTAGAAAACATACCTTTTATTGTAGTTGGAAGTCTTGAAGCTTTAAGAGCTTAGTGCCCCAAGTGTTGCACCTCAAATGGAATCACACAACACCACCAACAATTGGAATAACTTGAGAGAAGATTATATTATATCAAAATCAGCTAGCCCTCACTTGTGTCTCCACTAGTCCCAATTTCATGAACTATGAGGCTTCTTATATAGTGTGCACATTAGGGTTACACCATGTAACTCATGACTTTCCACATTCCTCATGATCTGTGGGTTTTAACCTCCATGAAGTATCCATGGGTCACCACATGGGTTTAGCCCAACATGAAGAACTATGGATCATAAGCCCACTTTATAAGAATGAATGATTTACCAAATAAATCCCCATTTATTTAATTAGTCTCTTTTGATCACAAAATTAATTCCAAACTATTCTTGATCAATACTAATTAAATAATATGATTTCATATTAATATATTAGAACTTATAATATATTAATAAATCATAAATATCCTCTTCTCATAAAAGTCTATCCAAATTGTTCCGATGCCATGCAACCCAAATTGACCATGCTACTCTCGGGTCAAGTACATACCAATATTAGTTATGGGCTTAGACATCTAATCCAACAATTATGTGGGAACAAGGTCATCATCGGTATGGACTGGTTGACCCCTAATGGGGCTGTGATTGATTGTGCACAACAATTGGTACGATTCAGGACCCCAAGTGGGGGAGAGCTGCTGATTCAGGGCGAGAGGCCACAACGTGGACCAGCCCTATGCTCAGCAGCGAGGGCTAGGCGTTACCTTCAGCAGGTGTGCGTCGGATATGTCGCCTACGTCATGGATACCTGGGAGGAGGGTAAGGCGACTGTGAGTGAGGTGTCGGTGGTACGAGATTATCCGGATGTGTTTCCAGAGGAGTTGCCTGGGATACCTCCGGAGAGACAAGTGGAGTTTAGGATCGACCTGGTTCCTGGTGCGGCTCCGATAGCCAAGGCACTGTATCGGTTGGCTCCTCCCGAGATGTAGGAGTTATCTACACAGCTGCAGGAGCTGTTAGACAAGGGATTCATCAGACCGAGCAGTTCACCCTTGGGAGCCCTGATTCTGTTCGTGAAGAAGAAGGACGGGTCGCATAAGATGTGTATAGATTATCGGGAGCTTAACAAGGTAACGGTAAAGAACCTTTACCCACTCCTGAGGATTGATGATCTCTTTGACCAGCTACAGGAGGCGTCTTGGTTCTCCAAGATCGATTTACGTTCAGGTTACCATCAGGTGAGGGTCAGAGATGAGGATGTACAGAAGACTGCATTCCGGACTCGCTATGGCCACTACGAGTTCGTGGTGATGCCCTTCGGGGTCACTAATGCTCCTGCCGCGTTCATGGACCTCATGAACCGCGTATGCAGACTGATGTTGGATCGGTCTGTGATAGTTTTCATCGATGACATCTTGGTTTACTCCAAGACACAGGAGGAGCACGAGGAGCACTTGCGAGAGGTGCTGGATACCTTGAGGAGGGAGAGCTTGTACGCCAAGTTCTCCAAGTGTGAGTTCTAGTTGCGCAAGGTTCAATTTCTTGGGCACCTTGTCAACCGGAATGGTATTTTGGTTGACCCGGCCAAAGTAGAGGCCGTGATGAGATGGGAGGTTCCGAAGTCCCCATCTGAGATTCAGAGTTTCCTGGGATTGGTGGGCTATTACCGGAGATTAATTCAGGATTTCTCCAAGATAGCCGTACCCCTGACCCGGCTGACGAAGAAAGTCGTTGTTTTTCTTTGGGGGCCTGAGTAGCAGGCAGCGTTTGAGACATTGATAAAGAGACTATACGAGGCGCCGATCCTCGCCCAGCCGGAGGGCGTGGAGGATTTTATGGTATATTATGATGCGTCCATCTCGAGGTTGGGCGTGGTATTGATGCAGATAGGGAATGTTATCGCTTACGCTTCGAGGCAGCTGAAGCCTCACGAGGCGAACTACCCGACGCATGATTTGGAGTTGGGGGCGGTTGTCTTCGCCCTCAAGATTTGGCGACACTACCTCTATGGGGTCCGTTGTACCATTTACACGGATCACAAGAGTCTGAGGTACCTCATGGAACAGCCGAATCTTAAAATGAGGCTGCATCGGTGGCTAGATGTGGTGAAGGATTACGATTGTGAGATCCTCTACCACCCGGGGAAGGCCAATGTGGTGGCCGATGCTCTTAGCCGCAAGGATGCCCCGATCAGAGACGTTTGCTTGAGGATGACTGTGGTGACTCCACTTCTGGAGCAGATCCGAGAGGCCCAACAGGAGGCTATGAAGGAGGAACATCGGAAGAGCGAGCGTATTATGGGACAGGTTTACTCCTTCGACTACGATAGATGTGGGTTGTTGACGCTATATCGTACGGTATGAGATCCCTATCATGGGGGTGTGCGCTAGGTTCTGATGGAGGAGGCGCACAAATCCAGGTTTTCTATTCATCCCGGGGCGACGAAGATGTACAAAGATCTTCGCCCTGATTACTGGTGGCCCTGCATGAAGCGGGATGTAGCATGGTTTGTAGATCGGTGCTTGACCTGCAGGAAGGTCAAGGCCGAGCACCAGAGGCCACATGACAAGATGCAACCGCTAGATATTCTCATATGGAAATGGGAAGATATTACCATGGATTTCATCACCAAACTTCCCAGGACCGTGCGGGGAGTGGATTCCATATGGGTCATCGTGGATCGGTTGACCAAGAGTGCCCATTTCATACCGATCCAGGAGAGCATTTCGGCCAAGAAGCTGGCCGATATTTATATTCGAGAGGTTGTAGCCCGGCACGAAGTTCCAGTCTCCATGATTTATGACAGAGATGTACGGTTCACTTCCAGATTTTGGAAGAAATTCCACGACGAGTTGGGTACTCGTCTGCACTTTAGCACCGCTTTTCACCCTCAGATGGATGGCCAGAACGAGCGGACCATCCAGAATTTGGAGAATATTTTGTGGGCATGTGTCTTAGACTTCGGTGGTAGCTGGGATACCTATCTTCCATTAGCTGAGTTCTCCTACAACAACAGCTACCACGCGAGTATCGATCGTCCTCCCTTCGAGATGTTATACGACAGGAAGTGCAGGACCCCGATTTGCTGAGGTGAGGTTGGCATAGAGTCATAGGGAGTACCGAAGTGGTACTCAAAACTACGAAGAGGATCCAGCAGGTCAGGAGCAGGCTTCAGACTGCTCAGAGTCGGTAGAAAAGTTATGCCGACAAGCGTCGTTCGGACCTGGAATTCCAGGTCGGGGATATGGTCCTCCCGAAGGTGTCACCTTGGAAAGGTGTCATTCGGTTCAGGAAGCGGGGCAAGTTGGGCCCCAGGTACATCGGTCCTTTCAGGGTTGCATCCCGGGTGGGCAACGTGGCGTATAGGCTGGATCTGCCAGCCGAGCTTAGCCAGATTCATAGTACCTTTCACGTCTCCCAGTTACGGAAGTGCTGAAGACTCTGCAGTGGTACCTTTGGAGGATATTCAGGTGGATGACAGCCTGAACTACATTGAGCGACCAGTAGCTATCCTCGACAGGAAGTCGAAGGATCTGAGGAACAAGAGGATCGAGTTGGTGAAGGTGCAATGGCAGCACCGTAAGGGCTCATAATGGACGTAGGAGCCGGAGGACGAGTTGCGGGAGCACTACCCCGAGATTTTTCCAGATGCAGCAGCAGACTTCGAGGACGAAGTCTAAAATAAGTGGGGCAGATTGTAACGCCTGGTTCCCGGTACGTATTTTAAATTTAAATATTGTATGTTTTACATTGGGACTCGGCGAGTTGGAGGCCCAACTCGTTGAGTAGACAAGACTTTGGACGCGGGTTTTAAGTAACCTACTCGACGAGTCGGGAGCCCGACTCGGCGAGTAGGACTGTCTGGATGAAACCCTAATATTTAGGGTTTGCACCCTATTTAAACGCCTTAACTTATCCTAACCCAGCCTCCATCGTCCCTCCTAGTCCAGAAAATCCCTAACTCGAAACCCTAATCAATTATTGAGTGTTCTTGAGCTTCTTGGTGCCTTTTGTGTGTATTAGAAGTTAGAGAAGAAAAAGGAAGCTTGAGGGATCAAGAGGAGGCAAGAAGATCCAGAGGTTTTGGCACATTTCCAACTCATTTGAGGTATAAAGCTGAAACCTTGACCATCTATCTCTTAGATCTCTAGTTAGGGTTCATTTCTACCTTTTCTAAGCCTTAGAAGTGCCATTCTCAGGATTATGTGGTTATAGAGGGGTATTACTTCAGATCTGGAACCATTGGGGGTTCCCATGGCATAAAGGTGCCAACTTTATGGCCATGGGAGTCCCATGCATCATATAAACCCCATTTTAGAGCCTTTTGAGCCAAAAGCCCCATGCATGAACGTCAAGTTTGTAACTTTATGTGTATTATGAACTCTAGGAGGCTAGATCTATGTTTTGGATGTGTTATACCCGAAGTAAATCAACTGTACGGACATGGACCTTAGGGGAGTCGACAAGTCGTTCATGGGACTCGACGAGTCGGGGTATGGTTCCCCAACCCTTTTCTGTTTTGGTCGAACTGGTTGAGTCTAGAAGAGGACTCAACAAGATAGATGTGAATTTGGACCTGGAAATCATGGGACTCGGCGAGTTCAAGAACAGAACTCGGCGAGTTCAAGGCAACTTCCAACTATATGAAGGCGTACTCGACGAGCTCATAAGGAACTCGGCGAGTCCAGGTCTAAATGTGCCTTCTTGCATGAATAATGACTCGACGAGTTCAAGGATGAACTCAGCGAGCCAGATGAAGAAGGTCCCGACTTTGTATGATGGAGAACTCGGCGAGTGTGTGCAACACTCGGTGAGTAAGATCGAGATTCTAGAGTTTTGAGGATTTGGGGACTCGGCAAGTTGTTGGGTCAACTCGGCGAGTTGAGTCAACCAGATGTTGACTTTGACCCAGAGTTGACTTTGACCAAGAGGTTGACTTTGACTTTGGCTTTGATGTGAGTAACCCTAGTAAGGGTTAAGAGTATGTAATGGTAAATTAAAGAGGTTGTTACATGTAGGAATTGAGAGGAGTTGATCCCGGCAGTACGGTTGTTGTATGATATGTGGTATGATGGGGGAACTCACTAAGCTTCATGCTTACAGTTTTTAGTTTTGTTTCAGGTACCTCTTCAGCGAAGGGGAAGGAGTCGAAATGGTAGCAGCGCGTCGCACACACGCGATTTTCCGCATATGAGATTTCTGGGATTTGTACTATGACATTGTTTTATCATGACATGACTTGACTACTGATACTCTGGTTTTTGATATGAATTGATACTATCTTTGTTTTTAGACAAATGGTTTTATAAGTGTTATATTTAAAAATGAAAATTTCCGGTCATGATTTTTGGGATGTTACACAAAAACACGCTCACTCCCTGTATTGATCGCTTCCGCGAACCAGCTAGCACCTCATACACCATGACGTGACGAGCATATCGCCACGTCGTGGGAACTAATCTTGCACAACTTAATGGATTAAGCTCTTAATCCATTAAGCCACACACTTATCTCCTCCAGAGGGCTTACTTACACCCAATGAGTAATGAAAATCGTTTATTTATAGTCATGCATGTCCAATACATGTATTTCCCCAAGATAAGTAATAACAATGGAGGAAATGAGGTCAAACATCTCATGCATGAGCCAAAACCTAACCAAATCTCATGTGTGGATCACTAAGCCTCAAAGGACCTCAACGATCCATAAAGTTTCCAACTTTATGGAATCCAGCCACTCCAACTCTCCCAAACATGGAGCAAATGCACAAAAATCCTAGATCTAGAAGCATAGAACATAAAACTCGGAACCTGAACACTCAAAAAGGTCTAGAGTAAGTGCTAGAAGATGATGATGAGACTTACAAGTTGGATCTATGCACCAAGGATGCTTCCTCCTCCTTCAAGACACCAAAAACACTAGAAAAGGCTCAAGAACTCAACAATAAAGGATAAGGTTTCGTTGAAAGGGTTGGAGGCTGAAGAGGATCCCCTAAAACTTGAGTTTAGGGAATTAAATATGGAAGAAACCTTAAAAGATCATGGGCTTGGGCTGCAGCTGCTGCCACATTGTGGCCTTCCACTCGTCACGTCATGGTAGCCATCCCAGATACACATTCATAAATTTGGAATGCCACATCATGGGGCTCCAACCTGCATGTCTTGGTACAAGGTTTTTCCCTAAAACCTTTATTTAAATTTTCCAAGCCCTCTACCGATCTATCTTGGAAAATGGGTGTTACAATTCCCCCCCCCCCTCACTTAGATTTCTTTCTCAAATTCTATCCTTACAATTTACTCTCATAGCACCCTTCAAACTCCTTGTGGGTTCTCAAAACCCGATTCCTTTAACACGGGTCGATATCGCTTCGAATGCCAGCATCTGCAATCATTTACAAAAGGGTTCCAAAACCAGGGTCATAATTCAATCTGAGCAGAAACTCCAGGATCTGAATCACATCTAATATAACATCTCTTAAGCAGTCGACCTCCTTCCAACACTTGTGCCAACACTATTCTTAGCGAGAAATTTATGGCCTGACAAAAAACGAATTCCATCATAACACTACTATCCCACAATGAGCAGAACTAACTCTCTTTCCTATAACTTGTAGATCCAATGTCATACCTAATATTTAGGTAGACAGATCCATCCCATACACCACCCATGCTGACCAAAAGCTTACATATCTAATCCGACCAAGACCTCCTGACCTTGCACCGCCTACCAAATAATTGAAGAATGAATCTACAACCAACACCATAGCGGACAACCTCACATAATGATGTACCAATGAAAATCGTAACAAAATCCTAACATAAAAAAATACACTAGCCTATACATCCACCATGCCGAACGAAATCCATAGATCCGATCGGTCTAAGATTTTCCCGGCGACGCGCCGTTCTTCTATGGAGTCGAATGTTAAACCCATGGCCAACCGTTGTCATCGATAACCTAGAATATATATAAATTTAATAACGAATTTGATCGAAATACAATCGATCACATACGAAACTAGACCATATACTCACTTGGATCTAACAAACCTGATCTGCTATACACTACCAACACTCGGACTTATCCCCGACCTGTCAATCACTAACAGCTCTCAGGTTTACCCCTGATCCGCTAACCACTAAAAACTCTCTCATCCTAACATAGGTACACAACGAACCTGCAAAAACTTAACTCCCCTATCAGGCCTTTGGTTCGTGACTCAGATTTCTAGGTCCCGATTAAACAAGAATAGACAAGGAAGTCCTCCTCACATACCTCACCCTGAGGTCCTAACATCCTAGGATCCTAAATCATGATGAAGCCCTACATAATGCTAACAGAACTGTAAATAAGACAATTCGAAAGGAATTCAACAATAGCGATGAGCCTGACACAAAAATCAGAAGATTAAGCATGTACACGAAATTCCTGAACTTGAGCAATCTGGTTTAAAACCGCATTCTGGCATAAATTCCTTCCGCTACGAATCATTCAAACGCGGACAACACAAAGCTAAAATTCTAACTCAAACGCGGACAACACAAAGCTAAAATTCTAACTCAAACTAACTAGAGCACTACTTATTTTTCCCCTACTAGTGCTCAAACACACTATGCCTTCACCTATTAGTTCCTTATTAGCCTTGAGATTCCTTCTGATTCTTATACGGGTCTTGTGCTTTTAGTTGTACGAGCCCATACTAACTTCCACACCTATCCGTAGTCGACTCAGAATTCACCTCAAGGTCCTAAGTCACTGCACTAGACCACCCTTAGGTGTACTAGCACCCACCTGCTCCTAACATCCGCAACTAACTTCCTAGGCGCTCCTCAAAGGATTATCCTCAAACACGTTCCCACACTGCAAGAATTTCCATCGACATCATTGGTTACCTTGTGCATGCATGTTGTACATAATACATGATCAAATAGATTGTCGAATAAATGACTCTAAACCAAGTTGTACTTCAATCCCATGAATTTCGTATGAGGAACTTTGATGACGACTCTACAGTAAAAGATTTTCAAGTCTCTTCAAAACCAAAAGGTAAAGAACATGTATTACCCTTATCTGAAACTAAATGTTGTCACTGCCACAAATATGGACACATTATGAAGCATTGCAAGAAATGCAAAGAGGATGAAATAGAAGATGCCAACTTCATAAATGAAACAAAGGAAGGGGGCAAAATGTTCATGGAAATGGAGGAACTTGAAACTCTAGTTGATGGTGAATGGTATAAGGATGATGATGACCTTATGAAAAGAAACAAGGTGATGTTGAATGTACCCATGGATGAAAATCTTCATAGAAAAGTCAGGAATGATGATGAATGTTTCTGGTAATCTAGGTTAATGGGGCATGTGGAAAAGTAACCTAGATTGTTAGTTGGTATGTTAATGTCTGTTAAATATGTTAGTTACTGCTACTATTTTATGTTAGTTCTGTTAAAAATGACAGTTACATATGAACCATTATATTGGTTCATGAAACGTTGTGATGGTTGGGATATACTCAACTGTTTCTGGTCTTGTATATATAAGTTAATGTATTGATTAGGAAGTTGGTTAACGTATTATCATATATAAATAAAAGATTTAAATTTGGTGTATCTTATCTTCCATTTCAAATCCTTATCTTTATCCCCAACAAAATGTCGATAGTTATTTTCATTTTGATTAATAATAGTCTTTTTAAAGCAACTCTTAAACCCTTGAGCAGTAGGTTTAGCTACACTTGCGCCACAAATAATCCACTCGTCGAAACTGAGTTGTTTCGATTGTGTTATGGTTCAACCAGGAAGTTGTGGATGATTGTTACCATTTTGTGGAAGTCTTTACCTAGGAAGTTCGAAGATATCGATTTCTTTCTACCTGTAGATGCTACATGTAGACTCTCTACCCACCTGAGGTCTATTTATTGAAGTTGTATAGTTTATACGTTTTTCTTTAGGTGATTTGGAAGCAAATTAACTCCAAGGTCTTTAAGAATCATACATAGTCTTATAAGCTCTTGGTGGATGATGTTCGTGGGTTGCCTTTTCATTGGAAAACTTAGTGAGAAAAAATGAACTTGATTGGTGTTGTAATCCATTTGCCGAACCCGAGCCATTTCTTTATTCCTAACTTCTTGCTAGCTCATTTTTGTTAATATATTTCTTGATTGTTCAAAAAAAAGACAAAAAATATTCATCGGTATAACCGTAAACTCGTCTAGCTAGATTTCGAATAAAACACATGTTCCGTTAATATATCAAAGTTTATGTTCTTTTACCATATAAAAATTACTCCCTCCGTCTCAAAATTATTGTCAACAGACAAAAAAACACATACAAAAAAAACATTAATTACCACTAATTTTATTAAATGAAATGACAGTTTTATCATTTTGTTGCATTTAATTTAATGGTAGGTAAACTAATAGTAAGAGTACTTTAATAAAAGAGATATTTATTTTTAAAAGTATGCTATTATTTTAGGACAAATTAAAAAATAAACATGAATTATTAATATGGAACGAAAAGAGTAAAAAAAAACAAGAAAAGAGAGATTAGTTTACATTCTAACATTATAATAAGCTTGATACCTTTGCTTTACATTAACAAAATGTTATGAAATGAATTATTTAATTTGAAGCTGTTGATCAAACGCTAATTAGACATTTAGCGAAAAATAATTGAGAAAAAAACCAAATAAGAAGTGAAAATAAGCAAAACACACAGTTAGGGTCTTCGTCAGTAGCGGGTGGGTGGCATATAAATTTACCCGCAAAAATCTTCCCCACCAATTTAGCCCTATCCCGACCCTGAAAGACAAAGACAACTTACACTTTTTTTGAAATAACAATCACTCAACTCTCTCTCTCTCTCTCTCTCTCTCTCTCTCTCTCTCTCTCTCTCTCTCTCTCTCTCTCTCTCTCCCCCCACTCTTTCTCTCTCTAGCTCTCTCTTTCCCACTCTCTGTCCCTCTAGCTCTCTCTTGGCCTTTACTTACCCATAAGCCATCATCTCTCATCATTAGGGTTTTGTTTCTCTCTCTTGTCTCTTGATGTTGTTCTTGTTTGTTTTGTCCTATATAACCCTATTTCTATGGCATTTTCCCATTGGACCCTTTTCATCTTTCCCTTTTTAGCTTCTTCCTCTTGAATCAAATGCTTCACATCGGCTTCAATTCCCAAGATCAGACAACCTTAATCGTCTTGTCTTCCGTCTTTAATTCGTCCCCAGTTTCTTCCTGCATGTGTGGAGCTTCCCTACTTCAATTCATCGAAACCATAACTAATTCAATTCTTCATCAATCCTCATGAAACGGACATCAGATCTCTATTGCTATCGATATCTCAATCTAGAAGCTTTCATTCTTGAATAACTTATCAAGAACAATCGGTATGGACTCGCTTCATTAAGGGTCTTTCAAAATAAGTTTTTTTGAATTATTTTATGATATATTACTAGAACAATGATTGATCTTACAGCATGCTCATTGTGTATATGAACAAGAGATTATATATACTACAGTGCGAAAAAGTATATCAACACAAATTAGTGCCACCTTTGTGCGTGTGTCTGCTAGAATTATGAGTTTTGATTAATTATTACGTCTCCAATTGAATTTCACCACAATGGATCGATTCGCATGCTCTATCCTCCCTCTTTTTCTTTATTATAAACGAGGATGGATCAATTAAGCTTTGCAGTATTTCTGTGATCATTAAAAAAGAAACACTCCGTCTTCATCAATAATTGGATATTGGATATAGATATATCTGCATGTTTGTTGTGGGGAAAATCTGCGTCCTTTATCACATACAATACCCGATTATCACAGTTCCAAGTCTCAATATGCCTTCTAACATTACTTCACTTTTCTTGTTCTTTTCGAAGTATGTTATAGTTCATGGATTAAGGTGTTTGTTATCATGAACAATAACTCATCATGGTGGATCGATATGCCACATAAAATTTCTCTATGTAGACTGAAAGAGTCAAATGAATCGGCCGGTTTTTTAGTTAAGTATTTTATAAACTTGAAGTTTGAATATTTTCTCTTTTGCACTTTGTTCTTAAGCATATATAACACGATGTAATATAATTGATTCAAATGGTCTAAGTTTTCTTCATCTTAAATTCTGGAACTATATTTATTTAGAGTAATGTTACCTTATTTTGATCAAAAAATTTCTTAATTAAGCATGTATAATCTTTAACATCAAAAGTACATATAATGCATGTATTTCTTTTCTTATATATATATATATATATATATATATATATATATATATATATATATATATATATTCATTTCAAAATACGAATTCCCCTTCTATTCTTCTCTTATTACATGTCTTGTTTCTATATTTAGGGACGTTATAGAGTTAGCATTGTTATTTGCTTTCATGAGAGAGAGAGATCTAGAGAGAGAGTGGGAGAAATTAGATTCCAGCAGAAACTAAGGCTTTCATTTTTGATTAACATTGTAATTTTAAAGAAAGAGATTTCATCCGTGATCATCAAATCCAGGACCTTTGGACTTCGTAGCTAGGGATCGGTCTTGAATTTTCATGGGTCATGAATAATCCCATCAGCCTTAATTAGTTTTTTCTTGTATATATAGTTCTGATGTTAAACTTCATGTATCCCTTCAAATACAAGCATTGGATCAATATGGAGTACTGAGAGATCTACTTTTTCTGAAGTTCTAGAAAATTGACATCATTACTCGCATCTACCAACATGTTGATTCTTATATCATCGAAAAACAATGGCTTCCCTTCTTCTCTCGGGGTTTCTTTTTGTTCTTTCTCATAAAATTTACATTAACTGATCAAAAAATCATAGTTGTACGTTACACCATACCATGCAGAACTTACTTTTGTTAGTAATGCGTTATATATTTGCTGTATTTAATCAACCATATTTCAATGCACATTTAACAAATTGCTGATCATACAAAGTAAAATAGATCGCATTAATTATCGGAGCCTGCAAATGGTTCTATTTGAGTACTGGACTTGAACTTTCATACACTTGTTATTCGAAGGGCTAAGCTACCCTTCATACCCTTCACTCATTCAGTCTCTCTTTATGTACATCAAAAACTATTATTTAATTACAGAATTGAAGAAATATTATTACACTGATCAGATCAAATACAATATCTTTTATGTACAGTATTTTTTTTTTTCATAACTAAATTGATCGATCAAATCAAATTGGATTGCATGCATGCAGGTTCTAATTTCTATAAGATCGAGGAGATATGAACACTTTTTCACATGTACCTCCTGGTTTCCGGTTCCATCCAACCGATGAAGAACTTGTTGATTACTACCTTAGGAAAAAGATCAACTCAAGAAGGATCGACCTAGATGTCATTAGAGATATCGATCTTTACAAAATCGAGCCATGGGATCTTCAAGGTAGACATATTTAAATGAGTATAAATACTCATTCTTTAGATTCAAATAATTTTAACAACCATATGATAATGTATATATTCTAGCTACCAACATAATGCTAATTTTCAAGTTTAAATATAGAGCTGTGCAGCCTAGGTACCGAAGAACAAAACGAATGGTATTTTTTTAGTCATAAAGATAAGAAATATCCAACTGGAACTCGCACGAATAGAGCTACAACAGCAGGATTCTGGAAGGCTACAGGAAGGGATAAGGCAATTTACTCGAAGCAAGATTTGGTTGGGATGAGAAAGACATTAGTCTTTTATAAAGGTCGTGCTCCCAATGGACAAAAATCAGACTGGATAATGCATGAATATCGCCTTGAAACTGATGAAAATGCAACCACAACTCAGGTGATCACTGCTGACTTTCTCTATTTCAAAAACAAAAAAAAAATTGAATTTTCTTCATCACCAATGGATCAGAGTTCTTTATTCTATCAATTAACTAGATTCACTTCTCTTGATCACGAAATCAGGAAGAAGGATGGGTGGTTTGTAGGGTGTTCAAGAAAAGATTACCGACAATGAGGAGAGCAAGTGAACATGAATCGCCAATTTGGTATGATGATCATCACGTCTCGTTCATGCCAGAAGTTGATTCGCCAAACCAAAACAACTCTCAATCGCACTTGGTTAACCATAATTACCAATACCCTTATGGTTCTTGCAAGAAAGAATTAGATCAGCTTCAAAATTACCAGATTACCCCTGATCACTTCCTCCAACTCCCTCTATTAGAGAGTCCAAAACTGCTCCCCACCTGTAATTCTTCCATGCCCATGTATGGTGTTAACATAAACCATGCTGGAAGTATCAACTATCACTCATCCTCACTCACACAAGATAAAAACAACAACAACAACAATATTCATGATAATCAGGATCAAAATGTAAACAATCCAGTTATGGATTGGCGAGTTCTTGACAAGTTTGTCGCATCACAGTTGCTTAGCCAAGGTGATGTTTCAACGAAGGAAAATAATTACTCGAATGTGAAAGAGAACAGTCCCATCTTCCATTCACACAATGATCATGACGAATCAAATTCTGAGCTCATCACACATCTGAACAAGCAAGAACACGAACTGTTGAGCGTGCCAGAAGATGATGCATCAAATTCTATCTCCAGTTGTCACATAGATCTGTGGAAATGAAGAAAAAGATCGTTCTTCTCCAAGTTATTAATTTGCAAATATAGAAGCAAATTTGAATTGTTTATGTAAATAATAAAGATATAAAGTGCTATATATACATGTAACGTTATTAACATTTATACCTGGTAAGACAATATTCCCTTAATTAATTAGTGTGAATTAAGTTAATGATATCATAACTAAAACTCAAGGGACTGTTTGATGAATAGTATATTTTAGGCATGGGGGTCGTCTTAATTGTTGTGTGTCTTATGATTATTACTTGGGATAAAAGCATTATTTGTTATAAATGTAATGGGCTCTTATAATCTGACAGACGCATGCATGCTCTATTTTATGTTTTTCACATTTTCTTTATTCAAGCTTTAGAGTATCATATATCATTCATCATATTGTTGAGAAGCACTCGATGGTGAACCACAGTAGATTTTTCAGTTTTTGCTCAGTGCGTGCTCCATTTATTTGACAACGATCATGCAAACTCTCTTTGGCTAAAAGGATCTTCTATATATACGATGAAAGAAATACAACCAACCCTCACGTATATATTAAGCAAAAAGTTATAAAAAAGATGTGTCATGAGTTAACACAAACATCTAGTGTAAGAGACAACACATGGGAAAAAGAGAAGCGTGCATACATAGATACATGTACTGATACAGGCATACATGCATATGTAGCTAGGGTTTCTACATTTAGAAATATGTTTACAAATATTCAGCTTTTTTAGGGTACTCAAAAGGAAATGCAGTATGCTTATTGCTAAAGTTTGCATCTACGGAGACACGGATAGATAGGGTTTGATGTGAGTGTTTGTGTCTGTGTATGTGTGTGTGTGTGAGGGAGAGAGAGAGAGAGAGAGAGAGAGAGAGAGAGAGAGAGAGAGAGAGAGAGAGAGAGAGAGAGAGAGAGAGAGAGAGAGAGAGAGAGAGAGAGAGAGAGAGAGAGAGAGAGAGAGAGAGAGAGAGAGAGAGAGAGAGAGAGAGAGAGAGAGAGAGCGCTTGATGATTATGCCAACAATCAATCAACAGAACTTTCCTTAGAAGGGACAGCGAAATTATCAATTTCTTTTTCAGAATTTTGACATTGCCTTGTCCTAAAAGTAATCTTCTAAAAGTAATAATGGAATGTCTTTTACTATTTGAATTTTATATTCAGTGTAGAAATGCAACGAAAAAAAATGTTATTTCCCATAAATATGTAGTTATTAAAAACAAAGGAGTTATAGGAAAACTTATCATCGATGTCTAACCTGTAATAAAACCAATTATACACGAGAATTGCATTAAAATTTTAAAACAGCCAAGAGAATTATAGGAAAAATTATCATCCATATATTTTGTTTTTGGTTTCTTTTGCGCATGCTCTTATACGGGAGTAGCTTCCTACCGTACAGTAGGGTTGATGACCAGCCTATCTCTCTTGTTCTATTTGTATGCAGACTAGGATATTGTCGTTATTGTTTTTTACTAGAACCATAAATAGTTAAATACAGTGATTAACAAATGTTTAAGGTAAAAATGATGATGGATGTCCTAAAATTATCATGTTAATAAACTAGAAATCTAGCTAGTAATAGAAAAAAGGTTTAAAATAACTTATTGTTTATTTGCCAATTTACCCGTTGTTCGATAATAATTAAATTAATAAAAATTCATTTTTAATAGAAATAATTTGTAAAAATCTAAAACGATATATATAATGCATGAAAACTTATATACCTTAATTTTTCCGCCTTGACAGTTTCTCGATGTCGGGTAAAATGGTTACCAATTTCAAGCTTCTAATCATATATAATACGAACTAAGAATGTTACAAACGTCCAAACACATCTCATCACTATATTTTTGGCAACATACAGTTCCGATGCTACATTAGGCATTAGTGACGCTATAGGGACCAAATGAGAATTAAGTTCTCAATATAATTGTGTACATGAGCATGAGTAGGCTTAGTAGGAATTTTCAGTGATAAGGTTGTTGTTGAAGTAATAAAGAGCATGGAAAGACCCCTGATGCTAGGCAAAACATTTTCGCTGCATTTGCAACAGGAAGAATATCGCAAAAGAAGAGTAGCAAACTCAGACATATAGATATAACTACCGGTCATAACCATCATAACAACCAGTTCAAGTAATATAAACGTAAGCATGAAAAAGTTTCTGAAGATCAGCGACAACACTCATAGGTCTAATTCCAAGATATATACTCAAGCGGGATCTTGACTCTTGCCTGATCATTGTGAGAGTGCCTGTTGGCCATTAGTGAGGACTATTGCCATTGCTAATATTCAAGTAGTTTACATTTTGGCATGCATGTATTATAATAAGTGGTAAGATTTGTAGGAGAATATGGTGACAATGAGGACGCGACTACTGAGCATTTAGCGTTCATACAAGCAAGCAACAGTATTCTACCATACGTGGCAAAACTAGAAGCATTAGAACCGGGCGTTCATGAGCAGATGATGTGGATTACTAGCAGAGCTTATATGTGCATTAGTGACGCAAATTGGCGTCAATAAACAGTACACGCTGAGCATGTATGGGCCTCTAATGAGTGTGTGGGAAAACTCAAAAGACATAAGCGACAGACAGACGGCTGTCGCTAAAGATATATGTGGAGTTGTTGGTTTGCACTGCAAAAAAGCTCTAAAGATATATGTGGAGGTAGTGGTCTAATGAGCATGAATAGTTTCATGTTGAGTGGAAAATCTTATAAACGCATTACAATTAAAAGTCGCGAAATGAGCAGTTTTCAACTAGGTTGTACACTAGCATGCATAGCTCTCAACCATATATTTTCGATTATCAAACTAAACACAGCTTGGTAGCATATGGATTATGGTTATCTAAACTCGACAAATGAATTCAGTGCTTAAAGAAAATATGCACATGACAATAAGAAATTCAAGGAGATCAATAACATATTATCAGCAGTAAATTAGAGCGTACAATGAAGGACGAAGAAAGAACATGATGGGGCTGGAGAACTTGGAGCTGAGAATGAATCCAATTAATAAGAGAAAAAAAAAACAGAAGAGAGTGGTACTTTTTGTGACAGAATTGAAGTGGATCAAACCTAGAGTGATTTGATATGTATGTTTGGAGTACAGATATCAAATCTATATAGAAGTGGATATAGAAAAGGTAAGAAATGGTGGGGGAGTCAAATTTGAAGTGTTGAATAGCCAACATGAGTACTCATTGGAGTTGTCTTGTGAATTCATGGACACTCATGCACGAATTGGGGGCACAAAGATGCAGGTTGACCAGCAAGAAGGTATCCTAGGATAAAAGTAGCTAGAATAAAGTTACATTAACTAATAAAAATACCAAAACTAAAATAAATATATTTTTAATCAATTCCATTATTGTATGTTATTAGTGTTTATAATCAAATAAGATAACCGGTTAATTATCTAAAACTGAATTTGACTTTTGATAACTGGTTTATTTATTTTGTTAGACTTATATATATATATATATATATATATATATATATATATATATATATATGTCGCTTAATTTCATAATTTCATTAAATTTCTCATGCATTAATATATATGAGAAGTATGTTCAATATAATGATTAGAAAAACTTAATGGACCCAAGTGAATGTCTATCTCAATTTTGTTTGACAAAATTACAACTTTAGCCACTATGCTTAGCATTTTTTAATTCCGACCTTTCTTCATAAATTATAATTTTTATTTATGGTCTTGGGATGCTTTTGGTCTTGTAATAGATAAATTTAAAAAAAATAGTCTGTGTGGTTGTCATAATTATATGGTTTTGGACAAAAATGTTTTGTAATAAAAATGATCCAATTTTTTGGACACCTTGTGTTTTTTGTATAAAAATATTAACTTTAACAGTTTAACTGTTAACTTTTTTAAAATAATAATTTTACATTCATAGATCATTTTACAACCAAACCATAAAGACCATTTATGCATCTATTCTTGTTGATTTTATTTAATTATTATACATTAATTCTTTAGTTAGTTCTTTTTTTAACTTCTTTTTATTGGATTACCTGTTTTCAGTGTATTATAGGATATTAATAAACATATTTTTTAATATATAATATTAATATATTAATAAATATTATTATATTGGATTATTAATTATACTTAGTTAATTATTTTTACTATTTTTTTATTATATTATTTTTATTATTGGATTATTATATATTAATAAGTATTATTTTAAAGATATAATATTTATATATTAAAAAATATTATTTTATTGGATTATTAATGTCTTTTAATTTCTTTTATATTCGATTAATTTTTTTATTGGATTATAATTCATTAATAATTATTTTTTTAATATATAATATTTAAATATATTAATAAATTAAGGTGGTGGTGGTGGCATATGTGGGAGTTTTTTTAAAATAATTTAGGATTGTGGTGGTGTTGTTCAAAAAAGAATTAATTCAACAAAAATCAAATTAAAAATTAACTAAAAGAAATTAATAGTGTAAATAAACAACTCGTTTTCATTATCCTCGTCTTGAAAATCTTCCTCTTCTTCGTCTTCATCCCCGGATCCCTCGTTCTCGTCGTCAGATATCTGGTCATACGTATTTGTAGTTGAGGCTAGTCACAATCATTCTGCACGAGTTACAGTAAATGGTGACTTAAACCGCTCTTCAACATGAAACATTTCATATGTTTTCATTTCAGCTTTAGTGACTTCAAATACCCCTCTTGGTTTTGACTTGATAACTGTTCACTTATCTTTTACACTATTAATTACCTAAATCCTTTTTCCACTTCTTCTTTATTTAGAAACTAAAAATTTTAGTATATATGCAGTGCCAATCCAACACAAGTCTTTTCTTTTAAAAAAATAATAATTTCTTAGATGTATTACCACATCCCCAAGGGTTTGGCCTACTTTTTATAGGTCAGTGAAATCTTTATGCTTAAAATCCCGATTCAGGTAGTCATTTATTTGGTACCTCCCAAGGAGCAGGAACTGCCATTTTAACCCTTCTCGGGGAATTCCATCCACAAACCTAAAGTTTATGGCTGACTGATATGGCTCGTCATCATTTATCTATTGCATTATTTTTCTTATTGTTGGGCGTACAAAAAAAGAACCCTTTTTTGTAATGTATATGATGCAACTTAAGCTTATCGAAAAAAAAACAAATCAATTTAGGTAGTCCTGTGTGGCTACAGTAGCGACTAGATCAACGTATTATTGCTAAAAAGAGAAGTTCTCAATGAAATTCACTATGAATCTGTAGGGACCTATTATGAGATTTATGCTCGTTAACCTACTTCTATTTGTTTAGATGTGATCCAAGTGGGTTCAAGTGTCTAAAGAGTGTATTTACCAAAACAAATATCATTACTTCGATAAATATTCCCTTTACTCTTCCTCTATCTTTTTTGTGGAATCTAGTTCTCTTGGGGTTATAGTTGATGGTTTGTTTTGAATTTCATCTCTACTATAGAACTGGATGTGAGAGTTTCTTCTCATCCAGACCCTCACGAAAAAAATGAATTAAAATTAAATATTTTGGATTCAATTCAGATAGAATATAATTTAAATGAAAATAAACATGTACTTAATAAGTAATTTAATGAATCATGGATTCAATGAGCATCTTGTATTTCATAAAAATTGGGAGCAATATAATCCATACGTAAAGGCCATCCTATCTAACTTTCAGGCATTAATATATGTTTCAAACGGGGATGACTATCATAAGAGATACCCAATATGTCATATGATTCCGGTTCTTGAAAATCCATACTTTTCCAAACCCAAAAAACAGACAAAATTCTAGGATCCTTCCTCGGGAAAAATACTTTCATGCATACCTCTTCTCTTCTGGTTGATCTGCACTTTACTCTATTCTAGTAAGATGATACACACTAGCTAATAGTCCGCCCGGTGCTACATCATAGGAACATTGGGAGGGGAGATAATTGTAACCATATAAAATGAAAATAATGGAATGCCAATCCCCCGGTGTGATTTGTAACTTCTTTATTCTTTGGTAATCAAATCCCAAAGATCTATGAATTATCCCATGCTTAACTAGCCAAGCAGACAAATGACCCTACATCTTTTTTATCTTTCCCGTATTTTTTATAAGTATTTTACATTTATGATGAAATTTATGAAGACTGAGCCGCAACTTTTTATTTTATGCAAGGAAATCATATCTAATTACTAATTCAGGGGAAGATACTGAACCTTTTGTATTTGAAAAATGTTTTAGGAGGAATCTCTATGGTAGATGTTGGTTGATAAATGAATCCTTGATCATAATTTCCAGTATGAATATTATGCTGAAACTTGTGATTGGTAGTAAAACAACGATTCTCTCGTTGAGACATAGTTCTATCTGGATAGATTTCTCGAGATACTTTCTTATGAAGTTTTGTTATAGCATCTATAATTTCTTCTGGTTTAAGTGGACATATCGACAAATATACATCGACATGAATTAGCTTATTGACTCCACAAACAGTACTATAAGAATCGGTACTGGACATTCCTCCTGTAATTGTACATGCTCCCATAACAATGACATATTTTGGTTTAGGCATTTGCTCGTTCTTGTACGGTGTGTGATTAAATAAAAGAATGATGTTCTAGAGAACGATTCTCCCTTTCCAGTTGATTTTATTCAAATATTGACCAAATGAAAATATTAATAAATAATGAATTGTATGAACTTAGATCAGTAAAATCAAATTCTATGCAACAATTCGGCCCAATAAATTTATCCATTTATTATCTTATCAATTTAGGTTGCATGATAATGATAAAGAAAGAAAAATGATAATATCTAAAAAAGAGGATTTATAAATTGTCTGTAAACATTTGTTCTGCTTGTGATGCCAAACAAAAAGGTTCGTCAGTTTGAAGTTGAATGTTGGGTTTGACATTAATCAACTTGTTTGACTATTACATCTTCTTTGTTATCAAACCAACTACAATTAAATAGTACAAAAGTCGAGGGCTCGCTACTCTTGTTTGACATTATACGTCTCCCTCATTACACATATTCTAAAGTTATTCGTCCAACGACCCTCGTCATGTTGTTTGAATTAATTCTTTTTTTTTCTTTGGAAAACACCACCATCATCCTAATTTATTTAAAAAAAATCTCACTAATCCCTCCACTGTTGGACTGGGTAATAGTAGTGGTTTTGTCCAAATATGTTATCTTCCAAATATTTAAAATAAATTACCAAATATTTAAAATAAATTAGGAAATGTGGGGTGTGTGAGATTTTTGTTTTGGCGTTTTTGATATAAAATAATAAAGAAAACAATTAAATAATTAAAAACAATTAAAAAAATAGCAATCCAATAAAATAATATTTATTAATATATGGATATTAACGCCCACGGTTGTCGCTGCTAAACCCTGTAGCGACGACCTGTCGCTACAACTAAGTTCGTTGTTTCTTTATCGCTGAAGCTTTTTTCTCGCCGCATGCTGCCAACACATGCCACCATTGTTGCCTAATGTCGTCGTTAAAACCGCCGTCACTAAAGTGTTTTGTCGCTGCTAAAACCATCGCCACTAAAGAGTGTTTTAATTTATAGTAGCGATTATTATAAAAATTGCTCTCTAAATCTATATAAAACAGTACTTAAATTGCAGAAAAATGCATAATCCATAATATCATTTAAAATTCTTTAAACAAAATCCATAAGACAAACTTAAAACATTATAAAAGCATAAAATCAAACATAAACTCGACATCGTCATTGTCTTTGGGTTCGTCATTCTCCTCATCATTACACCCGATCAATGGCGGAGCGATCATTAAAGTTCAGGGGTAGCAAGATTTTTTTGCATTATATATATATATATATATATATATATATATATATATATATATATATATATATATATTGCAATATCTTCATTAGACATAACAAAGTGACAAAGTAAACTATAAAATATATGTTACATTTGAAGGTTAACATCTTTGCTCTTTCATTCTTCGGAAGTGAGTAATTACATTTTCAGGTTTCAAATTCTCAAACACTTCCTTTTTTACACTATAAATCAGAACACCATTTATAAAATTGTTACCTATTCTATTGCAAATCGGTCTTCAACAAATTCATTACAGAAAAACATCGTTCAACAGTTGCAGTTGCGACACGTAAAACAAAAGCTAGTTTTAATAATCTAAAAGAAAATGGAAAAGAGTGATGCTTCCCTATTTCCACCAATAGAAGAGATAGGTCTACAGTTCCCTGCAAGTTGAGAAATTTTCCATATCATGGAACAAATAGTGATAATATTGTATCATCCAGTTTCAGGATGTTTCTACTTTTGGGATAACAGACCGTAATTTGAACGAATAAAGGTCGTGGGCTTCAAGGGAATAAATTTTAGACTGTATTAGATGTTTATAATATTGGTTAAGTTATTTAAGCCCATAACTAGTGTAGAATGGCCAAAAAGGATGGAGCTTACTATACTCAGAAAATCGAAGAACTTCGAAAGAAAGCTACAACAACTGTGAAACCAATGTTGATGGTACAAGAGGATAGTGACGGTTGAAAGGTTGAAGTGTAGTCCACTGACTCAGAAGATGATGAAGTGAGGAAACCTGCTAATGATGATTGTCTCATGGTGAAATCTGAAAAGCAAGGGTATGCAGGAAAATGTCTGTGTGTTCAGAGTAAGAGGTTGGAAGAAAAAGGATATGTCACTGATGGTGGAAAAGCTTCAGCTACCTATTTTGCAACGAAATCAATCAAAGAGCAAGTGAGTGAATTTGATAGGGTTGTCGACAAGGTGCACTCTATTCTTAAATCTCTTAATATTTCTACATCACACTATGATTCCAAATTGAATGATTTACGTTATACGATTTCTAATTTCAACGATAGCTTAAAAAGGACTCATATCAGTAATTCTAATATGAATGATAATCTCAGCAGGATAATATTTAAGAATGAGGAGAGACGAATAAGAATAGAAGCGTTGGAGGTTGAGCTAAATAGATCTAGAGATGATGTCATTTTTATTAAGAGAGATAGTAGAGTACTTTTGAAACAACAAAATATTTTATGTTTGATTGCTAAATGTTTGTACTTCAATATAACTCAACTTCATTTAGATTGCGAAATAGGTAAGGGTTTGTATAAGATGATTCTGCCTTTTCTTGAACTTAAAGAAGATGAGATTGATGTTGAATGTTATAAATGTGAATCAATTGTATCTTCAGGAGATAATATTTCTGACTCTTACAGAATTGGACTTGATAAAATTGAAGAATATATTAAGTCCAAAGAAAATAAAAACATGTTGAAAGACATTTAGATCGAGAAAATAAACAACAGATTTTGGAGGTGAAAAGAGTTGAAAAAGAAAACGAAGATGTTCTTGGTGTTCTTGAAAAACTTCATAAAGTTCTTCAAGTTCTTGAGAAAAATGTGACTCCAAATGTTCTTGTTGAGGGGGAGTCAAGAGTTTCATGTTTTTCAGAAATTTCACATTCCGAATCTAGTAGTTCTGAAGACAAATCTCAATGTAAAAATTAAGAAATCGTGAAAGTGAAGATGAAAACAGAAGATTCTTCATGCTCTAATGATAATTTTGAAGGAATGATGCCTTATAGAAAGCATATTATTCAAGATGTTCAGATTTACCAAACTCCAAATGAATGTGTTCAAAAGATTTCAAATCTTCAGATCATGAAATGTGATGAACATGTTCAAATCCGAAAATCAATTTTGAAGTCTCAAAATCTGAAAAGGAAGAAAAAGAAGAAGAGAAAGGTAAAAAAGCTTTGGATGCCAAGAGTACAAGTCTCTCATGCTTGAGAAAAAGTTCAAAAAGTACAAATCAAGCATGATGATTCAAAAATTTGTTCAAATAAAGATGTTAGAAGTTGGAGAAAAGAGAAAAAGGTCTTTGGTTGGTTTAATGAGATATTTGGTAATTTTTGTTTTCAACTAAGAATCCAATATCATTTTCAAAAGATGAGTGTTTTTCTTCAAAGAAATGGATTTTCAAGAAGCCTTCATCAATTTTAAACCTCAAATAGATTCCAAAAATTTCATGTTAAAAGTGAAATTTTATTTGAGGGGAGTTGTTTTGTTGAAGAAATCAAGTTTTATTGATTTTAATTGAATGATATTGTCATAACAAAGTTTTGAAAATCTAATTTTTCTGTCATTATTGGAAAGAGTGAAGTCTGTCAAAAAGTGAAAAAGGGGCTGAAATCTGACATTTTCTGCAAAAAGAAGGGATGCAAGCTGTCAAAAGGTTTTTTAAAGGGTTCAAATTCTGAATTGTGGTCAAAGACGGATGTTTGATCGGAATATAAAGTCAAAATTGCCTCGTTGGTCAACATAAGTGTCTATGATTTCTAGAGTGTTGAAAGCGGCAGATGAAGTTCTCGCTCAAGATGATCGGAACGAGAAGGACCGGAATGAAATCGAAAGTCACTCATTTAGAATGGAAGTCTCATAATCAGAAACGGAAATCGGAACAAAAATCAATCGGATTTATACTGATCGGAATTCACTATTAATCACCGAACGGTTCCGTTCATCGGAATTAATCGGAATCTGAATTTATGAATCTTAATCGGAAGTATTTTCATCTGAAATCGGAATTTCTGGAAACATAATTTAATAATCAGAGTTGTTCATGATTTCGGAATCGGAATCGATTTCATTTGGTTCTTGCTCGGAATCTGAAATCGGGAGATGTTGCAGAATGGTTCTAATCGGAAAATCTCAAAGTTTCAAAATCGAAGGTGTAAATGAAATTGCAGTCGGAATCTTCATAGAGATCGACATTGGTTGAAAAGGACATGATCGGAGTTTGATGAGTGGTTGATTTGGTTTCCGAACTCTAATCGTCAAACAAGTTTTGATTTTATTAAGTCAAAGAACGAGATCGGAATTAAAGTCTCGTCAAAATATAAAAATCAGTTCTCTGATTTTAATGAAGATGGGTATAATTTCTCTTTTCTATCCCCAATCTTTGAGCATCTTGACAATTTAAACCCTACCTTCCAAATTGTTCACAGTTTCTTGGGTTTTAGTCATTTGTTACCCTTTCTACCCAATTCTTTTCATTTCTTATCTTTTTATTGGTCTATTTCTTTCTAAACCCTTCTTATATTTGTTTCTTATTCTTTTCTTTTCGTCTAAACCGAAAAACACAAAAAGATTTTGTTCTTTTTCCGTTTTTAATTTCAAAAAATTCCTAAAATCCATAAAGAATGTATTTCGTTGTTTGTTCAAATCTGATGGGTTTTGAAGATCCATGTTATCAAACTTGCTCTTTGTGATAAAGTAGGTTGCTAGAGATTCTTCTTAACTTTACGGATTCTCTCAATGGTATTTGTTGAAGATTCAATGGGGAGTAACTATTATTCAAGGGGGAGTTCACATTTGGAAGATAATATTTGATTCTCTCTCTTTGAAGACCCCATGTTATGATGAGAATCACAATTTAGGGGGAGAAATGCCAAGAAGATTGGAAATCGTGATCTTCATCAGTTTCAACATCTACGGGGAGATTGTTGAGTATTGGAGATATAGAAACTGATTTGGCATTTCTGTTAATAATCGAAGACTTTTTATTCTTGATAGCGTGTTTAGTTATTTAGCACATGTTTATTTTATCCTATATATAGTCATTAGCTTAGCTTGTTAGGTAAGCTTTTTCATCAAAAAGTTTATTTGTATGTTCCATTTCTAAATCAATAACATACAAAAGCTTTGACAGATTACTTGCAACTTTATGGTGATTGATTCATGATTGTTATTCTAATTCCGCACTCGTCATTTTGTTTTGGGTTTCACAATCCCAACTCCTACCAAAATCAATAACACAGGCCCGCAACATATCCTCAAGGGTCTGTATCGTCCACTCACTCTGGTCGTCGGTCTGCGGATGATAAGCAGTGCTGAAATGTAACCTCGTGCCCAGTTCCTCATGGAACTTCTGCCAGAAACACGAGGTGAACCGAACATCACGGTCAGAAAAAATCGAGACAGGAACCCCATGGCGAGCCACAACCTATAGGACATAAACATCGGCCAACTTTTCGGCCGAAGAGCTCTCTCGGGTGGCCAAAAAGTGGGCACTCTTGGTCAATCAATCCACAATGACCCATATAGCATCAAAACTATTTGCCGTCTTTGGCAACTTGGTGATAAAATTCATGGTAATCTGCTCCCATTTCCACATGGGAACCTCCAGAGGCTGCAGCTTGCCATGTGGCCTATGATGCTCAGCCTTGACCATCCTGTAGGTCAAACATCTCTCAACATACCAGGCTATCTCCTTCTTCATACACGGCCACCAGTAGCTCAATCTCAAATCCCGATACATCTTGGTGGCTCCCGGGTGTATAGAAAAGCGAGACTTATGAGCCTCCCCTAAAACAATCTGCCTGACCCCACCAGAAACGGGAACCCAGACCCGACCACACCAGGTCAATAACCCTCGACTATCTGTGACAAATATGTCAATTTTACCTCTGATCCTTTCCTACTTCCAGTTCTCCTTCCGAACTCCCTTAACCTGAGTCTCCCTAATCAAACCTAAAAGTGGAGAATCAACCAATATCCTCATACACATCTCCCCGACTGAAGATCCAACCGACTTGCGGCTCAAAGCATCCACCACCACATTCGCTTTACCCGGATGGTAAAGGATCTCGCAGTCATAATCCTTGACCACGTCCAGCTACCTGCGCTACCTCATGTTCAGGTTCGGCTTGTCCATCAGATATCTCAAACTCTTATGATTCGGGTAGATAGTACAACGGACCCCATATAGATAGTGTCTCCAAATCTTGAGGGCGAACACCACTTCCCCCAACTCCAGATCATGCGTGGGATATCGCGCCTCATGCAGCTTCAACTGTCATGAAGCATAAGCAATCACTAGTCATATCTGCATGAGGACCGCCCCTAAACCGGTGATGGTACATCACAAAATACCACAAAATCCTCAACTCCCTCCGGGAGAATCAATGTCGGGGCCTCATAATCAATCATGGCACCAAACTTGCTCAGTCAGTCCATACCCACTATCAATTATACATCCCCCATGGGGATAGGTATCAAATCAATCGGATAAGGCACCCCTAAGATCTCCAATACACAACCCTGATATACTGCAGATGCGGAAACCCCGTGTTTGTTGGCGATAGAACCCACAACGGACACTCTAAATCCCCAATAGGCCTATCAAACTCCCTACTAAATGACCGAGATACAAAAGACCGACTCGCACCCGAGTCAAACAACACAAGAGCAGGCAAAGAGTTCACTATGAACGTACCTATCAGGGGAATATATATATATATATATATATATATATATATATATATATATATATATTATAAGCATAACATAAAACATGATCAATAGAATAATAGACAGAAACATACCAGTAACAACATCTGGAGCTGCTCTGGTCTCCTCGGCAGTGAGCTGAAAAGCGCGGCCTCGAGCCCTCGGGGGCTCCGCCCTGCCTTGACTCCCATCCGTGATCCTCAGAGTAGCCACCGCTGGAGCCTGCGCCGACCTAGTAGCAAGTGAGGGGCAGTTGGCCTTCACATGGCCAACCTGGTTGTAGTGGTAACAAATTCTGGAGATGAGTGTGATGGGTTTTGAGCACTACATCATTCCTATGGTGTACATGCAACCCCTAAATCTTTGGATCTAGTTTGTCTAATGAACATGCAATAATCATCCAAAGCCATAAACCCTAGATCTAGCATATGTATATCGAAATTAACATGTAAGAACAGATCTAGAGGAATACCTCTTATAGAATGGCTTGAATCTCGTATCCTTGGAGCTTAGAGTCACAAATGTCACTCCTCTAATGGTTTACAAACACCACAAGCAAGAGGATGATATTGGAAAGAGAGAAAGAGCACCGAAAACGTCCTAGGGTTCTTCCAAAAGAGTTCACCATGTTTTTGGGGCCATAGGGGTCTTTATATAGTGAGGCCATTAGGGTTATCAAACAAGGAAACCCTAATTTGACTGCTTAGGCTCCAAGCAGCCCATGGACTTCCTTTAGAACACGTCTTGGACGAATTCCTTATGGGCTTCCCATAGAATTCATCCAACCTATGTTCCAAGGTGATCCATAGCCCAATTGCAATTATCTTATAATTACAATTCCAGTCCCCTAAGTTAAATTAATGTCTTTTAGTCACAAAACTAACTATCAATTAATTCTTGACTAATATTAATTAAACAATATGATTTCTCCTTTAATATATTATTCATATAATATATAAATAAATCATAATTAATCCTCTTTCTCCATAAATCATCCTATCAAGTTGCTTTGGTGAAGGCAACCCAAAAGGACCATGCACAACCGGGTCAAATACTTACCAAATATAGTTACGGGCTTAGACACTAATCCAACAGTCTCCCACTTGGATAAGTCTAGTAACTATAAATGCAAGTATTATCCGATTAGCAATCGTAGCTCTCAAAGACACTGTCGAACTCTAATCTTATCAGTAACCTGTCCTTTAGATAAGCGATCATATATTCCTCCATTCTAGATATCGTATGAACTGAGACATGGATTTTAATCATACTATCTGTTCATGTGTTGTTTCCTGATTTCCGATTTATGACGACTGACAACAGACTACAATTGAACACATCAACTCAGTCCCGGCTTGGCCAAGCGCTTAGGGTGTCATCACTAAATCATCGAGGGGCCCACATATATCGCTTTTATCCCACTTTGGGTAAAAGGAATGGATAAACTTCGACTCAATGCTCGCTTGTACCTACTCATCAAATCACACACAATAATATGTTTTATAACACCAAGTTACTGGTGCGTTTACATATTATCAATGTGCAACCGACTTGCAGAATACAACTTACACATCTCGGTTTCAAGAATATAAGATATTATCGTCTCACCAATCACTCGTGATAAAATCCATGAAGCGATCCAAGTGAGTGTGGGTTTAATCTAATACTCTAATCTTATAGCAGCACTCATGAACCCTGCAGCAAACTTTTGCTTATGTCTAAAACACTTTAGACAATCTACAGTCAGATTAATGACAGTCTACATTCTTTCCTACTTCCAAAGAATGAGCGACTGTGGAGAGTTTGAATAATCTTATTATTCGGGAAGTCAAAACATGCAAAGTGAAACACAAGAATAATACTAATATTATATGGCCTCAAACCTTTGAGTATAAATAAAATATTTTATTTAATCACCATATTGATTACTCATTATTTGTTGTTTCGGGTAATCAACTTCTTACTCGAATTATAATAACAATTGTCCCATGCTTTTAGCATGCACACTATGTTTACCTATGGTCCTTACTTTGTGAAATAGATCAAATGAACACATTTCCAATGATGCTCATTTCATAATTCCTAATCCATTAGCGTAAGAATACAAAATTCTCGCCACTACTAGAATATGTTAGATTCTAACATTTTATGCAACGGTCCTTTCGTAATATCACAGTGTCAAAGTCACCAAGACTTTGCCAATGGAATTACAAAATGCTCTATTGGAGATTGTTACAAGACAATTCCATAGTCATGAAGTCTCACATTCAAAGTACATTCCTTTGAACATCCTTCTTGCATAAAAAGTTTCTAATCTAGACATTGATTCTCGATATCCAACTCCCAATATGGAAACATTTCCATACTTGCCATATGACAATTCATTCTAAATAGAATCTTATCTATTCATAATAATGCCAATATGGTCCATCCATGACTATACTTCCAATTGTCCGTAAGCGACCAATCCTTGGTGAACCTTAGATTGTCCTTGACAGTTGTTTAATTATTTTAGTCAAACCGGTTCTAGTCCCTTTTCCCTCTTAATGCCCTAGGCATTTGGAAAATTTTAGAACGGTCAAATATTACAGCATATGCAATCGATCCTATATCTGAAGCGTATGGGATACGATTCATAATGAAAACGTGATACTTTACCAGTTTCTTGCTATAATATTGCCATAATATTTCTATTTGTCGTGTTCTCAAAATTCGAACTATGAAGAGGGATGCCGTAATCATAATCGAACTTTGAGAATGCAAATAATAAATATACCCTTGACTAAATTCAATTAAAATTTCTTGATCTAAGCTTTTAGATTGTAAACGAAGTATAACATTCTCTCCCTTAATTATAGCAAACCATCTTTTCAACCCCTGCAACTTTGCAAAGTGAAACTTTTGTTTTTCTATAATTAATATTGCCAACTTGCAATACTTAAAATAATAATCATGCTCCCACTAACATGATGATTATATCCATTCCGGCATAACATTTATGCTCCCACTAGCTTTGACACGTATTCAGAAATAAGCTAAACTTCTAGAAAACAATACTTATTGATTTCCAAAGATCATATTTCTAATACGATATGCTTCGATAAGCCTTTATCTAAGCTTCTCATACACTTTTCCTTAGATAACTCACATGTGTGTCTAAACAATTCTAGAACTTACAGTAATAAGTCTCGAATGTTCAAACTAATTGCCAAATCTCACAATTCGAACTATGAAGAGGGATGCCGTAATCATAATCGAATTTGAGAATGCAATTCACACAATCGCTATCTCCTTAAAATCACTCTTAGTGAAAGCGTTTCCTCACAATCATTTTCATGAAGGAGAGAAACCTTATGGCACTTAGATTTTATGGTGCATGTGTTCCTATCCATGCGAATTTGTCATAACCATAATCATAAGATAATGTTCGTGACAAATCCAAAATCTTATGGACAGAACTTGTTCATACTTAATTTCTTGCCATCACGGGTCCCACCATTGCTTCCAAGTTATTTAGCAGCTCACTTATGCCAGTCAATGTACTTTCATTGAACAAGGTGTTTGCCCTTATGCAGTCAATTGAGAACTCGTAGAACTCATATGCATAAGTAAATTTACTGGAATGGCATAGAAATAAAATTTTGTCAACATGATAGGTTACAAACCTCAAGTCGTGTGCTAGTGTTTAATAGATTCACTCTTGATTAGTTCTTGAAACTTTTCAAGATCTTTAGACTCCCACTGACCTCTTGACATATTAGATTCTCTTATCAAGAAACATTTCTTGATAAAACAAATATCGAAGAATTAGTGTGTGTCTTTATCAAGACAAACCACTACACACAATTGGTCTTAGTTGGTCTTTGTCTTATCCAAGACATCACAATTTACCAATTTCAAATGCGCAAGAGTAAGAAAACAATTTTCTACTTTACATTTGATGAGTGTGTTAGATCTTCTTAAGATGTGTCACTCAATTCACAATCTTGGAGTATGACTCTAAGACTTGATTTTGGAACGAAGTATGACTCATCCTTTTGATTTAACCATTTCAACAATTTCCGATTCCTCTTCTTAGTCATACTAGTGCACTAAGATGTCCTTAGAGGATCAATTATGATATGGCGCTTAAACATTAAGACGATCATAAAACATGATACAAAAGTACTCTCCCTTCTTCTTAGATTGGAGAAACTTTTATCTTTCTGCCTTCATTGATTCTACTTATTCTTTCTGCCATTCATTGAAACTTTTCAATGATTCAGAATTACACTTAATCTTGTAAGTATAACCACATTTACTAGACATTTAGGAAATCATGATGAATAATGTTATTATTATTTATGGTGGACTTGACTAGTGCACATCATTGTGTACTAGTTCCTTTAGTCCTTCACTTGACTCATATACTTATGTGAACAAGGAATTAGTCTTAATTACCTAAGTACCAAGATTTCCATACATCATACAATACAAGTTGTATAATTCCAAGTTTCTGTCCAATTGAAACTTGGGCGATGGGAATCTTTCCTTACTTAGAAACTTATGACATTACCATGAATAACATAACTAAGAATCACATCCATTTCAACATTGCTAATAATAGAAATACACAAATATCAATTTTTCGTACATGCCATTGCAAGGATAAATAAATAAGACAAAATCAAAATTTGTTTTATTGCGAAAAAGTTTGTCCTTACAACGCAACTCAATTGAAAAACTATGCTATTACATTCCTTAGCAATCTATCCTAACTCTAAAGTAGCAGCTCAAAAAATCCAATCTTCGAATCCATGCGATCAAAATCCATTTCTTCACGATCAGATTCAACACGCTTCTTCCTTTAAGCTTCCTCTCTTTTCTTCGATTCTACAAAACATCAAAAATGCAATCTTATCACATAATGTATCAAGAATCAAAAATAGGGACTTATAGAGTTAGTTAATGGATTTTACCTGAAGTGGAGCCATACATATTGACTCTCCCATCTCTTAGATATCTCAGGTAAACAGGGCAACTTCGTCTCCAATGCCCCTTCTCTTGGCAATAAAAGCAAATTGACTCTTTTGGAACAGCACACGGAAATACCTCAGACTTTTCCTTTCTCTTATGATCAAACTTTTCGACCATGGCATGCCTTTCGTTGCCATTGCCTATGTCCATGGAGGTTTGGAAGGCAGATCCACCAATCAACTTTGCTTCTCCGGTGCGCCAAATCATTGCTGATTCAGCAGCAACAAGAAAATAGGTGAGATCGATGAGGGTCACGTCGTGGTCTATCATATAGTAATCTCTTACGAACTCACTATATGAGTCAGGAAGCGATTGAAGAACCCAGTCAACAGCTAGCTTCTCACAGACAACGACTCCCAACATTCTTAACCTATCAATGTGCGACTTCATCTCTAAGACGTGTGTACACACTGACTTTCCTTCTTCATGTTTACTTGCCAAAAGGGCTTGAGTGAGCTTGAACTTGTGGGTTAGGGAGAACAATAGGAGGAGGTGGAGGAAGTGAAGCATGATCTCTTGTTCCTCGATCGAATCGTGGAATATCATCTTCATGTGGAAAGCTTAGTCCAAGGGATTTGGGAAGACCATAGTTGTCATACTTTGACATCTACAAAACGGGAGAAAATTCAAGTTAGTTGATTGATTGAGTCCTTAATAAAACACCCAAATGAGATATTAAGGCTAGGACCCAACACAATATTCTACAACTTGGAAGAGGGATGCCGTAATCCAAATTGCAGAACATTTGAAGGTAAGTGAATGACGATTCACTAATTTTCCACCATGAAAAACGAAAAAGAGATTAAGTTTTAAATGTATTGAAAACTCCTAGATCCTTTGAGATTCATTGAACTTTTCAATGACATGTTTAAATCTCGATATGCCCCTCGATTTGTGACTGGGATGCCGAGGATCACAAAACAGGGTGTGAATAACCATGCAAATATACATGGTGCCCCCAAATGTTACAGTCACCTATTCGATGTGCCGGTTAACCACACACACTCCACCGAACTATGAAAAACATCGATTCACCCTTCGCTACCTTTGCTTAGAACCCATTTAGTGTGCCGATTAACCACACACATTCCACTAACGTCTTAGCAAGGGTACAAAGTGTAATTTCATGGAATTGCATCAAATTCACTTTTGCCTAAAGTAACTAAGATTGGGAATTTTGTAAAACATTTAGTTACTTTATTAATTCATTATACTTTTAATGGAAAGGGTTTGCCCTATCCTACCCGTTCGGCTAACGACCCTCCACTAGTCAAGAGTGCGGTGGGTAAGAGTGGATACCCAATGGCGGTCATTTTACAGGCCGCTTCCTTAAACACCCCTTATAGACCAGCTTCGTGAATGAGGCCTACTAACGGTAAGACTGACATTTTACTTATACATATATAATATTAGACTTTTAATTTTATATATAGTATAAGGGTGTATTTTACACTTTTAAAATACTATGTGGTCTAATTTAATAAATAACACTTTTAATTTAATTAAATGTAAACCATATCACTATGGATTTATTAACTTTCTTTTAATTTTACACTTAATTAATTTAATATATTCATAGGGGTGCAATTTGAACTTTTCAAAAAAAAAATTAGGGTTTTAGAATTTAACATTTTAAAATTAAAATTTAAATTCCAAAACTTGAGGGCAAGTTTTGAAACGTTTCAAAAACAATTAGGTTTAACTATTTAAATTTCAAAACTAAAACTATTAAGTTCAAATTTAAACTATAAAACTTAAGGGTGTAAATTGAAACTTTTCAATGTAACTAGGTCAAATATGTACTTATAATAATCCTATATTATCCATATTTAACCAAATCCATAATTTTTTTATAAGGATAATTATTCCTAGCATAAAAAATCGATTTTAGGCAATAAAAACGAGTTTTGGTAATTATCCTAATCAGAAACTGGCCAGAAAATCGAAAATCCCGGCACCAAACCCTCCAACTCGTCGAGTTCTCTATGGAACTCGTCAAGTTCATGCAACTCGTCGAGTTCTTAGAGAAACTCGGCGAGTTCATCAGACAGTCAGCAAATAATTTCGATTTTATGATCTTTTATAGTTCACAAATGCATCAATTCATTATACAAACAGCCTAGGCTCTGATACCACTGATGGGTTTTGAGCACTACATCATTCCTATGGTGTACATGCAAACCCTAAAGCTTTGGATCTAGTTTGTCTAATGAACATGCAATAATCATCCAAAGCCATAAACCCTAGATCTAGCATATGTATATCGAAATTAACATGTAAGAACAGATCTAGATGAATACCTCTTATAGAATGGCTTGAATCTCGTATCCTTGGAGCTTAGAGTCACAAATGTCACTCCTCTAATGGTTTACAAACACCACAAGAAAGAGGATGATATTGGAAAGAGAGAAAGAGCACCAAAAACGACCTAGGGTTCTTCCAAAAGAGTTCACCACGTTTTTAGGGGCCATAGGGGTCTTTATATAGTGAGGCCATTAGGGTTATCAAACAAGGAAACCCTAATTTGTCTGCTTAGGCTCCAAGCAGCCCATGGACTTCCTTTAGAACACCCCTTGGACGAATTCCTTATGGGCTTCCCATAGAATTCGTCCAACCTATGTTCCAAGGTGATCCATAGCCCAATTGCAATTATCTTATAATTACAATTCCAGTCCCCTAAGTTTAATTAATGTCTTTTAGTCACAAAACTAACTATCAATTAGTTCTAGACTAATATTAATTAAACAATATGATTTCTCCTTTAATATATTATTCATATAATATATTAATAAATCATAATTAATCCTCTTTCTCCATAAATCATCCTATCAAGTGGCTTTGGTGAAGGCAACCCAAAAGGACCATGCACAACCGGGTCAAATACTTACCAAATATAGTTACCGGCTGAGACACTAATCCAACAGAGTGTTGGGTCCTGATGGCGGCAATCCCTCGCCATATGGCCCTACCAGCCACAATTGTGGCAGCCATAAGATGATCGACAAGTACCCTCATGAACCTTGTCGTACTTCCCATAAGTACGACCATTCCGACCCCCAGATCTGACATCAACGACGTTTAACCGCTTCGGCGCAGGGTGCGACTGTGTTAGGGCCGGTCTCTGCTCCCTCGTCTGGAGCTCCATCTCAATCTCATGCCTCCTGACGGCCTCTTACAACTCCAAAAAAGAACCATAATGATGCGTGGATACAAACCGCCTGATATCCGTTTTGAGCATGCCCAAGTAACGCGTCATCTGAGCCTACCCAGAAGCAGCAAACTCAGGACAAAACACGGTCCTCTCTGTGAACATCTTGGTGATCTCCGTCACCGACTCATTCCCCTGTCTCAAATCCAAGTACTCCTGGGCCAAAATATGACGCTCCACCAGCGGAACATATCTAGAACGGAACATCTCCGAGAACTGCTCCCAAGTCACTGTAGTCCTCTACTCGGGAGAATACGAGCTGGTAACAAGTCTCCACCAATCCTTCGCTCCGGACCTTAGAAGGTTCAAAGCGTACCTGACCTTCTGGTCAACTGGGAAAGAGCAAGTGAAGAAACACACCTCAATGTCAGACAACCACCTCATGGCTATGATCGGGCCCTAAACTCCATCAAATGTCGGGGGCTTAGTATTTTCAAAGTCCCGATACTAGAAAACTCTCCCAGAACCAACCCCAGCAACGGCAACGGCTATGGTGGCAGCAGCAGCAGTAGCCTTATACAAAGCAGCATAACGCTCATCTAAATACTCCACCATGGCAGTCTTAATAGACTCAAACATCTCTGGAAATTGTGCTCGAAAGTGAGCAACAACCTCCTCCTGAAGGATCTCCCTAATCCTGTTCTCGGACACAGTTGGCCCACTCTGGCCACCTTTCCCTGATCCTGATCCAGATCCTGCCTTGAAACGCCGCTTCATCACCATACTGAAAATAAACCAGGGAGATATTAGATAACACACATATCAACCAGGGGAAATAACTCCCAACAAATCCATAGGGGTTGTGACTTCCCTGTTATGCGTACAGGTCTTGTGCTTTCAGTAGTACGGGCCCATACTACCTTCCACACCTACCCGTATTTGTCTCAGAGGATCATCACAACAACCTTAACAATACACACTAGAATATGCATACAGTCAATCCTCACTCCCTAGAGGAAGGCTAAACATTATGAAACTGGCCTAATGACCCCACACAACACGTCCATGAAACTTCCACCAACTCTGCAACACTCGTGTATGCTAATCATACATAACACTGGACCCTATAGACAGTAGAATATTTGATCCTACCCTAAGCCCTTCATCAAACAAGAACAGGAAATAAGGCCAAACCAAACATTCTCAGGCTATAGAATCTTAGTTATGTATAACTATGATGCATACACTAAGCAACTACAGTAATGATGTCAATTTCATATGAGGAAGAACCCTAGGCTATCAGGCATCATACAATCAGGAAATTTCTATCATGCAATTCCTGAAGATCCCTATCCTATCACTAGCATGATGTTCTAACATATCGCAAGATTAAATAACAGTGTGGTAATTTGGGGTCTACTTATTGGCTCCGGATGATCATACACATCGCACCCTCATCGATTATTTTGAAAACAATTTAAAAATTATTTTTAAAATCTTTTTCCTTAGTTTGAGACTGGATTCACACGAGTGTTCCTCCCATTCACTCAAACCAAGGCTTTAATACCAACTTGTAACACTCATAAAAATCATGATAAATTTAAACTTTTTAAATAAGACCCAAAACCATAAAGTGTTTACAAAACAGTTTTCAAAACATTTCCAACATCATAGTTTTCCCAGATCAGTCCTCAGACTAAATACCATCAAGCCCTCAGTATGAGTCTGGCATACCGCCCGATCCTCAGCTCGTATCTGGAATGCTCGGGGTTTATTGGCTAATACATGGAGCAGTACAGCGTCAACCCAACACAATATGTCGACATATACTAGATAATAAACATATACAGATAATCATGCAACAGAATCACATATAGTCCTACAGATCTACCAGACTAGCATATCAATAACTAGCATAAACATGCATATTTATCCCATACTCAACATATCAGTGAATATCAAACCAATGGGACGACCTTGGTGCCTTCCACCCGTAAGTACAGTGAGGAAAACTCACCTCGCAAACTAGACAAAAGCTGATGAGGTCTCGACTCCGAATCTCAACTCCAACCGACTCCTATTCCAACCAAATGAACCAAATCTCAATCAAATCCCAAAATACACTTAAGGTCAAACTTGGTCAAATTCAACAGGTGAAACACACTAAGTCAACTGAGTCAACCCAGCCAAGTCAACCCAATCGAGTCAACTCAACCAGATTGACCCAGTGCGAGTACGCAGGGCGTACTCCGAGCCTCACATGTTGACCACCATGGGGGTGGTTGACCTCGTACGCAGGGCGTACTCCGAGTATGTGGGGCGTACTCTCGTAAACTTCAAAACTCATTAAGTTCTTAATGGCTTAAGCACTTACGTCCATATTTCAGATCCAAGGCTAAAAAGCACTCTATAGTCATAAAGTTTCCAACTTTATGACTTTACATGCCCATTAAGTGCTTAACTCAAAGTCTTAATCCATTAAGACCTTCCACAAGATGCATGGAGCAAAACTAACAATTGGGACTTCATTTTTATGACTTAGGACCCCTCCTAGGGTCTGAAAGGACAACTCAAATTGTCAAGAACATGTCATGCTCAAGATAAGACATTTGGGACCAAAAGCATCACTAAAACACCCATTTCTATATCTACATGATTGAAAGATAAAGTTGAAAGCTTTATACCTTTGAAGGGTTGCAAATGATGAATAAGTCCCATATCCAAAGTGCTTCACTCTTCCAAGATGTGATTGGCTTCCTTCCTTCTTCTTCTAAGCACACAAACACACACTTTTAGGCTAGAAATTGCTTCTGAAGGTGAACTAGGGTTACAAACACGAATGAGGGGTGGAAAGGAGGCCATAAGGATGCTTAAATACCAGCCAAACCCTAAAAATTAGGGTTTCCTCATTTAGCAAGTATGCCCAGCGTACTAGTGTGCGCCCTAGTATGCTCAGCGTACACCACGTTCGCATGGCGTACTCCAAAGGCCTCAAATTACCATAAAGCCATTAATGCCCTTTTTCCATACATTTCTTGAACTTTGGGACCAAATGAAATATAAATGAATTAAAGGGTTAAATTTGGAAGTACCTCACATCTAGATGTTACATAATCGTGTGTGTGGTGTGCGGTTTATAGGTGTTATTTATAGTCTAAGATAAATAAAAAGAAGTCTGATATTTCTAGGATCCTTCTTGAACAAGTATTTGCATGTTATTTGACTTGGTATTCCTGAGTCTTAAGCTTGGTTAAAGTGATTCTCCACTGAGAATGCGTCTTGTGTTGACTAATTCTGCACATGTGAGAAAAAGAAAGAAGAATATAACCGTTAAAAGTGTTAGGAAATATTAAAGATAATAATCAGGATGTTGAGATATGTTTAAGGATCCTACAACTTTCAGAATACTAAGGATCCTGAATATGATTCTAGGATCCTGCCCCTAACAGTTTCCCCAAATTATACCTACGAAATATTAATGTTAGTTTCCAAATATTTAAAGGTATAATTTCAAAAAATAAAAGAGATAAAGAGTTTGAATTTCAAACCCTAATCGGATAGGATATATCCGTTCCTATAGGCATCATTATGCAGTCAAATCATACACACACATACTCTCTCTCTCTCTCTCTCTCTCTCTCTCTCTGTTCTGTAATTTAGGTTAATTAGGGCAACCAGCCTTACTTCCTTTCCCTTCCCTAATATTTCTCTTGATCATCTCCAGTCACCTTCACATGTAATTTCTTTCTCTTCTTTTCCTTTCATATTCCTTTTTTTTCTGATCATGGGCAAGAAGGCAACTCGTTCTCATGTCAGCATTGTCGTCCCTTCCGAGAATGACTTCATTGATCAGGGGATCCTAGCCTATGATGGGTTTTGTTCCTTTGACGATGAAGACACGCAATCTCTCAAAGTTGACAGAGTTTTTTCTACCGACATAATCTTCAGGTCCTTTTAGGCCTCCATTCAGCCTGATTTTTTTCTTCTTCCTGGGTATGCTTCCCTAAATATCCCTTTTCTTTGGGTCTTAAATACCCTTTCTTGGGCATTGTTGCTGATTTCTTTCAAGCCACCAACATTTCACACATTCAAGTTATGCCCGTTATCTAGAGGATTTTATCTTGGATTTATCGAGTGAATCTCTCTCATAACCTAGATATAGGTCTCGCCGAGTTGGCTTATGTTTATGATCTTTCTACTTTTGGGAATTCTTGTTTTTTCTAAAAGTTAAATCCAATAAATCTCCTATTATCCAGAAATCAAAACACAATGATGGAGCCTGGAAAGAAAAATTCTTTTTTTGTGAGACATGACTCTATTGATGGCGGGGATCTCTCGCCCAAGGCTTGGGTTAAAAAGGGTAGGATTTATTTGTTGATATTGAGGATCCAAGGATTTACTTTTCTTATTTTATTCGTTTTGATGCATGTTTCAAGTTTGTAGAAGCTTTTTCCATTGCTGAGGACACTGAGGACAAGATTACGAGTTTCCTTGCTTTATCTGTAGATGTTAGATCATTCAAGTTTGAGTACCCTAGCCTTCAAGAAGGTTCTTCTACCACAACTTTAATGTCCACCGGTAAGGATCCTTCCTGGTGTATTTATCTGTTTTGACATTAGGATCCTGAACTTATGAGGATCCTTGTCAATATGTAGGATCAAAAGCCACTCATTCTAGTGCTCGATTTGTTTTATCTAATCTTGAAGATGACATGTCTAGTGGTCTTCTGGTCGTGAAGAAGGAAAACATACCTCCATCTCTTCCTCCTAATAGGAATCAGCTTGATCTTGTCGTGAAGGCCCCAACACCTTGCAAGAGGAAATCATCCGATGATTGGGATCTTGAGAATCTTGGAACATACAAGGCATGATATTGGCATATTTAATCATATAATTCATGCATTATCTTAATATTTTATGTTGCATTTGTTTCAAATATTGAACAAAAGGTACTTAATTAGTTGAAAATTTCTTTTGCAGCAACAAAGACATGCTCGGAAGGAAAAGGAAGAGGAATTGGCAATTGGAAGCTTGGATCTTGGATTTTGAAGAAAAATAAGAAATTGAAGAAGAACACAGCGTGTTATCGCTAAACATGGCGTGTTGCGCTGGAAAATCGCGATGGAATAGTTCCTTGCCGTACAAGCGTTTTTAATGAGGAACACAGCGTGTTGGGTCATAAAACACGTCGTGTTGTACCGTTTTTCAGAATATATATATGGATCGTTTCTTTTCGAAATCCTAACTAATGCTGGGGGTTTTTATCGATTTTTGGAGGCCAGAGACATCCCCAAGGAGCTGTGGATAACAGAATTCGACTAGAAGCTTGTTATTGAAGAGATCAAAGGCAATTCATCATTACTTTACTTAATTCTCTTGTTTACATCATGTTTGCATTGTTGAATTTCGTTTTTATGATTGTTTCTGCTGAAGTCATGGGCTAAACACCCTACTTTTGTTTAGAGTAGAGGATCTTATGACTATGTGTTGATTTAGTGGTTTTGGATTATGTGAAATTGATTATTTATCATGTTAGCTTATTAAAAGAACCTTATGTGTTAATGAGAATTATTTTATGTTAATTACTAAGTAAATTGAGATTGTATGAAAATCTTCTTGATTGCTTGCCTCTTTTAATTTTGTGACCATCAAGATTGTAAGCCTAGTGTTGTGAACATAAACTAGGTTTAACTAGAGAATACGTAAGTTAATGTGTGAGCTATATATGATGACCAACCATATATGAGTTAATTGAACCAACGAATTTAATTAACCACCATTATAAGTCTTGCATGATTCGAACTTAATACTAGTAACTTGTTAGTTTAATCAACTGATCACTATTTGAATTGATTTGTTTGCTAAAGGATTAGTAATAGTGAACATGAACCTAATCACATTAGAAATCTGTAATTTATGACACATTAATCCATTGCACTTTCCACGAAATCAACCATAGGAATAAGTGAATCGTATCTAAACGGAAGTCTCTTTAATATTCTTGATTCTATCGTCTTTTGTTCTTTAGTTAGTCGTTAATTGTTTCTTTGCTAAGTGTTTAATTGATTGTCTAAGTTTCTAGTATTGTAAAACTAGAGAAAACCCCCTCTTTAATTATTGTTTAAATTAGTTAACATTAGTAGTATTTTTAATTGTTTTTACTGTTCCCTGTGTTCGATACCTTACTTACCTGCACTAAACTACTATTCGATTAGGTACACTGCCTATAATGTGTTGGTTTTTGTTTAAGTTAGTTAGGATTAAAACTAGTATATGTCACATGTATCAAGGCGCTAAAGAAGTTGATATCCTTTTCCCAATACGTATGTATTCGTGTGTTCTTTCCATTAAACTTTATTCGGTATTTTTTATTTACTGTTGCTCTTTTTAGGTTGTTGATCGTGTTTCTCGCTCTGATGAGGGTCTCAAGGCAAAGCTTTCTCAAATGGATCATGCTCTGAGAGAGAAGAAGGGGATCAACATGGAGCTCCTGCAGAGGCTGGAGAAGCTATCCAAGGAAAAAGCTGAGAAGGAGGAGGAGCATGTGGCTGAGATGGATGAGGCGATTGCGAAAGCGAAGAAGAGTGTTGATGTTGCATTCTGGGAGGCAAAAATTAATCTTGTGGAAGATCTTGAGAATGTTGGATCCTGGAATGTGGCCGGATGGCACGAGGCCCTATTCAAGTTAACTGGAAAGCCTGTTAGTGCCAGTCAGGATCATGCATTGCAGCCAAAGGAGGGAAGAGAGAAGAATAAGACGGAGGTGGCTCTGGGTGGTGGTGATCAATCTTCAGCTTAAACTTTATTTAGTTAAAAACAACTTTAATATTTTGGGTATGTAAGATAATATTTCACTTTTTGTGGGGTTGATGGGCAACCCATTTTTTTAATTCTTGGTTGTTGGTTACATATTTTCTAGCTTGCGTGGTTGATTTGCATGGTTGTAGCAATAGGATTTTTGAGGATCCTTACATAATCAAGATCTTAAAAAGTTCAAACCTTACAGGAACTTTTTAAGATCTGAATAACCTGAAAATGGTTAGCAGTCATTTTGGGATCTTAAAATAGTTAAGATCTTTAGGACAATAAACCTTCATTCATTACGTAGGAAAAATAATTCTAAAAAATAGATAGAACCTGGTGATCTTTAGGTTTTATAATCTTTTGACATAGGAGAAGTCTCGATTTCTTATCGTTTGATTTCCTTATGATCTTGATGTTTGCATGTGGAAGGAGTTCATCATAGAAGATCCTTATTTGGTTTTTATTTAGTAAACCGGGGAGGATCCCACCTCAGGAGTTAACTGGAAATAGTCCCAACTTAGAATATAACTGGGAAGGATCCTTATTTGCAACACGATAATGCTACATGCCTTGGGCATTTCCTAGGGAAGATCCCAATTTGTGATAACATGATAATGTTTATGGATCTTAGCGAATCATGGGGAAGATCCCAACGTGAGGTAACACGTTAATGTTATAAACTTTAGCAAATCACTGGGGAAAATCCCAACTTAAGATAATACGTTAGTGTTATAAACTTTAGCAAATCACTAGGGAAAATCCCAACTTAGGATAACACGTTATTGTTATAAACATTAGCAAATTACTGGGGAAAATCCCAACTTAAGATAACACGTTAGTGTTATAAACCTTAGGTTTAAACGTCAGGATCTTAAAGTATGTTAAAAAATAAGAGGGTTGCCAAGTCACTAAAGCGTGAAATGATCCCCTTATTCACATCCCATAGTAAGATTTTGTGCGTCCAAGCGAGGTGTAGACACCTTAACTCGTGTGAAATAGGTAATTAACTCTTTAAACCTTATAGGGGATTAAGTACCCTTGGTCATAGGAGAGATGATCAGTCACTATTCGTAATTACTAGGATGCTTGCGTGATGCAATCCTTAAGTTAATAGAACGATGTGGCTATTAGGATCCTTCAGTGCTAGGATCCTCGAATGTTAGGATCCATGTGTGTCAGGATCTTTGTGTGTCAGGATCTTTGAGTTCTTACGTGTAGCAAACGTTAGCTAGGGATGGACGTTAGCTTGGCTAATGCCCCTCCGATGCTCAAGTTAGGGATGGTTTTTAGAAAAGTAAATAAAAAATAGAAAAAAGTAGAGGGTAGAGAGAGTGTACCTTTAATTCGTCAAAAGTGATTTATGCAACTTACATGAAATATTCTTTCAGATGAATTGAAACATCCCAAAAATACAGTCCAAATTTTTCATTTTAATTCATTGATAAAACCATAGTTATCCAATCATAATATAAAAACCATAGATCATGTATCTCAAAATATCATAAATATTTGTCTAACATATCAGAGTAAAAACATCACAGGCTAAACAAATAATGTGTGCACCGCAATCATCCGGAGCTCTTCCCCTTGCTATCGGAAGTACCTGAAACCAAAACTATAAATTGTAAGCACGAAGCTTACCGAGTCTCCCCAAACTACCACATACCATACACATAACATGCAACTAGGAGATACGGGCCCCACCCACACTCAGCTACTATGAGATACGTGCCCCGCCCATACTCAACTACTATGAGATACGGGCCCCGCCCACACTCAGCTACTATGAGATACGCGCCCCACCCACACTCAGCTACTATGAGATACGAGCCCCGTCCACACTCGGCTAGTCATGAAAATAACATACAAGTATCACACAGACAACAAGTATAACAAAGCATATAAATCTGTACCATATCATGCTATCTATGAGATACGGACCCCGCCCACACTCAACTACTAAACATATCACATATACGGGCCGACTTTGGTGCCGTAGACCCGTTCCTACTGAAGGAAACTCAACTCGCAAAGCTGACTGTGAAATCTCGCGGTGAGGAATCTCTGATGACTGCTCCAGTGACTCCCTGACCATCATTATCATAATAACACTTAGTCAAAATCTGATAATCCTTCTTAGGGTAAAATGACCATTTTACCCCTAGTCAAAGTCAACGCTCTAGGTTGACTCAACTCGCCGAGTTGGCTCATCAACTCGTCGAGCTCTATAAATCAAAACCCTGAAGTCGCGATCCAACTTGTTAAGTCATCGCCCTGACTCACCGAGTTCCTTGGCTACTCATAGTCGCGATTTAGAGAATCAACTTGTCGAGTCCCTTCACTGACTCGTCGAGTTCTACCTTAAACTGAATCGGGACAAAACGACTCAACTCGTCGAGTCCTTCTCTGGAATCGCCAAGATCCTCAGTCTGTTTGGGCCATCTCAAAGGATTAAGCCCTTAATCTTCAGATCCAATCTTCTTGTTCCTCCTATGCACTGAATATGTCCTTGTAGGGGTAAAGTTTCCAACTTTACCCGTTAATAGCCCTTCCTAAAGGGTTTAGCTAAAACCCTAGTTCTCTAGGACATAGATCTTGGTCCAAAATCCATGATACTCCAAACTAAAGCAAACAAGCATAGATCTAGGCCTTAGACATCATTTGAACTCGTAAAGATCCTAACTTTCCTTCCATGCATGGCCTTTTGGGGCTTAAAAGGACAAAATAACACCTTAAAGCTTGGATGGGGCTTCCATGGTCATAAAGTTTGCACCTTTATGCCATGAAACCCCTTCTAGACCCCAGATCTAGAAGGTAGAACACTTGGGACGTCTATTTCCCAAGGACTAAGCTTCTTGGACCAAAAACCCCATAAAGTGATAAAGAAGAGATCTAACAAGCTACTAAGCAAGGTTGAAACTTGATTACCAGAAAATGAAGAGGATGAGATGTTGCTTCTGGATCTACAATCTTGTTTTAGAATCCTCTAGCTTCTTCTGCTTCTACAAGCTTCAAATCACACAAAGTTCACTCAAGAATGGCTCACAAGCTCACACAAAAGTCTAGGGTTTCGTGGATTAGGGTTTGGGACTTGGAGGATGGAAATGAGGCCATAAGGTGCGGATTAAGATGCTTAAATAGGGTGCAAAACCCCGAAATTAGGGTTTCATCCTGGTAGCACTACTCGTCGAGTCGAGGCCCTCATTTCGTCGTGTAGGTTGCTTAAAACCACGCGTCATATGTGGTTCCTACTCGACGAGTTTGGGGCTCCCAACTCGTTGAGTTGCTCTATAAAAGTGAATAAATGTGATTAAAATGCGCACCAGGGACCAGGGGTTACAATTCTCCCCCACTTGTCTTAGACTTTGTCCTCGAAGTCTACTGTGTCAGGAAACAACTCCGGGTAGTGCTCCCTCATCTCCTTCTCAGGCTCCCAAGCCACTCTGAACTCTTGCGGTGCTGCCATTGCACCTTCACCAGCTCAACCCTCTTGTTCCTCAGCTCATTTCTCTTCTTATCGAGAATAGCTACAGGTCTCTCGATGTAGTTCAGGCTATCATCAACCTGAATATCCTCTAAAGGCACAATCGATAAATCATCCACTAAGGACTATCGCAACTGGGAAACATGAAAAGTGTTGTGGATCTGGCTGAGCTCTGCTGTAAGATCCAATTGATACGCCACCTTGCCCACCCGGGCCATAACCCTGAAAGGACCGATGTACCTGGGGCCCAATTTTCCCCACTTCCTAAACCAGAGACACCTTTCCAAGGTGACACCTTCAGGAGAACCATGTCGCCCACATGAAATTCCAAGTCAGAACGATGCTTGTCGGCATAGCTCTTCTGCCGACTTTGAGCAGTCTGTAACCTGTTCCGGACCTGCTGGATCCTCTCAGTAGTCTTGAGTACTACTTCAGTACTCCCAATGACTCTCTGACCGACCCCGCCCCAACAGATTGGGGTCCTACATTTCCTACCGTAGAGCATTTCAAAGGGAGGTTGGTCTATGTTGGCATGGTAACTCTTATTATACGAAATTCCGCTAACGAAGATACGTATCCCAACTCTCGCTCTGTCCATCTGTCTGAGGGTGGAAAGCGGTGCTGAAGTGGATACGAGTACCCATCTCCTCGTGAAACTGCTTCCAAAATCTGGAAGTGAAACAAACATCTCGGTCTGACACCACCGAGATAGGCACTCCATGTCGTGCCACTATCTCACACACATAAATCTCGGCCAACTTCTTAACCGATATACTCTCCTGAATTGGGATAAAATGAGAACTCTTGGTCAACTGATCCACGATGACCCATATCGAATATACTCCACGTGCGGTCCTGGGAAGCTTGGTGATGAAATCCATGGTGATATCCTCCCATTTCCACACGGGAATATCCAACGACTGCATCTTGCGGTGGGCTCGCTGATGCTCGGCCTTGACCTTCCTACTGGTCAAGCACATCTCCATATACCACGCTACATCCCGCTTCATGCAGGGCCACCAGTAATCAGGGCAAAGATCCCGATACATCTTCGTCGCACCGGGATGGATGGAGAACCTTGACTTGTGGGCCTCATCCATCAGAACCTGATGTACTCCGCCCCAGTACGGAACCCAGACCCTCCCATGCAGGGTCAACAACCCTTGGTTGTCGTAATCCAATGAGACCACCCGACCTACGATCCGCTCGCACTTCTGGCGCTCTTCCTTCAGGCCCTCAACCCGTGCCTATCTAATCTGCTCCAGCAATGGAGTAATCACTGTCATCCTCAAGCATATATCACGAATCAGAGTTGCTACTGCCTTGCGGCTCAGGGCATCAGCTACCACATTGGCCTTGCCCGGGTGGTAAAGGATCTCACAGTCGTAATCCTTCACCACATCTAACCACCGACGCTACCTCATGTTCAGATTCGGCTGATCCATGAGGTACCTCATACTCTTGTGGTCCATGTAAATGGTACAACGAACTCCATAGAGGTAATGTCGCTAAATCTTGAGGGCGAAAACCACAACCCCCAACTCTAAATCATGTGTCAGATAGTTAGCCTCGTGAGGCTTCAGCTGCCTTGAAGCGTAAGCTATCACGTGACCCCGTTGCATCTATACCGCGCCCATTCCTGTGATCGAAGTGTCACAGTAAACCACGAAGTCATCGAATCCCTTCGGCAAAGTCAAAATCGGTGCCTCGCGTAACCGCTGTCTGAGAGTCTCGAAGGCTGCCTGCCGTTCAGGCCCCCAACAGAATGTCACCGCCTTCTTGGTCAGTCGGGTCAAAGGAACAACGATCTTGGAGAAATGTTGGATGAATCTCTAATAATAACCCGCTAAACCAAGAAAACTCTGAATCTCAGTTGGAGACCTCAGAACCTCCCACTGCATCACGGCCTCTATCTTGGCCGGATCGACCATAATACACTTCTGGTTGAGAAGGTGCCCCAGAAACTGCACCTCGTGCAACCAGAACTCACACTTGGAGAACTTTGCGAAAAGTCTCTCCCTCCTCAGAGTCTCCAGCACCTCCCTCAGGTGCTCCTTATGCTGCTCCAGAGTCTTGGAGTAAACCAAGATGTCATCGATGAAGACTATCACAGACCAGTCGAGCATCGGTCTGCACACACGGTTCATGAGGTCCATGAACACGGCTGGAGCATTGGTAAGCCCAAACGGCATCACCACAAACTCATAGTGACCATAGCGAGTACTGAGAGCTGTCTTCTGTACATCCTCGTCTCTGACTCGCATCTGGTGATAACCCAATCGCAGATCAATCTTGGAGAACCAAGATGCACCCTATAGCTGGTCAAACAAATCATCAATCCTCGGGAGGGGATAACGGTTCTTCACCGTTACCTTATTCAGCTCCCGGTAGTCTATGCACATTCGATGTGACCCGTCCTTCTTCTTCACAAACAAGATCGGGGTTCCCCATGGCGAACTACTCGGCCTGATAAATCCCTTGTCTAGCAGCTCTTGCAGCTGCGTAGACAACTCCTGCATCTCGGGAGGAGCCAACCGATATGGTGCCTTGGCTATCGAAGCCGCACCAGGAACCAGGTCAATCATGAACTCAACCTGCCTCTCCGGAGGTATCCCAAGCAAATCTTTTGGGAACACGTCTGGATACTCTCGCATGATCGGTACGTCATCCACTATCACCTTACCCTTATCCCGGGTATCCATAACATATGCGACATAACCTGCGCAACCTTGCTGAAGGTAGCGCCTCGCTCTCACGGTTGAACATAGGATAGGGCCACCCTGCGACCTCTCGCCCTTAATCACTAATCCTCTCCCACTAGGATTCCGAACGCTCACTAGCTGCTGCTCGCAGTCGATCACTACTCTGTTAGTACTCAACCAGTCCATATAAATTATAACCTTATTCCCTCTCAAGGGAATGGGGACCAAATCCATTGAAAACTGCACATCGAACACCTGCAATGTACACCCTCGGTGAACTCTGGCAACCCGAACGATCCTATCATCTGCTATTTCTACGTCCAGTGGATAGTCTAGCTCTCCGGAGCTCCAACAAATCGCTTGCTCAGTGCGAGCGATAAAAAAGATCGGGTAGCCCCCGAATCAAACAATACTAGAGCAGATATACCATTCACAAGGAACGATCCTATAATGAAACACATAAACATAAGCAATAATCAATATACATAAAGAGATAAGGAGAAGGTACATACCCGTAACGACATCAGGAGTTGTACGTGCCTCCTCTGCTGTCAACTGGAAGGCTCTGCTATTCGCCACAGGCACCTCTGTCCGGCCCTGACGGCCGTCTGTAATCCTCAATGTAGCAGGAGCGGGTGCCACCATCTTCCCTGCTGCTGCTAAACTCGGACACTGGGACCTCTTGTGGCCCCTCTGATTGCACTGAAAGCAAAGCAGATCAGATATTCTGATGGTGGTGGTAGTAGTACAATCCTTGCTGACATGTCCAGTTCGGCCGCACTTGAAGCAGCCCGAACTAGCCGCCCTGCACGTGCCCTCGTGCAATCTACACACTTGCCGCAACGGCCTCGGCCCTGCTGGCCCTTCCCTTGGGAATCTACCTTGGGATTTTTGCTCGAGCCCTCCATGTCAGACACTGTCTCTGGCTTCCTCTTCCTCTCCATCTCCAAATCAATCTCTCTGACGAGCCCTAGCAATCATATCTTCCAGCGTCTTGCAGCTGGATCTGCTCACAAAGTGGCGGATGTCACTCCGCAGCATCTCATGATATCGGGCCTTCTTCATCTCCTCGTCCGCCACGTACTGCGGAATGAGAAAGGCCTTCTCCTTGAATCTGGCGGTGATCTCCGTCACCGTCTCAGTTGTCTGCTGGAGATCCTAGAACCCCCTAGCAAGCTGTTGCACCTCAATCACAGGTGCAAACTCGGCCCTGAACCTGGCCAAAAAATCACTCCAAGTCATCGCATCTAGAACTGTATCATCCCCAATGGCTCGTCCGACCTCCTCCCATGGGTCCCGTGCTCTGTCCTTCAGAAGACAGGAAGCTAGTCGGACCTCGCCCCCCTTGGGACATCGGCTCGTACGAAAAGTGTTGGCGACATCAGCCAACCATATGCTGCTAGCAATGGGGTCCTGAGCCCCATGGTATTTTGGAGCTCCGCATGCTCGGAACTCCCTGAAAGTCATCGTGCGCGCCCCCAACATGGCCTCCATATCGGTGCAGAATGCACCCAACCTCTCATCAAGTATCTCCAAGATGCCCTCCTTGATTATACCAAAGATCACAAGAGTCTGGTCTAGTATGCGACGCGTGATCTCAGACGAGATGAACTCTCTTGTCTGCTCATCAAGCTGCCCGGCTCCAAAGCCCGAGCCTGATCCCTCACCAGCTCCTGAAGTGCCGACTGGTCAAGTGCGTAGCATCACCATTCTGAAAATACACCATAACAAACATCAGAATACTCATCATAACTCGAGGGATCACACACACTACAAGTTCCCTGGATTCATCTCATCCTTCCTTGATTAGAGTATGGATCTTCTACTTTCAGTAGTACGGGCCCATACTACCTTCCACATCTATCCGTACTTTCCTCTAGAACTGCCTTGACTTCACCAAGTCCCTTCTACTGCTACTTCTTCAAGCGCTAATCTCATCCTAGGCTTGCCCTAGGGTAATCACCAACCCACTCTCCACCATCAGCTGCATACAAAGTCCCTGCTATCTCCCCCTAATTAGCTCGCGAATACTATTACATATCACTAAGACTAGATAATTCTTCGAATGAGAGGTCCTACCCTACAACAGTTAACTCAAACGAGAGCTGCGAAATAGAGCGTTGAGTAAACATAATCAAGCATATCCTACTCGGGCTATCATATTACTGACTAATCAGTACTAGCATATGGTTCAATAAGCTCATATAGCAGGCACATAAGGCATCCTTCCTAGATCCTTAGCTCTAACTAGCATGCAGTTCTCATATACATATAACAGGCATATAAGGCATCATTCCTATATCCTTAGCCCTAATCTAGCATGCAATTCTCATAATCATAACATAACATAAACTTGTATGGGTAATTTGGGAGTACTTACTTGAGCTCGACTTATTGCATGCACCACACACTTTTCTCTTTTCAAAGTTCTTTTCTCTTTTCAAAATTCTTTTTATAAAAATGATTTTCTTTTCAAAATTTTCATACCAAGTCCTTAGTTTAAGTTCAGACACACCCGAGAGTGTGCCCGAATCTCTCAAACCAAGGCTCTGATACCAACTTTAAACATCCTAAAAATACAGTCCAAAATTTTCATTTTAATTCATTGATAAAACCATCGTTATCCGATCATAATATAAAAAACATAGATCATGTATCTCAAAATATCATAAATATATGTCTAACATATCATAGTAAAAACATCACAGGCTAAACAAATGGTGTGTGCACCGCAATCATCCCGAGCTCTTCCCCTTACTATCGAAAGTACCTGAAACCAATATTGTAAACTGTAAGCACGAAGCTTAGTGAGTCTCCCCAAACTACCACATACTATACACATAACATGCAACGAGGAGATACGGGCCCCACCCACACTCAATGAGATACGGGCCCCGCCCACACTCAACTACTATGAGATACAGGCCCCGCCCACACTCAGCTACTATGAGATACGGGCCCCGCCCATACTCAACTACTATGAGATACATACCCCACCCACACTCAGATACTATGAGATACGGCCCCCGCCCACACTCAGCTACTATGAGAAACGGGCCCCACCCACACTCGGCTAGTCATGAAAATAACATACAAGTATCACACAGACAACAAGTATAACTAAGCATATAGATATGTACCATATCATGCTATCTATGAGATACGGACCCCGCCCACACTCAGCTACTAAACATATCACATATACGGGTCAGCCTTGGTGTCGTAGACCCGTTCCTACTGAAGGAAACTCACCTCACAAAGCTGACTGTGAAATATCGCGCTGAGGAATCTCTGACGGCTGCTCCAACGACTCCCCGACTATCATTATCACAATAACACTTAGTCAAAAGCTGATAATCCTTTTAGGTTAAAATGACCATTTTACCCCTGGTCAAAGTCAACGCTCTGGGTTGACTCAACTCGCCGAGTTGGCTCATCAACTCGTCGAGTTCTGTAAATCAAAACCCTGAAGTCGCGATCCAACTCGTCAAGTCACCCCCTGACTTGCCGAGTTCCCTGGCTACTCATAGTTGCGATTTGGAGAATCAACTTGTCGAGTCCCTTCACTGACTCGTCGAGTTCTACCTTAAAACTGAATCGGGACAAAACGACTCAACTCGTCGAGTCCTTCTCTGGAATCGCCAAGCTCCTCAGTCTGTTTGGGCCATCTCAAAGGATTAAGCCCTTAATCTTCAGATCCAATCTTCTTGTTCCTCTTATGCACTGAATATGTCCTTGTAGGGGTAAAGTTTCCAACTTTACCCGTTAATAGCCCTTCCTAAAGGGTTTAGCTAAAGCCCTAGTTCTCTAGGACATAGATCTTGGTCCAATACTTGGCCATAATAACACCTTAAAGCTTGCATGGGGCTTCCATGGTCATAAAGTTTGCACCTTTATGCCATGAATCCTCTTCTAGACCCCAGATCTGGAAGGTAGAATACTTGGGACGTCCTCTTCCTAAGGACTAAGCTTCTTGGACCAAAAACCCCATAAAGTGATAAAGAAGAGATCTAACAAGCTACTAAGCAAGGTTGAGACTTGATTACCAGAAAATGAAGAGGATGAGATGTTGCTTCTGGATCGATAATCTTCTTCTGGAATCCTCTAGCTTCTTCTTCTTCTACAAGCTTCAAATCACACAAAGTTCACTCAAGAATGGATCACAAGCTTACATAAAAGTCTAGGGTTTCGTGGATTAGGGTTTGGGACTTGGAGGTTGGAAATGAGGCCATAAGGTGGGGATTAAGATGCTTAAATAGGGTGCAAAACCCCGAAATTAGGGTTTCATCCTGGCTGCCCTACTTGTCGAGTCGAGGCTCTCAACTCATCGTGTAGGTTGCTTAAAACCGCGCATCAAATCTGTTTCCTACTTGACGAGTTTGGGCTCCTAACTCGTCGAGTTGCTCTATAAAAGTGAATAAATGTGATTAAAATGTGTACCAGGAACCAGGTGTTACATGAATGGCATTCCAAGATTGTGGTAAGACGTTCCCTTCAAGGCTAGCTACCCAATATGCACACATTCCTGCTTTTGAATCAATGAGATATGGTCCTTGCCATTTAGGTGCCAATTTTCCTGCATTGGGATCCTTGGTATTTTGGAATGTCTTCCTAAGGACTAAGTCACCTATTTGGAATCTTCTTACTTTAATGTTCTTATTGTATGCTTTAATGATACTTTGTTGATGAGTAGCAATGTGGATCCAAGCAATATCTTTGAGTTCATCGATAGTGTCAAGATCCAGGGCTCGGATCATATCGTTGTTCTCTTGATCCTGCAATTGGTATCTTGCTGTGGGGATCACTACTTCAGTAGGGATCATGGCTTCTGTTCCAGACACCGAGTATGGAGTTTGGATAGTGTTTTTGAAGTGGTCCTATTTCCCCATAGAAAGAAAGGAAGCTTCTCTGCCCATCTTTCTTTCTTCTCATATAATATTTTCTTTAAATTATTGACAATGATCTTGTTGATGGATTCACCTTGACCATTGGTTTGAGGATGAACAGGAGTGGACATTATCATTTTAATTTCCCAACTCGTGCAAAAGTCTCTAGTCCTCTTGCTTATGAACCGGGATCCGTTATCGCATATGATCTCGGCAGGGATCCCGAACCTCGTCAAGATATTATGTTTGATAAATTAAACTACTTCCTTGTCTCGTACTTAGACAAAGGCTTCAGTCTCTATCCATTTCGAGAAATAGTCCATCATCACTATCATGAACACCTTTCCACCTGGAGCTTTTGGTAAATTGTCAACTATATCTGTTCCCCATTGCATGAATGGCCAATGGGAAATGATAGGATGCAATGGTTTTGCAGGATAATGAAGGATGTTGCTATGTCTTTTACAAGCATCACATCTTTAGGCATGAAAGAAAGCATCTTTTTTCATTGTTGGCAAGTAGTATCATGTCCTTAATGCCTTATAGTACAAGGATCTGCCCCCAGAGTGGTTGCTACAATCTCCTTCATGTATATATTTTAGGACTTTTGCAGCATCGTGATCTTCTAAGCATGTAAGGTATGGGCCTGTCATGCATTTTCTTGTATAGTTTTCCTTCCATCATTATAAAATGTGATACCCTCATCCTAAATGATCTGTCACTTTTCTTTTCTCTTATAATCGTGTCATTCTGGAGATACTCCACAATGGGTTGGATCCAGGATTTTGAGTTTTGCGGAGGATCCTGGATGTTGGGATCATGCTGACTAGAATCTTGAGGAAGTGATTGAGGGTCAGGATCTTCGATTATTGATACGTTGGTTGTTTGATCATGGTCATTGGGATTGTCTAGTTTGTTGGAAGGATCTTCTATCGCTGGGATCAATATATGGGTTATAGGGATCCTGACTTCTGGCAGGATCCTAAGGGAAGATCCTAGATTGGCCAGTGCGTCCGCCTTAGCATTTTCTTCTATGGGAACTTGAATCAGGCTGAAAGTTTCAAATTCGAAGGCCACTTTTTTGAGCATCTGGATGAATAGTGCTAGTCTTTCACCTTTTATTGCATAGGATCCATTAAAATTATTAGTTAATAATAACGAATCAACAAATACCTGAAGATCCTTGATTTGAAGATCCTTCGCCAACTGTAATCCCATGATCAATGCTTCGTATTGAACCTTGTTATTGGTTTCATCGAATTCATAGCTGACTGTCTGGGATATGATGTCCCCTTGTGGTGCTTTTAGTATGATCCCTAGGCCTGTTCCTCTAAAGTTCTAAGATCCATCAGTGAAGAGTGTCCATTTTCCCATGCTTTCTTCCTTTTGGAGTTCCTTGCTTTCCAATTATGCTTCAAGTTGTAGATCATCACTTCAATCAACCAAAGTCTGCTAGTGCTTGTGACTTTATTGCTGATCTTGGTTCATATTTGATGTCATATGTGCTCAGCTTCACTGACCATTTTTCGATCCTACCTGACATCTCTGATTTTAGCATAACATTCTTAACGGGATAATTTTTTCTTACAAGTATAGTATGTGTTTCAAAATAGTGTCTTAATTTGTGGAAGCAGTTACTAATTCAAGTATTAGTTTTTCAAGATAGGAGTACCTTGTCTCAGGATCCAAGAGATTTTTACTTACATAATAGATGGGATGTTGGTCTTCATTAAGATTCTTGGCTAAAACAACACTTACAACGTTAGAGGATGTTGAACTTAAATAATTTTTCAGTTCCTGAAAAGCATCTTTGTGCTCTTTGGTCCACTCAAACCTTTTGTTCTTCTTCAAGATGTCATAGAAAGGTTTACACCTCTCTAAGGATCTTGAGATGAACCTATTTAGTTCTACTACTCTCCATGCTAGTCTCTGAATATCCTTTGTCGAGGATGGGGATCTTATATCTATGATGGCCTTTATTTGCTCTAGACTTGCTTCTATTCCTATTTTAGTGACCATGTATCCGAGGAACTTGACTGATCTCATTCCAAAATGGCATTTGGAAGGATTCAGCTTCATGTTGTATCCGTCTAGTATGTTAAAGGCACCCTCAAGATCCTTGAGGTGATCTTCAGCTTTGTTTGATTTCACCACCATGTCATCAATGTAGACTTCCATGGTGTCCCCCAATTTATCCTTGAACATCCGGTTAATCAGCCTTTGGTATGTTGCACCTTCATTTTTAAGACCAAAGGGCATATCAATATATCAATATATACCTATTGGGGTTATGAATACGGTATCCTCTTGGCGAGATGGCTCCATTTGAATTTGTTGGAACCCTGCTGATGCATCCATGAATGTTAACAGTTCATGGCCAGCCGTAGCATCTACCATGGAATCTATATGTGGTATGGGGAAAGGATCCTTAGGACAAGCCTTGTTAAGATCTGTATAGTCCACACATACTCTCCATTTCCCATTCTTCTTTTGTACGACGACCATGTTGGCTAGCCACCTTGGGAACTTAACCTAGTTGGTCATCCTTGTTTTAAGAAGTTTTTCTACTTCTTCTTGGATAATCTAATTTCTCATGGGTGCAAACTTCCTTCTTTTTTGATGTATTGGTCTGAAAGAAGGATTAATGTTAAGTTTATGGTTTATAATTTTTTTTCTATACCTATCATATCCTCATGCTTCCAGGCGAATGTTTTGCTTCTATCTTTTAGGAACTTTATTAGTTCTTGTTCGATTTGTTCTAGTATTGAGGATCCTATGAGGACTTTGACCATGTTGGCTAGCCACCTTAGGAACTTGACCTCGTTGGTCATCCTTGTTTTAAGAAGTTTTTCTACTTCTTCTTGGATTAATCTGATTTCTCTTGGGTGCAAACTTCCTTCTTTTTTGATGTATTGGTCTGAAAGAAGGATCAATGTTAAGTTTATGATTTATAATTTTTTTTCTATACCTGTCATATCCTCATGCTTCCAGGCGAATGTTTTGCTTCTATCTTTTAGGAACTTTCTTAGTTCTTGTTCGATTTGTTCTAGTATTGAGGATCCTATGAGGACTTTGGCTTCAGGATCCTCGACGTTCAAGGGCACTTACTTCACATCCTGCTCTCTCGTTTCTAGCACACCTCGTGCCCCTTGCTTTAATTGCTAGTCTTTTCGTGGTGCCGTTGAAGATTTCTTGAGGTCTTGTAGCACACCTTGGATTCTTGTTGGTCACCTGTGATTTTTACTGTCCCCCATGGAGTGGGCATTTTAACACAGTGACGGTATGTCGAGGGGAACACCTTCATATCATGGATCCATGGTCTACCTATTATAACATTATAGGAGGATAATGTATCAATTACACAAAAGCGTTGCATAGAGTTTTACCCCTAAATGTAGATAGGTAACTTTATCTTGTCCACCGTATGCTTTGTTTCGCCACTAAATCCTATTAGCACTGAGGATATTTTGACTATTTTGGCTTCTGGGATGTTCATCCTTTTTAAAGCATCCAGGAGTATAATGTTGTGACAACCCGAAATTTCTATCTTGTAAAGCCATTCAACTCAATCAAGAGTCAGACTTGTTTCTGCTATCTTTTAGCATTGTTTAGGGTCTGTTTGAGTGTTCTAAGCCTAGTGCATTCAAGGTTTAAGTGTTAGGAAGTATCTACTAGAGTTCGTTGTGTAGCATTTAAGCCGGAAGACTCCATTACTTGGAGTTTACAGCCGTAAACTAGAGATTACGGCCGTAATATCTTGGCTGGCCGTGAACTCCACCCTTAAGGGTGATATTACTTCATTTTCCTTCACTTTTCACACTTCCAACTCAAGAACACCCATTTCTCTCTCAAGTATCATCAATATCACTTCTATTTTCCGACAAATTTGTAAGTGATTCTTCCCTTTATTAGTTGATACCTTTCAAAATCTAGTAAAGTCCCTTGATTTCATCCGTGAATTCATCTCTTTGGGTTAGATCTTCAAGAACACCAAGAACACATTAGTTCTTTGGGCCGTGAACACCCCTTCAAGCTTCAAAAACGTACGTATCCTTCCATATGCTAGTTATCCATTAGAATCTCTTGAAATACACCCTAGAAATCAACCATTTCACCAAGAACAAATAGAGTTTACGGCCATAGCATCTCCTTTGGCCGTAAACCCTATCAAGAACATCATTAGCCGTAAACACATGTGGCAGTGAACACATGTGGCCGTGAACACATGACCGTAAACACACCTAGGCTGTAAACACACCCTTGTGTGTGGCCGTAAACACCTTAGTACAATCATATGTGATTGTAACACTTCATTCCAAGTGTTTTCCTAATCCCTAAGGTTGTTCCCTATCAAGATTAGTTGTTATATACACTAATTATATACATATATGTGTCATTATATGCTTAATAGGATCCGTTTGTGCTCAAGACTTCACTTGACACTTAGCATCCTATATCGATCTTACATTCGAATCACTCACTACAGGTGAGTTCATACCCTAACTTATCTTTTAAATGATTTTAAATGCTTTTAGGGGGGGATACAAGTAGAAAAGATTTTAGTTATTGTATCAATCACATGCGATTAATAACTATCAATCAAGTAGATTTCTTATTCTTCAGAACTGTGTTATTAAACAAACTATTTCAAAAACCTTTTATAAACTGATATCAATTCATCTATAACCATTTAAATGGTTAAAACTCTTTTATATGCTAAATTCTTTATCAAACTCTTTTAAACTTATATATTGTCAAAATCATGTCTATATAGATATAGTTATATAAATAGGATTGAAAGGGCTTAGGACTGATAACTCACTTTATTTCCTGTTCCTTGTTTGGTTGTGGACTTAGGGTATCGGTTGTTTGTCCGAGTGTCGTTTGAATCTTAGTTATATATTATGTATATGTATATAGATATAAAAGTTCTTCCATTCAGTTCAATACCTTTGGGTAGCAAAGGCATACATACATGTTTAGTCATTCAAGCAATAGTACTAGTAAACTATAATAGGTATAGTTTAGGAAGTTACTAATTACTATTTCTAGAACAATGAAACATACAAGAGTCGGTTCATACATGAGTCAGTTCAAAAATACTATAACGAGAAACATAAAGAACATACTATACACTAGGACAGAAAGAACATACTATACACTAGGACAGAAAGAACATACTATACACTAGAACAGAGAGAACATACTATACAAATACAAGAATACTATAACATTAATGTGAGCCACTACTTCATGGCACGACAATATACTGTTGTGTCACGTTTTGTAACCAGAGTCTCCTAGAGGGAGAGCGTGAATTTTTGTATAGATCTATAAGGGATTGACCATCCTACACCTTGCTGCTAGCTACAGTGGGACCTGCAGGTCTACGGATGACGAATGTCATATCATTTCGACGTCTTTGAATGTCGTGTTTACTAGTCAATCAAGTATGGTTATAATCTCATCACATTTTACCTTAATTAAACAAACTGGTTTAAGGTAGTTAGTACATCGGTAGTTACTTATATACAATACTACGGTACATCTTTATTTTCCCATTACATTCATATTGTGATCTTCTCACATAAACGATAATGTAAACTATATTTTGGTAATGATAGTCATACTTGGGAAAAACACTCACTTTTACAAAAGGATAAACATACAAAACAGTCGGGTCTTGGTAGAAGACTACTTTAGTAGAAAATATAGGATTTTCTAGGAAGTATACAAACATTTACATCCAACACTTACAAACATTTTCATTAAACTTATACAAACATTGACACTAAAATACTTATGAACTCACCAGCTTTAATGTTGATCTACGCTTTCAAAATAACTTGTATTCTCAGGTCACCAGTAGATAGGTACCGATGACCAGGTTTTGAGAAGACGGAGCATGTTCAAGACTCGTCTTTTATTTTCATTCATATTTTGGTGTCTTTCAAACTATACATAACACACTTGTATTAAATTATACTATTAATGCAATGGATGATTTTGTTGCTTGTTTTACTATTATGCAGTGTTATGATACTGTACATGACGTCCTCCGCCCCCGAACGTTTCCGCCGTTCTGGTTTGGGGTTGTGACAAATGTTGACTGAGGATCCTCCGCCGACAAGGATCCTTCTGACAAAATTGTTGGCGATGTAAAGAGTGATCATCAGTCCATCGTGGTGGGGATCCTGGACATCTGTTCCATATGTTTCATCGAAGGTGATATCTTTCTCGTTTTGTGATCGAAGTATTCTTCTAAGGCCTTTCTTGTTTCTCTGTTTTCTTCACTTTGGCATTCCTTTTTGCTGTAGAATAAGAAGTACCACAAATGTCAGATCCTCAAGAGATCACATTGATCACCTTGGCATCCACAGGTAGGGATCTTGGTTTCTCTAGGATCTTATGACGATCCTAATCCTTTTCTTTGAATCTATCTTTTCTTCTTCCAAGGGTCTCTTTGAGGTATCCCTTGTTGAGTAGGTAACTGATCTCCTTTCCGAGGGCTATGCAATCTTCCTTAATGTGGCCAAAGTCCTCGTGGTATGCACACCATTTGGACTTGTCTTTCCAGGTGGTGGACTTTTCTCCCTTTCTTTTCCATCTTGCTTTGTCTCCAAGATCCTCCATGGCAAATATTAAACCTGTAATATCCACAGAAAAGCAATAGTCAGTATGTAACACCGTAAATTTTCAAACCAAAATTTTCATTTTTAAAAACACATAAAACTCATTTATTATATTTCATGAAACCACAAGTGTCTCAAATGTCAACATAAATCCGCAAATAAAGCCAATCACAGAATCCTTAACATAGTCTCAAACAGGTGTGTACAATCATGTCGGTGCCTTCCCGCGGTCCTGAGAGGTACCTGAAACACATCACACATAACACGGTAAGCACGAAGCTTAGTGAGTTCCCCAAAATACCACATACACAAATAATAAGCCTCTCATGGCTATAACTCGGCATGGACCCTCCGGTCTCATGCGTCTCAGTGTGTACCCTCCGGTCATGTGTCTCAGTGAGGACCCTCCGGTCTCACAGCTCGATTTGGACCCTCCAGTCCAGTATCTCAGTGAAGACCCTCCGGTCCCACAACTCGGTTTGGACACCCCGGTCCTATCTCAGTAAACACATAATATAGCATATATATCACACAGACAAGATGCATAATATCATATAACTCACGTAAGCAGATAGGACCCTCCGGTCGCACAAAGATACCACTCATGGTAAGTATACTGAGAAGACTCACCTCGTAAGTAAGCAAGGAAACTGAATACCCCTGAAACAGTCTAACCCCCGCCTACATGTAACAAGCATCTCGCCGAGTGCACCTATGTGAATCGCCGAGTCCCCCTTGTTCCTTCAGAACATCGTGAAAACCCAACTTAACTCGTCGAGTTGTCTCATCAACTCGTCGAGTTACCCTTGTCCAGACTCATCGGGGAAAACCCTAGCCGACTCGTCGAGTCAGCTCATTGACTCGTCGAGTCCCTTAAGTTAAATTCTCATTCAGACGTTTTAAGGCAGATCTACCACCCCCAAACTCTAGATCTAGTCTCCCAAGGTTCGAATGTCACGTAAAGCTTCGATCTTTACGTTCATGCATGGCATATTTTCTCCATAATGCCACTACAAGATCTAACTAAGGTGTTTAAGCACAAGAACTCTTTTATGAGTGGATAAAGTTGGGACCTTTAGACTCTATGGACCTTATAAGGTCCAGATCTGATGTCTCAATGCTTGGCAAACACAAGTCATACAAAATCTCAAGGGAAATATGGAAAAAGCCCCAAAAGTTCCTCATTAACAAGATCTAAACAATATGATGAGCAAGGTGATTACTTTTACCTTCCAACAGAAGCTCCAAGTGAAAGAACACTGGATCCCACAGCCTTTCCTCAATCCTTGCTTGAATCTCTCTTCTTCTCTTCCAATAGTTCACCAAAAACTCTCAATATAAGCTCTCTCACTCTCTCTTAGCTCCAATGGCCGATTAGGGTTTCTCACAGCGGAGTTGGGTAGCCGGTGAGGCGTAAATGAGGACATAAGTTCCTTTAAATAGGCCCCAACCCCAGAGATTTAGGGTTTCATCTCACAGCGCAAACTCGGCGAGTCGACTCTCTGACTTGTCGAGTCGGTCGTTAAACCCACGTGGTCAATTCGTCTCTACTCGACGAGTTGAGGCACTAACTCGTCGAGTTTCTCAATAGATCTCAAAAATAAATAAGTAAATAATATAACTGGGTGTCCGGATGTTACAATTCTTCCCCACTAGAATCAGACTTCGCCCTCGAAGTCAGGCTCCGGAAATAACTCTGGATACTGCTCGCGCATCTCGGACTCCGGATCCCAAGTCCACTCGGACCCCTTCCGATGTTGCCACTGGACCTGAACCAGGGGCACCTCTTTGTTCCTTAGAACGTTCACTTTCCGATCCAAGATCGCTATCGGCCTCTCAATATAATTCAGGGTTGCATCCACCGGAATGTCCCTAATTGGTACCACCGCCGTCTCATCGGCTACACACTTCCTCAACTGAGACGTGTGGAAGGTGTTATGAATCTGACTCAACTCTGCATGTAGCTCCAGCCGGTAAGCTACCTTACCCACCCTGGCGATTACTCTGAAAGGGCCAATGTATCGGGGCCCCAGCTTGCCCCGTTTTCTGAATCGGATCACCCCTTTCCATGGGGATACCTTCAGGAGGACAAAATCTCCAACCTGGAACTCTAGCTTGGATCGTCGCCGATCTCTGTAACTCTTCTGGCGACTCTGGGCTGTCATTAATCTCTGTCTGACCTACTGAATCTGCTCGGTCATCTTCAACACTATCTCAGTGCCACCCATCACTCGCTGCTCTACCTCTCCCCAACAGATGGGAGTCCGACACCTCCTCCCATATAAGAGCTCGAAGGGAGGCATGCCAATACTGGAATGGTGGCTGTTGTTGTAAGAAAACTCAGCCAATGGCAAATAGGTGTCCCAACTTCCTCCGAAGTCCATAACACATGCACGTAGAATGTCCTCGAGCGTCTGAATCGTCCGCTCACTCTGTCCGTCTGTCTGTGGGTGGTATGAGGTACTGAAATGCAACCGGGTACCTAACTCCTTATGAAACTTCTTCCAGAACCTGGAAGTAAAGCGCACATCTGGATCTGATAGTATCGAGGTCGGAACTCCATGCCGTGCTACCACCTCTCTCACATAAATCTCGGCCAGTCTCTCTGCAGAAGAGCTCTCACTGATGTCAAGGAAATAAGCACTCTTCGTCAACCGGTCTACAATCACCCATATCGCGTCAACCCCACATGCGGTCCTCGGTAGCTTGGTGATAAAATCCATCGAAATATGTTCCCACTTCCACTGGGGAATCTCTAGAGGCTGTAACGGGCCATGTGGACGATGGTGCTCCGCCTTAACCCGACGACAGGTCAAGCAACTCTCAACTACCCATGCCACATCTCTCTTCATACAGGGCCACCAGTAATCTCTCTTCAGGTCCAAATACATCTTAGTGGCCCCTGGGTGGATCGAGAATCTCGATCTATGTGCCTCCTCCATCAGTATATGTCGAGCTCCACCCGTATAGGGCACCCGGATCCGCCCTCGGAAGGTCATAAGCCCACGACTATCTGTCTCAAACTCGGAAACCTGCCCAATCACCCGCTCCCTCTTGCGGTTATCCGGTCTCACGGCCTCCACCTGGGCCTCTCGAATAGTATCCAAGACTGGAGTCATCACTGTCATCCTCATACACACATCTCGGATCGGAGCACTCTCTGCTCTGAGGCTCAGGGCGTCGGCTACCACATTAGCCTTGCCCGGATGATATAAGATCTCACATTCATAGTCTTTCACTATATCCAACCACCGCCTCGGTCTCATATTCAGGTTGGGCTGATCCATGAGGTACTTCAGGCTCTTGTGGTCCGTATATATGGTACACCGGACCCCATGCAGATAGTGACGCCAGATCTTGAGAGCGAACACCACCGCCCCAACTCCAAATTGTAGGTGGGATACCTCGTCTCATGAGGCTTCAACTGCCTTGATGCATATGCAATCACGTGTCCCCTCTACATCAACACCGCTCCCATCCTTGATATAGAGGCATCACAGTAAACTACAAAATCCTCCACTCCCTCGGGAAGGGCTAACACCGGGGCTTCGCACAATCTCTGGCGAAGAGTCTCAAATGAGGCCTGCTGCTCGGGTTCCCAAGTAAAAGTAACACCCTTCCGGGTCAATCTGGTGAGAGGAAAATCAATCTTGAAGAAGTATTTGATAAATCTCCGATAGTAACCGGCCAAACCCAGAAAACTCCTGATCTCGGACGGAGATATCGGCACCTCCCAACTCATAACTGCCTCAATCTTGGCCGAGTCAACCAATATCCCATTCTGATTAACGAGATGTCCCAGGAACTGGACCTCTCGTAACCAGAAATCACACTTGGAGAATTTGGCATAAAGCCTCTCCGACCTCAATACTCCAAGAATCTCTCTAAGATGCTCCTCGTGCTGCTCTCTGGACCTCGAGTACACCAGAATATCGTCGATGAACACGATCACCGATCGATCCAACATCGGCCTTCACACCCGGTTCATGAGGTCCATGAACACCGCTGGTGCGTTGGTGAGCCCGAAAGGCATTAACACAAACTCGTAGTGCCCATAACGAGTCCTAAAGGCCGTCTTCTGAATATTATCCTCGCAAACTCTCATCTGATGATAACCATATCTCACATCAATTTTGGAAAACCAAGATGCCCCCTGCAAGTGATCGAATAAATCGTCGATCCTCGGAAGTGGATAACGGTTCTTGACCGTCAGCTTGTTTAAGTCCCGGTAATCAATGCACATCCGGTGTGAACCATCCTTTTTCTTGACAAAAATGATCGGAGCTCCCCACGGCGAGCTACTCGGTCTGATGAACCCCTTCCCCAACAGCTCCTGGAGCTGTGAGGATAACTCCTGCATCTCTGGCGGTGCAAGGCGATAAGGTGCCTTGGCGATAGGCGCTGCACCCGGAATCAAATCAATCCGGAACTCCACCTGCCTCTCGGGCGGCACACCCGGCAACTCCTCGGGAAAAACATCCGGAAACTCGCACACTATCGGAACCTCAGAGATAGAACTCGGCCTCTCTGTTGCGGCCCGCGTATCCACCACGTACACCAAAAAGCCCATACAACCCTGCTGTAGGCTCTGTCTCGCTCTGGCAGCAGTGCAGAAAGCTGATCTAGATCTGGTACCCTCGCCATACACCCTAAGCACTCCCCCACTAGGGTCTCGTATAGTCACCATCTGACGCTCACAGTCGATTACAGCTCCAAACCAGCTCAACCAGTCCATGCCCACTATGACACATACATCACCTATCGCAATCGGTACCAAGTCTATCGGGAACTCAACACCGAAAATCTCTAGTACACACCCTCGGAATACATCAGTAGCAAAAACAGCATGCTCGTCGGCTATAGAAACTCTCAGAGGTCGACTCAACGCCTCACGTCGGATACTGATGTGGCGATTAAAAGCTAAGGACACAAAAGATCGACGCGCACCCGAGTCAAACAACACTAAAGCAGGTACAGAACTCACAAGAAAAGTACCTATACACAGCACAATGTAAGTATAAACAAATTTCAAAACAACATAGATAAGGAGATACATACCAGCAACAACATCAGGCGCAGCACGGAACTCCTCCGCTGTCAGCTGAAATGATCTCCCACGAGCCCTCGGAGGCTCGGCCTTCCCTGGCCGGCCATCAGTAACACGCAAAGCAACAGGAGTGGTAGTCTGGGCGGATCCCTGGGTAAGCTGAGGACACTTGGCCTTTCGATGGCCTGTCTGGTTGCAGTGAAAGCAAACAAAAAATCCCTTGAAGCAGTCCCTCGCCATATGCCCCTCCTTGCTGCATTTGTCGCAAATCCTTGCCCGGCAAGATCCCTCGTGGGTCTTGCCGCACTTGCTACAAGTGCGGCCCTTCTGGCATCCAACTCTCGAATCAGTGGGCTTAGCCCGCTTAGCCGCCGGCTGTGACTGTGTCGGTCTCATATCTCTCCCCTGTTGTTCTCCCTCCTCTCTAGTCTAAATCTCCAACTCAATCTCCCTCCTCCTGGCATTGGTCTGCAACTCAGCCAATGTCCGATAAGACGAGTTCGCTACAAACTCGTGAATATCCCTCCTCAAGATGATTAAATACAGACTCACACGTGCCTGCTCCGTGGACACGTGCTCAAGGCAGAACATCGCCCTCTCATGAAACATCCTAGTAATCTCAATCACCGACTCTGTCTTCTGCTTGAGAGACAGAAACTCCTGTGTCAAACATTCCCTCTCCACCTGGGGAACATACTCATCTCGAAACAACTTGGTGAACCTCTCCCAAGTCACTGCAGCATGATCTGCAGGGGTAAAATCAGTTGTCACAAACTTCCACCAGTCCTTCGCTCCCAAGCGAAGCTGGTTCAGCGTGAACCGGACTCTCAGATGCCCTGGACATGAAATATAAAAGCATCCCTCAATATCAGTGATCCATCTCATGGCAGCAATCGGATCCTGTGTCCCATCAAACTCTGGTGGCTTCGTGTTGCTGAACTCCAGGAACAACAACGTGACACCTCCTTATGGTCTTGAATCAATTAGGGCTGCGGTGGTTGCGGCAGCAGCAGCCTCAGTAACAGCCGCGTAGCGCTCATCGAAAGTCTCAATCAACGTGGTCTTAATAGACCCAAACATATCTGATATCGCCTCTCGGATAGCTGCGCCCACCTCATCATGGATGATCCTGCATATCTCCTCGTCACTGGTACCACTAGTGCCCTCGGGGTTGTGGCGTGTACCCACCATAATGTCTCTGAAACACAACACAAAAATAATCATAAACTCATTCGAGCATACTCACACTCGAATTCCCACCCCTACACGCTCCTTAGTATCCTAAGGATTCTTACTTGGGTTACATACAGATCCGGTGCTTTCAGTAGTACGGGCCCAATACTACCTTCCATACCAACCTGTATTCATCCCAAGTCCTCCTCCTAGGATTCTAATTCACAAGTACTCTATCTCTCACAAATATCAGACTACTCTCTCAGTAGGCTAATCGTATGATAATCTAGGTATCTCTCCTAGATTACCCATCGACTCAGAACTCAGCACATACTCAGGGAAAATAACAGATAACACTGATCAATAGCATCTCCTAGGCTAAGGCATCACAAATCAGGCAACTCTAGCCCTAGAATATGAAATACCTAGCCTATTCTCTAGCATGCATTTCTAATATCTCATAAACATCTCATAAATATCTCATAAAGTAAACAACTAAGGGTATTTTGGGAAACCACCGTTCGGGCTCTGGCTGATTGTACACCGCTCCTTCTCGTTTTTAGAAACTCTTACTCGGTTTTAGAAAAATCATTTCTTTTGAAATTTTTTCTCAAATCCTCAGTTTGAGTCCAGACATACCCGAAGGTGCATCCGAATCCCTCAAACCAAGGCTCTGATACCAACTTGTAACACCGTAAAACCACAAGTGTCTCAAATGTCATTTATTATATTTCGTAAAACCACAAGGTGCATCCGAATCCCTCATTTATTATATTTCATAAAACCACAAGTGTCTCAAATGTCAACATATATCCGTAAATAAAGTCAATCCCAGAATCCTCAACATAGTCTCGAACAGGTGTGTACAAGCATGCCGGTGCCTTCCCGCGGTCCTGAGAGGTACCTGAAACACATCACACATAACACGGTAAGCACGAAGCTTAGTGAGTTCCCCAAAATACCACATACACAAATAATAAGCCTCTCATGGCTATAACTCGGCATGGACCCTCCGGTCTCATGCGTCTCGGTGTGGACCCTCCGGTCATGTGTCTCAGTGAGGACCCTCCGGTCTCACAGCTCGATTTGGACCCTCTAGTCCAGTATCTCAGTGAAGACCCTCCGCTCCCACAACTCGGTTTGGACCCTCCGGTCCTATCTCAGTAAACACAGAATATAGCATATCTATCACACAAACAAGATGCATATTATCATATAACTCAAGTAAGCACATAGGACCCTCCGGTCGCACAAAGATACCACTCATGGTATGTATACTGAGAAGACTCACCTCGTAAGTAAGCAAGGAAACTGAATACCCCTCGAACAGTCTAACCCCCGCCTACATGTAACAAGCATCTCTAATTAACACTTAAAGATCATAATTCTAAATAAACTCATGATAGTCCCTCTTTAGCTCCTAGGACGAGTAAAAGACCATTTTACCCCTCTATGGTCCCCATAATCTCTGCCTTGACCAAACCCTAAAGTCAACAGAAGTCAACACTCTAGTCAACTGTCCATGTTGACCTGACTCACCGAGTGCACCTATGTGACTCGCCGAGTCCCCCTTGTTCCTTCAGAACATCGTGAAAACCCAACTTAACTCGTCGAGTTGTTTCATCAACTCGCCGAGTGTAGCAACCCGAACCTTTTTCCGTTAAAGTTAGCCGTCTTCCGTTAAATAAATTCATATTTTATTTATTTTTTCCGTTAAATTCCTATGGTTTGGAAAATCATTTAAGTTATATAATTGAATTTTATATAAGAGTCGGAACCAAAATCGCGCGAAAAACCCGAGTTTCCTTCGAAAAATCAACAGTTTCGGCCTGAGTGGTGTTCACGGCCGTGAACCCGATCACGGCCGTAAACTCGCTCATGGATGGTGAACCGTTCACGGCTGGACCCTGCCACCGACCATACTCCCAGTCTATAAATACGTGATTCCTACCCTCATTTATACTTTTTCTGGCAGCAAACACACTTTCTCTCTCTAAAAACCCCCACCCGAAAACCCGAGATTTCTTAAGTTTTCTCTCCATCTAACACTCCATTTACCTTAAAACACGTTTTGGAACATATAACACCAGCCTTTTCGTCGATTCAAACATAGTTGTTCTTGAGTTCACGGCCGTACACCCTTCAAATCTTCAAACCTTCAAGGGCCGCAATCCATTCACGGCCGTGAACCCTTCAAGCATTCATATTTCCTTCAAGAGCACCGTTCACGGCCGTAAACCCTTCAAGGGCCTGTTCACGGCCGAGAACAGTTCACGGCCGTAATCCCCTTCACGGCCGCAAACCTTCCCAAGTCGTGAACTGGGCTGAAAACCCGCTTTCTCCGATTCAATTGAGTCCCGGTAACATTCCTAAACCAAAAGCCAGTGTTTTTCCAACACTATAAATAATGGTTTCGCTAATAAATGCATATGTGTATTTAATTGATATTAGGATCCCGTTAAGTGCCGCGTACATCAACCCGAGGGTCTTCACTCCCAGTTTCGTTGTCCGACATTTCACACAACCAACACTGAGTTCATACCCCTATGCTTTTTCTGTTTTAAATATTTTCAGGGGGAGAGTACAAGCCAAACACAAATGATTTTATGAATTTGTACAAAAGGATTCCAACACGATTAAAACTGATGCAATTGATACATCCATACGTTTTTCACATTTTATAAAATATTTAGATATTTTATCCCTTTTGTATTATGCTGAGCATAAGGGACGTTTTCAACTTAGTGCCAAATTGCATAGTTTTCAGATCAATTCATGAACCAAATACATAATACTTATGCAAACTATAATAGGTATAGTTTGGGGTTTCAATATACAGCTTTACAAATTCAGATCTTATACATTGTTAAACATATAAACTATGACAGGCTTAGTTTATGATATTCAATTATATCTCTCGGGTAACAAGAATTCATTACCGAATAGTTATTTAAGTATAATTATTACTCTATAAAGTGTACAAACTGATTCAATTACAAAAGAACAATATAGAACTATATGTAAACTAGTTAATACAAGATTGTGAGATAACTCTTCATTTGTACCTTTAGAGGTACAGGTTAAATCCTATCTTTTAGTATAATCATAGTCTCCCGGAGGGAGAGCGTGAGATTTGTGAATAGATCTATTCGCGACTGACAATCCCACACCTAAACTGCTAGCTACAGTTAGGCAGGCATGCCTGGGGTGACAAATATCATACCATCCGACGCCTGAAGAACGTCGTAGAGGTCATCAGTCAAATCAAGCATGGTTATACGACTCACAATAGTATAAACCAACCTTTCGTTTACGGGATTTCATTCTTCATTAGTTTTATTTTAATTAATAGAACTACTATACATTATACTGGAGGGTTTCAGGGGATAAAATACATGGTTTTATTTTAATTAATTAAACTATTATACGTACTGGTAATGACCAGAGTTTTCCAACTGAACATTTCATACATACTGGTGATAGCCAGGGTTTTGCGTACTTATAGATCACTGTAACGAACTCATATATTATAAAATATTGGATTTTCTTGGAAACATATAAACATTTTTCACCGATTCATTAACAGGTTTTCCTCACAAAAACATGTTTATGAACTCACCAGCTTTTATGCTGATACTCTCTTTTCAAAATCGCTTGTATTATCAGGAAATCAGTAGTCAGGTACCTCAGCAGACTTTTGAGAAGACTGAGCATATAGAGTCACGTCTTTATATTTTGTTAAACTTTTGATGTATATGAATATGAAGCAAACAGATGTAAATACTTTATATATATATATATACATATATATATATATATATATATATATATATATATATATATATATATATATATATATATATATATATATATCTATATATATATATATATATATATATATATATATATATATATATATATATATATATATTCAATGTAATGGTTGTGTTTACTTTGATTACTATGATGCAATTGTTGTGATACTACGCATGACGTTATCCACCCCCGAACGTTTCTGCCGTTTCGGTTTGGGGGTGTGACACCGAGTTACCCTTGTCCAGACTCATAGGGGAAAACCCTAGCCGACTCGTCGAGTCAGCTCATTGACTCGTCTAGTCCCTTAAGTCAAATTCTCATTCAGATGTTTGAAGGCAGATCCACCACCCCAAACTCTAGATCTAGCCTCCTAAGGTTCGAATGTCACGTAAAGGTTCGATCTTTACATTCATGCATGGCATATTTGCTCCATAATGCCACTACAAGCTCTAACTAAGGTGTTTAAGCACAAGAACTCTTTTATGGCTGGATAAAGCTGGGACCCTTAGACTCTAACACCACAGCCTCTCATACAATTTGGTTGAATTACACTTGATCAATTTTCGACCAAAACAATTTGGTGCCCATCGTGGGGCCGTGGTGTTCACAATCGTTCGAGAATCATGTCTACCCAACCAACCTTATCATCTTCCTCTATTCCTCCCATTTCCTCTAACCACCACCTCCAGGCGGAGCTACCAAAAAGACTTCTAAGGCACCGAAGAAAAACACCTCTCCGGTCACTACCCAAGGAATTTAGGATCCTCTTAGATTCTCCAAGGATCCTCCTCCCATCAGCTTCTTAGATTCTCCAAGACTCTCACCGATTTTAGTATAGATCTTGTGCTTTCAGTAGTACGGGCCCAATACTACCTTCTGTGACAACCCGAAACTTTTTCCGTTATCCTTACTCAATTTCCGTTAATCAAATTCGAGTTTTTATTTTAATTCCATCAAATTTGTTAGTTTGGGAAAGTCTTTGCGTTTAAATAAATCAATTCAGATTTATTCCTGTTCACGTCAGTATTATTTTTGAACTAACGGAATATTCCAAAATTTAGTACATCAAAGGAATCGGTGTTAGGATGAATTCGTTGAAGTTCTATACATGAAGCAAAACGAAAACCTCCTCAAAAAGGAGTTTTCGGTCAAGAACTTAAAGTTTTCGATCAAGGGACCGAAAACCCCATCTTATATATATATTTCATGATCATTTTGATCATTCTTCCCCTTTTTACAAGTCTAAAACTCGAAAACTCTCTCAAGTACCATCGAGTTCTTCACTTTGATCTTCAAATTCTCGAAAAATGTAAGTGTTTCTTTCACCTTGAATCGTTGATAGATCTTCCTAACTAGCATCCCCCTTTGATTTCATCCATTAACTTCATCTTTTTGGGTTTAATCTTCAAGAACACCAAGAACACCAAGAACACACACTAGTGTTTTGGTCCAAAAATCAACTCTTTTAGCCTCTAAATCGTAAGTATTACTTTCTGCACTTATTATCTAGTTGAAACTCTTGTTTAAAGCCTTGAAATAGTCATTTTTTCAAGAACAAAAGGAGTTTTCGGTTTAGTGCATCTCCTTAAACCGAAAACCCTAAAGAAAAGTGCATTTAAGACCTTAAAACACACTTAAGGCTTCAGATAAAACTTAGAGCCCCTTTGCATGTTTGAAAGCCCTTGAGAAACACCACATGCATCAAAGATCTGGAGTTTTCGGTTTTTGGACCGAGAACCCTTCGGACCGAGAACCCTTCGGACCTTCGAACCTTCGAACCGAGAACCATTAGGACCGAAAGCTCCTAGGAACATACCACTTGGACCGAAAGCTCCATTTGGTGACCATACACTCCTTTTAAGCAATCCTTTGTGATTGTAACACTTCCATATAAGTGTTTCCTAGACTATAAGGGTGTTATCCTTCTTAATTAGTTGAGTAAACACTAATTGTATACATATATATGTCATTATATGCTAAATAGGATCCGTACGTGTGCTCAAGACTTCACTTGACACTTAGCATCCTTTTTCCGATCTTACATTCGCATCACTCACTTCAGGTGAGTTCATACCCCTACGCTTTTTCCAAATTTTTCATGTTTTCAGGGGGGGAATACAAAAAAAAGTACAAGGAAACTTGCGCTCAAGTTGTTTCATTTTGCATAGAATGATTATATGTTTAACATGCTTTTAACTCAGAAAACCGTTTTACCAATCGATTAAGAAATCAACTCATAGAAACAGTTTTCAAAACTAAAGCAAGGAATTTGTAAACCTTATCATAAAATGTGATATTTTATAAAGGATTTATACAAAACATAAACAAGATTTTCGGTACTATTACTTGTAAGTTTGTTATTTTAGGATTGGAGACACGTCCTTGGTAACACTCCACCGGATTCGTGAGTGTAGGACTAGCCCTTATGACCAGAATCTCTTGTAGGGAGAGCGTGAATATTGTGTATAGATCTATACGGGACTGACTATCCCGCACCTCGCTGCTAGCTACAGTGGGACCGTTAAGTCTACGGTGACAAAGTCATAAAAGGATACTGGCCCCGTTTCGTGCCATATCTAGTTTAATGTATGGTTATAAAACTCGCAACCAAGATAACAGAGATTCACTTTTGTAATAATGAAACAAATGAACTAACCTCAAAGTAATAACTGATTTGATTACTAGAGGGCATTAGTAATGCCCTTAGGATCTAGTTCACTACTTATTTATTAGTTCTATTTATGTAATAAGACTATTACATCTCACTGAGAGTAAACAGGGTTTTTCAAGGAAACTACATCTAACGATACAAGTATGGTAGATACTTGTACACCTCATTTCAGAATCGATAACCAACTATCAACTTTTAAGGAAAATATAGGATTTTCCTGGGATAACTAAACCATTCGTAAACAGGCTGTTTAACTAATGATAATCGAACTTCTTTCATAAGAAAATATAGGATTTTCTTGGGAAACACTTTTCAAAGGATTAAAGAAACATTTCTATCATCAGAACTAAAACGCTTATGAACTCACCAACTTTATGCTGATATTTTAAAACTGCTTGTATTCTCAGGGCATCAATAGACAGGTACTCCTGCCAACTTTTGGAGAAGACGGAACATTCTGAAGTCACGTCTTTTACTTTTGTCATATACCGTTATGTATAAACCATGTTTTTGAACAATGTAAATACTCATATTATAATGTAATGGTTGTGTTTACTTCGCTTACTATGATACAACTGTTGTGATACTACATATGACGTCCTCCGCCCCGGAACGTTTCCGCCATCGGTTTCGGGGTGTGACAGATTGGTATCAGAGCTATTGTTTATAGTGAACTAACTATACCGAACCTTACATAGTATACAACTATAAACACTAAGGGGCTGAACTGCTCTGAACTAAAAGTATACTTTTAAAATACAAGTATTTTCTCAAAAAGTATACAAGTATACCTACATACCAGAATCAATATCATAAGTAGAACAAAACAAAAGTATTTTGGATGTTGAACATTGCGGTTAAACCTGGGCAGTTATGTAATCATGTCTAGGGTCAATATAGCCTGATCAACTATATTCATTCGAGACATGACCAACATGTGCTTGAGAGTGACTTTGGTGTTGCAACAGGCCTAAAACTTACCAAGTATCCATACAACTTAAAATACTATAGGAGTATTTTGGTAAGAGCCGAATACATTGTAGAAATTCATTCCTAGTGTTGCTACCTATTCGTTTCTTAGCGATAACTTACTTGCATTAGTAACTTTCCTTTACTTATCGCTTGGTAGAACACTTTATTATCAGGATAGGATATATTTTGTTTCATATATCTCGAGGACTTACCATCCTCTTCTTCCTGATTGTCTCTAGAACAAGATGCCTCCTCGAAAAAGACCTATCAGAAGAAATGACGACGCTCCACCACCACCACCGCCCCCTTAGTTCGATCTCGTTATGTTCCAAGCAGCTGTTACTGCTGCTGTGGCTGCCGCGATGTCACAGATGAATCCTGGCGGATCTGGTGGTCAGGAAGGTGGTACGCATCCCCAAAATCATGAAGGTGGTCAGGGACACCAGAAGGAGTGTTACTATAAGGACTTCATGGGCGCGAAACCCACATCTTTCGACGGCAAAGGAGGATTTATTGCCCTGACTCAATGGATCGAGAAAATCGAATCCATTTTTGAAATCTGTTCCTGTTCTGAAGCCAACAAAGTAAAATCCGCCGCTTGCACTTTCGCCAACAGGGCGCTCACCTGGTGGAATGGTCGGGTCAAATCCCTAACCCTGCCAGTGGCAAATGCTATGGGTTGGCAAAGTTTAAAGGAACTCATGATAGCCGAGTACTGCCCACGAGGCGAGATGCAGAAACTAGAGCACGAACTTTGGAACCTGATGATGAAAGAATCCGACATTGCTGCCTACACTTCTAGGTTTGAAGACCTAGCGCTTCTTTGCCCGGGAATGGTCACCCCGGAAAGCAAGAAGATAGAGAGATACATTTGGGGACTGACACAACCCACCAAAGGAAATGTCTTGGCTGCTAGGCCAAACACCTTTGATAGCGCTAAGTGTCTGGCGCAAACTCTCATAGATCACAGAGTTGATCTGGATAAAGTGGCAACCGCTCCTGAGCCAACTAAAGGGAGTGGTGAGAAAAGGAAGTTTTGGAAGCAGCGGAAGGGCCAGTCTTCACAAGAGCCCTCGAAGAAACAGCAAACGGTGGCAGTCCACGCTGCTACTACTCCTGCTGCTGCTCCTGCCACTCAAGCACCTACCAGTGGATATACTGGTACCCTCCCTTGGTGCAGCAAATGCAACTATCATGATCGCATCCCTGGCCCATGCCGTGAAATGCTCTGCAGCAACTGTGGCAAGAAGGGTCACATGGCTCAAAGCTGCAGAACTCCAATCCAACCAACCGATCCGGCCTCTGGAGCAGGTGTCGGTAAAGCCTGTTATGGCTGTGGGGAAGTCGGGCATTTCAAGAGAAACTGCCCCAAGGAAACAACAGCAGGTGGCACAGGGAGAGTGCTAACGATGGGTCAAGAAGAGGCAGTTGCAGACCCCACCGTTGTTTCGGGTACGTTCCTCCTCGAAAACTCTTATGCATGCATTCTTTTCGATTCTGGTGCGGAGAGAAGTTTTGTTAGTCATGCATTCAAGCATCTTCTTAGGCATAAACCTCAACCACTAACTGAAACATTTACCGTCGAGATGGCTAACGGTGAGAAAGAGAGCACTAATGATATATTCGTAGGCTGTACTCTTACCCTAAACGATCATTCTTTTCCCATCGACCTTATCCTAGTCTCCATAAAAAGCTTCGATGTCATCATCGGCATGGATTGGTTGAGCCCCAATCATGCTGATATCCTTTGTTACGAAAAAGCTATCAGCCTCAACCTCTCTTCTGATGAAACTCTCGTAATTTACGGCGATAAACTCAGTTCGAACCTCCGTATCATTTCATGCATCCAGGCCCAAAAACTCTTGCGAAAGGAGTGTTATGCATTCCTAGCTCACGTCATTAACGAGAACCAGGAAGTTAAAGACCTCGAGAGCATCCCCCGAAGTCTGCAACTTTCCCGATGTTTTTCCCGAAGATCTCCCGGGAATCCCTCCCGAACGCCAAGTCGGGTTTTGTATCGACTTAGTCCCCGGAGCTACCCCCGTAGTTAAATCCCCATACCGATTAGCACCGTCAGAAATGCAGGAGTTATCCAGTCCGCTCAATGAGCTGCTCAGCAAAGGATTCATCAGACCGAGTTCCTCACCCTGGGGAGCCCCGATCTTATTTGTGAAAAAGAAGGATGGATCCTTTCGGATGTGCATTGACTACCGAGAGCTGAACAAGCTCACAGTAAAAAACCGTTACCCTCTTCCTCGAATCGACGACCTCTTCGATCAACTTCAAGGAGCCAGCTACTTTTCCAAAATAGACCTAAGATCAAGGTACCATCAGCTACGAGTCCATGAGAGTGATGTTCCTAAGACAACATTTCGGACTCGGTATGGTCATTACGAATTTGTAGTGACGCCCTTCGGCCTAACCAACGCACCAGCGGTATTCATGGACCTGATGAATCGGGTGTGCCGTTCTTTCCTAGACAAGTTCGTAATCATGTTCATAGACGATATACTTGTCTATTCCAGAAGTGAGGCAGATCATCGACAACACTTGAGATCGGTGCTGGAAACCCTAAGGACGGAGAAGCTGTACGCGAAATTCTCCAAGTGCGAATTCTGGATTCGCAAGCTAATCTTCCTAGGTCACGTGGTAAGCGAAGAAGGCATACACGTGGACCCCTCCAAAATCAAAGCGATAGAGAACTGGTCAGCACCGAAGACGCCCACAAAAATCCGCCAATTCTTGGGTCTTGCTGGCTACTATCGCAGATTTATCCAGAATTTCTCCAAAATTGCCAAACCCTTAACCACTCTGACTCAGAAAGGCATACCCTTTTGTTGGAGTGAAAAGCAAGACTCTGCATTCCAAACATTGAAGCAGGCCCTGTGCAGCGCACCTATCTTGTCTCTGCCCGAAGGGATGGAGGACTTCGTTGTCTACTGTGATGCATCCAATCAGGGCCTAGGCTGTGTGCTCATGCAACGGGGAAAAGTCATTGCTTATGCCTCAAGACAGCTGAAAGCACACGAAGTCAACTACACAACGCACGACCTGGAATTAGGAGCAATGGTCTTCGCACTGAAGATATGTAGACATTATCTTTACGGAACCAAGTGCACTATCTTCACTGACCATAAAAGTCTGCAACATATCTTCGACCAGAAGGAGCTGAACATGAGACAACGGCGATAGGTTGAGCTACTCAGCGATTACGAGTGAGAAATCCGCTACCATCCCGGCAAGGCCAATGTAGTAGCAGATGCCCTCAGCCGGAAGGAGTATTCAAGTCGTAGAGTGAAGGCACTGACCATGACTATCCATTCCCATTTATCCGCGCAAATCAAAGAGGCTCAGTTGGAAGCTTTAAAACTAGAGAACATGCCGGGTGAAGCCTTGAGAGGAATGGAAAAGAACCTAGAGATCAAGGGAGACGAAGTCTATTATTTCATGGACCGGATCTGGACCCCAAAGTTCGGTGGTTACAGAGAGGTTGTAATGGACGAAGCTCACAAGACCAGATACTCCGTTCACCCAGGTTCGGACAAGATGTACCTCGATCTCAAGAAACTGTATTGGTGGCCGAACATGAAAGCAGAGATCGCTACCTTCATGGGCAAGTGCCTGACTTGCGCCAAGGTGAAAGTCGAATATCATAAACCCTCAGGTCTACTCCACCAACCGGAGATACCTGAGTGGAAGTGGGAGAAAATTTCTATGGATTTTATCACCAAATTACCCAAGTCTTCGAGTGGGCACGACACCATCTGGGTAATTGTCGACCGACTGACTAAATCCGCTCACTTCCTACCAATCAAAGAAACTTTCAAAATGGAGAGACTCACGCGAATCTACATCCAAGAGATATTCCGACTGTACGGTGTGCCTGTGTCCATTATCTCCGATCGAGATAGCAGGTTCACTTCGAGGTTCTGGCAGTCACTACAGAAAGCTCTTGGAACTAAGCTGGATATGAGCACAGCTTACCATCCTCAGACTGATGGACAGAGTGAGAGAACAATTCAGACATTGGAGGATATGTTGAGAGCCCGCGTCATCGATTTTGGCGCGTCATGGGACACTCATATTCCTTTGGTTGAATTTTCCTACAACAACAGTTACCACACCAGCATCAAAGTTGCGCCTTTTGAAGCCCTCTATGGTCGCAAATACAGATCCCCTCTGTGCTGGGCTGAGGTGGGTGACACTGATGAATCAAAGAATCGAGTAATGAATTAATCAGAGTATGAATTCAAGTAAGAGTGCGAGATTGGAACACGGAATGTAAATATGATCTGTTATGCTTTATTACGCTTTCGAATTCTTTACAGAGTACAAGAGACAAGTCTGTAAAAGTTCTTATCTAACTCTAGTAAATAACCCTATTTATAGGGAACTGAAAGCGTACAAAAAATATACTAAGGCATAGACACTAAGGCTTCGAATAAAAGTGCCCTAGTAAAATACATTACAAAATATTCGAAGAGTACAAAACATACTTCGACTAATTACAACAATTCGACCCTTACAATCTCCCCCTTTGTAATCATAGTCGAAGTCTTCAATTTGTAAGAAGCGTGATGGAATACAACAACACTCTTTGAATCTTCGTGTACCAGGAGATAATCTTCTTCAGCTCTTTCTTATCACCTTCATTATTCTTCTTGCAATGATTCATACGAACAATCAAGTTCGTATATTGAGATGTAGAATATCTCTCGACTTCACTTGCTTGAAATAAGAACCGTTTAGACTTTCCAACTTTGTCTTTTCCTGCGAAGACAATTCCAAAAGGCTTCAGGCAAATTTCACCATCAGCATACTTTTTCAATTCAACCTGAGTCTTCGGAGGAGCCATAGGTGCTTTTATTTCCATTCCCTTGGCAGTAGCTAACTCCACATATGTTAGTGCCAAGCACTCATAATAATTTTCGATAAAAATCTTGATGTGAGCTACTCCAAGCTTGAATTCATCCGGTTCAGTGTTTTGAAGGAATGAAAATGATTTGTCTTTTAAGAGAAATGCAACTTGTATGAGATCATACAAGTTCATCAAAGGAAAATCAGTAATCGTAAATTCGCAAATCTTTCCATTTGACTTGGCAACCACATACTTAACATTCTGGACTGTGTTTTCGAAAATCACATCCTTCTTCATACTGATCAGTTTCTTGATTTTAATCAATGACCATACTTCCTCAGGGGCTTTTCCAAGAACAGCATGAAAACGAATTTTCATGTGTGTACCTTCATCTTTATTTTTAAAATTCCCTTCTGCTTTGAATTGAGGCATGATAAACATCATTTCGTTTATGGGAAAGTCCAGCTGGCTTGCATCAGTGTTTGTGACCAAATAGCTCTGCTTTGGTTTCTTTTCGAATGTATACATGTGATTGAACGCAACCTTGGCCTCGATTGTTTCATAATTATAATGTTTGGCTGGATCACGTTTATCCATTCCCTTCGGATCACTAGCTCGTTGAGTCATAATGCTTTGGATAATCCTCAGTTTTTCAATTTCAGCTTCTGCTTCAGCCTTCTTTTCTTCTTTCGATTTTTCCACAAGAATTGATTTCCCTTTATCTTTCAAGGGTGGATTATCAATTTTTTTCTTTTGGATTCGAACCACTCCCACCAGTCTCCGAAGATTTACCAATCACAATTCCTTTCGAAATTGGTCTTGCAATTGGTATTGTTGTTACGACTGTTGAAGTAACCATTTCAGCAGAAACAATTATTGGTTTTGTTGTTGGGATTTTTGAAGAAAAAACTTTTCCCACAACTTTCGCATCCTCACCACTAGCCTTCGACTCAGTAGTTTTTCTTTCTCCCCCTTGCACCCCTGTGAAAACAGGCGGGGCATTTGTTGTTGGAAGAAGGCTTGATATGCGAAAGAGAGGAGCGAGTTGTTTGTTGAGAATGGCTTCGAATTGTATAAACTTCCGAGATAAAAATTCAGGAGTAATCAATGGAGAAGAAACCGGCCTATCAGAAATCTCTTTTAACTCCTTGAGTAATTTAAACACTTCTTCAAAGCTTGCACTTTCGGATGTTGAAAGTTGAGTAATTTGAGGACTCAAATTTTCATACAACTTAACAAATCGAGTGACTGCGTCACAAATGATATCAACCTTTTGATGCAATGATGCATAGTCATGTTGAACAGTTGCTATTTCTCTTTTCATATCTTCACGAAGTTCGTGAATTTGCAAGTTGACATCCTCTTGTACTTTCTTCACATCTTGAATAAAAAGAACATGTCGTTCCTTTGCAACATTCTTCAATTCTTTCAGATTACCAGCAAACTTCGAATTCTGAGAATTGATCCGAAGTTCATTGTTTTTTATCATTATGATCAATCTTCTCCGAGACTCGAGATTCAGAATCTTTAATCATCCTCGACACTTTACTTATGATTCTGGATTCAAACACCTTCAGCAACGAATCAACTTTAATACTTGAAACAGACGAACCAACCCCGAGATCTACTTGAGATTGAATGATAGAATTCAACTTTTGATTTAAAATCTTAAACTGCTTCATGGTCATCAGCATGTGATCTGGAAACTGCTCTTCTTCTTCATGAAACTCCAAATCTTCAAACATTCCGCCAAACCCCTCATTATCAGTCTCTGTCTCCATACAAACAGTTTCTTCAACAGGTGAATTTGGTTTGGGTGGCTCAGTAGATTGAGAAGAAAAAATAGAAGTAAAGGGTTGATCAAGAATGTGTGCGAATGTTGGGGAATCTGTTGTTGAAGTAAGAGGAGTAGAAGATAATGGTAAGGAAACAATACTTGCAAAAGGAACAGAAGTAGATGGACCTGTAGCTTCATTTTTAGAAGCTCCTTCACCCATATTGACATTTGCATCCGTATCAGATACGTGTGCAGGGATGCCTGAAGTTCGAACCTCCTCAGGAACTGATTTGGCAATCGAAACTTCGAGTGGTATGACGACTGTCTTCTCAGGAGTAGAACTTTCTGTGATAAGAGTAAACTCTGGAGTTTCTGGAATTCTTTCACCTTCATCTTCGGTTGACTCAGTAGAAATCACAAGTTTGCGAGTCTTCTTCTTCTTCTTCTTCGTCAAACGTTTTGCCATATTTTCAGCCCTTCGTTTCTTTGACACAGGAGAAACATGTGCGCGCACTTCCCTAATTAAAACGCCTTGATGAGTGATTTGAGGCTTTCGAATCATTTGTTGTGTGGGAGACTTGCGTTTATGGTATGACTTCATTTTAATTCTTCGAAACATTCCAGTCTTCAAAGGAATGATAACATTTTCTTGTGTTTCCTCAAGAATGGACTCAACCACTTGAGTCTCAGCAACAGATACTTCAACAGTTTCAGGCTTCTTCTTGGGAGATTTCGAAGATTTTGACTCAGTTTCATTCTTCTTCGTCTTCTTGGATTTCGTATCTTCTCTATCCAACAGTACGCCAGTTTCGATTGTAGAATCAATAGTCTGCAAATATGCCACTAAAACTAAATTCGAAGGATCGACCCTTTTAAGCATTGCATCGGGAATACGAGCAACTGATGGAAAAATTTCAGCACTGTCTGTGACATCCTTCGGATAGTGGTATGGTTGAAAAACTACTCTTTCTTCATCAGTGGGTACTAAAATACCTTCCTTATTGTAGAAATGTTGCAAGTTCAAGCTCCAGTATCTTGCATACGAAATGCCATGAATGACATTCGTATGTTCTACACCCTTTTGAAATTCCTTCCATAATTGAGTAGAATAGTCCACTTGAATATCATAATATATGCCAGCAACCATGGCATAAACTTTCATCCTTCCTTTATCAAGACCAGCGGATCGCCCAGTCAAACATCTTAGAAAAATTCCAAATAAGAAATTCCAGATTCTTGGAAGTCCAGATTTCTTAAAATCACTAATCTTGGACAATGGTGGCTGATATCCCATCTCATTGAACATGTGAACGATTTGTGGAAAAGTAAATGAAACATATGGAGGCGAATTCGGAATATCAAGAATTTGACAAAATAGTTTCTTGGTTAGCCTGACCTTTTTATCGTTCACCAGATGAAATGTAATTGTATCAGATGCTTTGTTGTATGTTGCAGTCGATCCTGCTTGAGAAAGCCAGGACAATGGAACAGAGAAAGAGTTGAACATCGCTTTAGCCCAAACTGAGTTCTTCAAAGCAACTATGAGCATCTTTAATTCTTTCGGATACTGAGAAACTTCACCCTCCAAGTAGTAGTTTGTTGCTTGAATCTTCATTATTGGTAATGAAGAGGCATCTTCAGTTGTATGAGAATCAACATGAGCAGAAGTCGCCATTGTTAGGGTTTGAAGAAGATGATGAACAGAGAATTTTGGGAAATTTGCTTTTTGATCGCGTAAACGGACAATGAACCCTTGAATCCCCTTTTATATGTAACCCTGAAGTTTGAATTTGAAGCGGGATGTGTATTTAATGAAATCCGACGTGACACCTTGAAAGTCGGACCATTGCTGCTGAAAAGTAGCCATGCGTCAAAAAGTAGTTGTCACATCACCTTGAAAACCGGACAGAATACCATACGTCATTTAAAAACAGCCTGTCTTGTGATCACCAAGAGTATTGTAACCGTCAGAACCCTTCGAATGGAAGCAAGGCTCTTTCATTTTTGGGATGAAAAGCGAAGTCATACGCCAGAAGTTCGGAATCATCAGCCTGAGTTGGTATTACTCAGAACCTCAAGGATTTCGTGAGTGCTGTGTTCCAAAGAATAGAGACGTGAAACAAATATAAGAAAAATATGGGATAGTGTGATGTCAAACTATTGACACAAAAGCAAATTCAATCCCGGGCAAAGATTACTTCATTAATCATTAAGAGAAATGATCAATAGCTTGTGTGGGTTCCCGTGAATTACAATCGAATACTTGTTGATAAGTATCGAAGGGCTTCTTTTATAATTCTTCGTGGGTAGTTCAAAAAAATTTCGTTACATGTCAACCTAAACATAAGGTGAGAAATTGTAACAGAAATTACTTGTTTGACCAGTGTAGTCAGTGACAAGTTGACGTTGAAAAATTTTGAAATAACTAGGACATTCGAATGAAACTCACACGGAAATAATATTCAAGAAAAAAATTTGTGTTCTGGATCTTGTTGGGTAACAAACATCGTTGGTTTCGAATGTTTGATCAAGACCATGCATTCGAAATGAATATGATTTGAAGTTTCGAATTTTGGTACAGAAACAAAAGTTTCATGAAAATCTGGAACTTAGTTCCCCGTCAATTCCTTAAAAAAATAATGAAAATTGGGTTTCACTTTCATCACGGTCTCATGATGTCAGATCATAAACACAGAGTTTTGATATATCTAAGTCTCGATGGGTTTGATCAGAGACCTCTCGGACATATGTCTTCGTGTGTGATCGTGTAAGAACTTTATGGATGAAAAAGATTGATTTAAGACATGAAAAGTACCTCTGTTATGTTTGAACCAAACAGTAAACTCTTAACTCATTTTGAGAAGAGTAAGGTAGCTCAGAGACTAATGTGAATATAAGCCTGATTGGGAAGAAATCTTCGTATGAATAATTTCATTAAGGCTTTCGTACACACACATTGAGTCATGGAGGCTTTGGTCAACATGCAGCAGCATGTTTCTAGGGACAACCTAACTAGTTCGAATGATGAAAAATTTATCAATTCATACGAAAAATGTACCTTACCCTAGTACTGCAATCGTAATTCCCTCTGAATCTGTATGATAATCTACAACAACATACTAAAAAGAAATAAGAATCAAAATATTTTTGTTGTTTTGATTTTTCGAAAATAAAGACAAAACAAACTAAAATCTTTTTGGATTTTTGAATTTTCGAAAATTGAATTACAAAACTAAATAAAATCTTTTTGGATTTTTGATTTTTCGAAAATAAAGACAAAACAAACTAAAATCTTTGTGGATTTTTGAATTTTCGAAAATTGAGACAAAACAAACTAAAATCTTTTTGGATTTTTGAATTTTCGAAAATTGAATTACAAAACTAAATAAAATCTTTTTGGATTTTTGATTTTTCGAAAATAAAGACAAAACAAACTAAAATCTTTTTGGATTTTTGAATTTTCGAAAATTGAGACAAAACAAACTAAAATCTTTTTGGATTTTTTGAATTTTTGAAAATAAACAATACTTGTTGTAAAGATGCGAAATTTTATCATCTCCTTTTAAGTAACAAATGTACGAATTCGAAGAGGTCGAAGCGTTGACTATGAACAGTAACAGCTGAATCAACCCTTAAAATAAGTAACAAATGTGTGAATTCGAAGGGGTCGAAGCGTTGACTATGAACAGTAACAGCTGAATGCTGAATGACTTTGCCTTGTCTTTTATTAAGCGCCTCTAATTCATTCCTAATCGTGCATCATTCTTCTTTTTCGCATGGAACAGAATTTCCATCGATCATTCTAAGTCCCTCTATAATTCTTACAAGGGATTTTTCATCTAAAGGTTTCGTGAAAATATCAGCTAGCTGATCAGTTGTTTTCACGAAATGTACTTCAATATTCCCATCCTCCACGTGATCCTTGATAAAATGATAACGAAGAGTTATATGTTTAGTCTTCGAATGCTGCACAGGATTATGACAAATTCTTATAGCACTTTGGGAATCACAATATAATGGAATCTTTTTCATATTTATTGCATAATCACGTAATTGACTTTGTATCCATATTATTTGTGAAGTGCAAGCAGCAGCAGCCACATATTCTGCTTCAGCTGTTGAGATTGATACGCATGTTTGCTTTTTCGACTGCCAGCTCACCAATTTGCCATCGAGAAATTGACATCCACCACTTGTTGTTTTTCGATCAAGATTACAACCACCCAAGTCTGCATCCGAATATGCTTGTACAAAGAACCCAGTGTTCGAAGGATACCACAATCCTAACGAAATTGTTCCTTTAAGATAACGAAATATATTCTTCACAACAGTGAGATGTGGTTCTCGTGGATTTGACTGATACCTTGCACAATTACACACAGAAAACATGATATCAGGTCTACTTGCAGTAAGATAAAGTAATGAACCAATCATGCTTCTGTAAAGAGTTAGGTCAACTGCAAGTTTATCTAACGAAGGTGTTAATTTTATGCCAGTTGCCATTGGAACTCGTAACTTCGTGCTATTCGTCAATCCAAACTTTTCCAGCAGATTCTTCGTATATTTTTCTTGATTGATAAAAATTCCTTCTCTGTTTTGACGAATATTCAAACCAAGAAAATTATTGATTTTTCCCATCATGCTCATTTCAAACTTACTCTTCATCAAATCTTCGAATTCTCTAGACAAAGTAGGGTCAGTTGAGCCAAAAATAATATCATCAACATAAATTTGAACAAGCATTAGATGATTCCCCACTTTCTTTCGAAATAATGTAGGATCAACTGATCCTTGTTTAAATTTAGATTGTTTCAAGAATGAAGTAAGAGTTGCATACCATGCTCGTGGTGCTTGTTTCAAACCATAAACTGTCTTATCTAAAATATAAACATGATTTGGAAATTCTTCGTTAATGAAACCTGGGGGTTGTTCCACGTATACTGTTTCTTCAAGCTCTCCATTTAGAAATGCACACTTCACGTCCATTTGATAAACATCAAAGTCCTTGTGAGCTGCATAAGCCAGAAATATACGAACCGCCTCGAGTCTTGCGACAGGGGCAAAAGTTTCTTCATATTCGATTCCTTCTTGTTCTGAATATCCTTTGACAACAAGTCTGGCTTTGTTTCGAACAATATTTCCATCTTTGTCGGTTTTATTTTTGTAAATCCATTTTAACCCGACAATCGAAACATTTTTAGGTTTAGGAATTAATCTCCAAACCTTGTTTCGTTCGAATTCAGACAATTCAGATTGCATTGCAACAACCCAATCTGAGTGTTCCATTGCAATCTTAACTGTTTTTGGTTCAATTTTAGAGATGAAAACATTGAACATGCAAAATTCTTGATGAGTATTCAATACCTCATTCTTTGCACGAATTTGAGCTCTTGTTAAGACTCCCTCTTGTGGATTCCCAATTACTTGATCCTTCGGATGATCTCTTGTCCATTTTTCCATTGGTGGATATGCTGGATCAAAATCTAAAGGTGCATCTTCGTATATATCATCGTGTTCTGAGCCTACAATCGAACAAACATCATCTAAATCAGTATTATTTTCAATATTCTCTAAATGCTCCCCCTCAACATTATGCTCCTCCTCAACATCAGAATTCAATCTTTCTTTCTCCCCCTCGAAAGAATGTTCTCCGTTATTGAATGTATTCGAATCCAAGTGCTCCCCCTCTACTGGATTATTTTGCATACTTTCGCCTTTCTCTGAAGAATTGGATGTTGAATCATCAATAAGCTTTGTTTGTTCAGAGAGATGATTGTCATTTGCATTTATTTCAGCATCAACAGCATGATCTGAAATTCCAAATATTAAATCATAATCAATATCTAAGGTTTGTGAGGATTCAGATTCATCTTGTATGTCTTTCAGAATAGGATGATTTTCAAACAGTGATGTTGTTTGTTTAATGTAGTAATCATCAAATGTAAGATTAAAAGTTTCTTCAACTTTTCGTGTTCTTTTGTTCAACACACGATATGCAACTGAATTATGTGAATATCCCAAGAAAATCCCTTCATCAGCTTTAGCGTGAAATTTCATAAGATGATCCTTGAGATTCATAATGAAGCATCTACATCCGAAAACATGGAAAAATTTGACGTTAGGTTTTCGATTGTTGAGAATTTCATATGGTGTAATGTTAAAACGACGATGAATGAACGATCTGTTTTGAGTGAAACATGCAATTGATACAGCTTCAGCCCAAAGGTATTGTGGAAGATTCGCATATGCCAACATAGTCCTTGCCGCTTCGCATAGAGACCTATTTCTTCGTTCAACAACACCATTTTGTTGTGGTGTGTATGGTGATGAAAAATTATGCGAAATTCCTTTGTCCACCAAAAACGAATCAAGAATATTGTTCTTAAATTTAGTTCCATGATCACTCTTAATTTTTCGAACAATTTTCTTCAATGTTGTTTCCATCTTTTTGATAAAATCGATCATGATTTGAGAAACTTTGGATTTAAACCTGAGAAAATAAACCCACGTAAATCTGGAAAAATCATCAACAATAACTAAAATGTACCGTTTCTTGTTGAGAGTTGAAACAGTCGAAGGTCCACACAAATCAATATGTAAAAGCTCCAGAGGTGCAACAATTTTCGAATCTATTGTAATTGGATGACCTTGTTTATGTTGCTTGCCAACTTCACAAGCTGCACATAAAGAATCATTGTCAAATTTAAGTACAGGTAAACCTCTTACCAGATCTTGTACCACACGTTTATTGATGTTTCGAAAATTGAGATGAGAAAGTCTTCGATGCCATAACCAACTTAAGTCTGCTGTTGCTTTTGAAAGAAGACATATAGCAGGTTTCCCTACTATCGGATTGATATCCAAAGTGAACATGTCACCTTTCCTTTTGGATTTCAGTAATACTTCTTTTGTGTTGACATTCTTAATTACACTTCCTTCTTCGTTAAAAAGAACTTGATTGCCAGTGCCCACAACAAGTTGAGAAACACTTATCAAGTTATGTTGAAGACCTTCAACATATGCAACACGATTCACTGTGAATTGTCCATTCGTGATCTTCCCATATCCTTTGACTTGGCATTTTTGATTGTTCCCAAACTTCACTACTCCAGCATTTTTGAGACTTTGAAAATCTCGTAAATTCTCCTTCTTCCCAGTCATGTGACGAGAGCAACCACTATCGATGTACCATTTGTTATCATATTGCTCATCACATAGTACCTACATTCAATTGAAAAATTTAGGTACCCAAGGCTTTTTGGGTCCTTGGAAATTAGATTTCAATTTCGAATATAATGAAGAACTTTTAACCCAATCACAAACTTTGGTTTTGAGACTATCAATTAAGTTTATTTCTTCATTTAAAGGAACCGAAACATAGGTTTTTGATGGTTTCGAATGTTCACTGACATTACCCTTCAAATTCTGAGTTTGTGAATGAACATTCTTTGCTTTTATTACTGGTTTCCAAGCTTTGACTGAAATGTTCGAATCCTTAGAAGATGAACTGCCATTTGATGAAGTATTCACATATTTTTCATATTCATCGTGAATTTGCTCCTTTGAATATTTATTTGACTGATACATCTTTCCTTTGCCTTCAAGCCAATGATCAATGTTTTTCCTTGAAGTCATTCCTTTTTCCCGTGAAGTTTTCATTGTTTCTTTCTTCGTATGATTAGGAAAATTTGGCTTTTAAAGAACAAAATCAACTTTTGGATTTGATAAAAATGATTGAGCGTATGATGAATCAACAGTTGATTTAAAATGTTGACGTTGAAAGAATTGTTGATTTGATTTAGATTTATTTGAAAATGCTCTTGATTTATTAGTTGCTGTAACTTTCGAAAACCTTGTGTGTTTATTCACTTCAGAGCTTGAATGATTTGTATGAGATGATTGTTGAGGTTTTGTTGAAAAAGAGGAATTTTTAGCTTTGAAAACACTTTTGGTTGATTGTGATTCAGACATCTTTTGAGACTCAACATTTTGCCAAAATATTTTCTTTCTTGCTTGTCTTTTTGAAATGTTGTGTTCCTTCGAAAATTTTTCAATTTGATCTTTAAATTCCTTAGAATTGAGTTTGACAACCTTTTCATTTTCCTTTTCAACTTGATTTGAAAACACTTTTCTATTTTTGATTTTTCAACCCATTGTCTTTTTGGTTTTTGACGTTGGAATTCATACGAATTCTTAGTTAAGTTGTTTTCAACTGTGCTTTGATTTGAGAAAAAACCTTCTTCAGTTGTTTTTAAATTATCCTCCTCAACTAACTTCTTTAATTCTGGTTTTATATTCTCAACATTTCCAGTAGTTACGAAAACTTGATTTGGAAAAATGACATCATCTGTACATTTCAAATTTGGATAAACCACTGTATTCGTTTCAAGATAGTGTTCTCCTTTTTCATTCATAACTTTTTCGAACTTTTGTGTATCACCATACACTTGATCAACCACCATTCGAGGAGTTTCTTCTTCTTTTGTAAATTTCTTTTCCTTCGAAATTTTCTCTTCATCGTCATCATCACTATCATCAGTTTGGCTGTCTTTGAGATCCACGAAGTTCATATCACAAACTTTCGAAGTTGAGGGTATATCAGTTTCATTTTCAACCATCAAATCCTTAAAATTTTCTTTTCCCTTTAGATGTTAAAGCAACATTAACAACTGACAACTGAGAACAATCAACATCTTCTAGTTCACTAATTTCACTAATATTGTCAGAATTATCTTCAATATCAGCAAAATTAGATTGAGAATCAGATGTTGAATTCTCAGTTTTTTTCAAAATTTAAATTTGTTCAGATTTAGTCAAAGTATCATTCACTATGTTAACTAATTCTTTCGTATCAAGACATTCATCAATTTTGACAATTCCATATTTATATCTATCATCAGGAACTTTGTCAAAATCAGCTATTATCTGCTCACAATCATACGGAATATTATCTACCTTAGCTCTTTCGAATGCTAGAAAAGGTAGTAATTTTCTATGTTGCTCTTTACTTATGTCACTTGAATGATGTAAATCAGTTAATTTGCCATATAGTCTTTTCGCAGAATTACAGTAAATGTTTCTTTGTGCTAGTAAAAGTTTAACTTCACTCGTTAAAGAATCTCTATCACACATAATGTTTGTTATTTGTAATTCCATACATTTAATTTTGCTTATTTTCGAGTCTAATCTCTTTTTGGTCTCTAACAACTCCATGGACAATTTGTTGGCCTCATTACTAGCAGACACAACAATTGAATCAAAATAAGTAACCGTCTCATCAAAAGATATTAGTTCAGAATCATAATAATGAGTAGGAATATTAAAAGATTCGAGAATTTTACGTACCTTTGTAGTCATTGGAGATTTGTCAGCAGCTTTGGATACGAAGCATCGTCCCCTCACTTCGAATTCCTCATCCTCTAAGTTTTCCTCCATTTTCGCATACAATGCCCCATGTGTCGGATTTCACATTTCCTCATCATCTGATCCAGATGACCAAATTTGATATGTTCCTTCTTCATCCTCATGCTCACCCTTTGCAACCAATGATAAATTCTTGGCTTTAGCACGAACCACCTCAAGCTTCTCTGCATAGTATGCCTCATCCTTGACTTTATTCTTCCTCTCATCCTTCTTTCGAAGCATACAATCATTTGCAAGATGATTCGCACCGTTGCAATAATGACAATCTATTCCAGCATCACCTTTCAACTTCTTCTCACCCTTTCCTTCAGCTATCTTCGAATCTTGCTTCTCAACTTTCTTTTTCTCCTCAACAACATTTTTACTCACAGAATTTCCTTTCACCTCAGCAAGCTTAGTCTTCGAATTGAACGGCTTTTTGAAAAATTTCTTGACACGATTATTCGAGTAAAATGCTATTGCTTCATCATCCGAATTCATGATGAATCCTTCTTCTTCCTCAGAATCACCATTCTCAGTTTCTTTCTCCGAAATCTTTGACATAAGAGCTAATGGACCTCCCAAATTCAACTTCGATTCCTCAGCAACTTCATTTACTTCAACTTCGTGTGTTTTCAACTGATTGTACAAATCATTCAGAGTTGATGTATCAAAACTTTGCTGATTCTTCACCATCATACTCACACTTCTCCATTCTTTTCGAAGCCCCATTACAAAGATGAGATTGAATTCCATTGAAGTCCTGGTAATTCCATAGCGATTGCATCGATAGATTAGCTCATTCAGACGATCATAGTAAACTTCAATTGTTTCTCCTTCTTTTTGTTTGAAGTCTTTCAGCTCAACCAAACACTGTTTAACTGAATTGATTTTTGTCTTCTCACTTCCTTGAAATTTATCTTTCAGATTGTTCCAGATTTCCTTTGCATTTGTACAACTCCTAACATAATTGTACACAACTGGAGGTAAAGCACCTCGTAATTTCCTCATACACCTTTTCTCCAATTTCTTCAGACGATCACCTTGATTATCAACACCAAAATTTGTGGAAGAAGATCCGATTGGTTGAACATTCACTAGAACATTGATACTTCCAGTGATACATGTCCATAATTCTTCATCAAGACCATTCAGATAATCCTGCATCCGATTAGCCCACTGATCATAGTATTCAGGGATTAGCATTGGAATTTTGGTTGATGAACCTAGCAGATGAGAAAACGAGGTCATCGAATTGAGATTGAAAGTCGCTATTGTTGTACGGAAGAAGATTTTGAGAAGTTTGAAAAGATTTGAGAATTTGAAAACAAACTAGATGAATCAAATCGAATTGATGAGAATAACACTCGATTCAACAATTCAAATGCAGAATCGAATCACAGACTAAGATCTTGACAATTTTTCACTTTCAAAAAAGTGCGGAAACTTTTGAATCAAAGAGTTGATTCAAAAACTTTTTGAACAGCGTGAAAATCAGATCAGAGATATGATTCCTGCTCTGATACCAATTGATGAATCAAAGAATCGAGTAATGAATTAATCAGAGTATGAATTCAAGTAAGAGTGCGAGATTTGAACACAGAATGTAAATATGATCTGTTATGCTTTATTACGCTTTCGAATTCTTTACAGAGTACAAGAGACAAGTCTGTAAAAGTTCTTATCTAACTCTAGTAAATAACCCTATTTATAGGGAACTGAAAGCGTACAAAAAATATACTAAGGCATAAACACTAAGGCTTCGAATAAAAGTGCCCTAGTAAAATACATTACAAAATATTCGAAGAGTACAAAACATACTTCGACTAATCACAACAATTTGACCCTTACAGACACGCAGCTAGCCAAGGGGCAAGTCCCTGACAGTACTCTCACTGGTCCAGAAATCATCCGCGAAACCACTGAAAAGATCGTACAAATCCGAGAACGACTTAAGGCCTCACGAGATAGACAAAAGAGCTACGCCGATAAACGAAGAAAACCCTTGGAGTTCCAGGTTGGAGACCGTGTTCTGTTGAAGGTCTCGCCCTGGAAAGGCATGATACGCTTCGGAAAGCGTGGAAAGCTAAATCCAAGATACATAGGACCCTTCGAGATCCTCGCTAGGATCGGTCCCGTAGCCTACAAACTTCGTTTACCGCAAAAACTTAGCAACATTCATCCTGTATTCCACGTTTTGAATCTTAAGAAATGCGTATCCGACGAAACCTTTACGATTCCTCTCGACGAGATTGAAATCAACGAGAATCTGAACTTCGTAGAAGAACCAGTCGAAATCATGGATAGAGAGATCAAACGAACGAAACAAAGTCGCATCCCGATAGTGAAGGTTCGCTGGAATGCCAAGCGGGGACCTGAATTCACTTGGGAACGCGGTGATCAGATGAAACAGAAGTATCCACATCTCTTTTCTAATACATGATTTGTATTCTATGTTCAAATTTCGAGACGAAATTCCCTCTAACGGGGGGATGATGTGACAACCCAGAACTTTTTCCGTTATCCTTACTCAATTTCCGTTAATTAAATTCGAGTTTTTATTTTAATTCCATCTGTTGGGTCAAAAATATGGTTTATACTTTGCTTTTTTAGGAAAATGTATTTTTATGTCTAGGACCGTAAACAGCTCGGTGTTTACGGCCGTAAATAGGTTTACGACCGTAAACCCTGTTAACGGCCCAATGGGTGTTTACGGACGTAAACCCTTTTACGACCGTAAACCCATTCACGGCCCATGTTCACCAAGCCCATGTTTCTTATGTATAAATATAGGTGTAAGGGGTGAGGAGTAGGATGATGAACACTAGAGGAGCTTAAGTGTGTATTCTAAGGTGTTCTAGAGAGAGAAACTAGAGAGAAGAACAAGTGTGTGTTAGTGTGTGTGAATCTCATGTAAAGGATCATCATTCTTTTCATTAATACATTGAGATTCATATTATTCTTCTTCTCCTTCTCTTCTATTTGATCTGACATCATCCAATTGATTAGGATTCCGCACCATCAATTGGATTTGGTTGATACACAAGCAGATTAGAGACTTACAATTGGTATCAGAGCTTGGATTGTATCACTCATCTTTGTCAGATCTGGAGCCGATTTGATCTTATTTTGGAAAGATTCTTGCGTTTTTGGATAGATCTCTGAAAATTAGGGGGGGTTTGTTCTTCGCGTTTTTTATAAAAACGAGTTTTTGATCGAGTTTTGGAGCAAAAATGGTGAAAAACGTCGTTTTTTTCGCGATCTGAAGCTGTGTTTACGGTCTTTGAAGGGTTTACGGCCGGAGTTTACGGCCGGAAACAGTTTACGGTTGCCGGAGTTTACGGCCGGAAACAGTTTACGGTCGCCGGAGTTTACGGCCGTAAACGTGTTTACGGTCGCAAACGTGTTTACGGTCGCCGGAGTTTACGGTCGGCGGTTTACGGTCGCCGGAGTTTGCGGCCTCGGCTCGGAATTCGGCTCAGTGAACGGCTTGAAGGACGGCTCGGTCAGCAGCAGTTTCCGGTTCGCACTAGGTCCTCGCATCGCGTCGTCGGTCTTCGCATCTCGCATCGCAGCAGCCTCGCCTTCGGACTTCAAAAATTGAAACGGATTTCGGGGGTGCCGGGGATCGAACCTGCGACCTCTAGTTCATCAACCAAGCGCCTTACCAACTAAGCTGACTTACCAGACAATACTCTCCTTCGAAACTTAATTCAAAACAAGTCCTTCTCGGTTCCATCTTTCGAAATTTGACACTTTTAACCCAAAAACTCAATTTCTTTTAGTTTTAAATTCCTTTTTCATTCAAAATAAAAATAAATAAATAAATAAATAAATAAATAAATAAATAATAATAATAAATTTTAGTTTTAAAGTTTGACTTTTATTTTTGATTTTTTACTTAAAATTTTGACTTTGACTTTTAAAGTTTGACATTTGACTTTAAACTTTGATTTTTCTCGTTTAACTTTAAATTTTCAAATTTAGCTTTTCGGTTTGACTTTTAAGTTTGACTTTTAAGGTTGACTTTTGAGGTTTATAGTCAAAGGGCTTTTTTTTGTTTGACTTTTAAGTTTGATTTCGGCTTCTAGTTGTGCTTTTAATAGTTTTTGAAGTTTACAAGGGAATTGAAGACATGAAAGAGAGTCGTCAGGATATGTTAAGACAAAATTTCAACATGTTCGATTATATCCCTGGAGAAACCCTGGAAGCTCAGTTGCAGCGATTTACTACACTTACTACTGAGATGAATATAGCTGGGATCTTCTTGTCTAAATCTGAGATAAACAAAAAGCTGTTGAATGCACTTCCAAAGTCGTGGGATATGAACGTGGCTGTCATTAAGAAGACAAAAGATCTCAATCGTCTTAGTCTTGCTGATATAATTGAAGAACTTGACGCTTTGAATTGTCGAAAAACAATGAGTTCCGCAAACATCCCGGTCAATGAAGTTTCATGTTCTCAATCATGTGAAGTTTCATGTACACTATCTAGTGAAGATACGATTAAATTTCTTCGGGAACAAATTGATTTATTAAAAAGAGAAGTTGAGGACCTGAGATATGAAGGATATCAACTCAGGAAAGGACAGAACCCCCTAAAGGCTGAATTAGAAACAAAAATAAAGGACTTTAAGAGAATTCAGCAAGAATACAGTGAAAAATGTGAACACTATGATTATATCAAGAGACAGAATGCTGAGTTAATTATTGAGCTTGATACATTAAAAGGGCAATTTGAAACTGCAAATTTTGATTTTAAAAGGTTTGATGTATCAAGCGAAGTAGTTGCCAATACGATAGACCATTGCATGCAATTTAAACATAATCAATCAAAGGGTTTACGATATGATAATGTACCTCCTCCTTTTAATCATACATATCAGTATCAACCTTTGTCTAAAGAGGAGATTACCAACGAACCATTCATGGTTTATGGCAAGCCATCTGGTTTTGTTTCAGGAGGATTTATTAATGTTGAAAAAGCTAACGTTTCTACTTCCCCTGCAGATCAATCCTTAAATTAATCCAAGCAAGCAGCTGAAGAGAGTGTGTCTGATAGTAAAGTAGCAGAAGATGAGAACAAGGAGAAAACCATTGAACAAACCAACATCTCCTTGAGCTCTGAATCTGTTGCTTCGAACTCAGTTGCTTCTGATCAACCTGTTGTTGAGAAGTACAGGCCACTAAATCAACTTAAACAGAATGCATGCTGCAACTGTGCGTATGGGAAAAGCAAGAGACAAGGCAAAGACACGCCACCAGGGGCAGGAAGAAACAATTTCCCAGTGAAGAAAAAGACTTGTTTTCACTATGGAACACCTGGTCACATTGCCCGAAACTGTCCAAATTGCGCATACGTTCCCTACTACGCACAAGGGTGGCAGAACGCGCCAAGAGGGTGATATTCCAAAAGAAACCCCTCAAGGTCACGTTCAGACAATGATGACTGGAATGCGCAGAAGAGCAAGAATCAAACTGCAAAGGACAAGAATCAAAATCCCAAAGTCAAGAAGGAAATGCCGGCCAAGAAGCCCAATCCAAGAGATGATCCTATGAAACAAAGACCGGTTAGGTCAAAGTCATCTCAACGGCCGACATCAAGATCAAAAGCAAGTACCGAGCCACCCATCAGATCGAAAAAGAAATGGGTTAAACCCAACTACAAATGGGTTCCAAAGGCTCACTCTCCCAAATCAACTAATGACTCTAATATTTCTTCATCTTCTGTTTGTGATAAACAGGATATGTCATGGGAGAGAGTACCATGCAAGGATGAAAAAGGTCAACCCAGTTTCAAAATGGACTGGGTTCCAAAGACCAACTAATCCCGCACTGTGTCGGAGCAGCTATGAAGGCATATCATCAGACTTCGGTTTGTTAGTAGTGGCTGTTCCAGGCACATGATAGGGGACATCTCTCAACTGTACAACATTCAAACCTTTGTTTGAGAGTATGTGTCCTTTGTGGGAACGGAAGAAAAGAAGGGATCACACATGGGGTTAGTGCTTAATGACATGAAGAATTTTCGGATCTGTTCTGAGATTATGCGTGCTGTTCTCAGACCTTCTGGATGCAAATTCAATCGGTGACTTACGGTTTGAGTTTTCCTCTCTATACTCCTGAGTTTTTCTTAAGCTGATTCGCTTTAAAGACTAATTTTTGTTTTAGGATAGTTTAAATTTGTGCATTTACTTTCGTTTCTCTCCTATGCACAAATTTAGGGGGAGAAATAAAAACAAAACAAAAATTAGAAAATTTTAAAAAATCCAAAAACATTAAAAAAAAATCAGAAAATCAAAAAATATGTTGTTAATGGAATGTGCTTGCATGAGATGTTTAGGGAAGTGATATAATCATGTGATAACAGGCAATCTAAATCTGTGTAAGGGACTGAATCTGAATTGTCTAGGCTCTGTGTTCGATGCGCTGGTAGGCACGAAAGATTAAAATGGACTTGACTAGGCATTAATGAACTTAAGGAATCTAGAGACTTGAAAAATCTTGACCTAGATAGATCCATTTAGCCTGACAATACGACGCTCAGATAGGTTGAGCAGGGAAATATACATGATAATCCACCGGTCACATTAAAGTTATCCGTATCTAGAACTGTGGTTTAACTCTTCCTCGATGTACGGACTTTGTCCTTAATTCCGGTATTGATGGGGCGACTGGGGAATTCCGATAAAGTAGGTCTGTAGAAAATTATTTTCTTGCTTTCCTTATGTTAGTCATATGTTGCCTCCTCTGCGTGATTGAAATACATCCGACCTGGACTGCAACATATGCAACTCTATTTCTATGCATCTTCTATCTATGCAATTCTTTCTATCTGTTAGCCATATACTATCTCCTTTGTGTGACTTACAATCCGACCTGGTACACAGTATATGCATCATTCTTCTTCTCAATCTCTCTAAAACTTCAGTTAATCATATGTTTCACCCTCTGCGTGATTGGAAGAGATCCGACCTGGGTGTATAGCATTTGCATTCTAAATCTGACTTCTCTCATAATAATTGTCTGCTCACCTAAAGTAAGGAGTACTTTGGAAGTTCCTGATTATTGGGGTATGTCAGGAAGCGGGAAACATGTTCTAGTACATTTAAAAATTGAACAATCACTAGGTTGTCTGTAGATCTCGCTGCTCAATTTAGGTGGACAATAATATCTTTGGTGGTCGTCAGCTGAATGGTCCTTAAGGAATATTATCTAGGAACTTAGGATCACATTGTCTTGTCACTTATAGTATGTCCTAATTTTGTCACAATCTCTCGTGTTTAAGTGGACCACAATACCGGCGAATGACCAGATCTATTAATGAAGGGAGAGGTACTGATAAACGGATAAAGGCTGTCTAAAAACTTTGATCCCAAATCACTCTTAAAGTTAGATATCATTTTTATTTTTGTTAAATTTGTTCATAGTTTTCTTCTAATTTAAATATCAGGGGAGAATTAAATACTCTGAAAACCAAACAAAAATATAAAAAAAAATCCAAAAATAGTGTTATTTATGTTTTATTTCTTTTTCAGAAAATATGAAAAACCCAAAAATATTGTGTGCTAAGTTTTCTTTTAGTTGTGTTTTGTCTTGAAAAGTGAATTCAGGTGAAGATGAAACTCATGGAGTTTGTGTCGAAAATTTCTAAGCCAAGGCTTCATCCGTGATCATCGAAGAATTCTCATTCGAAGAAGCAAGAAATGAAGATTATTCTTTCGACATTCAATCTTTCAACCCAGAAGCAAGGTGAAGCTGAAATTGAAGATTATGTGACGGATTGCATTGAAGCCTCCTCAATCAGTCTGCTGCTATCTTGTACCTGCTGAAGTGATCCAGAAGATTTGTTCTCTCTGATGTTCTCTCTGAAGATTCTCAAACTGAAAGCGCTATCTTTCAAGAATCAGTACAAGAAGCCTCCTCACCCAATGTGCGTTAAATGTAAAATTCTGAAGAAATGCCCAACTGCTCAAGATGAAGTCAATTATTGAAGATTCATCACGTTCATCTTGAAGCTGTGAAGAATTCGAAGATTAAAGCTAAAGCCAAAGCTCCCAATGAAGATTATCAAGAAAGCCAGCTACTTTTTAGGGGGAGCTTGTTGGGTCATTTAAGAAAAGAAAAGAAAGCTATAAACCAAGGGGGAGATTGTTGGGTCAAAAATATGGTTTATACTTTGCTTTTCTAGGAAAATGTATTTTTATGTTTAGGACCGTAAACAACTTGGTGTTTACGGCCGTAAACAGGTTTACGGCCGTAAACCCTGTTTACAGCCTAATGGGTGTTTACGGACGTAAACCCTTTTACGACCGTAAACCCATTCACGGCCCATGTTCACCAAGCCCATGTTTCTTATGTATAAATATAGGTGTAAGGGGTGAGGAGTAGGATGATAAACACTAGAGGAGCTTAAGTGTGTGTATTCTAAGGTGTTCTAGAGAGAGAAACTAGAGAGAAGAACAAGTGTGTGTTAGTGTGTGTGAATCTCATGTAAAGGATCATCATTCTATTCATTAATACATTGAGATTCATATTATTCTTCTTCTCCTTCTCTTCTATTTGATCTGACATCATCCAATTGATTGGGATTCCGCACCATCAATTGGATCTGGTTGTTACACAAGCAGATTAGGGACTTACACCATCAAATTTGTTAGTTTGGGAAAGTCTTTGCGTTTAAATAAATCAATTCGGATTTATTCCTGTTCACGTCAGTATTATTTTTGAACTAACGGAATATTCTAAACTTAGTACATCAAAGGAATCGGTGTTAGGATGAATTCATTGAAGTTCTATACATGAAACAAAACGAAAACCTCCTCGAAAAGGAGTTTTTGGTCAAGACCTTAGAGTTTTCGGTCAAGGGACCGAAAACCTCATCTTATATATATATTTCATGATCATTTTGATCATTCTTCCCCTTTTTACAATTCTAAAACTCGAAAACTCTCTCAAGTACCATCGATTTCTTCACTTTGATCTTCAAATTCTCGAAAAATGTAAGTGTTTCTTTCACCTTGAATCGTTGATAGATCTTCCTAACTAGCATCCCCCTTCGATTTCATCCATTAACTTCATCTTTTTGGGTTTAATCTTCAAGAACACCAAGAACACACACTAGTGTTTTGGTCCAAAAATCAACTCTTTTAGCCTCTAAATCGTAAGTATTACTTTCTGCACTTATTATCTAGTTGAAACTCTTGTTTAAAGCCTTGAAATCGTCATTTTTCCAAGAACAAAAGGAGTTTTCGGTTTAGTGCATCTCCTTAAACCGAAAACCCTAAAGAAAAGTGCCTTTAAGACCTTAAAACGCACTTAAGGCTTCGGATAAAACTTAGAACCCCTTTGCATGTTTGAAAGCCCTTGAGAAACATCACATGCATCAAAGATCTAGAGTTTTCGGTTTTTGGACCGAGAACCCTTCGGACCGAGAACCTTCGGACCGAGAACCATTAGGACCGAAAGCTCCTAGGAACATACCACTTGGACCGAAAGCTCCATTTGGTGACCATACACTCCTTTTAAGCAATCCTTTGTGATTGTAACACTTCCATATAAGTGTTTCCTAGACTATACGGGTGTTATCCTTCTTAATTAGTTGAGTAAACACTATTTGTATACATATATATGTCATTATATGCTAAATAGGATCCGTACGTGTGCTCAAGACTTCACTTGACACTTAGCATCCTTTTTCCGATCTTACATTCGTATCACTCACTTCAGGTGAGTTCATACCCCTACGCTTTTTCCGAATTTTTCATGTTTTCAGGGGGGGAATACAAGCAAAAGTACAAGGAAACTTGCGCTCAAGTTGTTTCATTTTGCATAGAATGATTATATGTTCAACATGCTTTTAACTCAGAAAACCGTTTTACCAATCGATTAAGAAATCAACTCGTAGAAACAGTTTTCAAAACTAAAGCAAGGAATTTGTAAACCTTATCATAAAATGTGATATTTTATAAAGGATTTATACAAAACATAAACAAGATTTTCGGTACTATTACTTGTAAGTTTGTTATTTTAGGATTGGAGACACGTCCTTGGTAACACTCCACCAGATTCGTGAGTGTAGGACTAGCCCTTATAACCAGAATCTCTTGTAGGGAGAGCGTGACTATTGTGTATAGATCTATACGGGACTGACTATCCCGCACCTCGCTGCTAGCTACAGTGGGACCGTTAAGTCTACGGGTGACAAAGTCATAAAAGGATACTGGCCCCGTTTCGTGCCATATCTAGTTTAATGTATGGTTATAAAACTCGCAACCAAGATAACAGAGATTTACTTTTGTAATAATGAAACAAATGAACTAACCTCAAAGTAATAACTGATTTGATTACTAGAGGGCATTAGTAATGCCCTTAGGATCTTGTTCACTACTTATTTATTAGTTCTATTTATGTAATAAGGCTAATACATCTCACTGAGAGTAAACAGGGTTTTTCAAGGAAACTACATCTAACGATACAAGTATGGTAGATACTTGTACACCTCATTTCAGAATCGATAACCAACTATCAACTTTTAAGGAAAATATAGGATTTTCCTGGGATAACCAAACCTTTCGTAAACAGGCTGTTTAACTAATGATAATCGAACTTCTTTCGTAAGAAAATATAGGATTTTCTTGGGAAACACTTTTCAAAGGATTAAAGAAACATTTCTTTCATCAGAACTAAAACGCTTATGAACTCACCAGCTTTATGCTGATATTTTAAAACTGCTTGTATTCTCAGGGCATCAATAGACAGGTACTCCTGCCAACTTTTGGAGAAGACGGAACATTTTGAAGTCACGTCTTTTACTTTTGTCATATACCGTTATGTATAAACCATGTTTTTGAACAATGTAAATACTCATATTATAATGTAATGGTTTTGTTTACTTCGCTTACTATGATACAACTGTTGTGATACTACATATGACGTCCTCCGCCCCAGAACGTTTCCGCCATCGGTTTCAGGGTGTGACACCTTCCATACCTATCCATACTTTCCTCAGCAATCCTACCAAATCCTCTAAGTCACTTCCACAAACCAATGCGCCAAAACCCACTAAACCACTCCACTAACCCACTGAAGCATATCCTAGGCTTCCCTAGGTTCCCGACCTCACCCAACCCTCAGTTGCCGAAGAATTCCCATTAATTTCAACTAGCTACCTCATGAATATAGTCACATGCAACAGAGATTAGATAATCCTTCGAGTAAAAGACTCAATCCTAGAACGGTTGGACTCAAACGAGAGCTGTATAATAGGGCCAAGTCCATCACTCTGAGATTATCCACCTTGTGCCACATGTGACTTAGCATATTCACTTAGTAGCTAGCTCACATTTCTAAGAGTCCCACAAAGCACAAAGCAAGCAACATTCGGAAAACGGAAACACTAACCAACAAACTCCAATCAAGCCATTCTATCCTTTTATCAGGAATCTATACTAGCATGCAATTCTAAAGCTCATAAAATCAGGCATAAAAAGGCATCTCTCCTATGATACATTACTGAGTAGATCCTTAGCCCTAATCTAACATGCAATTCTCATAATCATAACATATATCATAATAAACACGTATTGGTATTCTAGGAACCACTTACTTGAGCTCGACCGATTGCACACATCACACCCCTTTCTTCTTTAGAAATTCCCTTTTTAATTAAATGTTCTTTTTATAAAAAATTTCGCCAAACCCTCAGTTTGAGTTCAGGCACACCCGAGAGTATGCCTGAATCCCTCAAAGCAAGGCTCTGATACCAACTTGTAACGACCCAAAAATCCAAAGTAAAAATTTCTTTTTTATTATAACCAAAACACTATTGTAACTTTGTTCAAGACATTTAAAATCATTGCAAATAAAACAAATATCATAGTCTAATCCCAAAGATCACATATTGCGGAAAACACGGATGTATGCGTTGCGATCGTCCGGAGCTCTTTCGTTTGAAAACTGGAGTACCTGAAACAAAATTGAAAAGCGTAAGAACAAAGCTTAGTGAGTTCCCCAAGTACCACATACCATACATATCAAACGAGCCTTACATAACATACATAATCATGAGCCATACATATCATACATAAACATAATCAATAAGAGTGCTATGTGCAAACCGTAGTCTTGCCATTATGCCACGAGCCACCTCGTGGTCTTTCTTTCCAGGTCGGGGGCCACAACCCTGGGTCTTACAGACAAGTGCCAGGAGCCACCTCCGGGTCTTCCATGCAAGCATCACAAAGACAACTAGCATATAGTCTACAACTACTTAACTAATAATTGCCAGAGTTCAGACTCTGGTCTTGCATACAGTATGCCAGGAGCCGCCTCCTGGTCTTTCATACATAATGCCAAGGGCTAACCCCCGTGTCTTCCTACAATACATAAACCAAATGGGCCGACATTGATGCCTTTGACCCATAGAAAAGTGATGAGACTCACCTTGAATGCTGAAGCTCACTATAAGAAATCCTTAGTTGCTGTCCTGACAACTTCCCGAGCTAACAATACCAAAATATCACCCAATTAGCAATTAGGTTCCAAACCATGATCTATAATCCAAACTTGGGGTAAATTGACCATTTTACCCCCGGTCCAACAAGACTCACAAGCAATGCCCAAGCCCCAAAACCAAACAAGCCCAAAACCGCAAGATCCGTAAAAGCCTACTGATGGCCCAATTTCCAAATTGCGCCCAACCCCATATGGGCCTTACCCAAAAGCCTAAAAACTCTTGGTCCAATAATAATTCTCTGATGGCCCAAAGGTCTAAGCCCATTGGACCCACTAAAGTCCAAAACTATTGGGCCCACCAAGGCCCAATACAAAATCTTGGCCCAAATAGACATGTCTAAAAGTCCCAAAACTCTCAAATTCCTCTTACCAAAAGCCCAACACATAAAACCCAACCCAAATCCGAAGCCCAAACATGAAACAAGCCCTAAGGCCCACTGAACCACGAACGCGGGGCATACGCTCAGCTTACGTTGGGCGTACTCGAGGAATCTGGATCGCGCTCAAAGAGGTGGTATGATGGGCGTACATCTAGTTACGCGGGGCATAACCGCAGATACTCTAAACTCAATTTATGACTTAACCGATTAAGCAATTTGCATCTAAACTTCAAGGAACCTCCAACTAAAGCTCCTAATGCATAAAGTCGGCACCTTTATGCATTTGCATGACCCAAAGGGACCCAATGACCATTTTAATCCATTAAAACTCAATCAAGAACATGCATGGATCTTATCTAAGCATCAAGTAAGCATTTTTAAAACCTTGGGAGGTGATAATGATCACCTGCCTTGATGACTTTGTTGATGTAAAATGTTGATTGCAGAGATGAATTTGTAAATGTAAGTATAAGTATCGTAGATGACCTAAGTATGTATAGAGTTTGTAATACAAGTGTTATTTATAGTGTAATGCTAATAATAAGAAGTCCGACAATTCTGGGATCCTCTGAGAATCAGCATATTAATATTGTTTGACTTGGTATTCCGGGTCTTTTGCCTGGTTGAGACGATTCTGTATTGAGAATAAGTCTTTCATTGACTAATTATGCACACATGTCAATAAGAAATGAGATTATAACCGTTATAGGTGTTAGTAAATTTTAACGATAATAATCAGGATACTGAGATGTGTTTAAGGATCCTGAGCCTGTAGCAATATTAAGGATCCTGCCCCTAACAATTGCCCCCAAATTATTCCTGCGAAATATTGAGGTTAGTTATTTAATATTTAAAGGTATAATTTAAAAAGACAGAGAGAGAGAGAGAGAGAGAGCTAAGATTTTAAAGTTTAATGGATAGGTAATTTAAATTTCAACGGATAGATTTCTAGTCGTTGGAATAGGTCAAATCACCATTTTACCTCTATGTGATTCCTGTATAAATAGGACGTTCAGCTCTTTAGTTTTATCTTACTCTTTTAGCTCTTATTTCCAATGTTCATCGAATATCAATTGATGGTACTTTTCTCATTTCCTTTTCTTTTCATCCCTATTCAGTTCTGATCATGGGCAAGAAAGCAACTCGATATCGTGCAAGTATAATTGCTATACTCGATGATGATTTCACGGATCAAAAGATCTTATCTTATGTGGACACTTGTACCTTCACCGACGATGACAACGAGATCTTGAAGTCGGCCGGAACTTTTCCTACCGGTACCATTTTTTGGGCTTTCGATGCTAGTGTTGGATTAGTGTCTAAGTCCATAACTATTTTGGTATGTACTTGACCCGATGGTGCATGGTCCTTTTGGGTTGCCTTCACCAAAGCAACTTGATAGGATGAATTATGGAGAGAGAGGATTAATTATGATTTATTAATATATTATGAGAATAATATATTAAAGGAGAAATCATATTGTTTAATTAATATTAGTCAATAATTAATTAAGAATTAATTTTGTGGCTAAAAGAGATTAATTAAACTTAGGGGACTGAAATTGTAATTATAAGATAATTGCAATTGGGCTATGGATCACCTTGGAATATAGGTTGGCCGAAATCTATGGGAAGCCCATATGATTTTCGTCCAAGGCATGTTCCAGAAGGGGTCCATGGGCTGCTTAGGGCTTAAGCAGTCAAATTAGGGTTTCCTTGTTAGATAACCCTAATTGCCTACCTATTTAAAGGCCCCTTGAGACCAAAAAACGTGGCTAACCTTTTCAAGAGGGTTTCTGGACGTTTTTGGAGTTCTCATTCTCTTCTCCTTCTTCATCCTCTTGCTCTTGGTGTTTGTGAGCCATTAGAGGAGTGACATTTGTGACTCTAAGCTTTCAGAAGTCAAATTACAAGAAGGAATAGATTGTTATTGCTACATAACAATCAAGGTAAGATCTAAACCCTATTCTTATGTTAATATTGATTATCACATGCTAGATTTAGGGTTTATGGCTTTGGATGATTATTGCATGTTCATTAGACAAACCAGATCCAAAGCTTTAGGGTTTGCATGTACACCATATGAATGTTGTAGTGCTCATAACCCATCAGTGGTATCAGAGCCTAGGCTGTTTGTATGATGAATTGATGCTTAATTGTTCATTGCTTGCTTGAAAAATCGATTTTTCTGGGTTCTGACTGGCAGACTCGCCAAGTCCATTCATGGACTCGACGAGTAGGACCTACTCGACGAGTTCCATTGTGGACTCGACGAGTCCAAGGGTCTGTCAGCTTAATTTCGCGATTTTCTTGCCTTTTTGGCTTGGGATACTTACCATAAACGGTTTTAATTAGTAAAATCCGATTTTTATTGATTTTGGGTGAATATCCTTACTAAGATAGTAGATAATTGCCAATTAATCAAATATTTGTTGCCTTATATGATAATGTATGATTATTTTAGTTATTTGGTGAATTGTCTTGCAAGTAATTGGACTAGGTCAAAATTAGATACCCAAATTAATTGTTAATTGCCTTATTTGAATTGTTGATCTAGAATATTCTTGATTAAGTTTGAAAAAGTTTCAATTTTCTCCCTTTAGGTTTTATATTTTAAATTTGAACTTTAAAAGTTTTTGTTTTAAAATTTAAATAGTTAAACCCTAATATTTTGAAATGTTTCAAAACTTGCCCTCAAGTTTTGGAATTTAAATTTTGATTAAAAGTTTGATTTTAAAATGTTAAATTCTAAAACCCTAGTTTTGAAAAAGTTCAAATTACACCCTTATGGTTTTATTAAGTTAATTAAAGGTATAATTAAAAGAATGTTAATAAATCCATAATGATATGGTTTATATTTAATTTAAATTAAAAGTATAATTTATAAAATTAAACCACCTAGTATTTTAAAAGTGTAAAATACACCCTATACTATATATATAACATTAAAAGTCTAATATTATATATGTATAACTTAAACTGCTAGTCTTATCGTTAGTAGGCCTCATTCACGAAGCTGGTCTATTAGGGGTGTTTAAGGAAATTGCCTATAAAATGGCGATTGAATGGGTATCCACTCTTACCCACCGCACTCTTGACTAGTGGAGGGTCGTTAGCCGAACGGGTAGGATAGGGCAAACCCTCTCCTCATTAAAAGTATAATGAATGTTAAAGTAACTAAATGTTTTACTAACTTCCCAAAATCTTAGTAACTTTAGGAAAAAGTGAAATCGATGCAATTGCATGGAATTACACTTTGTACCCTTGTCGAGACAATTAGTGGAGCGTGTGTGGTTAACCGGCACACTAAGTTGGGTTTGGCATTGGTAGCGAAGGATGACTTGATGTTTGTCATAGATCGATGGAGCGTGTGTGGTTAACCGGCACGTCGATTAGGTGACTGTAACATTGAGGGCACCACGTACATTAGCATGGTTATTCACACCTTATTTGTGATCCTCGGCATCCCAGTCACAAATGAAGGGTATAATCGAGATTAAACATGACATTGAAAAGTTCAATGAATCTCAACAGATCTAGGAGTTTCAATTCATTTAAAACTTAACCTTCTTTTCGTTTTTCATGGTGGAAATTGGTAAATCGTCATTTACCTACCTTCAAATGTTCTGCGAGTTGGATTACGACATCCCTCTTCCAATTTGTAGGATATTGTGTTGGGTCCTAGCCTTAATATCTCATTTGGGTGTTTTATTAAGGACTCAATAAACTAAACTTGAATTTTCTCCCGTTTCATAGATGTCAAAGTCTGACAACTATGGTCTTCCTAAATCCGTTGGAAAAAGTTTTCCACATGAAGATGATGTTCCACGATTGGATTGTGGAAAGAGAAATCATGCTTATCTTCCTCCACCTCCTCCAATAATTCCCCCTGACCCACGTGTTCGAAGACTTGAAAAGTTCAAGGTCACTCAAACCCTATTGGCAAAAGACTTGACTTGGTTCTTCAGTCACTTCCCGAATCATATGTAAGTTCGTTAGAGAGTACTATATGATGAACCACAACATGACCCTTATTGATTTGACTTATTTGCTTATTTGCTACTAAATCAGGAATGATTTGGCGCACTGGTCGGCAAACTTGTCTGGTAAATCAATATCCCAACCCTCTATGGGAAATGGTAACATTGGAAGTCCAGAAAAGTTTTCTCTACACAAGAGAAAGGCTGAGTCTAAGATAGTCTCGTGTACCATTCCAAGAAGAATCCATATGTTTAAACTGCCAAAAGAGGGAGCATTGGCTATGAAGCTGCCCTGACTACCTGAGAGATCTAAGAGATGGGAGAGTCAAAATGTATGACTCTACATCAGGTAAAATCCACTATCTAACTCTATTAAGTTCTTTTTAGATTCTTAATACATGATGTGATAAGATTACATTTGGTGTTTTGTAGAATCAAAGAAGAAGGAAGCTTAAATGGAAAGAAGTGAGCTAAATCTGGTCATGAAGAAATGGATCTTAATCGCATGACTCAAAGATCGGATTGTTTGAGCTACTACTTTTAAGTTAGGATAGATTGCTAAGTAATATTTACATAGTTTTCATTTGTAATCGCATTGTAAGGACAATATTTTTCCGCAATAAAATAAATTTTAATTTATCTTATTTATATTTCCTTGCGATGAATTTTATGAAAATTGGTATTTGAATAGTTCTATTGTTAGCAATATTGTGAATGGATTTGATTCTTAGTTACGTTATTTGTGGTAATGTCAGAAGTTTACCAAATGAGGAAAGTTTCTCATCACCCAAGTTTCAATTGGACAGAAACTTGGAATCATACAACTGGTATTGTGTGATGAATGAAAACCTTCGTATTTGGGAAATTGAAACTAATTCTTTGTTCACGTAAGTATGTGAGTCAAGTGAAGGACTAGGAGATCTGGTACACAATGTTGTGCACTGGTCAAGTCCACCACAAAGAACGATAAGTTTATTCGTCATGATTTACTAAAAAGTCTAGTAAACGTGATTATGCTTACAAGATTAAGTGTAATTTTGAATCATTGAAAAGTTTCAGTGAATAGCAGAACGAATAAGAAGAATCAATTAGGCAGAAAGATAAAAGTTTCTCTAATCTAAGAAGAAGGGAGAGTACTTTTGTATCGTGTTTTATGATCGTCTTGGTTATTGTAGGAACCATATTACAATCCATCCTCTAAGGATACCTTAGTGAACTAGTTTGGCTAAGAAGAGGAATGGTGAATTGTAGAAATGGTTAAGTCAATAAGATGTATCGTACTTCGTTCCAATATCAAGTCTTAGAGTCATACTCCAAGACTGTGAATTGAGTGACATAATATTAAGTAGGAATTTTCTACATTTGCACATTTTGGTAAGTTGTGATGTCTTGGATAAGACAAAGACCAGCTAATACCAAATTGTGTGTAGGTTTTTCTTGATAAAGACATACACTGACTCTTGAATATTTATTATGTCAAGAAATGTTTCTCGACAAGAGAATCTTATATGTCGAGAGGTCAGTGGGAGTCTAAAGATCTTGGAAAGTTTCAAGAACAAATCAAGAAGTAAACCTATTAAACACTAGCACACGACTTGAGGATTGTAACCCATCGTGTTGATAAAAATTTTATTTCTGTGCCAATCCAGTTGAGTGATTATGCATATGAGTTCTACGAGTTCTCAATTGAATGCATAAGGGCAAACACCTTGATCAATGAAAGTACATTGACTGGCATAGGTGAGCTGCTAAATAACTTGGAAGCAATGGTGGGACCCTTGATGGCAAGAAATTAAGAATGAACAAGTTCTGTCCATAAGAGGTTGAATTTGTCACAAACATTATCTTACGATTATGCTTATGACAAATTTTCATGGATAGGAACACATGCACCATAAAATCTAAGTGTCATAAGGTTTCTCTCCTTCATGAAAATGATTGTGAGGAAACGTTTTCACTAAGAGAGATTTTAAGGAGATAGCGATTATGTAAATTGCATTCTCAAATTCGATTATGATTACGACATCCCTTTTCATAGTTCGAATTGTGAGATTTGGCAATTAGTTTGAACAATCGAGACTTATTGCTATAAGTTCTGGAATTGGTTAGACACACTTGTGAGTTGTCTAAAGTAAGGTGTATGAGTTTGAGATGCTTAGATAAAAGCTTATCAAAGCATAACGTATTGGAAATATGAACTTTGGAAAGTCGATAAGTATTGTCTTTTAGAAGTCCAACTGTTTTCTGAATACGTGTCAAAGCTAGTGGGAGTATAAATGTTATACTAGTATGGATATAATCATCATGTTAGTGGGAGCATGATTATTATTGCAAGTTAGCAATATTAATTATAGAAAACAAAAGTATCACTTTGCAAAGTTGCATAGGTTGAAAAGTTGTTTTGCTATAATTAAGGGAGAGAATGTTATACTTCGTTTCAAATCTAAAGGTTTAGATCGAGAAATTTTAATCAAATTTAGTCAAAAAGATATATGAATGTTATGTTGAAAGGATTCAACGTAAGAGAATTATATATATATATATATATATATATATATATATATATATACATATATATATATATATATATATATATATGGAAATATTTGTTGCATTCTCACACTCGATTATGATTACGGCATTCCTTTTCATAGTTCGAATCGTGAGAACATGGCAAATAAAAATATTATAGCAAAAGACTAGTAAAGTATCATGTCGTAGTAATATTCGACCGTTCTAAAATTTTCCAATTGCCTAGGGCATTAAGAAGGAAAGAGGACTAGAATCGGATTTGACTGAATTAGTTAAACAACTGTCAAGGATAATCTAAGGTTCACCAAGGATTGGTCGCTTGTGAACAGTTGGAAGTATAGTAATGGAAGGACCATATTGACATTATTATTATTAGATATGATTCTATTAATAATGAGTTGTCATATGGCAAATATGGAAATATTTCCTTATTGGGAGTTGGACGTTAAGGATCTATGTTTAGATTAGAAACTTTTATGCAAGAAGGATATTCAAAGAAATGTACTTTGAATGTGAGACTTCATGACTATGGAATTGTCTTGCAACAATCTCCAATAGAAGACTTTGTAATTTCATTGGCCGAGTCTTGGTGATTTTTGTGCCATGACATTACGAAAGGACCATTCCATAAAGTGTTAGAATCTAACATATTCTATAAGTGGCAAGAATTTGGTATTCTTACACTTGTGGTTAGGATTGGGAATTGTAAAATAAGTGTGATTGAAAATGTTATTCAATTATACTATTTCACAGAGTAAGGACCATAAGTAAACATAGTGTGCATGCTAAGAGCATGGGACAATTGTCGTTATAATTCAAGTAAGAAGTTGATTAACCGAAACAACAAATAACGAGTAATCAATATGGTGATTAAATAAAAGGTGTTTTATTTATACTCAAAGGTATGGGCCATATAAGATTAGTATTATTCTTGTGTTTCAATTTGCATGTTTTGACTTCCTAAATAATTAAGTTATTTGAGAATAATCGAATTATTTGAATGTTCCACAGCCGCTCATACTTTGGGAGTAGGTATGAAAGAAGATTGTCATGAATTGGTGTGTAGACTGTCTAAAGTGTATTAGACATAGCAAAGGTTTGCTACAACGTTCATGAGTGCTTACGAATATGATTTGAGCATTGGATTAAACCCACGCTCACTTGGATCGCTTCATGGATTTTATCACGAGTGATTGGTGAGACGATAATATCTTATATTCTTGAAACCAAGATGTGTGAGTTGTATCTTGCGAGTCGGTTACACATTGATAATATGTAAACGCACCAGTAACTTGGTGTCATAAAACGTATTGTTGTGTGTGATTCGGTGAGTGAGTACAAGCGAGCATTGAGTCGAAGTTTATCCGTTCCTTTTAGCCAATGTGGGATAAAAGCAATATCTGTGGGCCCCTCGATGATTTAGTGATGACAAAGGAAAGTGCTCGGCCGGGCCAGGGCTAATTTGATTTGTTCAATTAGTCAATTGTCATAAATCAGAAATCGGGAAACAACAAATAGACTGAGAGAATGATTTCAATCCATGTCTCACGTCTATACGATATCTAGAATGGAGGAATATATGATTCCTTATCTCAAGGACGCGTATCTGATAAGATCAGAGTTGACAACGTTTTTTTTGAAAGCTACGATTGCAGATCAGGATCTGAAGTCATACGCAAAATAGTTATTAGACTTATCCAAGTGGGAGACTGTTGGATTAGTGTCTAAGTCCATAACTATTTTGGTATGTATTTGACCCGATGGTGCATGGTCCTTTTGGGTTGCCTTCACCAAAGCAACTTGATATGATGAATTATGGAGAGAGTGGATTAATTATGATTTATTAATATATTATGAGAATAATATATTAAAGGAGAAATCATATTGTTTAATTAATATTAGTCAATAATTAATTAAGAATTAATTTTGTGGCTAAAAGAGATTAATTAAACTTAGGGGACTGGAATTGTAATTATAAGATAATTGCAATTGGGCTATGGATCACCTTGGAATATAGGTTGGACGAAATCTATGGGAAGCCCATATGATTTTCGTCCAAGGCATGTTCCAGAAGGGGTCCATGGGCTGCTTAGGGCTTAAGCAGTCAAATTAGGGTTTCCTTGTTAGATAACCCTAATTGCCTACCTATTTAAAGGCCCCTTGAGACCAAAAAACGTGACTAACCTTTTCAAGAGGGTTTCTGGACGTTTTTGGAGTTCTCATTCTCTTCTCCTTCTTCATCCTATTGCTCTTGGTGTTTGTGAGCCATTAGAGGAGTGACATTTGTGACTCTAAGCTTTCAGAAGTCAAATTACAAGAAGGAATAGATTGTTATTGCTACATAACAATCAAGGTAAGATCTAAACCCTATTCTTATGTTAATATTGATTATCACATGCTAGATCTAGGGTTTATGGCTTTGGATGATTATTGCATGTTCATTAGACAAACTAGATCCAAAGCTTTAGGGTTTGCATGTACACCATAGGAATGTTGTAGTGCTCATAACCCATCAGCTAGGACTCAGCCTGATTTCGTTTCTTCTACTTGGGTTTGTCTTCCCGAGTATCCTTTCACCCTATGACTCTCTTACCCCTTCTCCAGAATCATTTCTGAATTTTTTGAGATCACAAAAATCTCGTACATTCAATTCCTGCCAACGATTTGGAGGATCCTCTGTTGGATCAATCATTTAAATCGTTCCATGGATCTTTCCATTGGCATAAATGAGCTAGCCTATATTTATGATCTTACGAATTTTGGAAACTCCTGTTTCCTGTTGAAGGTCAAAACTGATAGATTTCCCATTGTTTTGAAGTGGCTAGCCTATATAAATGAGCTCCACTCTCCTCAACAGATCCTCGTTGGTCCTTTCCACATCCTTTCCTGTCCCTAAAGGGATTGTTCAGCCCTCTCCGATCGGATCCTTAGATCAGCGGAAACTTGATCAGAGAACTAAAACAAAGACGTAGGGGTCAGCAAGAAGTAAAGAAAAATATAAAGCAAGAATAAAACCAACACTCGCAGCTTGGGAGAAAGAAACCAAATTCTGGAGCGCATCCTTAACTCCGAGTTTCTCTAAGGATAGACATGCAGACTCAACAGTTTTCCTCTTCCGGGATCCCGGAGTCTTCACTGTCAAGTCAATGGCCGATATTTTGGGAGGAAGAGAAGAATAAGCCTTCTCCTTTTTCACCATCAGTTGTTCCTTAGACATGGCTATGTCAAGATCAGCAAGTGTGAAACGAGCACTAGAGTGGGTGATCTTGGATCCTAGATATAATAGAAAAATGTTAGATACTTTATCATAAGCAAAAACAATCAGGGATCCTTACCTGTCTACATGCAGTCAGTAGTAGAAGAGCTTTCCTGGAAATTGACCTGTTCAAATCGAAAGGATCTCTCGGCTTCAGGCAGGGTAGGAGATCCCCACCAAGAACTTCTCAATCTTCTCTTCATAATCCTCAGCGACAGGGGCGAGCTCTTCAAACTTGAAAGCAACAAAAAATCAAACAAAATAAGAAGAACTGAATTCCAGGATTCTTACATTAGTATAAAAGAATCCTACCCTTCTTGACCCAAGCATCCGTCAGGAAATACCCACCAGGAACAGAGTCACGTCAAAGTTATTTTTCTTTCCAAGCTCCGTCGTTGTGTTTTGTTTTCAGGATAAGAGAAGATTTGTAGGCTTTGACTTTGAGAAGAAAGTGAAAATTTCCAAAGGTCGTAAGATCATACATACATGCCAGTTCAGAAAGACCTATTTCAAGGTCCTTTGACTGATTCACTTGGTCGATCCAATATAGGATCCTCCAGATGATAGGAAGCCTGAATGTATGAAATCCTAGTCAGTTCAGAGAACTCAGAGACGATTCCAGGAAAGGGGTATTTCAACCCCAAAGAGAAGGGATATTCAGGAAAGCATACCCATGTAGGAGAAATAAAGTCTCGTTGGATAAGAGGGTCGAAGGGCCTAAAATGGATTCAGGAGGGAAGGCTCCACTGAGTCTCAAAGACTCAATGTCATCATCACCAAAGGAACACGTCTCCTCGTAGGAAAGAATCCTTTGGTCGACGAAGTTGTCTTCGGGAAGAGCTAGGATGTTCTTACGAGAAACAACCATTTTATTACCCATGATAGAAGAAGTAAAAATATAGAAGAGAGAAATACCTTCAAATAAATCACCGATAATAGAAAGATAGCAAGGAAAAGTAAAGAAAATTGTGAAACTAATCATCCCTATTTATACTGGAGGAATAGCTGATTTGACCGCTTATAACGACTAGTAATTCACTCGATGAAATTTGAATTATCCTAGCCGTTAAGAGTTAAATTTGAAATTTACCCTTATCTCTCTCTCTCTCTCTATCTCTCTCTCTCTCTCTCTCTATTCATTTGCTTTAAGTTATCCCTTCAATATTCTCGAAATTAACTCATTTATTTTCAGGAATAACTTTGGGGCAATTGTTAGGGCTAGGATCTCAAAAATACAATAGGATCCTCAGATCTAAGGATTCTTAATGCTCAGGATCCTCGAACCTCAAGATCCTGAATATACTCCCGGATCCTGACTAATATTTTTTATTATTTATAATGGCCATATATTCTTTTGTCTTTCTCACATGTGCATAAATAACTAGTCAAAGTCACATTCTCAATCAATAGTTGTTACAACCATGCAAAAGACCCAGAGGACCAGGTCAAGCAATGGCTATAATCTGATCTCGGAGGATCCTAGAATTTTCGGAGTTCTTGTTATTAGCTTTAGACTATATATATCACCTGTATTCATCACACTACACACGAGCTTTTGGCTGAAAACTGGCACTTGTACTCATACTCTATACAATTTCTCTGTAATCGTTCATTTCAATTAAAAAAATCATCAAGGCAGGTGATCATTATCACCTCCCAACGTTTTATGTCGGAGATCCTACCAAGGATCAAGGGCTTTCCTTGTAATCGATTGTGTAATTTTGCTCTAATTTCGATAGTTACTTCATCCACAACACTACGACCTCTCATACACTTTGGTTGAAATCCACATAGTCGATTTTTGACCAAAACAATACTGCTATGAGTCTTGCATAATTTCTGGGGGTTATCCCAATTTGAGGTAACACATAAGCGTTACGAACCTTAGTAAATTACCGGAGAAGATCTCAAATCGTATGATAACATAATATGTTATAAACCTTAGTTATTTTCTGGGGAAGATCCAAACTTGAGATAACATGAAAATGTTATGAACCTTGTGTATTTTCTGGGGAAGATCCCAACTTGAGATAACATGAAAATGTTATCAACCTTGTGTATTTTCTGGGGAAGATCCCAACTTGAGATAACATGAAAATGTTATGAACCTTATATTTAAACTTTAGGATCTTAACTTATATTCAGAAATAAGAGGGTTGGCAAGTCACTGCCGCGTGAAATGATCCCTTTATTCACATCCCATAGTTAGATAATGTGCGTCCAAGCGAGGTATAGAAACCTTAACTCGTATGAAAGAGGTAATTAACTCTTTAAACCTTATAGGTGATTAAGTACCCTTATTCGTAGTTGAGATGATCATTCTCTATTCTTAGTTACTAGGATACTTGTGTGAAGAATTATAGAACGTTGTAGTTATGGGAATCTTAAGTGCCAGCGTCCTCAAATGTCAAGATCCTTGTATATTAGGATCCTTGGATCTTCATGTGTCAAGATCCTTGTGTGTCAGGATCCTTGAGTCCCTGCGCACAACAAACATTAGCTAGGGGTGGGTGTTAGTCTAGCTAACGCCCCTCCAATTCTTAAGTTAGTGATGCATTCAAGAAGAGTAAATAATAATAATAGTTAACGTAAGGAATACGTGCACCTTGAGTTTATTGAAGAGTGACTGATCTTACTTACATATGATATGCTTTAATATGTATAGCATTCTAGGATCTTGGCAAGATACTCCCATCGAAAGTAGCTAAGCAGTATGCCTCCTTTCCTGCTTCAGCATCTATGAGATATGGTCCTTCCCACTTAGGTGCCAATTTACCTGCACTAGGATCCTTGGTGTTTTATAATGTTTTCCTTAATACCAAGTCTCTTATCTCGAGTCTTCTGACTTTTATATTCTTGTTGTATGCATTGGCGAGTCTCTGTTGATGAGCAACGATACGGATCTTGGCAAGATCCCTGAGTTCATCAATAGTATCAAGATCCTGGGCCAGGATCCTATCGTTGTTTTCTTGACATTGAAGTAGGTATCTTGTTGTCGGAATCACTACTTCAGAAGGGATTATTACTTCTTCTCCGAACACCAAGGAATATGGGGTTTGACATGTGGCTACTATGGAAGTGGTCCTATCTGCCCCTAGGACGAAAGGAAGTTCTTCTTCCCCTTTTCTTTTCTTTTCATCTAACCTTTTCTTCAAGTTATTGACTATGATTTTGTTGCTAGATTCTGCTTGACCGTTGGCTTGAGGGTGAACAGGAGTGGACATTATCATTCTGATTCCCTAGTTCGTTCAAAAGTCTCTTCTCCTTTCGCTTTTGAACTGGGATCCATTGTCGCATATGATTTCGGCAGGGATCCCGAACCTGGTCAAATATTGTATTTAATAAATGAGACTACCTCTTTTTCTCTTACGAGAAGAAAAGCTTCGGCTTCTATCCACTTCAAGAGGTAGTTGGTCATCACTAGCATGAAGACTTTTCCTCCAGGAGCTACCGGTAATTTGCCTACTATATCCATCCCCCACTTCATGAATGGCCAACAGGGGATGACAGGATATAGAGGTTTGGTTGGTTGATGTAGGATGTTACTATATCTTTGACAAGCATCACATTTTTGAGCATGTAGGAAGGAATCTTTCTTCATGGTTGGCCAGTAGTATCCTGTTCTCAACACTTTGGAGCATAAGGATCTGCCCCCAGTGTGATTTCCGCAGTCTCCTTCATGTATATCATTTAGTACTTATGCATCTTCATGATCTTCTAAGCATCTACGGTATGGACCTTCCATGGATTTTTTATATAATTTACCTTGGATTATTACAAACCTTGAGACCATTATTCTGAATGCTCTATCTCTTTTTTCCTCTTTTTGGATTGTGCCATTCTGGAGGTATTCCATAATAGGTTGGCTCCAGGATCTTGAGGTTGGGATAGGATCCTTCATGTTAGGATCTTGATAAAGAAGTTGAGGATCAAGGTCTTCAATTGTAGCGACATTGGTAGTTTCCTCGTGATTGTTGGGATCCTTCAGTCTTTTGGCAGAATCCTTGATCACTGGGATCAGCACGTGGATTATCGGGATCCTGGTTTCTGGCGGGATCCTAAGAGAAGATCCTAGATTGGCTAAAGCCTTTGCTTCAGCATTGTGTTTTCTAGGAACTTGGTTTAGGCTGAATGCTTAGAATTCGGAGGCTAAATTTTTGAGGATCTGGAGATATAGTGATATCCTTTCTCCTTTTACTACATAGGATCCATTAAAATGGTTAGTCAATAATAAATAATCAACGAATATCTGAAGCTCCTTGATTTGAAGATCATTGGCTAAGTGCAATCACATGATTAGTGTCTCGTATTCTGCCTCATTGTTGGTTACATTGAACTTACAGTTGATTGCTTGGGGTAGGATGTCCCCCTGTGGCGATTTTAGTATGATCCCTATGCCAGTTCCTCTTTGGTTTGATGCTCCATCTGTGAATAGTGTCCATCTTCCCATGTTTTCTTCTTCTAGAAGTTGTTTGGCTTCTATTTCTACTTCATCTTGTAGATCATCACTAAAGTCAACCACAAGGTCTGCCAATACTTCAGACTTTATATCGGATCTTGGCTCATACTTTATGTCATATGTGCTTAGTTTCACTAACCACTTTCCCATCCTTCCATACATTTATGGTTTTCTCATAACATTCTTAATGGGATAATTAGTTCTTACATTTATAGGATGTGTTTCAAAGTTGTGTCTTAATTTACTAGAAGCAGTTACTAATGCAAGTATAAGTTTTTCAAGGTGGGAGTACCTGGTCTCAAGATCCAAGAGACTTTTACTTACATAGTATATGGGATGTTGATGCCCATTAAGATCCTTATCTAAGATTGCATTCACCGTGTTTGAGGATACTGAAAGGTAGAGAAGAAGTGGTTCCCCATCTAATGGTTATCCTAATAGGGGTAATGAACTTAAATATTTTTTAAGTTCCTGGAAAGCATCTTCATGTTCCTTGGTCCACTTTAACCTTTTGTTCTTCATCAAGATGTCGTAGAAAGGATTGCATCTTTCTAAGGATCTTGAGATGAACATGTTTAGGGCTGGCACTCTTCCTGTTAGTCTTTGAATATCTTTTGTAGAGGATGGTGATCTTAGATCGAGAATGGCCTTGATTTGCTCCGGGCTCTCTTCAGTTCCTCTTTTGGTCACCATGTATCCAACGAATTTTCCTGATCTCATTCCAAAGTGACACTTAGAGGGATTCAGCTTCATGTTATATTCGTCCAGTATGTTGAAGGCTTCTTCAAGATCCTTGAGATGCTCTTCAACTTTCTTAGACTTGACCACCATGTCATCGATGTAGACTTCCATGGTGTCCCCCAGTTTCTCTTTAACATCTTGTTGACTAGCCTTTGATATGTTACACCTTCATTTTTAAGACCAAATGGCATGGCAATATAATAATAGATACCTGTTGGAGTTATGAATGCCATATCCTCTTGGTCGGATGGTTCCATCTGGATCTGTTGGAATCCCTCTGATGCATCCGTGAATGTTAATAATTCATGACTCGTTTTCACATCTATCATGGAGTCTATGTGTGGTAGAGGGAAAGGATCATTGAGACAAGCCTTGTTAAGATCCGTGTAATCTACACACATTCTCCACTTACCAATCTTCTTCTGTACCACGATCACATTAGCTAGCCACCTTGGGAACTTCGCCTCCTTGATCATTCCTGTTTTATGAAGTTTTTCTACTTCTTGTTGTATAATTTGGTTTCTTTCTGGTGCGAGCTTCCTTCTCTTTTGGTGTATTGGTCTGAAAGATGTATCAATGTTAAGTTTATGGGTTATTATATTTTTGTCTATACCTGTCATGTCATCGTGCTTCCATGCAAATGTCTTGCTTCTATCTTCGAGGAACTTTATTAGATCTTGTTCGATTTGTTCAGGCATTGAGGCTCCTATGAGAATTTTGGCTTCAGGATCCTCAAGGTTCAGGGGAACTTCCTTTACATCTTGCTCTCTTGCTTCTAGAACATCTCATACCCCCTGCTTTAATTGCTATTCTTGTCGTCGTATTGTTGAAGATTTCATCGAAGTCTTGTAGCATTCTTTGGATTGTTGATTATCTCCTGTGATCTTCACTGTCCCCCATGGGGTGGGCATCTTCACACACGGATGATATTCTGATAGGAAAGCCTTCATTTCATGGATCCATGGTCTACCTAGTATAGCATTATAAGAGGATAATGTATCAATTACACAAAAAATAGTGTAGATTTTACCCCCTCTATGTAGATTGAGGATCCTGAAGGGTTTTGAGCATTCTAACACTCCTATCGTGTACATGCAACCCTAGATGCCTTGGATTTATGTTTTCTCTATTATACATGCAAACTTTCAATTTTCCAAGGCATCATCCTAACTAGCATACAATGGAGTATATACACTACAAAAATCTAGTTAGATGACTTACCTTTGTTGTAACTTTGAAACCTTAAGCCTTTAAGAGCCTAGCACCCCAAGTGTGATGCCTCAAATGCTTCATACAACACCACCAACAATGGAGGACTTGATAAGAGATTGTCTTGCACACACAAAATCGGCTAGCCCTCTTGTATCTCACTTAAGTGCCGATTTTGGTAGCCATGAGGTTTGTTATATAGTGTGACACAACTAGGGTTACACCATGTAAACCCTAATGTGCATGACTTTCCACATTCCTTAGGATCCATGGGTTTTAACCTCCATGGAGTATCCATGGGTCACCACATGGGTTTAGCCCAACATAAAGAACTATGGATCATAAACCCACTTTATAAGAATGAATTATTAACACAATCAATCCCCATATATTTAATTAGTCTCTTTTGATCACAAAATTAATTCCATATTAATTCTTGATCAATAGTAATTAAATAATATGATTTCATATTAATATATTAGAACTTATAATATATTAATAAATCATAAATATCCTTCCTTACAAATTGATTCGGTGCAATGCAACCCAAATGGACCATGCTACTCCCGGGTCAAGTACATACCAATTATAGTTATGGGCTTAGACACTAAATCCAACAGTCTCCCACTTGGATAAGTCTAATAACTATAACTACAAGTACGACTTAAAACACCGACTAGCAATCGTAGCTCTTAAAAGCCTCTGTTGAACTGAGACGCTCCATTTTAGATAAGTGATCATATAATCCTCTGTTCTCAAGATATCAGCCAGACAAATACATGGAACAACGTCATACATATTGTCCAGCAGTTTGTTTCCCGATTTCCGATTTGTTTGACATAGAACTTAATTGAACACATCAAATTAGTTCTGACCGGGCCCGACACATAAGTCAAAACAAAATCATCGAGGGGCCCAAGATATCGCTTTTAATCTTCCAAGGACTAAAAGGAACAAATAAACTTCGACTCATATGCTTGTACTAACCACTCATCAAATTGTACATAACAGCACGTTTTATAGCATCAAGTTACTGAAGCGGTTCCGTACTATCAATGCACAACCAACTCATAGTAAACAACTCATATCTCTTGGTTTGAAGAGTTATATGATATTGTCGTCTCACGATCACTCGAGATAAATTCCATGAAGTGATACAAGTGAGCGTGGGTTTAATCCAATACTCAGACCTTATGAGCACTCATAAATGTTGCAGCAAACTTTGCTATGTCTAATACAATTCAGAAAAATCTACAAGCCAAATTCATGACAGTCTTGCTTCAATACCTACTTCCAACGTATGATCAACTGTGGATAGTTTGAATAATGCAATTATTCGGGAAGTCAAAACATGCAAAGTGAAACAATAGTAAATGATTGACATAAGACAGTACCATACTAGTAAATAAAAAACACCTTTTATTTAAGCATCAAATGTCAATTACATTTCAACTATTACAAGTTTCGAAAGCTATCTAATCATTAAAACTAATATCGTCCTTCAGCCCGATGCGCCTCACATGTTGTAAGTGCTTAACCCTACTCAGTCCCTTCGTGAGGGGATCTGATGGGTTCTCTTCAGACGATACCCTCTTTGCCACGAGGAGTCATTCTTCTATTCGATGTCTAATGAAGTGGTATTTTCTGTCGATGTGCCTAGATCTGGCATGATCCCTTGGTTCCTTGGCTAAGGCAACTGCACTCTCGCTGTAACAGAAAATCTCCATAGGCTCCTTTATAGCTGGTAGAACTCCAAGGTCTCCGATGAAGTTCTTCAGCCATATTGCCTCCTTTTCCACCTCGCTTGCTGCTATGTACTCTGATTCGCAAGTTGAATCAGCTACTGTCTCCTGCTTGGAAATTTTCCAAGTTATTGCTCATCCATTTAGGGTAAAGACCCAGCCCGACTGAGAGCGGAAATTATCCCTGTCGGTCTAAAAGCTAGCGTCCCTATACCCCACCACTCTCAAGTCATCACTCTCACCGAGGGTAAGGACCCAGTCCTTAGTCCACTACCGGTACTTGATAATGTTCTTTACTGCAGTCCAGTGAGCCTTGCCCGGATTCCCTTGATATCTGCTGACCATGCTCAAAGCAAAGGCCACATCAGGGCGAGTACAAGTCATTGCATACATGATCGAGCCAATAGCAGAAGCATATGGCATTCGACTCATCTCAGCTATCTCAGCCTTTGTACTCGGACTCTGAGCTTTACTCAATTTGGCATTGCTCTGGATTGGTAAGTCACCTTTCTTGGAATCCTTCATGCTGAATCTTTTTAGCACCTTATCCAAGTAGGTACTCTGACTAAGTCCAATTAGTCTTTTACTCCTGTCTCTCAATATCCTTATCCCCAGAATATAGGCATCTTCTCCGAGGTCCTTCATAGCGAAACACTTCCCAAGCCAGGACTTAACCTCCTGCAAGGTTGGGATTTCATTTCCTATGAGTAGTATGTCATCCACATACAATACCAAAAAGCTAAATATGCTCCCACTACCCTTGACATATACACATGACTCATCCTCGCTTCTCGAAAAGCTAAATTCCTTGACTTTCTCATCGAAACAAAGATTCCATCTGCGAGATGCTTGTTTCAATCCATAAATGGATTTCTCAAGCTTACACACTCTATTAAGGTACTTTGCATCGACAAAACCCTCTGGCTGACTCATGTAAACATCCTCAGCCAACTTTCCATTAAGGAAAGCGGTTTTGACATCCATTTGCCATATTTCATAATCATGAAATGCAGCTATGGCTTGCATAACCCTAATAGACTTAATCTTCGCTACTGGTGAGAAGGTCTCATCATAGTCAACTCCCGGAGTTTGAGTAAAGCCCTTCGCAACTAGTCACGCCTTATAAGTGTGTACTTTCCCATCCATGTCGGTCTTCTTCTTGAAGATCCATTTGCACCCAACTGTCTTACGACCCGGTACATTGTAAACCAAGTTCCAAACTTGATTTTCATACATGGACTGAATCTCGTTGTCCATCGCCTCTTTCCATTTAGCAGACTCGGGGACTGCCATGGCTTCCTTGTAGTTGTTAGGTTCATCCAAATTTATCAGTGTGCTATCACTGATAAATGTATCACCCTCGGATGTTATATGAAAACCATATAACACAGGTGGAACACTAACTTTGCTGGAACGCCTTAGAGGTATGGACACGTCAATCGGTTCAACAGGAGTTTCCTCCTCAGGTTGATCGCTAGTGTTTGAGGTTCCTTTACCGCTTGACTCTTGAAGTTCTTCAAGGTCAATTTGCCTCCTACTGTCTCCTTGGCCTATGAGCTCTCTCTTGCGAAATACTCCGCTCCTTGAAACGAAGACAACATTGTCACTCGGTCTGTAGAAGAGATAACCAAAGGATTTATGTGGGTAGCCGATGAAAATACACCGCTCACTCCGAGGTTTGAGCTTGTCATGAGTTTCTTTTCTCACAAAAGCCTCGCAACCCCAAACGTTGATGTGTGCTAACGAGGGAACCTTCCCTGTCCACATCTCATGAGGTGTTTTGGAAACCTTCTTAGTTGGGACTAGATTAAGGATAGGGGCGGCAGTCTCTAAGGCATACCCCCAGAATGAGATAGGTAACGAAGCTCGACTCATCATGGAATGAACCATGTCCAACAAGGTTCGATTGCGCCTCTCAGCCACACCATTAAGCTGTGGTGTCCTAGGTGGCGTCAACTGTGAAACAATTCCACATTCCTTAAGATAGTCAAGGAACTCGATACTAAGATACTCACCACCCCGATCGGATCGGAGCATCTTTATCTTCCTGCCCAGCTGATTCTCCACTTCTTGTTTAAACTCTTTGAATTTCTCAAAGTTTTCTGACTTATGCTTGATTATGTAGACATAGCCATACCTACTGTAATCATCAGTGAAAGTCACATAAAAGCGGTTAGCATCCCTTGTGGCGGTTCTGAAAGGCCCACACACATCGGTGTGTATGAGATCCAACAAACCTTCACCCCTTTCACAAGTACCAATGAAGGGTGACTTTGTCATCTTTCCAAGTAAGCAAGATTCACAAGTGTCATCCGACCTTAAGTCGAATGATTCCAAAACTCCAGCCTTTTGGAGTTGGCCTATGCGCTTCATGCTGACATGTCCAAGACGACAATGCCACAGGCATGCCTTATCCAATTCTTTGGAAGAATCAATGTGCAACACATTATTTCTTAAGTTGTCTACAACCATCACAGTTTCATATACACAATTACAAGGAAATGCTTTAAAATAAAAAACACCATTATAAAAAGCATTAATAGCACCACATTCATTATCAAATGAAAAACTAAAACCTTGTTTGTACAAACCATGAAAGGAAATAACATTTCTCGCCATTTCAGACGAGTATCAACATTTATTCAAATCTATTTCTAACCCACTACTAAGCAATAAAGAGTAAACTCCAATCTTGGTGACAGGTGAAACCTTCCTATTCCCCATGATCAAGTTTATCCTCCCATGCTCCACATCCTTACTTCTTTTTAGGCCCTGCAAATCAGAACAAACGTGAATTCCACAACATGTATCAAGGACCCAAGAACAAGAATGTGATGAGTTATTAGATATAATAGTATAAATACATGCATGGGTGGCCTTAACCTTCCCATCTTTAACATCCTGCAAGGATTTGGGGCAGTTGCGCTTCCAGTGCCCTTTCTCATGACAATGGAAACACTCTGCTTCCTTAGGAATGGAAGAGGGAGTAGCAGAACCAGCCTTGGTCTAACTTGAAGAGGATCCATCAAGAGACTTTCCCTTGTGGCTCTTTGAGGGATCCTTCCTCTTCTTCCCTTTCCCTTGTCCAATTTCCAGAACAGGGGCGGTGGTAGGAGTAATAACAACCGATTTACCTTTGAGACCACTTTCAGCAGTCCTCAAAATCCCTTGAAGTTTGCTAAGTGTGACCTCCTCCTTGTTAATATGACAGGTCATGCGGAACTAATCATAACATGGAGGTAAGGAGTGTAGAATGATATCTATGGCCAGCTCATCAGGGAAGTTCACATTCAACTTTAGCAACCAGTCCACAAACCTTTGCATTTTCTGCAAGTGGCCCGTGATGGGTTCACCATCTTTCATCATGGTTGTTATCATGGAAGAAATGATTTCATACCTCTCTTGACGAGCACTCTGATGGTATCTTTCCATCAGGTCGTGGTGCATCTCAAAAGGGTAGAAGTCCTCTTAGGAATTTTGGAGTTCAGCTGTCATGGTGGCCAACATGATACAAGACACCTTGGTTGCATCCTTCTCATGAGTCCTAAAGTCAGCGACCTCCTCACGATTAGCAGAAGACTCATTGATATCCTTAAGCTCCTTCTCAAGGACATATTCCTTGTCCTCATAGCGAGTGACCATCCTGATGTTCCTAATATAATCATTGAAGTTGGAACCATCAAAGATGACTCTCCCACACAAATTCATGAGAGAGAAGGAGCCAGTAGGGTTTGAGCCAGAAGCAGTGTTGGAAGACATCTAAAAAAAAGAAAGACAAAGTTTAGATTAGATAAAGAGTCCTTAATATAACACCCAAAATGAAATATTAAGGCTAGGACCCAACACAATATTTTACAATTTGGAAGAGGGATGCCGTAATCCAATTTGCAAAATATTTGAAGGTAGGTAAATGACGATTTACCAATTTCCACCATGAAAAACGAAATTATTATTAAGTTTCAATTGGATTGAAATTCCTAGATCCTTTAAGATTCATTGAACAATTCAATCGCATGTTTAAATCTCGATTATGTCCTTCAGGTATGTGATTGGGATACAGAGGATCACAAACAAGGTGTGAATAACAATGCAAAATGTGCTTGGTACTCTCGATGTCATTTATCACCCAATCAATGTGCCGGTTAACCACACACACTCCATTGATCTTATGATAAACATCAAGCCACCCTTTGCCACCCTTACTAGTCCAAGTTAATGTGGTGGTTAACCACACACGCTCCATTAACGACTCGGCAAGGTGCAAAGTGCAATTTTCATGGATTAGCATCAATTTCACATTTTCCTAAAGTAACTAAGATTGGGAATTTAATAAAACATTTAGTTACTTTATTATTATCATTATACTTTTAATGAGAATTATAGTCCTATCCTACCCGTTCGACTAACGACCCTCCACCAGTCAAGGAAGCGGTGGGTGAGAGTGGACACCCATTAAACTGCCATTTTATAGGCAGTAACCATATACCCCCTATATAGACCGGCTTCGTGAATGAGGCCTACTAACGGTAAGACTGACTTGATCTTATATATATATATATATATATATATATATATATATATATATATATATATATATATTATTAAACTTATAATACTATAGAGTATAAGGGTTGAATTTTAAACTTTTAAAATTCTAGGGTTTGGAACTAAAGTATGCAAAAGTGTAACTTTACAAATTCCAAAACTTTAGGGCAAGTTTTGAAACATGTCAAAACTTTTCATTTCCATAACGTATGAGTTTAATGATCTCTTAAAAGAAAAACCTTTCATTTTCCATAACGTGAGGAGAAGTTATGGAGTCCATTAAAAGCATTTAACCAATTATTTTAATTAACACAATAATCAAATAATTCATACATGATTCAATTAAACTCATATGAACAAGATAATTCATATCAAACAAATTTTATGAAATTAGCCTAATCATATAAACTAATACAAAACATGAAACTTTGATAATTATCTTTGAAATTGGATAACCACAATAATTACCACATCAAAAACATGTTTATTTGTTCAAAAACAATTTAGGGTAATGATTCTAGTCCAATTCTGGCTTTAAAACTCGAAATTCTACATTTTGGAGCACCAACTCGTCGAGTGCATGAACTGACTCGGCGAGTTGGTCAGTTTTTAGGGTGGACTCGGCGAGTCCACTGTCCAGAAAGCAGAAAATCGATTTTTCCAAGCTTTAAAAACAAGTAGCATAAAGTATAATGGAAAACAAGCCTAGGCTCTGATACCACTGAAGGGTTTTGAGCATTCTAACACTCCTATGGTGTACATGCAACCCTAGATGCCTTGGATCTATGTTTTCTCTATTATACATGCAAACTTTCAATTTTCCAAGGCATCATCCTAAATAGCATACTATGGAGTATATACACTACAAAAATCTAGTTAGATGACTTACCTTTGTTGTAGCTTTGAAACCTTAAGCCTTTAAGAGCCTAGCACCCCAAGTGTGATGCCTCAAATGCTTAACACAACACCACCAACAATGGAGGACTTGAGAAGAGATTGTCTTGCACACACAAAATCGGCTAACCCTCTTGTATCTCACTTAAGTGCCGATTTTGGTAGCCATGAGGTTTCTTATATAGTGTGACACAACTAGGGTTACACCATGTAAACCTTAATGTGCATGACTTTCCACATTCCTTAGGCTCCATGGGTTTTAACCTCCATGGATTATCCATGGGTCACCACATGGGTTTAGCCCAACATAAAGAACTATGGATCATAAGCCCACTTTATAAGAATGAATGATTTACACAATCAATCCCCGTACATTTAATTAGTCTCTTTTGATCACAAAATTATTTCCAAATTAATTCTTGATCAATACTAATTAAATAATATGATTTCATATTAATATATTAGAACTTATAATATATTAATAAATCATAAATATCCTCTTCTCAAAATTCCATCCCCACAAATTGTTCCGGTGCCATGAAACCCAAATGGACCATGCTACTCTCGGGTCAAGTACATACCAATTATAGTTATGGGCTTAGACACTAAATCCAACAGATCCTCCATCGACAATGATCCTTCTGACGAAATGGTTGGCGATGTAAAGAGTGATCACCAATCCGTCATGGTGAGGATCCTGGATGTTTTGTCTATCTGCTTCGTCGAAGGTGATCTCTTTCTCGTTTGTGATTGACGTATTCTTCTGTGGCCCTTCTTCTTTTCTATTTTTGACACCTTGTCGTGCCTCTTTGCTGTAGAATAAGAGGTATCACAAATGTCAGATACTCCAGAGATCAAATTGATTAGCTTGACGTCAGCAGGAGGGGATCCTGGTTTGTCGAGGATCTTCTGAGGATCCTGATCTTTCTATTTGGATCTATCCTTTCTTCTTCCAATGATTTCTTTTAGATATCCTTTTCCTAAGAGGTAGATGATCTCCTTCCTAAGAGCTATGCAATCCTATGTGATATGACCAAGTCTTCATGGTACGCACACCATTTGGATTTGTCTTTCCAAGCGGTGGATTTTTCACCGTTTCTTGGCCATCTTGCTCTGTCTCCAAGATCATGCATACCAAATATTATACATGAAATATTCATATAAACGCAATAGTCAGTAATCTTAGGAAAATCTTCTTCTTCTCCTTCATCTTCAAGGGCATTAACCCTATGATGATTAGGTTTGGAATATGGTTTCGACTTATAGGATATTTTGGCTGAGGAGTCAGCCTTCCTATTGGGGTGATCGTATGAGCTTGGTGGGTTGCTCCTTTTTTGGATCTCCTTGTCTTCTTCGAGCCTTATGAACCTTAGTGCTCTGCTCCTAACTTCACCCATCCTTTTGCATGGAGTCATTACGAGGTCTTCGTAGAAAGGATAGTCCTTCTCTATGCCCATTTTAAAGGCTTCAACTGCAATTGGCATTTCAATGTTGGGGATACTCAGGGCTTCCCTGCCAAACCTATTAACAAAGTCTCTAAGTCGTTCTTTAGGATCCTGAACCACCCGATAAAGATCAGTGGTGATCTTCTCCAATGTTCTGCTACAAGAAAAGTGATTATTAAAGATGTTAACTAAATGTGCAAACGATGTAATAGAATATGGAGGGACATTCAGCAGCCATTTAAGAGCTGATCCTATGAGGTTTGAGCTAAAGCCCTTGCATAGGAAAGCTTCCTTCAAGTGTGTGGGGATGGGAATGATCTCCATCCTTTCTTTGTACTGTGCCACGTGCTCCTCAGGATCTGTAGTCCCATCATAAGGCTTCATGTTGGGGGTTTGGAAGCGCTTTGGGAATTCGGTATCAGCTATTTACGGAACAAATCTTGAGATCCTGTGGCTTGTAGGGGATACTTCTAGTATAGGTTGGACCACTCCGGGCACACTCGAGATCATTTGCATTAATTTTTGAAGTTCCTTAGCCATGATCGGGCTTAAACATGTATAAAGTTCCATAGAGCCAATGTTAAAAGCATTATTATTTACGAAGTTAACAGGATCCTTAGTATTTGGCGTAAGGAAGGTTTCATTGGTATCTTGGGTCACATGAGCTCGCTCATCAGGAGTTACACCCCAAATAGGAGCGGATGTTGGTACTGAGGATTCTATCTCCCGATGATTTCCGAAAGATCCTGTGCTATCGAAGTTTACGATCTTGGGTTGCAGGATCGAGGGTGAAACTTCATGAGGTTTGCGGATCTCTGCCCTCATTCTTTCCACTTCCTTGAGCATCGTCCTATTATCCTCTTGTTGCTGAGTCACCTGTCGTTCCAACCTCCTCATCATGGCAAAATGCTCGTTATTGGAGACTATTATCGGAGGATCCTAGGATCCTTGAGTAGTGACTGGAGGAGTGTTTTTTTCTGTACATCAGAAGTATTTTTTGGGACCTCCAACTAGAGGTGGTGGAAGGTTTTTGGAGGAAATGGGTGGAATTAAGGAAGAAGACAAGGTCGATTGCATAAACATGATTTTCCGAAAGGTTTTGAACATCACAGCCCCACGGTGGGCGCCAAATTGTTTTGGTCAAAAAATGAACAATCGATAATCAACCAAATTGTATAAGAGGTTGTGATGTTCATGGTAAAGCAAGTACAAGATGATGATCAAAGTGACACAAGTGGTTTACAAGGAAAACCCTTGATCAGTGCTAGGATCTCCGACACAAAACCTTGGGAGGTGATAATGATCACCTTCCTTAATGATTTTATTGATGTAAAATGTTGATTACAAAGATGAAAGTGTAAATGTAAGTCTAAGTATCGTAGATGAGCTAAGTGTGTCTAGTGTGTGTAATACAAGTGTTATTTATAGTCTAATGCTAATAACAAGAAGTCTGATAATTATGGGATCCTCCGAGAGTCATCATATGAACGTTGTGACTTGGTATTCTAGGTCTTCTGCCTGGTTGAGACGATTCTTTGTTGAGAATAAGTCTTTCGTTGACTAATTTTGCACACGTGTCAATAAGAAATGAGATTATAATCGTTATATGTGTTAGTAAATATTAACGATAATAATCAGGATCCTGAGATGTGTTTAAGGATCCTAAGCCTATAGCAATATTAAGGATCCTACCCCTAACACTTAGTATGTTGTTATGTTGTAGTGATCTGTTAGATCCGTATCATGGTATATAGGATGTCGTTATGTTGTAGTGATCTGCTAGATCTATATCCTAGTATATAGGATGTTATTATGCTATAGTGATCTTTTAGATACGTATCCTAGTATGTAGGATTTTGCTATATGGTATGGATTTGTAGATATTTATGCTTGCCTGTACCTGCTGTTTATCATCTAGTGGAGTGCCCTAGGGACTGTATGCAGTCATGTAGGATAGCCTGAGAACTCTTGATTTAGGATTTCTTGCATGTTCCTTGTTTCGTTGTGGCTCTAGAGTAGGATCATCTGTCCGGGTGGCTATCTCACCTCTGGGTACTTATGGTTACGCATTTCATGGTGATTAGATGGTAGCTGGACTGTTTCCTGTGAGAGTACTAGTAGGTGGTAGTAAGTTGTATGATTGTTATTTTTCTGTATTATGTGCCTACTTGATACTGATTGTTTATATGTAGACATGTGGTATTAGTGGGTTGAGGCGGTCCTACTTTGTGTTGTAGGCCAAGATACCCAGTGCAGGCCGGTTCTATGTCGTAAGCATTGAGGCTAGGGAAGAGCGGTTGGGTTGTGGCGGTAGGCCAACAAACCCTAGGTATTCCATCCCGATGGCTGATTGGACCCGTTCCATGTTGGCATTCCAGTCTGAGGACTGATTGGGCCTGGCCATTCCAACCGGGAGGTTATGGGCCGTTATGCATGCTTGTATGTTTATCGTATGGGGTATTTTAGGGGAACCTTACTAAGCTTTATGCTTACCCATTTGTTTATTGTTTCAAGTATCATCGGTGACTACGAGAAGGCGAAGACGGGACTGTACATATTCATCGGCAACATTAAGGATTTCACGTTCATTATAACACTCTGATTTTCAATAATTGTAATTAGGAATAAATGGTTTTCTTAAAATGGTTTTATAATTAGGAAGTTTTACTTTAAATAAAATGAAATTTTTTGGTCTTGAAGATGGGACGTTTCAAGTTGGTATCACTGCCCTGGTTTGAGCGAATTGGAGGAACACTTGTGTGAATCCAGTCACGAAGTAGGATCCGAGAATTTACACAAAATGTTTTGAAAAAGTAATTATAATAAAAGGGTAGGGTTAGGGACATGGACTCGGTCACTTGTCATGTTCTTGTTTGATTGTTGGCTTGGGATCGGGAACGTGGACCTTGACTTAACATTGGTTTTATAGGAAGATGCGGTGTGTACAGTCAGCCAGAGCCCGAACATGACAGTGGTTCCCAAAATACCCATACTTCTTATATGTATTGAGTTTTGATGTTGCTGATATGTGAACTACTAGGAAAGCCTACTAGTCGATAAGTTAAGGTTCTTTTAGGAACTGTTGGATAGAAATGACTAATTTATGTGATGCCTTATGATATAAGGAGTTGCTTTCCTGATATATATTACTTGATTTGTGATTGATGCGTGTATGTTGATTAGTTTTATAAGGCCGAGATTGAATAGCCTTAGAATGATCGACTTAGCCTTACTTCTTCTTCCTAGTTTGGTTGTGGACATAGGGCAGAGTCGATAATTCGATAGTCTATTTAATCTTGTATTGTGTACAACAAGCATGCACAAAAGCAACCGGTGGTGCAGGAGAGAGGATAATCCTAATAAGAGTGCCTAGGAAGTTAGTTGTAGCTCGTAGGAGAAGTGGGTGTTAGCACACCTAGGAGTGTTCTAGTGCAGTGACTTAGGACCTTGGGATGAATTCTGAATCGACTACGGATAGGTGTTGAAGGTAGTATGGGCCCGTACTACTAAAAGCACAGGATCCGTATGAGATTCTGGAGGTACCCTCGAGGTTAATAAGGAACTAATAGGAGTATGGTCTGGTGTATGGAGCACTATGTTTTGATGTCTGATATTTCCTTGGTATATTTTCAGTTTGGCGGTTATTGAAGGTTTGGGATCAGGAGCTGGCAACAATGGGAGAGCAGGCCTGAGTGAGGAGGAGATCCGCGGGATCATTGCTACTGGAATGGTCGAGGCATTCAGGGAGGCGATTCCAGAGTTGTTTGGGTTGGTCAAGACCGCGTTGATCAAGGAGTTTGATCGGCGCTATGTCGCAGTCCCTCAGGTAGCTGTTGTTACAACCACAGTAGCCGTCACCATTGGAGGATCTCAGGGAAGCGGGGCAATATAGTACCGAGAATTCAGTTACACGAAGCCTCCGGAGTTCAGAGGCGACAGGTACCCGATCATCTCTTCGAGGTGGATTTTTTACGTGGATGGATGTTTGTTCACGTGTTCATTTCCCGAGGGCCAGAAGGTGAAGTTTGCACTGAATCTTCTTGGTTGGCGTGCGAAGGATTGGTCAGAGTTTGTGACCCAGGGCTTTTGCAAGCCGAGTGAGCCAAAGTGACGTGGAAGAAGTTTCTAGACATGTTCCGAGTGGAGTATATTCCTCTTGTGGAGCGGGAGTGATTGTCTGAGGAGTACCTAGATCTGAGACAGAAAACTAAGAGGGCTTTGTTCTGTCCTGAGCTCGCTGCTTCATAGATGGGTTAGATAACTTGGTACTTAAGCAGTCTCAAGATGGATATTTGCCAATTTATGTCTACCCAACGTTATAGTACCCTTGCTGAGCTTCAGGATGTCGCGAGGAGGCAAGAGATTGAGATAGAGACCAGGCGAGGGAGCGGCGTCAGGCTCTGGTTCAGTCCTAACCTGCAGCGAAGTGGTTCAAGTCCGTCAGCCGGAGTTCGGGATCAGTTAAAGGGAGGTGCAGATCCTTTGTATGTCACATGTGTGGCGAAGAGGACCATTTTGGTAGAGGTTTCAGGCGGAGTGCGCGAGTTTGTTTCATTACGGCCAGGAAGGCCACATCAAAGCTCGTTATCCTTTTCTCGTTTTTGGTGAGATGTTGGATCCTACACCCCTAGCTTGGCAGTTACCCAACAGTCGTCATGGGACGACCGGAGTCCCAGAGACTGAGGTTTGAGTTATCAGTTCTTCTATTTAGTTTGTTATTTTTGTGATGGTATTCATATGTGTGTTCTGTTTATGTTTCGAAGTGTATTGGTAATCTTGGATGATCAGTTGAATGGAAATATCTTAGTTAGCTCAGTGGAATTTGATTTCTTGTTATGAATGGATTAATTATCTGTCTCATCAGATTGTATGTGTATTGGGATTTATGAATGTTATGTGGGTTCAGATTCTCCTGTGTAACAGGATATCTCTTGTTGGAATCAAGTGGTAAAGTTCAAGTTAGTATGAGTATTGAAGGATTGTGAAGTTGTCATATTCTGGCATATCTCAAGTAGGGGAGAGTGGAACCTCGCGGCAGAAAGACCTTATAACAAGCTTCAATTCTCAGTTGGATTTTTCCAAGTTGAAGACTTCTACGCAACTGTTGAATCTTTTGATTTTGTGGCAAGATCATCTTCACTTGTTGGAGTTCCCTTCTATTCGTATTAGTTTTAGTTATGATAGCATCTGTAGGGTGTGCATGTGCTTTAGAATCTAGGGTGTTAGGATCTCAGGTGGAGGGTTTCCTTTTCTGTTATCGTCTAGTTGGGCTTGGAAGCCCGAGTGTTGTTGTTGGTTAGTATATACGGGGTAAGCCCGAGTGTTGTTGTTGGTTAGTAGATCGGGGGTAAGCCCGATTGTTGTTGTTGGTTAGTAGATTGGGGGTGATCCCGAGTGTTATTCCTTGTTAGTGGACCGGGGGTGAGCCCGAGTAATGATAGGGGATAGCTTAGCTGGGCTGTCGGAGCCGAGTAGGAGTGTAGTATAGTTCAGTATGTGACCAATAGTTTTCTTTGCGGTGGTGCACTTTTGTGCCGGATTAGCATGACGGCGTTTGGCCGAGAAGCTCTTGGACCGATTAAATTTTTGGATTTTCAGATATCTTAGTTTCTTGGGGGTTGTGCATAATTTTGGGAGCTGTAGGTGATGGGTTAGGAAGGGAATTCCTTATTCGTGGAATGGTTTCCGTCAGGATGTTTGTTTCTCGTTAAATCTAGCGAGGTGTTAGAAGATTAAGGATGTCATGGTAGTTGTGATTTAGACCGATGGGGTCACTGTTCAAATTGTCTCATTAGTCTGTGCATGGAACCTGTCTTGTCAATGTTTGCAATTGTCGGTATGCTAATGATATCAGCTCGTGGAAAGGGAGTAGGTTTTAAAGAACCCACGAGGGGTTTAAAGGGTGTTTGAGAAGAGACTCCAAGAACTGATTTCGAGGACGAAATCTAATTTAAGTGGGGGAGAATTATAATATCACGTTTTCCGAAGAAGGTGGGCCAAGACTTGAGGAATCAAATAAGGATTTTGGGAGCAGACCCTCAGCCACGACATGGGGCTTGGATGCCCACGACGTGGCGTGACACTTATCGAACGCGTGTTTTCGAGAGGCACCAAGGCATGGCAATGGATGGCCACGGTATGGTGCCTAATCAGGTCCAAGCCCACGTATTTTAGGGTTTCATCCATATTTACGCATCTTAAACCCCATTTTAGGTCATCTTCTTTAGCCTCCATTCCTTCATCTCGAAACCCTAGCCTCTCTTCCATGGAAATGAGCTTGGTGGTTATATCTTGAGGCTGTTTGCTTCATTTGGTGAAACTTGAAGAAGAAGGTGGTTCATTTTGGTGCAAGGAAGCAAGGAGCAAGCTTAGATCCAAGATCTTCTTCACATTTCTGAGTTATTGGAGGTATAAAGTTCATATCTTGACCTTTATGTTTCTTGGTTGATGTTTGAGCCCATTTTTGGATGATTTGGTCCCATTCTTGAGTGCTCTTGGACTTTGAGGAACTCCAAAGTTTGATGTGGTGGTTATTTGGTCATGAACTTCTGAGCTAGTGAGAAAAATCTCTTAGCTTGAGTGTTCTTAGCCTCATGTTTGAGTTTTGGTCACATTTAGGACTTAATGGACTTGGGGTTTAAGATCTTGTCCTATGGTGAGGTCCTAATGGATAAAGTTGGAAACTTCATCCATTAAGTCAGTGTGGAGAAGTAGATCTGGAAGTATGAGCTTAGATCTGAAAGGATTAACCTCTTATCGACATATTGGTGATGTTCTAGTGGCCACAGCGTGGAAAGGGTAGCCACCCCGTGGGGAAGTCAAAAATCGTGGCTGCCTTGTTTTGCCATTGCCACGACGTGGAAAAGGAGGCCCACGACGTGGCGTTGACCTTGACCAAGTTTGAAAATTGACTTTTTTTACCAGTTTGACTTTGGGTCAAACTTGAAGGAGTTGGTCTGTTGATTAATATTTTACTTGTTTTTGGTGATTAGCGGATTCGTGGGTGCAAGTGGTGCTAAAAAGGGATCGTATCAAAGTGTTTCAGAGTTCTTCGATTCAGGTGAGTTTTCCCTCATTGTACCCGTGGGTCAAAGGCACCAATGCCGGCCCACTAGTTTTGGTTATCTTTTAGTAGAGGGATGTCATAGGGACCGTATATGATCATGTAGAATAGACTGAGGACTCTTGATCTAGGCCATCTTGCATGTTCCTTGTTTGGTTGTGGCTCTAGAGTAGGATCACATGCCCGGGTGTCTATCTCACCTCTAAGTATATACGGTCATGTATGAGCTTAGATCTGAAAGGATTAAACTCTTATTGAGAAATTAGTGTTGTTCTAGTGGCCACGGCGTGGAAAGGGTAGCCACGATGTGGGAAAGTCTAAAATCACGATTGCCTTGTTTTGGCATTGCCAAAGTGTGACAAAGGAGGCTCACGACGTAGCGTTGACCTTGACCAACTTTGACAGTGGACTTTTTGACCAGTTTGACTTTGGGTAAAACTTGAAGGAGTTGGGTTGTTGATTAAGATTTTACTTGGTTTTGGTGATTAGCGGATTTTTGGGTGCAAGTAGTGCTAAAAAAGGATCGTATCGCAGTGTTTCAGAGTTCTTCGATTCAGGTGAGTTTTGCCTCATTTTACCCGTGCGTCGAAGGAACCAATGGCGGCCCACTATTTTTAGTTATATTTTAGTAGAGGGATGTCATAGGGACCGCATATTGTCATGTAGAATAGACAGAGGACTCTTGATCTAGGCTCTCTTGCCTGTTCCTTGTTTGGTTGTGGCTCTAGAGTAGGATCACCTGTCCGGGTGTGTATCTCACCTCTGAATATATACGGTCATGTATTCCTCGGATTGTTGGTACTTGGTATGTTGCTATGCTATAGTGATCTGTTAGATCTGTATCCTGGTATATATGATGTTGTTATGATGTAGTGATCTATTAGATTTGTATCTTGGTATATATAATGTTTTTATGCTGTAGTGATCTGTTAGATCTGTATCCTGGTATGTAGGATGTTGCTATGCGGTAGGGATCTATATATATATATATATATATATATATATATATATATATATATATATATATATATATATATATATATGTCTACATGTACTTGTTGGTTATCATATACTGGAATGCCCTAGAGACTGTATGTAATCATGTAGGATAGTCTGAGAACTCTTGATCTAGGATTTCTTGCATGCTCCTTGTTTGGTTGTGGCTCTAGAGTAGGATCATCTGTTCGGGTGGCTATCTCACCTCTAGGTACTTATGGTAATGCATTTCATGGAGGTTAGATAGTAGCGGGACTGTGTGTTGTGAGAGGACTAGTAGACAGTAGTGAGTTGTATGATTCTTGTTTGCCTGTATTATGTGTCTATTTTATCCTGATTGTTTATAAGTCAACATATGGTAGTAGTGGGTTGAGGCGGTCTTGCTTTATGCTGTAGGACAAGATACTCGGTGCGGGGCGTCTGTACGTCGTGGGCACGGAGGCTCGAGAAGAGTGGTTGGGTTGAGGCGGTAGGCCAACAAACCCTAGGTATTCCAGTCTGATGGTTGATTGGACCTGTTGCCTCTTGGCATTCCAGTCTGAGGACTGATTAGGCCTGGGCATTCCAACCGGGAGGCTGTGGGCCGTTATTCATGCTTGTATGTTTATCGTATAGGGTATTTTGGGGGGAAATTCACTAAGCTTATTCTTACCTAGTTGTTTATTGTTTCAGGTATCATCGGTGACTATGGGAAGACAAAGGTGGGATTGTACACATTCATTAGCAGCATTGAGAACTTTGAGTTCATTATAATACTTTGATTTTCAATAATTGTAATTTGGAATAAATGGTTTTCTTAAAATGGTTTTATAATTGAGAAGTTTTACTTTAAATAAAATGAAAACTTTAATCGTGAAAATGGGACGTTTCATTTAAATATAAAAAATGAACTTTTTTTTTTCAAAATAACTCACTTCATTTTCTTTGTTTTTTGAAAAATTAAGGTCTATTTTTATCGAAAAAAAATTAATAAATATATCAAAATTCTATTTTTTTGGTATTCTTTAAACATAGATTCATATTAATGTTAAAAAATGAAATTTCAGTTCATATTCACATTGTGAATCCGCTCATATTCACATTGTGAATCCGCTCAGATTCACCGTAGAGTAATAGTAAGTCAGATTCACATTGTAAATTTTGAAAACTAAGTTATATACAGTTCAGATTCACAATATGAATAAATCTATTTGTTGATTTTACAAAACTAATTTACGAGTAATTAAAACGTTAAAGTATTATGAAACTACATGGAAATATATTTCGATTCATATATAAAATTTCACTTAATTTGTGCATGATCAAAGAGATTCAATATTAAGTCAGAATCACATTATGATTGTTAAAATTAAAATATTTACATATTAGATTTACGGTGTGAATCTGAATTGATCAAGTTTTTTTTAATCCATGTTGATGTTTATTGATAGATGACAAAAAAATTGAGATTTTTGGTATAATTAGTTTTTTTTTTTTGAATAAAAATAAACTTAAACATTAAAAAAACAAACAAAACGAAGTGAGTTTTTTTTTTGAAAAAATTTATTTTTTATATATCAACATAGATCTCTGTGGAAAGAGGAAGAAAAATCTTGAACAACGGTATATTCAGTTTTTTTTTCCGATAAAAAACATGGCTTGAAGAAAATTTAAACGAAAAAAGATGTGAGTTTTTGATAAAAAGGTGGGTGTTATGATATAATCTGGTGTACGTGCGTCCAATGTAAAAATGTACATTCATTCCCTTGACCGTTGATCATTATGATTTACGACGTTCAAGATAAGTTGTTTGTTTCCTTGTTAATAATGCTTTTCTATTAAACCTTAGAGGGGCTTTTTGTTATATTCTCCTAGATTAGCTTTAAACACTATGTAATTTTCTTTTAGGCTCCCCGGCTTCTCGAGGGGCTTGCTCCCTTTTGTAAAAGTTGCCTTTCAATATATATATATATATATATATATATATATATATATATATATATATATATATATATATATATATATATACTAGGTTAAACCCGTGGAACCCACTAGTGTTAATTTTAAATTGATTTTAAAAAATGATTATGTAATAAAATAATATATCATTAATATAGAAAAACTTATGAATTGTAATATTGTATTTTTTTAATAACTTTGTAACTTGTAAGTATTTAATTACACATGTAAATCCACCTATTTTATAAAAGTCATGAGTTTGTATAATGCAACATAGTATCACTTTTGGAGCTTTATTCTGATTAAATACATGGAAGTTGTGAGACACTCACAAGACAAGCGCGTGGGTTGTAAAAATATATTTATTCTTATTAAACCCTTACTTTTGGTGCATGATTCTTGCGAAGAAAAAAAGTTTTGTCGGTTAAAACATCACTTTCCCATTATAACTTACCATCCCAATAAATCATGAAAATGACATTAACATATGACAAATTATATATACCGGTAATGTAATAATCATATATAAACCCAACAGAATAAATTATAAATAATGTGACTAAATTTAGGTAAATAAAATAACCAAAGTAAATATATTCTTCATTTCATGAATAACACATCATGGTCTACAATACAATCATAGATGAAAGTAGATATGACATACAATTTTTTTGAATTTTCTATTATCTAATATAAGGTAATATAAGACAAATACATGAACACATCCATTAAAATAAAAAACAAACAACGAAACATCCCTTACAATAAATAATGAATGTATATTATGAGTTTTTTTTAAATGCTCCGATCCGAAGTAGTTTAGTTGAACTTTAAAAATATGTTTATGTACTCAGAAGTTAACAATTACACAATATAGTATGCCCGCGGTTGAGAAAGAAAAACAATATTTATAATTCAAAATTGTAATGACTAATCAAATATTTGCAAAAAAAATTATTAATTTACAAAGGTAGAAGCTTCTTAGTAAGTTTATAATTTTACTCTAAAATAAACATGTACACCATTATGAATATCTAAGTTTGAGTATAGTGAAAAAAACACAATAAATCATGAAAACGACATTTTATATGACAAATTAAACATGACGGAAGTGTAACAACAATATACTTGCAATACCTTACCCAAAATAGCAATGCACTTTGTTAATATAGAGAAATTATAAATGTGGATTGAACTCGGTGTTGGGTTTTGAGCATTCTAACACTCCTAAGTGTACATGCAACCCTAAATACCTTGGATCTATGTTTTCTCTATTATACATGCAAATATGAATATTCCAAGGTATTATCCTAACTAGCATACAAAACATTGATTCATATGAAATAATACAAGTTAGATAAGAATATCGTGCCAAATATTCAAGAGATAGTGCGGATTCTTTATCAAGACAAACACTTCACACAATTGGCCTTAGTTGGTCTTTGTTTTATCCAAAACATCACAACTTACCAATTTCAAATGTACAACAGTAGAAAACATTTTACTCTTACATTTGACAAGTGTTATAAACCTTCTTTAAGATGTGTCACTCAAGTTACAATTTTGGAGTATAACTCTAAGACTTGTTTTGGAACGAAGTATGACTCATCTTCTTGATTTAACCATTTCAACAATTCATGACTCCTCTTCTTAGCCATAAGATTGCACTAAGATGTCCTTAGAAGACCAATTGTGATATGGTTCTTTAATCATTAAGATGATCACAAAACATGATACTAAAGTACTCTCCCATCTTTTCAGATTTGATAAACTTTTATCTTTCTGCCTAATTTGATTATTCTCATTCGTTCTGCAATACATCGAAACTTTTCTAATGTTTCAGTATTATAGTTAATCTGGTAAGTAAAACCATCTTTACTAAACTTTAGTAAATCATGACGAATAGTCTTAACGATCTTTGTGGGGGAATTAATCAGTGCACAATAATGTGTACTCGATCCCTTAGTACTTCACTTGACTCACATATACATGTGAACAAGGAATTAGTCTTAATTTTCCAAAGATGAAAATTCTCATTCATCATACTATACAACTTGCATGATTCCAAGTTTTGGTCCAACTAAAACTTGGGTGATGAGAATCTTTCCTTATTTGGTAAATTAGACATTACCACAAATGAAAGAAACAAATCCATTTTCCAATATTGTTATCAATGGAATCATATAAGCAACAATTTTTCAGAAATGCCATTGTAAGGATACTTAGAATAAATAAAATCAAAATTTTCCTTTTATTTTAAAACGTTGCGGAAAAACTTATCCTTACTGTGCAAAAGCATATGAAAGACTTATTATCTATTCCTAAGCAATATATCATAACTCCTAAGCAACAGCTTAAAATTCTGATCACCGAACCATGCGATCGAAATCCATCTTCGCGATCAGAATCAGCATATACTTCCTTTAAGTTTCTTCACTTTTCTTTGATTCTTAAAACATCAACATGTGACTCAATCACATCATGTAATAAGAATCACAGAATAGAAACTTAACAGAGTTAGATAGTGGACTTTACCTGAAGTAGAGTCAAACTTCTTGACTTGATCAACCTTATGATCTTTCAGGTAAATAGGCAGCTTCGCAATCAATGCCCCTTCCTTTGGCAAGAGAAACATATGGACTCTTTGGGAATGGTACATGGGACTATCACATACTTAGCCTTTCTCTTTACCATTTGGTCAACCGAGTTGACTGTGGCCGATCCCTTTCCATTGGGAAGAGAAAGCCTTTTCTAGATATTCAATGTTACCATTGTCAATGTCCATTGGGAAGTTGATCTCCTAATAAAATTTGCTTTACTAGTCCTCAAATCATTGTTGATTCAGCAGCACCAAGCAAATAGATAAGATCATGAAGGGTCATGTCATAGTCTGTTTCATAGTAGTCCCAAAGGAACTCACTATGTGACTTAGAAAGTGATTGAACATCCAACTTTCTTAATACTTTGACACCCAACTCTCCCGGCTTGTCAATATGTGACTTCATCTCTAATATGTGATCACACATAGACCTTGCTTGCCAATAGGGCTTGAGTGACCTTGAACTTGTGGGTTAGGGAGAATAATTGGAGGAGGTGGAGGAAGTGAAGTTCCAAGAGATTTGGGAAGATCATAGATGTCTGAACTAGACATCTTTTGGGAGATATTCAAGATAGTTGATCTAAAGTCCTTAATATAACACACAATATGAAATATTAAGGCTAGGACCCAACACAATACTTTTATAACTTGGAAAAGGGATGTCGTAATCGAAGCTATAAAATATTTGAAGGTAGGCGAATGACGATTCACCAATTTCCACCATGAAAACGAAATAATTTAATTAGGTTTTACTTGGATTTGAAACTCCTAGATCTTTTGAGATTCATTGAACTGTTCAATGGCATGTTTCAATCTCGATTGTGCCCTCTCAAATTTTGTGACTGGGATGCCGAGGATCACAAAACAAGGTGTGAATAACCATGCAAATATACTTGGTTCCCTTAATATTTACCCCTCAATCGATGTGCTGGTTAACCACACGCGCTCCACCGATACTATGATAAACATTAAGTTACCCTTTGCCTACCTTGTTAAATCCAGGTTAGTGTGTCGGTTACCCACACGCGCTCCACTAACGACTTAAGCAAAGTGCAAAGTGTAATTTCATGGGTTAGCACCAAATTCACATTTTCCTAAGTAACTAAAATTGGGAATTTATAAAAGTTTAGTTACTTAGTATTTATCATTAATACTTTTAATGAAGGGAGAATTATAGTCCTTGTCCTACCCGTTCGGCTAACGACCCTCCACCAGTCAAGGAAGCGGTGGGTGAGAGTGGACACCCATTAAACAGCCATTTTATAGGCAGTAACCTTATACCCCCCCTTATAAACCGGCTTCGTGAATGAGGCCTACTAACGGTAAGACTGACTTGCTCTTTTACATATATATATATATATATATATATATATATATATATATATATATATATATATATATATATTATTAACTTATAATACTATAAAGTATAAGGGTTGAATTTTAACTTTTAAAATTCTAAGGGCTTAACTTGGAATTAAAGTATTCATAAGGGAAAACTTTACAAATTCCAAAACTTGAGGGCAAGTTTTGAAACTATTCAAAACTATTCAATTCCATAACTTATGTGTTTAAAGGAGTTTTAATTCAAAAAACTCTTCAAGTTCCATAACTTGAGGACAAGTTATGGAAGACTTTAAACTATTAAAAGAATATGACTTTTCTTTATTCATAACCTATGGAAATATTTATGAGTTTTATGAATCTTAAATGTGACTTTTCATATAACTTGAGGACAAGTTACAAAAACACATTTTAGAACCAACTCTTAGATTAATTTGGATTGAAAACAACAATTTCACATAACTTTTCTATTAATCTAAGCAACTCATAAGAACAAGATAATTCAATCAAACTTTTTCATGTAATTGGCCTAACCATTAAACTAATACAAAACATGAATCTATTGACAATTATCTTTGAAATTGGATTAGCATGAACATTACCACATCAAAAACAGGTTTATAAGTTGAAAAACAGCTTAGGGTAATGTTCCTAGTCCAATTCCAGCCAAAACAGTCGAAGATATGCTGTTTGGGGGTCCAAGTCGTCGAGTGCATGAACCAACTCGGTGAGTTGGATGAATTTAGCCTTGGACTCGTCGAGTCCCTTCATGGACTCGGCGAGTCTGCTGTTCAGACAGCAACAAACTTTTATTTTTCAGCCAATTTTGCAAGTATAACAAGAAAACAAGCCTAGGCTTTGATACCATTGTTGGGTTTTGAGCGTTCTAACACTCCTAAGTGTACATGCAACCCTAAATACCTTGGATCTATGTTTTCTATATTATACATGCAAATATGAATATTCCAAGGTATTATCCTAACTAGCATACAAAACATTGATTCATATGAAATAATACAAGTTAGATAACATACCTTTTGGTGTAGCTTGATTCCATGGAGCTTAAGAGCCTAGCGCCTCAACTGTGACACCTCAAATGGTTAACACAACATCAAATACACTTGGAATAACTTAGAGAGAAATGAACACTTCATGAAATCGGCTAGCCCTCACCTTTCCTTTGTAGTCTCTCATGGTGGCCGATTTTGACAAGAATAAGATGCTTATATAGTATGTCACAATTAGGGTTACACCATGTGAACCCTAATTGTCATGGCCTTTCATTTCCATGATCCATGGGTACAAAAACACCATGGAGCATCCTATGGGTTTTAGCCCAACTTGATAATCCATGGAGCATTAGCCCACTATACAAGTATGGATGATTTACACAATCAACCCATATATTTAATTAGTCTCCTTTTGATCACTTAATTAATTCCAGATTAATTCTTGATCAATACTAATTAAATAATCTTATTAATATATTAGAACTTATAATATATTAGCAAACCTTAAGTGTTATTTCTCTCATTTTAGTCTATCCAAATGCATGATGCCATGCAACCCAAATGGACCATGCCAAATGGGTCAAGTACATACCAAATATAGTTGTGGACTTAGACACTAATCCAACACTCGGATCGATAGAAGTTGTAATCGTAAAAAAAGTGGATTGAACATAATTCTATAGAAGTTGTAAAATCAGTTTTAAGCTCCATGTCAATTCGACCAATTGCACTATTGGTGGTCATACTGTGCTAAATCGGAAAAAGGTGGTCAATCTATTCCATAGGACTCGGTTTTTTGTTTTATATATATATATATATATATATATATATATATATATATATATATTAATTAGAGGATGATGATAAATATTTTTTTGTTACATCAAAAAGGATACAACTTTTATTTTTGTGGATAGTTTAATTCAACCAAGCTTGAAAGTAGCTAGAAATGTGAGGGAGGAGTTCTAATTTTGATCGATTTTTGGTGGTCCTTTCCATTTGAAATTGTCTACAGATGCCTTATCATGCGGTGAGAGGATTGAAAAAGAAGTCAACTATCATCCAATCTATGGTTATTTTCAAATATAAACATTAGAAAAAATAAGCAAGCGATGATGTCGAAATAACATGTAACAAATACAAAAAGTAAATAAATAAATAAACTTCTAGCTAAAAACCAATTTCCTTCTAGCTTTTGTTGGTTTTTGGTCTAATAAGATCGATTTTTCTTTGAAGGCAAAATTCATGAAACCACGAAGTCATCAACACTCCCCACAAACCTGCGATCGATTCATCACAGTAAACCACGAAGTCATCAACACCCTCCGACAGGGTCAGAATCGGCGCCTCACACAATCGTTGCCTAAGAGTCTCAAAAGCTGCCTGTTGCTCAGGCCCCCAGCGAAAAGTCACCGAATTCTTGGTCAATCGGGTCAAAGGAACAGCGATCTTGGAGAAATCATGAATGAATCTCCGATAATATCCAGCCAATCCAAGGAAACTCTGAACCTCAGAAGGAGACCTCGGAACCTCCCACTTCTTCACAACCTCGACCTTTTCCAGATCGACCAGAATACCCTTCTGGTTGACAAGGTGCCCCAGAAACTACACCTCACGCAACCAGAACTCGCACATGGAGAACCTTGTGAAAAGTCTCTCCCTCCTCAAGGTCTCCAACACCTCCCTCAGGTGCACCTCGTGCTGCTCCCGAGTTTTGGAATAAACCAAGATATCGTCAATGAATACTACCACAGACCGATCCAGCATCGGTCTGCATACGCGGTTCATGAGATCCATGAAAGCGGCTGGAGCATTGGTGAGCCAAAAAGGCATCACCACGAACTCGTAATGATCATATCGAGTCCAGAAGGTCGTCTTCTGCACATCCTCATCCCGGACCCGCATCTGATGATAACCCGATCGCAAATCAATCTTGAAGAACCAAGATGAACCCTGAAGCTGGTCGAAAAGATCATCAATCCTCGGGAGGGGATAACGGTTCGTCATCGTTACCTTATTCAACTCCCGGTAGTCGATACACATCCGATGAGACCGGTCCTTCTTCTTCACTAACAGAATGAGGGATCCCCAAGGCAAACTGCCCGACCTAATAAATCCCTTGTCTAACAGCTCCTACAGCTGTGTAGACAACTCCTGCATCTTAGGAGGAGCCAGCCGATACGGTGCTTTGGCTATCGAAGCAGCACCTGGAACCAAATCAATCCTGAACTCCACCTGCCTCTCCGGAGGTACCCCTGGAAAATCCTCCGGAAACACATCCGGATAATCCCACATGATCGGAACATCATCCACGGTCGCCTTTCCCTTATCCCATGTATCCACGACATATGTGACAAAACCCGAACAATTCTGATGAAGATAACGTTTGGCCCTCGCTACAGAATACATAATTGGCCCACCCTGTGGTCTCTCACCCTGAATCACTAGCTCTCCCCCACTTGGGGTCCGAACCCGAACCAACTGTTGCTCACAGTCGATCACTTCCCCATTAGGGCGCAACCAATCCATGCACACGATAACCTTGTTCCCACGCAGAGGAATGGGAACCAGATCAACCGGATACTGCTTGATGAATAACTAGAGAGTACAACCTCGATCAACCCTCGTAACCCGAATAGACCAATCATCAGCAATCTCAACATCTAGAGGACAATCCAGCTCCCCCAAAACTCCAGCAAATCTCTTGCTAAGCGCAAAAGATACAAATGATTGGGTAGCCCCCGAATCAAATAATACCAAAGCAGAGATAACGTTCACAAGGAACGATCCTATAATAAAACGCATAAACATAAGCAACAATTCAATATAAATAAAGATATAAGGAGAAGATACATACCCGTCACAACATCGGGAGCTACACGTGCCCCGTCTGTCGTTAGCTGGAAAGCCATGCTCTTCACCACAGGCGCATCTGCCCGGCCCTGGCGACCATCAATAATTTGAAGAGTCGCAGGAGCGGGTGCTGACATCGGTCTTGCTGCAGCCAAACTTGGACAACGAGCCTTCTTGTGGCCCCTCTGATTGCATTGAAAGAAAATCAGATCAAATACATAAGTGGTGGTGGTGGCAGCAGTACAATCCCAGCTGATATGACCAGTCTGGCTGCACTTTAAGCAGCCAGAACCACCAACTCTGCACGTCCCCTCGTGCACCTTGCCGCACTTGCCACAGCGACTACGGCCATGCTGGCCTCTCGATCTAGAATGAGATACCTTGGGCCTCTTGCCCGAACCCTCAACACTCGACACAAAATCTGGCTTCCTCTTCTTCTCCATCTCCAAGTCAATCTCTCTCTCTCTAGCCCTCGCTATCATGTCTTCCAGCGTCTTGCAGCTGGATCGGCTAACAAACTACCGAATATCACTCCTCAGCATCTCATGGTATCGGGCCTTCTTCATCTCCTCGTCCGCCACATACTGCGGCACCAGAAGCGCCCTCTCCCTGAACATAGCGTGCCCTCTCCTTCAAGAGGCAGGAAGCTAGTCTGACCTTGTCCCCCTCGGGACAAAGGCTGGTACGGAAGCCGTTAGCAATATTTACTAACCACCTTCTGCTCACAATGTGGTCCCTCGCCCCATGATAATTTGGCGCTCCACATGCCCGAAACTCCTTGAAAGTCAGAGAACGCGCCCCAGCCAAAGCCACAATCTCAGTGCGAAAGGTGTTCAACCGCTCATCAAGAATCTCTAGAATACCTTCCTTGACCGTGCCAAAGATTAAATGATTTTGCTCAAGGATAGTGCGCATAATATCAGACGAGATGAACTCCCTCGTCTGGTCATCAAGCTGCCCGGCTCCAGAACCTGAGCCTAAACCCTCCCCAGCACCGGAACTGCCCACTGGTCTGCCTCGCAATACCACCATACTAAAAATAGATCATATAAACCATTAGAATACGCATCAAAATATACACATCGGGGAAATCACAACTCCACAAGCTTCCTGGCTTCATCGTAGCCCTCCTTGGATCGAGTACGGATCCTCTGCTTCCAGTAGCACGGGCCCATACTACCTTCCACATCTATCTGTACTTTCCTCAGTAAGTTCCTTAACTTAGCCAAGTTACTTTATATCCAACAATTCCCACATAGATAAGGCTCCCAACACTAAATCTCATCCTAGGTTATCCTAGGGCAAACTCCACACCACTCTCCGCCATCAGCTGCAGAAGGAACTCCCGCTAACTTCCTCTAACTAGCCCATGAATACAATTATATATTACAAAAACTAGATAATTCTTCGAATGAGAGGTCTCACACTATAATGGTTGGACTCAAACAAGAGCTGCGCAATAGAGTTAAAACCTAACCCTCTAAAATTATTTAGTTCCCATAATATGTAACTTAGCATATTTGTTTACTAGTTAGCTGAAGCTGGTTAGAACTCCTAAACGCACAAAGCAAGCAGCATTCGAGCATCAAGTAATCGGAACCAAGCATAACCTAATCAGACCATCCTATTACTGACTGATTAGTACTAGCATGCAAGTCTATAAGCTCATACAACAGGCATACAAAGGCATCTCTCCTAGATCCTTAGCCATAATCTAGCATGCGATTCACAAATTCACAATCCAAATCAGATTATAAACATGTATGGGTATTTTGGGATAACTTACTTGAGCTCGGTTGATTGCACGCACCACACCCTTTCTTATTTTAGAAAACCTTCTCTTAAAATATGTTTATCTTTTGAAAACTTTACCAAATCCTCGGTTTGAGTTCACACACAACCGAGAGTGTGCCTGAATCCCTCAAATTAAGGCTCTGATACAAACCTGCAACATCCAAAAATTATGACCCAAAAATTTCATTTTTGATTTAAGTAAAAATAGTATTACAAAACATTGTTCATACATCCCAATAGAATAAATTTGTCAAACATCATCAAAATCAGAGTATGTCCCATAAAGAGAATACATATGTTATGTGCGACGCAGTCAACCCGAGCTCTTCCCCTTGGAACCGAAAGTACCTGAAACATAAACTAAAAATCGTAAGCATAAAGCTTAGTGAGTTTCCGAAAGTACCACATATCATGTTGGGTTTTATGTACTCTAACATTCCTATGGTGCACATACAACCCTAATGCTTTGCATCTAAGTTTTCTCTAATTATACATGCAATATTGATATCCAAAGCATGAAGCCTAAACTAGCATACAAAATTTAACATATGAATCATAAAACCGGTTAGAAGATTACCTCTTTATGTAGCTAGTAAGACTTTGGCCTTGTGAGAACTTAGCACCCCAAGTGTTGTTCCTCAAACGAGTCACAAACACCATTAAACAACTAAATGGATATGAGAGAGGCTAAGGAGACTCAAAATTGACTTCTCTTCTTGGAATGCAGGTAGTGTCGATTTTAGGGCTTAGGATAACATATTTATATGTGTAGAAATCCAAGAGTCATGTGTAACCCTAATCCACACATATAGGCTTATGTTCCATGCATTTGATTTGGACTAATACTTCATGGACTATCCATAAGCTTAACCCATCACAAATCAATTATGGATCATTAGCCCAATCCATATGTATCAATTTAATTAGTCTCTTTTGATCACTAAATTAATTCTTGATCAATACTAATTAAATAATATGATTCCTCAATTAATATATTCTACTTATAATATATTAATAAATCATAAATAACCTAATACTCAAATATCCATCTATCAAAATGTTCTGGTGAAGGCAACCCGAAATGGACCATGCTACTATCGGGTCAAGTACATACCAAATATAGTTATGGGCTTAGACACCTAATCCAACAATTTCCCACTTGGATAAGTCTAATAACATAATTGCCAACGCAACTTAAAATCCGATTAGCAATCGTAGCTCTCAAAAAGCCGTTGTCATACTCTGATGCGTCCATTAGATAAGTGATCATATAATCCTCTATTCTACAAGATATCGTGTGGACAAAGACATGGAATAAAGTCATACTCATTGTCCAACAGTTTGTTTCCCGATTTCTGATTTGTTTGACATAGAACTTAATTGAACACATCAATTGAGTCCTGACCGGGCCCGACACATAAGTCAAAACAAAATCATTGAGGGGCCCAAGATATAATTTTTAATCCTCTTAGGATAAAAGGAACAAATAAACCTCGACTTATATACTTGTACTAATTACTCGTTAAATCATATACAACAACACGTTTTATAACATCGAGTTACCGATGCATTTTTGCACTATCAATGTACAACCAACTCATATTTAACAACTCATATATATCTTAGTTTGAAGACTATAAGATATTATCATCTCACAATCACCCGTGATAAATTCCATTAAGTGATTCATATGAGTGTGGGTTTAATCCAGTACTCAAATCTTATTTCAAGAGCACTCATGAATGTTTGTAGCATACTTTTCTATGGCTAACACCTTAGACAATCTTACAAAAACCCATTCATGACAGTCTACTTTCATAACCTACATCCAAAGTATGATCGACTATGGATAGTTTGAATAATTATACTATTCTGGAAGTCAAAACATGCAAAATGAAACAATAGTAAATAATTGACACAAGATAGTAACTTTACTTATAAATAAAACTCCTTTTATTCAATCATCAAATGTCAATTACATTTTTGCTATTACAAGTTTCTAAAAGCTATCTAATCATTAAAACTAATATCGTCCTTCAGCCCGATTCTCCTAGCGTGCTGCAAGTGCTTAACCCTACTCAGTCCCTTCGTAAGGGGATCTGTTGGGTTCTCTTCTGACGATATCCCCTTCATCACGAGGAGTCCTTCTTCTATTCGATGTGTTATGAAGTGATATTTTCTGTCGATGTGCCTAGATCTGCCATGATCCCTTGGTTCCTTGGCTAAGGCTACCGCACCCTCGTTGTCACAGAAAATCTCCACAGGCTCCTTTACAGCTGGTACAACTCCAAGGTCTCCAATGAAGTTCTTCAGCCATATTGCCTCCTTTGTTGCTTCGCTAGCTGCTATGTACTCTGATTCGCACGTTGAATCAGCCACAGTTTCCTGTTTGGAACTTTTCCATGTTATTGCTCCTCCATTAAGGGTAAATATCCAGCCCGACTGAGAGCGGAAATTATCTCTGTCGGTCTGAAAGCTGGCGTCACTATACCATGTTACTCTCAAGTCATCACTCCCACCGAGGGTAAGGACCCAGTCCTTAGTCCTCCACAGGTACTTAAGAATATCCTTTACTGTATTCCAATGTGCTTTACCAGGATTCTCTTGATATCTGCTAACCATGCTCAAAGCAAAGGCTACATTAGGGCGAGTACACGTCATAGCATACATGATCGAACCAACATCAGAAGCATATGGTATTCGACTCATTTTTGATATCTCAGCCTCTGTACTCGGAGTCTAAGTCTTACTCAGTTTAGTATTGCTCTGGATAGGTAATCCTCCTTTCTTGGATTCCTCCATGCTAAAACGCTTCAACACTTTGTCCAAGTAGGTACTTTGACTAAGTCATATTAGTCGTTTACTCCTGTTTCTCAATATCCTTATCCCTAGAATGTAAGCATCTTCCCCAATGCCCTTCATAGCAAAACACTTCCCAAGCCCGGACTTAACCTCCTGCAAGGTTGGGATGTCGTTTCCCATGAGCAGTATGTCATCTACATACAATACCAGAAAGCTTGTTGGGTTTTGAGCACTATAACACTCCTATAGGGCACATGCAACCCTAAATGCTTTGGATCTATGTTTTCTCTAATGATACATGCATATTTACAAATTTCCAAAGCACATATCCTAACTAGCATACAAATTGTTAAATGAACAATACAACTAGTTAGATGACTTACCTCTTAGAAGGACTTGTAGTTCTTGACCTTTGAAAGCTTGAGCACCTCAAGTGTGATGCCTCTAATGGTTCACAAACACCAATATGCAAGAGGAGTCTTGATAGAATAAGTTACTTGCACAAAATCAATATCACTCTCCAATAATGTTGTGGCTCTTAGTGTAACCGATTTTGGCTATGAGGGGTTCCTTTTATAGTGTAGCAAATTCTAGGGTTACAGGTTGTAAACCCTAATTACCTTTCATATTACTTAGGATCTATGGGTTAACCTCCATGGACTATCCATGGATTATCTCGTTGGTTTTGCTCATCCTAAATAACCATGGATCATTAGCCCACACTATTAGAATCATTGATTTGCACAATCAATCCCCATATATTTAATTAGTCTCTTTTGATCACAAAATTAATAAATTAATTCTTGATCAATACTAATTAAATAATATGATTTCATATTAATATATTATACTTGTAATTTATTAATAACTCATAAATAACCTTATTCTCAAAAGTCCATCCTTTCAAATTGCACTGGTGAAGGCAACCCAAAAGGACCATGCTACAATCGGGTCAAGTACATCCTAGTTATAGTTATGGGCTTAGACACCAAATCCAACAGTCTCCCACTTGGATAAGTCTAATAACTATAATTGGCAATGCAACTTCAGCATCCGACTTAGCAATCGTAAGCTTTCAAAAGCCGCTTTCGAACTCTGACCTAGTCAGTGACTCGTCCTTTAGATAAGGGATCATATATTCCTCTGTTCTCAAGATATCTATGCGGACAAATACATGGAACATAGTCCTACTTATTGTCCTGCAATTTGTTTCCCGATTTCCTGATTCGTCTGACATAGAACATAACTGAACACGTCAATTTAGTTCTGACCGAGCCCAACACATAGTCAAAACAGAATCAACGAGGGGCCCAAGATATCACTTTTAATCCTCTTAGGATAAAAGGAACAGATAAACTTCGACATTATATGCTTGTACTAACTACTCATTAAGTCATGCACAACGATATGTTTTATAACATCAAGTTACTGATGTGTTTTCGTATCATCAATGCACAACCAACTCGTAGTCAACAACTCATATATCTTAGTTTAAAGATTATATGATATTATCGTCTCACAATCACTCAGGATAAATTCCATGAAGTGATTCAGGTGAGCGCGGGTTGAATCCAATACTCAAATCTTATTTCAGGAGCACTCATGAATGGTGTAGCACACTTTTGCTAGGTCTAACGCCATAGACAATCTATAAGCCAACTCATGACAGTCTTCTTTCATACTTACTTCCAACGTATGATCGACTGTGGATAGTTTCAATAATCTTATTATTCGGGAAGTCAAAACATGCAAAGTGAAAAACAAGAATAATACTAATCCTATATGGCCCCAAAACTTTTGAGTGTAAATAAAACACCTTTTATTTAATCACCATATTGATTACACATTATTCATTGTATATTGTTTCGATTTATCAACTAATACTTGAATTAAAACAATAGCTATCCCATGCCCCAAGCATGCACACTATGTTTACCTACGGTCCTTACTTTGTGAACTAAATCAATTTTAAACATTTCCAATAATACTCATTTCACAATTCCAAATCCTTATCGTAAGTGTAAGATTACCGAGTTCTTTCCAATTACTGTAATTTGTTAGATTCTAAACTTATATGCAATGATCCTTTTGTAATGACTATGTACACAAGTCACAGAGACTTTGTCAATTACAAAACTTTCCATTGGAGATTGTTACAAGACAATTCCATAGATCTGAAGTCTCATATTCAAAGCACATTCCTTTGAACATCCTTCTTGCATAAAAGTTTCTAACTTTCTCATAGATTCTTGATATCCATCTCACATTATGAAAACATTTCCATATTTTCCATATGACAACTCATTGTTAATAGAATCTTGTATATTCGTAATAATGTCAATATGGTCCATCCATTACTATACTTCTAACTATCCATAAGCAACCAATCTTTGGCGAACCTTGGATTCTTCTTAGCAGTTGTCTAATAACTTTAGTCATATCCAGTTCTAGTTCTTTTTCCCTCTTAATGCCCTAAGCATTTGGAAAATTAGAACACACGAATATTATAGAATATACAATCGATCCTATACCTGAAGCATATGGGATACGATTCATAATGTCTTACATAAAGGCATGATACTTGACCAGTCTTTTGCTATAATATTTCCATATGGATTTATAGAATTTCCAATGTTGAAGCATTTCAACATGGTATTCATACAAATCCTTGACTAAATTTGATTAAAATCTCAATCTAAACTTTTAGAATTGAAATGAAGTATAAGTTCCTCTCCCTTAATTATAGCAAAACAACTTTTCAACCCTACAACTTTGCGAATTGAAAACTTTGTTTTGTATAACTAACATTGCTAACTTGCAACACTTACCATAATAATTATGCTCCCACTAGCATAACAATTATTTTGTTACTTGCATAACATTTATGCTCCCACTAGCTGTGATATAAATCCAGAAATCAGTTGGACTTCTAGAAATCAATACTTTATTGACTTTCTTACCAAAGTTCAGATTTCTGATACAAGACGTTTCAATAAGACTTTATCTGGGCTTCTCAAACTCATACACCTTTCCTTAGATAGCTCATATGTGTGTCTAAACTATTCAAAACTTACAACAGTAAGTTCTGAATGTTCAAACTATTTGCCATTTCTCACAATTCGAACTATGGATGACATAATCATAATCGAATTTGAGAATGCAAATATCACAATAGCTATCTCCTTAAAATCTACTTAGTGAAAGCGTTTCCTCACAATCATTTTCATGAAGCGGAGAGAAACCTAATGACACTTAGATTTTATGGTGTATGTGTTCCAATCCATGTGAATTTTTCAAAACCATAATCACAAGATAGGGTTAGTGACAAATCCAAACTCATATGGACCGAACTTGTTCAATCTTAATTTCTTGCCACCTGGCAGCACAAGGGCCTGCCATTGCTTCCAGGTTGTTATGCAAACAATTGAGAACTCATAGAATTTACATGCATAGTCAACTTTAACTGGAATGGCCACAGAAACAAGAATATGTCAACACGATAGGTTACAAACCTCAAGTCGTGTGCTAGTGATTAACAATAAGTTTACTCTTGATTAGTTCTTGAAACTTTTCAAGACCTTTAAAACTCCCAATGAGCTCTTGACGTATAAGATTCTCTTTGTCAAGAAACATTACTTGACAACAAATATTCAAGAGTTAGTGTGATTTCTTATCAAGACAAATACTTCACACAACTGGTCTTAGTTTGTCTTTGTTTTATCCAAAACATCACAACTTACCAATTTCAAATGTACAAGAGTAGAAAACATTTTACTCTACATTTGCTGATAGGTCACTCAATATACAATCTTGGAGTATGACTCTATGACCTGATTTTGGAACGAAGTGTGATTTATCTTTTTGATTTAACCATTTCAACAATTCACGATTCCTCTTCTTAGCCATACAAATGCACTAAGATGTCCTTATAGGATCAATTGTGATATGGTTTCATAATCACTAAGATAATCATAAAACACGATACTCAAGTACTCTCCCATCTTTTCAGATTGGAGAAACTTTTATCTTTCTGCCGACTTTGATTCTTCTTATTCGTTCTGCTATACATTGAAACTTTTTTCAATGATTCAGAATTACACTTAATCTTGTAAGCATAACCATATTTACTAAACTTTAGTAAACCATAACGAATAGTCTTATCATTCTTTGTGGTGGACCTGACCAGCGCACAACCAAGTGTACCTGATCCCTAGTCCTTCACTTAACTCACATCTGTATGTGAACAAGGAATTAGTCCTAATTTCCCAAAGATGAAGGTTCTCATTCATCATACAATACAAGTTGCATGATCCCAAGTTTCTGTCCAATTGAAATTTGGGTGATGAGAATCTTTCCTTATTTGGTAAATTTAGACACTACCACAAACGAAAGAATCAAATCCATATTGCTAAAAAATACAAACGTCAATTTTCACATATGCCATTGCAAGGAAATATAAATAAGATAAAAATTCAAAATTTTATTTATTTATAAAACGTGCGTAAAAAACTTTTCCTTACAGTGCAATTACAAATGAAAACTATGTTACTACATATTTCTAAGCAATCTATCATAATTTCTAAGCAGCAAATCAAAAATCCGATCATCGAACCATGCGATCGAAATCCATCTCTTCGCAATCAGACTCTGCATGCCTTTCCTTTAAGCTTCCTTTGATCCTACAAAACATCATAATGTAATCTTATCACATCATGTATTAAGAATCTACAAACAGGAATTTAATAGAGTTAGATAGTGGACTTACCAGAAGTAGGGTCAAACCTTTTTGACTTTACCTTCTCTTAGATCTTTCAGGTATTCAGGACAGCTTCGCTTCCAATTGAAGAGTTTTGAGCATTCTAACACTCCTAAGTGTCCATGCAACCCTAAATACCTTGGATCTATGTTTTCTCTATTATACATGCAAATATGAATATTCCAAGGTATTACCCTATCTAGCATACAATCTATGACACTTGGGTAATAAAAACAAGTTTGAAGACATAGCTTTTTATGTAGCTTGATTCCTTGATGCTTAAGAGCCGAGTGCCCCAAGTGTGACACCTCAAATGGTTCACACAACATCAAATACACTTGGAATAACTTAGAGAGAAATGAACCACTTCATGAAATCGGCTAGCCCTCACCAGACACACATAGTTCTCTCATGGTGGCCGATTTTGACAAGAATAAGATGCTTATATAGTTTGTCACAGTTAGGGTTACACCATGTAAACCCTAATTGTCATGGCCTTTCATTTCCATGGTCCATGGGTACAAAAACACCATGGAGCATCCATGAAGCATCCTATGGGTTTTAACCCAACTTGATAATCCATGGAGCATTAGCCCACTATACAAGTATGGATGATTTACACGATCAACCCATATATTTAATTAGTCTCCTTTTGATCACTTAATTAATTCCAAATTAATTCTTGATCAATACTAATTAAATAATCTTATTAATATATTAGAACTTATAATATATTAGTAAACCTTAAGTGTTATTTCTCTCATTTTAGTCTATCCAAATGCATGATGCCATGCAACCCAAATGGACCATGCCAATCGGGTCAAGTACATACCAAATATAGTTATGGACTTAGACACTAATCCAACAGTCTCCCACTTGGATAAGTCTAAAACTATTATTGAGTATGACTTCAAGAACCGACTGACAATCGTAGCTCTTTAAGCCGCTGTCGAACTCTGACGTTGTAACTGAACTCTGACCTTTGTCAATGACTTGTCCATTAGATAAGTGATCATATATTCCTCCATTCTAGATATCATATGGACCGAGACATGGATTATAAATCATTCTCTCTGTCCATTTGTTGTTTCCCGATTTCCGATTCATGATGACTGACTGATTGAACAAATCAAATCAGTCCTGGCTTGGCCAAGCACTTCAGGGTGTCATCACTAAATCATCGAGGGGCCCACAAATATCGCTTTTATCCCGAAGGTAAAAGGAATGGATAAACTTCGACTCATATGGCTTGTTCTACTACTTATTGAATCATATACAAAGGCACGTTTTATAACATCGAGTTACCAATGCGTTTTCGCGCAATCAATGTACAACCAACTCATAGTAACAACTCATATCTCTAGGTTTGAGGAACATAAGATATTATCGTCTCATGATCACTCGTGATAAAATCCATGAAGTGATTCAAATGAGCGCGGGTTGAATCCAATACTCAGAACTTATGAGTACTCATGAGTGTTGTAGCAATACTTTGCTATGTCCAACATCTTAGACATCTACAAGCCAACTCATGACAGTCTTGATTGATATCTACTTCCAACATATGATTGACTGTGGATGGTTTGAATAACTTAGTCATTCTGGAAGAACGACCTAGTTATTATGGAACTCAAAACATGCAAAGTGAAACACAAGAATAATCGAATCCAATATGGTCTCAGAACTTATGAATATAAATAAAACACCTTTTATTTATCACCATATTGATTACACATTATAATGTTTCAAATTTATCAACTTAATACTTGAATTAAAACACTAGTTGTCCCATGCTCCAAAAATGTACTCTCTGTTTTCTAAACACTAGTCATGCCATACACCAAGTATGCACACTATGTTTTTCCAAACATTAGTTATGCCATACACCAAGTATGCACACTAAGTTTGTCTATGATCTTTACTTTTTGAAATAGATCGATTGAACATAATTCCAATGATTCTCATTTCTCAATCCCAAATCCTTACCGAAAATACAAGAATTCCAAATTCCTGTCATTTGCCTAAATCTGTTAGATTTTAAACTTATATGCATTGATCCTCTTGTAATGATTATGCACAAAGTCACAAAGACTTGTCAACAGACATTACAGAGTATTCCAATGGAGATCAACTCCATGGAAACATCCTTCTTGCATTAAGTTTTTCTAATCTTACACAAATTGAATAACTTCCACCTATGGAAACATTTCCATATTCCCATTTTGACTATCACTTCTGAACAAGAGTTGCCTCTTTTCAGAATATGTCAATATGGTCCTTCCAAAATTAACATTATACTTCCAACTGTCCCTGAGCAACCAATCTTTGGTAAATCTTAGATTGTCCTCGACAATTGCTTAATCATTTTAGTCATATCTAATTCTAGACCTTTTCCCTTCTTAATGCCCCAGGCATTTGGAAAATTTTAGAAAGGATAAATATTATAGCACATGCAATCGATCCTGTACCCAAAGCAAATGGGACACGATTCATGATGTCTCACATAAAGACATGATTCTAGGTCAGTCTTTTTGCTATAATATCTCTATATCTATTTGCCAAGTTCTCATAATTCAGATTATGAAAAGGGATGTCGTAATCATAATCGAATTTTAGAATGCAAATAATGGGCCTATATATAGAATTTCCTTATGTTGAGCCATTCCAACACAAAATTCATATATACCCTTGACTAAAGATGATTAAAACCTCAATCTAAGCTTTTAGAATTGAAATAAAGTATAATTTCCTCTCCCTTAATTATAGCAAAACAACTTTTCAACCCCTGCAACTTCCGGAATTGAAACTTTTGTTTTCTATAATTAACATTGCTATCTTGCAATACTAATCATAATTATCATGCTCCCACTAACATGATGATTATTAGCATAACACTTATGCTCCCACTAGCTTTGACATGTACTCAGAAATCAACTGAACTTCTAGAAATCAATACTTTATTGACTTTCTTACCAGAGTTCAGATTTCTGATACGATATGTTTTGATAAGACTTTATCAAAATCACACACCTTTCCTTAGATAGCTCACATGTGTGTCTAAACAATTTTTAGAACTATGAAAATGGATGTCGTAATCATAGTCTCAATTGTTTAGACCTTTTCCATTTCTCACAAGTCCATGTTAGTGTGCCGGTTAACCACACACGCTCCACTAACGACTTTGAGAATGCAAATATCACAACTGTTATCTACTTAAAATCTACTTAGTGAAAGTGTTTCCTCACCATCATTTTCATGAATCGGAGAGAAACTTTATGATACTTAGATTTTATGGTGTATATGTTCTTATCCACGTGAATTTGTCAAAACCATAATCACAAGATTAGGTTAGTGACATATCCAAACTCATATGGATTGAACTTGTGCAATCTTAACTTCTCGCCACCTGGAAGTACAGGGCCTTCCATTGCTTCCAAGTAGTTATGCAAACAATTGTAGAACTCAAATGTATAGCCAACTTTAATGGAATGGGCATAGAAATGTCAATATGTCAACATGATAGGTTATAAACCTCACGTCGTGTGCTAGTGTCAAACTACAGGTTTTTATTCTTGATTAGATCTTGAAATTCATCCAGGATCTTTAAGACTCCCACTGTCTTCTTGACATATAAGACTATCTTGCCAAATATTCAAGAGATAGTGCGGATTCTTTATCAAGACAAACACTTCACACAATTGGCCTTAGTTGGTCTTTGTTTTATCCAAAACAACACAACTTGCCAACTTCAAATGTACAAAAGTAGGACACTGTTACTCTTACATTTGATAAGTGTTATAAACCTTTCTTTAAGATATGTCACTCAACTTACAATCTAAGACTTGGTTTTGGAACGAAGTATGACTCATCTTCTTGATTTAACCATTTCAGCAATTCTTGATTCCTCTTCTTAGCCATAGGAATGTACTAAGATTTCCTTAGAGGACTAATTGTGATATGGTATCTTAATCATTAAGATGATCACAAAAAATGATACTAAAGTACTCTCCATCTTTTCAGTTTTGAGAAACTTTTATCCTTCTGCCTAATTTGATTCTTCTCATTCGTTCTGCCATACATCAAACATTTGCCAATGTTTCATAATTATACTTAAACTTGTAAGTATAATCATATTTACTAAACTTTAGTAAATCATGACGAATAGTCTTATCGATCTTTTGTGGTGGACTTGATCAGTGCACCAGAATGTGTACTCGATCCCTTAGTCCTTTACTTGACTCACATATACATGTGAACAAGTAATTAATCTTAATTTTCCAAACATGAAAATTCTCATTCATCATACTATACAACTTTCATGATTTCCAAGTTTCTATCCAACTGAAACCTTGGGTGATGAGAATCTTTCCTTATTTGGTAAATTATGACCCTACCACAAACGAAAGAATCAAGTCCATTTTTTAAATATTGCGATCAATGGAATCATATAAACAACCATTTTTCAAAAATGCCACTGTAAGGATATTTAAAATAAATAAAAAATTAAAATCTTTTTATTTTATTTTAAAACTTTGCGGAAAAAACTTATCCTTACAGTGCAAATGCATATGAAAAACTTGTTATCTATTCCTTAGCAATATAGCATAACTCCTAAGCAACAGCTCAAAAATTCTGATCACCGAACCATGCGATCGAAATCCATCTTCGCGATCAGAATCAGCATATACTTCTTTTTAAGCTTCTTCATTTTTCTTTGATTCTTAAAACAACAATATGTGACCCAGTCACATCATGTAATGAGAATCTCAGAATAGAAACTTAACAGAGTTAGATAGTGGACTTTACCTGAAGTAGAGTCAAACTTCTTGACTTGATCAACCTTATGATCTTTCAGGTAAATAGGCTGTTTTGTAACCAATGCCCCTTGTTTAAACATATGGACTCTATGGAAATGGTACACAGGACTATCACAGACTTAGACTTTCTCTTTACCATTTGGTCAACCGAGTTGACTATGGCCGATCCCTTTCCATTGGGAAGAGAAAGCCTTTTCTAGATATCCAATGTTACCATTGTCAATGTCCATTGGGAAGTTGATCTCCTAATCAAATTTGCTTTACTAGTCCTCAAACCATTATTGATTCAGCAGCACCAAGCAAATAGATAAGATCATTAAGGGTCATGTCATAGTCCGTTTCATAGTAGTCCCAAAGGAACTCACTATGTGACTTAGAAAGTGATTGAACATCCAATTTTCTTAAGACTTTAACACCCAACTCTCCCGGCTTGTCAATATGTGACTTCATCTCCAAGATGTGATCACACATAGACCTTGCTTGCCAATAGGGATTGAGTGACCTTGAACTTGTGGGTTAGAAAAAATAATTGGAGGAGGTGGAGGAAGTGAAGTTCCAAGAGATTTGGGAAGATCATAAATGTCTGAACTAGACATCTTTTGGGAGATATTCAAGATAGTTGATCTAAAGTCCTTAATATAACACCCAATATGAAATATTAAGGCTAGGACCCAACACAACATTTTATAACTTGGAAGAGGGATGCCGTAGTCCAGGTTATAAAATATTTGAAGGTAGGTGAATGACGATTCACCAATTTCCACCATGAAAACGAAATAATTTATTAGATTTTAATTGGTTTTAAAACTCCTAGATTCTTTTGAGATTCATTGAACTTTTCAATGGCATGTTTCAATCTCGATTGTGCCCTTCAGGTTTTGTGACTGGGATACCGAGGATCACAAAACAAGGTATGAATAACCATGCAAATATACTTGGTACCCTTAATATTTATCACTTAATCGATGTGCCGGTTAACCACACGCACTCCACCGATCATGTGATAAACATTAAGTTACCATTTGCCTACCTTGTTAAATCCAGGTTAGTGTGCCGGTTAACCACACACGCTCCACTAACCGACTTAAGCAAAGTGCAAAGTGTAATTTATGGGTTAGCACCAAATTCACATTTTCCTAAGTAACTAAGATTGGGACTTTATAAAAGTTTAGTTACTTAGTATTTATCATTAATACTTTTAATGAAAGGAGACTTATAGTCCTTGTCCTACTCGTTCGGCTAACGACCCTCCACCAATCAAGGAAGCGGTGGGTGAGAGTGGACACCCATTAAGCTGCCATTTTATAGGCAACAACCTTATACCCCCCCTTATAGACCGACTTCGTGAATGAGGCCTACTAACGGTAAGACTGACTTGCTCTTATACATACATACATATATATATATATATATATATATATATATATATATATATATATATTATTAAGTTATAATACTATAAAGTATAATGGTTGAATTTTAGCTTTTAAAATTCTAAGGGCTTAACTTGGAATTAAAGTATTCATAATAGAAAACTTTTCAAATTCCAAAACTTGAGGGCAATTTTTTGAAACTATTCAAAACTATTCAATTTCATAGCTTATGTGTTTAAAGTAGTTTTTAATACAAAACACTCTTGAAGTTCCATAACTTGAGGACAAGTTATGGAAGACTTTAAACTATTAAAAGAATGTAACTTTTCCTTTATTCATAACTTATGAAATATTTATGAGTTTCATGATTCTTAAACGTGACTTTTCATGTAACTTGAGGACAAGTTACAAAAACACATTTTAGAATCAACTCTTAGATTAAAATGGATTGAAAACAACAATTTTACATAACTTTGCTATTAATCTAAGCAACTCATAAGAACAAGATAATTCAAATCAAACTTTTTCATGAAATTAGCCTAACCATTAAACTAATACAAAACATGAGTCTATTGATAATTATCTTTGAAATTGGATTAGAATGAACATTACCACATCAAAAACAGGTTTATAGGTTCAAAAACAGCTTAGGGTAATGATTCTAGTCCAATTCCAGCCTTAAAAGTAAAAAAATATGCTGTCAGGGGGTCCTACTCGTCGAGTGTATGAACCTACTCGACGAGTAGGATGAGTTTCCTCATGGACTCGGCGAGTCCATCAGTGGACTCAGCGAGTCCAGTGCCCAGACAGCTCGAAAATCGATTTTTTCAGCATTTTTCAGCACTTTGCATCAAGTATAATTGAAAACAAGCCTTGGCTCTGATACCACTGAAGGGTTTTGAGCATTCTAACACTCCTAAGTGTACATGCAACCCTAAATACCTTGGATCTATGTTCTCTCTATTATACATGCAAATATGAATATTCCAAGGTATTACCCTATCTAGCATACAATCTATGACACTTGGGTAATAAAAACAAGTTTGAAGACATAGCTTTTTATGTAGCTTGATTCCTTGATGCTTAAGAGCCGAGTGCCCCAAGTGTGACACCTCAAATGGTTCACACAACATCAAATACACTTGGAATAACTTAGAGAGAAATGAACCACTTCATGAAATCGGCTAGCCCTCACCATACACACATAGTTCTCTCATGGTGGCCGATTTTGACAAGAATAAGATGCTTATATAGTTTGTCACAATTAGGGTTACACCATGTAAACCTTAATTGTCATGGCCTTTCATTTCCATGATCCATGGGTATAAAAACACCATGGAGCATCCTATGGGTTTTAACCCAACTTGATAATCCATGGAGCATTAGCCCACTATACAAGTATGGATGATTTACACAATCAACCCATATATTTAATTAGTCTCCTTTTGATCACTTAATTAATTCCAAATTAATTCTTGATCAATACTAATTAAATAATCTTATTAATATATTAGAACTTATAATATATTAGTAAACCTTAAGTGTTATTTCTCTCATTTTAGTCTATCCAAATGCATGATGCCATGCAACCCAAATGGACCATGCCAATCGGGTCAAGTACATACCAAATATAGTTATGGACTTAGACACTAATCCAACACCAATGTCCCTTCAAATGGCAATAGAAACAAGTGGACTCTTTGGCATTTGCACATGGAACTATCTAAGAATTGGCTTTTCTCTTATGGTGAAATCTTTTGACCATAGCCAATTCCCTTCCCATAGGAGAAAGGGATCTTTTCTGGACTATCTATGTCATTGCCTATGTCCATGGCAGCTTGGGAAGTAGATTTTCCATTCAAATTTGCTTGACCATTGCGCCAAATTATTGTTGATTCAGCAGCAATAAGCAAATAGGTAAGATCAATAAAGGTCATGTCGTGGTCTGTCATGTAGTAGTCTTTAACAAACTGACTATACGACTCGGGAAGTGACTGAAGAACCAAGTCAACAGCCTACTTCCTCAGGAAAACGACTCCTAACATTCCCAGCCTGTCAATGTGTGACTTCATCTCCAAGACATGTGCACACACAGACCTTCTATCTTGGTGTTTGCTAGCTAATAGGGCTTGAGTGACCTTGAACTTTTCAAGTCTTCGAACTTGTGGGTCAGGGAGAATAATTGGAGGAGGTGGAGGAAGTGAAGTATGATATTTTGGAATATCATCTTCATGTGGAAAGCTTTTTCCAACAGATTCGAGAAGACCATAGTTGTCTGAACTAGACATCTACAAGGGAGAAATTCAAGTTAGTTGATTTAAGTCCTTAATATAACACCCAAAACGAAATATTAAGGCTAGGACCCAACACAATATTTTACAATTCCGAAGAGGGATGCCGTAATACAATTGTAAAATATTTTAAGGTAGGTAAATGACGACTTACCAATTTCCACCAAGAAAAATGAAATATATTATTAAGTTTTAATTGGATTGAAATTCCTAGATCCTTTAAGATTCATTGAACTTTTCAATGGCATGTTTAAATCTCGATTGTGCCCTTCAAGTTTATGACTGGGATGTCGAGGATCACAAACAAGGTGTGAATAACCATGCAAATTAGCTTGGTACACTCAATGTTACAAATCACCTAATCAATGTGCCGGTTAACCACAGACGCTCCATTGATCTATGATTAACATCAAGCTACCCTTTTCCACACATTGTCAGTCCCAGATTAGTGTGTCGGTTAACCACACACGCTCCACTAACGACTTAACAAGGTGCAAAGTGTAATTTCACGGATTAGCACCATTTACACATTTTCCTAAAGTAACTAAGATTGGGAATTTTAATAAAAGTTTAGTTACTTTATATTTATCATTATACTTTTAATGAGGAAGAATTAATGTCATATCCTACCCGTTCGGCTAACGACCCTTCACTAGTCAAGGAAGCGGTGGGTGAGAGTGGACACCCATTAAACTGCCATTTTATAGGCAATAACCTTATACCCCCTTATAGATCGGCTTCGTGAATGAGGCATACTAACGGTAAGACTGACTTGTCTTATACATATATATATTATTAGACTTATAATATTATAATAGTATAAGGGTTGAATTTTAACTTTTAAAACTCTAGGGTTTGGAATTAAAGTTTCATTAGTGAGACTTTACAAATTCCAAAACTCGAGGCAAGTTTTGAAACTTGTCAAAACTATTCATTTCTATAACTTATGAGTTAATGTTGGTTTTATGAAAAGACTCTTGATTTTCCATAACTTGAGGACAAGTTATGGAGTTCATTAAAACATTTATGATAAGACTTTTCATGTTCCATAACTTGAGGACAAGTTATGGAACTCATTAAGGAACGTTTAGATCAATTCTAACAAGGAAAATTATCATATAATATTCTTTTTATCTAATCTAACTCATATAGCAAGGCAATTCATATCAAATAATACAAATAATTAACCTATTATCTTAATATTTGATTGTCCTTTCATTTTCCACAACTTATGAGTTTAATGTCATTTTAATGTATGAGACTTTTCATTTTCCATAACTTGAGGACAAGTTATGGTGGTCATTAAAATTCATTTAGATCAATTTATCAACAACTAAAATTATCATATAATTCAATATTGATCTAGCTAAACTCATAAACAAGATAATATCAAGTCAACAATTTGCAAGCAACTTTGTTTATCATATAAATCAACAATTATCTTAATAACTTTGACAATTATCTTGTGATTGGATGTGCATAATCACTACCATATCATAAAAAAAATTAATGATGTAAAATAGTTTGTAGTAATGATTCCAATCCAATCTAGTCCAAGAAAATTTCAAAATTCTGCAACCAGACCATGGACTCGACGAGTGCATGAACAGACTCGTCGAGTTGCCCTTGTTACTGAGTGGACTCGTCGAGTCAGCCAGCAGACTCGGCGAGTTCATCAGTCAGGGGCCAGAAATCCGATTTTTTTCAACTTTGAATAACAACAAGCATAAAATATAACAGAAAACAATCCAAGGCTTTGATACCACTGTTGGGTTTTGAGCACTATAACACTCCTATGGTGCACATGCAACCCTAAATGCTTTGGATCTATGTTTTCTCTAATTATACATGCATATTTAAAATTTTCCAAAGCACATATCCTAACTTGCATACAAATTGTCAAATGAACAATACAACTAGTTAGATGACTTACCCGTTAGAAGGACTTGTAGTTCTTGACCTTTGAAAGCTTGAGCACCTCAAGTGTGATGCCTCTAATGGTTCACAAACACCAATATGCAAGAGGAGTCTTGAGGGAATAAGTTACTTGCACAAAATCAATATCACTCTCCAAGAATGTTGTGGCTCTTAGTGTAACCGATTTTGGCTATGAGGGGTTCCTTTTATAGTGTAGCAAATGTTAGGGTTACACTTTGTAAACCCTAATGACCTTTCATATTACTTAGGATCCATGGGTTAACCTTCATGGATTATCTCATTGGTTTAGCCCATCCTAAATAACCATGGATCATTAGCCCACACTATTAGAATCATTGATTTGCACAATCAATCCCCATATATTTAATTAGTCTCTTTTGATCACAAAATTAATAAATTAAGTTTTGATCAATACTAATTAAATAATATGATTTCATATTAATATATTATACTTGTAATATATTAATAAATCATAAATAACCTTATTCTCAAAAGTCCATCCTATCAAATTGCACTGGTGAAGGCAACCCAAAAGGACCATGCTACAATCGGGTCAAGTACATCCCAGTTATAGTTATGGGCTTAGACAACATATCCAACAAAGCTAACTATACTCCCACTAGCTATGACATATACATAGGACTCATCCTTGCTTCTCGAAAATCCAAACTCTCTGACTTTCTCATTGAAACAAAGATTCCATCTGCGAGATGCTTGTTTCAATCCATAAATGGATTTCTCAAGCTTACACACTCTATTAGGGAACTTTGCATTGACAAAAACCTCTGGCTGATTTATGTAAACATCTTTAGCCAACTTCCCATTAAGGAAAGCTGTTTTGACATCCATTTTCCATATTTCATAATCATGAAATGCAGCTATGGCTAGCATAACCCTTATAGATTTAATCTTAGCCACTGGTGAGAAGGTCTCATCATAGTCAACTCCAGGAGTTTGAGTAAAGCCCTTCGCAACCAATCACGCCTTATAAGTGTGTACTTTCCTATCCATGTCGGTCTTCTTCTTGAAGATCCATTTGCACCCGACTGTCTTACGGCCTGGTACATTGTCAACCAAGTTCCAAACTTGATTGTCATACATGGACTGAATCTCGCTGTCCATTGCCTCCTTCCATTTAGCAGACTTGGGGCCTGCCAGGGCTTCCTTGTAGTTGTTAGGTTCATCCAAGTTTACCAGTGTACTATCACTGATAAATGTATCATCCTTAGAAGTAATATGGAAACCATAAAACTCAGGTGTCTATCTAACTCTACGGGAATGCCTCAGAGGTAAGGACTCGTCAATCGGTTCAAAAAGAGTTTCTTCCTTGGGTTGAGCGCTAGTTTTTGAGGTTCCTTCATCGCTTAACTCTTGAAGCTCTTCAAGGTCAATTTTCCTCCCACTATCCTCTTGGCATATGAGTTCTCTCTCACGAAAGACTCTTCTCCTCGCAACGAAGACAACATTTTCACTCGGTCTATAGAAGAGATATCCAAAGGATTTCAGTGGGTAGCCGATGAAAATACATCACTCACTTCGAGGTTCGAGCTTGTCATGAGTTTCTTTTCTCACAAAAGCCTCGCAACCCCAAACGTTGATGTGTGCTAACGAGGGAACCTTCCCTGTCCACATCTCATGAGGTGTTTTGGAAACCTTTTTAGTTGGAACTAGATTAAGGATATGTGCGGCAGTCTCTAAGGCATACCCCCAGAATGAGATAGGTAACGAAGCTCAACTCATCATAGAATGAACCATGTCCAGCAAGGTTCGATTGCGCCTCTCAGCCATACCATTAAGCTGTGGTGTCCTAGGTTGCATCAATTATGAAAAAATTCCACATTCCTTAAGATAGTCGTGGAACTCGATACTAAGATACTCTCCTCCTCGATCGGATCGGAGCATCTTTATCTTCCGGCCCAGCTGATTCTCAACTTCTTTTTTAAACTCTTTGAACTTTTCAAAGGTTTCTGACTTATGCTTGATTAAGTAGACACATCCATATCTACTATGATCATCAGTAAAAGTCACATAGAAGTGGTTAGCATTCCTTGTGGCGGTTCTGAAGGGTCCACACACATCTGTGTGTATGAGATCCAACAAACCCTCACCCCTTTCACATGAACCAGTGAAGGGTGACTTGGTCATCTGTCCAAGCAAACAAGATTCACAAGTGTCATCCGACTTTAAGTCAAATGACTCCAAGACTCCATCCTTTTGGAGTTGGGCTATGCGCTTCTTTTTAACATGTCCAAGACGACAATGCCATAAGCATGCTTTATCTAAACTATTGGACGAATCGATATGCAACACATTATTTCCTATGTTATCTACAACCATCACAGTTTCATATATACCATTACAAGATAATGCTTCAAAATAAAATACACCATTATAATAAGCATTAATACTTCTAATTTCTTTATTAAAAGAAAAGGTAAAACCTTGTTTATACAAACTATGAAAGGAAATAATATTTCTCGTCATGTCAGACGAGTAGCAACCATTATTCAGTTCTAAATTTAACCCACTACTAAGCAATAAATTGTAAACTCCAATCTTGGTGACAGGTGACTTTCCCCTATTCCTCATGATTAAGTTCATATTCCCGTGCTCCACATCCCTACTTCTTTTTAGACCCTGCAAATCAGAACAAATGTGTAAACCACATCCTGTATCAAGGACCCAAGAATTAGCATGTGATGAGTTATTAGACAGAATAGTATAAATACCTGCTCTACATCCCTACTTCTTTATGTCCTGCAAGTATGTGGGGCAGCTTCGCTTCCAGTGCCCTTTTTCATGACAATGGAAGCACTCTGCTTCCTTTGGGTTTAAGGAGGGTGTAGCAGGACCACCTTTGGACCCACTAGAAGAGGATCCAACATGGGACTTTCCCTTGTGGCTCTTTGAGGTAGGTTTCCTCTTCTTTCCCTTCCCATGTCCAATTGCCAAGACATGGGCAGTAGCAGTAGGAGTAGAAACAACATATTTTCATTTAAGACTACTTTCAGCAGTCCTTAAAAGGCATTGAAGCTTGCTTAGAGTGACCTCCTCCTTGTTCATATGATAGGTCATACGAAACTGATCATAAAATGGAGGCAAAGAGTGTAGAATGATATCTATTGCCAACTATTCATCGAAGTTGACATTCAACTTCAGCAGGCGGTCCACAAATCTTTGCATATTCTGCAAGTGGGTTGTGATAGACTCTCCATCCTTCATTTTGGTAGTAATCATGGAGGCTATGATTTCATACCTTTCCTGCCTAGCACTTTGATGGTACCTTTCCATCAAATCTTGGTGCATTTCATAAGGCCAAAAGTCCTCATAGGACTTCTGAAGCTCAGCAGTCATGGTATCAATCATAATACATGACAATTTGGTCGCGTCCCTCTCATGGGCCTTGTATTCAGCAATCTGTTCGGGAGTAGCAGTAGATTCATCAATCTCCTTCAGCTCTTTATCTAGGACATATTCTTTGTCCTCATAGCGAATGGCCATTCGGATGTTTCGAATCCAATCATTGAATTTCGATCTATCAAATATGACCCTCCCACATAGGTTCATGAGGGAGAAAGAGCCTGAAGGGTTTGGGTTTGAAGCAGTGTTGGAAGACATCTGAAAAGAAAAACAAAGTTTAGATTAGATAATGATCCTTAATATAGCACCCAAATGAAATATTAAGGCTAGGACCCAACACAATATTTTACAATTCGGAATAGGGATGCCGTAATCCAATTGCAAAATATTTGAAGGTAGGTAAATAACGATTTACCAATTTCCACAATGAAAAACGAAATAGATTATTAAGTTTTAAATGAATTGAAATTCCTAGATTCTTTTGAGATTCATTGAACTTTTCAATGACATGTTTAAATCTCGATTGTGCCCTTCAAGTTTGTGACTAGGATATCGAGGATCACAAATAAGGTGTGAATAACCATGCAAATATGCTTGGTACACCTAATGTTACAAATCACCTAATCAATGTATCGGTTAACCACACACGCTCCATTGATCCATGATTAACATCAAGCTACCCTTTGTAACACATTGTTAGTCCCAAATTAGTGTGCCGGTTAACCACACACGCTCCACTAACGACTTAACAAGGTGCAAAGTGCAATTTCATGGAATAGCACCTTTTTCAAATTTTTCCTAAAGTAACTAAGATTGGGAATTTATAAAAGTTTAGTTACTTTGATAATTTCATTATACTTATTAATAAGAATTAATGTTCGATCCTACCCGTTCGGCTAACGACCCTCCACCATTCAAGGAAGCGGTGGGTGAGAGTGGACACCCATTAAACCACTATTTTATAGGGAGTAACTTTATACCCCCCTTATAGACCGGCTTCGTGAATGAGGCCTACTAACGGTAAGACTGACTTGTCTTATATATATATATATATATATATATATATATATATATATATATATATATATATATATATATATATATATATATATATATATTAAGCTTTAATATTATAATAGTATAAGGGTTGAATTTTTAAACTTTTAAAATTTTAGGGTTTGGAATTAAAGTTTCATAAATGAGACTCTTCAAGTTCCAAAACTTGAGGGCAAGTTGTGTAACTTGTCAAGACCTTTGATATCCATAACTTATGGATTTTAAAGTTCCATGAATGAGACCTTTCAAATTCCAAACTTCAGGACAAGTTATGAAACCTTTCAAGTTCTCTTGAATTCTATAACTTACAATAGTTAATGGTTTCAAAAATAATGACTATTCATATTCCATAACTTGAGGACAAGTTATGAAACTTTTCAAGAACACATAGATCAAACTAAACTAATCTAATTATCATATAATTCATCATTTACCAATTTGACCTAGTTCATATGCAAGATAATTTCAAATTTTACCAATAATTAGTTTTTCATAAAATCAAGTAATTATCTTAAAATTTGATAACCTTCATGGTTTTGGATGGGGATAAACATTACCATACTAATAAAATCAAATTTTATGAACCAAAACAGTTTGTGGTAATGATCCTAATCCAAAACAGGCCAAAAACTCGAAAAATCTGCCACCAGATGAGCCAACTCGTCGAGCCAGGCTTTGGACTCGTCGAATTCATGGCAAAACTGATCCAACTCGTCGAGTCCATATATGGACTCGTCGAGTTCATCAGACAGTGGCCAGAAAAGTCATTTTTCCAACTTTGAAAATCACACATTTGCATCAATATAATAGAAAACACCCTAGGCTGTGATACCACTGTTGGGTTTTATGTACTCTAACATTCCTATGGTGCACATACAACCCTAATTCTTTGGATCTAACTTTTCTATAATTATACACGCAATATTGATATCCAAAGCATGAAGCCTAAACTACCATACAAAATTTAACATATGAATCATAAAACCGGTTAGAAGATTACCTCTTTATGTAGCTAGTAAGTATTTAGCCTTGTGAGAACTTAGCACCCCAAGTGTTGTGCCTCAAACAAGTCACAAAAACCAATAAACAACTAAATGGATATGAGAGCGGCTAAGGAGACTCAAAATCGACTTCTCTTCTTGGAATGCAAGTAATGTTCGATTTTAGGGCTTAGGATAACATATTTATATGTGTAGAAATCCAAGAGTCATGTGTAACCCTAATCCACACATATAGGCTTATGTTCTATGCATTTGATTTGGACTAATACTTCATGAACTATCCATAAGCTTAACCCATCACAAATCAATTATGGATCATTAGCCCAATCCATATGTATCAATTTAATTAGTCTCTTTTGATCACTAAATTAATTCTAAATTAATTCTTTATCAATACTAATTAAATAATATGATTCCTCAATTAATATACTATACTTATAATATATTAATAAATCATAAATAACCTCTTACTCAAATATCCATCTATCAAATTGTTCTGGTGAAGGCAACCCGAAATGGATCATGCTACTATCGAGTCAAGTACATACCAATCATAGTTATGGGCTTGGACACCTAATCCAACATATCATACATACAATAACATATAATGTGCCCCGCCCTTTCTTCGGGCCCCGCCCGGCATCGGACCCCGTCCGGCATCAGGCCCTCGCCCAGCACCGGGACCCCTGCTCGGTACTAGATCGGGCCCCGCCCAACATACATATAACATATATTAAGTAATCACACACATGCAATAATCACAAAGATACATAGCATACAGATGGTCATCGGGACTTTCCCGGTAAGCATATAAACACATAACACATGCAAGAGTCACCAAGACAACTAGCATACTAACATAACATAAACCTGGGCCAACATTAGTGCCTTCGACCCACTGGTCCTATAGCTCCCCGAGCTATCAATTGCCACATCAAAACTAATTAAAATTTCGGATCTACATCATAACCAAAAATCTCTACTTGGGGTAAAAGACCATTTTACCCCTAACCTAGCTTGTTCCAAGAACGAAGCCCATAACCACAATTCAATGGCCCCAAAAGCTAAACAATCCAACAAGGCCCAAAATATGACCCAATTTCCAATTGGGCCCAACTCCTTCACATTGGCCTTAGCCCAAGGCCCAATAATGTTCCTGTAACACATGTTCCAGATATTACTTAATTTATGTAAGTTTTAAGGTTTTGTACGTGGACTCGGCAAGTTGGGAGTCCAACTCATCGAGTAGAGGCATTTTGGTGGACGCGGGACCGTGACCTACTCGACGAGTCGGAAGTCCGACTCGACGAGTAGGATCTGTATAAAGAAACCCTAATTTTTAGGGTTTTCGCCCTATTTAAAGAACATAACCAGCCTCTTATGGCCTCCCTTATCACTCTAGCAGCCAGAGAAAACCCTAGATCGACTTTGCACCCTCTTGAGTGAGAGAAAGAGCCCTTGTGAGACATTTTGGGGTATTTGTGAAGGATTTTAGAGCTTGAAGAAGAAGGATATAGGAGAGGAACAATAGATCCAGCATCTACTTCATATTGGCCATCACCTTAAGGTATAAAGTCGTGATCTTGATCTCTAGTTGTTTAGATCTCTTTTCTTGGAAGTAAATGGTCATTCTTTGTACAAAATGGAGTCAAACTTGGATCTGGACTTATCACAAGGATATGGTTTCGGATCTGGACCTCTTTAGGTCCCCAATGGCATAAATTTGCTTCCATTATGCAGTTTAGCCTCCTTCCATGCACACGAACCTTGTAAGAAGCCTAGTTTTGAAGATATAGCCTTGAAGGACCTTGCATGCACGTAAAGTTTGCAACCTTACGTGGTATCTATACTAGGAGAATTTGGATCTGGCGTTTGGGACCTTAGATCCCACTGAAAAGGGTTGAACTTAAAGAAGACTGAGGGAACTCGTCGAGTCCCTTAGCCGACTCGACGAGTCACGTAGGGTTTACCCGTTTTCGGTTGTCATGAGTTTTCGGGTTCATGAGTTTTCGGGTTCATGAGTTTTTGGATTCATGAGTTTTCAGTTGTCATGAGTTTTCGAAGGGACTCGGCGAGTTACAAAGGTAGCTCGGCGAGTGGATGAATTACTCAGAAAACTCGACGAGTTGTTAGATGCACTCGACGAGTTGAGGTCAACATGGACTGTTGACCTTGACTGTTGACCAGGGTTGACTTGAGGGTGATTATGGGATTATGACAAGTTAATCACTTAATGATTATAGGTAGTTGAGTTGGAGCAGCACGTGGGACATATCTGATTCTAGCTTGTCAGATCAGCATTCGAGAGGTGAGTCTTCTCACCATACCAATGGGTCTAAGGCACCAAGTGTTGGGTTTTGAGCAATATAACACTCCTATGATGTACATGCAACCCTATAAACCTTGGATCTATGTTTTCTCTATTATACATGCAAATATTAAATATTCCAAGGTTTCATCCTAACTAACATATTATGAAGCACCTATACTACAAAGTTCTAGTTAGATGACATACCTTTTGATGTAGCTTGATGTCTTCAAGCTTTAAGAGCTTAGCCCCAATAGTGTGGAAGCCTCAAGTGGAATCACAAATCACCAAAACACCTTGGAAGAACTTGAGAGAATATGTATTCACACTAAAATCGGCCCACTCTTATGTCCTCACACCCTAGTGCCAATTTTGTGAGCCAAGGACCCCTTTATATATTATGGAGGATTAGGGTTACATCCATGTAAACCCTAATACCCATGACCTTTCATTTACATAGGATCTATGGGTTAAAAGCTCCATGGACTACCCATGAAAGCTTAGCCCAACGTCAATGAACTTGGCCCATTCCATATATATATATATATATATATATATATATATATATATATATATATATATATATATATATATATATATATATATATATATATATATATATATATATATATAAGAGTCCATATTTAATTAGTTCATTTTGATCACTTAATTAATTCTAAATTAATTCTTGATCAATACTAATTAAATAATATGATTCCATATTAATATATTAGAACTTATAATTATTAATATAAATCATAAATATACTATTCTCAAAAGACTATCCATATAAATTGTGTCGGTGAAGTGCAACCCAAATGGACCATGCCGGGTCGGGTCAAGTACATACCAAATATAGTTATGGACTTAGACATTAATCCAACAGTCTCCCACTTGGAAAAGTCTAAAACTATTATTGAGTATGACTTCAAAACCTAACTGGAAATCGTAGCTCTTAAAGCCACTGTCGAACTCTGACCTTGTCTACGACTTGTCCATTAGATAAGGGATCATATATTCCTCCATTCTAGATATCATATAGACTGAGACATGGATTATAATCATTCTCTCAGTCTATTTGGTGTTTCCCGGTTTCCGATTTATGATGACTGACTGATTGAACAAATCAAATCAGTCCTGGCTCGTCCTAGCACTCATATGTGTCATCGCTAAATCATCGAGGGGCCCACAGATATTGCTTTTATCCCAAAGGTAAAAGGAATGGATAAACTTCGACTCATATGGCTTGTTCTGCTACTTGTTGAATAATACACAAAGGCACGTTTTATAACATCGAGTTACCAATGCGTTTTCGTGCAATCAATGTACTATCAACTCATAGTAACAACTCATATCTCTAGGTTTGAAGAATATAAGATATTATCGTCTCATGATCAATCGTGATAAAATCCATGAAGTGATTCAAATGAGCGCGGGTTGAATCCAATACTCAGAACTTATGAGCACTCATGAGTGTTGTAGCACCACTTTGTCCACCAACTTGGACCTCTACAAGCCAACTCATGACAGTCTTGATTCATATCTACTTCCAACATATGACCGACTGTGGATGGTTTGAATAACTTAATCATTCAGGAAGAGCGACTTAGTTATTCTGGAAGTCAAAACATGCAAAGTGAAACACAAGAATAAATGAATCAAATATGGTATCAAACCCTATGAATATAAATAGACCACTTTTATTTATCACCATACTGATTACTCATTATTCATTGTTTCGGTTTTATCAACTTTATACTTGAATTAAAACACTAGGTGTCCCATGCTCCAAGCATGTACACTATGTTTTCTAAACAATAGCTTTGCCATACACCAAGTATGAAAACTATGTTTGTCTATGATCCTTTTCTTTGTGAAATAAACCAACTGAACATCATTTTAATGATTCTAATTTCACACTCCCAAATCCTTATTGAAAATGTAAGAATTCCAAATTCCTATCATTTATCGAAATTTGTTAGACTTTAAACTTATATGCACATACCCTCTTGTAATGACTATGTACAAAGTCACAAAGACTTGTCAACAATCATTACAGGGTATTCCAATGAAGATCTACTCCATGGAAACAAAGTCTCATATTCAAGGTACATTGCTTTGAACATGCTTCTTGCATTAAGTTTTTCTAATCTTACACGGATTGCTTCCATCTATAGAGACAACTCCATATTCCCATTTTGACTATCACTCCTGAACAAGAGTTGCCTCTTTTCAGAATATGTCAATATGGTCCTTCCAAAAATTAACACTATACTTCCAACTGTCCCTAAAAAACCAATCTTTGGTAAACCTTAGATTGTCCTCGACAATTGCTTAATCACTTTAGTCATATCCAATTCTAGACCTTTTCCCTCCTTAATGCCCCAGGCATTTGGAAAATTTTAGAAAGGATAAATATTATAGCACATGCAATCGATCCTGTACCCAAAGCAAATGGGACACGATTCATGATGTTTCACATAAAGACATGATTCTAGACCAGTCTTTTGCTACAATATTTTTATTTGCCATGTTCTCAAAATTTGACTATGAAGAGGGATGTTGTAATCATAATCGAATGATGAGAACGCAATATATAGAATTTCCTTAAGTTAAACCAACCCAACTTGAAATTCATATATATATTCTTGACTAAAATGATTAAAATCTCAATCTAAACCTTTTAGAGTGATTAAAAACTCAATCTAAGCCTTTTAGAATTGAAATGAAGTATAATTTCCTCTCCCTTAATTATAGAAAAACAACTCTTCCAACCCTTGCAACTTCACGATTTGAAAGTCTTTTGTTTTCTATAATTAACATTGCTAATCTTGCAATACTTGTCATAATTATCATGCTCCCACTAACATGATGATTATCAGCATAACACTTATACTCCCACTAGCTTTGACATGTATCCAGAAAACAGCTGGACTTCTAGAAATCAACACTGTATTGACTCCCTTACCAAAGTTCAGATTTCTGATACTAGATTGCTTTGATAAGACTTTATCAAAATTATACACCTTCTCTTAGATAGCTTACAGGTGTGTCTAAACAATTTCAGAACTATGAAAAGGGATGTCGTAATCATAGTCTCAATTGTTTAGATCTTTGCTATTTCTCATAAATCTCTGTTAGTGTGCCGGTTAACCATGCACGCTCCACTAACGACTTTGAGAATGCAAAGATTACAATTGCTATCTTACTTAAAATCTACTTGGTGGAAGTGTTTCGTTACCCTCATTTTCATGAATCGGAGAGAAACCTTATGACCCTTAGATTTTATGGTGTATGTGTTCTTATCCACGTGAATTTGTCAAAACCATAATCACAAGACTAGGTTAGTGACAAATCCTAACTCATATGGATTGAACTTGTGCAATCTTAACTTCTTGCCACCTGGCAGCACAAGGGCCTGCCATTACTTCCAAGTAGCTATCCAAACAATTGAGAACATGTAGAACTCAAATGTATAGCCAACTTAACTGGAATGGGCACAGAAATGTCAACACGATAGGCTATAAACCTCTAGTTGTGTGCTAGTGATGAAATACAGGTTATATTCTTGATTACTTCTTGAAACCCTTTCAGGATCTTTTAGACTCCCACTGTCTCCTTGACCTATAAGACTTTCTTGCCAAATATTCAAGAGATAGTGTGGATTCTAATCAAGACAGACACTTAACACAATTGGCCTTAGTTGGTCTTTGTTTTATCCAAAACATCACAAATTACCAATTTCAAATGTACAAGAGTAGACAACTTTTACTCTTACATTTGACAAGTGTTTTAAACCTTCTTTAAGTCATGTCACTCAACTTACAGTCTTGGAGTATGACTCTAAGACTTGTTTTGGAACGAAGTATGACTCATCTTCTTGATTTGACCACTTCAACAATTCATAGCTCCTCTTCTTAGCTATCAGAATGCACTTAGAGGATGAATTGTGATAAGGTCTCTTAATAATTAAGATGATCATATAACATGATACTAAAGTACTCTCCCATCTTTTCAGATTTGAGAAACTTTTATCCTTCTGCCTAATTTGATTATTCTCATTTGTTCTGCCATACATCGAAATTTTTCCAATGTATCAGAATTACACTTAAGCCTGTAAGTATAACCATATTTACTAAACTTTAGTAAATCATGACGAATAGTCTTAACGATTATTTGTGATGGGCTTGATCAGTGCACAAGAATTTGTACTCGATCCCTTAGTCCTTTACTTGACTCACACATCCATGTGAACAAGTAATTAGTCTTAATTTTCCAATGCTTGAAAGTTCTCATTCATCATACAATACAACTTGCATGATTCCAAGTTTCGGTCCAATTGAAACTTGGGTGATGAGAAACTTTCCTTATTTGGTAAATTTAGACACTACCACAAATGAAAGAATCAAAACCAATTTCCTATATTACTAGCAATGGAATCATATAAACAACAATTTTTTTTCACAAATGCCATTGTAAGGATACTTAAAATAAATAAAATCAAAAATTTCCTTTTATTTTAAAAACTTTGCGGAAAAACTTATCCTTACAATCCATATGAAAACCTTGTTGTTATATATTCCTAAGCAAGGTGTCATAACTCCTAAGTAACAGCTTCAAAATTCTGATGCGATCGAAATCCATCTTCGCGATCAGAAGCATCATATACTTCCTTTAAGATTTCTCTCTTTTCTTTGATTCTTATAACATCACCATGTGACTCAGTCACATTATGTAATAAGAATCTCCAAATAGGAGCTTAACAGAGTTAGACAATGGACTTTACCTGAAGTAGAGTCAAACTTATTGACTTTAACATCCTTAGGTAATTTTGGCAGCTTCGCAAACAGTGCCCCTTCCTTTGGCAATTTTAACAAATGGACCCTTTGGTAATGGTACATGGGACTATCACAGACTTAGGTTTTCGCTTTACCATTTAGTCAACCGAGTTGACTATGGCCGATCCCTTTCCATTAGAAGAGAATGCTTTTTCTAGATTTCCAGTGTTATCATTGTCAATGTCCATAAAGTTTTGGGAAGTCGATCTTCTAATCAAATTTGCTTTGCTAGCCTTCCAAATTATTGCTGATTCAGCAGTACCAAGCAAATAGATAAGATCATTAAGGGTCTTGTCATAGTCTGTTTCATAGGAGTCCCAAAGGAACTCACTATGTGACTTAGAAAGTGATTAAACCACCAACTTTCTGAAGACTTTGACACCCAACTCTCCCGGCTTGTCAATATGTGACTTCATCTCCAAGATGTGATCAAACATAGACCTTGCTTGCCATTAGGGCTTGAGTGACCTTGAACTTGTGGGTTAGGGAGAATAATTGGAGGAGGTGGAGGAAGTAAAGTTCCAAGAGATTTGGAAAGATCATAGATGTCTGAGCTAGACATCTTTTGGGAGATAATCAAGATAGTTGATTTAAAGTCCTTAATATAACACCCAATATGAAATATTAAGGCTAGGACCCAGCAAACTATTTTATAACTTGGAAGAGGGATGCAGTAATCCAAGCTATAAAATATTTGAAGGTAGGTGAATGACGATTCACCAATTTCCACCAAGATAAATGAAATGTATTATTAGGTTTTAATTGGCTTTGTTGAAACTCCTAGATTCTTTTGAGATTCATTGAACTTTTCAAAGGCATGTTTCAATCTCGAGTGCGCCCTTCAGGTTTTGTGACTGGGATGCCGAGGATCACAAAACAAGGTGTGAATAACCATGCAAATATAATTGGTACCCTTAATATTTACCCCTCAATCGATGTGCCGGTTAACCACACACGCTCCACTGATACTATGATAAACATTAAGTTACCCTTTGCCTACCTTGTTAAATCAAGCTAGTGTGCCGGTTAACCTCACACGCTCCACTAACTGACTTAGGCAAAGTGCAAAGTGTAATTTCATGGGTTAGCACCAAATTCACATTTTTCCTAAGTAACTAAGATTGGGTATTAATAACGGTTTAGTTACTTAGTATTTATCATTAATACTTTTAATGAAGGGAGAATTATAGTCATTGTCCTACCCCTTCGGCTAACGACCCTCCACCGGTCAAGGAAGCGGTGGGTGAGAGTAGACACCCATTAAGCTGCCATTTTATAGGCAGTAACCTTATACCCCCCTTATAGACCGGCTTCGTGAATGAGGCCTACTAATGGTAAGACGACTTGCTCTTATACATATATATAAATATTATTAACTTATAATACTATAAAGTATAAGGGTTGAATTTTAACTTTTAAAACTCTATGGGCTAAACTTGGAACTAAAGTATTCATGGGAAAACTTTAAAAATTCCAAAACTTGAGGGCAAGTTTTGAAACTATTCAAAACTCTTGGATTTTCATAACTTATGAGTTTTAATTAAAGCTTTAAAACTTTTAATGAAGAGACTTTTGGACATCCATAACTTGAGGACAAGTTATGGAGCCATAAAAACTATTTATAAGAAAAGACTTCATTTTTTGTAACCTAAGGCATTTTTATGAGTTTTAAGATTCATAAATGTGACTTTTCATATAACTTGAGGACAAGTTACAAAAACCCATTTTATGAACAACTTTTAGATTAATTTGGATTGAAAACAACTAACACAAAATTTTCATTAATCTAAAATAACTCATAAGATAAGGTAACACAAAATTTTTTTGGTAATCCATAACTTGAGGACAAATTATGGACTCCATTAAAAAAACATTTAGATCAAGAATTAACTAACAAACACTTTTGTAAATAATTCCTATGATCTGCCAAAACTCATAAGCATGAACAATCCATATCAACAATTTCAAGAATTACATCAACATAAATAAAACTTGAAATTTTTGATTTTAACCTTGAAATTGGTTTACTATAATCATTACCACTTTAAAACAGGTTTTATAAGTCCAAAACAGCTTAAGGTAATGATTCTAGACCAATTCCATCTTTAAAACTCGAAGATATGCTGTCAAGGGGTCCAACTCGTCGAGTGCATGAACAAACTCGATGAGTTGGATGCTTTTTGCCTTGGACTCGTCGAGTCCCTTCATGGACTCGGCAAGTTTGCTGTGCAGACAGCTCCAAACTTCGATTTTTAAGCAGTTTAAGCAAGCATAACAAAAAAACAAGCCTAGGCTCTGATACCACTGTTGGGTTTTGAGCATTATAACACTCCTATGATGTACATGCAACCCTATAAACCTTGGATCTATGTTTTCTCTATTATACATGCAAATATTAAATATTCCAAGGTTTCATCCTAACTAACATATTATGAAGCACCTATACTACAAAGTTCTAGTTAGATGACATACCTTTTGATGTAGCTTGATGTCTTCAAGCTTTAAGAGCTTAGCCCCAATAGTGTGGAAGCCTCAAGTGGAATCACAAATCACCAAAACACCTTGGAAGAACTTGAGAGAATATGTATTCACACTAAAATCGGCCCACTCTTATGTCCTCACACCCTAGTGCCAATTTTGTGAGCCAAGGACCCCTTTATATATTATGGAGGATTAGGGTTACATCCATGTAAACCCTAATACCCATGACCTTTCATTTACATAGGATCCATGGGTTAAAAGCTCCATGGACTACCCATGAAAGCTTAGCCCAACGTCAATGAACTTGGCCCATTCCATATATATATATATATATATATATATATATATATATATATATATATATATATATATATATAAGAGTCCATATTTAATTAGTTCCTTTTGATCACTTAATTAATTCTAAATTAATTCTTGATCAATACTAATTAAATAATATGATTCCATATTAATATATTAGAACTTATAATATATTAATATAAATCATAAATATACTATCTCAAAAGACTATCCATATAAATTGTGCCGGTGAAGTGCAACCCAAATGGACCATGCTGGGTCGGGTCAAGTACATACCAAATATAGTTATGGACTTAGACATTAATCCAACACCAAGGACAGCCCATTTCATGTTATGTGGATTGTTGATTGATTATGCATTATGTTAGTATGACATTTACATGAGAGACCACGTGGGGGTTCTCGTGGCATTGGGTATAAGACCTTAGAGGGTGTCCATGGCATCCTAGTATATCTACATGTATAGTTGCATCATGTCTTGTTTGGTAGGAAGACCTTGTGGGGGTTCCCAAGGCAGGAAGACCTTTTGGGGGTTCCCAAGGCAGGAGACCATGTGGGGGTTCCCATGGCAAACAGTTAAGACCACGTGGGGGTTCCCGTGGCACTAGGTGTAAGACCCTGGAGGGTTTCCATGGCCTCCTTATATGTTATATGCATGGCTTATGTGATATGTGTAGCTTTATAGCTAATATGTTATGTGGTATGTGGATTTTGTGTGGGGTATGCTCTGGGGGATTCACTAAGCATTAGCTTACAGTTTGTGGATTTGTTTCAGGTACTTCTGAGCCCAAGGGCAAGGGCAAGGCTTGATGGTGCGGCGTGCACTCTCTCAGGCATTTTGTGGGACACGCTGATGTTTTAAAATAAAATTGTAATTGATATGAGTTTGAAAACAATTGTATTTGGATTTCGTGGTTTAAGGAAATGTGTTTTGGCTAATCATAAATGAAATTTTTACCCTTGATTTTTGGGTCGTTAAAGTTCCTGGACCAAAAACTCCCAAAATAAGATGGCTCAACTAAACACTAACCTTCTAAGCCCAAAACGAAGCCCAAACCCAAGGCCCAACACCGAAATTCCATCAAACTGAGTACGTAGGGCGTACTCAGCTTATACACTAAGTGTACTGGCTCGAGGGCTTGTACGCTGCGCGTACAGGCTTCTACGTCCAGCATACTCAACCAATTTAGCCACATTCCACTTTAAGCACTTATCTCGTTAAGACTTCACCCCAAAGCATAGATCTAACCTCCTTAAGCTGAGATATTATGTAAAGTTGCTTACTTTACGTTCATGCATGATCATAAGTAGCTCTAAAGCACAAAAAGGACTTAATGAATGCATGAACCCCCTAAAATTCATAAAGATGGCACCTTTATGACTAAGGTGCCCTTGAAGACCTTGGATCTGAAAGAATAAGCCTTTAGGACGTCCTAATCCCAACATCCATCCAAACCATGGCTAAAACATAACAATCTAACCCAAAAAGAGATCTAAGCATCTAGCAAGCAAGATGAGAACTTGATACCTCAAAATCTTGGCAAATAAGGCGGTGGTTCTGGATCCAAGACCTCCTTTTCAGGCTATGCAACTTCTAGCTTCTTCGGCTCCTTCAAGATGCACAAAAATGAACACCAAAACCTCTCTAAAAGCTCACACACTCAACAATGGAAGATAAGACTCGATGTTAGGGTTTCTGGACAGAACAGGTGATAGGGAGGCTAACACTTGGGTCTTAATGACATTATATAGGGCTTGCACCCTAAAAATTAAGGTTTTTGGGTCTGAGCACGTACGATGCATGTACCTCCTTGTACACTGCACGTACGTGCATGCCTCCGCGATCCTTTTTGTTCCATTTACGCCCTGCGTACACCAGGCTTACGCCCAACATACGGCCTCAACCAACCCCACTCATAAAGGCCCAATCTCACTAAGCCCAACACAACTTACATAATTAGACAATAAAATAAATAATTGCTTAAATGATACCTCAGAACCATCAGGCGTTACAGATGTGGTGTAGCTTATCTTATTTCCAACATTTTAGTATCTAAAATCCCTATAAGTTGTATATGCAATAATCGATACAGTCAAAAACTTCTTTCTTTCCGAAAACCAACAAAACAACAAATGGCGAAAAAACTGTTACATATTCCAAATGCAGAAAAATTCAAATAAATGAAGTTGCCCTTGAAGAACTTGCTGAAAGATTTAATGGAGATATGGTTACAACCAAATATAAAATAATATTCTTACAATCATGTGTTTAATAAGACCACTAAATGAAAACCAAACATTATTATAGGATTTATAGACTATAAATTACATTCTATATGTTAGCAATCAATTTCTTCTTCTCTTCCTTTTTTCTTCCACGTTTCATTCTTCAGTCAACAACTAATTTTTCTATAACCAAATAAAAAAACCAATCAAATTAACCAAGCATAAATAAATGCAAATAAAATAAATGGGAAATGAGTTAACATATTGCAAAGGGATTCATCAAAGTTTAATATTTCCTACCCTTAGGTTTCAAATTTAGAGACTTGTAAATTATTATAAGGATTGTTAAGAAAATAGATGATATCACACTTCAAATATAATAACACCGTGTTACCTGTACATTCCTACAAACACCATTATCTGAAAATTATAAACATAAAACCGATTAAACCTGTAAAATAAATTTTTTATAGGATAATATTAGTTTTAATACTCATCATCATTCGTGATGCCCGAGTTAAAACAAAGAGAACGGTTTGTTTATATTGCCATAAAATCCTTGGTTCAAAATCATTGAAAGTATATGGTTTAAAATTCTATCATTTACATGTTGTTCTGGATTTCATCTCGTGAAGTATGGTCAAGTAACCTTTCTTTTTGCTTTTCTTGTTCAAGATCAAAGAACCATAGTGTAAGATGCATCAAATCAACTTATGAATCTAAGTTGTCAATCAAGGAAATTCCTCATGTTACCCAGATAATCAGAACCATGAAAAAAGGAGTTGGATTGTTTGCATATGAAGTTAAAACCTAAACCCCTCCCCGAAAAATAAAAAATCAAAAGAGCATATCAACATCCAACATTTCGATATCAACTAACTTATCTTACAAACTCCAAACCCTAGTTAGGTCAATATAAATCAACGTCTGCTGAATAAAACATATCAAAGAAGCATATTTGTATATGCAATGATCGATACAGTAAAAAACTTCTTTCTTTCCGAAAACCAACAAAACAACAAATGGGGAAAAAACTGTTACATATTCCAAATGCAGAAAAATTCAAATAAATGAGGTTTCCCTTAAAGAACTTACTGAAAGATTTAAGGGAGATATGGGTACAACCAAATATAAAATAATATTATTAAAATCATGTGTTTAATAAGACCACTAAATGAAAACCAAACATTATTATAGGATTTGTAGACAGTAAATTACATTCTTTATGTTAGCAATCAATTTCTTCTTCTCTTTCTTTTTTCTTCCACTTTTCATTCTTTAGTCAACAACTAATTTTTTTATAACCAAATAATAAAACCAATCAAATTTAACCAAGCATAAATAAATGCAAATAAAATAAATTGGGAATGAGTTAACATATTGCAAAGGGATTCATCAAAGCTTAATATTTCCTACCCTTAGGTTTCAAGTTTAGAGACTTGTAAATTATTATAAGGACTGTTAAGAAAATAGATGATATCACACTTCAAATATAATAACATTGCGTTACCTGTACATTCATACAAACTCCGTTATCTGAAAATTATAAACATAAAACTGATTAAACCTGTAAAATAAATTTTTTATAGGATAATATTAGGTTTAATACTCATCATCATTCACGATGCCCGAGTTAAAACAAAGAGACCGGTTTGTTTATATTGCCATAAAATTCTTGGTTCAAAATCATTGAATGTATATGGTTTAAAATTCTGTCATTTACATGTTGTTCTGGATTTCATCTCGTGAATTACGGTCAAGTAACCTTTCTTTTTGCTTTTCTTGTTCAAGATCAAAGAACCATAGTGTTAGATACATCAAATCAACTTATAAATCTAAGTTGTCAATCAAGGAAATTCCTCATGTTACCCAGGTAATCAGAACCATGAAAAAAGGAGTTGGATTGTTTGCATATGAAGTTAAACCCTAAACCCCTCCCCGAAAAATAAAAGAATCAAAAGAACATATCATCTTCCAACATTTTGATATCAACTAACTTATTTTACAAATTCCAAACCCTAGTTAGGTCAACATAAATCAACGTCGGGTGAATAAAACATATCAAAGAAGCATACCTTTAAAAATTGACCAAAAGAAAGCAAGTAGATATCATTGTTTCAATTTCTGCAACAACAAAAAACCAAGCATGCACATGTTGGGATATGGGGCGAAACAATGGTATGATGTTGAGATATGGGGTGATACATGGAGAAGATTGTACCTGTTATGGGAGACAGTTAAATGACACCTTATTAACCTATTGATCAAAATGATGACATAAATCGTGTCCCTCGTTGTTTTGTTCAGCAACGATCCATGTTTCAAATGCCAAAAAAAGTGAGACTTATCAACTCCACCCAAAATGCGACATAACAGCAAACGAAATTGAAAAGTACAGATTTGAAAACACGAATCAAACCACAATCCAAATACACTGACAGGTTATAAAATTGTTAAATTAATTAAATGAGAAGCCTAAGTTTTCATAATATTTAAGATATTTCAAATGGATTTCTAAACAAATAACTTGTCATCTCTGCGGTAAGGTAGTTCTCCTTCAAATCTCGTATTATTTTTCAAACACTCATAATGAGTCCTAAAATCTTAGACATTTATTGTAGAACCAAATCTAAGATTAGGGTTCAAAAAATAGGTTCTTACCTCTGTATTAAGAACGATGAGGGACACACAATGTCCAGATTGAGTTGCCGAGAGAGAAAATATGAAAACGATGGACAGTGCGTCTGGGAAAAGAAGTATCAACAATCAGATGGTGACCGGACGCATACTAAGAATATAAGATGAGAGACATATAAGTGAATCTTAACTGAAATGAGAGAGACGAAGGTGAAGGTGATGCTTAGCTTTATTGGACATGCATGTGCGTTTGAGGTATATACAAAGCCAGCAAAAGACCGATTCAAATTTGGAGATTGAATCCTGATTTCTTGCTATTATCGTGTTGATTTATCGATGCTTGTTGATTTCTTGCTAACAGCATTTGAAATTTCAATTGCAGAAAATTAGGAACAAAATCAAGATAACTTTTTTGAAATTTCTGATTTCATGCGCCGAGTTAGCAGCCGAAGTATAAAATGTACCGAATGAAAGGGGCAATTTAGGAATTTCAGTTAGAAACTTTGAGCGGGAAAAGAAGCTTGAGGTGGGTTGAACAACTGCCACGTGGCGAAAATGGTTTTATTTATTAGATTAGGGGATATATATATATATATATATATATATATATATATATATATATATATATATATATCTATATATATATAGAGAGAGAGAGAGAGAGCTAGGTTCAAATGTGGATTGACATCTATTGTGCGGACGTGTAAACAATGCTATTCTGTGAAAATAACAAAGAAAATATGTTGTTTGATAATGTGAATACATTCAATCTTACATAGCTATTGTTATTATCACACATTCTCACTAATTAAACCGTCTATAAGGTTATTATCGACTTTTTTTATTATTCTCATTCTGTCAAAATGTTGTCGGAATGTTTATTGAATCGTATTTTGTAAGAATGAACATGATTGAAAAACGATGCATGAGAACAAAAATGAATAAGAATTAGAGAGAATGCATGAAAATGACAATAGTTGTGTGAGATCGAACGCATTCACATTACTAAACAACCTATTCTCTTAGTAGTTCTTATAAAATAGCACTGTCCACACGTCCGCACAATAGTTGTCCATCCACATTATAACCTAGCCATATATATATATATATATATATATATATATATATATATATATATATATATATATATATATATATATATATATATATGGTGAGGTTCAATAGAGAACCATAATTAACAACGAACCAATGAACCAATCATGAGCGTCGGAAATCATAATGATCAACCGCCAGGGAAATAGATGTACATTTGTACATTAGACGCACACACACAAGATTATACCAAAAAATTCACCTCATTAACAAAAAACTCACCTTTTTTTTCGTTTAAATTTTTTTAGGCCTGAAAGATTTAATGGAGATATGGTTACAACCAAATATAAAATAATATTCTTACAATCAAGTGTTTAATAATACCACTAAATGAAAACCAAACATTATTATAGGATTTATAGACTATAAATTACATTCTATATGTTAGCAATCAATTTCTTCTTCTCTTTCTTTTTTCTTCCACGTTTCATTCTTCAGTCAACAACTAATTTTTCTATAACCAAATAAAAAAACCAATCAAATTAACCAAGCATAAATAAATGCAAATAAAATAAATGGGAAATGAGTTAACATATTGCAAAGGGATTCATCAAAGTTTAATATTTCCTACCCTTAGGTTTCAAGTTTAGAGACTTGTAAATTATTATAAGGATTGTTAAGAAAATAGATGATATCACACTTCAAATATAATAACACCGTGTTACCTGTACATTCCTACAAACACCATTATCTGAAAATTATAAACATAAAACCGATTAAACCTGTAAAATAAATTTTTTATAGGATAATATTAGTTTTAATACTCATCATCATTCGTGATGCCCGAGTTAAAACAAAGAGAACGGTTTGTTTATATTGCCATAAAATCCTTGGTTCAAAATCGTTGAAAGTATATGGTTTAAAATTCTATCATTTACATGTTGTTCTGGATTTCATCTCGTGAAATATGGTCAAGTAACCTTTCTTTTTGCTTTTCTTGTTCAAGATCAAAGAACCATAGTGTAAGATGCATCAAATCAACTTATGAATCTAAGTTGTCAATCAAGGAAATTCCTCATGTTACCCAGATAATCAGAACCATGAAAAAAGGAGTTGGATTGTTTGCATATGAAGTTAAACCCTAAACCCCTCCCCGAAAAATAAAAAATCAAAAGAGCATATCAACATCCAACATTTCGATATCAACTAACTTATCTTACAAACTCCAAACCCTAGTTAGGTCAATATAAATCAACGTCTGCTGAATAAAACATATCAAAGAAGCATATTTGTATATGCAATGATCGATACAGTAAAAAACTTCTTTCTTTCCGAAAACCAACAAAACAACAAATGGCGATAAAACTGTTACATATTCCAAATGCAGAAAAATTCAAATAAATAAGGTTTCCCTTAAAGAACTTACTGAAAGATTTAAGGGAGATACGGGTACAACCAAATATAAAATAATATTATTAAAATCATGTGTTTAATAAGACCACTAAATGAAAACCAAACATTATTATAGGATTTGTAGACAGTAAATTACATTCTTTATGTTAGCAATCAATTTCTTCTTCTCTTTCTTTTTTCTTCCACTTTTCATTCTTTAGTCAACAATTAATCTTTTTATAACCAAATAATAAAACCAATCAAATTTAACCAAGCATAAATAAATGCAAATAAAATAAATTGGGAATGAGTTAACATATTGCAAAGGGATTCATCAAAGCTTAATATTTCCTACCCTTAGGTTTCAAGTTTAGAGACTTGTAAATTATTATAAGGACTGTTAAGAAAATAGATGATATCACACTTCAAATATAATAACATTGCGTTACCTGTACATTCATACAAACTCCGTTATCTGAAAATTATAAACATAAAACTGATTAAACCTGTAAAATAAATTTTTTATAGGATAATATTAGGTTTAATACTCATCGTCATTCACGATGCCCGAGTTAAAACAAAGAGACCGGTTTGTTTATATTGCCATAAAATTCTTGGTTCAAAATCATTGAATGTATATGGTTTAAAATTCTGTCATTTACATGTTGTTCTGGATTTCATCTCGTGAATTACGGTCAAGTAACCTTTCTTTTTGCTTTTCTTGTTCAAGATCAAAGAACCATAGTGTTAGATACATCAAATCAACTTATAAATCTAAGTTGTCAATCAAGGAAATTCCTCATGTTACCCAGGTAATCAGAACCATGAAAAAAGGAGTTGTATTGTTTGCATATGAAGTTAAACCCTAAACCCCTCCCCGAAAAATAAAAGAATCAAAAGAACATATCAACTTCCAACATTTTGATATCAACTAACTTATTTTACAAATTCCAAACCCTAGTTAGGTCAACATAAATCAACGTCGGGTGAATAAAACATATCAAAGAAGCATACCTTTAAAAATTGACCAAAAGAAAGCAAGTAGATATCATTGTTTCAATTTCTGCAACAACAAAAAACCAAGCACGCACATGTTGGGATATGGGGCGAAACAATGGTATGATGTTGAGATATGGGGTGATACATGGAGAAGATTGTACCTGTTATGGGAGACAGTTAAATGACACCTTATTAACCTATTGATCAAAATGATGACATAAATCGTGTCCCTCGTTGTTTTGTTCAGCAACGATCCATGTTTCAAATGCCAAAAAAAAAGTGAGACTTATCAACTCCACCCAACATGCGACATAACAGCAAACGAAATTGAAAAGTACAGATTTGAAAACACGAATCAAACCACAATCCAAATACACTGACAGGTTATAAAATTGTTAAATTAATTAAATGAGAAGCCTAAGTTTTCATAATATTTAAGATATTTCAAATGGATTTCTAAACAAATAACTTGTCATCTCTGCGGTAAGGTAGTTCTCCTTCAAATCTCGTATTATTTTTCAAACACTCATAATGAGTCCTAAAATCTTAGACATTTATTGTAGAACCAAATCGAAGATTAGGGTTCAAAAAATAGGTTCTTACCTCCGTATTACAGACGATGAGGGACACACAATGTCCAGATTGAGTTGCCGAGAGAGAAAATATGAAAACGATGGACAGTGCGTCTGGGAAAAGAAGTATCAACAATCAGATGGTGACCGGACGCATACTAAGAATCTAAGATGAGAGACATATAAGTGAATCTTAACTGAAATGAGAGAGACGAAGGTGAAGGAGATGCTTAGCTTTATTGGACATGCATGTGCGTTTGAGGTATATACAAAGCCAGCAAAAGACCGATTCAAATTTGGAGATTGAATCCTGATTTCTTGCTATTATCGTGTTGATTTATCGATGCTTGTTGATTTCTTGCTATCAGCATTTGAAATTTCAATTGCAGAAAATTAGGAACAAAATCAAGATAACTTTTTTGAAATTTCTGATTTCATGCGCCGAGTTAGCAGCCGAAGTATAAAATGTACCGAATGAAAGGGGCAATTTAGGAATTTCAGTTAGAAACTTTGAGCGGGAAAAGAAGCTTGAGGTGGGTTGAACACCTGCCACGTGGCGAAAATGGTTTTATTTATTAGATTAGGGGATATATATATATATATATATATATATATATATATATATATATATATAGAGAGAGAGAGAGAGAGAGAGCTAGGTTCAAATGTGGATTGACATCTATTGTGCGGACGTGTAAACAATGCTATTCTGTGAAAATGACAAAGAAAATATGTTGTTTGATAATGTGAATACATTCAATCTTACATAGCTATTGTTATTATCACACATTCTCACTAATTAAACTGTCTATAAGGTTATTATCGACTTTTTTTATTATTCTCATTCTGTCAAAATTCACACACACAAGATTATACCAAAAAATTCACCTCATTAACAAAAAACTCACCTTTTTTTTCGTTTAAATTTTTTTAGGCCTGAAAGATTTAATGGAGATATGGTTACAACCAAATATAAAATAATATTCTTACAATGATGTGTTTAATAAGACCACTAAATGAAAACCAAACATTATTATTGGATTTATAGACTATAAATTACATTCTATATGTTAGCAATCAATTTCTTCTTCTCTTTCTTTTTTCTTCCACGTTTCATTCTTCAGTCAACAACTAATTTTTCTATAACCAAATAAAAAAACCAATCAAATTAACCAAGCATAAATAAATGCAAATAAAATAAATGGAAAATGAGTTAACATATTGCAAAGGGATTCATCAAAGTTTAATATTTCCTACCCTTAGGTTTCAAGTTTAGAGACTTGTAAATTATTATAAGGATTGTTAAGAAAATAGATGATATCACACTTCAAATATAATAACACTGTGTTACCTGTACATTCCTACAAACACCATTATCTGAAAATTATAAACATAAAACCGATTAAACCTGTAAAATAAATTTTTTATAGGATAATATTAGTTTTAATACTCATCATCATTCGTGATGCCCGAGTTAAATCAAAGAGAACGGTTTGTTTATATTGCCATAAAATCCTTGGTTCAAAATCATTGAAAGTATATGGTTTAAAATTCTATCATTTACATGTTGTTCTGGATTTCATCTCGTGAAGTATGGTCAAGTAACCTTTCTTTTTGCTTTTCATGTTCAAGATCAAAGAACCATAGTGTAAGATGCATCAAATCAACTTATGAATCTAAGTTGTCAATCAAGGAAATTCCTCATGTTACCCAGATAATCAGAACCATGAAAAAAGGAGTTGGATTGTTTGCATATGAAGTTAAACCCTAAACCCCTCCCCGAAAAATAAAAAATCAAAAGAGCATATCAACATCCAACATTTCGATATCAACTAACTTATCTTACAAACTCCAAACCCTAGTTAGGTCAATATAAATCAACGCCTGCTGAATAAAACATATCAAAGAAGCATATTTGTATATGCAATGATCGATACTGTAAAAAACTTCTTTCTTTCCGAAAACCAACAAAACAACAAATGGCGAAAAAACTGTTACATATTCCAAATGCAGAAAAATTCAAATAAATGAGGTTTCCCTTAAAGAACTTACTGAAAGATTTAAGGGAGATATGGGTACAACCAAATATAAAATAATATTATTAAAATCATGTGTTTAATAAGACCACTAAATGAAAACCAAACATTATTATAGGATTTGTAGACAGTAAATTACATTCTTTATGTTAGCAATCAATTTCTTCTTCTCTTTCTTTTTTCTTCCACTTTTCATTCTTTAGTCAACAACTAATTTTTTTTATAACCGAATAATAAAACCAATCAAATTTAACCAAGCATAAATAAATGCAAATAAAATAAATTGGGAATGAGTTAACATATTGCAAAGGGATTCATCAAAGCTTAATATTTCCTACCCTTAGGTTTCAAGTTTAGAGACTTGTAAATTATTATAAGGACTGTTAAGAAAATAGATGATATCACACTTCAAATATAATAACATTGCGTTACCTGTACATTCATACAAACTCCGTTATCTGAAAATTATAAACATAAAACTGATTAAACCTGTAAAATAAATTTTTTATAGGATAATATTAGGTTTAATACTCATCATCATTCACGATGCCCGAGTTAAAACAAAGAGACCGGTTTGTTTATATTGCCATAAAATTTTTGGTTCAAAATCATTGAATGTATATGGTTTAAAATTCTGTCATTTACATGTTGTTCTGGATTTCATCTCGTGAATTACGGTCAAGTAACCTTTCTTTTTGCTTTTCTTGTTCAAGATCAAAGAACCATAGTGTTAGATACATCAAATCAACTTATAAATCTAAGTTGTCAATCAAGGAAATTCCTCATGTTACCCAGGTAATCAGAACCATGAAAAAAGGAGTTGGATTGTTTGCATATGAAGTTAAACCCTAAACCCCTCCCCGAAAAATAAAAGAATCAAAAGAACATATCAACTTCCAACATTTTGATATCAACTAACTTATTTTACAAATTCCAAACCCTAGTTAGGTCAACATAAATCAACGTCGGGTGAATAAAACATATCAAAGAAGCATACCTTTAAAAATTGACCAAAAGAAAGCAAGTAGATATCATTGTTTCAATTTCTGCAACAACAAAAAACCAAGCACGCACATGTTGGGATATGGGGCGAAACAATGGTATGATGTTGAGATATGGGGTGATACATGGAGAAGATTGTACCTGTTATGGGAGACAGTTAAATGACACCTTATTAACCTATTGATCAAAATGATGACATAAATCGTGTCCCTCGTTGTTTTGTTCAGCAACGATCCATGTTTCAAATGCCAAAAAAAAGTGAGACTTATCAACTCCACCCAAAATGCGACATAACAGCAAACGAAATTGAAAAGTACAGATTTGAAAACACGAATCAAACCACAATCCAAATACACTGACAGGTTATAAAATTGTTAAATTAATTAAATGAGAAGCCTAAGTTTTCATAATATTTAAGATATTTCAAATGGATTTCTAAACAAATAACTTGTCATCTCTGCAGTAAGGTAGTTCTCCTTCAAATCTTGTATTATTTTTCAAACACTCATAATGAGTCCTAAAATCTTAGACATTTATTGTAGAACCAAATCGAAGATTAGGGTTCAAAAAATAGGTTCTTACCTCCGTATTACAGACGATGAGGGACACACAATGTCCAGATTGAGTTGCCGAGAGAGAAAATATGAAAACGATGGACAGTGCGTCTGGGAAAAGAAGTATCAACAATCAGATGGTGACCGGACGCATACTAAGAATCTAAGATGAGAGACATATAAGTGAATCTTAACTGAAATGAGAGAGACGAAGGTGAAGGAGATGCTTAGCTTTATTGGACATGCATGTGCGTTTGAGGTATATACAAAGCCAGCAAAAGACCGATTCAAATTTGGAGATTGAATCCTGATTTCTTGCTATTATCGTGTTGATTTATCGATGCTTGTTGATTTCTTGCTATCAGCATTTGAAATTTCAATTGCAGAAAATTAGGAACAAAATCAAGATAACTTTTTTGAAATTTCTGATTTCATGCGCCGAGTTAGCAGCCGAAGTATAAAATGTACCGAATGAAAGGGGCAATTTAGGAATTTCAGTTAGAAACTTTGAGCGGGAAAAGAAGCTCGAGGTGGGTTGAACAACTACCACGTGGCGAAAATCGTTTTATTTATTAGATTAGGGGATATATATATATATATATATATATATATATATATATATATATATATATATATATATATATATATATATATATATATATATATATAGAGAGAGAGAGAGAGAGAGAGAGAGAGAGCTAGGTTCAAATGTGGATTGACATCTATTGTGCGGACGTGTAAACAATGCTATTCTGTGAAAATGACAAAGAAAATATGTTGTTTGATAATGTGAATACATTCAATCTTACATAGCTATTGTTATTATCACACATTCTCACTAATTAAACTGTCTATAAGGTTATTATCGACTTTTTTATTATTCTCATTCTGTCAAAATGTTGTCGGAATGTTTATTGAATCGTATTTTGTAAGAATGAACATGATTGAAAAACGATGCATGAGAACAAAAATGAATAAGAATTAGAGTGAATGCATGAAAATGACAATAGTTGTGTGAGGTCGAACGCATTCACATTACTAAACAACCTATTCTCTTAGTAATTCTTATAAAATAGCACTGTCCACACGTCCGCACAATAGTTGTCCATCCACATTATAACCTAGCCATATATATATATATATATATATATATATATATATATATATATATATATATATATATATATATATATATATATGGTGAGGTTCAATAGAGAACCATAATTAACAACGAACCAATGAACCAATCATGAGCGTCGGAAATCATAATGATCAACCGCCAGGGAAATAGATGTACATTTGTACATTAGACGCACACACACAAGATTATACCAAAAAATTCACCTCATTAACAAAAAACTCACCTTTTTTTTCGTTTAAATTTTTTTAGGCCACATTTTTTATCGAAAAAAAAAAACCGAACATAACGTTGTTCACGATTTTTCGTCATTTTTTTCAATATTTAAAAAACGAACTTTTTTTTCAAAAAAAACTCACTTCATTTTGTTATTTTTTTCAATATTTAAGTTTATTTTTATTCAAAAAAAACTAATTATACCAAAAATATTAATTTTTTGTACTCTATTAATAAACATCAACACCGATTAAAAAAAACTCGACCAGTTTAGATTCACATTGTGAATCTAAACTGTAAATATTTCGATTTGTAACATTCACAATGTAAATTTGACTTACTACTTCAACTCTTTGATCATTTACAAATTAACTTAGTAAAATTTACATATGAATCGAAATATAATTCATGTAGTTTTATAATACTTTAATGTTTTCATTACTCATAAATTAGTTTTGTAAAATCAACAAATGGATTTATTCAAATTGTGAATCTGACTTACTATTATTAACACTGTGAATCTGAACATGTTCACAATGTGAATCTGAACAAGTTCACAATGTGAATCTGAACAGGTTCTGAACACAATATGAATTTGAACTGAAATTTCGATTTTTTTAACATCAATATGAATCTATGTTTAAAGAGTACCAAAAAATATGAATTTTGATATATTTATTAATTTTTTTCTACAAAAAATAGACCTTAACTTTTCAACAAACAAAAAAATGAAGTGTGTTTTTCGAAAAAAAAAAATCATTTTTTATATATTAATATTGATCTCTATGGAAAGATGACGAAAATTCGCGAACAATGGTATATTCGTTTTTTTTCGATAAAAAAATGGCCTAAAAAAATTAAACTAAAATAAAGAAAATAGGTTTTGTTATAAACTGGTGCATGTGCGTCCATTGTAAAAGTCTGCAACATTTCCTTTTGCCGTTGATCGCTTTAAATTTGGACGCTTTCGATTGGTATATATATATATATATATATATATATATATATATATATATATATATATATATATAACCCTAAAAATCATAAAAATGCATAAAAAAATACTTAGAGATCACAAAACTTTTTTTTGAATTTTTTTATGAAAAAATCGCAACTTTTTTAATAAAATCGTTGAAAAAAAAAATAAAAAATCAATTTTTTTTTTATAAAAAAAAGAGGTTTTTTTTTCAAAAAAAATTTCAGCGATTTTGTATTAAATGCAGTGATTTTTTCATAAAAAAATTCAAAAAAAAGTTTTGTGATCTCTAAGTATTTTTTTTTTATGCATTTTTATGATTTTTAGGGGTTTTTTTAGTGTTTTTTGTTTTCCATACAATATATATATATATATATATATATATATATATATATATATATATATATATATATATATATATATATATATATATATATATATATATATATATGGTAATTATTATAAAATGAATGGGGAGGAGTATAATGGAAACCGAATAATAAGGTTTTTGTGAATGTGTTTGCTTGTATAATAAGTTGCCATCATTTCTTCACAAATTCCCATGTGATTCCGTATTATTCTAACATTCTCTCTATCCCATGTGATTGCTTGAGCTATAATTACCATGTTAATTTTTGTCTTTGTATAGTTGACAAAACTTAAGTGTTCGTATAATTGACAAATTTTAAATATGAATTTGTTAGTGGTATCGAATGTTGTTTTGGTCAAATTTTAAAAGTTCCATCTTATATTTAATTAAAAAACAGATTATTGAAATCGTTTCTATGGTTTTGTTAAAGTTATTTGTTCGATTCTTAACATTATTTATGTATTCGGTCCATCCTTTGGTTAAGTCTCCAATAACTGTAATTATATTTATTTTGACATTTCTTACCAGTTCAACATAGCATCCATTTTTGAAATTCACATTTTAGGCTAAGATTTAAATTTTAGTACATATTTTAACCAAAATTTATAATTTTGATCCAAATTTCAAAATTTTGTTATAAATTCTTCATAAATTTAGTTTTTTATATATTTTTTTCAAACTTTTCTTTTGAGTATATTATTTTTGCTTTATAAAATCATATTTATATAAAAAAAAACATATTCATACAAATAACTTTATTTTATCTATATAAAACTTTTTTTAAAAAAAAACATTTTTGTTCAAAAAGGTTTTTATATGTGAAAAATCTGTTAAATAATAAAAAAATATTTTTATTTCAAAAATATGTTCGAATTATATAGGTGCACAAACGAAAACAATTTTTAAAAAATCATGGTACTTACCTGATTATTATTTTTTTCAAAAATATTTATCCAATTTTTTTTTTGGTATACAATTATTTATAATCTTAAAAAAAACTATTTTAATAAAAATGTTTAGTAATATATCTATTGAATTTTTTTTCTTATTAATTTACACATATAGTAATTAATAAATTGAATATCATCGATCATTCATTCGTTAATAATAATATGTTTCATATTTTCTAGTTTTTAAGCATAATCTAGAAAACATAACTAACTTCAACGTTTTTTTCTTATTGTTCAATCAAGGTTTTCTATTTTTTTTAATAGAAACCAATAAATTGTAATGCCGATTTTCACTTATAAATGTTAATAAATATAAACCTTCATTTATAAAAATGGAAGTGAAAATATAATGATTTTTAGATAAAATGATCAACATGAAAGTTGTAGTTTTCGTCAAGACGAACGTTTGAATATAACTAACGTCGAAAACAAACTTCATAGGAAATTGATATGATTTTTATAAGTTTTGACTAAAATAACATTAAATATAATGATGATAATAAAACAGTGTATGACAATTGTTTCTTGCTTTTATATATATATATATATATATATATATATATATATATATATATATATATATATATATATATATATATATAATTGTAACATATTTTTCACATATAAAAACCTTTTTTTTATCAAAAAAGTTTTTTATATAGATAAAAGAAGGTTTTTATGTGAAAATATGTATTTTTTGTATAAATATGATTTTAAAAAGCAAAAAACCCATATTTAAAACTAAATTTTGAAAAACAAATTGTGAAAAATACTAAATGTAGGATGAATTTGTAACAAAATTTTGAAATCTGGACCAAAAATGTAAATTTTGACCAAATTTGTAATAAAATTGAAAATCTGGCCAAAAAATGTAAATTTTGAAAGTGGATGACTTTAATTGAATATGAAATCAAATTATAAGGACTTTATAACTGATTTCTCATCCTAAAAGGTACTAGTTCAATACTTTTTTTTTTATTTTATCTAACTTTTTATTTTTAGAGTTCATAAAGTAAAATGATAACTTATAAGAAAGAAGATGCAATAGTTTTTACTTTATAGTAGTTGTGCCTTTTATAATTTCATTTTTGCGAATGGTGAAAATATACTAAGATTATGAAGAAGCTAGAAATTGACGATTTCTCGCCCCTAATTCGGTGTGCAATCTTTGGGAACTTCTCCCAAGATGTTAAAAAGTATTCTTAACATCCAAACACACTTTTAGGTCGATATCGAAGGCGGGAAAGCGGTTTAGAGATAAGTTTTGAAGAATCGAAGCTAAAGCGTTATAACGACGAATTGGTTTGCTCAATGATCGTGTTTAGTAAATCTATTCTTATAGTTTTTTTTTTCTATTTTAGTTTATCGATTATGTGGTAAAACCCTAATGTTTTCACTAGATTTGATCTAACTAATGATTTTGCGTGATTGTATTGTTCGAATATTAGTTTTGTTGAATATATTACGTTTGTATGATCAAAATCTTTATTTGTTAAAGTTTTTTATTATATATTCTTGAGTTATTTACGATTTAGACAACTAATCTGATTGTATTAGCTTGAATCTTGATAGTTTATGAACAATAAATTGTTAAGACTAGTGTTTTGACCAAAACCTAGGGTTAGATGATAAAATCATAATCTTAAATGTATAAGAAAGCGTTTGTGAAAAGTTAATCTAATAATTGACTTTCATGACCATTGAAGTTAATTTCTAGATCAAATCTCTCATAATATGAATTTAATTATAATTGTTTATATGGTTAATTGCATGACCATTGTATTAATTGTCTTTATAACTATACAATTTAGTTAATCAGACCAAGATAACTAATGCATTATAAATCGATAAATAATAATTGATATTCATTGCACTTAATTGGAATCCATCATATCTGAAGCCGAAATCGAAATCCATATGAAACCATCTTCATCTATTTAACTTTAATTCAATTCTCTAGTTTTCTTAGTTTAGTTGAATTAAATCAAATCCACTCTTTTACTTTACTGTTTATAGCTTAATTAGCATTTGAATTTATCTAAATTGATTTCTCATTATCGATGTGATTAACATCTGGCCTTACCAAAACTATATTGTTACACAATCAGGTGCATTACCTGTAATGTGTATTAGGTTATCTTTGATAGGTTAGGATTTTATAAATTTTAAAGCTGATATATATATATATATATATATATATATATATATATATATATATATATATATATATATTGTTTTGGTCAAAAATCGACTAAGTGAATATCAACCAATGTGTATGAGAGGTTGTGGTGTTAGTGCAATGTAAGTGTAGAGTAAAGATCAAAGTAAGACAAGTGAGTTACAAGAAAAGCCCTTGATCCATTATAGGATCTCCGGCATAAAACCTTGGGAGGTGATAATGATCACCTGCCTTGATATGTTTTATTGATTTTACTCTGAGATTACAAAGATGATGAAGATAATATGAGTACAAGTGTAATGGTAGAGCTAATCGTGTGTGTATTATGTGAGTTACATGTGTTATTTATAGTCTAAACTAATCAACAAGAACTCTGATAATTTTGGGATCCTCTAGAATCAGCATATGGACGTTGTTTGACTTGGTATTCCAAGTCTTTTGCATGGTCGAGATGACTATCCGTTGAGAATGAGTCTCACGTTGAATAGTTCTGCACATGTGAGAAAAAGAGAGATAAAAATATAACTGTTATATGTGTTAGAAAATATTAGTAATAATAATCAGGATCCTGGGATATATTTTAAGGATCCTAATGTTTCAACAATATTAAGGATTTTGAATATGATTTTGGTATCCTGGCCCTAACAATTGCCCAAAAATTATTCCTATGAAATATTAATGTTAGTTTTTGGATGTTTAGAGGTATAATTTAAGAAATAATGAATTAGAAGGGATAAGAGATTTGAATTTTAAATCCTAATCGGATAAGACCTACCCGTTCAATACTTATCATCATTCAGTCAAATCATACCCTTTCTCCTCTGTCACTAGGTTAAATAGGGTAAACATGTCGATTCCTTTTACCCTCTTCAATATCTCTTCCGATCATCTTCGGTCACCTCCAAAGTTAATTCCTTCTTCTTTCATTTAACTTTTCTCTTTTTCGATTATAGGCAAGAAGGCAACTCGTTCTCGTGCTTACATTACTGCCCCTCCTGAAAATGACTTCATTGATGAGGGGATCCTAGCCTATGATGAGGTCTACTCCTTCGATGACAAAGACATGCAGTCTCTCAGAGCCAATGGGGCTTTTCCATTCGATGTAATCTTCAGGTCCTTCGAAGCTTCCATTCAACCTGATTTCGTTTCTCCTTCCTGGGTATGCTTCCCCGAATACCCCTTTTCTTTGGGTCTTAAATACCATTTTTCGGGCATCGTTTCGGACTTATTTCAAGCCACCAATCTTTTGTATATTCAAGCAATGCCCAATATCTAGAGGATCTTATATTGGATCGATCGAGTGAACCGTTCCCACAAATTGGACATAGGCATTGCCGAGTTGGCTTACGTTTATGAGCTTTCTACTTTTAGAAATTCACTTTTTCTGCTTAAGGTCAGACCAACAAACTGTTGGGTTTTGTGTACTATAACACTCCTATGGTGCACATACAACCCAAATAGCTTTGGATCTAAGTTTTCTCTAGTTATACATGCAATAAAATTTCCAAAGCATGAATCCTACAACTAGCATACAATTTCGGCATGTAAATCATAAAATCAAGTTAGAAGAATACCTCTTTATTGTAGCTTGTAGTTTTGGCCTTCCAAGAGTTTAGCACCTCAAGTGTGATGCCTCAAATGGTTCACAAACACCATGAACAAAGGAGGACTTTGAGAGAGAGTATGGAGCATAATAAAATCGGTTATAGCTCTTCCTAGAAGACTTAGGGGCCGATTTTAGGCTAAGGGATAACACATATATAGTGTATGATTCCAAGAGTCATGGGTAAACCCTAATCCATACACTTAGGTTATGATCCATATCTCATGTGGGCTAACTCTTCATGGATACTTACATAAACTTAGCCCATCATGGATCAATAGCCCAAACACTATATATATATATATATATATATATATATATATATATATATATATATATATATATATATATATATATATATATATATATATATATATATCACTGATTTACATAATCAACCCCCATTAATTTAATTAGTCTCTTTTGATCACTAAATTAATTCCAAATTAATTCTTGATCAATACTAATTAAATAATGTGATTTCACAATTAATATATTATACTTATAATATATCAATAAATCACCAATAACATTTTTCTCAAATATTCTTCCTATCAAATTGTTCTGGTGAAGGCAACCCAAATGGACCATGCTACTCTCGGGTCAAGTACATACCAATTATAGTTATGAGCTTAGACACCTAATCCAACAGTCTCCCACTTGGATAAGTCTAATAACTATAATTGCAAGTACGACTCCAAAATCCCGACTAGCAATCGTAGCTCTCAAAAGCCGTTGTCGAACTCTGACCTAGTCAATGACGCGTCCATTAGATAAGGGATCATATATTCCTCCATTCTAGATATCGTATGAACTGAGATATGGATTATAATCATTCTCTCTGTTCATGTGTTGTTTCCCGATTTCCGATTTATGACGACCGACTAATGGAACAAATCAAATCAGTCCAGGTTGGGCCAAGCGCTTAGGGTTGTCATCACTAAATCATCGAGGGGCCCACAGATATCGCTTTTATCCCTCTTAGGGTAAAAGGAACGGATAAACTTTGACTCATATGCTTTCTCTATTTACTCATCAAATCACACAAAACAATATGTTTTATAACACCAAGTTACTGGTGCGTTTTCATATCATCAATGTGCAACCGACTTGTAAACTACAACTCATATCTCTCCGTTTCAAGAAGATAACATATTATCGTCTCACAATCACTCGTGATAAAATCCATGAAGTGATTCACATGGGCGTGGGTTTAATCCCATACTCAAATCTTATTACAGGAGTACTCATGAATACTGCAGCAAACTTGTGCTATGTCTAACACTTTAGACAATCTACAGACGGATTCATGACAGTCTTGCCTCAATACCTACTTCCAAAGTATGATCGACTGTGGATGGTTTGAATAATCTTATTATTCGGGAAGTCAAAACATGCGAAGTGAAACACAAGAATAATCGAATCCAATATGGTCTCAAAACTTTTGAATATAAATAAAACACCTTTTATTTAATCACCATATCGATTACACATTATTCATTGTATAATGTTTCGACTGATCAACTTAATACTTGAATTAAAACAATAGTATCCCATGCTCCAAGCATGCACACTATGTTTTCCTATGGTCCTTACTTTGTGAAATAGATCAATTGTAAACATTTCCAATGACACTCATTTCACGATTCCAAATCCTTATCGTAAGTGTAAGAATACCAAGTCCTTGCCACTTACTGTAATTTGTTGGATTCTAAGCTTATTTGAAGTGATCCTTTTGTAATGACTATGTACACAAATCACAGAGACTTTGCCAATTACAAAACTTTCCATTGGAGATTGTTACAAAAAAATTCCATAGATACGAATTCTCATATTCAAAGCATATTCCTTTGAACATCCTTCTTGCATAAAAGTTTCTAACTTACTCATAGATTCTTGATATCAAACTCCCATTATGGAAACTTTTCCATAATTTCCAAATGACTATCCATTCTTAATAGTTAATAGAATCATATCTATTCAAAATCATATCAATATGGCCCATTCATTACTATACTTCCAACTGTCCTTAAGCAACCAATCCTTGGCGAACCTTGGATTGTTCTTAGCAATTGTTTAACAACTTTAGTCATATACAGTTTTGGTCCATTTTCCCTCTTAATGCCCTAGGCATTTGGAAAATTCAGAACACATAAATATTATAGCATATGCAATCGATCCTATACCCGAAGCATATGGGATACGATACATAATGTTTTACATAAAGACGTGATACTTTACCAGTCCCTTGCTATAACATTTCCATATATAGAATTTCCTTATGTCGAATCTTTTCAACATAACATTCATATATGTCCTTGACTAAATTTGATTAAAATCTCAATCTAAACTTTTAGAATTGAAATGAAGTATAAGTTTCTCTCCCTTAATTATAGCAAAACAACTTTTCAAACCCTGCAACTTTGCGAATTGAAACCTTTGTTTTCTATAATTAACATTGCTAACTCGCAACACTTACCATAATAATTATGCTCCCACTAGCATAATAATTATTATCTTACTAGCATAACACTTATGCTCCCACTAGCTTTGACATGTACCCAGAAATAAGCTGGACTTCTAGAAATCAATACTTGTTGAGTTTCTTACCAAAGTTCAGATTTATGATACAAGACGCTTCGATAAGACTTTATCTAGGCTTCTCAAACTCATACACCTTTCCTTATATAGCTCACATGTGTTTCTAAACAATTTTAGAACTTACAGCAATAAGTCTCAAATGTTTAGACCTTTTGCCATTTCTCACAATTCGAACTATGAAGAGGGATGCTGTAATCATAATCGAATTTGAGAATGCAAATATCACAACTGCTATCTCCTTAAAATCTACTTAGTGAAAGCGTTTCCTCATAATCATTTTCATGAATTGGAGAGAAACCATATGACACTTAGATTTTATGGTGTATGTGTTTCTATCCATGTGAATTTGTCATAACTATAATCATAAGATAAGGTTAGTGACAAATCCAAACTCATATGGACTGAACTTGTTCAATCTTAATTTCTTGCCACTTGACAGCACAAGGGCCTACCATTTCTTCCAAGTTGTTATGCAAACAATTGAGTACTTACAGAACTCACATGCATAGTCAACCAACTGGAATGGGCACAAAAATAAGAATATGTCAACACGATAGGTTACAAACCTCAAGTTATGTGCTAGTGATTAACAATAGGTTTACTCTTGATTAGTTCTTGAACTTTTCAAGATCTTTTAAGACTCCCACTGACCTCTTGACATATAAGATTTTCTGTCATGAAACTTTCCTTGACAAACAAATATTCAAGAGTTAGTGCGGTTTCTTATCAAGATTAACGTTTCACTCAATTGGTCTCAGTTGGTCTTTGTCTTATCTAAGACATCACAACTACCAATCTTAAATGTGCAAGAGCAAGAAAAATTTTCTACTCCACATTTTATGATGTGTTATAAACCTACTTGAAATATGTCACTCATAACTCTAAGACTCGATTTTGGAACGAAGTATGACTCGCCTTATTGATTTAACCATTTCAACAATTCACGATTCCTCTTCTTAGCCATACCAGTACACTAAGGTGTTCTTAGAGGATCAATTGTGACATGGTTCCATAATCATAAGGATGATCATAAAACACGGTACTAAAGTACTCTCCTTTCCTTTCAAATTGGAGAAACTTTTATCTTTCTGTCTAATTGATTCTTCTTATCCGTTCTGCTATACATTGAAACCTTTTCAATGACTCAGAATTACACTTAAACTTGTAAGCATAACCATATTTACTAAGCTTTTAGTAAATCATGACGAATAGTCTTATCGTTCTTTGTGGTGGACCTGACCAGCGCACAACCAAGTGTACCCGATCCCCTAGTCCTTCACTTAACTCACATATACATGTGAACAAGGAATTAGTCCTAATTTCCCAAAGACGAAGGTTCTCATTCATCACACAATACAAGTCGCATGATTCCAAGTTTCTATCAAATTGAAACTTGGGTGATGAGAATATTTCCTTATTTGGTAAATTATGGCACTACCACAAACGAAAGAATCAAATCCATTTTCAATATTTCTAAAAATAGATACATACAAACATCAATTTTCACAAATGTCATTGTAAGGAAATATAAGATAAAATCAAAATTTTTCTTTATTTATAAAATTGCGGAAAATCTTGTCCTTAAAATGCAATTACAAATGAAAACTATGTTCCTATATACTTCTAAGCAATCTATCATAACTCCTAAGTAACAGCACACAATTCTGATCATCGGATCATGCGATCGAAATCCATCTCTTCGCGATCAGACTCAGCATGCTATTCCTTTAAGCTTCCTTTCTTTTATTCGATCCTACAAAACATCAAAATGTGATCTCATCACATCATGTATTAAGAATCTTCAAATAGGAACTTAATAGAGTTAGATAGTGGAATTACCTGAAGCAGAGTCAACCACTTTGACTTTACCATCCTTGTGATCCTTCAGGTAAATGAGGTAGCTTTGCAACCAATGCCCCTTCTCATGGCAATAGAAACAAACGGACTCTTTTGGAATGGTACACAGGATAATCACAGACTTTGCCTTTCTCTTTACCATTTGGTCAATTGACTTGACCATGGTCGATCCCTTTCGATTGGGAAGAGAAGGCTTTTCTGGACTTCCAATGTTTCCATTGTCAATGTCCATGGAAGTTTGGGAAGTAGATCTTCAAATCAAATTTGCTTTACCAGTGCGCCAAATCATTTCTGATTCAGCATCAATTAGCAAATAAGTAAGATCAATAAGGGTCACGTCAAGGTCTATCATATAGTAATCTCTAACGATCTCACTATATAACTTAGGAAGTGATTGAAGAACCAAGTCAACAGTCAACTTCCTTGAAACAACGATACCCAACATCCCCAGCCTGTCAATGTGTAACTTCATCTCCAAGATATGTGCACGCACAAACCTTCCATCTTGGTGTTTGCTAGCCAATAGGGCTTGAGTGACCTTGAACTTTTCAAGTCTTTGAACTTGTGGGTCAGGGAGAACTATTGGAGGAGGTGGAGGAAGTGAAGTTCCACTACAACACGAAGAAGGGATTAATCTTTCACCTTGATTGTCTTGTGGAATGTCATCTTTATAAAGAAAGCTTTTTCCAAAAGGATAAGGTAGACCATAGTTGTCAGAACTAGACATCTACAAGGGAGAAAATCAAGTTAAGTTGATTTAAGTCCTTAATATAACACCCAACATGAAATATTAAGGCTAGGACCCAACGAAATATTCTACAATTCAGAAGAGGGATGCCGTAATCCAATTGTAAAATATTTGAAGGTAGGTAAATGACGATTTACCAATTTCCACCATGAAAAACGAAAAGGAGTATTAAGTTTTAAATAAATTGAAATTCCTAGATTCTTTGAGATTCATTGAACTTTTTCAATGGCATGTTTAATCTCGATTATGCCCTTCAAGTTTGTGATTGGGATGCCGAGGATCACAAACAAGGTGTGAATAACCATGCAAATTAGCTTGGTACTCTCGAAGTCATTTATCACCTAATCAATGTGCCGGTTAACCACACACGCTCCATTGATCTATGACAAACTACGAGCTACCCATTGTCATCCTTCATTAGTCCCATATTAGTGTGCCGGTTAACCACACACGCTCTACTAACGACTAATAAGTTGCAATGTGCAATTTCATGGGTTAGCATCAAATTCACATTTTTCCTAAGTAACTAAAATTGGGAATTTATAAAAGCATTTAGTTACTTGGTATTCCATTATACTTTTAATGATAATTAATGTCTTATCCTACCCGTTCAGCTAACGACCCTCCACCAGTCAAGGAAGCGGTGAGTGAGAGTGGACACCCATTAAACCACCATTTTATATGCAGTAACCTTATACCCCCCCCCCCCCCTTATAGACCGGTTTCGTGAATGAGGCCTACTAACGGTAAGACTGACCTTTTACTTATACATATATAATATATTAAACTTTTAATTTTATATAGTTTAAGGGTGTATTTTGAACATTTAAAATACTAAGTGGTTTAATCTTTTAATTAAACTAGACTTTTAATTTAATTAAACTCAAACCATATAATTATGGATTTATTAATACTCTTTTAATTAAACACTTTAATCGATTTAATAAAGTCTATAAAGTGTAATTGAACTATTCAAAGCATCTAGGTTATTAAAAAATTCAAAATTAAAACTATTTAATTAATTTTTAAGTTATGAACCCAAGAGTTGAATCTTTTGAAACCTTTCAATTACTAGATGTTTTAGAATTCAATATTTCAAATTAAAACTTTTTAATTAAACTTTTCAAATTCCAAAACTTGAGGGCAAGTTTTGAAACTCTTCAAAACTCTTCATTTCCATAACTTATGAGTTTAATGTTATTTTAATGGATGAGACTTTTCATGTTCCATAACTTGAGGACAAGTTATGGAACTCATTAAAAATATTTAGATCAATTTCAACAAATAAAATTATCATATAATTCATGATTGATCTAACTAAACTCATATAGTAAGATAATATCAAATCAACAATTTACAAGTAACGTTGTTTATCATATAAACCAACAATTATCTTAAAACTTTGACAATTATCTTTTGATTGGATGAGTATAATCACTACCATATCAGAAAAAAACAGATTTTATGACGCAAAACAGTTTGTGGTAGTGATCCTAATCCAATATAGGCCAAAAAAACCCGAAAATCTGCCATCTGCCAGTGCAACTCGTCGAGCTAGGCTTTGGACTCGTCGAGTTCATCAATGGACTCGGCGAGTTCAGCCTGGAAGAAGGCCTTTTTCAGTTTGCTTCAACTTTGAACAATGAACAATGCAACTATATAACAGAAAACTACCCATGGCTCTGATACCACTATTGGGTTTTGTATACTATAATACTTCTATGGTGCACATACAACCCTAATAGCTTTGGATCTAAGTTTTCTCTAGTTATACATGCAATAAAATTTCCAAAGCATGAAGCCTACAACTAGCATACAATTTTGGCATGTAAATCATAAAATCAAGTTAGAAGAATACCTCTTTATTGTAGCATGTAGTTTTGGCCTTCCAAGAGATTAGCACCTCAAGTGTGATGCCTCAAATGGTTCACAAACACCATGAACAAAGGAGGACTTTGAGAGAGAATATGGAGCACAATAAAATCGGTTATAGCTCTTCCTAGAAGACTTAGGGGCCGATTTTAGGCTAAGGGATAACACATATATAGTGTAGGATTCCAAGAGTCATGGGTAAACCCTAATCCATACACTTAGGTTATGATCCATATCTCATGTGGGCTAACTCTTCATGGATACTTACATAAACTTAGCCCATCATGGATCAATAACCCAAACAGTACATATATCACTGATTTACATAATCAGTCTCCGTTAATTTAATTAGTCTTTTTTGATCACTAAATTAATTCCAAATTAATTTTTGATCGATACTAATTAAATAATGTGATTTCACAATTAATATATTATACTTATAATATATTTATAAATCACCAATAACCTCTTTCTCAAATATTCTTCCTGTCAAATTGTTCTGGTGAAGGCAACCTAAATGGACCATGCTACTCTCGGGTCAAGTACATACCAATTATAGTTATCGGCTTAGACACCTAATCCAACACAAACCTCCTCTCATTCTGAAAACAAAACATAATGATGGAGCCTGGAAGGAAAAATACTTTTTCGTGAGGCGTGATTCTATTGATGGCGGGGATCTTTTCCCAAAGCTTGGTTTGAAAAGGGTAGGATCTATTTATTAATCTTGAGGATCTAAGGATTCAATCTTCTTATTTTGTTTATTTCGATGCAGGTTTCAAGTTTGGAGAAGCTTTTACTGTCGTTGAGGATACCAAGGACAAGATTTCTAGTTTTCTCGCTTTACCTACAGATGTTAGATCATTCAAGTTTGAGTGTCCCAATCTTCACGTAGGTTCATCTACCACAACTTCAATGGCCACTGGTAAAGATCCTTCTCAGTGTTTTTATCTATTTTATCATCGGGATCCTGAATTTATGGGGATCCTTCTTAATGTGTAGGATCCAAAACCACTCGCTCTAGTGCTCGATTCATCTTGTCTGAGCATGAAGACGACATGTACAACAGTTTGCTCATGGTGAAAAAGGAAAAGATCCTTCCTTCTCTTACTCCTATGAAGACTCAGCTCGACCTCACTGTGACGACCTCATCATCTCACAAGAGGAAACCATCTGATTCTTGGGATCTTGAGAATCTTGGAACAAAGGAGGCATTAAAGAAGTTGATCTCCTTATCCCAATCTGTGAGCATTCATGTGTTCTTTTCCATTCAGTTTTATTATCTATTTATCGTTGTTCCTCTTAGGTTGTTGATCATGTCTCTCGCTCCAATAAGGATCTCAAGGGCAAGCTTGCTCAAACAGAGCATGCTTTGAGGGAGCAGGAGGGAGTCAACAAGGAGCTCCTGTATAGATTGGAGAAGCTGTCCAGAGAGAAAGCTGAGAATGAAAAGGAGCATGTGGCTGAAATGGATGACGTGATTGCTAAAGTGAGGATGAGTGTTGTTGCTGCTGTCTGGGAGGCAAAAATTAAGCTTGCGGAGGATCTTGAAAATGTGGGATCCTGGAATGTAGCAGGATGGCGTGAGGCCCTGAAAAAATTGACTGGAGAGCCTGCTGGTGCGAATCAGGATCCTGCATTGTAGCAAAAGGAAGGAGAAGAGAAGACAGAGGTGGCTCTAGGTGGTGGTGATCATTCTGCAGTTTAATTTTTATCCAGTTAAAAAAAATTAATATTTTTGGCTTGTAAGACAATGTTTCTCTTTTTGTGGGGTGGGTGGGCAACCCGTATTAATTTCATGCCATGGATGTTTTAATATTTCTGTTTGTATGATAGATTTGCGTGGTTGTAGTGAAAGGATTTTTTCAGATGGCTAGGATCCTACAATATATCTCAAAACCTTGATATCCTGCATTAGTTAGTCTATTATTTTAGGATCTTAGGTCATTTAGGATCCTTAGAGATAAATCTTCAGTTATAATCGAAATAGTTCAATAAGGATAGATAGAACCTGGTTAACTTTGGGATTTGTGACCTTTTATATTAGGAGAAGTCTTTAAATTCCATGTGACATTAAGGTTTTCATATGGAAAGACCCTTTCTTTAGGAGTTCATCAGGGAGGGTTCTTGATTGGCCATAACTTAGTGACCTTGGGAAGGATCTCCTCTCCTTAGTAATCAACAGGGAATAATCCCGATTCAGAGAATAAATGGGAAGGATCCCCATTTGTAATCAAGCCTCAAACATTTCTTGGGGAAAATCCCATCTTATGAAAACATGATAATGTTTATGTATCTTAGTAAACCACTGAGGAAAATCCTAACTTAAGACAACACATCAGTGTTATAGATTTTAGCAATTTATTTGGGGAAATCCGAATCTTGAGATAACACATCAGTGTTTATAAACCTTAGGAAATTACTGGGGTAGATCCCAATATTGAGATAACACATCAGTGTTATAAACCTTAGGAAATTACTAAGGAAGATCCCAATCTTGATATAACGCGTCAGTTTTATTAACCTTATGTTTAAACGTTAGTATCTTGACATATGTTCAGAAATAAGAGGGTTGCCAAGTCATTGAAGCGTGGAATGATCCCCTTATTCACATCCCATAGTAAGATTTTGTGCGTCCAAGCGAGGTGTAGACACCTTAACTCATATGAAAGAGGTAATTAACTCTTTAAACCTTAGAGTGGATTAAGTACCCTTAATCTCAGGAGGGATGATTAGTCTCTATTTGTAGTTACTAGGATACTTTACATACAGTAATCGTTAAGATTGTAGAACTATGTATCTATTAGGATCCCTGAATGTTGGGATCCTCGAACATTAGGATCCTCGTGTATCAGAATCTTTGTATATCGAAATCCTTGTGTGCCTGCACATAGAAAATGTTAGCTTAGGGTAGGCGTTAGCTTGGCTAGCACCCCTCCGATGCTTAAGTTAGTAATGGTTTCTAGAAGGATAAAAAGAGTTAAATAAAAGTAGAGGATAGAGAAGGCGTACCTTGAGTTCGTTTGAAAATGATCATTACAACTTATAAGAAGTATGCTTTTAGATGGACTCCGGGATCTTGGAAAGATGTTCCCTTCAAGGGTGGCTAGCCAATATCCCCCTTTCCTACTTTCTAAAATGAAATATGGTCCTTCCCATTTAGGTGCCAACTTGCATGCATTAGGATCCTTGGTATTTTGGAACGTTTTCCTAAGTATCAAGTCACCTACCTGGAACCTTCTGAATTTGATATTCTTGTTATCTGCTTTAGTGATCCTCTATTGATGAGCAGCAATACGGATCATGGCAAGATCCCTGAGTTCATCGATAGTGTTAAGATCCTGGGATAGCATCCTATCGTTGTTCTCTTGATCCTGCAATTGATATCTTGTCGTTGAAACTACTACTTCAGTAGGGATCACGACTTTTGTTCCAAACACCAAGGAGTATGGAGTTTGTTCAGTGGATATCTTTGAAGTGGTTCTATCTGTCCATAGGACGAGAGGAAGTGCCCCTGCCCATCTCCCTTTCTTCTCATCTAATCTCTTCTTTAGATTTTTAACTATGATCTTATTGTTGGATTCAGCTTGACCGTTAGCCTGAGGGTGAACAGGAGTGGTCATTATCATTTTAATCGACTAACTCGTGCAAAAGTATCTAGTCCTTTTGCTTATGAACCGAGATCCATTATCACATATGATCTCAACAGGGATCCTGAACCTGGTCAGGATATTTCGTTTGATAAACGAGACTACTTCTTTGTGTCGTACTTGAACAAAGGATTCAACCTCTATCAATTTCGAGAAGTAGTCTGTCATCACTAACATGAACACCTTTCCCCTGTGAGCCTTTGGTAATTTGCCAACTATATTCATTCCCCATTTCATGAATGGCCAAGGGGAAATGATAGGATGCAACGGTTCTGCTGGTTGAGGTAGGATGTTGCTATGTCTTTGGCAAGAATCACATTTTTATGCGTATAAAAAGGCATCTATTTTCATCGTTGGCAGTAGTACCCTGTTCTTTACACTTTGGAGCATAAGGATCTACCACCAAGTTGGTTGCCACGATCTCCTTTGTGTATATATTTTAATACTTATGTAGCTTCGTGATCTTCCAAGCATCTAAGGTATAGGCCCTCCGTGGATTTTCTGTATTGTCTTCCTTGGATCATCACGAAACGAGATATCCTCATCTTGAAGGCCCTGTCACTTTTATCTTCACTTGGGACCGTGTCATTCTAGAGATATTCAACAATGGGTTGGATCTAGGATCTCGGGTTTTGAGGAGGATCCTGGATGTTAGGATCCTGACGATTAGGATCTTGAGGATGTGGTTGAACGTCGGGATTCTCAATTATTACTATGTTAGTTGTTTGGTCAAGGTCATTAGGATTATCATTTTTGTTCGTGGGATCTTCTATTGATGGGATTAATATATAGGTTATAGGGATCCTGATTTATGTTCGGATCCTAAGGGAAGATCCTAGGTTGGCTAGTGCGTCTGCCTCGACATTTTCTTCCCTGGGAACTTGGCTTAGGCTGAAAGTTTCGAATTTGGAGGCCAGCATTTTGAAGATTTGGAGGTATAGTACTAGTCCTTCGCCTTTCGCTGCATAGGATCCATTAAAATTATTAGTTATATATAAGGAGTCAACGAATACTTGAAGATCCTTGATTTCAAGATCCTTAGCCAGCTGTAATCCCATGATCAATGCTTTATCGAATTTGCAGCTAACTGCCTGGGGTATGATGTCCTCCTGTGGTGATTTTAGTATGACCCCAAGTCTTGTTCCTCTAAAATTTAAGAATCCATTGTTGAAGAGTGTCCATCTTCCCATGCTTTCCTCTTTTTAGAGTTCCTTGCTTTCCAATTCCGCTTCAGGTTGTAGATCATCACTAAAATCAGCAACAAATTCTGCTAGTACTTGTGAATTTATTGTTGTTCTTGGTTCATATTTGATGTCATATGTGTTTAGCTTCACATACCACTTTTCCATCCCACCTGACATCTCTGGTTTTCGCATAATGTTCTTAATGGGGTAATTAGTTATTACATGTATATTATGTGTTTCAAAATAGTGTCTTAATTTTGTGAAAGTAGTTACTAATGCAAGTATTAGTTTCTCAAGATGGGAATACATGGTCTTAAGATCCAATAGACTTCTACTTACATAGTAGATGGGATTTTGGTCCTTGTTGAGATCCTTGGCTAAAACGGAACTTACAGCGTTAGAGGATACTAAAAGGTATAAGAGGAGTGGTGCCCAATCCAGTTGTTTCACTAGTAAGGCTGTAGAACTTAAATAATTTGTAAGTTCCTGAAAAGAATCTTCGTCCTCTATAGTCCATTCAAATGTTTTTTTCTTCTTCAAGATATCAGAGAAAAGCTTGCACCTTTCTGAGGATCTTGAGATAAACCTGTTAAGTGCTGCTACACTTCCTGTTATTCTCTGAATATCTGTCGTCGAGGATGGGGATCTTGAATTGATATGGCTTTTATTTTCTCTGGACTTGCTTCTATTCCTCTTTTAGTCACCATGTATCCAAGGAACTTGCCTGATCTCATTCCAATGTGGCACTTGGAAGGGTTCAACTTCATGTTGTATTCGTCTATTGTGTTGAAGGCCTCTTCAAGATCCTTGAGATGATCCTCAACTTTCTTTGATTTTACCACCATGTCATTGATGTAGACTTCCCTGCCCCCCCCCCCCCCAGTTTGTCTTCGAACAATCGGTTAACTAACCTTTGGTATGTTGCACCTTCATTTTTAAGACCAAAGGGCATAGCAGTATAGTAGTATATATATGTTAGGGTAATGAATGCAGTATCCTCTTGGTCAGATGGTTCCATTTGGATTTGTTGGAACCCCCCTTATGCATCCATAAACATTAGCAGTTTATGGCCATCCATAGCATCTATCATGGAGTCTATGTGTGGCGGGGGAAAAGGATCCTTAGGACATGCCTTATTTAGATCCGTATAGTCCACACATACTCTCCATTTGTTGTTCTTCTTCTGCACGATGATCACGTTGGCTAGCCATCTTGGGAACATGACTTCTTTGATCATCCCAATTTTAAGAAGCTTTTCTACTTCTTCTTGGATGATCTGGTTTCTTTCTGGTGTAAACTTTCTTTGTTTTTGGTGAATTGGTCTGAAAGAAGGATCAATGTTAGGTTTATGAGTTATAATATTTTTGTCTATACCTGTCATATCCTCATGCTTCCAGGCGAATGTTTTGCTTCTATCTTTTAATAACTTTATTAGTTCTTACTCGATTTGTTCTGGCATTTTGGCTTCACGATCCTCAAGGTTCAGGTTTTCTTGGAGGCTCCACATGGGGGTGGAGGAATATTTTTAGAAGAAAAGGGGGGAATGGAGAAAGAAGATAAGGTCGGTTGGGTAGACATGATTCTCGAACGACTATGAACATCACGGCCTCACGGTGGGCGCCAAATTGGTTTGGTCAAAAATCGACTAAGTGGATATCAACCACGGTGTGTGAGAGGTTGTGGTGTTAGTGAAATGTAAGTGTAGAATAATGATCAAAGTAAGACAAGTGAGTTACAAGGACAACCCTTAATCCTTTATAGGATCTCCGACATAAAACCTTGGGAGGTGATAATGATCACCTGCCTTGATATGTTTTATTGATTTTAATCTGAGATTACAAAGATGATGAAGGTAATACAACTACAAGCGTAATGGTAGAGTTAATCATGTGTGTAGTGTGCGAGTTATATGTGTTATTTAGTCTAAGCTAATCAACAAGAAGTCTGATAATTTCGGGATCCTCAAGAATCAACATATGGACGTTGTTTGACTTGGTATTTCGGGTCTTTTGCATGGTCGAGATGACTTTCCGTTGAGAATAAGTCTCACGTTTAATAGTTCTGCACATGTGGGAAAAAGAGAGATAAAATTATAACCGTTATAGGTGTTAGAAAATATAAGTAATAATAATCAGGATCCTGTGATATATTTTAAGGATCCTGAGGTTTCAGCAATATTTAGGATCCTGAATATGATTCTAGGATCCTGCCCCTAACATATATATATATATATATATATATATATATATATATATATATATATATATATATATATATATATATATATATATATATATATATATGTACATATTGATGTATGTTCAAATGAAAACATTTTTTAAATTGAGAACAAATGAGAACAAATTTCAGCCAATCAAATTCATTAAAGCATGGGTGTCTTATTTTTATTCGTTCAGGGTAGGTAGTAATTTTGCATCTTATCTTGTTTTCACCAGTGGTTGTTAGGTAATTTGCGTTGTCTTGCACTAGCTCCACACATCAACATGTGAGCCAATCGTATCCCAACCTCCTGAGAATCGACGAGCACCACCGGCTTCGGAGATTCAGACGGCACGTCAACAACTTCAGATCCAGGTGTGGCTGATTTCGTTCGTTCAATTTCATTCCTAGACACGGGAGAATCCTTTGCGGTTGTGCTGTAAATTGCACCACCTGCAATCGCTCGCAAATCATATGGATCATCATTGATCCCATGGAGAAAGATAAATACCTAACTGAATCTCAGCTTTAGCTAATTTGCACGTTGACGGTTTGCGTGGAGGTGATTGTGTGTTCCTGATGAGCGATTCACTTCTCCACTATTATCAAATTCAAGGTCATCTTGTTTCATCAATAGTGGCATATTTCAGATTTCGTTTGTTGATTTATAACACATTCTCTTGGCATCTTCATCTTCATCTCTTTTTTTTTCAAAATTTCATATATTTTTTTAGTTTGAGAAAGATATTATTCATTTGTTTTAATTGGTTATAGGATTTGGGCAATAACACTTGCATATCATCTGTCATAGTATCATTCCTTGTTCATATCATATTGATGTTTAAGAAATGGGTGTCTCGCCTGGTGAAACAAATAGCGTCCACCAGGTGTTTGACCAAATGTCACAAAGAAACATACTTGTTATTAAGATCCAAATACATACCTTGTTGTTAACATTACTTATTTTACTTATGTCTTTCTCAAGGCCACATATGAGTTTAACTCTTTGATCTGCGAACACATAATCGTTTTGTAAAATGAGAATTTTCTTTTTCTTCGTATATTGAATAACACATCAAATAAAGTTATCATTGATTGCTTCTCATCATTCAGTTTCTTGCTAACTTCTGGAGGATTTTTACTTTCCTCCTCTTTGATTTCATGGTCAAACTCTTTGTTCAACCTTAAAGACCATTTAATTAGTAAAATAGGGGTTGGATTGGAGTCTATTAGAGAATTGATGATCATTGTAGGATTTCATGCACACAAGGTGTTTGTCGTATTATCTGAAAGAACCTAATAAGTATGAAAGTGACATTTTATTTGAAAATCCTTAACTTTGAACCCTCATTAAGACAAGCATTAAGGCCCTTAGGTTAAATTGAATTTCACATCTCTATAGCCTAATAAGTAACCAACAATCATGGTAAAAGTGATAAACTTAAGGCTTGACCATTAACTCCTTAATAGAACACCAAAAGTGATTTAGAAGCTATCATGATCAATTTTCCCAAAACTGTCCTCCAACTTCTAAAATCCGTGAAAGTCAATAAGAACATCTAAAAATCATGAGACTTAGTTTTCTGGAAATACTAGTGTGTCTACTTTCTTCGCACTTTGAATCACATTTCGAAATTCCAACTCCTTGAGGGGTAAGATTGGCAATCTTCTCAGGCTGGTCCATGCTGTCACATATTTCACGCACTATCTTCAAAAAATCATAACAAATTCATCAGAACTCCAAATGCCAAAATTCCAAAGCCTATAGTTAGATATGGATGTATAGTTTCCAACATATAAAGGGACTGGTGTAATTCTTAGTATATTGATACAATTTATTCCAAGATTGTTGAGTGGTCCAGAAAGTGACAGCTAAAAGTTACCAACTTGTAAATTTAATATAAAATAAACCAAAAATCATTAGAACGAGATATTTATATTTCTGAAAAGATAAAAGGTGAAAATTTACCAATATAATATTATCAAAATTTAATAATGGGTTGAAAGGTAAGAAAACATATCCCAAATAGAGGACTACAATCAAAGAGAAAATAAGGAAATATGTACATAAGTTTTATAAGATTAATACAACAAACACAAGCTAAATAATGATATAATTTTTGTGTAGGTTCTCGGAAAGGAAATGATCCATCTTGCTCATTCTATCTAATTTTCAAGCTCAAGGAGGTGACTTATACTAACTCTCCTATTATGTAGGCATTACTTGTTTTATGTTATTGTTCACGGATACCCTAATAACATGTGATTATGTGTATCTAATCACATATGATTTCTGTGGTTAAGATTCATTTTCGCGTTCTCGATTCAATAATTGTTTTTTTCCACTTTAATCATATGTTATTAAATACATTTAATCAGATGTGATTATATGTTTGTAATCACATATGATTTTATTTGGAAAATACAAATCTTGTCTATTTAAACCATATGTGATTAGATACATACAATCACATGTAATTATATAAACGATAACAAATATTTAACCAAGAACGCGAAAACAAATCTTTATCCAAATTAATCATATGTGATTAAATGCATATAATCACATGTGATTATATGAATCTAATCACATATGATTTATGTGGACATAATTCATTTTTGCTTTGTCGATTCAATAGTTGTTCTCATGTATTTTATCACATGTGATTATATGTATAATCGTATGTGATTAAGTACATGAGCACAACTATTGAATCGAGGAGGCAAAAATGAATCTTGTCCACCTCAAATCATATGTGATTATATACATATAATCACATGTGATTAGTTACACAAAAAAAATTATTCAGTCGAAACCGCAAAAATAAATATTGTCTACATAAATCATATTCGATCAAATACATATAATCACATGTGATTATATGTATCCAATCATATATGATTTATGTGGATGAGATTCATTGTCACATTCTCGATTCAATAATTGTTCTTTGTCCACTGTAATCATATGTGATTAAATACATATAATCATATGTGATTATATGTATCTAATCACATAAGATTTATATGGACAAAAAATAATGATGTCTATATAAATCATATGTGATTAGATACATATAATCACATATGATTATATACACAAGAACAGCTATTGAATCGAGAACACAAAGATAAATATTGTCCACATATATCATATGTGATTAAACGCATATAATCATATGTGAATATATGTATTTAATCACATAGAATTTATGTGGAAAATATTCATTTTCGCGTTCTCGATATTATATGTATCTAATAAGATATGATTTATATGGACAATATTCATTTTCGCATTCTCGTTCAAAAGTTGTTCTTATAGATTTTAGTCACATATAATTTATGTACACAAGATTCATTTTTGAGTTTTTGATTCAATAGTTTTTCTTTTTCCACATTAATCATATGTGATTAAATACCTACAATCACATACGTTTAAATACATAAGAAAAAATATTGAATCAAAAATACAAAAACGAATATTATCAATATAAATCATATGTGATTTGATACATATAATCACATGTGATTAAGTACATGAATACAACTATTGAATTGAGAAAGAAATAATGAATCATGTCCACATAAATCATATGTAATTAGGTACATATAATCACATGTGATTATATGTATTTAATCACATATGATTTTTGTGGACAATATTCATTTTTGCGTTTTTAATTCAATAGTTAGTCTCGTGTATTTAATCACATAGGAGTTATGTGAAAAAGATTTGTTTTCACGTTCTTGATTCAATAAATCATATGTGATGAAATATATATAATCACATGTAATTATATACACGAGAACAAATATTGAATCAAGAACATTAAAACAAATTTATGTCCACATTAATCATAAGTGATTAAATACTTATAATCACATGTGATTAAATATATGAGAAAAATTATTGAAACGAAAAATCAAAAATGAATATTGTTCATGTAAATCATATGTGATTGGATATATATAATCACATGTGATTATACGTATCCAATCACATATGATTAAAGTTGACAAAAAATAATTATTAAATCTAGAACGCAATAATGACATAAGGATGAGCAGTTTGTCCCAAATCCCGATCTCGTACCGGTACCGTACCGGAACCGGTACCAAACCGTACCGAATTTGAAAGTATGGGACGGTACTCGGTACTCTAAATACATGAAATTCGGGATTCGGTACCATCGGTACCGGTACTAGCACCGAAAACCGGTACCATTCTCGGTACCGGTACCGGTGATGTTAATTCGGTTCGGTACTCGGGATTGAGTCTCGATAAAACTCAGTTTTCGGGAAATCGGAAATGGTACGGGTCGGTACCGGTTCCGTCCCACGCTCATCCCTATAATGACATATGTGATTAAATATATCTAATCACATTTGATTAAATATATATAATCACATGTGATTATATGTATCTAATCACATGATTTATATGGACAAAAAAGAATATTGTCCATATAAATCATATGTGATTAAATACAAATAATCATATGTGATTATATACAAACAATCACAGGTGATGGTGATGGATGGTGGTGGTGTGTAGTGATGTTTGGTGGTGGTAGGTGGTAGGTGGTGATAGGTGGTGATAGGTGGTGGTGGTCGGTGGTGATGGGTGGTGGTTGGTGGTAATGGCGGGTTGTGGTGGTGGTCGGTGTGATGGGTGGTGGTCATAATGGTAGGTAGTGGGTGGGTGGTAGTGATGGGTGGTGGAGGTGGGTGGGTGGTGGTTTTGGTGGGTGTGGTGGGGGTGATGGGGGCAGGTGGTAATGATGAGTGGTGGTGGTGGTCGGTGGTGATGGATGGTGGTGGTGGGTGATGGTGGTGGGTGATGGTGATGGGTGGTAGGTGGTGATGGTGGTGGCGAGTGCTAGTTTTGGTGGGTGGTAGGTGGAGGTAGTGGTGATGAATGGTGGTGATAGGTGGTAAGTGGTGGTGGTTGGTGGTGATGGTGATTGAGGTGGTGGGGAAGGTGGTAATGGGTGGTGGAGGTAGGTGGTAATGGTGGTGACGAGTGGTGGTTTTTATGGGTGATGGGTGGGGGTGGTGGTGGAGGTGGGTGGTGGTGATGAGTGGTGGTGGACGGTAGTGATGAGTGGTGTTGCATAGTGGTGGGTGTGGTGGTTGGTGGTGGTGGGTGGAGGTAGCGGGTGGTGGTGGTAGGTGGTGGATGGTGATGGTGGTGGGTGGTGATGGAGGTGGCAGGTGGTGGTTTTGGTGGGTGTTGGGTGGAGGTGGTGGTGACAGATGGTGGTGATAGGTGGTGGTGGTGGTTGGTGGTGGAGGGTGGTGGTTGGTGGTGGTGGCGGGTGGTGGTGATGGATGATTGATGTGGATGGGGTGGTAGTGATGGGTGGTGGAGGTAGGTGTTGGTGGTGGTGGCGGGTGGTGGTTTTGGTGGGTGATGGGTGGGGTGGTGTTAGTGGGTGGTGATGGTGGTGGCAGGTGCTAGTCGTGTCGGGTGGTGGTTTTGGTGGGTGGTGATAGGTAGTGGTAGTGGTGGGTGGTGGTGGAGGGTGGTGGTGATGGGTGGTTGAGGTGGGTGGGGGTGGTGGTGATGGGTGGTGGAGGTAGGTGGTGATGGTTGTGGCGGGTGGTAGTTTTGGTGGGTGATGGGTGGGGGTGGTGGTAGCGGGCGGTGGTGATGAGTGGTGGTGGTCGGTAGTGATGAGTGGTGGTGCATGGTGGTGGGTGGTGGTGGTGGGTGTGGTGGTTGGTGGTGGTGGTGGAGGTGGTGGTGGTGGTTGGTACGTAGTGGTGATGGGTGGTGTTGGTTGCGTGGTGAGTGGTTTTGGTTAGTGAGTTTTTTAATTGTTTGTAACAATTGATTGATTTTTATGGATATTATTTTATAGTTTTAATTAAAAAAATTATGTGGTCCAAATTTGTTTTTCAAATGTTTTTGCAATAAGAAATGTTCTCAATTAAAGGCTTATATATATATATATATATATATATATATATATATATATATATATATATATATATATATATATATATATATATATATATATATGGTCCAGATCCGATAGCAACTCAAAAATTGATAAGAACCGCGAGAAGAATTTTAAGCCAATTATTCCAGAGGGTAAAATTGTCAAGTTATCGCTTGGGCCAGACTTTTGTCGCTAATTATGGGCCAGTGATGCGCCGCTTTTTGCATATGTGGCCTGCTAGCCCACAGCTCCATATTTACTGTTTGGGCCAATTTGGGGAGTAAAATGTATTCGTAATTATGTTGTGTTGCACTGTTGCTTATGTTTTTTTAAATTATTATTAAACTAGCGAAAAACCCGGGCTTCCTCCGGGCCGTTTTTTGTGTTTTTTATGAAAAAATGTAAAAAATTTACCGTAAGGACCAAAAGTGTCAAAATGGCTAAAGAATTAAAGGGGTTGGAATTAGCAAGTTTTTAGAAAAGAGACCGGTTATCAATTCCTTAAATGTTACATTTTAACGGCAAAATAATACAATTATTTTTTAATTTTTATTTTTGTAAAGTGAAGTTCACTAACGTGGATTTCGAAACCAACTTTCGCATACCGACTAATCCAATATTCCAATATTACGAAAATAAGGTTACTTTTTATGCCTTAAAGTAACTGCAAACGAACTTACATAGTAGTCAAAAGGGCTGAGACCAGAGGGAGTGGAGTGCGTTTTCAGCCTACGTGGCATGTGAAACCGCAGTGAACACCGCCCCCTTCAAGTTCTTAGGGTCTGATTCGTAACCAATATAATTAGGTGATGTTGATAGATAGATGGAGGCGGCGGCAGATGCTGATGGTGGCAGCAAAGAGACGATTCAATCGCTAACATATTGTCGGTGTTATCTCCTGCGTGGGCAATAGAAGCTCAGAGGAAAAAACACCACGTAGATGGTAGCTCTGGACCTGAACGGACGTGGAGTAGGTTCAAAGCGGTAGAATGAGTAAATGGATCAGAAAAGAATGGCGGTACAAAAGGATCGAGAAGGAATGACCGACCCAATACAAATAACATAAAAAGGGACGAAATTGCAACTTCAAAAAAAACCGGGCAATTCCATCGATATGTATTGAACTTTATTTAGTAAAAAAAAAATTCCAAAATGGTTAATAGGGAAAATAAAATGACCAGTTATGTCAAACCCTTAGGAACTTTAGTGTTCCTAAGAGAACCTAAAATTAATCTATTATATAATAGTATAAACATAACCTAAAATTAATATATTATATAATAGTATAAATATTATATGATTATACGCATTTGCACTGTTGCTTATGTTTTTTTAATTGTTATTAAATAGTATAAATATTATATGATTATACGCATTTTATGTTCAATGTTTTTTACGAGGTTTATTTTTTTGTTACATTTCGATGGATTTCATACTAAAAGAATTAATATTATGTGGCATAATATATATGTACAATTAATTGTTTATGATTCTATTATAAATTAAAAGGTGTAATTTTTTCTTACTTTAGCTGTATCATGTGAAAATAAACTATTGCTTGTGGACCATGCAATTTTGTTTGTAACATTATAGAATACAACATAAAATACATGTGAAAATAAACTATTGCTTCTAGACCATGCAATTTTGTTTGTAACATCATACAATACAACATAAAATACAGTATCTTTTTTTAAAATCTTCATTTGTGATATGATTTTTTCATCATATTATAATCGTTACTAGAATTTTATAAAGTTACATTTTTATAATAACATTTTTTAATCGTCATTTTTGAATCATAACTTCTAAATTATAATATTTTTGATCATTTCGTTTTATATAATATCATTTTGGATCATATTATTAGGATGATAATATTTTCAACTAAATCAAGTTCTGCATCATAAGAGATTAAGAATCATAACATTTGTTATTCATAATGCTTTCAAATCATAAATGTTAAGCATCATAAACTTTCTAAATCATAACTTTTTTGGATCAAATCTTTTACAAATTTTTATGATTCAAAAGGCTTATGATCCAAAAAGTATGTGGTATTTATATATCCAAAATATAAGAAGAATAAAAAGGTTTTGGATCATAACTACGATCCATAAATTAATATGATCCAAACGTTTTCTGATTATTTATGATGGACAGTTCATATAATATGCATCATAAAGGTTTGCATCATAACTATTAATAATTGAAATTTAAGTAAGAGGTAAAAGTTTATGATGCAAGAAGTCTATGGTCCAAAAACTATGATCAAGAGGTTTTGGATCATGACTACGCTCCATAACTTAATATGATCCAACCGTTTTCTAATTATTTATGATGGTCAATTCATATAATATGCATCATAAAGGTTTGCATCATAACTATTAATAATTGAAATTTAATTAAGAGGTAAACTTTTATGCTGCAAGAAGTCTACGATCCAAAACCTATGATCAATAATTTCTATGATCCAAAGCATTTTTATTACGATAGACAATTTATATAAAACCGATCATCAAACTTAGGATGATAACTATTACTAACTAACATTTAAGATCCAAAGTTATGATATATAATTTCTATGATTCAAAAAGGATACATGAATCATAAAGTAAGTTTTGGATCATGATATGATCCAAAATTTTATATAACCCATAAAGCTATTTTTAGAAAATAGCATAAGATGATGGATTATAGAACTTTTATAAGATGGATAATTTCTATAATTTGGGAAATTTCCATAAGATGGATAGAAACATGATCCAAATTACTCATCATAATCCATAAACTTTCAATAAGATGGAAAATTTCTATAAAATGGAACATAAAAGTTTATAACATAAATCATAAACATACAAACTACTATCTTTCATATCCAAATTCACATATTAGTAAAAACTAACAATGTACCTTAATTGAGTTCATAACAACCCTAATATTTATAAATTAAAGGATAAAAACCAAAACATAAAAGATGTTGTCAAAGAAATAACTTTAACTTAAACATACTTCTCCATAAAGTTTTGTACAGACTGTTAGGGCCAGGATCCCATAATTACATTCAGGATCCTTAAACATACTTCAAGATCCTGATTATTATCATTTATTTTCCTGACATTTATAACGGTTATATGCTTCTTTCTTTTTCTCACATGTGCAGAAATAGTCAGCTAAAGACTTATTCTCAACGAAGAATCATCTTGACCATGCAAAAGACCTGGAATACCAAATCAAATAACGTCTATAAGCTGATCTCAGAGGATCCCAAAATTATCGGACTCATTGTTGCTTAGTTTAGACTTTAAATAACACATGTATTCATCACACTAGACACACGATTAGCTCATGTACGATACTTGTACTTACATTTACACATTCATCTCTGTAATCAACTTCTTCAATCAATAAAATCATCAAGGCAGGTGATCATTATTACCTCCCAAAGTTTTATGTCGGAGATCCTAGCAAGGATCAAGGGTTTTCCTTGTAAATCACTTGTGTCACTTTGATCATCATTTTGTACTTATTTATTTTGAACATCACAACCTCTCATACAATTTGGTTGAGTTTCACGTGTGTAATTTTTAACCAAAAGAATTTGGCACCCACCGTGGGGCCGTAGTGTTCAAAATCTTTACAAAAAATCATGTCTACACAATCGAACCTGTCCTCTTCCTCAATTCCTCCCCTTTCCTCCAAAAACCTTCCACCGCCTCTAGTTGGAACTACCAAGAAAGCCTCGGAAGCATCAAAGAAAAACACCTCTCCGGTCGCAACCCAAGGATTCCAGGATCTTCCTGTGCTGATTTCCAATAATGAAATCTTCACTATGATGAAAAGACAGGAACGACAAGTCGCTCAACAGCAGGAGGATAACAGGACAATTCTCAAGGAAGTGGAGAGAATGAGGACAGAAATCCAAAAGCCTCAAAAAGCAGCACCCTCGATCTTGCAGCCCAAGATCCTGAACTTTGATAACACGTGATCCTCAGTGATTCGCCGCGAGATAGGATCCTCAATATCGGCCTATGTTCCCGCCTGGGGCGCAACTCCATAAGAGCAAGCCCATACGACCCATGATCCCAACGAAACCTTTTTTACTCCCAATAACAAGTATCCTGGTAACCTCGTCAATAATAATATCTTTACCACTAACTCTATGGACCTTGATACGAGTTTAAGCCCGATCATGGCTAAGGAGCTTCAGCAATTAATAGAAATTATCTCAAGCATGCTTGGAGTAGTTCAACCTGTACCGGAACTATCCCCCACAAGCCACATGATCTCAAGATTTGTTCCGAAAATAGCTGATATCGAAGTCCCAAAGCGGTTCTAAACCCCCAGCATGAAGCCTTATGATGGAACTACAGATCCTAAAGAGCACATGGCACAATACAGGGAAAGGATGTAGATCATTCCCATCCCCACTAACTTGAAAGAAGCTTGCATGTGCAAGGGTTTTGGTTCAACCCTCACAAGATCAGCTTTAAAATGGCTTCTTAACGTTCCTCCTTACTCTATTACTTTGTTTGATCACTTAGTTAATTTATTTAACAATCAATTTCTTGTAGCAGAACATTCGAAAAGATCACTAGTAATCTTTATCGAGTGGTCCAGGATCCTAAGGAATCCCTTAGGACTTTTATGAACAGGTTTGGCTGGGAAGCTCTGAGTATCCCCAACATCGACATGGCGACTGCAGTTGAAGCCTTTAAAATGGGCTTAAAGAAGGACTCTTCTTTCTATGAAGACCTCGTAATGACTCCATGCAAAAGGATGGACGAAGTTGGGAGCAGAGCTCTAAGGTTCATAAGGCTCGAAGAAGACAAGGAGGTCCAAAAGAGGAGCAACCCACCAAGCTCATACGATCACCCCAATAGGAAGGCAGACTCATTGGCCGAAATATCCTATAAGTCGAAACCATATTCCAAACCTGATCATCATAGGATTAACGCCCGTGAAGATGAAGGAGAGGAAGAAGACTTTCCTAAGATTACTGACTATTGCTTTTCTATGGATATTTCAGGTGTAATATTTGTTATGCAGGATCTTGGAGACAAAGCAAGATGGCCAAGAAACAGAGAAAAATCCACCGCTTGGAAAGAAAAATCCAAATTGTGTGCGTACCATGAAGACTTTGGTCATATCATAGAGGATTGCATAGCTCTCAGGAAGGGGTCAGCTACCTCTTAGGAAAAGCATACCTTAAAGAAATCCTGGGAAGAAGAAAGGAGAGATCCAAAGAGAAAGATTAGGATCCTCAGAAGATCCTCGACAAACCAGGATCCCCTCCTGCTGACGCCAAGGTAATCAATGTGATCTCTGGAGGATCTGACATTTGTGGTACCTTTTATTCTGCAGCAAAGAGGCATGCCATGGTGTCAAAAACAGAGAAATAAAAAGGGCCACAGAAGAATACGTCAATCACAAACGAGAAAGAGATCACCTTCGACGAAGCAAATAGACAATACATCCAGGATCCTCACTATGACGGATTGGTAATCACTCTTTACATTGCCAAGCATTTCGTCAGAAGGATCCTTGTCGATGGAGGATCCTCAGTCAACATTATACCCCTGGAATCATTAAAAAGAATGAACATCCCGGAGTACGGAATAGTTAGAAGATCCTCAGTGCTGATGGGATTCAACGACGAAACCAAACACACCGTCGGCGAGATAAAGCTACCTATCTACATAAAGGGGGTAAACTATGTGTAATTTTTTTGTGTAATTGATACATTATCCTCTTATAATGTTATACTTGGTAGACCATGGATCCACGAAATGAAGGCTGTCACATCAACATATCATCAGTGTGTGAAGATGCCTACCCCATGGGGGATAGTGAAGATCACAGGAGATCAACAAGAATCCAAACAATGCTACATGACTTCGATGAAATCCTCGACGATACCACGAAAAGAATAATAACTAAAGCAGGGGGCACAAGACGTACTAGAAACAAGAGAGCTAGATGTAAAAGAAATACCCCTGAACCTTGAGGATCCTGAAGCCAAAATTCTCATAGGATCCTCAATGCCAGAACAAATCGAACAAGATCTAATGAATTTCCTCAAAGCTAGAAGCAAGACGTTTGCATGGAAGCACAAGGACATGACAGGTATAGACAAAAATATAATAAGACATAAACTTAACATTGATCCATCTTTCAAACCTATACACCAAAAGAGAAGGAAATTCGCACCAGAGAGAAACCAAGTTATACAAGAAGAAGTAGAAAAACTTCTTAAAACAGGAATGATCAAGGAGGTGAAATTCCCAAGGTGGCTAGCTAATATGGTCGTGGTACAAAAGAAGAATGGTAAATGGAGAGTGTGTGTAGATTAGACGGATCTTAACAAGGCTTGTCCCAAGAATCCTTTTCCCTCTACCACACATAGACTCCATGATAGATACGATAGTAGGTCATGAATTATTAACATTCATGGATGCATCAACAGGATTCCAACAGATCCAGATGCAACCATCCGACCAAGAAGATACGACATTCATAACTCCAACATGTATCTATTGGTATAATTCCATGCCATTTGGTCTTAAAAATGCAGGTGCAATATACCAAAGGCTAGTCTACAAGATGTTCAAAGAGAAACTGGGGGACACCATGGAAGTCTACATCGATGACATGGTGGTCAAGTCTAAGAAAGTTGAAGATCACCTCAAGGATCTCGAAGAAGCCTTCGACATACTAGAAAAATATAACATGAAGCTAAATCCCTCCAAGTGTCACTTTGGAATGAGATCAGGCAAGTTCCTTAGGTACATGGTGACCAAAAGAGGAATTGAAGCAAGCCCGGAGCTAATCAAGGCCATCTTCGATCTAGGATCACGGTCATCGACAAAAGATATTAAAAAACTAAAAGAAAGAGTGGTAGCCCTAAACAAGTTCAAATCAAGATCCTCAGAAAGATGCAAGCCTTTCCATGACATCTTAAAGAAGAACAAATGGTTCGAGTGGACCAAGGAACATGAAGACGCTTTCCAGCAACTTAAAAAATATTTAAGTTCGGCACCCCTATTGGTAAAACCATTAGATGGGGAACCACTTCTCCTCTACCTTTTAGTATCCTCAAACGCAGTGAGTGTAGTCTTGGCTAAGGATCTTAACGGGGACCAACATCCCATCTACTATGTAAGTAAAAGTCTCTTGGATCCTGAGACCAGGTACTCCCACCTTGAAAAACTTATACTTGCATTAGTAACTGCTTCTACTAAATTAAGACACTATTTTGAAACACATCCTATAAATGTAAGAACTAATTATCCCATTAAGAATGTTATGAGAAAACCATAAATATCAGGAAGGATGGAAAAGTGGTCTGTGAAATTAAGCACATATGACGTAAAGTATTAGCCAAGATTGTTAGAACCTGAAAAGTGAACCTCTAGCAATCACAAGTATTGAAGATCTGAAGTCAGCAAGTTCCGAAGTAGAGATGGATTCCGAAGTGAAGACCATTCCGAGATGGAGCAAAGATCCGAGATCGATAGTTTGTTTATGTATTTATTTTTTCTTGTCTTTTAAAGTGTGTAACATTTCATAGGACTTAGCCTTTTGTATCAGTTAGATAATCAGTTGTCAGAAGCTGTTTATTATCCAGTCCTAGGAACGTTTTGTAGTTTGTACGATGTACCTCCTTTTCATATATAAGGAGTGATTTTAATGACAAGAAATATATGGATTGTTCCTCTAAAGATAGCAAATATTCCTCTTAACTCTTTTTCACTTTTCTCTCAAGTAAAAACCCTTCACAACATTCTTCTTGTTCATTTATTGTCTTTAAATTTATCATAAAATAGTTTCTTCATTTAATACTTGTGTACTTTGTTGAATCTTTACTTCAAGTCTCGACTGGTATTACCAGACTTGACTGGAACATCAATTAAGAGAAGACATTGATCTTTAAGATTAACTCAAGGTTTGAGTTTTCAAACCTTGTCCTTACGCATTGATTCTTGTACTCACAATTGGTATCAGATCTTGAGTGGTTGTCCTTTGAATTCATAAGAACAGATTATAGTTGATTCGAAATTACCTTGGTATTTCGATCATTTATGTGCTCAGGATAAAAGCTCTTCTATATACATCTTCTGCTCTTATATCTTAGATTCAATGGCTGCTCCTAATTCCCAACAAATGTATTCAGTGAAAATAGCAAATAGCATGGGTTTCCCTTCTCGTACCCCATTGCTAGTTGTTGAAGAGTATGATCACTAGAAAGTCAGAATGGAAAGGTTCTTACTTGGAAAAGAAAAATGTGAAGCTATTTGGAGATCCGTTAAAGAAGGTCCACATGTTCCTGTGAGACAAACTGTGAGAGATGTTGTTACAACTCTCATGGGACACGATGAACAGCGTCAAGCACCTCTTACTGCTGATGACATCGAGAAATTACATGCAGATCAAGTTGCATTTTCCGAAATGGTATTTGGTGTTCCTCCTTCTCTCTTTGAGCACATTATGTTGTGCAAATCTGCTAAAGAGATTTGGGACACTCTCCAAGACCTGTTCGAGGGATCAGAAAACATGAAGGTTAAGCGTTTAACTTCCGTCGTCAACGAGTTCGATACTTTCACCACAACTCTCGGTGCATCAGTTGCCTCAGCCTAGGGGTGAGCATTTGAACCGGTGGACCGGACCGGACCGTTTTTTTGGACCCCCGGGCCGGTTCTCGATTCTAGGAATCCATCAAAACCGGTCCGGTTTTTTTCCCGTTCCGGTCCGGTTTTTACCAGGTTTAGAACCGGTTGGACCCGATTTAAAAAAAAATTTGTAATCTGTGAAATTTTTTAAACAACCATAACTCATTCGTTGTAAGTCGGATTGATACGCGGTTTTTTCCAATGTTTAATTTACAGTTTGTAGATGAATTTAAACTATAATTTTGTTAATTTTGGTATTATATTCAATGTGTTACAGTCTTTCAAAGTTAAGATATCAAAGCTGAAAATTTTCAGCTTTTCAACAACATTTTCAAAATTTTGTAATCTGTGAAAATTTTTAAACAACCATAACTCATTCGTTTTTAGTCGGATTGACACGCGGTTTTTTCCAACGTTTATTTTACAGTTTGTAGTTGAATTTAGACTATAATTTTGTTACTTTTGGTATTATATTCAATGAGTTACAGTCTTTCAAAGTTGAGCTATCAAAGCTGAAAAATTTCAGCTTTTCAGCAAGATTTTTAAAATTTTGTAATCCGTGAAAATTTTTAAACATCCATAACTCATTCATTTTAAGTTGTATTGACCTGATATTTTTTCCAACATTTAGTTTACAGTTCATAGATGAATTTAGACTATAATTTTGTTGATTTTGGTATTATATTCAGTGAGTTGCAATCCTTCAAAGTTGAGCTATCAAAGCTGAAATATTTCAGCTTTTTAACTATTATTTTATACTATAATTCTGAATTTTATGTATTTTTGACAAATAAATCATATGTAAGGGATCTTGGTGGACTTGATTTATATGTTAGTTGATTTTATTTGGAAAATTAATTTTGCAAGTTATAATATTATACATCAAGGTAGATTAGTTATGCATGAAACGGAAACGTAATCATTTTTACAAGTTGTATCGTATCAAACCCAACAACATATTCGTTTTAACAAGTTCTATCAAACCCAAAAACTTATTTTAACGACTTGTACTCTATGCAATTAAAGTTGTACCGGTCCAAACGAGTCCAAGAACCGGAAAACCCAGACCTGGACCCGGACACGGACACGACTCATCCGGTCCGGTCCACGGTCCACAATATTATCCATAACCGGTCCGGTCCAAGAGTCGGTCCGGTCTGGTTCCGTCCAAATGCTCACCCCTACCTCAGCCTCTAACAGATACTGAATCATCGTTAACAACATGAAAGCTCATGGGATTGTCAGAACTGCTCTAGAGTACAATCTCAAGTTTATCAATAGTCTTGGTAAAGGATGGGGAAATGTTAAATCGTGTCTTTAGAGTAATGGATCTCTCAAGAAGCTGAATCTTTACCAAATGTTTGATGAGCTTCAAGGTCATGAATCAAATGTTGTACAAACTTTGAGAGAACTCGCAGGAGGTCCTCTTGCTCTTGTCAGTTCTTATGATCCTCAAGTTCCGAACCTCTCTGCTTCAGACCCTTTCAAAGTTGTTATCCCATCTATCCCACCTGTTCAACCCTCTCCACCAACTTTACCTGCTCTTGCTAGTTCAAACTATCAGTTTGATGGAGACCTCGACCCTGAAGCAATGAACTCCGAACTACGTTTCAACAAGAGTTTGCTTTACTCTCCATGAAATATAAGTGTCCTTCCAATCCCACTAACAAACCATACCACAACCGTTTCCAAGCTCCTCATCAAAGTAATCCCCAACCATATCCTAAACCTTCTGAAAATCCACCTGCATACAAGCCAAACATTCCGACACAATCTCACTCCTCGGAATCTCACGAGACTCCGACGTCAAACAAACCAAAAATTGTTTGTCACAAGTGTGGTCATGCAAACTACTTTGCCAAACACTTCTTGGCTGAATCGCCACAAAAACTAAAGATCAAGGACTCTACATACTATGCACGTCGATCCCAAGAGATGGCTGCCAGTGAGAAAGCTTTCGTTATCACTGTATCGATAGATGTGGAAGGATATTGGTCATTTGGAGATGAAGATGATGTGGGTACTGGTAGAAACATGTGTCTTATGGCCAGACAAACCATCAAATGTGATGAAGGCTACTGGTCATCTAGATCAGAAGAAGATTATGATGATGCTGAACCAAACTACTGCTACATGGCCACCAATGACCCCCCGGCAGAAGCATCGTTCAACAGGTAAAATCTATGATTACTGATAATAACTTTTATTTATCTCTTTTTGAACCATATCTAACCCAGATCCAATCAGATATGAACATCATTTACAAAGCCTATGAGTCAGCCATAGAAGCCAGTGAGAAGATGGAGAGTGAATTAAGTCGTATTAGATTACATTTCGAGGATAAGAAGCTTAAAATAGAGTCTTTAAAACATGAACTTGTAATGTCAAAAGATGAATGTATCATTCTTAAAGACAAATGTGAAATCACTTATTCTGAAAGGAATGTTTTAATTTCTGATAACAAACGTCTGAATGCCAAAATTGATGCTTTATATCATTACATAGACATTCTTGAAGCAAATGAAAGGATGGCTCACAATTTTTGTCATCCTTGGTCCAAAGGACCTGGTCTCGGAAGCGAGTATCCAAAACCAATTGCTCGTCCATTGAAGGAGTTACAAAATCTAACTTTTATTGGAGACATTATGAACCGTAAACATTCGGATACCCCTGTCTCACCTTTATCACCCCTTCATGAGACCTCGATAGGTTTTCTTCCCTAATTCCTGAGTTTCAACCAATAGTTGTCAAGTGTCCTGATTCCACATCTCTTCCGCCTCTGATACCCCTGGACCTGAATCAGACCTCAGAATTTTCTCCCAGCATTCCCAACACTGTAGTTCACATTTCGAACCACACTCCTCCTAACATTTTCCTTGTTGAGGAAATTATTCTGGAGACAACTGGACCTGACTCTGAAAAATCAAATTTTGTTTGGGCGTCCTTAGATAATGACGTTGATGTAGAAACCATAAGTGATAATTCATCTGATTCATGTGTTTCGGACTCTCAAGTGATTTCTAGAACCACCTTAGTGCCAATCAAACCCAAGTTTAACAACCCATCCGTTGGCCAAACTTCCAAGTCAACATCTGAATCCAGGAAGAAACCTTCATTGAATAGAAAAGATGTCGTCGATCCTAAGATAGAAGCCAAAAATGCACTCAAAGAGGAAATTAGGTCTAGACAAAATTCCAAGTTCATTGAGAATTCCAAAAAGAAAGTATCTCTGACTGTAAGCCTGACCACTAGGAACCATAAAACATTTGCGCCTGTTAAGATCCTTAAAAGGCCATTCATCCTTCCTAGTCTTGTTGTTCAAAACAAAGTTGTCAGTCCCATTCCGAAAAATACTGTTAATACTTGTCACATAAGAAATAACTCTCATCAGATTGTTTCCTCTGTTTTCATTGCTAAATCTGATGGTACGATTTTTAAACCTCAACAGCGTTCAAAACCGAATGCACCATCAAAACAGTAAACAAAGAACTTTTGGTCAAAAACACTGTCACTCAAACATGTTCAAACAATTCAAAACAAAAAGTTGAGTGTAGAGCTAAGAGTGTTGAACAAGATTTTGCAACTTCAAGTAACACTGTAATTCCTACAGATTCAAAAACAGTTGGTCCGAGAAAAGTTATTCCGAAACAACCTATCGTTGAATATGATTTTTGGATTAACGAAAAGACCTTGGAATTTTTCTTCTTTCCCAAAGGATCTCGGAACAAGCCTTCCGAGACACTTATTGCTCAAAAGTCACTACCAAAGTCCAAAGCCGATGCCCAAGTCCCAAAACCTAACTCGGAGCCTAAAAACTCCAAACTTCACTAATTTTGCAGGCACTCTGTGGTTCGGAACAAGATACAATATGGTATATCGATAGTGCTTGTTCCATGCACATGACGGGGCAAAAAGACTTTCTACGTGATCTCAAACTTTCACCAAATGTTGGCTATGTGACGTATGGCAACAACTCCAACTCTCAAATCCGAGGTTATGGCATCCTCACCAATGGAAACTTTTCTGTATCAAACGTGGCATATGTAGCTGATCTGAAACATAATCTAATCAGTACAGCTCAACTTACTAATGCAAATCGTCTATTTGAATTCTGCAAGAAACACAACTATGGCATGTCCGAAGACCAAAAAGAATGTCTGATCAAGTCAAATCGCAACAAGAACATGTATCCTCTTGACATCAACATGATCGTTGGCAAGCCTCAACTCTGTCTTCTCTCAAAGGCAGTTCCTGATGTCAGTTGGTTATGGCGTCGAAGGCTTGCTCATCTAAATTTTCGATATATGAACGATCTTGTTTCTGGTGAAATGGTCAGAGGTTTGCCTCTCCTCAAGTTCTAAAACGATCATCTATGTGCTGCCTGTGAGTGTGGGAAGAAATCGAAGAAAGGTCATCCTACCATCATCGAAAAATCAATCTCAGAACCGTTAGAACAGCTTCATATAGATCTATGTGGACCCTCTACTGTATAAAGTCTATATCACAAGAAATACATTCTTGTGATTGTGGATGATTTTACAAGGTTCACATGGGTTTTCTTCCTCAGGCACAAGTCCAAAACCGCCTCGGAACTTATTACCTTCATTAAGGGTATTGAAGTTCTAGTGAAACTGCCTGTTCATCGAATCTGAAGTGATAATGGCTCGGAGTTTACCAATGTTACCGTTGAGAAATTCCTATCCGAGAAAGGTATTGACCACAATTTCTTGGCTCCCTACACCCCTCAACAAAACGGCATGGCGAAAGACATAACAGAACCTTAGTTGAAGCTGCTCGATCGATGCTCAATTTTACAAATCTTCCACTTTATCTTTGGGCTGAAGTTGTGTCCACTGCTTGCTTTACTCAGAATCGTAGCATCATCAATCGATGTCTCAATATGACACCGTACGAAGCCATGAATGGTCGTAAGCCGAGTATTGATGGGTTTTTGGTGAAACAAATAAACTAGAAAACAATTCCTAAGTTCACATGCAACCTACTTTGGATCTATGTTTTAACTATTAAACATATAACTTTGAACTGCAAAACAAGAACCCTAGAGGAGAGAGGCTAATTTTGAAATTAACAAACTAGAGTTTAAGAGTTACATACCTTTCAATTGTTATAGCAAACAATTGACAATCCTCTTGATCTTGATCTTGATCTTCTTGGAAGCTTAGCACCACAAATGTAATGCCTCTAATGGAATCACACCCAAGAGCTAGCAAGAAGGAAATTAGAAGGAGAGAGAGAGAGATGGAGTATGCAATTTTCAGCCCTAGGGTTTCACCAATGAAGGAGTGCGCGAATTCAGGAGCTGGGAGGCTACTTATATAGCTGAGGGATCTAGGGTTTAGGGAAAACCCTAATACTCCTTTGCTTGGGGCCTAAGCTAATCCAAAGGCCTTATCCAAAGCCCCTTGGACGAAATCCTTAGGGTTTCCCCTATAGATTTCGTCCACCTCCTTCCAAGGAGGTTCTGGAGCCTTCCACTCAACTATCTGATAATTGCAAACTAGTCCCTGCACTTTATAATTAATACTTTTAACCCCAAAATTAATTCTAATTAATTTCTGGCTAACTATTAATTAAACATAATGATTTCTAATTAATATATTAATCTTTTAACATATTAATAAATCATTTATATTAATTTATTAATCTTATAAATTAATATCTCTCCTTTCATAATTTCCTTGTCCAGTTGCTAGGTTTGAGGGCAACCCAAAAGGATTGTGCTGCTATCAATTCAAGTACATACCAATTATAGTTATGGACTTAGACACCTAATCCAATAGAGTATCTCCTTTTTGCATGTCTTTGGCTGTCGGTGATTTATCAAGAACAATCGTGATCAGCTCACAAAATTTCAGCCCAAAGCCGACGAAGCAATTTTTCTTGGATACTCAGCAAAATCAAAAGCTTACCGGATTCTGAATCGACGAACTCGTGTTCTTGAAGAAAGATTTGATGTCACCTTTGATGACAACTACGTTAGGAATTCTGGTCCAACCCATGTCACAACTTACATCATGGAGTCTGATGCACCATCACCAGGATGTTCGAATCCTCAAATATTTCATGAAGTCGATTTTGAAACCATGTTCGGACCATCAGAAACAGCTCTTGATTTAAAATCTCGATCAAGACAATCCTCATCATTTGTATCTCCTACTTCCCAAAATGTTTCTGGTCCGACCCCCACTTTTCATCCATTTGATTTTGAACCGTTTCAACCTTCTCAGGTTGAGGCAGAGAATGGTCTAGCTTCGCTTGAATCAAATGTGGAAGGATTTCAAGATGCAGCTGATCGATGTACTAAATTCGATCCTATTACGGACAACTACAATGACAACGTCAACTTCTTTGACTTTCCGGACGAAAATGATGTTGATATCTCCGGTTCAGAAGTTCATTGGGAGAATCATCCTCCAATTCAAGTTGTTCAGGGGGAGCAACACAACCACATCCTTGATGTCGGATCTTCTGCTGCAGAAGAGCTTCTAAGACTACACATTTGGACCAAGGATCATCCTCCAAAACAAGTTATTAGAAATCTAAACACCGGTATTCAAACTCGCTCTGCCACTAACATCCAAAATGAATGTCATTTCACAGCATTTATCACAATGGTTGAACCAAAATCCATCAAGGAAGCACTTGAACATGCTGATTAGATTACAGCCATGCAAGAAGAGTTGGAAGAATTTGACATAAATGAAGTGTGGACTCTCATTCCTCCTCCTCAGGATCATCCCATTGTAGGTATGAGATGGGTGTTCCGAAACAAGCTAGATGATGCAGGAGTTATCATTCGAAATAAAGAAAGATTGGTGGCCAAAGGATTCACACAGATTGAAGGACTTTATTATGATGAGACATTTGATCTTGTTGCCCGTCTTGAAGCCGTCAGAAGATTTCTTGCTTATGCAGCTCATAAAGGCTTTAAAGTTTACCAAATGGACATTAAGAGTGCTTTTCTTAATGTTGAACTTGATACCGAAGTGTATCTCCAACAGCCTCCCGGTTTTGTCAATCCTTCTTATCCGAACTACTGCTACAAACTCTGAAAAGTTGTTTAAGGCCTAAAGCAATCTCCTCACGCCTGGTACAAGACTCTCACTGACTTTATCAATTGTTTTGGTTTTCAAAGAGGAATTCTCGATCCTACCATGTTCCTAAGATCAAATGGAAAACATCTCATGCTGGTTCAAATCTACGTTGACGATATCATTTTTGGATCTACGAATTCATCAATGGTTGCTGATTTTGCCAGATTAATGATTAGTCGATTCCAAATGAGCATTTTCTTCCTAGGTCTCCAAGTAAAACAGACCAACAGATGAATCTTTATTCACCAAGAAAAATACATTTCCTAGCTTCTCAAAAAATATTCGATGGACACATGTGTCTCTGCAAAGGTACCTATGGGTTTCAGACACAATATCTTCTCGGACCCATCCGGTGTTCCTGTTCATGAAAAGAAGTTTAGATGAATGATTGGATCGCTACTCTACCTAACAGCAAGTCATCCGGACATCATATTCTCCACAAGTTTGTGTGCCAGATTCCAAGTTAATCCAAAGATGTCTCATCTTTTGGCTGTTAAGCAAATATTCTGATACCTCAAAGGTACAAAGAGTCTCGGAATCTGGTACCCAGCAAATGAGAGTTTCCTCCTACAAGCATACTCCGATTCGAACTATGGTGGTCTTCAATTGGACAGAAAAAGCACCTCTGGTGGCTGTCAATTTTTGGGTGGAAGACTGGTTAGCTGGTCATCTAAGAAGCAGAACTGCATTGCACTATCAACAGCCGAAGCGGAATACATTGCTACTGCTAGTTGCACTTCTCAGGTTCTTTGGATGAAATCACAACTCATGGATTATTGTTACCGGTTTCAACAAATTCCAATCTATTGTGATTCACAAAGTGCCATTGAGATTTCACACAATCCAATTCAACACTCCATGAAGAAACATGTTGATAAACGGTACCATTCCATTAAAGATCATGTTTTAAAAGGAACCATTGAACTTATTTATGTTCCATCTGACGATGAAATTGCTGATGTCTTTACTAAGTCATTAGACGAAACCAAATTCAATGGTTTTCTGAACAAAATGGGCGTGATGTTGCCTGATCCTCAATTCTTTCAAGAGGCTTGCACTCTCTGATGTTATCATCAGGAAGTGAAATAATTTCGAAGTCAAATTTAAATTTTTCATCTCGGAATTGTATCCTCTCGGAGTAAATAGGATCATTTTACATGTCTTTTTACCTAACCTCTTCTTCTAGTCATAAGTTGTACAGCTCTCTCAATCTTTAGAAGTTCTTGACCAATATAGTCACATTGGTATTTTGTTTGATCTCATCTCGGAATCTGTATCAAAAAGTGTGTTATGAAGTTCATCTCGGAATTCAACTCCGGAACGGCAATGTGCTTTCATCTCTTATCCTGTCCGAGATCAGTTCCTTCTCGTCTCGGAACTTCAAAATCTGTTTAAAATATGTCCTCTAAGATCTTCCTTTATTTTACCTCTGATATTCAGGCTGAGTCTGTGCAATCTCAGACTCTAGATCATGTACAAGTATTTTCATTTTCATCTCGGAAGTATCTTATGACAATCTATCTCGGAACTTTCATGCTCCGAGATCACATTGTAAATCCATCTCGGAACCTTTTTGCTCCGAGATCCTTCTCTTGAAAAGAAACTGAAAAGGTTTTTCGTCATTGTTTCTGAAACGTTTTCTTCATTACTCAAACGGTTATATTTCTTAATGATGATTATCCTTTAATCCTAGAAAATCGCACTTTTTTTGCACATGTTTCCATAAAGTAAACATCATGTCAATCAAATGACGGTTTCCATTTTGCATGTCTTGCCATAGTATTCTTTCATCCTTGCAGGTCAACTCATTCCAAATGTAGCAACACATTTAACGCGGTCCATATCCATATCCGGGTTTCATGATTACACTTTTTAACCCGACCCACCATCTTCTAACCTATAAAAGCCACATCAAAACCCATTTGTCACTTTACGCTATCAAAACCTTCATCTATTTCTCTCTACAAGAAAACTGTTCTTCGAGCATTAAAACCCTGCAACAATGGAATCTTCACAATCTGCTCCCAAAATCACCAAAACTGCTCCCAAGAAGAAATCCTCTAAGGGTTCGGCTTCATCATCGTCAACAGAACCGTTCCTCAGCGATACCACTCAACTCTTCTCCCTGGATCCAATGGACTATGACGAGGCTATCCGAGTCATGATCGAGTTTATAGCTCGCCATCCCATCTCAGTTCCACTCACCAAAATTCCTGACCCACCCATTCCCCTTCGTCTCCTTCACACTGCCTTTGAAAGAATCAAGATTTAAGACGGGGTTCTTGAGACTAAGATCATTGGTGACCGTATTGTACCAGTTTCAAAGCACACTTTATTGAAGGCTATTGGGATTCCGGAAAACCCTAAGGGTTTCAAGGTTCAAGAACCCTCATCTGAAGAGTTTCAGACGTTTCTCAATCTCATTGGGTACGCTGAAGAGTTCAAAGCAAAGAAATTCAAGAAATCTGCAGTTCATGGGCTATGGACAGTCCTTATGCACTTAATCCATCGAGGTCTGTCTGGGAAACATGGAGGCACGTACACAATGAGCAAGGATTGGCTCTATGTCATATGCAACATCTTTTCCGGGAAGACGAACGTTTTCGATCTAATGGAAGTCTTATGGCAAGACTTTCAGAATTTTGTTGTCAAAAGAAAGCCTCAAGAGATATCGAGTCCGAGATTTAGGGCTCTGACCATTCAACAGTTGTACCGAGAGAGGCAAGAACCAATCTCAGTCGATATAATTCCGAAAGAGGTATTTCTATCTTTCAAAACTATTAAGACTTATCGCCTTCTGAGGCATCTTTCGGACCGATTCGTAGATTGCCTGAACATATGTTGGCTACTCTACCATCCGAGTCCCCTCATTTAAAACAACACTTGGAGACTTCGATTGTGTATAGCCCTACACAGTCTACCCCTATCTCCGTTGAGCCCACCTTAGATGTGGTCAAGCCAGTCTCAACTGGCGGAAAGAAAAAGATGGCTCGTAAAAGAAAGACCTCTCCCTCCAAACCTAAAGCCAAAAAGAGAGCCAAATTCGACACTTCCTCTCAAAAGGAATCTGTCAAATACATTCTGACTGACTCTGGTCATCCTCTAACCCCTCTTTCCCACTCGTCTGAAGTACCCTTCGGAGTTTAAAAAAAAGTTGCACACACTCACGGGGAGTCTCCACATAATCCACCCTCACCTTCCCAACAAGGTGATGTCGGTGTTGAACAAAGTTCCTTGCACCCCCCGTGGAACGCACCCACGAGTCATATCAGATATCCCTCATTCTTCTTCCACACAAGCACGATTTGAGACCCCTGTCTTGGATCCCAAGCATTCCGAAGTGGGAGTTGTCCCTCCTACCTCGGATGCCACAATTGGTCTGATACCTGGAAAAAGTAAAGGACGACCAGTTTCTAATGATCCGGATTAGTTAGACTTTGTCAGCAAGGCTCATACAAGGCATCTAGAGCTCACCAGATCAGAGGTTGAAGCAACTCTCATCTCGATGAGAAATAGAGCTATTCAGAGCAACCGACCTTTCGTTGCTCCAGCTAATGATGTAACTGACCAGGAGTTTGCATCTGGAGAGACCCACCACGACAATATCATCTCGGACAACCCTATGAAGTCTCCCCACCATGATGCACTTCACCCTGATCCTGATGAGGAAGACTCGTTTGAATTCATACTCAATGACGATAGCGCTTCCATTGCTGCTCCTCATGTTCGCTCATCTATTCGCCTTTTTTAGAAACCATCTTCATCTAGTCCAGCTTATGACTTCGGACTCTCATCATCCTCATCCGAACCAGTTGATGAAGAAATTACGATCAAGCTCACAACAATATTGAAGGAGAAACTGAAACCAATCCTCCCGAGGATGATCAAGCAACAACTGCCAACAAACCTGGCCCTTCCAAACCGCCTGTGAATGAAGACCATGATAAAGCCAAGACTGCGAGTTCCTCCTCGGACACGGGATCATCAGCAGGAAACTATGTTGATCCTTTTGCCTTGATGGAACTCCGAGACAATGTCCCTGATGCAGTCTCCAAGGTTGAATCATTGGACAAGTCGGTTGCCCATCTTGACTCCAAAATTGATGCCAAAGTGTCTGGTCTTGAAACTAAGTTGGATGTAACTCTTCTTTCCCTCTTGGACGTCAAGAAACAAGGGCCCTTTGATGAAGAAAGAGCTCAACAGATGGATCAACTCACCTCCATCCGTCTCAAGCACACCATTGAGGAGGTCGAGCAGAAGTATAATTCCAGTCGTGACCATTATCTCGACACCATCACCACCATGCTGAAAGTACACGATGACATGATCACTGCCACCAATGAGCTGATTAAACAGACGCATGTCAGGCATGAGAAACAGATTCAAAGGATGGAGAAGGAGATAAAGAAGAAAGATGAGATGAATCTCATTATGCAACAAGTTCTCATCAAACACCTCAGGGCCTGCTGGAATATTGTGGACGTTACGAACAACAAGTTCGATGAAATGTTGTCCATTCTTGCATCTTTATTTGACCATCTCAAAGCTTAGGCTCCGACTGCTGAAGCATATGATGCCCTTACCTTGCAGATGAACACCAGCTTTCAGAAGGTGTTTAATCGTCTCTCAGAATATCAGCACTCTGCTTTGCGTGCCTCGGTTGCCAGGCCATCCGATGCAAGAGGGGGAGAAGGCCCAAGCAACAGACACAATTCTATCACTTGGAAGCCTGCCTCGGAGTTCAAACTCCAAGATAAGTCTGATGATGAATATGTTCAGATTGTTTCCACAAGTACTCCATCTGATGATGATGATGATGATGATGATGATGATGATGATGATGATGATGATGATGATGATGATGACAGGTATATCACCAATACAGTGATAGGAATTCAAGCTCGAAGGAAGTTTCCAGCCAAAATTCTTTCCGAGGAAGAGTAGAGGATATGGTTTGCTGTCTCATGACCATCATCCTTAGCTGATGTTCTAAAAAGAAGCCGTGAAATGGCTAAGGCAAAGCCTAAGCTCACAGTTGAAGCTTTCCGATCCACTCAATCGATGTTGCCTATGATTCCCTCGCCTAGAATTGTTCCAATAGATGAGGGTTTTCCACTTCGGAAATGTGATAACATTCTTAAAGAGCCCCTGATTCCTCCACCTCCAGAATTCATCGTTGATGAAAACATATAGCATATCATCTCGGTCCTAAATAAGCAACAAGACAAGGACAAAAATCCCATCTCGGAATTTCAAAGCTCCAAACAGACCACCAGGAAGCCTGATGGTTGGTCTCAGGAACAGATCGCTCAAGCTCTTGAAGAGAGCATCCTAATTCAAGCTCTAAAAGACAACCCCAATCCAATGCTAGGGCTTTCCCCACTCAGCAAAGAAGGAATAATTCATGACTTGGATATAGTGTCATTTATGTATTATGACCTCCCAACCCAGGATTCGGACCAACTTGATCTTCCCATCTCTCCATACGGCAAGTTCTATATCAAATTCGCCCCTCTCCACCCAAAAGTTGATCCTCAAATGATCATCAGAACCGAAAGAGAACGTTTGAAGACTTTCTACTCCTTGAACGCACGTCCCCAAAAGGAAGTGTGGTCTCAGAAGAGAATAACCAAGATATGCGGGTTTGCAAGGAAGGTTTTGACAAAGTTTGATTTGGATTTTCTTTGGCATCGCTTCTATGTTTATCGGAATAAGACAACACAGCTCACCATCACAGACGCCGACTTCCTAGCCATCAATCCTAATGACATCTTTACCATTGTTGCTCATTTCTGAATGCTTCAAGATAGTTAGATGAGCATGGCTGCCTATAGCGCTGCAACGCGTTACTTGAAGGATTATGTTGCTAAGTTTTGTAGATGCGACTTTGAATTGGCTCACTTCTTCAGAACTGAAAAGTTATTGGCAAAGATTGACTTCAAACTGCCAGAAGCTGAAATCTTGGCAGAAGGGTCAATTGATGAACCGGTGTTGGGGTACGTCTACCTTCAAAAGAAGAAAAACAAGAAGGGCTTCTTCTGAGTCCTAGATAAGCATCACGTCCCCTCCAAATCTCTTAAAAAGTTCATCAAAAATGCAGCTAAGTCAGATGCCCCCGAACATGTGAAGTCCAAGTTTATAAGTCAACTTCAATGGTATCTTGAAGTCCGAGATTGGTTGTGTCAGAGCTCATGTGTTCATCCAAGAAGAAGCCAACTAAGCTGACTAGATTGCTAAGTTCACTTAGGGGGAGATTGTTAGAACCTGAAAAGTGAACCAATAGCAATCACAAGTATTAAAGATCTGAAGTCAGCAAGTTCCGAAGTAGAGATGGAGTCCGAAGTGAAGACCATTCCGAGATGGAGCAAAGATCCGAGATTGATAGTTTGTTTATGTATTTATTGTTTCTTGTCTTTTTAAGTGATGTAACGTTTCATAGGACTTTGCATTTTGTATCAGTTAGATAATCAGTTGTTAGAAGCTTTTTATTATCCAGTCCTAGGAACGTTTTGTAGTTTGTACGATGTACCTCCTTTTCCTATATAAGGAGTGATTTTAATGACAAGAAATATATGGATTGTTACTCTAAAGATAGCAAATATCCCTCTTAACTCTCTTTCACTTTTCTCTCAAGTCAAAACCCTTCACAACATTCTTCTTGTTCATTTATTGTCTTTACATTTATCATACTCATAGTTTCTTCATTTAATACTTGTGTACTTTGTTGAATCTTTACTTCAAGTCTCGACTAGTATTACCAGAATTGACTGGAACATCAATTAAGAGCATACATTAATATTTAAGATTAACTCAAGGTTTGATTTTTCAAACCTTGTCCTTGCGCATTGATTCTTGTACTCACAAAGATCCGTTATAAAGTCTCAAGCATTGGCAGACTTTATGGCTGACTTTAATGATGATCTACAAACTGAAGTAGAAGTAGAAGCCAAACAACTTCTAGAAGAAGAAAACATGGGAAGATGGCCACTATTCACAGATGGAGCTGTGACATCCCCAATTTCACGGCCAGAAAAGACCGGTTTAATTTATGCTTTTAAAATAATTTCAGAGTAATCATTTGATTAAAAGTGTTGTGGAATTTGTTCCCAGAAAAACATGATAAATATGTTATCAAATCATTTCCGAAGAAATGTATTTTATTCACTTAAACCATTGGGATGTCATTGTCAATACAAAAACATAAGCATAAACAAAACTTACATTCATTTACACTAGTGATCTACTTCTCTTTTAATCTCTCAGTGTAAAGCAACTTCGTATCGATACCTGTGATACAATTAAACTGAGTGGGTCAGGCTTGGGAGTCTGGTGAGCATATATGGTTTTCAACCCACAATAAATAATAAACTTATTAAGTTCTCAATCAACAATAAATTTATTAATTCCATCAACCAAAATAACCCTAATTACCCATTCCCATTATCCTCACTTTACGTCCCTAAAACAACTATCATAAGGGACCAAACCTAAGGATTATCACTAGGGGCGACAACATTGCTTTGGGAGTTCCTCAGCAAGTTATGTCAAATAAAACAAACATCGGGGTAACAACATTGCTTTCCCTCAACAAGTTATGTCAAACAAGACATCCTAACATAAAACAACCAACAAGGTGACAACATTGCTTTCCTTCAGCAATTTATGTCAAATAGGCACGAAGTCACATCGTCGACATGTGCTAGTCCATGGCTCTTATTCATCGACGGTATTTCCCACGGGAGTTCCCCCCCCCCCCCTGCAATACATGTCAATGGGTTTTCCATATACTAAGTCCATAGCTCTTATTTATCGACGGTATTTCCCATGAGAGTTCCCCCCCGCAATACATGTCAATGGGTTTTCCATACAGCTGATGAACATACTTAAGGGGTTTCCCCAGCCTTACATGCCCTAAAGGCACTCATGAGGGGAATAGAGTACAGCGAATGAACACTTATGTCCATTAACACCTACAGGTTACGAGCCTGCTAGTGTCCCACAGACCGTCAAAACAGTCCATGGTTGTCATCCATACTCTGTTGAATGACGGGGGTTTTAGAGTACAGCGAATGAACACTCAAGTCCATTAACACCTACAGGTTACGAACCTGCTAGTGTTCCGCAGACCGTCTAGAACAGTCCATGTTGTCATCCCTACTCTGCTGAATGACGGGGGTCAAAGTTGGGTAAGGGCTTTTCTCATATTGCACCACTCACGCCAACATTTGGGTAAAAGCTTTTCCCATATTTCACCACTCACTTTCAACTCATAATCTATATCACTGATCATCTCATCTATCCAACTCACTTTTCATCACACACCCACTATTTAACTCATGATCTATATCACTAACTCATGAAGCTCGTCCGATCACTTCATAAAAGAACAAAGACTCCAAAGCTCTTCCAAATAAAAGTATAGGGAAAATACTGATAAAGTACTCCCGTACGCTCCCGTACCCCGACACGTAATAGTGTCGAAAGGAAGAACTAATGGATGAACACATAGTTCAAAAATACCTAATGAACATATAGTTCAAACATACGTACCGATTACAAGTCTACTAACGTTCCACTGGGCTATCTAAAATAGTCTGTGGCCGTTGTCTATACTCTGCTAGATGACTAGATCATCTTAAACATCGATACCTCTCATCAATTTTTATTTCATCACACCTCATCTAATTAATCTACCCATGTTTTACCCAACATATTTGTAGATAAATATATATATATATATATATATATATATATATATATATATATATATATATATACAGTTTAAAACTTGTATAAAACATCAATTCAACAGTCACCTCAAATAAACAATTAATATATTTACATATAGCACGTATTTTAAGGTAAATACTTTATATCTATATTTAAGGTGAAAGTGACTATACACTCACCTGATTTAATGAAAATCGGGCAGCAATTCGTTTCCTAAAACGATCGTTTCTAATAAAACCGGGAGTTTTATTGAGAAACCGGGCTCTGCGAGGGTCGGGATTCGAAACCGAAAAGATAAATTTTCCGGGCCTTCGGGCACTCCAGGACGTGTTCCGGGCGTTGGAAATGATCTCGGGGCATCGGGGGAAGCGAAAATGGCTAAAATATTGAAAAATGGGTGAAAAATGACAATTTTGGAATTTCCCCCGGAAGATCTCGCATGGCTTCTATTTATAGGGGTCAGCTTGCGAGGGTTCGGCCGAGAAGGAGGAGTAAGCGAAGGCAGGTGGCATCCGCGGAGCGAGGCCAGGTGGCGAGTGCGAGCTTCGGACACGCGAAGGGCACGCGGCGCCTTCGGATTGGGACAGCGAAGCTCGGATGATGAGTCAGAAGCGAGGCGCGTCGGAAGATCATTGGACCACACCCTCGGTCAAATCAGCAAGCGACACGCGTGTTGCGCACGGGCTATGCATGCGAGGATCACGTGGCCAGCACCATTCCTTGCGAATTTTCTCGAAAATTGTGCCCATTCTTGTAAAATCCATAACTTTCTCATACGGGCTCCGTTTTTGACGTTCTTTATATGCACGCGTAGGTAAAATTACGCTCTACAACTTTCGTTTAGACTTCCTTGGCTAATTTTGACTTTAATTTTTAAATTATTATTTTTAACAGACCGGGACAGGAAATCCGTTAAAAATTCATAACTTCTTCATCCGACGTCCGTTTTTGTCAGACTTTTTACTGTTGTGCCATAAATGACGAGACCTTCGATTCTCGTTTAGGTCGTGTCAGATAAAAATCTCTCGATCTAAAATTCGAGTTTTTAGCTGTCTACAGCTAAGCTGAAACTTCGAAAAATCATAACTTCCTCATACGAAGTCAGATTTGGGCGTTCTTTTTATACCTACTCTCGGTTTAACGAACACTACGAGTTTCGTTTAGATCACTAAGGCTAAAAAGTAGTTTATCAAAAACTCACTTTTTACGACATTCGGCACCGTGCCGGTTTATCGTGAAACTTCGACAGGTCATAACTTCTTCATTATAACTCGGATTTCGGTATTCTTTATATATCTGTAATCCTTGTCACGCCCACTACAAGTTTCCTAATAGATATTGGCTTTATCTAATATTTAATTTTGACGCTCATTTTTATTCTTAATTAATTAAACCCTAATAATTAAGCATAAAACACATAATTCACATAATATTCACATAATTCCTTTTCATTTCTTCTAAATGAGTTACAAAGGTTCACCTAGACCATTATGTCAATATTAATGCCTAGCCTAGAAACACTGGCGTTACAGGAGCATCAAACCAAAGAGGAACCAGCCTAGGGATCATACTAAAATCGTCACAGGGGGACATCCTACCCCAAGAAATCAGTTGTGAGTTCAATGCAACCAACAATGAAGCAGAATATGAGGCACTAATCATGGGAGTACACTTAGCCAAGGATCTTTGAATCAAGGATCTTCGTGTAATTGTCGATTCGTTATTATTGACTAACGATTTTAATGGATCCTATGCAGTAAAAGGAGAAAGGCTAGAACCATATCTCCTGATCCTCAAAAACTTAGCCTCAAAATTCGAATCATTTAGCCTAAACCAATTCCATAGATAAGACAATGTTGAATCAGATTCTTTAGCCAACCTAGGATCTTCTCTTAGGATCCCGCCTGAGACCATAATCCCGATAATCCACGTGTTAATCCCAGCGATCGAGGATCCTGCCAAAAGACTGAAGGATCCCAACGATCAAGAAGAAACTACCAACGTCGCTACTATCCAAGACCCCAATCCTCAACTTCCTTATCAGGATCCTAACATCAACGATCCTTCCCCAACCTTAAGATCCTGGATCCAACCTATTATGGAATACCTCCAGAATGGTACAATCCCAAAAGAGAAAAAAAGGGGACATAGCATTCAGAACAAGGGTCTCAAGGTTTGTTATAAACCAAGGAAAATTATATAAAAAATCTATGGTAGGTCCATACCTTAGATGCTTAGAAGATCACGAAGCTGCAGAAGTTCTAAAGGATATAAATGAAGGAGACTGCAACAATCACACTGGGGGGCAGATCCTTATGCTCCAAAGTGTTGAGGACAAGATACTACTGGCCAACCATGAAGAAAGATTCCTTCATTCATGCTTAAAAATGTGATGCTTGTCAAATACATAGCAACATCCTACATCAACCATCAGAACCTCTATCAAGTGGGGGATGGATATAGTGGGCAAAATTGGTGGTAGCTCCTGTAGGAAAGGTCTTCATGTTGGATTAATGTCTAAGTCCATAACTATATTTGGTATGTACTTGACCCGACCCGGCATGGTCCATTTGGGTTGCACTTCACCGGCACAATTTATATGGATAGTCTTTTGAGAATAGTATATTTATGATTTATATTAATATATTATAAGTTCTAATATATTAATATGGAATCATATTATTTAATTAGTATTGATCAAGAATTAATTTAGAATTAATTAAGTGATCAAAAAGAACTAATTAAATATGGACTCTTATATATATGGAATGGGCCAAGTTCATTTAGGTTGGGCTAAGCTTTCATGGATGGTCCATGGAGCTTTTAACCCATGGATCCTATGTAAATGAAAGGTCATGGGTATTAGGGTTTACATGGATGTAACCCTAATCCTCCATAATATATAAAGGGGTCCTTGGCTCACAAAATTGACACAAGTGTGTGAAAATAAGAGTGGGCCGATTTTAGTGTGCATACATATTCTCTCAAGTTCTTCCAAGGTGTTTTGGTGATTTGTGATTCCATTTGAGGCTTCCACACTATTGGGGCTAAGCTCTTAAAGCTTGAAGACATCAAGCTACATCAAAGGTATGTCATCTAACTAGAACTTTGTAGTATAAGTGCTTCATAATATGCTAGTTAGGATGAAACCTTGGAATAGTTAATATTTGCATGTATAATAGAGAAAACATAGATCTAAGGTTTATAGGGTTGCATGTACACCATAGGAGTGTTAGAATGCTCAAAACCCAACAGTGGTATCAGAGACATGGGTTGTTTTCTGTTATATTGATGCAAATGTTTTATTTTCAAGTTGAAAAAAAAAGGAAAAAAAAACATGACGTTTGTCAAATTTTAAGATAATTACTTGTTTTTGTGAAAAACTAATTATTTGTAAAATTTGAATCATTTGCTATATGAGTTGAATTAGGTCAAATTTAGTAAAAGATAAAATGATATGATTATTTTATTAGTTTTAAAAGTTTGATCCAAAGAGTTTTTGAAACCTCCATAAGTTATGGATATGAAAAGGTTTTTAAAAAAATTGATTCAAAGTTTTTTATGAAGTTACAAAACTTGGTCTTAATGTTTTAAAGAATTCCATAACTTGTTCTTAAGTTATGGAACATGAAAAGTTTCATCATAAAACAAGTATTTAACTCCATAAGTTATGGAATCCAAAAGTTTTCAAGAGTTACAAAACTTGCCCTCAAGTTTTGGAATTTGGAAAAAGTTTTTTTATGATAAAAAAAAAAGAATTGAATTCTAAAACTCTTGGGTTCATAACTTAAACAATTAATTAAATGGTTTTAATTTTGAATTTAATAATTGGAATTATGATGTTTTATTGAATAATTCTATTAACTCTTATGGACTTTATTAATAGATAATTAAAGTGTTTAATTAAAAGAGAATTAATAATTCCATAATGACATGGTTTAAATTTAATTAAATTAAGAGTATAGTTTAATTAATAGATTAAACCACCAAGTATTTTAAATGTCTAAAATACACCCTTATACTATTATAATATTAAAAGTTTAATATATTATATGTATAAGAGCAGGTCGTCTTACCATTAGTAGGCCTCATTCACGAAGCCGGTCTATAAGGGGGGTATAAGGTTACTGCCTATAAAATGGCAGTTTAATGGGTGTCCACTCTCACCCACCGCTTCCTTGACTGGTGGAGGGTCGTTAGCCGAACAGGTAGGACAAGGACTATAATTCTCCCTTCATTAAAAGTATTAATGATAAATACTAAGTAACTAAACTTTTTATAAATTCCCAATCTTAGTTACTTAGGAAAATGTGAATAAGGTGCTAATCCATGAAATTACACTTTGCACTTTGTTTAAGCTGTTAGTGGAGCGTGTGTGGTTAACCGGCACACTAACCTGGACTTAACAAGGTAGGCAAAGGGTAACTTAATGTTTATCATAGTATCGTTGGAGCGTGTGTGGTAAACAGGCACATCGATTGAGGGGTAAATATTAAGGGTACCAAGTATATTTGCATGGTTACTTCACACCTTGTTTTGTGATCCTCGGCATCCCAGTCACAAAACCTGAAGGGCACACTCGAGATTGAAACATGCCATTGAAAAGTTCAATGAATCTCAAAAGAATCTAGGAGTTTCAAAACCAATTAAAACCTAATAATACATTTCGTTTATCTTGGTGGAAATTGGTGAATCGTCATTCACCTACCTTCAAATATTTTATAGCTTGGATTACGGCATCCCTCTTCCAAGTTATAAAATAGTTTGTTGGGTCCTAGCCTTAATATATCATATTGGGTGTTATATTAAGGACTTAAATCAACTTTACGTGAATTTCTCCCATTGTTGATGTCTGGTTTAGACAACAATGATCTTCCCAAACCAAACTTTCCTAATGAATATGACTTCCCGAGTTTGGCTCATGGAAGTCATACTTCTCTTCCTCCACCTCCTCCAATTATTCTCCCTAACCCACAAGTTCAAGGTCACTCAAGCCCTAATGGCAAGCAAGGTCTATGTGTGATCACATCTTAGAGATGAAGTCACATATTGACAAGCCGGGAGAGTTGGGTGTCAAAGTCTTGAGAAAGTTGGATGTTCAATCACTTTCTAAGTCACATAGTGAGTTCCTTTGGGACTACTATGAAACAGACTATGACATGAACCTTAATGATCATATCTATTTGCTTGGTGTTGCTGAATCAGCAATGATTTGGAACGATAGTAAAGCAAATTTGATTAGAAGATCAACTTCCCAAAAACTTTATGGACAGTGACAATGGTGACACTGGAAATCCAGAAAAAGCATTCTCTTCCCAATGGAAAGGGATTGACCATAGTCAACCCGGTTGACCAAATGGTAAAGAGAAAGGCTAAGTCTGAGATAGTCTCATTACCAAAGGGTCCATATGTTTATTTTGCCAAAGGAAGGGGCGTTGATTGCAAAGCTGCCAAATTTACCTAAGGATGTTAAAGTCAATAAGTTTGACTCTACATCAGGTAGAGCCCATTATCTAACTCTGTTAAGTTCTATTCTGAGATCCTCATTACATGATGTGACTGGGTCACATGTTGATGTTTTAAGAATCAAAGAATAGAGAGAAATCTTAAAGGAAGTATATGCTGATTCTGATCGCGAAGGTGGATTTCGATCGCATCAGAATTTTGAGCAGTTGCTTAAGAAGTTATGATATATTGCTAAGGAATAGATAACAACAATTTTCCATGTGGATTGTAAGGATAAGTTTTTCCGCAAAGTTTTAAAATAAAAGAAAATTGTTTAATTTTATTTATTTGAAGTATCCTTACAATGGAATTTGTGGAAAATTGTTGCTTATATGATTCCACTGACAGCAATATTGGAAAATGGATTTGATTCTTTCATTTGTGGTAGTGTCTAAATTTACCAAATCAGGAAAGTTCCTCATCGCCCAAGTTTCAATTGGACCGAAACTTGGAATCATGCAAGTTGAATAGTATGATGAATGAGAACTTTCAAGCATTGGAAAATCAAGACTAATTACTTGTTCACATGGATGTGTGAGTCAAGTGAAGGACTAAACGGATCGAGTACACATTCTTGTGCACTGGTCATGTCCACCACAAAGCTCGTTAAGACTATTTGATTTACTAAAGTTTAGTAAATATGGTTATACTTACAAGTTTAAGTATAATTCTGAAACATTGGAAAAGTCTCAATGTATGGCAGAACGAATAGGAAGAATCAAATTAGGCAGAAAGATAAAAGTTTCTCAAATCTGAAAAGATGGGAGAATACTTTAGTATCATGTTTGTGATCATCTTAATGATTTAGAAATCATATCACAATTAGTCCTCTAAAGGTCATCTTAGTGCATTATTATGACTAAGAAGAGGAGTCATGAATTGTTGAAATGGTTAGATCAGGAAGATGAGTCATACTTCGTTCCAAAACAATTCTTAGAGTCATACTCCAAGATTGTAACTTGAGTGACATATCTTAAAGAAAGGTTTAAAACACTTGTCAAATGTAAGAGTAAAAGTGTCCTACACTTGTACATTTGAAATTGGTAAGTTGTGATGTTTTGGATAAAACAAAGACCAACTGAGGCCAATTGTGTGAAGTGTTTGTCTTGATAAAGAATCGCACTATCTCTTGAATATTTGGCAAGATAGTCTTATATGTCAAGAGGATAGTGGGAGTCTTAAAGATCCTAAAAAGAATTTCAAGAACTAATCAAGAACTAGCACACGAATTGAGGTTTATAACCTATCGTGTTGACATATTCTGTGCCCATTCCAGTTAAAGTTGGCTTTGCATAGGAGTTCTGAAAGTTCTCAATTGGTTGCATAACAACTTGGAAGCAATGGCAGGCCCTGTACTGCCAGGTGGCAAGAAGTTAAGATTGCATAAGTTCAGTCCATATGAGTTTGGATTTGTCATTATCCTTGTCTTGTGACTATGGTTTTGACGATTCACATGGATAAGAACACATACACCGTAAAATCTAAGGGTCATAAGGTTTCTCTCCGATTCATGAAAATGATGGTGAGGAAACACTTCCACCAAGTAGATTTGAAGCAGATGGCATAAGGTCTAAACAATTGAGACTATGATTACGACATCCCTTTTCATAGTTCTGAAATTGTTTAGACACACATGCATGCTATCTAAGGAAAGGTGTATGATTTTGATAAAGTTTTATCAAAGCATCTCGTATCAGAAATCTGAACTTTGGTAAGAAAGTCAATGAAGTATTGATTTCTAGAAGTCCAGCTGATTTCTGAGTACATGTCAAAGCTAGTGGGAGCATAAGTGTTATGCTAATAATCATCATGTTAGTGGGAGCATGATAATTATTGTTGGTGTTGCAAGTTAGCAATGTTAATTATAGAAAACAAAAGTTTCAATTCGTGAGGCTGCAGGGATTGAAAAAGTTGTTTTGCTATAATTAAGGGAGAGGATATACTTCATTTCAGTTCTAAAGGCTTAGATTGAGACCTTAATCATCTTTAGTCAAGAATATATATATATATATATATATATATATATATATATATATATATATATATATATATATATGAATTTCATGTTGGATTGGTTCAACTTAAGGAAATTCTATATATTGCGTTCTCAAAATTCGATTATGATTACGGCATCCCTCTTCATAGTCAAATTTTGAAAACATGGCAAATAAAAATATTGTAGCAAAAGACTGGTCTAGAATCATGTCTTTATGTGAGACATCATGAATCGTGTACCATTTGCTTTGGGTACAGGATCGATTGCATGTGCTATAATATTTGTCATTTCTAAATTTTTCCAAATGCCTAGAGGCATTAAGAAGGGAAAAGGTCTAGAATTGGATATGACTAAAATGATTAAGCAATTGTCGAGGACAATCTGAGGTTTACCAAAGATTGGTTGCTCAGGGACAGTTGGAAGTATAGTGCTAATTTTGGAAGGACCATATTGACATATTCTGAAAAGAGGCATCTCTTATTCAGAAGTGATAGTCAAAATGAGAATATGGAGTTGTCTCCATAGGTGGAAGTTATCTCTGTAAGATTAGAAAACTTAATGCAAGAAGCATGTCCAAAGCAATGTACTTTGAATATGAGACTTAGTTTCCATGGAGTTGATCTCCATTGGAATACCTTATAATGACTGTTGACAAGTCTTTGTGACTTTGTACATATTCATTACAGGAGGGTCAGTGCATATAAGTTTAAAATCTAAACAGATTTCGATAAATGATAGGAATTTGAAATTCTCACATTTTTCGATAAGGATTTGGGAGTGTGAAATTAGAATCATTGAAATTATGTTCAATTGGTTTATTTCACAAAGTAAGGATCATAGAAAAACATAGAGTGCATACTTGGTGTATGGCAAAGCTATTGTTTAAGAAAAACATAGTGTACATGCTTGGAGCATGGGACAACTAGTGTTTTTAATTCAAGTATAAAGTTGATAAAACCGAAACAATGAATAATGAGTAATCAGTATGGTGATAAATAAAAGTGTTTATTTATATTCATAGGGTTTGATACCATATTTGATTCATTTATTCTTGTGTTTCACTTTGCATGTTTTGACTTCCAGAATAACTAAGTCGCTCTTCCTGAATGATTAAGTTATTCAAACCATCCACAGTCGGTCATATGTTGGAAGTAGATATGAATCAAGATTGTCATGGGTTGGTTTGTAGAGGTCCAAGTTATTGGACAAAGTGGTGCTACAACACTCATGAGTGCTCATAAGTTTTGAGTATTGGATTCAACCCGCGCTCATTTGAATCACTTCATGGATTTTATCACGAGTGATCATGAGACGATAATATCTTATATTCTTAAAACCTAGATATATGAGTTGTTACTATGAGTTGGTTATACATTGATTGCACGAAAACGCATTGGTAACTCGATGTTATAAAACGTGCCTTTGTGTATGATTCAACAAGTAGTAGAACAAGTCATATGAGTTGAAGTTTATCCATTCCTTTTACCTTCGGGATAAAAGCGATATATGTGGGCCCCTCGATGATTTAGCGATGACACATGTGAGTGCTTGGCCAAGCCAGGACTGATTTGATTTGTTCAATCAGTCAGTCATCATAAATCGAAAATCGGGAAACAACAAATGGACAGAGAGAATGATTATAATCCATGTCTCAGTCCATATGATATCTAGAATGGAGGAATATATGATCCCTTATCTAATGGACAAGTCATTGACAAGGTCAGAGTTCGACAGCGGCTTTAAGAGCTACGATTGCCAGTTAGGTTTTGAAGTCATACTCAATAATAGTTTTAGACTTATCCAAGTGGGAGACTGTTGGATTAATGTCTAATTCCATAACTATATTTGGTATGTACTTGACCCGACCCGGCATGGTCCATTTGGGTTGCACTTCACCGGCACAATTTATATGGATAGTCTTTTGAGAATAGTATATTTATGATTTATATTAATATATTATAAGTTCTAATATATTAATATGGAATCATATTATTTAATTAGTATTGATCAAGAATTAATTTAGAATTAATTAAGTGATCAAAAAGAACTAATTAAATATGGACTCTTATATATATGGAATGGGCCAAGTTCATTTAGGTTGGGCTAAGCTTTCATGGATGGTCCATGGAGCTTTTAACCCATGGATCCTATGTAAATGAAAGGTCATGGGTATTAGGGTTTACATGGATGTAACCCTAATCCTCCATAATATATAAAGGGGTCCTTGGCTCACAAAATTGACACAAGTGTGTGAAAATAAGAGTGGGCCGATTTTAGTGTGCATACATATTCTCTCAAGTTCTTCCAAGGTGTTTTGGTGATTTGTGATTCCATTTGAGGCTTCCACACTATTGGGGCTAAGCTCTTAAAGCTTGAAGACATCAAGCTACATCAAAGGTATGTCATCTAACTAGAACTTTGTAGTATAGGTGCTTTATAATATGCTAGTTAGGATGAAACCTTGGAATAGTTAATATTTGCATGTATAATAGAGAAAACATAGATCCAAGGTTTATAGGGTTGCATGTACACCATAGGAGTGTTAGAATGCTCAAAACCCAACACTTCATGCTAGTGATGACTGACTACTTCTCAAAGTGGATAGAAGCCGAAGCTTTTGTCCATGTAAGATACAAAGAGGTAGTCTCATTTATTAAACGCAATATCTTGACCAGGTTCGGGATCCCTGCCAAAATCATATGCGACAACGGATCCTAGTTTATAAGCAAGAGGACAAGATACTTTTGCACGAGTTGGTGAATACAAATGGTAATGCCCACTCCTGTTCACCCTCAAGCCAACGGTCAAGCAGAATCTAGCAACAAAATCTTAGTGAATAACTTGAAGAAAAGGCTGGACGAAAAGAAAGGAAAATGGGCAGAAGAACTTTCTTTCGTACTATGGGCAGATAGAACCACTTCCAAAGTAGCCACATGCCAAACCCCATACTCCTTGGTGTTCGGAGCAGAAGCAACGGTTCCCACTGAAGTGGTGATCCCAACAGGAAGATACCTACTTCAAAATCAAGAAAACAATGACAGGATCCTGGCCCATGATCTTGATACTATTGATGAACTCATGTATCTTTCCAAGATCCGCATCGTAGCTCATTAACATAGAATCACCAAGGCGTGCAACAAAAATATAAAAGTCAGAAGATTCCAAATAGGAGACTTGGTACTAAGGAAAACATTCAAAACACCAAGGATCTTAGTGAAAATAAACTGACACCTAAATGGGAAGGACCGTAACTTATAGATGTCGAAGCAGGAAATGGGGCATATTGGCTAGTTACCCTCGATGGAAATGTCTTGCTAAGATCCTAGAATGTTATACATCTTAAAGCTTATTTTATGTAAGTAATATTAGTCATTTTCCAACACCCTCAAGGTACACATACTCTTTACCTTTACCTTTTATTTTTATTATTACTATTTGCTCTCCTCAAATACCATTACTAACTTAAGCATTGGAGGGGTGTTAGCTAGACTAACGCCCACCCCTAGCTAAGGTTTGTTGTGAACAAGGAACTTAAGGATCTTGACACAAAAGGATCCTGACACACAGGGATCCTGATATACAAGGATCTTGACGATTTGAAGACCCTGGCACTTAAGAGTCAAATAGCTACAACGTTCTATAATTTTTAACACAACTAAGAATAGAGACTGATCATCTCTCCTACGAATAAGGGTACTTAATCCCCTCTAAGGTTTAAAGAGTTAATTACCTCTTTCATACGAGTTAAGGTTTTTACACCTCGCTTGGACGCACGTTATCTACTATGGGATTTGAATAAGGGGATCATTTCACGCTGCAGTGACTTGGCAACCCTCTTATTTCAAAATATAAGTTAAGATCCTAAAGTTAAAATACACAAGGTTTATAACATTTTCATGTTCTCTCAAGTTGGGATCTTCCCCATAAAACACAAGAGGTTCATAACATTTTCATGTTATCTCAAGTTGGGATCTTCCCTAGAAAATAACTAAGGTTTATAAAAAATTTATGTTATCATACGATTTTGGATCCTCCCTAGTAATTTACTAAGATTGGGATTTTCCCCTAAGGTTTTTTCAAAAATTAATTGTTTGAAGATGGGATATTCCCTAGAAAATATGCAAGACTTGCAGTACTATCATATTGCAAAACAAAAGTTCCCTCAGTTATTCTCCAAGATTGATACTTAAGGTAGGATCCTAACTAAAGTCCACTAACTTGAAGATAATTAAGGATCCTCACTGATGAACTCCTAAAGCAAGGATCCAATCATATGAGAACTTTAAAGACCATACGAAGTTTAAACTTCTCTTAAGTCTAAAAGCCATAAAGTCTAAGGATAATCATGTTCTATCTATCCATATTTTTAAAGTTAACTTACTTATGCGATGATTGAAGATTTGTTATCCTAAATGGATCTCAACTATTTTGAGATCCTAAATGGGTAAATAACTATTTTCAAGTTATTTAGATTTTGAGAGTTCTTGCAAATCCTGAACTCTTTAAAGATCCTGGTTATAGGGATCCTCGAAAATCCTACTGCTACAACCATGCAAGTCAATCACGCATGTAAAGAAATATAAAATAACCATAGCGTTAAAGGGGTTTCCCACCAACCCCACAAAAGAAAAAAGAAGAAAATAGTAATATTGTCTTACAGCCCTTAAAACCAAAAACTATTTAATCTAATTCTTTGCAGGCCTAGACTGTAGACTGGTCATCATTTCTTGGGGTATTCTCCTCCTCGTCCGCCTTCGGCTATTGTTTTGGTCAAAAATCGACTAAGTGGATATTAACCAAAGTGTATGAGAGGATGTGGTGCTGTAGGTGAAGTGATTAAGGAAATTAGAACAAGATTACACAAGTGGTTTAAAAGGAAAGCCCTTGATCCTTGCTAGGATCTCCAGCACAAAACCTTGGGAGGTGATAATGATCACCTGCCTTGATGATTTTTTTGATTGAAATGAATGATTACAGAGAATATGTAAAGAGTAGGAGTACAAGTGCTAGTATTTTGCCAAACTTATAGTCGTTGCTTGACTTGGTCCTCCAGGTTTTTTGCATGGGTGTGACGACTATTCGTTGTAAATAAGACTTTAACTGGTTATTTCTGCACATGTGAGAAAGACAAAAGAATATATAGTCGTTATAAAAAATATCAGTCAAGATCATGGAGTATATTTGGGATCCTGAGATTTTGAGGATCCTTAGACTTGAGGATCTTATAGCAGTTCCAAGATCCTATCCCTAACAATTGCCCCCAAATTATTTCTATGAAATATTTTGGAGTTAGTTTGCCAAAATTCAAAGGGATAATTTAAAAATAAAAAGAAAAGGAAATAAATGTGATAAGGGGTTTTGAATTTTAAATCCTAACGGATAGGATTTATCCGTTCAAGAGTCATCATAACCGGTCTATTCAATCATTCTCTTTCTTCTGTCATTAGCATAAATAGACGCAATCGATTAGGGCTACTCCTCCATGCGTCTTTAAGCTTTCATCCAGTCGTCTTTTAAGGTACATTTCTCTCTTATTCTCCTTTATTTTTCCTTTCACTAACAATGGGCAAGAAAATGATCGTATCTCGTAACAACATCCTCGCGTCTACTGAGGATGATTTCGTCGACCATAGGATCTTATCATACGACGAGATCTGTTCTTTCGACGATGATGATATCGAGTCGTTGAAAACAGTTGGTGCTTTCTCTAACAAAGTTGTCTTCAAACCCTTCGATCCGAAACACCAACCTGACATTGCTTCCTCGTCTTGGGTCTTCTTTCCCGAATATCCCTTTGGTTTGGTTCTGAAATACCCTTTTTCTGGGATCATTTCCAAGTTCTTCGAAGTCACCCAAATTTCTTACATCCAAGCCATGCCCATCGTTTGCAGAATTTTGTTTTGGATTGAGAAACTGAACCATTCCAAAGATCTAGATATAGGTTTAGCTGAGTTGGCTCACGTGTATGATCTCACTACCTTTGGGAACTCCCGTTTTCTTCTTAGGCTCAAACCCCACAAATCCCCTTTTGTTCTGAAAATGAAACATAACGACGGTTCTTGGAAGGAGAAATACTTCTTTGTGAGACGTGATTCGATCCCTGGTGGGGATTCCCTACCGAAGTCTTGGGTTAAAAAGGGTAGGAATAACTTTTCCTTGTATTGAGGATCATGGATTTCACATTTCATTACTTTGTTTGGTGTTTTGCAGCTTTCAAGTTTGAAGAATTCATTCCTATCGCCTGGAATACCGAAGAGAAGATAGAGAATATTTTCACTATTTCTGCCACTGTCAGATCCTTCAGGTTCGATTTCTCTAGTCTCCACGAAGGCTCATCCACCACCACGTCAATGGTTACTGGTAAGAACTCTTGTATTTTATGCGATAGGTTGGAATCGATGAGGATCCTGAATTAATGAGGATGCTGAATTGAAGAGGATCTTATGTGGTGTGCAAGATCCAAGGCTATCCGTTCTAATGCTCGATTCGCTCTATCTGATCTTGAAGATGATGTGTCTAGCGGCCTGATCGTAGCCAAGATGGAGAAAGCTGCCTTGCCCCTTCCTCTTAAGAAGTCTCTCATTAATGTTACTGTGAAGACTCCAGGTTCACGTAAGAGGAAGACCTCGGAAGCCACAGATCTAAACTTGTAGAATCTTGGAGCCGAAGAGTCGCTACAAAAGTTGCTTTCCTTTTCTTAAGCCGTAAGTGTTTGTGTTACATTAGTTTCTGATTTCTATTAGTTTCTACTAACTTCAAGCTTATTCCAGGTTTCCGCTCATGTTTCCCAATCAGTGGTTGATCTAAAGATCCGAAATGAGGAGGCTGAGCGAGTTCTGAAGGAACGGGAGAAAGAGTGGAAGGAGACCAATAAAGATCTCCTCAAGAGGATCGAGTTGCTGATCAAAGAGAAGGCTGAGAAGGAGGAAGAGCGCATCCTGGAGATCAAGGAGGTGATTGTTGATGCAAAGGCGAGCACGGCGGTGGCTATCTGGGAGGCCAAGATCAAGTTGGCGGAGGATCTTGAGAATTTAGGATCTTGGAACGTAGCTGGATGGCGCGAGGCGTTAGCCAAAATAATTGGCAAGCCTGTCACTGCTACTGAAGATCCTGGTTCGAAGCCTGCAGATGAGTAGAAGGAGAAGGGTGTGGCCGATGATGACCAGGTTAAGGTCTAGGCTTGCAAGAAATTAGTTTAAGTAACTTTTAATTTCGTTAATGATGTAATACAATTAATCTTTTGCTAGGTTGGTGCACAACCCTTTTTAATACTATGGTCGTGTCTTTCTTTTTCATATCCCTTTCTTGATTATCCTACATGACTGTTATGGTACTAGGATCCTTAAATAATTAGGATCCTAAAAAATTTGGTTTTTGTAAGTAATTTCAAGGTAAGTAGCAAACCATCTTTAATAAGTAACCTTTTAGAGTCAACTCAAAGATTGAGTAATATTCGTGTGGGATCCTGAAAAGTTTGGGATCCTCAGACTTTTCTTAGAAAGTTCTTCAATAATAATGATAGATAGAACCTGGTAATCTTATGACTTCCTTATCTTCGTATGATTCTGGTGTTATCATGTGAGAGGATCTTTGCTTTAGAAGTTCGTTGGCAAGGATAAAATTTCAGGAAGGATCCTTAACTTTAGCTTGAGGAAAGTCTTTGCATGATAACACTATGAATCTTGTTTATTTTTTGGGGAGTATCCCATCTCCAGCTATGTTATGACTTTACGGCAAGTCTCTGGGAAAAATCCTAAATTAAGGTAACACGTTAATGTTACAATCCTTTGTGAATTATTGGGGAAAATCCCAAACCGTATGACAAAAATGTTATAATCCTTATGCATTTTTCTGGAGAAGATCTCAACTTAAGATAACATGTAAATGTTATAAACAGGAATTTTTTGGGGAAGATCCAAACTTAAGATAACATGTAAATGTTATAAACCTTAGGAATTTTCTGGGGAAGATCCCAACTTAAGATAACATGTAAATGTTATTAACCTTAGATTCAAACTTGAGGATCGGAACTTATGTTTAGAAATAAGAGGGTTGCCAAGTCACTGAAGCGTGAAATGATCCCCTTATTCACATCCCATAGTTAGATATCGTGCGTCCAAGCGAGGTGTATAAACCTTAACTCGAGTGAAAGAGGTAATTAACTCTTTAAACCATAGATGGGATTAAGTACCCTTATTCGTAGGAGAGATGATCAGTCTCTATTTGTAACATCCTAAATAAAATGACATAAAATTTTTGTTTATCAAATAAATAAATCGTTAATACATATCATTTTCATAAAACCATGGTAATCAAAATTTAGCAAAACATCATTGAATCAGAGTAAATCACAGAATGCGAAAAACATGTGGTGTGTGCCCCGCAACCATCCCGAGCTCTTCCATTTGAAAATTGAAATACCTAAAACATAAACTGAAAACCGTAAGCACAAAGCTTAGTGAGTTCCTCAAGATACCACATACCATAGATACCTATCACATAACAGGCCCCGCCCAATGAGATACGGGCCCCGCCCACACTCGCATAACGGGCCCCGCCCACACTCGCATAACGGGCCCCGCCCACACTCGCATAACGGGCCTTGTCAACTGAGATATGGGCCCCACCCAAACTGACATAATGGGCCCCGCCCACTGAGATACAGGCCCCGACCACACTCGACTAACGGGCCCCGCCCACTGAGATACGGGCCCCGCCCAGTGAGATACATATAACCATATAATCATATAACATTCAAACACATGTGAAAATCACAAAGATAGTAGCATACTGCACAATCATCAGCCCCGCCCACATACAAATCATATATGCGTAACCCGATACTAGCATACAGAATAACCATCGGGCCCTGCCCAGTAAACATAAAACACATAACACATGCAAGAGTCACGCAGAAAACAAGCATACTAAGCATAGAAAATCATGGGTCTGCATTGGTGCCTTCGACCCGCTAAACATAGCGAGGAGACTCACCTCGCACTTCCGAATCACACAGACGATCCCTGGCTGTTGGCTGACAGATTCCCCGAACTGTCAATATCAAAACAATACCCAATTAACAATTGGGTTCCAAACCATATCCATAAATCCATACTCGGGGTAAAAAGACCATTTACCCTAACCTAGCTTGGTCCAATACTAAGGCCCAAACTCACAATCTGCAAGACTCAAAGGCCAAATAGTCAACCAAGACCCAATTATGGACCAATTTCCAAATTGGGCCCAAACCCCTTACATGGCCTTACCCTAAAGCCCAACCATTCTTCCTAGTCCAAAATATTTGTACTCAGATGTCCCATTAATAACTCAAACACCCAAGCCCAAAAGAAAGCCCAAACTTGAGGCCCAAAAAGCAAAATCGCATCTGACTGAGTACGCCACGCGTACTGAGTGGGTACGGTAAGCGTACACCCAAGAAGCCCCAAACGCCCTGCGTACGATGAGGTACGCCCCGCGTACTGACCCTGCCCACATCCAATCTAGAAACGTCTTAATCCCTTAAGCCAAGACATCCAAAACCTCATAATAGCTAAATATAATTGACTTGATCCATAAAGTCGAAGGCTTTAAACCTTTCCATGGCTTAATGAAGCCCAAAACCAAAGATGAACTCCAAAGGTCAAAATCCATCCAAAATGTCTCAAAAACTTGTGAATACCTTAAAACCTTAGTCCAAACTTCCAAATCTGATTCAAAGGGACTTCTTAAGTCATAAATTTCCTGACTTTATGGCTTAGCATGACTTAATGGGACCCAAATCAAAACCCTAAGTCCCAAGCTTCACCAAAATACTACCTAATCATGCATGGAAGGTTTATACTCATCAAGATCCAAACTCTATGACTCCATAACCCCCAACAAGGGCCAAATATGAAGCTCAAATGTTATGGAGTAACTTCTACTCACAAGAACCACCACAAAGGGACCAAAATCATAACAAATTGCCAACTAGCTTGATCTACAAGAAAGATTTGTCAAGGTTGAGACTTTATACCCCCAAATGTTAGATCTAGGTGAACAAAGCCTGGATTCGAAATCTCCAAGTCAAGCAATGACTCTTCAAGAAGTTCATTCTTCCTCCTCAAGCACCAAAGACACACATAAATCACTTTGAAGCTCAAGAATCACTCAAATGGGGGCTAAGGGTCGATTTCTAGGGTTTAGAAGGATGGAGGCTAAAGATATTAGGGTTAGGTTATGAGATAAGGAGCTTAAATAGGGTCCAAGACCCTAAAATAGGGTTTGGGTCTAATTGGAGTATGCCCAACGTACATATGGTACGCCCAGCGTACTCCGAAGAGCACCCGCGACCATCCTGATCAGTACGCCCAGCGTACGCCCCGCGTACTGCCCTTTTCACTAGTACGTTCCGCGTACACCTATGTACGCCCCGCGTACCCAGCTAAACCTTAAAACTACCAAACTTCCAAAGGCCATAACTTCTTTGTTATAAGTCCGTTTCCGACGAACTTTATATCCACGGAAAGGTGACGAGAAGCCCTACACTTCTATCAACTCAAGATGAAAAAAGACAATATTTTTATGCTATAAGGGAGTTCTCTTTTCTTTGGTTTAGTAATAGATATAGTAAATGTAGTTTTAAATGGCTGGATTGGTTTATCAATCCTTTGACTTTATGTAATTTTTGGTTTTCCTCTAGCTTCTTGCTAGAGTTTTTCAATTTTATTTTGTGGTTGGCTGTTTCAAAAAGTCAAGTTAGTTAGGTTTATAATTTTAAAAGTTGATAGGTACTTTTATGCAAATCAAGTTTTTGGCGACGTCGGGGAACGGCTTATTTGATTTTTAATTTAATTATTGTTAGTTATTCGATCCTTCTGTGGGGTAAAAACCGCAAAAAGTTATTTTTCTGCATTATTTGAATTTTTCTGTTTGTTCAGTAGCCACATCGTGTGAAAGACCCAAACTTTCATACTAAAGACATTGTTACTCCAAATTACTCCAAAACATGCTACATGTATATTCAAAAATAATATTTTACATTGATAATTTGATTACAAAAGTTTGGATACAAACGGACTAAGTTTTAGTATATTACATAACTACCCAGGATATTAAAGCTTTTATACAATGTAAACCCAAGTACAAAAGTAATAGTATAAACTATTCTAAATCTTCCAACAGTATATGACTATACTGGATGTTTATTACATGCAATTGTTAAACACTGAGAGGGGTAAGCGGTGACGCTTAGTGAGTTCAATAATAGATACAATATAACGTTATGCCATATATATACTTCAATATGGCAGAAGCAAAGGGAACAAGGAACAACAAAGGCAGATGAGTATTATATGATATGCTTTCCATATCAACAAATAATCTGATTCAAAGATTTACAATAAATGAGACATAACAATTTCAATACTTGATATACATCAATAAGACTTTTGCCCATATGGCATGGAAAAATAACCGATTTTTGAATAAACATTTTGGCTAGCAAATTATAGGCTTTCAGCCCTGCCTAGCCTTTTGCCAATGCCAAAGGAATGCTTAATCATTCACTTCATGGTCAAAGGCTACATACCAGTACCCAAGTGATGCTTATGTTATACACTTCGAGTCAAAGGTATAGCTCCGTTAGTATTCCGTTAGTAAACAAGTTATGCTTTACATAGTCAAAGGTATAAAACCAGAATAACACAGAAAAGCACATTGAACATATAACACATAACATACAATTGTTCCTATATATTGAACTCACCGTGAACTAACTGAAGGAATAAATGATAATTTGGGCAGCACTTCGACTCTAAAAATGACTTTCTGTGACGAAATCGAGGATTTTAGTTGAAAACCGGCCTTACGCGGGGAGAGTTTCGACTTGAAAATATAATTTTCTCGGGAACTTCGAAGCGTCGGGACTTGCTTCGGGTGTCGGGGATGATAGCGGGACCTCGGGGGGGTTAAAAGTAGCTAGAGAAGAAGTAGAGAGTGAGAGAGAATAGATTTTGAAAACAAAAACCCGGAGGTCTTGCTTTCTATTTATAGTAGCTGAAACCCGAATTACGCTTGGCGTAATCTTCAAGTACGTTGGGCGTACTGCTCTATTAGCCATTACGCTGGGCGTACCCTGATGCGTGGCATCATACGTGTCGAACATGTATGATACGTGTCGATTGCGAGGAATAGGCGACGTGGCCAATCTCGGACCGTGAACACGAGTACGCTGGGCGTACTCTTGTACGTTGGGCGTACTCCAAATTTCCAAACTTCAAAAATTCGTAACTTTCACGTACGATCTCTGTTTTTGACGTTCTTTATATCCACGTGTAGGTGAGATTATACTCTACAACTTTCGTTTAGACTTCGTCGGCTAATTTTGAATTTATTTTTAATTTTAACAGGCCGGGACAGGAAAAGTTCGTTAAAATTTCATAACTTCTTCATCTGATGTCCGTTTTCGTCTGTCTTTTTACCGTTGTACTACTATTGACGAGACCTTCGATTCTCGTTTAGGTTGTGTCGGCTAAAAATCACTCGATCTTTATTTCGAGTTTTTAGATGTCTACTACTATACCGAATCTTGGAAAAATCATAACTTCCTCATACGAAGTCAGATTTTGACGTTCTTTTTATGAAAATTCTCAGTTTAATGAATGCTACAACTTTCATTTAGATCACTAAAGCTAAAAAGTAGTTTATCGAAAACTCACTTTTTACGTCATACGGCGTCGAGCCGGTTCTGTCGCGAAACTTTAAGAAGTCATAACTTCTTCGTTATAGCTCGGATTTCGATGAGGTTTTGCCTAAATGTTTCTAACAATATTCTTTACAACTTTCAATAATATAATTTTTACTTATTTTCAACTTTATATTTTTGTTAATTTCAATAGCTGACATTTGATTGGAATCTCATAAGATTTCTCATCACTTTCTGAACGATTCTAAACATAGTTTTACTTCAATTCTCATAAAACTATCTTGTTAGAACTCAATGCTCAAAACCATATATTACTTAATAATATTCATTTTAAAATTAACAAAACACGATAACTGAACGTGTATGTTACATCGTGGTCACTGTTTGTTCTGTTTTTACTTTTTATTAAGTTCGTTTTTACGTATTATGGATACTGTTATTTTTCAACATCAAATTAGACTCCTGTTCGATATTGCCAAGTTGACATTTCTTCACATTTCCTTATTATATCCCAAACTGACATCTTATTATGGTTGGCTTGATCATAATTAATTAAGTGGAGACAATATTGTTGATGCATTCATAAGACTCATAACACACATAAGTTGTAACTATCTGTTACAAATTAAAGAAGCATTTTTCCTTCTAATTCTATATGTTATAAGCATGATTGCAATGAACTAGATTTAATTTTCCAAATCTTCCAACATTCTACAACAACTTAAGCAATCTAATATTGCCAAATAATAAAAGAAGCTTATAATTAAATTTCAACACTTCCAACATTCTACCGTTAAGTGAGGGGTATTTTCGTCATTTCAACACCCAGGGACCATTTATGAAATTTTCTATTTTTTTTGAAAAAAAAAGAAAAATAATTAAATTTAACGGGGTCCCACCCATCTCTCTCTCTCTCTCTCTCTCTCTCTCTAAACAACCAAGAAACCACCATAACCCACCACCCAAAACCACCGTTATACCTCCCTCTTCTGATCAAAAACGTCACCCCAAACACCACCTCACATCTCCCTCTCATCTGTTTCTGCCCAGAAAAAGGAAGGAAGAGGTGGCATCCACCTTGCTGCCACCAAACTGCCACCACCCCACCCTTCACCGCTACCACCGGAGAGCACATCCCCAACCCTTTGTTTCTGCTGTTTTCGATCACCACAGCTCTCTCCCTCATCCCACTTGTTTTCTCTGGCAATTTTAAGCAAGAAATAAGAAGCAGAAGGCCATCGAAGCAGCCTCCTACTGCCCAACGCCACCTCTTGTCGCTGCTTTAAAAATCACCCGCCGCCTCACTTTCTCGCCGGAAAAACCACCCCTAAGCTACTTAGTGACCTTCTCCACACTCCCTTCATTGAATACAGTCGAAGGAAGCAAGAACATGGCATCAGAAGACCACCGGAGTGGCCTCCTGCCATCCTCGTCGCTGTTCCAAATCACCGCCATCACCACCTGTGCGGCTGCTGCTACTCCACCACCATAAGTCCTCCTAAACCCTTCGTAAATAATAAACTCCAGTCGAGTTCCACATTCAAAGCCATGAAAATCGGTTTCTTTTTTTTCTCTGGTGCGATAACCTGAGAACGAAGAAGACGCATGAGGATGTTTACCTCCTGCATAATCAAACTTGAATACAGAACGAGAGGGAAATCATCGACTCAAACTTTTGGTTTTTAAGCAAAATTACCTTCTCTCAACACCAAAATCAACCAATTAATTTAGTTTGGTCGAGTCCAATTATCATTGATCATTCAATATAATCCTGAATTTGGTCGGCCGGTGAGATACGAACAAGAGGGAAATAGCAGTGGGTGGACAGAAGAGTTGAAACAGAAGGAATTAGTGCTTGGGCACTGCATTTTTGCAAGATTTGGCTCTGGGTTTCAATGATTATGTATGGACAGAATTGGGGTTTAGGTTTTTGTATTTTGCTGGAGATGTTAGAGAACTTTGGATTTGTTTGTGTAGGTGAAGAAGAAAAGAATTTTTAGACGTTTGTGTGTGTGCGTGGGTTATTTAGAGAGAGAGCGAGAGTGTGTGTGTGTAAGAGAGAGAGAGAGAGAGAGAGATGGGTGGGACCCCTTTAAATTTAATTATTATTTTTTTTTCAAAAAAAAAATAGAAAATCTCATAAATGGTCTCTGGGTGTTGAAATGACGAAAATACCCCTCACTTAACGGTAGAAAGCTGACGGAGTTAGGCAGAAGGACCAAATGTTAAGAGTTTTGAAACCACAGGGACGATCCGTGAGGTTTTTGTAAATTAGGGACCAAACTTCAGATTTTCGGAAACCACAGGGACTATTTTTGAAGTTTTGTCTACTTTTTATTAAGTTCGTTTTTACGTATTATGGATACTGTTATTTTTCAACATCAAATTAGACTCCTATTCGATATTGCCAAATTGACATTTCTTCACATTTCCTTATTATATCCCAAACCGACATCTTATTATGGTTGGCTTGATCATAATTAATTAAGTGGAGACAATATTGTTGATGCATTCATAAGACTCGTAACACACATAAACTGTCTGTTACAAATTAAAGAAGCATTTTTTTTCTTCTATATGTTATAAGCATAGATGCAATGAACTAGATTTAATTTTCCAAATCTTCCAACATTCTACAACAGCTTCAGCAATCTAATATTGCCAAATAACAAAAGAAGCTTATAATTTCCCAAATACAATACAGAAAAATAACATAAAAAGCTTATAAATTTTCAACAAAAAAACCAACCTTTTTTTGCTTAACACAAGGCAATCTACCATATATGATGTTGCAAAACATGTAAGCAAATATGAATAAAGACTAAATATAGCAAATGAACTCATACCAAGCAAACTAATTCGTAATAGAAATAGAGAACTAGAACTGCATATCAAAGGATTCAATTAGCCACGCCTAGCAAATACACAAACAAACAAAATCCCTAACTTATATCTAGATATAGATTCGACATGATTTAGAATGAAATTCGACGAATAGAGAAGGATTATTACGATTCAAACCGGGCTGAGGAGCTGAGAGATCGATGGTAGATGATCATTCTATTTGCATGAACTTGATTACCTAGTGGTTTATGATCATTAAATTGCTAGAGTTAGTGTTGGATAAATGTTAGATTAGGTAATCAAAATTAGTAACTTTAACTGTTTTAGAGAGCATAATCGATCCATAATTTGTGTTTTGTTGTTTGACTTGATCATAGGAAAGTAACTATTAGATTTATCGTGCATAGCCAAATTCATCTTTATATCAATTTCATGTTTACTTGTGTTTGATCATAACATAGTAAGTCATAAATTGGTAACAACTAGGAATTTGATCATAATAACTAGTTACATATTAATTTGGTAACCATCAATAGTAATTTGTTCCAGCCATAAGGACCATTTATGCAACTTTGTCAATCATTTATTATTTTTTTATTTAATTTATTTATATTTGTATATTTGGAATTTTTATGACGTTTTGTTCGAATATATTCTTGTGTTTATTTAAAAAAAAAATCTTGCATTTTTTAATATTTTGTTCGTATAATATTTTGACATTTTATTCCAATAAATTTATTAATATTTCTTTTGACTTTTTGCTTGAATAATTTCTTCTATTTTTTTGACGTTTTGTTCAAATATATTTTTAATAATTTTTTTATATTTTGTTTGTTTATATTTGTTAAAGATTTCATGGTCACTATAGTCATAATTTGTAACTTAATTCACTTACAATCATATTTTTCTATTTTTTGTTCTTTTAATATATATATATATATATATATATATATATATATATATATATATATATATAGAGAGAGAGAGAGAGAGAGAGATAAGTTCAATTGAGAAAATAAAAAAGGTTGTGAATTGTGGAATCATTCTCAGTCACGCATTTATTTTTGCTGCAAAGGCTTCAATCGTACCGGCAGAAATGGGAAAGGAATACTCGTGTGTTTTTCAACAAAACATGATTCCTTAAACCATGCTAATCATTACCTTAATATATACAAAAACATAGTTTTTTTGTTGTTTTTTTAATTTTTAATGAGCTATTTTTATCGAAAAATGATTTTAAATATATCAAAATTCATAATTTTTTATTCTCTATAAATAGACATCCATATTGATATAGTTTTTAGATAAAAAAAATAGTTTCAGCTATCATTATTTATAAGTGAATAAAAATGCATTAGATTTTTACTACAGTACATTCATTATTCATTTATGAATAAAAAGTATGATTACTTTTTTGTACAGTTTAAGTATCATTCATATATGAATATAACATATAATAAACTCTTTACAGTTTACATCAACTCTCGTCACATATTATATTTACATATGAATAAAACGTGTATTAACTTTCGTCGCAAGTTATATTTATATACGAACAACACATTTATCATAATTTTGTTACAGTTCATTTGTTATTCATATATGAATAAGTAGTTTAAATTTTCAAAACACTTCCTTCTTTATTAACATAGTACTTATTCATATATGAAAAACAAATGACCTGTAACAAAAATCTGATAAATGTTTTATTCATATATGAATATTACATATGACGACAACTAATACATGTTTTATTCATATATAAATATAACATGTGATGAAAGATGATGTAAAAAATATATCTAAGGTAAGAAAACTTTATTACGTGTTATATTCATATATGAATGATACTTAAACTGTAAAAAACTTAAGCATACGTTTTTTTCATAAATGAATAACGAATGTACTGTAATAAAAATCTGATGCATTTTTATTCACTTATTAATAACGAGAGTTGAAACTCTAAAAAAATTATTTTATCTTAAAACTATATCAATATTGATGTCTATTTATAGAGAATAAAAAATTATGAATTTTGATATATTTAAAATCATTTTTCGATAAAAATAGCTTTCTCAAAATAAAAAAAACAAATATATATATATATATATATATATATATATATATATATATATATATATATATATATATATATATATATATTTGTGTATATTAAGTTAATGAGCATAATTTAAGGAAACTTGTTTGGTTGGAAAACACATGTGTATCCATTACCTATTTTCGTCGGTACGCCTAAGTGTGGCTGAGAATGATTACCTCATTCTCAATTTTTTTTCTCAATTGAACCCTCCTATATATATATATATATATATATATATATATATATATATATATATATATATATATATATATATATATATTATTTTTAATTCAAATATATAACTATATAACACATATAAGGTTGTATAATTATTATTTTCTAAAGCTTCTATAAACATTTTTTTTAAATATATAAAAACCTTTGTTAAATGTGAATATGATTAACATAGATAGGCTAATGGGAACATATAGGCTAATCGAAAAAAAAAATGTCTAAAAGAATTAAATAACTCGAAAATACTAAAGTTAAGTCCAATTTGAAATGACATGGGCGCTCTCGTCAAGACTATGAGATAGTGTTAGGTTAGCCTATGTGTACCTGATTTATATTAATCATATTCATATTTAACAAATTTTTTTACATTTTTTATTAAAAATGTGTATAAAAAGCTTTACAAAAATAATAATTATACAACCATATATGTGTTATATAGTTATATATTTGAATTATAAATTAATACTTATAAAAACTTATCTATATTAAAAGAACATATATATATATATATATATATATATATATATATATATATATATATGTATATATATATGATTGTAAGTGAATTAAGTTAGGAATTATGATTATAGTGACCATGAAATCTTTAATAAATACAAACAAACAAAATGTAGAAGAAAACATTAAAAAATATATTAGAACAAAAAGTCAAAAAAAAAATTAGAAGAAATCATTCAAACAAAAAGTCAAAAGAAATATTAATAAATTTATTCGAAGAAAATGTCAAAAAATTAGAAAAAATATACAAACAAAATATCAAAAATTGTAAGCAAAAAATATAAAAATAAAACATTAAATAATATATTCGAACAAAACATCAAAAAAAAAATCTAAAATCATGTTAATATAAATAAATTAAATAAAGATAATAATAAATAATAGATGACGTTACATAAATGGTCCCAGTGGCTGGAACAAAGTACATAACTGGTCCCTATGGTAGGAAGGGCAAATGTGTCATTTCACAAATGACTTAACTGAAAAAGTTAACAATGTTAGCCAAAAGGACTGTCTTTGCAAGATTTTGAAACCAAGACCAATTATGCACAAAATTTGTCATAAGGACCAGATTTGGTCAATTGTGTCAACCACAAGGACCATTTATATAATTTTGCCTAAATAAATCACTTTTTTCAGTTTTTTGTTAATTTGGGATTTCAATTAAAAAAGCTACCACCGTCGAACCCCAACCAAACCCCTCGTATGTTGCATGGTTAGCCAATAATGCTCATATATACATGCTCCTGTTGTCCACCATCTACGAATCAGCCTATCCCCATGCACACGGTACAACCTCAAAAGATCTTTGGTTGTCTCTACAACGAGCCTATTATTATGTGCATATTTTTCATATACTTTGGGCATTATCGTAATATTTTTAGCTACAATTGCACTTATTTAGGACAAAAGGTACTTAATATGTTTAAAATATGTTTTGTGGCAGCAAAGACATGCTCGGGATGAAAAGGAAGCAAATGTAGAGCTGGAAGCAGGAAAGAGTGGGCTATGTCAATCGAAGTCAAGATATCTTAAGCCCACGGAGTGGAGAATTCCTACCACGCCGTGGTGGGTAGAATATTCGTGATCAATAAAGTTGCCTTGGGGAATACGCGTGGAACAATATTTCCACGCTGTGGAGCCTATTCGCCACGGCGTGGGAGGCAGATTTAAGGAAACTATATATTTCGAACATTAGGTTGAATGAAGGGACTTCTAACCGATATTCTGGAGAAGAAATGTGACAAATAACCTCTGTAAGACCCTTGGAGGATCAGAAATCGATTGGATCTTAATAGTTGAACAAATCTAGAAGAAATCAACATTAATTCTTTCAGTTTGCTAGCTTTAATCATGTCTAGTTTTATTTGCATTGATTTTATGTGTTTTTCTTCTATGATTATAAGCTAAAACCCTTTTACTTTCATTAGTGATGATGAACCCTTTGAACTATGAGTTGATTTCAAACATATGATTAAGTGTTGTTGGTTTTTCTAGTGTTGATAAATCAAAACCTTAGATGTTTTAGTTCTAGTCTTGGATTGCCTTTATATAAGTTTTGTGTAGTAGATGATCATTCTATTTGCATGAACTTGATTACCTAGTGGTTTATGATCATTAAATTGCTAGAGTTAGTGTTGGATAAATGTTAGATTAGGTAATCAAAATTAGTAACTTTAACTGTTTTAGAGAGCATAATCGATCCATAATTTGTGTTTTGTTGTTTGACTTGATCATAGGAAAGTAACTATTAGATTTATCGTGCATAGCCAAATTCATCTTTATATCAATTTCATGTTTACTTGTGTTTGATCATAACATAGTAAGTCATAAATTGGTAACAACTAGGAATTTGATCATAATAACTAGTTACATATTAATTTGGTAACCATCAATAGTAATTTGTTCCAGCCATAAGGACCATTTATGCAACTTTGTCAATCATTTATTATTTTTTTATTTAATTTATTTATATTTGTATATTTGGAATTTTTATGACGTTTTGTTCGAATATATTCTTGTGTTTATTTAAAAAAAAAATCTTGCATTTTTTAATATTTTGTTCGTATAATATTTTGACATTTTATTCCAATAAATTTATTAATATTTCTTTTGACTTTTTGCTTGAATAATTTCTTCTATTTTTTTGACGTTTTGTTCAAATATATTTTTAATAATTTTTTTATATTTTGTTTGTTTATATTTGTTAAAGATTTCATGGTCACTATAGTCATAATTTGTAACTTAATTCACTTACAATCATACTTTTCTATTTTTTGTTCTTTTATATATATATATATATATATATATATATATATATATATATATATATATATATATATATAGAGAGAGAGAGAGAGAGAGATAAGTTCAAAGACACACATAAATCACTTTGAAGCTCAAGAATCACTCAAATGGGGGCTAAGGGTCGATTTCTAGGGTTTAGAAGGATGGAGGCTAAAGATATTAGGGTTAGGTTATGAGATAAGGAGCTTAAATAGGGTCCAAGACCCTAAAATAGGGTTTGGGTCTAATTGGAGTATGCCCAACGTACATATGGTACGCCCAGCGTACTCCGAAGAGCACCCGCGACCATCCTGATCAGTACGCCCAGCGTACGCCCCGCGTACTGCCCTTTTCACTAGTACGTTCCGCGTACACCTATGTACGCCCCGCGTACCCAGCTAAACCTTAAAACTACCAAACTTCCAAAGGCCATAACTTCTTTGTTATAAGTCCGTTTCCGACGAACTTTATATCCACGGAAAGGTGACGAGAAGCCCTACACTTCTATCAACTCAAGATGAAAAAAGACAATATTTTTATGCTATAAGGGAGTTCTCTTTTCTTTGGTTTAGTAATAGATATAGTAAATGTAGTTTTAAATGGCTGGATTGGTTTATCAATCCTTTGACTTTATGTAATTTTTGGTTTTCCTCTAGCTTCTTGCTAGAGTTTTTCAATTTTATTTTGTGGTTGGCTGTTTCAAAAAGTCAAGTTAGTTAGGTTTATAATTTTAAAAGTTGATAGGTACTTTTATGCAAATCAAGTTTTTGGCGACGTCGGGGAACGGCTTATTTGATTTTTAATTTAATTATTGTTAGTTATTCGATCCTTCTGTGGGGTAAAAACCGCAAAAAGTTATTTTTCTGCATTATTTGAATTTTTCTGTTTGTTCAGTAGCCACATCGTGTGAAAGACCCAAACTTTCATAGTAAAGACATTGTTACTCCAAATTACTCCAAAACATGCTACATGTATATTCAAAAATAATATTTTACATTGATAATTTGATTACAAAAGTTTGGATACAAACGGACTAAGTTTTAGTATATTACATAACTACCCAGGATATTAAAGCTTTTATACAATGTAAACCCAAGTACAAAAGTAATAGTATAAACTATTCTAAATCTTCCAACAGTATATGACTATACTGGATGTTTATTACATGCAATTGTTAAACACTGAGAGGGGTAAGCGGTGACGCTTAGTGAGTTCAATAATAGATACAATATAACGTTATGCCATATATATACTTCAATATGGCAGAAGCAAAGGGAACAAGGAACAACAAAGGCAGATGAGTATTATATGATATGCTTTCCATATCAACAAATAATCTGATTCAAAGATTTACAATAAATGAGACATAACAATTTCAATACTTGATATACATCAATAAGACTTTTGCCCATATGGCATGGAAAAATAACCGATTTTTGAATAAACATTTTGGCTAGCAAATTATAGGCTTTCAGCCCTGCCTAGCCTTTTGCCAATGCCAAAGGAATGCTTAATCATTCACTTCATGGTCAAAGGCTACATACCAGTACCCAAGTGATGCTTATGTTATACACTTCGAGTCAAAGGTATAGCTCCGTTAGTATTCCGTTAGTAAACAAGTTATGCTTTACATAGTCAAAGGTATAAAACCAGAATAACACAGAAAAGCACATTGAACATATAACACATAACATACAATTGTTCCTATATATTGAACTCACCGTGAACTAACTGAAGGAATAAATGATAATTTGGGCAGCACTTCGACTCTAAAAATGACTTTCTGTGACGAAATCGAGGATTTTAGTTGAAAACCGGCCTTACGCGGGGAGAGTTTCGACTTGAAAATATAATTTTCTCGGGAACTTCGAAGCGTCGGGACTTGCTTCGGGTGTCGGGGATGATAGCGGGACCTCGGGGGGGTTAAAAGTAGCTAGAGAAGAAGTAGAGAGTGAGAGAGAATAGATTTTGAAAACAAAAACCCGGAGGTCTTGCTTTCTATTTATAGTAGCTGAAACCCGAATTACGCTTGGCGTAATCTTCAAGTACGTTGGGCGTACTGCTCTATTAGCCATTACGCTGGGCGTACCCTGATGCGTGGCATCATACGTGTCGAACATGTATGATACGTGTCGATTGCGAGGAATAGGCGACGTGGCCAATCTCGGACCGTGAACACGAGTACGCTGGGCGTACTCTTGTACGTTGGGCGTACTCCAAATTTCCAAACTTCAAAAATTCGTAACTTTCACGTACGATCTCTGTTTTTGACGTTCTTTATATCCACGCGTAGGTGAGATTATACTCTACAACTTTCGTTTAGACTTCGTCGGCTAATTTTGAATTTATTTTTAATTTTAACAGGCCGGGACAGGAAAAGTTCGTTAAAATTTCATAACTTCTTCATCTGATGTCCGTTTTCGTCTGTCTTTTTACCGTTGTACTACTATTGACGAGACCTTCGATTCTCGTTTAGGTTGTGTCGGCTAAAAATCACTCGATCTTTATTTCGAGTTTTTAGATGTCTACTACTATACCGAATCTTGGAAAAATCATAACTTCCTCATACGAAGTCAGATTTTGACGTTCTTTTTATGAAAATTCTCAGTTTAATGAATGCTACAACTTTCATTTAGATCACTAAAGCTAAAAAGTAGTTTATCGAAAACTCACTTTTTACGTCATACGGCGTCGAGCCGGTTCTGTCGCGAAACTTTAAGAAGTCATAACTTCTTCGTTATAGCTCGGATTTCGATGAGGTTTTGCCTAAATGTTTCTAACAATATTCTTTACAACTTTCAATAATATAATTTTTACTTATTTTCAACTTTATATTTTTGTTAATTTCAATAGCTGACATTTGATTGGAATCTCATAAGATTTCTCATCACTTTCTGAACGATTCTAAACATAGTTTACTTCAATTCTCATAAAACTATCTTGTTAGAACTCAATGCTCAAAACCATATATTACTTAATAATATTCATTTTAAAATTAACAAAACACGATAACTGAACGTGTATGTTACATCGTGGTCACTGTTTGTTCTGTTTTTACTTTTTATTAAGTTCGTTTTTACGTATTATGGATACTGTTATTTTTCAACATCAAATTAGACTCCTGTTCGATATTGCCAAGTTGACATTTCTTCACATTTCCTTATTATATCCCAAACTGACATCTTATTATGGTTGGCTTGATCATAATTAATTAAGTGGAGACAATATTGTTGATGCATTCATAAGACTCATAACACACATAAGTTGTAACTATCTGTTACAAATTAAAGAAGCATTTTTCCTTCTAATTCTATATGTTATAAGCATGATTGCAATGAACTAGATTTAATTTTCCAAATCTTCCAACATTCTACAACAACTTAAGCAATCTAATATTGCCAAATAATAAAAGAAGCTTATAATTAAATTTCAACACTTCCAACATTCTACCGTTAAGTGAGGGGTATTTTCGTCATTTCAACACCCAGGGACCATTTATGAAATTTTCTATTTTTTTTGAAAAAAAAAGAAAAATAATTAAATTTAAAGGGGTCCCACCCATCTCTCTCTCTCTCTCTCTCTCTCTCTCTCTCTAAACAACCAAGAAACCACCATAACCCACCACCCAAAACCACCGTTATACCTCCCTCTTCTGATCAAAAACGTCACCCCAAACACCACCTCACATCTCCCTCTCATCTGTTTCTGCCCAGAAAAAGGAAGGAAGAGGTGGCATCCACCTTGCTGCCACCAAACTGCCACCACCCCACCCTTCACCGCTACCACCGGAGAGCACATCCCCAACCCTTTGTTTCTGCTGTTTTCGATCACCACAGCTCTCTCCCTCATCCCACTTGTTTTCTCTGGCAATTTTAAGCAAGAAATAAGAAGCAGAAGGCCATCGAAGCAGCCTCCTACTGCCCAACGCCACCTCTTGTCGCTGCTTTAAAAATCACCCGCCGCCTCACTTTCTCGCCGGAAAAACCACCCCTAAGCTACTTAGTGACCTTCTCCACACTCCCTTCATTGAATACAGTCGAAGGAAGCAAGAACATGGCATCAGAAGACCACCGGAGTGGCCTCCTGCCATCCTCGTCGCTGTTCCAAATCACCGTCATCACCACCTGTGCGGCTGCTGCTACTCCACCACCATAAGTCCTCCTAAACCCTTCGTAAATAATAAACTCCAGTCGAGTTCCACATTCAAAGCCATGAAAATCGGTTTCTTTTTTTTCTCTGGTGCGATAACCTGAGAACGAAGAAGACGCATGAGGATGTTTACCTCCTGCATAATCAAACTTGAATACAGAACGAGAGGGAAATCATCGACTCAAACTTTTGGTTTTTAAGCAAAATTACCTTCTCTCAACACCAAAATCAACCAATTAATTTAGTTTGGTCGAGTCCAATTATCATTGATCATTCAATATAATCCTGAATTTGGTCGGCCGGTGAGATACGAACAAGAGGGAAATAGCAGTGGGTGGACAGAAGAGTTGAAACAGAAGGAATTAGTGCTTGGGCACTGCATTTTTGCAAGATTTGGCTCTGGGTTTCAATGATTATGTATGGACAGAATTGGGGTTTAGGTTTTTGTATTTTGCTGGAGATGTTAGAGAACTTTGGATTTGTTTGTGTAGGTGAAGAAGAAAAGAATTTTTAGACGTTTGTGTGTGTGCGTGGGTTATTTAGAGAGAGAGCGAGAGTGTGTGTGTGTGTGAGAGAGAGAGAGAGAGAGAGATGGGTGGGACCCCTTTAAATTTAATTATTATTTTTTTTTCAAAAAAAAAATAGAAAATCTCATAAATGGTCTCTGGGTGTTGAAATGACGAAAATACCCCTCACTTAACGGTAGAAAGCTGACGGAGTTAGGCGGAAGGACCAAATGTTAAGAGTTTTGAAACCACAGGGACGATCCGTGAGGTTTTTGTAAATTAGGGACCAAACTTCAGATTTTCGGAAACCACAGGGACTATTTTTGAAGTTTTGCCTACTTTTTATTAAGTTTGTTTTTACGTATTATGGATACTGTTATTTTTCAACATCAAATTAGACTCCTATTCGATATTGCCAAATTGACATTTCTTCACATTTCCTTATTATATCCCAAACCGACATCTTATTATGGTTGGCTTGATCATAATTAATTAAGTGGAGACAATATTGTTGATGCATTCATAAGACTCGTAACACACATAAACTGTCTGTTACAAATTAAAGAAGCATTTTTTTTCTTCTATATGTTATAAGCATAGATGCAATGAACTAGATTTAATTTTCCAAATCTTCCAACATTCTACAACAGCTTCAGCAATCTAATATTGCCAAATAACAAAAGAAGCTTATAATTTCCCAAATACAATACAGAAAAATAACATAAAAAGCTTATAAATTTTCAACAAAAAAACCAACCTTTTTTTGCTTAACACAAGGCAATCTACCATATATGATGTTGCAAAACATGTAAGCAAATATGAATAAAGACTAAATATAGCAAATGAACTCATACCAAGCAAACTAATTCGTAATAGAAATAGAGAACTAGAACTACATATCAAAGGATTCAATTAGCCACACCTAGCAAATACACAAACAAACAAAATCCCTAACTTATATCTAGATATAGATTCGACATGATTTAGAATGAAATTCGACGAATAGAGAAGGATTATTACGATTCAAACCGGGCTGAGGAGCTGAGAGATCGATGGTAGATGATCATTCTATTTGCATGAACTTGATTACCTAGTGGTTTATGATCATTAAATTGCTAGAGTTAGTGTTGGATAAATGTTAGATTAGGTAATCAAAATTAGTAACTTTAACTGTTTTAGAGAGCATAATCGATCCATAATTTGTGTTTTGTTGTTTGACTTGATCATAGGAAAGTAACTATTAGATTTATCGTGCATAGCCAAATTCATCTTTATATCAATTTCATGTTTACTTGTGTTTGATCATAACATAGTAAGTCATAAATTGGTAACAACTAGGAATTTGATCATAATAACTAGTTACATATTAATTTGGTAACCATCAATAGTAATTTGTTCCAGCCATAAGGACCATTTATGCAACTTTGTCAATCATTTATTATTTTTTTATTTAATTTATTTATATTTGTATATTTGGAATTTTTATGACGTTTTGTTCGAATATATTCTTGTGTTTATTTAAAAAAAAAATCTTGCATTTTTTAATATTTTGTTCGTATAATATTTTGACATTTTATTCCAATAAATTTATTAATATTTCTTTTGACTTTTTGCTTGAATAATTTCTTCTATTTTTTTGACGTTTTGTTCAAATATATTTTTAATAATTTTTTTATATTTTGTTTGTTTATATTTGTTAAAGATTTCATGGTCACTATAGTCATAATTTGTAACTTAATTCACTTACAATCATACTTTTCTATTTTTTGTTCTTTTAATATATATATATATATATATATATATATATATATATATATATATATATATATATATATATATATAGAGAGAGAGAGAGAGAGAGATAAGTTCAATTGAGAAAATAAAAAAGGTTGTGAATTGTGGAATCATTCTCAGTCACGCATTTATTTTTGCTGCAAAGGCTTCAATCGTACCGGCAAAAATGGGAAAGGAATACTCGTGTGTTTTTCAACAAAACATGATTCCTTAAACCATGCTAATCATTACCTTAATATATACAAAAACATAGTTTTTTTTTGTTTTTTTAATTTTTAATGAGCTATTTTTATCGAAAAATGATTTTAAATATATCAAAATTCATAATTTTTTATTCTCTATAAATAGACATCCATATTGATATAGTTTTTAGATAAAAAAAATAGATTCAGCTATCATTATTTATAAGTGAATAAAAATGCATTAGATTTTTACTACAGTACATTCATTATTCATTTATGAATAAAAAGTATGATTACTTTTTTGTACAGTTTAAGTATCATTCATATATGAATATAACATATAATAAACTCTTTACAGTTTACATCAACTCTCGTCACATATTATATTTACATATGAATAAAACGTGTATTAACTTTCGTCGCAAGTTATATTTATATACGAACAACACATTTATCATAATTTTGTTACAGTTCATTTGTTATTCATATATGAATAAGTAGTTTAAATTTTCAAAACACTTCCTTCTTTATTAACATAGTACTTATTCATATATGAAAAACAAATGACCTGTAACAAAAATCTGATAAATGTTTTATTCATATACGAATATTACATATGACGACAACTAATACATGTTTTATTCATATATAAATATAACATGTGATGAAAGATGATGTAAAAAATATATCTAAGGTAAGAAAACTTTATTACGTGTTATATTCATATATGAATGATACTTAAACTGTAAAAAACTTAAGCATACGTTTTTTTCATAAATGAATAACGAATGTACTGTAATAAAAATCTGATGCATTTTTATTCACTTATTAATAACGAGAGTTGAAACTCTAAAAAAATTATTTTATCTTAAAACTATATCAATATTGATGTCTATTTATAGAGAATAAAAAATTATGAATTTTGATATATTTAAAATCATTTTTCGATAAAAATAGCTTTCTCAAAATAAAAATAAAAACAAATATATATATATATATATATATATATATATATATATATATATATATATATATATATATATATATATATATATATTTGTGTATATTAAGTTAATGAGCATAATTTAAGGAAACTTGTTTGGTTGGAAAACACATGTGTATCCATTACCTATTTTCGTCGGTACGCCTAAGTGTGGCTGAGAATGATTACCTCATTCTCAATTTTTTTTTCTCAATTGAACCCTCCTATATATATATATATATATATATATATATATATATATATATATATATATATATATATATATATATATATATATATTATTTTTAATTCAAATATATAACTATATAACACATATAAGGTTGTATAATTATTATTTTCTAAAGCTTCTATAAACATTTTTTTTAAATATATAAAAACCTTTGTTAAATGTGAATATGATTAACATAGATAGGCTAATGGGAACATATAGGCTAATCGAAAAAAAAAATGTCTAAAAGAATTAAATAACTCGAAAATACTAAAGTTAAGTCCAATTTGAAATGACATGGGCGCTCTCGTCAAGACTATGAGACAGTGTTAGGTTAGCCTATGTGTACCTGATTTATATTAATCATATTCATATTTAACAAATTTTTTTACATTTTTTATTAAAAATGTGTATAAAAAGCTTTACAAAAATAATAATTATACAACCATATATGTGTTATATAGTTATATATTTGAATTATAAAATAATACTTATAAAAACTTATCTATATTAAAAGAACATATATATATATATATATATATATATATATATATATATATATATATATATATATATATATGATTGTAAGTGAATTAAGTTAGGAATTATGATTATAGTGACCATGAAATCTTTAATAAATACAAACAAACAAAATGTAGAAGAAAACATTAAAAAATATATTAGAACAAAAAGTCAAAAAAAAATTAGAAGAAATCATTCAAACAAAAAGTCAAAAGAAATATTAATAAATTTATTCGAAGAAAATGTCAAAAAATTAGAAAAAAATATACAAACAAAATATCAAAAATTGTAAGCAAAAAATATAAAAATAAAACATTAAATAATATATTCGAACAAAACATCAAAAAAAAATCTAAAATCATATTAATATAAATAAATTAAATAAAGATAATAATAAATAATAGATGACGTTACATAAATGGTCCCAGTGGCTGGAACAAAGTACATAACTGGTCCCTATGGTAGGAAGGGCAAATGTGTCATTTCACAAATGACTTAACTGAAAAAGTTAACAATGTTAGCCAAAAGGACTGTCTTTGCAAGATTTTGAAACCAAGACCAATTATGCACAAAATTTGTCATAAGGACCAGATTTGGTCAATTGTGTCAACCACAAGGACCATTTATATAATTTTGCCTAAATAAATCACTTTTTTCAGTTTTTTGTTAATTTGGGATTTCAATTAAAAAAGCTACCACCGTCGAACCCCAACCAAACCCCTCGTATGTTGCATGGTTAGCCAATAATGCTCATATATACATGCTCCTGTTGTCCACCATCTACGAATCAGCCTATCCCCATGCACACGGTACAACCTCAAAAGATCTTTGGTTGTCTCTACAACGAGCCTATTATTATGTGCATATTTTTCATATACTTTGGGCATTATCGTAATATTTTTAGCTACAATTGCACTTATTTAGGACAAAAGGTACTTAATATGTTTAAAATATGTATTGTGGCAGCAAAGACATGCTCGGGATGAAAAGGAAGCAAATGTAGAGCTGGAAGCAGGAAAGAGTGGGCTATGTCAATCGAAGTCAAGATATCTTAAGCCCACGGAGTGGAGAATTCCTACCACGCCGTGGTGGGTAGAATATTCGTGATCAATAAAGTTGCCTTGGGGAATACGCGTGGAACAATATTTCCACGCTGTGGAGCCTATTCGCCACGGCGTGGGAGGCAGATTTAAGGAAACTATATATTTCAAACATTAGGTTGAATGAAGGGACTTCTAACCGATATTCTGGAGAAGAAATGTGACAAATAACCTCTGTAAGACCCTTGGAGGATCAGAAATCGATTGGATCTTAATAGTTGAACAAATCTAGAAGAAATCAACATTAATTCTTTCAGTTTGCTAGCTTTAATCATGTCTAGTTTTATTTGCATTGATTTTATGTGTTTTTCTTCTATGATTATAAGCTAAAACCCTTTTACTTTCATTGGTGATGATGAACCCTTTGAACTATGAGTTGATTTCAAACATATGATTAAGTGTTGTTGGTTTTTCTAGTGTTGATAAATCAAAACCTTAGATGTTTTAGTTCTAGTCTTGGATTGCCTTTATATAAGTTTTGTGTAGTAGATGATCATTCTATTTGCATGAACTTGATTACCTAGTGGTTTATGATCATTAAATTGCTAGAGTTAGTGTTGGATAAATGTTAGATTAGGTAATCAAAATTAGTAACTTTAACTGTTTTAGAGAGCATAATCGATCCATAATTTGTGTTTTGTTGTTTGACTTGATCATAGGAAAGTAACTATTAGATTTATCGTGCATAGCCAAATTCATCTTTATATCAATTTCATGTTTACTTGTGTTTGATCATAACATAGTAAGTCATAAATTGGTAACAACTAGGAATTTGATCATAATAACTAGTTACATATTAATTTGGTAACCATCAATAGTAATTTAGTAAGAAATCAACCATAGGGAAAAAGGGGGGATTCGGATCTAATGAAAGTACTCTTTAATATTGAATCCAATTCATTTTCTTTGCTTAGTTTAATAATGATATTTGGTAGTTGTTTGATTTAAGTTCTTCTGATCATGCAAAATCAGTAAAACCCCCCATTTTAAGTTTGTTTCTTAGTTTAACTTTTAGTAATTGTCTTATTAATTAAATTCCCCTCCCTGTGTTCGACACCCGACTTACCTAAGCTATTCTATAATCCGACTTGGTACACTGCCTATAGGTGCATAAATTAATAAAGTTAGTTAGGTTTTGCTAAATAATCACGTTTAGGGTAAGAAACCCTAAGTTGGCGTTGACTTCTGTGTTTAGTGTTGACTTCATTTATTAGGTTTACTCTAGTAGGGGAGGGGGTTTTTTGGGATGAAATTAATGGACGACTGGCAGCAGATGTCACACCCCCAAACCGGAATGGCGGAAACGTTCGGTGGCGGAGGACATCATGTACAGTATCACAACAATTGTATAATAGTAATCAAAGCAACAACAACCATTGTATTAATAATATAGAGTTTACATTGTATTCGATTTACATATGATTGACTCCAAAAGTAAATAGCAAGACAAAGACTTGAAGCTACTATGCTCCGTCTTCTCGAAACCTGTGCGTGTGCCTGTCTACTAGTTTCCTGAGAATACAAGTGATTTTGAAAGTGTATCAACATTTAAGTTGGTGAGTTCATAAGCATTTCGTTTTAGAAAATAAGTTCCTTGCTCCTTGAAAATGTCTGTGTGTTCCTCCAGAAAATCCTATATTTTCTTAATGAGTAATGATAAGTAATGTGACCATACCAGTTCCTTCTACGATCACATAGTGAATACAAGTTATGTATAATCTAGATCGAATGGACAGTTGAATGTGTGGATCTGCCCTAAGCTCACAACAAAACAAGGAACAAGAAGTAAGGCGGAAATCACACATTCCACTGCCTATCGGATCCTCATTATATATAATCCTAACGTACTCACTAGGTAATCACAGAGTTAACAATAATGATCCTTTTAGATGTGATGAGTGTGTTCCTTCAGAAAATCCTATATTTTCTTAGTAAAATGGAATGTAGTCTTAGGCCCTTCAGACCAAAATGTATAAATGTTATCGTACTCTAAAGTAGTAATATTACGTAGTTTTAATCTATATAAAAGCCATTTAGATGTATGATTTCCGAAATGAAAGTTGTTCTGTACTTGAAAACAATGTAATGTAGTTTTATGATGATAATAAAACCCCTTCTATGTGATTTTTAATCCCCGTAAACCGTATGTATTGTTAATACCTCATGTGAGTTATTATAACCATGCTATGACCCAGTCGGCCTTGTAACGACGTTCTTCAGGCGTCGGAATCGTTATGACATTTGTCACCCCAGACCTGCCGGACTAGCTGTTGCATGCAGCTTAGGTGCGGGTTTGTCAGACCCAATATAGATCTATACAAAACTATCACGCTCTCCCTACAAGAGACTCTGGTTACAATTACAGGACTTTAATGCAGTACTTTAAAAGTACCGTGAAGCAGAATGTCTCAAAAATTTATTCATTAACAGGTTTACGTCAAATGAAATGAAAACTCCTTTTTGTAGCGTAATGAACCTTTCTTAGTAAGTTTGTAGTGTAAACGAAGCATAAACTATACCTATTATAGTTTATCATTAATGTTTTGTAGAGAAGAAAACCCATATATGTATGATTATTACTCTTTTCATGGAAGTAAAATAGTATGGAAAATAATCATTATGTAACTCTATGATATTACACACTTTTCTCAACATGTTACAAAGCGTAAATAAATCTATAACCCATTTTTCAAGTTTTAACCTTTCTATTCCTGTTGTTAGAAAAATTATAAAAAAAATCATCATGAGTAGAAAACTGAATCCGTAAAATCCGAGAGTTTAGAAAATGAGTCTACTTTGTTCATAATTTTTATTATGATTTTTATTGGTCTCAAACCAGTGTGAAAATGTTCATCTTCAAAGACTGGTCTGAAATCATTTCTGAAATGATAGGCAGTTTTGTAATTATCGCCATAAATTGTAGAAAAATTGTATGAACGCATGCGAGTAGTCCTTATAAAGGTATAAACATGAACTATTTGCACCTTATACAGTTTTGTAAAATATTAAGTTTAAGATGGTCAAAACAGTCCATGAATGGACCATAACTTTTCTGTTGAAAGCTAATGATTAAGTTTAGAATATATTTTGGTGTTGTAACTTGTATCCCCCCCCCCCCCCTAAAACTTGAAGAAAACATGAAAGTGTAGGGGTATGAACTCACCTTTTGTGATTTCTTGTGGTGGAAGGTTGAAGATGGGGAGTTTCAAGTCAAGAACACTTGAAAGATGCTTGAAGATTTGAAGATCCTAAGAACAAATACGTAAATATTTGTGTAAATGATTTACGATTTGTATGAATATGTGAAGATTGTGTAGAAGTTTAGAGAAGATACTTACCAATCAAGAGGAGGAAAGTTCATGAACTTCTTGGAGAAGTCGTGTTCTAGAGAGAGAGAGAGAGAGAGAGAGAGAGAGAAACTTTGCTTTTGGAGAGAATAGTTGGTAATCTTGGAGGAGAAAGAAAAAATATCTTGGATTTGTTTATAAAGATTTGATAAAGGTAGATTGGATGGTTGTTGGGAGAAGTGATGAAAAGGACAATGAATTGACTAGCTAGATGTTAATAGTGACATAAAGTGTGAATAGTGACATAAAGTTGACAACAGAAAGGTGGCTTGTGTCATAACTTTATGGGAAAAGTCAAAGAGTGTCTTTATGTCCTCTTGATATTATCCTAAACAAAAATAAGATTTATATTTAATAAATCTCCAAGATGTGGATAATATATGATTTTAGAGGATCTAATATGTCAAAAATATGAATTGGGTGAAAATCCCACATCAAAATCATCAAAAACGGACTCGAAATGCGAAACTGGTTAAAACCGGACATAAGAAGCGAATGAGAGGCTGCTGATGCGAAGGTGTGTTCGCAGCGAAGGCCGCTGATCGGATGTGAAGGCTCTCGGTGCGAGAGCTTGATGTTCGTACGAAGGTCGGACCAGATACGAAGGTTCTCGGTTTTGTTATGTGAAAGTAGCCGGTTGAGAAGCGAATGTGCTCGGTTTGGGGTGCGAACATCGGAAGAAGGCTGCGAACTTGGCCGAGGATGCGAAAGTCGGACTGGTATGCGAAACTCCCCGGTTCGCTGGGAGAGAAGGTTTAGGTCCGAGAGGGGGTTCGCATCAGAAGGGTTTCGCATCAGGAGGGTTTCGTTTCTTGAGAGGGTTTCGCTTCCAAAGTGTTGTTTTTCATAATAACTTCCCGTTTCGAGTGATTTTCAACTAATTGAAGGGTCGGGATGGTACGGAAGTTTATGAAAAATTGGAAGAGATTTTAAGAGAGATTTGGGAGAGAGAGATATAGCAAGAGAGATTGAGAGAGACTTTTCTTGTGGCCTTTGTTAGTGTTTTGCCCCGTAGTGTTAGGATTATAAACTCCACTACGCCTTGTTATGAGTGTTATACGCCCCCGAAGGGTACGTAATAGTGCTTTATAGAGTCGTTACATCACTCACCCTGTTTAGGGTTTAGAATTTCTGAACATTTGAAACTTCCGAGTGATACTTTGTATTAAGATAGAGAGTTGTACATTAGTAAACATAGAGTAAGCCCTAACATACAAGCACTAGTTGAGTTGACCGGTTTGACCCGTTGACTTTGTTTGACTTTGACTTGACCAGAAATTGACGGCTGTCACAGCAGAGAATTGATAAGCATTAGATTCGCATTGAAAATCCATCTAACAAGCATAAAGGGGAGAGTAAGGGGATGGACAATTCTAAAAGAATTTAGAATTTGACTGTAAATGTGTTCATCACCAATTTTATTGTTTCTTTGACTTCAAAGGATCTGTGGAGTATGTGTGAAAGTCTTGGGACGGTGTCAGATGTTTACATAGCAAGAAAATTTTCAAAGATCGGGAAACGATTTTCTTTTATTAGGTTCCTCAAATCTAAAGAGCACTTGCACATAATTGAAGACCTTAATCGAGTATGGAATGGAAATCATCACCTATTTGCTTCTTGGGCAAGGTTTAATCTTCTGGAAGGAGGAAGAGGTGAGAATGGATATCTCAATTCGGCTGAAGTAAGGATGGAGAAGCAAACAGAATCAGTGAAAGAAAAAGAAAAACAGGGTATCTATATTTCGTATGTTGCAGCTGTTAAGCGATCTACCGTTCATCTAGAACAAGGGGATGTCTCTCTTCATGCTGAAGTGAAACTTGGAACCTCAGACATCTTAGTCATTCATGATGTTGAAACTGTGGTAATGGGAACGGTTCATGACATTAACTCTATAGAACACACTTATAAGTTATGTTATAAGGAAGATTTTAGTGGGTTAAATATTGCTTACATTGGAGGAGATTGGGTGAGGATTGAATTCAAAAAGTTGAATTCCTGTGATAAGTTTAAGCAGAGCAATGCAATGAAATCTGTATTTAAAGAAATAAGGACTTTACAAAAGAATTTTGTTCTTGAAAATAGAATTATCTGGGTGGAAGTTGTTGGACTCCCGTTAAGTGCATGGACATCATATGTATTCAAAAAGGTAGTTGCGAAATGGGGTGTTCCCTGATTCATGGATGAATATGAAGATGCCCCTGTGGGGTGGGGTAAGGTGTGAACTAAAACATCAAGTATGGAGAAAATTTCCGGTAAAGTTTCAGTTGATATTGAAGGTGACAAGTTTTTGGTTTTGGTAATAGAGGTATCAGATTGGGTTCCAACTATTGAAGCTCTCGACATCAATGAAGAGGATGATAGTTATGCTGAATCAAACTCTACTTCGAATGATGATGTGGAGGAGGACTGCCAAAACTTTGAAGAAGACGTGGTTGTGAATCAGGAAGGGGAAATCAATAAAATAGATGCCCAGGGAGTTATCTCAAAATTTGTTGTAATGGAAAATAAAGGTGAATCATCTAAGTTCGTTGAATCTAAGGAAGGGGTAAGTGAAGATCTTAACTTTTCTGGATTTAACTCTAAAAGTAATGGGGAAAAAAGATGTGGTGATGAACATAGTAATGATAACTTTTGTTTTGAACAAGTTCAAAATTCATGTCAGGATGAAGATGCTAACTAGTCTACATGCTCTAAATCTGCAAGTCTTTCTTGACCTCTGGGATTTGAGCATGACCGTAACATAGAGGGGATAATGCTAATACCGTTAGAAAGGTATCAACATCCTTCTCAGCCACATCGGGGTCAAAAAATGAAGGTGTTAACTCGAAAAATAGTAGGAGAAACAATCACTTGTTTAACGGTTCGATAATGGAAGCGATTGAAAATTTCATTGAAGTGGGTACTAAACTGGGATACGGAATGGATAGTGTCAAAGACAATATGGATTCAATTATTTTTCAAATGGGTATCGAATTTGGTAATAAATGAATATTCTTTCTATTAATGCTTGTAGTATCATTAATAAAGAGAAGAGAATGTGGATTTCCAATTTATGCAGGGCCGGCCCATGGGCCTGGGCAAGCTGGGCGACCGCCCCGGGCCCCCAAATAGTAAAGGGCCCCATATTTCTATATGTTATTGGGTTATATTGGTGACAGCCCAAATTTTTTAAGCATTATGTACTTGGCCTAATATTATCAGTTACGAAGCGATGATCCAAATTGAAAAGGCAGGAGTAAGCGTGCGGCATGCCTACTGACCTACTACGGTTCCGACTTCCAAGGCCAGTTTAATCTCTTCAATCTCCGGCTTTGCTTGAATCGCTTCCATGGAAAACCCAAACGACACCATCATCCATCTCTCCCGATGCAACACCCTAATGTTTAGTTCACATTCTTCTATTTCTAGTTCAAGTTAGCCAGTTCTTCTCCTTTTTCTGATTCTCCGAATTCGCAACCCAATACTCAATACTCTTTCTTTCTCTTCTAATTTCTTATTTCATTTTTCTGAAACAGCAGTAGCAGCAATCGAGATCAGTGGAAATTGAATTTCTTTTGATAGTTGAGAGTTGAGACTCGAGATTAACTGCAACACCAATTGGATTTCTTTGAATCTTTCAGAATCGGAAGTTTTTATCTGGATAAGTCTGTAATTTATGAATCTGTGGACTTGATTTCCTTTTTTCATTAAAAATATGTTGGATGTAGACTGCAGTGGACAGTAATTTTGTTTATTCATTTCTGATTCTACAACTGCCCAATCTATCTATGGACATTGATTCATTGAAATAGAAATAGAGTTTTCTGATTTCGTATTTTCATTTAGAGTCTGCATAATCGATTTTGTTATGAATCATTGTTCATCATTGAAATAGAATTTTCTGATTTCGATTTTGTATGAATCATTTCTTAATTTGATTTCTCTGTTGAACTGTTTTTTAAACTTCAGAATTCTCATTTCTTTTGGGCTGCTGAAGGATTATTAGTTTATTAATAGCCAAGAGGCAAGACTAAGACTCTAAGAGAGAAATTAAGCAGCAGGTTACAGGTACTCTCTTTTTCATTTTTTTGTTAATCTGAGTTTTGTGATTTTGAATAATTCGAAATTTCTTAATTTTAAAGACATTTTGTTTTAATTTGATATCTCTATTTTTAATCTTCAGATTTCTCACTTCTGTTTTGAGCTCAATTGAACGAGGATATAAACAACCAAGAGAGAGTTGAAGCCTGTTGTGCATGTAGTCTCTTCTAATTTTATTTTGTTTATCTGTTTGTTTTTTTTTTTTTTTTGTGATTATTTGTGATTGATTGTTGATATATCTTGATTTTTATAAGTTAAAAATGCTCCTAGAAAATACAATTTAATGAAGATCAAAAAGGAACTATGAATAAGTTTGTAAAAAACTTAATTTTTTTTATTGTACAACATAATGCTATCTTTAGTTTTTCTTTTCTATGTATTTTCTAACGGTTTTATAAGGGTTGAGAGTATTTTCTAACGTTTTTATTCTATTGTTTTAAATTAATAGTTGCTAGGTTTTTTGGTTTGGGGCTTTTCCTGGAGCCTTTTTTTTCATAAGTGGGGAGTATCCGGCCTTCGATTGTATTTTTTTAATCAATAAAAAACTATGAGGGTGACTCCCTCGCTTACACAACAAAAAATTCTAAGGGCCCCAAATTTTTATTTTGCCCCATGCCCCAAATTGTCTAAGACCGGTCCTGAATTTATGTAATCGTATGGGGGTGTCTTTCCTTGGTGTACAAGAAATGCGTTTGAGCAGTATAGATAATTTTTTGCCAAAGAGTTTATGGGGGAATTTATCTTTTGATTTTGCAACTAGCAGTGCTTGTGGTTTATCAAGCGTCATTCTTTCCATGTGGGATCCTGCGGTTTTCTCCAAAAAAAAAAAAAAAAGTTGGTATGGAATATGTTCTTATTATCGAAGGTCAGTGGAGCTTTTTTAATTTTTCGTGTTTTATGGATAACATGTATGCTCCTCAGGAGGAGGATAGAAAAAAGTACCTGTAGGGATTTTATGAGTCGCTTTATGGCTAGAAATAAGGCTGATTATTTCTTGTTTGGTGATTTCCATGTTGTTAGATGGGATTATGAGAGATTTGGTTCGGTTTTTTCGCAAAGAGTGGCTGATGATTTTAATGGGTTCATTTCAGAGAACGATTTGATTAACGTGGCTATGGGGGTTTTGCTTTCACGAGGGTTAGTGCCAATGGGGCTAAACTTAGCAAGTTGGATCATTTTTTTTGTATCTCAGGAGGTGATCAACAAATTTCCTGATATCAACTCTATGGCTCTTGACCTTTCCATATCATATCATCGTCCTATATTCTTATCGCATGTGGATGTGGATTTTGGCTCGAGACCGTCCAAATTTTTTAATTCATGGATGCAGAAGGATGGTTTTGCAGATTTGGTAAAATTGAATTGGTGCAATTATGTTGAAGTTAAAGGTGAAAGCGCTTGTATCAGGTTCAAAAATAAATTGAAAAAATTGAAGTCTTTTTTGAAGCAATTGTGGAAATTGATTAAAGAAACGAGAATTGCTTCTAAGACTGGTTTGTTGACTCGGTTGAATGATATTGACAAGTTAATTGATGATGGTGAAGGTTCGTAGTTGTTGCTTATGGAAAGAAATTCGTTGCATGATCAGTTGTTTAAAATTGAGAAAAATGAAATGATTGATATTTCTCAAAAGGCTAAAGTTAAATGGAGCATAGAGGGGGATGAAAATTCGAAATACTTCCATGGAGTTCTTAATAAAAAAGGCAACTTAATATGAAAGGTGTAAAATTTGAAGGCGAGTGGATTGCAGGACCTGAGATAAAAAAATGTTTTTTTAGCATTTTAAAGAAACGTTTAAAAAATTTGAAGCCATCCCGATTTCTCAAAGAAGTACCAAGTATAAGGAGCTGTCAGGTCATTTATCAGCTGAGCTCGAAGTTCCATGTACCTTGGAAGAAGTTTAAAATGATGTATGGGAGTGCGGAAGTGACAAAGCTTCGGGTCATGACGGATTCAATTTTTCTTTTATAAAAAACTATAGGGATATCTTGAAGATGGATATTTTTGATTTTGTGGTAGATTTTTTCCAAAACTCGAGATTACCTTCAGGATGCAACTCTTCATTTATCACCTTGATCCCGAAGGTTAATAGTCCGGTTGTGGTAAATGATTTTAGATTGATTACCCTTATCTGTATTCAATACAAAATTATTGCAAAAATTCTCGCTATTAGACTTACTAAGGTGATTGGTACAGTTGTTAGTAGTGAACAAACAGCTTTCGTGAAGAATCGTCAAATTCTTGATGGCCATTTGATAGTTAATGAGGTTGTTGATTGGTACAAGAAGAATAAAAACGAGATGATAGTTATAAAAAATCGACTTTGTTAAAGCTTATGATTCGGTTTGTTGGGAATATTTGGATAGAATTATGCATTTTATGAAATTTGGATCGAAATGTCGTTCATGGATTAGAGCCTGTTTGATTTTTGCTAAAACTTTTATCCTTCTTAACGGTAGTCCCACCTAGGAGTTCCAACTTGAAAGAAGTCTTCGACATGGTGATTCTCTTTCCCCTTTTTTTTATATTGGCTATGGAAGGTCTAAATGTTGTTATCCAAGATGCTATTGCTGAAGGTATTTTTAAAGGGGTTAAGGTTGGTCGTTTGGATCTTATTATTTCACATCTTTTCTATGCGGATGATGTGATTATTTTTGGCGAATGTAATACAAAGAATATGATTAATTTAGTAGCTATTCCTCATTGTTTTTTTTGTGTGTCGGGGTTGAAGATTAATTTAAATAAGTGGAGCCTCTTTGGAATAGGAGTTTCGTGGGAGAATGTATTGGAATTTGCTCAGATGATAAGATGTAAACCGGATAAATTACCGTTTACATATCTTAGGCATGTACTATTTTTCTATTTTTTTTTAATGCCAGTTTCGATGGCTAAACAATTGGAAGCTTGTCGTGCAAAAAAAATTTGGGCGGTGATGGTTATCTGTGAAAAATGCATTTGGTGAAGTGGGATCTAGTTCTTGCCGAAAAATCACATGGAGGTCTAGATATTAGGAGTTTGACGGCTTTTAATTTTTCTTTATTGCAAAAATGGAGATGGCGTTTTCTGAATAATGACGATCTTTTATGGGTTAAAGTGATAAAGGCGATCCCTGGAAATCAAGGTGGTCGCGGTTTGAATAGGGGAGCTAGAAACATAAGTGGTCCTTGGACTAAGATTTTATGCTCAATGTCTAGACTTGAAGAAAAAGGAGTTTTATCTCCTTCGGTGCTAAGTAGAAAAATTGGAAATGGTTTGACTATTAAGTATTGGAAAGATATTTGGTTTGGAGATCAACAGTTTGTTGAGATTTTTCCTCGTTTATTTCAACTTGAATCTGATCAAGATTGTTTTATCGCTAACAGAAAAACTATTCATGGTTAGCATTGGCATTCGAGGAGAAATGTTAGGGGTGGAGAAGAGAGCACTCAATTATCCTTGTTAATGAATATTATTCGTGATGTTACTCTTTTTGTGTATAATGATGGATGGATTTGGAATTTAGGTTCTGATGGTGTAAAAATTAAAATGATGGTGCTTTTACCACTGCTGACACAAGGAAATGGATCAACAAAAAAAAAATCCTCTTCTGACACACAGACTCAGTAGAATCGGTACATCCCTCGTAAGGTTAATATTATTGTGTGGCGATCTCTTTTGGATAGATTACCTACTCGTAGTAACTTGGATCACCGCGTTATTGATGTGCCTTCTTTATTATGTCCTTATTGTAATTTGGAAGAGGAACAATTGGATCGCTTGTTTATCAAATGTGAGGTAGCAGCTAGAACATGGGATGCTATCTTTAAATGGATGGGTGTTAGCATTGGTCGGTTTATCTCGATTGCGACTTTATTTGACAAGGTGGATGGTTTCAAGTGTAATGCGAATAAAAAGAGTGCTTTGGATGTGATTGTGGCAACGGTGATCTAGTTTTTATGGAAGTTTCGGAATGATAAGGTTTTTGGTGATGGCAAGATAAAAAAAGAGAATATTTTTTATGCTATAAGGGAGTTCTCTTTTCTTTGGTTTAGTAATAGATATAGCAAACGTAGTTTTAAATGGCTCGATTCGTTGATCAATCCTTTGACTTTATGTAATTTTTGGTTTTCCTCTAGCTTCTTGCTAGAGTTTTTCAATTTTATTTTGTAGTTGGTTGTTTCAAAAAGTAGTTAGGTTTATAAATTTAAAAGTTGATAGGTACTTTTATGCAAATCAAGCTTTTGGCGACGTTGTCACGGAACGACTTATTTGATTTTTAATTTATTTACTTTTAGTTATCCGATCCTTTTTGTGGGGTAAAAACCGCAAAAAGTTATTTTTCTGCATTTTTTGAATTTTTCTGTTTGTTCAGTAGCCACGCCGTGGTCACTGTTTGTTCAGTTTTTACTTTTTAGACAAAACTTCAAAAATAGTCCCTGTGGTTTCCGAAAATTTGAAGTTTGGTCCCTAATTTACAAAAACCTCACGGATCGTCCCTGTGGTTTCAAAACTTTTAACATTTGGTCCTTCCGCCTAACTTCGTCAGCTTTCTACCGTTAAGTGAGGGGTATTTTCGTCATTTCAACACCCAGGGACCATTTATGAAACTTTCTATTTTTTTTTGAAAAAAAAAAAATAATTAAGTTTAAAGGGGTCCCACCCATCTCTCTCTCTCTCTCTCTCTCTCTCTCTCTCTCTAAACAACCAAGAAACCACCATAACCCACCACCCAAAACCACCGTTATACCTCCCTTTTCTGATCAAAAACGTCACCCCAAACACCACCTCACATCTCCCTCTCATCTGTTTCTGCCCAGAAAAAGGAAGGAAGAGGTGGCATCCACCTTGCTGCCACCAAACTGCCACCACCCCACCCTTCACTGCTACCACCGGAGAGCACATCCCCAACCCTTTGTTGCTGCTGTTTTCGATCACCACAGCTCTCTCCCTCATCCCACTTGTTTTCTCTGGCAATTTTAAGCAAGAAAGAAGAAGCAGAAGGCCATCGAAGCAGCCTCCTACTGCCCAACGCCACCTCCTGTCGCTGCTTTAAAAATCACCTGCCGCCTCACTTTCTCGCCGGAAAAACCACCCCTAAGCTACTTAGTGACCTTCTCCACACTCCCTTCATTGAATACAGTCGAAGGAAGCAAGAACAGGGCATCAGAAGACCACCGGAGTGGCCTCCTGCCACCCCCGTCGTTGTTCCAAATCACCGTCATCACCACCTGTGCGGCTGCTGCTACTCCACCACCATAAGTCCTCCTACACCCTTCGTAAATAATAAACTCCAGTCGAGTTCCACATTCAAAGCCACGAAAATCGGTTTCTTTTTTTTTCTCTGGTGCGATAACCTGAGAACGAAGAAGACGCATGAGGATGTTTACCTCCTGCATAATCAAACTTGAATACAGAACGAGAGGGAAATCATCGACTCAAACTTTTGGTTTTTAAGCAAAATTACCTTCTCTCAACACCAAAATCAACCAATTAATTTAGTTTGGTCGAGTCCAATTATCATTGATCATTCAATATAATCCTGAATTTGGTCGGCCGGTGAGATACGAACAAGAGGGAAATAGCAGTGGGTGGACAGAAGAGTTGAAACAGAAGGAACTAGTGCTTGGGCACTGCATTTTTGCAAGATTTGGCTCTGGGTTTCAATGATTATGTATGGACAGAATTGGGGTTTAGGTTTTTGTATTTTGCTGGAGATGTTAGAGAACTTAGGGTTTGTTTGTGTAGGTGAAGAAGAAAAGAATTTTTAGACGTTTGTGTGTGTGTGTGTGGGTTCTTTAGAGAGAGAGAGAGAGAGAGAGAGAGAGAGAGAGATGGGTGGGACCCCTTTAAATTTAATTATTATTATTTTTTTCAAAAAAAAAAGTAGAAAATCTCATAAATGGTCTCTGGGTGTTGAAATGACGAAAATACCCCTCACTTAACGGTAGAAAGCTGACGGAGTTAGGCGGAAGGACCAAATGTTAAAAGTTTTGAAACCACAGGGACGATCCGTGAGGTTTTTGTAAATTAGGGACCAAACTTCAGATTTTCGGAAACCACAGGGACTATTTTTGAAGTTTTGTCTACTTTTTATTAAGTTCGTTTTTACGTATTATGGATACTGTTATTTTTCAACATCAAATTAGACTCCTATTCGATATTGCCAAATTGACATTTCTTCACATTTCCTTATTATATCCCAAACCGACATCTTATTATGGTTGGCTTGATCATAATTAATTAAGTGGAGACAATATTGTTGATGCATTCATAAGACTCGTAACACACATAAAACTGTCTGTTACAAATTAAAGAAGCATTTTTTTCTTATATATGTTATAAGCATAGATGCAATGAACTAGATTTAATTTTCCAAATCTTCCAACATTCTACAACAGCTTCAGCAATCTAATATTGCCAAATAACAAAAGAAGCTTATAATTTCCCAAATACAATACAGAAAAATAACATAAAAAGCTTATAAATTTTCAACAAAAAAACCAACATGTTTTTGCTTAACACAAGGCAATCTACCATATATGTTGTTGCAATACATGTAAGCAGATATGAATAAAGACTAAATATAGCAAATTAACTCATACCAATCATACTAATTCGTAACAGAAATAGAGAACTAGAACTACATATCAAACGATTCAATTAGCCACGCCTAGCAAATACACAAATAAACAAAATCCCTAACTTATGTCTAGATATAGATTCGACATGATTTAGAATGAAATTCGACGAATAGAGAAGGATTATTACGATTCAAACCGGGTTGAGGAGCTGAGAGATCGATGGTTTGGGCTCCGAGTTCATGCTGATGATGATGATCAAGGGTATAAATCTGTAATGAATGATGACTTTAGCTTTCTTCATCGTCCATGTACTCTATTCCTTCAAGAGCTTCGATGCTGATTTATCGTCTGATGGCTTTGATCCTCTCGATGATTTGCCCTTTGCCTTCAAAACCACCTTCATGAACTAGAACTTAAAAGTTCAATGAGCTAATATGTCATTTTCCCTCTTTTAATAATGGTCATTATTTAAAATATCATCTATTGTTTTCAAGATAACATAATATTTTTTAAATTTTATGATTTTATAACTACTATTACTTTTAATTAATTAAAAAAAATACATGTTTTGAATATATATATATATATATATATATATATATATATATATATATATATATATATAACCACTTTTTTCGGTTTTTTGTTAGTTTGGGATTTCAATTAAAAAAATAGGTTGAGGTTTCAATTAAATAAATTCAATGCATGATTTTAAAAAAGAAGTATAAGTTATTGAGGTTTTAAATAAATATGGTTGAATTAAATTATGTATTATAATAAATATATAGATAAATAAATAATAGATAGTTAAATGCTATGAATTATAAAAACTAAGGTCCCGTTTGAAAGTTGCTTACTGAGAAATGTATGTCTGAGTAAGAAACTCTGACTGAGTAAGAAACCATGTTGTCTGATTCTACATCTGACTGGATGTGCTAACCGATAAAAAATGACCATTTTGCCCTCGTACTTGTTCCAAACCAACATCCTAACACATAAATATTCATAACTTTATCAACAGTTATGTATGACCATTTTGCCCTCATATATGTATGTGGTATTCCTAAAAAACAACAAAATTGATCCAATTCTCAAAGCCAAATCAACATATAAGAAAGTGGCTTTCTTTTTACTTTTTACATATTCCTTTAGAGTTCAACAATAAAATCACTTGAAACAAAGAACATTAAGGAGCAAACATCAACATATCAGAAAAATTAAGAACATTCAGAGAAGTTCAAACATGAACATAACAGTTGAACAACAAAATTATGCAGAAATCTAACTCCAGCCTACTTTCTGAACCAAATTCTGCAGAAATCTAGCAAAATTCGAAACTTTTAGAGAAGTTCAGGCATGATCAGAAGAATATATTGATCTTATTATGCAGAAATTGGAACCCATTTTCAACAGCAACTCATAATTATGTAGAAATCGGAACCCATTTTCAACAGTAAATCAATAAAAACTTTTATGTGGATCTTCTATATGAATGGGTATAAAGGAATCGTACCTGATGAGAAGAAGTAGTTGATGAAGGCGCTGGTATGGAGGAGATCGCCGGTGACTGGATATCAAGAATTCTCGATGCTTGCTGGTTTGTTTTATGGCTATGGAGGCGCTGCAAGAATCGAGCGAGAAGAATGAGGATGGAGGCGATGAAAGAGAATGGTAGGGCAAGGGTAAAGATGGAATAGTATCCCCTTTTTCTCAGTCAGCTATTTTGCCTTTTCTATCTGAATCAGATGTTTCTTAGCGAGCCAGATGCGTAAATTTGAACTACCAAACACGTTTTGCTGACCGAGTCAGCCAAAAACGTCTGAGCTGACTCGGCCAGACTAGTATCAAACACTGCCTAAAACAAGCACACAAAAAACAATTAAAAATTATGGAGCTTTCAAATAAATACGTCTCTCGCGATACCACCCTGCCATAGTCGCGAGTCTGTTTATAGTCGCAACTGTTGTCATAGTCAACAAGGTTGAAACTTCCAGGAAAAAACTTCGAATTGGGAGGTCGATCCTCCCGGTGAACTGACCGTACCCCAAACCGACACAGGTGAATAAGTAGAGTACACCAGGGCGCTTGAGAGAACCATGTCGAAGGAACTCGGCAAAATGACCTCGTAACTTCGGGAGAAGGGGTGCTCTCCTATCTTTTGATTAGGAAAGCGACACATACCAGGGGGTAGCGACTGTTTATTAAAAACACAAGACTCTGCTAAGTGGTAACACGATGTATAGAGTCTGACACTTGCCCGGTGTTGGAAAGTCGGAAGGAGGAGTGTTATAAGCTTTGAATTGAAGCCCCCGTAAACGGCGGCAGTAACTCTAACTGTCCTAACGTAACGAAATTATTTGTCGCATAAGTAGCGACCTGCACGAATGGTGTAACGACTGCCCCGCTGTCTCCGACATGGACCCGGTGAAATTGAATTCTCCGTGAAGATACGGAGTACCAACGGCTAGACGGTGCAAATTAGTAAACACTAAAATATACACATGATAAAAAACAAATACTTTGTTTCATAAAAAAAAAATTACAACTCTTAAACAAACATTTAGTTTAATTAAAATGTCAACCCTTCAACAAAATTCAGATAAAACCATGAAGTAAAAAAAACAAAACATTCTAATTCCTTTAACAAATCCAAAACAACAATAATCCATTTCCTTTCATGCCTTTGTTGCTTTCAGCATACAATGAATATAATAACCCTACACTTTTTTTTACCAACAAGAACACTTCTCCACCTTAAAAAAAAAAAAAAAAAAAAAAAAAAAAAAAAAAAAAAAAAGAAAAAATCCCTAATTCACCCCAAAAGCAATCTCTTTTGAACAATTAAACTAAATCCCACCTCTTAGAAACAACCCTCAAATCATCATATAAATAACAACAACAAACACCACTAGAATCTTAGATTTCAGTTTCAGCAATCCTTCTATCCTCAAAGCATCTGAAGTCGATATTCTTTGTGGTCTGAAATCCAAAAAAAAAAAAGATATTAATAAATCACTGGTTAATCTCAAATCTAAAATAAGAAACTCTGTTTAAAAGGTTATATATATATATATACTTTTGAAAATGAGCAAGAGCACCACAAAACAAGACATTTCCAGGTGGGGGCATTTCAGTCTTTTGACCATCATCTTCAGGGTTTATAATTCGCATATAAGTTTCTTGACCCAAATACCACCGGTCAAGATTGACTGCCCTAAGATTCCACGCTCCAACATTATCAAGATACACAAGAATCGCCGTCCACCCTCCCGGAAAAACCTATAAAATTCAATATTTTTCATTTACATTTTTTCCTTAAAAAAATAAAAAACAAACAAAAAAAAAATTCCCATCAAAATTAAAAAAAGCCAAAAAGAAACCTGAGTTGTAGAGCGTGCTATTGCATCCCATCTGTTATAAGAACCCCTACTGTTTTCTGTCCATTCCCCATATGCCATCCTATACATATATACATATAATATATTAAAATACAAAATATTAAAATCCACGTGTCAATTATTTAAAAAAATAAAAAAGAAAAAAGAAATATACCCGACAACAAAAAACGAATACCCATCCATATGAAAGCTTTGAACAACAGTATCATTATTTTCCAATACGATTTCCACAAAAGCTTTATACGTAGCATTAATAAGCGATCTATCCATCGTAGGAGGTCTATCCAAGGGCATATTCGGAAAATCAAGTTTATAAGACCCCTTGACTTTATAATTATCTGCAAGCCTCACAGGCGTTTCAGGATTCACAAACGAAATCCCATTAAATGTCGCCCTTTTCTTCCCATTAATCATGACAGGTGGCACGCTTTTCAACACATACACATCCGTCACATTTATCGACCCGTATCGAAACGACCCTTGCGGGTTTGGGCGGGCCCCACTTGCGGTGACGTTCATCCTGATGGACATGGCTTGATTTACTGCAAAGGAATTATCGTTTGAATCGTTGGGCGGGTCGGGCAGGGTACCAGCTGCCCGGGATTTGGAATTTGAGTAGTGCAAAATAGCGACGCCTGTGACCTGATTCCATTCCGATTGGTTTACAAATCTTGCACTTGCGACAACGTAGTAATCACTGGTTCCATTCTGGTCCATTGTAACGAGAAAGGAATAGGATTGGCCTACGTGGATGTCTAAACTTGAATAGTTTTGTTGGGATGTGTAATGTCCTTCTGTTTCTGCTAAAATTAAATTGTGACTTTGGATTCTGAAATTTAAACAAGTTGAAATTCCAACATTTACCACACGAATTCGGTAAGTTTTCCCTGCAGTAAATGGAAAATGACATTCAGATAATTTACATTAGAGAAAGAAATAGCAATGCATTTTACAGAATCATGAATATAATGATTATATCAAAAACACAAATTAAGAAAATCTACCTGGATCGACATTAAGTGTCTCGTGTTCAATTCCATCTGGAACAGAGGAGTTATATTGAAAAGGTCCTTTGCCATTAATGAGAACTCCATCTGGCATACCGAGTTCCTTTCCAGCATCAAGTGAAGCTCTTAATTCCTTAATTCAAATAAGATTAACCATAGGTAGGATATTAGATACATAAGTAAATGCATCAAGATTCTTAATAAAGTGTGAAATCGCAAATATAAATACCTTATGGTTTCGTGTATACCAATCACCAATAGTAATGACAATATCTCCATCAGGGGTATTGAATGGCAATGAAATAACTTTTCGGTTTGTGATGATAAATCCACCAAATCCACCTGAAGCTCTTTGAAAATTAATAGATGGAGCATAATAATAGCTTCCGATTTGATCTTTGACTTGAAACTGATAAGTCCAGTTCCATTTTGCAGGAATTGGACAATTGGTGCCAAGAACTCCATCTTGCCAAGAAGTTCTCCTCATTTCTATTCCAGGCCTATTAAATATGATTTGTTTTGTGAATTTAGATTCAATGAAATGAAACTGTAATTGTATGGATGAAGGTAGGGAAATGATACCATGTAACAAGGAGGCTTTCGTCCAATCTGTTATTGACATTGACAACTACATTGTAATTTGTTGTAACATTTAGGGTTGGACCTGGAAACTTTCCATTCACTGCAATCACCTGTAATTTGAGTTTTATACAGAAAGAAATCGAAATGAGAAGTGACAAATATGGCAAAAAGTTATACGATTGAAATTTTCAAATGATACAATCTTTGCCTGTTTTCGAAATACACCCAAACAAGATTGATTTGAAAAAGGGTGGAAAAAAAGTGAACAGAAACCAAAAACAAAATAGCAAAAATCCTAAAGGATGTTTTTACCCTTTTGTGTGTGTGAGCTGGGGGAGGGGAAGTAAAAATCTAAAAATCACTTTAGATATAATTTCTCCAGTATAATGATCAAAAGAGGGGAATCATTTAGGCATCTCATCGAACACTTGATAACATTCATAAAGCATAAGCATCACTAAACAATCAAAACCCATACTCACAAACACGAAACAGAGCACATGAGAAGAGAGGAACACACCTGTTGAGGAACACCAAGTGGAGAAGCTGTAATATAAGAGAAGTCGAGTTCGAAATTTGCAAACGGGTCACCAGCTAAACAAAACCCACAAAACAGCAAACCAATGTAGACGAAAGAGTACAAAGTTAATCCAAACGATGCCATTTTGAGTTGATTTGAAGTCGATTTTCAATGGGTTTTGAGGATTCTTCACATGATCGGAGACAGAGAAGAAAGCGGCTAGTTTCTTATTCAAATGCGTGTTTTGTGTGTTGAAAACACGAGAGCGGCAGAAGATCGAATGCGATGCCCTACCAACTCTGCTCACTCATAGTCGCTTCATCCGGCGTGATATATGGGTTTTATAGCCGGTTCCAGGGCTAAACCGGTTAATGGCATTTGTAAGATAACTAAAGGGACCCATGAGTATAACTTAATTAACCTACATGTTACATAACTATGTGTAATCAACTCGGGAAAATATGGGGTAATTATTGAAAAAAAAAAGACAAGAAAAAATAGTCATATTTAAAAAGGTGGCGTTTTATGAAATAGACACATGAGGATGTGACGTTTTAGAAAATAGTCATTAATTTAAAAAAATCTTTTAAAATAACTATTTATATTCATATTCATTAGGTACTATTCATCTTGACAAAAATATATCTATGATAAGGTGGAAGGTATACACATGTTCAACATCACCTCTCTACCATTGGAGAGGGAGGCAAGGAAAAAAAAGTTGTGTGGTCAACTGAAGTTGAGGCCACACCAATCGACAGTCAGATCATCGTCATGTTATTAAGGGGTGGTGTGGATACCGTGGTGAGGTGTCACATGACTACCATGCCCCCGACGTGTAGTGTATACCATATAGCAGTGGAAGTATTATTGTTTTTAACACAAACTCGAATTAATATACTTTTCTTTTATACTTTTTGGATCAAAGAATGTTGTCGATGGCCAATAAAGGTAAAAGAGTTGCAAGCACTTCCAATACAAAAACATTATCTTATTGTTGCAAAGAAGATGATGTCATCGTTCAATCCTTAACACATTCCTTGATGATGCCTCGGGTCATAATGACTTTACAGTGGTAGAGAAATTTCACCAATAATACACGGTAATATGTTTGACTTTTATATGAATGTTAGAGGAAATCAGTAAGAAAGACGTTGAAAAGTATAAGAGTGTTGTTATTGTGAGAGTATTGGACATAGGGTGTAGGCTTAGAGTCATAACAAGCATTGTATTATTATCATATATATATGTTATTAATTTTTGATGATTCAAACATGTAAATTACTCTTGAAATGATAATCTCCAAAATATAAGTTTTAGTTTTGTTTGATGAGTTTTAGATTTTTTGTAAGGGGTTTTAAATTTGCATATGAATTTTGCTAATATACATATACTTCATAAAATTTATAACCCTGATAATTCAATTTAATGCGTAATACTTTATAAAATTTATAACCCTGATAATTCGATTTAATGCGTAATAACATCGTATTATTGTTAAATATCCCATTTAGTATGGATACCATTAAAATGGAGCAATTTTGAATATATATATATATATATATATATATATATATATATATATATATATATAACATTTAACCCTACATCAAACAAACTTTAGTTTGGATGCATAATCTTTAATATATGATTATTAGACCTAATAAACTCTTACATGCAATGTCATTGATATGTTGTTATTGAAATGAGTGGTAGGAAATGATGCACTATTAGTGCACCATTAGTGATGTAGTGGCCACTAAAACATGAAAAGTCATAGTATTTATCCAAAAACTAATTGTATTGTTACCATCATGTAATTTCAATTTGTTATGTATATCCATTTGGACCGGTATTTTTAGACATTTCAATATATCTAATTTCAAATAGATATTAACAAAAATCTAGTCAACGAATTCTATTTAAATATTTTTCAAACTAAATTTTAAGTGTTATTTATGTTTAGATTATCCTTAAGAAAATTTATTGATACTCAATCATTGTAACATCTTAGTTTTAGGGCATATTAAAAAAATATTAAATGAATAAGTAAAGGGTAAAAATAAATTAAATAAATAAATATTAATGAAATTGAAGACTTTCAATTTTATTGAGAAATTAAGAGTGTTAAAATATAAATTTAAGAGAGATAGACTGAAAGGGTCAATTTCTTGAAGCTTGGTTTGACCTTGACTTCACTTGGTTTAGGAACCAAAATATTCTAAAAGTAGTTATTTGGCTTTAAAATAACAAATTTGGTAGTTGGTAAGTTGGTGGAGTCTAGTTTGTGGTCAAAAGTAAAAATAAAAAAAAAGTTAGAGGTTAAAGTGGTTAATAGACTAAACTCAAATCATAAGTTGTCATTTTCTCCATTTTGTAGAAAGTGAATAGTTTTGGCAATTTTTAGATATTATAATATGCAAAGTCTAGCAAATATTCTCATTTGATGTCATCTAGGGTTTTAGATTCTTAAGAATTCGAAATCTTATGATAGCTTAGGTTTTAGATTGAGTTCTAGTAATGTAATCCTCAAGTGTTTACTCATTCATTCAATAATCTCCATTTTATATGGCCTAATTTGATTCTAAAGAGTTATTTTGAAGCGTCAAACCCTACATATGGTGAATTTCATTTTTATGAAATGGAAGTTGCTTCAACCTTATTTCAAGCTTTCTAAACCCCTTTCTAATTGTGAATCCATCATAGATAACTTTGTGCACATGTTGATCTAATTGAAGTTTTTAATTTACTTGAGAGATTCATTGGAGTTTTCAGTTGGTTTTGACTTATTCTAGCATTTATATTGTTTAAACTTCACGAGATGTCATAAATCTAACTTGGAGTTACAACTCGTTTTGAAGTTCAAATTATAAACACTTTTTTGGAGTTCTAAATCATTAAATCATCACATTTAAATCATAGATGGTTTTGTAATGTATGTGTTCTAATGGTTTTGAAAAAGTATTAAGATGTTAGTATACATATGTAACCATTAGAGATTGTTTGAAAGGCGTTTAGATGTGATTGGAGTAAGTTTGGACAACATAGAATAAATAATTGTTCGTAATAGCATGTCTAATGATTGAATCAGTCAAGTGGTAGGCTAGGCATGGTTGACTTGGTTGTGTACTAAGTTGTGTGTACTAAGTTGTTGGTGAAGGACCAAAATTCCAACTTTGTCTAATTTGACTTCAATTGCTTACATAGCTTCCTTATTGGGTTACAAGTCATGTTTATGAAGATTTTAATTCATTTACCTGTTGATAAATGGTATAATCATTAACCATATTGGACTATTAAGTGCGCATATAAACTCTAGAAGTTAAGTGAAGTGATTATAAGTCTTAAGATGAGTTACTCTCAAGAATACATGCCCTAAACTTATTTTGTGAGTTATAAGTTCTTATAAGTGTATCCTTTTGTGCATTATTTATATGAAGTATTATATGTATAATGTGTTTATTGCATGAAAACACATTTTTCAGTGAGTTTTAAAGAGTAAGAGTATGTTTAAGTATTTTAAAGAGTTTGAACATAACTATTGTATTTATGTAGTATGTGTTATGTCTTAAGTGAAGTCGCAAACACTGAAGAGTTGAACTAAAGAGTTTTGGACATAATGTTTTATACAAGTGATAGATGTTTGTTTTGTAGTTGACATTCTAGAAAGATCATGATCGAGGGGATGTGTCTAACAAACATAGTTTATGGTCACATGTATCCAAAATAATAGAAAAGAGTAAAACATAGGGACTCTAAACAGGCTTAGTGAGAGATTTAATATCTTGTTTACGCCTTAATCTACCATCATATCCCTTAGGAGAAAATGTAACACCTCAAATCTTAAACCAATTTTTTTCATTTTTAATTCACCAAAATAAAGTTTCACAAACCAAGTCATCAAAAACATAAGTGTCTAAAACAAACATCATCACAAAATATCAAAGTATCTCAAACTGTGCCAGTAACACATCTCTCAGTGAGTGTGTACAATCATACCCTCGCCTTCACGCGGTCCTTAGAAGTATCTGAAACACATAAATCAACAATTGTTAGCACGGAGCTTAGTTAGTTCCCCAAAATACTACCTACAACACAGCATAAAATAAACAACTATGGGTTATCAGCAACCATGAGGAATGTCAGCAGTCTCAGTGGGCAACAACACGCCCTATGGGTTTATCAACAACCCTAGAGACTATCCGCAGTCTCAGTCACACATACACAACATAATGTAATATATCAGTTGGACCCAGGTGGTCATCATAAATACAACTATTCTACCACACCAGTAAGAATAAGTGAGGAAACTCACCTGATACTGATGAAAGATAAATCTTTCACCCGAACTGTCGAAACTATACTCCGCCTAATTAACAAAATAACTAACCCTAATTAATAATTAAGGTCCATAACTCAAATCGCGAGTCCAAATCCCACATTTAAGTCCCTTAAGGGGAAAAAGACTATTTTACCCTTCCCATGGTCCAAAACCCTAAATCTTGACCAAAGGTCAAAAGTCAACGAAAGTCAACTGCCCAGCGCGTACGCTGGGCATACTCTCTCTTACGTGGGGCGTACAACTCGATCAGCGACCATTCGGGGACGGGACTGGCTACACGGGGCGTAGCCAGGAGTACGCCCAGCGTACTCTACCTGATCCAACTTCATCAACTTTTATGTCTTAATCCGTTAAGACACATATCCCAATTTTAGATCTGACCATCCTTGGGTGTCTTAACCCATAAAGTCATCGAATTTAAGCCTTTGCATGACTAGAAAGAACCCAATGCAACAAACTTTAACTTCCATCACACTCTAAGTCACTTTACTCATGCATGGGCCAAAGGAAATGATCAAAGAACCATTTTATGAATATAAAAGACCTAAAATGCTGAAAGGACAGCTAATATTCTTTGGAGTGCTCTAAACTCATAAAGGTCCAAACTTTGGGACAAAAAACTCATAAAGCTCATCCTTGGAGATCAAAAAGGAAACTCGTCAAGGTATAAACTTTATACCTGAAAAAGATGCACAATGAGGAGTAGTTTCTGGATCTACAAGCTTGCAAGCAACACCTCCTTCTTCTCTAGCCTCCTTCTTATCTAGCCTCGTCAAGGTATAAACTTTATACCTGAAAAAGATGCACAATGAGGAGTAGTTTCTGGATCTACAAGCTTGCAAGCAACACCTCCTTTTTCTCTAGCCTCCTTCTTCAACAAATATGCACCAAAACCACTTAATAAGCTCCCAAAATCTCACAGACAAGCTTAGACTCGAGATTAGCGTTTTTGAGGGAATGGTGGCTGATAAGGAATGTCTAAGGGAGGCATAAGTTGGTTTAAATAGGGAGCAACCCTTAAAATTAGGGTTAAGAGACGGGTCTAGTATGCCCGACGGACCACACGTATGCCCAACGTACTAGCAGGGCTTCCGCGATCCTGCATCTCACAAGTATGTTGCGTGTACCCTCATGTACGCCCAACGTACGGGCTAAAACGCAAAACTTTTACCACAAGGTACCAATTATGCAACTTGATAAATTTAAGGGCTAAAATGGTAATACCTGATAATCAGATGTTACATAAAGAGACCATTATGAGAGTATAGGATAGGGGAAAACAGGGAATAGATGCATGTGCATTGTATGTGTTAATATGTTTATTTATTATGAAGTTATAAGTTCAAGTGTTACAATGCTTTCATCTCTAATATTACCTCTCCCAGTATTATTGTTGTAATGAAATAGTTAAATGTTTTGACATATTTTGGGAATTTTGACTTTAGGATTGGAGTATTTCCTTTTGGGAATGTTGACTTTAGAATTAGAGTATTTCCCTTCTCCAAGACCATATAATAGTTGATTTCTAAGAGTACTCGTTAGACTTTCCAAGTCTAACATTGTATTTTAGTATATATTCAAATTATGAATCTTGAAAAGACATGAAGTACAAGAGTTCCGAATTTAAGAAGATTTTTGGATTGTAATAGTTAGTAAACTTTAACTATTGTTTTGATGATTGTTACAATCTTGCACATGCATAATTTTTAAACATTTAACTTTTCGGACTATGATTTCCGCAACAAACCTTTATGATGAAATTAAGTAATTTAAAGCTACCAACTTTTAGATCGTGCTAGGAATGTTTCAATCACATTAGTTTCAGATATTACTTAAGGAAAATGTCTAACATGATCTTTTTTTATATTCAGTATTGATTATAACTTGTTTTTTTTCAACAATACTTAACAAGTAATCAGGTATTGTCCTCCCTCCTTAAGGTCGAGGGTTCAAGTCTCGTTTGCAGACATAGGTGGAACTAAGGACTAGTTTAGGATTAGATTATGATTGTGGTTTTAGTGTTACCAGTCATTTTATGTAACTGGAACTAATATGTGAGCTATGAGGCTTATCATTTGTACTATATATTAAATGTTTGGAGTATGCAGAGTGCATGCATATATAAGATCGAATTATAAGCATGTACGACAGAAATGAATAGTCAAGGGGGCGCGCCCACTTGCAGGGTCCTAGGGGCAGTGCCCCTAGCAGGGTCGAGGGGCAGCGCCCCCGTGGGATTTGGGGCGCAAAAGGTCTTCAAAAATTTGGATTAGTTACATTATGGAAAAACCGAATTCTAATTGGTGATTATGGTAAAATTGATAAATCTTATCAATTTTGCTAACAATTGATTATGCTATTAAATTCGTGATTCTCTTAACTAATTTAGAAGACGGAAACCCTAATCTGTCTAAACATAAATACGGCTCCTTAATTGAGTTGTCATATACCATTCTCAACTCTTCTTCTTCTATACGAATTCAGGACCCTCTAGCGATTTGGTTTGTGTTTCCGTGCCTAGATATACAAGTGTCATTTTGGATTATTATCGACTGAATTTTCTATAACTCAGACATATGGTGGAAATATCAGTTCGAAAAGTGAACTTACACGATCCAAGAGAAATCCGTTATCCACCATCACCCTACTCAAATATCCTTCTACAAATTAAATTTGTCGTTAAAAAAAAAAAAAAAAAAAAAAAAAAAAAAAAAAAAAAAACCTTAACAAGTAATCGAATATGTAAATAGTGTTTACTAAATATGAAATCAATAAAAATGACTAAATTTTATTCTAAAAAAGAACATGAACTTGGAACATTTAAAGCAAATCTTCAAAATCATAGATGTATATAGGGATGCAAGATTTGATAATTTAAAAAGATTGGCACTACTTTTGTCCGATGCAATATGATGAGTGAATTTTTAGCAAAGAAGTTCATAAATAAAGATTTGCAGACGAGTTATAAAATTATAAATGATTAACTAGTGTCATACATCAAGAAATACGTATTGGATGGTAATATCAAAGACACCTTTATAAATTGTTTCCAAAATATAAAAACTTGTTGTGAAAATTATAAAACATTAAATAGTATTTTTGGAATTATATATTTAGTTTTTCATATTAAAATTATATTAATTTTAGATTGTATTATTAATAATTAGGCCCATAAAATAAACTTTACTCACCAAATAATTTTGTATCAATTAAATTAGAAACAGATTGAATTTGAATCTCGGATTGGTTAAACAGCTATGTCTATCTAGTCCTTATTACCTCCTTTTAGTGTTTGTGTACTTATATTTTTTTTAATATTTAGGAAGAAAAAAATGGTAGCAAATTTTTAGGCCAAAAAAATAACAATTTCATGCATTTCTTTACCGGTTATTGCCGGTAATCAGAGAAAGAGGTTTATCCAAACTATTAATTCAAGGATTTTGTCTTCTCCTAACGGCCATATTTCCTGCAACAGATCACGTGTAATGCAAACATTCTACCTCCTTCCATTTTATTTCTTTTTGTTTATTTATAATTTAATTCTCCTCTTTATCCCCGAATATAAAAAAACACGCAATAAAAGTCTTAATTTATTTGGTAGCGGGTATTCAATGTTCCCTTTATGTAAATTTTAAATTGTGGATATTATTTTTAATGATTTTGGCTTTTGTAAAAGCTCGTACATCAAGTAGTACTTTATCATTGGTTTTAAAATTAATATCATTATGCCAAATATACTAATTAAAAGGTAATACATTACTAGAAAAAGTGAAAGACATCTAAAATACATGTAACATATTATGATTATTATCTACATTTTTTTAGTTTTTTTATGAAATTACTGTAATAGTAAAAAGATATGGAAGGATACAGAAAAAAAAAAGACTAAATTATTGAAATAGATAATGACTTGTACATAATATTTTTTAATAATACATAAGAATTTATACTTTTAGTTATATCATACAACTATTGTTATGTATTGGTAAAAAGTTATATATATATATATATATATATATATATATATATATATATATATATATATATCATTACCCTATTAAATGGTTTATTTGATATAACAAAATCATATTTAAGTTTCAAATATATTTAGTACCAAAATTTTTAATGTTTTTCTCTACTTACATGAATAGTCCTTTGGCTGACGACATGAACAATCACATGTTAAATATTATAAAAAATAAAATGGTCATAGTTCTCTCTTTTTATTTTTATTTTTCTTTACTTTCTTACATTGTTTTCTTTTGAATATAATCAATTATAATCAAACAAATTTTTCTCACTTTCCCTCCTCAATTAAAATCTCTAACACCACAATCCCAATCCCTCTCACATCGTTTACTATCCGGATAAAACCGAATTGTTCAATTAGACAATTTGAATTTGACTATATAATTGGAATGTTTGGATTTTTGATTAATTTTTAAACAAAATTAAAATATTATTTGGGATTGGTTTGGGTTTATATAATAAAAACCAATTAGTCCAAAAAAAAAACGAATAACAATTTATTATTTTTTTGTTCATAATTACTAATTTAATATAGATATTTAATTATTTGTTAATTTATAAATGTAACATCCATATTTTAGGTATAAGTCTTTTATATTTTAAGTGGGGGTTTAGGATTTTTATCTCACCACGTCGCGGTAAGGACCGGTCCACAGCGCGTGGGACGTCGATAAGTGGCATCACAATGGGGTCATCACTACGGCGCGGTGGCAGTTGAGATTCAAAACCCTAGACTTCAAGTCTTGATCCCTATTTAAGGGTTCTAACTTCTAGTGTTGCCTCATTTAGCAACCCCCATCCTCTTAGAACGTTACTCTTCCAAACTCTAGCCCCTATACTTGATTCTTGAGCTCTTGTTCTTATTTTGGTGAGGCTTGGAGAAGAAGAAACTCCATTTTGGTGCAAGTGAATATTGTTCTAGGCTTGATTTTGCTTCTTCATCGGGATTTCTGGTCCTTTGGATATATAAAGTTCTAACCTTGATATTTGCTTTTCTAGATTTAGGTTTATGCAACTTTTGGGTGGTTTTGAGTCCCTTTTCTAGATATCCTTAGAGTTGAGCAACTCTAGGACCTTTTAAGTAACTCAAATGATTTTCGGGATGGAGTGTTGAAAGAAAGGTGTGTTTGCATGCTTTCTTTTGAGGACAAGCATGTATCTTGGCCCACTTTAGAATTAGGTTTAGATTTTGGGTGCTATTGAGACAATAGAAAGGATAAAGTTTGAAAAATTATCCATTAAGACATTTGGAACAATCAAATTTGAGCTTTTGAGCTCTAGAGACTAAGGGTTAAGTGCTTAATCCATTAAGTTGTTTTGGATGCTCACCACGACAGGGTTGTGGGTAGTCGTGCCACGACGACAGGGTCTGGTCGTGTTTGTTTTGTCATCTAGTTACCACAACACGACTATGGGGTTGGCCACGGTGCGGTGGGTCAACCGTTGACTTTTGATCAGTTTGATTTTTGGTCAAACTTTAGGGTTTTGGGTCATAGACTAAGAGTTCACCTTTTATTTAATGCTTAGGTGGTTCATAGTACCAACCTTTGAGTTTCTTGTGAGTTGTGGTGTTGTTTTCTTGATTGTGAGGTGAGTTTCTCACTATACGGGGTGTCATTGCATGTTTGTTGTCTTTGCGACTCTTGCTAGTATGTTTATATGCTTGTTGGGTGATGCCCAATGTTATGCTATGTTGGGTGGGGTCTATTATCCAGGAAGAGGTCCATATACTTAAGGTGGGACCCATCTTTTAGGACTGAATCCATTATTTAGGGTGGGGCCCATTATTACTTTGTATGTGGTATCTTAGGAAACTCATTAAGCTTTGTGCTTACGGTTTAAGTCTTAAATGTTTCATGTACTTATAGTAGCAAAGGAAAGAGTCTGGTATGATTACATGGCGTCCACTAGAGATTCCGCACTATCTATTTTTATGTTTTCACTCTGATAACTTGTTGGAACTCATTACTCATGTTTTAAATATTATTGGTTTGGAACGACATCGAATGGTTTTACCTTATTTTAAACATGAATTTTTTACTTAATATTTTAGGATGTTACAATAAATTTATTTTCTTTAAGTAGGTTAAATGTTCTTACCCAGTAAAAAATGTTAATTTACTTATTCTTATAGATCGACTAATATTGAAGTTGAATATTAGTTTATATTTTTATAGACTTTGCCAACATCAAATTATATATATGACATTATTATGACGTCGTAAGTATAATTCTGAACCAATAAGTAAACATAATAAAATATAATGATCTTAGAGTCTATGTTGTAAAAATGGAATAATATGTACGGTATTATAACACATAACACAAGTGTCATTATAAGGTATTTTAGTCAATTAAGCTAAAAAAATTTAAAAATCTGGATTTTACGGATAATTAATTCTCTTAATTTATATATATATATATATATATATATATAATTTTTAAAAATTAATTCACTTTTAACAAAGTTAATTCACTTTTCAATTATAACATAATTTTAATCGATTGGGTTTATATGATTTTTGGTTCGGTGTTCGGTTAAACCGAATATTTAAAACCTTATTTTATTTTGTTTTCGATTTCTATTTTCACGGTTTGATTAAACCAAAAAAACTGATTAAGATTATAACATTTTTCAGTTTTTAATTTTCAGTATTTATATACCATAAAACATGTTTCCATATTCCAATTAATACCTTTCTATGCGATAATTATTTGGACATTTTATTGGTTAATTAGTTTTGCAAATAATAATAATCATCGAGAATAGAGCATTATTGAACCTATTTTAGGATCATGTTGATTTCATTTTCATATTTCTAACTTGAAAGTTAAATCAAACATATTGTCTAAACTAGTTGTGAGACTAATGTATTATATGGGTTAATTAAATAAAATTAAACATGGAGGTCTAAATATTTGAGAACTTTGGATTTATAAGAAAATAAAAAAAATAATGAATTATTAAAATTGAAATGTTTTTTTTATCTTTTAAGTTTAAACAAATAATTTGAATAAATAAACAAAAGAAACTAATGAACTTTAATTTGAGAAATTTCAAATTAGAAGGTAATCCATTAATAAATTAATATTCATTTATTACTACATTTATTGTAATTATTACATAAAATATTATGTGAAATTTAATAAGATATGAAAACCCACAAAATGGCATGTGAATGCAACTGTGCATTGGGTTGCTTGGGATAAACTAAAAGCTCCTAAGGATGTAGGCGGGGCAGGCTTGGGTTCTCTATGGAATCTAAACCTGGCCCTACTTGCCAAATGGTGGTGGAAGTTCAAAACTTGCCCTTAATGTCTATGGGCCCAAATTATAAGTGGTTCATAACCCTACAAACAGGCCTTGGTATTGCTTTGCAAAACAGAAGAGGGGTGGGGTATGGTCAAGTATTGACAAAGCTAAGAATAGATTTTGGAAGATGAATATAGAAGTTAAGGAGATATTGAATACAAATTATAGGGGTTTAACTTGGAGATCGGACTATGTGGTGGATGGGAATTTCTGTGTGGCGAGGCTACAGAGTAGACTCGACAAAGCATCTCATGTTGTGATGGTGAGTTTTGGTGGTTGAATTCGATTCCTAAAAAGGTGGTGAGTTTTGTCTGGCGCGCTAAACAGGGGAGGATCCCATCTGCAAAGGCTTTAGAGAGAAGGAACATCCTGGTTCCATCCCCGATGTGCGGGTTATGTGCAGACATTATGGAATCAGCTGACCACATTCTCACATCCTGTAGCCTGGATAAGGATATCATATGTATGGGGATTAACTAGTGTGGAGTTCTTCCCCGATCATTCTCTGGAGTTAATGAGGTGCTAGCCTTTGCCAGAAAATGGGGACATTGTCCAAAAAAGAAAGAGGTCCTTGTATTTTTTACGAAACTCTTTGGAGCTTGTGGAAGGCTAGGAATGACAGGATTTTTAGAGGCGGGTCATCGAAACTGGCGAATATTGTAGATTCTATCAAAGCCACAGTATTTACATGGAGAAAATACAGGAGACAAACAGGTGATAAAATGGATTGGGATAAATGGTGTGTTTCACCATTGAATTGTACATAATGTATGCTCTTTTCTTTTCTATTGATGCTTTATCTTTGTACTCTTGGCCCCTAGTATCTTGCTAGGGTGCATCATTAATAAAATTGTCGATTAAAAAAAAAAATTAAATTAATTCAAAATAACCACAAAATGACATTTGGCAAATTGAATGAGAGTGTGACATGTGGTAAAAAAATATTCATTTATTAGAGTAAATGTCTAACTTGAAAGTTAAATCAAAGTTACATTACATATTTTGTCTTGTATCTTTGTTACAGTTATTCGTTATTAATTCTTTCGAACATATACTCTTTTTTTATTTTTTGAAATTCGTTTTTATCATTAATTGAAATTTACACTATGTACATATATAGAATTTAGGGGGTGTTTGGTTTATCTTTTGAGAGCCAAAAGTTCTTTTTGGAAAAGATAAAATGCAAAAGATGTTTGGTAAAAGCATATAAAAAGCAACTTTTGGATTTTTAATATAAGGAAAACTGACTTTTTGGAAAAGTCAGGAAAACCTGACTTTTTGTAACTTTTGTCAAAAAGACTTTTACCTCCCAAAAAGATAAGCCAAACACCGCCTTAAACTCAATAAAACTTGTTATCACTTATGACATTAAATTTTACCAAAAGTATATAATCCTCTCTAATAAATGAATGTTTTTTTACCACTTGGCACACTCATTCAATTTGTCAAATATTATTTTATGGTTATTTTGAATTAATTTTTTTTCCACTTGTTATTTTATAAGTTTTTCTATTTTATTAAATTTCACATAATATTTAATGTAAGAATTACAATAAATATAGTAATAAATTTATATCAATTTCATTAATGAACTCACCTTTTAATTTCAAAATTCCCAAAATTAAAGTTAATTAGTTTTTTTTATTTATTTAAATTTAAAAAATAAAAAACATTTTCATTATAATAATTCATTATTTTTCTTATTTTTTTATAAATTCAAAGTTCTCAAATTTGACTTTTATATTTAACTTTTTTTTAAAAAAAATTAACCCATATAATACATGGATCTGACAACTAGTAACCAAATAATATAAAGAATTTTAAGCTTCATACTTATATCCATGTTTCTTACAAAATATACACTTGACGACTTTTTTTTTTATTTGGATTTAACCAAAGCTTAACCCATTAAACCAAAAACCGATGAAAATGAACCTTATTCGATTTGGTGCATGTTAATATTTTAAAATTCAAAAAACTTATTAAACCGAACCTGTTCGAATAAACCAATAACCAAATAACCCCCTATCAGCTACACCCCTTAACACAACGCACAGAGGGGGGGGGGGGGGGGTTATCCGTACAACGCTAACCACGTTAGCATAAAACATACGTGTTAGCGGTTAGAATATTAAATTATTACAACATATGTTATAATAAATTGATAAACTAATAAAGTTATCTCGTCTTTTTGCTATTAACCACAAATTATATTAGCATAAATTATATTTAACTAGTAATAGTAACTACATGTCAACTTGGCCTATGATTTAAGACATGAGTAAATAAAATAGATAGCTACAATGTCGGATCACTTATCGACTTATCGTTGGATTGGGTTCACCAAAAAAAACACCTTTAATATAAATTAAAGTAACTAATCAATAAGTTTAATTAAAAATAAAAAATATATTAATACAAAAATAATATAACTTATTTGATATAATAAGCTGTGATATGATATTAAGATACTAATTAAACGTAGCATTTATGAACAAAGAAAATTAATCAAAATAACCATTTTTTTCGGGGTAGTTATGTATGACTTCAAATGAGACAAGAGAATTTTTTGAGGGGTGGATTCCTAGTCGATCATTTTTTGTATGAAAAAAATATATTCTAAAATACAAAATAAATGAAAAATTATGAATACTATTTAATATTGATTTTGTAATTTTATTTAATGAAAAACATATAAAAAATTCGTTTTTTATATTATATGGATTTTTTTTTATAATTTTTAGAATATTTTAATATTTACACTATAAATATTCAAATAGAATTGTTAGAATATTCTAAGATTTTTTTAAAATTTTTATACTTCTTAGAATATTCTAATATTCTTCTAAAACTGTTATAATTGTTAGATATCATAATATTCTACTGGAGCTGTTATAATGTTTCATAATAATTTATTTATTTTATTTACTTATTTTTGAAAAAAATGATGAAATTAATATATATATATATATATATATATATATATATATATATATATATATATATATATATATATATATATATATATCAAAAGAGCAAATCAACTTTTTTTAAATATTACGATAATATATGCGTTTCAAATGTGAATACCATACAAAATACCGTAGTGACTATACCCAACTATCATGTTTTTTGAACATCAACTCATGCATCATGTTTTTGCATTTCTTTTAAATGAACATTTTGCACGCCAACATAATTAAATAACGATCTAATTTTCTAAATATTCTAATCTGATCATTAACGTTTTAATGTGTTAATAATTAAATTGAAGACTAAATAAAACTTGCATTTTAAATATAATGCAATAGGACTTGTATTGTGCCGTTTCAGAAAAGAAAGGACTTGTATTCTACAAGTTGTACGATACAAGTCACACAATATTTGTATGCATTTTTGGTCAACTAAAATTTAATTTGATCTTAAGTTTTGGAGGGTGTTGGTTGAATTCAGTTTTACTAGTTAAGTTTAAGGGTTACTCACCAATAAGATACAATATGATACTAAGAATTCTATAAAGAGATCTTTAATTGTTGTTAACTTTTGAAAAACTTCACACCGCCTTTCAAAAGTGAAAAGCCTATCAAGTCTTTTGCCAATACCTTTGCTAATTATGAAAGGCTTGATCCAATATGAGCTGTACAATATGAGCCCACAACTTAATAGAAAATGAATTTTGTGGATATTCATGACCTATGAGTTTACCTTTATTTGTTTCAATTTTAAGTTTAATTTGATCGACATTTTGTAGTATTATCATTATGTCAAATAAGGTTAATATGAAATCGACATGCTTCAAAATTTTAGAAAAAGAAAGATAAAATAGTTTAATTTTATCAACCATTTTCTATGAAATAGTAAAAAATTAGTCCAAAAATCAAAATAACCGTCAATTTTATTGATGACATCTAAAAATTAGTTAGCGATGTCATCTGTGAAATATGATGTCATCTACAAGCTAAGCTTTTTTCTGGAAATAAATATTCTTGGCCATTTCCTAGATATTTCTGTGAAATAGCATGTTTCATCCGGTAAAATGTAATTTACCATTTTGCAAATGTCAAATATTGCATTTTCAGTACAATTACAATTAACTAGACAATATTAACATTAAACCTACTACTTTTTATGAATTCAACCAACAATATTTACTTCATACTACCACCTTATTTAAATATTATATAAAATATTTTAGTCCTAGAATTTTCTTTTCTTATTCACATGTAAAATGAGTTCATGTAAATTTGGTGTTTGACATTACGAAGATAAATATGGTTATATTTGTTCCGATATCAGTCTATTTATGGACACCAATCATGTTGAACAACTATCGGCTAAGATGCACGATTATATAGTTAAAGTGATGATGCGGTCTGAAGAAGTCAACCATAAGGACTCATAAAAAATTGAATATTTAGGCCTCGTTTGTTTTTTAGCAAAAAGACTTTTTGGACACTTACATCTGCGGGCGGGTAGATGTTTACAAAAAAGACCGTTTGTTTTCTAGAAGACAAAAAAACTCAAAAAGACTTCTTTATCACTTCTTGTATGAAGGCTAGGGCTGTGCATGGGTCGGTTTGGGTTGGTTTTAGACCCAAACCCAACTCAACCCGTAAATGGTCGGTTTCTGGTTTTCAGAACCCAATGGAATCGGTTTCTGGTCGGTTCGGTTTCTCGGGTTCTAAGATCGGTTTGGGCGGTTTTTCGGTTTCTTGGGTTCAACCCATGCACTCAACAGTTTCTGCATTTACCTGAGACCTTTCCATCTATATAGAAAAAAAAATACAATCAACATCAACAGTTTCTGGAATTACCAAAAAATTTTGTTTTCAGATCATACACGAAAAAGAAATTCTGAATTTCAGCATCAAAAATCATAAGCAAACAGCCAATAACATCATAATTCATAATCAAACAACAACAATATTTCAACAACAATAATCTATATCGTAGGTTCATTCAGCTCTAAAATCACTAAATCAGCTACTGTTAAAATCAAACAACAACCATAATTTGCTGAATATTGATGTCTCTCTTTCTCTAGATGAACTATGAAGGTTATAATCAAACATTCAAACTCTAGATGAACCATGAAGGTTAATCAATGTTATAATCCTTAAGAGAAATTAGAAAACGAACTTGAGAAGTGAGAAGCGAGAACGGAGCGTCGAAGGCGGCGGTTTGGAAGAGTGGCGTCGACGGTTTAGGAATGGGGTTGTTGGAGTCGGAACTCGTCGGAGCAGCGGAGCTCCTGCTGCTGCTGGTTGCGTCGTCGATTTCGATCGGGGAAGGGGAGACGAGAAAATACGAATGGCGATAATGAGAATGGAAGACAGAAGTGGGAAACTGAGACCCCGATTTCGATTTAGTGATTTAGGGTTGTTATATTTTCTTTCCTTTTTTTAATATATATATATATATATATATATATATATATATATATATATATATATATATATATATATATATACCCAAATTAAATAAATATGAAATAAATATATCATGCATAACCACCCCAAAAACTTTTCTTGGCTCTGATACCATTCTATCGGTCATAACATTTAGAAGATAATGATAATAAGCAAGATATATTCTCTAAGAAATTTACAAGTTTTAATAAGTATGATTCAGAGACAAGACCAATGATTGGTTGGATTAGCGTAAAACGTGCAGATAAGGACGTACGTCGCGGTGCCGGACCACAATCATCGTCGAGACGATTCGCCTCTATTCATCGTTATTAAAACAAGTAAGTTTTCTTATAGAATTTTAAAGCAAAATTAATTAAATATGAATAAATTTTCACGCATACTATCCAAAAAATATATTCCTGGTAAAAATATCGACAATGAACAAGATTATGATAATCAAATAAATTCTATTGAAGAAACCGTTAATGGCATAGAACAAAGTTTGAATGATTGGACAATACCTAAAACTAATGTTAATACAATATATAGAATAGAAACTTTTGACTATTTTCAAGGTTATTCTATTAAAATGACAGAACAAACTTTGTCTATTGGTCAAAACCAACAAAATTTACATTTATTATCATCACGATCTATTCTAGAACATAGAATGAAATATAAATTTTTACATGTCGGTTTAGTCCAAATTGCTATCAAGCCTCTATTCAGACTTGGAATAGATGCCCCTGTTCTCCTTATTTTAAGAGACAAGAGACATAAAGATTTTCAAAATTCTATTTTAGCTATGGCTGAAACAAATATTGCTAACGGACCTATTTATTTCAATTGTTATCCAAATTTTTTTGTAGGGTTATTTGATAAAAATATTTTAGATACTTTAGTGTTAACTGTAGAAACAAAAAATTTAGAATTTAAAGATGATACAAAGCCTTTAGCAATAATTTATCGTGTTTGTTACAAAACTATGACAACTACACTTGAACCGAAAACATGTTTATCAAGTCCTAAAAATGAAACAATTATTTTTGAAGCAAATACTAACCATACCAAAGTCCACACACCAAAAATGTTAAAATGGTCTGATATAACTCAATCATGTAATTGGAATTTACAAAATGTTATCGATCCAAAACCACTAGACTCTTCAAAACAAATCTCAAATATTATAGAATATAATGATGGTTCAGTAGATATAAATTTTTCTTCCTTAAAAATTTCATCATCCAGATTATCAACTTCTTTTATCCCAGAAACAAGCTCTTCAAAATCTTCATTATCAAAGTCAAGATCTTTAAAACTAAAAACTATTGACTATACTAATTCTATTCCCAAACCATTATATCAAGATGATCAAAATAGTGAAAATAGTTTTCCTAGTTCTACTAAATCAGATTTTATTGATGAACTTCAAAATTTTAAACAACAAATATGAGTTCTAAAGTACAAATTAATTGTTCAAAAAATAATAAGCTTTGGGATAATATGTTAAAAAGACATTGGAAGATAAATTCTAATATATGCAAAACCATTCAACATTTAGAAGAAACTAGAACTCATGAAGATTATAATTTATACAAAATACTTCCATATACTAATAAATATAATAAACAAATAGAAAAAATTTCTAGGCTAACGATAGGAATAAAAAAAATACGAAAAATCACGAAGTCATAATTTAGAATCAATAAAACATATTTCTTCAATCCTAACAAAAACAACCTGTTAAAATGAATTTCTCGAATTTAGAATATCAAGTTGACTTTAATTACTTAAAAAATATTGAGTATTACAAAGATTACAATAATAAAAAAAGAGCTTGGCATGAAGAAAATTTCTCATACTACTTAAGATTTATCCATTTAGGCCTGTGGGAAGATTATGTTTTATCAAATAAAATCCATTCTCCTTTTTTTCAATGGTTTGAGTTAATTTATGCCCCTAAACATAAAATAAATTACCCATTTAAAAATGATTCTATCACCCCTCATTTTAAAGAAAAAAATATAAAGATATTATTTATAATAAAGAAATTATTGCTAATTTTCCACCAAAAGGAGAAATTATTATTAACGATATGTTTATTGCGACTCCTTTATTTCAAGCCCCAAATCAATTAACTACTGAAAAGGGTCTTCAAAAAATTATTTACCAAAATAATTATGCAAACGAAGCCTTATCTAGTATTACCGAGCATTTAGTTAAAATTGAAGAAAAAATTTTCAAAGACAAGAATGATAATAAGCAAGATATGGCAAGTGCTAGTAATATAAGTTTTGTTCCTTGTCAAATCGATGGTAATTTTAATCTAGGAAATATGGATTTAATTAACGAATTAGAAAAAAGACTTTCAAAACTTCATATTTCAAACACTAACAGTATTAATACTCTTACAAATGATGAATCTGAAAATAGTGATATTAATAGTGAAACAAATTTTGAAACTCTTGCTCAACAATTTGTTAATTTAAATGATGATATTAGTCAACTCACTAATGACTTTTCAAATCTTAATAAAATTCATCAATCAAAACGAAACACTTTCGGGAAAAATCCAAAACCAACCATAAGAAATTATTGGCATAGGCCCTCTCTTCCAGATGTTCAACTAGAAGAACGAACTTTTCAATTTGATCGCTCTCAATATGATGGTAATTCTGTTTATGAATGGAATGTTGATGGCCATTCTGAACATCAAATTATGAATATTGTACAAGAAATGACTATGGCTGCTAATGCTTATAAAGCTCATAATAATACTCAACTTCAAATTGTTAATATTATTACTTCTGGTTTTACTGGCAGTCTTAAAGGATTGTGGGATTTCTATATTTCACAAGAAGAAAAAGATTATATTTTATCTGCTAAGAAAACTATTATAAAACAAGAAAATAATCAACAAATACAAACGTTTGAAGATGATATGGTTAACACTTTAATTTTTGCTATTATCAAAAACTTTGTAGGAGATCCTACTACTTTTCAAGAAAAAACTTCAGAAATTTTAATGAATTTACATTGCAGAAAACTTACTGATTTTAGATGGCATAAAGATAATTATCTTGTTAAAGTTTTTTCGAGACCTGATTGTAAAGAGTCTTATTGGAAAGAACGTTTTATTGCTGGCCTTCTAAAACTCTTTGCAGAAAGAGTTAGACAAAAATTAAGAGAAAAATTTAATAATACCATCCCTTATCAAAATTTAACTTATGGAGATCTAATAAACTACATTAATAAAGAGGGATTAGCAGTTTGTGTTGATCTTAGGTTTAAGGAAAAGCTCAAAAAATATAGAATTAACAGTAAAAATGAATTGGGAAATTTTTGCCAACAATATGGTTATCAGCCCTTGAATGGTCCGTCTACTTCAAAATCTAAAGTATATAAGAAAAAATCTTCAAAATATTTTAGAAAAAAAGAATTATAATCTTCCAGAAAATTATAAAAAAGGCCAAGATTATGCGTCAAAATCTAAAAACCCTTATAAACCAAATTATAAAAAATCCAAAAGAAAATCAAAAGATATTATTATTTGTCATAAATGTGGGCGTAATGGTCATACAACTAATAATTGTTATGCTAAGACAAAAATAAATGAGTTAAATGTTTCTGATGATTTAAAAGAACAAATAAGAAAAATTATTTTAAATACTGGTTCAGATTCTGATGAAAGTATTTCTGATTTTCAAACAAATGATTTAAATATTCTCGAAAATACTACTTCAAGTTCAGAAGATTCTGATGTTTGCGAATGTATTAGTAAATGTCATTGTAAAAATTTAATCAATGTAATTACTAGTAGTTCTATTAACGTTCTTTCACAAGATGATAAAGATCTTTTAAACTCTCTTGATTCTATAAAAGATAAAAATATCCAAGAATTACTAATAAAGCAGATGCTTAATAAAACTAATAACATAACTCCTGCTAGTAATGAAAATTTTAATTTAAAAAATATATATGAAAGATTTACTGAAGCAAAGCCAATTTCTATGCAAGAACTTCAAGAAGAATTAAAAATAGTAAAACAAGAGATAAAAGAAATAAAAAATAAAATTTTAATTTTAGAAAAAGAAAAACCTTCTATTTTTAAAAACAAAAATATAGAAATTAATAAAGAAGAAGAAAATAAAATTGAAAATGTAACTATTGGTAAAATTATAAATAATCAAGTTTCTCAAAAATGGAACACTCAAATTACTTTAGTCAATAATAATTTTAAAATCAACCTAACTGCTTTAATTGATAGTGGTGCTGATATGAATTGTATTCAAGAAGGAATTATTCCTACACAATTCTATGAAAAAACTGCATCTAGACTTACTGGTGCCGGAGGTACAAAATTAATTGTAAATTATAAAGTTTCCGATGTTCATATTTGTAATAACCAAGATTACGGTTATAAAACTCATCTAATTTTAGTAAAAGATCTATCTTCTCCTTTAATTCTAGGAACACCTTTTATTACAAAACTATATCCTTTTATGGTTCATGATGATGGTATAAGAACCAATGTTTTTGGAAAAGAAATTATATTTAAATTTTGTGAACCTCCTCTATATTCAACGATAAATGTCCTTAATTATAAAACACAACAAGCCAAATATCTTATTAACGAAATAAATAGTGTTCGAATAACTAATCAATTAAATGATAATAATATTCAAAATAAAATAATAGGTTTAAAATTAAAATTTGAAAAAAAATATTTGTTCTAATATTCCTAATGCCTTTTGGAATAGAAAACAACATATTGTAAAATTACCGTATATAAAATTTTTTGATGAAAAGGATATTCCTTCAAAATCTAGAGCCATTCACATGAATAGTGAACTAGAAAGTCATTGTAAAAATGAAATTCAAGATTTAATAAATAAAAAACTCATAAGACCTTCTAAATCACCAATGTCTTGTTCAACATTTTATGTTATGAATGCCGCAGAATTAGAAAGAGGATCACCAAGATTAGTTATCAATTATAAACCTTTAAACAAAGTTTTGGAATGGATTCGTTATCCTATTCCTAATAAATGAAATTTGCTAAAAAAACTTTATGATTCAAAAATATTTTCAAAGTTTGATATGAAATCAGGATTTTGGCAAATTCAACTTCATGAGGAAGATAAATATAAAATTGGTTTTAATGTTCCCTTCGGGCATTTTGAATTGAATGCCTTTTGGATTAAAAAATGCCCCTTCTGAATTTCAAAATATTATGAATGATATCGTAACTCCTATAAGTAGTTTTGCTATTGCTTATATTGACGATGTCCTAATTTTTTCAAAATCAATTGATCAACATTTCAAACATTTAAATCAATTTTATGATTTAATTTATCAAAATGGTTTAGCTGTCTTTGCAGCAAAAATGCATTTATTTAAAAATGAAATTCGTTTTTTAGGACATGATATTGTCAAAAACACTATTAGACCTATTACAAGAAGCTTGCAGTTTTCTACTAAATTTCCTGATGAAATTAAGGATAAAAGGCAACTTCAAAGATTTTTAGGATGCTTAAATTATATCCATGATTTTTTCAAAGATTTAGGGATTATATGTTAACCACTTTATAATAGACTAAAAGATAATCCTGAACCATGGACTCAAAAACATACAGATATAATTAAATATATAAAACAAAAGGTTCCTACTTTGCCATGTTTAAATTTACCTCATCCCAATGCCAATATCATAGTTGAAACCGATGCTAGTGATATTGGATTCGGAGGAATTCTAAAACAAAAATTTGTTAACTCAAAAGAAGAATAATTGGTTCGATATTACTCTGGTGCATGGAATGATACACAAAAAAATTATTCAACTGTCAAAAAGGAAATTTTAAGCATTGTTTTATGTATTAAAAAATTTGAAGATGATTTATTTATGAAAAGTTTTTTATTAAGAATAGATTGTCAATCTGCAAAAACTATTCTAGAAAAAGATGTGAAAAATATTATTTCAAAGCAAATTTTTGCGCGATGGCAAGCCCTCTTAAGTAACTTTGATTTCGAAATAGAATTTATAAAAGGAGAAAATAATTCGCTTCCTGACTTTCTTTCTCGAGAATTTTTGCAGGGAAAATGAGTTTGTCGTCCTCTTCCAAGCATGATGACAAGAAGCCCTTCTCTCAAAAGCTTGTTCCATTTCAAAATCAAAATCGTTTTTCTCCTTTAACTCCTACTTCTAAGAATTCACAGCTTTATTCTAATATCCTTCAGTCAAAACTTGTTACTCCAAAAGTTACTCCAACAAACACGATAAGCCCTTTTGTAAAACCTTTCACTCCTCAAACTCAAAATTCTGTGACTCCTAGCCCTCCTACAAAAACTCCTTATGTTCTTAATCCAAATTTCTTAAGAGTTCAAATTCTTGAAGATTTTCAAATCCATAAGTTACATCAAGGTTTTCATATTCTCACAAATCATCTCTTTGGTCAAGGGAAAACCTTTTATGTTGATTCATATAAAACTCGAGAATATTATCAAGCTATTTTGCAAGAATCTGGTTCGGTCAATTTTGTTCATCGTTCTAATTCAAAAGAGGGAAACATTGATTTTAGCAAAGCTCATATCATCAAAATCATTTCTCCAGAAAGTTGGGTTCCAAACCTTCATTTTGAAAAACCTCTTATAAGTTATCCTGCTTATCCCAGATTTTCTTACTATGATTATCAAGATGCCTGGACTAAGGCGTTCTTTATTCGGAATTATTCACACTCATGGTTTATCTTCTTTGATTTGAACTTCAATTGTGAATACCCAAGATGGTTTATCAATTGGTACAAATATATGGGAATTCTTCCAAATTGTTTACCAAAAGAAATTTACGATGGATATCTCAAATTTAAAGAATTGTTTATTCAACAAATTCCAGAATTTGAATATATGCTACAATTCACTATGATATTCAAAGTTTCATGGATAATGTCTTGGACTTTTCATTATCAAGAAGCAAAGGATTCCTCTCCTCCCTGGCTTAATCGACAATTTCGCTCAAAATGGTGGGATAAAATGAAGATTTCTCAAGCCGGTGAACAAGCAGTAATTAAATATTGTCAAGAAATATATATTCAAAAACCAGAGGTTGAAGCCACTTTTATCAAAAGTCTTCCTCAAAGTGATGTGGATCTAATTTCAAGAATTAAAGATGCTGCTACCTCTTCTCTTGAAGAACTTCAAAACTTACTTCAAGAAATTCGTCAAACTCCATCGGTTTCTGACGATTCTCCAAAATCTATAAAGAATGGTTTATTTCAAGACGCTCAAGACCCTTTTGATGATCCTTATGAAGAATAATAAATTCTTATCATTAAATTTGGTGTAATACCTTCAATGTAGGGTATTTCGTTTCTTCTATTTATCAAATTCATTATTTTCAAATACGAGTGTGTATATACTGTGTGAATATACACTATATGTATTTATAGTGTATAAAACAAATATTATCAAATTTATTATCAAAATGGATAATATGAAGACAAAAAACTTTAGAAGATGCTCTATGAAGACATGCTTTATCAAAAGGTGATATTTATTGATTACAAACGACAATTTCTTCAAAAGATGAAAGTGACAACCACTTAAAAATAATTGATTGGCCATTGAATCATACGGCAAAATTTCACTACAAGATTTCAAGGTTTTGAAGACTTCAAGATGAATATAAATAGACATCATATGTCAGTAGAAGGTGGCAAGCAAAAAATATTCATTCTCTAAAAAATGTTCTTCTCATGTCTAAAAAATCTCCAAGAGTCTCTCTTTCTACTAGTAGATGTTCAAAGTCTCTAGATTTTCAGATAATTCTTTCTCCAGATGTATGTATTGATTGTAATTCAAGCTTAATACAAGAAGGTACTATCTAAAATATTTTATTCAATTATTATATTGTTGTTATTAAATTTATTTCTCCATGATAGTTTCATTTCGAGTTATTCTAACTATTAATTCTACAAGATTTGAAATTTTGTTAAAATAGTACTCGTTTTTAATAATCAAATTAATCAAATTCATGCTTGAATTTTATGTCTAACAAAATTTTGATGAATTGTATTCCTAATAGAGATATTCTTTTAAGAATACAACGAATCCAAGAATCTATAAATAATTCTGAGCAAAATCTCAAGGATTCCTACAAACCTACTAATCTAGGTACGATTTTAAACAATAATCATATTCATGATGTTAGACAGTTCATAAGAGCTAGTATTAAAATTCGTTACAAACAAATACGTTATTTAAAAACAAAACTATTTGTTTTCTAAAAATGATATTTATGTCTTCTAAATGTTATGACTGATAGAATGGTATCAGAGCCAAGAAAAGTTTTTGGGGTGGTTATGCATGATATATTTATATATATATGGGTCGGTTTGTCGGTTTTAGGTATGGGTCGGTTTCTCGGGTTGGATGAGTCGGTTTCTGGGTCAAAACCGAAACCGAACCCGATTTTTCAGTTTTTAAAAAATCTAAACCCTAACCGTCGGTTTTGCTTCGGTTTCGGTTTCGTCGGTTTTAATCGGTTTCTCGGTTTCTTGGTTTGGGTTTGCTCACCCCTAATGAAGGCATAGAAAAATACTTTTGGTCCACGTCTTCTGCCACAAATACGAAAAAAGACTAAAACATTTTACCACTTCCAAAACCAACACCACCTTAATAAACATGTATACGTTCTCCGGCATAGGTGAAAGAAAATGAAGAATATGTGGTTGATACTAAGAAAAAAAATTAAAAGAGATAGAAAAGTAGATTTATGGTGTGCATGTGGACATTGACGGGCTTGTGGCAGAATGAAACCGTCTTGCAAATATTGTTACAATTAGAAGTGGTTTTATTGGCCGCACAAAAGTAATTTATAATTTCTCCGTATTTGGCCCACAATTTAAGTTTATAATCAATGTAATAATAACAATTTAATTTTTTTTTTTTTGAAACGGCAAATCTAACCTACTCATAAACTACACCTTAAATCCACCTATGTTCACAACGAGACTTGAACCCTCAACCTCAAGGAGGGAGGGCAACACCGGATACCGCTGCCGGCTGGGCAGAAGGCCTTTGGTTAATAATAACAATTTAATAGGTTCGCAATGTTATTCTATTGATTTGTATTGTTTTGGTTTAACCGTTTAAGTAATGAGAAAAAAATAATGTCTTTCATGAAATTTATGTTTTCTTGTTTCACAAAATATAGAAAGTTATCAACACAAATATAAATTATATATAAGTGTTACACACACAAATGTTAGGCACAACATCCTATCATAATAAAATGGGATTTGCAAAAAAAAGAAAAAAAAAACAAAAAAAAACCCAAAAAATAAAAGTTACCCTAAAGCGAAAAAAACATAGTTGATACTTGTGTTATAGTTGCTATGATCAAAGGATGATTTGACACCAACGACTTTAAAAACATGCAAAGAAAGACATTGCAATATCCAAAGGGCCTCTCGTGTTGAAGCACCCCCTCAACCGAAACAAAATTAATAATGATAGGTCGTCATGGTAAGTAGGGGTGTTCAAAATATCCGAAAACCGAAAAACCAAACTTTAAAACCTAAAAACCGTATCGATTTTCAGGTTAACCAAATCGATATTTTTGATTGTTCGGCTTGGTGAACCGAACCAGTAAAATCTTTGGTTTTTCGGTTTGGTTAAGGTTCCTGTTTTTTGCCACAGACGATTAACCGAAAAACCAAAATTTTGTTTTCTATTTTTAAAAAAATTGTTTATGTTTAGTTGTTTAAGTTAATATTAAATTATTTACTAGAAATTTCCAATTACAATTGAGGATCGTCATTTTATTTACATTTTCCACTTTAAACCAATAATGATCATCATTAACATTTGTTATAAATATATATAGGTTGATATAGATTAAATTGTTATTTGCATTTCACAATCATTTTACATAAATAACTAAATATTTGACTATCTTTTATCAATTAATTAAAAAAATGTTTATGTATTAATTGATATTATTTTCCATGTTCCATGGATATTTGATAGTCCATTCTAATTTCATTATAATAAGAAACAACATAATTAAACAAATTATTATGGATTATTCATTGTCATTCTTTATTATTTAGGAAATTTGTTATGATGTTTGGTAATTTTAATATATTTTTATTAATTAGTAATGGCTAATTGGTTAACCGCATAACGAAACCGAAAAAACCAGTTAACCGAATACCGATTAACGTGATTTTTCGGTTTAGGTTTAGATTTAAGAAATGAATGAACCGATAGTCTCGATTAACCTTCCGATAGTCACTCGACTCGCTGAGTCAACCCTACACTCAACGGGTTATCACAGTTCGCGAATCACGGGGCAACCCGACTCGACTCATCGAGTCCACTTATGGACTCGGCGAGTTGCTTCCATAACAACTCTCAAATGACCTTCTGAGGTCAGATCTACTTCTCTAAACTATAGATCTGACTTCCCCACAACCAATAACCACGTAAAGGTCGAAACTTGACTCACATGCAATGCACCCAAGGCTCTCCTTGGTGAAATGGCTTCTAAAATGGCAACCTAGTCTCTTTCCCCCCATAAACCAACATAAAGCAGAATGGGGAAGGCTCTCTGGAACTCTATGGGTCCATATCCGAGGTCTAACACAGCAAGGGACCATAAACTCAACTTATCAAGCACTAAAAGGTTATAGAAAACCCTAGATCATAGATCTTAACCCAAAACAGAAAGGAAATTCGATTTGATACCTCAACAGTGTAGATCTGAACTTGAAAACCCTGGATCCACAGCTCCCTTGACCTCCTCTTGCTGGAAACAACTTCTCCTTTGCTAAATCACACCAAAATCGATCAAAATGGCCTTATTACTCTCTCAACTCGCTCAAGCTATCAAGTGGCACTCTCTCTGGACAGGTAGCCGCACAAGAGGGCTATAAGGTCCTTTAAATAGGGATCAGGCCCGGGGATTTAGGGTTTCAACCCACAGCGTGCACTCGTCGAGTCCCCCCTTTCCGACTCGTCGAGTCCGCTCATTAATCCAGTCAGCAAACGCGATCCTACTCGACGAGTCCAAGCGTCAACTCATCGAGTCCCTCTCTTTTACTCAAAAACATGATCAAACATAATACCTGGAAATCTGGATGTTACACCGGCTGATCGTACCCTCTGTGTCCTCCCTTACTTATTTTGAAAACCATTTGAAAACTATTTTTGAAAATCTCTCCTTAATTTGAGACTGGATTCACACGAATGTTCCTCCAATTCACTCAAACCAAGGCTTTGATACCAACTTGTAACGACCAAAAATTTCGACCAATTTAAAACATTTTATTTCATTCAAAAACCATTAAGTTCATACATCTTATTTTCAAAATAGTTTAAACATCAGAGTATCCCCCAGAACCATATCATATAAATCATAAAACATGAGCGGTACGATCACGCCTTCGCCTTGCCACGATCTCCTGAAGCACCTGAAACAATAAACCACAACTGTAAGCCCGAAAGCTTAGTGAGTTTCCCCCAAAGCACCCATACACACATAAACATACGCATACAACAAATAACAACATACTACGGGTCCAATCAACCTTCCGGTTGGAATACCCCTGGCCCTCAACCATCGGGTTGGAATGCCTACATACTACGAGCCCAATCATCCTACCGGGATGGAATACTCTCGGCCCACAACCATCGGGTTGGAATGCCCATACACCTATACGTACAACAATAACTACTATGGGTCCAATCATCTCGCAAGATGGAATACCCCAGGCCCCTCAACCATCGGGTTGGAATGCCAACATACTATGAGTCCAATCATCCTACCGGGATGGAATACTCCTGGCCCACAACCATCGGGTTGGAATGCCCCACTTCCTATACATACAGTAACTACTACTATGGGTTCAATCATCTCGCAAGATGGAATACCCCAGGCCCCTCAACCATCGGGTTGGAATGCCAACATACTATGAGTCCAATCATCCTACCGGGATGGAATACTCCTGGCCCACAACCATCGGGTTGGAATGTCAACCTACCCTCGCAAACATGCACACATAACAGGCAACCACATAATACTCTACAGAACCAACATACTAGGGCCCTATCATCCTACCGGGATGGAATACCCTCTGCTACTGCTCAACATACATAACCCGCAGGTAACCTCCTACCAGCTTACATAAGGCAAGACCAACTACAGGTCTATAAACAACCACTACCCAATTACCAGGGCGCTGATCCAACAGAACTAGCCATCACTTAACTATCCATTCCTCTAGGATACTAAGCTAACAAGGCATATCCTCGTATCATTATCCTATCTACCAGGATACTAGCAAGCATATCATCACATAACATAACAAGCTCTAAACAACAATTCAAAGGGCCGGCCTTGGTGCCTTAGACCCTTGAGTATAGTGAGGGTAACTCACCTGAAATGAAGAACCGAACCACGGAAGCACACACCTGAAGCACTGCTCCAAACTCCAACACCTATTGCCATCAATGGACCATTGACATAAATAACCAATTACCATAACACCCTTGAAGGTCAAAGTCAAAGTCCAGGCCAAAGTCAAACTTCCTGACTGACCCTACTCGTCGAGTCAACCCGTTGACTCATCGAGTCCTTATACTCTGAAAACTCTTAGAACACGACTCAACTCGTCGAGTCACCCCAAGACTCGTCGAGTCACCCCAAGACTCGTCGAGTCCAACGATCTCCGAGTCCCATCCTGTCCAACGCACTGAGTCACCCCTCGACTTACTGATTTGCGTCTTAACCAGAAGAGGTTAGGGGTTCTGCGACCTGACTCGCCGAGTCCAAGAACAGACTCGCCGAGTCCAAGGCAATCTTCAACAGACTCGCCGAGTTGTTCTTCAACTCGCCGAGTCCATGCACATGCTCATACAACTCGTCGAGTACACCCATGTGACTCGTCGAGTCTCTCCAGTTCTCAATCCATACAGAGGCTTTTCGAGCCATGCAGGGGCTCCAATCCATAAATCCACTCTTCTACATTCTAACCCTTACATAAAGTTGCAAACTTTACGTGAAACCAAGGAGATATAGGCCCAAAACACTCTAGGGCTAGGGTTCATGACAAAGGGGCTTTACCAACAGCTCTTAGACAGAAGCTTTATGACATTTTGGACCATCACAAGCCTAGATCTAAAGTAGCAACCTCAGATCTAAGCCTCTAACTCGAAATAGCTCTCAATCATACCAAGAATGCCCCAAATCTCAAATGATAATAGATCTAGATGCAAAAGAGCCCAAGCAACAGATTATTACCTCCAATATAAGCTCCAACTGAAGTAGATCCCGGATCTACACCACTCCTTTGCAGCAAACCTCTTGATCTTCAAGCCCCTTTCCAAGATTTTCTCCTCCAAAGCTCTATTCTCTCTATTAATGGAAGCTCACTCGATTCTAGGGTTTCTGGATCTCAACAGGGTAGCAAAGAGGCAGGGTGGGTTATAATGTGCTTTATATAGGGCACAACCCCCGGCATTAGGGTTTTCTCTCTTCAGCACCAACTCGTCGAGTCCAAGCCGCCGACTCGGCGAGTTGGCCACTTAAACCGCGATAGAATCCCGCTCCGACTCGGCGAGTAAGCGGGCCTACTCGTCGAGTCCCTTTCCTAAATTTACCCTTTTGGCCCTTCATTGAACAATTGAAATTTGGGGTGTTACATTAGCATAGTTGTTATTCATTTTTTGTGCATTTCATCCAATTCATGCTAGTCTCTAGAACAACCTTATTTGCATGCTTTCATGTTCTTTTCAGGTAAACTGGAGGTTAGAACGCGCTTTGGGAGGTGCCGGGAAGCATTGGTGAAGATTTCGGAATGACCAGGCGAAGAACGGAAAAGTTGGAAAAATCAAGTTTGGATTCGGAGTCAGAGGAGTACACGTGTCGTGTTGGATTTACACTGAAAAGTGGGCACGGGGCGTGTTTGACCAAGAAGAAGTTGTTGACCATGCTGAACACGGGTCGTGTTAGTTTAGTGCAAATCAACACGGGCCGTGTTAGCTGCTGAACACGACCCGTGTTAGTTTAGTCTATTTTGACACGGCTGTATTCGACCTAAAAACTGCCTTTTGACAGTTTTTCCTATCTTTCATATTACGGGATAAGGGGCATTTTGAGACACACTTAATGTCAGGGCATTATTGGAGAGGGTATATCGAAGTCTTTTGCAAGGATTTGATCATTTATCATTTGGAAACATTATTTCTCTTATTTGTAAGTTGTAATTGCACATTATTTCCATCTTTTAACTTGTGATCTTGTTCTAGCCATGTGTGGCTAGAACCCTAGTTTCTCTAACTTCGTGTTTTGACTTCTTGGTTGTGATTTCAATCATATGAATTGATGTTTAATTTTAATTTATATCTAGTGAAATTGATTTTGCTTCAATCGAATGTTTGATTCTAATTGTGATTCTTATTGGCCATTTGAATTAGGGTTAGGTCATTCAAGTTATTCATTTTGCAAAATCCGTAATTGTTTTGTGAATTGGACTAAGTAACAAGCATTAAATTGATTTCCATTGAATGAATTTAGTGTAAATCTTTTCACACACTTTTACACTCCCGAGCTTGTGAGGAGTATTGGGTGTTGTTGGGAACATTCACATAAAGCTTAATGCAATCTTTTAATCTAATTCTAAGAGCTTGTTTAGATTAGGTTAGTAAGGTTAGGGTTAATCAAAGAGCTTGTTTTGGTTAATTAATTTGGTGAATGGGAACTGTTAGAGCTTGGTAACACTTTCAAGTACCAATTTAGATTGAATTGAGCAAATATCATGTTATCTTGGAATCGCATTGCTAAGTTGTCATACATAGAGTTGGAGTCGTTACAAATTCTGAGTTTAATTCACTCATTTAGCTGATTACTTGTGTATTTAAATGTTTGTTTTAATCAATGCATTCTAAACCCCCCTCTTTACTGTTGGTGACCATAGTACCTTGCGCAAAGAGGTATAGACTAATTATCTCGTGTCTTTGTGAATCGACCCTACTTGCCTTGTACTACCTTTTAGTGCAATATAGTGGGATTCTTTTGGAGTATATCGTACCCATTTATTTGTTGGGTTTGACACGCCTAACAAATTGGCGTCGTTGCCGGGGACACGGTGTTACTAATTGTTTTATGCCAAGATCTTTTCGTACAGGTACGTCATTGCCAATTGACTCAGAGATAGAGAAGACTACAAAGAGGTTACGGATGCAAGCCAAGCTTCGTAAGAGGCAACCGGGTTCCGGGACTTCTTCATCATCTACCCCTACGGTCATTAACATTTGGGAGGATATAACCCTCTCAAGTGTGTCCGCATCTGAAACAGAAACTCTATCACTCTCACCACAACCATCCTCACCCATAAATATCACTCCACCATCTTCACCTACTCATAACATCCCAAACTCTACACCCACATAAACTTCAACCACTACTCATACCATGGGAGATAACCATGGAGGGAACCCACCTCCAAATCCACCACCCGAGCAAACCCTTAGCCAATGGGCAAGGCAAGAGGTTACTCAACAACCTCTTTGCATCACATATCCGACAACCACCAACTTAGAACTAAAATCCGGGCTCATCCACTTAATCCCAACCTTTAGAGGCCTGGAAAATGAAGATCCTCACAAGTTCCTCACTGAGTTCCATGTTGTGTGTGTGGGCATGAAGCCACACAATGTCACGGAGGATTAAATTAAGCTTAGGGCATTCCCCTTCGCAGTGCAAGATGCACCAAAAGACTGGCTCTATGACCTCCCACCGGGGACGGTTACTACTTGGGTAGATCTTGCACGCCTCTTTTTGGACAAATACTTCCTAGAGATGAAAGCTTCAGCCTTACGGAGGGAAATCCTTGGGATCAAGCAACATAAGAAAGAAGTTTTCACACATATTGGGAGAGATTCAAGAAACTTTATGCCCGATGTCCAAAGCATGGAATCACTGAATACCAGCTCCTCCAATACTTCATTGAAGGAATGACTCCAATGGAAAGAAGGCTTCTTAATGCCTCCAGTGGCGGATCTTTACCCGATAAGACTCAAACCGAAATCAGCAATCTAATCAAAAACATGGCTGAAGATTCTAAGCATCCAAGTCATGATGAAGAATGGTACACGGATGCACCCCGAGGTGTAAAGGAAGTCCAAACTCATCAAATTGAAGCTCAATTGTCTAAGCTTACAAAAATGGTTATGATGCTAGCTAAAGACAAGGGTGTGCAGCCCACACCCCGCCCTTGTGGTATTTGCACTAAAGTGGGGCACCCAACCGACATGTGCCCTCAACTTCAAGATGAGGATTATGAAGAAGCAAAAGCCATGGGTGGCTTTCCTGGGTCAAATCAAAGGGGATATGAGCAGCCACGGGGTGATTAAAGATGGAACAACAATCAAGGTTGGGGAGGAAATCACCAGGGAAGTTATCAACCAAGTCAACCACATCAATACCAACAAAAACCACATTTTCCACCACAGAACTTACAGCCAAGGCAACCACAACACCCTCCTCAATAAGCGGGTTCATCAAGTATGTCCTTAGAGGACATAGTGAAGAGTTTGGCAACTAGTACACAAGCTTTCCAACAAGAAACAAACGCAAGCATAAAGAACTTAGAGCAACAACTTTCACAGCTTGCTAATTCCGTAAGCAAACTAGAATCTTAAGGAAAGTTGCCCGCCCAAACTGAAACGAACCCAAGGCACAACGTGTGTTCCATCACATTGAGAGGCAGAAAGTGTTACAATGGTCCAAAAGTGTCGGTTGATCAAGAGGGAGAAGAAATAGTGGTCGAAGAGGCAACCAAACAAAAGAAGAAGGAAGATAAAACAACCGAAAAGAAGCCCTTCGTCACTGAGTCTAAAGCCACACCTGCTCCATTTCCTGAAAGATTAAAGAGCACGAAGAAAGAACGGGAGGAGAGTGAGATTATGCAAATGTTCAAAAAAGTTCAAATCAACATTCCACCCCTCGGGGCCATCAAGCAGGTACCTAGATATGCAAGGTTCCTTAAGGATCTTTGTGTATCTAAAAAGAAATTAAAAGGAAACCAAATTGTAACAGTTGGGGAGAATGTATTTTCTCGGTTTTGCAAAAGATGATGCCCTCGAAGTGCAAGGATCCCGATGTCTTTACCGTGCCATGCAAATTGGGGAATCTTCATGTACCTCGAGCCATGCTCGATCTAGATGCATCCATAAATGTAATACCATATTCTATTTTTAAATCGATTGGTGTAGGAACATTGAGCAAAACCAGTGTGATCATCCAACTTGTTGACCGCTCTTTGGTACACCCAAAGGGTGTATTAGAGGACGTGTTAGTGCAAGTCGATGAATTTATTTCCTCGGCTGATTTTTATGTCCTAGATATGGGAGATTATGACTCTCCAAGTTCAAGTTCCATACTTTTGGGTAGACCTTTTCTTAAAACTTCTAAAACAAAAATTGATGTCTACAACGGAACTTTAAGTATGGAATTTGATGGTGAAGTTATCAACTTCAATGTTCATGAAGCAAAAAAGGTTCCTTCCGATGTTTAATCTGTCAATCTTGTGAATTTGATCCAGCCCTCAACTAAAAAGGGTTTAAACTTGTCTAACAATGAATTTCTAGAGTTAGTTTTGTCACGAAAATTAGACAGGAACAAAGCCAAAGAGATTACAAAGGAGTTCGATATGAATAATGAGGTGCTGGAGATTTTGGAGTTTATTGATGACAAGAAGCATATGAGGATTGATGATATGGAACCCAAGCCACTTACTACCAAAGCCAAATTCCTTCCACCGGTGGAATAAGCACAAGATTCGGGAGCAAAAACTCCACGGACCCTTTAAAGAATATACATGTCGAGAAGGAGAGCACTCAACCATTCATCAACTCAAATAAAATATCGAAGAAGGGAGAGAAGGAGTTGATAACCCTGCTTAATAAATACCAAATAATGATCAAGTGGACAGTCTCTGATATTAAGGATTTAAGTCCTTTTTGGTTTGTGCGAAAAAAGAAAGCCAAAGAAAGGGTGACTGTCCCATTGAAGGAGATGACGAGAAAGTTGATGTGTTGGAAAGGCCGACCTACTTAGAACAAAGCATAAACAAGGACGACTAACCGGGAGGCAACCCGGGGCTATTTTTGTCTTTTTCTTTAAAAACATTTCCATTTCTTTGAAGTTTTTGGTTTTTAATGTTCCAAATGCATTTAAACATGTTTTTAAATCACCAAACGGACCTCGGGATGCAAAACCATTTCGTTTGAATGAGAGGGGATTTTTGGGTTCAAAAAGTGGGAAGTGGCAAACAGAGCCATACACGACCCGTGTTCATTTTTGCCTTATATTGAACACGGGTCTTGTTCAAGCGAGGCAAACATTTTCGTAGTCAGAGGGGTACACGGCCCGTGTTCATTTTTGCCTTATACTGAACACGGGTCGTGTTCAGCCATTTTCAGAATTTTAAACCCCCAACACGGGTCGTGTGATTTTACACTAAAAGAACACGGACCTTGTTTGTGTTGCAGAACAAATGTGTTTTAAGTCTAAAAATCAGTTTTTATCACCCCCATTCACCCATAACTCACCCCCAAAACAATTTCTCTCTTCCAAGATCCCCTAGGTCCAAAACTTTCACTATTTGTTTTGTGCTTTTGGGCTTGATACTTCATGTAGGCAAGCTTGGGGAGGTTGAAGAGGAGGTTCTCACCGCCAACTGCAAGGCTCCAAGAACGATTCGGTAAATTCTTTCCATATCTTTAATCGTTCATATTTGGCTTTAAAATTCATTATGTGTGCACTTGTGACTGTTTTAGACTCTTACCCAACCCGACTACCACCCCCCACCACCTTCCGATGATTAGATAGGTTGTTCCGCCCTCTCCAAGCATCGGGGATGATGCTTATATTCAAGCTTGGGGAGGGGTAGTGTTGTACATTAGGATCACCTCCATGCATTAAATTTCCAAAAAAAAAATCCAAAAACATTTTTTCGTTTATGTTCTTAGTTTCCATTTTTTTTCTTCCTAGTTTCTTAAAAAAAAAACAAAACATCTCCATGCATTTTCATTTTAATGCATTACATTTAAAAAAAATTATGCGAGATTATGACACTCTTTACATTTGATAGCTCCATGAAGTGGGAAAACGAAAAAATCAAAATGAAAAAAAAAATCCGAAGCGACCGGATAGTTACCGGAAGTGTAGAATCAGTTGTCATAACTAGGGGACCCAAACACCGTAATTCGATACCCCAACCTTAGATAATAAAATAATGGGCATATTGAAACTTTTTTGTGGGCGGTAATAACAGCTTTAGGATGATTTGCTTTTGAATGTTTAAAAAGAATCATTATTGACAACTCTGAACCCACAGAACACGGACCTATTTGTTGACACGCGTTACCCTTGCGGTAACTGAGAGCTTAAGTATCAGATCCACACAGTCAAGAAAGAAGAATGGGTACAACTGTCATATCCAGTACCCAAATCAAAATTTCAAGTACTCAATCGAAGAAATTTTCAGAAATTCAAAAGTTGATTGAAGAACTCAAGCTCAAAACGAAGATACAAATCCAAATTCAATCAAATCAGAAGCCATCTCAAAGTCAAATCTGGCGAATGAAGAACTGTGTGATATGATACTTGTGGCTCTCGAAAAAGTGAAAGCATAGGAGTTGGGCCCCTTCGGGTGGGCTCACTGCTTCAGCGAAAGCTGATTTGCCGTGACGGGTTCTTAAGGATGCGTCGATTCTGATTCTTGACCATCTAGTCTTAAGGACATAAGATCCCGAACTGTGTTATTTTCGCTCATAAAGCTAATTAAGGTAGAAAGTTTAAATACAACTGTGGTTAGGTTATTGGGTTACACCGTTTCGTGGTCTTCCTCACTTTGGGAGTCTGTGATATGTGGAAGGTAGCAGGATGGTCGCCTAGGTATTAATGATTGGAGCCCCATCGATGTAAAGTCTGATCGTATTTATATATTTATAAAAATAGATAAATTACTTGTGTTCTGAAATTTTTCTTTGGTTCATTTTGTTTCTTAAGTATCTTTTGTACATGTGTTTCTTTTTCATGGTTTTCATTGCATGTTCATTCTTAGCTTTTAGGATCTTTATGTTCCCTTTTTGCTTTATGTTTCTTTTTGCTATCTAGAAGTCATCCTGCTTCGTCCGATTCTTGTTCTTTCTTGAGGACAAGAAAGGTCTAAGCTTAGGGAGATTTGTTAGGTGCATTTTGTGCACCTTTTTGCACACCTTTTGATCCCTTTTATGCATCTATTTAGCATAGTTGTTATTCATTTTTCGTGCATTTCATCCAATTCATGATAGTCTCTAGAACATCCTTATTTGCATGCTTTCATGTTCTTTTCAGGTAAACCGGAGGTTAGAACGCGCTTTGGAAGGTGCCGGGAAGCATTGGTGACGATTTCGGGATGATCGGGTGAAGAACGGAAAAGTTTGAAAAATCAAGTTTGGATTCGGAGTCAGAGGAGTACACGGGTCGTGTTGGATTTACACTGAAAAGTGGGCACGAGGCATGTTTGACCAAGAAGAAGCTGTTGACCGTGCTGAACATGGGCCGTGTCAGTTTAGTGCAAATCAACATGGGTCGTGTTGGCTGCTGAACACGACCCGTGTCAGTTTAGCCTATTTTGACACGGGCCGTGTTCGACCCAAAAACTGCATTTTGACAGTTTTTCCTATCTTTCATATTACGGGATAAGGGGCATTTTGAGACACACTTGATATCAGGGCATTATTGGAGAGGGGATTTCGATGTCTTTTGCAAGGATTTGATCATTTATCATTTGGAAACATTATTTCTCTTATTTGTAAGTTGTAATTGCACATTATTTCCATCTTTTAACTTGTGATCTTGTTCTAGCCATGTGTGGCTAGAACCCTAGTTTCTCCAACTTTGTGTTTTGACTTCTTGGTTGTGATTTCAATCATATGACTTGATGTTTGCTTTTAATTTATATATACCACACAATAGATGTGAGAGACATTTGAACAAAACTCCCTCTCTTTCTCTCTCTCTCTCTCTCTCTATATATATATATATATATATATATATATATATATATATATATATATATATATACACACACACACCAGGTGTGAGTCCCATGTACTATACAGATTGCTAAAAAAAGTTTAATATCAATGTGTAAACATTAAACATGTTTTTTTAAATTAATACTTTTACATAAATACAAACGAACTGATGAATAAGTAAGTAATTGAATTATTTAAAAAAAAATATTGACATGTTTTAAACAATTGCACTAAATATCAAGGTCTAAACATTATTTATTTTTTAAAGTAAGCTTCTTAACCAGCTACAACGTAAATGATGAATAAGGAGACAATTGAATATATACTGATAAAAAAGTTATTGACATATTGTAAATAATTGTTATGAATCATAAATTTCCAAAGACATATTTGAATACAACATTAGATTTCATATTGCTAATTTTATCGTCAATGTCTAAAATTAATATTTTTAATTCATTTCTGTTTTTAACTTTGGAGAATGCAACATACACTGGTTGTCTAAAAAACCCAACTTCAATTAATGAACCAATAGGATTATATCTGTCGATAATGAGAAGATCGTACGGGATATCAATAATTATCTCGCCATCAAATAAACCACCAACCTTTCCTTCTCTCATATCTAAAAGTCAGTTTACAATTGTTGTTGTTTATTCAATATCAAATGTTCGAACAGTGAACCCCATGTTTTTCGTTAATCTTAAGACTTTACAGTTTGACCAAATGGATGAGGAACTTAATGAAGCATGCACAAAAATCTTGTTTATTTATGTTAGGAACAACATGTAGAATTTATCTGAAATAATCTCCAAAACAATTACTTTTCCTACAACTAACAATTTTAAGTTGGTACGAGGATGACAACTCAATATATCCTTCAAAGATCTATCCAACACTTCAAAGAAATGTGGATCATTAAGAACATTATGCATGTAATTATAACAATATTTATTACAAATATGCATTGGTTATGTCGCAAAAAAACACAGAAGAAATTAATTTATAAAGTGAATAGAAATGTGTAACATAAAACTATGGATAAAAGTCAACTAAATTGCATAATAGAAAAAGAAATAACGTTTGGTATGTTGGACATATCATTAGATCTTATGTTATCCAAATATAACTTTCTAAAGTTTTTGTTTTGTTTTGTTTTTGTTTTTTGTTTTTTTGTTTTTTTTGTCTTTAGCATCGTTAGATAATGTACTTGTAATATTAAAATTAGAAGTAGATTTGAGACTTGATGATTGCCACATTATATATTTGGATTGACATTTTCATTGTCACCGAGAACATATGTAAAATTATTTTAATATCGTATATGTTGTTGACGATAACCTATGTCAAAGCTAGGGTTTCAAGAATGGAGGTTAATGTTCAACGACGATAATGAGGTTCACATTTGTCACACCCCCAAACCAGACGGCGGAAACGTCTGAAAGATCGTGTAACTAACAATTGAATAATCATCACAATGAATATACATGAACCATAACACATTCATCACCAACATTACATAATACAACCAACATTGTTCACATCAAGTACATTGTTAAAATACATAAGTTCTAATTGTTCAAAGTACGATAAGTGATATTACATAAACAAAACCATACACACTTGCATATCTTCCAGCTTAACGATTACCTGAGAATACAAGTTATTTTGAAAACGGTCAACATATATAATGTTGGTGAGTTCATAAGTATATTTGAGTAAAAGTCTTTGTATATTTCATAAAAACCCAGAAAATCCGATATTTTCTGTAAAATGTTTTGAAAATGATGTGAAAATCGAGTATAAATGCATGTGTGAATTTAATCGTTAAAAACTTGTATGAGTGTAGTTTAGGTTCACTGTATTTTGAATAAATTAAAATTGTATATGATTAATCTCCCCAGAAAATCCGATATTTTCTGTTTTATAACATCGTTTAGATTTTTGTATCGTTAGTGAAGTCGTTTTGCATTGACACAATTAAAGAATTTATCTTCAAAAGGTTATCTTTTGGTATTGAATCCCTTTATGAGCCGTTATAACCATACATGATAATGACTAGGTCGCCCGTCTTGGTATTTTTCCAAATGCCGGTCTTGTTAAGGATGTTGTCGTCCTAGACTGGCCTAGTCTAGCTGTAGCGAACAACTAAGGCGTGGGGGGTCACCCCGTATAGATCTATACACAAACTACCGCTTTCCTACCAGAAAACTCTGATTATAACTACAGACTACGATTGTACACTCAGGAGTGCCAACCGACATGTCTCACTAGATTCTTAGCCCCTTTTGTTCTATGTTTAACGTTTACGTACATGTAGTATGTTTTTGTATTCGAAAGGTACATATAAAAGTATTCGACATTTAATGATTTCGCAAAGGTATAGTTACGGTCATATTAATATGTGAAATTTCCATTCCAAGCCCTATTAGCATGTAGTTAGACCACAAAGGCCCAATAACATGTAAGAGGGTAATTTGGGCCCAATAGGCATGTGAATGGGCCACAAAAGCCCAATAAACATATAATCCATAACTAAGGCCCAAATTAACATGTAAGTGGGTCATAAGACCCAATAAACACGTCATGGAAAACATTGGGCTCAATATACACTTAATTGGGCCCTTAGGGTCCAATGGCCAAGTAACGTGTATATTAGGCCCAATAAATAGTTATTGTTGTATTTCGTTCGTTTTGTTTTATTCCGTTGTTTGTTTTGACTTGAAGTTCAATAGAATGGTGATAAAAATCCTCCTTTTTGTAAAAACGACGTTTTTGGCCAACAATTCTCAAAATTTTAAATTAGGCCCAAAGTTTTGTAAAAATGACACTTTAGTCCGTAATTTATAAAAGTTTGCAATTTTGTCCCAAATGTCTATAAATTTACGGTTTTAACTCAAAATGTTATATTTTTACATTTGGAACCCTGTTTTGCAGAAAATACATTTTTAGCCCCTTGTTTGTAAAAGTTTACACTTTCGGCCCGATTTTTGAAAAACTTTACATTTTTGGTCCAATTTGAAAATAAATGATATTTTCACCTCTAAATTTGGTTTATTTACATTTATGACTCAAAATTTGGCCAAATAACATTTTTAACCCTCAAAACTTAATTTTTTTCGCAAATTGGGCCCAAAGGCCGTGATGCCCAAAGGTTTTGGCCCATTAAGCTAAATTTGCATTTTTGGCCCTTTTAAAAGTATTTTAGCATAAAAATACCTTTTTATACATGTAGAACCTGTTTGGCCCCTTTAAAAACATAATTTTCACTTTTTACCCTTATCTTTTGTTTTCTTGACATTTTTGACCTTTAACAAGGTTTTTATTGAATTCTTTTGCATCTTAAACATGTATTCACTTTTGGCTTGTTATTGTAATATGTATCATTTCATAGTTCATAGATCTTTTTTAAATAATACTTAAAGTTTCAAGATTTGCTAAGATCTAATCCATTATTACCAAACAAACTAAGAATTCACACAAAACATGCATATAACACATAGATCTACACATTTTACTTGCATTCTCCCCCAAAAATCATATGAAAACCGAAAAAAAAGGGGGTGTGAACTCACCTTTGCTTTGATGTTTCAGTTTTGAAGAAGAAATGAAGAAGATTTCGGTCCTAGCAACACCTTGAAGTAGTTTTCGGACTTGGATGGTTTCTAGGGTGTTAGATCACGAACTGAAGCTTCATAAGAGAGTGTTCTTAGCTTAAGGATGAAATCAAAGACTTAAGTATGATAACAACTTACCAAAGAGTGATGATCTAGAAGAGAACCTCTTGAAGACACACACCAAATCTCGAAATTTTTGTGGAAGAAGAGGGATATTCTTAAGAGTGTTAGAGAGTGTGTTTTGAAAATGTGTGTGTGTGTTCTTGATCTTGCTCTCGGCCGATGGGAAGAAAAAGAGAGAGAAGTGGAGTGCATGGAAGCATGAGAGTGCTTGGTTATATGATGAATAATTGCCTAGTTATCCTCTAAACAAAGATGAGGTGGCACCTCCCAAAGTCAACCCTCCCCTTAATCTCTTATTTTCCTTTTTTTATACATAGGCCGATATTTTGGGCCAAGAAGAAATAGTGGAGTAGTTTGGGCCCATTAACTTTAGCTAGGACATTTGGATCCTAAACATAAGGTTTTTCGGCCCATTGGGCTCTTGGAAGCATTCACGGCCCAAATAGAATAAAAGAATGGGCTTATGGCTCACTAATGGTTAATTGGATTAGTTATGGCCCAATAAGGCCCATTAGGGTTAGAATGGATCATTCTAGACCCAAATGGTCCAAAATGTTTTAGATTTATTAATTGGGTCCAATTAGGATCCAATTAGGGCTTCTAAGTCCAATGAAGTTGAATTGGGTGCTTATTGGTCCATTTGGCCCAATAAGGAAATCCTAGTCCAATATGGACTCAAACCATGGTTCTTAGGGCTTCAGACTCTTTGAGGAACATAATTGATGAATCTATATGAGCATTGAGTGAGATTTACTAAGAGTATAAGATTTACAATAGTTGAATGGTTACACAGGAACAGAATTTCCTAGCTAAAATGCTAGTTGTGACAACATTGATGTCTGATTCGATGAGGTTTACACTGATGGCGACGGTCTGGTGTTGGCAACGATTAGATTTCAAATGCCGACTTTTCCATGTGAGGTTTTTTGGGGATGAAGAACATAACAACAGGGAGAGAGAGAGAGAGAGAGAGAGAGAGAGAGAGAGAGACCCAGTTCTCACAAACGCCAGTGGCGAAAGAGGGCGACGAACACCGGTAACGGAAGAAGGTGATGGGTGCCAGTCCCGGAATAGGGCCGATGGAACATTTGCCTCTTGGGTTTTTTTACAGGTTTTACAAGAGATAAATGTATATGGGAGGGATAAGAGAGGTATTTGTTTTTTTTTTCTTTTTTTAGTTAGAATAACTAGAAAAGAAATAAAAGAAATTAACAAAGTGAATTATGAAATAGTATAATTGTTATTTCAGGTGGAGTAGGCCCAATAACAAAAATAAATGGAAACCATGCGGACCAAAATCATTAAAAATATCTGAAATTTGACAACTGATACACCACCAAACTTTTTGGATTAAAACCGTAAAATTTTGACAACCACAATGACCAAATTTGCAAATTTGTCTTCTTTAAATGCTCTAAATATACTTACATAATATGCATTTATGTCTAGGTTTTGTCATAAAAGTCTTCAATTTTACACAAAATATTTGGTTATACCCAAAGTCATCTTTTGTTCATTAATGCCTCAATTTATAGAAAAATAATGTCTGTACCATTAGGCCAGCTTAGTTTTTTTTTTATATCTTTCGTAATGAATTATATTTGATATCTAAACTTATGCTATGATTTATTAGTATAATTATTATTGTTATTATTGTTGTTATTATTATTATTTTTATTATTATTATTATTATTATTAATGTAAACATACATTCTTACATGTGTAAATATAATACATTTTTAAAATGTGTAAATATACTTTTAAAGGTAAAAAATACGATTTTACATGTATTTATATATAAGTAATTATAAACATGCATTTATATATAATAGATATAGAAACATATATATATATATATATATATATATATATATATATATATATATATATATATACCTGTTTTTGGGGCTTGTTTGGCAAAAGTAGTTGTTAGCTGGAAGCGGGTAGCGGTTAGCTGATAGCGGTTAGCTGGTAGCGTGTAGCAGGTAGCTGGTAGCGGGAAGCTGTAGCTTTTATTTGTTATATGAATGTTTGGCAAAAGTAGCTGGAAGCTTTTGAAATTTATAAAATTACATAAAAGGACACTTGATTAAAAATAAATAAATATATAAATATATTTTTAAGGGTAATTATGGAAATTGATTTCAAAAGCTCAGAAGCGTTTTGTTAAACGCTACATGAAGTAGCTTTTAGAATCAGAGCGTTTTGTTAAAACTAAAAGTTAAACGCTCATACTGCCAAACGAAGCTTTTTGTTTAAACTAGAGCGTTTTATCAAAAGCTAAAAGCTCCTAAACGCTTCCAAAAGCTCCATGCCAAACACGCCTTTATATATATAAATAATATTAACACATTTATATATAAATACATATAAACGCGTTTATATGTATGTATTTATACATATAAATACATATAAAAAATATATTTACGTAAATACGATTTTAATTTTATAAATATGTTTTTATACGTATAAAATATATGTATAAATAATAATAATTATAATTATAATTATTACAATATTTATAATAACAACTTTTAGATATTAAATATAATCTTTTAGGAGGCTTTTCAAACAAATCATTCTAGTATAGTGGTAAGGCTCCTTGCTTAGTGTGGAATAGGCCCCGGTTCTAGCATTTCTAGCTTCATAGCCCCCTTATTATTTCAAATTTCCTTCTTAACGAAGGCAGAAGACGTGACACCAGCTCTTTAGCTCCAGGTTAGCATAAAAACTCTCCGTCAGCCGCCCAGTCAGCGTCCTCATATGGTGGTTACCTGTTGTAGCAGGTAAGGGGTAAAACTGAACCAACTTTCCGGTATGTTTGGATATTAACACACAAAAATTTCATCTTTGGGCATAAATGAATATTTTGTGTAAATTTGAGGGCTTTTATGGCAAAAAAAACCCTTATGTCTAATCATAATTATATTTATTATTATTAATCACAAATTCCGATATACTATTATCTTAATTAATTTTAAAGATAATAAACATAACTCTTATCGATAAAAAATTAAGAAATTTTTATATATTTTAGAAAACTATATATAAATGATGAGGTTCAATAGAAAACCATAATTAACCAAGGAACCAATCGTGAGCGTCGGAAATCATAACGATCAACGGTCAAGGAAATAGATGTACACTTTTACATTGGACGCACACAGACCGAATTATACCAAAAAATTCACCATTTACAAAAAAACCCACCACTTTATTTCGTTTAAATTTTTTTAGGCCATGTTTTTTATCGAAAAAAAACCGAATATACCGTTGTTCACGATTTTTCGTCCTCTTTCCATAGAGATCCATGATAATATAAAAAACAAACTTTTTTTTTCGAAAAAAACTCACTTCATTTTCTTTGATGAAAAAAGTTAATGTCTATTTTTTTATAGAACAAAAATTAATAAATATATCAAAATTCATATTTTTTGTACTTTTTAAATATAGATTCATATTCATGTTAAAAAAAAACGATATTTCTGTTCAGATTCATATTGTAAACCTGTTCAGATTCACATTGTGAACCTCCTCAGATTCACAGTGTGCATAATAATAAGTCAAATTCACAGTGTGAATCTGAACTGATCGGAGCTTTTTCACATTGTGAATGTTAAAATTTGAAATATTTACAGTTTAGATTCACAGCGTGAATCTACACTGATCGAGGTTTTTTTTTTGTGCACATTCTCATATTCACAGTGTGGATAATAGTAATTCAGATTCACAATGTGAATCTGAACTGTTCGAAAATTTTCATATTGTGAATGTTAAAAATTGAAATATTTACAGTTTAGATTCACATTGTGAATCTACACTATTCGAGTTTTTTTTTTTAATCGGTGTTGATGTTTATTAATAGAGTACAAAAAATTAATATTTTTGGTATAATTAATTTTTTTTTGATAAAAATAAACTTAAATATTGAAAAAACTAAGAAAATTAAGTGGGTTTTTTTCGAAAAAAAAATTCGTTTTTTATATATCGTCATTGATCTCTATGAAAAGAGGACGAAAAATCGTGAACAACGGTATATTCGGTTTTTTTTTCGATAAAAAACTTGGTCTAAAAAAAATTTAAATGAAAAAAAGGAAGTGAGTTTTATTATAATTCCGGTACATGTGCGTCCATTATAAAAGTTTACAACTCTTCCTTTTGCCGTTGATCGCTTTAAATTCCGACGCTTTAGATTGGTTCTTTGGTTCCTTGATTAATAATGGTTTTCTATTGAAATTTTATATATATATATATATATATATATATATATATATATATATATATTTTGTAGCCTATCATAAACTATATAAATATTTTTTCCTACAAAAGGTTCAAGTATCATTCGAAATTAATGTATAATTTATGATTAGCATAAACTACATAAATATTTTTTCCTACAAATGGTTCAAATATCATTCGAAATTAATGTATAATTTATGATTAGCATGGTGGGCGTTGAGGTAGGGCAAAGTGGGCAACTGTCCATGACCCAATTTTATTATTACATATTTTTATTTAAAAATCAAAATTTATAATAACGTCAAGGATTATTTTTCTTTGGTTCGTCCTGGGTCTTTCATGATATTTAATTTCTCGGGACTGACCCTGATTAGATTAGATGATGTTTAAAAAAATCTATAGTATATTCATATGGTGAAATGAAAAAAGAGTGTTAGTCTTTATTTTCCTTATGGTTAATATTTTTAGTCTGTGGTTGTTTTTTATTTCTTATTTGTTTTGTAAAAATATAAAAATTAACATTAATTTTTTATTTTAATGTTTGGAGTTGTTATAAGAAAGGTTAGGATTTGGTGTGAAAAGCATCAGAGTAGAATAATATAAATGTTTATTTGTTGTGATTAGATAATTTGAATTTTAGATTAGAATAACTAATGTAAATAAATTTAACTTATTTTATTGTTTCTTTAAAATGTCGTTCGTTTTCAAATTATTCATAAAGATAATAAATATGAGAAAATACAACCAATAAATCAATAATGTAATAATTTATTTAAATGATTATATTATTTAAATCACATATGAAAAGCACTAGGTGAATAAAGGGGTGGGGGTATAGAAAAATTGAAGAAAGTTGATGCTCCTAATACAGTTGTAAGCAAAAAGATTTTAAAGTACAAAAGATAAATAATGTATGAAAAGCACAAATACTAGAGCCATCAAAGGTGATTCAACCCATCATCCGAACCAAATCCAGTATTAATGGGTTAGGTTGAAAATTTTAACCTAAAAAATATTTCTATTCCATTTAACTGAATAAATTGGATTGGAATTAAATGGATTGCGTTTGATAAAAATATCAATTTGATTTCAACCTAAAAGTCCATTTAATTTTAATATATATTTATTTTATAATTTAATTATTAATTAATAAATTGTAATCCCAAAATATTATTTATAGATTTTTTCTTTTTAAATGCAACTCTGATTTTCATCTTTATTCTTAACACATTAAGACACTCTCGTTATGCTTTGCATTCATCTCATACAATCATGTTGTTCACAATCATGACTCATACACTTTTGACGTTATTCATTTGCGACTTCAGTTGGTATAAACATGTCAATGTGGTGTGTAAACCTATTTAAATAAATATGTTGGGTTGGTTGAGAATTTTCAACCTAATTAATAAATGGATTGAACTTAAACCCAATCCAGATCGATCAATTCTAGCTCTAACAAATATATAAAAGAAACTAGGGCATATATCATTCCACTATTGTGAATTTTACCCCTTACACTCTAGTATATGAGATTATATCATCGAAAAGATACAACCGCATCATGTATGACCTCATACCATTTTAACATTTCCTTCTCAATTCTTCTCTCATCGTCAGACGTGACCATCTCCACTATTTTAATTATAGTTGCCGGTTCTCATTTAGACAAGACTTTGTCCATTGATTTTGATTTTGAAAGCCTTGTCCATTGATGTTGTTTAGCATAGGTTTGGTGTGTATAGATTTAGTGTGGCGACTTAGAGGGTTCGGGATGGTTCTTAAGGAAAGTGTAGATTGGTGTGGAAGGTACTATCGGACCCGTACTACTAAAAGCACAGGAATCGTATTTGAGACAAGAACGTTCTTGGAACTTCTAAGGTTATTGTAGAGAGGAAATTTACTCGATATTTTTTGTTAATCGTTTGTATGTTTGTATTTCAGTCTGTGTTGTTCATGGTGTCCACTCGAGGAGGAGCTTCTGCATCTGGTTCGGGTGCTGGATTCGAACCCATTGACTAGCGGTTGCATGAGTTTATCACCTCTAACATCACTCACGGTATCATGGAGGCCACCCTCTGATCTACGGTACCATCAAGGGGGGATTATGGAGCTTCTGGATGAGCGACTCGGGGCCCTTCGGGCAGAGATCGCTTCGGGGCAGTTAGGAGCTCAGACCCCCTTGTTTTGGAGTTCAAGCCTTATGGAGCACCATAGTTGTTTGGGGCCAAGGACGCCATTGACATCCACGAATGAATCATTGACATGGAGAATGCACAGCGCACAAGCTTCTATCCCGAGGAGTCGAATGTGGGATTTGCCTCTTTCCTTTTGAGAAACCAAGCTCGTGATTGGTGGGAGTAGGTCGGTCATGTCGTGGGAACTGAGGCGGTGGCGGCCATGTCTTAGGGTGAGTTTGTGTCGAGATTTCACGAGGATTTTGCTCCAGCGATTGAGGTGCAACAGCTGGTGAGGGAGTTTCAGGACCTTCATCAGACTACTGAGACCATGGCAGAGATCACTGCCAAGTTCTGCAAGAGGGCCATGTTGGTTCTGCAGTATGTTGCAGATGAGGAGATGAAGAAGATGAGGTATCATGACATGATGAAGGATGAGATCAGAGAGTTTGCGAGTTATTCGAAGTGCAAGACCCTAATGATATGATCACAAGAGCCAATGAATGGGAGATCGAGCTGGAGCTTCGGACGAAGCGCAAGCTAGAGCAGGTGCAAACAGCAATGGGTCAGGCTAAGAAGCCCAATACTTTTGATTCACACACCAGAGGCTAGCAGGGTCGAGGCCATTACGGCAAGTGTGCCAAGACGCACGATGGGGCATGTCGAGCTGTGGATTCAGGTTGTTTCAGATGTGTTTAGACGAGTCATATGGGTAGGGATTTCCCCCAGGGTGCACTGATTTTCTTTCATTGCAATCAGACCGACCATAAAAAGGCTGATTGTCCGAGATTAAAAGGAGGAGCAGTGGCGATGCCTACACCAGCCACCTTGAGGATTATTGATGGCTGCCATGGCAAGGCGGAGACACTTGTGGTGAAGAGCAAGGCATTTCAACTGACTACCGATGAGGCTCGTGCAGCACCGGATGTGGTTACCGGTACATGACTTTATCATATCTTGTATTTCTTTCTTTATTTATGCTCATGTTATATCTGATTTTGTATAGGGACTTTCTTATTCGGTGGTATGACTGCTCATGTTTTGTTTGATTCGGGTGCTACCCGATCCTTTGTATCTCTTTCCCTTAGCAAGAAGATTAGTGATGCTCACGAGACTCTAGATTATCTGTTAGAGGTTGATATTGATGATGATCATTCTATGACTGCTTCAAGGGTTCATCGTGGGTGTGTCCTGAATCTGTTAAATAAGAGATATTCTATTAACTTGGTATCGATTCCTCTGCGAGGGTCGAAGGTTATCATCAGGATGGATTGGTTGGATCCCAATGGGGACATGATTGGCTATGAGCGTCAACTGGTGAGAGTTCAAACCCCAAGTGGGAGTGAATTGGTTATTCCTGGCGAGTGCACTTTGCATGGGCCGACTCTTTGTTCAGCTGCGAGGGTCAGGAGATATCTTCAACAAGGTTGTTATGGGTTTTTGGCTTATGTGGTGGATACTCGGGTTGGGGGCACGACGGCGTTGAGTGAGGTGCCTATTGTTAAGGATTTTTCCAATGTGTTTCCTGAGGATTTTCCAGGAGTGCCTCCCGAGAGGCAGGTCTAGTTCTAGATTGATTTAGTTCCTGGTGCGGCCCCAATAGCCAAGGCACCGTATCGCTTGGCACCACTGGAGATGCAGGAGTTGTCTACGCAGCTTCAGGAGCTACTAGACAAGGGATTTATTCGTTCGAGTAGCTCACCTTGGGGAGCACCGATCTTGTCTATAAAGAAGAAGGACATCTCATACAGGATGTGCATTGACTATCGGGAGTTGAATAAGCTAACAATGAAGAACCGTTACTCACTTTCGAGGATTGATGACTTATTTGATCAGCTTCAGGGTATGTCTTGGTTTTCCAAGATTAATTTGTGATCGAGTTACCATCAGATGGGGTCAGGTACGATGATGTACAAAATACGACCTTCAGTACTCGTTATGGTCATTACGAGTTCGGGGTGATGTCATTCGGGCTCACCAATGTACCAGCATCATTCATGGACCTCATGAACCGGGTTTGCAAACCGATGTTGGATCGGTCGGTGATAGTGTTTATAGATGATATTCTAGTCTACTCCAAGACCAAGTAGCAGCACGAGGAATATTTACGATAGGTATTGGAGACCCTGAGGAAAGAGAGAGAGGTTGTATGCCAAATTCTCTAAATGTGAGTTTTGGTTATGTGAGGTGCAATTCTTGGGGCAAATCGTCAACCAGAAGGGTATATTGGTCGATCCGACCAAAATCGAGGTCGTGATGCGATGGGAGGTTCTGAGAACCCCATCTGAGATTCGGAGCTTCCTAGGCCTCGCAAGGTATTATCAGAGCTTTATCCAGGATTTCTCCAAGATTGTTGTGACATTGACCCGATTAGCGAAGAACAATGTTACTTTTCAGTGATGGCCTGATCAGCAGTTGGATTTTGAGACGTTGAGGTCGGGATTATGTGAGGCCCTGATTATCACGTTTCCCGAGGGCATGGATGATTTTTTGGTTTATTGTGATGCGTCTATATTGGGTTTGGGAGCTGTCCTCATGCAGAGAGGACATGTGATTGCTTACGCCTCGAGGTAGCTCAAGCCTCATGAGTTAAATTATCATACGCATGATTTGGAGTTTGGGGTCATGGTTTTTTCCCTCAAGATATGAAGGCATTATCTATACGGGGTAAAGGATTATGATTGTGAAATCCTGTACCACCCTGGAAAGGCCAATCTTGTGGCAGATTCCGTGAGTCATAAGGCAGTGAGTGCTCCTATTGGGGATTTATATCTAAGGATGGTTATTATTTCGCCTCTGTTGGATATGATCAAGAAGACTCAGGTGGAAGGATTGAAAAAGGAAAACTGGAAGGCGGAGCAGGTCATTGCAAATTCCTCTATTTGTCAGAGATGGTCGAGGCTTGTTGACACAATGTGGCAGAGTTTGGGTTCTAACTACTGGTGGGGTGAGGCAGATAATGTTAGAAGAGGCTCATAAGTTGAAATTTTCGATCCACTCAGGGGTCACGAATATGTATAGGGATCTGAGTTGAGTTATTGGCGGCCTTGTATGAAAAGAAAGATAGCATGGTATGTAGAGCGGTGTCCGACTTGCCAGAAATTCAAGGCCGAACATCAGAGACCCCATGACATGATGCAACCGTTACCCATTCCCATGTGGAAATGAGAGGAGATCACCATGGATTTCATCACAAAGCTGCCAAATACGGTGCGTGGAGTTGATTTGATCTGGGTCATTATTGATAGATTGACCAAGAGTGCACACTTGATACCGATTGTCGAGAGTATACCTGCTAAGAAGCTAGCTGCCATTTAAATTTGGGAGGTGGTGGTTTGGTACGGGGTACCAGTTTTGGTGGTTTCGGACCGATATGTTCGTTTCACCTCCAGGTTTTGAAGGAAGTTTCACGAGGAGTTGGGTACTCAACTGCATTTCAGTACAACATACCACCCCCAGACTAATGGACAGCGTGAGCGGACGATTTAGACGCACGAAGATATGCTCCAGGCGTGCGTGTTAGATTTTGGAGGGAGTTGGGATACTTATCTTCCACTGGTCAAGTTCTCCTACAACAATAATTATCACGTCAGTATTGATCGACCACCCTTCGATATGTTGTATGGAAGGAGGTGTAGCACCCCGGTTTGTTGGGGCGAGGTCAGGCATCGGGTCATGGGCAGTACTGAGGTGGAGCTCAAGACCATTGAGTTGATTCAGTAAGTGCGCGACAGGTTTGAGTCATGCAAAGCCGGCAAAAGAGTTATGTAGACCGCCGTCATTCAAGCCTTGAGTTTTAGGTGGGGAACTTTGTGCTTCTGAAGGTGTCACCTTGGAAAGGTGTCATCCGGTTTCGAAAGTGGGGCAAGATGGGTCCCCAGTTTATTGGTCCCTTCAGGATTTTCTCCCGGGTGGGCAAGGTTGCATACCGGCTGGACCTACCTGATTAGCTTAGCCAGATCCATAACACCTTCCATGTCTCTCAGTTGCGGAAGTCTGTAGCCAATGATTCTACAGTGATCCATTTGGATGATATTCAGGTCGATGAGCGCCTGAACTAAGTTGAGAGGCCGATTGTGATTCTCGACAGGAAGACCAAGGCTCTGCACAACAAAGTGGTGAACCTGGTGAAGGTGCAGTGACAGCACCAGAAAGGCTTTGAGTGGGCGAGGGAGCCTAAGGATAAGATGAGGGAGCACTACCTAGATTTGTTTGCAGCAGCGGACTTAGAGGACGAAGTCTGATTCAAGTGGGGGAGAATTGTAACATTCTGTATCTGATACATTTCAAATTATAGCTTAAAACCCAAAATATTTGCATTTCCAGTCCCTACGTATGGCATAAGTTGGAGTTGCGCCTCGCGTAGATCATTTAAGTTGGTTGTGAATTCTAGATCGTACGTTATGTGTACGTTGAGGTACGTAGGACGTACTCGTGTGGGGTTCAAACACTATTTTTTAGGGCTTGGACCCTATTTAAAGGATTTTATGGCCTCAAACCCTTACTTGCCTCCATCCTCCATCTCTCTTAGCTCCCATCTTGAAACCCTAATTCTTGTGTGTGGATTTTGAAGCCTTTTTGTAACATCTTGGTGCTCCTGGTGGTGAAGGAAGACTTTTGGGGTAGTGGTGTTGCACTCAAGCTCTTGGATCCAGCATCTACTCATCTTTTTGCATCTTTAGTATGTATAAAGCTCAAATATTGATGCTTGCCTTACTAGATCTTTTAGGTTGCAAGTTATGGCCTTTTGTCCTAAAACCTTGGTCTCATGAGTATTGTCTACTCCAGAGAATTTGAGTTGTCCTTTCAGGCATTTTAGAGTGTTTAGTGACATAAAAATGCAAGCTTGGGACTTGGTATTCATCGATTCAAGAGTTATGGAGTTTTAGATGGTAATATAAGTTAGGGTTTTGGTTTTGAGCTTCATTTTTCCATGCAAAGGAATAAAGGTTGCAACTTTATAACTTTAGACGTTTATTAGAGAGGAGGAAGGAACATGCAAAACTCTCATGTGACCAGTGGCAACCTTGTCACGAACAAAATGAAGATCAATCTCAATTTGTTTGGTGTGTTGATGTTGAACCGGATTCAACGACATAAAATTGCATTGTCATTGTTGCAATAAACAATAGTTGCACGACGTAGAGAATAATGGAGCTCGAGAAGAAGATTCAGAATCCAACTAGTCTCTGCCACGACATTAGCAACACCACAATATTCTGCCTCGACACTGGAACGAGAGACGGTGTTTTGACATTTAAATGACCAATATAACAGATTGTGCCCTGAGAACACACAATAGTTGGATGTGGATCTCCTAGAAACGGGGCAACCAGCCCAATCAGCATCAGAGTATGCAATAATATCTCTATTAGGAGAACTGTAAAGTTGAAGACCATGATCAATAGTGTCACGAACATAACGAAGGATGCGCTTGAGAAGAAGGAGGAATAGGATGAGAAATAGGAGTGTCATGGACATTAGGACCGTGGTTAGTCGAGGAGGGTTGATCGGAATTAAGCGGAGCAGCATCATGGAAAGACGGTGCTGATGTAGGTTGCGACGACGGCTGATCAACTGAGAGTTGAAAAGTGGGATATAACATCCCAAAATTCAAGGCCAAAAATTTCATTTTTAAATAATTTATTATAAAACCATAAGTATAAAAACATCTGTAATAACATCTAATGTCAAAACCAAAGTGTCAGTAATCGAAACATGTTATCATGAAATAATATCAGAGTGTAATCCCAAAGATCTCATGTGCGATCGAGCCGAATCCTTTCCTTTGAAAACGAAGTACCTGAAACCAAAACTAAAAACCGTAAGCACGAAGCTTAGTGAGTTCCCCCATCATACCACATACCATACAATCACATATTGTCAGGCATATATGGGTGCCCGACCTACCCTGCTGAGCATACCGGGGTGCTTAACCTACCCCACTGTCAGGCATACCGGGGTGCCCGACCTACCCCATGTCAGGCATATCTGGGTGCCCGACCTACCCCTTAGGTATCTTTCAACCGGTAACCGGGAGCTTGCCTCCCTTTCGGTATCTTTCAACCGGTAACCGGGGACTATTTCACCCCTACCACTACCACATAAAAGCATAACATAAACACATAAATCACATACTGCTTAGCAAATCTGGGTGCTGGCCTACCCCTTCGATCCTGTCGACCGGTAACTGGGGACTATTTCACCCCCTACCACATAATATCATATCGCATATATCATAATCTGTTTAGCATAGCTGGGTACTAATCTACCCCTTCGGTCCTATCGACCGGTAACCGGGGACTATTTCACCCCTACTATCACTATCACATAACATCATATCATACTAGCACATAAACATAACAGGTAGTAGCAAACATAGACAATTATCACAAAGACAATCATCTAACAACAACTCCTACTGGTGGGCCGGCATTGTGGCCGTAGACCCGCCCCTACTGGAAGGTAACTCACCTCACACTGCTGAAGTCCCGTAGACACAATCCCAGCTGCTGGATGACAGATTCCCAAAATGTCAATATCAAAACATCACCCCAATTAATAATTTGGTTCCAACATATGTCCATAAATCCATATTGGGGGTAAAAGACTGCTTTACCCCTAACTTGGCTCGATTCAAGCCCAAGGCCCAATCCGAAGGCCCAAAAATCAACTATGAGTCAAAGCCCAACATATGGCCCAATTTTCCAAATTGGGCCCAAACCTTTACAAGGTCTTACCATAAGGCCCAACCATTTAGTCCAGTCCAAACATTCGATATTCTAATGGCCCAATATCACATAATCATAAAGGCACAAACTATGGCCCATCTATGGCCTAATTTTCCAAATTGGGCCCAGCCCCTCATATGGGCCTTACCTCAAAGCCCATTAATTATTCTAATCCATTTGCTTGATCTTGGATGACCCATTAATAACCCAATCATCAAGGCCCAACAATAACCCAAGTGAAATTAGGTTTTCACATAAAATGACGATTAGGGTTAAGTGTTTCTTACTTAACCCATTAAGGACTTAATCCATTAAGTCCATCACTCTTCTAAATAACTCATATGGTGTGATTGGGCTTAATACACACTTCCATTCCAATGGCCCAAATGTGGGTCCCGATAAGTCCAAGCCCATAAATCCAATGTTAGGGTTTTCTAAACCCTAATTAGGGTTTCCAACCCCATCTTAGCCCAATAGGCCGAATAGTTATGTCTTTTAACTAGTTAAGGTTCATTAGGCCTATTAGGGTTCCACTAGGCCCATTAGTCACATGTTTGGGCTTTTTAGGTCAATTAGGGCTTTATTGGGCCCATTAGGATTTCATTGGGCCCACTAAGGTTTATTAGGCCCATTATGGTTTTAGTCCCTTTGTCCAAACATCCCAAACGACATCCAAACACAAACAAGCACACCGCCACCCAACACAGCGGTCGGTGGCAGCAGTCACCACCTCACGGTGGTGGTTAGGGTTTCTTTCTCATTATTCCATTTTCTTTTACAATTTACAATGTTAATCTCTAAAATAACACACACAACTAAGCTAAACACACACACCTAACCACCTTGTAGTGGCCAGTGGTGGTTCATGGCGGCCATGGTGGTTATCTCCTCAGTTTTCGGCCTACAAAAAATGCACACACACTTCAAACGAGAAGTCGGACCCCAAGAGAATACACACCGACACAACCTTCGCGTGGCGGCGTACGACAGCAACACGGCGGAGAGAAGATGCAATAGCAGTGGTGGTTCTCGGTTTCGATGTCGACAATGCAGTAGTGGAGACGAAGGCTGTCGGGTTGATGATGCAAACAACGACTGATGGCGTAGGCTAGGAAACGGCAGGCTCGTCGGAGTCGCCTGATTGGAACCACGAAGAAGCAGCGACAGCCTAAGAAGGAGAAGGAGAAGGATGCTGATGGATGCTCGGTGTTCTCTTGGTGGCTTAGAGCACACGACGCTGGAATATTCCGATGCTCCTCCGACGATCTGTGACCTCGACAACGGAGTAGCGGCGGCCAAAAGGTGGCGATCGGACCCTGGGATGCAACGGCGGCTGGGGAGCTCTCATATGGTGGTGGCGGCTATAGAAGTGTATTAGGTTTAGGGTTGATAACCGGTGAAGCTGGAGCTATATACCCGGTTCCTTTAAAACATATTTCCATAACAACAACTATGGTCCCTCCATTCTAAAATCATTTCAAAATGAGTCTGAAATTTACCTTTTTAACCCCTGATTCCATAAATCTTTACAATGTAAATCCAGAATTTACATTTTATCCATTGCTTCCATAATTCCTTTCATATTGGGTCCTAACTGTTACCAAGCAGCCCTTGTCTTCAATATTACTTACAAATTAAGTCCGGATTTAACACTTAACCCCCGTTTTTTTAATTATAACATTTAGTTCCCAAAACCAACATCTCACTGAATATTATGTATTTTAGGGCTACTACTCTTTAATAAATTTTATCTATTTATTTATTAAATAAACAGGGTGTTACATGGGAGATGGGCAACCTTAGAAGCGAAAGTGGATGGGTCGGAAGGTACGGGGTGATTGTTTTTGAAGTAAGGAGTAAGATCTAGGGAGAGTTGTTTCATTAAAAACCAGATGACAAGAGATAACGATTTGTTGAGTGTCAAGATTGAGACACTGATATCCTTGTGATTTGAAGGATATCCAAGAAAGACATGCGGGGTAGAACGAGGGGATAATTTGTGAGGAGCAACAATGTTGGGAAAACAGAGACAACTAAAGACATGTAAGTGATGATATGTTGGTTTAATGTGGTATAGTTTGTGAAAAGGGAGTGTCATGATTGATGGTGGTGAAGGGAAGAATGTTAAGAAGGTGAGTTGCCATGTGAAGGGCTTCAACCCAACGATCGGGTGGAAGATGGGCATGAAATAAAAGAGTAAGAACAATATTGTTGATTGTGTGTAACATGCGTTCAGACTTTCTGTTTTGTTGGGAAGTGTGAGGACAAAAGAAGCGCATTTGAATGCCATTAGAGTCGCATAGATTTTGAAACCGAGAATTAGCATATTCCCCACCATTATCACATTGAAAAACTTTTATATCGGATTGAAAGTGATTGTGAATAAGCGTGCGAAAATGAACAAATTTAGAATCGACATCGGATTTTGCACGTAATGGATACACCCATAAATAATGAGAGTAATCATCAAGAAATATAACATAATATTTGATGCCAGTAATACTCGTGACCGGAGAGGTCCATATCAGAGTGAATAAGGTCAAATCGAGAATGTGAAACAAAATTAGATAAAGGAAAAGGTAATGTAACATGTTTGCCCATTTGACATGATTGACATCAAGTAGAAATTTTATTATTGTTTGAACAATAAATAGAACGAATATCAACTAAAGACTTGAAAACTTGACGACTGAGATGTCCAAGACGCAAATGCCAAATAAACGGAGCAGCGGAGAGAAATGCTTGAGGAGAAGGAGTTGCGATAGGGTGAAGCTCACCGGTGCTATCACATTGCATGAGAGTTTGGTTGGTTTGAAGGTCCTTCACAATAAAACCAAACGTGTCAAAGTCAATAGAAACCATATTGTCACAAGTGAAACGACGCACATAAATTAAGTTTTTAACAATTTGAGGAGTAATCAAAATATTTTTCAAATGAAGAGGACGATATGGATTTGGAAGAGAGGAGTTGCCAACTTGACTTACAGGAATCGAAGAACCATCAACTACCAAAACAGATGAAGAAAAATTAGTGAAATCATTTGAGATGGTTTTGAGAATACCTTGGTTGGCGTGTAGATGCGAGGTAGCGCCAGTGTCCATGTACCACCCATCGTTGCTCGAAAAATGAGTTTTCGGCAAATAGAAGGTGGATGTGTATAATTTTTATTTTATGTTTTATAAAAAGACAGGGCCACATTAAAAATTGTTTTATGTTCAAAAAATTTCACAATAATAAAAAAAATATTGATTATAGAGTATTAAAAAAAGATTAATAAGAGGGTACATGATCGTGATCCTTGAATTACATGATATTCGTCTTGCTTGTTGAGTTCTTTGATGGTATTTTTAGGTCAGATGATATGTTATTCAGAAGTTAAACTTCAACAGACAAATTTGAAAGTAAAATCATTTCACAAATTCTCGCGCTGCTTTATTTCACGGGATCAACGATCCTTATATAGGCAATATTTTACAAACGACACACAACAAACTAACTATTGTTAGTCATTTATCTATTCTAGACATATCTATGCTAGACATATACCTAATTTTACATTATTACATATAGGATACATTTATTGGATGCTATTATGCATCATTGACCTATGTGTCATACATACAATACATTTATATTATTAAATATTTGACAAAAATTGATATATCATAGTTGTTACATGTTTGACACGTAATAATTATATCATGCTTGAAACAATAGTTTTTTGTCTGCTGTTATCTCTTTCCTCCGAATAATCGGGGGTTTGACATCATTATTTGTCATGGTTCCATTATTGGTGCTTCTAGGTTTTCTTTAGGGTGTCATGGTGTCATGAGGACATTGGCAACGATGTCTTAAAATTGGGGGGGGGGGGGGGGTGACAACCCCTCTATTGTCTCCACCCATGATGTCATGAGGACATTGCCGCACAAAACTTTTGTTGATGCGCTCTACTTAGTCATCTCACATTTACACGTTGGGGATCTTGTTGCACAAAATTATTGTGTCCATCGTCCACTTTAACTATTTCACCATTATATAGTATGTAACATCGTCCTAAACACTATCTCCCTTATAAATCATAGATAATAAGTACTTAAAATTCTTCTTTAGGTGTAGTACTTTCTCCTCGATACATACTTCTCACCAATCATTACATTTCATGTTGAAATTGCACCAAATATATATCGTCTAAAATATGTTGATTTGTAACCCCCTTTCTTCCAACCTAAAATTCAGCTAAGTTCTAGTCTCTACCACCAACACAATGTTACCAAAGATAAATGTGCTTGAATACTCCATGTCACCAAAGAAAGTTTGAACAAAGGTTATACAACACCATTACATATCCTATATTCTATTGGTCCCCATCTAGCTTCCACAATCCCCCAAATCTTCTCTCATGGTACAATATCATACACTTTCTCTAAGATAAACACCATTTGTAGATCAATATTTCCATCAATAACTTGTGTTAAAACATGATTAACTTAAAACACTACATTATTACAATGATAACTTATATTTTTTAATAAAAGATAAAGGATGTATGCATTAAAAACACAATTTGGTCAACTTATGGCCCGTTTAAATTCGAACAATTACAAGTTACAACCTAATTTACAAGAATGCATGAGCAAATGTGTATATCGGTCTCTCTTATTACAGGGCCTAAATTTTTAAGCATGATAGAAGTGAAAGGACTTGCAAATTGCCCCTGAAACTGAAAGCACCAAAATTTTCAAATCTGTTCATTTGTTATCTATACATATTTTGAACCTTTTGCATAAGTAAAACAATCGCACATAATGCAGGAATGATAGATCTTACATGGATTTGTGTGTTGATCATTTGTAGACCTTTGTATTCCCATGACTTTATTTACCACTTGGGAATTTGGTGACAATTATTGTGAAATGGAGATGAATATATATATATATATATATATATATATATATATATATATATGGTATTACATTTGAAGAAGATTATTCACAGTAACAGAAGCTGACATTGTTCGCTCTAAATCCTGCAAATTGATTAAACCATTATAATGTTTTTGACGACATACAAAAGAATTCCATAAGAGTATTTTGGGACTATAATATAATGTATGAAATTGTTCACATGCATGATTATATTACGAGGGACATGAGGAAGTACTTCACGAACAATTTCAGCCATTTCAAACATACGTCTTAAATCCTGATATGTAAGATGTAATCCAACCCTATTGAGAGAATCATCAGGAACCACTGTAATCATCAAGAAATATAACATAATATTTGATGCCACTAATACTCGTGACCGGACAGGTTCATATCAGAGTGAATAAGATACGGAGAATGCAAAACAGAATTAGATAAAGAAAAAGGTAATTTAACATGTTTGCACATTTGACATGATTGACATAAAGTAGAAATTTTATTATTGCTTGAACAAGAAATAGAACGACTATCAACTAAAGACTTGAAGACTTGACGACTGATATATCGAAGACGCAAATGTCAAATAAACGGAGCAGCAGAGAGAAACGCTTGAGGAGAAGGATTTGTGACAGGGTAGAGCTCACTGGTTCTATCACATCGCATGAGAGTTTCGTTGGTTTGAAGGTCTTTCACAGTAAAACCAAACAGGTCAAATTCAATAGAAACCATATTGTCACAAGTGAAACGACGCACATAAATTAAGTTTGTAATAATTTGAGTGATCAAAATATTTTTCAAATGAAGAGCAAGATATGGATTTGGAAGAGAGGAGTTGCCAACTTGACTTATAGGAATCGAAGAACCGTCACCTACCAAAACAGATGAAGAAAATTACTGCAATTATTTGAGACGGTTTTGAGAGTACCATGGTTGGCGTGTAGATGCGAGGTAGCACCAATGTCCATGTGACATCCTCTAATTTTCAGAACCAATTATAACTTTTCTTTACGCTTTAAAAATCATTTATTTATATTTGCAGAAAATCCCAGTACAAAAGATCATTTTGATTACAAATGTTTGTTTCCAAGATGTTAAAACCCTAAGGATGTCATAATCAATACAAATACACAAGCTACAGCGTAATGACCTGATGGTCCTTAATACTATTGCAGGTTGTCTCTTAATCACTCATCATCTTAATCAAGTTCCAGTGGCTTAAGTCTTGATACCTGACATGTATATGAACTGAGTGGGTCAGGTTGGGAAACCTGTGGACCTGGTGAGATACATGAGGATTTCAATCCCACGATATTGATATGATAATATTCCATAATTATCAGACATGCAAACCAACCGTTACCATTAGGGGTGAGCAAAAACCGCACCGCAACTAAAATTAACCGCATAAACCGCAACCGCAATAAAAACCGATGGTGAGGTTTTCTATTTTTCAAAAACCGCAAATTTGCGGAGCGGTGCGGTTATTAGTTTTCATAAATCGCAAAAAAAAACCGCACTGCACCGCATATATTATATACAATTTTTTATTAATTATTAATATATTTAATAATCAAAATAAGACAAGTTTCATGGATGAAAGATGGATAAAATACTAGAAGACAAAAGTGTTGGTTTTTTGTTATGTTTAACTTTGAAAAATGGTGAAATTGGACAATTTTAAGATATTTATTGTTAATTATTATTGATTTGACGTTTTTAAGATATTAGTTGTTTGTGATTTAAGTTAATTGTCTTATACCTTATGGTTTTTTTATCATTACAAGTAATATGTTTGAACTCTTAAAATTGTTTGAGCTCTAAACTGTGGTTAAAAACCATACAAAATAACCGCACCAAATCCACGCGGTTAATAACCGCAACACAAAAAAAACAAAGCGCACCGCAAAAATAACCGCACCAAGCGGTTTTGAAAATGGATTAACCGCATTTGCGGTTAGTGGTGAGGTTTTGGTTAATAACTACACCGAACCGCACCGCGCTCACCCCTAGTTACCATACAATAACCATTCTTACATATTCATTCCTACCGATCCTCACAGATCCTAGACTATCCATTTCTATCGATCCTCACAGATCCTAGACTCTCCGTTTCTATCGATCCTCACATATCCTAAACAGTGATATCAAAGAGAAATTATATCGCCTGATGAATCGTTGACTACACAGATAAGGGCTTCATTTGACGGTGTAAGTCATAAAGGCTTATGGGTCGTCAGAGTATTTGATGAATATGGTTTTCCAATTCATCTACGTTTGTGAGTAATGAGCTCACACTAGCAATGTAATTCACAAGATCGTCTAGAATGATCAATTGTTGTCACCTACTCTGGGGGTGACCAAATATACTGCTAACAATTGCCTGATCGAGACCCACCATTTCTGGTCATCCTGTATGAAGCTACCATACATCGACGCCAGATAGTGCCATAGAACAGAACTTTACTCTCCGTTCCTAGGTTACGCACATTCTCCTAGTGAGACTACCTAATATCAAACTTAAATGAGCTAGGTATCTTCCATGAGTCTAAGTTTATCCCTAGACTAGATCATAGTGCCTAAAACCAACTTTTTAATACCAACTCTATTCTTAGGCGACACTAACCTATCTCTGTGTGTGTGTGTGTATGTGTGTGTGTGTGTATTCCATAAGAGTATTAGGTATTATTAATCATTTATCTTCTCAACGATTTTTACCTTGAATATTATTATATATTATTATCTATTTATTCTAACATAAAAATAAAACCTTCTCTTGTCTCCACCCATGGTGTTATGAGGACATTGTCGCACAAAACTTTTGTTGATACGCTCTACTTAGTCATCTCACATTTACACGTTGGGGATCTTGTTGCACAAAATTATTGTGTCCATCGTCCACTTTAACTATTTCACCATTATATAGTATGTAACATCGTCCTAAACACTATCTCCCTTATAAATCATAGATAATAAGTACTTAAAATTCTTCTTTAGGTGTAGTACTTTCTCCTCGATACATACTTCTCACCAATCATTACATTTCATGTTGAAATTGCACCAAAGATATATCGTCTAAAATATGTTGATTTGTAACCCCCTTTCTTCCAACCTAAAATTCAGCTAAGTTCTAGTCTCTACCACCAACACAATGTTAGCAAAGATAAATGTGCTTGAATACTCCATGTCACCAAAGAAAGTTTGAGCAAAGCCATTACATATCCCATATTCTATTGGTCCCCATCTAGCTTCCACAATCCCCCAAATCTTCTCTCATGGTACAATATCATACACTTTCTCTAAGATAAACACCATTTGTAGATCAATATTTCCATCAATAACTTGTGTTAAAACATGATTAACTTAAAACCCTACATTATTACAATGATAAACTTATATTTTTTAATAAAACATAAAGGATGTATGCATTAAAAACACAATTTGGTCAACTTATGACCCGTTTAAATTCGAACAATTACAACCTAATTTACAAGAATGCATGAGCAAATGTGTATATCAGTCTCTCTTATTACAGGGCCTAAATTTACAAGCATGATAGAAGTGAAAGGACTTGCAAATTGCCCCTGAAACTGAAAGCACCAAACTTTTCAAATCTATTCACTTGTTATCTATACATATTTTGGACCTTTTGCATAAGTAAAACAATCAGGAAGGATAGATCTTACATGGATTTGTGTGTTGATCATTTGTATACCTTTGTATTCCCATGACTTTATTTACCACTTGGGAATTTGGTGACAATTATTGTGAAATGGAGATGAAATATATATATATATATATATATATATATATATATATATATATATATATATATATATATATATGGTATTACATTTGAAGAAGATTATTCACAGTAACAGAAGCTGACATTGTTCGCTCTAAATCCTGCAAATTGATTAAAATTAAACCATTATACTGTTTTTGATGACTTACAAAACAATTCCATAAGGGTATTTTGGGAATATAATATAATGTATGAAAATGTTCACCTGCATGATTATATTACGAGGGACATGAGGAAGCACTTCACGAACAATTTCAGCCATTTCAACCATACGTCTTAAATCCTGATATGTAAGATGTAATCCAACCCTATTGAGAGAATCATCAGGAACCACTGTGGGAGCATGATTATGAACAGGAGCATTTGAAGAAGAAGAAGATGATGACGTGGCATGAAAAGCATTAATAGGCCAGAAGTTCCATGAAGATAGAGTGGTATGAGTATGTCCATGTGGATTTTGCCATTCAAGTGCAGAGCTTAATTCACGTGCAATTTGCTCATCATTTGAAATATCTTCAGTATTCGGTGTAATATTTCCAAAAAGAGGTTTTCGACATGTGGGACATGAGTAATACTCTCTTTGACCTTGGTCCAACCTGGCATTGACATTTGACACGTGTCATTCATTTGAAAGCATACATAAGTTACTATAGTTTAGGATTTTACCATGATCTGAGGCATGAAAGATGAAAAAGATGATTGCATGTGAGCTTTTTAGCCTTAGTCATTGGTTCCTGTTAGAGTTACATGCAATGTGAAAGAAAAATAGATAAAACTTTTTTTTTAAAAAAGAAAAAAAAAATTAAGTTGAAGTTTACACGACAAATGGCACATTCATCATCATAAGACTTAATCTCTGCAGATGTTGCATCAGGTAGAGCTCCATTAAGGGTGGCTAAAGCTAATTGTAATTTAATAAATCCTTTTGTACGTTTTACAATTGCACTTAATAAGGCCTGCATATGTTGTAAAATTTACATAAATATGGATTATGGATGAAAATTGATAAAATAAAAGAACTTACACGTATATTTAGAAAAATGACTGCATCAAGAATATGAACATTTACACCATGAAGCCATAAAATATGCACATAATGAGCAAGAGCCATTAGCAAACTCATCATCTCCAGTAAAAACCCTAAATTACGTGATAAAACACTTTTCCATTCCCACATTGCACCTGTTTTATAAGAATAATTGTAATAAGTAATAACCACAAAAATATAATCATATCATATATGATATTATAGATTATAAATTGATAAATCTTGCCTGCTGATGATATATCAATAAGTTTTGACATTTTGGAATTTGTAGAGGTGCCTGTTGAGTGATATTTCCATATATCAAGGAGTTGAAATCCATGGGCTAAAATAGCCTGTGAAAAAGGAAAGAAATGAGTTAATAATCAAATTCAGAAATATATAAATAAAAAGATATGCACCTGTAGTGTCTCAAAAGCAATACTGAGAGGCTCAAAGAATAATAACAAATCCAGAGATGATGGTGTTGTATGGTAGATAAGCAGACATATTCTTATCCTGAAAGTAGCACTAAAGAACATGAGAAAGATCAAATGAGGATGTAAATAAATACATTTAAAAGTGTAGGTTTCTTGGAATCCGTGTATAGAAACAAAATGACTAATGTAGCCCTATATACCAGACCACATCAACTGAGATAACCAGTAATAAAACACAGTAAACACGAAAGTAAGATCGGGGAGTTGCAGAAGGAGATGAATTCAAGGATTGAAGGCGATCCCTTGCTAAAGATTGAAACATCTGAAAAAACATGAAAGATAAAAAGTTAAAAAACAAGATAAAACATTTGTCACATGTTATAAAAGAATACCTTCAAAGAGCTCAATACAATCAACCATGTTGACCATGATCCAACTTGAATAACTGTTGGAGGGACTACCAATGGAAGGAACATTCCCTGAATCACAATCAGATAGCAACAATCAGAAATTGATTACAATGTCATATGCCATACGTCAAGAATCACAATCAGAATATACTTCACAGATGACTGATTCTACCTTGTACATAACATAATTAACCAATTGCTCCAACAGCTTCCGAGATTCAAATGCATGAAGCTCCCCAAAAAATATTGTCTGCATGAAGAAATTAGAATCTAGAAACCATCATCAAAGAATCAAAATACAAGATAAATGTGAGTGCTATGATGTTGAATACCTTAAGAGATAGGATGATGAGTAGATATATGTTGATGACAAAATTGGCTACAAGTGCAATTGTGGAATTAGAACTTAAAAGAAGCAGCTCTAGTGCATGGGTGGCATCTTCAGGGTGAAGAAGAATGTTTCTGTTTAAACCATCTGACTTGAGTTCTGTAAGTGAAGGTTCTGTCCAATAATGGAGGGTTGTAATGCTCAACACTGTGAAGATTGCTGAAACTGGTAAGTAGCTTACACCCATGATATACTACAATGAAACCAGAGTTCCAGGATTTCATGAGATAAATGAATTGATCACAGTGTGCAAAAAGACATGAAGAAGCACACAAACTATAATTTAGTTTGTACACCTTCCATCAAAACCCTTTGAATCCTGGAACAGAGTCTTGATTTCTGTAATCTCTGTCATTGATACTGCAACAATTAGTAAATTAGACAGGAAATGAAGAAACGAAAGCATAAATGATACATTTAACAATTATATTACTTGTAATCAATAAAGTCATTTCAAATTTGAACATACGAAATTAGGTTCAACAGTTCAATCTGATCGTATATACACAGAAGTTGACCTCACAACAACTGAACTTATATACAAGTTCAAACAAAGAATCCAACGTGGAGACTTGAGAGAAAGACAAAATTGTAGCATTAAGTACAATTGTCGATTCCTACACTCAAATGGCAACCTAGAAACCCTAGAATTGCTAACAAAATTACGAAATTATCGATATAATAAACAAATGATATAACTGACGTAACATGTATATAAAGATATGGGAAAAAGAATTTACATGGACATTTCTGTAAGACGGATGAACAAGCAGATGATCAGCAGATGCGTGTGCTGATGAACTGATTGCAGATAAAATTCTAAATACTGCAATATTCATTCATCGTGAAACCAGGCACACATGATAATCGTCTTGGGTGTCAAACACGTCCCGATCTAAGACCACGACGTGAAATCTTCGGTGGAAAATTCTGTATCTTGGCCTCGCGCACAACAACGATCGAGAAATCGACCAAATTTTGCGGGAAAAGATGAAAGAATAAAAGTTGATGAATTTTGCAATAAAATATCTCAAAAAAGAAATCCTTGCATTATTGACAATAATTATTTGATTTATAATCGTGCATTTCTAACTTAAAGTGTTGTTAATAATTTTGTTAGTAGAATATAATCTACTTCTTAAAGATAAGAAAAGACAATTTAAAACTTATTTAACAATGTTGTTATAATATTTGAGGTATTTTTTTTATTTATATTTAGATAAACCGTTTAACGTATACAAGTGAGATCATAGAGAATACATATTTGTATAAGATTTGTTTATTCTAAATTCAACAAATGGTAGGGTCAAGTAGTCATGTTTGGATGGAAATGTCTTGACAAAAAATACGAGATTCTTTTCTAATAAATGAAAGTGTCATATTTTCATTTAAATTGCTAAATGTTATTTTATGGTTAATTTGAATTATTTTCCACATGTCATTTTATGTCATTTTATGAGTTTTTGTATTTTAATAAATTATCCATTATACTTTAATGTAATATTACAATAAATTGAGTAATAAATGAATATCAATTTCATTAATGGATTTATCTTTTTATTTCAAAATTCTTAAATTAAAACTCATTAGTTTATTTTGTTTATTTATTTAACTTTAAAAGATAAAAAAATCAATTTTAATAATTCATTATTTTTCTTATTCTCTTATAAATCTAAAGTACTTAAATATTTAAAACTTTATATATATATTTTTTAATTAACCCATGTAATACATGAGTCTTATACCTAGTAACATAATAGAGTGAAATTGAATAAGGCTATAAGGAGTGTAGATAGTCAAGAGTGAGATGGAGCCTATTTGGCATAACAAACACTACCCCTACCCCTGGTGCATGTCATGACAAATCGACAAAGAATCTCGACAATGGCTTGTCGTTTCTCTTTCTTATGCTTGTCGTTTTTTATTTCTCTCCTTTCTTGCCACTATTTTTCTTCTCCTTGTCATGTACACCATTCCTTTTGCTTGGCAAACATGGTAGCAAAACTGAGGTACGTGTGGCATGGCAAACACCACTCTTTTCAATCTAAATCAAAATTTGTGACATCCCCATTTTCACGGCCAGAAAAGACCGATTTTGTTTATGCTTTATAAAAATCAGAGTACCCTTTTTAATAAAAATGTTGCGGAATTTGTTCCCAGTAAAACATGATAAATACATTATCAAGGCATTTCCGAAGAAAAGTATTTTTATTCATTTTAAAACATTTGGGATGTCATCGTCAATACAGAAACATAAGCATAAACAGAACTTACATTCATTATCACTAGTGATTTATATCTCCTCAATCTCTCAGTGTAATGTGACTTCATATCAACACCTGTGATATAAATAAACCGAGTGGGTCAGGTTGGGAAACCTGGTGAGTACATAGGGTTTTCAACCCACAATAATATAATCATTATGTTTAATCATCAAACAATCAATCAACCCAATTACTCATCCCTATTATCTTATTTACTATTAAGGATCTATCATAAGAATCAGTTATTCCTCGTTCATTCATTCCTAAGGATTATCCTAAGGAATAGGCACGAAATCCATCTTTACTAATGACACATCTGTCAAGCACAGCTACTAATATTATCACTTAGGCGCAGCTGCCAGAATTGTGACATTCCTTATGAGGCGCATCTGCCGGTATTGTCCTTTAGGCGCATCTGTGGGGGTTATAAGGTTCTCTATTAGGCACTTCTGCCGGTAGAGTCCTTTAGGCGCATCTGTCAGGGTTATCTCGTTTATTGACAGTATCGTTTCCTAGAATCCACTCGCAATACATGTCAATGGGTTTTTATCTCGTTTATCGACAGTATCGTTTCCGAGAATCCACTCGCAATACATGCCAATGGGTTTTTAGAGTACAGCTGGTGGATACACAGTTCAAATAACACCTACAGGTTGCGAGCATGCTAGTGTTCCACTGGACTGTCTAGAATAGTCTGTGGTTGTCATCCATACTCTGCTAGATGACGGGGCCAACACTTGGGTAAAAGGCTTCTCTCATGGTTCACCTCTCACCCTTATCTCATGGTCTATATCACCTCTCATCATTTTTTTGGCACACAACAACTATATCATCTACCCATGTTTTACCCAACACATTTTGTAGATATAAAATACATATACAGTTTAAATCATTTAAAACATGTATAAAAATCTTTCACCCAGCATAGACGGCAAGTATACAGACAATATGCACACATAGCATGTAAAGTAACTATGCACTCACCTGATAAGGTGGTCACTTGGTATTCGGACATCGCTTCGTTAATCTTAAAACAATTTCCCTCGGACAAAACCTAGTATCATTACCACTAGAGTTTAGTCTAATGTTTGACGAGACTAATTAATAGTCTTGTTATTATTACTGTTATATAAGCGTTAAACAATACTCTTCACCCACTATGTACAGACAGGGGCCAGACATGAAACACCGGAGGGCAGGATCATTTTGGCATATAGCACTTCTGAATCCAGCAACCCAAGCGACCCTCCAAACCAGATTCCCCGTACCGCGAGTGGTTAAAAAGATATTATAACGACACTTATATAACTCCTAATAATAGCCCAAATACTCATTATAAGTTCCTAATAACATTACTATATTGAAACATAAGCTATACTAAAGATAGGTTAGACGTAGCTCACTTACAGCGGGTTTTCTCGAAAACCGGGCTCCGCCGGAGCAGAGTTTCTGAGCCGAAGGGCTCTTTTCTCAGGGCTTCCTTCGGGTGCTAGGGGGTTTACCTAGACTTTAGGGGGGGTTTTGGGCCTTAGAGAGAGAAAGTAGAGAGAGAAAGTGAGTTTGGGAAGGTGTGAGAATGAAGGGAACCTGACACCTCTATTTATAGTGAGGCTGGCAGCTCTACTCGTCGAGTCCATGCCACATGTCACCTTCTGGTGGCTAGCCTTGGGGAGGAAGCAACGGCTAGGATTTCGCCACGTCACCCGATTTCGCACAACAGCCTCCCGACTTAGAAAAATCATAACTCTCGCATACGAGCTCCGTTTTTGACGTTCTTTATATCCACGCGTAGGTAAAAACAAGATCTAAAACTTTAATTTAGACTATGTCGGCTAATTCTTGACCGATTTTAAATTTAACAGTAGGAGGAGATTATATTGTTAAATGTCCGCGTAAAATTCATAACTTCTACATACGGACTCCGTTTTCGTTTGTCTTTTTATCGTTGAGTTCCTATTAATGAGATATTCAACTCTCATTTAGGTCGCGTAGGCCAAAAACCGCTCGAACTAAAATTCGAGTTTCGGGTCGTGCACTGCTATGCCAAATCTTAGAAAATTCATAACTTCCTCATACGAAGTCAGATTTGGGCGTTCTTTTTTTGTATGTTCTCGTTTTAACGTATACTACAACTTTTGTTTAGATTACTAAGGCTAAAAAGTCCTATATCGTAAATTCACTATTTACGTCTCCCGGTGTCGTGCCGGTTTTGTCGTAAAACTTCGACGGGCATAACTTCTTCGTTATAACTCGGATTTTGGCGTTATTTATATGTACGGAGCCCTTGTAACATATACTACTCGGTTAAGATTAATCCTTATAAATAATCTTCCATCAAAAACTCATTTTGATGCTTATTGTCTCTAATTTAACTAGCCCGGATCTGCGGGAGTTACAAAATTTGCTCGAGTTAACAATTTGATGAGTAACTGTTTGATAATTATTCAATTTAATTAGTTGCAATTTTCCTATAGTGCAAATAGGTACATTTGTAAGGGAAAAAGGAATAGAAACTGAAATGTATGAAAACATAATAAGTAAACCAAATATGGTTGAGACGAGTGATGGACATGATTCTCATGAAGCATATTTGCATACCTGTGTTTGTTTTCCATGATACAATAACATTGGCAGTTTGTACTTTGTCCTGTCAGATTTGAACCAAAACCCTTTCGAAAATAACTCGCTTAATAATTTTTATAACCTGTGGATTGCTCTCAATTGTGCTTCACTTAGGGAGGAGGGAGTCATTCTCTCCCAACCCACTGAACTCACTATCACATCATTTTTTGTCTCTCATTTTTTCATCTTTTCCAACCCACAACACACGGAAATCTTAACTTTCTCAACACACTCAACCCACTCGATTAAAAAAAATATAAAACAACTAAGGTACAAGTTTTAAAACACATGGTACAAGAGAAAATGAGAGAGAGAAAGTAGAGAGAGAAAGGATGAAGTGGGTTAGTGAAACCAGTTAAACAACCAGCTGAAGAGGAAGTGGTACCGACGGTAACTCTATTGCTAATTAAGATTTTATCTTGATTATTTTGTATTTTTTTAATTGAATGGGTTGAGTGAGTTGAAAAAGATAGAGTTATGAAACACACAGTTTACTCCAAATCAAAGGACAATTTATGTAATTTACTCATTAAAAAAAAACACTTATTACTAAAATTCTGGATGAATGACTTAATTGTAATAAAAACTTGACATGAGGTTAGAAGTGCAAAGTTACCTTTTCAAATTATCTTATTAAGAAGCCCAGGGACTTATATATGTAATCCATACAAAGACCACTGTAAAAGGGAAATAACTCAATAAGCGACAAGATTACCATTATACCCTAAAATGCGTTGGGGATTTGATTTGCACCAAAATATATACTCCACGGCGTCGCTACGGGAGGCGTTTCCATCTTCGAGAACCTTCTTCTCCTACAAACCCTACCGGAAAACGCAGAAGCTTAAGAGAAAAAAAAGGGGGTTAGATCTCAATCATCGTATCATTTCACTAATAATCGCCAAATCACACAAATCTCAAATCCTAGGCGGAGGCATGGGAATCATAAGAAGCTCTTTTCCATTCATGCTAGGAACAGTGTGTGGCGTATACATTGCTCAGAACTACAACGTTCCAAATATCAACAAGCTCGCAGATTGCGCTGTTTCAATGGCGAAGCAAATGGAGCAAAGGTATCGCAAACCTAAGAAACCCGACGACGACGACAACTTTTAGTATTCGCAGGTCTTCCTATCACTCTTGATGTTTATTAAACTGTTTGATTAACAATGGAATTCCAAGATATAGTTTTTTTATACGAATTCTCGTTCGACAAGATGAATATATACAGTCTTGTTCATGTAAAAAATCTCATTTTGATGATCAATTTTCCAATTGAATAAATTATTAATTGACCGGATACTTGCCTACTCAAATACTCCATTGACATGCAATTATCTGCTATTGCTTAATTGTTACATGTTAAAGTTGTTGAATTCTTTGACTGTGTTTGATATCCCTGCTGTATCTATATGTTATGGCTGAATTAACAAAAGCCTCAAGGACATGGATGCTCATGGAAGTGGGAACAGAGTGCAATACCTTGATCAAATTTATCTCCCCATTTTGAAGGGAAGAAGATTTTGAGAGGGATCTTGCTTGTAGTTCCTTTATTTAAATCACAAACAACCAATACTTCAAACTTTTTAACATCTAATAGCACGTCTATTTCCTTCTCTATTTAGGAGAGTCCACATATGAGTTTTGAAGGAAATATGTTAGGGCTATACGCTATATGTATGGGTGGTCATCTTTGAAGTTTGAACCCTAATCGGTTAAAAAGAGCCTTTCCCCATCCTCATGGGGAAATAGGGTTCCATAAGAGATTGGTACTTTTTCATATACATTTTTGCCTCAATTTTGAATGAGATTTAGAGAGGAGTATTTTCCAAGATGTATGCTTTTTGTTGATCACATTGTGTTGAATGATAGGTTGGATATTTGGAGGATGATGTTGGAATAATAAAAAAAAGTTACAAATTAGTAAAATTAAGACGGAATATCTTTGGTGCAATTTCAGTAAGGAGTGTAACGAGGAGGAAGTAGAAGTCTATATCTTTGGGGTGGGTCTATGATCCGTAAGGAAAGGGATGTAAAGAAACCATAGTTGAGTTTGTTTCATAATTTTTTTCTACACAGATGTCAAACCTGCCAACATACAAAAATCTTATACGTACAGGCTGTTTTTGTAAAAAAAAAAAAAAAAAAAAAAAAAAGAAAAAAACTTTATAGGGACCTTTTCTGTAAATTTAAAAATTACAGGAACTAAATCTGCCAAAATATAAAACCTTTGTTGCAAGGACTAAATCTACCAAAATCTGAAACTTGGCAAAAGTCCAAGACTCCAAAAGAATACTGTTCATTGGGGCTTTACTTTTTATTCTATAGAGTAATATTCTTATTTAGAATTTTCCTTTTTAAAAGTTTTATTTTATCAAATTTATTTTCTATATTTTTACATATTCGTTTTCATGTATGTATGTTGTGAAACCATATAGAGATTACTTTCTTTCAAATATCCGTCTTCACAAACCGATATGCATTTTCATTTATAAATATTCATAATCCTAATGTAATTTACGTTCTTGCTATAGTTAGTAGGGTTTTCAAAGTACAATGCTATAACTTTGTATGTGTTTGTGGTTGTATGTGTTATTGTGTATCTTTGCATTTGATGTGACTAAGTATGTTAGTATGTGTGACTTTTCGTGTGTTTGAATGGTTGTGTATGTGTGTGGCAAAAACAAAGTCTTTACTAAAAATATTGCTTCAACTCTCGCAGGCTTAAATGTTTGGGCTTCTGCCATATTCTGTCAAATGTTATTTTTTTTTTCCAATGATGCTTTAAGTTGGACATGTTGGATTGGGTATGAACAAGAGGAATATCAACCATATTATTTTTATGCATTAGTTTTGGGACCCACACAATACGATATCATAGTTTGTGGCGTCTAAGCAAACCCTATAATCAGTTTAAAAAATGACACCAATGCAATGTTGCACTTTTCGCTTTTTTGTTTGTTTATCCTCAAATTCTCACAGCCACACTTACGTTGTAACTCTTATGTCAATAAAGTAGGCGAAGTTTCTGTTGATTGCTACATTTTGAAAGCAAATTTGGTTTTATTAGCTTTATTGGCTCAAAAGTTTTTTATTTTTTTATTTTTATTGCTTGGATGGCATATTGTTTAAGAGAATATAAAGCTAGTGGCTGCTTAGTATGAAGCCGATACTCTTTTCCATTCGTGGCCTTAAATGTAGCACCTGTAAAAAGTGCTTAAAATAGTGTAGTACTAAAAGTGTAGTTCAAAACATTCAAATGACATAAACCTGCGAAAGCATCCCAAAAATAATAAGAAATTTTAAAACATGACAGAACAATATATATATATATATATATATATATATATATATATATATATATATATATATATATATATATATATATATATATACATTACAGCCCCACCTAATCTTAGGTACTAAACCTCTAAATTATGCAGTTTTATCTTAGTAAATATAACCGATTTAGTTTTCATTCGGTAAATATACATTTCCCCATTGCATTTCTTTCCTCTATTATCGTTTAACCATCCATGTTTTCTTTCCTCCGTTATCATTTATTACTTCACGTCAGTAAACATTACTGTTTTCCATCATCACGAAGGTCAAAGATAATTAACATTTTTGCTTCCCTTCAAAATTATTGCTTCAATATTGAGAGGGTGTTTGGCATAACTTTTAAACTGACTTTTTAGTTTTATCTTTTTCTAAAAGTCAAAAAGATGTTTGGTAATCCTGACTTTTCCAACTTTTTCAATAGAGTAAAGGACATCTTTTTGAAAAGTTACGTAATCCTGACTTTTCCAACTTTTACAAAAATGACTTTTTGGCTTTCAAAAGCTAAGCCAAACACCCTCTGAATCTACAACATCAACTATTAATTATGAATCCCTAATTACAATCTTTAGCTAATAAAACGACGTAGTTCAATGAGATTTAGTACCTAAGCTTAGGTGGGGCTGTAATATATATTCATTTTTCCCATATATATATATATATATATATATATATATATATATATATATATATATATATATATATAGTACCTAAGCTTAGGTGGGGCTGTAATATATATTCATTTTTCCCATATATATATATATATATATATATATATATATATATATATATATATATATATATATATATATATATATATCCAAAGGACTTTTTTTGTGACTTAATAAGCTTAATTGTTAAACACTTAATCTGAACAACTATACAAGGTTGTTTCTTTATGACTTAAGCTTGGACATAATGACTTAATTGGTTAAGCCAAATAAATTTGGTTAATGTATTAAGACACAGACCGTTTATCTATTTGCCCTTTCTTCCTTCCAACTCATATAACGTTAAAATTGATGAATTTTATATTTTTTTGGAATGTAAGGGTAAAATAGTCATTTAGTCTTCATTCAGATAGTTCATATATATATATATATATATATATATATATATATATATATATAGGTTTAGGTTCTACGGAAAACAAAAAACCCTAAAAAAAACCCTAAAAATCATAAAAATGCATAAACAAAATACTTAGGAATCACAAAACTTTTTTTTGAATTTTTTTATAAAAAATCGCAGCTTTTTATTAAAATTCGCTGAAAAAAAAAATCAATTTTTTTTTATAAAAAAAAAAAATTTCAAAATTTTTTTCAGCGAATTTAATTAAAAACCTGCGATTTTTTCATAAAAAATGTCAAAAAAACGTTTTGTGATCTATATATATATATATATATATATATATATATATATATATATATATATATATATATATATATATATATATATTTTGTTGTTTCTTTATGACTTAAGCGACAACATAATGACTTAATTGGTTAAACAAAAAAACCTAGTTAATTTATTAAGACATCAACATTTTATATTTTTATCCTTCTTTGGTCCTCTCAATTCATATAATATTAAAATGGATAATATTATAGAATTTGTATTTTGAAATGTAAAGATAATATGGTCATTGAGTCTCATTCAAACAATTTATTTATTTGTTTGTTTGTTTATTTATTTATTTATTATTATTATTATTTTTATATTTGTTTTTTTTTTTTTTTTTTTTTTTTTTTGGCAGAAGTTGGATACAACTACATTCCCATAGATGGCTACTTTGCAAAAGTTGGATACAACTCTATTACCTATAGATGGCTACTTTACTAACATCAGGACCACACTAAAGAAATAGACTATATATATAACAATTTGCCAAGCTTGAGTAAAGTCGCATTCATTCAAAAGATTAAATACAAAATCGATTTATAATCACATACACATAATATCACATGTATTTACAAAAATACCATCAGAAGCAATCACACTTCAACTAAAGGAGACCTCCGAATACTAATCGAACCCCGTCTCGAATCTTCCCATTTCGATGCTATTTCCGCCACCACGAGTCTAGTAAGAAACAACCCCGCCACAAATGCCGCCACCATAAGCATGGTAAAAACCGCACTCCAGCTCCGGGTTGAAATGTAACCCGTGAGCAACGGCCCGATCGCAGCACCGATTGAGCCCGTTCCGTCAATTATTGCAGTGACGGTCGCAAGGGCCCGAGAGTTACCTCTCAGGGACCGGTGGGTCCCGAGGTCAGTCGAGACCGCAGTTGTTATGAGAGCGTAGGGCCCATTTACAAACATGCCCGTGATTAACATTAGAATAATGTTTATAGTCATGGACACGTGTCCATAGTTTCGGTAGAAATACAGAGCTGGAATAGCACAATACATGAAGCTTGCTGCTGTGATGGCTCGAGCATTTAATCGGTCGGAAATGTGTCCAGCTAGGATTCCTCCCACAACTCCCCCTACGTCGAATAATGTAGATAGATTGCCCGCAGCCACGTCAGATAAGTATTCACCATCTATGGCTGCAAAAATCACACAAACTTCAACATTGTGATTTGTTGGCTAAAATTAAATGAGTTATTATGTTCCATATGTAGTGTAAAAAGGTGCAAGTCAAATTTTGAGAGATTAGTCTATGTGATTGTAATAATTTGTCATATAGTGAAAAATGTTTTCTGGTTTTGGAGTTTTCCACGTATATTCTTGTGTAAAATGGGAGCCAATACAGATACGTGAAATTTTGAAAACAAGTTTACCTGTGTGACTGATGTAAAACGGGAGCCAATACAAAAACGTATAAGCAACCAACTTTGCAAAAAAGAGGCAAAATGCAAACGGGGCAACCCCGGGTATCTTCCATGCTTCTATAAACCCCACGGGTGATTCTTTCTCTTTCTGGATGTTTGCCTTTGAGCTCAATAGAGGTTTAGTGACTTCAGCCCCTATTTTTTCAACCGATTTATCTCCATCTCCATCTCCATCTCCATCAACTCCTACTGATTCAGGATCAACAGGCAGAAACAAGAACACCAACAAACCAACGATAGTAATCATTAAACCAGGAACAACCATCGACCAACCCCAACCATATTTTAAGAAATAAGAAGCAATCAATGATCCGGTTATATTCCCTATAGACGTATGAGCGTTCCATATACCCATTATGAGCCCTCGTTTACTCTTTCCAAACCAATTCCCAACAACTGCAACCACGGAAGGCCAACCCGTGGATTGAAACAACCCGGCTAGCATTTGAACTACCAAGTAATAGTAAAAGAAATGAATGTTTGCCCAATATCCAACTCCAAATAATGAAGTGAACAAACCGGTTCCAACCATTCCAATTGTCAAAAATACCCTTAGGTTCATTCGATCGCCTATATGGCCCGAGAAGAACATACCAATCGCGTATACAAATAGGAACGCCAAGTCAAGATCTCCAAGCAATCCGGTCCCGTTTGATCCGTTAAATGGGGCCCACCCGCTTCCTAACAACCACGAAAGTAAGGAGATGGATTGTAGGGTGTCGTTTGGAGACTGAGATTGAGGATCAAGTGAGCTTTTTATGATGCTTGTGGTTTTTCGAGCTGCATGATAGCTCGCGTAAGCTAAAAATGTGATGATTAGGACTATGGATTGGTGTGTTTTGTATGAGAGGGTTGAGTTTTTGGTATATTCTATGAATTGGATTCCTTGTGGTTTGGTTTTGATTATGTTTTGTTCGTTTTCCGGGTTTGAAATCGAACCCATTGATGAATTTGTCATTAAGAATTCACCTGAAACACAAAGAAAATTTTGATATTAAATTATGAAGCAAACTTAAAGGGGGAAGTTGGCTTTTAGAGTCTAGCAAAAGCTTAAAGAAGACTATGGCTTTTTTTAGTTGTTGTCATGTGTAGCATGTTTTTTAGTTGAATTTGTTTTATTAAGTACCAATTTAATCAGAAGGATGCAAAAAGTTACAGCCTATATTAAGTCTGGATATTCAACTTAATCAAATGCCTAATTTATTAACCATAAATAGTAAAAACATCACAATGATTTTTTTATAATTTATAATAAAATGCTTACATTACAAATAGAAACATGAAACAGAACTATTGAAACGGTAACTTTTTAGTTATCGCATAAATCAAAACATCATCGAATGGTATGAAATTTGAAAATCATCAAGTTGATGATATGATATGATCTGATCTATCCATTTTAAATTTAAATTTAAGATAATTGGATAGCGGATTTGCTCTCTAAAGCAAACAATTAACAAAAATCCAGAAAACTTCATCTTCGTTCATACTTCTGAACTACAAATCAAGATATCCTCTAGATATCTATCGAAGAAAACGACAACAAGCATAAGAAGACAAGGAAGAAGAGGAATTCGAGGTTAAGCCATAAAAGATTAGTTTGAATTGAACTCGTTTTTGTAAAACATTCAAAAATCAAAACGATCAGAAGATGAAGATGTAAACGCGAATATCATCACAATTCAAACACAGAATCGATGACGATAGTACAAGAGATTACGAAGTTTTTTCAAAGAAGAATCATAAAATTGTACCTGCTTATCAGCTTTTTTGACGAATCGATTGAGGAAATTGATGGTTTTGGGTTGTGTCAGGTTTGCTACTTTGGGAGTTGCTTTACCCTGTTTTTTCGCTGTGGTGTGACTTGTGAGAGTCGACATGAACAACCCGGGATTCAATTTTATAGTGCAGTTTCTTACAGATGTGAAATTACGGTAATGCCCCTTTATAATTATTACTTTGTCAATTTGTCAATGAAGGAGTTAATGTGGCTCACGCCCACTTAGCGTCAAGAAGTATGCTCAAGGGTGAAATCGGTAAATGGCAATTCGCGTGATTGCATGATAATAAATTAATAATGTCGTTGAACAAACGACGTAAAAGCAGGTTTTTCTTTTTCCATTTAAAAGCATATAAGGTTATTTTTTTTTCAAAGAACTACTAATTTGTCCGTTTCATGTTAATCTGTTTTGTAAGTTGAATTTTGACTATTATATTGATAAAACTTAATTACTGTTGTATTTGTTTGTAGATAAAAATATCCAAGATCTTTACCTTCGACTAACTTTAATTTATACCGTTGTATAAAAACATATTATATGTGACCAAAGTCATATGTAGAAAATGTACATAAAAATAAACATGAAAACGTACACAAAATTTACATCGAAACATAAAAAAAACTTGATTTTATATCGAAACGTACATAAAATGAAGTATTTGAACTGAATCATACGTATGAAACATACGTAAAAATAAGCACGTAAACGTAATTTACGTTGAAAGTACACAAACTCGAATGTATAAGGACACATACGTATAAAAAAGCAAGTCAATTTTTTTTAAAAAATTTAACGAACGAAAGTTCTAAATATACGTGGAAACATTGACTACCTCAAATTTATACCGATACATACATAAAAATAAGCATGTAAAATATTATTGCACTTGTTGGTAGATAAATATACAAGGTTGAGATCATTGAAAAAATGTATCATTGTACTGATAAAATGTATTATATGTGCCCGAACTCATATGTAGAAAATGTACATTAAAATAAGCAGAAAAACATACACAAAATTTAAGTCGACACGTAATGAAACTCGAATTTATATCGACACATACATAAAAAAAAGCAATATTTTTTCAGGTAACAAACGGAAGTTGTATTATTTATGATTCGACTCATTCGTAGGAAACGTACATAAAATGACAGCGGAACGTAAAAAAGATTGACGTCGAAACGTAGACAAACTCGAATTTATAAAGTATTTTAAAAATATATAAATGAAAACTGTAATTTTAGAAATTATATGGGTAAAAAATATTATTTTATAAAGTATTTTAAAAAATGTATGGGGTAAATATTTTCACTTTAGAAAGTATAAAAATATCTGGATAAAAACTGTCATTAAAAAATATAAGTGTAAAAATATCATTTTACAAAGTAAAAAAAATAAAAACATAAAAGGCAAAAACTATGACTTTAGAAATTATACTGTAGGAAACGTCGGTAGAAAATACTGCTATGTTGCCTTTTAATGTTTATATAAGAGTTATTTGTGAGAATATAAAAAGAAAAAAAAATACATAAAATTTTCCAGTAGACTTATATGTATTGAAAACATCTTTTAGGCTTAGATGATATAATGAAACTTGTGTACAAGTTTAATAACAAATCTTTTGTATGAAATGTTAGATATTAAAAATGTTACAAAAATTTAAAGGGTAAACGAGCAATAAGCTCCATTATAACATATTTTTTAGATAACAAAATTAACTTTTTTAAAAATCACATCTGGATCTAAGAATCACAAAATTATTATTCATGATTCGTTGGAATCTATTGAAAAGTTTACTAACATCTAAGACAATCATAAGGGTTGCACGGAAAAATTAGTGGTTGCATGGTAATAGAAAAAATAAAAATTTCGAGAACTTTTAAAAAAAATTTCACTGCGGCCGGAAAAGTCAGGGGTTGTCGGTGTTCCTAGCTCCGCCCTTGACAATCATGCACAATTTCTCAATAAATGTGGTTTTTTCGATTGTACAAAATAACAAGTTATTGTAATCTGGTTTTTTCAATTATAAACATCATTTTACTTGACAAAATAATTTATTATAGCGTAAAAGCAATCCGTTGAAAGTTGTTGAGGTTGAATAATTATTTTGGAACGAACACGCTGATGTGATCTAATAAAAGACGTTGGCATGATGCTTAATATTTTTAAATACACATGGCTCTCACTAAGATTGTGCAAACAATATAAAATCATTTGAGACTGAGAATTTTTGTTTTGTTTTTGTTTTTTTTTTTTTTTTTTTATCTTTCCAATTTTAATAAAATGCACACCAGCATGTCTTTTGCCACTCATAATAATAATATAGAGGGTGACTGGAAATTTGGTGACAACATCATTTTTTTTTTCAACAAATAAAGTTTGAAGGGATTGTTTTAAATTTCGATTGTTAAATTTTCTTTGTAAATGGTTTGTATATAGGAACTGCAAACTCGATATTAGTTGGGTTTCGTGGTTGAAAAACTATATTATGGCATCACCTTTGTAATCTTTGTTCTTTTTCACGTTAGTTGTTGTTAACATGCACAATCTATACATATGTTCAATAAAAAATCTATTGCAGCTAAAGGAGATGAGATCCAAACCGATACGACTCAAAAACATGTGAAACAATGTAACGTTTGGTTCCTGGTATGCATTTAAACTTATAATTTATTCATGTTTACAGAGCAACTCGGCGAGTTGGAAGCCCCAGACTTGTCGAGTAGAGATGTTTTGGACCGCGCGTTTTAGTGACCAACTCGACGAGTTGGCAGGCAGATAGGAAACTCTAATTTTCGGGGTTTGCACCTTATTTAAACAACTTAAGTCCTAGGGTTTAGTCTCATTTCCAGCCTCCAAGTCCCTAAACCCTATCCTCGAAAACCCTAAAGCCATTTGAGTGTTGAGAGCCATTTGTAAGTGTTGAAGCCATTGGAAGAATGAAAAGCTTGAAGACACAAGAAGGAGCTACTAGATCCAGAATCCTTGTCTCATCCACGACATTTTGCTGGTATAAAGCTTGAACCTTGCATTGTGGTCATTTAGATCTCCATTTTTTAGTTATTTGCTTGCTTTTGGTCCAAATGATATGATTCTTGGGATTTGGACGTCTCAAATGGAGAATACTTCAAATCTAGGGTCTTGAGGGGTTTTCATGGCATAAAGGTGTAAGCTTTATGGTTATGGAAGTCACATGCAACCTTTAAAGATAACAATATAATCGTTTATATAAAGTTATTTTTAACTATTGTTATTGTAAGTTATTTTAAGCTACTTATTTGAAAACTTTTAACGATTATAAAAATATTTTTAGGAAATATTTTAGTTAAATTGATATTACGATTTAATTTTTGGGTTTTTTAAGTGAAACTGAAATTGATATTGAAGTTGACCCTGTAATGTTATATTTAAATTAACAATTTAAGTATTTTGTCCAAACTGTTCAAAAGTTGTAGTTTTAAACTGATAATGGTTTATATACAACATATTAAATCTAATAAATTAAGTATAATATATTAAAAGTTAAAGACATAACTTTATAAGTAGAAGTAAAAATATTATTTTAATATTGAAATTTAGTTTATTTATGATTACACTTTAGGTTTGATATTTATTTAACCTTATTAACCAACTTATAATCATTATTAGAAAGATACTACAATTTATCACTTTTAACTATTTACAAAATATTTTTAGGTTGTTTAAGTTGAACTATAATTTATATTTAAGTTGATCTTGTAATGTTATATTTAAATTAACAATTTAAGTATTTTATACAAATTGTTCAAAAGTTGTAGCTTTAAAATGATAATGGTTTAGATACAACAACATATTACACCTAATAAATTAAGTATAATATGTTAAAAGTTAAAAACATAACTTTAAAAGTAGAAGAAAATATATTCTTTTATTATTGAAATTTAGTTTATATATGATTACACTTTAGGTTTTATATTTATTTAACCTTATTAACCAACTTATAATCATTATTAGAAAGAAAATTGAAAAGTCATGGAAGTTTCAAATGAATGTGATGAAAATGAAAAATGAATGGGAGTTTCAAATGAATGTGGTGAAAGAAAAAAAACTTCATTTATAATATACTATGATATGATATGATATGATGATATGATATGATATCTTTAACTTTTAACATATTATACTCAATTTTATTAGATTTAATATGTTGTTGTATGTAAACCATTATCAGTATAAAGCTAGAACTTTTGAACAGTTTGAACAAAATACTTAAGTTCTTAATTTAAATATAACATTACAGTGCGAACTTAAATATAAATTTCAGTTCCACTTAAAAAACTCAATAAATAGTTAAAAGTGATAAATTGTAGTTATGAATGCAAAAACTAAATTATAATCTCAATTTAACTAAAATATTTCCTAAAAATATTTTTATAATCGTTAAAAGTTTTTAAATAAGTTGCTTAAAATAACTTACAATAACAATAGTTAAAGATAATTCTATATAAATGATTATATTGTTATCTTTAAAATCAAAAAAAGAATGTTTGATGTTTTAAATAATTATAATGATAGAAATTAAAATGTTAAGCAAATAAATTTTAAAAAATTAATTAACATTAACAAAAACTATAAATAACATTAAACCATATATTCATTTAATTTTATTGATGAGTAACTCGCGGGTAGAAATCATTCAAACAGTTGAGATTGTGCAGTTATAATAGATGAATATATTATCATATAATTCAAAATAATCAATATATTATATAAATTTAGTATATGAATTATTATATCAAGTTTAACAACAACTTTATTGTTATATTTAAAAAAACATATATTTATAAATATTTCAACTATATATGTGTTTATGCGCAACGCGCGGACATTCGTTTAGTATACTTATAAAGGAAACATTTTTCCTTTCACCACATTCATTTGAAACTCCCATGACTTTTCAGTTTCTTTCTAATAATTATTATAAGTTGTTTAATAATGTTAAATAAATATCAAACCTAAAGTGTAATCATATATAAACTAAATTTCGATATTAAAATAATATCATTACATCCACTTATAAAGTTATGTCTTTAACTTTTAACATATTATACCTAATTTATTAGTTTTATATGTTGTTGTATGTAAACCATTATCATTTTAAAGCTACAACTTTTGAACAATTTGGATAAATACTTAAATTGTTAATTTAAATATAACACTACAGAGTCAACTTAAATATAAATTTTAGTTCAGCTTAAACAACCCAAAGAATATTTTATAAATAGTTAAAAGTGATAAATTGTAGTGTCTTTCTAATAATGATTATAAGTTGGTTAATAAAGTTAAATAAATATCAAATCTAAAATATAATCATAAATAAACTAAATTTCAATATTAAAATAATATATTACTTCTAGTTATAAAGTTATGTCTTTAACTTTTAATATATTATACTTAATTTATTAGATTTAATATGTTGTATGTAAACCGTTGTCAGTTTAAAGTTACAACTTTTGAAAAGTTTGGATAAAATACTTAAATTGTTAATTTAAATATAACATCATAAGGTCAACTTAAATATAAATTTCAATTCCACTTAAAAAACCCAAAGAATATTTTGTGAATAGTTAAAAGTGATAAATTGTAGTGTTAAATGTAAAAACTAAATTGTAATCTCAATTTAACTAAAATATTTTCTAAAGATATTTTTATAATCATTAAAAGTTTTCAAATAAATAGCTTAAAATAACTTACAATAACAATAGTTAAAAATAACTTTGTATAAATGATTATATTGTTATCTTTAAAAACAAAAAACAATGTTTAATGTTTTAAATAATTAAAATGATAGAAATTAAAACGTTAAGCAAATAAATTTTAAAATATTAATTAACAATAACAAGAACTATAAATATCATTAAACCATATAGTATATTTAGTTCTATTCATGACTAGCCCACAGGTAGAGGTCATTCAAACGATTGAGATTATGCAGTTTTAATAGATGTATATTATCATATAATTCAAAATAATCAATATATTATATCAACTTAGTATACGAATTATTATATAAAATTTAACAACAACGTTATTGTTATATTTAAGAATACATATATTTCTAATTTTTCAACTATATAGGTGTTTCTGCGCAACGCGTGTGTATTCGCCTAGTATACTTATAAAAGAGACATTTTACTTGCACCACATGCATTTGAAACCTCTATGATTTTTCAATTTATTTCTAATAATCATTATAAATTAATGCAAAAATAAAATTGTAATCGTAAATTAATTAAACTTCAATATTAAAATATCATATTTTACTGTTATTTATAAAATTATGACTTTAACTTTTTAACATATTATAGTCAACTTATTAGTTTAGATATGTTATCGTATATGAGAAATTTTTATTTTAAAGTCACAACTTTTATATAATTTATGATTTTATGCAAAATAGTTAAACTATTAATTTCAATATAATATTAAACGGTTAACTTAAATCAAAATTTCAGTTAAACTAGGGAAAAACATCGAGAGACTATTTTATAAATCATTAAAAGTTATAATTTATAGTGTGATGATTTCTCTTTCTTCAAAATAATTTCGATTGTTGAAGTTTTCAAGAAATGATGGATATACAAACTCAATTAATGAATCTATAGGATCACATCATTGAGTAATAAGTATATCATCATGAATATCAATAACAACATCACCATCATTAAAACCACCAACGTTTCCTTCTCCCATCCCTATCCCTGAATCCTTATTTCAATCCTCATCCTTATCGGAGAATATAAATGAATCATTACCCCCACCCCCAACAGGGACCAGGTATCTCTAACGGGGAATCGAAGATTTCTTTTTCTATTTTAATATGAAAACTTTTACGTAAAGAAAAACATTAAATTTCAGTTTTACCAACATAAGTTTAAAGATTTTACAAAACATAAATATATCAAAGATTGCATAAAAACTATAAACAAATTTTCTACCAAATTTAAATACAAACATGGAAAATAAAGTAAAAAAATTATCAGAGTAATATTTGAGGTAACGATAAATAAACCAATGAGAAAAAAAACAATACACCATGTTAAATTACATAAACAAATAAGGAAAAATTATATAATTTCAACCAAGTAATTATTAATGAGTTAGGGTTATTTTGATCAAATTTTAGTGATTATAAATTTTACTATAAATATATGTTTTGTATCATCATTATATATTAATATCTATCGGGATCGGTGTCACACCCCCAAACCAGAACGGCGGAAACGTTCGAGGGTGGATGCCGTCATGTACACTATCACAACAATTGCATAATAGTAATCAAAGTACAACAACCATTACATTGATAAAGTATAGTTTTACATTCGTGTTCAAATCAATGTATACTTGACACCGAAATGTATATCAAAACTTAAAAGACATGAGTCTATGAAGCTCCGTCTTCTCAAAACCTGTGGATACTTGTTTACTGATTTCCAGAGAATACAAGTAGTTTTGAAAAAAGTGTCAACAATTAAGTTGGTGAGTTCATAAGCATGTTTGTAATTTGAATCTGTCATTTGCTCCTTGAAAATTTAAACATGTTTTCCCATAAAATCCTATATTTTCTGTTGTAATATGTTGTAGTCTTAATGCCCTAAGATCAAAACGTGTAAATGTTATTGTACTCTGAAATAGTATAATGTAGTTTTAATTCACATAAAACCATAAAAAGTATGTTTTCTCTGTACTGGAATAGTATTTTGCATTTGTACTTGTATAAAAACTGTGTAATTGTAAGTGTCTGGGTTTACCATATGTACTTGTAAACTACTGTATTATAGTTTTATTATTTAATAAAACTATGTGAAGTTGTTTACTTATTCTTACACTAATCGTATTGTTCAATACCAAATTGTGAGTTATCACAACCATGCTTGATGACCTAAGATGGCCTGAACACGACGTTCTTCAGGCGTCGCAGTCGGTACGACATTTGTCACTCCAGGCCTGCCGGCCTAACTATAGCTAACAGTTAAGGTGCGGGATTGTCAATCCCGTATAGATCTATACACAAGTGTCACGCTCTCCCTTCAGGAGACTCTGGTTATAATTTCAGGACTTGGTTGGTACTTAGATAAGTACGTGAAGTGTGTCTCACAAAGGCTATATTGACGATTACATGTAAAACACTGAAAAGTTACTTTGTAATGGATAAACTGTAAGTATATTTCATAAACTACATTTATTATAGTTTATATGTTTGTTTTCCATAATGTATTCTGAACATGTAAAGTTGTGCATATGATCCATAAACTATACCTATTATAGTTTATATGTTTGTTTTCCGTATTGTATTCTGAACTTTGAAAAGTAATATGTAAGTTCCGTAAACTATATCTATTATAGTTTATATGTTTGTGTTTACCGAAACGAAAATCTTTGTATTGTTAATAATTCGGCAAGTTTAAGTCATAAAATCTGTGATACGGTTGTTCCGTGAAATTCAATATTTATACCCAAATGGTATTAAAATAGTTTGCAAAAATATATTTTTGTTTAACAAGTTTTAAATAGTTTTATACTTATATAAATATAATATTTATATAATTATGATTAAATAAGCAGTCAAATAAATAATTCTACCACAAGCCCTCAACCAAACAAGGAACAGGAAATGGAGCAATATTATCAATTCTAAGCTTGTTGAACCTTAATTTTATACATATATATATATATATATATATATATATATATATATGTGTGTGTGTGTGTGTGTTTTTAATAACGGCAACGATTGACAAAATATTGAAAACATTTAGATATTAACACAAATTTCTTGTGTTACACTTGTATTCCCCCCTAAAACAGTGAAAAATTATGAAAACGTAGGGGTATGAACTCACCTCGGTTGCATGTTCTTGGTTGGTTACGATGTGTTTGTGATGATTCTCGTGTTAAAACACGTTTTAACAAACGTATCCTAATAATATTATACACACAATATTGTATTTAAAATTAGTGAAATGAATGATTAATAAAGTGTTATATTAACACTAAATAATATATGATACTTACAAAAACTTGAAATTATTTGGAAGAATTTGTTCACTGTTAGTGTTGGAAAGGAAATGGTTCGAAATTTGGGAGAGAAATGAGGTGAGAATGCTTACTGAAAGTGTCTAAAATGATTTATTTTGTTGCTTAAGTATGAATGAAAAGGTAGGCGGTTTGCGAGATTTCGGCCTAGAATTCTACCCGAGAAAAGGAGATGATTTCGGTGCTGGGGATTTCGGTCGAGAAAGGGATTGCGGTCCGAGGGATGTCTGCGGTCGAGAACCCGTTTTCGGTCCGAGGAAAGTGAGGCCTGCGAAGGTTTTCGGTCTAAGTGTTTTAGATTCCAATTTTCTAAAACACAATATAACAAAGTTATTTCTATTATTAAATCAAATATTTTTATTTATTTGACTTGTGTATTAAGTTATATGCATAGTTTTCAATATATAAGTGTTTATAACTTATATAAGTATGTTTTCAAAGTGTATATATACATTAACATATATAAGTATGTATTCTTGGTATCTAAAGTTCTTATTGTATTATTGTTATAATGTTAATTAACTTGTACACAATTGTAGCTTAGACTTTTATTTGAACAAGTTTAACTTACATAGACTTGAAATAACGGGTTGTTACATTATTCCCCCATTAGAGGGACTTTCATCCCGAAATTGTTTCTAAAGTGGTACTCATGAACTAGGGAAATGATGCGGGTACTTTTGTTTCATTTGATCTTCCCGTTCCCAAGTGAATTCAGGTCCCCGATTGGTATTCCATCGAACCTTCACTATTGGTATACGGATTTGTTTTGTTCTTTTGATTTCCTTATCCATGACCTCCACTGGTTCTTCTACGAAGTGCAGACTCTCGTTTAACTCGATTTCGTCAAGTGGGATAACAAGAGTCTCGTCAGATAGACATTTCTTGAGATTAGATACGTGAAAAGTGGGATGAATGTTACTGAGTTCATGCGGTAGTTTGAGTTTATAAGCAACTGGACCAATTCTAGCAAGAATCTCGAATGGTCCGATGTACCTTGGATTTAGTTTTCCACGTTTACCGAAACGTATCATTCCCTTCCAGGGTGAGACCTTTAACAGGACGTGGTCACCAACCTGGAATTCCAAGGGTTTTCGTCGTTTGTCCGCATAACTATTTTGTCTGTCTCTAGAAGCTTTCAGTCGTTCCCAGATTTGAACGATCTTTTCTGTTGTTTCTCGAATGATCTCGGGACCGGTTAGAGTACTGTCGAGTACTTGGTTCTTGGCTAGTTGTGTATCACCCACTTCAGCCCAGCATAGAGGGGATCTGCACTTACGGCCATAGAGGGCTTCGAAGGGAGCAACTTTAATGCTAGTGTGATAGTTGTTGTACGAGAATTCAGTGAGTGGTAAATGGGTATCCCAAGCTTTACCAAAATCTATCACACAAGCCCTCAACACGTCTTCCAGCATTTGTATGGTTCTCTCGCTTTTCCCATCAGTCTGAGGATGGTATGTTGTACTCATGTCAAGATTTGTTCCCAATGACTTTTGCAGTGATTGCCAAAACCGCGAGGCAAATCTACTATCTCGGTCAGAGATAATGGATATTGGTACACCATGCAATCTTACCATCTCTTTAATGTACGTCCTTGTTAACCTCTCCATTTTTTCAGTTTCTTTTATTGGCAGGAAGTGTGCGGATTTGGTTAATCTGTCGACGATTACCCAAATGGTGTCATGACCACCCGTTGTCCTAGGTAACTTGGTTATGAAATCCATAGTTATCCGCTCCCACTTCCATTCGGGTATTTCTGGTTGTTGTAGCAAACCCGAAGGCTTCTGATATTCTACCTTGACTTTGGCGCAAGTTAGACACTTGCCCACATAGGTAGCAATTTTCAACTTTCATGTTCGGCCACCAATAGAGTTTCTTAAGGTCCATATACATCTTGTCTGAACCTGGATGAACGGAGTATCGAGTTTTATGGGCTTCGTTCATGACAACGTCTCTGTAACCACCAAACTTCGGTGTCCAGATCCGATTCACGAGATAACGAACTCCGTCACCCTTGATTTCCAAGTTCTTTTCCATTCCTCTTAAGGCTTCACCTGTCATATTCTCTGGTTTCAAGGCTTCTAGCTGAGCCTCTTTGATCTGGGCAGACAGGTGTGAATGGATTGTCATAGTTAGAGACTTTACTTGGCGGCCCGAGTACTCTTTCCGACTAAGGGCATCTGCTACTACATTGGCTTTGTCGGGATGATAGCGAATTTCACATTCGTAATCATTGAGTAGTTCTACCCATCATCGTTGTCTCATGTTCAGTTCTTTTTTATCGAAGATGTGTTGGAGGCTTTTGTGATCTGTGAAGACCGTGCATTTCGTACCATAAAGGTAATGCCTCCACATCTTCAGAGCAAAAACCACTGCTCCTAGTTCAAGGTCGTGTGTGGTATAGTTGACCTCGTGGTTCTTAAGTTGTCTCGAGGTGTAGGATATGACCTTTCCGCGCCGCATAAGAACGCAGCCTAGCCCTTGCTTGGACGCATCATAGTAAACTACAAAATCTTTTGTCCCTTCTGGGAGGGACAAGATCGGGGAGCTGCACAGGGCTCGCTTTAGTGTCTGGAAAGCAGTTTCTTTTTTCTCCTCCCAGTTGAAGGTTACACCCTTCTAAGTTAGTGTGGTGACGGGTTTTGCAATTTTGGAGAAGTTTTGAATGAACCTTCTGTAATAGCCAGCGAGACCTTGAAATTAACGAATCTTTTTTGGGGTTCCTGGAGTCGCCCAGTTTTCTATAGCTTTGATTTTGGAGGGATCAACATGTATCCCTTCCTTGCTGACCACATGACCTAGGAAGTCCACCTTTCGAATCCAAAATCTGCACTTCGAGAACTTCGCATACAATTTCTATGCCCTTAAGGTTTCCAAGACTTGTCATAAGTGTTGGTTGTGCTCTTCCTTACTTCGGGAATAGAATAGAATATCGTCGATGAAAACTATAACAAACTTGTCTAAGTAAGGTCGACACACACGGTTCATCATGTCCATGAACATTGTGGGCGCATTCGTTAGACCGAAGGGCATCACTACAAATTCATAGTGACCGTAGTGAGTTCTAAAAGCCGTCTTTGGAATATCATCCTCATGGACTCGTAGCTGATGGTATCCTGATCTCAAGTCAATATTGGAGAAGAAACTGCCTCCTTGAAGTTGATCGAAGAGGTCGTCTATTCATGGTAGAGGGTATTGGTTCTTAATGGTAAACTCGTTTGGTTCATGATAATCTATGCACATTCGGAACGATCCATCATTCTTCTTCACGAACTGGACTGGTGCTCCCCAAGGTGAGAAGCTTGGTCTTATGAATCCTTTGCTTAGAAGTTATTTTAGTTGGCTGGATAGTTCATGCATCTCTGATGGTGCTAAACGGTATGGGGATTTAGCTATGGGGGTAGCTCCGGGAATCAAATCGATTCGGAATTCGAGTTGGCATTTAGGAGGAACTTCTGGAAGATCTTCTGGGAAAACATCGGGGAAATCACAAACTTCGGGGATATCTTTGATTTTTTTCACTTCTTGTGTCTTATCTACCACGTGAGCTAAGAAGGCACAATAATCTTTGCGAAGATACTTCTGGGCCTTGACGCAAGAAATGATTTGAAGATTCGTACCAGGTTTGTCACCATAGAAAACGAGATATTTGTTACTTGGCAGATTAAGACGAATGGCTTTTTCATAACATAGGATATCAGCACGGTGAAGACTTAACCAATCCATGAGGATGATGATGTCGAAGCTTTTTATTGAGACCGACATAAGGTCAATTTGGAAATAGTGGTTGTTTAGGGTAAGTGTGCATCCTATGTATATGTCGTTTGTACTCTCAGTCTTTCCGTTTGCCAATTCTACGGTAAATGTGTCTTTTAGTGATTTGGGATTTTGTTTTAGTAGATGTTTGAATTTATGACTCACTAAGCTTTTCTCCGCACCACTATAAAAAAGAATGTATTCGTAAGAGTTGTTGAGAAAAAACGTACCGGTAACCACGGTAGGATCTGCTAATGCTTCTTCATGGCCAATTGCCAAAACTCTTCCTACACGGGCATCATTCCTTGTCTTTGGGCAGTCTCTCTTGAAGTGCCCGGTTTCACCTCACCCATAACAGGCTTGACTTACTCCCACTTCGGGGACTTGGGAGATGGGTTGTGTTGGCGCTTTACAGAAACGGGCGGTGTGCCCCTTCCTGTTGCAGTTTTTGCAGTGCATTTCCCTGCAAACTCCCGTATGATGGAAGTTGCACTTATTACACTTTGGAAAAGTTCCATCATATCGACTCGGGGGTGTTGGAGTAGCAGAAACAGTGGTAGGGATAGAAGCAGGAACAACAGTGGGAATAATAGTAGTGTGTACTGCCACAGTTCGTTGCTTCTTAGAAGGCTCTTGCGACGATTGCCCCTTTCGTTTGTTCCAGAACTTCTTTTTGTCGCCTCCTTCTTTAGGTTGTTCAAAAATGGCTGACATGGAGCCTTGGAGAACTCCATGGTCTACGAGTTTCTGTTCCAGACGTTTGGCACTATTGAAAGTAAGTGGATTGGCAGCTATAACGTTTCCTAGAGTCGGGGGAGTTAACCCCCATATGTATCTCTCCACTTTCTTACTCTCCGGGGTGACCATCCCAGGACACACAAGAGCCAAGTCACTGAATCTGGCAGTATAAGCAGCAATATCAGAGTCCTTCATCGTGAGACCCCAGAGTTCCTGCTGTAACTTTTGTATTTCGCCTCTGGGACAATATTCTGCCAGCATCAAAACTTTTAAGTCTTCCCAGCTCATGACATTGGTTACTGGGAGAGATAACGACTTGACGTAACCGTTCCACCAAAAGAGAGCTCTATCCAAGAAAGTGCATGCTGCAAATTTTACTTTGCTAGTTTCAGGGCACGCACAGATTTCAAACACCGATTCGGTTTTCTTGAACCAACGTGTTAGAGTAATGACACCTCCAGTGTCATCAAAGGATTTGGGTTTAGCGTTCGTGAAGTCTTTATAAGAACACTCCATTGGGTGTCCAAGACTTTCCTCATGATTAGAGTTGTGAGCACCACTACCGGCTCCACTGGTACCACTTGTAACAACCCGTCGTTTCAAATAAATAAAAATCAATGAAATTCACACTAGTGTAAATAAAGGTTGCAATTCTTCACTCTAGGACCTCACTTAAATGAAATATATATATATATATATATATATATATATATATATATATATATATATATATATATATATATATATATATATATATATATAGAGAATTCAGTTTTTGGAATCTAATTTCAAAACCAAACCGAATTCCCTAAAGGATTAAAGGCATGACCGAATTCCCTCTTCCTTTGACCAAGAAACCGAATTCAACCCATTTGGAAAAGCTTGGACCGAATTTCCTTTTCTCCATTGACTAGAAACCGAGAACACACATGTATGTCCCACCTTAGGACCGAATTCAAAGAGAAATCGGTCATGTAGGACCGAATTCACAACTTTAAGGCCCATTAAGGACCGAACACCCCTCCTATATATATATATATATATATATATATATATATATATATATATATATAACCGATTTCTCAATTCATTTCTCACTTTTCTCACCGAATACACACCCATTTTGCTCTCGAAAGTCATCCAAAGATTCTCTCAATCTTCATAGATTTTGCCCAGAATCTTCAAATCTTCAACCAATTCCTCAAGAACATTCAACCCATCTTCAAATCTTCACATGTTCTTCATATCTTAATAATTTCCCCAAGAACACCAAGAACACACACCATTAACACCATCACACCGAAAACCCTATTTTCCCACCGAAAACACCTTGCAACACTTCAAATAATTCCAATTAATTTGTAAGTCTTTCTTACATAATTAATTTATTATTTAGCACATTATTTAAATTAATATATTATTAATTTAAATACGACATCGAATATAATTATTTTTAGGATAACGTCATTCACGCGTACGCTAATCCTCCACTCATCGACTCGTCGAGTCTTTCATTAAATCAGACAAGAAATGCGCGATCCTACTCGGCGAGTCTGAGCGCCTACTCGCCGAGTCCCTCCCTAAAACTCAATATAAATACTTAAAATAAGATACCTGGGAATCTGGATGTTATAATTCTCCCCCACTAGAATCAGACTTCGCCCTCGAAGTCTTGCTCGACAAACAACTCTGGATGCTGCTCCCGTATCTCCAACTCCAGCTCCCAAGTCAGCTCGGACCCTTTCCGATGTTGCCACTGGACCTGCACCAGGGACACTTCCTTGTTCGTCAGAACCTTGATCTTCCGATCCCGGATCGCGATTGGTCTCTCAGCATAATTCAGGCTCGCATCCACCTGAATATCCTCCAGCGGTACCACCGCCGACTCGTCGGCTATACACTTCCTCAACTGAGATACGTGAAAGGTATCATGAATCTGGCTCAACTCCTCAGGTAGCTCCAACCGATATGCTACCCTGCCCACCCTCGCGGTCACCCTGAACGGACCGATGTACCGGGGCCCCAGCTTGCCCCTCTTCCTGAATCGGATCACTCCTTTCTAAGGAGATACTTTCAGGAGTACGAAGTCTCCCACCTGGAACTCCAGCTCGGATCGTCGCCGATCCGCATAACTCTTCTGACGACTCTGAGTCGTCAATAACCTCTGTCTAACCTGCTGTATATGCTCTGTCGTCTGAAGCACTATCTCAGTGCTACCCATCACGCGCTGCCCTACCTCTCCCCATCAAATAGGAGTTCGACACCTCCTCCCATATAACAATTCGAAGGGAGGCATACCAATACTTGAATGATGGCTGTTATTGTAGGAAAACTCAGCTAACGGCAAGTACGTGTCCCAACTTCCTCCGAAGTCCAACACACATGCTCGAAGCATGTCCTCGAGCGTCTGAATCGTCCGCTCACTCTGTCCGTCCGTCTGTGGGTGGTAAGCGGTACAGAAATGCAACCTCGTACCCAACTCCTCGTGGAACTTCTTCCAGAATCTGGAAGTGAATCGCACATCTCGATCTGATACAATCGAGATCGGTACTCCATGTCGCGATACCACCTCTCTCACATACAACTCGGCCAGCGTTTCAGCGGAAGAGCTCTCACTGATAGCAAGGAAGTGAGCGCTCTTAGTCAGCCGGTCGACTATCACCCAAATTACATCGACGCCCCTCGCCATTCTCGGCAATTTGGTGATAAAATCCATAGAAATATGTTCCCAATTCCACTGGGGAACCTCAAGAGGCTGCAACTTGCCGTGCGGACGCTGGTGCTCGGCCTTAACCCTGCGACAGGTCAAGTACCTCTCGACAAACCACGCAACATCCCTCTTCATACAGGGCCACCAATACTCTCTTTTCAGGTCCAAATATATCTTAGTGGCCCCGGGATAGATCGAGAACCTCGATCTGTGCGCCTCCTCCATCAGAATGGTACGTGCCCCGCCTGCATACGGCACCCAAATCCAACCTTGAAAGGTCATCAGCCCTCGACTATCGGTAACGAACTCAGACACCTGCCCGATCACCCGCTCCCTTTTGCGGTTCTCTGGTATCACGGCCTCTGTCTGGGCCTCCCGAATGGTGTCCAACACCGGAGTCGTCACTGTCAACTGCATACAAATGTCTCGAATCGGGGCACTCTCCGCCCTACGACTCAGCGCATCAGCTACAACATTAGCTTTGCCCGGGTGGTACAAGATCTCACAATCGTAATCCTTTACCACATCCAACCATCTCCTCTGGCGCATATTCAGGTTGGGCTGATCCATCAGATACTTCAAACTCTTATGGTCCGTATATATGGTACACCGAACCCCATACAGATAATGGCGCCAGATCTTGAGGGCGAACACCACTGCTCCCAACTCCAGATCGTGGGTGGGATACCTCGTCTCATGAGGCTTCAGCTGCCTCGATGCATACGCTATCACATGCCCCCTCTGCATAAGCACCGCACCCAACCCCGATATCGATGCGTCATAATACACCACAAACTCCTCCATCCCTTCCGGGAGGGCTAACACCGGGGCTTCGCATAATCTCTGGCGAAGTTTCTCAAACGAGGTATGCTGCTCCGGACCCCACGAAAAAGTAACGCCCTTCCGGGTCAACCTGGTGAGAGGCACGACGATCTTGGAGAAATCCTTGATAAATCTCCGATAGTAGCCGGCCAACCCTGGAAAGCTCCTGATCTCGGTGGGAGATCTCGGCACCTCCCAACTCATCACTGCCTCAATCTTGGCCGGATCGACCAATATCCCCTTCTGATTGACGAGATGCCCCAAGGACTGGACCTCTCGCAACCAGAAATCACACTTGGAGAATTTGGCGTACAGCCTCTCCGATCTCAAAATCCCGAGGATCTCCCTCAAATGCTCCTCATGCTGCTCTCGAGACCTCGAATACACCAGAATATCATCAATGAACACGATCACCGATCGGTCCAACATCGGTCTGCACACCCTGTTCATAAGATCCATGAACGTTGCCGGTGCATTGGTGAGCCCGAAAGGCATCACCACGAACTCGTAATGCCCATAACGAGTCCTGAACGCCGTCTTCTGGATATCCTCATCACGCACTCTCATCTGATGATATCCAGACCTCAGATCTATCTTGGAGAACCAAGACGCTCCCTGAAACTGATCGAACAGATCATCAATCATCGGCAGTGGGTAACGGTTTTTGACCGTTAACTTGTTCAACTCCCGGTAATCAATGCACATCCGGTGTGAACCATCCTTTTTCTTGACAAAAAGGATCGGCGCTCCCCATGGCGAGCTACTCGGCCGAATAAACCCCTTTCCCAGCAGCTCCTGAAGCTGCGAGGATAGCTCCTGCATCTCTGGCGGCGCAAGGCAATAAGGCGCCTTGGCGATAGGCGCTGCTCCCGGAACCAAATCGATGCGAAACTCTACCTGCCTCTCGGGAGGCACACCGGGCAACTCCTCGGGAAAAACATCCGGGAACTCGCGCACTATTGGAACATCACCAATCGAACTTGGCCTCCCAGCGGCCACTCGTGTGTCCATCACATAGGCTACAAACCCGCTGCAGCCCTGCTGTAAACTCTGTCTCGCGCTGGCAGCCGAACAAAACGCTGACCCACATCGGGTACCCTCGACGTACACCGTAAGTACTCCCCCACTAGGGTCTCGTATCGTCACCAACTGTCGCTCGCAGTCTATAACAGCCCCAAATCGGCTCAACCAATCCATGCCCACTATGACACACACGTCCCCCATCGCTATCGGGACCAGATCTATCGGGAACTCAACACCGAAGATCTCAAGTACACATCCTCGAATCACATCCGTAGCATACACCGCTCGCTCGTCAGCTATGGAAACTCGTAAAGGTCGACTCAACGCCTCTCGTCGAATACTGATGTGCCGACTAAACGCTATCGACACAAATGATCGACTCGCACCCGAGTCAAATAACACTAAGGCAGGTACAAAATTCACAAGAAAAGTACCTAGGCGTATCATAATATAAGCACAATGTCTCAACTCAGCATAAATAATAAAGAATACATACCAGCCACAACATCGGGCGCTGCGCGGACCTCCTCCGCTGTCAACTGGAAGGCTCTCCCACGAGCCTTCGATGCCTCGGCCTTCGCTGGCCGAACCTCGGTAGCCCTAGCAGCAGGTGCAGATCCCTGTGCTGATCCCTGATGTAACTGCGGGCACTCGGCCTTCCGATGGCCCGTCTGGTTGCAATGAAAGCAAACCATAAATCCCTTGGGGCAATCCTTGGCGATATGCCCCTCCTTGCCACATTTTTAGCAAGCACCCGATCGACAGACCCCATCATGTCCCTTGTCGCACTTCCCACAAGTGCGGCTCTTCTGGCCTCCAGATCTCGTATCAACGGACTTGGCCCGCTTGGCTGCCGGCTGAGACTGTGCCGGCCGCCGATCCATCCTCAGAGACTCGGCCTCCTCCCTGGCCTGAGTCTCCAACTCAATCTCCCTCTTCCGATCATTTTCCTGGAGCTCAGCAAACGTCTGGTAAGTCGAGTTCGACACGAACTCCCGAATATCCCTCCTCAAAATGCCCAAATACCGGCTCATACGTGCCTGCTCGGTAGACACCTGCTCAGGGCAGAACATCGCCCTCTCATGAAACTTCCTGGTAACCACAGTAACAGAATCAGTACCCTGCTTGAGGGTCAAGAACTCCTGAGCCAGCCGCTCCCTCTCTACCGAGGGAACATACTCGTCTCTAAACATGACGGTGAACCTTTTCCAGGTGACCTCTGAAATCTCTGCAAGAGTGAAGCTCGCCGTCACGAACTTCCACCAATCCTTCGCCCCCAAGCGAAGCTGGTTCAGCGCGAACCGTACCCTCAGATGCTCCGGACATGAACACGTGTAGAAGCATCCCTCAATATCAGAAATCCATCTCATCGCAGCGATCGGATCCTGCGTCCCGTCAAACTCTGGTGGCTTCGTGTTGCTGAACTCTCGAAGCAACAACGAGTCACCTCCCTGAGGCCTGGCAGCAGCTACTGCTGCAGTAGCTGCAGCAGCCGCAGCCTCAGTCACCGCCGCGTACCGCTCATCAAATGTATCAATCAATGTGGTCTTGATAGACCCAAACATCTCCGGAATCTCGGCTCGAATCGCCGCTGCCACCTCATCGTGGATCATCTGACGAAGCTCCTCGTCACTCACGCCGCTCGTCTCAGGTCTGTGGCGTGTCCCAACCATGATATCTCTGAAATACCACATAATAATATCAGAGATTTGCTCGAGCAGACTCGCACTCGATAACTCAACCCTACTTGTTCCCTAGTACCCTAAGGATTCTTACTTGGACTGTGCACTGATCCGGTGTCTTCAGTAGTACGGGCCCTATACTACCGTCCACACCGCATCAATGTTCACCCAAGTCCTCCTCCTAGGATCCCAGATCACAAGTACTGTATATCTCACTGGCATAGGCTACCCTTCGGTAGAACTCTCATCAACTCCTCACTGCTACCTATTTGCTCTCAAGCATCACATAGCAGCAAAATCCTTCCTAGGCTAAGGCATCACAAATCAGGCCACTCTAGTCCTAATATGAATACCTAGTCTACTCTAGCATGCATATCATATCATAACATATCTCATAGCACACAATGTAAGGGTATTTTGGGAAATCACCGTTCAGATACATCCGAAGATGCATCCGAATCCCTCAAACCAAGGCTCTGATACCAACTTGTAACAACGTAAATTTTCAAAACAATTTTTCATTTTTAAATCATACTTTCAATCACACGATAATCATAAAACATAATGTGTTCACTGTGTCATAACAAAACATGTCCCAGAATCTCAATAACATAAACTCCATAAGTGTGTACGGATCATGCCGGCGCCTTCCTGCGATCCTCGCTAGTACCTGAAACACATAACATAACAACTGTAAGCATAAATGCTTAGTGAGTTCCCCAAAATACCACGTACGCACATACGCCACTCAAGGCTATAAGACCTTCCGGTCTCTGTGTCCCAGGGGACTTCCGTCCCATAACCCTGGTAGACCTTCCGGTCCTACCTGTAATGACCTTCCGGCCCATGTCACCCTGACCTTCCGGTCCATATCACTCTGACCTTCCGGTCCATATCACTCTGACCTTTCGGTCCATATACTTCTGACCGTCCGGTCCACCTCATGACATACATAACACATACATATCACATATCAGCATACAGTACATACACCTCATAGCATACAAGACCTTCCGGTCACACATAGGTACCCTTCCAGGTACAGTATAGTGAGAAGACTCACCTCAATGAAGTCGGATAAACTCTCGTGCTCAACGTCCCGACCTAGCCTCCTCCTATTATTCAAACAACATCCCCGATCAATATTCTCTCATAGTCTCATCTCTACAGATTTGGGTAGAAGGCCATTCTACCCCTCCCTGAACTCTCTTGAATCAGTCTTGACCAGAACCCTAAGGTCAACGAAAGTCAACGGTCAAACTTTGACCCGACTCGTCGAGTGCACATGGGCGACTCAGCGAGTCCATGCGGGTCCTCTGAATCCTTCTAGCCTCCCTTGGCTCGTCGAGTCATCCCTCCACTCGACTGGTTACACATGTCACGAATCGCGGGGCAACCCCGACTCGACTCGTCGAGTCCACTTATGGACTTGGCGAGTTGCTCCCATAACAACTCTCAAATGACCTTCTGAGGTCAGATCTGCTTCTCTAAACTATAGATCTGACTTCCCCACGACCAATAACCACGTAAAGGTCGAAACTTGACTCACATGCAATGCACCCAAGGCTTTCCTTGGTGAAATGGCTTCTAAAATGGCAACCTAGTCTCCTTTCCTCCATGAACAAACATAAAGCAGAATGGGGAAGGTTCTCTGGACCTCTATGGGTCCAGATCTGAGGTCTAACCCAGCAAGGGACCATAAACTCAACTTTCCAAGCCCTAAAAGGTTATAGAAAACCCTAAATCATAGATCTTAACCCAAAACAGAAAGGAAGTTCGATTTGATACCTCAATAGTGTAGATCTGAACTTGAAAACCCTGGATCCACAGCTCCCTTGACCTCCTCTTGTTGGAAACCACTTCTCCTTTGCTAAAACACACAAGAAATGGTGAATTAGCCTTCCTCTTGAACCACAAACGCTCTCTCTGCTCTCTAGGGTTTCTCAGGGGTGAAGTGGCCGCAATGGAGGCTATAAAGGCCTTTAAATAGGGCACAGACCCCGAGAATTAGGGTTTCAATTTACAGCGCGGACTCGCCGAGTCCACGCATCGACTCGTCGAGTCCTTCATTAAATCAGACAAGAAATGCGCGATCCTACTCGGCGAGTCTGTGCGCCTACTTGCCGAGTCCCTCCCTAAAACTCAAGATAAATACTTAAAATAAGATACCCGGGAATCCGGATGTTACAACTTTTGTGTTTATCCAAACGTTTTCAAATGGTTTTAAAACCTTTGCAATTGTTTCAAACCGAGTATTCGCTACATTTCCTAAGAGTATTTCATATATTTTTAACCCTTTTGTAATATGTCGAGCATAAGGGTAAATTGTTTTTATACAAATAAATTGCAAATGTTTACATTACACTACAGAACATTACAGTTAAACTATAATCAGTATAGTTTGAGATTCACTACACTATATTGCTAAGTACAATACACGGAACAAGAACATAAAATCAAAACTATAATAGGTATAGTTTGGGGAACACTACTCTAATACATTGATACAAGTATACACTATTAAAATAATTATTTAAGTATAATTATTTTACACTACAAAGTACATTAATACAAGACAATACATATAATTTTTAATACAAGAGAACACTACAACACTACACGTAAACTAGTTAATACAGGGTTGTGAGGCACTACTTCACTAGTATCCACCAGGATACGGAACTAAATTTTATACAATATAACCAGAGTCTCCTGGAGGGAGAGCGTGAGATTTGTGTATAGATCTATACGGGACTGACAATCCCGTACCTCGACTGTTAGCTACAGTTAGGCCGGCAGGCCTGGGGTGACAAATGTCATAACTTTCAGACGCCTGAAGAACGTCGTAGAGGTCACTAGGTCATATCAAGCATGATTATATGAAACTCACAACAGTATAACTAACACACATGTTTACGGGATTAACACTACTTCAGTAATTTTGTTTTATTTAATAGGATTACAGTACTCTATGATACACTACTTTACACTACAACTGGTGGCATCCAGACATTTATACAAGGGTTTTACATACAAATACAGTTACAATACACTATTTTCTAGTGCTAAGTACACCACTACAATATACATTTTTAAGGAACATACATGACTACATTACATTCACTATATAAAATATTGGATTTTCTGGAGAAACATACTAACATTTTCATAGTACAAAGACAAGTTTTCCTTCATTAAAACATACTTATGAACTCACCAACTTAAATGTTGATACACTTTCAAAATCAATTGTATTCTCAGGGAACCGATAAGACAGGTACACTCGCAGATTTTGAGAAGACGGAGCTTTTAGAGTCATGTCTTTTAATACTGTTGCTATACATTTTGATGTCATACAAACTATGTATTGAACAGATGTAAATACTTTACCTTATCAATGTAATGGTTGTGTCTGCTTTGATTCCTATTATACAATTGTTGTGATACTGTACATGACGTCCTTCGCCCCCGAACGTTTCCGTCGTTCTGGTTTGGGGGTGTGACACCACTGGCATTAATTTGCGTCATGGCGGCAGCCACGACGGTTGTTACTGCTACTTGGAAGACAGCAGGGTCATACTGTGGAGGTGGTGGTGGTGGTGGAATTGGTGGATTGTTGTTGAAACGTCTATTTGATTTACGTGGCGGCATCTTTTTCTATAAGATTTAGAGAGGAAATATTGATAAGTCCTCTATAGTAGTCACGAGTCAGGTGATATTGAACAAGATATATCTTAGTTCTAAACGTATCATATTCTGACTTTCATAGTATTCTGCGATTTACAATAGAACTTTACTAATATAAGTAAACAATCGCAATTTCAATTTATGAAATTTATAGCAACACTTCTAAGGAATTGGTATAGTCATACTGGGTCCCCCTATAATCACATAGTGTATACAAATTATATATAATCAAAACTAAATAGACCTTCGAATAAGTGATTCTACTTTAAGTCCACAACCAAACAAGGAACAGGAAGTAAAGATAAATCACAAATTCTAAGTCTATAAAATTTTAATTATATAACTCTTACGCATACAATTAGTAATTATAGATCTACCAGTAAGAGTCCTTTGTTTTCACATGTTTGTTTCTAGTAAGAATGACCTTCTTGAATATTGTTATTTCGGTGTTATAGTGCCATAAAATACTTCTATAGTATTTTAACTTTATGTTTGGTTCTAGAGTTCTTCTGGTATATAGATTTGGTAAGTTTTAGACTTGTTGCAACACCACGATCACTCCCAAACACATGTTGGTCGTATCTCAAATAAATATAGTTGAGCAGGCTATATTTATCCCAGATATGATTACATAACTGTCCAGGTTTAACTACAGTGTCCAACATGTAAATACTTTTATGTAGTTCTCACTGTGATATTGTTTCTTGTATGTATGTATGTTAGTATACTTCTTATAAAATACTTAGATTTTAAAAGTATATACTTTTATTCAGGGCGTTTCAGCCCCATTGTATTTATTGTTGTATATATTTTATGGTTTGATATACTTAGTTTACTATAAACAATGCTCTGATACCAATCTGTCACACCCCCAAACTAGAACGGCGGAAACGTTCGAGGGTGGACGACGTCATGTACACTATCACAACAATTGCATAATAGTAATCAAAGTACAACAACCATTACATTGATAAAGTATAGTTTTACATTCGTGTTCAAATCAATGTATACTTGACACCGAAATGTATATCAAAACTTAAAAGACATGAGTCTATGAAGCTCCGTCTTCTCAAAACCTGTGGATACTTGTTTACTGATTTCCTGAGAATACAAGTAGTTTTGACAAAAGTGTCAACAATTAAGTTGGTGAGTTCGTAAGCATGTTTGTAATTTAAATCTGTCATTTGTTCCTTGAAAATTTAAACATGTTTTCCCATAAAATCCTATATTTTCTGTTGTAATATGTTGTAGTCTTAATGCCCTAAGATCAAAACGTGTAAATGTTATTGTACTCTGAAATAGTATAATGTAGTTTTAACTCACATAAAACCATAAAAAGTATGTTTTCTCTGTACTGGAATAGTATTTTGGATTTGTACTTGTATAAAAACTGTGTAATTGTAAGTGCCTGGGTTTACCATATGTACTTGTAAACTACTGTATTATAGTTTTATTATTTAATAAAACTATGTGAAGTTGTTTACTTATTCTTACACTAATCGTATTGTTCAATACCAAATTGTGAGTTATCACAACCATGCTTGATGACCTAAGATGGCCTGAACACGACGTTCTTCAGGCGTCGCAGTCGGTACGACATTTGTCACTCCAGGCCTGCCGGCCTAACTGTAGCTAACAGTTAAGGTGCGGGGTTGTCAATCTCGTATAGATCTATACACAAGTGTCACGCTCTCCCTTCAGGAGACTCTGGTTATAATTTCAGGACTTGGTTGGTACTTAGATAAGTACGTGAAGTGTGTCTCACAAAGGCTATATTGACGATTACGTGTAAAACACTGAAAAGTTACTTTGTAATGGATAAACTGTAAGTATATTTCATAAACTACATTTATTATAGTTTATATGTTTGTTTTCCATAATGTATTCTGAACATGTAAAGTTGTGCATATGATCCATAAACTATACCTACTATAGTTTATATGTTTGTTTTCCGTATTGTATTCTGAACTTTGAAAAGTAATATGTAAGTTCCATAAACTATACCTATTATAGTTTATATGTTTGTGTTTTACTGAAACGAAAATCTTTGTATTGTTAATAATTCGGCAAGTTTAAGTCATAAAATCTGTGATACGGTTGTTCCGTGAAATTCAATATTTATACCCAAATGGTATTAAAATAGTTTGCAAAAATATATTTTTGTTTAACAAGTTTTAAATAGTTTTATACTTATATAAATATAATATTTATATAATTATGATTAAATAAGCAGTCGAATAAATAATTCTACCCCAAGCCCACAACCAAACAAGGAACAGGAAATGGAACAATATTATCAATTCTAAGCTTGTTGAACCTTAATTATATAACACAAATTTCTTGTGTTACACTTGTATTCCCCTCTAAAACAGTGAAAAATTATGAAAACGTAGGGGTATGAACTCACATCGGTTGCGTGTTCTTGGTTGGTTACGATGTGTTTGTGATGATTCTCGGGTTAAAACACGTTTTAACAAACGTATCCTAATAATATTATACACACAATATTGTATTTAAAATTAGTGACATGAATGATTAATAAAGTGTTATATTAACACTAAATAATATATGATACTTACTAAAACTTGAAATTATTTGGAAGTTTTTGTTCACTGTGAGTGTTGGAAATGAAATGGTTCGAAATTTGGGAGAGAAATGAGGTGAGAATGCTTACTGAAAGTGTCTAAAATGATTCATTTTGTTGCTTAAGTATGAAGGAAAAGGTAGGCGGATTGCGAGATTTCGGCCTAGAACTCTACGCGAGAAAAGGAGATGATTTCGGTGCTAGGGATTTCGGCCGAGAAAGGGATTGCGGTCCGAGGGATGTTTGCGGTCGAGAACCCGTTTTCGGTCCGAGGAAAGTGAGGCTTGCGAAGGTTTTCGGTCTAAGTGTTTTAGATTCCAATTTTCTAAAACACAATATAACAAATTTATTTCTATTATTAAATCAAATATTTTTATTTATTTGACTTGTGTATTAAGTTATATGCATAGTTTTCAATATATAAGTGTTTATAACTTATATAAGTATGTTTTCAAAGTGTATATATTATTTAACATATATAATTATGTATTCTTGGTAATTTTGTGGTTATTTTAAATTAATTTTTATTTCACATGTCATTTTATAGTTTTTTCCTTTTATTAAATTACAAATAGTATTTAAATGCAATAATAAATACATATTAATTTCATTAATGAAATTTTCTTCTAATTTCAAAATTACTAAATTAAAGATTCATTAATTTTCTTTATTTATTTATCTAAATTATTTGTTTAAATTTAAAAAAGAAAAAAACATTTTAGTTTTATTAATTCAATATTTTCTCACTTTTCTTATAAATTAAAACTTCTCAAATGTTTAGAATTTTGTATTTAGTTTTTTCTTTTAAATAAACTCAAAGTAATACATGGGTTTCACACCTAATATGGAATCATATAAACAAAATAGTACAAACTTTTTTCACCAAGATGGAATCGTAAACATCAATTTACTTTGTAACATACAAAGTAAATTAGAAATGCAGTTTGTTTCGTAATATCGTATAGTATAAGTTTAATGAGATATAAGTTTATGCAGGGTCGGTCCAGTCGGTGGGCAACCCGGGCGACCGCCCAGGGCCCACGTCTGCAATGGGCCCAAAGTTTCTAAGCTATGCAGTATATATATATATATATATATATATATATATATATATATATATATATATATATATATATATATATATATTACCTAAATGATTTTTAAGGTCCAAAGTTGGTTTAAACTCAATCTAGCTCAAAAGATAAACAATTTGGTTTGCTTGTTATTGCTAATTGAACGCGTTTATAGTGAAGAATAAGTGATATTTTTTTTAATCTTTATTATTTTTTGTCTTTATGGGGCTATTTTTTTTCTTCTCGCCTCGGGCCCCATGTACCTTTGGACCGGCCCTGAGTTTATGAATTGGTTATTGGTAAATAAACTATATATTTATAAAGAGTTATTGTTAAATAAAATTTAAATACATAATGATAAATCGAATTAAACTAATATCATTTTAGAAAATGTCTTAAAGGATAACACAAATGGTAATTAAATAAGAACTATGGTTTGGACCATCCGTGTGTTGTTGCGGAAGCTCCGGTATGTTTAAAAACGCAGTTTGACACCGTATATACAACGAAGACGATTAAATCATATAAAGTGGAGCACAAAAATATCAAAATAAAACATGGATACAAACAATTGACTTGAAAGTGTATCTTTAAGAAATTAATAAAAAAAAATTATTAAAAAATTATATAAGGGGCCAAAATGTAACTTTAAAATATAGTAAGGGACCAAATTATAATGTATAAAATACTAATAATTTAACTTTAAAATTATAAGGGTTTAAAATTATAAGGGTTGAAACTGTTAAATAAAAATTAATTAAGGAGAAAGAATATAAATATATATAAAATTTAAAATTATAAGGATAAAAATTATTACATCAAAATTAGTTTAGGGTCCAAAATATAAAAACAAATAAAAGTAAAGGGAGGAAAATGAAAAAAGAACTGAAAGTATGAAATCCTTTTGCTGCTTACGCCTGAAATCATTTTGATGCTTACGTGGAATGAATAGTGAATCCTCTCACATACCAATTTTGGTAATTAGTATATATATATATATATATATATATATATATATATATATATATATATAATAGTAATTTCAATTTTAATAAGGATAAGATATTTTATAATTTCGATTATTAGGATTAAAAACAGAATTTATTTGATTTAGGCGTTAAGAAAAATTATAAGGTTTTAGAACAATGTCACGTGGTAAAAATAGGATTGTATTAGGGGGACACGTAGCCAAGTTAGGTTTTGTTTATTATAATATATATATATGAGGTAAGTTTAATTGAGAAAATAAAAAAGGTTGAGAAAGAGGGAGTCATTCTCAGCCACTCGTTTATTTTTGTCGTAAAAGCCTCCATTGTACCGGTGAAAATGAGAAAAGGAATAAACGTGTGTTTTCCAACAAAACATGTTATATTAAACTATGTTAATCATTACCTTAATATATACAAAAACATAGTTTCACATATTCTCTATAAATAGACATCTATATTGATATAGTTTTAAGATAAAATAATTTTTTTTTATAGTTTCAACTATTGTTATTCATAAGTGGATAAAAATGCATCATATTTTTACTACAGTATATTCGTTATTTACTTATGAATAAAAAGTATGATTAATTTTTTTTTACAGTTTAAGTATCATTCATATATGAATATAGCATATAATAAACATAGTGTATTCATATTTAAATATTAGATGATGCATTCACTTGTGAATATTACATAGTATATTCAATTGTGAATATTAGATGGTATATTCACTTATGAATATTAGATGATATTTTCATATATAAATATTACATACTATTACATGGTATATCACATGTGAATATTACATAGTATATTCACTTGTGAATATTAGATAGTATATTCACTTATGAATAATAGTTGGTATATTCATATGTGAATATTACACAATATATTTACATATGAATATTACAAGGTGTTTTTACAAATATATATAATTTTTATATGTTCTTCACATATGAATAATCTACAAATTTGCATATTTGTTTTGTGTTTTAATAATCATATACTGATTCAGGTGAGAAAACATATTCATATGTGAATATAACGTGGTAATTTAGTTTATGCATTTCATCAAAAAGTTGGAGTGCATACAAGTTAACTTTTTTAAAAATGTTAAAAAATGATACTTTGACTATTTAAATCTTACCAAATACTAGATTGATAGAGAATTATATGAAATTAAAAAAAACGATTTGATCTTTTTCTAACCTTAATTTCGAAGTTTTATTTGATGATCGATGTTGAATGAATGATATGAAGTGGATTTTTTGTTGATTATCGATGATGTTGATCTAATGACGTTGGGAGTATAATTAATCGTAGATGTTGAAGATATGCTCGTATTCAAGCAGAATTGAATGTTGGATTAAAAGAACCAAAAACGAATTTTTGTTGTCACTGTTGAATGGTGTTGATAAACGTGTTATTGACGAGGATCGATGATTGATTGATACTGGATGACGTTGATGAGAGATTAATTGAAGAAATCTGGATGATTGTTGAAGGTTGGAGGAGAAATCTGGATGATGAACGATCGATTAGGAATGAATTTGAGTTGTTATCTAATTCTCTACAGTTACATATTTGAGATTGAAAGTTATTATCATATTTACAAGTTTGTCACCATGTCTTTTATGTTAAATAATTGGCTGAGAATAATTCTCTTATTCTCAACCTTTTTTTGTCAATCGAACCCTCCTCTCTCTCTCTCTCTCTCTATATATATATATATATATATATATATATATATATATATATATATATATATATATATATATATAGTTTTTTTAATGTGAATTCTAATCTTCTTCTAAATTAACCTATGTCGTAGACCTGATTTGAATATTCGATTTTAAAGATAGATGACAATACCTGATACCGATAGACTAGAAACTCTTTGGTATATGTATAAATATGTAGATGTGTATTATTATTGATATTAATATTTATATTAATACTAACTATTAGTTATTATAATTACTATTTTTATAAATAACAACAAAAACAAAATTAATAATCAAAACAAACAAGCAAAAAACATAAGAATTCAAATTCATGTCTGATTCGTCGATAATTTTGTTGAAATTAGCGACTAAACCACAAATTTGATGGATGGACCGCTAACGAGTCGCTAGTTCTTACAAATTAGCAACAGATCAGCCACAAACCTAAACAATTTTTATTTTTCGATGTTCAAACCTTGTTGTTTTCGTTCCATCTTTTTGCACACCGTAAACATTCAATATTTTTTTTTGTTTATCGAACTTTTACGCTATCAACACATACATATGTTCGTGTGAAGAGTCATAATTATGTGTGAATATGAAAACATTCGACAAACCTCCAATGTGCCGAGAATTCTTTTAGTGTGAATATGAATCTTAAAGGTCATACGCTTAAAATTATGTCTAACACATTAGGGGTTTATCGTATGTTTCCATCAAATTTATCCCTACACTTTGGGGTTGCCTAAAGTTCCTCTTTAACAATTCATGTATGATATTTTAATAAAATATGTGCAAGGCAACCCACCCTATTAATATTTCTTGAATTTTGTATTGCATTTATGTAATTGATTTATGTTTCGATAAATTTGTGTCAAACTCATGAGAGGTTGACATGTGACAAAATGATAAGTGTCAAAAATATCACAAAATGATAAGTGTCAAACTCATGAGAGGTTGACATGTGACAAAATGAATCTTCATTTATTATACTAGACTAAAATTGCTTATGTATTAAATTTTATGCATTACAAAAAAAAATTGGATTTTCTGCAATTTAATAATTTGAAATAACAATTAAAGGAGCAACCAATAAGCGATGACCATCCGTTGCAGATACGGATAGTCCATCTCTACGCCATCTAAACCATCGTAAAGTTCTTTGCTAAATATTCAATCCGTGACAAATCTTTCGCAACATAGTTGCTTAACCTTTGGTTAGGTGGTTATAGTATTTATTTTATAAATGTTTTTAATAAAATTGAAAAGCATAAAAGCTATATAAATTAATCTCTGATATTTTTCTCTTAGTATGCTGAATACCTTGTCTATAACTACTATTTTTGTATAATCATAGCATATAACATTTAAGTGATTAACTTTATGAAGTTCGATTTGATAATCATATACTTAAACCAGAAAAAAAATCTCTCTAAAAATATTAATGCAACTCGCAAAGTATTATAGCATCTAGAATGTCACCAACAGAGTTTTCCCATATATACACAAGTCATGCAAAACAGTTCTATGAATTCTATCATCAAGAATGGTTAATCAATCGCTACACAACACGTGGACTTTCCTAACATTCTAGTTTTATTAGTTTATTATTTTTTTTCAATATTTTTCTCTGATAAAAATCAAGCATACAACATGGATAATGTGATAGCTCAGAAGGAAGCTTCGAAGTAACTTCAATCTCTTGGTTTTTTTCTCTCATGCAATCTCTATCGAATTAAAAAAGAATTTCAAACTTTCAATCAATCAGAAATGATTGAATTTGCTAAATGAGTATATACAGTTTTTCATTTTAAATCGATATATATAGGTGATTTTCTTTTGTAAAAACGTTACGGAAAAGCATTAACGGGCAATATTCCGAATACATATGGATTGAAACAGGTTTGGTTTAAAGCAGGTATTTTTAGGGCATTGGGTAAACCGGCAAATACTTATTTACAATTTATTTATTTTTATTATAAATAACTAGTTCATTATGTGATTACTATAATAATTTAAATTTTTCAATAAAATGATTTAGGAGGTTGTATGCAATAAAAATTAACTTTGAACGACTTGTAACCCATCTAACGTGCTCAACCTTGTCGACTAGTTTCCGTTTTAGTTTGGTTTTTCTGATTATTTAACTCATTTTGCATTCACGAGATAAAACATAACCAAAATCAACTCATTATAAGTCAATGGGTGGAAATAGTCACATCTAGATTTAACAATGAACGAAATACACATTGTTGAAATCTCGATGTAAGAAAAAATGTTGTATTCGACTTATTTTGGTCTAGCACTGCTACATATCTTCTGTTTGCAGTTAAAAATCAAATATATTAATTATAAAGGTATATCATAAACTAAAGAGTGGATGTTTATGTAGAGGCAGACCTAGAAATTTATCTAAATGGGAACAAAAAAAAATTGTTTTCAGCGTTGGTGATGGTTATTTCGGTATTTTTTCAGACCGATTGTCTACCAAAATGCTAATTGTTAGTAAATCAAACCTTTTTGAATTTTTTTTAATATATAATATTTACTATTAGTTGTTAGCAAAGTTCTAAAAAGTTCATCATGGCTCCGGCATGATGTATTATGGCTTCAAGGCTTACATGCCGCCACGTTTTAACAAAATATCGTCTTAAGTCATATATGTATATAAAAATGAATTATAGTAGAAATATATATAAAGATATTAATTATATACAAAACTATCGCCTTAAGTCATACCTTAAGTCACGTCTTACAAACAACATGACTCGTCACGGCTCGTAAAAGCTTAAGGCTTGACATTGCCGTCAAATTACGTCTAACGTTATTTAGAACCTTGATTGTTAAGCTTTACAAATTATTAACATTTAACATAAACATAATTATAATAATAATAAAATCAACAAAAGTTATTAATATAAGTAAGTCAACATCAAGTTGTGGAGCACTTACTTTTTTAGACCGATAGGTGTCATATCACACGTTACAATATTTTTGGTCTGTTTTGTCAGCGCTACATCATTTCTCGCCACCCTCCCTTCATCCCACAAAACTGATAGGAATGGTCATCTCTCATTACCTCTCACCCCCTTATTTTTTTAATATTTAAATATGTATAAAAATATATCAATGTTATATTTTATTTATAGGGGATTAAAAACCATGAATTTTAATACATATTATTTATAAATTTTAAATATATATATATATATATATATATATATATATATATATATAATTTAATAATAATTAAAAAAGAAAATAAAAATAAAAAATAAGGTGCGTCAATATCCTCTTGTGCGGCACCCTTACCGCAGTCAAACACCCCGGTCAATTTCGTGTTCACTATACCACCACGGTGACAAGTCACCACTGCATGGTGCGGTATTAGCCTACTTCGATCGATCTTGGCATACAACTTAATACAAATATTTTTTTTTTCTAAAACTACATAATGAAACTATAATTTTAAACTGTAACGTCCCAAAAATTAAGACTAAAAATTTCGATTTTTAAATTAATAAAACCATTATCCAAAGCAAACATAATAAAAACCATAGTAAATCGGAGTGTATCAATAAACAACCCAGTATATCAGAGTAACATAAAATGCGGAACAGTATGGTGTGCGCACTACAATCATCTCGGGCTCTTTCCCTTCGAACCAGAAGTACCTGAAACATAAACTGAAAACCGTAAGCACAAAGCTTGGTGTCGACCCCAAAATCAAGGGTACAAAATTTCATTTTTAATATAGTCAAAACATAGATATCATTTATTCCAAACATCCAAAACATCGTTAATTAAAACATTTATCAGAGTTCATCCCAAAATCATTCAATGTGGAAAACATGGGTGTGTGCACTGCGATCAATTCGAGCCCTTCCTTTCCAAACCGATGATACCTGAAACAATAAACAAAACTGAGAAACGAAGCTTAGTGAGTTCCCCAGAGCATACCCCACACAATCCACATAATACATACTAGCTATAACTGCTACATAAACCGTATCAATCACATAAACCGTATCAATCACATAGATCGTATCAATCACATAGCCATGCATATAAACATATATAGATGTCGTGGGCTCCCTCCAGGGTCTTACTCCAGGATGTCATGGGCTCCCCACATGGTCTTACACCTAAGTGTCATGGGCTCCCCCCATGGTCTTCAATAGGAAAGCCATGGGCTCTCCACATGGTCTTACATCCAAGTGTCATGGGCTCCTCCATGGTCTTTAATAGGAAAGCCATGGGCTCTCCACATCGTCTTACATCCGGGTGCCATGGGCTCCCCCATGGTCTTCCATGCAAGTATCACAAACACAACTACCATACCACATACTACATAGTCAATAGCATACCACATAATCACTAGCATACCACATATACATGCATACCAGACATATCAGTAGTGAATCTACAATAAACACTACAACTAAATGAATGGGCCAGACTTGGTGCCTTCGACCCATTGGTATGGTGAGGAGACTCACCTCGCACTACTGAAGTCCCGCGGATAAAACTTTAGCTGCTGGTTGACAGATTCCCGAACTGTCAACATCAAAACAAACACCCAATTAATAACTGGGTTCCAATACATAACCATAAGTCCATGCTTGGGGTAAAAAGACTATTTTACCCTTAACCTAACTTGGTCCAAAACTAAAGTCCAAACACACACTCTGAAAGCCCAAAAGCCTAATATTCAACCAAGGACTAACATATGGCCCAATTTTCCAAATTGGGCCCAAACCTCTAAAAGGACTTATCTTAAGGCCCAACCATTTATTCTAGTCCAAACACTTGGCATTCGGATGGCTCACTTATGACCCAATTTACCAAATTGGGCCCAAGCCTCTCTAATGGGTCTTATCCTAAAGCCCAATAAGAACCCAAACCCAATTAGGGTTTTTCACATAAAATGACGATTAGGGTTAAGTGTTTCTTACTTAACCCCTTAAGGACTTAATCCATTAAGTCCATCAATCTACTAGGTCAATCATATAGTGTGGTCGGGCTTAATACATAATCCCCATCCGGTCATCCAAAATGCGGGTCCCGACAAGTCCAAAACCCATATATCCAAAATTAGGGTTTTCTAAACCCTAATTAGGGTTTCCAACCCAATCCCAACCCAATTAGGCCCAAAACCTAAGTCTTTAGATCAATTAGGGTTTCATTAGGCCCACTAGGGTTTCATAAGTCGGGCACCACCCACTACCACCTCGGGTAGTGGTGGTCGACGGCGGCTCACGGCGGCTTACGGTGGTGGTTATGGTTCTAGTCCATTTATATCCAAGCATCCCAAAAGCAATCTAAACACAAACAAAAGCACACTGCCACTCAACACGGCGGCTGGTGGCGGAAAGAGGCGGCAGCCACCACCTCACGGTGGTGGTTATGAGTTTTCTTGATTATACTAGTCACTAATTACAATTTTACAATGCTTTAACCTAAAGTAAACACACACACAAGGTAAACACACACACACAACCAACCTTGTGGTGGCCAGCGGTGGTACATGGTGGCAGCCACCACCTCACGGTGGTGGTGGTGGCTTTTCCATGAATTCCGGCTAAATAAAGTCCAATACTTACCAAACACACCCTGATTTCTGAAAATCTTTACAAGATAAGTCCCGAAAATATCAATTTAACCCTCGAAACTCCAAATCATGTCATTTGACTCCCCGAAACCAACATTCCGCTAATTATTATTTGGTTTGGGGCTATAATAATATAAAATAATAATAAAAATTACTTCTCGGGGTTCCGGGTTTATTATTTAATTACTCTATTTTAAACGGAATGTTACAAATCTTCCCCACTTAAATTGGATTTCATCCTCGAAATCATTCTTTACCAATCCTGACACACCAAATGACTTGAGCAACACAGCCACAAATACAAGAATCCCCCAGCCTTTCCAAGGCAACCATAACCAACCCTTGCATGGTTCTGAAACCTGAAGATAAACTAATTCCTTGCAATATGATCACATTTACTCAATCCGAAATCTGAAGTCTCGAGATGGTCTGTCTCCCTGACAGACCGCCCACACCGAATCATTGTCGAGTTCACTGCACTTATTTCCCAACTGGCTACTCAACTTCTGATATTATTTAGTTCAATTGTAAACAACTTAGTATATGCCCCGAATGATAGGCAACTCCACACACGGACCCCAAATCACTGAAACCACTCCAACTCATCTTGCTGCCACATAAGTGCTTTCCTGAAGAACAACCGGGACCTCCCTGGTCCCACTTGTCTGCCAACTGTCCGGAACACCGGACACCTACCCGATTGCTGAGCCTGAAACACACGCACAGCAGTCCCACATGATCTCCGAAGGATACCTCGTCTGACAATAACTGCCCTATCTATACCGCTACTCATGGCTCCTTCAATCCTTTGATCCATCCGATCATGATAGGCTGACAACCTGTCGCCACTGAATCGACGCAAAAAGGTGAATGCTACCAGAATAATTGTAGTCTTGCATCATATCCGGTCTCCTTCGACCTACCGTTTCCTGATTCCAATTATGTTGTGACCTACTCACAACCTTGCGAACTGGCCCACCCTGGCCTAAGTCATCCAAACGAATCTATGAATGCCACAGCTACCCTGAAGTCTTTCTGCACTTCCCGCACTATCTAACCGCTTGTGAATGCTACGGCTCCCCCGTAGTCTTACAACATTCTCCATACTATCTGACTACTAGTGAATGCTACAGCTCCCCCGTAGTCTTACAACACTTTCACCCTACTGACCAGTGAATGCTACGACTCCCCCGTAGTCTTACAACACTTTCATCCTAACTGACCATTAGTGAATGCTACGTCTCCCCCGTAGTCTTACAACACTTTCACCCCAACTGACCATTAGTGAATGCTACGACTCCCCCGTAGTCTTACAACACTTTCACCCCAACTGACCATTAGTGAATGCTACGGCTCCCCCGTAGTCTTACAACACTTTCATCCTAACACAACCGTAACCAAATGCCTTACCCCTAATCTATCAATTCGAAACGCATACAGAGTCGAGCATGCACTCGACCGAACACCCGAACTGAACTCAATTCATGACTGGAACCCCAACCTGCTTTCCTAAATTCTGTTATCAAGCCCCAAGAAGACGCGATTCACATGCTGGGGAGTTTTACCGAACCCCAAACTCACACAACCCTCAAACCAAATAGCCACTTGGGCTGGCATTTTCCTCGATGGGGGATGAGAAACTCATCCCCGCCTCATACCTGCTCCTGTCCTGAATATCTGCGCTATTCTCCCCCACTTAGATTCGACTAGGTCTTCGCAATACATGAGATTTGAAGGATTCCCAATCCTTTTTACTCTTTAATAACCAAATTGTTGACAACATGTTGCTTACCCGTGCTAGTGTTCTATTCCTGGTCCAAACCCCAAAGAACACACAAATCCTAAAGATCAGATGAACACTTCCCGAATCCTAGCGAAACTAATAATCTCAGACGCCTTGAAATGATGCCACACTTATATCTTGGAATCCAATAACCAATGCCTAGACCAAAGCCTCCGCAGTAGACCACTTCCCTTGGCGCTTCCAAAAGCCGACCCAAGCACAATGGCTGAGTCACCATTCCTAACGGTAGACCTTCCGCATCACGTCTCTGAACCGATCTCGGCCATAGACCCAGATAACATTGGACGCTCCAAACCAGCAAAAGGGAAACGACCTTTCACTAACCACCCCATAACTCACGGTATGCAAATGACATATGACAATGTTTGAAGGTATAACCCAAACACAAGCAGGGAAACAAACCCAGAGATACACTTACTAAAACCCTTGAAACGAAATCTCCCTCGTGCAGTTTCCCGCAAGTAGTGCACTGAATCCGGCCCTGTTGGCAGTGTTGCAAAACTCGACTTACTCGGCCGATTACTCGGAATCGGCCCTCCACCGAGGCGAGTAATGTGAACTCACCAAAAAAAACTCGGATTAAGTCAAATTCGGTAAAATATCGGTCAAACTCGTTCAAAAATCGGTCAACATCTCTCTAACTCGGGCCTATTCGGTATTACTCGGTCTTACTCGGGCCTACTCGGTCAAACTCGGCCAACTCGGTCAAAATCGGTCAAACTCGGTCAAAGGGTCAAAATTGTCATAAAAAGAGAAAAAAAATGAAGAATTTTAAGATTAATATGTATAATACACTTAATGATTTATTATTTAACACACGCATGTGATTATTACTACATATATATCTTAAATTTTCAATAAGTATTCACGAATTGAGACAATTATGTGTATTTTAGTTTTTTATGTATTCACATGTATCTAATTTTTGTTATATATTTCAATCAAATTATGATTTTAACTTATGATTTTGACATATATAATTTTCCTAAAAATATTTCTACATGAATTACCGAATCTGAGTACTCGCTGAGTACTCCCGAGTACTCGCTACTCCCCTGTCGGCCGAGCTGGTACCGAGTAGCGAGTTCTACAACCTTGCATGCTGGCTTCTCAAAAGTTGACCCGAACTCTTGGGTCCCTTTCCAGGACCCTCCAATATATGCACCTGATCTGGTCCCCTCTTCCCAATGTGCTCCAAATCAATCTCTCGCTCTTGGCTCTGGGACCCATATCATTCAGGGTCTCGCACCCTGACCCACTCACCAGCTCAATCGTCAACGGCTGAACTGAAATAGCTGGAGCAACCTCTGCTCTAAACCGGGCTACTAACTACCCCCAAGACATAGTCTCCAATCCCGAAAGTGCAATAGATCGCACAATCAATATTTGCCGCCTGATACAAGAGATCCAAGGCGAACTCAAAACCCTGGCAGTCCTTCCACTAACTGGGTCACCACCGGAGCCGAGACTAAACCCTGGTCCTTCCTCATGTGTGCTCATCCTCATCTGGCAAAGCATCTATCCTCACTATTAGAGCATAACCAAGAATTCTCCTTCCCATAAGCTTTTTAGATTCTCCAAGACTCTCACCGATTCGAGTATGGATCCTGTGCTTTCAGTAGTACGGGCCCATGCTACCTTCCACACATATCCATACTTTCCTCAGCAATCATCTTGAATCCTCTAAATCACCTAATCCATTGGTGCACCAAATATCCGCTAAACAGCAACACAACACCCACCAAAGCAACTCCTAGGCTCCCCCTAGGTTCCCAACTTCACCGAACCGCCCCACTAACTCATTGGAGCATATCCTAGGCTTCCCTAGGTTCCCAACCTCACCCTGTCATCAGCTGCTGAAGAACTCCCCATGATGCCAACCATACATGATGTCTTGTTGACATGTCCAAGACGACAATGCCACAAGCATGCTTTATCCATACTATTGGAAGAATCCACACACAACACATCATTTCCTAAGTTATCTACAACCATCACAGTTTCATATATTCCATTACAAGGCAATGCTTCAAAATATAAAACACCATTTAGATAAGCATAAATAGAACCTTTCTCATTATCAAATGAATATCTAAATCCTTGTCTAAACAAACCATGAAATGAAATGATGTTTCTTGCCATATTTGGCGAATAGCAACAATTATTTAAATCTAATCCTAATCCATTACTAAGCACTAGAGAATACACTCCAATCTTGCTGACAGGGGACGATCTTCTGTTTCCCATGATTAGATTTATCCTCCCATGCTCCACATCCCTATCTCTTCTTAGGCCCTGCAAATCAGAACAAATGTGAAAACCACATCCTGTATCAAGTACCCAAGAAATGGAATGTGATGAATCATTAGATTTGATTGTGTAAATACCTGCGTAAGATGGCTTGATCTTACCATCCTTGAGGGCTTGCAGATATTCCGGGCAGCTTCTCTTCCAATGCCCTATCTTGTGGCAGTGGTGGCACTCTGCCTCCTTCGGGTTAGAGTTGGGCTTAGCAGAACCAACTTTGGTTCCACTAGAAGAGGTACCATCTTGGGACTTTCCTTTGTGGTGGCTCTTTGAGGGAGCCTTCCTCTTCTTGCCCTTCCCTTGACCTATTTCCAAGACAGGTGCAGCAGTGGGAGTGGGAGTCGGTGCAACGGACTTGTCCTTGAGATTGCTCTCAACAGTCCTTAACAAGCCTTGAAGCTTGCTCAAGGTGACCTCTTCCTTATTCATATGGTAGGTCATGCGGAACTGGTTGTAGCTGGGAGGCCAGGAGTGAAGGATGATGTCAATTGCCAGCTCTTCATCGAAGTTAACATTTAACTTCAGCAGGCGATCGACATATCTCTGCATCTTTTGCAGATGAGCGGTAAGGGACTCTCCGCTACCCATTCGGGCAGTGATCATCGACGTGATGATCTCATAACTCTCTTGCCTCGCACTTTGGTGGTACCGGTCCAGCAAGTCTTGATGCATCTCGTAGGGATACATGTCCTCATAGGAATTTTCGAGTTCAGAAGTCATGGTCGCTAGCATGATGCAATGGACTTTCGTAGCATCACGCTCGTGGGCCTCAAAGGCAGCGATCTCTTCGGGAGTGGCAGTGTTCATGTCGATCTCCTTTAGCTCCTTGTCAAGGACATACTCTTTGTCCTCGTAACGAGTGACCATTCTTATGTTGCGGATCCAATCGTTGAAATTGTTTCCGTCAAATATCACCCTCCCACACAAGTTCATGAGTGAGAATGAGCCGGAGGAACTCGAGCCGGAAGCCTTGTTGTTGTTCGTGTTCGACATCTGAAAAGAAAAAAGTTTGATTAGAAACGAATCCCCAATTAAACACCCAAATGAAAAATTAGGGCTAGGATCCAACAACATTATTTACAAATTAGAAGAGGGATGCCGTAATCTAACATGCAAATAATTTGAAGGTAAGTGAATGACGATTCACTAATTCTCCACCATGAAAAACGAAAAGAGATTAAGTTTTAAATGTATTGAAAACTCCTAGATTCTTTGAGATTCATTGAACTTTTCAATGACATGTTTAAATCTCGATGTGCCCCTCTAGTTTGTGACTAGGATGCCGAGGATCACAAAGCGGGTGTGAATAACCATGCAAATGTACATGGTGCCCTCATTGTTACAGTCACCTATTCGATGTGCCGGTTAGCCACACACGCTCCATCGAACTATGACAAACATTGAGTCACCCTTTTCCACCCATGCTTAGAATCCAATTAGTGTGTCGGTTAACCACACGCGCTCCACTAACGTCTTAGCAATGGTGCAAAGTGTAATTTCATGGAATTGCACCAATTCACTTTTCCTAAAGTAACTAAGATTGGGAATTGTTATAAAACATTTAGTTACTTTTATAATTCATTATACTTCTTAATGAGGAAGGGTTTGCCCTATCCTACCCGTTCGGCTAACGACCCTCCACCAATCAAGGAAGCGGTGGGTGAGAGTGGACACCCATTAAACGGCCATTTTATAGGCCATAACCTTATACCCCCCTTATAGATCGGCTTCGTGAATGAGGCCTACTAACGGTAAGACTAGCATTTTAGTTATATATATATATATATATATATATATATATATATATATATATATATATATATATATATATTAATCTTGTAATATTATAATAGTATAGGGTGTATTTTAAACATTTCAAAATACTAGGGTTTTAATTTCAATTTTAAAATTTTCGAAATTTAAAACTTTTTAAATATTAAAAAATTAAATATTAAAACTCTTGATTTAATAATTATCCAAAATTAAACAATTAATTTTAATTATCACATCTTGAAGGATTATCTTTTAAATTAAACAATTAATTTAACCTAATCCCTTAAATCCCCTAAAATTCGAAAATATGGGATGGGATAATTCAAAATCTTTAATTATCATGTTTAAACCATTAAAAGATAATTACAAGATATGAGATTATCCAAATCCCTAAAATTTAGGATCTTATCTTGGGGAGGAGGCAAATTTCGAAAAGCCTAGGGTTTGCAAACCCTAGATTTCGAAATCTTGGGGGCTAAGGAAAGGGTTTGAAAAACCCTTATCAAATTTCGAAAATCAGGGTTCAAGAACCCTAATTTCGAAATCCTTGCCTCCTAGGGTTTATTGGCCATAAACCCTAAAGTGTCAAATTCATACAATTGTATAATTCTAATTGAAAACAAAAAACCATATGCTCTGATACCACTGATGGGTTTTATACAAACAATCCTATGTGTGCATGCAACCCTAGAAATTGGATCTATGTTTTCACTATTAGATACACAATATTATGAACACATGAAGAACCCTAGCATGCTTCTATGAATTTTAAAATTCATAAGATGAGATGGATTACATACCTCTTGTTGTTATGTAGTAATAACAACCCAAATCTTGAATCTCCTTATCCTTGAAAGCAAGTACCACAAGTGTAGTACCTCTAATGGCTCACAAACACCAAGAGCAAGTGGAGAGGCAAGAGAGAGAGGGAGGAGTCTACAAAATTTGGCCTTAGGGTTCTCTTAGAAGCAAGTGGACGAATTCTGTAGCCTAGGGTCCTTATTTATACTGTGAACAGCTAGGGTTTCCTCCAAAACCCTAATGGACAGCTTAGACATTAAGAAGCCCATGGAACCTTCTGGAATAAGGCCATGGACGAAAATATGATGGGCTCCCATCATAATTTCATTCATCCCTTTGTTCCATTAGGTTTCCCAGCCCAAAATCCAACTATCACACATTTGACAGTTTAAGTCCCTTTATTCAATTAATCTCTTTTAGTCACCAAATTAATTCTTAATTAATTTATGACTAATATTAATTAAATAATATGATTTATCTTTTAATATATTATTCTTATAATATATTAATAAACCATAATAACCTCTTTCTCTATTATTTCTCCAGTCAAGTTGCTTTGGTGAACGCAACCCAAAAGGACCATGCACAACCGAGTCAAGTACTTACCAAATATGGTTACGGGCTTAGACACTAATCCAACAGTACATGCATACCAGACATATCAGTAGTGAATCTACAATAAACACTACAACTAACTGAATGGGCCAGCCTTAGTGCCTTCGACCCATTGGTATGGTGAGGAGACTCACCTCGCACAGTTCCATTAAAGGTTCGAGGTTTGGCGTTGGTGAAATCCTTGTAGATGCAGGTTCGCGTGGTTCCGTGGTTTGTCCCTTGATTCGTGCTTCCGGCTCCCTGTCCGTTGCCTTCTCCGTTGTTTCCATTGCGAATTTGCGCAAGCGCTGCAGTGACCGCAGCGGACACTGCTGCTTGGAATGCAACCGAGTTTATCTCCGGCGGGGTTGGTGTTGCGTTGTTTCCACGGTTGGGTCTTTGAGGCATCTTTCTGTTAAAGAACGAAAAGATGTTGAGTGCTTATTGTTTTGCGAGTTTTAATATTCCATAGACTAGGCGTATCAAGTGTGTATTTAAGTAATTTCATGCATTAACATAAAACAAGGAAATAAGACACATAGCAGATAACAACACCATGATAAAGACATAAAGCATTTTCATTAATACTAGTTGTTTTAATACATGAAAATTTGCTAGAAGGCATACAGTACATGGAGAAATATAAAATCCGGCAGCATGACGACCCTATGAGTAGTGTGATCACTTAAACATAAGGTCGATAGTACATAAGGTAAAACAGAGAAATGGTAATCGTAACAGGAGCACATGAACAGGTGCTAGTCGCCGGGGGGGGGGGGGTGGATCCGGGGGTGCTGATGATGAGGTGGAGGCGCTTTGCAGCCTAGCCAGATGGCGCTCGACGTCCTGAAGTCGGGATTCCATCGCTTCCTGATGCATCTGGTAGTCTCTGACTACCTCGTGCGTCATCCTCTCCGTACGCTCCATTGTGGCTCTTCTGGCCACGATTTGGCCAGTGGTCGCCTACGCCTTCTCGCCGATATCGCGAGTCCTCCTCACTATCACTGGCAAGGCTCGATCGGCGGGTCCACCGTGACTCAGATCGTAAAAGTTCCGGTCCATACCAAACGGGGGCTGCACCCCCTGCTGGCTGCATCTCCAAATGTCATGTGCCCATGGGGGCGTAGGTTCGTTGGGGCCCATCTGGTGTGGGGGCACCCTGGCCATGTACGGAGGGTTGATGACTTCGGATCCTGTGTCCGAGTCATCGGAGTCGCTGCCCTCCGCCTCTTCCTCGTCCGAGTCGGCTACTGGTTCTGCCGGTCCCTCTTCAGGCTCCTCTTCCGGTTCTTCTTCGGGTTCTTCCTCAGGTTCTACCATCCACCATTTCCCTGATTGGGGAAATGGGGATCTCCAGGGTGATGAAATCCAGCCATGAAGTCTGCACGAGGGGTGTAAGACGTCGTAAAAATTCTAGTCACGTATGCATATAGTATTTCCAAAAATACTCTTATAGTATTTTAATTATTTATGTTTGAATTCCTGAGGAGTTTAGAATAGGTGGTGAGTTCCTAAGTTAACTTCCCGCCGTAATTACCCCCAAACACATGTCGGTTATATTTTGAATAAATATAGTTGATCATGCTATACTTACCCCCAATATGACTACATAACTGCGCGGGTTTAATCACAATGTTCCGTTTCCCTTAGAGACTTTTAATGTTAAAGTTTTAAGGTATGCACTTTATTCAGAGTGTTTTAGTTCCATTGTATTTATAGTTGCATATCATGTATGGTTAGATATGCTAGTTCACTATAAACAATGCTCTGATACCAACCTGTCACACCCCGAACCAGACGGCGGAAACGTCCAGGGGATCGTGTGACTATCAATTGAAATATCATCACAATGAATATACATGAAACATAACACAACCGTCACCAACATTACATATAACAATTGGCATTGTTCACATCAAGTACATTGTTTTACATTACATAATCCAAAGACATAAGTTGTACGAAAATTGACATATGCATTAAAGAAATCCCAAAATACAGTCGACGATTCTTCATCTTAACGATTACCTGAGAATACAAGTTATTTTGAAAACGGTCAACATATATAATGTTGGTGAGCTCATAAGCAGTTTTGAATAAAAGTCTTTGTATCTTTTGTAAACCCAGAAAATCCGATATTTTCTATAAAATGTCCGAAAAATGATGTGAAAATCGAGTATAAATGCATGTGTGAATTTCATAGTAGTATCATATAGAAATACAGTTCAAATTTCTTTGTATTCTTTCTGTTGTATGTAGGTAGTATTTGAATAATAATATTTCCCCAGAAAATCCGATATTTTCTGATTTATAAAAATGTCACGGTCCTTGCACTGTAGAAATGTTTTGTATCATTATGACTTACGAGTTTTTAATTTTCCGTAATGTCTTAATGGGAATGGATCTCTATATGAGTCGTTATAACCATACATGATAGTGACTGATTTGCCTGTCTTGGCATTTTTCCAAATGCCGGATTTTCGTTCAAGGTTTTGTCACCCTAGACTGGACTAGTCTAACTGTAGCGAACAGCTCAGGTGTGGGGGAGTCACCCCCGTATAGATCTATACACAAACTCTCGCTCTCCCTCCAGGAGACTCTGATTATAACTACAAGCTACGACCATACACTCGGTGGTGTCAACCGACACGTCTCACTAGATCCCATTTGTCTTCACATGAATTTGTATAATGTTATATGTATTTAGAAGTTCGAACGCTAGATGATGTAAGAAATGAAAATATAAGGCCCAACAAACATGAAGAAAAGGCACAATGGCCCATTAGACGTGTAAGTTATTTACGGGCCAAATTAGCATGCAAATGGGCCACTAAGGCCCAATAGCATGTAAATGCTAAATTAGGCCCATTTAGCATGTAGTTGGGTCACTTAGGCCCAATAGACATGTGATGAATACATTCGGCCCAATAAACATGTAATTGGACCACGAAGGCCCAATAAACATGTATAGCAATGACTAGACCCAATAAGCGCACCATTGTTGTATTTCGTTTGTTCGTTATAGTATAGTTTGTTATGTCGTAATTCTACAATTTTGAACTTAATTTTAATAAAACTTGCGCTTTAAACTTCTTAAAACTAATTTGAGACATTTAAAGGCTTATTTCACAAAAAATGTCATTTTTGGTCTATTTTAGTTAAAAATAACATTTTAGCCCATTAATTTATAAAATTCTATATTTTCGGCCCAAATGTTTAATAATTGACAAATTTGACCCAAAATTACATGTATTGGCGTTTTCAGCCCATTTTTATAGAAAACTACATTTTTGACCCATTTTCGTGAATTTTACATTTTTGGCCCAATTTCCAAAAACTTTGCATTTTTAGCCCAATTTAGAAATAAATGTTATTTTCACCCCTAATTTCAGTTTATTTACATTCATGGCTCAAACTTTGATCAAATGACATTTTTAACTCCAAAACTCTTATTTTTCGCAAAATTAGGCCCAAAACCGTGAGGCCCAAATATTAAGCCCATTAGGCTAAAATTTACACTTTTGGCCCTTTGAAAAGTAGGGTTATCATAAAAACCCATTTTTATATAAGTATGACCTATTTGATCCTTATAAAACCGTAAATGTCACTTTTTGCCCTTATCTTTTGTTTTCTTGACAAATATGACCCTTACCAAGATTTTTGCTTTAGATTTTCATATCTTAAACATGTAAACACTTTTAACTTGATAATATGATGTATGAGGTGTCTTAGTTCATGGATCTTTACTCAATGTTGCTTAAGATGTCGAGATGTGTTGAGATCTAACACATTTTTACAAAATAAACTAAGAAATCACACATGACATGCATAAAATACATAGATCTACACATTTTACTTGTATTCTCCCCCAAAAATCATATAAAAACCGAAAACAAGGGGGTATGAACTCACCTTTGCTTTGATGCTTCAGTTTTGAAGAAGAAATGAAGAGATTTTTAGTCCTAGCAACACCTTGAAGTAGTTTTCGAGCTTATGAAATTTCTAAGAGTGTGATCATGGAATGAAGTTATGTAAGAAGGAGTTAAATTGAAAGGAGATGTTTGTGTTTGATAATAACTTACCAAGGATGGTGATTGTGGTGAAAATCCTCTTGTAAACACCCTAAATCTCGAAATTTTGAGGGATGAAGGAGGAGTTACTCTTGAGAGTGTTTGAGAGTTTATTTGAGAGAAATTTTACAAGTGAAGTGTGTGTGTGTGTGTGCTCTTCTCGGCCGAGAGATAAAGAGAGAGAGGGTGAGGGGAGTTTGCATGGAAACATGAGAAGTTCCTAGTTATATGTTGTGTATTATGCATTGTTGTCCTCTAAACAATAATTATGTGTCATGGCTTGGGAAATTAGCCATTTCCTTTTTTTTATTTACATAAGGGCCGAAATGGGGCAATTATGTGGAAGCTTGGGCCTTATCTTGGTCCTTACTCGAAATTATGAAGCCCATAGAGAGGTTTTCGGCCCATTGGGCTTTTACGGGTAGTTCACGGCCCAATAAGAGTCCATTAGGTAGTTTTATGGCTCTTTAGGGTGATTGGAGTTGTTACGGCCCAATAAGGCCCATTAGGGTTAGAATGAATCATTCTAGGCCCAAATGGTCCAAAATGTTATAGATTTATGAATTGGGTCCATTTAGAATCCAAATAGGGTTTCCAAGCCCAATGTAGTTGAATTTAATGCTTATTGGTCTATTAGGCCCAATAAGGAAATCCGAGTCCATAAAGAACTTGAACTTGGATCTCTAGGGTTTTCAACCCTTAATTGAACATAAAAGATGTATTTAAATGGGCATTGATTGATATTCACTTAGAGTACATGCTTTACAATAGTTGAATAATTTCATAAGAATAGAATTTTCCTAGCTAAATGCTAGTTGTGACATCATCCCCCCGTTAGAGGGAATTTCGTCCCAAAATTCTTTCGAAAACTATAATTATGAAAGGGAAAATAAGTGAGGGTACTTCTGCTTCATTTGATCTTCGTGTTCCCATGTGAATTCCGGTCCACGCTTGGTGTTTCATCGAACCTTCACAATCGGAATGCGGATTTGCTTTGTATGTTTTACTTCCCTATCCAATATCTCAACTAATTCTTCGACGAATAGGAGATTCTCGTTGATCTCGATCTCTTCTATAGGAATTACAAGAGTTTCATCTGATAGGCACTTTTTCAGATTTGAGACGTGAAACACGGGGTGTACGTTGTTGAGCTCGGCGGGTAGCTGCAGCTTGTAAGCCACTGGACCAATCCGGGCAAGAATCTCGAACGGTCCAATGTATCGCGGGTTCAGTTTTCCCCGTTTCCCAAAGCGAATCATTCCCTTCCAAGGAGAGACCTTTAATAACACGCAATCCCCGACTTGAAATTCTAACGGCTTCCGCCGCTTGTCAGCATAGCTCTTCTGTCGGTCTCGCGATGCTTGAAGTCGAGCTTTGATTTGGATAATCTTCTCCGTCGTCTCTCGAATAATTTATGGTCCTGTTAGAGTACTGGCTGGAGATTGCCCTTTTGCTAGTTGGGTGTCACCCACCTCAGCCCAGCATATGGGCGATCTGCATTTACGCCCGTAGAGAGCCTCGTAAGGAGCAACCTTGATGCTCGTGTGGTAACTGTTGTTGTATGAGAATTCGATCAGAGGCAAGTGGGCATTCCATGACTTGCTGAATTCAATCACGCAAGCTCGGAGCCTATCCTCAAGTGTCTGGATGGTACGCTCGCTCTGACCATCCGTCTGTGGGTGATATGCAGTGCTCATATCAAGTTGTGTTCCCATTGCCTTCTGAAGAGATTGCCAGAATCTTGAAGTGAATCTGATATCTCGATCCGAGATAATAGACACTGGCACTCCATGGAGTCTCACGATCTCCTTGATGTAGATTCGGGTCAGCTTCTCCATCTCGTAGGATTCTTCTATTGACAGGAAATGAGCGGATTTTGTTAGTCTATCGACAATTACCCATATAGCATCCAATCCGTCTGCAGTCTTTGGTAATTTTTTCACGAAGTCCATGGTTATCCTTTCCCATTTCCACTCGGGTATCGCTGGCTGTTGCAATAATCCCGAGGGCTTTTGGTATTCCACTTTCACCTTGGCGCAAGTAAGACACTTGCCCACGTAAGTGGTTATCTCTGCCTTCATATTAGGCCACCAATAATGTTGCTTGATATCCAGATACATATTGTCTGACCCCGGATGAATAGAATACCGCGTCTTGTGGGCTTCATGCATGACTACCTCTCTGAATCCCCCAACTTTGGGAACCCAGATTCTATTAATGAAGTAGTGAGTTCCGTCTTCTTTAACTTCAAGTTCCTTATCCATTCCGCGCAGTTATTCACTAACGACATTCTCCGGCTTCAAAGCGTCCAATTGGGCTTCCTTGATCAGTGTGACTAGATGAGACTAGATGATGATTGATAGAGCCTTCACGCGACGACTGGAATACTCCTTTCGGCTCAGGGCATCGGCTACCATGTTAGCCTTGCCTGGATGATATTTGATCTCACACTCATAATCATTTAACAGTTCAACCCATCTCCGCTGCCTCATATTCAGTTCTTTTTGATTTAGAATGTGCTGGAGGCTTTTGTGGTCTGTAAAGATGGTGCACTTGGTACCATATAGGTAGTGCCTCCAAATTTTCAAGGCAAATACAACCGCCCCCAGTTCGAGATCATGCGTTGTATAATTCACTTCATGAGTTTTTAGTTGTCTGGATGCATATGCAATTACCTTCCCGTGTTGCATAAGGACACAACCTAAACCTTGATTCGAAGCATCACAGTAAACTACGAAGTCTTCGGTTCCCTCCGGTAAGGATAGCACTGGAGCACTACAGAGGGCTTGCTTCAAGGTTTGGAAAGAAATCTCTTGCTTCTCGGTCTAGTTGAAGGGTATTCCTTTTTGCGTCAATGTGGTGAGGGGTTTGGCTACCTTGGAGAAGTTCTGAATGAACCTTCGGTAGTAGCCTGCAAGACCCAAGAATTGGCGAATTTCTGTTGGCGTTGTCAGAATTGCCCAGTCTTCAATGGCTTTGACCTTGGATGGATCTACATGAATTCGTTCCTTGCTGACAACATGACCCAAGAAATTTACACTGCGGAGCCAAAACTCGCACTTGGAGAGTTTCGCATACAAGTTTTCAGCCCGCAGGGTCTTTAAGATTTGTCGGATATGTTGGCTATGATCTTCTTCGCTTCGAGAGTATATGAGAATATCATCGATGAAAATGATTACGAAATTGTCAGGAAATGGGCGGCATACTCGATTCATGAGGTCCATAAATGCAGCGGGGGCATTTGTTTGACTGAAGGTCATCACGACGAATTCGTAATGGCCGTAACGAGTTCGGAAAGCAGTCTTAGGAATGTCCTCATCTCGTAATTTGAGTTGATGATAACCGGATATCAGGTCTATCTTTGAAAAGTAACTAGCCCCTTGAAGCTGGTCAAATAGATCATCGATTCGGGGAAGTGGATACCGGTTTTTGATGGTAAGCTTATTTAATTCCCTATAGTCAATGCACATCCTGAAGGATCCGTCTTTCTTTTTAACGAAAAGAACTGGAGCTCCCCATGGAGAGAAGCTTGGTCTTATGAATCCTTTATTCAAGAGTTCGCTTAGTTGGCTTGACAATTCTTGCATTTCAACAGGAGCCAATCTATAGGGTGATTTGGCGATTGGAGTGGCTCCAGGCACTAGGTCGATTCGGAATTTGACTTGTTGTTCTGGGGGTATTCCCGGAAGATCTTCTGGAAACACATCCGGGAAGTCACATGCCACTGGAATGTTTTGAATGTTTGCTTCCTCTTTGGTTTTATCTACCACATGAGCAAGGAATGCGTAGTTCTTCTTTTGTAGACACTTTTGTGCCTTGATACACGAGATAAGGCGAAGGTTTGTGCCGGGTTTATCTCCATAGATTATTAGGGTTTCGTGGTTGGGAAGATGAAGGCGAACGGCCTTCTCGTGACACATAATATCGGCATGATGGGGGCTTAACCAATCCATGCCAATTATCACATCAAAACTCCTTATATTTACAGACATCAAATCTATTTGGAAAGTGTGGTTGTTTAATGTTATTGTGCAACCTACATAGATTTCCTTAGCTGATTCTGTTTTCCCATTAGCCATTTCCACCGTGAAGGTTTCATTGAGCTTCTGGGGTTGTTGTTTTAGCAAATGTTTGAACTTATTACTCACAAAACTCCGTTCTGCCCCACTATCAAATAGAATGCATGCGTATGACTTGTTAAGTAGGAACGTACCGATGACAACAGCTGGGTCCTGCACTGCTTCACCCTGACCCATTGTCAGCACTCTCCCTGCTGCTCGTGCCCTTGATTGTTTGTGTTGGGGCAATTACGCCTGAAATGACCGGTTTTCCCACATCTGTAACAGGTATAACTGGCCCCAGCATTGGTGTTGTTGTTATTGTTGTTGTTGTTGTTGTTGTTGTTGTTGTTGTTTCACATCTAGTTTTGTTGAAGCTGAGCCCTTCAATACTTTGTTGTATGGCCCTTCCGGTTGTACCTTGTGCAAATCATCTCTGTGCATTCCCCATGATGGTGGAAGTTGCATTTGTTACATTTGGGGAGATTTCCTGAATACTACTTTGGGGCATTTGGCGTGGATGAGGCTGGAGCATGTGGTGTGGTGGTAGCTTGAGTTGCAGCATGAACAGTCACCGTCTGTTGTTTCTTAGATGATTCCATGTTTTGTTTTCCCTTTCTCTTGTTGTTTTTCCCTTTTTTGCTCTCACCTTCTTTCTTAACCTCCGCTTCTACTGTTATGGTACCCTTCTTGTTGCCATGGCCATACAATTTCTTGGCCAGTCTCTTGGCGCTATTAAACGTCTTAGGGTTTGCTGCAATGACATTCCCTTGGATAGGCACAGTTAATCTCCAGATAAATCTCTCAATCTTTTTCCCTTCTGAGGTAATCATTTCGGGACACAGAAGAGATAGCTCACTAAACCTGGATATGTATGCGTCGATATCGTAGTTTTGAACCGTGAGGTTCCACAGTTCTTGTTCCATCTTCTGGATTTCGCCTCTTAGACAGTATTCAGCCAGCATCATTTCTTTGAGCTCTTCCCATGGTAACGCGTTCGCCACCGGGAGTGTCATGGCCTCTATGTGGCCATTCCACGAGGAGAGAGCTTGATCAGTGAATGTGCAGGCCGTAAACTTGACCTTGCATCCATCTGGACACCCGCAGATTTCAAAAAAGGATTCCACTTTCTCAATCCAACGCTTCAGGGCTATCACGCCTCCTGTTCCATTAAAGGTTCAAGGATTGGCGTTGGTGAAATCCTTGTAGGTGCAGGTTCGCATGGTTTGTCCCTTGATTCGTGCTTCCGGCTCCCTGGTCGTTGCCTTCTCCGTTGTTTCCATTGCGAATTTGCGCAAGTGCTGTAGTGACCGCAGCGGACACTGCTGCTTGGAATGCAACCGAGTTTATCTCCGGCGGGGTTGGTGTTGCGTTGTTTCCACGGTTAGGTCTTTGAGGCATCTTTATGTCAAAGAACAGAAAGATGTTGAGTGCTTATTGTTTTGCGAGTTTTAATATTCCATAGACTAGGCGTATCGAGTGTGTATTTAAGTAATTTCATGCATTAACATAAAACAAGGGAATAAGACACATAGCAGATAACAACATCATGATAAAGACATAAAGCATTTTCATTAATACTAGTTGTTTTAATACATGAAAATTTGCCAGAAGGCATACAGTACATGGAGAAATATAAAATCCGACAGCATGACGACCCTATGAGTAGTGTGATCACTTAAACATAAGGTCGATAGTACATAAGGTAAAACAGATGGTAATCGTAACAGGAGCACATGAACAGGTGCTAGTCGCGACGGGGTGGATCCGGTGGTGCTGATGATGAGGTGGAGGCACCTTGCAGCCTAGCCAGATGGCGCTCGGCGTCCTGAAGTCGGGATTCCATCGCTTCCTGATGCATCTGGTAGTCTCTGACTACCTCGTGCGTCATCCTCTCCGTACGCTCCATTGCGGCTCTCATGGCCACCATTTGGCCAGTGGTCACCTGCGCCTGCTCGCCTATATCGTGAGTCCTCCTCACTATCACTGGCAAGGCTCGATCGTCGGGTCCACCGTGACTTAGATCGTAAAACTTCCGGTCCATACCAAACGGGGGCTGCACCCCCTGCTGGCGGCTCCATCTCCAAATGTCATGTGCCCATGGGGGCGTAGGTTCGTTGGGACCCATCTGGTGTGGGGGCACCCTGGCCATGTACGGAGGGTTGATGACTTCGGATCCTGTGTCCGAGTCATCGGAGTCGCTGCCCTCCGCCTCTTCCTCGTCCGAGTCGGCTACTGGTTCTGCCGGTCCCTCTTCAGGCTCCTCTTCCGATTCTTCTTCGGGTTCTTCCTCGGGTTCTAACCATCCACCATTTCCCTGATTGGGGAAATGGGGATCTCCAGGGTGATGAAATCCAGCCATGAAGTCTGCACGAGGGGTGTAAGACGTCGTAAAAATTCTAGTCACGTATGCATATAGTATTTCCAAAAATACTCTTATAGTATTTTAATTATTTATGTTTGAATTCCTGAGGAGTTTAGAATAGGTGGTGAGTTCCTAAGTTAACTTCCCGCCGTAATTACCCCCAAACACATGTCGGTCATATTTTGAATAAATATAGTTGATCATGCTATACTTACCCCCAATATGACTACATAACTGCGCGGGTTTAATCACAATGTTCCGTTTCCCTTAGAGACTTTTAATGTTAAAGTTTTAAGGTATGCACTTTATTCAGAGTGTTTTAGTCCCATTGTATTTATAGTTGCATATCATGTATGGTTAGATATGCTAGTTCACTATAAACAATGCTCTGATACCAACCTGTCACACCCCGAACTAGACGGCGGAAACGTCCAAGCTCTGACGGAAGTTCGAAGCCCCGAGATTTCCGAGAAGTTGACTTCTTTCCGGTCGAAGTGCTGTCCGAGTAAAAGCATCATTTTCTTCAACCCGTCACTTCTACCAAGTGAGTTCATACCCCTATCACAACACTTTTAAATGTTTTTTAAATGCTTTTTAAACACTCCTAGGGGGATAATACAAGTAAACACACGGTTAAACTCGTGTGAAAAACATCAATCTTTTACTATAGTTATCTTACTATTGTTATAACTATCATATGAAGTCGTTAACATGCAAAATATCACACATCACAACTTTACCCTCATGGGATACAATATGTTTTATAAATAGAAATATGTTTTATTTATATGTCTGCATACTTCATCATACCAAGGGTAACCATTTCAACTATAACATTATGTTTATACAAGAAAATACAACTCATTATTATGCCTTTGTCAACACTGTAAAAAGGGAAATCATTTCAGAAAATACAAACTTCTTATAGTTTTGTTTACTAATAAAACTATGCATCATTGTTTTAAGTATGACATATTTACTTACAAATCACAGTCTTGGGCATTTGAGACTACTTCTCTCTTTTAGGAAAATATAGGTTTTTCCTGGTTCAATACATTCATTTTATACAACATCGATTTATAACTCATATTATAAGAAAATATCAAATTTTCTGGAAAACAAACGCAAACTTTCGAATGGCATGCATTTACTCAAATAACTACTTATGAGCTCACCAACTTAAATGTGGACACTTTTTCTTTGAAATAACTTGTATTCTCAGGGAATCGCTAAACCAGGTTAGCAACTGCTTTTGGGGACTAATGCTTTGGCGTTAGTAACATCTTTTGGAACATCATATTGTATTTGACTTTTGAAACATGTAATACAACAATCATGTAAACTTTTCAAATATATATTATGGTGGTGTGTACTTTTTTTACTATTCAACTGTTATGATACTGTACATGACGTCCTCCGCCCCCGAACGTTTCCGCCGTTCAGGTTTGGGGGTGTGACAGATTGGTATCAGAGCATTGTTTATAGTGAACTAAGTATATCAAAACCGTTTATTTTCGATATACAACTATAAACACAACTGGGCAAAAACACTCTGATAAAGAGACATACTTTTAAAAATATAGTTTTATTAAAAGTATACATGCATACATTACATAACAATAATTGTATCATATGGAAAACAATATAGAAGTATTATAGATGAGTCGTGCACTACAGGTATGCCTTGGAATATGTAATCGGGACTGGGATAAATATAGCCTGATCAACTATATTTATCCGAGAGCCGACTAACGTATGCCAGGGAATAGCTGCAGTGGGCAACAAGTTTAAAACTTACCAAACTTATAAACTGTAGAACCAAACATAACATGTAGAACACTGTAGGGGTATTTTGTAAATACAATAGCTTAACCTACATGTTTAAATTTACACGCTTTAGTATTTAGACAATTCTCATATCCCTGTTCTCGTACATATACAATGGCCGGATTTCACTTGCCAAGTGACCCCTACTACCCGAACCAAGGTAACGGAGGTTGGTGGAAGATGATCCAGAAGAGGATCCCGAGGAAATAGTGGATGAAGAGGAAGAAGAAGAGGAACGGATGGAAGAAGAAGAAGAGTCAGAGGGGACCGATACAGAGCCCGAAGTGTACAATCCCCCACCAGCCGTCCGACCTCCTGCAATCAGGAGAGGTTTTCAAGGACCAACCCCCATGTGGGGAAACCTCATTCACCAATGGAGCCGACAACAAGGAGTGCGCCCTCCATAGGGGATGTGCCGAGACTTCTACGACGTAAGAAATGGAGGTTCAGCTGACAGGGCACTCCCTGTCATCGTGGATAAAATAGCTAACCAAATCGACCAGTCAAGGATCTCAATGACCCGAATCCGGGAAATCAATGCAACGGCACAAAGCAACACTTCCGTTATATGTCGCTTAGACGAACTACATGATGAGACCCGAATCCACACCGGGACACTCCAGGGCCAAATGGATGCAACCCTCGCTGACATAAGAGAAATGAGGGAGCTACAAGTCCTCCTTGAGAGGCGACTAATGGGAGCCAAACACTCAGAAGCAGAGTCTAGCTCTAAGCGCAGTACGCATCGCAAGTAGTGCTTGCACAACTCCAAATTTTGTTATAGACTAGGACCTCGGCTAAATGTTTTAGTTTTATTAACTTTCGATACTGTAGACCGGTAGATAAGGTCAAATTTTCCCAACATTACAATGTATTCACACTATGGATATCTATTAAAGTATTTGCTTTGTGTGTTAATTCCTTGGATATCACTCAAATTCATAAGTTTATCTGTTATTACATAAACTACTACTATGAATCGAACGCAAATCACTGTTAAGTCGAATCTGAATACATAAAGAATCTAAAATAGTTAAACTTTTTAACACTCGACTTTCAATCATCAAAGACTTATTGTCTTTCATTGTTAATTCTTTGGCAGCAAGATGCCTCCTCGCAGATCTGGCAGACGCGTCAACAATGCAACACCAACACCACCACCACCACCTCCACAATATGATCCCGTCATGATATAGGCTGCTATCACTGCAGCAGTAGCAGCTTCTCTTACCCAAATAAACTCTAACGGCGCTGGTGGAGCTGGAAGCAGTACCAACCACTTGAATCGTGGCACTGGCCATGGTCATACCATGGAATGTACATACAAAGAATTTTCAAATGCAAAGCCAAAGACATTCAACGGGGTAGGAGGAGTCATTGCACTTATGCAATGGTTCGAGAAGACCGAAGCTGTCTTCGAGATATGTGCATGCCCATAAATAAGCAAAGTCAAGTTCGCTGCTTGCACTTTCTCTGATCGAGCCCTCACCTGGTGGAAGGGCCATGTGAAAGCCCTATCTCTCCCAGTTGCTAATGCCATGAGCTGGGAAGATCTCAAAATCTTGATGCTGGAAGAATATTGCTCGAGGGGCGAAATCCAAAAGTTAGAGCAGGAGTTGTGGAACCTAAGGATGACTGGATCGGACCTAGCCACTTACACAACCAGGTTCAGTGATTTGTCAGCCTTGTGCCTAGGAATGGTAAACCCGGAACCGAAGAAGGTGGAGAGGTACATTTGGGGATTATCACCCCAGATCCAGGGGCATGTCCTGGCTTCTAACCCAATCACGTTTGACAGCGCGAAGCGCTTGGCTCAACGATTGATTGATCATGGTGTTAAACAGGGTACTATTACCGCTGCTTCTAAGCCACCGAAGGGGGTAGAGGACCGAAGGAAACCCTGGAACAAGAGAAAGGGGAAAACCACACAGGAAAACCCTAAGAAACAACAAATGGTGAAAGCTCATGCTGTTACTGTCCCGACCGCCTCAACACCAACAAAGTCGTACATCGGCAACCTACCGAAGTGCAATAGATGCAACTTCCATCATCACGGACCCTGCCGTGAAATGCATTGCACTAGGTGCAACAGGAAGGGACACACTGTCCATTTCTGCAAGGAACCGATCTAACCGGCCGCTCCAGCCACAAATGTCGGAGTAGGCCGTACTTGTTACGAATGTGGAGCTACGGGGCACTTCCGAAGGGACTGTCCGAAAGCAAACAACAAGAATGCTGGTGGAGGGGGCAGAGTCTTCGCAATGGGCCAAGAGGAAGCCATTGCCGATCCCACGGTGGTTACGGGTACGTTTCTCCTCGGTAACTCTTATGCATGCATTCTATTTGATAGTGGAGCGGAGAGGAGTTTCGTGAGCCACGATTTTAAAAGTCTACTTAAACAAACACCACAGTCATTAAGCGAAACATTCATAGTAGAAATGGCTAACGGAAAGACAGAAGGCACTAAAGAAATATACTTAAACTGTACTCTCACGCTAAACAACAATTCTTTTCCAATCAACCTTATGCCGGTTTTGTGACAACCGTCAATTTCCGGTCAAATAAAGTCAACAAGTCAAACTGGTCAACTCAATTAACCCTTGTATATTAGGGTTTACATCGTGCTTACTATTGTATAACACACCATCGTAATGCAAGTATCACTTTAAGTCTTCTTGTGTTCAGAAAATCTAAACCCCAATGAGTGTAACTGATGGAACAACTCAATAAAACATTAATACATACCCTTCGGGGGCGTATAACACTCATAACAAGGCAAAACAGGGTTTACAAACCTTGCATTTCGAAGTTAAAACACTCGCAAAGGTCGCAAACAAAGCCTCTCTCAATCTCTCTCACTCTATCTAAATCTCTCCCAAATCTCTCCAAGTATGTGAAATCTCTCCCAAATCTCTCCAAGTATGTGAAATCTCTCCTAAATCTCTCTCAAAATCTCTCTCAACTTTTTATAATCACTCGGGGCATCCCGACCCTTAATTTAGTCAAAAACAATTTGAAACGGAAAGATATATAGAAAAACAGCCCTAAAGGACCGAAACCTCTTAGGAACCGAAGCTACTCCTTAAGGACCGAAACTAGCTTAAAGAACCGAACCTGCCAAGAACCGAACCCGAAGGTCCAGTTCGGGCCCGAACCCTGTACAACCGAAGGTCCCTTTTCGGACCGAACCAGCAGTTCGCTTCTATCAAATCCGAGTTCGCTTCCAACTCCAGTTTCGGCTGCGGGTCTTCCTGTCTCGGACCGAACCCTTCTCTCGGTTCTCATCCAACAATCGAACCCTCCTCTCGGTTCTAAGCACCCAAGGACCGAACCTTCGGCCTGATTTCGGATTTTCACCATTTTTCCCGGTTTTCGACCCCAACTTCGTTTTAAGCTCGTTTTTCGTGATTTTAACGCGGGATTTTCACCCAAACTCGTACTTTGACATAAGAGACCCTAAATATTCATAAATTAATTATATTTTGGGGGAAATCCTTATCCAAGAATAAAATCTATTGGGTTAGATTTTAAGGTGGAGTGTTGACTTTGCCATAAAGTTATGACACAAGCAACCTCCCATACCCACTTTATGACCATCCTCAGTCACTATTCCTCACCACCTAGTCAACTATTTTTCCTTTCACCCTCTTTTTCCAGCAAAGATCTTGATTCAAGGGCTGAAGATCTTCACCACTACTCCCACATTATTCACTCCTTCACCCAAACTCGTTTTTCGTGATTTTAACGCGGGATTTTCACCCAAACTCGTATTTTGACATAAGAGACCCTAACTATTCATAAATTAATCATATTTTGGGGGAAATCCTTATCCAATAATAAAATCCATTGGGTTAGATTTTAAGGTGGAGTGTTGACTTTGCCATAAAGTTATGACACAAGCAACCTCCCATACCCACTTTATGACCATCCTCAGTCACTATTCCTCACCACCTAGTCAACTATTTTTCCTTTCACCCTCTTTTTCCAGCAAAGATCTTGATTCAAGGGCTGAAGATCTTCACCACTACTCCCACATTATTCACTCCTTCACCAAAGAGCAAACCCATTTCTCTCTCTCACTCACTTCCTCTAAACTCGAAATTCAAGGTTGTTCTTGAGCATTCTCCTTCACTTTTGGTAAGTAAATTTCATCTTTCACTTGATTATCTTACACACTTTCACTCAAGTCATGGATTTCCCACACAAACATCGACATATTTGTTCTTAGATCTTCGAATCTTCAAGCTTCTCCCAAGTGTTCTTGACTTGGAAACTTCTTCTCTTCGTCATCCATCCTAAGACATCACTCAAGGTGAGTTCATACCCCCAAATTTTCATGTTTTCTTCAAGTTTTAGGGGGGGGGGAATACAAGTTAAAATACCAAAAAACTTAACTAAACTCAAACACCAGCTTTCAACAAGAAAGTTTAGTTCCATTCACAGACTGTTTTGACCATCTTAAACTTAATATCTTTCAAAATTGTTTAATTTGAAAATAGTTCAGGTTCATACCTTTAAAATGACTACTTGCACATCTCCATACGATGTTTTTACAATTTATGGTGATTTTTACAAAACTGCCTATCATTTCAGAAATGAAATCGGACCAGTCTGTGAATATGAACATTTTCACACAAGTTAGAGACTTCTAAAAGTCATAATAAAAATTATGAATAAACTAGACACATTTTATAAACTCTCAGAGTTTACGGACTTAGTTTTCGACTTCGTATGATTTTTCTATGATTTTCGTAAAACAGTGCAGAAAGGTTAAAAACTAGTTACATAGCTTACAATATTAACAACACTTTGTAGTATGTTGAGCAAAGTGCATAACAATAGGTTTCTAAATGTTGAATGTATTTCTTGTTAGTTTATCATCATAAACAGAAATTAGTCATTCATGATAAGGTTTTCCATTCATTTCGAACACATACTATGGTGTAACTTTTTTCAATTATATTTATGATGGTTGTATTTACTTTGAGCACTATTATACTCGTTGTTGTGATACTATACATGAAGTCCTCCACCCTCGGACGTTTCCGCCATCCTTGGTTTGGGGGTGTGACAGATTGGTATCAGAGTATTGTTTATAGTGAACTAAGTATATCGAACCACATAAGATATACAAACTATAAATGCATTGGGACTAAAGTCTCTGATTAAACATTTTCAAATAACTATACTTTTAGAAATAAATAGTTTCTTGTTAAAAGTATAAGTACATACATGCATACCAGTATAGTGTCACGTCTAAGGAAAACACAAAAGTTAAAAATAGAGGAGTTGTGCAATGTGAATATGCCCTTGGATGTGCAATCAAGTCTGGGAGGAATATAGCCTGATCAACTATATTCGTCCGAGAAGTGACTAGTATGTGCTGGGGGATAGTCATAGTGGACAACAAGTCTATCAAATTACCAACACCCATACAAGAAAATCGTTAAGAACCAAACATAACATTTAAAATACTATAGGAGTATTTTGTGGTACTAAAACTTATGTGAAAACTAAACAGATTCTTGCTAGTAGATCTACAATCGCTAAGTGGATACGCTAAGGTTATATATAACTTAGATATCATAGACTTAGAATCGGTGATCATTGCTTTACTTCCTGTTCCTTGTTTGGTTGTGGTTTTGGAGTATGATCACTTATTCGAAGGTCTATCATATCTTTTGTTATATGTAATGGGTATGCACCGTGTCATTATAGAAGTAACTAAGGAGGATCAAACCCCTATAAGTATTTCTAGGAATATGATTACTATATGCCTCTTACCTTACTCCTATTCTCGCACGGACATCATGGCAAGATTTTACTTACCATGAGACCCCTACTTTCCGAACCCGGAGAGTTAGTGAGTGTTTAGGAAAAGAGTCGGAAGTGGAGCCAGAGGTCGACAACTCTCCTTGTATAGCAAGAACTCTCGCGAACCGTTTCGACTACATCGAACTTGTGCCCCATTGGGCAGCATTGATCGAGGGGTGGAGTCGCCATCAGCAACAGCAATCGCCATTTGGAGACCAACGAGGTTGCGATGACCTCAACCATGGGGGACCAGTTAACAGAGCCCTCCCGGTGATGACCCAGCAGATCACGAATATCGAATTAGGGAACTGCGTGCTGCTACAGACGCTACCATCTCACAAACTCGAGACTTGGAAAGAGACTACTATTTCAGCGACCAACTCATTAAGGACCTTGTCGCCACACGGGCGAAGGCAAGATAGCGTCAGGATAGACACTCGACACTCGAAGAGAGAGTGGTCGCAGCCAAGCATAGGTTGGCAGAACTACATGACGCATCGGATTCGTTTCAAGCACCATCGGGGACGTATTATCGTGAGCAGAGTTCATTTTACTCACAAGACCTTGTAGATTAGGTCTATGAGTATGCGTTGGTGCAACCCTCCTCCATGTGTAGGCCCGACCCTGCGAGTTAGTGATTACACTAGTCGAGAGATTTATTTGCGGTCCAAACTTTTCCTTGCAATGATGTAGTGTAGACCTGCATCAGGCTCAAAACCTTTCTCTAAAAACTAAATATACTAGAATCATACAAATGAAATGGGCATGCGTATTATTTCATTGGGAGCAATACTACTAAGAATTCATAAGTTTATTATATATAGACTCTCGTTATGAATTATTTTCAGAACACCACAAAAACTAGAACACGATACACTCAGAACTAAGATAAACTTAGTGAGATAACTCCCGACGTATAAACCCTTATTCAAGACTCATTAACATCTCACTTTTTTAAACCTCATGGTTGAAAGGTGCCTTTTTCCGTGGACCTATAGGGGCGATCATACCAGTACTAATGCACCGGATCCCATCATAACTCCTCAGCTAAGTGTGTTTGGGCAAAGATAATCCTAGGATGGGTAAAACTTAACAGTCGTACAAAACCTACTTTTACCCACTACTATAACTCCCTCTCAGGAATGTTAGCAGAAACATCGAGAATAGTTCAGTAAAGTGTGAAATTTACATGTATATAAATGATAAGGATAACTAGGGATAATCATCCCCACTCACGAAATCGTTTCTCACCATGAAACAAAGTTATGTCTTCACAAGGAGGTAACCAGCCAGCAAGCAAGGAACAAATCCTGTAGATAGACTCTGCTACTTTTCAAGCTGCGGTCACGGCAGCCGTGACATCCGTCATGGCGCAACTCAATGCTAACAACGCCAACGGAGACGAAGGCGGCGTCGTAAATACTAACTGCAGTAACAGTCAAGAACACCAGCGGGTGTCTACCAACGAAGGCACCTCAGGCCACAAACCTAAGAGTAAGAAACGAGAGTTTTGGGACAAAAAGAAGCGCAAACTATCTCAAAAACGCGCTAAAAGACAACGATTTGTGGCTGCCCCTTCAATTACAACAACAGTCACGACACATGCCTTGACATTAGCCACAACGTCGGACACTCAAGCACCGGTCAGACAATATATGGGAACACTACCAAAGTGTAGCAAGTGTAACTACCATCATAAAGGGGTTTGTCGGGTATTGCACTGTAAAAACTGCGACAGGAACGGGCATACTGCCCGCTTCTGCAGGACTCAGGCCCAACTCATTGCTTCAATCACCAATACCAGTGTAAGTCCAGTATGCCACCTATGCGGTGAAACGGGACACTTCAAGAGAGATTGTCCGACTGAGAGGAATGACGGAGGAACAGAAGGAGTGTGACAACCGAACCAGCAGGAGCAACAAGGAACCTTACTAGGACTTTTGGGGATATTTCAAAAACAAGAACGTTTAAGTATCATATGTTTGTAAGGTATGTGGTATGTTTGCTAAGATTCTCACCTTTCAAAAAGCAGTTAAAATACACTATCGTTCAATCGAATCAAAACACTTATATACATAGGTAGATCATAGATAAACCTGTTAAGGATCATAATATGAAGTATCATCACTAGTTAACAAAACACTCTTACTATCAGTACTAGTAGCAGCAATGCGAATCATCTGCGATAATAATAACACCGACAAATACATGACATGCTAACAAGAAGCACATGATGCTCCATCTCCCTAACGAATATTTCGTACGAATACAACTTAACGCATGTTTTACTAAAAAGATCTGTTGTCATCATTCGGTTTGGATTGGTTCAATCCTTACCTTCCCAGTTGAATGTGCTACGAAAAGACCCTTCACCTAACTCGCTGAATATCGAAACCCTCGTCTCTCATAAACACAAATCTGACACGGACCTCCGGGTCATCCCTCGTTGCGAAACCCCGAAGCACTCATTGGAAGAGCATAACACCTTCCAAACCTTTTCAAATTAATCCTAGTAAACCCTTCGAGAATATCACTCGCATAACAAGTCAAGATCAAGCACGGAGGCTTGGGACGAATAAGGTTAGCCTATCACTACTAAGTGTATACGCGAGGTCAATATATAATTAAGATTCTACGCACATTGGATGTGTGCTTCCGCCCTATTTCCTGTTCCGTGTCTGGTTGTGGACTTGGGGCAGAGTCACCCATCCGACTGTCTTACCAACCTTAATTACATACGACCTATATGCGCGAGTTAATGATAGATGGACCAGGTACGAGTCCTACCATGAACTTTGGGACAAGGCTACCCAGGAGTGCGAGTGGACGTTTTACCATTTGAATGAGTCTAGTTGTGTAAACCCAACCCATATGCTCCCTACCGATCAAAACGGCAAACGAGAAAGCAAGAAACCGCCCTCCAAACACTGAAGCAGGCCCTATGCAGCGCTCCGAGGAGAAGTCATTACTTATGCCTCAAAATGGATAAGGACGTACGGGGTCGGCTAGGTCATGCATGACCTCGAACTAGGAGCAGTAGTATTCGCCCTAGAGATCTGGAGGCACTATCTCTACGACACGAAATGTACAATCTTCACCGATCATAAGAACCTAGAAAGCAAGAAACCACCCTCCAAACACTGAAGAAGGCCCTATGCAGCGCTCCGAGGAGAAGTCATTACTTATGCCTCAAGACGGATAAGGACGTACGGGGTCGGCTAGGTCACGCATGACCTCGAACTAGGAGCAGTAGTATTCGCCCTAGAGATATGGAGGCACTATCTCTACGACATGAAATGTACAATCTTCACCGATCATAAGAACCTAGAAAGCAAGAGCGGCAGGACACGTTATCCCATGAATCGGTTCTGGATATCAAAGTTAGTGGATTCAAAGGCGTCGTTACAAACGAAGCACACAAAACTCGTTACTCCGTTCATCCAGGCTCAGAAAAGATGAATCTGGACCTCAAAAAGCGATATCGGTGGCCGAATAGGAAAGCTGACCTCGCTACATATGTGGACGAGTATCTAACTTGTGCCAAGGTCAGGGTAGAATCACAGAAGCCTTCGAGTTTCCTACAACAACCAGTGATACCCGAAAGGAAGTGGAAACAGATAACCATGGAATTCATAACCAAGTTACCACGCACTTCCTACCAATCGAAGAAACCGACAAGATGGAGAAATTGACTAGAACGTACATCAAAGAGATTGTACGACTGCATGTTATGTTAATGTCCATCACCTCCGATAGAGATAGTAGATTCACTTCGCAAATTTGGCAATCAATACAAAAGTCTCTGGGAACTAGGCCGGATATGAGTACAGCCTACCACCTACAAACCGACAGGCAGAGCAAAAGGAACGGTTCAAACCCTGGAAGAAATGCTAAGAGCTTGTGTGGTTGATTTTGGTAAAGTTTGGGTTACCTATTTAATACATGTTGAATTCTCGTACAAAAACAGTTATCACACTAGCATCAAGGTCACTCCATTCAAAGCTCTCTATAGCCGTAAGTGCAGATCACCGATGCACTGGACTGAAAGGGGAGGTACACAACTAACAAAGGGGCGAGTCCCTAACAGCACCCTCATTGGCCCTGAAATCATAAGAGGGACTACAGAAAAGATCGTACAAACCTGAGAAAGACTGAAAGCATCTCGAGAGTGACAAAAGAGCTGCACAGATAAGCGATGCTAACCCTCGGGATTACGGTCTGGTAACCGAGTTCTACTAAAGGTCCCACCATTGAAGGGAATGATATGTTTCGGTAAACGTGGGAAACTAAATCCAGAGTACACCGGGCCATTCAAAATCCTTGCCAGGATTGGCCCAGTGACATCCAAACTTCGTCTACCACGAGAACTTAATATTGTACACCCGACCTTCCACATGTCAAAATTAAAGAAGTGCTTCTCCGACGAGACTCTTGTTATCCCTCTTGTCGAGATTGAAATCAACGAGAGTCTCCACTTCGTGGAAGAACCGGTAGAAATCATGGATCGAGAGATCAAAAGAACGAAATCAAGGTCGCATCCCTGTTGTGAAGGTCCGTTGGAACGTAAAACGAGGACCCGAGTTCACCCGAGAACGCGAAGACCAAATGAAACAAAAATACCCGCATCTTTCCCCAACTCTCGAAGTCCCGGTCAAAGTGCTAATTTCGGGACGAAATTCATTCTAACGGGGGGATGATGTGACAACCGTTAATTTCTGGTCATGTCAAGTCAAATAAAGTCAACAAGTCAAACCGGTCAACTCAATTAACCCTTTTATATTAGGGTTTACATCGTGCTTACTATTGTACAACACACCATCGTAATGCAAGTATCGCTTTAAGTCTTCCTGTGTTCAGAAAATCTAAACCCTAATGAGTGTAACTGATGGAACAACTCAATAAAACATTAATACATACCCTTCGGGGGCGTATAACACTCATAACAAGGCAAAACAGGGTTTACAAACCTTGCATTTCGAAGTTAAAACACTCGCAAAGGTCGCAAACAAAGCCTCTCTCAATCTCTCTCACTCTATCTAAATCTCTCCAAGTATGTGAAATCTCTCCCAAATCTCTCCAAGTATGTGAAATCTCTCCTAAATCTCTCTCAAAATCTCTCTCAACTTTTTATAATCACTCGGGGCATCCCGACCCTTAATTTAGTCAAAAACAACTCGAAACGGAAAGATAAACGGAAAAACAGCCCTAAAGGACCGAAACCTCTTAAGAACCGAAACCTCTCTTTAGAACCGAAGCTACTCCTTAAGGACCGAAACTAGCTTAAAGAACCGAACCTGCCAAGAACCGAACCCGAAGGTCCAGTTCGGGCCCGGAACCTGTACAACCGAAGGTCCCTTTTCGGACCGAACCAACAGTTCGCTTCTATCAAATCCGGGTTCGCTTCCAACTCCAGTTTCGGCTTCGGGTCTTCCTGTCTCGGACCGAACCCTTCTCTTGGTTCTCATCCAACAAGTGAACCCTCCTCTCGGTTCTAAGCACCAAAGGACCGAACCTTCGGCCTGATTTCGGATTTTCACCCTTTTTCCCGGTTTTCGACCCCAACTTCGTTTTAAGCTCGTTTTTCGTGATTTTAACGCGGGATTTTCACCCAAACTCGTATTTTGACATAAGAGACCCTAAATATTCATAAATTAATCATATTTTGGGGGAAATCCTTGTCCAAGAATAAAATCTATTGGGTTAGATTTTAAGGTGGAGTGTTGACTTTGCCATAAAGTTATGACACAAGCAACCTCCCATACCCACTTTATTACCATCCTCAGTCACTATTCCTCCCCACCTAGTCAACTATTTATCCTTTCACCCTCTTTATCCAGCAAAGATCTTGATTCAAGGGCTGAAGATCTTCACCACTACTCCCATATTATTCACTCCTTCACCAAAGAGCAAACCCATTTCTCTCTCTCACTCACTTCCTCTAAACTCAAAATTCAAGGCTGTTCTTGAGCATTCTCCTTCACTTTTGGTAAGTAAATTTCATCTTTCACTTGATTATATTACACTCTTTCACTCAAGTCATGGATTTCTCACACAAATATCGACATATTTGTTCTTAGATCTTCGAATCTTCATGCTTCTCCCAAGTGTTCTTGACTTGGAAACTTATTCTCTTTGTCATCCATCCTAAGAGATCACTCAAGGTGAGTTCATACGCCCACATTTTCATGTTTTCTTCAGGTTTTAGGGGGGGGGGGGAATACAAGTTAAAATACCAAAAAACTTAACTAAACTCAAACACCAGCTTTCAACAGGAAAGTTTAGTTCCATTCACAGACTGTTTTGACCATCTTAAACTTAATATATTTCAAAACTGTTTAATATGAAAATAGTTCAGGTTCATACCTTTAAAATGACTACTTGCACATCTCCATAAGATGTTTCTACAATATATGGTGATTTTTACAAAACTGCCTATCATTTTAGAAATGAAATCGGACCAGTCTGTGAATATGAACATTTTCACACAAGTTAGAGACTTCTAAAAGTCATAATAAAAATTATGAATAAACTAGACACATTTTGTAAACTCTCAGAGTTTACGAACTTAGATTTTGACTTCGTATGATTTTTCTATGATTTTCGTAAAACAGTGCAGAAAGGTTAAAAACTAGTTACATAGCTTACAATATTAACAACACTTTGTAGTATGTTGAGCAAAGTGCATAACAATAAGTTTGTAAATGTTGAATGTATTTCTTGTTAGTTTATCATCACAAACAGAAATTAGTCATTCATGATAAGGTTTTCCATTCATTTCGAACACATACTATGGTGTAACTTTTTTGAATTATATTTATGATGGTTGTATTTACTTTGAGCACTATTATACTCGTTGTTGTGATATTATACATGAAGTCCTCCACCCCCGGACGTTTCCGTCATCCTTGGTTTGAGGGTGTGACAGGTTTCAATAAAAAGTTTCGACGTTATCATAGGCATGGATTGGCTGAGTTCTCATCGTGTGAACATTTTATGTTACGAAAAGGCCGTTCGCCTTAATCTGCCAAATGGAGAAACCCTCGTTATTTATGGCGATAAACCCAGTACACATCTTCGTATCATCTCTTGTGTCAAAGCTCAAAAATATTTATGCAAGGAATTCCATGCGTTTTTGGCACACATCGTTGATGTAAAGCGAGGAGTAGAAGACATCAAGAGCGTGCCTGACGTCTGTGATTTTCCCGATGTCTTCCCCGAAGATCTTCCAGGAGTACCTCCTGCAAGACAAGTCGAATTTAGAATCGACTTAATTCCTGGAGCCACCCCTCTAGCCAAAGCACCGTATCGTTTAGCCCCAGCAGAGATGCAAGAATTATCCAGTCAACTGAACGAACTGCTCAGCAAAGGATTCATCAGACCAAGCTTCTCACCTTGGGGAGCACCAATGTTGTTCGTGAAGAAGAAGGACGGATCGTTTAGAATGTGCATCGACTACAGAGAGCTAAACAAACTCACCATCAAGAACCAGTATCCCCTGCCACGAATAGACGATTTGTTCGATCAACTCCAAGGGGCAAATTACTTTTCAAAGATCGATCTGAGATCGGGATATCACCAACTACGAGTCCTAGAAAGCGATATTCCTAAGACGGCGTTCCGAACAAGATACGGTCACTACAAATTTGTAGTGATGCCTTTCGGACTAACCAATGCACCCACCGTGTTCATGGACTTAATGAATAGGGTATGTTGTTCGTTCCTGGACAAATTTGTGATCGTATTCATAGATGACATACTCATTTATTCAAGGAGTAAAGAAGAACATGGTCAGCACTTGAGACAAGTCTTGGAGACACTACGAGCATAGAAGCTTTATGCAAAGTTCTCAAAGTGCGAATTTTGGATTAGGAAGGTGGACTTCCTAGGTCACGTGGTCAGCAAAGAGGGAATTCTCGTGGACCCCTCCAAAATCAAGGCGATCAAAAATTGGTCAGCACCGAAGACGCCAACCGAAATTCGCCAATTCCTAGGACTTGCTGGCTATTACCGCAGGTTCATATAGAATTTCTCCAGCATCGCAAAACCCCTTACCTCCCTGACGCAAAAGGGAGTAGCTTTCAACTGGGGAGAAAAACAGGATGCTACATTTCAAACCCTAAAGTAAGCCCTATGCAGCGCACCCATTTTGTCTCTCACGGACGGGACAAAAGACTTCGTAGTATACTGCGATGCGTCCAATCAAGGGCTGGGTTGTGTGCTGATGCAACGAGGAAAGGTTATTGCTTACGCCTCACGACAACTAAAAACACACGAGGTCAACTACACCACTCATGACCTAGAGCTTGGGGCATTAGTGTTCGCCCTGAAGATTTGGAGGCACTACCTATACGGGACAAAGTGCACCATCTTCACGGACCACAAGAGCCTTCAACACATATTCGACCAGAAGGAGCTAAATATGAGACAACGACGTTGGGTCGAACTACTCAACGACTACGAATGTGAAATTCGTTATCATCCGGGTAAAGCCAATGTGGTGGCGGATGCCCTAAGTCGGAAGGAGTACTCTGGTTGAAGAGTGAAAGCGCTAACCATGACAATCCATTCACGCCTGTCAATGCAAATCAAGGAAGCCCAACTGGAAGCCTTGAAATCAGAAAACATGACAGGTGAAGCACTTAGAGGAATTGACAAGAATCTAGAAATCAAGAGTGACGGAGTTCGTTATCTCATGAATCGAATCTGGACACTGAAATTTGGTGGATTTAGAGAGGTGGTCATGAATGAAGCTCACAAGACTCGATACTTCGTACACCCAGGTTCAGATAAGATGTATCTGGATCTCAAGCAACTCTATTGGTGGCCAAACATGAAAGCAGAGATTGCTACCTACATTGGCAAGTGCTTAACTTGTGCCAAGATCAAGGTAGAACACCAAAAACCCTCAGGTCTACTCCAGCAACCCGAAATACCTGAGTGGAAGTGGGAGCAGATTGACATGGATTTCATAACCAAACTACCCAAGACGCAAGGTTGTCACGATACCATTTGGGTGATCGTCGACAGGTTAACCAAGTCTGCCCACTTCTTGCCAATCAAGGAGACCGATAAGATGGAAAGACTGACAAGGACTTACGTCCGGGAAATCGTGCGACTTCACGGAGTGCCAAAATCTATTATCTCGGACAGAGATAGCAGATTCACATCACGATTCTGGCAATCACTGCAGAAAGCCTTGGGAACTAGGCTAGATATGAGTACAGCCTATCACCCACAAACTGACGGACAGAGTGAGAGGACTATCCAAACCCTAGAAGAATGTTACGGGCTTGTGTAATAGACTTCGGTAAAGCATGGGACATCCACTTACCGTTAGTTGAATTCTCGTATAACAACAGTTATCACACTAGCATCAAGACTGCTCCTTTTGAAGCCCTCTATAGCCGCAAGTGCATATCACCTCTGTGCTGGGCGGAAGTGGGTGACACACAGTTGGCGAGAGGCCTAGTCCCTGATAGCACTCTCCCTAGTCCAGAAATCATTAGAGAGACGACTGAAAAGATCGTCCAAATCCGTGAACGACTGAAAGCCTCAAGAGATAGACAAAGGAGCTACGCCGACAAGAGACGAAAACCCTTGGAATTTCAGGTTGGTGACCGCGTCCTACTGAAGGTCTCACCCTGGAAGGGAATGATACGCTTTGGGAAGCGTGGAAAACTAAATCCAAGGTACATTGGACCTTTCAAAGTTACTGCCAGGATTGGTCCAGTAGCTTATAGACTCCAACTACCACTCGAACTTAACAACGTACATCCTGTGTTTCACGTTTCTAACCTAAAGAAGTGTCTATCTGATGAAACCCTTGTAATTCCCCTCGAAGAAATCGAATTGAACAAAAATCTTAACTTTGTGGAAGAACCCGTCGAAATCATGGATAGGGAAATCAAACGAACAAAGCAAAGTCGCATACCAATAGTGAAGGTTCGTTGGAATGCTAAGCGGGGACCTGAATTCACTTGGGAGCGAGAAGATCAGATGCAACAAAAGTACCCGCATCTCTTCCCTCGTCCATAGACACTTACTTTGTAAATAATTTCGGGACGAAATTCCCTCTATCGGGGGGATGATGTAACAACCCGATATTTCAAGTCAATATAACGATCCAAAGTCAAGTATTGTAACCTATCTTAATATAATAGGAATAACGTCAAAAATGAAATGTTCAAAAATCTCAATGTGAATGTACTAAGTGGTAGATATCGTATCCAGGTTTCCAAAAATATAAAGAACACTAAAAATCCGAGTTATAACGAAGAAGTTATAATCAATCGAAAATCCGCAAAAAAACTGGCAAAACACTATTAAGCGTAAAACACGAAATAGAGATCGAGCGACTTTTAGCCAACGCAACCTAAACGAGAATCGAAGACCCCAACAATAGTAATGCAACGGTAAAAAGACAGACGAAATCGGACGTCGGATGAAGGAGTTATGGATTTTTAACGGACTTTTCCAGTCCCGGCCTGTTAAAAATACAATATTAAATATAAAGTCAAAATTTGCCGACGGAGTCTAAACGAAAGTTGTAGAGCATAATCTCACCTACTCGTGGATATAAAGAACGTCGAAATCGGAGCTTGTATGCGAGAGATATAAATTTTTGAAGTTCGGGGCACGAAACCCCACACTGTCAGAAACTCACGACGTGAGACTGAAGCTCACGACGTGAGCTAGTGACTGATGGGTGCCAGGCTCGGGCTATCATACGTCAAGTCTACGGGAGCGGATAAGATCGAGCTCACGACGTGAGCCACTCCATGCTCACGACGTGAACTCCGAAAATGGACCCTATAAATAATAGGTCGAGGGTTCCGAGTTTTGCTGCTCAATTCTATTCCATCTCCTACTTTTGCTCTGTGTTTAGCATCCCGAGACCACCCCTACGCCCCGGTTTCATATCCAAGCTCTGAAGGAAGTTCGAAGCCCCGAGATTTCCGAGAAATCGACTTCTTTCCGGTCGAAGTGTTGTCCGAGTAAAAGCATCATTTTCTTCAACCCGTCACTTCTACCAAGTGAGTTCATACCCCTATCACAACAGTTTTAAATGTTTTGTAAATGCTTTTTAAACACTCTTAGGGGGAGAATACAAGTAAACACACGGTTAAACTCGTGTGAAAAACATCAATCTTTTACTATACTTATCTTACTATTGCTATAACTATCATATGAAGTCGTTAACATGCAAAACATCACACATCACAACTTTACCCTCATGGGATACAATATATTTTATAAGTAGAAATATGTTTTATTTATATGTCTGCATACTACATCATACCAAGGGTAACCATTTCAACTATAACATTATGTTTATACAAGAAAATACAACTCATTATTATGCCTTTGTCAACACTGTAAAAAGGGAAATCATTTCAGAAAATACAAACTTCTTATAGTTTTGTTTACTAATAAAACTATGCATCATTGTTTTAAGAATGACATATTTACTTACAAATCACAGTCTTGGGCATTTAAGACTACTTCTCTCTTTTAGGAAAATATAGGTTTTTCCTGGTTCAATACATTCATTTTATACAACATCGATTTATAACTTGCAATCGGTACCACCATCATGAACACAGAATGTAACCAAAACACGCACCCCTTTCCGCCGACTGAGCTCTCCACGAACACTGACGACAACCAAAAACTCTGCAGGAGGCCACCGTAGGGAAATGACGGCAGTGTCGGACGCCAGTAGTCGCAATCGGAGAAGAAACGGGAGAAGAATAAGCTAACCGGCCAGGAACACCGATATACTTAATGTTCGGCGATGGACGCGCCTTCGATCGGCAGCAACCACAGCGGCAAGGCGGCTGTGACTCGTCCCTCTTCACGTCCGACTGAACGATGTCCACCACTGGTCTTCGTCCTCAGCCACATCAGAAACGGCGACAACGACACTTGGCTCGGTGGCTTGCGGCCTCAACACGGTGATGTTGGCGCCGGAATAGAAGAAGGGAGGGTGGCGGTTGTTGTATTCCTTTAGGGTTAGGGTTCCCGGTAGGGTGACGAGTTTATATACCCCGATCCCTTAAGCTTTATCCCATAATAACATAAATGGTCCCTCCTTCTATTATTCTTTTCAAAACGAATCCGTAATTTACCGTTTAAACCCCGCCTTCTGAAATCCTTTACAAATCAAGTCCAATACTTACCAAACACACCCTGATTTCTGAAAATCTTTACAAGATAAGTCCCGAAAATATCACTTTAACCTCCGAAACTCCAAATCATGTCATTTGACTCCCTGAAACCAACACCCCGCTAATTATTATTTGATTTTGGGCTATAATAATATATAATAATAATAATAATTACTTATCAGGGTTCAGGGTTTATTATTTAATTACTCTATTTTAAACGGAATGTTACATGGTGAGTTCCCCAAAATATCACACACCATACATAACAAACATATAATGGGCCCCGCCCGGAATCGAGCCCCACTCGGAACAGATCTTTCAGTCATCAGGCCCCGCTTGACATTGGGCCCTGCTCGGTATATATACACACATATAAACACATGCATAAAAATCACAAAGATAAATAACATACAATATAATTATCAGGCCCTGCCCGGCATCGGGCCCGCCCGGTAAACATATCATAAAACATACATGCATAGTCATACATACAACTAGCATCATAGTCATAATAAACCATGGATCGACATTGGTGCCTTCGACCCGCTAAACACAGTGAGGAAACTCACCTCAAGCTGCTAAGTCGCTCAGATAAAGTCTCGATCTGCTGATCCGGAAATTCCCCGCACTACATCATCAAATAATATCTAATTAATAATTGGATCTCAACCCATAATCAAGATTCTAAATTACTTGACCAACATTTAGGGTAAAAGACCATTTTACCCTTTTCTTTCTTGGCCTAAAGACAATGCCCAACCCACTTACCCAAAAGGCCCAAATTCCTAAATGACATCCCAAGGCCCAATATGACCCAACTTCCTAATTTGGCCCAAAATCATCATGGACCTAATTCCAAGAAAGCCCATGCTCTAACCATGACCCAAAGTCATAAGTCCAATGGCCCAACAAGGCCCAAACCCTAAAAGCCCAAAATAATCCCGAGTCAAAAGGCCCAAACGTCGAAAGCACACTTCACCGAGTACGCTCGGCGTACTCCTCGTACGCGCAACGTACGATTGTTGACTCGAAAACGGGTGGCTGACCCAGTAGGTTCAGCGTACCAGGGATTACGCCCTGCGTACCGACAGAGTCCCTTTTACCAACCTTGTCTTAACCACTTAATCTCTTAACGTTAAAACCTCAGGTCTACTTCATTTCAAGGTATTAATGCATAAAGTTGGCAACTTTATCATCTTGCATGTCTTAATGGGACCCAAAACCTGATTTTGTCCATTAAGACCCATAATAAGGACTCTAACTCATGCATGGACCAATATCATTCATCAATATAGCACCTTTTTACACAAAGAACATCAGGGGGTGTTAAGATCTAGCATCTTATCTCATGGAGTGACTCAAACTCCCAAAGGGAACCCAAAAGACCATAATAAGCTAAAAAAACAAGCCCTAATCTCATTCTAACACAAAGAGGTTCCAAGATAAGAACTTTATACCTTCTGGAGCTAGCAAACTTGATGAAGATTCTGGATCTACAACCTCAAGTCCAACCAAAGCTTGGTCACCAAGCACCACCTTCTTTAATGCACACAAAACACACCAAAGTTACTTCCAAAGCTCAAGAACACAATATGGGAGGCTAGGGATTCAATCTTAGGGTTTAGGAGGTATGGAGGCTGAAAAGAGGCAAAGCTCATGGGACATAATGAGATTATATAGGGATAAAACCCTAAAGATTAGGGTTTTTAGCTGGCCGGAGTACCCCCCGCATTCTCCCACGTACGCCCAGCGTACGTGGGTGCATCCGCGGTCCATCGAAGAGCCAATACGCTCAGCGTAACCATAGGGTACGCCCCGCGTACTGAGTTAGGGACCAAAATGAAACGTTTTTTCATAAAGGGTTAAAAAGGAAACATACCAATAATTGAAATGTTACAATTCTCCCCCACTTGAATCGGACATCGTCCTCAAAGTCCGTCGCCAAAAATAACTTGGGGTAATGCTCCTTCATCTCGTCCTCCAACTCCCACGTCTATTCTGAACCTTTGTGATGCTTCCACTGAACTTTTACCAACTCAACAACCTTGTTCCTCAAGGTTTTCATCTTTCTGTCAAGAATCGCCACCAGTCTCTCGATATAATTCAGGCGATCATCCACCTGAATATCCTCCAATGGAACCACCGTGGAATCATCCACTAAACATTTCCGCAACTCAGAGACGTCGAACGTGCTATGGATCTGATTTAAGCTCCTCAGGAAGCTCCAAGCGATAAGCAACCCGGCCCACCCGGGCCAAAACCCTAAAAGGACCGATATACCTGGGGCCCAACTTGCCCTATTACTGAATCGGATGACACATTTCCAAGGTGACACTTTCAGGAGTACCATATCCCCAACCTGGAACTGTAGGTCTGGTCGGCACTTGTCGGCATAGCTCTTATGCCGACTCTGAGTTGTCTGGAGTCTACCCCAAACCCGTTGAATCAACTCGGTAGTCTTGAGTACCACTTTGGTACTCCCCATGACTCGCTGACCGACATCACCCCAACATATCGGGGTTTTGGATTTCCTCCCATAGAGCATCTCAAAAGGAGGCCGATCAATGCTGGCGTGATAACTATTGTTATATGAAAACTCCTCTAAAGGGAGATACGTATCCCAACTCCCACCGAAATCCAATACACATGCCCGAAGCATATCCTCTAAGGTTTGAATAGTCTGCTCGCTCTGACCATCAGTCTGCGAGTGGAAAGTCGTGCTGAAATGCAAACGAGTACCCAACTCCTCATGGAACCTCTTCTAAAATCTGGAAGTAAACCAGACCCCCCTGTCATAAACCACAGAAACTGGCACCACATGCCGTGCCACCACCTCCCTGATGTATATGTCGGCCAACTTCTCTGCTTGGTCAATAGATCCACGATTACCCAAATCAAATCCACTCTGCGTGCAACTTCGTAATGAAATCCATGTTGATCTCCTCCCATTTCCAAACGGGAATCTCTAATGGCTGCATCTTGTCATGAGGCCGCTGATGCTCAGTCTTGACTTTCCTGCAAGTCAATCACCTCTCCACATACCAAGCTACATCCCGCTTCATACAGGGCCACCAATAATCAGGACAAAGATCTTTAACATCTTCTTCGCCCTGGGGTGAATGGAGAATCTCAATTTGTACGCCTCCCCCATCAGAACTTGACGCGAACCACCCCAATAAGGAACCCACGCTCTCCGATGGAGAGTCAATAATCCCTGACTATCATAATCGAAGGAACCATCCTGACCCACTATGCACTCACTCTTTCAGTGCTTTTCCTCCATAGCCTCATCCCGAGCCTCTAGAATCTTCTCTAAGAGTGGAGTAATCACTATCATCCTCATACAAATATCCTTGATTAGAGCCGCGAACGCCTTGCGATTGAGAGCATCGGCCACCACATTGGCTTTCCCCATATGGTAAAGGATCTTATAATCGTAATCCTTCACCACATCCAACCACCAACGTTGTCTCATGTTCAGATTCAGTTGATCCATCAAATACCTCAGGCTCTTGTGATCTGTGTAAATAGTACAACGGACCCCATAGAGGTAATGTCACCAAATATTGAGGGCGAAAACTACAACCCCCAGCTCTAAATCGTACGTCGGATAATTCGCCTCATGAGGCTTCATCTGCCTCGAAGCGTAAACAATCACGCAACCCCTCTGCATCAGTACTGCATACAAACCCGTGATCGACTCATCACAATAAACTACGAAATCCTCAACACCCTCTGGCAAGGTCAAAATCAGCGCCTCACACAGTCTCTGCCTCATGGTCTCAAAAGTTGCATGTTGCTCAGGCCCCCAGTGAAAAGTGACAATATTCTTTAGCCGAGTCAGAGGAATTGCTATCTTGGAGAAATCCTGAATGAACCTCCGATAGTAAACTACCAACCCAAGGAAACTCCGAATCTCAGATGGAGACTTCGGAACCTCCTATCCCATCACGTCCTCGACCTTGGCCAGATCGACCAGAATACCACTCTAGTTGACAAGGCACCCCAGAAACTGCACCTCGCGCAACCAGAACTCACACTTGGAGAACTTCGCATAAAGTAACTCCGTCTTCAAGGTCTCCAACACCTCCCTCAAATGCTCCTCATGCAATTTCTGGGTCTTAGAATAGACCAGGATGTCATCAATGAATACAATCACAGACCAATTCAACATCGCCTGCATACGCGGTTCATGAGGTCCATGAACGTGGTTGGAGCATTGGTGATCCCGAAGGGCATCACCATGAACTTGTAATAACCATAACGAGTCCGAAAGGTTGTCTTCTGTAAATCCTCCTCTATGACCCTCATTTGATGATAACCCGAACGTAGATCAATTTTTGAAAACGAAGATGCACCGTGAAGTTGGTCAAACAAGTCATCAATAATCGGGAGTGGATAACGGTTCTTCACCGTTAGGTTATTCAACTCCCCGTAGTTAATATACATCTGATGTGACCTATCCTTCTTCTTCAAAAATAGGATCAGTGCTCCCCATGGCGAATTGCTCAGTCGAATGAACCCTTTGTCTAACAGATCCTGCAGTTGTGTAGACAACTCATGCATCTCTGGAGGAGCTAACTAATATGGTGCTTTAACTATCAGAGCCGCACCCGGAACCATGTTAATACTAAACTCCACCTGCCTCTCTGGAGGCACTCTAAGAAAATCCTCCGGGAACACATTCAGGTATTCCCAAACAATTGGCACATCATCCACAACTGTCTTACCCTTATCTCGGGTATCCATAACATAAGCAACATATCTAGAACAACCCTGCTGAAGATAGCATCTGACCCTAGCTGCTGAACATAGCATCGGCCCACGCTGAGCACTCTCCCCTTGAACCACTAACTCTCCCCTACTTGGGGTCCGAATGCGTACCAACTGATGCTCGCAATCTATCACCGTCCCATTGGGGCTCAACCAGTCCATCCCTACAATAACCTTGTTCCCCGGCAAAGGAATGGGAACCAAATCAATCAGATACTGCTCATTAAACATCTCGAGAACACAACCCCGATGAACCCTCGATACCCGGACAGATCGATCATCTGCAATATCAACCTATAAAGGACAATTCAGCTCCCACGAAGCTCTAACAAACCTCTTGCTAAGTGCAAGCGATACAAAAGATCGGGTAGCCCCCGAATCAAACAATATCAATGCAGAGATACAGTTCACGAGGAATTATCCTAAAATAAAACACACAAATATAAGCAGACAAATCAATATAGATAAAGAGATAGGGAGAAGATACATACCCGTCACCACATCAGGTGTTGCGCGAGCCTCCTCGGCTATAAGATGAAAAGCCCTGCTCCTCGCAACAGGCGCATCCACCTTGCCCTGGCGACCATCAGTAATCCATAGAGTCGCTGGAGCGGGTGCTACCACTGGTCCTGATATTGCCAAACTTGGACAATGGGCCTTCTTGTGGCCCTCTGATTGCAATGGAAGAAAATCAGATCATATACTGGGGTGGTGGTGGTAGTAGTAGCAGTGCAATCCCTGCTAATATGACCCGTCTGGCCACACTTGAAGCATTCAGAACCACCCACCCTGCACGCCCCATCGTGTGTCTTGTCGTACTTGCCATAGCGGCTCCGGCCCTGTTGGCCTCTCGATCTTGAATCAAATACATTGGGCTTCTTGCACGAACCCCCTGAACCCTGAGCCTGATCCGGCTTCCTCTTCCTCTCCATCTCTAGATTAATCTCCCTCTCTCTGGATCTCGCAATCATATCCTCCAGTGTCTTGCAACTGGATCGACTCACGAACTGTCGAATATCACTCCTCAACATCTCATGGTATCTCACCTTTTACATCTCCTCATCCTCCACATATTGTGGAGCCAAAAACGCCCTCTCACGGAACATAGTGGTGATCTCGACCACCGTCTCGATAGTCTGGCGAAGGTCCTAGAACTCCCTCGCCAACTGTTGCACCTCATTCACTAGTGCAAACTCGGCTTGAAATCTAGTCACAAAATCATCCCATTTCATCGTATCAACCAATGCATCACCCACGGAGCTCCCAACCTCCTCCCACAAATCTCGAGCTTTGTCTTTCAGAAGACAGGAAGCAAGTCTGACCTTTACCCCATCGGGGCAACTGCTAGTGCGGAAGGCATTAGCGACATCCGCTAACCATCGTCTGCTCGCAATCGAGTTCTTCTTCCCGAAGTACTTCGGATCCCTACATGCTCGGAACTCACGGAAGTTCAACGTGCGAGCTCCCATCAATGCCACCATCTCAGACCGAAAAGTGATCAAACGCTCATCCAAAATCTATAGAATGCCCTCCTTGACCGTACCAAAGATCATAGGAGTCTGCTTAAGTATGTTGCGGGTAATCTCAGACGAAATGAACTCCCGCGTCTGATCATCCAACTGTCCGGCTCCAGAACCCAAGCCTGAACCCTCACCAGCACCAGAACCACTAATCGGTATTCCTTGAAGGGTCACCATACTGAACATAGACCATTCAAACCATTAGAACATGCATAAATAAATATCAAGGAGTCTCACACTCTACAAGCTTCCTAGTATCATCACATCTCTCCATGGCTCGAGTACGGATCCTCAACTTCCAGTAGTGCGGGCCCATACTACCTTCCACATCTATCCGTACTTTCCTCGAGGATTGTTGTGAATCCTCCAAGTCACTCCTTATCTATACATACAACCCTCAACAAGACAAGGCTCTCAACACTAAATCGCTTCCTAGCATCTCCTAGGGCAACCACCACACCACTCTCCGTCATCAGTTGCATAAGGAACTCCCACTAACTCCCTCTAACTAGCTCACGAATACAATTATATATCACAGACACCAGATAATTCTTCGAATGAAAGGTCTCACACTACAACTGTTGGACTCAAATAAGAGCTGTGTAATAGAGTTAAAACCTAACCTTCTAAAATTATTTAGTCTCAATAATATGTAACTTAGCATATTCGCTTACTAGTTAGCCGGAGTTAATGAGAACTCCTAAAAAGCACAAAGCAAGCAGCATTCGAGCGTTGAGTAATCGAAATCAAGCATAACCTAAACAGGCCATCCTATCATTGACTGATCAGTACTAGCATGAAAATCTACAAGCTCATACAGTAGGAATATAAAGGCATCTCTCCTAGCATTCTATCATGCAAATCCTGAGCAGATCCTTAGTCCCAACTAGCATATGATTCACAGATTCACACATCAAAGCATATCATAAAACATGTATGGGTATTTTGGGAAAACTTACTTGAGCTCGGTCGATTGCATGCACCACACCCTTTTTCTTTTATTAGAAAATCATTTTTAAAAAAAACATTTCTTTTGAAAAATTCTACCAAACACTCAGTTTGAGTTCAGACACACCCGAGCGTATGCCCGAATCCCTCAAACTAAGGCTCCGATACCAACTTGTAACGTCCCAAAAATTAAGACTAAAAATTTCAATTTTTAAATTAATAAAACCATCGTCCAAAGCAACATCATAAAAACCATAGTAATCAGAGTGTATCAATAAACAACCCAGTACATCATAGTAATATAAAATGCAGAACAGTGTGGTATGCACACTGCAATCATCTCAGGCTCTTCCCCTTCGAACCAGAAGTACCTAAAACATAAACTAAAAACTATAAGCACAAAGCTTAGTGAGTTCCCCAAAATACCACACACCATGCATAACAAGCATATAATGGGCCCCGCCCGACTTCGAGCCCCACTCGAAACAGATCTGTCAGTCATCAAGCCCCGTCTGATATACATACAAACATATAAATCACAAAGATAAATAGCATACAATATAATCATCAGGCACCGCCCGATAAACATATCATAAAACATACATGTAGAGTCACACAGACAACTAGCATCCTATTCATAATAAACCATGACCTGACATTGGTGCCTTCGTCCCGCTAAAGACACTAAGGAAACTCACCTCAAACTGTTGAGTCTCTTAGATAAAGTGTAACACTTGAATCCTGGTAAGTTTCTCTTTTTCCCTTCTCGAGATTATTTGTGTATTTTAGTCCTTGAGTTGTACGTAGGGCGTACCACTGATAAGTCTATTTTATGAATGTACTAAATTGTCATAAATCTGTTGAATTGATCTCTAATTGTCCAAGAATGGCACTACTTTGATGAGTTGTTGAACTTCATATGCAGGTCAATATATTGTACTAAAAGTGGGCGGAACCTGCAAGTAAAACGAATTGCTAAAGGAATGAAGAAACGTTGCTGGGAAAATTGACCATGCCTCAATGTTTTGGTCATATCTCAAGTTCTGGAGCTCCGATTGACATGAGTAAAGAAGTTCTGGAAACTAGACAAGATTTGCTACAACTTTCGTGTTTTGTGTTTCTACTAGTTGTGTCGTTTTGACCACCAAAACTTGCAAGGAATATGAAGGACGCCTCCAGGCGTCTAAGACGTTCCCTAGGACGTCCAAGTCAAACGGTCAGCATTTGGTCAAATTTCGGAGCAGAAAAAGAAAGAGAAGGGCCCGTCGATGTCGTACATGGTGTCTAAGACGTCCCCTAGGACGTCCAGGCGTTTTAGGGGCGTCTCGTGTTGGAACGGCGTGTTTCGGGAAGTTTAGAAATCAAGGCAGGACGTCCTAGAACGCGTCTAAGACGTCCCCTAAGACGTCAAACGTTTTTGGCCATTTTTTGGTGTATTTAAAGGACGGAAGAAGGCATGTAAGGACATACAAAGAACGCTTCGGCGTTATACCCGACGTCTAAGACGTCTCCTAGGACGTTCAATGTCCCACATCGCCTGATTTCACTCTTTTCTGTCAAATAATATAAATATGGACTTATGCATTCGTTTTTAGGGTTACCACCTCCGACTTTCAGAGTTTTTTCCTGCGTTTTGAAGGCTTCTAAACCCTTGGAAACATTGGAAAACACAGATTCATTCCATTTCAATCCGGATTCAAAGCAAGATTCGATTCAATTCATCATCAAGCTATAAGTGAAGATCCTTTCATTGGTTAATCTTCATTAATTCTTTATTTTCCAGAATTATTTCTTCTTCCCCAAGGTTTATTTGTTTCGTATTTTGATAATTAATAGGATACATTTTGTTTGATGATTCTAAGTTTGATTATGAGTTCTATTATGTATTTCATTTATTTCATTCAAGTTAGTGTTTTTATGAACTCAATGGAAGGCTAAATTATTAGGGTTACTTCCGGGGATGTTTAGGACTTTTTGATGAACACACTTAATTATTACTTGATTCTAGTTAATTTCAATTGTTGTTTTATGCTTCATGTGATGATCTTTTGGTAATGATAATTGAAATTGGGTTGTATGAATTGTTTGATGTCATAATTAAGATAGTCTATTGTCAATTCATCATTTGTTCCAAGTTCAATTAGGTTAGGAATAAAGACAAGTGATTGAATCAACATATATTATTCCAACTTATGATATTGAATCTTAATGCGGTCATATGTAGTTGTAAGACATTTTATTGATAGTTCACTAATTGTTCCTAATCCATTTAGACATAAAGAAGTAAGACAACTAGTTGAATGAACATCTAGTGTGCCCAAAACTATGTGTTGCAAGTTAATAAACCCCAATTGCATCTAAGTAATTGAATTAGGATTTAGGGAAGAAAGTGTGTGAATCTAAACTGTTTATAACTGAACCGGGAGTACTCTAGTTTTCTCATTGAGATTTTTGTTTTAATTAATAAATTTCCAAGTTTTTTATTTGATCATTGCTTTAATCTTTTTTTCGTGACAATTGCTAATAATATACTCTTGTTGACTATTTTCACACAAAGTTTGACCACAAACTCCTCGTGGATACGACCCTTACTTACCCTAGCTATCTAGTGTGTGTGTGAGGTTTATTTTTGACCGAGACAACGACCTCGATCAACCAAAAGGTACGCTTAATGTACAAGCTGTAAAGCGAGTACGCGAGGCGTACTAAATGGTACGCTTAGTGTACTCATGTGAAGACTTGGACGGGGTTCCGGATGCGTACGCGGGGCGTACACATGGCTTAATGAAAACCCTAATTTTCATGTGTGGACACTACATAATCATCCTTATGACTTTTGAAACCCTCATTTCTCAGCCTCCTCATACCTTTTAGCCCATATTCGAAACCCTAAGCCTCTTCCTTGTATTTTGAGCTCATTGTGTCCATTTTGGTGTGTTTTACTCCATATTCAATAAGTAGAAGCTTGGTGCAAGGTGGTGGATCAAGGAGGAGCTTGTGGATCTCTACCTTTTACTTCATTTCCAGCTTATTTGAGGTAAAAAGCTATGAACTTGATCAATGATGGCTTAGATCTATTAAGTACGACTTTTTGTCCCTTTTTGGCCCATGAATGGGATTTAGTGGTTTGATACCACTCCAGGAGCTTTCAGTTGCCACTCTTGGTGTTTCTGAGGTTCTAGATGCATAAAGTTGTCACCTTTAAGGTTTAGATCCATTCGTGCATAAGTTATGGCCATTTTATGAAATTAGAGTGTTATATTTTGAAGTTGGGTTCTTTTGGGGCATGCAAAGTCACAAAGTCAGTGACTTTATTGTAACGCTTGAATCTCGGTAAGTTCCTCTTTTGACCTTGTATATTTAAATTGTCCCATTTTGATCCTTGAGTTGTACGTGGGGCATACAACGAGGTACGCTTAGCGTACAAGTGATGAAGGGTGTGATCGGGGTCCTGGATGCGTACGCGGGGTGTACGCAATGATTAATGAAAACCCTAATTTTAGGGGTTGGCCACTATATAAGCATCCTTATGGACTTGAAACCCTCAATTCACCAGCGTCCTTGTCCCCTTTACCCTACATTCGAACCCTAAGCCCATCTTGTGTGATTTTGGAGCTTAGAAGGCCATTTGGAAGAGTATTTTGGTGCTTTGAAGGAAGGTGTCCATTCTTGAAGCTTCATTGAAGGAGTGAAGGCTTATAGATCCAGAACCTTACCATCTTTTGGCACTCATTTGAGGTATAAAGTCTTGAACTTGATGCTTATTAGCTTAGATCTCTTTTGGTTTGGCTTTATGGACCCTTTTGGTCCCGTTGATGAGATCTTATGAGTCTACCTCATTTTTGAAGCTTGGAGTTGCCACTCTTGGTGTTATTTGGGTCCTTGAGTCATAAAGTTGTCATTTTTGAGGTTGAGATCCATCCATGCATGAGTTAGTGCCATTTTCATGGAAGTAGAATGTTATATTTTAAGTTTGGGTTCGTTTGGGGCATGCAAAGTCACCAAGTCAGTGACTTTATGGGTCTAGACATTGATTAGAACTCAGATTTGTGGTTTGGACCTTTGGGATAAGCATTAAGTGCTTAATGTCAAAAAGTGACTTAATAGTGGAGTACGTTGGGCGTACAAGTTTGTAACCCCTAAACATTCATTTGAAACCCCCCGATTTCAAGTCGTAACCCTAAATATAATAAAAAACCAATATCAAAAACATGATAACCAAAAACCGGAACATCGCCTCCATTATCATACACTATCATTTTTCATTCACCACCATTGCCGTTCACCTTATTATTCTTTTCTGATTCTATAATTTGTGGATCAGTAGACTAAGGGCGTGTTCGGCAAAACTAGCTGGTAGCGGGTAGCTTGTAGCTTGTAGCGTTTTGTTAAACGCTACATGAAGTAGCTTTGGGATTTGTAGCGTTTTGTTTTAACTAAACGCTAGAAGCTTGTAGTGCCAAACAAGGCTTTCTGTTCAAAACTGAGAGTTTTGTCAAACGCTAGAAGCTAGAAGCTCTCAAACGCTCCGTGCCGAACACACCCTAAGAAATCAAAGAGGGGGGGGGGGGGAGGGATAGAGACACATAGAGAATAAGTGAAGTCTTGTGAGTATGTGTGTGTGTGAGAGAGAGAGAGAGAGAGAGAAAGAGGGAGAGGGAGAGGGAGAGAGAGAGAGAGAGAGAGAGAGAGAGAGAGAGAGAGAGAAGCCAGTGGTGGGGTTCTGGTCGAAGACGGATGAATCCCAGAGACAAGCAATATAGAGTGAGTTGTCGTCCCTTTATTTCAAGGTTTGGGTTGGGATGGCGGCGAGATCTAATATTATTTAATCAAATGAAACTATTAAATTAACTGAAAGAAAGATGTAAGGAAAAAAAAAAAGCAAGCTTGACAAGTGACTTAAACCACAATCAAACCCTCTTAAAATAACTATTTTTGCAAGTTGAAAGATTTACTTACTATACCTAAAAAAACACCAAACAAAAGAGACCATTTTTGTTTACTCTTAAAACAAAGTTAACTCATTATGTATATATTTTTTTCTTGGGGACCAAAACGTGATGAAAAATAAAATTTGGAGGACAATACCGCAACATATCCAAAACTAAAACGATCATGGTGCAAATATCATCAAATATAGTTAGTTCATAGTTCACCGACTGAAACATTTCCAGTGGCCGGAGAAGATGATGATAGATCTGGGATCGTTCTCCGACGAGAAATTCGATGCCAAGAAATGGATAAACAATGCTTGCCAGTCACGGCATCCTCAGGATCCCTTAGACAAGCACCTAGTGGATCTCGAGATGAAGCTACAGATGGTGTCCGAGGAGATCGCCGCGTCACTCGAGGAACAGAGCTCCGCCGCCATCCTCCGTGTCCCTCGCGCTACCCGTGACGTCATCCGCCTCCGCGACGATGCTCTCTCCCTCCGTCAATCCGTCGGATCGATCCTCCTCAAGCTCAAAAAAGTAAGATCTTGTTGTCGATCACAAGATACGCACTCGTAATTGTTAATTGCTATTAAGGTTTGACAATCTATCAGAGAATGTAGCTTTGTTCTATTGTGCGACTGTTTCGCACAGTAATTCCATAGATATATGCTAGTTCTGCAATGCTGATCCACTTTTGCTGCTAGATTGGGGTTTTATCTTGGAATTTGACGTTTGAGAGATGTATTAATGGAGTTCAATTATATTTTAAAATCAAACTCATTTTTGTGGAGTATTCATGTTTGTATACTTTCTAAATGTCCTACGAATTGTCCATCCCGTAGTTTTAGAATCAAAATATCATTAGGTAAACATCATTTCTTCATTCTACTTTGTCCTGCTATAGACATTTGGCATGATCCTCATGATCATCACCACTATACTGTAATTGATTGAAGCAATAGGAACAGGAAGCAATGTGTGAAAGTTCAGTTTTAGATATAGCCAAATTGTGCATATTTCAAATCTCTTGGCTAGAATAGTAAGTGGATACAAATAGTATGAAGGGAAACTGCGAAATAGTGTGTCTATAAACTTAACCCTGCATGTTATTCTTCATTTGTATATATAGGCGGAGGGTTCATCAGCAGAATCAATAGCTACCCTTGCTAAAGTTGATACAGTCAAGCGGAGAATGGAAGCAGCCTATGAAACACTTCAGGTGGAAATATACTTGATTCCTTTAGTTCTTCTGCTTAGTTTACCATAATTTGTGTTATCTTTTTCTTAATACTATGCCCTTTTATACTTCAAACATATTGGATCTTTATATATTATGGCTTATATATAGGATGCTGCGGGGCTAACTCAATTAAGCTCCACTGTTGAGGATGTTTTTGCAAGTAAAGATCTTCCTCGTGCAGCAGAAACCTTAGCCAACATGAGGCATTGTTTGACTGCTGTTGGGGAGGTAAAAGTCAACCGACTTCTCATGTATCATTTATGTAAAAGAAAAACTCCTTATAGATAACATCATAATATCACAATAATTTATCCACCTTTTCCCTTTCAGGTTGCTGAATTTGCCAATATTAGAAAGCAACTTGAAGTGTTAGAAGATAGACTGGACTCCATGGTTCAACCTCGTCTAACAGATGCAATAACCAATCGCAAGGTAAATTTTGAAGAACGATCTTTCTCAATTCACCAATATTTATTTATCTTTTCTTTGTTTAGGATAAAGTTGCACAAGAAATGAGGGAAATCCTCATTCGAATTGGAAGATACAAGTCCTTGGAGTCTCACTACACCAAAGTCCATCTAAAACCCATAAGACAACTATGGGAAGATTATGAAATGAAGCAACAACATACTAAAACAAGAACCGAAAGAAACCAAGTGGAAAGCATTTCAACTTCTCATGATTATCAATCTCCACCTACAGTCTCATTTCCCAATTGGCTACCAAGTTTCTATGATAAATTATTACTTTATCTTGAAGAAGAATGGAAATGGTAAACCTTTACTAAAAAGATTTGACTCACATTCTCATTTAAACAACTTATTACACTACATTTTTTTCAGGTCTATGCGTGCTTTTCCTGAAGATTACAAGACTCTTGTCCCCAAGCTTTTAATAGAAGCAATGGTGGCTGTGGGTGGTAGCTTTGTTTCACGCATCAACCTTGCAACTGGAGATGTAGTTCCAGAAACCAGAGCATTAGCCAAAGGTTATTATAATCTTAACCTCCATTACATCTTTGATTTGACCACATCTTTGACCACATATATAACAGCAGCATGTTACAATTTCAGGTGTACTGGATATCTTATCAGGGGACATGCCAAAAGGTGTCAAAATACAAACAAAACATTTAGACACATTAATCGATCTCCACAACATGACAGGAAGTTTTGCAAGAAACATCCAACACCTTTTTGGAGAATCCGATCTTAACGTTTTACGAGACACCCTTAAAGCAATCTACCTCCCTTACGAATCATACAAACAAAGGTACACCACCTACACAATTAACCGAGGGGTATTTCCGTAATTTTACAATTCTTGGTTATGTAGGTATGGACAAATGGAGCGTGTTACTCTGTCATCCGAAATCACAGGGATCGACTTAAGAGGAGCTGTCACTCGTGGTGTTGGAGCACAAGGAATTGAACTGAGTGAAACAGTCAGAAGAATGGAAGAATCAGTCCCACAAGTGATTGTTCTTCTAGAAGCTTCCGTTGACCGATGCATCAGCTTTACAGGTGGATCTGAAGCTGATGAGCTCATTCTTGCCCTTGATGATGTCATGCTGCAGTTCATTTCAACCCTACAAGACATCCTTAAAACTTTAAGAATCGTATGTGGGGTCGATGTTGTTGCTCCTAAGGAAACAGGAATAGAAAAAGGGAGGAAGTTTGAGATGTCAAGTGAGGACGAATGGTCTTATGTCCAGGGGGCATTGCAAATACTCACAGTTGCAGATTGCTTGTCGAACAGGTCATCTGTTTTTGAAGCTTCCTTGCGGGCCACACTTGCTAGATTCAACACAAATTTGTCATCTGCTGTATTCGGGTCAAGTATTGACCCGAATTCATCACATGAAACAGTTGATGGAGGTGGAGACTTGTCCATGGCTGGAAGGGCTGCTTTGGATATGGCGGCTTTGCGGCTGTTTGATGCTCCGGAAAAAGCCCGCAAGCTTTTTAATCTTTTGGAGCAGGTAACTTTCTTTTTTTTATCTTTTCTGTTAAAGTTACGAATTTGGTCCCTGTGGTATACTCAAACTGATAGGTTTAGTCCAAAATTCCGTTTTTGTTACAAATTTCGTCCGTGTGGGTTCATATTGTTGTAGTTTTTGGTCCCTGTGTTGTAAAAATTTAAAATGACGATTTTTCCCTTGGACCCAAACCCTGAAGAACTATGTAATTTACTCAGAAAAGTCCCATTATTCTGGGAAATTTTTTGATAAAGTCCTAAATCTTTTTTTTTTAAACAGAAAAGTCCCATTATTTTGGGAAAATCACATAATCTGTCATTTCCTGTTAAAATAAAAAAAGAACACTTTCGTTAATTTGGGCAAAATGTTAAATAATTGAGACTTTTCTGTTCAAAAAAAAGATTTAGGACTTTATCAAAAAAATTCCCAAAATAATGGGACTTTTCTGCGTAAAACCCAAATTTTATTATTAAACTGTTTTGTAGATTATTATGTAGTTTATTTTATTCTAAAAGGACAACTATCATAGGGTAAAATTTTTTATTTTTTACCGTGTTTAGTCCAAAACTGTTTTTTTTTTTAAGTTTTGTTCCTTGTATTAATGTTTCATTTCAATTTTGGTCCCTGGAACCTTGAAATAAAGACCAAAATCGATACGAAACCTTGAAATAAGGAGTAGAAATAAAAATGATGTAATTTTTCACTTAACTCTGTAAAAACCAAAAAGCATAGGGACCATTTTTGTAATTACGCAAAACTGCAACAAATCGAAACCACATGGACTATGTAATTCTGATTATCTTGGTCTTTTAAACCAGTCGAAAGATCCACGGTTCCACGCGCTTCCAATTGCATCTCAAAGAGTATCTGCATTTGTGGACACAGTAAACGAGCTTGTATACGATGTCCTTATATCCAAAGTAAGAAAGCAATTGAATGGTGTATCAAATCTACCCATATGGTCATCTGTAGAGGAACAAACCACCTTTCACCTTCCAAGCTTCAGTGCATACGCCCAATCATACATAACAACAGTAGGTGAATACCTTCTCACTTTACCCCAACAACTCGAACCACTAGCCGAAACCATTTCAAACAACGATGCCAATGCTGAAGAAGCACAATTCTTCGCAACAGAATGGATGTTTAAGGTAATCATAATCATAATCATAGTCATAGTCATAATAAATAATTAAGTACTGATGATGATGATGATGATGATGAAATAGGTGGCAGAAGGTGCTGCGGGTTTGTTTATGGAGCAACTGAGGGGTATTCAGTATATAACAGAACGTGGGGCCCAACAGCTGTCGGTGGATATTGAGTATCTGAGCAATGTGTTGTCGGCATTGTCGATGCCGATTCCGCCGATTTTGGCAACGTTTCATACTTGTTTATCAACACCGAGGGATGAGTTGAAGGATGTGATGAAAAATGATTTGGAAAGTCTTGATGTTCCTACAGCCAATCTTGTTTGTAAGATGCGAAGAGTGAGCCTTGAATGATGATATGAGGTAATGTATGAGATGTTTGAATTTTTGAGTTGTATTTATAGATGAGAGTAGTTGTGAATTCGATATAACTATTTGCAGAGACATTTTTATATCGATTAAAGAGAATTATGATTTTACCAGATTGAACACATAAAACAGGCGTGCAATAATATACCAACGGGTTTTAATCAAGTTTCTGCATGTAGTGCTCAATTGTCTGGTAGACATGTATATCGTCATTTCCCTTATTTCAACATTAGGGCTATGAGAAGGTGTTGAAATTTTTTTGGTGTTGCAAATATGGATGATGTGTTATCTAAAGGATTCTACTTGCCCATAGGTAATTATTCATAACATCTACTCATGTTGTCGGACAATCCGTTCCTACTGTCAACTATGTAGACATTTTGGTCGATGAAAATGGCTCTTAAACATTGCTTGATAAATTATTTAATGTTTTTTTTTTTTTTTTTTTTTTTTTTTTTTTTTTTTTTGTGATATTATCGTTTGTAACTTTAAATATTGTCTTTTGGTATTTCTAAGAAAAAACATGGTTGTTTGGTTCTTTAAGAAATATATGGTCATTTGGTAATTTGAAGTAAAATTGTCGTGTACTAAATTTTTAAAAAATAAAAATAAATAAATCATATCATCCATCGCAAATGATTCGCAATATGTTTTAATTTCGCAATTTAGCTGTCTTTATAGATAGATACGTATTTCAAAATCCTACTATCAGTTTATTCTATTATGTTTATCTTCCTATTTATTTAAATCAATAATAAATTAACAAAATGGTAATATTAAAGTAGTTCCTTTTAGCGCTCATTACAACGGAGGGGTGTGAGAGAATGTTAATGTTGTTTGGGAGTATATGTCCAACAAATGTTAGCAATAATCACGCTTAGAATTTGCCTTTGGATGTAACCTATTATGGGTTGATTAATTTGGTGGCTATAAAATTACGTGTGTTGATAATATTATCATATAAATATAAAAGAGTGCCACATCCCACATGGGTGGCACTGTTGTCTAGATGATGAGGTAAATGACTATTTAGATACTGTTCGTTATGTGTATTCACATACAACTATGTTGTATGCTGTAGATTTTGGTGCATAGAGTTCAAGGGATCAACAACCGGTAGCAATCAAGTCCCAACTATGATGATTTCTCATATTAGGCCTTTGGATTATGTTAACCAATGTCCAATGTAAATATAAGAATGTTCTCAATGAGGAACCTACATGTGATATTGGTGCATCAAGGACTGCAAATGGAGCCCGTATCTTTTCGCTTAATGATTCTAAAGCATACCCATCTCCATCCTTATGCAGAGAAAATTATGATTATTGTAAAGATATATCATACAAGGAGAACATTGTTGGTGATTTAGTGGATAAATATATTCGAATGAATGATTATGATGTGGAGAATGAAGCAAACAAAGGTAATGAAGATTTCAATGTTTTCTGGTGTATGCCTCCTTTATCGATTAACCTAGAACCAGCTATCATTCATAAAATGCCATTGTGCTATGAGCATACTTCACATGTCTCGATTCGTTAAATGTCTAACGATAAAGAAGATTTGAATATAGAGTTGGGATTTAAATGCACTGATGAATGTTTTCATTATAAGACCACCAAATCATGCAAAAACATGTTTGTGGTCATATATATGCCTTTATGAATTTCAATGGCGTATTAGGGTCGTCAAAATTGAAGATACCAACTATTCCAAGTTCGAGTATTTAAGGATCAACACACGGGTTCTATACATCCCAATCATCATCATCAAGAAAATAAGTAAGTATTGGGATACTTAGGAACCATGTTCCTCGTGGTCGCTATGGATGGAGATAACAAAATCGTCCTAGTTTCTTCATCGACTGATGATTAAGTCTTTTCAACATTAAAGAGTGACTTTCTTTCATTATGTTTCCTGATCTCCTCTGAAGAATAGGATGCAATCTAGTGCATGTATTCTTCATTGGTAAGGTGGATGTTGGCCATTACGAATCTAAATGATAAAGAAATTGTGAAATAGATTCATAGTATTATGTGATATACTAGATATGTATGGCTAATGTACGACTTTTTATAAGCATATATAAAAGGGTATATAAATAGTTCCTTAAGATATTATTTCTACTAGGCTCTAGATATATATGTAATTATGGTCTTCATTTCCTAAACAAGTAAAACTAGTGTTTAAACTATAATTATTATCTACGCATATGAAACAACCAAAGGGTCTTTTTAGTGTAATAACTAATAATGGGTAATGAGCTTGTCCTTATAAACAACCATAATCCACACATAAAAAAAACATATTCAAATATTACTTAAGCTTCAAAAAAACCTATCTTTTCTAGCTAACAATCAATGGCGAGAAAATAGAGAATTGAGTCCCAGTTTATCGGTGAAATAAAATACGATCTATGAAAGGGCTTCGAAAAACATAAACTTGTTATGGAGTAATGTGACGATATAATGGCAAGGTGTTATGAAAAGGGTGAGATGCTTCAATAGCTTAATTGGTTCCCGTACTAGTGGTACTACACAAGAAGGTAAATCACACAACTTTATCTCTTGGTCTCTAGAGCTAAAGATTTGGAGCTCCTTGTGGCGATGATTAATCTTTTGCGGCAAAATCCTTGGTCATAGAGTGAAGCATGAGATGGCAATTCTTGATAGGGTTCAATGTTTTGAAGGTTCACGATAGGTTTGAAGGTTTATGGTTTTGAAAAAAGGTTCAAGTTTTAAGCTTTTTTTTTTTTTTTTTTTTTGACGTTTAAATGTAGTTTGTTTTTTTTCCCAAAGGTTTAAATCTTTGGGTGTTTTGTAAAATCGTCCAATCTTAATATGAACAATGTGTGTGTAATCATCATCATAACTATCATGTCTGAAACAAATAAGAAAGTTATTTGAAGTACATTTGATTAGATGAGGATGTCATTGGTGAGAAGAGAGTGAGAGCTTGAAGATCGTGAACTTGTTGATGATTGTGAGTAGGGATATGCGTTTGGACCGAATATCCGAACCGAAATCGAAACCCGGACCGAGCCGACCCGAATTAGGACCAAATAAGTTATTTAGGTCGGTTCTCGGGTATCTATTTTTGCCCAATTCGGGTTTCGGGTTATTCGGTCCGGGTTACCCGAATAAAGGTTTAATCTGGCCAAAAATACCGACCCGGAAAGTGAATAGTCACTTGAACTGAATAACCCAAATAAACTGAAATGACCCGAATAACCCAAATAAACCGAAATGACCCGATTAACCCAAATAAAGAAATTCTATATTTAGTTCAAGAAAAAAAATATTAAATTAATATTTTTTTTCTTGAACTAGATATAGAATTTCCTTATTTTGGTTATTCGGGTCATTTCGGTTTATTTGGGTTATTCGGGTCATTTCGGTTTATTTGGGTTATTCGGGTCATTTCGGTTTATTTGGGTTATTCGGTTCGAAAACATAATGTAAATGTTTATTTGGGTTATTTCGGTCCTTTCGGGTTAATAACCGAACCGAAACCCGCATTACCCGAACCGAACCGGTCTCGTATTAGTATAATCGGTCCGGGTTTCGGTTCCCACTTTTCATCTAATTCGGGTTTCGGTTTATTCGGGTTCGGGTCCGGCCCGAAGCACATCCCTAATTGTGAGTTTGAATGATAGGAAAGACAGAGGCAAGATAGATGTTTGTCACGAATTAAGGTTCTTCACAGATGAAAGTAATAGATTAAGGAGAGATGAGATGTAAAATGACTAAAATACATTCACATGAGAGGCACATAGGTTGATTAACGGATGGGGGTTACCTCTAGGGACCAAAACCATAATGAAACCTACTAGTAGGGATCAAATTTGCCATTTTTGAACATAGACCAAAACCTCAAAAAACGAAACAAGGACCAAATTTGCATATTTCTCCTATTTTTATTTTTTATGAGACAAGATTTACTAGGGCTGCCCAATTAGGACTCATTCTTGACAAGAACTTAAAAGAGGATAAATAACCTAATCGATTTTTGAAGTCTATTATCAAAGGATGAAAACCTTCTAAGGTTGTATATAGGTACTAGTCTTTTGCCTTTCAGATTTGGACTTTGCGTTTTCGACTTGGCGACTTTTGATTTGGAGCCATGGTGAAACCGTGTGATTATGAAAAATTCTAAATTCTATATCAACATCATGATTTGTGATTGTGTATAGAAGATAAATCGCTAACTTCAACATTACACTCAACAAAAGTACAATAACGAGGTACTTTGTGTATTTGTAATTGTGTTGCACATGATGCCTACAAATACCTATGAAAATAATGCTTCTTTGACATAGCTCATTTATGTGGTTTAAAAAACTTACAGTTAGTTAGCTTACGTCTGACCGTTAAATGCTTATGGAATGACAAAATTTCATTTATTTTGTCCTTTTCTTATTTTATCTTTTTTTTTTTTTTTTTTTTTTTATAATTATTATTTATAGTTTGATTATTAAATAAAATGCACAACACTACTGATCAACACCACAACACCACCGTCATCAACACCAACCACAACCAACACCACATCACCCACCCAATCCACCGGTAGTTGGAAATACAAACCTTGAAAAATTAACCTTCTAGCACAACTACACCACCAATCACATGAAGCAACTTTCGGGCCATTTAGAGAGGTATTAATTATGGAATAGTTCAAGTGAATGACAAAAGGTATTGTTTTAACAATTATCGGAACAATGTAAGTAATTGTTTTCTCAAACTAGATTAGCATCGTCAAAATATAGAGTGCTAAAATTCAAATGTTCAATTAACTTGTGTTTGAACCAAAAGGCTTTGCAAGGCCAATGTCCGAAACTTTAGGGTTCCATGTATGATCGTTATAGCCAATCCGACAAAAGTAAAATATATGCTTAAAATTTGTCTCTCCCTGGAGTGTCATGTAGATCTAGAGCCTTACGGAAAAACTTGCAGTGGGACAATTCCTAACAAAATTAGGAATACCGAGCATATAAATGATTGATAAATAAGAAAGACTTCATGTTGAATAAGGAGGCCAACAAATCTCTTTCTCGACTTGATGAACACCTTAAAATCATTAGTCGAACTCGCCAACCCAATCTATTTAGAACCAATTCAAAAGACTTTCCTACAACCCTAGACCTTTGTATGTATGTGCACATTGCACAATCACCTTCCCCTATGTATCAAAATGATATCTCATATCACACTACATAAAGATCATTGACATCTCCTATCACGTTACATTTCATTATTCTGATCATGTTTTAATTAAAACCCAACTTATTTAACAAGTTAAAACTAAAACTTCACACTTACCATAAAAGTGTCAAAGATTGAAGAACATGAAACTCAATTTATGAAAATAAAGAAAAATTTGGTGTTTGTACAAAGTTTATATTGAAAAAAATGTTTGAAATATCTCAAATACATTCTAAAAACATAAAACTCTTGTAAATTTTCAACCTTAATACTATCCCAAATAATCAAAACAGTTTAATAGCAAAGTATTAAACTGATCACAAATGTGATCCAACTTTCCTGCAAAAACAAAACGTTACAGTTTCAAGTTTCAAGCTTTGGTTACCTCTATGAGCTTCTTCAACACCTTTTTTGTAAAAGAATCATTCAACACATACAAAAAGCAACTTCAGATTCAGATTCAGAGGCTGCATGCATATCATTCATAAACCTCACAACATGCTGATATTGTAAAGATTCAAGATTTAATTGTGGGTGGTTACCTCAAACCATGGGAAAACCATCATGATGATTTCTTTCACCAAATCTTTGTGGTTCTATTTGTATAAACTACCCCTTTAAAACAATTAGTCACCAACCAAAGATTATGAAAACAGATTATTATTATTATGCAACAACAATTTAAAGTAAAATACCTCCCTTAGACTCTTTTTCTCCTTTAGTTATATCTCAACAAAGCTGTGAGAACAAAAAACAGGTTCTCTTCACTTCACTTCTCCCATGAACAAAAACCAAAACACATTATAACTTTTTAAGACTCCAAAACACAAGCATTCATAGAATTTCTATTACGGGTAGTTATATAGAATTTTTTTTTTAAAAAAAAAAGTCTACCTCTTCTGACTTTGACATTTTTGATTTTTCTACAATCTTTCTCTCTCACTAATACGGACTTCTGGATGACCTCCTTCTTCCACCATGTCTAGGGGAACGAGACCTGCTTCTGTCCCTGTATCTATCCCCTCTCCTGTCCCCACCACCACCACCATTTCTGTAACTGTTGTTGTGGGCCCTACGATCCGATGTTCTTCCAGAATCCCGAGATCCTCGGTTTCGATCACGTGATGACCTGTCACTGTAACGATTCTTGTCCCTGTCAGCAGATCCACTTCTGTGTTTACCTTCAATTTCTTTTTCTCTTTGTTTCCTTCTTTCTTCTGCTTCTTTCTCCCTTGCCAATCTTTCCTCTTCCCTTGCCTTCTCCTTTGCCTCCTGTAATCACATTCACAATGAATTTTATAAAAAAGAAGAAAACAAGATTTTGAATCTTGAAATTTGCTTACTTTGTATTCAGAAAGGAAATCTCTGACCAATCCATAACCGATATGCTGTTTTCCAGTGACATGGGATTGGGTTCTTTCAAGAGCATCATTTGCTATCAAAAAGGAACCACATGTTTCACAAAGAGCCATTTTTTTTTCTTGTGCAAGCATTAGAACTTTTTCATTCTGTGGTTGAAGGGTCAATGCTGTTTTCTCAATGTTAAGCAGATCCACCTGTACAAAATGGGAATCAAGATTCAAGAATCAAAAATCAAAATAAGTTTTTTTAGAAACCAAGAAGAACCCTTTTACTTTTAGTACCTTTCTCATGAGTGCTTCGGCTTCATCTACCTTGCCAGCTTCCCCAAGTGCCTCCACTGATTCTAGAAGGTTCTTGATTTTTTCTTCTAGAACAGATAGTTGTTCGGATTTCTCAGCTGGAATTGGTGGAGGAGGAGGAACTTCAACCTCTTGAGCAAGTCTCTCACGTCCACGTCTAACTCTCCTATCTAAGTCCATCACCTGAAATTGTTGCAAGAAAATATAAAAATCTTACCATATTATGTAACAAGAAGTATCATATCAAATCTATGTGAAAGATTTCTTACCAATTTTTCACAGAAATGAGCAAGTTCTGCTTCAAATCTTGGCACATAAGAATCATGCCTTGGAGAACTCTCAAAGCTATAAAGCAAAAAAGAAAAAAGAAATTAGATTTGAATAACAGTCTATTACAGTTTATAACATATGTTTCAGAGTTCAATTTGTTACCTTTCTTTCAACTTCGGATCATGGATTTTAGGGCATGGACCTGAGAAAAGAAATAATACAGAAAAAAGAATCATCATGTTGAACTTCATGATAAAGAATCCATAACTCTTTCAATAGCCATTCATAAAATTCTGCCTAAAGTAACATGTTAAGTTAAATTTTCCAAGTGGTTAGTCCCAATTTCAAGGTAACTATTGTTGTGGCTTGCTTTATCTATTACTGTTTTGAGTTTTCCATTGAAATTCTTATATTTTAATATAAGTACACCTTTTTGAAGCTTGAAAGGGACAAAAAGGAGAGTTGTTAAACAGACAAATTTTATTTTTCAATCTTTCGGAACATTAACATAGAGAAGCTAGTTGAATATAATAGAGGAGGTTAATGCAAAACCCACCTAGATCACTTCGAGTGTTCACGAACAGATCGTGAGGACAAAATTTCACCATGTAGAAGCCACATACTTCCTTATCATCCCAAGAGATCTCCTTGTGTCCCCTTCTCTCTTCTTCAGTCAAATTGCGAGCTAAAATACACCACCGATAACCAAAAAAACATAAGCCATCACATCAATTCAGATAATTAGGGTTTCAAAATTTCAGGTCCTAACATGCACCAATTGCGATGGACTTAAGCTTAATCCAAATCCAAAATCCCAAAATTAAAACCAAATAAAACCGAAAACATAAACACGAGAATGACAAGGATTGTGCAAGAACATATAGAAAATATAAACCTGAACCCATGAGCTCATCTAGCAAGGCTCTTTGGGCGTCCATGACTGGGATTGCAGGTAAGCAAAGAATGTATGAAACCCTAATTGATTACTTAGTAGAAGATCGAGTAGGGTGAGGGAGAGCTGACGGGGTTTATGGTGACGAATTGGGATTCTGTCTAGGGTTTCATCATGATAAATTTTAGGGCGATGCAATCAAATGAAAGGGGGCGTAAAATAAGTATCAATGTCGAGGAGTACACCTGTTTGGGTGCTCGGTTATCTTTAACCCCTCTTAGTATGAAAAATGTTGCAACTTGCAACTACCAACTATTATCATTTATTTTGTAAACTATAATTATTTAATTATACTAGATCACTAAATATTTTATCAATTTTCCATTACACATTCCATTTTAAAAAAGTATTCAGCTATATAAAGTATAATATAATTATAGATATCATATAAGTCTCGTACAAATCACTTTAACATATATTTTATGTATGATGAATCAATTTTTTAAAGATGAGAATCACTGACAATCAAACTGGTTTTTAGGTTTTATGTACAATACCCAAATTCTAAAAATTAGGTACAGAAGTATGATGATACAGTGTCCACTTAAGGGTTAATAATTGTTTTACATAGATGACATTTTATACGTGAAATTGATCCCAAAAGTGTTTATAAAAGGTAATAAAGTTGAAAGCAAATACTAATATATAAAGCTCAAACAATTTATATATCATATGAAACATAAGAAGATATTAAAAATTATTAATTATACTACTTCACTGCCTGATTTATAAGAAGACTCAGTCTATATGGTGAGCAAGATGAACGACCGTCTAAGGCCTATCTTTTCAAGAAGGCCAAAATTTTTATGGGCAATGTAATTTATAACCACATTTTTAAAAAAAAATAAGACTAAACATAGTTCAAGGGCCCAAATTAGATATAAGATTGGAGATTAAGATTGAAGACTGAAGGTAGAGGGAGCACACTCGATTATCACCAATCGCCCATTTCTTGAAAATCAAAATTAAACGGTTGGGCAAGAGTTGTTGAGTTGTGGAGTCTAAATGAAAAGTCTGATGAGTTACTGTTGGAGCTCCACAATGTGGAACACGTCAAAAGAGTTTTCTATGCGGATGCCAAACTTTATAGAGACATGAGGTTTTAGGATATAAAAGATTGTGGAAGGAAGAATGATCTGAAACTCAGTTTGAAGAACAATTATCAATTAAGATAAGTTTCTCCAAAATGTTTGTTATTAATTTTAGAGCATGGCGCTGGTTCCAAACTCTTATCTTGGAGAACACGTTGACATTGTAGTTTTGATCTTTTCTCATAAGGGTCATTGGGCCGACATTGGTTTCTAAGTCATTTAGGTCAACTCCCCTATATATATATATATATATATATATATATATATATATATATATATATATATATATATATATATATATATATATATATATATATATATATATATATATATATATATATGTCATTTAATGTAACCTAATTGTACGAAAAAAAAGAGTATGTGTGTGAGAATTATTACGAGTGTAGTTAATTAGCCGACATTATATTAGCATTCAATTTAGTAATAGATGTTCCACCAAACTTGTTAGCTAAAGCAAGTCACATTTCCCTTATGTTGAGTTGTGTTCCTTCCTCAAGTTTCTCCATGATTTTAGTAAGAACCTTGTGATACTCTTGCTCTTCCAATACATACTGGATTTTATTGCTCCATATTTCAAAGTTTTCCATATTTGGTTTAATACACTTGTTAAAGTTCCGCAACAATGTTCTTTGATGTAGAAACCAGGTTTGAACATGTAGTTCTATAACAGACATATATGCAAGAATAATTAATATACATCTATATATAGAACTTACTTCATAAATGATTAAATAAGTTAAATTATGACTTATAGTATATTATGGAGTAAAAGGTCACTACGTTATATCATAATACTATAAACATCATTAATCATGCAAAGTCAACATAGTAAAAGCATATCTATAATCATGATATAATGCTTAAAATTTAAGAAAGTAATTCACATCAACAAATATGGAAAATAAAATTATCATGAAACTAAAGAATATGCAACAACTAGTTAACAAACTATGACATACAACTAGGATGCGTTATGTTTCGGTGATTGGAATAAGGATAACATTATTAATCTGATTGCCATTAATGCTTCTTTATGGGTTCAAGGCTCCAAATTAATCTCCAAAAATCCAACCTTTTTGGCGTTTGTGTTTCAGAAGTTAGGATTAACCAATTTGCTAATTTAACCGGTTGCAAGGCTGCTAAGCTCCCTATTACATGTTTAGGGCTTCTAGTTAGTGCTTGCATGTCTCGGTTCTCAGGATTGAAGCCTATTATAGATAAGTTTCACAAGAAACTTTCTTTTTGGAAAATTAGAATGCTCTCCATTGGTGGTCGTTATATGCTCTTGAAATCTATGTTGGGGTCTTTAGGTATTTGTTATATGTCAATGTTTCGTATTCCAACTTCCAAGTGTTGTAAATACTTATTTGGAAAGACCGAGGGCCGATTTTTTTTGGGAGAAGGAAGAAGGTGAACGAAAACTACATTGGATCAAATGGAACGCAATTTTGGCAAATAAAGAGAAACACGGATTAGATATTGGTTCTTTAGAGGCATTTAATAAAGCCTTACTCCTTAAATGGAAATGGCGTTTTCTCAATAACCATGAAGCTTTGTGGTGTAACGTTTTTTAAGTCTTTCATGGCCAAGATGGTGGTTTGGGATGGGTTGACAATTTGCGGTTAAAGAAAGGTGTTTGGTCTAGGATTGAGAGAATAATCAATCAACTCCATGATTCAACTATTATCTATCAGAATTCTATTCATAGACATGTATGTGACTGAGCTTCTACTATTTTTTGGAATGATCATTGGATAGGGGATCGTTTTCCTAGATTGTTTCTTTTGGAAGTTATTAAAGGCTGTAATATCTTCCAACGATGGAATGGAACCGATTGGAGGTGGAATTGGACTCGACCCATTCTCGGAGGGTCTAATTTTTCACATATGAATCAATTGTTGGATATGATCCTCGACTTCAATCCTTCCGTGACTAGAGATAGATAGGTGTGGGATGTTGGTGGTTTGATTATTTTACGGTGTCGGAAGCTACGAAAATCATCGACGACAATTCTCTTCTTGATGGTGTGATCTCCACTCGTTGGATTAAGTACCTTCCCCGAAAAGCGAATATTTTTTATCGGTGGTGTCGTCTCAATAGGCTTCCAACAAGATTGAATTTGGACACGAAAGGTTTTAATATTCATAAGTGATTTGTGCTTCTTGCAATTCAGATTTAGAGGATATTGTCCATGTTTTTATTAAATGTCAAGTGGCTTCGAATCTTTTGAAGTTTGTGGGTAGGTGGTGCGATATTACTATCCTGTTTTTTACTACGATTGAAGATGTTATCCTCTGATTAGACTCAATAAGGATGTATATTATGAAACATCTAACGTTGGAATCAATTGTCACGACTATGTTGTGGCTTATGTGGAATTTTAGTAATGAAATTCTTTTTGGTGGTAATAATGTTAGACGTAATACGTTAACCGAGAGTTTGGTTGATTATCCATACAATTGATTTGTTTATAAGAATAGGAAAATAAGTGTTAGTAGGTTTCCATGGTTTTCAAACCCAATTTTGGCTATTCCTTTATAATGATTTTTCGTTAGTGTTTTGCTAACTTTTTTCAATAAAAATTCAGCTGTATAAAAAAAATACAACTAAGAATACCTAACATTAAATTGATATAAATGTCACGATCTATGCTAGAAACATTAACGAGATACCCTAAGTTCTCATTGACTAGGAAAGACATCAACCAAAATACAAAGAAACAAATTCCTAAGAAATGATTTGTCTTCTTTAAATAATTGTTTTCAAACTACCACTTTGTATGCCAATAAATGAAATAACTCAAAATTAAGGTTTTATAATCAGGTTTTGGTGCAAGAAAAACTTTCCAAATGTAATCCATATTTTTCTTTAAATGATTGTTTGACATACATTCACCAAGGATCTTATAATTTGATTCGCTACCATTTGAAATAGGTTGAATGTGGTTTGAATTTCCTTATTAATAACAATGATGTGACACATCAACATCAAGTGGTTCAAAGAATAGTCATTTTTTGTTTCCATTCGAGTAGCTCTCAAATGCACCACTTGAAGTTTGACTCAATAGTCACTTCTTATTGGCTTTGAATTTGGTCTTCATGTAAGTTTTCTTGTATGATTTTTTGTGTACACATACACAGGGCCGGTCCTAAGGTTTTTCATGCCCCGGGCGAAATTGCATAATTATGCCCCGTTTTTATAAAGTTGAACTACAAAATACAAAATACCAGTGATATATTATACTACAAAATACCGTTTTTATAAAGTTAAACTACAAAATACCGGTGATATGTTAATCATAGAAGTGTTTGCATTCTTGTGATTATAACATTCTTGTGATTATACTCTAGAGTTTGAAAAATTAACATCTAGAGTTGTAAACACCAACTCTATTGTCAAATCAAAATTTTAGTGTACTCCATATGAAACTCATTATCTTTAGCATCGTCTTCTAGTGTGCATCATTTCTCTCAAATATACAGATGCAAACTTGATATGAAGAATTTATGATGTGTATAATCCCACACACAATGAATAAGTATTGTTGGTTTGTATAGAATTTCAAATCCTCTATTTACTTCCTTGAAGTCTAGATGAACAATTCCCAAAATAACCAAACAATTACAAGTTAAATCCTTCAATCGGATTAAGAACTAAACAGTTATAAGTTACTAAGTTAGTGCTAAGCAATCAAAGGATTAAGATCTTGAAAAAAAACTAAACACTCTAGCGTTCAACCAAAAAATGTCTAAAGACAAGCATATTAATGCTAAACAATTGATAACTAAAACTGTAAATACAACTAAACAAATATGAAGTTAATTTTTTTTGCTACAACGTAGCTCATGTAGTGACTACAAATGTGTTTCACTTGAATACAAAAAGTGGCGGAAGATACATCTTTCACTCGAATACAAATGTGTTTTTGATATAAAAAAAACAAAAAGATGCCAATGTCTAAAAAAGCTGGAAAACACATTTGGACTTAGTTTCGCTCAACCACACAATAACTCAGGATGGGAAGCTAGACTCTAAATTAACTCTAAAATCTTTATTATAATAAGAACAACCCGCACACAAAAATCACATGAGGGAGAATAGAAGGTGATATTGTGCCTTTGCGAGTGAGAGACTAAAAGCTTAGATAATTAGATGAAGATTACAGCCTAACAAATTACAGATGATTACGGAAGTGGAGATTAGAGATACTGATTTCGATTCATACTGATAAAGAAAAATCAGAAATCACAAACACACAAGTTAACGTCCATTGCATCTATGAAATCTCCAACCGTCTGGCTAGGGGCGTAAATAATGGTGTGTCAATCCGTTTCCAATGGATCAGAATTTTCGACTTGTCTCCTCGTCTTCTGTTCTACCGCGCGCCCAATTTACTTTTTGCCGCCCTCACTCCCATCGAGCGTAATACGGATCTACTGATTAAAAAGAATGGCCGAAATTTTTACATATATGCATAATAGTTGGGCTCAGACTTATGCCCCCAATAACTTTGATGCCCTGGGCCAAGGCCCAAGCCGCCCAGGTACCTGGGCCGGCCCTGCACATACAGTAAGGAGGAAATCGAAATATGATTAATTATGAGAGTTTAAATGTTTATAATCCCACTCTTCATTAAAATAATTTCAAACATGTAAGCTTTATATTTTTTTTAACTATAAATAGTCAAATACATCACACGTAGATAATTTTCAACAAAGTAACAAGGATTGTTCACTTTTATAAGATCAAATATAGACACATATTTACTATGCAATACTTTGCAATCCATATATTTTCAGTATCATGGTATTGTTAATGTTTAAAAAATAAATAAACTATTCCAACCTTTTGGTCCGTGAAGAGTGCGTTGGAAAATCTTCTAGAAAAAAGTGAAGTAAAGCTTGAGCTTATTAGGCCATCCGTTATACCCACCACATACCACATATGTGGTGGGTGCCGCATCAACACCACATTCTCCTACCACTAACATGAGATACCTACCACTAACACACCACTCCACATCATTTTTTTTAATTAAATTTAATTCAAAAATACATAAAAATTCATATAATTGTTTTTTTAAATACTAATTTTCATTAATTTAAAATACTAAATTACATTAATTAAAAACTACATTAAGTAAAACGAAAAAAATAAAAATAACTTTAAAACTAAAAATTACATTAACTAAAATAAAAAACAATAAAAATAACATTAAGAATTAAAAGGCTAAAAATACCAAACTTCTAATTTGTGTTCCATTTTGGAGAATTATTCAATTTTTGCCAAGCTTTGACATGTCTAAAACGTTGATGATTTGTGTTTTCATATTGCTCAATGACCACATTAACCGGATCGATACCAGCTTCGTGTATGTTGTTTACAACAAAATTGTAAATTCCATTGAACTCAGAACATTTGGGCCTTATATCGCGCCACTTCAAGCATATTTCATCAACATTTCGAATTGCACAACCCATTAAACCATGGAAAACACTTTCAACATTTATCCAAAAAGAATCGGAAGTTTTACCAGCGTTGTCTTCAGAAACTGTCACCCATGCTTGTGCTAATTTCTCTTCTTCCTCTTCTGACCATTTCTTATTTTTGGGAGGCATAGTTTTTGAAGGATCAAACAACAAAAATGTATCTAAAGGGGAGAAGAATTGTATGAAAATAAGAAGACGAGTGGTAGTATTTATAGGAGAATGTTGAAGAAATAGAAAAGGAGCCGTTAGGGAAGGAAGAAAGTGGTCAAACGAGATTTAAATGCAAGAAATTAAACTATTGGCCGTTTGGGTTCGTTGTCGGGAGCACGGAGAGTCACGACCACGACCCACCACGAACCACCGGGGTGGTGTGCACGGTCGTGGTTCGTGGCCACCTAGACCACGAGCACTCTCGTGCTATCTATACCAGAAGGCCTTATAGTTTGAAAAGTATGAACTCTTTATTATTGGATAAAGAGATTTATGTATATTCATTGTATTCGATCCAATCTTTTATTTTAGTTTTTCTTTTTAAAGTAAATAAATTTTGTCCAACCAAAGTTGTCAAGATTAAGATCCTACGTATAATCGTTTTCAAGTTTGCAAGACTAGAAATGTAAAATTGGGATTGGGATCCTAAAATCCCACAAAAATGACATAAAAAGGTAATTGATCGTATATAAATATTTTTACCGTATTTCATGGTTAAATAGCTCAAAAAAGTAAATAAGCATATAGAAGTTAATGATATGATTAAATAGTTTAAAAGAATATTAAGACTAATCATTTATGATACGACACTAAGAAACTATCAACTTCGGTGTTATTTGCTTTAACTATAAGGAATAATTCAATAACAATTTTAATTTTTAAACCTCAATTAAAAACCACAATTTCTCAAGCTCTCAAGCAAAAGAGTTTGGGAGTAAACGAAACGAAACCGAAAAAAAGGCTCACCTCTATTGATGAGTTTGAACTATTGAAGAAGAAATTAACAACAATCTGAAACTAAAATCTCAAATTCTACCATCTATGAGGATAAAACGTAAAAGGAGAAAAAGAATTATAAGATTATTGGGATTGTTTATTTAATGTGTTTATTAGCTTATAATGGTTTGACACTGCTAATAAGTAGTTTTTAGTGTTTGAATAGATTAAAACTAAAAGTGTTGATTGACTTAAATAATGAGTTTTTGATATGTTAATGGATACTAACTTATCTAAAATAGCTTATGACTCATTTAAACCAATTTACCATATTAACCCTATTGTAAATATATGTCTCTATATATCCGACCCTTATTTGACATTTTACATCTATAAGAAGAAATTACAAAACACTAAAAAATAACTAATCAACTTATTACGTTTTAATACCGGATAAACTAATCAAAACACTATTTCTAAAACTTCGTTTTGACACCTGATAAAACTAATACACTTTTACAAATAAGCATAAGTTGTTTTAAATAAGCATAAGAAGACCTTCGATGACAATTACGAAACTTCCATAAACCTCTCCTTAATGGCAATTACAAAACAGTTCTATGGGCCAAGTCGAACCTGAGTGGGTCCGAGTAAAGTATTTCCAACAAATGAAAATATAAACATTTTCTTTCTTTCTTTCTCTCATTCAAAATTTTCTTTTCTTAAAATAACCGGAGAACAAATAAAACTAAAAATAGAAAAAGTCAAATGAACTAATACCGCATATTGAAATATAGTGCAGGGACTCATTATGTAATTAACTCTAAACTGGGGGTGCTCTACAAGCAGTAGATTGCAACTCGCTTGGATTTCCGTAGAAGTCAGAGACCTGTTTCCTTGTTAAATCTTCCTCCAATATCCGTTTACTTCCGGACCGAAGATCATCTGCATTCGTATCACAGATTTTGTCTTTGACTAGTTGCTGAATTCAGTCAAGGGTATGGACAAGCCGCCGGAGCTCCGGTCGATGTCTTTGTATTCAACTCGCTTGATTACTTTAGAATTTCGTCTTTTCATTTTTCTATAATTTGATCACTCGTTGTTTCAGATCAGATGGCGGATGGAGATAATCCATCGCGGTATGTAAAGTTGAACAAAGATCAAGCGCCTGTCGAGGTTAATCCGGGAGAGCTCAATCAGCCTATTGAAGTCCCTCAGGTTTGATCACGGCATGTTTGTGTACCAATTGTAGTCAGTTGACCGATCCGGTTAGCGTTCAACGTTTAATCAATTAACTTTAGGGTTTTTCGGATTTTAAGGACGATGAGTGTGATTACGTGGTATGGAGCTATGGACATTGCTTGATGTGAACGTACTCACTTGTTAGCTTAAAAAGCCCTTTGTTCGGAAGAATACAATCAACCAATTTCAATTACTTGTATAAGTTATATTAGTTCTTAGAAATTCTGAAGCATGTTTCGAGATCTGGATGCATTCTAATCCTTGAAATTTAACTTTCACACTACTTCAAAAGTAAACCTCTTCAGAAAATTCAAAATTTAGGGCTTTTTTTGTGTGGCAACGTGGTTTAGATCTTTCTTATCTAAATCAACTTAATTCAGGATAATTCTTTAGTTCTTTTGTTACGATATGACATATTTCTTTCTACAAATTCCTTACATCCTTTTAATCTCACTTAATTTACAGTTAAATGTGCGCAAGTGCAATGAATGTGGACAACCATTACCTGAGAGCTTTGAGCCTCCTGCTGTTGAGCAATGGACAACTGGTATATTTGCTTGTGCAGAAGATCCAGAAAGCTGTAAGCTTTTCTCTTAAACCAAATTTCTACACCACACTACACAGCATATATAAATCTCATCTGATTTCCCTTTTATATTACCATATGTTCAGGTTGGACAGGACTTTTTTGTCCATGTGTTCTTTTTGGGCGCAATTATGAAACCCTAAGAGATGACTATGGCTCTACAACAACTCCATGTGTTCTTCATGCAATTTTCATTGAAGGAGGTCTTGCACTTGCTGCAACAACAGCAGCATTGCATGGAGTTATTGACCCTAGAACATCATTTCTCATTTGTGAAGGGCTGCTGTTTAGTTGGTGGATGTGTGGTATATACACTGGGATTGTTCGACAAATGTTGCAGAAGAAATACCATCTTAAGGTAAAAAAAGACATGAATGCCCTTGTTGTAATGTAGTTATTTGAAGCTGTGATGTAATTAATGTATTTAGTTTATTTGAATTTGCAGAATTCACCATGTGATCCGTGTTTGGTGCATTGTTGTATGCATTGGTGTGCGTTGTGTCAAGAACATAGGGAGATGAAGGGAAGGCTTTCTGATAACTTTGTGATGCCAATGACTCTTGTTAATGCTCCTCCTGTTCAGCAGATGAATTCTGCTGATGATAATAATCAAGAGTCATCATCATCATCATCAGCTGTGAATGGACATGAACATCATACCAATTTGGAGATGCAACCTCTATGATATCGGGCATTATAAGTATGAAGTTGGTTTTGCTTCTACACATATGATTAAATATGGTTATTTTTATGATTTTATGATTTTTATTTGATAGGAGGGAGTATAAGTATGAACTTCATTTTAGTTTTTACCCTTGGATTGATGGCTAGCATCTTATGTTTTTGGTTGGGGTTTAATGACTAAATTGTTCTTTTTTTTTTTTTTACTTAATGAGCTAAATGTGGACATGATTTTATCTAGCAAGGGAGTGTTTGAAATTTGCTTATTTAAAGTGTTTATTAGCTTATTGGGGTTTTGTTACTGGTAATAAGTTACTTTGAATGTTTAGATTGTACAAAATGGTTTATGTTGTGTTTTATGCTCTGTTTTGTGAATTCGTGAGACAACTAAGGTACTCATGATGATGGCTTATAAGCTAGTTTTATAAAAAAAAAAATTGAGATAGACTTTATAATATATTTGAGATAGTTACTATAAAATGATCTAAACTTTTTTTTTTTAGGTGCGACACTATATTTTATAAATATAAATATAATAATTGGTTTTCTATATTTTTTTATTAAAAACTTTAGTAATAAGATAAGTATATGTTATAAATATAAATATAATAATTGGTTTTCTATATTTTTTTATTAAAAACTTTAGTAATAAGATAAGTATACGCAACATATGTTTATAGGAAAAAAAATGTAAATTAATGTTTGAAATAAAAGTTATTAATACATTTTAATAAAATTCAACTTTTATGATCAAGATTTACCGCGAAGAAACAAAATTGAGTGTTTTTCAATAAATTTGATTCTTTCTTTCATTGATTAAGATGAACAAAATTGTTTAACGCTCGAGAGTGGAGCCATTAGAAATGAGAAATTCATAATAATATTGCAAATATGATATATAGTACAAAGAGAATGTGTTAAACCTAAATATAGTTGTCTTTTAGTTTTTAATTATTCTAAACGTTCTTTTATATCATTTTATATTTGTCATCTAACTTATAAACTAGTTTGTACCTAAATATAGTTGTCTATATAGTACATACCATTTTTTTCAAACCGGACATGATCAGTTTGTACCAAAATACTATTTTTCAGTGGATTCATATGGAATTCATTTGACCTTTATTCATTTGAATCCAACTTTTAAAAATATAGCATTTAAAAATAGAGGAGAGAAGATAGATGTTGGTTGTCATTCAATTCTCCCACAAAGGAGGTGTAAGTGCGGGACATTGCATAGGGGAGAGGGAGTGTTCTCCCTCTCCACCGTATGCCACATTGTCTTCTTTGCATACTTCCCCATCTTCATACTTCATAGCATTATCAAACCAAAAGTAGATTTTCCGTTAAAAACTATTTTTTTCAAGTAGTGAGTCAAACACAATCTAAATACAACTAATAAACATTTTTAAATAAATTATTTCATTTCAGTTTATTAACTTATTACGGTGTGACACCGTTAATAAACACTTAGGATGTTTTGATTGCATAACATAGCTTCTGAACAACACAACTCAATATAAAATGTAAATGAAAAGAAAATTTCCCATTATTATTTTTTTTCAACCTTATAGTTTTTACATATATGCCCTTATTTAATTTTTCTCTCAATCATTTTTAAGTGCGTTGTTATTTTTCAATATATCTTATAAACTTCACAATACTAAAAACATCCATAATAAAAGCTTATTGAGAGTTTTTTTTGGATCAATAAGCTTGTCAAAGTCAAACAAGCTATTGTGGAAACTCTTTCACCATGAATCTTTTCATTTTGCTTGTAAAATTATAAGCTATACACATGAAGCTTTTTATTTAATTAAATAGTTTTTTCATAACAATGTATTTTTCGATTTGAGAAATAACAAGCCAAATAGATTAATATTCGAGCAACACTATTGATAGGACTAAAGTGAAGGGGCGAAAACGTAAATAAATAAAAGTAAAGGGGCCATAAAAGCCAACAAGATTCTCAAAAACGTTTTTAGCTCGAAAAAACCCACCCCCAACACTTCTGATTCCGATAATGATTCCTAAAACCCTCTCCCTCACCTCCTTCTCCACATTCCTCCTTCCTCACCATTTCAAAACCCTTAAATTCTGCAATTCGAGTCGAACCATAATCATTTGCAAAGCCATTAATTCACAGTCCCAACAACAAAATCCACCACCAACTCAAACCCAATTATCAGTCTCAGCACCTGAATCACAAGGAACCGGAGCTGCCGCCCCGACCCGAGGCGATATCTTCCTTGAACGACAACAACACTTAGCAGCTTCAGCTCTCGTTCTTGAGAAAAAGAAGAAGAAGAAGAAAGAGAAAATCAATGGTTCATTGAAACCTACTTCGACATCAACTTACAGCTGTTACGGGTGTGGAGCTCCGTTGCAGATTTCAGAATCGGATGCCCCGGGTTATGTTGACCCGGAAACCTATGAATTGGTATAAGAATTGAAATTTGGGTACTTGTGTTCGGACAATTGTTTGTTTCATATAACTGATTTGTTTAGCGTAATTGCAGAAGAAGAAACATCGTCAGCTTAGAACAATTCTTTGTGGGAGGTGTCGGTTGTTATCTCATGGACATATGGTCACCGCGGTGGGCGGAAATGGAGGTTACGCCGGTGGAAAACAGTTTGTTACTGCGGAGGAGCTTAGAGAAAAGTTACGCCATTTACGCCATGAAAAGGCTTTGATTGTAAAACTGGTGAGGCTTATCATGGATTTCAATTGTAGAATCATAATCTGTAAATAGCTTTAATGGTGAATGGTTGATTGTTTTTTAGGTTGATATAGTGGATTTCAATGGCAGCTTTTTGGCTCATGTACGTGATCTTGCTGGAGCAAATCCGATTATATTAGTTGTGACTAAGGTGAATATTCTTTCTCTTTTCTCCGTTTCTTGGTTGATTCTTGTTGCTAATTTTTTTGTATTATGTTTGTTAACAATGTTGATGAAGGTTGATCTTCTTCCAAAAGGGACGGATTTTAATTGTGTTGGTGATTGGGTTGTGGAAGCCACCATGAAAAAGAAGCTTAAGTAAGGCCCTGTTTTCATGGGGGAAGCCTCAATTTTCTGATTTTGCATTCCTTCTGCATTAAGTGAAAAAGAAACATTCATATATTGTTTTTTTTTTTTTTTTTTTTTTTTTTTTGTTGTAGTGTTTTAAGTGTCCATATGACAAGTTCAAAGTCATTGGTTGGACTTGCTGGAGTTATCTCTGAAATCCAGAAGGAGAAGAAGGTAAGATCCACTTTCCTTTTTTTTTCTTTTTATCAAAGTGTTGTTTGGATAAATGATGTTGAAAAAAGATACATAATACACTTTTTTATTTTTGCAGGGGCGGGATGTGTACATTCTGGTTAGTTATTCAGTACAAGGGACCCACAAAATTAAGTTCTTAAACTGCCAAAACAAAATGCTAGCTTTTTTTACTAAAAAAAGTGACAATTTTCTGTGTTTCTTCAGGGAGCAGCTAATGTGGGGAAATCTGCATTTATCAATGCATTATTGAGTAAGTTAATTTTTGGAGTTTGATAAAAAAAAAAAAGAATGTTGCAGTTATATTTATGTTAATGACCAATTTAACATACACAGAGATGCTTTCAAATAAAGATCCAGTTGCTGCAATGGCAAGAAAATATAAACCAATACAATCTGCTGTTCCTGGAACCACAGTTGGCCCAATTCCAATTAACGCTTTCCTTGGAGGAGGGGTATGCATGTCATTTTGTTTCAACTTTTAGTATATTATAAATGAAGAAGGGCCATTTTTGTAAAAGTTGAAATTGTTGGATAATTGATTCAGAAATTATATGACACACCTGGAGTTCATCTCCATCATAGGCAAGCTGCAGTGGTTCATTCACAAGATCTACCTGCTCTTGCTCCCAGGAGTCGACTCAGAGGTCAATCATTTACAGTATGTTTTCCTTTCTTGTAATAGCAATGTACTTTCATTTACTTATGTTTTGAAACTATATAACACTGAAAGTGAAAGTATGTTGCTATTTCTTGGATTTAACAGAAACAGGTAGTCTTGGATCAATGGGTAAGTGAGAAAATGGAGTTCAATGACTTAACTGGCTTTTCCATATTTTGGGGAGGCCTTGTTCGAATCGATATTTTGAAGGTATTTTGACTTTCTAATCTTCACTATCTTTACATAACCAAGTTCCACAATCATTTTACTTCTTTTTTTTTTTTTAATGTTATATTTCTATTCTTTAGGTCCTTCCGGAAACATGTTTAACATTTTATGGACCCAAAGCCTTAAAGCTTCATATTCTACCCACAAATAAAGCAGAACAATTCTACAAGGTATAGTTCGACTTAAACATATGTATTATGCTAAACATTATGTTAAAAATTGAAGAAGCTTGTATAACATGTGTAGAAAGAAGTAGGAGTTGCTTTAACACCACCAAGTGGAGAACAAGTAGCAACTTGGACAGGACTCGAAACTATTCGCCAGTTACAAATAAGATTCGATGACACACAAAGGTATGATATATGATTATGTATTTAACTATTTTGACTGTTATTATAACATCTGTTGAATTTTATATTTTTATGCCATTAAAAGGCTATCTTTTATGTTATGATTTGGGTCATGTGTAGACCTGCGTGTGATGTGGCGATCTCGGGTCTTGGGTGGATAACAGTTGAACCCATTGGTCTTGGTCAAAGGGTCAAAGAAGTGGGGTCAACTTTAGTTGAAGAAAAGGAGATGGAGATTTCATTAGATGTTCATGTTCCTAAACCTGTTGAGATTTTTGTCCGGGCCCCACTTCCGGTTGGTAAAGTGGGAGGAGAATGGTATCAGTACAGAGATTTGACAGAAAAAGAAGAAGAAACGAGACCCAAGTGGCACTTTTGAGAACCATATATTTGCTATATGAATATGAATATAAATGTACAATTGTCACCATTTTGTATTATTGTAAATGAGATGAGTCTTGACAAAGTTTGAGTCTTTATTGTAACATTGACTTTGGAGATGAAATCCCGAATCTAAGTTTCATCATGTTGACCAACATTTTCTTTAGAGGCGGAGGATATACCTTGTTCAATACGCTGGAGAAACATAACATTAAGAATTAATTGATAAGAAACATGAATGGAAACTGATGTTTACCTGAAGAAGATGATTATGGAGCCAGTCAAGTGTTTGAGGGAAAGTTGTTGCGGATATGTTGGCTACTTCTGAGCCCTGTTAACATGAATAAAAATATGAAAAGTTGACCAAAAAAAGGTGTCGTTAGTTTAAGAGAAAAAACAAGTGATGCTAGTGTACTTGTGATGTGAAAGAGCACAAATAATCTTGAATGGTATTTAGGTTGCTAATCAGTTTGTCTTTATCCTGAAAAAGTCCACAAAAAAAATAACTTTTAACTATCTAAGTTAATATACAACTCAAAGTGAAAAAGACACATCCTTATATAATTACAAATAAGTTAAAAGAAAAAGAAACATTCTACCTTGATTGGATATCTGCTGAATTTACGTGTAGATATCCACTCTTCTAGTAATGCCTGTAGATGATAGGAAGTCAAGAATAAAAACTAAAAAAATGCATCAAAGGTACATTTCATAAAAAGTTAACATGTTTTCACCTTATGATCAAACTCAGCCATCTTTAGGACAATAGGAATTACAACTGGCTCTGGGGCTCCAGATTTTTCTCTCTTATGAATAGCCTTTCTTTCCAACACTTGATCTTTCATACTGTTAACTGAATAGCCAAATAACCAATTAGAATTAAGAAAAAAAACTATAAAAATAATGCAGGAGATCAAATTAAGAGCTAACTTATAGTAATATTCTCAGGAACACTTTCAGGACCCTTATTCATCTTTTCAGCATTCTTGTTGGTATTTCCATCATCGATTAGGTATATGCTTGGATCCACATGCATTCCCTACAACCATAAACATTTTATTTTCTGTTGCATAACCCAAAAAGGTGAATCTTTGTGTTCATATGAAATACCTCAATAATGATTGGCTTTCCATCTTTCATTGCTTTCTTTAAATCACCAGCCAAACCTATGTCAAAAGTCAAAACATGAACTTATATAAGGACATGTTTCCATAATGCTACAAACAACCACTTATTATCTGTATCTATAAATTTACCTTTTCGGACTATTCTACATTCTCTGCAAAACTCAGTTATTAACTCATCAGAGGAGCTAAAGTCACGTGCCAATAAAGGTGAAGATGCCAATGGTGCACTGAGGTAATAAGTAATAAAAAGAGCATAAGTTATATGTATCATGCAGATTATGGAAGGAAAAAGTAAGTATGGATAGTTTACTTACTCTGTTGAAGTCCTTAGCAATTCATAGACCATATCAGTCTGTCATATATCAAAGATTCATGAATAATGAATGTCAATCCGAATGGAGTTTATGTATCTTTTATGCACATAAGTTTGTCAAAGAAAACATTATGTAAAAGGGTTCACCTGTAATACGTTTGGCAAGTTTAACCTTTGTGCAAGTTGGGTAGCAATTGTAGACTTTCCAACACATGCTGTCCCACATACAAGAATGACCAGTGGTACCCTTTGATGGTGAAATCTATGGAGGATGTAATTATAATCAAAAAATTATAAACAATCACCAAGTCTATTTATTTCATACTCTTTCATTTTACCTTGTCATCATCCTGTAACGACTTATATACTCTTGCCCATAGCCACGCCATTTCATGAGCTGGAAATAGAGATAAGCAATGAAGTTTCATGCAGAAGTTTTAGGTCAATCAGAACTTTGTAATTCAGTCAATGGATAAAGTAGCATAATATAGGAAAAACATGGATCTTGCAGATATATTACCTTAAACAAATTAGTTTCCAGATCAGATTGGGAGCTGCAGAACAACTTAAATGAGATATTTGAAGCAACAAAAGATAGCAATCAAAAGATGGAATATGATGACATACACATCAAGAAGGCTATTGTCTACCAGCAACTTCTTCAGTTCAAGTGCAATTTTGAGAGCAGTATGATTGGGAATCTGAAAATAAAGCATGATAATCTTAAATTTAAGGTTATCTTAAAATATAACATAAGTATAAACACTGGTGGTAGGTGCATGCTTTTTTTTCATCCACAGGTAATTCTTCTTTTCTCTATTTCTAGGACATTGAAAGTTTATTTTAGCTTTTTCTATTGGACCTATCATTCTTGATTATCATTAATCAAGATGAAATGGTGAACAATTTTCTGATTAGACATGCAAATGAAAGGTTTCTTGATGCATAAAGACTTCTAAAGATATAACAACTAGTGGATTGAACCTTGTAAGAAACCATGGATTGAAGGCCGAACCTTAGTAACAGTCAACATTCTGCTAAGCAAAAATCTTGAGAGGACATAGTAGTGATCAGCATTATCACCCAACCATACTTTCACCTGAAATCAATGAAACAAAACTCAGCCAATAATAAAATCATGTGCATAACCCAGGACGTTGATATAGTACTTATTCATTCGCAAATGCTACATTTTAACTCAAACTGTGAGATATCAGATATGTTTACTCTTCGAATTTCAAGTTGATTTCATTTGGGACCGTTTTCATTCCAAACACCTATTTCGTTGTTTTTACTGGAAAGATTAAGCAATGGAGTAATTTCGTATCCAGCCACCTTTTAATTTATAACAAGTACTGATCAGGGTCCAAATTTGCAAGAACATTCGTATCGGTTTTCATTTGAAAATTACAAGGTCCGAAATTGAAACTCAAAACGTATCTTATCAGGACGGAGAAATCGGATCAACGTGAACGAATCAAACCTTGACGAAATCGTATTTGGAGGAACCATTACGAGTAACAATTGGCAAGGGGAAGTCGTAAGTAGTTTGTTTTCTCTCTGATTCTTCTTCTTCTCGTACAAATAACCTGTTCGAAGAAGATGATTTAGCTACACCACTTCCGCTAGGGTTCTCTATTACTACTGATTTATCCTTCTTCATCGTCCCTCTATATCCGTGCAGCTGCAGAGAATCAAACGGCGAACACTGAAAATCAAGAAGATGATGAACAAATGAATGAGATTTGCACAAAAAGCGAAGCTTTCCCTTCAATTCGACGATTGTGACACTCTACAAATGGTATTCGCATTTGTTCTTTCCCCAGTTTTTTGCATTTTGCATGAAGAAAAGACTAAAATACTTTTTTATTATTACGGGCGTATTTGGAAAGGAGTTTTTAAAAACTTGTTAGGATTTTTTAGTTTTTAATGAAAAGCTCGAAAAAAAAATTATTTGGCAGTGGGAGGTATTATTTTTTATTTTATACAAAAACCTTCGAATTCAAAATTACTTGGGAGTAGTTTTTGGAAACTTTTTGTTTGTAAATAGTTTTATATATTTAAAAGATAACAACTATTTTTATCAAATATTTCTATATAAATAAAAATAAAAATTACTTCTAGCTGCTAGCTAGTTTTTCTAATACGATGCTAGTTATTTTGAATTACATTTTAACTATATTGGTTAATATATCATGGTCTACCTTTTATCAAATATTTCTATATAAATAAAAATAAAAGTTACTTCTAGCTGCTAGCTAGTTTTTCTAATACGATGCTAGTTATTTTAAATTACATTTTAACCATATTGGTTAATATATCATGGTCTACCTTTACATACAATAATAAATAACAATTAAAATATTGATGAATTATAACAAGTTTTGATTATCATGTTTTATGTATTTTGTCTTTATAACACATGAATCTTATTAAAAATCATATTTTTTAATAATAATTTATTTTCTTTAAATAAGATGATTTGTAGTTATAAGCATTTGAAAACACGTTATGCCCCCATTTTCCACCTGTTTCATATGTTTTTTTCATTAAATTTAAAAGCCACTAATATTATCCATTGATTTGAATGAGTTGAAATTGTCAATCTCTAAATATTACTAATACTGTAAATATATAAAAAGAGTATCAAGAGTTCAAGACCCTTGAGGTCCTAATTCTTTTGCCCATCTCCAACACATTTGGGGCCTAAGGAGTTTGTTTTTCACTTGATGATTTAATAGATACATGTCGTTACTTTGTGTGTTAAGTTAGAAATGAGAGCTTTACTCATCCATCCATCACCATTTACAAAAATACCCCTACCATCAAAGCTCCTTCTTAACGCCATATTCTCCAGTTTTTTTAAGGAAGGTACCGAAGGAAACATGAGGAAAGAAACATACTTTATTTATCATCCATAAACATAGGATAAAACTCATCATTAGTTTCATCCAGATAGTTTATTCAGTTCAAGAAAAAGAAAACATACTTCATATATACAAGAGTCATCATCCATTTAGTCACTTTAAATACAGAAAAAAAAAAAAAAACCCAAAAGGTAGTGATTGCATAAAGCATTGACATTCTTTCATACAACAAGAATTCTATCAAGTTAGTAATTAATACACATTAATACACAACAAGTGCAAGTGCTACATTATCTTTACAATCAACAAAAGTCTTGAAAGAGTTGTTCACATGTTTAAATTTGCAACTTTTTAAAGAACTTACCCCCTCGTTTACCCATTCCGGACCCCACAAGACTTGTTGAGAGAACCGATCTGTTATCAGGCATCCATTTCAAGTCTTTAAGACTATAAAACAACATAGAAAGCACATGACTCACTTCATCATCTTTCATATTTTTACACGATATCACCTTCAAGCTTTCAAGCTCCTTCAAAGAAAGGACAACAGATTCTAAACCTTCTGTTGTTACCCTTGAGCATCCTTCTATCCACAGAAATTTAACCCTCCTATCAACACACAATCATAATTTGTATCAACATCAAATAGCACAAAAAAAAGTTGTTTTTTTTATGAGAAGATAAGTAGTGAAATTAAGAAATCAAGAAAACAAGAAACTACCTGCACAAATTGGCATTGAGAAAAATGCCATCTGTCAAACCCCAGCAATCTTTTACAACCATTTCTTTAACAGATCGACACACAAGAAAAAGTGCTCGCAGACTTTCCTTTTCACATAATCTGCACTTTTCCAATTGTAATCTGTCAAGCAATCTACAAGCTCCCAAGTGTTCATCAAGTCCAGGGCTTTGATCGATGGTTTTACATGAAACTAAGCTTAAAGTTTTCAAATTTTCACAGTAGGAAAGAGCTGACAACCACCCATTATCCATTCGATGATCACAGAAGGTGAGTTCTTCTAGCATTTGACAACATTGTCCGATTGCTCTGATTCCATCATAACTCCCCTCGCATCCTCTGAGTTCAAGTTTCACTAACCTTCTACACCCTTGAGCAAGAATTGTTAACCCTATGTCTGAAACCAAAGAGGAATAGAATCCGTCAATGGTTCCAATCAACTTCAGTATCTGCAGATTTGTAAACCCAGCAATCCCACGTAAAATCTGATCATGGCAATGATGCAAAACCATTTCTTGCAAATTCGGACACCCTTCTGCGAGATTTAGTAACCCAATCTCGGAAGAATTTAGGAGTACAAGTCGTTGAAGATTGGGGTATGCAGTAGCTAGAGATTTCAACACAGAATCTACTTCGTTAACAGGTCGGAAAGTATGGTTGTTTGGTGAAAAGACATCGGAATCGATGCAAAAGGGGCCAAATTCAGGGCCTAAAGAGAGACCACAGCTTTTTGTATGGCTGCTAGAAATTACGCTTCCGTGAAGTAAATCAATGTCAATGAGGTTAGGGAATCTCGTGAGCATACGACCAGATGTAAGGAAACTCCAATCGAAAACCCTAACTGACCTTACCAAACTACCTTGGAGATTGAACCACGATTTGGAGACCAATGAACTCGAATTCCTTTGAGATTTGTCAGGGAGTTTGGAGAGAATTTGCAGGAGTGTTTCATCAGAAAGGAGGGAAATGAAATCATGAGAGGGGACTACATCGGGGGAATCAGGAAGTAGGGTTTCGTTGTTATCGGTTTGTTGAAAATGGGGAGAAGGAGGAACAACGGTCACTTCATGTGGTTGTTGTTGTGGCGGCGGCGGCGGTGGTGATTGGGGAGTGGGTGGTGGTGGGGGTTTTCTGTAGAATGAACGACGGCGGATAGTTGAAGAGACATGATCAAGAGCTTTCTTGTTCTTCAACCAAAGGTTGGACCAATTTAACGGGGAAGAATGGTTAGGGTTTTGATTCTCCACAGAACACGACGACATTGGAAACTTGTTCCTTCTTCTCCGCTTCACATCTGATTCAAAGATCTTTAGAACTTGTGTGCTAATTTTTGTGTGAATCAGTTGGTGGCTTTTTTCTTGAATCTGTGTAGAGGGATTTGAGCTGCTTTTTTCTTCTCGATTTATGGATTTTTGAATCGAGTTTGCAGCCAACGGGCAACGGCCGTTTTATGTGGGTCCCAATATTCTTTATTTAATATTTTTTGTATATTATTTTCTTGGGACACATGATTTCTGTGAATTATCATATGATCAAGTTTTCCTGGATTTATGGATCGGGTACTAGAGACAACACACTCTACTATCCTACACTATTTTATACCTTTATTTTTATATCATTATCCTATAATAATCACATCATCAGTCTACTATCATACACTATTCTATACCTCTATTTTTATATCATTATCTTATAATAATCACATCACCAGTCTACTATCATACACTATTCTATACCTCTATGGATCGGGTACTAGAGACAACATCAGTCTACTATCATACACTATTTTATACCTCTATTTTTATATCATTATCCTATAATAATCACATCAATAATCATTAGATTAACTTTTATACATATATTTCATAATAACCTAATCATTATTATCTTTATTATTTAATAAATTTTTATTACTAACTTTATTAATTTATTAATTTTAAACTTACTTTTTAATAAGATAAAAAAAAGATAACAATAATACTGTTTTTATAAAAAAAAATTCATTAAATTTTTCAACCTTATCTTCATCAATTTTTTAAACCTGATTTTTAGACTTAAACCCACAAACTTAATATATATATATATATATATATATATATATATATATATATATATATATATATATATATATATATATTCCACTTTAAAAATTCAATACATTTTATTTTTTGTTAGAAGTAAACCACAAACATCTATAAAAAACGAAAAGGTTTAATGTTGCATGGGAAAAAAATTATATTTTTAAAGAAAATCAATAAATATATTGTATGACATATCTTTAATAATTAGACTAAAAAAAGTCAAAAGTTGTGTAACTTAATAGCAAAAAAAAATATCGTGACTTTTTTAGAAAATAAGTTATAAAAAAAAGTCAAAAGTTGTTTGACATATTTTTAGACTTTTTTATTTTATTTTCATAAACCTAATATCATTAATTATAAAAAATATATATAAACCCATAATTTTTTTCCATGTCCGTTGATAAAAAAAAATTACCTCAAAAAAGTAATGCATTTGTACATATGTACATTCGTTTATCAAATAAAAAACAATAAATTTATTTTTGTCAAACAATTTATTAACGTTCGGATGTATGTTTTGTTTGTTTACCTTTATATTTTAGTTACAACTTTATGTTTAAAAATATAAATGTTATAGATGTTAAATGACATTAATTAAAACTTAGTTGATATTACAAAATATTTTATTTGTATTTCGCTTTAATATAATATAAATTAAATAACAATCATTGGAAAATACTTTATTATTAAGTTTGTAGTAAATAAAATTAATTTAACACCTAGGTTTAATAATAAATATCATAAAATTTAAAGGTTTAAATTAAAAGTTTGATGTATCTAAGGGTTAATTTGTAAATAAAGAAGAAAAAAAAAGCAATAGGAAATATTTTGCTTTAATATATTATAAATTAAATAAAAGTCACTGGAAAATACTTTATTATTAAAATTATAGTAAATAAAATTAATTTAACGGTAAGGTTTAATAATAAATATCATAAAATTTAAATGTTTAGATTAAAGGTTTGATGTATCTATGTTAGTTTGCAAAAAAAAAAAAAAAAAAAAAAAAAAAAAAAAAAAAAAAAAAGTTTAAAAGATGCGTAGCTTCTTATAAGCCAAAAAGGCGCGTGGCTTTTTTCTTAAAACAAAGGTGCATTGATTTTTGTACAGTGGATATTAGTAGATAGGTATTAGATTGGTGTGTCCTAGGCTTAGTGTAGATTGGTGTGTAAAATGAAAAACCATTTGCCAACTCTTTCGAAATGGATTATTTTATATACAGAAATTTACCGCTTCGTTTATTTGGTCTCTCATGTTAACTAAAAAGACAAAACTGTAAAAATGTCCTGTGGTGCGTATTTTTTCTGAAGTTTAATATATAAATCTTGAATTTTTTTTTGGCTTCATTGTTCTTTTAAGGTAGTTTGTTTATGGTTTTGATCCTCCGGTAAACTGAAATGATTGTAATGCCCTTCTGATATATTTTCTAGACAAAACTGCAAAAATGGTTCCTGCGGTATGCATTTTTGTGAGGTTTAGTCCAAACTAGGGATGAGCATATGGATCGGGGAACCTGCCGGAACCGGAACCCGATGGAACCGGTCGGGTCGGGACCGATACCATAATCTCGGCAATTTTTGGAATCGGGACCCGGTAAAAACCGGTCATTGGAACCGGCCCAAAACCGGGAACCGGACCGGATAGTCTTTAAAAAAAACCCCAAACCTTTATGTCGTTTGGACTTCTATCTTCTATGTTGGACTGGACGTAAAAAAAAACAATCGTAAAAGAAAAGCCACGGAAACAACTCAATAAGCACTGCACGGCGACTCCAAGTATATGTATATTAGAACAGTTAGAGGTTGTTTGTTTTTTTTTTTTGTGAAGATCTGGGCAACCACTTTTGTCTGCGCCGCGCAGAGTGTTTGTTTTTTGGAAGTGCGCAGATAAAAAAACGTATGCGCGAGGTCTTCCTGGCGCAGACATGGGCCACTGTCTTCAAAGGTCTTCAGACCTCATTTTAACCTAAAAAAAAAAACATAGGCCACTTTCTTTTTTTCTTTTTTTTGCTGAAAATGCATTTTTATTGTTTATGACATGAAATTAAGTTTGAAAAATCAATTTATTTCAACATCTGCAGACGTTAAAAACAAACAGTCTTCTTATTGCAGACTGCAGACATTTTGTCCATCTCTTCTGCCGCAGAGGCTTGCAGATGTGGTCCGCAGACTTCAGACATTTTAGGTTCAAAAAAACAAACAACACCTTAATCTTCTTATTACTCCTCCACCTTTTTCACCTTATTTGTTTATCTCAAACTCAAAGTAAGTATAAGATTTCCATTAATACTTTGAAACAATACAAAGTTTTTTTTTTTTTAAAAAATTTTATATTTCCTTTTAAAGGCTACCTACTTTAAAACAAAAACTTAGGTTAGCCGCCTTTTACATGTTGTAAGTTTTTGACAAGTTCCATGCTAATATTTTATACATAAATCATTTGGAATCGGATATTTAACAAAAACAAACAAAATACAATAATATTTATCCATGTATATGTATATACTCAATGTATATCAGTATATGTATATAAAAAACATAACAGTTTTGCATTCATGTTATTGATCTTCGAGCTTATAATCACATTCAATAACCGGGCATAAACCGAAACCGTAACCCCAAAATATGTTGCTATTTGTCGAAAACCGGTTCCAAAATCGAAAACCCAGCAAAAACCAGACCCGGAACCGGTAGAACCGTCGGCCGGTTCGGTTCTTGATTTTGGCCGAAGCCGGTTCCATGTCGGGTCCGGGTCTGGGTCGGGCCGGTTCCGGCCGGTTCGGTCCTTTTGCTCATGCCTAGTCCAAACCTCGACTTTTTTGGCTTCGTGGTTCTTTTGAGCTAGTTTCGTTGCGGATTTGGTCCCTCGGTAGAGTGAAATGACGGTAATACCCTTGGGGTATTTATTTTTCATTTTTCTTTCATTTTTTAAAAAATCTAATAGTTATTTATTTATTTTAATAATTAAAAAAGAGGTCTACTTCTCTCTCTCTCTCTCTCTCTCTCTCTCTCATCTTCCATAGTTCCTCTTTGTATCAAATCGATTTATCGGTGGAAAAGAAAATCAAGTGGAACAATTCATGTGCTCATCTATATGCATAAAAAACTCAAAGATCTCAAAACTATAATTATTAGATATGCTAAGAATGATCGGGCTTGCTAAAAAAATCAAAGATCTCAAAAACGATGGGGGTCAAGGACCCACTTGTTAAGGATCGTTTGTTTCTCATGTAAGCAAATCCCTGAATCCCGATATATGAGCCAATGATAATCAATGAAGTAGATCGAACAACCAACTACCCCCAAATTCTTCAATTGTAAAAACAAACAATTTACAGTTCATAAACAAATTATTGTAGAAATAGCTTCAAATCAAACCTACAGTTGTTATCACAACTTCGTATTATAACCTAATATAACCAAAGCGATGGATAAATTCTTTATCCTTGGTGGCAGAGAACAAAGCAGATGTGAAGTTCTAATTCCATCATCTTCTTCTGATTTCATCCAAAAATTAACCCAAATCAAGTTTCTTTTGGGTTTAAAGTCGTCCCACCGGATACCGACATCTGGATCTACATCCTCTGTTGGAGTTTGATCAAAGATTGCATCTAGGTCTACCTCATCACCGCCTGAAAATTAGAGAGTGTTGGTGCCTGTTATCTTGTGTTTTGGCAGTTGTTGATGAAGGAAGAGGAGGAATACGATCATGACTTCCCAGTGGTATCACAATTCATTGCCAGATTTTGAAGTTTAGGAACGTGAAGAGTAAGATCGTCGCTAGACTCGGTGGTCGGAAGCCTCCCGTTTAAGAAGCACTTTATGATGAAGGATGGGTAGTGGTGGGTGCAGATGATGAAGCTTGGGTTGTGGTTGCAGTGGAAAGTAAAGAAACATGGAAGTGTGTAACATCCTGTTTCGAGAAGTTTCTTATTTCGGGGTAGTGAACAATAAATGGATCAAGTGAAGGACATGGGTTTCAAGGGAATAAGTTTTAGATCCTATTGAATGTTTATAATATTGGTTATGCGATCCAAGCCCCTGGTTTGTGTTTTGGAGTCAAAGGGTAAAACTGGAAAAGTAATGTTTTGAACTTCTTTTTTGGAATAAAGATTTTAGTTTGGTATGTTTTAAGTTAAAATTAGTTATATAGGATTGTGGGGCTCATCAATACATTTCCGTGTATATAAAGAACGCCGAAAACGGAGTTGGAACGAAGAAGTTATGGTTATTTGAAGTTAAGCTAGAGAGTCTGGTAGTACGTTGGGCGTACACTAGGAGTATGTTGGGCGTACTAGGCTGAGGAAGTCGAGTTTTTGGGGCGTTACGTTGGGCGTAACTTTAGGTACGTTGGGCATACCGCCGTAGAGTAAAAACCTTATTTTCGTGGTTTGGAGCCCTATTTAAGGTATCTAACCAATGGGGGTCCTTCCTATCACGAGCCAAATAACCTGCACACCCGTACTAAATATACTAACGAGCCATGGCTGCCGAATAAAACCCTGAACCAACCCAGGTGCCCTCTCCATAAATAACCAGTTCTCCCCCACTTTGGGTTTGAACTACCACTCACTGGCCCTCACAATCAATCATGGCACCAAAACTGCTCAGCCAGTCCATACCCACTATCATGCACACATCCCCCATGGGAATCGGGATCAGATTAATCGGATAAGGCACCCCGAAGATCTCTATCACACAACCCTAATATATCGTAGATGCAGAAACCTCGTGTTCGTTGGCGATAGAAACCCGCAACGGACACTCTAACTCCCCAATAGGCATATCAAAATCTCTACTGAAAGATCGATATACAAAAGACCGACTCGCACCTGAGTCAAACAACACAAGAGCAGACAAAGAGTTCACTAGGAACGTACCTATCAGGGGCATACATATAAGCATAACATAAAACATTATCAACAAAATAATAAATAGAAACATACCTATCACAACATCTGGAGCTGCTCTGGCCTCCTCGACAGTGAGTTGAAAAGCACGACCCCGAGCCCTCGAGGGCTCCGCCCTCCACTGGCGCTCATCGATGATCCTCAAAGTGTCTGGCGTCAGGGCATGCATCGACTTGGCGGCGAGCAATGGGCAGTTGACCTTCACATGGACAACCTGATCACAATGATAGAAAATCCTAGAACTCAGAGTTGGGGCCGGCTGGCGGAAATCCCTCGCATAGTGCCCCTCATTGCCACATTTGTGGCATACGCCTCCTAATCGACAGGACCCCTCATGAACCGTGTCGCACTTCCCATAAGTGCAGCCCCTCTGCCCTCCAGATCTAGAATCAGCGGCCCAAAACCGCCTCGGTGTAGGCTGCAACTGCGTTGGGGCCGGTCTCTGCTCCCTCGTCTAGAGCTCCATCTCAATCTCATGCCGCCTGGCGGCCTCCTGCAACTCCAAAAAGGAACCATAACGCTGAGTGGATACAAACTGCCTGATATCCGTCTTGAGCATGCTCAAGTAACGGGTCATGTGAGCCTGCTCAGAAGCAGCAAACTCAAAACAAAACATGGTCCTCTTCGTGAACATCTTGGTGATCTCCGTCACGAACTCGGTCCCTTATCGACGATCCAAATACTCTTGGGCCAACCTCTCACGCTCCACCAATGGCACATATCTAGAACGGAACATCTCCGAGAACTGATCCCAAGACACAGCAGCTCTCTGCTCAGTAGAATACGAACCAATAATAAGTCTCCACCAATCCTTCGCTTCGGACCTCAAAAGGTTCAAAGCGCACCTGACCTTCTGTTGAGCTGGGCAAGAGCAGGTGAAGAAACACCCATCAATGTCAGACAGCCACCTCATGGCTATGATCGGGTCCTGAACTCCATCAAATGTCGGGGGCTTCGTATTATCAAAGTCTCGATACTGGAAGACTCTCCTAGCACCAACCCCAACAGCGGCAACGGATGCAACAGTAGCAGCCTCAGACAAAGTAGCATAACGCTTATCAAAATACTCCACCTTGGCGGTCTTGATAGACCCGAACATCTCTGGAATTTGTGCTCAAAAGTGAGCAACAACCTCCTCCTAAATAATATCCCCAATCCTGTCCTCGGACACAGCAGGCCCACCCTGACTGCCAACCCCCGATCCCGATCCGGATCCAGCCTCAAATCGCCTCGTCATAACCATACTGAAAATAAACCATGGAGATATCAGATAACACGCATATCACATCATGGGACCAACTCCCAACAAAGCCCTAGGTTGTGACTTCCCTGTTACGCGTACGAGTCTTGTGCTTTCAGTAGTACGGGCCCATACTACCTTCCACACCTACCCATATTTGTCTCGGGGATCATCACAACAACCCTAAAAATACATACTAGCATACGCATACACTCAACCCACACTCCCTAGAGGAAGGCTAAACATCACGAAATTGGTCGGCTGACCCCACACAACTCATCCATGAAACTTCCACCAAGCCCTTCATCAAACAAGAACAAGAAATACAGCCAAACCAAACATTCTCAAGCTATAGAATCTTAGTTATGTATAACTGTGATGCATATACTAGGAAACTACAATAACGATGTCAATTTCACATAAGGAAGAACCCAAGGCTATCAGGCATCATATAATCAGGAAATTCTATCATGCAATTCCTGAAGATCCCTAGCCTATCACTAGCATGTTGTTCTAACATATCACAAAAATCAAATAACAGTGTCGTAATTTGGGGTCTACTTACTAGCTCCAGCTGATCGTACACATTGCATCCTTTTTTTATTAATTTTGAAAACAATTTGAAAATCATTTTTAAAATCTTTTCCTTAGTTTGAGACTAGATTCACACAAGTGTTCCTCCAATTCACTCAAACCAAGGCTCTGATAGCAACTTGTAACACTCATAAAAATCATGATAAATTTAAACTTTTTCAAAACCAACCAATTTCACAAATTGTTTACAAACATATTTTTCAAAACATGTTCAACATCGAAGTCCCCTAAAATCACAAGTCAAAACATGAGGATGTGTACGGTCATGCCTTCACCTTCTTGCGATCATCTGAAGTACATCAAACATAACCCAAACTGTAAGCCAACGCTTAGTGAGTTTCCTCCAAACTACCAACACATAACATAAGCATAATACAGACAACATGCATACAGAGAACGCCCCACCGGCCTACAGTCTATCTGGTACGCTCACAGAACCTTCAGCATGACTGGTACGCCTCATTGGGCCACCTATCTAGAATGTTCTCCGGGCCTTCGAACAGACTGGTACGCCTCTCGGGTCTGCAGTCTATCCGGGACGCCTTAGGTTTCTTGGCCTTCAGTCTACACTGGTACGCCTCAACCCAACCACACATAAACCATGTCGACATATACATAACAGATAAGCATTCATATAATCAGCCAATAGATAATCAATCAGATCATATAGATCACTAAGCATAGCATCATCTTATCTAACAGGATACAAATCTAATAGATCACTAAAGCATACCAACATGCGATAAACCATGATAACAATCTAGTGGGCCGGCCTTGGTGCCTTTGAGCCAAAAGTACAGTGAGGAAAACTCACCTCACAGACTGAACAGAAGCTGATGAGGTCCCTGACTCCGAAACTCAGCTCTCTAACCGGCACCTAATCCCACCAAATACCAATTCCATTAAAATCCCAAAATACCCTCAATAGTCAACTGGTCAAACCTAGTAAGTCAACTGAGTCAACTCAGGGTGCGTACGCGGGGCGTACTCCTGAGGTACGCAGGGCATACACGAGGCCTCACAGATTGACCATCAATGGGGTGGTTGATCGAGTACGCGGGGTGTACCCTCGCAAGCCCAAAAATCTTGTTAAAAGCTTAATGGCTTAAGCTCTTATGTCCCAACTTCAGATCCATGGCCAAAATACACTCTAGAGTCATAAAGTTTCCAACTTTATGACTTTACATGCCTAATAAGAGCTTAACTCAAGGTCTTAATCCATTAAGACCTTCTACAAGATGCATGGAGCAAAACTAATCAATGAGACTTCATTTTTATAACTTAGGACCCCTCCTAGGGTTTGAAAAGACAACTCAAATCATCAAGAACATGTCATGCTCAAGATGAGACATTTGGGACCAAAAAACACATAAAAACAACACATAAGCAAGATCTATTAAACTAGCCATCAAGGTATGAACTTTATACCTTGAAATGATGGAGAAAGGTGCAAAACTTCCAGATCCAAGCTTTACTTCAAGCTTCCAAGCTTCACCGCCACCTTCTTCTTCTTTTGGAACACTCAACAACCCACACTCAACCTTCCAAGGAATCCAAAGAGGCTAGGGTTTACAAGAGAACACATTTTTGCTAATGGAGGCTAAAAATTGGGGAAAGAATGGGACTTAAGGATGCTTAAATACTAGCCAAACCCTAAAAACTAGGGTTTCCCAATTTGGCAAGTACGCCCAGCGTACACTGATGGACACCCAACATACACTGATGTACGCCCAGCGTACTAGGGCGCGCTCTAGTACGCTCAGCGTACACCATGTACGCATGGCGTACTCTGAAGTCCTCAAAATTACAATAATGTCATTAGGGTTCCATTGCATACTTTCTTGAACAAAGGGACCAAAATTCAACATAATTAAAGGATTGAAATTAGAAGTACCTTGACATCAGGATATTACAGCTTTCCTGTCAAAGATCGAAATGAAGCTGAGTGAGTTACTTCATTGACTAGATTTTTTCTTTTGCCTACTTTTAGGAATTTGTTTTATCATGACTAGGCAACTTGACTTGCAAAAATAAGTAGTTTTTTATACTTAAAAATAGTTATGACTAAAATTTACGTAGGAAATAGTCTAACTGTCAATTTTAATCTTGACCATTATAACCTTGGACAAAAACTGAAAAAGAACGGTTCGATAGGACCAGCATTGGTAATATTCTCTTATACTTTAATTAAGTTTTATAATTTTTGTAAAATTTGTCATTTTTTTTTTCAAAATTTATATCAAAGTTAAAGGATAAGATAAATTATAATTTTGTTACTGTGTATAATTTGTTTCAACTTTTCAAGGGAAAATGGTCATTATTAAAAAAAAAACAAGGCTATTGACATAGACAACATGGAGACCAGAATAATCATGAACCCAAAAAAGGACTAAATTTCACAACAGAAAACTTTTTGGTACTAAATATACAAAAATCAACAATTAAAACTATAAATTGATCGAAAAAAGAATTACAATTGTTGGGGATTTTGTTGGCTTTCATCACACCTTTGGGGATGCCTTTATCTTTTTCACCTTTCCAAATGAATAATATAATTCAATGCCTTTGTTATTTTGGGGTGTTGTTTGGTGTTTTTTTGAAATCTATATAAGTGTTGTTTATAATAGTGACCTGTAGGTTTTTTGCTGGTTCAAAGGATTGTTGTCTGTCCTCATTGGCTTAGTGTTGGTGCTGTTATTTTTGATTGACGTTGTGTATATTTCTAACATTTTTCATTGCTACATTGGTGATCGTTTTCTATTTATGCAATTCAAATATTTTGTATTTCATCCATCTTCCCGTTGACATTTAATTTAATTTTATGTTTTGATGTTAACTAGATGGAATTAGATGCGCCAAAGGCGTTGTGTACCCTTTTTTCATTATTTGAAACTGTAGCAGATAAGTAACCATATCAGATCAGGCATAATCAACAGGAGAGAGCCAAGCAAGGTCTCTGCTTAGTGCTTAGGCTTAAAATCTCTCTACCTCTCAAAGTCACCACTCCGTCCAGGTGTGGAAATTTGATGAAAGCATCAAAAATGTATTTTCATGGATATTTTATCAAACCTTAAATTTGCAACCGTCATTTGTATCTATGGCTTCTGGTGGATGTTCTGCCAACAAATAACATCCAAGAACAACATCTGCTTTTTTTTGTTTCAACACCCTTCAACATAAACTTTACAAAAAGAAATCTGTGAGATTAACAAACAAACCCCTTAAAATAACAATGACCTTCCCCTTCTTAATAGTTCATTACTATAATAATAACAATAAACTTTAGAATACTAAAAAGATTTGTTTTTTAAAAAAAAATTCTGAAACTAAAATATTGCATTGTACTTCTCAAATGCTCATATTAAGGCATCCTACTTTGATCTTAGGGAATGGAGAGGTTTATAGTTGGTTTTCTCATCATTTGGACAATTTTACCATTCTCTTCATTTTCTGTCCCACCAGCTCATCAATAGAAAAAAAGTTGATCGTCATCGATTTTATCGAACGCCCTGATAACATTCAATTACAAAATATAAATAAATATTTTATTAATCATAAGTCTATTTTAGATATTCTGCCAATTAAAATTTTTTTCTTTTTTGAGTAAATAATTTTTTTAAGTGATAAAAGAACTTTTTTTTACTATTTGGAATACAAATAGTACACCTAGTAATTTCACATACCACATTGTCCATCCACGCCAGGGCTTCGGCTCCTAGAGTCATTGTGTCTTCTATCATACTGCTCCATCTGTTGTCAATAAACCACATATCAACGTTCATGAATTATATAACTTTTGTGAGTAAAATTACATATTAAGAGGAACATTTTCAGGTCAAATTTACAGATTGTACGTATATAACCAAGTCTACAATCATGCATCTACCACATCAAATTATGTCACATGAAAAACTATTTCTGAAATGAGAAAAGGAAAACAGAAAACATACTATGCAGTATCTCCACTATTGATCCATGCTGGAATACTTCTGTTAAGGGATTTGCCAGTCAAGTACCTAATCATTTCACTTTCACAAAATAATTATTGGGATTAATAATTATTTTATTTTCCTTTTACCTCTTAGCAAAATCCTTGTATGCGGACTGTCCCCCAAAGCCTTTGTGCAAGCATACTAGAAAGAAAAAAAAATAATGTTAAAGATGCAAAGTTTTTCTAAAAATAATCTTGGTAACCCGTCAAGAAATGTGCATTAAGAATCTAAAATATGTGATAACGTAATATATAATACCTTGATTTTTCTGCCAAAATTCCTCTTTGTTTTCTTGTTCCTGTATCTTGAGAATGTTTGCATACGGTCTTCAATGGTTAGTGGTAATTGCCCAAGGGGAGAATGAATAAGGTCTGTCATAAAACAAAAACACTATCAATAAGAAACAACTCAAGTTGGTCTTTTTCTTGATTTTAGAATACCAGATAAGTTTGTGATTGCTTTACAGGACAGTGTTGTCGACGTGTAACAGGAAGCATCAACAAAAAAAAATAATAAAAAAAAACCTTAAAAATCAAGAACACATCATTGTTAGTGGCTTATACATTGTAGTTAAAAAGAAATAAAATTTGATGTATTTATAAAATAGCAAACTAATTACCGTTTTACCCTCATTCAAAAGGATTCGTTTGGAGAGAATCATGTGTAGTTGATGATTGAGTATATAGTTTAATTGTTGAAGCCTTTGCAGCACCTCTTTTTGGTTAAAAGGTTGTCAACAACACATCTCCAATCAGCACTGTCAATAATACAAAAGCAGATAATTATCAATAAATGGAGTGAATAAAAGTGTAAAGATTCAGTAAAAAAAATGATATAAAATTACCTGAAAACCACCAATGCTTTATCTCAATTCCACATATTTACCAGGGACACAGTAATAGATCGACAAGATCATAGTGCTTGGAAATCCTTGCATTCACAGAGTACAACAGATGTAGGAAACATTAACATTTGGTTGTAACATTTCATCGAGCACTTGGTGTGCATCATCAAACTCACTTTCAAATTTCACTATAAAGAATGAAAAAAACAAAATCCAAATTATATTGAAATCGAACAATAGCTTCGTTAAAATCCGAAATGAAAGTCTGCTTACCTGCAAATCGCAAATCGTCTGTGGTGTAGACGTCGAACAACTGAAAGTCACCTGAAAAAAAAAGATTAAAACTTAACAAAACAATAAGAGTTCAAAACTGGGTTTGAGAAATGGACCATCGCTTCGAATTTACTTCTTTTCTCTTTGAAGCCACAACTACGCTAACCAATTTGAAGATGACAGGTGCCATTAAGGCGATATTGGTTGAAGAACTATACGAAGCCAAAGAAGCTCTCATAGGTTGAAATATATCATTGACAGGTAGAACTCGCAACAAACATAAGTAATGAATGGTATGATGAATTAACTTACTTTTAGCAAAGCCTTACCTTGAAGAACTTCATAATTGAACTGGGGAATCTGTAAAAATAATAGGGAAGGAATAAGGATACAGAACATGATTTATCCATATCACCACCACCAACAGCGCCGAGATGAGATTTAGAAAAAGCGAACAGAAAACAAATAACCTTTATGAGAAAAATCAAACCTCTTAGTTTGTAGCCTTTCTTATACCGTCACCACCATCCACAAGAACAAATACCCCCAAACTTTATTTACGATGTCTCTCTCTCACTCGCTCTCTCTCTCTCTCTCTCTCTCTCTCTCTTCGATCTCACTCCGCCTTTGGGACTCCAAGACACAAATAGATTTTTGAGAGAAGAAGACGAACAAGGATTAAAGGGAGAAAGATGGAAGGAGACGGAGAATTGGTGCGAAGAAGAAAGATCGAAAGACGAGTTAGAACGACACTCTGAGTGGAGGAAGAGAGATGAGGCGGTGGGATCCGGAAGAGGAAGAAAGAAAGAAGAAATAAGCAAAAGCGAAAGAAGTAGGGAAAATTTCATTCATATCCTTCTAAAACTTAAATATTATGTCAATGTCCTTATAAATTTTAAAATTACGTATATATCATTCTAAAACTATTATATTTACACATATATCCAAATTCATATTTTAGTTAAAATTAAACTAATATAATTATCTAAAATTAAAAATTATATATGATGTTACTAAAATACCCCTCTTAAATACAAGGAAACGTCGTGATCATAGAGTCTATATATGCCGATATATCCATGGACCATGAATGAAGGGTCAAGTCTCCTTCGATCAACACAAATTCTTTAACAAATGCTCATATTTTAATATTTGTGTTTGAAAACATTATTTATTCATCTATTATTGTGTTGAGATAATGTCCAATTTTTGTATTTGTATGTTTGCATTGCGTGCGATTTGTTGAGACGTGAAGATTTGATGGCAGTTTGGTAGATGGAAGATGTTGGATTTTTAAGTTCCTGGTTACATGATTTTTATTCCACTGAAGTTCCAAAAAAACTTCATAATTTGTATCTAAGCTTGTACGTTAAGAAATGTAATTTTCTCTTAATTTGCCTCTATGGATTCTTGGAAAATTGTAAATGTATGAATATTTATGATTAAAATATCTTTTAACTCAACAATCAATCGGGATAGCAATGGATGTTTATCTTTTGTTAATAGTGATGATATATAGAAATTAGATCTGTAGCATTTAATAGGAATTTTAGTAAGGGTATTTTGGTAATATTATATATAAATTTGAATTTTAGTTAAGTTTTTTAATATTATATTAGATTAATTTTAATTAAAGTATGAGTTTGGATATATATATATATATATATATATATATATATATATATAACTATTATAGTTTTAAAATGACGTATACGTAATTTTAAAATATATAAGGATATTGATGTAATATTTAAAGTTTATAAGGATATGAATGAAATTTTCCCAAAGAAATACTACTGGACGAGGAGGGCGGCAATGGCAAAAATAGAAGATAAGAAGAAGAAAAGAGATTGAGATGCGTAGAGAAAAGAAGCAGAATGAAAGATCGGTGTCAAATTTTAAAGAGGAAAAAGTCGAGTGTCGGATTATGAAAGAGAAAAAAGTATATTGTAGGCCAACTTTTTAAGCTTTTATGTATATATAAATAAACTAATTTTGTGTTGATTTAGTGTTTGTATTTGCCTCTTTTTGTAATAAGTTTTGAATTGCATTAATATTTGTTTTTTAAAGTTCAAATTTAATGACTGTGATTGAAATTTTTTTAAAGTTCAAATTAATAAAACTTATTAAATAATAATAGGATATTATTAAAAAGATAAACAAATTACGTTTTAAAGTTGTTATTTGTAGTATTTCCATCTTTTATGGAAAATTTCTATCTAATATGCATAAAGATTTTTTTATCTATTTTTTTTATATTTTTTTACGAATCAACAAAAGTTATTTATATTGGATTGGATATTTATTTTGGTACAAAGCTAAATTTATATTGGATCGGATATAATTCTTTTTTACTAAACGCTAAATTTTAAACTCTAAGTCCTAAGCACTAAACCATAAATGCGAAACACGAAACCTTATACCTTACAAAAACAATTGACTGATACACTACGTATTTTTGTAATATGACATGTTTCTAAAACAAAGCTATTCGTCTAAAGGGAATTATCCGTTTAATGAAAACTATCTAACGCTCGACAAATAGAATCTAATTGACGAAAATCAGACATTTGATGGAAAAGTTGTGTCATTAAACACTTCAAACTGGACATTTCAGACATAAATAGTGATATTTCTTTGAAAAAAAAAACAAAAAAGAACTCCGAAATTTGATGATAAAATATAAAATGAGGCATTCGGTAGTAAGTGAACATTTTTCAAAAACTGAAAAAATTGGTATTTTTTTTAAAAAAACTCCTTTATATTAGTTAGTTTACTTCATATAATGTGTTAATACAAAAGTATTAGTGAACCCTGACGAACAATTCAACGACAGTGAAGTCTATACATCAAATGTGGTGTATAAAGAAGTGTTGCACGATTAATAATGTACAATCAATCATGTACTCATATACATTTGTAAAGAATCTAATATTTTCATTTTTAATTCTTATTGATTTTGTTTCTGCTATCATGACTTTTATTGATAATTGTTTTGATGTAATAAACTATTTGCACAAAAGAACTAATCGTCTCAAGAAACTAATATTTGAAAAAACTATTCGCACCCGTCGTTTGGTGCGGGTAAACGACTAGTATATATATATATATATATATATATATATATATATATATATATATATATATATATATATATATAATATCCTTTTTTTTACTATTATGAGTCTTTTAAATGTCAAATCAACTCTTAGAAAACTATAAAATATCGTTGCAATTATTTATTTTGTACATTTTGCCCCTATATTTAATAATATAATTATATTGCATATAAAAGTTTTATTATTTTTAACTAATTAATCTACTTTGTTAAATATACAAAATAAAACGAATATAATTTATGAAAAAGTATATCATTAAATTTCAAAACAATCAAAATGAGATAAATATTGAATGTAAAAAACATTACAATATCAATATCTTTATTTATTTTTTATTTCTATTGTTTTTATTTATTTGAATATTAGTGTCAAGTGATATATTTTTAGAAATTTGAAATAAATGTTTTATTGATAAATAAGTTACATTTATAAAAATATGAAAGTGTTGATCAATTGAAAATGATTTTTGATTACTAGTTTTTACAATAAAGTAGTTGGAACAAATTTAATAAACGGTTTAGTTTTTAACTTATAAGCTAACTTATCAATAAACTATCTTAGATAGCTTATCAAAATGTTAGCTTTTCAATAAACTATTTTGTGGCCTTACCAAACGATAAATTGCAATAAACTAGCTTATACGCATCAAAGAGAACACTAGTTTAGTTTTAATATAACATGTCACAAGAGATAATGTTTCGATTTGCTTGTCCCTTGAAGTTTCAATAATTAGATGTTCAGTTGGTTAAAATTTTTGATAAATTCTAATCATACAATGAACTAATAGATTATAAAAAGATAAAATGGCACATTATGTTTTTATTTTTTTTCACTGTGGCATTGTATTATTTTTGTTCTAAATGGAACATTGTATTTTCAAATTTTGTTCAACTTGAAAAACTTCACCAAGACCCTCTCGGCTCTTAGGGTACCCGGTTTGTCATGTTAAGTTGGAAAATACAATGTCAAAAAACAATGAAAAACAGTTTTTTTTTAAGAAACAAAACTGGAAAATGTAGTGTCTAAATAAAATAAAAAATGAAAATTTAGTGAGTTATGTCATTGAATGGTATAGAAATAGAAGTGCTCTGTATTTTCTTCTATGCTTAATATGTCAAAGTAACATGGGTATATATACAGCTAGAAATAAATCACTAGCTAATTAACTAACCCCTAAATACACAGGAGACTAAGAATACAAGTTGAACAAGTCAAATAATTTCTTTAACATCGTGTCACTTTTATTTAAATGGAAATGAAAATGTCAACATTGAACAAAATTGAAAAATACATAGTCGAATTAATTTATTTATTTTTGTCAAAAAAAAATGAAAAACAGTGTCTTTTGTGTCGAATAATCAGTTTTATATCAACTACTTTTTAAATGTTTAGCGTTATATGAGATGCCTAAGTAAACAAAACAATTCACAAGCATAATAAACACACATGTAACATAGATAGGGATCGTGTTACATTTTATACTAACCAACCCATAATAACAGTGTAAAAATTAAGTAGAGCCAATATCTACATTCATACACAAAAAAAAAAAAAAAAAAAAGGTAAGATTCAGTTATAAAAACTGGAACAAAGATAGAATAGATAGATGTGATGTGAGTTAACAAAAGCAAACAATTAATGCATTAACAAAAAGCAAACGAAACCAAAGCTTTGTTTATGAGCGAGGAGCTGTCATTTGTTGCTTCTTTATCCTCTCATCATGTTTTACCATGCTGCAAATAAATCAAGTAATTAAATTAAATAAAATAAAATGTGAACTTGTCCTAAATTGTTAAAAACATTTCTTTTGTAAGTAAATAAAGAAATGATTTACCTTATATCATGGGGTGTAATAAATATCCACTGGGATCCTTGTGCCAAAGCAAAATCCACAATTGTGTCCAAGCTTATTTTCCTACTCACAGCATCCTGCAATATCAATATAAAAATTATTAAAACTTAAAACTTAAAACTTAAAACCAAACCAAACCAGTGATTGTGTTTTTTTAATGTGGTTAAAAAGAGGTAATTTTACCATAAAGACATCAAACTCATCCATAGCTCGAAATGGAGCTTCTGTCATCTCATGAAGTGCAAGTGCAAAACATAGTGTTGAGAATGATCGCTCTCCTCCTGTTATTATAAACATACTTTTATAAATTAAAATTAAAAAAAAAAAAGATTTAAGAATGTCAAATGAAATAAAAAGGAAACCTGAAAGGCCTCTAGTGTCGCGAACGTTGCTGCTAGTTGCATCTTGGGGCATCTTAACCTGAACAATAATAAAGTAATAACCAACCAAATAAATTAGGGTTTAGGTATATTTACAATATTATCTGAATTTTGTAATATTGGTCCTAAAATGTTTTCTCTTGCAATTTTGTTCCCATGTAAACTCATCCTCTCTAATAAATATTTGTTATTTATAAAAATAGATAGGGGTAATATAGTCAGAAGCATAGACCAAAATGGTAACAAAATCCTCAAATAAGGAGGGACCAAAAGTGCAAGAGAAAACTTTTTAGGACCAAAATTGCAAAAATCAGCTAGATTCAAGGACCGGAATTGTATTTTACTCATGAATTATATCGTGAAGTTACTTGCCTCTATTGAAAGCTTCTGCTCCTCATAGCTAACTTTAATGAGCCCACTGATCCCCTTCTTTCTCAGATGCCCATTAAATCTAAACCACAGATATTAGTGAGAAAACAAATCAAGTAATTCTCTAGAAATTTTAACAGATAAAAGTAGGAAGAACATACTGCCACGTCAGCTGTCTCTTTAGAAGAGTGGCATTCCTCTGAAACTTGCTCCATCGTTTGTCAAGAGCTGTATGAATAGCCTGAATAATGATAATGAAATAATGAAATAATTTCATATTATATATAAAATAAAAGAATTGAATTGAATTGAATTGAAGGGGAAAAGGGTTACAGAAAGTTTGTCTCTAAAAGCTTTGTAAGTTTTCTGTTGTTTGATAATCTTTCTTTGTTTTTTATCATGCATCATTCGAAGCTCATCAATAGATTCCTGATGTCTTTGGCTTTCTTGTTGAAGCCTCTGTTTAAGCCTTGTGAGATGGGCTTGGAGTTGATCAGAAGTTGTGTCATCACATCCTCCTAAACTCTCAATTTCACTCTCAGGGCATATGATTGAAGCTTTCTCATAACTCGCCTGTATTTTTATGTTTATTATTATAACCATTATCAGATGATTGTTGAATAAGTTTTCTACAGAAAAAAAAAGTTCATATATGTTTATAAAAGTAGACACCTTTCGCTCGCTTTCCAAAGCCTTATAATTTTGTTTTGCAGTTTCAATTCCTTTATGGACCTTCTGCTGCATAAGCCCTTCATAATGACGTTTTTCCTATACAAAACAATATTTAGTACAAATAATAATAAATAAATTAGGGCAAAAATATCAAATCAGAAAAGTGAATTACCGCTTCAGCAGCACGTAAATCCTCCTCAATCTGAGTCAACTCACCCGTTGCTTTGTCCAGAGCGCTGATGTCAGCTTTTGCCGATTCTGTATAGAAAAAAGGGTAATAAAAATGTAATTTTTATATAATTGTTATAAAAATAAAAATAAAAAGCATACCACAAAGCTCTTCGAATGATACTTTCAGTTCATTTGCTTTGGCTTCGGCTTCCTGCAATCTCTCCTGAATCTTCTCAAGTGACATCTCAAATTGGTTTTTATCATTTTGTAATTTCTGGAAATTAGTTTAATTAATTTAAAACATTTGAGAACATGAATGTTTTACAGGGGTAAAATAGAAATTTAATTTAGAAAACAAACCGAAACTTCTTGATGGAGCTCATCAACATTAGATACGGATGAAGCTGCTGCTTCTGCTTCTGCAGCAAGTGAATTCTTCAAATCTTTAAGTCCAAAATTCTTGCTCATTACACGCTTCTCTGAGCTCATGCGTTGTCTCTAAATCAAGATTAAAAAAAAAAATGTATCATGAAAAACATAATTACTAAGATATAAATATTAACATGTTTGGTCCCTTAGTATAGCTTATCTTTGCAATTTTGGTCCCAAAAAAGTTCTTCTGCAAAATTGGTCTTTATTTTGAAATTTCCTAACGACTTTGGTCCCTTTGTCTTAGCCTAGCTGTAACAAAATTTAGAATGACCATTTTGCCCTTGGACCAAACTTATGAAAAGAAACAGTATACCACATGAACCAGATCTGTAATTGAGGTCTATAACATTTTAAATGTGCATATGATTTTTTTAACTTTTCCTATTTTGAATGTCAAATGAATCATGTGCTACAACATATATAAATATATCTTGCTTTTCTAAAACATATTGTTCTTACTTATATATTATTAACAATTTAACATATCTTGTTATATAAACATTGCTAGGAAACTTCATAAGGACAAAATTTGCAAGAGAACTTGTTGGACAAAAATGTAGTTTACCCTAAAAAGCATCTTACTTTTGCATTTTGTAATTCATCGTGAAGATTCTTAACCCGTTCTTCAAAAGTCCTTTTCTTTCCCCGAATTTGTTTAGCTTCTTCTTGCATGTGAATTGCTTCTCTTTCATAAATTTTAATTTGATCATCATATGAACTACAAAGACGCCCACTCCTTGCATTCTTATTCGGGGGCAAAATCGTCTGTGCTGAACCACGAGAAAACCTAGAAAAAAGAAACCAATACTTCTTTACTTTCAGTATTCTGTATCAATTAATTAAATAAAAAAAGAAATTTAAAAATTATATTAATCTTACATCCTCTGACCCTCTAACGTATAAACCTCCTTCAAATTTGGAATCCTTTGATCAAAAGCAACCGTTTTTCCCATATCATAGTCTCTTACAAGCACTTGTCTCTCAGCCCCACCCTACATAAACCACACCAACATTTATTTTATTTTTTTTCATTAAATATAAATCAAAAATAAGAAAAATGTGAAAGTGAAAGTGAAAGTCATTATTATTTACCACATCCACCAAGACATTGACTACTGTTGGACTATCGGATTGCATTACTGAAATAGCAGTTGGATGATTTGTTTGAGGAAGCATGTGATTTGGAATTTGTAATCTACATTCAAAGTTTAATTTTCAGATGTTAACATAATCGAGTAAATTATGTTGCTACTCTCTGAATTTTCTCTAATTTAATAAAGAAACATACATACCTTGGTATAGAAAAATCATATATAATGATCTGAAGGTGGTGGTAGTTTGCTTCTCTAGCACATGATCTTAATAAAAGAGAATCTTTATGATCTGTTACTATGAAAGCATTCAGTAATTTTCCAACAGCATTTTCAACAGCAACAGCCCATTTGTCACCATGGACTAATGCCTGTGATCATAAATTAAATCATCATATAAAGATATAAGAAAAATAGGGGTGATAAGATAACTAATTATTTATTTATTTAGTACTGACCACATGTGCTCCTAAAGGACCAATGGGAGGCTTTTTGAACTTGTGGTGATTCCTCTCAATAACTTTTAAAAGACTGGTAACTTTGTATCCTCCAAAAGCTGTCACCTGTTGAAAAAGAAATACATCAAAAGCTACAATTTTTAATAAAACATGAAGATATGTGAGTTGTTATTTTTAGTTAAATTAAGAAATTACAAGACCTTGTTTGTCTGATTCAGGCGTAGGTCACGAATTCGGCGTTGACTATCACTTATCTTCTTTTCATACTCATCAATCTGAAAGAAAATAAATAAATAAATAATTTGGTAAAGAAATAAATGAAAGCAATTCCATACCTCAGAAGTGATCTCTTTAAGTTCATCTCTTGCAATCGCTAATCTTTCTGATAAATCATCCTCGATATTCTTCAATCTGAAAGTTGATAAAATTAACAAAGCATAAAGAAAATATTATTAATAAATATACTCCTATGTTACACAAGAACCATGAAACAAACAAAACCTTAGGCAATCTGACTCAGCAACATTGATCTCCTCTTGAAGCTCCTTCAGTTTATTCTCCATCTCATGTTCTTCAGCCTACAAAATCCAGATATGATATTAGATACCCATGTTTATGCTAAATTGCTAAATATTTATACAAGTGAAGATGATGTAGACATTAAAACCTGTGTGTCTTTCATATGTTGTTCACTGACATCATTGATTTGTTGCTCAAGTAACTTGATCCGTTTAGCCATTTTAGCAACATTGTTCCTTCTTCTGCCATATTCTTGCTCTAGCTCAATCCTCTCCTTGGTAGCCTTGTAATTGATATTTTTATTAGTATAAAAACTCAATTTTTTGGAAAATAAACAGTGATTTATAACAGTTTTTGAATAGATAGTCATTTGATATATTATCTTCATTTCTTAACATAAAGATAAATAGTCATTTACTCAGATTCAGACAGCTCATTTAGTCCAAAAAAAGTCTTTATGTATACAACACTTTATCCAAACAGACATCATTACCAATTCAGCCAATTTATCTATACAGAACTTAATGGGGAAAAAAAAAGAAACAAACCCTCAGTTTTTTAAAACATACCAAAGATAGTTTCTGCTCTAATTCACTCTTCCTTTTCCTAGCTTTTGAAGTACTTTCCATCATAACTGCACTTTGAGCTTTCTTTTTGTCTAAACAATCCTGCAAGTCTGCTACTTTTGCCTACCAAATACATCAATATAAGTTTTTAAGAAGTACCCATAAATCAAAATTCATAAAGAAAGTATATGAACTCTCTTCTTACTTACAATTTGTTGATCAATTCGGGCTTGACACTGAGGTATTCTCTCTTCAAATTTTTTAATCCTTGCAGTTTCTTCTTGGATTTGTTTATCTATGTCATATACCAGTGACCATGCACATTTTTTGGTCAACAATTGAACCTTCTGTGAAATTTCTTCAATATGTTCCATGCTTTTAATCTTTCCTTGTAACTCATTCAATTCCTTTTCTATAGGTGCTATTGACCTTTCCAATTCAACAACCTCGCTATTTGCCTTGTCAAGATTGTCTTTAACACTTTTCAGTAGATCATCCACTTGACTTAAAAGTGTAGCCTTGAAAAAGAACTGAAAAACAATATGTCAAAAAAAGAACCATATAAAGATTTTACATCCAGATATTATATGCATGTCAATGAAAAAAAGACCTTGAATTTATCTTTGTCATTCCCTGAATGCAAAAACTCTCTGCTCTTGTCCTGGCTCATCACCACACAAGGATTCTCAACATCAATCTGCACATGCAAATGCATGATGTTTAGAACATGTATGAGGTTTAATGGATCTTAATATGAGATGTACATAAGATTAAAATATGGGGTATATATAATAAAAGTAACATGTGACTATGTGAGATTTAGCCATTTAGGCAGAGATACTCACGTTAAAATGTTCCACAAGCTCACGGATGTCTTCTTTTCGGGTAGCTACTTTTTTCCCTGTTACATATCATTGAGTAAAAGATAAGAATCAAAAGATGGATTTTGTTTCCAGCATATGAATTTTTAAGTATGGACATAAAATTCAAAATCATAGAGAGAAAGGAGAAAGTAAACCCAAAACCTTGTTGATCTTTAAGGACGCTAGTACTGGTTGATTCAGTAATCCTGCGCTCTAATATTATAACATCTCCATAAATGCCATGCTTAAAAGCATCCTCTCCCTGATTTTTTATTTCCAAATGAACAAGGGCGTAGCTGGAAACAAGTATATAGTATCAAAACATAGATCGTGTGAATAAAGAAAACTAGCCCCATGTCTAAGGTTTAGATCCATATGATATATGCAACAGCAGAAAAGCAAAGAGTGACGATAGAGAGGACAAAATTAGCTTTCACAAAGCTTACAATATCTGGATTTCTGAAACAAACTAAAGATATCACATAAATGAGAAACAAACTTTCACCAACTACACCAATGACTTACAAACCTGCAACCAGTCTTTATAAACTCCTTCAATGTCGTTGCCCTGTCTGTACTTTTTGCTCGACATCCAAAAGCAATACACAATGCCGTAAGTATCGCACTCTTTCCACCTATAAGACAAAAAAGACCACTCAAATGTGAAAAAAATTTAACAGACAGCAGATGATATTGAAAGAGTAACAGAGACAAAGATAGACTGACTTCCGTTTTGTCCGGTGATGAAATTAACACGGTCGCCAATATCAATTTCCATATGAGTATGACACATGAAGTTCTCTAATCGGATTTTGGTGATGATGCCTGCTTGCAAAGCCCCGGCAGGTCCATTGGAAACCCTAGCATCGGCCATCTTTAGGGTTTAATCGCGAACTACAATATGTTAACTACTGATTATACGAGTCACGCAGAATTCAGAACCGATTTCAATTCGCATCGTCATCATCAACAACAAGCTGTTGTCGTTGTTGCTTTCTTTTTCTCCTGACTTTTCTCTGCGATTAGGAAAAAATTGGCGGGAAAGAACTACGCCGTCGTTGATTGCTCAAGCGATTGGGCTTTCTGGGCTCTGACAGAAAAGTATAGAAAGACACGCTTTTTGGATTGTATAATGAAATCTTATTACAAAAATATAACACATATGGTCCCTGTACTTTGAGTTAATTTGTAAATTTGGTTTCAAATATTTATTTTTAATTTGGATTTTCTTTGTAGTCCCTCACCGACCTAAATGGACTATAGTACATTTATAAAAATATTTTTTTAATGGACTATAGTACATTTATAAAAATATTTTTTTGTATTTTCTAAATTTTCGTTTATTTATTTATTTAAAATATTGTTTCCTAAAGTTTGGTTAGAATCTTACTTTTTGTCTAACTTTTTAAAAGTTAGACAAAACACATCCCTATAATTTATAGAAATTACATTAGTTATTTTATCATTTTGAAGTTCTTTTACCTATCAATAGTATGATAAAAAACACCTCAGACCCACCCTTTCTTCTCCCATTTTTTTTCTTTCTTATTGTCTCTTTTTTCTTTATATCACCCAAACTCAAAAACTCTACCGCCTACCACCAGCGACCCAATCTCCTCAAACATTTTACACTCCCTGATTAAACCTCCACCTCTCTCTTGGCTTCGTCTTTTTTCTCCCCCCCCCCCCCCCCCCCACACACACACACACACACAAAAAAAATTAATCACCGCACTATGATGTCATCGGAGGTGGAAAAATACATCCATAAATTACATTCCCTTGTAGGTAATGAAAAAACTAAAGGATGATATGTGGTATTTGGTAGCGGATTATCTCAAGCCCTTAGTGCAGTTATTTATGCCATTTTATCCAATAACTCTTCTTCACCTTCTAATGTGGTCATTATAATCATATACTGTCTGATAACAGCATATTTTAATCTTTATAAAATCTCAATTCCAAAGCTTTTTAGTGATTGGATTTGTTGTTTGATGATCTACAAATGTATGACGATCAAACATTGCCTCTTGCATAATTGTAATTTCTCTATTAAATAATCACCCATTTATCTCAAATGTTCTCACAAAATTAATATCGATTTCCTTGTTTTTCTTATGAAATGTGACAAGATAAGCTATTAACAAAACTTAATCTCATGTGATGACCTTTACCATTTGCGTAATGATCAACAAAATCTACATGTTCAATGTATTATTCTTGGTAGATTGCCCTTTTGTAGAGTCTAAGATGTACTCATGATATGTTTGACGAAAGCTCCCAAAAAAGGGTATATATGTTCACATGGTTCACATTCTTATAAATTACCCTTTATTTTGTAACACTCATTTCCCAAATTGTATCAGGGGATGGTATAAAGGAGTCAAGTGCATGATTTTTGAGGAAAACTGAAACATCCCAAAAATACAGACCAAAAATTTCTTTTTAAAATTGTTAGTAAAACCATAAATCATCCATCATCATAAAGAAAAATCAATAATCATGTATCTCAAACATCATGTCAAAAACTGTATCAAATCATATGAGATAATATCAGAGTCTAAATAATCCCAGGCTGAAATTGTGGTGTGTGTCATGTGATCATCCCGAGCCCTTCCCCTTGCTAGTGGAAATACCTGAAACCAAAACTGAAAATTATAAGCACGAAGCTTAGTGAGTCTCCACAAACTACCACATATCATACACATAACATATAACATAACTTTGGGACTCCGCCCAGCTACATCGGGACGAACCCGGCATCGGCTTACCCAGCATCGGGCCCCTCGCGGCATCAGACCGCGTCTGGCATTGGACCCCGTCTGACATCGGGCTTGCCCCGGCATGCATACAACATATAATATATCATAACATATAACATAAGCATATAGACATTCATCAGGCTTGCCCCGACATCGGACCAAAGCCCGACACACATAACACATAACATATAAGCTAACACACATTGGGCTTGCCCCTGGCATTGGACCGAAGCCCAGAACTCATAACAATAACATATAAACTAACATACATCGGGCTCGCCCCGGCATCGGACCGTAGCCCGGAACACATAACACATAACATGCAAGAATCACAAAGACATCAAGCATACATAAACGCTTCTCGGGACCGCCCCGGCATCGGACCATAGTCCGGAACTACTAACATCTAAACGGGTCGGCATTGTGGCTGTAGACTCGTTCCTACAAGAGAAAACTCACCTGGTACGGCTGACTGCTGAAACTCGAGTGAAGAATCTCTGACTACTGCTCCGGCGACTCCCCGGCTATCAACTACATAATACACTTAATCAAAATCTGATATTCCTTCTCAGGGTAAAATGACCATTTTACCCTTGGTCAAAGTCAACATCCAGGTCAAAGTCAAAGTCAAGGTCAACTCTCAGTCAACCTCAACTCGTCGAGTTATCTCCCAACTCGGTGAGTTCATGTACTACTCGGACTCGTGGTCAACAGAGTCAACTCGTTGAGTCCCTTCCCAGACTCGTCGAGTTCTTCCTGTCATATAATTGGGACACAACAACTTTAACTCGTCGAGTCCCTCCTTAGACTCGTCGAGTTCTTCAGATTTTGAGTCCTAATCTTGTCCAACTCACTGAGTCATCTCCTAAACTCAATGGTTTCACTCAAAACCAAAAAAGGGTTAAGGGTTCGCGACCCGACTCGCCGAGTCCAAGAACAACTCGTCGAGTCCTCCATATTACAAATTCATTCAGTCGATTCTAATCCATTCTAATGTTTCCAACTTTTAGATATGGACTCCTTAGACTAGTATTACATGTAAAGTTGCTAACTTTACGTGCATGCATGGTGTTATGAAGCTAAAACACCCATTACAAGCTAAAATGAAGGTCTAAGTCGTGGAATAGGGTCATGGCTGAATAAAGGTGGCAACTTTAAGCTTCTAAAGCTCAAGAGTGCCCAGATCTGAAGTCCTTTCATCCCCAAGAGTTCAAATCTCGGAATGACCTTGGAAATGGCCCAAAAATGACAACATACAAGCTCAAATGAAGATCTAAGTGAATAGAAGCCAAGGTATAAGCCTTATACCTATATCAAGATAGAAATGAGTCCTTAGCTCTGGATCTTAAACCTTCCTTTTGCAACTCCAAGCCTTTGCTTCCTTCTTCTAGCTTTAAATCACAAAAATTGCAAGGAAATAGCTCAAGATCACTCAAGGTTGATTAGGGTTTCGAGATTAGGGTTTGGAGGTGATGGAGGCTGGGATGGAGGCCATATATGATGCTTAAATAGGGTGCAAGCACTAAAGATTAGGGTTTCATCCAGACTGTCCTACTCGTCGAGTAGCTCACTTAAAACCCGCGCATATTCTGCCTCCTACTCGACGAGTTAGGGCCACCAACTCGTCAATCAGCCCTTCCAAAATGAATAAATAATAAAGTTAAATGCATACCAGGAACTAGGCGTTACAATTCTTCCCCACTTGTCTTAGACTTCGTCCTCGAAGTCTGTTGCATCTGAAAACAACTCTGGGTAGTGCTCCCTCATCTCCTCCTCGGGCTCCCAAGTCCACTCAAAGCCCTTGTGGTGATGTCATTGCACCTTTACCAACTCCACCCTTTTGTTCCTCAAATCCTTCGACTTCCTGTCAAGGATAGCTACAGGTCGCTCAATGTAGTTCATGTTGTCATCAACCTGAATGTCCTCCGGGGGTACCACTGCTGAATCATCCACTAAGCATTTCCTCAACTGAGAAACATGGAAGGTGCTGTGGATCTGGCTGAGCTCTGTTGGAAGGTCTAACCGGTAAGCAGCCTGACCCACCCGGGCCAAAACCCTAAACGAATTGATGTACCTGCGGCCCAACTTGCCTCGTTTCCATAACCGAATGACACCCTTCCATGGTGACACCTTCATGAGGGCCATGTCACCCACCTGAAACTCTAAATCTGAATGCCTCTTGTCGGCGTAGCTCTTCTGCCGACTCTGAGAAGTCTGGAGCCTGCTCCGGACCTGCTGGATCTGCTCTGTAGTCTTGAGTACCACTTCAGTACTCCCCATGACTCTCTGACCGACCTCACCCCAGCATATTGGGGTCATACACTTCCTCACATAAAGCATCTCGAAGGGAGGTCGGTCTATGCTGGCGTGGTAACTGTTTTTATACGAAAATTTCTGCTAACGGAAGATATGTATCCCAACTGCCACCGAAATCTAAAACACATGTGCGTAGCATGTCCTCGAGAGTATGTATCGTCCTCACGGTCTGTCCGTTTGTCTGAGGGTGGAAAGCGGTGTTGAAGTGGAGACGAGTACCCATCTCCTCGTGAAACCGCTTCCAAAATCTGGAAGTGAAACGGACATCTCGGTCTGACACCACCGAGACAGGCATCCCATGCCGTGCCACTATCTCACGCACATATATCTCGGCCAACTTCTTGGCCGATATGCTCTCATGGATCGGGATAAAATGAGCGCTCTTGGTCAACCGATCCACGATGACCCATATCGAATCTACTCTACGTGCGGTCATGGGAAGCTTGGTAATGAAATCCATGGGGATATCCTCCCATTTCCACACGGGAATGTCTAGCGCTGCATCTTGCCGTGTGGTCTCTGGTGCTCATCCTTGACCTTCCTGCAGGTCAAGCACCTTTCCACATACTACGCTACGTCCCGCTTCATGCAGGTCCATCAGTAATCAGAGCAAAGATCAGGGTACATCTTCGTCGCCCCAGGATGGATGGAGAACCTCGACTTATGGGCCTCATCCATTAGAACCTGCTATACTCCGCCCCAGTACGGCACCCAGACCCTCCCATGCAGGGTCAGCAACCCTCGGATATCATAATCAAATGAGGCCACTCGGCCTACAATCCTCTCACACTTCTGGTGCTCTTCCTTCAGGCCCTCAACATACGCCTCTCTAATCTGCTCCAGCAGTGTAGTCATCACTATCATCCTCAAACATATATCTCTAATCAGAGCCACTACCGCCTTGCGGCTCAGGGCGTCAGCCGCCACATTGGCCTTGCCCGGTGATAAAGGATCTCACAATCATAATCCTTTACCACATCTAACCACCGACGTTGCCTCATGTTTAGATTCGGCTGATCCATGAGGTACCTCAAACTCTTGTGGTCCGTGTAGATGGTACAACGGACCTTGTAGAGGTAATGCCGCCAAATCTTGAGGGCGAACACCACAACCCCCAACTCTAAATCATGTGTCAGATAGTTAGCCTCGTGAGACTTCAGTTGCCTTCTCACAACGTAACGGTGCTCGGAGTCGCGACTGTTTTATCCTTGCCTTCTCACAACATGACACGTGGCGTGCCACGACATGACGTTGACTAGGTTGGCCATTGACTTTGTGGACCTTTGACCATTGACTTTTGACCAGTTTGACTTGGGGTCAAACTTAGAGGATTTGTCTTGTTAATTGAGGATTCATTTCTTTTGGTGATTAGACGGTTCGTGGGATTGAGTAGTGCAAGGTATGAGAGTGTTGTTGTGCTTCTTCGATTCATCAATTCAAGTGAGTTTCTCATTATGCCGTATATCCCATTGTATATCCTTTACATGGTAGGATAGAGATATTGTTAGAGTACAAGTATGCTAGTGGCCTAGGGAAGCCCCTTGATTTTCCTTTTATTTTATAGCACTCGGTGATTTCGTATGCTAGTCTGGTAGGGCTAGTTGCCAAGGGAATATATTATGTTAGTTATGCATGTGCTTATGTTATATGGTTACGTGGTAGTGATAGCTTGGGTCCTATGTAGTCTAATTTGGATAGCCTGAGAACTCTTGGACCAATGCTTGATTGTTATGTTCTTGTCTGATTGTTCGCTTTCAGGTGGATCATATGGTCGACTGTCTATCTGACCCCTAGCTACATTCGACTTTATGTCTTGTATGGAATACTAGGAGGTGGCTCCTGGCAGTGGCGATTGGGCGGGGGCCGTTTACTCCCTAGGCGGGGCCCGTTATGCACAGTTGGACGTGGCCCGTTATGTATGGTTGGGCATGGCCGGTTATGTTAGGCGGGGCTCGTTATGTTGGATGGGGTCCGTTATGTACATTTTGGCAGGGCCCGTTATGTATGGTTGGGCGGGGCCCGTTATGTGAGTTGGGTTGGGCCTATTGTATATGATGTATGTATATGGTTAGGAGATTTGGTTGCTCAGTGCTAGAGTCGAGATCTTATGTGGATGCATTGTATGTATGATGGAATATGTGGTATACTAGGGAACTCATTAAGCTTTATGCTTACATTTTTGGATTAAACATTTTACAGGTCGTTCGTGAGAAGAACTCGGCGCGACTGTACATACGCATCGAAGATATTCGGTTATGTGGTTTTGCAAACTTAACTCTGATAATGTATGGTTTGAAACAAACAAATGTTACTTAATGGTTTTGGAAGAAAAGGTTCAACCGGTTTATTTATTTTGAAAAAGAAAAATCTCTTTTTAATTTTGAGGACGTTACATATTTCATGTAATGTAGATTGTTAATGAGCTTAATGTGATTCATTTTGTGTGGTTTCACAGTTGTAGATATTTACATCTTTGATTTATTCAATGAGATTAGGATGTATTTATTTCATTCATGGTAATTTTCATAATTTGATTGTTCTTGTTACTTTTTTTTGAATTACATGTTTGATTTCTTCAAATCGCTACTTAACTAATTTGTTTCTTTGTTTCCTTTTGTGGTTGCTCAATTAATTTGTATTTTCACGGTAGTTTTAATTAATTTGATTGTTTTTGTTTTTTTTAAGTATATATGGGTGTGTGTTAATTTATGAACGTTATTTGCACAATAAAGAGAAATGGAAGAAGACAATGGATGGACAGAAAGAGAGGGAGATGGAGAAAGAGAGACACGATAGTGTGATATTCTTTCGTTTTTTTAGTTATTTGCTAGAACTAGACCCAATAATTTGATATACGATAATAAAGTTTTCCTTAAGTTTCCAAATGAGTAAGTATATATATATATATATATATATATATATATATATATATATATATATATATATATATATATATATATATATATAGGTGAGCATTTGGACATGTGGAACGGACCGGACCGGACCGTTTTTTGGACCCCCCGTCCGGTTCTCGGTTCTAGGATTTGAGGGCGGTCCGGTCCGGTTTTTTTACAGGTCCGGTTTGGCCGGTTCTGGGTAAAAACCGGTTGGACCGGCTTATTAATAAAAAAAAGTTAAATTTTTAAACAAGCATATCTCATTCGTTTTAAGTCGGATTGATATGTGGTTTTTTTCAACGTGTAATTTAGAGTTTGTAGATGATTTTATACTATAATTTTGTTGTTTTTGGTGTTATATTCAATCAGTTACAATCAATCAAAGTTGGGATATTAAAGCTGAAATATTTTAGTTCTTAAGCAATAAATTACATTTTTGTATTCGGTAAAATTGTTTAAACAAGCATATCTCATTCGTTTTAAGTTGGATTGACATGCACTTTTTTCCAACGTGTAATTTAGAGTTTGTAGATGATTTTAAACTATAATTTTGTTGTTTTGATGTTATATTAAATGAGTTACAATCAATCAAAGTTGGGATATCAAAGCTGAAATATTTCAGCTTTTCAGCAACAAAATTAAAATTGTGTATTCTGTAAAATTATTTAAACAAACATATCTCATTCGTTTTTAGTCGGATTGACATGCGGTTTTTTTTCAACGTGTAATTTAGAGTTTGTAGATGATTTTAGACTATAATTTCATCGTTTTTGATATTATATTCAATGAGTTACAATCAATCAAACTTAGGATATCAAAGCTGAAATATTTCAGCTTTTCAGGATATCAAAATATCAAAGTTAGGAGGGCAATGGAAGATTAGATTATATCGTTTGTTAGTTGGATTAATGTTAAAGTTTATACTATGATTTTTGGTGTTACGGTAATTACTTTTGTATGTTTGTGTTAAGAACATAAGATTGTTAACTTTTGTTGGTAAACTTGATATATATGTTAGTTGGTAAACATGTTAAATTTAGATGACAATATATGTATGTTTGTGTTAAATTGTTACCGGTCCAAACGGGTCGAAGAACCGGAAAACCCGGACACGGACACGGACCCGGAAACAAGTCATCCGGTCCGGTCCACGGTCCACAATATTCTCCGTAACCAGTCTGATCCAAGAGCCGGTCCGGTCTGGTCCAAATGTTCACCCATATATATATATATATATATATATATATATATATATATATATATATATATATATATATATATATAAGCTAGTTCTTTCTTCTTTACCCCATACCAAATGAATAAGAGAGAGAGAGAGAGAGACGTATATAATGAGGAATAATGACTTGAGATAATAACATAATTTAAAGGGGTTAACTACACAACAAGTGAAAGATTGAATCTAGAAAGTGTTGTAGAGCTTGGAAAAGTATAACTCTGTCTCAGTTTCTTATAGAGTTTGAGTTAGGATTTGGTGTAATCACCAAATATGACATTCTAATTTTACGTGTGGATTTGTACATGTTTTGATGCTATAAATTCGTTTTAGAACATCAAACAATCACCACTTGACCCTATAAATGGTTGATCTGACTTTAAACAATAAACTTGGGTGTTGGAATCCTAGTTTGACGAAAAAGTAGTACGTTTTTCATTGAAGTATGTCCTTTTGTTCTAGAAGTGTTAATGAAGCCAAAATCATTATATTCATGTTAATTTATGTGAATAGTAGTTCATAAATTGATTCTAGTTGTAAATCCATGTTTTCCTTTGAAGTTATGATTGTAATGGGCAGTTCTAATGGTGATTCACCATTGGAATGAAATAAGGTGGGTTTGTAACAAATTCATACTTCAAAACAATGGTTTTAATTTGAAAATGAATCAAATGATGCGAATATATAACGATTTTGAAGTGTAAAGCTTGTTTTAAGGTTTTAAATGAATTTACAACTTCAATGAAAGGTTTGAGACATCACAATGATAATGCTGTACATGGAATTAGAATATCAGTTTTTTTCAAATATGTACCAAAACAGTGAATTTAACCAAAGCACATGGACTAATTTTGTAATTTGCTCAAATCTAAATCAAGTAAGTGTTAATTTAAAAAAATAATATTTATTGATATTTTATTTTCGTTAGTTTTTATCTTTATTTTGAGTATTAGACCATGATAACTTGTAAATTATATTTATATATAGCTGTAACGAATCATTTAATTGTGATGTAGTTTTCCAGCCTTTGAATTAAATCATAACTTTTATAATTCACCATTTTTTGGTTAATTAACATCTTCTTAACCTTCTAAATACTTCTCCCAAACTGTAGAAGTCCTTTCTCCTACGTTCCATCGATAGCATTACATAACCATATGATCTCTATGTAACCATCCATGATGGCGCTCTCCATAGAGTTTTCGATGACAACCATAGCCCTTTCCTTTCACTCCTCCCCTCTCTCGCGCACACACTATCTCTCAAATCATACGAAGGTAACTCTCAATTTGAAATGTCATTTTCTCAAATGTTTCTTCAAAACAAAGAAGTTCGTGGTGTTGCCAAGTAACTTGAGGTAAAAACCACATCGATTTGCTGAAATTTTTGTTAAGTTAGCTTACTTTATATGTGTTTATTTGCAGATCTAATATGGTTACATGTTTCTTGATGATCATGAATTGATATTCTTTCGTTTTTTTAGTTATTTGCTAGAACTAGACCCAATAATTTGATATACGATAATAAAGTTTTCCTTAAGTTTACAAATGAGTAAGGATATATATATATATATATATATATATATATATATATATATATATATATAGTAGCAGTGTACCCGCGCAAAGCGGCGGGGCGTGTAAATTATTTCAGTGATATGTTTCCTTTACAAAAATGTTATGTTCCAAAAGAAAGTACATGTCGAAGACAATATAATCAAACTATGGTGTTATTTGTTACATGATACATCAAATAACCGATAAAAAGAAATCGGTCAAGATGACATAAAATATGAAATGTTTAAGCCGTTCAAAAACAATAGAATTATGTAAGAATACACAAAATATGAAAATGTGTAATAACACATTACTGATTATATATTATTCATCGTTCAACACTTCCTTATACATCACATTTACTGTATAAACTGATGGGTATTAGGTAAAACAAATAAACTAGAAAACAATTCCTAAGTTCACATGCAACCTACTTTGGATCTATGTTTTAACTATTGAACATATAACTTTGAATTGCAAAACAAGAACCCTAGAGGAGAGAGGCTAATTTCGAATTAACAAACTAGGGTTTAGGAGTTACATACCTTTCAATTGTTATAGCAAACAATTGATAATCCTCTTGATCTTGATCTTGATCTTCTTGGAAGCTTAGCACCACAAATGTAATGCTTCTAATGGAATCACACCCAAGAACTAGCAAGAAAGAAACTTGGAGGAGAGAGGATGGAGAGAGTATGCAATTTCGGCCTTAGGGTTTCTTCCAAAGAAATCAGTGACCTCAAATGTGAGCCAGGAGGCTCCTTAAATAGCTGAGGGATCTAGGGTTTAGAGAAAAACCCTAGTTATCCTTTGCTTAGGGCCTAAGCAAGATCCAAAGGCCTTATTTGGACCCCTTGGACGAAATCTCTAGGGTTTCCCCTAAGAATTTCGTCCACCTCCTTCCAAGGGGGTTTTGGAACCTTCCACTCAACTATTAGTTAATTGCAAACTAGTCCCTGCACTTTATAATTAATTCTTTTAACCCCAAAATTAATTCTGATTAATTTCTGGCTAACTATTAATTAAACATAATGATTTCTAATTAATATATTAATCTTTTAACATATTAATAAATCATTTATATTAATTCATTAATCTTATAAATTAATATCTCTCCTTTCATAATTTCCTTGTCCAGTTGCTAGGTTGAGGGCAACCCAAAAGGACTGTGCTGCTATCAATTCAAGTACATACCAATTATAGTTATGGGCTTAGACACCTAATCCAACAGTCTCCCAATTGGATAAGTCTGTAACTATAATTGCTAGTATGCCTTCTAAATTTGACCAGCAAATTGTAGCTTCCAAAAGCTGCTGCCGAACTCTGACCCAGTCAGTTACGTGTCCTAAGATAAGTGATCATATAATCCTTCGTTCTGCTAGATATCCCTAGACATAAGACATGGAATGTAATCAATCTCTTTGTCCAGAATCTATGTTTCTCGATTCCTGATTTGTGATGATGTAGGACTTCTAATTGAACACATCAATTTAGTCCTGGCTGGGCCCAGCACATAAGTCAACACCAAATCATCGAGGGGCCCACAAATATCGTTTTTCCTGTTAGGGCAAAAGGAACGAATAAACGTTGACTCATATCTTTTACTCATCAAATTATGCATGACAATACGTTTTATAACATCAAGTTACTGATGCGTTTTCGTATCACCAATGCATGACCGACTTGTAAATCACAACTCATATATCTTCGTTTCAAAATTATAAGATATTATCGTCTCAGTATTACTAGTGATGAATTCCATGAAGTGATACTCTGAGCGAGGGTTTATCCAATACTCAAATCTCAATTTCTGAGTACTCATGAATGTTGCAGCAATTCTATTGCCATGTCATCCTTTAGACAATCTACAATCCAGTTCATGACAGTCTTGATTCACTACTTACTTCCAAAAGTATGAGCGACTGTGGAGTTTGAATAATCTTATTATTCGGGAAGTAAAACATGCAAAAATGAAACACAATAATAAACAATTGGCAAAAGGCAGAAACCAAACTTATAAATAATACTTTATTATTTAATCACCAAAAGTCAATTACATTTACTTTGTTACAAGTTTCAGAACAAAACTAATCTAACTACTAAAACTAATATCATCTTTCAGTCCTATGCTCCGAGCATGCTGAATATGCTTAGCCCTACTCAGACCCTTTGTGAGGGGATCTGCTGGGTTATCTTCAGATGACACCCTCTTTACTATAAGATGGCCTTCTTCTACTCTATGTCTGATGAAATGGTACTTTCTGTCGATATGTCTGGTTTTACCATGATCTCTCGGTTCCTTTGTCAAGGCAACCGCTCCTTCATTATCGCAGAACAGTTCCATAGGCTCCTGGATGGTTGGAACAACTCTGAGATCTCCGATGAAGTTCCTCAATCAAGCTGCTTCTTTCGACTCTTCACTCGCTGCTATGTACTCTGATTCACAAGTAGAATCAGCCACCGTATCTTGCTTGGAACTTTTCCAAGTAACTACTCCTCCATTCAGTAAAAATACCCAGCCCGATTGAGAACGGAAGTTATCTCTATCCGTCTGAAAGCTGGCATCACTGTAACCATCTACTCTCAAAGTATCATTGCCACCAAGTACAAGGACCCAGTCCTTTGTCCTTCGCAAATACTTGAGTATATTCTTAACTGCTATCCAATGAGCTCTACCTGGGTTTCCCTGATAGCGACTGACCATGCTCAAAGCAAATGCCACATCAGGGCGAGTACATGTCATAGCGTACATGATCGATCCGACAGCGAAAGCATAAGGTACACGACTCATGTCATCTATTTCAACATCTGTACTCGGGCATTGAGTCTTACTCAATTTGGTATTGCTCTGGATAGGTAGCTCTCCCTTCTTGGAATTTTCCATACTAAACCTCTTTAGTACCTTATCCAAGTATGTGCTCTGACTAAGTCCAATTAGTCTCTTCTTTCTATCTCTCAATATTCTAATCCCAAGAATATAGGCAGCTTCTCCAAGGTCTTGCATGGCAAAACACTTTCCAAGCCAAGACTTAACTTCTTTCAAGGTTGGAACGTCGTTACCAATGAGTAATATGTCATCGACATACAACACCAGAAAAGTTACTATACTCCCACTAGCCTTGATATACACACAGAACTCATCTTCACTTCTAGAGAAACCAAACTCTTTGACTTTCTCATGGAAGCAAAGATTCCAACTGCGAGATGCTTGTTTCAATCCATAAATGGATTTCTCAAGCTTGCACACTCTATTGGGGAACTTTGCATCAACAAAACCCTCTGGCTGACTCATGTAAACATCTTCAGCCAACTTCCCATTAAGGAAAGCAGTTTTGACATCCATCTGCCAGATTTCATAATCATGAAAGGCAGCTATGGCGAGCAATATCCTAATAGATTTAATCTTAGCCACTGGCGAGAAGGTCTCATCATAGTCAACCCCTGGGGTTTGAGTGAAACCTTTTGCAACCAGTCGAGCCTTGAATGTGTGCACATTTCCATCCATGTCTGTCTTCTTATTGAAGATCCATTTGCACCCAACTGTCTTACGACCTGGTGCACTATCAACCAAATTCCAAACTTGGTTGTCATACATGGACTTAATCTCGCTGTCCATTGCCTCTTTCCACTTGGAAGCCTCTGGGCCTGCCATTGCTTCCTTATAAGTGACTGGTTCATCTAAGTTTACCAGTGTCCTGTCACTTATGAATGTGTCACCATCTGAAGTAATATGAAAACCATACAACTCAGGTGGCACACTCACCCTAGTGGATCTTCTAAGAGGTAATGAGTTATCGATTGGTTCAACAGGAATTGTTTCCTCTGGTTGAGTGCTAGTGTCATCTAAGGTTCCTTCATTGGCTGACTCTTGAATTTCTTCAAGGTCAATAGTGCTCCCACTGTCCTCTTTGAATATGAGCTCTCTTTCAAGAAAGACTCCTCTTCGTGCTACAAAGACCACGTTCTCACTAGGCCTGTAGAACAAATATCCAAAAGACTGCTTTGGGTAACCAATGAAAACACATTTCTCACTTCTAGCTTCTAGCTTGTCGTGAGTCTCTCGTCTTACGAAAGCTTCACAACCCCAGACTTTAATATGTGCTAACGAGGGAACTTTCCCTGTCCACATTTCGTGAGGTGTTTTGGCAACCTTCTTTGTAGGGACAAGATTGAGGATGTGGGCGGCTGTCTCTAAGGCATACCCCCAAAAGTGAATGGGAAGCGAAGCCCGACTCATCATAGAACGAACCATGTCTAACAAGGTTCGATTACGCCTCTCAGCTACACCATTTAACTGTGGTGTCCTAGGAGGAGTCAATTGTGAGACTATCCCACATTCTTTCAGATAGTCGTTAAACTCGATACTAAGATACTCCCCGCCTCTATCGGATCTAAGTATCTTTATCTTTCTGCCCAATTGATTTTCGACTTCATGCTTAAACTCTTTGAACTTTTCAAAAGTTTCTGACTTATGCTTGATCAAGTAGATATATCCATATCTGCTATAATCGTCAGTGAAAGTCACATAGAATCGATTAGCATCTCTTGTAGTTGATCTGAAGGGCCCACACACATCTGTGTGTATGAGATCCAACAGACCTTCACCTCTTTCACAAGACCCTGTGAATGGTGATTTTGTCATCTTTCCCAAAAGACAAGATTCACACATATCATCTGATTTTAGGTCAAATGATTCCAACACTCCATCCTTTTGGAGTTGGGCTATGCGTTTCTTGTTAATGTGTCCAAGACGACAATGCCACAAGCATGCCTTGTTTACACTATTAGACAAGTCAATATTAAGTACACTATTTCCTAAGCTATCAACACAAGTCACTGTTTCATACACACCATCACAAGGTAAAGCTTCAAACATAAAAACACCATTCTTATAAACAGAAATTGAACCATTCAAATCATTAAAAGAATATTTGAAACCTTGTCTGAACAATGCATGAAATGAAATAATGTTTCTCGTCATCTCAGACGAATAGCAACAATTTATTAAATCTAATCTAACATCATTGCTAAGCAGAAGCTGATAAACTCCGATCTTGGTCACTGGTGAAGACTTTCTGTTTCCCATGATCAAGTTTATCCTTCCTCGCTCTATCTCCTCACTTTCCTTTAGTCCCTGCAAATTAGAACAAATATGAAAACCACATCATGTATCAAGGACCCATGAACGAGAAGATAATGAGTTATTAGCAGAAATAGTGTAAATACCTGCCGAAGATGGCTTCACTTTGCCATCCTTGATATCTTGCAGATATTGTGGGCAAGATCTCTTCCAATGCCCCTTTTGATTGCAGTAAAAGCAAACGGCCTCTTTTGGATCAGAAACATGGGGAGTGGAACCATTGGGCTTAGCCTTTGGGCCATTACTAGACGACCCAGCTTGAGCCTTGCTCTTCCAGTTTTGCTTGGGAGGACCTTTCCTCTTTTTCCCCTTTCCCTGTCCAATAGCCAACACAGGGGCACTTGTAGGCGTGGAGGGTATACTTTTACCCTTCATTCCTGCCTCAGCTGTCTGCAACAAGTTGTGCAATTGGGCCAAGGTCTGCTCAATATTGTTCAAATGGTAAGTTAGAATAAACTGACCATAACAATCAGGTAGTGAGTTCAAGACCATATCAATGGCCAATTCCTCATCAAAGTGAATGTTGAGCTTGACCAAACGCTCTATGTAGCATTACATTCTTTGCACATGTGACACAACCGATCCCCCTTCTTTCATCTTGCAAGCCATGAGTGACTTGACTACTTCAAACTTTTCTTGACGAGCTCGCTTATGGTACTTTTCTATAAGGTCCTTGTTCATCTCAAAAGGCCAGTAGTCCTCATAGTACCTCTGCAGTTATGGGGACATGGTTGCCACCATGATGCACGCCACTTTGGTAGCATCATCGTAATGTTTCTTGTAGGCAGCAAGATCTTCAGGAGTAGCTTCAGACTCATCAAGCTCTTTGAGCTCCTTTTCAAGAACATATTCTTTGTTCTCAAAACGAAGAGCCATCTTGATGTTGCGCATCCAATCGTTATAGTTTGAGCCATCCATAACGACTTTGGAGCAGATATTGAGCAAAGAGAAGTTCTGGTTGGAGGAGGATGAAGCAGAAGTGTTTCCAGGAGTAGACATCTGAAAAGAAAGAAAGTTTTAGTTAGATTTCAAGATACCTCAATATAATAACCCAAAGATAAAATATCAAGGTTAGGATCCAACTATGAAGATTCACAACTTAGAAATGGGATGCCGAGATCCAAGTGTAAATTTCATAAAGGTAGGTGAATGACGATTCACCAATTCCACCATTAGACGAAACAAACGAAGTGAAATTCCTAATTCTTTTGAGATACATTGAAACTATTCAATGGCATGTTTTAATCTCAGATTATGCTCTTCTATTTGTGACTGGGATGCCGAGGATCACAAACAAGATGTGAATAACCATGCAAATATGCTTGGTAACCTCATTGTCTTTATCATTAACTATTGATGTGCTGGTAAACCACACACGCTCCATCAAAATGACAATTATGAGATACCCATTACTACTCTTTATTAGTGCCCTTTAGTGTGCTGGTTAACCACACACGCTCCACTAACGACCAATAAAGCATAATGTGCAATTTCATGGATTAGCATACTTTTCATATTTTTCCTAAAGTAACTAGAGTTGGGATTTTAAAAATAATGTTCTAGTACTTTCTTTAATGTCATTATACTTTTAATGAGAAGTAGTTGTCCTATCAAATCCGTTCTGCTAACGACCCTCCACTAATCAAGGAAGCGGTGGGTGAGAGTGGACACCCATTCAACTACCATTTTATAGGCAGTTTCCTTATACCCCCCCTTATAGATTAGCTTCGTGAATGAGGCATACTAGCGATTTGACTGACCATATTCTTATACATATATAATATTAAACTTTTAATCATAATACATATATAGGGTGTGTTTTAAAACATTTTAAAACTTCAAGGGTTTATATAAATTTCGAAATTCAAACTATTAAATTTAAATTTAAATAAACCAATTAACTAGATTTAATATTTATCTTTTAATTAACTATTAATCAAATTATTAAATCTTGTAATGATTATCTAATTAAATTAATCAATTAATTTAATCCTAATCCTTATCCCTCTAAATTTCGAAAAATAGGGTAAGGATAATTATCCAATTAATATAATTAAGTAACAATTATCCAAAACAAGAAACCCTAAAACTTCTAGCAATTTCGAAATTTACAAGGGAGGAGGCTAGGGTTTTCAAAACCCTAACCCTAATTTCGATTAGGGTTCTTTGGAGGCTAGGGTTTTCGAAAAAACCCTTTTATCCAAAACCCTAGAAATCAAAAATTTGGCCTTTAGGGTTTAATAGCTATAAACCCTGATTTGCAATTCAACAATTATAGCAATTCAATTTAAAACAAACAATGGCTCTGATACCACTGATGGGTATTAGGTAAAACAAATAAACTAGAAAACAATTCCTAAGTTCACATGCAACCTACTTTGGATCTATGTTTTAACTATTGAACATATAACTTTGAATTGCAAAACAAGAACCCTAGAGGAGAGAGGCTAATTTCGAAATTAACAAACCAGGGTTTAGGAGTTACATACCTTTCAATTGTTATAGCAAACAATTGATAATCCTCTTGATCTTGATCTTGATCTTCTTGGAAGCTTAGCACCACAAATGTAATGCCTCTAATGGAAGCACACCCAAGAACTAGCAAGAAGGAAACTTGGAGGAGAGAGGATGGAGAGAGTATGCAATTTCGGCCTTAGGGTTTCTTCCAAAGAAATCGGTGACCTCAAATGTGAGCCAGGAGGCTCCTTAAATAGCTGAGGGATCTAGGTTTAGAGAAAAACCCTAATTATCCTTTGCTTAGGGCCTAAGCAAGATCCAAAGGCCTTATTTGGACCCCTTGGACGAAATCTCTAGGGTTTCCCCTAAGAATTTCGTCCACCTCCTTCCAAAGGGGTTCTGGAACCTTCCACTCAACTATTAGTTAATTGCAAACTAGTCCCTGCACTTTATAATTAATTCTTTTAACCCCAAAATTAATTCTGATTAATTTCTGGCTAACTATTAATTAAACATAATGATTTATAATTAATATATTAATCTTTTAACATATTAATAAATCATTTATATTAATTCATTAATCTTATAAATTAATATATCTCCTTTCATAATTTCCTTGTCCAGTTGCTACGTTGAGGGCAACCCAAAAGGACTGTGCTGCTATCAATTCAAGTACATACCAATTATAGTTATGAGCTTAGACACCTAATCCAACATAAACTTCATTACCTTTTAAATTTTCGTTAGACTTCACTAATACTTTTGTGCTCCTAGCACAAACAATATTATGTAAAAAAAAATTAAAGTTTGTCTTCTTTATGATTTTATTACTAACTTTGGACTTTTATGCTATATATTTGTATACGACGGTTGAATGTGAAACTTTTAGTAAATTTAAGGAGTAAAGTAATCAAAATTGATTAGTTTAAGAACCGAAACTATAAAATTTCTCACCTCCATACAAAATAGTAAAACACAACATAAAAATTTCAAATATATCACTTTAAAGTTAAAGACTATATAACGAAAATGATAATAGTCTTGTAATAGGATTAGGCGGCAATTTCAACAATTTTTAAAAACTCATATTTTTGGCCAAAAGTTAAAAAAAATTAATATGTTATATTAATTATTTAAACAATAATAAATCTATAAAAGTCATTATCCAAATCGAAAAGTAGATTATGTAGCAATATATTTTTGAGAGATTTATTGAAGCTTATCTATATCTCAATTATCAAAACATTTTTGTGTAATTTTGTTATATTTTCATTGTAATGTATATTTATTTTTCAGTTTTAAAGTTCTTTCTAGTATAGTTTATTTGAAGACTTTTTTTGTTTAGTTAATAGGTTTTTGTTGAAATGAGTCTCACATCTTTATTTTCCAACTATAGCTTATTGAGCTTTTCGGTTCTTTGAGTACTTTCTATTACTTCCTAATAATACTTTTAGATTCCATGAGTTATTTTTTAATTTCTTCTCTTGTTCTACAACATCTTTGAAATTTGTAGTGTAGGCATTAGATAAAATTTGCATATCCTCTGGAATTTGAGGGCTTAATCGAAATGGTGAGATTGATCAAAAATAATGAACCATTATAAGCCTCGTTTCGAAACAAGAGGCTTAATCGTTCTGTTTTATAAATAATATTGACCAACCAATAAAGCATGTGCCATTTGTAAATCTGAACATGTACACACAAGAAAAAAGTATACACACATGAAAAAGTATTAAAAATGCTGATAGTTACTTGAACTTTTTACAAAATAATAAAAAATAAAAATTGATCCTATGGTGTTTTCAAACATCAGCAATATGTAGATATCAAATTGATTCACTGTCACACATATGAAAACATGTTATGGATGTCAATTATGAACCATGTGTTGACATAAAAAAACTAAACAATTGTTTAACTAAAGCTTCCATAGTGAAATAAAAGTTGAAATCCTTGAAATTTGAAGGGCTTAGTCGAGAAAATTAGTCTTAACCAATAACCATGTGAGAAACCATAAAGCCTCGTAAAGATGCACCATCCATATGAAGTTAACATGAAACACAAAACAATAGTCTAAACACAACACATCATGTTTACTAAAAACAAAACTCTGGTAGAAATTTTACAATTTTCAAATAGGTGGGAGTATTGCATATTAACCTGGATTAGATATCAAAAAAGATATAGACACTATAGCCCAACACTAATCAATACAAATCAATGCCAAATGAATATCAAGTAACTTTCATGAAGTTAACATCCAAAATTACATTGCAAACTCTCTACTGCCTTAATCAAAATAAAAAAAACATATTTCAACTACACAATAATGGCCAAAGTATCAACAAAATATAAACCAAAGTATCATACAACGGACAATTGGCAAATGAAAAAACAAAACTTGTTAAACATGAAAGTGAAAGTTTATCAGTCCAGTGATTTAGGCACATCGATGTATTTCTATTGAACTAAGCCACTTCCTTCTTCAAACAACAGTACAAATTACAACAACAAAATTGCACCAGAAAAGGTTCAACATCTGCACTTCCATGATCTCCTTTCAATCCATCCACAGTCAATCAAACTTTTGAGAAAATGTTGGACAAAATATAAAAAAAATTAATGTAAACATCATTAAACATAGATACACACGTACAAATGCACACATATACACATGATTTACCTACAAATAGACACTAATGCACACATATAAGCATAAGAAAATACACACACACATAGAACTATCCACATATACATATTACACATACAAATGAAAAAACAAACATACCTAGATCATGTGTGTCCGAGTAGATGGATATGTGATGAGGTGTTGTTGTTTGCGTTCAGTACCTGAAAACAGCAAGGAAAACCAATAGATTACAATAAAATTAAAGATTCGGAGTGTAAAGCTTAGATATAAAGACACAAAAACAAATAACTTAACTTTATATTATGAAGGATTCTCTTCCACTCAACCAGGTAAACGCAAACTGTAAGAAAAAAGATTTCCTGTTACATACCAATACATACAAATAAACACAAATACGCACAAAACACATACAAATATACAGACAAAAAACCCATTGCATAGTTGAACTTAGACGCTTACACAAAAATACAAACAAATTCGATTTTTTTTAACTCGATATGGGATGATATGAATTTAAAATAAAAGGGAAATTATAGACCAAAAACATCAACATAACATAAAAAAGATGATCGTATTTGATTTGTTCGTACCTAGATATGGACGAATACGGAGATGCGATCAAGATTTAGGACATGTAAATACAAACATACACATTTAGAGAGAGACCTCTTTGGGCCAAGATTCTATAATTTATAGGGTTTCTCAGAAATAAGGGGAGGTGTTCAGTAGTGTCATTGGTGGTTGAAGGCAGTGACGGTGACGACTAAGCAGAGACGGAGAGAAATGAAGCGACAAGACATATGGTGGGTTGTGTTTTGGTTGTGATTTTCAGAAAGAGAGAGAAAGAAGAACGAAGAAGAAGGAGAAGTACAGTGGTGGCGGTGGTGCGTAGGTGTTGTCCGTATGATGTAGTGTATGATCAATTCAATTATCACTGACGAAAAAGGGGAAATCGTCGATTTTTTTTTTTTTTGGGGGGGGGGGGGACGAATAGAGATCGAGAGGATGTTGCAAGACATTTCTCATTGCGGTGGTGGTCGAGGAGAGTGCAAAGCTGGCTTGCGATGGTCTCCGATTGAGAGAGTTTAGAATTTATGGGTTTTAATTTTAATTTGAAACGTAAAATGTTCAACTGGTGCATTTGATTTGGACAAATGATTCAACTTTTGTTAGCAAATTAGGGAAAGGGGTCGACATATGGGGAGGGGATAAGGCGCAGATCAAGATAAAGGAAATCAATCCAAACTATGCATCATGTATTGGAACATATAGCTGTTTAAGTTGGACGATTTGCTAAAGGTAAATTTGATTTTAAAGGTTTAAAAGTAATATTATTATTTTATTGTTGGTTACTTGTACTATCACTTTAACGGTTTGGACGTCTTAAAAATATAATATTATTATATTCAATCTATTTTTAGAAATAGTTAGATTTCTTTTATAAGATAGTAAATATATATATTACACCCGCGCGATGCAGCGGCGCAAGCTAGCTTCTTTCGGCAGATAGTTTCCACACAACAATTGGTTTTTTATGGTTGTGCGTCAGTTCCTTTTGGCAGATAGTTTCTACACGACGATTAGTTTTTTTTTACAGTAGCATGTAAACTCTATTTTTAAATTATTTGATAGGTTTTTCAAGCTAAAGCCAAATTCACTTGCTAAAATCATATTTTAATTTAAATGCAAACCAATCATTTATTTTAGAAACGTAATAATTTTTTTAGAGAAGGCCAACAAGCTAAACACAAACTGTAAAAAAAACAAACAACAAAAAATTGAATATTGTTATAACATACATAACATTAATGCACCAATAATAGCAGTGCACTATAAAGATGTAACCAGATGGAAGTATCTACTCCTTTACAGGCCTCTCGCTGCCAATGCTGGAACTTATCTCTCTTCTTTTTCCATTTCTTACTTATTGCAGCTTAATTCCGTCTTTAAGGCAATTGGCTTCACCTACCACACAAGCATAAAACCATTAAACAACCTAATAAATTATAATAACATATAATACCCACAATAGTAATCAAGTTATTACCCGATACTTGCAAATTCCCACTAATTCACTCTTGTAAGCCAAAAAGTAAATAACCTAATCCCAGACTAATGTTTCTCAAAACTGTAGAATCAATCAAGTCTAGCTTCAATTTTAATGAAGCTTTGGAAATGTGTCAAGGGTAATAGTGGTTAATGAAGTGGCTGTAAAAGTCACGGGTCACATAATCTACCACATGCCCTATTTCTTTTTTTTTTTCAATTAAATGATGTCTAGTCCTCAAAACAAACATAAAAATCAACAATATTTAATTAATTCACTGATTATGTTTCAAACCATACCACCAAAAACAATTTCCAGGTCTGATTCAACGGCTAAAGCCTTCGCCTCCTATAAATCCCGACATTCAAAGATTAATATATACCCAATGAATTGAAAAACATACATAAATATATGTAATTCATAACAAAAATTAAATGTAAAATAAACACACAATGATTTCTTGAATACTTCCCCTTCCGGAAGGGACCCCTTGAACCCGCAAACAACAACTTAACCCGATAAAAATTGATGATTCCTTCTTACATTATTGCTATATAAACACCCTCATTAACACACTAATTCATGAAGTAATTGATTACATCCCTAAATGTTAAACAATTGTAAATATTGTCAAGTTAATATGGAACAGAGTAGTAAAACCATTTCTAAACATGAGTCGGCAAGTGAAATCAATGACCTACAACATTAAACAATCCAGTTAGCATGGATTCAACATAGACTAATTATTTAAAACAATGAATCCCTCATAATAGGCCACTACAAAATTATATAAAATGCAATCATTTATAAAAATATTATATACACATATCTTGTAACTGAGTAACAATACACGCATGAGAAACATGTTTCATTACCAACAAATTATTTGGAAATTTATAAACTTATATAAAAAAATAAACATCGATGGAAAGAGTGCAATGATCCAAGATGTTCTTACCAGGATATCAAGTTACCTACTCTAATTATCCGGTATTTATATTTTTGTTCTTTTCACCATCAGCTTCTTCATCAAATCCTGAAATGCAAGAACGACAAATGAGTCTTGACAATTAAAAAAAATGCCCTAATTTAGGTCAGAAATGACTAAAATAATAAATAAAAAATGTAGTGAACCAGGTGAAAAAATATTAAAGGCACAAATCTATGTTTGTGTTTGTCAACAAAAAGATAAACCGAGAATAAGAAGAAAGAACACAGATGTGTTTCCCCTCTTCCTCTCTCTGTACTTCGAGTCCATTACCTCTCCGCTAGATCAGGCTAAGGGGTATGGTTACCACCAGCCTACTCAAAAAGTCACGCCACATCAGCGCCACATCACCTCCACTACTAACCCACTAACCCTTGGAAATGGTTACCACTCAACATCATTTTTATTTTTCTTTTTTATATTTTTTTGACAATATTAGCTTAAATTAAAAAATAATTATTAAACAAAAATAAAAACATAAATATTAATCAAAAGCATTTTACATTAATTTAAAAACTAGAAAATTTAAAAGCTACAATACTTAAAAAAAACATAATTATTTAAAACCTAAATTACTTAAAAAAAAACCATATAAAAATATTACTCGTCGTCCTGCTCGTCGTCATCCTCGTCGTTATCTCCGTCGTTGTCAACGCCATCGTGTTGCCTTTGCCATATATGCTCAGTCAAATCATAACGTAAATTGTGATGTGTTTCACTATTTTGTATTTCCAAAACTCGTGTGAAATATGCAGGGCTGCCGACTTGTATTACTGCAGGTGGGTTAAGAATATCTTCCGGATTATACATACAAATAGCCCTGCCCTCTTCTTCAATTATCATGTTATGTAAAATAATACAAGCAGTCAACACCTTCGTCAATTTCGCCCTATCCCATGACCGTGCCGGATGTTTAATAATGTGCCACTTTTGTTTGAGGACCCCAAACGTTTGTTCCACATCCTACCTTGCCGATTCTTGTGCTAACTTGAACAATTTTCGTTTTTCATCGGCCGGAAATGAGTACGACTTGACAAACGTAGCGTACTCTGGATATATCCCATCACCAAGGTAATACCCATAATTATATTGATGTTCATTCACAACAAACGGCATGTTTGGTGCTTTACCCTGCAAAATATCATTAAATATCGGAGAGGCTCCAAGCACATTCAGGTCGTTGTTTGACCCCGCCATACCAAAGAATGCATGCCAAATCCATAGGTCATGTGATGCAACGGCCTCTAGTATAATAGTCGGGACGCCTTGATCACCTCGTGTGAATTGACCTCGCCATGCATTGGGACAATTTGCCCACTCCCAATGTGTACAATCAATACTGCCAAACATTCCTGGTAAGCCATGTTTAGCTTCATGTGCGGCATACAATTGTTCAATATCATTTCTAGTTGGATGTCGCAAATATATGTCACCATAAAGCTCTATGACATACTCACAAAAAAGATAAGCACATTCTCGTCCAGTCCTCTCAGACATTTTCAGATACTCATCTGAAGCATCTGCTGCTATGCCGTATGCCAATTGTCTAAGGGCTGCTGTGCATTTTTGTAGGGTACTAAAACCACGTTTACCTCTTGCTTCCCATCTTAATTGGAAAAACTCATAATTGTTTTCCAAATCTCTAGCAATACGTAAAAATAAATTTCTACTAATACGAAATCGGTCTTCAAATTTTGATAGGTCATACAAACTATCAGGGGCAAAGTAATCACGTACCAAAAGCTCGTGTGCCGCCATACGATCCCGATATATCGAAATTCTATGCCTCTTCTCGGTATTTGAACTTTCACCTTTTTGTTGCACCCTATTGCGTGCCGCAGACAACAACTTGTGCAACACCAAGTCATCTTTATCAGAGCTTTCATCATCGGATGAAGAAGAAACAATCGAACCCGCAAAATTATTCATATCTATGTTTGAAAGGGTGTTTGAAAGTGTGAATGGAAATGTGTTTGTTTATATGTTGTGTATGTATTTATATATGTGTATTAAGTTTTGTTTGAATATATTTTTTTTTATCTTGGTAACGGTCAAAAGAAAAGAAAGAAAAAGAAACGGTCAAAAAAATGGTCCACCAATCGCATTCGTCGTCTTCCTCCGTAGCCAGCTTCACGTCACAAGACACCTACCCCCCATTGGGGCGGTGTTCACGCGTGGCTAGAGCTGCCACGTAGGCAGCACGCGTAGCCTTCCTGGCTTGATACCGGATAGCCTTATGTTGGTGCATATCGATGTGTTTATATCTATCTTCGTAACCTCCATCTATATCCAAAGTGGAGACACTTGCGGAGATGGAAAAGTCGAATAAGCGGAGTAAAAGCTGTGTAAACTCCTAAAAATGCTACACGTAACAAAGAAACAAAGTTGTTAGGTCTGAAAGAAAGAAAAAATGAAGTCCAATACTTACTTTAGATAGTGACTACATCTATTAGGAAAAATATTGTTTTCACAGAGGGAATGGAAAACCCAATACCTGAACCAAGAATAATCATGAAGAACAGTAGGTGCGATAAAGCAGTAAAATCGATTCCAGGGTTACAGGGGGATCGTGGGTTTTGTTCTTTTAAATGAAAAATAATAAATCTGTGAGATAGGGGGTTAGATGGGATCAGAGGGAAACGAAGGCACGTGATGTGTCTTTAGGAAGTGGAGACACTGGTGGACAAAAGTAGAAGTTCCGGACCTTAAAACACAATTGTGTGGTGGTTGTGCCTGGTGATTGAAACCAAGGTGACTTGGTGGTGAGGCTATGCTTTCTAATGGAGCAGCGAGCATTGTGTGGGGAAGTTAGGGTTGCTGGAGGTGCGGTGATAGAAAGAAGACGCTGAAAAATGAAAGTTGCATAGAAGGAAGGAGATTAACATTGTGACATACCTTTGAAACAAATATCTGGATACAAACAGTGACAGATTTTCGTTTGGGGCTCTGAGGGTTTGATGAGTGGGGGTCTGTAATCGAACCTTTAAGTTAAGTTCAAACAATAGAAAACCTATAATCGAACCAAAAAAACTTAAAATCAAACATTGTATTCTTACAGATAGAAAACTTATAATTGAAGTTTTTCTATGAGATGACGAACATGTGAAAGGGGAAGTGGATAACAACTTAAAACAATCTGATCGCGAGATGGTGAAGTTGAGGAAACCAGCAATCGCCGATGACGATGTAAGGGTATGATGGTAGTGTTCATTGTGGGGGAGAAAGGGGAGAAGGGAAGATTTGTGGGTGGTGGTTGAGGCGGAGCAACAAACGACGACCTATCAGGATGCCATCGATTGGGGTTTTTTTAAAGATGATGTATCAATGGTTCTAAAGGTCGACATTAGGGTTTCTTGAGAGATCAATGCCATATAACATATAATACCGAGTTACAGGGGAAATGCCGAGATATGGGAAGGAGCCTGGTCAGATTAATATATTTTAAAATTATTTTATAGCTAATTGTTTGTACTTTCATCTTAAAAATTTAGACGTCTTAAAAAAATATTATATTATTATTTTATTCGATCTATTTTTAGAAAGGTGAGATTTACATTATAAGGTAGTATAGATATAAGCTAGTTCTTTCTTCTTTATCCCATACCAAATGAATAAGAGAGGGAGAGAGAGAAATATATATATATATATATATATATATATATATATATATATATATATAGTGAGGAATAATGACTTGAGATAATAATATAAATTAAAGGGGTTAACTACACAACAAGTGAATGATTGAATCTAGAAAGTGTTGTAGAACTTGGAAAAGTATAACTTTGTCTCAGTTTCTTATAGAGTTTGAGTTAGGATTTGGTGTAATCACCAAATATGACATTCTAATTTTACGTGTGGATTTGTACATGTTTTGATGCTCTAAATTCGTTTTAGAACATCAAACAATCACCAATTCACCCTAGAAATGGTTGATCTGACTTTAAACAATAAACTTAGGTGTTGGAATCCTAGTTTGACGAAAAAGTAGTACATTTTCCGTTGAAGTATGTCCTTTTGTTCTAGAAGTGTTAATGAAGCCAAAATCATTATATTCATGTTAATTTATGTGAATATTAGTTCATAAATTGATTCTAGTTGTAATTCCATGTTTTCCTTTGAAGTTATGATTGTAATGGGTAGTTCTAATGGTGATTCACCATTAGAATGAAATAAGGTGGGTTTGTAACAAATTCATACTTTAAAACAATGATTTTAATTTGAAAATGAATTAAATGATGTGAATATATAATGCTTTTGAAGTGTAAAGGTTATTTTGAGGTTTTAAATGAATTTACAACTTCAATGAAAGGTTTGAAACATCATAATGATAATGTTGTACATGGAATTAGAATGAAATGAAAGGAATCATGACATATAATTAGAATTGAGATTGGTATGATGTATAATCATATGTTGAAAAGATCACTACCGACCATTTGGACATAATGAAGAAGTCTTAAAACGCTTTGACTTAAGGCTTAAAGTGAAAGAATAATGCCAACATGCGTTTTATCTTTAAATACATGGACGTTAAAATCGTTTGTGTGTTTGGTAATCAATGCTTTAAGTATCAAATGAACCAAAGAGTTATGTAAGGGTAATTTGGTAACTTTAAAACTTTATTCGTTATCAATGTGGTGATTAAAGGGCATGAATGAATTTTATTATACTACAAGTATTATGTGTGCATTGCATGAATTTTATTTTTGAAAGTTTTCAACTTATTCGGGAAGTTTTGTTGATTTGGAAGTCATTTGGCATCCTTATATGCACCCACGTAGGATGGAAGACCTTGGATGTCATTCATAATTTAACTTTGTTGCTTGAGTGATTAGATTTATAGATAACAATGACTATGTACAAACATGGTTAGCTACCCCCTTGTGTGGTGCACGTGTGATGGTTCACATGTCACCTAATTCGTAGTTGTTAGGCACTAAAAGGGTACGAGCTGAGCGATTCCACCATCATAGTGCGAAGCTTCCATGCTCGAGTCTATTTAACCATCTTGTGAGTTTGGAACTTTTAATAATGACTTGGGTATTAGGATATATACATATTATATTATTATCATTATTTGTTGATTGTATCTATTCCATTTTGTTTCGTTGTATTTGTTGGAAGTTTGTTGATCTTATTTTGCTAGCCATTTATGGCTTATTTGTTTATGTTAGGCCCACTATGGGTTAATAAACCCTTTTGTTCATGTGTTATGGATTCATATACCCCTCTTGATTGATTTTAGGTTTAAGCTCTCCTCATGTTGGTTTATTAAATCCCTCAGTAGCTTTTGTTGGTTTTGAATTGGTTTTAGAGGTTTGATTTGTGTGCAATGATTGTCATCATTACTTACTCAAAATGAATCAACCTTAGGTATTATCACCATGCATTCCACTGTCTAACTTATTTTGACATGTGCTCAAATTGAAAACTTAGGGATAATGAGTAGTAGTTGGCAAGGACATTAAGACAGTTAAGGCTTTTGTGGTTTCAATTAGATAACGTATGATGTTAATTGATCATAATTCGCTCTTTTAATTAAACTTGGTTTAGAATTCTGAATGTTTATTTTCTGTATTTTAAAACTCAAATTTTATTTTGGTTTAAAATTAAATGATTATAAAATGTGTATTTGAATTAGGGGTTGTTTGTTTGCCTCTTAATTGGGAAATTAAGAGGCATCCTCTTAAATTGTGACGCCCGTGTTTCTAGGCTAAGCATTAGTAAATGATGTAATAGTCAGGTCAACCATTGTAACCTATTTGACATAAAAAAAAAAGAATTATGTGAATATTATGTGTTTCATGATTATTATAATATAATAAAATATGAAAAATCAGCCGAGTCGTCCGTAAATCATAAAAATAAGTGCGCCAAAACATATATATATATATATATATATATATTATTAAATATTTAGAAAGTACATGTCTTCCCGATCCCGAAAATATAAATTTCGTCGAAATCTGAATCCATATGAATTAGATATGATTTTTATAAATTATAAAAGTCAGTCGCGCATAAGGAATGTGTGACGTAAAAAACTACGAAGAGAATGGTTGACTTTTAGCTAATGCGACCAAAAAGAAAATCATAGTACTCCTTAAAATAGGAATTTTGAGAAAAAGAATGCCAAAAACGGAGTACGTACGAGAGAGTTATGATTTTAGCAAAATCATTTAATTTTATAAAAATATGGACAAAAATATAAATTCAAAATTAGCCGACGGAGTCTAAACGAAAGTTGTAGATCCCGTCGATAGCTACACTTGGATATGAAGAACGTCAAAAACGGAGTTCGTATAAACGAGTTATAATTTTTAATAGCGTATTTACGTATTAAAATAAAGTATAAATCACATATACGTATACATATATATATATATATATATATATATATATATATATATATATATATATATACATATGTATATATCATTAGAAAGGTATCGATGATGCGGTCGTTATAAGACTAGTATCGAGTACTTTCGACATTAGTTTAGTACAAATATCATTAAAACTATTTAAAATAGTATTATAAAGGGGTGTTTAGTCGTTTATATAACTATAAGGCCATTAAGTAACTATAGATGGTAGTTTTTGAAAATTCAATCACTATAAATAAGAGCCTATAGCTCTCATATTTCTTGCACCATTCTCTTGATTCAATAGTCTTTTCTTTCTTATCCCCCGAGCATTTCGGTCCCTTGTGATTCGACTTCTCTTTCTATAGTTTTAGTATAGTAAGGTGAGCGCTGAAGCGCTGCAAGAATCTTCCTTAGAAAGATTCAGCGACGAAGTTCTGCCCCTACAGAGTCCGACTCCTAGCTAAGTAAGTTATGCTACCCTACTTTAAAAATAGCTTATAATATCGTTATTATGAACCTATAAATAAAATTTATTAGTGATTCAAAGTCGTTATACTGATTGAACTACTTACGGGTGAGGTGTCTAGAATGGTCACATTAGGTTTGGTTGTTGGATTTCAGAAAAGCTATATGCCGAAATGGTCCTGCCTCCCAACTGTCCTGCCTGGCTGATCCTTACTTGATAGATCATGAAGTAGTCTCTGAGTTAATGACGTATCTAAACTAATAATTAGTCACAATAAATATTAGACTAAAATCTAGTGGTAATAATACTAGGTTTCGTTGAAGGAAATCATATCGTTAAGAAGCGAAGCGCTGCTCGAATTTTGAGTCGTCACTGTAACAAGTGAGTGCATAGTCACTTTCATCTTACACATAGATATGAAGTATTTTATATTAATTACGTGCTATGTGTACATATTATCTGTTTACTTGATATCTATGTTGGATGAACATTTTTATACAAGTTTTAAATTATTTAAATTGTATATGTATTTTATATTTACAAAAATGTTGGGGTAAAACATGGGTAGATGAAATAGACGATGTGCGATAAAATGATGAGAGGCCTCGATGTTGACGATGTTTTCAGTCATATAGCGGAGTATAGATGACGACCACATACTTTTCTAGACAGTCCATTAGAACGCTAGCATGCTTGCAACCTGTAGGTGTTTGTGAACGATGTGTTCACTGGTGTACTCCACCCCCCTCATGGTTTCCTTTAGGACATTTATTGCTGAGGAACCCCCTTAGCAGTAGTGTCCATCCCGATGATGATCATTAGGCTAGATCCCTTATGATATGTGTTTTAGGGACGTAAAGTGAGGATAACAGGAATGAGTAATCGGGTTATTGTTGGTTGATGAAATTAATCAACTTATTTATTGTGGGTTGAAAACCCTATGTGCTCACCAGGCTCCCAAGCCTGACCCACTCAGTTTCTTGTATTACAGGTAGTGGCACTCGAGCATAGATGTGATGTTTGGATGAGGGATTACAGATTATAGGCCTGTAGGTATGAATAAATGTTGTAAGACTTATATTGTACTGTTTATGCTTTTGATCTGTATCGAACATGACATCCCGTGGTTTTTAATGAAATACATTTCTTCAGAAATGCTTCGATAAATCTTTATCATATTTTATTTTGGGAACAAATTCCGCAACACTTTTATTTAAAATGTTACTTTGATTTTCAAACAAAGCATAAACAAAATTGGTCTTTTCTGGCCGTGAAAATGGGGATGTCAGATAAATAGCCAGTTTTAGACCATTTGTTAGCCACTTAATTTTTGCCTCTTAATACTCTAAAACCCTTTTAATATTTCAGACATGAGATTGTATCTGAAAAAGAAAAAGGACGTGTGTGTTCCTATTTTTCCATACGCGACTTCTGTTTTCTCTTTTTTGTTTCATACGTCGACCCTTTTCCCTCCTAGCACACTCCGACTACCTGCAATCTTTCGACAAACGTTCTGCCTCAGTCATCTGGTGCCATCGTTTCCCTTCGTATCTTCGACGCCACCCTCCCATACGTCAGGTGCTAGCCTCCCACACCTCTAGCGCCACTGTCGCATACCAGAGGTCACCTTCAGGTATGTAGCATTCTTCAATTTTTACCTTTCTCTCTCCTCAAATACGATGAAATCGACAATTTCATGTTGAAATCAATGCTTTCTTGCTGAAATCGTATCAAATCTGTAATTGTTGTTGATATCTGGTGATTTTTTTGTTAAAATCTTTGATCCACCGTTCTATTTTGCTTGAATTGTTTTCAGGAATTTTTGATTGTCAAAATGACAATCAATATGTTTTTTCTGATGGAGAGAGCCAATCGATTTCAATTCTTGGAGTTGAGCTGAAATCAATATGTTTTTTCTGATGCAGAGAGCCAATCGATTTCAATTCCTAGAGTTGAGCTTATGTTTATTTTTAAGGGATTTCAGATTAATTTGATGATGTTTTGAGTTGTTTGGTATATATCGTTAGTAACACACACTAATACACATTTTATTTGAAGAAGTGTAAACAATATTAATTGTATATAATTTATGGAATTTATAGGAGATATTATTGAACTACAAACAAAGAATTATACTTTTGAAAAATCATGTAGTAGTAGTTCCAACCATGGCTCATCTGTTACAATAGTCCAAGAAAAGGGAAGTAGGGACAAAAGATGTATGTTATCAATAGAGTTAACAGAATTGTCAAAGTTCGTTGTCATTTATGGTGGTTTGGTGTTTGGATGCCTCATGGTAAAAGTAATGATATTAATAGTGGTTATTGTTGTGGTTAGGTTTGGTTTTTATTTAATTATTTGGTTTCGTTATTTGATAAACATAAACATTGAGTTCAAGAAAAAATAACACATAAGGGTAAAATGGTATTTTTTATAATTCAACACAACAATTCAGAGGTTCCAAGCAAGCAACATGTTAAAAGTTCAGATCTTAGGAACTCAGACCCTCTTAGAAATTCAGACCTCTTTAAAATTCAGATCTTGCCTAATAGCTCCTTACTGTAACAACCCAGAAAACAGTGATAATTTTTTTTTCATTTGAAAGACCAACAATTTCATTCATTACTTGTTTAAAAAACCATCACCAAGTATAATATCAAAATATCATGGTACAATTATTTAATATGCGGAAATCATGAGGGGAGGATGTTGTGTCATCACGTCAGGCCCTTCACTTTCGAACCGGAAGTACCTAAAACCACAAACATAAAGTGTAAGCATAAATCTTAGTGAGTTCCCCAAAGTACCACATACCAATCATACAATATAGCTTAACCCTAGGTGTGTTCCAACCCGATACATATATATGGGTCCAGCCCTAGGGCCCTGTCCTCGGTTGTATTTCAACCCAATCAACACATATAGGCCCCGTCCTGACCGGGGTTTACTTTAACCCAAACATACGATAGTGGGCCCCAACATGGGGTTTATTTCAACTTGAACATGTAAACACACATAAGCCACATAACAACTATCATCCTACATAACACAATAATGGGAAGGCATTGGTGCCTTCGACCCATGGATGTAGTGAGAAAAGTCACCTCACAGTCGGATGAAAAAGCTGAATAATACGTTGCTCCAAAAACCAACTCTACCGGTCCCCTTTACAAATAACAGTGACCAAAACTCAGACTACGTCTCAAAATACCCAAAATAGCCTTAGGTCAAACTTGGTCAAAATTCAGGTCAAAGTCAAAAGTCAATAGGGTCAACTCAGTGAGTACGTTACGTTGGGTGTACTCAACCTGTACACGGGGCGTGCTACATGTTTGACCAAGGATCGCGATGTTGACCACATACGCGCAACGTACCCTTTGGTACGCCCAACGTACACGTCTGCCAACCCTCCATTCTATTAAGAGCTTAATCCCTTAAGCCCTTTCGTCCAAAACCCAGATCTAGTCCTCAAAAGATGTCCTTAATCATAAAGTTTCCAACTTTATGATTTAGCATGGCTATTAAGTGCCCAGATCTAAAAACCCTAACTTCTTAACTCATTAAGACAACCTAGATCATGCTTGGAAGGAAACTAATGCCCAAGATCATAATTTTATGACTTATCACACCCTAAAACATCTAAATGGACAACTCAAAGGTCATGGAGTATTCCATACTCACAAGGATCAAGATTTGGGACGAAAATGTGCAACTTTTAAGCTAGAACAAGATCTAAAGGAATACTCACCAAGGTTGGAGCTTTATACCTCCAGAAGATGCACAAGGGAGAGTAGTTGCTGGATCCAAAGGCTTGAGTGAAACACCACCACACCAAGAGTCGTCCTTCACCACCAAGAGCACCAAAATGACACTCCAAAGCTTCAAAACACACTCACACATTTTAGGGTTTCGAAATGGGGGCTAAGAAGGATGGAGGTTGGAGTTAAGAAAGGGTATGGCGCTATAATGATGCTTAAATAGAGTCAAAACCCTAAAAAATAGGGTTTGCACCCTGGCCACGTACGCCCTGCATACGCAACGTACACCCAATGTACGCATGCATGCCTCAAAATTACAAAAATGTCACTCGGGACTAATTTTGCAAACAATACTCAAACCAAGGGTCAAAATGTGATACCTGGAAATCAAGATGTTACACTTACCCTAACAAATGATGTTTTAAATAAATATTTCAAACTTTTAGTTGAATCTAAAATCCAAGCACCACTTTGAGAGACATTTCTAAGGTTTGAAAAGGTATGAGAGTCACCATTTGTACTCTATCCATAAAAAGCCTTGAATATAATAACATTTGGGATAATTTCAAGCTCAAGTAAAGTAACTCAAACACCAACATACGGTTGATGACATTTGGTTCAAGTGAATCATATGAATATGGTAATATCCAAGCACATTTTGAACGAAATAATTTGTGGGTAACCTCAACCCAAACGATCGTGCACCCACTTGTCAAGGGAAGCACGAAAAGTACTATTGTATAGGGTACTTTGTACCGTACACCTTGTACTACACAAAAAATTCAAAACATGTTTGACGCCACCAACCTTATAAATACCATACGTCAACAAATGTTTAAGGAAAGCAAATACTCATTCTTTCGACTAGTCCTTTTCGTCAAGTGCGAGAGTGTGATCAAGAGGCCACACCTCGAATTACGACAAATACTTATATATGTTTTTGCGGGTGATTCAAGGTTCTTAGACAAGGAAATCATACGACCCACTCGAACACTCATCCTTGAGTCCAATCTTTGAGTCCAATGAAGTGGCGTTTCATCAATGTGAAAGTGAAACTATACAAATGTGGCATTTGACCTTCAATGTAATGCATATACACTAAGATATAACATATACCCTAGTGTTGCCATGTTGACAAATAATGACAAACACTTATGCGATGTTAACATATGATGGACATGTTAACATGATTGATACAAGAGAGTTGAATTTTCTTCTCTTTACACACCAACCTTATTTGCGATTATAAGAAAACTCCCTTGGGTTCTTCTTACTTCACCAATATCGATTCTCATAATCATTTGCCTGATATTTATATCATAATTTCGTGTACCATAGATAATCATTCATCATGGCATCATCTCGGACCCATTCAAAGCTCGATTTTCTGCGGGTTTTACTGGTAGAGCGTGAAATTCTTTTTCCTTTCCGTAGGGACCACGAGATTGGTTTCCCTTATTTATCATATTCATCAGTGTTATTGTGAAGTTGTATTAAACCGAACGAGAATCATTATAAGTGTCTTAAGTTTTTTTAATAATATAAGTTCAAATGAATTTACACACCCACACTATAATAACATATATGGCGACAAAATTTGGCAAGAAATCAAACACTACATGCTCTCAACATTGCATGGTCCAAAAGTTGACTTCAAGCCAACAACCGTAAACGTGCTCTCAAGTCTCAATATTACATGCGTAATTAAGTCAAAACGTTGACTTCCATGCAACCCTCAACCCACATAAATTCCACCAATTCGTTTCCAGAAGCTTCAACAAATTCAAAATGGATCAACGTCCTCGATCCAGCAGCCGTCTCCACCATCCATCACCAGCCGGAAAACAACCATTGCCCCGTCTGATACGTAGCAAAAGCGAAAATCCAGCCATATCTCCGCCGCCCACCACCACATTATCCAACAGATCAAACACAGTCTCCAAATCGCGCTCAACATCCACTTCAAAAACGAGAAATTATAAGGAGATGGAAGTAAACAGTTTCATGATTAACCTCCCGAAGCCGATGAAGATCAATACCGGAGTCACTAATCCGGCTGTTAAAAAAAAGAAGTCTTCAGACGCCGATAGCAATGGAGGAGACGGAACGTTTACCCGGTTTCTGCCACGAAAAAAACCCACATCTCCTTCCGCATGGGCTTTATCTCCGGGGAGGGCTCCGCCTATTTTGACCGCGGTGGTGCCGCCAAAGACGCCAAGTACAGGTGGCAGGAGCAGCGGTGAGGGTGGCGGCGGCGGTGGTGGTAGAATCAGCGGAGTTTTAAAGTACTTTAAGCAAAAGAAAGTTGCGTCATCGGAAGAAGCAGATCGGCATTGTTCAAAACTGATGAACAATCGGTTATTGCAATGGCGGTTTGCAAATGCTCGAGCTCAGGCTGCCATGTCCACCGTGAAAAGCGTGGCAGAGGTATTTTCATGAACAAGAAAGATCAAAGATACATGATCAAGTATGAATTTAGTGATCTTATGTTTGTAGTTGTATTTTTATGCAGAAGAAAACGTTCAATGCATGGCTCAAGATACTTGCGATAAGAAATTCGAACATGGTAAAGCGGATGGAAGTAGAAAAACTCGAAAGAGACATCAGATTGTATCATATTATGAACTCACAGTTATTCTTGTTAGAAAAATGGCCGAAATTGGAGGCTAAAAACTCTGAAGCTGTAGGTCGAGTGGCTAGAAAATTGTCTGTAGCATCTTTCAATATCCCATTGGTTGATGATTCTAAGGTATACTTAATTTCATTTCAATTATATTTCTCCTAAGTTTTTAAAATATTATTTAAACATTTTTATCATGTTGTATACATAGGGAGAAATTTTAATGGTTCGTGACGCGTTGGACAACGCCACAAGACTCTTGGAAGATATAGAATCAACAATCCCAAAATTAAATTGTCAGGTAAAAAAAACATAAAATAAAATTTCTACATATTTTATTTTTCTATTTCATCATCTTGCCTATTTAATTATTGATATGTGTAATGCACCTTTCTTTTTTCTGTCATCTCATCTATTTATTTTGATATTTGTCATGATCCAATAGTAGAAGGACAAGTAAGAAGATTTAGAAAGAGAATATTGAACAATTAAAAAAAACAAGTTGAAATACAATTATATTGTTATAATTTTTATTAGCATGTCACATGGTTTTTTAATATATAGGTGGAGAATTCATGTTATTTGTTAACCGAACTTTCAATTATCGCAAAAGAAGAAAAAGAGTCTTTGGCAGAGCTACAAAGATGGATGCGTGTCGTCATGACACTTAAGGTGAACTATTTTCGTTTTTTTTTTATACTTAAATTGTGCGTATGTTTGCACATAATGAAAATAATTTAAGAAATACTTTTATTTACTAAATGTTTTTTTTATTTGAAGATACAGGAAAAAGAAAGAAGTTTGCGAGCTCATTTAATCCAAGTGAAGTGAAGATTCTAGTACATTTAGTGAAGTAGCAATCAAGTTGAATGATATTTTGATGAGTTGATCTTGAGTATAGACCTTACACTATCGAATCATGAGTTACTTGACTTTTATCGACTAATGTCAATTTGGATTTTTGATCTTTATGTGGACTTCTCACCAAAGCAATAATGTCTAAAAATATTTTAAAAATAAAACATATACGTGGAAGGAAAACTTAAATAAAAACAAATGCATAAAAAGTTAAATCCTAACAAAGAAGGACTAAGGGGTATATCTTAAGGTTTTCAAGATCGAGATCTTGATAATATTATAAGATCCTAAGGTCCTATAAGCCAAAAAGCAACATGAATCCCAATAGGATCGTGTTGTAGCAAAATCGTTGATACAAGTGTAGAACAATCCTATATCACTGTTTTTTTTAAATGGTCTTTAATGTTTAAAAGTGTAAATTCTAAATTATTACCAAACACTAGAAAAAATGAGCTTACATATTAGTTCAATGATTCAATGTATAATCTTAAAATTTTTCTCTTTTCTACTCAAAATCGAACCTGAAAATTTGTCCCTTGAGCTCGAAACTGAACATGGCATATCGCATGAAGCCACATACAAAATCGCAACTTGGTGCGTTGTTATTTGTTTGGTTAATGACTTTAAAATTTTCGACAAATATAAGATTTTTTTAGTTAATTCTTTTTGTTAAATGATTAATATGGTTAATGACTTTGGAGGTTGCCTCTTAATGGAGGTTAGTTAATACTTTTGTTTATCAAATTTGACAAATCAAACGCTCTTAATGATTGAACTATTTGTCAAATTTAAGCCTCTAGTTCGAAACCATATTAACCATTTAACTAAAAACGAGTCAGAACCATCGAGTTATGCAAGAGTTCTCTTCATACCCACAAAACCAATTTCTTTCTTTCTTTTCTATTTTCTTTCATGTGCCTTTACACCTCCAAACACTCATTCATGCCACCATCCTTCCCCAACCACCCTGCCCTCGTCGTCTTCCTCCTTCCTTGAAGCCACCACTACTGCAACCGTCTTCCTCAAAACAATGATGTTGCTTAAATCGTTTACCATCGTTGATTTTTTTTAAACATTTTGCTGAAATCGGTCTCAGACAACAATTCTACAATCTACGACTCAATTCATCGATTGTACCCTAAAATCATATTGGTTCTAGGGTTTTGTGTTTGTTTTCTTCCCATCCCGGTAATTAATTGTCCTTGTATGGTTTATCTCGTTTACTCTGGATGTGTTCTATATTGCATTCACAGTAATATATCTCGTAAAATCGTAGGCTTTGTGGTGTCCGGCTCTTAAATTGTGAAAAATATTTATTCATTCATATGATTTGGATATGTGTTGATTTGTTTGTCGATGTAATTATGCTTGCGCTACTAACGGGTTTTTGCAGATGATGTAGTTTTTATTCTTAGCTTGTGTTATGGTGCTCATCTGTTCTAATTTATAATTTATTCACGTTAGCAACAAAAAGACAAGAACTAAGTTGTCAAGTTTTGCAACAAGAGTTTCACCACTTATTGGTATTAGGCTATTAGCTAATAGGCATGGCATAAGCTTCTACTGGAAGACAATTAGGCTATTAGCTAATAGGCATGGCATAAGCTTCTACTGGAAGACAATTTGAAGTGGTAGCTTCATTTGTTTAATTAGCAATTTCATTTACTTTATTTTAAGGATTTTATTTGATGTTGTTCTGCAATTTTAAACAAAAAGGCAAAACAATTTTTTTTCTCGTTCAACAACATTATCATATATGTTTTAAATTAGAGACAAACTCGATCAAAGCTTTTGAATCAAATATAAATCACTCAAGAGACATTCATTCAAAGATTGAGAACCATCCAGGTTTAACATTTCAAAGGCTACAAAACAACCCAATAGTTTAAATCTAAAGTTTTATATAATAAGTTTAAACTTGCAACTATTCCATATTAAATAGTGTACTTTCTAATTTGACTTTCCAATGACATTTTTGCAAAATGAAAAACAATCATAGATAACATCCTGCTCTTTACAGCCTTAGTTTAAACTGTGTGTTAGTTTTGTGGGATTTGGAATTTGAGAAAAATAAAATTTGAAAACTTAGGAATTTGCCCAAAACTTTCATCTCATGTATGAAGGTCTGAAACGGTTCAGACCATCCCAACCCCAATCTCAACTATCGACCAGTACTAAAGTTAGCAACAAACCGAACTTTTAAAAGCATCATTCTCTTTCAATAAACAACAGAATCAAATATCTCTCAAATGACAAACTGAACTTGGTTCTTAAACCATAATTAACCAAAAACATTGCGTCCAAAATCCCAAAACAGAAATTTAAAACTAAGAAAAAACCAGACATTATCACAATGTAATAATAACAACCCTTTAAACCCATCATCATCATTAACGGTATCGACGAAGTGAAAGAGTGTTGTTCCTTTTCCATGTTGCTCTCCTAGAAGGACGTGCCTTATGGTTCAAGTGTCCCTTGCCACGTAGACCTCTGTATTTCTTTCCTGCTGATGTCAGCCCACGAAGCTCTCTGTGCTTGTGAACCGGGTTACAGATCCAGTTGATCCGTGGGTCATTGCGGATAGCTGCATGGGCCGGATCCACCAAGATCACCTCAAAGTACTTGTAGGTAGAGTCCTACAAAAAATGTTCAAAAAACATTTCAGAAATTTTTCACAATATGTATTCATTTTAACATGGGAAGAAGAAAAAGAAAGACAAACAGATAAAAGATTAGTGTCTTAATACATTAAGACAAGTCTTCTGGCTTAACCAATTAAAATCATGAAGTTAAAACGAAACAGCTTAATTGTACAGATTGAGTACATAACCCATTAAGGTCATTAAGTAACAAAGAAACAACCATTGACGAATTTGGCATACCTCATTGAGCCAGTAAGAGTTGAGAACCTTAAGGCCACCTAATTTTCTTCCAGCTCGCTCTTCAGCAACAGATCTCTTGCTACGTTGGAACTTGAGTTGGGTGACTCCCTGGTTTGTGGGCTTTCCATAGACAATACCTTTGGGAACTGGCCTCTTCCTTCCACCACGCCTCACACGAACACGATAGATCACATAGCCCTACAAATACAATCATTTTGATTAATTCAGAGATTGGATTTCAATCATTTTGGCCAACCTTAATAAACCTAAGTATTGTTTGATTGATATGATTATATGAATACATTTCCGTTTGTGTAAGCTTACAAGTTCACAAACAAGCAATTGGGGAAAAAACGAAGAAATATACCTGCTTGGCTTTGTAACCCATACGACGAGCCTTATCGGGTCGGGTAGGATGAGTGACACGGACAATGGAAGGAAGCTGGCGATATTCCCAGCACCTCACCCGCTGCATAAATCTCATCACATCCGATTGCTTCTTCCTCCATAGCTCCGAAACATAAGTGTAAGCACCTGTTAGAACCACCAAAAGCACACGACGTTTCAACTAATTAAAACCTCGTCATCCCCATTCAACCAAGGAAAACAGATTATATAAACCATGGATTTGCAGAATCAGAGATCACGGAAGGAAGCCATACCCATTGTTGCGCTCTCTCCTGCCTATGAACCGCACAGCGACGGTGAAAGAGTGAATCTATGGATTAGGGTTTTAGAACATATAACATTATAACCTTATAAGGATTTCATTGGGCTCGGTCTCATATGTAACTATTGGGCCTAGACGATTTTTCTTTTTCATAAAAACATTTTAGGATCAACTAGGTGTGAATGCGATGTAATACATTGATTTTAAAAAAAAATGATATACGAATATATAAACTTTAAATATTTTAAAAAAAAAAAGATTAAATATCAATAAAAAACAACAAAGTATGATTTTTTTTATATAGACCATTTTGCCTAAAATTACAATGAACTTAAAAAACGTCAATTTTGAATTATATATATTGAAAGAAACATATTAAAATTTGAAAATATAGGGAAACAAATTAATGACACATTAATTACTTTTTATAACCTAAAAATTAAATAGTTAATTAATAAAATCAAAAATTACCACAAAATGACAAGTAGAAATTAATTTCTAAGAATTAACCACAAAATTACATGTGTCCAAATGCATAAGAAATTGACAAGTGGCAAAAAGTTCTTTATTTATTAGGAAGGATTAGAAAACGAATATGTGGGAAAATAATAGAAATTCATATTGGACATGTTTTTTCGAACAATTTTATTATTTTACATGTTTTTTCGAACTATTTTATTATTTTTTACTTCTAAATAGTCTTTTGAGTACTAGCAATGATGATATTTAAATTCAAAAATCAATTGACATTTAACACAATTGACACAACTAAGTCTATATAATATATGCAAAATGTAACATTATAGTTTTAATGTGAAATCTTTCATCATTGAACAAACCTAATTAAGAAACATATCTACTAAAAGTTATTTGGTGCAAGACTTTGGTTGATTTCAAAGATTGTACAATAGTTGTAATTGTCACGTAGAAAGTTTATGCTTGAATAGAAGAGAATATGAGACTCCACGTATCATATGATGTTTGATACCAAAAAGTTTAAATATGTGGTTTCAGTGTTTCAAGAAAGAAAGCATAAAAAAAAGAGCATCGTTGTATTTATTGTCAGGTCCAATCAATGAAGATTTTCTTAAAGTGGAAATTGTATGTTATATATGTTTAAAGACATCACTGGCCTAATAGAGTCTAGCTCAATTTTAATATAAACTCGTTATTAGAAAATGTTAAAATGTTCTACAATGTTATGAAAGAATCTATAATATCTCATAAGATACCATAAGATTTAAAATGTCCTAAAATACCCTGAAAGATTTTAGAACGATATAAACTTTCTAGGACATAGTGGAACATTTTTGAAACATGCAAAACCTTATGAATACTAATATAATGTGGTATAACATTCTAGAATTGTCTTTAATGTACTAAGTTGTTAAGGAAACCTAGAACCTTCCTACATGTAGGTGGGAGACACCTATAAATAGCTAAGGAGCTCATTTTCTTCAACATTTCGAAAAAAACAAAATATAATAGTGAGGCCATAGAGTATTTTTGTTTTGTAAGTCCTTAAAGACTTGATCCTATAATTTATTCTCAAGTTGTAATAAAAAAGTGTCAATATAATCTTACAAAAGAGTTGTGCTCAACAATTTGGTATAAATGTGAGGTTGTGAGTTAGGTTTTATGATATCTTTAAACTCTTAGTATGCTTTATGGTTGAAATTGTAACTGATCTTCCACATAAGAAACAATCTCCTTCTCGATACTTTATCGAAAATAAAAGCAATTACAAGGAAATAGGGAAAAACCTAAGAAAAAAACTAGACAAACTAAACGTCAAATAAAAACAACTATGCATAAATCTAGATATATACTTCCAACCAATCGAAACCCAAATCCAGTTCCAATGAATGGAATGAACCAAATGTAACACACTTTGAAGACTCTACCATTGTACTCTATGACAAGATTTTTGGTTCCTTTGCTTCTCAACTTCGATTAATTTGGCGGCCTTTTACTTCAAATTAATAACCCAAGCTTGATCAATAAACATTTTTCCATTTAGCTTATTCGGTTCAGTAATGATACATGAAACACCCACCCACACAAACCCTCTTCGCTTCCTTTACCAATAGTGCATCATCTTTTACACAAACGAATGTCATTTCTTTTACACAAACGAACGTCATTCCTTTAAGCCCAAAATGCATCTTTGTTCTTGTAACATCCAAAAATACGGTCCGAAAATTTCATTTTTAAATCATTGGTGAAAGCCATCATAATCAACCATTTCATATATAAACAAGACCGTTATATCAAATCAGAGTATAATCTCCAAAACTTATTCTTTTTATCAGAGTAAAACATCCCAGGCTAAACAACAATGGTATGCGCCATGCGATCACCCCGAGCTCCTTCCTCCGCTACCGGAAGTACTTGAAACCAAAACTGAAAACCGTAAGCACGAAGCTTAGTGTGACAACCCGAAATTTTCATTTGTATAAACTCCGCAGTCAAGCACGTCAAATAACGGTCAAATTCATCTCGGAACATTTTTGGCCGGTTTTAAGTCCGTTTGAGTATTTTTATTTTTAATTCGTAAAGCGAACAAATAAAATGAAGTATACTTTAGAGGTTGTCGTGCATCACGTAAATCTCAAAACTCCAAGAGTTTGGAGTTTACGGCCCCAAACATGGAGTTTATGGCCGTAAACTCTAAAGAGTATAAATATGACACTTAGTCATTTTTGACTCATTTTTCACTTCCTAGTTCAAGAACACCCAAGTTTTTCTCTCAAGTATCATATCACTTTCTGTCAAATCCACCAAAAATGTAAGTGTTTCCTTCCTTGGTTCGTTCATATAACACTTTATCTAGTGTTTTTACTCGATTTCATCCATGGAAATCTCCTCTTTTCTTAGATCTTCAAGTGTTCATCAAAACACCAAGAACACACACTAGTGTTTTTGGCCCTTAAACACTCATTCGAGCTTCCTATAAGTAAGTACACTCCTCCTAACTATTTGTTTGCTTAGAATACATGTTAAACCCTTGAAGAACATCAAAATCCCCAAGATTTTATGTGTTTACGGTTCAAGGAGATCTCCCAGAACCGTAAACACCTTCAAATGGTGTTTAAGTGCCCCTAACACCTTCCATTGCTTGTATAAAGGGTTAGAAACTTACATGCATGAGCTGGAAACACCAAAACACGAAAAGGTTGAGGCATACATGAGTTTACGGCCGTAAACTCATGGGCTTACGACCGTAAACCCAAGTGTTTACGACCGTAAACTCTCAAGGATGGTCCAAGGACCGTAAACTCCAATGAGGGGTCCTTTTGTGCCCTAACCACTTCCTAAGCCTTTGATTCGAACTTAGAACCCTTCCTTGTGAGATGTAGGACCTTAAAACACCCAATGGCACCATTACCATGAGTTTACGGCCGTAAACTCATGGGGGAAATGGTCCCATAACCGTAAACCCATATGGTGCTACCATATGGGGAGTAAACTCCAAGGTGAGGCCATACTCTCTTAAGATGCAACCCTTAGCACTCCTAGCACTTGAAACAAAGTGTTTTCATGTAATTGAGTGTCTTTACTTGCTTAATTAGTTATTAAATGACTAATTAGATACATAAATGTATCATTACATGCTCAATAGGATCCGCGTGTGTGTTCAAGTCCTCACTTGACACTTATCATCCTATACCACCCGTTCATCCGAATCACCCACTTCAGGTGAGTTCATACCCCTTAATTAACATTTTAAAATGATTTTAAATGCTTTTATGGGGGGGGAATACAAGTTGAACTGATAAGTTATTAATTCAATCACATGTGATTAATAACTGTCTAGCAAATAGATTTTTGCATGTTAAACTATTTTATCAAGTTAAAGGTTTTCAAATCTTGTTTTCAAATCTCTTTTAAAATACGAAAATCCCTTTTAGATTGTTAAAGCATTTATCAAAGTCTTTTAAACTTATTTTCTTGATAAATTCATGTCTATATAGATATAGTTATATAAGTAGGGCTTGAAGGACTTAGGACTGATAGCCCGTTCTATTTTCTGTTCCTCGATTGGTTGTGGACTTAGAACATCCGGTTATTTGTCTGAGTGTCGTTGAAGTTCTAGTTATATATTATGTATATCTGGTTAGATATTAAAACTCTCATTCCAGTTCAACACCTTTGGGTAGCAAAGGCATCTATATAACTTCTCAAGTAAACTATAATAGGTATAGTTTAGAAACCAACCATAACTGTCATGAAGAAGAACTTAGTTATATCTATATTCTAAACACTTGTACTTTTAGTAAAAGAAAGGTATATAGATTTCAAAACACGAGATACATCCTCAAACGTGGATTTCACCGTTGTCGAGTGGTAACCAGAGTCTCCTGGAGGGAGAGCGGGCATTGTGTGTATAGATCTATACGGGACAGACACTCCCACATCCCGACTGCTAGCTACAGTCCCGGCCGACCAAGCCAAGGGGTGACAAATGTCACATTCATTCCGACGCCAGCAGGTCGCCATGTTTACATCCGTCAATCAGTATGGTTACGAGTATCTTTACATTTACCTTATAATTCATGGCTTTAAGGTAATAAGTATTATCATGGTATTTTTCTACATATGAAACCATCATAGTGTATTTTCCTAGTTATACACTAGGCCACATTTTAAACCTTTAAACTAACCTACTTAGGATTAAAGGTTACTTTAGACTTCCCGAGGTGTATTGTTCATTTAATACCACCTGGAGTCTGTATTTCATTCACTTAGACTCTCCGAGGCGTATTGTTCACTTAATACCGCCTGGAGTCTGTATTTCATTCACTTAGACTCTCTGAGGTGTATTGTTCACTTAATACCGCCTGGAGTCTGTATTTCATTCACTTAGACTCTCCGAGGCGTATTGTTCACATAATACCGCCTGGAGTCTATACTTCATTCCTTTAGACTCTCCGAGGCGTATGGTTCATTCGATACCACCTGGAGTCTATGTTTTATTCACTTTTAGTCAGCAGCGTTACAGCTGAAGTAAAATAGTATTTACCCTATTTCTTTTGCTTGTGATCTTCTCACATATTCCTTAAAGTATAAACTATATTTTGATAATAATAGTTACCTTTGGGGGAAATTACTCCTTAAACATAAAACAATTGGGTCTTGGTAGAAGACTACTTTATTTAGAAAATATAGGATTTTCTGGAAAGAATTCTAATACTCTGTAAACTCAAATCACCATTATCTAGTGAGATTATTTTGAATAAAAAACATGTATTTATACCAATGTCATTAAATACTTATGAACTCACCAGCATTAAAATGCTGATACTCACTTTCAAAATAACTTGTATTCTCAGGTCATCAGTAGACAGGTACACTCCGGGAGCTTTTGCGAAGTCAGCCTAATACCAAGCTGCAACTTATGTTATTTTCTATATCTACTTTGATGTTGTTGTAAAATGTAACCTATGTAAAATTATTACTATTAATGCAATGGTTGTTGTACTTTGATTACTATACTGCATATGTTGTGATACTTGACATGACGTCCTCCACCCCAGAACGTTTCCGCCGTTCCGGTTTTGGGGTGTGACAGATTGGTATCAGAGCATTGTTTATAGTGAGCTCAGTATATCAAATCATAAAAGATATACAACCTATAAATACAATGGGATAAAATACTCTGACCAAGAATTTTACTTTAAAATATAACCATATTTTACAAAAGTATAAGAACATCCAGAATATAAAAACCCGAACAAGTATCACAAGAAGAACAAGAATAAAAGTCTTTGGATGTTGAGCATTTCCGTCAAACCTGGGCAGTTATGTAATCGTAAGCTGGAATAAATGTAACCTGATCAACTACATTTATTCGAGAAGCGACTAACGTGTGCTTGGGAGTGATGGTGGTATTGCAATGAATCTGAAACTTACCAAATAGGAATGCTAGAGCCAAACATAAAGTTTAAAATACTATAGGCGTATTGTAGGATACTAAAAGACTCACAATAAACCCAAAAGTATGTTCAGAAGTTAAGAATCAAACATGTAATTAAAATACCATAGGGGTATTTTAGGAACCATAAATAACCTTGCGTGAAAACTAAAAGAGATCCTTATCGATAGACCTATGATTACAGAGTGTATACTCCCAAGGTTATATATAGTGAGGATCTCATAGGCTAAGAATGTGTGATTTCGCTCTACTTCCTTTTCCTTGTTTGGATGTGGATATAGGGTAGTATCACATATTCGAAGGCCTATCAGATCTAAGTTATATATGATTTGTGTACACTATGTAATTGCAGCAGGACTCGATATAGGTCACGCAGTGAAATATTTTAAGAATCTCTTAAGATTCTTTAGACATTCCCATTCTCGCGCAAACCCCTTTAAGGAAACCTTATCCATTTGAGTAATCAGCAGAGGAGTCGATAAAGACCCAGAAGAGGTTCATTGAGAAAGATTTCCAAGTAGGAAATAAATGAACAGGGACGAGACTATTGAAATCACCATGTGCCTATACCTTTTAGGGACATCGGTGGAAATTCGCCTGAACTTCTGAGATTCCAGTCATCCATTATGAAGTGATGACACTCAGAATCAGAATCAGAAGTAAGGCGGAGCAGAAATTCAATATTTCTACGAGAGCAGAGAACCCTATATAGATACCCGGAGGAAACCAATGCTTGTTCCAGTCAGAGATAAGAGGTGGACAGAGGGAGCCAATGCATGGAACCCGAGAAGTGTTTCTACCTCTTTAACGTCACGCTAATAATCCATAAAATAATACAATTTGGTGAGTTAGTGATTACACTACTCACACTATGTGCTAGGCAAATCGTCTTTCCCGTCGCGATTAATATAAATAGATCGGATCACAAAACCTCGATTGAGAGTGTTTAGCCATAAGTTTTTCATGAGCCTTTTCTTTCGTGATCTTCATTACGAACTTCTCTCGAATCTTTTCAAAGCCGGAGAGTGAACCTCTCCAATATAAAGATAACTTAGTAGGAACGACACCCATTTTATGGATTTCCGATACGCTTACTCCTACTCTGTTACCCATACTGCATCATACGGATGTAGGTCGACGCTCAAATAACCATAAATCAAGGCGCGGGAAAATTTATGCCTATCATAGTAAAGAAAGATACGTCTAGGGTTAACCGTCGTGTCTCATCAACTTGTGTTCCTTTCGTGTAGGAAAAACCATGCCTCCAAGGAAACGTAACCAACCCGCTGGTAAGACCCCGATTCTTCAAATCGATGAAGCTACGTTTCAAACCGCGGTTTCAGCAGCCGTAGCAGCTGTCATGGCTCACCTGAATGCTAACAACGCCAATGTTAGCAGGAGCCCTATCGGGAATCCCGATCATAGCAATGGATAGCAGCAACCAGCGCCGGTGTGTAAAACCACCCAAGAACTCAAACCTAATCCACTGAAAAGAAAGTCTGAGAACGAGGAGGGAAGTACCTCGACTCAAGGACCTTCCAAAGGGCAGCGAGTTGAGGTAGTCAATAACCCTATCAATCCGCCCGTCTCGACTCCAAGAAGACCATACCTAGGAAACCTTCCCCGCTGCGGCAGGTGTGACTTCCATCATTATGGAGTCTGTCGGAAACCCTTTTGTGTTAGGTGCAACATGAAGGGGCATACCGCTTGCAGCTGCAGAACCCCGGTTGAGTTCATTACATCAACCACCAATGTTGGGGCCAGTCCAGTATGCCACCTAAGTGGTGAAGTTGGACACTTTAAGAGGGATTGCCCAACTGAAAGAAATGACAAGGGCGCAAGAGGAGTTTAGCCCTAATGCCTAGGGGAACATCAAGAACCCGGTAGAATTTTGGTACGTTTCTCAAACCTTAAGTAGCTAATCGAAAACTTAGAATAATCCATTCTAATTGTAATTACTCCCTCGTTAAGGCGAAAGTCGCAGCACTAGTGTAACACTTAAAAACCCATCAGGTAAAGCTATGATGGCTTAGTATATACGTTAAGGCCATTTATAATTAAGATTGATAGACCTCGAGTGAGTGATGCTGCCTTATTTCATGTTCCTCGTTTGGTTGTGGATTTAGGGCGAAGTCGCTCAGTCAACCGTGAGAGGCCTCGTGAGAAATCCATTCATGAAAAGTACATTATTCAGAAACATCAGGACCCTTAGAGTTCAGCGTCAACCATGTCGGTCCAAGTATCCACGATAGTGATACCCTAGACGAAACCCGAGACGCTAAGAACTTGTGTGCCCTGTTCAGCACATGGTCCTATCTATCTTCATTCCATATCGTGTCGATGATTGTAAATTTCGACACTACCGTCAGTCATGGCTTGACTTGGTTCAACCATGCAAAAATTTATGGTGCTGTGTAAAAGAACTTTCACCGTACCCTGTGCATCGAATAAAGGTTCTTTCGAACCTAGTGAGGAAAACCTAATGCGAACCGTCAGTCGTATCTCTCGTCCAACCTTCAGAAGTACCCAGGAGAAGGGTACCCCGCACTGTTAACCAACCCCTCCTTAGACTTTAAAACCAAAAACGAAAGGCACTGCATATATTCCGGAAAACAATAACCGCCTGAGGCCTACTCAGTAGATCCCCCAGAAAGACCATTTGCACCGCGCAACCAGGTTCGTGAATCAAGAGAAATAACTCATGGGATCAACTTACTACTACTGAGCATATGCATTAGAGTGGTATATAATTTAGATCAATGAAATTTAAGATGTGTGTTTCCTCCCTACTCCTTGTTCCTTGTTTGGTTGGGGGTTTGGGGTGGGGCCACACATCTGAACATCCCGTCAATCTCAATTATATACGACTTGCATACACTGAGTATTAGTGATTGAGCCGAGTATGAGGTCTACCACGAACCTTATAATAGGACCCTACATCCTATCCCATAGAAAAAGAGTTGGAGTCAAGAGAACCACTGTGGGTTGAGCTACTAAAATGACCACAAATTCGAAATTTGTTGTCATCCCGGTTAAGCCAACATAGTAGCTAACACCCTCAGTTAGGAAAAGTAACTCAAGTCGTAAGAGTCAAAATATTGACTACGACCATCCATTCGCGCCTAATCCCACAAATTAAGCATCTCAGTAGTGGGCTGTGAAACCTGGAAGGCTATGACAGGTTAAACCTTGAGATGAATGGATGAGGAAATTAGAGGTTCTGAGTAGCCGAACCTTATGCTATCTAGATTAAATCTAGATAGAGAAACTCAGTAACACCGGAAGAGTAGTTGCAAGGGATACTCGCACTACTCAGGCACTTCGTCCATCCGGATACAGACGAGTAGTGCCTAGAACCCAATGCCTCCTCATGCGAGAAAAGTCACCGTCACCCTATAGACGATAGACTGCATTCTCCAAAGTTAATACTAGAATGCCAAGAACCACATGATAACCTTCATGACCAAGAATACTTGAATAAAGTAGATGGTAAGTTGCGTTAAGCTTTATAACCCAGATCATAAAGAGATTGTAGACTCGACACCAGTCTAGATGTTAGTCGATGGGTTATACAAGAACACGCGCTTCCTACAAACTGGAGGGAGCAGACGTGATGGAGAATGGTGCAAGTCTTAGAGATTTGTTAGACTACTAGGTGTTCCAAAGAATACTATCCCGAAAGAGATAGTAGATCCACCTCCCGAGATAGTCAATCACTTCAGAAAATCTTTAAGGGCGAAGCTAGCCCCGACCAGAGGCTGCTATCCACGAAACAGCAAAGCGAGTAAGAGAATGATTCTTTCCAATTAGGAATCATACTGTGAAAGCATCTATTAGACGGTGACAAAAGTTGAAATTTTCTAAGTATCGTCTGGTAAAACCCTCTATCTCACTGACTTCGAGAGTTTCTGTTAGAAACACCTCGAGAGTCAGAAGTGCAGGTCCATTTTGCACAGGGTCGAGATAGATGCCACGTAACCAATAGATGCCAGTATATAGCCAATACCTCCAATGATCCAGAAAACCTCCGAAAACCAATCAGTAGGAAATACGAATCCGAAGACGACCTGAGCCTTCTAAGAACCAACCCGGAAGACTGCACTCCAGTAAGAGAGAACTTGTGGAACTTCAGAATGGCGATCACGCCAAGTGATGATCTAACCATGGAAGTACACTATATCCCAAGTACTGAAACATTCTATCTTCCCAAGAACTTAGGACCATCAGGGATTCTTGATAAGAATTGGTCCAACCTCCGTCAGACCTCGACTAATTTAGGGATTCCATAATTTCCATCGGAATCTATCCCACGTCTCAACTTGAAAAAGTGCTTGTCTGACGTGACTCTTGTAATCCCACTCGTCGAGATCGCAATCATTGAGAGTCCAACTTCTTGTAGGAACCTATGGAGATCATGGACCGAGAGGTCAAGCGAACAAAGCAAATCCACATTCCAATCGTGAAGGTTCGCTGGAACGCCAAGCGAGTACCGGAGTTCACTTGGGAGTGCGAAGAGCAATCGAATCTTAAATATCCCCATCTTTTTGCATAGTTATTTTGTAATAACTGGTTGCTTGAACTCTAATTTCGGGACGAAATTCCCTCTAACGGGGGGATGATGTGACAACCCGAAATTTTCATTTGTATAAACTCCGCAGTCAAGCACGTCAAATAATGGTCAAATTCATCTCGGAACATTTTTGGCCGGTTTTAAGTCCGTTTGAGTATTTTTATTTTTAATTTGTAAAGCGAACAAATAAAAGGAAGTATACTTTAGAGGTTGTCGTGCATCACGTAAATCTCAAAACTCCAAGAGTTTGGAGTTTACGGCCCCAAACATGGAGTTTACGGCCGTAAACTCTAAAGAGTATAAATATGACACTTAGTCATTTTTGACTCATTTTTCACTTCCTAGTTCAAGAACACCCAAGTTTTTCTCTCAAGTATCATATCACTTTCTGTCAAATCCACCAAAAATGTAAGTGTTTCCTTCCTTGGTTCGTTCATATAACACTTTATCTAGTGTTTTTACTCGATTTCATCCATGGAAATCTCCTCTTTTCTTAGATCTTCAAGTGTTCATCAAAACACCAAGAACACACACTAGTGTTTTTGGCCCTTAAACACTCATTCGAGCTTCCTATAAGTAAGTACACTCCTCCTAACTAGTTGTTTGCTTAGAATACATGTTAAACCCTTGAAGAACATCAAAATCCCCAAGATTTTATGTGTTTACGGTTCAAGGAGATCTCCCAGAACCGTAAACACCTTCAAATGGTGTTTAAGTGCCCCTAACACCTTCCATGGCTTGTATAAAGGGTTAGAAACTTGCATGCATGAGCTGGAAACACCAAAACACGAAAAGGTTGAGGCATACATGAGTTCATGGCCGTAAACTCATGGGCTTACGACCGTAAACCCAAGTGTTTACGACCGTAAACTCTCAAGGATGGTCCAAGGACCGTAAACTCCAATGAGGGGTCCTTTTGTGCCCTAACCACTTCCTAAGCCTTTGATTCGAACTTAGAACCCTTCCTTGTGAGATGTAGGACCTTAAAACACCCAATGGCACCATTACCATGAGTTTACGGCCGTAAACTCATGGGGGAAATGGTCCCATAACCGTAAACCCATATGGTGCTACCATATGGGGAGTAAACTCCAAGGTGAGGCCATACTCTCTTAAGATGCAACCCTTAGCACTCCTAGCACTTAAAACAAAGTGTTTTCATGTAATTGAGTGTCTTTACTTGCTTAATTAGTTATTAAATGACTAATTGGATACATAAATGTATCATTACATGCTCAATAGGATCCGCGTGTGTGTTCAAGTCCTCACTTGACACTTAGCATCCTATACCACCCGTTCATCCGAATCACCCACTTCAGGTGAGTTCATACCCCTTAATTAACATTTTTAAATGATTTTAAATGATTTTATGGGGGGGGGGGGAATACAAGTTGAACTGATAAGTTATTAATTCAATCACATGTGATTAATAACTGTCTAGCAAATAGATTTTTGCATGTTAAACTGTTTTATCAAGTTAAAGGTTTTCAAATCTTGTTTTCAAATCTCTTTTAAAATACGAAAATCCCTTTTAGATTGTTAAAGCTTTTATCAAAGTCTTTTAAACTTATTTTCTTGATAGATTCATGTCTATATAGATATAGTTATATAAGTAGGGCTTGAAGGACTTAGGACTGATAGCCCGTTCTATTTCCTGTTCCTCGATTGGTTGTGGACTTAGAACATCCGGTTATTTGTCCGAGTGTCGTTGAAGTTCTAGTTATATATTATGTATATCTGGAGGTGTATTGTTCATTTAATACCACCTGGAGTCTGTATTTCATTCACTTAGACTCTCTGAGGCGTATTGTTCACTTAATACCGCCTGGAGTCTGTATTTCATTCACTTAGACTCTCCGAGGCGTATTGTTCACATAATACCGCCTGGAGTCTATACTTCATTCCTTTAGACTCTCCGAGGCTTATGGTTCATTCGATACCACCTGGAGTCTATGTTTTATTCACTTTTAGTCAGCAGCGTTACTGCTGAAGTAAAATAGTATTTTCCCTATTTCTTTTGCTTGTGATATTCTCACATATCCTTAAAGTATAAACTATATTTTGATAATAATAGTTACCTTTGGGGGAAATTACTCCTTAAACATAAAACAATTGGGTCTTGGTAGAAGACTACTTTATTTAGAAAATATAGGATTTTCTGGAAAGAATTCTAATACTCTGTAAACTCAAATCACCATTATCTAGTGAGATTATTTTGAAGAAAAACATGTATTTATACCAATGTCATTAAATACTTATAAACTCACCAGCATTAAAATGCTGATACTCGCTTTCAAAATAACTTGTATTCTCAGGTCATCAGTAGACAGGTACACTCCGGGAGCTTTTGCGAAGTCAGCCTAATACCAAGCTGCAGCTTATGTTATTTTCTATATCTACTTTGATGTTGTTGTAAAATGTAACCTATGTAAAATTATTACTATTAATGCAATGGTTGTTGTACTTTGATTACTATACTGCATATGTTGTGATACTTGACATGACGTCCTCCACCCCAGAACGTTTCCGCCGTTCCGGTTTTGGGGTGTGACAGATTGGTATCAGAGCATTGTTTATAGTGAGCTCAGTATATCAAATCATAAAAGATATACAACCTATAAATACAATGGGATAAAATACTCTGACCAAGAATTTTACTTTAAAATATAACCATATTTTACAAAAGTATAAGAACATCCAGAATATAAAAACCCGAACAAGTATCACAAGAAGAGCAAGAATAAAAGTCTTTGGATGTTGAGCATTTCCGTCAAACCTGGGCAGTTATGTAATCGTAAGCTGGAATAAATGTAACCTGATCAACTACATTTATTCGAGAAGCGACTAACGTGTGCTTGGGAGTGATGGTGGTATTGCAATGAATCTGAAACTTACCAAATAGGAATGCTAGAGCCAAACATAAAGTTTAAAATACTATAGGCGTATTGTAGGATACTAAAAGACTCACAATAAACCCAAAAGTATGTTCAGAAGTTAAGAATCAAACATGTAATTAAAATACCATAGGGGTATTTTAGGAACCATAAATAACCTTGCATGAAAACTAAAAGAGATCCTTATCGATAGACCTATGATTACAGAGTGTATACTCCCAAGGTTATATATAGTGAGGATCTCATAGGCTAAGAATGTGTGATTTCGCTCTACTTCCTTTTCCTTGTTTGGATGTGGATATAGGGTAGTATCACATATTCGAAGGCCTATCAGATCTAAGTTATATATGATTTGTGTACACTATGTAATTGCAGCAGGACTCGATATAGGTCACGCAGTGAAATATTTTAAGAATCTCTTAAGATTCTTTAGACATTCCCATTCTCGCGCAAACCCCTTTAAGGAAACCTTATCCATTTGAGTAATCAGCAGAGGAGTCGATAAAGACCCAGAAGAGGTTCATTGAGAAAGATTTCCAAGTAGGAAATAAATGAACAGGGACGAGACTATTGAAATCACCATGTGCCTATACCTTTTAGGGACATCGGTGGAAATTCGCCTGAACTTCTGAGATTCCAGTCATCCATTATGAAGTGATGACACTCAGAATCAGAATCAGAAGTAAGGCGGAGCAGAAATTCAATATTTCTACGAGAGCAGAGAACCCTATATAGATACCCGGAGGAAACCAATGCTTGTTCCAGTCAGAGATAAGAGGTGGACAGAGGGAGCCAATGCATGGAACCCGAGAAGTGTTTCTACCTCTTTAACGTCACGCTAATAATCCATAAAATAATACAATTTGGTGAGTTAGTGATTACACTACTCACACTATGTGCTAGGCAAATCGTCTTTCCCGTCGCGATTAATATAAATAGATCGGATCACAAAACCTCGATTGAGAGTGTTTAGCCATAAGTTTTTCATGAGCCTTTTCTTTCGTGATCTTCATTCCGAACTTCTCTCGAATCTTTTCAAAGCCGGAGAGTGAACCTCTCAAATATAAAGATAACTTAGTAGGAACGACACCCATTTTATGGCTTTCCGATACGCTTACTCCTACTCTGTTACCCAGACTGCATCATACGGATGTAGGTCGACGCTCAAATAACCATAAATCAAGGCGCGGGAAAATTTATGCCTATCATAGTAAAGAAAGATACGTCTAGGGTTAACCGTCGTGTCTCATCAACTTGTGTTCCTTTCGTGTAGGAAAAACCATGCCTCCAAGGAAACGTAACCAACCCGCTGGTAAGACTCCGATTCTTCAAATCGATGAAGCTACGTTTCAAGCCGCGGTTTCAGCAGCCGTAGCAGCTGTCATGGCTCACCTGAATGCTAACAACGCCAATGTTAGCAGGAGCCCTATCGGGAATCCAGATCATAGCAATGGACAGCAGCAACCAGCGCCGATGTGTAAAACCACCCAAGAACTCAAACCTAATCCACTGAAAAGAAAGTCTGAGAACGAGGAGGGAAGTACCTCGACTCAAGGACCTTCCAAAGGGCAGCGAGCTGAGGTAGTCAATAACCCTATCAATCCGCCCGTCTCGACTCCAAGAAGACCATACCTAGGAAACCTTCCCCGCTGCGGCAGGTGTGACTTCCATCATTATGGAGTCTGTCGGAAACCCTTTTGTGTTAGGTGCAACATGAAGGGGCATACCGCTTGCAGCTGCAGAACCCCAGTTAAGTTCATTACATCAACCACCAATGTTGAGGCCAGTCCAGTATGCCACCTATGTGGTGAAGTTGGACACTTTAAGAGGGACTGCCCAACTGAAAGAAATGACAAGGGCGCAAGAGGAGTTTAGCCCTAATGCCTAGGGGAACATCAAGAACCCGGTAGAATTTTGGTACGTTTCTCAAACCTTAAGTAGCTAATCGAAAACTTAGAATAATCCATTCTAATTGTAATTACTCCCTCGTTAAGGCGAAAGTCGCAGCACTAGTGTAACACTTAAAAACCCATCAGGTAAAGCTATGATGGCTTAGTATATACGTCAAGGCCATTTATAATTAAGATTGATAGACCTCGAGTGAGTGATGCTGCCTTATTTCCTGTTTCTTCGTTTGGTTGTGGATTTAGGGCGGAGTCGCTCAGTCAACCGTCCTTTTAATCTTAATTATACATGACTAGTGTATACTAGGCGATTATAGAGAGGCCTCGTGAGAAATCCATTCATGAAAAGTACATTATTCCGAAACATCAGGACCCTTAGAGTTCAGCGTCAACCATGTCGGTCCAAGTATCCACGATAGTGATACCCTAGACGAAACCCGAGACGCTAAGAACTTGTGTTCCCTGTTCAGCACATGGTCCTATCTATCTTCATTCCATATCGTGTCGATGATTGTAAATTTCGACACTACCGTCAGTCATGGCTTGACTTGGTTCAACCATGCGAAAATTTCTGGTGCTGTGTAAAAGAACTTTCACCGTACCCTGTGCATCGAATAAAGGTTCTTTCGAACCTAGTGAGGAAAACCTAATGCGAACCGTCAGTCGTATCTCTCGTCCAACCTTCAGAAGTACCCAGGAGAAGGGTACCCCTCACTGTTAACCAACTCCTCCTTAGACTTTAAAACCAAAAACGAAAGGCACTGCATATATTCCGGAAAACAATAACCGCCTGAGGCCTACTCAGTAGATCCCCCAGAAAGACCATTTGCACCGCGCAACCAGGTTCGTGAATCAAGAGAAAGAACTCATGGGATCAACTTACTACTGCTGAGCATATGCATTAGAGTGGTATATAATTTAGATCAATGAAATTTAAGATGTGTGTTTCCTCCCTACTCCCTGTTCCTTGTTTGGTTGGGGGTTTGGGGTGGGACCACACATCTGAACATCCCGTCAATCTCAATTATATACGACTTGCATACACTGAGTATTAGTGATTGAGCCGAGTATGAGGTCTACCACGAACCTTATAATAGGACCCTACATCCTATCCCATAGAAAAAGAGCTGGAGTCAAGAGAACCACTGTGGGTTGAGCTACTAAAATGACCACAAATTCGAAATTTGTTGTCATCCCGGTTAAGCCAACATAGTAGGTAACACCCTCAGTTAGGAAAAGTAACTCAAGTCGTAAGAGTCAAAATATTGACTACGACCATCCATTCGCGCCTAATCCCACAAATTAAGCATCTCAGTAGTGGGCTGTGAAACCTGGAAGGCTATGACAGGTTAAACCCTGAGATGAATAGATGAGGAAATTAGAGGTTTTGAGTAGCAGAACCTTATGCTATCTAGATTAAATCTAGATAGAGAAACTCAGTAACACCGGAAGAGTAGTTGCAAGGGATACTCGCACTACTCAGGCACTTCGTCCATCCGGATACAGACGAGTAGTGCCTAGAACCCAATGCCTCCTCATGCGAGAAAAGTCACCGTCACCCTATAGACGATAGACTGCATTCTCCAAAGTTAATACTAGAATGCCAAGAACCACATGATAACCTTCACGACCAAGAATACTTGAATAAAGTAGATGGTAAGTTGCGTTAAGCTTTATAACCCAGATCATAAAGAGATTGTAGACTCGACACCAGTCTAGATGTTAGTCGATGGGTTATACAAGAACATGCGCTTCCTACAAACTGGAGGGAGCAGACGTGATGGATAATGGTGCAAGTCGTAGAGATTTGTTAGACTACTAGGTGTTCCAAAGAATACTATCCCGAAAGAGATAGTAGATCCACCTCCCGAGATAGTCAGTCACTTCAGAAAATCTTTAAGGGCGAAGCTAGCCCCGACCAGAGGTTGCTATCCATGAAACAGCAAAGCGAGTAAGAGAATGATTCTTTCCAATTAGGAATCATACTGTGAAAGCATCGATTAGACGGTGACAAAAGTTGAAATTTTCTAAGTATCGTCTGGTAAAACCCTCTATCTCACTGACTTCGAGAGTTTCTGTTAGAAACACCTCGAGAGTCAGAAGTGCAGGTCCATTTTGCACAGGGTCGAGATAGATGCCACGTAACCAATAGATGCCAGTATATAGCCAATACCTCAAATGATCCAGAAAACCTCCGAAAACCAATCAGTAGGAAATACGAATCCGAAGACGACCTGAGCCTTCTAAGAACCAACCCGGAAGACTGCACTCCAGTAAGAGAGAACTTGTGGAACTTCAGAATGGCGATCACGCCAAGTGATAATCTAACCATGGAAGTACACTATGTCCCAAGTACTGAAACATTCTATCTTCCCAGGAACTTAGGACCATCAGGGATTCTTGATAAGAATTGGTCCAACCTCCGTCAGACCTTGACTACTTTAGGGATTCCATAATTTCCATCGGAATCTATCCCACGTCTCAACTTGAAAAAGTGCTTGTCCGACGTGACTCTTGTAATCCCACTCGTCGAGATCGCAATCATTGAGAGTCCAACTTCTTGTAGGAACCTATGGAGATCATGGACCGAGAGGTCAAGCGAACAAAGCAAATCCGCATTCCAATCGTGAAGGTTCGCTGGAACGCCAAGCGAGTACCGGAGTTCACTTGGGAGTGCGAAGAGCAATCGAATCTTAAATATCCCCATCTTTTTGCATAGTTATTTTGTAATAACTGGTTGCTTGAACTCTAATTTCGGGACGAAATTCCCTCTAACGGGGGGATGATGTGACAACCCGAAATTTTCATTTGTATAAACTCCGCAGTCAAGCACGTCAAATAATTGTCAAATTCATCTCGGAACATTTTTGGCCGGTTTTAAGTCCGTTTGAGTATTTTTATTTTAAATTTGTAAAGCGATCAAATAAAAGGAAGTATACTTTAGAGGTTGTCGTGCATCACGTAAATCTCAAAACTCCAAGAGTTTGGAGTTTACGGCCCCAAACATGGAGTTTACGGCCGTAAACTCTAAAGAGTATAAATATGACACTTAGTCATTTTTGACTCATTTTTCACTTCCTAGTTCAAGAACACCCAAGTTTTTCTCTCAAGTATCATATCACTTTCTGTCAAATCCACCAAAAATATAAGTGTTTCCTTCCTTGGTTCGTTCATATAACACTTTATCTAGTGTTTTTACTCGATTTCATCCATGGAAATCTCCTCTTTTCTTAGATCTTCAAGTGTTCATCAAAACACCAAGAACACACACTAGTGTTTTTGGCCCTTAAACACTCATTCGAGCTTCCTATAAGTAAGTACACTCCTCCTAACTATTTGTTTGCTTAGAATACATGTTAAACCCTTGAAGAACATCAAAATCCCCAAGATTTTATGTGTTTACGGTTCAAGGAGATCTCCCAGAACCGTAAACACCTTCAAATGGTGTTTAAGTGCCCCTAACACCTTCCATGGCTTGTATAAAGGGTTAGAAACTTGCATGCATGAGCTGGAAACACCAAAACACGAAAAGGTTGAGGCATACATGAGTTTACGGCCGTAAACTCATGGGCTTACGACCGTAAACCCAAGTGTTTACGACCGTAAACTCTCAAGGATGGTCCAAGGACCGTAAAATCCAATGAGGGGTCCTTTTGTGCCCTAACCACTTCCTAAGCCTTTGATTCGAACTTAGAACCCTTCCTTGTGAGATGTAGGACCTAAAAACACCCAATGACACCATTACCATGAGTTTACGGCCGTAAACTCATGGGGGAAATGGTCCCATAACCGTAAACCCATATGGTGCTACCATATGGGGAGTAAACTCCAAGGTAAGGCCATACTCTCTTAAGATGCAACCCTTAGCACTCCTAGCACTTGAAACAAAGTGTTTTCATGTAATTGAGTGTCTTTACTTGCTTAATTAGTTATTAAATAACTAATTGGATACATAAATGTATCATTACATGCTCAATAGGATCCGCGTGTGTGTTCAAGTCCTCACTTGACACTTAGCATCCTATACCACCCGTTCATCCGAATCACCCACTTCAGGTGAGTTCATACCCCTTAATTAACATTTTTAAATGATTTTAAATGCTTTTATGGGGGGGGGGGGGGGAATACAAGTTGAACTGATAAGTTATTAATTCAATCACATGTGATTAATAACTGTCTAGCTAATAGATTTTTGCATGTTAAACTGTTTTATCAAGTTAAAGGTTTTCAAATCTTGTTTTCAAATCTCTTTTAAAATACGAAAATCCCTTTTAGATTGTTAAAGCTTTTATCAAAGTCTTTTAAACTTATTTTCTTGATAGATTCATGTCTATATAGATATAGTTATATAAATAGGGCTTGAAGGACTTAGGACTGATAGCCCGTTCTATTTCCTGTTCCTCGATTGGTTGTGGACTTAGAACATCCGGTTATTTGTCCGAGTGTCGTTGAAGTTCTAGTTATATATTATGTATATCTGGAGGTGTATTGTTCATTTAATACCACCTGGAGTCTGTATTTCATTCACTTAGACTCTCCGAGGCGTATTGTTCACTTAATACCGCCTGGAGTCTGTATTTCATTCACTTAGACTCTCTGAGGCGTATTGTTCACTTAATACCGCCTGGAGTCTGTATTTCATTCACTTAGACTCTCCGAGGCGTATTGTTCACATAATACCGCCTGGAGTCTATACTTCATTCCTTTAGACTCTCCGAGGCGTATGGTTCATTCGATACCACCCGGAGTCTATGTTTTATTCACTTTTAGTCAGCAGCGTTACTGCTGAAGTAAAATAGTATTTTCCCTCTTTCTTTTGCTTGTGATCTTCTCACATATTCCTTAAAGTATAAACTATATTTTGATAATAATAATTACCTTTGGGGGAAATTACTCCTTAAACATAAAACAATTGGGTCTTGGTAGAAGACTACTTTATTTAGAAAATATAGGATTTTCTGGAAAGAATTCTAATACTCTGTAAACTCAAATCACCATTATCTAGTGAGATTATTTTGAAGAAAAACATGTATTTATACCAATGTCATTAAATACTTATGAGCTCACCAGCATTAAAATGTTGATACTCGCTTTCAAAATAACTTGTATTCTCAGGTCATCAGTAGACAGGTACACTCCGGGAGCTTTTGCGAAGTCAGCCTAATACCAAGCTGCAGCTTATGTTATTTTCTATATCTACTTTGATGTTGTTGTAAAATGTAACCTATGTAAAATTATTACTATTAATGCAATGGTTGTTGTACTTTGATTACTATACTGCATATGTTGTGATACTTGACATGAAGTCCTCCACCCCAGAACGTTTCCGTCGTTCCGGATTTGGGGTGTGACACTTAGTGAGTTCCCCATCATACCACATACCAGATACATAACTACATACTAGGCCCCCGCCCGCTGCATCGGGACATGCCCGACATCGGACTAGCTCCGGCATCGGGCCCCGCCCGACATCAGGCCCCGCCTGGCATCGAACCCCGCTCGGTATACAAATCTGTCTTTCTTAGGCCCCGCCTGTCTCCGGGCCCCACCTGCAAAACATATACATAATCATAGCACATAACATGTAAGCTAAACCTACTCTACTGTAGTCCGGTACTAAGGACTCGCCTATCTTGGGCCCCGCCCCTATCCGACTACTGGTGAGTTACGGAACCCTATCCATACTCTGCTAATGATGAGATATGGGACCTCGCCCACATTCATCTCCCTACCAGGCTCATACAAGCATCAAAAGCCAACAAGTATAAACTATCATGCAAACATTCCTCGGGCTCCCACCCCGCATCAGACCTTGGTTCGGAATAACTTACTAGCATACAGTGCCTAGGGATAACCCCAGGTTTTCCTATTCACAAACTACATGGGCCGACATTGTAGCCATAGACCCATCCACACAGTGAGGAGACTCACCTCGCACTGCTGAAGACTGGCTGAAACCTTTGGCTACTATCCGACAATTCTCAAACCGCTGCTCCCCTAGCTTCCCGAGCTACCAATACCAGCATAACACTTAGTCCCAAAAATGCCCTCCAGAAGGCAAACTAATTCAAATCTATTCAAAGTCAAAGTTAACGGTCCATGGCCAAAGTCAACACATCCAGGTTGACCTGACTCGCCGAGTTGGTCAACCAACTCGTCGAGTTCCTATTCTTTACTCTGTTCCCAACCCCGACTCTACTCTTCGAGTCTAGCAATAACTCGACGAGTTCCCCTTCAACATAATATCGAGACTATCTTCATCTGGCTCGTCGAGTTTATCATTGAACTCGTCGAGTCCATCTTCATCATATGAGTGTGACTAGTCTGTGACTCGCCGAGTTGTATGAGCAACTTGTCGAGTCCGTCTTCATAGGTTATGAGATTGCCTTGGACTCGCCGAGTTCCTATTTGAACTCATCGAGTACGATGATCTCCAGGTCCCCTAAGAACCCAGACTGGCCGAGCCCCTTTCTAACTCAACTCATAGGTCTGACTCGTCGAGTCCCATAAGCGACTCGCCGAGTCACTCAATGTCCAATTCTATTCAGACGATCTCAGCCGAGCGCAAGGCATCCAAAACCTAGATCTAACCTTCAAGGGTCGAAATAACACGTAAATCATATGCCTTTACATCCATGCATGGCCCTTTTTGCTCAAAAGGCCATAACAACCTCTCAAACCTTGCATAGGGAGTTCTAATGGCATAAAGCTTGCATCTTAATGCCATAACAACCATTAATAGTGCTAGATCTGAAAACACAAGCCCTTGGGACGTCCATTCATCTCATGTTAGGGTTCTTAGACCAAAAACCCCCAAAAGTGACAAAGAAGAGATCTATGAAACCACAAGGCAAGGTAGAAACTTGATTTCCAGAAAATGATGAAGATGAAACAAACTTCCTGGACCTACCACCTTTTCCTTGAACCTCTAACCTCCTTCTCCTTCCTCTAGACTCCAAGAACACTCTAAATTCTTCAATAATGACTCACACACTCAAAGAGAACGCTAGGGTTTCGTGGGTTAGGCTCTGGACAATGGAGGCTACAAATGAGGCTGATATAATGAGAATGAGATGCTTAAATAGGGTACCAAGTCCTGAGATTTGGGTTTCCCAACCCAGACCAGACTCGTCGAGTCAGTCCCTCGACTCGTCGAGTCGGCCACTTAATCCGCGACACAGAACTCGCTCCTACTCGTCGAGTTCCTCCGTGGACTCGACGAGTTGAATCCTTAACTTAGGCTTTTCCTTTCCTTTCTTGGTCTGTTGGATTAGGGGTGTTACAACTCTCCCCCACTTAAACTAGACTCCGTCCTTGAAGTCCGCCACGACTCACTATTCTGCAACCTCTCATCCTAATCGCCGCATACCTTGCTGATGCGGTCCAATCCTCGACAGACTGCTTTTGTTGGCCTTCCGACCAGTCTTCCCGAGCGAAATGCTAAAGGTATCTATATGAGAACCACCGAATCACTACAAACCTTGTGTACATTGCCCTTACCCAATCGACAATCCTGTCGGTACGCTCCGAGTACTTACGCTGGACATCCAAGGGGTTCGCTCCTTTTTCCAGCGCGGTCACAGGCCTTCCCAAGGCAACTTCCATAAGCAATAACCTTCTCTATCTCTGAGTAGAACCAACCCTGTGCTATGCTAAATTTCCAGTCACTCCTAGTGCTGGTTCCTCCACTGTCAACTACTGAATGCTTCCTCTTCTCACGCCTCAATGCTGACCGCCCAACTCAACGGATGGATCAGATAATCCTTCGAGTAAAAAATTTGCAACGGTTAGACTCAGACATGAGCTGCGCAACAGAATCAAATCCTTCCCTCTGAGATTATTTAATACTGTTGTTAGTGGCTTAGCACCTCTCAGCCAACTAACTACTCCCCGCACGAATCCTCTTGTCGCTGCCCATGTCTGAGGATTCTGCTGTCTCTTATCCGCTGAGCCGAGACCACCCTGGTCCCAACTGATTTGCTATTAATTGGGTTACCGAACTCCCACCGATTACTACACCTAAACTCAGACTCTCAGTCGATCCCAGCGACTTCCAAAGGATCTTCAACTATCTAAAACTGCCCTATCTGTCTTCCGTAGGTAACGGGGCCTCCCAGGTCCTAACTTATTTATACTCTATCTGGAATACCGGATTACACCCGGTTACAAAACCACTGACCACTCTCTCAGTCGCTCCCAGCGACCTCCGTATAAAACTTCAGCTACCGAAACTACTTTATCCACTCTGCCACTCATGGCCCTATAGATTCTAAAATCCCCGATCCTGTATCTTTACTCTAAGGTCTCTATCAGGTCCCACCTGTGGTGCTATAATCACACGGGCCTCTCCCACGGGTCTCACCCCAAACTATATCTCGGAGTGGCCTCTCCCACAGGTCTCACCTTTCTAGGGCTATGCTAGACCAACTCCTTCCTGAAACTCTACGAACTATTCTTCATTAACCTCTATCCGGATAACTAGGAGATACGGGCCTCGCCCACACTCTGCTAACTAGGAGATACGGGCCCCCGCCCATACTCCTCTAACTAAACTGCTAATGAATGCTACGACTATCCCGCAGTCTTACAACACTTCCCCACACTGTCTAATTGCTGACTACCAGCCTGGATACATCCCACAACCAACGTTCCACAGTCTAACATCCTGATTAACTCGCGTGCTACCGGGAAAACATAAACCTGGTTTCCCCAAACGAGTCCTCTATTACTGCGAATACATGAACTCAATGTCGGGATGTTTCTCAAACTCTCGACTTCCTTGCTGCTCTATCCAAACGACTACCTCTACTGCTTTCCTTCTCAGCAAGGATGTGAACACATCCAAATTGCACTCCTAGCTCAGCTTCTAACTATTGGGATAATACTCCCCCACTTCGATCCAACTAGATTCCTACAGCTCCTAGCTTGGAAAGGATTCTCAGTCCTCCTCTCCATCTAATGGTCGATCTGCTGACAACCGATACTTACTATTGTTGGTGCTCAAAAACTAATCAATCCCAAATCTAAACCACTCTCGAAGATTAACAGAACACTTCTCGAACCCCACTCACACCTGCTACCGTGACTGCATCCTGGGAACCGGCTCAAAAAGGGGGTACTACTATGAACTACCGCCCGAAAATCCATGGTATGCAGATGGCATATGATCCGAACACGAACATAAATAAAATTCTAACATACATTCACTAACATAGATGCAGTACCATAACAATATAATCATGAATAAAAACTGACATGAAAGCAAAGGATACACACCTGCAACGTTCGGTGCTACTCGCGTCTCCACTGTAGACAACTGAAAAGCCCTGATCCCCACCGCAGGTGCCTCTGCTCGGCCCTGACGGCCGTCGGTGATCCTTAAGGTCGCAGGGGCAGGTGCCATCACTTGTCCTGCTGGAAACAAACTCGGACACTGGGCCTTCTTGTGTCCTATCTGACTGCAATGGAAACATATCAGGTCTGATCCCTGAGTGGTGGTAGTTGTAAAATCCCTGCTGAAATGACCAGTTTGACTACACTTGAAGCAGCCAGAATCGCCACCACTACCACCCCTGCACGCACCCTCGTGCGGCCTGCCACACTTGCCACAACAACTGCGGCCCTGATAATCCCTCAATCTCCCATCCGACCCCTTGGGTATCTTGCCTAAACCTGCGGCTACTGGGACCTCCTCCGACTTCCTCTTCCTGATGTGCTCCAAATCGATCTCCTTCTCCCTGGCCCGAGCAATCATATCCTCCAGGGTCTTGCAGCCGGACCTGCTCACAAACTCCCTGATGTCACTCATCAGCATCTCGTGATATCGGGACTTCTTCATCTCCTCTTCCGCGACATACTGCGGAACAAGAAGAGCCTTCTCCCCGAACTTGGCGGTGATCTCCGCCACTGACTCTATAGTCAGCCGCAAATCATGAAACTCTTGTGCTTAATGTTGCACCTCAATCACTGGTGCAAACTCGGCCCTGAACCTGATCGAGAAGTCACTCCATGTCATCGCGTCCAACGTGGCATCATCCCCAATGGCATGACCAACCTCCTCCCACCAATCCCGTGCTTTTTCCTTCAGAAGACAGGAGGCAAGTCAGACCTTGTCCCCCTCGGGACATCGGCTCGTACGAAAAGCGTTGGCAACATCGGCCAACCACCTGCCGCTAGCGATGGGGTACTTGGCCCCATGGTAATCCGGAGCTCCACAAGCTCTAAACTCTCGGAAAGTCAGCGAACGCGCTCCCATCATGGCCATTATCTCAGTACGAAAAACTCCCAGTTTCTCATTCAGAAGCTTCAAAACGCCCTCCTTGACCGAACCAAAGATCACAGGAGTCTGGTCTAGAATACTGCGCGTAAACTCAGCTGAAATAAACTCTCTCGTCCGCTCCTCGAGCTGCTCGGCTCCTGAACCTGAGCCCGATCCCTCTTCGGCACCTGATCCACCCACTGGTCTCTCACGCAACGTCATCATGCTGCAAACATGCCATAGCAACCATCAGAATATACATTACTAACGAGGGATCACATACGCACTACTAGTTCCCTGGTTTTATCTTAGCCCTTCTCGAATCGAGTACAGATCCTCTGCTTTCCATAGTATGGGCTCCTAGTACTTTCCACATCTATCCGTACTTTCCTCAAGAATTTCCTCGACTACACCAAGTCCCTTTCAATGCTACTATCACTGCTCCCAACACTACTCTCATCCTAGGCTTGCCCCAGAGTATCCTCTAACTCGCTATCTGCCTTCAGCTGCATAAGAAGTTCCTGGTACCTTTCCCTAACTAACTCGCGAATGTCATTACATATCACTCATACTAGATAATTCTTCGAATGAGAGATCCTACCCTACAACGGTTGGAATCAGACAAGAGCTGCGAAATAGGGCTAGACATAACCTTCTGAAATTATTTAGTCCTTAAAACATGTAACGTAACATATTCATTCACTAGTTAGTTAGAGGTAACTAGAACTCCTAATAGCACAAAGCAAGCAACATTCGGGCATTGGGAAAACTGTTGGATTAGTGTCTAAGTCCATAACTATTTTGGTATGTACTTGACCCGATTATGAGCATGGTCCTTTTAGGTTGCCTTCACCATAGCAATATGTAGGATGGATTAAGAAGAGAAAGGTTTAATTATGATTTATTAATATATTATGAGAATAATATATTAAAGGAGAAATCATATTGTTTAATTAATATTAGTCAAGAATTAATAAAGAATTAATTCTGTGGCTAAAAGAGATTAATTAAACTTAGGGGACTGGAATTGTAATTATAGGATAATTGCAATTGGGCTATGGATCACCTTGGAATAATAGGTTGGATGAATTCTATGGGGAAGCCCATTAGAAATCGTCCAAGGCATGTTCCAGAAGGGGTCCATGGGCTGCTTAGGGCTTAAGCAGTCAAATTAGGGTTTCCTTGTTGGATAACCCTAATAGCCTAAGTATATAAGGAACCCTTGGGCACCAAAAACGTGGCTAACACTTGGATTAGGGTTTCTGGACGATTTTGGGCAGCCTCTCCTCTTCTCTTCTTCATCCAATTGCTTAGTAGTGTTTGTGACTCCATTAGAGGTGCAACACTTGAGGCACTAAGCTTTCTGAAGCCAATCAAAGCAAGGAATTGATTGTTATTACTATATAACAATCAAAGGTAATTACTAAACCCTTATTTTAGTTCTTATATGATAGATCTAGGGTTTATAGCTTTGGATATTCAATTGCATGTTTATTAGACGAACTAGATCCAAAAGCTATTAGAGTTTGCATGTACACCATAGGAATGATGTATTGCTCGAAACCTATCAGTGGTATCAGAGCCTAGGGATGTTTGTTAGTGAATTTGATGCTTATTTGATCGAAAATTGGCTGAAAATCGAATTTTTTGAGGTTTTGCGACTTGACTCGTCGAGTCCATAGTGAACTCGACGAGTCCAAGCCTGACTCGACGAGTCAGCGAGTCAGATGGAGCTGATTTCGGGATTTTGACCTGTTTTGGCTGTGGATAATTACCTAAAACGTTTTTTATTAATAAAATCTGATTTTTATCAATATTTGGAGATTATCCTTGCCAAAATAGAAGATAATTGTCAAAATTTAGATAATCTTTTGTTTTATTAGATAAAGATTGATTATTTGTAATTTAGATTTGAATTATCTTTTGAAAAAGTTTCAATTTTCCCCTTTAGGTTTTATAGTTTAAATTTGAACTTAAAAAGTTTTGTTTTTGAAATTTGAATAGTTGAACCCTAATGTTTTGAAAGGTTTCAAAACTTGTCCTCAAGTTTTGGAATTTAAATTTTTGATTAAAAGTTAATTTTTGAAATATTTAAATTCTAAACCCTAATGTTTTGAAAAGTTCAAAACTTGCCCTCAAGTTTTGGAATTTAAAAGTTGATTAAAAGATTAATTTTGAAATGTTAAATTCTAAAACCCTCGTATTTTGAAAAAGTTCAAATTACACCCTTATGGTTTTATTTATTAATTAAGGTGTATAATTAAAGGAGATTTTATAAACCCATAAAGTTTTGGTTTACATTTAATTAAATCAACAGTATAATTTATTAAATTAGATCACCTAGTATTTTAAAAGCGTAAAATACACCCTATACTATATATAACATTAAAAGTCTAATATTATATATATGTATGAGTAAACAGTCAGTCTTACCGTTAGTAGGCCTCATTCACGAAGCTGGTCTATAAGGGGTGTTTAAGGAAATTGCCTATAAAATGGCGATTGAATGGGTATCCACTCTTACCCACCGCACTCTTGACTAGTGGAGGGTCGTTAGCCGAACGGGTAGGATAGGACGAAACCTTCCATTATAAGTATAATGAAGTACAAAGTAACTAAATGCTTTTACAAATTCCCAAATCATAGTTACTTTAGGCAAAATGTGAAATTATATGCTAATCCATGGAATTACACTTCGTACCCTTGTCAAACGTTAGTGGAGCGTGTGTGGTTAAACGACACACTAATTTGGGGTTGACATTGGTAGTAAAGGGTGGATCGATGTTTATCATAGATCATTGGAGCGTGTGTGGTTAACTGGCACATTGATTAGGTGGTAGTAGCATTGAGTGCACCACGTAGATTCGCATGGTTATTCACACCTTATTTGTGATCCTCGGCATCCGAGTCACAAATAGAAGGGCATAATCGAGATTAAACATGCCATTGAAAAGTTCAATGAATCTCAAAAGATATAGGAGTTTCAATTCATTTAAAACTTAAACTTCATTTTTGTTTTTCATGGTGGGAATTGGTAAATCGTCATTTACCTACCTTCAAATATTCTACAACTAGATTACGGCATCCCTCTTCTAGGTTGTAGAGTATTGTGTTGGATCTTAGCCTTGATGTTTCATTTGGGTGTTACATCAAGGATTCTTATCAAATAACTTGAATTTTCTCCCGTTTTGTAGATGTCTAAATCTTACAATAGTCTTCCCAAGTCCATTGGAACAAGCTTTCCAAATGAAGATGACGTTCCACGATACGATCAAGGAAATGAGAGTCATGCTTCACTTCCTCCACCCCCTCCAATTATTCTCTCTAACCCACAAGTTCAAAGGCTTGAAAAGTTCAAGCTCACTCAAGCCCTATTGGCAAGTAAACACGAAAATGGGAAACCTATGTGTGAACACGTCTTGGAGATAAAGTCACACATTGACAGGTTAAGGATGTTGGGTGTCAAGATTTCAGGTAAGTTGGCTGTTAACTGGGTTCTTCAGTCGCTTCCTGAATCATATAGTGAGTTCGTTAGAGAGTACTCTATGATGGACAATGACGCGACCCTCATTGACTTGACCTATTTGCTTATAGCTGCTGAATCAACAATGATTTGGCATGCTGATCAAGCAAATTTATCTGGTGAATCAAACTCCCAAACTTCGATGGACATTGAAAATGGTGACATTGGAAATCCAGAAAAGGTAAATTCTGAGATAGTTCCTTGTGCCATTCCAAAAGAGTCCATTTGCTTCTACTGCCAAGAGAAGGGGCATTGGAGACGAAGGTGCCCTGTTTACCTGAGAGATCTAAGAGATGGGAGAGTCAAGACGTATGACTCTACTTCAGGTAAAATCCACTAACTAACTCTGTAAGTTCCTATTTTTGATTCTTGATACATGATGTGATAAGATTACATTTTGATGTTTTGCAGGATCGAAGAAAAGAAAGGAAGCTTAAGGAAGAAGCGTTCTGAATCTGATCATGAAGAAATGGATTTCGATCGCATGGATTCGAAGATCAGATTTTTGAGCTGCTATTCTAGAGTTAGGATAGATTGATAAGAAATATGTAATAGCATAGTTTTTCAGTTGAATTGCATTGTAAGGACAAATTTTTTCCGCAATAATATTGATGGGTATTGAGCATTCTAACACTTCCTAAGTGTACATGCAACCCTAATAACCTTGGATCTATGTTTGTCTAATAATCATGCAAAGTTGAATTCCAAGGTTATATTCCTATCTAGCATACATGGGGAACATTTTTAACTTGAATGAAAGATAGAATAATTACCTTGTTGTTGATTATGATCCTTGAAACCTTGTGAGCCTAGCACCCCAAGTGTGATGCCTCAAATGCTTCACACAACACCAAATGCAAAGGAGTAAACTTTGAGAGAATCTTACACTTGCAAAATCGGCTCTAGCCCTCTTGTTTCTTAGTGTCGCTGATTTTGGTGGAGAACATGTTGCTTATATAGTGTGTCACATCTAGGGTTACACCATGTAAACCCTAATGTGGCATGACTCTTCATTTCCATGACCCATGGGTTTGTAACTCCCATGGAGCATCCATGGAGCATCCTATGGGTGGAACCCAACTTGATAATCCATGGAGCCTCTTAGCCCACTATATAAGATATGGAAGATTTACATAATCTACCCATATATTTAATTAGTTATCTTTTGATCACTTAATTAATTCTTGATCAAACTAATTAAATAATATTATTAATATATTAGAACTTATAATATATTAATAAACCATAAGTGTTATTTCTCTCATTTTAGTTTATCCAATTGCATGGTGCCATGCAACCCAAATGGACCATGCCGGGTCGGGTCAAGTACATACCAGAAATAATTATGGACTTATACACCTTATCCAACAGTCTCCCACTTGGATAACTCTAATAACTATAACTGCAATACTTCAGGAACCGATCGGCAATCGTAGCTCTTTCAAGGTCTCTCGGAACTGAGAAGATGATGATACGCCATTTAAGATAAGTTATCATATAATCCTCTGTTCTAGATATCAGCCGGACAAATACATGGAACAATGTCTTACTTATTGTCCAGCAGTTTGTTTCCCGATTTCCGATTTGTTTGACAAAGAACTTAATTGAACACATCAACTTAGTTCTGACCGGGCCCGGTACATAGGTCAAAACAAAATCATCGAGGGGCCCATATATCAGCTTCTAATCCAAGAAGAAACAGATAAACTTCGACTCATATGTTTGTTCTACCACTCATTGAATTATACACAAAAGCACGTTTTATAACATCGAGTTACCAATGCATTAACGTACAATCAATGCATAACCAACTCATAAGTAACAAATCATATCTCTAGGTTTGAAGACTTATATGATATTACCATCTCACGATCACTCGAGATAAATTCCATGAAGTGATTCCAGTGAGCGTGGGTTGAGTCCAATGCTCAGAACTTATGAGCACTCATGAGTGTTGTAGCCATGTCCAACAACTTAGACCTCTGCAACCAATCATGACAGTCTTGATTCATACCTACTTCCGACATATGACCGACTGTGGAGGTTCGAATAATATGATATACCAAACATAATTATTCTGGAAGTCAAAACATGCAAAAGAAATATAGTAAACGATCGACAAGAGATAGCAACACTTTACTCATAAATAAAACACCTTTTATTCATCATCTAATGTCAATTACACTTTACAAATTTCAAGGTTATCTAACTACTAAATCTAATATCATCCTTCAGCCCTATGCTCTGAGCATGCTGGAGATGCTTAACCCGAGTCAGTCCTTTCGTGAGGGGATCTGCTGGATTCTCATCCGATGATACCCTCTTTGCCACGAGGAGTCCTTCTTCTATTCGATGTCTGATGAAATGGTATTTTCTGTCGATGTGTCTGGATCTCCCGTGATCCCTTGGTTCCTTGGCTAAGGCAACTGCACTTTCACTATCACAGAAAATTTCCATTGGCTCTTTAATAGCTGGTACAACTCCAAGGTCTCCAATGAAGTTCTTCAGCCATATCGCCTCCTTTGCTGCCTCGCTAGCTGCTATATACTCTGATTCGCAAGTTGAATCAGCCACTGTCTCTTGCTTGGAACTCTTCCAAGAAATTGCTCCTCCATTTAAGGTAAAGACCCAGCCTGACTGAGAGCGGAAATTATCCCTATCAGTCTGAAAGCTAGCATCACTATACCCTACAACTCTCAAGTCTTCACTCCCACCGAGGGTAAGGACCCAGTCCTTAGTCCTCCGTAGGTACTTGAGGATATTCTTTACCGCAGTCCAGTGTGCCTTGCTAGGGTTCCCCTGATACCTGCTAACCATGCTCAAAGCAAAGGCTACATCAGGTCGAGTACACGTCATAGCATACATGATCGATCCTACAGCCGAAGCATAAGATATTCGACTCATTTCTGCTATCTCAGCCTCAGTACTAGGGCTTTGTGTCTTACTCAATCTGGCATTACTCTGGATGGGTAACTCTCCTTTTTTGGAGTCCTGCATGCCGAATCTCTTCAACACCTTATCCAAGTAAGTACTCTGACTAAGTCCAATTAGTCTTTTACTCCGGTCTCTCAAGATCCTTATCCCTAGAATATATGCAGCTTCTCCTAGGTCCTTCATAGAGAAACACTTCCCAAGCCAGGACTTAACTTCCTGCAGAGTTGGGATGTCATTTCCTATGAGTAGTATGTCATCCACATACAATACCAAAAAGCTAACTATACTCCCACTAGCCTTGACATATACACAAGATTCATCTTCACTCCTAGAAAAGCCAAATTCTTTGACTTTCTCATCAAAGCAAAGATTCCATCTGCGAGGTGCTTGCTTTAACCCATAAATGGATTTCCCAAGCTTACACACTTTATTAGGGTACTCTGTATTGACAAAACCCTCTGGCTGACTCATGTAAACATCCTCAGCCAACTTTCCATTAAGGAAAGCGGTTTTGACATCCATTTGCCATATTTCATAGTCATGAAATGCAGCTATGGCTAACAGAACCCTAATAGACTTAATCTTGGCCACTGGAGAAAAGGTCTCATCATAATCAACTCCCGGAGTTTGTGAGAAACCCTTTGCAACCAGTCGTGCCTTATAAGTGTGTACATTACCATCTATGTCAGTCTTCTTCTTGAAGATCCATTTGCACCCTACAGTCTTACGAACTGGTTCATTCTCAACCAAGTTCCAAACTTGATTGTCATACATGGACTGTATCTCGCTGTCCATTGCCTCTTTCCACTTGGCTGACTCAGGGCCTGCCATGGCTTCCGCGTAACTGTTAGGTTCATCCAGACCTATCAGTGTCTCATCACTGATAAGTGTATCACCTTCCGCAGTAATATGGAATCCATAGTAATGCTCAGGTGCATTCCTAACCCTTGTGGAACGCCTCAGAGGTACAGACTTGTCAATTGGCTCAACAGAAGTTTCCTCCTCAAGTTGAGTGCTAGGGTTTGAAGTTCCTTCACCACTTGACTCTTGAATTTCTTCAAGGTCAACTTGCCTCCCACTGTCTCCTTGGCTTATGAACTCTCTCTCTCGAAAGAAAGCCCTCCTGGCTACAAAGACCACATTCTCACTAGGTCTGTAGAAGAGGTAACCAAAGGATTTTTGTGGGTACCCGATGAAAATACACCTCTCACTTCGAGGTTCGAGCTTATCATGAGTCTCGTGTCTCACGAAAGCCTCGCAACCCCAAATCTTAATATGGTCTAGTTTGGGTACTTTACCAGTCCACATCTCATGAGGAGTTTTGGCAACTTTCTTTGTGGGAACTAGATTAAGGATATGGGCGGCAGTCTCTAAGGCATACCCCCAAAATGAGATTGGTAGCGAAGCTCGACTCATCATGGAACGAACCATATCCAACAAGGTTCGATTACGCCTCTCAGCTACACCATTCAACTACGGTGTCCTAGGAGGTGTCAATTGTGAGACAATCCCACATTCCCTTAGATAGTCGAGGAACTCTGAACTAAGATACTCACCACCTCGATCGGATCGAAGCATCTTAATGTTACTGGCCAATTGATTCTCGACTTCCTGTTTAAACTCTTTAAACCTCTCAAAAGTCTCTGACTTATGCTTGATTAAGTAGACATATCCATATCTACTGTAATCATCAGTAAAAGTCAAATAATAACGATTAGCATCCCTTGTGGCATATTTGAAGGGCCCACACACATCCGTGTGTATAAGATCTAACAAACCTTCACCCCTCTCACAAGAACCTGTGAAGGGTGACTTTGTCATTTTTCCATGTAAGCATGATTCGCAACTATCATCTGACTTTAGGTCAAATGACTCCAATACTCCATCCTTTTGGAGTTGGCCTATGCGTTTCTTGCTTATATGTCCAAGACGACAATGCCATAATGATGCTTTATCCAAGTTATTATCATTAACAGAATCAATACACAATACATTATTTCCTAAGTTATCAACCACAGATACAGTTTCATACACACCATCACAAGGTAATGCTTTAAAATAAAGAACATTATTAAAGAAAGCATTAATCGAACCAACTTCATTATCAAATGAAAAGGTGAAACCTTGTTTATACAATGCATGAAAGGAAATAATATTTGTTGCCATTTCTGGCGAATAACAACATTTATTCAAATCTAAACTAAACCCACTACTTAGCGATAAAGTATAAACTCCAATCTTGGTGACAGGTAAAGCTTTCCTATTCCCCATGATTAAGTTTATTCTTCCATGCTCCACATTCTCACTTCTTCTTAGTCCCTGCAAATCAGAACATATATGAATACCACAACCGGTATCAAGGACCCAAGAGTTAGAATGGGGTGAGTTATTAGATAAGATAGTGTAAATACCTGCATGGTTGGGTTTAACTTTCCCATCCTTCACATCTTGTTGGTACTTTGGGCAGTTCCGCTTCCAATGTGACTTTTCATGGCAATAGAATCATTCAGCCTCTTTAGGGTCAGAAGAAGGAGTGACAAAACCTTTCTTGGTTCCACTTGAAGAAGAGCCATCAAGGGTCCTAGCCTTGGTACCCTTCGAAGAGCTCTTCCTCTTCTTCCCTCTACCTTTCCCGATTGCCAAAACCGGGGCATAGTTTGGAGTAGGAGTGTTAACAACCGACTTACCTTTAAGACCTGTTTCTGCGGTCTTGAGGAGTCCCTGAAGTTTGCTGAGTGTGACCTCTTCCTTATTCATGTGATATGTCATGCGGAATTGATCATAGCACGATAGTAAGGAGTGCAAAATGATATCTATTGCAAGCTCCTCAGGGAAGTTCACATTAAGCTTCAGCAACCGATCCACATACCTTTGCATTTTCTACATGTGGCTCGTGACGGATTCCCCGTCCTTCATCATGGTTGTTATGATAGAGCATATGATTTCATACCTCTCTTGTCGTGCACTTTGATGGTATCTTTCCATCAGATGTTGGTGCATTTCAAAAGGGTAGAAGTCCTCATAGGACTTTTGGAGTTCCGCTGTCATGGTGGCCAACATGATGCATGCCACTTTTGTAGCATCCCTTTCATGTTCCCGGAAGTCAGCGATCTCCTGGGGAGTTGCAGTGGTCTCATCAATCTCCTTAAGCTCCTTGTCAAGGACATATTCTTTGTCCTTGTAGCGGGTAATCATCCTGATGTTTCTGATCCATTCATTGAAGTTGGATCCATCAAAAGTGACTTTCCCACACAAGTTCATAAGGGTAAAGGAGCCATTAGGATTAGAGCCAGAAGCAGCATTGTTTGAAGACATCTGAAAGAAGAGAACAAGATTAGTTTAGATATTAAGAGAGTCCTTAATAAAACACCCAAATGTAATATTAAGGCTAGGATCCAATCACAATATATTATAACTTAGAAGAGGTATGCCGTAATCCAAGCTATAACATATTTGAAAGGTAGGTGAATGACGATTCACCAATTTCCACCATGAAAAACGAAATATAAATATTAGGTTTTTAATTGGTTCTTAGAAATTCCTAGATTCTTTTGAGATTCAATGAACTTTTCAAAGGCATGTTTCAATCTCGAGTGTGCCCTCCAAGTTTTGTGACTGGGATACCGAGGATCACAAAACGAGGTGTGAAGTAACCATGCAAATCACTTGGTACACTCAATGTTTATTACTCAATCGATGTGCCGGTTAACCACACGAGCTCCACCGACCCATAATAAACTTTAAGTCACCCTTTACCTACCTTGTTAAGTCCAAGTTAGTGTGCCGGTTAACCACACGAGCTCCACTAACGACTTAAACAAAGTGTAAAGTGTAATTTCATGGATTAGCACCTTATTCACATTTTCCTAAAGTAACTAAGATTGGGAATTTAATAAAAGCATTTAGTTACTTTATAATATTCATCATACTTTTAATGAGAATTTATAAGTCCTTGTCCTACCCGTTCGGCTAACGACCCTCCACCGATCAAGGAAGCGGTGGGTGAGAGTGGACACCCATTAAGTTGCCATTTTATAGGCAACAACCTTATACCCCCCTTATAGACCGGCTTTGTGAATGAGGCGTACTAGCGGTAAGACGACTTGACGTTATACATATATATATATATATATATATATATATATATATATATATATATATATTAGTAACTTATAATATTATAAAGTATAAGGGTTGAATTTTAACTTTTAAAATTCTAAGGGTTGGAACTAAAGTTTTAATCAAGACTTTACATGTTCCAAAACTTGAGGGCAAGTTTTGTAAACTTCCAAAACTTTTCATTTCTTATAACTTATGAATTAATTGAGTAATAAAAATGAAGACTCTTCATTTTTATAACTCTTGTGTTCTTTTAATGGCTTTAATAAAAGTGAGACTTTTGGTTTTCCATAACTTGAGGACAAGTTATGGACTCCATTAAAACACATTATGATCATGAATTAAACTACCATGAAGGTTACAAACAATTCCTATGATCATCTAATCTTCATAAGTTCAAGAACATGAATATGAACACTTTCAAGAATCAAAAAATTACACTTAAAAAAAAACTTGTAATTTTAATAATTGCCATTGTAAATGGATTAGCATAAACATTACACCATCTAAAACAAGCTTTAAAACATCAAAACAGTTTAGGGTAATGTTTCTAGTCCATTTCCAGCAACAAATGTGCAAACTTTCATACGAGCAGAAAACAGAAAAACGATTTTTTTTTCAAGCTGTTTGCACACAAAAAAAACAACAAACAAACCTAGGCTCTGATACCACTGATGGGTTTTGAGCATTCTAACACTTCCTAAGTGTACATGCAACCCTAATAACCTTGGATCTATGTTTGTCTAATAATCATGCAAAGTTGAATTCCAAGGTTATATTCCTATCTAGCATACATGGGGAACATTTTTAACTTGAATGAAAGATAGAATAACTTACCTTGTTATTGATTATGATCCTTGAAACCTTGTGAGCCTAGCACCCCAAGTGTGATGCCTCAAATGCTTCACACAACACCAAATGTAAAGGAGTAAACTTCGAGAGAATCTTACACTTGCAAAATCGGCTCTAGCCCTCTTGTTTCTTAGTGTCGCTGATTTTGGTGGAGAACATGTTGCTTATATAGTGTGTCACATCTAGGGTTACACCATGTAAACCCTAATGTGGCATGACTCTTCATTTCCATGACCCATGGGTTTGTAACTCCCATGGAGCCTCCATGGAGCATCCTATGGGTGGAACCCAACTTGATAATCCATGGAGCCTCTTAGCCCACTATATAAGATATGGAAGATTTACATAATCTACCCATATATTTAATTAGTTATCTTTTGATCACTTAATTAATTCTTGATCAAACTAATTAAATAATATTATTAATATATTAGAACTTATAATATATTAATAAACCATAAGTGTTATTTCTCTCATTTTAGTTTATCCAATTGCATGGTGCCATGCAACCCAAATGGACCATGTCGGGTCGGGTCAAGTACATACCAGAAATAGTTATGGACTTATACACCTTATCCAACAAATATAAATTTTGATTTTGTCTTATTTATTTATCCTTGCAGTGGCATGTATGAAAAATTGATGTTTGAATATTTCTACTATTAGCAATAATGGATTTGATTCTTAATTATGTTATTTGTGGAAATGTTGAGAAATTGCCAAATAAAGGAAGATTCTCATCGCCCAAGTTTCAATTGGACAAAAACTTGGAATCATACAACTTGGTTGCGTGATGAATGAGAAACTTCATATTTGGAAATTAGACTATTTTTGACAAAGTGTCAAGAGAAGGACTAGGAGATCGAGTACACTAGGTTGTGCGTTGATGAAAGTCCACCACAAGAGTGATAAAGATATTCGTCATGATTTACTAAAGTTTAGTAAATATGGTTATACTTATAAGATTAAGTATAATTCTGAGTTGATCGAAAGAGTTTAAATCAACAGCAGAACGAATAAGAAGAATCTAGTAGGCAGAAAGATAAAAGTTTCTCTATTCTAAGAAGAAGGGAGAGTAACTTTTATTATGTTTTATGATAGGTCTTAATGATTAAGAACCATGTCTCAATTGATCCTCTAAGTGAGTCTTAGTGCAATTGCATGTCTAAGAAGAGGAATCGAGAATTGTAGAAATGGTTAAAATCAAGAAGTCAATCATACTTCGTTCCAATATCAAGTCTTAGAGTTATATTCCAAGATTGTGAATTGAGTGACAAGTCTTTAGTAGGTTTATAACACTCAACAAATGTGGAATTGGAAAAAGTCTTCTTATTCCTGCATATTTGAGATTGGTAAGTTGTGATGTCTTGGATAAGACAAAGACCAACTAGAACCAATTATGTGAAGTGATAGTCTTGATAAAAACTACACTAATTCTTGAATATTTGTTTTGTCAAGGAATGTTTCTTGACAAGAGAATCTTATATGTCAAGGAGTCAGTGGGAGTCTTAATGGTCTTGAAAGGTTTCAAGAACAAATCAAGAGTTAAACCTAGTTGATCATCAATAGCACACGACTTGAGGTTTAAAGCCTATCGTGGATGACATACTCTTTTTCTGTGCCATTCCAATTGAGTTAATATGCATGTGAATTCTATGAGTTCTTATTTGAATACATAAAGACAAAGCACCTTGATCAATGGAAAGTACATTGATATGAAAGGGTGAGTTGCTTGGAAGACATGGTGGGCATTCATGTTACCATGAGGCAAGAAATCGAGATTGAGCACGTTCGGTCCATATGAGTTTGGATTTGTCGCAAACTTTGGTTTTGACAAATTCACATGGATAGGAACACATACACTTTAAAATCTAAGTGTCATGAGATTTCCCTCATTAATGAAAATGATTGTGAGGAAATGCTTTCACTAAGAGGGATTTTAAGAAGATAGTAATTGTGAAAATTGTATTCTCAAATTCGATTATGATTACGGCATCCCTCTTCATAGTTCGAATTGTGAGATTTGGCAATTAGTCTGAACATCTGGGACTTAGTAACATAAATTCTAAATTGTTTAGACACACATATGAGCTATCTAAGGCAAAGGTGTATGAGCTTAAAAAGCTTATATAAAAGCTTATCAAAGCATTAGGTATTAGAAATATGAACTTGAGAAATTCAATAAGCATTGTTTTCTAGAAGTTCAATTGTTTTCTGAATACATGTCAAAGATAGTGGGAGCATAAGTGTTATGCTGGTAAGAAAATAATCATCATGTTAGTGGGAGCATGATTATTATGGTAAGTATTGCAAGTTAATGAGTTGTCATATAGCAAATATGGAAATGTTTCCATTAATGGGAGTTAGATATTAAGAAATATGTCTAGATTAGAAACTTTTATGCGAGAAGAATGTTCAAAGGAATGTACTTTGAATGTGAAACTTCACCTATGGAATTGTCTTGTAACAATTTCCGATAGAATACCTTGTAATTTCATTAGTCGGGTCTTGGTGACTTTTGTGCTATGACATTACGAAAGAATCATTGCATAAAATGTTAGAATCTGACATATTCTAAAAGTGGCAAGAATTTGGTATTCTTATACTAATAATAAGGATTGGGGATTGTGAAATGAGTTTCACTGGAAAAGTTTTTCAATTGATCTATTTCACAAAGTATGGACCACAGGAAACCAAAGTGTGCATGCTTGGAGCATGGGACAATTGTGGTTATAATTCGAGTAATAAGTTGATTTTCTGAATTAGTAAGCAATGAATAATGAGTAATCAATATGGTGTTTAAATAAAAGTGTTTTTTATTTACGCTCAAAAGTTTTGGGGCCATATAGGATTAATATTATTATTGCGTTTCACTTTGCATGTTTTGACTTCCAGAATAACTGGGTTATTCGAACCTCCACAGTCGGTCATACGTTGGAAGTAGGTATGAAGGAAGACTGTCATAAATCTGTCTGCAGATTGTCTAAAGTGTTTAGACATAGCACAAGTTTGCTGCAGAGTTCATGAGTGCTTTAATAAGATTAAAGTATTGGATTAAACCCACGCTCACTTGAATCACTTCATGGATTTATCACGGGTGATTAGTGAGACGATAACATTGTATATTCTTGAAACCGAGACGTGTGAGTTGTTATTTGCTGGTCGGTTGCACATTGATGATAAGTAAACGCACCAGTAACTTGGTGTTATAAAACTTATTGTTGTGTGTGATTCGATTAGTAGGTGCAAGCAAGCATTTGAGTTGAAGTTTATCCATTCCTTTTACCCAAAGTGGGATAAAAGCGATATCTGTGGGCCCCTCGATGATTTAGTGATGACACCCTAAGCGTTTGGCCAAGTCGGGACTAAGTTGATGTGTTCAATTGTAGTCTGTTGTCAGTCGTCATGAATCGAAAGTCGGGAAACAATACATAGTCAGAGAGAATGATTTAAATCCATGTATCGCGTCTATACGATATCTTGAGAATGGAGGAATATATGATCCCTTATCTAAAGGACACACGTATATGATAAGATCAGAGTTGACAGCAGCTTTTGAAAGCTACGATTGCTGATCAGGTTATGAAGTTATGCAAAATAGTTATTAGACTTATCCAAGTGGGAGACTGTTGGATTAGTGTCTAAGTCCATAACTATTTTGGTATGTACTTGACCCGATTATGAGAAACATTTGAACCTAGCTCTCTCTCTCTCTCTCTATATATATATATATATATATATATATATATATATATATATATATATATATATATATATATATATACTAGTAGGATATCCGCGCGATGCAGCGTTGCCAGTAGTTTCTTTTGGTAGAAACTTTTCATGCGGCGATTAGTTTCCTTTCCGTAGCTTGTTTTGTGCAGGATAGCTCATTTCGGCGAATAATTGTAGCTGGGTACGTAGATGCAGAGCGCAAGTTAATTCCATTCAACAGATAGTTTCCACACGACGATTAATTTTCTTTTAGCGGAAAATAGTTTCTTTCCACCTTTTGACAAGTTATTTTTTGGTTGGCAAGGAATGAATAGTTCATTTTTAGCGTTAAATGCAACGGTCGACAAATGCAGGGGCAGTGAATAGTTGTATTTCAACTATTAGTTTCTATATATTGGTCGGTGGTTGATTAAATAGTTTACTGTAGGCAAATAGTTTTCTTTTCGAGAATATGTTATATTAGATAGAGTGTATCGGTATGTGATTTTGCTATAGCTATTATTTATCCGCAAGAAATGATAAAATACACTTATTGTATAGATCTATAAGGGATTAACAATCCCACACCTGAGCTGCTTGCAACAGCTAGGCCGACAGGCTTGGGGTGACAAATGGCATAACATTCTGACGCCTGAAGAACGTCGTAAAGGCCACTAGGTCATATCAAGCATGGTTATATGAAACTCATAATAGTATCAATTAAAACAATTGTTTGCGGGATTAACACTACTTCAAAGGTTTTATATTTAAATAATAAAACTACAATACACTATTTTACACTACAGCTGGGGGATAGCAGACATTCATACAAGAAGGTTTTCATACATAAACTACTACAAACATTACTACAAACCCTACTACAGACACTACTATAGTATACTATTTTCTAGTACATAGTACAGTAACAAGCATACATTTTGGTCTTAAGGCCTATGACTGCATTTCAATTACTATAGAAAATATTAGATTTTATGGAAGCACACTACAACATTTTCAAGGAAACAAGACATGCTTTTCATCTCAATAACATACTTATGAACTCACCAACTTAAATGTTGATACACTTTCAAAATCACTTGTATTCTCAGGGAACCGATAGACAGGTACGCTACAGGTTTTTGAGAAGACGGAGCTTTTAGAGTCGCGTCTTTTATAATTTTGCTATACCTTTTTGATGTCATACAAACTATGTATTGAACAAATGTAAATACTATATTTTATCAATGTAATGGTTGTGTTTGCTTTGATTACTATGATACAATTGTTGTGATATTGTACATGACGTCCTCCGCCCCCAAACGTTTCCGCCGTTTCCGGTTTGGGGGTGTGACATATATGTATTATAAAGTAGTAAGTATATATATATATATATATATATATATATATATATATATATATATATATATATATATGGGTGAGATCAGTTGAGAACTCATAGTTTTCCGAGCACTAAAAGTGGAGTGTTAGATCAAAATTAATTCATTAAAGACATGATCGTCATCTTACCAATCTCATTTTAATGTTTAATTTTTTTTATTATTGGAAATATTAATAGAAATGTCTAAAAATTCACATAATAAATCAAATTTCGTATTTTTTTTTAAAATAATATTTTTCGATTTTTTTAAAGTGCAAATTTTTTAATTTTTTTAATAGAAAACACAAATTTTTGAAAAAAAATACTAAAAAAAATATTTAAAAAAAATACAATTTTTTTAAAAGGATTTAAAGATCAATAAATTAAAAAAAAAACTTGAATATTTTAAAAATACTATAGTTTTTTAACAAAAAAAAACATTTTAGGTACATATATGCATATTTTTACAAATTCATATATGCATATTTCATATACTATAATATTTGTAAGGAAATCATAAGAAAACTCATTTTATTTACTAATCTATATAAACACAATAGAATAAATATTTTATTCGATACAAGATAAAATATAAAAAACAAAAAATGCTACAAAATTTCAAAGCGTTTTCATGTCTTCGTGTAAATATTTCCAAATTTTTCTTCAATTTATTATTTTTCACCTCTTCAATATTCACCATAATTTCTTCCAAATCTACAAGAAAATTAAAAAAAAATTGATTGATGCAAAAACACTCACAAAAATACATATGTGATTTACATATGATTAACATATGAATCACATGCGATTCACATATGAATCACATTTACATATGACATCATATGTAAATTACATTTGATTTTCATATGAATCACATGTGATTCATATGTGAATCACATGTGATTCATATGTGAATCACATGTGAATTACTTGTGATTTACATGTGAATCAAATGTGATTTACATGTGAATCAAATATGATTAATAGGTGAATCACATGTGATTTATATGTGAATCATATGTGATTAATATTTGAATCACACGTGATTTACATGTGAATCAAATGTAATTTACATGTGAATCAAATGTAATTTACATGTGAATCAGATGTAATTTACATATGAATCGCATGCAATTCATATGTGATTCACTTGTGATTTGCATATAAATTACATGTGATTAATATGTGAATTACATGTGATTTGCATGTGAATCAGATGTAATTTACATGTGAATCACATGTAATTCTTATGTGATTCACTTGTAATACATGTGAATCACATGTAATTCATATGTGTTTCACGTATGATTTACATGTGAATTACATGTGACTCATATGTGAGTTACATGCGAATCAAATGTAATTCATATTTGATTCACTTGTAATTTACATGTGAATCACTACACACTTATAGTCTTGCTTCCAACTAATTACTAATATATTATGACAATTCACACAAATCATATATGATTTGTAATTGATTATTAGAATCACAAAGAAAAGAAAAGAAGGAAAAAATATTAAAAAGTATATGTTGTTAATCCTTTAATTTCACAAGATAACAATAAAATAGCAATGTACTTTATAATTACAGGAAAGGTTTTGTCAATATTTTCTTGAAAATAAAAAGTTTGAAGAACTTATTAAAATGAACTAATAAATTGCAATTTTAGTCTTTATTTGAAGTTTTTTTAACCATTTTGTAAACTTTAAACCATTTAAAGTCATTTATTGCTAAAAGGAAGCAAATTAAAATAAACTATATACTTAGAAAATACATATAATGAAGATGATTATAAAAAAAAAACCAACAAAGAAACCACAACAACCTTCTTTTCATACTCTTTTCCTTCATATGTATCCAAGATATCTAATTCTATAGCAGAAAGCCCAAAGAGAACCTGCTGCCAAATCCTTACTGATCAGATCATAAGTAAATTCATAAATAAGGTTATGATCTCCATGTCATTAAAGATAAGAACTTGTGTAAAAGAAGAAAATGAAAGAAACTTTTGTTTGCTACAAGTGTTGATAAATATATTACATGGAAGAATTGAGAAGAGAAGATGAATATACCAGAACAATTGGCTATAATGGTTCAGATAGTATAGTAGTGATTGATTTGCATAAATGAAGAAAACAACCATAACCATCTCCAATGGAGTTTAAGCCATAATCATCAAATTTCAACTTCTTCAATTCCAATTTTGTTGTAATAAATAGTGTCCATAATTATGTTAGAGTATACAAAAACATGAAACCTAAGATCACCAAGTTTGAAATTTAATGCGATTCGAGTCAAAACTACTATACTCCTGTATACTTTTTTCAATTCAACTCAGGTTTTAATCGGAAATCCTAGTGGATAACAATAACAACGAATACGTAACAAATCGTGTAAAATTACCAAAACAATGGATTACATCATAGATCTCTTCTAGGCACAAAAACTCAAATAAAGCAAAACTGTGGCATTTTGTCAAACAAGTTGTGTGCACGGATCAAGGAGGCAATGAGAAGGATGAATACAAATATTCATCAAGGTAATGCACACACATCACCGTCGACTATAGCAGAAAATCATGTATTTTATGCACAAATATCATCGATTAAGGAACAATGATGAATATAGTATAAATACCATACATTACCAGAAGAAAATAACAATCAACTAAAAAAACTAATCCAAGGTTTTTGGTACCTTTCACAATTGCTTGAAATCATGAGGCTGAGTCGATATGAAAAAGGTGAACCTCAAATTTCAAATGATGCAGCCTCTTAATTCTTTCAATTTCTCATATAAACTAGAGATTGAATTTGTCCCTGACATCTCCATGTGATCACCACCATCTCCATAGTTTCCGACCTACTAATCAGAACAATAAGCCTATTGGATCTCAATCGAGAATAAATATCCCCAATTAAAAACCAAAACGAATAGAAGATTTAATATACCGACTTGTAATCCACCGTAAACATGTCACAACAAATGATAACTATGAAAGGGATCAAACATTTCAAATTGACATAATGTATCTAAAAGTTTCATAGATATTGGAATTTACATACCTAAATAGTTGAATTGGTACTTTTCGAATAGATGTTATACATATAAAGACCGTTTTTGTGTTTTTGTTCAATAGCTATTTTATCATTCTATTTAAAAGTGATAAAAAAACAAATTGCATTTTATTCAAGAATCGGTAGGGATGGCAATCCTGTCATGAGTTGACGGGTTGAAACAACTACCGGAACTCGACCCGTCTAACTCGTTTAGTTATACGGGTTTGCGATTAATCTTCACGGTGGCGAGTTAACCCATGTTTAAACGGTGGCCGATAGGTATAACCGCATAACTTAAATCTAATATATTATACGATGAATTTTCCCATAAGGAGATCTTTGATTCAAATATTCCCAAGGTTATTTCAGGGTGGCCAAGAGGGAGTTGTACAACAACGCTTGCAAATGCAAGACAAAATGTGTCCATGTCTTCACCAAATGGCGAACCACCTCCAAAGGAGCCTACTTTAATGCATTATTACCCTTTAAAAAATAAAATAAATAAAACGGGTTGTCAGGTTGACCCGGGAACTTAAATACTAACCTGAACACGACCAGACGACATGTTTATTTGGCGGGTTGACGGGTCATGAATCTCAACCCAAACCCGTTTATTTTCATTTCGAGAATTGCCACCCTTAACAACTGGTTTTAATTAAAATTGTAAATGACCACAGTTTAAAAAAAAAACATGATTTACTTTAAATATATATATTTCTATTTTAATAAATATAAAATCTATAGTTCCCTCTCCAAATGTGAGAAATAAACAGGTAAATCAGATACAACATTTCCAGAAATTTACAATCCATTGAAATCAGGTACTTGAGCTCCCAAGGTCAAAGTCCATGGTGTAATCATATTCAATGGTTGGGATAACAGTAGCCACAAACTTCAAGAACAAGAACAGATATCTGCAACCACCACATAATATAGTAATTGATTCCATGATTATTTGAGGAAAAATAAAAAAGAAAAAGAAAAAAGAAAATTTACTTGTCAACTTGTGGTTCGAATCCTCCAGCAAATAAAGGATCAATCAGTTTCTTCATAACAGCAGCATGTTTACACGGATGTACAGATGCATGTTTCCCGGGTAAATGTGGGTGATCTTCAATAGTTACCTGAGACTCGTAACATTTACAGGTTTAGTCCCTGTAGTATGTCCAAAGTTATGGATACACTCCAAATGTTTCATTTGTTACACCCGTGGTCACTAAAGTTTAACTTAACCATGCATCCGTTAAGTCCATGATAAATGACCAATTTACCCTTGTCTTCTCCTTTTCTCCTTCCACAAGAAACCCTAAATCTTAAGTCATAACACAATATAACTAAACCACAAATCTCAGATTTTGATTTTTATGGTTTAGTTAATTGTGTTAAAATTTAGGAGATGAAGAAATGGAGAAGGAAAGGGTAAAATGGTCATTTTTTTTACCATGTGGACTATGTAGTGCTTACCGTTTTGCGAGCATGATCTTGACTGACATCTTGTAGAACTAATTCTGGCTCAAGAAGCATCCTTGACTGTAATAAAAATTGGTAAAACAAGTTTTGAATTATGAAAATAAATTTATCTCACTAATTTAAATAATCAATGATTATGATTGATGATGTTTCTAACCTCATCATAACCTGTAAGCCATACACGAGGAGTTTGATAATATTTGTCATATCTGGAAGAAAAAAAAAAAAAGAGTGAAACATCACTTTATAAACAGCAAAACAAAAAGAACTAAAACATGTGAGACATGTGTGTGTGTGTGTGTGTTTATTAAAACTAAAATATTTCACTAATTAAATAAAATAAAAGGAGTTGAAACTTACGTAATGCTGACATCATAAGTTCGAGTTCGTAAAATATTGTCATCATCAGGCTCATGAGCAACGAGATATGTAGGCTGAAGGGTTGCCTGAATAGAAGGGTAAAATGGTCATTTACTTATATTCACAGTTTTGACAGTCTAGAAAAGAAACAGTCTTTATGTATACAGCACTTAATCCAAACAAGCATCATTGCCCATTCGACCACTTAATTCATTTCTAAATAGGAAGGGTAAAATGGTCATTTACTCAAATTCAGACAGTTTATTCAATCCTGTATGGCTGTATTGATTAAGTGGCTGAATGGGTAAAGTGATGTATAGATGAAAAACTGTTTCTTTTTTAGACCGAATGAACTGTCTGAATCTAATATGAGTAAATCAGTAAATAACCATTTTTACCATTCTGTTTATATTTCATCATATTCATACTTACAGGATCATTCTCAATAACATTGTCAGATTCTTCAAACTCTTCCATATCTGGGATGTCTTCTTCCTCCTCTTCAGTGCCAAAATGTGAAGAAAATGGATGTATGGTGTTCTTGCTTATTTCTAGGGTTTCCATTGAAGGAACATTTTCCTCCTCATCACCCTTGGTATCTATACAAAAAGTCAAACAAAGTCAAAACATAACGAAAGTTCATATCAATGATTTCTAAATGGCTGCATACCTTTTGGCTTTCCATGAGTAGCTAACCAGCCATCATTCTCATCATCATCAAGCAATATTTCACCTCCAGCAGCTTCATATTCTTCTTGTATTGATGCAACTCTTCGCAAACAAGGAACTGAATAAAGTTCATATCAAAAGTTAAAGTTGTAATTATATAAAGATTCAAAGAGGAAAAACATAGTTAATGTGTTGTGTAGTTCACAAGCATCAGGCAACATTATTTTACCATTTCGAGTTATCAAAAATTGTTTATCAGAGAGCAAATATGTCTTCCTTTTGTTTGGATCACCTGATTCCCTAACAAAGAAAATAAACAAAGCCAATGTGAGTAGTATAGTAATAGACATTTTTCTTTCACAGATATATCACTAAGCAATGTAAACCATTTGGTTGATGAGAATAAGAGAACAGATTTATTTATGTAGAGTCCAAATGTAACATGCTACAGAAAAAAGAGCGACTCATATTCAGGGAGAGGAAAACATTGTTTATCTGTGATTATGTTCCAAAACAGATGGGTGAAAGAGAAGTCAATTGATGATATTAGAAAGGCGGAGTAAGAAGTAGAGGAGTTTAAGCAATTAGCTTATTTCAATTCTGGTTCATAATAAGGATAACATAATGCAGCTATAAGCTTGTTTTCCCTTGTTCATAAGCATGGATAGAATCTAAGTTTCAGGAACACTACGCTTATTCCATAGAAATGAATATGCATTCTAAAAACATTAATCATGATTCAAATCCAATACAATAAGCTGCTAGATGACATCAACTTATAACACTAACACTCAAGGGACATCATTCAATCAAAGATGAATAAATTGAAGGAAAGGGAAAGCGAATCTACCATGACCAAGTAGGGCATTTGGAAACGAGATTGTCACCGGCGATGACGAATTCGTTAACGCTAAGTACGCCTTTCTCTTTGAAAGCGGATACAGTTCTAGGGTTTGTGATCCTCTCTACCGTACCTTTGAATGCGTCGTGAATCTTTTGCGATAAAACCATCTCCAATCAAACACGGAAATAGGATAGGAATCCAATCGAACAACGAAATTTATCGAAGATCAGAAAGCCGATCTAGTTTTTTTGTCAAGAATTTTGAAAATAAGTTAAAGGTCGTCAAAATTTTACACCAATGATATAAACATTACCTCCGATGAAAATAAAAACTAGAAAATACGGGAAATCTACGAAAAAAAAAAAGTTAAAAATTTCAATATTTCGGGTGTTTCATGGTTTAATCTAAATTTTTATTTTTTGAAGAGAAAAGTTCTGATTATTTTATATGTTATTCAAATTAATTAAATAGTTTTTATTTTTTTTCAACAGAAAATGTCAGATTATCGTATAAAATTAGATAACGATAACTTTTCTGTTCAAAAAATAAATATTGAGATTAAAACATAAACCGATCCAAAATATTGAGACTTTATTAGAGATTTCTCGAATACAGACTATTGGAATTCTATGAAATATGGGTAATTACATACTTTTTTATGTTTAACTTTTGTTAAGAAATTGAAATCCGAAATAAAAAAAATCCATCAATGGATGGAATAATCCAATTCAAGAGGGAAAATGAAAAATTACAAAATTATCCTTTCTCTTGTCATCATCATCACCACCACCACCAACACGACCTCCGCCACAACCACCGCCAGCGCCACAAAGGGAGAACTAAACATTCATAAGGAAGGAAGGAGGGGCAACACGATATTCCTCTAAATTAGCATGTCAAGTTCAAATTTGATCTGGTTCTCGAGGCAACACCAAGCACTAAGACATGTAAACTCCCACCACCATAATGTAAGAGTTATCTACAAAACATAAGGAGTTGTTGGATAAGAGTAATTGGCGGAACAATGTGTTGCAAGGACACATCAATCCTCTTTTTTTTTAGAAGAAATACGAGTTGCTTAAAGGTATATCGTTTGTAGATAACTCATCGAAGTACCCGAAGTAGTAAATTTGTTATTTCTATACATTTCTCTTATGCTCATGCAATACTATAAAGTTATAAGAGGTAGTATTATGAATTAAAAGGAAACTATTAAAGGTATTAGATACATCACACTAATCATTCCTCGAGCAAATAGAAATAATATGACTTGTATGTAGGAAGTTATGACATTTGAATCGTCTATACGCACGAGTTTACAATCTTTGAAAGATTCCAAGTTGTGGATGGTCTTGAAAAGAAACTTGAGTGTATTCTATGAAAGGAATGTCATGCTAAGACATGCTAGTATAGAGTGAGAATTGACTAGGAACTTCTCAACGAGTCGCTTATAAGTTGATTTCAAAGTTGTGCATAGAGTTCTATATCAAAACAAATAAAAATACAACACAAGATTATTAAGTTTGTATAAGTTGGTTATTTAGATTGAGTATCACGAATACTATGTAGGTTAAATAAGTTGATCTATAATGAACAAGTTGACGATAAGTGCCTAATTCAAGTGTGATATGAGGTATACCTGTGACATCCCCATTTTTCTCGGCCAGAAAAGTCCGATTTAGTTTATGCTTTTAAAATAAAATCAGAGTAATGTAGGAAATATTGATAACCAAAATATAAACGCTGAAGCATAAACATTGAATCTTTAATCTCGAATCTGATTAAAAGAAAACTTAAACATTAAAGAACGATTACATACCTGATTTCATTATAATCTTCGGATCTGAAGAATTAGGGTTAAGTTTTCCAGTTGATCTCAAGAGCTCTCTCTAAAAATCCCTCAGCAAACCCTAAACGAATTTACATGTGTATTTTCGTGTGTCTTGATTACTCCTCATCACATGTATATATTGTAATGCCCGTGTTTCTAGGCTAGGCATTAATATTGACGTTATAGTCTAGGTTAACGTTTGTAACTCATTTTGAAGAAATGAAAAGGAATTATGTGAATATTATGTGAATTGTGTGTTTTATGCTTAATTATTAGGGTTTAATTAATTAAGAATAAAAATGAGCGTCAAAAATAAATATTAGATAAAGCTGATATCTATTAAGAAAGTTGTAGTGGTCGTGACAAGGATTAAGGATATATAAAATTTACCAAAATCCGAGTTATAACGAAGAAGTTATGACCTGTCGAAGTTTCGAGACAAAACCGGCACAGTGCCGAATGTCGTAAAAAGTGAGTTTTTGATAAACTACTTTTTAGCCTTAGTGATCTAAACGAAAGTCGTAGTGTTCGTTAAACCGAGAGAATGTATAAAAAGAACGCCCAAATCTGACTTCGTATGAGGAAGTTATGATTTTTCAAAGTTTCAGCTTAGCAGTAGACAGCTAAAAACTCGAATTTTAGATCGAGTGATTTTTAGCCGACACGACCTAAACGAGAATCGAAGGTATCGTCAATAGTAGCACAGCGGTAAAAAGACAGACGAAAACGGATGTCGGATGAAGAAGTTATGAATTTTTAACGGATTTCCTGTCCCGGTCTGTTAAAAATAATAATATAAAAATTAAAGTCAAAATTAGCCGACAAAGTCTAAACGAAAGTTGTAGAGCGTAATTTTACCTACGCGTGCATATAAAGAACGTAAAAAACGGAGCTCGTATGCGAAAGTTATGGATTTTAGAAGTTTTTGCACAAAAACCGAGAAAATTCGCATAGGTGGACTTCGGCCACGTCACCCTCGCTCAAAACATGCCACGTGTCCGAAATTTGATGAGTCACCGAAGCCACCTAGCGAGACGTGTCACCTGCCCTCACATCCGAACTTCGGTCCAATGGGAGTGCGACGCGTACCCTCTTCTCACGTGTCCGACCCTCGCATACAGTGCCACGTCCGAAGTCTCGGACTAGACCTCGGTCCAATCAGAGGCTGACAGCGAGGCCCTCGCATGCGCAGCCCACGTGACCTCTTCTCAGATCTGCTAACGCATGGAGACTTCTCAGCCCTTGGATCAGAAGCCTCGCCCCTATAAATAGAAGGGTGCGAGACCTCCCGGTTATATTTTGCAAACTTGTCATTTTTAGCCCCTTTTTCAATATTTCTTTCATTCCAACTTCCCCCAAAGCCCCGGTATTATACCAAACACCCGAAATGCGCCCCGAAGTGCCCGAGAAGCCCGAGAAATTTATCTTTTCGGTTTCAAAGCCCGACCCTCGCAGAGCCCGGTTTCTGAATAAAACTCTCGGTTTTATTAGAAACGAACGTTTTAGGAAACGAATTGCTGCCCGATTATCATCAAATCATGTGAGTGTATAATCACCTTCATCTTACACCTAGATATGAAGTATTTTCTATAAAATATGTGCTACATGTAATTATATTAATTGTTTAATTGAGGTGACTGTTGAATAGATGTTTTATACAAGTTTTAAACTGTATATGTATTTTTATCTACAAATATGTTGGATAAAACATGGGTAGATAGTGATGTGTGATGAAATAAAAGTGATGAGAGGCCTCGATGTGATTGTGATCCAGTCATCTAGCGGAGTTTGGATGACGACCACAGACTTTCTAGACAGTCCAGTGGAACGCTGGCAGGCCCGCAACCTGTAGGTGTTAATGAACTTGGGTGTTCATTCGCTGTACTCCATCCCCCTCATGGTTGCCTTTAGGACATGTATGGCTGAGGAAACCCCTTAACAGTAGTGTCCATCCCGATGATATTCTTTAGGCTAGGTCCCTTCTGATAAGTGTTTAGGGACGTAAAGTGAGGATAAAGGGACCGGGTAATCAGGGTTATTGTTGATTGATGAACTTAATAAGTTTATTATTATTGTGGGTTGAAAACCCTATATGCTCACCAGGCTCCCAAGCCTGACCCACTCAGCTTTTTATGTTACAGGTAGTGGACCCCGAGCATAGTCGGAGGACGATGAGAGATTTTTGGATTATAGGCCAGTAGTTGTAAATAACTGTTGAAAGGCTTATAATGTCTTGTTTATGCTTTTGATCTGTATCGGAACATGACATCCCGAGGTTTTGATATGAAATGAAACTATACATTTCTTAAAGAAAGGTTTTGCTAAACCTTTATCATGTTTTGTTTTGGGGACCAATTCCGCAACATCTTTTAAAAAGATTTCTCTGATTTTATTTTAAAAAGCATAAATTTAATCGTTCTTTTCTGGCCGAGAAATTAGGGGATGTCACATATATAGATGGAGATATACCCTAATGTGAGAGATGGAAGGGATCTTGAGGATCTTGAGTCAAACCGGGAACTCAACCCACAAGGTAAGTTAATATTCTATAAATCGGTCCATCAACAATTTATATTCTTACCATAATAATTGGATTTAATAATATATCGTACATATTTATGAAGTGGTCCCATAATTATCCAATAATCTCCCACTGGACCACGAATATATAAATGTACGTATAACTGTATAAGCGCTTTAATGAATGTTATTATAACATTGGTACCCTTAAGCAATCTCGTCCACTAATCATAATAGTATAGGATCAAAGCGGCATTCGCTACAATTTACGTAACTAAACCTATCAATGGTCACATATACATATATAACTAACGACATGGATTAAACATGATGTGTGATTTTAAAATCTAAATAGATTTCCGACGAGTTCCTCTTTAGATTGAAGTGAGATCAAACTTCAAATAAGTGCAACTAATAATGGAGTCAACCGAATTCTTAATTCTGTACAACAAAACATAATTGTTCTTAAACACTACATAAAGCACCATAAAACTCCCACTAAAACCAAATATCACACCAACGTGTGTAGTATGCTCATGAAAGACCTAGGGATGTAATCCCTTTATGAGCGGATCCGCTTTCATGGAGTTTGTTCATATGTGCTATATATATTTCCATTTTGCACTATTGTGTTAATAGAAGGAAACTTGATGTCAATATTCTTTGACTTAATAGAACTTCTGTTGTTGGAATATAACATTGCTGGCTTATTATCACAACTTTAGTGGTCTTTCAATACCAATAATGTGTAGCCTCGTGACAAAATTCCGCAACCATATTCCATGCTACAAATTATTCTGCCATTATAGAAGAAGCTACCGAAATCTATTCCATGAAATGGCTCATCATGCTAAAATGTAAAAGTATCCTGATATGGATCGGTAACCATTTTGGCATTTAATAAAATTAGATTCTTAATAAAAAATGATCTCCAAAACATCTGATTTCCTACAGTTGAGCATATAGCCTTTTGTTATAGATATCTCAAAATTCATTTGGCTGCTTTCTTATGATCCAAACTTGGGTTGCATAGATATCTGCCCAAAACCAAAAAAATAAATTTACTCCCACTTAATCTGTGATACACAAAATCATCTACTTTATTTACCTCAAAACCAAAAGAGATAAATTGATGAAACATTGGTACCACGCATAGGATATACAAAGTTGAGGTTGTGTGTTATGAATAGAAGATTGAATAACATTGTCGATCACTGATTCATAATCCGCATACTATCGAAAGCAATAATAGGAATCAAGATTGATTCCTCCTTAAAGACAATGTTTTAACTTTGCTTCTCCCCCAAACTCAACTTCCTCAAATAATGTTGATATATCCATAATGCAATGTCAATATCCATGCAACTGAGAACTAACATAATGTTCTCGTTTCATTCCTTAAATTTCGTCTTGTTGAGCACGTGAATGTGCAAATATTATGCCAAAATTCAAATGATTCATTTTGAGAACATAGGTAATATTAGTTAATCATTAATCCATAAACTTTAATTAATAAATTCAATTTATGACATACTTATTAGATATCGGTACAATATTAATATCAAGTCTTTGGACAATAATATTAACTTGCAAAAGATATCTTTGTTTTAGTGATAAAACATTGACAATAAAGCATGTCAATCAGCAAGCCCTTCTTTGGATTGACTTATTAATCACATGAAACCAAAATAATTGTCATATGTTTATAACCACATATATGTTTATTCGGCTAAAATATCAGTCTACCTTTGGGTCGGCTAATACCCACATTAATAAACACATAAACTATAAATTTTGATAATAAGAATTGACAATATATCATGTCATTAACAAGCCCCTCTTTGGATTGACTTGTTAATGACATGTAACCTAAAAATTGTCACATATTTATCATCAAACATGTGTTAATCCGGTCAAATATTAACCTACATTTGGGTCGATTAATATCTGCATTAATTAACACATAAACCATAAAATATAATAATAAACATCGCTAATAAATCATGTCAATTAACAAACCACTATTTGGATTGACTTATTAATGATATGTAACCTAAAAATTGTCGCATGTTTATTATCATATATGTGTTTATGCGGAAAAATATCAACCTACCTTTGGGTCGATTGATATCCGCAATAATAAACACATAAACCGCAATAATATTGAGATTCTTAGATAATTAATTTTCACAAAACAAATCAAATTGACGATATAGTGTGAAAATAAATTTTCCAAATAAATAAATAATGTCATAGCTGAATTTATTGAAAACCCAAAAAAAATGATAATAACTCATATATCATTAACAGTGCTTATTAAATCAAAAATCGGCTCTTTGAATTAAACTGCATACACATTATCATAATTAAATTGTAGACACATGATAGCAGCAAATTGTAGACACATAATATTGTAGACACATAATAGCAGTAAATGACATATAAACCATACTATATGGTACAACTCAAAACAAAAGCTGATATAATATAAACACACGAGGGTAAAAGCCAATTATTTATTTATTTTGACAAGTGCATAAGTATGTGGTCTCCAAAAAAATAATAATAAAACTTACGACTTCAAATCAATTTACAGCCCATAAATATTTTCATGTCAATTTAATTCAATTCGTCCATAAATTGATGTCTACCAAAAATAAAAATAAAAAATATTAACCTAATTATTCTGTTAAATCCAAACATTGTGGTCAGGTTGAGACAATTTGCCGCTTAAAATGTCATTAAAAAATGACTTGGCCATCTTTTACCCAAATATATTGTAACATAATACAACGAAATGTCATTAAAAAATGACTTAGCCATCTTTTACCCAAATATATTGTAACATAATACAACGAAATGTTAAACTTTTAATATTCAGCATCACAGTAACTAATACATAATACATGCATATCTAAAGGTCCAAAAAAATAGAATAAAATAAATATACATGCGGTCACTGTCCAAAAATATATATAAGGGATGATTTCTTTCTTCTCAAAATGAATTGACAAAATCAATATATATTATATAATATTTGAATTACCCTTAACAGGTTAAAACCTTAAAAAATGGGTTACCACTTTAGAAGCATAAACAAAAATACGGAGGTTAAGATCCCAATTAAAGAATCAAAAGGTTTACAAAGAGGGGTAACTCTTGATATAATATGTTTTTTTTCGAAAATAAATCAACCCGCAGTACATGCATATGCGTAAGCGAAGTACATACAAATCATAATATTATAGGGCAGGGTTAAGAAAGAATACGCCGGAAACAATTTGAAGAGTAAAATAACATATATGATGCATGTATGTTATAGTTTGAAGACCAAATCAACTAAAACCAACCCAAGTTTCTAATAACAGATTCAAGTAGACTCTGATACCAATTGTAGGAAATATTGATAACCAAAACATAAACGCGGAAACATAAACATTGAATCTTTAATCTCGAATCTGATTAAAAGAAAACTTAAACATTAAAGAACGATTACATACCTGATTTCAATATAATCTTCAGATCTGAAGAACTAGGGTTAAGTTTTCCAGTTGATCTCAAGAGCTCTCTTTAAAAATCCCTCAGCAAACCCTAAACGAATTTATATGTGTATTTTCGTGTGTCTTGATTGCTCCTCATCACATGTCACACCCCCAAACCAAGGATGGCGGAAATGTCCGGGGGTGGAGGACTTCATGTATAGTATCATAACATCAACTGTAATAGTAATTCAAGCAAACCCAACCAACATATATATAATTGAAAAAGTTACATCATTGTATGAATTACATGTTTACGAATCAATTACAATATGTTGACAAAATATGAAATAGTAGACGCCTTAGCGTCCCATCCTCAAATGCACTTGGTTACCTGTTTAATGATTTCCTGAGAATACAAGTTGTTTGAAAAAGTGTCAACACAAAGGTTGGTGAGTTCATAAGCTTTTGTTTAGTATTATTAAAAGCCTTTCGTTTATAAAAGTATTATTTGTTTTAGAAAATCCAATATTTTCCTTAAAATGTATATGTAGTCTTAAATCCAAAGACCGAAATGTATAAGTAACTTTTCTTACTTATAATAAATAATGTAAGTTTAAATCGACATAAACTCGTTTGATTTTTTTGAAGTTCCCGTAAATTCCAATATTCATTAATACTTTATGTGAGTTTATTAAACTCTTTTCTTGTAAAAGTAGTGTTCGTTCCAGAAAATCCAATATTTTCCTTAATGTGTAAATGTAGTCTTAAAACCCAAAGACCGAAATGTACAAGTAGTGTTCGTTCCTTATAGTAAAACAATGCAAGTTTAAATCGACATAAACTTGTTTGATTTTAGTGAAATCCCCGTAAATTCTATGTTTGTTTATATTTAATGTGATTTTATGAAAGCCTTTTCTTGTAAAAGTACTGTTCGTTCCAGAAAATCCAATATTTTCCTTAATGTGTAAATGTAGTCTTAAAACCCAAAGACCGAAATGTACAAGTAGTGTTCGTTCCTTATAGTAAAACAATGCAAGTTTAAATCGACATAAACTCGTTTGATTTTATTGAAATCCCCGTAAATTCTATGTTTGTTAATACCACATGTGAGTTATTATAACCATGCTATGACCTAGTTGGCCTGAAACGACGTTCTTCAGGCGTCGGAAATGTTATGACATTTGTCACCCCAGACCTGTCGGTCTAGCTGTTGCATGCAGCTAAGGTGTGGGTTTGTCAGACCCAATATAGATCTATACACAAGTATCACGCTCTCCCTCGAGGAGACTCTGGTTATAATACATGACTTATTTGTAAATTGAATCGAATGTCTCACATAAGTCATTAACGAATTTACGTGTAGTGTAATGAAAACTTGGTACTGTATGGCCGTACCTTGCTTAATGAAAATATCATTTGTATAAATGTACCCTTTTTAAATGTATGTGTTATGTAATGTTTCATAAAGTCATTAACGGAATTACGTGTTATGAAAACTTGGTACTGTATGGCCATACCTTGCTTAATGAAAATATCCTTTGTATAAATGTACCCTTTTTAAATGTATGTATTATGTAATGTATCATAAACTATACCTATTATAGTTTATCAACCAAGGGTAGTACGTAGTAATGTATGCAAACTATATTCAAAATAGTTTATTAAATGTTTGAATGTATCGGTTGTACTTTGATTATAATCACTTGTTATTCTTTATATTTTATATGTCCAAATCCATTTGTAAACTGATGTGTGTCTAAATATTAAGATAAAATGTCATATATTGCAATAACATATAATCACATAAAGATATACACCTTGCTCAACATGTTACAAGGTGAAATGAAATTGACAGCAACTTTTTGTTGTATACAGTTTCTGTTACTGTTCTTAGAAAATTTATAGAAAAATCATCAAAGCTCTAAATCCAAATCCACAAATTCTGAGAGTTTGGAATATGAGTCTATTTGTTCGTAAATTTTATCATGGTTTTTAGTGATCTCTAACAAAGGTGAAAATGTTCATAATCACAGACTGGTCCGGGTTTGCCTTTGAAATGATAGGCAGTTTTGTAAAAATCACCATAAATTGTAGAAAAATCATATGGAGATGTTCAAGTAGCCATTTTAAAGCTAAGAGTTTGAACTACTTGCACCTGGAACAGTTTTGAAAACTAAAATATTTAAGTTGACCAAAACAGTCCGTGATCGAAGTTAATCTTTTCTGATGTAATCTGATAGAAAAAGTTTAATTGTGTTCTTGATAATTTTACTTGTATTCCCCCCTTAAAACTTAAGAAAAACATGTAAATGTAGGGGTATGAACTCACCTTATGTGGTTTCAGTAGATGAAAGTGAGAGAGAGGAAGTGTTCAACCCAAGAACAATAAGAAGATGTCTTGATGATTCGAGAATCTAACACCGAATAAGATGGAATTTGTGTAAGATATCAATGATTTGAGTAGAATGGAGTTTAATAATTATGTGAATGATGAAGATACTTACTAATTGAAGAAAGAAATCCCTGGAGAAAGCCTTGAAGTTCTTGAAGTTGAGAGAAAAGATGAGAAAATTTTGGAGAGTGTTCTTGGTTGCTAAGTGTAGAATGAAAGGGCTTTTAAGGAGAATGAGGAGAGAGGACCAATCCTCCAGCTCTTAGAACGTGGGAAGAGCTGGAGATAGGGTGTAAAGGTCCACTAAGGTGACAAGGAGTAGTGGGAAAGAGTGGCTGATCATAGAGTGAGGTGGTGGTGGCTTGCTTTTGTCATAAAATAAGGAAAAGCAAATATTCCCTCAATAATTAGTCCAACCACCAATTCTTTTAATACATTTTTATAAAAACCCTATAGATTTATATATTTTGGGGCCTTAGTTTATAAAATAAAGTTTTGGGTGAAAATCCCACGTTAAAATAATGAAAAACGGAGTTAAAACGAAGTAGTAGTCGAAAAACCGGTAAAAAGGGGCCGTCTGCGAGACCTCTCGCATGGGCTGTCTGAGAGGCTTCTCATGCGAGGCTTCTGTCCTGAGAGGCTTCTAATGAGAGGCTTCGGTCCTGAGAGGCTTCTCATGAGAGGCTTCGGTCCTGAGAGGCTTCTCATGAGAGGCTTCGGTCCTGAGAGGCTTCTCATGAGAGGCTTCGGTCCTGAGAGGCTTCTCATGAGAGTTTTCGCTTCTAATAGGAGGGTTTTGGTTCCTTAAGGTTATTTTACCCGTTTTTACCCCGTTTCAAGTGGTTTTTGACCCGGTTAAGGGTCGGGATGACCCGAATGATTACAAAAAGTTAAAGTAACTTTTGAGAGAGATTTGGGAGAGATTTCAAATAGAAAGAGATAGAGTGAAAACGATTTAGAGAGGTTTCGTTTGTGATTAATTTGAGTGTCCGGCTTCACAACGCAAGGTTCGTAAACCCCGTTAAACCGTGTTTTAGTGTCGTACACACTCCCGATGAGTGTGCAATAATTTTTTTATCGTTTTGGTTCAATGTTTACTGCATTTGAGACTTAGGAAATTCAACACATGAACTTTCCAAATAATGTTTCTCTCATTAAAATATTGCATTGTACAGTAATTACATAGTGTAAACCCTAATATACAAGGGTTAATTGAGTCGATTGGTTTTGACTTGTTGACTTTGTTTGACTTTGACTTGACTTAATTTTGACGGTTGTCACATCACATGTATATATAGATGGAGATATACCCTAATGTGAGAGATGGAAGGGATCTTGAGGATCTTGAGTCAAACCGGGAACTCAACCCACAAGGTAAGTTAATATTCTATAAATCGGTCCATCAACAATGTATATTCTTACCATAATAATTGGATTTAATAATATATCGTACATATTTATGAAGTGGTCCCATAATTATCCAACAAATAATTTTCCAAAAGATGTTGCGGAATTTGTTCCCAAAACAAATATAATAAAAATTTATCAAAACATTTCTTAAAGAAATATATTTTTATTATATAACAATACCTCGGAATGTCATGTTCCGATACAGACAAAAAGCATAAACAGTACATTATAAGCCTTACAATAGATATTTACATCTAGTGGCCTATAATCCAAAACTCCCTCATCATCATCCAACTATGCTCTGGGTCCACTACCTGTAATACAGAAAGCTGAGTGGGTCAGGCTTAGGAGCCTGACGAGCATATAGGGTTTTCAACCCACAAATAATAAATTTATTAATTTTCATCAACCAACAATAAATTTATTAATTTCATCAAACAACAATAACCCTGATTACTCATTCCCGTTATCCTCACTTTACGTCCCTAAACACCTTTCATAAGGAACCTAGCCTAAGGATTTTCATAGAGGTGACAACACTGCTTTAGGGATTCCTCAACAATTTTTGTCAAATAAGGAAACCATGTGGGGGATGGAGTATATCATTGAACACTAAGTTTACAAACACCTACAGGTTGTGAGCCTGCTAGCGTTCCACTGGACTGTCTAGAAAGGTTCGTGGTCGTCATCTATACTCAGCTAGATGACTGAAACAATAACAATATTGAGACCTCTCATCATTTTAACACACATCAACTATTTCGTCTACCCATGTTTTACCCAACATATTTGTAGATAAAAATATATATACAGTTTAAAACTTGAATAAACAGCTATTCAACACCCATCTCAAATAAACAAACAATATAATTACACATATCGCGTATTTTATAGAAAATACTTCATATCTATGTGTAAGATGAAAGTGACTATATACTCACATGATTTAACGATAATCGGGCAGCACTTCGTTTCTTAAAACGATCGTTTGCGACAAAACCAGGATGTTTTACCAAAAACCGGGCTTTACGCGGGCAGAGTTTCGTCTCGAAAAACTCTTTTCTCGGGATCTTCGGGATATACGGGGCTTGCTTATGATGCTAGGATGATATAATAGGCTTGGGGGTAATTTTTGCAATATAGAAAAAAGTATAGGGTATGAGAATGAAAGTTTGTAACATAAATTCGGATGGCATCGGTCACTATTTATAGGGGCTGAATACTAGAGTTACGTTGGGCGTAACTTTAGAGTACGCAGGGCGTACTGCCTCTTCCACCAGTACGATGGGCGTACAAAGAGATCAACCTGGACGCATCAAGGCTACAAAACGTGTCCATCATGCGAAAGAGTAGGGCTACGTGGCCAATCTCGGACCATGAACACGAGTACGCTGGGCGTACTCCGAACTTTTCAAACTTCAAAAATTCGTAACTTTCGCATACGAGCTCCGTTTTTGACATTATTTATATCCACACGTAGGTAAGACTATGCTCTACAACTTTCGTTTAGACTCCGTCGGCTAATTTTGACTTTATTTTTAAAGTTATATTTTTAACAGGCCAGGACAAGAAAAGTCCGTTAAAAATTCATAACTTCTTCAGCTGACGTCCGTTTTCGTTTGTGTTTTTACCATTGAACTACTATCAACAAGATCTTCGATTCTCGTTTAGGTTGTTTCGGCTAAAAATCACTCGATCTAAAATTCGAGTTTCGGGCTGCATACAGCTAAGCTGAAACTTAGAAAAATCATAACTTCCTCATACAAAGTCAGATTTGGGCATTGTTTTTATGCACGCTCTCGGTTTAACGAACACTACGACTTTCATTTAGATTACTAAGGCTGAAAATCTCTTTATCGAAAACTCACTTTTTACGTCACACAACGTTGTGCCGGTTCTGTTGCGAAACTTCGACATGTCATAACTTCTTTGTTATAACTCGGATTTCGGTATTCTTTATATCTCTGAAATCTTGTTTCTACCATTACAACTTTCTCCATAGATATCGGGTTTATCTAATATTTATTTCCGATGCTTATTTTTATCCTTAAGTTATTAAATTATAATAATTAAGTATAAAACACATAATACTCAAATAATACATCTTATTATTTCAAAACAAATTACAAAGGTTGACCTAGACTATTACATCATCGTTAATGCCTACTTTAGAAACACTGGCGTTACAATTCTCTCCCCCTTAGGATGATTCTGTCCTTGGAATCATACATCAACAAACAAATGCGGATACCGACTCATCATGTCACTTTCCATTTCCCAGGTGAGATTTGGCCCATTCGAATGTTTCTATCGCACAAGCACTAAATCGATCATCTTGCGTCGCAACTTCTTAGTCTTACGGCCAACAATTGCCTCCGGTTCTTCAATTAACCTCTTACTTTCATCCAACCTTAATTCAGAAATTGGAATGATGTTGGGAACTTCTCCCGTGAACTTCCTCAATAATACACGTGGAAGGTGTTATTAATACCTTCTAGTTCTTTTGGTAGTTCTAGTTTGTAAGCTTGGTTCCCAATCCTCTGAAGAACTTTAAACGATCCAATAAACCTTGGACTCAATTTTCCCCTTTTACCAAATCTTATAAGTCCCTTCCATGGCCAGAATTTAAGTAAAACCGAATCACCAACTTCGAATGATATCAGTTGTCTTTTCTTGTCAGCATAGCTCTTTTGACGATCTTGAGCTGCTAACATCCTTTCCCTAATTATTTTCAACTTTTCAGCAGTTTGATGGACTATTTTAGGTCCCATAAACTGCTTTTCCCCAGCTTCAAGCCAACACGACGACATTCGACACTTTTCTCCATACAAGGCTTGATAAGGTGCCATCTTGATGCTTGAGTGGAAACTATTATTGTAGGAAAATTCTACCAGAGGTAAATGTTTATCCCAGTTACCTTGGAATTCCAGGGTACATGCTCTCAGCATATCCTCCAATGTTTGAATCATTCGTTCGCTCTGACCATCGGTTTGTGGATGGTATGTTGTACTTAAACATAATTTTGTACCCAATTCCTCTTGTAGACTTCTCCAAAACCTTGACGTGAAACGGCTATCGCGATCACACACAATCGTCAGGGGAACACCATGAGCTTTCACTATCTCTTTCACGTAAACCTTTGCAAGCTTTTCCATAGACTACTTCTCATTAGCGGCTATGAAATGTGCACTTTTTGTGAACCGATCAACGACCACCCAAATCATGTCGTGACCGTTCTTTGTTCTGTGCAGTTTAGTTACAAAATCCATAGTGATGTCTTCCCATTTACCCATGGGTACATGTAAAGGTTCTAAACTCCCATACGGTTTCTAATATTGTGCCTTAACCCTCGCACATGTCACACACTCGGCCAGATACTTTGCAACATCGAGCTTCATCGTCGGCCACCAGTAATAGGGTTTCAGATCCCTATACATCTTTGTGCTGCTGGGATGAATCGAGTACATGGTCTTGTGAGCTTCCTCCATCAGAGGATATTTCATTCCTCCTGTCTTAGGTACCCAGATCGTATCTTGGAATACCTTCAATCCTTGACTGTTTATATCGAACACTAACGTCTTGCCCAAACGTTCTTCCTTTCGGTCATTTTTCTCTGAAGCTTCCTCCTGAGCTTTCTTTATACTTTCCACAATTGTCGGGACAACTTCAATTCTCAACGTTCTTGGCCTTTTCTTTTTAAGGTTTACCTTACGACTGAGAGCATCAACAACAACATTTGCTTTACCAGGGTGGTAAAGTATCTCACAGTCGTAGTCCTTGAGTAATTCCAGCCAGCGTCGTTGCCTCGTGTTCATTTCCTTCTGATTAAAGAGATACTGAAGACTCTTATGATCAGTGAAAAGTTTGCATTTTGTGCCATAGAGGTAATGCCTCCATATCTTTAGGGAAAATACTACCGATGCCAACTCCAGATCGTGAGTGGGGTAGTTCTTTTCATATTCTTTCAATTGTCGAGATGCATATGCTATCACCTTTTCTCTTTGAGTTAGAACACATCCCAACCCGACTCCTGACGCATCGCTATACACTGCGAAGTCTTCAACTCCATCGGGTAGAGAAAGAATCGGTGCTTCACATAATTTCTTCTTTAGCTTCTCGAATGCTTCCTTATGCTTCTCACTCTAAGCATAAGTAGCTCCCTTTTGGGTCAAATCTGTCAATGGAGTAGCTATCGAAGAAAAGACTTGGATAAATCTTCGATAATATCTAGCTAATTCTATAAAGCTTCGGATCTCCGTAGGACTCTTTGGTTGTTCCCATTTTGTTATAGCTTCAATCTTAGTTGGGTCAATCATAATCCCTTCTTGGTTAACCACATGACCCAAAAATTGGACTTCTTGAATCCAAAAATCACATTTGGAGAATTTCGCATACAACATCTCCTTCTTTAATACTTCTAACACTTCTCGCAAGTGTCTGCCATGCTCCTCTTGGCTTTTCGAGTAAATCGGAATGTCATCTATGAACACTATCATGGATTTATCTAGGAATGGTTTACAAACCCTGTTCATTAAATCCATGAAGGCTGCTGGAGCATTGGTTAGTCCATATGACATAACCAAAAACTCGTAGTGTCCATATCTTGTTCTGAACGCAGTCTTCTCAATATCCTACTGGAGCATTGGTTAGTCCAAATGACATCTACCCATATTTTACCCAACACATTTTGTAGATATAAAATATATATACAGTTTACATCATTTAAAACATGTATAACATCGTTCATACAGCATAGATAGAAAGTATACAGATAATATGCACACATAGCACGTCATTTATATAAAATACTTCATATCTATGTGTAAGATGAAAGTAACTATGCACTCACTTGTTAAGATGGTGATTCCGAACTTGGACAACACTTAGTTACTCTTAAAAGAATTTCCTTCGACAAAACCTAGTATCATTATCGCTAGTGTTTAGTCTAATATTCACTGAGACTAATTAATAGTCTAGCTATTATTACTATTATATAAGCGTTAAACAATACTCTTCACCCACTATGTACAGACAGGGGCAAACATAAAACACCGGAGGGCAGGACCATTTTGGCATATAACACTTCTGAAATCCAACAACCCTATGCGGCCCTCTAAACCAGATTCCCCGTACCGTAAGTAGCTAAAAAGATATTATAACGACACTTATATAACTCATAATAATAGCTCAAGTACTTATTATAAGTTCCTAATAATGTTACTATAATTAAATAAAAGATATATTAAAAATAGCGTAGGCGTAGCTCACTTACAACAGGTTTTATAGAAAACCGGGCTTCGCTTGGAGCAACGTTTCTGAACCGAAATACCCTTTTTTCTTGGGACTCCGGGAGCCTCGAGGCTTCCTTCGGGTGCTAGGGGGTTTACCTAGGCTTAGGTGTGTTTGTGTGTGTGTGTGGGGGGGGGGGGGTAAGGAGATAGTGAGAGAAAGTAGAGAGAGAAAGTTGTGATGGAAGGGGTGAGAAAGCCGGCTGCCCTCACAACCCTTTTATAGGCTGGTCCTCGAACGTACGCTAGGTGTACAGGGCCTCGGACGCGGGGCGTAGCCTCGGATAAGATCAACAGGTGGCGATACTTCGGTGGGGCGACGTGGAGCTTCCGAGACCAAGCGATTCCGAACGCGGGGCGTACCTTCTACTCGGCGCGTATGCGAGGCCAGGTGTCTCCATCCGAAGTGAGTCCGTGATCAGCAAGCGTCGGCCCAGATCGAGCCACGTCATCACCCCCTCACAGATTTCACAATTTTCCTTTCCGACTTCTAAAATTCATAACTTTTGCATACGAGCTCCGTTTTCGACGTTCTTTATATCCACGCGTAGGCAATAACGTACTCTACAACTTTCGTTTAGACTCCGTCGGCTAATTTTGACTTTATGTTAAAAGTTATATTTTTAACAGGCCGGGACAGGGTTGGTCCGTTAAAAATTCATAACTCCTTCATCTGACGTCCGTTTTTGTCTGTCTTTTTATCGTTACGCTACTATTAACAAGATCTTCGATTCTCATTTAGGTTGTGTCGGCTAAAACCGCTTGATTTAATATTCGAGTTCCGGGCTGTACACTGCTAAGCCGAAACTTCAAAAAATCATAACTTCCTCATACGAAGTCAGATTTGGGCGTTCTTTTTATGGACGCTCTCGGTTTAACGTATTCTACGACTTTCGTTTAGATCGCTAAAGCTAAAAATTGCTCCATCGTAAATTCACTTTTTACGTTGTGCAATGTCGTGCCGGTTAACTTCGACAGGTCATAACTTCTTCGTTATAACTCAGATTTCGGCGTTCTTTATATGTACGGAACCCTTGTAACATATACTATAACTTGGTTAAGATTAATCTTTCTAAATAATCTTCCATCAAAAACTCATTTTTGATGTTCATTGTCTCTAAATTGACTAGCCCGAAACTGCGGGCGTTACAATTATCTCCCCCTTAGGATGATTACGTCCCGGAATCATCAACGAAACAGGGTTGTATAATGACTCAATACATTATTTCTTCATCCTAGGTAATGATCTTAACTTATATGCTTCCTTGAATGAGTATCTAACTCTTGGACTTCTTGACCGCAGGCGGTGTTTGATCTTGCACCAGCTCCCTATCTTACGTTAGATTCCAAATTATGGCCTTCGAGTCACAATATCGGTCTCTATTGAAGACTCCTTCTTCTTTTTAACAAACTTGAGATAAGTTCTTTGATTTTCCATAATGGATCGATGGGTCACATTCTAATGACCTCTCATCGTATGTTGCAACGCTTAGACTCAGGTCTCTTAGAGTCAAATTCCGGAATGGAATATATTTTCCTTCATATTCGATCACAATACTTCTATTGACCGCTTTGATTATCTTTCACTTCAATCTTCTGGCTTAAGTCAGATGCTACATCGAACTTGGTTCTCTGAACCTCGTAATATATTCGTTTTAGTCGGACTCAATCTGATATGACCACTAGGGTCGAAATGACAATTATCTTCTTAATCATCACCGAAACAATGGTAATGAAATACATAAACAAATGGAATCAAGTGCTAGCTTCTTTGTAACCTTGTGACTTTCCCTGATCCAAGCATGAGTCCTGTGCTTCCGGTAGTATAGGCCTCTATTACCATTCACACCTACTCATACTCGTCCCAAGTATTGTCTTGTAGTTTCCCAAGTCACCATTCAAGAACTTCACAAAATCATTCAACACATCAGATAACAAGACGAAGGATTTATATTATTCCTTGAAACGATTACATGTTCAAGTTTAACTTATACTATGCCTCTAATAGGCTACACCACGTGATACTATCCATATTGTTACTTCATAGACCTTCATTCCTGATCCCTTGCATTGCCATCTGCTTCGTAAGGATCATATGGAATGCTCTTGCCTTCGGTTTTGGTGGAATGTTGGGCCTTGTCGCCTCTTTCTTCTTTGGGCAATCCTTAGCAACGTGCCCTTCTTCACAACATTCATAGCACACCCTTTTGCCAGCAGTGCACTCATTGGTGTAATGCCCGGTCATCCCACACTTGTAGCAGGTCACCTCCTCGCTACATTTCCCGAAGTGCTTATTCTTGCACTTCTCGCACCATTTAGCTTCGTTTCCTCCTTCGCTAAACTCCTTTGAACCCGATTTGCTCTTCTTATTGGGCCTCGTAGACCCCTCAAACTTCCTCTTTTCGCCAACCCCAATCTTGCTGGCGGCTCTTCCCTTGATCATTTCCTCCACAGACTTGGCAGCCGAGATAGCTGCCTCCAGAGTAGGTGCCTGACGTTTTGGTACCACATATTCCCATGGAAGTCCCTTTGCGTAGTTGTCGATTTTTGTCAGCTCATCCAGAACAAGACGCAAGGCAAACTCCATCTTCTCCGTGAAGTTGTTGGTGTATTCATCAATCGACATGCTTCCTTTCTTCAAGGTCAGGAATTGGTTCTCTAGCTCGAGCTGGTTTTGGGCTGAGCAGTACTTGCTTTTGAACTGCACCAAAAACTCTGCCCACGTCAGTTGCAGGGGCTCATTGGGGTTTAGAGTCTTCCCCAGAGTGTTCCACCAACGAACTGCGCCTCCTTTGAACCGGTGCACTGCAAATATGGTCTGTAACTTGCCTCTGCAACCATACGTCATGAAGGCCAACTCCATCTCTGAGATCCAATCCATAACTCCGATCGGATCTTCTTTTCCAGTGAAAGTCGATGGCTTGCAAGTCAGAAAATCTTTGTACTTGCATCCATTCCTCTCGACTTCATCATCTTGATTAATCCTCCTAATCACCGATGCATCGGCTTGACCAACGGTCCTACTGTAGTTCCCTCCTTCTGACTGCCCATCATTCAGTTTGGGTTGTTCAACAGGCATCGTGGGTTCGTCCCGATTATGTTGAAGTAAACGTCTTGTTTCCTCCATTTGACGATCCAACATCATCTGGATCATCGCTTGCACTCAGGCCATCATCATTGGCTTAGGAGCGGCTACTACAACAAGTATTTGCTCAATCACTGGGGGTTGATTCCTGTTTCTATTTGCGTTCCCGACTCCACTTCGGGTTCTTGCCATTTTGATCTATACCCCAAATAAGGTGAATCTAGATCTTTATTTAGGATAGACGTTTAAATCATCCTTATCTATCCGAAACGTTTACATGCTAGTTCTAATATCGTAGTCATACGTTTAGAATCCTGAACACATAAGGTTTCCAGATCCGGTCGGCAATAGACCATAGATCCGAACAAATAATAGCATATATGCACATAATAGCATTTTAGGCATCTTTCCTAAAATAAACTAGTGCTTGTGTCTAAAATATACTAGACACTCATCTCATAATCATCGCTTAGCATTCTAAGTTTAAGTCTAGAAATCCTACAAATTCCTAGTTCGCTTAAACTAATGCTCTGATACCAACTGTGACATCCCCATTTTCACGGCCATAAAAGACCGATTTTGTTTATGCTTTGTTTGAAAATCAGAGTGACATTTTAAATAAAAGTGTTGCGGAAGTTGTTCCAAAATAAAATATGATAAAGATTTATCAAAGCATTTCTAAAGAAACGTATTTCATTAAAAACCTCGGGATGTCATGTTCAATACAGATCAAAAGCATAAACAGTACAATATAAGCCTTACAACATTTATTCATATCTACAGGCCTATAATCCGTAATCCCTCATCCAAACATCACATCTATGCTCGAGTGTCACTACCTATAATACAAGAAACCGAGTGGGCCAGGCTTGGGATCCTGGTGAGCACATAGGGTTTTCAACCTACAATAAATAAGTTTATTAACTTTATCAAACCAAACAAACCCGATTACTCGTTCCCGTTATCCTCACTTTACGTCCCTAGAACATCTAACACAAGGGACCTAGTTTAAGGACTTTCATCGGGGTGACAACACTGCTTCGGGGATTCCTCAGCAATTTATGTCAAATAAGGCAACCATGTGGGGGATGGAGTACTGCTGGTGAGCACACAGTTCAAATAAAAACCTACAGGTTGTGAGTCTGCTAGCGTTCCAGTGGACTGTCTAGAATAGTCTGTGGTCGTCATCTATACTCCGCTAGATGACTAGATCATAAATAACATCGATGCCTCTCATTATTTTATTTTATCACACAACAACTATTACATCTACCCATGTTTTACCCACCACATGTTGTAGATATAAAATACATATACAGTTTAAATCATTTAAAACATGTATAACATCGTTCATCCAGCATAGATAGCAAGTATACAGATAATATGCACACATAACACGCCATTTATATAAAATACTTCATATATATGTGTAAGATGAAAGTAACTATGCAATCACTTGTTAAGGTGGTGATTCCGAACTTAGACAACACTTCGTTACTCTTAAAACAATTTTCTTCGACAAAACTTAGTATCATTACCACTAGGGTTTAGTCTAATATTCATCGAGACTAATTAATAGTCTAGCTATTATTACTATTATATAAGCGTTAAACAACACTCTTCACCCACTATGTACAGACAGGGGCCAGACATAAAACACCGGAGGGCAGGACCATTTTGGCATATAGCACTTCTGAAATCCAACAACCCTATGCGGCCCTTTAAACCAGATTCCCTGTACCGCGAGTGGTTAAAAATATATTATAACAACACTTATATAACTCATAATAATAGCCCAAGTACTTATTATAAGTTCCTAATAACGTTACTATAATTAAATAAAAGCTATATTAAAAATAGTGTAGGCGTAGCTCACTTACAGCGGATTTTATAGAAAACCAGGCTTCGCTTGGAGCAGCGTTTCTGAATCGAAAGACCCTTTTTTCTCGAGACTCCGGGAGCCTCGGGGCTTCCTTCGGGTGCTAGGGGGTTTACCTAGGCTTAGTGGGGGTTAGGTAAGTAATGAGAGAAAGTGAGAGAAAGTTGTGATGGAAGGGGTGAGAAAGCCGGTTGCCTTTGCAGCCCTTTTATAGGTTGGTCCTCGGACGTACGCTGGGCGTACAGGGCCTCGGACGCGGGGCGTAGCCTCAGATAAGACCAACAGGTGACGATACTTCGGTGGGGCAACGTGGAGCGTCCAAGACCAAGCGATTCCGTGGGGCATACCTTCTATGCGGCGCGTATGCGAGGCCAGGTGTCTCCATCCGAAGTGAGTCTGTGATCAGCAAGCGACGACCCATATCGAGCCACGTCATCACCTCCTCGCAGATTTCGCAATTTTCCTTCCCGACTTCTAAAATTCATAACTTTTGCATACGAGCTCTGTTTTCGACGTTCTTTATATATCCACGCGTAGGCGGATAATGTACTCTACAACTTTCATTTAGACTTCATCGGCTAATTTTGACTTTATTTTAAAAGTTATATTTTTAACAGGCCGGGACAGGGTTGGTCCGTTAAAAATTCATAACTCCTTCATCCGACGTCCGTTTTTGTCTATCTTTTTATCGTTACGCTACTATTAACAAGATCTTCGATTCTCGTTTAGGTTGTGTCGGCTAAAAACCGCTTGATCTAATATTCGAGTTCCAGATTGTACACTGCTAAGCCGAAACTTCGAAAAATCATAACTTCCTCATACGAAGTCAAATTTGGGCGTTCTTTTTATGGACGCTCTCGGTTTGACGTATTCTACTACTCTTGTTTAGATCGCTAAAGCTAAAAATCACTCCATCGTAAATTCACTTTTTACGTTGTGCAGTATCGTGCCGGTTAACTTCGACATGTCATAACTTTTTCGTTATAACTCGGATTTCGGCGTTCTTTATATGTACGGAACCCTTGTAACATATACTATAACTTGGTTAAGATTAATCCTTCTAAATAATCTTCCATCAAAAACTCATTTTTGATGCTCATTGTCTCTAAATTGACTAGCCCGAAACTGTGTGTGTTACAACTAATCGATATAGGGCTTTTGGTATAGGTGTTTTTCCTGGTAACAAGTCTATTCTAAACTCCACTTGTCTATCAGGGGGAAATCCAGGAAGATTTTCGGGAAAACTTCCGAATATTCACACATCACTGGTATACTTTGCATATTCTTTTTCTCATTCTTAGCATTGATCACGAATGCCAAGTATGAGGTGCATCATTTAGAAACATTTTATGGCTTTCATTAGGGAAATGATTCCAAAATTTACTCTGTGCTTATCTCCATATACCATAAACGATTCCTTTCCAGGCGGGTTTACCCTTACTATCTTTTTCTTGCACAATATTTTGGCATCATTGGCACTAAGCCAATCCATCCTCAGAACGATGTCGAAACCATTTAACTTGATGGGTAACATATTTTATTGGAATTCGTTTCCATTCAGGTCGATGACAATGTTCTTAATACAATCGCTAACAGGTATGAATTTGCCACTAGCAACTTCTACAATTATGGCATCATCTAGCTTTTCTATAGGCAATGCTAGTCTTTCACCAAATTTATGTGATATGAAGGAGTAATTCGCTCCGGAATCAAACAATAAATTGGCAGGCAATCCATTCACAAGAAAGGTACCTGAAGCGACATCCGTTGCATCCTTTGCGGCTTCCAATGTCATTTGGAAAGCTCTGGCGTTTGGCTTTGGTGGGAGATTGGGCTTCGCTGCCTCTTTCTTCTTTGGACAATCCTTCAAAATATGCCCTTTTTCGTGGCATCCATAACACACCCTTTTGTTGGTTGTGCACTCGCTTGGCGTAGTGCCCTGGCTTTCCACATTTAAAACAAGTGACATCCTCGACACATTTCCCAACATGTTTCTTCTTACATTCATCACACCATTTTGCTTCGCCTCTTCTTCCTCTCGAATCATACTTCGAGAATTTGCTTTTCTTATTGGACCTCGATGATCTATCAAACTTTCTTTTCTCACCAACCTCTGCCCTCTCTTGACCCCTTTCCTTTAACTGGGTTTCCACATTTTTAGCTGATCAGACTGCTGTCTTCAGAGTAGCTGCCATCTTGACCATTGGGCTAAAGTCGGCTGGCAGTCCGTTTGCGAACCTCTCAATTTTTGAGAGTTCAGTTGGCACTAAATATGGACATAATTTCATCTTTTCGGTAAACGCAATAGCATAGACGTCTATGCTCATTTTCCCTTTCTTCAAGTTCTGAAATTCATTGTTTAGATCTATCAGATCTATCTCTGAGCAGTACTGCATCTTTAACTGCTCCAAGAACATTTCCCAAGACATTTTCATGGCTTCTCCATGTGGCATCGTGTCTACCAATAACTTCCACCAGCTTAAAACTCCGGTCTTCAGTTGTCTGACCGCAAAAACAGTTTTCTGCTTGTCACTACAGTTGCAGCTTTCAAATACCATCTCCATTTCGGAGATCTAATCCATAATTTATACAGGCTTTGGGCTTCCAGAAAGACTTGGCGGTTTGGCGCCTAAGAAATTCTTATACATACACCCATCTCTGTTGATTTCCCTTTCCGGGTTATTCCTTTCTGCCATTTTGGGTTCCGTTTGACTGACAGTACATCTGTAATTTCCTTCCTCTAACCGTCCTTCATTTAATTCAGGTTGTTCAACATGCATTGAAGGTTCACTCCTATTGTTCAGCAATAATTGTCTCATTTCTTCATTTTGATTAACCATCATTGCCTGAATCATGGCTCGTACTCCAGCCATTGTGATGGGTTCTGGTGCAGCTTCTGCTATCGGCACCTGTTCCACAACTTGGGGTTGGGATTGCTGATTTCTATTTGCATTTCCAGCTCGACTTTGGGTTCTCGCCATTTGATCTATACACCAAATTAGGCGAATTTAGATCTTTATTCACGATAGATATTTAAATTCTCTTTATTACTCCGAAACGTTTACATGCTAGTTCTAATATCGTAGTCATACGGTTAGAATCCTAAACACATAAGGTTTCCAGATCTGGTCGGCAACAGACCATAGATCCGGACAAATAATGACATATATGGCAAACATATAGCATTTAGCACATAAAAGTATTTTAGACATCTTTCCTAAAATATACTAGTGCTCGTGTCTAAAATATGGTAGACACTCATCTCACGATCATCACTTAGCATTCTAAATTTAAGTCTAGAAATCCTACAAATTCCTAGTTCGCTTAAACTAATGCTCTGATACCAACTGTGACATCCCCATTTTTCTCGGCAAGAAAAGACCGATTTAGTTTATGCTTTTAAAATAAAATCAGAGTAATTTTCCAAAAGATGTTGCGGAATTTGTTCCCAAAACAAATATAATAAAAATTTATCAAAGCATTTTTAAAGAAATATATTTTCATTATATAACAAAACCTCAGGATGTCATGTTCCGATACAAACAAAAAGTATAAACAGTACATTATAAGCCTTACAATAGATATTTACATCTAGTGGCCTATAATCTAAAAATCCCTCATCATCATCCAACTATGCTCTGGGTCCACTACCTGTAATACAGAAAGCTGAGTGGGTCAGGCTTAGGAGCCTGGTGAGCATATAGGGTTTTAAACTCACAAATAATAAATTTATTAATTTTCATCAACCAAAAATAAATTTATTAATTTCATCAAACAACAATAACCCTGATTACCCGTTCCCGTTATCCTCACTTTACGTCCATAAACACCTTTCATAAGGGACCTAGCCTAAGGATTTTCATCGGGGTGATACCACTGCTTTAGGGATTCCTCAACAATTTATGTCAAATAAGGGAACCATGTGGGGGATGGAGTATACCATTGAACACTAAGTTCACAAACACCTACAGGTTGCGAGTCTGCTAGCGTTCCACTGGACTGTCTAGAAAGGTCCGTGGTCGTCATCTATACTCAGCTAGATGACTGAAACAATAACAATATTGAGACCTCTCATCATTTTAACACACATCAACTATTTCGTCTACCCATGTTTTACCCAACATATTTGTAGATAAAAATACATATACAGTTTAAAACTTGAATAAACAACTATTCAACACCCATCTCAAATAAACAAACAATATAATTACACATATCGCGTATTTTATAGAAAATACTTCATATCTATGTGTAAGATGAAAGTGACTATACACTCACATGATTTAACGATAATCGGGCAGCACTTCGTTTCTTAAAACGATCGTTTGTACAAAACCGGGATGTTTTACTAAAAACCGGGCTTCACGCGGGCAGAGTTTCGTCTCGAAAAACTCTTTTATCGGGATCTTCGGGATATCTGGGGCTTGCTTATGATGCTAGGATGATATAATAGGCTTGGGGGTAATTTTTGCAATATAGAAGAAAGTATAGGGTAAGAGAATGAAGTTTGTAACATAAATTCGGATGGCATCGGTCACTATTTATACGGGCTGAATACTCGAGTTACGCTGGGCGTAACTTTAGAGTACGCAGGGCGTACTGCCTCTTCCACCAGTACGATGGGCATACAAAGAGATCAACAGGGACGCATCAAGGCTACGACACATGTCCATCATGCGAAAGAGTAGGGCTACGTGGCCAATCTCGGACCGTGAACACGAGTACGCTGGGCGTACTCCTGTACGTTGGACGTACTCCTAATTTTCAAACTTCAAAAATTCGTAACTTTCGCATACGAGCTCCGTTTTTCACGTTCTTTATATCCACGTGTAGGTGAGACTATGATCTACAACTTTCGTTTAGACTCCGTCGGCTAATTTTGAATTTATTATTTAAGTTATATTTTTAACAGGCCGGGACAAGAAAAATTCGTTAAAAATTCATAACTTCTTCATCCGACGTCCGTTTTCGTCAGTATTTTTACCGTTGAACTACTATCAACAAGATATTCAATTCTCATTTAGGTTGTTTTGGCTAAAAATCATTCGATCTAAAATTCGAGTTTCGGGCTGCATACAGCTAAGCTGAAACTTAGAAAAATCATAACTTTCTCATACGAAGTCAGTTTTGGGCGTTCTTTTTATGCACGCTCTCGATTTAACGAACACTAAGACTTTCGTTTAGATTACTAAGGCTAAAAAGCACTTTATCGAAAACTCACTTTTTACGTCACACAGCGTTGTGCCGGTTCTGTCGCGAAACTTCGACATGTCATAACTTTTTCTTTATAACTCGGATTTCGGTATTCTTTATATCTTCGGAATCCTTGTTTCAACCACTACAACTTTCTCCATAGATATCGGGTTTATCTAATATTTATTTTCGACGCTTATTTTTTATCCTTAATTCATTAAATTATAATAATTAAGTATAAAACACATAATACTCAAATAATACATCTTATTATTTCAAAACAAATTACAAAGGTTGACCTAGACTATTAGATCATCGTTAATGCCTAGTTTAGAAACACGGGCGTTACAATACCTCCTCATAGGAGTTGGTTGGTCATGATGTCATAAAGATGGTGTCCAAGCACAAAGTAGTGAGTAAGTTATTGACTATAAGGACACCTAGATTACGTTACGTTCTAGGAAGAAGTTTTATGAGGATTTTGTAATACCCGCAAATTCGGGCTAAACGCTTAAGGTATTATGAGCGATAAAAACAAAATTTTTATAGAAGGTTATTTAGGATAAATGACCTTAACTAAAACTATAGTATATGTGAAAAGGATTCTGTATATACAGAGAACGCCTAATTCTGACTTCGTGAGAGGAAGTTATGACTTTTTAAAGTTTTAGTGTAGTAGTATATGACATAGAATCCGAAATTAAAATCGGTCGATTGTCAGGAAAACAATCCAAACGAGAGTTGAAGATCTCGTCAATACCCATCCATCGATATAAAGACAATCGAGAACGGATATTGTATGAAGAAGTTATGATTTTTATACAGACTTTAACAATCTAAGTCTGTTAAAAATATAGATTTAAAAACAAAGTGAGACTTAGCCGACGGAGTCTAAACGAAAGTTGTAGATATCGAAAATAGCTACACGTGGATATAAAGAACGTTGAAAGTGGAGCTCGTATGAAGAAGATATGAATTTTTGAAGAAACTGAAAATACGTGCGTGCGTTCGCACGCAACAACAGGGTGTGCGGCGTGCACTGGCACTCCACCTGTTATCCTCCATGTGTTGAGCAACGAATGGAGCCATGTCACCTGCCCCGACCAAGTGCACGACGCGCACCAGCCAAGCATGCGATGCGCATGCAAAATTACCCTATATATACCTTCGATTACAACATTCTCCTCTCACTATTTCTGCTCAAATCCTCTGGAACACCTTCCACCCTCTAGTCCCGATACTTTCTCGTTTCCGGCTACTTTAGCGATCTCCTAGAGCATCTAAGACATAGATCTTTCAAATCGAGATTCTGCCCTCACAATTTCCATGTTTTCTCTAAGAAACTCTGTAAGTTAAGTTACACTTATTTTTATTCAAGTGTAACTTTTAATTTTTAATTAAAATTGAATAATGGATCATAATGATGCAAAATAAAAAAATTAAAAATGAATCATGGATCAATTTTAATGATGCAATTTTTTTTTCCAATTTTTTTTCTCCCGGGCATAGGTCTAAGCTCGATTTTATGATTTGTATTTTTTTTTAGATTTTTTTTCAATTTTTTTTAAGGTATTCTCACGAGTCCTCAATTTAAAATGAGTCTTCATAGGAACCGGACCCTCTATATATATATATATATATATATATATATATATATATATATATATATATATATATATATATAACGATAACGGTATGATATTATTGTTTTTATTATATATAAAATTTTATTGCGAGTTTGATCGTATATAAAATTACGAACATATAGTTTGACTTAGTAAACAATATTTGATTCTTTCTGAAACCATTGGATTATATAGAACTTGCGTAATATTAAATAAACATAGACACTTACAAAATAATTGTCATTGATGGGTTTTATAACCTACAATTTTAGAGTAAATGGTCGTAAATATTAAAATCAATATCGAGAGCAGAGTTTACCATAATGTTACAACCCAGACTTGGTGTGACCGTGAAGATCGAAGAAAATGAAGACCATGTCGTTGGTTAGCTTGCCGTTAAGATCTAAAGGGGGCATATTACTTCCATAAGAGCATATATTGTTAGTCTAGTCGCTACTGGATGACCGAGTCGTAATTACTAGATGGCTTGACTGTGAAGGGGAACATAGCTAGCGAGTTAGAAACAACTGGTCGGGGGCTAATGTCGCCTCGCTAATGAGCCCAAGGCAACACGAAACTAGTTGGCATATGTATCTAGGTAGGTTGGTCTTGTGGTTTTATGAGGAGCCTCGGGACAACACACGAGCAATGAGTGGTGTCATTTTTAAGTTAATGACAAGTGGTATCAAAGTCGTGTTCGAGCAAGTGAGACATACATAGAGTCAGGTGCGTACTTTTATAAGGTCCGTAGAGGTAGGATAGCGGGTCGGTCGCCTAGACGGGCAACCTACTGTGGACTATTCCACCTCCTTACGTAAGTCTAAGAGTAGGTTAAGGGTGGCCACATGCTGATCTCTAACCCGATGCGTTTGTGGTAAAGATCAAGGAGTGCGATGTGCAACTATACACGATGTTGATCAACTGGAAGGAAGAAAAGTTATACTCCTCCCGCGCGAGGACATGCTGTATTTTCGCGGTGTGAGAATGTTACGGCCTAGACTTGGCGTGACCGTGAAGACCGAATAAAAGGAAGACCATGTTGTTGGTTAGCTTGCCTTTAAGATATAAAGGGGCCATATTAGTTCTATAAGGGCGATGTTAGTCTAGTCACTGCCATTTGACAGAGTTGTAATTTGTAGAGGGATTGACTGTGAAGGAGACTGTAGCGGGTTGGACACAATTGGTCGAGGACTAATGTCACCTCAATGAGTCAAAGACATGGTGGAACCAGTTTTCATCCGTATCTAGGTAGGTTGATCTCATGGTTTTATAGGGACCTCGGATACCACACATGCAAGGTCAAAAAGAGTGGTGCTGAATTTAAATCCGTGACAATAAGCTTCTAATTATATATATAATAAATATGTATGAAAGCGTTAATATAAAATAATTATCTAAACTCTAAAGTACTTTTTCTTCCACAAAATAAAAACTTTAGTCAAAATTTCAAGATCCATTATTGATTGTTCGTAAAAAGACAGATCCATTATTGGTAGAGGGTAACGCTCTCCATTACATGGAACAAAATGACAAACAAGACACCAAAAAGTCAACATATCACCACAATCAACATGTATGAATTATTGCATACTTGAATAGTAAATTATGGGGCAAATCTGAGTATTCTAGGTTTAGGCTTATTCATCATCTTTTTTTTTATCTATGGACTATAATATTCAAATGTGCCCCATAATTTGGTCGTTAAAACTCGTGAAATATTGACTCATGTATAAAACCAACCAAATGAAACTACACTCTTGGACGAACTATGTGGATTTGCTTAAACAACATATAAATATTAGTTATCGGGTATCAAAACAACGGACCCGGTTGTTTTCCGATCCTCAAGGTCCAAATGAGCTTGAGCCACTTGCGATAAAGGGTACTTGTGATTTGCTCGAACACGTAAAACTCCTTTTGCAACATTATCAAATAGTTCCTCCGAAGCTGCAAGGAGGTCTTCTCGTGCTTTTGTGTAGAGCATCATGGATGGAATTGTGAAGTGCAAACATTTATCCGAAAACACACTGAATTTTACAGGCTCGGGTGAGCCAGATGCAAATCCAAATGAAACCATGTATCCACGAAATCTTAAGCATGCCGCCGATTTCTTCAAAAAGAAAGTATGATATTGTAATAAACACATTGTTGTTTCTTGTATATTTAACCCTTTAATTAAAATTATAAATTATTACCTCAAATGTGTCTTTCCCAATAGAATCATAGGCAATATCAACTCCTTTTCCTGATGTGATCTCCATAACACGATCAACAATGTCTTCTTGTTTGTAGATAATGACATGGTGGCATCCATCTTCCTTAGCTTGCACCGCTTTCACTTCATTTGAAACGGTTCCAATCACGGTTGCACCTAGCACGTTTGCCCATTGACACACCAATGACCCGACTCCACCCGCAGCTGCATGGACAAGGATCGTGTGCTCGGGTCCAATCTGTTTTCAAAATTTACTATACTGAGTCACATTATATATAGATTGCCAATGACATTTTATTGGCATCTAAAAGCAAAATTCGATCACCTGAAAACAACTGCGAACCAGAACTTGAGCTGTGAGTCCCTTAAAAAGCACAGCAGCTGCTACAATAGGATCAATTGAAGGAGGAACTGGTACGACTCTATCTGCAGGAAGTATCATTTCTTCGGTGTAAGCGCAGACAGGAAAGCCAGCGTAAGCCACGTAATCTCCAACTTTACATGTAGTGACGTCAGGACCAAGGCTTATTACAACTCCGGCTGCCTCCATACCTAAATATTAACGGCAGATTCGCTGAATTTCAACCATATTTTCATGATAGATGATTGAAAAACAAATATTCGTATACAAATATATACGCGACAATAGATTAATTAAATAATACACAAATAATTGTTGCTTTTTAGAGAAGCACATGTGCTCAGCTCATTAGTAGAGAACTTTTACTCTTTCCAAAGCATAACTATACAGTGATCGTTTAAAATATGGGGTTTTCTAAAAGAACCGGCTCTTTTTCCAATTCTAAAAGAACCCCTCTTTTTCCAATTCTATCCCTGATTTTTTGTGTTTTGTTGTTATTTTTTGATTTTTTTTTCCTATTTTGTTTCTTTGTTGTTTTAAATTCTTTTTTAATTTATTATTATTATTATAAACTTCACATAAAATTTTAACATTTGGACGAAATTAAAAATTCGAACGGCTATATGAAGTCGGTTTTTAAATATTTTTTATAATTTACTATTAATATTATTATTATTATAAATTTCGAATACCATTTTATAAATCGGGCATTATAAATTTGAATGACTATATAAAATCGGAACAAAAACAAAGTTTGTCCCTATTAATTATGGATATTAATTGGTACGATATTACAATTGTATGGTGCGTTATGCGGATTGAAATATTTTAGTTGAGCACTATACTATGTTTCCGATTTTATATAGCCGTTCGTATTTATAATAATAATAACAATAATAATATTAATATTAAAATATAAAAAAATATTAATAACCGATTTTATATAGTCGTTCGAATTTATAATGTCGTCCGAATGTTAAAATTTTGTGCGATAATAATAATAATAATAATAATAATAATAATAATAATAATAATAAAAGAATTAAAAAAAACAAAAAAAACAAAATAGGAAAAAAAACAACAAAAGAAAAAAAAATAAAAAAATGATGTCAAATCAAATGTCAAAAAATTGATTGATTTTAAGGGGGTAAATTTGGATAAGGGGTACTTATAGCACAACCCTTAAAATATATTAAGTTTAATTCAACTTTTTTTTCTATAATATATCATTAATTTAGTTTCCACAAATTAAACCTACCATACTATTAATTTCAATTTTTAAATTTTAAATTTCAACTTCAATTTTAAATAAATTTACAGTTTAAACCTTTGTGTTTAACATTTTGTTATTATTAACCCGTTTAGTACACATGTCTGATAACTAAACATATAATTTTAATTTATTTATTTTTTGCAATGCATGTTTTTTTTTTCTCATAATTTTCATTTATATCAAATTTCAAATTTCAAATTCAAATAAATTTCTCATTTAATCGTTCCTATTTAACATTTTGTTTTAATCAACCCGTATAATATACGAGTCTTACAACTAGTGATCTTATAGATTAAGGAGTAGTTTTTTTTTTTTTTTTTTTTGAAGGTTATGAGTAAATTAGATTTATCTTTAAAAAAGGAAAATGATCATTTACATTAAATTGAACGAAAACAAAATGTTTCATGTAAATAAAAAAAGAATATAATAAAAATTTAAGAATAATTAATTTATAACCCACTGCCATGAACACAACCACTGCCTCCATCCATTATCACCTTCTGCTTTTTTGATTTTATAGTTCTTTTCAGTTTTCAATACTTACAAATTTGTATAGTTCTTTTTAGTTTTCAATTAGTATAACAATTAAAATCATGCATGATCATCGCATAAGTTTGTAATAAGATCATACGAAAGAATTATTAGAATAATTAAAAGTTAAAATAAGCACCTGGTGTGAAAGTCAGTGGAGGACATAAACTAGGGATTAAACCTCTACGCATATAAACATCCAAATAGTTTACTCCAATCGCCTTGTTTTTCACTTTGATTTCTCCGCTTTTTGGTTCTCCTATATCCACATCCTCCCATTTCATAACCTGTAACAGTGTTTGCATTAATATATAAACAAACCAAACTAATTGATTTAATTGAATATCGATATATAGCAAACATGTTTTTGAATTCAGAGCATGCAGAATATAACCAGATGTAACAATGGTGGAATTAAACCACAGGACTGATCGTCTGATCAGTTTCTACTATTTTACAAAAGGATCGATGAAGAAAGTCACCTCAGGTCCACCGTGTTCATAAACCCTAATTGCTTTAACCATGGTGACTATTGCTTGAACCGGATCTCTCGGAATAAGAAGAGCTATGAATCGAGTATGGGTTAAGGAATGATTTTTATAGGATCGAAAAAGGCTGTTTCATGGTCTGTGGGTCCGATATTATTCGCTGAACAGTAAATAGTTCAAACTTCTGTTATTTTAAATTCTTTTAAGTTTTAAATCTCAAGTGGAAGTCTGAATCGATATCACGTTTGTTGTATGATATTATAGTATTAATTTGTGTGTTTAATTTTCACATCTTAATGTAGTCTTTCATAATGCCTTATTTATCATTAGTGATTTATATATGGGTTGACGCAACAAATGGCATAATATTATATATTTTCCTATTCTATATAAAAAATTATTGGTGAATTGGATGATAAATTATATGCGCGAAAATGAACCATTAACCAATGGCTTCAAGGAGTCAACCGTTATAAAGAGTAAGCAATACAGAGAGCAAAGTTGGTGAAAGTTTTAATATAGTCAATAATGATGTGTGAAAGTTTTAATATAAATTCATTATCTAAAGAGAAATTGTTTCTTCAATAAAATAAACACTATAACCAAACTTTCAAGCTCTATTATTGATAAAAGGTAACGCTCTCCATTAGATAGGACAATGTCACATATAAAGAGATAAATAAGTCAAAATAACACCACAATGAGAATAAGTCAAAATAACACCACAATGAATATGTATAGATTGTAAATGATACCTTAGCATTGATTATATTTTTTTTATCTTCTCTTTCTCATTAAAGAACATTTTTTTTATATTGTGGGTTTACTAGGTCCGAGACTACTAGGGAGAATACAAAGATAGAAAAAACAAAATACACAATAATAATACACCCCCAACCGACATGAGAGATCCGAACATTCAAAATTAGATATTAAGAAATAATATGGAAGGTAGTCCATTGGGGAAATTGTCTGCATACAGATGATGAAGGGACATGTAACACCCACAGTTGACCCATTATAACTTTATCACGTACAAAATGATTATCGATCTCAATATGTTTGGTTTGTTAATTTTAAATCAGATTGGAGGAAAGACAAATGCCGCTACCATTATCACAATAAACAATCGTGGTGGTGATGACCGCTTGATGAAGTTCATGAAGGAGGTTGCAAATCCAATGTCTATGCAACAAGTTGGCAACGTCAAAATACTCCTTCTGCACTAGATCTAGAAACGGCCCCTTGACGTTTAAAGGACCAAGAAAAAATATCCAAACCAAGAAATACATAGTATCTCAATGTAGATATTTTAGAAGTAGGACATCATGCCCAAAGTGAGGCTCACGAGGATTGAGTGAACATAAAGTATTGTAGGGCACCAAGAAATACACATTAGCCAAATATAGATCGTCTATAAGTAAAAGATCATGCATATATAATAGATTTGGTGAACCAAATAAGTAATGTCATGTCGAATGAACATAAAGTATCTTGTAGGGCATCAACAAGACTCTGATATAAAGCAGGATAAGAGATCGGAGGTTCGGATTCACTAAGGCTAGTTATGTAAAACTCAACGATCATGAGTAAAAAAATTTCCCAAAAATAAGTTGAGATTCCTAAGGTCAAATATGGAAAATTGTCCTTAAATGTAACTAAAATTCTCTATAAAAAGTTAGTTGATGAGGCAATCAAGACAATGTCATCAACGTACAACATAAGATATGCAATATGTGGACCCTATATATAGGTAATATCGAGGAATCATAATAGTTTTGTACGAATTCAAGACAAATAATAAGTTATGCAAACATGTGAAATCATGTGTGTGATGCCTTTTTGGGACCGCAAAGAGATCTTTGATGAAGACAAACATGATCAGAAAAGGGAAAACGCTTAAATCCTAGTTTTTGATGCATATATACAATCTCCTGATGATGTTCGTAAAGAAAAAACATTATTCACACCAAGTTGATCAACATGCCAGCTGTGAGATACAACAAGAGCATGCACAATCGATATGGTGGCAGGTTTGACAATCAGGCTAAATGTCTCGTCACAATCAATATCAGGTTGTTGACTATGACATTAGCAATCACTCGTGCCTTGCAATAGTTGTTAGAAAAAGGTTTTGTGATACCGAGCACCTCACGTTGGGGAACTCCAATTTTTTTGTTGAAATGAAAGAATAATCCATGAGAATGTGTATTGACTACCGTGATGTGACAACCTGAAATTTCTATCTTGTACAAACTATTCACTTCAATCAAAGTCAGACTTGTTTATGCTAACTTTTAGCACTGTTTAAAGTCTGTTTGAGCATTCTAAGCTTAGTACATCAAGGGACCAAGTGTTAGAATGGGTCAACTAAAGTTCCAAACCATTGATCAAGCCATAAACCCTCAAATGAGGAGTTTACGGCCAGGACCAAGAGTTTACGGCCGTAAACTCATGATGGCAGTAAACTCATGATGGTCGTAAACTCCAGCCTATAAGTATGATGCTTGGTCCATTTTTCTGTACTTTTTCCATTTCTAAGGCTTGGAACTCGAAAACTCTCTCAAGAACATCAAGAACACTAAGGTGTTTTAGGCCGAAAACACCCTCCTTTGCCTTCAAATCGTAAGTATAACTTCCCTATACTTGTTATCTAGTTAAGATTCAAAATGCTAGCCTTGAAATCAAGCTTTTCCAAGAACATGAGGTGTTTACGGCCAATAGCATCTCCCTTGGCCGTAAACCCTAGTTTGGAGTGTAAATTGGACCTTAAACTCTTCCTAAGGCTTGGACATGAACCTAGAACCCTTCTTCAATACTTTTTGCCCTTTAAAACACCCATATGAAAGTATCATGAGTTTACGGCCGTAAACTCATGGGCAGTAAACTCCCTTGGTCATGCCATTATGGCCGTAAACTCCTTTGAGTGGTCGTACACCCCTAATATGCAATCATATGTGATTCATATCCTTCAATCTTAGAGTTTCCTAGTCCAAATAAGGTGTTACCTTTCACAATTAGTTGTATAAACTCTAATCTTATTCATATATGTGTCCTTATATGCTAATTAGGATTCGTGTGTGTGCTCAAGTCTTCACTTGACACCTAACATCCTACACCGATCTTTCAGTCGTATCGCCCGCTACAGGTGAGTTCATTCCCCTACATTTTCCATGTTTTTAATGTTTTCAGGGGGGAATACTAGCTAAACATAAATGTTTTCAAAACTCATGCAATTCTCATACTTTAACCCCTTTGTACTGTGTTGAGCATAAGGGACGTTTTCACTAAAATTGCATAGTTTTTCCGGACTCGATATTCACTACGTTATACATGCAAACTATAATCGGTATAGTTTGGGATTTTCTAAACGTAACAAGTACAGAAACTTTCACTACTAAACATATACACTAAGACAGAAACAGTTTACAGTTTACAGTTTACATGACTACTTTATCATGGTATTCATAACTGTAATTATCACTACATACGGTATACATACAGATTTTCACTATGGTAGAATGCTACTACACTACATGTAAACTAGATTGTACGATACTGTGAGGCGCTACTTCAATACTGTACCCTTAGGTGTACAGGGATAAATCCTATCATAGTATAACCAGAGTCTCCTGGAGGGAGAGCGTGAGATTTGTGAATAGATCTATTCGGGACTGACAATCCCACACCCGAATTGCTAGCTACAGTTGGGCAGGCATGCCTAGTGTGACAAATGTCATTTAACTCGACGCCTGAAGAATGTTGGAAAGGTCTCTAGTCATATCAAGTATGGTTATACGACTCACAATATGTATAAATCACTCTTGGTTTACAAACTGTCATTCTTCAACAGTTTTATTTTACTAAATAGAACTAATACACACTACAACTGGAGAATTTCCAGGGTTTTCAAACAGAATCGATCATACAATGGTTTCACGTACGAAATACTTATGCATCATGATTAGCATTAGCTAGTCACATGAAGCATTATTTTCACATATCACTATAGTTTTCAGTAATGAACATTCATGGTTTTATACAGAATTGAAAACACTACATTTTCACTAAAGAAAATATCGGATTTTCTTGAAACTTTACGAACACCTTTGCGAGCTCATCAACAAGTTTTCATTACAAAATACCGCTTATGAACTCACCAGCTTTATGCTGATATTTTTAAACTGCTTGTATTCTCAGGAAATCAGTAGACAGGTACTTGCTGGATTTTTGAGAAGCTGGAGCAATAAGAGTTTTATGTTTATACCTTACAAAGCTATTTGATGTAATTCAAACAAGTTTCAGACAAAGTTTCAAACTGATGTAAACATTTTTATTTAAGTATTCACTGTAATGGTTGTGTTGCTATGATTGCTATTATTCATTGGTTGTGATGCTACACATGACGTCCTCCACCCCAGAACGTTTCCGCCATTTCGGTTTTGGGGTGTGACACGTGACTTCAAAAAGTGATCATCAAGAAGACATCTCTTACCCAAGATTGATGATCTATTTGATCAATTGCATTGAGTGAGTTATTTTTCTAAAATAGATTTTTGATTTGGATACCTGTAACATCCCAATTTTTATAATAATTTTTTCATTTTTAAACTAGGGTAAATACGCATTTCTTAAAGATATGATCAAGACAAAACCCCTTGTTCGTAAACCATAGTTTAGATTCAGAGTTATAAAGAAAAGCATCACGAAATCTCAAATCATTAAACTACTGATGGGTGCGTACAATCACGCCTTCGCCTTCCCACGAACCGATAAAGTACCCGAAAAACGTTTAATCCACAAGTGTAAGCCAAAGCTTAACGAGTTCCCCCAAAATACCATACATAACAATACACATACAATGCATACACACAAGACCTACAATACAAGGTTGGACCGCCCCTTTACCGTTTCCTTCCCGAGCTAATATCCATCCACTGGAACAGGACCATTTGAAGTTTAGGCAATAAGTGAAGGGTATTCCAATAAATACCCCTTTCATTGATTCGTTATCTAAATTTCCCGAGTATGCCAAGTTTTTGCAAGATTTAATCAATACTCGCCAGCAGCTACAGAAGAATTCCAATGTGATTCTAAGTGAGCAGAGTTCTAAAGTGATAATGGGAGAGTTACCGAAGAAGATGGGAGATCCTGAACGCCTCACTCTTCCATGTGAATTTGGGAATAATTTGAAGACGTATGCTTTAGCTTATTCAGGGGCTAGCATAAATATAATGCCTTACTCATTTTATCAAAAGCTCAATATTCCAAAGTTGAAGGCTACAAGAATGACAATTCACATGGCAATCATTCAGTGACACATCCTAGGGGTATTGTGGAAGATATTTTAGTAAAAATTAGGAAATTCGTGTTTCCAATGTACTTTGTCGTGTTAGACATGAAAGAAGACAACAATGTCCCAATTATTTTTGGTCACCCTTTACTAAATACTGCTAAAGCCTTGGTTGATATTCGCGAATCCAAACTTACCTTGAGAGTTGGAGATGATGTAGCTACTTTTGGAGTAGAAGATGGTTTCCAAGGGAATGATATTCACGGTGAAATTTTCAATGTCGATGAAGAAAATGAACTTGAAGAGTTAGAAAAGCTTATGGAAGAAGAGATTCGACAAGTCAACCACACCAAACCGAGAGCATCTGTTCCTATGGTCTTTGAAGTTATTGCTTATAATACTCCAACATCTTGGGTGAGTACAGATAGTGAAGAATTGGTGTCCAGTGATGAAGAAGATGTTACTTCTAATTTAAGGAGTTCAATTGTTGAAAAGAGGATGGTGCCCGTGGAGCTTAAAAATGAAGAAGTTAAACATATGGAAAATAAGGGAATTAAAAGAAAGCTCAAAGAAGGTAATGCGAAGGGTAAGAAAGAAAATTCCAAAAAGGCTTATCTTAGACGAGTCCAAGCATATAAAAGGAAATGGAAGGAGCAAAAGGTGCAAATGGTGATGGATACTTCGAAAAATTCAATGTAAGGTGGCACGGAGTCTGGCTTATGACTCCAATAAAAAGAAGCACTTCTCGGGAGGCAACCCGAGCTTGGTTTGAATTTCTTTTCATTTTTGAACTTAGTTTAATTTCTTTTAGTTCATTTGTAGGATAATTAATCATTGAATTGTCTTAATTATTTAAGAAATTGGTGAAAATCAAGTGTGGGGTCCTAAAAAAAATTTAGTGGAAAAATAAATTAAGTTTTTTATATTAAAAATGGACATTTGAAGTATAAAACCTCAATTCCATATCATGGGTTAAAATCCCACCTCGTGGAAAAAGGAAGTAGCTCGATTAGTCTCGGCCCATCATACGAGCCCACGACGTGGACTTTAAAAAGCACGGGGAGGGGGGGGGACCAGTTTATACTAAACAGTTTGACCATTCCCCATTTGTTTACTCTTTACCCGCACGGACGAAAAGCTCAAGCTCCACACTCGATTTTCTGCCACTTTCTATCATTTTCTTCCAAAAATTCTTGCATACTTTGTCTCCTAACAATATTTGGTAAGTATTACATCCACTAATCTTATAGTTTTCTTCACATTTTATGCATTTGGTGGTTAGGGTTTCTTTAGAGATGAAATACCCAAATTGAGTCCATTGGTTGGTTGTTTTCGAATGCATGTGTGATATAAGGCCATAGATTGATGAAATAAACAAACCCCAAGTGAGATTTTAGATAAATTTTGACCACAGTTGGACCGTTCCAGAATCCCGTCTCGAACTAGGTCCACGACGTGGAGATGAAACCCACGACGTGGAAACTGGGCGACCAGTTTCCTGATTTGCTTTTCAGTTTGATATCTTGGTTGTTTTGGTTTGTTTTGTTTGTTGTTGGTCATTTCAGGAAAAATGGGTCCTCGAAGGGAAGTTCCTTAAGCACAAGACCCTATTGATGTGGCAAGTATTCACCCGCTATACCGGTTTCCGTAAAATCTTTCCCGTGCAATGTTGAATAATTATGAAAATCGTTTGGGATGGTTATATAACCGTGAGTTTGTAGTTGCTCCCACTGTGGATTGAGCGTGGTTACGCGGGGTTGGTCTGGTTATGGAGTTGGAGAGATATTGGACAAAAGTGTTTGTGGGGGATGGCTTTTCATTTACTTGCAACGGGTGGAGGAATCTATTTTCTATTCAAGAACCCATTTACCGGGAATTATGTAACACCCAGAATCAGAAAGACCAAGAAAAGAAAGCAAAAGGCTCTAAGTCAAGAGTCAACTCGTCGAGTCCAGGGAGGAACTCGATGAGTCGGAGCGGGATCCGGGGCATAGAGTAAGTGACCGACTCGGCGAGTCGGCTAGTGGACTCGGCGAGTCCGGTCTGGACGAGAAAAACCCTAATCCCGAGGGTTGTGCCCTATTTAAAGAACATTACATCCCTTCCCCAGCCTCTTTACTACCCTTTTGAGATCCATAAACCCTAAATCGTGAGTGAGAGTCCTTGGAAGCAATTTGGAGCTTGGCTAAGTGGTTTTGTGAAGAAATATTGAAGATCAAGACGCTTGGATCAAGGGAGTTTGCAGATATTTTGATTAATCTTCAGTGGGAGGTCATCTTGGAGGTAATAAGTTGTTACCTTCACCCTTTTTGCATCTAGATCTATTCTTGAATGAGATTTGGGGTTATTTTGGCAAGATTGAGGTCTATTTCGGGTTTGGGGCTTAGATCTGAGGTTGCTACTTCAGATCTAGGGTTGTGATGGTCCAGAATGTCTTAAAGCAGCAGTCAATGAGTCATTGGTGAAGCCTCTTTGTCTTAAACCCTAGCCCTAGAGTGTTTTGGGCCTATATATCCTTGGTTTCACGTAAAGTTTGCAACTTTATGTGGGGGATAGACTGTAGGAGAGTGGATCTACGGATTGGAGCCCCTGCATGACTCGAAAAGCCACTGTATGGATTGAGAACTGGAGAGACTCGGCGAGTCACATGGGTGTACTCGACGAGTTGTATGAATATGTGCATGGACTCGGCGAGTTGGAAGAACAACTCGGCGAGTCTGTTGAAGATTGCCTAGGACTCGGTGAGTCTGTTCTTGGACTCGACGAGTCAGGTCGCAGAACCCCAACCTCTTATGGTTAAGACGCAGATCAGTGAGTTGAGTGGTGACTCAATGAGTTGGACAGGATGGGACTCAGGGATCGTTGAACTCGACGAGTCCTGGGGTGACTCGGCGAGTTGGGTCGTATTTTGGGAGCTTCTGAGTTCAAGGACTCGGCGAGTCTTCGGGTTGACTCGGCGAGTCGAGTCAACTGGAAGGTTGACTTTGACCAGGACTTTGACTTTATCCAGAGTTGACTTAGTTTGGCTTCTAAAGTTCAGTTGGGAACTAAGTGTTTTATTGATATTAGTAGCTCGGGGAGCTAGTGGAGCAGCGGTTCAGAAAGTGGTCGGGCAGCAGCCAGAGGGTTATCAGCAAAGTTCAGCAGTGCGAGGTGAGTCTCCTCACTGTTTGTATGGGTCTACGACTACAATGCCGACCCATTTGATTTATGTTTGATAGGAAGACCCGGGGGTTAGCCCTAGGCATTATGCATGAAAGACCAGGAGGCGGCTCCTGGCACACAGTATGTTATTATGTATGATAGGAAGACCCGGGGGTTAGCCCTAGGCAATATGTATGAAAGACCAGGAGGTGGCTCCTGGCGCACTGTATGCTATTGTGTATGAAAGACCAGGGGGTGGCTCCTGGCACACTATATGCGGAGTGGCCTAGTAGAGTAGCCTGTATAGTTGTCTTTGTGATACTTGCATGAAAGACCAGGGGGTAGCCCTTGGCACTTGTCTTTAAGACCCAGGGAGTGGACCCAGGCTTGACCAAGAAGACCACGTGTGGCCTGTGACATAACCGCAAGACTATGTTTAGCACATAGCACCTTAGCAAGACTATGTTTGGCACGTAACACCTTACTTGATTATGGATATGTTGGTTATGTATGGCTCTTGGCTATGTATGGCATGTATGGATCAGTTGGTTGGTATGGTATGTGGTATCTGGGGAACTCACTAAGCTTCGTGCTTACGGTTTTCAGTTTTGGTTTCAGGTACTTTGTTTTCAAGGAAAGGAGCTGGCTCGATCGCAGTGCATCACACTATGTTTCCGCACATGAGATCTCTGGGATCACACTCTGATATGGTTTTATGATAATATGTTTTGATGACTGACACTTTGGCTTGTCACGAGATATTATTATGAACGTTTTTGTACTGATGGCTTATGTAATAACTTACTTATAAATGAAATTTTTGGCCTTGAATTTTGGGGATGTTACAAGTTGGTATCAGAGCCTTGGTTTGAGGGATTCGAACATACTCTTAGGTGTGTCTGAACTCAAACTAAGGGCTTGGTATGAAAATTTTCAAAAGGAAAACCATTTTTATAAAAAAAATGATGAGTTTGAAAAGAATCTGAAAGGAGAAAATAACTTTGAGAAGAACAAAGTGTGTGATGCGTGCAATCAGCCGAGCTCAAGTAAGTTTACCCCAAGATACCCATACAAATTTATATTATGTTTATCAGTTTCAGTAGAACAGCATGCTAGAATAGGACTAAGGATCTAGGAATGATGCCTTATGTGCCTGCTTTATGTGCTTCAGCTTATGAGGATTGCATGCTAGTACAGATTCTTGTTGTGTGGATAGAATTGCTTGATTATGTTCTGGTTAGATTTCCCTTTTTTCTGAGTGCTACTTGCTGTGTGCTTTGTGGGACTCTGAGTGATGGGTGTAGTGCTAGGAGCAGTGTTAGTAGTAGTGAAAGGGACTTAGTGAAGTTGAAGCAACCCTTGAGGAAAGTACGGATAGATGTGGAAGGTAGTATGGGCCCGTACTACTGGAAGCAGAGGATCCGTACTCGAGTCAAGGAGGGCCGAGATGGAACCAGGAATCTTGGATAATGTGTGAGACCTCTCGCGGTATGTTTTGATCCGGACATTTACGTGTTTATCTCGAGTATGGTGACCACGCGACATGGAGCAGGAGGCTCTGGATCTGGATCAGGTTCGGGCTCGGGCGCGGGATCCGAGCAAGTTGGTGATGGGTTATGCGAGTTCATCGCGTCTGAGATTACGAGAGGCATCCTTGAGGCGACCCCGATGATTTTCGGGTCGATCAAGGAGGGGATCATTGAGCTGATGGAGGATCATCTCTGAGCTTTCAGGAGTGATTTGGCGTCTGGCCAGGCGAGTACACGCGTACTGTCCTTCAAGGACTTCAGAGGGAGTGGTGCGTCGGATTTTCATAGGGCGAAGGACCCCATTGCTGCCAGGAAATGGATCGCAGACATTGAGTCTGTACAGTTGACGAGCTTCTGCCCGGAGGGGTCGAAGGTCCGCTTTGCGGTGGGATGTTTGAGAGACAGAGCCAGAGATTGGTGGGAGTCGGTTGGTGACTCATTGGGAGCCTCGGTCGTCGAGGCTATGACCTGGTCAGACTTTGTGGCCAGGTTTAGGGCGGAGTTTGCGCCGGTGGTGGAGCTTCAGCAGCTGGCCATGGAGTTCCTAGATATGAGACAGACGACAGAGTCGGTGGCGGAGATTACCGCCAAGTTTCGGGAGAGGGCCTTATTGGTGCCTCAGTATGCAGGGGATGATGAGATGCAGAGGACCCGCTATCATGATATGTAGAGAGCTGATATTCGGGAGCATGTCAGCTTCTCGGCATGCCCGACCCTGGACTCTATGATTGCCAGGGCGCGGGAAAGGGAGATTGATTTGGATCACATTACGAAGAGGAGGTCGGATCAGACGTATACTTTGGAGGGTCCCGGGAAGAGACTCAAGACTTCATATCAGCGATTAGTAGGTCGGCAGGTCTGAAGTCAGTGCAGCACGTGCGGGAAACCACACGAGGGAGTTTGTCGTTCCAGGGGTTCAGGCTGCTACAAGTGTGGCAGTGATGGTCACGTCAGCAGGGACTGCCCACGGGGGGCAAGCCCATTATGTTTTCACTGCAATAAGGTGGGACACAAGAAGGCCGACTGCCCGACGGTGAGGGGAGGAGCAGGGAGTACGTCTGCCCTGACAACTTCCAGGATTTCGGATGGGTGAGAGGGTAGGGCCTTGTAGTGACAGATGAGGGAGATTTGGATTACAGCAGGGAATGTTGCAGGTACGTATCTATGGCTATTTTCGATTCTATGTGTATTAGGGTTGTTCTTACCCTGGACTCAGATGATAGTATGTGTGATTTGTCTCTCTGCTTGTATTCGGATTGTACTTTCAGAATTGCCATATGCCAATTTGCATACCGGGAACTATTAGTAGCTAGTGTAGGGTCATCCCTCACTTCGGGTTCGAAGTGTCCAATATTATCTCGTTTATGACCAAAAGCGGTATTTGGAGCGGACGAGTGATGGATCGCTAGCGACATCAAGGCGATGGTAGTTATCATGCCTTTTGTGCAAGGGAGGAAGGAATGGAAATCCTCGGGTTTTCGCGTGCAGTAAAGACTTAGCTGAAGCTAAGTGGGAGAGAAACAATCGTGATATGGGAGCAGAAGCGGTTTTGAAACTAGGATAAGTCTCGCTCTCCTGTCAGGAAGAAACACGGCCCAGGTGGCTGTATGAATTGAGGACAGTGTAAATTGGAAGTTTGGAAAACTTGCCAATTGGGAGACCTTATTCTCGAGATGTCTGGTAGCAGATTGAAGAGGAACCGGTTGGGAGTTCCAGTTGGGACATGAGTACCACTTGGGGGGTACTATATTGTGCTTGTATGCCCGACTATGGGTTAGTCGTAGCATCCACTAGCAGCCAGTCGGTGTGGAAGGGTGTTGTCAGACTACTGGATGGCCGTAGCATTCTCCAGTGGACAAATAGTAAGAAGAGTGTGGTAAGACTGCAGGGCGGTCCGTAGCAATGGTTAGCAGATAGCGTCGAAGTGTGGTAAGACTGCGGTGTGGCCCGTAGCAATCGTATGTGAGGATAGTTAGACTGCGGTGTGGCCCGTAGCATTAGTTTAGTAAGACTGCGGTGTGGCCCGTAGCATTAGTATAGTAAGACTGCGGTGTGGCCCGTAGCAATCGTATGTGAGTATAGTTGGGCTGCGGTGTGGCCCGTAGCACTGGTTTAGCAAGACTGCGGGGTGGCCCGTAGCTTTAGTTTGCTGGCAGCGCAGAAGTGTTGTAAGACTATGTGGGTGGCCGTAGCATTCACTAGTTGTCAGAGCGAGTATAGTAAGACTACGGGGTGGCCCGTAGCATTCATCGGTCCCTATTCGCTAGTGCGAATGTATCAGGTGTGTGATTCAGTGGCAAGGTTATTTCAGATAGTTAAGTTCAGGACGGGGCAGCCGCTCGGATGTGAGTGGGCCACATTATGATTGGGTCTGGAAGGCGGTAGGTCCTTGGAGACCAAGAGTGGTGTAAGACTGCGGGTAAGTCGTGGCATTCATTGGTAGCTTAGTTCGTGGAGTGTGGGCGGGGGCCCGTATCTCCGAGGAGGCATGGGGGGACCGGTATTCCGGGTAATGGTAGATCAGTTGGGACCAGGGCGGTCTCGGTTCATCCGGTAGGCGGATGGGAGTCAACAAGACTACATGCAGGAATGATGGTAAGGGATTCGGTGTGAAAAGCCGTGAGCTGATCGGATGATGCTAAGCTGCTCATCGCGGGATCGAATGATCTCAGAGTAATGGATTTGGCTCGGTGACGCCGTTCTCTTCTGAGCCTTAAACGTAGCAGAGAGGGATCTGCTACCCGAAGGATTGTCTGAAATCTCACGATTGGGTGGAGCTTTCAGCATTGGAGCATTGTATGGGGTTATTCTGTGAGTATTGGTATGATGGCCGGCACTGGGAGTGGGCGGGATTGCGGTTTCAGCAGAGGATCGGTCCTCGAAGGAAATTGGGAAGGTTGTTGCTTGTGGAAAGTGCCTTAGAAGGGCCAGTGACAGTGTAGGGTAAAAGGGTAAACCCCTTGCGAATCAAGGGTAAGTGTATCAGGAGTATCGGTATGATTACCGGTTGGATAAAAGTGTTGTACTCGAAGGTAGTAAGTAACGGGTTATTCTGAAGATGACATCTTTAGGGTTTGGATCGGATGGGCGGAGTGTGTACCTTGTGGTAAAGTGGCGACCAGATGGTAAGGTAGTGGGCTGTGGCAGACTTCGAGGACGAAGTCTAGTTTAAGTAGGGGAGTGTTGTAACACCTAGAATCAGAAAGACCAAGAAAAGAAAGGAAAGGCTCTAAGTCAAGAGTCAACTCGTCGAGTCCAGGGAGGAACTGGACGAGTCGGAGCGGGATCCGGGGCATAGAGTAAGTGATCGGCTCGGCGAGTCGGCTAGTGGACTCGGCGAGTCTGGTCTGGACGAGAAAAACCCTAATCCCGAGGGTTGTGCCCTATTTAAAGAACATTACATCCCTTCCCCAACCTCTTTACTACCCTTTTGAGATCCATAAACCCTAAATCGTGAGTGAGAGTCCTTGGAAGCAATTTGGAGCTTGGATAAGTGGTTTTGTGAAGAAATATCGAAGATCAAGACGCTTGGATCAAGGGGGTTTGCAGATATTTGGATTAATCTTCAGTGGGAGGTCATCTTGGAGGTAATAAGTTGTTACCTTCACCCTTTTTGCATCTAGATCTATTCTTGAATGAGATTTGGGGTTATTTTGGCAAGATTGAGGTCTATTTCGGGTTTGGGGCTTAGATCTGAGGTTGCTACTTCAGATCTAGGGTTGTGATGGTCCAGAATGTCTTAAAGCAGCAGTCAATGAGTCATTGGTGAAGCCCCTTTGTCTTAAACCCTAGCCCTAGAGTGTTTTGGGCCTATATCTCCTTGGTTTCACGAAAAGTTTGCAACTTTATGTGGGGGATAGACTGTAGGAGAGTGGATCTATGGATTGGAGCCCCTGCATGACTCGAAAAGCCACTGTATGGATTGAGAACTGGAGAGACTCGGCGAGTCACATGGGTGTACTCGACGAGTTGTATGAATATGTGCATGGACTCGGCGAGTTGGAAGAAAAACTCGGCGAGTCTGTTGAAGATTGCCTAGGACTCGGTGAGTCTGTTCTTGGACTCGACGAGTCAGGTCGCAGAACCCCAACCTCTTCTGGTTAAGACGTAGATCAGTGAGTTGAGTGGTGACTCAGTGAGTTGGACAGGATGGGACTCAGGGATCGTTGAACTCGACGAGTCCTGGGGTGACTCGGTGAGTTGGGTCGTATTTTGGGAGCTTCTGAGTTCAAGGACTCGGCGAGTCTTCGGGTTGACTCGGCGAGTCGAGTCAACTGGAAGGTTGACTTTGACCAGGACTTTGACTTTATCCAGAGTTGACTTAGTTTGGCTTCTAAAGTTCAGTTGGGAACTAAGTGTTTTATTGATATTAGTAGCTCGTGGAGCTAGTGGAGCAGCGGTTCAGAAAGTGGTCGGGCAGCAGCCAGAGGGTTATCAGCAAAGTTCAGCAGTGCGAGGTGAGTCTCCTCACTGTTTGTATGGGTCTACGGCCACAATGCCGACCCATTTGATTTATGTTTGATAGGAAGACCCGGGGGTTAGCCCTAGGCATTATGCATGAAAGACCAGGAAGCGGCTCCTGGCACACAATATGTTATTATGTATGATAGGAAGACCCGGGGGTTAGCCCTAGGCAATATGTATGAAAGACCAGGAGGTGGCTCCTGGCGCACTGTATGCTATTGTGTATGAAAGACCAGGGGGTGGCTCCTGGCACACTATATGCGGAGTGGCCTAGTAGAGTAGTCTGTATAGTTGTCTTTGTGATACTTGCATGAAAGACCAGGGGGTGGCCCTTGGCACTTGTCTGTAAGACCCAGGGAGTGGCCCCAGGCTTGACCAGGAAGACCACGTGCGGCCCGTGGCATAACCGCAAGACTATGTTTGGCACATAGCACCTTAGCAAGACTATGTTTGGCACGTAGCACCTTACTTGATTATGGATATGTTGGTTATGTATGGCTCTTGGCTATGTATGGCATGTATGGATCAGTTGGTTGGTATGGTATGTGGTATATGGGGAACTTACTAAGCTTCGTGCTTACGGTTTTCAGTTTTGGTTTCAGGTACTTTGTTTTCAAGGAAAGGAGCCGGCTCGATCGCAGCGCATCACACTATGTTTTCCGCACATGAGATCTCTGGGATCTCACTCTGATATGGTTTTATGATAATATGTTTTGATGACTGACACTTTGGCTTGTCACGAGATATTATTATGAACGTTTTTGTACTGATTGCTTATGTAATAACTTACTTATAAATGAAATTTTTGGCCTTGAATTTTGGGGATGTTACAAATTATCAGTGGAGTTCTTTGCCACCGTGAGTTTTGAGATAAGACCGTCGATCCAAACTACAACCGGGCACTTGCTTTTAGACTGGGAGGCGTGTATCGCGAATGCAATCTTCGGGAATTCACATGGCGCATGGGACTCTATACCGAGGAAGATACACTCTCACAATTTTTTGTTCTATTCTTGTAGGGGTGTGTTCGAGACTTCACCTCCAGGATTTTTGATGTCCAGTTTTAGAGGACTATTTCGAATCGCAAGTACAATTCTAGTGATGCATGCGAAGGACAAATTTGGAATCCCGTGTATCATTTTTTTCATCGCCTCATTACCTTCACGATCAATCATAAAAATCATGGAGATAAAGTGCCTCTTCAAAACTTGTTTCATTTGTGGAGCATAATCACCCCCAGAGTTTTTTGTGACATTCCGTATATGCTTGCGCGATTTATGGGTAGAAATGCAACTAACTCTAGACCCGGTAGTCCCATCACGGGTGGACACTTAGTTATCCGACTTGTCCGGTCTTATGGCATCTTAACTCCTAATTTTATTAGGAATCTCACGCGCTTTCAAGATAGTGACTTAACTATCCAAGTTTTGAGTGTCATGCGGGTTGTAGTGAATGTTGGAGGAGTTTATGTGATACCACCGGAGGATGAAGAACAACAAATAGGGCAACAAGTAGAACAACCTCGGCCTAGGCGGAGGAATGTGAGACCCCGAGGAGAGAGGGGACAACCACAACAACCACCTCAACCATTTGAGGGTGGTATACCGTCCGATCCGTTTCATAGTCGGGTTGGTTTATATTTGGACAATCTTCGTGGAGGTGTCAACTATAACACTCAAATGCTCGATGCTTTATCTATACATTTGAATATGGAGCGACCTCCCACGATACCACCTCATTGCCTGTATATTCCATCATGGGAAGAGCTATGGACAAGACAAGGAGACGGGGTAGGAACTAGTGGAGCTCGAGGCGATGACGATGATTATTAGTTTTTATTTTTATGTTTTCATTTGGTTTTTTAACTTGTTTGTTTATCCTTTTATTTGTTTGGAACTTGTAACTGGATGATGGATGATTATTTCCTTTTCTTTTCTATAACTTGTTTTGTTGCAGATTTTGTGAGTTTTAGTGAGCGAGAAGTTAAGAGTTAGAAGTTTTCAAGAGAGGTCGTGTCATTTAGAGTTATGAGTTGAGACCCACAATCTTAGATAAGTGTGGGGTTAATCGAGAGAGAAGCGAGTTAGAGAAGAGTCACAAAATATACAGTTAAGAAGGGTCTTAATCTATTAAGACACAAGTTCACATTACACTCATTTAAAGAAGAAGTGCTTTATGTGATGCCCAGTTTCCACGACGTGGACACCAAAAACACGTCGTGGATTGAGTTTAATTCACGAATTCAGAAAACAACATTAATCGAAGCCATGTCGTGTCTTCCTACACCACGACGTGGAATGCAGAAGTTACATTTTTCTTCTTCTCTACACCATGCGATGTGGCGTATGCTTTCCTACATTGGTCCATTATGCTTTGAAGCTTTTCTACACTACATTTGTTGAAGATTAAAGTCTCGGATTCATATTTTGCCGACACATTTACATATTTCTCTTATTAAAGATCCAAGTTCATATTTGAAGAAAGTCCAAGTTCAAGATGTTCAAGTTTTCCACACTGTGAAGAATCGATCTCGTCACTTCTACCCAGGGGAGTCTGTTCCTTTTTCTCCTTTTTATTGCTATCAATTTATTTTATACATACAATGAGGGCATTGTATGTAATAAGTGTGGGGTAGGGGTCGAGAAAGTAAATTGCTAGAAAATTATTAACAATTTAAAATTTTGAAAAATTTAGAAATGGATTTGAAATAATAATCTAAAAAATTGAATCTAGTAATAGTTTAGACTTAAGTTGCTAGTGTTATGTGGTATGATCCAATGCGGGCTCAAATGTTTAATTGAGCCAATACATGTTATAGTATATTTGTGGTTTCCTAAGTCTTAGTGAAAACTCATGAGATATGAAAAGGTAATCGGGTAGTTTATATGGCATAATATGTTTTGCAGCCTAAACCCGAAATCTCTCCAGGAAAGCTTATGTAGTCACTGTACATAGACTAATACCTTTAACCAATAATGGTTGAAGTTAAGCTCCCTTGCTTAAGAATGTAGGATTTGAACGAAAAAAGTGAGAAATTGAAAAAAAAAATTACCAAAAAGTTGAAAGAATTTTGGAGCAGTCAAGTATGAAATCCAAAAATCAAAATTCTGAAGAATCAAAAAGTTGAAGATACCAAAAATCAAACAAAAAGGTGGTGAATTCAAAGAAATTAAATATCAATTATTAAAAGAAGTGAAGAATTCCAAGAGCTCCATTGTGGTATCTAAAGTTGTAATTTCTAGATTATGTATGCTTGGGTAGCTTGACCAAAAATACCTTGAGGTTAAGAAAGATTTATGAGGATTGATTCGGAGGGTTGTAGAAATGAGTATCGTATAAGCTAATGGGGTGAAGGTTCATAAGGATTGTGAGTATTTAGGATTAGGGAAGTTATTAGGACCTTAGATACAAATATGCGCATTGAGGTCTTGGTATAATGGCTGAGTTCAAAATTGATTGTTCTATGTGATGCTAATGATGAAGGTTTGAATTAAAAATAATTAGTTTTGCTTGAGGGCAAACAAAGGATAAGTGTGGGGTATTTTGATATTGCAATTTTTATACATACTTTTAGGCAATATCTGAATACATTTTTATACATATTTTGGTTATTTGCATAGAATAATGGTACTTATAAGATTAAATTGTATTTTGCAGCTAAAAGAAGTCATTTTGAAGAATAAGGACTAAAAATGATAAAAGAAGGAACTATGGAGGCTTGGAAGACTAAAGAAAAGAAAACCCACGAAAACAACTTGATCGACGTCGTGAACATCTCTTACACAACGTGGAATGGAAAATTCTGGAAGATGAGTACGCGCAAAGTCGAAATCCTTGTCCGATAAGGATTCTATCCTTGCTCGATAAGGATTCTTTCAAGCCCACAACGTGGAGTCGTAATCCACGATGTGGAATGAAAATTCATGATAAGTATATATATATATATATATATATATATATATATATATCTTTGACACTTATGTGTTTAAGAGGTTGGCTGGAGATTAGAAGTTCCAGAAGACGAATTTCAGAAATAATTTAGAGAGAAATCAAGCATTGGTATTGGAGAAGAATAAGAAGATCATTACTTTGCTTTTGATTTGGTACAATTCATTATGTCTTTATTAATAGAACTCATGTGTTTTATTTTAGCTATGAGTAACTGAATTTAGCTACTTATGTTAGCTAGATGAAGCTGGAACTCATGTTTTGGTTATATTAATTTAGACTTTTCTGGTTGGTTAATGTCTTGTGTTTGATTGTTTATACCTAGCATGCTTAATTTGATACAAGATTGCTTTAAGTTCGTATTCTGTGTAGTTAATGACCATTAATCTACATGAATGTGATTACCTAGTAATTTAGTGAACATTAGATTATTAGAGCTAAGATCAAACCAATCTTAGATAAGTAATTGAAATATTGAATTTGGTTGTGCTGGAGAACTCATATTATCACCATAATTGTGTTTGTCAACTCAATCTTACATAGCTCCAATCCTATCTAATAATTGATTATGTGTTAAATTATGTATGACCATGCATAGCTCTACATGAATTAATTCAATATTAGTAAATTTGGAATTGAATTGCTAATATATTTTAATTGGTAACCAACGAGAATTGTCCTAATGAATAGTTAAACCATTGAGGGAAGGTGAATTCAAACTAACAGAAGTGTTTTTATTATTTGATTGAATTGTGTTAAGAATTTAAGTTTATCTAAACTTGCAAAATTAGATAAAAACCCCTTTTTACTTTTGTTAGAATTTTAGATTAATTTAATAGTAAGTAGGTTAAATAATTAATTTCGTTCCTTATGTTCGATACCCGACTTTTGTGCTATACTATTTGCGAGGGGTACACTGCCTGGGTCGAATAGCTAGTAGGAGAGTAGGTAAAATTAGGTATAGCTATTTGCACGCATCATCAAGGCCTTTGGATGAATTAACAGCTCACTAACGCATTGACTTTAGGTATTTATCTTTTATCTTTTATCTTTTATCTTTTATCTAAATCCTTCCTAAGGATTTCCTATAATTATCACATTATAAATATTTTATCGTATATTTGATAGTTATAATCTTTTATCTTAATCATTCTTAGGGATTTCCTATAACTATCACAATATAAATATTTTATCTTATATTTGCTAATTATAATATTTGATCTCGTAATTAGTTTGTATAATAAGTATTCATATATATACCCTAATTATGGTTACTTGAAAACATGATATTTGGACAGAGTAACAACTAAGTACATTGCATATCCTTATATTTGACCAGCATAACTTTTAGGTACTACGTTATTCTAGTAAATTTGGCCATTATAACATCTAGGTATTATCTCTTCATAGACTATCAAACATCATATCTCTTAGGCATAATATCATAGCTTAACAGTAGGCATAGTATCTACAGCTACGTTATCCTAAGGCTTTAAGCTTTACAAAATGATTTGATATTTATAACGATAAAAATATTTTGATAAAACCAATTGATAAGCTTGTATTCCCCTCCCCCCCCCCCAACTCGTAAAACATTTAAAATAGTGAAAATAAGGTCTTTGTACTCACTTTAGCACCTCTGTTTATAGGGTTGTGCGCACGACGCACTTCATGCGTGGCGTGCACTCGCTTTGTGGCTCCATCCAGAGATTACTGCGTGTCACACTTCTTATGGTCAACGTCACCCTAATCTTCGACGAATCTGGCTGCCAGGTGTGCGCTCCAGGCATGACGCGCACCTGACGTGCATTCCTAAATCTTTTATAAAAATTCATATATTCCTTATATGAATCTTGTTTCTTACCCTCTTTATATATTTGTGTAGTTCTCTTCTAGTACTACAACTTTCCTTAAGGTCGCGTTGTCAAATTTTGACTTTCATTTTTAACCCGTATTTTATATTTTTTCTAAAAATCGTATCTTGTTTCCGAATACACTAACCATCATATAACTTTTTGTTCACTCAGTTTTTACCATATTATCATTATCTAACCGGAAAGTACTATCATTATCATCTAATTGATCATATTTTCCTTTAATATGAAAATTTCTATCATTATCATCGGTTGATGCTAATTTTTAGTAACAATTGGTGACGGGAAATTCCCAATTGTTACATAATTGATCACTTATCAAAGGGTTGGTACTTGATAAGATCAGAGTTCGACAGTTGTTGTGGAAGGTACAGTTTATTGGTTATTCGTAGATTATTTGACCAATAGTAGTTGATGACTTGTTCAAGTGGAAGACTGTTGGAAATAGGTGTCCAATGTCATAACTAATTGGTATAACTTTGGAAATAACAACATAATCCTTTTAGGGTTGCACTCAGAAGCTAAAATAGAAAGAAAGGGATTTAAGAGAGTGAGATAAATAGTTAATTAATTTATTACAGGTTAATAAATTAATTATAAACTAGTTGAAATTAATTTGGAATTAATTGGAATTAATCAAGATTTATTTAAAGGTAGAGGGACTAAATGTTAATTGTTCAATAATTGAGCAAAAGGAACATTCTGGAAACCGTACGGGGGTGGACGGTTTTGGAGAGGGTCTAGGAGCCTTCTAGAATCGTTCTTGGTAACAAATAAGGAAATGATTTGAATTAGGATTAAAGTTGATTATTTAATTAATTCGAATCAACTTTATCTGCAAGTTACCTCAACTATATAAATAACTTCCTGGCCTTCATAAATATGATCCCAACCTTTGTAAGACTGAGAACTCAGTTCTCATAACCTATCTTCTCTCTCCTTAATTGTCTAGGGTTTTAGACTTTTGGGATTGAGCCTTTAGAGGCAACCGAGACTTCAAGATCTTCAAGGGATTCAAAAGTAAATACTATTTTACTTTAAAGGTTAGTAATTTTATCTCTCTTGGCAGTTTAAATTCATAGTTTTGAATGTAGGTTACTATAATAGTAAAACCTGGATCTAGGGTGCATGCACACTTAGGGTTATTATTAGATGCTTCTTTTGCCTAAAATTCGTGTATAGATGCATAGTAAACCCTTCAACATAGTGGCAAATGCTTTAAGTAGAAAGGATATGAAGGAAAATAAGTGGTCTAAGCCCTTAAGAATTGAAGGGATATCTTCCATTTTTTATGTGAAATAGGCACAAGTTATTGAAGATTAAGTGAAGTTTTCAAGCTAGTTGGGGTCTTCCCTCCTAAAAAGAGAGAGATCGATAAATGAGAGGGCGAAGCACCATAGATGGTGATTCAAAAGGTTTGAGGGAGACTTTGTGTTAGATATTGAAGACTAAGTGAAGTTTTCAAGATAACTATCCTTCATTGAAGTATAGGAGGTATAATCTCTTATTCTCTTCTCTATCTCTACATTCTAGGGTTTTAAGAGTCAACCTCAAATTCGATTTCTAGGTTTAAATTCAAGAATCATTGTAGTTTTTGATTGATAATCCACCTTTAGATCATTACTCCATTAACAACTCACTATGTAGTTGCTTGATTTCAGGTTTTGATGAGGTTTTTGGGTAAATTCAAATACTAGCATTAGGAAACTAATTTTAGTTGATAATTGATGTTGTTTAGTAGATTCAAATGCTTGAAATGTATTATATATATCATCACGAGGTTGCCATTTAATCAACAAATGGTTAAATTCCATCTCTAATAATGGAATTGGGTGTTTTGAACCCAAATCTCATGAACAAGTTGTACATGTGTTAGAATAACTTTTACATTAGGTTCTAGATACATTTGCAGATTTAAATCTAGTTGATTAATGTCGTTAATGATTTAAAGATACTTGTAGATATGATTCCATGATTTTCTATTGAAGTTGTGTTTGGAATTAGTGATTACGGTGGTGGCCTATCATTGGAATGGAATGAATAAGATTTAGAAACACTTTGAACTTCAAAACGTTGGAATGGTTTTTCAAATGATCTATAGAATGGTTTGGAAGATAAAAGAATGTTTAAAAAATATAAAAGGTTTAGGTCATTTTTGGTCACTTAACTTTTGGTTTTGTGCTCATTTGGTCACTTAATTATTTTTAAGTTTGAAAAAGTCATCAAACTTTTGACTTTGTGCTCATTTAGTCACTTAACTTTTGGTTTGGTCACATTTAGTCACCTAACTTTTAGATTTGTGTTCATTTAGTCACCTAACTTTTAAAATTGTGCTCATTTAGTCACTAAACTTTTAAAAAAATTTAAAAGTTTAGTGACTAAATGAGCACAATTTTAAAAGTTTGGTGACTAAATATGACCAAAACAAAAGTTAAGTGATTAAATGAGCACAAAGCCAAAAATTTGATGACCTTTTAAAACTTAAAAATAGTTAAGTGACCAAATGAGCACACAACCAAAAGTTAAGTGATAAAAAATGACCTAAACCCAAATATAAATGATGTTATAACTTTAATGAGGAATGAGAATCAACACAATGCCATAGTTGTGTTTTAAAATCACTATGAAAGGAATGGAATCATGATTGTAGATTGGATTGGAATGAGATTAAATCCTTAATGCATGTGTATTAGGATCATCATATTTATGTGATTGTAAGAGAGTAACTAGGATCATTGGAAATAATTTGGAAAAGTTTAGAAGTGAATAGAGTGGAGTCGAGTGGCAAACAAAAACTTCACATACCAGGTCCTTACATGATTGTAAGAGAGTAACTATGATTTAACGTTTATTTAACATTTTAAAATCACGTAAGGCATACAAGTCTTGTCTTTGATCAAACCAGCCTTACGCAAACATATATATTGCACGAGAAACTCAAAATACAAAAAATTAAAACAAGATCTTAATTAAACTTTCGAATAATATTATAAGTGTGCAAAACTAGACTCTTAGGTCTTAATCGCATAAACAAACATAATTCCATGATCCAATAGCTTTATTTAGGTGTTAAACTCTTTTAAATTACTACCAAATTTAAAACTTTAAAAGTACAAATACAAAATGACAACATAACACAACCACATACCCTACCAATACAACAAACATGTATAAAACCAACTACACTACGAATTGCTTAAGCGTCGGGTATCAACACAATAGACCCGGTTGTTTTCCGATTCTCAAGGTCAAAATGGGCTTGACCCGCTTGCGACAAAGGGTACTTATGATTTACACGAACACGTAAAACACCCTTTTCGACATTAGAGAAAACCTCTTCTGATGCTGCAAGAAGATCTTCTCTTTTTTCTGTATAAAGCATCACTGATGGAATCGTGAAATACAAAGACTTTTGGGCCACCAGTTTGAAACTTAACGGGTCGGCTGAACCCGATGGCCCACCGAGTGAAATCAAGAATCCACGAAATTTCAAGCACGCAGCAGATCCCTTCAAAAAATTATGAACAAAAGATTCATTCATTTGTTTCTAAAATCAAACAAGAATACAAGATCATTGAAAATGGTGTTTTGAAAGTTTTACCTCAAATGTTTCTTTACCAATTCCATCATAGACTACATCAACACCTTCTCCTGAAGTAATCTCCATAACTCGATCCACGAAGTTTTCTTCTTTGTATATAATGACATGGTGGCATCCATCTCCCTTAGCTTGCACTGCCTTCGTTTTGTTTGAAACAGTTCCGATGACAGTCGCACCAAGTGCGTTCGCCCATTGACACAGCAACGATCCGAGTCCACCGGCGGCGGCATGGACAAGAACCGTGTGCCCTGGTTCTACCTGTTTCCAAAATCAAATTCATATCATCGATCTCGATGTGTTTTGTTAATCGGCATCCACGGATTCCGATCTGAAAGGAAAATTTCAATTACCTTAAAGCACCGGCGAACCAGAAGTTCGGCGGTTAGTCCCTTGAAGAGAACAGAAGCGGCGACGATAGGATCAATTGAAGGTGGAACTGGTACAGCTCTATCTGCCGGAAGTATCTGTTCTTCAGCGTAAGCGGAGACAGGGTAGCCGGCGTAAGCGACAATATCTCCGATTTTGCAGGTGTTGACTCCGGGACCGATTGCTGTTACAACTCCGGCAGCCTCCATACCTTCAGATTAATCGTAGATTTAGGAACGCCGAACACATATTTGATTGATAATCAGTGAAATACTTCAAATGGATTGCAATAAAGTATGAGAAAAGAGAAGGCATTAAAACAAACACCTGGTGTGAATGGCAATGGAGGAGCTAAACTAGGGACTAAACCTTTACGCATGTAAACATCCAAAAAGTTTATCCCAATCGCCTTGTTTTTCACTTTGATTTCTCCGTCTTTCGGTTCGCCTATATTCAAATCTTCCCATTTCATCACCTGTGACAACGATTACATTGAGAAACAAACGAGATTACTTTCATTGAATATCAAAATCGATTTGAAAAAGGTAGAGCAAAACATCACTAGATTTAACGATTTAAAGACAAGTCTATGATATCTTCATCAAAACTGAAGTATAAACGTAAGGAAGTAGAAAATCACCTCAGGGCCACCAAATTCATGAATCCTAATTGCTTTAACCATTGTTGAATGTTGCTTGAATTGAAACTGAACTAGTGTCAATCGAGTAGGGGTTAATGAATGGTGAAGTGTGGTTTTATAGGACTAAAAAGGTTGCTTCTAGATAAATCATGGCCTGTCCTGTTGATTCACATATATTTGCGCCAACCATTGAACGTGTTATATTTTTGTCTATCACTTTTTTGTTACGTTAACTTTCTATTTCTGGAAAATGCTACATGTTATATTTTTGTTATCACTTTTTTGTGCGTTAACTTTCTATTTCCAGAAAATGCTAAAATCTACTAATTTCTCTTAATATCAAATTATAATTATATAACTAACATATACTAGAAAATGCTAGTTCTATGTGATCAAAATTTTGTACTTTGAAAGTTAACTCACAACCTCTTAATGGTCCACATAACTCGTTATGGGATTGAGCGACTTTATACATTAGACGATTGGACGTCATTTATGATTTTCATACCTTTTCCACTACGAGTTGGTTGGCTTTAGAAGATAAAAATAAATAAATAATAATAAATAAATAAATAAAATAAAAGTAAAAAATAATAAATAAATAAATAACTACGTGTATTTATCAACTTTTGGAAATAAGCAGAAAATTTTATTTTTCTGTTAACAAAAATATCTCTTATAGTACTAATAAAATATTTCTATGATACAAAAAAAAAAATTATACATGAACTCATACCTTATTTTTGTAGATAATACGGAGTATTTGGTCATGTATTTGGGTTACATTAATAGTAATTAGATCAAATGATCAAATCTTTATCGTATAAACACAAAACTAGATTATGACCCGTGTTAAACGCGGGAAACATATGACACAATAATAATAAAAATAATAAGATAAATTAACAGAAACAGACTTAGCATTATTTGTAACATTGAAATGTTAAAAGAAAAACCATGAAATGTCTGAATATTTATAAACGTTGAATGACCTTTTTTTATAGACTATTTTTGTTTTATTAGTTGGACGATCTTCCTCGTCACATATGGGTACCTTCAATCATTTTTTACTTGTGACGCGAGAAACACTGACATATAACTGATCATGAGTGAAGACGGGTCTACGCAAGTATAATTCAACATTTGATAATAAATAAATAAATAAAATAAAAGTAAAAAAACAATAAATAAATAAATAACTACGTGTATTTATCAACTTTTGGAAATAAGTAGAAAATTTTATTTTTCTGTTAACAAAAATATATCTCTTATAGTAATAAAATATTTCTATGATTAAAAAAAAAATACATGAACTCATACCTTATTTTTGTAGATAATACGGAGTATTTGGTCATGTATTTGGGTTACATTAATAGTAATTAGATCAAATGATCAAATCTTTATCATATAAACACAAAATATACTTGGCACTTAATTTTATGTTCGAGGTTTTACGTTATTAATATTTTAGAAATAATAGGTTTGACCGTTTAAGGGCATCTTCAATTGCATACTAACTTCTATTCTAAATTTACTTTGACACTAATATCCATACTATAACATTAAACTTAATACTATTATAGTGTTGATGAATAATATCACTAAAAATAATGCTATACTATTTATCAATATTTTATGCTATTAAAAATGAATAAAATAGAATATACTTAAAAAGAAAATTTAATGTTAAATATATAAATTGGAAAGAATTTCGCGTTAAACGTAAAAGATAATGTTAGAGATTGTAGAAATTTATTTTTTACAGTATAAAAAATAATCCCGCAATACAAAGTAGTATAATTTACAAAATAATAATGAAAATACAGAAAAGCAAAAAGATAGTGTGGACTGTGGAGGCAACAAAAGCAATCCCAGCAAAAGAGACGTGATTGAATTCCCATTGGCAACCACGCCGGCCGGTGTCCATTGTCCCCTGCTCTCTTTTATCTTCTAGAATGTATTAGAATTTTAACTATAGTTTAAGATGTTTAAGATAATAAGATAAATGATATAAGATTGTTTTTGATGAATCAGATAAACTGAAGGTATTTATTATTGAGTCATAGCGTTTTATATTTACTCGAATCAGATAAACCGGTGTCTGATTTTATTTGGGAGGCTTGCCGACAGAATAATGAAAGGTCGACGGCAGAATAATGAAAGGTCTGATTTTATTAAACTAGTTTTTTTAGAGATACCGACATAAAAACTGTAAATAAAATCTAATATCCGTAAAAAATAAAATCTAATTTTTTTTACAAACTAATCTACTTTACCATATATGTTTCAAATGAAACTTGAACTCATTTGAGAGATCACTTCTTACACTAGGCCAAAAGCTCTTTACTTAAATTTATCAATTATTAACATTTTATGTTGACTTTAATTTTATATTTGTTAATATTAAACTTTACAGACTTTAGACCATTTGGAATGTTTACCACGAATGTAAACATCATCCCAGGTGTTTATGGTGATTAATGGTGAAACTTTTTCGTGGTCATTTGTGGTGGGGAACACGGACCACGATACACAATCAATTTCTCTCTCTCTCTCTCTCATTTAATTAAAATATATATTTTTTATTTTAATAAGAAAAAATAAGAGAGATATAGTGGTGACTATCCCAACCTTTTAGTGGTTGAATGTAGTGATGTGTTGGCACCCACCTCTATAATAGTTAGTGTTGAGTATTGTGGATGACATTATCCCATTTTGAAGACAAACGAGCCACCACTTCATATGGGACGTTGATCGGGATCTTTTGTTGTCATGGGGCTGATATGGTAAGTAACATCAATGTTTTTTTTCATTTACCTAAAAATCAAGACGCTTTGAAAAAGGAAAACAAGTTTTGAACCCTAGGACCTTCTACGTATAAAGCCAACATCTTACCATTAAGCGTTTTCAAACCATAACCTCTCACTCTCACATACAAAGACAAACCTTACCATTAAGTTGAAACAACTTTGATGTATAAATTGATGAACATTAATATATAGTACGTATAATACTGGGAGACTTTAAATGATATTATAATTATTATTATTATTATTATTTGTAACATCCTAAAATTTAAGACCGGGTTCCTAAATTAATAAAGTAAATAAATGAAAAATGATTTATATAGTTAAATCATCAAGGCATACTCATATCATTAGTTAATATGAAGTTTGGAAGTTTAGAAGTGAAAATAATAACATTTTAGAAGTTAAATGGGCAAAAGTGTCAAATTGACAAAGTGAGTTGACCAAATGGTTAACTTAGTTAGTGGAAAGGACTAAAAAAGTTATATAATGGATGGAGAAATGCTTTCTATGCCAAAACTTAAGTTAAAATCATAAATATTGAAGTTTGGTAGGTTTTAGCCAAAACAAGGAAACTTGGAGGACCAAATATGACAAATCTGAAAATAAGAATGCATCCTCTCCATTTCAGCCAAATATGAACGATGGGAGGAGAAGAGATGAAGTGAAATGGCGATTCAAGCTCAAGAGAAACCCTAGGAATCAATCTCAAGCCTTCTTGGTTCCTTTGGTGCAAGTTGTGAAGAAATCAAGTGGTTCAAGGTATACTTTCATCCTCCCTTAATGTAGAATTCGAGATTCATCTATGGATTAGGAGTTATGTATGATTTCATCTCATTTGAGGATTAGGGTTTTGGTTTCTAACCTCCCTTGAGTTGTTTTGATGATCCTAATCTCAATCCAATCATCTTATTGATGGATTTTAGGATTTGGGTGAAAACCCTCATGAACCCTAGAAATTCAAATTGGGGGTTTTATGTTTATATGTTAGATTGGAATGGATTTAATGACCTGGATGACGTTTAGAAGCAATAAATCCAATTGGAATGCTCAAACACATCTATGATGGGAGAATGTTGCATAAACATGGAATTTAGATGGTTTTAGGGAAATTATGATGAAACAATGGAATACTTTGAATATGAGCATTCGATGACTATATGATACTTTTAAACATGAGCTGATACTAATAACATTATTTGAATGCAAAAGCATGAGGACTTGAATAATGCTTAGTTGAATTTATGGAATATTTGACCATAAGGGCATCATGGGAAATCTATGCATAATGTAACACTTGAATCCTGGTAAGTTTCTCTTTTTCCCTTGGTGAGTTTATTTGTGCATTTTAGTCCTTGAGTTGTATGTGGGGCGTGCCACAAGGTACACTTAGCGTACAAGCTGTAAAGCGAGTACGCGGAGCGTACCAAATGGTACGCTTAGCGTACTCATGCGAAGGCTTGGACAAGGTTCCGGGTGGGTACGCATGGCTTAATGAAAACCCTAATTTTCAAGTGTGGTGTTAGGTGTGTCAAACCCAACAAACGATAGGGGTACAATAGACTCCAAATACATTGCTTTAATGCACTAAAACGTAGTACAAGGCAAGCAGGGTCGAACCACCGAGACACGGGACAAAAGTCTATACCTCTTTGCGCAAGGTACTTTGATCACAAGAAGGGGGATTTGTTTGCAAAAGTGAAATAATAAAATAACAATCTACTTAAAAAACATGCACAAAATGAAATAGATTTGTGAACAAGTTGTAAAAGTGTTTCCAGTTCTAGTTCTCAATGTTGTTGTTCAACTTGATTATGACTTGATGTAATTCAAGATTGCTATTCTAAGTTGGTACTGAAAGATATTAACACGCTCTAACACCTCTCGCTTGCCAAATTATCTAACCAAAACACGCTCTTTGACTAGACCTAGCTTTACTAATTCAACCTAAACACGCTCTTAGATTGTATTGAAAAACTGCATTAAGTTTTGTACAAGCTTCCCAACAATGTTCATTTCTTCTCATACGCTCGGAAGTGTGAAAACATGTGATATATGTTTTACAATAAGAAAGTTTATTGCTTGTTACCAATTATTAACTTAATAGAACGATTAGGTGCCCTAAAAGTTAATTAACTACACAAAAATTCAATTCATGAAAGTGGCCAATCAAACATAAATCAAATTTAAGGGTTCTAGTTTAAACAAGAACATAATCACTAGAATAGAATCACAAATCAAACATCAAATCATATGCTTCAAGTCAAGCAATCAACATGTTTTGAACAAGAACTAGAAACTAGGGTTTCTTAGCCACACATGGCTAAGAACAAATCAAACAAGAATAAAGATGAAATTGAAATGTTTAATGCTTACTAAAATGAAATCAAAAGTGTTAGCAATGATTAGGTCTTCTCAAAAGCTCTAAGAAATCTCTTAGAATCGCCCAAGATCGCCCCAAACTGCTCCAAAAACCGTCTGCCTTCAAAAAATGACGTCTCTTCCTGTTTTAATTAATGTTCACGTGCATGCCATGAGGCCATGCGTTTTTGGCATGGCCATGCCTTTTGTCCATGTGTTTTTGGCATGGCCATTTGTCTTGACCATGTGTTTTTGGCATGACCCATGCTTTTTGCTAAAACACAAATAAGTCTTCATTGTTGGCTCCATTTTCGGTCAAACTTCACCACGAGTCATGTTGCTCAACTATGAGATGATAAAGGACAAACACGACCCGTATCGGTGCGACAAGAATCGCGTTTCAAATGTAGTCCTTTGCTATGATGACAATGTAACACTGACTCAGGTTATGTCTTCATGCTTTCCTCCATGGAATGGCCGGTTCATCTTCTTTTCATTCTCCAAAGCTCCATGCTCCAAGTTCCATGCTTCCAAGCTCCAAGCTCCACGCTCCATATTGTCTGCAAAATAAACCAAAAAAAATAGTGAAATACCAGATATTCTTAATGAAACATGCAGTTGCCCAAATAATTAACTAAATGCAAGAATTATTAAGTAGAATGCTATGAAAGGACGGAAATAAACATGCAAAATAGGTGCATAAAATGCACCTATCAAACCTCCCCAAGCTTAGACCTTTCTTGTCCTCAAGAAAGAACAAAATTGAGAATCAACCTAGAGAAGATGATAGGCGACTAAAAAGAAACTAATATGAAAATAATGGAAGGAATGAAAAAGGACTAAATGGAATTAAGAGTGAATTCGTGCAATAAAAGAAGAACTAATGAAAATAGCATATGTACAAGAAGATTACCAAAGCTTCAAAGGTATTTTTTTTCAAATACTAATGCACTAAACAAAACAAAACGAACATATTCAATCTAATTAACCTCATTGTGTCATACAGTCAAAAGTGCACCTGTCGTGCTTTGAGATAACTTGGCATTAACCCCACAAAGATATATAGCATTTAAAGCAAGATTTTTAGCCACTCCCTAACACAACTCAACAAAATAAAAAATTACAACACTTATTCACTTTTACAGGTATTGGGTTAACATATGGAACAAATTATGGCCTTACTCTCGTGAAAACCTGTTATGACAAAAATGCTCAATCATTTTCATTTTACAAAGCATGACAGTGATCGACTCCAGCTATTTGTTGACTTCAACAATCTTTTTCTAAAAAATATTTTCTAAAAATTCCATAATACTTACCCAGATTGGTTACATGTTTCAAACCACGTACACCAGTCAAAGTAGTTTACAGTCAGTCCCAATGTCATAAGTTCAAGTCCAAGTCCAAATGAATCTTTTGGCAGCCAAACATTTTTCCTAAACATATTGTTCGATTGAACTATAAACATAAATATATACAAACTATCTAATTATATTTTCCTAAAAATAAAACTCATGGCTTTCTTTGAAATCCACGTAGCAGGCTTCCAACCAACACATCTAGGCCAGATGACCTTGGTGTGCTAGATTTAAAGAGATCCCTCGGGTTTACTTGCTCGAACCTCAAAGGCCACAGATTAGCTTTATTTGACTATCTAAACATATATATATATATATATATATATATATATATATATATATATATATATATATATATATATATATATATTATTAAGTTCATGACTTTCTATGGAACCCGTGTAGCGAACTTTCAACCCAATCAGTCCCACACAATTCAGCTTTAGGCAATTAGGTGTAGAACACCCCTCGGGGTTTACTGATTCGAGTCCCAAAGGACACAGATTAACTTAATATTTTATTTTTATTTTTATTTATTTATTTATTATTTTTTTGCTAGGCTTCTTTCTTTATATTTCCATCCTTGACTCTTTCTATTGTTGGGACATCTCACAGTCTATTACCGTGAGAGACTTCTACGACATTTTTCGGGGGACTGATGTAAACGCACAAAGACCCGTAAGTATAGTTGGAAACAATGTCCCCAAGCAGGGTATTTAGAAGGGAATAGGTAGAAAAGACTTTTTAGAGCGTTGGAGAATTCGAGTCGCTGAAATATTATATTCATTTTATGGCTCTTTTGAATCTGAAGTTTGGATATGAGTGAGCACTTACTACTCATAAGACCGGTCGTGCGTTCCAAGGGCTAACCTATACCTGTCGTTATGCTTCGGTGTTGATAACCTTACCATTTTGTGTTTTTCACGAGTAGCTTCGAGAGACGTGTTCGTGTGAGATTAGGTTGCTTCAAGATTTTTAATGAAAAACGAACAAGTTCTAATCTCAAGCCACGACTAATTTACCACTTCAACTTATTCAAGAAGATTAGGTTTCTTTATACTGAATGTTTTTTTTTGATGAAATGCATGTGGAAACTAGAACCTAATGTACAAAGACCCCTCCCCAAGCTTAAGATTAAGCATCGTCCTCGATGCTCGGAGAGGGTAGGGCAACCTACTGACCATGAATGTATAACTATTTAGAGCATATGAATGGATTCTCAACAGTTCTAGTCAAACAATTTTAAGATTCATGCATCAAACTTGAGATATGGAAGGAATGTACCATTCAAATGCTTGAATTTGTGATGTGTGCTTGACTTTTTCACGTCATCTTCAACCTCAAGAAAAGTTGAGCTCTTCAATGGTGGAATGCACAAACGGAGGTAAAATCTTCCCTTCTTCTTTACAAAATACCTCCCCAAGCTTGCTTTTGAAACCCTACAAAAGAATTTTGAAACCTAATACAAGAATCAAGTCAAAATTTACAAAGAAAAAAAACTAGAGTTTTATGCAAGATTCGATTTTGTACACTTTCATGGAGGGAATTCTACCTAGATGAAGAAGAAGATGGAGTTAGGAACTTAAAACAACAAACCTTTGAGCTTTAATGTTGGAGTGATTGATGAAAGTCAAAAGTTTATGAGTGTTTAGGAGGAGAGAGTGCACGGTCGTGAGTTGTTAGGAGGAAGAATGACACAAAACACATGGTCCAAGCCAGGCCGTGCTTTTTTTATGATAGCCCATGCGTTTTTGGAGGTAGCCTGTAGTTTTTTTTCGAAAATGTGCATGGTCTACGGACAGGCCGTGTTTTTTCAATCAGCCCATGCGTTTTTAGCATGGTCCCTGAGTTTTGGCATTAGGCCGTGCAATTTTTTTTTTGTTTTGAAACTTGCGACTCGCACGCACGGTCTAGCCATAGGTCGTGCGTTTTTTTGATCTAGCCCGCACGTTTTGGAGTTTGCCCATGCCAAAAAAATTTTTTTTATTAAAAACCTCGATGTCCACGCATGGTCATATAATTAGGCCATGCATTTTTTGCATGGCCCATGCGATTTTTTTACATGCTCGTGCGTTTTCTTTCTGTTAAACTCAAAAACTCATGTTTTTTTAACACATGACTCCCTCTCAATCTTTTAGATAGTTTTTTTTGGAACTCTAAAAAAACTCAAAAACATTGCAACACAACAAAATAAAGTAAATAAAAGATGAATTGAAAGAAAATACTCCCGAGTTGCCTCTCAGTTAGCCGCCCTTGTTTCAAGTCTTTGGCTCAACTTGCCCTTTAGATTTACTCAATGTAGTCCGGGCGTTCCAAACTATCAACCTCCATATCTTTCTCTTGGAAACCTTCATAAAAGACCTTTAACCTGTGACCATTAACCTTGAACACTTTTCCTGTTTTGTTACTCTTAATCTCGACTGCACCATGATCAAATATATTAGTAACAATGAACGGTCCCACCCACCGGGACCGTAACTTACCGGAAAACCATTTAAGTCGAGAGTCATAGAGTAATACCTTTTGACCAATCTCAAAGGTCTTACGGGAGAGTTACTTATCATGGAATGCTTTGGTCTTGCCTTTGTAGATGCGTGAGCTCTCGAAGGTTTTATTTTGGAATTCCTCCAACTCTTGAAACTTTGCCTTTCGGAGAATACCTTTTTCATGGAACCCCATGTTCTTCTTTTCATCTATAAACTTCACATTTCCCAGCATTTCATTATCCAACTTGAATTTTTCTGGAGTCTCCTTGACCAAATTTTTATCAAAGTTCCTACTTAAAGCCAACTTTAAAAAATCATGGTTAGTCAACTCAAAGCATTCTTTAGTCAAAGGCTGAACAATATCCACAAAATTTAAAGAGTGAACATCCCTTGGGTACCTCTTCTCTTCAAAAATATTGAAGTTAATGACCTCCCCATCAAATTCCATTGATAAAGTTCCATTGTAGACATCAATTTTGGTTTTTGCTGTTTTAAGAAAAGGTCTACCCAAAAGTATGGAACTTGAATTTGGAGAGTCATCATCTCCCATATCTAGAACATAAAAATCAGCTAGGAAAACAAGTTCATTGACTTGAACTAACACGTCCTCTAGTACACCTTTTGGGTGTACTATTGACCGGTCAGCAAGTTGAATGATTACACCGGTGTTGCTCAATGTTCCTACACCAATTGATTTGTAAACAAAGTACGGTAAGACATTTATAGATGCATCCAAGTCAAGCATAGCTCGAGGTACATGAAGATTCCCCAATTTGCAAGGCACAGTAAAGACACCGGGATCCTTGCACTTCGGGGGCATCCTCTTTTGCAAAACTGCTGAAATGTTCTCACCAACTTTTACTATTTCATTACCTTTAAGTTTCTTTTTTAGATATGCAGAGTTCTTTTAGGAACTTAGCATATCTAGGTACCTGTTTGATGGCATCAAGGAGTGGGATACTGACATGAACTTTCTGAAACATTTGCATGATCTCACTCTCCTCTCGTTCTTTCTTTATGCTCACCAATCTTTCGGGAAATGGAGCGACTGGAGTATATTTGACTTCGGTGGCGACAAGCTTCTTTTTGTTGGATTTTTCTTTATTTTCCCCCTTAATACTCGACTTCTTCAGCACTATCTCCTCTTCTTCTTTTTCTTGATCAACCGATATTGATGGGTTATCATAACTCTTTCCACCTCTCAATATGATAGCATATACGTTGTGCCTTGGGTTTGTCTCAGTTTTGGCAGGTAATTTTCCTTGAGATTCCAACCTACTAACAGAAGTGGCAAACTGTGAAATTTGTTGCTCTAGGTTCTTGATGCTTGCTTTTGTCTCATTTTGAAAGGTTTGGGTGCTAGTAGCCAAACTCTTCACTATGTCCTCTAAGGACATACTTGACGAACCCGCTTGTTGAGGTGGATGTTATGGCTTCCTTGGATGGAAATTTTGAGGTTGAAATGATGGTCTTTGTTGGTATGGAGGTGGTTGTCTTGGTTGATAACCCATGCGTTGATTATGGTTCCACCCTTGATTTTCTCGGGGCCGAACATAAGCTCTTTGATTATTCCCGGAATAGCCTCCCATAACATTTGCTTCTTCATATTCTTCTTCTTGCAATTGAGGACACATATTAGTCGGGTGTCCCACTTGAGTGCAAATGCCACAAGGACGGGGTGTGGATTGCACACATTTGTCCTTAGCAAGCATCATTACCACCTTAGTCAACTCGGACGATTGAGCTTCAATTTGAGGAGTGTGCACTTCTTTTACACCTCAGGGTGCATCCGTATACCAATCTTCATATTGACTAGTATGCTGTGAATCCTCCGCCATGTTTTTTATGAGATCCCGAATCTCAGTTGGGGTCTTATCGGTCAAAGATCCTCCACTTGAAGCATTAAGAAGTCTTCTTTCCCAAGGAGTCATGCCTTCAATGAAGTATTGGAGGATTTGATACTCACTAATACCATGCTTTGGGCAACGGGCACAAAGCTTTTTGAACCTCTCCCAATATGTATGAAAGGCTTCTCTTATGTGTTGTTTGATCCCAATTATCTCTCTTCTTAAGGCCGAGGCTTTCATTTCTGGGAAGTATTTGTCTAAGAAAAGGCGTGCAAGATCTACCCATATGTTGACCGTTCCCGGTGGAAGGTCATAAAGCCAATCTTTTGCTGAGTCTTGCAATGCAAAGGGGAATGCCCTAAGCTTGATTTGGTCCTCTGTGACATTGTGTGGTTTCATGCCAACACACACAACATGGAACTCTGTGAGGAACTTGTGGGGATCTTCGTTTTCTAGGCCTCTAAAGTTTGGGAGGAGGTGGATAAGACCGGATTTTAGTTCAAGGTTTGTGGTTGCCGGATAGGTGATGCAAAGAGGTTGTTGAGTAACCTCTTGCCTCGCCCATTGGCGAAGGGTTTGCTCGGGTGGTGGATTTACTATATGGTTATATCACATGGTATGAGTGGTGGTTGAAGTTTATGTGGGTGTAGTCTTTGGGCTGTTATGAGTAGGTGAAAAGTGTGGGGTGTTATTTCTGGATATGGATGGTTGAGGTGAGAATGAGAAGTTGTCTGTTTCAGTTTCTGACACACTTGAGAGGGGTATATCCTCCCAAATGTTGATGACCGGAGGGGTAGATGAAGAAGTCCCGGAAACCGATTGCCTCTTACAAAGCTTGGCTTGCTTCCGTATCCTTTTTGCAGTCTTCTCTATTTTCGTGTCAATTGGCAATGATGTACCTGTACGAAAAGATATTGGCATACACAATTAGTAACACCGTGTCCCCGGCAACTGCGCCAATTTGTTAGGTGTGTCAAACCCAAAAAATGATAGGGGTACAATAGACTCCAAATACACTGCTTTAATGCACTAAAAAGTAGTACAAGGCAAGCAGGATCAAACCACAGAGACACGGGACAAAAGTCTATACCTCTTTGCGCAAGGTACTTTGATCACAAGAAGGGGGATTTGTTTGCAAAAGTGAAATAATAAAATAAAATTATACTTTAAAAACATGCACAAAATGAAATAGATTTGTGAACAAGTTGTAAAAGTGTTTCCAGTTCTAGTTCTCAATGTTGTTGTTCAACTTGATTATGACTTGATGCAATTCAAGATTGCTATTCTAAGTTGGTACTGAAAGATATTAACACGCTCTAACACCTCTCGCTTGCCAAATTATCTAACCAAAACACGCTCTTTGACTAGACCTAGCTTTACTAATTCAACCTAAACACGCTCTTAGATTGTATTGAAAAATTGCATTAAGTTTTGTACAAGCTTCCCAACAATGTTCATTTCTTCTCATACGCCCGAAAGTGTGAAAACATGTGATATATGTTTTACAATAAGAAAACTTATTGCTTGTTACCAATTATTAACTTAATAGAACGATTAGGTGCCCTAAAAGTTAATTAACTACACAAAAATTCAATTCATGAAAGTGGCCAATCAAACATAAATCAAATTTAAGGGTTCTTGTAACATCCATAAATTTTACGCCAAATTTAAACTTTTCCAATCACAATTAAAACCCAAATAGTGTTTGTTTACAAATTGTTTTCAAATCATTATTCATCAGAGTGTCCCAAAAACAGATCATAAGGATGAGGAGCGGTACGGTCACACCTTCGCCTTGCCACGATCTCCTGAAGTACCTGAAACAATAACTGAAAACTGTAAGCCCAAGGGCTTAGTGAGCTACCCCCAAAATACCAACACCACACTGATAATATCATATCAGTAATAATCAATCAATCAATATGCATACTGGGCCATCGGCCCGACTGGACCGCCCTACCGGGCCTACAGTCTAACTGAATCTATACCGAGCCTTCGGCATGACTGGACCGCCACATGGGCCTACAGTCTCCCCGGACCGCTCATAGGGTATGTTGGCCTTCAGCACAAAGCAGGACCGCCTCAACCCAACCAACAAACAAATAATCATGTGCGCATAACTAACATATACTGGCATGTACAGACATCAAATATATTTATCTTACGGATCATCAATCATAGCGATCTCTCATAACTAGAGCACAGGCCCAACAGGCCACTAACATACCAATCCCTAAGGATCATAAAACATAACATACTGTCTATCCTGATTTCGATTTATCAGATCATAATCGCATACATCATAGCATAACCATAACAACTAAAGGGCCGGCCTTGGTGCCTTAGACCCTTTTGATACAGTGAGGATAACTCACCTCGCAGATGTCGACTCGGTAGATAAATCCCAACTCTCGGATCACTCGCCAAAGACTCCACCACCTATAACCATAGTACGAGCATACTCATAAGTCCTCAACCTCACAAGTACTCCATAAACCAACCAGTCAACCCCAGGTCAAAGTCAAAGTCCTCAGTCAAGGTCAACAGTCCCTGTTGACCTTAACTCGCCGAGTACCCTCGGCTACTCGCCGGGTTCTTTGAAGTTCTTTCCCACTCGCCGAGTCACCGGGTGACTCGTCGGGTTCTTATGATTTTCGATCGAAACTATAAGGTCACCCGTCGAGTTTCCTTCTTGCAACACGTCGGCTATACACGCATTCATAACTCGGGGAAAACTCATCCGACTCATCGAGTTGTTCATACAACTCGTCGAGTCTAAGGCAATCTTCATCGGACTCGCCGAGTTGTTCGTCAACTCGTCGAGTTCAATGGCCATCTTCATATGACTCGCCGAGTCAACCTTGCGACTCGCCGAGTTCCTTCAGTCCTTAAGCCATACATACTTATTTAAGCCATGTAATGGCTCCAAATTACAGATCCAAGCTTCTAGGACATGCTTTTCACGTAAAGTTGCAAACTTTACGTGCATGCATGACTAAAAAGGCTCTTAATGCCAAATCTAAGCTCTTAATGGGGTTTCATGCACAAGGAGGGTCTCGACCACGACCAAAACAGAAACTTTATGATTCTAGAACTTGAGAAGGGTCCAGATCTGAAGTTACAACTTCAGATCTAGCCCATAGCTCACCAATATGACTCCCAAAAATCCATAAAACCCTAAAACTCAACCACAAAGAGATCTAGAAGAAAAGGGGAGTAAAGATTGCAACTTGATACCTCCAAAAGATGCTAGTTGAGGTAAGTTCTGTTTCCCACACCGTCCTTGCCTCAAATCCTTTGCTCTTCAAGCTCTTCCCTCCAAGCCAATCTTCTTTCCAAGGTCTAAAACACACCACAAAGAGTACCACATGAATTAGGGTTTCACTGAGCTCTCAAAGACTGTAAGGAGGCCAAAGGAGGCTGAGGCTTCCTTAAATAGGGTGCAAAACCCCGAGATTTAGGGTTTCCTCTGCCAGCTCTTACTCGTCGAGTCCCTCCCTGGACTCGGCGAGTAGGTCACTTAACACGCGATCTCACCCCGCTGCTACTCGACGAGTAGGGCAACCAACTCGTCGAGTAGGACTTAAAACCAAAGAACCTTTTATTTAAATCCATACCTGAGAATCGGGGCGTTACAGTTCTAGTTTAAACAAAAACATAATCACTAGACTAGAATCACAAATCAAACATCAAATCATATGCTTCAAGTCAACCAATCAACATGTTTTGAACAAGAACTAGAAACTAGGGTTTCTTAGCCACACATGGCTAAGAACAAATCAAACAAGAATAAAGATGAAATTGAAATGTTTAATGCTTACTAAAATGAAATCAAAAGTGTTAGCAATGATTAGGTCTTCTCAAAAGCTCCAAGAAATCTCTTAGAATCGCCCAAGATCGCACCAAACTGCTCCAAAAACCGTCTGCCTTTAAAAAATGACGTCTCCTCCTGTTTTAATTAATGTTCACGTGCATGCCATGAGGCCATGCGTTTTTGGCATGGCCATGCCTTTTGTCCATGTGTTTTTAGCATGGCCATTTGTCTTGACCATGTGTTTTTGGCATGGCCCATGCTTTTTGCTAAAACACAAATAAGTCTTCATTGTTGGCTCCATCTTCGGTCAAACTTCACCACGATTCATGTTGCTCAACTATGGGATGATAAAGGACAAACACGACCCGTATCGGTGCGACAAGAACCGCATTTCAAATGTAGTCCTTTGCTATGATGACAATGTGACACTGACTCAGGTTATGTCTTCATGCTTTCCTCCATGGAATGGTCGGTTCATCTTCTTTTCATTCTCCAAAGCTCCATGCTCCAAGTTCCATGCTTCCAAGCTCCAAGCTCCACGCTCCATATTGTCTGCAAAATAAACCAAAAAAAAAAATAGTGAAATACCAGACATTCTTAATGAAACATGTAGTTGCCCAAATAATTAACTAAATGCAAGAATTATTAAGTAGAATGCTATGAAAGGACGGAAATAAACATGCAAAATAGGTGCATAAAATGCACCTATCATGTGGACACTATATAAACATCATTATGGACCACGAAACCCTTATTTTCTCAGCCTCCTCTGTCCTCCTAGCCCTATACTCGAAACCCTAAGCCTTTCTCTTGCATTTTGAGCTTATAGTGTCCATTTTGGTATGTTCTGATCAATATTCAAGAAGAAGAAGCTTGGTGCAAGGTTGTGGATCAAGGAGGAGCTTGTGGATCTCGACCTTTTGCTTCATTTCCCGCTTATTTGAGGTAAAAAGCTATGAACTTGATCAATGTTGGTTTAGATCTCTTATGTTTGAGTTTTTGTCCCTTTTTGTCCCATAAATGAGATCTAGTGGTTTGATACCACTCCAGGAGCTTTGAGTTACCACTCTTGGTGTTTCTGAGGTTCTAGATGCATAAAGTTGTCACCTTTAAGGGTTAGATCCATCCATGCATGAGTTTATGCCATTTTTGTGAAAGTATAATGTTATATCTTGAAGTTAGGATCTTTTGGGGCATGCAAAGTCACCAAGTCAGTTACTTTATGGTTCTAGACGTCTTTTAGGGCTTAGATATGTGTTTTGGGCTTTTGTTCTTAAGCATTAAGAGCTTAAGAATGATTTTTGGCTTAATGGCTTCGTACGCTGTGCGTACAAGTCCGTACGCACGGCTTGTACACACAACGTACAAACCAGGTTGCATGTACGCTTAGCATACAACTGAGTACGCCCCACGTACTTAGTTTGTTGGGCTTCGTATATTTGGGCCTCGGTTGGGTCACTTCTTTGGACCTTGTTGATTTGGGCCTAAATGGGCCATCTAGAATCAAGCTTTTGGACTAAGTAAAATTATTTGGCTTTTAGATAAGGCCATATAAAGGGTTTGGGCCCAATTTGGAAAATTGGGCCATAAATGGGCCTTGAATGATTATTTGGTTTTGGGCCTTTTAGATTGTGGATTTGGGCCTTAGTCTTGGATCACACTTGGTCAGGGGTAAAATGGTTATTTTATCCTAATTATAGATTATTGGATATAGATTGGAACTCAAGTGTTAATTGGGTGTTATTTTGTACTAATAGCTCGGGGAGTCGTCAGGACAGCAGCTAGGGATCTTCAGTGAGATTCAACATTCGAGGTGAGTTTCCTCACCATGTATGACTGGTCGAAGGCACCAATGCCGACCCATGATCTGACCTGTTAGAATACTCATTGTCTATGTGACACTAGTATGTATATGTGCTTGTATGCTTTCTGGGCGGGGCCCGATGATGATCCTGTATGCTATTAGTTGTTATGTGTTATGATTTATATGTGGGAGGGGCCCGCTATCCGAGTTAGGGCGGGGCCCGTTATACTCGTTTGGTGGGGCCCATTATCCGAGTTAGGTCGGGGCCCGTTATACTCATTGGGCGGGGCCCGTTATGCGAGTTAGGGAGGGGCCCGTTATATGCTATGTATGTATGGTATACGATATCTTGGGGAACTCACTAAGATTTCTGCTTACGGTTTTAAGTTTATGTTTCAGGTGCTTCCGGTTCCAAAGGGAAGATCTCGGGTTGACTGCATCGCACACACCATTTGGATTATGTATTTGAGATTTCACTTTGATTTTTATGATGTTTGATACACTTATTTTATTCGGGATGTATGGATAATGTTGGAATATTGTTTTTACTTAAATTAAAAATGAAATTTTTGGATCATATTTTTGGGACGTTACACATAACTACATGGTGATTGGCATCTAAGAAGTGAATGACATTCATGAACATGAATTGACACTCTAGAGATAATATTAGAGCACAAACATGAAGGGATACTAGTAAGGTTCTAGCTCTAGTGAATGTTTTGGCCAAAAGGGTAATTTGGGAACATGGAATGGAATTGAGGATTCACAGTCAAATTAGATATTTACAATGAGTTTCAGTATAGGTTCATGTACTTGATAACATTCATTTGAGTGTTCAATAAGTTGGGAACAAGCTTTGTAAGTTTTAGAATACCCAATTGATCAATGGAAAAGTTAACCCTTCTTATGGAATTTGAGGATTTATATGATCTTAAAGGTTTCAATGAACACTTAATAGACTAAGTGGAGTGTTTTAAGATGATAAAACACCTCCTAAACATGTGTGAGAACCTAAGCAAATTATACAAAGTGACTGGGAAAAGGGTCTTCAAGAACTATGCAAAGTAAGGTGTTATATTAAGAAAATTCGATAATTTTGTGTGTGCAGACCTCATTCCATGATCGTGGAATGGCAAGGCCAACTATTCCATGGGCGTGGAATGCCCTGATTAACATCATGTAATATTTTCGTAACTTTTGCATACGGACTCAGATTTACATGCAGTTTTCGCCTATGTTCATATTTTTGCATAGGGAATGAGATGAAACAATAAAATTTAGTAATGGTACCTTTCAGGGGTATTTTGGTCATTTTAATGACTTGTGTCCATGTTATATATGTGTTATTGAGAGTGTTTCTCTAAGGAAAGAAACTAGAAGAAGACTAACTAGCCTATGTGTGATTGAGGTGAGTACGTGTTAGCATTTTTCCCTCTTTGGGGTACATGGCAAAATGATTTTTTTTATTATAATAAAAATGCTTTGATATATGAAATGTTTGGAAAGAAAGTGTTAAATATTTTTGGAAATGATGTTTGGAAAGAATGCCTTGAAGGCAAGAATGTTTTAAGAGCAAAGAATGTTTTTGAAAGAAAGAATGTTTTGAAGTATAGACGTGTTACTTTTAAAATGAGCATTGTGATGCTAAAGTATGAAATATGTAAAGCATGGAAAGTCATGAAAAAAACACAAAGTAATGAAAAGAAATGGAAAGTAATGAATAAAATGGAAAGAATTGGAAAGTAATGAAAACAATATATTGTCCGGGCCATGATACCTCGTAAGAGGCACTAGAGGTATCTATCAGAGTGACGCCTCCCCTTCGCGAGATAGATGTCCTAATGAAAATGATGCATTGGTGGATTGATTTATTCTTTCCACCTTGGTCTAGACTTGGGAGTGGTTCATTTATTGGACGTAGACCCTAAGTATAAAAATGACAACAGTTTAATACCGAAATTCACCCTTAATGATAAAATAAAATGGAATATGGAAAGATGTCTTTTGAAATGAAATGATATTTATAATGCGTACGAAACGAGTTTCCCTTGAAAATGCTTGAAACTGATTTATGGTCTAAAACTATGTTTTGCAAAGATGAAACATTTTTGATGAAAATGTGATAAATGTTTTGGGTCACAAACTCACGTAGCTCACGAGACATTTTTGTCTTGCATATCTCTTTTTAATGCCATGTATTCCAGGTTGCAATTAAGGAAAAAATTGATAGATGGAAGTTAGAAGATTAAGAGATAGAGAATGGAGTGGAACTTGTTAAGTTCCTTATTTAATGTTATTGATGTAATTCGTATTTTGTTGCTATGGTTGTATGATGCTTAATGGTAACACCCAAGGTTTTGATTGTAATTGTTTTTATGGGACCGATTTTATGCTAAATGGGAGTTAATACCCAAATGTTTCTATAACCATAACATTTGAAAAAGTTTTGAAATTTTTTGGGTGTTAGCATTATTATTATTATTATTATTATTATTATTATTATTATATGTTTTATGAATGTATACATATATTTTAAATACGTTAAAAGTACATTTATATAAATATGTTAAAAAATTTATAAAAATACTTTTATACATATTTAAACGTATAAAAACATATTTATACATATTTAAATATATTTAAACTTCTTTAGCATATCTAATGTATACGATATGTGCAAAAAAAGTATAAATATATGTATATCTTTAAAACTTTATTTAAAAATATATATGCACATATTCATAAAAATATATAATACCAATAACAATATGTAAAGTCTTCTAATATTATAAATATTATATAGTAATGTTCAATGATTAATACATCATAATTGTTTCAAACTTAGTATTTAGGGATGACTTTCTTCATGAGAGGTCCTATCTTGCTACACATGCTCACCCTTTTACTTCCTCTAAGGCTATTCGTAATTGGCTATCCCCCACGCATGGGTTTCCTATGTGGCAACCCAAGTCACGCATGAACACTGCTCCGATGTCCACTGGCTTGGTTCTGATGTGGTTGCGAAGACGGGCCAAAACAACAAATCAAAACAAGGAAGCAGCAACGGTCGACTTTTTGATCGTTTTTTGTGAGAACGTTGGACCCAAAAAGAAATTATTTAATTTTTAATTTTAAACACACAGACTACAACTATAAATACCACCTATTTTCTTAACATTTCACACTACAAAAACACACAACATCTTTATATTTTCTCATTTTTTCTTCAACCTATGGAATCAAAACAAAATAACTCATCAACTACAAACACTCCAAATGATCCATATACAAATCTTAGTTACACGCAATTAATATCATCCCCAATCCAAAAACAACCTCTATTCACCAATCTTTCATATCATCCAAACTACTACCAACAACAACGACCACAACAATTTAATCAACACCAATTCCAAGCCTTTCAACAACAACATTCTCAACAATTTCAACCCCAATTTTCTCAACCTCAACAATTTCACGCACAACCTTCACAACCATCTCAAGTCCCTTTATCTCAATCACAACCTATAAACCTCGACAACGATGACGACGAACGGGTCCAAGAAAGACAACAATCAATTCGGAGAAGGCAAAAAAAGGAAAAGAACCAAAAAAAGAGAGAACTACGCAATGGACCGAAGACGAGGAGGAAACTTTAACGAAAGCTTGAATTTTCATATCACAAGATGATGACACCGAGAACGCACAATCAGATCAAAGTTTTTTGAATCGTGTTCTAGACCACTTTCATGCGCTATTAAGAAGGGAAATGGAGCGGACATACGATTCGATCAATGCAAAATGACGTGACCTACAAGCAGCTTGCACGGAATTTAACGGCATATTTGATAATCTTAAAAATATGCACAAAAGTGGTAGCAACAATTTCAATATTTTATTGACCGCATGCTACCAGTTAAAAATTACCAATAATGGTAAACCGTTCGGCAACCCAAAAGCATGAGAAGTTTTTCGTAAAGCTCCAAAATGGATCATTTATCTGGGTGAGGCGCATTCGAGATCTACCACCAGATCCTACAAAAGGCCAAGAACTTCCGAGTCCGAAGGGGGTTTTGGCCTTGACCTCAATGATGAGTTCGACAACACCGAGGGGGAGGGTCCATCGGAAATCCAACTTCGTCGACCACCGGGAAGGGACAAATCGAGAAAGGCAAGGTCTTCAAGCAAAAAAGTGGTTTGCGAAGACGTACTTGCGGAAAAATCGACAAGACTCAAGCTTTTATAGAATTTTTTTTGAATCAACGGAGGAATCTCGTCACCGATAAATAACACTTACCGATCTTCAAATCATGAATACAAAGCATCAACCGGACCTCGACCCGGAAAATCTCACGATGTTTCTAAAAATTCAATAACAAGTTTGTGAAAAATATGGAAATTAGGTTATAGTGTTTTAATATTTTAGTTTTATTTGGTATGTTTAATGTTTTTTTAGTAATTTAGGTTTTAATATTTTGTGTTTTTTTAAGTAATTTAGGATTTAAGTTTGTGTGTTTTTAATTAATGTAATGTGTTTTTAATTAATATAAATTATTTATTTATGTTTTTTTATTTAATTTAATGTCAAAAGAATAAAAAAAATAAAAAGATAAATATAGTGGAGTTGTAACTATTTCCAATGACAAGTGATTTGGTGGTGAGCTTGTAGTGGAGCTGACGAGATGTTGAGTTGACATCACTTTTTGAGTGAGTTGAATGTGACCACTCTCTATAGTCTAAGCATCGTGTTTTTTTAATTAAAGGAAATGCATTGACGAGGCGATGTGGCCTGCAACATCAAGAAAATATTCCGATTAGACCATAGGGCATATTCAGGAAACATCTTTTTGAGTGTCACATTAGCTTTCCTTCACCAAAAGGTAGAAAATGATCACCTTTTACTACCTTTCACTTTTATTTTATTTTTTAATAAAAATAATTCATTTTTAAGATTTATAATTTGAAAATTAAATATAATTTATTTAAAATGATTAATAAATACAAAATTTAATTAAAATTAAGATACTTTATTACTTAAAATAAAAATTACGTTCAAGATTAAAAAAACCTAGAAAACAACCAATATTAAAAAACACAACATAGATTTAAAAAAGAAACGACATAGAAAGCATAATTTAGAATGACATAATATCCAAATTTGAAAAAAAAAACAAAATACGTCACTCGGAATCGTTGTCATCGTGATCCTCATCATCGTCATCCTCGACATCGTCACCCTTGACAAACATATTTGAATCTTCATATAATTCGTCAAACAAATCATTGTGCCAATACTCTGTGTGGGGCTGTATGTGAGCCCTATAAACGTGCTCCACCAAATCCGCACGAAGGGCGTGATAAATGTCGCAATCATGTACTTTTTTCTATGTGTCCTATACTCTTGCGTACCAACGACTACTCCTTCGACATTTGGAAAATTTTCGTTTTCATTATATTGGCATATTGCTCTTCCTCCGTCTTCAAGAATCATATTATGTAATATGATGCACGCGTACATTATGTGTTGCAACCTTCTCGCTTCAAATGAACGTGTCCCGGTTCTTAGTACTTGCCAACGCCTCTTGAGTACACCAAATGCTCGCTTCACGTCCTTCCTAGTTGACTCTTGTGCCTGCTTAAACTTTTTTTTCATCGTTCGGACATGTCAACGATTTCACAAAAACAGATAAGATAGGATATATCCAGTTATTAAGATAGTATCCGCGCTTATATGCTACCCCATTTGCTTGAAAAGGTACATCGTGCGACTTTCCAAGGTAGATGTCATGGAATACCTACGACTGGTCTAGAACATTGATGTCGTTGTTTGCATCAGCTGGACCAAAGAATGCATGCCATATCCGAAGATCATGTGATGAGATTGCTTCTAGAACAATCGTCGGTTCTCTGTGGCCGCCTAGCGTGTACTGACCACGCCATGCATTGGGGCACAATGCCCTAGCCCAATGCATGCAATCGATACTACCTATCATTCATAGGAACCCATGCTTACTTTCATGCAATCGATGGTTACTTTGCCCAAAATACCGCTGCCCATAAACCAAAGTAACAACTTTCGAGAACTTGTACACACTTTCACGTATGGTACGCTCGGACATCCTCAAATACTCGTCCCATTTGTCTGCTCCCATGTGCTAACTGACGAATTGTGGTTGTACATTTTTGAATTGGAGAGAAACGTTTTTTGTGTCTCGCATCATGCTTCCATTTAAAATATGGAAACGGCCTTCCAAATCGCCTACAATACGTAAAAATAACTCCTTCCTCATCCGGAACCGTCGTCGAAGCTTTTCAGCGAACACGACGTCATCTGCAAAATAGTATTATATAAGAAGATCGTGTCCGACTTCGCAATTTCTCCGCAACTGCAGCTTTCTTGTTTTAGCTCGTGAACTTGAACTTTGACCTTGTCGGTTTTGAAAATACGCCACAGTTTTTGCCATGATAGAACTGACAAATAATGTCTCCTCTTAATCCGTCGAATCGGAGGAAGAAGATGAAGACATTGTGTTTTAGTGGTTTTATTGAGAGAATATGTAGAAAAAGTATAGAAATTAAGTTGGGTTGGTTTAATATTTATAGGGTGAAAAGGGATTTAAAAAATAAATAAAATAAAAATAAAAATTAAATTATAGTCGTTGGAATATATATATATATATATATATATATATATATATATATATATATATATATATATATATATATATATATATAATTTAACTATTTCCGACCGTTAGAATAAGATAAAGAAAAAAAATTAAAGGGCCAATCACAACAAGAGAGAGAGGAAGCGAGAAAGGCTTCCCTCACTCTGTACTCGCACACTCGGTATTGTGTTTCGAGGTGTGGGTAAGCTTCCTGCTCCTCCTTCTCGTGGTATACCCTTCGGCCTTAGTGCGACATCGACGTCTCATATGGATTGTTCATTGATTGATTATTATATTTTTCTTATAAATCCGAGTTTAAATATAATATATACTCTTCACAAACATTCAAAATACCATATTCACAAAAATTATTCTTTTAATCAATTTAAAAACAAAAAAAAAGTTCCTCTTGAACCAATTCACACTTTCACCGCTTCGATTTTTATCATTAAATTTTTAAATAGTTAAAAATCAAAATCTTTCATTATTCTCAATTTCACATCATATGGTAATTAAGCCAGAGTTTTATTATTTCTATATGAAATGCTTCCTAAATGTAAAAATGATGCTATTTTTTTGGAAATTGAGTAAACTAACCCATATAAAAGAACAGTGGCGGAGGGAAAGTGCTCCTCGCCGGCCGTTTGTTGTTGTCTTCCCGGTGGTTCGACGGTCACCACCGAACCACCTTCATCTGGCACCTCTCCTGCGACCACTATGGGTGGTGGCGTTTCTTCCAACGCCGCTATTGGCCGAATGAGACTAGCCGGTGTCCCACTGGAACCTCTATTGTCGCCTGATGCCATTTCTTTCTCGTGAACAATGTGCTTTTGGCTGTGTCTTTTGTCACACAACAGATGACGCCAAATAATGTGACATTGGTCTTAGGTTTCTGTGAGCTTCGACACCGACAGTTTAATTGTTCCTGTAAGATCACAACGGAAAGAAGGTCGTCAGCCGTTTCCGGGAGGAGCTCCCGGAAAGACGCTCCGACGGTCAAGTTAGTTGGGTGAATTTGGGTTTTTGGGAGTATTACTTGGAGAAGGCTACTTACCTGTCGGGGCTGTGAGCGTAGCCTTTTATACTAGGCGCTCATGATCGTTCGTACGAGACTGGATCGCTAGAGGCGATAGGATCAGGGGCGCTGATTGGAGGATCGTGCTCCTCTATCTGTCAGAGCGCTGCTATTGGTGCTGCCAATAGTGCCCAGATTGTCTGCTTTGTCGCTTGACCGTATCATTTGTCTTGGAGTGGAAGGCGTCCTTAGCGGACGCGAGCCTTTCTGAGGGAGTGCCTTGCCCTTAGAGGCGCTAGCGAGCGCGAGGGTTTACTAGGTCTCTCCCGCCGGGCGCGCTGAGCCTTCGGGCGTTCTGGCGCGGTTCTTTTCGTGTTTGCTAGGGCACGTTATCATATATATATATATATATATATATATATATATATATATATATATATATATATATATATATATATATATATATATATATATTACCTAATGATTTTTAAATCGTAAAGTTGGTTCAAACTCAAATTAGTTGAAAAGATAAATAATTTGGCTTGTTTGTTATTGATAATTGAACACGTCTATAGTGAAAAATAATTGATATTTTTTTTTTACTCTTTTTTATATTTGTCTTTAAGGGACCATTTTTTTTCTTTTCGCCCTGGCCCCATATATGTTTGGAACGGCCCTAGTTTCTGAACGCATATCACAAACTCTGTTTTATCCATTTGTTGATGAATATGAGAACAAAAATTAGCAAACAAGAGAGAATTGGTTACCAAAAACGAGGAAGGTCGCGTTTCCCTGTGGTTTGTGTAATATAATGAAATCAAACATCGTCGACTCCATCAATACGTTATTAAAAGACGCACGAAAACTACCAATAACGATGTTTATTGATTTCTTTCGAGCAACTATACAACAATGGTGATGTTAAAAACATAATGCCGGAGGTAATTGTTTAAATTATAATACTTCCATTGTAATTCTACTATAACTTAGCGTGCATGACAAGATACACGCATATACGTATATGAATGGTTTTATCACTTAATATAAGTAAAAAAAATTTTTTACTAAATTCTTTTGACAAAATTGCAAAAAAGTCCCTGTGGTATGTATTTTTCTGGGGTTTTAGTCCAAACCTTGGATTTTTTAGATTGATGGTCATTTTGAGCTAGTTTACATGCAGTTTTGGTTCCTGTCCAAACTAAAAAGACTATTATACCCTTAATGAATTTAGTTTTCATTTTTCTTTCACTTTTTAAAATTATTATTATTATTAAATATAAAACCGGGCCTACCTCTCTCTCCTCTCTCTCTCAACTGGTACGCCATCATATTTTCCCTCTCGTCCTTTCTTCTTTAACACACAAACACATACCCACCCACCACCGTTAGCCACCACTATTCGCCACCACCACCATCAATTATTCTATCTCTATCTCTCTCACTCTCACTATCCCCCTCTCTCTCTCTCTCTCTCTCTCTCTCTCTCTCTCTCTCTCTCTCTTATCCCTCATACACGCATCAAAGAAAGTAAAACTCAAGATCATCTTCATCCGATGTTGACTGAAGATCTGACGATGATTTGGCGGCAGAAGGAAAAGAGACCGAGTGATAAATCGATCGATCGATACAGAAGGAAAGAAATCATGGGTCAAGGAAAAGAAAGTGGCTGCAAAAATCTGGCAGGGACCTTAGATCTAGATGCAACTTTCTGGCGACGGTGAAGCAAACCACACCCCCCCCCCCCCCCCCCCCAATTCATCTTCTCCAACCAAACCCCCTGGTTGCAGCCCCAAATAGGTCTAATTTCTTCCAGTTTTTTTGTGGTCATGCTCCAATGTATCAAAATCCTTGCGTGAATTTGTGGTCTCGCTTATTCTTTCCTTGCTTCGGTGGTGTTGTTTGGCTCTGATGAACTTCTTCTTACCCTCCAAATCCAGAAATCTAGAAATCAAAATCGAGTACTGTTCATCGTCTTCTACAACAACGATTACAATGGATTCAGATGATTTCATAACACGAACCCATGGTTTCTCTGTTTCAATTTGGATTGTAGATGATGGAGATGGTGATGTGGTGCAGAAGTGTTTAGCGATGTAGGGGTGGAGATTTATCAAACGCAGATTAAGCTGACATGCTTGTAAAATCAATCGACGACTAAGGTTCTTGAGGCCCACCTCACCGTCTCCTTCTTTCTTTCCCCTTCATTCGTTCCTTTTTTTCCTTTCAGTCCATCGTCTTGAAGCAGTGAAGTCAAACCTACATTAATATGGCAGAGTTAGGGGCTTAGGGTTGTACACACAAAGATAGATCGATCTGCATAGTTGGGGATGTGAGGCAGAGTAGATGCGATGCAGTGGTGGATGAAGATGGTCAATGGAGGTTATGGCTAAAGTGAAGGTTGGTAGAGATTGACTGGTTTTCCAATTACAGGGATGATCAAGGCATTTATCATTTTCAATTTATGAACATATTTAATGTTTTAGGGTTGCAATTGGATGAACTGGATGGAGAATATGAACTTTGGATGACTTTGTGGGGAGAGAGAGAGCCCTGGTTATTTATTTTCTTTTTCCTTTAAATTAAATAGAAAAAATATAAAAAAAATATCAGAAAGCGCATTTTCAGTTTTCTGAAGGACCACAAGCAAACATGGTCAAAAGGATCACGAAGCCAAAAGAAGTCAGGTTTGGACTAAAACAAAAAAAAAATGGATATAAAGGGACAATTTTTGCAATTTAGTCAATTCTTTTTCCTGAAGTTGAAACTATTGATTGCAAAAAGATTTAAAAACCAGCAACTCCATGTCCTTGTTGGCAATGGCATGACTTGACCCTATAGTCTATACTAATGATTTTAGTACAAGTTGCGGTAGGTGAATCAACATCATGGGTGGAGAACGGATCCTTTGATATAATTGCCAAATATGGAATCCTAGGTGGCGTGGGGGAACCACCTAGAGATTGTGATGGGAGGTTGTTGGGAAATAATCTTTTTTTGTGTCGCAAGTGTTCTCCCTTTCATAACATCTGGCAAATCATCGGTCAATATGCTCCGAGAGTCTTCTACTACATTCTTGACTGGATAAATAAAGTCAACTGTAGGAATTTCATGGATGTCTGGAAGTTGTAATTCGTCTATATCAACAGCTTTGAACTTCATACGCTCTTTTAAAAAGGATAAATCACTCGTTTCCATCTAAATCCTCCATATTACTAGCCATTAACTCATCAATGAGCTTGTGGGCCCTGTTCAGCTGTTCTCACTCTTACTCATTGATGATCCTGTTCCCACGAAAGAGAGAAAAATCTAGTAAGTTACATACTGTATCAAATAAATAGAAGGCTAATTATTGATCCTTTGAAATAACTTTTGATCAACTAATACAATGATGCCCTCTACAAAGAGCAAAACGTATCTCATTTAGACTAATGTACTGAGTTCAAGGGTTTAACCCCTCAAACTAAAAAAATTGCAGCAATCTTTCAATACTAATTTAGCTTTCAAAAATCTTTCAATCATTAAAGTTTTCAACATTTGAAAAATGAAGCAAACTTAAAAATAACAACAATCTATCAATACTAAAAATTAACAACAACCTTTTAATATTTTAGCCTTTAAAGAAAGAAACTTATTTAGCAACAATTTTTAACTCTCTCCTCAAAAATCAGAATTCAGAGCACATAATAAGAGTCTAAGAGATTGTAATTCGTAGATCATAGGACATGAAGATGGGAAATTTGATTTATCATTGATACCTAAAGCAATCAAGCAAAACACGAACTATAAGAAACTTTTTGTTACCTCTGTACTCTGCAGTCTTCAGTTCTGGAATAATAAATATATGCTTTACAATCCGTCTTCGTCTTCAAAAGCCGATGACGTTGCGTTTACCTACCCTGCCGCCTGGGTCGTATGTATGTACCATTTAGCCACTCAATTGAACCCTTTAGCCCATTACTGCCCTAGGCCATGGCCCAAGCTTGCCCACCCCTTGGGCCGGCCCGGTCCAACATTTCGTACACGTTCCGTTGCATATGATTTCTACTGTATCCACCAAATGCAATGGCCTCGTGATTTCCCGTTTGCTACAACAAAGCATTAATCCATTACAAGATTGCAGGATTTTAATCCCGCTAGAATCAGGGTAGAAGTCAAGCTTTAAATGAGGGGGAATGATAGTGTTCTCACCAACAAATCGTATCATACATATTGTAGACATAAAAGGGTTGAATGTTTTTTATACACGTGGGTGAAAAGCGGAACGTCAATGTTTGGATAGAGAGAGATAGAGAGAGACAGAAGCACAAAAATATTCTACCCCTAACCATCACATACACCTGAGATTGTGACCATTGCATATGGTCTTAAACGTACAACAAAAATAATAATTAAAAATAGCTTTTTTTCATGAACTTTTAAGTATTAGCCTGAATTCAAAAGAACGGTGAAAACCACATACTTTTTTCAATCAAGGACATTTCCTAGTCAAGTCAACGTCAGCAAAGCATTAAAGCGTTAGGCAAAGCTTCCATGGCAAGCTAATAAGCTATCAGCTTCCATGACAAAACTTAAAAACACACCTTAAATACCCTTTCTTCAAGTCTTTCAACCCAGTCCAAAAATGGTGAACACCAGATCCAAAATCAAGAAAATCCAGAACACCATAAACCTCTGGTTCTCAAAGGCTGCCATGGCGGACAACAATCATCTGGCCACGGAGTCTGGAGCTCTGATCGGTTCCAACGACGATCTTTTAATTGAAATCCTTCTCCGATTGCCTGTTACCTCTGTTCTTCGATTCAAATCTGTATCCAAACACTGGCGTTCCCTTTTGAGTAACCGGCGATTTACCCTGCTGTTTAAAAATGCTTCCTTCTCTCCTGGCTTTTTTGGCTTTTTTGGTCGCAGTTTGTATATTCCATTTGATGATGAGAACCGAAGTACTCCTCCTTTTCGTGATCTCGACTTCTATCCTGATCCTCATGGTATTAAAATCGTGCAATCTTGTAACGGATTGCTGCTTTGTTGTAGCAATGAAGGGGATGAACGTGTGCGTAAATATTATGTATTTAATCCTACCACCAAGCAATTTGCAGTCATCCCATCAATTCTCGGAGGCATGGCTGTTCGTGAAACCATCCTTTTTATGGCTCTGGCATTTCATCAAACAGATTGTGTTCACTACAAGGTTGTTTGCTTTTACTTTCCTGAGCCTGACGATGTGGTTAAGGTTCAAATCTACTCCTCAGAAACAGGGAAATGGAAGATTTCAGATGATTATATCTCTTTACCCGATTACTATATTCCACCCTTGGACTACATAGTTTTTTGGAATCAAGCGATCCACTGGGTTCCCTTCGGCGACAAGTCATACTTCAAGCTCGACACAGAAGAATTTCAATCGCTGCCCTTACCTGTGAGAGTGGCGTCTTCTGAAGCTTATGAAAGCATGGATCATTTTATGACCCTTTACTTCGGGGAGTCGCGAGGCCATCTGCATTTGGTGAAGAGGGTCGATCCCAGTGAGAGCCGTTTACAGATGAATGTGTTCGAGATGTTAAACGATTATTCTGGGTGGTTTCTTAAGTATCGAGTTGACCTTGATGAACTTCCGGATGCTTATCCTGAGATGATCAATAGCTATTTTGATCCATTGAGCTTGGGTTATTACATATTTGAAGTGCTTGATGTGGTTAGGGGTGAACATGAAGAAGAAGAAGAAGAAACATTTATGGTGATCAGAGTTCCAGGGAAGGTCATAAGGTAATAATGTTGTGGACAAGAGTTTCAAGCAGATATCTGACAAGATCGGACAAACGAGACGCAAACATGCTCATCGTTATATTGAATCTTTGGTGTCTTTCTAATATGTGTAAGGTCCAGTTTGTGTGTAACCTTCAAAATCCTATTTTCTACTATTACTTTATACAGAATCAAAGAAGGCTAGCTCGCTCTTAAAAGCACGTCCAATTGAAGGTTTTACATTGATTTTTACTATTTTAATTAGTCTTTGAAAATGTTATATACCATTGGCACAAAAAGACTATATATTGTTGTTATTTACTTCAACCATAAGAACAAAAAAAAAAAAAAAATGGAAGTACAAAGTTACTTTTGGGTAGATTTTTAAATATACAATGTCTCGATACAAAAAAAAAAATTTTAAAAAAAAAAAAAGTGCAATGGTGTAAAAGTATGAAATAGTAGCATGTTATTATTATTTCTTTCAAGGTGGGTCAATAACTCAATATACTGTGAATCCAGAGGACAACATTTGTGTCTGAAAATGATCTTAAGCATTGACATGCAGTAGCCCACATGAAGTATGTTATGAACAACCCATCTTGGTTAATCGAATAAAATTGTTTTCTCTTGCAAACCAACAGGCTCAGGAGTCTTCTGTTATGTTTAATTACTTATTCTTTGTAGATAAAGATTTTCATTTTAAATATAAAATATTAATTTGAGTTGAAAATTACATCGAGACCGAAGGAAAACCAACAAGTTGTGCCGCTACCATTTTCTTTATTGCAAAACTAAGTGTACTAAAAACTATGTCCACTGATCTCAGATCATAACATTACAATTTATGACTCGTCAGATTATATTGATGAGCTCCATACCTTTAGGTGTTACCAAACCAAAAGTATCAAAAGCAAATGATATAAACACGTGTTGATTATCTATACACGTTTTCTCAAGCTTTGTTACTTTACGATAAATAATATTTAAAACAGTTTGTCTTGTAGTGAAACCCCACTCCTCTACTCTGCTCGAGGGAAACTTGTTAAACCCATACATGCATGTTTCCCTCCCATATATATTAAAAAACCTAAACATATGTCGATCTAAGTGTTAATCTTTGTAACATCTTTATTTCGAGCCTAGACTTTTTATCTGTTTTTAGTGGAATTTTTTTTTTTGGAAAATAAAATAAATAGATAATTAAAAATAAAAATAAAACAATTATCTATTTTATTAGTTTAAGAAATAGATCTATAATTAAATAATATCAAAAAGTTATGTTTTTGTGTGGTAGATTTACTTTGATCAAATTAGTTCTTGGGTATTTATTACCTTTCTTTGTTCAAAATCCTTTGTAAGATGTATTAGATGTTCGAGGTCACTAGAGCTAATTTTCATTGGTTCTCTCACGGTTTTGATTGAAGCCTTACTACTCAAATGGCATTGGAGATTTGAGACTTGTCACACGGTGTTATGGGTTCAAGTTTTTAAATCTATTCATGATTGGAAAGGTGGTTTTGTGATGATGGTCAAAATTTAAAGTCTAAAGGAATTTGGTCTTCTCTTGTCGATATCGTGCTTAGACTTTATAAAAATCAAATGATCATGTTGGAACCGATCATAGCTCCAGAGTCCGGGCTTTGTTGCTAGATGATTGGAGTCCCCCATATAGGTGGGAGTTTTGAAATTTTAGTGGTATTCTTAGGCCTGTAAATGGGGCGGGTGTGGAGCGAATCACCATTGATCCAAAATTGTTTAAAAATTTGAAAACATGATCCGCCCCGATCCATCAACCCTCAGGGTTCTGAATAATCAAATCTATACCCATATCCAACGAATACCTGACCCATTAATACGACCATTTTACAATAATAAAATTACATAATTTTGATGTGTGCCACAAAGTAATAATTTTCAGTAAAAAAAGATAAAATGTCTACTAAAACAAGAATTACATTACTAAAACTCAAAATCCAATATAACAAAAAATACTTAATACTCAAAATGCAATAAAATACGAATTACATTTTACTTAGACATCGAGTGGAAAACTTTTTTGTTTCATTGTGGGTAGCCAATCTTGTGTAGCCACCAAAGTCTCTACAGTTTCAGGTAACATGGAAGAACGACATTCATCGATTATTCTTCCTCCAACACTAAATGCAGTCTCGAATGCAACACTAGTTGTTGGGACAACTAAAATGTCGCGTGCAATCTTAGCTAAAGTAGGATGCTTGACACTATTAGCTTTCCACCAATTTAGAATATTAAATGACTCGCTTATTCGAGAGGTAGGTTCTTTTAAATACATCTCTAACTCGGTTTTACATGTATCAACTACATTCTATTTCCTTTCATACCAAGAATCAAACCTACTTAATTCATCATCATTGGAATGTATCTCATTTGAAGAACCATGAACTTCTTGGCTTGATTCTACAATTGAATGAGATAAACAATATTCTTCATACTCATTAAAAAGATCAAAGAAAGCATCGCAAAGATTTTCAATATACGAAGCAGCAAGAGAAGAATGGATATTATTCAGTAATACTCGACCAAACTCATTTTTTACCTCGGATCAAGTACAACAACAACCGATAATACCAAACAAAATTCATCCCTATTTTTTTTAAACTTTAACTTCATTAGGGCAGCCAACTTTTGAAAAAAAAAAAAAACATATTCAATTAGTCTGCCACTTCATCGATTTGTTGCTATATAGAAGTGTTCTAAGCAATTATTTATCACATGGGCAACTTTCCACTCATCATTATTGGACGAAATTTATAATTTTGATTTGTTTATGCCAAACCCTAAAATACCTCTTTCATTTCTAGAGCAGCACTTTGGATCATAGATGGGACAATCTATTTTAACTTTTTTCTTATCTTTAAGTTTGCATTGAGTTTTTGCATTATTAAACTTTTGTGAAGCAAATGGAGATCACTTCAAGTATTTTTATAGTTTCGTATCTTATCTTTCTAATTTGTTAACATGGCCTTAGTTCCATACTTGCAAATCCGAAACCAAGATCCTACATTTTTAATATTGGGAAGACTAGTGATTTTTAATATGGTAGGCTCAGATCAAAACTTAAATGATAAAAGAAATCAAGTCTGGTAATGTAGTACATTTGAAAGAAAAAAGAAATCCACAAATAATCCATATATATTTTTTTGCAATATTAAAAGTAAAAACAAAGATACTGTAGTGCAAACTTTTGATAATTTTTTCTGTAAGGTTATTTTCATATTATATTTTGCAATTAAAAGTCTATAATGAAAACCATATAATTTTGTAAACTAGGAAAAACTCCGGTCTAACATTAACCAAGTTTTGGACAAATATCCATAAAAAATTGAAGTTCCACTGTTAATACTTGATACTATAAACAACATACAAGCAGGGGCGGACCCAAGAATTTTCCGAAGAGAGGGCAAAAAAAAATTTATAACTTTTTATGAGGGGCAAATATTTTTGAAGTGTCAAAATATATAATTTTGAATAGTTAAAATATAATTTAAAAAAAAAACGATTTTTAATAATAATAAATTTGTTGTCGGGGCAGCTGCCCGCCTGCCTCCATTGTAGGACCGCCTCTGCAAACAAGTAACCAAATCTTGTAAAAATATTATAAAAAATACTTAAAACCATAAATGCAAAATTAGATTAAGAAAATATTAGACCTAAAAATGCAAACATATCGACCAAATTTGTAATCTAATCTAATATTTTTCTAATGAATGTTGTTGGAATGGGAAAAAAAAATGGAAATTCAATTTACACAAATTTAAAGTCTTTTTGTTGACAGGGTTTTAGTTTTAGAGGCCTTAAAATTATTTGACAAATTCGCGTCAACATGATCTTTGGTAAAGCTTCCAAGGCAATCTTGTTTTCTGTTTACTCTCAGCTTCCACTGCAATCTTTGACCATGAAACCACACCTTAAATACACCACCTCTTCAACGCCTTCTACCCACTCCAAAAATGACGAACACCAGATCCAAAATCAAAAAAACCCAGAATACCAAGAACAACCAGTCTGCAGCTTTAATAGATTCAAACGATGATGTTTTGATCGAAATCCTTCTCCGACTTCCTGTTACCTCTGTTCTGCAATTCAAATCTGTATCCAAACACTGTCGTTCCCTTTTGTGTGACCCGCGTTTTACCCTCCTGTATAAAAGATCTTCAATCTCTCCTGGCTTCTTTTATTACAACATGTATATCCGATTTGATGGTGAGAACCCAAGTTACCCAGCAACTCCCCCTCGTTGTAATCTCGACTTTTACCCTGATCCTTGTGGCATTAAAATCCTGCAATCCTGTAATGGATTAATGCTCTGTTGTAGCAAACGAGGGAGCCAACGTGATCGTAGATATTATGTATTCAATCCCACCACCAGGCAATTTGTAATCATCCCATCGGTTCCTGGAGGCAAGGATGTTCGCAAAAATATCCGTTTTATGGGTCTGGCATTTGATCGAACAGATTGTGTCCACTTCAAAGTTGTTTGTGTTAATCTTGCTAAACCTAAGGAGGACCTATTTCAGATTCAAATCTATTCGTCTGAGACACGGAAATGGAAGATTTCAGATGAATCTATTTCTGCTCCGCATAATACGTACTTCTTCTATGGTGTTTATTGGAATCAAGCGATTCATTGGGTTCCCAACACTTTTAAGCTATCTTGCTTTAAACTCGACACGGAAGAGTTTACACCGTTGCCATTGACAGTGCCGGATGCATCTTGTGGAGGTTATCAATTCGGGTATATGCCCATTTACTTTGGGGAGTCACGAGGCCATCTTCATTTGGCGGATACTCCTGATGGCAGTCGGAACCATTTGCAATTGAACGTGTACGAGATGTTGAAGGATCATTCTGGGTGGTTTGTTAAGTATCGAGTGGAGCTTGTTGAGTTTCTGAATGCTTACCCGGAGATGATCCGTATAAACCCAGATCCTTCAATCCCAATTTATTACGATTATCAGTTGTTAGATGTGGTTAGGGGTGAAGAAGAAGATGAAACCTTCATGGTGATACAAATTCCAGGGAACCGGATTATTAGGTACAATGTTGCCGATAAGAGTTTCAAGCAGGTATTTGATACGAGCCCCTTTTACAGTGGACCAATCGGGCTCGAAGAAGTTCATCCTTATGTTGAAACAATAGTTTCTTTATAAAAAGTCCGATATGTGTGTGTAAACTAGTGGGATTTACTATATGTTGCGGCGGTTATTAATCATATACTTTTTTTAATAATAAACTAGATAGGAAACCCGGGGTTGGATTCGGCACTAATGAGAAGAAAACCGACGGGATCCTCAATATATCGTTGGTGATTTGATGACCATTGCTCATATTGGTATCAAAATGTAAGTATGTTGCTATTATGGGTAAGAAATATACTTACAAAAAATTGAATTTGAATCAACTGTATAAAATTTAAAAGTCTAATCCTAAGTTACAAAACCAATAATACACTCGGTGATCCCGAAATGACCAATTTACCCCTACTTACTTTCCTGCCATCATCACCTCCCATCCTAGTTACTGAAATGACCAACTTCTCTCTGCAACTCCATGTTAAAGCAACACAACCATCTGCCCATCGTACCTGTCAAAAAACTTGTACACCTCATCAAAAAAAAAAAAAAAAAATACGTTTATTTCATTCGCCTTTGTACAAAGGTTTTCACTTCTCAGAAAACGCATTCAACCCTTCTAACCTGTCATCCGTGACCAATATCTCTTCATAGCATTCTTCTTCCAATAAACCAGACCCGATCTCCATTTCTAAACCATGGCTAATCACTCTTTTAGCCATCCGTATAGCCACAGGACCCTAATAACATCATCTTACATCTTACATCATAATATTATATCATAATAAAAAACATTTCATATAATATTAATAAACGTACCTTTTGATTTATATCAAGCGCCTTTGAGTAAGCATCACCCGCAGGAGCACAGTAATACATGAAATTATTCTATGGTTTGTACTTTATTTTTTCTACCCATAATAACAATGTGCTTATATTTATTTGGTTATCAATATGGGCATTTTAATTTATATGTTACATATTTTTAATATTAGTATATAAATATACAAATAAAATACCAAATGACAATGCTTCTTTGGGTGTGATCTTTCGGCCTGTGAAAATAAGTTCTTTGGCTATTGAGCTTCCAATTAACCTAGGAAGCCTCTGTGTCCCTCCAGCCCTGTAAAAAATATATAAAAATATGACAACCATTTTTTTTATAAAAATGTATATATTTGTTCTTATATTACCGGTTTCTGGTAAGCCCAGTTTGGCATCTTCTCCTGATGACGTCAAATTATTAGAAAATGAAACTTGTGTAAAAAATCATAAATAATTATTGCGAGCCTTTGATCTAGAAAACACATATCTGGATATCAGTCTCCGACCGTTGGATGGTCTCTAGCAGCTTATATCAGGTATGGAATTTAGGGACTTTGTTACAGAAATACAGAACATTGTTCTGAAATACTCATGATCTCTTACAGAAGTGCTAGTATCAAAATTAGATGAAAAACTACTAAAACTAATCGAAACAAATGAGGCGTTATAAACTTTAAAGAGCGAAGATGAAAGTCATGAAATCAGATTCGTGACTACTAATTAACAAAGTCCCAAATGAAAGAGCCAAGTGATGAGTAAAAACTTAATATTAGATTATTATCCATAAAAAAAGATACATTAAGTTGACTTGAGATCAATCCAGTAATTATCAATGATAATGTACATATCAATGATAGTTTCAGCAAAATTTAATTTCACTTAAATCTAACAATTGAAAGACTAAAATTAAGACAAATTGAAGAGGAAAACTAACCTGGTCTGTTGGTCATTATGTGAGGGAGCAGATAAAACCAGTCAATACCATTTCATAAATTGCAAAACAAAATAATGACATCAATATTGTATTTAATTGAAAACTTCATCAGACGAACGCAGCTACTATGTTCGCTAGTCGTAAAAATGAGGTCATCCAAGCACAACATTGTAGATCAATGAAACGACCTGTGAATTCTAAACAATCACACTACAATCAGATGAATTAGGTCTTCAAGGGGGCAAAATCAAATTGTTTCAGAACAAAAAATCAAAACAAAAAGAAAAAAAAGAGATTCGTAGAAGCACTGATGATTTACCCTTTGAAGATGAAGATGGTTCTGACTAAGCGGAGGTTAGGGTTCTGAGATCGGAAGGTCTAACATATATTTCTCTAGAAAGAATCGGCTCGAACTCGAACTCGGGCTCAAAGAATTCAGTCCAGAAATCTCAAATACACACAAAATCAGACCGTTTGTTGTTCATCTACCTCAACATCATAAAGCATTATCTGTGGAAATATAATGAAAATGTTTAAAAAAAGTCAACATCATAAAGCATTATCTGTGGAAATATAATGAAAATGTTTAAAAAAAATGGAAGTGATTTGTAAACCAACAGTTTTTTGTCATACATAACAATTCATGCATTATATAGTTGTACAATACAACATTTTAAAGCACTAATTGTTGTGTATGGAGAAAAATTGTTGTGTACAGATCAGTTCTCTTTAAAAAAAAACGTTCCTGTGTTATTCGAGTATATTTTTGTAATGACCGTAATATAAGTAACTACAGTCGGCCAAATCTGTGGACGGGCCGGTCCATTAGTTTTCAATGCCTTGGGCGAGATAATAAAATAATGCCAATGCCCTTATATTTGTGTCAAACGATAAGAAAATGCATATAAATTTTCTATGACAAAAGTGCAAATAATTTTATAGTAAAATAACACATAAATATAAACAAAGACATATAAAACCACCTAAAATGATACCTGAATGCATTCTATAAATAAATTGTCCATCAAAATCATATTCCTAACCATTTGACACAGTGGAGGCATAATTTGTTTTTAATTCATCATCAAGTTAAAAAAAATCATGAAACAAAATCCATAAACAGATTCATAATGTGATCCATTGATCTTCATGCCTCTAGATATGCTTCTTTCCCCTTTAGTGGATTTTCTCTTTCCATTGGTCAATCTTTTTTCATTGTATAAAAAAGATGAAAGGAATGCTTTTTGTGGCACTCTAAAAATTCATTTGGCGTATGTTAAGTCATAATTTCTTTTTCACACATCTAGTAGTCTCCACATGTGCCTTCTGGTGCATAGAAATAGAACCTTAATATCTGTAATTGATATTATGAAGTGAGGTCCTCTTATAGAAAGGAGAATCATAATGGTGCAAGAAGCATTATAATCTTCATTAAATAGCAAAAAAAAGAGTTCTGGAATTTAGTGAAATAAATTTTAAATAGACAAACCTCCTGATAGTAGCAAAGTTGCAGCAACACCAGAAACAAATCGCACAACTTCTGTCTCGATGTGTCAAGATGAATAGTCAAATGAGGCAATGAACATGTTATAAAAGTCTACACAAAATGCATCAGATAATTACTTCTTTAACAATATCAACACCAAAGTTTTTCCACTTTTCAGTAATTGAAGCAAATTCATTGCTGTCATAAAACATTTCTTACGGGTGAAGAAAAAAATTGAAATTATTTTGAAATTGAAATGAGTTCATATTGTCATAATTAAGAACCAAAGAGAATACTAATGTTGGTGTTAGAACATACCATATTTGTATGTTACAATTAATAAATTTCTAAATTTTACAAACAAAATCCCTTACTCGTCTATTAGATGTCAAAATCAATGAAAGTAAGATAATGAATTATTGAAAAATTAAAACAACAGAAACCCTAAATTCTCCAGAGCATCATTATATCAATAGGAACATGAAATCTATCGGGAGACGGTATTAGAAAAGGAAAGTGATATTTCCACTTCTTCTTTTGATCCATCCACTTAATAAATTTATGGTTTTCCTTTTCTACCCTTTATAACCACCGTTCCTAACACGATTTTTTTTCCTTATTTTGATTTTGTATTCTATTTTAATTTTGATTTTTATACTTAGAAACCAAGTTCCATCATTTACCCATTCGAACTTAATTGGTTTTATTTTTACTTTATTTTAATATATATATATATATATATATATATATATATATATATATATATATATATATATAAAGAGGTAAGTTTAATTAAAAAAATAAAAAAATGTTGAAAATGAGAAAATCAGTATCAGCCACTCATTTATATCTTCTCGCGAAACCTTCCGTCGTACCAGTGCGTAGGGGGAGAGGTATTATTTATAAGTGAATACAAATTTACTCATATTCATATAAACTCAAAGTAAATAACGAAAGTTGAACGTATCAAACCTGATTGATGGAAGAAAAACGTTTGCTAAAAAAGGGGAGGAGGTGGAGGAAATCGAACGATCTGAACTGAATGGTGTGGTGGCTGGATCCGACGATAGTGATGGTTCTGAGGGGCGTCGCAATTGGAAGTGGGAGGAGTGAAATGGTAGATGCTGGATTTTTTCCATCCAAAGATAGACAGAAGAGAGATAGGCGGTGGGGGTAAAGATTACAGAAATCGGAATATCATTGGCTGAGAGAAACGGTGAAACAAAGGCACAAAACACGTGTCCAGTAAAATATAGACAATGATAGAAAAAATACCCAAAGCAGAAAGTTAAATGTTTTTTAACATAAATATAAATAGAGGACCCAATTTGCCATAAGGGAGGATAATTTTAATATATATATATATATATATATATATATATATATATATATATATATATATATATATATATATATATATATAGGGGATAGGGAATATACATTACAGTCCCACCTAAGCTTAGGTATTAAACCTCTAAAATATGTCGTTTTAACTTGCTAAATATACCCGGGTTGGTTTCACTTGGTACATATACCATCCCCCATAACATTTCTTTCTTTCATTATCGTTTTACCATCTCTGTTTTCTTTCCTCCATTATCGTTTATTACTTCACCCAAGTGAACATTACTAAACCCTAAACCTAAACCCTAAACCCTAAACCCTAAACCCTAAACCCTAAACCTAAACCCTAAACCATAAACCCTAAACCTAAACCTAAACCCTAAACCCTAAACCATATTGTGTCGATCTTGAATTTACATCTTGAAGTATTAATCGTGAATCCATTAACCGTAGTCTTTATATAGTAAAACAATGTATTTTCAAGAGGTTTAGTACCTAAGCTTAGGTGGGCCTGTAATGTATATTCCCTTTTCCCATATATATATATATATATATATATATATATATATATATATATATATATATATATATATATATATATATATATATATATATATATATATATATATATATATATATATATAGGGAAATGATCAAATGAGAACACCTAAAAGGTTGAGAACGCGAAAACAGTTGTGGACCAATTATTTTATAAGGGCATTAGAGGCATTTTACAATTTAATTAAATATGGATAAATGGAAAGTAATTAATCAATTCCGAAAATCATGAGAATTTTTTCCCCAATTATTAAGAATACTTAAAATCTTCCTTTTAATTAATAAATTAATAAAAATATCATTTAACATGAATTAAAAAAAACGTTTATTTGTTTTATATTTTTATTTTTACTAACAACATTTGATAATGAATAATTTATCGGTTTACCTCATTTATTTTAAAAAAAATATATCTTCATAAATAATGATTTATACATTACATTTAAAAATGAATAAAATTGTAAATTATAAATGAATTAACTCAGTTGTATTTATGAATACACTTGTAAAATCATAAATGAATAAAACCCGAAAAAAAGATTATAAAATCTACTAAAATGGTACTCATATATAAATAAATACAACACATTTCTATTCATATAAGAATATAATTATAATAGTAAATGAATAAGTTACAATATATATTTTTTTTGACACGGAAACTAGTGCTACAATTACAATCATAAATGAATAAAACATATTTTTTCTCCTTCCAAAAGAGGTATTGGTGTCGGTGTTTCATTTGGTAAATCTCCCACCTCCCACTATATGCATGTTTATTCATTGTATCTGCAAAAATGTTAATGAAACAATTATGTATAATTATATAGTCATTCACACATAAATACACTGATATTCACAAATGAATACCCTGTTATTCATAAATAAATATAGTCATTCAAACATAAATTCACACATAAATATGCTTGCAGTGGTTGCTTGCTTTGCTCCTCTCGGACCAGCCTCATGGAGTATTCATTGATGATTAACTGCAAAATGAGACATCTAACATTATATTCATATAAGATTACAACTGCAAGCATTCAAGTTCCATTTTTCTGAATTCGGGCATTTCATCGAGCACCTTATGTGCATAACTTATCTTCTTCCCCTATTAGCCAATTTAAATGAGTAAAGTACCATACCTGAGAAACATTTTCAAGCAAAAGAATTGCGAAGCTTTGGTGCATACAATAAAATAAACAACAGAAGAGGTTCAAATCAGCATAACATTTGGCTTTCCAATTGATTTTGCAAGAAAAAAAGACTGCACATGTACAGATTCGAACAATATATAGCATTGTAAGGCTCAAATCAAGATAAGAGGTGGACTTCTACCTGCAATCAAGATTAAGACACTTGTAAAACGCCACTTTCGACCACCACCAAGCCAACACTCTACTGTAATACGTAAATCGCGCAGAGAAAAGGAAGAATTCCCAGTTCCCTGTCTTTTCCCTGTTCTTCGATTTCTACCTGCAACCAAGATTAAGACGGGGTGAGAGACGGGAATGAAAAAGAAAAACTTGATTCTGAAGAAAAAGGGCTGCGATTCGAATCAGAAAAGAAGAGGAAGTGAGTCTCGCCATTTTTTCTCTTGCTCACATACCTGCATCGAGACGATGAAGAACGAAAGTCATCGCTAGGGTCTGCCACTGTTCGCCGCCAACATAACTCCATCACCGCTGCTTCCCCCTCCTCCTTCTCGATCTCACTCTGAATCCTCATGTACTCTCTTATCTGTTTCACATTTTTAGATGCTCTGGTGGTGTATAGATGAGGGAGGCGACGAAGTGTGCCCTAGGTATAGAGAGAGAGAGAGAGAGACGACAAATTAAAAGGAAAGATATCAGTGTGTGAGAAGTTATAGAAATTAAATAAACATTCAATTACTATTATACCCTTTTCACCATTTAAAGTTACACTTTAATACCAATAATTTTCAGAATTTACATAAATGGTCCGTCTGATAATAGCCTTAGATTTGAATATTTAGATGGTCTAGATCTGTTCTCGCGTTCTCAACCTTTTAGGTGTTCTCATTTGATCCTACTCCTATATATATATATATATATATATATATATATATATATATATATATATATATATATATATAATAAAAAAAGGATATAATCAAAATAATTAAAATGTATTCGATATTATATCGGGATTTTTAAATTTCTTTTATATAGGTTTATTTACTGTAACTGTCTCTTATACGGTATAAGGACATCTTATATACTACGGAGAATTTCTATAAAACATATAGGTTGTTCTAGTAAATTCACTATTAAATAGGGATTCATTTATGTAATTTTTATTTAATTTAGAGACAAAATTGCAAAAATGGTCTCTGTGGTATGATTTTTTTTGGGGGTTTGGTCCAAACCCCAATTTTTTTGGCTTTGTGGTCCTTTTTGCCATTTTGTATGTAGATTTGGTCCCTTGTAAAATTTGAAATGACTAAATTGCCCTTATTAGATTTATTTTCCATTTTCTTTTTTATAAGTATTTTTATATATTAAATAAAGATAGCATCTCTCTATCTCTCTCTCTCTCTCTCATATCAGGTTTTAATACCCAGAACTCAAAATCGACCACCGTCCTCTTCTTCAATCATAGACCTCAATCTATCTTCTATTCCACCTCATTATTCCGCCACCACCTCGTGCATGATTATCTCTCATAAAACCCATCATCTTGCATTCCTGAATCATCCCTCAGCTCCATAAAGAAGGTCGATTCCATGTATAAAGTATGTACAAAGAAGTCAGATCTCTATATGTTATTCCCAAATCAAAAGTGAAACAAATAGGTTGTGTTTCCTATAATTGGGTTTTATCACACATGTTTCAGTATGGCTTTCATCCCGTCATCAATTGCAAGCATCCAATTCTCCTTTTTATTTGCCTTTTCGAAGCTTATTAGGTCGTAACCAGAGAAAAGAGCAAAATCTACACATTCATCAAAATTAATCGGTTGTTAAAGATTTTCTATGCTCCACTGGTTCGTTCGATTTGATTATGGGATTATGCAAGATTGAAACAGACAAAGAAGGTGATGGGAACAGTTGGGTTTTTTTCTTTCCCTTTACTGCCTTTGTTCACCCCCACGATCGATCGACACTAACAATCGTAACCTCTCTTCTTCTCTGTTCAACTCGACTTTTTACAAAGGTATCGTTTCCACAACAATCTCAACTTCCATTAGCCAAAAAATGTCTCTCGTTCTCGAGGACATTACCATCAGTCATCGAGGGAAAAGAACCAACACGTTATTCTTTTAGGAATTAAGATCCGATCCGAGAACAGAACCTTTGCACCAAATCACTTCTGCAATAGGTTTTCTTGTGGTGATTTGGGGCGAGAAAGGAAACAAACATAGAGCTCTCACCGTTGAATTAATGGTGAAATCGATTTTCTTGTGTTGATTTGGGGATGTATGGAGAAGACAACCCAGAGAGAGAGAGAGAGAGAGGTGGGTCCCAAAATTTTTATTAATAAAACTTTATATTAAATAGAAAAAAACATAGAAAATGTATCAGAAAGGTATATTTGTCTTTTTAATTTTACGAGGGACCAAAACCACAAACAAAGTAGCTCAAAAGGACCGTCAATCCAAAAAAGTCGAGGTTTGGACCAAAACCCCAAAAAATTGTAACATCCCGACTCCCAGGTATAATATTTATGCATTTATTTTTTAGTTGCTTGAGCAACTCAACGGGTTGGATGCCCCAACTCGTTGAGTAGAGGCGGATTGACCACGTGGGTTTTATGACCAACTCGATGAGTCGGAGAGACCAACTTGGCGAGTTGGCGCTGTGAGAGGAAACCCTAATTCTCCGGGGTTGGGTCCTATTTAAAGGACCTTAAGCCCTCATTTCCGCCTCACCAACCACCTTACTCCCCTGTGTGAAACTCTAATCATCTATAGTGAGCTAATCTTTGGGCATTTTAGTGCACTTTTTGAAGAGAATAGTGGAGTATCACATCAAGGATCGAGTAGAGACTGTTGGATCTGGTGTTAATTCGTCTAGAGCTTCTGTTGAAGGTAAAAAGTCTCCACCTTGCTCATTAGTTTGGTTAGATCTCATTTTATGGATTTTTAGGGCTTATTCCATCTTTCCTTGAGGCTTTGAGTGTATTGAACTCACCAAGAGTTTGAGACTTCGGATCTGGACCTTATAAGGTCCCTAGAGTCCAAAGGTCCCAACTTTATCCAGCTATAGAGTAGCTTTTATGCTTAAGACCCTAAATGGAGTTTGTTTTGGCATTTCAAGCCCTAAGTGCCATGCATGGACGTAAAGATTGTAGCTTTACGTGGTATTTCATCCTTGGAAGGCTAGATCTAGAGTTTAGGGTTGTAAATCTGCCTTAAAACGTCTGAATGAGAAATGGGACTTAAGGGACTCGTCGAGTTGATGAGCCAACTCGACGAGTCGGCTAGGGTTTTCCCCGATGAGTCTGGACATGAGTAACTCGGCGAGTTGATGAGACAACTCGACGAGTTAAGTTGGGTTTTTGCGACTTTTCTGAAGGAACGAGGGGACTCGACGAGTCATATAGATGCACTCGACGAGTTGGGTCAACATGGACTGTTGACTCGAGTGTTGACTTCAGTTGAGTTTAGGGTTTGGTCAAGACAGGGTGTACGGAGACCATGGAGGGGTAGAATGGTCTTTTACCCATTCCAAGAGTTACGGAGAGAGAGAATAGCCTTTGGTTATTTAGAGTTGTGAATGGAGTGTTAATTAGAGATAATTATCATATGTGTTAGGCGGAGGCTAGATCGGTTATTCGTGTACGAGGTTTATTTGCTTGCTTACGAGGCGAGTCTTCTCACTATACTTACCTAGAGTGGTAATCTTTGTATGACCGGAGGGTCTTATGTTCTTTTATTGAGTATTGTGATATCCTGCATTATGTCTTTGTGATTTATGTTGTGTATTATTCTGAGCTTATTGAGTTAGGACCGGAGGGTTCCACTGAGACACATTGACCGGAGGGTCTTATTTGAGTATGGCCATGAGAGGATAATGAGATGTGTGTGGTATTTTAGGGAACTCACTAAGCTTCGTGCTTACCGTGTTATGTATTATGTGTTTCAGGTACTTCTCAAGATCACGGGAAGGCACCGACTTGAATGTACACACGAGACGGAGTTATGTTTTGAGGATCCTAGATTGTGTTTAAACAATTTATGAACATGTGTTTTCGATAAATTGTCATTTTGGAGATTTGTGAACTATGTTTTCGATAAATTGTCTGGACATGAGTAACTCGGCGAGTTGATGAGACAACTCGACGAGTTAAGTTGGGTTTTTGCGACTTTTCTGAAGGAACGAGGGGACTCGACGAGTCATATAGATGCACTCGACGAGTTGGGTCAACATGGACTGTTGACTCGAGTGTTGACTTCAGTTGAGTTTAGGGTTTGGTCAAGACAGGGTGTACGGAGACCATGGAGGGGTAGAATGGTCTTTTACCCATTCCAAGAGTTACGGAGAGAGAGAATAGCCTTTGGTTATTTAGAGTTGTGAATGGAGTGTTAATTAGAGATAATTATCATATGTGTTAGGCGGAGGCTAGATCGGTTATTCGTGTACGAGGTTTATTTGCTTGCTTACGAGGCGAGTCTTCTCACTATACTTACCTAGAGTGGTAATCTTTGTATGACCGGAGGGTCTTATGTTCTTTTATTGAGTATTGTGATATCCTGCATTATGTCTTTGTGATTTATGTTGTGTATTATTCTGAGCTTATTGAGTTAGGACCGGAGGGTTCCACTGAGACACATTGACCGGAGGGTCTTATTTGAGTATGGCCATGAGAGGATAATGAGATGTGTGTGGTATTTTAGGGAACTCACTAAGCTTCGTGCTTACCGTGTTATGTATTATGTGTTTCAGGTACTTCTCAAGATCACGGGAAGGCACCGACTTGAATGTACACACGAGACGGAGTTATGTTTTGAGGATCCTAGATTGTGTTTAAACAATTTATGAACATGTGTTTTCGATAAATTGTCATTTTGGAGATTTGTGAACTATGTTTATGAGAATTATGTGATTTTTAAAAATGAAAATTTTGTTTGAAAATTTACGGTGTTACAAGTTGGTATCAGAGCCTTGTTTGAGGGATTCGGATATACCTTCGGGTGTGTCTGGACTCAAACTGAGGATTTGAGAAAAAATTTCAAAAGAAATGATTTTTCTAAAGAAGAGTAAGAGTTTGAAGAGAAAAACGAGTTAGAGCAGTGTGTACAATCAGCCAGAGCCCGAACGGTGATTTCCCAAAATACCCTTACTTATTTGTGTTATGAGATATTTATGAGATGTTAGGGATGCATGCTAGAGGATAGGCTAGGTATTTCATATTTAGGGCTAGAGTTGCCTGATTTGTGATGCCTTAGCCTAGGAGTTGTTGCTATCTGTTGTTTGCCTTGAGTATGTGCTGAGTAGGAGTATGTAGCACGAATCACTTAGAAAGAGTTCTAAGTCGAGGGATAATCTAGGAGAGATATCTAGATGAGTATATGAGGAGTCTACTGAGAGAGTAGTTTGATATCCGTGAGAGATAGAGTACTTGTGAATTGGAATCCTAGGAGGAGGATTTGCTGTGACTACAGGTTGGTGTGGAAGGTAGTATTGGGTCCGTACTACTGAAAACACCGGATCTGTATGCAACCAAAGTAAGAATCCTTAGGTTCCTAAGGAGCACGTAGGGGCGGGAAATCGAGTGCGAGTATGCTATAACAAGTCTCTGATGATTTTTGTGTTGTGTTTCAGAGACATCATGGTGGGTACGCGCCACAACCCCGAGGGCGGTAGTGCCAACGACGAGGAGATCCGCCAGATCATTCATTAGGAGGTGGCTGCAGCTATTCGAGAGGCGATACCGGTGATATTAGGTTCTATTAAGACCACACTGATTGAGACATTTTATGAGCGTTATGTTGTTGTTATTGAGGCTGCTGCTACTGCAGCCACCGCAGCCGTAGCCGCTGCTAGGCCACAGGGATGTGACACGTTGTTGTTCCGGGAGTTCAGCAACACGAAGCCACCAGATTTTGATGGGACACAGGATCTGATTGCTGCAATAAGATGGATCTCCGATATCGAGGGGTGTTTTTATACGTGTTCATGCCCCGAGCACTTGAGAGTTCGGTTTGCGCTGAACCAGTTTCGCTTGGGAGCGAAGGACTAGTGGAAGTTTGTGACAGCCAGTTTTCCTCCTGCAGACCATGTTGTAGTGACGTGGGAGAGGTTCACAGTTGTTATGAGACAAGTATGTTCCCCAGGTGGAGAGGGAACGGTTGGCCCAGGAGTTTCTGTCTCTCAAGCAGAAGACAAAAACCGTGACTGAGATTTCGAGGATGTTCCATGAGAGGGCATTGTTTTGCCCTGAGCACGTGTCTACTGAGCAGGCATGTGTGAGTCGTTACCTGAGTATACTGAGGAGGGATATACAGGAGTTCGTGGCGAACTCATCTTACCGGACATTGGCCGAGTTGCAGACCAATGCCCAATGGAGGGAGATTGAGCCAGAGTTACAGGCCAGGGAGGAGGGAGAGTCCCAGGGGAGGGACCGGAGACCGATTCAGTCGCAGCCGGCGACGAAGCGGGCAAAGCCAGCTGATGCGAGAGTTGGGGGCCAGAAGGGCCGCACTTGTGGCAAGTGCGACAAGAGTCACGAGGGATCATGTCGGGCAGGGATTTGCTACAAATGTGGCAAAGAGGGGAAAATGGCGAAGGATTGCCCCAAGGGGTTTGCAGTTTGCTTTCACTGCAACCAAACTGGCCATCGAAAGGCCGAGTGCCCTCAGCTCATTCAGGGATCAACCCAGGGTTCCATTCTTGCTGCTTTGTGTGCTACTGATAGTCGTCTGGTGAAGGCCGAGGCTCCAAGGGCTCGTGGGAGAGATTTTCAGCTGACAGCAGATGACGTCCGCGCAACACCTGATGTCGTGGCTAGTACGTATTTCCTTATTTATATTATTTTGAGATTTGTTGTGTTTATTGTGTGTTGTATATAGGTACTTTTCTTGTGAGTTTTGTACCTGATTTGGTGTTATTTGACTCAGGTGCGAGTCGATCCTTCGTGTCCTTAGCTTTTAGTTGACACATCAGTATCCGACGTGAGGCGTTGAGTCGACCTCTGAGGGTTTCTATAGCTGATGATCATGCTGTTTTTGCTATTGATGTATTCTGAGGATGTGTACTAGAGATTTTTGGTGTTGAGTTTCTGATAGACTTGGTACCGATCGCGATGGGTGATGTTTGTGTCATAGTGGGCATGGACTGGTTGAGTCGGTTTGGATCTACGATCGACTGTGAGCGTCAGATGGTGAACATACGAGACCCTAGTGGGGGAGTGCTTACGGTGTATGGCGAGGGTACCAGATCTGGATCAGCTTTCTGCTCTGCTGCCAGGGCAAGACAGAGTCTACAGTAGGGATGTATGGGCTTTTCGGCGTACGTGATGGATACGCGAGTTGTTACAGAGAGGCTGAGTTCTATCACCGAGGTTCCGATAGTGTGCGAGTTTCTGGATGTTTTTCCCGAGCAGTTGCCGGGTGTGCCACCTGAGAGGCAGGTGGAGTTCCGGATTGATTTGGTTTCGGTTGCGGCGCCTATTGCCAAGGCACCTTATCGCCTTGCGCCACCAGAGATGCATGAGTTATCTTCATAGCTCCAGGAGCTGCTGGGTAAGGGTTTTATCAGACCGAGTAGCTCGCCGTGGGGAGCACCTATCCTTTTTGTTAAGAAGAATGATGGTTCACGCCGGATGTGCATCGATTACCGGGAGTTGAACAAGCTGACGGTCAAGCACCGTTATCCGCTACCGAGGATCGACGATTTATTTGACCAGTTGCAAGGAACATCTTGGTTCTCCAAGATTGATTTGAGATCTAGATATCATCAGATGAGAGTTTGCGAGGAGGATATCCAGAAGACTGCCTTCAGGACTTATTATGGACATTACGAGTTTGTGGTGATGCCTTTCGGGCTCACCAACGCACCAGCGGCGTTCACGGATCTCATGAACCGGGTGTGCAGGCCCATGTTGGATCGATCGGTTATCGTGTTCATCGACGATATTCTGGTGTACTCAAGGTCCAGAGAGCAGCACGAGGATCATCTGCGAGAGATTCTTGGAGTATTGAGGGCTGAGAGGCTTTATGCCAAATTCTCTAAGTGTGAATTCTGGTTACGAGAGGTCCAGTTCTTGGAACGTCTTGTTAATAAGAATGGGATATTGGTCGACCCGGCCAAGATTGAGGCAGTTATGAGATGGGAGGTGCCGAGATCCCCATCCGAGATAAGGAGTTTTATGGGTTTGGCCGGCTACTATCAGAGATTTATCAGAGATTTCTCCAAGATTGTTGTTCCTCTTACCAGATTGACCCGGAAGGGTGTTACTTTTGCCCGGGGGCCCGAGCAGCAGACCTCATTTGAGACTCTTCGCCAGAGATTGTGCGAAGCTCCAGTGTTAGCCCTTCCCGAGGGAGTGGAGGACTATTTAGTTTACTGTGATGCGTCTATAACAGGTTTGGGCGTGGTGTTGATGCAGAGGGTGCATGTGATAGCATATACATCGAGGCAGTTGAAGCCTCATGAGACGAGGTATCCTATCCATGATTTGGAGCTGGGGGCGGTGGTGTTCACCCTCAAGATATGGTGCCACTATCTGTATGGAGTCCGGTGCACCATATACACGGACCATAAGAGTCTGAAGTACCTCATGGATCAGCCCAACCTGAATATGAGACAGAGGAGGTGGTTGGATGTAGTGAAAGACTACGACTGCGAGATCTTATATCACCCAGGCAAGGCGAATGTGGCAGCTAATGCCTTGAGCCGTAGAGCAGAGAGTGCTCCGATTCGAGACGTGTGTATGAGGATGACGGTGATGACTCCAGTCCTAGATACCATCCGAGAGGCTCAAGTGGAGGCTGTGAGGCCAAAGAACCTCAAGAGGGAGCGAGTGATTGGATAGGTTTCCGAGTTTGAGACAGATAGTCGGGGGCTTATAACTTTCCGTGGGCGGATTTGGGTGCCCTATACAGGTGGAGCTCGGCGCATACTGATGGAGGAGGCACATAGATCGAGATTCTCGATCCATCCAGGAGCCACTAAGATGTATTTGGATCTGAAGAGAGATTAGTGGTGGCCCTGTATGAAGAGGGATGTGACATGGGTAGTTGAGAGGTGCTTGACCTGTCGCCGGGTTAAGGCGGAGCACCAGCATCCACATGGCCCGTTACAACCTCTAGAGATTCCCCAGTGGAAGTGGGAGCAGATTTCCACGGATTTTATCACCAAATTACCGAGAACCGCGTGAGGTGTCGACGCGATATGGGTAATTGTGGACCGGTTGACGAAGAGTGCTCACTTCCTTGCTATCAGTGAGAGCTCTTCTGCAGAGAGATTGGCCGAGATTTATGTGAGAGAGGTGGTGGCACGACATGGAGTGCCGACATCGATAGTGTCAGATCAGGATGTGCGTTTTACTTCCAGATTCTGGAAGAGGTTTCATGAGGAGTTGGGTACCCGATTGCACTTCAATACCGCATACCACCCACAGACTGACGGGCAGAGTGAGCGGAGGATTTTCAGACGTTTGAGGACATGCTGCGAGCATGTGTTATGGACTTCGGAGGAAGTTGGGACACCTATTTGCCCTTGGATGAGTTTTCTTATAACAACAGCCACGATTCCAGTATTGGTATGCCTCCCTTCGAGCTCTTATACGTGAGGAGGTGTCAGACTCCCATCTGTTGGGGAGAGGTAGGACAGAGAGTGATGGGTAGCACTGAGATAGTGCTCATGACGACTGGGCAGATTCAGCAGGTCAGACAAAGGTTACTAACAGCTCATAGTCGCCAGAAGAGTTTCGTAGATCGGCGACAATCCGAGCTTGAGTTCCAGGTTGGATATTTTGTCCTCCTGAAGGTATCCCCGTGGAAAGGGGTGATCCGATTCAGGAAGCGGGGAAAGTTGGGTCCTAAATATATCGGTCCTTTCAGAGTGACTGCCAGAGTGAGGAAGGTAGCTTATCAGTTGGATCTACCTGCAGAATCGAGCCAAATTCATAACACCTTCCACGTGTCTTAGTTGAGGAAGTGTGTAGCCGATGAGACAACAGTGGTACCCTTAAAGGACATTCAGGTTGATGCTAGCCTGAATTACATTGAGAAACCGATAGCAATTTTGGATAGTAAATTTAAGACCCTGAGGAACAAGGAGGTGCGACTGGTTAAGGTGCAGTGGGAGCACCGCAGGGGATCCGAGTGGACTTAGGAGCCGGAGTCCCAGATGCGCAAGCAGTACCCAAAGTTGTTTCCGGAGCATGACTTCGAGGGCGAAGTCTGATTCTAGTGGGGGAGAATTGTAACATCCCAACTCCCAAGTATAACATTTATGCATTTATTTTTGAGTTGCTTGAGCAACTCGACGAGTTGGATGCCCCAACTCGTCGAGTAGAGGCGGATTGACCACGTGGGTTTAATGACCAACTTGACGAGTCGAAGAGACTAACTCGGCGAGTTGGCGCTGTGAAAAGAAACCCTAATTCTCCGGGGTTGGGTCTTATTTAAAGGACCTTAAGCCCTCATTTCCGCCTCACCAGCCACCTTACTCCCTTGTGTCAAACCCTAATCGTCTATAGTGACCTAAGAGAGAAAGATAGCTAATCTTTGGGAATTTTAGTGCACTTTTTGAAGAGAAGAATGGAGTATCAAAGCAAGGATCGAGTAGAGAGTGTTGGATCTGGTGTTAATTCGTCTAGAGCTTATGTTGAAGGTAAAAAGTCTCCATCTTGCTCATTAGTTTGGTTAGATCTCATTTTATGGAGTTTTAGGGCTTATTCCATCTTTCCTTGAGGCTTTGAGTGTATTGAACTCACCAAGAGTTTGAGACATCAGATCTGGACCTTGTGAGGTCCCTAAAGTCCAAAGGTCCCAACTTTATCCAGCTATAGAGTAGCTTTTATGCTTAAGACCCTAAATGGAGTTTGTTTTGGCATTTCAAGCCCTAAGTGCCATGCATGGACGTAAAGATTGTAGCTTTACGTGGTATTTCAGCCTTGGGAGGCTAGATCTAGAGTTTGGGGTTGTAAATCTGCCTTAAAACGTCTGAATGAGAAATGGGACTTAAGGGACTCGCCGAGTAGATGAACCAACTCGACGAGTCGGCTAGGGTTTTCCCCGATGAGTCTGGACATGAGTAACTCGGCGAGTTGATGAGACAACTTGAAGAGTTAAGTTGGGTTTTTGCGACTTTTCTGAAGGAACGAGGGGACTTGAGGAGTCACATAGATGCACTCGACGAGTTGGGTCAACATGGACTGTTGACTCGAGTGTTGACTTCAGTTGACTTTAGGGTTTGGTCAAGACAGGGTGTACGGAGACCATGGAGGGGTAGAATGGTCTTTTACCCATTCCAAGAGTTAGGGAGTGAGAGAGAATAGCCTTTGGTTATTTAGAGTTGTGAATGGAGTGTTAATTAGAGATAATTATCATATGTGTTAGGCGGAGGCTAGATCGGTGATTCGTGTACGAGGTTTATTTGCTTGCTTACGAGGGGAGTCTTCTCACTATACTTACCTAGAGTGGTAATCTTTGTGTGACCGGAGGGTCTTATGTGCTTATATTGAGTATTGTGATATCCTGCATTATGTCTTTGTGATTTATGTTGTGTATTATTCTGAGCTTACTGAGTTATGACCGGAGGGTCCACCCGAGTTGTGGGACCGAAGGGTTCCACTGAGACACATTGACCGGAGGGTCTTATTTGAGTATGACCATGAGAGGCTAATGAGATGTGTGTGGTATTTTGGGGAACTCACTAAGCTTCGTGCTTACCGTGTTATGTGTCATGTGTTTCAGGTACTTCTCAGGATCACGGGAAGGCACCGACTTGATTTTACACATGAGGCAGAGTTATGTTTTGAGGATCCTGGATTGTGTTTAAACAATTTATGAACATACGTTTTCGATAAATTGTCATTTTGGAGATTTGTGTACTACGTTTATGAGAATTATGTGATTTTTAAAAATGAAAATTTTGTTTGAAAATTTACAGTGTTACAAAAATGCATACCACAGGGACCATTTGTGTAACTTTATAATTTTTATTATATTAAGAACCATTTATGTAACTTTGAAAATTTATAAGGTCTATTTATGTAACTTTGAAAATTACATGAATGGTCGCTATGGTTTGGGGTAATTTGTGTGTTTGGTCCCTAACTTATTTTTTGAACTCGGAAAGTCCATACTGATTGTTTTTGTTACGCGTTTGCTCCCTACTGTTTGTTTTTGTTACACGCTTGGTCCTATCTTACCTAAAAATACTATTATTTAAATAGAGAAAAATGGTGGGGTAGGTAAGGTAAGGTGAAGGGGTGGGGTTGAGGGTGTGTTTATTTAAATAAATTGAAAAATCAAAGGATACATAGTTGTTTTTACGTAAGACATGGACCAAGCGCATAACAAAAACAAATAGTAGGGACCTTCCGAGTTAAAAAATAAGTTAGGGACCAAACGCGCAAATTACTCTAAACCATAAGGACCATTCGTGTAATTTACTCTAGTTTTTATTTAGACAAAACTAATATTCGATGTGGTTTGTTTAAAATTGTCACTTTGGTCCAAAATGGTTTGGACTAGCATCAAAGTTTCAAACTTTTCATTTTGTTGCAAATTTGGTCCAAAATGTTTTAAGCTTTTTTATAATGATGGATTTGCCTTTTATTATTTTATTTTCTATTTTTATTTTATTACAACAATTAAAAATAAAACAAAAATAAAATACCTCTTTTTACAACATTTTTAAAACAAATAAAAATAAAATACCCCCTCTCTCTCTATCTCTATCTCCCTCTCTCTTTCTCTCTCTCTATCTATCTATCTATCAATATATCTATATATCTATCAATCTATCTATCTATCTATCTCATAGATGAATAAACAAGGTTTGACTGAAAAAGTCGACATTATAGACAAACGTTTCTCCTCCCTCCCTTTAGAAGGTGCATACATACGAGAAAAAAAATCAAGTAGCAGGTACTGTTGGATTAGGTGTCTAAGCCCATAACTATACTTGGTATATACTTAAATTGATAGTAGCACAGTTCTTTTGGGTTGCCCTCAAAACTAGCAACTAGACAGGATGACTTTCGGAGAGAGAGATTTAATTTATTATTTGATTAATAAATTGCAATAAATGATTTATTAATATATTATGAAAATAATATATTAATTAGAAATCATATTATTTAATTAATATTTAATCAGAAATTAACTGAAATTAATTTTGGGATTAAAAGAATTAATTAAAATGGCAAGGGCTAAAGTGCAATTGTTCAATATATGAGCAAGAGGTTCCAGAACCTTCCTAGGGAAGGCTTGGACGTTTTTTATAAGATATTTCTAGAGTTTCTAGATTATCTCATATGTATAATTAAGGAGATCGATAATTACTAAGTTTGAAATATTATTATTATATTCAAATTAGGGTTATCCATGGCATCATATCTGCACTATAAATAGTCCTCTACACCTTATAAATTCCGGCCATCATATCATAAGAAGAGAAAGCTGAAATTGTGTTCTCTCCTTCTCCTTTCTCATCTCTCATCCTCTTGCTAGTGTTAGGTGTGAACCATTAGAGGAACGATATTTGTCGTGCTTGCTCTCCAAGCTTCAACAACACTAAGGATTTGAATTGTTATTGCTATATAACAATCAAAGGTATGTTTACTAACCCTAGTAGTTAATTTCAAAAATAAAATAGATATCCTAGGGTTTCCCAAATGATGTTCAGATGATGTATGTTCAATTAGAGATAACATAGATCGGGAAATTAGGGTTGCATACACACATAGGTTTTTGTTTGTTATGCTTAAAACCGATCAGTGGGACCAGAGCCTTGGCTTGTTTTCTATTGAATTGATTGCAATTGTTGAATTTGATCAATTAGGGTTTATGGCTTTTAGCCTTAGGGATTTTCGGAAATTAGGGTTTCCTTAAACCCTAAGTTTCGAAATTTAGGAAAGGGTTTTAACCCTTTCCCTTGCCCTAGAAGTTTCGAATTTTTTAGGGTTTCCTTAACCCTCTAGATTTTCAAAATATGGCAAGGGTTTAAAATCCTTGCCTTCCTCTCCTTATTTGATTAATTAGATAATTATAAGATTTGATTTATCCCTCTCATATTTTTGAAATTGAGTGGGGAGAGAATTAGGTTAAATTATCTTGATTAATTTAATTGGATAACCCTTAATTGGTTTAATAAATTAATTAAATGTTTAATAAATAGATAATTATTAAATCATTTGTTTTTAATATTAAATTTAAATTAAATAGTTTAATTTCGGAATTTAAGAATTTAAAAACCCTAGTATTTTGAAAAGTTTAAAATACATCCTTATGTATCTTATTATTAATTAAACGATTAATTAAAAGATAATCAATAAATCCATAAGAGGGTTTAAATTTAGTTAAATTAAAAGTTTAATTTATTAAAAGATTAAACCATTGGAATTTTAAAATATTTTAAAATACACCTTATATTATATGTAAAATTAAATGTTTAATATTTACTATATGTATAAGACTAAGTTAGTCGAACTGCTAGTACACCTCATTCACGAAGTCGATCTATAAGGGGAGTTTAAGAAAACGACCTATAAAATGACCGTCATTAGGTATTTACTCTTACCCACCGCTCCCTTGATTGGTGGAGGGTCGTAGCCGAACGAGTTTGATAGGACATAACCTCATTAAAAGTATAATGATGAAAAGTAACTAAACTATTTTTCTAAAATCTCACTCTTAGTTACTTTAGGAAAAATGTGAATTTGATGTTAATCCATGAAATTGCACATTACACTTCATAAGTCGTTAGTGGAGTGTGTGTGGCTAACCGACACACTAATATGGGACTAATAAAGGGTGGTAATGAGTATCTCGAAAATTATCGCTGATTAATCGAGCGTGTGTGGTTAACTGACACATTAAAATGAGATGATAAATGGCATCGAGAGTACCAAGCTAATTTGCATGGTTATTCACATCTCCTTTGTGATCCTCAGCAACCCCGTTAAAAAAGTGAGAGCATAATCGGGATTAAACATGTCATTGAATAGTTCAATGAATCTCAAAAGATCTAGGAGTTTCATAAGATAGTAATTGGTAAATGCTTTACCTACCTAAAATAGATTTGAATTTGATTACGGCGTCCCTCTTCAAAGTTCAAATCGAAAATATGGATCCTATCTTTAATTTAAATTTTGGGTTAATAATTAAGGATTAAAATCAACTAACTTGAATTCTCTTTTCTCCATTTATAGATGTCAAGTTCAGATAACAATGGTCTTGCTCGTCCTTCTGGAAATATTTTTCCCCTATCTGAAGATGATTTTCCACATGTTGATCAAGGTGAAAGAATGTTCCCTTCTTCAAGCAATGGTGGAACTCGAAATCATGCTTCTCTAACTCTTCCTCCTCCTCCGCTAGTGACTCTCCCCAAGTCATTTTTCCTTCAAGCTAAAAAATACGAAGTTACTTAAGCCTTGTTGGCATGTAAACATCAAGACGGAAAGTCTGTGTGTGCGCATGTTCTGAAAATAAAATCGTACGTTGAAAGATTGGGGATGTTAGGTGTCATTTTACCAAGGGAGCTAGCTATTGACTTGGTTCTACTTTTGCTTCCTGAGTCATATAGTCAGTTTATTAAAGACTACTATATGAAGGACCACGACGTGACCCTAATTGATCTAACATACACGGTGATTGTTGTTGAAGCAGAAATGCTTAAGAGCACAAGTCAAGCAAAAGTGTTTGAAGGATATATCTGTAAAATTTCCATGGACATTGACAATGACAACAATGGTAGTCCAGAAAAGGTTTCTCTTCCCAATGGAAAGGGATTGGCCAAGGTCAAACCGTTTGACCATATGGTAAAGAGAAAGGGTAGTTCTGATATAGTTCCATGTGCTATTCCTAAAAGGTCCATATGTTCCTATTGCCAATTGAAGGGGCATTGGATGCGAAGCTGCCCAGACTACCTGAAAAATCTTAAAGAGAGTAAAGTCAAGTCGTGTGACTTTACTTCAGGTACATCCACTATCCAAATCCATTATTTTATTAAGTTCCTATTCATAGATTCTTAATACATGATGTGATGATCACATTTTGATGCTTTGCAGGATCTAAGAAAAAAAGGAAGCTTAAAAAGAGTAAGTTGAATCTGATCGTGAGAGATGGATTTCGGACGCATGGTTCTATGATCAGATTTTGGAAGCTACTGCTTAGGAGTTATGATAGATTAATAGATTGCATAGGAAATGTCTAGATACATAGTTTTCACTTTATGCATTGTAAGGACAAGTTCCAAAATTTTCCGCTTATTATTAATAAAAGTGAATTTTTGATTCATCTAATTTTCTTACTTTATGTTTCCTTACAATGGCATTTATGGAAATTGGTGGTTACATTTCTAGCAATGTTAAATATGGATTAGATTCTTAGTTATATCGTTTGTGGTAATGTCATAATTGCCAAGTGAAAATGAATTCTCATCACCCAAGTTTCAATTAGTTAGAAGCTTGGAGTCATGCAATTTGAATAGTGTGATATATGAGAATCTTGATCGTTGAGAGATTATGACTAAGTTGATCACATGTTTATGTGAGTCAAGTGAAGTACTGAAGGATCTAATACACATTGATGTGGACTATTCAGATCCGCCATAATGGATGATAACTTTATTCGTCATGATTTACTGATGATTTCAGTAAATATGGTTGTGTTTATAAGATTAAGCATAATTCTGATACTTTGAAAAGTTTCAAAGAGTGGTAGAACGAATAATAAGAATCTATTAGGCAGAAAGATAAAATTTTCTCCAATCTAAATGATGAGGAGATTACTTTAGTATCATGTTTTATGATCGTCTTAATGGTTATGGAACTATATCACAATTGATCCTTGAAGAACATCTTAGTGCAATTATTTGGCTAAGAAGAGGAATCGGATATTGTTGAAATCGTTCAATAGAAAGATGTGTCATACTTCGTTTCCAATCAAGTTTTAGAGTCATACTCTAGTTAATTCGAGTCGTATTTTGCAAACTTATTTCATACTAAGTAGGTTTATGACACCTCATAAAATGTGCAGTAATAATGTTTTCTTACTCTGACACATTTACAATTGGTAGTTATGATATTTTTGGTTAAAAACAAAGGATGAACTAAGACCAATTCAATGAAGTGTTTTCTTTACAAGAATCCACATTAACTTTTGAATATTTGTTTTTGCTTGTCAAGGAATGTTACTTAAAAGAAAAACTTATACTTCAAGAAGTCAGTGGGAGTCTTATTGATCTTGAAGAGTTTCAGGAATCAATCAAGAATAAACCTTTTAGTTATCACTATCACACGGCCTGAGGTTGATAACCTATCATGTTAAGTTGGCACATTCTTGTTTTTGTACGCCTTCCAGTTGAGTTGGCAATGCTTATGAGTTCTATGGTTCTTATTTGACTGCAAAAGGCAGAGTACGTTGGTCAGTGAGTGTACATTGATCAATAAGGGTGAGCTGCTTAAACAACATGGAAGCACTGGTAGGCCGTTGTGCTACCACAGGGTAAGAAATTAAGAATAAGCAAAGTTCAGTCCATGAAAGGAAAACTAAATTTGATTTTGGTTTTGTCCTCAACCTTATCTTATGATTGTAGGTTGGAAATGATAAGATTCACATGGATGGGAACACATACACCATAGAATCTAGGTGGCAAAAGGTTTCGCTATAATTCATGAGAATGATATGAGGAAACACTTTAGCTAGTAGATTTTAAAGATTTGATAAATATCATTATGGTTAGTGTTTGTGTTAATTGCATTCTCAAATTCGTAATATGATTACGACATCCCTTTTCATAGTTCGAATTGTGAGAAATGGCAAGGAACTGTTCGAACATTCAGGACTTATGGATATAAGTTCTGAAAGGGTTTAAACACAGACACACATACATTATCTAATGAAAGGTGTAAAAGCTTGAGAAGTCTAGCTGAAGACTTGTTGAAGCATCACGTATCATAAATCTGTACTTTAGTAAGAAAGTCAAGAGTATTGATTTCTAGAAGTCCAATTGATTTCTGGGTACATGTAAAAGCCAGTGGGAGCATAATTGTTATGCAGATACAAGCACAATTGTCATGCTTAGTGTTGCAAGTTAGCAATACTATTTGTAGGAAACAAAGTTTTCAATTTTCAAGTTGCAAAGTTTGGAAATTGTTTCACTATAGAAAGATTTAGGGGAGAGGGCAATCATACTTCGTTTCAAGTCTAAAAGTTTAGATTGAAGTTTTAATGGAACTTAGTCTTGTACATATCTGAATATTATGTTGAAATGATTCAACATAGGAAATTCGATATATAGGAATATTATAGCAAGAGACTGATCAGACATCATGCCTTTATGTAAGACATTATGTATTGAATCCCATATGCTTCAGATATAGGATTGATTACATGTGCTATGATATTCACTTGTTTTGATTTTTCCAAATGCCTAGGGCGTTGAGAGGGAAAAAGGACGAGAACATGGTGTGACTAAAGTTGTTGAACAACTGTTAAGAACATTCCGAGGTTATTCCAAATGATTGGTTTCTTGCGGACAGTTGGAAGTATAGTATTGGCTGGAAGGACCATAGTGACATATTTTAGATTGAGATGATTCTTGATCAAAATTCATGGTCATATGGGAATATGGAAATGTTTCAATAGTGGAAGTTGATGATTAAAAATCTACTTGTGAGTTAGAAAATTTAATGCAAGGAAGTTATTCAAAGAGTGTATCTTGAATTTGAGACTTCGTTACCATGGAATTGTTTTAAGTAACAAATATTCAATGTAACATTTTGTAATATCGTTGACAAAGTCTTTGTGACTTTGAAGCCTCGACATCACAAAAGGATCATTGCATGTAAGGTTGAACTCTAACACATTTAGCAGTAACAAGAGTTTGAAATTGTGAAATAAGCATGATTGGAATAGTGTCCAATCGATCTGTTCACAAAGAAATGACCATAGAGAGACATAGTATGCATGTTTCTAACATGGCATGATTGATGTTTAATTCAAGTGTTTAGTTGATTATTCGAAACATTATATAATTAATAAAGACTAATTAATATGGTGATTAAATAATAAGAGTTTTGTTTATATTCAATGGTTTGAGACCATAGTTAATTAGGTTATTATTGTGTTTCACTTTGCATGTTTTACTTCAAGAATAATTAGATTATTCAAAAATCCACAGTCGCTCGTACTTTTAGAAGTAAGTAGCGAATTAAGACTATCATGAATTGAATTGTAGATTGTCTATGGAGATTAGACATAACAACTGTTTGCTGCATTGTTCATGAATACTTGGAAAATAGGGATTTTGAGTATTGGATAAACCCACACTCAGAGAATTACTTCATGAATTTTATCACGAGTAATTTTGAGACGATAATATCTTATATTCTTGAGACGGAGATATATGAATTGTTTACAAGTCAGTTGTGCATTGATAATACGTAAACGCATCAGTAACTTGATGTTATAAAATGTATTGTTGTGCGTGATTTGATGAGTAAATAGTAGAGTCGAAGTTTATCTGTTCCTTTTGCCCTAATGGGAAAAGCGATATTTGTGGGCCCCTTGATGATTTGATGTCGACATCTAAAGAGCTTGGCCAAGCCTGGACTAAATTGATGTCTTCAATTAGTAGTCTGATTTCAGTCTTCATAAATCGGAAAATCGGGAAACAAAACTTGGTCAATGATATTGATTATAATCCATGTCTCAAGTCCTTACAATATCTTGTAGAATGGAGGAATATTTGATCACTTATCTTAAGATACATAACTGACTGGGTCAGAGTTCGACATCGGCTTTGAGAGCTACAATTTGCTAATCAATTTTTGAAGTTATACTGCAAACTATAGTTATTAGACTTATCCAAGTGGGATACTATTGGATTAGGTGTCTAAGCCCATTACTATAATTGGTATATACTTAAATTGATAGTAGCACAATCCTTTTGGGTTGCCCTCAAAACTTGCAACTAGACATGATGACTTTTGGATAGAGAGGTTGAATTTATTATTTGATTAATAAATTGAAATAAATGATTTATTAATGTATTATGAAAATAATATATTAATTAGAAATCATATTATTTAACCAATATTTAATCATAAATTAATTGGAATTAATTTTGGGATTAAAAGAATTAATTAAAAGTACAGGGGCTAAAGTGCAATTGTTCAATAGTTGAGCAAGAGGTTTCAGAACCTTCATAGGGAAGGCTTGGACGTTTTTTTATAAGATAATTCTAGAGTTTCTAGATTATCTCAGATGGATAATTTAGGAGGTGGATAATTACCAAGCTTGAAATATTATTATTATATTCAAATTAGGGTTATCCATGGCATCCTATCTGCATTATAAATAGTCCTCTACACCCTATGAATTTCGGCCATCATATCATAATAAGAGAAATTCGAAATTTTGTTCTCTACTTCTCCTCTCTCCTTTCTCATCCTCTTGCTAGTGTTGGGTGTGAACCATTAAAGGCACGACATTTGTCATGCTTGCTCTCGAAGCTTCAACAACACTAAGGATTTGAATTGGTATTACTATATAACAATAAAAGGTATGTTTACTAACCCTAGAAGTTAATTTCAAAAATAAAATAGATATCCTAGGGTTTCCCAAATGTTGTATATTCAACTAGAGAAAACATAGATCGGGAAACTATGGTTGCATGCACACATAGGTTTTTGTTTGTTATGCTTAAAACCCATCAAGTACCTCCACCACACCACGTCGCGAGGTCAAGGTGGCATCGGTGGACTCCTTTGAGTGAAAAAAATATGTTCATCGGCTCAGATCTTTCGTTCTAATGGTATTTCCATTCTCATAACCGGGGCAAATCTGTCTTTTAGATCTACTTCTTCGTTGGTGGTTTGGATGGTCCCGCGAAAAGCAGCGTCACCGACTAGCATACGAAAGTTGTGGTGCTCTTTCAGGCGGTTTGCTATTACAGGTGACTTCAACGACGCTAAGGCTTTCGTTAACAAGCGGCTACGGTTCCATCGTATGCGACTCGAAGGCAACTCGTCTGAGGAGGAGCTCGTTGCCTGAGAAGGAGATCAGAGACGTGAGCTTGCGACTGAAGACTACCATCGGAGAGACGAGGTAGAGAGACAAATTTCAATTCAGGGTTTTGGCCTCCGTCGTTTCGTCTTCAGATATACCATATGTGTGTTCAAATGAAGAACCCACCCATGAACTCGATCTGATTTCGTCTTCTTAAATGTATTCATCAGAAAACCCTTCATTAGATCTGCTTTCATGTGTATGTGTGTGTGTGTGTGTGTGTATATATATATATATATATATATATATATATATATATATATGCGTGTGTGTTCATTAAGTATGGGGTTCATGAATGTATTCTTGAATGTGAGTGTGTGTGTTCTTGAGCTCTTGATGAGGCTTCGGATATGTAAGTGATTATTAGAGGCGAACTCAAGAACAACCCCATATTTTATGTATGGTTTTTGTTTATGAGATGATTTTTGGCGGAGATTAAGTGACAAAATTTTTTTTAGGTAGAGATAGAGGTGACAGACTGTGGTAGTAGCAGACTATGGTGTTGGCGAACGGTGGTCAAATGGTGGTGGTGGTGGAAGATGTTCTTAAGCTCATGAAGATGTTTTTGAGTGTTCTTGAATTTTGGAAATATTCTTGGGTGTTTATCAGAGACAAACCCAAATGGAGAGAGAGAGAGAGAGAGAGAGAGAGAGAGAGAGAGAGGGGGGGGAAGGGAGAGAGAGAGATGTATTTTATTTTTGTTTTATTTTTACTCGTTTTTTAATTTTTATAAAAAAAGAAAAATAGAAAATAAAATAATAAGGTGCAAATCTTTCATTATGAAAAAGTTTAAAACACCTTGGAATAAACATGCAAGAAAATGAAAAGTTTAGACCTCTTGTGTTAATCCAAACCTTTTTCGATCAAAGTAACAATTTTTAGCAAATTTTATATGAGCTATTTATATAAATTTACAAATTAAAAGAGATTATTGACCAGTGGCGGACTTTAGTGGAGCATTGGGGTCCCGGGCCACTGCTTAATTTCCGGCACGTAGTGTAATTTTTTTTTCTATTAGATGCACCGGCTTGAAATACGAGGGACACCCTACTAAAACAGTTTGCATCCGCCACTGTTATTGAAATAACCTTGTGAATAGTAACCCAATATCATAAATGTTATATATAGAATTTATGAAATTTATCAATGTTAATTGTAAAAATGGTCAACTGGTTTGCTGACTTTTTTCGTTATGGTGCGGTGAATTTGCCACATTTTGTTGTATTCGTTCATTATGGGTTTAGGACAGGTTTTGTCTGGGTCATACCATGTCAAAGCACAATATGGTTTACCCAAATTCACACTATTCGGCCTAATATAGATTTTGTTATATGGTTGGTCCTACGGTTTGTATTTTTATAAATCAGTGGTCACTGTTCCATATGAAAACACCATAGTATCCTTTTTAATATGTTTTTCCTTTTACTTTTAGTTATTTATATATTTAAAAAAGACAAAACTTCAAAAATGGTCCCTGTGGTTTCTAGAAATCTGAAGTTTAGTCCCTAAACTTTAAAAACCTCACAGATGGTCCCTGTGGTTTCAAAACTTTTAACAAATGGTTTTGGCCGTTAAGTGAAGGGCATTTCCGTCATTTCACTACCACATGGACCATTTATGAAGTTTTTTGTTAATTAAAAAAAGTAAAAAAAATATATTTAATATTAAAGGGTCTCTCTCTCTCTCTCTCTCTCTCTCTCTCTCTCTCTCTCTCTCTCTCTCTTAGTTGAAAAGAAGCAAAACCACCTGGACCACCATTTCTTTACTCTAAAGCTTATGTATAAGAAGAAAAAGAGAAGATCGGTATCAAACAAGATCCATATCTTGTTATTCACCTGACTTTCGCCTTGAGCCACCTCCCATAACCATACGTGCAATCGATCCCACCGCCGGAGTCATCTCCCTAAATTTAGACCTCAACTCAGTATCATCGGAGCCACCACTAGAGTCATCAGAAACACAGCCAGAACCCACCCATGGATCTTCATTTACTCTACCTATGTCGCCTCTCTCTTGTCTGTACTCCTTCTTCCCTCGATTTCCCTCTACTCCATCGATTTCTCTCTACGTAGTTGCTTCGCTCTACCATCACCAGCTTCATCGATTTCATTTATGAACTCCTCTTCTACCTATTTATGAGTTGCGGTAAACACTAAGCTTTGGCCAACATCTGAACACCAACGATCGCCTCCTCCTTTCAGATACCTCTTCTTGTCAGCTACCACAACAGTGCCATCAAAATCAAACGATTGGTTCCTATTCAAATCGATGGAGGAAGATCCCAACCTGGTGAAATAAATTAATCCTTAGAGTTTGTTGTTGGTTCTTCTGACACCAGTCAAATTTTGTTCAAAAATTAATTGATCAATAATCGTAATTGGGATGAACCAAGTAGTAGAGTTTGTAACAAGGTTTCCAAAAACATAAAGAACACTGAAATCTGAGTTATAACGAAGAAGTTATGACCAATCGAAAATCCGCGGTAAAACCGGCAAAACACTGTTCAGTGTAAAAAGCGAATTTTCGATAAAAGGATTTTTAGCCTTAACAATCTAAATGAAACTTGTAGAATATGTTAAACCGAGAACGTTCATAAAAAGAACGTGAAAATCCGACTTCGTATGAGGAAGTTATGATTTTTCGAAGTTTCGGTTTAGCAGTAGACAGCTAAAAATTCGAAATATAAATCGATCGATATTTAGCCGATGCAACTTAAACGAGAATCGAAGGTCTCGTCAAAAGTAGCACAACGGTAAAAAGACAGACGAAAACGGACGTCGGATGAAGAAGTTATGAATTTTTAACGGATTCCCGTACCGGTCTGTTTAAAATAATAATATTAAAAATAAATTCAAAACCAGCCGACGAAGTCTAAACGAAAGTCGTAGACTATGATTTTACCTACGCGTGCATATAAAGAACGTCAAAAACGGAGCTCGTATGCGAAAGTTATGATTTTCGCAAGTTTTTGGCACAAAAATCAAGAAAATCTTGAAAACCGGGAAATTTCGCATGTCACCCTTCGGACACGTCATCATCACGTGCGAACCTCCACGTGTCATCTTCTGGTTGGACCGCGGTACACGTGTTACCTCCTGAGTGGACCGCAACCGAGGTCCAATGAGCTTCGGACAGCCTCGCATCGGACACCCCGGAGACACCCCCTTCGCATACGTGTCAGTCTTCTATTGGACCGAAGTCCGGTCCAATCCGAGCCTCCTATCTGTGAGCCTGCTGTACGAAGTAAGCCAGAAACCTCACCACCTGTCCGACGCATGTCACCTTCGCACAACTTCGGGTCCGAACCTTCGGACTATATATAGCATGCGAGGGCTTCCGAAGAAACCCCATTTTTCACCCCAAAATTTCCCCTTTTTCACATTTTAGCCCCGAAAACTTTCTCACGACCCCCGAAGGCCCCGGTATCGCGTCTAAAGCCCGAAGCAAGCCCCAGAGCCCCGGAATTCTCGAGAATTCATCCTCTCTCCTGTCGAAACTCTGCCGGTTTGAGCCGGTTTCTCGTTAAATAAACTCTTTACGGGAAACGAAACGTTGCCCAAATCACCGCTTATCAAAGTGAGTTCATACCCCTATAATTTAACTTTTCAATGGTTTTTAAATGCTTTTTTAGGGGGGGGGGGAATACAAGTTTAATACAATATTAAATCGTGTTAATAACTGTGTGTGATAATAATCACACAGAAAGTTTCTGTATGCTTTTCAAAATTTCCAAATACTTCCAAAATAAAGTGAAGCCATGTTAAATTCTTTGAAAAATGTTTTATAAACTATTTCAAAGTATAAATGCCAAAAATCATGTTTATATATGTATAAATATATAAATAAGAATTGAAGGGCTTAGGACTAATGAATTATCCTATATCCTTTTCCTTGTTTGGATGTGGAATTAGGGTTGTATTATTTGTCTGAAGGTCGTTTCCGTCTTAATTATATATATACATATATGAGTACCAAAGGTTACTCCTTTTGGTATCTTCATCTTTGTATCAGGCTCAGCAAAGGTGTTCATCCATGAGAAACCATGCTAATCAGATAGAACATATAAATTATAATATGTATAATTTATCATTCAAAACTAAAGATACAAGTATGAATTACAACTGTATACTTTCCAAGGAAATTACCAAAATTCATTCAACTATACCAAGATATGTATAATACCTTTAATATACGAACAACATATTAAAGAAGTAAAGATACATCATACCTAGTTTGCATTAACAAAGGTACGATACAGAGTACCAGGGTTAGCAAACACTGTTGGGTTATGAGCATTCTAACACTCCTAAGTGTACATGCAACCCTAAATACCTTGGATCTATGTTTTCTCTATTATACATGCAATTATGAACTTTCCAAGGTATTACCCTATCTAGCATACAATACTTGATACTTGGGTAATCAAATGGATATAATACATACCTTTGTTTGATGTAGCTTGTCTCCATGAAGCTTGAGTACCTAGTGCCCCAAGTGTGACACCTCAAATGGTTCACACAACACCAAATGCACATGGAATGACTTGAGAGAAATGGAACACTCCTTGAAATCGTCTAGCCCTCATATTCACACATTAGTGCACGATTTCTTGAGCCATGTGATTCTTTTATATGGTGGCTATTAGGGTTACACCATGTAACTCATAACTTTACCCATTCCTTATGCTCCATGGATTTTAACCTCCATGGAGTATCCATGGGTCACCCCATGGACTTAGTCCAACATCAGGAATCTTGGATCACAAGCCCACATATATAAGAATGAATGATTTACACAATCAACCCATATATTTAATTAGTCTCCTTTTGATCACTTAATTAATTCCAAATTAATTCTTGATCAATACTAATTAAATAACCTTATTAATATATTAGAACTTATAATATATTAACCAACCTTAAGTGTTATTTCTCTCATTATAGTCTATCCAAATGCATGATGCCATGCAACCCAAATGGACCATGCCGGGTCGGGTCAAGTCTTACCAATTATAGTTATGGACTTAGACATTAATCCAACAGTCTCCCACTTGGATAAGTCTAAAACTATTATTGCGTATGACTTCAGGAACCGATCAGCAATCGTAGCTCTCAAAAGCTTCTGTCGAACTCTGACCTTGTCGATGGACTCTGACCTTTGTCAATGACTTGTCCATTAGATAAGGGATCACATATTCCTCCATTCTAGATATCATATGGACTGAGACATGGATTATCAATCATTCTCTCTGTCCATTTGTTGTTTCCCGATTTCCGATTCATGATGACTGACTGATTGAACAAATCAAACCAGTTCTGGCTTGGCCAAGCACTCACATGTATCATCTTTAAATCATCGAGGGGCCCACATATATCGCTTTTATCCCGAAGGTAAAAGGAATGGATAAACTTCGACTCATGTGGCTTGTTCTACTACTTGTTGAATCATACACAAAGACACGTTTTATAACATCGAGTTACCAATGCGTTTTCGTGCAATCAATGTATAACCAACTCATAGTAACAACTCATATCTCTAGGTTTGAAGAATATAAGATATTATCGTCTCATGATCACTCGTGATAAAATCCATGAAGTGATTCAAATGAGCGTGGGTTGAATCCAATACTCAGAGCTTATGAGCACTCATGAGTGTTGTAGCACCACTTTGTCCACCAACTTGGACCTCTACAAACCAACCCATGACAGTCTTGATTCATATCTACTTCCAACATATGACCGACTGTGGATGGTTTGAATAACTTAATCATTCAGGAAGAGCGACTTAGTTATTCTGGAAGTCAAAACATGCAAAGTGAAACACAAGAATAAATGAATCAATTATGGTATCAAACCCTATGAATATAAATAAACACTTTTATTTATCACCATACTGATTACTCATTATTCATTGTTTCGGTTTTATCAACTTTATACTTGAATTAAAAACACTAGTTGTCCCATGCTCCAAGCATGTACACTATGTTTTTCTTAAACAATAGCTTTGCCATACACCAAGTATGCACTCTATGTTTGTCTATGATCCTTACTTTGTGAAATAAACCAATTGAAGATAATTTCAATGATTCTAATTTCACACTCCCAAATCCTTATCGAAAAATGTGAGAATTTCAAATTCCTATCATTTATCGAAATCTGTTTAGATTTTAAACTTATATGCACTGACCCTCCTATAATGAATATGTACAAAGTCACAAAGACTTGTCAACAGTCATTTTAAGGTATTCCAATGGAGATCAACTCCATGGAAACTAAGTCTCATATTCAAAGTACATTGCTTTGGACATGCTTCTTGCATTAAGTTTTCTAATCTTACACAGATAACTTCCACCTATGGAGACAACTCCATATTCTCATTTTGACTATCACTTCTGAATAAGAGATGCCTCTTTTCAGAATATGTCAATATGGTCCTTCCAAAATTAGCACTATACTTCCAACTGTCCCTGAGCAACCAATCTTTGGTAAACCTTAGATTGTCCTCGACAATTGCTTAATCATTTTAGTCATATCCAATTCTAGACCTTTTCCCTTCTTAATGCCTCTGGGCATTTGGAAAAATTTAGAAATGACAAATATTATAGCACATGCAATCGATCCTGTACCCAAAGCAAATGGTACACGATTCATGATGTCTCACATAAAGACATGATTCTAGACCAGTCTTTTGCTACAATATTTTTATTTGCCATGTTTTCAAAATTTGACTATGAAGAGGGATGCCATAATCATAATCGAATTTTGAGAACGCAATATATAGAATTTCCTTAAGTTGAACCAATCCAACATGAAATTCATATATATATTCTTGACTAAAGATGATTAAGGTCTCAATCTAAGCCTTTAGAACTGAAATGAAGTATATCCTCTCCCTTAATTATAGCAAAACAACTTTTTCAATCCCTGCAGCCTCACGAATTGAAACTTTTGTTTTCTATAATTAACATTGCTAACTTGCAACACTAACAATAATTATCATGCTCCCACTAACATGATGATTATTAGCATAACACTTATGCTCCCACTAGCTTTGACATGTACTCAGAAATCAGCTGGACTTCTAGAAATCAATACTTTATTGACTTTCTTACCAAAGTTCAGATTTCTGATACAAGATGCTTTGATAAAACTTTATCAAAATCATACACCTTTCCTTAGATAGCATGCATGTGTGTCTAAACAATTTCAGAACTATGAAAAGGGATTCCGTAATCATAGTCTCAGTTGTTTAGACCTTTTGCCATCTGCTTCAAATCTACTTGGTGGAAGTGTTTCCTCACCATCATTTTCATGAATCGAAGAGAAACCTTATGACCCTTAGATTTTATGGTGTATGTGTTCTTATCCATGTGAATCGTCAAAACCATAGTCACAAGACAAGGATAATGACAAATCCAAACTCATATGGACTGAACTTATGCAATCTTAACTTCTTGCCACCTGGCAGTACAGGGCCTGCCATTGCATCCAAGTTGTTATGCAACCAATTGAGAACTTTCAGAACTCCTATGCAAAGCCAACTTTAACTGGAATGGGCACAGAATATGTCAACACGATAGGTTATAAACCTCAATTCGTGTGCTAGTGAAGAACCTCAGGTTTTATTCTTGATTAGTTCTTGAAATTCTTTTTAGGATCTTTAAGACTCCCACTATCCTCTTGACATATAAGACTTTCTTTCCAAATATTCAAGAGATAGTGCGGATTCTTTATCAAGACAAACACTTCACACAATTGGCCTTAGTTGGTCTTTGTTTTATCCAAAACATCACAACTTACCAATTTCAAATGTACAAGAGTAGGACACTTTTACTCTTACATTTGACAAGTGTTTTAAACCTTTCTTTAAGATATGTCACTCAAGTTACAATCTTGGAGTATGACTCTAAGAATTGTTTTGGAACGAAGTATGACTCATCTTCCTGATCTAACCATTTCAACAATTCATGACTCCTCTTCTTAGTCATAAGAATGCACTAAGATGACATTTAGAGGACTAATTGTGATATGATTTCTAAATCATTAAGATGATCACAAACATGATACTAAAGTACTCTCCCATCTTTTCAGATTTGAGAAACTTTTATCTTTCTGCCTAATTTGATTCTTCCCATTCGTTCTGCCATACATTGAGACTTTTCCAATGTTTCAGAATTATACTTAAACTTGTAAGTATAACCATATTTACTAAACTTTAGTAAATCAAATAGTCTTAACGAGCTTTGTGGTGGACATGACCAGTGCACAAGAATGTGTACTCGATCCCTTTAGTCCTTCACTTGACTCACACATCCATGTGAACAAGTAATTAGTCTTGATTTTCCAATGCTTGAAAGTTCTCATTCATCATACTATTCAACTTGCATGATTCCAAGTTTCGGTCCAATTGAAACTTGGGTGATGAGGAACTTTCCTGATTTGGTAAATTTAGACACTACCACAAATGAAAGAATCAAATCCATTTTCCAATATTGCTGTCAGTGGAATCATATAAGCAACACTTTTCCACAAATGCCATTGTAAGGATACTTCAAATAAATAAAATTAAACAATTTTCTTTTATTTTAAAACTTTGCGAAAAAACTTATCCTTACAATCCACATGGAAAATTGTTGTTATCTATTCCTTAGCAATATATCATAACTTCTTAAGCAACTGCTCAAAATTCTGATGCGATCGAAATCCACCTTCGCGATCAGAATCAGCATATACTTCCTTTAAGATTTCTCTCTATTCTTTGATTCTTAAAACATCAACATGTGACCCAGTCACATCATGTAATGAGGATCTCAGAATAGAACTTAACAGAGTTAGATAATGGGCTCTACCTGATGTAGAGTCAAACTTATTGACTTTAACATCCTTAGGTAAATTTGGCAACTTTGCAATCAACGCCCCTTCCTTTGGCAAAATAAACATATGGACCCTTTGGTAATGGGACTATCTCAGACTTAGCCTTTCTCTTTACCATTTGGTCAATCGGGTTGACTATGGCCAATCCCTTTCCATTGGGAAGAGAATGCTTTTTCTGGATTTCCAGTGTCACCATTGTCACTGTCCATAAAGTTTTTGGGAAGTTGATCTTCTAATCAAATTTGCTATACTATCGTTCCAAATCATTGCTGATTCAGCAGCACCAAGCAAATAGATATGATCATTAAGGTTCATGTCATAGTCTGTTTCATAGTAGTCCCAAAGGAACTCACTGTGTGACTTAGAAAGTGATTGAACATCCAACTTTCTCAAGACTTTGACACCCAACTCTCCCGGCTTGTCAATATGCGACTTCATCTCTAAGATGTGATCACACATAGACCTTGCTTGCCATTAGGGCTTGAGTGACCTTGAACTTGTGGGTTAAGGAGAATAATTGGAGGAGGTGGAGGAAGAGAAGTATGACTTCCATGAGCCAAACTCGGGAAGTCATATTCATTAGGAAAGCTTGGTTTGGGAAGATCATTGTTGTCTAAACCAGACATCAACAATGGGAGATATTCAAGATAGTTGATCTAAAGTCCTTAATATAACACCCAATATGAAATATTAAGGCTAGGATCCAACAACCTATTTATAACTGGAAGAGGGATGCCGTAATCCGAGTTATAAAATAGTTGAAGGTAGGTAAATGACGATTTACCAATTTCCACCATGAAAAACGAAATAATGTAATTAGGTTTTTAATTGGATTTGAAACTCCTAGATCTTTTAAGATTCATTGAACTTTTCAATGGCATGTTTCAATCTCGAGTGTGCCCTTTAGGTTTTGTCACTGGGATGCCGAGGATCACAAAACAAGGTGTGAAGTAACCATGCAAATATACTTGGTACCCTTAATATTTACCCCTCAATCGATGTTCCGGTTAACCACACGAGCTCCACCGATACTATGATAAATATTAAGTTACCATTTGCCTACTTTGTTAAATCCAGGTTAGTGTGCCGGTTAACCACACACGCTCCACTAACGGTTTAAACAAAGTGCAAAGTGTAATTTCATGGATTAGCACCTTATTCACATTTTCCTAAGTAACTAAGATTGGGAATTTATAAGTGTTTAATTACTTAGTATTTATCATTAATACTTTTAATGAAGGGAGAATTATAGTCCTTGTCCTACCTGTTCGGCTAACGACCCTCCACCAGTCAAGGAAGCGGTGGGTGAGAGTGGACACCCATTAAACTGCCATTTTATAGGCAGTAACCTTATACTCCCCTTATAGACCGGCTTCGTGAATGAGGCCTACTAACAGTAAGACTGACTTTACTCTTATACATATATATAAATATTATTAACTTATAATATTATAAAGTATAAGGGTTGAATTTTAACTTTTAAAATTCTAAGGGCTAACTTGGAATTAAAGTATTCATAAGTGAAAACTTTTCAAATTCCAAAACTTGAGGGCAAGTTTTGAAACTATTCAAAACTAATTAATTCCATAACTTATGAGTTTAAAGTAGTTTTAATTAAAAAAAAAACTCTTCAAGTTCCATAACTTGAGGACAAGTTATGGAAGACTTTAAACTAATTAATAAAAAAAATAACTTTTTTTTATTGTAACTTATGGAACTAATTAAGGTTACACTTTTTTTTTTTAATTTAATGAAGAGACTCTTGAACCTCCATAACTTGAGGACAAGTTATGGAGTCATAAAACCATTCAATTAGAACTAGACTCTTCATTTTGTAACCTTTGCCAACTTTTATGAGTTTTATGATTCTTAAATGTGACTTTTTATATAACTTGAGGACAAGTTACAAAAACACACTTTGGAATCAACTCTTAGATTAAAATGGATTGAAAACAACTATTTCACACAACTTTTCTATTAATCTAAGAACCTCATAAGAATAAGATAATTCAAATCATCAATCTTCAAGAAATTAGCATGAACATACAAACTAATACAAATCTTGAAATTATGACAATTATCTTAGAAATTGGATTAGCATGAACATTACCACATCAAAAACAAGTTTACAAAAACATTTTAGGGTAATGTTCCTAGTCCAATTCCAGCCAAAACAATCGAATATATGCATCCAACTCGATTTTTCAGCTACTTTTGCAAGTATAACAAGAAAACAAGCCTAGGCTCTGATACCACTGTTGGGTTATGAGCATTCTAACACTCCTAAGTGTACATGTAACTCTAAATACCTTGGATCTATGTTTTCTCTATTATACATGCAATTATGAACTTTCCAAGGTATTACCCTATCTAGCATACAATACTTGATACTTGGGTAATCAAATGGATAGAATACATACCTTTGTTTGATGTAGCTTGTCTCCATGAAGCTTGAGTGCCTAGTGCCCCAAGTGTGACACCTCAAATGGTTCACACAACACCAAATGCACATGGAATGACTTGAGAGAAATGGAACACTCCTTGAAATCGTCTAGCCCTCATATTCACACATTAGTACACGATTTCTTGAGCCATGAGATTCTTTTATATGGTGGCTATTAGGGTTACACCATGTAACTCATAACTTTACCCATTCCTTATGCTCCATGGATTTTAACCTCCATGGAGTATCCATGGGTCACCCCATGGACTTAGTCCAACATAAGGAATCTTGGATCACCAGCCCACATATATAAGAATGAATGATTTACACAATCAACCCATATATTTAATTAGTCTCCTTTTGATCACTTAATTAATTCCAAATTAATTCTTGATCAATACTAATTAAATAACCTTATTAATATATTAGAACTTATAATATATTAACCAACCTTAAGTGTTATTTCTCTCATTATAGTCTATCCAAATGCATGGCCCAAATGGACCATGCCGGGTCGGGTCATGTCTTACCAATTATAGTTATGGACTTAGACATTAATCCAACAAACACATGGTAATGTCGGGTTTGCATTAACAAAGGTACGATATACAGAGTACCAGAGTTAGCAATCACGAGTAATAATACATCATACCGGGTTTGCATTAACAAAGGTACGATATACAGAGTACCAGAGTTAGCAATCACGGGTAATAATACATTCTGTCGGGTTGGCATTAGCAAAGGTACTATACAGAGTACCCGAGTTAGCAAACTTGAGGTAATAATACATCTTACCGTGTTTGCATTAACCAAGGGTACGATACAAAGTACCAGAGTTAGCATTCATCGGGTAATAACAATAATACATCGAAAATCTTGTTGAAACAATAAATTTGTGAGACCCTTCACGGTGTGATTATCTAAGTACGACCTTTTTAAGTCCTGAACTATTAGCCAGAATCTCTTGTAGGGAGAGCGTGAATTTGTGTATAGATCTATACGGGACTGACAATCCCGCACCTTTACTGTTCGCTACAGTTTGGCCGGCAGGCCTAGGGTGTCAAATATCATACCGTTCCGACGCCTGAAGAACGTCGCTGCAGGCATTTCCGTCATATTAGTATGGTTAATAGGACTCACATGGATAAAACAACGAGTGAATTACAAAGTAATATACTTCTCTTATAACAGTAAGAAAAGTTAATTACATCCCGACCAGATATACCTTCAGTAGCTTTTACTTACAGTAAGAGCTATATATCATGAAATCAAGTATTGTACTTCTGGTTTTGAACATTTAAAACCACAAGGCAGTATTATGGATAATAGAATACTCTCCATGATTAATACTAAGGTTGTTACTGTAGAACATATATAACTAAGAACACTTTTACCAATGAAACGGTTTATGGGATTAAACCACTTTTACAAATGAAACGGTTTATGGGATTAAACCACTTATACAAAGGAAACGGTTTATGGAATTAAACCACTTATCAAAGGAAACTTAGTCACTCAATCTTTGTAAACTAGTATAACATAAAAGACCTTTAGTGGTTAATTCTATAATTCCTTAGTTATTACATCAGATTCGTACATAAGTAATGTCCGATTGACAGTGAAATGTGTGACTTCCGCCTTACTTCCTGTTCCTTGTTTGGTTGTAGGCTTAGGGCAGATACACCCATTTAACTATCAATTCAATATTATGTTATGTATAATCAGTATAAACTAAGTAATTACAGAGGGAAACTATTGAGGTTATCAGTTAATCACCTCAGGAGATATATGATTTCCTGGAGAAACCAGTGAACTCATTCAAAGAACTTAGGGTATACTTAACAGAACTAAAATACTTATGAACTCACCAGCTTAAATGCTGATCTACTCTTTTCAAATAACTTGTATTCTCAGGAATCCAGTAGACAGGTACACTCCAGAAGCTTTTGAGAAGACTACCTAGTACCGTACCGCGACTCTTGTCTTCTATTGTACCTACTTTAGTGTTTGAATATGTAATGTTTAAACACTTATGTAAAACTTATACTTATTAATGCAATGGTTGTTTGTACTTTGATTACTATATTGCATGTGTTGTGATACTTACCTAAAAGTCCTCCACCCCCGAACGTTTCCGCCGTTCTGGTTTGGGGGTGCGACAGATTGGTATCAGAGCAGTGTTTATAGTGAACTCAGTATATCAGTCATAAAAGATATACAATTATAAACCCATTGGGATAAAAACACTCTGACCAAGAGTTATACTTTAAAAATATATTAATATTTTATAAAAGTATAAGTACATGCAGAGTATATATACTAGAATGAATATCACAAGAAGAACAAAACAAAAGTATTTGGATGTTGGACATTGCAGTTAAACCTAGACAGTGACGTAATCATATCTGGGATCAATATAGCCTGATCAACTATATTCATCCGAGATATGACCAACATGTGTTTAGGGGAGTGATTGTAATGTTGAAACTGGTCTAAAACTTACCTAAGCACCAGAAGAATTCTAGAACCAAAGACTAAAATACTATAGGAGTATTTTAGGATGCAATAACAAGAAAACTGAAAACTTGTTAAGTTCTTGTATCTAGAAGTTCAAGAATCAAACTCATAACTAAAATAACATGGAGGTATGTTTCATACCTTTGGGGAAATGTTATAAGATCTTTTCTGATAGGTCTATAATTACTAAGTGGATACGTTAAGGTTATATATAGCCGAGATTTTATAGACTTAGAATATGTGATTTTCACTCTACTTCCTTTTCCTTGTTTGGATGTGGTTTTAGAGTAGGATTACTTATTCAAAGGTCTATTTGATATGGATTATATATAATCGGTACACACCATGTGATTATAGAAGGACCAGAAAGAATCACCTTCATAAAAATTCAAATTTTCTCATAGATTCTTTAGACATTCCCATTCTCGTATAAACCCGTTAGATAAACATAGTTACTCCAGCAATCAAGAGAAGAGTCAAGGAGGATCCAACAGAACTTCATTAGGAGAATCCCAAGAAGAAACATAGGAGAAGTAAACAAACTATAGAAATTGTTTGACTGTCAAACCAACAAATAATGGGATAAAATAATATTAATAAAGCTCAAGTCACTGCTATTTATTATACTAAAGATAGTTTAGAGTAAGCAGGATCGGTCCACAGGAATACATGACTTCTTATCTTGCCATATTTTCACACATAATACAAATAATATTAAAATGGGGGATTGTGTTTGAACTAGATTTAAACTTCATAAATAAACCAGATTGTTAACAGAATTTAGTAAAAGAAATACATTTCCGATTCTGATTCTTATACATGTATTATGTTGAAAGATGCAAAATGAATATGATTATGTTCTATCTAGGTTGGTAATTTAGATACTAATAAACTCTAATATCCAAGTTGACAAAAATTGTTTTATTCAAAACATGTTCTTCAAATAAAACTTCATTTAATTGATTTAATTCAAATAAGCTCTTTCATCAAATCATTAAATGACTTTAAGTTCTTGCAACAATTACCAACAATATTCAATATTCCTCATAAGCTTGGGATTATGAAGATTTAATCTTTGATTACACTCACTTTGATTTAATTACAATCAATTAAGTGCATGTTACTAACATCAAATCATAAAACATATACGAATTTACAATTTGATTAACTAGATTGATAAAAACCCTAATTCATTGATCAAGTGAAAAAGAGAATAAACCAAACACATGATTAAGATCAAATCAAAGATTACTAGATGTTAAACACAAATCAAGTTCAAGTTACAACCTAACAACACATACTTAAAAATTCAGATTCGGAAATGATAATGAAATCAACCACACATGTCTAGGTTAAACTACAAATCAAACAATTTTAAACTTCAAATTGACTTACAAAAAGGAAATTAAAGTGTTTCCAAGTGTTAATCTACTTCCAAAATCTCTGAAAATCGCCTTCTCTCTGCCCAAAATCCGACCTAACTTCCAAAAATAATCGATTGTCTCAATTATATGAGAGTAAAGCTACTTTAAAAACTGTCGAGACGTTTATACGGCCCGTGTAAATTAAAGTGTGCAATTTACACGACCGTGTAAACAAGAAAAGTAGAATGCTCAATCCTTCCAGACCTTCGAAGTAGAATGCTCTTGTATATGCGTTTACACGGCCCGTGTAAATTATAAGCTATCATTTACACGGCCGTGTAAATACCTGTGAAGCCAAATTCTTTATTTCTTCATTCTCTCTTTTCAATGCTCCAAAACTTCTGAAACTTTGTCTCCAACTCTTTTTAACTTCCTCCATCAAGATCCAACCTTCAAAAGTCCCTGAAATATCATAAAAGTGTGTGAATGGAATTGCATCATGAAAAATCCCGAAAAATATGCAAAATACATGAGTTTAAACCTAAATGCAATGCACTTTTATGAACTAAAACTACAAAATGAATGCATGAAATTCACCTAACAAATCTCCCCAAGCTTGAACCTTTCTTGTCCTCAAGAAAGAACAAGAAGATTTAAACTGGAGAAAATAAAATAGAATAAAAGAAAAGAAAATTAAAGTTAAAACTATTTGAAACTTAATGCATGAAATCAAAACAAACATGAAAAGATCCAACCCAATTACCCTGTTTTGTACCATAGTTGAGAATGTACCTGTCATGCCTTGAGTCAACTTGGCTTTAGTCTCAAAATATTATATGATAATAGAAATAAGACTTTGGCCACTCCCTAATACAACTCAACAGAATCAAAGATCACAACACTTATTCCCTTTCAATATCATCAAGTCAATTCTTGGAACAAATTATGGTCTTACTCTCGTGAAATTATATGTGACAAAACATGCTCAACCATCTTTGTTTCATAAAATATAACAATGCCCGATTCCAGCTATTTGTTGGTCAACAACAATCTTTTTCTGAAAAATCTTTTCTAAAAATTCCCTAATATTTATCCAGATTGGTTACAACTTCAAACCACTTACACCAGTCAAAGTAATTAACATTCAGTCCAATGTCATAAGTTCAAATCCAAGTCCAAGGGAATCTTTTGACAGCCAAGTATTTTTCCTAAACACAATATTCAATTAAACTATAAACACAATTATATACAAACTTCTTAATTATATTTTTTACAAATAAAGCTCATGGCTTTCTTTGAAATCCGTGTAACGGGCTTCCAACCAACACATCCAAATCAAATGACCTTAGTGTGCTAGATTTAAAGAGATCCCTCGGGTTTACTTGCCCGAACCTCAAAGGCCACAGATTAGCTTTATTTGCTATTATTAAGTTCATGACTTTCTATGGAACTCATGTAACGAATTTTCAACTCAATCAGTCCCAAACAATTTAGCTTTAGGCGATTAGGTGTAAAACACCCCTCAGAGTTTACTTGTTCGAATCCCAAAGGTCACAGATTAACTTAATAATAGTTTTATTATTATTATTATTATTATTATTATTATTATTATTATTATTATTATTTTTAAGTAACACATATACAAATAACTAAGTTAACACATAACACTCTTATTAATTTATTTATTTGGCCAATTTCTTTATACTTTCGTCCTTGACTTCTCCATTGTGGGACATCTCACGGTCTATTACCGTGAGGGGCTTCTAGACATTTTTTGGGGGACTGAAGTTAGCATGCAAAGACCCGCAGGTATAGTTGGAAACTATGTCCCCAAGCAAGGTATATAAAAGGGAATGAGTAGAAAGGACTTTTTAGAGTGCTGGAAGGCTCGGGACATTGAAATTTTGTATTCTTTTTATGAATTTTTGAATTTGGCATTTTAAGTTCAATTGAGCATCTACTACTCATAAGACCAGTCATACGTCCCAAAGAATTAACTCATACCTGCTGTTATGCTCAAATGTTGACAATCTTCTCACTTTCTGTTTTGCACAAGTAGCTTCGGGAGGTGTGTTCGTGTGCGATTAACTTGCTTTAAGATTTTTCAATAAAAAGAGCAAGCTAATCTCAAGGCACATGACTCACTTACCAGCTCAACTGTTTTGAAAAGATTCGGTTGCTTGGGATTGGATCAAATTTTTTTTTATGCAATGCAAAAATTTAGATGCAAACAAAATGCAAAGAAAATAAAAAATAAAAATTAGAATAGAAAGAAAATCTTTTTGGCTTTTGAAAAATTTTCCATGCAGAAAAATGAAAAGGAAAATGGAAATTAATGCAATATGTACAAAATTACATGCAACGAGATTTATGCATGGATGGATGCCCCTCCCTAAGCTTAAAATAAGCATCGTCCTCGACGCTTGGAGAGAGGCATAGCCGGCCTATTGAGGACCGGGCGGTGGATATGGAGGGAACTGTGAAGGATAATCTGCAGGATAGTATGGAGGCCATTGGGGTTGGGATTGTGAAGTTCAAAAAAATTCTAGGGTTTGCTCAAAAACCCCAAAATCGGCCATGAAAATGGTGGAATAGAGGTGGAAGATAAAGAAGATGAAGAAAAGAGAAGAATTTCATACCTTGGAGCTTTGATTTGTTAGGTGCAAAATTGAAAAAGATTGAGTGTTTTTAAGGTTTTTTTTCGAAGAGGGCAGAAGGGAGGAGAAAAAACGCAGGTATTGTGAAAAGAATGAACAAAAGAAATCGATTTTAGCCTTAAAAAAACGTCCAGCTCTGTTTTTACGTTTACACGGCCCGTGTAAACAGAAGGGCAAAATTTACACGGCCGTGTAAATGCTGAATTTTGACTGCGGTAGCTGGTCGTTTACACGGCCCGTGTAAACCATAAGCATAAGTTTACACGGCCGTGTAAATGTCTGTAAAAGGCCAAATTTTTTTTAATTTTTTCACTTTTTGAAATTGCAACCCGCCACTCCACTATTGCCCGGAAAATGATTTTTTTACCCTCTTTTAGCATGAAAAACAACTTGGAAGTTTGAAAACAAAGAAAATACAATGAAAATATAAGAAATGACAAAAATACCCCGGGTTGCCTCCCGGTTAGCCGCCCCTTTTTAATGTCGTTGGCTCGACTTTGCCCCCTTAATGTGCTTCAGTCTTGATACGTGGGCCTCTCCAACACATCAACCTCCTCGCCATCTCCTTCTTGACATGTATATTCTCTAAGGGATCCGGTGGAGTTTTTGCTCCTGAATCTTGTGCTTGTTCCACCGGTGGAAGGATTTTGACTTTGGTGGATGGCTTGGGTTTTATATCATCACTCCTCACATGCTTCTTGTCATCAATAAACTCCAAACTCTCCAACACCTCATTGTCCATATCGACCTCCTTTGCAAGCTCTTTGGCTTTGTCCCTGTCTAGTTTTCCTTGCAAAACTAACTCTAGAAATTCATTGTTAGACAAACTTAAACCCTTTTTTGTTGAGGGCTGGATCAAATTGACAAAATTAACAGATTGAACATCAAAAGGAATCTTTTTTGCTTCATGCACATTGAAGTTGATAACTTCACCATCAAATTCCATACTCAAAGTTCCATTGTAGACATCAATTTTTGTTTTAGAAGTTTTAAGAAAAGGTCTACCCAAAAGTACGGAACTTGAACTTGGAGAGTCATCATCTCCCATATCTAAGACATAAAAATCAGCCGGGAAGACAAATTCATCGACTTGCACTAACACGTCCTCTAATACTCCCTTTGGGTGTACCAAAGACCGGTCAACAAGTTGGATGATCACACCGGTTTTGCTCAATGTTCCTACACCAATTGATTTAAAAAGAGAATATGGTAGGACATTTACGGATGCACCTAGATCAAGCATAGCTCGGGGTACATAAAGATTCCCCAACTTGCAAGGCACGGTAAAGACATCGCGATCCTTGCACTTCGGGGGCATCCTCTTTTGCAAAACCGCGGATACATGCTCCCCAACTGTTACGACTTGATTTCCTTTTAATTTCTTTTTAGATACACAAAGATCCTTAAGGAACCTTGCATATCTAGGTACCTGCTTGATGGCCTCGAGGAGTGGGATGTTGATTTTAACTCTCTTGAACATTTGCATGATCTCACTCTCCCCCCGTTCTTTCTTCGTGCTCTTTAATATTTCGGGAAATGGAGGAGGTGTGGCTTTAGACTCAGTGATGAAGGGCTTCTTTTTGATTGTTTTCTCTTCCTCCTTATCTTCTTTGGTTGCCTCTTCGACCACTATTTCTTCTTCCTTTTGATCAACCGACACTTTTGGATCATCATAGCTCTTTCCTCCTCTCAATGTGATGGCACACACGTTGTGCCTTGGGTTTGTTTCAGTTTGTGCATGTAACTTTCCTTGAGATTCTAGTTTGCTTACGGAAGTGGCAAGCTGTGAAACTTGTTTCTCTAAGTTCTTTATGCTTGCTTTTGTCTCTAATTTGGAAAGCTTGTGTACTAGTTGCCAAACTCTTCACTATGTCCTCTAAGGACATACTTGATGAACCCGATTGTTGAGGAGGGTGTTGTGGTTGCCTTGGTTGAAAGTTTTGTGGTGGAAAAAGTGGTCTTTGTTGGTATTGATGTGGTTGACTTGGTTGATAATTTATCTGTTGATGTCCTCCCCAACCGTGATTGTTACTCCATCTTTGATCACCCTGTGGCTGCTCATATCCCCTTTGATTAGACCCAAGAAAACCTCCCATGGCTTTTGCTTCTTCATAATCTTCCTCTTGAAGTTGAGGGCACATGTCGGTTGGATGCCCCACTTGAGTACAAATACCACAAGGTCTAACTGTTGGTGGTTGCACGCCCTTGTCCTTTGCAAGCATCATCATTACTTTAGTCAACTCAGAAAGCTGACTTTCAATTTTTGGGGTAGAAATTTCTTTCACTCCTCTTGGTGCATCACTGTACCATTCTTCTTCTTGGACTGTATGCTTGGACTCTTCTGCCATGTTCTTGATAAGAACTCTGATTTCTGTTGGAGTCTTATCAGCTATAGATCCACCACTTGATGCATTGAGTAATCTCCTATCCCAAGATGACATTCCTTCACAAAAATACTGTAACAACTGATATTCTGTAATCCCATGTTTTGGACATCTTGAACATAATTTCTTGAACCGTTCCCAATAAGTATGCAAGGCTTATCTCTTTTGTTGCTTGATACCAATTATCTCTCTGCGTAAAGCTGAAGCTCTCATTTCTGGAAAATATTTATCCAGAAACATCCTTGCAAGTTCATTCCATGTTGTAACTGACCCCGGTGGTAAGTCATATAACCACTCCTTGGCTGAATCTTGTAAAGCAAAGGGGAATGCCCTTAACTTGATTTGATCTTTTGTAACTTCATGTGGCTTCATACCCACACAGACAACATGAAATTCCTTAAGGAATTTATGTGGGTCTTCATTCTCAAGACCACAGAATGAGGGTAACAAATGGATGAGTCCAGACTTGAGTTCAAAGTTGATTGTTGCAGGGTAATTAATGCATAAAGGTTGTTGGGTGACATCTTGAGTGGCCCACTGTCTAAAGGTTTGTTCAGGTGGTGGGTTTGGAAGATTTTGGTTTCCTCCATGATTGTCTGCCATGGTAGGAGTAGGTGAAGATGGTGGGGTGGTACTTTTGGATGTTGGTGAAGATGTGGTTGATGGATTTGATGAAGAAGCTCCGGATCGTTGTTTCTTTAAAAGTTTAGCTTGCTTCCTTCTTTGTTTTGCAGATTTCTCTATCTCCAAATCAACTGGTAAAGGTGTACCTGTGCGAAAAGATTTTGGCATAAACAATTAGTACTACCGTATCCCCGACAACGGCGCCAATTTGTTTGGCTGTCAAACCAACAAATAATGGGATAAAATAATATTAATAAAGCTCAAGTCACTGCTATTTCTTATACTAAAGATAGTTTAGAGTAAGCAGGGTCGGTCCACAGGAATACATGACTTCTTATCTTGCCATATTTTCACACATAATACAAATAATATTAAAATGGGGGATTGTGTTTGAACTAGATTTAAACTTCATAAATAAACCAGATTGTTAACAGAATTTAGTAAAAGAAATACATTTCCAATTCTGATTCTTATACATGTATTATGTTGAAAGATGCAAAATGAATATGATTATGTTCTATCTAGGTTGGTAATTTAGATACTAATAAACTCTAATATCCAAGTTGACAAAAATTGTTTTATTCAAAACATGTTCTTCAAATAAAACTTCATTTAATTGATTTAATTCAAATAAGCTCTTTCATCAAATCATTAAATGACTTTAAGTTCTTGCAACAATTACCAACAATATTCAATATTCTTCATAAGCTTGGGATTATGAACATTTAATCTTTGATTACACTCACTTTGATTTAATTACAATCAATTAAGTGCATGTTACTAACATCAAATCATAAAACATATACGAATTTTACAATTTGATTAACTAGATTGATAAAAACCCTAATTCATTGATCAAGTGAAAAAGAGAATAAACCAAACACATGATCAAGATCAAATCAAAGATTACTAGATGTTAAACACAAATCAAGTTCAAGTTACAACCTAACAACACATACTTAAGATTGTCTCAATTATATGAGAGTAAAGCTACTTTAAAAACTGTCGAGACGTTTATACGGCCCGTGTAAATTAAAGTGTGCAATTTACACGACCGTGTAAACAAGAAAAGTAGAATGCTCAATCCTTCCAGACCTTCGAAGTAGAATGCTCTTGTATATGCGTTTACACGGCCTGTATAAATTATAAGCTATCATTTACACGGCCGTGTAAATACGTGTGAAGCCAAATTCTTTATTTCTTCATTCTCTATTTTCAATGCTCCAAAACTTCTGAAACTTTGTCTCCAACTCTTTTTAACTTCCTCCATCAAGATCCAACCTTCAAAAGTCCCTGAAATATCATAAAAGTGTGTGAATGGAATTGCATCATGAAAAATCCCGAAAAAGATGCAAAATGCATGAGTTTAAACCTAAATGCAATGCACTTTTATGAACTAAAACTACAAAATGAATGCATGAAATTCACCTAACAAATTTCCCCAAGCTTGAACCTTTCTTGTCCTCAAGAAAGAACAAGAAGATTTAAACTGGAGAAAATAAAATAGAATAAAAGAAAAGAAAATTAAAGTTAAAACTATTTGAAACTTAATGCATGAAATCAAAACAAACATGAAAAGATCCAACCCAATTACCCTGTTTTGTACCATAGTTGAGAATGTACCTGTCATGCCTTGAATCAACTTGGCTTTAGTCTCAAAATATTATATGATAATAGAAATAAGACTTTGGCCACTCCTTAATGCTAACAATACAAATGTTAGTAATAATGCTATCGGTAACCCCGATCGTGGTGATGGCCAAGTACAGCAACGAGCACCTACTTGTAAGAACACCTCGAACCTTAAGCCTAATATCCTTAAACGAAAGTTCGAGAACACGAAAGGGAGTTGTTCAACTCAAGAACCTATCAGAGGGCAATGAACTGTGGTAGTCGATACCCCCATCAGCCCTGTTATTCTAGCACCAACCAAGCCGTACTTAGGAAACCTCCCACACTGCAGCAAGTGCAACTACCATCATCATGGAGTTTGCCGAGAGCTGCATTGCAATAGATGCAACATGAACGGGCATACCACCCGCATCTGTACAAACTCCGGTCGAGTTCATCACTTCAACTACCAATGTTGGAACCATTCCTATATGTCACCTTTGTGGCGAAATAGGACATTACAAAAGGGATTGTCCAACAGAGAAGAACGAAGGGGGAGCAGGAGGATTTTGATCCCAATACATGGGAAAACATCAAAGAACCCTGCTATATTTTGGTACGCTTCCAAACCCCGATAATTATCTATAATTACTTATATAAAAATTTGAAACCCTAACAGGTAAGCTATGATAACTTAGTGTATACATAAGGGTCATTTATAATTAAGATTTGTAGACTTAGAGTGAGTAATCCCGCCTCATTTCCTGCTCCTTGTTTGGTTGTGGATTTAAGGCAGGGTTGCTCAGTCAAAGGTCTTACCAATCTTAATTATACATGACTTGTATACACCAAGCGATTATAGTGAGACCTAGTAAGGATCGTTTCATGAAAGTTCATAATTTCAAATTGTCAGAACCCTCGTATTGGTAGTACCCGCCAATTTCGAATCAAAAGGGGTTCGTAGCGATAATAACATAATAAAACTAGAAACGCTGAGAACTTAGGTACATAGGATATCATCCTAGTAAGCATTCGTCCCAGAACGACTTATTATCTATTTCATCGAGAAAATTCTGACATCCTCATTCGACATGGTTTGGCCTGGCCCTTACCATGTGAAAATTCTTATGCTGTATAAGAGAACTTTTTCCTTAATCAGCCATAAGATGAAATTCTTTCAATCCATAACACAAAACCCTTAGGTTGTCTCTTGTTTCAAAACTTCAGAAGTACCCATGCGAAGAGTACCCCGTCATTCTAGCCTACTCAGTAGACAAGAAACTTCAAACGAAAAGCACCGAAGAAGTCATAGAAGTCAGTAACTATCGAAGTACCTCAATAGATTGTTGGATATAGTGTCTAAGTCCATAACTATATTTGGTATGTACTTGACCCGACCCGGCATGGTCCATTTGGGTTGCACTTCACCCGAAAAATTTATGGATAATCGTTTGAGAATAGTATAAGTTATGATTTATTAATATATTATAAGTCCTAATATATTAATATAAAATCATATTATTTAATTAGTATTGATCTATAATTAATTTTGAATTAATTTAGAGATCAAAAGTATGACTAATTAAATATGGGCTCTTGTATTTATATAGTGTGGGCTAATGCTTATTTGGAATGGGCTAGGCTTGCATGGAAAGTCCATGGATACTCCATGGAGCTTTAACCCATGGATCTCATGGAAATGAAAAGACATGGGTATTAGGGTTTACATGGATGTAACCCTAATCCACCACACTATATAAAGGAGGCTTTGGTTCTTGAAATTGCACTAGTTGATGTGTGTAAACCAAGAGGGCCGATTTCAAGAAGTTTGTGACTATTCTCTCAAGTTTCCAAGTTTGTGGTGATTTGTGACTTCCATTTGAGGCATCCACATTATTGGTGCTAGGCTCTCAAACTCCAAGCAATCAACTACTACTACAAGGTAAGTAATTCTACTAGTTTTATTTGATTCAAGTATCCCATGCCATGCTAGTTAGGATAAGAACCTTGGAAAAATAATTATTTGCATGTATCTTAGTCAAACATAGATCCAAGGTTTCTAGGGTTGCATGTACACCATAGGAGTGTTAGAATGCTCAAAACCCATCAGTGGTATCAGAGCCTGGTTTGTTTATTTGATACTTGATGCAAAAAAAAAAAAAAACTTGAAAAATCGAAGTTTTGTTCAAAAGCTCGTATCAAAATTTCAAGTTTTGTATATGTGCTTACGATTCTTGAAATTTTTGATATGAACACTCATAAACATATGCGTTTAGAAGATCATAGAAATTATGTGCTAATAATTGATTAGATTAATTCTTGATCTTTATGTGTTTTAATGGAGTCCATAACTAGTTCTTAAGTTATGGATAACCAAAAGTCACATTTATAAATAACCATTAAAAGAACACATAGGTTACAAAAAATGAAGAGTCTTCATTTTTAATAACCATTAACTCATAAGTTATGAGAAATGAAAAGTTTTGAAAGTTTACAAAACTTGCCCTCAAGTTTTGGAACATGTAAAGTCATATTAAAAACTTTAGTTCCAACCCCTAGAATTTTAAAAGTTAAAATTCAACTCTTATACTTTATAATATTATAAGTTTAATAATATTTATATATGTATAAGATCAAGTCGTCTTACCGCTAGTACGCCTCATTCACGAAGCCGGTCTATAAGGGGGGTATAAGGATGTTGCCTATAAAATGGCAACTTAATGGGTGTCCATTCTCACCCACCGCTTCCTTGATCGGTGGAGGGTCGTTAGCCGAACGGGTAGGACAAGGACTTATTAATTCTCATTAAAAGTATAATGATAATACTAAAGTAACTAAACTTTATTGAATTCCCAATCTTAGTTATTTTAGGAAAATATGAATAAGGTGCTAATCCATGAAATTACACTTTACACTTTGTTTAAGTCGTTAGTGGAGCGTGTGTGGTTAACCGGCACACTAACTTGAACTTAACAAGGTAGGTAAAGGGTGACTTAATGTTTATCATAGTATCGATGGAGCGTGTGTGGTTAACCGGCACATCGATTGAGGGGTAATACATTAAGGGTACCAAGTAATTTGCATGGTTACTTCACACCTTGTTTTGTGATCCTCGGCATCCCAGTCACAAAACTTGAAGGGCACACTCGAGATTGAAACATGCCATTGAAGAAAGTTCAATGAATCTCAAAGAATCTAGGAGTTTCTAAACCAATTAAAACCTAATTAAATATTTCGTTTTTCATGGTGGAAATTGGTGAATCGTCGTTCACCTACCTTCAAATATCTTATAGCTTAGATTACGGCATCCCTCTTCTAAGTTATAAAATATTGTGTTGGGTCCTAGCCTTAATATTACATTTGGGTGTTTTGTTAAGGACTATCTCTATATCTAATCTAATCTATTCCCCCCTTCTTTTCAGATGTCTTCCAATAACAATGCTTCTGGCTCAAACCCTACTAGCTCCTTCTCTCTCATGAATCGTTGTGGGAGAGTCATCTTTGATGGGTCCAACTTTACAGATTGGATCAAAAACATCAGGATGGTCACTCGGTATGAGAACAAAGAATATGTTCTCGACAAGGAGCTGAAGGTACCCGAGCCAACTGTTACTCCTGAAGAGCTTGCTGAATATGAGGTACATGAAAGAGATGCTACAAAAGTGGCATGCATCATGATGGCCACCATGACAGCCGAGCTCCAAAAGTCCTATGAGGACTATTATCCTTTTGAGATGCACCAGGACTTGATGGACCGCTACCATCAAAGTGCTCGTCAAGAGCGATATGAAATAATCTCCTCCATGATAACAACCCGAATGAAGGATGGTGAACCCATCACGGGCCACATGCAGAAAATGCAAAGGTATGTGGACCGTTTATTGAAGCTGAATGTGAACTTCCCTGAGGAGTTAGCAATAGACATCATTTTGCACTCCTTGCCATCGTGTTATGATGAATTCCGCATGACATATCACATGAACAAGGAAGAAGTCACCCTCAGTAAACTTCAAGGACTCTTGAAGACCGCCGAAAGTGGTCTAAAGGGTAAGTCGGTTGTTACTACTCCTACTCCTACTCGAACTGCGGCCAATGTCTTGGCAATCGGGCATGGCAAAGGGAAGAAGAGAAAGAACCCTTCTAAGGGTACCAAGGGTAAGATCCTTGAAGGCTCATCTTCAAGCAAAACCAAGAAAGGTTTTGTCACTCCTTCTGCTAACCCTAATGAGGCTGAATGCTTCTATTGCCACGAAAAGTCGCACTGGAAGCGAAACTGCCCAAAGTACCAGCAAGATTTGAAGGATGGGAAAGTAAAACCCAACCATGCAGGTATATACACTATATTGTCTAATAACTCACCTCATTCTAAGTCTTGGGTCCTTGATACAGGTTGTGGTATTCACATATGTTGTGATTTGCAGGGACTAAAAAGAAATGAGAATGTGGAGCAGGGAAAGATAAACTTGATCATGGGAAACAGGAAAGTTTCACCTGTCACCAAGATAGGAGTTTATTCCTTAGTGCTAAATAGTGGGTTTACATTAGATTTGAATAAAAATATATTATTCGCCAGAAATGGCAAGAAATGTTATTTCCTTTCATGCATTGTATAAACAAGGTTTTGCCTTAGCCAAGGAACCAAGAGATCATGGGAGATCCAGACACATTGACAGAAAATATCACTTCATCAGACATCAAATAGAAGAATGAATCCTCGTGGCAAAGAGGGTATCATCGGATGAGAACCCAGCAGATCCCCTCACGAAGGGACTGACTCGGGCTAAGCATCTCCAACATGCTCGGAGCATAGGGCTGAAGGATGATATTAGTTTTAGTAGTTAGATAATCTTGAAATTTGTAAAATGTAATTGACATTTGATAATAAATAAAAGCTGTTATTTATGAGTAAAGTGTTGCTATCTCTTATCAATCGTTTACTATTATTTCTTTTTGCATGTTTTGACTTCCAGAATAATTATGTTATGGTTTATATCATATTATTCAAACTCTCCACAGTCGGTCATATGTTGGAAGTAGATATGAATCAAGACTGTCATGGGTTGGCTTGTAGAGGTCTAAGATGTTAGACAAAGCGGGGCTACAGCACTCATGAGTGCTCATAAGTTCTGAGTATTGGATTCAACCCACGCTCACTTGTATCACTTCATGGAATTTATCTCGAGTGATCGTGAGACGGTAATATCATATAAGTCTTCAAACCTAGAGATATGATTTGTTGCCTATGAGTTGGTTATGCATTGATTGCACGAAAACGCATTGGTAACTCGATGTTATAAACCGTGCCTTTGTGTGTAGTTCAACAAGTAGTAGAGCAAACATATGAGTCGAAGTTTATCTGTTCCTTCTAGGATTAGAAGGGATATCTGGGCCCCTCGATGATTTTGTTTTGACCTATGTACCGGGCCCGTTCAGAACTAAATTGATGTGTTCAGTTAAGTTCTATGTCAAACAAATCGGAAATCGGGAAACAAATGCTGGACAATAAGCAAGACCATGTTCCATGTATTTGTCCGGCTGATATCTAGAACAGAGGATTATATGATCACTTATCTAAAATGGCGCTTCATAGTTCAACAGAGTTTAAAGAGCTACGATTGCTGATCGGTTCCTGAAGTCATACTTGCAACTATAGTTATTAGACTTATCCAAGTGGGAGACTGTTGGATATAGTGTCTAAGTCCATAACTATATTTGGTATGTACTTTACCCGACCCGGCATGGTCCATTTGGGTTGCACTTCACCCGAACAATTTATGGATAATCGTTTGAGAATAGTATAAGTTATGATTTATTAATATATTATAAGTCCTAATATATTAATATAAAATCATATTATTTAATTAGTATTGATCTATAATTAATTTAGAATTAATTTAGAATTAATTTAGAGATCAAAAGTATGACTAATTAAATATGGGCTCTTGTATTTATATAGTGTGGGCTAATGCTTATTTGGAATGGGCTAGGCTTGCATGGAAAGTCCATGGATACTCCATGGAGCTTTAACCCATGGATCTCATGGAAATGAAAAGACATGGGTATTAGGGTTTACATGGATGTAACCCTAATCCACCACACTTTATAAAGGAGGCTTTGGTTCTTGAAATTGCACTAGTTGATGTGTGTAAACCAAGAGGGCCGATTTCAAGAAGTTTGTGACTATTCTCTCAAGTTTCCAAGTTTGTGGTGATTTGTGACTTCCATTTGAGGCATCCACATTATTGGTGCTAGGCTCTCAAACTCCAAGCAATCAACTACTACTACAAGGTAAGTAATTCTACTAGTTTTATTTGATTCAAGTATCCCATGCCATGCTAGTTAGGATAAGAACCTTGGAAAAATAATTATTTGCATGTATCTTAGTCAAACATAGATCCAAGGTTTCTAGGGTTGCATATACACCATAGGAGTGTTAGAATGCTCAAAACCCATCATAGATCTCATAGGAAAATCATTGTACCGCAGGTCAAGTTCAAGAATAGAGACTAAGAACTCATTAAGTTAATCTATCGCTGCTAAGTGTATACACGAGAGTGGTATATATGTTAGACTTAACAAGATTAAGGATGTGTGATTCTGCCCTATCTCCTGTTCCTTGTTTGGTTGTGAACCTGGGGCAGAGTCACACATCCGAACGTTTTGTGAAATCTAAATTATATACGACTTGTATACACGAGGTTATGGTGGATGAGCCAAGTATGAGTCTGATCATGAACTTCGGAGCAAAATCCAGTATCATGTATTCTACCAGGTAGAATTCAACATGAGACCACGACAGTGGGTCGAGCTACTAAATGACTACGAATTTGAAATTTGTTATCATCTCGACAAAGCCAATATAGTAGCTGACACCCTAAGTCGGAAAGAGTACCCAGGTCATAGTTCCAATCATAGACTATGATAACCCATTCAAATCTCTCCACATAGAGTAAGGAGGCTCAACAGGAAGCCTTGAAACCTGAAAATGTGGCAAGTAGATAAGATAACTAGAACGTGTGAGTGCACGGTATGCCAATATCTGTTATCTCCATTGAGATAATAGAATCATCTCCTAGTTTAGGCCGTCACTCAAAAACCTCTAGGAACCATAGTAGTCATGATTCTATGGGATCGGCTATGGTAAAGAATGGGATATCCATTCACCAATTAGTCGAGTCCTTTAACACACTAGCATTTAAGTTGCTCCATTCGAAACCTTCTGTGGTCACAAGTACATATTTTATCTGCACTGGACTAAAGTAGGTAATACGCAACTAGCTAGAGATCCAATTTCCACACAACACCCTCGCTGATCTGGAATTCATCCGAGAAACTACCAAAAACAAAATACGAATCAGGAAGCGCCATAAAGCTTCCAGAGTTAACCAGAGAAGCTACGACTTCGATAAAAGAAAACCCTTGGAATTCCAGGATTGATGACCTTGTCATATGAAGGTCTCACTCAGGAAGGACAAGATGCGCTTGAGAAAGCGTGAAATACAAAACTCAAAGTACATAAGACCATTTAAGGTTATTACGAGAATCGGTCTTGTACTTTTAAACTTAGACTACCACAAAAACTTAATAACATTCATCCTATTTTTCACATATCAAATCTAAAGAGGTGTCTATCCGATAAAACACTTGTTATTTCACTCGATGAAATCAAGTTAAATAAAAGTCTACACTCTATAGAAGAAACAATAAAAACCATGGATAGGGAAATCTGAAGAACCACGCTAAGTCTCATCCCGTTAGTGAAGATTCGTTGGATTACAAACCAGGAACCTGAATTCACTTGGGATAGGAAAGATTAGACCTAGTCCATGAGTATCACTTTAGACTTAATTTCGGAACGAAATTCCCTCTAACGGGGGGATAATGTGACACCAGTCAAATTTTGGTCAGAAATTAATTGATCAATAATCATAATTGGGATGAACCAAGTGGTAGAGTTTGTAACAAGGTTTCCAAAAACATAAAGAACACTGAAATCCGAGTTATAACGAAGAAGTTATGACCAATCGAAAATCCGCGGTAAAACCGGCAAAACACTGTTCAGTGAACAAAGCGAATTTTCGATAAAAGGATTTTTAGCCTTAACAATCTAAATGAAACTTGTAGAATATGTTATACCGAGAACGTTCATAAAAAGAACGTGAAAATCCGACTTCGTATGAGGAAGTTATGATTTTTCAAAGTTTCGGTTTAGCAGTAGACAGCTAAAAATTCGAAATATAAATCGATCGATATTTAGCCAACGCAACTTAAACGAGAATCGAAGGTCTCTTCAAAAGTAGCACAACGGTAAAAAGACAGACGAAAACGGACGTCGGATGAAGAAGTTATGAATTTTTAACGGATTCCCGTCCCGGTCTGTTTAAAATAATAATATTAAAAATAAATTCAAAACCAGCCGACGAAGTCTAAACGAAAGTCGTAGAGTATGATTTTACCTACGCGTGCATATAAAGAACGTCAAAAACGGAGCTCGTATGCGAAAGTTATGATTTTCGCAAGTTTTTGGCACAAAAATCAAGAAAATCTTGAAAACCGGGAAATTTCGCATGTCACCCTTCAGACACGTCATCATCACGTTCGAACCTCCACGTGTCATCTTCCGGTTGGACCGTGGTACACGTGTTATCTCCTGAGTGGAGCGCAGCCGAGGTCCAATAAGCTTCGGACAGCCTCGCATCGGACACCCCGGAGACACCCCCTTCGCATACGTGTCAATCTTCTATTGGACCGAAGTCCGGTCCAATCCGAGCCTCCCATCTGCGAGCCTGCGGTCCGAAGTAAGCCAGAAACCTCACCACCTGTCCGACGCGTGTCACCTTCGCACAGCTTCGGGTCCGAACCTTCGGACTATATATAGCATGCGAGGACTTCCGAAGAAACCCCATTTTTCACCCCAAAATTTCCCCCTTTTCACATTTTAGCCCCGGAAACTTTCTCACGACCCCCGAAGGCCCCGATATCGCGTCTAAATCCCGAAGCAAGCCCCGGAGCCCCGGAATTCTCGAGAATTCATCCTCTCTCCTGTCGAAACTCTGCCCGGTTTGAGCCGGTTTCTCGTTAAATAAACTCTTTACGGGAAACGAAACGCTGCCCAAATCACCGCTTATCAAAGTCAGTTCATACCCCTATAATTTACCTTTTCAATGGTTTTTAAATACTTTTTTAGGGGGGGATACAAGTTTAACACAATATTAAATTGTGTTAATAACTGTGTGTGATAATAATCACACAGAAAGTTTCCGTATGCTTTTAAGAATTTCCAAATACTTCCAAAATAACGTGAAGCCATGTTAAATTCTTTGAAAAATGTTTTATAAACTATTTCAAAGTATAAATGCCAAAAATCATGTTTATATATGTATAAATATATAAATAAGAATTGAAGGGCTTAGGACTAATGAATTATCCTATATCCTTTTCCTTGTTTGGATGTGGAATTAGGGTTGTATTATTTGTCTGAAGGTCGTTTCCGTCTTAATTATATATATATATATTATACATATATGAGTACCAAAGGTTACTCCTTTTGGTATCTTCACCTTTGTATCAGGCTGAGCAAAGGTGTTCATCCATGAGAAACCATGCTAATCAGATAGAACATATAAATTATAATAGGTATAATTTATCATTCAAAACTGAAGATACAAGTATGATTTACAACTGTATACTTTCCAAGGAAATTACCAGAATTCATTCACCTATACCAAGATATGTATAATACCTTTAATATACGAACAACATATTAAAGAAGTAAAGATACATCATACCTAGTTTGCATTAACAAAGGTACGATACAGAGTACCAGGGTTAGCAAACATGTGGTAATGCCGGGTTTGCTTTAACAAAGGTACGATATACAGAGTACCAGAGTTAGCAATCACGAGTAATAATACATCATACCGGGTTTGCATTAACAAAGGTACGATATACAGAGTACGAGAGTTAGCAATCATGGGTAATAATACATTCTGTCGGGTTGGCATTAGCAAAGGTACTATACAGAGTACCCGAGTTAGCAAACTCGAGATAATAATACATCTTACCGGGTTTGCATTAACCAAGGGTACGATACAAAGTACCAGAGTTAGCATTCATCGGGTAATAACAATAATACATCGGAAATCTTGTTGAAACAATAAATTTGTGAGACCCTTCACGGTGTGCTTATCTAAGTACGACCTTTTTAAGTCCTGAACTATTAGCCAAAATCTCTTGTAGGGAGAGCGTGAATTTGTGTATAGATCTATACGGGACTGACAATCCCGCACCTTTACTGTTCGCTATAGTTTAGCCGACAGGCCTAGGGTGTCAAATATCATACCGTTCCGACGCCTGAAGAATGTCGCTGCAGGTATTTCCGTCATATTAGTATGGTTAATAGGACTCACATGGATAAAACAACGAGTGAATTACAAAGTAATATACTTCTCTTATAACAGTAAGAAAAGTTAATTACATCCCGACCAGATATACCTTCAGTAGCTTTTACTTACAGTAAGAGCTATATATCATGAAATCAAGTATTGTACTTCTGGTTTTGAACATTTAAAACCACAAGGCAGTATTATGGATAATAGAATACTCTCCATGATTAATACTAAGGTTGTTACTGTAGAACATATATAACTAAGAACACTTTTACCAATGAAACGGTTTATGGGATTAAACCACTTTTACAAATGAAACGGTTTATGGGATTAAACCACTTATACAAAGGAAACAGTTTATGGAATTAAACCACTTATCAAATGAAACTTAGTCACTCAATCTTTGTAAACTAGTATAACATAAAAGACCTTTAGTGGTTAATTCTATAATTCCTTAGTTATTACATCAGATTCGTACATAAGTAATGTCCGATTGACAGTGAAATGTGTGACTTCCGCCTTACTTCCTGTTCCTTGTTTGGTTGTGGGCTTAGGGCAGATACATCCATTTAACTATCAATTCAATATTATGTTATGTATAATCAGTATAAACTAAGTAATTACAGAGGGAAACTATTGAGGTTATCAGTTAATCACCTCAGGAGATATAGGATTTCCTGGAGAAACCAGTGAACTCATTCAAAGAACTTAGGGTATACTTAACAGAACTAAAATACTTATGAACTCACCAGCTTAAATGCTGATCTACTCTTTTCAAATAACTTGTATTCTCAGGAATCCAGTAGACAGGTACACTCCAGAAGCTTTTGAGAAGACTACCTAGTACCGTACCGCGACTCTTGTCTTCTATTGTACCTACTTTAGTGTTTCAATATGTAATGTTTAAACACTTATGTAAAACTTATACTTATTAATGCAATGGTTGTTTGTACTTTGATTACTATATTGCATGTGTTGTGATACTTACCTAAAAGTCCTCCACCCCCGAACGTTTCCGCCGTTCTGGTTTGGGGGTGCGACAGTTCTTGATGAAATTGATGGAGGCATAACCGATTTCATGAGTTATAGATGGGTGAGCTTGTATTAACGAAGATCGCAGATGCAGAGCTTTTAGAGGAAGGCGACAATGGAGATGATGCTTCCGATTTAGGTCAAATATTATAGGCAGAGCTTGAATTTAGGTTACAATTTTAGATTTTGATTTGGGCTTACCAATTTAGGTCAAATTATGGTGATTTTGCTCCAATTTTGGTGGTGTCGGAGAAATAGAGAACGTGAGGGTGATGGGTGAGGGAGGCTATTTTAATTTTTCTAATGGGAGCAACTTATCGGATTTTCTGGCGAGTTTCGACGTGACCGGAAGGAGAAAGAGTGCAGATCTTTGAGACATAGAGCAACAATGGCGGTGGTTGGTGGTCTGAAAATTGTAGTGGCGATGGTGGTGCTTCACCACCGGTAGGTGAGGGTCTGACCGGAAGGAGAAAGAGTGCAAATCGGGGTTTTTCTTCCCTTTGATTCTTCATCCACAGAGAGAGAGAGAGAGAGAGAGAGAGAGAGAGAGAAGACCCTTTAATATTAAATAATTATTATTTTTTTAAAAATAAGGCAAAACTTTATAAATGGTCTCTGTGGTAGTGAAATGACAGAAATACCCTTCACTTAACGGCCAAATTGTAACGGAGTTAACGAAAATGACCATTTATTAAAAGTTTTGAAACCATAGGGACCATCTGTGAGGTTTTTATAAATTAGGGACTAAACTTCAGATTTTCGGAAAGTATAGGGACCATTTTTGAAGTTTTGTCTTTAAAAAATAATAAATCAGGAAAAACCCATCTCCCTCTCATATTTTACGATCTACATTCCCAAGCAATAGGTCATCAAGGCTATATATGACGGGTGTGGTTGGCTGACACGACCTTAAGTAGTTGGCTCCCTCAAGTTTTCATGTTGGAATCTGCACATGTGATTGTGGTGTAGTCAAAGTTTAGCCATTATGTTGGGCAAGTTTCCTTTCGTCGACCTCTTAGGGTGGAGCCAAGTTTGCATAATGGAACAATTTATTCTTGTTATTAAGATATGTTGTGTGATCGTCTTCTTGTGACAAATGGATCTGGACGTTGCATGGTTCCCGGAATTTCTCTATGTCCATGGCTAGGGCTTATGATGATAGTGTAATGTTGTCGTCGATCCTGGCTCAGACTCGATGAAATCAAAGGGTCCTTGTAACATCCTAAATTTAGGACTAGATATTTTCATGTTTAAATTAATTAAATAAATAAGTACATAAAAATCTAAAAAGAAAATAAATTAAAATGATAATTTTAATAGAAAATGTAATGTCCCAATTTTACAGAATAAATAAGTCCTTGTAACATGCTTGCTTCTTATAGATTGGAGCCGAAATATGAAGCATGTTGCTTGCTAGAAATTTGGGTTCTTGTTTCTGTTCAATGTTTTTTTAACAATAAGAAAAAAAAATATTGTTTAATATGATAAATATTTTTATTAACTTTTTTTAGATTATGTTCATCTATACCATTAAATGCATAAAATAAAATGCTTTTATGATGAAATAAGATATTTATATGTTTGATATGTTGAATTGTGAACATTAACAAGTTATGAAATTGATTTTTAAGAAATTGATGATTTTTTTTTTGTTAAATTGGTGAAGTTGTTTTTGTCAAATTCATTAAGATCCATTCAATATTTTTGTTCAACAACCTTAACAAACATCATGTTTTGATTCAGGTTTTTTTTTATTCATGCAAGCTTATAAATCGTACATGAGACTTGTCAAACAACTCCTTACTTAGGAATAAAAAAAACCACCATCCAAAAAATCCAAAATTTATTAATGCTTACTATCTGACAACAATTAGGATGTATAAAGGTATGTTAGTAATGTTTAGCACAACGAAAGAAACACCAAAGCAATAAAACAAGTATATCATCTTATCGAAGCATGAGAATATGAAGTGGTTTCATGAGTCGTCGAGATGTACATCTATTGCTATATATAGATAATAAAATGATTATTGATAAAAAAGATCCCTTTACTAAAGGAACAAGCTGACAAGCATGATATTTTGTCATCATCCGGTTCGAATAAGAATCAAAAGTACCAAATGAGTCCATACAAAATATATGTCATCTAGATACACGTGTATAGGATATATGAATGGTTTTATCACTTTATATAAATAAAATAAATTTTTTACTATATTCTTTATATAAGTGAAATAAAAGTTTTACTATATTCTTTTTACAAAAAAATTAATACTAAATAGCCATGTAGGCCTATAAAATAGATCATGTTATGAACAATTGCTTTATGGGTCTTCTAAGACCTTATGATCGGTGTCTATCCCTAAAAGTTTAAGAAACCTTTTATAAACACACACAAGACTTTCGTTAATCCATGAACATGATCTATACATCATGAACAAAAAAGAATCAGGAGATTAAACGAACAAGTTTTCTTGTTCATGTCCGTTTGTTTAACAAATTACATTGTTCATGTTTGTTTATGTTCGTGAACATGCTAAAACTAAACGAACGAACAAAAACGAAGGGAGATAAACAAACATAATTGAATATATATGAACATAAACAAACATATAATATAGTCATGTGATCACACACAATTTAACATGTATAAACATAAAATTAACTTACATAAACGATCGTAAATAAACAACATAAGAACATTCATAAACATAATTGAACAAATGAGACCAATGTTCATGTTCGTTCATTTAACTAAAAGAACTAGAATTTTTGTTTATGTTCGTTCATTTATTAAATAAATGAACATAAACAAACTTCCTGCCATAGTTTCGCAAACAATTTGTTGACGTTTGGTTCATTTACGGCCTGCTTGCTTATGTTATGTATGACATTTGTTTACTTTCTCGTCGAGCTAAATTTCAAAATTTTACACATATTGGAGTTTTTACAAAGAAACTATGGTTTCAACATAAGGGTGAACTTCCTCGTGCCCCATTGGTCCATCGATAAAGGGACTCATATTAATATTTGCTTGAAACTCTTGTAGGCAATATTGTACCTTATAATCTGATTCCTTGGAATTCTGATCACGCTTCATCTTCTTCTTCACCCTAACCATATCTAACAACTGAAATCGTAATAAATTGTGATGGAAGGATCTGGTTTTCTACGGATCATCTCTGAGTAACTCATCAAGCTCCACTTTATACTTAACAAGTCACCTAGAATGATCGTCCATCTCGTACACATTCAGTTGCATATGATTCCGACTGCAATCAGGCGTATCCACCAAATACAGATGGCTTTGTGATTCCCTAAAGTAAATAGGTATAAGTCCGTATTGATAACCTCTAAAAATGCAGCCGTCACTGTCAATGGCAATGATGCTAACTCTTCCGTGTCAAGCTTAAAGCAACATAACTTAAAGGTGTTAGGAGCCCAGTGAATTGCTTGATTCCAATAAACACCATAGCTGAAGTACGTATTATGCGGCGCGGAAATAGATTCATCTAAAATCTTCCATTTTTGTGTCTCAGACGAATAGATTTGTGATGCGAATACCAAGGGGGGTTCTTTTTGGATTATTATGAACGCATCAGAAAATAAGAATAACGATAAGAAAACAAAAACAATGAATAACTTGCTCGACAAGAAAACCAGAAAAGTAGGGGTGAGCATATTAACCGAAAAACCAAACCATAACCAAATTAACCAATATAACCGAACCATTTCAACCGAACCATTACTAAAAGATATGGTGCGGTTTCTAATTTTGATTAACCGAATACATATGGTTCGGTTATGGTTTTCATCCAAAACCGAACCACTATTAACCGAACCGAACCAATAATATTAATAATTATTTTTAATATAATATAATATTAAATACTCCCTCATTCCATATTTATTATCCACTTTTGAATTTTGGTGTATTTATTTCTCAACTTTGACCTTAAATATTTTTGTTTTTTATATATAATACTTGAGGCAGAATATATGAATGGATTGTGTTTTAAAAGTCAAAAGTAAACAATAAATATAGGAAGGAGGGAGTATAATGTATGTAATATATTGAGAATTGAAATTTTAAAGGGAAATTACTTGGAATTAGATATGATAAGTAATCTTCTATCAATATAGTTATATATACACAATCATTCATTTTTTATAACAATGGATTTATGTTTTTCAATTTTTATAGAAAAATATTTTTATTTTTATGTCATTTTGGACCATTATGGTTAACCGATATTAACCGTTAACCATAACCAATAACCGACTAAAACCGTTATCCAAAACCAATATTAACCGTTACCCAATGGTTATTGAAATACATTAACCAATTGTAATGGTTATGGTTCGGTTTTGACCAATAACCGAACCAAACCGCCCCATACACACCCCTACAGAAAAGATAGCTTATACAAACAATCTAGACCTATAGATTGAGCGTCGATGAAAACAAATCAAGACCTATTAATTTGAATTCGAACCAACCTAGAATACGCGTCCTAGAATTGACAAAGGGGCGAGTACGCAACTTAAAAGAACAACGTTCTTCAAAATTCAATTCATTTCACTCTCAATAATTCAAAAGGTTTGACATTGGGAGCTATAATAAAAAGGAAACTATTAAATAAATGCTAAAGATAACTGAAAAACGTCTCTAGAATCTTCCCACGCAATTAACCATGCAAAGCCATCCTATCATTGATCCTAAGTAGCTTTCACACCCAACAACTTGCACCAGCTCATTGGAACCAACATATCAGCACAAAACCATCGGAACCAATGAGAGCCCAATGGGTTCCGAAGTTCGCATCACAATTGGACCTATTGCGAGAATCAAATCCAAGTCCAAGAATCGCACCGAGTAACCACTCCGAGTTTCACATCTATTCGTATCGAAATAACACAAGACTCTGATGTGTTCTGACATATCGGAACCAATCACAACTAGTCGCAATCAATTGAAATCGCAATGGAATTCACACCCAACCTTGTTTTGAAGTCGTTCGCATTAGCTATTCTAGTAGACTGTGATGGATTGTGATCGATCGCATCCAATCGCAACCATCATTCTCCTCGCATCCATCAGTCCTTTCGCATTCATCAGCCATTTCAGATCTAATACGCCATTAACACTCATCAGCCTGTTCGCATCTAACCAACCATTTGCACTCAATAATCGTTTCGCATCCGATAACAAGACACTGCAACTCATTGCGACCGTTCGCATCCATTTTCAACCAGTTGCAACAACTACTCGGTTTGGAACTAAAAGGCTGCCTTTTGCAATCGTATCATCCCCTCCACCTTTGAAAGAAATTGTCCTCAATTCCGAGGGATCAACATGTTGTTTTCCATACAAACCTTCAATACAATCCTTCTATGTTGGTATCTTCTTTCAAAATCATCACCCTTTTTCAAACAACTTAAAGAGCTTTCTGATCGTGACTTCCATTTGTGGATCAAAAACCACTTTCTTACACTACCATTAGGACCGTGCAAAATAATCTCGTAATAATTTAAAGGATTAATAGTAGGCATTTGAAATAATGTATCATGGTTTGTATTTGTAAATTGATGATTAGTACGTCCCATCATTAAGGGCTCCCCATTCAAAACACACCAAAAGAATATACGTCCGAACATCATAAACTCCTTCACACGCGAATACTTGGGACTTGGAACATCATATTGACTAGAACTTTCGTGATCACATCCCATCTCCAAGGATTCAATGACCTGATTCGCAATTCCTTGGCCTCCTTCGGATCATAATGACATGCAACCTTGTCAGAAAAAGTCGCACCTTGACACTCCTTTGGCAAATTTGCCTTTGTGTCTTCTTCTCGTACCATCTGCTCCACTTTCGTATCCTTCTGACCCACAACCACATCTTAAGATTCTTCAACCTTTTCAACAATTTTGTTCGTATTAACATAATTGTTTTCTTCCACAATCATTTCAATAATTTCGTTTCTATCCACGAAATTAATCCTTTCAACAAATTATCCTTCCTCGTCAGTGTCGTAGATAGGGGTAGAGTCCTCAACAATATCGTCAATTTCTGATGGTAAACGTAGTTCTATGCGCTAAGCGGAGAACATTCAAACAATTCAAATGATTAGGGCACATGCAACCTATTAAGGATCAATGTCTTTCACGTATAGGCAACATACTATAAAACTTTTCTAATGAAAATATGAGTGTGAAAATCCATAGCCCTATGGGCCTATTTATAGTGCAGACAAGAAACCCTAGATAAGCCCAAACCCAATATAATAATATTATCTTGAACTGAGTAATTATCCAGCTTCCTAGTTATCCACCAGGGATAATTGTTGAAACCCTAAGGCTCCTAAAACCGTCCAAGCCTCATGGAGGGTTCTAGAATGCCTCTTAATCACATATTAAACAATTTCACTTCAGTCCCTGCACTTTTAATTAATTCTTTTAATCACTAAATTAATTCCAATTAATTTCTGATTAAATATTAATTAAATATTAATTAAATATTACTATTTCTAATTAATATATTATTTCCATAATATATTAACAAATCATTTATTTCAAATTATTATTCAAATAATAAATCAACCTCTCTCTCCAAAATAATCCTTTCCAATTGCTAGGTTTGAGGGCAACCCAAAAGGACCGTGCTACCATCAATTCAAGTATATACCAGTTATAGTTATGGGCTTAGAAACCTAATCCAACAATTTCTTCATTAGAATTCTATTCCTTAATTTTTTTTTTCCCACATCTCATCTTCATCCTCGGTGTCGTATATAGAATGAAAATATTTAACGGTCACAACAGAAGATTCTTGCACAACGGTAGGTTCTTCAATCACAACGGTCTCTCACAATCACATCCAATTTTCTTTTCCAAGATTTAGAAAATTTAGGAATAATCGTGATTGGGTGATTCACTGGAACATACCTTCTTCTGAGTTTGCGTTTCAAGGATTCCCAAGATGAGATTTTCTTCTTCTCTTCACGACTTCTTTTAGCCTTCAGTCCTTCATACCAAATCACCACTTCTCCCTTCAGCCTTAAAATCACATTCTTGCAGCTCATCTTATCATCTAACCCTTTGAACTTAATTTTTTTATATTCTCTTCCCAATCCAAATACTCTTCTAGATCAAATCCTCTAACGAACTTAGGCAAATCGTTTACATTGACGCCTCCAACCTTCCTTGGTTGTTGCCGCCTTCCTTCTTCTTGCAACCCACGCAAAACTTCACGCAAGGAATTCACAAAATTTGGATCGTTCACCTTCATGACTCCTGATGCGATTTCAACCATAATCAACAGTAATAGTCTGAAAAACGAACTTGTTGAATCACAACAACAACACAAATCGCAACTGCAAATCGAAACTGAGTTCTAATATTTTTTTTTTAAACAATGATCATATTCAACAAAATTGACAACAAATGAAATCAAATGAACTTGTCGATCAGAACTGTGCTCCGATACCACATAAGATGCGAACAGGGGGGGTTATGAACACAACGGAAAATAAGAATAATGATAAGAAACAAGAACGATGAATAACTTTCTCGACAAGAAAACAAGAATAGATAGCTATGATAAACAATCTAGACATATAGATTAGGTATCAATGAAAACAAATCAAGAACTATTGATTTTAATTCACATCAACCTAGAATACACGTCCTAGAATTGACAAAGGGGCGAGTATGCAACTCAAACGAACAACGTTCTTCAAAATTCAATTCATTCCACTCTCAATAATTCAAAGGTTCAACATTGGTAGCTATTTATAGTCTTACAATGATTACAAAATAAAAGGAAAGTAATAAAATAAAAGAACCTATTAATAAATGGAAATTATTAAATAAAGGCTAAAAATAACTTAAAAGCATCTCTAGAATATTCCCACGGAATTAACCATGCAAAGCCATTGTACCATTGATCCCAAGTAGCTTTCACACCCAACAACTTGCACCAGCCCATTGGAACCAACATGTAAGCACCAACCCATCGGAACTAATGAGAGCCTAATGGGTTCCCAAGCTAGCAATGTAATAAGACCATTGTGAGAATAACATCCAAGTTTGAGAATCAAATCGAGTAACCACTCCAAGTTTCGCATCCAGTCATACCAAAATACCACAAGACTCCGATAAGTTCCGACATATTAGAACCAATTGCAACCAGTCACAATCAATTGGAATCACAATCGCATTCACACCCAACCTTGTTCCGAAGTAGTTCACATTAGCCATTCTAGTAGACTGCGATGGATTGTGATTGATCGCATCCAGTCGCATCCAATCGAAACCATCATTCTTATCGCATCCATCAGTCCTTTCACATTCATCAGCCATTTCAGATCCAATACCCATTCATACTCATCACTCTGTTCGCATCCAACAACCCATTTACACTTAATACTCTTTTCGCATCTGATAACAAGACACTGCAATTCATTGCGATCGTTCGCATCCAATTGCAACTAGTCGCAACTACTACTCGATTTGGAACTAAAAACGTTGCCTTTTGCAATCGTATCAATTTGAGTCTGAAATTGGTCCTCCTTTGGCTTAACAAGATGAACACACAACTTTGTAGTGGACATAATCTGTTTGATGAAAGGCCTGACCCATAAAATGGACATTTTTAAGAACATCCTTGCCTCTAGGAACCAATGTTATGATTAGAAATTTCCTGGTGGCGAGGTTGAATACATAATACTTACGATCATGTTGGTCCCTCGTTTTGCTACAACAAAACAGTAATCCATTACAATTTACAAGATTGTAGAGTTTTAGTGCCGCAAGGATCACGATAGAAATTGGGATTACAACTCGGGGGGGTGGGGTTCTCACCATCAAACTGAATATACATATTGTAAACAAAGCGAGGAGAAATTGGAAATTTTTTATATAGGAGGGTGAAACATGGGTGACTCAAAAGGGAACGTCAATATTTGGATACAAATTTGAATCTAAGAACAAAGGTAATAGGAAGTTGGTGAAGGATTTCAATCACAAAATCATCGTTTGAGCCTGTCAAAAGCTGCAGACCGATTGTTCTTAGTGTTTTGGGGGGTTTTTTGATTTTGGATATAGTGTTCACTGTTTTTGGAGTGGGGTGAAGGCGTTGAAGAAGAGGTGTATTTAAGGTGTGATTTCTGGTAAACCGTGATTTTCCCATAACTCAATTATACATTAAGCATGCATATAAATACAAAGCCACTTGGGCCAATACATACAAGGCTTACATAATGGGCTATCTAGAAATATATAGAACTAATACAATATAACATGTGATCCGCTAGCAGCCCCCCGCAGTTTTATCAGGAGGAGAATTCTGAATGGTTCAACTGGCTTTAAAATTGTTGAATAGTTTAGTAGGAAGTCCTTTGGTGAAGATGTCGGCAAACTGAGCGGAAGATGGAACGTGAAAGACACGAACATCACCCCGGGCAACCAGGCCACGAACAAAATGAATATCAATCTCGATGTGCTTCGTGCGTTAGTGCTGAACTGGGTTCGATGTCATGTAAGCAGAGCTAATATTGTCACAATAAACAATAGTTGCTTTGGTAAGAGGACATTGAAGCTCACAAAGTAAATTACGAACCCAACAAGTCTCGGCGACAGCATTGGCAACGCTGCGATACTCCGCCTATGCACTGGATCGAGAGATGACCCCTTGTCTTTTAGAAGACCAGGAAATAAGATTATCACCGAGAAAAACACAATACCCAGAGGTCGAACAGCTAGAGACGGGACATCTGCCCCAGTCGGCGTCTGAATATGCACGAAGATCAGAAGACGGGGAAACATGATGTCGCAGGTTGTGGTCCAGAGTCCCTCGAACATAGCGCAGTATACGCTTGAGTGCATTCATATGAGGCTTCGGGGATCATGCATGAATAAACATATCTGCTGAACTGCAAATGCGATGTCCGGGCGAGTAAACATGACATATTGAAGAGCACCGGTAAGACTGCAATATAATGATGGATCCGCAACAGGAGTACCGGTATTGTCCAGCTTATGAGTGGTCTCTACAGGGGTACGAGCTGGATTAAACTGAAGCATATTGGCTCTCCCAAGAATCTCAGAAGCATATTTCTGCTGAGACAGAAAGAGACCTTGAGGAGAGCGAGTAGCAGAAATGCCGAGAAAGTACATAAGGGCCCCAAGATCTGTCATGGCGAACTCTCTGCTAAGTTGAGTAATGATAGGCTGGAGGAGAGAAGTAGAGGAGGTCGTCAATACAATATCATCCACATAGAATAACAAGTAGGCAGTGTCGCCTCCATGATGATAGATGAATAGAGACGAATCGGTGAGGCTGTGGTGAAATCTCATACGAAGAGCATGTTGAGCGAACCGCTGGTACCAGGCTCGAGGTGCCTGCTTTAGACCATATAGAGATCTCTAAAGATGACAAACATGGTCCGGGTGTCGAGGATCACGAAAACCGAGCGGTTGATGCATGTAAATGGTCTCCTGAAGATGACCATGAAGAAATGCATTTTTCATGTCTAGCTGATAAACGGGCTAGTCCCGTGTAATAGCCACACTGAGTACTGTGCGTATAGTGGCCAGTTTGTCAACCGGGCTAAACGTCTCATCGCAATCGATCCCCTACTGCTGACTACGCCCATTTGCCACCAGGCAAGCTTTATATCGAGAAAGAGATCCGTCAACATTAAATTTCTGTTTAAAAAGCCACATAGAGCGAACTACGTTGACCCCCAGCGGTCGTGGTACAAGGACCCAAGCACCATTTGTAATAAGAGCATTATATTCCTCGTGCATGGATTTATGCCAGTTTGGATCTTTCAAGGCCTGGAGATGTGACCGTGGGACAGAGGAAATGGAAGTAGTGTGAAGATTTAGGTGGGTGACAGGTTTGACAAGTAACATTATTTTGTGATAAACGACAAGAAGTTGAACTATTGGATGACAAATGCTTCAAATCTTGATCGTTAGGGTGACCAAGTCGTTGATGCCACGTGGTGGGAGTGGTACCGACAAACGCATGACTGGAGGAGCTTATGACAGGATAAAGGGCACCAGAGCTATCACAACGGATTAGAGGGCGACGAGTCTGATAATCAAGAACAGTAAAACCATAAGGATCAAAGTCAATAGAGCAATTATTATGAGTTATGAATTTTCTAACAAATATAAGGTTTTTAATGATGTTGGGTGTTATGAGAATATTTTGTAAGTGAAGCGGACGGTAAATATTAGAGACAGGAAAATTTGAATGTTCCGAGGTCACAACCGGTATTGCAGATCCGTTACCGACATAAATAGAGCGAGGAGTATACAAATTATTACAGAAGGAAGTGAGTATACCTGTGTTAGTGTGGACATGGTCGGTTGGTCCTATGTCCATTACCCATCCGTTTTGCCCCAGGCCCAAAAGTGACATTGTGTTGAATAGATGCGGAAGGGATGTGGGTTGATCGCCACTGCCGAGCCATGCCTACGGGGGCTGATCGTAGCTTGAAGTCTAATGGTGGGCCTGAGGACTCAAAGAATGGGGCTGTTGCACACTAGAATGGGCCGAAGAGGGTCTGCTAGCAAATAGGCCTTGGGTGTTAGATGTTGGGCTGCTCCATTGTTGGGCCGATTGAGGAAATTGGTTCCCAGTCCAAAAGTTGTTTATAGGGCGACACAGGGGGACCCCACTGAGATGAAGGGCGGTGCACAGGCTGAAAAGGCGGTGGGATATAAACCCAACCATATTGACCATGAGCAGCTGCACCTCCGGCGGAATGAGGATGTTTTCGAGATCGGCGATTGTTACCGCCACCACGCCGGTCGTTGCATCGGTAGGAAGAGCCACCACCGCCACCACCTCGATTGGAAGGAGTGGTTGCGACGTGAATGAGGGAATTGGACGAGGAATTGGCATCAGGAGATGGGGCAACGACACAAGGATTAGCAAGCTTGGTTTTTTATGCAGCAAGAATGAAGCGCATTTCGGAAAAAGTAGGGAACGGTTTTGATAGGTGGATGATGTTGGCAAGACCCTCGAATTTGTTGGACAGTTCGTTAAAGGCATAAATAACAACATGCCTTTCTTTAAAATTTTCACCTAAACCTTTAAGAAGATCAGTGAGTTTCTTGATTTTGTTGCACTAGTCATGAACACTTAAGTCTCCTATGGTGATGCACCGAAGCTCGCTTTCTAATTGCATAGTTGTGGTTTCTTTGTTGTCATTGAAGATGGAGGATATGTTCAACCAGATTTTACGGGCAGATGCGAGAGGAGAGTAGGCGTTGGTGATGAGACTCTAGGAAATCGAGTTGAACAACCACAATTTGACGAGGTTGTCAAGTTGTTCCCATTCTGTGTCGGTAGGTGGCTTGTTTGGTGCATCATAAGTATCATCGATGTGGCCGTGGAGGTCGTAAGTAATGCAATGAGCAGTAAAGAAGTCACTCCAAGGATCATAGTTATGACTGTTGAGATCGAGAATCAAGGGAATGTAAGTCTTGATGTTGGTTATTACGTATGCCTTGTGAGGAGGTTTAGATGATGTGCTACTGTCTCCTGGCATTGCAGAGAGGGAAGAAGAAAAAGCAAACAGGAGGGAAGAAGAAAAACTAAGAAGAAGAAGATAGAAGTGATCGACTAGGGTTTGATAGAAGAAGTCTCTCATACCATGCTAAACCGTGATTTTCCCATAACTCAATTATACATTAAACATACGTATAAGTATAAATCCACTTGGGCCAATACATACAGGCTTACATAATGGGCTATCTGGAAATATATAGAACTAATACAATATAACATATGATCCGCTAATAGTTTCATGGTTAAAGATTGTAGTGGAAGTTGATAGTAAAAAGAAAACAAGATTGTTAAAATCATATTTATATTCGTACAATTTCTATCAACAAAAAAAATACCGTTAAAAACTTAAAATCATATTATATTCGTCCAATTTCATTATTTGTCTTTTTTAATAATCTTTTAACTCGCAGTTAATCATATTTATATTCATACAATTTCACATAAAAAGCTTATTTCAAAATCAATATGTAAGGCTCGACTACCAAGTTTATTATTTTTTTGGACAAACAAAAAACAAGCTCCCTAGACCAAATTTGTAATTTCTAACATTTTTACGAGAAAACTCAAAGAAAAAAAAAATCCACACATAATCAATTTTTAATTGTAATATTAAAAGTAAAACGAAAATAAGTTATTAAAAATAGTTTTTTTCTTTCCCATGAACTTTAAGACTAATATTTAAGACTATTATACTATAGCCTGAATTCAAAAGAACGGTGAAAACCACATACTTTTTTCAATCAAGGACATTTCCTAGTCAAGTCAACGTTAGCAAAGCATTAAAGCGTTAGGCAAAGCTTCCATGGCAAGCTAATAAGCTATCAGCTTCCATGACAAAACTTAAAAACACACCTTAAATACCCTTTCTTCAAGTCTTTCAACCCAGTCCAAAAATGGTGAACACCAGATCCAAAATCAAGAAAATCCAGAACACCATAAACCTCTGGTTCTCAAAGGCTGCCATGGCGGACAACAATCATCTGGCCACGGAGTCTGGAGCTCTGATCGGTTCCAACGACGATCTTTTAATTGAAATCCTTCTCCGATTGCCTGTAACCTCTGTTCTTCGATTCAAATCTGTATCCAAGTCTGGCGTTCCCTTTTGAGTAACAGGCAATTTACCCTACTGTATAAAAATGCTTCCTTCTCTCCTGGTTTTTTTGCTAGCAGTTTGTATATTCCATTTGATGATGAGAACGAAAGCATTCCTCCTTTTCGTAATCTCGACTTCTATCCTGATCCCCATGGTATTAGAATCTTGCAATCTTGTAACGGGTTGCTGCTTTGTCGTAGCAACGAAGAGGACGAACGTGTGCATAAATATTACGTATTTAATCCCACCACCAAGCAATTTGCAGTCATCCCATCAATTCTCGGAGGCATGGCTGTTCGTAAAACCATCATATTTATGGCTTTGGCATTTCATCAAACAGATTGTGTTCACTACAAGGTTGTTTGCTTTTACTTTCCTGAGCCTGACGATGTGATTAAGGTTCAAATTTACTCCTCCGAAACAGGGAAATGGAAGATTTCAGATGATTATATGTCTTTACCCGATTGCTATATCGACTACATAGTTTTTTGGAATCAAGCGATCCACTGGTATCAGTTCGATGACAAGTCATACTTTAAGCTCGACACAGAAGAATTTCAATCGTTGCCATCTGAAGATTTTGAAAACTGGGAGATGACACTCTACTTTGGGGAGTCGCGAGGCCATCTGCATTTGGTGGAGAGGGTCGATCCCAGGGAGAGCCGTTTACAGCTTAATGTGTTTGAGATGCTAAACGATCATTCAGGGTGGTTTCTTAAGTATCGAGTTGACCTTGATGAACTTCCAGATGCTTACCCGGAGATGATCAATAGCTATTTTGATCCATTGAGCTTGGGTTATTACATATTTGATGTGTTTGATGTGGTTAGGGGTGAACATGAAGAAGAAGAAGAAGAAACATTTATGGTGATCAGAGTTCCAGGGAAGGTCATAAGGTAATAATGTTGTGGACAAGAGTTTCAAGCAGATATCTGACAAGATCGGACAAACGAGACGCAAACATGCTCATCGTTATATTGAATCTTTGGTGTCTTTCTAATATGTGTAAGGTCCAGTTTGTGTGTAACCTTCAAAATCCTATTTTCTACTATTACTTTATACAGAATCAAAGAACGCTAGCTCGCTCTTAAAAGCACGTCCAATTGAAGGTTTTACATTGATTTTTACTATTTTAGTTAGTCTTTGAAAATGTTATATACCATTGGCACAAAAAGACTACATATTTTTGTTATTTACTTCAACCATAAGAACAAAATAAATTGAAAGTACAATGTTATTCTTGGGTAGATTTTTAAGTATACAATGTCTCGATACAAAAAACTGAAAGTGCAATGGCGCAAAAGTATAAAATAGAAGTAGAATGCTATAATGCTCAAACAAATAAAGAAATAAATAAGTACGTTATTTCTTTCTGTTGGATCAATAACTCAATATAATGTGAATCCAGAGGACCACATTTGTGTCACAAAATAATTTAAAGTACTCCTACAACATTGACATGCAGTAGCCCACATGACGTTTATGTTATTAACAACTCATCCCAGAAAAGTTGGTGAATCGAATAAAATCATTCTTGTCTTGGAAACCAATAGGCTCAAGAGTCTTTTGTTATGTTTAATTACTTATTCATTGTAGATAAGGATTTTCATTTTAAATATAAAATATTAGTTTTATTCAAAAACTACATCAAGACCAAAGGAAAACTGGCAACAAGTTGCACCGCAACATTATTATCCATGACTTGCCTCTCTCTATTGATGAACTCCACAACTTTTGGTGCTACAAAACAAATAGTATAAACACATGTTGATTATCTATATATACACGTTTTCACGTGTTTTATCACTTTACAATAGACAACATTTAAAGCAACTTGACTTGTGGTGAAACCCTACTCCTCGGTTCCACCATGAGAAACCTATTACACCCACACATGCATATTTCAATTCCATTTATTCAAAAACAGTAACGTGTGATCTAAATGTTGATCTAATGATCTTTGTAACATCCTTATTTCATGCCAATTTTAGTCCGTTTTTAGTGGAATTGTTTTTTTGGAAAATAAAATAAAAAGATAAACAAATAAAAATAAAACTATAATCTATTTTATTAGTTTAAGAAATAAATCTATAATTAAATAAAATAAAAATGTTATGTTTGTGAAATAAGAAATTTTGGCCTAAATTAGTAATTTAGACAAAAACCTATTGATAGACCGAGGTTTAACCCAACTTTATTAAGGACCATAAATGTTAAAACCATTACTAGTGAAGGTTTAAAATTGTAAATATAGTTAATGGCTAGTTGTTTTATGTCCATTAATGATAAAAATGTGAAAATAACAGTTAAAGGAGTTGTTAGTTAAAAGACTAAGGGGCGTTTAGATTGTTAATTTTATTTATTTATTTATTTATTTTGTAGCATTTTGGATGTGTAAAAGGATTTGCATTTCCATGTATTTGGGTTTAGATGAATTTAAATGCTACATTGTGTTTAGTTCGTAAAATTTTGAGGGAAATTAAAATCCTGTTTTTAAATTTTGGTTTGGTTTGCAAAGAATATGTAATATTTTTAAGCTAAATGACATAAACGTCTTTTTTTCCTGTAGATATTTATTTGTTTTTATAAATAATTAAAGTTATAAAATGAAGTTAATTAACTTATTCAAATTATTGTTTACAAAAACATTTTGTGATCATTCTAGCAAGTTTATTTTTGCATTACATTGTTTTCATGATTCTATTGCCTATCAATGTGATTAAATACATCTCTATTGTTAGAAATTGTTGGGTAGAATGTCAAAAGTCATTAACTATTAATAATATTTTTAATAATAGCAACATAAACGAAAGCAAACAATAGAGAGAAACTCAAAGTATTTTATAACTGAAATTCAAGATGCCTCTAAAGGCTTACAAGAACCCTTTATAGAGCGTTATGCTAAATTTGGTAAGTACGGCCAAATTTGAAAAATTAAAATAGTCAATAAATTCTAATAATAACCTTCTAAATAGGAAAGAAAATTTCAGAAAATAAGCAAAACATATATTTTGTCACTAAAACAGAATAAATAAAAACAAAAATTGTTCGAAAATTATGAAAAACTTAGATTTTGTGGCCTAAATAGTGGAATTTGGGGGTCGACCTGTGAGGAGCTTTGGCTCGTCAATACCTTTTCGTCGATATATCTCACGCCTCAAAATTCCTTACGAATTAAAAGTTATGCCTATTTCAAGTTGGGTATTTTTTTTGGCCATGTTTTTCTTTCTCACACTTGTCCATAAAGGCTTCTGCCAAATCATCTACATGCTCCGCATCAAGCAGGATCCTTTTAGGTTGCTCTCATGACCTATTTTAGCAACAGGAATTAAGAGAAATTAAGTTTGTTAATTTATTATGATTTAACAAATTAATTATGTAACACCTGTTTTCCATAATTAACCAGCTAAAGACTTAAACGGACCAAAATTATGGTTTTTGAGAAAACCATATGCCACAACGTGGTGGGTTGATGGCTACGGTGGGTTGAAGAAAGCGTCTCGCTTGTTTGCCATAATGTGGCAAGGTGTTGGCCACAGTGTGGCAGCTGTTATAGTCCAAACCCATGATTTTAGGGTTTCTCCCATATCTAAAGACTTTAACTTTAGGGTTAGGTCATTCTCTTCATCCTCCACCCTCCTATCTCGAAACCATATCCCCTTTTGAGTGTTCTTGAAGTGCACTTGGTGTTCTTGGCCATTTGAAGGATTATTTCTCATGTCTTGGTGTGGAGCTTGAAGATCAAGTTGCTTGCAAAATGTTTTGTTGAAGAACTCAAGTGTAGATCTAGCAAAGTAACTTCATTTATGGACCATTGTGAGTATAAAGCTTCAACCTTTGCTTCTAGTTTGTCAGATCTAACTTATGGTCCATTTTTATGCCTTTGGTCCCTTTTTGGTGGTATGCTTGGAGTTGAGGTGATTTTATCCCCTTCTAAGCACTACATATTGTCTTCTGGACCTCTTCTTGTTGGAAAGTTGGTAGCTTGACCTTGTCCTTGGATCCATGCATGCTTTGTGATGGATTTATGTCATTTTTGGACTTAGGTTGTAGATCTTGCTTTGGAGTAAGGTCCAGTTGGAAACTTTATTCATTAAGTCAATGAGAAAGATTAGATCTGAAGTTTTGAGCCTTGCTATGTATGAATTAAGCTCTTAATGAAGAATTGTATAATTTTCCAGCAGCCACGACGTGGCTAAGGACTTGTCATGGCGTGGTGGATTCCAACTTCATGACTTTGTCATGTAATGCCCACAACGTGACCAATGAGGGACCACATCGTGGTGGTGTCCTGCATGTCAACTGTTTTGTCTGAACATTCCTACGACATAGCCAAGAGGTCTCCACGTCGTGGTAAGCGTTAACTTTGTTGGCCAATTACTTTTGTTGACCGTTGACTGTTGACTTTTGACCAGATTGACATAGGGTTAAACTTGGAGGATTTAGATTGTTGATGGAGAATTTTTCTCTTTTTGGTGTTATTCGGTTCGCGGGATTAAGGAGTGTAAGGTGTAAGGGTGTTGATGTGTTTCTTCGGTTCTTTAGTTCAGGTGAGTTTCTCACTATGCCACATATACCGTTATATATCCTTTGTATGGTAGGATAGAGGTACTGTTAGAGTACAAGTATGCTAGTTGGCTAGGATACCTACTTGTTATGCATGTGCAATTTAGGACATTTGGTGTCTTGGTATGCTAGACTAGTAAGGTCTTGCCTGTTGATCGTATGATACTGTTAGGAGTTATGTTGGTTAGAGTAACTAGGTTAGGCGAATTATCAGGATTATATATGATTGACCAGCGAAGGACTTATTTGAAATGTGGTAAATGGCAGGGTAACTAGGGAAGGCTAGTTGCTAAGGGTATGGATATACTAATATATGTTATGTTTTTATGTTACACGATTATGTAGTCATGATAACTTTGGTTCTATGTAGTATAAGTTGGATAGGTTGAGAACTCTTGGTCTAATGCCTAATTGCAATGCTCTTGTCTGATTGTTTGACTGTGTACCTGATCCCTGACTACATATGACTTTACGTATTGTATGAAAGACTAAGATCTGGCCTCTCGCATTTCTATGAAGGACAAGGATGTAACTCCTAGCAGTGGAGGTTGGGCTGGGCCTGTTTACTCCTAGGATGGGGCCTATTACGGAAGTTTGGGCTAGAACCATTATGTATGTTTGTGTGGGGCCCATTGTGAGATGGTTGGTCCGTTAACTCTTCGGCTAGGCCCGTTACGTACGATATAAGCATGTGGATAAAGTTTTGTTTGCTCAATGCTAGAGTCGATGATTGTATGTGGATGCATTGTATGTATAGTGGAATATATGGTATATTGGGGAACTCACTAAGCTTTATGCTTACAGATGTGGATTAAATGTTTTTCAGATTGTTCGTGATAAGTGCTCAACGACACTATACATACGCATCGAAGATATCCGTTTCCGCGGTTTTGTAAACTTAACTTTGATAATGTATGGTTTCAATCAAACAAATGTTACTCAATGGTTTTTGATAAAGGTTTTAATTGGTCAATCAACTTTATAAAACAAAAATCTCTTTGTAATTTTTGGGACGTTACAAATTAGAAACTATTTTGGAATTAATTAAATAGTTTTAATTAACAATATGGATTAAATATTAATCAATTCATTATTAATTAATTGGAATAATCCAAAACCCTCCAAAATAAAGGTAATGATCGAAGTTATCCTTAGGATTACGAATATTGACCGATTTGAATAAGGATAAGGTTTATCTTTAGATTTTTGAGTTGTTTAAGGATTAAGCACATGTAACATCCGTGTTCTAGATTGGTTTAGCTTTATATTTATCAGGGGATAAGATGGAGTTTTAGGAAAAACTCTATGCCATAACATGGCGCAAGGATGCCCATGGCGTGACATCGAATAAAGGAATTGTGTATTAAGGGTTTCCACAACATGACAGCTGTTTTGGCCCAAGCCCATGATTCTTTTAAGGACCCCTTCGTATTTAAAACCCTCTAAGTAATTTCTAGGGTTCATTATTAGCTTCTAACACTCTTTTAACTCAGAGAAAACCAAGCCCTAATTCCTTTGGTGATTTGTGGCCTTTTGGAGCATTTATTAGCTTGGAAAAGAATAGAAGAAGGGGAAGAAGGTGCTCAACTGGCGGATCTTACAAGGAAACAACACCATCAACATCTCACATTGCTTATGGACCTTTGTAAGCATTAAAGGCTCAAACTTTATGGCTTGAAGTGGTTATATCTAAGATATTATCACATGTTCTTCATGTTTAAGCAAGTTTAAAAGGAAGGAACACATAAAGTTGGACCCTTTATGACTCTCTTGAGTCCTATGAGCAACATACATTGTAGATCTAGACTTTGGTTGGGGTTCTTGACCTTGCATGAGTTTTTGGGCATTTTTAGCTCATTTTGACCTAAAATGGATTCTAGACATGTATTCGACATGCATATCTATGAAGCTTCCACCTTTATGATAGATCTGGTATTAGAAACCTATCTAGAGTGGTTGGGTTAAGGAATTTTTTAGATTAAGGGCTTAATGGTTTAGACATTCTAGTTTTTGGCTTTATTTGGACCTAGGGTTGGAGATCTTGATCTCTTTAGGTGTCTTAGTGGATGAATTTGGAAACTTTATACATTTAGACCATAGAATGGACCAGATCTAAGCTTTGGAGCTCTTGGAATCGAAGAAAACGACTTAAGCCATTAAGCTTTTGGAAACCTAGCGCCCACGGCGTGGCCTTAGGTCGCCACGACGTGGCAACTGGGAAATGCCCGCCTTTCGATTGTATGAGGGCCACGATGTGGCGGTTGAATAAAGTAAATGTTATCCGTTGACTTTTGGTCAAATTTTTATTTTTAGAAGGTAGACTTCAGGGTTTCCTTGCTTGGATTGTTAGGAGGTGTTTAACACCCATCTTTTGGTGTTGAGAGCTATTGGTTGTGTTCGGTGCGCCTTCGAGCGGGGTTTTTGTCGGTGATGTGATTTAGGTGAGTCTCCCCACTATACTTGTGGGTCGATGGCACCAATGTCGGCCCACTAGATTATGTTATGTAGTAAGACCAGCTGGTGACCCCTGACAATTATATGAAAGACCTGGATATGGATCCCGACAAATTATATGCAAGACCAAGGTCTGGACCTTGACAGTTATATGTAGAATGCTAGTTGTTTTTCTGATACTTGCATGGAAGAGTAGGAGGTGGCTCTTGGCACTTGTTTATAAGACCCAGGTTTTGCCCCCCAACATAACAAGGAAAGACCATGATATAGATCGTGTCATGATAGTAACTATAAGACTATGGATGACACATAGCAATATCTATTCTATGTATGGTATGTGGTAGTTTAGGGAACTCACTAATCTTTGTGCATTTGGTTTTATGTTTATGTGTAACGCCCGTAGATCCGGGCTAGTCAATTTAGAGATGATAGGGGTCGAAAATGACTTTTCGACAAAAGATTATTTAGAATAAATAATCTTAACCAAGTTGTAGTACATGTTACAAGGGTTCCGTACATATAAAGAACGCCGAAATCTGAGTTATAACGAAGAAGTTATGACCCGTCAAAGTTTCGCGACGGAACCGACACGGCACCGGGGAGCGTAAATAATGAATTTACGATGGAGCGATATTCAGCCTTAGCGATCTAAACGAAAGTCGTAGAATTCGTTAAACCGAGAGCGTCCATAAAAAGAACGCCCAAACCTGACTTCGTATGAGGAAATTATGATTTTTCGAAGTTTCAGCTTAGCAGTGTACAACCCGAAATCTGAGTATTAGATCGAGCGGTTTTTAGCAGACACAACCTAAACGAGAATCGAAGATCTCGTTAAAAGTAGCGTAACGATAAAAATATGGACGAAAACGGACGTCGGATGAAGAAGTTATGGATTTTTAACGGACCAATCCTGTCCCGGCCTGTTAAAAATATAAAATTTGAAATAAAGTCAAAATTAGCCGACGAAGTCTAAACGAAAGTTGTAGAGTACGTTCCCGCCTTCGCGTGGATATAAAGAACGTCGAAAACGGAGCTCGTACGCGAAAGTTATGAATTTTAGAAGTTGGGAAAGAAAAATGTGAAACTGCGAGGGGGTGATGATGTGGCTCGATCAGGGCCGTCACTTGATGATCACAGTCTGGTCTTCGGATTCGGACACCTGGCCTCGCTACGCCTCGCATACGAGAGGAACGCCCCGCGTCAGAAGAGGGTTACGCCCAGCGGTCTTCGGTTGAGCGGTTCCGGAGCATGCCACGATGACCCATCCGAGGAGCGCCACCTGTTGTTCTTATCCGAGCCTTATGCCCCGCGTAGCCAAGGACTACGCCTAGCGTAGTTCGAGGCCTCGCAGGCTATAAAAAGGCAGCGAGGGCAGCCGGTTTCTCACAGATTTTCACAACTCTTTCTCTCACTACTTTCTCTCTCTAGCTCCCCTAAACCCTCCTAAACCCTAGGTAAACCCCCTAGCTCCCGAAGGAAGCCCCGAGGCTGCCGGAGTCCCGAGAAAAAGGGTCTTTCGGTTCGGAAACGCTGCTCCAAGCGAAGCCCGGTTTTCTTTAAAACCCGCTGTTTTGTCGAAGGAATTTGTTTAAAGAGTAATGAAGAGCTGTCCGAGTACCAAGTCACCACCTTATCAGGTGAGTGCATAGTCCCTTTCATGAACATGATTTTAATACAAGTATTGATTGAATGTATTAAATATATGTTTATGTGCGAATTATTTGATGTTGTCTGAATTACGTGCTAAAGAACATACCTGGTTATTTATAATGATTTAGGTTAATGAGTAAACCTAAAATTCGTTATGAGGGTCATTGGGTAGTATCTCCTTATGAGTACGAGTGAGATATATACGGGGAATAGAACCCTTAAACATGTCATTGATCCAGAAGCACGGATTAGACATAGTCATTCGTCCCTAGTCCGAGAGTATGGATTGGACTCAGTCCACTGTCGTTAATCCGGGAATATGGATTAAGACATAGTCAGTTGTCCTTAATCCGAGAGTATGGATTAAGACATAGTCAGTTGTCCTTAGTCCGGTAGTATGGACAGGACATAGTCATTGTCATTAATCCGGGAGTATGGATTTAGACACAGACCAATTGTCCCTCATCCGAGAGTATGGAATCGGTACAATCAAGGACTCGAGAGCATGGATTAGATCCGGAGTAAGAGGTAAAATTTAAGGTCCGTGAGTATGGATAGTCTCGTTGTGAGGATTGACGGGGTAGGGTAAGAGTTGATTATATATATGGGGAGATCGTATATTGTGTGAGTTTATATATATATATATATATATATATATATATATATATATATATATATATATATATATATATATATATATTATAACATTGTGGGATTAAAATCCCTATGTACTCACCAGGTTTCCCAACCTGACCCACTCAGTTTATTTATATCTCAGGTGTTGATATGAAGTCACATTACACTGAGAGATTAAGGAGATATAAATCACTAGTGATAATGAATGTAAGTTCTGTTTATGCTTATGTTTCTGAATTGACGATGACATCCCAAATGTTTTAGCATGAATAAAAATACATTTCTTCGGAAATGCCTTGATAATGTAATTATCATGTTTTTCTGGGAACAAATTCTGCAACGTTTTTCTTAAAAGAGATACTCTGATTTTTATAAAGCATAAACAAAATCGGTCTTTTCTGGCCGTGAAAATTGGGATGTCATATTATGGTTTCGGGTACTTTTGATTCCAAAGGGAAGGGCCCGGCATGACTGCATTACATCCCCCAGAGATTTCTGCATTGGCTATTTGTGATTTTTACTCTGATGTTGAGATGATATATTCACCTTGATTGGTTTTGGAACAACTCCTTTGTATGGATTATTGTTTTAAAAATGAAAATTTTACTATGAATTTTTGGGATATTACAAGTTGGTATTAGAGCCTTGGTTTAAGGGATTCGGGCACACTCTCGAGTGTGTCTGAACTCAAATCGAGGAATTGGTAATATTTTTGAAAGAAAATTAATTTTCTAAAAATATTTTTATAAAGAAACAGAGGTGTGATGCATGCAATCAGCCGAGCCCAAGTATGTGATTCCCATAATACCCATACATAATTTTATGTTATATGTTATAAGAATTGCATGTTAGATTAGGACTAAGGAGCTGCTCATGATTGCATGATAAAATGCTAGGAGATATGTCTTTATATACATGTTGGTTAAGCTTTTAGAACTGCATGCTAGTATGGATATCTGATGATTGGATAGAATGGCCTGATTAGGTGTTTCACTGGTTTAGATTTCTCTATTCCCTAATGTTTCTTACTTTGTTCTTTATGGGACTCATATTGACGTGAGTTAATTATTTCATGAATATGTTAAGTTACATGCTACATGGTTAAATAATCTCAAAGTGATTGATTTGACCCTCGTTTTAGTCTAACCGTTATAGGGTTGAGTCTTTTAGTCGAAGGATTATCTAAGCTTTGTTTCATGTAATTGTATTCACAAAGTAGTTAGCCGATATTAGTAGAGGTTCTTCAGCAACTGATGGCAGGGTAGGGTGAGGAACCTAGGAGAGCCTAGGAAGTGTTTTAGTGGGTTTGTATGCGCTGTTTTGCAGGTACTTAGAGTGTCGGTTTGAGAAGGTGACTTAGAGGATCCGAGATGATTCTTGAGGAAAGTATGGATAGGTATGGAAGATAGTATTAGGCCTATACTACTGAAAGAACATGACCCATACTCAAATTAAGGAAAGTTGCGAGGATTCTAACAAGCCTGGAGGACGAGGATTCTTTGGGTATGTTCTGATCATTTGTGTGGTTGCGTTTTAGTATGGTGATGAGCACTAGTGGAGAAGGTTCGGGTTTAGGTTCAGGCTCTGATGTTGAGGCGATTGATGAAAAGATACATGAGCTTGTTATGTCAGAGATCACTCACAGTATGTTGGATGTGACTCCTGTGATGTTTGGTACCATTAAGGAAGGGGTCATGGAGCTCTTGGATAAGCATCTTGGGGATTTTCGGGTTGAGATTTCAGTAGGACAGTTAGGGGCTCGAACTCAGGCTTGTGCAGCCCCAGAGTTCTTCGGGAAGGAGGATCCTATTGCTAGTTCTTGCATCGAGGGATCGAAAGGTGGGATATGCACCATGCCTTCAGGGGATCGATTCCGTGATTGGATTATCACTGAGGTTACACAGACCTTACAAGAGGAGTTGTCAGACATTATTGATCATATCACTGATAGGTTGGTTGGCAAGTTCGAGAATTAGATTTCAACCGTCCAGGAAACTGATGGGATTGTCGAGGTGACTCGGGAGTGGGAGCATGGTATGGATATGCAACTAAGAAATAGGAAGCAGACTCATGATCCGAATCTGCTAACAAAATATAAGCAACTTGATGTTGCCATCCCTAGTGCTAAAGGCCTGAGGGGCCACGACATTTTTGATGGGTTTTGAGCATAACAAACAATCCTTATATGTGCATGCAACCCGGATTCCTTGTATCTATGTTTTCTCTAATTGAGCATACAAGTATTGAATATCAAAAGGAAAACCCTAGGAGGTATATACTATTTTTCTAAAATCATAATATAAGATAGTTGTAACACTAGTCAAAATAGGTCAACAACAATCACATGTGATTATGTTAATCAAGTAATGTGATTATGTCAAACAAGTAATGTAATAAACTTACTTTGTAGTTCATGGAAAATTCTAATACAAATATGAACTTTCATACCAACCTTATATTATAAATCGAAGTACATGTCCATACGATTCCAAAAATATATATAACGTCTAAATCTGACTTCACGTGAAGAAGTTATGATAAACTCTAACACTATAAATCTCTATAATTAGAAGAAGTTAAAATATAGTGAGAGTTAGCTATAGAAATCTAAAAGAGAGTTTTAGTACTTGGAAATACCTACACGTGGATATAAAGAACGTCAAAAACGGAGTTCGTATGCAAAAGTTATGACCTTCCGAAGATGTAGCAGTCTAAGAGCATGACATGTGGCAGAAACCCTAATCAGCCATGCTCCACGACGTGGACATAAAGGTAACGACATGAATGTGATCTAGGACACTTCTCAAGGCTAGTATGCAGATGGAAATTCTACGGAAGTGAGGTGTTGAAACTCCATGATGTGGACATTAAGGTCACGGCGTGAAGTCAGTATCATGACACCTTCTCAAGCTAGGACCCAAATGGCAAGTCTATGAAGTGATGCAGCCATGCTCCATGACGTGGACATATAGTTTTGGGCAGCCTATAAATAGCAAGTTCGACCTTAACACTTCTTACACCTAAATCTCTTCTCTCTCTCTCACATTTTCTGAAGGCATTCCACATCCCGAGCCCGACGATCATGAACCGCTGAATGTTTCTAGTTAGATTCCATAAAATCACGCTACTAGGGTGAGTTTCACAGCCCCAATTTTTATTTTTTTCGGGGGAAAATGCATGCTAATTATTATATAAAAGTTAATATTATGTTTATATGATGGTATGTTCGTATCAACATAGATAGTTATATTAACCGGGATATAGTTGCTTTGTATCACGTATACCTAGAATATATCTAATATATTGAAAATATACAAATATCTTAAACTTGTTAGTATGTTGTTATTATAGATTATACTAATGTAGCCCCATAATTATACTCGGGAGTTCTATATATACTATTTATGTTATAACCCCGAAGTTATACTCGAGAGTTATATATGTTAATTGTTAAGTATGTTGCTATTATTGGTTTTATGTCAAGATAAAACCTGGTTTTACTCCAAGTTATAGTTGTTGTACTACCTAAGTATCATGAAATTAGGAGTAATGTTTAGAAGCATAGTCTAGTAACTTAGGGTTTTAGACACAAATAAGCTTTTGTTGTTAGAACTTTAGGAGGCGGACAAAGTCTACATGAGCTATTTATTCATCAACTAAGATTGGAAATCTTAATGGAAATCCTCTGACCTGTAACCACTAATCTCGTGTGAGCGAGGAAGTTGTGTATGGATCTATGTGGGTTAACGCCCCATCCGTGGTTGTAGGCTACAACCCAAACGGTTTTTACGGTGGACTATAGATTTATGCGGGTTGACAACCCCACCCATGGTTGCTAGTTACAACCCAACGGTTTGCGGGTGATGAACTATCCTAATGATTGTTTTGTTTTGGACCCGACACCGATGAAGTGCACAGGGGAAGTATTTACCTTGGTTTAATCCTTCATGGCGCCAATGGTGGTTTTATTTTGGCACCAATGATGGAACCATTTGTAGGATATTTTAGTGAGAGGTCTTTATGTCATAGAAGCGATTATGGACTCATGGTAGCACAATTTTAGAAGCATTATACTTTGTCGATGTACAATTATGAATGTTAATTATAAGTTTCCCAAACACTTATACTCTAGGTACAAGGAACTTGTAGGTATACTACTTGCTCATTAAGTAGAACATTATACCTAGCACACATACTCGTATAGAATTGAAATAAGATTTATATGTAGTAACCTTCCTTGGTTTAGGATTACTCATAGTATATGGGAATTTTAGGTATCACTTATTTGGTAAGTAAACCAGAATACCTAGGATATATACAATATGTTAGAGATAAGTATGAGTCAGAATGATATTTTCAAACTATGATCTATACTTTTCGAACTTGGAAAAATACTATTGTCTCAGAGTAAAACCTGTGGACTCACCAACTTTATGTTGACGTATTTTCAAAATGCATGTGTTTTCAGGAACTTGATAAGTTGGAATAATAATATAACTTTCTATTACCAATTAAGGTATGTAGTTTACAATAACTCTTTTGAAATGCTTAATATATGTTATATAACTGTGATACAAGGAATGACGTTACACCCCCGGTGTTTCTGCCGCCGGTTGGGGGTGTGATAGATTGGTATCAGAGCTATTGACTATAGAGAACTAGTACTTTCTTAGTAAAGCACGACTATAGTCAAGGGTTTACACTATTAGGTTTAGGTATAGGTATATCCCTTAACCTACAATAAAAAGTGTTATTAATTATTCTACTGAAGGACTACATAGGGGAGCAGTGACAGGATAGACACGTCGCTTTGGGTTGTTGGATTTCAGAACGGCTATATGCTAAAATGATTCTGCCCTTTCGACTGTCCGGACTGGCCGGTGCCTTATCAGATAGACCTGAAGTAACAAACAATAAATTAATAAAGCATGAATACAACAAATAAGAAATATATAGTCATATATAAAGACTCAAACCCTTTATAAGAATACACCTAAAACACTCGGACACCCGTAATGCTTTTGATCTCAAGGATTTAAATCAAATATTCCAACTAAAGTTTATATGTGCGTAGATCTTATCACAACTAGGTGTAGGTGCGTAACTACATTTTATTATGAGCAGATCATATGGACTATTCAAATTGGAAGTAATATTTGATAGACTAGATACTTGGTGATTCAAACTAGGAATTCGACATGGCTTATTCTCGAGAATGGATAATCATAGAAGATATAGATGAAAAGCAAGAAGCTTCATTCCCTATGTTGGCAGGCGATCCTTATTACCCTATAAATCCAACTACCTTTCATCCAATACCTTTTGACAATGGAACACCTTTACCTTCCAACGAATGGGAAGAAAGCGGGCCAATAAAAGAGACAGAATCAGTGGCATCTTCCTTACCACCCATGAATACTCTTTACTGTCAAGTTCCAGGAGGAGCAAAGATGAAACGCACAGCTCGTAAGTCCATACCAAAATGGATAAGGATTAAGAAGAATCCAAAGGGAACATCTTTGGATACCCATAGAGTTCAAGACGAACCTGCGAGGATAGCGCAAACGGTTGATAGGTGGGTAGCAGAAGAAAGAGCTGCTAACAAGTATGAGATCGGTCAATCATCCCGACCATATCTTTCACTTTCTTCTGAAGATGACACTTTATCTCAGCTATTTGAGAAAAGTGTGAGAATTGAAAACAAGATGGAAATTGTTAAAGGAAAGACTACTCATCTTGCAGGAAGAATGTGAAGGCTAGAAGGACAGAGAACACGAGATCAAGAGGCAGTGATGGATGTCCATCACCGCATTAATTTCGCTTATAATGACATGATTACTCAGGATTCAAGGATTGCAGAACTAGAGCTCTACAATCAAACCTCAAGAAATGAAGAACGCATTGGAGATCTTGAGCAAAGAAACCAAGCACTTGAGGAACAAATGGTTCACGTCACTGACGCACTAGGCCATCACTTAGGATACTAGTAGATAGAGTTGAACTAGTGGTTATGTGAAATAGGAGATAACATCAGACTAGTTAAGATAATGGGGAAAAGTTTATAGCAAGGGTGTAGTAAACCTTGCTATGTTTTTAGAAACTTTTCTCATATAAACCTATAATAAACTGGTCTAACCACTGGTAATAAATATGAAGCATATATTACAATAATCCTGTGCCAAATAGTGTCGTTCACTATGTTCTATATCTTAAAGAATAATTGAAGTCATTAGTATATTAATGACTAAATAAAATACTTCATAAAACTCATAATATTCTTACTATTTATAATAGGAACTAAAATGCCTAGAAGAAGTAGTGCTCGACTAAACCTTAACCAATGATCAGAACCACAACAACAACAACCACCACCACCAGAAATAAACCCCTCAATAAGTTCAGCAGAACTTGAAGAAATTATAGCTCAGAGAATCACTACCACTCTAGATAATGTCATAACAGGAGGAATTAGAAATGAAGGCAATGTAGGAACCACCAGAATGTGTACTTACAAAGACTTTATGAATTGCAAACCAAAGAGTTTCCATGGAACTGAAGGATTCATTAATTTGACCAAGTGGATTGAAAAGACAGAATCCGTCTTTCAAATAAGCTTCTATCTAGATGATTGTAAAGTACGATTTGCAGCATGTACTTTCGTTGATGCGTCGTTAACATGGTGGAACAACCATGTAAATATAATGGGAATTAATACCGCTAATTCCATGAAATAGGTGGAGTTGAAGATGATGCTAGTAGAAGAGTATTGTTATCGGGAGGAAATACAAAAGTTGGAACATGAACTGTGGAACCTAACAATGAAGGGTTCAAAGATAATTGTTTATACCGCTAGATTTAATGACCTTGCGGTGATGTGTCTAGCACTTGTAACCCCGGAATACAAGAAGATCGAGCGATATATCTGGGGTCTAGCATCACAAATCAAAGGAATGGTGATCGCATCAAAGCCTACAACATATGGCTGTACAAAGCGCATAGCTCATCAGCTAACCAACACAGAAATCCAAGTGGGATTTATGGTCACAAAAGCTGAGTCTCCCGAATCTAGAACGTACAAGCGCAAATTTAATGGGAAGAATCCTAGACAATCATCTGAGAAGAGACGATGTGTGGCAACTAATTATGCAGTCACAACAACCATACCCATACAACCAAGGAATTATGTGAAGGGTTTTGAGCATTCTAAGACTTCTATGGTGTACATGCAACCCTAGAAACCTTGGATCTATGTTTTACTAAGATAAATGCAAATTTGATTTTCCAAGGTTCTTAACCTATCTAGCATAGCATGGGGAACTTTTAAACATAAATGCTAGAAGAAGAACATACCTTTTGTTGTTTGGATTCCTTGAGAACCTTGTGACTCTAGCACCTCAAGTGTGATGCCTCAAATGTATCACACAATACCACAATAGATGGGTTATTCGCCCTTCTTCATCCATTAAATTCGCTCGAGGATTTTGAAGTTGTATCAGTGGAAGATGCTTGGAGATATCAAGTTTAATTGAGATATTTGTGTTTATTCATTCGGTTTTGGGTTGCGTGTACGCTAGGTCGACTGGTCATGGAATGCTGGTTCTTGTAAGATCAGGTTGGTGACAACGTTGAGTGGTGAGTTTGTGGATGGCTTGAAAAATTCTAATGGGTACGAGATTGACAGGGTATAGATGATTCTAAGTTGGGTAGAATCGCTTAGGATTAATGGGAGTACCTCCAAATGTAAAAGAATGTGAAGCTTCCAATCTAATGTCATGGATAGCTAGTTATGGGGGTGGTTTGGGCCGAGGTTTATTCAAGTGATTATGTGAAGTTGTCAATTGTTATCAGGAAATCATATGGTGGAAATTTAGGTTATCTTGTCTGAGAACATAAGTCATAAGTGGTAGAGCATTTTGGATTCATGACTAGTCTCAGGCTGAGGGTTGTGTTAGGACCTTTCTGCATGTTCTTGTCTGATGAAGGCTTTGAGGTTCGAAGCATGACCCGAATGCCTGTTGTGGTTCAGCAGTTTGGAGTTCTGACTTGTATTGATTTTCGGCTATGTTTTCTCATGGATAGTTGGAAAGACCATGGGTTGGGACCATGGTAGTGGTAGGAGTGTTATAAGACTATGAGGCGGCCGTAGCATGCACTAGGTTGGCAGACAGTGGTAGAAGTGTTGTAAGACTGCAGGGTGGCCGTAACATTCACTAGGTCAACAGACAGTAGTAGAAGTGTTGTGATTCCACGATTGGCTTGTAGCTTTCTCTAGGTAGAGTTAGACCCTAGCATGATGGGTTAGGAGACTATGGGTGGGCCACAACATTCATATGATTAAGGAAGGTTGTAGGCCAGTTTGGGGATGGTTGTGATGTAAGATTACTGATGGGCTGATAGCATTCACCTAGAATGTAATGGACTATCTAACGTTCACATGATGGTTTGTTAAGTTGTCACTAGTTGAATATGAGGGCTGTTAGAGCTATATTGGAAAACAAGCTAAGATAACTTTTGTCTGGTAGACTCTTGGTTGGAGTCTCGTGGTATGTCATGTGGGAGGCTATTAGCTACAACAATTAGTTTGAAATCCAGTACTTCAGTTAAATGGCAGGTCCGTATGAGACCAGGGAGATCTTAGATGGATCAAACATGTAAATTTTGGTTAACAGGATGGGATTTGTATGTTGGTATGGCATCAACAGTTGAGTTTGTGTTAGAAATTGTTTTCATATTCAGGTACAAGGTTACCGACATCGGTGAATGGTCAAGAATGTTGTTTTCTAGTACAAGTGGAACAATTCAGGGACGGAGGGTTTTTTTCCAGTTTGTGTTGCAGCGTAGACTCGTTAAGGTTGTGAATTGGAAAGGCCATGCTTGTCTGAAGGTCAAACATTGTTTAGGGTTTTCAGTTTTCGGGCAGAACAGTTGGAATTTTTCCTTAGTTGGTCGAGAGTGGAGGATTAAAGTTAGATTTTTTTCATGAGGATATGTGATCACTGCTAAGATTAGGGCTTTGATAGTAGAAATAGAAGACAATCGTCTGCACAAGAGGACTTCTTAGTACTGATTAGTATCCAAGAATTTTTGGCAGGGTTGTCGGGTGTGGTAGAGTAAGTTGTAAGCAATGACTTGAAGGACAAAATCTAATTTAAGTTGGGAAGAGTTGTAACACCTGTGTTCTAGATTGGTTTAACTTTATACTTACCAGGGGCTAAGATAGAGTTTCGAGAAAAACTCTATGCCACGACATGGCGCAAGGATGCCCACAGCGTGACATCGAATAAAGGGATCAAGTATTTTATTGGACCGCCACGGCATGGCCAAGGGTTCCCACGACGTGGAAGCGTTCTGGCCCAAGCCCATGATTATTTTAGGGATCCCTTCGTATTTAAACCCCTTTAAGTCATTTCTAGGGTTCATTACCAGCCTCAAACTCTCTTTTACCTCAAGGAAACCCTAGCCCTAATTCCCTTGGTGATTTGTGGCCTTTCGATCATTTTTTTAGCTTGGAGAAGAAGAGAAAAAGGAGAATAAGGTGCTCTATCGGCGGATATTGCAAAGAAACAAGACCATCAACATCTCACATTGCTTCTGAACCTTTGTAAGTGTCAAAGGCTCAAAATTTAGGGTTTAAAGTGGTTAGATCTAAAATATTATCCCATGTTCTTCATGTTTAAGCAAGTTTGAAAGGAAGGAACACATAAAGTTGGCAACTTTATGACTCTCCTGAGTCCCATGAGCAACATACATTATAGATCTAGACTTTGGTTGGGGTTCTTGAACTTGCATGAGTTTTTGGGAATTTTTAGCTCATTGACCTAAAATGGATTCTAGACATGTATTGGACATGCATGTCCATGAAGCTTCCACATTTATGATGGATCTGGTATTAGAAACCCTTCTAGAGTGGTTGGGTTAAGGACTTTTTCAGATTAAGGTCTTAATGGTTAAGACATTGTGGTTTTTGGCTTTATTTGGACCAAAAGCTCATAACATCCAAAACTAGCTAGATCTAACAAATGCATCATCAAGATTCAAACTTTATACCTCTAGAAGATAGATCAATGTGAACAAAGTCCAGATCTACAAGCTCCAATGCAACCAACACTTCTACAAGAAGTTCCTTCTTCTCTAAGGTGTACCATGCATACTCCAAAGCACTCAAAATCACCTTCTTTTAGCTCAAAAGGCTCATCTAAGGTTAGGGTTTCATGAAAGGGTGTTGGAGGGGTGGAGGCTGAGAATGGAGTGGGTTGGGGGAGTTAAGGAGCTTAAATAGGGCTTAAACCACGAAAATAGGGTTTGGGAACTGACTGCGTATGCCCAACGTACTCCTGGTACGCCCAACGTACTCAGGATTCCATTAGTACGCCCATCGCACACCTTTTTGTACGCCCAACGTACTCAGCTTGGCCCAAAACCCCCCAAACTTCAAACGGTCATAACTTCTTCGTTCTAACTCCGTTTTCGACGTTCTTTATATCTACGGAAAGGTATTGAGGAGCTCTACAACCCTATCTAATTACTTTTGACTTAAAACACATCAAACTAAAATCCATAATTCATAAAAGAAGTCTGAAACACTACATTCCCATTTTACCCATTTACTCCAAAGTGCAAACCGAACTATTGGGTCACATATCTACATTACCCACATCTAAATGGGCCTAAATCTTACCTTTTTAAAGGCCCTAATCCTTATGATGACCGCTCTTCGGGCCACAACCTCAAATTAGGAATTGATTCGGAACAAGGCGTTACAATTCTTATGGATCCAAACCAAAATATCCCACCCACCCCGAACACCCCAAACACTCCAAATGATCCGTTAACTAATATTGGCTACATGCAATTGTTATCATCCCCCATTCAACAACAACCTCTATTCACCAATCTTTCATACCACCCACACTACTACCAACAACAACAACAATCAGAATTCGTTCAACCCCAATTTCAAGCCTTTCAACAACAACCTTCTCCGCAATTTCAACCCCAAACTTCCCAACGTCAACAAACTTCACAACCATCTCAAGTTCCATTTTCTCAATCTCAACCCGTAAACCTCGACAATGACGTCGACGACGAACGGGTTGAAGAAACACAACCAAGTCGTAGAAGGCAAAAAAATCAAAAGATCCAAGGAAAAATAAAAATACGCAATGGACCAAGGAGAAGGAAACTTTAGCTAAAACTTGGATTTTCATATCACAAGACGGGGATGTCGGCAACGCGCAATCGGGTCAAAGATTTTGGAATCGTGTTTTAGACCATTTCCACACATTATTAGGAAGGCAAACGAGTCGGACATACGACTCGGTCAATGCAAAATGGCGTGACCTTCGAGCGGCTTGCACCAAATTTAACGGCGTGTTTGAAAATCTTAAAAATATGCATCGAAGTGGTAGCAACTATTTTAACATTTTATCAACCGCGTTGTACCAATACAAAATTACCAACAATGGTAAACCGTTTGCCAACCAAAAAGCGTGGGAAGTTTGTCGCAATGGTCCAAAATGAGTCCTTTATCCGGAAACGACGCATTCGTGATCTACCACCTGTTCCAACAAAAGGCCGAGAACGTCCGAGTCAGACATTGGTGTTAACCTCGACCTCAATGATGAGTTCGACGCCACCGAGGGGGAGGGTCCACCGGACGTCCAACTTCGTCGACCACCAGGAATGGACAAAGTGAGAAAGAGGGCGTCTTCTAGCGGAAAATCAACAAACAATGACGTATTAGTGGAGAAAATCGACAAAACTCTAAATTTTTTAGAAATTTTTTTTTTGATTTAACGGAGGAACAACGTCGGCGACAATTGACACTCACCGATCTTTAAATTATAAACACGGTGCCGCAACCGAATCTCGACCCGAAAAATTTAAGGGTGTTTTTTAAAATTCAACAAGAAGTTCTCGACAAATATCGCAACTAGATTCTATGGTTTTTAATAATTTAGGTTTAATTTTCTATATTATTTTTATGTTTTTTTAGTATTTTAGTTTTCATTTTCTATGTGTTTTTATGTTTTTTTTTTAGTATTTTAGGTTTAATTTTCTATTTTTTAGGTTTAATTTTCTATGTTTTTTTAATTAATGTAATGTGGTTTCAATTAATATAAAATATTTAATTATGTTTTTATTTAATTTAATCATTAAAAAAAAAAAAATAGATAATCGTGGAGTGACGACAATTTCCTATATCTAGTGGGTTGGTGGTAAAACTGATGTGTCGTAGAGATGACACCACTTTTTGGATGGGTTGGTGGTAACGACTCCCTACAACCTAACTCAATCTGTTTAATAAAATGTCAGACCTATAAAATAAATACTGTTAGCAACATCCATGCCTACAAGAACCAATGGGATGACCACAAATTGCTTGTTGATGAGATTTAATACATAGAATCTACGAAAAGGTACAAACCCCGATTGCTACAACAAAGCAACAATCCATTACAAGATTGCACGATTCTAATACCACAACAATCATGATAGAAATCGAGATCACTAAAAGGAGGAATGCTTGGGTTCTATTACCAAATGGAAAATACAAATTCTGACAAATAGCCCAGGAGTGACTTTTAACGGATTGCCAGTGTTTGGATAGAGACTTGAATAAATACAAAAGCATCCTAGAAGTATGTACTAAGGAGCTTGTCCCATATAAGGTGGGTGTTTGGAAATTTTAGTGGTATCCTCTCTCTAATTTGTCAACATGGGCTTAGTAACTACATTTGTAAATCCGTAGCCAAGATCCTACATTTTTCATATTGGGGAGACTAGAGATTTTTGATATGGTAGGCTTAGATCAAAACACAAAATGATAAAAGAAATCAGGTCGGTAAAATTTTATTTATTTATTATTATTTTTTTTACAGTTGAAAGAAAAAAAATTCTCAAATAATCTATATTATTGCAATATTAAAAGTAAAAACAAAGATATTATAGTGCGAACTTTTAATAATTTTTTCAGTGAGATACTATATTTTGCAATTAGAACCACATGATAGGGACAAACTCAAGTCAACGTCAACCAAGTTTTGGACAAAGCTTCCATGGCAATCTTCTTTTATGATTAGTCGTCAGCTTTCATGACAATCTTTCACCATAAAAAAGAACACCTTAAATATCCTCTTCTTCAAAGCTTTCAATTCACTCAAAAAACGATGAACACCATAGCCAAAATCAAGAAAACGCAGAACACCATACATGCGGACTCCAATCATGTATCCACAGAATCTGGAGCTCTGATTGGTTCCAACGACGATCTTTTAATTGAAATCCTTCTTCGTTTGCCTGTTACTTCTGTTCTTCGATTCAAATCTGTATCCAAACACTGGTGCTCCCTTTTGAGTCACCGCCATTTTACCCTCCTGTATAAAAATGCTTCGTCCTCTCCTGGCCTTTTCGCTCACAATCTGTATATTCCATTTGATGATGAGAACCGAAGCACTCCTCCTTTTCGTGATCTCGACTTCTATCCTGATCCTCATGGTATTAGAATCGTGCAATCTTGTAACGGATTGCTGCTTTGTCGTAGCAATGAAGGGGACGAACGTGTGCGGAAATATTACGTATTTAATCCCACCACCAATCAATTTGCAGTCATCCCATCAGTTCTTGGAGGCATGGCTGTTCATAAAGCCATCTTTTTTATGGCTCTGGCATTTCATCAAACAGATTGTGTTCACTACAAGGTTGTTTGCTTTTACCTCTCTAAGCCTGATGATGTTCTCAAGATTCAAATCTACTCCTCCGATACAAGGAAATGGAAGATTTCCGATGAATCTCTCTCTTTTCCTGATCCTTTTTTGGCAGCCTTCCACTACATAGTTTATTGGAATCAAGCGATCCATTGGGCTCCCTACTGGGAAAATCAAACGTACTTTAAGATCGACACAGAAGAGTTGCAATCGCTGCCCATGCCGGTGGTGGTGGCGTCTTCTGAAAGTTATGAAAAGTGGGACATGCCCCTTTACTTTGGGGAGTCACGAGGCCATCTGCATATGGTGAAGAAACAGAGGGTCGATCATGGTGAGAGTCATATAAAGCTGAACGTGTTTGAGATATTGAACGATCATTCTGGGTGGTTTCTCAAGTACCAAGTGGACCTTGGCGAGCTTCGTGATGCTTACCCAGAGACGAGGGGTTACTGTAAGTGGATCCCATTTTATTACGATTTTGAAGTGTTTGATGTGGTTAGGGGTGAACATGAAGAAGAAGAAGAAACATTTATGGTGATCAGAGTTCCAGGGAAGGTCATAAGGTATAATGTTGTGGACAAGAGTTTCAAGCAGATATATGACCAGAACTACTTATATGGACGAAATGGACACATGCATGTTCATCGTTATATTGAATCGTTGGTGCCTTTTTAAAATGAATAGTAACGCCCCATTTGTGTATAACTTTCAAAATCCTATCTTCTTCGCTATTTCTTTATCAATAATCAAATACTTATGTGTTTTTAAATATAGGGAAAATGACTTACCAATGTAATTAACTTTTCGGTATGTTCACATATAGATAACTATCTTTTTCTTGTATATATCTAGATAACAAACTTGTTGGAAGTGTTCACATATGACCATTATGATCTGCTATAGCAGGTTAAATCCTAGATGTGAACACTTTCAACAAGTTCGTTACTTAGATGTGTACAAAATAAATAGTTACCCAAATATGAATAAAACGAAAAGTAAAAATAAATTACATGAATGGTCCCTGTGGTTTGGAGGAATTTGTGTTTTTGGTCCCTAACTTATTTTTTTAATTTGGATGGTCGTTACTTTTTATTTTTGTTGCGCGTTTGGTCCCTGCTTACCTAAAAAGACTATTTTGCCCTTATTAATTTATTTTTTAATTAATTTTCTTATTTATGTATTTATTTTTTATATATTTAAAAAAATTAGTAGACCTCACATATCTGTATCTCCTCACCATAAACCTCAAACCATTTTTGAGAAATTTAATTCAGATGATCCCTACTGTTTTTTTTGTTGCGCGTTTGGTCACTGTCTTACCTAAAAAGACCATTGTGCCCTTATTAATTTATTTTTTTAATTAATTTTCTTATTTATGTATTTATTTTTGATTTATTTAAAAAAATTAACAGACTCCACATATCTGTATCTCCTCACTATAAACCTGAAACCACGTTTGAGAAATTTAATTTGGGTCTTACCGGTCACCATCCCATCTCTCATCCTCCCCAACTTTTATTTCTTTTCCATCTCTAGTGACATCGACGTCTATTAATTTTTTTTAAATATATAAAGTATACATATATAATTAAAAAATAATAATAAAGGCACAATAGTCTTTTTAGGTAAGACAGAGACCAAACTCGTAACAAAATTAAACAGTAGGGATCATCCGAGTTAAAAAAGAAATTAATTAAAAAATAAACAGTAAAGATCATCCGAGGAGATACAAATATGTGGGGTCTATTAATTTTTTTTAATATGTAAAAAATAAATACATAAATAAGAAAATTAATTAAAAAATAAATTAATAAGGACACAATAGTCTTTTTAGATAAAACAGGGACCAAACACGCAATAAAAATAAACACTAGGGGCCATCCAAGTTAAAAAAATAAATTAGAGACAAAAAAAAACAAATTCCCCCAAACCACAGGGACCATTCGTGTAATTTACTTTTACTTTCGTTTTGTTCATATTTGGGTAACTATTTTTTTGTACACGTCTAGATAACGAACTTGTTGAAAGTGTTCACATCTAGGATTTAACCTGCTATAGCAGGTCATAATGGTCATATGTGAACACTTCCAACAAGTTTGTTACCTAGATATGTACAAAAAAAAGATAGTTACCTATATGTGAACATACCGAAAAGTTAATTACCTTGGTAAGTCATTTTCCCTTAAATATATATGCAAAGTTTTGTTTCTAACCAAATCAAACAGACAACATAACACAATTTTAGAAAAATCTTGAAACAGTAACTAAAGCAAAATAAATATTTGAAAATTTTAGAACTAATCACAAAACAAAACATAGTGTATGATGCTATTTTTGTTGAGATTTAAATTTATGTCATTATCTTTTGATTATTTCTTGTTGAACAAGATTATCGTTATCTTAGTATAGCTGGCTTCCTTATCTGATAAGGATACCTTGATTATAAAAGGCTCCCATTGTAATCGTATTTTTCATGAAAATAAGAATTTAGATTTGATCTTAGTTTTATTATGGTATCAGAGCAATACCTGGGAATACAATCCTAGTGCTCGATAAGAATAGCAGTTGGAGACAAGCCGGAGTCCTCCACAGGAGGAGACAAGTCGGTCCTTGACATATCTTCGCCTTACTTCCTCACAAATTCTGATCACCCGGGACAAAATTTTGTAGGAGAAAACCTCTTACGGGATAGGAATTATGGTGATTGGGAAAACGAGATGACTAATGCTCTTTTTGCCAAGAACAAGATAGGGTTCGTTGATGGAACTCTACTCATGCCATAGGAAGATTCTGCAGACTTAACCAACTGGAGGAGATGCAACACGATGGTGAGAGGATAGCTGGTGAGCTCCATGGAGAAAGAAATAAAGAGCAGTGTAAAATACGCTGCAACAGCTCGTGACATCTGGTTAGATCTGAAGGAGAGATTTGGAAAAGAAAATGCTCCACGAGCATATGAACTTCGACGTGCAGCCACTAACATACAACAAAACAGCTTGAGTGTATCCTCATATTACACGAAGTTAAGAGGTGTATGGGACGAAATTCAATCTATCAGCCAAATCCCATCTTGTTCATGTACCGGGTGCAAGTGTGAAATTAATAAGGAAATCGCCAAACTCCGGGATAAGGAACGTTTATACGACTTCCTTATGGGATTGAATGAAGAATTCAATGCAGTAAGAACTCAAATCCTCAGTAGCAGCCCACTTCCTACTTTAAATACTGCATATCACCTTGTCAGCCAAGACGAACAACAACGACAAATCGGCAATGCACGTAATACTAATTCAGAATCCTCAGCATTTCAAGCAGCAGGAAAATACAATCCTCGTCAATCTGGTAAAACTGGTTCATAGTTGAAAGCTAAACAAGATAATCGCAACAAAACTGTTAGGAATGAAGACAGATGGTGCACACATTGCCAAAAATCAGGACACGTGATAGATGGTTGTTTTGAGATTATTGGCTATCCAGAATGGTGGAACACAAAAACCACAAACTTGAAAAACCAAACAGAAAAAAAAGGGACGCAAGCTAAGGTTGCTGCTGTTACAGAAGATTCTGGTCACCAAACAATCATAAAGGAAGAGTACGCTAACCTTATGAAAATGCTAAAGGCTGCCAAAACAGTTGATGATCATCCCAAAGCTAACATGAGTGGTAAGATTAATTCCAAAGCCTACATGACTGATAAGAATGAAAACCAAACTTCTAGGATTATTGATTCAGGGGCCAGTGACCATATTACCCCTCATAAAGATTGGTTAAAAGCTGTCAAAACCAATCGACATAATTCTTCGGTCACCATTCCTAATGGTACATCTATACCAGTTAAACATGTTGGAAACATTCACTTGCCAAATGGGTTTGATCTGAAAAATGTGTTGAATATTCCAAATTTTAATTGTAACTTGTTATCTGTGAGTAAGCTTGCAAATGATTTGAACTGCTCACTAACTTTCTTACCAAAAACATGTTACATTCAGGACTTATGTTCGAGGAACCTGATTGGGACGGGTAAGGAACGTGGAGGACTGTATTACTTGGACTCATTCAAGGAGAGCAAGGTGGCTGTAGCAATTTTGAGCAAAGAGATGGTGTGACACAAAAGATTAGGTCATGCGTCAGAGGGAGTTTTACGAAAGTTACAACAAGTAGATGTAGGTAATTGTAACCAGTTTTGTGATTCTTGTCTTAGAGCAAAACAAACCAAACTTCCGTTTCCTATTAGTTTTTCCAAGAGTTATGAGATTTTTGAGTTAATACATGTTGACATTTGGGGTCCATATCGAAATGCTACTTTGAATGGAGAACATTATTTCTTGTCTATAGTAGATGATTACAGTAGAGGAGTTTGGGTTTATTTGATGAAAGAAAAATCTAAGGCAAGCTATTTTCTGAAATCCTTCTGTAATATGATAACTACACAATTTGATAAGAAAGTGAAAAGGATACGAACTGACAATGGTTTGGAATTCAACTCAAGAGTTATGCTTGAATTCTATAAAGAACGTGGCATACTTTTGGAAACATCTTGTCCCTATACACCAGAACAAAACGGCGTAGTAGAACGAAAACATAGACACCTCTTGGAAATGGGTTGTGACAACCGTCAAAATTCGAGTCGGTTCTAGATTTGACTAAACTTAGTTGCACGTATAGGCATGACACATACTAGACTTAGTAACTAGAATCTAAGTTATAACCTACTAGGAACTTGGAAACAATTAGAAACAATGGATAATGTACTTAGATTTCACATTAATATGTGAATTCTACAACTACTTAACTGTAGAGTCTATCCATATTCGGGTCACTCTTTGACTTGAACACCATTTCATTAATCATATACACCCATCTTGCACTTGACCTAGTAGTAGAAATTAGGTCATAGTCTCATAGAAACTTAAGTCAAAGTTGAAAACTAGGACTAGTATACTTGATTTCCTCAATTTCGCTTGAATCTCGAAACCACTACATAGAAATGTCAATAAGCCAATAAAATAAGTTATAAACATTATTATAACTATAAAAGAGTTACAATACCATAAGATAAATTTAAGTCTCAAAGATTCTATTGATTTTGATATCCAAAGATTTACAAACTCTCAAAAACCCTAAATGCCCTAAAAACCTAAATTTATGAAATTTGACCTTAAAAATTCTATAAAAATAGTTATAAACCTCATAATATGATCTTATAATAATTAAAATTATAAAAATGCATTCATGGAAAATAAAATTTAACTCATTAACATTTACCCTTAATTTATAAATCAAAAATTAAGGTTTTATGAATAAAAACTTGATTTTAGTGCACATTTTATATAAAAATTTAGATATTTTATAAAAGAACTTAAATTTTATAAAAGAAAATGAATGAGAAATGGGTATTATACTCAAAAATTCGGATCCCTCTCTCCCCATATCTCTCTCACACTCTCATTCTCCAACACACACACATCTCTCTTCTTTCTCTCTCTAGAAAACTCTCTCTACCTTCTCTCTAATTTTTTTCTCCAAACACCACTCCATTCTCTCTTCCTCCCTCTAAGAACCACGAAATTTTCCAGAAAACAAACCCAAGAACACTCCTCAAACTCGAAATCTTCATCATCTTGTGGTGTTCTTGAAGGTAAAAATCGATTTCTACTTCACTTTTCCTTCAAGTTTTGCTATTTTTCTTACACTTTTTACTTCTTCATCTTCTTCAAACTTGTTTTTCTTTTTGTTAAAATGGTTTTTAGAACATCATGGATATGTTTTAACACCATGCATGTATGATAAACAAGGTAGCATGTTCATGATCTTAGTGCAAAAATCGATTTTAAGGATTAAAACATCAAACTCAAGTTAAGAGCTTTTGAGAAACAAAATTTTGTTCATAAATACATGTATACATTTTGATAAGTTTTAATCTTTTGATCTCTGGAAACATGACTAAAATATGAGTTTATCATGATATATTTAAAATATTTCAAAAGATTTACTCAAGGAAATGATGAAAACTCACTTTTCTAACCAATCATCATGCATGCAATCTGCCAGATTTCTTTACCTGACTTTAAACTGTCATATCTCACTCATTTCTTAACCAAAATTCGTGATTATTTTTCTGAAATATAGTATTTTGAGTTAGCTTTCAAACCCATCTGACCTCACTGTAAAATTCTAATATTTCGATTTTTAACAATTTTTACAAAACTGTTGCTCAAACAGCACTTTCCTTATGAACATTTGTTTTGTGTTGCATGTTCAAAGGACTTATTCATCACTAAAAATCATTCAAAAATTATTTTGAACTCTTAACATCATGTATTAAGAGGTACAAAAATATCTTGATTTAAAAGTCTTTGGAACATGTTGCAAAAATTCTCAAAGTATAATCTTTACCAAAATCACAAGAACCAAGTTTTCTCTATAATTTATTGAGCCTTTAGGCATGTTTTTCGACATCAAAAATAAGAAAACAATTTTTCATTGTTATTAAATTATATGAAGATGTGTTCTGGAAATTTTCAGCTCAATATATATTTTCTTTATTTTTACATGAAAATAATAAGAAAATAGAGTGTTAAATCATATAAAATACTTAAACTAGTAAATAAATTCTGGAAAAATGCTTGGATGATCCTTTAAGTTAATAAACATCTCCCATTAAGTTTCATCCATTTGTGTTACTGTTTAATATGGTTTTGAATTTTCTTTTTGTTTAGCTCTAATAAATCATAAAACCACATTAGGGAATATATAAATGGTATCTAATAATTTTCGCAGCTTCTACCCTATATGGAAGACTCAGGAAAATATTTTGGGAGTTTTTCAAAATGTATATCTATTTTTCATGATTTTTTTTTGTGTTTATAATGGACTAAAAACAGGAAAAATAGTTTTACTCATTCAAAATTCATGTAAATTTACCAGAAAATCTTTTAATATTATAGGATGCTGTATAAAAAGTTTGATGGTTTTTCTCTTCTGTATGTTATTTTTCTTCTATTTTCCCAAGATTTAATACACTTAAATGCACAAAAATCATAAAATTGGGTTAAACAGTTTAGAAATCAATTTTTATATTTTTCCCAGCTTAAGTATGTGTAATGGCAGTATTATAAAAAGTTTAGGAAATTTTCTTAACTCATTGCTATTTTTCATGAAGTTTTATCGATTTAGAGAATTAAATATAAGAAAAATGGTTAAGAGAATTAAATATAAGAAAAATGGTTATGCATATCTATAATCCATGAAAATTTATCTGGAAGTCTTCTAATGTATTTAGAACCAAAATCTGAAGTTTGGTAATTTTTATTATCTGTTTAGTATTTTTCATGATTTTATGGTTATTCAAGAAACTAAAATGGTGAAAAATAGTTAGACAAATCAAAAATTCAAGAAAATTTATCCTGAGGTCTTCGACTTCAATTAAAACTGAAATGCAAAGTTTGGGAAATTTTAGAACTTAATTGATTTAGTTCTTGAATATTTAATCACTGGAACACCTCTTAAAATGTTAAATATTAACATTTCAGTAATGAGAATTTTCCACTTAAATTGTTATATAACAATTGATTCATTGAAATTTAATTTTCGCAGAAAAATATTTGTAACTTATCAATATTAAATTTTGACACAATATTGACATAATTCTATTGTAGTAGTAACTATATTAGTGTTAGATTTCGATTAGAGACTCACTAGCGAATACCATTATTGTAGGAATCGGTAGTGGTACAAGTGGATCGTAGTTCAAGGAACCATTTGCATCATCTCAATGCATTGTGAGTATTCACGACTCCCCCTATTTTCGGTTTTTAAATGTTTTGGGGTGGAAAAGCATGTCCTAAAGTATTTATGTTCATCGTATTTATTTGACTCGTATAAACTTGGTTGCTATATTTTGCATATTGTGAGTTTTCACAGCCCCTATTTTACGTTTTAATGTTTTGGGGTGAAAAGCATGCTACAATTTCTATGAACATTTTTTTATGAGCGTGAGTTATGAACTTCATAATGTGAACTTTATGGTATGAACCTTTTATTATGAACTTGTACTATAAATTTGGTGTTGTGAACTTGTATGTTAAGTCCCCGAAGAACCGATACAACCTATTAACTCATATTCGAGCCGATGGTCTTATGGATAGCGCTATTTGGGGTCGACAGCCCCCACTCGCCCGGAACCGTGAGTGCATATTTCCATGAACTGACATCATGGGAACCATGGACATGATGGAATGGGGCAGGAACGGTCATTAGGCTTGGGTTGTGAACTCATGAATGGAAACTTGATGCACATACGAATCTTATATCGTATTTTATTAACGAAACTTATATACTCATTTTAACAAGAAACTTTTATTACTGGAAACTTATATACTTGCTTTAGCAATGAAATTGTTTGCTCCTTGTAACAACGAAACTTGTTTGCTCATTGTAGCAACGAAACTTATTTACTCGTTTTAGTAACAAACTTTATTTTCCATAAGAATATGAACGTTGCATCTCATTTGGGCAATATACTTCATTTCTCATGATGACAACGAACTTTGTTTGTGCAAACTTATTTACACATTTTTGGAATTTATTTTTATTTATGGAAACTCTTATCAGAACTTTGAGTTCAATTCATGAAACTAATATTATTTTTAAATCTGTGACTACTCAGCAACTATTTTTATAGTTGACGCTCGTTTTACATGCTTTTTCAGGAATCATCTAGTAAAAGGCACGTAGAGACACATCACTTTTAGGAGCATGCGCATGTGTTGTATTTCAATTCACATTGTAATTTTTTTTAAAGTTGTTCAAACCCATTGTAAATTTGTAATGCCTTTTAATACTATGGTTGGTGTTGTCTTTATCTTTTGCTACGAAACCCTTTATACTGTCACGCCTTGTGTTTCCGCTTTAGCGGGGTGTGACAGAAAATGGTATCAGAGCCGAAGGTTATAGAGAATACTGGTTTTCCTTTGGAGAACCACAACTATAGCAAAAAAAAAGTTTCAAAATGTTTTAAAATACTGAACATACCACTGGTATAGCTAATTCGAGTACGCATTATTTGACTTTAATTAAGTATAGCTTGACCAACTATGCTTAATTAAGGAAAGTTAATGTGAGGCTGGAAACGGTTATACTAGAATTATGTTCAAAACAATTTTCAACTTTAAAAAACAAAATTTTTCGGTGTGCGTACGGGTGCATATTATAGGCATTCATCTAGATACACTTAGAAACTAAGTGCACTAATATAACAATGTCTTTATTTAGAAATATTCTTGTCCCTTATCAAGTGCTAGGTTAACCACTTAGGTTATATCACTAGCCACTCTAGGAGCAATGCACTTAGTACTGAGAATGGGTATTCCTCGGTAGCTATTGACTTTAGATATAAGGTTAGTAGCAAGATATACACTAGTAATAATCTTAAGTCGAAACCTATACCAATTATTCCTCAATACCTCTTCATCGTCTTCGTACTAGAGTTACAACTAGGAAAAAGCGTTTCGATACCGACACGAATGATAATTGGAGCATCGCGTAAGGAGGTAGATGAGTCGCCACTAAGTAATCACTTGGATACCATTAGCGGACATTCCAGATTCGACTCACGAGGAGACACAGAGGTTTAACCCATTGCTACCCATACGTGAGACCTTATTAATATGCTACGATTTAGCTCTACGTTGTTTCCACCTTGAGCTTAAAACTTAACATAGGATGTCCCTTTGACCTCTATAAAAGGCTGTGAAACTGCATTGACACCATAAAACGGTTTTCAAATAATTTTTTTTTCTTGTTCTTTATCTTGGGGAAAAGACACTGGTACTCGCCTTAGACTTGCCTTGTACTCGCCTTAGTATTTAGGTACGATCAGCTACACTAACATACTTATTCCTTATTTCTTAATCTTCCATCAAAAAGTTAGTTCGTTTCATCGGTTTTATTTATCATCTATAAAATACTTTATAACCACTTCATACAACTTACTAGACATTTCCTAACAATGTAAGCGATATTCTTGCTAAAAATCTTTTTACAACTTGCTTTAACTTAACACTTTTCTTCAAAACTCAATTTAACCAATATTGGTTTTAACATTGCTATTTTAATTTCATTTCAAATCCATTTCAATGGATATATGTGCTTTTAAGGGCATATAAACCATTTTAAACCTTGCTTACCATTTTGGCACGTTTTCGAAAAACTTAGAAACATTTTCTTTTATAAAAGTGTTTAATAGGCTGCCCACAAAAGTTCTTGAAAGCAAGACTCCGTATGAAATGCTTCTTGGAAAAATTCCTTCATATGACCACCTCAAAGTATTCGGTTGTCTCGCTTATGTGCATGACAGCGTTGGGAAACGAGACAAATTTGGTGAGAGGGGCAAACCTTGTGTTTTTTTGGGCTATCCAATGGGTCAGAAGGGATACAAATTCTTTGACATAAAGGAAGAAAGGACCTACATCAGTCGCAATGCCACTTTCATTGAACATATTTTTCCGTTTAGAAATGATTACAAGATCAACAAGAATGTGGATAACACAAGCTTTCCAGAAAATATGAACATAATGCAAATGGAAGTCGACGATTTGGATAAAAGTTTACAAACTTTCGAGAAGCAAGTTGAACCTGAAGTTCAAATTGACTCCATTGATGAATCGTCTGACTCAAATAATGGATCTGATCGTGATAATAACAACCAAAATCGTGATCAGGATGTCGTTACAAATCATGAAGAGACAAACTCTTCGTCTCGTGACAGAGCTCCAGACCAGGTTGAGCGAACACTTCAACAAGAAAACTGGAGAAATACCAGGACCAAAAGCAAACCGAAACATCTAAACGAATTCGTCACAGACCTGCCACCATCTCTTGATCATCACTCCAACGTTCCTACATCGGACTCCACTACCATTCCCACTTCAGGTTCCTCTACCTCCTCCATGGTACATTCGATCTCTAATTTTATCTCTTATAATAAATTTTCTAAACCTCATCAAGCTTATCTTGCGGCCATCACGTCTCATGATGAGCCTAAAAATTTTTCTCAAGCTGTTACAGATCCAAATTGGCGTAAAGCTATGTGCAAAGAAATCCAGGCCCTTGAAGAAAATGGAACTTGGGTTCTTACCTCGCTGCCACCAGGAAAGAAACCTATTGACTCGAAATGGGTATACAAGATTAAATATAAACCAGATGGTCAAGTTGAGCGCTACAAAGCACGACTAGTGGCTAAAGGATATACGCAGATTGAAGGAATAGATTTCCATGAGACATTTGCACCAGTTGCAAAATTGGTAACAGTTCGATGTGCCTTAGCGGTCGCCTCTAAAAGGAAATGGTTTGTTCACCAAATGGATGTAAACAATGCATTCTTACATGGTGACTTAGATGAGGAGGTCTACATGACAATTCCTCAAGGTTTTAACAAAACGAGTGGAGATCGGGTCTACAAACTACACAAATCCATTTATGGGTTGCGTCAAGCTTCTAGAAATTGGTATCAAAAATTCACGAAGGCACTTGTGAGCAATGGTTTTAGGCAATCTAAGGCTGACCATTCCATGTTCATCTTCAAGAAAGGCTCAATACATCTTGTTGCACTTATTTACGTTGATGACATTCTTTTGATGGGGAATGATGATAAAAGACTCAATGAGGTGAAAGCATACTTACAAACACAATTTAGCATTAAAGATTTAGGACCGTTAAAATATTTTCTTGGCATTGAGGTGGCCAGATCGGCTGAAGGTTTTGTTATTAGTCAACGCAAGTACACTTTGGATATTTTGAAGGACTCTGGAATTGAAGGGAGTCGCCCTAGTTCTTTTCCTATGGAACAAAATTTAGAACTTCATAAAGACGATGACAGCTCGGAGGTTGATGCTTCCAGGTATAGACGGTTAGTAGGAAGATTGCTTTACCTCACAGTTACACGTCCTGACATAACTTTTTCTGTAAACCAATTAAGTCAGTTTCTTGCTAAACCTCGAAAAACACATATGGATGCTGCATATCGGGTACTTCGTTACCTTAAAACCACACCAGGCCAAGGTCTATTTTTGCCTTCATCAGGGAATCTTGAATTGATGGCATATTGTGATGCTAGTTGGCTAAGCTGTCCATCCACCAGAAAATCTTGCACAGGTTATTTCATTAGCTTGGGAGGTTCTCCTATCTCTTGGCGCACAAAGAAACAAAGTGTTGTTGCTAGGTCTTCAGCTGAAGCAGAATATAGGTCCATGGCTAGTACTGTTTGTGAAGTTGTTTGGTTAAGGTGGCTCTTGCAAGATTTCGATGCTACTCAAAAGGGTCCTACTCCTTTGATGTGTGACAATGATGTAGCTCGACACATCGCAGTTAATCTAGTTTATCATGAACGGACCAAGCATGTTGAGATGGATTGTTATTTTGTTAGAGAGCGAGTAGACAATGGAGAAATAAAACCATGTCCTATTCGTTCCGAGTTTCAAACGGCAAACGTGCTCACAAAAGCATTGGGAGCAGATCGATTTAGATTCTTATGCAGCAAGTTGGGAGTTCGTGATCTTCACAGTCCAACTTGAGAGGGAGTGTTGAGATTTAAATTTATGTCATTATCTTTTGATTATTTCTTGTTGAACAAGATTATCGTTATCTTAGTATAGCTGGCTTCCTTATCTGATAAGGATACCTTGATTATAAAAGGCTCCCATTGTAATCGCATTTTTCATGAAAATATGAATTCAGATTTGATCTTAGTTTTATTAATTTTTGATTAAAGAGATAAGTATGTTGATATTGTTAGTTAAAATGATAAGTATATTGTTATTATTGATTAATAGATAGGTATGTTGCTATTACTAGCTAAAAAAATAACCATATCATTAATATTTTTGAAAAGATAAGTATGTATCTAATGTTGTATAAAATATGAATTATGGTGATATTATTGGGTAAAGAAGATAAGAACGTTGTTGTTATTTATTAAAAAGATAAGTATATTGCTATTAGTGCTTAAAAATATAAGTAAATTCTTATTATTAGTTACAGAAAATAAGTATGGTGCTATTATTTGTTAAAAAGATAAGTGTGTTTCTATTATTGGTGAAAAACATAATTCTTCGATCTTTCTTAGAATCTCAGAAGCTTCATGGTTATCAAATTACTGAGAGGAAGCTTGGTTAGTCACCAACAAAGTAATGTGGCAACGAAAAACAGGGCATTTACATGGATGTAGTACTGATCCATGATTCCAAACTTCTAAAATGCAATTGCGTAACAGAGAAAGGAAAGATGCATATTAGTTATTAAGGTGATCATAAATCAGATGCACACCCTTTAATTTTAAGATGACAAAAAATCCTAAAGTTTTCCTTTAACACTCACAAACAACTATAATGTCCATGCCAACATCCTAGTTCCCAAATGGGAATAGCGTCTTTTGCCCAATGATCAATATATGCCCATACAGAAACTTCAATTGATGAAATAAACAAAGGTTATATATACGAAGATTCTCCATAATTGTTTCTAAATGAATTGAATGAGTGAATGTGCTGTTTATTATGTTAACTGATAAAAAGAATGGGGAAAAGTTCATTAGAATATGAAGACTTACAGCAATACCAATGAGAGCAATTGCCTTGATGGGGAATAACTATTAGAATATAAAATCGTGTTTTATGATGTTCCACAAAATCAAAGTCGATTGTTGTCCGCCCTCTTGTTGTGTTAGTTTCTACATTTGACATCAATCACAACAAACTAAATCCGGATTTTGGACCCAAAAAATAAAACTGTCATGGAATTTCAAGAATAACTTTGGAAACCGACAAACAGTTCCAAAATTAAAGAAAAAATAAACTTGTAAATCCGTAGCCAAGATCCTATATTTTTCATATTGGGGGACCGGTCGAGTTAAAACTCAAAATGATAAAAGAAATCGGGTCAGATAAAAACGATACTTTATTTATATTTCAATTAAAAGAAAAAGTAATACACAAATAATCTAGATAAAAACGATACTTTATTTATATTTCAATTAAAAGAAAAAGTAATACACAAATAATCTACATTTTATTGTAACATTAAAAGTACAAACAGATATTACAGTGCGATTAAATGTCAATAATGAAAACCATATAATTTTTTGTCAACCACATGATAGGGACAAACTCATGTCAACGTCAACCAAGTTTTGGACTAAGCTTCCATGGCAATCTTCTTTTATTTTTACTCATCAGCTTTCCTGACAATCTTTCACCATAAAAAAGAACACCTTAAATATGGTGAACACGAGAGCCAAAATCAAGAAAATCCAGAACACCATAAACCTTTGGTTCTCGGAGGCTGCCATGGCCGACACCAATCATCTGGCCACTGAGTCTGGAGCTCTGATCGGTTCCAACGACGATCTTTTAATTGAAATCCTTCTCCGATTGCCTGTTACCTCTGTTCTTCGATTCAAATCTGTATCCAAACACTGGCGTTCCCTTTTGAGTCACCGTCGTTTTACCCTACTGTATAAAAATGCTTCCTTCTCTCCTGGTTTTTTTGCTCGCAATTTGTATATTCCATTTGACAACGAGATCATAAACACTCCTCCTTTTCATAATCTTGACTTCTATCCTGATCCTCGTGGTATTAGAATCGTGCAATCTTGTAACGGATTACTGCTTTGTCGCACCTATGATGGGGACGAACGAATGCATAAATATTACATATTTAATCCCACTTCCAAGCAATTTGCAGTCCTCCCATCAGTTCTAGGAGGCATGGCTGTTCGTAAAACCATCATTTTTATGGCTCTGGCATTTCATCAAACAGATTGTGTTCATTACAAGGTTGTTTGCTTTTACCTTCCTAACCTGGACGATGTGTTTAAGATTCAAATCTACTCCTCCTATACAGGGAAATGGAAGATTTCAGATGAATCTTTTTCTTTACCTCATCCTTATTTTGTACCCTTCCACTACATAGTTTATTGGAATCAAGCTATACACTGGGTTCCCTTTGGTGACAATCGATCGTACTTTAAGGTCGACACGGAAGAATTTAAATCGCTTCCCTTGCCTGTGTCGGTGGCGTCTTCCGAAGGTTATGAAGATTGGGATATGACACTTTACTTTGGGGAGTCGCGAGGCCATCTGCATTTGGTGGAGAGGGCCGATCGCAGTGAGAGCCATTTACACCTGAATGTGTACGAGATGTTGAACGATCATTCGGGGTGGTTTCTCAAGTATCGAGTCGAGCTTGATGAGCTTCTGGATGCTTATCCGGAGATGAGGGAAGGCTTTCCATATATGTCGAGCCCAATTTATTACGAATTTGAAGTGTTTGATGTGGTTCGGGGTGAAGAAGAAGATGAAACATTTATGGTGATCAGAGTTCCAGGGAAGGTCATAAGGTACAATATTGTGGAAAAGAGTTTCAAGCAGATTTCTGACCAGATCTATTTATATGGACGAACCGGACACATGCATGTTCATCGTTATATTGAATCTTTGGTGTCGTTCTAATACGTGTAACATCCAATTTATATGGTAGAATTTGTGTGTCTATATCTACAAAAATGTGGAAAGCTATTAAAACTGGACGAGGCATTTGGTCGAGAGGAAAATTGACTCCCCCCACCCATCCATACATAGCATTTGTTTTAGTTCAAACCTTGTCACAGATTTATGTTTCCTATAGATTTGTGTCACCCTATGTAAAATCTATTGGTTTACGCCGGTATTCATCAGACGGATTTTTGACAATACCAATTTTCGTCATTATTTCGTAAAAAATGTGTCACTAAATTACGGCTCCCAATTATGTTGTTGTTCCGTCCGTGTTATGACGCAATTTTTCCATCGGTGATTTCTATTGGAAAAGCTCGCCTTTTCTAGTAGTGGTACTAGCCTTCTCTCCATTTTTGTCAGAGTGTTGGGTTTTATTGAAGTGTTTTGAGAAAATCAAGAAATTCTACAAGGAGCAAAAAACGAAAAATGACATGGTTGCTTCGGGATACTAGTCAAAGTTGTAGAGTTTTGATGGAGGCTGCAAACAGCTACACCACCACCACCACCAACGTTGCACCCGGGTGTGGCCTCTACGCCAGTATTCTCAAAGTTATTCCACGCAACTATCCCAACATTTGGAGAATTCCTCGGCATATCTAAACTTTCTCAAACAGACGTGAAGAATGTTTGGGGCTACATCAAGAGTAATAATCTACACGTCTTTCATTAACGTGATTCTAACTATATCATTTCTTTACATTTTGTGATCTTTGTCCTAATGCCCAAAAACTAGTTAATCTCTACCTGATTTTCGTATATGCTTCTTACATTCCATTGTTTGTTGATGTTAAAGAGTAACGGGAAATACAAGTGCGGCCAATAAATAGTAGAGACAAAAGATTGCTAGAGTTTAATTATTATGAAAGAAGAATATAATTACAGTACAAAGGAAAGATAGTTATATATAGGAAAATTATCTAGGGTTAACCTAACTAAATGGCTAGACAAAAAGGTCCAATATAACATAAGCCTAGAACTATATTATGATAATATCCCCCCACCCCCCTCCTCCTCAAATTCACAAGGCGATAACAGTAAGAACTTAGATTTTGTCGGTTAAGAACTGAAAGCGAGACACCGACTGAGACTTCGTAAAAATATCAACAATTTGTAAAGTTGATGGTACTTGTGGAAGCGAGATGGTTCCAAACTGAAAATGATGTCGAGTGGAACACAGTAAATCTCAATATGTTTTGTCCGCTCATGGAAAATTAAATTCTTTGCAATCTGTATCGCGATGTTGTTATCACAATGTAAGAGGGTAGACTGAGAAATAACAACACCCATATCTACAAGAAGTCATTGTAACCAAATAATCTCACAAGTAGTAACATCCAAAGCACGATACTGAGCCTCTGTAGAAGAGAAAGAGAAAAATCTAGACGAATCGAAGTGGGGGAGAATCGTCCAAGTAGTCAGGAACAGAATTGGATGCGAAACTGGGATGAGTTCGTATTCTCGTTGGGAAGGAAAGCGGCCCAGGTGGTTGTTTGGATAGGGCAGTGCGTGAGTTGGGAGTTTGGAAAGCTTCCCAACGTTGAGTTCGTGTAGTCACGATAGTTGATAGCTGGTGTTGGGAAACTCGGTTGGAAAATTCCCAGCAGGACGCGAGTTAGTCGGGATGTTAGACTGCGTGAGCGCTCGACATTGGATGTTTCGGATTGGTAGTCAGCGGCTGAGACAACGTGGAAGGTGTTGTAAGACTGCGGGATAGTCGTAGCATTCACCAACAGCCAGACAACGTGGAAGGTGTTGTAAGACTGCAGGATATCCGTAGCATTCATTAGCATCCTAAATAGCGGAGTGTGCGCGGAGGCCCGTATCTCCTAGTTAGCGGAGTATGGGCGAGGCCCGTATCTCCTAGTCAGCATGATAGAAATCAGGAAAAGATAGTTCGCTGAGGTTCGAGGTGGAGTTGGACCTGTGTAGCCCTAGATAGGTGAGACCTATGGGAAAGGCCGCTCCATAGTACGGTTTGGGTGAGACCCATGGGCGAGGCCCGTACGATTATAGCAATGCAGGTGGGACCTAGCAGAGACCATAGTGTCAAAGTAGGGGATCGGGGATCCCAAGATCAGATAGCCAAGCGGCAATGTAGATGGGGTAGTTCTCGATAGCCGAAGTTTTCTTTGGAAATCGCTGGGAGCGACTGAGAAGGTGTTCTTTAGTTCAACAACCGGGTGGGAGTCCGGTATTCCAGATAATAACAGATCAGTTGGGACCAGGGTGGTCTCGGTTCATCCGGAAAGCGGATAAGAGATAGCAGGATCTTCGGACAAGTAGTGATAAGAGAATTATTGTGTGGAGCAGTTAATTGACTGGGAGATGCTAAGTCACTCACAACAGGATTAAATAATCTCAGAGTAAAGGGTTTGACTCTGTTGCGCAGCTCTCGTCTGAGTCTAACCGTTGCAGGGACGAATCTTTTACTCGAAGGATTATCTGATTTACACGCTGAGTTGAGCGTTCAGCATCTGGACATAGTAAGTGGAAGCATTCAGTGGGTAACGATGAAATGATTGGCACTGGGAGTGGCTGGGATTCAGTTGCGGTGGAGGATTTATCCTTCATAGATATAGAAGAAGGTTTTGTTTCTTATGTACAGTTGCCTTGGGAAGGCCATCAACTGCGCATGGTAATGGTTGGACCCTCAGGATGCCAAGTGTAGCTGTCCTTTCGGGGATCGGACTGAGCAGACAAGGTTATGCGTTGTATAAGAATTCTTGTGAGCATTCAGGATAGTTCAAATTGACTAATGTGTCCCATGAGAAGCATCAATTAGTCCGGGATAGATAGCGGAAGCCGAGGGCGTGACGCGTGAGAAGTATCCGAGATAAGTAACCGCAGAAGACTTCGAGGACGAAGTCTAGTTTAAGTGGGAGAGAGTTGTAACACCCGGAATCTGGAGTACTAATGAAGGAAAGAAACTTTGCATTTTGAAGGTCTACTCGTTGAGTCCAAGGGGAATGACTCGACGAGTAGAAATAAGATTAGGACGTGGGTGGAGGGACCTACTCGACGAGTTGGTCTGGGTTTGAGAAACCCTAAATCCGGGTTTTGTAACCTATTTAAACATCCTTAACCCACACCCTGCCCTCATTTACAGCCTCCATTGTCCAAACCCTAATCCATGAAACCCTAGTGCCTTGTTTGAAGTTGTGAGCCAATTTGAGTGATCTTTGTGTGCTTTTGAAGCTCGTGGAAGAATAGAAGGCTAGAGGGCTCCAGAGGAAGAGAGTAGATCCAGAAACTACACTTCATTGGCTACATTTTCAGGTAATCAAGTCTCTATCTTGTCTATTAGTTCATTAGATCTCCTTATGTCCATTTTAAGAGGGTTTTTGTTCAAGAATCTTGATCTTTGGGACATGGACGTCCCAAGTGGCTTACCTTTCAGATTTGGGATCTAGAAGGGGTTTCATGGCATAAAGGTGCAAACTTTATGACCATGGAAGCCCCATGCAAGCTTAAAAACGTTATCATGGCCTTATAAGTCCCTAAATGTATCGACGTGAAAATTTAAAACAAATTTTCATTTTTAAAACAAACATAACTCATATAATAGTTCTCAAAATATCATAAATGTCAAATGTCATAATAATAACAAATCCCAGAATCTCAAACAACTCTTCTGCCAGTGTGTACACATCATGTCGGCGCCTTCCCGCGATCCTCGCTAGTACCTGAAACACATATCACATAACACGGTAAGCATAAATGCTTAGTGAGTTCCCCAAAATACCACATACAACACATAAGCCACTTGAGGTTATAACTCGGTAAGACCCTCCGGTCAATGTGTCTCAGTAGGACCCTCCAGTCCCGTAGCTCGTTGGACCCTACGGTCCGGTCTAGCTCATTGGATCCTCTGGTCCGGTCTAAATCGTTGGACCCTCCGGCCCGGTCTAAATCGTTGGACCCTCCGGCCCGGTCTAATATCGCATAGCATACATATATCACAAGGCACATAATCTCATACATACACATAACACATAAGACCCTCCGGTCTGCACATATGTATCACTCTAGGTAATGTATAGTGAGAAGACTCACCTCGGGTAACTCGGATAATCTCGAACTCGAAATACTGATCTAGCCTCCGCCTAATCACATAAATTTTTTTCCTATAAGTAACAACGGCTCTTAAAGGCTAGATTAATCCCCCCTATAAACCCTCAAAAGGGTAAAAGACCATTTTACCCCTCCAAGACCCAAAAGTCCAAATGTTGACCAAACCCTAAAAGTCAACGAAAGTCAACTCAGTCAACGGTCCAACTTTGACCAGACTCACCGAGTGCACTCGTGGGACTCGGCGAGTTCATGTGTATCCTCTGAATCCTTCTAAGGCATCACTCGACTCGTCGGGTTAACCTCCCAACTCGACGGGTTACCACTGGTCACGAATCACGGGGCAACCCGATCCGACTCATCGAGTTCTCTCATGGACTCGACGAGTTTCCTCCATGGCCATACTCATTCGACCTCCTGAGGTCAGATCTATTTCTCTAACTTATAGATCTGACCTTCTAACACTCAAAAGTCACGTAAATGTCCAATCTTTATGCTCATGCAACACTCATATGGCTCTATTTGATGAATTAGCTCTTAATATGACAACCAAGATTCAAAACTCCAATGGAACTGCATAAAGTTGGACGATTGGGACTCTCTGGACCATTCAAGGTCCAGATCTAAGGTCTATTCCACTCTGGGACTCCTCATGCTTCTTATTCCAACTCAAGAAAGGGTAAAGAAACCCTAGATTCAAGAAGTCTACACAATATAGAAGGGAAGGGTCGAATTGCTACCTCAAAGTGAAGCTTCCTTGCTTGAATGTCTCAGAATAACAACCTCCTCTTGTCCTTCTTGCTGGATCACCTCTCCTCCTTAGCAAAATCACAACAAATGGCTCAAGATGGCTCTTTCTCTCACTTCACACGCTCAAGCTTGTTAGGGTTCTTTCTTCTGGAAGGGTGGCCGCAAATGAAGGCCATAAGGACCCTTAAATAGGGCACGGGCCCAAAGATTTAGGGTTTCTGTCCACAGCGTGGACTCGTCGAGTCGACTCACCGAATCGTCGAGTCTATTCATTAATCCGAGTCATCAGTCGCGATCCTACTCGACTAGTTTAGGCGCCAAATCGTCGAGTCCCTCTCCTTATCTCAAAATAAATAGTCAAATTATGATACCTGGAAATCCGGATGTTACAATTCTCCCCCACTAGAACTACACTTCGCCCTCGAAGTCTCATTCTACGAACAACTCTGGATGCTGCTCCCGTATCTCCATCTCCGGCTCCCAAGTCAGCCCGAACCCTTTCCGATGTTGCCACTGGACCTGTACCAGAGGTACCTCCTTGTTCCTCAGAACCTTGACCTTCCGATCTAGGATCGCGATCGGCCTCTCAATGTAATTTAGGCTCACATCCACCTGAATATCCTCTAGTGGCACTACTGCCGTCTCATCGGCTATACACTTCCTCAACTGGGATACGTGGAAGGTATCATGGATCTGGCTTAACTCCGCAGGTAGCTCTAAACGGTATGCTACCTTGCCCACTCTCGCGGTCACCCTGAAAGGACCAATGTACCGGGGCCCCAACTTGCCCCTCTTCCTGAATCGGATCACTCCTTTCCAAGGAGATACCTTCAAGAGTACGAAATCCCCAACCTGGAACTCAAGCTCGGATCGTCGCCTATCCGCGTAACTCTTCTGGCGACTCTGGGTTGTCAGTAAGCTCTGTCTGACCTGCTGAATCTGCTCCGTCATCTTAAGCACTATCTCAGTGCTACCCATCACTCGATGTCCTACCTCCCCCCAACAGATGGGGGTCCTACACCTCCTCCCATATAACAACTCAAAGGGAGGCATACCAATACTCGAATGGTGGCTGTTGTTGTAGGAAAACTCAGCCAAAGGTAGGTATGTATCCCAACTTCCCCCGAATTCCATGACACATGCTCGAAGCATGTCCTCAAGCGTCTGAATCGTCCACTCACTTTGTCCGTCCGTCTGTGGGTGATAAGAGGTACTGAAGTGCAACCTCATACCCAACTCCTCATGGAATTTCTTCCAGAACCTGGAAGTGAAACGTACATCTCGGTCTGACACAATCGAGATCGGCACTCCATGCCGCGACACCACCTCTCTCACATATATCTCTGCCAGCCTCTCTGCAGAAGAGCTCTCACTGATAGCAAGGAAGTGAGCGCTCTTCGTCAGCCGATCCACAATCACCCAAATTACATCAACACCTCTCGCGGTCCTCGCCAATTTGGTGATGAAATCCATAGATATCTGTTCCCACTTCCACTGTGGAACCTCCGGTGGCTGCAACTTGCCATGCGGACGCTGGTGCTCGGCCTTAACCCGACGACAGTTCAAGCACCTCTCCACTACCCACGCAACATCCCTCTTCATACAGGGCCACCAGTAATCCCTCTTCAGGTCCAAATACATCTTAGTGGCCCCGGGATGGATCGAGAATCTCGATCTGTGCACCTCCTCCATCAGTATGCTACGTGCCCCGCCCATAAACGGCACCCAAATCCGACCGTGAAGGGTCATAAGCCCTCAGCTATCGGTAACAAACTTGGATACCTGCCCAATCACCCGCTCTCTCTTGCGGTTCTCCGGTCTCACAGCCTCTGCCTGGGCCTCTCGGATGGTATCCAATACCGGAGTCATCACCGTCATCCTCATGCATATATCTCGAATCGGGGCACTCTCCGCCCTGCGGCTCAGAGCATCTGCTACCACGTTAGCCTTGCCCGGGTGGTACAGGATCTCACAGTCATAATCCTTTACTACATCCAACCATCTCCTCTGGCACATGTTCAGGTTGGGCTGATCCATCAGATACTTCAAACTCTTGTGGTCCGTGTATATGGTACACCGAACCCCATACAAATAATGGCGCCATATCTTGAGGGCGAACGCCACTGCCCCCAACTCCAAATCGTGGGTGGGATACCTCGTCTCATGAGGCTTCAGCTGCCTCGATGTCTATGCTATCACATGACCTCTCTGCATAAGCACCGCTCCCAACCCCGATATAGACGCATCACAGTACACCACAAAATCCTCCATTCCCTCCGGAAGGGCTAACACCGGGGCTTCGCATAATCTCTGGCAAAGAGTCTCAAACGAGGTCTGCTGCTCGGGACCCCAAATAAAAGCAACGCCCTTCCGGGTCAATCTGGTGAGAGGAACGACAATCTTGGAGAAATCCCTGATAAATCTCCGATAATAGCCGGCCAACCCCAGAAAAATCCTGATCTCGGTGGGGTTTCTCGGCACCTCCCAACTCATAACCGCCTCAATCTTGGCCGGATCGAGCAATATCCTATTCTGATTAACGAGGTGTCCCAAGAACTGGACCTCTCGTAACCAGAAATCACACTTGGAGAATTTGGCATAAAGCCTCTTCGATCTCAACACTCTAAGGATCTCTCTCAGATGCTCCTCATGCTACTCTCTGGATCTCGAATACACTAGAATATAGTTAATGAACACAATCACCGATCGATCCAACATCGGCCTGTACACTCGATTCATGAGATCCATGAACGCTGCTGGTGCATTGGTGAGCCCAAAAGGTATCACCACGAACTCGTAATGCCCATAACGAGTCCTAAACACTGTCTTCGAGATATCCTCATCCCGCACCCTCATCTGATGATATCCAGACCTCAAGTCAATCTTGGAGAACCAAGATGCACCCTGCAACTGATCGAACAGATCGTCGATCCTCGGTAGTGGATAACGGTTCTTGACCGTCAACTTGTTCAGCTCCCGGTAATCAATACACATCCGGTGTGAACCATCCTTTTTCTTGACAAAAAGGATCGGCGCTCCCCACGGCGAGCTACTCGGTCGAATGAATCCCTTCCCCAGCAGCTCCTGAAGCTGCGAGGATAACTCCTGCATCTCTGGTGGCGCAAGGCGATAGGGTGCCTTGGCAATAGGCGCTGCTCCCGGAACCAAATCAATAAGAAACTCCACCTGCCTCTCCGGAGGCACACCCGACAACTCCTTGAGGAAAATATCCGGGAACTCACGCACTATCGGGACCTCATCGACAGAACTCGGCCTCTCTGCGGCAACTCGTGTATCCATCACATATGCTACAAACCCTCTACAGCCCTGCTGTAGACTCTGCCTTGCTCTGGCAGCCGAGCAAAATGCTGACCCAGATCGGGTACCCTCGCCATACACCGTAAGTACTCCCCCACTAGGGTCTCGTATGGTTACCAACTGACGCTCGCAGTCGATAACAACTCCAAATCGGCTCAACCAGTCCATGCCCACGATGACACAGACATCCCCCATTGCAATCGGTACCAAATCTATCGGGAACTCAACACCGAAAATCTCAAGTACACATCCTCGAATCACATCAGTAGAAAAAACCGCTCGCTCGTCAGCTATAGAAACTCGCAGAGGTCGACTCAACGCCTCTCGCTGGATACTGATGTGCTGACTAAACGCTAATGACATGAATGATCGACTCGCACCCGAGTCAAACAACACCAAAGCAGGTACAGAATTCACAAGGAAAGTACTTATGCATACCACAATATAAGCACAATATCTCAACTCAGAAAGAGTAAATAAAAGAATACATACCAGCCACGACGTCGGGCGCTGCGCGGACCTCCTCCGCTGTCAACTGAAAGGCTCTCCTGCGAGCCTTCGGTACCTCGGCCTTCACTGGCCGGACCTCGATAGCTCTAGCACTAGGTGCAGATCCCTGTGATGACCCCTGAAGCAGTTGTGGGCACTCGGCTTTCCGATGGCCAGTCTGGTTGCAGTGAAAGCAAACTGCAAACCCCTTGGGGCAATCCCTCGCGAAATGCCCTTCCTTGCCACACTTGTAGCACACCCCTACTCTGCATACTCCCCCGTGGCTCTTGCCGCACTTCCCACAAGTGCGGTCCTTCTGTCCCCTAGATCTCAAATCAGCGGGCTTTGCCCGCTTGGCTGCCGGCTGCGACTGCGCCGGTCGCCTGTCCCTCCTCTGAGACTCGGCCTCATCCCTGGCCTGAGTCTCCAGCTCAATCTCCCTCTTCCGGGCATTTGCCTGGAGCTCGGCAAATGTCTGGTATGTTGAGTTCGCCACGAACTCACGAATGTCTCTCCTCAGTATGCTCAGATATCGGCTCATACGTGCCTGCTCGGTCGACACATGCTCAGGGCAAAACAACGCCCTCTCATGAAACATCCTCGTAATCACTGTCACAGACTCAGTTCCCTGCTTGAGGGACAAGAACTCATGCGCCAACCGTTCCCTCTCCACCGGGGGAACATACTCATCTCGGAACATAGTGGTGAACCTCTCCCAGGTCATCGTTGTAATCTCCGCAGGAGTGAAATCATTCGTCACAAACTTCCACCAGTCCTTCGCTCCCAAGCGGAGCTGGTTCAACGCGAATCGTACCCTCAGATGCTCCGGACAAGAACAGGTGTAGAAGCATCCCTCAATGTCAGAGATCCACCTCATTGCGGCTATCGGATCCTGAGTCCCATCAAACTCTGGTGGCTTCGTGTTGCTGAACTCTCGGTACAGCAACGAGTCACCCTCCTGTGGCCTCACGGCAGCGACAGCTGCAGTGGCTGCAGCAGCAGCCGCATCAGTAACAGCAGCATATCTCTTGTCAAACGTCTCAATCAGCGTGGTCTTGATATACCCAAACATCTCCGGGATGGCCTCCCGGATCGTCGCGGCCACCTCGTCATGTATCATCTGACGAATCTCCTCGTCACTAACGCTGCTGCTCTCAGGTGTGTGGCGTGTACCAACCATGATGTCTCTGAAACATAACACAAAAGAAATCAGAGACTCGCTCGAGTATACTCGCACTCGATGACTCACCCCTACTTGTTCCTTAGTACCCTAAGGATTCTTACTTGGAATGCTCACCGACCCGGTGTTTCCAGTAGTACGGGCCCTATACTACCTTCCACACCACATCAGTATTCACCCCAAGTCCTCCTCCTAGGATCCCAGATCACAAGTACTCTATATCTCGCTAAACATAGGCTACCCTCCAGTAGACCCCTCATAAGCTCCTCACTGCTACCTACTCACTCTCAAAGTATCTCATAGCAGTAGTAATTTCCTAGGCTAAGGCATCACAAATCAGGCCACTTTAGTCCTAAATATGAATACCTAGCCTACTCTATCATGCATAACACATCACATAATATCTCATAACACATAATGTAAGGGTATTTTGGGAAATCACCGTTCGGGCGTTGGCTGATCGTACACACTGCTCCTTTCTGCTTTTCTCAAAATCCTTTACTCTTTTAGAAAAATTGTTCCTTTTTATGAAAAACCTTCTCAAATCCTCAGTTTGAGTTCAGATACGCCCGAAGGTGCATCCGAATCCCTCAAACCAAGGCTCTGATACCAACTTGTAACGACGTGAAAATTTAAAACAATTTTTCATTTTTAAAACAAACATAACTCATATAATAGTTCTCAAAATCTCATAAATGTCAAATGTCATAATAATAACAAATCCCAGAATCTCAAACAACTCTTCTGCCAGTGTGTACAGATCATGTCGGCGCCTTCCCGCGATCCTCGCTAGTACCTGAAACACATATCATGTCGGCGCCTTCCCGCGATCCTCGCTAGTACCTGAAACACAACACGGTAAGCATAAATGCTTAGTGAGTTCCCCAAAATACCACATACAAGACATAAGCCACTCGAGGCTATAACTCGGTAAGACCCTCCGGTCAATGTGTCTCAGCAGGACCCTCCAGTCCCGTAGCTCGTTGGACCCTACGGTCCGGTGTAGCTCCTTGGACCCTCCGGCCCGGTCTAAATCGTTGGACCCTCCGTCCCGGTCTAATATCGCATAGCATACATATATCACAAGGCACATAATCTCATACATACACATAACACATAAGACCCTCCGGTCTGCACATAGGTACCACTCTAGGTAATGTATAGTGAGAAGACTCACCTCGGGTAACTCGGATAATCTCGAACTTGAAATACTGATCTAGCCTCCGCCTAATCACATAAACAATTTTCCTCTAATTAACAACGACTCTCAAAGGCTAGATTAATCCCCCCTATAAACCCTCAGAAGGGTAAAAGTCCATTTTACCACTCCAAGACCCAAAAGTCCAAATGTTGACCAAACCCTAAAAGTCAACGAAAGTCAACTCAGTCAACGGTCCAACTTTGACCAGACTTGCCGAGTGCACTCGTGGGACTTGGCGAGTTCATGTGTATCCTCTGAATCCTTCTAAGGCCTCACTCGACTCGTCGAGTTAACCTCCCAACTCGACGGGTTACCACTGGTCACGAATCACGGGGCAACCCGATCCGACTCGTCGAGTTCTTTCATGGACTCGGCGAGTTTCCTCCATGACCATACTCATTCGACCTCCTGAGGTCAGATCTGTTTCTCTAACTTATAGATCTAACCTTCTAACACTCAAAAGTCACGTAAAGGTCCAATCTTTATGCTCATGCAACACTCATATGGCTCTATTTGATGAATTACCTTTTAATATGACAACCAAGATTCAAAACTCCAATGGAACTGCATAAAGCTGGACGATTGGGACTCTCTGGACCTCTTAAGGTCCAGATCTAAGGTCTATTCCACTCTGGGACTCCTCATGCTTCTTATTCCAACTCAAGAAAGGGTAAAAAAAACCCTAGATTCAAGAAGTCTACACAATATAGAAGGGAAGGGTCGAATTGCTACCTCAAAGTGAAGCCTCCTTGCTTGAATGTCTTAGAATAACAACCTCCTCTGGTCCTTCTTGCTGGATCACCTCTCCTCCTTAGCAAAATCACAACAAATGGCTCAAGATGGCTCTTTCTCTCACTTCACACGCTCAAGCTTGCTAGGGTTCTTTCTTCTGGAAGGGTAGCCGCAAATGAAGGCCATAAGGACCCTTAAATAAGGCACAGGCCCAAAGATTTAGGGTTTCTGTCCACATCGCGGACTCGTCGAGTCCATTCATTAATCCGAGTCATCAGTTGCGATCCTACTCGACGATTTTAGGCGCCAACTCGTCGAGTCCCTCTCCTTATCTCAAAATAAATATTCAAATTATGATACCTGGAAATCCGGATGTTACACTAAAGGCCATGCATGGAAGTAAAGTCCGAGACTTTACGTGTTCATTCGGTGTTTAGGATCTAGATCTCGATTTTCATGTTTTGGGTTGGAGTAATAAGGCTTTTGGACAACGATCTATGTCAAAAAGAGTTAGGGTTTGAGCTTAATCCTTTTAGGAAAGGTATTAATGGGAAACTTTACCCCTCTAGTAGTATTTCCAGAGTGTATACAGATTTTGGAGCTTCGATCTGAAGTATAGGGGCTTAATTTGTTAAGATGGCCCAAACAGACAGAGGAACTCGCCGAGTCCAGAGAGGGACTCAACGAGTTTTCCCGATTCTAGAAAAGGTAGAACTCGACGAGTCTGAGGATGACTCGACGAGTTGACTCGGTTTATCACGAGTCTGAGTAGCATAGGAACTCGACGAGTTAGGAGGTAACTCGACGATTTGAGTTAACTCGGAACGTTGACTTTGACCGTTGACTTTGACTTTGACCAAGGTTGACCTAGTTTGACTTTTGGAGGATATTTTGGACTAAGTGTTATTTTGGTACTAATAGCTTGGGGAGCCGAAGGAGTAGCAGTTTGGGGAATTGCCAGTTAGCAGCCAGAGGAGTATCAGCAGGACTTCAGCAGTGCAAGGTGAGTCTCCTCACTATTTGCATGGGTCTACGGCCACAATGCCAACCCATTTAGTTTATGTATGGTAGGAAGACCCGAGGATTAGCCCTAGGCATTGCATGATAGTATGTTATTCCGGGCCAAGGTCCGATGTCGGGCGGTGCCCGAGGAAGGTTTATATGTATGTTATTCCAGACCAAGGTCCGATGTCGGGCGGCGCCCGAGGAATATTTGCATGTTAGATTATACTTGTTGTCTATGTGATACTTGTATGTGCTTGGTAGGAAGGTGAGTGAGGGCGAGGTCCCGTATCTCATCACTAGCTGAGTATGGACGGGGTTCCATATCTCATCATTAGCAGAGTAGGGAGGGGCCCATGATAGGAGAGAAGAAAGTGTGGGCGGGGGCCCGTATCTCACTATCAGCAGGAGTGTGGACGGGGTTCCATGACTCATCAGTAGCAGGACAGGGGCGGGGCCCAAGTTAGGCGAGGCCTTAGAACAGGAATACAGTTAGAGTATGTTTTCTTTATGTACTAGCATGTTTATGTGATTGTATGTGTATAGCGGGCGAGGCCCAGCGACAGGCGGGGCCTAAGAGAAACAGATTTGTATACCGAGCGGGGCTCGATGCCAGGCATGGCCTGATGCCGGGCGGGGCCCGATGCCGGAGCGAGTCTGATGTCGGGCAAGTCCCGATGTAGGGGCGGGGGCCCAGTATGTGTGCTTATGCATATGGTATGTGGTAGTACGGGGAACTCACTAAGCTTCGTGCTTACGGTTTTCAGTTTTGGTTTCAGGTACTTCCGGTAGCGGAGGGAAGAGCTCGGGATGACTGCATCGCACACACCATGATGTTTTAGCCTGGGATGTTTTACTCTGATGTTTTGATACTCTGATTATAATGTTTTGAGATATTTATTATGTTTTGATGAAGAGATTTGATAACTATGGATTTACTTAATGATTTAAAATGAAATTTTTGGGTCGTATTTTTGGGATGTTTCATACGGGCCCCGTCTACATTCAACTACTAAACAAATCACATATACGGGCCGACCTTGGTGCCGTAGACCCGTTCCTACTGCAGGAAACTCACCTGAATGTCGTGTGAATAGCTGAAACGTCTCTGCTCCGTGATCGGCTCTACTCACACCCTATACAGAACAACCTCTTAGATACGTTCCATACTCAAAACCCATTTCTGGATCAACCTTGGTCAAAGCCACAGTCAAGGTCAAAGTCAACATCCAGTCCAAGTCAAAATCAAAGTTAACCCCGAGTTGACTCAACTCGTCGAGTTATCTCCTAACTCGTCGAGTTCCCATGCTACACAAAATCGTGATAAACCGAGTCAACTCGTCGAGTCTTTCCTCAGACTCGTCGAGTTCTGCCCTTTACAGAATCAGGGAAAACCGATCCAACTCGTCGAGTTCCTTCATGAACTCGTCGAGTTCTTCAGTCTGTTAAGCCCATCTTAATGGGTTAAGCCACTATTCTTCAGATCTAAGCCCTACACTTCATATTTAGACTGGAAATGACCTTAGAAGGTTAAAGTTTCCAACTTTACCCGTTAATATCTTTCTTTAAGTGATTTAGCTCAAACCCTAACTCTAAGGGACCTAGATCTTGATCCAAAGGCCATCACTACTTCAAGATTAGGTGTACAGGCAAATATCTGCACTCTAGGGGCAAGAAGATCATGTAAAGTCTCAAACTTTATTCACATGCATGGCCATAAGAGCTTCAAAAGACCAAAATGATGACCTAGAGATTGCATGGGGCTTCCATGGCCATAAAGTTGGCACCTTTATGCCACGAAAACCCTTCTAGCCCTTGGATCTAAAGTGTTCTTCATTTGGGACGTCCAAATCCCAAGAATCACATCATTTGGACCAAAAACCAAACAAATAGCCCTAAAAGAAGATCTAAGTAACCATAAAGCAAGGTTCAATCTTTTTACCAGAAAAGTAACGTGAATGAGGCAAGGATTTTGGACCTACAACTCCTTCTTGTATCCTCAAACTCTTCCTTCTTCCAATGGCTTCAATATACACACTAAAACACTTAGAATGACTCACAAACACTCACAATAGCATTAGGGTTTCGAGATTTAGGGTTTGGGACTTGGAGGCTGGAAATGAGGCTGGGATGTGGGGGTTAAGATGCTTAAATAGGGTGCAAAACCCCGAAATTAGGGTTTCACTCTGGCAGTCCTACTCGATGAGTTGGGGCTCTCAACACGTCAAGTAGACTTTGCATTCTGCGTCCAAATTCCCTTCCTACTCGACGATTTTGGGCCTCCAACTCGTCGAGTTCCTATGCAAAAATGAATAAGTTTTAAATTAAATACATACCAGGAACCAGGTGTTACACCGCCATTCTCGCCATTTTCTCCACGCACGCCAATCGTACATGATATAGGACTCGATAGACGGTCGAATAAATGATTCTTCCTCAAGTCCACAACCAAACAAGGAACAGGAAGAAAGGCTAAACCATGCATTCTAAGGCTATAAACTCTTCATCATGTACAACTAAACAGCATACACATAGCAAATAGCAAGGGTAGGTTCAATCAAAGAAGCTACCTCCTAGGCTAAGGCATCACGAATCAGGCAACTCTAGCTCATACTTCCTGAAGATACCTAGCCTATCATCTACCATGAAGTTCTAACAGCACAAATAATAACTCAAAAACATAACCAAGTAAGGGTATTTTGGGAAATCACCGCTCGGGCTCTAGCTGATTGTACACACTGCTCCGTCCTGCTTCTCTCTTAAGGTTCGTTACTCTAAAAAAATCTTTTTAAGAAAACCATTTTTTTAGATTTATCAACTCCTTGGTTTAAGTCCAGACATACTCGAGGGTGTGCCCGAATCCCTCAAACCAAGGCTCTGATACCAACTTGTAATAGCTCAAATTTTCAAACAAAATTTTCATTTTAAATATTCCAAAATGTCAAGTCATAAATGCCAAAACATCATAAGTTTGATTGTCTAACAAAACATCAACATCAAAACAGAAACACGGTGTCCCAAAATCCTCAAATCAATGACCGACGAGCGTGTGCAATCATGTCGGAGCCTTCGCTCGATCCTGAGATGTACCTGAAACACATTTAAATCAACACTGTAAGCACGAAGTGATATTGCCATATTTATACATAGTTTTAGGCAATATTGATCTACATTTTATTAAATATTTTGGTTATTTGCACATAATTATGGTACTTATAAGGATAAATTGTTATGTGTAGCCAAATAAAAGTATTTTCAAAGAAAGGGACCAGAAGTGACAATACTTGGAACTTTGGGGGGCTTGAAGAAAAGAAGAACGAAAAAAACACCCAAAAGACGTACTCACGACGTGAACAGTTCATGGTTCACGACGTGAGTAGAGAGTTTTAGAAGATAAGCATCCGGGTGAAGGAATCCTTGTCGAACACGATTATCTCGAGTTCACGACGTGAGACTTACATTCTCACGACGTGAACAGGAAATTTAAAGATATTATAAATACCTTTTCCCATTACGATTTGGGAGACTTTTGGCTAAAGGAAGAGGTTCCAGGAGGCGATTTACAGCAGAAGTAAGGTCCTGGAAAAAGGGTTTTCAACACCAAAAGAGTAAAAGTCCATAATTTGTTTACTTGTTTGATACTTATGAACATGTTTTCTTATTTGAGTTGTGTTTATGTGTTAGTTGCTATTATGAGCAGCTGAATCTAGCTACTATTATCTAGCTAGATGAAGCTTCTAACTGATGAATAGCATAATTTTATATGGATTTATTTAGTTTGTGAATTGCTTGTGTTTGATTTATTGTTACCTAGCATGCTTATGTTGTTGCTTTAGTTGCTTAAATTCATGTTATGTGTAGTTTAGTGACCATTAACTGCATGAACTTGATAACCTAGTAATTTAGTGAACATTGAATTGCTAGAGCTAGGATCAACCAAAATCTTAGTTAGTAATTGAAGTAATTAACTTTGCTGTGCTAGAGAACATAGATTATGACCATAATTGTGTTTGCATGATAAATCTTACATAGCATATTCATAAGCATAATTGGTTCTGTGTTTAATTGTGTGTGACCATACATAGTTTTACATGAATTAATTAACTATTGGTAAATTTAGACCTAAATTACTAATATAATAACAACCAACTTAATAATCCATAATTATTAGCTAGCCATAAGGACGAAGTGGATTCAAACTAGATAAGAGTGTTTTTAATTATTGATTGAATTTGAGTTAAGATAGTCTGATCTTGCAAAATCAGATAAAAACCCCTTTTAGCTTGTTAATAATTAGATTAATTTAGTAGTAAATAGATTAATTAATAACACCGTTCCCTGTGATTGACACCCGACTTACCCAAGCTATACTGTAATCTGACTAGGTACACTGCCTACAAGTGCATAGTTAGTCTAAGTTTGTTAGGTTATAAATATTAAAATTAGTGGGTACTTCCGTGCACATCAAGTTTTTGGCGCCGTTGCCGGGGAACGGCTTAGTTAATTATTAGTTTGTTTGCTTTAATTTAATCGATCCTTTTTGTAGGATAAAACCTGCAAGAAGTTACTTTTCTGTTATAATTTTTTCTGCATTACAGGACTCACGACATGAATCTTAAAGATTCACGACGTGAGAACTGAAGTCCTTAGTTTTGTTTATTTTAGTTCGTTTTTCTTAGTTCAGTTTTACGTTTTATCTTTTTGTCTTATTTCAGTAGTTCATGACCAGAGGTTCTAACACACCTTTGGTACCACCACTTGAAGATCCCGAGTCTACACTTCACAAAAAGAAGGATAAGAGCGTGAAAGAAGATCAAACACCAAAGAAGACACCTTTACAAGAATTCAAATCAGTGTTCTCAAAGAAGTCAGGGAAGAAAACGGAGGAGTCAAGTTCATCTTCAAAGAACAAGAGCAAGCTTGAACACTTAGATCAAATACCCGTCCAAGCCGAGTCCGCGTACGATACTGAGCCTGAATTTGAATTACATACAAGTGAACCCGAGAACGAGCTGGAGAACGAAATGGCGAACATTGATGAGATGGCCATGGGGGACTATAAGAAGCGCATTCGAGATGATGTGGGGGCCGAGTTTAGTACATCCTACGATTCCTGCCAATGCCACATTCGAGTTGAAGGGGTATATCCTTACTGCACTTAAGGATATCCCATTCTACGGGAAGGATCACGAGGATGCTTTCAAACATTTAGACGAGGTGAACGATATTTTGGATTATTTTAATATTCCCAATATCCCAAGGGAGACAACTTTGCTAAGGATGATACCAGTCACTTTCAAGGGAGCAGCAAAAGACTGGTTGAAGGCACTCCCACCTGGTACAATCACCACATGGGCCCAATTGCGTGAGAGATTTCTAGATCAGTTTTGTCCACCCTCCAAAATCTCCAAACTCAAGAAGGCAATTGCCAACTTTGAGCAAAATCCAGGGGAGTCATTATATGAGGCCTGGGAACGCTACAAGGGGTTGTTAAGGAATTGTCCTCAACATGACCTCAATATTCAGCAAGAGATGTCGATATTTTATGATGGGGTGAATGTCATGACTAGACAACTCCTTGATTCGCAAGGACCACTAACGAAGAAGAACCCAAATCAGGCCAAGGAGCTGATTGAAGAGTTTTCAAGGCACTCTCGTGAGTATCACAACCCAGGGTGTGATGGAATAAAAGGCAGTGGAGGTACACAAACTGAAGAGATGGCGGCTGTGATGGCAATGCTTAGCACTATGGATAGGAGGTTGACTCAATTGGAGCAATCAATTCATTCAATTCGAGTTGGTTGCGAGAGATGTAGTGGCCCACACTTGACAAAGGATTGCAATATGGATGAATATGGAAACAAGAAAGCTCAAGTATGCTACTCAAGTGGGGACAAATATGATGAAGACTGGAGGAAACCAAAGAAAGAGTGGCTGCCTTACGATGAATACAAGAAGCAAAAAGAAGAGAAATTTAGGCAAACTGGCCGGGGCTTCTACCAAAGAGAGCAACCACTAGCAGAGAAGAAATCAGAATTAGAGACCATGTTGATGAAATTCATGGAAGCTTCAGAAAAAAGACATGATGCTACTGACACTGCAATGGAAGAACAAAGAACTATAATGAAGAATCATCATGCAATGATGATAGATCAGCAAGCATTAATAAAGAATCAACAAGCCTCCATCAATAACCTTGAAGTACAACTTGGTCAACTTACCACTTTGGTTAATGAGAAGATGTTCCCAAAAGATTCTGAAAAGAAGACCCAATCTCACGTAATGGCCATAGATATTGAAGAAGAGGCGATTTCTGAGTTCCTAGAAGCCTTAGAAGTGAAGCCACAGCAGCCCGATCCAAAGCCAAAGAAGCCGAAGCTCGAAATTGAAGAATCTGCTGGAATACCCAGTTCACGTCGTGAGCCCGCTATGCTCACGTCGTGGGCTCGGTCTGAACAGAAGAAATCCATATCCGTTCCAGCTTATAAACCACCTTTGCCATTCCCGTCTAGAGCTAATCTCAGTCCACTGGAGAGAGAACATCTGGAGTTTATCAAGCAATTGAAGGGTATTCCTATCAATACTCATTTTATTGATTCACTTGCAAAAGTTCCAGAATATGCTAAGTTCCTACAAGACTTGTTAGACACTCGTCAGCAATTAAAGGAGAATTCTAAGGTGATTCTAAGTGAGCAAAGCTCAAAAGCTATGTTGGGAGAGGTACCTAAGAAGATGGGGGATCCTGGACGACTCACTCTCCCATGTGAGTTTGGGACTAATATGAAGGTTTATGCTTTAGCCGATTCTGGGGCTAGCATAAATTTGATGCCTTATTCGTTTTATCAAAAATTAAATATTCAGAAGTTGAAGGCTACAAAGATGACTATTCACATGGCGAACCGTTCAGTGACACATCCCCGGGGCATTGTGGAAGATATTCTCATGAAAATTGGGAAATTTGTTTTTCCAATAGACTTTGTGGTATTGGATATGAAAGAAGATCCCAATGTACCGATTATTCTTGGTCGCCCGTTACTTAACACTGTTGGAGCTCTGGTTGATATACGCGAGTCCAAGCTCACCTTGAGAGTTGGGGATGAGAAGGAAATTTTTGGAATAGAAGATGGTTTCCAAGGGAATCATGCTCAAGAAGAGGTTTTCAACATTGATGAAGAAAATGAACTTGAAGAATTAGAGAAGCTCATGGAAGAAGAAATCAAAACAATTCAACAAGTTAAAAGAACAAAACCGAGAGCATCTGTTCCATTTTTAGTTGAAGTCATTGCCTACACGAATCCAACTTCTTGGGTGAGCAAGGAAGATGATGAGATGTCGAGTGTGAAGAGGAGACTACATCAAAAATAACAAGACCAGTGGTAAAGGAAGAAAAGGATACTATGGAGTTTAAGTATGAAAACAAGATAGAGACTAAAGGGACCAAACGCAAGCTTGATGGAGACGAGGTCAAGGCTAAAAAGGAAAATTCGAAAAAGGTGTATAAAAGACGTGTTCAAGCTTACAAGAGGCGTTTCAAGGAGCAAAAGATCCTAGTGGTGGACTCTTCAGATGATTCAATGTAAGAGGTACGGAGTCCAGCTCAAGACTCCTCAAAAAGAAGCGCTTCTCGGGAGGCAACCCGAGTTTGGTTTGCATTTTCTTTCTTTTTCTTTTTAGTTTTTAGCATATTTTTAGTTCTTAGGAAGTCGATCATGTCATCCGAATTATTATCTGCATAAGGAGTCGTTAAAATCAAGTGGTAACACTTATTGAATATCTTACAAAATTAAATTTGGAGAAATTAATAAATTTCATGATCAGACGGGAGTCACGACGTGAACCATTACGGGTTCACGACGTGAATTCAGATAGAATACGGGCATGAATATTTTATGATAACTATATTTTTTGTAAGCCTGCCCACTTTCAGTAATGACCCAATATATGCCTTAGCCCACTTCCTACTTAAATGGCCCAATTTTAGAGTCCAGACAAAACTCACGACGTGAACCATTACGGATTCACGACGTGAGTAGTAAATTATTCGGGACCACATATTAAAGGATAAGGAATCAGTTTGACCTACCACTTTGTTTATTCCTCACGAAGTGAAAGGGGCAACTGGTCCCCTCCGTTCGATATTGGCCGACAACCATTCTATTTTCCTTTTTTGCTTACGTAATACTTCAATCTAAGGTAATGGTTCTTAAGTACTAAGTTTAATTCTTCTCTAATAGTTGAACTTAGGTTTAGGTTTGTTAGTTAGTTGAAATGTATAAAATATGCCCTAGAATTCGTGAATTAGCCTTGGAATGTAGATGATTTATGGTCGAAAGTAATATAGTAGTAAACCCCCAACATTGTATTGGCCGATTTGTACAAGAACAGAACAGAATGTGACATCGATGACGAACTCACGACGTGAATTCTTAGGAATTCACGACGTGAATTCTGGGCTGAACAGTTTTATGTTTCTTTTATTTCTAAACTTGTGGGTTGTTTCTTTTGGCTGTGTTTGCTGTTTGTTTTTGCAGAAATGGGTCCTAGAAGGGAGACACCTCTTGGAGTTGCGGGTTTACACCCGTTTTACAATTTTCCCAAAACGATGTCCCGAGAAATCTTGACCCGGTGGAATAACAAATTAGGGTGGCTCTACAACCGAGAGATTGTAGTTGCTCCTACAATCAATTGGACGCGGTTGAGGGAAGTCGAACTCGTGGAAAGGCTGTCCCCGTTTTTGACTAAAATATTTATTGGAGATGGATATTCGTTCACTTGCTCGGGATGGATCAACCTTTTTCGGATCCAAGAGCGGGTGTATAAGGAGTTTTGTGTTGAGTTTTTCTCAACAGTGACATTCCAAGAGACTGTCCTAGACCCACATTGGCAGCAAGCTTTGGTATTCCGTTTAGGGGGTGAGTATCGGGAATGCAGCCTCGTTGAATTCGCTTGGAGGGTTGGAATATATGATCGTCAAGAGGCAATGACTCCCAAATTTGGTATGTTCTTGAGCGAGGCAGCTAGAGGGTACACGGATGGTGTCACTGGATATGCTTTCTGGCATAGTATTGCATCCGGGATTTTTAATTCCGGAGTGTCTCCCGAGAGTAGTATTCGGTCCACTATCCACCGCTTACTCCACCGTTTCATCACATTCTCCATCAATCATAGGAGGCATGGAGATAAAGTAACAAAGCAAAATCTATTCTTCTTATGGTGTATCTTGCAGCCCGGAGTGTGCTGTAACATTCCTTATTCTTTGGCGCGTTTTCTGGCTGGGTCTGCTGCCAGTTCTCGCCCCGGGAGCCCTATTTGTGGAGGGAAATTTATTACGTGTTTGGCCCGATCGTATCGTTTGCTTGTCCCTGATCTTACTCATTCCATGACTTGTGTGGATGAGCATGAGTTTGGCATGGGGTATTTGGAGACCATGCGGGTTGTCAGAAACTTTGGGTCGCATTGGGGAATAGTACCTTCAGATGATGAGGGTAATGAGGGTGACGAGCAGCCTGATACACAACCCGAACAACAACCACAGCCACGACCTAGGAGAAGAAACGTGAGAGGAAGAGGAAAGAGAGGGCAGCCAATGCATCCACCCGCACCCATGGTAGGATCACACATTGGGAATGATATGGCTGGGTATTTTGACCAGTTATCATTGAGCGTCAACTGGATTGGGGGTACCATGGAGAATGTGGTTCGACACCTTGGGGTGGAGCAGCCGCCTCATTTGGGGTATCATTACCCAATTTGCCCGAGGTGGACGGAGTTTCGAGGACATGGAGGAGATGGGGCAGGCACTAGTGGAGCAAACGAGGAGGATGAAGATGATTGATCATTTAGTTTTATTTTGTTTATTTTACACTTATTTGGTTTGTTTTTTTTTAAATTTGTTTGGATTGTAAGACTTTAAGATATTATGTTACTTTGCTCTTCTTTGGTTGTTAACTTTTAGTTTGATAAGGAGTCTTGGGGAAGGAGTAAGGTCGAGTCAAGAGTCGTGTTCGTTTAGGCGAGTGTCGTTCAAGTTTAGAAGTTGAAAGTCGAAACCCACAATTGGAAATAAGTGTGGGGTGAGTCGAGAGAGAGGTTATAGTTAGAAGAGTCGTCAAAATACACTGAATTTAGAAGGGTCTTAATTCATTAAGACGTTGAGTGGAGTATATGTATTTACAAGGAAGAAGGCAGTTTAAATTCTAGTTTACCCAGACTTTACGTCGTGACCCTATATTTCTCACGTCGTGAACAAAGTTACAAGGAAATTCAGAATGCGCGATTCAGCGACTTCACGTCGTGAGCCTGTACTGATTCACGTCGTGAGTTGTGAATTTCCACCACATTGATTTCGTTCCGTTCTTTTTCATTACATGGAATTACTACCATTTCTTATGACACTTTTGTGACGATTCGATGGGCTGTTTCCTCTAATATACAATGTGGCGTATGCTTTCCCACATTGTCTACATGATTTGGAGGCTTGCACCATTCTCTTTGAAGATTGAAGTTTTGATTGATGGCTGGTTTCGCAAGTTCAAGTCTAAGTTCTTATTTTTGAAGAGGTCCAATATTCGAGATGCATATTTCAACCACACTTTTGGAGATGATCACGCCACTATCCCAGGGGAGTCTGTTCCTTTTTATCCCTTTTTCTTAATTTTGATTTATTTAAGCATACAATGAGGGCATTGTATGAAATAAGTGTGGGGTAGGGGGTAGAAAAAGTAAATTGCTAGATAATTTGGTAAATTTTAAATTTTTATTAATTGGATCTAGTAGTAATAATTTGAACTGTACTTGCTAGTCGAATGATCCGATAAGAGCTCAAATGTTTAGTTGAGCCGATATACGTTATAATGCATTTGTGGCCTCCCTTATTTTAGTGAAATCATGGAACAAAAACATAACCCTGCTTAGTTTGAGGAATGCAATATGTTTAGCAGCCTAAACCTGAAATGTATCCAGGAAAGATATGTCTTAACCAATAAAGGTTGAAGTTAAGCGCCCCTGCTTAAGCATGTAGGGTTTTGAGAAAAAAGAAAAAAAAGAGAAAAAAAAGTGAGTTATACATGTAAAAAAAAGAGAGAGAAATTACCGAAAAGTAAAAATTCTTGAAGAATTTTGGAGCTATCAAAGTTGAAGATCAGAAGATCAAAGTTCTAAAGAATCAAAAGTTAAAGATGCCAAAAATCATGAAAGAAGTGAATTCAATGAAGTTAAAGATTAAACATTAAAGAAAAGAAGAATTCAAGAGCTCCAAGTTGTGGTATCTTCTGAAAAGTTGTAATTCTCTAGTTTATGTATGCTTGGGTAGCTTTACAAAAATATCTTGAGGTTAGAAAGCTCTCTGAGGATGGATTCGGAGGGTTGCATAAAATGAGCATTGTTCGAAAGAAGTGAGTAATTGTTTATGAAGATTGTGAGTATTTAAAGTATGGGGGGTCATTTAGGAAAAAAAAAATTTAGACACAAATGCATGCGTTGAGGTCTTGGCATAATGGCTGAGCTGGAATTGGACTGTTCTATGTAATGCTAGTGATGAAGGTTTAGGTTTAAATAAGTAGATTTGCTTGAGGGCAAGCAAAGCCTAAGTGTGGGGTATTTTGATATTGCCATATTTATACATAGTTTTAGGCAATATTGATATACATTTTATTAAATATTTTGGTTATTTGCACAAAATTATGGTACTTATAAGGATAAATTGTTATGTGCAGCCAAATAAAAGTATTTTCAAAGAAAGGGACCAGAAGTGACAATACTTGGAACTTTGGGGGGCTTGAAGAAAAGAAGAACGAAAAAAACACCCAAAAGACGTACTCACGACGTGAACAGTTCATGGTTCACGACGTGAGTAGAGAGTTTTAGAAGATAAGCATCCGGGTGAAGGAATCCTTGCCGAACACGATTATTTCGAGTTCACGACGTGAGGCTTACATTCTCACGACGTGAACGGGAAATTTAAAGATATTATAAATACCTTTGCCCATTACGATTTGGGAGACTTTTGGCTAAAGGAAGAGGTTCCAGGAGGCGATTTACAGCAGAAGTAAGGTCCTGGAAAAAGGGTTTTCAAAACCAAAAGAGTAAAAGTCCATAATTTGTTTACTTGTTTGATACTTATGAACATGTTTTCTTATTTGAGTTGTGTTTATGTGTTAGTTGCTATTATGAGCAGCTGAATCTAGCTACTCTTATCTAGCTAGATGAAGCTTCTAACTTATGAATAGCATAATTTTATATGGATTTATTTAGTTGGTGAATTGCTTGTGTTTGATTTATTGTTACCTAGCATGCTTATGTTGTTGCTTTAGTTGCTTAAATTCATGTTATGTGTAGTTTAGTGACCATTAACTGCATGAACTTGATAACCTAGTAATTTAGTGAACATTGAATTGCTAGAGCTAGGATCAACCAAAATCTTAGTTAGTAATTGAAGTAATTAACTTTGCTGTGCTAGAGAACATAGATTATGACCATAATTGTGTTTGCATGATAAATCTTACATAGCATATTCATAAGCATAATTGGTTCTGTGTTTAATTATGTGTGACCATACATAGTTTTACATGAATTAATTAACTATTGGTAAATTTAGACCTAAATTACTAATATAATAACAACCCACTTAATAATCCATAATTATTAGCTAGCCATAAGGACGAAGTGGATTCAAACTAGATAAGAGTGTTTTTAATTATTGATTGAATTTGAGTTAAGATAGTCTGATCTTGCAAAATCAGATAAAAACCCCTTTTAGCTTGTTAATAATTAGATTAATTTAGTAGTAAATAGATTAATTAATAACACCGTTCCCTGTGATCGACACCCGACTTACCCAAGCTATACTGTAATCTGACTAGGTACACTGCCTACAAGTGCATAGTTAGTCTAAGTTTGTTAGGTTATAAATATTAAAATTAGTGGGTACTTCCGTGCACATCACGAAGCTTAGTAAGTTCCCCAAAATACCACATACACAAATAATTAGACTCCCATGGCTATTACTCAATAAGGACCCTCCGGTCATGTGTCTTAGTGAAGACAATCCGGTCAAACGCCTCGGTATGGACCCTCCAGTCATAACTCAATATATATACACAAAATAATATAAAAGCATAAGTCACAAAGACAGAATTCATAATAACACATATATAAGCAATTAAGACCCTCCGGTCAATAACACGAATAAGACCCTTCGGTCACACATAAATCACCACACAAGTAAGTATCGTGAGAAGACTCAAATCTCGTAGAAAAGCAATAAACCTCGCACCCAAACTGCCGGTCTAGACTCCGCCTAAAATATGCCACATGTAACTCTAATTAATAATTAATATTAATAACTTCGAAATACTAGACCGAGCCCCTCAACTAAATCTCAGAAGGATAAAAAGACCATTTTTCCCCTCCTTGGTCAAAAGTCCACCAATTGTCCTAAAACTCAAAAGTCAACAAAAGTCAACACCCAGCGCGTACGCTGGGCGTACTACTGGCTAAGCATGCGACGGGGATTCTCCATCCTACGCTGCACGTAGCTGGGAGTACGCACAGTGCACTCCGCGGACCCCCTACTTGTAACACCAGCAAAATTAGGTCAAAAATAAATTTGTTCAGTAACCATAATTGAGTATACTAAGTGGTAGATATCGTATCTAGGTTTCCAAAAATATAAAGAACACTAAAATCCGAGTTATAACGAAGAAGTTATGACTGATCGAAGATACGCGACAATACCGGTAAAACACTGTTAAGCATAAAACGAGAAATTTCAATAAAATACTTTTCAACCTTAGGTATCTAAATGAAAGTCGTAGATATCATTAAACCGTAAACATACATAAAAAGAACGCCCAAATCTGACTTCGTATGAGGAAGTTATGATTTTTCGAAGTTTCGGACATAGCAGTAGACAGCTAAAAACTCGAATTAGAGATCGAGCGACTTTTTGCCAATATGACCTAAATGAGAATCGAAGATCTCATCAATGGTATTACCATGGTAAAAAGTCTGACGAAAATGGACATCGAATGAAGAAGTTATGGATTTTTAACGGACTTTTCCTGTCCCGGCCTGTTAAAAATGTAATATTAAAAATAAAATCAAAATTAGCCAACGAAGTCTAAACGAGAGTTGTAGAGCATAATCTCACCTACGCGTGGATATAAAGAACGTCGAAAACGGAGCTCGTATGCGAAAGATATGAATTTCTGAAGTTCGAGGCACGATTTTCGACGCTGCGTCAGAATTTGTCAGTGTTCACGACGTGAACACTAAAGTTCACGACGTGAACAGTCTGAATGACCCTTCCAGAGCAAGTTGACGAGTGATGCATGCCATGATGATTCGGAACCAAACTCATGACGTGAGTTATGCAAAACTCACGACGTGAGAGTCCAAATGGTGGCTATATATAGAAATCTAAGCCTTCCGACTTTGGTTGCGCAACCCCATCCTCTCTCCCACTTCTACTCTGTGTTAAGCATCCCGAGACCACCCTGAAGCCCCGAAAACAACCCTAGCACACGACGCAAGGATCGAAGTCCCGTAGTTCCCGAGGAACTTGCTTCTTTCCAGTCGAAGTACTGCCCGAGTTTAGTCTTGCCTTCTTCAACTCACTACTTCTATCAGGTGAGTTCATACCCCCATTTCTATGCTTTTAACTGATTTTGAATGCTTTTGAACACTTTAAGAGGGGGAATACAAGTAAACACACGGTCAACCCCGTGTGAAAACATCTATCTTTCGTTATACATTTCAGATTGTTTTTAATAACTATCATATGGATCATGTCTAACATACAAAACATCTTACCTTACTTTACCCTCACGGGATAAAACATGAGTATAAATATCATAAGCTCTATTTATACGTTAGCATCATATCAAGGGTAACCACTTTCGTTATGACATCTTTTATACATACAAGAACATCTACCTTTTTATTATGCCTTTGTTAACATTGTGAAAAAGGATAATCATTTCAGAAACAAACATTTACATTTTAATACGGGACTTAATTGAGAATTCGTGAGACATTCATCTTCAATATACCTTTTAAGGTACCACTAGAAGTCCTGTTTATAACCAGAATCTCCCGTCCGGAGAACGTGACAAGTGTGTATAGATCTATACGGGACTAATGATCCCGCGTCCTGACTGTTAGCTACAGTCCCCGGGGTGACAAGTGTCATCTCATTTTAACGCCTGAAGAACGTCGCTACAGGCAAATTATGATAGTACTTTTATGAAAACTCACTGGATAGACAATTATTATGGTATTACATTTTAATGGGAAAAGTAACAGATACAGTCCTTTTCACATTCAATTACAAATCTTCTTATAGTTTTGTTTTATAAATAAGACTATACATCATCTTTTGAGCATGTCATATTTGCTTACAGGTTACGGTCTTGGACATTTGAGATTGCATTTCACTTTTAGGAAAATATAGGATTTTCCTGGTTCAAATACATACAGTTTATACAACGATCTTTCATACTCATTTCATACATTTGTTAGAAAATATCGGATTTTCTGGAAAACATACACGAACTTTCGAATGGCATACATTTTATCAAAACACTACTTATGAACTCACCAACTTTATTGTTGACACTTTTTCTTTGAAATAACTTGTATTCTCAGGAAAACGCTAAATCAGGTAGCAACTACTTTTGAGGACTAACGCGCTGGCGTTAGTAACATATTTTGGATCACCATATTGTATTTGGTATTTAAACATGTAACACATACAATCATGTAAACTTTTCAAATATATTTATATTATGGTGGTGTGTACTTTCTTTACTATTCAATTGTTATGATACTGCACATGACGTCCTCCACCCCCGAACGTTTCTGCCGTTCAGGTTTGGGGGTGTGACACTACTTCCCACTTCTCTTGGTCTTAACCTGTTAAGACAAGTATTCCAACCACAGATTTGAGCTAAATAAGACCTCTTAATCCATAAAGTTTCCGACTTTAAGCCTTCGCATGGCTAGTCAAGACCCAATCCCAAAAACTTTAACTTCCTCAACACAAAAGACCATAAAACTCTTGCATGAAGAGATTAAGACGTCTAAGTATGCATTTTTATGGATTAGAACACTCTAATACACCTAAAAGGACAGGAGAATAGCTCTGGAGTTCATCAAACTCTCAAAGTTCCATACTTGGGACATAAAACCCTAAAAGGACCCAAAACTAGAACTAGAACAAACAATGAACAAGTTCTGAACTTAATACCTCTGGAAGATGCACCAACTGAAGTAGAACTCAGATCCAAGAGCTAGAAACACCAACTATCCTTCCTTCAAGACTTCTTCTCCACCAAAAGCTTCACAAGAACACTCAAATGCGCCACAAGCACTCACATAAGCTAGAGGAACGAAATTAGGGTTTTGAGGAGGTTAGAGGCTGATAATGGTGGCTAGAAATGAGGCCATCATGTTCCTTAAATAGGGACACACAAAAACATTAAGGTTTCTCACTGAGCCTAGTACGCCCAACGTACACTTTGGTATGCCCAGCGTACTAGGTTGCCTCCGCGATAATGCCAAGTGCATGAGTACGTTGCGTGTGCACATGCGTACGCCTCACGTACTCAAATGCCACCTTTTTCAATATAAGGACCAATCTTGACATATACATAAAAGATCAAGGTCAGAGAAGCTATACCTCTTTTTGGGATGTTACATTCAGACAGATAGAGACAACTTCCGTTCTCAATCCGGCTGGGTGTTTATTTTAAATGGAGGAGCGGTAACCTGGAAAAGTTCCAAAGACACGGTGGCTGATTCTACCTGTGAATCAGAGTACATAGCGGCGAGCGAATCATCAAAGGAGGAAATTTGGTTGAAGAAATTCATCGGAGACCTTGGACTTGTTCCAGCCATCAAGGAACCAATGGAATTTTTCTGTGATAATGGAAGAGCAGTTGCCTTGACAAAGGAACCAAGAGATCATGGCAGATCAAGACATATCGATAGAAAATACCATTTCATCAGACATAGAGTAGTGTAAGGTCACCTCCTAGTGAAGAGGGTATCATCAAAAGAGAATCCTGCAGATCCTCTCAAAAGGGTCTAAGTTGGGTCAAACTTATTCATCATGCTAGGAGCATTGGTCTGAGAGATGATACTAGTTTTAGTAGTTAGATAGTTAGTTGAAACTTGTAACAATGAGATTGATTCTGTTCCATGTCTCATGTCCGAACGATATCTTACAGAACAGAGGATTATATAATCACTTAACTTAGGACACGTAACTGAATGGGTTAGAGTTCCACAACGGCTTTTGGAAGCTACAATTTGCTGATCAGTTTAGAAGTTTTTAGGCGTATCAAACCCAACAAATAAAGGGGTACGATATACTCCAAAATAATCCCACAATATTGCACTAAAAGGTAGTACAAGGCAAGTAGGGTCGATCCACAGAGACACATGATAATTGGTCTATACCTCTTTACGCAAGGTACTATGGTCACCAACAGTAAAGAGGGGGGGGGGGGGTTTAGAATGCAATGATTAAACCAAACAATTAAAAACACAAGTAATCAGCTAAATGAGTGAATTAAATTCAGAATTTGTAAGGACTCCAACTCTATGCATGACAACTTAGCAATGCGATTCCAAGATAACATGATATTTGCTCAATTCCATCTAAGTTGGTACTTGAAAGTGTTAACAAGATCTAACACTTCCCATTCACCATATTAATTAACCAAAACAAGCTCTTTGATTAACCCTAACCTTACTAACCTAATCTAAACAAGCTCTTAGAATCAGATTAAAAGATTGCATTAAACTTTATGCGAATGTTCCCAACAACACCCAATACTCCTCACAAGCTCGGGAGTGTAAAAGTGTGTGAAAAGATTTACACTAAATTCATTCAATGGGAATCAATTTAGTGCTTGTTACTTAGTTCAATTCACAAAACAATTACGGATTTTGCAAAATGAATAACTTGAATGACCTAACCCTAATTCAAATGACCAATAAGAATCACAGTTAGAATCAAACATTCAATTAAAGCAAAATCAATTTCACTAGATAGAAATTAAAAGCAAACATCAAGTCATATGATTGAAATCACAACTAAGAAGTCAAAACATGAAGTTGGAGAAACTAGGGTTCTAGCCACACATGGCTAGAACAGAACCACAAGTTGTAAAGATGGAAATGATGTGCAATTACAACTTACAATTAAGAGAAATAATGTTTCCAAATGATAACCGATTAAATCCTTGCAAAAACCTTCGAAATTCCTTCACCCCTTGTGCTCTGGTATCATGTGTGTGTCCAAAAATGACCCAATTCCCGTAATATGAAAAATAGGAAAAACTGCCAAAAGGCAGTTTTTTGGGTCGAACACAGCCCGTGTTCAATATAGAACAAATCTACATGGGTCGTGTTCAGTGTAGTCAACAACCCCTCTTCTCTGGTCAACACGGCCCGTGCTCCTCTTGCAGTGTAAATCCAACACACCCCGTGTACCCCTCTGACTCCAATTCCAAACTTCATTTTTTCAACTTTTCCGCTCTTCGCCCGATCATCCTGAAATCTTCACCAATGCATCCCGACACCTCCCAAAACGCGTCCCAACCTCCGGTTTACCTAAAAAGACATGAAAGTGTGCAAATAAGGTTGTTCTAGAGACTAACATGAATATGATGAAATGCAAGAAAAAGGAAGGACAATTATGCTAAATAGATGCATGAAAAGGGACTAAAATGTGTGAAAAAGGTGCACAAATTGCACCTAACATAAGTTATAATGACAATTATATTTATTAGACTTATCCAAGTGGGAGACTATTGGATTAGGTGTCTAAGTCCATAACTAAAATTGGTATAAACTTGAATTGATAGTAGCACGGTCCTTTGGGGTTGCCCTCAAACCTAGCAATTGGACATGATGATTTTTGGAAAGAGAGAGGTTGATTTATTATTTGATTAATAAATGATTTATTAATGTATTATGACAATAATATATTAATTAGAAATCATATTGTTTAATAAATAATTAATCAGAAATTAATTGGAATTAATTTTAGGATTAATTTGATTAAATAAAAATGCAAGGACTGTTTGGTTATTATTAATAGTTGAAGAAGAAAGGCCCTAGGACCTCACTGGGTAGGGATGAGCATAGGCGGGTACCCGCCCTAATTGTCTGGAACCGAAATCGGAACCGGCGGTTCTTGGGATATTGGAACCGGAACCGGAACCGTCGGGACCGGTTCCGGTACCGGGTACCCGGTTGTTTTAAGCCTTTTTAGTTTTTTTTCTTTTCATTTGAAAAATATGCATGTCTATTACAAAACTGTAAACAAAAATAAAAATATAGATAATTTTTCAATGAATAATACTTGTATTCTCAAAAAGTTAAGCACATTACAAACCAAAAAATTATAGCTACGGACAATTAGTCAATTTCGTTTAATAATATTAAATGGTAATTTTACAATACTAACTAAAACAAAACACACTCAAATTCGTTTAATAATATTAAAAGGTAATGTTACAGTACTAATTAAAACAAAACATAGCTACTGTTATATATATATATATATATATATATATATATATATATATATATATATATATATATATATATATATATAGAGGAGGGTTCAATTGGGAAAAAAAAGTTAAGAATGAGGGAACCAATCTCAGCCAATCATTTAATGAGCTTAAAAAACGCACGGTGGCAAACTTGTAAATAATCCAAATACATTAATGAGCGGTGACAAATTTGTAAATAATCCAAAAACATTAAACCGTCAGCGCACTTGAGTAATTTGATAACACGTCAAATCTCGACAGAAAAGCACCATTTCCCTCTTCGATACACCATAACACGAAAACCATTTGCAGAAGAATCGATAAGAAGAAAACCATTTGCAGAAGCATCAAATAACATAAACGAAGAAAAATGTCTTCCGATGAAAACATTAACGAGACCATTTCCTCACTCTTGACAATGAAAGGTAACCATCGGCGTTTTTTCTCGAGTTTTTAACGATTTCGAATCATTTCTAAAATTATCACTTGATTACTTGAAATTTCTCGTAATCTTCGATAATTATTAGTTGATTTAGAACTAAAAACATTGTTTTCACACTGTTCATTCTTCAAAAAAGGTTGTTTACTTCAATTTTTTATGATACTCGTTCATTCTCGTAACCCTCCTTCGTTATTACTTTATTTACTTGAAATTTTTGTAAGAATCATCCATTATTATTTGATATATAAACGATTTTACATCATCTCTTCATTTTTCATCTTTATTCAAAACTATTCTGTCAAAATACAAACGTTACTTAACATTTCGCTTATGTTTTCCTAATATTAACTACTTACCCTTACAGAAACAACACCAACATTGAAGAATACATATAAACGAAAACCAAGAACAAATCAAAAAGGTAAATAAAATATGTTTTGTTTACTTCTGAACACAAGCAAAACTAATATTCATTCGTGAATATGTATGTTATATTCACATATGAATAGAACATAGCTTGCTGCCATACATACATTATTTATATGTGAATACAACAAGAATCACTTACATATGTTATATTCACATATGAATATAACAAAACATATTCATATGTGAATAAAAAAATATGAATACATATGTTTTATTCAAATATTCATTCGTGAATATGTATGTTATATTCACATATGAATAGAACATAGTTTGTTGTCATACATACATTATTCATATGTGAATACAACAAGAATCACTTACATATGTTCTATTCACATATGAATATAACAAAACATATTCATATGTGAATAAAAAAATATGAATACATATGTTTTATTCAAATATTCATTCGTGAATATGTTTTGTTATATTTACATATGAATAGAACATATCTTGGTGTCATACATACATTATTCATATGTGAATACAACAAGAATTACTTGCATATGTTCTATTCACATATGAATATAACAAAACATATTCATATGTGAATAAAAAAATATGAATACATATGTTTTATTCAAATATTCATTCGTGAATATGTATGTTATATTCACATATGAATAGAACATAGCTTGTTGTCATACATACATTATTCATATGTGAATACAACAAGAATTACTTACATATGTTCTATTCACATATGAATATAACAAAACATATTCATATGTGAATAAAAAAATATAAATACATATGTTTTACTCAAATATTCAGTCATGAATATGTATGTTATATTCACATATGAATAGAACATAGCTTGCTGCCATACATACATTATTCATATGTGAATACAACAAGAATCACTTACATATGTTCTATTCACATATGAATATAACAAAACATATTCATATGTGAATAAAAAAATATGAATACATATGTTTTATTCAAATATTCATTCGTGAATATGTTTTGTTATATTCACATATGAATTTGTTAATGAACAAGATGAAGGAGATACAAATCTCGAAGACAGTGATTCTGATAAAGATGAAGATCATTCTGTTGAGGTAATTAGTTTGAACATGTTAATAATATATGATTACATTAAATTATTATATTAAATTCTAATCATATACTTCTTTTTGTTACATAGGCATATGAATCAAAAATATCAAAAATACTTAATAGTTTTGAGAGGATGAAGGAAAAGCTGAATTCAAAGCTTAATGATGCGATGACAAAGTTCCCTGAAAAGGAAAGTTTTAGAATTTTCAAAGAAAAGATGACAAATATGATTGTTTAAGAAAAAACTGAAAGCACAACACTTTTTAATTTTCCAAGTAATGAAACTGGAGTTGAAGGAATCAATTTGACACCAATAATGGGTCAAAAAACAATTGATCAAAAAGAAAATGAAGATAAAGAGGGAAATGGTGAAAAAGACAGTGATAATGATGCAAGTCAACCAGAAGTATATTATTTGCTTGATTCAAATGAAGCAGAGAATGAAGGAATAAAGAACGATGCAGATAAGAATAAAAAAGAAGGTGAAATTGGAGTAAAAGAGAAAGATGGAAAGAGGAATGAAAATGAGAATGATGAAGAGGAAAAAGATGATCATGCTGAGGAAACAAATAATCATGAAGAGACTATTCAACAAACTGAAAATGAAAATTTGTTGGATAAAGTTGTTGACAACATTGTGGACAATGTCCTTGGAATTGGAATTTCAAGTTTAAATAGTTAAGAAGATGAAATCTGGAATCACCCTGAAATGAAAACTATTTTCGATAATATTGATATAGGTAAATTTTGTCTTACTTTTATTTTAAAAAAATATATAAAAATATTAATACACAATAACAATTTTGTTTGTTAAATTTTGACCAGGGTCACCAATGAGTACAGGTAAAACTAATACTCCTGCAGAAAAGGAAAAATCAGAAGGTGTACATGAACAATGAACAAAAGTTGAAAAAACAAAGGGAGATGATACAGGTAAATGAATGATTTAAAATATATTACAATATTTATATTGATTTTTTTAATAACATTGTTTATTCATAAGTGAATAATACACTATATAAATGAATAAAAAATAAAAAATATTCATATATGATGTATATGTTTCAGGCAAGGAAAACTCTGAAGATAGAAATAAAGGAGGGACAGAAGCTAAGAACACGAAAGATGGAGGTGAAGATAAACATACAGAAACTGAGAAAGGAAATGCAGAAGATAAAGGTAAATAGTTGAATCACTAATAAATGAATATAATAAGTTTTATTATTCACAAATAAATAACGCAATATAAAAAAAAATTAATATTTCTTATTCATAAATAATGATATGCATTACTTATTCATAAATGAATACATTACTTATTCACATATGAATTACTTAATCAATGTTCTTTATCTTTTAGGAAAGAAAAAGTCAGAAAATGAAAACAAGAAAGGAGAAAAAGCTGACAAGACAAAAGGAAATAAAGGAGGTAACAATTTGGATAAACATTTCAAAATATAAACTCAAATATTATAATTAACTTACAACTATTTATATGATAAATCTCCTGGCATGCAGATACTCATCCAAGCTTTAGTCTAGGTCTCAGTCAAGATTCAGATCAAACTTCAAGTAAAAAATCTAATGAATCTTCACCAAAAAAACCACTTACAAAGAAACAAATCAAAGACGACCATCAGAAGGTTGTTATCAGATTAGCAAAGAAAAATGTTCTTAATCCAAATCCAATCTCTGTATCAATTCCTACTGAAGTAGGACCATCAAAGCATGATATGGATCAACCAAGAGAGAAGAAGCTTACTGATGCTTTCAAATCACCTTTCAAATGCAGAATAACAGACACAAAACCCAAACTGACACATCAGGAGAGTATTGTCTGTGAATGGTTGTTCAACTTACAAGGCAATACATCGTAAGTAACTTTATTTTATATACATTCATATATGATTATTATATAGATAATAATCTATGACATTTTGATTATATATTTGCAGAGATGTGGTTGTCCAGATAAAATATGGTCAGACAACAGAAAGAGCAGTTATGGAAAGTCTATATGCAAACACAGAGATTTTTGGAGAAGTTTTAGACACTTGGTCTGATTTACTTAACCACCAAGAACTAGAAAGGGATTTTGGAAATTCACCATACAGACTCTTCTTGAAAGTTGGAGTTTCTGTAAGTTTATGTTCTAACCTTAATTCCTTCCTTATTCATAAATGAATACACCAATATGATGTATTCATTTATGAATATTATATTTTTTTACAACTGAAATTCACATATGATTATACAAATATGATGTATTCTTTAACATAATTATATATATTCAATTGAAATTCACATATGATTATATTGGTTACAAACTGCTTATCTAACTTCAACGTTGTCTGAAGAAAGAAAGTATGAAAAATTCAAGGAAAACTTTCATGACAGTACCAATGGGTACAAAAAAATCTTGAACATAAAAGATATTGACATGGTATGTTAATTAAAGTTGTTTTTTTTATATATATTTTATCAACAAAATACTTACCATTATATACATAAAAACATGTATCCTTTCCAGTTGTTAGAAGTGCTCACATTTTTGTGATTGTCTTCAACTTAAAGAAACCGTCAATTGAAATTCTAGACAATAGTGTAGTTGAGGGGGATTATGAAGGGAAATACGGAGTAATATTGAAACCTTTGGTATGTACCCAATTCACAACAACATAAAAGAACCAATTTATTACATATCTAACTTTTATTTTATTTAATGATCAAAAAAATTTGTTTGTGAGATACTTTAAAGAAATAAACCATCCAAGAGCAAATGCAATCTCAAAAGAAAGTATCAAACCCCAACGACTTGAAATGTCATGGAGAACAGTTAAAAACAAAGTTGATTGTGGGGTCTTTGCAATGAGACATATGGAGACCTATATGGGACAACCACTCTCAAAGTGGAAACCAGGTCTTCATAAAGAAAGTGCAGTTCAGCAAACTACTTTAGAGAAGCTCAGGCAAAGATATGCACACATAATGCTAACTTCTGAAATTAACATGTTGAAGGCTAAGGTGTTGGATCTTGCTGAAAAATATCAAAAAGTTGAATTCAAAGTGCGTACTGATCATGCATACAAGGCTATGCAAACAATTCAAGAAAGGTTAAAAGAATATTGATGATTGCTTGTGAAGATGAAAGAATGTTGAAGTGTGATGCTATAGAATAGTTTGTGTTGAAAATGAATGGATTTGAAGTACATGTAAGATGATTCTGCGAAACAAGTTTTAAATGGTTTGTTAAATGTTATTGAACATCGTTTTAATATTTTGTGAAATGCTTATGAACAACTTTTATTATCTTGTGTTGAATGATTATGTAATAGAAACAACTTCGCTTATTTCTGTCAGTTTTTTATATTTAAATATTTTCAAAGTTTATTTATGTTTATTCATAAATGAATACGAATATGATATATTCATTTATGATTAAATTAGGAGTAATATGTCAGCATAACAAAGTTCATATATGAATATAACAAATTTCATATATGAATATAACTAACTTATTAGTAGAAACAAGTTTGCTTATTTATGTCATTTTTTTATATTCAAATATTTTCAAACTTTATTTTTATTTATTCATAAATGAATACGAATATGATATATTCATTTATGAATAAATTCAAATTAATATGTTAGTATAACAAAGTTCAGATATTAACATAAAAAAGTTCAAATATGAATATTACTTATTTATTAGTATAACAAATTTCACATATTTGTATTCATTTATGAATAATTTACAATATCAATATAACTTATTTTATAGTAATTTAAAAACAAATATCAACATATCAATTTACCATATCAATATAAATGTGTATGAATTATTGTTTATTGTTTTTATCTGCATATATTCATAATGAATAAAACCAAAAAACATATAAAAAAAACTAAAAAATCCCTAACTGTCTTTTGCTGGTTTAGCAGCTCCAACTCTTTCTGGACAAGTACGTAAATTGTGTGGAACTCGTTTTCCACATCCTGAACACATTCTATGTTCTTTTTTAGAATTCTCATATGCTACTTCACCTGCACTTGGAATTCTTTTCTTGATTCTAGAACCTTTATTGCTTTGAACTTCAGGAACATGAATATTAATCTCTTCTGGAATAGGAATAGTAACACCCAAAAGCTTGCATACGACTTCACCATCTGTCTTGCTTTTCAATCCAGGAGAAATATAATCACTCTCAAATTCCTTCAACAACATTTGTTGTTTCTCAGCAAACAAAGCCAATCTCTTTTTGTCATCTCTTACAATATCCAAACATGATTCAAAACTATAATATGAATCATTGACTAGCTTTACAATCTCACAATCACCTGAATCGGATTGAACAGAACTAAAACGATAATTTCTTGATATCACATCCTTTCTCCATCTCTTCAAAATGTACCTTTCAGGAATTTCTTTAACACCACATCTCATCATTATTGTAAAAGCATGTCTGCATAAAACACCCATACGCTTAAAATGTTCACAACTGCAATTTATTTCTTTCTCTTCAGCTTTTATTTCAACCTGATACAAAAACAAAATTTACACATTTACATTCATATAAGAATACTCATATCAACACTCATATATTCATATATTCATATAATATTCATATATGAATATATGAATATTGATATTCATATATGAATATTCTCATATTCATATATGAATATTATTACATTTTTCATAAAAAAACTAGTAAAATTACCTTAAATTCATTTTTAAAATCACTTTTACTGTTGTTGTGCTGCACAATGTAAACTTCCCAACCATCTTCAATACCAACATATGAGTATGTACAGAAAAAACATGCTTTATATATTTCTTTTTGCACCTCAAAAAATAATGTACTTGTATAAACCTTTGATGCTTGTAGTTCTATTTCTCGAGGTGTTTGCATTTTATATGATGCTTTCTTTGATGCCTTATCAAGCTCTCGTTGAGTATTCCTTTGCTTTTGAATGGCAGTGTCGTAATTCATCATGAAATTCAAAAGTAAGTTCCCACTTTCTGAATATGTATTAAAGAATGAATTCATACTCTCTGACCTCGATGTAGTCTTCATCAAACCACACATTGGAATATCACTAAAATATCCAGGTATCCATGAATCACGTATTGTAAACATGTCTTTAAACCATCTTGTGTCTTCAAGATTGAATTCCTTCATAAGCAAACCTCACTTCACCTCAGAAACATCAGGTTTCATATTAATGTCCCAAACAAGCTTCGAAAACCTTTTTCTAAAGTCTGTGTTCGTAAATAAATCATCTGATATCTGTATTAAAAAAAATATTCATAAATGAATAAATAATAATAAGTAAAATAACAATCAATATTCATAAATGAATATACTAATAAGTAATATATTTGAAATATATTAAAATAATACCTTTTTTTTCAACTTTTTCATTATATGCCACATACATAATTGGTGCTTTGAATTACGAAACACATTCTCAAAAGCTTGTTTTATTGCAGCATCTTGATCGGTTAAAACAAGTGTTGGTTCTTTCCCATGAGTTTTAAGAAATGCTTTAAGCAACCAAGTGTAAGACTCAATGCTTTCATTGCTTAGCAACCCAGATCCAACAGTAACCGATTTTTTATGATGGTCAATAGCAGTAAACGGAACAAAAACCATTCGATACCTAACACACAAAAAAAATGTTTTGATGTATTAATAAGTGAATATAAAAATATTCATATATGAATAAGCTATAAACAAAAGTAGATAAAATAACTTACTTGTTTGTTCGGAAAGTCGTATCAAATGAGATAACATCACCAAATTCAGCATAATATGCCTTCTCCATTTCATCAGCCCAAAACATACAGTCCAAAACATCATCTTGACAGTTAAACACAAATGAGTAAATTGGATAGTGAGCTCGACGGTCATTCATTGTGTTTACTATCATTTGAGCATCTTTATAACCAATAAGCCTGTTGATATCTCTCCTTAAATTTTTATAGTCAACTACTTTTGGCTTTACAAACTCATACCCACCTCTCAAACTTGCCCTCAACTTATGAGCCATAGTTGGACCTATTTTTGATGTGGAAGCACGCACAATAAACTCTTTTTCTGAATATGACACTTGTCTCGCCTTTTTTAAATCGCTTCTCTTCTCAAGTGGATGGTTGTGAAGTTCATCAAACTGAAAAACTTTATAATCTGGAGTTCCATACACAGATTCAAATATAATCTTTTCTTGACAACCAATAGCTCTTGAATTTGAATTTCGTTTCCTCCTAACAGCACTTGTTGTTGGATTAGTGTCTAAGTCCATAACTATTTTGGTATGTACTTGACCCGATGGTGCATGGTCCTTTTGGGTTGCCTTCACCAAAGCAACTTGATAGGATGAACTATGGAGAAAAAGGATTAAATATGATTTATTAATATATTATGAGAATAATATATTAAAGGAGAAATCATATTGTTTAATTAATATTAGTCAAGAATTAATTGGTAATTAGTTTTGTGGCTAAAAGAGATTAATTAAACTTAAGGGACTAGAACTGTCAATTGTATGATAGTTGAATATTGAGCTAATGGACTACATATTAAAGGGGTGGACGAATTCTATGGGGAAACCCATTAGAAATCGTCCAAAGCCCTTAAGGAAAGGAGTTCATGGGTTGCTTAGGGCTTAAGCATCCAAATTAGGGTTTCCTTGTTAGATAACCCTAATAGCCTCACTATATATAGAGCCCTTATGCCTCAAAAATGTAAGCAAGCTTCCTTCTAGGGTTTCCATACGTTTTTGAGAGCCTCCTTCTCTTCTCTTCTTCATCCTCTTGCTCTTGGTGTTTGTGAACCATTAGAGGAGTGACATTTGTGACTCTAAGCTTTCTAAAGTCATTACAAGAAGGATTTGAGATTGTTATTGCTACATAACAATCAAGGTATGATCTAAACCCTAATTCATATGTTAATATTGATTATCACATGCTAGATCTAGGGCTTAAAGTCTTGGATGAATGCATGTACAATAGAGAAACCTAGATCCAAGCATTAGGGTTTGTATGAGCACATAGGATGTTCTTATGGCCTAAACCCATCAGTGGTATCAGAGCCTTGATTGGTTTCTATTGTATTGATGCCTAGCACATTCATTCTTGTTGCAAAATCGAATTTTTGGCTCCCTGACTGCTGAACTCGGCGAGTTCCAATGTGGACTCGGCGAGTTGGCTCCAACTCGGCGAGTCCATAGAGGAACTCGACGAGTTCGAGCGTCAGAAAGAGGGAAATTCTGGATTTCTTGCTGTTTTGCTTGAGGATACTTGCCTTAATTGTTTTGGATCTTTAATATTCGAATTTTATCTTATATTTGAGAATATCCTTGATTAAACAAAAGATAATTACCAATTGATTAGATAATAACTTCCTTATATGATTAAAGATTAATTATTTGTATTAATTGGGTAACTTATCTTGCAAGAAATTGAAATTATGTCAAATTTAGATAATCATTAAATTAATTGTTTAATTTAAATTATTTGCTATTTGATCCTTGTGTTTTTGAAATGTTTCAAATACTTGCCCTCAAGTTTTGGAATTTAAATTTTGATTAAAAGGTTTGATTTGAAATATTTAAATTCTAAACCCTAATGTTTTGAAATGTTTCAAAACTTCCCCTCAAGTTTTGGAATTTAAAAGTTGATTAAAAGTTTAATTTAGAAATGTTAAATTCTAAAACCTTAGTATTGTTTTGAAAAGTTCAATTCACACCCTTATGGTTTTATTAATTAGTTAAAGTGTATAATTAAGAGAGATTTAATAAATCCATAAAAGTTTTGGTGTACAATTTAATTAAATTAAAAGTGTAATTATTAAATTTGACCACCAAGTATTTTAAAAGTATAAAATACACCCTATACTATATATAACATTAAAAGTCTAGTATTATATATGTATGAGTAAACAGTCAGTCTTACCGTTAGTAGGCCTCATTCACGAAGCTGGTCTATAAGGGGTGTTTAAGGAAATTGCCTATAAAATGGCGATTGAATGGGTATCCACTCTTACCCACCGCACTCTTGACTAGTGGAGGGTCGTTAGCCGAAAGGGTAGGATAGGACAGAAACCTTCCATTATAAGTATAATGAAGTACAAAAGTAACTAAATGCTTTTACAAAATTCCCAATCTTAGTTACTTTAGGCAAAAGTGAATTGATGCAATTCCATGAAATTACACTTTGTGCCCTTGCGAAGACATTAGTGGAGCGTGTGTGGTTAACCGGCACGCTAAATGGTTCTAAGCAAAGGTAGCAAAGGGTGACTCATTGTTTGTCATAGTTCGGTGGAGCGTGTGTGGTTAACCGGCACATCGAATAGGTGACTGTAACATTGAGGGCACCATGTAAGTTTGCATGGTTATTCACACCCTGTTTTGTGATCCTCGGCATCCCAGTCACAAATCGAGGGGCATATCGAGATTTAAACATGCCATTGAAATGTTCAATGAATCTCAAAAGATCTAGGAATTTTCAATAGATTTAAAACTTAAATTTTTTTTTCAATGGAAATTAGTGAATCGTCATTCACTTACCTTCAAATGTTCTGCAATTTGGGTTACGGCATCCCTCTCCCAAGTTGTAGAGTATTGTGTTGGGTCCTAGCCTTAATATCTCATTTGGGTGATTTATTAAGGACTCAATCAATCAACTAACTTGAATTTTTCTCCCGTTTTGTAGATGTCAAAGTATGATAACTATGGTCTTCCCAAATCCCGTGGAAAAAGCTTTTCACATGAAGATGATATTCCACGATTCGATCGAGGAACACGAGATCATGCTTCACTTCCTCCACCTCCTCCTATTGTTCTCCCTAACCCACAAGTTCAAAAGGTTGAAAAGTTCAAACTCACTCAAGCCCTTTTGGCAAGTAAACATGAAGAAGGAAAGTCAGTGTGTACACACGTCCTAGAGATGAAGTCGCACATTGATAGGTTAAGAATATTGGGATCTGTTGTTTGTGAGGAGCTGGCTGTTGACTGGGTTCTTCAGTCACTTCCTGACTCATATAGTGAGTTCGTAAGAGAGTACTATATGATGAACCACGACGTAACCCTCATCGATCTCACCTATATGCTTATTGCTACTGAATCAGCAATGATTTGGCGCACTGGAAAAGCAAAGTTGATTGGTGGATCTGCCTTCCAGACCTCTATGGATATAGACAATGGCAACGAAAGGCATGCCATGATCGAAAAGTTTGATCATAAGAGAAAGGCAAAGTCAGAAGTAGTTCCGTGTGTTGTTCCAAAAGAGTCAATTTGCTTTTATTGCCAAGAGAAGGGGCATTGGAGACGAAGCTGCCCTATTTACCTAAGAGATCTAAGAGATGGGAGAGTCAAAACGTATGGCTCTACTTTAGGTAAAATCCATTAACTAACTCTTTTAAGTTCCTATTCTAGATTCTTAATACATAATGTGATAAGATTACATTTCGATGTCTTGTAGGATCGAAGAAAAGAAAGGAATCTTAAGGGAAGAAGTGAGCGGAATCTAATCGTGAAGAAATGGATTTTGATCGCATTACTTGAAGATTAGAATCTTAAGCTACTACTTGGAGTTAGAATAGATTGCTTAGGAATATTTAACAACATAGTTTTTCAGTTGAATTGCATTGTAAGGACAAATTTTTCCGCAATAATATAAATTTTGATTTTATATTATTTATTTATCCTTGCAATGACGTGTATGAAAAATTGATGTAAGTTTCTATTATTAGCAATAATGGATTTGATTATTAAGTATGTTATTTGTGGAAAGGTCAAGAATTTACCAAATAGGGAAAGTTTCTCATCGCCCAAGTTTCAATTGGACAAAAACTTGGAATCATACAACTTGGTTGCATGATGAATGAGAAATTTCATATTTGGAAATTAGACTAATTCATTGACAAAGTGTCAAGTGAAGAACTAGGAAATCGAGTACACAAGGTTGTGTGTTGATCAAGTCCACCACAAGAGTAACAAAGATATTCGTCATGATTTACTAAGGTTAAGTAAATATGATTATACTTATGAGATTAAGTGTAATTCTCAATTGATTGAAAGAGTTTCAATAAATAGCAGAACGAATAAGAAGAATCAAGTAGGCAGAAAGATAAAAGTTTATCTATTCTAAGAAGAAGGGAGAGTACCTTTTTATTATGTTTTATGATAGGTCTTAATGATTAAGAACCATATCTCAATTGATCCTCTAAGTGAGTCTTAGTGCAATTGTATGTCTGAGAAGAGGAATCAAGAATTAAAGAAATGGTTAAATCAAGAAGTCAATCATACTTCGTTCCAAAACCAAGTCTTAGAGTTAAGATTGTGAATTGAGTGACAAGTCTTAAGAAGGTTTATAACATTCATCAAATGTGAAATTTGAAAAAGGTTTTCTTATTCTTGCACAATTGGAAAGTTGTGATGTCTTGGATAAGACAAAGACCAACTAGGGCCAATTTAGTGAAGTGTTTTATCTTGATAAAAACTACACTAACTCTTGAATATTTGTTTGTCGAGAAATGTTTATTGACAAAAGAATCTTATATGTCAAGGAGTCAGTGGGAGTCTTAATGGTCTTGAAAAGTTTCAAGAACTAATCGAGAATAAACCTTATCGATCATCACTAGCACACGACTTGAGGTTTACAACCTATCGTGTTGACATTATTTTGTTTCTGTGCCATTCCAATTAAGTTAATTATGCATGTGAGTACTATGAGTTCTCATTTGAACGCATAAAAGGCAAGCACCTTGATCAATGAAAAGTACGTTGATATGAAAGGGTGAGCTGCTTAACTACTTAGAAGACATGGTGGGCACTCGTGTTACCATAAGGCAAGAAATCAAGATTGAGAAAGTTCAGTCCATATGAGTTTGGATTTGTCGCAAACTTTGGTTTTGACAAATTCGCATGGATAGGAACACATACACCATTAAAATCTAAGTGTCATAAGATTCCCTCCTTCATGAAAATGACTGTGAGGAAATGCTTTCACTAAGAGAGATTTTAAGAAGATAGTGATTGTGAAATTGTATTCTCGAATTCTATTATGGTTACGGCATCCCTTTCCATAATTCGATTGTGAGATTTGGCAATTAGTCTGGATTGTTTAGACACACATATGAGCTATCTAAGGCAAAGGTGTATAAGTTTAAGAAGCTTAAATAAAGGATTATCAAAGCATTAGGTATTAGAAATATGAACTTCAGAAATTCAATAAGTAATGTTTTCTGGAAGTTCAGTTGTTTTCTAAAAAATGTCAAAGCTAGTGGGAGCATAAGTGTTATGCTTATATAATAATAATCATCATGATAGTGGGAGCATAAATGTTGTGCTTGTATGATTATTAAGGCAAGTATTGCAAGTTAGCAATATTAATTATAGAAAACAAGAGTCATACTTTGCAAAGTCGTAAGGGTTGAATAGTTGTTTTGCTATAATTAAGGGAGAGAATATTGTATTTCGTTTCAAAATCTAAAGCTTAGATTGAGAAATTTTAATAAATTTAGTCAAAGGATACATAGTGTGTTCTTAAATTTCGATTATGATTACGGCATCCCTCTTCATAGTTCGAATTGTAAGAACGAGACACATAAAATATTATGGCAGAAGATGAATAAAGCATCATATCTTTATATAAGACATTATGCATCATGTTCCATACGCTTCGGGTATAGGATCGATTGCAAGTGCTATAATATTTGACCATTCTAAAATTTTCAAAATGTCTAGCGCATTTAGAGGGAAAAAGGACTAGAATCGGTTCTGACTAAAATAATTAAACAACTATCAAAGGGCGATCCAAAGCTCGCTGAGGATTGATCGCTTGTGAGTAGTTGGAAGTATGGTATTGGATGACATTATTATGAATAGATAAGATTCTATTAAGAATGAATTGTCATATGGCAAATATGGAAATGTTTCCATATTGGGAGTTGGATATTGAGAATCTGTATCTAGATTAGAAACTTTTATGCAAGAAGGATGTTCAAAGGAATGTACTTTGAGTGAGAGACATCATATCTATAGAATTGTTTCTGATAGAGATTGGCCGAGTCTTGATGATTTTGAGCTGTGACTTTACGAAAGAATCATTGCATAAAATGTTAGAATCTAGCATAAGCAACAAGAATTTGATATTCTTATACTTGTGATAAGGATTGGGAGTTGTGAAATGAATATGATTGGAAATGTGTTCATTTGATCTATTTCACAAAGAAAGGACCATAGGTAAACATTGTGTGCATGCTGAGAGCATGGGACAAGTGTAGTAATAATTCAAGTAAGAAGTTGATTACCCGAAACAACAAATAATGAGTAATCGATATGGTGATAAATAAAAGGTGTTTTATTTATACTCAAAGGTTTGGGACCATATAGGATTAGTATTATTCTTGTGTTTCACTTTGCATGTTTTGACTTCCTGAATAATTAAATTGGTTCAGAACAATCAAATTATTCGAACGGACCACAGTCGTTCATATGTTGGAAGTAGGTATGAATGAAGACTGTCGTGAATTGGTGTGTGGATTGTCTAAAGAGTATTAGACATAAGCAAACGTTTGCTGCAACATTCATGAGTGCTTATGAATATGATTTGAGCATTGGATTAAACCCACGCTCACTTGGATCACTTCATGGATTTTATCACGAGTGATTGGTGAGACGATAATATCTTATATTCTTGAAACCGAGATGTGTGAGTTGTATCTTGTGAGTCGGTTACACATTGATAATATGTAAACGCACCAGTAACTTGGTGTCATAAAACATATTGTTGTGTGTGATTCGGTAAGTGAGTGCAAGCAAGCATTGAATCAAAGTTTATCTGTTCCTTTTATCCAAAGTAGGATGAAAGCGATATCTGTGGGCCCCTCGATGATTTAGTGATGACACCTAAGCGCTTGGCCAAGCCGGGACTAATTTGATGTGTTTAATTGTAGTCTGTTGTCAGTCGTCATAAATCGGAAATCGGGAAACAACACATAGACAGAGAGAATGATTTAAATCAATGTCTCAGTCTATACGATATCTAGAATGGAGGAATATATGATCCCTTATCTAAAGGACACGCGTATCTGATAAGATCAGAGTTGACAGCGGCTTTGGAAAGCTACGATTGCAGATCAGGATCTGAAGTCATACGCAGAATAGTTATTAGACTTATCCAAGTGGGAGACTGTTGGATTAGTGTCTAAGTCCATAACTATTTTGGTATGTACTTGACCCGATGGTGCATGGTCCTTTTGGGTTGCCTTCACCAAAGCAACTTGATAGGATGAACTATGGAGAAAAAGGATTAAATATGATTTATTAATATATTATGAGAATAATATATTAAAGGAGAAATCATATTGTTTAATTAATATTAGTCAAGAATTAATTGGTAATTAGTTTTGTGGCTAAAAGAGATTAATTAAACTTAAGGGACTAGAACTGTCAATTGTATGATAGTTGAATATTGAGCTAATGGACTACATATTAAAGGGGTGGACGAATTATATGGGGAAACCCATTAGAAATCGTCCAAAGCCCTTAAGGAAAGGAGTTCATGGGTTGCTTAGGGCTTAAGCATCCAAATTAGGGTTTCCTTGTTAGATAACCCTAATAGCCTCACTATATATAGAGCCCTTATGCCTCAAAAACGTAAGCAAGCTTCCTTCTAGGGTTTCCATACGTTTTTGAGAGCCTCCTTCTCTTCTCTTCTTCATCCTCTTGCTCTTGGTGTTTGTGAACCATTAGAGGAGTGACATTTGTGACTCTAAGCTTTCTAAAGTCATTACAAGAAGGATTTGAGATTGTTATTGCTACATAACAATCAAGGTATGATCTAAACCCTAATTCATATGTTAATATTGATTATCACATGCTAGATCTAGGGCTTAAAGTCTTGGATGAATGCATGTACAATAGAGAAACCTAGATCCAAGCATTAGGGTTTGTATGAGCACATAGGATGTTCTTATGGCCTAAACCCATCACTTGTACCTAATGTGTCACAAGATTTCTTTTTCTGTTTACCACCACGATTACATATAACATGTTTCTTCTTTATAATCTTGTTATCAAACCTTGACTGTGTGCTCAGTCTAACATCAAAACCACCAATTTCAGCATACTCAGAATTCATTTTGATAGCCAACTTTAATGATTTGAAGATTAAACCCTTAAATGGAATAAGTTGAACAGGTACATCTGGCTTATAGACATGTTCTCCAATTATATCATCAAAATATTGTGCATCATGTACTGAACTTGAAGATTCACCACCTAAAATAATAATGCATAAATAAAACAATAATATATATGAATACATAAAACTCATATAAATAAAACAAAAAACATTCATATATGAATAAAACATTCATATATGAATACATAAAATTCATGAGGATTCAAAATATATAAAATAAAACATAACTTATTCATATATGAATAAAACGAAAAAAATAATAAATTCGAAATTACAATTACCACACGTTTATTCATATATGAATAAGACAACAATTTATTCATATTAACATATTCATATGTAAATAAATGATAATCAACAAAATTAAAAACAACAAAATAATTCAATAACTGATACCTTCAAAAAATGAGTTCTCAACATCTTCTTCTTCACTCTCACTCATAGAAGAATACAAATCACCATCAATAACACTAGAATTCGACATAATACACCAAATGATCTATATAAATAAACAAAAACAATCTTAATATCGAATATATCTCACAAAAAAAGTCGTAAAGATGAAAACCTGGTTAATTTCGAATATATCTCACCTCAACGTACAAAATATCTGAAAGAAACCTAAATCATATATGATCAGATGATGTAATTAAGCAATCTCTCTCAGTACAGAACGTAAAAACTACAACGATATATCCGCTTAAAAATTAAATCAGCTCCGATTTGAAATAAATATCTCAAACTACTTAACAAAAATCCGATGAAATAACTCCAATACATATTCGAAACTTGATAATCTTGATAATGAACTCCGATGAAATAACTCCAAAACGAAGATAATAAGCGTAATTCCAAACAAATTATAAAAAGCAATAATCTTGATAATGAACTCCGATCTATCCGATTCAAACGATATACATACCTAATCAAATCGGAAACTGAATACGAAGTAGAAAACTGAAACACAGATGCGAAACTTCACGATTAATGGAATGAATACGTATAATTGCTAACGAGTTATATAAAGAAAATAATCTTGATAATGAATTCCTCATATCCGATTTAAACGAGCTAAAGATATCATCAAATTGGAAACTGATAACAACGAACAGGTAAGTTCTATGTAAAAAAGTTGCTAATTTACAAAGATACCCTTAATGAAAATGGACACGCGCATTTTTTTTTTAATTTGAACATGTTAGATAAATGATTGGCTGAGAATGATTCCCCCATTTTCAACATTTCTTATTTTCTCAATTGAACTTACATCTCTCTCTCTCTCTCTCCCTCTCTCTCTCTCTCTCTCTATATATATATATATATATATATATATATATATATATATATATATATATATATATATATATATATATATATCGGTTCCGGCAGTTACCCGGCGGGTAGTGGTTCCGAAAAAATGAGAACCAGAACCGGAACCACTTAAGGCGGTTCCAGTTTTGGAACCGGCAGTTCCGGTTCCTAAAACGGAAACCAGTTCCGATGCTCACCCCTAGGTGAGGTGGACGAAAATTACTTGGGCAAGCCCAAGAATTTTCGTCCAAGCCTCTTGGATAAAGGGGATGGGTTGCTTGGTCACTAAACATGAGAATTTAGGGTTTCTCCCTTAAACCATAGATTTGACACCAAGCTACCTTAGCTATATAAAGGACCTAAGGCCTTCACAAATTCGTGCAATCCTCCTCATAAGAAGCATTGGACAAAATTTTTTTCCTCTCTCCTCTCTCCATAATCTCCTTATTGCTTGTGTTGGGTGTGAACCATTAGAGGCACCACACTTGTGGTGCTTGCTTCCAAAAGATGAACATGAGGATTTTCTAGTTGTTTACTATAACAACTAAAAGGTATGTAACCCTAATTCCTTTCTTTAGTATTTTCGAAAATATGCTAGGGTTCTTATTTTAATATTCATAGTTATAGATTCATTAGAGAAAAACCTGGATCTTGTTTTAGGATGCATGCACACTTAAGAGTTTAAGTTGCTTTTTTGTTATGCCTAGAACCTATCACACCTTTGCATAATCAAGATCACCTTTAGAACTAGAGAGTGCCTTTTCACAACCATAAGCACCTTTAGAACAAGAGAGCACATTTACACAACCATTAGCACTTGTAGACCAAGAGAGCACATGTGCACAACCAAGAGTACCTTTGCACCAAGGGAGCACTTTTGTTTGTAAAACAAGGAACACCTTTATGTCAAAATACAACACCCGACGACGTGTTTATATGCATTCATGGTGGGTCACTTGACCCACCTTTTTTCATAATAAGTTATATATATATATATATATATATATATATATATATATATATATATATATATATATATAATATTGTGACCTACATTAAAAAATGTAAATGAACCACTTTAATTTTTTTGGCAAAAAGAAATATATAAATTTGATTTTTAAAGCCCATATTTTATATTTTAATAACCCAATGTTTTTAGGGTATAATCCAATATGCATAGCCTAATACAAATTAAACTAAAAAAAAGTAAATCGTGAATCACAGAAAATTAATGTCGTTTCACAACACATGAAGTTATATCATTCGTTCACAATCGCCGATCGTATTGCCCATCACCGGTAAGTTATTCAACTTTGTTAATTTTGTGAACATTAAATAAAATATATGAAAATTCTATTTATTATTTCACGGGCATCGAAAAGGACCGGTCGATGATCGTTAATCGGTGATTCACAAATCACAAATTCCTTCGGTGTATGTTTAATTCATTAATTGCATCGTAGGTTTTTTTTTCAGTCTTTTTATTATTATTGGTTCATTGTTTATTTGATATAATTTTAAGATTCTTAATTGTCATTGTGGTTAACATTCAATAACTTAACAGTGAATTCCCTTTTCCACTTTTATGATTGTTCTATTCTATGATTTTACAATAGGCTTTTCTTATTGTTTCAAATTTTCAATGTCAATTGATTACTTAATTGTTGTTCATTTGTTTGATTATTTGATTGTTGTTTGTTTCAAAAATTAAATCAAGAATGTCTTAGAAAGAACTAGTAATGATGCAATTGTGAAATTATATCAAGATATAAGACCTCGTCGGGTATAATTATAAGAACTTTAAATCTTTATTTTGTTTATACGATTTGACTTGATTCAAATCCGCAACTAGTAATTTTTTGATAGTTTTTTTTCTATCGGTTTCATTTAAATAGTGAACAATGTGGTTTTACGTTCTAGACTCGCCACTGACTACACCTTATGTCAGAAAGCTCCATTGTGATCCCAAATGCTTCAACTTTGATTTCAAATGCTTACGTCACATTTAACGTTATAACATTTGGTTAAAATCATATATTCATATTTATATCCGTACAATTTCACATAAAAATATTATCTCAAAATCAATGTTTTAAAATCAATATTTTTAATCATTTTACATAAAACCGACTAAAATCTTGAAATAGTAATTGTATATTTGTATATATACATATAAACATATTTGTTTTTTGGATTTAAATCAAGAAACAAGCTACATAGACCAAATTTTTAATGTACTACATATTATTTGATTTTCGATGGATGTTGGGAAAATCGATGATAAATGTTACACTATTTTCTATTTTATTTTATTTTGAGTGTTGTATTTTTTGACAAATTCAAAACAACATCAAGAAAATCTTGGCTTGAAATCTGATTTTCTGTTTACAATCTGCTTCCGTTGCAACCTTTCACCATGAAAACACACCTTAAATACACAACTTCTTCAAGGCTATCAAGTATCAACCCACTCCAAAAATGGTTATCACCAGATCCAAAATGAAGAAACGGCAGATGCAGTCTGGAGCTTTGATCGGTTCCAACGATGATCTTTTAATCGAAATCCTTCTTCGGCTGCCTGTTGCCTCTGTTCTTCGATTCAAATCTGTATCCAAACACTGGCGATCCCTTTTGAGTGACCGGTGTTTCACCCTCATTTATAAAAATGGTTCGATCTCTCGTGGCTTATTTGTTCAAGATTTCTATGTTCCATTTGATGATGAGAACAGAAACCCTCCTCCTTTTCATAATCTCGATTTCTATCCTGATCCTCGTGGTATTAGAATCATCCAATCCTGTAATGGATTGCTGCTTTGTTGTAGCATGCATGGGATCCAACGTGATTTTAGATATTACGTATTCAATCCCACCACCAAACAATTTGCTCTCATTCCATCAGTTCCTGGAGGTGGAAATATTCGTAGAACTATCAGTTTTATGGGTCTTGCATTTCATCAAACAGATTGTCCTCACTACAAAGTTATTTGCATTCGCTACATTAAGCGTGATGAGGATCGGTTTCAGATTCAAATCTACTCGTCTGAGACAGGGAAATGGAAGATTTCAGATCAATCTTTCTCTGCGCCTTATTATACAAGCTTCAGCTCTGGAGTTTATTGGCATCAAGCGATTCACTGGGCTCACTCCAGTGGTAATCCGTCCTACTTTAAGCTCGACACCGAAGAGTTGCAAACGATGCAATCGTACTTTACTATCGACACAAAGAATTTTATTGGAGAAAAGTCCCTTTACTTTGGGGAGTCACAAGGCTGTCTGCATTTGGTGAACAGGGTCCATCGCATTCGCAGAGAGAGCCGTTTACAACTGAATGTGTACGAGATGTTGAACCATCATTCCCGGTGGTTCCTCACATATAGACTGAAGCTTGATGAGCTTCTGAATGCAAGAAACCTAGCTCCGTCGTTCCTTGATCAATACTTCATTCAAGTCTTCGATGTGGTGAGGGGTGAAGAAGAAGATGAAACCTTCTTCATCGTGATCCAAATTCCGGGGAGGATCATAAGGTACGATTTTCACGAAAAGAGTTTCAAGCTGATACTTGATCATAGCACTGGACCACTCTGGCACCGGGGAGCTCATCGTTATATTGAAACCATAGTTTCTTTCTAAAACCTCGGATCTGTGTGTAAATTTCTTAATTTTATCAACCACTAGTTTGTTTTTTATTATATTTTGTTTTTTTTTATCAAGAATATAAATCATGAAAAAGTAGCAACTTAATCCTTGTTATTATTAGGTTATTTTTTTCGGTTTTACCTCAACATCAATATATTTATTTGCTTAACAGCTTGAAACGCAAAGTTTTTGCATAAATAATTTATAGTAGGTTAACCGACTCTTAGCCAGCTAGCCGGTTATATCTTATGGATGTGGCTTGTGTAAGACTGTTGGGTGTTGGCAACATACATGTTACCACATTTAAAATGTGTCACATCATCATCCTAATCATAAATGAGTGTTATAACGACCAAAGATGGAAATGAGCAACACCAAATAACATGTAATAATACCCCTTATTTTCTATTTTATTTTTTAATTCTTTTTTGACGTATTTAGTTTCTATATTTTTGAATTTCTTTATTTTTTCTATTTATGTCATAATATTTATAATTATAATATAAATTAAATCTTAAATTAAAAATAACATTTAAAAAGTAACAATAAAAATATAAATCCTAAATTAAAAACAACATTAAAAAATTTCAATTAAGGATAAAAACACATTTAGAAACCCCCCCCCCCCCCACCCAAAAAAAAAAGACGAAATAAATTACATTTTCGATATAAATTACTTAACTTCACTGCCATCATAGATATGATCTGCCAAGTCTTCTCGAAGTTGTTTGTGTTTTAGTTGATCTTGAATATCAACGGCTCTATGTAAGTATTCTGATGTCCCTGGTTGAAATTGAATGTGTCCAGGTTCCGTAGGTGAATACTCCGCAATGTTTCTTCCTTTATCTTCAATCACCATGTTATGCATAATGATACATGCATACATAATATCTCGTAGTGTGTCCAACTCATATGCTCATGTCGCATGTTCAAATATGTGTCATTTTGCTTTCAGAACTCCGAAAGCATGTTCCACATCCTTACGTGCTCCTTCTTGTCTTCTCTTGAAAAATTTATCTCTTGGTTCTATCGGGTGTCGAAACGCCTTTACAAACGTGGAATATGCTGGATATATTCCATCCGTGAGGTAATACCCGAACTTATACTCATGACCATTTACTGTGAAAGGAGCATCCGGTGCCTTTCCTGTCAAAAGGTCCTGAAATATTGGTGACTGATCAAGAACGTTTACGTCATTGTTCGAACCCGCTACTCCAAAAAAAAATGCCAAATCCATAAGTGTTGTGATGCAACAGCCTCTAATACTAATGAAGGCGATCCAATATGACCACTTGTGTATTGACCTTTCCACACCACAAGACAATTTCTCCATATCCACTTTGTGCAATCAATGCTTCCAAGCATTCCCGGAAAACCATGTCGTTCTTCATGCGTCACGTATAGTTGTTGTATGTCATTCAATGAAGGTTTGCGCAAGTATTTGTCACCGAAGGTTTCGATAACACCTCTCGCCAATCTATACAAACTTTCTCGTGCAGTTCGCTCTGACATTCTCATATAGTCATCAATAGAATCGGGCGATTCCCCCAGAGCCATAAGCTTGATTGCAGCAACACATTTTTGCAACCCTGTAAAACTTCATTTACCTCTCTCATCGTACCTCAGTTGGAAATATTCATACCTAAACATATAATCAATTTTTCAAACAACTTTTTAATAATCTAAACAACATATAATAAAATTTTCAAACAACCTTTTAATAATCTAAAGAACGTATAATAAAATTTTAAAGCAATTATTTAATAATCTAAAGAACATATATTAAAATAGAAAATAGCTGTAATTACGTTATCTGCTTTCCATTACATTGGCTATTCGTTAAAATACATTTTTCCGCAAACGAAACCTTCTTTTGAAATCGTTTGGTTGGTAGACATAATTATCCGCAAAATAATTGTGTATTAGACGTTTATGCCCCTCTTCACAATCTATGTTCAACGCCGCACGTCTGGTCAATAGTGGAGCTCTGGCGGTATCATGTCGGTAACATATTGATACATCATACCCATGAACATATCATCCTCATCGATATCATGATTGTATGGATGGAACGGATCAAAAGGTTCCATTTTATAATTAAATAGAGTATTAAGGTAAAATGAAATTTTTGAAATTGAAAGATATGGAGATTATTGAAAGAGTTTGTTGAAAATATGATGAAGGTAAAATAAAGATAAATTTTAAGTATTTATAATAATAAGGAACTTTTTTTTAATTGTGACCGTTTGCAAACGGTCGAAAATATGACCGTTCCAGCCAATCACAACTCAAAAAACGGGCATTTCCTTACGTTACCACGGTAACGCCTTTTGCCATAACGCCGGAAAACGCAATAGGGGGCGGTGTTTAAGGCGTCGTAACGCCGTTACCTTCGAGCTACGTCATAATAACGCCATTAGGCGTTGCCCGCTCCGTGCCGCCTAAGCGGTGTTAGAGAGAGAAAGATGTATCTTTTTTACTTTAGTGAAAGTATTTTTAAATAAGTAAGATGTATAAGCTATCTTTTTGCAAGAAGTACAACAAAGCATTATATATTATCTCCTTTGATAAACAAAACATATTATTAACTTTTATGTTATATATCGCAATTTGATTATAATTTTATATATTTATCATATTATTTATTTTATACGGGTGATGTTGGTGTACCCGCACAATCAGGCGGGCCACGAATGAAGGGAGGTGGGTTGAATAATTTATTTTCGATGATTACTTAGTTTCCTTTTGGTGAGCGGCGAACAATTTCAAAGATGATCATCAGTAGTTTTATTTATAAGTTTTGTACGAACACAGGGGTTGGTGGTGTGTGACCGACATCGATGGCATTGGTGTCAGAACCACCTATCTCTATGAAAATAATATAATCATTCAAAAAAGTCAAAACCCGTCTAAGATATTTACTCTGATCACTGCAATCCCCCCCCCCCCAAATCGCCGACATGGAAATCAAATCTGACTGTGGCCACACCCAAAACCGCTAAACATCGTGAAATTATTTTTTTGGGTTTAAATCAAACTTTTTATGGTTTGAATCGAAATTATGGGTTTGATTTTGGTGTTTGACTATATTGAAAAGCTAAGCAGTTATCGTGGTCGAAATTTCAATAGCGGTCACATGCCGCTATTTGAAATCGCGGTTATCACGGTGGTATAACGGTTTTTTAAAATTATGTGTAATTTATATTATATATTTATACAAAGTTTATATATATTAGAGTATTAATAAATAATACTATATCGAATTTATATTATAAAAAGTCATATAAGAACATCACATAAACCATATATATAATATTCTAATATAGTAATATGGAAACTAAAAAATGTCAAAGTGTCATTGCAACTCAAGTCGTTCGTGGTTTCTAAGTACCAAAAGAGACGAGAAAGAGAAATTATCATTTGTTGCTTTGTAGTTTGTAATTAATTAGATTTATTATTTGGACTTATTAAAACAAAAGTCTAGTGGACAAATTAAAAAAAGACAAATTTAATATTGAAATAGCCCAAATCGGTTTTTTCTTTGTAAAAGTAGCCCAGTGTGTATTAAATTTTAAAAAAACGGATGTAGCGTTGCTATAGCGTCGATGGGATTCGTGGTAAATAGCGGTCAATAGCGTCGATAATAGCGTCACGGCTATTCGTAAACGCTATTTCAAAATAGCGGTTCAGTAATACCGCAAAACGCTATAGCGCTGCTATAGCACCGCTATAGCGCGCTATTAGCATAGTTGAAAAGTAATAAGATGTACCTTAAACCTTGTATTCCTCTCTCTATGGGCAACGCGATAGAACCACAATGGATCAAACGGTAAGAATATCGAATTCCAACCAGATCGAGGACCATCCAACCCTTGTTGAGTTTCGAGATTCAATTTCTTGTACCTTAAACCTTGTGTTCCTCCCTCGTAAAACTTGATATATAATCAGTTTACGTCTATAGAACAACAATAGAGTGATAACCCCTACCCCCATCCCATCTCCATCATCGGTAACAACGTGATAACCTCCCAAAGAATTCCAACTTATGTTGCCATTTCATATATTTATAAATTTCAAGAAAAATAAGCATTTTTTGTCCAAATTTACAATAAAAACGCAGCATAACATGCATGTTATTGCCCATAATATATGTATAATTTTAACAATATCACCTAGGCACCTGTATATTAGGATAAATAAATTTTAATTCAATCTCATGTAATTTTTTGCAATCATTGGAGGCACCTGATGGCCTGACCCCATTCAGCTCTCTTTAGATCTGCCCCTCGAGGTGAGAATGGGTCAAGTTAATTAAAATCTTATATCCAAGTCAGGAACCTAAGATCCCGATATACATCTTGATTCAGATAGATCCTAGTTGATCGGAATCGTTTTTCACTTATGAGATCCTAATATTGGGCAAAGCTTCCATGGCAATCTTGGTTAATATCAACTTTTGTTGCAATCTTTTTCAGCATGAAAATACAAAACCCTTACTAAAATCCTGAAACAAGGACTAATTTGAAAAAATAATAATTTTTTGGATCTAAAAACAATTACAAGTTATGGACCAAATTCGTATTAATTTACACCATCTCAACTTATTTATTTTTTTAAAATTTTTTTTCCTTTTTTATTTGTTTTGTTTGAGTCGTTGAGATGCCTTTAAACTTTTGACAAATTCAAGTCAACATCAAGAGAATCTTGGGCAAAGCTTCCATGGCAACCTTCTTTTCTTTACTATTAACTTCTCTTGCAATCTTTCAAAATGAAAACACATGCCTCAAGTAGACCTCTTGTTCGAGGCTTTCAACCCACCCAAAAAATGGTGAATACCAGCCCCACAACCAAAAAAACCCGAAACCAGTCTGGAGCTTTGATAGGTTCCAACGATGATCTTTTAATTGAAATCCTTCTCCGGCTGCCTGTTATCTCTGTTGTTCGATTCAAATCTGTATCCAAACACTGGCTATCCCTTTTGAGTCAACGACCTTTCACCCTCATGTATAAAAATGTTTCCATCTCACCTGGATTTTATATTCACAACAAGTATATTCCATTTGATGTTGAGAACCAAATTGCTCCTCTCGAAATCTATCCTCATGCTTGTGGTATTAGAATCGTGCAATCTTGTAATGGATTACTACTTTGCTGTACAATGCAGAGGATCCAAGAACGTAAATATTATGTATTCAATCCCACGACCAAGCAGATTGCGTTTATCCCATCTATTCCTGGAGGCTGGAATGTTCGTAAAACTATCACTTTTATGGGTCTGGCATTTCAACAAACAGATTGTGTTCACTACAAAGTTGTTTGCTTTCATCATGCTCAGCATGATGAGAAGCTGTTTCAGATTCAAATCTACTCATCGGATGCACGGAAATGGAAGATTTCAGACGAATCGTTCTCTTTCTCTGCACCTTATTATGAATCCATAGGCTCGGGAGTTTATTGGAATCAAGCAATTTACTGGGCTCCCTTCTCTGCTAATCCATTGTACTTTAAGATCGACACAGAAGAGTTGCAATCGCTGTCATTTCCGATTGAGGCGGCAGTGGAATCTTTGGGAGGTGGTTCACAAGGAGCAATGCGGCTTTACTTTGGGGAGTCACGAGGCCATCTGCATTTGGTGGTGAAGGCAGATCGCAGTGAGACCCATTTGCATCTGATCGTGTACGAGATGTTGAACGATCGTTCAGGGTGGTTTGTTAAGTATCGATTGGATCTTGATGAGCTTCTGAACTCTTACCCTGAGATCAGTACACGTTTTTATAAATTTCAGGTGTTAGATGTGGTGAGAGGCGAAGAAGAAGATGAAACATTCATGGTGTTCATGATTCCAGGGAATAAAATCATAAGGTACAATGTTGCTGACAAGAGCTGTAAGCAGATATATGATCTCTGGCTGCTTCTTAAAAAAAAGCAGAAATATGATCTGAGCTCCGTTATCGATGGACCAATTGAGCATTCTGAAGTTCATCGTTATATTGATACAATAGTTTCCTTCTAAAATGTCCAATTTTATGTAAATTTATTGATTATTGCTTCATTAAGATTACAAATTGTGTGAAAAATAGCAAACTGATATTGCTTCATTACTATTAATAATAAAAAAGTTTATCTACGTTGATTTTATTGGTAACGAAATTGCCATGGGATAACCAAATTCCAAATTCAATGGTGTCAAACTGTTGAGAGGTTGATAACTGTAGTCGGGTATCACTTTCTTATAACAAAATATATTTAGAACAATATATTGCGTTATTGTGTCATGGTAGCCATACGAAAGGCCTTCTTATTTATCAGCAAGTCTTCTTGACGATCCAGTGCCATTATTGTTTATTTGAGCTCCTTTGGATGTGAATGCTTGATTTTAATAAACTAAATGATCTGATAGTGCATTTTTTTCCTTCGACAAAGCTTAAGATCTTTTTGGTTATTAGCCCCTAATCAGAAAATTAGTGTTAGCTAACTTGCCTACAATCTTTGTCATCCCTCTTGATTTTGAATATGATAGGATGGAGTAATTTAGTGAGATATCATGCTAATGTAGGAGACTAGAACAAGGATAAAAAAACAACTGTCAAATTTAAGTATTCAACCCTCTGTATGATATGTAATTTTGGAGAAAGAGGAAATGGTTTATTAATTTATTATGATTAATAAATTAATTATTAATTGATTTCATTCAATATGGAATTAATTTTGGGTCAATTGAATTTAATTAGAGGTGTAACGGTTAATCAGTAATTGTTTAATAGTTGAGCAAACGAAGGATTCTAGATCCTTCCTTGCTTGGATGATTTTGGAGGCTCGTTGGGGAGCTCCCGAAAGCCTTTAGGTATTGATAAGGATAACCACTTGATTTGGATTAATTTAACATTATTATAAATGTAAATTAACGTTTATCCTAGATACCTAACAAGCATAAATAAACTCCTTAAGGTATTATTTTAGGCCATCTCTTCTCTTGGAAACCCTTCGCCGAGAATTTCGTCCCTCCCTTCTCTCTCAAAGTTGTCTTCTAGTTTCAGGGTTTAGGTGTGAGCCATTAGAGGCAGTCATATTTTTGGTGCTAGCTTTTTAAAGATCAAGAAGGGATTCAAGGATATTGTTTACTAGTGCAATATCAAAGGTATGTAACCCTAACTTGAAATTTTCAATTATAGCTAGGGTTTCTCATAGTTTTCATAAGTATGTTGCTTTTGGTTGTTAAAAGACATAGATTCAAACTTGGTTGCTTGTACCATTAAGTGTTAAGTGATTTTTCTACATGTACATTGTTTTTTGTAACCTATAAACTCATCATTGGTATCAGAGCCATGTCTTAGAATTACACGTGTATAATAGATGAAACCTGCAACACAAAAAAAATCGAAAGCCCCGCCGCATTTTCCAAAAATTGTTTTTTTGGTTTTGGCTACCTATTTCTGTTTGTTAGTAGGTTTAATTTAATTCCTTGTCTATTATTTTAACTGATAAAATTAGAATTCTATAATGTAAGATAAATTTAAAACCCTAATTCGAATTTTGAGGAATTAAATAAGGAAACCTAATCTTTAACTATAAGATAATTAAATGAATTATTCTTTATGGATTTCAATATAAAATTTAATTCATGGTTAACAAAAAGATAAATATTAAATCCGTAATTAGTTTAAATGATTAATTAATTAACTGGTAATTCAAAAAATTAAATTTAAACCTTTAAACTTTAAAATGTTTTTAAATACACCCTACACATATACAACCTATACATATATAAGAGCCTTAATATTATATGTATAACTAAAAGTCAGTCGAATCAATAGTAGGCCTCATTCACGAAGCTACAGTATAAGAGAGGTATAAGAAAACGACCTATAAAATAATCATCTAATGGGACTCCTTTTCACCCACCACTTCTTTGTGTGGTGGATGGACGTTAGTCGAACGGGTTTGATTGTACATAAACAACATTGTAAGTATAATGAATAAAGTAATAGAACATTTTACAAAATCTCACTCTAGTTACTTTAGGAAGAATGTGAAATGTATGTTAATCCATGAAAACGCACATCATTTCTTTTTTAGTCATTGGTGGAATGTATGTGGTTAACCGACACATCAATATGAGTTCATAAACAACATCTAGTATGCCATGCAGGTTTGCATGGTTATTCACATCTTGGTTGTGATCCTTGGTATCCCAATCACAAAGAGAAGAGCATAATCTGAGATTAAACATGTCATTGATAAGATTTAATGAATCTCAAAAATCTAGGAGTTTCATATTAGATTGAAATTGGTAATGTGCCTTACGTACCCAAATAAATTTGCAATTTGATTACGACATCCCTCTTCTCAATTTCGTATTGCTTTTTTAGATCCTAGCCTTGCATATTAATTTGGGTTAAAATATTAAGGATTAATCAACTAACATAAACTTTTCTCTTATCATAGATGTCTAGAAATGGTGATACTCTTACTACTCAAACCTCTACTCCTAATTCAAACTTCACTCTCCTTTCGATTCTATCAAAGGAAAAACTCTTTGGTCCAAACTATATGGACTGGGTACGCAACATGAAAATGATTCTTCGTTATGAGAACAAAGAGTATGTTCTCGATAACCCTATTCCTGAGATTGATGAATTGACTGCTACTTCCCAAATAACTTGCTCTTCACAAGCAATATGTTAATGATGCCACAAAGGTAGCTTGCATTACGATTGCAACTATCGTACCTATTCTACAAAAGTCATTTGAGGACTACTGACCATACGAGATAAACTCGGATCTTGTTGAAATGTTTCACAAGAAATCAAGACAAGAACGACATGAGGTTGTCAATTCACTAATGGTGTATAAGCTTAACGAAGGAGATTCTGTTTGTGGTCACGTACAAAAGATGCAGAGACATGTGGAAATACTGGAGAAGCTCAATGTAAAATTCGATAAGGAGTTGGCCATTAACATGGTCTTAAACTCCTAACCTGCTAGTTATGATCAATTCATCCTAACCTATCATCTAAACAACACCGAAACGACATTGATACAACTCCTTAATTTATTGCAAACTGTTGAAGCAAGAATGAAAAACTCCCATGTCCCTGCTGCAACAACTGCTCTTGTCATGGCCGTCAATGATGGCAAAAGAAAAAAAGGAAGGCAACCGCCCAACCCAATTAGAAAGAGAACTCCTATGTTGGCAGGTCTAGTAGTGGGTCAAATGGGAAATCTAAATTTGACGTTCCTACTGTCAGTGATCCTAAAGAGGCTACTTGCTTTCACTATGATGAGAAAGGGCATTAGAAGAGAAGCTTCCCAAAAAACATGCAAGAGTTTAAGGAAGGAAACATCAAGCCATCTTGTTCTTCATCAGGTAGATATAGTATTCATATCAACAACACACAACTTGCTAATTCTTGGCTCCTTGATATAGGATGTGGTTTTCACATTTGCTCTGATATGCAGGGTTTAAGAAGAAGTGAAGAAATCGAGCATAGAAGATTGAACCTGATCATGGGGAATAGTCGTTCTTTGCTTGTTACTAAGATTGGATCTTATGAACCTATGCTAGATAGTGGTGTTAGGGCTGAGTTATTAAATTGCTGTTATTTTTATGATATTAGTATAAACATAATTTCATTTCATGTATTTTTTAGACAAGGATATCGCTACTCATTTAATAATCATAATGGTTCTATTTTGCTTTATAAGAATGGTATTTTTTGTATTAAAATATTTTTCTTGTAATGGTGTGTATGAAATTGTTATGTGTGTTGATAACTTAGGCAATGGTGTATTTAATATTGATTCTTCTAATGGTATAAACAAAGCATGCTTATGACATTTTCTTCTTAGACATATAAACAAGAAATTAATCGCCCAACTCCAAAAGGATGGAGTTTTGGAATCATTTGACCTAAGATCAGATGATGAATGTGAATCATGTCTATTGGGCAAAACGATTAAGTCACCTTTCATAGGAACATGTGAAAGAGGTGCATGTTTGTTAGACCTAATACATACAGACATATGTGGACCTTTCAGATCTGCCACAAGGTATGTTAATTGCTACTACGTGACATTTACTAATGATTATAGCAGATATGGATATATCTATTTAATCAAACATAAATCAAAAACTTTTGAAAGGTTTAAGGATTTTAAACAAGAAGTAGAGAATTAGTTGGGCAAGAAGATAAAGATGGTCCGATCTGATAGAGGTGAAGAATATCTTAGTATCAAGTTCATCGACTACTTCAAGGAATATGGGATCATTTCACTATTGACACCTCCTAGGACACCATAACTTAATGGTGTGGCTAAGAGGTGCAATTGAACATTGCTAGACATGGTTCGTTCCTTGATAAGTCGATCTACTCTTCCTGTATCGTTTTGGGGGTATACCTTAGAAACAGTCATCCATATCCTAAATATTGTTCTTACCAAGAAGAATGCCAAGACACCTCATGAAATGTGAACATGGAAACCTCCTTTACTTGCATATATAAGGTATGGGGTTGTGAGGTTCTCTTTAGACAAGAAACTCAAGAAAACGTTGAACCCATGGCCGAGAGGTGCTTTTTCATTGGTTACCCACAAAAGTCCTTTCGGTACTTGTTCTACAGACCAAATGAAAACATGGTCTTCATAGCTCGGAGACGAGTCTTTGTGAGAGAGAGCTTATATTCAAAGAGGATAGTAGGAGTACAATTCATATTGAAGAGATTCAAGAGTCATCTAATGAAGGAACCTTAGATGACACTAGTACTCATATTGGGGATGAAATGCCAGTTGAGCCCATTAACAATTCGTTACCTCTTCATCGATCTAGTAGACTTTGCATGCCACCTGATTTTTATCGTTTCCATATAACTACAGATGAGGACATGCTTATCAGTGATAAAACATTGGTAAGTTTGGATGAAATGGCTAACTACAAGGAAGCGATGGCAGACCCTAAGGCTGCTAAATGGAAGGAGGCAATGGATAGCGAGATTCAGTCCATGTATGATAATCAAGTATAGAACTTGGTTGATCGTGTACATGGTTGAAAGACAGTAGGTTGCAAATGGATCTTCAAGAAGAAAAACAACATGGATGGAAAATTACACACGTTCAAAGATAGACTGGTTTCAAAGGGCTTTACTCAAACCCAAGGGATTGACTATGATGAGACTTTCTCACCAGTATCTAAGATTAAGTTTATTAGAATATTGTTTGCCATTGTTGCCTTTTATGATTATGAGGTATGAAAAATGGATGTTAAAACTGCTTTTCTAAATGGGAAGCTTGTTGAGGACATCTACATGAGTCATTCTGAGGGTTTTGAACATGTCAAATTTTTTTATAAGGCGTATAAGCTTGAGAAATCCATCTATGGATTAAAACAATCATCTTGTAGCTAGAATCTTTTTTTCCATGAGAAAGTCAAAGAGTTTGGATTCTCTAGAAGCAAAGATGAGACTTGCGTATATGTCAAATATAGTGGGAGTGTAGTAACTTTCCTAGCATTGTATGTTGATAACATACTCCTCATATGAAAACAATATTCCAACATTGCAAGAAGTAAAGTATTGGCTTGAGAAGTGTTTCGCTATGAATAATCTAAGAGAAGCGACATACATTATTGGAATAAGGATTTACAGGGATAGCAAGAAACGTCTTATTGGACTTAGCTAGAGGACATACGTGGATAAAATATTAAAATGGTTCAATATGGAAAATTCCAAGAAATAGAATACATGAGTCGAGTTCCACATGCATCGACTATAGGATTAATCATGTATGCTATGGCATGTACTCGTCCTGATGTGTCTTATGCTTTAAGTATGGTAAGTTGCTTCCAATAAAATCCAGGCAGAGCCCATTGGACAACAGTTACAGATATTCTTAAGTATTTGCGAAGAACCAAAGACATGTTCTTAGTTCTTAGTGGCAAGGATACGTTAAGAGTGAGTTGTTATAGTGACACCAACTATCAAAAAGATAAGGATAACTTTTGTTCTTAATCTGATTGGGTATTCTTATTGAATGGGGGAGCGGTAATTTATAAGAATTCCAAGCAGAACACAGTGGTTGATTCTACTTGTGAATCAGAGTACATCGCAACAAAAGAAGCATCGAATGAAGCAACTTGGTAAGAAAATTTCATCAAGGATCTTGGAGTCGTTTCGACTATTTTATAACCAATGGAACTCTATCGTGTCAATGAAAGAGCGGTTGATTTGAACAAAGGACCGAAGGATCATGGAAGGACCAAGCATATTGAGAGAAAATACCATTATATCCGACATAAAGTTGAAGATGGAAATTTATTGGTGAAACGAGTATCATCATAAGAAAATCCTGCTGATCCTTTTTACTAAGCCATTGTGCAAGGTCGAGCATATCGAGCATGCTAAGAGTATTGGATTAAGAGATGATATTAGTTTTAGTGATTAGTTGATAACTTGAAACTTTCCAACAATATAAATTGTAATTGTTTTGGTTATTAAATAATAGAGATTTATTTATGAGTATGTGTATTGCCTTCTTCGGTTATTTATTATTGTGTTTCATTTTGCATGTTTACTTCCCGAATAATTTAGTATTCAAATTCCACAGTCGATCATACTTTTGGAAATAGTAGTGAGTTAAGACCGTCATAGAGCTATAGTAGATTGTTCATAGTAGTTGAACATGGCAAGGTGATTGCTACTATACTCATGAGTACCTGAAATATGGATTTATGTATTAGATAAATCCGCGCTTAGAGATTACTTCATGGATTCAATAATGAACAAAACTAGGACGATAATATCTTCTATTCCTAAACATAGATATATAAGTCTTATTTTGCAAAAAATTGTGCTTTAATTTACTCAAACGTATCTGGTAACTAATTATTATAAAGAGTAATTTCATGCATGATTTGGTAAGTAGAATGTATGATTATATAGTTAAAGTTTATTCATCCTTTTTTCCCTAACAGGAAAAGCGATATCTTTGGGCCCCTTGGTAATTTGATGTTGACATTGTAGTGATGGGCCCAACCAGGACTAGATTGATGTGTTCAATTAGTAGTCTAATGACGTCATAAAAAAATTGGGAAATCAGGAAACAGAATCTTGGACAATGAGATTGATTCTAATCCATGTCTTGCATCCATACAATATCAGGAATAACGAAGGTATAGTTGACCACTTATCTTAGGACCAATGTATGATATGAGTCAGAGTTCGGTAGTTGCTTTGGAAAGCACACTTTAGTAGTTGGTTCAGGGTTATACTTGCAATTGTAGTTATAGACTTATCCAAGTGGGAGACTGTTGGATTAAGGTGTTTAAGCCCATAACTAAATTGGTATATTCTTGTAACTAAAAGCAAAGTCCTTTTTGGGTTGCCCTCATAACTAGAAATAATTTAGAATGACATTTTGGAGAAAGAGAATACGGTTTATTAATTTATTATGATTAATAAATTAATTATGAATTGATTAGAAATAATTTGGAATTAATTTTCGGTCAATTGGAATTAATTAGAGGTGCAAGGATTAATCTGTAATTGCTTAATAGTTGAGAAAAGGAAGGATTCTACATCCTTCCTTGCTCGAACGGTTTCAGAGGCTCCTTAGGGAGCGTCTGGAAGCCTTCAAGTATTGATAAGGATAACCACCTGATTTGGAATAATTTAATATTATTTTTAATTCAAATTAGGGTTTATCCTCGATACCTGACAAGTATAAATAGACCCCTTAGGGTTTTATTTTTGGCTATCTCTTCTCTTGGAAACCCTTGGCCAAAAATTTCATCCCTCCCATCTCTCTCTCAAAGTTGTCTTCTAGTTTCTGGGGTTAGGGTGTGACCCAGTACATGCAACCATATTGTTGATGCTAGCTTTCTGAAGATCAAGAAGGGTTCAAGGATATTGTTTACTAGTGCAATATCAAAGGTATGTAACCCTACCTAGAAAATTTCGATTATAGCTAGGGTTTCTCATAGTTTTCATAAGTATCTTGTTATTGTTTGTTAAAAGACATAGATTCAAAGTAGGTTGGATGTACCCTTAAGTGTTAAATGATTTTTCTGCATGTACATTGTTTTTTGTAACCTATAAAACCTATCAATAGAAACACATCTCAATCACACATTAATGTAAAACGTTAACCTTTGTAATGGAGATAGTACCAATGTTAATTTTTTAACTTTTTCTTTTGTCAATATTTTCATATCAGATTTCAATGATTTGAGACATCATATGTATATTGAAGGAAGTGTTTGGCGGCCTATGGGCCACATGGAAAAAGGTTGACAAAGAACATCATGATGCAATGTGGCAACACTTCATGGTTTGTACTTAGTAGTTTTGTGATTTATCAAAGTAAAACTTAGAGTAAAATGAAATAGATAATTGTATGAGTGATCTACATATAGGGTTTCTACGTCTGCCCCAAAGAGTCTGATGTTCTTTCTTACAAGGTTTGGATAAATGTATGAAAGTGCATTGCTTTTCAAGATATAACAACAAACTAGTCTATTTGTGTAACACCGAAAATTTTCAAACAAAATTTTCATTTAAAATCACATAATTCTCATAACACATTTCACAAAAATCTCATTTAATTAATTTACAACTCGCAACTCCATAATTGTTTGATTAAAATCTAGGATCCTCAAAAACATAACTCTTTCACTGGTGTGTACAATCAAGTCGGTGCCTTCCTGCGATCCTGAGAAAAACCTGAAACACATAACACATAACACGGTAAGCACGAAGCTTAGTGAGTTCCCCAAAATACCACACACAGCTCATTAGCCACTTGAGGCTATAACACAGTAAGACCCTCCGGTCAATGTGTCTCAGTGGGACCCTTCGGTCCCATAACTCAGGTGGACCCTCCGGTCCTAACTCAGTAAGCACAGAATAATACACAACATAAATCACAAAGACATAATGCAAGATATCTCAGTACTCAATATAAACACATAAGACATCTTCGTCACACAAAGACACCACTCATGGTAAGTATAGTGAGAAGTCTCACCTTGACAACAAGCAATCATCCTCGCACTCGAATCTCGAACTAGCCACCGCCTAACACATAGGGTAATTATCTCAATAAATACTCGATTCTCAACTCTAAGTAAACCGAAGGTTATTCTTCCTCTTTCTAACTCTTGAAGTGGGTAAAAGACCATTTTACCCCTCCATGGTCTCCATTACTCATGTTTGACCAAACCCTAAAGTCAACAGTAGTCAACTCGAGTCAACAATCCATGTTTGACCCGACTCGCCGAGTACACCTATGTGACTCGTCGAGTCTACTCGTTTCCTCAGAAGCCTCGTGAAGGTCCAGCTTAGCTCGTCGAGTTGACCCCCAACTCGCTGAGTTATCACATGATCAAGCTCATCGGGACAAACCCTAACCGACTCGTCGAGTCGACTCATCGACTCGGCGAGTCCATTCAGACTCGTTTCTCATTCAGACGATTTCAAGGCAGAAAAACTTCCCAAACTTAGATCTACGTTCTCAGGGCTCGATTATCACATAAAGTCACGAGCTTTATGTCTATGCATGACATATGTTGCTCTAAATGGCAATATAACTCTAAAAAGGATGTTTAACCACAATAACTCTTATATGGTTGAATAAAGCTATAATCTTTGGACTCTCTGGACCTCACAAGGTCCAGATCTGAAGTCTAGGCCTCCTAATATACTCCATGCACTTATTGTCCCAACAAAAGGTAGAAAAAGCCCTAACTTCCATAGTCATGAGATCCAACTAATAAGATGAGAAAGGTGTAGACTTTATACCTTCTACATAAGCTCCACGTGAAGAAATGCTAGAACCCACAGCCTCTTCTCGTTCCTTGCTTGTTGCTCACTCCTTTCCTTCCAAAAGATTCACCAAAAACACTTGATATTTGTAACGCCCGTAGATTCGGGCTAGTCAATTTAGAGATAATAGGGGTCGAAAACGACTTTTTGAAAAAAAATATTATTTAGAATAAATAATCTTAACCAAGTTGTAGAATACGTCTCAAGGGTTCCGTACATATAAATAACGTTGAAATCCGAGTTATAACGAAGAAGTTATGGTCCGTCGAAGTTTTGCGGTAAAACCGGCACGACACCGGGAGACGTAAATAGTGAATTTACGATGGAGGACTTTTTAGCCTTAGAAATCTAAACAAAAGTTTTAGTATACGTTAAACCGAGAACATACAAAGAAAGAACGCCCAAATCTGACTTCGTATGAGGAAGTTATGAATTTTCTAAGATTTGGCTTAGCAGTGCACAGCCCGAACCTCTAATTTTAGATCGAGCGGTTTTTGGCCTACGCGACCTAAATGAGAATTGAAGATCTCATTAATAGGAACTCAACGGTAAAAAGACAAACGAAAACAGAGTCCGTATGTAGAAGTTATGAATTTTACGCGGACATTTAACAGTATAATCTCCTCGTACTGTTAAATTTAAGATCGGTCGAGAATTAGCCGACGGAGTCAAAATGAAAGTTGTAGATCTTATTTTTACCTACGCGTGGATATAAAGAACGTCAAAAACGGAGGTTGTATGTGAAAGTTACGGATTTTAGAAGTCGGAAGTGTGATGTGCGAAAATGGGTGATGTGGCACAATCTTGGCCATTGCTTTCTCCCCAAGTCTTGCCACTAGATGGTGACATGTGGCACCAAGTTCAGCCATTTTCACCCTATAAATAGAACCTCTCCCACCCTCATTTTCTTCACACCTTTCTCATTCTTTCTTCTCTTTACTCTCTCTCTAGCCCCGAAACCCCCCGAAAAGCCTAGGGAACCTCCCTAGCACGAGGCGGAAGCCTCGGAGTGCTTGAAGGCTGTGAGAAGAAGAGCTTTTCGGCTCGGGAACGCTGCTCCAAGCAAAGCCCGATTTTCTATAAAACCCGCTGTAAGTGAGCTACGCCTACGCTATTTTTAATATAGCTTTTATTTAATTATAGTAACGTTATTAGGTACTTATAATAAGTACTTGGGCTATTATTATGGGTTATATAAGTATTGTTTAACGCTTATATAATAGTAATAATAGCTAGACTATTAATTAGTCTCGACGAATAATAGACTAAACTCTAGTGGTAATAATACTAGGTTTCGTCGAAGGAAATTATTTTTAAGAAGCGGAGCGCTGTCTGAGTTCGGAATCACCACCTTTTCAAGTGAGTGCATAGTTACTTTCATCTTACACATAGATATGAAGTATTTTATATAAATTACGTGCTATGTGTGCATATTATTTGAATACTTGCTGTCTATGCTGGATGAACGATTTTATACATGTTCTAAAAGATTTAAACGATATATTTATTTTATATCTACAAATATGTTGCGGATGAAACATGGGTAGATGAAATAGTTAGTGTGTGATGAAATAAAATGATGAGAGATAGGTGATGATAATTAGGTAAATAGATGATGATGAATAGGTGATGTAGGATGAAAGGAGATACCATAACCTTAACCGGCAATGTGGCGATGTAGTCATCTACCAGAGTATAGATGGCGACCACGAACTATTCTAGACAACCCCGTGGAAACACCAGCAGGCCCATAACCTGTAGGTGATGAATTACGAGTTCAGGCGATGTTGTAACTACGTATTCATGCGATGATACTCTAACCCCTTACTATGAATTATGAGTTCAGGCGATGTTGTAACTACGTATTCATGCGATGATGCCCTAACCCTTGTTGGGCACGTATTGAGGGAGTAATCCCTGAATCAATACTGTCTATGCGATGTAGGCGATGATCCTTAGGTAGAGTCCTTAGGAACAAACATATAAGGAAATGCAATGTAAGGAGATGAGAGGTAAATATGATGTAGGAGACGATCCTTAGGATAAATCCTTAGGGAAGGTACTTAGGAATAAAGAAGATAATGGGGATGAGTAATTGGGTTAATTGTTTGATGATTAAACATAATAATTATATTATTATGGGTTGAAAACCCTATGTACTCACCATGTTTCCCAACCTGACCCACTCAGTTTACTTGTATCACAGGTGACGAGGTGAAGTTACATTACACTGAGAGATTAAGGAGATATAGATCACTAGTGTAAATGAATGTAAGTTCTGTTTATGCTTATGTTTCTGTATTGACGATGACATCCCAAATGTTTTAAAATGAATAAAAATACATTTCTTCGGAAATGCTTTGATAATGAAATTATCATGTTTTTCTGGGAACAAATTCCGCAATGTTTTTATTAAAAGAGATACTCTGATTTTTATAAAGCATAAACAAAATCGGTCTTTTCTGGCTGTGAAAATGGGGACGTCACAATATTAGCTCAAGCACTCTCTCTTAGCTTCAATGGCCGCTAAGGGTTTCACACATGAGAGTTGGGCAGCTGGTGAGGCGCATTTGAGGTTATAAGTCCCCTTAAATAGGCCCCAACCCTGGGAATTTAGGGTTTCCTTGCACAGCACCAACTCGGCGAGTCGGCATACTGACTCGTCGAGTCAGTTCATTAAACCCACACGGATAACTCGACTCTACTCGACGAGTTGGACTCACAACTCGTCGAGTAGCTCCATAAATCTCAGAATTACTCTTACAATGATATACCTGAAAATTCGGATGTTACAATTTGTCTATAATGACATCCTAGTTTCACTAAATGAAAGACTAAGTATGGTGATGATACTAGTTGGCATCCCCTCTTGGATAATGAAACATGGTGTGGTGTTTCCGGAGGGGTCAAGAAAGGAAAAATATTTGGATCCGCATATGTGTCTGATCTGATGGATTTTTGGAAGGAACAGCTAGTACAATAACATCCCAACATGTTCGCTTAATTTTATCCATTATAGTATACACTTATACATACATTCACTATAAATATATACATTATATATATAAAAATTCCAAAAATCAGATTATATAGAACCCGTTGGTTGCCAAAGAACGATGTCGGTGTTGCAGTGACGGTACTCCGATAACAACAGTGATAGAATTCCGAAAGCAAGAAGAAATTAGTGGAACAAGCTGAAAAATCGTGAAAGCGGTATAAAATCTGGTATTTTGGTTACTGGGATAATATAATTAGAAAGAGAAAAGGGGGAGGAGAAGCACATATGATGTCGTTGGTACTATGGTGGTCATCGTTGATAATTTTTGTCGTCGATGGTAGTGGAGGTGATTGTTGGTGGTCTTTGTCGATGAAAATCCGATGAAATCGAAGAAATCATTATCAAATCGTCGAAGAAATTGCTAAAGAGAAAAGGGTTGTAGATACGGGAAAGAATGAACCGAAGGGGATTAGTTTTCGATGACCATTAGCGGCAATGACTTTTAGCGTCGACAATATGAAAATAGTGGTGACGGTGTACAATTAGCGGCGACACGTTGGAGGAAACTTTTCGCGGGCCATTTTTTCGAGCATTAGCAGTGAAACTAGTCACCACTGTTGACTTCTGTGGTTAACCCAACAACTTACCCAGTCCATCAGTTTTTAGTAGCTGACTCGAAAATTGACTGTTACGCCCTAAAGGAAAAAACCAATGCACACAACTTTCTTTAGTTTTCTTCATCGCCATATCGACGTCGTCGTCACCAGCGTCGCCACCTGCCTCCGCCAATCGCAACCTCTGCCTATCACAACCTCCGACCTGCACATAAGTATTTCATTTTTTTATAAAATCTTTTTCTAATGTTGGGTGTTGTATGAACAAAATATATTGGTATGTTTATGACAAGTTCATCCGAAACAAAACCTATCTTGGTATGATTATGAACGAATATAATGTTAAGATTGTTATTTTTGAAATCTATCTTCTTATGTTGAATGTTCTTACATCTTTGTTTCATCTTCAAATCGACATACACAAAAACATAGGTTGAGTCCATGAATGTAGATGTTATTCGATTATTGTTAATTTCTGCATGTACTGTAATTGCATATTTCAATTTTTGGAATGGGGTTCGTAATTAAAGTTCATGCTCCTCTTCTTGTTATTTATGTTTGGAGGTCATGTAACTGCTCGTGTTAACCATCCTCATCTATGGAAGTATGGAAGTAGACAATTGTTTTCGGACCTTTGTGAGAGGAATTAGAGTTGATATGCTTATGATTTTATGTATCTACCAATCGATTTCATGTATGTTTTCATCAAAATCCCAAAATTTAAAGACTAATATGTTTTTTAACTTTTACAATTATATCCTTAAAAAACATGATTTGAATGCATATAAGGAGATAATGAAAAAAGGGAGGGCGTTTGAGATGCATTAATAACAATTTTATATTTACTCATAATACATGTATTTGACGGATTATTATAATGATGATTAGTATAAATTTCTCATGATTGTGGATTATTGTTTTTGCAGAAGTAGATTTGAGGAAAGGGAAAGCTGAAGCTAAAGGTGTAAAGGAGGAGGTAAGGGGGAGTGAAGGGTAAAATGGATAATTGAACATTGAAGAGATATATGTGAAGAAATGACCCTATCATGAATGAATGGAAGTTTTGATATGCATTTATGGGTGTGTTTTTGGTTCTTTGTTTTGTTCCCCCATGCTTTTACATACATACATGATGTTTTTGGTTCTTCGTTTTGATGCAACACTCCATTAGTAGTAGTTGAAATATGATTATTTCAAGAGCAATTTGAAGCAACTTAGAAGGAAGTTATTTAGTTAAAACAATGTAATTTTAATGTTTATTTATTTAATATGTAAATAGTACTTAATAGTATTGAATGTTTTTATAAAAAATGTAATGTCATAAATTAAATGGTAAATCTTTAATTATTATAAAAAATGTTGTTTAAGTGTAATATAGTCATTTCGCATACTTAGTCAAATGCAATATCAAACAACAAGTTTCGGTCATAACTTCTAACTTAGTATGCTTCTAACCCAGTTAGCAGCTATCAAACGACGCCTATGAACATCTCATATCTAGTTCACATGGTTTCGGGGAATAGACGTATGAAATAAAAGAGTCTTTAGTTCAATCATTTCCAAGTAATTCTATTAATTTAATTACTCTTAATGTTAATATTTAAACACGATTAAATAAAAAAACAAATTCTAGTTTAGTAGTGCTTATTTTAATTGCTTTGTTTACAAATTAGTATTATTATTTTGAAACGGCAAATTATCTAAACCTACTTCTATATATCACTTATGTCTCCTAAAATACTTGAACTCATGACATCTCATTTGAAATGATCACTCCTTAGGCCAAAGACCTTTTGGTATTATTTTTTTTGTTAGAAGACCAAATTTCAAAATTTGACATTAAATTTATATTTAAAATTTAATTTAAAGAGATAGTCACAAAAACTGACCACATTATTATGCGAGATATATGCAAATAATCTAACTTTTACCAAGTTACCAAAATAACGATTAAATACAAAATGGTTGATGACCATCAAATACAAAATAGGCATTTCGGATTTTCATATTTGATTAATATATAATGTCTTTTTTTGCACCAAACAATTTTCAAATAAATCCCTTAACATTTTTGATTTGGAACGTGCATCTAAATTCGAAATAGTTTTTTTTTCTGTACAAAATGCTGTGAAATCCAAAATATAGTTTTTTATGTTAGAAAATGTATTTTTGATATAACATAAAATTAGTCCAAAACAAGTTCAAAATAGATCCATTTGGGACGGTGGTTATTTATGTAAATGGGCTCAACATTTAGTTATAAAGATGTAAACTCACATTTATGCGGGTTATTTTTATGATTATACATTATTTAAATTTTTTTTTTATGAAATGGTCCTTTTTTTTTTGTTTCCGTCTCATGCCTAGAATATGTTTGGACCAACCATGTATTAGATATATTAGCTATATGGTCTTTCAACATTACGAATATAGTCATTTTCAAATAAAAAAAGAGCCTATGTTAAAGTTGACTTCCGGAAATCTTGACTTATTACATTGTGAAATATTCTAAGATTATATTTACATTTTTTATATTAAGATAGAGATGTTTTAAAATAGAATGTCAAAAAGCATCATGGATACATGGGTTCAACTAAAAATTATATGCAATAAATAATACATCCACTTAATCAAAGCTTAAGACTTGCATTTAAGGTTTAACAGTTGCATTACAAAACCAAACAATTGAAGCGATTCAAGAAGAAGGTAACCCCACTATTTTCAGAAGTTGCATCTTTTTTATGTGGTTTGCATGTTTTAATCACCTTTGTTATCATCTAATCATTTTCTTCTATCTAATTGTTGCAGAGGAAATTAAGCTAACATTCTGAATGGAAGATGCAAATGTGGAGTCCGGAGAAGTAGATAACATTGGGAATACTGTTAAATTTCTACTTGATTGTAAAGAAAACGGAGAGGTTCTAGGCAAACAAGTGCCACCATCAATTTACATGGTTCCTAGTGCGATCCGAGATCTCAGCCCAACTTGTTTCAGTCCGAAGGTGGTGTCTATTGGGCCTCTTCACAGACATGACGAACATTTACAAGGATTTGAGATTCAAAAACAAACTTATTTACATAATTGGTTGCGTCGACTAGGTACTGTGCCAAACCAAACACTCCGAACATGTGTTGAGAAGGTGATTCAATCAATAGAAATAATCAAGGAATGTTATGGAAGATCAGTGACCTACAACGATCTTGAACTTGCGAAGATGATGGTAATAGATGGTTGCTTCATACTTGAGTTCATTCAGAATGAATCAGAAAAATCATCCGGGTGTAACATGATGATTACTCCGTTGATTGTTTATGACCTGCTACTGATAGAAAACCAAATCCCGTTTTTTGTTCTTAAAATCATATTTGACTGTACTATTGTAGCATCTGGAAGAATGCACATCAACTCCTCATTTACCCAGCATATTAGCGTACTTCTAGGATACTACAAAGTCTTTGAATCAAATTCTGTAGTACCCAATGTCAGCCTAGATTCCACTACTGATCATCTTCTTCACTTTGTACATAAATATTACCAGCCTGTGGAACCGATGCCATCAGTGTTTGTTGAAGCAAATCCAAAAGGCCACACAGCTGTGGAATTGCATAGGGCAGGGATGAAATTCAAGCCTAATGAAGATGAGAATTGGGCAATGGCTTTAAAACTGGAATTACAATTACCCTCATCTTTTTTTTCATGGTTACCGATTTTCACAGCCATTCCCCCATTTTCATGGTTACAATGGCCTACTCTGAAGATGCCAATAGTTTGTATTCATGATATGAGTGAATTGGTTCTTCGGAACCTCCTTATATACGAGCAGTTTTCTGATGTTAATAAATATGTTACATCATATGTTTATGCCATGGATATGCTAATTGATACTCCGGAGGATGTTGCCATTTTGGTAAAATCAAAAGTCCTTACAAATCTTTCGAGTTCGAACGAGAATGCTGCAAATATGATAAATGGATTAGTCAAATTTGTTAGCATCCCAGATTTCTTTTATGATCATCAGTGGAAAGATATGGATGCATACTATAATAGTTACTGGCCCAATACTCTTGCAGGTTTGAAGGGTAAATATTTCAATAATCCCTGGAATGTAATTGCTCTAATTGGTGCACTTGTCCTGTTTGCACTTACCGTGGTTCAGACCTTCTTTACTATCAAGGCCGCAAATGCGACCAATGTAACTACGTAACTATTAGATTTTTATAGTTTTTTTCTTCCTTCGATGTACATGCTCTTACTTGTATGCATTTCCTTTCTTTTTCCTTCCTATAATCAAGTCTTTCATATTCAATCTGTATAAGTTTATTATATCTACGTCACAGTTTATATATATATATATATATATATATATATATATATATATATATATATATATATATATATATATATATATATATACCGGCACTAATTACTCCTTTTTTGAAACTTACACCCCGCTCCCGAGTTCATTTTAAGGAGAGAAAAGAAAGGAAATTGGTGGAAGTGAGAGAAAAGTAAAAAAAAATTTGGTATTCCTGAGTTTCATTAAAGGAAGGAAGTGGAAGGAAACGAAATGATCACTTTCCTTCCGATTTGGAGAGAAAGAATAAAATGTTTAATTTTCCTTCCATTTCTTTCCAACTCGGGAACACAAAAGACGAATTTTGCTCCTTTTTTTTTCTCTCTTTACTTTCTTTTCTTTACTACAACTCGGGAACAGGGTGTTAATGTTGCTTCATTGAGAAAACCCTAAATGTAAATTGAACATTAAGATATCACACATGACATTCCAATACCCACGATGAAACAAATTCATCCATAGTTAGTAGTTACATAATCCCAAAATCACCGATCTAAACCAAACCATAAGGAGAATTACCCTATTATGGCAAAATAAGTTTAATATGTATTGAATTAAATATTTATTGAAGGCATCAAACGATTTAATGTTTAACAAAGTCGTCAACAATATTGGACAAATAATAAAAGGATGCCCCAATATATTGCCTCTTCATTTCCTTCAACCAGCCTACATTAACCATCAAAATCGTTGACCCTAGGTTGTCTTCTCATCTGCGAATTTCTTCTGTCAAACCTCAATTTAAGAATGCTTTTTTCCCCTAATTCTCTACAATCACATTTGTCCAAGGCTCCAAGCTCTATCGTAACATTCAATTTTTTTCATAACATAAATAGTGACCATAACAATTTCTTGAAGTCTTCCCAAGATTGGGTTCGACATACATAATACAACGTAATAAACAACGAACTAATAAGTCTAAGGCTGTGTTTGGCGTGTAACGCCCGTAGATCAGGGCTAGTTAATTTAGAGACGATAAGTGTCAAAAATGACTTTTTAATAGAAGAATATTTAGAATAAATAATCTTAACTAAGTTGTAGTGGTCGTGACAAGGATTCCGGATATATAAAGAATGCCGAAATCCGAGTTATAACGAAGTTATGACATGTCGAAGTTTCGCGACAGAACCGGCATGACACAGTGCGGCGTAAATAGTGAATTTACGATAGAACGATATTTGGCCTTAGCGATCTAAACGAAAGTCGTAGAATACGTTAAACTGAGAGCGTGCATAAAAAGAACGTCTAAATCTGACTTCGTATGAGGAAGTTATGATTTTTTGAAGTTTCGGCTTAACAGTGTACAACCCGAAGTTCGAATATGAGATCGAACGATATTTAGCCGAAACAATCTAAACGAGAATTGAAGATCTCGTCGATAGTAGTCCAACAGTGAAAAGACAGACGAAAATGGACGTCGGACGAAGGAGTTATGATTTTCTATCGGAGTTTTCCTGTCCCGACCTAGTAAAAATAATATAATAAAAATAAATTCAAAATTAGACGACAAAATGTAAACGAGAGTTGTAGAGCATAATCTGACCTTCGCGTCGATATAAAGAACGTCGAAAACGGAGTTCGTATGCGAAAGTTATGAATTTCTGAAGTTCGGGGCGCGAAACCCCAAAACTGTCAGAGACCACGACGTGAAATCAGTGTTCACGACGTGAAATGTCTTCTGACGCCTCCTGGAGTATGCCAGACCCAACTTGCAATGACGCATGCAGTTACGATCAAGCCCATGACGTGAAAATACTGTTCACGACGTGAAAATCGAGAAATCAGCCCTATAAATAGATTTGAAGGGACAGCCGGCCAAGGTTGCCAATTCACCATTCTCTCACCCATATTACCTCGATTTACGTGCAAAGAAGTACCCCTGAAGCCCCGTTATCATCCCGAGACCCGAAGCGAGTCCCGAAGTTTCGAAGATCCCGAGAAGAAAAGAGTTTTCGAGCCGAAGCTCTGCCCTCGAGAAGCCCGACGTGTGAAGATATTCCAGTTTCACCGAAGAATACTACTCTTAGAGCCGTAGTGCTGTCCGAGCATCGTCTAATCAAGTGAGTGTGTAGTTACTTTCTTCTACCGCATAGATATGAAGTATTTGCTATGAAATACGTGCTATGTGTTTATACATTGTTTGTTTACTTGCGATGGATGTTGAATTAATGTTTTATACAACTTTTAAAAGATTTAAACTGTATATGTGTTTGCATCTACAAATATGTTGAGTAGGACATGGGTAGATGAAATAGTTGGTGTGAGACGAAATAATAAGTGTTTTTGAACTCTATGTGTTCATTAAGTATTTTTGAACTCTATGTGTTCATTTGGTATTTTTGAACTCTACGTGTTCGTTAGGTATTTTTGAACTCTATGTGTTCACTTGGTGTTTGAACTCAACGTGTTCATTAGGTATTTTTGAACTCTATGTGTTCACTTGGTATTTTTGAACTCAATGTGTTCATTAAGTATTTTTGAACTAGATGTGTTCACTTGGTGTTGTTGAACTGAGTGTGTTCACTAAGTGTTTTAGAACTAAGTATTCACCAGATGTTTTGAATTAAGTGTTCACTATGAGCGTTAGAACTAGGTGTTCGTTAAGTATGTTGAACTAAGTGTTTACCGGTTGTAATTTGAGGACCTTGGCAGTGGTGGACTTTATGTCACTTCCTCAGGTCAATCCTTAGGAATAAATGAATAAAGGATAATTGATTCTTAGGGTAAATCCTTAAGAAATAAAGGAGATAATGGGGATGGGTAATTTGGATTAATTGATTGATTGATTGATTGATGATTAAATATAATAATTATATTATTGTGGGTCGAAAACCCTATATGCTCACCAGGCTCCCAAGCCTGACCCACTCAGTTTTCTTTGCATTACAGGTAATGGCACAAGAGTATAAGTTGGTGGACTTGACGAGAGATTTTGGATAATAGACCAGTAGTTGTAAATAACTGCTGTAAGGTCGAATTATACTGTTTATGCTTTTGGTCTGTATCGGAACATGACATCCCGAGGTTTTATTATTTAATGAAAATACATTCTCTTTGAGAAATGTTTTGATAAATTTTATCATATTTTGTTTTGGGAACGAATTCTGCAACTCTTTTAATCAAATGATTACTCTGATTTTATAAAATAAAACATAAACAAATCGGTCTTTTCTGGCCGTGAATTTGGGGATGTCACATGGCGCGCCACAGCTAGCTGATAAGCTAACTTATTTTTCGAGCTTTTTTATGTTGTCGTGTTTGACAAACCAAAAAGTAGTTTTTAAGCTAGCTTTTTGGGAGCTTTTTTAAAATTTTCCAAATATACCCTTTAATTAATTATAGAAACATATTCTCTTAAATGCCCTTTAATGTAATTTTATATCTTTCAGCTAGCTTTTTAGCTGGTTTTACCAAAAGTCATTTTTTATCAGCTAACTTTTCAGCTATCAGCTAGTTTTTTATTTAACAGCTAGCTTTTCAACTAACAACTAGCTTTTCAGCTACTACGCCAAACATAGCCTAACTACGATCTAAATTGGTCCAATTAATTTATTCCTTCTTAATAAATAAAGAACTTTTTTGCCACATGACATTCTCTCCTTCAATTTGACAGATGTCAATTTGTGGTAATTTTGAATTAATTTTATTTTCACATGTCATTTTATGGGTTTTCTTATTTTATTAAATTTCATATAATATTTTAATGTAACAATTGCAATAAATATAATAATAAATAGATATCAATTTCATTAATGAGTTTACCTTCTAATTTAAAAAATTTTAATTAAAGTTTATTAGTTTCTTTTGTTTATTTATTTAAATTATTTGTTTAAATCTAAAATATAAAATACATTTTAATTTTAATAATTCATTATTTTTCTTATTTTCTTATAAATTCACAGTTTTCAATTATTTAGACCTCATATTTAACTTTTTTTTTAAATTAATTTTTTTATTAAATTAACTCATATAATACATGGGTCTAACAACTAATAACCATAATATCTATTGTAAGTCTTGATTTTTATACATATTGATGTTATTTTATTTTGAAATTACCAGTTTAAAATCAGCAAGGTGAAGGACAGTTTAATAACAAGCTTAAATTATTTTTCAACCTAACTGAATTTGTTTGAAGGGATAATACTCACCACAATTAGTCTCAGGCTTATATTTATAGAACTGTATTAGGAGGGAAAATCCCAGAAAATTATAGTATATACAAGGAAAATATAAGAATGCCTAACTAATCATGACTTCACTAATTTGAGATGGCTTTAAACTTTTGACAAATTCAAGTCAACGTCAAGAGAATCTTGGGCAAAGCTTCCATGGTAATCCTTGTTTTCTTTACTATAGCTTCCCTTGCAATCTTTCGAAATGAAAACACATGCATTAAATACACATCTTGTTGAAGGCTTTCAACCCACTCCAAAAAATAAAAATGGTGAACACCAGACCTAGAACCAAGAAAATCCGGAACCAGTCTGGAGCTTTGATAAGTTCCAACGATGATCTTTTAATAGAAATCCTTCTCCGGCTTCCTCTTACCTCTGTTCTTCGATTCAAATCTGTATCCAAAAACTGGTGTTCCCTTTTGAGTCGACAACCTTTCACCCTCCTGTATAAAAATGTTTCCATCTCTCCTGGATTTTATGTTCGCAATATGTATATTCCCTTTGATTGTGAAAACCAAATTGCTCCTCCTCTTTGTAATCTCGATATCTATCCTCATCCGTGGAGTATTAGAATAGTGCAATCTTGTAATGGATTACTACTTTGCTGTAGCAAGCATGGGATCAAGGGTGAACGTAAATATTATGTACTCAATCCTACAACCAAGCAGATTGCACTTATCCCATCTGTTCCTGGAAGCAGGAAAGTCCAAAAAAATATTCGTTTGATGGGTCTGGCCTTTCATCAAACAGACTGTGTTGACTACAAAGTTGTTTGCTTTCATCGTGCTAAGCCTGATGAGGATCTGTTTCGGATTCAAATCTACTCGTCGGAGACAAGGAAATGGAAGATTTCAGATGAATATTTTTCTTTCTCTGCACCTTATTATGTAAAGAACAAGAGAGAGAGAAACAATTGTGTATATTAATTTATCCTTTGGCAAACATACAGTGATATATATACAATGAAAGGAGTAACAAGAAAAGCTAAACAGTAGGGCACACGGGCAACTATGCTAAGGACTAAGTCAATGTACAACAAACAACTATGGACTAAGTCAGAATAATAAACATTAATTTATCACCCCCCCTGCAAGCTGAAGGGCAGGTTTGACTTGAAGCTTGAAACGAAGATTGGTGATTTTTTCTTTATTCAGGGGCTTTGTAAATATGTCAGCTAGCTGATCAGAAGAAGAAACATGACAGATTTTTAGAGCCCCTGTTTCAACTTGCTCTCTGACAAAGTGAACATCCAGATTGATATGCTTTGACCTCGAACTAATTATTGGATTTTTGCACATGAAAGTTGCACCAATGTTGTCACATAGAATTATAGGAGGCTGTTGAAGAGTGACTTGTAAATCGTGCAGCAGTTGATTTATCCATAATATTTCAGCGGAAGTATACGCAAGTGCATGATATTCTGCTTCTGTGTTGGACCGAGCAACCACTCTCTGTTTTCTAGAAGTCCAGCTAATCAAATTGTTGCCATGAAACACTGCAAATCCATATTGGGATCTACTATCATCCTTGTCGGAGATCCAACCGGCATCCGAATAGGCCAAGAGAGAAGAATCTTTGGTTGGTTCAAACTGAAGGCAATGATCTAAAGTGCCATTCAGATACCTCAAGATGCGCTTTACAGCTTGCCAATGTTGAGTTTTAGGGGAATGCATATACTGACAAACACGATTAACCGCATATGCGATGTCGGGTCGAGTTATGGTTGCATATTGCAGAGAGCCAACAACCTGTCGATAAAGTTTGGAATCGAAGAAAGGTTCACCATCTTTTTGTAGAGGAGTAGAAGTATCTGCAGGAGTCGAGATGGGCTTCGAGTTTGTCATTTTACTACGAGTAAGAACATCTTCAATGTATCCCTTTTGAGACATAGTGAGACCAGTATGGTTTCGGATAATTTTCACACCAAGAAAATAGTGCAGATTTCCAAGGTCTTTGAGAGCAAAGGTTTTATGCAAGTCACTGATAAAGCATTCCATAAACTTGATGTTGTCACCTGTGATAATGAGATCATCAACATAAACAAGGATATAAACAGTGGCTAGGTGAGAGGAGTATACGAAGAGTGAGTTGTCGGAGTGACAAGCTCGAAATCCCTTAGTGGTAAGATGGTGTTTTAGCTTAGTAAACCAAGCTCGAGGTGCCTGTTTCAATCCATAAATGGCCTTATGTAGGTGACACACATGATGTGGTCGGGATGGATCTTCAAAACCCTTGGGTTGTTCCATATAAACCTCCTCCGATAAATCACCATTCAAGAAAGCGTTATTTATGTCTAGCTGCCGAATTTCCCAACCACGAGAAAGAGCCACTGAAAGAACTAGACGGATGGTAGTTGGCTTAATCACCGGACTAAAAGTATCAAAGAAATTTACTCCATGCTCTTGGTTGAATCCACGTGCTACAAGACGAGCTTTATAACGCTCGATTGATCCATCCGAGTTTTGCTTGATCCTGAAAATCCACTTACAAGTAACAGGATTGACATTAGTGGGAGGAGGGACAAGAGACCAAGTCTTATTTCGCATCAGGGCATCATATTCTAACTTCATTGCATTTAACCAACAAGTATGTTTAAAAGCTTGAGAAGTATGACGAGGTTCAGTTGAAGTATAATCAATAGTAGAAGTATGAATTGGTTTGGGCTTGAGAGAGTTTGTACGAGTTTGGGCCTGGAAGGTACATTCTAGGGCTTGCCAAGCATGTTGTGAAGAGGAGGATCGGGCAACTGTGGCAAGACAACGCTCCGATAAAGTGGATTTGATCCAAAGAAGAACAAAACGGTCCCTCTTCTTCCAGGTAGTGAACTCCGGATTCGGAGTGGTAGTGATTGTACCAGATTCCTCGGTGGTGGAAAGTGTTGCCGGAGGCGGCATAGGATTGAGGATAAATGATTCTAAATCAAAGGTTTCAAGGGCAGAAATGATAGTGGTGCGCCATAGAGAGTAATTTTCCCTGTCAAGATTGATGCTAATGGAAGGAATCTGGAAATTTAGATTTGTAGTCGCGATGTTGGCTACAGCAAGAAGTTGTTGACTGGTAGGTGGAGTAGCCATGGTAGTCTTCAAGTAACAGGTAGAAGAAAAGGGAAAAAGAAAAAATTAGGGCTCTGATACCATAAAGAACAAGAGAGAGAAACAATTGTGTATATTAATTTATCCTTTGGCAAACATACAGTGATATATATACAATGAAAGGAGTAACAAGAAAAGCTAAACAGTAGGGCACACGTGAAACTATGCTAAGGACTAAGTCAATGTACAACAAACAACTATGGACTAAGTCAGAATAATAAACATTAATTTATCATTATGAATCCTTAGGCTCGGTAGTTTATTGGAATCAAGAAATTTACTGGGCTCCCTTCTCTGTTAATCCATTGTACTTTAAGATCGACACAGAAGAATTGCAATCGCTATCATTACCGGTTGAGGTGGCAGTGGAATCTTTGGGATATAGTCCACACGGAGCAATGCCGCTTTACTTTGGGGAGTCACGAGGCCATCTGCATTTGGTGGTGAAGGTCAATCGCAGTGAGACCCATTTGCATCTGAACGTGTACGAGATGTTAAACGATCGTTCAAGGTGGTTTATCAAGTATCGAGTGGATCTTGATGAGCTTCTGAATTCTTACCCAGAGATCAGTACACGTTTTTATGAATTTCAGTTGTTAGATGTGTTAAAGATCATCACTAGCCCAATAGAACAAATATTATCTAGAAGACTTTAGCTTGTTCTAGAACGCTCTAGAAGATTCTAGAACATTATGGAAGACTATGGAAGACTCCGGAATATACCGGAAGAGTCTAGAATACTCTAGAACGACATGGAAGACCCTGGAAGGTTATGGATCATTCTAGAAGACACTGGAGCAACCTAGACCTCTCCAGAACATGGTAGAATATTCTAGAAACATATGGAAGCATATAGAGTATGTTAGATATTTCTAGAGTTATCTAGTAGGTAGTAAGTGTATACTAGTATCTAGAACCTTCCTAAGAGGCCTATAAATAGGTGTGGAGCTCATTTGCTCCAAACCATCCAAGAAAGCCTCAAAGAGAGCAAAGTGTGTAGTAGTCTCACAAAGTGTAAGGTCTTCTTAAGTGTCTTAATAAAAGTCTTTTTTGTTTCCCATACAAAGAGTCGTGTTCAACAATCTGGTATCAGAGCAAGGTTTCTTGATAGTGAGAACGAGTGATTCTCGTTGTATCGTGAGTAGTTTGTGACTCTGCAAGTTTAGTGTCGAAACTAGCTTGTTTGGTATTACCGAGGTACTGCCAACACGATGGGTGATCTCCAAGTCGTCGGAGGAATCAAGAAACTCAACAACAACAACTACAAAACATGGGAAACATGTATGAAGTCCTACTTACAAGGACAAGATCTATGGGAGGTCGTTGGCGGAAGCGAAACCACGCCTCCGGAGGAAGATGTTAATGGCGCTCTACGCAAATGGAAAATCAAAGCAGGCAAAGCAATGTTTGCCTTGAAGACCACAATCGAAGAAGAGATGTTGGAGCATATTCGGGACGAGAACACACCGAAAGAAGCTTGGGACACGTTTGTGACGCTTTTCTCAAAGAAGAATGATACAAGACTACAACTTTTGGAGAACGAGCTATTATCAATCTCACAACGTGACATGACGATTGCTCAATATTTCCACAAGGTCAAGTCGATATGTCGGGAGATTACTGAACTAGATCCGCAATCCGTCATTACAGAAGCTCGAATGAAGAGGATCATCATCCATGGACTGAGGCCGGAATATAGAAGCTTCGTTACTGCTGTACAAGGATGGCCCGTTCAACCATCACTTGTAGAGTTTGAGAATTTGTTGGCCAGCCAAGAAGCTATGGCTAAGCAAATGGGAGGCATCACGCTGAAGAGTGAAGAAGAAGCACTCTACACAAGTAAAAGTCGGAGAAATTTCAAGCCACCTTCTAAAGAAGGATACAAAAATGCTGACAAATGGAAGAGTCAGCCAGGAACCTCACAACCATGGAGATCTCAAAAGACCGACAATAAGAGTTCTCGGGGGAGGAGGTTCGAAGGCAACTGCAACAATTGTGGAAAGTGGGGCCACATGTCCAAAGATTGTTGGTCAAAGAAAAAGTCTGTGGAAAGCAATGTCGTAACTTCCAAAAAGGAAATAGAGGATGAATGGGATGCTGAGGCATTATGCGCCATAGAAGAAAACGAGTTGGCGCTCATGGCAATGATGGGAGAGCGTATCAACTATGAGAATGACTGGATCATTGATTCAGGATGCTCCAATCACATGACTGGTGATCAGAACAAACTACAAGACGTGAAGGAGTACAAAGGGAGTCGCATGGTACTTACAGCCAACAATGCACGACTTCCAATTGCTCAGATTGGCAAAACAACGATCATGCCTGGTAATAAATCTGACATGGTGTCACTACATAATGTCTATCACGTGCCAGGTATGAAGAAGAACTTGTTATCGGTATCGCAACTAACATCATCAGGAAACTACGTCTTGTTTGGCCCACAAGATGTGAAGGTCTATCGAGATCTTAAAATATCAGAAAAGCCAACAATGGAAGGACGGAAAGTGGAGTCCGTCTATGTTCTCTCCGCAGAGTCTGCCTATGTAGATAAGACTCGTAAGACCGAGACAGCAGATCTATGGCATGCACGGCTGGGACATGTTGGTTATCACAAGTTGAAGGTAATAATGGAGAAATCCATGCTCAGTGGCTTACCTCAACTTGAAGTTAAAACAGATGTTGTTTGTGCTGGATGTCAGTATGGTAAAGCTCATCAATTACCATACAAGGAGTCAAATTTTAGAGCAAAGAAGCCACTAGAGTTAATTCACTCGGATGTGTTCGGTCCAGTCAAGCAGACATCAATTAGCGGGATGCAGTACATGGTGACATTCATTGATGATTATTCGAGATATGTGTGGGTTTTCTTCATGAAAGAAAAATCTGAAACATTCTCAAAGTTTCTAGAATTCAAGACAACGGTCGAAGGAGAAGTGAGAAAGAAGATTCGGTGTCTACGCTCAGACAATGGAGGAGAATACACCTCGGAAGAATTCAATAGCTATCTAAAAGAATGTGGTATACGTCATCAATTCACATGTGCCAACACACCTCAACAAAATGGTGTAGCTGAGAGAAAGAATCGACATCTTGCAGAAATTTGTCGAAGCATGCTACACGCGAAGAATGTCCCAGGAAGATTTTGGGCTGAAGCAATGCGAACTGCTGCCCATGTGATCAATAAACTTCCCCAACCAAGGTTAGGTTTCATCTCACCATTTGAGACACTATGGAACATGAAACCTACTGTTAGCTACTTTCGAGTATTTGGTTGTGTCTGCTACGTATTTGTACCTAGTCATTTACGTAGCAAGTTTGACAAGAAAGCAGTCAGGTGTATATTTGTTGGATATGACAATCAAAGAAAAGGATGGAGGTGTTGTGATCCAACAAGCGGAAGATGCTACACTTCAAGAGATGTAGTGTTCGATGAAGCATCTTCATGGTGGTCCTTAGAGAAGAAAGTATTACCAGACTCGGAAAATATTGAAGAAGTTTTAAAACAAAAGATAGGGGAGCAAACTGCACACATTTGGTCAAGTGTTGATACACCTGAAGATCCGAGCGACACTGATGTCATTGAGCAAGAAGTAACTCAAACAAGTAATGCCGGTGAAAGGGAGATGCCGCCTCCACAACTTCGAAGGACGGAAAGAATCCGAAAGCCTAATCCCAAGTATGCTAATGCGGCTATTTTAGAAGACGGTGTTAAAGAGCCGGAGACATATGAAGAAGCAATTAAGAATAAAGCTTGGCAGAAGGCAATGGAAGAAGAAGTTACAGCCTTAAAGCAGAATCAAACGTGGGAACTGGTACCAAGACCAAGAGATATAAAACCCATTTCCTGCAAGTGGGTTTATAAATTAAAGCGACGCACAGATGGATCAATTGAAAGATACAAGGCTCGTTTGGTGGCTCGAGGGTTCTCACAACAATATGGATTGGACTATGATGAAACATTTAGTCCAGTGGCGAAGATAACTACTGTACGGGTGCTGCTAGCTCTTGCAGCTAGTAAAGACTGGAAATTATGGCAGATGGATGTGAAGAATGCTTTCCTGCATGGAGAATTAGATCGGGAGATCTACATGAACCAACCAAAGGGATTTGAGGATGCAGTTAATCCCACTCATGTGTGCAAGCTGAGAAAAGCTCTTTACGGATTGAAGCAGGCACCAAGAGCCTGGTATGGTAAGATTGCTGAATTTCTTACCCGAAGTGGTTATTCAGTTGCACATGCTGACTCAAGCCTGTTTGTTAAAGAAAAAGAAGGGAAGTTGGCAATTGTGTTGGTTTATGTGGATGACTTGATCATCACCGGGGATGACGAAAGAGAAATCCATCAAACAAGAGAAAATCTATCGGTGCGATTCCAAATGAAAGAGCTGGGGGAGCTTAAACACTTCTTGGGGTTAGAAGTTGATCGTACAAAGGAAGGGTTGTTCCTCTGCCAACAAAAGTATACAAGAGATATACTTCAAAAGTTTGGCATGTTGGAGTGTAAGCCAGTATCAACACCAATAGAGCCAAATACCAAGATATGTGCTCATGAAGGAAAAGAGTTGGACGATGGAACGATGTATCGACAACTAGTAGGTAGTCTTATCTACCTAACTTTATCTCGGCCTGACATTGCTTATGCAGTTGGAGTTATGAGTCGATACATGCAAAATCCGAAGAAACCTCATTTGGATGCTGCCCGACGGATCTTAAGATATGTCAAAGGTACAATTGACTATGGTCTCTTGTATAAAAAAGGAGAAGACTGCAAGTTGGTTGGATATTGTGATGCTGACTATGCAGGAGACCATGATACCCGAAGATCAACCACTGGGTATGTGTTCAAGCTTGGGTCGGGGCCAATATCATGGTGTAGTAAAAGACAACCAACCGTATCATTGTCAACCACAGAAGCGGAGTACAAAGCAGCGGCCGTAGCAGCTCAAGAAAGTACATGGTTGGTACTCCTAATGGAGGACTTACATCAAAAAGTTGACTATGCGGTACCACTTCACTGCGATAACCAATCTGCAATTCGGCTGGCAGAAAATCCAGTATTTCATGCTAGAACAAAGCATGTGGAAGTGCATTATCACTTTATCAGAGAGAAAGTCTTGATGGAAGAAATTGAGATGCGACAGATCAAGACCGATGACCAAATAGCAGACTTGTTCACCAAAGGACTGAGTATTGGAAAATGTGAAGGTTTTCGCTGTCAGCTTAACATGGTACGAAGAATGAGGGCTAGTGCTGAGGGGGAGTGTTAAAGATCATCACTAGCCCAATAGAACAAATATTATCTAGAAGACTTTAGCTTGTTCTAGAACGCTCTAGAAGATTCTAGAACATTATGGAAGACTATGGAAGACTCCGGAATATACCGGAAGAGTCTAGAATACTCTAGAACGACATGGAAGACCCTGGAAGGTTATGGATCATTCTAGAAGACACTGGAGCAACCTAGACCTCTCCAGAACATGGTAGAATATTCTAGAAACATATGGAAGCATATAGAGTATGTTAGATATTTCTAGAGTTATCTAGTAGGTAGTAAGTGTATACTAGTATCTAGAACCTTCCTAAGAGGCCTATAAATAGGTGTGGAGCTCATTTGCTCCAAACCATCCAAGAAAGCCTCAAAGAGAGCAAAGTGTGTAGTAGTCTCACAAAGTGTAAGGTCTTCTTAAGTGTCTTAATAAAAGTCTTTTTTGTTTCCCATACAAAGAGTCGTGTTCAACAAGATGTGCTGAGAGGTGAAGAAGAAGATGAAACATTCATGGTGATCAGGATTCCAGGGAATAATATTATAAGGTATGATGTTGCCAACAAGAGTTGTAAGCAGATATATGATCTGAGCTCCTTTATCGATGAACCAATTAATCATGCGGAAGTTCATCGTTATATTGAAACCATAGTTTCCTTGTAAAATGTTCAATTTTATGTAAATTTATTGGTTATTGATTCATTAAGATTATAAATTGTGTTAAAAATAGCAAACTGATATTGCTTCACTACTATTAATAAAACAAAACTTTAACTACCTAAAGCGGATAGGGCAGCATGGGCCATGGCCCAAGCTTCCAAATTTTTGGGGCTCATTTTTATGTATCTATTTATATTATTTTAGAAATAAAAAATCTTTTGGTATTAAATCGTGGCAGGTAGAGACATAAATGGGCCTCATTTTTTTATTTTGTTTGGGGCCTCAAATCGGCTTGAGTCGGCCTAACTACGTTGATTGTATTGTTAATGAAATTGCCATGGGATAACCGATAACCAAATTCCAAATTGAATGGTGTCCGAACGTTAAACTATATTTAGAACAAAATACGTTGTTATTTCCTACAATTAACCAATAAAAAAATAAAGCTTACATATGATATAGTCGATTCACCAATGTATGTGTATGTGAGTACAAGTGCTAGAACCTGAATCAAGTAGATTAAATAAGGATTCTTCAAACCGAGTTTCCTCAAGTATTATAAGATATAAGTAAAAGAACTATTTTGATTGTTAATAAAAGATAAATAAAATCCAAGTCAAAATTAATGTACATTGGTATTTTGATGATCCAAATTACAGAAAACTAAAAATTAAAATGAAAGTACATTGCCCTATTTTGGTTAAAATATGCCAAAATTCACCAACCGGTGAAATTGTTGAAACAGTTGTGGTGTAAGCATATGCTCCACTTCTTCTTTTAGTTGATACGTGTTATCCCATCCAGGTGGAAGTCTTTCATCTTCATAATCTTTTTGCTCCATGTTTAAGTCTGCGGTGTGACACATTAGTTCTTCCAAACCACAAAACATCCGAAACTTACCATGACAGATTATGGCGTGATAACTTTACTACAAAAATGATGGAAAAATAAAGGACGTGAGGGGGTGTTTGAGCTTTGAATATGGAAATTACATTTAATCAATTTTCCTCTAGTGTTCTAATTTATTTTTTGTTGATTGAAATATGGCCATAGGAGCAGTTCTAGAGACATCAATACCATATAATAGTTTTGACATAGAAAAAATAGCAACTTACTTTGTGATAAACATTTTCATGAAGACTTTTTTATATGTCAATGTTTTAGGAAAAAAAAAATAAGTCTGTGTTTTAAGGTGTTTTATTTCTCCACCATTTCAGTGACAACGATAAGGAAAAAAATAAGTCGATGTTTTAGAACATCCGTGGTATCGATTCATAGAATTCTTGAAAGGGGTTTAATAGAATATTGTTGATTCTTGGATTTAAAACTGTAATATCGACTAACAGATTTAAAGCTTTTCGTGCTATTTTCTCATTACCGTCGACCCCTAATGGAATAGAGGAGGAACAGAATCGGAAATCGAGAATCGAGACTAAAACCAGTCGATTTCTAGGGCAAGAGGTGGAAAGAAATACGATACTACTAAGCTGAAATAGAGATTCAGAGCATACAATATAGGGGGAATTACTTTCAATCGGCGCAAACCCATAGTCATCGAAAATAACAATCGACGGGAGAGAGTGGCCGACTGAGTGGAGGAAAAAAACGAAAGTATGAGAACACAGAGAGGGTGCAAAGCGGTAGTGATTACTTTGACCTTGAATATACCAGATGATTTTGGATCTTGAAGCTGCTTCATTTCATGTTGAACTGGCTGCAGGCCGGCAGCCGGCGACTACAAACAGTGTCGTTGCACTCAGAGATCACAGAAGCGGTGAATGGAGCTTTCAGGAAGGATGCACTTGTTGTTCATGAACCGGATGAAGAGAGAGAGAGAGAGAGAGAGAGAGAGAGAGAGAGAGATAGAGAGAGAGAGAGAGAGAATTGATCGAAAACTTATATGAAATCTTACAGAGTAGATGGGGGTGACGATGGGTAGCGAAGCCTTCAAATTCTAGTTTTGTGGTGGACACGACTACCATTCGAGGGTTGTGAGGCGAAGGCGATCAGTGTGGTGAATGAGGCGGTGGATATGATCGAAGAAAACGGAAGTTGAGACGACGAAAAACCCATTAACTAACGATGGATGGTAGTGATGAAGGCTGTGGTAGAGGCAGTGTTTATAAACGAAATTTGAGATGGTTTTTTGCTGAACGAAAAGAATCGGTGGATGATATAATGGGAGTCAATGGACGAAGCGATGTGTGACAATATCGGAAGACAGGGAACACTCCAATGGTAGTGGATTCGCCCGTCTTGGAGAAGTTGACGTCAGAAAGATGGTAGAAAGAGGGGGAGGCGGAAAATCAAGGGTTTACGAACGAAACAAAATGAGGTAGATCGGTAGAGGTGATCTGATTTACCTCTTCTGTTGGCGGTGGGAAACAGGTGGAACTGGGAGAGAAAAACATGTGGAAGGATAAACACATGAAAAAAAACGTGTGTCCAAGACACGTAAACGTATTGTACACAGAATATAAAAAATTGACAAAATATGACCTCTGAAAGAAACCACCCAGAATTGTATCCACACATATAAATGAAGGACCGATTTTGCCAAATGTCTAGGAAGTTTACTGTTCCTAACTTTGGACAATTTTAATAATAATAATAATAATAATAATAATAATAATAATAACTAGATTGGTAACCCCCGCTTCGCGGGGGGCAGACGGACCAGATGTGTTCCTATGATATCGGTTGTAACCTTTGTTCAAGATATTTCGTATCTACTAAACGACACGTCTCTACCCATTTAGTCAAAGTCTGTCAAAATCTGACCCCGGCAATGTAAATTTTTAGCAAATTGAACCTCAGATTTGGGGAAAAATAAAGTATGTTGTCCGTATTGTTAAAAAGAGTAAAGTACATCGCTATTTACTGTATTTTGGCTTTTCATTTAAGAATAATGTCCTTATAAGAAAATATCATCCTATTCTTCAAAGAAAAAGAGAAAAAAAACCCCACCAAATGAAAATCAATCTAGAAAAAATAATCACATTAAGAAATGTTTCATTTTCTCAAGGATATACATTAGGCTATAGATAACAACCTACTATTTAGCAATGTCAAAAACAGATTTGTTTGCATATCAAAGTAGTATATCAAAACTTTACATCAACTAAAACCACAATCACTTATGAGAAAATTAAAAGAATTTCTCATATTAAGAAAAATACCCAATTAATCTAGGTAATAAATAAAATGAAAAATACATGGAACAAAAGAGAATTACAAAGTACCAAAAGCATTGTAGAAATGCTTACACACCATGAGCTTCAAAATTTCATAACCTTGGAAGCACATTCTTGAAAGAAAAAAAGTAGCAAATCATTTTTGTCTGTCTCTTCAATTAAAATGAGGTGCATAAAAGTCATAAACATCTTTTTTTCATATGGATGAATAAAAAAAACAACTGGAAATATGAAATATCTCCTCCCCACTTAAAAAAGGTAAGAGAGTGATTTGCTTTTGACTTCTTGTTTGTACAAACGACGAAAATGCCCATCTAGTCATAGAAAATAATATATAAATTAAAGAAACATGCACGAAATCTGGAATAAGAACGTGAAATTTTGGATCATTGGTTGCATATGCGTAGAAGTTATGTAGCATGGGGTCATAAATAGGAGGTAATACATCTGCAAATGGAAAAAAAAGATTAAATAATGAAAAGTTAAGAGTAATTAATTATCTTTATTTATTTTCAGTAAACATGGATGGTGGCTCACAGTGTCTGTCTAGTAGCATGATTTGGGATATAAAATTGTAAATCAAGCACATAGACAGTATGTTGTCAAACTGTCAAACTATAAATGACCAGTGTTTTATATATAATAATAAACTATTCAATAAAATAATTAAATAAAAAACAACAAATATAAGGATGAGGTTATTACCAGTAAATAGGCACCAGTCCTCTGTTGCATCTCCATCTTCCTGATCAAACTACTACATCCTCAAAATCATCTCTTTCACAAATCTCCTTGTTGATTTGCTCTCATTGGCCTGAGTAAAAGTGAAACTCTATTAAAATAATAATAATAATTAATTGGGATTTAATAGGAAAACCCTGATTTCCCTGTCTATTAAGTCGTCATATCCGTATTAAGGCTAAAGGAACACCCATTTAGTCAATGCGGGGGTTAGAAAGTGTTCAGTTGTAAAACATACAGTTACAGATACAGGTAGATACATGTTACAAACATAACTTCTTGTTTCCACTACTTTACTAATTTTAAGAATAGATTCCTGCCTATCAACTACTATTTCTCTTGGATATGAAAAGTGACTAACAGGAACATTTGAAAGATTGATTCCATTCCTCTCGCCCAAGAAAGGAGTTCCCAATTGATTGTAAAGAAATTACGAAAATACATATTCCATTACTCAACTTGGTCAAATGTACAATATTCTCCACCTTTGGTTACTATGAGTTAAATGGCATCTTAACCCATTAAGTGATGATGAAAATGACTTATAACCTGGAATCACTTGAAATCCAACTCAAATTACAATGTTTTTATGTGCAAATTGAAAGTATAATGATTTAAGATAGTTATAGACTAAGGGTATTTGGCTTGCATCATTTTAACATAAAAAAAATTATACAAACCATCTACTATTATTAACAAAAAAATCCCAAAAAACATAACCATTACCTTTGACAAAAAAGGCTAACATCAGGGGCAACTTGTTTCCATGGTGCATGCACATATTGTTGTTGACAAAACACATAAGCTATCGTTCGTTTCTTCCTGTTCTTCAGTTGATGGCGGAACGTCAGCTTAAAAGTTCTCTAAAATTTTAAGCAGGGACAACAATATGAGGTGGGTAAGGATTCATGAAAAGACATATCTGAATAACAATCAACATATTAGATGTATGAAATGATATAAAGCAAAAAAAAAGTGAAAGAAACTTACCATTCCTCCTGCTGCTGCAGCTGAAGCAAGATGCATGTAAGCACTTGTTTCAAGTTGATTTTACATGTTCCTTTGTTTGGCTCTGTTGTAGCTATTCAAACAAAAGGATATATATAAGTCCATAAGTTGGATATGCATGACACAAAAAAAGGAAAATTGTAAAATACCCTCAATCTTTATCAGCAATGCATGATTGTAAGGGTATTAATGTAGATAAAGGTTATAAGTTGTAAAATCCTAATGCAGAGTTTCATAAATAGGGAAGGAATATAGTGTATTTAAAAAATGGAATAGTGTATTTAATTCTGATAAAAATACTTTAACCGTGTCTGTAATCTGAAAAATGTAAGGCACCACACTGAAAAAAATCAAAAACCCCACTTGCTTGTGGCCAAAGGGTCTTACGAATTGGCAATTTTATTAGATCAACACACATACACCTTTTTGCCTTTATTTTCCCATTTCCTTCGGCCTCTGTGTGAATGATGATAATTGTTGGGTTTTTAGGTGGAATGTAAAGCTGCTAAACAAACAGAGAAGGCAAGGGGAAAACAGTCAAAGAAAAATGGCTACCACGTTAATAGTAAAAAAAAATGACAATAACCCACATTATCACAAATGTATAAACTAATGCAATATGAAACATATCATTATCTTAGGTTTCTACAAATGCAAATGATGGAGCATTGTATAAGAACTCACAATTTGGTTCATCAGGAGGATACTTTTGGTAATTTTCAGCTTGTATGATCTATTTGAGATGTCACCTATGCCTCCCTCTAGCTTGGCCTTTTGGATACATCTCGTACATCTGAATCTTTTTAAAACAAAGGAAGTCAAAGAGCCTACCTAAAATTTAGCATGAGTTAAAACATGGTCTAGCCATAGGAAACAACGTAAAGCCTTCTATAGAACATGATGTAGCTATAGGAAACAACCCAAAGTCTTATATGATTGCTTACAAATTTAAACTATAATGAATAAAGCAGCGACAATAAGCACCAGCAAACCTAAAATCTAGTCACTTCTCTCAGTCATTTTATCAAACAGGTCGTGTGCCTTTCCTACAATCATTCTTTATGCGGAAATCACAAATGGAAAATCAGTTATAATCAAATCCCCAAAAATTGATCACAAAGGTTTACAAAATACACGAAATTAAAAAAAAGGAAGCCAAATTCATTTGGCGATTGAATACGGAGATGAAAAATAGGAAAGCAACCCCAAATAGTAAAGGGCAACGGTACCTGGCTGATTAAACATCTGTACACTTGAAACCACATCATAAACCCAAAACTCAACCCTAACGATAGCTTATGTGGCCCTAGTCTGATCGAATTTCTGTTACAGGAAGAAACGAACGATAGCTTATGTGGCCCTGGTCTGATCGAAGCTGAAGCGGCGAAGCCATTGGAAGAGAGGAAGGGCGAGAAGAAACTGTAACAAATAAACAAATAGAAAGATGGATTAGTGGATGTTAACATAAATACGGTTGAAGGACCTTACCTCAAGCGATTGTGGATCTTTAGTCAACCAATCTTCGTGTGCATTCTGTGTGGGATTCGATGATGTTGGTAAATGAAGTCGGGGTCGATAGTAGGGAGATGGAAAGGGTTGTGAAAGACGAGGTGGGAAGGGTTAGATGGAGAGGAATCGATAGATAATGGAAAAAGCCGAGATTCCAGAGAGCGAATCAATCGGTGGACGGTTAAAGTAAGATGGATCGGTGGTGGGTTCTTCTGCATCATATGGCGGTGGATGTAGTAGCGGTGGTTTGTTATTTGAAGACGAAGCGGCTGTAGAAGCACCGTCGACAGCGGCGCAGGTAGAAGGAAACGTCGCCCAGTAAAGAAGAAGATGATTGTGTGGAAAAGAAGGAAGAAGAGGATTAAAATTATGAAGGCATTTGAAGCGGTGAAAGCGGTGGAAGGATCTGGAACTAAAAAGAGTGGTGGATGTGAAGAGAAGGTTTGGATAAGAAGCGGAAGGAAGAAACTGGAAGGTGCGATTAACTTACGGGTGTGGGGATAAATGACCGGGAAACCGGAACTGTTAACGAAGCCGATATTGCAACCAAAGGCAAAAACAGGGGCCATTTCACAAAATGACCCAAATATAGTTCAGGGACCATTTCTGCCAATCTATTAGGAACTTTACTGTTCCTTTTCTTCATAACTTTAATATATATATATATATATATATATATATATATATATATATATATATATATATATATATATATATAATAATAATAATGGCTAAATGATGATAAAATGTTTTTTTATATGTAGACCGATTCAAGCTGATTTGAGGCACCGAACAAAATAAAAAATAAAGACTTTTTTGCTGCTACCTGTCACGACTTAATACCAAAAGCTTTTTTATTTCTAAAATAATCTAAGTAGATACATAAAATGGGTCCCGAAAGTTTAGAGGCGTAGGTCATTGTTCATACTGTCCTACCCTCTGATAACCCTCTTTATATGATACAATTAAAATATAAATGACTTGAAAGAAGAAATTTATTATTATTTTTAGAACCGTTAACATACAAATTATGAATCATACTCTAAAACTTTTACTATAAGAATATTAGTTTTTTTTCTGACAAGCTTATTCGTGATAATTTTGTCTAAGGGAGGAGGGAGTCGTTCCCTCCCAACCCACCGAACCCACTGCCACATCAATTTTTCTCTTTTATTTTTCTTCATCTTTCTGAACCCACAACACACGAAAATCTTATCTTTTTTAACCCACTCAACCCACTCAATTAAAAAAAATACAAAACAACTAAGGTACAAGTTTTAAAACACATGGTACAAGAGAAAATAAGAAAGAGAAAGTAGAGAGAGATGATGAAGTGGGTTAGTAAAACCAATCAACCCACTCGTTGAAGCGGGAGTGGTACCGCCGATAACTCTATTGCTAATTAAGATTTTACATTTGATTGTGTTGTATTTTTTTTAATTGAGTGGGTTGAGTGGGTTCAAAAAGATAGGATTTCCGTGTGTTGTGGGTTCGGAAAGATGAAGAAAAATAAAAGAGAAAAAGTGATGTGGCAGTGGGTTCGGTGGGTTGGGAGGGAACGACTCCCTCCTCCCTGAACCCACTGCCACATCACTTTTTCTCTTTTATTTTTCTTCATCTTTCCGAACCCACAACACACGGAAATCCTATATTTTTGAACCCACTCAATTAAAAAAATACAAAATAACTAAGGTACAAGTTTTAGAACACATGGTACAAGAGAAAATAAGAAAGAGAAAGTAGAGAGAGATGATGAAGTGAGTTAGTGAAACCAATCAACCCACTCGTTGAAGCGGGAGTGATACCGCCGATAACTCTATTGCTAATTAATATTTTATATGTGATTGTTTTGTATTTTTTTTAATTGAGTGGGTTCAAAAAAATAGGGTTTCTGTGTGTTGTGGGTTCGGAAAGATGAAAAAAAATATAAGAGAAAAAATGATGTGGCAGTGAGTTCACTATTGAGAGGGAATGACTCCCTCCTCCCTAAATAGCCCCTTACAATGCATTACTAACGAAAAAGTATGTGGTAAAACGGGCCATAGGAAACACCTTTCGGAAAAATTTCTCACAAAATGTTTGACACATTTCCGACACAATTATTTGCTGGAAGAATCTGACAAAAAATTTTAACTCCTACTTTTCAATAGAATACCGACAAATTAAGATTCCTGGCATATTTTCGATGGAATTCCGACGAAGCTCTTTTTAGTAACAGTTGTTTATGCATATTTCTGTGGATATTTTGTCGGTAAAAATGCAGTTTTTTTTAAACATAATAAAAAAAATATAAAACCAAAATTCCAGATTATTATTGTTTTTATAAAAAAAAAATACAATAAATGAAAACCAAATGCAATTTCAACCACAATCATAGTAAATATTAATATAAAAAATATCCACTACAAGTTCAACAAAAAGTATAGCTACTATCCAATACAAGCACTTGTCCATAGTCCAACCTCTTCATCACCTATACTAGCTATAACGCTAAAATGACAACTTACATCTACTACTTCAAAAACAAGACTTTACCGAGTTATATTTGCTTAGTAACAACAATATAATGACATTAGCACACCTTCGAGAAATATATTCCTAGAATCCAAAGGATCACCTGGAATCATCACTCAACTCTTAGAAAGGTTTCCTCACAAAATAATGCAGAACGAACATGCTCCTTGCTAGATTCACACTTTTTTCATATAATTACATGTTTTTGAATTCATTATGGATTAATATATCAATAATTGTAAGGGAATAATTGCATTAATTAGTTTTCATCGAGAAAGAAATTAGTCTCCTAATGGTAAAAATGAAGAATGGCAATAAAAATAGTGGTACCATAAAAGGATCGTTAGTAAGGTCATGTCTTATCTATGATTGCAAAACTTTAAGCGATTCCAGTTCTTAGAAAGACCTCATACTACATTTTTTTTGATGGATGTGATTAGGAAAAAAAATTGATGATTAATGTTACACTATTTTCTATTTTCTACATTATATTTTGAGTGACGTTGTATTTTTGACAAATTCAAGTCAACATATAGAAAATCTTGGCAAAGCATCCGTTAGAAATCTATTTTCTGTTTACCATGAAAACACACCTTAAATACATATCTTCTTCAAGGCTATCAAGTATCAACCCACTCCAAAAATGGTTATCACCAGATCTAAAGTGAAGAAACTGCAGATCAACGATGATCTTCTAATCGAAATCTTTCTCCGGCTGCCTCTTGCCTCTGTTCGTCGATTCCAATCTGTATCCAAACACTGGCGTTCCCTTTTAACTGACCGGTGTTTCACCCTCATTTATAAAAATGGTTGTATCTCTCGTGGCTTGTTTGTTAAAGATTTCTACGTTCCTTTTGATGATGAGAACAGAAACCCTCCTTTTCTTAATCTCGACTTCTATCCTGATCCTCGTGGTATTAAAATCATCCAATCCTGTAATGGATTGCTCCTTTGTTGTAGCAAGAAGATCAAGCGTGATTGTATATACTACGTATTCAATCCCACCACCAAGCAATTCGCTCTGATTCCATCAGTTCCTGGAGGTGGACATGTTCGTAGAACTATCTGTTTTATGGCTCTCGCATTTCATCCAACTGATTGTCCTTGCTACAAACTTGTTTGCATTCGGTATATTAGACGTGATGAGAAGCTTTTTCAGATTCAAATCTACTCATCTGAGACAGAGAAATGGAAGATTTCAGATCAATCTTTCTCCGCGAATTCTTATACGTCCTTCAGCTCCGGGGTTTATTGGCATCAAGCGATTCACTGGGCTCACTCCAATGGTAATCCTTCCTACTTTAATCTCGACACAGAAGAATTGCAAACGATGCCATCATATTTTACTATCGACACACAAGATTTTACTGGACGCTATCATGAAGGAGAAAAGGCCGTTTACTTTGGGGAGTCAAGAGGCTGTCTGCATTTGGTGAAGAGGGTCCAGCGCAGTTTCCAACTGAAGGTGTACGAGATGTTGAATCATCATTCCGGGTGGTTCGTTAAATATATGGTGAAGCTTGATGTGCATCGCATGAATGCAATTCGGTGGTTCCCTGATCATTACGCTATTCAAGTCTTAGATGTGGTGAGGGGTGGAGAAGAAGATGAAACCTTCTTCATGGTGATCCAAATTCTTGGGAAGATCGTAAGGTACAATTTTCATGAAAAGAGTTTCAAGCAGATGTTTGATCAAACCATACCAATCTGGCATGGGGGAGCTTTTCGTTATATTGAAACCATAGTTACTTTCTAAAACCTCCCATTTATGTGTACATTTCTTAATTCTATCAGTCACTAGTTTTTATTTATCGAGAATATAAATCATGAAAAAGTAGCAACTTAATCCTTGTTATTACTAGGGAAAATTGTTAGAAAAGACCTTAAGTTTGTTGTTTTTCGGTTTTATCCCAACATCAATTTTTTTTTTTTTGCTTAACAGCATGAAACTTGCAAAAGTTTTTTGCATAAATGATATTTAGCAGGTTAACCACTCTAAGGCACTGTAACTTATGTTGCACAGGGACCATTTCTGAAAATTCAAATGTTTTCTTCTCCCCATCAGCCGATCGCAGTGATAAGGAGGATATTGAACACCTGGCCGGAGCTTTTATAGACAAATGAGAAAACGACAAACCGGACTAAAAAATAATAACAATAATCCTAACTTAATACTAAAACTCATAATATTTTAGGAGGTTTCAGGGGCGGAACGAGTTAGGAGGTGTTTAGCAAAGCTTAAAAAAGGAGTTTTTTTGATTTATTACCGGTTTGATACCGGTATAAATCAAAAAAAAATGTTTGGATAAAAAACAAATTATAGTTGTTGGCAACTTCTAATAAGTCAAAAAGTAATAATTAACATATCCGTTACTTATAAAAAAAACTCATTATTTCACCAAATAAGTTATAAGTCAAAAAGTCATAAGTCTTTTCAAATAAGCTTTGCCAAACAATCTCTTAGTTGGCACGGGTAGCCCGTGCTACCCCTCAAAAATTTCGAAGAAGAAGGTAAGAGAAGGCAGATGAATCATATTTTAGTCGTATGTATGTCAAGGTGCTACTCCTCAAATGAATTGTGCAATTCAAGAACTCACAACAATCCTAATCCCTTGTTTGGTATGCGGTAATAGAATCATGAAAGGACTACCGTATTCAAAAGGAATGAAAAATTGGATGTTTGGTTGGTGACCAGAAAGGAAACATCTATTCTTGATGGAATATCGTTCCCTCTAAATGTGTCTTTTTTATTCCCGCTAACCCCCTGTTTTTATTCCATTCCTTTCCTGTTTTGCCATTGGCTCCTTGAATCGTTCAAAATCCCCAGATCAGCAATTTAAACAATTGATTTCAGTCATTTCAATAAAACGAATAGCGTTTCAGCTTTCAGTCGTGTCATTGAATCGATTCCCATATTAGAAGCAATCAATTTTAACAGTAGAAGAAATTCGACGAGTTGAGTTTCTAAAAACAATTTGAACTATATATCTTAAAGGTATTGTAAACCTTTTCATAATTTCTTAGTAATTTGTTTTCAAACTCCTGGTTTTAAGTTCATATGCATAAGTTGACATTCTTGAACAAATCTGTGCATATTAACTGTTTGTTGAAATGTGTAAATGAAATGTCTTAAAGGTAGAGGGTGTAAGTTTATAGTCTTCTGTCTATGACAATAAAAAGTGTATGTCTAAAAGGTGTATGTATGATCCAGCAAAGAACAAGAGTTGTTGATATTACTAGCATAATGATCCAAAACAACAATCTGTGCGGTTTCTTTTTAAAGGTTAGCTTTTCTTTGCCTAGGTGGTAGTCTTGTAACAAGATTGACAAACTTATCTCATAGATGGAGTATATACTAGTTTAACTTTGGAAAGTTAATTTCAGTGTAAATTAAGTTTGATAGTTGGACAAGTTATTGACTAATATGTCTTTCTCGTAAGTTTGGTGATTCCGTTCCCTAGTTTTTAATTATTCGTTTTGGTTTTGTATTTGGGAACTTTTTGTCTTAATTGTATTATGAATAAGATGATGTAGCGAGGTTTGTAGGCAAGTCGAATTTTCTTTCGACTGGTAAAATCTTTAGATGAGTGTTGGGTACTGATGGTTAATTACCTCATTTTATTTGCAACCAACACATTTACTTTTTAGCATGGTTAATTAGCTCATTTTATTTGTTGCCAAAACATTTACTTTTTGGTTTTTAGGAACTTTTACATGTCAAACTTTTTTTATACCATTTAAAACGACTTGCTCACTTTTATTCAAGTCCCATTGTAGACATTTTCCCAAAAACAATAGAATAGGAAAAAAATTGTGATACCCCTAGAGGTTTCCGCCGCTGGGAGGTTTCCCAAATAATAATAACTCACAATAATCATCTAATGGCTGATTACTAGATGTTATTTTTGGACTTTATAATAAATAAAAATGCAGAACAGCTTTTGGAGAAAAAATGTTGCTTCTAAAATAAAAGTTGAACAACTCAAATACAACCTTTCTTGAAAGGTTGCATATTAGATAGCTTCACGGGATGCTATGCAATGTAGTTAGGGTTTAGGAGAATTATCAACACATACATTAAATTGGCACAAATGATAGGTCGATTTTGGAAATGATTTATGAACATCGATGAACATTGTTGGATTTTAATCGCAAACGTACAACTACATATTTATTTTGCCTTTATGCGTCATCAATGGTGCAAACATATATATAGCTTTCGTCCCATTGTTGAAGGAAAATAAGTATATAGTTTGTTTTGAGTTGCGTTTGCTCTATATATATATATATATATATATATATATATATATATATATATATATATATATATATATATATATATATATATATATATATATATATTGTCATTTCATCTAATAAATAATCGATTTTGGTTCTTGTTCATTTTAAGTCTTGGTTCTTCAAACCAAGTTCCTTGATCATAAGATATAAATAAAATAATTATTTTGATTTTTAATTAAAAAAAAATAAATGAAATACATGTCAACAACTCTTGGACATGAGTGACAAAGAGTTTTATGTAGAAAAGTGTCATTATTTTAAAAAAAAAATTAATATACTCTTAAAAGTTTTTTTTAACAGAAAAGTCTCGATTATTTAACATTTTGCCCAAATTAACGAAAAAATCATTTTTTATAATTTAATAGTAAATAACAAATTATGTAATTTTTTTCAAATAATAAGACTTTTTCACATAAAACTCAATAAACAAAACCCCATTTATTTGATGCCACATCGGATGAAAAACAAGTATACAAGAGTTGAATCCACTACAATAAAATAAAGGATAAATATTAAAAATATATATTCAAAATACAATTAAAACACAAATAAAATATAAATGACTTTTTGAACAAATTGATCATTAATACCATTTTAAGACGTCATTGTGAAAAGTCAAAGGGCATGTTTGGCGCGGAGCTTTTAGGAGCGTTTGAGCGCTTCTAGCTTCTAGCGTTTAACAAAACGCTCCATTATAAACAAAAAGTCTCATTTGGCGTGATGAGCGTTTAGCTTTTAACCTAAATCAAAAGCTCTAAAATCAATCGCTATATGAAGAAGCCTTCAAGAAAAATCTATTGGGCTTTGCATTCAATTTCCAGATTTGCCCACAATTAATAATTTTGATCGTACTCCTTATTTCTTCTCGATCTGTGCGATCTGCTTTAAACCTAACAACTAACGAACCTTTACCCCTTGCCGCCATTGCTAGATCAATCACCTCCTGCTGCTGTTTGCACCAGTAAGTATTTTTTTCTTTAACAAATTGTCATATCTATTAACAGTACGTATATGTTTGGTTTGTGTGGTTTTTCTCCCTGCATCGGTACTTCTCTAGAATAAAATAAGAACCATGCTTCTCTTTTAAATAAAAAATCTTGCTTTGACTTTTGTATTTTGTTCACAACCTTTTTTTATTGTAGCCACGTGAAAGACTACAACGTTTGTCCTTGTTTTCTATGTTAGCTTCAGATAGGCTCTTTATTGTACACTAGAGTTGTTTTTCTAGGCTTTTCTTTATCATGGCACATCAATAAATAAAATTTCTAGATACAAAAGTTACTAAAAGATTGTTGGATGTTCCATATTAGGTCGAGTGATAAAGCAAAATATATGCATCTTAAAAGCAAAAGTTACTGTTGGACAAGATTTGTCAATAACACATGTATTTTGTGGCTTAAAATCAATAGAATGCTTACTTTTTGTGCTATATGCTTTTACATACAAAATAAGTTAGTATTAAATAAACTGAAACATATTTACTTTATGATCTTTTATGGTTTATGAAAATAGTTTATAAAATAACATGTCAGACAATTTTCCCCGAGGAACTTATGCTTCTAAAACTAGTAACACATTTTATGATTGTCAAGGTGTATCTATTTGTGATTTAAGCTCTGTACACTTTGTTTGTTTGTGTTGTTGGCCTGCATTATATGTGTTTATAAAGTTCAGTATTTGTGGATTTAATTCAACTTTAGGTACATACATGGCCTCCAACAATGAAAATGCGAAAAAAAAGTTTGATTGGCCAGAGAAGTTTGTTATGATTTTTTGTGACATCTTAAAAAAATATATTATGAAATATGGACGTACTCAGCCAATTAAATGGCAAGATCTTCATCCAGTTTTTGAAAAAGATGCTGCTACTAAGCTAAACAACTACAAAGCATTAAAGAACAAATATGATGGAATGCGAAAAGACTATAATTTGTGGAAGTCCTTAAAAAATGGAGAAACGGGTTTAGGTTGGAACGAAAGTACAGGACAACTAAACTGTTCAGATGAATGGTGGGATCGAAAAATTAAGGTAGTAAGCTTAAATCATTTTTATTATCATAAACTTTAGCGTTATCTTGAACACTAATAGTGAAAAATTATATCATGTAGAAAAACTCATATGTTAAAGCCATTCGAAAAAAAACAACCTTCTTTAGAACTACAACTTGCATGGGATCAAATCTTTGGGGATGCAGTTGTCAGTGGTATAAACTGTGTGGCACCGTCCATGGATCATACTACTTTAAATGGCATGCCTAATGTTAATATTGATGATCAAAATCCGACGACGGGTGATAATGTTGTAACGGGTGATGACACTTTCTTCTCTTCACAATATCCTCAACACTCTTCTCATTTGGACTTAGGAAATGAAGATGGTGGCTACTATTCAGATTTGATGCATTATGCAAGAGATGTATTCTCACCGAACAATACCGGGGGTCTAATCAAGTCGAAAAGAGTTCCAAAGAAAGTTCTAAACTTAAACCTGTAGAAATGAAACGTAAAAAAGAGCATCGGCTGGATCTATAAAGTTACCGGAGCTTCTAACTGAACAAAATGTTATTCAAAAACGTGCTTTAGCAATATTAGAGTCAGATTCCCCTTCTTTTACCCATAGCCATGATTTTAGTATAAATGCAGCCGTAAACTTGATTAACCGAATGGTCGATGATGAATTAATGACAAAAGGGAGCACATTGTGGTGTTTTGCAATGAGTTTATTTGAAGATGCGGTGAAGAGGGAACTATTTATGAGTCTTCCGGATGATAGTGGCAGGTTGGCATGGTTGAATTATAAGAAAGACGGCAACTAAGTTTAATTGGTTAACATTGTCGATGATTCATTTTAGATTATTTTTTTCGTTTATTTGATTAGGTCATTTTCATTTGGATACTTGTCTATTTAGATTTAATTCGTTTTTTTTATTGTTTATTTGATTAGGTATTTTCATTTGGATACTTGTCTATTTGAAATTTTAATGCGACATCTATGATTTATTATGCCTTGTGTTTTAATGAATTTTTTAAATTTAGTCTAAATTGAACTAGATTCCTACTTATTTTATGCTGATAAAAATCATATTTAATAGGTACAAACGCTTCAATGGATATTGAAAGAAAGAAGAGGAGAAAAAACTTTATTGTTTACAGTTAATATTGAATTCATGCTCTACAACTACCATAGCTTCTACGTACTTTTATAAGTATATGTATAAGGTACCTTGTATGACATCAACTCAAACAGGAGAGGTTTCGATGAAGGAAATTTTAAATGGTAATCCTATTCGATGTGTTAATGCATTTAGAATGCATCCAAGTGTGTTCATGAAGCTTTGTAAAGAACTTGAACTAAAATATGGATTAAAGTCAAGTGATAACATGTCAACCGTTGAAAAGTTGGGAATATTTGTATACACACTCGCGATAGGTTTGTCTAATAGAGATGTTGGGAGCGATTTCAACGATCAGGATATACTGTTAGTAGTGCATTTCATGATGTTTTAGAGGCAATAACTGCCTGAGGAAATAGTTTCAACGGTCTAGCACGTGACATTATACGATCAAAAGATCCAACCTTTCGATTAATACCATTGCAAATCAAGAATGATAGAAGATACACGCCATATTTTAAGGTATGATATTTGTATGTTTGTTTTAAATTTTTAATACCATATGTCATTATTATTATTATTTAAAAAAAATGAATTTAGGATTGCATTGGATGTATTGATGGTACACATATAGCCGCATGCATCCCTAAAACTCAACAATTACGCTATATCGGTAGAAAAGGGATACGACATTTAATGTAATGGCAACTTGTGATTTTGATATGTGTTTTACCTTTGCATCTGTTGGATGGGAGGGTTGTGCACATGACACACGTGTTTTCCTTCATGCAATTAACACGCCATCAATGAACTTTCCAAAACCACCTGAAGGTAAATTATCATTATCTTTATTATTTTCTTAATATGATATAAGTAACATTTCAATTTTTTTGTTCTCCTCCAATATAATAGGTAAATATTATTTGGTAGATAAAGGTTATCCAGATAGAAATGGGTATATGGTTCCGTATTCCAAAACAAGATACCATCTATCTCAATTTGAAAATGAGCCTCCAAATAATATGCAAGAAACTTTCAACCGTTCACATTCATCACTGCGAAGTTATATTGAAAGATCATTTGGAATCTTGAAGAGTCAATGGAAAATACTCCATAAAATGCCCAAATTTAGTGTGCAAAATCAAATTGGCGTTATTATGACTACATTTGCCTTGCATAACTACAATCGTCGTAATGCTGAGCAAGCAACAGTTTTTGATATCGTGGAACTATATCCAGATTGCATACCAAATGATGAACCTCGTGATGTTCACGGTAATGACGGAAGTAATGAAGACTTATACGAAGGATCTAATAATATGAAGCGCATTCGCAATGATATTGCTACTTTAATATGGAATGCTCGACGTCGATGATTTTATCAATAGTTTTTACATTGCAATATAACTTGTGATTATTGTAATGGAACATAGTTATGCAAAGTTACTAAATTTTAAGAATTGTAGTTCGGCAATCTTTTATTTATTTATTATGTTTCACAATTAAAATTTAAACAAGTGCCCTTTTATGTAATTTTACACATTTCAAAAGCTTCCAGCTATACGCTACCCGCTACCCGCTACCCGCTACCAGCTAACAGCTATCCGTTACCCGCTTCCAGCTAGTTTTGCCAACCACGCCCAAAATATACTTAATACTTAATACATAACAGTTAGTTTTATATTGTATGTAACAATTTTATAGGAATAATTGTTATGTGCCATGTTTGGTTTCTAATAATATAATCCTGATATAATAAAGACATATAGGGGAGTACGTATAATTTATTACGAAATAGAACTTGTTCAAAATTTTCGGCTTAATTTCTTTTGTTAAAAATTCTGGACAAATTCAAGTCAACATCAAGAAAGTCTCGGGTAAAACTTCCATGGCAATCTTATTTTCTGTTTACTCATCGGCTTCCATGACAATCTTTCACCATGAAAACACCCCTTAAATACTCCTCCTCTTCAATACTCCCACCCTACTCCAAACTCCAAAAATGGTGAACACCAGAGCCAAACTCCAGAAAATCCACAACACCATGAAACTCTGCTTCTCGGAGGCTGCCATGGCCGATTCCGATCATCTGGCCACCCAATCTGGAGCTTTGATCGGTTCCAATGACGATCTTTTAATCCAAATCCTTCTCCGGCTTCCGGTTACCTCTGTTCTTCGATTCAGATCTGTATCCAAACACTGGCAATCCCTTTTGAGTCACCAACATTTCACCCTTCTGTATAACAAAGTTTCCATCTCACCTGGCCTTTTTGTTTCCAATTTGTATATTCCATTTGATGTTCAAAACCAAAGTCCTCCTCCTTTTCGAAACCTCGACTTCTACCCTGATATTTGTGGTATTAGAATCGTCCAATCTTGTAACGGATTGCTGCTATGCTGTAGCAAGAGGGGGCATGAACGAGTTCGCAAATATTACGTATTTAATCCCACAACTAAGCAATTTGCTCTCATCCCATCGGTTCCTGGAGGTATGGATGTTCGTAAAACCATCCGTTTTATGGGTTTGGCATTTCATCAAACAGGTTGTGTTCACTACAAGGTAGTTTGCATTCACGTTGTGAAGCCTGATGGGTTGTTTAAGATTCAAATCTACTCGTCTGATACAGGGAAATGGAAGATTTCAGATCAATCTTTCTATGCGCCTTATTATACACCTTTAAGATACGGAGTTTTTTTGAATCAAACGATCTACTGGGCTCCCTCCTGTGTTAATCCATTGTACTTTAAGCTCGATACACAGGAGTTGAAATCTCTGCCATTGCCATCTATCGGAGTTTATGGAGATGGAGGAATGCCACTTTACTTTGGGGAATCAAGAGGCCATTTGCATTTGGTGGAGAGGGCGGATTGGGGTGAGACCCATTTACACCTGAACGTGTATGAGTTGTTGAATGATCATTCTGGATGGTTTCTCAAGTATGCAGTGGAGCTTGATGAGCTTCTGAATGCTTACCCGGAGATGATCAATAGCTACCAGGATCCTTCAAGCCCTCGTTATTACGAATTCGAATTGTTTGATGTGGTGAGAGGTGAAGAAGAAGATGAAACATTCATGGTGATCAAAATTCCAGGGAAGATTATAAGGTACAACGTTGTGTACAAAAGTTTCAAGCAGATATTTGATCTGAGTCATCTGCACGACATTTCCTATGGACGAATAGGTCACTCGGATGTTCATCGCTATATTGAAAACTTGGCTTCTTTCTAACAAGAGTTGTCAATTACTTTGAAAAAAAAAAGTAATATAAGTTGCTTTTATAGATAAAAGTAAAACAAATGTGCTGATTTTATATACTAAAATTTGTATCAAGGGTTTTTAACCCAAATTAAGTCCTGTGGACATAGATAGATTTAGTAATCATATAATTTGTTTAATAATTCTAAATCTTACTTAAATAATTTGTTCTTTTTATAAACAAGTCTAATGTTTATATAAAAAAATGCATGCAATTAAAATAAATACTATAATATCTTTAGTCAATATTCGTTATATTTTTGTCGCAAAACCTGATACGATAGAAATATCAAATCACTATTAAGAATTTCAAATTTTAATATTGAAGATTAAAATTGAAACATTTAGACAAAAAGTAACAAAGGTTTAAAGGATAAATATAATTAAGAAGTATAATAAAACATTACTAAAATGAGGTTCATCATACAAACACAAGGTAAAAAAAATTTGGTATAAGGAAATTGTTTGATATAGTTTACCAAAAAACTATCACCTTGAATGGTAATTAAAAATCCTTTTTTTTGTAAATTATGTAACGTTTCAAATTCCATAAAATTTTCATTTTAAAAATAAAATAAACACCTATTTTTATAAAGATATAATTGATGTAAAACCATTTATTCATAAATTGTAATTTAACATTAGAGTTACAAGGAAAGACGATGCGAAATCTCAACTCATAAAAATTGTTGATGTGTGTAGAGTCATGCCTTTGTGATCTGATAAGTACCTAAAATCATTTAATCGTACGCCAATACTTAGTGAGTTCCCAAAATACTCTACACAACAATATACATACAATGCAGGAACACATGAGCCTTCAATATGACTGGACCGAATCGCAAGGCCTACAGTACACCTGAACCGCTCTCTATGGGCCTTCAATCCGACTAGACCATCTCGCAAAGCCTACAGTACACCTAGACCGCCCCATGTATCTTGGCCTATAACACATAGCAGGACCGTTTCAACCTAACCGACCACATGTCGACATATATACATACCAATAACAAACAAGCACATGTAATCATAACAAATCTACCTGCCTAACAGATCTCTACAACATAACAACATCAAATGCACAATGATACACAGATCACTACAACATAACAACATCATACACACAATGATATATATTATAGTACAAAGTATAGTGAGAAAACTCACTCGAGCTAACTAGTAGAGGCTTAACAGCAAAACTCAACAACAGAACAACTAACGCGAGCTACCTAGAACCAAAATGGAACTATTCCTTAGCTAAACACTCAATTTTATCATAGTTTGACCAAAAGTCAAATTTGACAAAAAAAAGTCAACGATCAATGGTCAACAAAAGTCAACGGTTAACCCAGTCAAAGTCAACAGTCAAAAGTCCATCAGCTGGCCACCACATCATGGCCAAGCATCTACCATGTTGTGGTGACCTCACGACAAAATAGTTGTGGAGACTGCTTATTGCCTCATTGTGGTGGCCATCTCATCACGTCATGGAACCTGTTTTGGCCAACTTGATGCATTAAGCTCTTAACCCTTCAAGCTATTCATTCATACTTTCCAGAAGATTTTCTTACACCCAAAGCATCATAAAAATCGTTGCTTTATAGGCATACATGTCCAATGCATGTCTTGAGCTCAAGCTAGGTCAAAATGATGAAAATGAGACCAAATCCTAATGCATGGCATCAAAACTTTATATGTAGGATCGATGATCGAATACAAACAAGAATGAACAATACGATTATCACAAAGATGGTTTTCACTAAGAAATGTTCTCACAAACAGAACGAGGCGCACAAAGCAGCTATTAGGGTTGAACTCTATTATAAGAATATATAGAGATACGATTATAGAAATCCCTACATTAATGGGATCGTATCTAATCTATAATATAGATTGATGCTAATCACAAAGATATCATATCATTCATCTAATAGCTATAGTTACTATATTTACAATACAAACTAAATTGTACAAATGTTACACGCTGACACGGGTCTTCACAAGTACGTGCTGGCGCTGGCGCTGGTGGTCAGTGTGTGTTAGTGTTTGACTCATCACATTAAAAGGTTAGACCTTACAATCTCCCCCAATCTGATGATGTCAAAACTAATCGCTAAAGAATGAAATAATAGACGAATCAACTACATCTGAAGTAGAATGTTGATATTTGCTCCTCCTTAGATTCAGCTCACCCTCAGATAAACTGTAACGCCCCATTTCTAGTATGTGATTTAAATAAAGTAATTTTCATTTCTTAAGGGGTACTCGACGAGTCAGTAGCCCGACTCGTTGAGTAGAGACGGGATTTGCACGCGGTTTAAGTTGGCGACTCGACGAGTCCATATTCTCGGACTCGGCGAGTCTGCCAGTCTGGATGAAACCCTAATTTCAAGGGTTTGCACCCTATTTAAACGTCATTATAGCCCCAAACCAGCCTCCTTCACTTCCCAGAGACTTATTCCCAAAATCCTAGCCTCCTTGAAGTGTGTGTGAGTGATCTTTGCCTTGTGAAGGGACTTTTGGTGCATTTTGGAGCAAGGAGAAGAAGGAAAAGGTAGAAGAACTCAAGGAAGAAGAAGTAGATCCAGAATACACTCCTCTTTGGCCATCCCTTCTGGTAATGAAGTTTCCATCTTGATTATTGTGCTAATAGATCTAGTTTGTCCCCAAATTGTTGGTTTTAAGCTCAAAAACCCCAAATCCTTTGTGATGAAGCCTTGTGATCGAGTCATATCTCAAATCTAGCCTCTCTTGAGCTCCATAAGCTCAAGGAGACCACCTTTTGGCAGCCATGGCTTTGTTTTAGTCAAGTAACCCCCCATAATAGCAAAGTATGAGTGTTATTGCTTCATTGCATCTTAGATACACGTAAAGTTAGCAACTTTACGTGTTCAGATAGTCCCAGAAGCTTAGATCTACGAATTGGATGCACTAAAGTTGATTAGAGTCGACTGTATGGAATCTGCATGCAAAGGACTCGGCGAGTCGTTCTTATGACTGGACGAGTCGGGTCGCGAGTCTTAGATTCCCGGTTCAATAGTAGCGAGCCTGTGTAGTGAGTAGAGTAAGGACTCAGTAAGTGAAGACTTGGATCTGGAAGCAGACGGACTCGACGAGTTGTTCATACGACTCGGCGAGTCATAGACTAGGTGTGTTCTTCTGTTGAAGGGAAACTCGACAAGTTGTTCATACAACTCGGCGAGTCGGATGAGGTTAGACTCGATGTTAGTATCGAAGAAGAACTCGTCGAGTCTTTGCCAAACTCGACGAGTAGAAGCGGGTAGAGGATTAGAATGGATGATAGGGACTCGGCGAGTTGGCGGCCCAACTCGGCGAGTCCGGTCAACTGAAAGTTGACTTTGACCAGGGGTAAATAGTCATTTTACCCTGAGATTAGTTATCAGTATTTGATTTAGTGTTTATGGGATTTGTAGCCGGGGAGTTCCGGAGCAGCGGTCAGACAATTTCAGATCTAGCATCTCAGCAGCCAGCGTTACGAGGTGAGTTTTCCTTCCAGTAGGAACGGGTCTACGGCCACAATGTCGGCCCGTTTAGTCAGTAGTAGTTTCCGGACTTCGGTCCGATGCAGTATTTCAGTGTGCTTGATGTCTTTGTGATCCAAGCATGTCTTCGTGTTATGTCTTCCGGACTTCGGTCCGATGAAGTATGCAGTTTATGTGTTATGTTAGTAGATATGATTTTGCTATGCTATGATCAGTCAGTTTCCGGACTTCGGTCCGATGCAGTTTCCGGACTTCGGTCCGATGCAGAGGGCAAGGCCCTGGTTAGTTTCCGGACTTCGGTCCGATGCAGTTTCCGGACTTCGGTCCGATGCAGAGGGCAAGGCCCTGGTTAGTTCCGGACTTCGGTCCGATGCAGTTTCCGGACTTCGGTCCGATGCAGAGGGCAAGGCCCTGGTTAGTTTCCGGACTTCGGTCCGATGCAGTTTCCGGATTTCGGTCCGATGCAGTGGGCAAGGCCCATTATGTGCTTTCTATGTTATTATATGGTATGTGGTAGTTTGGGGGAGCTCACTAAGCTTCGTGCTTACAGTTTCAGTTTTGGTTTCAGGTACTTCAGCTAGTAAGGGGAAGGGCTCGGGATGATGGCATGGCACCCACCACAGTTTAGCCTGGGAGTTAGACTCTGATATTTTGTTATGATTTGACATCAGTTGCGATATGAGACATATTTTATGATATTTTGAGATACACGACTTATGATTTTATTATATGATATTTTGATATTATGGTTTTAGTAATGTGTTAAAACAAAAAATTTTGGCTTGTATTTTTGGGATGTTTCATAAACATCAGCTAATTTTTGCTCCCCCTTAAATGTATAACCTTCTTCTTTCAAGAGAGTCAGTTATTCTATGAATGATCAAATAGAATCATTGTATAACTTAACATTTATCCACCTTTTTGAAAGCATCTTTGAACTACAAAACAACAAGAAACACAGTTGTGCGTAGTCTAACCAGTGTATCATGAGTTTCAGCGGAAAGATAGTTGTGAATTATGTGTTGCATCGGAAGGACATGAGGGATAGTGATGTCTCTTTATTGCATGTTGTTGTACTATAGATCATTGACATAGTATTGCAAAGTCTCATCAGCATTTGGCTTACGACACTGAATCATGAACTTCTTTTATTAGAAGAATAAAGACAATAAGGGAAAGATGTGTGTAATACATTTTGGTTTTTAAATGTACCCATCGGCATAGAGTGTCGAAGTTTTATCAGTATATGGCTAATATAGTTAATCATTAACTTCTTTGATATAATCTTTGCAGGGCTAGAGTGGGCAGGTGTATGTAGTATACCACGGTACATGATATACCCATCGGCACAGATTTTTCAAACTCTCATCAGCGTCTGGTATCATATGTTGAATCATAAAATTTTAAAGAAGAAATTAGCGTAAGAATGGGTTGGTGCGTGTGATAGACTACAGTACATAGTCTAACCATCGACACTGAGTTTCGAACTTTTATCACTGTATGGTATCATATAGTGAATCATCAAGTTCTATATTAGAAAACTTGTAGGGATGAGAGGTTAAAAACTTGGAATATGTCCATCGTCAATTCATAATGGTAGCATGTCATACCTCAGTCTAGGAAGTCAAGGACATGAATAACCCTTTATCATTTAACGACCTGACACGTATCTCATACGTTTTGTGAATGCAAGGATATACACGGACAAGGTTTGAGACCTCAAACATTGAATTAACTTAAGATCAATGTTTTCCTATAATAAGGATCCAGTCAAGCCTGGTAAACCAGTCTTGTCTCGGAATAACGATCAACAAAGTGCTCAAAATATAGAAAAGTAATAAGCATGAACCCTTGTGACATATACTATAACTTGGTTAAGATTATTCCTTCTAAATAATCTCCCATCAAAAAGTCATTTATGATGCTCATTGTCTCTAAATTGACTAACCCGAATCTGCGAACGTTACAAACCTTTTCATCAACAGATTGCATGGAAACCTTTCTATGTCCATTGTGGAGCTACCTATGTTGGAAGAGCTTAGTCTTTGGGATAATAACATCACAGGTACCATTCCTTCGATTTTGGGAATGAATGGTAAACTCAAAAAACTTGATCTTTCTACTAATAAACTCACCGGAGTTATCCCAAAGTCTTTATCCTTTGGTCGGAAGTTGGAAATCTTGATTTTGTTCAACTATTTCCTATTCGGGCCATTACCAGATGATCTTGGTAAATGTGAGTCACTTAGTAGAGTACAAATAGGGTAGAATCATTTGAGTGGATCGCTTCCAAAAGGGTTCTTGTATTTTCCTTCGTTGTCGCTTGTTGAGTTGTAGAATTGAAAGAAAAGAAGGAGGAGGAAATTTTAGACTTTTCAAAGTCAATACGGGTCAAGGGGAAATGGGTCAACAAGTGTGTATGTAGCAAATAGGTAACAGGGTTACCCCTTCATTTTTTTCAACGTGACCAATTAGACCCGAAACTTTATTCCCTCACAAAGCGTGCAAATAAGTTAGGGGACTGATTCGGCAATTTCAAAATACATTGTTGGGCTAACGTGTCATTTTTTTAATTATATTTCATTTAAAAAACAAAAAATCATTAAGGATATATTTGTAATTTTATGTGGCCCTAACACTTACTTTTTAACAGAGTCAAACGAACATCCAATATAAGGACCATTGGTGTGCTAAGTTTTGTCGAAAATGACCACTAGTGTGCTTAGTTTTGTTGAAAGGGACCATTCATGCAAAAAAAATCACAATGACTGTTTTGGGGACAATTTTAAAATTATAAGGACCATTTGTGAATCTTTATCTTATTTTTATTATTAAACATCTAAATAGGTCAAAGAAAAAAGAGAGAAAAAATTAGAAAAAGTGAAATTTTTATTTGGTATAATTCCTCCAAACCATAAAGATGACTCGATCAACTTTTCAATAGTTGAGCTAAACATTCTTTTTCTCAATCGAACAAGATCTAAGAATCCATTTAGTTTATGGAAAAAGAAGGAGGCACAAATGACCGCATGAGGATCAACCGGTTGGTAGTTGGTAATGGACAGGGCGAGGGGATTGCTTTTTCTTTGAGCAATTTTTTCAAAAACCGAATCTATCTGATTATGAGGTCATAAGATGACAATTCACTATTTATATGCTTAGTAGTAAAAAGGAATCGATTTACAAAGGTGTCAAATGGTGGACTAAACATGAAAAAATAGACCAAACTACATCTACCATTTCTATAATTTAAAACAATTTAATACCAATAATTAAATAATAAGAAATGTCCTTTTTGGTTTCTAATCCCTAAATGGGGGAAGTAATGTATAATTTATACCCAATAGAACTTGTTCAAAATTTTCGGCTCAGTTGTTTTTGTTAAAAATGTGGACAAATTAAAGTCAACATCAAGAGAGTCTCGGGCAAAGCTTCCATGGCACTCTTATTTTTTGTTGCTCATCGGCTTCCATGACAAACTTTCACCATGAAAACACCCCTTAAATACTCGCTGTCTTCAAGTCTCTCAACTCACTCCAAAAATGGTGAATACCATAGCCAAACTCCAGAAAATTCATAACACAATGAAGCTCTGCTTCTCGGAGGTTGCCATGGCAGATTCCGATCATCTGGCAACCCAATCCGGAGCTTTCATCGGTTCAAAATTTCAAATGATGATCTTCTAACTGAAATCCTTCTTCGGCTTCCAGTCACCTCTGTTCTTCAATTCAGATCTGTTTCTAAACACTGGCAATGGCTTTTGAGCCACCCACGTTTCACCCTGATGTATAAAAATGCTTCCATCTCTCCTGGCCTTTTTGTTTGCAATTCGTATATTCCATTTGATGTTGAGAACCAAAGTCCACCTCCTTTTCGAAATCTCGACTTCTACCCTGATTTTTGTGGTATTGGAATCGTGCAATCTTGTAACGGACTGCTGCTTTGCTGTAGCAAGAAGGGGCACGAGCGTGTTCGTAGATATTACGTATTCAATCCCACAACTAAGCAATTTGCACTCATTCCATCGGTTCCTGGAGGTATGGAAGTTCGTAAAAACATCCGTTTTATGATTCTGGCATTTCATCAAACAGGTTGTGTTCACTACAAGGTTGTTTGCATCCACGTTATGAATCCTGATGCGTTGTTCAAGATTCAAATTTACTCGTCTGAGACAGGGAAATGGAAGATTTTAGATCAATCTTTCTCTGCGCCATATTATACACCTTTAAGATATGGAGTTTTTTGGAATCAAGCGATCCACTGGGCTCCCTCTTTTGTTAATCCATCGTACTTTAAGCTCGATACACAGGAGTTGAAATCGCTGCCATTGCCGGAGACGGTGGCATCTTTCGGAGGTTATGGAGATCGAGCAATGCCCGTTTACTTTGGGGAATCACGAGGCCATCTGCATTTGGTGGACAGGGTCGATCGCAATGAGAGTACTTTACAGCTGAACGTGTACGAGATGTTGAACGATCATTCTGGATGGTTTCTCAAGTTTCAAGTGGAGCTTGATGAGCTGTTGAATGCTTACCCGAAGATGATCAATAGCTACCAGGATCCTTCGAGCCTTGATTATTACGAATTCGAATTGTTTGATGTGGTGAGAGGTGAAGAAGAAGATGATGAAGCATTCTTTGTGATCAAAGTTTCAGGGAAGATTATAAGGTACAATGTTGTGGACAAGAGTTTCAAGCAGATATTTGATCTTAATCATCTGACCGACCTTTCCTATGGACGAATCGGTGACTTGAAAGTTCATCGCTATATTGAGAACTTGGCTTCTTTCTAAAACGAGTTAATGAGTTATTACGCTTGAAAAAAATTTATATATATGTCGCTTTTATTGGTAAAACAAATGTGATGATTTCTACGGTGAATGTTGTATCAACAGCTCTTCTTTTTTTTTTTTTTTTAATTATTATTATTATTTTTTTTTCTTTTTCGATTAACTTTATCAAATAAATAATTATGAACTTAAATCTTACTCATATAATTTGTTCCATAAATCTTTGTGAAATTATTAATAACTTTTACTTAATTTGTTGTTTTTGAACATGTGGACATTAAATAAAATTAACTATCATAATGTATTATTATAATCTATGCAGGTCCGTTCCAAATATAATTTGGGCCGGGCGAGAAGGAAAAAAAGGACTCTATAATACATAAATTTCATCAACATTTTTGTATTAACCCATTAATTGAAAAAAAAAAAAAACTTGTACTAGCATCTTAATATAAAACAAAGCCTATAAAATTTTTGGGCTACCTTAAAAGATGGGTCATGGACGGTCGTCCCTATTGCCCATCCTTTGGGACGAGCCTGAATCTATGAAATGAAATTAATATATATGAGAAAACTCCATAAAAGTTCTTATATTATGGTTGTATAATCGATTTAATCATTACATCTTTTTATTTAATTAAGTCTAAAAAACCCATAATTATATTCATTTTGAAAATAATGTATATATATGTTGCTTTTATTGGTAAAATAAATGTGATGATTTCTATTAGAGCATAAGGTGTGGCCAACTAGTCATAACATCATTTTGATGCCATCTCACATGCCACATCACCAATGGTGTTATAACACCAAGTGGGGAAATGGTCACCATGTTGCATCTTGTTATAACACCAACTTTTTTTCATTTTATAATTTATTTTTTATTTTTCTTCGATTTTTTTTAATTTAGACAAATATTTTTTAAATATAACATAATAAATAAAACATAATGTTTAAAAATTATAAATAACATACAATAAAAAACAATTTTTAAACATTAAAATTAACATAGAAATTAAACTATTCATAACATCCAAATTCAATAAAAAAAAAATACAACGCTATTCGTTATCGTTATTGTTACCATAGAAGATATAATCTGTCAAGTCCTCTCGAAGTTGTCTGTGTTTATTTGCGTCCTGAATGTCAACAACTCGATGCAAATACTCTGTTGTTCCTGGTTGAAACTGAACGTGTTTGAGCTCCGTTGGGATATAGTGTGCTATATTTCGCCCTTTATCTTCTACTACCATGTTATGCATTATGATACATGCATACATGATATATCGTAGAGTTTCTAAATCCAATGGTCGTGCTGCATGTTCAACTATATGCCACTTCGCCTTCAGCACTCCAAAAGCACGTTCCACATCCTTACGTGATCCTTCTTGTCTTCTCTTAAAAATTTGTCTCGTTCTTCAACCGGGTGGCGGAATGCCTTCACGAATGTAAAATACTGAGGATATATTCCATCTGTAAGGTAATATCCGTATTTGTATTCGTTTCCATTCACCGTGAAAGGAGCATTCGGGGCCTTTCCATTCAAAAGATCGTCGAATATTGGCGACTGATCAAGAACGTTGACGTCGTTGTTGGAACCCGCAACCCCAAAAAATGCATGCCAAATCCATAAATCTTGAGAAGCAACAGCCTCTAAAACCAACGAAGGTGATACGTGATGACCACTTGTGTATTGCCCTTTCCATGCTACCGGACAATTTTTCCATTTCCAATGTGTGCAATCAATGCTTCCGATCATTCCGGGAAACCCATGGCGTTCTTCATGCGCCGCATACAATTCTTGCAAATCATGCAACGAAGGTTTCCGCAAATACACGTCTCCAAATGTTTCAACAACACCCCTTGACAATGTATACAAACTCTCATTTGCGGTTCTTTCGGACATTCTCATATAGTCATCCATGGTGTCGGGTGACTCCCCCATAGCCATCAAACGAATGGCCGCAACACATTTCTGCAAAGTTGTAAACCCTCCTCTACCTCTAGCATCATATCTCAATTGGAAAAATTCATACCTAAACATATATTAACTACAGTTTAAAAATATATTGTATATGTTGTAAAATTAAAGAAACATGTACTAGATTTTTTTTTTGTATAAAAGTATAGTAAAGAAGCGATACCGGCTTTCCAAGGCGTTGGCGATCCGTAGGAACACATTCCTACTCAAACGAAATCTTCTTTTGAAGTCCTTCGACCCGTATACACAATTATCCGCAAAGTAATCGTTATATAGATGCTTGTGTCCTTCCTCACGATTTCTGTTTAACATCGCACGTCTTGTTAGTAGCGGGGCTGAGTCTGGTTGTAGCAACTCGTTAGTATAATACTGATACATAATTCTGAAGAATATATCGTCATCGGAATCACCGGACGAGTCGAAAGGATCCATAATTTTTTTTGAAGATAATTGAGATTTATAGAGAGACAGAGAGAAGTTATGTGTTTAAAAAATTGTTTAGATATAATAGGTATTTATATAGGGAAAAAATAATTAATTTTAAAGTTTTTTTTTTTATTAAAATAACCGTATTCAAACGGTTTAAAATGGTTAACGTTCGATTTTTTCTCGTTTCATCGGGTGGAGACGGCAACGGGAAAAGCCACAACGAGCAACAATGGGGGGGGGGGCGGTGTGCACCTCGTCGTGACGCCGTTTTCAGCCTCCACGTAGGCAATAACGAGAAACGCGAGATCCACACCGTTTGCTCTTAGGGGTAGCAAATATCATTGAATATCAACCAACAGGTGTACCAAACGAATCAATTATGTTGGTAGCCAATATTTTTGGTAGCTAACATGTTTGGTTGTTAGTACCGTACCAATTAATTAATAATGACATGTTAATTGTACAAGGTTTAAATACCACGATATTACTATACCAACCAATTCATTTTTCATATATATAAAAAATTGTATGTTAACTTTAAATGTATTTGACGATAAATAGTTCAAGAACTTTGATATTAGTACTTACCGTCTAAAGTTTAATATCACATTAACGTATCTCATTTACTTCATTGTTAAGTTTAAACTCATGATACATAATTATAAATAAAAAAATAGATCAAATTTCCAATCCAGCCATTCACAAAACTCTTATTAATAAAACTCACATGTATGCTTTAATTGCACAATAACACATAAACCTTAATTCGTAAAACACTCATACATATCGGTAAATATCATTACCAATATGAACCAACTAAAATTACTGTTAGCCAATTAAGTTGATAACAATTATACTTGGTACACTAGTTGTAATTAAAATATTATACAAACTATAATTGTTATGATGCACGGTTTAAAAAAAATATTTAATACTATACCAATTTCACCCATAATCTCTATAATGAATGTTGCATCAATTATTTTTTTCAATTAACTTTACCAAATAAATAATTATTAACTTAAATATTCCTCATATAATTTATTTAATAAATCTTTGTGAAATATTTAATAACTTTTACTTAATTTGTTATTTTAAACACATGTAATATTTAAATAAAAAAATAAAAAATAACATTAAATAAAATTAACTTATCACAATGCATTATTACAATGCAAAAAATTAAAATACGAGAAACTCAATAAAAATTCTTATGTTTTGCTCAATCGTTTTAATACTTATATTTTTTATTCAATTAAGTCCAAAAAACGACAATTATATTTATTTTGACATATATGAGGGTCAATAGATCAATCACTTTCAAAATTTATACTTTTGGCCAAGATTTTAAACTTTATTATAAATGTGGTCAAAAATTTACACTTTAGGCCTAGATTTCAAAATTTTGTTACGATTTCATCATAAGTTTAGTTTTTTTTTACAAATTTTTATAATATTTTTCAAATATGTTTTTTGTTGTATAAAATTATATTTATATAAAAACATATTTATGTATACAAACATGTTTGTATACAAACACGTTTTTATATATAAATGTATACAAATACGTTTACTACGAAATAAGTGTTTGTATATAATTTATTATAAAACGTGTTTGGATACATTTTTTTTATAAAACATATTTGTATACAAATGCATTTATTATAAAATATGTGTTTGTATACACTTTTTTTATAACATACATGTTTGTATATATAGTTTTTTTTATAAAAATGGATTTCTTTATATTTATGTATTTATATACACACAAACACAAAATATTTTTTTATGTACTTAATAAATGCCTATCTGTATAGAAGCTTTTTAAGGTATATATGAGTATAATTGTTGGATCTATATGCCCAAGAATCATAATGATGTACTCAGGCCGGTAATTTGAGAGAACCCAAAACTTGCCCGGTACTTACAAGGTCGGGCATGAAGAAACTATAGTCTATCACGAACGAATCTAAGCTCAAATAACCCTGCACGGATCTCATAACCACATCCCAGGAAACCTGCAAAAGAGAAGATACGGAGCAATAAAATAAAATAAAAGGACAGAAGGTGAGACTGCTAATAAACTGGGCAATGGACAAAGAATCGGACATAATTATAAACTTGTGGAACCACGAATAGCCTATAAATACATCATAAACTTGATAACTATGGAAAAAAGAGAGAGCAAGAACCTTAACACACTACATCGTAGCATTTTATTCGCAATCTAACTTAGGCATTGGAGAGCAATACCGGGGTCCAACCCCGGTATGGCTGTCTGAACTAGCCTTTGTCCTTCTTATGCAGAGCATATTCCCAGATGGTTATTAGACCAAGATCCTTCGATGGTAGAGCTAAACATGCGCCTAGAGTTCGTCGTAATAACAAATCGTTATTGAGTGATATGGCTAATAACATATGATCCTATAGGGTCACACCTTTATCAAGTTGACACATTTTGTATATTTATTATTAATTAATATGATTAGTAATAAATAATATCAATTATTGTATTTTAATTAGAGAAAAACATTTATTTTCTGAAAATAATAATTAAAGAGAATACAAACTAGTTGTTATGTCATATTGTATGATTAAATAAGTCATGTACAAATGTTTTGGACACTTTGGCTACCCATGACTTAGCTAATTATTTGATCCTTAGTTAATGTAACTTGGAGAAGCAATTTTTGTCGCTTATGATGATGATGGTCGAAACTTTCCATGACATGGGAGGTTTCTTGTAAAACTTCCTCCCATGCTCCCCATGCTTGCTTTTGGTAGCTGTTACTTTATAGTTTAATATTGGCCAAGCTTTGACTTACATGAGGTAGTTTAAAGGATATTTCTTCAGGAAAAATAACCAACTTTTCTCTTATAAAGAAGGCCAAACAGTAGGTTGTTTTCCTCCCTTCACCTCTCTCCCTTTTGAAGCTAGTTTGGTGATTTAAAGCTCCATTGAGTTGTCTCATTTAGTGCTTATTTGAGTTAAGTGCTTAAAGGCTTAAGACACTCAAAAATACAAGAATAAACTTGCATTCCAAGTTCCTTATCTTGATGGTGGATACTTGTAGAGAAAATCATACTCTTTGATTTTTCTATCTTCGTTAACACCCCAAAACCAAGTAGGTTCAAAGGCTCCCAAAGTTATCATTCTAAAACACTTTATGGTTGTTTTAATATCATCTTAACCTATATAAATGGATCATAGATAATTTGGTTTGTTATAAACTCGAAAATAAACTTTTTATTTTTAAAGCTTTCGTTGCCTTTTTTTTTTATGAAAAACTAACTTATATTTTCCTAAAAAAGCATCAGTTGTATCAGAGTCATCTTTTATATGTTAGAATGATTTTTTTATGTTTGGTAATATTTGGTTTTTGAAAAACAAACATGGATTTCTTTTGGTTAAGAAATGTCAATATTTGTATTATTTGGCAACATGTTTGAAATTGTTTATATTTATATATAACCATTTTTCATGCATTTTGGTTATATATAAGTTTCCTTAGAAAAAAACAAAGAGTTGTTTGTTATTATATTTAATATATGTATGCTATTCATAAACTAGACATGGACTATTGTGTTTGTTGTGACATCCCCATTTTCACCGCCAATTTTAAACTTTTTCTTTATGTTTATTTTATTCAGAGTGTGAAACTGTAACATTCATAAAATTCTAGAAAATTTTAAACTTTTTAAACAAACCCAACACCATCATTGTTTAAAAATTGTTTCAAAGTAAGTTTCACATCAGAGAAATCCCAAAATTATAAAACAAAACACGAGGAGCTGCACGATCACACCTTCTCCTTTCCGCGATCCTCTGAGGTACCTGAAACACAATCCAAAACTGTACGCCCAAAGCTTTGTGAGTTTCCCCCAAAATACCACCATAACACATAAGCATAAATATCATAGCAACAACACACATATAGAACCTTCAACATGTCTCGACCGCCGCACTGGGCCTTCATCCTGTCTGGATCGTTCTCCGGGCCTTCGGCCTGACTGGTCCGCCTCACAGGCCTTCAGTCTATCCGGTCTGCCTTGGGTCTGTTGGCCTTCAGCACAAAGCAGGACCGCCTCAACCCAACGGCACACATGTCGACATATACATAACTCATAAACATATAATCAATCAATAGACAAGCAGAGATCTTATATATCAGTAAGCATAGCATTATCCTATCTACCATGATACAGATCTAACAGATCACTATAATACTCAATCATACAATAATCAGGATACCCATTCCAAAAGGGTCGGACTTGGTGCCTTCAACCCAACAAGTATAGTGAGGAACACTCACCTCACAAGTAGTGCTGAACTAATAAGATCTAACTCTGAATCTCGGCCCCCTACTCAAATGCCTACAACCACCATGTGACCAATTCCATCAAAATCCCGAAATACCCAAAATGCCCTCAAAAGTTAGCTTGGTCAAACATGGTCAAAGTCAAAGTTAAAGGTCAAGGTCAACAGTCCATGTTGACCCAACTCGTCGAGTGCACCAACAAGCTCGTCAAGTTTTTACAATGCTTAGAAGGACAGGAAAACCCTAGCCAACTCGCCGAGTTGGATGGAAAACTCGTTGAGTTTTCCCCAGCTTAACACATTCAGTCCTTGTATCGAATCTAAGGCTTCAAAATGTAGATCTGATACCCTGGAGCTGGAAAACCACGTAAAGTTGCCAACTTTATGTTCATGCATACCAAAAGAAGCTCTAGGACTCATGAAAGGCTTAATAAAGAACTTAATGCATGAATGAGGCCTAGAACCTAATAAAGCTTGCAACTTTTAGCCAAATGAGGCCATAAAATGGCCAGATCTAAAGTGACAACCCATAATATACTCAACTCCTTGAACAACTTGACAATGAGCCAATAATCACAATAAAACCTCAAGGAAGAGATCTAAGAAATAAGGAAGCAAGGTGTCGACTTTATACCTCAAAAAGACTACAACAAATGCGGAGGTTCTGGATCTATAGCCTTCCTCTCGAACTAGACAGCTCAAAATTCAAGGCTCCTTCAAAAGAGTACCAAAAATCAACTCTCCAAACTCTCCACAAGCTCACACACTCAACTTTGGAAGATGATACACGAAATTAGGGTTTCTGGACAGGGGAGGCTGGTAAGGAGGCTAGCCAAGGGACTTAAGGCTTTTAAATAGGGTGCAACACCCTAAAATTTAGGGTTTCTTTCTCAGCTGCCAACTCGCCGAGTTGGTTCAATAATATATGCGGCTAAAAGCCACCTCAACACGCCGAGTTGAGGCTCCCAACTCGCCGAGTTCCCAAGGAAAAACATGTTTAAAGAGTTAAATTACATACCTGAGGATTGGGATGTTACAACTCTCCCCCACTTGGACTAGGCTTCGTCCTCGAAGCCTACTGCAGTGAATAACTTCGGGAAATGCTCCCGCATCTCTGCCTTCGGCTCCCAGGTCTGCTCAGAGCCCTTCCGATGCTGCCACCATACCTTTACCAAGGGTACTTCCTTGCTCCGCAAAACCTTCACTTTTCTCTCCAAAATAGTTGGGGGCCTCTCAACATAGTTCAGGCACTCATCGACCTGAATGTCATCTAATGACATAACCGCATCCTCGTCTAAGACGCACTTCCACAGCTGCGAAACATGGAAGGTGTTATGGATCTGAATGAGCTCCTCAGGAAGGTTTAATATGTAGGAAACCTTGTAAACCCTGGCTATAATTTGGAATGGTCTAATATATCGGTGGCCTAACTTCCTGAAACATCCCAAAAATACAGTCCAAAAATTTCGTTTTAAATCATTTAAGAAAAACCATATTCCATCCACATCATAATAATAAAACCATAAGTATCAAAATGTCATAAATCAGGTATCTCAAAAATCTTGTATCATCTATCAATGTATCAAAATCATATGTCAAAATATCAGAGTGAATCCTCCCATGCTAAAAGTTGTGGTGTGTGCCATGCAGTCATCCCGAGCTCTTCCCCTTACTAGCGGAAGTACCTGAAACCAAAATTGAAAACTGTAAGCACGAAACTTAGTGAGTCTGCCCAAACTACCACATATCATACATAATCACATAATAACATACATTAGGCCTTGCCCACTACATCGGGCTCCGCCCGGCATCAGACCGAAGTTCGGTATACATATAACATATCATCAAGCATATAACATAAACACATAACATAAACATATAAACATTCCTCGGGCTTACCCCGACATCTGACCGAAATCCGGAACACATAACAAACACATACAAGAATCACAAAGACATCAACCATACAAACATTCCTCGGGCTTGCCCCGACATCAAACCGAAGTCCAGAAACATATAATCTACATCAGGCTAGCCCCGACATCGGACCCAAGTCCGATATAAGCTAACATACATAAACGGGCCGACATTGGTGCCTTACACCCGTTTCTACTAGAGGAAAACTCACTTCTCAAGTTGACTGCTGAAAACTCGTGTGAAGGAATCTCATATGGCTGCTCCAAAGACTTGCCGACTATCATTATCACAATAAACACTTAGTTAAAAACTGAAAATCCTTCTAAGGGTAAAATGACCATTTTACCCCCTGATCTAATTTGGACCATAACCTAGGCCTAATTCCTTATAATCTTTCCAACTCACTAATAACCCACTAAAGTCTCACTAATGGCCTAATTTTCTAAAATGGGCCCAACTCCACAAATGGGCCTTCCCTTAAGCCTAAATATGTCCTTGGTCCATTATATGACTTTTGATGGCCCATTTTGGCCCAACAAATGCTAAGCCCAAAGATTGGTCCAAACCGAGGCCCAAATTTCACAAAGCCCAAAATCTGAGAGTACGCTGAGCGTACTCCTCCATATGCTACGTGTACAGTTTGCATGGCTTGTATGCTGCGTGTACTGGCGTGTACACCCAGAGTACTACTCTGTTAAAACATTTTCTTCAAAACTGCTTAATCCCTCAAGACACTAAGTCCAAATTATAGATTTAAGTCCAATAACCCGTATTAACCCATAAAGCCGATTACTTGGTGGCTTGCAACCCACCAAGTGAGACCAAACTTGGAATATAGCAACTAACTTTCATGGAAATGACTCCAAACTCATGCATGGTCATAAAAGCACCTTAAAGGTCGATACTTTACTGCTTATGGTACATGAATATCACTGAGAGTGGCACCTCTTGGCCTAGAAACGAACTTGAGTCATAAAGGCCCATTCATGGAACTAAAAAGACCCCAAAACAACACTACACTAGATCTAAGTACTCAAAGAGAAATTTGAAATCTTTATACCTCCAATGAGTCCCAAAAGCTGATGTTATCCTGGATCTATGAGCTCAAGATACTCAAGTTCCTCTTCACTATCTTCTCCTTCCTTCTTTCAAGCTTCAGATCTCAAAACAAGCTTCACAAGGCCAAAACACACACAAGAATGAGAAAGGGAGGCTATCTAGGGTTTCTAAGAATGAGGGGCTGGTAAGGAGGCAAGGGTTTTTTTCATAATGTGGTATTTATATGGCTTAAACCTTAAAAATTAGGGTTTGGAATCTGCTCACGTACGCTGCGCGTACGTGCATGCGTCCCCCGCATCCAATTCTTCTCTACGCCCCGCGTACCCCAAGGTTACGCCCATCGTACGTCTTATGGGTGGCCCAAGTCTTCGGCACACTCACTAAAAGTCCACTCAATTAGTCCTTCTATTAACACTTAGCCCAACAATTAATTAAGAAATATTTAATAATTATTACCTCAAGTGACGATCGTTACACTTCCCCTCTTCCTAAAGCGAATCACGCCTTTCCAAGGTGAGACCTTCAGCAACACCGTATCACCGACCTGAAACTCCAACTCGGATCGACGTCGGTCAACATAGCTTTTCTACCGACTTTGAGTAGTCTATAATCTCTGTCTGATCTGTTGAATCATCTCTGTAGTCTGAAGAACCACCTCGGTCCGACCCAGGACCCTATGACCAACCTCCCCCAACAGACTGGGGTATGACATCTCCGCCCATACAAAAGCTCAAAAGGCGGAGCACCAATGCTGGAGTGGAAACTATTGTTGTAGGAGAACTCTACAAGAGGTAGGTAGGAGTCCCAACTCCTATCAAAATCAATGATGCATGCCTGCAGCATATCCTCGAGAGATTGAATCGTCTGCTCACTCTGGTCGTCGGTCTGTGGGTGATAAGTTATGCTGAAGTGCAACTTCATAACCAGTTCCTCATGAAACTTCTGCCAAAATCGGGAGGTGAACCGAACATCACTGTCTGAAACAATTAAGGTCGGAACCCCATGGCGAGCAACGATCTCGTAAATATACACATCGGCCAACTTCTCGGTCGACGAGCTCTCCCGAATTGCCAGAAAATGGGCACTCTTGATCAATTGATCCACGATGACCCAAATAACATCAAAACCATTTGCCGTCTTCGGTAACTTGGTGATGAAATCCATTGAAATTTGCTTCCATTTCCACATGGGAACCTCCCGAGGTTGCAGCTTTCCATGAGCCCTCTGATGCTCGGCCTTGACCATCCTACATGTCAAGCACCTCTCGACGTACCAGGCGAATAAACGTGTTTTCTTCAAAAACTCATATCTTCTTCATACGAGCTCCGTTTTTGACAGGTTTTATATCCACGCGTAGCTATCGACGAGATCTATAAATTTCATTTAGACTCTGTCGGCTAATTTTGTATTATTTTTAAAGTTGTATTTTTAACAGGATTAGATTGTTAAAGTCCGTTAAAAATTCATAACTCTCTCGTCCGACGTCCGTTTCCGACAATCTTTATATTGACAGATAGGTATTGACGAGATCTTCAATTCTCATTTAGATTGTTTCGGCTAAAAATCAACCAGTCTAAAATTCATTCTTATGCCCGCACTATTACGCTAAAACTTCGAAAAATCATAATTTCCTCATATGAAGTCATATTTAGACGTTCTCTACATGCACACTCTCGTTTTTACGATTACTATGAATTTTTTTTAGACTACGTATGCTAATAAGCGATCTATCTCCGATTCACTATTTACGATATCTGTAATTGTATTAGTTCGAACGTAAAACTTCAACGCATCATAACTTCTTCGTTATAACTCGGATTGGAGTATTCTGTATATCTCTGGAATCCTCATCACGACTACTTCCTCTTTCATGAAGGTTATTCGTCCTAATTATTATTCTATTTTAGACGTATATTTTATTCTTTTTTATTATATTGTTTTAAGCACGTATACTACACATAATTACATAAATCACATAATACTCAGATAATTATCTTTATTAACTTCTTAAAAGGTTACAGTTGTTGACCATTACAATCACATGACTTTATTAATGTCTAGCGAGAAACATGGCATTACAATTCTCTCCCCTTTAGGATGATTCCATCCTCGGAATCATGTATCAACAAACAAATGTGGGTAGCGACTCATCATTTCAATTTCTGTTTCCCAAGTGAGGTTCGACCCAGACGTATGTATCCATCGCACAAACACTAGTTCTACCATATTACATAGTAACTTCTTCGTCTTACGGTTATCAATCGATTCAGGTTCTTCAATTAGCCTCATATTCTCATCGACCCTTAACTCCGTAAGCAGAATTATATCGGGAACTTATCCCGAGAACTTCCTCAAATAACACACATGGAAAGTGCTATGAATGCCTATCATTTCTTCTGGTAATTCCAGCTTGTAAGCTTGGTTCCAAATTCTATGAAGAACTTTGAATGGTCCAATGAATCTTGGACTCAGCTTTCCGCTCTTTCCAAATCTAATAAGTCCCTTCCAAGGAGAGACTTTGAGCAACACCAAATCTCTAACTTTGAAAGTCATTGGTTGTCACTTCTTATCTGCATAGCTCTTCTGAGGATTTTGAGTTGCTAACATTCTTTCCCTAATCACTTTTAGTTTCTCAGCGGTCTGATGGACAATCTCAGGACCCATAAACTGCTTCTCTCCAACTTCAAGCCAACAAGACGACATACGACACTTTTGTATGTACAGTACTTGGTAAGGTGCCATATTATTGCTCGAATGGTAACTATTGTAATAGGAAAATTCTACCAAGGGCAGATGCCCATCCCAGTTACTGGGAAATTCCAAAGTACAAGCTCTCAACATATCCTCCAATGTTTGAATTGTCCTTTAACTCTGACCATTAGTCTGTGGATGGTAGGCTGTACTCAAACACAAATTTTTACCCATCTCTTCATGTAATCTCTTCCAAAATCTAGAGGTGAAATGATTGTCACGATCTGACACAATTTTCAAGGGAACACCATGAAGTTTCACTATCTCTTTAACGTAAACATGTGCAAGCTTATCCATAGATCATCTCTCATTGGCTGCCATGAAATGTGCACTCTTTGTGAATCGATCCACGATTACCCAAATCATGTAATGACCACTCTTTATCTTGGGTAGCTTAGTCATAAAATCCATGGTGATGTCTTCCCAATTGCCCATGTTTACAGGTAAAGGATCCAAACTCACATATGGTTTCTGATGCTGTGCCTTAACTCTCGCACATGTCACACATTCAACCACATACTTTGCAATGTCGAGATTCATCATCGACCACCAATAGTAAGGCTTTAGATCCATATACATCTTGGTACTGTCAGGATGAACTGAGTACATGGTCACTAGTGATTTCTTGTATGATGAGCTCGGGTCAAAATTAAGAATGATAAAAGTAAGCGGGTTTGGTAAAGATCTATTTACCTTACACTTGATAGAAAAAATCCTTAAATAATATACTTTTAATTAAAATATTAAACGTAAATAAAAAATAATTAATTAGAAATATATTTTTCCCCATGAAGTTTAGGACTACCATTGATGGCTTGTCAGATTAGGATGTTGGACGACGACTGTTAGGTGCTATTTGTGCACCTTTTTGCACACCTTTTAGTCCCATTTCATGCATCTATTTAGCATAATTGTTCTTCCTTTTTCTTGCATTTCATCATATTCATGTTAATCTCTAGAACAACCTTATTTGCACACTTTCATGTCTTTTTCAGGTAAACCGGAGCTTGGAATGCACTTTGGGAGGTGCCGGGAAGCATTGGTGAAGATTTCGGGATGATCGGGCGAAGAACGAAAAAGTTGGAAAAATCAAGTTTGGAATTGGAGTCAGAGGGGTACACGGCCCGTGTCTTTTTTACCTTATGCCCAACACGGGCCGTGTTCAGCCATTTTCAGAATTTTAAACCCCCAACACGGGCCGTGTGATTTTACACTAAAAGAACACGGGTCGTGTTGGCTGCTGAACAAATGTGTTTTAAGTCTAAAAGTTGGTTTTTATCACCCCCATTCACCCATAACTCACCCCCAAAAAAATTTCTCTCTTCCAAGAACCCCTAGGACCGAAACTATCACAATCTGTTTTGTGCTTTTGGGCTTGATACTTTATGTAGGCAAGCCTGGGGAGGTTGAAGAGGAAGTTCTCACCACCAACTGCAAGGCTCCAAGAACGATTCGGTAAATTCTTTCCATATCTTTAATCGTTCATATTTTGCGTTAAAATTCAATATGTGTACACTTGTGACTGTTTTAGACTCTTACCCAACCCGACTACCATCCCCCACCACCTTCTGGTGATTAGATAGGTTGTTCCGCCCTCTCCAAGCATCGGGGACGATGCTTATCTTTAAGCTTGGGGAGGGGTAGAGTTGTACACTAGGTTCATTCATGCATTTTCAAAAAAAAAAAATTAAAAAAAAAATTTTTATTTCATGTTTTTGCATTTAACCATTTTTTGCATTTCATATTCATGCATGCATTTTCAAAAAAAAAAAGCAAAAAACAAAAAAAAATGTACGAGATGATGACACTCTTTACATACAAGTGCTCCATGAAGTGGGAAAACGAAAAATCAAAATGAAAAAAATACCGAAGCAACCGAATTGTTACCAGAAGTGTAGAATCAGTTGTCATAACTATGGGACCCAAACACCGTAATTCGAGACCCTAGCCTTAGATAATAAAAAGAATTTATATTGAAACGTTTTTTGGGCGGTAATAACAGCTTTAGGATGATTTGCTTCTGAATATATAAAAAGAATCTTTATCGACAACTCTGGACCCACAGAACACGGACCTATTTGTTGACACGCGTTACCCCCGTGGTAACAGAGAGCTTAAGTATCATATCCACACAGTCAAGAAAGAAGGAAGGGTATAACTGTCATATCTAGTACCCAAATCAGAATTTCAAGTGCCAAAACGAAGAAATCTCAAGAAATTCCAAAAATGAAGATTGAAGAATCCAAGTTCAAAACGAAGTACAAATCAAAGTTCAATCAAATCAAAAGCCAATTCAAAGTCAAATCTGGCGAATGAAGAACTGTGTGATATGATACTTGTGGCTCTCGAAAAAGTGAAAGCATAAGAGCTGGGCCCCTTCGGGTGGGCTCGCTGTTTCAGCGAAAGCTGATTCACCGTGACGGGTTCTTAAGGATGCGTCGATTCTGATTCTTGGCCATCTAGTCTTAAGGACATGAGATCCGGACTATGTTATTTTCGCCCATAAAGCTTAGTAAGGTATAAAGTTTTAATAAAACTAGGGTTGGATTATTGGGTTACACCGTTTCGGGTCTTCCTCACTTTGGGAGTCTGTGATACATGGAAGGAAGCAGGATGGTCGCCTAGGTATTAATGATTAGAGCCCCATTGATGTAAGGTTTGATCGTATATGTCCATATTTATAAAAATAAATAAAAAGATTACTTGTGTTCTTAAATCTTTCGTTGGTTCAATTTTTGTTCCTTAAGTATCTTTTGTACATATGTTTCATTTTCATGGTTTTCATCGCATGCATTCATTCTTATCTTTTAGGATCTTTCTGTCCACATTTTTTCTATGTTTCTTTTTGCCATCTAGAAATCGTCCTGTTTGTCCGGTTCTTGTTCTTTCTTGAGGACAAGAAAGGTCTAAGCTTGGGGAGATTTGTTAGGTGCTATTTGTGCACCTTTTTGCACACCTTTTAGTCCCATTTCATGCATCTATTTAGCATAATTGTTCTTCCTTTTTCTTGCATTTCATCATATTCATGTTAATCTCTAGAACAACCTTATTTGCACACTTTCATGTCTTTTTTAAGTAAACCGGAGCTTGGAATGCACTTTGGGAGGTGCCGGGAAGCATTGGTGAAGATTTCGGGATGATCGGGCGAAGAACGAAAAAGTTGGAAAAATCAAGTTTGGAATTGGAGTCAGAGAGGTACACAGCGCGTGTTAAATTTACACTGAAAAGTGGGCACGGGGAGTGTTTGACCAAGAAGAAGTTGTTGACCATGCTGAACACGGGCCGTGTCAGTTTAGTGCAAATCAACACGGGCCGTGTTGGCTGCTGAACACGACCCGTGTCAGTTTAGCCTATTTTAACACGGGCCGTGTTCGACCCAAAAACCAACTTTTGACAGTTTTTCCTATCTTTCATATTACAGGTTGAGGGCCATTTTTAGACACACACAACATATCAGAGCACCATTGGAGAGGAGAATTCGAAGGTTTTTGCAAGGGTTTGTCCGTTAATCATTTGGAAACATTAATTCTCGTTTTTGTAAGTTGTAATTACACTTAATTTCATCTTTTAGACTTGTGATCTTGTTCTAGCCATGTGTGGCTAGAACCCTAACTTCTCCAATTTCATGTTTTGACTTTTTGGTTGTGAATCAAATCATATGACCTGATGTTTGTGTTTAATTTCTATCTAGTGAAACTGTTTTTACTTCAATCGAATGTTTGATTCTAATAATGATTCTTATTGGCCATTTGAATTAGGGTTAGGTCATTCAAGTTATTCATTTTGCAAAATCCGTAATTGTTTTGTGAATTGAACTAAGTAACAAGCATTAAATTGATTTCTTATGAATGAATTTAGTGTAAATCTTTTCACACATTCTTACGCTCCCGAGCTTGTGAGGAGTATTGGGTGTTGTTGGGAACATTCACAATAAGCTTAATGCAATCTTTTAATCTACTTCTAAGAGCTTGTTTAGATTAGGTTAGTAAGGTTAGGATTAATCAAAGAGCTTGTTTTGATTGATTAATGTGATGAATGGAAAGTGTTATAGCTTGTTAACACTTTCAAGTACCAACTTAGATAGAATGAAACAAATGTCTTGTCATCTTTGATTCACATTGGTAGATTGTCATACATGGAGTTGGAGTCCTTACAAAATCTGAACTTAATTCATTAGTTTAGTTGTTTACTCGTGTTTTAAATTGGTTTGCTACATCATTACACTCAAACCCCCCCCCCCTTATTTAATCTTTTGTGAACAAATACCTTATGCAAAGAGGTATATACTAATTATCCCGTGTCTCTGTGGATCGACCCTACTTGCCTTGTACTATCTTTTAGTGCAATATAGTGGGATTCTTTTGGAGTATATCGTACCCCTATTATTTGTTGGGTTTGACATGCCTAACAACGACAATAGGTTTAGGTTTGCAAAGACGGAAAATGAAGGGAATAGGTTGGCCCCCACTTGGATGTGGGTCCCACGAGATATATACATATACATAATTTTTGTTTTAACTTAACGGTACATTGAAATAACTTCGTAAGTAAGCTTACACCCACTTCATCTATTTGAAAACTTTCAACGGTCCTCTTTCTTCTCCATTCCACGCTAGTAAGCAATGTATCTGTGACAACCCGTTATTTTCAATCTTGTAAAAGTCAAACAAAGTCAACAAAGGTCATACATATCTAATAGAAGTCAAACTTGTTTTGTTAATTTATTAAGATAAATTAATAAGTCTTGTTATGCAAAAACCTTTATTATAAAGTGTTGAGAAAAATGGGAAGCAAAAACAGTCCAACCGAGAACCTCGCAACATCAAGCCTCGGACCGAAAACCCTCTTCGGACCGAAAACTCTTTTCGGCCGAAAAACCTCGCATGGCCACAATCTCGGACCGCAAACCATTTCCGACCGAGAACCCTCGGTCCTATTCTTTGGCACGAGATTTTGTGTGTTTTTGTCATTCCCAATGTAAGTGTCCCATCATGATTTCGGCCATATACACTAGTATACCGAAATCAACACTTCATTCTTACTCTTGCGAACCAAAAACACCTTTTTTCTCTCTCAAAGTCACAACCGAAAACTCTCAATTCCCTCTCAACTATCATCCGAAGATCACTTGTATCTTCATAGGATCATATCAAGTTTTTTAAGTGTTATTCATCCTTTCAATAAATCATCATCCATCATCTTCAACATAACCGAAAACACCTTTATCTTCTTGGTTTCATCAAGTGGCCGAAAACTCAAGGCTGACCGAAAACTCCAAACAGCCTCACGATTTACTTTTAACACTCCTTATTGTAAGTAAATCTTACATCTTAGGCTATTTCCTTAACATAATTGCCATTATATTCGCTAATTATATACATATATATTGCGTGAAAATGCCATTAGGACTCGGTTTTGTTACAAGATCTAACTGTGGAATTAACTCAACCATTTCGGATCTTCACTAGATTACTCACATAAGGTGAGTTCATACCCCCTATGTTTTACCATTTTTAAATGCTTTCAGGGGGAGAATACAAGTAGAACACAAAATATTTGTGTTAACACTTACATGTGATTACAAACCATTTTTAAGATACTAATGCTTTTATAAACTTATTAAACCATTTTTAAACTGTTTTCAAACTCTTAAATTGCTCTTTTTATCAAATCATATTCATATATATATCCTTATGTATAATTAGGATTTAACAGACTTAGGACTATTGCTTTTACCTTAACTCCTATTCCTTGTTTGGTTGTGGGCTTAAGGTAGGATCACCAGTACGAGTGGCAATTAAACCTTAATTATACATGCCAAGTATATATATGAGTATTAAACTTATTTCAATAACATTGCCAATCAGTTCAGTACAAACATAACATTAGGAAACTATAATAGGTATAGTTTTGAGATCTATTCACACTATTACTAGTTCAAAAATACATTACATGAATCAATACATAAGTACATACTACTTTTCATTACAAGTACATTATTTATTTACAAGAACAAGAGAACATATACATATTATACGTAAAAAATTTAATACTAGAATGTGAGATATTACTTCATGGTGCTTAGTAATATCCTTGCTAAGTCATGTTTTATAACCAGAGTCTCCTGGAGGGAGAGCGTGAATTTGTGTATAGAGCTATACGGGACTGACAATCCCGCACCTTGGCTGTTAGCTACAGTCAGGACCGGCAGGTCTACGGGTGACAAATGTCATAACTTTTCGACGCCTGAAGAACGTCGTGTATAATACTAGTCAATTAAGTATGGTTATAATCTCATTCACATTAAGCATTAACTAAACATTTCGGTTTACTAAACAAACATTACTTCAGTGGTTTTATTTTAAGTAATAAGACTACCTACCATTATTATCCAAGTACTAATACACTGTGGAGTTCATACAAGTGCAGTACACTATTTTCTATCAAAGAAAACATACATTTATGGAAAAAAACTCACACTCACACTATTTCAGAGTACAATAACATACAAACATTTTGGTCTTGAGGTCTAACACTGCCTTTCATTTAAATAGAGAAAATATGGGATTTTATGGGGAACATACTATCATTTTCATGGAACAAATACAAACATCAAATACTAAATGCTTATTGTGACAACCCGAAATTTCTATCTTGTGCAACCATTCAATTCAATCAAAGTCAGACTCGTTTCTGCTATCTTTTAGCACTGTTTAGGGTCTGTTCGAGTGTTATAAGCCTAGTACCTTCAAGAAGGAATGTTAGGAAGTGTATTCTAGAGTGCAGTGTGCAACATACAAGTCGGAAACTCCATTCATAAGGAGTTTACGACCGTAAACTAGAGTTTACGGCCGTAAATACCTCCTTGGCCGTAAACTCATGTCCATATATGAGTTTTACCTTCAATTCTAGTTATTTCTTACACTTCCAAGCCTAGATTTCGGATTCTCTCTCAACTATCATCAAGATTTTCACCTTGATCTTCAAAAGAGTAATCATTATTTCCATGTTATTAGATGTTATTCTTTTTAATCTAGTATCACCCTTTGATTTCATCTATGAAATTCATCTTTTGGGTTAGATCTTCAAGAGAACCAAGAACACACACTAGTTCTTGGACCTTAAACACCCCCTTCAAGCTTCAAAACGTAAGTAATCTTCCATATACTAGTTATACTATAGAAGCTCTTAACATACACCCTTGAAAACAACCATTTTCCCAAGAACAATGAGAGTTTACGGCCATGAGCATCTCCCTTGGCCGTAAACCCTTGTTAAGGTTCCTAGTTTGGCCATAAACTCTTCTTAAGGCTAGGAATGGGTCAAGACACACTTCCTGGATGCTGAATAGGACTATAAAACACTCTTTGGCATATGTATTCATGAGTGTACGGCCGTAAACTCATAGGGCCGTAAACCCCATGGCCGTAAACACATTGGGCCGTAAACATCATGGCCGTGAACACCATGTGTGGCCGTAAACCCCTTTATGTGCAATCACATGTGATTGTAACACTTCCATTCGAGTGTTTCCTAGTCCCTAAGGTGTTTCCTTGCATGATTAGTTGTTATATACACTAATTATATACATATATGTGTGATTATATGCTTATTAGGATCCGCTTGTGCCCGAGATTTCACTTAGCACTTAGCATCCTACAACCGATCTTTCATTCGTATCACTCACTACAGGTGAGTTCATACCCCTTAACTTATCTTTTAAATGATTTTAAATGCTTTTATGGGGGGAATACAAGTAGAAACATTATAGTTATTATATCAATCACATGTGATTAATAACTATCAAACAAGTGGATTTTCTTATACATCAAACTGTTTTATCAAGCAAACTCTTGAAAACATTTTATAAACTGACATCAAGTCATCTGTTACCATTCAAATGGTTAAAACTCTTTTATATGTTAAACTTTTTATTAAACTCTTTTAAACTTATATATATTGTCAAAATCATGTCTATATAGATATAGTTATATAAGTAAGGTTGAAAGGACTTAGGACTGATAACTCACTTTATTTCCTGTTCCTTGTTTGGTTGTGGACTTAGGGTATCCGATTATTTGTCCGAGTTTCGTTTGAATCTTAGTTATATATTATGTATATGTGTATAGATATAAAAGTTCCTACATCAGTTCTACACCTTTGGGTAGCAAGGGTGTACAAACATACACAGTCATTCAAACAACATTACTAGTAAACTATAATAGGTATAGTTTAGAGGTTTACTAGTCACTACTTCTAATACAATGAAACATACAAGAGTCAGTTCATTCATGAGTCAATACAAACTTACTATTATGAGAAACAGAAAGAACATACTATGATGAGAAACTAAGAGAACATACACTACACTATAGAAAGAGAACATACTATACACTAGAATCACTACTAGAAAAACAACCTTTTACGACGCGTAATGCGTGTCGTAAAACGCTCAGACGACGTGAAAATGTGTGTAAAGGAAGGCCCTGACATAACGAGAGACGACATGCTTTTGCGCGTCGTCTATAGACGGCGCGCATTTATGACACGCAATGCGTACCATTAAAGCCGATGTCAAGAAAGGCCATGTCATAAATGAAGATGACACAAATTTTTACGTATCGTAATTTTAATTTCTTTTTTAAAAAAATTATTTATAGATTTACTAATTTTCAAATTAAATTTGCATTTCATGTCTCATAATAGAAAATTATATACCATATACAAAAAATACAATCCATTGCACAAAAGTTAATGTCATACAAATAATCATTCCAATAGTAGACAAATATTTGTACATTATTATTAAGAGGTTTTCCCTAACTATATAACCTAGTACTACATTGCTATTTCCTTAGTTTGTGTACATTGTTGTAAGCAAGTGTGTATTGAAGCATGTAACGCTCGTAGATCAGGGCTAGTCAATTTAGAGACGTTAAGCGTAAAAAAAAAATGACTTTTTGATGGAAGATTATTTTGAAGGAATAATCTTAACTAAGTTGTAGTATATGTTACAAGGATTCCGTACATATAAAGAACGTTGAGATCCGAGTTATAACGAAGAAGTTATGACCTGTCGAAGTTTCGCGACAGAACCGGTACGACGCTGAATGACGTAAAAAGTAAATTTACGTTAGATCGATATTTAGCCTTAGTGATCTAAACGAAAGCCGTAGAGTTCGTTAAACCGAGAGAGTGCATTAAAAGAACGTCCAAATCTGACTTCGTATGAGGAAGTTATGATTTTTCTAAGTTTCGACTTAGCGGTATGTAGCCCGAATACTCGATTTGAGATCGAGCGGTTTTTAGCCGAAACAATCTAAACGAGAATCGAATATCTCGTTGATAGTAGTCCAACGGTAAAAAGACAGACGAAAACGGGCGTCGGATGAAGAAGTTATGAATTTATAACGGAGTTTTCGTGTCCCGGCCTACTAAAAATAATACAATAAAAATAAAGTCGAAATCAGCCGACGGAGTCTAAACGAAAGTTGTAGAGCTTAGTCTCACCTATGCGTGGATATAAAGAACGTCGCAAACGGTGTAACACCCATAAAATTTGAGCCAAATTAAAACATTTTAAATCATTCAAAAACCATTACGTTCATACAACTCGTTTTCAAAATAGTTTAAACATCAGAGTATCCCCCAGAACCATATCATATAAATCATAAAACATGAGGAGCGGTACGTTCACGCCTTCGCCTTGCCACGATCTCCTGAAGTACCTGAAACAATACACTGAAACTGTAAGCCCGAAAGCTTAGTGAGTTACCCCCAAAATACCAACCACACATATCATACTCATAACATATCATAAATAGAATAGCCATGCACATTGGGTCTATTGTGTGACTGGTCCGCCCGCACCGGGCCTTCAGTCCACCTGGTCCACCCTCCGAGTCTAGCCATGTACGTCGAGTCTACAGTGTGATTGGTCCGCCCGCACCGGGCCTACAATCCACCTGGTCCACTCTCTGAGTCTACAGTATGACTGGTCCGCCCGCACCGGGCCTTCAGTCGGCCTGGTCCACTCCCCGAGCCTCGGCACATCTGGTCCGCCCTCTTGGGGCCTTCAGCCTATCCGGACCGCTCGTTGGGCCTTCGGAATATCCGGTCCGCCCTAGGTATGTTGGCCTACAGCACAAAGCAGGACCCGCCTCAACCCAACCCCCGTCAAACAACCATGTGCACATACAACAATTAATCACATAACAATCCTCAACCAGACAAATAGTCTAACAGATCACATAGCATATCAACATCCTAACCAGGATTCCGACCTAACCGGTCACTAGCATAGCATTACCCTATATCCCGGGTACCGACCTTAACCAGGTCACTAACATAACACCATCCTAAATACCAGGATGCAGATCTAGCAAAACAATAACATAACAGCAATACCCGGATTTCCATCCGATAAAGGGCCGGCCTTGGTGCCGTAGAGCCTGTCGATATAGTGAGGATAACTCACCTTGCAACTGCCGAAATCCTGCAAATCTCTGACCGCTGACTCACCGGGACTCCCAACTATCACATGATAATCACCAAGTTAGAATCCAACATGACTTTCTAGGCCAAGGGCCCACAACACTCATTAAGTCCATCATCCTCTTATTGGGCTAAGACCCAAAACCAAATCCTCATGCAAAACCCAATATTGGCCCAATTTACTAAATTGGTCCCACCTCACCAAATGGGCCTATATCCAAGGTCCATAATAATTATTGGGTCTAAATTACTCCATCCATAATGTTCAGTCACGGCCCAAGCCCAGCTAGCCCATAAACAGCCCAATTACTCAAGGCCCAAAATTGAAAACCCAACAGAGGGCGTACGCTGGGCGTACTCCTCTGGTACGCGGGGCGTACGCACGTCTGCACCAAAAATCCTTCCATGTGCTTAATGGCTTAAAGCTCTTAACTCATAAAGTCTCAATCTTTATCCTTTTGGACGTCCATAAAGCTCTTAACTCAAGGTCTTAACCCATTAAGACCTTCCTACTTCTTACATGGGACAACCAAAGCCATTGGGACCTCATTTTTCTTACTCAAGACCTCTCCAATGGTCTGAAAGGACAGCTCATCTTAACCAAAACACATCATGCATCATAATGGGGGCTTTTGGGACAAGAAATGGTGTCAAAACCTCATAACACCTAGATCTACACAAAATAGATGTCAAGCAAGAGACTTTATACCTCAAAAGGGCTCCAGAAGATGATGCCTTCCCAGATATACGAGCTCCAGCCACCCAACTCCTTCCTTGACAACTTCTTCTTTCTTCTCCTAGGCTCTCCTTTGCCAAACCAAGCCAAGGTCAAATATCCACAATCATGGAAGAAAACGGCTACTTAGGGTTTCTAAGAGTAAGAGAGCAGATATGGAGGCTAGGGTTGGAACCATAATGTTCCTTATATAGTGGCTGGCCCTAAAATTAGGGTTTCTGGACACTGGACGTACGCTGGGCCTACGCCCTCAACACCCGCGTTCATTTAACCGCTCTACGTTGGGCGTAACCTATCTTACGTTGGGCGTACCCAACCAATTACACGCATGCACTCCATGCATGCCTAGGACCCCTTTGCCAAATATTTCCTTTAGGGACCATTATTGACACTATCTTCAAAGTGTCATAACTCCTTTATTCTAAGCCCGTTTCCGACGAACTTTATATCCACGAAAAGGTGGCGAGAAGCCCTACGCTTCTAGCAACACACCCCGACCCGAAACCTTCTCGAATAAAACCCATTTCCCATAAAAGACTGAAACGCCCTTACTCTTGATCTCGGGGATCCATGAATAATTACTCTTAGAACGGGGCGTTACTTCGGTCTACTAAAAATACAGACGAAAACGGAGTTTTCCTGTCCCGACCTACTAAAAATAATACAATAAAAATAAAGTCGAAATCAGCCGACGGAGTTTAAACGAAAGTTGTAGAGCTTAGTCTCACCTACGCATGGATATAAAGAACGTCGCAAACGGAGTTTGTATGAGGAAGATATGAATTTCGGAAGTTTTATAAATAATTAAAATATATTAATTTTATTATAAATTCGGATATTATCCGAAGGAGGAGGAGTCATCGATCTGATCCGAAGGGTACGCCCCACGTAACCTTTAAGTACGCCCAGCGTACTTCGGTCTTATGCGGCCCGAGAGAGAGCCACGATTCACCACCCGAAGGTCGCCACGTAGCAGTCTGATCCGAAGCGTACGCCCAGCGTAGGGCTTAGTACACCCAGCGTACCGAGTACGCCCAGCGTAATCCTTCTTTCAGCACCCTATAAATAGAAGTTGAGGGCTGCCGAATTTGTTTGCTCAAATCTTCCTTTCTCTCTTATTTTTGCATCGTTTTGCGTGCAAGAAATATCCCGAAGCCCCGGTATTAATCCCGAGCCCCGAAGCAAGTTCTGAAGCCCCGAAGATCCCGAGAAGTGAAATTCCCGAGCCGAAGCTCTGCCCGCGAGAAGCCCGGTTTTTGTGAAGATCTCCCGGTTTCACCGAAGAATACTACTTCTACAAGCCGTAGTGCGGTCTGATCATCTTCTGATCAAGTGAGTGTGTGGTTACTTTCTTCTAACACATAAATATGAAGTATTTGCTTTAAAATACGTGTTATGTGTATATATATTGTTGTTTATTTGGAGTGAGTGTATAGTCCCTTTCATAAACACAATTTTAATACAAGTATTGTCTGAATGTATTAAGTATATATTTTGGGTGAGAGTGTAGTCACTTTCTTTTAACACATAAATATGAAGTATTTGCTATGAAATACATGCTATGTGTTTATATACTATTGTTTATTTGAGATAAGTGTGGAATGGATGTTTTATATGGTTTTTAAATGAGTTAAACTGTATATGTATTTTATATCTACTAATATGTTGGGTAGAACATGGGTAGATGAGATGGTTGGTATGTGATAAAATGATGAGGTAAATGATGAGGTATGTAAGATGATTAAGATGATATTGGCAGATGCACCAATTAGAGAATGTCATAATACTAGCAGATGCGCTTAAGAATAATATTGGTAGATGCACCAATTAGAGAATGTCATAATACTAGCAGATGCGCTTAAGAATAATATTGGTAGATGCACCAAATAGAGAATGTCATAATACTAGCAGATGCGCTTATAGGATAATCCTGGCAGATGCGCTTATAGGATAATGTCAGCAGATGCGCCTAAAAGAGAATGTCATAAACCTGGCAGTCGTGCCTCATAGTGTATGACGTAATCCTGGCAGAGGCGCTTAAAGGATGATGTTGGTAGATGCGCCTTATGTAGCAATAGATTTTGTGCCAATTCCTTAGGTCAATCCTTAGGAATGAATGAATGACGGGTAGTTGAATTCTTAGGGTAAAATCTTAAGAAATAAAGAAGATAATGGGGATGGGTAATTGGGTTGATTGTTTGATGGTTGAATATAATAATTATATTATTGTGGGTTGAAAACCCTATATGCTCACCAGGCTCCCAAGCCTGACCCACTCAGTTTTCTTTGTATTACAGGTTGTGGCACAAGAGCATAAGTTGGCTGACGTAACGAGAGATATGGATTATAGGCTCGTAGTTATAATTAACTGTGTAAGGTCTATGTTGTTCTGTTTATGCTTTTGGTCTGTATTGAACATGACATCCCGAGATTTTGTTATATAATGAAAATACATTTCTTTAAAGAAATGCTTTGATAAATTCTTATCATATTTTGTTTTGGGAACAAATTCCGCAACTGTTTTCTGTAAAAGATTACTCTGATTTTAAAAACAAAGCATAAACAAATCGGTCTTTTCTGGCCGTGAAATTGGGGATGTCACAGTTGGTATCAGAGCATTAGTTTAAGCGAACTAGGAATTTGTAGGATTTCTAGACTTAAACTTAGAATGCTAAGTAATGATCGTGAGGAGTGTGTCTAAAATATGTTAGGTAGTACACCGAAATTGACACAAGCACTAGTATATTTTAGGAATGATGCCTAAAATGCTTTTATGTGCTAAATGTTATATGTTTGCCATATATGATATTATTTGTTCGGATCTATGGTCTGTTGCCGACCGGATCTGGAAACCTTATGTGTGTAGGATTCTAAGCGTATGATTACGATATTAGAACTAGCATGTAAACGTTTCAGAGTGATAAGGATGATTTAAATATCTACCATGAATGAGGATCTAAATTCACCTTATTCGGTGTATAGATCAAAAATGGCAAGAACCAGAAGTGGAGCTGGAAACGCAAATGAAAACAAGAATCAACCACCTGTGATTGAGCGAGTGGTTGTTGTAGCAGCAGCACCTGAGCCAATAACAATGGCCGGTGTACAAATGATGATTCAAACAATGTTGGATCGTCAGATGGAAGAAACGAGACGTCTGCTTAGGAAGAATCGAAAAGAACTGTCAATTCAAGTAGAAGAGCCCGAAGTGAATGGAGGGCATTCGGAGGGAGGTAACTTCAGTGGGACTATTGGTCAAGCCAACCCACCGTTAGTTAGACAAAACCATCAGGAGGGAGGAATTGATGGACTTGGATGCAAGTACAAAGACTTTTTGACTTGCAAACCATCGACCTTCACTGGGAAGGAGGATCCGATTGGAGTCATGGATTGGATTTCGGAAATGGAATTAGACTTTATGACATGTGGTTGCAAGAGCAAGTTACAAACCATATTTGCAGTGCGTCAGTTCAGAGGTGGCGCTGTTCGCTGGTGGAACACTCTGGGGAAGACCCTAAGCCCTAACGAGCCACTGCAACTGTCTTGGGCAGAGTTCTTGGTGCAATTCAAGCGCAAGTTCTGCTCGGCCCAAAACCTGGTAGAGTTGGAGAACAAATTTCTGATATTGAAGAAAGACAACATGTCAGTGGATGAATACACTAATGCCTTCACAGACAAGATGGAGTTTGCTTTGCGCATCGTCCCAGACGAGCTGGCAAAAGTCGACCGGTACGCAAAGGGACTCCCATGGGAGTATGTGGTGCCAGTGCGTCAGGCACCTACTCTAGAGGCAGCTATTTGGGCTGCCAAGTCTGTTGAGAATATGATCAAGGGGAGGACCGCCAGCAAGGTTGAAGTTGGCGAGAAGAGAAAGTTGGAAGGAACTTCAGGTTCTAATGAGAAAAGAAAATTCTCGAAGTCTGGAGGAGGAGGAAGAGATGAAGCAAGGTGGTGCGATAAGTGCAAGAAGAAGCACTCGGGAAAATGTGGCGCGGAGGTGACATGTTTCAAGTGTGGAAAGCATGGGCACTACGCCGATGAATGTATATTCAACAAAAAGGTGTGTTACAAATGTAATGAAAAGGGGCACTTCAAGCAAGACTGCCCAAGGAAAAATCAAGCAGCAAGGCTAGAGGCACCGCCAAAGCCAAAGGCAAGAGAATTTCAAATGATCCTTGATGAAGCAGATGGCAATGCAAGGAATCAGGAATAAGGATTTTATATCTAAAGATCAAGTTATAAAGTAGCGATGTGAATAGTAACATGTAGTGTAACCTATTTGAGGCATAGTATAGGGTGAACTTTAACCTCTGTGTAATCGTTTCAAGAATTAATATAAACCCTAGTTTTGCTATCTGATGTGTTGAATGATTGTGTGATTTTTTTTGCATGGTGACTTGGTCGACTGCGGGACAATACTTGGGACGAGTATGAGTAGGTGTGAAAGGTAGTAGATGCATATACTACCGGAAGCACATGACTCGCACATGGATCAGGGAAAGTCACAAGGTTACCAAGAAGCTAGTGATTGATTTCGTTTTATTATGGTATGCATTACCATTGTTTCGGTAATGACTAGTAAGATGGTTGTTGTTCCTGTTGGATATAGTGTCTAAGTCCATAACTATATTTGGTATGTACTTGACCCGACCCGGCATGGTCCATTTGGGTTGCACTTCACCCGAACAATTTATGGATAATCGTTTGAGAATAGTATAAGTTATGATTTATTAATATATTATAAGTCCTAATATATTAATATAAAATCATATTATTTAATTAGTATTGATCTATAATTAATCTAGAATTAATTTAGAGATCAAAAGTATGACTAATTAAATATGGGCTCTTGTATTTATATAGTGTGGGCTAATGCTTATTTGGAATGGGCTAGGCTTGCATGGAAAGTCCATGGATACTCCATGGAGCTTTAACCCATGGATCTCATGGAAATGAAAAGACATGGGTATTAGGGTTTACATGAATGTAACCCTAATCCACCACACTATATAAAGGAGGCTTTGGTTCTTGAAATCACACGAGTTGTGCTGAGTAAAGTAAGAGGGCCGATTTCAAGAAGGTGATTACTATTCTCTCAAAGTTCCAAGTTTGTGGTGATTTGTGATTTCCATTTGAGGCATCCACACTATTGGTGCTAGGCTCTAAAACTCCAAGCAATCAACTACAACTACAAGGTAAGTAATTCTACTAGCTTTATTTGATTCAAGTTCCCCATGCCATGCTAGATAGGATAAGAACCTTGGAAAAATAATTATTTGCATGTATCATAGTCAAACATAGATCCAATGTTTCTAGGGTTGCATGTACACCATAGGAGTGTTAGAATGCTCAAAAACCCATCAGTTCCGACCCTAGTGGTCATATCCAATTGGAGTCCGACTACGGTGAGTATGTTACGTGGTTCAGAGAACTAGGTTCGAAGTAACATCTAACGTAAGTCAGAAGATTGAAGTCAATGCGATCATTGGTATCGCGCTCGTTGTTAATAAAGTTTGTAGCTAGAAATGCTACATGCTGAAATGTGATTATATCACATTAGAATATGAAGGAAGGTATATTCCATTCTGGAATTTAACTTTAAAAAGACCGAGTCTAAGCGTCGCATCGTGCGATGAGAGGTCAGTAGAGCACGACCCATCGGCATGTTACAATAGATAAAGGAAAGTATTTATCCTAAGAAGAAGAAGGAGTCCACAATAAGGACTTATTTGGTAACTCGAAGGTTATGATTGAAAGTCCAACTTAGTACGAAAAGCAGATGCAAGATTGAGCATCGTCTGCAGTAAAGAAGCCCTAGAGTTAGATACTCTTTCGAGGAAACGTAGAAGTTACGGTTATTACCTAGGATGAAGAGATAACGTATGGAATCATTATACAAGCCCTATTTCGTTGATGATTCTGGGACGTAATCATCTTAAGGGGGAGATAATTGTCACGCCCGAAGATCAGGGCTAGTCAATTTAGAGACGTTAAGCGTAAAAAAAATGACTTTTTGATGGAAGATTATTTTGAAGGAATAATCTTAACTAAGTTGTAGTATATGTTACAAGGATTCCGTACATATAAAGAACGTTGAGATCCGAGTTATAACGAAGAAGTTATGATCTGTCGAAGTTTTGCGACAGAACCGGCACGACGCTAAATGACGTAAAAAGTGAATTTACGTTAGATCGATATTTAGCCTTATTGATCTAAACAAAATTCGTAGAGTTCGTTAAACCGAGAGTGTGCATTAAAAGAACGTCCAAATCTGACTTCGTATGAGGAAGTTATGATTTTTCTAAGTTTCGACTTAGCGGTATGCAGCCCGAATACTCGATTTGAGATCGAGCGGTTTTTAGCCGAAAAAATCTAAACGAGAATCGAAGATCTCGTCGATAGTAGTCCAACGGTAAAAAGACAGACGAAAACGGGCGTCGGATGAAGAAGTTATGAATTTATAACGAAGTTTTCCTGTCCCGGCTTACTAAAAATAATACAATAAAAATAAAATCGAAAACAGCCGACGGAGTCTAAACGAAAGTTGTAGAGCTTAGTCTCACCTACGCGTGGATATAAAGAACGTCGTAAACGGAGTTCGTATGAGGAAGATATAAATTTCGGAAGTTTTATAAATAATTAAAATATATTAATTTTATTATAAATTCGGATATTATCCGAAGGAGGAGTCATCGATCTGATCCTTAGGGTACGCCCCGCGTAACCTTTAAGTACGCCTAGCGTACTTCGATCTTATGCGGCCCGAGAGAGAGCCACGATTCACCACCCGAAGGTCGCCACGTAGCAGTCTGATCCGAAGCATACGCCCAGCGTAGGGCTTAGTACGCCCAGCGTACCGAGTACGCCCAACGTACTCCGAAATTACGCCCAGCGTAATCCTTCTTTCAACACCCTATAAATAGAAGTTGAGGGCTGCCGAATTTGTTTGCTCAAATCTTCCTTTCTCTCTCATTTTTGCATCGTTTTGCGTGCAAGAAATATCCCGAAGCCCCGGTATTAATTCCGAGCCCCGGTATTAATTCCGAGCCCCGAAGCAAGTTCCGAAGCCCCGCAGATCCCGAGAAGTGAAATTTCCGAGCCGAAGCTCTGCCCGCGAGAAGCCCGGTTTTTGTGAAGATCTCCCGGTTTCACCAAAGAATACTACTTCTACAAGCCGTAGTGCGGTCCGATCATCTTCTGATCAAGTGAGTGTGTGGTTACTTTCTTCTAACACATAAATATGAAGTATTTGCTTTAAAATACGTGTTATGTGTATATATATTGTTGTTTATTTGGAGTGAGTGTATAGTCCCTTTCATAAACACAATTTTAATACAAGTATTGTCTGAATGTATTAAGTATATATTTTGGGTGAGAGTGTAGTCACTTTCTTTTAACACATAAATATGAAGTATTTGCTATGAAATACATGCTATGTGTTTATATACTATTGTTTATTTGAGATAAGTGTGGAATGGATGTTTTATATGGTTTTTAAATTAGTTAAACTGTATATGTATTTTATATCTACTAATATGTTGGGTAGAACATGGGTAGATGAGATAGTTGGTATGTGATAAAATGATGAGGTAAATGATGAGGTATGTAAGATGATTAAGAATGATATTGGCAGATGCACCAATTAGAGAATGTCATAATACTAGCAGATGTGCTTAAGAATAATATTGGTAGATGCACCAATTAGAGAATGTCATAATACTAGCAGATGCGCTTAAGAATAATATTGGTAGATGCACCAAATAGAGAATGTCATAATACTAGCAGATGCGCTTATAGGATAATCCTAGCAGATGCGCTTATAAGATAATGTCGGCAGATGCGCCTAAAAGAGAATGTCATAAACCTGGCAGTCGCGCCTCATAGTGTATGACGTAATCCTGGCAGAGGCGCTTAAAGGATGATGTTGGTAGATGCGCTTTATGTAGCAATAGATTTTGTGCCAATTCCTTAGGTCAATCCTTAGGAATGAATGAATGACGGGTAGTTAAATTCTTAGGGTAAAATCCTAAGAAATAAAGAAGATAATGGGGATGGGTAATTGGGTTGATTGTTTGATGGTTGAATATAATAATTATATTATTGTGGGTTGAAAACCTTATATGCTCACCAGGCTCCCAAGCCTGACCCACTCAATTTTCTTTGTATTAGAGGTTGTGGCACAAGAGCATAAGTTGGCTGACGTAACAAGAGATATGGATTATAGGCCCGTAGTTATAATTAACTGTGTAAGGTCTATGTTGTTCTGTTTACGCTTTTGGTCTGTATTGAACATGACATCCCGAGATTTTGTTATATAATGAAAATACATTTCTTTAAAGAAATGCTTTGATAAATTCTTATCATATTTTGTTTTGGGAACAAATTCCGCAACTGTTGTCTGTAAAAGATTACTCTGATTTTAAAAACAAAGCATAAACAAATCGGTCTTTTCTGGCCGTGAAATTGGGGATGTTAGAAAGCACCATCCATGCAGTAGTACCCCCTTGACCAATGCTAGTATCAGAACATAAAGCACCTTTCTGCACAAAAAACAACAATCAGTCAACAAAGAGTCAACATTCTTTAAAATACGATATGAACCTTCTCAAGTGATGCACATGGACCAAGAATACCCTGAATTACAATTTACAATTTACAACAAAAACAAGAACTGATTGAGTCAACCTAGAAGAATAAAATGCTAGGTCAACTTAGCTAAGTATTGAATCCATATGTAACGAATACAATCACAAATGCAAGTGATTAATGTCATTAATGGCATAATTTGTTGCCCTTGTCTTACCTTTATTAGCACCATATATCTCGTCTCATTTCACCTCCAAAATCAACAAATTCAAATATCCATGATTTGGACCTAAGAACATGGGAATACAAAGATACAAATAATATTTAATAACATTGTCCCAAATATAAACACTAAGAGATGGTGATAGAAGAGAGCGAAAAATGTTATCATATCTCACGAGGGATGTTGCTGATTTGTCTTTCTTCCAACATGTCTTTGTTGTTCAACTTGTAACTTATTCGTATGCGCATAATGATTGCTTTCTGCCATAACAAACAACATTCATCATGTAAACGATATTTTAAAAAAAAAACACACAAACATTTCATTCCATGATGATTTGTTTATAGTTACCTTACCATGTTGAGTGTTGGTAACTCGTAATTTTTGTGTTATTGAGCCGTTACCATTTCCAGGAAGAGAGTTACTGCTAGCAGATTCCAAATGCAACTGAAAAATTTTAAAAATAACTTTTTTTTACCAAAATTTAGTATAAAATAATAAATAAATAAACATACTAGGTGGTGGAGGGGTAGGACCAAATCTGTGTAATAAATCCATCATAGGTGAAGGTGATGAAAGGCTGCCTAATGGAGTAACTGAAGTTTTGATATTATTATTATTATCTTGATTTATTGATAATATATCATCATGTGGTGTAGATGAACCATTTTGATATTTAGCTGAATAAACATACCTCTGGGTTCCGGGTTTCAGGTCAAATTAAAAAGTCTTCACCAACCCGTGACCCAACAATAGTCAAATTAAGTCTTTGACAAATCTCCATGTATATTACACTAAGTAAAATCGCTGCCAAAAGGGTAGTTTATATATATAAGCAGTTGGTGGATCATTGAATGCAACCCTTGAAAGACCGAAGTCACAGATCTTGAGTTTGCAATCCTTATTGGCCAAAATATTTTTGGGGTTTAGATCTCTGTGAAAGACATTTGCTACAAAAGAAGTAATTCACAATCAGAATACACAAAAATATAACAAGGCATGATTACTTCAAACAATTAAACAAATACTCATATCATCAGATGATAACATTGTATGACTTGAGTGTATGTATTTCAGTCCTCGAAGAAGCTGATAAAGAAAGAATTGATAGTGTTCTGGTGTTAAGTCATCGTTTCCTTTAATAACCTAATGTAGACCAGATCCCATAAGCTCAAACCACCACATATATGTCTTTGAATTCTCTTCTTGAAGGTGGCAATAAGATGTGTTTGATTTCCACAATGTCTGGATGACGAAGGAGCCTAAGGAGCTTAATCTCACGCATGATACTAGTAGCAATAGAAACATGTTCGAATATATCATTTATCTTTTTGATTGCTACTTTTTCGCCAACATGAGTATCATATGCAGAACATACAATACCAGAGCTTCCTTTACCAATAATTTGTACCTCCTCCCTTTACCAAATTCACTGAAAAAGTTTGCGTCTGTAGTTCCTGCTACAGACTCCTAGGGTCATTATAATAGATGAAAACTAGAAGTTATCTGGAAAATATTTCTTTTATTTTATTTTGTGATTAAGCCCTCATTTTATATACAAAGATACAATGCAAATAGGAAACTAGATAAGGGTAGCATGAGTATTTCGTGTAACCCTATTTCATAAATATCATCTAGCATTTCTCCTCAAATATAATCTATTTAACGGATTTGTGAGAATGTCAGCAAGTGAAAGGATGAGAAGAAATATGTTAGTCAAATGTTTTCCCATAAAACTCTCAATTTTGTCTTCATTATAAATATAAGTTGTGTACTTTTGGATACATACCAGACTTGTAGTATGTCGCTGAAAACCTTCTTCTTTGTGCTTCCTAATACCAACATCAGGATTTGTAGAGATGAAAGTGTTGTTGTCAACCCGACCTCTGGATATATTTCCAGAACTTTCCTCACCCATAACATTGCCATTGTCATTACTTGATAACTTTGAATCATCATGGGCTGAAAAAGATGAACAAATCAAGATTATATAGTAATAATTTTGAGTTCTCTACCACATACATTATATAAGTCTAGTTATTATATACCCTCATAGTAGATGACCAAATGAATGTCTCATAAGCATTGGAACAAGTACAAACGAGCATTATTATTTATCAAACAAATTTGTACTAGTTTTAAGAGTGTAAAAAAGATAAGCAAGTATATAAAGTGGCCCTATGAAAGGGTCCAATTTAGGCATGCCCCATCACCTAGGCTGCAGAAAAAACTTATCAAGAATCAGGCTTCAGAGCAAAACAATGAAACTAGAAATAGTTAATAATAAAATGAATGAAAGAAATTTGGATTATGCTAATCACCAATATAACTGAAGTAAATGATAGAATGATACCTTGAATATTTTAACTCAGTACTTCTTTCTGCATAAATACTCTTTTGTGTTTTAAAATTATGAATTTGCATTTCTATATTCTAAGGAATCTATACACACAATTCAACAGGAGCTGAAAATACCAGAGTTCTCTACACTGGAGGCAAAGGGAAACCTATCAAACATTCTTCCAAATATTGTTTTGCCACCAGCCTACAAGGAACTATTGATTTTGTCTTCTATGTTCAGTGCAGATTCAAGACTAAAAACAACCTCAGCCATGGTAGGGCACTCCTTTGGATGGCTAAGCAAACATCTCTTTGCAATTCAAACAAACCCATTCCAACATTTTGTGGATATTTCACCTTTTATATCATAATCAATCTTAAGATCAGGTTCAAAATTCAGATCTGAAGCAATCTTAAGATCAGGTTCAACATTTTGTGGATATTTCACTCAATTGCTAGGACTAATGTCAGAGCACAAGGTAACATATGAATTAAGTAGCAGTTTCTTTATTTATTTAACTATTTTTGACTTTTGCACACACACATATTAAACAACGTTGCACCTTAACATATGCATATAGAAGAATAGATACACAACAAGTTATGACAGAAAAAAGAGGTATCGAAATCTATATACTTCTCTAAGACATCATACTTGTAACAATAAGATAACACTAATATTTTAAAATTCTGGAGGGGAAATTTCACTAACTACTTATAACTTTAGCTTCACAAAAATCCCAGGCTCAGTCGATACTAGACAATGCCACATATGTATAGATAGAACACATGAAAAAAGAAAAAATAGAGACAAATTGTCTTAAATTACATATCATTAAGGTAAATGTGCCCTAGAAGATGACCGTCATACGACCATTCGTCTTGAAATGCAACGCCTTGTGAAGCAATCTACATGAAAAAAGGAAAAAGAAAGTAACACTAAGATTGAAATCAAGCCAGCAGATATAAAATTAAGGTTTCAAATCTTAACCCAACACACAGTCAGTCGTAGTAGTAAGCAACGATTAGCGCACAACGATCATTACACAGATTCATATGTATGTTACCTGAAGCATAAGTTGATCGCAGATATCAACGACTTTGTCATACGATCTTGACGCCATTGCGTCTGTGAGTTGAGAGAAATCCAATAAAAACATATATGAAAGGGGAAATTAAGATGAATATAATTTAATAGCCAACAAGTACCTTATCCATGTAGTTATCGATTAGGGCTCGTTGAACTGGTAGCTTCGATTGCCAGTTGATGAGTCGTAGTTGTCGATCAACACTACAATCGAGAGGGGTTGCAGTTGCCGAACCAGTTAGTGTGAGGATCGATGGGGAAGAAATTGGACTACAGATCTGATTGCTTCACCTTTGCGATTTCATAGATGTGTTTTAGGGTTGTCGTAGTTGTCGATCGACGCTACAATCGAGGCTTCCGATTTGTATTTCTAGGTGCAATCGTTGACTTTCTATTGACCTACTACCGGTGGTCCAGGTATTCCTCCGCTAACTGGATGGCGAGACGGACTGTCACCGCCACAGGCCGGCGGCCCGACGCATTAGACTTTCCTTTAGGCGAGACGGACTGTCACCGCCACAGGCCGGCGGCCCGACGCATTAGACTTTCCTTTAGGGACGCCATTTGACTAAAATCCAAACCTGAACAAAAAAATTGGAACAGTAATATGAAAAAACCCTAAATCCTTAATTGCAAGAGTAAGAAATTAAAGGAGAATGATAAGAGAGTGATGTATGTGCTTGTTCTAGAGTGTGAAGGAATCAAAAAATCAATGGCATAACTGGTGGAAACAAGGGAGAAGAGAATGAGCGGGGTTTTTGATTTTTGGGATTTCATTTCCCTCTTTAGGTATATCGAGATGCTATATGGATGGAGAAGCGCCTTTCATTAAAATATTATAAAACGACAGGCCTAGATGACACACTATTTATAAAAGGTGCCCTCCGTGTTTTTTTTGACGCAAATTATCGGGCACGCAAAAATGCATGTCCTCTATTCTTGAATTTTAGGAAAAGCTAACATTATTTTTAGGGCACACAAAAATGCGTATCGTAAATCACTGCATGTCATTGTTCGCACGTCATTAAAGGGTTGTTTTCTAGTAGTGAATAGAGAGAACATACAATACACTAGAACATACTATACAAACACTAGAATACTATAAAATTAATGTGAGCCACTACTTCGTGGCATGGCAATCTACTGCTGTGTCACGTTTTGTAACCAGAGTCTCCTGGAGGGAAAGCGTGAATTTGTGTATAGATCTATACGAGACTGACCGTCCTACACCTTGCTGCTAGCTACAGTGGGACCTGCAGGTCTACGGGTGACGAATGTCATACCATTTCGATGTATTTAATCGTCGTGTTTTACTAGTCAATCAAGTATGGTTACAACCTCATCACATTTTACCTTAATTAAACAAACTGGTTTAAGGTAGTTAGTACATTGGTAGTTACTTATATACAATACTACAATACATCTTTATTTTCCCATTGCATTCACATTGTGATCTTCTCACATAAACGGTAATGTAAACTATACTTTGGTAATGATATTCATACTTGGGAAATATACACACTTTTACAAACAAACAACATACAGAACATTCGGGTCTTGGTAGAAGACTAATTTTTAGTAGAAAATATAGGATTTTCTAGGAGATACAAACATTTACTCAAATCACTTACAAACATTTACATCAAATATTTTCAAACACTTTCATACAAACAATGACACTAAAATACTTATGAACTCACCAGTTTTAATGCTGATCTACTCTTTCAAAATAACTTGTATTCTCAGGTCACCAGTAGACAGGTACCGATGACCAGGTTTTGAGAAGACGGAGCTTTCAAGACTTGTCTCTATTTTGATTATTCATTTTTGGTGTCTTATAAACTATACACAGAACACACTTGTATTAAAATTATATTATTAATGCAATGGATGATGTTGTTGCTTGTTTACTATTATAGTGTATTCTCATGTGGACCCTTCCAAAATAAAGGCCATTGAGAACTGGTCAGCACCAAAGACGCCTACATAAATTCGCCAATTTCTAGGCCTCGCTGGCTACTATCGTAGGTTCATTCAGAACTTCTCTAAGATTGCGAAACCACTTACGACATTCACCCAGAAAGGCGTGGCCTTTGACTGGGAAGAGAAACAAGAAAAGGCGTTCCAAACGCTGAAACGAGCCCTATGCACCGCACCGATACTATCCCTCCCAGAAGGGATAGAAGACTTTGTGGTTTATTGCGATGCATCCAACCAAGGACTCGGTTGTGTTCTCATGCAATGAGGTAAGGTCATCGCCTATGCCTGAAGACAGCTAAAGACACACGAGGTCAACTACACCATGCATGATCTTGAGTTAGGAGCAATTGTGTTTGCTCTAAAGATCTGGAGACACTACCTGTATGGTACAAAAAGCACTATCTTTACAGACCACAAAAGCCTTCAACATATATTCGACCAGAAGGAGCTCAATATGAGACAACGACGGTGGGTCGATCTACTCAATGACTACGAATGCGAAATTCGTTATCATCCCGGTAAAGCCAACGTAGTAGCTGACGCCCTAACTCGGAAAGAATACTCTGGTCGTAGAGTCAAATCATTGACTATGACTATCCATTCACATCTGTCCACACAAATTAAGGAGACTCAGCTCGAAGCCTTAAAACCTGAAAATGTGGCGGGTGAATCCATGAGAGGGATGGATAAGAACTTGGAAGTCAAGGGTGGCGGAGCCTTATATCTCATGGATCGGATCTGGACACCGAAACACGGTGGTTTCAGAGACTTGGTCATGGCAGAAGCGCACAACACTCGATATTCCGTCCACCCAGGTTCAGATAAGATGTATCTGGATCTTAAAAAGCTATATTGGTGGCCTAACATGAAAGCAGAGATTGCTACCTTCGTGAGTAAATGCCTTATTTGCGCCAAGGTTAAGGTCGAATACCAGAAACCATCAGGTTTACTTCAACAACTGGAGATACCAGAATGGAAGTGGGAGCGGATCACGATGGACTTCATAACCAAGTTGTCCAAGACTACGAGTGGTCTCGATACCATATGGGTGATCGTAGATAGGTTATCCAAGTCCGCACACTTCCTGCCCATCAAAGAGACTAACAAGATGGAGAAACTCACTAGAACCTACATTAGGGAGATCGTACGACTGCATGGTGTTCCCATATCCATTATCTATGATAGAGATAGTAGATTCACTTCAAGGTTCTGGAAGTCGCTACAAAGTTCCCTAGGAACTAGGCTGGACATGAGTACAACCTACCATCCGCAAACCGACGGACAAAGTGAGAGAACTATTCAAACTTCGGAAGATATGTTGCAAGCCTGTGTGATTGACTTTGGAAAGGAATGGGATATTCACGTACCCCTTGTCGAGTTCTCCTACAATAATAGTTATCACACGAGCATAAAGGCTGCTCCATTTGAAGCCCTCTATGGCCGAAAGTGCAGATCCCCTCTGTGCTGGGCTGAGGTGGGTGACACACAGTTAGCTAAAGGATGCGTTCCTAACAACACTCTCACAGGTCCGGAAATCATTCGGGAAACGACAGAGAAGATCGTTCAAATCCGTGAATGATTGAAAGCCTCTAGAGACCAACAGAAAAGCTACGCAGACAAGAGAAGGAAACCTTTGGAATTCCAGGTTGGCGACCGTGTTCTATTGAAGGTCTCACCTTGGAAGGGCTTGATACGCTTCGGAAAGCGTGGAAAGCTAAATCCAAGATACGTAGGGCCTTTCGAGATTCTCGCTAGAATCGGCCCTGTAGCTTACAAACTCAAACTACCTCGCGAACTCAGTAACGTACATTCTACTTTCCACGTCTCGAACTTGAAAAAGTGTCTGTCCGACGAGACTCTTGTAATCCCACTCGACGAGATCGAGATCAACGAGAGCCTCAACTTCGTGGAAGAACCAGTAGAGATCATGGACCGAGAGGTCAAGCAAACGAAGCAAAGCCGTATCCCGATAGTGAAGGTTCGCTGGAATGCCAAGCGAGGACCTGAATTCACTTGGGAGCGCGAGTATCAAATGAAACTGAAATATCCTCATCTTTTCGCTTAATTATTTGTAATTGCTTAAACTCTAATTTCGGGACAAAATTCTCTCTAACGGGGGGATGATGTGACAACCTGAAATTTCTATCTTGTGCAACCATTCAGTTCAATCAAAGTTAGACTCGTTTCTGCTATCTTTTAGCACTGTTTAGGGTCTGTTTGAGTGTTATAAGCCTAGTACCTTCAAAAAGGAATGTTAAGAAGTGTATTCTAGAGTGCAGTGTGCAACATACAAGCCGGAAACTCCATTCATAAGGAGTTTACGGCCGTAAACACCTCCTTAGACGTAAACTCATGTCCATATATGAGTTTTACCTTCAATTCTAGTCATTTCTTACACTTCCAAGCCTAGATTTCGGATTCTCTCTCAACTATCATCAAGATTTTCACCTTGATATTCAAAAGAGTAAGCATTCTTTCCATGTTATTAGATGTTATTCTTCTTAATCTAGTATCACCCTTTGATTTCATGTATGAAATTCATCTTTTGGGTTAGATCTTCAAGAGCACCAAGAACACCAAGAACACACACTAGTTCTTGGACCTTAAACACCCCCTTCAAGCTTCAAAACGTAAGTAATCTTCCATATACTAGTTATACTATAGAAGCTCTTAACATACACCCTTAAAAACAACCATTTTCCCAAGAACAATGAGAGTTTACGGCCATGAGCATCTCCCTTGGCCGTAAACCCTTGTTAAGGTTCCTAGTTTGGCCATAAACTCTTCTTAAGGCTAGGAATGGGTCAAGACACACTTCCTGGATGCTGAATAGGACTATAAAACACTCTTTGGCATATGTATTCATGAGTGTACGACCGTAAACTCATAGGGCCGTAAACCCCATGGCCGTAAACACATTGGGCCGTAAACATCATGGCCGTGAACACCATGTGTGGCCGTAAACCCCTTTATGTGCAATCACATGTGATTGTAACACTTCCATTCGAGTGTTTCCTAGTCCCTAAGGTGTTTCCTTGCATGATTAGTTGTTATATACACTAATTATATACATATATGTGTGATTATATGCTTATTAGGATCCGCTTGTGCCCGAGATTTCACTTAGCACTTAGCATCCTACAACCGATCTTTCATTCGTATCACTCACTACAGGTGAGTTCATACCCCTTAACTTATCTTTTAAATGATTTTAAATGCTTTTATGGGGGAATACAAGTAGAAACATTATAGTTATTATATCAATCACGTGTGATTAATAACTATCAAACAAGTGGATTTTCTTATACATCAAACTGTTTTATCAAGCAAACTCTTCAAAACATTTTATAAACTGACATCAAGTCATCTGTTACCATTCAAATGGTTAAAACTCTTTTATATGTTAAACTTTTTATTAAACTCTTTTAAACTTATATATATTGTCAAAATCATGTCTATATAGATATAGTTATATAAGTAAGGTTGAAAGGACTTAGGACTGATAACTCACTTTATTTCCTGTTCCTTGTTTGGTTGTGGACTTAGGGTATCTGGTTATTTGTACGAGTGTCGTTTGAATCTTAGTTATATATTATGTATATGTGTGTAGATATAAAAGTTTCTACTTCAGTTCAACACCTTTGGGTAGCAAGGGTGTACAAACATACACAGTCATTCAAACAACATTACTAGTAAACTATAATAGGTATAGTTTAGAGGTTTACTACTCACTACTTCTAGTACAATGAAACATACAAGAGTCAGTTCATTCATGAGTCAATACAAACTTACTATTATGAGAAACAGAAAGAACATACTATGATGAGAAACTAAGAGAACATACACTACACTATAGAAAGAGAACATACTATACACTAGAACAGGGAGAACATACAATACACTAGAACATACTATACAAATACTAGAATACTATAACATTAATGTGAGCCACTACTTCATGGCATGGCAATCTACTGATGTGTCACGTTTTGTAACCAGAGTCTCCTGGAGGGAGAGTGTGAATGTGTGTATATATCTATATGGGACTGACCGTCCTACACCTTGCTGCTAGCTATAGTGGGACCTGTAGGTCTACGGGTGACGAATGTCATACCATTTCGATGTCTTTGATCGTCGTGTTTTACTAGTCAATCAAGTATGGTTACAACCTCATCACATTTTACCTTAATTACACAAACTGGTTTAAGGTAGTTAGTACATTGGTAGTTACTTATATACAATTCTACAGTACATCTTTATTTTCCCATTACATTCACTTTGTGATCTTCTCACATAAACGGTAATGTAAACTATATTTTGGTAATGATAGTCATACTTGGGAAATATACACACTTTTACAAACAAACAACATACAGAACATTCGGGCCTTGGGTTTTGTTTTCTTGAAATAGGAATGACGTATATTAATTGTGTTGTATGTTATAGTTGTGGATGAACAAAAGTATACATGTGACACTTCCAACGACTGATTTAGGTTAAAGGGACTAAAACGATTTAGGTTAAAAGGACTAAAACGGTAGGTTACAATCCATCTTATGCACATATAAAGCCAAAAATAAAAAATAAGGACTGATTCAACCAACTTTGGAAATACTGTAGGGCTTTTGTGGCATTTCCCCTAAATATAAATAGCAACCATGATTTAGATCTAAGCTAAATGGCAAAAACATTTTTTGAACGGTTGATTTGTGGTTAGAAGTTAGTATCACCAAATTAGTTAAATTCACCGATGCCAGAAATAGAACTCATGTCCTCTAATATAAGAGACAAAGCTTCGACCAAGTAGGCTGGTCTCACATTGGAAAATGGTGAAAACATTTTCTAATAATGAGATAAAATGTAGTAACACAATTAAAAATCATATACTTTTTAACCTATAATCTTCGCTATTTATATATTGGGAAATATAAAAAAAAAATACTAATATGTTGGTTTAGTTTATGAAAAAAGCCCCAAATTTTATTTTGTTAACAAAAAAATCTCGATTACCGGATAAAAATTTCAAATCAACCCTTTTCTTTACCGGTAAACTATTTTTTACTCGGTCACCTCCAGAAAAGTTTCATTACATTGTCTCGGTTTATGAAAATGTCCCGATTTTTTTTTACTTCAACTCTTTTACTATTTCACTAAAAATATTAAAATTTCTTATTTCAAGTTACAAATAGGAATAAACGTCATCAAACTCCATAAAACTAAGGATCAAGTTCCTCTATAACTAATTATTTGCCACAAAACAATGACGACAACATCATTTTGATTATCGTCCATATAATCTATTTACCGCACAAATTTATGTTACAAGTATTATAAGATATTCAACCAAATCGTTATTACAATCAACCTAAAAGTAAGTTAAAGGGAAACCAATTGTTATGTTCATATAAGAAACAGTTAACTAATGATAAACCAATCAATACAATAGTAGGTTAGGTGAGGTTATATGATATCTAGAAAATAGCATGAGTTTTATCTTTAAATTGTAAGCATATATGAACAATTCCTCCATGGATCAATTATTTCACATCTCAATAAATTTAAACTTCAGAGCTGCAAAAAATTTGTTAAGTCTGAATTCAATCAAAGAAGTGGAGAAGTGAGTGAAATTTTTTTATGTTGAAACGAGAACAACCAAATAACAAAATTAATTTGATTTAGGGTCTGAAATTAGGTTTCAATGAATAGTAAACTATTGGGCTAAATCAATAGTAACAAATCAAATTATTGCATCAAAAGAATTAGATTGATTTTTGGGCTAACCATTAGGATTTAATAGTGATTTTCAGATCCGATCCAAAACAAAATACGATGAACAATATATCAACAACAAGGACACGATTCTAAGAAAATTTTAAGAGAGTCACCATAAAATTATCAAATCTTGAATCGATTATGCACAAAATTTGTTAAAGCAGGATCGATCCTTGAACTAATCGCTTCAATCTTCAGGGCACGGCTCTAATACCAATTGTTAAGGAAGAAAAACTCGAATTAACATGTAGAATATCCAAATCTACTCTCTAAACAATACATATCATATAAATGAAAGCTCTACTCTATAATTTAGTATGACTACACTATATATAAACGAGTTACAATAAATATAAGTCACAAGGTATTTTACTAACATGTCATAAATGGGTATTCCAAGCCATCAAGTCATCCTCAATGGAAAGTTTTGCATCCTAACTTTTTAAAATGAAGCTTTGTTTTAGAAGGGCATACTAATATAACATTGTGATTTTATACTATGTCAAGTGATGAAATAGTAGACTTGGTCGCGATTAGTTTGTACAATAGACAACAATGTCATTTTCCATTTACATGATAGAAAATGGTCTTGAAAGTGTAAAAAATGGTTAGAACCATGTAATTTTTTTGAACCAAGAAATTTCCAGATTTTGTTTGTGAAAGAGTAAAATGGCTAAAATAGAATAAAAAATTTGAGACTTTTTAATAAACTGGACCAAAATAATGAGACTTTTCTGGAGGTAACCGGGTAAAAAATAGTTTACCAGTAAAAAGGGTTGATTTGAACTTTTTATCTAGTAATCGATATTTGTTTGTTAACAAAATAAAATTTATGACTTCTTCATAAACTGAACCAAAATATTGGAATTTTTCTGGAGATTTTCCTTATATAATCAAGTAATAAGATAAAATATAAAAAAAATAAAAAACTCATAATTTCGGATATCGGATATCCAAAAAAAATCATAAGTTCGGATATTGGATATCGAATTTTTCGAATCGGATTATCAGATACGAATATTTTTGAACACCCATATAAATGATTGTCGACAACTTTCTTAAGCACCTTGCAAGAAGTTCTCACATTAGTTTTCATTGTTGAGTTTCTATTAGGGGTATACAACTTACCACATCTTCTCCATTGATCATGTAGCTGGCCTTTGTGTTGTCTCGCACAAATCGAAGTTTACAAAATTGTTAGGTTTCGAGTACATCCAAGAAAATGGAAAATGAAGAAAGATATGAAGAATCGATTATACAACAGTGCGAGAGATAGTCGAAATTATTATAATAGAGAGTGTTTTGAATAGTATGGTGAAAATAATACATTCGACACTTGTTTGTACTAGTAGAAGGGTACAATAGTCTATTTAGTGTTTCTAGTGGATATAAAGTATAAACAAGTATACAACTATTTGTGAAAAGAATATCGTTTTGTTTTTTTCCAAATCTAAAAAGGTTCGGTCATGTTTATATGTAGGTAATTATGTTTTGGATTGCATCATTAAGTCGTTAAATTCCACGTGTTCTTGAGGAGTCGACCTTTTATCTTTTGTAAAAGAGTTATCGGTAATGGTGCTAACACGCTTTTCTGGGAGGATATTTGGGCCGGTAACGGTTCTTTAAAGAATACGTTTCATCGCTTATATGTTTTGGAGTTGGATAAGTGAATTATTGTTGCTTTGAAACTGCAACAACCAGACTTGTTCTATTCTTTTAGGAGAGCGAGAGGTAGTATAGAGGAGTTGCAGTTCCTTGATCTTTCCTCTTTGATGTCTTCGATTTTGCTCATGGATTCAGTTGATAGATAGAGTTGGTCGTTGATTGGTTTGGGTTTATTTTCAGTGGGTCTGCTAAAGCCAAAATTGATAAGCATCTTTTTTTTGGTTCTACTTCTCCGACTAAATGGTGTCGTTTAACCCTAGAAAAGTTGATGTTTTTGTTTGACAACTTTCCTTGAACAAACTTCCTACTAGGCATAATCTTTCTTCTAGAGGATTAGAGATAAATTTCATTGTTTGTGCTATTGCAACAAGGAAGTGGAGAATGTTTGTCACTTGTTCTTTAAGTGTGACATGTATCTTAAATTCCTAAGGTTATTATACAGGTGGTGGAATTTACCGGCACCTATTATTTTTTTTGTTTTAGAATTTGATTGATAGGGTTGCTACCTTGGCCATGTCAAACGTATGTAAAGAGTTTTTGGAGGTTGTTTTCTACACCATATGGTGGGCTATTTGGTGTTTTCATAATTCCTTTTTATTGGTAGTGTTAAACCTAAAAAGGGTCAAAGCTATGTTTGGGATAAAAAGGAATTATGAAAGCACTAAATAGCCCGGTTTGTATTATCCACCGCTACATTTACCCATTAAAACTCACGCATGAATTAATATCTGTATATAGATATTAGTTTTAGACAACATTACGATAGACTTACGAATTATCATCTGAAATGAATCAATTAACTTCATTTCAATTGGTATATTAAATGATAAAATACATATATTTTTTTTTTTTTTTTTTTTTGCATTTGATTCAAGTTCTCGAACTAAGCCCGTCTTTTTTGTCTACAGCTCTTGGTATAATAAATACACAATTACACATTCACAACATCATGTACGACAATAAAAACAACAATTGCAGAGGGACCCTTTCTGTTGCTAATTTGTTGTCACATTTTCATTCCCTCCTAGGTCGACAATCCATTGCTAGTTCTACATTTTTAGTGACGGATAGGTGTATAGCTAAATCCATCCCTTGATGAGTTTTCTAATTGTGAATACTGATACTAATCAGTTTCATTCATATCAATTTGTTTCTTCTTGCCATTCTCTTTTGCAACCGATTCTTCTTTTTCTTCTTCCTCTACCTTAATGTTCGCAGATTCTTCTTCCTTTGCTTTTGCCTCTTCGTTCTCCTTATACTTCACATCGAAAAAATCGATGAGGCCACCAAGAGCAATGTCGGGATCACTATCCTTCAATAGTTGCTCTGCTACTTCAGCAGGAGTGATCTCCACCTTAACAATTAAATCTTCGATTTCTTCAAAAAGATTGTGCTCAGTGATCCCAAGGTAGTTAGAAGCCAGTAGCCGAAACCCACACGGAGTGCAGTATGACATGTTGATGTGAACGTCCATACGACCAGGACGGAGGAGTGCAGGGTCAAGTTTGTCTTTTCTATTTGTGGTAAATATGATTATCCTTTCGTCACCACAACTCGACCATAATCCATCAATAAAATTAAGAAATCCAGATAATGTTACCTGATAAAAATATATACAATTACCATATTAATAACCAATATGAGTATATAACCAAACCATAATTTCAAGTCATTCCATTATTTTTGTTCAGATATATAAAGTTCATCTATTTTGGTGATGTAAAATTAAATATAACTCTCTTTCAAAAAAAAAAAAAATTAAATATAACAAATTTTTTTTAAATATAAGAAAATATTTACAATTACTAACCTTGCGTTCTTCATGGTAACCCCATCCTTGATTTCGTCGAGTGGATCTCGGTGGTTCTGCAGTCACACGATCGTGCAATTCCACCGAGCAATCGATGTCCTCCACCACCAGTATCGACCGATTAGCAGTCGACACCAACAACTTCCGCAGCTCCGAGTTTGACCTTACATCAGTCAACTCCAAGTCATAGATATCAAAATTCAAGTAATTGGCCATGGCGGCGATCAAGCTTGATTTGCCGGTACCCGGCGGACCATACAACAGGTAGCCTCTCTTCCATGCTTTTCCAACTTTCCGATAGTATTCTCTTCTCTCTATAAACCTATCTAAATCCTTCATCACCTTCTCCTTAACATCTGTATCCATCGCCAGCGTCGCAAAATTCGCCGGATGGTCTAGATTCACCGGCGCCCACATCGTCGGACAGCCGGAACGCACCATCATCGTATCTACAGTGAATAGTTTCACGCTTTTCTCTTCTTGTTTCCTCGTTTTCGAGTCATTAATTATAAACGGGAGGTAATCCTTCAAAGCTAGATCCTTGTGTTTCCGATGAAATGTGAGTTCAAGCATTCGAACATCGGATCCGGTAGATCTGTTCATACCATCGTTCCGGTAATGTTCTCTCGTCGGCGCCTTATTAGACACCAAACACCACTTGAATTTGACTCCATTGTAGATATCAGTGAACTCTTCGTTGGTTTCCATGGCGACCTTAATGTCTTTCTCGTTAGCGCGCTTGGTGAGCTTCATACGGTGGATCTGAGGAGAAATTCGGGCGGAAAGGTAAAGCTCTGTGGCCTTGTAGATTTCATTTTCTGCAAACCCGTCGAATTCGTAGATCACCATGGTTATCTGTGTGGAGAACTTGTTGATGAAATTTCGGAACCCCAAATGGAGGTAGTCTTGGAATTCAGGAGGTAAGTAATCGCGTGCGACGCTGCGAACCACCATTGCCGCCGCGGCGACAGAACCGATAGTGGAAACGACTGTTTTGGCCATGGCGATTCTGGATTCAGCTGTTGACGAAGACATTTTGGAAATCGAGGGTTGGGATTTAGGGGATTTGGTAAGGATGTGGAAATCAAGGGTTAGCGTTCATAGTAGGTGTGATTAGGGGTTTTTATAGTATTTTGGTACGTGTGACGAGGGTGAGTTGACTTGTTGACTTTGATCATGGACGGAGTTTTAAAGTCTGCTATTTTTTCCTAGAAACTACAAAGTAGTCTTTGCCGTGAATCCCAATCAAATCTTTAAAAAAATAGAGGTTGCATGGATGCTGAAGTGGAAAGTTTGCAGACATGTAATGATGTAATCACTTTCCTGATAAAAATATATTTAAGATATCATTAAAAAATAAAAACATATAATTATTAACTTTTTGATAATTTGAACCGTTTGTAAAATATTACATTTCAGTAGTAGTATGGTATATAAAACAATACAAATTATTAAATTATTAAATAATATAAAGGACATACTTTGTAATAATATAGATGAAGAAACGCATTTTATAATGATATAAAGATACCATATTGAATGACATTTAGATTTATATACCGAATATAACGTAATAAAACTTATGATATAAAATCAGAATGAACACGATGAATTATTTATAAAAAGTATATATATAAAGGAAAAAACTAATTTATAATGATATAAAATATATTTTGTGATAAAAAAATATAGCATGTCTAATATATGTCGTATTGAGATAAATTTATAAAAGTATATACATAAAAAATAGTTTCTCTTAATGATATATTTGAATTTATTCCGGAACAACTCCTGACCATGTGGTTTGGGAATGTTGTATGTTTGGTCTCTAACCTTTTTTTTTCTTTTTGCATATGCACTGTCTTTCCCTTTTGTTTTTATTACGTGTTTGGTCCTGCATCCGATAACCGTCAACCTCGTCCGTTCAGCGCACCCGCATGACATATGGGGTATTTTCCTCATTTTATATATGACACTTAAATGGTTATGCCAAATGTTTTATCCCCATCCCGATCATTCGCTTGTTTACGTCAAAAAAAAAAAAACACTCTCAACTTATTAAAGTACAGGACCCAAAGGAAAATCCAGTTCTGATGCTCCCCCTGTCTCTGACCCCAAAGAGGTCACTTGCTTCTATTGCAATGACAAGGGGCATTGGAAACAAAGATGCATGAAATACTTGCAGGACATCAAGGATGGCAAGGTGAAGCCAACATCAGCCGATATTTACACTATCTTATCTAATAACTCATCATATTCTCGTTCTTGGGTCCTTGATACAAAATGTGGGTTTCATATTTGTTCTTATTTGCAGGGGCTAAAAAGAAGTGAGGATGTGGAGCATGGAAGGATGGACTTGATCATGGGGAATATGCGATCTTCACCTGTCACGAAGATTGGAGTTTATAGCTTAGTGCTAGTGGGTTTGGTTTAGATTTAATAAATTGTTGCTACTTGTCAGAAATGACACGAAACATCACTTCATTTCATGCTTTATTTAAACAAGGTTTTAGATATTCTTTTATTAATAAGAATGGTTCTATTTCTGCTTATAAAAATGGTGTGTTTTATTTTGAAGCTTTACCCTGTGATGGTGTGTATGAAACTATAATGATTGTAGACCATTTAGGAAATAATGTTTTTCATATTGATTCGTCTAATGGTATAAACAAAGTGTGTTTGTGGCATTGTCGTCTTGGACATGTCAACAAGAAATGCATGGCCCAATTCCAAAAGGATGGAGTGTTGGAATCATTTTACTTAAGGTCAGATGAAAAATGCAAGTCTTGTTGATTTGGAAAGATGACAAAATCACCTTTCACTGGTTCTTGTGAAAGAGGTGAATGACTGTTGGATCTCAAACACACAGAGGTGTGTGGGCCCTTCAGATCCACCACAAGGGATGCCAATCGATTCTATGTGACTTTTACTGATGATTATAACAAATATGACTATATCTACTTAATCAAGCATAAGTCAGAAACCTTTAAAAGTTCAAAGAGTTTAAGCAATAAGTCGAGAATCAAATGGGTAGGAAGATAAAGAAGCTTAGATCTGATAGAGGTGGTGAGTATCTTAGTATTGAGTTCCACGACTACCTCAAGGAATGTGGAATAGTTTCGCAATTGACTCCTCCTAGGACACCACAACTTAATGATGTGGCTGAGAGGCATAATCGAACTTTGTTGGACATGGTTCGTTCCATGATGAGTCGAGCTTCACTTCCAATCTCCTTCGGGGGGTATGCCTTAGAGACTGCTGCCCACATTCTTAATCTTGTTCTAAAAAAGAAAGTTTCCAAAACACCTCACGAGATGTGGAAATGGAAGGTTCCCTCGTTAGCACATATCAAGGTTTGGGGTTGTGAATCCTTCGTAAGACAAGAGACTCACGACAAGCTTAAACCTCGAAGTAAGAGATGTATTTTCATCAGCTACCCACATAAGTCCTTTGGATATTTGTTCTACAGACCTAGTGAGAACGTGGTCTTTGTAGCATGAAGGGGAGTCTTTCGCGAGAGATAGCTAATATGCAAAGATGACAGTGGGGGTACTATTGATCTTGAAGAAATTCAAGAGTCAAAGGATGAAGGAACTTCTAAAAATTATAGGGCTCAACCTGAGGAAGAAATTCCAGTTGAACCAATTGACGAGTCGTTACGTCTTAGGCGTTCCACTAGAGTTAGAATACAACCAGAGTTGTATGGTTTCCATATTACTGCAGAAGGTGATACGTTTATCAGTGATAGTACACTGGTAAATTTAGATGAACCATCTAACTACAAGGAAGCCATGGCAGACCCTGAGTCAGCCAAGTGGAAAGAGGCAATGGACAGCGAGATTAAGTTCATGTATGACAATCAAGTTTGGAATTTGGTTGACAATGTACCAGGTCGTAAGATAGTTGGGTGAAAATGGATCTTCAAGAAGAAGACCGACATAGATGGAAAGGTACACACTATCAAGACTCGACTGGTTGCGAAGGGCTTTACTTAAACCCCAGGGGTTGACTATGATGAGACCTTCTCACTAGTAGCTAAGATTAAATCTATTAGGATAATGCTTGCCATAGCTGCATTTCATGATTATGAAATTTGGCAGATGCATGTCAAAATTGCTTTCCTTAATGGGAAGTTGGTTGAGGATGTTTACATGAGTCAGCCAGAGGGTTTTATGGATGCAAAGTATCCAAATAGAGTGTGTAAGCTTGAGAAATCAATCTATGGATTGAAACAAGCTTCTCACAGATGGAATCTTTGTTTTGAATAGAAAGTTAAAGAGTTAGATTTCTCTAGAAGTGAAGATGAATCTTGTGTGTATGTCAAAGCTAGTGGGAGTATAGTAACCTTCCCGGTTTTGTATGTTGACGACATACTTCTTATAGAAAACGACATTCCAACTTTGCAAGAAGTAAAGTCTTGGCTTGGAAAGTGTTTCGCTATGAAGGATCTAGGAGAGGCTGCTTATAATTTTGGGGATAAGAATTTTGAGAGACAGGAGTAAAAGGCTAATTGGACTTAGTCAAAGTACCTATTTGGAAAAGGTGCTAAAGCATTTTAGCATGGAAAATTCCAGGAAAGGAGAATTGCCTATACAGAGTAATACCAACCTGAGTAAGACTCAGAGCCCGAGTACTGATGTAGAGATAGAAGAGATGAGTAGAGTTCCATATGCTTCCGCCGTTGGATCTATCATTTATGCGAAGAACTAAGGACTGGGTCCTTGTGCTTGGTGGCAGTGATAACTTAAGAGTAACTGGGTATAGTGACCCCATCTTTCAGACAGACAGAGGCAACTTTCGTTCTTAATCTGGTTGGGTGTTTAGCTTTAATAGAGGAGCAGTAACTTGGAAAAGTTCCAAACATGAGACAATGGCTGATTCTACCTGTGAATCAGAGTACATAGCAGCGAGCGGAGCATCAAATGAGGCGATTTAGTTAAAGAACTTCATTGGAGATCTTGGAATTGTTCCACCTATCAAGGAACCAATGGATATTTTTAGTGATAATGAAGGGGCAGTTACCTTAACAGAGGAACCAATAGATGATGGCAGATCAAGACATATCGACAGAAAATACCATTTCATCAGACATAGAGTAGAAGAAGGCCACCTCGTCGTAAAGAGGGTGTCATCAGAAGAGAATCCAACAGATCCCCTCACAAAGGGTCTGAGTAGGGTCAAGCACATTCAACATGCTAGGAGCATTGGTCTGAAGGATTATATTAGTTTTAGTAGTTAGATAGGTATTTAGGAACTTGTAATGAAATAAATGTAATTGACTTTTGGTGATTAAGTAATGGAGATTTATTTATGAGTTGGATTACTACCTTCTGTCTATTATTTATTTTGTGTTTCATTTTGCATGTTTTATTTTCCGAATAATTAGATTGTTCAAACATCCCTAGTTGATCATACTTTTGGAAGTAAGTAGTGAATTCAAGACTGTCATGAATTGAATTGTAAATTGTCTAAAGGGTTTTAGAAATAGCAATGGTATTCCTGCAATATTCGTGAGTACTTTGAAATAGAGAATTTAAGTATTGGATTAACCCACGCTCAGAGAATTACTTCATGGAACTTATCACGAGTAATTATAAGATGATAATATCTTATAATCTTTAAACGGAGATATATGAGTTGTTGCTTACAAGTCGGTTGTGCATTGATGATACGTAAACGCATCAGTAAATTGATGTCATAAAATGTATTGTTGTGCATGATTCGATAAGTAAATAGTACAAGCATATAAGTCAAATTTTATCTATTCCTTTTTACCCTTAGGGGGAAAAAGCGATATCTTTAGGTCCCTCGATGATTTGGTGTTCACTTATAGTGTCGGGCCCGACCATGACTAAATTGATGTGTTCGATTAGTAGTTCTTTGTCGTTACAAATCAGAAACCAGGAAACAGAGTATTGGACATGAAATTGATTATGTTCCATATCTCATGTCCGCGCGATATCTTGAAGAACGAAGGATTATATGATCCCTTATCTTAGGACACGTAACTGGCTATTTCAGAGTTCGACAACAGTTTTTAGAGCTAAAATTTGCTGATCAGTTTAGAAGAATATACTGGAAATTATAGTTATTAGACTTATCCAATTGGGATGCTGTTGGATTAGGTGTCTAAGCCCATAACTACAATTGGTATGTATTTAAATTGATAGTAGCACAGTCCTTTTGGGTTACCCTCAAGACTAGTGTCACAACTAGCATTTTAGCTAGAAAATTCTATTCCTCTGTAACCATTCAACTATTGTAAATCTTATACTCTAAGTAAATCTCACTCAATGCTTATTTAGATTCATCAATTATGTTCCTCAAAGAGTCTGAAGCCCTAAGAACCATGGTTTGAGTCCATATTGGACTATAAATTTCTTATTGGGCCTAATGGACCAATAAGCACCCAATTCAACTTTATTGGACTTAGAAGCCCTAATTGGATCCTAATTGGACCTAATTCATAAATCTAAAACATTTTGGACCATTTGGGTCTAGAATGATTCATTCTAACCCTAATGGGCCTTATTGGGCCATAACTAATCCAATTAACCTTAGTGAGCCATAAGCCCATTCTTTTATTCTATTTGGGCCGTGAATGCTTCCAAAGGCCCAATGGGCTGAAAAAGTCTATGTTAGGACCCAAATATCCTAACTAAAGTTAATGGGCCCAAACTACTCCACCCTTTTCTTCTTGGCCTAAATTCTCGACCCATGTATAAAAAAAGGAAAAGAATAGAATTAGGGGGGGGGGGTTGACTTGGAGATGTCACCTCCATATTGCCCAACATGTATCAATGTTAAGATCTCCCATGTATCCATACTAGTCATCTCACCTCTCTCTCTCCCCTCTCTTCTTCTACTCTCGGTCGAGAGCCACACACACACACACTACAACAAATTCTCTCTAATACTCTCAAGGATCATTCACCTTCTTCCTCCAAAAATCTCAAAACTTTGCTTGGGTTTCAAGAGGATTTTCACAAGATAATCATCATTTCTTGGTAAGTCTTTACACATCCAAGTTTTATAACTCCATTTTCATGTTAGATCACTCTTTTAAGCAAAGTTTTTGGTGATCATACTCCTAGAAATCTTCTTAAGTTCGAGATCTACTCAAGGGAGTTTGCTAGGGCCGAAAATCACTTCATCTCTTTCCATTCTTCTTCAAAAACCGAAACATCAAGCAAAAGGTGAGTTCATACCCCCTTGTTTTCGGTTTTCATATGATTTTTGGGGGAGAATGCAAGTAAAATGTGCAGATCTATGTGTTAAGTGCATGTTTTGTGTGAATTCTTGGCTTATTTGGTAATAAGGTGTTAGATCTTAGCAAATATCGAAATTTTAAGTATTATTTAGCAAAGATCCATGAACTATGACATTATATACATCACATTATCAAGCTAAAAGTGATTACATGTTTAAGAAACAAAAGATTTCAACAAAAATCTTGTTAGAGGTCAAAATTGTCAAGAAAACAAAAGATAAGGGCTAAAAGTGACATTTATGTTTTTATAAGGGCCAAACAAATCCTACATGTATAAAAAGGTGTTTTTATGTTAAACAAACTTTAAAAAGGGCCAAAAATGCAAATTTAGGCTTAATGGGCCAAAACTTTGGGCCTCACGGTTTTGGGCCCAATTTGCGAAACAAAATGAAGTTTTGGGGTTAAAAATGTTATTTGGCCAAAGTTTGAGTCATAAATGTGAACAAACCAAATTTAGAGGTGAAAATATTATTTATTTTCAAATTGGACCAAAAATGTAAGATTTTCCAAAATTTGGGCCGAAAGTGTAAATTTTTACTTACTAGGGGCTGAAAATGCACTTTTCTGCAAAACAGGGTTCTAAATGTGAAAATATAACTTTTTGGACTAAAACCGTAAATTTTTAGACATGTGGGACAAACTTGCAAATTTTTATAAATTATGGACTAAAGTGTCATTTTTACAAAACTTTGGGCTTTAATTTAAAAATTGGAGGATTATTGGCCAAAAACGTCGTTTTTACGAAAAGAGGATTTTTATCATCAATCTATTAAACCCCGAGCTAAAACGAACAACGGAATAATACAAACGAACGGAATACGTCGATAACTATTTATTGGGCCTAATATACACGTTACTTGGTCATTGGACCCTAAGAGCCCAATTAAGTGTATATTGAGCCCAATGTTTTCCATGATGTGTTTATTGGGTCTTGCGATCCACTTACATGTTAATTTGGGCCTAAGTATGAATTACATGTTATTGGGATTTTGTGGCCCATTTACATGCCTATTGGGCCTAAATTACCCTTATGCATGTTATTGGGCCTTCGTGGTCTAATTACATGCTAATAGGGCTTGAAATGGAAATTTCTCATGTTTATGGCCGTACCTATACCTTTGTGTAATCATTAAACTTCGTATACTTTTATATGTACCTTTCGAATACAAAAACATACCACATATATGTAAACATTAAACATAGAACAAAAAGGGGTTGAGAATCTAGTGAGACATGTCGGTTGGCACTTCCGAGTGTACAGTCATAGCCTATAGTTATAATCAGAGTTTCCTGGTAGGAAAGCGGGAGTTTGTGTATAGATCTATAGGGGGTGACCCCCCACGCCTTAATTGTTCGCTACAGCTAGACTAGGTCAGTCTAGGGCGACAACATCCTTAGCAAGACCGACATTTGGAAAAATACCAAGACGGGCGACCTAGTCATTATCATGCATGGTTATAACGGCTCATATAAGGATTCAATACCAAAAGATAACCTTTTGAAGATAAATTCTTTAATTGTGTCAATGCAAAACGACTTATTTAACGATACAAGAATCTAAACGATGTTATAAAACAGAAAATATCGGATTTTCTGGGGAAATTATTCATATACAATTATCATTTATTCAAAATACAATGAATCCAAACTACACTCATACAAGTTTTAACTATGAAATTCACACATGCATTTATACTCGATTTTCACATCATTTTCAAAACATTTTAAAGAAAATATCGGATTTTCTGGGTTTTTATGAAAGATACAAAGACTTTTACTCAAATATACTTATGAACTCACCAACATTATATATGTTGACCGTTTTCAAAATAACTTATATTCTCAGGTAATCGTTAAGCTGGAAGATATGCAAGTGTGTATGGTTTTGTTTATGTAACATCACTTATCGTACCTTGAACAATTTGAACTTATGTATTTTAACAATGTACTTGATGTGAACAATGCTGGTTGTAATATGTAATGTTGGTGATGAATGTGTTATGTTTCATGTATATTCATTGTGATGATTATTCAATTGTTAGTCACACGAGCCCCCGAACGTTTCCGCCGTCTGGTTCGGGGGTGTGACAACTAGCAACTAGACAAGATGATTTTGGAGAAATAGGTTGATTTATTATTTGATTAATGAATTGAAATAAATGATTTATTAATATATTATGAAAATAATATATTAATTAGAAACAATAATATTTAATTAATATTTAATAAAAAATTAATTGGGATTAATTTTGGGATTAAAAGAATTAATTAAAAGTGCAGGGACTGAAATGAAATTGTTCAATAGTTGACCAAGAGGCAACTTAGAACCCTCCATAGGCCTTGGACGATTTTCTATGGCTTAAGGGTTTCTAGAATAGTCTTTGGTGGATAAACAGGAAAGTGGATAACTGCCCGGTTTAAGATTATCTTGGATTAGAGTTTATCTAGGGTTTCCTAACTGCACTATATAAACAACCTAAACCCTACAATTTTCCGCCACTCATTCCCTTGAAGAGCCAACCAAAAATTTGAAGCCTCTCTCCTCCTTCTCAATCATCTTCCACTGCTAGTGTTGAGTGTGAACCACTAGAGGCGTGATATTTGTGACGCTTGCTTTCAAGGCTTCAACAACACAAAGATTTGGATTGTTATTACATGATAACAATCAATGTATGATTCTTCTAACCGTAATTGTGTATTTGGATTATATACTAGCATTATAGGGTTTTCTATTTTGTTGTTCAAGTTGTATGTTCAATTAGAGAAAACATAGATCAAAATTATTTAGGGTTGCATGCACACATAGGATTATATGTTTTGCATAATACCCATCAGTTTGGTGAAGGGGCAGTGGAAGTGAGGGATGATGTCGATACAAGGTATGTACGTACATGGAATATTTTGGTGTTAGGTGGGCCCCATAGATATTAAAACATTTTATTTAATATGTTAATAATAAAGAAAACAAATAAAATAATCAATAAGGGTATTTTTGTCATTTCAAGTTGGTTAGGGACGAAAAATGCAATAAAACCATACTATAGGGACAGTTTGAGTGCAAAAAAAAAGTAAGGGAGCAAACACGAAATTTTGACAAACCACAAGAACGATTTTAGTAATTTGTTCTAAAATCTATTTAAAAGGATGTCGGGATAGAACTGTCTCACACTCATTTATTGGGAACAAATTGTGCATGCTATTGGAGAGAAAATCATCTTAACAGGGAGAGGGAGGATCAGCACCGATCGATGGTGGATAGAGGATTTTTTTGATGAAGATGAGGTGAGAGTGGGGGTATAGAAGCCACCATCCATTAGGCTTCTTTTAAAGGTTTTCAATGAGGGTAAAGAACCACCAGTGGCCATTAGTGAAGGCAGTGGAATTTTTTCACTGGGGAAGGCATCATCATCACCATAACTCATCATGCGGCCTTCCCTTTGTTGGAGACAACGTGATATCTTTGCTCCTCAATCTAATTGTCTAGTTCTCTCTTTCTCACCATATTTATGTCTCTCTTTATGATCTCCGACGAGAGTGTCGATTGTCGACGACGAGGGTCCATCCCCATCTCTTTTTCTCATGTGTTTTCTCTCCTTAATTTTAAAGTGGAAACACATAAGATGTGAGAGAGAAATGATTGGGAGTATTAACCTCACATAAGAAGGTTAAATTAGTTTTTGTATTAACCTCAAAAGATAAACAAAATAGAAATTAAATTTAGGGGTTGATGTATATTCTTATTTTTATAATTAAATTTAGTTTTTTATAAAATAAAAGAAATTAAAAATATAAAAGTAGTATTTTATGTAGTTTGGAGTCCATTTATGCGAGTTTTAGAATCTGTAAAAGACAATTCGTGCAAGTTTAGAAGGGCTATTTGCATTAAAAATAAATAGTAAAGATTAAAAAATTGTGAACATTAATAAACCACATATACTATTTATATAACTTTGTCTAAAAGAAAAACTTTAAAACTTATTATTACTATTTTTTTATGGATGAAGTTATAATGAAATGAAAATATTAAATTTACACCATCACTACTAATTTAGGTAAACCAGCAATCGAAATCCTGCCTTTTCATCGATCTCATGCAAGAATTTTTCTTCCAAATTGCTGTGGTTCGGAAATAAGAACTTGTTCAAAAAAATTGGCTCGGTTTTTTTATTAGAAATGCGGACAAATTCAAGTCAACATCAACAAAGTCAAAGCTTTCATGGGAAGCTTATGTTTTCTGTTTACTCATCAGCTTCCCTGGCAATCTTTCAGTATGAAAAACACACCTTAAATACGCCTAATTCTTCTTCAAGGCTCTCAATCCACTCCACAAATGGTAAACACCAGAGCCAAAGTCCAAAAGATCCAGAACACCATGAAGCTCTGCTTCATGGAAGCTGCCATGGCGGATTCCACTCAACTGACGACACAGTCTAGAGCTCTAATCGGTTCCAACGATGAACTTTTAATTGAAATCCTTCGCCGGCTTCCAGTTACCTCTGTTCTTCGATTCAAATCTGTATCCAAACACTGGCGTTCCCTTTTGAGTCACCGGCGTTTTACCCTTCTGTATAAAAATGCGTCATCCTCTCCTGGCCTTTTTGTTCGCAATTTGTATATTCCATTTAATAATGAAGACCGAAGCACTCCTCCTTTTCGTAAGCTCGACTTCTATCATGATCCTAGTGGTATTAGAATCGTTCAATCTTGTAATGGATTGCTGCTTTGCTGTAGCGATCGGGGGCATGTACGTGCTCGTAAGTATTACATATTCAATCCCACAACCAAGCAATTTGCCCTCGTCCCATCGGTTCCCGGAGGCATGGATGTTCGTAAAACCATCCGTTTTATGGGTCTGGCATTTCATCAAACAGATTGTGTTCACTACAAAGTTGTTTGCTTTCATCGTGCTAAACCTGATGAGTATCTGTTTGCTAAACCTGATGAGGATCTGTTTCGGATTCAAATCTACTCGTCTGAGACAGGGAAATGGAAGATTTCAGATCAATCTTTCTCTGCGCCTTATTATACGAGCTTCAGCTCTGGAGTTTATTTGAATCACGCGCTTTACTGGGCTCCCTCCTGTGTTAGTGCATCGTACTTTAAGCTCGACACAGAAGAGATACAATCGCTGCCATTGCCAGTGGCGGTGGCATCCTTTGGAGGTTATCGAGACGGAGCAATGCCCCTTTACTTTGGGGAGTCACAAGGCCATCTACATTTGGGGGAGAGGGTCGATCGCTTTGAGAGTCATTTACAGCTGAATGTGTATGAGATGTTGAACGATCATTCTGGGTTGTTTCTCAAGTATGGAGTGGAGCTTGATGAGGTTCCGATTGCGTACCCGGAGATGATCCATAGCTACTTAGACCCATCGAGCCCGTATTATTACAAATTCGAATTTTTTGATGTGGTTAGGGGTGAAGAAGAAGAAGAAATGTTCATTGTGATCAAGATTCCAGGGAAGATTATAAGGTACAACGTTGTGGACAAGAGTTTCAAGCAGATATTTGATCTGAGTCATCTGCACGACATTTCATATGGACGAATCGGTCACTCGGAAGTTCATCGCTATATCGAAACCTTGGCTTCTTTCTGACATAGGAAAGCTTATAGGTGTTATTATATAGAAAAAGTATTTTAGTATGGTAAATGTTATACGTGTATTGTTATTATAGCTAATAAATAAAAAACATATTTGTAAAAAAAATATAAATACGTTGTTATCAGTAAATATATACAGTGCACTTGTTTATAGGTAAGAAAAATACTTGGATGGCAAATCGGAAAAGTTGTGTCGTAGTATTTATAAGGTTGAAGTCTTTTATTTTATCAGTTGTCACACTCTCATTTATGTAGTTTTTTGCCACACCCAAAGAGTGTTGTCACATTTGTTGTTGTTTTTTTAATAAATAAAAACTTTATTTTTTATAAAGATAATATTTCATTAATTAAAAAGAAAGTTCCATTATATTTCATAACTTAAAAAAAAAAGTAAACTGGAAATATTAAACCTACAACTTAAAAAAAACACACATCAAACGATTAAAAACTTGGAAAAAAATTAGAAATTAAAAACAATTAGCATAATGTTTTATTGACGTTCTCCTTCATCGCCAAAACATCTTGAAGCTCATCACTGGTCAATTGCGATGTGTTCATCGTTAGCACTCTCAATTCGTTGTCCCTTTATTTCCGAGTCTGTCTATCCGAAGCAAGTTTGAAAAATTTATTCATTCTTTCTTTTATACCTTGTGCATTTTGTCGGCCATCTGGCTCATTTGCTTTGTCCCTTCCCATTGGTCGGGGGGGGGGGGGGGCAAAATTTCAATGGACTTATCATCGTTGAGTTCGAAACAAACACGAGCATCCGATGTAGTGTAATCGGATTCAGATGTTCTTGAGCGTTTTGAGTCACTATCGATATGCTTGTCAGATGTTTTGTTGTTTTGCCATTTTTTGTTATCTTTGACTAGATTCCAAACTTCAAAAAACTTGAAAACCTTCTTTTGCTCTTTTTGTTACACGTTAAAAGCTTTCTGCAAAATTACATCGTCACTTTCCCCGATTTTCCATTACCGTTTTATGTTGTTATACAAATTGTTAAACAACATGACTTCTTTGTTCATCTTTCCCCATTTCAAATATACTTGATGTTTAGAAAGATATGGTGATAGGTTCATTCCTTTGTGGAACCTTAGCTCTAACGCGCATAAAAAAACAGAGATGTTTTTGGTCCACTCCTGTCATCAGATCTTCTGAAACGTCAATCCATGATTGTGTCAATACTAACACTTCTTGGGGTTCCCATGATTTAGCCTCCATTTTCTCTTTTCTTTTATTTTGTGCTCGAGTGGGTTGAGCTTCTTGAACAAATTCGGGATCAAAATCGGAAATGGGTGTTCGTGGTTGTGATTGTGTTTGTGGAACAAATTCATGTTATGTTTGTGAAACATACTCCACTTGAGACACAAAATCAAAAGGATTAAAATTTGGGTCGAGTTGTGGTTGTGTTTGTGGAAGTGGTTATGTAGGTCGTTGTGGTTGTGAGATTTGTTGTGGATAATAAGGAAACATATCACCATAGTGATAAAAATGGGGCGAATAAATCGGTTGATTGTATGAAGGTCTTGGGATTGTGGTGTTTCTATTGGGTGTTTTTTGGTTGGTAGATTTTTTGGAGGATGACATTTTGAAAGGTTTTGAAACAAAAAAATGGTAAAATTTAAAATGTTTGTGAGTTAGTTTGGTTAAAAAAACTTATGTAATTATAGAGTTAGTAAAACAAATTAATTTTGAATTTATGACCGTTTGGAACGGTCAAAAAAAGTTAGGGAATCACAATCAAGGAAGAAGCACTCCCTCCCACTGCCGAACTGCAGCCCTAGCCACACCCTAACCGCACCCAAGGGACGGTGTTCAAGTGCCACGGTGGCGGAACCGCAGTCCACTGTCGCACCCACTCCCTTGAGCCTAATGTACAATGTTGTGGACAAGAGTTTCAAGCAAATTTTTGATATTAGCAACATTTTCCATTGGTGAATTGGATACTTCGAAGTTCATCATTATACTGAAACCTTGGTTTCTTTGTGACAATGTAAAGCTTATAGATATATGTTATATGTGTATTGTTATTATTTTAAGTTGCGTATTTTTATTTTTATTTATTATTAGGTTATAACTCGTGTATTACATTGTTGATATAAGTTATAATGACTATAAATCCGTAATCATTAAACATAGATTTCAAACAATTATTTTTATATAGAATTTGATGTTTTGTTTGTAAATCTATCTTTATTATTTTAAATTAATTATAAAGATAAGTATGTTAATAATATTAAGGATTATTGATTATTAAGAAGTTAATATTTTTTCCATCAGAATCATTTCCAACCTGATATAACTATTGGGTATTTAGACATTATACTTTTAATGGAAATAATATATGGAGTGTAGCATTCCGCATCTCCCCCTCAGGTAGATTATAACTATCTAACTGATGTGGTCTGAGGATTTAAATGAACTAACATTAAGTTTAATGATGGTATAAAAAAAACAAATTATTATCAATCTATGCCAAATATGACCAAATATGACCGCAAGTGAGTAGGTTTTTGGTCGGATGATGTAGCTTAAACGACTTAACATCACAATCGTCAAGTTAGAATGTTCAGAAATAAAAAAGGTACAATATATAAAGGTTTAGGAACGAAAAAGTTAAAAAATAAAATAAAATAAAAAAATTCAACATTAGTTTTTTTGAAAAACTGACATTTCAAAAGGATCATAGTTGATAGGTTCACAATCTTTGTAAAACACTTCTCTTTCCCTTGATGCACTATGATACATTTCAATATATTCAAAGAGTCTATCTCTATTTACAGAAATTGTATCAACAATAAATGTGTATAATCTACTTTCCATAACAAACCTTCCTCATATTGAGGAAGGGAATAATCGTCGGCTAATATATCCCCGCAGTTGAATCGGGAGGATGACGAACGTTGAGGATGTTTTTGGAGTCTTCAAAGAGGACGAGAGGTAGACCCCTAGTGAAGTTATCTGCAACTTGATAACGAGAGGGAATATGAAAAATATGAACTTGACCATGTGCTACTTTCTCCCGAACGAAATGAATATCGAGCTCTATGTGCTTGGTACGTTGATGTTGAACTGGGTTACATGATAGGTAGACGGTGCTAACAATATCGCAATATACCAACATGGTTGTGGTTTGCAGAATATGAAGCTCAAGCCTTAAGTTTCGAATCCAACATGTCTCAGATACTACATTGGAGACTCCCCTATATTCTGCATCTGCTCTTGATTGCGAGAGTATTGGTTGGCGTTTGGAAGACCATGAAATGAGATTGTCTCACAGATAGACACAATAGCCCGAGGTGGAACGTCTTGTGTCCGGACAACCTGCCCAATCGGCGTCTGTATAGGCTAAAAGTTTCTTGGAGGGTGATTTTGTGAGTAGTAACCTATGAGTGATCGTACCTTTAATGTACCACAAAATGTGTTTTAGAGCATTAAAATGGGATGTGCGAGGAGCATGCATGTGTATACAAATTTGCTAAATGGCGTAGCTGATGTCTGGTAAGGTGAAAGTCAAATATTGGAGGGCCCCAACAAGTTGACAATATTGCACACCCCTGTCAGGTAGTGGAGTACCATCGTTGTTGTTTAATTTTGTCTTCTTGTCAACCGGTGTGGAGGAAGAGTGGCAAGAACTCATTCCCGCCCTTTCAAGAATTTCGTTGACATATTTTTGTAGTGATAAGAAAAGCGAGACTTTTATGAGGGATACATATATGCCAAGAAAATAGTTGTGGGGTCCAAGGTCCTTCATTGCGAACTCTTTTGCTAACAGCGCCATAAAATCATGGCGAAGGTGGGGTGATGAGGTAATAAGCAGGATATCGTCGACATAAAGGAGTAGGAATGTCGTGTGGGTACCTTTTTTTATAGACAAATAACGAGTGGTCACATTTGCTATGTTTGAGGCCCAATTTAGAGATGTAGTCAGCTAATCGTTGATACCAAGCTCGTGGTGCTTGTTTGAGGCCGTATAGAGACTTTTTGAGTAGACACACATGATCTGGGAATGAGCGGTCTCGAAATCCGGGTGGTTGATGCACGTAGACCGTTTCGTGAAGTTGTCTGTAGAGAAAATAATTTTTCACGTCTAGTTGGTGAATTTGCCACTCATTAAAAAGAGCTATGGATAGGATCGTACGGATTGTTACCGGTTTGCCCACGGGGCTGAAGGTTTCTCTACAATCGATGCCTTCTTTTTGAGACCTGCCATCACACACCAAACGAGCTTTGTATCACTCTAAAGAACCGTCAGATTTAGTTTTATGACGAAAAATCCACATAATGCGCACTATATTCATATGATGAGTTATTGGGACTAAATCCCACGTGTTATTATCAATAAGGGCCCGAAATTCATCGGTCATGGCACGTTTCCAATCTGGGTTTTTGAGAGCATAAGGGGGTTTCGAGGTAAAGGAGAAATGGAGTTGGTTGTATGGAGATTGTAATGTTGTTTCGGTTTTGAAATACCCGACATACTTCGGGTATGAATGGTGCGAGTAGTGGCAACATATGTGTTTGAGGGAGCTATTTGCAAAGACGAAACAGGAGGAGGTTGGGCAATTTATGGTTGTCTTTGTGAGGTAGAGATGGATCGAGGACAACGAGAGTAGCTAATGAGAGGAGACGGGGGAGGTTTCGTTTGAGAGGGGATCTCAGTTGATTGGTGGGGGGAGGTTCGGTGTTCACTTGCGGATTTTGGGTGTACCAAATGGGTGGGTGTGGGTCTGATGATGAGCGGGTGTGAGAGGAAGGTTTCGAAGATGATAGTTTTGAGTAAGGAAAATTTGTATCATCAAAGATAACATGTCAGGAGAGGATAATGGTTTGGGTTTTGATGTCAAATCATTTGTAACCGTGGTGATTATTTAGGCGACCTAAGAAAATGCAAGGCTGGGAACATTGTTGTAGTTTGTGGATTGTGATAGATGGGGTGAGTGGGTAGCAGAAGCATCCAAATGTGTAGAGATGGGAGTATGTGGGTTCTAGATTATAATGAAAATGTGTAGGGGTGAGGTTTGCAAGAGGTTTTCTCGGAAGGATGTTTAGGAGATATGTTGTATGTTGGAGGGCATGATGCCAAAAATTGGATGGCACATTGGAGTGGGTGAGAAAGGTTCGAAGGATGTTATTTATGGATTGTATTTTGCGTTCCGCTTTGCCATTTTGCGGTGATGTGTATGGGCAAGAGAATCTAAATTGGATGCCATTTTGTGAACAAAAATTATGAAATTTTTGATTGTCAAGTTCTTGGCCAATGTCACATTGTATGGTTTTAATAGTGTGGTGAAATTGAGTTTCATCATGGAAAAGAATTGAAGGAAAATAGAAAAGACGTGGGACTTTTTGGCAAGAGGATATGTCCACAGGAAGTTTGTTTTGTCGTCTAGAAATAAAATATAATATCTATGACCGCTTGAACTTGGTATGGGCGAGGTCCATAAATCCATGTGAATAATATCAAAAGGTAAATGATTAATATATGTAGAACTAGAAAATGGAAGTTTTATTTGTTTACCCAGCACACAATATTGACAAATAGAAGATAAATGTTTAGAACTAGAAAAATGTAAACTAGAACGTAAAGAAGATAAAACATCCACGCCCGGGTGTCCAAGGCGATGATGCCATAAATAATTGGTTATTGAAGCAAAAACAGACGGTTGTATGACTTGGGAGTCTGCGTCAGTAAGTCCTTCACATCAAAAACGGATGGGTCAAATTCAACAGAAACATTATTGTCAGTTGTAAGACGAAGAATAGATAAAAGGTTGTTGATAAAGTTAGGAGTGTGAAGAACATTTTTGAGATGTAAAGGTGGAAGAGGATAAGGGAGAGTTTGGTGACATGTACCATGGATTGGAATACTAGAGCCTTTACCAACGATTACATTACAAAAAGACCATTATTGACATAAGACGTGAAGTTACCTGAGTGGTTAGTCATGTGAGATGTTGCTCCGGTGTCGGCATACCAAGTTTGATCCGGTGGGTGCACTATCATGGTGTGAAATGCTTGCTCGAGATCAGTTGGTGTATAGTTTCCTTTTGATGCAGCATAAGCTTGTTGAGGATGGTTTCCTAGAATACCAGGGCCAGTGAAGGTGGTCTGAATTGCTGAGTTGGGTATGGACAGGTAGGATAAGCCCATGGTGTGTAGTTGGGATACGCCCATGGTGGCGGTGTAGACCATGGTTAAGAGGGACGGGACCCCCGGTTGTATGTTTACTGTGGAGGATTGTTGTTGGTATTACGTACGTCCTCTTCCGCTGGAGAACCATCCACAACCTTGTCCGTTTCGGCCTCATCTACGCCCACGAGTATGGTCTGTTGATTGATGTTGCTGGAAATTGTCTGATTGGTGGAATCGGTTGTGATCGCCGGAGTTTGAATGAGAGCCGGTGACTATTGTTGAAACAACTAGGGATGTGGCAGAAGTTCCATTTGTGACAGTAGAGCAGCATCTTGATGGGCTTTTCGGGATTCCTCCATGACAAGTTTGGACCGAAATTCATAAAAATCAGGCAATGGGGTTGTTTGTTGAATGAGCATGGCCGGCCCTTCGTAGCTTTCATTGAGGCTAACAACGACCTGTAGAAAAAGTCGTTGATTTGAGACTGGATTATCGACATTTGGTAGTTGGTCTGCTAACATCTTTATATCTTGTCAGTAACAAGAGATGTTGGGATGGTGATCAAGTCTTGTGGAGACGAATTTACTGTCAAGATAGACAGCTTGTGTGCTTTGGTTGTCTTGAAAATGTTTTCAAGGGCAGTCCAAGCTTGAGATGCAAAGGTGTTAGGTTTCAGAATGGTGTGTAGAAGATCGTTTGAGATGGTCCCTTATATCCATTGGAGGATGATGGCGTCAAGGCGTGACCATGTTTCATATTCAGCAGCAGCTTTGGTTTTCTCGGCCTCAGTAGCTGTAGAAAAAGATGGAGATGAGGAAGGTGGCTTGAATGAAGAGTCGATGTGATTACCAACTTGAAAGGACCGACAATGGATACAAAATAATTCTGCCCAGGAGGTGTATTTCCCATTTTCCATCTCAAGGGTAAAAGTAATGAAGTTTCGAATGTTGGTTACTGTGATAGTTGGGTGGTTCTTGGGATCCATTGAAGAAGAGATGGTTGTTAGAAGAATGGAGAAAATGAACAGGGCGGCAGAAATGGAGAAGATGGACTTTTAGGGTTTTTGGTATTTAGCTCTGATACCATAAAACACGTTGTATTTCCCTTGATGCACTATGATACATTTGATGTCAATATATACAAAGAGCTTATATCTATTTACAGAAATTGTATCAACAATAAACGTGTATAATCTACTTTCCATAACAAACCTTCCTTATATTGAGGAAGGGAATAATCACCGGCTAATACTTTGTCCCTCTCATGGTCTCTGGTCTTTTCCTTGTAGTTGTCTTTTTTTTCTATATATATCTCTTCATATTCGTGTCGAGTTATCTATCCCAGACTTTTTACATGCTTGTTGAGGATTTAATTTCATAGCCATTTGAGCCACGCTGAAAATATTAATACCATAAGTAGCAATTTTAGGCGATCTGACTTGATATAACCAACAATTAACCTTATTGTGGTTGGAATCTAAGAGCTTGGGGAAGAAGATCAATCATAAAAAAGCATGGCTGAAACACCGTAAAGTAAATAGATTTATTCAAAAGTTGGAGTGGGTTTCTCCTCAATACACAAGCACGTAAGAAAGAAGAAAAACCAAGTGAAAAAGTGAGGTGATTATGGAAAGATTTGCATGCATGGTACATGTATGAAGAAGAAGCATTGGATTTCAAAAAATAATGTCATATGCTGCAGACAGCCTCTCCAACTCCAAAATATCTCTATTAACATCACAAATATCAAGACCAATCAAATAGGAATAGGAATGAATGTAATTACACCATCCATTTTGGTGTCACCGATTGAAAAGGCATATTAGAACAACAAAAGGAATTGTCAAAATTGTTATTGCCTTCTGTCTCCAAAATTGTTATTTTGTAAGTTTGATGTCAAACTTTGAAGAGAAAGGGCGATGAGGGATTTTGAGAGACAGAAGGAAATAACACTAAGGATGATTAATCATTAGGATGTTAACATTCTTTCCATCAAAATCATTTCCAAAGGATATATCTATTAGGTGTGTAGACATTTTACTTTCAATGGAAATAATATTTAGAGTTTAGCATTTTTAATCTCCCTCGCCAGTTGACTATAATATCCATAAGTCTTAGAGGGAGAGAACACTTAAGAGTCATAACATGTTGAGTTTTATTTATTACTTTTTATTACATAACATTTAATCTCATAATCATATAAATTACATCTTTTTTCCAAGTTAATTCAAACCACCTAACATAAATCATCAATAACAATAAAAATATGATGATTTTCTCTTAAGAATTGTCCACCCCCTTGTCATCTCATCCAAAAGTGATCATTTATGTTGGTAAATCTAACTAAAATTGGACAAATATGATCTAATATATGATCAACATAATATAAGCATGTGATAATCCTTTTAGGATGTAATTCAAGTCCAACCAAAATAACTACAGTTACTGTTCACATCTTTGGACAAAAATAACATTTTGAGGAACTAAAAATGATACAAGATTGCATGGAAGCATAATGCGGTTTAAGTACTCAAATCATTTTATCATACAAAATGTCTTCATCCATCGAGTATGTTGATAACAAAATTGGCAGACATACCAAATATACACACATATATTCAATATGGTTTAGAGAGAGTAAGAGAGACGACAAATACAAGTTTATCATTGTGCATAGCATGAGAAAGAAAACTTGATATCGACTTGAGAGGTGATAGTAGTGAACTTGAGTCAAGCTTTCTTTGATACATCTTGTTAGACATTTAAGGTTCTTGTTCTATAATTCCATAATAAAACTGGAAAATCATCTTTTTGTATGTAAGCTAGGAAGAAAACAACCAATCAAGGGTTCTCAAGTCTAGAAAATAACTAAAATGGTTACAAATCAATGGACATACCTATGAAGCTAAATACAATAAAATCCAGAAGGAGATGACGATTTTTTGGATGAAACGGCTCTAGGAAATAATCATATATTTGGTATCTATATGAATTGGTATCTATATATCTTCAATGTATTGACCAATGTTTGAAATATCCGATTTATTGCTCCTAAAACATCATTTGGCACAATTATGATAAGCCTCTAAACATCAATGTTTTCAAATTTCTCAAATAACTTGAAATTCATAGCCTAAGCTGTTGGGGATTAATAGCATCAAGTACACAATCAAAAGGTAGCAGAATAATCAAAATAATTACCTAAGTGCACGTGCGTCCTAGAATCTAGGTTTTACTAGTTTTAGCAATGTACTTAAAAATCAAACTAAAGAATGGTAGAATACTTACCTCTTGATCCTTAGATCATGTGATGGAAATCTCTTGCAATGTATGAAGAGTCCAAAGGAAAACTCCTCTAATGCATTCAGAACCAAGACTCCAAAAGCAAACAATGATAAAACCCTATTAGGGTTTATGCGGAATTTACTAACCATAATAGAGGGGTTATGGATTTTGTATATGGAGATTATATATATATATATATATATATATATATATATATATATATATATAGAGAGAGAGAGAGAGAGAGAGGAGAACGGAATTTCAAATGGAAAAAACATCTAGGGTTTGATCCCTAGCTCCCTATTTATAGGAAAGCGATAAATCCTTTAGGGTTTAAAACTCTTAAGGATTATACGCACCTTATCTGAAACCTGCCAGACACTTATCCAAGGACATGCAGAAGTCGTTAAGCTTATTTGTAAGCATTGAGGTATAGAAGTCGACATATAAGCTATCATATTCAAATTAGGATGAAAAAAAATGCTTCCTGATTTATTGGGATTACCTTAATAAGCATTTGATAGAAGATTTTTTATGGCTGATTTTATAGGATTGGTGGTAACCAAAAGAATTTCGATCAAAGATATCTGAGCATGAAAATAGTATTTTGTATGTGGCTACATAAATATTCTTTTATTAGATATGGTATATTATGTGTAAAAAATATAAGTACCTTATTATTACTAATAAGATATCAAGTGCATTGTTTTATATCAGTAGAAAAAAATGCAGTTTTTCTATTTAATTAGTGTGGTAGAGTAAAATTTAGGGATGAAGAATCGGAAAACATTGACCAGATTTCATCATTAGTGGAGGGGAGGGTCTAATTCTCAATGTCATCAAAAAGGTCATACTGGAAACATATGTCCATCTTTTTCCCCGACCTATAATAGAAGAAACATATGTCCATCTTTTTCCCCGACCTATAATAGAAGAATCATCATCATAAAAATGGAATTTCAAGTAATAAATATACATCTACATGAATACTGGAAGTGTGCTTCTCAATTTCTTATTCTTTGGCTATCACATCCTTTTTCAACTAACTAGGTATATTGCAGGCTCTACAAGTATCATTAGAAGCGGAAGGAAGATCAAACTTATGGGCAATTTTCATGTAACATCCTAAAAATCGAACCATAAAATTTATAAAAATCAGAGTATAAGTTTACCCAAAGGTTTTATTCATAATCGTTAATACTCATGAAATCACATTTTCACAGCACATCAACATAATCATAGTAAAAATGCGGAAGCTAAGTCTTGTTTTGAAAACCATAACCTAACATAGAAATTTATAAACTAGATGTCATGCCCCTTCGATAATGTCCAAATATCCCAGTTAAGCTAGCTCCTTGCCCTTCGAACTCGAAGGACCTGTAACTAAAAACATAAAGTAGCAACTGTAAGCCCAAGTCTTAGTGAGTAATCATAACACTCACTCATTATAGAAATCAAATGCATTTCTCATCATACACATAGACATCATATAATTATACACATAATATATGCTATCATACTTACCCCGGTGGACTAGATTCCCTTTCTGAGAGGCTTTTCTATAGTTGACCAAAATTGATCACTTCCCTTTCTAAGAGGTTTTTCATGATCTTACATCCTTTTAATTCAACTAGATTCCCTTTCTAAGAGGTTATATGGTCTTATTTAACTATATATTTTAGGTCATTATCTTAATATATTTGATTAAAAATGTTATATTTAAGATATATGATAGTGAATATGCTTTGAAATGTTCATTTACAATTAAAATTAGAGATCAGATGCTAAAGGAGAAGAATGGAGCTGAAACGGAAAAAAATGGAGCTAAATTGACGAGCTTGAAACAAAACAACAAAAAACTTGATAAATTATAATTGGGTTGATGGACCTCTCTTCAGTATCTTGGTCATTTCTTTTGACTTGTAACTCTAATTAAGGAGATTCAAGATGTTCTGGAAACTAGACAAAATTTCGGATGACTTTCGTGTTCGTGCGAAATACAGATTCCGGTTACCACGCCCTAGTTAAGGCATTACCACGTCGTGGTGTCTCAAAAATCCCAAAAAAAAAATGCCTGCCTTGATATACGTGTTCGTGTGCAACAAGGAAATTGACCACCACGATGTGTTGAGACCTCTACCATACTGTGGTGTCGCTGAATCTATAAAAATGTGAGATTTTTAACCCTAAACGAGGTGAAACCTTTGGTAGCCTATAGCTATGACTTTTGCTTCTTTTTGACATCTAGAAACCCCTTAGGATTTGATTTCAAAGCTAGATATTCGATTGGAGAAAGTATTTGAAGATTCAATCACTATTGGCATTGAGATTTCACTTTGGGTTTGCTTGATGATCGTGTCTTGCAATATTTTGGTGATGTTTTTTTGCTTTAGTTTACTGATTATGGTGTAAAAACTCTTACTTTCACTAGATGTAGATGAACCTTATTTATGTATGTTTTGATTTGGTTTGTAGGATTATGTGATTTTGGTTAATACTTGTGTTCGATTGAGCGCTTTACCTTTCATGTTAAAGCTATGACTTTTATTGCCTATTGTTGAGTTAAGTGTAGTTAAGAGGACCAATCTAATTACATTAATTTGAATCTTATTTAGTTTATGTCCATTAAACTGTTAGGACTAAAGATTGATAATCCTAGGGTTAGGTAATATTAATTGTTGACTTTGACTATGTTAGAGAGTATTAGTTATCCATGCAATGCTTCGATTGATTGTCATGACCATTGACAAGAAATCACTAGATCATATCGTTAATAGTTCGAATATATTTAATTAATTATGTGTTCACTAATTGCATGATATTTGTGTTAGTTGTTCATTAATTATTAGTACTAGGAATTCTGACCAAGATAACTAGTCATATTACAATTCAATAATCAACTCAGTAATTCATTTCAGTTCTAATGAATCAAACATAGAAACTTGGGGGATTCGTATTCTAGTGGAAATACTTATTATCTATTGTTTTAGTTTGGTTCTTTATGTTTAATTGAGCATTAACATAGTACTATATGATTAGGTTCACTGCCTAGTGTGTGTATTAGTTTAGACATGATAAATTAGTATTTATAAATTTAAAACTAGTGCATAATAAACAGATCAAGTTTTTGGCGCCGTTGTCGGGAAACGGTTGCGTTTAGTTCAGACTCTTTATTTGGAGATTAAATTTTGCTTATAGTTTAGTTTTCTAGTTTTCTAGTTTTGTTTTTATTTAAATGGATACGATTAATTCTATTCTTAAGCATGAGCTACAGGCACTAGATGGTCTATTTGATCCAAAAAAAGATTTGGAGGAGTTGGAAAGATTGCTAGCAAAAGGCTCAAGAACAAGAACAAGTTGAATTGTAGGAACCACGTCATGGTTTGATTAGTACCACGATGTGGTCCCTTGTTTGTCTAGATAGTGTTTCAAAACATGGGGTGATGAATTTATCTTTGGAGAGAGTTCTGATGTGCAATCCATTTTTGATGAGTGTCCAACCGTTTCTAACCCTTGTCAATTTTTTGGGATTTTATAGATGCTCGCTCGATTGGCCGATTTTCGAAATGAGGAGTCAAATTTTACGAATTGGTCCAAAAAGAGTATTTAATGAAACAGATGGATTGGTAACGACGCTATTAGAAGTTTATTAAGTTTGGAGTCCAACTTAAGACTTGAACAAAATCTGGACTCAAACTGAGGATTTGACAAAAAATATTTTCAAAGGAAATGATTTTCTAAAACGAGTAAGAGTTTCTAAGAGAAAAACGAGAAGGAGCAGTGTGTACAATCAGCCAGAGCCCGAACGATGATTTCCCAGAATACCCTTACTTAGTGTGTTATGAGATAATTATGAAATGATAAGTGACACATGCTAGATAATAAGCTAGGTATTTCATATCTTAGGGCTAGGGTTGCCTGATTGTGATGCCTTAGCTTAGGAGTCGTTGTTACCTGTTATGTGCTTTGAGTATGTGCTAATGAGAGTAGTGAGCAGGAGCCCTTAGAGAGAGAATTCTGAGGCGAGAGTAGCCTGATATTGAGAGAGATAGAGTACTTGGGAATTATAATCCTAGGAGGAGGACTTGGGGTGACTACAGGCCAGGTGTGGAAGGTAGTATTGGGCCCGTACTACTGAAAACACCAGATCTGCATGCAACCCAAGTAAGAATCCTCAGTGAGCTAAAGAACAAGTAGGGATGGGTGATCGAGTGTGAGTATGCTCGAGCAAGTCTCTGATGATTTTATGTTGTGTTTCAGATACATCATGGTAGGTACACGCCACAACCCCAGGAGCAGTGGGACTAGTGATGATGATGAGATTCGCAGGATCATTCACGAGGAGGTGGCCGTAGCTATTCGAGCGGAGATTCTTGAGATGTTTGGGTCTATTAAGACCAATTTGATTGAGACTTTTGATGAGCGGTATGCCGCTGTTATTGAGGCCGCTACTGCTGCAGCCACCGCAGCTCTCGCTGCTGCCAGACCGCAGGGGGGTGACTCATTGTTGTATCGGGATTTCAGCAACACGAAGCCACCGGAGTTTGATGGGGTTCAGGATCCGATTGCTGCGATGAGATGGATCTCTGACATCGAGGGTTGTTTCTACACTTGTTCATGCCCAGAGCATTTGAGAGTACAGTTCGCGCTGAACCAGCTTCGCTTGGGAGCGAAGGACTGGTGGAAGTTTGTGACAACTAGTTTCACCCCTGTAGAGCATGCTGCGGTGACTTGGGAGAGATTTGTTGGGATGTTCCGAGATGAGTATGTTCCCCTTGTGTAAAGGGAACGGTTGGCCCAGGAGTTTCTGTCTCTTAGACAGAAGACAGAGTCGGTGACTGTGATTACGCGGATGTTTCACGAGAGGGCGTTGTTTTGCCCTGAGCATGTGGCGACTGAGCAGGCTCGCATGAGTCGGTACTTGAGCATACTGAGGAGGGATATTCGGGAGTTCGTGGCGAACTCGTCTTACCGTACATTCGCTGAGCTGCAGGCGAATGCCAGAAGGAGAGAGATCGAGCTGGAGATTCAGGCGAGGGAGGACGCGAAGTCTCAGGGGAGAGACCGGCGGCCGGCACAATCGCAGCCGGCAGCCAAGCGGGCTAAGCCCGCTGATCCGAGACCAGGAGGCCAGAAGGGACGAACTTGTGGCAAGTGTGGCAAGAGTCACGAGGGATCTTGTCGAGCAGGGATTTGCTACAAATGTAGCAAGGAGGGGCATATGGTGAAGGATTGCCCCAAGGGTTTTGCAGTTTGTTTCCACTGCAATCAGACCGGCCATCGGAAGGCCGAGTGCCCTCAGCTTGTTCAGGTATCAGCCCAGGGTTCTACTCCTGCTGCATTACGTGTTACGGATGTTAGGCCGGTGAAGGCCGAGGTTCCAAAGGCTCGTGGGAGGGCTTTCCAGCTAACATCGGAGAAGGTCCACGCAACACCAGATGTTGTGGCTGGTATGTATTTCTATATTTATTCATTTATTTACCCTGCGCTTCTTTTTATGATTATCTTGTGCTATATTTAGGTACATTTCTTGTGAGTTTTGTACTTGCTTTAGTGTTATTTGATTCGGGTGCGAGTCGATCCTTCGTATCCATAGCCTTTAGTCGTCACATTGGCAACCCGCGTGAGGCGTTGAGTCGACCTCTGAGGGTTTCTATAGCAGATGAGCATGCGGTTTTTGCTACTGAGGTGTTCCGAGGATGCGTGCTGGAGATTTTTGGCGTCAAGTTTCCAATCGACCTGGTACCGATCGCGATGGGTGATGTGTATTTCATCGTGGGCATGGATTGGTTGAGCCGTTTTGGAGTAGTGATGACTGCGAGCGCTAGTTGGTGACTATACGAGACCCTAGTGGGGGGTGCTTACAGTGTATGGCGAGGATACCAGATATGGGTCAGCTATCTACTCTGCCGCCAGGGCAAGGCAGAGTTTACAACAGGGTTGAATGGGATTCCTGGCGTATGTGATGGATTCGCAGACCGTGTCAGAGAGGCCGAGTTCTGTATCCGAGGTTCCGATAGTATGCGAGTTCCCTGATGTTTTCCCCGAGGAGTTACCGGGTGTGCCTCCCGAGAGGCAAGTGGAGTTTCAGATTGATTTGGTTCCGGGGGCGGCACCTATCGCCAAGGCACCTTATCGCCTTGCGCCGCCAGAAATGCAGGAGTTATCCTCACAGCTTCAGGAGCTGCTGGGAAAGGGATTTATTCGACCGAGTAGCTCGCCATGGGGAGCGCCGATCCTTTTTTTCAAGAAAAAGGATGGCTCGCACCGGATGTGCATTGATTATCGGGAGTTCAACAAGTTGACGGTCAAGAACCGTTACCCACTTCCAATGATTGACGATCTATTCGATCAGCTGCAGGGGCCATCCTGGATCTCCAAGATTGATTTGAGATCCGTATATCACCAGATGAGAGTGTGCGACGAAGATATTCAGAAGACGGCCTTTAGAACTCGTTATGGGCAATACGAGTTTGTGGTGATGCCTTTAGGGCTCACCAACGCACCGACAACGTTCATGGATCTCATGAACTGAGTGTGCAGACCTATGTTAGACTGGTCGGTGATTGTGTTCATCGATGATATCTTGGTGTATTCGAGATCCAGGGAGCAACATGAGGAGCATCTGCGTGGGGTTCTTGGGGTATTGAGATCGGAGAGCCTATATGCCAAATTCTCCAAGTGTGACTTCTGGTTACGAGAGGTCCAGTTCCTAGGACACCTCGTTAATCATAATGGGATTTTGGTCGATCCGGCCAAGATTAAGGCAGTTATGCAATGGGAGGTGCCGAGATCCCCATCCGAGATCAAAAGTTTTCTGGGATTGGCCGGCTACTATCAGAGATTTATCAATGATTTCTCCAAGATTGCGGTTCCTCTCACCAGGTTGACCCGGAAGGGCATTGCATTTGTTTGGGGGCCTGAACAACAGGCATCATTTGAGACTCTTCGCCAGAGATTGTGCGAAGCTCCAGTGTTGGCCCTTCCAGAGGGAGTGGAGGACTTCGTAGTTTATTGTGATGCGTACATTTCAGGGATGGGTGCAGTGTTGATTCAAAGAGGTCATGTGATAGCATATGCGTCGAGGCAGCTGAATCCCCATGAGACGAGGTATCCCACCCACGATTTGGAGTTAGGGGCGGTGGTGTTCGCCCTCAAGATTTGGTATCACTATCTTTATGGTGTCCGGTGTACCATATACACGGAACATAAAAGCCTGAAGTATCTGATGGATCAGCCCAATCTTAATATGAGACAGAGGAGACGGTTGGATGTAGTGAAAGACTACGACTGTGAGATCTTATACCACCCAGGCAAGGCTAATGTGGTAGCCGATGCCTTGAGTCGCAGAGTAGAGAATGCCCCGATCCGAGATGTGTGTATGAGGATGATAGTGATGACTCCAGTCTTAGATACCATTCGAGAGGCCCAGGTGGAGGCCATGAGACCGGAGAACCGCAAAAGGGAGCGGGTGATTGGGCAGGTGTCCGAGTTTACGACAGATAGTCGTGGGCTTATGACCTTCCACGGGCGGATTTGGGTGCCCTATACAGGTGGAGCTCGCCGTATTCTGTTGGAGGAGGCGCATAGGTCGAGATTCTCGATCCATCCAGGAGCCACTAAGATGTACTTGGACCTAAAGAGAGACTATTGGTGACCCTGTATGAAGAGGGACGCGGCTTGGGTAGTCAAGAGGTGCTTGACCTGTCGTCGGGTTAAGGCCGAGCACCAGCGTCCTCATGGCAAGTTGCAGCCACTAGAGGTTCCCCGATGGAAGTGGGAACAGATTTCCATGGATTTTATCACCAAATTATTGAGGACCGCGCGTGGTGTCGACGCAATTTGGGTGATTATGGACCGGTTGACGAATAGCGCTCACTTCATTTCTATTAATGAGAGTTCTTCTGTAGAGAAACTGGCCGAGGTATATGTAAGAGAGGTGGTAGCTCGGCATGGAGTGCCGACGTCGATAATGTCAGATCGGGATGTGCGCTTTACTTCCAGGTTCTGGAAGAAGTTTCATGAGGAGTTGGGTACGAGATTGCACTTCAGTACAGCCTACCACCCACAGATAGACGGGCAGAGTGAGCAGACGATTCAGATGCTCGAGGACATGCTTCGAGCATGCGTTATGGACTTCGGTGGAAGTTGGGACACATATCTGCCCTTGGCTGAGTTTTCTTACAACAACAGCCACCATTCCAATATTGGTATGCCTCCTTTCGAGCTCCTTTATGGGAGAAGGTGTCGGACTCCTATCTGTTGGGGAGAGATGGGGCAGCGAATGATGGGTAGCACTGAGATAGTGCTCAAGACGACTGAGCAGATTCAGCAGGTCAGGCAAAGGTTACTGCGGCCCAGAGTCGCCAGAAGAGTTACGCAGACAGACAACGATCCGAGCTTGAGTTCCAGGTTGGATATTTTGTCCTTCTGAAGGTATCCCCTTGGAAAGGGTGATCCGATTCAGGAAACGGGGCAAGCTTGGTCCCCGATACATCGGTCCTTTCAGGGTGACTACCAGAGTGGGTAGGGTAGCGTACCGTTTGGAGCTACCTGCAGAGTTGAGTCAGATTCATAACACTTTCCATGTGTCTCAACTAAGGAAGTGTGTAGCCGACGAAACGGCAATAGTACCATTAGAAGACATTCAGGTGGATGCGAGCTTGAATTACATTGAGAGACCAATTGCGGTCATTGTCACAACTAGCATTTTAGCTAGGAAATTGTATTCCTGTGTAATCATTCAACCATTGTGAAACATATACTTTAAGTAAATATCACTCAGTTCTCATTTAAATCCACCTTCATGTTCAACAAAGAGTCTGAAAACCCTAAGAATCCTGGTTTAAGTCTATATTGGACTAGGAATTCCTTATTGGGCCATAACAACTCCAATTAACTCTAATGGACCAAAAACGCATCCCTTTATCTTATGTTGGGCCGTAAGTACTTCCAAGGGCCCAATGGGCCGAAAAATTTATGATTAAGTTTCCAAAAATCCTAACTAAAGTTTAATGGGCTCAAACTATTCCATTCCTATCTTCTTGGCCCAAACTCTCGGCCCAACACCAATTAACAAAAAAAAAGAAATGAAATTGGGGGCGGGGTTGACTTTGGAGGTGTCACCTCCATATTATTCACCATGTATCAAGGCATGGTTTCTCATATTTCCATGCAACTCATCTCTTCTCTCTCTTTTTCTTCCCATCAGCCGAAGATACACACACACACACACACTCCATTTGTAAATTTCTCTCAAGCATTCACAAGAACACTCCTTCCTTTCCTCTCTAATTTTCGAGATCTTGAGCATCTTGAAGAAGGTTTTCACCACCAAAAATCATCATTCTTGGTAAGTCTTTACATATCCAAGTTATATAACTTCTTTCTCATGTTAGATCACTCCCTCTCAACAAGCTTTTGGTGATCATACTCCTAGAAACTTCTTAAGCTCGAAAACTATTTCAAGGTGTTGCTAGGACCAAAAATCTCTTCATTCCTTCTTCAAAATCGAGACATCAAAGCAAAGGTGAGTTCATACCCCCTTGTTTTCGGATTTTACATGATTATTGGGGGAGAATACAAGCAAAATGTGTAGATCTATGTGTTATATGCATGTCTTGTGTGATTTCTTAGTTTATTTTGTAAAAATGTGTTAGATCTTAGCAAATATCGACATCTTAAATAACATTGAGTTAAGATCCATGAACTAAGACACCTTATACATCATATTATCAAGTTAAAAGTGTTATATGTTTAAGATATAAAATCTAAGGCAAAAACTTTGTTAAGGGTCAAAAATTGTCAAGAAAACAAAAGATAAGGGTAAAAAGCGACATTTATGTTTTTATAAGGATCAAACAGGTTCTACTTGTGTAAAAATGGATTTTTATGATAAACATGCTTTTCAAAGGGGCAAAAATGTAAATTTTAGCTTAATGGACCAAACTTTTGGGCCTCACGGTTTTGGGTCCAAATTTGCGAAAAAGGGAAAGTTTTGGGACTAAAAATGTTATTTGAGCAAAATTTGAGTCATAAATGTAAATAAACCAAATTTAGGGGTGCAAATAACATTTATTTCTAAATTGGACCAAAAATGTAACTTTTATCAAAATTGGGCCGAAAGTGTAAATTTTTACAAACAATGGGCTGAAAATGCACTTTTCTGCAAAACTGGACCTTAAATGTCAAAATATATATTTTGGACTAAAATCGTGAATTTCTAGACATTTGGGACAAAATTACAAATTTTTATAAATTATGGACTAAAATGTCATTTTTACAAAACTTTGGGCCTTAATTGAAAATTTGAGGCTTATTGGCCAAGAACATCGTTTTTACAAAAGAGGACTTTTTATATTCAATTCGGTAAACCTCGAACTAAAACAATCAACAAAATAATAACAAATGGACGAAATACATCGATAACAATTTTATTGGGCCTAATATTCACGTTACATGGCCAATGGGCCTTAAGGGCCCATCCAAGTGTATATTGAGCCCAATATTTTCCATGACATATTTATTGGGCCTTGCGACCCATTTACATGTTAATTTGGGCCTGAGTTATGGGTCACATGTTTGTTGGGCCTTTGTGGTCCATTTACATGCCTATTGGGCCCAAATTACCCACTTACATGTCATTGGGCCTTTGTGATCCATTTACATGCTAATTGGGCTTGGACTGAAATTCACATGCCTAGTAGATCGTAACTATACCTTTACATAACTATTGAACTTCGTATACTTATATATCTATCTTTGGATTCGATAACATACAACATACACGTAAACATTACACATAGTACGAAAGGTTGAGAATCTAGTGAGACGTGTCGGTTGGCACCTTTGAGTGTACAATCGTAGCTTGTAGTTATAATCAGAGTCTCCTGGAGGGAGAGCGAGAGTTTGTGTATAGATCTATACGGGATGAACCCCCACGCCTTAGCTGTTCGCTACAGCTAGACTAGGCCAGTCTAGGGTGACAAAACCTTGAGCAAATACCGGCATTAGGAAAATGCCAAGACAGGCAACCTAGTCATTATCATGTATGGTTATAACGTCTCATAAAGAGATTCCAATACCAATTTAACATTTCGGAGATTAACGCTTCGATTGTGTCAATACAAAACAACTTATTTAACGATACAAGAACCTCGACATTATAACAAATCAGAAAATATCGGATTTTCTGGGGAAATACTAATATTCAATTATCACTTACTTACAATACAAAGAAATCTAAACTACATTCATATATGTTACTACTACGAAATTCACACATGCATCTATACTTGATTTTCACATCATTTTCAGACACTTTACAGAAAATATCGGATTTTCTGGGTTTTTACAAAGGATACAAAGACTTTTATTCAAACATACTTATGAACTCACCAACATTATATATGTTGACCGTTTTCAAAATAACTTGTATTCTCAGGTAATCGTTAAGCAGGAAGATTTTCAAGTATGCATGGTTTTATTTTATGTAACATCGCTCCTCGTATTATTAACACTTTGAACTTATGTAATTTATACCAATGTACTTGATGTGAACAATGCTGGTTGTTATATGTAATGTCGGTGATGAATGTGTTATGTTTCATGTATATTCATTGTGATGATAATTCAATTGTTAGTCACACGAGCCCCCGTACGTTTCCGCCGTCTGGTTCAGGGGTGTGACAGTCATGGATCGAATGGTGAAGGTTCTGAGGAACAAAGAGGTACCCCTGGTTCAGGTCCAGTGGCAACATCGGATAGGGTCCGAGTTAACGTGGGAGCCGGAGTCCGAGATGCGAGAGCAGTATCCAGAGTTATTTTCAGATCATGACTTCGAGGGCGAAGTCTGATTCTAGTGGAGGAGAATTGTAACATCCAGACTTCCAGGTATATCATTTGTTGTTATTTATTTAATTATCTTTTGAGCTACTCGACGAGTTGGTGCTCCAACTCGTCGAGTAGAGTCGCGATGTGCCACCTAGGATTAATGACCTACTCGACGAGTCCGAGATCCGACTCGCCGAGTAGGCGTTGGGATGAAAAACCCTAAATCCCCGGGTTTGGGGCCTATTTAAAGGCACTTATAGCCTCATTTGCGGCTACCCTTCCTTGAGAGCAAACCCTAAATGACCTTTGAGCCTAGAGAGAGAGTGTCTTGCTAATTGTGAGTGTTTGGTGCATTTTGTGAAGAGAATAGAAGATTTCCAAGCCAAGGGACAAGAGGGTGCTACTAGATCTGAGGTTGTCTCACTTCAAAGCTTCTGGGAAAGGTATAAAGCTTGCACCTTTCTCATTATTTTGTATAGATCTCATGATTTTGTGAATCTAGGGTTTTTCCACCCAAATATGAGGACCTTGAGTATTCCATGCTCATTGAGAGGGTTGAACTTCAGATCTGGACCATGTGAGGTCCCTAGAGTCCAAAAGTCCATGCTTTATCGAACCATAATAGTGATCTTGAGTGAAAAACCCTTTTTGGGGTGTGTTTTGGCATTTTAAGCTCGAAATGCCATGCATGAACGTAAAGCCTGTGTGTAACACCGTAAACTTTAGAACCAATTTTTCATTTTTAAAACCTCATAAAACACATGTCATATTATTAAAACACCAAATATCAGTTTAACAAAGTTTTCAAAACATTGAATCAAATCCAGGATCCATGACATAACTCCATCTCAATTGTGTGTGTGTGTGTACAATCATGCCGGTGCCTTCCCGCGATTCTGAGAAAACCTGAAACACATATCACATAACACGGTAAGCACGAAGCTTAGTGAGTTCCCCAAAATACCACATACACATATTAGCCTCTCGAGGCTATAGCACTGTATGACCTTCCGGTCAATGTGTCTCAGTGCACCTTCCGGTCCCACAGCTCTGGTAGACCTTCCGGCCCTGCCATGACTTGCCTTCCGGCCCCAACTCTGTTTGCCTTCCAGCCCAATTCATACAGCATATACATATCACATAAGTCACATAACTCGTACAAATATATAAGACCTTCCGGTCACACATAATCACCATTCCAGGTAAAGTATAGTGAGAAGACTCACCCGACAAGCAGCAAGTAAATAACCTCGCACCCGAATCTCGAACTAGCCTCCGCCTAATCACAAGGGATGAATACTCTTTTCACAATTCAAACAACCTAAGACTATTCTTTCTCTTTCTAACTCTTTGAAGTGGATAAAAGACCATTTTACCCCTCCATGGTCCTTATTACTCATGTTGACCAGAACCCCATAGTCAACAGAAGTCAACACTCGAGTCAACAGTCCAAGTTTGACCCAACTCATCGAGTGCACTCTTGCGACTCGTCGAGTCCCCTCGTATCCTCAGAAGTCTCAAAAGGTCTAGCTCAAATCGTCGAGTTGACCCCCAACTCGCCGAGTTATCACTCAATCAACCCATCGGGACAAACCCTCACCGACTCGTCGAGTCAGGCCATGGACTCGGCGAGTCCCTACGATCAGAGTCCTCATTCAAACGATTTAAGTTAGATCCATCACCCCAAACACTAGATCTACCATCCTAAGGGTCAATTGTCACGTAAAGCTGCAAGCTTTACGTTTAAACATGGCATATAAGGCTCATAATGCCAATATAACTCTAACAAGGATGATTAACCACAACAACTCTTCTATGGTTAAATACAGCTATAATCTTTGGACTCTCTGGACCTCACAAGGTCCAGATCTGAAGTCTAGGCCTCAAGAGAGACCTTATGCATACAAAGTCCCAACAATGGTGGAAGAAACCCTAATCTTCCATATTTACAAGATCTAAGCAAAATAACAAGAAAGGTGCAAGCTTTTACCTCTTACTCAAGCCCTTGCACGAAGTTACATCAGATCCACTGATTCTCTAGCTCCCTTGATGGGTGATCTCCTCTTCTCCTCAAGAGATGCACTAGTCTACTCCAAGTTTTAGCTTTTAAGACTCTCATGGCTCTCTATACACGTTTAGGGTTTTCTCTCAAGGAAGGGTAGCCGCAAATGAGGCTATAAGTTCCTTTAAATAGGTCCCAAACCCGGGAAATTAGGGTTTCTCTGCCCAGCACCTACTCGGCGAGTCAGCTCTCTGACTCGTCGAGTCCAATCATTAATCCCACGTGGACACTCGACTCTACTCGACGAGTTGGACTCACAACTCGTCGAGTCACTCCATAAATCTCAATATTAATCACACAATAATATACCTGAAAGTCCGGATGTTACAATTCTCCCCCACTTGAATTAGATTTCGCCCTCGAAATCGCTTCTCAACATCACATAGATCAAACCCAATAACCGAAAAGCACCACCGAGAGGATCTCATACCACACAACTATCTCCCTCCATGGACACCTAAATCCAAACAGGAACTCCCACCCAGAAAAGGACATACCCTTCTGCTGCTACGATAACCCTTCTGACTCTCCAGAATCTGGAAGTTCTAGTGGCCTGTCTCACTGCCAGACCGCCTTCTCAAGATATCACCATGCTATTCACTCCTCGAATAACAAATCCTGACAACTCACTGCCCCTCTGGTTCCCTTGTTGCGACTGATAAAACAAGTCAATGCCCAAAAATTGACTATCGATCACTCATGCCAGACATGTTAAACAATTCAGATCATAATCCAAAGAATGAAAGGGTCACATCACACCAGGGACCCATCCACTGTACTGCAATCAAACCCATCTGAGCAATGAACTCTCAACACCCTGTCCTCAGACACAAGACAATGATCATGTTTGCACAGAATTATCCTCTGACATCTAACAATCATAAACCCCAGCTCCCTTCTCCAATATCCCTTTCAACACTGAGCACCAGGTCATCTCCCGACCTAGCAGTTGAACCTCCAAAGGTTACCCATTGCATACCTCAACATGTCTCACTGAATTCCTTCCCACACGAGCTATCTCGGCCCAGTGTGACACACAAGTCACGAAGTCCGCTTACCCTGAGCGATTACTACAATTCCAACTAAAGATCATCTCACCCCAACCTCTGTCGTCTACTACTCGTTGGTTCCATGCGTCTCACGATACCTCCCGTATCAACGAACTGACCCACTCACGCCTAAGTCATCAGATGACAAACGATGCCCCTCAAAATGGAACCCCTTATCTGGATCCATAATCTCATTTCGTCTTCATATTGTACCACTAGAGCCAACTCAAACTCGAGAGTCTGGCCTGCCGCGAAATTGGAACCACTCGCCCCAACGAAGCACTCAACTCATAATCCATTCTTCGCAACTCTCTCGCGTACATCATTACATCCAATTTCTTCTGATTGCTATCACCACACCGAAGCTCTGAATATGATAACTTTCGACCAATAGGGAGACCCCAGTCTCGCCCATGGCCTGACCACCAGGCCCATAGACCCAAAGATAAGGCTACCCATGCCTAGGAACTCTTCTGCGTCATTTTCTGACTAGTGAAGACTACGGCTCCCCGTAGTTCCACAATGCTCTCTCTTACTGCTTGGCGAATACTACGGCTCCCCGCAATATCGCCACACCATCTTGCTGACTGGTGGACACTACGGCTTCCCGCAGTACCACCACACTTTCTCACTGACTGGTGAATACTACGACTCCCCGTAGTATCACCACACCCTTTCACACTAACTCATGGATGCTGCAGCTCCCCGAAGTCTTACAACACTTCCTCTTACCACCCCACGATCTCATCCTCAATCGATGCTATAATGTATTCACTAACTCTTGTTCCACGGCCCAACCTTGATAGGTGCGCACACACCCATCCAACAGTAAGCATTCACTACTTCGGACGGAAACCGCCATAACAAAACTCCTTTTCTCGCTGTAATCCACATTCTTAAATAATCTTGCTTGTCATCAATTTGCCTAAGGGCTCCCACTGGAACCATAGATACTTGCTACCCATTTGCCATCTCTTAACTCAAAACTCAAAATAATATGGAATTAAGAACATCATACTCGGATACCTCGGTACACCATCACAGAATCTCACGATGTTCTGCCTCAACCACTGATCTCACACTCACGACATCATACTCAAATACTGCATTGCTCATTCAAAATCTCACAACCGATCTTCCTTTCGCATCACTCGTAACCTCAGAGTATTCCATTTCCAATTTGAAACACAGAGGCATCGTCAAAGGTTCAGAACACGTTGACGAAAGCCCGAAGCTCCACCCTCTACTGATCACTACCCATACATAAATACTCATGTCGATCCTGAAATTGGTTGACACATCATCTGCTGCCCTTCCTGGGGTATAGATTACAATCTATACCTATACTTGTAAATCTCTGCTATTACACCCTGAATCCAGCGACCCCATCGCACTCGAACTCGACATACGCAATTTTCGAAAATCCCAAGCCACAATGAATTTTCCAACCAATGGTCACCTGCCAGGGATCCACTCATCCTTTCCTAAACACGTACTCGTACATTTTCCTGCCCGACACCTTGCCTCATCCTTCACTAGCTCAGGTCTCATATGTCTATATCGCAGGTTCCCATAACCATTTCTCTGACCGCACTTGAATGGATCACCGATCCCCTTTACTGGAAAGCCAATTCTCCCCCACTCAGGGTTCGAATCATCACCATTTGGCACGAACACAATCTACTCAGTAGACTGTCCCACCAGATATGTCACCCTTGACTCTTAAATGTATAACGCAATCATCCCAGGGACTTCCCCAAGGAAACCAAACAATTCCCAAAAATCCCGTCCCTGACAGCATCTTGGAATCCTCCCCACATAACTGCCTCTAGACACTTCGAGGCCTCATACTGATACACCGCCGGAAACCGCACTGTTCCGAATCCAATCTGTCTTAAATCTAGAAATAGTGCCCTTTCACACACTTTGACTCTAACTCTTCACCCTGCTTACCAAATCAGGTATAATCCTAAAAGCACAGACCTCATCCTCATTGTTGATACACAATGCGGACCACGAGGGCCACCACCCCGATATACTCATCTCATGCACCGGAAACTGACAATAACAATGCACCACTCTCAACAAATCACCTCTTCGTTCCCAAACATCATAGCCCCAATAATGACTCACTCATGGGATAAGAACATCTGTCACAACTTACCACCCAAACATTCTGGTGAAAAGATTACTACCCTTTGCTACCCTCACAGGGTCTACCTCCAACCCTGAAACCGGAATCTCATTATTCCCTTCTGCTTCTCACAGAAAATAGTACAACTCTAATCACCGAAAGTGGCATCTCCGCTATCGGCCGACTGCTCAGTTAAGACCGCAATCCTCTATAAGGCATCACTTCTATTCATCCCTGAGTCTTGCGACTCCAAATAACCTCTTCACAAAATTTCTCGGAAACCACTCGATTTTTCCGCCCTCCTTAAGGTATGTTCCATTGGAACTCGTTCACATGGACCTCTAGCCCCACACTCTATCACATCTGATCCCTAGGCTGATCAATCTCAACGGAATAACGGGTAAAACCGGAGGCACTATCCATCACGAACCTGATGGGTTTTTAAGCATTCTAACACTTCCTAAGTGTACATGCAACCCTAATAACCTTGAATCTATGTTTTCTCTATATACATGCAAATTTCTTTTTCAAGGTTATTTCCTAACTAGCATGGCATGGGGATTACATAAAACATAAAAACTAGTAGAAATACATACCTTGTTGTTGCTTGGATTCCTTCAAGACTTTGTGAGCCTAGCACCCCAAATGTTGTGCCTCAAATGCTTCACACAACACCACAAGACTTGGAATAACTTGAGAGAATACTTCTAGCACTCAAAATCGGTTATGCCCTCTCTAGTAACACTAGGTCCACTTTGGTCACGATTTTGCTAGCCATAGGGTTCCTTTTATAGTGTTGTCACAATTAGGGTTTACACATGAATGCCCTTAATTGTCATGACTCTTGATTTCTCATGACCTATGGGTTTGTAATTCCCATGGACTATCCATGGAGCTCCATATGGTTATAACCAAACCCATAAACCATGGATCATTAATCCACCATAAAAGAATTGATGATTGTCATAATCAACCCTATATATTTAATTAGTCTCACTTTGATCACCAAATTAATACTAGATTAATACTTGACCAATACTAATTAAATAATACTATTATTAATATATTAGAACTTATAATATATTAATAATCATAAGTGCCTTATTCTCTCATTTAGTCTATCCAAGTATTGCAATGCCATGCAACCCAAATGGACCATGTCGGGTCGGGTCAAGTACATACCAAATAAAGTTATGGACTTAGACACTATATCCAACAGTCTCCCACTTGGATAAGTCTAATAACTATATTTGCAAATATGACTTCAAAATCCGACTAGCAATCGTAGATCTTTCAAAGTCTCTCGGAACTGAGATGATGATGATACGCCATTTAAGATAAGTGATCATATAATCCTCTGTTCTCATGATATCAGCCGGACAAACACATGGAACATGGTCTTACTTATTGTCCAGCATTTGTTTCTCGATCTCTGATTTGTTTCGACATAGAACTAAATTGAACACATCAATTAGGTTCTGACCGGGCCCGGTACATAGGTCAAAACCAAATCATCGAGGGGCCCAGATATCGCTTCTATTTCTAGAAGGAACAGATAAACTTCGACTGATATGCTTGTACTAACTACTTGTTGAATTACTCACAAATGCACGTTTTATAACATCGAGTTACCAATGCGTTTTCGTACAATCAATGAATAACCAACTCATAGTCAACAACTCATATCTCTAGGTTTGAAGATTTATATGATATTACCGTCTCAAGATCACTCGAGATAAATTCCATGAAGTGATGCAAGTGAGCGTGGGTTGGATCCAATACTCAGCCCTTATGAGTACTCATGAATGTTGTAGCAACCATTGCATTGTCCAAAGCACTTTTAGACAAATCATACAAGCCAAATTCATGACAGTCTTAAATCAATACTTACTTCCAAAGTTTGACTGACTGTGGATGGTTTAAATAATAACATAATTATTCTGGAAGTAAAAACATGCAAAATTGAAACATAGTAAACAATCAACACAAGATAGTAACACCTTACTCATAAATAAATAACAACTTTTATTTATCATCAAATGTCAATTACATTTTACAAGTTTCAGGAATCTAATTATTGAAACTAGTATCATCCTTCAGCCCAATGCGCCTCGCATGATGTAAATGCTTAACCCTGCTCAGTCCCTTCGTGAGGGGATCTGCTGGGTTCTCATCTGATGATACCCTCTTAGCCACGAGGAGTCCTTCTTCTATTCGATGTCTGATGAAATGGTATTTTTTGTCAATGTGCCTAGATCTCTCGTGATCTCTTGGTTCCTTAGCCAAAGCAACCCCACTTTCGCTGTCACAGAAAATTTCCATTGGCTCCTTTATAGCTGGTACAACTCCAAGGTCTCCAATGAAGTTCTTTAGCCATATCGCCTCCTTAGCTGCTTCACTTGCTGCTATGTACTCTGATTCACAAGTAGAATCAGCTACTGTCTCCTGCTTGGAACTTTTCCAAGTAATTTCCCCTCCATTTAGGATAAAGACCCAGCCTGACTGAGAGCGGAAATTATCCCTATCAGTCTGGAAGCTAGCATCGCTATATCCTTCCACTCTCAAGTCATTACTGCCTCCGAGGGTAAGGACCCAATCCTTAGTCCTCCGCAGATACTTGAGAATGTTCTTTACCGCTGTCCAGTGTACCTTGCCAGGATTCCCTTGATATCTACTGACCATGCTCAAAGCAAAGGCCACATCAGGGCGAGTACAAGTCATAGCGTACATGATCGAGCCCACAGTGGAAGCATATGGTATATGACTCATTTCAGCTATCTCAGCTTCTGTACTCGGACTCTGAGTCTTACTCAGCTTGGCATTACTCTGGATTGGTAATTCTCCTTTCTTGGAATCTTGCATACTGAACCTCTTCAGTACCTTATCCACATAAGTACTTTGACTAAGTCCAATTAGTCTCTTACTCCTATCTCTCAATATCCTTATCCCTAGGATATAGGCAGCTTCCCCAAGGTCCTTCATAGCGAAACACTTCCCAAGCCAGGACTTAACCTCCTGCAAGGTCGGGATGTCGTTTCCTATGAGAAGTATGTCATCCACATACAACACCAAGAAGCTAACTATGCTCCCACTAGCCCTGACATACACACAAGACTCATCCTCACTCCTAGAAAAGCCAAACTCTTTGACTTTCTCATCAAAGCAAAGATTCCATCTGCGAGATGCTTGTTTCAATCCATAAATGGATTTATCAAGCTTACACACTCTATTAGGGTATCTTGTATCGACAAAACCCTCTGGTTGAGCCATGTAAACATCCTCAGCCAAATTTCCATTAAGGAAAGCGGTTTTGACATCCATTTGCCATATTTCATAATCATGAAATGCAGCTATGGCTAACAATACTCTAATAGACTTAATCTTCGCTACTGGTGAGAAGGTCTCATCATAGTCAACTCCCGGAGTTTGAGTAAAGCCCTTCGCAACCAGTCGCGCTTTGTAAGTGTGTACCTTTCCATCCATGTCGGTCTTCTTCTTGAAGATCCATTTGCACCCAACTGTCTTACGACCTGGTACATTGTCAACCAAGTTCCAAACTTGATTGTCATACATGGACTGAATCTCGCTGTCCATAGCCTCCTTCCATTTAGCAGACTCAGGGCCTGCCATGGCTTCCCTGTAATTATTAGGTTCATCCAAATCTATTAGTGTATTATCACTAATAAATGTATCACCTTCAGTGGTGATGTGATAACCATAATAAAAATCAGGTGTGTTCCTCACCCTAGTGGAACGTCTTGGAGGTACAGACTCATCTATCGGATCAACAGGAGTTTCCTCCTCAGGTTGGTCGATAGCATTTGAGGTTCCTTCACCACTTGACTCTTGAAGCTCTTCAAGGTCAATTTGCCTCCCACTGTCCCCTTGGCTTATGAATTCTCTCTCACGAAAGACTCCTCTTCTTGCTACAAAAACCACATTATCACTGGGTCTGTAGAAGAGGTAACCAAAGGATCTCTGTGGGTAGCCGATGAAAATACACCTCTCACTTCGAGGTTCAAGCTTATCATGAGTCTCACGCCTCACGAAAGCTTCACAACCCCAAATCTTGATGTGGTCCAAATTGGGAACTTTCCCAGTCCACATCTCGTGAGGTGTTTTGGCAACCTTTTTAGTAGGGACTAGATTAAGGATATGGGCGGCAGTCTCTAAGGCATACCCCCAGAAAGAGATTGGTAACGAAGCTCGACTCATCATGGAACGAACCATATCCAACAAGGTTCGATTGCGCCTCTCAGCTACACCATTCAACTGTGGTGTTCTGGGAGGTGTCAATTGTGAGACAATCCCACATTCCTTAAGATAGTCAAGGAACTCAATGCTAAGATACTCTCCTCCCCGATCGGATCGGAGCATCTTGATGTTCCTGCCCAATTGATTCTCCACTTCCTGTTTAAACTCTTTGAACTTTTCAAAGGTTTCTGACTTATGCTTGATTAAGTAAATATATCCATATCTACTTTAATCATCAGTGAAAGTCACATAATAGCGATTAGCATCCCTTGTAGCAACTCTGAAGGGCCCACACACATCCGTGTGTACAAGGTCCAACAAACCTTCACCCCTATCACAAGTACCTGTGAAGGGTGACTTTGTCATTTTTCCAAGTAAACAAGACTCGCAACTATCATCTGACTTAAGGTCAAATGATTCCAAGACTCCAGCCTTTTGGAGTTGGCCTATGCGCTTCTTGTTAACATGTCCAAGACGACAATGCCACAAGGATGCTTTATCCAAGCTATCTGAAGAATCAATATACAACATATTATTTCCTAGATTGGCTACAACATTCACGGCTTCATATACACCATCACAAGGTAATGCTTTAAAGTAAAGTACATCATTGTAATAAACATTAATAGAACCATTTTTATTATCAAATGAAAATGAAAAACCTTGTTTGTACAAGCCATGAAAAGAAATAATATTTCTCGCCATTTCGGGCGAGTAACAACACTTATTCAAATCTAACATTAACCCATTATTAAGCAACAAAGAATAAACTCCTATCTTGGTAACAGGTGATGCTTTCCTGTTGCCCATGACTAAGTTTATCTTCCCGTGCTCCACTTGCTCACTTCTTCTTAGTGCCTGCAAATCAGTACAGATGTGAATACCACAACCTGTATCAAGCACCCAAGAATTAGCATTAGATTAGTTATTAGACAATATTGTGTAAATACCTGCATGGGTGGGTTTAACCTTCCCATCCTTTAGATCTTGCAGATATTTGGGGCAGCTTCGCTTGAAGTGTCCCTTATCCTGGCAATAGAAGCACTGTGCTTCCTTTGGGTTTGAAGAAGGAGTAATGGGACCTTTCTTTGTCCCACTTGAAGAGGAACCATCAAGAGTCTTACCCTTGGTACCCTTCGAAGGGCTTTTCCTCTTCTTACCCTTTCCCTGCCCAATAGCCAGAACAGGGGCTGTTGAAGGAGTAGAAGTAGCAACCGCTTTACCCTTAAGGCCATTTTCAGCTGTCCTTAAGAGTCCTTGAAGTTTGCTAAGTGTGACTTCCTCCTTGTTCATATGATAAGTCATACGAAACTGATCATAACTTGGAGGTATGGAATGGAGAATGATGTCAATCGCCATTTCCTCAGGAAAGTCAACATTTAGCTTCAGCAACCGGTCAACGAACCTTTGCATCTTCTGCAAGTGACCGGTGATGGGTTCACCATCCTTCATCCTTGCGGTTATCATGGAGGAGATGATTTCATACCTCTCCTGACGCGCGCTCTGATGGTACCTTTCCATCAGATCCAGGTGCATCTCATAGGGGTAGAAATCTTCATAGGATTTTTGAAGTTCAGGAGTCATGGTGGCCATCATGATGCATGCTACTTTAGTAGCATCCTTTTCATGTGCAACAAACTCCGCAAACTCTTCAGGAGTAGCAGTGGCTTCACTCACAACCTTAAGCTCCCTATCGATGACATATTCTTTGTCCTCATAGCGGGTAATCATTCTGATGTTTCTGATCCACTCATTGAAATTGGATCCATCAAAGATGACCTTACCACACAAGTTCATAAGGGAAAAGGAGCCTGTTGGGTTTGATCCAGAAGCATTGTTGGAAGACATCTGAAAGGAAAGAAAGACAAGTTTCATTAGATTAGGAATCCTTAATAATTCACCCAAATGAAATATTAAGGCTAGGATCCAACAAACTATTTATAGTTGGAAGAGGGATGCCGTAATCCATACTATAAAATATTTGAAGGTAGGTAAATGACGATTTACCAATTTCCACCATAAGAACGAAATATTTTATTATTAGGTTTTATTGGTTTTGAAACTCCTAGATCTTTTGAGATACATTGAACTTTTCAATGGCATGTTTGAATCTCGATTGTGCCCTCTCAAGTTTGTGACTGGGATGCCGAGGATCACAAACAAGGTGTGAATAACCATACAAATTGACATGGTACCCTCAACAATATTACCTAATTGATGTGCCGGTTAACCACACACGCTCCACCGATCTATAATAAGGTCAAGTTGCCCTTTTCCACTCTTACTAGTCCATGTTAGTGTTCCGGTTAACCACACACGCTCCACTAACGACTTGGTAAGGTACAAAGTGTAATTTTATGGGCTAGCACCAATTTCACATTTTCCTAAAGTAACTAAGATTAGGAATTTATAATGTATAGTTACTTTATAATTCATTATACTTTTAACAAGTATTTAAAGTCGTATCCTACCCGTTCGGCTAACGACCCTCCACCGATCAAGGAATCGGTGGGTGAGAGTGGACACCCATTAAGTCACCATTTTATAGGCAACAACCTTATACCCCCCTTATAGACCGGCTTCGTGAATGAGGCCTACTAACGGTAAGAATGACATATTCTTATACATATCTATATAATAAAATTATAATAATAGTATAAGTGTTGATTTTTAAACCTTTTAAAAATCTAAGGTTTAATTTGGAATTAAAGTATTAGAGTGTAAGACTTTTTAAATTCCAAAACTTGAGGGCAAGATTTGAAACTATTCCAAGTCTCTTCAATTTGTAACTTATGAGTTTTAATGGTTCATAAAAGAAGACTCTTCATTTTATGAAACCTCTTTAGTTCTTTAATCATAATTAAAAGAAGTGACTTTTGGTTATCCATAACTTGAGGACAAGTTATGGACAACATCATAGCCATTAAGATCATGAATTAAACATACATGGAGGTTACATATAATTCCTATGATCTTCTAAAAACTCATATGAACACAAATTCATGTAAAGCAATTTCAAGAAATCATATAACTATATATAATACTTGAAAATTGATAAAAGCCATGTAAAATGGGTTAACATAATCATTATCATTTTGAAAAACAGATTTTACAAGTCCAAAACAGATTGGGATAATGATCTTAATCCATTTCCAGCAACAAAACTCGAAAAAACTGCCCAGCACGCTCCTACTTGCCGAGTGCATTATTCTACTTGCCGAGTAGAATGAATTTGTTCATGGACTCGGCGAGTCCTCCCCATGGACTCGGCGAGTCCAGTCGTCAGAGTGCAGAATTTTCGATTTTCAAGCAGTTTTGCATCAAGTATACAGAAAACAATCCTAGGCTCTGATACCACTGATGGGTTTTTGAGCATTCTAACACTTCCTAAGTGTACATGCAACCCTAATAACCTTGAATCTATGTTTTCTCTATATACATGCAAATTTCTTTTTCAAGGTTATTTCCTAACTAGCATGGCATGGGGATTACATAAAACATAAAAACTAGTAGAAATACATACCTTGTTGTTTCTTGGATTCCTTCAAGACTTTATGAGCCTAGCACCCCAAATGTTGTGCCTCAAATGCTTCACACAACACCACAAGACTTGGAATAACTTGAGAGAATACTTCTAGCACTCAAAATCGGTTATGCCCTCTCTAGTAACACTAGGTCCACTTTGGTCACGATTTTGCTAGCCATAGGGTTCCTTTTATAGTGTTGTCACAATTAGGGTTTACACATGAATGCCCTTAATTGTCATGACTCTTGATTTCTCATGACCCATGGGTTTGTAACTCCCATGGACTATCCATGGAGCTCCATATGGTTATAACCAAACCCATAAACCATGGATCATTAATCCACCATAAAAGAATTGATGATTGTCATAATCAACCCTATATATTTAATTAGTCTCACTTTGATCACCAAATTAATACTAGATTAATACTTGACCAATACTAATTAAATAATACTATTATTAATATATTAGAACTTATAATATATTAATAATCATAAGTGCCTTATTCTCTCATTTAGTCTATCCAAGTATTGCAATGCCATGCAACCCAAATGGACCATGCCGGGTCGGGTCAAGTACATACCAAATAAAGTTATGGACTTAGACACTATATCCAACAGAAACATGGCACTCGAAACATGCTATCTCCCCTCAATATGCTAGAGATCATGGTACTCGAACCATGCGATCACCTCTCATCTGCTACGAATCATGGTACTTGAACCATACGATCACCTTGCATCTGCTACGAATCATGGTACTCGAACCATACGATCACCTTTCATCTGCTACGAATCATGGTACTTGAACCATACGATCACCTTTCATCTGCTACTTAGAATCTCTGGAATTTTTCCGGTATTGAGTATGGGTCCTCTGCTTTCAGTAGTACGGGCCCATACTACCTGCTACATCTACCCATACTTTCCACTTGAATCATCCTAGATTTCCTAAGTAGCTACTTATTCTCTTCAATTCACCAATCCCGTCATACTTGTTCGCTCTCCTGCAAATACTCTTCTTCTATCAGCATGCTCATATGACAAAGGTCGTTCCATAGGCTCTCCCTAGGTCTTCACACTTCTCTGCCATCAGCTGCTGAAGAACTTCTTATGATGCCAGTCATCTACCTCATGAATATCGTCATATTCACTTAGTAGCTGACTCCCATCATCAAGAGTCCCACAAAGCACGGAGCAAGCAACATTCGGGCATCGAATATCCTCCATCAACATATAAACCACTCTAGGCTACAACTCTGCTCGCTCTACACACCCTCAAAAGGGTATCACCGAAATCAAGCAACTCTACCCCTCGTGGGTATCTACTATTCTCTAAAAAGGCTTCTCCAATGCTCATCTAGGTACCTCTCCTAGATTACTTCTTTATTCAAATCATAACACATATAGAAAGATCCCTAGGCTAAGGCATCACAAATCAGGCAACTCTAGTCCTAAATCATGAAATACCTAGCCTACTTCTATCATGCATAACATATCTCATATCATCTCATAACACATAAAGTAAGGGTATTTTGGCACATCACCGTTCGGGCGCTGGCTTATTGTACACACTGCTCGTTACCTCTTTCTCTTAAAACTTCTTACTCATTTGTAGAAAATCATTTCTTTTGAAAACCTTTCTCAATTCCTCAGTTTGAGTCCAGACATACCCGAAGGTGTATCTGAATCCCTCAAACCAAGGCTCTGATACCAAATTGTAACACCGTAAACTTTAGAACCAATTTTTCATTTTTAAAACCTCATAAAACACATGTCATATTATTAAAACACCAAATATCAGTTTAACAAAGTTTTCAAAACATTGAATCAAATCCAGGATCCATGACATAACTCCATCTCAATTGTGTGTGTGTGTGTGTACAATCATGCCGGTGCCTTCCCGCGATTCTGAGAAAACCTGAAACACATATCACATAACACGGTAAGCACGAAGCTTAGTGAGTTCCCCAAAATACCACATACACATATTAGCCTCTCGAGGCTATAGAACTGTATGACCTTCCGGTCAATGTGTCTCAGTGCACCTTCCGGTCCCACAGCTCTGGTAGACCTTCCGGCCCTGCCATGACTTGCCTTCCGGCCCCAACGCTGTTTGCCTTCCGGCCCAATTCATACAACATATACATATCACATAAGTCACATAACTCATACAAATATATAAGACCTTCCGGTCACACATAATTACCATTCCAAGTAAAGTATAGTGAGAAGACTCACCTGACAAGCAGCAAGTAAATAACCTTGCACCCGAATCTCGAACTAGCCTCCGCCTAATCACAAGGGATGAATACTCTTTTCATAATTCAAACAACCGAAGACTGTTCTTTCTCTTTCTAACTCTTTGAAGTGGATAAAAGACCATTTTACCCCTCCATGGTCCTTATTACTCATGTTGACCAGAACCCCATAGTCAACAGAAGTCAACACTCGAGTCAACAGTCCAAGTTTGACCCGACTCATTGAGTGCACTCTTGCGACTCGTCGAGTCCCCTCGTATCCTCAGAAGTCTCAAAAGGTCTAGCTCAAATCGTCGAGTTGACCCCCAACTCGCCGAGTTATCACTCAATCAACCCATCGGGACAAACCCTCACCGACTCGTCAAGTCAGGCCATGGACTCGGCGAGTCCCTACGATCAGATTCCTCATTCAAACGATTTAAGTTAGATCCATCACCCCAAACACTAGATCTACCATCCTAAGGGTCGACTGTCACGTAAAGCTGCAAGCTTTACGTTTAAACATGGCATATAAGGCTCATAATACCAATATAACTCTAACAAGGATGATTAACCACAACAACTCTTCTATGGTTAAATAAAGCTATAATCTTTTGACTCATTGGACCTCACAAGGTCTAGATCTGAAGTCTAGGCCTCAAGAGAGACCTTATGCATACAAAGTCCCAACAATGGTGGAAGAAACCCTAATCTTCCATATTTACAAGTTCTAAGCAAAATAACAAGAAAGGTGCAAGCTTTTACCTCTTGCTCAAGCCCTTGCACGAAGTTACATCAGATCCACTGATTCTCTAGCTCCCTTGATGGGTGATCTCCTCTTCTCCTCAAGAGATGCACTAGTCTACTCCAAGTTTTAGCTTTTAAGACTCTCATGGCTCTCTATACACGTTTAGGGTTTTCTCTCAAGGAAGGGTAGCCGCAAATGAGGCTATAAGTTCCTTTAAATAGGTCCCAAACCTGGGAAATTAGGGTTTCTCTGCCCAACACCTACTCGGCGAGTCAGCTCTCTGACTCGTCGAGTCCAATCATTAATCCCACGTGGACACTCGGCGAGTCAAGAAGTCTCAAAAGGTCTAGCCCAAAGTTTGGGGAGGTTCTCTGCTTTGAAAATGATTGTATGAGAGATGAGTCTGAATGGACTCGCCGAGTCAAGAAGCCGACTCGACGAGTCGGATGGGGTTGTCCCGATGGTTTAGATCGTGCAGCAACTCGGTGAGTTGACGGGTCAACTCGGCGAGTAGAGGCAGACTTTTGAGTGATTCTGTGGATGGCGAGCAGACTCGTCGAGTCCCATGAGTGCACTCATCGAGTAGGGTCAACATGGACTGTTGACTCGAGTTTAACTTTTGTTGACTTAGAGTTTGGTCAACCCTGTCTTTGGAATACCATGGAGGGGTAAATTGGTCTTTTCCCACTTTAAGAGAGAGAGAGAGAGAGAGAGAGAGAGATAACTTAGTAAAATGTGCAATTTAAAGAGTTAATTAGATATGATTATCTTATGTGATTAGGAGGAGGCTAGACTTGGTGATTCGTGTGCGAGAGTATTCATTCATTTAGCTTACTTACGAGGTGAGTCTTCTCACTATACTTGCCTTGAGTGGTATATTGCGTGATTGAGCTGTTTATTGTGGTTATCTGTGTATTTGATATTCTGCATTATGTCTTTGTGATTTATGTTGAGTATTGTTCTTATGAGCTTACTGAGTTGGGACCGGAGGGTCCCACTGAGACACATTGACCGGAGGGTCTTATTGAGTTATAGCCTAGAGTGGGTAATGAGTTGTATGTGGTATTTTGGGGAGCTCAGTAAGCTTCGTGCTTACCGTGTCATGTGCTATGTGTTTCAGCTACTTCCGATGATCGCGAGAAGGCCCCGGCTTGATTGTACACACACTCGCTTTGGAGACATATTTTGGAGGATCCTAGTTTATGTGATAAACAACTTTTGATAAATAAATTGTATTAATATTGATACTTGAGATTTTCGGGAAATATGACATGTGATTTTTATGCTTGAAATGAAAATTTTGGTTTGAAAAATTTCGATGTTACAGGAATATGTCTTGATTAGTCATTTCCTCATATATTTTTAAGAACATTCGGGAAATTGATTAAAAATATTCTGTAACTTTTTCTTAAAAGCTATGTGAAGTAGCTTTTATATTTATAATTTTTTGTTTAAAGTAAAAGCTAGATGTTCGTACTCCTAAACGAAGTTTTTTGTTTAAATAGGGTTTTTTTGTTAAAAGTTAAAAGCTTGAAGCTCCCAAACGCTCATTGTCAAACATGACGTTAACGATATTTATTACGAATACATCCATACCTCATTTACTACATCATCAAACCTTTATATTTAGTAAAAAATATTTTTATACCAAAGTTTTCTGCTTTACATCAAAAATAAATTGTTTGGAAAAAAAGTATCCCTCTTCTTCTCCACCAAAGGATTGGTTGAAATGCAATACCTAGTTTCGAGATGTATCTTATTTCCGAATAACAGACTTCAACTGGATCAAGAGAAGTCTCGGGTCTTTAGAGTTGAAGTTGGGACTTTAAATGAATAAGGTTTATAGTAAGGGGTTAATCTTGGGCTGAAAGACAATTTTGGCTTAATTAGGATTTGGCCCTTGTTGACCAGGTCATACGCGGCGCGACGAGCATGGTACCGTTGTGTGGTTTCTAAGCCCATGTTTCAAGGGTTTCTCACGTATTTAATGGCTTGAAATCCGAATTTAGTTTGTATTCGGAATTCTCCATCTCATCAAGTGCCTTTGGGGAGTAAAATCTAGCCTATATGTTCTTGTTTTATGTTCTTGAAGTGTTAGTGGACTAAAAAGCTCTCAAGTGTTCAAGCTTGGTGTTTTGCTTTATTCTTCAGCACAATAGAGCATATTTAATCCTTGTGGTTCTACATTGTAAGTCTTTTAGACCTCTACTTTATTCAATTGGTGCATAGACCTAATGTTTTCATGAGTTTTGGTTATTTTTGGGTCCTTTGGACCTCAAGTTCTTAGAGTTTGAGCAACTCCATAACTTTAGCTGGAAATGGGGATGCCTCTAGAGTTATTGGAAAAAGAAAAGATGCATTTGACGAGTTCTTATTCAGCCAAGAATGGAATTATGGACTTTAATGGACTAAATCTTGTTAGGGTTAAAGATTATGTTAGATCTAGCCCTTGGAATGGATAAAGTTGGAAACTTTATCTATTAAGTCACTAAAGAAAATAAGATCTATTGATATGAGCCTTGATCTGTAGAGATTAAGTGTTTAATGAGTTAAGGGTTCTGCAAGCGGAATCGTGACGGTCATGGATTGACCACGACATGGTAAAACAGGGAGTCTGAAGACTATATTGTCCTGAGTCGGCCACGACGTGGCCATGGGCAGGCTAAAACACGTTGACAACTGATTGTTGATTTGTTTTTACCAAGTTTGACTTTTGGTCAAATATGTTAGGTTTGGGTCTTAGAGGAGCAAAATGGTCTTTTGCCTATAGAATAGCTTTATTTAGACCTAAACTTGATAAGGAAGTGTAGATGAATGTTTTTACCTTAATTGTTAAATTAAGGTTATGTATTGTCTAGTGATTTGAGGAAGACTCAATGCCACTAGTTTGGTTTTGTGGATTTCATCTTGTCATTTATTCAGGTGAGTTCTCATAAACTTACTTATTATGTGGGTTATGTGTTATATGTGTATCAGTTAAAGAAAAGCTTCTCAGAAAGGGAACCTAGTTGAATTAAACTGATGTAAGATCACAAAAAAGCCTCTTAGGAATGGAAGTGGTCAATATTGGTCAACTAGAGAAAAACCTCTTAGAAAGGGAATCTAGTTAACTGGGGTATGTATGCTAGCATATATTACTCACTAATTCTTACTCTTACAATTTCTACTTTATGCTTTTTGTTGTAGGTCCTTCAAGTTTGAAGGGAAAGGAGCTAGCTTGATAGGGATATCTAGACTTTATTTGAAGGGAATGGGATTTATTTTATCAATTTATATGTTACATTATGTTTTTCAAAACAAGACTTATCTTTCACATTTTTTTCTATGATTATGTTGATGTAACGTGAAAATATGATTTCACGTGTATTAACGATTATGAATACAACCTTTGGGTAAAACCTATACTCTGATTTTTTGAAATTTTATGGTTGTGTTTTTGGATGTTACAAATTTGTATCGGAGCAATGGTTTGAGAGATTTAAACATACTCCCTAGTGTGTTTAGACTCAAACCACTGCGGATCTTCAAAAGAATTGGTTTTATAAATTAAACAAAGTAATGGGACAAGTTTTGAAAATGATAAGCTTTAAAAGAAATGTGAAATGTCTTGAAGAAAAGAATGCAGGTAGTCTAATCATCCAATCTCCACAATTAGTCAGATGTGATTATGAAAAGAATATGATGATTTATGTGATGAAACAGACTTATATGCTTTTTTATGATTATATGCGAAATGGTACATTCTTATATGTTAAGATCTAATTAGTTCCACCTAGACAACTTGTAGATTGCCTTTCATGCTTCGGCATGCTAATAAATAGACTAAGGATCTTTCAGGAATTGTGTGCTAGAATTTTCTAATAAGTTAGTTGCTCGACTGCTAATTGATTTACGCTACTTGAAATCTATATCGATATTAATTAATTGTTAAATCAATGTGTTAGGATTGCATGCCCTAGAAATTATATAGTCTTATATTGTTTGATTTAGCCATACTACGCAACTCTTGTTTGAGTCCAACCATTGTAATGCAGGATATCTTAGTCGAAGAACTACTTAATTCTAGATTCATGTAGTTAGTATTCGTAAGATAATTAATTGATACTGATAAAAGTTTCTTCCTAGTGGGATAGTCGGATGAGGTGGAATATATGGTTAGAAGAATCCTATAAGGAGAGTCTAGGAACATTGTTGTTGTTGTTGTTGGTGGTGGTGTTGGTGGTGATGTTGTTGGTGTTGGTGGTGTTGGTGTTTTTGTTGGTGGTGGTGTTGGTGTTGTCGGCGCTGGTTTTGGTGCTATTGTTGTTTTTATTTTTGTTGTTGTTGTTGTTGTTGTTGTTGTTGTTTTTATTTTTGTTTTTGTTGTTTTTGCTGTTGTTGTTGTTGTTGTTGTTGTATTTTCGAGCCTTATTCTATCTCCTTCACATAGAAGGGATGAAGAGGAACAAGAACAATAAAAAATATGACAGTTAGTATTTACATCTCCACCACTCTTTCTACATCGTTTCAATTCCATGGAGTTGGATCTAGATCCAGACACCACCATAATCAATTTTATCTTTTTTTGATTTAGGGTTTTAGCTTTACATGTAGGTACCGTTGAGACTTCAAGGTCATGGTCTATTTTATGAAGGGAAAAAAACAACATGGTCATGGTCTTTGTTACGCAATTTATATACCAATTTGAATTTTTAAACCAGCTATCTAAACTAGCTAATGCATTAGACAATGTACCTGATCAATTAGTAATATATCAAGAAAGTAGGGTGTCGAACACAAGGGGAATGGGAATGATTAAAACTAATTTATCTAATAAAGTTAACTAATTTTAAAAGCAATTAAATAAGGGTTTTCCTCTGGTTTTACAAGTCCAGCTTACTTAAAGACAGTTATCACCAAAAAATGATTAAACTAACAAAAAGCAATTCAAATTAAGGTTTAAAGTAAGATATTAAAGTGACTTATGTTTAGATATGATTCACACTACGCCTATGGTTGATTTCTTGGAAATGCAATGGATTAAGTTGTTTGTTGCTTACTGATTCCTAAGTTGATTAGACTTTATGATCGAAAGAATAATCCTTTAGTAAAACTAATTCATTCAAACATTAATCAGGTGGACCAACAAATAAGAATACTAGTATTAATTTCGAGTTATGTTAGACTTGAGCTAATGTTTGACATTAATGGATAATAACATTAAAATTAATACATGAATGATCAACGCAAACTTCCACATTAATTTACCTACTTTTCTATTTAACCCTAGGTTTATGATCAAAACACTAGTCTTACAACTTTGATGATCACAAATTCGTAAGATTCAAGTTCACCAAATAAGAATGATCATCTAATTCAGAAAAACTCAGCCATAAATAGAAAAAGTAGTTATCGTTAACATAAAAGGGTATTTAACAAGCTATCATAACAAATAAGCAACTACTAAAAATCCAAGATCCAATAAATCAACACGTAGTCATAATGATCATTTACTCTAAATAGAAGTTAGGGTTTTTAGCCCATGATTACTAGGAACAAGCACTTGAAATCGAAGTTCACAATGGAAATCATATCGAAGAACAAAGTAAAAAAGGTTTAGAAGTATTATTGCCTTAAATTTCTTCAAAAACTAAATTTCAATGGAAATTTGATCTCCTTCTGTCTTCCAGCACGTTTCTGGCCTCCAAAAGTCGAAAATAACTTGAAGCATAAGTAGGGTTGAAGGATTGGACAAATATTTATAGCTTCCAAGATATGATCCCCATGCCGTGGCCAAAGCCTCCACGACTTGTTGGGCATTATTCCCGTGTGTTCCTAAAGTCTGACAGATTGGTCGCGAATTTTCTTCTCCCCACGGCGTAGCCAAAGCCTCCATGTCGTGGGCTTCAGACTCTTTAAGCAATTTTGTCTCGGTTGACCAGGTCCACTTTTTCCTGCTTCCAGCTCCACATTTTTCTTCCTTTTAATCCCGAGCATGTCTTCACTGGTACAAAACAAAATTTAAACATATTAAGTACCTTTTGTTCTATAATAAGCATGAATGTAGCAAAAAGTATTAAGAAAATGCATGAAATATATAACTAATTATGCACATATCAAAATACCCCACGTTTGAATTTTGCTTGCCCCCCTAAAAAACTGATTTTTATTATCATTATACCATCACATGAAAACCCTAGCTACCAACATCGCACAAGACAATCCATTTTGAGCCCATCCATTACATCAAGACCGCAATGCATATAGTTGTGCCTAATTTCTCCTAAGAAGTTCCCCAATACAAAATACTTAGGATCTTCATAAACACTTCCCCACTTATTTTGAACAACATTCATTTTATGAATCCCTCCGAATATATCCCTAGAAATCTTTCTAAACCTCAAGGTAATTTTTTATTAAGCTCCCAAACATACATATATAATAATAACATAGAATAGAAAAATTACAATATAAATAAAATATTCAATTGACTTCATGGCGATTATTGCTTCAATCTTCAAACTGTATAAGCTTTGTTCACTCAACATTTCTATTTTTTTAACCCACTTTTTTCACACAAAACTAAAAACCTAAGAAAAATACATGCTTAAACAAGGGAACTTAATCTTCAAACCTTATTGGTTAGAGGTGTTAGTCTACAGTGCAATGACTACTTAAGCTCTCCTAGATACATTTCAGGTACACGATGTTAAACGTATTATGTCCCTCAAACTTAGCAAGTTCATGCTTTTGTCCCACGGTTTCACTAGGACAGGGAAGCCACAAATACACTATAACATATGTTGGCTCAAATAAACATCGAGGCTCACATCGGACCGTCCCACACAACACTAGCAACCTAGGTCTCAACACAACAATATAACAACAACTTTTAACTAGATTTAATTTTTAGACCATTATTTTAAGTCTTTCTAAAACTTTTTAATCCTAGTCATTTTTCATCATTTTTTTCAGTATGCTTGTTATTCCTATATTCAACCCCCTACCCCACACTTAATTCATGCAATGTCCTCAACGCATGCTTAACACAATTAAATAACATAAAAGTAAAGAGAGAATTAGAACATACTCCCCTAGGATAGAAGTGGCAAGGTCGAAACTGAACATTGTGTGGTAGACATCTCATATCATGGCTAGAAATTGGTACTTCTAGACTTCAGTAGGAATACTCTTGAAATGCATAGAGCTGTCAATGGGTTGACCTGGGTTGGGTTCGGGTTCAACCCATTTATTAATTGGGTTGAAAATTTCAACCCAGCCCAACCTGTTTATTTGAATGGGTTGATATTTCCAATCCAACCCAACCTTTCAGATAAATGGATTGTCATCGGGTTGACCCATTTATGTAGTTCTCAATCCAACCTATTAAATAAATTGGTTAAATTTGGTTGACCCATTTAAAATAAAAATAAATAAATAAATTAACCAAAGATTACACCATTTAAATTAGTTACAGACTTAAATAAAATTTCAAAGTATGACAAAAGCACAATCTCAATTCACATATACAAATAAATTGTTCAAATAACATTAAAGATATGTAATTTCTAAGTGATTTTTTAGAGTGACTAGTGTTTTCGGTGCCAAGAAAAAAGGTAGGAATTATGATTCCATTTTTTTAAAACATAAATAATAATACGAACATTGTAATTTATAAACTAATAATTAGATTAATACATGATAATATTTAAATAATTATTAAATTAAAAATAAATTAAAGTTAAATGGGTTGGTGGGTTGATAACTTTTACCCGACCCAACCTATTTAATTAAATGGGTTAGACAGATTAATCCATTTAACTTAAATGGGTTGAAAATCTCAAGCCAACCTGCTAATTTTGGTTTGGGTTCGGGTTGGGTCGATTTTTGCCAGCTCTAGATTTGCCCCACAAAATTGGACTTCAAATAGCGGTAAAACGAATTAACAAAAAGTGTAACTGAGATTTCCCATGTCGTGGCAGAGCGTAGCCACGTCGTGGGCTTCAAATAATATAGTTCTAAAATCATGGAAATCTTCATGGCCACGCCATGGGTACGTATTGCCACGCCGTGGCTGCTGGGAATTCAGAAAAGTATAGTCGTTGTTTTCTTCGATTTTTGGTTAAAAGAGTTAATTTTGGGATGGCATATCCCTCCAATATTGATTTTATATCACATTCTTCAGTTAATAAGTCGATTAGACTTTCAAATTCTCTTAAAAACTCTTCTTGATCACATGTCGAACCCCTCGCTTAAGCTATCGTCACGTTCTCGGTAAACAAAATCGTACACTCCAATCAACCCGTTGTACTTAATGCCAACATTACTTCTGAGAAACAAAAACATAAACACGTAATAAAAGGAAAACATAAAACAATAATTACCATAATCCTATATTACGAAAATCCTAACACACTATAAACAATAAAAATAGTCTAAAACACACCAAACACAAAGAAACGTAAAAATAAAGCAAGGATAATCATTCTTCTTCCTCATCATCTCCATCGCCAACTCCACTAGTACCCACGCCTCCCGCATGCTCGGCCAAATGCTCCTCCCACGAAGTTATGTAAGTGTAGTGGGGAGGTGCTCAATGAGGGGGAACTAACTGTAGATGGTGCATTATCATCCCAATCGAATACCCGATAAAGTTTATGCCCTGGCCAAGATCATCATCATACTTTCTCGACATAACATGATACATGTCCATGGGTATCTCATCATCCACACATGCATCTCGAGGAGCTTGATCCTCAACTCATGGCCTCACATTCCTTTTTCCTCTTGAAACCACAACCTCATCATCCACTGGTACCGTGTAAGTGTCATTCCCTAAATCCTTGACTATCTTAGTCGTTTTGAATAATTGTATATGAACTAGGCGCCCATCCTTCTTTGTAAGAAATGCAGCTTCAGGCTGGTCAAACACTCCAAAAGATCTGGCTAATAATGTAACCAACATCCACCATAAATGGGAGCCCCGAGCTAACCCTCTCAGTCAAGAAATCTGCCACATAGTAAGGACGGTGACAGTCAAGAAATCCCACCATAAATGTAAAATACCCCACATTTACGTTTTGCTTGTCCTCAAGCAAACTAGATTGTTATTATACTATCATATCAAAACTTTTCCCACCAATATAACATATAATAACCCAATTTGAACTTTCATATTATGTCTCGCCTCAATGCATATATTTGTGTCTAAAATCCTAAATACTTCCCAAAGTATTCAAATTCCTCATATAAACATTTCCCACTCATTTTAAATAACATTCATTTTTGCATCCATCTGAACACATCATCGAAAGATTTTCTTAGCCTCAAGGTATTTTTGTTAAATCCCCAAACATACATATGGTAAAATAACCTAGAAATAAAAATTATATCTCATAAGCCTTTAGCTTTTTGTCAATTTTCCTTATTTCTTCACTTCCTTCAAGATTTCTTGCTTCGATATCTTTTATTGACTCAACAACTTTTGGCAAATTTTTTTCCGTTTCAACATTTTTTCTTTTTCTTTTTTTTTTCTTTTTCACAACTCACTTTTTTTTCTCTCAACTAAAAACCTAAAATATAAACATATTCTTAAGCTTGAAAATTTTAACGTTAACCTTTATTGGTTAAAGATATTAGTCTAATGTGCAATAACTACATAAATTTTCTTGGATATATTTCACTACATGATGCAAAACTTTTTATGTCCCTCAAACTACACAAGTTTGCATTGTTGTCTCATGATGCAAAACTTTTTATGTCCCTCAAACCACATAACTCTAGAAAACTTAGTTCTAACACTATATATATATTTTTTAATTTACTTGATTTTTGCAAATTAGACCATTTTCAAGTCTATATTTTTATCTTTTTTTTAATATAATCTAGCATAAAATATTTTCAATCTAACATGCTCTTTTCCTTTAATTCGATCCCCTACCCCATATTTAAATTATGAAATGCCCTCATTTTATATAATAACAATTAAAACATATACAAGAAAAGAGGGAGAAAAGGCTCGCCTTGGGTATATAGTCGTGAGATCGATTGATTGTCGTGGGTGCTTATTGAATTTGTATGCTGGAATACTTCTGGAATTGAACATCCTTGCTGAAAATAATGGACTTTTGCAATAAATATATGGTGGACAACTAAACCTCATGGCTTGCAAATAGTTTGAATGGGGCGATGCACGTTGTGGAATGTAGTGGGCCACAACGTGCTCACAAATAAAATCTGGAATTCGCGAGCAATAAATAATGGACTTTTGCAATAAATATATGGAATACTTCTGGAATTGAACGTCCTTGCTGAAAATAATGGACTTTTGCAATAAATATATGGTGGACAACTAAACCTCATGGCTTGCAAATAGTTTGAATGGGGCGATGCACGTTGTGGAATGTAGTGGGCCACAGCGTGCTCACAAATAAAATCTGGAATTCGCGAGCAAATCTTCCTCAAGACGCGCTATGAGAATTGGCACGTCGTCGTCTTCAAATGTCAGGAAAATCAATTGCGATGGAATAATTAACTACTTCGTGGGTTAGCTAGGTTCGTGGCACGACTTCACAAAAAATTAAATTCTTCACCTCTGAATGAATCGACCAATCGGAAGATGATCAGTCTCTTGACTAGTCTATCGTATTAGTTTCTTCCCCTTATGTAGCACAAAAACCATAATAGACTCCTCGGTTTGCTCATCGCCGAATGTGCACCCCACACTTATTTGTATGTCATGCCTCTTGCCTTCTCTTTGTAATAATCACCCCGCTCTTGAATTTTTTCCCATCATCAGTTCCTTAACTGGAATTTAGCTTGCAATAAAAGTAAGAATCATCTAAAGCACTTTTATAAAAAAATAAAAATAAAAATAAAAATAAAAATAAAAATAAAAATAAAAACTAAAACAAAAAGAAAATGCAAACTAAAAAAAATTAGGCTGTCTCATGATAAGCGCTTGTTTACCCGAAGGTGCATCCGAATCCCTTAAACCAAAGCTCTGATACCAACTTGTAACACCAAAAATTTTCAAACCAAAATTTTCATTTCAAGCATAAATATCACATGTCATATTTCCCGAAAATCTCAAGTATCAATATTAATACAATTTATTTATCAAAATTTGTTTATCACATAAACCAAGATCCTCCAAAATATGTCTCCAAAGCGAGTGTGTGTACAATCAAGCCGGGGCCTTCCCGCGATCATCGGAAGTACCTGAAACACATAGCACATGATACTGTAAGCACAAAGCTTAGTGAGTTCCCCAAAATACCACATACAACTCATTAGCCACTCTAGGCTATAACTCAATAAGACCCTCCGGTCAATGTGTCTCAGTGGGACCCTCCGGTCCCAACTCAGTAAGCTCATAATAACAATACTTAGCATAAATCATAAAGACATAATGCAGAATATCAAATACACAGATAAACACAATAAACAGCTCAATCACGCAAGATACCACTCAAGTCAAGTATAGTGAGAAGACTCACCTCGTAAATAAGCTAAATGAATGAATACTCTCGCACGCGAATCACCAAGTCTAGCCTCCTCCTAATCACATAAGATAATAATATCTAATTAACTCTTTAAATTGCACATTTTACTAAGTTATCTCTCTCTCACTCTCTCTCTACTGAAGTGGGAAAAGACCAATTTACCCCTCCATGGTTTTCCAAAGACAGGGTTGACCAAACTCTAAGTCAACAGAAGTCAAACTCGAGTCAACGGTCCATGTTGACCCTACTCGTCGAGTGTACTCATGGGACTCGACGAGTCTGCTCGACATCCACAGAATCACTCAAAAGTCCCCCTCTACTCGCCGAGTTGACCCGTCAACTCGCCAAGTTGCTGCACGATCTAAACCATCGGCACAACCCCATCCGACTCATCGAGTTGGCTTCTTGACTCGGCGAGTCCATTCAGACTCATCTCTCATTCAGTCGTTTTCAAAGCAGAGAACCTCCCCAAACTCTTTATCTACACTCCTAAGGCTCATCTATCATGTAAAGTCACAGGCTTTACGTTCATGCAAGCATTTTGAGCTTAAAATGACAAAACACACCCCAAAAAGGGTTTTTCACTCAAGATCACTATTATGGTTGGATAAAGCATGGACTTTTGGACTCTAGGGACCTCACATGGTCCAGATCTGAAGTTCAACCCTCTCAATGAGCATGGAATACTCAAGGTCCTCATATTTGGGTGGAAAAACCCTAGATTCACAAAATCATGAGATCTATACAAAATAATGAGAAAGGTGCAAGCTTTATACCTTTCCCAGAAGCTTTGAAGTGAGACAACCTCAGATCTAGTAGCACCCTCTTGTCCCTTGGCTTGGAAATCTTCTCTTCTCTTCACAAAATGCACCAAACACTCACAATTAGCAAGGCACTCTCTCTCTAGGCTCAAAGGTCGTTTAGGGTTTGCTCTCAAGGAAGGGTAGCCGCAAATGAGGCTATAAGTGCCTTTAAATAGGCCCCAAACCCGAGGATTTAGGGTTTCTCATCCCAACGCCTACTCGGCGAGTCGGCTCTCGGACTCGTCGAGTAGGTCATTAATCCTAGGTGGCACATCGCGACTCTAGTCGACGAGTTGGAGCACCGACTCGTTGAGTAGCTCAAAAGATAATTAAATAAATAACAACAAATGATATACCTGGAAGTCCGGATGTTAGAATTCCCTAATGACTTCTCACTTTTAGCCAAAAATGAGCACTTAGCCCAATATAGCTAATCAAACCGTAGTGATTAAAATCAATCGTTGTTTCGCATGAAACCTATGGATTCGGGCTTTTGTATATAAGATTTATTTTTTCAAAATTCATTACGAAACAATAAGTTTCTAAAAAACCTACGGTTTCATATGAGAAGTCTACAGTTTCCCGAATAGTGGGTTTCGAGAAACCAACGGTTTCTTCGGTAAACCTACGGTTTTGATTTCTTTTTAGAAAAAAAAATTCAAAACTTTAGGTTTCTCAGAACCTACAGTTTGTGAAACCGTAGACTTCTCAGAGGAAACCATAGGTTTTTTTAGAAACCTACTATTTCGTAATGAAGTTTGAAAAAAAAGATCTTATATAAACAAGCTTGAAACCGTAGGTTTCAGGCGAAATAGTAGATGATTTTTATCACCTACGGTTTGCTTGGCTATATTGGACTAAGTGCTAATTTTTGGCTAAAAAGTGAAAAGTCATTAGGGAATATGACTAGATTAGTCATTTCCTCAAAATATATCTATACATTATATTTTTTTAACGCAATTGTCTTTTTAGGAAATTTTACACATTTTAAAATCTTCTAGCTACTTTTGTCAAATATTCATATTATATCATACTATATTATAAAGGAAACATTTTTTCTTTCACCACATCAATTTGAAACTCCAAACTTTTCGTATTTCCACAATCTTATAATAGAGACATTTCTACTCAAACCATATTCATTTGAAACCTCCTATTTGAATGAATACCACTCAAAAGTTTCTTAATAATGATTAACAATTCAAAGGTTTTATAACTTATATAATATGTTTAATAAGCAATTAATGGATAGTCTACTATAAAAAGTCCAATCTCTTTGATTAGACCCACAAATACAAATCACATACAAAATTCACAAAGAAAACAAGTTTAAAGGTTTTTGTGTTGGTGTGAGAGTTTAGACCATTTTTCGAGCCATGTTATTATGTTGAAGTTTTTAATTTGTAAGTTTGTTATATACTAATTCTTTTTTATATTTTTCTTGGTTTAAGTATTCTTGTAAGAATATCATTGTATGTTATGGTTGAAATTTTAATGTAAATTAGATTAGATTCATATTATCGATCATATGTTATGGAAGGTGATATAGATAATATTTAACTAACTATCAGACTATATTATAAAGGAAGCATTTTTCCTTTCACCACATTCATTTGAAACTCCCATGCATTTTTCCTTTCACCACTTTCATTTGAAACTCCCATGGCTTTTCAATTTCTTTCTAATAATGATTATAAGTTGGTTAATAAGGTTAAATAAATATCAAACCTAAAGTGTAATCATATATAAACAAAATTTCAATATTAAAAAATAGCTTTACTTCTACATATAAAGTTATGTTTTTTAACTTTTAATATATTATACTTAATTTATTAATTTTAATATATTGTTGGATGTAAACCATTATCATTTTAAAGCTATAAATATTGAACAATTTGTATAAAATACTTAAATTATTAATTTAAATATCATATTACATGGCCAACTTAAATATAAATTTTAGTTTAACTTAAACAACTCAAAAAATATTTTGTAAATAATTAAAAGTCATAAATTGTAATGTCTTTCTAATAATGATTATAATTTGGTTAATAAGGTTAAATAATTATCAAACCTAAAGTGTAACCATAAATAAACTAAATTTCAATATTAAAATAATATATTTACTTCTACTTATAAAGTTATGACTTTAACTTTTAACATATTATACTTAATTTATTAAATTTAATATGTTATTGTATGTAAACCATTATCAGTTTAAAGCTATAACTTTTAAACAGTTTTGACAAAATACTTAAATTTTTAATTTAAATATAACATTACAGTGTCAACTTAAATATAAATTTCAGTTCCACTTAAAAAAACCCAATGAATATTTTATGAATAGTTAAAAGTGATAAATTGTAGTGCTAAATGCAAAAACTAAATTGTAATCTCAATTTAACAAAAATATTTTCTAAAGATATTTTTATAATCGTTAAAAGTTTTCAAATAAGTAGCTTAAAATAACTTATAATAACAATAGTTAAAAATAACTCTATATAAATGATTATATTGTTACCTTTAAAATCAAAAAACAATGTTTGATGTTTTAAATAATTATAATGATAGAAATTAAAACGTTAAACAAATAAATTTTAAAAAATTAATTAACAATAACAACAACTATAAATAACATTAAACCATATATTATATGTAATTTTATTCATAAGTAACTCGTAGGTAGAAGTCATTCAAACGATTGAGATTATGCAGTTATAATAGATGTATATATTATCATATAATTCAAAATAGTCAATATATTATATCAATTTAATATACAAATTATTATATCAAATTTAACAACAATGTTATTGTTATATTTAAAAAAATATATTTTTGTAAAGATTTCAACTATATAGGTCTTTATGCGCAACGCGCGGGCATTCGCCTAGTTGTATATATGTTTGTATGTTCGTGTTGCTTCAAAACAATAATTAATTAAAAAGCACGGATATATCATATTATCCATATTATCTATGTAAGTGTCCTTTAAAATGCAAATTGTCTATCTTATTACTTTATATTTTAGTATATTTTAACATTTTAATTATAATAATAAGTGTTTTTTTTAAAGTTCCTTTCACTTATTAATAATCATACTATATTATAAAGGAAACATTTTTCCTTTCACCACATCAATTTGAAATTCCAAACTTTTCATATTTCCACAATCTTATAATAAAGGCATTTTTACTTAAACCATATTAATTTGAAACCTCCAATTCGAATGAATATCACTCAAAAGTCTCTTAATAATGATTAACAATTCAAAGCTTTTATAACTTATATAATATGTTTAACAAGCAATTAATGGATAGTCTACTATAAAAATGTCAATATCTTTGAGTAGACACACAAACAGAAATCACATACAAAATTCACAAAGAAAACAAGTTTAAAGGTTTTTGTGTTGGTGCGAGGGTTTAGACCATTTTCGAGCCATGTTATTATGTTAAAGTTCTTAATTTGTAAGTTTGTTATATACTAATTCTTTTTTATATTTTTCTTGGTTTAAATATTCTTTTAAGAATATCATTGTATGTTGTGGTTGAAATTTTAATGTAAATTAGATTCGATTAATGTTATCGATCATATGTTATGGAATGTGATATAGATAATATTTAATTAACTATTGTATATATGTTTGTATGTTCGTGTTGCTTCAAAGCAATAATTAATTAAAAATCACATGTATATCATATTATCCATATTATCTATGTAAGTCTCTTTTAAAATGTAAATTGTCTATCTTATCACTTTATATTTTAGTATATTTTAACATTTTAATAATAATACTAAGTGCTTTTTAAAAGTTTCTTTCACTTATTAATAATAATAAGTGGTTTTAAAATTAATGAAAAATAATTATAAATAATAAAATCAAAATAAAAATCATGGATATCTCATATTATCAATACAAGTCTCTTTTGAAATGCAATTTGTCTATCTTATCACTTTATTATTTAGTGTATCTTTCACATTTTAATAATAATAATAATAAGTGTTTCTTAAAAGTTTTCTTTTAACTTATTATTAATAACAAGTGGTTTAAATTAATGGATAATAATTTTAAATGATAATAACATCTAATTATAAATTACATTTAGCTACAAATAAATTGTATTTTAAATGAACATCATTATTGAAATTAGAAAATAATCGCATAAGTAAAAATATAATTTAATCAATCATAACAATTGTTAAAAATCATACTAAATAAATAATTATATTTAATTCTATTAATGAGGAAGGTGTGTTGATGTCAATGAATATTATTGTTCAAAGTATAATCTATCCTAATAAATGAAGATCATTTTTGCCAAATGTCATCTTCTCATTAAATTTGTCACATCTAATTTTGTGACTTTTTTGAATAAATTTAAATCCACATGTCATTTTGCGGTTTTTTTGAATTAAATTCAATTGATATGCACATAATACTAAATTTATATATGTAAAGTATTAAATAAATTTAATGTGATAATAAATGCAAAGAATCTTAAAAAATATATAAGATGTATTAAAATACATTAAATGTGATAATAAATTCAGCGAATCTTAAAAAGAAAATGAAAAAAGTTCGCAAAATAATTATTGTTGTATTCTCGATTGTATATGTGAATTCATTTCTATGTAAATTTGTGCTTTCTAATGTTACATGTTAAAGGACTAATTATTAGACAAATATAGAAAACACATATTTTAATGTATATTTCGGTTTATAATTCATATTTACAACATCACTATTTTAAGGTTCATAATTTTTTTGGCACATTTATAAGTTAAAAGATCTTATTATTTAAACTTTAATGATCAATTCTTCAGAGTTACCATATTTACTAATTGTATGTAATTTCATTCAACATATCAAAAACCCAAAATTTTGGATTAACTTATTGTACGAGACATCACATATGTACTTTTATATTTGTAGATTCTTTACCAAATAAGACATAATTAATGTTGGCTACATCATATATATTAATTTTTAGGTTAAAAAAATGAATTTTCAGGCCTTTTGGCTGTTTATTCAAATGACAAGGATCAATAAGTCTGTGGATCATTGAATTTTTACTTTTACAATCAGTGATAATTTCATTTATAAGGTAAAAAAGGTGAATATTTATGTGAATTTGATAATGCAAATAATTCATTTAATACTTGATGCCAATACGTAAGCACATTTTCCACCATATGAAGATGATATGAGAAGTGAAATGACGAATTGTAATTTATTGATTAATAGAGTGATTTAGTTTAAGTTATGAAAAACTATGATTAATGCTTCAAGGATATGTTTTTATTAAAAGTACCAACTAATTACTCATTTCATGATTACAAAAGTGATTTGGTTGCCAATGTGGGACTAGCCTGATTAATAGAGGCTTTGCGTCTTAGATTGAAGGTGATTAATAGAGGCTTTGCATCTTAGATTGGAGGTCGTGAGTAATAATTCGGATGTTGGCGAACTCTACTAACTTGGTGATACTAACTTCTAACCACTAAATACACTTTAAAAAATTATAGTGATTTGGTTGAAGTTATTGCAAACTATGGTTAACACTTCAAGAATTTATTTTAAAAAAATACATAATAAATCATTATTTCAGTTAAATCCTATTGAAATATATCATTTTAAAATTCGTGAATATTTAATCCTTAGTTTTTAATATATTTTTTTAAATCAACCCATGTTATACATGAGTTTTTAACGAAAATGCTTCATTAAGTTCTTCCTACATCCAGTCAAAATGGAAAGTTCTAAGATTAACAAAAAAAACATATGATTAAGTGTTCAAACATCTAATATTGAAGAAACAACAACATTTGCGAACTAGCTTTTAGATATACGAGAATGAAAGGTCGGTGCTTTAAATGATAACAAGACAATTATTGATATTCTAGATGATATTCTCAATAATGATTTTTTTGATTCTATTTGTTCATTAGTTGAATATTTCTATTTATTTCAAAATTTTACTTTAAAAAATTCTTCATATTTACACTTTGATATTCTTTTTAATCAATCCGTGTAATACACGGGTCTCGCACCTAGTTGTGATTATATATAAAAATTAGTGTAAATATATTATCTCAAAGTTAATGTCAATAACATAACCATTTTAAACATATATATTTCAATATTTTAACAATATATTTTTAACATACGTTGCGCAACGCGTGAGAATTCGTCAAGTATTAAATAAAAGCTACAATTTATAATTATGAGCTACCAGCCACCACCTGGTTTTGTCAAACACAAATCTCTAAGAAATTCAGTTGTATAAAAAAACTAATATTTCAAATAAATAGATAAATATAAACTAACAGCTCAGATAAATATATAAGGCTCCACAGTGTGGTGAAGGTGTCACCGGAGGTATTCGACGTGTCACCCTTTCACCGCCGGTGAATACCGCACCGTGGTGGTGGTTTTACCGCCGATGGCCTTCTACCGTTGGTGAACTTTTGAATTTGTGACCGTTTGAGGGATTTTGGGGAAGGGAACGTTGCCAACAGTCGAAAATGGCTATTTTGGCAATTTTCGTTTTTTTAATCTACTATATATACAAACCAAATTTCCAAGATTTAGCCACACTATACACTCTCAACAAACATTTTTCATTGAAAATGTCTTCCAACAATCCAAACTCTTCCAAACAAAATGCTCCAAACCAAAATGTTAACAACCCTTTCGCACTTTTCGGCTAAGATCCGTCATCACCACCACCTTACCGGCCACAAATGGATGGTGTTCCTAGCTATTATTCACAATTCCAAATGCCCTAAAAATTTCATTTTAAATCTCAACCTCAAACCCAACCATCTCAACCCAAATTTCCATCCCAACCGCCATTCACACCTTCAAACGAATTACTTCTTGATTACGAACACGAAGAACAGCAACAACAACCTCAACAACAAAAGAAAGGGAAGGCTGATCCGATAAGATGGTCACAAAAAGAAGAAGTTGAGTTAACAAAGGCATGGGTCGACATATCTGAACATGGTGGCACGAGAAAGGGTCAAAATCATGATCAGTTTTGGTTTCGTATCACGGAGCGATTTTGTAAGGGAATGGGTCGAAATCCAGATATCGGACCTCCAATCAATGTAACTCCAAATGGAATCTTATGAACAAATTCATCACACAATGGAATGGAATTTACACAAACTTTGAAAAGCAATGAGCTAGCAGAGAAAGTGAAGCGAGTTTGTTGAAAAAAACACATGCTACATTCCAAGATGATATGCTAAAGCCTTTTAAATTTATTCATGTGTGGGAAGTTGTCAAAAGAAGCATTAGGTGGCGGGAACTTGCAAGACATGAAGAAATTGCTAATCCGCCAAAAAGAAGCCGAACATCTTCATATTCGAGCTCACAACAAGTCTCATTGGATGGTCACGTAGACGTTAATCTTAATGATGATAACGACGACATCGAAGAAATATGCCCGCCTCCTCCTCCAATGGGAAGGGACAAAACAAAAGCTTGAGCAAAAGGAAAAGGAAAAGGGAAAGCGACATCTTCAAATTCTTCAGTTGGAACCAAACGGTCAGCTAGATCGGAAGAAATGAAGACACAAATGGCACAACTGAATTCAACTTTGGAGAGGCATGCATATGGCTGAAACCGTCTGATTCACCGAGTATTCGTTGTTAATGCAAGATGCGAGACACCTCGACCCCAAAGATCAAGAGGCGGCTAAAGTGGTGAAGTAGTCGATTCGCGAAAAATATAAGCTAAACCGCAAATGAAATTTCGATGTTACGTTTTTATCTAGGTTTTTATTTTATTTTATTTTATTATTTTTTTTTATAATTTTTCACTTCATGTTTTTTCTTAGGTTTTTAATGTAATTTTTAGTTTCATGTTATATTTTATTTTTAGGATTTCTAAAATGTAATTTTTAAATTTAGTATGGTTTTTAAAAAAGTTCTTTTTTTTTTAATTAAAAAGAAAATCATAGGCAAACCATTTACCACACCCTAGTCCATATGTGAAACTTATAATAACTATGAAAGTTGATGTGACGTTTACGTGACACCTTTTTACCATTGGTAAAACAAACACCACACCCCTTAGCCTAAAACAAACTACTCATAATTTTATATACGAACTAGGCGACTACATGCGCATTGCGCAGAAACACTTATATAGTTGAAGTCTTTACAAATATATGTTTTTTTAAATATAGCAATAACGTTGTTGTTAAATTTGATATAATAATTCATGTATACTAAATTGATATAATATATTGATTATTTTGAATTATATGATAACATATACATCTATTATAACTGCATAATTTCAATCGCTTGAATGACTTCTATCCGCGAGTTACACATGAATAAAATTAAATATAATATATGGTTTAATGTTATTTATAGTTGTTGTTATTGTTAATTAATTTTTTAAAATTTATTTGCTTAATGTTTTAATTTCTATCATTATAATTATTTAAAACATCAAACATTGTTTTTTGATTTTAAGGGTAACAATATAATTATTTATATAGAGTTATTTTTAACTATTGTTCTTGTAATTTATTTTAAGCTACTTATTTGAAAACTTTTAACGATCATAAAAATGTCTTTAGGAAATATTTTAGTTAAATTGAGATTACAATTTAGTTTTTTGCATTTATCACTACAATTTATCACTTTTAACTATTTACAAAATATTCTTTGGTTTTTTAAGTGGAACTGAAATTTATATTTAAGTTGACATTGTAATGTTATATTTAAATTAAAAATTTAAGTGTTTTGTCCAAACTGTTCAAAAGTTGTAGCTTTAAATTGATAATGGTTTTACATACAACAACATATTAAATCTAATAAATTAAGTATAATATGTTAAAAGTTAAAGACATAACTTTATAAGTAGAACTACATATATTATTTTAAAATTGAAATTTAGTATATTTATGATTTTTTAACTATTTAAAAAATATTTTTTTGGGTTGTTTAAGTTAAACTAAAATTTATATTTAAGTTGACCCTATAATGTTATATTCAAATTAATAATTTAAATATTTTATACAAATTGTTCCAAAATTGTATCTTTAAAATGATAATGGTTTACATCCAACAATATATTAAAACTAATAAATTAAGTATAATATGTTAAAAGTTAACAAAACATAACTTTATAAGTAGAAGTAAAGATGTTATTTTAATATTGAATTTTAGTTTATATATGATTACACTTTAGGTTTGATATTTATTTAATTTTATTAACCAACTTATATTTATTATTAGAAAGAAATTGAAAAGTCATGGGAGTTTTAAATTAATATGGTGAAATAAAATGGAAGTTTCAAATGAATGTGGTGAAAAAAAAAATGTTTTCTTTATAATATAGTATGATATGATAATATATTTTCATAATTTATGTAATTAGATTTAGCTATTTATATTAAATGTAAACATTTATAACAATATTTCTCATAATTAATTATCAAATGTCATTTAATGTTTTGTTTATATACGAATGATTTGGATGATTATAAATTCCACTTCTGTGTGGTCAAAATATATTTATAAATCGCATCTTAGAATTCAACCATGAAGAATATCTCCCTTGTTGTTGCGGTATTTGTGCTTATGAGCTTCCTTGCTATTGGTATTTTTCCTTTTAAAAATTTCAATTCTAAAATCAAAATTTGGAATACTAACTATTCATATCTTTAAAGTCTCATCTAGTGTATAAATTTTGAGTTGAATGTATCCAAATGCTACTTCATAAACAAGGTTTCAGTGCTCGGCAAACATAGTTTAGGAACTTGTTATTGAAATTATATATAATGATGGTTTACATATTTTTTTAACAACGGATAATTACAAAATTAAAGTCTGTATGATTGTCTACATATTCTTATCCCTTGTACATTTGAAAAGTATAATTTTGTAGCTATAAAATAACTTTTAAAATTTTGTGATTAGGCAATAACATATCGATCAAAATTTTAATGTGTTTGTGTGATTACAGGATGCAATGCTGAATTATGCTACAAAGACAAAAAAATAATACCAGGGTTTTGCACGGACTCTAAGTGCTATAACACATGCAAATCTTCCTTTGGAATAGGAGCTTCAGGACATTGTAAAAATTTCTTTACTTGCCGGTGCGTAATGCAATGTGATAATTAATATAATAATTAATGTAATAAATAATGTTCATTTATAAAATGACCCCTCTAGAAGAAGGCAATTCTAACAATCTTTCTAGTTACTTGGTTTTTTATTTTTATTTGAGAGGGCCCTAAGGAAAATGATTGTATTTCCACGGAGCTAAACTAATATGTTGATGTCTTTAGTAAACTAAAGATATTCTTTAATAACTATTTTGCTTCAATTTGTTAGCTACAAATGCAAACAAAAATTGAAGATTTAGTTACGATTAGAAATTAAAAATATACTTTTCTATCGTCATCAATGGATTCTTTATTCATACTCATTCAATTGGAAGGATAGATCCAATTTTAAAATGTTGTTTCACAATTTTATAATCCAAGTTTTCATTTTTTTAATTGACCTTTTGGATAAAAATCCTGAAGACTTATATTTTTCTTTGAATGTCACATTAAAAAGTAAAGGATTGAATCCTTTTAATGAAATAAAGTTTTTGATCGGAATATGAGTCAAACCGAAAGACCCCTTAACTATTAACGGGGTTTATAAACTTAAATGAGTGCGAAAAAAAAAAAAAAAAAACCCTTTTCTGTTTTACTTTTAATTTCTCTCTGCGATGAGCATTACTCGTACCATTCCAATAATATTGAGTATTAAAATGGTGAAAAAAACGATATTGAGTATCGAACTGAACTAATATTATCAGTGTAATACCAGCTTTCGGTACTAGCATCGGTATAGACAATACTAAATCCTAAATTTCTTGATTTAAGAATATCATCATTTGATATTAATATAAACAGTTCTAGTTCTCTATTGGTACCAGTTCCGATCGGAAATTTTGGTAGTCTTCCTCACCCCAACTTTATATAACTCTAGAAGCTAGTCTATAAAAAATCAAACATTACATAATGAACGAAATACGATATTAAACGTGTATATAGTTCTCTACTGATATTTTCACAAAATATCGTAATTTTATATCAAAAATTTACGATCACTAGAAATTAAAAATTAAAAACGATGTTTACACTTATGATATTCCACTAAAAGGAATATTTTTTTTTTTTTTTTTTTTCTAATTCGGAAGTTTTTTATATCTACAACCAATGTAATATTTATCATAACATCAACTTGCAACAATATTTACAAAACTAACTTCTGAGATATTACAAGACAAAATCTTAAAAGATGGTTGTGCTTTTAAACAACCCGTTTAATGCTTCGGATGGACGAATTATATATATATATATATATATATATATATATATATATATATATATATATATATATATATATATATATATATATATATATTGAAAAAAACAATTTAAATATTTACGGTATAATATTCTATTAGATTTTTTCATATATATTTTGAAAAAAACAGTAATTTTATTTATTTATTTATTTTTTATTTTTTTGGATAAACCAAATTATGAAAATAATATTTAATTTTTTTTTTCAAAAATTTTCATTTGTTTTGCATTTTAAAAATAATTTTTTTATCTCCAAAATGAATTGGTAAGATTGCATCCTCATGTCTCACAAAATATGATGATCTTACATGAACCTAACCCTATATATATATATATATATATATATATATATATATATATATATATATATATATATATATATATATATTGAAATAAGAACAATTATATAAATTAGAACCCAAAACAAATTTGGGCCACTTATTTTTTTTTCGCAAAATTCTCCTGCGTAATAACACGGCGAAGGATCATAATATTCATGTGTGAATATTAACCACTACCAGTGGGCCACATATTTCTTTTTACCAGAAAACCCTCCAGCGTATCTGCTCAACAGATGAATGTAATGTTCATATATGAATAAGTATATGCAAATTTTCAAGTGATTATTCATATATGAATATACATATGTATTCATATATGAATATAATTATTCATATATGCATTTTATCTGTTCCATTGTCCCAATACGCTAGAGCCCTTAATCGGAAGATTTGAAATCTTTGAGAATATACTTACCTTTATGTTCACATATGAATATTACATTCCTCCGTCGCGCCGGTACGTTGAAGGGTTTTGCGGAAAAAAATATGTATCCTGGTGGTGGTTGTGTTAGTTGTGGTAATGGTGGTTTATATTCACATATGAATATTAAGTTCCTCCGTCGCATCGTTACGCGTGAAGGTTTTGCGACAAAAAAATATGTGGCCCATATTTCTTTTCACGTTTATTTTATAATTGTTCTCATTTGAACTTTCCCATATATATATATATATATATATATATATATATATATATATATATTCTCGATAAAAAGGTGGTCTTAAGCATAACACGCTGCCATAAAATCGATCTTGTCTCAGTCTTTTAGATCATAGAACATTCCATGCTCTTATACCAATTAAGGGGTATGACGTTTTTTTTTCTGGTTTACCGTTAAACATCAACAAAACATTAACAAAACATCATCATTCAAGAGAAGTAAACTTACAAAGATGGGAGAATCGACCAAAGTTGTATGTGCAGAAGCAGCTTCAAAAGGTTTTTTTTTTAAATACTAGAAGAGAGATAATATTAAGTGAAGGAAAATAACTAGGAATGTAAGAGATAAGCTAAGAGAATCGTAAATACATTATTTAGAGAGCCATGTAGAAGGAGATAACACCAAAATTTTCTTCTATTATGAGTGCTTGATGATTTTTTACAATGTGTTATCCTTTTTATAGGAAAAGGGTGGTGTATATACAAAAAATCTAACCTTGACATGTTATCGAAAGTTACAACTTACAAGATGCGTATAATAATTATTCTATCCTACATTATTTGATCGTTACAAAAAGTTACAAAAGCATAAACTCATTATTCGATACGACAAAATTCTAAAGATATTATTACAAATGGTCCTTGAAATTTTTCTAACTTGTCTCTTTGCATCACTTGTTGAAGAATACTCTTTATTTTTAAAGTCCTGATGAGTACTATCAATAGAGACCGGTGAACTTGGATCTGTGTCAAGAGGCCCGTTCCAGAGGGTGGGCGATAGAGGCGACCGACCAGGGCCCATCTTTTAAAGGGGTCCAAAATTTTTATGGAAAATTGTTATATTTAGAAGATAGTACAAATAATTTTCTTTTAATTATTATAAAAAAACTTGATGACATTTGTGTATTTTAAGGGCCATTTTTTTTTCTCTCGCCCTGGGCCCAAAATATATTTGGAACGGCCCTGATCCTCGTTCCTGGAGCGATCTGCGAACTATGTAAAATTAAAATTTTGAAGAAAAATATGTTTTTTAAAATTGATATAAATGTCTATTTATAGAAAACAAACAATTATGTATGTTGATATATTTAGATTTTTTAAAACAACTTTTACAAATAAGAAACAAAAAATATGTCTATTTAATTTTATACACGCACGTCCATCATATATATATATATATATATATATATATATATATATATATATATATATGCGTGTATGTGTGTGTGTGTGTGTGTGGGGGGGGGGGGGGTGCTAGGTTATTGTATACATGTTATGTATTATGTGAATGTAAGGTTGATTGTGGAAAAGTCATTTTAGTTATTTTAAGAAAGTGATTAATAAATATTAGTAAATTAAAAATAACAGGAAACACCATCTAATTCACTATAATAGTATTTTAGTCAATTAAGAAAAAAAAATAAAAAAAGAGGAAAATTTCTAGATGTTAAGGGATAATTAATTCTCTTAATTAAAAAAATCTGATTTTTTTATATTAATTCAATTTAAATTCTAACATAATTTATAAGCCTAACCATTTTTATTCTGTCAGAATATTATTTTGTTAGAATGATATTCTGTAATAATGTTCTGTTAGAATGTTATTATATTTGAATGTTATTGAATAATAAAAAAATTCGAATATAATCATACACAACCGAACTTAAATACAAATTCCTATATATCCTTGCAAAATTAATGACTTATACATTTTAATATAATTGTACGTATTCTAATAGAATGACATCAGAAAATGGATACAATTCTTAAAAAATAGGATTCTTTAATATACAATTCTTGAACAAATACATTTGATCTTTTTCATTGGCCCAAATAATTGACTTGATTCCGAATATTCTTATGAAATGTGATGTATTATCGTAATAAGGTAATTCTTGGTAGAATATACTTGTTCTTAAATTCGATTCTAAACCTTACTCTTGTATGTGTTTGCATAGGGAGACTATCACCTTTCTTTATCCTGAAAGAATATTAGTCTTCCTCATTTTTAAAGAATATGCTAAAAATTCGATTATGAAAGAATATTGACTATACTTTTTTACATGTGCTCCTCCAATTGTTTACCAGAATACTTTATACTAGAAGATACAGGATTAGTTTGAATATATGGAAAAAAAATCATTTTAAATGGCTTGTCTAAACACTACATGTGACTTTGTAACATCCCAAGAAAACCAGGCTAAGTTTTTCATTTTTAATAAAACCACATTCAGAAATTTGTTCAAAAACTATTATTTAGAAATCAGAATTATAATGAGAACATTGTGGAATCTCGAATCATCAAACTGCTGATGTGTGTATACAGTCACGCCTTCACCACCCGATAAGTACCTGCAAAATAATTAATCCTCAACTGTGAGTACAAATCCTAGTCAGTTCCCCAAAAAATACCACATACATCACATCATAATAATTAACTATGAGTTATCAACAACCCTGAGGACTATCAACAGTTCTAGTGGGCTAACAACACGTTCTGTGGATTAACAGCACACATTACAGGTTATCAGCAACCTTGGGGACTATCAGTAGTCCCATAGACTCTCAACAACCCAGGAGTTATCAGCAACCAACTCACATATAACAACTACCACACAGACAAATATAATGACAAGACTCACCTTGAGAATAGTAGCCAGAAGCACAACAACTCTCATACACAGGGTCGACAGGATCAGCAAGGCACCTAATAGCAGTAAAGCATATCCTATCAACCTACACCCTTTAAAACCGTAGTTTGACCCAAAAAGTCAACCATGGTCAACTTCAGCCAATGGTCACATTGTGACCACCCATAGGTCATGTCATGACTGAATCCAGACAAAATAGTCATGAGTAGCCATTCTCACGATGTGACATGCTAACTCTCATCTCGTGAGATCCGTCCTGTACAACTTTGAGCATTAAGCTCCTAATCCTTTAAGCCACTCCTTGAGACTTTCGATAGGGTCTTCCCCAACCCTAAGGACCATAAAAATCGAAGCTTTACATTAATGCATGTCCAATGCATGACTTGAACACCAACTAGGTCAATAATATGGGAAATTAGATCAAGAATCATGCTTGGAGTCTCAAACCAACACCAAACCTCAGATCTGAAACTTGAACTAAACAAAATGCCCCAATGATCCATAAAGTTACTAACTTTATGGATCCCATGAGTGCTACCAAACCCAAACATGAAGAGAGAAGCATAAATGCTAGATCTAGCATGCATAAGAGAAAAAGGCATATGCTTTAGGACTTACAAAGGTCCAAAAGCACTGCAAAATGATGAAGAAGGAGCTAGCTTGCCAAAAGAATGCACCCAAGGAGTCTTTTTCTTCTTTAAGGGGTCCAAAATCACAAAATGAGTTCTTCAAGCTCAACAATGGAGGCTAAACACGATTTGGGCATGAAGAAGGTGATGGAGGCTGAAGGTTTCCAAACCCTAGCCTCACACTTCTCTTAAATATGGCATAAAACAAGAAAATTAGGGTTAGACTGATCTCACGACGTGAGCACCTATGTGTCATGCCGTTAACCTCAAAAATTTACATGCGTCTCATCTGATTATCACGACGTGAGGCATCCCCCCTTATGTTGTGATCTTCTGAAAATTGGGGTTTTTCTCATTATTATCAATGATCAAACATGAAAAATCGAGTACCTGCATTTGATGTTACAATTCTCCCCCGCTAGATTCAGACTTCGCCCTCGAAGTCCTCAGTCTCAAACAAAGCTGGTAAAAGGGTACACACTTCCTCCTCGGGTTCCCAAGTCCACTAAGACCCCTTCCGATGTTGACACTACACCTTCACCAAACTCACCATCTTGTCACGTAGAGTCTTAGTCTTCATATCGATAATTGCTATCGACCGTTCAAACACGCCCACTAACAGAGAATGAAGATCAATACATCATCACCAACTGATTCGAGAAAGGATGGCTCCCTTGATCAACTTAGATTCCTCGAACATATCTGTCCCTCCCCCGACAGAAAAGGCATCCCTCAACCTATACCATGCTGACTAAGACTCAAGGTTTGACCTCAAACAACACTATTCCCAACCTTATGTCGTCCCACTAGCAGTAGGAGATGGGAATCCACTACTAACTGTAGAAACTGCCAACCTCACTCATTGCCATCAGAGCGAGAAATAACAAATGAAGGATAAACTCATCCACTCCTCCCCCTCCATTTGCTCAAATAATCTTGTATCAAGCCCTGGAGATAGTTAAACGAACAATAGCGATTTAGCACATTCCAACCCAGAATCAGGCATCAAGATTAGGGTTCTTAACGGCAAACCCAACTTATTGTCAAGTCGTAACCAACCAAATACTCCCACGATCGCAATCATGTCAATATCAAAACCCATGTGACACTCAGGCTTCCAGAACAGCACCAAACACATAATTATATATCAAAATTCCCAAGGATCTTAAAACTACCTGCACCACCAGCCTCCCGGTATTCCCAACCAGTACACCATTACCCCTATGTCAATCTAAACAATTATAGGTTATCAGCAACCTTGGGACTGTCGGCAGTCCTGAGGAGTATCAACAATCCTGGAGTTATCAGCAGCACTAAGAATACTCAAAACAACTATCGATACTAAGACTCGTCTAGTCTAGTATGCAACCCACCATGACATAGGTATCACAGGGGGAGAAATCACATGAAACCTCATCGTGAAATGAATGCGAATCTGATAGGAAGAATCCCGACAATGAGCTGCCAACATACTGTTGGGTTTTGAGCAAACTAACACTCCTAAGGTGTTCATGCAAACCTAGAAACCTTGGATCTATGTTTGTCTAAAATACATGCAAAATAATTTTCCAAGGTTCATAACCTATCTAGCATACGTGGGGTACTTTTAAACATAAAAGATACTAGAAGAATTACATACCTTTGTTAGTGAGTTGATTCCTTGGGAGTTTGAGAGCCAAGCACGAATAATGTGAATGCCTCAAATGGAAATCACAAATCACCACAAACTTGGAAAACTTATGAGAGAGCACTCTAATACTCTAGAAATCGGCCACACCTTATGCACACACACACATAGTGTCTTTTCAAGCACTATAAGCCTCTTTATATAGTGTAGATGATCAGGGTTATGAACCATGCAAACCCTAATAACCCATGTCTTTTCCTATTCCAAGGATCCATGGGTTAAAAGCTCCATGGATCATCCATGGACTCCCATTCAAGCTTAGCCCATTTCCTTATGAGTGTTAGCCCACACTATATAAGTACAATAGCCCATTATTTAATTAGTCACCTTATGATCACTAAATTAATTCATAATTAATTTAAGATCAACACTAATCAAATAATACAATTTCATATTAATATATTATAACTTATAATATATTAGTAGGCCGCAAATATACTCTTCTCATAATGTTATCCATATAAATAGTTCGGGTGAAGTGCAACCCAAATGGACCATGCCGGGTCGGGTCAAGTATATACCAAATAAGTTATGGACTTAGACACCTTATCCAACAGTCTCCCACTTGGATAAGTCTGATAACTGTATTTTCCTATATAGCTTCAGGAACCAACCGGCAATCGTAGCTCTCGAAAACTCTGTTGAACTATGAAGCGCCATTTTAGATAAGTGATCACATAATCCCTTGCTCTCATGATATCAGCCGGACAAATACATGGAACAATGTCTTACTTATTGTCCAGCAGTTTGTTTCCCGATTTCCGATTTGTTTGACAAAGAACTTAATCGAACACATCAATTTAGTTCTGACCGGGCCCGGTACATAGGTCAAAACAAAATCATCGAGGGGCCCAGATATCGCTTCTATTTCTAGAAGGAACAGATAAACTTCGACTCATATGCTTGTTCTACTACTTATTGAATTGCACACAAAGGCACGTTTTATAACATCAAGTTACTGATGCGTTTACGTGCAATCAATGCACAACCAACTCATAGGTAACAACTCATATCTCTAGGTTTGAAGACTTATATGATATTACCGTCTCACGATCACTCAAGATAAATTCCATGAAGTGATACAAGTGAGCGTGGGTTTATTCCAATACTCATAACTTATGAATACTCATGAATGTTGTAGCAACCATTGCTATGGCTAAACACCTTTAGTCATCTACAATCCCAATTCATGACAGTCTTGATTCATACCTAGTTCCGACATATGACCGACTGTGGAGAGTTTGAATAAACTTATTATTCTGGAAGTTAAAACATGCAAAGCTGAAACAATAGTAAATAATTGACAATGATAGCAACACCTTACTCATAAATAAATCACAACTTTTATTCATCATCAAACGTCGATTGCATTTTACAAGTTTAAGTAATAACTATCTAATCTGTAAAACTAATATCGTCCCTCAGCCCGATGCGTCTCGCATGCTGCAAATGCTTCACCCTCGTCAGTCCCTTCGTAAGGGGATCCGCAGGGTTCTCATCTGACGATACCCTCTTTGCCACGAGGAGTCCCTCTTCTATCTTGTGTCTTATGAAGTGATATTTTCTGTCAATGTGTCGGGATCTGCCATGATCTCTTGGTTCCTTGGCTAAGGCAACCGCACTATTGCTGTCACAGAAAATCTCCATAGGCTCCTTAATAGCTGGTACAACTCCAAGGTCTCCGATGAAGTTCCTCAGCCATATCGCCTCCTTTGCCGCTTCACTCGCTGCTATGTACTCTGATTCACAAGTCGAATCAGCTACAGTCTCCTGTTTGGAACTCTTCCAAGTGATTGCCCCTCCATTTAAGGTAAAGACCCAGCCCGACTGAGAGCGGAAGTTATCCCTATCAGTTTGAAAGCTAGCATCACTATACCTTACTACTCTCAAGTCATCACTCCCACCAAGGGTAAGGATCCAATCCTTAGTCCTCCGCAGGTACTTGAGAATATTCTTTACCGCAGTCCAATGAGCCTTGCCAGGGTTCCCCTGATATCTGCTGACCATGCTCAAAGCGAAGGCCACATCAGGACGGGTACAAGTCATAGCATACATGATCGAGCCAACAGCGGAAGCATAAGGTAATCGACTCATCTCAGCTATCTCATCTTCTGTACTCGGGCTCTGAGCCTTGCTTAGTTTGGCATTGCTTTGGATCGGTAATTCTCCTTTCTTGGAATTCTGCATGTTGAACCTTTTCAACACCTTATCCAAGTAGATACTCTGACTAAGTCCAATTAGTCTTTTACTCCTTTCTATTAATATCCTTATCCCTAGGATATAGGCAGCTTCTCCAAGGTCCTTCATAGCAAAGCACTTCCCAAGCCAGGACTTAACCTCCTGCAAGGTTGGGATGTCATTTCCTATGAGTAGTATGTCATCCACATACAGTACCAAAAAGCTAACTATACTCCCACTAGCTCTGACATACATGCAGGACTCATCTTCACTTCTTGAGAAACCAAACTCTTTGATCTTCTCATCGAAACAAAGATTCCAACTTCGAGAAGCTTGTTTCAATCCATAAATGGATTTCTCAAGCTTGCACACTCTATTGGGGTACTCTGCACTAACAAAACCCTCTGGCTGATTCATATAAACATCCTCAGCCAACTTTTCGTTAAGGAAAGCGGTTTTGACATCCATTTGCCGTATTTCATAATCATGAAATGCAACAATGGCTAGCATAACCCTAATAGACTTAATCTTTGCTACTGGTGAAAAGGTTTAATCATAATCAATACCCTGAGTCTGAGTAAAACCCTTCGCAACCAGTCGAGCCTTATAAGTGTGCACCTTCCCATCCATGTCGGTCTTCTTCTTGAAGATCCATTTGCATCCGACTGTCTTACGGCCTGGTACATTGTCAACCAAGTTCCAAACTTGATTGTCATACATGGACTGTATCTCGCTGTCCATAGCCTCCTTCCATTTAGCAGACTCTGGGCCTGCCATGGCTTCCTTAAAACTGTTAGGTTCTGTTGGATTAATGTCTAAGTCCATAACTATATTTGGTATGTACTTGACCCCACCCGGCATGGTCCATTTGGGTTGCACTTCACCGGCACAATTTATATGGATAGTCTTTTGAGAATAGTATATTTATGATTTATATTAATATATTATAAGTTCTAATATATTAATATGGAATCATATTATTTAATTAGTATTGATCAAGAATTAATTTAGAATTAATTAAGTGATCAAAAAGAACTAATTAAATATGGACTCTTATATATATGGAATGGGCCAAGTTCATTTAGGTTGGTCTAAGCTTTCATGGATGGTCCATGGAGCTTTTAACCCATGGATCCTATGTAAATGAAAGGTCATGGGTATTAGGGTTTACATGGATGTAACCCTAATCCTCCATAATATATAAAGGGGTCCTTGGCTCACAAAATTGGCACAAGTGTGTGAAAATAAGAGTGGGCCGATTTTAGTGTGCATACATATTCTCTCAAGTTCTTCCAAGGTGTTTTGGTGATTTGTGATTCCATTTGAGGCTTCCACACTATTGGGGCTAAGCTCTTAAAGCTTGAAGACATCAAGCTACATCAAAAGGTATGTCATCTAACTAGAACTTTGTAGTATAGGTGCTTCATAATATGCTAGTTAGGATGAAACCTTGGAATAGTTAATATTTGCATGTATAATAGAGAAAACATAGATCCAAGGTTTATAGGGTTGCATGTACACCATAGGAGTGTTAGAATGCTCAAAACCCAACAGTGGTATCAGAGACATGAGTTGTTTTCTGTTATATTGATGCAAATATTTTATTTTCAAGTTGAAAAAAAGGAAAAAAAACATGACGTTTGTCAAATTTTAAGATAATTATTTGTTTTGTGAAAAACGAATTATTTGTAAAATTTGAATCATTTGTTATATGAGTTGAATTAGGTCAAATTTAGTAAAAGATAAAATGATATGATTATTTTATTAGTTTTAAAAGTTTTATCTAAATGTTTTAAGGAGTTACATATTTTGTCATAAAATTTTGGAGCTCAAAAGTTTTTTTTAAAGTTGTGATCTTAAGAGTTTTTGAAACTTCCATAAGTTATGGATATGAAAGTTTTTTTTAAAAAAAAAAATTTCATCCAAAGTTTTTATGGAGTTACAAAATTTGGTGTTAATGTTTTAAAGAATTCCATAACTTGTTCTTAAGTTATGGAACATGGAAAGTTTCATCATAAAACACCATTAATTCCATAAGTTATGGAATCCAAAGGTTTTCAAGAATTACAAAACTTGCCCTCAAGTTTTGGAATTTGAGAAAAGTTTTTTATGAAAAAAAGAATTGAATTCTAAAACTCTTGGGTTCATAACTTAAACAATTAATTAAATGATTTTAATTTTGAGTTTAATAATTGGAATTATGATGTTTTGTTGAATAGTTCAAATTAACTCTTATGGACTTTATTAATAGTTAATTAAAGCGTTTAATTAAAAGAGTATTATTAATCCATAAATATATGGTTTGAGTTTAATTAAATTAAAAGTCTAGTTTAATTAATAGATTAAACCACCATGTATTTTAAATGTCTAAAATACACCCTTATACTATTATAATATTAAAAGTTTAATATATTATATGTATAAGAGCAAGTCGTCTTACCATTAGTAGGCCTCATTCACGAAGCCGGTCTATAAGGGGGGTATAAGGTTACTGCCTATAAAATGGCAGTTTAATGGGTGTACACTCTCACTCACCGCTTCCTTGACCGGTGGAGGGTCGTTAGCCGAACAGGTAGGACAAAGACTATAATTCTCCCTTCATTATAAGTATAATGATAAATACTAAGTAACTAAACACTTATAAATTCCCAATCTTAGTTACTTAGGAAAATGTGAATAAGGTGCTAATCCATGAAATTACACTTTGCACTTTGTTTAAGCTGTTAGTGGAGCGTGTGTGGTTAACCGGCACACTAACCTGGACTTAACAAGGTAGGCAAAGGGTAACTTAATGTTTATCATAGTATCGTCGGAGCGTGTGTGGTTAACCGGCACATCGATTGAGGGGTAAATATTAAGGGTACCAAGTATATTTGCATGGTTACTTCACACCTTGTTTTGTGATCATCGGCATCCCAGTCACAAAACCTGAAGGGCACACTCGAGATTGAAACATGCCATTGAAAAGTTCAATGAATCTCAAAAGAATCTTGGAGTTTCAAAACCAATTAAAACCTAATAATACATTTCGTTTATCTTGGTGGAAATTGGTGAATCGTCATTCACCTACCTTCAAATATTTTATAGCTTGGATTACGGCATCCCTCTTCCAAGTTATAAAATAGTTTGTTGGGTCCTAGCCTTAATATATCATATTGGGTGTTATATTAAGGACTTAAATCAACTTTACGTGAATTTCTCCCATTGTTGATGTCTGGTTTAGACAACAATGATCTTCCCAAACCAAGCTTTCCTAATGAATATGACTTCCCGAGTTTGGCTCATGGAAGTCATACTTCTCTTCCTCCACCTCATCCAATTATTCTCCCTAACCCACAAGTTCAAGGTCACTCAAGCCCTAATGGCAAGCAAGGTCTATGTATGATCACATCTTAGAGATGAAGTCACATATTGACAAGCCGGGAGAGTTGGGTGTCAAAGTCTTGAGAAAGTTGGATGTTCAATCACTTTCTAAGTCACATAGTGAGTTCCTTTGGGACTACTATGAAACAGACTATGACATGAACCTTAATGATCATATCTATTTGCTTGGTGCTGCTGAATCAGCAATGATTTGGAACGATAGTAAAGCAAATTTGATTAGAAGATCAACTTCCCAAAAACTTTATGGACAGTGACAATGGTGACACTGGAAATCCAGAAAAAAACATTCTCTTCCCAATGGAAAGGGATTGGCCATAGTCAACTCGGTTGACCAAATGGTAAAGAGAAAGGCTAAGTCTGAGATAGTCCCATTACCAAAGGGTCCATATGTTTATTTTGCCAAAGGAAGGGGCGTTGATTGCAAAGATGCCAAATTTACCTAAGGATGTTAAAGTCAATAAGTTTGACTCTACATCAGGTAGAGCCCATTATCTAAATCTGTTAAGTTCTATTCTGAGACCCTCATTACATGATGTGACCGGGTCACATGTTGAAGTTTTAAGAATCAAAGAATAGAGAGAAATCTTAAAGGAAGTATATGCTGATTCTGATCGCGAAGGTGGATTTCGATCGCATCAGAATTTTGAGCAGTTCCTTAAGAAGTTATGATATATTGCTAAGGAATAGATAACAACAATTTTCCATGTGGATTGTAAGGATAAGTTTTTCCGCAAAGTTTTAAAATAAAAGAAAATTGTTTAATTTTATTTATTTGAAGTATCCTTACAATGGCATTTGTGGAAAATTGTTGCTTATATGATTCCACTGACAGCAATATTGGAAAATGGATTTGATTCTTTCATTTGTGGTAGTGTCTAAATTTACCAAATCAGGAAAGTTCCTCATCGCCCAAGTTTCAATTGGACCGAAACTTGGAATCATGCAAGTTGAATAGTATGATGAATGAGAACTTTCAAGCATTGAAAAATCAAGACTAATTACTTGTTCACATGGATGTGTGAGTCAAGTGAAGGACTAAAGGGATCGAGTACACATTCTCTTGCACTGGTCATGTCCACCACAAAGCTCGTTAAGACTATTTGATTTACTAAAGTTTAGTAAATATGGTTATACTTACAAGTTTAAGTATAATTCTGAAACATTGGAAAAGTCTCAATGTATGGCAGAACGAATGGGAAGAATCAAATTAGGCAGAAAGATAAAAGTTTCTCAAATCTGAAAAGATGGGAGAGTACTTTAGTATCATGTTTGTGATCATCTTAATGATTTAGAAATCATATCACAATTAGTCCTCTAAAGGTCATCTTAGTGCATTATTATGACTAAGAAGAGGAGTCATGAATTGTTGAAATGGTTAGATCAGGAAGATGAGTCATACTTCGTTCCAAAACAATTCTTAGAGTCATACTCCAAGATTGTAACTTGAGTGACATATCTTAAAGAAAGGTTTAAAACACTTGTCAAATGTAAGAGTAAAAGTGTCCTACTCTTGTACATTTGAAATTGGTAAGTTGTGATGTTTTGGATAAAACAAAGACCAACTAAGGCCAATTGTGTGAAGTGTTTGTCTTGATAAAGAATCCGCACTATCTCTTGAATATTTGGCAAGATAGTCTTATATGTCAAGAGGATAGTGGGAGTCTTAAAGATCCTAAAAAGAATTTCAAGAACTAATCAAGAATAAAACCTGAGGTTCTTCACTAGCACACGACTTGAGGTTTATAACCTATCGTGTTGACATATTCTGTGCCCATTCCAGTTAAAGTTGGCTTTGTATAGGAGTTCTGAAAGTTCTCAATTGGTTGCATAACAACTTGGAAGCAATGGCAGGCCCTGTACTGCCAGGTGGCAAGAAGTTAAGATTGCATAAGTTCAGTCCATATGAGTTTGGATTTGTCATTATCCTTGTCTTGTGACTATGGTTTTGACGATTCACATGGATAAGAACACATACACCATAAAATCTAAGGGTCATAAGGTTTCTCTCCGATTCATGAAAATGATGGTGAGGAAACACTTCCACCAAGTAGATTTGAAGCAGATGGAAAAAGGTCTAAACAATTGAGACTATGATTACGGCATCCCTTTTCATAGTTCTGAAATTGTTTAGACACACATGCATGCTATCTAAGGAAAGGTGTATGATTTTGATAAAGTTTTATCAAAGCATCTCGTATCAGAAATCTGAACTTTGGTAAGAAAGTCAATAAAGTATTGATTTCTAGAAGTCCAGCTGATTTCTGAGTACATGTCAAAGCTAGTGGGAGCATAAGTGTTATGATAATAATAATCATATTAGTGGGAGCATGATAATTATTGTTAGTGTTGCAAGTTAGCAATGTTAATTATAGAAAACAAAAGTTTCAATTCGTGAGGCTGCAGGGATTGAAAAAGTTGTTTTGCTATAATTAAGGGAGAGGATATACTTCATTTCAGTTCTAAAGGCTTAGATTGAGACCTTAATCATCTTTAGTCAAGAATATATATATGAATTTCATGTTGGATTGGTTCAACTTAAGGAAATTCTATATATTGCGTTCTCAAAATTCGATTATGATTACGACATCCCTCTTCATAGTCAAATTTTGAAAACATGACAAATAAAAATATTGTAGCAAAAGACTAGTCTAGAATCATGTCTTTATGTGAGACATCATGAATCGTGTACCATTTGCTTTGGGTACAGGATCGATTGCATGTGCTATAATATTTGTCATTTCTAAATTTTTCCAAATGCCCAGAGGCATTAAGAAGGGAAAAGGTCTAGAATTGGATATGACTAAAATGATTAAGCAATTGTCGAGGACAATCTGAGGTTTACCAAAGATTGGTTGCTCAGGGACAGTTGGAAGTATAGTGCTAATTTTGGAAGGACCATATTGACATATTCTGAAAAGAGGCATCTCTTGTTCAGAAGTGATAGTCAAAATGAGAATATGGAGTTGTCTCCATAGGTGGAAGTTATCTGTGTAAGATTAGAAAACTTAATGCAAGAAGCATGTCCAAAGCAATGTACTTTGAATATGAGACTTAGTTTCCATGGAGTTGATCTCCATTGGAATACCTTATAATGACTGTTGACAAGTCTTTGTGACTTTGTACATATTCATTACAGGAGGGTCAGTGCATATAAGTTTAAAATCTAAACAGATTTCGATAAATGATAGGAATTTGAAATTCTCACATTTTTCGATAAGGATTTGGGAGTGTGAAATTAGAATCATTGAAATTATGTTCAATTGGTTTATTTCACAAAGTAAGGATCATAGACAAACATAGAGTGCATACTTGGTGTATGGCAAAGCTATTGTTTAAGAAAAGCATAGTGTACATGCTTGGAGCATGGGACAACTAGTGTTTTTAATTCAAGTATAAAGTTGATAAAACCGAAACAATGAATAATGAGTAATCAGTATGGTGATAAATAAAAGTGTTTATTTATATTCATAGGGTTTGATACCATATTTGATTCATTTATTCTTGTGTTTCACTTTGCATGTTTTGACTTCCAGAATAACTAAGTCGCTCTTCCTGAATGATTAAGTTATTCAAACCATCCACAGTCGGTCATATGTTGGAAGTAGATATGAATCAAGACTGTCATGGGTTGGTTTGTAGAGGTCCAAGTTGGTGGACAAAGTGGTGCTACAACACTCATGAGTGCTCATAAGTTCTGAGTATTGGATTCAACCCGCGCTCATTTGAATCACTTCATGGATTTTATCACGAGTGATCATGAGACGATAATATCTTATATTCTTCAAACCTAGAGATATGAGTTGTTACTATGAGTTGGTTATACATTGATTGCACGAAAACGCATTTGGTAACTCGATGTTATAAAACGTGCCTTTGTGTATGATTCAACAAGTAGTAGAACAAGCCATATGAGTCGAAGTTTATCCATTCCTTTTACCTTCAGGATAAAAGCGATATCTGTGGGCCCCTCGATGATTTAGCGATGACACATGTGAGTGCTTGGCCAAGCCATGACTGATTTGATTTGTTCAATCAGTCAGTCATCATAAATCGAAAATCGGGAAACAACAAATGGACAGAGAGAATGATTATAATCCATGTCTCAGTCCATATGATATCTAGAATGGAGGAATATATGATCCCTTATCTAATGGACAAGTCATTGACAAGGTCAGAGTTCGACAGCGGCTTTAAGAGATACGATTGCCAGTTAGGTTTTGAAGTCATACTCAATAATAGTTTTAGACTTATCCAAGTGGGAGACTGTTGGATTAATGTCTAAGTCCATAACTATATTTGGTATGTACTTGACCCCACCCGACATGGTCCATTTGGGTTGCACTTCACCGACACAATTTATATGGATAGTCTTTTGAGAATAGTATATTTATGATTTATATTAATATATTATAAGTTCTAATATATTAATATGGAATCATATTATTTAATTAGTATTGATCAAGAATTAATTTAGAATTAATTAAGTGATCAAAAAGAACTAATTAAATATGGACTCTTATATATATGGAATGGGCCAAGTTCATTTAGGTTGGGCTAAGCTTTCATGGATGGTCCATGGAGCTTTTAACCCATGGATCCTATGTAAATGAAAGGTCATGGGTATTAGGGTTTACATGGATGTAACCCTAATCCTCCATAATATATAAAGGGGTCCTTGGCTCACAAAATTGGCACAAGTGTGTGAAAATAAGAGTGGGCCGATTTTAGTGTGCATACATATTCTCTCAAGTTCTTCCAAGGTGTTTTGGTGATTTGTGATTCCATTTGAGGCTTCCACACTATTGGGGCTAAGCTCTTAAAGCTTGAAGACATCAAGCTACATCAAAAGGTATGTCATCTAACTAGAACTTTGTAGTATAGGTGCTTCATAATATGCTAGTTAGGATGAAACCTTGGAATAGTTAATATTTGCATGTATAATAGAGAAAACATAGATCCAAGGTTTATAGGGTTGCATGTACACCATAGGAGTGTTAGAATGCTCAAAACCCAACAGGTTCATCCAGATTTACCAGTGTACTGTCACTGATAAATGTATCACCTTCCATAGTAATATGAAATCCATAATAAAACTCAGGTGTGTTCCTAACCCTTGTGGAACGCCTCGGAAGTATAGACTCGTCAGCTGGATCAACAGGAATTTCCTCCTCAAGTTGATTGCTAGTGTCTGAGGTTCCTTCACCAATTGAGTCTTGAATTTCTTCAAGGTCAATTTGCCTCCCACTGTCTCCTTGGTTTATAAATTCTCTCTCTCGAAAGACCCCTCTCCTATCCACAAAGACCACATTCTCACTGGGTCTGTAGAAGAGGTAACCAAAGGATTTTTGTGGGTAGCCGATGAAAATACACCTTTCACTTCAAGGTTCGAGCTTGTCATGAGTCTCGCGCCTCACGAAAGCCTCGCAACCCCAAATCTTGATATGGTCCAAATTGGGAACTTTCCCAGTCCACATTTCATGAGGTGTTTTGGCAACCTTCTTTGTAGGGACTAGATTAAGGATGTGGGCGGCAGTCTCTAAGGCATACCCCCAAAAAGAGATTGGTAGCGAAGCTCGACTCATCATAGGGCGAACCATGTCCAACAAAATTCGATTACGCCTCTCAGCTACACCATTCAGTTGTGGTGTCCTGGGAGGTGTCAATTGTGAGACAATCCCACACTCCTTAAGATAGTTGAGGAACTCAGTACTAAGATACTACCACCTCGATCGGATCGAAGCATCTTCATGTTCCTGCCCAATTGATTTTCTAATTCCTGTTTAAACTCTTTAAACCTTTCAAAAGTTTCTGACTTATGTTTGATTAAGTAGACATAACCATATCTACTAAAATCATCAATAAAAGTCACATAATAGCGATTAGCATCCCTTGTGGCGGTTTTGAATGGTTCACATACATCAGTATGTATAAGGTCCAACAAACCCTCACCCCTTGCACAAGTACCAGTGAAGGGTGATTTTGTCATTTTTCCAAGTAGACAAGACTCACAACTATCATCCGACTTGAGGTCGAACGACTCCAAGACTCCATCCTTTTGGAGCTGGCCTATGCGTTTCTTGCTTACATGTCCAAGACGACAATTCCACAAAGATGCTTTATCCAAGCTAGTAGAAGAATCAATACATAATACATTATTTCCTAAATTATCTACAACCGATACAGCTTCATACACACCATCACAAGGTAATGCTTTAAAATAAATAACATTATTAAAGAAAGCATTAATACTACCAACTTCATTATCAAAAGAAAAGGTAAAACCTTGTTTGTACAAAGCATGAAAGGCAATAATATTCCTCGCCATTTCAGACGAGTACACACATTTATTCAAATCTAACTTTAACCCACTATCTAGCAACAAAGTATAAACTCCAATCTTGGCAACAGGTGCAACCTTCTTGTTCCCCATGATTAAGTTTATCTTTCCGTGCTCCACATCCTCACTTCTTCTTAGGCCCCGCAAGTCACAACAGATGTGGATACCACAACCTGTATCAAGAACCCAAGAATTAGAATATGGTGAGTTATTAGACAATATAGTGTAAATACCTGCATGGTATGGTTTCACTTTCCCATCCTTGACATCCTGCAAGTACTTTGGGCAGTTTCGCTTCCAGTACCCCTTATTTTGACAGTAGAAGCATTCAGCATCCTTAGGGATGGCAGAAGGAGTGATAGAACCACCTTTGGTTCCAGATGAGGAGCCTTCAAGGGACTTTCCCTTGGTACCCTTCGAAGGGTGCTTCTTCTTCTTCCCTTTGCCTTGCCCGATAGCCAAAACAGGGGTAGTAGTAGGAGTAGGAGTAGTAACCGACTTACTCTTAAGACCACTTTCGGCAGTCTTCAGAAGTCCTTGAAGCTTACTGAGTGTGACTTCCTCCTTGTTCATGTGGTATGTCATACGAAATTGATCATAACACGAGGGCAAGGAGTGCAAAATGATATCAATTGCCAACTCCTCAGGGAAGTTCACATTCAGTTTCATTAGACGGTCCACATACCTTTGCATTTTCTGCATGTGGCTCGTGATTGGTTCGCTATCCTTCATACGGGTAGTGATCATGGAGGAGATTATTTCATACCACTCTTGACGAGCACTCTGATGGTACCTTTCCATCAGATCCTGATGCATCTCAAAAGGGTAATAGTCCTCATAGGACTTTTGGAGTTCAGCTGTCATGGTGGCCATCATGATGCATACCACCTTGGTGGCATTTCTTTCATGTGCCTGATACTCAGCGACCTCCTCAGGAGTAGCAGTGGACTCATCAAGCTCCTTTAGCTCCTTATCGAGGACATATTCCTTGTCCTCATAACGAGTGACCATCCTGATGTTCCGGATCCAATCCATGAAGTTGGAACCATCAAAGATGACCCTCCCACAAAGGTTCATGAGGGAATAGGAGCCAATAGGGTTAGAGCCCGAAGCATTGTTGTTGGAAGACATCTGTAAAGAAGAAAACAAGTTTAGATTAGATATATCTGGTGGTTGTCGAGGCCAACAAAAATAAATAACCCTAAATCTTTTACACTAAAATAGTGTATAGTGGTAAAGGGGTCGATCCACGGAGATTGGTTCAATTTATAACTCTATGGAAAATCTTTTTGCAACAATACTTCTAAAATGACAATAAAATAAAAATGGGGGTTTTGATATTTTTCAAATACTTAAACTAAAACTAGAATTAAACTAGAACTTAAATGAATAATTTGGCAAAAATAAGAATTTGATGTGAAATCAATAAGAGAAAGATGGTTGACTTAAGGTTTCCTCACTTTGACTTTTGATGAACATATCATTAGAATCAAATGGTGCAATACTTGTTTTAAACCCTTAATTTGGCTATAGTAATCCAAGGAGCTTGAGATTACCTAGACTTTTCTTAATTGTTGAAATGGTTAGAGAAGCTCATAACAATTTCCTTAGTTAAAGTCACTAATTCCATTAAGCATGTAATTAGTGAAAGTCAACTAGCATTAAGAACCAAAAAAGTCACCAAATCCAAGAGGGGTCAAATGCTTTCACCACCATGTTGGAGAAAATGTTTTTATGATTGTGTGAAGTAAAACTAACACAAGAATCACTTGTTGCTTGCTAATTTGAAGATCCTTTACTTAATCAAGAAATTAGCCAACTAATCACCACAAACACATTTAAACTCATGAATAAAAACATGCAAGTAATGATAAGATGTTAAAACACAAAACATTTTCATAAAGATTCAAACACAAATTCATGGATTCTTCAATATTCAACAAAAGTTCAAAGGATTCAAAAAAAGTCAACCAAGATTAGTTTAGCCAAGCATGACTAAACTCAAGGAAACAAAGTTAGTTAAGATTGTACCAAACATTTAGCAAGAATTAAGAGATGAAATGGTGAAGTTCTTGAGGGTTCTTGGCCTTCAAAAAATGCTCCAAACTCCAGAGAGAAAGTATCAAAATCGGACCTCCAAGATTATGCTAAAGAGGCACACCAACCTTCCCAATATAGAGCTCTAAGTAAAATCCCGAAATTGCCCTTGTCAGGAATCCACGCAGGCCGCGGGGAATCTTACGCGGGCCGCGTGACTTCGACGGAAATTTTTGGGCTTCTTCAAGTCTTGGGCCCCCACAGCTAATCCATTGGCCCAGTTCGAATCCAACCTGCTTCTAGCCCATTTCTCTTCAATATTTCTTCAATTTGAGCCCAATTTGTCTCTCCACATCACTCAAAACTTCCGCAAATTCCTAAACATCGATCTTGCACACTCAAGAATTCTCCCGTGGCTTTCAAATTTAAAGTTTAATTCTTCCAACCCTTCAAATAATTGACAATCCCACTCCATGCATCACCTCTATAGCCATCAAGCCTAAAATCCTCGTTGTCCTCCAAGTCCAATTGCTTTCCAAAAGATCCCGCTCCGCTAGTCTCCTTAAAATCTGTAATTAAGCTCACAAAACTCGAAAGAACCCGAAAGTGGTCATAAAATAACAAAAAGGAAAATATGCATGGAAATTATCTAAATTGCGAATGAAATATGCTAAAATAAACTATAAAAAGAAGTAAATAAAATGAAGCTATCAATATCGAATCCTTAATAATACACCCAAATGTAATATTAAGGCTAGGATCCAACACAATATATTATAACTTAGAAGAGGGATGCCGTAATCTAAGCTATAACATATTTGAAGGTAGGTGAATGACGATTCACCAATTTCCACAATGAAAACGAAATGAATTATTAGGTTTAATTGGTTTTGAAATTCCTAGATTATTTTGAGATTCATTGAACTTTTCAATGGCATGTTTCAATCTCGATTGTGCCCTTCAAGTTTTGTGACTGGGATGCCGAGGATCACAAGACAAGGTGTGAATAACCATGCAAATTCACTTGGTACCCTTAATATTATCACCTAATCAATGTGCTGGTTAACCACACACGCTCCACCGATCTATGATAAACATTAAGTCACCCTTCGTGATCCTCACTAGTCCAAGTTAGTGTGCCGGTTAACCACACACGCTCCACCAACGACTTGGTAAGGTACAAAGTGTGAATTTCATGAGTTAGCACCATATTCACATTTTCCTAAAGTATCTAAGATTGGGAATTTATTAAAGGTTTAGTTACTTTATAATATTCATTATACTTTTAGTGAGAATTTAAAGTCATTGTCCTACCCGTTCGGCTAACGACCCTCCACCGATCAAGGAAGCGGTGGGTCAGAATGGACACCCATTAAGTTGCCATTTTATAGGCAACAACCTTATACCCCCCTTATAGACCGGCTTCGTGAATGAGGCCTACTAACGGTAAAACGACTTAATCTTATACATATATATATATATATATATATATATATATATATATATATATATATATATAATAATTAACCATTAATGTTATAAATAGTATAAGGGTTGAATTTTAACTTTTAAAACTCTAAGGGTTTGGAATTAAAGTATATTAAAGTGTGTGTAACTTTACAAATTCCAAAACTTGAGGACAAGTTTTGAAACTATTCAAAACTTTTCATTTCATAACTTATGAATTAAAGGTTCATAAAATGAAGACTCTTCATTTTCATGTAACTTATGTGTTTTAAGTGTGCATAAATGAAAGTGACCTTTGGAAATCCATAACTTGAGGACAAATTATGGACTCCATTAAAACACATAAATGATCAAGAATTATCAATAAACAATTTAGCAAATAATTCCTATGATCTAACAATAATTCATAAGAACATGAACATCATATCAAAAATTCCAAGAACATATGAACACATATCATCATGCAATTTTGATATAAGCCATTGTAAATGGATTAGCATAAACATTACACCATCTAAAACAGGTTTTATAACACCAAAACAGTTTAGGGTAATGTTTCTAGTCCATTTCCAACAGCAAAACTCGAAAATCTGCATTCTGAGGCTTCTACTCGTTGAGTGCACAAACCTACTCGATGAGTAGGATGAATTTACTCATGGACTCGGCGAGTCCCCCCATGGACTCGATGAGTTCATGCTGCAGAATGCAGAAAACTTGAGTTTTTCAACAAGTTTGCATCAAGTATCAAACAAACAAGCCTAGGCTCTGATACCACTGTTGGGTTTTGAGCAAACTAACACTCCTAAGGTGTTCATGAAAACCTAGAAACCTTGGATCTATGTTTGTCTAAAATACATGCAAAATAATTTTCCAAGGTTCATAACCTATCTAGCATACGTGGGGTACTTTTAAACATAAAAGATACTAGAAGAATTACATACCTTTGTTAGTAAGTTGATTCCTTGGGAGTTTGAGAGCCAAGCACCAATAATGTGAATGCCTCAAATGGAAATCACAAATCACCACAAACTTGGAAAACTTATGAGAGAGCACTCTAATACTCTAGAAATCGGCCACACCTTATGCACACACACATAGTGTCTTTTCAAGCACTATAAGCCTCTTTATATAGTGTAGATGATCAGGGTTATGAACCATGCAAACCCTAATAACCCATGTCTTTTCCTATTCCAAGGATCCATGGGTTAAAAGCTCCATGGATCATCCATGGACTCCCATTCAAGCTTAGCCCATTTCCTTATGAGTGTTAGCCCACACTATATAAGTACAATAGCCCATTATTTAATTAGTCACCTTATGATCACTAAATTAATTCATAATTAATTTAAGATCAACACTAATTAAATAATACAATTTCATATTAATATATTATAACTTATAATATATTAGTAGGCCGCAAATATACTCTTCTCATAATGTTATCCATATAAATAGTTCGGGTGAAGTGCAACCCAAATGGACCATGCCGGGTCGGGTCAAGTATATACCAAATAAGTTATGGACTTAGACACCTTATCCAACACATACTACTATGACATTCCCAACAAATCAACACTCTGCAACTGCTTAACTCAACCTGCTAGTCACTGAGACACTAGTGATAACACTATACAACTCAAATTCCCGCCAATGACACACGATTAATAAATCCACACACATGCCTCCTCTACAAAATCATCGATCTCATTCACAGATGTGAAACTCACGATAGCTCACAACATTTCGTGACACCATCGTGCCATTAGGATGAGAAACTCATAGATCCTTGCTGGTTTTTCCATCAACCCATCACAAACATGAAGACTACCGACCTGCCCTCAACAGGTCTAAAGATATACTGCCATCATCTCACTGACCGGTAGGAACCCAGTCAACATCCCACTCTGCACTCACCCGACTACAGAAGTCATACCATCATGAAACACGTACTCTTGTACAGTCCAACAGCCACTGGCACCATGACAGATGAAACATGACCACACACAATCTGGGAACAAAATAGAACTCCAAGCACCTGTATTAACTTGTAAAATTGACATGATATACTCCCTAGGAGAGAACATAATCCTCTTCAAGCCAACTGTGTTTCTTCTTAATAATGACCTTACCCAGAAGGTGATGTGCCTATGAATTGAATGAAACGATGAACCTCTACCGCTATCAGTCACATTCTTCTAACGACCACATCAAAATCCCACACCTTGATGAAGCTGAACAGATCCCACCAATGCACAAACAGTGAATAAAACTTCCAATCTCGGAGGAGGACTCCTAAATTAGCCATAAATACAGTCGAATATTTGGTTGAAACAATCTGAATACCAACCTAGTCGACACGATCGCCTAAACCGCGCTTTACGTAACCACAATGATGCCTGAAAACTGAGCAACATTGCTCTGATATCCTCTCTTCCAATAACTAACGCTAGCAACCATCTTAAACCCACCAGGAACAAAAATTCCTTAACCAATAAATCAAGAGAACACCTGCACAGGGGCAAAGATACAAACTTTATTGAACTTTACTAAGGGTTGACTCCTCAGTTACACCCTTAGGTGATACAAATTAAATCCTTCGAATAACCTAAACTACCACCGAATAAAGAAACAAATAACGATTGAAAATGGGTCGAGGGCTAAACCCCATGACCCCACCCATACTGAACAAAATCCCCTGCAAAAATACCCTTATCGAACTTTGATGCTTCACGACACATCGATTATTTCCCATTTACGACAATAAAAATAACCGACCCATACTGCAAGTTAACCACGATCTCTAAATCCGATGCACAACTTGAGCAGCCCAATGCTCCCTTATCAAGATCCCTGACCCTTCCATAACAAGTTCTTCACCCATCAGATTCCCGCTGTGAGGACAATGCATGCTCCCTTGCACGTATAACCTGACGATAACATGCTCCACACTTACATTTTGACCAATCAATACATTTTCCACAACCATGGAGGACTCCGCTAGATCCTTGCAACGAGAAACTTCTTAATCAAGAGCATTTTGATGGTAATCCACTTTCTTTTCCTCATGAATCCATAATCTTGAATAAAAAATCTAGCTTATGTGATCTACCGGTTCCCCTAACCCTTCGCGATGAAACCAAAAAAACCCAACGGACCAATGATCCCCCAAGCAGAATGCCTAGTTCTCACTCACTGGGGTTCGAACCATCATCGATTGACGTCTACAACACCCAAGTCTAAGAATGGCTTAATAATGAACATACTTAACTTGACTCTCAGAATGTAGGAACAATACAAGATGATCCTTCGAATAAGAAAATTCTGAATCTCAGATGGAGACATCAGAGACCGTTCCCCCAGCATCGCCAACTAAACTTAGCGAAATCGATCCGAACACGATTGTATAAACTAAGAACCTTCCAAACTAAACTATCACATAGAAAACCTTACACTTGGAGAGTTGACCCAAAATCTCATCCTTATCTTGAAACTTCAAGAATCCCTTACAGATGCTTAAAATATAGCTCTGAAAAACCCAACATATCTACATATCTCTTTTACCCAAAATAGGAACAACTTGATGTCTCTTCGGGTACACCAAATCTTCTAAAAACTGCGATACATATTCCACCTGTGACATTTCCTTCACCTTGGTCATTGAACTACCAAAACCATCGAGTCTCTAACATCCATTCGCTGTGACATAGAGACAATTTACTACGAACTAAACTCCACCTTCTTACAGTAGAATCGATGAGGAGATCACCATCTCTTATCTCAACCATCAAATGACCCATATCTAATCTCTATCCTCCCTCGAGCATTGGAAACACGAAAATACAACCCCGATGTAGAAAGTAGCATCCCTTGTCATCAGCTGACCACTCAACCTCAGGCTGTAATCCTCGATTCGATCATCACATCGACTTCCTTCTTGAGTCCCCCGACTCTAACTAGCACTACTTTGAGCAAGGTCCCCGAGACATCTAAATCAGCTAACTCACACGGATCCACGCTAATCAGCCCCCAAACTGCCACACACACTAAGTCTCAGTCAATTACCAGTCTCATTCTAAAAATCATGGCCGACATGCCACCAACAATGGAGATAACTACAAATAATGCTAGTGTTATACCACACCGTCTATCCTTACCCAGTTCCTTAGGACATTTCCAACCTTTCCTGTTCCCCGTACAGATCATGTGCTTTCAGTAGTATGGGCCTCTACTAATTTCCACACCTATCCATACGCGTCCTGAGAATTGTTTCAAAGTCCCTAAGTCAGTACATCACACCACTATTCATCTCAGATACGTGTGCCACCCCTATCACACATTACCGCTCATCCCAGACTCTCTCCCACTAGGATTCTTCTTACGCAAGGGCATGCATTAGAATGATTTTCTAAGAACTCTTCCACTGCTAGGTGTATCAGCACACCCATACGCTTAGAAAATCCGCCACAACTGCCTAAATTCCAAACTCAGACTTCCTCATACGCAAGTGCTCACACCAGAACACTATAATAATCCTCCAAGGCCACTAGAAATACTCACCCCGCACCACTATCATCTGCAATAGAAACTTTTACCGATGCCAACTAACTATATTACAAATACACTTACATGCAACAAGGATTAAACAGTCTTTCGACTGAAATATCTTGTACTACAACGGTTAAAATCAAATAAGAGTTGTGAAATAGGCAAATCAAACATTCTAAAACTATTTAATCTTTTTGTCATGTAACTTAACGTATTCTCTTAATAGCTAACTATCATCAATATAAGTTTCACATAACACAAAGCAAGCAGCATTCGAGCAGAAAACAATAGGTAAAAAGGCATCATAAGGGTCCTTAGCCTATACACTATCCTGCATTTCTAACAACTCATATATCACAAATAAAAGGCATATATCTTAAGAAGGCAGTTTAGCCTAACTCATAGCATGCATATAATATAACAACAATTCAGTCACAACATATAAAGCAAGTATGGATATTTTGAGAAATCACTTTACGAGCTCCGACTTACTATACACATCACATCTTCTCTTTTCTGCTCTTGAAATGAATCATTTCCAAAAATATTAGTAAAACTCTCAGCTCCATGGTTTGAGTTTGGAATCCCACGAGTGTTCATCCAAACCCCTCAAACCAGGGCTCTGATACCAACTTGTAACATCCCGAAAAACTAGGCTAAATTTTTCATTTTTTACTAAAACCACATTCATAATACACCATTGGTTCAAAAAATATTATTTAGAAATCAGAGTTATAATGAAAACAATGTGGAATCTCGAATCATAAAACTGTTGATGTGTGTGTATAGCACGCCATCACCACCCGATAAGTACCTGCAGAATAGTTAATCGACAACTGTAAGCGCAAATCTTAGTGAGTTCCCCAAAAATATTACATACATCACAACATAATAATCAACTATAGGTTATCAACATCCCTGAGGACTATCAATAGTCCTAGTGGGCTAACAACACACCTCACAGGTTATCATCAACCCTGGGGACTATCAGCAGTCCCATAGAATCACATCAGCCCAAGAGTAATCAACAACTCAGCTTACATATAACGTCTATCAACAATTAAGTCCCAACTGGTCAACATGCACAATATAACGACTATCAACAATCAGAAATTCCAAAAAGAGTTTAAGCAATAAATTCATTTAACATATAAAATCAAAACCTTTATGAATGATAGTTTTATGAATCACGTACGAGAATAGAGGATCACAGGGGTACCCAACATTCATTGGTGACTATGGAATTTCGATGAATCTATCATGTTCTTCTTTTATTGATGGAGGCTGAAGAACGATTGCGAGAATCACGATTCTATAACAAAAGCAGTCATAGGATTTTGTGGCAAAAAGAAAGGATAATGGCATCTTTCATGGCTGTGGTTATGGTGGTGGAGTAGGATTTATTTTTAAATACTAAACTAATTTGCCTAAATGAAAGGATTAATTATTTAATTACAAAAATTAATTAATAGTTAAGATTATAATTTTACCCCTATCTATATTTTTGAAATGATTGGTCCATATTGATCTCTATATACACACAATAATTGTCAATCCATATATTAACGTGCTCTCTCTCTCTCTCTCTCTCTCTCTCTCTTTCTCTCTCTCTCTCTCTATATATATATATATATATATATATATATATATACACACACACACACACATATATATATATATATATATATATATATATATATATATATATATATATATATATGTGTGTGTGTGTGTGTGTGTGTGTGTGTGTTCATTCGAGAACCATTATTAATCAAGAAACCAACAAACCATTCCAAAACGTTGAAATTTAAACCGATCGATGGCCAAAAGAAGAGTTATAGAGTGGTACATTGGAGGCGTATACACAAGATTATACCAAAAACTCATTTATTTTTTAGGCCATGGTTTTTGTTGAAAAAAACCGAATATACCATTGTACTTAATTTTACGTCATCTTTAAATAGATATCTATAATGGTAGCTTTCATGGTTGTGGTTATGGTGGTGGAGTATGATTTATTTTTAAACTAGGCGACTGCCCGCGCGTTGCGCAGAAACACCTATATAGTTGAAATCTTTACAAATATATGTTTTTTTAAATATAACAATGACGTTGTTGTTAAATTTGATACAATAATTCGTATACTTAATTGATACAATATATTGATTATTTTGAATTATATGGTAATATATACATCTATTATAAATGTATAATCTCAACCGTTTGAATGACTTCTACTCGCGAGTTACTCATGAATAAATTTAAATATAATATATGGCTTAATGTTATTTATAGTTTTTTTTATTGTTAATTAATTTTTTAAAATTTATTTTCTTAACGTTTTAATTTCTATCATTATAATTATTTAAAACATCAGACATTGTTTTTTGATTTTAAAGGTAACAATATAATCATTTATATAGAATTATTTTTAACTATTGTTATTGTAAGTGATTTTAAGCTACTTATTTGAAAACTTTTAACGATTATAGAAATATCTTTAGAAAATATTTTAGTTAAATTGATATTATAATTTAGTTTTTGCATTTAGCATTACAATCTATCATTTTTAACTATTCACAAAATATTCATTGAGTTTTTTAAGTAGAACTGAAATTTATATTTAAGTTGACACTATAATGTTATATTTAAATTAACAGTTTAAGTATTTTGTCCAAACGGTTACAAAGTTGTAGTTTTAAATCGATAACGGTTTACATACAACAACATATTAAATCTAATAAATTAAGTATAATATGTTAAAAGTTAAAGACATAACTTTATAAGTAGAAGTAAAGTTATTATTTTAATATTGAAATTTAGTTTATTTATGATTACACTTTAGGTTTGATATTTATTTAATCCTATTAACCAACTTATAATCATTATTAGAAAGAAATTGAAAAGTCATTGGACTTTAAAATGAATGTGGTGAAAGCAAAAATGCATGGGAGTTTCAAATGAATGTGGTGAAAGAAAAAATGTTTCCTTTATAATATAGTATGATATGATGATATAGATTATAAAAATATCTTTATGAAATATTTTAGTTAAAATAAGATTACAATTTAGTTTTTGCATTTAGCACTACAATTTATCACTTTTAACTATTCACAAAATATTCTTTGGGTTTTTAAGTGAAACTGAAATTTATATTTAAGTTGACATTGTAATGTTATATTTAAATTAATAATTTAAGTATTTTGTTCAAACTGTTCAAAAGTTTTAGTTTTAAACTGATAATGGTTTACATACAACAACGTATTAAATCTAATAAATTAAGTATAATATGTTAAAAGTTAAAGACATAACTTTATAAGTAGAAGTAAAAATATTATTTTAATATTTAAATTTAGTTTATTTATGATTACACTTTATGTTTGATATTTATTTAACCTTATTAACAAACTTATAATCATTATTAGAAAGACACTACAATTTATCATTTTTAACTATTTACAAAATATTCTTTGGGTTATTTAAGTTGACTTATAATGTTATATTTAAATTAACAATTTAAGTACTTTATACAAATTGTTCAAAAGTTGTAGCTTTAAAATGATGAAAGTTTACATACAACATCATATTAAAACTAATAGGTTAAGTATAATATGTGAAAAGTTAAAAATATAACTTTGTAAGTAGAAGTAAATATATTCTTTTAATATTGAAATTTAGTTTATATATGATTACACTTTAGGTTTGATATTTATTTAACCTTATTAACCAACTTATAATCATTATTAGAAAGAAATTGAAAAGTCATGAGAGTTTCAAATGAATGTGGTGAAAAGAAAAATGTTTCCGTTATAAGTATAGTGGACGAATTCCCGCGCGTCGCGCGATGTGCAATTATATTGTATAAAATCTTGATTTTTATAAGGGGTGTTTAGTTGTTAGAAGTTACTATAACCAAGTTAATAAAATTCATCACGTCCAGATTAAAACGCAAGACCTTCAATCTAAAAGAAAAACCTCTACTAAGTGGGCTAGTCTCACATTGACGTTTAATTAAATATACATTTCAGTTTAGGTTTTACATTTAAAAATATACATATTTTTTAACTATTAGAAAAATAATCTTATGATATTTTGATTTATGGTTGTGATTTAAAACCATTTTTATTTTAACCAATAAGTTATATGTATATATTTGGTTGAAAAATGAAGTGTTGGTTTGAACTTAGACTAATAATTGATTTTAATGTATTAAATAAATCAAATTAAGGAGGTTAAAGTGAATTATTTAATTAAGTTAAAAAAACCGAGTATGTTTGGTTAATTACTTGAAAGATCAAGAGTTTGTGTAACTTTCCAATGAAGATTTTGCATTAATATGACATTTATTATAAAATAAAAACCAAGATTAGTGAATAACTAAAAAATACACATTTTAACAATCTTGGCATTGATATATCTTATTAGGTGTTTGTTTTATAGTTCCAACATATATTATCATTTCTATTATTAAATATTAAGAATTTTTTGTAGGTTTAAGCTGTGGAGGTAGCTTGTTCAAGCTATGTGTTTCTTCATAAAAGTCCAATTATTATTTTATTGCAATTAATGTGTTTGACTCCTTACTCTTTAATGTTGATTTAAGAAAATCATTGCATTGATCATTTTCAAGAATATGAAACATGTGAATAGATAACAACAATAGAATTAAAAACCAAGAGATACAACTTCTACAACAAACCTACAACAATTAACAACGGTAAAAGGTAAAGTTTCAGGCATCATCTTTAAAAACATAAATGCATTATCTCATTAAAAACTACAAATTTCCTCATAAAGCGATAAACTCGTCAGCTCATTAAAGTGAATTTCTACATCTCAATATGAACTTCAACACAAAAACTTGCATATTGTTCAAAATGTGAGGTAATTTTCAACTTAAATATTCATTAAATCTCAGAGTGTTTATAAATAAGTTCAACAAATTATGCATATCACGTTTCAAGCAGAGTTAGAATCATAAAACTTGAAGTTAAATCCTCACCCTTGATTGCTCCATTCACCAATTCAATTTTACCCCCAATAATATAAACTTATAAGAAATGGATGGTGTAGAGCCTTGCCTTTCAAAAAATAATTGATCGTACCTGTATGCTTAATAAAATATTGCATATGTCAATTTTTAAAATAGATGTTAGAAAGTTCTCAAACCTAAGAGCTACTTTTATTCACGATTAAAAACACAATATGTGAACAAACCAACAAAAAAACCAATTGTTTTGATTAAAAACACAAAATGCATACCTTGCTTATTATAGATTATTGAACTTCAATATTATATTGACAACATAAGACTTTCATTTACACCAAAACAGAGAACAAATGATCACTAATTAGACAAAAGAAGTATTTTGTTTTGGTTTAGGATATTTGTTTCTATAGAAGTAAGTATTTATAGGCTAACTACATTTGTGTGAAGGGAATTTCAAAAGTCAAATTAAATCCTATAAGTTGAATAGTCTTGGAAGTTTCAAATGAATGAGATTAATTACTTTGAAGGTGAAAGGGTGTGGGGGTTTCAAATGCATGAGGCGTTGGCAAATTTTTATGGGGGTTTCAAATGCATGAGATTTAAGAAAAAATGCTAGCTTTATAAGTATGTATGATTAAAAACACAATATGTGAACAAACCAACAAAAAAACTAATTGTTTTGATTAAAAACACAAAATGCATACCTTGCTTATTATAGATTATTGAACTTCAATATTATATTGACAACATAAGACTTTCATTTACACCAAAACAGAGAACAAATGATCACTAATTAGACAAAAGAAGTATTTTGTTTTGGTTTAGGATATTTGTTTCTATAGAAGTAAGTATTTATAGGCTAACTACATTTGTGTGAAGGGAATTTCAAAAGTCAAATTAAATCCTATAAGTTGAATAGTCTTGGAAGTTTCAAATGAATGAGATTCATTACATTGAAGGTAAAAGGGTGTGGCGGTTTCAAATGCATGAGGCATTGGCAAATTTTTATGGGGGTTTCAAATGCATGAGATTTAAAAAAAAATGCTAGCTTTATAAGTATGTATGATATCAGACTAATTTGCCAAAATTAAAGGAATCATTATTTAATTACAAGAATTAAATAATAGTTAAGATTATAATTTTACCCTTATCTATATTTTTGAAATGATTGATCTACATTAACCCCCACATCCACACATCACTTGTCCATCCACATATGAACTTACTCTCTCTCTCTCTCTCTCTCTCTATATATATATATATATATATATATATATATATATATATATATATATATATATATATATATATAGTTCAATTGAGAACCGTTATTAATCAAGGAACCAAGAAACCATTCCAAAACGTTGAAAGTAAACCGATCGACAGCCAAAAGAAGAGTTATAAATTGGTAGATTGGAGGCGTAGACACAGTATTATACCAAAAACTCACATTTTTTTAGTTTTATTTTTTAGGTAATGTTTTTTGTCAAAAAAAAAAACCTGAATATACCATTGTACATGATTTTACATCCTTTTTAAATACAAATCTACAATGGCAGCTTTCATGGTCATTGTTATAATGATGGAGTAGTATTAATTTTTAAAATATCCAAATAATTTTCCTAAATTAAATGAAGTTAATTAATAGTTAATATTATAATTTGACCCGTGTCTATATTTTTGAAATAATTAGTCCATGTTAATCGCTACATCCATACAATAATTGTCCATCCATGAACCTACTCTCTCTCTCTCTCTCTCTCTCTCTCTCTCTCCCTATATATATATATATATATATATATATATATATATATATAAGTTCAATAGAAAATCATTATTAATCAAGGCACCAAGAAACCATTCCAAGACGTTGAAATTTAAAGCGATTAAAGTACAAAAAGAATAGTTATAGATTGGTACATTGGAGGCATATACACAATATTATACCAAAAACTCCATTTCTAGTTTTACTTTTTCGGCCATTTTTTTATCGAAATATACCATTGTACATGATTTTACGTCCTCTTTATATATATATATATATATATATATATATATATATATATACTAGTAGGGTACCCGTGCGATGCGGCGGCGCCAGATAGTTCCTTTCGATAGATAGTTTTCATACGGTGATTAGTTTCCTTTTCATTTCAGATAGTTCGTTTTAGCCTTCTGACGAATTGTTTAAGTTTGGATAGCTCCTTTCAGCAAATAGTTTTCAGCTAAGCAGGGGCGATTCCACTATAGTGCCAATATGGGCACCTGCAACCCCTATTTTTCGAACACAGTGTAAAAAGTTTCGAAATTTTCATTTTTTATACTATTGTGCCACTACGTAAAAAAATATGTCTCCACCAACACCTATGTGCCACCCGACAACACCTACTACGAAATCCGGCGTCCTCCCTTGCAGCTATGTACATAGGTGCGGTGTAGGAATAGTTCCTTATCTATTGCTCTGGTTTCTGTTTCACGATACGTCGGCGACCAATGGTTAATTCGGTGATTACTGTCTAATGGTGATTAGTTTTGTTATCGACAATCTGTGTCCGAATTAAAACAAATGTATGTGTTAATTTTGAAGCATTACGACTACGTTTACATTGTTCATCTCCATCTTAGTCTATTATTGACTATCATACTCATCATCTTCGATATCGTATATAGTAAACACAACTCAAAATTTCTTTATGTAATTTTGCAAGTTTTCATTTGTTTATTATCTAACCAACATGAAAGTATTAAACGGTTTCATGGTCAAATTCTTTGCAGTGTATTACCTTTATTATAAAAAGATTCAGTTTGTCACTTAATTTACTAACTGAAATGTCATATACTAAAGAGTATTTGGCCTAGCGGTAAGCAGTGACTCTCTCAATGAGAGGTCATGGGTTCAATTCTCATTAGGAGACCCAGGTGGTGTTTAGGATTAGATTAGGAGTATGATAGTTTGTAGGTTAAAAAAAATAAAAAAGAAATTTCATAATTTGAATAAATAAATTTAAAAAAAAGTAAACAATGCATCTACAAATATTATTTACCAATAAAATATATGTATTGTTGTTTTGGATTAACAATATATGTATATTGTTGTTTTTTAAGAAGAAGAAAAAGATTATAAGTTTTTAAGAATTAATTTTTTTCAATAGAAATAAAAAGAAAAAAATACAATTTTTTGAAAATATGATTTTTTTTTGTAAAACAAAAAAATTGTCATTACTTTTCACCGGCATTTGTAGGTTATAATGGCCGTGATAGAACTTAGCACAAATAAAAAATGTCTGGATAGTTAAACGCATGACAAATATAATGGTTTTTATGTTATTAACCCTTAAAATGTTCACTGAAAGTCTAAAAACATCTAAAAATATGCATAATTAAATCTATTGCAATCAACAATGTGTTAGACTATTTTTTGTGTACCTATAGCAAATTAGCAACATATAAAAAACAATTTAGTTAAATGTACTTCCCTATTACCCCACATAATTAAATATATAATTGTTTATAAATGAGTTATTTACATATATTATTTAACTGAAATAAATACTAATGACATTGGATATTTGTATTATTTTAGGAGATCTCTTATTTTAGCCGTATTTACATCTGCTTTATTGTATGGGGCATTTTTTTGGAACGACAGTGGTATGTGGCATTATTTTACGATTTCTCAAGACATCGACTACAAAAGCATTTACTTTATTGATGAATCATATTTACACTTACAAAATAAGTTTTATAAAGTAAAAAGCCTAAACAGTGTGGAGTCACAGGTCCAGAAATCCAGCCATGGCAAACCAACATTTCTAACACATATAAGATGATAACTTTATACAGAAAAAAATTAGTACCGACGTCAATTAATAATCATATACAAGAAAAAAATTATAAGCAAAGGAATGGGCTCGACCAATTGTTAACATAGACAAATCTGATTCACGTAGTGACGTAGGCTTGACCCAATGTAATTTATTGTTTGAACCAAATACCTAAATATCAAAACGACCATGACTTGAGTGAAAAAAAATTCAGATAACCGATAAATGAACAAAACATTTCATGATAAAATATAAAGTAGATACAATCTTTGCGGCATTGCTTTCCCTTTGCATTGTTAACATGTCTAAAACAAAATAAGAAGTAAAAGTGAAGTAAATTTCAAAATATTGCAAACAAAAATGATGGACTTTATGCTTAATTAAAAATTATCAATACCTTATCATGACTAGTTAACCACGAAGTCGTCAATAGCTGCAGCAAAGTAGTGAAAATCTTATTAGATTCACCATACCATTTGTTTAGAAAATACACAAAATAAAGCAATGGTATTAATGATATTCAAATGTTTTGCGTTCAGTGGTATACATTTGAGTATATAATAGAATGAATGAGTTTCAGAGTCAGGAATTTCAGAGTCAAGCACCAAGGACCATCTTTGACAACAAAAACATAAGAAATAAAAAGTAGTATACCAGTTATAAACATATAAATGTATATTATGATGAAAATAGAGAGCTTTGATAACCGCAAGCAATAATGCTAATATCATCTTAGTGTATATGATTCAAACATATCCCACAAGACAGCTTCAAAAGATATAAACATAAGCATTAAAAACTCACAAAAATAGTAACATATTAACCATTTTACCATAACTTACCTCTCCAACTTTTGGTGGCTTGATAATGGTATTATCCAACATGCGAACATCTTTATGAGCTTTATCTTCATTGGAAACCATGATTTGTGAATATTGCCTTGAATCTTGAAGTTTGAAGATGAGAAGTTCATTATCAGTACTTATAATATAAAACATTGTTAAAATGATGGATTGAAAATTGTGGGTTACCTATCAGGAGGGTAGCCTTCAATATTGTTGTCTATCATGTAAGATGCGTAGATAAAAGAGAATTAGCCTTCTTCTATAAACATATTCCTGCAACAAATTAACTAATATCATAACCAAAATATCTAATAATAAGAAACTAAAACAACATATGCAAAATTCACCCTAGAACTCCTAACATAGCTATTAAAAGCAATGATAAGTTTCAAAGCACCCAACTTCACCTCAAACTCAAACCTCCAACTTGACTAAAATAAACGAAATACAAATACAAAATAAATTTAAAAAAACCAACCTTCACCCTATAAACCCAAACTTCCATCTTGTCCAAAAGAAGAGAAATACAAATGCAGAGGCTTGAACACGATAACATTCTCCTCAAATCAAAAGTCAGATCAGAATCTTTGGTGGTACCTAAAATAGGGATTAAATTATTTCTTTCATTTGGTCAGATTTAGATCTTTATTTTTGAAGAAAAAAATAAATTAAAATTTAAATACCAACCATCTTTCTTCTTTAGCTTTGTCATTGTAGAATCGGAAGTGAACATGGCCTCTTCAACCTTCTTCCTTAATCCATTCTCCCTTAAAAAAACGAGTATTAAAAGACCAAAATAACCTTTTAAAAATACGCAATAAATCGGGGATGAACAACAAATACCTTCGATCCAGAACTTTATGCGGACCAAAAAAAGAGAGTTTGATTTTGACTTTAATTTCCTTGGAAAGGATAGGGTTTTTTGAAAGAAAGGTGATGACTGTAGACTCACATCTAAGAAACAAACATGATGTGTCATCTGTGAAACATCCCCAGGCCAGCGACTAACATCATTCCTGTGTTACATTGACTTTTGCTTGGGCTGGTTTTAGTATGCTCTTCTCCCTCCATTCCTGATCATACAAATTAAACAAAAAATTTACAAATAAATTAGCCATTGTTACTAATTTTAAGTTGACTCATAACAAATACAACAATAATGAAGGAAGATTATCATATATCAGATCCAACCCTACATGAATAACTGATAACATAAAAATCAAAATCACCAATGTTGCATACAGATCTGAAATGGAGATTTCAAAGATTCGGATTCAGAAGTAGAAAAAGGGTCGTCGTTCTTTATGTTCGTGATAGATAGGCAGATCGGCTCAGAGATCTTTTGACTTATGACCATTTCATCCACTTTATCTGAAAATTTCACCATACTTGACCAAACATTATTTAAGGCAATATGTCGAACAGCTGGGGTGCATGATCTGTAATCTGACAAAAAAATAACAAATCCAAGGTTCTTAAACCCATTAAATAACTAAAAAGCATACGTTGATCCATAGATTCACCACTTAAATTTTATACTTAGGTTGTCAACGAGAGATAGAAAAGAACAGTGAGTGGTAACATACAAAGTGGTGTGGAGAGTTCAAAAATGAAGATAGAAGACGTTTTGATAAACCCTATGTAGAAGATTCAACACATTCAGATTTAATGGAGGGGTTACCATTATCTGTAAAGCTCGAAAACGGAGGTTAAAGACGATGCAAAGTCTGTATATAGAAAGAAGAAAAATGTATATACGAAAATCTACAACCTAAATAAAAAATAAAATAATATACATTTTTGAATGTAAATAAAACTTGAGATCAATACCAAGATCAAGGTGAATATTGTAATCGACTTTTACATAAAACATCACACCGTGGAGCATCATGGGTAGTTCCTTCTATTTCCTCTCCCAAATGGCCTACAAATTTATGAAAGTCAGTCATAAGTTTTGGTCTCTAGAATCAAACGACGATCCATTCTTGTTAGTTATCAATCCATTGTTACCTGCAACACCTACAAACTCACAAATATAAACCACATTGACCCAAACCAAAAAAAGAACTCACAGACAAATTCGAACAACAGAGAGATAGTAAAGAAGAAGAATGCAAAAAAGATTGTCGGAAAGTGTAATTTGAAAGACCTTTTTAAATTTTAGTCTAGGAGTAGGAAATCAATAACAGATATGTCAAATCTGGATCAAAAGTTTCTTGTTACCTCCATCAAAGATCCCCAACAATGAAATATATAATGTATCTAAATGTGATAGCTTGAACCACAATCGGCTATCCTTCCCTAAGCTCTGATGTATCGGTCTTTTGTGTTTAGGTTTCTCAACTTGATGATTACTTCAGAATGGATACTAATGGAATAACAATAGGTATTAAAGTCTCTAAGGGCGGCAACCAAAACAAAACCCTAAATTGCATTTAAGGAATGAGAATGATTTATGGAATAAATCTAATCAAGGAAGGAATACGATATTTCATAATTGAATTTCACGTTATTTTCATAATCAAATCATGTGATTGAGTGAGAAAGACGTAGAGACAGGGGATAAGGCTAGCCGCATAAAATAGTTGTACATGGTGTTTTAGAAGTTATACCTCTTAAAATTCAAGAAATGTTGAATATTTTTTATAAGATAGTGAAGATATATATATATATATATATATATATATATATATATATATATATATATATATATGTGTGTGTGTGTGTGTATTTCAAAAAAAAACTCACTTTGTTTTCTTTGTTTTTTGAAAAGTTATGGTTTACTTTTTATTAAAAAAATAATAAATATATCAAAATTCGCAATTTTTGTACTATTTAAATATAGATTATTATTGATGTAAAAAAACATTTTTTTCGAAATTTTAGCTCATGTTCGCATTATGAATCTGCTGAGAACTGAATTATTTTAAGTTCAAGTAGGCGAGGTGGTTTCGGGTTATTGCTACAGGCAAGAATAAAGGGAGGATACAATTGAAGAGATCATGGTTAGGAAGTCTTCTTATTATGTTCTTGACGTCCGCTGGAATCCTTCCAGGTAGAATTCGAAGATTGGTCAGATCGAGCGCAAAGCAAGTTGCTGTCAAGTTATGTTTTCCAGGACGCATGTGTTGTCCTTACAACAGAAAGTCGCTGGGTAGGAACTTGTTGTGGTCAATAGTTCCTTTGGTAAATGCCAAGGATTTGAGAAATGATCATTTAATTCACTCTAGGTAGGCATTAGATATAAAGGATATGGTAAGCTCGCAGTGTGGGTTTGCTATTTATTGTCATGGATGGGCAGGTGTTGATCTGTCGACCAACTTGTTTAACACCCATAAAAATCAAGCCAATTTAAAACTTTTTAAAACATTTAAAACCACTAAGTTATTACAATTTGTTTTCAAAATAGTTTAAGCATCAGAGTATCCCCAGAATCAAATCATGAAGGTATAAAGAGGTGCACGATCACGCCTTTGCCTTCCTGAAATCCTCAGAAGTACCTGAAACAATAATCGATAGATGTAAGCTCGAAGGCTTAGTAAGTTACCCCCAAAATACCAACGCCATACATGTATGACCATATCATATAAACAAATAAGCAAACAATACAGCATGCGTAATGAGCCATCAGTCTGACTGGACCGAATCCCGGTCCTCAGTCTATCTGAACCGCTCTCCGAGCCCTCGGCACGTCTGGACCGCCCTCCTCGGGGCCTTCAGCCTATCCAGACCGCTCGCTGGGCCTTCGGTCTGACTAGATTTGCCCAGCCCGGGCCTGCAGTCTACCCGGTCCGCCCAGGGTGTTTTGGCCTACTGCACACAGCAGGACCTGCCTCAACCCTTTCCCCAAACCAACAAACATGTGCACATACGTATAAACAAGTAAACATGCAGATCTAACCGATCAATAACATAGCAACCATCTTATAACCAGGATATCGATCTAACCGATCTCTAGCATAGCAACCATCCTAAACCAGGATGAAATCTAACATAGCAACCATCCTAAACCAGGATGAAATCTAGCATAGCAACCATCCTAAACCAGGATGTAATCTAACATAGCAACCTTCCTAAACCAGGAAGTAATCTAGCACATCAACCATCCTAAACCAGGATGTAATCTAACATAGCAACCATCCTAAACCGGGATGAAATCTAGCATAGCAACCATCCTAAACCAGGATGTATTCTAACATAGCAACTTTCCTAAACCAGGAAGTAAATCATAAAGGGCCGGCCTTGGTTCCGTAGACCCTGTTGATATAGTGAGGAGAACTCACCTGGCACTGCTGAAGTCCCGTAGACAAAACTCCAGCTGCTGGTTGACAGATTCCCAAGCTGTCAACATCAAACAACACCCAATTAATAATTGGGTTCCAAGCCCAAGGTCCAACTCACACTACAAAGCCCAAAAGTCAAATAATGGGCCCAAGCCCAATATATGGCCCAATTTTCCAAATTGGGCCCAGACCTGTACATGGTCTTTCCTTAAGGCCCATCCAATTATTCCAATCCAATTCTCATGGCCCAATATCACATAATCATTGTGGCCCATCTATGACCCAATTTTCCAAATTGGGCCCAAGTCCTCACATGGGCCTTATCCTAAAGCCCATCTAATTATTTTGGCCCATTAACTTGTTCTTGGATAACCCATCGATAGTCCAATCGCCAAAGCCCAATAGGAAGGCCCAACTCAAGGCCCATGTGAAATTAGGGTTTTCACATGAAATGACGATTAGGGTTAAGTGTTCCTACTTAACCCATTAAGGACTTAATCCACTAAGGACTTAATCCATTAAGTCCAATAATGCTTTAGATTAATTTTTTTTACCAATGATTATAATTTAATATTTTAAGTTTAATAATTCCAAGTGCGGGTCCCGCTATTTCCCAAAATTAGGGTTTTATGCAATTAGGGTTTTCCAAACCCTAATTAAAGTTTCCAACCCAATACTAGTCCATTAGTCACATGGTTGGGCTTTTAGGTCCATTAGGTCTTCATTGGGCCCATTAAGGTCTCATTGGGCCCACTAGGGTTTAGTGGTCCTTTTGTCAAAACATCCAACGAGTCTCAACCAAGCAAGGCACACCACCACCCAACACGGCAGCCGGTGGCGACAGGAGGCGGCAGCCACCACCTTACGATGGTGGTTTAGAGTTTTCTTACTATTCCGATCAATACAATATTACAACGAGATAACCAAACACACACACCAACACACACTAAGCTACACACACTCATAATGACACACACACCTAATTTCATAGCAAAACGCACACACACACACACAGCCGCACCGTGGCGGCAGGTGGTGGTAAAGGGTGGCAGCCACCACCTCACGGTGGTGGTGGTGGCCCACTTTTTCTTCCGGTTTACACAACCACACTTAATACACCCTAGCAATGGAGACACCCAAAAACACTTCTGTTGCGAAGTAGATCCAGCCACCCACCTGGCGGCGTACGATGGCGGCGGCGACTCGGAGTGGCGGGCAGCGGCGGCGGCTACTGTTGGCAGCAGCACTCCATAGCCACACGGAGCGGCGGGACGATGGCGCATCAACAGAAAGGGTAGGGAAGATGAAGGTTCTTGGTCTCCCACCGGAATGAAGGCAGCGACAACCGCGACCATCCCTCTTGTCGGAAACCACGACCGGAGACGACGATAGTTCCGAGTCCTCGGCGGTTATGGTGCATCGGGGGTCGCCATGTTGCCACAAACGAAGAAGAAACGTCGAATGGGTGCTTCAACTGTATAGAAGAAGAGTGGCTCCACCACAGTCTCACTTCTCCGGCAGCAAACGGTGGTTGCTCCATGGGTTCACGACCCCATGGCGATGGTGGCGTGGTGGCAGAAGTCATAGGAGTGAAAGAGGAGGCTGCTGCGGCAGGGAGTGGGGATTATGCCTCCACCAGAGCATGACAACGAGGATAACGACGCCTTGAGTGGTGTTGGGTTGCCAACCCTAGCAGCGGCGGCTGGCATAGGGAGCTCCGACTTCATTAGGGAAGTGGCGGCGGTTGAAGGTGAGAGGGAGGTACAAGGGTGGCGGCTGCGCCTTCTCTTAGGGTTAGGGTTTAACGGATGCAAGGTGATGGGTTTAATACCCGTGCGTACAAACTTCATGTGCAAAGTACAACTTTGGTCCCTCCTTCCCAACTTCTTTTCAATATAAGGCTAAAATTTACAAAACAACCCTCAGCATTCAAGATCCTTTCAATTCAAGTCCTAAAATTACCATATGTCCCCTTCATGACAAAAATATTTTCAACTTAGGTACATAATTTACCCTTTTAGCCCCAGGCATCCAAAATCCTTTCATATTAAGTCCAACTGATACCAAACACCCCCCGACTACTGAAAATCTTTACAGAATAAGTCATGAAATTACGCTTTAACCCCCGAAACACCAAATCATGTCATTGGACTTCCCGAAACCAGCACCCTGCTAATTATTATTTAATTATTTTATTTAAATGGGATGTTACAACTCTCCACCACTTAAATTTGATTTCGTCCTCGAAATCGTTTCTTATCATTCCTTACACTCCACATGACTGGAACAACACGGTCACAACTATAAGCATACCCTAGCCTTTCCAAGGTGGCCGTAATCAATCCTTACAGGGTTCTAAAACCTAAAGATAAACAAATTCCTTGCAGCACACTTATACTTGACAGAAAACTCATCCGGAATACCGGATTCCTGCCCGGTTGCTGAACCAACGAGCGATCTTACAGTCGCTCCACGCGGTTTCCAAAGGAAACCCGACTAGCAATAACTGCCCTAGCTATATCGCCACTCATGACTCCATCAATCCTTCCGGTCCATCCGACCATAATGACCCGACAATCCGTCGCCATCGAACCAAACACGAAAAGTGAACGCTACCAGAATAATGTAGTCTTACATCATGTCCAGTCTCCACTACCTTCCGTTCCCTGATTTCGATTATGCTGTGGTCTACCCATAATCTTGTGAATTGGCACACTCCGGCCTAATCATCTGAACAAATTACTGAATGCTACGGGCCTCCCGCAGTCTCACAACACTTCCCTCACTAGCTGACCGCTAGATCTAACAGATCACATACAGAGTCTTCAGCATGGCTGGACCATCTTACCGAACCTTCAGCATGTCTGCACCGCCTCTCCGGGCCTTCAGCCTGTCTGGACCGTTCTCCGAGCCTTCGGCCTGACTGATACGCCCCGCTGGCCTTCAGTCTATCCGGACCGCTCTAAGTCTATTGTGCATAAACCTGGACCCATCCTGGTGCCCTTTCCCATATAGCCAGTTCTCCCCCCACTTGGGGTTCGAACTCCTAATCTAACCCACATACTACAATCTCGGCCTAACTCTAGACCCATGTTGATCGCCCACCCTTTTGGGAATCGTGGTCTGATCTCTGACCCACGTATCTACTTCATATGCTATTAACCCGCACACCTGTGTTAAATGTACTGCCGAGCCCTGGCAGCTTACAACCCTCAATCTATCAATCCAAAAACCCTCAAAGTCGAGCACACACTCGATCAATCACCCGTACTGAACTCAACTAATGACTAGAACCCCAAACTGATTCCCCAAATTCTGCTATCAAGTACCAAAAAGACGCGTTTCTCATGCTGGGGAGTTTTACTGAACCCCCAACTCACACAACCCTCAAACCAAACAGCCAACTTTGGCTTCCTTTCTCCATGACGGGGATACGAAACTTACCCCAGTTTCAAAATTGCTCCCGCTTCTGAAACCCTAGATAATTCTCCCCCACTTAGATTCGACTAAGTTTTCACACTGCATGAAAGTTTGAGAATCTCCAATCTTTCTCACTTTCCAACGATCGATATGACGACCAGTTGTTTCCAACTAGTACTCCATTACTAGGCAATCCCAAAGGATCACACACTTCTAAGAACCAATTGAACACTCCCTGAATTCTAGTGAAATCAACAGTCCCAAATGCTCGAATGATCCCACACCCAAATCTTGAAGTCCAAACATAGATGCTCCAACTAATGTCTCAACAACGAGCTATTTCCCTTGGCGCTTTCCTCCGCCAATCAATAACGGTTACTAAAACCACTGCATCCTGACAATGCTGAATAAACATCCTGTGGGACCCTATCTGTAGACCTTCCATATAATACCGTTCTTTCCAGGGTGCTACACACAAATCTCCCGCTTTGGGGTTCTAGAAATCGTATCTTTCAGGGTCTCGCACCCTGACTCACTCACTAGCTCAATCGTCCATAGCTGAATCGCAGTAGCTGAAACAACCTCTGCCCTAAACCGGGCTAAAACTGCTCCCAAGACATAGTCTCCAATCCCGAAAGTGCAATAGATCGCACAATCAATCCTTACCTCTTGATACGAGAGATCCAAGGCGAATCGGATATTAGCTCCTATGGGTCGGAATGGTAATCGCGTACGCCTCACAAGATACTCATGCCACATCGACCCACCCGAGATCACCAGCGCCGAAATACTGTCGCCAACCCCTGCGACTAACTGACCCGAGATGGAACACAACCTGATCCTGGGGTCCCAAGTCTGCTCACTCCTTTGAGCTCGAAAACTGAAAGGGCACAATCCTTGCCCTATAAAACGACATTCCAACCCACCAATTAACCCTTCTACTTCTAGCTGCAAAACCCCAGCTGAACATAATCCTCACTCCTTTCCGGAGTCCTCGCGACTCACATTCCAGCCTCGAGCAAAACCCCCGAAGCCTCAAATATAGAACCTCATGTGCTAGACTCTCCCGCTCGACCCGCAGAATGTAACGAGTACAAAATATCTCCCTGGTCCCAAGTAACTGCAGCCCTCTGCTCATCAGAATATGTCCCGGTAACAAGTCCCAGTACTAGAAAGCTCGACCAGCTCCTCCCCTTGCCGTCGTTACAGCTGCTATAGCTGCCGCGGCAATCGTCTCGGCAATGGCTGCATAGTGCTCGTCGAAATACTCAACCATGGCGGTCTTAATAGACCCAAACATCTCCAGAAACTGTCCCCAGACAAACTTGATCACCTCCTCCCGGATGATCTCACTGACATGGTCATCTGACAATGCTGGCCTATCCTGGCTGCCAGCTCCCGATCCTAACCTGGATCCGGTCTCAAGACGTCTCGTAACCACCATTCTAGTATGACACCAGAAAGATCTCTGATAATCCATATCATGACAAGGGACCAACTCTCTACCCAACCCTAGGGGGTTGTGACTTCCTTGCTACGCGTATGGGTCCTGTGCTTTCAGTAGTACGGGCCCATACTACATTCCACACCTACCCATATTTGTCTCAAGTATCACCACAACACCCTAACCATATACAAACATAGCGGGTACTCAATCCTCACTCCTAGAGGAATACTGAATATCTCATGACTGGCCTCCCGGCCTCTCACGACCCACCCATCCATGAAACTTCCACCAACCCTGCAGTACTAGTGTGTGCTAGCCATACATAACGCTGGACCCTATAGACTTTCGAATATCTAATCCTACCCTAAGCTCCCAATCAAACAAGAACAGAACATAAGGCCAAATCAAACATTCTCAGGCTATAAGATCTTAATTATGTATAACATTGATGCATACACTAAGCAACTACAGTAATGATGTCAATCTCATATAAAGGAAACCCTAGGCTAGCAGGCATCATGTAATCAGGCAATACTATCATGCAATTCCTGAAGATCCCTAGCCTAACACTAGCATGTTGTTCTAACATATCACATAATCAAATAACTGTATGGTATTTTGGGGTCTACTTACTGGCTTCGGCTAATCGTACACCATGCATCCTCCTTTACTTATTTTGAAAACCATTTTAGAAATCATTTTGAAAACCTTTCCTTGATTTGAGACTGGATTCACACGAATGTTCCTCCAATTCACTCAAACCAAGGCTCTGATACCAACTTTTAACACCCATAAAAATCAAGCCAATTTAAAACTTTTTAAAACATTTAAAACCACTACGTTATTACAATTTGTTTTCAAATCATGAAGGTATAAGGAGGTGCACGATCACGCCTTTGCCTTCCCGAAATCCTCAGAAGTACCTAAAACAATAATCGATAGATGTAAGCTTGAAGGCTTAGTGAGTTACCCCCAAAATACCAACGCCATATAGGTATGACCATATCATATAAACAAATAAGCAAACAATACAACATGCGTAATGAGCCATCAGTCTGACTGGACCGAATCCCGGTCCTCAGTCTATCTGGACCACTCTCCGATCCCTCGGCACGTCTGGACCGCCCTCCTCGGGGCCTTTAGCCTATCCGGACCGCTCGCTGGGCCTTCGGCCTGACTAGATTTGCCCGGCCCAGGCCTGCAGTCTACCCGGTCCGCCCAGGGTGTCTTGGCCTACTGCACACAGCAGGACCTGCCTTAACCCTTTCCCCAAACCAACAAACATGTGCACATACGTATAAACAAGTAAACATGCAGATCTAACCGATCAATAACATAGCAACCATCCTATAACCATGATACCGATCTAACCGATCTCTAGCATAGCAACCATCCTAAACCAGGATGAAATCTAACATAGCAACCATCCTAAACCAGGATGAAATCTAGCATAGCAACCATCCTAAACCAGGATGTAATCTAACATAGCAACCTTCCTAAACCAGGAAGTAATCTAGCACATCAACCATCCTAAACCAGGATGTAATCTAACATAGCAACCATCCTAAACCGGGATGAAATCTAGCATAGCAACCATCCTAAACCAGGATGTAATCTAACATAGCAACCTTCCTAAACCAGGAAGTAAATCATAAAGGGCCGGCCTTGGTTCCGTAGACCCTGTTGATATAGTGAGGAGAACTCACCTGGCACTGCTGAAGTCCCGCAGACAAAACTCCAGCTGCTGGTTGACAGATTCCCAAGCTGTCAACATCAAACAACACCCAATTAATAATTGGGTTCCAAGCCCAAGGTCCAACTCACACTACAAAGCCCAAAAGTCAAATAATGGGCCCAAGCCCAATATATGGCCCAATTTTTCAAATTGGGCCCAGACCTGTACATGGTCTTTCCTTAAGGCCCATCCAATTATTCCAATCCAATTCTCATGGCCCAATATCACATAATCATTGTGGCCCATCTATGACCCAATTTTCCAAATTGGGCCCAAGTCCTCACATGGGCCTTATCCTAAAGCCCATCTAATTATTTTGGCCCATTAACTTGTTCTTGGATAGCCCATCGATAGTCCAATCGCCAAAGCCCAATAGGAAGGCCCAACTCAAGGCCCATGTGAAATTAGGGTTTTCACATGAAATGACGATTAGGGTTAAGTGTTCCTACTTAACCCATTAAGGACTTAATCCACTAAGGACTTAATCCATTAAGTCCAATAATGCTTTAGATTAATCTTTTTTACCAATGATTATAATTTAATATTTTAAGTTTAATAATTCCAAGTGCGGGTCCCGCTATTTCCCAAAATTAGGGTTTTATGCAATTAGGGTTTTCCAAACCCTAATTAGGGTTTCCAACCCAATACTAGTCCATTATTCACATGGTTGGGCTTTTAGGTCCACTAGGTCTTCATTGGGCCCAATAAGGTCTCATTGGGCCCACTAGGGTTTAGTGGTCCTTTTGTCAAAACATCCAACGAGTCTCAACCAAGCAAGGCACACCACCACCCAACACGGCAGCCGGTGGCGACAGGAGGCGGCAGCCACCACCTTAAGGTGGCGGTTTAGAGTTTTCTTACTATTCCGATCAATACAATATTACAACGAGATAACCAAACACACACACACCAACACACACTAAGCTACACACACTCATAATGACACACACCTAATTTCATAGCAAAACGCACACACACACACACAGCCGCACCGTGGCGGCAGGTGGTGGTAAAGGGTGGCAGCCACCACCTCACGGTGGTGGTGGTGGCCCACTTTTTCTTCCGGTTTACACAACCACACTTAATACACCCTAGCAATGGAGACACCCAAAAACACTTCTGTTGCGAAGTAGATCCAGCCACCCACCTGGCGGCGTACGGTGGCGGCGGCGACTCGGAGTGGCGGGCAGCGGCGGCGGCTACCGTTGGCAGTAGCACTCCATAGCCACACGGAGCGGCGGGACGATGGCGCATCAACAGAAAGGGTAGGGAAGATGAGGGTTCTTGGTCTCCCACCGGAATAAAGGCAGCGACAACCGCGGCCATCCCTCTTGTCGGAAACCACGACCGGAGACGACGACAGTTCCAAGTCCTCAGCAGTTATAGTGCATCGGGGGTCGCCATGTTGCCACAAACGAAGAAGAAAAGTCGAATGGGTGCTTCAAATGGATAGAAGAAGAGTGGCTCCACCACAGTCTTGCTTCTCCGGCAGCAAACGGTGGTTGCTCCATGGGTTCACGACCCCACGACAATGGTGGCGCGGCGGCAGAAGTCGTAGGAGTGAAAGAGGAGGCTGCTGGGGCAGGGAGTGGAGATTATGCCTCCACCAGAGCACGACAACAAGGATAACGACGCCTTGAGTGGTGTTGGGTTGCCAACCCTAGCAGCGGCGGCTGGCAATGGGAGCTCCGACTTCATTAGGGAAGTGGCGGCGGTTGAAGGTGAGAGGGAGGTACAAGGGTGGCAGCTGCACCTTCTCTTAGGGTTAGGGTTTAACGGATGCAAGGTGATGGGTTTAATACCCGTGCATACAAACTTCATGTCCAAAGTACAACTTTGGTCCCTCCTTCCCAACTTCTTTTCAATATAAGGCTAAAATTTACAAAACAACCCTCAACATTCAAGATCCTTTTAATTCAAGTCCTAAAATTACCATATGGCCCCTTCATGACAAAAATATTTTCAACTTAGGTACATAATTTACCCTTTTAGCCCCAGCCATCCAAAATCCTTTCATATTAAGTCCAACTGATACCAAACACCCCCCGACTACTAAAAATCTTTGCAGAATAAGTCATGAAATTACGCTTTAACCCCCGAAACACCAAATCATGTCATTGGACTTCCCGAAACCAGCACCCCGCTAATTATTATTTAATTATTTTATTTAAATGGGATGTTACAACTTGAGAGTTTGGTATGTGTTTTTTCGTGTGGGATCTATTCAATTGTGCTGGGAATCATTGGGTCTAGTTGTCGATCCGTCTCCGATTGATTGGTCATTCTATTCAGTATCGACATTTGGGAGTCAAGGGTCTCCATGTAGTAATAGTCAAAGGTGCAGTTGGTGTAAGGACCCTTAATATAGTTTTGTTAGTGGTATAATTAAGGTTCGGGATGTGTGTAGCCAAGGTGTTTGGTTGAGGTTCTGTGAGCTCTAAAAGAATTGAATTTGGCGGTTAGCCTGGTAATGGAAGTCCGAATGTCGCAACATCGTTGGTAATCTTCTAGGTGTGGCCTCAGGTCTACACTGTTGGGATTTGTATACTACAACATCCTATGGTGCACATACAACCCTAAATTCCTTGGATCTATGTTTTCTTTAATTATACATGTAATGGTGTTTCCAAATCATTAAGCCTATAACTAGCATGCAATTGACATAAACAATATATAATACTAGTTAGGATGACATACCTTTTATATAGCTTGAAACCTTGTTGTATTTGGCCTTAAGAGCTTAGCACTAATAGTAAATGCCTCAAATGGCTCACAACACACCTATGACAAAAGGTGGCTCTTGAGAGAGAATCTCCATGCACCAAAAACACCTCCAAGAACTCCAAGAACTACAGGTGGCGATTTTAGCTATGGAGAGATGTATTTATATGTAGGATTCCAAGGGTCATGGGTATAACCCAAATCCATACCCATGGGTTTTATGATCCATGGTTCATGTGACCCAACTCTTTATGTATCCATACATAAACTTGGCCCAACATGGATCATAAGCCCAATACATATAAATATAACTAATTACTACAATTAGTCCCCATAGATTTAATTAGTCTCTTTTGATCACTAAATTAATTCCAAACTAATTCTTGATCAATACTAATTAAACCATATGATTTCATATTAATATATTATAACTTATAATATATTAATAAATCATAAATAACTTCTTCTCAAGAGTCCATCCTATCAAATTGTCCTGATGATATGCAACCCAAATGGACCATGCTACTCTCGGGTCAAGTACATACCAATTATAGTTATGGGCTTAGACATCTAATCCAACAGCCTCCCACTTGGATAAGTCTAATAACTATTATTGCAAGTATGACTCCAAAACCCGACTAGCAATCGTAGCTCTTAAAGCCGCTGTCAAACTCTGACCTAGTCAATGACGTGTCCATTAGATAAGGGATCATATATTCCTAGATTCTAGATATCATATGGACAGAGACATGGATTATAATCATTCTCTCTGTCCATCTGTTGTTTTCCGATTTCCTATTTATGACGACCGACTAATTGAACAAATCAAATCAGTCTAGGTCCGGCCGAGCACTTAGGTTTGTCATCACTAAATCATCGAGGGGCCCACAGATATCGCTTTTATCCCTCTAAGGGTAAAAGGAATGGATAAAATTCGACTTAAATGCTTGTTGTATTTACTCATCAAATCACACACAACAATGCGTTTTATAACACCAAGTTACTGGTGCATTTTCACATTATCAATGTGCAACCGACTTGTAAATTATAACTCACATGTCTTGGTTTCAAGAATATAAGATATTATCGTCTCATGATCACTCGTGATAAAGTCCATGAAGTGATTCAAATGAGCGTGGGTTTAATCCAATACTCGAATCTTATTCCAGGAGCACTCATGAATACTGCAGCTATGTCTAAAACACCTAGACAAACTACAGACCCATTCATGACAGTCTTTCCTCAATACCTACTTCCAAAGTATGATCGACTGTGGATGGTTTGAATAACCTAGTTATCCGGGAAGTCAAAACATGCAAAGTGAAACACAAGAATAATACTAATCCTATATGGCCCCAAAACTTTTGAGTGTAAATAAAACACCTTTTATTTAATCACCATATTGATTACACATTATTCATTGTATAATTTTTCGAATAATCAACTTAATACTTGAATTAAAACAATAGTTATGCTATGCTCCAAGCATGCATACTATGTTTACCTATGGTCCTTTCTTTGTGAAATAGATCAATTGACAACATTTCAATGATGCTCATTTCACAATTCCAAATCCTTATTGTAAATGTAAGAATACAAAATTCTTGTCATTTACTATAATCTGTTAGATTCTAAACTATTATGCAATGATCCTCTTGTAATGACTATGCACAAAAGTCACAAAGACTTGGCAACAGAAATTACAAAGTATTCCAATGGAGAGCAATTCCATGGAAGTGAAGTCTCAAATTAAAAGTACATTACTTTGAACATCCTTCTTGCATTAAGTTTTCTAATCTTACACAGATTTAAAGAATAACTTCCACTTATGGAAACATTTCCATATTCCCATTTTGACTCTCACTTCTGAACAAGAGTTGCCTCTTTTCAGAATATGTCAATATGGTCGTTCCAAAAATTTACACCATACTTCCAATTGTCCATGAGCAACCAATCTTTGGTAAACCTCAGATTGTCCTCGACAATTGCTTAATCATTTTAGTCATATCCAGCTCTAGTCCTTCTTCCCTCTTAATGCCCTAGGCATTTGGAAAATTTAGAACGGATGAATATTATAGCACATGTAATCGATCCTATACCCGAAGCATATGGGACACGATTCATGATGTCTCACATAAAGACATGATACTCGACCAGTCTTTTGCTATAATTTTTCTATTTGCCATGTTCTCACAATTCGGACTATGAAGAGGGATGCCGTAATCATAATCGAATTTTGAGAACGCAATTAGCATTTCCATATATGGAATTTCCTTATGTTGAACCATTCCAACATAACATTCATATATATACCTGACTAAATTTGATTAAAATCTCCATCTAAGCTTTTAGAATTGGAATGAAGTATAATTTCCTCTCCCTTAATTATAGCAAAACAACTTTTCAAACCCTACAAAGTACACTTTGCAACTTGAAACTTTTGTTTTCTATAATTAACATTGCTAACTTGCAATACTTAACATAATAATCATGTTCCCACTAACATGATAATTATATCCTTATTAGCATAACACTTATGCTCCCACTAGCTTTGACATATATCCTGAAATCAGCTGGAATTCTAGAAATCAATACTTATTGACTTTCTTACCAAAGTTTAGATTTCTGATCTTCCCAAAATCATACACCTTTCCTCAGATAGCACACATGCGTGTCTAAACAATTTTAGGACTATGAAGAGAGATGCCGTAATCATAGTCTCAATTGTTTATACCTTTGTCATTTCTCACAATTCGAACTATGAAGAGGGATGCTGTAATCATAATTGAATTTGAGAAATGCAAATATCACAATTGCTAACTATTTAAATTCTACTTAGTGAAGGCGTTTCCTCACCATTATTTTCATGAATCGGAGAGAAACCTTATGACACTTAGATTTTATGGTGTATGTGTTCTTATCCATGTGAATTTGTCAATACCATGATCACAAAACAAGGTTAGTGACAAATCCAAACTCATATGGACTGAACTTGTTCAATCTTAATTTCTTGCCACCTAGAAACACAAGGCCTACCATTGCTTCCAGGTTGTTATGCAAACAATTGAGAACTCATGGAACTCACATGCATAGTCAACTTCAACTTAAATGGGCACAGAAACAAGAATACGTCAACACGATAGGTTCCAAACCTCAAGTTGTGTGCTAGTGATTAACAATAGGTTTTATTTTTGATTAGTTCTTGAAACTTTTCAAGATCTTTAAGACTCCCACTAATCTCTTGACATATAAGATTCTCTTTGTCAAGAACCATTCCTTGACAAACAAATATTCAAGAGTTAGTGCGAATTCTTATCAAGAAAAACACTTCACACTATTGGTCTTAGTTGGTATTTGTTTTATCTAAAACATCACAGCTTACCAATTTCAAATGTACAGAGTAAGAAAACATTTTACTCTACATTTGACAAGTGTTATAAACCTTTCCTAAGATTATGTCACTCAAGGCTAAATCTGAGAGTATGACTCTAAGACTTGATTTTGGAACGAAGTATGATTCATCTTTTGATTTAACCATTTCAACAATTCATGATTCCTCTAAGCTAAGCAGTGGTAATTCTAAAGATTCCCGGGGGGAAAAATAGAGATGTCTCCTACGCTTAGCCATACAAATGCACTAAGATGTCCTTAGAAGATCACTTGTGATATAGTTTCATAATCACTAAGATAATCATAAACCAAGATACTCAAGTACTCTCCCATCTCTTCAGATTGGAGAAACTTTTATCTTTCTGCCTAATTTGATTCTTCTTATTCGTTCTGCTACACAGTGAAATCTATTCCAATGTTTCAGAATTACACCTAAAATTGTAAGCATAACCATATTTACTAAACTTTAGTAAATCATAACGAATAGTCTTATCGATCTTTGTGGTGGACTTGACTAGCGCACAACCTAGTGTACCCGATTCCCTAGTTCTTCACTTGACTCACATATACATGTGAACAAGGAATTAGTCTTAATTTCCCAAAGATGAAAATTCTCATTCATCATACAATACAAGTTGCACGATTCCAAGTTTTGTATCCAACTGAAACTTGGTTGATGAGAATCTTTCCTTATTTGGTAAATTATGACACTACCAGAAACGAAAGAATCAAATCCATTTTCCAATATTGCTATCAATGATAATTTTCATAAATGCCATTGTAAGGATATTTAAAATAAAATAAAATCAAGATTTTTCTTTTTATTTAAAGAACTGCGGAAAAACTTATCCTTACAATGCAAATACATATGAAAACTTTGTTGTTATCAATTCCTAAGAAATATATCATAACTCCTAAGCAGCTCAAAATTCTGATCATCGGACCATGCGATCGAAATCCATCTCTTCACGATCAGAATCAACTTACTCTTCCTTTAAGCTTCCTTTGATTCTTCAAAACATCAAAATGTAATTTAATTACATCATGTGTAAAGAATCTCCAAATAGGAACTTAATAGAGTTAGATAATGGACTTTACCTGAAGTAGAGTCAAACCTTTTGACTTTACCATCCTTATGATCTTTCAGGTAGTCAGGGCAGCTTTGCAACCAGTGTCCCTTTAAATGGCAAAAACAATCCCAGAGCCGGCTTTTCTCTTAAGTTCAAACTTTTTGACTTTAGCCAATTCCTCTCTCCTCGGAGAAGAAATCATTTCTGGATTGTTTCATGGAAACTTGGGAAGTAGTTCTTCCAATCTAATTTGCTTTACCAGTGCTCCAAAACATTGCTAATTCAGCAACAACAAGAAAATAGGTAATATCAATAAGGGTCATGTAGTGATCTGTCATCAGGGAGTGACTGAAGAACCAAGTCAACAGCCAGCTACCTCGAGACTTCGACACCCAACTCTCCCAGCCTGTCAATATGTAACTTCATCTCCAAGATGTAAGCACATATAGACTTTGCTTGCCAATAGGGATTGAGTGACCTTGAACTTGTGGGTTAGGGAGAAATATTGGAGGAGGTGGAGGAATTGAAGTATAATTTCCAGTCCCATTAATGCACGACAAAGGGGTTAATCTTTCACCTTGATCGCCATGTGGGATATCATCTTCATTAGGAAAGCTTTATCCAAAAGGATAAGGAGGACCATTGTTGTCTGAACTAGACATCTATGAGGGAGAAATTCAAGTTTAGTTGATTTAAGTCCTTAATATAACACCCAATATGAAATATTAAGGCTAGGACCCAACACATATTTTATAACTTGGAAGAGGGATGCCGTAATCCAAGCTACAAAATATTTGATGGTAGATAAATGACGATTTACCAATTTCCACCATGAAAAACGAAAATGAACTTTAGGTTTTAAATGAATTGAAACTCCTAGATCTTATGAGATTCATTGACCTTTTCAATGGCATGTTTAAATCTCGATTGTGCCCTTCAAGTTTGTGACTGGGATGCCGAGGATCACAAACAAGGAGTGAATAACCATGCAAATTAGCTTGGTACACCCAATGTTACAACCACCTAATCAATGTGCCGGTTAACCACACACGCTCCATTGATCTATGATTAACATCAAGCTACCCTTTGCCACGCATTGTTAGTCCCAGATTAGTGTGCCGGTTAACCACACTGTCCACACACGCTCCACTAACGACTTAACAAGGTGCAAAGTGCAATTTCATGGGTTAGCACCAAATTCACATTTTTCCTAAAGTAACTAAGATTGAGAATTTTAAAAAAAAATTTAGTTACTTTATATTTATCATTATACTTTTAATGAAGGGAGAATTAGTGTCCTATCCTACCCATTCGGCTAACAACCCTCCACCAGTCAAGGAAGCGGTGGGTGAGAGTGAACACCCATTAAACTGCCATTTTATAGGCAGTAACCTTATACCCCCTTATAGATCGGCTTCGTGACTGAGGCCTACTAACGGTAAGACTGAGTTATATATATATATATATATATATATATATATATATATATATAAGTATTAACTTTTAATATTATAATAGTATAAGTTTGTATTTTACACATTTAAAAATACTTGGTGGTTTAATATATTAATTAAACTATACTCTTAATTTAATTAACCTTAAACCATGTCATTATGGAGTTATTAACTTTCTTTTAATTAAACACTTTAATTAATTTCATAAATTCCATAAGGTTTGAATTTTAACCTTTTAAAATTCTAGGATTTGGAATTAAAATAATCATGAGAGAGACTTTACAAATTCCAAAACTTGAGGGCAAGTTTTGAAACTTGTCAAAACTTTTCAAATTCATAACTTATGAGTTTAAAGTGGTTTAATGAAAAACTCTTCAAGTTCCATAACTTGAGGAAAAGTTATGGAAGACTTTAAAATCATTTAAGAAAATAAGACTCTTCATTTTCATAACCTATGGAACTTTATGAGTTTTAAAATTCTTGAATGAGACTTTTCATGTAACTTGAGGACAAGTTACAAAACTCATATCAAGAATATTTTAGATCAAACTTCAAACAATAACTATCATCATACAACCTTCTATTGATCAAAAACAAACTCATAAATTAAGATAATTCATATCAAACAAATTTCAAAAATTAGTCTAATCATATAAACTAATACAAGTCTTGAAACTTTGACAATTATCCTTTATTTGGATGAGGATAATCATTACCATGACATCAAAATCAAATTTTATGAACAAAAACATTTTTTTTGGTAATGATCCTAATCCAAAACAGGCCAAAAAAACTCGAAAATCTGCATCCAGGATAGCCAACTCGTCGAGTGCATGAGCTGACTCGTCGAGTTGGTCAAATTTGTGAGAGGACTCGGCGAGTAACTAATCCAACTCGGCGAGTCCAAGGAAAAAACCATTCAACTCGTCGAGTTAAGCACTGAACTCGGCGAGTTATGCGGTCAGAGTGCAGAAAATTCGATTTTTTCACTTTGAAAACCAATAAAACATCAAGTATAATAGAAAACAACCCATGTCTCTGATACCACTGTTGGGATTTGTATACTACAACATCCTATGGTTCACATACAACCCTAAATGCCTTGGATCTATGTTTTCTCTAATTATACATGTAATGGTGTTTCCAAAGCATTAAGCCTATAACTAGCATGCAATTGACATAGACAATATATAATACTAGTTAGGATGACATACCTTTTATGTAGCTTGAAACCTTGTTATATTTGGCCTTAAGAGCTTAGCACCAATAGTATGAAATGCCTCAAATCGCTCACAACACACCTAGGACAAAAGGTGGCTCTTGAGAGAGAATCTCCCTGCACCAAAAAAATCTCCAAGAACTACAAGTGGCAATTTTGGCTATGGAGAGATGTATTTATATGTAGGATTCCAAGGGTCATGGGTATAACCCAAATCCATACCCATGTGTTTTATGATCCATGGTTCATGTGGCCCAACTCTTTATGTATCCATACATAAACTTGGTCCAACATGGATCAGAAGCCCAATACATATAAATATAACTAATTACTACAATTAGTTTTAATTAGTCTCTTTTGATCACTAAATTAATTCCAAACTAATTCTTGATCAATACTAATTAAACCATATGATTTCATATTAATATATTATAACTTATAATATATTAATAAATCATATATAACTTCTTCTCAAGAGTCCATCCTAACAAATTGTCCTGATGATATGTAACCCAAATGGACCATGCTACTCTCGGGTCAAGAACATACCAATTATAGTTATGAGCTTAGACATCTAATCCAACATACACAAGGTCCAATTTTGGCATGTCATGTTGAAATGTTGGTATTTGGATTGGTTCGATCAGGCTTCTGGCAACATTCTACATAATTTTGGAATTCCTCTCCAAATTTGGAAGTTCAATTGGTTTAATGGTACGTTGGTGGGTTTGTATAGCTTCATTTAAGGTGTGGGATCTTGTACTGGTTGTTAGGAGAATGTTTCTATTAGCGGTTGGGGTTCATCATTTCCCTCGATCCATTGGTACTTCGCTCTTTGGTTAAGGTTATGTGAAAGAAGGAACACAGTCGGCCAGAGGAGCATTGTTCTTTCCATTGGAGGTGTGAATTGTTGGCAGTCCAACAAATAATGTCGTGTGGAGTGTAGGGGGATTGAGTGTGATACTATGAGCGCATTCGGTCTGGCCTTATGGAATTGTTCTTATTGGATTTATTGTTTTTGAGTTTGGGAAAAAGTTCAATAGTTTATCTTATTTCCTAGTTTCATGCAAGCATATTTTGTCCGATGATGCGTCGGTAGCGGTTTAGACTGTGGAAGGATTGCGCGTTATAGAATGGTATGGCTCATATGGTTATTGGTAAGTGTTAAGTGGGATGTTGAATGGGTTCCTGAATGTCAGTGAGATGATGGTCGTGTACCTATAGGCCCGCCGGATGTGGTTCGGGAGTCTTCATGTCTATGGTTGGGTGATGGAAAGATCAGTGAGGAACCATGAGCTTCTCATTTCAATGGTTGGGTGGTGTCACGGCGTGTCGTGAACCATCATGGATTTCACTTATATGCGTTGGGCCGAAATTTATGTCGTGAAAACTCGTGTGTTGGGTTCATTGGTGTTTGGCATAGTTGGGTGTTCAAGCAATATGAAAAAACTACTGATTACTTAGTAGCTGATGGGTTTGGTTCGGTGATATTGCCATATTTATACATATTTTTAGGCAATAATTATTTACATTTTTACTAATAATTTGGTTATTTGCATAGAATAATGGTACTTATAAGTTAAAATTATATTTTGCAGCCAAATAGAAGCATTTTCGAAGATAGGGACTGAAATTGACAAAACATGGAACTTTGGAGGCTTGAAGGAAAGAAGAATGGAAAATTCAGCAAATGACGTACTCACGACGTGAATAGTTCATAACTCACGACGTGAGTGGAGAAGTCTAGAAGATATGCATCCGGGTGGAAGAATCCTTGTCGAACACGAAATTGTCATATTCACGACGTGAGACTTATCAACTCACGACGTGAATCCGGCAAATCCAAAAAGTATATAAACTCTAGGCCATTACGAATTGGGAACTTTTGGCTGATAGAAGGAAGACTTGGAGACGATTTTCAGAGGAGAAAAAGTTCTGGAATAGAGTTCACACCAAAGGAAGAGAGAGTACATAATTCATTCGATTGTTTGGTACTTTGACATGTTTATTACTTTGAATATGACTTATACTTGTTTGATTGCTGCTATGAGTAGCTGAATCCAGCTACTCCTGTTTAGCTAGATGAAGCTTTTGACATATGGTTTAGTTTAATTTATCATGGATTGTTAGTTGGTAATTTGCTTGTGTTCGATTTGTTACTACCTAGCATGTTAATAATTGTTTCTTTAGTTGCTTGAATTCATGTTCTGTGTAGTTAGTGAACATTAAACTGCATGAACTTGTTAACCTAGTTAATTAGTGAACACTATATTACTAGAGCTAGGATCGACCAAAATCTTAGATAGTAATTAAAGTAAATAAATTTAGCTGTGCTAGAGAACATAAATTATGACCATAATTGTGTTTGCATATTAAATCTTACATAGCATACCCATAATCTATAACTGGTTCTGTGTTTGATTGTGTGTGACCATGCATAGTTTTACATGAATTAGTCAATTATTAGTAAATTTGGACTCAGACTGCTAATAATATAATATTTGGTGACCAACCTGATAATCCATAATTGTTAATTAACCATAAGGAAGAAGTGGATTCGAACTAAACATGAGTGTTTTTAGTAATTGATTGAATTTGAGTAAAGTTCGTCTGATCTTGTAAAATCAGATAAAACCCTTTCAAGCTGTTAATAATTAGGTTAATTTAGTAGTAAGTAGATTAATTAGTTAACACCGTTCCCTGTGATCGACACCCGACTTACCCAACTATTCTATAATTCGACTAGGTACACTGCCTAGGTGCATTTTAGTTAGTTAAGTTAGTTAGGTTATAAATTATAAAAATAGTAGGTACTTTTGTGCACATCAAGTTTTTGGCGCCGTTGCCGGGGAACGGCGATTTAGTTGTTAATTTATTTGCATTAAATTAATCGATCCTTTTTGTGGGGTAAAACATGCAAAGAGTTATTTTTTTCAGTTTCAATTTTTTTCTGCATTACAAAACTCATGACGTGAGCGTTACAGGCTCACGACGTGAATCCCGTGATCCTCGTTTTCTTAGTTTTTAGTTTGTCTTTCTTAGTTCAGTTTTACGTTTTTGTTTATTTTGTTTATCTTGCAGAAGTACATGACCAGAGGGTCCAACACACCTTTGGTGCCACCTCTTGAAGATCTAGAGTCTGCCCTTCATAAAAAGAAAGATAAGAACGTGAAAGAAGATCAAACACCAAAGAAGACACCCTTACAAGAACTCAAGTCAGTGTTCTCAAAGAAGTCGGGGAAGAAAACGGGAGAATCAAGTTCATCTTCAAAGGACAAGAGCAAAGTTGAAAACCTAGAACCAACTCCTAACCCAAACGAATCAGAATACGAATCCGAAGCCGAGTTTGGACTATATACGAGCGAACCAGAAGACGAGCCACGCAACGAAATGGAAAATATTGATGAAATGTCCATGAGAGCTTACAAGAAACGTATCAGAGATGATGTTGGTCTAGGTTTGGTACAACCCGCGATTCCTGCCACTGCCACATTCGAGTTGAAGGGCCACATCCTTACTACACTGAAGGATATTCCATTCTATGGAAAAGATCATGAGGATGCTTTTAAGCACCTAGATGAAGTTAATGACATTGCGGATTATTTTAATGTTCCGAATGTGAAAAGAGATACCGTCTTATTAAGGATGCTTCCCGTTACTTTTAAGGGAGCTGCAAAAGACTGGTTGAAAGCACTTCCTCCGGGTACAATCACTACTTGGGCTCAAATGCGTGAGCGATTTCTAGATCAGTTTTGCCCACCTTAGACGATAGCTAAACTTAAGAAGGCAATAGCCAACTTTGAGCAACAACCGGGGGAGTCATTATACGAAGCTTGGGAGCGCTACAAGGGGTTGTTAAGGAATTGTCCTCAACATGATCTAAATGTTCAACAAGAGATGTCGATTTTCTACGATGGGGTCAATGTTATGTAAAGACAACTCCTTGACTCTCAAGGGCCATTGACAAAGAAGAATCCAAGGGAGGTCAAGGAGTTAGTTGAAGAATTCGCAAGACAGTCTCGTGAGTACCACAACCCAAGACAAGAAGGAGCAAAAGGTAGTGGGGGTGCACATTCTGATGAGATGGCTGCTATGATGGCGATGCTCAATACTATGGACCGAAGATTGACACAAATGGACCAATCAATTCATGCAATTAAAGTTGGGTGTGAACGATGCAATGGACCACACTTAACTAAAGATTGCAACTTGGAGGAGTATGGGAACAAAAGGGCTCAAGTTTGCTACTCGAGTGGGGATAAGTATGATGAGGATTGGAGAAAACCAAAGAAAGAGTGGCTGCCATATGATGAATACAAGAAGCAAAAGGAAGAGAAATTTAAGCAGACAGGCCGAGGCTTCTATCAGAAAGAGCAACCACCAGCCGAAAACAAAGTAAACTTGGAAAATATTTTGACACGATTTATGGAAGCATCCGAGAAAAGGCATGATGATACCGATGCAGTGCTAAAGGAACACATGAATATGATGAAAGAATAGCACAAAATGATGATTGACCAACAAGCTTCCTTAAGAAATCATCAAGCATCGATTCAGAGTTTAGAAGTCCAAGTTGGTCACCTCACTACTTTGGTGAATAACAAATTATCTTCACAACTTCCCGAAAAGAAAGCTCAACCTCATGTTATGGCTATTGATACTGAAGAAGAGGCAATCTATGAGTTTTTGGAGGCACTAGAAGTGGAACCAAAGCAGCCCGATCCAAAGTCGAAGAAGCCGAAGCTCGAAAATGAAGACATTGCTGAAACACCAGACTCACGTCGTGAGTCCTCCATGCTCACGTCATGGGCCCAGTCTGAACATAAAAAGTCAGAATCCGTTCCTGCTTATCAGCTGCCTTTGCCATTACCGTCCCGAGCTAATCTTAGTCCACTAGAAAGGGAACATCTGGAGTTTATTCAGCAAATAAAGGGTATTCCTATTAATACCCCGTTTATCGATTCGCTTTCAAAAATTCTAGAATACGCGAAGTTCTTACAAGATCTTGTAAACACTCGTCAGCAACTAAAGAAAAATTCTAAGGTCATTCTTAGTGAACAAAGCTCAAGAGCTGTATTGGGAGAGTTGCCTAAGAAAATGGGAGATCCTGACCGCCTCACTCTTCCATGTGAGTTTGGTAACAATTTGAAGACTTATGCTTTAGCCGATTCCGGGGCTAGCATAAATTTGATGTCATTTTTATTCTATCAAAAGCTGAACATTCAGAAAATAAAGGCTACAAAGATGACAATCCACATGGCCAACCGTTTAGTGACACAACCAAGGGGAATTGTAGAAGACATCCTTGTTAAAATTGGGAAATTTGTTTTCACAATCGACTTTGTGATTATGGATATGAAGGAGGATGTTAATGTCCCAATCATTCTTGGTCGCCCTTTGCTAAATTTTGTTGGCACTTTAGTTGATGTTCGTGAATCTAAGCTTACATTGAGGGTTGGTGATGATAAGGAAGATTTTGGAATACAAGAAGAATTTCAAGGATATGATGTTAAAGGTGAAGTGTTCAATATTGATGAAGATAATGAACTTGAAGAATTAGAAAAACTCATGGAGGAAGAAATCAAGACAATTAATCAACTCAAACGCACTAAACCAAGAGCATCTGTTCCATTTTTTGTTGAAGTCGTTGCCTACACAAAACCAACATCTTTGATAAGTGAGGAAAGTGATGAAATATCGAGTGATGATGACAAAGATGAGGTAACTTCCAAGGAGACAAGTCCAATGGTGAAGGAAGAAAAGATTCCTATGGAGTTGAAGAATAAAGAGAACTTGGAGAATAAAGGGACCAAAAGAAAGCTTGACATAGACGAAGCGAAAGTTAAAAAAGAAAACTCGAAGAAGGCGTACATTAGACGAGTTCAAGCTTATAAGAGGAGATGGAAGGAGCAGAAAATCCAGTTGGTGATGGACTCATCTGAAGATTCAACGTAGGAGGCACGGAGTCCGGCTCACGACTCCATCAAAAAGAAGCGCTTCTCGGGAGGCAACCCGAGTTTGGTTTGAATTTTCTTTCTTTTAGTTTTTGCGCCTTTTAGTTTTTTTTTAGTAATCGATCGTATCATTTAATTCATTTTGTGCATAATGAAACATTTAGAGTGGGGTCAGTTTAATTAAGTGGTAATAATTAATTACAATTTTAATTTTTAAGAAACAGACGAACTCACGGCGTGAATCATTATGGTTCACGACGTGAGTCTAGTATGACTTACGGATTCCTTTTTAGGCCGATATATTACCCAATTCATTAGCCTGATAGTAGTCCAGCCCACTTAATCTTTAAATTAAATGGCCCATTTGTATAGCCCAGATCGGCCTAACGACGTGAACAGGTAGCAATTCACGACGTGAATTTTGAACAGCACGGAACCACAGCTTAAAGACAGAACCCATTTGACCTAGTTCATTTCTTTATCTCCCACGAAGTGAGCGTGTTCCCTCTGGTCCCCATCTTCGCAATTGCGGCCGACATTCCTCCCATTTTCTTCTTGTGCTTACGTGATTCACCATTCTAGGTAATTTGATCATCTTTACATTGTTTATTGTTAATTTATTTACTGGATTTAAGGGTTAGGGTTTGCATTCCACTTGATTATACAAATCGATACCCTAAATCTGTGAATTTCTTGCTGCATGTGTTTATAATGAGTTTGAAATCGCCCTAGGAGTAAACCCCATTGACATTGTTGGCCCGATTTGATTTCTGCCTTGACCGATTCTACACTCTGCTTACGAATTCACGACGTGAATTCTTAGGGATTCACGACGTGAATCCTGGCCAATTACAGTTTCATTTTCTGTTTAATATTAATCTTTTGGGATGTTTTTGTTGGTCTTGTTTTCTGTTTATTTTTGCAGCAATGGCTCCCAGGAGAGAAATTCTGACAGGGGTGTCGAGTTTGCACCCCTTCTACGTTTTCCCAACGACTTTGCCTCGGGATATTTTGACACGGTGCAACAACCGTTTGGGGTGGCTACACAACCGTGAGTTTGCTGTTGCACCTACTATTAATTAGGCAAGGTTAAGGGAGGTTGGGCTTGTTGAACGAATGTCCTAGTATCTCACAAAAATATTTTTGGTAAATGGATTTTCCTTTACGTGTAAAGGGTGGAATAACTTGTTCAGAATTCAAGAAAGGGTGTACAAAGAACTTTGTGTGGAGTTCTTTGCAACTGTGACATTTCATGAGAATGTCCAAGATCCCACCTATCAGCGAGCATTCGGCATCCGTCTCGGGGGCGAATACCAAGAATGTAGTTTGGTGGAGTTCTCTTGGAGAATGGGGTTATACACGACCCAGGAAGCTATAACTCCAGAATTTGTTATGTTTTTACAGGAGGCGGCTCGAGAATATGAAAATGGGGCATCGGGGCTTGAGTTTTGGAGTAATATTGCATCCGGAATATTCAATTCCGGAGTGTCACCCGAGAGCAGCATAAGATCCCCCATTCACCGTTTGATACACCGATTCATCACTTTCTCCATCAATAATAGGCGCCATGGGGATAAGGTTACGAAGCAAAATTTTTTCTTTTTATGGTGCATCTTACAGCCGGGAGTGTGTTGTAACATTCCATATTTTCTAGCTCGCTTCTTGGCTGATTCTACTGCAAGTCCCCGCCCTGGAAGCCCTATCTGTGGTGGCCACTTCATTACTAAATTGGCCCGTTCTTATGGCTTAATCGTTCCCGGCATTACCCGCTCGTTGACTTGCATGGAGGGTAACGAGTTTACCATGGGATATATGGAAACTATGCGGGTTGTTAAGAAATTTTGGGTCCTATTGGGGGCTTGATCATACTGATGATGAGGGTGATGATGGAGAGCGGCCTGGTGCACAGTCTGAGCAACAACCACCGCCAAGGCCTCGGAGGAGTTATGTGATAGGTAGAGGAGAGAGAGGGCAACCGATGCATCAGCCCGCATCCATGGGAGGACCAAATTTTGGAGGTGATATGGCTGGTTATTTTGATCGGCTGTCTTTGAGTACTAATTGGATTGGTGGTACAATGGAGAATATGGTCTGACATTTCCAGATTGAGCAACCACCACATTTGGGTCACTACCCCATCTGCCCAACGTGGAACTCCTATCAACATTCGAGGGGAGATGGAGCCGGCACAAGTGGAGCACATCACGATGAAGAAGATGATGATTGATTTCTTATTTAGTTTTTATTTTTAATTTCGTTTGGTTTGGATTTGTTTAGTTTTAAACTTGATTTGGTTTGTAAGACAGTTTAGTTAATATGTTACTTCTTTATTTTCTGTGGTGGGAATTTTCCAGATTTGCTTATGGAGTCTCGGGAGAGGTCGGTTTAGATGAGAGCGTATACGAGCATCGTTAGAGTTTAGAGTCGCAAGTCAAGACCCACAATTTTAAATAAGTGTGGGGTGAGTCAAGAGAGAGGATAAGTGTAGAGAAGAGTCATAAAATCATATACTACCAACGTCTTACTCAATTAAGACATTTGTTTTAAGTTAAGAGGTGAAGACAGAACAGTTTTCTGTATGTCCAGTACTCACGTCGTGACTCCCTAAAATTCACGTCGTGAGTCAAGTTTTCATGGGTTTCTACTTTCCACGTTTTCTCGATTTCATGTCGTGGTCCTTCTTACAATTCACGACGTGAATCATGTTGTTTCACAAAGATGAAGCCCATTGATGCATTTTACTACATGGGTCACCACTTTTCTTCTTGGGATTGTTATGAAGATTACTTTGGCTCGGTTTCTTTACCATTTAATGTGGCGTATGCTTTCCCACATTATTCTTCTTGCTTGGAGATTTACACCACCTTTGTTGAAGTTTGGAGTCTCGATTCCATATTTTATTGACGCTTATTATATCTCGCAATGATAAAGATTCAAGTTCATATTTCGAAGAAGTTCCACATTCGAGATGCGCATTTTGTCCACACTTATGGAGTTCGATCACGCCACTATCCCAGGGGAGCCTGTTCCTTTTTCTCCCTTTTTATTACTTTTATTTAGTTTATGCATACAATGAGGGCATTGTATGTAATAAGTGGGGGGGTAGGAGGTCGAAAAAGTAATTGCTTAGATTGCTAAAAGTAAATTGCTAGAATTTAGTAAATTTTTTTAAAAAAAAGTTAGAAATAGATTTGAAATAATAATCTAAATAAAAATTTCTAGTAATAATAATAATTTGAACTTAAGTTGCTACTGTTGTGTGGGATGATCCGATGAGGGCTCAAATGTTTAGTTGAGCCAATATACGTTATAGTGCATTTGTGGCCTCCTTTATTCTAGTGAAATCATGGGACAAAAACACAACCTCGCTTAGTTTGAGGGATGCAATATGTTTAGCAGCCTATACTTGAAATGTATCCAGGAAAACTAATATCTTTAACCAATAAAGGTTGAAGTTAAGCGCCCCTGCTTAAGCATGTAGGTTTTGAGTGGAAAAAGTGAGATATTTATAAAAGAAAAAAAGAGAGAAATTACTGAAAAGTTGAAGAATTTTTGGAGCTATAGAAGTATCAAAGTTGAAGATCAAAGATCAAAAATTCTGAAAAAAAAGATCAAAAGTTGAAGATACCAAAAATTACACAAAGATGGCGAGTTCAAAGAAATTAAAGATCAAATATCAAGCAAGTGAAGAATTCCAAAGAGCTCCATAGTGTGGTATCTTAAAAGTTGTAATTCTCTAGTTTATGTATGCTTGGGTAGCTTTACAAAATACCTTGAGGTTAAAAAGATTTTCTGCGGATGGATTCGGAGGGATGCATAAAATGAGCATTGTTCAAAAGAAGTGGGTGAGTGTTTATGAGGATTGTGAGTATTTAGAATTGAGGGGGGTTACTTAGGAAAAATTTTAGACACAAATGCACGCGTTGAGGTCTTGGCATAATGGCTGAGTTTGAGTTGGATCGTTCTATGTGATGTTGGTGATTAAGGTTTGAATTAAAAAATTAGATTTGCTTGAGGGCAAGCAAAGCACAAGTGTGGGGTATTTTGATATTGCCATATTTATACATATTTTTAGGCAATAATTATTTACATTTTTTCTAATAATTTGGTTATTTGCATAAAATAATGGTACTTATAAGTTAAAATTATATTTTGCAGCCAAATAGAAGCATTTTCGAAGATAGGGACTGAAATTGACAAAACATGGAACTTTGGAGGCTTGAAGGAAAGAAGAATGGAAAATTCAGCAAATGACGTACTCACGACGTGAATAGTTCATAACTCACGACGTGAGTGGAGAATTCTAGAAGATATGCATCCGGGTGGAAGAATCCTTGTCAAACACGAAATTGTCATATTCACGACGTGAGACTTATTGACTCACGATGTGAATCCGGCAAATGCAGAAAGTATATAAACTCTTGGCCATTACGAATTGGGAACTTTTGGCTGATAGAAGGAAGACTTGGAGACGATTTTCAGAGGAGAAAGAGTTCTGGAATAGAGTTCACACCAAAGGAAGAGAGAGTACATAATTCATTCGATTGTTTGGTACTTTGATATGTTTATTACTTTGAATATGACTTATACTTGTTTGATTGCTGCTATGACTAGCTGAATCCAGCTACTCCTGTTTAGCTAGATGAAGCTTATGACATATGGTTTAGTTTAATTTATCATGGATTGTTAGTTGGTAATTTGCTTGTGTTCGATTTGTTACTACCTAGCATGTTAATAATTGTTTCTTTAGTTGCTTGAATTCATGTTCTGTGTAGTTAGTGAACATTAAACTGCATGAACTTGTTAACCTAGTGAATTAGTGAACACTAAATTGCTAGAGCTAGGATCGACCAAAATCTTAGATAGTAATTAAAGTAAATAAATTTAGTTGTGCTAGAGAACATAAATTATGACCATAATTGTGTTTTCATAATAAATCTTACATAGCATACCCATAATCTATAACTGGTTTTGTGTTTGATTGTGTGTGACCATGCATAGTTTTACATGAATTAGTCAAATATTAGTAAATTTGGACTTAGATTGCTAATAATATAATATTTGGTGACGAACCTGATAATCCATAATTGTTAACTAACCATAAGGAAGAAATGGATTCAAACTAAACAGAAGTGTTTTTTAGTAATCGATTGAATTTGAGTAAAGTTCGTCTGATCTTGTAAAATTAGATAAAACCCTTTTAAGCTGTTAATAATTTGGTTAATTTAGTAGTAAGTATATTAATTAGTTAACACCGTTCCCTGTGATCGACACCCGACTTACCCAACTATTCTATAATTCGACTAGGTACACTGCCTAGGTGCATTTTAGTTAGTTAAGTTAGTTAGGTTATAAATTATAAAATTAGTGGGTACTTTTGTGCACATCATTCGGGCTTTGGTAGGATTTTGACTTGTTGGAAAAGTCACGCTTGTTTATCGGCAGTTCCTCATGGAGTTTTCTTAGTAGGTCTTTATTCGTTGTTGTGAGAACGATTTCGAGTGAGTTGAGTTTCCAGTGATGGAGTTCATTATATGAATCTTGGAAGATTTTTTAGATGGTAGTTCCCTTGAGTATATGGGAGTGTGGATGCCGCCCGAGATCTTCTTCTGGATTGACCACGGTTATGCTCATGGGAGCGGTGGGTTCAAGGGAATTGTAACGCTCATGGGAGTGTGGATGCTGCCTGAGATCTTCTTCCGGATTGATTATATGGAGTGGTTGGAGGGAGTTTATGGACTATGTTAGTAAAGTTTCTAGAAATTCTAATCGAGTCGGATTTCGAGGACGCAATCCAGTTTAAGTGGGAGAGAATTGTAACGCATAGTTTCAGAATGTTTCTAATTTTGGGATAGCAGGCCGTAAATGGATGAAGTAAAGGTGTTAGGTTCAAGGGAATAGAGTTTAGACCCTATCGGGTGTTGATAATGTTAGTTAAGTGATTAAATATTGTTTTTAAGTAAAAGGGTAAAGGGGAAAAGTAATATTTTGAGGTTCTTGCATGGATTATAGTTTTATATCGAAATGTATTAAGTTAAAAGTAATTAGATAGGTTTGTGGGACTCTTCAATACCTTTTCATCTATATAAAGATTGCCAAAAACAGAGTTGCAATGAAGAAGTTATGACTGGTTGAAGTTGGAATGAAATTGGGTGAAAACCCATCGTCACGAGGTGAGGAGCATATCCTCACGACGTAATGAGTCTGTCACGAGATGAGCACTGGGCAGCCCACGCCCATGGATTTTTAGGGTTTTCTAAATATTTAAATGGTGGTTCCGTGTTTTTAGGGTATTTTTCTATCCTCCGTCATATCTAAAGCCTCTTAAGAGAAACCCTAGCCTTCTTTTCACCAATTTGAGCCTCCCTTCTCCTATTTCGTCCATTTTTGGAGTTTTGGTGGTTTTAGAGTAATGCTTTCATGCAATATTGATTCTTGAAGCTTAGTATTTGAAGATCTCAGATTTCATCTTTGGATCTATGTGTAATTGGTGTTTTGGCCCATTTCGATATGTTTTGAGTGAGAGTTGGGAATAAACTTTGAAACTTAATAACATTGTACGTTTTACATCTAGACTCACAAGTAGTTTGGATGTCATGCATGGGATTTTGACCCATTTCTTACCTTTTTTTGACCTAGTTTTGGGAAGGACATGTATTGGACATGCATAAACATAAAGCAAAGATTTTAATGTTGCATTTGGGTGTATGAAAGCCTTCTGGAAAATATGGATGAGTGGCCTTAGCGATTACGAACTTAATGCATTAAGAAGGCCAGAGTAGTTCTCACGACGTGAAGGATTGGCTTTCACGACATGAGAAAAGGCAGTCTTTGTGGCGACCGACTAGGAGACTTTTGACCGTTGACTTTTTGACTAGTTTTACTTTTGGTTGTGGGCTCGAGGGAAATCCAGTCTTATGTTGTGGGCCCAAGGGCAATTCAGTCATAAGTTGTGGGCTCGAGGGAAATCCAGTCTTATGTTGTGGGCCCAGTGTGCATGCATTTTATATGTCTTGTTATGTGGGGTATTTTGGGGGAACTCACTAAGCTTTGGCTTACAGTTGTGGATTCATATATTTTTCAGGTACTTATCGGATTGCAAAGGTGGGACTGTACACACGCAGATCAACAGTTTTATGATTTGAAATTCCACATTGTTTTCCTTATAACTCTGATTTTGAATTATGGTTTATGAACAAATGGTTTAACTATTAATGTAACTTTAGAAAAATGAGTGGTTATTCTATTTCAAAAATGAAAAATTTTATTATGGAATTTGGGATGTTAGATAATGTGAATATATTCATTTGTGAATTTTAAAAAACTAATTTATGAGTAATTAAAATGTTAAAATTTTATAAAATTATAAGAAAATATATATACTTCGATTCGCATGTAAATTTAACTAAATTAATCTATAAAAGATCAAAGAGTTAAAATAAAAGGCCACCTTCACATTTTTAGGTACATATTTATATAGATTTGATGATGCAAAAGATACTCGTTATAGTTATAGTTTATCTGCTCATTGTAGACAATCAGTATTGTCTAAGAAAGTGTAAATAATACAACTCAGATAACCTGATCTATCTGAGTTTGTTTATTTATTTAATCTGAAGATATGTTGTTGTTTCTGAAGACCGATATAGAAGATATATGTTATTGTTCTAATAAACAATGAAGTTCATATGTTGAAGACTGAAGACCAGATTTGAGCTGTCGTTGTTGATCAAATCTGGAATATTTTTGAAGCCTCTGTTGCTGTTTGGTACTGCTGATGATCATCCCTTGATGACCATAAGACACTGAAGGCATAATCAACATGTAAGGCACTAAAGGCATTATCAGCAAGAAGAGATCCATTCACTAAAGACTTGATCCGCTGGTGCTGATGACTGATCAGTGTGTCCATACACTGACGTTCTTACACTGATAATATGATACATTGATTCACTGATATGCTAATGGTTATACACTATCTGCTGAAGCTGATCAGCGAATAACTCCCTACCGTTGATGCCCCATAATCAACGCATATCATGTTGTTCTGTAGATCAGATTAACTTAGTGAAGAAGTATTCTAAAGATCTTATTTGATTTATTCCTTATTTACCAGATCTATATTTATCTTAGAAGATTCAATCCCATCAAATCAAGGATTTCATTTAAACGGAGGATTTGAAAAATCTATAGAAATCTCATCTCCTATCTTTATTAGGTTAGACTAGTATTTATACTTGTTGCTCTTATTAGGTGAGTGTTGATATTTGTATTGTATTAAGAGAGGATAATTTATGTAGAGAGATTTAAGAATTCTTGGTGAGTTCTTGGAGAGGATTCAAAATATTTGAATCATTGTACATGTTGTCTTTGTGAGAACATTCTTAGTGAAAAACCCGACAAATAAAGTTGATTTTATTTGTAAAATACTTGTATTATTATTCAGTATTTCTGTTAGCTTCATACTCAAGTGTTAGGTTTTGGGACCTCCACATACTGTCAAGGATAAAAACTAAAATATTTAAAGTTTAGATTTATATTGTGTTTTTTTTCGAAAAAAAAAACGAAGTGAGTTTTTTTGGGAAAAAAAAGTTTCATATATCAATATGGATGTCTATGAAAAGAGGATAAATAATTATGAAATTTGGTATATTCGTTTTTTTTAATAATAAAACCGAGGTTCTAAAAGGTGTGAGACATGATATGGCGGCAAGACCAAACCTCAAGCTTAACGAGCAATGGCGAGCCATGAAAATTTTCAAGGCATTATGTAAGTTGGAGATTTTGTATTAATTTATTATCATATTACCACATAAATATATATATATATATATATATATATATATATATATATATATATATATATATATATATATATATCAAATATAACAAGTTTTTAGAAGTGTTATATTCACAACTAATAACAAAAAGTTAATAAAAAACACAATAATTGTATGTTCGATTAGAAAAGTCATAAAAAAGAGCAAAAAAACATGTCTCAGACGAACAAACACGCATCATAACACGCCATAACGCGATGTGGCACGCCAAGTCACTCCTTGCCACATGCCCCGCCTAATAGCAACATTATGAGGCTTTTCGTAATGGCGAAGTCGCACCTCACGTCATGACGTTTCTTTTAAAACACTGCAAACATAGCCTAAAATAATTAAACAAAAAAGCAAAGTGGATTTTTTGGTATAAACGTAAGAAACTAAAATATTTAAGGCATAGTTATAAAAAAAGAATTAAAATATTATATAATCATTATAAAATTATATTTCTTAAATAAAATGTCATTAAAGATTTGATATAAATAATTAACTTGTAAATATATTACAAATATTTAAAACTAAAATACAATGAAATGATTAGAAAATAAGGGGCTTAAATAAACTAAACATGAAATATTCAATATATATATTGAGTGGTGAATTGAAAGAAAATGAAAATAAACTTATAGCTCCATGGTAATAAGTCATAAATAATTTATATCAAATAGTAATAAGTCCTAAAATAAGCACACATTGGAGATACTCTAAATTCCGACGCTCACGATTGGTTCATTGGTTCCTTGTTAATAATAGTTCTCTATTTAACTTAATTTACACACACACACACACACATATATATATATATATATATATATATATATATATATATATATATATATATATATATATATATATATATATATAAATTCAACGTAATTAAGAAAACTAAATTAAAACTTTATGAAAGTAAGAAGAAGATTTGAGAGCATTCTTAAATACTTAGAAGAATGTATTCAAGATGGTGTGTTTTTTCCTTTCATATTTGATGGGTATTTATACTCCATATCATCATATTAATATCATCAAAATATTAATTCAATAGGTAAAATAAATTATTCAAGAGTGAAGATTGTCCATCCACATACTTTGTCTAACTCAATAATTTGATGGTTTTATAACACTCCCCCTTCAGTGACAATTTTTATAATCTGAGTTCAACCTTGAAGTACTGTCTCGTTAAAAACCTTGCTAAAGAAAACTCAGTGCTAAAAAACTTTAGCAAAGGGAACAAGTATTGGATAAATGTGTCTAAGGTCCTAACTAAATTTGTATAATGTTGATGAATAAAAGTAAAGTCCTTTTTAGGTTGCCCTCATAATTAGGAAATGGCTTGGATTGATTAAAAGAGAGAGATAAATGATTTATTAATATATTATGTGATTAATATATATTAATTGGAGATATTTAATAACTAACTATGAATTAATTATAGATAGTCAGAACTGATTTATTATTAATCAGAATTAATCTGGAATTAATTCAGGATTAATTAGAACTAATTAAAGGTGCAAGGGGTGAATTATAATTGTTCAATAGTTGAACAAAAGAGGTAATTCTAAAACCTACCAAGGCATGGACGGTTTTGGGAGCCTCTTTTGGGTTTCTAGAGGCCTCGTGGTAGCCGATAAGGAAAATGATTTGAATTAGGGATTAAATCTATTATTTAATCATTCAAACCTGGATTCATCTTCAAGTTATATAAACTATAAATAGGACTATGACATCTAATTTTCATGGGTTTTCATACCTAAAAGGTGAAGAACGAAATTCTCCTCCTCCTCTCCCCTTTGTCCTTCAATCCTGGGCTTTTTTTTGGTTTTGGGTGTGACACATTAGAGGGTGCCATACTTTTGGAGCTGGTTTTTAAAGGAGACTACAAAGGGTATTTGATTATCTTGTTTCAAATTAAGAAAGACGTATGTGGTTCTATTCATGAATTTGATTCATAGGGTTTATATTTTTTGTTTCATAAGTATGTTGCTATTAATTGAGAAAAGACAGATCAAATTTAGGTTGCATGTACCCTTAAGAGTTAAGTGAAATTCCGCATGTACAAATTAATTTTAACCTAAAAACCCCAATAGTGATTTCAGAGCCATGCTTTTCTATTAGTAGTGCATAAAAGATGAAACTAGAAAAACAAATAAAATCAACATTCTATCGTGGCGACGACTTTGGCAGCCCTCTGCCACGTCGTGCAAACTGCCTGAAACAAAATTTTGGGATTTTCTTGTCTTATTCAAAAGATATGAAAATTATTAATTGTATAATATTATTCTAAATGTCTAAAATCAGAATATAATAAATAGATAATTAGAAATACTAATTTGAATACAATGAAGTTTTTAAAAGGTAATTATCCAATTATATGATATTTAGATAATTGTTATGTGCGAAAGGTCTAGTGAGATGTGGAAAGTCCTTTTGGTCTGTATAGGTGCGAAGTCTAGTACTTCAGTGTGTATGTATTTTGCAAGGCATTTTTATGCTGATGTCGAACGCCTAGTCCTTGCATATTTTTTAAGCGTCTCTATTACCCTATAAATAGGGTTAGTATAGAAGTAGAGAGAAGGTTTTGGGCACTTTCGTTCTCATTCTCTCTTTAGAACTTTTGTACTCATTCAGACATTTAATGAGCCAAACAGATATTATTTACGATTGTGTTCTTAATGCATTATGTTATTGATTTCATTTTCTAAACTCAATTCAAACACTCTTCAATTGGTATCAGAGCGGGTGTTCTTAAAATTCTCAAGAATTGATCCCTGATGACTACATAATTTGAGTGAATTTTCATTTTTGTATGTTCTTCATTTTTTAGAAAGTTTGTGTTCGAGAAATCAAATTTATTCCTTGATTTGATTGAAAATTTAAGTTTCTCTCTCTAGAATACTTGTTTGTTTCTCTTTCTCTGTTTAGAAATTTTCAATATCTTATGATATTCTACATTTTTTGGATTTGAAAATGAAAGAAACAATTCGTGAAAATTGGTTTGTAGATGATTATCCATGGTCATTCAGTTTTGAAGGACTTCTCAATTGTTTTGCAATCGGGTATTTTAAACAAAATTCACTTATTTCTTGTGAGAAATGTGAATGTGGAAAGTTCAATGGTTATCCTTTTGATCATGATCATCATTAAGTGTTGCTTAATCGTTTGGTAACAACTTACCATGAAAGAAGGAAGAAGAAGAAAGATGATGAAGTCGTTGAAGGAATTCGTCTAGATGAATGCATATATGGTGTTAATGTTCTTCTACTTTACCCGAATGTTCATGATGTTCAAGAAAAGGGAATTCAATGTGATTTTCAAGAAGATGTGAAAGTTTATTGTTCAGTTGGAGTTCAAACCGATGATTCCTTGAGTTCTTGTTATTCGTTTAAAGGAATGGTGCCATATAGAAAGCCTTCAATCCAAGAAGTTCAAATGTATCAAAATCTAAAAGATTTGATTCAAACTTGCAAAGTTGAAGTTGTCAAGAATGAAACAATTCTTGAATTCAAATCTTCAAGATCCAAAAAGAAGAAGAAGAAGAAGAAGAAGAAGAAGAAGAAGAAGACCAAAAGCAAAAACAATTGGGTTTCTAAACAAAAATCTTCAAAAGTGGTCATGAATCCGAAATATATGAAGCAAATTTGGATTCCAAAGAAACAATCATCAAGTGTTGCAATGAATTCGAATTTTAAACCCAAAAGTGTTGATGATTCTTATGAAGATGATGCTAGATTGTTGAAGAACACGAAGAACGAATTGTACAACATGCATCGTGGGTGGTACAATGTGAAGATTGGAGATTTTCTTGTTCCAACAAAAGAACCAAGATCTTCAATGATTGATTTATGTGTTGTAAATGGAAAAAGAATCATCAAGAAGGTGTCTCAAATTCTCAAATGGATTCCGAAAAATTCATGTTAAGATCAAAGATGAGTGATCAAGGTTTTTCTCAAAACTTGAATTTAATCATTTTTTTTAATAGTGCATTTCGTTTTTTTATTATTGATCATTTTGTTTCATTTGATCTAATTTGTTTCAAACCCCATTGTTGATCCAATAATTTTTTTTAAATATCAAGCCCAAAACAAACATTAAATTTGTTTTGACTAAATTTTGAGCCCAAAATAATTTTTCATCAATGTTCATTGATCCAACGTTATAAGCCCAAACTTAAAGTTGTTACTGTTCAACCATGTCCTAATTCGAAATCCATTATTCATTCGTTCCTTTATCTCACGATTTCATTCTCTATTTCTTCAAGTATATTGGATTTTGTTAACTTTGAGTTCGATTTCTGTGAACGGAGGAATTCAAAAAACTTCAATTTTGGTTGCAATTGATGCTTACTGTTTAAGTCGAATGGTCGAAATAACTTTTGGAATAGAATTCGAATTTCTGTTGTATTTGAGTCGGCATGATGATATTGTTCTTATCCTCGAATCATGTTTCACAGTTGGTTCTTGGAGTCGAACTAATTTTGCTTGATTTTGACTGTTCGCAACGAATGTTCTTGGAGTCATATTTGGTTGGAGTCGTCTGAAAGTTGAATCAAATCGAAAGTCAATTTTGGTTTGGTATCGTTTTTGTGAGTCGAGCCTCTTGATTTTGAATATGATGTTGTGTCAAGTCGAACAAGACTTTTTTGGATTTGAAATTGCATTTAACTGTGATGTTGTTGAGGCTTATGAGTCAAATGACTTAGAAACAAGTTGGGAACGAAAGTCCTGTAATTGAAGTCAAAGTCAAAATCCACTGGGACGTGTCTTGGAGTTTGTTTGAATCGAAAGCAATATTAGAGTCAAAGGAACATAATTCGAAATCGAAAGTGAATCAAATGGCTACAGAATCAAGTATTTTTTATGTTGAATTTGTGTTCGATGTGTGACTTCCGATTTTGACTGGTGAAAGTATTGATTCGAATTCACATATGTGTTGCTTTGAGTCGAACGACTTGGAATTCGATGTTTGACTGACAATTTTGACTAATGAAGGTTTCGTTGTGGGTTGATTAAGGTTGATGATCGAACTCACATGGATTTGGTTTAATTGGTGTAGAAATCGATTTCGATTTGTGATGTGTATGTTAGAGTTGTTCAGTGTGCAGCAGTTTCCAGGTTCGACTTGTGGTATTGAAAACAATTTGGCATCGAACTACCTTGTGTGGAAGAGAAATCGAAAGCAGATGGGTTAGGATGAACAGGTTTCGCATCAAAGACTTATATTTGAGTCAAAATTGATTTCGAGGTCTTTGCTTTGGGTTGGTCAATTTGGAGGTCTAAAGCTTTTGGCGTCAACAACATTTTGACATGAAAAGGTCGATTTGGACAAGGCTTCGCTATGGGAAATTGGTTTGGTATTCGAAATCACTTTCGCTATGGGTCAATAGAGTGTTCGATGTATGGCTATCAATTTCGGTATGTGAGTTCCTTTAAACGCATTGGAAAGCGAAGTGAAGAAGAAAGCGAATGTGTCGATTCGAATCCCTAAACTTTCAACGAATTGACAATATTAACCCCCTTTCGATATGGAGTAAAGTTTTGTGAAGTATGCAGAAATTTTGATTTGCATCCTTACAGTTTCTGCGAATTGGCAAAATTTACCAAGTTACGTATTTGTGGTAAATTTCTAAGAAATGGGGAGAATTTTCGAATCAGGTCCCTGAAGCTTATGCGAATTGTTACTAATGCCTAGTTTCACATATGGGGTAAAGTTTCGCATTGGAAGCTGTTTTGGCGCAACGGGTCCCTGCAGAATTTGCAAAGTTGACACTTTATACCCAGTTTTTGAAATTCTTGCAACTCTCACCCAAAGGTCGAAATTTTCACAAAATTTGGAAAAATTTTTCGGCTTTGCGTGATTGTTTTTCGTGCAAGATTTTCGCAGTTTCATTTTTGGCACACATCAAGAGGGAGATTCGTCAAGTTTATTCCTTGAGCGCTTCTCATCCTTTGTGGGTTTTATAATCACTTGTTGATTATAAAAAGGGGGAGAATGTAGATATGGGTATTCGAAGCTTCTCGGTTATTCATTTTCGGATTTGAAGATCTCTATTACTTCGAGGGGCAGTTGGTCCTTATCGTGCAAACTTGTTTGGAAACTGAAGCTGGGACATCAAATCCTAACTTTGATGGGGAGAATGTTAGGGTGCAAAGTTCTCATTTGATGTGGATTACCCTCTAGTATGTGTAAATAGGTTGAGTCTTTCCTATAGATAGGAAGTGAATGACTCCCATTAGGTAAGACCCATTTATGAGTGTTAGTTTAGTGAGAGAAAACTCAATACCCACTTGTACTCTTATATTCTAATGAAGCTTAAATGATTTTATTTACTCCTTGTGTTCTTGATGTTTGAATGATTCACTAGATCTTTTCAATTCCGCACATGTCATCATAATTAGGGTCACTACAATAATATGATTATTCTTTAATAAGATTTATATTAATTAAATGAAAGTTTAATTAAAGATAATTATAAAATCTTAATTAGTTTAAATATTAATTAACTAACTGTTAATTGGATAAATATGATTTGAACCTTGTAATTTAAAAGGTTCTAAAATACTCCCTATATTTGTGTGGTGGAGGATTGTTACCCGAACGGGTTTGATATGACACTAATCACATTAAAAGTATAATTTATAAAGTACTAGAACCTTCTATAAAATCTTACTTTAGTTACTTTAGAAGAAATGTAAAATTGTATGCTAATCCATAAAAACGCATATTATTTCTTTGCAAGTCGTTAGTGGAGCATATACTGGTAACCATGACACTAATGTGGTACTATAAAGATGAAATAATGACACATACTAGAATTTATGGTTTTTGATGGAACGTGTGTGGTTAATCGGCACATTAATGTGAGATCATAAACGATCTCGAGCATGTCACGTGGGTTTGCGTGCTTATTCACATCTTTTTTCTGATCCTCGACATCCCAGTCACAAATCTAAGAGCATAATCAGAGATCAACACGTCATTGATTGTACAATGAATCTCAAAAGATCTAGGAGTTTCATTTTGATTGAAATTGCTAAAAATGCTTTACCTACCTAATATAGATTCATGATGTAACTACGACATCCCTATTCATATTACGAATCGTATATATGGATATTAGCCTTAATTTAAAATTGGATTAATAATTAAGGAATAAATCGACTTATTTAAACATTCTCCTTTAGGTTAGATGTAATCCTCTCCCCCATCCATACTTACTTTCTAAGTTATAACCTCTCTTTATTCTATCTCGAGAATGGCTCATTTGTTATAGGATCTTCCTATATTTTTAGTATTGGGAAAAATATCCATGATGAGAATATCTCAAATCAATAATGTATCAACTTTGAAGAAGTTGTTATTCCCAGAAACATGTAGTTTTGTCAAAAAGGTCTTCTTGCATCATTATGTTTATATCATCGATGTTCCAAAAGTTATTTTTTTTAACATTTGAACATATGAAATGAATTTGGAATTGAGTGAAATATTTCACCAAAATGGAAGGGAAAAATGATCTCAAAATCATCAAAACTTCCTAATTGAATTTGAATTGAAGAAAAGGGCTTTGTATGTAATCAATGAGAGCCACATGGACAAACTTAAGAATCTCAATGTTACCCTTGACAAGAGTCTTTCAATAGATCTTACGCTTAGATCCTTCATTAGTTCTCATCCTAATTTCAACTTAATTTATCATATAAATAATATAGAGAAAACATTGATGGATTTTTTATAATTTCTCCAAACTAGGAAACTGGAAAGGAATTAGACTTCTTATCAAATTCCCGTTGTTGCGTTTCTGAATGTTGGTGGAAAAGAAAGGAAACGTTAAAATCCTAAATGGAAAGGAACAGTTTTGGCTGGAACTTCCCATTATGAATGCGTGGAATTTGTGTGTCCTCTATTCCATACAACCATGATTCAAAATAGGAAAGTTGCAATTAATGCAAATACAAGGATCAAAGGAAATGAAGTTGCCCTAAGTATTTTGAGATGGTAAAGTCAAAGGTTTGACTCTATATCAAGTACTTGTATAATCAAACTCTAAATACATCTAACTCATGGAACCTTGATTCATAATGTGGTGATGACATTTAGATGGCATTGTAGGATCTAAAGGAATGAAGGAAGTGTAAGCATCGAAAGCTAAAACTAATCATTGGAATGGACGAATGTTGCATGTCTCAATAGATGGGGATTTGTAGCTTGTGCTTAGAAGTGGAGTCAAGATAAATCTAGTTATTTGTTATTACTCTTCGGAGATTTCTAGAAACAAATTTTCATTCTAAGCATTGCGTATCAATGAATTTCAATTTTCATTCAATAATGGAAAGGTGACAATTCTAGTTTAAAAAGATGGTTGTTTAAAACTTCTTCTTTGCAACTGGCATTCATGAAATTGTAGTTTGTGTTTCTCATAATGGTAGTGATGAATTGAACATGTATTCTTCTAATAGTTTACATATTATCGAGCTTGTGGGATGATCGGCTTGGCAACATAAGTGACAATCGCATTACCAATCTCCAATTGGACAGGACTTGTAATTATTCGACCTTGAAGTTGGATGATGTATGTGAGTCTTGTATGTTGGCAAGACTACTTGGTCACCATTCACATGAACATGTAATGGAGACAAAGGGTTGTTGGATATTTTACACACTAATGTGCATAGACCCATCAGATCCATCACAAGGGATGACATATACTACTATATCATATATATTGATAGTTTCAATAGATATGATTATGTTGATAAAGGTTTCAAAGAGTATCAGAACAAAGTAGGGAATCAAAATTGGGCATGAAGATAAAGGATCTCCAAAAGAGAATGTATTAATATCGAGTTCTATGATCATCTTAGAGATTCTGGAATGGTTTCTATAATTGGATTCTCTAAGGACACCATATTTTAGTTATGTTACTAAAAGGAGAATAGAATTATATATGGTTTTATCTATTACGAGTCGTGCTTCACTACCTTTCAAAATATTTTGGGAATATACACTTGCAATAATAGAGCACATTTTTAACCTTGTATCAAGCTAAGTAGGTTTGAAAACACCACATGAAATGTGGAGTTTAAAATTTTCCTGACATTCAAATTAATATGGTGTTATGAGGTCTTTCGTTACACGGGAAACCAATGGCCAACTTGAATCGAGATCTAAGAAGTGTTACATTGTTGTATATTCACTAAAGACTTTTGATATTTGTGGTCCTTGTAGCTCAAAGGAATGTTCCTTGAGAGAAAGAACATATAGATATTGAGAAGTTAGTGGGAATCATATTAAGCTTGAAGAAATTCGAGATATAACCGACAATGAACTTATAGTTGGCACTAGCTCTCGACCAGAGGTTCAAATACTAGTTGAGATAAATGACATTGCCTTACGTCTTTGATAGATATAATAGAGATAGAGCACATCCTAAGTTTTATGAGTCTCATCTAACTATGGAAGGAGATACGTTGATTAGTGATAAAACATTGATCAATCTGGATATGCCAAATAGATGCTCGGAAGCAATGGTGAGTCGTATGCCTGCCATTAGAAGAATCTAAGGGTAGCGAAATTCAGTCCATGAAAGATAACCAAGTATGGGTTTGGTTAATCCTAAAACAAGTCTTATGATAATGGTTAGTAATTAGATCTTCAATGTGAAGACTAACATGGATAGGAATTCATACATATTCAAAGCTAGTATGATGAAAATGGGTTTTGCTTAAAATCAATAAATTGATTATGAAGAAACATTCTCACCAGTAACTGAAAAAATCTATTTGGTTAATTGTTACCATTAATGCCTTCTTTGATTTAAGATATAGCAAAGCGGATGTTTAAATGAATTTCCTTAACATGAAACTTTTGAGGGGTGTATGAAACATCCTAAAAGGATTTAAACATACAAAGTATCCAAACAAAGTGTGTAAGCCTGATGAGTCTATTCATAGATTTAGACAAGCATCGTATAACAATGAATTTGTTCTTCCATGAGAAAGTAAAAGGGTTTTGTCTTTCTAGAATTCCAAATGAGTCTTGAGTACATGTCAAAGCCAACGGGAATATCGTTTTCTTCCTTGTATTTCATGTTGATGACAATACTACTTGTACGAAACATTATCCTTAAGTTTCAAGGTGCAAAAGCTTGGGAATTTTTTTTGCTATGGACAAACGATATTGATACTTAGTCTTTGGATCTAAAAGTATAGATTTAAATGTTTAATAGGATTTAGTCAAAGTATAATATGTTGAAAGGTTTCAACATGAAAGTTCCAAATGGATTGATCATAGCAAGGAGTTGAGTGAATCTGAAATGTGCTTTGTACTAGTCATGAAAATGATAGGATGAGTCGAGTCTTATATGCTTCAGATATAGTATCGATCATGAATACTATGTGCATTCTCTGATGTCTCCGATGTTTTGTGCATCGTGAGATTGTATCAATAATTTGTTTGACCGAATCGCTAGATAACTGTCAAGAACATTCTGAGGTATTGAAAGATACCTAGGAATGGTTGCTTGTAGCCAGTAGAGAACATGATTGAGAAGAGTTATAGTCACATGAATTTTATATATGAAATCGAGTCATAGTCTAAATGGATATTCATTTGGATTTGTAACATGAAAGGTTTCATATAGGAGATAGTGGTAGACTAAGAAATATGAGTCGAATTAATTTAGTGAAAATGAAGCATCCAAGGAGTGCACATGGGCTAAAAAAATTCATTTTTAACCTTGGATTTGTTTTGAGTAACAAATTGCCATTAGAAAATTTATGTGAAAGTGTAGTAATGTTGACTAAGGATTCTTGAGATCATAGAAGGCCAATGCATAGAAGGAGCAAATACACTACATCCAAGAAAAATTGTTGAGGATGGAGATCTGGTTGTGAAGTGAATATATTTTCGATGATTCGTTCACAATAGTGATGAATAAAGAAAAAAAATATATCCATGCTAAGAGCATTGACACGAGAAATGTTGAACAGTTTAGTTGTTAAGTTGATTACCCTGAAACATTTATACAATAAATAAATTTTTAATAGTTATGGTGATTAAATGATAGAGAATTAGTTATATTCAAAGAGTATGACACCATAGAACAATTAGTTTATATTTTGTTTCATTTTGCGTGTTACTTCCTAAATATTAAATTGTTCAAAATGTAATGGCCAGTCATACTTTTGGGAGTAGATATTGATTTAAGGCTATCTTGAATTGTTTCTAGATTGTCCATAGGGATTAGGCTTTACATATGGATTGCTGCAATATTCATGAGTAGTTAGAAAAGGGGACTTTGAGTATTTGTTAAACCCTCACTTAGAGATTACTTCATTGATTCAATAAGGAGTAATTCTAAGAAAATAATATCTTATATTCTTCAAATGGAGATATATAAGTCATATTTTGCAAATCAGTTGTGCATTGGTTTACTCCAATGCATCTCATAATCGGGTGTTATAAACTGTAATTCCATGCATGACACGGTGAGTAAATGTATGATTATATAGTAAAACTTTATTAATTTCTTTTGCCTTAACAAGAAAAGCGATATCATTAGGCCCCTCGATGATTTGTTATAGACATCTAAAGTGCTTGGCCAATCCCGAACTAAATTGATGTGTTTAATTAGTAGTCTAAATTCAGTCGTCATAAATTGGGAAATCGAAAAACAAAATCTTGGACTATGAGATTGATTCTAATCTATGTCTCATGTCCATATGATATCTTGTAGAACGAAGGGATAACTAATCACTTATCTTAGGACCAACATCCAATAAGAGTTTGGAAATGTCTTTGGAAAACACTCCTTACTAGTTATTTAGAGTTATAATTATAGCTGTAGTTAGCAAGTTATCAAAGTGGGAGACTGGTGGATTAAGGTTTATAAGGTCCTAAGTAAATTGGTATAATGTTGATGAGTAAAAGTAAAGTCCATTTTGGGTTGCCCTTATAACTAGGAAATGGACTGGATTGATTAAAGGGGATAGATAAATGATTTATTAATATATTTTGTGATTACTATATTAGTTAGAAATAGTAATAATAAATTATGAATTAATTATAGATAGTCATAATTGATTAATTATTAATCATAATTAATCTGGAATTAATTTGAGATTAATTAGAATTAATTAAAATGTGCAAGGAGAGAATTCTAATTGTTCAATATTTGAACAAAAGATGCAATTCTAGAACCTACCAAGGCATGGACGGTTTGGGAGCCTCTTTTGGGTTTCCAGAAGCCTCCTCGTAACAAATAAGGAAAGGATTTGAATTTGGGATTAAATCTATTATTTAATCATTGAAATCTGGATTCATCTGCACGTGACCTAAAGTATAAATAGGACCCTTGGGCATCTAATTTACATGGCTTCTCATGCCTAAAAGGTGGAGAACGAAATCCTCCTCCTCCTCTCCCTTCTTTCTTTCAATCCTTGGGTTTTTTGAGTTTTAAGTATGACTCATCAGAGGTTGCCATATTTTTCGAGCTAGTTTTTCAAGGAGAGTACAAAGGGTATTTGATTAGCTTGTTTCAATCAAGAAATAGGTATGTGGGTATATTCATGAATTTGATTCATAGGGTTTATAGTTTTGTTTCATAAGTATGTTACTATTAATTGAGAAAAGACATAGATCCAATTTAGGTTGCATGTACCCTTAAGAGTTAAGTGAAATTCCGCATGTACAAATTAAGTGTAACCTAAAAACCCCAATAAAAAGAGTGAAGTGTATTGACTCCCCCTCATTTAGACATTTTTAAAATTGTATGTTATGCACATGTCGCATTCCAATGCGATGAACTTGTTTTTTGAAGATTGCAGTAGGGAGTGCTTTTGTTAAGAGGTCTGCTGAATTATTATTCGATTAAACATACTCTATATCAACCTTTTTATCTTTTATAAGCTCTTCAATGTACTCAAAAAACATTGGAGGTATATGTTTAGTCATGTCGCTCTTAATATATCCTTCCTTTTTTTGAGTGACACATGTTGAGTTATCTTCATAAATTAATGTTGGACCTTTATCTTCATCGAGTCCACATGAAGACAAAATGAGTTATCTCTTCAATCTTAACCATGTATATTCACTACTAGCTTTATTTAGTGTAATTAGTTCAGCATGGTTTGAGGATGTGGCAACAAGTGTTTGCTTTTGAGAATGCCAGGAAATTGTAGTACCTCCATTCATGATTATATATCCAGTTTGAGTCCTAGACTTATGAGGGTCATATAAATAGTCTGCATCTGTATAACTAATAAAACCTTAGTTTGTATTGTTAGGATAAAATAACCCAAATTCAGTAGTTCCTCGAAGGTATCGAAAAATTTTATTGATCATATTCCAATGTCTTCTTGTAGGGGATGAACTGAACGTTGCTAGCAAGTTTACTGGAAAAGAAATGTCGGGTCTAATACTATTGGTAAGATACATAAGAGCCACAATTACATTTAGATATGGTACTTCTGGACCAAGAACTACTTCATTTTCTTCGCGGGGACGAAATGGATCTTTGTCAATATTTAATGCTTTAACAACCATTACGGGTACTTAAAGGATTGGTGTTGTCCATATTGAAAATGTTTCAATACTCTTTCTGTATAATTTGATTGATGCACAAGTATTCTGTTGGGCATATGCTTAATCTGCAAACCAAGACAATATTTGGTTTTTCCAAGGTCATTCATTTCAAATTCCTTATTTAAAAGTTCAATCACTTAAAGGATTTATTTATTTGTTCCAATGATGTTTAAATCATCAACATAGATATCTATGAGTACATACCTAGATGATGTTTTCTTAATAAACACACATGGACAATAATGTTATTTTTATAACCTTTACTTGTCAAATAATTGCTTAAACGACTGCACCACATGTGTCCAGATTGCTTTAACCCATACAAAGATCTTTATAGTTTTATAGAATACATTTCTTTGGGTTTTATACTTAATGCTTCAAGCATTTTAAATTGTTTAGGGAACTTAATATAGATATCACTATTAACTGATCCATACAGGTAAGTTGTAACAACATCCTTAAGACGTATCTCTAAATTTCCAGAGACTGCCAGGCTGATTAAATATCTAAAAGTGTTTGCATCCATTACAGGAGACTATGTTTCCTAATAACATTTCTAGGTGTCACACCCCCGGCCGACGGCAGAAGTGTCGGGTGGTGCGAACGTGGAGAAATTAGACCGAGGCATAATAATATATGTAAAGAAAATAACACAAGGTTTATCGCAAAACATATCTTTTATTTATTTTAAATTAATATGGGGTTACATTGTGTTGAAAAGAAAAACATGCTTCCTCAACATAACTATAGATGATAAACAGATGATACTAAACTCCAGTAGCTTCCTTGCGGGCTTCCTCTATCTTGACACGACTATCCTCCTCCTCTTTATCATTATTATCCTTCTCCTTGACACGACTACCCTCTACACTCATACATGTATTTTTGGAAACGTTAACATAATGTTGTTGAGTGCACAAGTTTTTATAGTTTTCGGTTTTTATTGGGTTGTATTAGTTTAAGAATCCTTTTTCTTTTAGAAAAACATTTCCTAAAGTATTTTATCAACCCTAGCTTACTATCTTTTAGGATATCTAACAATCCTATCTTATTTTCTTTTAGGATATATTATTAATCCTAATTTACTATTTTTTTAGGATAACCAACGATCCTAATGTATTTTATCTACCATTCTAAGGCAACCCCAATGGTATTCATACTCTAAGGTGATCTACTGTATTACCATGAGCACCATAATTGACACTATTTGACTAATAATTATGACTCAACACGACGCTTCATCGGACGTCGAAGAGTGAATAATAAGAAAGTTATCCTATCGGGATTGTAGCTAGCAATCACAGATGGGGTTATCAGACCCCGTATAGATCTATACATTGATGGGTTTTTGTATACTACAACATCCTATGGTGCACATACAACCCTAAATGCTTTGGATCTATGTTTTCTCTAATTATACATGCAATATTGTTTCCAAAGCATAAAGCCTACAACTAGCATACAATTAACATAATCAACATAAAAGTGAGTTATAGAATTACCTCTTTGTTGTAGCTTGTAGTTTTGGCCTTTAAGAACTTAGCACCCCAAGTGTGATGCCTCAGATGGTTCACAACACACCCTTGAACAATTGGATGACTTGAGAGAGATTACTAGGCACACAAAGCGGTTATGAACTCCAAGAACACTTGTTGTCGCCAATTTTAGCCATGGGGTTATGCGTGTGTGTATATATATATATATATATATATATATATATATATATATATATATATATATATATATATTGTCACACCCCGGCCGTCGGCGGAAACACCGGGCAGTGTAACGTCATTTCTTGTATCATAGTTATCAACTTCCTGAAAACACATGCATTTTAAAATACGTCAACATAAAGTTGGTAAGTTCACAGGTTTTGACTCCATATGAAAATAATACTTTTTCTAAGTTCAAAAGTTTAGTTTTGAAAGTATCATTTTGACTCTCCAACATTTAGTATACATATTAGGTATAATGGTTTACTTATTAAAATAAGTGATATACCTATAAGTTTCACATATTATGAATAAATGAATGTAATCCCATACAAACTAAGGTTGCTACGTATAAATCTTATTTCAATTCTACACGAGTAAAACCGCTACATATAAATCTATTTCAATTCTATACGAGTAAAACCGCTACGTATAAATCTATTTCAATTCTATACGAGTAAGTGTGCTAGGTATAATTGTCTACTTAATGAGCAAGTAGTATACCTACAAGTTCCTTGTACTTAGAGTATAAGTCTTTGGGAAACTTATACTTAACATTCATACTTGTATATCGACAAAGTATAATGCTTCTAAAGTTGTGCTACCATGCATCCGTAACTGCTGCTAGACATACAAACCTCTGATTAAAAGATATCCCACCAATGGTTCCTCCATTGGTGCCACAATTAAACCGCCATTGGTGCCATAAAGGATTCCACCAAGGTAAACACTTCCCCCGTACGCTTCATCGACGCCGGGTCCATAACAATCAATAGGACAGTTCGTCACGCGCAGATCGTTGGGTTGTAGCTAGCAACCACGGGTGGGGTCGTCAACCCGCATAGATCTATAGTCCACCGTAAAACCGATTGGGTTGTAGCCAACAACCATGGATGGGGCGTTAACCCACATAGATCCATACACAACTTCCTCGCTCACACGGGATTAACGGTTACAGGTCAGAGGATTTCCACTAAGATTCCCAATCTTAGTTGATGAATGAGGTAGCTCGTGTAGACTTTGTCGGCTTCCTATAACTCTAACAACAAAGCATATTCGTGTCTAAAACCCTAAGTTACTACACAATGCTTTTAAACATTACTCCTAATTTCATACTATTTAGGCAGTATAACAGCTATGACTTGAGGTAAAACCAGGTTTTATCATAAAACCAACAATAACAACATATAACATACCAAGTTTTATCTTGTCATAAAACCAATAATAGCAACATACTTTATAAATTAACATATAGAACTTCCGAATATAACTTCAGAACTATATCGCACATAATATATATATATATATATATATATATATATATATATATATATATATATATATATATATATAGTCCTAAGTATAACTCAAGATCTACATTAGTATAATAACATGCTAACAAGTTGATAATAGTTGTAAATATTCAAAATATTATATTTAAACAACTATATCCCGGTTAATATAACTATCTACGTTGATACTAATATACTATCATATAGACATAATATTAACGTATATACAATATTTAGCATGCGTTTTCCCCCGAAAATATTAAAAAGTGGGGCCGTGAAACTCACCCTAGTAGCGTGATCTATAGAATCTAAATGGTCAGAGGCTCGTCGTTGTCAGGCTCGGGAAGGAAAATGGCCTTCGGAAACGCGAGAGAGAGAGAGAGAGAGAAAAGAATTGGTGTAAGGATTGAATGAGCCGAACTTGCTATTTTTAGGGTGTAATGGGGCCATTCACGTCGTGAACATGATAGGTTCACATCGTGAACTTCCATGACTCATCCCGTAGCCTTAACGCATGTTTTCTAGCTCCGATTAGTGTCTGTTGACTCCTCACGTCGTGAATTTTTATGCTCACGTCGTGAGTTCAGTCAAATTAGGATTTCTGACAGCTATATCTTCGGAAGGTCGTAACTTTTGCATACGAACTCCGTTTTTGACGTTCTTTATATCCACGTGTAGGTATTTACGAGTACTACAACTCTCTTTTAGACTCTAATAAATAATTCTAAGTCTATTTTAAATTCCTCTTATTATAGAGATTTATAGTGTTCGGTTTATCATAACTTCTTCACGCGAAGTCAGATTTAGTAGTTCTCTATATTTTTGGAATCGTATGGACGTATACTTTGTGTTGTGTCATAAAAGTTCATATTTGTATTTAGAATTTATTATGAACTACATAATAAGTTTATTATATTACTTATTTGACATAATCACATGTGATTATGTTGACTTATTTTGACTGGTGTCACATATATATATATATATATATATATATATATATATATATATATATATATATATGTAGGAATCCAAGAGTCATGGGTAAACCCTAATCCATACTCTTTGGGTTATGATCCATATTCCATGTGGGCTAACTCTTCATGGAAACGTACATAAGCTTAGCCCATCATGGATCAATAGCCCAAACTATATATATATATATATATATATATATATATATATATATATATATATATATATATATATATCATTGATTTACATAATCAGTCCCCGTTAATTTAATTAGTCTCTTTTGATCACCAAATTAATTCTTGATCAATAATAATTAAATAATATGATTTCATACTAATATATTAGAACTTATAATATATTAATAAATCATAAATAACCTCTTACTCAAATATCCATCCTCAAATTGTCCTGGTGATATGCAACCCGAAATGGACCCTGCTACTCTCGGGTCAAGTACATACCAATTTTAGTTATGGGCTTAGACACCTAATCCAACAGTCTCCCACTTGGATAAGTCTAATAACTATTTTTGCAAGTACGATTCCACAAGCCAACTAGCAATCGTAGCTTTTAAAAGCCATTGTCGAACTCTGACCTAGTCAATGAGGCGTCCATTAGATAAGGGATCATATATTCCTCCATTCTACAAGATATCATATGGACTGAGACATGGATTATAATCATGCTCTCTGTACATCTGTTGTTTCCCGATTTCCGATTTATGACGACTGACTAATTGAACAAATCAAATCAGTCCAGGCTTGGCCAAGCACTTAGGGTTGTCATCACTAAATCATCGAGGGGCCCACATATATCGCTTTTATCCCTCTAAGGGTAAAAGGAATGGAAAAACTTCGACTCAAATGCTTGCTTGTACTTACTCATCAAATCACACACAACAATATGTTTTATAACACCAAGTTACTAGTGAGTTTACATACGTCAATGTCCAACCGACTTGTAAACTACAACTCACATGTCTTGGTTTCAAGAATATAAGATATTATCGTCTCACAATCACTCGTGATAAAATCCATGAAGTGATTCAGATGAGCGTGGGTTTAATCCAATACTCGAATCTTATTCCAGGAGTACTCATGAACACTGCAGCAAACTTGTGCTATGTCTAAAATACCTAGACAATCTACAGTTAGATTCATGACAATCTTGCCTCAATACCTACTTCCAAAGTATGATCGACTGTGGATAGTTTGAATAACCTAGTTATTCGGGAAGTCAAAATATGCAAAGTGAAACACAAGAATAATCGAATATGAATATAAATAAAACACCTTTTTTTTAATCACCATATTTATTACACATTATTCATTGTATAATGTTTCGATTAATCAACTTAATACTTGAATTAAAACAACAGTTATGCAATGCTCCAAGCATGCACACTATGTTTGCCTATGGTCCTTTCTTTGTGAAATAGATTAATTGAAAGCATTTCAATGACACTCATTTCACAATTCCCAATCCTTATTGTAAATGTAAGAATACCAAATTCTTGTCATTCGCTATAATCTGTTAGATTTTAAACTTATATGCAATGATCCTCTTGTAATGACTATGCACAATAGTCACAGATACTTGGCAACAGACATTACAAAGTATTCCAATGGAGAGAAATTCCATGGAAACAAAGTCTCACATTCAAAGTAAATTCCTTTGAACATCCTTCTTGCATTAAGTTTCCTAATCTTACACATATTTAAAGAATAACTTCCACTTATGGAAACATTTCCATATTCCCATTTTGACTATCACTCCTGAACAAGAGTTACCTCTTCTCAGAGTATGTCAATATGATCCTTTCCAAAATTTACAATATACTTCTAACTGTCCATAAGCAACCAATCTTTGGTAAACCTCAAATTGTCCTCGACAATTGCTTAACCATTTTAGTCATATCTCGTTCTAGTCCCTATTCCCTCTTAATTCCCTAGGCATTTGGAAAATTAGAACAGATTAATATTATAGCATATGTAATCGATCCTATATCCGGAGCATATGGAATACGATTCATAATGTCTCACATAAAGACATGATACTTTGACAGTCTTTCGCTATAATATTTCCACATATAAAATTTCCTTATGTTGAATCATTTCAACATAACATTCACATATCTCCATGACTAAATTCGATTAAAATCTCAATCTAAGCTTTTAGCTTCGAAATGAAGTACGAATTCCTCTCCCTTAATTATAGCAAAACAACTTTTCAAACCCTGCATCTTTACAAATTGAAACTTTTGTTTTCTATAATTAACATTGCTAACTCGCAACTCTTAACGTATTAATTGTGCTCCCACTAGCATAATAATTACATTCTTATTAGCATAACACTTATGCTCCCACTAGCTTTGACATGTACTTAGAAATCAGTTGGACTTCTAGAAATCAATACTTGTTGACTTTCTTACCAAAGTTCAGATTTCTGATATGAGATCCGTCGATAAGACTTTATCTAGGCTTCTCAAACTCACACACCTTTCCTTAGATAGCTCATATGTGTGTCTAAACAATTTTAGAACTTACATCAATAAGTCTCAAATGTTTAGACCTTTTCCATTTCTCACAATTCGAACTATGAAGAGGGATGCCGTAATCATAATCGAATTTGAGAATGCAAATATCACAACTGCTAACTATTTAAAATCTACTTAGTGAAAGTGTTTCCTCACAATCATTTTCATGAATCGGAGAGAAACCTTATGACACTTAGATTTTATGGTATATGTGTTCCTATCCATGTGAATTTTTCATAACCATAATCACAAGACAAGGTTAGTGACAAATCCAAACTCATATGGACTGAACTTGTTCAATCTTAATTTCTTGCCACCTGGCAGCACAAGGGCCAACCATTGCTTCCAAGTTGTTATGCAAACAACTGAGAACTCATAAAACTCACATGCATAGTCAACTTTAACTGGAATGGGCACAGAAACAAGAATATGTCAACATGATAGGTTATAAACCTCAAGTCGTGTACTAGTGATAAACAACTGGTTTACTCTTGATTAGTTCTTGAAACTCTTCAAGATCTTTAAGACTCCCACTGACCTCTTGACATATAAGATTCTCTTTGTCAAGAAACATTACTTGACAAACAAATATTCAAGAGTTAGTGTGGTTTCTTATCAGGACAAACACTTCTGACAATTGGTCTTAGTTGGTCTTTGTTTTATCCAAAACATCACAACTTACCAATTTCAAATGTACAAGAGTAGAAAACATTTTACTCTACATTTGATAAGTGTTATAAACCTTTCTTAAGATTATGTCACTCAAGGCTCAATCTTGGAGTGTGACTCTAAGATTTGATTTTGGAAGTATGATTCACCTTTTGACTTAACCATTTCAACAATTCACGATTCCTCTTCTTAGCCATACAAATGCATTAATATGTCCTTAGAGAATCAATTGTGATATGGTTTCATAATCATTAAGATAATCATAAAACATGATACTCAAGTACTCTCCCTTCTTTTCAGATTAGAGAAACTTTTATCTTTCTGCCTAATTTGATTCTTCTTATTCGTTCTGCCATACATTGAAAGTTTTTCAATGATTCAGAATTACACTTAATCTTGTAAGCATAACCATATTTACTAAACTTTAGTGAATCATAACGAATAGTCTTATCGTTCTTTATGATGGACCAACCAAAGTGTACCGATCCCCTAGTCCTTCACTTGACTCACATATACATGTGAATAAGGAATTAGTATTAATTTCCCAAAGATGAAGGTTCTCATTCATCACACAATACAACTTGCATGATTCCAAGTTTCTATCCAACTGAAACTTGGGTGAAGAGAATCTTTCCTTATTTGGTAAATTATGACACTACCACAAACGAAAGAATCAAACCCATTTTCCAATATTGCTATCAATGGAAACATATAAGCAACAATTTTCACAAATGCCATTGTAAGGAAACTTAAAATAAAATAAAATCAAAATTTATCTTTTATTTATTAAAATTGCGGAAAACTTTTTCCTTACAATGCCAATACATATGAAAACTATGTTGTTATCTATTCCTAAGCAATCTATCATAACTCTTAAGCAGCAGCTCAAAACTCTTATCATCGAACCATGAGATCGAAATCCATCTCTTCACGATCAGAATCAGCTTACTCTTCCTCTAAGCTTCCTTTCTTTTCTTTGATTCTACAAAACATCAAAATGTAATTACATTACATCATGTATTAAGAATCTAGAAACAAGAACTTAATAGAGTTAGATAGTGGACTTACCTGAAGTAGAGTCAAATATTTCGACTTTACCATCCTTGTGGTCCTTCAGGTAGCTACGGCAGCTTCGCAACCAATGCCTCTTCTCTTGGCAATAGAAACATATGGACTCTTTGGGAATGGTACATGGGACTATCTCATACTTAGCCTTTCTCTTTACCATTTGGTCAAACGACTTGACCATGGTCGATCCCTTTCCATTGGGAAGAGAAAGCTTTTCTGGACTTCCAATGTTGCCATTGTTAATGTCCATGGAAGTTTGGGTAGTAGATCTTCCAATCAAATTTGCTTTACCAGTGCGCCAAATCATTGATGATTCAGTAGCAACAAGCAAATAGGTAAGATCGATAAGGGTCATGTCGTGATTCCCATATAGTAGTCCTTAAAGAACCTGCTATATGACTTAGGAAGTCATTGAAGAACAATTCAACAACCAACTTACTTGAAACAACGACACCCAACATTCCCAGCCTGTCAATGTGTGACTTCATCTCCAAGACATGTGCACACACAGACCTTCCATCTTAGTGTTTGCTAGCCAATAGGGCTTGAGTGACCTTGAACTTGTGGGTCAGGGAGAATTACTGGAGGAGGTGGAGGAAGAGAAGTTCCACTACATCACGAAGAAGGGATTAATCTTTCACCTCGATCGTCTTGTGGAATATCATCTTTATAAAGAAAACTTTTTCCAAAAGGATGAGGTAGACCATAGTTGTCAGAACTAGACATCTATAAGGGAGAAATTGAAGTTTAATTGATTTAAGTCCTTAATATAACACCCAAATGAAATATTAAGGCTAGGACCCAACACAATATCTTACAATTCGGAAAAGGGATGTCGTAATCCAATTGCAAAATATTTCAAGGTAGGTAAACGACGATTTACCAATTTCCACCCTGAAAAACGAAAATGAACTTTAGGTTTTAAATGAATTGAAATTCCTAGATCTTTTGAGATTCATTAAACTTTTCAATAGCATGTTTAAATCTTGATTGTGCCCTTCAAGTTTGTGACTGGGATGTCGAGGATCACAAACAAGGTGTGAATAACCATGCAAATTAGCTTGGTACTCTCGATGTCATTTATCATCTAATCAATGTGCCGGTTAACCACAGACCCTCCATTGATCTATGATAAACATCGAGCTACCCTTTGCCACCCTTGTTAGTCCATGTTAGTGTGCCGGTTAACCACACACGCTCCACTAACGACTTGGCAAGATGCAAAGTGCAATTTCATGGGTTAGCACCAAATTCACATTTTTCCTAAGTAACTAAGATTGGGAATTTATAAGTGTTTAGTTACTTGCTATTTTCATTATACTTTTAATGAGAATGTCCTATCCTACCCGTTCGGCTAACGATCCTCCACCAGTCAAGGAAGCGGTGGGTGAGAGTGGACACCCATTAAAACACCATTTTATAGGCAGTAACCTTATACCCCCCTTATAGACCGGCTTCGTGAATGAGGCCTACTAACGGTAAGACTGACTTGTCTTATACATATATATAATTATTAAACTTTTAATTTTATATAGTATAAGGGTGTATTTTAAACTTACTAGATGGTTTAATCTATTAATAAATTACACTCTTAATTTAATTAAACTTAAACCATGTCATTATGGAATTATTAATTCTCTTTTAGTTAAACACTTTAATTAATTTAATAAAGTCCATAAGGTGCAATTTGAGCCACTCAAATACTTCAAGGTTCTAAATATAAAAAATTCAAAATTAAAAACTATTTAATTAATTTTTTTAATTTATGAACCCAAGAGTTATACCTTTTTAATTACAAGAGTTTCTTAATTTGAAACTTTTCAAATACCAAAACTTGAGGGCAAGTTTTGTAACTCTTGAAAAACCTTTGATTTCCATAAATTATGAGTTTAATGTGGTTTTTATGAAAAAACTTTTCATGTTCCATAACTTGAGGACAATTTATGGAGGACTTTAAAGAACATCTAGATCAAAATTTTAACTAACAAAATAATCAAATAATTTATATATGGTTAAGTTAAACTCATAAGTCAAGATAATTCATATCAACAATTTGCAAGAAATTAGCCTAAAACTAATATAAATCTTGAAACTTTGACAATTATCTTTTAATTGGATGAGCATGATCATTACCATATCAACAAAATCAAATTTTATGAACTAAAACATTTTGAGGTAATGATCCTAATCCAAAACAGGCCAAAAACCCTGAAAATCTGCCATCAGAAGCATCAACTCGTCGAGTGCATGAACATGACTCGTTGAGTTAACCTTATACTAAGTGGACTCGTCGAGTTAGCCAGTGGACTCGGCGAGTTCATCAGTCAGAGGCCAGAAAATCGATTTTTTTTCAACTTTGAAAATTAAGCCATGCATAAAATATAATAGAAAACAATCCTAGGCTCTGATACCACTGATGGGTTGTTGTATACTACAACATCCTATGGTGCACATACAACCCTAAATGATTTGGATCTATGTTTTCTCTAATTATACATGCAATATTGTTTCCAAAGCATAAAGCCTACAACTAGCATACAATTGACATAATCAACATAAAAGTGAGTTATAGAATTACCTCTTTGTTGTAGCTTGTAGTTTTGGCCTTTAAGAACATAGCACCCAAAGTGTGATGCCTCAAACGGTTCACAACAAACCCTTGAACAATTGGATGACTTGAGAGAGATTACTAGGAACACAAATCGGTTATGAACTCCAAGAACACTTGTTGTCACCAATTTTAGCTATGGGGTTATGTGTGTATATATATATATATATATATATATATATATATATATATATATATATATATATATGTAGGAATCCAAGAGTCATGGGTAAACCCTAATGCATACTATTTGGGTTATGATCCATATTCCATGTGGGCTAACTCTTCATGGAAACTTACATAAGCTTACCCCATCATGGATCAATAGCCCAAACCATATATATATCATTGGTTTACATAATCAGTCCCCGTTATTTTAATTAGTCTCTTTTATCACCAAATTAATTCCAAATTAATTCTTATTCAATACTAATTAAATAATATGATTTCATATTAATATATTAGAACTTATAATATATTAATAAATCATAAATAACCTCTTACTCAAATATTCATCCTCAAATTGTCCTGGTGATATGCAACCCGAAATAGACCATGCTACTCTCGGGTCAAGTACATACCAATTATAGTTATGGGCTTAGACACCTAATCCAACATACATATCTTTCTAGCTCTCGCGAGATTAACAATTATAAGTATATGGGGAATGTCGAATTTAATGAAGGACTCAGGATGAATTTACAACTCACTAACCGCATTGACCTTAGGTATTTATCTTTTATCTTTTATCTAAGTCCTTCCTAGGGATTTTTCTATAATTATCGCAATATAAGTATTTTATCTTATATTTGATAGTTATAATATTGTATCTTAATCCTTCCTACGGATTTCCTATAACTATGACAATATATATCTTTTATCTTATAATTACTAGTTATAATCTTTGATCTCATAATTATTTTGTATATATAAGTATTCATATATATACCCTAATTATGGTTATTTGAAAATATGATATTTGGGCAGAGTAACAACTAGGTACATTGCATATCCTTATATTTGACTACCATAACTTCTAGGTACTATGTTATTCTATGGAATTGACCATTATAAGATCTAGGTATTGTCTCTTCCTAGACTATCGGGCATCATATATCTTAGGTATAATATCATAGCTTATAACTAGGCGTAGTATCTATAGCTACATTATCCTAAGGCTTTAAGCTTTATAAAATGATTTGATATTTATTACGATAAATATATTTTTTTAAACCATTTGATAAGCATATATTCCCCCCGTAAAACATTTAAAATAGTGAAAATAGAGGTCGTGTACTCACCCTAGTCGTGTGAAACCTTTGATGGAATGACACAAGCCTCTATTTATAGTCGTGTTTTGGAGGTGTGCGTCGAGCAAATATCTGTGCGCGTTGCCATGTGTCACTCCCCTACTCAGCCACGTCTCTTGCAATCTACTCGAATCTGGTGTCAGGTGCACGACATGCGGAGACACGCACCTGGCGCTCATGAAAGATTTTTGAAAAAATCATAACTTTTTTCTGCGTGCTTTGATCTAAGACCTGTCTATATCTATGTGATGATCTCAATGGGTACTACAACTCTCCTTTAGGTTGTTTTGGCTAGTTATGAATTTCATTTTCATGCCTAAAAGGGTTAAAAATAAATGATTTTATAAACTCATATCTCTCTCCTACGGACTCCATTTCGGCAATTTTCTTCCTAAATTTTATATCTCGAGGAGTACTACGAAACTCATTTTTTCACTTTTAGTGAAAATTCATCCAATATCTAAGTACCGTTTTGACATAATTAATTTTAATTATACGGTTGATTTCTATTTTTATAAAATCCATAACTCTCTCATTTGATTCAGATTTTTACAAATCTTATATCTTTGAGATCACGCTAACGAGTAGTATCCAAGTATGTTAACCAGCTTAGGAAACGTTACAAATTTTCAGGCGCTAATTTTTGAGCCTAATGGACGTTTTTAACAATAAGTGTAATGGCGCATTTGATTCTTATTATCTCAAAAATTAAATATTACAATTCTATGCTAGTGCATCTATTTTCCTACTGTTTCATAATGGCGATCAGTGACGGAAACCTCTCGGTTGTCACACTAGGTCTTTGAGATAAACCTTGAGACACAAGCATAGCCATATATATATATATATATATATATATATATATATATATATATATATATATTATAATTTTGGCTTTCTCGTTTCCTTTTCATATGAAGATCCATCTACACCATAATGGTTTCACAACTCCAAGTGTGAGAATAATGGCTACAAAAACATTTATATTGTTAAGAGAAGCCAAGTCAACTTGCAAAGTGTGATATCCCCAAATTTTATGGCCGACATTTTTTTTCTTCATGCCTATTTAAAATTGAATAGTCTTTTATTAGTGCGGAATTTATCCCATAACATTATTAATGTGAGATAATATCAATATCAAAGCATTTCCAAAGAACCATTTTTCATTAATATTTGAAAACTTGGGATGTCATGAGTGATATAGAAAACATAAGCATAAACTAGTCATTATAATCCTTACAACAATTTATTATACTAATGGCCTACAAGCTCCTTAAATCTCTTAGTAGATTTAAACTCATCATCCATGTGATTTCGTACTGCTATTTGTGATACAAAGAAACTAAGGGAACATATAGGATTTTCAAGCAATAATAATTAAAATTCTAAAATTATATTTTTCACACCAACAATTAACATGATTACCCATTCCTATTACTCTCACTTCATGATCCTAAAATACTGATCTCAAGAGGGCTATCCTAAAGGATCACTGTAAGCAACGAATAGACCATACTGCTTCGAGGATTCCGTAGCAATATATGTCAATAAGGAAACCATGGGGGATAGATTACACCAAATAAACGAATAGTTCATTAACAACTATAGGTTGCGAGTCTGCCAGTGTTCCAGTGGACTGTCTATAATAGTCTGTGGCTGCCATTTATACTTTGTTAGATGACTGATCACCCTCAGTACAATAGTACTTGAATGGTCCCGACCTCGCCTTTATTATTCCACCTTTCACAACCCTTTTCTATCCAATATATTAAAAGTACGATAAAATACATATGATATTTAACTCAAGTAAAAGTCATATCATGTGGCTTTACCTAACACATATATCTTAAACATGGATAATGAGAACATATAGCATTTAAGAATTTAGAATACTTGTATCTATGTGTAATTTGAAAGTAACTATGTACCCACTTGTTAAAAGTGGATGACTTGTGATTAGGTCAGTGCTTTTCCTAACACCTTAGCTTATCCTTTCAAAAGAACTGGATACTACTAAGTCTTATGTAACGCCCCGATTCTCAAGTATTGATTTAATGTGTGAGTTTTTGATTTCAAGGGCTACTCGACGAGTTGATTGCCCTACTCGTCGAGTAGCAGCGGGTTGGTCCATGTATTTTAATGACCTACTCGCCGAGTCCAAGAAGGGACTCGACGAGTAGGAGCTGGCAGATGAAACCCTAAATCTCGAGGTTTTGCACCCTATTTAAAGGATCATTGGCCTCCCCCAGCCTCCCCTTTACTGCCCCTTGTCCCTATCAAACCCTAAATTGTGTGTGTGTGTGTGTGTTCTTTGGTGTGTTCAAGCTTGGAGGAGGAACTTTGGAGAAGGAAACACTTGGGGAAGCAAGGAAATCAAGGCTAGGAACTCGTGGGGAGCTAAGAGATTCATCAGTTGTCACTCTCTGGAAGGTATTAAGCTGTTCCTTTAGCTCATCTCTCTTTTAACCTCTTTTGGATGGGTTTTATGAAAGGCTCCCCATGTTTAAGCTAAGATCTGAAGTTGTAACTTCAGATCTGGACTCCCTTTGACCTCTAGATCCATAAAGTCATCAGCCTTGCCTAGTAGGAGCCTTCCCTCAAGTGTGAGACTTCATTGCAAGCTTAGTTTTGCCATTTAAGGGTCTTAAAGCTTTGCATGCACGTAAAGTTTGCGACTTTACGTGATAAACATGTCCTAGAAGCTTGGATCTGTAATCTGGAACCTTGCCATGGCTTAAAAAGCGTCTGCATGGATAAAGGTCTGCAAGGACTCAGCGAGTTGGATGAACAACTCGGCGAGCCCATCGACGATGGTCATGAACTCGACGAGTTGAATGAACAACTCGACGAGTCCGTTGAAGATTGCCTTGAACTCGGCGAGTCGTTCGAAGACTCGGCGAGTCGGCTAGGGTTTCTCCCAATTCTTGGACACGTATGAACTCGGCGAGTTAAAGGGGAACTCGACGAGCCAATCAAGGATTTCACGACTTCTTGAGTTTAGGAAGGACTCGACGAGTCGGTGAACTGCACTCAACGAGTCGAGTCAACATGGACTGTTGACTTTGACTGTGGACTTTGACTTGGACCAAGGGTTGACCAGTTGACTTCTGAGGGTATTATGGTAATTTGGAGATTTATGAAAAAGGGTTTTATGGTAACTATAGGTGGTGGAGCTCGTGCTGGTGATCCGAGAGTTTAGCTTTCTAGTTTCAGACGACAGTTGCAAGGTAAGTTATCCTCACTATACTAAGGGGTCTAAGGCACCAAGGCCGGCCCATTGGATATGTTATCCTAGCAGTGTTATATGTTGAGTATGAGTTAATGTTGCATGCTAGTGGTTATGCCAGTTGGGTAGATCTGTAGGACTACCTGTGATGTTATATGATTATTGCATGCTCGGTAGTTATGTTATATGTTGATATGTTAATTGGGATGGGTTGAGGTTGTACTGCTCCGTGCGGTAGCCAACAAACCCTAGAGTATTCCAGATACGAGCTGAGGGCCCGGTAGGCATTCCAGACTCATACTGAGGACTCGGGAGCATTCCAGATATGAGCTGAGGGCCCGGTAGGCATTCCAGACTCATACTGAGGGCTCGATGGTATTCCAGATACGAGCTGAGGGCCCGGTAGGCATTCCAGATTCGTACTGAGGGACCAGGGGTAATCCAGCTTGTAAAGCTGTGGACCCATTGCGTGATGTTTCAGTTTGTTATGATATGTTATTATTGATATGGTTATGTGGACTATATGTGTATCGGTATTTTGGGGGTAACTCACTAAGCTTTCGGGCTTACAGTTTCAGTTTATTGTTTCAGGTACATCAAGGGATAGCGGCAAGGCGAAAGCATGATCGTACAGCTCCTCACATTATGTTTATGTTTCTGGGAATACTCTGATAAATAATATTTTGAAAACAAAGTTGTAATGTTTTGATGAACTTGACATGTTTTAAAAGTTTAAATTGGTTTGAAATTTTTGGGTGTTACATCTAAGTCTTTGATTTATATTTATCACAATTATAATAATAATAGATTAGATTCCTCAATAATCCCAATGACTACATCAAGATCTCTCAAATAATAAATAACCAAGTAAGATCATATCGGATGTAGGATCCATTTGGTATACAGAGTATATTATTTGGAAATCCTCTTTAAACACCTCATTAAATCTTGCCTAGACATCATTCGCGTTAGTAGATCAATCAGTAATATGACATGGAATCACTGAAAAATCTTATTTATAGGTTCATAATTATAATTATAAACATAAATATAAGTTACAATTAAAGCGATATAAGTGCAGCTTAACTTCTAGATTTTTTCGACAAAAGTCTAGAAATTTCACAGGCAAAACTCTAACCCGAAAGCTTCTAGTTGTTGTACCCTCTGATGACTCAGAGCTCCACTTAATCACTCTAAAAGTAACGAAGAATCAGACTGAAACAAAAGGAAATAGCTCAGAGAGAAAGAGACTTGAATGTGTGAGCAAATGAGCCATTTTTGAACTATTTAAAGGTTGTTAAAAGGGGGCGCATCATGCCCTAGCCAGAGGCGTGTCGTGTCTATGGCTATTGTGTCCAGATTTGCTTGGTGCCACGTGTCAGCATTTTTTGGTCCTACATTGTTACCCTGCCACTCGGTCTCTTGGAGCAGGCGGCTACCCGACAAGGCCACGTACCGCCTCCGAGTGGTGCCATGTCACCTTTTTTTGTCACATGTATAGTTGTAATATTCTAAAATTCATAACTTTCGCAGACGAGCTCCATTTTCGAATATTAAAACTTTCCTATAGATCCCAAAAGTTACGTCTTAACCTATTTTAAATTTATATTTTTATATACCTCACACTGTTAAAACCCATGCGAAAATCTTAACTTCTTCATACGAACTCCGTTCTTGACTATCTCTCTATTAACAGATTTGTATTTACGAGATCTTCAACTCTTCTTTACATTGTTTTGGCTAACAATCAAATGATTTTAATTTCAATTTAAGTGTCCCACACTTGATACATCCTGGTCCTCCAATTCACTTATATGGTGGCTTTGATTGCTCCGGGAAGACCTGTGAGGTCACAACAAGGGGAATCCATCAACCGTTCTCTAGGAGGAGGTCCCGGGAAAATAATCTGACGGACAAATAAGTGACTAAACTGAGAGTGTAAGGTTGGAACTGAGAGGGAACGACTTACTCTTCAAGGTGACAGAGGAGGCCTTTTATACTGAGACCTCTTTCCAGTACATACGTGAGACAAGAGCGTCAGGTCTGACAGGATTCAACGTCCTGATTGGCCAATCGTGCTCCTTGTTCTGCCAGAGCTAGCAATTGGTTCAGGCAGTAAAGCTCTAAGCATACTCCTTGTCGTCTGGAGCCGTTAGCTTTGTCGCGGGGTGGAAGGTTCCCATTGCAGGGATGGGCCTTCTGCGCAGTCGTCCAATTCTAAAGGGACGCCTGCGGGTGCGAGACTTCGTTAGGGCGGATATGCTGGGGGTATCTTGGTCTAGTGGTATGCCTTGAAAAACCTTTAGCATGGCTGAGCGCAAATCCTGGCCCGTGCTAGGGGGCACGTATCAAGTCCCCCAATCCAGTAGCCATACCATTGCTAGACTAGCTATGATGTTCTGCACTTAACTGTCTGTACACGTGTCAAGATATGGTTCGAGGATGTTTTGATTTTTCTGTCGATGTGATTGCCCATTATGCCACCCAGCTACATCATTTCTCATAGGTTTTGAATATCCTGCCTTTCTTTGTCCCTTATAAACGGAGATCTTTTCTTATTCTGCTTATGCCTTTTATCTCCTTCTTTCTCTCGTATTTAACCTTCTTCTTCTTCTTTCTCTTTCTACTTTCATGGCAAACCAACCTGGCACTGCTTCGTCTCTTGCATAGTTTGAACTTTTGTGAGATACTTATGTATTTTCTCTGGAGGATGGAGTGGAGTTTCCAGTTTCCGATTTGATGATCTTGTCACCTCCTTCAGGGAAGGTTGGTATTTATCTGAAGACCTTTGATGCAGGGCTTTGTCTCCCCTTAACTGATTTTCAGGAAGAACTGCTCCAGAAAAACGTTTGCAGCATTTAGATGCTGACCCCAAACACCGTCAACAAGATGGTGGCATTTGAGATGATTTGTCGGGCTAATGATATCCTTCAAGATTTCTTTGTCTTAAAATTCTTCTTCTGACTCAGTGCAAGTGGTGACAAGTTTACGTTCTCCACCCATCGTGGTGGTCACGTCATGGTTCCCGATGGTAAAACTCCCAAGAACTAGCAAGACAAGTGGTTGTGGGTTAAGTAGGAATGAGTTGGTCATGGGCATTATCAGGTAAATAACTTCTCGGATGTTACCCCTAAGTTGTTTCTGCACAACAAGGCTATTATTGACTTTCTGAAGACGATCCAGGTCGTTCTCACCGAGTATTCGGAGGTCCTCCATGCTGGTGTTGTAATGAGTCCTGCCTGGCATGCTCGAGGGAAGATGAATGTATTCCATACTGTTGTTGACGGTAAGTACTTCTAATCTTGTTTTCTTCTCCTTCTCCCCACCTTTTTTAAATACTAACCAACCTCGCAAGTACTTTTACTATTTTGGCAGGTTTCGAGTCTCCAGTGTCGATGGAACCTGTTCTACGTAATCGGTATCAGGGGAAGTTAGAGCACCACGACGCAGATCTCCGCGATACTCACCCAGTACCGCATCATTCCAAGAACTGGAGGGCTCATTTGTGATCAGTGGCGAGCAACTTCTGGATGTCCAACCAATCACCATGGTTACGCCGTCTTCGTCCACTGAAGTGGTAGAATATAGAAAAGACGAGATAATCTTGAATGTCAGACGAGCCATAGCTAAGCAGAAAGTAGTTCTAGCCATGGAGGAGGTTTCCTCTTATGTTGACATTGCCAACGTCGGACGACATGTTTAGCAAAGGTGAGGTCTTTCCCGTCTATTGAATTTGATCTCCTCCGGTAGAAAGGGAGTTATAGTCATCCTCGATGAAGATGTACACTAGTCTAAGGGGCATTAAGGGGCGTTCAAGAAGCCTGCAGTTTCGATGACAGTTGTCTCAAGGCTTACCCCGAGCCATTCTTCTTCAGGGGGTTATGCGGGTGGCACGCACCATGAAACTCCTTCGAAGGAGGTTCTATAGGGCCCATTGACCCTGGTACATCTCCCTTCATTCCATGTTGGAATCTTTGTAGTGACTCCAAGTTGTCCATTCGTGCCAACACTTTAGAGTTTGCCCGTCATGCTCTTCCACCAGCTGTTGTTGCTGACATGGATGCTTTGGGCGGTCTCGCCCTTGCTCATAATATGGCATATGATACTTCTCAAGCCATGTCTTACTTAATGGCTGGCTCCCGAAGCATTCAGAGCCTCAATGAGATGTAGCAGGCTCATGCTGGTTTCGTTGCAAGTAAGGCGAAATACAAGCGTCGGATCGCAGAGCTTGAGAAAGAAACCCGCAACTTTGGCCAGATGTATGATCTCCTGATGTCGGACAAAATGGATGTGAAGGAGGTGCAATCAACATTGGAAGCGAAAGTGGATTCTCACACTCAACATTGTTGGGATAAGGCAACTATGCGTGTTTAAGGATGTTGACAAGCCCATGGGTGATGCTGCAGGTGGGGATGAAGCTGATTCTCTCTCTTTATTTTTTGTTTTTTGTTTTGGGATATTTTGGGCCCTTCGTGGTGTGATCTATTTGGGCCTTGCGTGACCGTGCATGTAATAGCTAGTTGGGTGTGTCCTCGTTGTCTGAATGGATGTTACTTTATCTTTATGTATCTTAGTTGGTGTATTTCTGAATGCCTGCATTTCTTTGTTTGTGTACGAATAATCGTGTCTGTGCTTTATTGGCCTGCTTTTTTAGCATCTTCCCTTAACTGGGTTCTTCTCGCCTGAGGATGCAATGTGTTTTTTCTGTTGGAGGCATTTCTAACTCCGCAAAGGGCATATTCAACCTTGATATTTTGTTGGGAGTGCACTAACCATTTTCCTATTCATTGAGAGTTGTGTTAAGTTTTGTAATGGATGTGTTGAGCTTGTATTATGTGTTGAGTGTTTAGACTTCATGAAGGGTGCAGTTGTTGGGTTATGAGCATTCTAACACTCCTAAGTGTACATGCAACCCTAAATACCTTGGATCTATGTTTTCTCTATTATACATACAATTATGAACATCCAAGGTATTATCCTAATCTAGCATACAAAATAATAAATATAACAAGATAGAATACATACCTCTTTGATGTAGAATGTCTTCATGAAGCTTGAGTGCCTAGTGCCCCAAGTGTGACACCTCAAATGGTTCACACAACACCAAATACACTTGGAATAACTTGAGAAAAACTTGAACACTCCTTGAAATCGTCTAGCCCTCACACTCACACATTAGTGCACGATTTCTTGAGCCATGGGATTCTTTTATATGGTGGCTATTAGGGTTACACCATGTAACTCATAACTTTACCCATTCCTTATGCTCCATGGATTTTAACCTCCATGGAGTATCCATGGGTCACCCCATGGACTTAGTCCAACATAAGGAATCTTGGATCACAAGCCTATATATATAAGAATGAATGATTTACACAATCAACCCATATATTTAATTAGTCTCCTTTTGATCACTTAATTAATTCCAAATTAATTCTTGATCAATACTAATTAAATAACCTTATTAATATATTAGAACTTATAATATATTAACCAACCTTAAGTGTTATTTCTCTCATTATAGTCTATCCAAATGCATGATGCCATGCAACCCAAATGGACCATGCCTGGTCGGGTCAAGTCTTACCAATTATAGTTATGGACTTAGACATTAATCCAACAGCAGTAAGCCTTTGTGTAGAGTATGCTAAGTATATTAGTTCGTAAGGAATATAGTAGAATGTGCTACGCCTTTTGAAGCGGTATACGCTAAGTATTTAAATTTGTAAGGAATGCTCTAAGCCTTTTGAACTGGAATACACTAAGTATTTGCAAGAAATGATCTAATCCTTTTAAACTGGAATACGCTAAGTATTTAAATTTGCAAGGAATGCACTAAGCCTTTTTAACTTAAATACACTAAGTATTTAAATTTGTAAGGAATACACTAAGCCTTTTTAACTGAAATACACTAAGTATTTAAATTTGTAAGGAATACACTAAGCCTTTTGATATGCAATAAGATAAGTATTATTCATCATTGCGGGTGATCAGTCGGGCTGGTAACTCGTCACAAAGTCATTGTTGTCCCTCCTAGGTAGGGATACTTCTAAGCTCTTCCCCTCACAGTGGGGGCACTATTAATTGCTTCTTCTGGGTAGGTCTATCATGTAGCTTTTTCATCTGGGTGGGGATTGTCATTAAAAATGTAACTTCTTTAGGTTCCTTGTGTTCCATGTTCTTGGAATCGGCCTTCCTTCAATTGTCTCGAGTGTGTAGGACCTATTTTGGTGTGCTTCAGTTACTTTGTATGGTCCTTCCCATGTGGGACCTAGCTTCCCACGTGGTTGAGCATGGCTCGCCTCGTTCTTTCTCAAGACATAATCTCCCACCATGAAGGCTTTCTCCTTTACTCTCTAATTTTAGTATCCTTCTATAACGTTCTTGTAGGCCGCGTGACAATTGTTCGACCGTTCGTGTCGCTCTTCAATAAGATCTAGGTTCTGTCTTAGAATCTCATCATTGCTTTTTTCTTGGAAGTGTATCGTGCACGGTTAGCCGATCATTAGTTCTGCTGGCAGCATCGCTTCTATGCCATAGACCAGGCTGAATGGTGTCCCTTTCGTGTTTGTCCTTGGGGTCGTCCTATATGACCAGAGGACTCCTGGGAGCTCTTTTATCCAGCTGCCTTTGACCTTTCCTAGCCACTTCTTGATCTCATTCATGAGTGTCCGATTGGACACTTCCGTCTGTCCATTTGCCTGGGGGTGTCCTACCGACGTGAATTGTTGCTCTATTCCTTTTTCTGCGCGTCAACTCCTGAATGGATTTTCTGCAAATTGCAATCCATTAGCGCTAGTAAGCACTTTGGGTGTTCTGTATCTTGTTATGATGTTCTTCCATAAAAACTTAATCATCTGCCACCCTGCTATACACGCTAATGGCTCGGCTTCAATCCAATTAATGAAGTAGTCCACCACGAGCAGTAAAAAATTTACCCTTCCAGGGGCCTCTGGGAGTGGACCAACGATGTCGATCCCCCACTGGTAAAAAGGTCATGGGTTGGTAATGCTTGTTAGCGGTACCGTGGCAACTCCCTGTACTAGTGAGTAGGTTTGGCATTCCATGCATATTCGTGTTAATGTCGTTACGTCTCGGTGGATTTCAGGCCAGTAAATCCCCATTCAAAGTATCTTCCATATGAAATCCCTTGCTCCCTCGTGTGCGCCGGATAGCCCGGTGTGCATCTCTTAGAGTGCCTTCTTACCATTTTCCTCATCCACACATCTTAGCCATGGTGTCATGAATCCTTTCCAGTACAACATTCCCCCAATGATCGTGTATTGTGGAGATTTTATTATTATTTTCCAAGCTTCCTCGTGGTTGTCTGACAGGATTGCATGTTGCAAGTAGTCGAAAATTGGTATCATCCAGCTGGGCTGTGACGGCGACAAGGTATGTACCTAGTGTTCCTCTATACTTATTTCTTTGAGCACCTCAACCAAGACTTTTTTGGAGAGATGGCTGAAGCATGTCGACGCAAGTTTGCTGAGGGCGGTTGCCTTTCTATTCTCCCTTCGTGGTATTTGCTTGATGGTGAAACTTTTGAACAGTTTTACTAGCTTCTGGACAGCTATCACGTATTTCTCCATTCACTTATCCTTTGTTTCGAATTCCCTGCTAACTTGGTTGGTTGGTAGCCTTGAATATGTTAGAGTTGTTATCTTTTCCACTCCCATCTTCTTTGCTAATCGCAAGCCGGCTAGCAGGGGATGGTACTCAGCCTCGTTGTTAGAGGTATGAAAGTCAAAACAAAGTGCGTATATGACCTCTTTTCCATCTAGGCTTGTTAGGATTAGACCCACTCCCGATCCTTCTTTGATGGACGTCATGTCCGTATATAAGGTCCAACCCTGGCTTTCTATATGCCTGAGTGCATCCTTCTGGTCTTTTCCTTGGGTAGGTGGCTTTATTTTTCCTGGTATCTCGAGTAGGAAATTCGCCATTGCTTTTCCTTTAATAATTATCCATAGGTGGTAGCTAATATCATGTTCTCCCAATTCAATTACCCATTTCGCCAAGCGTCCTAACGTCTCTGGTTTGAGAAGCACCTGCTTGGTCGGGCCGCTGGTTGACACCTCCACTTGGTGTGCCTGAAATTATCGTCTCAGGCATCATGCCACATAGATGAGGGCTATCACAAGCTTCTCCGGGATGGGGTAGTTAACCTCTTGGCCTTTTAAGGCTTGACTGACGAAGTAAACCGACAATTGTCTTCCTTCCCTTTCTACCGCCAGTATTGATGAGATAACATTGTTTGAAGCTGACAAGTATACTTGTAACATTTTTCATGGGATGGGATTGGCCACTGTAGACAGCTTGTTCAAGGTTTCTTATAATTGTTGGAGTGTTACTTTTGTTGCTGGTGTCTAATGGAAATTTCTCTTTTCAATGCATCCTTTGAGCGTTTGGAAGAGTGGCATGGCTTTTTCTGCTGATTTGGAGATAAACCGGATCAGGGTTGTTAGCTTTCCATTTAAACCTTGGGCATCCCTTAAGGTGTGTGGGGATGGAACCTTCATTAGCTTGTCCACATTGATATGGCTTGGTTGGATCCCTTCCTAAGTGACATAGTATCCCAGGAACTGTCCTTCCTCCATGCCGACGGTGCATATCCTCGAGTTTAATTTCATTATGACCTTTTCTAGGGTCCTAAGTGTCTCTTCCACGTCGTCCACCATTCTTCCTTTGTCTGGATTTTTATGACCATGTCATCTACATATACTATAATGTTTCTTCCAACCTGTTTCGTAAAGTGCGAGTTAACTAGCCATTGATGGTTGATCCTGATTTCTTTAGACTGAATGACATTTTCTGGTAGCAGAATGCACCATGGTCCGTGTAGAAGGTGGTATTTTCTTCATCCTCCTTGATCATCAAGATTTGATGGTACCCATTATACGCATCCAAGTAACATTTCAGCCTAAATCCTTGCAAGAACTCCACCTTTTGGTCGATTTCATGTAGGGGATTGCAGTCTTTGGGACATGCCTTGTTTATATCAGAATAGTTGATGCACATGCGCCACGTGCCATCTTCCTTCTTGACCATTAATGGGTTTGCAATCCACGTTGGGAAGACTGCTTTGTGAAGTATCCCCGCCTTGTTCAGCTTGGCTACTTTAACGTTATTCGCTCCGGTAAGACCTGTGAGGTCACAACAAGGGAAATCCGTCAGCCGTTCTCCAGGTGGTGGTCCCTGGAAAAGAATTTGACGATCAAGTCAACGACTAAACTGAGAGTGTAGGGTTTGAAATGAGAGGGAACAGATTACTCTTCAAGGAGGTGGATGAGGCCTTTTATAATAAGACCACATGTCAGTCCGTACGTGAGATAAGGGCGTTAGGTCTGACAGGATCCGACGCCCTGATTGGCCAATCATGATCCTCGTTGTGCCAGTTCTAGCGATTGGTTCATGCGGTAATGCTCTGAGCATACTTGTTGTTGCCTGGAGCTGTTTGGTTTGTTGCGTGTTTGAAGGCACCCATTGCAGTGATGGGCCTTTTGTGCGGTCTTCCGACTCTGAAAGAACGCCTGCGGGCGCGAGACTTTGTTGGGGCGGCTATGCTGGGAGTAGCTTCGTCTAGCGGTTTACCTGAAAGGATCTTTAGCGCGATTGAGCGTATCTCTTGGTCTGTGCTAGGGGGCACGTTATTACACTACTGTACTGTGTCGCATTGAAACTTCTGAAAAATCAAAACTTCCTCATACGAAGTAAAATTTAGGTGTTCTTTATATGCATGCTTTCACTTTTATGACCAGTATGACTTTCATTTATATCACTTAAGCTAATAAAAAACCTATCTCTGAATCCTGTATTACGACACACCTTTCCGTATAGGGCTAAACGCAAAACTTCGGAGAATCATAACTTCTTCATGCGAAGTCAAATTTAAGCTTTCCTTATATCCCCAAGATTTTCATCATCATTACTACAACTTTCATCAAGACTATTTATCCTAAACAATATTTTATTTTTAATGTTTATTTTAGCCACATTTATTAACTTTTACGTTTTTATATAAATATTATATACACATATTATTTATCCAATTTCCACGTACATAATATATGAACACATATATTCATATAATTATCTTTTATTTATTCAAAAAAGATTACAATAGAGCCAAAAAATAACCCTATTGGCATCTCTTCAAACATCATTCGGTTTTTGCGAAAATAAACCTCCAAGATGCGATTTTGAGAGTCTAGAAGGCGGTTGGAGGGCCGTTAAACTGATATGGAGCGAAAATCTGAAGGATTCGAGAGCGGATTCATGACAGGAATCATTCAGTTTGCTTTTCTAATCACGATTAGTATTCAAATTGTGTTCCTACTGATTTTACCTTTTGAATTTAGGTGTTAATACATTTTTCTTGGTGTTTAAGATTAGATGAATCATGAGATTTTGGATGAATTGCTATTTGGATTATTTATTTTATCGTGTCAAGTTTGATTGAAGATCCATGTGTGTCAAAGATCATTGATTTATTACTTATTTTTGAGTCTATGTGAATTGAAGAACAATCTAGTTATATATTATTGAATCATAGTTGTTTTGTTACCATAATATAATTGTGACTAATGTTGGATCAAAACTTAGGGTTAGGTACATAAAGCTATGAACTTTAATGTGTATGTGCATGTTTTAGATGACCAATTTTAGCATGATTTAATTCTAGTTACTTTAGGATTAATAAAAACCAAATCTTGCATGATACTGTGGGATTAAGGTGTATAAGCTCATAACTAAATTTGTATATACTTGTATTTAAAAGCAAAGTCCTTTATGGGTTACCCTCATAACTAGAACTTGGTTTGAATGACATTTGTAAAGTGAGGATAAATTCGTGAGTTTATTATATGATTAATAAATTGTAATAAAAGATTTTTTTTAATATAATATATGATTAATATATTAATTTGAAATAGTAGTAATTAATTATGAATTAAGCATAAATTAATTGGATTTAAATTTGTGATTAGTTAGAGTTAATAAAAGGTGCAGGGTCTAAGTTGTAATTGTTCAAAAGTTGAATAAAGGTAGGGTTCTAGAACCTTCCCATTGGGGCGTTTTTAGGATTCCCTGATAGGGCATTCTGGAAGCCTCTTGATAATTAGGAAACTGGATAATTACCTAGATTAGAAATATTATTATTATATGCTCAAATTAGGGTTTCCAGAGTTTCACAAGCAACAATAAATTAGACCCTAGGGTTAGCTCTTTTTGTCCTCTCCTACTACAAGAAGAATAATCGAATTTATTCCCAACCTCTCATCTCTCCTCTTGTATTCTAGTTTTAGGGTTTGGGTACAAACTATTCTGAGGCATCATAATTTTGGTGCTAGGATTTCCAAGATCTACTACAAGGGATTGAAGTGAATTGTTTACTACTACAATTCCAAGGTATTCAACCCTAACATGGTATTTTCTATTACATTAGGTTTCATGTTAGGTTTTGTTGTTCTTTCTATGTTGTCTTCAAAGTATTATGACACAGATCCTTATAGGTTTTTTTGTTCATTGTATGTTGTCTTAAAAGTATTATGGCATAGATCCTTATAGGTTTCATGTTACCTTAACTTAGTATTTTTGATTATGTTAGGGTCCATGTTAGTTTTGTTGTTCATTATATGTTGTCTTCAAAGTATTATGGCATAGATCCTTATAGGTTGCATGTTCCCTTAAACATTAAGTGTTTTTCCGCATGTACATGTATTTCATAACCTATAATTCCGATCAAATACGAATTGAACAATGAACTTATGGATAATTAATGGCATGACAATGAAATTAAAATGTCCTTAAAGTTATTAGTATTTGTGTATGGACCAGATACATTAATCAGTTTAGGAATCGATGAATAGTGAATAAATATCCATTGCACTTAGTAGTTAACCAATATTTTGAGATGAATTCTAATCTAAAGAAAAGTACCTGAACTAATTCATTTCCACTCAGTTTGTCTAGTTAATTTAGTTATTGATTATTTGATATTTAATAATAAAATCCCCTTTTACTGCCTTCTTTTATTTAGTGTAACCTATAATCAAATATTATAATATTAGTTCACTACTGTTCCCCTTGAGTTTGACACCCTTGCTTATCAAAACTATACTATACATGATTAGGTCCATTACCTGTAAGGTGTGGTTTAGATGCAATAAACAATGAATTATAAATGAAAAACTAGTGCATTAAAAATACCCATCAAGTTTTTGGCGCCGTTTCCAGGAAGCGGTTTTCAGTTAGTTTAGTTTGTTTGTTTATTCGTTATATTTTTTAGTTATTTTATTTTATTTTTGTTTTCTTTGATAACATGTCACTTGTTAGGAAGGTTTTCGTTGCTATGTGTAGGAATTCGTGATCTTACGTATTGCTTGTTTTTTCTTTTTGCATGGGTTTCAAGATTGCAAGCGATTAGGGAATTCATGACTTGTTTAGTCTACTATGTTGTGATTTTTCAAACAAAATCCATGATGTGTGGTATAGCGAGTTGCATCGAGGTAGTTAAGCCGAATACCAAACTCTTGCTACTCTTAACTATTGTCATGTTTATTAGTTAATGGTGCAAAGAAAACAAATGAAATAGCCTGACAGGTCCGAAAGTTTTTATTTTCCCAAACCACTTCTTACATGAAAGAGGTTTGATCATCAATTGTAGCAAGATTTTGTTGAAGACGAGTGATTGTGATATCTTTTTTAGTTATTTCGGTTTGCTAAATTTACATTTTTAGTTATTTTAGTGTGGTTTTATTTTCATTTTTATTTTTATTTTTAGTTTGCTTAATTTTGTTTTACATGTTGATGCTCTTAATGTTTTAGATCTTTGCAAAATTATTTTTCCCTTAGGATGTTTTCATTAATTTCAGCAATTAGGATCGAATGCGGTTTTGTCACGATAGATACTATATGATAGGCGTTGATTCACATAAGTGTGGAGTCACTTACCCACACGAGAGAGAGAGAGAGAGAGAGAGAGAGATAGTGTCTTTACAAATGCAAAATTTGTCCCAGTAAAAGTATTTCTGAAGAAAATGTTTTTCATTGATTATTTAAAACTTGGTATGCCATAAATGATACAAAACATAGACATAAAGGGGCCTTAAATCATTACTCTAGTAGCCTACGAACTCCATTAATTTCTCATTCGTATCGCTACTTGTGATACAAAAAAACTGAGTGGGTTAGTTTGAAAAACTTGGTGAGTACATAGGGTTTTCAACCCACAATATTAAATTTTTAATTATATATTATTTAGCATTCAAATACCCCAAGTACCCCATTACCGTTATCCTCACTTTCTAATCCTAGTGTGATGATCTCGAGGGTTCTTTCCTAAAGGACTTTTGTCCACAGTCATCTATATTTCCTAGATGATTAGTCACAGAAGTATAATATTTTGGGTGAGAACGGCAATACAATAGTACATTGGACAAATATAGCAGGCACGACAGTACAATAGTACTTTTGATGGGCACAACATTACAATTAGTACTTTTGGACAAGCACAACAGTATGATAGTACTTTTAGATTGGCACGCCAGTACAATAGTACTTTTGGATAAACACGACAAGTCTCGGCTTATTTGTTCGCACTGCCCTCACTAATCTATCACAGTTACTATCTCACACGGTCCTATCACAACCTCTCATTTATTATTTTACATGGCCCTTTTTACTACCCAGTCGTATTATTAAGTATATAGTTTAATTAAGTAATAACTATATCATGTTGCACATATATATTAAACACAACAAGCCATCGCACATAGCATTTAAGCATTTAGAATACTTGTATCTATGTGTAAGTTGAAAGTAACTATGCACTCACCTGACTTAGGTGGGTGACTGGCGATTTCCGCAGAACTTCACTTCGTACTTTCGAAAGACCTAGATGCATAAAGTACTAAGCCTTAGTCTAGTTGCGTAATCCTGGTGATTATAATAATTATAGTCTAGATTCCTCACTAATCCCAATGTCTACATCAAGATCTATGAAGTAAGGATCAGTCATGTAGGACAGTTGGTAGGCAGGACCGTTTTGGCGTATAGCCTCTCTAAAATTCAACAACCAAGCGAAAGTGACCACTATAGTCACATCTCCTATAAGTAGATCAATCAGTATTTCGACTTGGGATTACTGATAAATCTTATTTATAGGTTCATAATAAAGACTTATGACTATAAATATAAGTTACACTGAAAATAGAAGAGTGTAGCTTAACTTATTGAGCTATTAAGTGAAAACTGGGAAAATACGTGGAAAGAATCCCAACCCGAAAGCTTCTACTTGTTGTGCTCCTAGAGCTTCAAAGTTTCAACTAAAACACCCTAAAAGTTGGGAAAGAAAGCCTAATTCAAAAGCTAGATATATTAGAGATATATGTGAAGGAATTGTGAAGAAATGGGCAAATTTCAGTAGGTAATTATAGGGAAAAAGCATGGGTACGTCGTGTAGGCACAAGAGGCGAACCGTGCACTCTTGGTTTGTTGGATCCTCTACTCCTTTGCCACGTGTGGCGCCTGGATTAAGGCATATCCTCACTTCTAGAAGGCTGCCACGTGGCTTATTCTTGTGGTTGAATGTGTCATGGCCACCTTATGCCATGTCTTCGTGTCTCGAGAAGATTTTGGCCGCTCGACATCACCACGTGTCGCCTCCGGAGATTGCCACGTCATCACGCTTGTCGCGCACTTTGCGCGCGATTTTCCAAATTTTGAAAATGATCTAACGTCTTCATATGAGCTCCATTTTCGATGTTCTTTATATCCCTGGAAAAGCTCTCGATGAGATCTACAACTTTTGTTTAGACTCCGTTGACAAATTTTGACATTATTTTTTTTCACACACGCGTAGACTGTTAAATCCCTTTTAAAATGCATAACTTTCTCATCCGAAGTCCGTTTTCGACTGACCTTATACCATTCGGCTCCTATTAACGAGATCTTTCAATTCTCATTTGGATTGTTTTGGCTAAAAATTGACCGATCTAAAATTCGATTTTTGAGTTGTATACAACTATGCCTCTAATGAAGTCATAACTTCCTCTAATGAAGTCATACAACTATGCCTCTACTGAAATCATAACTTCCTCTAATGAAGTCAGATTTAGACGTTCTCTATATGCACTCTTTCTATTTAACAAATACTATGACTTTCATTTAGATCTATTAGGCTAAAAATTGATTTATTAAAAATTCACTTTTTACGATACGCAGAGTCGTGTCGGTTTAATCGCAAAACTTTGAAGAAGCATAACTTCTTCATTTAAAGTCGGATTTCAGCGTTCATGATATGTATGGAATCCTTGTCACATATAGTATAATTTTTGTTAAGATTATTTTTCCTAAATAATATTCTATCAAAAAGTCATTTTTAACGCCTATTATCTCTAAATTGACTAGCTCGAATTTGTGGGTGTTACAATGCATCACTGTACACTACGAAGTATTCAACCCCATCGGGTAAAGCAAGAATCAGTGCTTCACACAATTGTTTCTTTAATTTCTTAAAATCTTATTCATGCTTCTCACTCCATGTGTAGGTGTTGGGGTGCAAAGTTATCCATGTTTGACTTTGTAATGTGTTGACTTTTGTAAAACCCACTTGCATGTGGTGCATTAGCCTTTTGACATGAGATAGAGAGTGAGAGAGAGACATGTAAACACCTCTATATAAGGTGGGTTTAGTCCACTTGTAGAGGTGTTCTTGAGAGGTGTAAAAGTTGATTGTGTAAGTGTGTGTTATTTATGTAGATTTAGATCTAGATCCCTTTTTGTAACACCATACATAATCGAATACATATTTTAAACACCCAAATAACCGTGTTCATTGTGTGATCTTTAATTCTGCATGCCAAACCAATGTTCATAATTCACGTCAGTAGGTAGCCCCATTGTTGGTCAAGGATATCAATGGAGAATTTATTGAAGAAAAACCTTGCATAAACCTTAGGTAATATCCAGCTAATCCTAGAAAACTATAAATATCAGTAGGACATTTTGGTTTTTCCCACTTCATTACTACTTCAATCTTTGCTAGATCAACCATTATGCCTTCATGATTAACGAAATGACCCAAGCATTGCACCTCTCGGATCCAAAAATCATATTTTGAGAACTTTTCATACAACTTCTCCTTCTTCAGAACTTCTAATACTTCACAAAAATTCTTGTCAAGCTCTTGCTGGCTCTTTGAGTATTTCAGAATATCATCGATGAACATAATTACATATCTATCGAGGAAAGGTTTGCAAACCCAGTTCATCGCGTCCATAAATGTTGTTGGAGCATTGGTTAGTCTAAGAGACATCACCAAAAACTCGTAGTGTCCATATCTCCTTCTGAAAGTTGTCTTCTCAATATCTTGTTCTTTCCCCTTCAGTTGATGATACCCTAACTTGAGATCAATCTTCGAAAATTAGCTTGCGCCTTGCAGTTGATCAAACATGCTATCAATCCTAGGCAATGGGTATTATTCTTCATTATTGCTTTATTCTTCATGAATAGCATCGGAGCTCCCCAAGGTGAAGAAGTTGGTCTAAAGAAACCTTTTTCCAATAATTCTTGAAGTTGCATCATAAGCTCCTTCATCTCCATTAGGGGGCAATTCTCGAAGATCTTTGGGAAATACTTCTCGAAAGTCACACACCACTGGTATTCTCTGCATCTCTTTTTTCTCTTTCTTTGCATCGATCACAAATTCCGTATACGATATACATCCTTTGGCCAAATACTTCTTGGATTTCATCATAGAGATTATTCTAGAATTCACTCAGCTTTTGTCCCCGTACACCATAAATTGTTCTCTTCCAGAAGGCTTTATCCTTACGATCTTCTTTCTACACTTTATATCAGCATCTTTTGCACAACGCCAATCCATTCGCAGTACTACATCAAAACAATTTAACTCAATGGGAAATAATTCCTCATGGAAATTATTCACATTCAAGTTGATAACTATGTTTCTCATATAATCACTAATAGGTATAATCTTACCACTAACAACTTCTACTAGTAAGGCATTTTCTAGTTTGCGTACAGTTAATGCATGTTTCCAAACAAATTTATGAGAAATAAAGGAGTAGTTTTCTCCAGAATCAAAAACCATCTGTCTGACCCTCCGACTCATCGAGTCAGGGCTGAACTCGTCGAGTACCCAGTGAACTCGGCAAGTCCATCTATGGACTCGGCGAGTCCAGGTATCAGAAAGTGATTTTTTTGCGTTTTTCAGCCATGAACGATTATGAAAGCATCAAATACATCAAACAAACAACCAGGCTCTGATACCACTGATGGGTTTTGAGCAAAACATCAATCCTATGGTGTGCATGCAAACCCTGAAGCTTTGGATCTAGTTTATCTAATGAACATGCAATAATCATCCAAAGCTCATAAACCCTAGATCTAGCATACAATATTCATACATACCATTAAATTAGGGTTTACATCTTACCTTGATTGTTATGTATCAATAACAATCTCAATTCCTTTTGATCTTGACTTTTGAATGCTTAGTGCCTCAAATGTTGCACCTCTAATGGAGTCACAAACACCATGAGCAACAAGATGACCTAGGAGAAGGAAGAGGAGCACCAAAAACGTCCAAGAACCCTTATGGATTACTTCACCACGTTTTTGGGGCCTTAGGGGTTCCTTATATAGGTAGGCTATTAGGGTTTTCAACTAGGAAACCCTAATCTGGCTGCTTAGGCCCTAAGCAGCCCATGGACTCCCTCTTTAGAGGCCTTGGACGAATTCTAATGGGGTTCCCCATAGATACCGTTCACTCCAACTTCTATGGAATCCATTAGCCCAATATTCAACTATCACACAATTGACAGTTCTAGTCCCCTTTATTTAATTAATGTCTTTTAGCCACATAATTAATTCTTAATTAATTCTTGACTAATATTAATTAAACAATATGATTTCTCTTTTAATATATTATTCATATAATATATTAATAAATCATAATTAATCCTCTTTCTCCTTAATTCATCCTATCAGTTGCTATGATGAAGGCAACCCAAAAGGACCATGCTCACAATCGGGTCAAGTACATACCAAAATAGTTATGGGCTTAGACACCTAATCCAACAGTCTCCCACTTGGATAAGTCTAATAACTATATTGTGTATGACTTCGGAACCTGATCAGCAATCGTAGCTTTCAAAAGCCGTTGTCGAACTCTGATCATATCAGAAACGTGTCCTTTAGATAATGGATCATACATTCCTCTATTCTAGATATCGTATAGACGTGAGACATGGAGTATAATCATTCTCCCAGTCTATATGTTGTTTCCCGATTTCCGATTTATGACGACTGACAACAGACTACAATTGAACACATCAACTTAGTCCCGGCATGGCCGAGCGCTTAGGGGTGTCATCACTAAATCATCGAGGGGCCCACATATATCGCTTTTATCCTACTTTGGGTAAAAGGAACGGATAAACTTTGACTCAATGATCACTTGTACCTACTCATCAAATCACACACAACAATATGTTTTATAACACCAAGTTACTGGTGCATTTACATATTATCAATGTGCACCCAACTTGCAGAATACAACTCACACGTCTCGGTTTCAAGAATATAAGATATTATCGTCTCACCAATCACTCGTGAAAAAATCCATGAAGCGATCCAAGTGAGCGTGGGTTTAATCCAATGCTTAAATCATATTCATAAGCACTCATGAACGTTGCAGCAAACCTTTGTTATGTCTAATACACTTTAGACAATCTACAATCCAATTCATGACAGTCTTCTTTCATACCTACTTCCAAAGCATGAGCGACTGTGAATGGTTTGAATAATCTTATTATTCGGGAAGTCAAAACATGCAAAGTGAAACACAAGAATAATCAAATCCAATATGGCCCAAAACTTTTAAGTATAAATAAAACTCCTTTTATTTAGTCACCATATTGATTACACATTATTCATTGTATAATGTTTCGGATAATCAACTTATTACTTGAATTATAACAGCAGTTGTCCCATGCACCAAGCATGTACACTCTGTTTACATATGGTCCATACTTTGTGAGATAGATCAATTGAAAACATTTCCAATGATGCTCATTTCACAATCCCTAATCCTTATCGTTAGTGTAAGAACACAAATTTCTCGCTACTACTAGAATATGTTAGATTCGAACATTTTATGAAATGATCCTTTTGTAATCTTATTGCACAAAAGTCACCAAGACTTTGCCAATGAAATTACAAAGTGCTCTATTAGGGATTGTTACAAGACAATTCCATAGATGTGAAGTCTCACATTCAAAGTACATTCCTTTGAACATCCTTCTTGCATAAAAGTTTCTAATCTAGACATAAATCTTAACGTCCAACTCCCAATATGGTAACATTTCCATATTTTCCATATGACAACTCATTGTGAATAGAGTCTTATCTATACTTCCAACTGCTCACAAGCGACCAATCCTTAGCGAACCTTAGATTGTCATTGACAGTTGTTCAATTATTTCAGTCAATCCGGTTCTAGTCCCTTTCCCTCTTAATGCCCTAGGCATTTGGAAAATTTTAGAACGGTCAAATATTACAGCATATGCAATCTATCCTATACCCGAAGCATATGGGACACGATTCATAATGAAAAAATGTGATACTTTACCAGTTTCTTGCTATAATACTGCCATATATAGAATGCCCCTATGTTAAACTTTTTCAACATAACATTCATATATGTCTTTTGACTAAATTAAATCAAAATTTCTCGATCTAAGCCTTTAGATTTGAAATGAAGTATAATATTCTCTCCCTTAATTATAGCAAAAAAACTATTCAACCTTTGCAACTTGGTGAATTGAAACTTTGTTTTCTATAATTAATATTGCTAACTTGCAACACTTAAAATAATAATCATGCTCCCACTAACATGATAATTATCTCCGTACCAGCATAACACCAATGCTCCCACTAGCTTTGACATGTATTCAGAAAATAGTTGGACTTCTAGAAAGCAATACTTATTGACTTTCAAAGTTCATATTTCTAATACGATATGCTTCAATAAACCTTTATCTAAGCTTCTCAAACTCATACACCTTTCCTTAGATAGTTCATATATGTGTCTAAACAATTTCAGCACTTATAGCAATAAGTCTTAAATGTTTAAACTAATAGCCAAATCTCACAATTCGAACTATGAAGAGTGATGTCGTAATCATAATCGAATTTGAGAATGCAAATATCACAATCGCTATCTCCTTAAAATCTCTCTTAGTGAAAGCGTTTCCTCACAATCATTTTCATGAAGGAGAGAAACCTTATGACACTTAGATTTTATGGTGTATGTGTTCCTATCCATGTGAACTTGTCATAACCATAATCATAAGACAATGTTTGTGACAAATCCAAACTCATATGGACAGAACTTGTTCATTCTTAATTTCTTGCCATTAAGGGTCCCACCATTGCTTCCAAGTTATTTAGCAGCTCACCTATACTAGTCAATGCACTTTCATTGAACAAGGTGCTTTGCCTTATGCAGTCAATTTAGAACTCGTAGAACTCATATGCATAAGTAACTTTACTGGAGTGACATAGAAATAAAATTTTGTCAACACGATAGGTTACAAACCTCAAGTCGTGTGCTAGTGTTTAATAATAGGTTTACTCTTGATTAGTTCTTAAACCTTTTCGAGATTATTTAGACTCCCACTGGCCTCTTGACATATAAGATTCTCTTGTTAAGAAACATTTCTCGACAAACAAATATTCAAGAGTTAGTGCGGATTCTTATCAAGACAAACACTACACACAATTGGTATTAGTTGGTCTTTGTCTTATCCAAGACATTACAATTTACCAAGTTCAAACGTGCAAGAGTAAGAAAAAAAATTTCTACTTCACATTTGATGAGTGTGTTAAAACTTCTTAAGATGTGTCACTCAAGTCACAATCTAGGAGTATGACTCTAAGACTTGATTTTGGAACGAAGTATGATACACCTATTGATTTAACCATTTCAACAATTTCCGATTCCTCTTCTTAGCCATACTAGTGCACTAAGATTTACTTAGAGGATCAATTGTGATATGGTTTCACAATCAATGAGACAATCATAAAACATGATACAAAAGTACTTTCCCATCTTTTCAGATTGGAGAAACTTTTATCTTTCTGCCTAATTGATTCTTCTTATTCATTCTGCTATTCATTGAAACCTTTCCAGTGATTCAGAATCATACTTAATCTTCTAAGTATAACCACATTTACTAATCCTTTTAGCAAATCATGACGAATATTTTATCGTTCTTTATGGTGGACTCGACTTAGTGCACAACAATGCGTACTAGATCCTTTAGTCATTTACTTGACTCACATACTTGTGTGATCAAGGAATTAGTCTTAATTTCCTAAGTACCAAGATTTCCATACATCACATGATTCAAATCATATGAATTTCAAGCTTCTGTCCGATTGAGACTTAGGTGATGGGAATCTTTCCTTACTTAGAAAAATTATGACACTACCATAAATAACATAACTAAGAATCACATCCACTTAATATTGCTTACAATAGAAACACACAAGCATCAATTTTCATAAATAACATTGCAAGGATATATAAATAAGACAAAACTCAAAATTTATTTTATTTATAAAAAGATGCGGAAAAACGTGTCCTTACAATGCAAATTCAAATGAAAACTATGCTACTACATATTCCTAAGCAATATATCATAACTCTAAGTAGCAGCTTAAAATCCAATCATCGAATCATGCGATCGAAATCCATTTCTTCATGATCAGACTCAACTCACTTCTTCCTTTAAGCTTCCTTTCTTTTATTCGATCCTACAAAACATCAAAATGTAATCTCATCACATCATGTATTAAGAATCTAAAATAGAAAACTTAATAGAGTTAGATAGTGGATTTTACCTGAAGCAGAGTCATACATCTTGACTCTCCCATCTCTTAGATCTCTCATGTAGTCAGGGCAGCTTCGTAACCAATGCCCCCTCTTTTGGCAGTAGAAACATATGGATTCTTCTGAAATGGTACACGGGACTATCTCAGACTCAGTCTTTCTCTTGCGTGGAGAAAACTTTTCTGGACTTCCAATGTTGCCATTTCCCGTAGAAGGATGGGACATTGATTTACCAGACAAGTTTGCTTGACCAGTGCGCCAAATCATCGCTGAATCAGCAGCAATAAGCAAATAAGTCAAATCAATGAGGGTTACGTCGTGGTCCATCACATAGTACTCTCTAATGAACTCACTATATGATTCGGGAAGTGACTGAAGAACCAAGTCAACATCCAACTTCCTTGAGACATCGACACCCAACATTCCCAATCTATCAATATGCAACTTCATATCCAAGACATGAGCACATACAGACTTTCCATCTTTGGTGTCTTTTTGCCAATAGGGCTTGAGTGACCTTGAACTTTTCAAGTCTTCGAACACGTGGTTCAGGGAGAATTATTGGAGGAGGTGGAGGAAGTGAAGCATGATTTCCATTTCCACAATCCAATCGTGGAACATCATCTTCATGTGGAAAACTTTTTCCAACGGATTCAGGAAGACCATAGTTGTCAGACTTTGACATCTACAAAACGGGAGAAATTCAAGTTAGTTGATTGGAATCCCTGATATAACACCCAAATGAAATATCAAGGCTAGGACCTAACACAATATCCTACAATTTGGAAGCGGGATGTCGTAATCCAAATTGCGGAACATTTGAAGGTAGGTAAATGACGATTTACCAATTTCCACCATGAAAAACGAAAATTGAAAATTAAGTTTTAAATTAATTGAAACTCCTAGATCTTTTGAGATTCATTGAACTTTTCAATGACATGTTTAAATCTCGAGTGTGCCCTTCGTTTGTGACTGGGATGCCGAGGATCACAAACAAGTTGTGGATAACCATGCAAATATACATGGTGCCCCCAATGTTACAGTCACCAAATCGACATGCCGGTTAACCACACATGCTCCATCGATCTATGACAAACGTCGAGTCACCCTTTTCCACCTTTTCTTAGAGCCGAACTAGTGTGCCGGTTAACCATACACGCTCCATTAACGTCTTAGCAAGGGTACAAAGTGTAATTTCACGGAATAGCACCAACTCCACATTTTTTCTAAAGTAACTAAGATTTGGGAATTTATAAAAGTGTTTAGTTACTTCGTACTTCATTATACTTTTAATGGAAGGTTGTGTCCTATCCTACCCGTTCGGCTAACGACCCTCCACTAGTCAAGAGTGCGTTGGGTAAGAGTGGATACCCAATGGCGGTCATTTTACAGGCCGCTTCCTTAAACACCCCTTATAGACCAGCTTCATGAATGAGACATACTAACAGTAAGACTGACATTTACTTATACATATATAATATTAGACTTTTAATTTTATATATAGTATAAGGGTGTATTTTACACTTTTAAAATACTAAGTGCTTTAATTTAATAAAATTATACTTTTAATTTAATTAAATACAAACCATATCATTATGGATTTATTAACTCTCTTTTAATTATACATTTAATTAACTTAATAAAACCATAAGGTGTAATTTGAACTTTTCAAACAACTAGGGTTTTAGAATTTAGTATTTCAAAAATTAAACTTTTAATCAAAAATTTAAATTCCAAAACTTGAGGACAAGTTTTGAACTTTTCAAAACATTAGGGTTTAGAATTTAAATATTTCAAAATTAAACTTTTAATCAAAAATTTAAATTCCAAAACTTGAGGGCAAGTTTTTGAAACTTTTCAAAACTATCTAGATCAAATTACAAATAATTCAATTAATCAAATAATTGGTGATTATCTAAATATGACCTAATTCAATTACTTGCAAGATAATCCATCAAATAATTCAAATAAATCAAGTTTATCACATAAGGCAATGATTATCTAATTAATTTGACAATAATCTTTTATTTTGGTAAGGATAATCACTCCAAATCAATAAAAATCGGATTTTATCAATAAAAAACGTTTATGGTAATTATCCCAAGCCAAAACAGCTCAAAATCCCGAAAAATATGGCATCTGACACTCCGACTCATCGAGCCAACATTGGACTCGTCAAGTTACCAGTGAACTCGGCGAGTTCAACTATGGACTCGGCGAGTCCAGGCTCCAGATCCAAGATTTTTCGATTTCCAGCTTTGAATAATCATGTAAAGCATCAAATACATCAAACAAACAGCCAGGCTCTGATACCACTGATGGGTTATGAGCACTACATCAATCTTATGGTGTACATGCAAACCCTAAAGCTTTGGATCTAGTTTGTCTAATGAACATGCAATAATCATCCAAAGCTCATAAACCCTAGATCTAGCATACAATATTCATACATGCCATTGAATTAGGGTTTAGATCTTACCTTGATTGTTATGTAGCAATAACAATCTTGACTCCTTTTCATCTTGACTTTTGAATGCTTAGTGCCTCAAATGTTGCACCTCTAATGGAGTCACAAACACCATGAGCAACAAGATGACCTAGGAGAAGGAGGAGGAGCACAAAAAACGTCCAAGAACCCTTAGGGATTACTTCACCACGTTTTTGGGGCCTTAGGGGTTCCTTATATAGGTAGGCTATTAGGGTTTTCAACTAGGAAACCCTAATCTGACTGCTTAGGCCCTAAGCAACCCATGGACTCCGTCTTTAGAGGCCTTGGACGAATTCTAATGGGTTTCCCTATAGATTTCGTTCACTCCAACTTCTATGGAATCCATTAGCCCAATATTCAACTATCACACAATTGACAGTTCTAGTCCCCTTTATTTAATTAATGTCTTTTAGCCACAGAATTAATTCTTAATTAATTCTTGACTAATATTAATTAAACAAGGGATAATCTTATAAAAACCCAACATATTTTCATCAAAGTCTTAAAAAACCACTATATTATTTTTTGTACGTTAAAACCCTTATATTTTTTAAAATGTATCATTTAAGGCATTGAGCTCGGTAAATCCTAGATAGCCAAAAATGTTAGGTACTCGATTCTTAACGTTTCTATTGTTACAATTCATTAGATTAAAAAAAGTTTAAAAAATAAGAGGGTTTAAATGCACTAAAAAAATAATATAATGGTTTTTTAATCCTTTCATGAAAATAGAGTAGGTTTTTCTAAGCTCAGAAAACCTTAAATAAGAATTTTAGAAAATATAAGGGTTTTAGTGTACTAAAAAATAATATAGTGGTTTTTTTAAGCATTTGGTGAAAATATGTTGGATTTTTCTAAGGTTTATGATTTCTCTTTTAATATATTATTCATATAATATATTAATAAATCATAATTAATCATCTTTCTCCTTAATTCATCCTATCAGTTGCTATGATGAAGGCAACCCAAAAGGACCATGCTCACAATCGGGTCAAGTACATACCAAAATAGTTATGGGCTTAGACACCTAATCCAACAAATGTACCTAAAGCGACATTTGCTTCCTCCTTTATTGCTTCAAGAGTCATCTGAAGTGGTCGTGCCTTTTATTTTTGTGGCACATTTTCTTTTGCAGCTCCTTTTATCTTTGGGCAGTCATTCTTGAAATGACATGCTTCTCTAAACTTGTAACACACATTCTTATTAAATGTACATTTTCTAGCATAGTGGCCAGTCTTGCCACACCTATAGCAGGTCACCTCTTCGTTGCATCTCGCATAATGTTTCTTCTTTCACTTTTTACACCATTTCGTCTCATTGTTACCCCTAGACCTCTTGTCTTTGGGGATAGCCTTTTAAAACCTACTCTTCTTATTGGACCTTGAAGATCCTTCAAACTTCCTTTTCTCTCATGTTTTAGTTTGCTCAAGACCCTTCTCCCTTATCTGGGTCTCTACATTCCTAGCCGCCCAGACGGCTGCTTACAGAGTAGTTGCTAGTTTCACCGTTGGACCAAAATCCACTAGTAGTCCATTAGCAAACTTCTCTATTTTGGAAAGTTTGGTAGGAACCAAGTAAGGAACTAGCTTCATCTTCTTAGTAAAATCTGCAACATACTCGCTGACGCTTATCTTTCCCTTCTTCAGATTCTAAAATTCATTGTTTATCTCCAAAAAGTCTCTATCCAAGCAATACTCTCTCTTCAATTGCATAAGGAAGTTCGTGTTGGATTAGGTGTCTAATCTCATAACTATATTTGGTATAATTGGTATAAACTTGAATTGATAGTAGCACAGTCCTTTTGGGTTGCCCTCAAACCTGGCAATTGAATAGGATAACTTTTAGAGAGAGAAGATTGATTTATTAATTTATTATTTGTTTAATAAATTAATTAAAAATCAAAATATTTGATTTGTTAATATATTATGAGAATAATACATTGAACAAATTACTGAAATTGTCCTTATGGTTTGGTTAAATTTGCGTGTTTAGTCCCTAACTTTTGTTTTGCACTCGGACCGTCCCTATTGTTTTATTTGGTTGTGTTTTTCGTCCCTCACAGACATGAAAAGACTATATGACCCTTGGTCATTTCCTTCTTGATTTATTTTCGATTTTTTTAATATTAACCTTTTAAAGATTATTATTAAAAATAAAAAATGTGGGTCCCTCACCTCATTATCTCTTTTCCCTCCCTCGTCATCACTTATCTCCCTCGTCCCATTCCCGTCCTCTCATTTCTCACGGGAAGCCACAACCACCAACGAAGCATCATCGGGAAACCACCTAGAAACGTCACCGGAAGACACCAGGAAACCACCGATCTGCATCGTCAATCTCTTCTCTTCATCTTTCCGCCGCTCCATCCTCGTTCTTCCTTCTTCGCCATCTACCTGAATAGATGGAGTATCGTGTCCGCCAAAATCCTCCAACCACCACCATCTCCTTCACTGAGTGTTGTTCCCATTTAACCCCATTCTTCTGGAAAACCGTATTTGATTTCAAGGATTTCATCAATTTTTTCTTTCATCGTCATTTTCATATTAGGTTTTGCTTTTGGGTTTTGATTCCATATCTGGATTTCATTTCAGTTTAGGTTTTGATTTTGGGATATTGGTATTTGACTTTGGTTAGGTTTTTGATTTCAGAATTTGATTTTGTTATGGTTTTGATTTCTATGTTCAGGTTTTGATTTCTATGTTCAAGTTTGATTTTCAAGATTTGATGTTGGGGTGTGAATTAATGAAATCGATTTTTTGGTATATATTAGAGCTAAATCGGTGGATGCTAGTGATGTTGGAATCGCTTGGTGGTGGTTACTGGTGGTAGATGGTGGCTTTCAGTGGTTGGTGGTGGTTTTCAGTGGCCTACGGTGGTTTTCGGTAGCTTATGGTGGTTGTGGTGCAAGTGGGAGGGACGATTTCAGTAATTATTTTCTTTAATTAATAAATAATAAATAAAATAGCAAAAAAATGAAAAAGAAGAATAGAAAGGGTAATATAGTGTTTTCATTTTGGGGGAGAGACGAATATAGTCTTTTCATGTCTGTGAGGGACGAAAAACGCAACCAAATAAAACAATAGGGATGGTCCGAGTGCAAAACAAAAGTTAGGAACCAAACATGCAAATTTAACCAAACCATAGGGACAATTTCAGTAATTTGTTCTAACACATTAATTAGAAATTATAATATTTAATTAATAATTAATTAAAAACTAATTGGATTAATTTTGGGATTAATTGGATTAATTAAAAGTAGGAGGACTAAAGGTGACAATGTTCGATAGTTGAGAATTGAGCAATTCTAGAATCTCCCATAATGGGGTGGAAGAATTTTAGATGCTTTCTAGGCTTTCCTTGGGCTCCAAGGGTGCCTTGGATGCCTTAGGAAGAAGCTAAGGGATTAGGGTTATCTTGTAGATACCTGCCTTATCCAACACCATCCAATCACCTATATAAACCCTCCTTAGGATTAAATTTCGGCAATCCCTTCCTTCTAAGAGCTTTGGACAGAATTTTGGCCCCTTCCCCCTTTCTCTATAGTTTTCCTTGGTTGCTAGGGTTTAGGTGTGAGCCATTAGAGGCGCGACACTTGTGGCGCTTGCTGCCAAAGGTTTTCAAGCTTGGATTAAGATTGTTATTACTACATAACAACCAAAGGTATGTTTCATAACCCTAAATATGTAATTTTGATTATATACTAGTGTACTAGGGTTTCTACTTTGTTGTTCAATTTGTATGTTCAATTTGAGAAAACATAGATCAAATTATTTTGGGTTGCATGCACACATAGGATTGTTTGTAATGCTCAAAACTCATCAGTTCTCCCACAACATCTTCCTTGATCACCCATTTGTCATAGCATCATCCAATAACTTCCACCAGCTCAACACTCATGTTTTTTATTGTCTGACGACAAATATTGTCTATTGTTTGTCGCTATAGTCGTAGCTATCAAACACCATCTCCATTTCTGAGATCCAATCCTTAACTATTACTAGTGTTGGGTCTCCAGAAATACTTAGTGGTTTAGTAGCCATGAAGTCTTTATATTTGCATCCATTCCTTTCAATCTCCTCGTCGGGGTTATTCCTTCTAACCATGTGTGGTTTAGCTTGACTAACGGTTCAACGATAGTTTCCTTTTTCCGACTGCTCCTTATTTAGTATAGGTTGCACAACTGTTACATTAGGTTCGACCCTATTTTCTAGTAGTATTTGCCTTGTTTCTTCTATTTTCTGGTCTAGCATGGCATGCATCATTGTTTGTACTCCTACCATTGTGATAGGTTCAGGTGCAGGGAAAATGACCAATGCACGTCCAATCACAGGTTGTGGCTCAGGCCGCTGATTTCCGTTAACATTTCTCAGTCTGCTTTAAGTTCTCAACATGATGTTCTGTGTACTCAAACAATCGTTTAGTGTACCGTAACGTGAGTATATTATGATAGGGAAGGTAATATTTTTTTTAAACGTTTAAGTCCTCCTTATCGCTCCGAAAACTTACATGACAATTCTAATACATTACCTATATGTTTAGAATCTTGAAGACATAAAGTTTCCAAATCAAGGTCTGAAACAGACCTTAAATCCTTATTAAATAGCAATCCTAAAGCATGCTATAATACACATCATTTAGCACGTACTATCAGTTAAGGCGCACACCCTAAAGTATTATGGTGCTTGTGTCAATTCAGGTATACAATCAAAAATATTTTAGACACACACCTCACTATCATCGCTTAACATTCTAATTTTAAGTCTAGAATTTTCCAAAATTCCTAGTTCGCTTAAACTAATGCTCTGATAACTGTGACATCCACAAATTTTACGGCCCAAAAAAGATTTTCTTTATGCTTATTTAAAATAGAGTATTCTTTTATTAGTGTAGAGTTTCTCCCATAACATTATTAATGTGATATAATATCAATATAAAAGCATTTCTAAAGAATTTTTTTTAATTAATATTTAAAAACTTGGGATGTCCTAACCGATGCAGAAAGCGTAAGCATAAACTAGTCATTACGGTCCTTATAACAACTTATTATACTAATCGCCTACAAGCTCCTTAAATCTATCAATAGATTTAAACTCATCATTCCTATGTTTTTTACCGCTACCTGTGATACAAAGAAACTAAGTGGGTCAGGCGGGGGAGCCTGGTGAGCATATCGGGTTTTCAACCTACAATAATTAAAATTCTTTAATTGTATTTTTTCACACCAACAATTAACCTAATTATGCATTCCTGTTATTCTCACTTCATGATCCTAAAATAATGATCTCAAGGGACCTATCCTAAAGGATCACTCAAGGGACCTATCCTAAAGGATCACTATACACAACGAGTAGACGATACTGCTTTGTGGATTCTGTAGCAATATATCAATAAGGAAACCATTGGGGATAGAGTACACTGAATGAAAGCATAGTTCATTAAAACCTAGAGGTTGCGAGCTTGTCAGTGTTCCACTAGACTATGTAGAATAGTCTGTGGTCGCCATCTATACTCTGTCAGATAACTGGTCACCCTCGGTACATTAGTACCATAATGGTCACGACCTCACGTTTATTATTTCACCTTTCATAACCCTTTTTTACCCAATATATTAAAAGTATCATAAAATACATATAAGATTTAAATCAAGAAAAAATCATATCATGTGACTTAACTTAACACGTATATCTTAAACATAGATGATGAGCACATATAGCATTTAAGAATTTTGAATACTTGTATATATGTGTAAGTTGAAAGTAACTATGCACTCATTTGTTAAAAGTGGATGACTTGTGATAAGTTCAACACTTCGCCTAACACCTTAACTTTTCATTTCAAAAGACCTGAATATTACTAAGTCTTAGTATTTGATTTATATTTCTCATGATTATAATAACGGTACTTTAGATTCCTCAATAATTACAATGACTACATAAAGATCTATCAAATAAGAAATAATAAGGTAAGACCATATTGGAGGTAGGTTGTATTTGATATATAGAGTATACTGTTTGGAAAATCCACTTTAAACACCTCACTAAATCTAGCCTAGACATCACTCTCGTAAGTAGATCAATCATTATTATTACATCGACTCACTGATAAATCTTAATTATAGGTTCATAATAACAATTATAAACATAAATATAAGTTACACTTAATGCGATATAAGTGCGGGTTAACTTAAAGAGTTTTTCGACAAAAGTCTGAAAAGTTTGCATGCAGAACTCCAACCCGAAAGCTTCTAGTTGTTGGACTCCCTGATGACTCAGAACTCCACTAAATCACTCTAAAAATAGGGAAGAATAGGACTCAAAGAAATGAAATAGCTCTGAAAAATCATAACTTCCTAATACGAAGTCAAATTAAGGCGTTCTTTATATGCATGCTTTCGCTTTTACGACTACTACAAATTTCATTTAGAACACTTAAGCTAATAAGCAACCTATATCTGATTCCTATATTACTACACACCTTGTCATATAGGATTGAACGCGAAACTTTGAATAATCACAACTTCTTCATGCGAAGTCAAATTTAAGCGTTCCTTATATCCCTGAGATCGTCATCACGGAAACTACAACTTTCATCAAGACTATTTATCCTAAACAAGCTTTTATATTTAATGTTTATTCTAGCCCTATTTATTAACTTTTAAAGTACCTTTTTACATAGATAGTATATACACATATTATTTATCCAATTTCCATGTACATAATATATAACACATATATTCAAATGATTCTCTTTCATTTATTCATAAAAGATTACAATAGTCGACTGGTGTAAATACATCTTTTATAACTAATGCGTAGGAAGAAACGCGAGCATCACACATAACCTCTTTCCACTTAGCCCAATCATTTCTACTTTGACATTCAATGACAAACTGTGGTTCATGATCATTATTCATAATATCGCATGCACCTAAATAAGAAAACATTTCACTTATATTATCAGTTTCATTTTGGTCACATACTCTATTTGTTTGACCATAATTTATTGCAGAATCTTCATTGATTTCCTCTCCTATGGGGATTTTGATGTTCCGTGTTTCTCCAGGAACACTTTCCTCATACTCTAGTGCATCTTCTACTCCTCTTCTTTTCCGGGGATTTTTATCCTTAGAACCAAACAACCTTCCACAATTCAGGCGTGTTTTAGACTCTTGAGTGACTTTATCATCAGACTGTCCATATGGAATTTCAATTCGAGCTAGAACATTGATAGATGATATATATGATGTATTCATCCTTTTGTGTTAGTAAATGCATCAAGCAAATGATTTTCAGTTTCTTGGAAATGCATTATCTTTTGAACTTTAATTTCACATTGCTTTGTGCGATGGTCAAGATAGGATAAGGAAGGTTCATTCCATGAAATATCCTTTTCTTGAATTTTCTTTTCTCCCCCCTAATGGTGGGAAATTTGCCTCATCAAATTGGCAATCAGATAGGCGTGCTATAAAAACATCACCTATTAAAGGTTCAATATATCTTATAATAGAGACTGACTCACAACCAATATATATTCCCAACTTTCTTTGATGACCTATTTTTGTTTGGTGTGGCGGTGAAATGGGGAAATATACTACACACCCAAAAGTTCTTACATGAGATATATTTGGCTCTTGAACAAAATTAGGTTGTAGGAAGAATATACATGATATGAACTTGGCTTCATACGTATCAATGATCCAACATGTAAGATTGCATGGCCCCAAACAGAAACAGGAAGTTTGGTTCTTATTATCAATGTTGTAGCTATTAGCTGGAGACGTTTAATCAGTTATTCAACTAAACCATTTCTTGCGTGTACATGAGCAACTAGTTGCTCAACAAAAATTCCTACAGACATACAATAGTCAATAAATGCTTGTGAAGTAAATTCACCAGTATAATCAAGTCTCGCTCTTTTGATAGTATAATCAGGGAATTTTTCCCATAATTTTATAATTTGAGCAAGAAACTTTGCAAATGCCATATTACGAGTTGATAATATGCAAACATGATACCATTTGTTGGATGACCAAATGGTGGATGAATTAATCAACATATATCGCTTTGAATTCTTTCAAGAAATCTAGGTGACTCTCTTTCAACTTTCATTGGAGAATGTTTTATAATTAACTTTATGAAGGAAAAACATGTAGATGGTCTTATGTTACTGGATTAACAGAACTTCTAGTCTTTCAATGGATGTCCATGCGTATTCTCAATTATCCTTCGCATCATGGTTAATCATGGGTGGGTCAACCTATCATGCTATAAACGAAATGTCCAAAGATCACAATGTTTTTCTCTAACTACCATATTTGATTCAACCATATGTATATATGTGTAATGCAAACCAGAAACAAGTGTTGGTAGTTTTTCAAGCACATGGTTTTTGTCTATAATATACATATATTTCGTATTTTCAATGGTCATTGTTTTTGTGTCATATCCTTTGAAATATATGTAACTGAAACTTAGTAAGTTTCTATTAGACTTTAGAGAAAATAAGGCATTTTATATACAAAATCTTGCACCATTTGGTAATATAAAATAGGCTTTCCTAGTTCCCTCTAACAATCTGTAGGACCTGATATTGTATTTATGATTGCTTTTGCTGTTACTAATTTTGAAAACTATTTCTTTGATTTTAGAATTGTGTGTGTACTACCACTATCTTCCACACAATGATCTTCAACCTTTTATTGGTGTTATGCTCCCATTGGAGTCATATTGAACTTCACATATGAAAGAAATAATGAGTCGATAAAGATAATCATAATAATCATTATAAAGGAAGTTCATTTATTATAGGAAAGACATTATATGAAAAACAAAGGAAGGAAAAACAGATTTAATGGAGCAATAATAGAAATTTTAGTTTATGTCTTCCATATTGTAGAAATCAGTTGCAACTAGCGGAGTGCAATCGACATTATCAATGTGGTTTGCTTTTTTCCCCTTTCCTTTAATGGACTCTTGATAAAGTTGACAATGATGTGTAGGTGTGCAATAGGTCCTTGACCAATGGCCTGTGCTACCACATCAATAACATGAACCATTAGATTTTGTGATGTTCCAACATCATGCCTTGCCATTTTGGCCTTGTCTTGTGTATGAATAGTGTTTCTTTGTGTAGATTGATAATTATTCCCTTTCTGGCCACGAACATGATTATTACCTTGTCCACGACTATAACTATGGTTTTGGTTTCGAATAAAACAGCCAAGGCCTCATCCTCAACCACGACCACGACCACATCCTCGTCCATGTCTATTGTTGATGACCATCGGTATTCGTAGCATTTGCTTCAAGAAGTGCTACTGATCATGTTGGACGAAATTCACGGTTTTTCATCAAGAGCTCATTATTTTGCTCTACAACAAGCATATATACATTTATTTTAGAATATTTTGTGAACTTACCGATGTTGTTGCATCAAGGTAATGTTTGATGCATGAAACGTGGGGTAATTTTATCCAACATATCTTCATCAGTAACTTCATGTCCATAATATTTGAGTTATGAACATATTATGAACAAAGCTAAGTTGTATTCATTTACTTTCTTGATGTCCTGAAATCTCAGTGTTCTCCATTATCTCTAGCATTTGGATGTATAACGTCCTTTTGATGATCAAATCTTTCTTTCAATAGATTCTAAAGAATGCTTAGATCAGCAATATCAATATATTCAAATCTCAACATATCATCAAGATGCTTATGAAAGAAAACTTGTGCGTTTGCTTTTTCTTGCTCCGAGCACTCATTAAATTCCTATATAGCATTAGGGATTCTCATGTACTCAAGATTCATTTTTACATCTATCATCCATGACATATAGTTTTTTCCACTAACTTCAAGTGTTGCAAACTTGAGTTATGCAATGTTGGACGTAATGTAACCTAAAAATTTTAACAAAATAAAAATATGAAAATCAAAATCCATATATATATATATATATATATATATATATTGCACAAAACATAAACGGGAGAAGAATCATCACATACAAGACTAAAAAATGATAAAATAAATCATGATAAATTACATCCGGTGTGAGATTGAAAATTAGGACGACAGGTGTTATAGTCATTAAAGTTGCAAGAATCAAAACCACATGAATCATTTGTGGTAGTAAGTAATATAATAGTGGTGTCATTTATAATAGAAAATATAGCTATTTGTTACATATACATAGTCGTATTATATATATATATATATATATATATATATATATATATATATATATATATATATTGTAAATCATTTAACAAGATGTATAATTAATACATAATTTCATTCTGTATACTAATTAGAAATAAAAATAAAGGTTAGTAAATATTTAAATAGAATTATGAATAATATCTAAAAAATAAATAAATAAATATTGGTATGTACATATAAATGTTAGTATACATAAATAAAAGTTAGTTGATTTAAATGTTAGTATGCATAATAATGGTTGGTAATAAAAATCATTAGTCGTTAATAATGAATAATTTTTCTTAATTCACGATTATTTTAATGTAATGGTTGTTTATAATAAATACATTTTTTTATTAAATAATATATATCTTAATTACGATGGAAGTGATTTCCACTTGATTCAAGCTTTCGTGATGATAACGTTTTCTAAATTCGACGTAATTAAAATAAATTTAACAAAACTATATTAAAACTTTATGAAAGAAAGAAGAAGATTTAAGAGCATTCTTGAACACTTAGAAAATTTTATTTAAGATGACGTCTTTTTTCGTTTCATATTTGATAAGAATTTATACTATATAACATCGTATTCTTACATCATATAAATAGTAACTCAAAGGTAAAGAAATTTATTCAATGGGTGAAATCTGTTCATCCATATGTTTTGTCTAACTCAATAATTTGATTGATTATATATATATATATATATATATATATATATATATAAAGTTATTATAAAAAAATAAAACAGATTTATAAAAAGCTAACAACCATTTAAGAATATATATATATATATATATATATATATATATATATATATATATATATATATATATATATATATATATATATATATATATATATATTCTTCAATGGTTGTTAGCTTTTTATAAATCAGTTTTAATTTTTTATAATAACTTTATAAATTATATTATTAGATTTAGTATATACTAAATGATTAAATTTAATATTGTAATGATTATTAATATCAATTTAATGTGTAGGATAATATTTACAAGGTACACATCTTATATTTATTATCTTACTACACAATTATATTAACTAAAAATGAAAACAACCTATATTTAATATCTATCTATACAATTAAATTAACTAAAATGTATAGACTCAAATTGAATGTCAAAAGACGGTAAAAATCAATGTTCTAAATAACGTAAGACGTGTTTTGATGGCAAGGTAAAAGTTAAGTCATGACAAGCCTTGACGAGCCATAACGTTGTTGAAGGCGTGACTATTTTATATACATTAAACATATGAAGTTTTTAGAAGTGTTATATTAATATATAATATAAAAAAGTTAACAAAAACTCAATTATTTTAGGCCCGATAAAAAAAACAAAACAAAACAAAAAAAAAACAAAAAAGAAACCCACACCTTGAAAAAAAACTCGCGCCATAATACGATAAGGCGCGTCTTGACGCGTTATTTGGGCGCTACGCTTAACAACCCGTCTTTGACATTTTTGTAGCGACTACACCACACCTTGCTCCAAGGCACGACTTGAGGCGTGTCATAGCCAGCTTTTTAGAACCATCGTAAAAATGAGTGTTTAAGATTTAAAATGAGATAAAGGATTCCTTTACATCATTTTGTTCCACGAATGATGTTGGGTTTGAATTAAATATAGACAATTTTATAATTGGTTAATGTGGTTTGAAAAATATCTTATTTTGAGGACTTTTATGGAAAACATCGCGTCGTTGGTCCCTTTGGTTTGCAAAATTTCATGAATGATCCTCCTGTCGTTAAATATAACTTTTCAGCTATTAAATTTTTATGAAAAAAACTATTTTATCCTTTTATCAAATTTGCAATATACTACAAACCTCAAGTACCGTTTGTGTAATTTTGTAAATTTGAAATTTTGTATATATATAAATTATAAATATAAATTTGATATATATATATATATATATATATATATATATATATATATATATATATATATATATATATATAATTTTAGTTATTTTTAGTTTTTCTAATATTTTAATTTATTTTGATTCAAGTAAATGAAAAAAAAAACTTCAGTTTAAAATATTGTAACAATTTTTTTTGTAGAGTCCGACTCTTATTAGTTTTTTTTTCTTCATTTTATTCTATTATCAAATTGGAAAATATTATCTCGAATTTAAACTGATGATATCTCATATAGAAATATGATTTAATTTGTAAGTTACATTTCAAAAATATTAGCTATTCTTTCTTATTTTAATAATTATAAATCGCAAATATCACACATTGAAACATTAATTCTCAGTACACAAACCGTTTGATTTTTTTAATTCTAATTTTTCATAACATATATAAAATAACTACATTGAAACTGTGGATCTGCCTATTAGTCTGTTAAATGGTTGTATGATCATCTGTTACTATTATATGTTATTTGTTATGTATATGTCGACATAATATGGTTGTGTTGAGGCGTTACTATTTTATGCGGAAGCCAATAAACCTAGGAGTAAGCCAGACATAAGTTGTACGCCCAAAGGGCAAGCCAAACTTATGCTATGGGCTCGGGAGTAAGCCAAGCATAAGTTGTGGGCCTGAAGACAAGCTAGACTCATGTTGTGGACTCATGGGTAATCCAGCCTGTTAGCTGTGGACCCAATATGCATGTTGTTATATGTTGTGTGGTCGTACTTTGGGGAAACTCACTAAGTTTTAGCGTACCGTTTCAATTTTATGTTCCAGGTACTTCGGATGATCAGGGTAAGGCGAAGACGTGATCGTACACATCCTCTGATGCAATGTTTTGGGAGATTTTTATCATTGATCTTGAGAGTATTTGTATCTGACACTTGATTTGATTTGGTATTGGGTTGTAAACAATGGTTTCTTTTAAATTAAAATGAATACTTTTATCGTGATTTTGGAATGTTACAACCACAAATAACCAAAATTATAAAAAAAAAAAATAGAAAGCCAAAAAATCTCAAACATCAAAATTGTAATATACTCTAATATATTCATACATTTTACACTTTTTGACAAAAGGTCAAAAAAAGAGTTATCAAATTAATGAAAAATAAAACGAAACAACGAAAAAAAATTAAAAATAGGAAAAATTTTAAAAAATAATACGAAAAAATTAAAAAATAATACTAAAAAAATAATAAGAAAAAAACCAAAAAAAGATGAAAAGTGTCAAATGTATTAATATATTCGAGTATATTACAATTTTGGTATTTGAGTGTTTGTTTTTTGTTTTTCTATTTTTTATTACTTAAATCAAAATAAATAAAAACAATAGAAGAATAATAAATAACTAAAATTATATACAAAATAGAAAAGAAAAGTTGAGATAATGATAATGATAAATAAAAACATAAAGTTGTTAATGATATTAACTATGGAGCATCTAAGTAAAAAAAACATGAACCGTATTAAAAATAATAATAAAAAAAAAACTTTTAGCGCTTTAATTCACAAATAAGAAAACTTTTAAAAAAATGTTTCTGACATGGTTTATCGAATTTAAGTTTATTTACTTGAATCAAGATAAATAAAAACATTAAAAAAATCCCATAAATAACTAAAATTATAAAATAAAAATAGAAAACAAAATGTCAAAAAGATTAAAAAAAAAATTATCAAATTTACACACACACATATATATATATATATATATATATATATATATATATATATATATATATATATAATTTCGTATTTACAAAATTACAAAAATGATCCTTGAGGTTTGTTGTATATTTCAAATTTGGTACAAGTGTAAAATAGTTTTTTTTTTATTTTATAAAAGTCAAATAGCTGAAAAGTTAAATTTAACGGCAAAAGATCATTCATAAAATTTTGCAAAACACATAGACCAAGGACTTGGCGTTTTCCATGAAAATCAACAAAATGAGATATTTTTTGCAAGCCATACAGACCAATTACCAATTACGGTGTAAAATATAAAATGATACTAATATAAGAAATGAGATTGTATATTAGATTAGACATGGCTTAAATAGAACAAATGGAAAAGCACATTCCTTTTTATGAACTCATCGCTACAATTTACAATCCATTGTTTACAAGATTTTACGCTAAATAAATGCAACTACCTCCATAATACAATGTAAATGAATATTCAAGATTCTGGGCTGCCAAGAAAATGCTCAATCATCATGGCAGTTAATTAACACCACCATTAATCCATTATCAATATACTAATCATGATCCGATCTCTCGTAGCTTCTTGCAGATTTGCTTTATGTTGGGCCTGAGAGAAGGCGATGAAGAACAACACGCGATTGCAATCTCAGTCAGTTTCAGAATGTGTTCTTCATCAACTCGATTTTCAGGATTGCAAAAACCCAATATCCGATGATCCAAGATTGCGTTACAATTGAAATCTCGAACTGGGTTTGCTTTTTCATTACTTGTGGGTTCTTTACCAGTAAGTAATTCGAATAAAATCACTCCGAAATTAAATATATCGGTTTCAAGATTCGTAGCATTTGTTTTAATCGATTTGGGTTGGTTGTACCCTTCAAGAGCAGCGTCTTCGAGCATTTCTTGTGTTGCAGATGGGTTCAAGAGCAGATGTAGACCGAAATCAGACACAATTGGCTGTTGATTTCGGCCTAAAAGTATGTTTTTTGATTTTAAATTTCCATGAATAATTGGGTTTTGAAGCCCTGTATGGAGATAGTGTAATCCTCCAGCAATGCCAATTGATATCCTGTAAATCACACTCCATTTTAGAGATTCACCGTTTCCATCTGCCAAATGTACAAGAGAAGAAGCATAAGGTACTACATTGCTAGATGTTTAGGGAATCTGTTTCAAGTAAAATCAAACAAAACCCAATTGAAAAATCAAATCTTTGTTGAGGAAGTTTCAACAAGAAAACCATAAAGAGTTGTTGGTTATTAAAGCCAAGGAATCTTTAACCTTTTGGTCTAACAATGTACAACACAAGATGCGCAAGGTACAATAACGCTAGAGGCTAAGTGAATTAACTTCAAGTAAAATAAACAAAACCCATTTTAAAGATCAAAATTCTTGTACTACATTGCTACTTTGCTAGAGGTTTAGTGAAATTGTTTCAAGCAAAACTAAACAAAACCCAATTGAAAGATCAAATCTTTATTGCAAAATTTTATTTGTTTCAAGGTTCCAATTCAAATTACAACCTTCAAATTAAAAATTAATAAAATATACCTCTAATGAATTGAGCAAGATTTCCTCTCCTATAGAAGGGATGAACCAAAAGCTTTTCACCTCTAGGACCAAGATAGAACCCACAAAGAGGCACCAAATTAGGATGCCTAATTGACCCAAGAAGTTGTACCACATGCATAACATCTTGTACCTTCTCAGTGCAAGTTGGTCTCAAGAATCTTAACACCACAACTGAATCATTTCTCACCAAATTAGCTCTATAAAGAGTTCCATAACTGGATTTACCAATCACTTCACCAGGAGCATCCAATATATCAAAACAATTCAGATCTTCACCACCTTCAAATCTCAATAAATCCCCTTTCATCTCCATGTCATCAACTTCAATGTTTGATTCTTTATCCCAAGATTCATCTTTTGAACACCTTTTTCTTCTGCAGAGATAAATCAAAGCTAGAGTAATGAATAAAGTAAAAGAAGAGGATAACACCACAATTAGCATAATCTTGTGTCTTCTCTCCATGTGGGGCAAAATGAATTGTTGCTTAAAAGCTTAAAAGATTCAAGAATTATGTGGGTTTTATGAATGTGTAGACAGGATCTTTGTTGTCTGTGCAACTTCACAGGTTTTTAATTCACGCCCATTTCGATTTGGGAGCTTGTTGACTGGTGAGTGAAATGGCATGAGGGAAGTGTGTTGAGGCAAAAAAAAAAAAGGATTTAAGAGACAGAATTCGAAGTTTCGAAATAATACGATTTTGGAATTTGGAATTACCGAGAAAAGAACTTTTTTTTTTGGCTTATTCAAGAGTTTTCTATTTTGTTGAAGAAAGAGCTCTTTAACTAACTTGTTTTAATGCAAATACTACAAAGGGTATATATATATATATATATATATATATATATATATATATATATATATATATATATATATATATATATATATTTGTTGATATTTGATTAAAAGGACATCATGATTACGTACTAAAAACTCTCCCATAATAACTAATAAGGAGTGTGGTGGTTTGATGGTAGACACTTTAATGAATTAATTGATGCGGTTGTTGGGTGAAAATGAAAACTCACCCTGGTATATCTTCAATCATATCTTCAAATGCAATCATCCCCTTCCACCATAATTATGTTTCTCAAAATAGCTATGTCAAGGAATGAAAATAAGGGAGTGTTTGTGATTGTTTATTTTAAGGTTAAGGTCCTATTTGACAAAACAAAAATAAGCTGACGAATATATATTTCTCAACCAAAGATCAAGGATTTTATCAAAAAAATTGGCTAGTAGTATTTCAATTTGATAGACAATTGTCTTTTAGCTAAAAGTTAAGTGAAGGGTTCAACTCTTATTTTGAATAAAAAAATATAAAAATTTATTTTAGTTAAGGCTTGGTAATACTAGCTTATCATAACTTATAAGCTAAAAACTAGTTTTTTAGCTAGCACACACCAAACTGAGTCTAAATGTCTAAATGTTTGTTAGTTTATTTTGATTCAATTTATTGTAGTAAGAAATTATTTTAAGTGGTCAAATGATATAAGAAAAAAATTGTTTATTGACTTATTAATAATGATCAAATGACATTAAACATGACGTTAAGGGTTTAAGTCTTATAGCGACAACAAATGTGTATATAAGAATGAAATTAAATAAAATATGAGTTGGACGTTTTAGTATATATATATATATATATATATATATATATATATATATATATATATATATATATATATATATATATATATATAGAATAATGGAAAGGATCAAATGAGAACACCTAAAAGGTTGAGAACGCGAGAATAATTCTGGACCAATCAGTATATAAGGGCATATTAGTAATTGTTTATTTTAATTAAATTATATAAAATTAAAAACCACTTTCCTTAAATTTAGGGATTACAACAGTTTCCAAATATATATATATTTATTAATAAAATATTTTAAAAAAAATTATCGTTTTTTTTTAATTTAAAAAATCTTTTTTTTTCTTATGCCATATGCTTCATACGAATTCATTCATTAATGAATGAAAAATATTTTTTTATTACTTTTAGGTTTTTGTTTTTTAACTACACTTTATTTAGATTAAAAAAAATACTTTTATGTTAAATTCATTAATGATAGAAATGTACATAAAAATAAACTTTTAAATAATTTTTTAGAATTTTATTTGATCGGGTTATGTTAATCATTAATAATTATAACAACAAATACTTTAATTAATAACACACAATAGGATAGATAAAAAAACTCAAAACAATTATAATCACAAATAAAGAAAGCACAATACAAAGGTAAAAAAGTTGAATATATGTTTAATCATAAATGAATAAAGGACAATGTCAAGTTAAAAAAATCAGTTGAAATCACTAAAGAATGAAACAGATAAAAAAAATATCTAATACATTTATAATCATAAAAAACGATGTTGCGCTCATGGTTGTTAATCTTGATGCGACCATCACACCCAAAAACAAATGCACTTGTGATCACTGTTATTCTTAAATTTACACCTGTAAAAAACAAAGGGCATACAATTAGAAATATTTGAGTAATTTTCATGTATGATTATAGCTATATTCGTTTATTATTATTCCAGAAAACAATTCAGAAACTATAATAATGTATATATGCATCTTCATTTATTCACAAACGGTTGTATATATGGTTATAGTTATATTCATGTATGATTATAGCTATATTCATGTATGATTATTCCAAAAAAGGACGAAAAAAACAAAGGGCAAACAATTAGAAATATTTGAGTAATTTTGTTTGCATCAATACAGAGAAATTTGAATGTTCTATTGGTTTTGCTTGTCATTGAGGGTGTAGCAAAAGGTTAGCTTTGATTTTCTTTCATTGAATATTGTCAGAAAAAGAAAATCAAAGAAAAGATTGAGAAAGAACAGAGCATGCATTCAAGTTCCAGTTTTCTGAATTCGGGTATTTCATCGAGGACCTTATGTGCACAACTTATCCTTATATGTTTACAAAATTAATTACTCCATACAACAAACTAAACAACAGGTCTCACGAATTATTTTGAAGCTTTGGTGCATAGGTTCAAATTAGCATAACATATGGCGTTCGAATTGATTTTGCAAGAAAAAAAAGAATGCACAAACAGATTCCATGTACAGATTCGAACAGTATATAGCATTGTAAGGCTCGAATCAATAGATTAGGTGGATTTTGAACAACATTTGCAAGGAAAAAAGCTTAATGTTACCTGATTCGGAGTACGTCGTCGCTACCATGCTGCTCCAGAGTGGAGGATCGAAGTCTGGTAGTGTGTCGTTGCTTGCTACCGCCGGTGAGTAGCAGTCGAGTTCACGAGATTGCCAATAAGGTTAAGAAAAAGTGTTGTCGGCTGTAAGTCTCACTCTGTATGCGATGACGATGATGAAGAACGAAAGTCGCCGCTGGAGTCTGCCACTGTCCGCTGCCTTGCGCTGGTGAGTAGATGTTGGTGTCCGCCGGTGAGTAGAAGTCGTCAAGCCGATGAGATCGTCGACGATGGAAGTGATGATGCGTATAAAGGGGAAATGGGGAGTGAATGTCGGTTGTGCTTGAAATTGGATACGATGATACTCTGATAGATAGAAGCATACATTCTTAGGGTTAGCTTAAAGTCGATGCATCTTATGAAACCCTAGAGAGAGAGAGAGAGAGAGAGAGAGAGAGAGAGAGAGAATAAGAAAGGTAAGAGGCGAGAGGGTGAGAAATAATAGGAAATAGGTAAAGTTGCAATTCCTATTATACCCTTCTGACCATTTAAAAGTTACACTTAAATGCCAGTAGTTTTAGAGTTTGTCATAAATCGCCCGTTTAATAGTAACCATAGATCTTAGTATTTAGATAGTCCAGATCTGTTCTTGCGTTCTCAACATTTTAGGTGTTCTCATTTGATCCTACTCCTATATATATATATATATATATATATATATATATATATATATATATATATATAGACAAAATTGCAAAAATGGTCCCTGTGGTATGCAAATTTTTAGGGTTTTACTCCAAACCACGACTTTTTTGGATTGGTGGTCCTTTTGAGTTAGTTTCTTTGCGTTTTTAGTCCCTCAGTAAACTGAAAATACTATTATGCCCTTCTGATATATTTTTTATGCTTTTTCTATTTAATTTAAATGAAAAATAAAATAATTACCTAATTTGGAGCCCACCTCTCTCTCTCTCTCTCTCTCTCTCTCTCTCTTTCTCTCTCTCTCTCCTGTGTAAACCCACCGCCGACCCAAACCTCGTTCATATGCCTCTCTCTCTCTATATCTCTCTCTGGCAGAGTTTGTACCTTTAAGTAATCTGTTGCTGTTCTTGTCAGTATAATTGTTCAATTTTATCTTTAAATTGTTTTCTGAAGAGGGATTAGGAGTCAAAACGGGGGAGAATGTGGGGATTTGGGGGCAGATTCTACTGGGGGAAGACAAAAGAAGAAGAAAGAAGAAGATGACCAGACGAAGGTGGTGGTTGGAATGCAGTGACGAGTTTGGTACTCCGATTGCTAATTTGTATGTGTTCTCCAACCTTAATTAGATTCTTCTATATCATAATCTTCATCTGGTGTTATTCCCAATTCCCGATTTTAGTTTGGTACTCCGATTGTTACATAATTAATATCAGATCGATGGTCCTGTATCCCTGGAACGTTGTTTCCTTGATCAAATTCATGGTTCAACCTTCAAAGTATCTAGGTGGTGGCTGGACTGCATTGAAGAAGGTGGTGGTTGGACTGCAATGATGAGCGGCGGCGGTATCCGGCGAGTTATGAGTTGGTGATGAGAGGAGGGGTCGGGAAGGATGTTTCCGGCAACAGCAATGGTAATGGGTGGATGTGGTTTGCGTTGGCAGCCCAAGGGAACACGATGGTGGATGCTGGTGGTGACTTCGGGTGGTTCTCGGTGGCAGTGGGTGATCAAGGGTGGCAGTTCTTGGCCACTCTTGGTTCCATCTTCGGTTCTTGACAGAATTCAACGAGAGGAAAGGGGGGGGGGGGGAAGTGAGGTGGTGGTGGTTTTTGGTCCAATAATGGTGAGGGAAAGGTGGTTTGTGGCAGCAACGACTTAGCTCAAGAACAAACACCCATTTCAGTCTCTTTCACTCTTCCAGCGTACCTCCAATCTGGTTCAGAGAGAAAGAATTTCATGCACCTCTTCAATGGGGAAGGTTGACTTTTACAAAGTCCAAGAGAGAGAGAGAGAGAGAGAGAGAGGTGGGTCCTCTATTATTTTTTTTATTGTTAAAATAAATAAATAAATATTAAATTTTAAGAAAAATGAAAAATAAATACCCCAAGGGTATTATAGTCATTTCAATTTTCGGAGGAACTATTTTTACATACAAACCACTCCAAAAGGACCATAAATCTAAAAAACTCGGAGTTTGGACTAAAACCCCAAAAATTTGCATACCACAGGGACCATTTTTGCAATTTTGTCATATATATATATATATATATATATATATATATATATATATATATATATATATATATATATATATATATATATATATATATATATATATTACTAGGGAAAATCAGTTTACCCATTTACCCTTTTTTGCATCCAAACAATAAATCCTATGTATAATTACGATTTGTCGTTCCTCTTTTTTATTTCTTTAGCATGAGCAGTGTACCACCCATCTTAATTTTCATGGTAGCTTCTTCTACTTTGAATCTTTAATTTTAGCTTACTAAATGTGATAAGTACATATTTTGTCTGATTATCAAACTATTATGAAGGTCCATATATTAAAACTTTTATTACAATATGAAGTTTGTCGATAACGAACTATTCTGCTTAATTGTTAGTGGGTATATTAATAGATTTAGGAATGTTTGATACATAGCTTTTAAGAGTTTCTACCATTTAGTTTTTAATAAAAAAAATCAAATAAATAAAAAAAAAAGTTCGGTAGTAAGTGCTTCCAACTTTTATTTTAAACAAAAACTTGTAATTCAAAAGTTAATTTAAGTAGCGGTTAACAAAAAAAATTCTACATATTATAACAAATTTATAAGATTATCTAAAGGATCGAAATAAACAAAATGTATCAAACAATAAAAATAAAGAACATAACTAATAAAAAACCAATTTCGATTAAGAATATCTCACAAATAGAGAATGCTTAAAACGGTATTCTACATAATAATCTAGTGTAACTTATATACTACATTGATAACTATTCTAGAATCAAATCCCTACATATCACAGATTAAAATACAAAGATAACTCCCATATATAAGAGATATATAGTATACAAAGATAATCATATCACTAAGATACTAGATCTCTAACTTAAAGCAAAAGAAACATATCACACTGCATTAGGTGGAGCGATCAATTTTGTTGCGAATTCCATCCATTTTCTTCTTTTTATCAACTTTATCATTGAATTACTTTAGGGCTTTCTTGTGCTCAGATAAACTTCCTTCAGCAGATGCAACATTAGGAACCACTTTAGAGGAATCATGTTGATAGATGATTCTATTCTTGGCTGCTATGTCGTGTTCAGCAACAAAGGCTATGGCCTCTTCAACAGATAGATCCCATTCACCAATAACATCAGAGAGCTTAATGGGTTTTCTTTGTTTGGGAGCAGAGGAACTTGAGAGCTTAATGGGTTTTATTAGATGCTGATGAAGATGAGGATGATTGAAACCGAATATGTTTGTTTAGACGAGGTGGAGACTAAATAGTGGCAACAGCAGTAGAGGGATCAGCATGTCTTATGATAGGTTTCCTGATAGTAATGGATAGAGATGGAGAGGAAGGCCTGATGAAAATTCACTATCTAAGACCTCAACATCTAAGTCAACATCCATAGCATCCTCATCATCACCATCTTTTTCTTCCTCGAATTCTGAAACAACTTCATCAGTGTCCTCATCAAAAGGATATAAGGTACCAGGAAGACCCAAAGGTGAATAAACTCGTTGATCTACGAGATATGGGTTAAATAACCACTTAGCCATCCACTAAGTGATGGGAGGATCATTGGGTGTTGGAGTTACATTAATAAGCTTAGAGGACATAGTAGACTTCGCAATGGAATCATCAATGTTTCCTTCATAACCGGAGTTGATGTGAACAAGGACCAGAGAGAACCAACAAGGATAAACATCAAAGGAAGGTATTTTCTTTCTAGAGATAGAGCTTACAAGATAATCGCAGATCGTCTGAGCAAAATCTAGATGTTTGTACTTAACCATGGTAGAGAATCCTCATCTCAAACAGATTCAACTAATCACGGCTACAAGTGTTGTGCCCTAGGCACTTTTCAATAACTCCGGTAAGGAATTTTCATCCAGCTGAGAAACATTGACGAGGGATAAAACCAATGTGTTTACCTTGCTTTGATGGATCATATCCCCAATTTGTAATAACTTGCTTGAATTGTTTCTTAGAAGGAAGATTTGAGTACTAAATCAAGTTCGGAAGACAAAGAGCATCTCGAAAAATTGGAACAGTGAGATATATGGCATGATTACCATTTCCAATAATTCCTTGAATGGAGTCGGATTGTTCATCATATGTGCATGTGTAATAAAACTCATAGATGTGCTTTGGGAAGAACGAATCAGTAGTAGTAGCAAGAACATATCTCAAAGGATGACCTTTAAGAACTCAACGAAGACTTCCAATCCTTGTTTTTATGCTTAGGTGGAATAGCATCAAAGAATGCAATGTTAGTGGAATTGATCACAATGGGAGTTATTGGAGTATTGTGAGCTTTGAGAGAACCTTCAGTTAAAACATAGACGAAGAGATGAGAAGACATTATTTACAGGTTTTAGCATTCTTTGAAGGGTTTTTTTGAGAGAGAATTTCGAAAGATAACAATCGTAAACTCGTGAATGTGAATTTGATCTTCCTTTTATAGGATTCAGAATGATTTAGAAAATCCAATGATGTAATTAGCAATCATTTTGTTAGAAAGATTCATCATAAATATGGAATCCCCAAAACTGACTCTTACATTCTCATCCAACAGTTATCGTTAGACAAACGTCTCTGAGAATATGTTGGTGATGTAATACATAATCAGTTAGAACAAATATTGCACAACGAAATAAGGTGGGATGTTTAAATGTCTCACTCGATGTATGGTGTAATACATGAGCTTTTCGACATATGGTGATTTGATGCTCACTCACTGTATGTTTTGATACAGACGTTTCTCAACATCAACATTTAGAATGTTTTACTCGCCATGAGTGTCATATTAAGATCATTAACATATGGGTAAAGATATTTCATAAACTGTTAGTTTGACAGCCAATCATTAATATCAAGGAAGAGGATTATAATAGCTTGGAGTATATGATCCATCATAAATTCAATTAGGTACATTCGGAAGGTTTGATAAATGTCATACCTCAAAATATGGTGATAATATATGAGGTCAAGGACATAAGTTACCCTTTGTCTAAAAAGGACCAAACAAGTATCTCTTTCACTGTAGACATTGCTATCAGGGCAAGCCACAGGGTAAGGCATAATGATTCAATAGAATACTAGACTTGATACATACGACAACATATTCCCAGGGATAGGGTCTGGAATAACAATAAAGTTTTAAAGACACACCCAAGGCCTTATAATAGATTTTTTTATAAGGACTAGGCAGTTTCATCCTCAAAGATACACAATGATTAAGCTAATAACATGAGTGGGTGACTCAATATCATCTCAACAGTTGGTGTCACTGATAAGATACTTAGAGAGATTTAGTCACATATAATAGCATGCTTCTGGGACAGAAATTGTCAAAAGTTTCATGTTAGAACAAAAGTTCTCTGTCAATTCTTTTAGACTTGGTACAAGACAAAGCAAAAAGAATAGAAACAAATAAAAAGAATAAAAATAATTAGTCTAAAAAGGAAATAGTCAAGAAGAGAATGTTGCAGCTTTTTCAGAAGGTTCATTGACACCTAGATTTTGTGAATCTTGAAATGAAAGCTCATTAAAGGATTGCCATTAATCAAAACACCTACCCTCAAAAACCTGTCTATAAAAGAGTCATGTTAGAAATATTTTCATACAACAAAATCATATCTCATTTCTACATAAAATGGGGAAGAAATGCTCCTTTTCATTGAAGAAAATATCCTCCAAATGGATTTCAAGCTTCAAGTTCATTTTCACGAAAGGAAACCCAGGAGAAATCAATCTTTATAACCAACAAGCTAAGAGTTTTTAATCTTAATTTGTAACCTTCGAGTTATGAAAGTCAACAGAAAGATACTTGAAGGGACAAAAGATTATGAACCAAGGGACAAGAGATAAGTATCATTATCTTAATAATGAGATCTTGAATCTCTAATGGAATATAGGAGTGACGAAGAGAACTTCTATTAAAATTAGTCGTGTCACTCACTTTATCTCTACAAGTCCTTCAACAACAGATGAAGGGTTCTGAAGTGGTGAGGAGAACATCTTGAACATCTATATTTGTACCAGTTCTTCTTTATCTTGTGTGTGCAGTAAGATGCTCAGTTTCAAAGTTGCCAAACATCACCCTTAAACTGAAAATTGTAGCTGTTGCATTGAAGATGTAGAGAGGCAGTTTGGTCATTAATTGGGTAAAATCCTGAATCATGTACTTGAGAGAAAAAATACATGAGGGCTCAACCATTAGAAGATGTTAAGAAACAATGTATATGATGGGTTTTGAGCATAACAAACAAAAACCTATGTGTGCATGCAACCCTAATTGAAGATCTATGTTTTTGCTAATTAAACATAAAACATTTGAACAACAATTGGGAAACCCTAAATCTACTATTATATTTTCGAAATCACTACTAGGGTTAAGAAAAACATACCTTAATTGTTATATAGCAATAACAATGAAATCCTAGTCTTCTTGAAACCTTGAGAGCAAGTGTCACAAGTGTCACGCCGCTAGTGGTTCACACCCAATACAAACAAGAGGATGAGAGAGGAGAGAGGAGATGAGTGTTAGGAATTTCGGCTATTCCTTTAGGTTTTTTTAGCTGGCCAAATTTCATAAGGTGTAGAGGTCTATTTATAGTGTAGATAGGATGCTCTAGATAACCCTAATCTGAATATAATATTATTAATTCAAATTGGTAATTATCCAGCTCCTTATTTATCCGCATGGGATAATCTAGAAACCCTAGATTATCCATATAGATTTCGTCCACCTCCTTCCCTAGGAAGGTTCTGGAACCTCTTGCTCAACTATTGAACAATTGCACTTTAGCCCCTGTACTTTTAATTAATTCCTTTAATCCCAAAAATAATTCCACTTAATTTCTGATTAAATATTAATTAAATATTACTATTTCAAATCAATATATTATTCTCATAATATATTAACAAATCATTAATTTCAATTTATTAATCAAATAATAAATTCAACCTCTCTCTCCAAAAGTCATCCTGTCTAGTTGCTAATTTTAAGGGCAACCCAAAAGGACTGTGCTACTATCAATTCAAGTATATACCAATTATAGTTATCGGCTTAGACACCTAATCCAACAGTATCCCACTTGGATAAGTCTAATAACTATAGTTGTCAGTATAACTTTTAAAACTGATTAGCAAATTGTAGCTCTCAAAGTTCCTATCGAACTCTGACCTAGTCAGTTAGGTGTCCTAAGATAAGTGATCAAATATTCCTCCGTTCTTCAACATATCGTACGGACATGAGATATGGATTATAATCAATCTCCTTGTCCAAGTTTTGTTTCCCAATTTCTGATTTATGACGATCGATTTAGACTATCAATTGAACACATAAATTCAGTCCAGGCTTGGCCAAACACTTTAGATGTCGACATCAAATCATCGAGGGGCCTACAAATTTCGTTTTTCCCGATAGGGCAAAAGGAATGGATAAACTTCGACTTATATGCTTGCACTATTCACTCATCAAATCACACACAACAATACATTTTATAACATCAAATTACTGATGCATTTACATATTATCAATGCACAACTGACTTGTAAACAACAACTCATATATCTCCATTTCAAGAATATAAGATATTATCATCTCAAAATTACTCGTGATAAAATCCATGAAGTAATTCTCTGAGCGTGGGTTTATCCAATACTCAAAATCCCTATTTTCCAAGTACTCATAAACATTGCAGCAAAACCATTGTTATGTCTAATCTCCATAGACAATCTATAATTCAATTCATGACCATCTTAATTTGCTACTTACTTCCAAAAGTACGATCGACTATGGACTTTTGAATAATCCAATTATTCAGGAAGTACAACATGCAAAGTGAAACACAATAATAACCTAACTAACTATGGTCTCAAAACTATTGAATATAAATAAAACCCTTTATTATTTAATCACCATATTAATTGGACTTTATTCATTGTATAATGTTTCGAGTAATCAACTAAACACTTGAATTAAACATCAGTCATGCCATGTTACAAACATGCATACTATGTCTTTCTATGGTCCTTCCTTTGTGAACAGATCGATTGGACACTATTCCAATGATGCTCATTTCACAATTTCAAATTCTTGTTACTACTAAATGTGTTAGAGTTCATCCTTATATGCAATATCCTTTTGTGATGTCGAGGCTTCAAAGTCACAAAGACTTTGCCAATGATATTACACAATGTTCCATTGAAATTTTGTTACTTAAAATAATTCCATGGTAACGAAGTCGCAAATTCAAGGTACACTCCTTGAACACCTTCCTTGTATTAAAGTTCCTAACTCACATGTAGATTCTAATCATCAAATCCCATTATGGAAACATTTCCATATTCCCATATGACCATCAATTTTGATCAAGAATCATCTTTATCTAAAATATGTCACTATGGTCCGTCTAAATTAATATTATACTTCCAAATGTCCACAAGCAACCAATCTTTAGTAAACCTCAGAGTGTCCTTGATAGTTGTTTAAAGATTTTAGTCACACCAAGTTCTAGTCCTTTTCCCTCTCAATACGCAAGGCATTTGGAAAAATCATAACAAGTGAATATTATAGCATATGTAAACGATCCTATATCCGAAGCATATGATACTTGATTCATTATGTCAAAGACTTGATATCTGTTCAGTCTCTTACTATAATAATTTCATATATAGAAATTTCCTATGTTGAATCATTTCAACACGATATTCATATATGTCCAAGACTAAATTTTATTAAAATCCTTTAATCTAAACTTTTAGGTTTGAAACGAAGTATGAGTGCCCTCTCCCTTAAATCTTATTATATAGAAACAATTTCCAAATTTTGCAACTTGAAAATTTGAAATCCTTGATTCCTACAATTAGTATTGCCAAATTGCAACACTTAGCATCACAATTATGCTGCCACTAGCATAACAATTATGCTCCCACTAGCTTTGAAATGTACCCAGAAATCAATTGGACTTCTAAAAATCAATACTCTTGACTTTCTTACTAAAGTGCAGATTTCTGATACGTGATGCTTCGATAAGTCTTCAACTACACTTCTCAAGCTTTTACACCTTTCATTAGATAGCACATGTGTGTGTTTAAAACCTTTCAGAACTTATAGCTATAAGTCTTGAACGTTCAAACAGTTCCTTGCCATTTCTCACAATTCGAACTATGAAAAGGGATTCTGTAATCATATTGCGAATTTAAGAATGAAGTTATCACAACCACTAACCATAATGATATTTGTCAAATCTTTAAAATCTACTAGCGAAAGTGTTTCCTCATAATCATTTTCATGAATTAGAGCGAAACCTTTTGCCACCTAGATTTTATGGCGTATGTTTTCCCATCCATGTGAATCTATCATTTCCAAACTATAATCATAAGACAAGGTTTATGAAAAATTCAAATTCTAATTTAGCTTTCACTGACTGAACTTTACTTGTTCTTAATGATCTCTTGCCTTCTTGTAGCACAAGGGCCTACCAGTGCTTCCATGTTGTTTAAGTGGCTCACCTCCATTGACCAATGTACTATCACTGACCAGGGCGCTCTGCCTTTTGCAGTCAAATGAGAACCATAGAACTCATAAGCATTGCCAACTCAACTGGAAGATGAACAGAAACAAGAATGTGTCAACTTAACACAATAGGTTATTAACCTCAGGTCGTGTGCTAGTGATAACTAAAATGTTTATTCTTGATTGACTCCTGAAAATCTTCAAGATCAATAAGACTCCCACTGACTTCTTGACATATAAGTTTTTTCTTTTAAGGAACATTCCTCGACAAGCTAAAAACAAATATTCAAAAGTTAGTGTGGATTCTCAACAAGAAACACTTCATGGAATTGGTTTTAGTTCATCCTTTGTTTTAACCAAAACATCATAACATCCAATTCCAAATGTGGTAGAGTAAGAAAATATTATTACTCCACATTTCATGAGGTGTTATAAACCTACTTAGTACGAAATCAGCTTCAATATACGATTTGTAGTTACTATAGTATGACTCTAAAACTTGATTTGAAAACGAAGTGTGACTCGTCTCTTGATTGAACCATTTCAACAATATTCGATTCCTCTACTTAGTCAAACAATTGCACTAATATGTTGTTTTAGGATCAATTATGATATAGTTACATAATCATTAAGATGATCACGAAACACGATACTAAAGTACTCTCATTTCCTTTCAGATTGGAGAAACCTTTATATTTCTGCCTAATAGATTCTCTTATTCGTTCTGCTACTCTTTGAATCTTTTCAAAGTGTCAGAATTATGCTTAATCTTATAAACACAACCATGTTTACTGAGGTATCATGACGAATAAACTTATCACCCTTTGTGGTGGATCTATGTAGTGACAAAAGAACATGGTTTGGCATGCGGAATTAAAGTTTGCACAATGAACATGGTGATTTGGGTGTTCAAGAGATGTATTGAATATGTATGGTGTTACAAAAAGGGACATAGATCTACATCTAAATAAATAACACACACTTACACACTCACTTTTTACACCTCTCAAGCACACCTCTACAAGTGGTATGAACCCACTATTTATAGAGGTGTTTACATGTCTCTCTCTCACTCTCTATCTCTCATGGGTCAAAAGGCTAATGCACCACATGCAAGTGGGTTTTACAAAAGTCAAACAATTACAAAGTCAATCATGAATAACTTTGTACCCCAACATTCTCCCCCTTAAAGTTAGGAATGAATGACCCACTTCAAATCTTCCAAAATCGAGCAACTACGCGACCCGAGCCTCAAGCGTGACACATGTCGAAACGAACTTCAATCTTCAATTCTTCCATGATTCTTCAATTTGGGCTCTAGGATGTGAAACCATATAAACCGAGCAGCAACGAATGATTAACTCCAAATAATCACCCAAAAGTTGCGCATATAAACACATCCCAAAAATCTTCAATAAAACCAAACCCATTTCGAAAATAAATCATTTTCGAACTTCCAATTGCATCATTTCGTAAGCTTCAAAACTTCAAGATCACTTCGGTCTTCAAATCCGCGTAATATGAAAAATTCAAGTTCGAATTTCCATATAAAACTTCTCCCCCTTTTTATAATCGAAATTTGATTATAAAACTCCCAAGGAAAAAGAACGTGCTCTATTCGGAATTTTTCGTGTCAAAACTCCCCCTTAACATGTGGCATAAACTTTGTGCTTTAATCCAGAAAACCCAAAAAATATTCAATTTTTAGCTTCAAAAATGGGTAGAAATTGTCAATTTCAAAATTCTACAGTGACCCGGTGCGCCCAAAACAGCCAAATATGCAAAACTCTCCCCCTTTTCCAAAGCTAGGTTGAAAGCGTCAATTTGCACAAACTGCAGGGACTTGAAATGCATTTTCTTCAATTTTCAGCAAAAACAGTCCTTTTTCGAATTTGGGTATGAACCGCCAAACATTCGAAGCCTCAGGGACTATTTTCGAAAATTCTGCCATTTGTGTTCCAAACATACAAAGAGTTGGCCCAAACATTCGAAATTTCAGAAAATTTTCGAATCTGGGTGAAAAGTGTCAAACATTCGAAACTTCAATTAATTGTTGAGTTTGCCAAACATTCGAAATTTCAGGGGCTGAATTCGAAAAATCTGCTTTTTGAGCAAAACATACGAAGACTTGATCAATCATACGAAGGGTTGAACCATTTATGCCACTTTGTTAAAAGAGCAGGGACCAAAATTGTAACTGTTTGTTTTCTTCTTCCATTCATACGAAATTACAGCACTCTTCGTAGGAAATTAACCAACACTCTTCGTATGAAATTAAACCATTTTCTCTCTCCTCTCCGCATGTTCATCTTCCCAAACACACGAATTCGAAGGCATTCGAAGCCTCTTAATGAACAGTAACCTCTTAATACCTCTGAATCGAATTTTTCCAGTTCGTTCGTTACCCAGTTCACCAAACCCAAATCAAAATTTTCTTTTACAGATCATCAAACCCAAATTTTCGTTCATTTTTCCCAAACCCAATCCTTCAAACACCGACTCAATCTTCGAATATCGATTCCAACACATCGATTGTCTTCGATTCCAAATCTGAGTTCTGTTCATCACAGGGACCCAAAATCAATCTTCAATCGTTCAAACCTTCGATTTCATAGCCTTTGAAACACAAACCAAAATCCGATCATCGACATCAACTATTGAATCTCTCGTCGCTTCGCGTTTCCAAATAATCAACCATCGACATCTATTTCTGTTGTACACAAATCGACTGTGAAACACAAGGCTTCGCTTTTATCATTCAAACCAAATTGATCCAAAACCCATCGACAATCACTGTGACCAAATCAAACCTTCACAGCTCAATATTCGATCCAAGTCAAAGGAATCGAAGAAATTACAGTCGATCCAAGCTTCGCTTTTAACACATAGACATCAAATCATCGAGTCACAAACCCAAAACGAACGAAATTGAAATCCAGACTTCGAACATCGACTCTAAATCTTCCCAGTTCGTTTTTAATAAATGAACACAACTCAGCCTCGACCATCTGTTCTTCATCGATGCATCATAAAAGCGAATTTGTTCTCAACCAAACCATACGAACTCAGAATAACCAAAGTCGATTCCATTTCTTTGCTTTTCAATTCAACTATTCGATCGTTGCCCTTTAATAACCCGTCGAACTTTCGCTTTTCAGTCAAGATCGACTCCAATCTAAATCGATCCCTGTATTCAAACCAAACACCCAATCGATCCTCAATACTCGACTCTGAATCACAGAAATCAATCAGAACGATGACTTCAAGCATTACACATCGAATCCAAGTCATTTGACTCCAACTTAGAAGCTAATCGACACCAACAAATTCCAAGCAATTGATTTGGTACCAAAATCAGTCGATATCAAATTACCAACACAAAAATCATCTCGTTTTCAATCATACCTCCTTCCCTTCGAAACAATGAACACAATCCATAGGCTTTCGATTTCAATTAACCCAAATCGATTATCAATATGCGAACCCAAAGAGAACCTTAAAAACGAATTTAGACAAATCGACTATCAATTTTGATTCTCAGTAACAAACGTTTGATGAAGGGAAATCGGAACTCAAGAACACAAAATTAAAGAACAATCGATGAAAGAACTGGAAAAATTTTGGATCAAACATACAACTTCAAGAATCAGTCAAAATCGAAATCATATCATAAAGATCAGTTCTAATAAAAACGGAATCGATTCAGAAATCTCGAACTAATAATGAACAAATCAACAATAAGTCACATTTTGACTTTTTACATTGTTGAATCGATGAAAGCACAAAGAACACAGTGACTCAATTTTGACGGAAGAAGATAACGCAGTAGATATGGATTTATTGATTTTGGGCTCGCGATTTTTATTGAATGAACAGTAACTGATTATTATTTTGGGCTCAAACATTAGAAATAAGATTGAGATTTGGGCTAAAGTAAATATCAAAACGTGAATCAAATGAATAGCAGTTGATTATCAAATCATTTAAATCAGATTTTGATCTAAAAAAAACAATTTGAACAATGAATCGATTATGAACAGTAAACAATGAATCTTTTGAGCTCAAAAACAATGATTCTAGGAATATAACAAATTCAATATGATTTTGGGCTAGATTTGATTCAAACAAACAAATATGAGATTAGATCGGACCTTGATCGACAAAAGAATTATTGGATCACAACAAATGGGTTTTTCAAGAAAAATGTGATCCAACGAGTCAAACGATCATAATTCAAAAACGCAACGCACGATTCAAATATTACGAGAGATCATAGATAGAGACTCACCAAAAATGCTCCAATTGTGATAAATTTTGCCAAACCGAGAATCGTTCTTCAAAAAATCACGTTGATCTTTGAAGACCCGCTCTGATACCAATTGTAGTGACAAAAGAACATGGTTTGGCATGCGGAATTAAAGTTTGCACAATGAACATGGTGATTTGGGTGTTCAAAAGATGTATTGAATATGTATGGTGTTACAAAAAGGAAGATACATCTACATCTAAATAAATAACACACACTTGCACACTCACTTTTTACACCTCTCAAGCACACCTCTACAAGTGGTATGAACCCACTATTTATAGAGGTGTTTACATGTCTCTCTCTCACTCTCTATCTCTCATGGGTCAAAAGGCTAATGCACCACATGCAAGTGGGTTTTACAAAAGTCAAACAATTACAAAGTCAATCATGAATAACTTTGTACCCCAACAATCTAAATACTCCATATCAATATGTACAAGACCCAATAGTCCTTCACTTTGACTCACAAAACATGTGTTCAATGAATTAGTTATAATTTTCCAAAGATCAGGATTCTGATACATCACACAATTCGAATTATATGACTCCAAGTTTCTATCCAATTGGAACTTGGGTGATGAGAATTCTTTATCACTTAGTCAATTATGACATTTATCACAAGTGAAATGATGAGAATCAAATCCACAATTAATATGGCTAATAATATAAATGTAACCAACACTTTCATAGATACCATTGCAAGGAAATATAAAGTAAACCAACTATATAAAACAAAATTTCACTTTTATTGATAATAAACGGAAATTTTTGTCCTTACAATGCAAAAATATGAAAACAATGTTTCTAGACATTTCCTAAGCAATCTATTAAGTTCTCATAACTCCCAAGCAGTAGCTTCCAAAATCTGATCATCGAGCCATGCGACCGAAATCCATATCTCACAATCAGATTCAGCTCACTCTTTTTAAGCTTCCTTCTTTCTCTGAGATCCTGCAAAACATCAAAATGTGATTATCACATCATGTAATAAGAATCTATGAATAAGAACTTACTGAAATAATGGAGTTAGATAATGGATGTACCTGAAGTAGAGTCACATGATTTGACTTTACCATCTCTGAGATCTTTCAGGTTGTCTGGGCAACTTCGCAACCAATGTCCCTTCACTTGGATATAAAAACATATGGACTTTTTAGGATTAGCACATGGAACTATCTCAGAACTGGCCTTTCTCTTTACCATACGATCAAACGGTTTAACCTTGGTCAATCCCTTTCCATTGGGAAGAGAAATCTGTTCTGGACTACCATTGTCACCATTGTCAATGTCCATGGAAATTTTGGACTCAGATACTTAAAATAATTTTGCTTCACTTGTGTTCTTAAGCATTTCTTCTTCAACAACAATCAACATATGTGTTAGATCGATTAGGGTCACGTCGTGGTCGCTTATATAAAAGTTCTCAACGAACTGACTATATTACTTAGGAAGCAAAAGTAGAAACAAATCAATGGCATTCTCCCTTGGGAAACTGACACCCATTCTATCCAATTTATCAATGTGCGATTTCATTTCCAGAACATGCGCACACACAGATTTTCCATCTTGATGTTTACATGCCAGTAGGGTTTGAGTAGTTTCGTATCTTTCAAATTAAGACATGGGGAGAGTTACTTGAGGATGAGGAGGAAGAGTTAAAGAAGCATGACCTTCATTTCCATCATTGCTCGAAGAAGGGAACACACTTTCACCTTGACCAAAATGTGGAAGATCATCTTCAGAAGGTAGAGGAAAAACATTTCCAGAAGAACGATGAAGACCATTGTTGTCTGAACTTGACATCTATAATAGGAGAAAAGACAATTCAAGTTAGTTGATTTTAATCCCTAATTATTAACCCATAAATTTTAAATTAAGGTTTGGATCCATATTTTCGACTCGAACTTTGAAGAGGGATGCCGTAATCAAATTCGAATATATTTTAGGTAGGTAAAGCATTTACCAATTTCAATCTCATAAATCTCCTAGATCATTTGAGATTCATTGAATCTAATCAATGGAATGTTTAATCTCAATTATGCTCTCACTTTTGTGATTGGGATGCCGAGGATCACAAACAAGATGTGAATAACCATGACAATTAGCTTGGTACTCTCGATGTCATTTATCATCTCCTTTTAATGTGCCGGTTATCCACACGCGCTCCATGAATCAACGATAATTTTTGAGACACCCATTACTCTTTATTAGTCCCACATTAGTGTGTCGGTTAGCCACATGCGCTCCACTAACGACATATAAAGTGTAATGTGCAATTTCATTGATTAACATCAAATTCACATTTTTCCTAAAGTAACTAAGAGTGAGATTTTAGAAAATAGTTTAGTTACTTTTTATCATTATACTTTTAATGAGTTTATGTCATATCAAACCCGTTCGGCTAACGACCCTCCACCATACAAGAGAGCGGTTGGTAAGAATGGATACCCAATGGCGGTCATTTTACAGACCGTTTCCTTAAACTCCCCTTATAGTATGACTTCGTGAATGAGGCGTACTAGCAGTTCGATTGACTATTCTTATACATATAATATATATTAAACCTTTAATTATATACATAGTATAAGTTGTATTTTAAAACATTTTAAAATTCCAAGGGTTTAATCTTTTAATAAATTAAACTTTTAATTTAATTAAATTTAAACCGTCTTATGGATCTATTGATTATCTTTTAATTAATCACTTAATTAACTTAATAATAAGATCCATAAGGATGTATTTAAACTTTTCAAAATACTATGGTTTTTAAATTTTAAATTTTAATTTCGAAATTAAAAGAATTTAATTTAAATTTAAAAATTAAAAAAATAATTTAATAATTATCTTATTAATTAAACATTTCATTAATTTATTAAATCGATTGAGGATTATCCAATTAAATTAATTAAGATAATTTAATCATAATCCTCTCCCCTTAATTTTCAAAAATCATGGGAGGGATAAAAAAAATTATAATTATCCAATTAATCAAATAAATAGATAATTACCAAAAATAAGAAAACCCTACCAAAACCCTAATTTTCGAAAATTGCTTATTTCTTGGGGAGGAAGGCAAGGATTTCATTCCTTGCCATTTTCAAAACCTAAAGGGTTGAGGAAACCCTAATTTCGAAAATTGTAGGGCAAGGGAAAGGGTTAAAACCCTTTCCTAATTTTCGAAACTTAGGGCTTAAAGAAACCCTAATTTCGAAAATCCTTAAGTCCAAAAGGGTTTAATTACCATAAACCCTAATTGATCAAATTCAACAATTATAATCAATTCAATAGAAAACAAGCCAAGTCTCTGATTCCACTGACGGGTTTTGAGCATAACAAACAAAAACCTATGTGTGCATGCAACACGAATTGAAGATCTATGTTTTCTCTAATTAAACATACAACATTTGAACATCAATTGGGAAACGCTAAATCTACTAGTATATTTTCAAAATCACTACTAGGGTTAAGAAAAACATACCTTAATTGTTATATAGCTATAAAAACGAAATCCTAGTCTTCTTGAAACCGTGAGAGCAAGCGTCACAAGTGTCACGCCTCTAGTGGTTCACACCCAATACAAGCAAGAGGATGAGAGAGGAGAGAGGAGATGAGTGCTAGGAATTTTGGATATTCCTTTAGGGTTTTTTAGGTGGCCAAAATTCATAAGGTGTAGAAGTCTATTTATAGTGCAGATAGGATGCCCTGGATAACCCTAATCTGAATATAATATTATTAATTCAAATTAGTAATTATCCAACTCCTTATTTATCCACATGGGATAATGTAGAAACCCTAGATTATCCATATATATTTCATCCACCTCTTTCCCTAGGAACGTTCTGGAACCTCTTGCTCAACTATTGAACAATTTCACTTTAGCCCCTGCACTTTTAACTAATTCCTTTAATCACAAAATTAATTCCAATTAATTTTTGATTAAATATTAATTAAATATTACTATTTCAAATTAATATATTATTCTCATAATATATTGTCTCACCACCAAACCGGAACGGCGGAAACGTTCGTGGGCGGAGGACGTCATGTGCAGTATCACAACAATTGTATAATAGTAATCAAAGCAACAACAACCATTGTATTGATAATATATAATTTACATTGTGTTCAAAGCATTGCCTGTTTAACATTAAAACTATAGCAAAAGATAAGACGTAATGCTACTATGCTCCGTCTTCGAAACGCCTGAGAGGTTTGAAAAAGTGTCAACATTAAAGTTGGTGAGTTCATAAGTATTTTGTTTGAAAAGATATGTTTTTTGTTATTGAAAAAGTTAATGTGTTCTTCCAGAAAATCCATTATTTTCTTAGTAAATAAGTTGTAGTCTTAGTACTTAAAGACCAAAAAGTATATGTTTCTTATGTTTATAATCCGTGATTCGAGGTTCTGATTATTGTAATTGGTATGACCCGTACTGTTACCTCCTATGATTGCTTAGTGTATACAAATTATATATAATTAAGATTGAACGGACAGTCGATTGGGTGATTCTGCCCTAAGCCCACAACCAAATAAGGAACAGGAAGTAAGGCAGAAATCACACATTTCACTGCTTATCAGATCATTATTGTATATAATCCTAACGTATACATCAAGTAATCATAGACTTTAGAAATAAGGATCCTTGATATATGTTTTTTTGAACTTCTATTCGTACCGTATTAGTAAGTAGTATAATGTAATATTGTTTTATTATTTAAATAAAACCCTTGAAAGTATATTTTCCCTGAAATCCGAATGTAAAGTTAATATTCAAATAAAATTATTTGAAAATATATTATTCTTAAATGTGTCGCTGTTTTCTCCTTGTGAGTTCTTATAACCATACTGACCCGGTCGGCCTGATCGCGACGTTCTTCAGGCGTCGGAATGTTAACGACATTTGTCACCCCAGGCCTGCCGGACTGACTGTAGCTAACATTCGAGGTGTGGGATTGTCAGTCCCAAATAGATCTATACACAAATATCTCGCTCTTCCTACAAGAGATTCTGGTTATAAGGTAGGACTTTTACCAGTACTTAGATAAGTACACGAAGACGTCTCACAAATTGATTCAAAGTGTTTACGAGTAATAACTGAAAACCCTTGTTGTTTATAAGATTATTTCCGTATTGTAACTTGAACTTTGTAAAATAGTACCTTTGTTCCATAAACTATACCCATTATAGTTTATAAGTTTGTTTCCGTATTGTAACCTGAACTTTGTGAAATAGTACCTTTGTTCCATAAACTATACCTATTATAGTTTATAAGTTTGTTTCCGTATTGATGTGAAACCTGTTGCTTCTTAACATGTTTTGTAAATTGTTTGTAAATTTAATAGTAACGATATTTTGCGTATTTAATGAATTTCACGTTTAACTGTATATTAACGGTAAGAAAATATAATAAGAAATTTATATTTTAAACACAAGATTTCTTGTGTTTTACTTGTATCCCCCCCCCCCCCCAAAAAAAAAAAACAAATTAAAAATCGTGAAAACGTAGGGGTATGAACTCAACTCAAATGTGTGTGCTAGGTTGATGAGTCACAAAGTGCTAACAATGATCATCGGATTAGAATACGTGAAAGTAGCCGTATCCTAATAATATTTATAAACGATATCGTATTTAAATTAATAAGATATTAATTTAAATAATAAATTAAGTAATGGTTTAAATAATAATTAAAGTGTTAGACAACACTTTAATTATGTAAGAAATACTTACAATAGCCTTAGGAATTATTTGAAATAGTTCTAGGCGTTTTGACTGTGCTTGGGGGGTTTTCGGTTGGAAGCTTGAAGATTTGAAGATATTGATGAATGTTCTTAGTGTTTTTGGTGTTCTTAGTGAAAATAAGAAGATCTGGGTAGAAATATCTTGAAGATATGGGGTTTACGGATGATACTTGAGAGCAAAAAGGGAAGTGCTTGCGGTGTGAAACGTGAGAAATGAGAATGGTTTGCAGTTGAACATATATAAATAGCATGGTGTTTTCGGCCTTAAAGGGCCTTTGGTTTTGGGTTTTCGGTCCTTAATGGAACCATACTTGCGTTTTCGGCCATTTAGAAGTTGATTTTGGCCATAGCAACCGAAATCTCTATGTTCCTTGAATCATGAAACCGAAAACTCCTTTGTTTCCAAATTCCTTGGCCGAAATCTCCATGGTTCTAGAAGCTTAAGACCGAAAACTCTATTTAAGGTATTACTTTATCGTAAACTTTTGCCTTATATTAACTTATTCTAACATAAATCAACTTAGTTTTCAAACTATGCTTAGTTACTAGCTTATAAACAAGCCTTCAAGCTATAGAGGATACAATGCAACAAGGATTGCAATGTGGTTTCACTTGTACTAGGTTAGGGTTTTGACCTTGCTAGGTCTAAAATTTTTGGATTGTGACATATATTAACATATCATTTATTTCAATTTATTAATCAGATAATAAATTTAACCTCTCTCTCCAAAAGTCATCCTGTCTAGTTGCTAGTTTTGAGGGAAACCCAAAAGGACCGTGCTACTATCAATTCAAGTATATACCAATTATATTTATGGGCTTAGACACCTAATCCAACAATATACTCCTTTGGTATAAAAGAATGTAAAAGATAAAGATAAGTAAAATACTTATTTGTTTGTGTTTTTCTTGAAAAAACAATAAGGTAGTGAAAATAACTAGAAATAAAGATTGTAAACACTCAAACAATATATAAAAAGCTTAAAACAAAAAAAAACCATGGACATGCAAAGCATGCCTAATTCACCAATAAGAAAGGTAATCATTTGCTAATCTAAAGGCTTGGTGAAGATATCAACGAGTTGATTGTCAGATGGAATATACATAATATCAATCCTCCCTTTTTGTATATTGTTCATAATGAAGTGATGTCTAATATCTATATGCTTGGTCTTAGAGTATTGGACATAGTTTTAAGTGATAAGAATAGAGATTTTATTATCACGTCAGATGGGAGTCTTGGTAAGTTTGAAACCATAATCAAGAAGTTAGTTTTTGAATCCATAGAATTTAAACACAACATCTACCAGCATAAACATACTTAGCTTCAGCGGTAGAACAGGCCACAGAGGAATTGTTTCTTGATAGACCAACTTATCGGTCTGTTTCCCAAAATCTGACAACCTCTAGAAATACTTTTTCGATCTAAGCTACAACCTACATAGTCAGAGTCAGTGAAACCAACTAATTTAAAATCAGAGTCATGAGGATACCAAAGTCCAAGATTGGGAGTATGCTTCAAGTATCAAAAGATATGCTTAACGGCAAGAAGATGATACTCTTTTGGTTTCTCTTGATAAAGGGTACACATGCTGGTTGCAAACATGATATCATGATGATTAGCAATGAGATACAGTAATGATCCAATCATTCCTATATATAACGTTGGATTAATATCAACTCCAAATAAATTAGCCGAGATCTTTAGAAAGGAGAACATAGGAGTCTTTACGGGTTTGCAATCAGCGAATGAGAACTTTTTTAGCATATCAACAATATACTTGCTTTGGAAAAATAATAATGCATTTTGGAATCTGCTTGACTTGAAGTCCTAAGAAGAAGGTCATCTCACCCTTCATACTCATCTCAAACTTTCTTGACATAACTTCAACGAAATCTTAGCTCGTTTGTTCATTGGTAGAACCAAAAATAATATCATCAACATATACTTAAGTGAGAATGATTCTGATTTCTTGATGAATAGGGTGTTGTCGATATCACCCCTCTCGTAGCCGTTTTGAAGGAAATAAGTCATCAGTGTATCATACCAGGCCCTAGGAGCTTACTTTAAGTCATAGATAGCCTTGTCAAGTCTGTACACATGATCAGAGAATTCTTCACTTTTAAAGCCAGGGGTTGTTTGATAAAAACATTTTGTTCCAAATCTCGGTGAAGAAATGTGTTTTTAACATCCATATGAAACACTTTAAAATTCATGTAAGACGCATATGCAAGAAAAATTCTAATTGATTCAAATCTAGCAACAGGAACAAAAGTTTCATCATAATCCAATCCCTTTAGTTGAGTGAAACCCTGAGCAACAAGTCTAGCCTTGTTTCTTATAATGATACTATCTTCGTCCATCTTGTTTCGAAACACCCAACGTGTACCAACAATTGTGTTTTTCCCTAAGGACGAGGAACTAGAGTCCACACATTATGTCTTTTAAATTCATGCAATTCCTCCTGCATTGCTCTTATCCATTCAACATCATTCAGAGAATCATTAACCTTCTTTCGTTCCATAAGAGAGACAAAGTTAATAAACATACAGAAGCTTAAATATGCCTGGCGACAAGTATGAACTCCAGCTTTAGAATCTCCAATGAATTAAGAGAGAGGGTGACCATGAATATTATGAAGATTAGATTGATCATACATGTCAGAGTAATCATCAGTGGGAATTTCCGTCTCAGGTTGGTCCATCTAAAGGAGAGATGAATACTCAACAACCAAAACTTTAAAATCAGGACATGGAGAGGAAATACAATCTGAATCGAGATTCATAGAGACAACTAGAACGAAGGAAATAAAAACATCAAATTCATGGATTTCAGATGATGTGAAAGTGATGAGCTCATCCAAAATTGAACGTGAATGATCAATAGAATCTTTAGAGTAAGAGTCGTCGTCAAACTTCAAATGGATGGATTCTTTAACAAATTGTTTCCTTAAATTAAATACCCTGAATTCTTTAGAAGTTGATGAGTAACCCAAGGAGATTCCTTCATCAACTTTAGCTTGAAACTTAGAGAGCTGGTCCTTCTGATTTAAGATAAAACACACACAACCAAAGAGATGAAAATAAGAAATGCCAAGCTTTGTACCTTTAAGTAGTTCTTAAGAAGACTTTCCATGATGCTTCACAATTATAGATTTATTTTGAGTATAACAAGAAATATTAACAACTTCGGCCTAGAAGGAGAAAGAGAAAGAGAGAGGGACCATCATCAACCCCCATAGTTCGACCTGCTTTAATAAGAGTTATATTTCGATGTTCAACGATACCATTTTGCTTAGGGTTTCTAACAACTAAACTTTTTTGAACAATCCCTTTTTTATCACAAAAACTTTTAAGAATTACATTATGAAACTTAGTTACATTATCACTTATGAGTTGTTGACTTTGCGATCATATAGCACTTTATAATGTTTGATCAGGGAGATAATCTCATCAGCTCCATCACTTTTGTTATGTAGAAACATTATCTATGTCAATCTTGAAAACTTATCAACAATGACTAATGACTATCTTTTACGAGCATGTGACTCAGTGGGAACAAGACCGTATAAATCCATAGCAGAAGATGAAATGGATTAGTGATATAATAACATTGATTTGGTTAAAAGGAATACTTGGTTTGTTTTCCTTTTTCACATGAAGAACATAAATTTATCTTTTACAAATCTCATCTTAGGTGACCCTTTCACAAGCTAATCATTTGAAATATTACATATAGCTTTAAAATTAAGGTGGGAGAGTCTCTTGTGCCACAACCAATTTAGATGAGATTGTGAACAAGAGAAGAAACGACACCTAAGTGAGTTGTTTGCAGAGAACATGTTCAAGATGTAGATGTCACTACGACAATTCACTAATAGAGCAATAACATTGTGTGAGTCAATAACTTTTACTTCATTATTGTTGAAATGAACCTCATCATCAGCATCACACAACTGAATAACTGAAATGAGGTTGTGCTTTAAACCATTCACATAAGAACCTTCATAGCTGACTATAAGGCCATCCTTCTTTACATAATCCTATAGGAGAGACTTTAATATTTTCATATGCCGAGAGCATCTACTGTCAAGATACCAGATATGCTCTTGACCTGACACCACTCATAAACAGTCAGAGCACTTTATTGAACCATTTTGAAATGGGTTTAACAATAGAAGACTTAGCAGAGCTAAAGATATTATAACACTTAGCAGGAAGACAATTTAATGAATTTTCTTCCTTTGTCCATATTTTATTTCGAATCAAAATGTTGCCATCTCTTTTTGTGTTTTCCTCGAATGTACAATTTTGCACTTTATGAGATGGATCCCCACATTTATAGCACTTCCTTATTCCAAAACACTTTTTCTTTTAAAAACAAGATTTACATTTTTCAATAAACTTAGGTTTCCATGGTGTAGAAACATGTTCATTTAATTTGAAAACATTTTCTTTAGGTTTAGAAACATAAGAGTGAATAATGCTACAAGATGCAGTTTCAGCGATATGATACCCATAAGATTAACATTTCCAGTCATCAGTATAGAGGATACTGAGAAATCATGGGTATTAAAATCACTAGTAGTGCATTAAGGGGATTCACAGAGAATATCCTTGACAGTGTGAATGTGACCATTTGAGATAGGAAATTTAATAATGGTAGCAGTATTTGGACTCTTATACACACGATAAGGGGGTTTGACAGATGGCTATAACAGTTAGAGGGGTAACACACTAGGTATGACCATCATGGTTAGTAACACAATGTTTTTCTATGAGTTCTTGATGATTAGTAGTGCCACCACTTATAAATTTGGTTTTGTATTCATGAATAATTTCAAACCTAGATGGAAATTTTGGTTCGATTTCAATCTTTTTGAAAATATCAACAACCTCATCAAGATGTCCTCCAATAATTTTTTCACATTGGTGAGGAATTTGATCATTTACAAACTCAGAAGTTTTGAAACGAGAGAAAGCCCAATTTTTAGTAATACATTGACACTTTTGATCAATTTGAACGATTGATTCTTTCTCACTGTTGAGTTCATGATTTGTATGAGAAACATTACGAAATTGTAAACACATCAACAAAAGAGATTTCTCGTTGTTGGATAGTTCAATCTTTAAGGAATCAATGTTGTTTCTTAGATTATAGATTTACGGATTAGATTTTGAAAGATCAAGACGTAGATACTCAAACATTGTAGTTTTTTTTTTATTTTCAATTTTTAACTCGATACAATGAGGAGGAATCTCGGTTCTGAGATTTAGAGTCACTAGCAGCATTATAAAGATTAGTTTCAAAAGTAATTGAGCTGCTACTTGCTCCATCAGTAATAAACTTAACTGTGACAGCCATCAAACCAACATCCTTTTAACTTCCTTATCAGGCGAATTCTCTTCATCAACCCATTCTTCACCTTCAGCAACACTCCAAATTTTGCTTCTTTAAAGAGGCCACTAAGGGCTTGTACTTTGTCTCATAAGATTCTTCCTTAGCATTATTCTTATTTATTTTGCAATCACGAGCAAAGTTATCAGTGCCTCCACAATTGAAGCATTTACCTTCATCTTTCTTGAGATTTCCAGAATTAGTCCTTTTAGATGTTGGTGAGTTATACCTTGTTTGAAACTTTCTTGGTTCACCAAACTTCTTATTTTTAGACTTCTCATAGTGCTTCACAATCATTACAACGCTTGATTAAAGGTCAGCATGATACTTCACTTCTAAATCAACATTACCGGACTTGTCATTATCACTTTTCAGGAACAAAACTTGAATTTCTAGAGAAAATAGCAGATGATTTCTCCATAAAGTTGTCTTTCATTATATCTTTTCATAGGACCTTTGTTTCAACTAAAAATTTCAGGTTACCATACAAATTATGAAGGTCCATGGTATAAATTTTCTCACTGTTTTTTAGAACATCCACATGATGTTCCCACTTATCATTAAGAGAATCTAGAAATTTCAAAACTAAAATAGATTCATGCTTAAAAATATCAAATCTTCTTATGTCATTAATCATACAGTTAAAGCGATTAAAAGTTTGGGTGAGAGATTCATTCCTTTGAACAAAGAAGTGTTCATACTTCCTGTTGAGATTGTTCTCCCTAGTTGCCTTTACTTCTTTAGTTCCTTCATACACCACAGTCAGCGTATCAATCATTTCTTTTGTTGAAACACAGCTCATAACAAGGTGGTAGATATCATAAGGAAGAGAGTTACCAATGGAAACACGGGTACGAACATCGAGATTAAACAACTTATTATCTTCTTCACTAAAGAGATGTTTAGGAATACGTGGGCCTTGATCGATGATGTCCATCATGTTGTGATCCATGGTTTTGAGAACAACCATGAATTTGCTTTTCCACATTGCAAAGTTCTTTTCATCAAAAGGAGAAATTGTGTTTCCTAAAGTAGTACCAGTAAAGAGTTTGGATTTAGAAGAAGACAAATTGACATTGCCTGTTAAAAAGAGACCTCCTCTGATATCAATTGAATGATCGAAATAAACAAAATGTATCATGCAATAAAAAAAATAGCAGAAATAATCAAAAACCAATTTCGATTAAGAACCTCTTACAAAGAGATAATGCACAAATTGGTATTTTTCATCATAACCTAGTGTAACTTATATACTAGGTTGACGACAATTCTAGAATCAAATCCCTACATATCAGGGATTAAAAATACAAACATAACTACCATGTATAAGAGATATATACTATACAAAGATAACCCTATCACTAAGATATCAAATTTGTAACTTAAATCAAAAGAAACATGTCGCATTGCAGTGAAGCTTGATCAACGGCTGATGGCGCTGATGAATAAGTTAGCATGACACAGGTTTGACTCATAAGACTAAACAATTTGACCTTACATTATCCTTAAAAAATATTTGTATATTTATCCCTTTTAAATAATTTTCATTTTATATAATTTATACATTTAAAAACTTTCAACTAATTATCCCAAACATTTATATACAAATAAAAGTTACAACTTTCAGCTACCAACTAACATCTAACAGCTACCGACTATTAGTTGCCGACTTGCAGCTACCAACTTCCAACTATTTTTTCTAAACACACCCAAAAAGCTAATAATATATCTTGGGATCGGATAATATTCTTTGCTACTTATTAGGTCGGATGGTATACTCTCACTGAATGGTGCGGTGGGGATGAGGTGATCGTTTCATTGCACCTGCATCACCACAGTGTCGGTTGCAGTGAAGGTGAAAGTTATCCATGCATGATTTCTATTCCCTACACTCTCTCTCTTCTCTTTTCTTCTCTTTCAACTGTAATAAAATTATTATTTAAAAATCATTTTACCACTCTATAAATGCCAACTAATTTTAACATTTAATCTCGCATCATCTTTTATCTTTTCTCTCATAAATTCATTCATCCACAATGTCATCATCATCTACTTCGTTGAATATGTTGTCATTACGGGAAAAATAATTTATCAGGAAAATTATGTAAAACACAATTGCGTACACTAGTACAAAACTAGCATGTGGCCACACACAAAAACTCATCACTTCTAGACATTTTATGATGTTTTTTTAGTCAATGTGTAAGGAAACGTCGCATCATTAAAGATAAGTTATGGTGATGTTTAATTGTGGTGACTATAACCCATAAAAATTGTTACTATAGGTAAAAACCTTCACCGTATGGTACCAATTTTTGTAGTTGTTTTAATCATTTTTTTATAACCGTCACCATAAACTACTTTCCCTCACAAGTTGTTTTGTTTTCATAATCATTGCTGACTTTTAGTGACATGTAATATATTAAAACATGACCATAAAATAGTATTAATCACGTGTTTTTTTCCATTTGTCATGGTTATTGTTGACTTTTAGTGACACATAATATATTAAACCATGACTATAAACTACTTTTAGTAACAAGTTTGTTCATTTGTCATGACTATAATTGACTTTTAGTGAAACATAATAGATTAAATGGTGACTATTATTGTCATTTAATCACACTTTTTGTACGTCACAACTATTTTTGAACAACTTAAAATCATTTATATGTCAAATATTAATCAATTAACATCATGCAAGTTATTCTGATAAACAACTTAAACTAATAAACATACTATAAAAATTGTCTAATACATTAAAATGTCTAATACAATTACATAAAATATAATAAATGGTTAACAACTTATTTTAAAACTAAAAAACACTAAAAATCATTTTCTATATTACCGAGTGGTTGTTAAATTATCTCATAAAACCTACCAATTGATATTTAAGTTATGTTTGTCTTCGTTGTAGTTCTATTTGCATCTCTCCTTACCTTTGAACTTTTCATGTAGTTCCCGCACCTAAAAAATAGTAAGAACAACATATATAATTGGTATATTTACTTTATTTTTACCAATAATAACAATGTACTAACATTTCTCTACCCATGGTAGCAATGTACTTGCAATTTTAACAGATTATAGCAGTATGTAACTTATGTCTATTTAATTACAATATATTTTCTGACTAGGTTCATCATAAGAGATCTTGATGTACATAGACACAAAATTAATTACCTTGAACCTGGGTGACATTAAGACCTTTAAGCCATTGCTCTTTCCATCTCCTTAAGCTCTCATCTTTAAATAACAATAGAATTGTAATCAATGAAAGAAATATCAACAACTGAATCCAAAAATATATTTACTTGTAAAATAAAAACACAAATGAAAAGCTTAATGGCAATGTTCATTCCAAAGGCTCCAGCCATGACCATGAGTTTATCAGAGGATGGTTTTGCTTCTCATCTAACATGATGTTTATGTAGTATTTCGTGTCGTCAACATACTCCCTCAGCTGGACACAATTATAAGTTTATCAATACATAAAATGATGATTGATGTTTGATGATGGGTGGGGTGGGGTGGGGTGGGGTAGGGATATATGACGATAACTAAAAAAGAGAAGGAACAAGTTTACCAGGTAACAACTGGGAAAAAATGCTCCAGTCTAAGGGTAACAACTTATAAGTGTTGTAAAAACTGTAAAAACCAGCACATATTTAATACCATATCCAACATAAAGCCACATCAAGTGTATGTTGAAACTAGCAAGGCTATTGCACCACTGAGGGCGTGCACATAACCTCCGTCAAGACTGAGGTTAACCACACCAGCTAAAAATGTCCAGTTACTTGTATTCTGTGTTTTCCCATCTGCAAAACCAGTAAAAATGCCAAGCATCAAACTCTTTTAAAAAATCACTTCCATCATATAATGCAAATGTTGAAATCGGATTGTACAACAACAAATTAAAAGAGAATGCATGAAACTTAACTTTAGACCACACTGAGGAATCATACTCAGAAATTGGACACCCAACCCTTTGGAGTAGTTGCAGACCCTCTAGGCCAGAGAACGACTTCAGTACCTAAACTAATAGATAAACGGGTGATGTTTATAATCATGGGGTGTGCTCTCATGATTCCTTCTGATTATGTCCAATATCCTACTCTTCTTTCACCATTGTATATGAAATTCATAATATCATATCCAATGGATATTACTTTCCTTCAGTAAATTGAAAATCACCACTTAATCTCTTAAATCTGATTTTCAAAAGTTCGTGTAAAGAGAAAAATATCCTACTAGGGTTTGGTTATTACTTCAAGAATCTGTCAAATTTAAGGACAATAGAAACTTTTAGTTACCAAATGTGAGAAATCATGCACCCCTTATATGATTGTTGTGCTTCGATTCTTCTTCCTCTTTCTCTAGTTCTGATTCACACTCAACATCATAGTCGACCGGTTTCACTTTCTTCTTTACAGATTACAATCAATTCCAGTAAGACGATGGTGATCCGTCTCTCGACTGGTGCAGCTGAAATAGATTAGGACTTTTAATATATGGGAGAGTCTGAGGGATCAGTGTCAGCGAGGAGCAAAATCTCAAACTCGAGATTTAGGACGAACGGGAGGAATATAAAGAAGTAGGTGTGTGGGTGGCTTTTAGGGTTTAGAGAAAGGAATCCAAAGGATCAATCACTTGCCAATTCGAAGGGAGTGGAAATTTTCACTGGCAATTTCGATGGAAAGTCAAAAAAGGGAGTCTTGAAAAAAGTTGGGGATTTGAAAATTTTGAGAATTTTGGATTAAGTTGAAATTGTGTATCTTTGATAGTTAAAATCTCAAAATTTTAAGATTTAAATATTCCCTCCAAATTACTTTAAGAGACATGTAAAGGTTAAAAGGTAATTGTAAAATACTTTTTACTTACATGTTTTGTTTTTTAGTTAGTCACTAAAAAATATTTACAATAACATGTTTTATCAATTCAAACTTATGATTTAGTAACATAAAATTTCAAATTATGTAACCTTATATGTTTTTACCTCTCGGTTAATAACCATCACAACATAAACATGGATATTAAACAAAAACCTGTCACGATTGATGACATTTTGTAACGACTTTTAGTTAACATGTGACTAAAACATTACTGAGAATTTGATTAATGACATTTAGTGACGTAAATAACCAAAACCGTGACAACTCTTTTTTAAAAAATCGTTGTCATAGGTCCTTTTGTACTAATGGTATTATCAAGAACAAGAAGCTTAAAGTTCATGTTTTACAAAGAGAATAGGTCCTTGAAAGAAAAATCATGAATTCAAGCATAATCTTCTTAAAGAATACTATTTTGTATGTTGAAATATTTAGACGACAGTTCCAGATGAGGAAAAAGTTATTTCTACATATTATTGATGACTTGCAAGGTTGGTTTCCATATTTTCATTTGAAATGGGATGAGAGAGGTAGGAAAGATTTTTCTTCAATACAAAAACGCAAGACTCCAATTTATTAGTTAGCATAGGGCATGTGACTAGACTCATTCAATGAGTATTTGAGAAAGTCCAAAAGCACCACACGGTAAAGTGTTTCGAAATTTGCTAAAGCTGTGATTTTGGTTTACGATGATCGATGTTTACACAAATCTACGATCAATGGCATCCACTAATTGTACACGGTGCATGAAAACAAACATGGGTTCCCTGAAATGCTAGGTGACATTGGTTGTATGTATTGGGCGTGGGGTTTATGCCCTAACACATGGAGCGGTTAATACATGTAGTGTAATCATAAAGAGCAAACAATAACTCTAGTAGAAATTGTCTCCCATGATCTTTGGATATGTCATCATTCTTTAGTTTTGCCGGAGCACACAACGACACCAATGTTCTTGGCGAATCGTCGATATTCAACATCTATCTTGGAAAAGCGTTTGATATGTCATTTCAAGCAAAAAAAATAGAGTAACATATAAGCATATGGTATCTTACTGGTGAGATAGATCATAATTTATGTGTCTGTTACATTGTTTACATGTCCAAATGAAGAAAAAAATCAATTTTAAGACGATCCAAGAAACAACTATAAAAGATGTGGAACGAACACTTGATGTATTTAAGAGGCGTTGAGGATTAGGTGGAATTATTGCTATATTTTATTTATATTTTCTTATTTTTATTATGTAATTTTTATTTTTTAAGTAATGAGTATTTCTTTTTTTTTTCTTTTTATTAATTTTGTGTTTATTAATCATTTTTCATTAACTTTATTTAATTATTAAATTATATTTTTTTTATTTCAACCAACACAAATAAAATGAGGAGAAATGAAGTGTAACTCTTTCTTAGGTTTCAAAGAATATGGAAAAATGAGATGCTATTCAAGGTGATAGAGAAAAAAGAGATGTGAAGTGTGAGAACATCTTCATATTATTTATCTATTTATTTATTAGAATAGAATAACATAGTTCTAAATTTTTTTATGTTTCATACAAAACTTAAACCGTCTAACATAAGGAATATCTAATAACATAAGGAATATCTAATACCGTTAGGAGGATAGAAATCCTTTGTTAGTACACCTTCCGATTTTAGATAATTATGTGCTAAATTAACCTCTAAGTTATTAGTTCCTTAATCGACAAAAATGGACTGGTAGACTGTGTAGCCCAAAAGAAATCATTCAAAGTATAGTTTTAATTGGGTTTATTAATCTTTTTTAACAACCGAAAGAAATTTTATAATGAAATAAAATATTGGGAGACAAAAAAGAATAATCCAATCAAGCGTGTATGTCGCTCGACCACATGTTAAGCAAATTTTTAAAAAGCAATTGTTTGACAAAACATAAAATAAAATAATTCAATCAATCATAAAAATAATATTTATGAGGCATTGAAACTAATAAATTGAACTTTTTTAACTTTTGAAGATATGTTACATAAATACTTACAGTATTTTTAAAAAATATATATATCTTTATGTTATTGATATAAGTATTTGTCAAAAATATCATTATGAACAATAAAAAGTTGTTCAAATTCTATGAAACAAAAGTAAAATAAAAAAATCAATAATGATAAAAGAAAACATTTAGTGGATTTGAAACTAATAATTTAACTTTGAAACAATTGAAGATAGGTTACATAAATACTTATTGTATTTATAAAAAATATATTTGTTATTGATATAAGTTTTTGTTAAAACTATTATTATGAATATGAAAAAAAAAAGAATAAATTGTTACATTCATAAAGATAATTTGCTAAACATTAAGGATGTCGTTTTTTGTCCTTTTATACTCATAAACAATTAGCTAAATATTAAAAAATAATTATTAGTTTATTATATTTTTGTACAAAATATATTAATGTAAACATTTTTTTTAGATTCTCTTTTTACACCAAATAAAAAAATAAAGCCTTTCCACCCAACCATAAATAAGTAAAGGATGTACACCCTATTATTCTTTAAACTCATCTCAACCAATAACTACTTTTTGCTAAAAATATAAGGGAAATGGACTTAATAAGGTAATTAACTTTTCGGTTTGTTCACATCTGGGTAACTATTTTTTTTTGTACACATCTAGGTAACGAACTTTTTGGAAGTGTTCACATATGACCATTATGACCGGCTGTATCAGGTTACATCCGGTCATAATGGTCATATGTGAAAACTTCCAAAAAGTTCGTTACCTAGATGTGTACAAAAAAAATTATTACCCAGATTTGAACACACCGAAAAGGTAAGAGTAAATTACACGAATGGTCCATGTAGTTTGGGTAATTTGTGCGTTTGGTCCCTAACTTATTTTTTTAACTTGGATGATCACAACTGTTTATTTTTGTTGTGCGTTTGGTCCATGTCTTACCTCAAAAGACTATTGTGCCCTTTTTAATTTATTTTTTAATTAATTTTCTTATTTATGTATTTATTTTTTATATATTTTATAAAATTAATAGACCCCACATATTTGTATCTCCTCACCTTAAACCTAAAACCACATTCGAGAAATTGAAGCTCGGTCCCACCAGTCACCATTCCATCTGTCATCATCCTCAACTTCTCTTTCCTTTCCATCTTTAATGACATCAACGTCTTCACTATCCCTTCTTTTTCGGTCCTTCAACTTCGGCGAACCAACACCACATCCCTTCTATTGGGTTGTGGTGGTGGAAAATTCAATGAAGAGACAGTGGGTTGTAGGGTTGGTTCGTCGGAGTTAAAGGACCGAAAAATAAGGGATGATGAAGACGTCAATATCACTAAAGATGGAAAGGAAATAAAAGTTGAGGATGATGAGAGATGAGATGGTGACTAGTGAGACCCAACTTAAATTTCTCAAATGTGGTTTCAGGTTTAGGGTGGGGAGATACAAATATGTGGGGTCTATTAATTTTTTAAAAAATATATAAAAAATAAATACATAAATAAGAAAAAAAAATAAAAAAAATTAAAAAGGGCACAATAGTCTTTTGAGGTAAGACAGAGACAAAACACACAACAAAAATAAACATTAAGGATCATCCGAGTTAAAAAAATAAGTTAGGGACCAAACACACAAATTACCCAAACTACAGGGACCATTCGTTTAATTTACTCTTACCTTTTCGGTGTGTTCAAATCTGGGTAACAATCTTTTTTTGTACACATCTAGGTAACGAACTTTTTGGAAGTGTTCACATATGACCATTATGACCGGTTATGACCGGATGTAACCTGCTACAGCCGGTCATAATGGTCATATGTGAACACTTCCAAAAAGTTTGTTATCTAGATGTGTACAAAAAAAAAGATAGTTACCCAGATGTGAACAAACCGAAAAGTTAATTACCTTATTAAGTCAATTTCCCAAAATATAACTTATGATCATTTTTGAAAACCTAATTTTGAACTATGAATCCTTGTATAAAGTATGTTTGAAAATCATTGGTTTTCAAATTTGACTAGAAATTTCTATATATGGTTTGGAAATAATGATTTTCGAAACGTACTATAATATTTAAACTTTGAATTTCTGACCTAAAGCATCTTCAAAAGATTTTCGATTTTCGAAGTTGTATATGATTTTCAAACTTAGTAAGATTTCAACAATTTAATTTCTAACATAAAATTATTTCGAAAATTACATTTAAGAAAATTTTGAGCACAATTATGGTTTTTGAAGTACTTTTACTAGAAAAGGTAGTTTGAAAATTTCAAACATTATAGAAATTTTTGAAGACATCCTTTTTTATTATAAGGGTGCATTTTTTGTAATAGCAATGTACATTGTGAGACATAGATATAACCTTTTTTTTCAAATTTCTCAACTAGGACATTATCAAAACAAAATAAACAATCCCGTCAAAAAGAGATCCATGAAACACTTGTGAAAAATTGACATGTAACAAGTGGTTTGTAATGGTGAAATAATAAACTGCAAAGTCCAGTCATATTGACACACTTGTGTGAGATCAAGCTTTCTAGACCGATTTTTACATATGATTATTAATGAGTTGGGTCCAAAACTGCTACCAATTTTTTTAGAAGATAAATTCTTGGACCAAATATTAAATTTTATATAATGTTTGGTACCAGTTCGGTAATGATTTTGGGACCGATATATTTTGCTTTAGGGCCACTTAGAACCAAATTTAGAACACAAAATAACAAAACACTAATGTAAGCCATTCGAAATACAAAGTAGCAAATGTGTATCAACACTAAAAAATACATTTGAAAACAAATGAAGAAAGTAACAAAGTAGTAAATTTAGCAACTTAATCCTCCATAGAATTTTACATTTTAATATTCTGTTTTGTTCGCTGATTGCATTTTTAATCTCTATAGATAAAACAAGAAACAAAGAAAGTTAATATTAACATATAATATGTTACAAATAAAACAAGAAATTAAGAAAGTGATCACCTATGACAATGTTATCGTCCTTTAATATATTATGAGTTTCATCCTTAATTGGCTTCCATAATTTTTTCACTAAATAGTGGAGTCAAACCAAAGTCTCAATGGAAGATGGAAGTAGACAAGTTTGTTCTATACGGGACTAGTACAGGATGTTATGTGCTAAACACGGACTCATATGACACTATATAAACACCGACTCATATGACACAATAGAGTCAAACCAAAGTCTCAATGGAAGATGGAAGTAGACAAGTTTGTTCTATACGGGACTAGTACATGATGTTATGTGCTAAACACGGACTCATATGACACTATATAAACACCGACTCATATGACACAATATAGTTCATCACTTAAAGTTAGTAATAGAAAAAACTTTATAAAAGTCTTTATGTTTTGGTTTTATAATCGATTTAGTTCTTATAATACTTTTTATTCAATTAAGTCCCAAAAAACAACAATTATATTTATTTTAACCATTTTATCCGGTTAACAGATCATCCTATTTACAAAAATTACACTTTTGATCAAGTTTTTAAATTTTATTATAAATTTGATCCAAATTTTACAGTTTTAGTCTACATTTCAAAATTTTGTCACAAATTCATTCTAAATTTAGTTTTTTCAGAACTTTTTTTCAAATTTTTGTTTCGAATATCTTTTTTTTATTTATAAACTCATATTTATACAAAAAAACATAGTTTCACATAAAAAAAACTTATTTTTTTCTATATAAAAACTTTTTTAAAAAAATATTTTTGTATGCGAAATACCTATTTATAAAAATAATTTTTATTTTAAATACCAATTTATAAAAACATAGTTAGGTGACAATGCATAAAATACACTTATGTAAAATACATTATTATAACTATATATACCGTAGTTTTTTTTTTAAATATGTATTCATTAAGTACATAAAAAAATAGTTTGTGTGCATATAATAAATAAATATATACAAATCCGTTTTTATAATATATATATATATATATATATATATATATATATATATATATATATATATATATATAGAGAGAGAGAGAGAGAGAGAGAGAGAGAGCTAGGTTATAATTTGGATAGACAACTATTTTACGGACGTGTGGAGAGTGTTATTCTATGATAATTACTAAGAGAATAGGTTGTTTAGTAATGTGAATGTGTTCAACCTATTACAACTATTGTCATTTTCATTCATTCTCACTAATTCATATTCATTTTTGTTCTCACACATCGTTTTTCACTCATTTTCAATCTTATAGAATACGATTCAATAAACATTCTGACAGAATGAGAATAATAAAAAAAGTTTATAATAACCTTATAGACGATTTAATTAGTGTGAATGCATAATAATGACAATAGCTATGTAAGATTGAACATATTCACATTATCAAACAACACATTTATTTGTCATTCTTAAATAATAACATTGTCCACACGTCCGCACAATAGATGTCAATCCACACTTGAACTTAGATCGCTCTCTCTCTCTCTCTCTCTCTCTCTCTCTCTCTCTCTCTCTTTCTATATATATATATATATATATATATCATCCCTTCCCGAGAACAAACGTGCTAGCCGCATAACCGGCCAGCCGTCCGTCCCGACCGCCTCATTCCAATTCCAGCCCGCATTAGATAGCCCTCGGTGTCTAATGACCAGTCTGGAACATGTGCGGAAAAGTCAACATGATTCAAACTGACACCTACTAACTCCAGTGAAGGTTCATATATCACTGCCACAGCTAAGCTAATCACGACTTAGGTAGGGGGAAAAGGTACGATCTACCAATAAACGTCTCTGTCACGATTGGGGCCTAAAACCACCGTCCCCAAACGGTATCTTCACCCTGATCTTCACTATATAAGGCACATACCTCCAACGGTAAAGGGATCAAATCCCAACTCCCTAAGCCTTACGCTACACACTTATCTTCTCCCTAAGCCTTACGCTACACACTTATCTTCTCCTAGAGAAACTATCTTGATCGTCGAAGCGTTCTTCCGGGACCTCTTCCCAAAGAGTCAGCTAACGACCTATCTTTCCTTGTTGTAATTGTAGACTTCCACCGAAACCCACCTATCAAGACCGTCACTGTCTGCTGGAGGTCGGAGATCACATCAATATATATATATATATATATATATATATATATATATATATATATATATATATATATATACACTAGGTTTAAGCCTGTGGAAATCCACGGTTGATAAATTGAAAAAAATGAAGAATAATGATATTGTAATTAACATGAATAAATCAAATACAATAAAGTATTATAAATTAATTAATTAATATGATGGATGAAGTATGATACACAAAAAGTAAATAAAAGATGGTAGAAGAACACTGTTTATAAACTCCCAAAAACTTCCTTATAAACGACATTGGAAGTTTTATTTGTGACATGATGACACAATATAGTCTCCCTTACCAGCTGCGTATTGAAACATGAACGTAAACAGGATTGTAAAAGATATTTTCTTCCAAATTTATTGATATTCGATTGCCTGATTTATTGGGATTGATATGCTAATTAGATATAGATAGAGTTAAAAGATATTTTCTTCCAAATTTATTGCAAATTTATATGGTATAATTGAAAATTCAAATTTCCTGATTTCCTACTATACATTTTTACTGAATTACATTAATTTTTTGGAATTTTTTCGAATTTACAATATTTTTGAAATAGAAGGGCAATCTGGGAAATTCACTTACATCTGTTGAGTGGAAAAATTGAAGGGGGAGGCGTTAAGGTAATGCCACATGGCATTTGTGGTACTGTTTTATTAGAAGAGAAGATATATAATTATAAAAATTGAAAAACAAAAAAAAACACCGACAATCAATAATGGAGATAACATTATTTTATTTAAAATTTAAAGCAAGGTAATGTAATAATAATACATGAACAATAGAGCATCCCATGTAATGTATTAATCTTTCGCATAGCCTGTAACAAATAGTTATACTAAGATTATAGAAATTTTGCATTATTAACAGGTAGTTGAATTAAAATTATAAAGATATCCATTAAAAAATTAAAATTTCTTATTGTTTTACTTTTCTAAGCTCGTAAAAATTGACAAGGGAGACCAAGACAAAAGCTTATTGCTGTAGAAAACATTTATGTATTTCCTTCTCAATCAGATTTTCCATGAACTTGCCAAAAGTGACATCGTTTGAAACACCAAATTCAAACGTGTACCTTCAAGTTCAATCATAGAAAAGTAATAGAATCAAAATCAAAACTTTAATACTTAAAGCATGTTTAAGATAAAACCCAAGTATTATTGATAATACGCAACAATGTCAACACTTCTCAATCAATTAAATGGTATTTAAGTATTCTCATCTCCATGAACCAAGCTAAAACCAGTTAAATAAACAATAATATTAAAAGACAAAATCGAAATGGGTTATATCAGTACCTGAATGTTTTGATTACCTGTAACACAAGCATTTTGGCATTTTGATAATGTAACAAAAACTTAACATATATTAAGATCCACAAATATACAACAATAACCAAAAGAGAAAGTTAAATACTAAGAAATAACAACTGAAGCCCCAAAAGATGGTCAAACGTTCTTAATCTAAAAAAAAGTCGGATTACAACAATGTGATGGAACAAAAGAAAGATAATTTATTACCAAGGGTGTGTAGATTTGCATTGCATTTTTAAACTTTCAAGATTCAAGTTGTAATCTGGTAGATTTTTAAAATGTAAACTGTACAGAAAGACCCTCATAATCATGATCATGCAACTTTATTTCTAGACATTTCATCAAACACCTTTAGGTCACTCCTTAAATCCACACTTTAACAATGAATTGCTGCAAAAGAATCCAAATTAGAATCATCGACATCAAACCTTTTATCGAATAGATTAATCCATTATTACCTATTTATCAATTTTGGTTACTGTGGGTTGCAAAATAAGCTCGTGTTGCCACCTTTTTCATGAACCATTCAAGGAGTTTGATTATTCAAGAAATCAAGCACAAAGATAAAAATAACTTACAAATCCATTATAAAACTGAAAGATTGAAAAAGAACTTATCAAAAGGAAATTTCACAAAAGAAGCATCTAAAAGCGGAAGCCATTTCAGACATATCAGCAATTAATGTTCATCTTCAGTAAACACAAACGAAAGATTTCATACATATAATACATAAAAATAACTAATTTTCAAAACCTCAACTTTGAAAACAACGAAATAAAAGAATGAGCACTACTCATCCATCCCCAAACACACGTATTAAATGTGAAATCAAATAAATCTAGGCCAGAAACATTACCTATCGTTAGAGCTTAAAAATCAAGATTGGATATTGTAGTCTCTGTCTTGTCCCTTTGAAGCTGCTTGTAAGGGCTATAAAAGTGAAGCATACAGACTCTTATTTTGAAAGATAGAATGACATTAAGCAAAAGGTGTCTTGGGTTAAGAAAAAAGGGAAAAAGAATAAGATCACCCGGTGACTGCAAAAATCATTAAAAATCCATGGCCATCGGAGAACAATCACTATCAACATAAAATAAATGAAAATGAAGAGTATTTGACCAAAACGTACTGATGGATCTGAGAATAAGGACGATAACAGCTCATAAGAAACCTCCAACAACCAGTCCGTCATGCGGTTCTTCCCAAACACTCTTCATCTTCAATTACTGCTTCAAATCTATATCACTAGATATATAAAAAAGGGCGAGATTTAGGGTAGATAATTAGGTATTCCAAAACTAAATCTCGTTAATAAATTTTTAACCAAATCAGAAACAACTACGATCAACAAAGGGTGGATGGAAACCATCATAATCGATCCTGCCAGTTTGAACTTCCTTTCCGCACATAGGCGGTGGAATTACACAACAAAGATGTTGAGACTTGGTAGCTAAAGAAATCGTCAAATGAGGAGAGAGAGAGAGAGAGAGAGTAACATTGAAGAAGAAGAATAAGAAGCGATCCTTTAGGGTTGAAATTTGAAAACCAAATCAATTTTATTGGATTACATCCCTGATTTCTGGAAATTGGAGGCTGATTTATAACATACAAGTTGGAAACTCTTAATTGTTTCCAACGCCAAAGAGAGAAAGAAGGCAGATAGGGATATTAAGAGATAGAAATGGTGTTTTTGGAACTTCACATAGAAACTTTGAGCAGGAAAATTCACTGGGAAGGGGCTCAGAAAATGCCACTTGGCATAAAGATACTGTTTTATTAGAATAGGGGATATATATATATATATATATATATATATATATATATATATATATATATATATATATATATATATATATACACACACATACAAACACTTAATTCAAAGTAAATATCTTTATTTATATTTATGTATTTGTATGCAGAAAGATAGGTTTTTTTATACATTTTTTTATGAAAATGTGTTTGTATATATTTTTATAAAGTACGTCTTTATATATATATATATATATATATATATATATATATATATATATATATATATATATATATATATATATACATATATATATATATGTGTGTGTGTGTGTGTGTGTGTGTGTGTTTTTATGAAATCATGTTTGTGTACTAATGCATTTATTATAAAATAGGTGTTTATAAAAAATATATACTTATATATTTTTTTAAAAGAACTATACAAACACCTATTTGTGTGCATATAAATATATACTAATGCAATTACTATAAAATATGTGTTTATATATATATATATATATATATATATATATATATATATATATATATATATATATAAACGTGTTAGTATATATTTTTCAAAAAATATTTGTTTGTATACCTTTTCTTTATACAAACATGTTTGTATATAAATGTATTTATTACAAAATATGTATTTGTATATATATTTTTTTATAAAATATGTGTTTGTATATATATTTTTATAAAAATGGATTTATATATGTTTATGTGTTTATATACACACAAAATGTTTTTTATGTACTTAATAAGTACCTATTTAAGTAAAAAGTTATATATGAGTGTAATAACTTATTTTAAATAAGTTTTCTTCATGCATTTTCACATAACTACATTTTTTTAAATAGTTATTTAAAATAAAAAAAATATATATTTTCAGAAATAGGTATTTTGCATAAAAACAATAATTTTTAGAAAAATGGTTTTTATTTAGAAAAAAAGTCTTTATGTGAAAGTATACCTTTTTTTTGTATAAATATGATTTTGTAAAGCCAAAAACTTCTTCGAAAGAAAATTTTGAAATGAAAGATGTAAACAAAGTAAATTTATGATGAATTCGTGATAAAATTTTGAAATCTAGGTTAAAACTATAAAATTTTGGACCAAATTTTTACAAACTTTAAAATATGGGCCAAAAGTGTAATTTTTGAAAGTGAGATGACTTTTGATCTGTTAAAAGGATTAAAAATATATAATTATCGGTTTTGGGGACTTAATTTTATATATATATATATATATATATATATATATATATATATATATATATATATAATGACTAAATCGATTATGAGGCCAAAATATAAGAACTTTTATGTAATTTTCGCGTAATATTTATGTGTTACACAATCATAATATGTGAAATGATATGTAACAACCATAAAGTCCACCTTTGAAAATTAATAATATGAATATCCGCAATCAGGCATTTCATAAGTTGTTATTTCAAGAAGATAAATGATTATAAGTGATATTAGTTTTAAGACTGAAGGGAATAGTAGCAATCTTAGCATATTGTCACATAAGATTTTATAAAACCACATAGGATTTTTTGATGCCAAATAGACTAAAGGAACTGGTAGCATCCAAGTTGTGAAAATTTAGTGTAACGTCCCAAAATTGTGATAAATTTTTTTTATTTAAAAGTCATGCAAATCATTCATTAATTGTTCGGAACCCATACAAATCATAGTATAAAATCAGCAGAGTACAAATTATTTAAAGTGTGGAAACCATGAGGGGAGGATGTTGTGCCATCACGTCGGACCCTTCCCTTTAGAACTGGAAGTACCTAAAACCATAAACACAAACTGTAAGCATAACGGTTAGTGAGTTCCCCAAGTACCAAATACCACACATGAAAGAAGATAAATGTTATGGGCCATATCATAGTCTTTCCGTTCAGTGGCGAAGGACAAATCTCGGTCTTGCATACAAATGCCAGGGGCCACGTCATAGTGTTTCATCTAACTGCCAGGGGCCAGATCCTGGTCTTTCATACAAATTCTAGGGGCCAGATCCTAGTCTTCCATATAAGCATCACAAGGCGACAAAAATTCTACACAACAAACAATATGCCAGCATTGGTGCCTTTGGTCCATGGATCTAGTGAGGAAACTCACCTCAACTACTGAAAAATCCAGATAAATGCTCGGGCTGCTGGACTGAAGAAATCCCCATGCTAACTAAAAATAGAGTCCCAATTAATAATTGAGACATAACCCAAAACTAAAAACCTACAATACTTGCCTAAGGTCTAAGGTCAAAAAGGGCCAAATTAGTCTTTTAAGCCCAACAAAACCCTAGGCCCAACCTCAAGGATCATCCAAGGTCCAATATGGGGCCAATCATCAGAAGTGGCCCAACAAAAAGAAATTCTAAGGTCCAGCCCAATAAGAAAGCCCAACGATTAAGGCCCAACAATCACTCCAAGCTGGACTGACCTGTACGCTCGACGTACCAACTGGTACGCGCAACGTACTCGGCCAAAGTGGGAGGATCACGCCTGGGATGTAGTACACGCGGCGTATAGGGCGTTACGTCCGGCATACACACCCCTCATGCAAACCTATGCAAAAATGTCTTAATGCCTTAAGACGCTATGACCAAAACTTAGATATGAACCGACTAAGACCCTAAGGCCAGAAAGTTGCAAACTTTACGCCTTTGCATGGCTACAAGAAGCCCAACACTAAAAAGCTAACTTACTTCACCCTTTTCTACACCCTAACTCTTGGATGGTGACAAATTAAGGTCCAAGATTGCATCTTTATTACTTGAAATGCCTTAAAATGTCTGAAAGGACACCTTGAAGGCTTAGGAGTACTTCATACTCACCAAGCCCTAGACTGTGGGACAAAAAGGAAGAAAATCAAGGCTTAATTAAGATCTAGAGAAACATAAGCCAAGTTTGGAGCTTTATACCTCCAAATGGTGCACAATGAAAAGGATATGCTGGATCCAAAGTCTTGAGAGCAAAGCTTACTCCTTGAAGGTCCTTCTTCACAACCAAGGAAGCACACAATCACTCCAAAAAGCTCAAAATGCTCAAAATAAACTAGGGTTTTCAATGCGGGTCGATCTTGGGATGGAGGCTGATAAAGGGAAAAGTCTTGGGGCCATAATGGTGTTTAAATAGTGCACAAACCTTAATTCTTAGGGTTTTTGTCTGAACCACGTGCGCCTGGCGTACCGGAGTATGCGCAGTGTACTGGCACGAGACATATTAAGCTCAATGTACCAAGGCGTACGCCCCACATACTCGAGCAACACCAAAAGTCATGGATTTTGACATCGGGGACCGTTCGTGTAACAAATCAAAACTCAAGGGTCCAAAATCAAACCTGGAAAAAGTAGATGGTACAACTCTCCCCCACTTGAACTAGACTTCGCCCTCGAAGTCTGCTGCCACAAATAAATTAGGGTAGTGCTCACGCATCTCCACCTTGGGTTCCCGGGTCCATTCGGAACCCTTCTGATGTTGCCACTGGACCTTGACTAATGATACTTCCTTGTTACGCAAAACCTTCGTCTTTTGGTCTAAGATCGCCACCGATCTCTCCATATAGTGCAAGAGATCATCGACCTGAATATAATCTAGAAGAACAACTGCGGACTCATCAGCCACAGACTTCCGAAGTTGCGACACATGGAAGGTGTTATGGATCTGACTAAGCTCATCAGGAAAATCCAGCTGGTAAGCAACCTTGCCTACTTGGACTGAAATCTTGAAAGGTCCGATAAATATGGGGCCCAGCTTGCCCCGCTTCTGAAAGCGGATAACACCTTTCTAAGGTGACACCTTCAGGATCACCAAGTCTCCTACCTAAAACTCAAGGTCCGAACGCCGTCGATCCGTATAACTCTTCTGCCAGATTTGTGTGACTCGCAATCTGTCGCGCACCTGCTGAATCAACTCCGTAGTCTTGAGTACAACTTCTGTACTCCCCATGACTCGGTGTCCGACCTCCCTCCAGCAAACCGGGGTCCTGCACCTTCTTCCATACAACATCTCAAATGACGGCCAGTCAATATTCGCATGATAATTGTTGTTGTAGGAGAACTCGGCCAGTGCGAGGTAAGTATCCTAACTTCCTCCAAAATACAACACACAAGCTCAGAGCATATCCTCGAGTGTCTGAATCCACCGCTAACTCTGGCCATCGGTCTGAGGGTTTTATGTTTTTACTAAAATGCAACTGAGTACCCAACTCCTCATGGAACTTCCTCCAAAACCTGGAGGTGAAACGAACATCCTGGTCCAAGACAACTGAAACTAGCACCCCGGGCCGAACTACCACCTCCCGGATATAGATATCAACTAGCTTCTCTGTGGATATTCTCTCGGCAATCGGTATGAAATGCGTACTCTTGGTCAGTCTGTCCACAACGACCTAGATAGAATCAAAACCATGTGTCGTCCTGGGAAATTTTGTGATGAAATCCATGGTGATCTCCTCCTACTTCCACATTGGAATGGGTAAAGGCGGCATCTTGTTATGGGGTCTCTGATGATCGGCCTTGACTTTTGTGCAAGTCAAGCATTGCTTAACAAACCTGTTGGATATAGTGTCTAAGTCCATAACTATATTTGGTATGTACTTGACCCAACCGACATGGTCCATTTGGGTTGCATGGCATTGCAATGCTTGGATAGACCAAAATGAGAGAAAGGACACTTAAGGTTTATTAATATATTATAAGTTCTAATATATTAATAATATTATTTAATTAGTATTGATCAAAGAATTAATTTGGAATTAATTAAGTGATGAAAAAGAGACTAATTAAATATATGGGGTTGATTGTGTAAATCATCCATTCTTGTATAGTGGGCTAATGATCCATGGTTTGTTGGATTGCGTTAAAACCCATAAGGTGCTCCATGGATAGTCCATGGAGGTTACAAATCCATGGATCATGGAATATGGAAAGCCATGACAATTAGGGTTTACATGGTGTAAACCTAATTGTGCCACAACTATAAAAGGATCCATAGACTAGCAAAATCGGCACTTGTACAAGCAATAAAGAGGGCTAGCCGTTTTTGAGGTGTTAGTGAACTTCTCTCAAGGTTATTCCAAGTATTGTGGTGTTGTGTGAGACATTTGAGGCATCACACTTGAGGTGCTAGGCTCACAAGGTTTTTCAAGGAATCCAAACAACATAAGGTATGTTCTACAACTAGCATTTATGTTTAAAAGTTCCCCATGCTATGCTAGATAGGTTATGAACCTTGGAAATCAAATTTTCATGTATCATAGTAAAACATAGATCCAAGGTTTCTAGGGTTGCATGTACACCATAGGAGTGTTAGAATGCTCAAAACCCAACAATGGTATCAAAGACTAGACTTGTTTGTTTGATACTTGATGCAAACTTGTTGAAAATCTCAGTTTTCTGCATTTTACAGCATGAACTCGCCGAGTCCATGGGTGGACTCGACGAGTCCATGAGTTAATTCATCCTACTCGTCGATTAGGTTCTTGCACTCGACGAGTAGGAGCCCCTGAATTCAGATTTTCGAGTTTTGCTGCTGCAAATGGACTAGAAACATTACCCTAAACTGTTTTGGTGTTTTAAAACTTGTTTTAGATGGTGTAATGCTTATGCTAATCCATTTACAATGGCTAATATCAAAATTCCATGTTTTATATGTTTTAATATGATTCTTGAAATTTTGATATGTGTTCATGTTCTTATGAGTTTTAGAAGATCATAGGAATTATGTGTAACTTGCTTGTTAATATGATTCTTGATCTTAATGCCTAATGATGGAGTCCATAACTTGTCCTCAAGTTATGGATAACCAAAAGTCACTTCTTTAAAAGTGTCATTAAAGAATAAGAGGTTACATAAAATGAAGAGTCTTCATTTTAATGGACCATTAAACTCATAAGTTATGAAATGAAAAGTCTTGAATAGTTTCAATACTTTCCCTCAAGTTTTGGAATTTGTAAAGTCTTACACTCTAATACTTTAATTTCCAAATTGAACCTTAGAATTTTAAAAGTTTAAAATCCAACCCTTATACTATTATTATATTAAAAGTTTAAATATATAGATATGTATAAGAATAAGTCAGTCTTACCGTTAGTAGGCCTCATTCACGAAGCCGGTCTATAAGGGGGGGTATAAGGTTGTTGCCTATAAAATGGCAGCTTAATGAGTGTCCACTCTCACCCACCGCTTCCTTGACTGGTGGAGAATCGCTAGCCGAACGGGTAGGATAGGACCTTATGTAACGCCCGTGTTTCTAGGCTAGGCATTAATATTGACATAATAGTCTAGGTCAACCTTTGTAACTCATTTTGAAGAAATGAAAAGGAATTATGTGAATATTATGTGAATTATGTGTTTTATGCTTAATTATTAGGATTTAATTAATTAAGAATAAAAATAAGCGTCGAAAATAAATATTAGATAAAGCTGATATCTATTAAGAAAGTTGTAGTGGTCGTGACAAGGATTATGGATATATAAAGAATACCAAAATCCGAGTTATAACGAAGAAGTTATGACCTGTCGAAGTGTTGCGATAAAACCGGCACGGTGCCGAATGACGTAAAAAGTGAGTTTTTGATAAAATACTTTTTAGCCTTAGTGATCTAAATGAAAGTCGTAGTGTTCGTTAAACCGAGATTATGTATAAAAAGAACGTCCAAATGTGACTTCGTATGAGGAAGTTATGACTTTTCTAAGTTTCAGCTTAGCAGTAGACACCTAAAAACTCGAATTTTAGATTGAGTGATTTTTAGCCGACACAACCTTAGCAGTAGTGTCCATCCCGATGATGATCCTTAGGCTAGGTCCCTTATGATAGGTGTTTAGGGACGTAAAGTGAGGATAACGGGAACGGGTAATCGGGTTATTGTTGGTTGATGAAATTAATAAACTTATTTATTGTGGATTGAAAACCCTATGTGCTCACCAGGCTCCCAAGCCTGACCCACTCAGTTTCATGTATTACAGGTAGTGGCGCTCGAGCATAGATGTGATGTTTTGGATGAGGGATTACGGATATAGGCCTGTAGATATGAAATAATGTAGTAAGGCTTATGTTGTACTGTTTATGCTTTTGATCTGTATCGAACATGACATCCCGAGTCTTTTAATGAAATACATTTCCTTGGAAATGCTTTTGATAAATCTTTATCATATTTTGTTTTGGGACAAATTCCGCAACACTTTTATTTAAAATGTTACTCTGATTTTCAAACAAGCATAAACAAAAATCGGTCTTTTCTGGCCGTGAAAATGGGGATGTCACAAAAAACGGAGTCCGTATGCGAAAGTTATGGATTTTAGAAGTTTTGGCACAAAAATCGAGAAAAAAATGCTAAAACCGAGGAATTTCGTATGGCTGGTGTTCGGCCACGTCACCCTCGCTTGCAGCATGCCGCGTGTCCGATCTAATGAGTCATCCGAGCAGCTGGCAGACGCGTGTCCGAATCTGGAGAGCCGTCCGAAGCCGGCCTTGCCTCCGTCCGACACGTGCCCTCCTTGCGTGTCCGAGTCTCGCAGGCGCGCCACCTTCCACCCCTCGCACCCTAGACCTCGGTCCAATCAGAAGCAGCCATCTGGAGCCTCGCATGCGAGCCGCGTGTTCCCTTATCTGCCCCCCTCGGTCCGAAGCCTTCCCTATAAATAGAATGGTGCGAACCCTCCCGGGTATATTTTGGAAAAGTGCCATATTTCACCCCTAAACCCATATTTCTTCCATTCCAACTTCCCCCAAAGCCCCGGTATTATACCAATCACCCGAAATACGTTCCGAAGTGCCCAAAGACCCAGAAAAAATTATCTTTTCGGTTTTGAAGCCGAACCCTCGCAGAGCCCGGTTTCTCAATAAAACTCCCGGTTTTATTAGAAACGATTGTTTTATGAAACGAAGTGCTGCCCGATTATCATTAAATCAAGTGAGTGTGTAGTCACTTTCATCCTACACCTAGATATGAAGTATTTTCTATAAAATACGTGCTATGTGTAATTATATTAATTGTTTAATTGAGGTGACTGTTGAATAGATGTTTTATACAAGTTTTAAACTGTATATGTATTTTATCTACAAATATGTTGGGTAAAACATGGGTAGACGAAATACCCAATGTGTGTTAAAATGATGAGAGGCCTCGATGTTATTGTGATCCAGTCATCAAGCGGAGTATGGATGACGACCACGGACTTTTCTAGACAGTCCAGTGGAACGCTGGCAGACTCGCAACCTGTAGGTGTTAATGAGCTTGGGTGTTCATTTGTTGTACTCCATCCCCCACATGATTGCCTTATTTGACATAAATTGTTGGGAAACCCTCAAAGCAGTGTTGTCGCCCCGATGAAAATCCTTAGACTAGGTCCCTTGTGATAGTTGTTTTTAGGGACGTAAAGTGAGGATAACGGGAATGAGTAATCGGGTTATTGTTGTTTGATGAAATTAATAAATTTATTTATTGTGGGTTGAAAACCTTATATGCTCACCAGGATCCCAAGCCTGACCCACTCAGCTTTTTATCTTACAAGTAGTGGACCCCAAGCATAGTCGGATGATGATGAGAGAATTTTTGGATTATAGGCCAGCAGTTGTAAATAACTGTTGTAAGGCTTATAATGTCTTGTTTATGCTTTTGATCTGTATCGGAACATGACATCCTGAGGTTTTGATATAAAATGAAAATATATATTTCTTAAAGAAAGGTTTTGATAAACTTTTATCATGTTTTGTTTTGGGAACAAATTCTGCAACATCTTTTAAAAGGTTTACTCTGATTTTATTTTAAAAGCATAAATTAAATCGGCCTTTTCTGACCGAGAAATTAGGGGATGTCACACCTTAATCCTCATTAAAAGTATAATGAAATTATAAAGTAACTAAACCTTTATTAATTCCTAATCTTAGTTACTTTAGGAAAATGTGAAATAGGTGCTAACCCATGAAATTACACTTTGTACCTTACCAAGTCGTTAGTGGAGCGTTTGTGGTTAACCGGCACACTAACAAGGACTAGTAAGAGTGGCAAAGGGTAACTTAATTTTATCATAGATCGGTGGAGCGCGTGTGGTTAACCGACACATAGATTAGGTGATAAAAGTTAAGGGTACCAAGTTAATTTGCATGGTTATTCACACCTTGTTTGTGATCCTCAGCATCCCAGTCACAAACTTGAGAGGGCACAATCGAGATTCAAACATGCCATTGAAAGTTCAATGTATCTCAAAAGATCTAGGAATTTTAAATCCAATAAAACTTAATAATCTATTTCGTTTTTGTGGTGGAAATTGGTAAATCGTCATTTACCTACCTTCAAATATTTTATAGTTTGGATTACGGCATCCCTCTTCCAACTATAAATAGTTTGTTGGGTCCTAGCCTTAATATTTCATTTTGGGTGACTTATTAAGGACTCTTTATCTAATAAAACTTGTCTTTCCTTCTTTCAGATGTCTTCCAACACTGCTACTGGCTCAAACCCTACAGGCTCCTTTTCCCTAATGAGCTTGTGTGGGAAAGTCACTTTTGATGGTTCCAATTTCGATGAATGGATTAGGAACATCAGAATGATTACTCGCTATGAGGGCAAAGAGTATGTCCTCGATAAGGAACTAAAGGTTATCGATGAGTCGACTGCTACTCCTGAGGAGATTGCTGAGTACACTACCCATGAGAAAGATGCCACTAAGGTGTCTTGCATCATGTTGGCCACAATGACAGAAGAACTCCAGAAATCATATGAAGATTTCTACCCTTTTGAGATGCACCAGGATCTTATGGATAGGTACCATCAGAGTGCTCGTCAGGAAAGGTATGAAATCATTTCCTCCATGATAACAGCTAGGATGAAGGAGGGAGAATCCCTCACCGGTCACTTGCAGAAAATGCAAAGGTTCGTGGGTCGGTTATTGAAGCTTAATGTGGACTTCTTTGAGGACATGGTGATTGACATCATTCTCCATTCCTTACCTCCAAGTTATGATCAGTTTCGTATGACTTATCATATGAACAAGGAGGAAGTCACACTAAGTAAGCTTCAAGGACTTTTAAGGACCGCTGAAAGTGGTCTTAAAAGTAAATCAGTTGTTACTCCTACTCCTACTACTGCTCCTGTCCTGGCAATTGGGCAAGGAAAGGGGAAAAAGAGGAAGACCCCTTCTAAGGGTACCAAGGGAAAGTCTCTTGATGGCTCCTCTTCAAGTAGAACCAAGAAAGGTTCCATTCCTCCTTCGTCAAACCCAAAGGAAGCATAGTGCTTCTACTGCCAGGAAAAGGGGCACTGGAAGCGAAGCTGCCCCAAATACTTGCAGGATGTAAAGGATGGGAAAGTTAAACCCATCCATGCAGGTATTTACACTATATTGTCTAATAACTCATTGCATAATAACTCTTGGGTGCTTGATACAGGTTGTGGTATTCACATTTGTACTGATTTGCAGGGCCTAAGAAGAAGTAAGAAAGTGGAGCACGGGAAGATAAACTTAATCATGGGGAATAGGAAAGCATCACTTGTTACCAACATAGGAGTTTATTCTTTATTGCTTAATAATGGGTTAATGTTAGATTTAAATAAATGTTGTTACTCGTCTGAAATGGCGAGAAATATTATTTCCTTTCATGGCTTGTACAAATAAGGGTTTACTTTTTCATTTGATAATGATAATGGTGCTATTAATGTTTATTACAATGATGTATTTTACTTTAAAGCATTACCTTGTGATGGTGTATATGAAGCTGTGAATGTTGTAGATAATATAGGAAATAATGTTTTGTGTATTGATTCTTCAAATAGTTTAGAGAAAGCATACTTGTGGCATTGTCGTCTTGGACATGTTAACAAGAAGCGCATGGGCCAACTCCAAAAGGCTGGAGTTTTGGAATCATTTGACCTAAAGTCGGATGATAGTTGTGAGTCTTGTTTACTTGGAAAAATGACAAAGTCACCCTTCACTGGTACTTGTGAGAGGGGTGAAGGTTTGTTGGACCTTATACACACTGATGTGTGTGGACCCTTCAAAACCGCCACAAGAGATGCTAATCGCTATTATGTGACTTTTACTGATGATTATAGTAGATATGGATTTACCTACTTAATCAAGCATAAGTCAGAAACCTTTGAAAAGTTCAAAGAGTTTAAGCAGGAAGTGGAGAATCAACTGGGCAGGAACATCAAGATGCTCCGATACGATCGGGGAGGAGAGTATCTTAGTATCGAGTTCCTTGACTATCTTAAGGAATGTGGGATTGTCTCACAATTGACACCTCCTAGGAAACCACAACTGAATGGTGTGGCTGAGAGGCGCAATCGAACCTTGTTGGATATGGTTCGTTCCATGATGAGTCGAGCTTCGTTACCAATATCATTCTGGGGGTATGCCTTAGAGACTGCCGCCCATATCGTGAATCTAGTCCCTACTAAAAAGGTTGCCAAAACACCTCATGAGATGTGGACTGGGAAAGTTCCCAATTTGGACCACATCAAGATTTGGGGTTGCGAGGCTTTCGTGAGACGTGAGTCTCATGATAAGCTCGAACCTCGAAGTGCGAGGTGTATTTTCATCGGCTACCCACAAAGATCCTTTGGTTATCTCTTCTACAGACCTAGTGAGAATGTGGTCTTTGTAGCTAGAAGAGGAGTCTTTCGTGAGAGAGAGTTCATAAGCCAAGGAAACAGTGGGAGGCAAATTGATCTTGAAGAAATTCAAGAGTCAAGTGGTGAAGGAACCTCAAACCCGAGTAATCAACCCGAGGAGGAAACTCCTGTTGATCCGACTGACGAGCCCATACCTCTGAGGCGTTCCACGAGAGTTAGGAATGCACCTGAGCATTACTATGGTTTCCATATTACTGCAGAAGGTGATACGCTTATCAGTGATAGTACACTGGTAAGTCTGTATTAACCTAACAGCTACACGGAAGCCATGGCAGGCCCTGAGGCTGCTAAATGGAAAGAGGCTATGGACAGCGAGATACAGTCCATGTATGACAACCAAGTTTGGAACTTGGTTGACAATGTACCAGGTCGCAAGACAGTCGGGTGCAAATGGATCTTCAAGAAGAAGACCGACATGGATGGTAATGTACACACTTATAAGGCACGACTAGTTGCAAAGGGCTTTTCACAAACTCCAAGAGTTGATTATGATGAGACCTTTTCACCAGTAGCAAAGATTAAGTCTATTAGGGTTATGCTAGCCATTGTTGCATTTCATGACTATGAAATATGGCAAATGGATGTCAAAACCGCTTTCCTTAATGGAAAGTTGGCTGAGGATGTTTACATGAGTCAGCCATAGGGTTTTGTCAGTGCAGAGTACCCTAATAGAGTGTGTAAGCTTGAGAAATCCATCTATGGATTAAAGCAAGCACCTCGCAGATGGAATCTTTGCTTCGATGAGAAATTCAAAGAGTTTGGCTTTTCGAGGAGCGAGGATGAGTCTTGTGTATATGTTAGGACTAGTGGGAGTATAGTTAGCTTTTTGGTGTTGTATGTGGATGACATACTACTCATAAGAAATGACATCCCAACCTTGCAGGAGGTTAAGTCCTGGCTTGGGAAGTGTTTCGCTATGAAGGACCTTGGGGAAGCTGCCTATATCCTAGGGATAAGGATTTTGAGAGACAGGAGTAAGAGACTAATTGGACTTAGTCAGAGTACCTACTTGGATAAGGTGTTGAATAGGTTCAGCATGCAGAATTCCAAGAAAGGAGAATTACCGATCCAGAGTAACGCCAAAGTGAGTAAGACTCAGAGTCCGAGTACAGAGGCTGAGATAGCTGAGATGAGTCATGTACCATATGCTTCCGCTGTGGGCTCGATCATGTATGCTATGACTTGTACTCGCCCTGATGTGGCCTTTGCCTTGAGCATGGTCAGTAGATATCAAGGGAACCCTGGCAAGGCTCACTGGACTGCGGTAAAGAACGTTCTCAAGTATCTGCGAAGGACTAAGGACTGGGTCCTTACCCTTGGTGGCAGTGATGACTTGAGAGTGGCAGGATATAGCGATGCTAGCTTTCAGACTGATAGGGATAATTTCCGCTCTCAGTCAGGCTGGGTCTTTTTTCTAAATAGAGGAGCAATTACTTGGAAAAGTTCCAAGCAGGAGACGGTAGCTGATTCAACTTGCGAATCAGAGTATATAGCAGCAAGCGAGGTAGAAAAAGAGGCGATATGGCTAAAGAACTTCATTGGAGACCTTGGAGTTGTACCAGCTATAAAAGAGCCAATGGAAATTTTCTGTGACAGCGAAAGTGCGGTTGCTTTAGCTAAGGAACCAAGGGATCACGGGAGATCCAGACACATTGACAGAAAATACCATTTCATTAGACATCGAATAGAAGAAGGACTCCTCGTGGCAAAGAGGGTATCATCAGATGAGAATCCAGCAGATCCCCTCACGAAGGAACTGGGTAGGGTTAAGCATTTACAGCATGCGAGGCGTATCAGGCTGAAGGATGATATTAGTTTTAATAATTAGATAGTTCTGGAACTTGTAAAATCTAATTGACATTTGATGATTAAATAAAAGTTGTTATTTATTTATGAGTAAAGTGTTACTATCTTATGTTAATTGTTTACTATTGTTTCAACTTTGCATGTTTTGACTTCCAGAATAATTATATTATTCAAACTCTCCACAGTCAGTCATACTTTGGAAGTAGGTATTGAATTAAGACTGTCATGAATTGGGTTTGTAGATTGTCTAAGGTGTATTAGACATAGCAATGGTTGCTGCAACATTCATGAGTGCTGATAAGGCCTGAGTATTGGACTCAACCCACGCTCACTTGTATCACTTCATGGAATTTATCTCGAGTGATCGTGAGACGGTAATATCATATAAATCTTCAAACCTAGAGATATGAGTTGTTGACTATGAGTTGGTTATACATTGATTGTACGAAAACGCATTGGTAACTCGATGTTATAAAACGTGATTTTGTGCATAATTCAACAAGTAGTCAGTACAAGCATATGAGTCGAAGTTTATCTGTTCCTTATAGGATTAGAAGCGATATCTGGGCCCCTCGATGATTCTGTTTTGACCAATGTACCGGGCCCGAGCAGAACCTAATTGATGTGTTCAATTTAGTTCTATGTCAAACAGATCAGAGATCGAGAAACAAACGCTGGACAATAAGTAAGACCATGTTCGATGTATTTGTCCGGCTGATATCTTGAGAGCAGAGGATTATATGATCACTTATCTTAAATAACGTATCATCATTATCTTAGTTCTGCGAGACCTTGAAAGAGCTATGATTGCTAGTCGGGTTCTGAAGTCATATCTGCAACTATAGTTATTAGACTTATCCAAGTGGGAGACTGTTGGATATAGTGTCTAAGTCCATAACTATATTTGGTATGTACTTGACCCGACCCGGCATGGTCCATTTGGGTTGCATGGCATTGCAATGCTTGGATAGACCAAAATAAGAGAAAGGACACTTCAGGTTTATTAATATATTATAAGTTCTAATATATTAATAATATTATTTAATTAGTATTGATTAAAAAATTAATTTGGAATTAATTAAGTGATCAAAAAGAGACTAATTAAATATATGGGGTTGATTGTGTAAATAATCCATTCTTGTATAGTGGGCTAATGATCCATGGTTTGTTGGATTGGGTTAAAACCCATAACGTGCTCCATGGATAGTCCATGGAGGTTACAAACCCATGGATCATGGAATATGGAAATCCATGACAATTAGGGTTTACATGGTGTAAACCTAATTGTGCCACAACTATAAAAGGATCCCTAGACTAGAAAAATAGGCACTTGTACAAGAAAGAAAGAGGGCTAGCCATTTTTGAGGTGTTAGTGAACTTCTCTCAAGGTTATTCCAAGTATTATGGTGTTGTGTGAGACATTTGAGGCATCACACTTAAGGTGCTAGGCTCACAAGGTTTTTCAAGGAATCCAAACAACATAAGGTATGTTCTACAACTAGCATTTATGTTTAAAAGTTCCCTATGCTATTCTAGATAGGTTATGAACCTTGGAAATCAAATTTGCATGTATCATAGTAAAACATAGATCCAAGGTTTCTAGGGTTGCATGTACACCATAGGAGTGTTAGAATGCTCAAAACCCAACAAAACCAATCTATCTCCCTCTTCATACAGGGCCACCAATAACTCAACGTCAAATCCCTATACATTTTCATGGCCACTGGATGGATAGAAAACTTTGAATTATACGCCTCCTCTAGAACCGTCTGCCTCACCCCACCTGATGTCGGGACCCAAACTCTACCGCATTGAGTCAACAATCCTCTACTGTCTCTGAAAAAATGGGATCTTGTTGGATTAGGTGTCTAAGTTCATAACTATTTATGGGTTGGACTTGACCCGACCCGACATGGTCCATTTGGGTTGCATGGCATCATGCATTTGGATAAACTAAAAATGAGAGAAATAACACTTATGGTTTATTAATATATTATAAGTTCTAATATATTAATAATATTATTTAATTAGTATTGATCAAGAATTAATCTAGTATTAATTAAGTGATCAAAAGATGACTAATTAAATATATGGGTTGATTATTTAAATCATCCATAACTTGTATAGTGGGCTAAAAGGCTCCATGGATTATCAAGTTGGGCTAAGGTCCATAGGATGCTCCATGGGAGTTACAAACCCATGGGTCATGGAAATGAAGAGCCATGTTACATTAGAGTTTACATGGTGTAACCCTAATTGTAACACACTATATAAAGAACATGTTATCTACCAAACTCGGTTACACTAGGGAGACAAGAGGGCAAGGTCGATTTCAAGTGTTAGACATTCTCTCAAAGTTTATTCCAAGAGAATTTGGTGTTGTGTGAAACATTTGAGGCATCACACTTGGGGTGCTAGGCTCTCAAGGTTTACAAGGAATCAAATCAACTACAAGGTATGTAATTCTAGCCATCTTTTATGTTTAATGTTCCCCATATATGCTAGATAGGATTATGAACCTTGGAAAAAGTATTTTGCATGTATTTTAGACAAACATAGATCCAAGGTTTTCTAGGGTTGCATGTACACTTAGGAGTGTTAGAATGCTCAAAACCCAACAGTGGTATCAGAGCCTAGGCTTGTTTGTTGATACTTGATGTAAAATAGTGAAAAAAGTCGATTTTCTTGCTGTCTGCACAGGGGACTCGCCGAGTCCATGGGGGGACTCGACGAGTCCAAGCATAAACTCATCCTACTCGTCGAGTAGGGTCTTGCACTCAACGAGTAGGAGCACCTGAGTGCAGATTTTCGACTTTTGCTGCTGGAAATGGACTAGAAACATTACCCTAAACTGTTTTGGTGTTTTAAAAATTGTTTTTGATGAGGTAATGGTTGTTCTAATCCATTTATAATGCCCAATATCGAAATTACATGATTATATGTGTTCATATGTTCTTGAAATTTTGATATGACTATTCTTGTTCTTATGAGTTCTTGATAGATCATAGGAATTACTTGTTTAATGCTTAATTCATGATCTTTATGTGTTTTAATGGAGTCCATAACTTGTCCTCAAGTTATGGATAACCAAAAGTCACTTTGTATTAAATCCATTAAAAGAACACATAAGTTACAAGAAATGAAGAGTCTTCATTTTAATAACTCATAAGTTATGAATTGAAAGGTTTTGTAAAGTTACAAAACTTGCCCTCAAGGTTTGGAACATGTAAAGTCACTTTAAAAACTTTAGTTCCAACCCCTAGAATTTTAAAAGTTAAAATTCAACATTTATACTTTATAATATTATAAGTTAATAATATATATATATATATATATATATGTATAAGATCAATATATATATATATATATATATATATATATATATATATATATGTGTGTGTGTGTGTGTGTGTAAGATCAAGTCTTCTTACCATTAGTAGGCCTCATTCACGAAGCTGGTCTATAAGGGGGGTATAAGGTTGTTGCCTATAAAATGGCAGCTTAATGGGTGTCCACTCTCACCGCTTCCTTGACTGGTGGAGGGTCGTTAGCCGAACGGGTAGAACAAGGACTTATAAAATTCTCATTAAAAGTATAATGATTATTATAAAGTAACTAAATGTTTTATTAAATCCCCAATCTTAGTTACTTTAGGAAAATGTGAATAAGGTGCTATCCCATGAAATTACACTTTGCACTTTGTCAAAGTCGTTAGTGAAGCGTGTGTGGTTAACCGACACACTAACCTGGACTTAACAAGGTAGGTAAAGGGTGACTTAAGGTTTATCATAGGTCGGTGGAGCGTGTGTGGTTAACCGGCACATCGATTGAGTGATAAACATTAAGGGTACCAAGTAATTTGCATGGTTACTTCACACCTCGTTTTGTGATCCTCGGTATCCCAGTCACAAAACTTGGAGGGCACACTCGAGATTGAAACATGCCTTTGAAAAGTTCATTGCATCTCAAAAGAATCTAGGAATTTCTAAAGACCAATTAAAACCTAATAGTTTATATTTCGTTCTATGGTGGAAATTGATGAATCGTCATTCGCCTACCTTCAAATATTCTATAGCTTGGATTACGGCATCCCTCTTCCAAGTTATAAAATATTGTGTTGGGTCCTAGCCTTAATATTTAAAATTGGGTGTTATATTAAGGATTTTAATCAACTAACTTGAATTTCTCCCATTGTAGATGTCTGGTTTTGACAACAATGATCTTCCCAAATCTAATGGAACAAGCTTTCTTTATGAAGATGACTTCCTGAGTTTGGCTCATGGAAATCATACTTCTCTTCCTCCTCCTCTTCCAATTGTTCTCCGTGACCCACAAGCCTGAAGACTTGAAAGGTTCAATGTCACTCAAGCTCTACTAGAAATGAAACATAAAGATGGAAGACCTGTGTGCACTCAGGTCTTAAGAACGAAGTTACACATTGACAAGTTGAGAATGTTGGGTGATGTTATTTCAAGGAAGTTTGCTATTGACTGGGTTCTTCAGTCACTTCCTGAGTCATATAGTGATTTTATTAAAGATTACTATATGACAGATCTTGACATGACCCTAATAGATCTTTCTTATTTGCTGATTGCTGCTGAATCAGAAATGATTTGGCGCAAGAATCAAGCAACCGTGGGTGGAATATCTACTTCTCAAACTTCCATGGACATGGACAATGGTAACATTGGAAGTCTAGAAAAACTTTCTCTTCCCAATGGAAAGGGACCAGCCTTGGTCAACCCGGTTGACCGGAAGGTAAAGAGGAAGTTTAAGTCTGGAATAGCCTGGTGTACCATTCCCGAAGAGTCTATATGTTTTCATTGTGAAGGAAAAGGGCATTGGAAGCGAAACTGCCCTAGCTACCTGAAGGATCTGGAAGAAAAGAAGAATCAAAAGTTTGACTCTGGTTCAGGTAAGCCCACTATCTAACTCTGTTAAGTTCCTAATTGCTGATTGTTTTTACATAATGTGACTAAGTTGCATTTTGATGTTTGGCAGGATCAAGCAAAGGGAAGGAAAACTTAAAGTAAAAGTATGCTGAATCTGATCGCGAAGATGGATTTCTATCGCATGGTTGAAGATCGGATTTTTGAGCTACTACTTAGGAGATATGATAGATTGCTAGAAAAATATGTAATAGCATAGTTTTCATTTCAAGTTGCATTGTAAGGGAAAAGTTTTTCCGCATTTATAAATAAATAAAATTTTGTTTTATCTTAATTATATCTCCTTGCAATGACATTTTATGAAAAAAAAAAATTGATGTTTGTATGGTTCTAGCAATAATGGAAATGTGAATTTGATTCTATCATTTGTGGTAGTGTCCAAATTTACCAAATAAGGAATATTCTCATCAACCAAGTTTCATTTGGATCGAAACTTGGAATCATGCAAGTTGTATAGTATGATGATTGAGAATTTTCATCTTTGGAAAATTAAGACTAATTCCTTGATCACATGTATATGTGAGTCAAGTGAAGGACTAAGGTATATAGTACACAGTCTTGTGCACTTGCTAAGGTCCACCACAAAAGATCGTCAAGACTATTCGTCATGATTTACTAAGGTTGAGTAAATATGGTTATACTTAACAGTTTAAGTATAATTCTGCAGCATTGGAAAGACTTCGATGTATGACAGAACGAATGAGAAGAATCAAATTAGGCAGAAGGATAAAAGTTTCTCAAATCTGCAAAGATGGGAGAGTACTTTAGTATCATGTGTTGTGATCATCTTTATGATTAAGAAAAACCATGTCACAATTGCTCCTCTAAGGACATCTTAGTGCATTCCTATGGCTAAGAAGAGGAATCAAGAATTGCTGAAATGATTGAATCAAGAAGATGAGCCATACTTCGTTCCAAAACAAGTCTTAGAGTCATACTCCAAGACTGTAAGTTGAGTGACATATCTTAAAGAAAGGTTTATAACACTTGTCGAATGTAAGAGTAAAAGTGTCCTACTCTTGTACATTTGAAATTGGTAAGTTGTGATGTTTTGGATAAAACAAAGACCAACTAAGGCCAATTGTGCGAAGTGTTTCTCTTGATAAAGAATCCGCACTATTTCTTGAATATTTGGCAAGTGAGTCTTATATGTCAAGAGGACAGTGGGAGTCTTAAAGATCTTGGAAAAGCCTTAGATCTAATCAAGAAGAAGAAACCTATAGTTTATGACTAACACACGACTTGAGGTTTATAACCTATCGTGTTGACATACTCTTACTTCTGTGCCCATTCCAGTTAAAGTTGGCTTTGCATAGGAGTTCTGAGAGTTCTCAATTGGTTGCATAACTACTTGGAAGCAATGGCAGGCCCTGTACTGCCAGGTGGCAAGAAGTTAAGATTGCATAAGTTCAGTCCATATGAGTTTGAATTTGTCTTTAACCTTATCTTATGATTATGGTTTTGACAAATTCACGTGGATAAGAACACATACACCATAAAAATCTAAGGGTCATAAGGTTTCTCTCCGATTCATGAAAATGATGGTGAGGAAACACTTCCACCAAGTAGATTTTAAGTAAGATAGCAATTATGATCTGTGCAGTCTCAAAGTCGTTAGTGGAGCATGCGTGGTTAACCGACACACTAACATGGACTTATGACAAATGAAAAGATCTAAACAATTGAGACTATGACTACGACATCCCTCTTCATAGTTCTTAAATTGTTTAGACACACCTGTGAGCTATCTTAGATAAGGTGTATGATATTGATAAAGTCTTATCAAAGCAATCTAGTATCAGAAATCTGAACTTTGGTAAGAAAGTCAATAAAGTATTGTTTTTCTAGAAGTCCAGCTGATGTCTGAGTACATGTCAAAGCTAGTGGGAGCATAAGTGTTATGCTAATAATCATCATGTTAGTGGGAGCATGATAATTATGATAAGCGTTGCAAGTTAGCAATGTTAATTATAGAAAACAAAAGGGTTTCAATTGGGAAAAGTTGTTTTGCTATAATTAAGGGAGAGGAAATTATACTTCACTTCAATTCTAAAAGCTTAGATTAAGGTTTTAATCATATTTAGTCAAGAATATATATATATATATATATATATATATATATATATATATATATATATATATATATATATATATATATATGAATTTCATGTTGGAATGGCTCAACATAAGGAAATTCCATATATGGGTCTAGTATTTGCATTCTAAAATTCGATTATGATTACGGCATCCCTCTTCATAATCTGAATTATGAGAACTTGGCAAATAGAAATAGAAATATTATAGCAAAAGATTGGTCTAGTATCATGTCTTTATGAATCGTGTCCCATATGCTTCGGATATAGGATCGATTGCATGTGCTATAATATTCATCTGTTCTAAATTTTTCCAAAATGCCTAGAGCATTAAGAGGGGAAAGTAGTAGAACTGGATATGACTAATTTGATTAAGCAATTGTCGAGTACAATCTAAGGTTTACCAAAGATTGGTTGCTCAGGGACAGTTGGAAGTATAGTGTTAATTTTGGAAGGATCATATTGACATATTCTGAAAGGAGGTAACTCTTGTTTAAGAGTAATAGTTAAAAAGGGAATATGGAAATATTCCCATAGGTGGAAGCTATTCATTAAATCTGTGTAAGATTAGGAAACTTATTGCAAGAAGAATGTTCAAAGCACTGAATATGAGACTTCGTTTCCATGGAATTGATCTCCATTGGAATACTCTGTAGTGTCTGTTGACAAGTCTTTGTGACTTTGTGCATAATCATTACAAGAGGACCACTGCATATAAGTTTAGAATCTAACAGATTTAAGCAAATGCCAGGAATCTGGGATTCGTGCATTTGCGGTATGGATTTGGGATTGTGAAATGAGAATCATTGGAAGTATGTTCAATCGATCTTTTTCACAGAGTAAAGAGCATAGACAAACTTAGTGTGCATACTTGATGTATTGCATAACTAATGTTGAGACAAACATAGTGTGCATACTTGGTGTATGGCATGACTAGTGTTTAGAAAACATAGTGTACATGCTCGGAGCATGGGACAACTATTGTTTTTAATTCAAGTATAAAGTTGATAGTTTGAAACAGTATACAATGAATAATGTGCAATCAATATGGTGATAAATAAGAGGTGTTTTTATTTATATTCATAAGTTCTGAGACCCTAGTTGATTCGATTATTCTTGTGTTTCACTTTGCATGTTTCGACTTCCAGAATAACTAAATCGCTCTTCCTGAATGACTAAGTTATTCAAACCATCCACAGTCGGTCATATGTTGGAAGTAGATATGAATCAAGACTGTCATGGGTTGGATTGTAGAGGTCTAAGATGTTGGACAAAGTGGTGCTACAACACTCATGAGTGATCATAAGTTCTGAGTATTGGATTCAACCCACGCTCACTGGTATCACTTCATGGAATTTTATCTCGAGTGATCGTGAGACGGTAATATCATATAAGTCTTCAAACCTAGAGATATGACTTGTTGCCTATGAATTAGTTATATATTGATCGTACGAAAACGCATTGGTAACTCGATGTTATAAAACGTGCCTTTGTGTATGATTCAACAAGTAGTAGAATAAGCATATGAGTCGAAGTTTATCTGTTCATTCTTGGATTAGAAGCGATATATGGGCCCCTCGATGATTTTGTTTTGACCTATGTACCGGTCCCGGTCAGAACTAAGTTGATCTGTTCACTTAAGTTCTATGTCAAACAAATCGGAAATCGGGAAACAAACTGCTGGACAATAAGTAAGACATTGTTCCATGTATTTGTCCGGCTGATATCTAGAACAGAGGATTATATGATCACTTATCTTAAATGGAGTATCATCATCATCTCAGTTCCACGAGACCTTGAAAAGAGCTACGATTGCTGATCGATTCCTGAAGTCATACTTGCAGTTATAGTTATTAGACTTATCCAAGTGGGAGACTGTTGGATTAGGTGTCTAAGTTCATAACTATTTCTGGGTTGGACTTGACCCGACCCGACATGGTCCATTTGGGTTGCATGGCATCATGCATTTGGATAAACTAAAAATGAGAGAAATAACACTTATGGTTTATTAATATATTATAAGTTCTAATATATTAATAATATTATTTAATTAGTATTGATCAAGAATTAATCTAGTATTAATTAAGTGATCAAAAGATGACTAATTAAATATATGGGTTGATTATGTAAATCATCCATAACTTGTATAGTGGGCTAAAGGCTCCATGGATGATCAAGTTGGGCTAAGGTCCATAGGATGCTCCATGGATGCTCCATGGGAGTTACAAACCCATGGGTCATGGAAATGAAGAGCCATGTTACATTAGGGTTTACATGGTGTAACCCTAATTGTAACACACTATATAAAGAACATGTTATCTACCAAAATCGGTTACATTAGGGAGACAAGAGAGCAAGGCCGATTTCAAGTGTTAGACATTCTCTCAAAGTTTATTCCAAGAGCATTTAGTGTTGTGTGAAACATTTGAGGCATCACACTTGGGGTGCTAGGCTCTCAAGGTTTACAAGGAATCAAATCAACTACAAGGTATGTAATTCTAGCCATCTTTTTTGTTTAATGTTCCCCATGTATGCTAGATAGGATTATGAACGTTGGAAAAAGTATTTTGCATGTATTTTAGACAAACATAGATCCAAGGTTTTCTAGGGTTGCATGTACACTTATGAGTGTTAGAATGCTCAAAACCCAAAAGATCTATCCCCTGATCCGCTCGACCTTCCAATTCTCCTTTTTCAGACCCTCAACCTGAGCTTCCTTGATCAAATCCAACAAAAGCGGGGTAACAACCATCCTCAAGAAAACATCTCTGGTAGAAGAACTCGCCGCCTTGTGGCTCAAAGCATCGGCCACCACATTAGCCTTCCTAGGGTGGTACAGGATCTCGCAATCGTAATCCTTTACCATGTCCAGCCATCTCTGCTGCCCCATATTCAGATTCAGCTGGTCCATCAAATACCTTAAATTCTTGTGGTCGATGTAAATCGTACACCGAACCCCATATAGATAATGTTTCCAGATCTTGAGGGAAAACACCATGCCCCCAACTCCAAAGCATGTGTGGGGTAGTTCGCCTCATGAGGCTTCAGCTGCCTTGAAGCGTAAGAAATCACTTGACCCCTCTGCATAAGAACAACTCCCAAACCTGAAATAGAAGCGTCACAATAAACCACAAAGTCATCTAAACCCTCAGGGAGCGTGAGAATCGGGGCCTCACACAATCTCTGCCTCAGAGCGTCATACACCAACTGCTAACCAGGGCCCCATCGAAAGGTCACATTCTCCTTTGTCAAACGAGTCAAAGGCACAACAATCTTGGATAAATCCTGGATAAATCTCCGATAATACCCCGTGAGACGTAAGAAACTCTGAATGATAGATTCGGTCCTTGGAACCTCCCATCTCATCACAACCTCTATCTTGGCTGGGTCAACCAAGATTCCCTTCTAATTGACGATGTTCCCCAGAAACTGCACCTCGCGCAACCAGAACTCTCATTTGGAGAATTTGTCATAAATCGTCTCCTTCCTCAGGGTCTCCAACACCTCTCTTAAATGTTGCTCGTGCTGATCCTTGGTCTTGGAGTAGACCATATTATCATCAATGAATACAATCATAGATCGATCCAACATCAGCCTGCAAACCCGTTTCATGAGATCCGTGAACGCTGTTGGTGCATTGGTGAGCCCGAATGGCATCACCACGAACTCGTAATGACCACAACGAGTCCTGAAGGCTGTCTTCTGCACATCCTTATCTCTAACCCTCATCTGGTGGTACCCTGATCGCAAATCAATCTTGGAAAACCAAGATGCACCCTGGAGCTGATCAAACAAATCGTCAATCCTCAGAAGTGGGTAACGGTTCTTCACTGTTAGCTTATTCAACTCCCGATAGTCAATGCACATTCTGTGTGAACCGTCTTTCTTCTTCACAAATAGAATCGATGCTCCCTACGAAGAACTGCTCGGACGAATAGAACCCTTGTCTAGCAGCTTCTGTAGCTGCGTAGACAACTCCTGCATCATAGGTGGCACCAGGCGATACGGATCCTTGGCTATAGGAGTTACATCATGTACCAAATCAATCTGAAACTCAACCTGCCTCTCGGGATGTACTCCTGGTAAATCCTCGGGGAAAACATCAAGCAAATCCCGCATAATGGGTACCTGCTCAACTTCGTCGTGCCCTCTACCCGTGTGTTAGAAACATATGCTAGGAACCCAGAGCAACCCTGCTGTAAATATCTCCTGGCCCTCGTAGCTAAACAGGGAGTTGGCCCATGAAAAGCACTCTCAGCAGAAATAGCCAGTTCTCCCCCGCTTGGGGTTCGAACTCTCACCAACTACCGCTCATAATCAATCACGACCCCATTAGGGCCCAACCAATCCATCCCGATGATAACCTTTGATCATCTCAAGGGGATCAACACCAAATCAATAGAGAACCTCTCACTAAACATGTTCAAGACACAGCCACGAAAAATCCTCAAAGCACTCACGATACGGTCGTCCGCAATCTCCACCTCTCGAGGGGAAAACAAAGTCCCCAGAGCATATCAAAACTTCTTGCTAAGCGCAAGAGATACAAAGGACCGGGTAGCCCCCGAATCAAACAGAACATGAGCAGACAATCCATTGACCAAAACGGTCCCTATTTAAGATCACAATAAACATATGCATAAACAAAGAAAGCAATAAAATATAGAGATAAAACACATTCCACTAACCACATATGGCGCTGCACGGGCCTCATCTATGGTCAGCTGAAAAACCCTGCTCTTCATCGCAGGAGCCTCCGCCTTACCCTGGCAGCAAACGGTAATCCTCAAGGTGGTTGGTGCAGGCGCCGTCACTGCTCCCCCGTACAATCTCTGACAATCGGCCTTTTTATGACCGGATGATTGCAGTGGAAGCAAATCAGATCCCTCATGGGGAAATCCCTGCTCACATGGTCCAACTGGCCACATCTAAAACATCCTGTACCCACCGCTCGACAAGCCCCACTGTGCGGCTTACCGTACTTGCCGCAACGGCCCCGGCCCTGCTGGCCTCTGGTGTGAGCATCGAAAGTCTTGGGCATCTTAGCCTGACCCACTGTTGTCTAAACCTACTTCGGCTTCCGCTTCGTATGGAGCTCCAACTCAATATCCCGCTTGCGGGTCTTCTCGATCATATCATTCAGGGTCTTGCACCCTGAAAAACTCATGAACTCTCGGATGTCCTCCCTCGGCATATCATGATACCTCGTCTTCCTCATCTCCTCATACGCAGTGTTCTACGGGACCAACAAAGCTCTCTCCCTGAATTTGGCAGTGATCTTTGCCACAGTCTGTGTAGTCTGGTGAAGGTCATGGAACTCCCTCGCCAGCTGCTGCACCTCGATAGCTGGTGCAAACTCCCTCTAAAACCTCTTAACAAAGTCCTCCTATGTCATCACTGCCACTGTTTCCGTCCCTACAGCTCGGGTAACCTCCCCCCACCAGTCCTGTGCTCTGTCCCTCGGAAGGCAGGATGTGAATCCCACCTTTACTCCCTCAGGGAAAAAGTTCGTCAGTCGAGCATTCTCCATGTCAACGATCTAGCGACGGCTAGTAATGGCGTCCTTAACCCTAAAGAACTCAAGAGCCCTACAAACCTTGAACTCCCAAAATGAGGGAGTTCGAGCTCCAATCTGACCCGCAACAATCTCGGCTCAAAAAGTCTTGAGCCTCGCATCCATCAACTCCATAATACCATCTTTGATGGTACCAAACAGTACAGGGGCAGCATCCAAAATACCACGAGTAACCTCAGCCGATATGAACTCGCACATCCTCTCATCAATTGGTTCAACACCTGAACCTGAGCCCAAACCAAAACTCGAACCCAAACCTCCTCGAGTAATCATCACCATCCTCAAACTTAAAAATACAACATATTAACAATCAATTATAACTCGAGGGAAAAAATCACAACACGAAGGCCTCCTTAGAGTTGTCAGGTCTGCCCTTGTCTCAGGTACAGATCCTGTGCTTCCAGTAGTATGGGCCCAATACTACCTTCCACACCTACCTGTACCTTATTCAAGGCCAATCCTGATTCCTCCAAGTCACCATACTACAACTAAAAACAAATCATATGCTACACAACATATATAACCTAGGAACTCCCAACTCTCACCACTATCAGTACCAAGAATCTCAATCAACACCGCTGGTTGCCTTATGCATGCAAGTTGTACACAAAATAGGATCACATAGACTATCAAATGAAGATTCTACCCTAAGTCCACAACCAAAAAAGGAACAAGAATGAGGCTAAATCGATCATTCTAGGGCTATACAATCCTAATCATATACAACTTTGAAAGCATACACTTAGCAAATAACTGGGCCGATATCAATTCCAAGTAATACATGGAATAAAGTTTTATTGGGCTATAAGGCATCACATAAATCAGACAATTCTATCATATGATTCCTGAAGGTATTCTTAGCCCTAATCTAGCATGCAGTTCTCATACCAAGCATACAAATCATAACACATAAGTATGGTAAGCCTGGGAACCACTTACTTGAGCTCGGATGATCGCAACCGTCAAACCCACTCCTTTTTGATAAAACCTTTTTAGAAGTTTAAATTTTTATGATTATTTTCCTTAAGAAGATTGCCATTTCCTCAGTTTGAGTTCTGACACACCCGTAAGTGTATCTGAATCCCTCAAACCAAGGCTCTGATACCAACTTGTAACGTCCCAAAATAGTGATAAACTTTTTTATTTAAAAAACATTCAGATCATTCATTAATTGTTTGGAATCCATACAAATCATAGTATAAAATCATCAGAGTACAAATTATTTCAAATGCGGAAACCATGAGGGGAGGATGATGTGTCATCACGTCGGGTCCTTCTCTTTGGAACTGGAAGTACTTGAAACAAATAACAGAAACTGTAAGCATAACACTTAATTAGTTCCCCAAGTACCAAATACCACACATGAAAGAATAAAAATGGTCTTTTTGTTCAGTGTTGAGGGCCAAATCTCGGTCTTGCATACAAATGCTAGCGGCCAGATCTTGGTCTTTCATCTAATTGCCAGGGGACAGATCCTAGTCTTTCATACAAATGCCAGGGGACAAATCCTGGTCTTCCATATAATCATCACAAGGCATCCAAAATTCTACACAACAAACAATGGGCTGGCATTGGTGCCTTCGACGCATGGATCTAGTGAGGAAACTCACCTCAACTGCTAAAAAACCGAGATAAATGCTCGGGCTGTTGGACTGGAGAAATCCTAGTGCTAACTAAACAATAGAGTCCCAATTAATAATTGAGACATAACCCAAAAATAAAAACCTACAATAATTGCCTAATGTCCAAGGACAAAAAGGGCCAAATTAGTCTTTTAAGCCTAACAAAACCCTATGCCCAACCTCAAGGATCATCCAAGGTCCAATATGGGCCCAATCATCAGAAGTGGCCCAACAAAAAGAAATCCTAAGGTCTAGCCCAACAAGCAAGCCCAACTATTAAGGCCCAAAAATCACTCCAAGCTGGACCGAGCCGTACGCTCGTCGTACCAACTGGTACGTGCAGCGTACTCAGCCGAAGTGGGAGGATCGCGCCTGGGATGCAGTACGCGCGGCGTACAGGGAGTTACGCCTGACGTACACACCCCTCATGGAAAACCATGCAAAAATGTCTTAATGCCTTAAGACCCTATGACCAAAACTTAGATTTGAACCCATTTATACCCCTAAGGCCATAAAGTTGCAAACTTTATGCCTTTGCATGGCTACAAGAAGCCCAACACTAAAAACCTAGTTTACTTCACCCTTTTCTTATAACATCCCGAAAATCAAGGGTAAAATTTTCATTTTTAATTTAAAACAAAACACCAATTGTCTTTCATTCAAACATTCAAAAGTAATTTATAATAAACAATCATCTGAGTAAAATCCCCAAATCATCACATTGCAAAACCATGGGTGGATGCGGTACAGTCACCCCAGGCCCTTCCCTTTCGTATCAAAAGTACCTGAAACCATAAACAATAAACCGTAAGCATAAAGCTTAGTGAGTTTCCCAAAATACCACATATCATACAAACAATTGAGATTGTTATGTGCCAACCATAGTCTTGCCATTATGCTACGAGCCGTATCATGGTCTTTCCCTGCCAGGCCAGGGGGCAATACCTTAGGTCTTACAGACATGTGCCAGGAGCCACCTCCTGGTCTTCCATGCAAGCATCAACAAGACAACTAGCAAAATATCTACATACATAACTATCTACCTATCTGCCAGTGTCCGATCCCTGGTCTTGCATACAATTTTCTAGGAGCCACCTCCAGGTCTTCCATACAAATGCGAAGGGCCACCCCTGGTCTTCCAATACGAAATAAGCCAATGGGCTAGCATTGGTGTTGTCACACCCCCGACCGAGGCGGCGGAACACGTCGGGCTGTGCGACTAAGTTCATGGATCACAGGTAAACTGAACATATAGCACAAGTACAACAATAAACAAAATAGCATTAATGTTCCATCTTGATATTTGAATACAAGGTTTTAATAAATAATAATAATACATGAGTTGCCTTAACGGATAGGCATATAATACAATAGTAAGTAAACTAGGTCACCTGTAATCCAATCTGTCTTGAATATATGTTTAGTGATTTCCTGAGAATACATGTAGTTTTGAGGGTCAACACAAGGTTGGTGAGAGTTACATGTTTTCTACTAAAAGCAGTAATACTTTTAATAAGTCTAAAAAATATTATCTTTGTATGTATAATAATACTTAAAACAGTGTTTGCAACGAGTCTTTAAAACCCCAAAATGTATTTCTGTATAAGTAAATCCTTACTTTAAACTTTGTTTGTAAAGAATCTTTGAATATCCTTGAAACCCAAACTGTATTTTTACATAAGTAATTCCATACTTAAAATAGTTTTGAAATCAACCAAGCCCATGGTTGGTAGTGATATATATATATATATATATATATATATATATATATATATATATATATATATATATATATATATATATTCTAGTTAATGTTTATAGTGAGTCCTATAACCGAGCTACGTGATTTGAGTTGTAACGTCCGTGTTTCTAGGCTAGGCATTAATGATGATGAAATAGTCTAGGTCAACCTTTGTAACTCATTTTGAGGAAATAAAGAGGAATTATTTGATTATTATGTGAATTATGTGTTTTATGCTTAAATAAGATTTAATTAATTAAGAATAAATATGAGCATCGAAAATAAATATTAGATAAAGTCGATATGTATTAAGAAAGTTGTAGTGGTCGTGACAAGGATTCTGGATATATAAAGAATACCGAAATCCGAGTTATAACGAAGAAGTTATGACCTGTCGAAGTTCCGCGACAAAAACCGGCACGGTGCCGAATGACGTAAAAAGTGACTTTTTTTGATAAAATACTTTTTAGCCTTGGTGATCTAAATGAAAGTTGTAGTGTTCGTTAAACCGAGAGTATGTATAAAAAGAACGTCCAAATCTGACTTCGTATGAGGAAGTTATGATTTTTCTAAGTTTCAGCTTAGCAGTAGACAACTAAAAACTCGAATTTTAGATTGAGTGATTTTTAGCCGACACAACCTAAACGAGAATCGAAGGTCTCGTCAATAGTAGTACAACGGTAAAAAGACAGACGAAAACGGACGTCGGATGAAGAAGTTATGAATTTTTAACGGATTTCCTGTCCCGGTCTGTTAAAAATAATAATATTAAAATTAAATTCAAAATTAGCCGATGAAGTCTAAACGAAAGTTGTAGAGCATATTTTTACCTACGTGTGCATATAAAGAACGTAAAAAACGGAGCCCGTATGCGAACGTTATGGATTTTAGAAGTTTTGGCTCAAAAATCGAGAAAAACACGAAATCCGAGAAATTTCGCATGGTCCGGAATAGGCCACGTCACCTCGCCTGCGGAGCTGCCCCGTGTCCGATCTCGGTGATTCATTAGACGCATGTCCGATCCGGAGAGTCGTCCGAAGCGCGGTCCAATAGGCGTCTGACGCGTGCCCGGTGACTCCTCGCATTCGAAGTCGCCTCACCTCACATCCGACGTGTGTCGCACCAGGTGTCCGAGCCTCGCATGCGCTCCACCTGCCCCTCGCATCTGCTGCCATGTGTTCGCTTCTCAGCCCTCGGATCCGAAGCCTCCCCCTATAAATAGAAGAGTGCGAACCCTCCCGGTGGTAATTTGAAAAATTGCCATATTTCACCCCTAAACCAATATTTCTTCCATTCCAACTTCCCCCAAAGCCCCGATATTATACCGAACACCCAAAATACGTTCCGAAGTGCCCGAACACCCGGAAAAATTTATCTTTTCGGTTTTGAAGCGCAAACCTCGCAGAGCCCGGTTTCTCAATAAAACTCTCGGTTTTATTAGAAATGATTGTTTTAGGGAACGAAGTGCTGCCCAATTATCGTTAAATCAAGTGAGTGTGTAGTCACTTTCATCTTACACATATATATGAAGTATTTTCCATAAAATATGTGCTATGTGTAATTATATTAATTGTTTATTTGAGATGACTGTTGAACAAATGTTTTATACAAGTTTTAAACTGTATATGTATTTTTATCTACAAATATGTTGGGTAAAAAATGGGTAGACGAAATAGTCGATGTGTGTTAAAATGATGAGAGGCCTCGATGTTGTTGTTGTTGTTGTTGTAGTCATCTAGCGGAGTATAGATGACGACCACAGACCTTTCTAGACAGTCTAGCGGAACACTAGCAGGTTCGCAACTTGTAGGTGTTGGTGAACTATATGTTCATTGGTGTTCTCCATCCCCTCATGGTTGCCTTTAGGACATGTATGGCTGAGGAGTCCCCTTAGCAGTAATGTCCATCCCGATGATAATCCTTAGGCTAGGTCCCTTGTGATAGGTGTTTAGGGACGTAAAGTGAGGATAACGGGAATGGGTAATCAGGGTTATTGTTGATTGATGAACTTAATAAGTTTATTATTATTGTGGGTTGAAAATCCTATATGCTCACCAGGCTCCCAAGCTTGACCCACTCAGCTTTTTATATTACAGGTAGTGGACCCCGAGCATAGTCGGATGATGATGAGAGATTTTTGGATTATAGGCCAGTAGTTGTAAATAACTGTTGTAAGGATTATAATGTCTTGTTTATGCTTTTGATCTGTATCAGAACATGACATCCCGAGGTTTTGATATAAAATGAAAATATATATTTCTTAAAGAAAGGTTTTGATAAATTTTTATCATGTTTTGTTTTGGGAAAAATTCCGAAACATCTTTTAAAAGGATTACTCTGATTTTATTTTAAAAGCATAAACTAAATCGGTCTTTTTTGGCCGAGAAATTAGGGGATGTCATAGTTGGTATCAGAGCACTAGTTTAAGCGAACTAGGAATCTGTATGATTTCTAGACTTAAACTTAGAATGCTAAGTGATGATTGTGAGATGAGTGTCTAGTATATTTTAGACACGAGCACTAGTTTATTTTAGGAAAGATGCCTAAACTGTTTTTATGTGCTAAATGCTATATGTTTGCCATATATGCCATTAATTGTTCGGATATATGGTCTGTTGCCGAACGGATCTGGAAACCTTATGTGTTTAGGATTCTAAGCGTACGATTACGATATTAGAACTAGCACGTGAACGTTTTGGAGTGATAAGGAGAATTTAAACGTCTATCATGAATAAAGATCTAAATTCGCCTTATTTGGCATATAGATCAAATGGCAAGAACTCGAAGTGGAGCTGGAAATGCAAATAGAAACCAGCAACCTCAACCCCAACTGGTGCAACAGGTGCCTATAGCAGGAGCTGCACCAGAACCCATCACCATGGCTGGAGTACAAGCCATGATTCAGACAATGATGGCTGAACAAAGGGTGGAAATGAGGCAAATATTGCTGAAGAATAGGAGTGAACCTTCAATTCCTGTTGAACAACCTTAATTAAATGACAGTCGGTCTGGGGAAGGAAACAATAGTAGATCTGTTGGTCAAAATGAACCGCTTGTGGTTGGGAGAAATAACCACGAGGATAGAGTGGAGAGAAATGGATGCAAGTATAAAGACTTTATGACTTGCAACCCATCAACTTTCACTGGAAAAGAAGATCCCGTCGGAGTATTGGATTGGATCTCGGAAATGGAATTGGCTTTCATGACATGTGGTTTCCAAGGCAAGTTACAAACCATATTTGCGGTGCGTCAGTTCAGAGTTAGAGCTGTTCGTTGGTGGAACACTCTGGGGAAAACCCTAAGCCCTAATGAGCCACTGCAACTGACTTGGGCAGAGTTCTTGGTGCAATTCAAGCGCAAGTACTGCTCGGCCCAAAATGTGCTAGAGCTAGAAAACCAATTTCTGACGTTGAAAAATGGAAGTATGACAGTTGATGAATACACAAATAGCTTCACAGACAAAATGGAGTTTGCTTTGCGTATTGTCCCAGATGAGCTGACAAAAATCGACAGGTACGCAAAGGGAATTCCATGGGGGTATGCAGTGCCAATGCGTCAGGCACTTACTTTAGAGGCAACTATCTGGGCTGCCAAGTCTGTTGAAGATATGATTAAAGGGAGAGCTTCCAGCAAGGTTGAAGTTGGAGAAAAGAGAGAGTTTGAAGGAACTTCAGGTTCTAATAAAAAGAACAAATTCTCGAAGACTTGTTCGAGGAAATTCGGAGGAGGAGTCGACGCCAAGTGGTGTGACAAGTGTAAGAAGAAATATACTGGGAAATGTAGCGATGAAGTCACTTGTTACAAATATGGAAAACCTGGGCATTATGCCAATGAATGAACCTTCAATAAGAAAGTCTGTTATGGGTGCAATGAAGAGGGGCACATTTTGAAGGATTGCCCGAAGAAGAAGGATGCAGCAAAGCCCAATCTTCCACCAAAGCCGAATGCGAGAGCCTTTCAGATGACACTTGAAGCTGCGAAAGAAGAAGCTGATGTCGCTTCATGTACCTTTCTCGTAAATGAATTGCCTGCCCAAATTTTGTTTGATTCTGGAGCCAATTACTCCTTTATTTCGCATGAATTTGGTAGAAAACTAGCTTTGCCTGTTGATAGACTAGTTAATGCTTTAATAGTCGAGGTTGCTAGTGGCAAGTTTATACCTGTTAGCCATCGTATGAAAAAACCTTCATTGACTTGAATGGGAATAAGTTCCACGATGAATTATTGCCTATCGAGTTAAACGGTTTCGACATCGTTCTAGGAATGGATTGGCTTAGCGCCAATGATGCCGAAATATTGTGTAGGAAGAAGATAGTAAAAGTAAAACCGCCAGGGAAGGAGTCGTTTATGGTGTATGGAGACAAACGCAGAGTAAACTCTGGAATCGTTTCCCTAATGAAAGCCATAAAGTGTTTGGCCAAGGGATGTACATCATATCTAGCATTCGTGATCGATGCTAAGAAGGAAAAGAAGGAGGTGCAGAATATTTCGGTGGTGTGTGACTATCCGGAAGTCTTTCCCGAAGATCTTCCCTGATTGCCCCCTGATTGACAAGTAGAATATCGTATCGACTTGTTACCAGGAACGACGCCAATAGCAAAAGCACTGTATCGATTAGCACCAACAGAGATGAAAGAGCTTATGACACAACTTCAGGAACTATTGGACAAAGGTTTTATTCGACCTAGTTCATCACCCAGGGGAGCTCCGGTGTTATTTGTAAAGAAGAAAGACGGGAGCATGAGAATATGCATCGATTACAGAGAGCTGAATAAGGCAACAATAAAGAACAAGTACCCGTTGCCGAGGATTGATGACCTGTTCGATCAGTTGCAAGGTTCGAGCTATTTCTCGAAGATCGATCGTAGGTTAGGATATCATCAGCTAAAGGTAAGAGAGCAGGATATTGAGAAGACTGCGTTCAGAACAAGATATGGACACTATGAGTTCTTGGTTATGTCGTTTGGACTGGCCAATGCCCCAACATCTTTCATGGATTTGATGAATAGGGTTTGTAAACCATACCTTGATAAATCCGTGATAGTGTTCATAGATGATATTTTGATTTATTCAAAAAGCAAGCAGGAGCATGACAAGCATCTGCGTGAAGTGCTAGAAGTTCTGAAAAAGGAGAAGCTGTATGCAAAGTTCTCCAAATGTGAATTTTGGATTCAAGAAGTCCAATTTTTGGGTCATGTGGTTAACCAAGAAGGGATAATGGTTGACCCAGCGAAGATTGAAGATGTGATGAAGTGGGAACAACCGAAAAGTCCTACGGAGATCCGAAGCTTTTTAGGATTAGCTGGATATTATCGAAGATTTATCCAAGGCTTTTCTTCGATCGCTACTCCATTAATAGCTTTGACCCACAAAGGAGCTACTTATACTTGGAATGAGAAGCATAAGGAAGCTTTTGAGAAGTTAAAGAAGAAATTATGTGAAGCACCGATTCTTTCTTTGCCTGAAGGACTTGATGACTTTGCAGTTTATAGCGATGCATCTGGAGTTGGGTTAGGTTGTGTTCTGACCCAAATGGATAAAGTGATAGCATATGCATCGAGGCAATTGAAAGATAATGAAAATAACTACCCCACTCATGATCTGGAGTTGGCAGCGGTAATATTCGCCTTAAAGATATGGAGGCACTATCTTTATGGCACTAAATGAAAACTTTTTACTGATCATAAGAGTCTTCAATATCTCTTTAATCAGAAGGAATTGAACATGAGGCAACGACGCTGGCTAGAGTTACTCAAGGACTACGACTGTGAGATACTTTACCACCCTGGTAAAGCAAATGTTGTTGCTGATGCTCTCAGTCGGAAGGTAAACCTTGAAAAGAAAAGGCCAAGAGCGTTGAGAATTGAAGTTGTCTCGACAATTGTGGAAAGTATAAAGAAAGCTCAAGAGGAAGCTTTAAAGAAAAATGACCGAAAGGAAGAACGTTTGGGAAAAACGTTAGTGTTTGATACAAACGGTCAAGGACTGAAGGTATTCCAAGATAGGATTTGGGTACCTAAGACGGAGGAGTAAGAGATCTTCTGATGGAAGAAGCTCACAAGACCATGTACTCGATTCATCCCGGCAGCAAAAAAATGTATAGGGATCTAAAACCCTACTACGGGTGGCCGACGATAAAGCTCGATGTTGCTAAGTATGTGGCCGAGTGTGTAACATGTGCTAGGGTTAAGGCACAACATCAGAAACCGTATGGGAGTTTAGAACCTTTACCTGTACCCATGGTTAAATGGAAAGACATCACCATGGATTTCGTGACTAAACTGCCCAGAACAAAGAACGGTCACGACATGATTTGGGTGGTCGTTGATCGCTTCACTAAGAGTGCGCATTTCATAGCAACCAACGAGAAATGGTCTATGGATAAGCTTGCGAATTCTTATGTGAAGGAAACTGTGAGGCTTCACGGTGTTCCATTAACGATTGTATCAGATCGTGACGGTCATTTTACCTCAAGGTTTTGGAGGAGTCTACAAGAGGAATTGGGTACCAAGTTGTGTTTGAGTACAGCTTACCATCCGCAAACCGATGGTCAGAGCGAACGAACAATTCAAACGTTGGAGGATATGCTGAGAGCATGTACCCTGTAATTCCAAGGTAACTGGGATGAACACTTACCTCTAGTAGAATTTTCCTATAATAATAGTTTCCACTCGAGCATCAAGATGGCACCTTATCACGCTTTGTATGGAGAAAAGTGTCGAATGTCGTCATGTTGGCTGGAAGCTGGGGAAAAGCAGTTTATGGGACCTGAAATAGTCCATCAGACTGCTGAAATGTTGAAAGTGATTAGGGAAAGGATATTAGCTGTTCAAGATCGTCAAAAGAGTTATGCTAACAAGAAAAGACAACCGATATCATTCGAAGTTGGAGATTCGGTTTTACTTAAAGTCTCGCCGTGGAAGGGACTTATAAGATTTGGTAAGAGGGGAAAATTGAGTCCAAGGTTTATTGGACCGTTTAAAGTTCTTCAGAGGATCGAGAATCAAGCTTACAAGCTAGAATTACCATAAGAACTAGAGGGTATTCATAACACCTTCCATGTGTGTTATTTGAGGAAGTTCATGGGAGATGTACCCGACATAATTCCAATTTCTGAATTAAGATTGGATGAAAACAAGAGGTTAATTGAAGAACTAGAGGCAATCGTTGACCGTAAGACTAAGAAGTTGCGACGCAAAATGGTCGATTTAGTGCTTGTGCGATGGAAACATACGAATGGGCCAAATCTCACCTGGGAAACGGAGAGTGATATGATGAGTCGCTATCCACATTTGTTTGCTGATGTGTGATTCCGGGGACGGAATCATCCTAAGGGGGAGAGAATTGTAACGTCCGTGTTTCTAGGCTAGGCATTAATGATGATGAAATAGTCTAGGTCAACCTTTGTAATTCATTTTGAGGAAATAAAGAGGAATTATGTGATTATTATGTGAATTATGTGTTTTATGCTTAATTATTAGGATTTAATTAATTAAGAATAAAAATGAGCATCGAAAATAAATATTAGATAAAGCCGATATCTATTAAGAAAGTTGTAGTGGTCGTGATAAGGATTCCGGATATATAAAGAATACCGAAATCCGAGTTATAACGAAGAAGTTATGACATGTCGAAGTTCCGCGACAAAACCGGCACAGTGCCGAATGACGTAAAAAGTGAGTTTTTGATAAACTACTTTTTAGCCTTGGTGATCTAAATGAAAGTCGTAGTGTTCGTTTTACCAAGAGTATGTATAAAAAGAACGCCAAATCTGACTTCGTATGAGGAAGTTATGATTTTTCTAAGTTTCAGCTTAGCAGTAGACAGCTAAAAACTCAAATTTTAGATTGAGTGATTTTTAGCCGACACAACCTAAACGAGAATCGAAGGTCTCGTCAATAGTAGTACAATGGTAAAAACACAGACGAAAACGGACGTCAGATGAAGAAGTTATGAATTTTCAACGGATTTCCTGTCCCGGTCTGTTTAAAATAATAATATTAAAATTAATGTCAAAATTAGCCGACGAAGTCTAAACGAAAGTTGTAGAGCATATTTTTACCTACGCGTGCATATAAAGAACGTAAAAAACGGAGCCAGTATGCGAAAGTTATGGATTTTAGAAGTTTTGGCTCAAAAATCGAGAAAAACACGAAATCCGAGAAATTTCGCATGGTCCGGAATAGGCCACGTCACCTCGCCTACTGAGCTACCCCGTGTCCGATCTCGGTGAGTCATCATACGCGTGTCCGATCCGGAGAGCCGTCCGAAGCGCGGTCCAATAGGCGTCTGACGCGTGTCGCACCAGGTGTCCGATCCGGAGAGCCATCCGAAGCCGCCTCACCTCACATCCGACGCGTGTCGCACCAGGTGTCCGAGCCTCGCATGCGCGCCACCTGCCCCTCGCATCTGTTGCCATGTGTTCGCTTCTCAGTCCTCGGATCCGAAGCCTCCCCCCTATAAATAGAAGGGTGCAAACCCTCCCGGTGGTAATTTGGAAAATTGCCATATTTCACCCCTAAACCCATATTTCTTCCATTCCAACTTCCCCCAAAGCCCCGGTATTGTACCAAACACCCAAAATACGTTCCGAAGTGCCCGAAGACCCGGAAAAATTTATCTTTTCGGTTTTGAAGCGCAACCCTCGCAGAGCCCGGTTTGTCAATAAAACTACCGGTTTTATTAGAAACGATTGTTTTAGGGAACGAAGTGCTGCCCAATTATCATTAAATCAAGTGAGTGTGTAGTCACTTTCATCTTACAAATAGATATGAATTATTTTCTATAAAATACGTGCTATGCGTAATTATATTAATTGTTTATTTGAGATGACTATTGAATAGATGTTTTATACAAGTTTTAAACGGTATATGTATTTTTATCTACAAATATGTTGGGTAAAACATGGGTAGACGAAATAGTCGATGTGTGTTAAAATGATGAGAGGCCTCGATGTTGTTGTTGTTGTTGTTGTTGTTGTTGTAGTCGTCTAGCGGAGTATAGATGACGACCACAGACCTTTCTAGACAGTCCAGTAGAACACTAGCAGGTTCGCAACTTGTAGGTGTTAGTGAACTATATGTTCATTGGTGTACTCCACCCCCCTCATGGTTGCTTTTAGGACATGTATGGCTGAGGAGTCTCCTTAGCAGTAATGTCCATCCCGATGATAATCCTTAGGCTAGGTCCCTTGTGATAGGTGTTTAGGGACGTAAAGTGAGGATAACGGGAATGGGTAATCAGGGTTATTGTTGATTGATGAACTTAATAAGTTTATTATTATTGTGGGTTGAAAACCCTATATGCTCACCAGGCTCTCAAGTCTGACCCACTCAGCTTTTTATATTACAAGTAGTGGACCCCGAGCATAGCCGGATGATGATGAGAGATTTTTGGATTATAGACCAGTAGTTGTAAATAACTGTTGTAAGGCTTATAATGTCTTGTTTATGCTTTTGATCTGTATCGGAACATGACATCCCGAGGTTTTGATATAAAATGAAAATATATATTTCTTAAAGAAAAGTTTTGATAAATTTTTATCATGTTTTGTTTTGTGAACAAATTCCGCAACATCTTTTAAAAGGATTACTCTGATTTTATTTTAAAAACATAAACTAAATCGGTCTTTTCTGGCCGAGAAATTAGGGGATGTCACATGAGTGTACCTCATACAACGCTTCATTGGACGTTGTAGTAAAAACAAAGTTTTAAAAACCGGTTCGAACCGGCCGGTCGAACCGGGAACCGGTGTAGTGTCCGGTTTAATTAGGACCGGTTTTATGTTAGATTCGATGCCGGTGTGAACCGGCCGGTTATTGTTATTTTCCGGTTGTAATGATCCGGATTCGTTTAAACGGGTGAGAAAAACTTTTTGGGCTAAAATATGGAATGCGTGTTGCAGCAAGTATAGCATGTTACAATTTACATTGAATGTTAAAGCACAGTAGGTCAATTTTTTTTATCTCTCGTTATCTCCATGGTCGACGTAATCAATAGTTCAATACTTAATCTTCCATAATAACGTTGCTCTTTTTTAATCTAGCATTCATCTTCGAAAGCCGCAACCTACTACAGTCTACAGGTAAGAATTGAGCACATGTGTTTTTTTAGTTCAATTTTAATCGGTGAACCTACGATCCATAGTTCATACATGATACATGACTTTAATTAAGTCAATTGAAAAAAATCAATACATAAGTCCTATCCTCTTTACTTTCACCATACATTATTCTAATTAATTTTGGTTATGACTTATGAACGATTACCCACTGTTTAAGTTTATTATATATATATATATATATATATATATATATATATATATATATATATATATATATATATATATATATATATATATATATATATATATATATAGGGAAGGGTTATTTGGAAAACAAAAAAAACCCTAAAAATCATAAAAATGCATAAAAAAAATACCAAGACATCACAAAACTTTTTTTTGAATTTTTTTATCAAAAAATCGCAGCATTTTTTACAATTTCGCTGAAAAAAAAAAAATCAATTTTTTTTTTTTTTTTGTAAAAAAAAAAATTTCGAAATTTTTTTTTTCAGCGATTTTGACCTAAAAGTTGCGATTTTTTGATAAAAAAATTCAAAAAAAAGTTTTGTGATCTTTAAGTATTTTTTTATGCATTTTAATGATTTTTAGGGTTTTTTTTAGGGTTTTTTGTTTTCCATAGAACCTAAACCTATATATATATATATATATATATATATATATATATATATATATATATATATATATATATATGGAACTTCAAAAATTGTTTGGTCAGTCAATTTGTATTTGTCAAATTTTGTTAGTTTTAGTTTATTTATGTTTGTTATTCTGATTTTGAAATTGTTCTCTGGTTTTATAATACAGTTTAACATGGATTCTAGAGACAAACAACCAATGGAAACACAATCTCAATCACAACCTTTCGTTCAATCAAATGTAAGAACGAAGACGGATAAAGCATGGGAAACAAGAGTTACATATGTAAATTTTGTCAAAAAGTTTGGCGTGGTGGTGGCATAAGCAGAGCTAAGAAACATCTTGCCAGTGTTATTGTGACATATCAATTTATACTAAAGTATCTCCAGAAGTTCGTTTCTTAATGCAAGGTCTTTTGAAAGGAACGACACAAAGGGAAAAACGTAAAGCTAGTGGTGATGGCATAAATAATGTTACTATCTCGGATGACGATGAAGAGACGGAAGAAACACAAAATCGAAATGTCAAAGCACGACCTAATAAAGAAAGAAAACGGAAAGGTACATCAAGTTTTCATCATTTCTTCACAAAAGGTATAAATGATCCTTCTCAACCCACTATTAAATCTGCCATGCAAACTAAGCAAAAAATACATGAGGTCGATTTAGCAATTGCGATGTGGTTCTATGATGCGTGTGTACCTATGAATGCTTGTAACTCTCCTTATTTTCAACATATGGTAGATAAAATAGCAGGTTTTGGTCATGGGTACAAAGCACCTAATTATCATGCTAGGAGGGTCAATTTATTGTCAGATGCAAAGAAGTCTATTTCATTGTTAATTGATTCATATAGAAGTCAATGGATTGAAAGTGGTTGCACAATTATGAGTGATGGGTGGAGTGATAGTAGGCAATGCCATTTGATAAATTTTTTGGTTTATTGTCCGAAAGGAATATCATTTCTTAAATATGTTGATGCATCTGATATAGAGAGTAATGCTTCAAATTTGTGTAATTTGTTTTGTTGAGATTGTTGAAATGGTAGGACACAAGAATGTGGTTCAAATTGTTACTGATAATGATGCCAATTACAAACTTGCTGGTAATAACCTATGTGAAAGATGTCCTTCTATTACTTGGTCTCCATGTGCAACACATTGTCTTAATCTTATATTAAAGGATGTTTCAGAATTAGATAATGTAAAAAGTTTGGTCACTCTTGCGTCTAGGGTTACTGTTTTTATTTACAATCATAAGTGGCCCTTGAATTGGTTAAGAAAAAGAGATGGTTGGACAGAAATCATCCGTCCAGGTGCTACCCGTTTTGGTACTGCGTTTATTGCATTGAAAAGTTTGTATGACCATAAAGCCGATTTACAAGCAATGGTCATATCTAACGACTTTAAGAAGATGTTGAAAGTGAGAAATGCGGTTGAATGTAAAGATATTGTCTTGAATGAAAATTTTTGGAAAAATTGTTTGATTACGGTAAAAGTGATGACTCCTTTGTTAAGGCTTTTGCGGTAATGTGATTCAGATGAAAAACCTGCATTGGGTTATGTTTATGAGGGAATGTATCGGGTAAGAAGAGGGGTAAAGGAATTATTTAAGAAGAAGAAAGAATTATACAAGCCTTATACTGACATAATTGATCGTCGTTGGGATAGAATGCTAAGAAAAAGTATTCATTGTGCAGCGTATTGGTTAAATCCAGTTTTTCAGTATAATCAGGAGAATGTTTGTTCTAAGAGAGAGGTGTTTCAAGGTGTTCTCGGTATGGTTGAGAAGAATTTTTCTGGTACAAGCATTTTAGATCTTACACTATCTCTAGGCAAGTTTCGTGACAGTGAAGGTACTTTTGGTAGATATAGTGTCATTGCTTCTCGTACTAGTACACGTCCAGGTAAAATTTTACTTTTGTATACTATTATTAACTATATTATTGTGAAATATATTTTTTTCTTACCATTTTATTTGTAGATGAGTGGTGGAAGTTATTTGGTGGAGATACTCCAATATTACAAAAGTTTGCTATTAGAATAATAAGTCAAACCGCATCTTCTTCCGGTTGTGAACGTAATTGGAGTGTCTTTGAAAGGATTCACACAAAAAAGAGGAATAGGCTGGAACATCAAAGACTAAATGATCTTGTATTTGTGCACTACAACTTGCGTTTAAAAAATAGGTATGTTATATTATAATAAAATATTTAATTAATAGCAATGTCATTTTATTTTTACAACTTTTTTTGTGAATGATTTTGTAGACTCAAGGTTGATAAAAGGTCTTACGATCCTATTGACTATGAATGTATTGATAAGACAGATTTTTGGGTGGTTGAAAAAGAGCCGGAAGGAGAACTTGATTACAATGATTTAGAAAATATGATTGACGAAGAAGAGCATGAACCGACTTCTCAAACACAAGGTGACATTTTTTACCATAAATATTAATATAGTGTTATAATTTTAGTTTATTATTAATCTATTTTGTGACATTAACATTGTTTTTTTTATATTGTAGAAAAAGAAACCGATCCTGTTTTTAATAATGATGAAGTTGACAGTGAATTTCATTTATTAAGCGATCGTGAGATTGATGCATATAACACTCCAATGTCTCAAGATCCATAATTTGATTTAATCTTGATGCGTTACTTTTAAGCTAAAACTATATTTTTTTTAGGTATTACCTTTTACATTTTTTTGGATGTATTTGGATTGATATAAAACTTATGGCAATGTGTTTTTAATGTGTTTGGATTGATCTACAAATTTTGTCATATGCATTTTTATTGTTTGAACGTGTGGATGTTAAATTATTGGTTTTATATAATTATATATATGCAGGAAAAAAATAAAAAACATAAAAAAATTAGAAAACCGGTTGAACCGGCAGTTAAACCGGTCAAACCGGAAACCGGTCACCAGACCGGTTCAACTAAAAAACCGGTTTTTAAAACATTGAGTAAAAATTGTATACACCTATCACCCGATTTGATTGATCGGTCAATGTTGTAGGTAGCAACCGCAGGTGGAGATGTCAACCCTGTATATATATATATATATATATATATATATATATATATATATATATATATATATATATCTCGCTCCGAAGATTAACGGTTACAGTAGTATGGGTATGCTAAGTGTTTAAACTCAGCTAATGAATAACGTCTCACTAAAAATCCCTTAACTAAAAAGTTGGTGAATAACTCTCAGCCCTAACTTAATTGTGATTAAGTCACTAGACATAATGAATATGGTTGTATAAAGGTTATAAAAGCCGAGTATGTTTGACATGTGTGTAAAAGTGTAATGTGTTCGCTTTTATAAAAATGAATGTTTCAAATTAATGAACATATATACATGTATAAATGTTGTGTACTTAAATATATAAATGAACATGCATAGTAATAGCTTGAATCATTGAAATACTACAAAATTTTATAATGTGTTTGTTATAATATACAATGTCAAATAAAAATCATATAATTTTCTATCGTATAATATTTGTTGTGGGAAATGGTTGTTTCAAGATAAAATAACCATAATACGTATACGAAAAATTTATACTAGTTTATTCGTAACAATAAATTGTTAAATAATAATTTTTATAAACTAGATTTATTGTATTTTCACATAAAAAGGAAATTGATTTGTATAAACAAAATAATTAGGCACATAACCCCCCCCCCCCCCCCCCCCTCCGAAATAATTAAAATATTAAAAAGGGGCCGTAAGCACTCACCCTTGAAGTATGAGTTCCAATCGTTCAAAATCGCATTCTTTGAGAAGCTTGACGTGAGAAACCGTAAATCCACAATTCTTGAACTATGAAATACTTCTCGGTACCATTTCGTAACAAATTTGTACTACTGGGGACTGATTTGTAACTTCACTAAAGTATAGGGGCTTTTTGGTAATTTAAATAAATGGTTAGGACTATTTTTGTAAAAAAAAGTACCAAATGAGGGGTTGTTTTAAACAAATAGGTTTAATGTTTGGGTTTGGGACTAATTTTGTAAGGTATTTGTCGAATGTGGGTAGATTTTGATATATTGAAATGCAAGTTTGAGTTTCTTTAAAATTTGACTTGGTCAAAATCAAACGTGTTTTTGTTGAAGCCTTGGAGACGATCGGCTGGTCAAACTTAAAGGAAATTAGGGCTTATTTGTCCCCGTCATTTGTTGAAGTATGAAAGGAATAAACGAAAGCATGTGGAGTTGGGTGATTGCAGTCGGGAAGAGACGCACGAAGGCAGGGGGAAGGAAAATGCGAGGGCTCGCGACTTATGAAGAAGTATCGTCGGAGGCGTTTCCGGTGTTCGGTCGAACCGAAGGAAGAGAAGAGACGAAAGCAGTGAGGCTCTGTCTCTTCCCGTCCGGCTGCTAGATGCGAGGGAAGATGAGGTCCGAAGAGACTGAGGGGGATCGGTCCGGGGAGGCGTCGCGAGCAGCGGCGTCAGTGAAGATGAGACCTTCGGAGTTTTTTGGTCGCTAGGAACAGAAGAGAGAGTGTGAGGGTGGGACTGTGGTGGTTGCACTGTGGCCTCACGGTCGGCTGTTCATCGACGAAGATGGAGGCGAACAGAGATAGGGATGGTGGAACAAGGAGAGCAGGCGAGGGGGTCCGGTGGTTTTTGCTTGAATATCACAGGTCGTTTTCTTCTTCTTCTTCTTCTTCTTCTTCTTCTTCTTGTTTCCGATCAATCAATAGGTAAAAATGGCCTTTTGGGATGTTGTTTGTTTTATCATGAATCTATGGAATGAACAAATTAGATATTTTGGGTTTGCTTTTGACAGAAAATCGATGGGGTTGTTGCTTTTTGACTAGGGAAAGTAGGAAAACAGATGAGGAAAGGGGTGTTTGAGTAGTGCTTGTCATCGGGGGAGAGGGAGAACGGGGCTGCCTCTTCTTGACTTTCACAGGTAAAAATCCTAACTTGTGGTGTGTGTTCTTGACTGAAACAACAAAAATTGGAGGATACTAGTATAACCGATTCCTCATAAATCAGATGGGTGTTGATGTGTTGTTTATTTGGATATTTATTGACAGGTAAGTGAAGGAGAAGAAAGGTGGAGTGTTAGGTTGAGGGTAGTGTAGGGAAGAGGGTAAACCTGATTGAGGATGATTCTTTATTTGATTGTAATTGTACATACAGATTGGTCTTCTTGCAAATGTAGCTATTTTTTAATTAAGATATGGGGGGATATGGGGATTTACTTAGAATGATCTTGATAGATTAGGATGGTATTTGAGTATTATGATTTGTACAACATATACTTGTATAAATATTTTTATGATTTTGGGGAAGATTTTGGTTATATAATAATTTGTATAAATTGTTCACAATTTCCTTTTTACATAATATTTTGTAATATTTTGTAATATGCCTTTATTTTTTTATAATAATAGTAATTTTTTTTTATATTTTCTTCCATTTTAAGTTTTCTATCGTCCATTATAGCAATGTACTTTTTTCCCATGTAAAATTTATGTTATTGATTTACAAATATATTTTTTCTGTTTATATTTTATATGATCATCATACATGTACATAAATTCACACAACATCAAATTTATTTGACTTTATATAGTAATCTGCTTAAATGTTAAAGTTTCCTAAACTTTTATTTATCTATTTCTTATAATTATTTAATTGTGTCCTGCACAAGGTTATCAAGATCGGGATCCTACTTATGATCGTTTTTGGGTTTGCAAGATCGGGATCGAGATCCTAAGATCCTACAAAATAAAATATAATTTTAATTTATAGTTTTTAATCATGAAAAATATTTCAAACATTCAATTTTTCGTTCAAAAGTTATAAAAACTTCGAAATATTATTCATAATTCACAATAAAAAATGATAAATGGCAAATTGGTAAAGGGTAAAAGACATAAAATGGAAAAAATATTTCATTTGCAAAAAAAAAAAAAAAATGAAGGTAAGGTAGGATCGGATCGGATCTCGATCCTACGATCCTACCAATGATCTTACGATCCTACCTGCGATCGTACCCAAAATACGATCCGTTTACGATCCGCATCGTTTTTCATACCTGAGATCGTAGGATCGTACGATCCTACGATCATGGTCGCAATTTTGACAACCATGGTCCTGCATAACTAATAATATAGTTTATTAGTTTTGTCAACAATTGTTTTCGTTAGTTTACTAGGTTTACCACATACCAAATTTCCACTTACATAATATCATTACGTGTTTCATATATAAGTATACTAGTTTATAACCCGTGAAACCACGATTATAAAATTAATTAAACTTTCATAATAAAAATTTATAATTATTAATCAATTATTTTAAATAAATCATTTTAAATAAATTATTAATTAGGAGATATACCAAAATTTTAAAGTTATTATAAATTCAAATTTAACATATAATTAGAAAATGTAAATTTAAATTTTGAAATGAGTTGTCTAATATATCTACATGACACATGACATAATATTAATGAGTAGTTGTATTAGAGTGACACTTGGCAAATGGAGATTAAAACTATTCATTTATTAGCATAGGGATTTAGTATGGAACTATTCCAATTTGTGCAGGAAATTTATTTATCAATCTCAAAACAGTTAACGTACAACATGTACTCTCTCCAAAATATAAAATCTGAAAAGGACGGGGGCTAACGAACTCACATAAACCGACATTAAATTTATTTTAATTATTTTATTTTATATTTTCCGGACTACATGACCAATAATAGGAATCATGTCGAAAATCAATAGTTTAATGTTTCCCGATAATAAATCTGAAAACGTCTGATTTTTCAACTTCTATAAATACTTTTACTAAAAATATTCAAATATGAAATTAAATAATAGACTATGACATGAGTCCAAAATGCTTTCGAAATTTTCATTTGAGATGTGCAAGTCCCTCAACGGATACAAACTGTTTTAGCGATTTTTAAGAAATCAGTATTACACTCGTTTTGGATTCTTAAAACAGTCGTATCTTTTGCATACGAACTCCGTTTTTGATGTTCTTTATATTTTCGAAATCAGGGAAACACGTACTATGAGACTAGAGTGTTTGTATGGCTCACACCTGCTTAATACAAAATTTCAATTTTTCAGGCGTATTCTTAGGGTTGCAGTTTGAGCTGTTTGATTCGTTTGTCAGTTTACATATTTGGAAGTAAGATACCATCTGATATCTTATAATAGTTGAAATAACTCATTTATTTTACATTAGATGCACTAAAACTCAGTGAGTCAATTTACCAAGAGACTTACAGTGAACTTGACTGTTCACAATCTTTGACCTAAATTCCGGGATGTCACATTACTTCCCCGTTAAAGGAATTTCGTTCTGAAATTATTATGTTCTAGATTATTTTGTTCCATTATTATTTTGTTCTACTAGTGGAGGGAGCACCACTAAATAGTTGCGGATACTTTTGTTTCATTTGGTCCTCACGTTCCCAAGTAAACTTCGGCTCTCTACAAGAGTTCCGTCGGGCATTTACTGTAGTTATTCGACTTTGCTTGAGGCTTTTGATTTCTCGATCCATGATCTTCACCGGTTCCTTCACAAAATGAAGTTTAGTGTTGACCTGGATCTCATTGAGAGGAAAGACAAGGCTCTCATTGGAGAGACACTCCTTAAGATTTAACACGTGGAAGGTATCATGAACTTTATTTAGTTCTTGGGGTGAATTGAGTTTGTAAGCCACCGGGCAAATCCTTGCTAGGAATTCAAAAGTTCTGATGTACCGGAGGGTTTAGTTTACCTCGTTTTCCAAATCCAATGACACCTTTTCGTACTGCGACCTTTAGTAGGACACGATCTCCTATTTTGAATTATAAGGGTTTGTGTATTGTGTTAGTGTATCTTTTATGACGACTACGTGTTGTCTTTAGTCGTTCCTTTATTTGAAGGATCTTCTTTGTTGTTTTATGAATGATCTCAGGGTTAGTGAGTGGAGTATCTGCCGCATGCTTATTAGCCAGTTGGGTATCTCCAACTTCTGTCTAGCATATAAGAGAATGCCATTTACATCCATACAAGGCGTCGAATGGTGCGGAATACATGCCAGTGCATTAACTGTTGTTATATGGAAAACTCAAATAGTGGTGTGTCACACCCCCAAACCAAGGATGGCGGAAACGTCCGGGGGTGGAGGACTTCATGTATAGTATCACAACAACGAATATAATAGTGCTCAAAGTATATACAACCATCATAAATATAATTGAAAAGGTTACACCATGGAATAAGTTTACATGTTTCAAAATCAATTACATTATGATGACAAAATGAACTGTTTGACGATTTATCGTCCCATCCTCAAAATGTTGTTGGTTTTCCTATTTCACTGATTTCCTGAGAATACAAGTAGTTTTGAAAAAGTGTCAACAATTAAGTTGGTGAGTTCATAAGTGTTTTGTTTGAGAAAGAAACCGTTTTCCTTGTAAAAGCGACAAAGTATGTTTCCAGAAAATCCAATATTTTCTTCATTAAGTGTGAAATGAATGCTTCTATGTTATGCGATAATGTACCCTAGAAGGACCCATAGATTCCTTCTATATCGCCCAGCGTATATAAGTTATATAAAATTTAAGTTAAATAAACCGTTGAATATAATGGGTCTGTCCTAGGTCCACAACCAAACAAGGAACAGGAGATGAGGCGGGCCCACCAATTCTAAGTCGATTGTGACTAAATTCTTATATAACTCTATCATATACACTTAGCAATTATAGCTGAAGTCTAATAATTCTAGCTATATGTAGTTTTAATAGAAATATGTTTCCAAAGAAAATCCAATATTTTCTTTATAAAAGTTATGTAGTCCTAAATCCCAGGACCGAAAATAAACAAGTATTTTTCCATACTTAAAGATATAAAAATTGATTTTAAATCGGCATAAAACCCTTTTTGATTTGAGAAAAATCCTGTAAACTTTATGTGTTGTTAACTCCCTATGTGAGTCGCTATAACCATACTATGACTATGAACCTGCCACGACGTTTCTCAGGCGTCGAAAAGATAATGACACTTGTCACCTCAGACCTGCCGGTCTAGCTGTAGCTAGCAGCTCAGGTGTGGTCTGTCAAACCAATATAGATCTATACACAACTATCACGTTCTCCATACAAGAGACTCTGGTTATAACTACCAGGAATTTTAACATGTACTCTAGGAGTACTAAGAGGAATGTCTCACAATTTACGTTAACAAGTTTACGTGTGGTGTGCGTGAGTGTAAAACCTTTTTCTGTGGGAATAAAACCTTCCGAACTATGTTTGTTGTGTTAATGGAATCATAAACTATACCTATTATAGTTTATCATGTAATATATGAAAAAACCCATTTGTTTTGAGAGTGAAACCTTTTTCATGTGGTAAAAACCCATAAACTATGCTTATTGTAGTCTATTATATGTGTTCGAAATGAATGAAGAAACCTTATCATGAATGACTAAATTTCAGTTTATGATGATAAACTAACAACAAAATACATTCAATATTTAGAACTTATTGTTATACACTTTGCTCAACATAATACAAAGTGTTATGAAAGTTATAAGCTGTTAAGTAGTTTCTAACCGTCCTGCACTGTTTTAGAAAAATCATAGAAAAATCATACGAAGTCGAAAACTGAATCCGTAAATTCTGATAGTTCATAAAATGTGTCTAGTTTATTCATAATTTTTATTATGATTTTTAGAAGTCTTTAACTTGTGTTAAAATGTTCATATTCACAGACTGGTCCGAATTCGTTTCTGAAATGATAGGCAGTTTTGTAAAAATCACCATAAATCGTAGAAAAATCGTATGGAGATGTGAAAGTAGTCATTTTAAAGGTATGAACCTGAACTATTTGCGTCTAATACAGTTTTGAAAACTAAAATGTTTAAGTTGACCAAAACAGTCCATGAATGGAGTTAAACGTTTACGATGAAAGCTGTAGAATGAGTTTAGTTGTGTTCTTGGTGTTTTAACTTGTATTCCCCCCCTTAAAACTTAAGAAAAACATGAAAAGATAGGGGTATGAACTCACCTTGAGTGATTTCAGTAGGTGGATGATGGAGAAAAGAAATGTTCAACTCAAGAACACTTGGGAGATGCTTTGAAGATTTGAAGATCTAACACAATATGACGATATTTGTGTAAGCAATCTATGATTTGGATGAAGGATAGTAGAATATCTAAGTGTAGGAGGAATATACTTACCAATGTAGAAGGAAAGCTTGGAGACTAGCCTTGAATCTCGAAATTTAGAGAGAGAAAGTGAGAGAGAATGAAGTTTGTTCTTTGGTGGAAAATGAGAGAAATGTGAGGAGAGAGGAGTGTTTTCCAGCTCTTGACCAAGTGTGTGGCTGAAAAATGGTGGGAAAAGTACTATGGAATGACTAGGTATGGTGGAAGGACAAGGGGTTGTACTATGAAGGTATGGGGAGGTTGCTTGTGTCCTTGTCCAAAGGATAAGTCAATACTCCACCTAAATATCTCACCAAATAGATTTTATTCTAAGGCAAGGATTTTCCCCAAAATATAGATAAAATATAAATATTTAGGGTTTTATATGTCAAAATACGAGTTTGGGTGAAAATCCCGCGTTAAAATCTCGAAAAATGGGCTCAAAACGATAAAAATATTGAAAACCGGGTGAAAAGTGCAAATATCCGAAATTCAGGGCCGGAGGTTCGGTCCTAGCCCTTAGAACCGAGAGTAGATGGGGAAACCGAGAGTAGGGTTCGGCCTTCAGCTGCGCATCTCGGACCGAATCTGAAGTCCTCTCGGACCGAAAGTAAAGTCCTCTCGGACCGAAAGTGGGAAGGGGGAGCCGAAGGTCAGGTCTCGGTTCGGATTAGTCAGGGGACCGAAATAGACCGAGCCCTCTGTCCATTTCGGCTGAGAGGGTTTCGGTTCTGATGCAAGGTTTCGGTTCTCAGGATGTTTGGTTCTCAGTAGGTTCGGTTCCTAAGAAGGGTTCGACTCCTCAAGAGGTTTCGGTTCCTTAAGAGGGTTCGGCTCCTTAAGAGGTCTCGATTCCTTAAGAGGGTTCGGCTCCTTAAGGCTGTTTTTCGCATAGACTTCCGTTTTCGAGCGGTTTTCCACTAAATTAAGGGTCGGGATGCCCCGAGTGATTATGTAACCCCCGTAGATCCGGGCTAGTCAATTTAGAGACGATAAGCATCAAAAATGACTTTGTGATTGAAGATTATTTAGAAGGATTAATCTTAACTAAGGTATAGTATATATGTTACAAGGATTCCGTACATATAAAGAACGCCGAAATCCGAGTTATAACGAAGAAGTTATGACATGTTGAAGTTTCGCGACAGAACCGACACGATACAGCGCGACGTAAATAGTGAATTTACGTTAGAATGATATTTGGCCTTAGCGATCTAAATGAAAGTTGTAGAATACGTTAAACCGAGAGTGTGCATAAAAAGAACGTCTAAATCTGACTTTGTATGAGGAAGTTATGATTTTTCGAAGTTTCAGCATTAGCAGTATGCAGCCCGAAGTTCGAATATGAGATCGACCGATTTCTAGCCGAAACGATCTAAACGAGAATCGAAGATCTCATCAATAGTAGTCCAACGGTAAAAAGACAGACGAAAACGTACGTCAGACGAAGAAGTTATGGATTTCTAACGGAGTTTTCCTGTCCCGGCCTACTAAAAATAATATAATAAAAATAAGATCAAAATTAGCCGATGAAGTCTAAACGAGAATTGTAGAGCATAATCTCACCTACGCGTGGATATAAAGAACGTCGAAAACGGAGTTCGTATGCGAAAGTTATGAATTTCTGAAGTTCGGGGCGCGAAACCCCAAAACTGTCAGAGTTCACGACGTGAATACAATGTTCACGACGTGAACTCAGTATTTATGACTTCTAGAGCCTGACAGACGCAAGTGGCGATGACGCACCTGATGACTATTGAACTCACGACGTGAATATTTGAGATTCACGACGTGAATCCAGAAAAATGGCCCTATAAATAGAAATCAAGGGTCAGCCGATTTTGGTTGCTCCGTCTCTTCTCTCTCACTCCTGATACTCTCTCTAAGCCCTCTTTTAACCCCCCGAAGCCCCGGTATCATCCCGAGACCCGAAGCGAGTCCCGAAGCCCGAAGATCCCGAGAAGAAAAGAGTTTCCGAGCCGAAGCTCTGCCCGCGAGAAGTCCGGTGTGTGAAGAGATCACAGTTTCACCGAAGGATACTACTTCTACAAGCCGTAGTGCTGCCAGATCATCTTCTGATCAAGTGAGTGTGTAGTCACTTTCTTCTAACACATAAATATTAAGTATTTGCTATGAAATACGTGCTATGTGTATAATATATTGTTGTTTATTTTAGATGATTGTGGAATGGATGAATTATATAAGTTTTAATGAGTTAAACTATATATGTATTTTGTATCTAAAAATATGTTGGGTAGAACATGGGTAGATGAGGTTGTTGGTAGGTGATAAAAGATGGGTTGGACCATGAGATAAAAGGATAAAGAGATAAACTTGTTTTAGATCTGGATGTATGGATCAGATCAGGAGGTTAGTTTTAGATCCGAGAGTATGGATCAGATCAAGAGGTTAGTTTTAGATCCGAGAGTATGGATCAGATCAAGAGGTTAGTTTTAGATCCGGGAATATGGATTAGGTAATGAGGCAAATTTAAGATCCGGGAGTACGGATTATGTATATTTGAACTACGTGTTCATTCGATAAGGTATCATGTGTATAGTCCCTTTTAGGAACGTGATTTTAATAAGAGTATTGATTAAAGTATGAAATATACATATGTATGTGAAGTATTTGTTATTGTCCAAAATACGTGTTAGATATATTTGATGATATACAACGTGCAAATCAGATATGGTTCAATATGTGTTAAGATGTGTATATATGATATTATTACTTAAAACCTTGTGTTAAGTATACACTAGTTGGCATTGCCTAAACGGAGATAGTATCAAAAATTGATTATAGGCATTGTAGGCTTGCCTAGTGATGGGTTAAGACTTAAATAGGGATGTTTAGTTCAATTAAGATTGGACTTTGGGTAGTCTGTTATTAAGAGTACGTGTGGGTGAGATTGATGATCGGTGGAGTATGTCCTACGTACAGAAGTACATTTTATGTACGAAGTCCTTTTCAAAGCTCTGTGTCTTGGGTGCTGCTTGTGCCAGGGTACTATTATGTTCTCGGGTACGAGACTTTCGCATACCAGAGTACTATAATGTCCCAGAAGTACTATCATGTACAAAGTCCTTTTGACAATTTTGTGTGTCGGTTACGGGAGCATACGGGAGTACTCTAGTAGTATTTCCCCATACTTTTATTTTAAGAGAGCTTTGGAGTCAGCGTTTCTTTTATGAGGTGATCGACCGAGCTTCATATGTCAGCGTTTTCTTTCACGAAGTAATTAAGGGAACTTCGTAGACTGCCTAATAAAGTGTGTCGGTAATAGACCACTGCTAGGTATGTTTGGTGTTATATTGTTGGATAGGGTGCGTCTGGGGGTGAAATACCTCATGTATTCAGGCCACTGCTAGGAAAAGTTCGATGTTGGATAGGGAGAGTCTAGAGGTATAATACCTCATGATAGTCGGACCACGCCTAGGCATTGTTATCTAGATAACTACCCCTGACTTAATTGTCTTGTGGTTCTTTCTTTTACGAACGAAGGTTCGTGGTGAAACTTATTCCATTCCCCTCATTTGATGTCTTTATTGATCCTCGTTTGCTGCCAGGGAATTTCCGAAGCAGCTCATCAGTTGTTGTTCATATCGATTCCTTAGGCTAGATCTCGTAAGATCATTGTATAGGGTCAGTGTGTGGGGATCGACGGGATGGGATAGATTGTTTTAGAAATATGATTTATATGTGTTAATAATATTAGTGGTTTTGCAGGATCGAGATATACATTATTATCACGTGGTTTGAACTAAGAGCTTTCGTACTCTGTGTTCCTTAGGTGATTGAGTTCACCAGGGATATTTGAACTAAGTGTTCATTAGGTGTTTTTGAACTAAGTGTTCATTAGGTGTTTTTGAACTAGGTGTTCATTAGGTATTATTGAACGGAGTGTGTTCAATGGGTGTTCTTGCACTAGGTGTTCATTAATTATTTTGAACCGCGTGTTCACCAGAGGTGATCTAAGAACCATGGCAGCACTAGACTTTGTGCGAATTCCTTAGGGCAATTCTTAGGAATGAATGGGAGAAGGGTAATCGGTTCTTAGGGTAAATCTTTAAGAAATAAATGAAGATAATGGGGGTGGGTAATTGGATTGATTGTTTGATAAGTGAATATAATAATTATATTATTGTGGGTTGAAAGCCCTATATGCTCACCAGGCTCCCAAGCCTGACCCTCTCAGTTTTCTTTATATTACAGGTTATGGCACGAGAGCATAAGTTGGCTGACATAACGAGAGATTTTGGATTATAGGCCAGTAGTTATGAATAACTGTTGTAAGGTCTATTTTGTTCTGTTTATGCTTTTGGTCTGTATTGAACATGACATCCCGAGATTTTGTTATATAATGAAAATACATTTCTTTAAAGAAATGTTTTGATAAATTCTTATCATATTTTTGTTTTGGGAACAAATTCCGCAACTGTTTTCTTTAAAATATTACTCTGATTTTGAAAACAAAGCATAAACAAATCGGTCTTTTCTGGCGTGAAATTGGGGATGTCACAGTTGGTATCAGGGCATTAGTTTAAGCGAACTAGGAATTTTTAGGAAATTTCTAGACTTAAACTTAGAATGTTAAGTATTGATCGTGAGGAGTATGTCTAAAATATGTTAGGTAGTACACCTAAATGGACACAAGCACTAGTTTATTTTAGGAATGATGCCTAAAATGCTTTTATGTGCTAATTGTTTTGTGTGATAGCTAAATTGATGTTATTATTTGTTCGGATCCATGGTCTGTTGCCGACCGGATCTGGAAACCTTATGTGTGTAGGATTCTAAGCATGTGACTACGATATTAGAACTAGCATGTAAACGTTTCGGGGTGATAAGGAGATTTATACGTTTATCGTAATTAAAGCTTTCTTATCTTAAAAATTCTCGCTTGGTACACCGAATGTCTGCTTGGGTGTACAAAGGGTCATGGTGAAGACTCGTAGAGAAATTAAGTAAATGGAGGAAATGAAAAAGGCTTATGATAGTGGATGACACCTATCAGAGGATATCGTAAGAGTGGTATCTTGCCTTTAGAGTATGTCTTATGAAATAACAGTACGTTTAGAGGAGTACGGTACGTCTGAAGTACACCTTCGATTGGCAGGATGATGGAGAGATTGGTGTAATTCTTGAGGTTGTCTCATCACCCGGTATTTCCATCACCAATCGAGTTGAAGTAGAATTGATGATTGAAGATACGCAATGAAGAAGTCCTAGTAGAGTCTAGGAAAATTGTTTATGATTATTTGGACACATTCGTATGTGTTAAATTGTTTTGTGATTTTAGGACTTGGGAACTGCGAGACAATACTTGGGACGAGTATGAGTAGGTGTGAAAGGTAGTAGATGCATATACTACCGGAAGCACAGGACTCGCACTTGGATCAGGGAAAGTCACAAGGTTACCAAGAAGCTGGTGATTGATTTCGTTTTATTCGAGTATGTCATTACCCTTGTTTCGGTAATGATTAGTGAGATGGTTGTTATTCCGACCCTAGTGGTCATATAAATTTGAGTTCGACTGCGATGAGTATGTTACGTGGTCTAGAGGACTAAGTTAGATGTAACATCTGACTTAAGTCAGAACGTTGAAATTAATGCGATCGATAGTATCGCGCTCGTTGTTGAAAGAAGTTTGCAGGTAGAAATGCTACATGCTGAAATGTGATTATATCACATTAGAATATGAAGGAAGGTATATTCCATTCTGGAATTTAACTTTAAAAAGACCGAGTCTAAGCGTCGCATCGTGCGATGAGAGGTCAATAGAGCACGACCCATCGGTCTGTTACAATAGATAAAGGAAAGTATTTATCCTAAGAAGAAGAAGGAGTCCACAATAAGGACTTATTTGGTAACTCGAAGGTTACGATTGAAAGTACAACATAGTACGATAAGCAGATGCAAGATTGGGCATCGTCTGCGGTCAAGAAATCCATAGAGTTAAATACTCTTTCGAGGAAACATAGAAGTTACGGTTATTACCTAGGATGAAGAGATAGCGTATGGAATCATTATACAAGTCCTATTTTCGTTGATGATTCCAGGACGTAATCATCCTAAGGGGGAGATAATTATAACGCCCGTAGATCCGGGCTAGTCAATTTAGAGACGATAAGCATCAAAAATGACTTTTTGATGGAAGATTATTTATAAGGATTAATCTTAACTAAGGTATAGTATATGTTACAAGGATTCCATACATATAAAGAACGTTGAAATCCGAGTTATAACGAAGAAGTTATGACCTGTTGAAGTTTCGCGACAGAACCGACACGACACAGCGCGACGTAAATAGTGAATTTACGTTAGAGCGATATTTGGCCTTAGCGATCTAAATGAAAGTCGTAGAATACGTTAAACCGAGATCGTGCATAAAAAGAACGTCTAAATCTGACTTCGTATGAGGAAGTTATGATTTTTCGAAGTTTCAGCATTAGCAGTATGCAGCCCGAAGTTCGAATATGAGATCGAGTGATTTCTAGCCGAAATGATCTAAACGAGTATCGAAGATCTCATCGATAGTAGTCCAACGGTAAAAAGATAGACGAAAACGGACGTCAGACGAAGAAGTTATGGATTTCTAACGGAGTTTTCCTGTCCCGGCCTACTAAAAATAATATAATAAAAATAAAGTCAAAATTAGCCAATGAAGTCTAAACGAGAGTTGTAGAGCATAATCTCACCTACGCGTGGATATAAAGAACGTCGAAAACGGAGTTCGTATGCGAAAGTTATGAATTTCTGAAGTTCGGGGCGCGAAACCCCAAAACTGTCAGAGTTCACGACGTGAATACAGTGTTCACGACGTGAACTCAGTATTTATGACTTCTGGAGCCTGACAGACGCAAGTGGCGATGACGCACCTGATGACTATTGAACTCACGACGTGAATATTTGAGATTCACGACGTGAATCCAGAAAAATGGCCCTATAAATAGAAATCAAGGGTCAGCCGATTTTGGTTGCTCCGTCTCTTCTCTCTCACTCCTGATACTCTCTCTAAGCCCTCTTTTAACCCCCCGAAGCCCCGGTATCATCCCGAGACCCGAAGCGAGTCCCGAAGCCCGAAGATCCCGAGAAGAAAAGAGTTTCCGAGCCGAAGCTCTGCCCGCGAGAAGTCCGGTGTGTGAAGAGATCACAGTTTCACCGAAGGATACTACTTCTACAAGCCGTAGTGCTGCCAGATCATCTTCTGATCAAGTGAGTGTGTAGTCACTTTCTTCTAACACATAAATATTAAGTATTTGCTATGAAATACGTGCTATGTGTATAATATATTGTTGTTTATTTTAGATGATTGTGGAATGGATGAATTATATAAGTTTTAATGAGTTAAACTATATATGTATTTTGTATCTAAAAATATGTTGGGTAGAACATGGGTAGATGAGGTTGTTGGTAGGTGATAAAAGATGGGTTGGACCATGAGATAAAAGGATAAAGAGATAAACTTGTTTTAGATCTGGATGTATGGATCAGATCAGGAGGTTAGTTTTAGATCCGAGAGTATGGATCAGATCAAGAGGTTAGTTTTAGATCCGAGAGTATGGATCAGATCAAGAGGTTAGTTTTAGATCCGGGAATATGGATTAGGTAATGAGGCAAATTTAAGATCCGGGAGTACGGATTATGTATATTTGAACTACGTGTTCATTCGATAAGGTATCATGTGTATAGTCCCTTTTAGGAACGTGATTTTAATAAGAGTATTGATTAAAGTATGAAATATACATATGTATGTGAAGTATTTGTTATTGTCCAAAATACGTGTTAGATATATTTGATGATATACAACGTGCAAATCAGATATGGTTCAATATGTGTTAAGATGTGTATATATGATATTATTACTTAAAACCTTGTGTTAAGTATACACTAGTTGGCATTGCCTAAACGGAGATAGTATCAAAAATTGATTATAGGCATTGTAGGCTTGCCTAGTGATGGGTTAAGACTTAAATAGGGATGTTTAGTTCAATTAAGATTGGACTTTGGGTAGTCTGTTATTAAGAGTACGTGTGGGTGAGATTGATGATCGGTGGAGTATGTCCTACGTACAGAAGTACATTTTATGTACGAAGTCCTTTTCAAAGCTCTGTGTCTTGGGTGCTGCTTGTGCCAGGGTACTATTATGTTCTCGGGTACGAGACTTTCGCATACCAGAGTACTATAATGTCCCAGAAGTACTATCATGTACAAAGTCCTTTTGACAATTTTGTGTGTCGGTTACGGGAGCATACGGGAGTACTCTAGTAGTATTTCCCCATACTTTTATTTTAAGAGAGCTTTGGAGTCAGCGTTTCTTTTATGAGGTGATCGACCGAGCTTCATATGTCAGCGTTTTCTTTCACGAAGTAATTAAGGGAACTTCGTAGACTGCCTAATAAAGTGTGTCGGTAATAGACCACTGCTAGGTATGTTTGGTGTTATATTGTTGGATAGGGTGCGTCTGGGGGTGAAATACCTCATGTATTCAGGCCACTGCTAGGAAAAGTTCGATGTTGGATAGGGAGAGTCTAGAGGTATAATACCTCATGATAGTCGGACCACGCCTAGGCATTGTTATCTAGATAACTACCCCTGACTTAATTGTCTTGTGGTTCTTTCTTTTACGAACGAAGGTTCGTGGTGAAACTTATTCCATTCCCCTCATTTGATGTCTTTATTGATCCTCGTTTGCTGCCAGGGAATTTCCGAAGCAGCTCATCAGTTGTTGTTCATATCGATTCCTTAGGCTAGATCTCGTAAGATCATTGTATAGGGTCAGTGTGTGGGGATCGACGGGATGGGATAGATTGTTTTAGAAATATGATTTATATGTGTTAATAATATTAGTGGTTTTGCAGGATCGAGATATACATTATTATCACGTGGTTTGAACTAAGAGCTTTCTTACTCTGTGTTCCTTAGGTGATTGAGTTCACCAGGGATATTTGAACTAAGTGTTCACTAGATGTTTTTGAACTAAGTGTTCATTAGGTGTTTTTGAACTAAGTGTTCATTAGGTGTTTTTGAACTAGGTGTTCATTAGGTATTATTGAACGGAGTGTGTTCAATGGGTGTTCTTGCACTAGGTGTTCATTAATTATTTTGAACCGCGTGTTCACCAGAGGTGATCTAAGAACCATGGCAGCACTAGACTTTGTGCGAATTCCTTAGGGCAATTCTTAGGAATGAATGGGAGAAGGGTAATCGGTTCTTAGGGTAAATCTTTAAGAAATAAATGAAGATAATGGGGGTGGGTAATTGGATTGATTGTTTGATAAGTGAATATAATAATTATATTATTGTGGGTTGAAAACCCTATATGCTCACCAGGCTCCCAAGCCTGACCCTCTCAGTTTTCTTTATATTACAGGTTATGGCACGAGAGCATAAGTTGGCTGACATAACGAGAGATTTTGGATTATAGGCCAGTAGTTATGAATAACTGTTGTAAGGTCTATTTTGTTCTGTTTATGCTTTTGGTCTGTATTGAACATGACATCCCGAGATATTGTTATATAATGAAAATACATTTCTTTAAAGAAATGTTTTGATAAATTCTTATCATATTTTTGTTTTGGGAACAAATTCCGCAACTGTTTTCTTTAAAAGATTACTCTGATTTTGAAAACAAAGCATAAACAAATCGGTCTTTTCTGGTGTGAAATTGGGGATGTCACAGATTATAAGAAGTTGAGAGAGATTTGGGAGAGATTTGACATACTTGGAGAGATTTGACATACTTGGAGAGATTTGGGAGAGATTTCACATACTTGGAGAGATTTCTCGTACAGAGAGAGTTTTGGGAGAGTCAGAGTGAAAGGGATTGGGATAGACTTCTTTTGTGACCTTTTTGAGTGTTTGGCTTCGCAACGCAAGCTTCTTACACTCTGTTAAGCCTTGTTATGAGTGTTATACGCTCTCGAGGGGTATGGAATAATGCTTTATCGAGTAGATTCATCACTTACCCTGATTAGGGTTTAGAATTTCCGAACACGTGAAAACTCTAAGTGATACTTTATATTTAGATTGCGAGTAGTACAATAAGAATCATAATGGAAACCCTAATATACAAGGGTTAGATGAGTTGACCGGTTTGACTTGTTGACTTTAGTTGACTTTGACTTGGCCAAAAATTGACGGTTGTCACATGGTGAGTGTGTATCCCATGTATTGCCGAAGTCTATCACCCAAGCACGGAGTATATATTCTAGAGTCTGTGTTGTTCTTTTGCTTTGTCCATCTGTTTGAGGAGTGTATGCAGTACTCATATCGAGGATGGTTCCTAGGAACCTTTGCAATGATTGTCAAAATATGGAAGTAAATTTGCTATCTTAATCCAAGATGATTGATATTAGCACACCATGTAGCCTGACTATCTCCTTGAGATAGGTCATGGTGAGTTTCTCCATTTTTTCGGTTTCTTTGTTGGCTAGGAAATGGACGGACTTAATCGAATGGTCAACCACTACCTAGATGGTGTCATAACGGCTTGAATTTCTTGGCAACTTCATTATCAAGTCCATGGTTATTTGTTCCAATTTTCATCCTGGGTTTGGCGGTTGTTGGTAGACCAAATGGCTTCTGGTACTCTTCTTTGAATTTGGAGCAAGTCAAGCACTTACTGTTATAGGTGGAAATCTCTACCTTCATTGTTGGGCCACCAATCTAAATTTTTAAGATCGAGATACATCTTATCTGATCCAGGTTGTATCGAATATCTCTTCTTGGAAGCTTCATATAAGACTAGACTCCTGACTTCATCAAACTTTGGGGTCCAAATTCGGTTCATGAAATATCGTGTTCCGTCTTCCTTGAGGTCGAACTTGATGGGTTTTGAGCATAACATCATTCCTATGGTGTACTAGCAACCCTAATGCTTTGGATCTAGGTTTTCCTCAAGTTACACATGCAAACAATCTTCCAAAGCATAAACCCTAATCTAACATGTCTAAGAACGAAATTCATATGTAACTAAGGGTTTGGAATCTTACCTTACTTGTTATGTAGCAATAACAAGAACACCTTGAATATCCTTGACCTCTTGAAAGCTTAGTGCCCCAAGTGTTGCACCTCTAATGGAGTCACAAACACCACTAACAACAAGGAAGAACAAGAGAGAGAGGAGGAAGCTTCAATACATCTAGGACTCTCTTAGAATGACTTGGGACGTTTTTGGGAGCCTTTGGGGTTCCTTTTATAGTTGAGGCTTCTAGGGTTATCAACTTGGAAACCCTAGTTCCCTTGCTTAGGCCCTAAGCAACATATGGACTCCTTAATGGACAAGCCTTGGACGAAATCTTTATGGACTCTCATAGATATTTCGTCCACCTTATACCAATAAGGTCTATGAGCCCAAACTATAAATATTACTGATTTACATAATCAGTCCCCGTTAATTCAATTAATCTCTTTTGATTATTTAATTAATATTGGCCAAGAATTAATTCTAAATTAATTCTTGGCCAATATTAATTAAATAATATGATTTCTTCTTTAATATATTATTCTTAAAATATATTAATAAATCATAATAAATCCTCTTTCTCATAATTCATCCTACAAGTTGCTATGGTGAAGGCAACCCAAAAGGACCATGCTCATAATCGGGTCAAGTACATACCAAAATAGTTATGGGCTTAGACACCTAATCCAACAGTCTCCCACTTAGATAAGTCTAATAACTATTTTCCAAGTACGACTTCAGAACCTGATCAACAATCGTAGCTTTCAAAAGCTACTGTCGAACTCTGATCTTATCAGCAACGCGTCCTTTAGATAAGTGATCATATTTCTCCATTCTCAAGATATCGTATAGACATGAGACATGGATTATAATCATTCTCTCTGTCTATGTGTTGTTTCCCGATTTCCGATTTATGACAAATGACTAATTGAACAGATCAAATCAGTCCAGGCTTGGCCAAGCGCTTTGGGGTGTCATCCCTAAATCATCGAGGGCCCCACGGATATCGCTTTTATCCAACTTTGGGTAAAAGGAATGGATAAACATAGACTCATATGCTTGCTCTATCTACTCATCAAATCACACACAACAATACGTTTTATAACACCAAGTTACTGGTGCGTTTATGCATTATCAATGCGCAACCGACTAGTAGAATGCAACTCATATCTCTTGGTTTCAAGAATATAAGATATTATCGTCTCACAATCACTCGTGATAAAATCCATGAAGTGATTCACGTGAGCGTGGGTTTAATCCAATACTATAATCTTATTACAGAAGTACTCATGAACTCTGCAACAGACATGTGCTATGTCTAAACACTTTAGACAATCTACAGACGGATTCATGACAGTCTTGCCTCAGTACCTACTTCCAACGTATGATCGACTATGGATGTTCGAATAACCTATTTATTCTGGAAGTCAAAACATGCAAAGTGAAACACAAGAATAATCGAATCCAATATGGTCTCAAACTTGTGAGTATCACTTATTATTTAATCACCATATTGATTACACATTATTCATTTTATGATGTTTTGAGTAATCAACTTACTACTTGAATTAAAACACTAGTTGTCCCATGCTCCAAGCATGCACACTTTGTCTACCTATGGTCTTTACTTTGTGAAATAAATCAATTGAACACAATACCAATGATGCTCATTTCACAACTCCTAATCCTTATTATAAGTGTAAGAATACCAAATTCTTGCCACTATCAGAATATGTTAGATTCTAACATTTTATGAAATGATCCTTTTGTAATGTCACAGCACCAAAGTCACCAAGACTTTGCCAATGAAAATACAAAATGCTCTATTGGAGATTGTTACAAGACAACTCCATAGACATGAAGTCTCACATTCAAAGTACATTCCTTTGAACATCCTTCTTGCATAGAAGTTTTTAATCTACATAGATTCTTAATATCCAACTCCCATTACAGAAACATTTCCATATTCGCCATATGACAACTCATTCTTAATAGATTCCTATCTATTCATGCCAATATGTTCCATTCAATACTTTACTTCCACCTGCTCACAAGCGACCAATCTTTAGCGAACCTCAGATTCTCCTTGACAGTTGTTTAATTATTTTAGTCATTTCTGGTTCTGGTCCCTTTTCCCTCTTAATGCCCTAGGCATTTGGAAAATCAGAACGGTCGAATATTACAGCATATGCAATCGATCCTATAACCGAAGCGTATAGAACACGATTCATAATGTCTGACATAAAGACATGATACTTTACCAGTCTTTTGCTATAATATTGCCATATATATAGAATTCCCTCATGTTGAATCTTTTCAACATAACATTCATATATGTTCTTTGACTAAATTTGATTAAAATTTCTCGATCTAAGCTTTTAGATTTGAAATGAAGTATAATATTCTCTCCCTTAATTATAGTAAAACAACTTTTCAATCTCTGCAACTTTGCGAATTGAAACCTTTTGTTTTCTATAATTAATATTGCTAACTTGCAATACTTAATATAATAATCATGCTCCCATTAACATGATAATTATTTCCTTACCAACATAACACTTATGCTCCCACTAGCTTTGACATGTATTCTAGAAAACAGCTGGACTTCTAGAAATCAATACTTATTAACTTCCAAAATTCATATTTCTGATACGATATGCTTCGATAAGACTTTACCTAAGCTTCTCAAACTCATACACCTTTCCTTAGATAACTCATATGTGTGTCTAAACAATTCTAGAACTTATAGCAATAAGTCCCAAATGTTCAAATCCTTTTTCCATTTCTCACAATTCGAACTATAAAGAGGGATTCCGTAATCATAATCGAATTTGAGAAATGCAAATTACATAATGTTATCTTCTTAAAAACTTCTTAGTGAAAGCGTTTCCTCACAATCATTTTCATGAAATGGAGAGAAACCTTGTAACTCGATTTTGGAACGAAGTATGACTCATTTTTCTTGATTTAACCATTTCAACAATTCCCGATTCCTCTTCTTATCCATACTAGTGCATAAGGTTTCCTTAAAGGATCAATTGTGATATGGTTCATAATCACTAAGATGATCATAACACATGATACTCAAGTACTCTCCCATCTTTTCAGATTGGAGAAACTTCTATCTTTCTGCCTAATTGATTCTTCTTATTCGTTCTGCTATTCATTGTAACTTTTCCAATTACACTTAATCTTGTAAGTATAACCATATTTACTACACTTTAGTAAATCATAACGAATAGTCTTATCGTTCTTTGTGGTGGACTTGACCAGTACACATCAATGTGTACTAGTTTCCCCAGTCCTTCACTTGACTCTTTGTCAAGGACTTAGTCTTAATTTCCAAAATATGAAAGTTCTCATTCATCATACAATACAAGTCGCATGATTCCAAGTTTCTATCCAATTGAAACTTGGATGATAAGACTCTTTCCTTGTTTAGTAAATTTCTGACACAACCACAAATAACATAACTAAAAATCACATCCACTTTCATTATTGCTAATAATAGAAACATATACACATCAATTTTCACAAAAGCCATTGCAAGGAGATATAAATAAGACAATAAATTAAAATTTATTTTATTCATATAAAATGCGGAAAAACTTGTCCTTACAATGCGATTACAAATGAAAACTATGTAAATATTCCTAAGGAATCTATCATAACTCCTAAGTAGCAGCTCAAAAATCCAATCATCAAACCATGCGATCAAGATCCATTTCTTCGTGAGCAGACTCAGCACGCTTCTTCCTTTAAGCTTCCTCTCTTTTTCTTTGATCCTACAAAACATCAAAATGTAATCTTATCACATCATGTATTAAGAATCTACAAACAGGAACTTAATAGAGTTAGATAGTGCATTTTACCTGAAGCAGAGTCATACATCTTGACTCTCCCATCTCTTAGATCTCTCAGGTAGCCAGGGCAGCTTCGCAACCACTGCCCCTTCTCTTGGCAGTAGAAACAAGTAGACTCTTTTGGAATAGCAAACGGGACAATCTCAAACTTAGACTTTTCTGGACTTCCAATGTCGCCATTTTCAATGTCCATGGAAGTTTGGGATGTTGATCTACCAGTCAAATTTACTTTACCAGCGAGCCAAATCATTGCTGATTCAGCAGCAATAAGTAAATAGGTAAGATCAATAAGGGTCACTTCGTGGTCCATCATATAGTATTCTCTAATGAACTCACTATATGAGTTGGGAAGTGATTGAAGAACCCAGTCAACAACCAACTTCCTTGAGATATCGACACCCAACTTTCTCAACTCGTTAATGTGCGACTTCATCTCCAAGACATGTGCACACACAGACTTTCCATTCTCATGTCTCTTTGCCAATAGGGCTTGAGTGATCTTGAACTTTTCAAGTCTTCGAACACGTGGGTCAGGGAGAATTATTGGAGGAGGTGGAGGAAGTGAACCATGATTTCCATTTCCATGATCCAATCGTGGAACATCATCTTCTTATGGAAGGATTTTTCCAAAAGGTTCAGGAAGACCATATTTGTTAGAGTTTGACATCTACAAAACGGGAGAAATTCAAGTTAGTTAATAAGAATCCTTGATATAACACCCAAATGAAATATCAAGGCTAGGATCCAACACAATATTCTATAATTCGGAAGATGGATGCCGTAATCCAATTGCAGAATATTTGAAGGTAGGTAAATGACGATTTACCAATTTCCACTATTAAAAACGAAAATTAAAAATTAGGTTTTAAATGAATTTGAAACTCCTAGATCTTTTGAGGTTCATTGAACTTTTCAATGGAATGTTTAATCTAGATTATGCCCTTCACAAACATGAAGGTGGTGTCCTATCCTACTCGTTCGGCTAACGACCCTCCACTGGTCAAGAGTGCGGTGGGTAAGAGTGGATACCCATTCAATCGCCATTTTATAGACAATTTCCTTAAACACCTCTTATAGACCAGTTTCGTGAATGAGGCCTACTAACGGTAAGACCGACTCTTTGCTTATACATATATAATATATTAGACTTTTAATTTTATATAGTATAAGGGTGTATTTTACACTTTTAAAATACTTATTGGTTTAAACTATTAATAAATTAGACTTTTAATTATATTAATCTTAAACCATATTATTATGGATTTATTAATTATCTCTTTTAATTAAACACTTAATTAATTTAATAAAACCATAAGGGTGTAATTTGAACTTTTCAAAACACTAGGGTTTTAGAATTTAAAATTTCAAAATTAAAACTTTTTAATCAAATTTTAAATTCCAAAACTTGAGGGCAAAATTTGAAACTTTTCAAAATATCTTTTAGATCAAATTTGAAAAACAATTAAATATCATATAATTAATAATTATCACATAATTTGACCTAATCTATTTTTCTTAAAGGATAATTCAAATCAAAATACAAATAATTAATATTTATCTTATAAAACAAGTAGTTATCTTAAATTGACAATTATCCATTAATTTGATTAGTATATCAATTACCATAATTAAAAAATCTGTTTTTTTTTGGAAAAACAATTTATGGTAATTATCCAAATCAAATTAGGGCAAAAAATTTCGAAATCTGATGTCAGACTGTGTTCACGAGGTGAGTCTAGTCAGATTCGAAATTTGCAATTTTTCAGCTTTGAAAACTTAACTTTTGCATCATATAACAGAAAAACTACCCTAGGCTCTGATACCACTGATGGGTTTTGAGCATAACATCATTCCTATGGTGTACATGTAACCCTAATGCTTTGGATCTAGGTTTTCCTCAAGTTACACATGCAAACAATCTTCCAAAGCATAAACCCTAATCTAACATGTCTAAGAACGAAATTCATATGTAAATAAGGGTTTGGAATCTTACCTTACTTGTTATGTAGCAATAATAAGAACACCTTGAATATCCTTGACCTCCTGAAAGCTTAGTGCCCCAAGTGTTGCACCTCTAATGGAGTCACAAACACCACTAGCAACAAGGAAGAACAAGAGAGAGGAGGAGACTTCAAAACGTCTAGGACTCTCTTACAATGACTTGGGCCGTTTTTGGGAGCCTTTGGAGTTCCTTTTATAGTTGAGGCTTCTAGGGTTATCAACTTGGAAACCCTAGTTCCCTTGCTTAGGCCCTAAGCAACATATGGACTCCTTAATGGAAAAGCCTTGGACAAAATCTTTATGGACTCTCATAGATATTTCGTCCAGCTTATACCAATAAGGTCCATGAGCAAAAACTATAAATATTACTGATTTACATAATCAGTCCCCGTTAATTCAGTTAATCTCTTTTGACCACAAAATTAATTCTAAATTAATTCTTGACCAATATTAATTAAATAATATGATTTCTCCTTTAATATATTATTCTTATAATATATTAATAAATCATAATAAATCCTCTTTCTCATAATTCATCCTACAAGTTGCTATGGTGAAGGCAACCCAAAAGGACCATGCTCATAATCGGGTCAAGTACATACCAAAATAGTTATGGGCTTAGACACCTAATCCAACAGAACTGTTTGTCCATACCTCCCAGGTTCTCTTCCACGATATCTTGGGTTTGAGTTCTTCTAGCTGAGTATCACGGATTTGGGTGGTGAGGTTCGAGCGGATGGTTAGGGTTAGAGCCTTTACACAAAGATTCTTTTGCTCGTTCTTTCCTGCTTAAAGCATCTTCTACGACATTTGCTTTTCAAGAATGATAACAAATTTTACACTAATAATCATTTAGAAATTCGACACACTTTCGTTGTCTCGCGTTGAGCTTCTTCTGGTCGAATATGTGTTGAAGGCTTTCGTGGTCGGTGAACACGACACACTTTGTTCCGTAGAGGTTGTGTCTCCAAAATTTTAAGGCAAACACTATAGATCCTAACTCTATGTCGTGGGTAGTGTAGTTGGTCTCTTTTGGCTTGAATTGTCTGGATGCATATGCAATGACTTTTATTCCTTTGCATCAGCACGCATCCTAACTCTTGGTGTGAGGCATCACAAAATACTACAAAGTCTTTTGTTCCTTCTGGGAGTGACAAAATTAGTGCACTGCATAACTATTTCAATTTCTGGAAGGCAGACTCTAGTTTATCTCCCCAATGGAACTTTTTATCTTTCTGGGTTAGTGCGGTGAGAGGCTTGGCTATCTTGGGGAAGTTCTTGGAGAATCTCTGATAGTAGCCTGTAAGACCTAAGAATTAGCGTACTTCATTTGGTGTCGTTGGTCAGTCCGAATGGCATAACTAGAAACTTGTAGTGATTGTACCGAGTCCTGAATGTCGTCTTTGGAATGTCTTTTTCTTGCACTAGGAGTTGATGGTATCCAGATCTTAGATCGATCTTTGAGTAGTAACAGGATCCTTGTAGTTGGTCTAACAGGTCATCGATCCTCGGGAGTGGATATCGGTTCTTGATGGCAAGTTTGTTCAACTCTCGATAGTCGATGCACATCCTGAATGATCCATCCTTTTTTGACAAACGATACCGGAGCTACTCATGGAGAGAAACCTGAGTGGATAAAGCCTTTGTCAATAACTTATTGGAGTTGACTGGGTAGTTCTTGCATTTACGATAGAGCCAGACGATAAGGAGATCTTGCCACTAGTGCTGCACTCGGGATTAGGTCGATTCTAAATTCAACCTGTCTAACTAGAGGTACTCCAGTTAGATCTTCTGGAAATACGTCCGGGTAATTAACACTAGCGGTATGTCTTTGATTTCCTTACCCTTGTCTTGCATATCTACTACGTGAGCCAAGAAAGCGAAACATCTCTTCTGCAACTGCCTTCTTGCCTTCATGCAAGAGATGATTCTTAGATTCTTCCCATACTTATGTATGTAAATCATATGAGTGTTGTTGATGGGTAAAGGTAGTCGGCTAATTTTTCGTAATATAAGATCTTGTTGGATTAGGTGTCTAAGCCCATAACTATTATTGGTATGTATTCGACCCGAGAGTAGCATGGTCCATTTGGGTTGCATATCATCAGGAAAATTTGTTAGGATGGACTTTTGAGAGAAGGTTATTTATGGTTTATTAATATATTATAAGTAATAATATATTAATATGAAATCATATGTTTTAATTAGTAGTGATCAAGAATTAATTTGGAATTAATTTAGTGGTCGAAAGAGACTAATTAAATCTATGGGGACTAATTATGATAATTAGTTATATTTATATGTGTTGGGCTTATGATCCATGTTGGACCAAGTTTATGTATGGATACATAAAGAGTTGGGCCACATGAACCATGGATCATAAAACCCATGGGTATGGATTTGGGTTATATCCATGACTCTAGAAATCCCACATATAAATAGATACTTCATTGCCCAAAATCACCACTTGTATCTTTTTAGAGTTCATGGTGTCTTTTGTGTGCATGGAATTCTCTCTCAAGTTCATCCTTTGTCCATGGTGTGTTGTGATTCCATTTGAGGCTTCCACACTATTAGGGCTAAGCTCTTTAAGGCCAAATACACCAAGAATTCAAGCTCCATCAAAAGGTATGTCATGTTAACTAGTATATTATAATTTTATGTTAAATGCATGCTAGTTGTAAGATTAATACCTTGGAAACCATTTGCATGTATAATTAGTGAAAACATAGATCCAAGGTATTTAGGGTTGTGTGTGCACCATAGGATGTTGTAGTATACCAAAACCCAACAGTGGTATCAGAGCCATGGGTTGTTTTCAATTATACTTGATGCAAGTTGCTGAAAAAAAAACTGAAAAAAATCGAATTTTTTGCTGTCGGGACAGCAGACTCGACGAGTCCAGTGATGGACTCGACGAGTCCATGAACAAATTCATCCAACTCGTCGAGTTGGTTCATGCACTCGACGAGTTGGACCCCCTGACAGCTTATCTTCGAGTTTTTTGGCCTGTTTTGGATTAGAATCATTACCGCAAAGTGTTTTTGTTCATAAAATTTGTTTTTTTGATACTATGGTAATGTTTATTCTCATCCAAATAAAGGATAATAATCAAAGTTTCAAGTTTTATACATGTTTATATGATGCTTGAAAAATGTTGATTATGAATGTTCATGTTTATGAGTTTGTTTAGATTAATAGGAAAAATTATGAGATAGTTGTTTTCAATCCAAATTAATCTTGAAGTTGTTCATAATATGTGTTTTTGTAACTTGTCCTCAAGTTACATGAAAAGTCACATTTATGAATTTTAAAACCCATAAAAATTCCATAAGTTATGAAAAAATGAAGAGTCACATTTTTAATGCTTTTAAAGTCTTCCATAACTTGTCTACAAGTTATGGAACTTGAAGGGTTTTTTCCATTAAACCACTTTAAAATTCATAAGTTATGGAAACCATAAGGTTTTTGAATTGTTCAAAACTTGTCCTCAAGTTTTGGAATTTGTAAAGTCAAACCCCATATACACTTTAATTCCAAACCCAAGAATTTTAAAAGTTAAAGTTCAAACTTTATGGACTTCATTAAATTAATTAAAGTGTCTAATTAAAAGAGTTAATAATTCCATAAAGACATGGTTTAAGTTTAATTAAATTAAGAGTATAGTTTAATTAATAGATTAAACCACCAAGTATTTTAAATGTTTAAAATACACCCTTATACTATTATAATATTAATAGTTAATAATTATATATATATATATATATATATATATATATATATATATATATATATATATATATATATATATATATATATATAAGAACAAAGTCAGTCATACCGTTAGTAGGCCTCATTCACGAAGCCGGTCTATAAGGGGGGTATAAGGTTACTGCCTATAAAATGGCAGTTTAATGGGTGTCCACTCTCACCCACCCCTTCCTTGACCGGTGGAGGGTCGTTAGCCGAACGGGTAGGACAAGGACTATAATTCTCCCTTCATTAAAAGTATTAATGATAAATACTAAGTAACTAAACCTTTTATAAATACCCAATCTTAGTTACTTAGGAAAAAGTGAATAAGGTGCTAATCCATGAAATTACACTTTGCACTTTGTTTAAGTCGGTTAGTGGAGCGTGTGTGGTTAACCGGCACACTAACTCGTATTTAACAAGGTAGGCAAAGGGTAACCTAATGTTTATCATAGTATCGATGGAGCGTGTGTGGTTAACCGGCACATCGATTGAGGGGTAAACACTTAAGGGTACCAAGTAATTTGCATGGTTACTTCACACCTTGTTTTGTGATCCTCGGCATCCCAGTCACAAAACCTGAAGGGCACACTCGAGATTGAAACATGCCATTGAACAGTTCAATGAATCTCAAAGATCTAGGAGTTTCAAAAACCAATTAAAACCTAATAATATATATTTCGTTTTCATGGTGGAAATTGGTGAATCGTCATTCGCCTACCTTCAAATATTTTATAGCTTGGATTACGGCATCCCTCTTCCAAGTTATAAAAGTATTGTGTTGGGTCCTAGCCTTAATATTTCATATTGGGTGTTATATTAAGGACTTTAAATCAACTATCTTGAGTATCTCCCAAAAGATGTCTGGTTTAGACATTTATGATCTTCCCAAATCTCTTGAAACAAGCTTGCCTAAATGAAGATGATGTCCCATGGAAATCATACTTCTTTCACCTCCTCTAATTATTCTCCCTAACCCACAAGTTCCTGAAAAGTTTAAGGTCACTCAAGCCCTATTGGCAAGCAAAGGTCTATGTGTGATCACATCTTGGAGATGTAGTCACATATTGACAAGCCGGGAGAGTTGGGTGTCAAAGTCTTGAGAAAGTTGGTGGCTCAACTACTTTCTAAGTCACATAGTGAGTTCTTTTGGAACACCTATGAAACAGACTATGACAAGACCCTTAATGATTTTATCTATTTGCTAAGATCAACTTCCTAAAAACTTTATGGACATTGACAATGATGACACTGGGAATCCAAAAAAGCATTCTCTTCCCAATGGAAATGGATCGGCCATAGTCAACTCGGTTGACCAAATGGTAAAGAGAAAAGCTAAGTCTGAGATAGTCCCATTACCAAAGGGTCCATATGTTTATATTGCCAAAGAAAGGGGCATTGGTTGCGAAGCTGCCAAATTTACCTAAGGATGTTAAAGTCAATAAGTTTGACTCTACTTCAGGTAAAGTCCACTATCTAACTCTGCTAAGTTTCTATTATGAGATTCTTGATACATGATGTGACTGGGTCACATGTTGATGTTTTAAGAATCAAAGAAAAGTGAAGAAACATAAAGAAAGAATATGCTGAATCTGATCGTGTAGATGGATTTCTATCGCATAGTTTGAAGATCGGATTCTTGAGCTACTTCTTAGGAGTTATGATATTTTGCTTAGGAATAGATAACAACAAGTTTTCATATGGATTGTAAGGATAAGTTTTTCCGCAAAGTTTTAAAATAAAAGGTAAATCTTTTGATTTTATTTATTTTAAAATATCCTTACAATGGCATTTGTGAAAATCTGTGTTGCTTATAAGATTCCATTAAGAGCAAGAGTGGAAATATGAATTTGATTCTTTCATTTGTGGTAGTGTCTAAATTTACCAAATAAGGAAAGATTCTCATCACCCAAGTTTCAGTTGGATAGAAACTTGGAATCATGCAAGTTGTATAGCATGATGAATGAGAACTTTTGAGCATTGGAAAAATTAAGACTAACTACTTGTTCACATGGGTGTGTGAGTCAAGTGAAGGACTAAGGGATCGGGTACACATTCTTGTGCACTGGTCAGAGTCCACCACAAAAGATCGATAAGACTATTCGTCATAATTTACTATAGCTCAGTAAATATGGTTATACTTACAAGCTTAAGTGTAATTCTGAGACATTGGAAAAGGTTCCAATGTATGGCAGAGCGAATAAGAAGAATCAATTTAGGCAGAAGGATAAAAGTTTCTCAAATCTGAAAAGATGGGAGAGTACTTTAGTATCATGTTTTAAGACCATCTTAATGATTTTGAGACCTTATCACAATTCATCCTCTAAGTGCATTCTGATAGTAAGAAGAGGAGTTATGAATTATTGAAGTGGTTAAATCAAGAAGATGATTCATACTTCGTTCCAAAAACAATTCTTAGAGTTATACTCTAAGATTGTAACTTGAGTGACATGTCTTAAAGAAGGTTTAAAACACTTATCAAATGTAAGAGTAAAAGTTTTCTACTCTTGTACATTTGAAATTGGTAAGTTGTGATGTTTTGGATAAAACAAAGACCAACTAAGGCCAATTGTGTGAAGTGTTTGTCTTGATTAGAATCCACACTATCTCTTGAATATCTGACAAGAAAGTCTTATATGTCAAGAGGACAGTGGGAGTCTTAAAGGTCTTGAAAGTCTCAAGAACTAATCAAGAATAAAACCTGAAGTTCTTCACTAGCACACAACTTGAGGTTTATAACCTATCGTGTTGACATATTCTGTGCCCATTCCAGTTAAAGTTGGCTTTGCATATGAGTTCTTAGAGTTCTCAATTGGTAGCACAACAACTTGGAAGCAATGGCAGGCCCTTGAGCTGCCAGGTGGCAAGAAATTAAGATTGAGTTCAGTCCATATGAGTTTGGATTTGTCATTATCCTTGTCTTGTGACTATGGTTTTGACAATTCACATGGATAAGAACACATACACCATTAAATCTAAGGGTCATAAGGTTTCTCTTCGATTCATAAAAATTATGGTGAGGAAACACTTCCACCAAGTAGATTTGAAGTAGATAGCAATTGTGATATTTGCATTCTCAAAGTCGTTAGTGGAGCTGTGTGGTTAACCGGCACACTAACATGGACTTGTGAGAAGTGGCAAAGGTCTAAACAATTGAGACTATGATTACGGCATCCCTTTTCATAGTTCTGAAATTGTTTAGACACACCTGTGAGCTATCTAAGATAAGGTGTATGATATTGATAAAGTTTTATCAAAGCAATCTAGTATCAGAAATCTGAACTTTGGTAAGAAAGTCAATAAAGTATTGTTTTTTCTAGAAGTTCAACTGATTTCTAAGTACATGTCAAAGCTAGTGGGAGCATAAGTGTTATGCTAATAATCATCATGTTAGTGGGAGCATGATAATTATGATAAAGGTTGCAAGTTAGCAATGTTAATTATAGAAAACAAAAGGTTTCAATTGGGAAAAAGTTGTTTTGCTATAATTAAGGGAGAGGAAATTATACTTCATCTCAAATCTAAAAGCTTAGATTGAGGTTTTAATCGTATTTAGTGAAGTATATATATGAATGTTATGTTGGAATGGCTCAACATAAGAAAATTCTAATATAGGGTCCATTATTTGCGTTCTAAAATTCGATTATGATTACGACATCCCTTTTCATAATCTGAATTATGAGAACTTGGCAAATTGAAATGGAAATATTATAGCAAAAGACTGGTTTAGTCTTTATGTGATACATCATGAATCGTGTCCCATATGCTTCGGATATAGGATCGATTGCATGTGCTATATTCATCCTTTCTAAAATTTTCCAAATGCCTGAGGCATTAAGAAGGGAAAAGGTCTAGAATTGGATATGACTAAAAGGATTAAACAATTGTCGAGGACAATCTAAGGTTTACCAAAGATTGGTTGCTCAAGGACAGTTGGAAGTATAATGATAATTCTGGAAGGACCATATTGACATAATCTGTAAGGAGGAAACTCTTGTTCAGAAGTGATAGTCAAAATGTAATATGGAAATGTTTCAAAGTTAGAAATTATTCAATCTGTGTAAGATTAGGAAACTTAATGCAAGAAGGATGTTTCCAAGGAGTTGATCTCCTTTGGAATGCTCTGTAATGTTTGTTGTCAAGTCTATCTGACTTTGTGCATAATCATTACAAGAGGATCAATGCATATAAGTTTAGAATCTAACAGATTTCAGTAAATGGCATGAATTTGGAATTCTTGCATTTGCAGTAAGGATTTGGGACTATGAAAAGAGGATCATTGGAGTTATGTTCAATTGATCTATTTCACAAAGTAAAGATCATAGACAAACATATTATGCATACTTGGTGTATGGCATGACTAGTGTTTAGAAAACATAGTGTTCATGCTTGGATCATGGGACAACTATTGTTTTAAATTCAAGAATAAAGTTGATAGCTGAAACAGTATACAATGAATAATGTGTAATCATATGGTGATAAATAAAAGGTGTTTTATTTATGTTCATAGGTTTTGATACCATATTCGATTCAATTATTCTTGTGTTTCATTTTGCATGTTTTGACTTCCAGAATAAACTAGGTCATTGTTCTGGATGACTAAGTTATTCAAACCATCCACAGAGAGAATGATTATAATCCATGTCTCAGTCCATATGATATCTAGAATGGAGGAATATATGATCCCTTATCTAATGGACATGTCATTTGATTTGTTCAGAGTTTGACAGCGGCTTTAAGAGCTACGATTGCTAGTCGGGATCTTGGAGTCATACTTGAATAATAGTTTTAGACTTATCCAAGTGGGAGACTGTTGGATTAGGTGTCTAAGCCCATAACTATTATTGGTATGTATTCGACCCGAGAGTAGCATGGTCCATTTGGGTTGCATATCATCAGGACAATTTGTTAGGATGGACTTTTGAGAGAAGGTTATTATGGTTTATTAATATATTATAAGTAATAATATATTAATATGAAATCATATGTTTTAATTAGTAGTGATCAAGAATTAATTTGGAATTAATTTAGTGGTCGAAAGATACTAATTAAATCTATGGGGACTAATTATGATAATTAGTTATATTTATATGTGTTGGGCTTATGATCCATGTTGGACCAAGTTTATGTATGGATACATAAAAAGTTGGGCCACATGAACCATGGATCATAAAACCCATGGGTATGGATTTGGGTTATATCCATGACTCTAGAAATCCCACATATAAATAGATACTTCATTGCCCAAAATCGCCACTTGTATCTTTTTAGAGTTCATGGAATTCTCTCTCAAGTTCATCCTTTGTCCATGGTGTGTTGTGATTCCATTTGAGGCTTCCACACTATTGGGGCTAAGCTCTTTAAGGCCAAATACACCAAGAATTCAAGCTCCATCAAAAGGTATGTCATGCTAACTAGTATATTATAATTTTATGTTAAATGCATGCTAGTTGTAAGATTATACCTTGGAAACCATTTGCATGTATAATTAGTGAAAACATAGATCCAAGGTATTTAGGGTTGTGTGTGCACCATAGGATGTTGTAGTATACCAAAACCCAACAGATCTCTGCTCGATGAAGTGATAACCAATTCATTCCGATGATCACATCGAAACTTTCAAATGGTCATAGGAATTAGGTTGAAGTGAAGGACGTGGTTATTCAGAGTGAGAAGGAAATTAGTGAGTATTTCTTAGGTGCTTTCTAATTGGATGTTTGCTACTTCTACCGTGTAAGCTTTGTTAATTTTGCATGATTTATGGTTAATCATGCTTCCAAACTTATGGGAAAATAAAGCTTCTATCGTCACTGATATCGAATAGTACGGAAGCATAAATATTGTTGATAGGAAATGTACTAGTAACCACAGTTAGTTCCTGGCAAGCATCTCCAACACCTATCACAAATGCTCTTCCTTTTCCACCCTGGTACTTTAGTTTCGGGCAGTCTTTCTTGAAGTGCCCTGGTTGATTTCATTCGAAGCAGTTACGACTTCCTCATGCTGCAGTGGTTGAGGTTGTTTCGTTCAGGGTCTTTCTGCAAATCTTAGAGGCGTGAACTCTTAAGTTACAGATTCTAAAGACCATGCAATTTTTGACATTTGTGAAAATTTCACTTGGTATGATGGGGGTAAATTCCCAGGGTAGGGCTTTGATTGAGTGGCAGTGTTTGTGATTATAGTGTACACAACCATAGGTTTTAGATTGGGTTTGTGGTGCTTGAAGATCTCTTTTGACTTCCCATGGAACTTACTTTTTGTACTCCTAGCTTGTTTCTTTTTAGTTTGTGGGGTTATGGTACCCTGACAGATACACTGCTCAATCAATTGATATGTCCATTGCTTGGCACTACCAAAACATGGTGGGTCTGGATGTAGTAATCAAGACCTTGAACTGGTAAAGCTAATTCCTAAATGTACCTTTCGGTCTTCTGTATTCTGGGTTCACCATTACCGGACAAAGGTTTGCGAGGTCGTTAAATCCGGAGGTGTAAGCAGTCACTTCCGATCCTTTCATGGTAAGGTTCCAAATTATAGAGAGTGATCGATTCCATAAATCCTACATATTTCCAAATTATAGAGAATAATCAATTCTAGAAATCCTACAGATTTCCAAATTATGGAGAGAGAATTGAAATTCTACCGATTTCAAATGATAGAGATAAAAGTTCCGAGATTATTGAATGATCGATTGGGAACTATGCGTCTCTCTGCTACGACGGTAGAGGAGCTATTGGTTCTTTGTTCTACTCTAAGTTTAGGCGAACTAGGAAAATCTGAATGTTATACCAAATTTTTTAGTATTTTTTAAAATGTATATGTTGTTCTAGGATTGATATCCTTCAATCTCGAATACTTTCAACCATTGTAGTCTGTCAAACTTCTTGCTCAAGGTTGGTTATGCACATGCCCGACCATAAATAACATAGGCGTACGTTCCAACTTTATTTATGATATGACTTTATGTACGGTACTAACCTTAGTTGAGGCATTTGACCTAAAGGGTTGAGTTGGTAGTTTTAGTTGGAGGCATGTTAGAGTTTTATTATGTGTTCTCATCGCGAGTCAGAGTATATATATAACTCTTCTATATATATATATATATATATATATATATATATATATATATATATATATATATATATGTATTAGTGTTGGTGGGGTTTGTAGTATTTTTAAATTTTGTTTTGTAGTCCAAGATTACCAAGTACAGACGAGGGCCAAACAGGAAACACCGGAGGGTAGGACCATTTTAGCAATTAAGCCGTTTTGAAATCCAACAACCCAATCAACATTTCAAACCAGATTTCCCGTACCGTAAGTAGTCAAGAAGCAGTGTAAATAATATTCATAATACTTTTATTAGAAGCTAGTTTCTATAGTTGTATTCCTCTTTCGAGGATACGAGTTCTCTATAGCCAATTTAGCTCTGATACCAATCTGTCACACCCCCGACCGAGGATACGAGTTCTCCTTGAAAACCAAACTGTATTGTTACATAAGTAATTCAATACTTAAAATAATTTTCAAAGCAACCAAGCCCATGGTTGGTAGTGATATATATATATATATATATATATATATATATATATATATATATATATATATATATATATATATTGTAGTTAATGTTTATAGTGAGTCCTATAACCAAGCTATGTGACTTGAGTGTACCCCCTACAACGCTTCATTGGACATTGTAGTAAAAGTTATAGACACCTATCACCCGCTTCGATTGATCGGTCGAGGTTGTAGCTAGCAACCGCTGGTGGGGATGTCAACCCCGTATAGATCTATACATATGTATCTCGCTCCGAAGATTAACGGTTACAGTAGTGTGGGTATGCTAAGTGTTTAAACTCAGCTAATGAATAACGTCTCACTAAAAATTCCTTAACTAAAAAGTTGGTGAATAACTCTCACCCCTAACTTAATTGTGATTAAGTCACTAGGCATAATGAATATCTTTGTATAAGGTTTATAAAAGCCGAGTATGTTTGACATGTGTGTAAAAGTGTAATGTGCTCTCTTTTATAAAAATGAATGTTTCAAATTAATGAACATATGTACATGTATGAACGTTGTGTACTTAAATATATAAATGAAAATGCATAGTAATAGCTTGAATATTTGAAATACTACAAAATTTTATAATGTGTTTGTTATTGTGACATCCATAAAATTCATGAAAATTTAAAAAAATTTCAAGCATTCAAAAACCATTATTTATTACAAAATGTTGTCAAAATAGTTTCATATCAGAGTATCCCATAAATCAAAATCATAAAATGCGAGAAGGTGCACGATCAAGCCTTCGCCTTCCCGCGATCATCCGAAGTACCTGAAACCAAATCCAAAACCGTAAGCTCGAAGCTTAGTGAGTTCCCCCAAAATACCAACGCCATACAAACCATAACCATATCATAACAAACAACATGCATATAGAGTCTACAATATGACCGAACCACCCTCACCGGGCCTGCAGTCTGTCTGGCCCACTCTCAGAACCTTCAACATGTCTGGTCCGCCCTACCGAACCTTCAACCTGTCTGTACCGTTCTCCAGGCCTTCGGCCTGACTGGTATGCCCCATTGGGTCTGCAGTCTATCCGGGTCACCCTGGGTATGTTGGCCTACAACACAAAGCAGGTCCGCCTCAACCTACCCCCAAGTATACAATCAACACATAGATAACAATGCTAGCATGTATAAACAGTCAAACCGATCTAACAGATCACTAATAATAGCATCGTCCTATATACCAGGATACCGACCTAACAGGTCACTAAACATAGCATCATCCTATATACCAGGATACCGACCTAACAGGTCACTAAGCATATCATCATGCGATAACCATAATAACAATCCAAAAAGAAGGGTCGGCATTGGTGGCTTCGACCTTGTTAATATAGTGAGAATAACTCACCTCTCAATATCGAACTGAACTAAAAAGATCAAACTCCCAAAACACGGCTCTCAAACTCAAACACCTACAACCACCATTGATCCAAACCCATAAATTCCAAATTACCAAAATACTCTCAGAAGTCAAACCGGTCAACCCTTGGTCAAAGTCAAAGCCAACGGTCAAGGTCAACAGTCCATGTTGACCTAACTCGTCCAGTGCAGCTTACAGACTCGTCGAGTTCCTTCAGAACTCAGAAAATCGCAAAAATCTGAGTCAACTCGCCGAGTTACCAAGTAACTCGTCGAGTCCATGCAACAACAAGAATATCGGGAAAACCCTAACCAACTGGTCGAGTTATTTCACTAACTCGTCGAGTTCATGCAGAATCCAGAAAGTGGGAAACCCTCATCCAACTCATCGAGTTGACTATGCAAGGCGTCGAGTTCCTTCAGTCCTTTTCTCTTTCAGACGCTTTTAAGCGAAGCCAAGGCTCCAAATTGTAGATCTAGCCTCCTAGGATGTAGTTACCATGCAAAGCTGCTAACTTTATGTGCATGCAAGGCCTCAAGAGGTTAAAACACTCAAAACTAGCTTTAGGAAGAGGTTTTGGACATGGAGAAGGGCTAAAGCTTCATAAAGCTTGAGTCTTTCTGTCTATGAGGCCTAGAGGAGTCCAGATATGAACTCCTCACTCCAAAACGTGCCCAAACCTAGAAATGCCTTAAGAATAAGCCAGAATGGCCCTAAACTCTTGCATGAAGAGATCTAACAAGAGAATGATCAAGGTAATGACTTTTTACCTTCAAATGAATGCCAAAACGAAGTAGATGCTGGATCTACAAGCCCCTTCTCGTTCCAAGCTTCTAGATCTTCAAGTCTCTTCAAGGAATGCACCAAAAACACACTTTTAGCCTCACACACACACACACACTCAAAAAGTAGGTTAGATTAGGGTTTGATTATGGACGGGAAAAGTGGTAAGGAGGCTGGAGGGAAGGACTTAAGGTCCTTTAAATAGGGTACAAACCCTAAAAATTAGGGTTTTCATGTACAGCCTCAACTCGTCGAGTTGGGTCCTCCAACTCGTCAAGTAGGTTCTAGAATCCATGCGGCTTTATCAGCTTCTACACGACGATTTGGGGCAGCCAACTCGTCGAGTAGGTCTATAATCATGAATATGAAAGCTTTAAAATTTTTACCTGGGATTCAGGGTGTTACAATTCTCCCCCACTTGAACTAGACTGCGTCCTCGAAGTCTGATGCAACAAATAGCTCCGGGTAATGCTCCCGCATCTAATCCTATGGCTCCCAAGTCCATTCAGATACCCTCCGGTGCTCCTATTGTACCTTTAGCAAAGGTACCTCCGTGTTCCGTAGAACCTTCACTTTCCTCTCCAGAACTGCCACATGCCTATCCACGTAATTCAGGCGCTCGTCGACCTGAATATTGTCTAGTGACACCACTGCCTCCTCATCTAGTATGCACTTCCGCAATTGCGAAATGTGAAAAGTGCTGTGAATCTGACTAAGCTCCTCCGGAAGATCCAGTCTGTATGCTACCTTGCCAACCCTGGAAATAACCCAAGAAGTTCCGATGTATTGGGGACCTGAATTCCCCCTCTTCCTGAAGAAAATCACACCCTTCCAGGGTGAGACCTTCAATAGTACCATGTCACCAACCTGGAACTCCAACTCAGATCGGCGCTGGTCGGTGTAACTCTTCTGCCGACTCTGAGCAGTCTGCATCCACTGTCTGATCTGCTGAATCTTCTCAGTAGTCTGTAGAACTACCTCGGTCCGTCCCATCACCATGTGACCAACCTCACCCCAACAGACTGGGGTGCGACATCTCCGTCCATACAACAGCTCAAATGGTGGAGCACAAATACTTGAATGAAAGTTTTTGTTGTAGGCGAACTCTGCAAGGGGTAGGTAGGAGTCCCGGCTCCCACCGAAGTCAATGACGCAGGCTCTCAACATATCCTCGAGAGTCTGTATGGTTAGCTCACCCTGGATGTCTGTCTGTGGATGATAAGTTGTACTAAAATGCAGCCGCGTGCCCAGTTCCTCGTGGAACTTCTGCCAGAAACGGGAGGTGAATCGAACATCACAGTCTCAGACAATAGAGACCGGTACCCCGTGGCCAGCAACGATCTCGTGGATATATATGTCAGCCAACTTCTCGGCCAACGAACTCTCCCGTATCGCTAGAAAATGGGCGCTCTTGGTCAATCGATCCACAATGACCCAAATAGCGTCGAAGCCCCTTGCCGTCCTCGGTGGCTTAGTGATAAAGTCCATCGTTATATGCTCCCATCTCCACATGGGAATCTCCAGAGGCTGCAGCTTGCCATGCGGCCTCTGATGCTCGACCTTGACCATCCGGCAGGTCAAGCACCTATCAACATATCATGTGATCTCCCTCTTCATGCATGGCCACCAGTAACTCATTCGCAAATCCCAGTACAACTTGGTGGCCCCGGGTGAATAGAGAAGCGAGACTTGTGAGCCTCCTCCAATACAATCTGTCTGACCCCAGCAGACATCGGAACCCATACCCGACCGCAACGGGTCAACAATCCACGACTATCCTACAAAAATCTGGCGTTCTCGCCCGTGATCCTCTCCAACTTCCAGTTCTCCTGTCGCATACCCTCTGCCTGAGCTTCCCTGATCAAACTCACGAGTGGAGAATCCACAAATATCCTCATACATGTCGCTGGTACAGAAGATCCAGCCGACTTGCGGCTCAGGGCGTCCGCAACCACATTCTCTTTACCTGGATGGTAAAGGATCTCACAGTCATAATCCTTGACTACGTCTAGCCACCTGCGCTGCCTCATGTTCATGTTCAGTTGATCCATGATGTGTCTCAGACTCTTGTGGTCCGTGTATATGGTATAGCGGACCCCGTAGAGATAATGTCTCAAAATCTTGAGAGTGAATACCACTGCTCCCAACTCCATATCATGAGTGGGGTATCTCGTCTCGTGCGGCTTCAGCTGCCACGAAGCATAAGCTATCACCCATCCCCTCTGTATGAGGACTGCTCCCAATCCGGTGATAGATGCATCACAAAACACCACAAAATCCTCAACTCTCTCGAGGAGTTTCAACACTGGCGCCTCGCAGAGTCGCTGTCACAGAGTCTCAAATGCAGTCTGCTGCTCAAGGCCCCACCAGAAATCCACCCCTTCCTCGTCATACGAGTGAGGGGTACTGTAATTTTGGAGAAATTATGTATGAATCTCTGGTAGTACCCTTCCAATACCAAAAATCTCCTGATATCCGAGGGAGATTTCGAAACCTCCCACTGCCTAACCGCCTCGATCTTGGCCGGGTCGTCCAAAATCCCCTCCTGGTTAATGAGGTGTCCAAGGAACTTAACATCTCATAACCAAAACTCGCACTTCGAGAACTTGGCATGCAGCCGTTCTCGCCTCAAAACTCCCAACAGATCACAGAGATGTTTATACCAAGATGTCATCTATAAACACAATGACCAAGCGATCGAGCATCGGTCTACATACCCGATTCATCAGGTCCATAAATACTGCCGGCGCGTTGGTGAGCCCAAACGGCATCACCACGAACTCGTAATGTCCGTAACGAGTCTGGAACGCGGTCTTCTCCATGTCCTCCTCCCTAACCCTGACCCGATGGTATCCGGACCTCAGGTCTATCTTGGAGAACCAAGATTCTCCCTGCAAATGATCGAAAAGATCACCTATCCTCGGGAGTAGATAATGGTTCTTCACCGTTAACTTGTTCAACTCCCGGTAATCAATGCACATCCGGTGTGAACCATCCTTCTTACTGACGAAGAGAATCGCCGCTCCCTACGGAGAACTGCTCGGACGGATGAACTGCTTGCCCAACAGTTCCTGTAGCTGAGTTGACAGCTCTTGCATCTCGGGTGGTGACAATCGGTACGACGCCTTGGCGATAGGGGTCGCACCTGGCACTAGGTCGATCCTGAACTCGACCTGACTATCCGAAGGCACTTCGGGCAACTCCTCCGGAAACACATCAATGAACTCTCTGACAACCAGAACATCCGAAACCGAAACCTGATCCCTGACCCGCGTATCCACCACATACGCCAAGTAACCCGCACACCCGTGCTGAATATACTGTTGAGCCCTGGCAGCTGAGCAAAACCATGAACCGAATCTGGTGCCCTCGATGTATATAACCCGTTCTCCCCCACTTGGAGTTCAAACTACCACCCGCTGACCCTCGCAGTCGATCATGGCACCGAAGCGACTCAACCAGTCCATACCCACAATCACACATACATCCCCCATGGGAATCAGAATCAAGTCTATTGGGAAGGATACCCTGAAGATCTCCAAAACGCAACCCCGATAGACTGAAGAAGCATAAATCCCTTGTTCGTTGGCGATAGACACTCGCAACGGACACTCTAGCTCTCCTACAGGCAAACTGAACTCTTTATTGAACGATCGAGAGACAAACGACCGACTCACCCCCGAGTCAAATAATACCAAAGCAGGAAAGGAGTTCATTAAACATGTACCTAATCATAAGTACAATCATATAAGCATAAAACAAATATAATCAACAAGATAAGGGATAGAAACATACCAGCAACCACATCTGGCGTTGTCCTGTCCTCCTCGGCTGTAAGCTGGAAGGCGTGTCCCCGAGCCTTCGGAGGCTATGCTCTACCCTGACTCCCTTCAGTAACCCTCAATGTAGCCGATGCTGGAGCCTGCGCCGGCCTGGCAGCGAGCAATGGACCGTTGTTCTTCACTTGACCAAACTGATCGCAGTGATAGTAGATCCTCATATCCTGAACCGGGACTGGCTGGAGGCAATCCATCGCAAAGTGCCCCTCCTTGCCGCATTTGTGGCACGCACTACCAGATCTACAAACTCCCGAATGACCCTTCCCGCACGTCCCACAAGTGCGGCCACGCTGGCCCCCAGACCTAGAATCAGCGGTCTTGGGCCGCGTCGGTGCAAATTGTGACTGCGTCGGGGTCTGCCTCTGCTCCCGTAACTGTAACTCAATCTCAAGCTCACGCTGCCTAGTGGCCTCCTGTAACTCCAACAATATATCACAATGATGGGTAGCAATAAACTGTCGGATGTCGGTCTTGAGCATGCTCAGATAACGTGTCATCTGAGCCTGCTCGGAAGCAAACTCCAGGCGAAAGTCGGGGGCTTCGTGTTATCGAAGTCCCGGTACTAAAAAGTCGAACTGGTCCCACTACCAGCGGCAACTACAGCTGTGGAGGCTGCAGCGGCAGCCGTCTCAGCAAGGGCTGCATAACGCTCATCAAAATACTCCACCATAGTGGTCTTGATAGACCCAAACATCTCCGAGAACTGTGCCCGGAACAGTGTAGCAACCTCATCATGCAGGATCTCTCGAATCCTGACGTCCAACTCATCGGACCTCATCTGACCAATGGCTTCGGGAACTGCTGGTCCATCCTGACCTCCATCTCCTGATCCCGATCTGGATCCGGTCACAAAATGCCTCGTAACCACCATGCTGAAAATATACAAGGAAAATATCAGACATTCCATATAATAATCGGGGAACCAACTCCCAACAAAGCCATAGGGGTTGTGACTTCCTTGCTACGCGTATGGGTCCTGTGCTTTTTGTAGTACATGCCCATACTACCTTCCACACCTACCCATATTTGTCTTAAGTATCATCACAACGCCCTAACAATATACATATGCATGGCGATCGCTCAATCCTCACCCCTAGAGGAAGGCTAAATATCTCATAACTGGCCGACTGACCCCACACAACTCACCCATGAAACTTCCACCAACCCTGCAGCACTCATGTGTGCTAGCCATACATAACGCTGGACCCTATAGACATTCGAATATCTGATCCTACCCTAAGCCCTTCATCAAAAAAGAACAGGAAATAAGGCCAAACCATACATTCTCAGTATATAAGATCCTAATTATGTACAACTATGATGCATACACTAAGCAACTACAGTAATGATGTCAATTTCATATATGGAAAACCCTAGACTATCAGACATCATAAAATCAGGCAATTCTGTCATGCAATTCCTGAAGATCCCTAGCCTATCACTAGCATGCTGTTCTAACATATCACTATATCAAATATCCGTATGGTATTTTGGGGTGTACTTACTGGCTCCGGCTGATCGTACACTCTGCACCCTCCTTTAGTATTTTGAAAACCATTTGAAAATCTTTTTGAAAACCTTTTCCTTATTTGAGACTGGATTCACACGAGTGTTCCTATAACCAGGATACAAATCATAAAACATATCATGCAATAAAGCCAGATACAAATCCGAAAAGGGTCGGCATTAGTGCCTTAGACCCTGTTGATATAGTGAGGAGAACTCACCTTATAAGTAGCTCGAAGTGATAAAGTCAAACTCCACCAAATGCAGCTCCAAGTCCAACACCCACACCCACCAATGCTCCACTTCCATAAATTACCAAAATACCCCCTGGAGTCAAACTGGTCAACCCTTGGTCAGAGTCAAAGTCAACGGTCAAAGTCAACAGTCCATGTTGACCCGACTCGTCGAGTGCAGCTAGCAACTCATCCAGTTCCTTAAGAACTCAGAAATCACCAAAACCCTAATTGAGTCACCGAGTTTCCAACCAACTCGTCGAGCCCATGCGTGTCCAGATGTCGGGGAAAACCCTAACTGACTCGTCGAGTCCTCTTACTGACTCGCCGAGTTCATGCAGAATCAAATACGGGCAATCTTCATCCGACTCGCCGAGTCGGCTATGCGACTCGTCGAGTTCATGCAATCCATTTCTTATCTAGATGTTTTTAAGCCACCCTAAAGCTCCATATTGCAAGGAGGTTGGAGGGAAGGACTTAAGGTCCTTTAAATAGGGTTTGATTTTGGACACACTCAAAAAGTAGGTTAGCTCGATTAGGGTTTGATTATGGACGTGAAAAGTGGTAAGGAGGTTGGAGGGAAGGACTTAAGGTCCTTGAAATAGGGTGCAAACCCTAAAAATTAGGGTTTTCATGTCCATCCTCAACTCGTCGGGTTGCGTCCTCCAACTCGTCGAGTAGGTTCTAAAATCCACGCTGCTTTATTAGTTTCTACATGACGAGTTGGGGAAGCCAACTCGTCGAGTAGGTCTATAATCATGAATATAAAAGCTTTAAAATTTATACCTGGGAGTCGGGGTGTTACAGTTATAATATACAATGTCACATAAAAATCATATAGTTTTGTATCGAGTAATATTTGTTGTGTGAAATGGTTGTTTCAAGATAAAATAACCATAATACGTATATGAAACATTTATAAAAGTATATTCGTAACAATAAATTGTTAAATAATAATATTTTTATAAACTAGATTTATTGTATTTTCGCATAAAAAGAAAATTGATTTGTATAAACAAAATAATTAGGCACATGTATTCCCTCTTGAAATAATTAAAATATTAAAAAGGGGCCGTAAGCACTCACCCTTGAAGTATGAGTTCCAATCGTTCAAAATCGCATTCTTTGAGAAGCTTGACGTGAGAAACCGTAAATCCACAATTCTTGAACTATGAAATACTTCTCGGTACCATTTCGTAACAAATTTGTACTACTGGGGACTGATTTGTAACTTCACTAAAGTATAGGGGCTTTTTGGTAATTTAAATAAATGGTTAGGACTATTTTTGTAAAAAAAAGTACCAAATGAGGGGTTGTTTTAAACAAATAGGTTTAATGTTTGGGTTTGGGACTAATTTTGTAAGGTATTTGTCGAATGTGGGTAGATTTTGATATATTGAAATGCAAGTTTGAGTTTCTTTAAAATTTGACTTGGTCAAAATCAAACGTGTTTTTGTTGAAGCCTTGGAGACGATCGGCTGGTCAAACTTAAAGGAAATTAGGGCTTATTTGTCCCCGTCATTTGTTGAAGTATGAAAGGAATAAACGAAAGCATGTGGAGTTGGGTGATTGCAGTCGGGAAGAGACGCACGAAGGCAGGGGGAAGGAAAATGCGAGGGCTCGCGACTTATGAAGAAGTATCGTCGGAGGCGTTTCCGGTGTTCGGTCGAACCGAAGGAAGAGAAGAGACGAAAGCAGTGAGGCTCTGTCTCTTCCCGTCCGGCTGCTAGATGCGAGGGAAGATGAGGTCCGAAGAGACTGAGGGGGATCGGTCCGGGGAGGCGTCGCGAGCAGCGGCGTCAGTGAAGATGAGACCTTCGGAGTTTTTTGGTCGCTAGGAACAGAAGAGAGAGTGTGAGGGTGGGACTGTGGTGGTTGCACTGTGGCCTCACGGTCGGCTGTTCATCGACGAAGATGGAGGCGAACGGAGATAGGGATGGTGGAATAAGGAGAGCAGGTGAGGGGGTCCGGTGGTTTTTGCTTGAATATCACAGGTCGTTTTCTTCTTCTTCTTCTTCTTCTTTTTGTTTCCGATCAATCAATAGGTAAAAATGGTCTTTTGGGATGTTTGTTTTATCATGAATCTATGGAATGAACAAATTAGATATTTTGGGTTTGCTTTTGACAGAAAATCGATGGGGTTGTTGCTTTTTGACTAGGGAAAGTAGGAAAACAGATGAGGAAAGGGGTGTTTGAGTAGTGCTTGTCATCGGGGGAGAGGGAGAACGGGGCTGCCTCTTCTTGACTTTCACAGGTAAAAATCCTAACTTGTGGTGTGTGTTCTTGACTGAAACAACAAAAATTGGAGGATACTAGTATAACCGATTCCTCATAAATCAGATGGGTGTTGATGTGTTGTTTATTTGGATATTTATTGACAGGTAAGTGAAGGAGAAGAAGGGTGGAGCGTTAGGTTGAGGGTAGAGTAGGGAAGAGGGTAAACGTGATTTAAGCAATACTTGGGATGATTCTTTATTTGATTGTAATTGTACAGATTGGCCTTCTTGCACATGTAGCTAATTTTTAATTAAGATATGGGGGGTATGGGGATGTACTTGAATGATCTTGATAGATTAGGATGGTATTTGAGTATTAAGATTTGTACAAGATATACTCACATGTATAAATATTTTTATGATTTTGGGGAAGATTTTGGTTATATAATAATTTGTATAATTTGTATAAATATACAAAATTGTTCACAATTTCCTTTTTACATAATATTTTGTAATATGCCTTAATTTTTTATAATAATAGTAAATCCTTTTTTTTATTTATTAATTTTCATCCAATTTAAGTTTTCTATCGTCCATTATAGCAACGTACTTTCTTCCCATGTAAAATTTTCGTTATTGATTTACAAATATATTTTTCTGTTTATATTTTATATGACCATCATAGATGTTCATAAATTCACACAACATCAAATTTATTTGACTTTATATAGTAATCTGCTTAAAGGTTAAAGTTTCCTAAACTTTTATTAATCCATTTCTTATATTTATTTAATTGTGTCATGCATAACTAATAATACAGTTTACTAGTTTGTCAACAATTGTTTTCGTCAGTTACTAGGTTTACCACATACCAAATTTCCACTTACATAATATCATTACGTGTTTCATATATAAGTATACTTAGTATGGAGCTATTCCAATTTGTGCAGGAAATTTCTTTATCAATCTCAAAACAGTTAACGTACAACATGTATTCTCCTCAAAATATAAAATCAGAAAAGGACGGGGGCTAACGAACTCACATAAACCGGTATTGATTTTTTTTTATATTTTTCCGGACTACATTACCAATAATAGGAATCATGTCGAAAATCAATAGTTTAATGTTTCGCGATTAATAAATCTGAAAACGTCTGATTATTTAACATTTATAAATATTTTTACTAAAAATATTTCAAATATGAAATTAAATAATAGACTATGACATGAGTCCAAAAATGCTTTTGAAATTTCCATTTGAGGTGTGCAAGTCCCTCAACGGATAGAAACAATTTTAGCGATTTTTAAGAAATCAGTATTATACTGGTTTTGTAATCTTAAAACGACTGTATCTTTTGCATACGAACTCCGTTTTGGACGTTCTTTATATTTTCGGAATCAGGGAAACACGTACTACGAGACTTGAGTGTTTGTATGGCTCACACCTGCTTAATACAAAATTTCAGTTTTTCAGGCGTATTCTTAGGGTTGCGGTATGAGTTGTTTGATTCGTTTGTCAGTTTACATATTTGGAAGTAAGATACCATCTGGTATCTTATAATAGATGAAATAACTCATTTATATTACATTAGATGCAATAAAACTCAATGAGTCAATTTACCAAGAGACTTACTGTGAACTTGACCGTTCACAGTCTTTGACCTAAATTCCGAGATGTCACATGTGCCTTCAACCCATAGTATAGTGAGGAGACTCACCTCAAGCTGCTGAATATCACAAACAAAAGCTCGGACTGCCGATCCGGAAAATCTCCGCGCTAACAACATCAAATAACACTAAATAAATAATTGGTCCTCAACCTATAGCTGGAAACATAGTCCTGTAACATCCATAAAAATCATGCCAAATTTAAACTTTTAAAAACATTTTAAAACTAATGGTTATTACAAACACTTGTTTTCAAAATAGTTTAAACATCAGAGTATCCCCAGAATTAAATCATGAAAATATAAGGAGGTGTATGATCACGCCTTAGCCTTCCCGCGATCATCAGAAGTACCTGAAACATAATCAACAACTGTAAGCCCGAAGCTTAGTGAGTTCCCCCAAAATACCAACGCCATATAGATATAACCATATCATATAAACAAACACAACATGCATAATGAGCCATCAATCTGACTGGACCGCCTCACAGGCCATCGGTCTATCTGGACCGCTCTCCGAGCCATCAACACGTCTGCCTCTCAGGGCCATCAGCCTATCCGGACCGCTCGCCAGGCCTTCGGCCTGACTAGTATGCCCTAACTGGGTCTGTAGTCTATCCGGTCCGCCCTGGGTATCTTGGCCTACAGCACAAAGCAAGACCTGCCTCAACCCAATCCCCCAACCAACAAACATGTGCACATAAATATCATACGCTAGCTAGCATGTACAGATAGTCATACAGATCTACCATATCACTAACATGGCAACCATCCTATAACCAGGATACCGATCTAGCCGATCACTAACATAGCAACCATCCTATACCCTGGATACCGATCTAACAGATCAATAACATGGTAACCATCCTATAACCAGGATACAAATCATAAAGCATATCATGTAATAAACCCGAATACAAATCCGAAAAGGGTCGACATTGGTGCCTTAGACCCTGTTGATATAATGAGGAGAACACACCTTACAAGTAGCTCGAAGTGATAAAGTCAAACTCCACCAAATCCATCTCCAAGTCCAACACCTACACCCACCAATGATCCACTTCCATAAATTCCCAAATTACCAAAATACCCCCTGGAGTCAAACTGGTCAACCCTTGGTTAGAGTCAAAGTCAACGGTCAAACTCAACAGTCCATGTTGACCCGAATCGTCGAGTACAACTAGCAACTCGTCGAGTTCCTTAAGAGCTTAGAAATCACCAAAACCCTAATTGACTCGCCGAGTTTCCAACCAACTCGTAGAGTCCATGCGTGTCCAGATGTCGGGGAAAACCTTAACTGACTCGTCGAGTCCTCTTACTGACTCGCCGAGTTCATGTAGAATCAAATACGAGCAATCTTCATCTGACTCGCCGAGTCGGCTATGCGACTCGTCGAGTTCATGCAGTCCATCTCTTATCCAGATGTTTTAAAGCCACCCCAAAGCTCCATATTGCAGATCTAACCTCCTAGGGCATGGTTTCCATGTAAAGTTGCAAACTTTACGTACATGCATGGTCAGATCTAAACTTTACGTAAAGTTGCAGATCTAACGACTTGTTACCTTCAAAATGATGCCAAGATGAAGTAGGGTCAGATCCACAAACTTTTCTTTACTCCAAGCTCCTTAGCCTTCAAACCTTCTTCACAAAATGCACCAGAATCACTTTTTAAATCTCACAAACACTCAAGAACAAGGTCTAGACTGATTAGGGTTTCTTTTGGTCGTCAAGAGGTGGTAAGGGGCTGGAAGAAAGGACTTAAGGTCCTTTAAATAGGGTGCAAACCCTAAAAATTAAGGTTTCATTTTCCAGCCCCTACTCGTCGAGTCGGGGTCCTCCGAATCGTCGAGTAGACCTCATAATTTACGCGGTCTGATCCACTTCTACACGACGAGTTGGGGGCAACCAACTCGTCGAGTAGGTCCAAGAATATGACTTTAAGCTTTTAAATTTGATACCTGGGAGTCAGGTGTTACAAGTCCGTTTGCCTAATACCCTAGGTAAAAGTCCATTTTACCCTTTTCTCACTTGGCCCAAAATCTGAAGCCCAAACCAATAGCAACAAAAGCTCAATATGGCCTAATTTTCAAATTGGGCCTAAAATCCATCATGGGCCTAATCCAAGAAGGCCCAACCTAAAAGGCACAAAAATATCCATCGGTTAACTCTGGTCAAACTTCTAGTCAAATGTCAAATGTTAAAAAGTCAACAAGTCAAGGAAGTCCAAACAGACTGAGTACGTCATGCGTACTCAGTTGGTACGCCCAGCGTACTTTGTATTTTGACCAACTCACGGGGGTGTTGACCCAGTATGTGCTGTGTTCCAGGAGGTACGCCCCGCGTACGCTGCCAAATCTTAATCCATCAAGAAAAGTCTTAAACCATTCGGCTAAATCGTTCAATGCTCAGAACTTGTCCCAATACGTGACTTAATCCATAAAGTCATTTACTTTGAGCTTTTGCATGGCTTAATGGGTCCCAAATCCAATCCCTAGCTTCACAACTTCAACAAAAGAGCTAAATACACATGCATGGTAGATATCATCCATCAAGATTACATTTTTATGCATTTGGGAACCCTAAAACGTCCAGATCTAGTGACCAAACTCCTGAAGCAACTCTTTATCATAAGGACAAACCAAAGAGACCAAAATATGCCATAAATCACTGCAAACTAGATCTTACTCAAAGAGATGTCAGGACAAGATCTTTTTACCTTCACTGGATTGCAAAAGATATGTCAATTATGAATCTCCAAGCTCCACTCCAAGTGATGATTCTTCAATAACCTTTAATCTCTTCAAAATGCACAAGAAGACACAAAGATTTATCCCAAGAGCTCCAAAAACACCAAGAAGGTCGCTCAAGGGTCGATATTAGGGTTTTGGAGGTACAGAGGTTGTTAAAAGGCAAGGCTTAAGGGACAAAAGAAGCTTAAATAGGGGTAAGACCCTAAAAATTAGGGTTTGTAGTTATAGGGAGTACGTCCTACGTACTCCTGAGTATGCCCGACGTACTCAAAGGTTACCCCACGAACAAACCTTTTCACTACGCGCTGAATACTCAAAGAGTACGCCCCGCATACTAGCCTAAGTCCCAAACCCTCCTAACTTCAAATGGCCATAATTCCTTCGTTCCAACTCTGTTCGCGACGTTCTTTATATCCACAGAAAGTTAATGAGAAGCTCTACCATTCTATCAACTCTCCTTTGCCTCAAAACTTCCTCAACTTAAACCCCAAAATTCATAAAGGCCCGAACTGCCAAATCACAGTTATACCATTGGGGCCCGAAACACATTCGAACTCTCGGATCACCTAATCTATAAAACCCACATCCAAAAAGGGTCTAATTCTATCTTCCCCCAAGGCCCGAAGCCTTATGATAACTGATAATCGGGCCATGGCCTCCAATAATGAAGCGATTCAAAACCGGGTGTTACATTTCTTCATCCTAACTCTTGGATGGGGACAAATCAAGCTCCAAGTTTGCATCTTTATGACTTGATATGCCTTAAAATGTCTGAAAGAACACCTTGAAGGCTTAGGATTACCTCATACTCACCAAGCCCTAGACTTTGCGACAAAAAGGAAGAAAATCAAGGGTTAATTAAGATCTAGAGAAACATAAGCCAAGATTGGAGCTTTATACCTCCAAATGGTGCACAATGAAGAGGAGATGTTGGATCCAAAGTCTTGAGAGAAAAGCTTACTCCTTGAAGGTCCTTCTTCACGACCAAGGGAGCACACAATCACTCCAAAAAGCTAAAAATGTTCAAAATGAACTAGGTGTGACATCCCCTAATTTCTCAGCCAGAAAAGACCGATTTAATTTATACTTTTAAAATAAAATTAGAGTAATCTTTTTAAAAGATGTTGCGGAATTCGTCCCCAAAACAGAACATGATAAAATTTTATCAAAACCTTTCTTAAAGAAATATATATTTTCATTTTATATCAAAACCTCGGGATGTCATGTTCCGATACAGATCAAAAGCATAAACAAGACATTATAAGCCTTACAACAGTTATCTACAACTACTGGCCTATAATCCAAAAATCCCTCATCATCGTCCGACTATGATTAGGGTCCACTACCTGTAATAATAAAAGCTGAGTGGGTCAGGCTTGGGAGCCTGGTGAACATATAGGGTTTTCAACCCACAATAATAATAAACTTATTAAATTCATCAATCAACAATAACCCTGATTACCCATTCCCGTTATCCTCACTTTACATCCCTAAACACCTATCACAAGGGACCAGCCTAAGAAATATCATCGGGATGGACACTACTGCTAAGGGGACTCCTCAACCATACATGTCCTAAAGGCAACCATGAGGGGGATGGAGTACGCCAATGAACATATAGTTCACCAACACCTACAAGTTGCGAACCTGCTAGTGTTCCACTGGACTGTCTAGAAAGGTCCGTGGTCGTCATCTATACTCCGCTAGACGACTACAACAACAACAACAACAACAACAACAACAACAACATCGAGGCCTTTCATCATTTTAACACACATCGACTATTTCGTCTACCCATGTTTTACCCAACATATTTGTAGATAAAATACATATACAGTTTAAAACTTGTATAAAACATCTATTCAACAGTCACCTCAAATAAACAATTAATATAATTACACATAGCACGTATTTTAAAGAAAATACTTCATATCTATGTGTAAGGTGAAAGTGACTACACACTCACTTGATTTAATGATAATCGGGCAGCACTTCGTTTCCTAAAACAATCGTTTCTAATAAAACCGGGAGTTTTATTGAGAAACCGGGCTCTGCGAGGGTTGGGCTTCAAAACCGAAAAAATAAATTTTTCCGGGTCTTCGGGTACTTCGGGACGTATTTTTGGTGTTTGGTGTAATACCGGGGCTTTGGGGGAAGTTGGAATGGAAGAAATATGGGTTTAGGGGTGTAAAATGACACTTTTCCAAAATATACCTGGGAGGTCTCACACCCTTCTATTTATAGGGGTGAGCCTCAGACTCGAAGCAATGAGAAGGAGACATGCGTCGCAGCTGCGAGGTTTGGAGGCGAGGGAAGGCTGATGGCGGTGCAAGGCTCGGACACGCGTTGTCTTCGGATTGGTCCATCGCTTCGAATGACTCACCTGCTTCGGATGACTCACCGAGATCGGACACGGAGAAGACACGGGGCAGCTTTTGATTGGCTGAGCCTTCAGTGCGAGGATGGTGCGACACGCCTCACCAGCTGGCCTCAGGTGACTCAGCAATTCGGACACGTGGCGTGCTACGAGCGAGGGTGACGTGGCCGAAGCATGACCATGCGAAATTTCTCGGATTTCGTGTTTTTCTCGATTTTTTTAGCAAAAACTTCTAAAATCCATAACTTTCGCATACAGGCTCCATTTTTGACGTTCTTTTTATGCACGCGCAGGTAAAATTACGCTCTACAACTTTCGTTTAGACTTCGTCGGCTAGTTTTGACTTTAATTTTAATATTATTATTTTTAACAGACCGGGACAGGAAATCCGTTAAAAATTCATAACTTCTTCATCCGACGTCCGTTTTCGTCTGTCTTTTTACAGTTTTACTACTATTGACGAGACCTTCGATTCTCGTTTAGGTCGTGTCGGCTAAAAATCACTCGATCTAAAATTCGAGTTTTTAGCTGTCTACCGCTAAGCTGAAACTTAGAAAAATCATAACTTCCTCATACGAAGTCAGATTTGGGTGTTCTTTTTATGCATACTCTCGGTTTAACGAACACTATGACTTTCGTTTAGATCACTAAGGCTAAAAAGTAGTTTATCAAAAACTCAATTTTTACGTCATTCGGCACCGTGCCGGTTTTGTCACGGAACTTCGATAGGTCATAACTTCTTCGTTATAACTCGGATTTCGGTATTCTTTATATATCCGGAATCCTTGTCACGACCACTACAACTTTCTTAATAGATATCGGATTTATCTAATATTTATTTTCGACGCTTATTTTTTATTCTTAATTAATTAAATCCTAATAATTAAGCATAAAACACATAATTCACATAATATTCACATAATTCCTTTTCATTGCTTCAAAATGAGTTACAAAGGTTAACCTAGACTATTACGTCAATATTAATGCCTAGCCTAGAAACACGGGCGTTACAATTCTCTCCCCTTAGGATGATTCCGTCCCCGGAATCACACATCAGCAAACAAATGCGGGTAGCGACTCATCATGTCACTCTCCATTTCCCAGGTGAGATTTGGCCCATTCGTATGTTTCCAACACACAAGCACTAAATCGACCATCTTGCGTCACAACTTCTTAGTCTTACGGTCAACGATTGCCTCTGGTTCTTCAATTAACCTCTTGTTTTTATCCAACCTTAATTCAGAAATTGGAATTATGTCGGGCACATATCCCGTGAACTTTCTCAAATAACACACATGAAAGGTGTTATGAATACCCTCTAGTTCTTCTGGTAATTCTAGCTTGTAAGCTTGATTCCCGATCCTCTGAAGAACTTTAAACGGTCCAATAAACCTTGGACTCAATTTTCCCCTTTTACCAAATCTTATAAGTCCCTTCCACGGCAAGACTTTAAGTAAAACCGAATCTCCAACTTCGAATGATATCGGTTGTCTTTTCTTGTTAGCATAACTCTTTTGACGATCTTGAACAACTAATATCCTTTCCCTAATCACTTTCAACATTTCAGCAGTCTGATGGACTATTTCAGGTCCCATAAACTGCTTTTCCCCAGCTTCCAGCCAACATGACGACATTCGACACTTTTCTCCATACAAAGCGTGATAAGGTGCCATCTTGATGCTCGAGTGGAAACTATTATTATAGGAAAATTCTACTAGAGGTAAGTGTTCATCCCAGTTACCTTGGAATTACAGGGTACATGCTCTCAGTATATCCTCCAACGTTTGAATTGTTCGTTCGCTCTGACCATCGGTTTGCGAAAGGTAAGCTGTACTCAAACACAACTTGGTACCCAATTCTTCTTGTAGACTCCTCCAAAATCTTGAGGTAAAACGGTTGTCACGATATGATACAATCGTTAACGGAACACCGTGAAGCCTCACAATTTCCTTAACGTAAGAATTTGCAAGCTTATCCATCGACCATTTCTCGTTGGCTGCTATGAAATGCGCACTCTTAGTGAAGCGATCAACGACCACCCAAATCATGTCGTGATCGTTCCTTGTTCTGGGCAGTTTAGTCACAAAATCCATGGTGATGTCTTCCCATTTACCCATGGGTACAAGAAAAGGTTCTAAACTCCCATACGGTTTCTGATGTTGTTCCTTAACCCTAGCACATGTTACACACTCGGCCACATACTTAGCAACATCGAGCTTCATCGTCGGCCACCAGTAATAGGGTTTTAGATCCCTATACATTTTTGTGCTGCCGGTATGAATCGAGTACATGGTCTTGTGAGCTTCTTCCATCAGAAGATCTCTTATTCCTCCTGTCTTAGGTACCCAAATCCTATCTTGGAATACTTCAGTCGTTGACCGTTTGTATCAAATACTAACGTTTTGCCCAAACGTTCTTCTTTTCGGTCATTTTTCTCTAAAGCTTCCTCTTGAGCTTTCTTTATACTTTCCACAATTGTAGAGACAACTTCAATTCTCAACGCTCTTGGCCTTTTCTTTTCAAGGTTTACCTTCCGACTGAGAGCATCAGCAACAACATTTGCTTTACCAGGGTGGTAAAGTATCTCACTGTCGTAGTCCTTGAGTAACTCTAGCCAGCGTCGTTGCCTCATGTTCAATTCCTTCTTATTAAAGAGATATTGAAGACTCTTATGATCAGTGAAAAGTTTGCATTTAGTGCCATAAAGATAGTGCCTCCATATCTTTAAGGCGAATACTACCGCTGCCAACTCCAGATCATGAGTGGGGTAGTTGTTTTCATGCTCTTTCAATTGCCTCGATGCATACGCTATCACTTTATCCCTTTGGGTCAGAACACAACCTAACCCAAAACCAGAGGCATCACTATAAACTGCGAAGTCATCAACTCCTTCAGGCAAAGAAAGAATCGGTGCTTCACATAATTTCTTCTTTAACTTCTTAAAAGCTTCCTTATTCTTCTCCTTCCAAGTATAAGTAGCTCCTTTGTGGGTCAAATCTGTTAATGGAGTCGCGATCGAAGAAAATCCTTGGATAAATCTTCGATAATATCCAGCTAATCCTAAAAAGCATCGGATCTCTGTAGGACTTTTCGGTTGTTCCCACTTCATCACAACTTCAATCTTCGCTGGGTCAACCATTATCCCTTCTTGGTTAACCACATGACCCAAAAATTGGACTTCTTGAATCCAAAATTCACATTTGGAGAACTTTGCATACAGCTTCTCCTTTTTCAGAACTTCTAGCACTTCACGCAGATGCTTGTCATGCTCCTGCTTGCTTTTTGAATAAATCAAAATATCATCTATGAACACTATCACGGATTTATCAAGGTATGGTTTACAAACCCTGTTCATCAAATCCATGAAAGCCGTTGGAGCATTGGTTAGTCTGAACGACATAACCAAGAACTCATAGTGTCCATATCCTGTTCTGAACGCAGTCTTCTCAATATCCTACTCTCTTACCTTTAGCTGATGATATCCTGACCTAAGAACGATCTTCGAGAAATAGCTCGAACCTTGCAACTGATCGAACAAGTCATCAATCCTCGGCAACGGGTACTTGTTCTTTATTGTTGCTTTATTCAGCTCTCTGTAATCGATGCACATTCTCATGCTCCCATCCTTTTTCTTTACAAATAACACCGGGGATCCCTGTTGGAACCTGAAAGTGAACCCCTAACAATCCTAAGTACATATTCCGAAGTGTGTTGGTTCCGAAGGGAAAAGTGATCCGGAACCTGTCCGGAGCTGAAGAGAAGAAAAGGAGGAGTATTTTGAAGAGGAACACATTCCGGAGCTGATCCAGATGTCCGGAATGTATGCTGATCCGGATCAAACTTTCATCTCCGGAATAATACTTGTCCGGAATGAAGTCATTTTGTCTTTTGTGCATTTATTACTTTTGTCTTGTATTTGATGTAACGTTTCATAGGACTTAGTCTAAAGTTGTTTTAGGACAATCAGAATGTCAGACTTATGTCTTTTGTCCGGTCTTATGTAAACACCTGGGTTAATTCGCTGTAACATTCACTCCTTTGAATAGGAGCTTTCAATACAAGTCAACAATGGATTTTTTCACTCACTTTTGGCATTTACTCTTATCGTATTAAAACATTCTTCTTGTTCTTCATTTATTAACTTTACCTTGATCATTGACTACTTGTTCTCAATTAATGTCTTGATCATTTGTTGAACTGATTATCTAAGACTTGACTGGTCTTTCCAGTCTAGACTTGAACATCCATTAGCAAGCAGACATTGATCTCAAGCATTTACTCAAGGTTTGAGTTTTCAAACCTTGTCCTTGCGCATCGATCTTGTTCTCACAATTGGTATCAGAGCGTGAGTGGTTGTCCTTTGAATCCATAAGATCAGATTATAGTTGGCTTGAATTTACCTTGGTATTTCAACCATTTTTGTGTTAAGGATAAAAGTTCTTCTATATACCACTTAAGCTTGAAGATATCTTAACTTCAATGGTTGCTTCTAATCCTCAACAAATGATTTCAATGCAAATCGCAAATAGCGTGGGTGGCCAAATCTGGAGATCCGTCAAAGAATGCCCTCATGTTCCGGTAAGAACAGTTGTAAGAGATGCAGCTGCTCAGCTCATGCGAGAAGATGAAGCTCGTCCAGCCCCTCTAACTGCAGATGATATCGAAAAGCTGCATGCTGATCAAGTTGCCTTCTCCGAAATGGTGTTTGGTGTTCCTCCATCACTCTTTGAGCATATCAAGCTATGCAAATCAGCCAAAGAGATTTGGGACACTCTTCAGGATCTGATTGAAGGTTCCGAAAATATGAAGGACAAGCGCCTCACCTCGGTTGTCAATGACTTTGACACCTTCACCACTACTCCAGGTGAATCTATAGCCTCAGCCTCCAACCGTTATCGAATCTTTGTCAACAACATGACTGCTCATGGAATCGTTGTCAACAACCTGTTTCTCCCTTGTCACCTCTTCCAGAGACTAAAGAACCTTTTGAGCCCCTAATTCTTGAGTTCAAACCAATAGTTGTCAAGTGTCCTGATTCCACGCCTCTTCCGCCTCTGATAAACCTGGACCTGAATCGGACCACGAAATACCATTATAGTCTTCCAAATTGTGTAGGCTATGTTCCTAAAAGTAATCACGTGAACAACTGTGTGATTGAGGAAATTATTCCGGAAACAACTGAAATCAATGCCTCTGAGTTTTTATGGGCATCTTTAGATGATAAAGTTGAAGTCTCAAGCCGTGTGTCCTCTGATTCATGTGAATCGGACTCCTTAGTGCTTTCAAAGACCAAATTGGTTCCCATTACTTCTAAGTTTACAAATCCATCAAAGGACAAACTTCTAGATCCTCACCTTATCCTAAGAGAAAACCACTGTTGAATAGGAAAGATGTTGTAGATCCCAAGGTAGAAGCTAGAAATGCTTAAAGAAAGGAAGTCAAGACTAGACAAAATTCCAAGTTCCTTGCTAACTCTAAACCAAGTTCATCCCGGAATTCTCGTGTCTCCACTCATAGTCAAAATTCTTTTTTTCCCACTAGGATCCTAAAAAGACCATGTGACAACCCGAAACTTTTTCCGTTATCCTTACCCAGTTTCCGTTAATAAAATTTGGGTTTTTTTATTTATTTCCGTTCACGTTAGTATTATTTTTGGTCTAACGGAATATTCTAAGCTCAGTTCAATCGAGTTTTGGATTCAAAAACGAGGTTTTCTAAGTCAAAGCATAGCATCCGGGCCAAACAACCCTTCGAGAGGAGTTTACGGCCGCAAACTCAGTTTACGACCATAAACCCTGTTCACGGCCGTAAACCCTCCACCTCACCCCTTGGCCGTAAACTCACCCCTATATAAGGGATGAGTGGCCTTCATTTCTCACTTTACACACTCCAGAAGCTTTCTCTCTCTCTCTCTCTCTCTCTCTCTCTCTCTACAAACTTCGAATTTGCTCAAGAATCCTCAAGAATGTAAATGATTATTCACTTTGACTGTGTTTCTATCCTTATTCTAGTGATGAATCCATGTCTCATCTCCTAAATCTCATCTTTTTCTAGATTTTCTCTCTCACCAAGAACACCAAGAACACACACTAGTTCTTGGTGGCTAAAAACCTCATTCCAAGCTTCTTAACAGTAAGTAACTACCATCTGTACTTGTTATCTACTAGAAACCATCGATTTTCACCTAAAAATCGACCTGAAACGCATGAACTGGGTGTTTACGGCCGTACACCCTTCAATGGCCGTAAACTCCATTTTTGGTCGATTATTGACCTTTAAACTCTTCCTTGAGCTGGGCACGAAGCTTAGAACACTTCCAGAAGGCTAGAAAGGACCTTGAAACACTTAAAATCGCACTTTTTGCCAAGTGTTTACGGCCGTAAACCCATGGGCCGTAAACCCATGGACCGTAAACACCTGGGCCGTAAACATATGGGCCGTAAACCCTGTTGGGCCGCAAACCCTTGACCGTACACTTCTTTTACGACCGCAAACTCCCCATTTTCAAATCATATGTGATTCTAACACTTAGTTTCAAGTGTTTCCTGGTCCCTAGGATGATTTCCTTCCATAACAAATAGTGTTAAGCCCTCACCTAATGCATATATGTACTTTTACCTACTAAATAGGATCCGTTTGTGCCCGAGGCTTTATTTGACGCTCAGCAATTCCTAGCAACTTACACTTGAATCCCACGTCAAACAGTGAGTTCATACCCCTACGCTTTTTCCGAGTTTTTCATGTTTTCAGGGGGGGAATACAAGCAAAAGTACAAGGAAATTTGTGCTCAAAGTATATTATTTGTCTAAAATAATTATATGTTCAGTATGCTTTTAACACAGAAAACAGTTTTACCAAACGATTAAGGAAATCAACTCGTAGAAACAGTTTTCAAAACTAAAGCAAGGAACTTGTGAATCTTGTCATAAAATGTGATATTTTACAAAGGATTCATACAAAACATAAACAATATTTTCGGTATTATTACATGCAAATTGTTAGTCTAAAGTTGGAGACACGTCCTTGGTAACACTCCCACCGGATTCGAGAGTGTAGGACTAGCACTTGTAACCAGAATCTCTTGTAGGGAGAGCGTGACTATTGTGTATAGATCTATACAGGACTGACTATCCCGCACCTCGCTGCTAGCTACAGTTGGACCGCCAGGCCTACGGGTGACAAAGTCATAAAAAGATACTGGCCCCGTTACGTGCCATATCAAGTCTAAGTACGGTTATGACACTCGCAACCTAGATAACAGAATTTACTTTTGTAATAATGAAACAAGTGAACTAGCGTCAAAGTAATAACCAATTTGATTACTAGAGGGTATTAATAATACCCTGAGGATTTAGTTTACCACATATTTATTAGTTTTATTTATGTAATAAGGCTAATACACCTCACACAGAGCAAACAAGGTTTTTCAAGGAAACTACATCTAACGATACAAGTATGGTAGATACTTGTACACCTCAGACAAGAACAGATAACCAACTGTCAACTTTTAAGGAAAATATAGGATTTTCCTGGGATAACTCAACCTTACATAAACAGGCTGTTAAACAAATAACGAATGGATAATCAAACATCTTTCATAAGAAAATATAGGATTTTCTTGGAAAACACTTTTCAAAGGATCAAAGAAACATTTCTTTCACCAGAACTAAACGCTTATGAACTCGCCAGCTTTATGCTGATATTTTAAAACTGCTTGTATTCTCAGGGCAACAATAGACATGTACTCTTGCCAACTTTTGGAGAAGACGAAGCATTTTGGAGTCACGTCTTTTACTTTTGTTATATACTGTTATGAACAAACTATGTTTTCAAAAAATGTAAATATTCTTATTATAATGTAATGTTTGTGTTTACTTTGCTTGCTATGATACAACTGTTGTGATACTACGCATGACGTCACCCGCCCCGGACATTTCCGCCGTCCGTTCCGAAGGTTCGGGGGTGTGACAGATTGGTATCAGAGCTATGGTTTATAGTGAACTAAGTATACCGAACCTTACATGGTATACAACTATAAACACTAAGGGGCCGAAGTGCTCTGAACTAAAAGTATACTTTTAAAATACAAGTATTTTTGCAAAAAGTATACAAGTATACCTACATACCAGAAACAATATCATGAGTAGAACAAAACAAAAGTATTTTGGATGTTGAACACTGCGGTTAAACCTGGGCAGTTATGTAATCATGTCTAGGGTCAATATAGCCTGATCAACTATATTTATTCGAGACATGACCAACATGTGCTTGGGAGTGACTGTGGTGTTGCAACAGGCCTAAAACTTACCTAGTATCCATACAACGAGGTATCAAAAGAACAAAACGTACAACTTAAAATACTATAGGAGTATTTTAGCCAGAGCTGAATACATTGTAGAAATTCATTTCTAGTGTTGCTACCTATTCGTTTCTTAGCGATAACTTACTTGCATTAGTAATCTTTCTTTGCTTATCGCTTGGTCGAACACTTTATTATCAGGATCGGATATAGTTTGTTTCATATATCTTGAGGACTTACCATCCTCTTCTTCCTGGTTGTTTCTAGAACAAGATGCCTCCCCGAAGAAGACCCATCAGAAGAAATGACGACACTCCACCACCACCACCACCCCCTCAGTTCGATCCCGCTATGTTCCAGGCAGCTGTTACTGCTGCTGTGGCTGCCGCGATGTCACAGATTAATCCTGGCGGATCTGACGGACAGGGAGGTGGTACTCATCCCCAAAATCATGAAGGTGGTCAGGGACACCAGAAGGAGTGTTCCTATAAGGACTTCATGAACGCGAAACCCACATCTTTCGACGACAAAGGAGGGGTTATTGCCCTGACCCAATGGTTCGAGAAGATCGAGTCCATTTTCAAAATCTGTTCATGTTCTGAAGCCAACAAAGTAAAATTCGCCGCTTGCACTTTCGCCAACAGAGCACTGACCTGGTGGAATGGTCGAGTCAAATCCCTAACCCTGCCAGTGGCGAATGCTATGGGTTGGGAAAGTTTAAAGGAACTCATGCTAGCTGAGTACTGCCCACGGGGGGAGATGCAGAAACTAGAGCACGAACTCTGGAACCTAAAGATGAAGGAATCTGACATTACTACCTACACTTCTAGGTTTGAAGACCTAGCACTTCTTTGCCCGAGAATGGTCACCCCGGAAAGCAAAAAGATTGAGAGATACATTTGGGGACTGACACAACCCACCAAAGGAAATGTCTTGGCTGCTAGGCCAAACACCTTTGACAGCGCTAAGTGGCTGGCGCAGACTCTCATAGATCACGGAGTTGATCTTGATAAAGTGGCAACCGCTCCCGAACCGACGAAGCTGAGCGGTGAGAAAAGAAAATTCTGGAAGCAGCGCAAGGGCCAATCTTCGCAGGAGCCCTCAAAGAAACAGCAAACGGTGGCAGTCCACGCTGCTACTACTCCTGCCGCTGCTCCTGCCATTCAAGCACCTACCAGTAAATATGCTGGTACCCTTCCTCGGTGCGACAAGTGCAACTATCATCATAATCCCCGCCCATGCCGAGAAATGTCATGCACCAGCTGTGGCAAAAAGGGGCACACAGCTCGAGTTTGCAAGACACCAGTCCAACCAACCAATCAGGCATCTGGAGCAGGCGTCGGTCAAGCCTGTTATGGTTGTGGAGAAGTCGGGCACTACAAGAGAAACTGCCCCAAGGCAACAACAACAGGTAGTACAGGGAGACTACTAGCGATGGGGCAAGAGGAGGCAGTCGCTGATCCCACAGTTGTTTCGGGTACGTTCCTCCTCGACAACTCTTATGCATGCATTCTTTTCGATTCTGGTGCGGAGAGAAGTTTTATTAGCCATGCATTCAAACATCTCCTCAAACATAAACCTCAACCACTAACTGAAACATTTACCGTCGAGATGGCTAACGGTGAGAAAGAGAGCACTAATGATATATATGTAGGCTGTACCCTTACCTTGAACGATCATTCTTTTCCTATCGACCTTATGCCAGTTTCCATAAAAAGCTTTGATGTCATCATCGGCATGGATTGGTTGAGCCCCAATCATGCTGATATCCTTTGTTACGAAAAAGCTGTCCGTCTCAATCTTTCCTCTGATGAAACTCTCATGATTTACGGCGATAAACTTAGTTCAAACCTCCGTATCATTTCGTGCATCAAAGCCCAAAATTTTTTACGAAAGGAGTGTCATGCATTCCTAGCCCATGTCATTAACGAGAAGCAGGAAGTTAAAGACCTCGAGAGCATCCCCAAAGTCTGCAACTTTCCCGATGTTTTTCCCGAAGATCTCCCGGGAATCCCTCCCGAGCGCCAAGTCGAGTTTCGCATCGACTTAGTCCCCGGAGCTACCCCCGTAGCTAAATCCCCATACCGATTAGCGCCAACAGAAATGCAGGAGTTATCCAGTCAGCTCAATGAGCTGCTCAGTAAAGGATTCATCAGACCGAGTTCCTCACCCTGGGGAGCCCCGATCTTATTTGTGAAAAAGAAGGATGGATCCTTTCGGATGTGCATTGACTATCGCGAACTGAACAAGCTCACTTTCAAAAACCGTTACCCTCTTCCTCGAATCGACGACCTTTTCGATCAACTTCAAGGAGCCAGCCACTTCTCCAAAATAGACCTAAGATCAGGGTACCATCAGCTACGAGTCCATGAGAGTGATGTTCCTAAGACGGCATTTCGGACTCGGTATGGTCACTACGAATTTGTAGTGATGCCCTTTGGTCTAACCAACGCACCGGCGGTATTCATGGACCTGATGAATCGGGTATGCTGTTCTGCCTGGACAAGTTCGTAATCGTGTTCATCGACGATATACTTGTCTATTCCAGAAGTGAGGAGGATCATCGACAACACTTGAGATCGGTGCTGGAAACCCTAAGGACGGAGAAGCTATACGCGAAATTCTCCAAGTGAGAATTCTGGATTCGAAAAGTAACCTTCCTAGGTCACGTGGTATGCGAGGAAGGCATACACGTGGACCCCTCCAAAATCAAAGCGATAGAGAGCTGGTCAGCACCGAAGACGCCCACAGAAATCCGTCAATTATTGGGTCTCGCTGGCTATTATCGTAGATTTATCCGAAATTTTTCCAGAATTGCCAAACCCTTAACCACTCTGACTCAGAAAGACATACCCTTTTGTTGGAGTGAAAAGCAAGACACTGCGTTCCAAATGTTGAAGCGGGCCCTATGCAGCGCACCTATCTTGTCTCTGCCCGAAGGGACGGAGGACTTCGTTGTCTACTGTGATGCATCCAATCAGGGCTTAGGCTGTGTGCTCATGCAACGGGGAAAAGTCATTGCTTATGCCTCAAGACAGCTGAAAGCACACGAAGTCAACTAGACAACGCACGACCTGGAATTGGGAGCAGTGGTCTTCGCACTGAAGATATGGAGACATTATCTCTACGGAACCAAGTGCACTATCTTCACTGACCATAAAAGCCCGCAACATATTTTCGACCAGAAAGAGTTGAACATGAGACAACGGCGATGGGTTGAGCTACTCAGCGATTACGAGTGCGAAATCCGCTACCATCCCGGCAAGGCCAATGTGGTGGCAGATGCCTTCAGCCGGAAGGAGTACTCAGGTCGTAGAATGAAGGCACTGACCATGACTATCCATTCCCATTTATCCGTGCAAATCAAGGAGGCTCAGTTGGAAGCCTTAAAACCAGAGAACATGTCGGGTGAAGCCTTGAGAGGAATGGAAAAGAACCTAGAGATCAAAGGAGACGGAGTCTGTTATTTCATGGACCGGATCTGGACCCCAAAGTTCGGTGGTTACAGAGAGGTTGTAATGAACGAAGCTCACAAGACTATATACTCCGTTCACCCAGGCTCGGACAAGATGTACCTCGATCTCAAGAAACTATATTGGTGGCCGAACATGAAAGCAAAGATCGCTACCTTCGTGGGCAAGTGCCTGACTTGCGCCAAGGTGAAGGTCGAATATCAGAAGCCCTCAGGTCTACTCCACCAGCCGGAGATACCTGAGTGGAAGTGGGAGAGAATTACTATGGATTTTATCACCAAATTACCCAAGTCTCCGAGTGGGTACGACGCCATTTGGGTAATTGTTGACCGACTGACTAAATCCGCCCACTTCCTACCGATCAAGGAAAACTTCAAAATGGAGAGACTCACGAGAATCTACATCTGAGAGATAGTTCGACTGCATGGTGTGCCTGTGTCCATTATCTTCGATCGAGATAGCAGGTTCACTTCAAGGTTCTGGCAGTCACTATAGAAGGCTCTTGGAGCTAAGCTCGATATGAGCACAGCTTACCATCCTCAGACAGATGGGCAGAGTGAGAGAACCATCCAGACCTTGGAAGACATGTTGAGAGCATGTGTCATTGACTTCGGTGAGTCGTGGGACACCCATTTGCGCTTGGTCGAGTTTTCCTACAACAACAGTTACCATACCAGCATCAAGGCTACGCCTTTCGAAGCCCTCTATGGCCGCAAGTGCAGATCCCCTCTGTGCTGGGCTGAGGTGAGCGACACGCAGCTAGCCAAGGGGCAAATCCCTGACAGCACTCTCACTGGCCCAGAAATCATCCGTGAAACCACCGAAAAGATCGTACAAATCCGAGAGCGACTTAAGGGCTCACGAGATCGACAAAAGAGCTACGCCGATAAATGATGAAAACCCTTGGAGTTCCAGGTTGGAGACCATGTCCTGCTAAAAGTCTCACCCTGGAAAGGCATGATACGCTTCGGAAAGCGTGGAAAGCTAAATCCAAGATACATAGGACCCTTCGAGATCCTCGCTAGGATCGGTCCCGTAGCCTACAAACTTCATGCCGCAAGAACTTAGCAACATTCATCCTGTCTTCCATGTTTCGAATCTTAAGAAATGCGTATCCGACGAAACCCTTACGATTCCTCTCGACGAGATTGAAATCAACGAGAACCTGAACTTCGGGGAAGAACCAGTCGAAATCATGGATAGAGAGATCAAACGAACGAAACAAAGTCGCATCCCGATAGTGAAGGTTCGCTGGAATGCCAAGCGGGGACCTGAATTTACTTGGGAGCACGAAGATCAGATGAAACAGAATTATCCGCATCTCTTTTCTAATCCATGATTTGTATTCTATGTTCGAATTTCGGGACGAAATTCCCTCTAACGGGGGGATGATGTGACAACTCGAAACTTTTTCCGTTATCCTTACCCAGTTTCCGTTAATAAAATTTGGGTTTTTTTATTTATTTCCGTTCACGTTAGTATTATTTTTGGTCTAAAGGAATATTCTAAGCTCAGTTCAATCGAGTTTTGGATTCAAAAACGAGGTTTTCTAAGTCAAAGCATAGCATCCGGGCCAAACAACCCTTCGAGAGGAGGTTACGGCCGCAAACTCAGTTTACGACCGTAAACCCTGTTTACGACCGTAAACCCTGTTCACGGCCGTAAACCCTGTTTACGACCGTAAACCCTGTTCACGGCCGTAAACCCTCCACCTCACCCTTTGGCCGTAAACTCACCCCTATATAAGGGATGAGTGGCCTTCATTTCTCACTTTACACACTCCAGAAGCTTTCTCTCTCTCTCTCTCTCTCTCTCTCTCTACAAACTTCGAATTTGCTCAAGAATCCTCAAGAATGTAAGTGATTCTTCACTTTGACTGTGTTTCTATCCTTATTCTAGTGATGAATCCATGTCTCATCTCCTAAATCTCATCTTTTTCTAGATTTTCTCTCTCACCAAGAACACCAAGAGCACACACTAGTTCTTAGTGGCTAAAAACCTCATTCCAAGCTTCTTAACAGTAAGTAACTACCATCTGTACTTGTTATCTACTAGAAACCATCGATTTTCGCCTAAAAATCGACCTGAAACGCATGAACTGGGTGTTTACGGCCGTACACCCTTCAATGGCCGTAAACTCCATTTTTGGTCGATTATTGGCCTTTAAACTCTTCCTTGAGCTGGGCACGAAGCTTAGAACACTTCCAGAAGGCTAGAAAGGACCTTTAAACACCGAAAATCGCACTTTTCGCCAAGTGTTTACGGCCGTAAACCCATGGGCCGTAAACCCATGGACCGTAAACACCTGGGCCGTAAACATATGGGCCGCAAACCCTTGACCGTACACTCCTTTTACGACCGCAAACTCCCCATTTTCAAATCATATGTGATTCTAACACTTAGTTTCAAGTGTTTCCTGGTCCCTAGGATGATTTCCTTCCATAACAAATAGTGTTAAGCCCTCACCTAATGCATATATGTACTTTTACCTACTAAATAGGATCCGTTTGTGCCCGAGGCTTTATTTGACGCTCAGCAATTCCTAGCAACTTACACTTGAATCCCACGTCAAACAGTGAGTTCATACCCCTACGCTTTTTCCGAGTTTTTCATGTTTTCAGGGGGGGGGGGGGGGAATACAAGCAAAAGTACAAGGAAACTTGTGCTCAAAGTATATTATTTGTCTAAAATAATTATATGTTCAGTATGCTTTTAACACAGAAAACAGTTTTACCAAACGATTAAGGAAATCAACTCGTAGAAACAGTTTTCAAAACTAAAGCAAGGAACTTGTGAATCTTGTCATAAAATGTGATATTTTACAAAGGATTCATACAAAACATAAACAGGATTTTCGGTATTATTACATGCAAATTGTTAGTCTGAAGTTGGAGACACGTCCTTGGTAACACTCCCACCGGATTCGAGAGTGTAGGACTAGCACTTGTAACCAGAATCTCTTGTAGGGAGAGAGTGACTATTGTGTATAGATCTATACGGGACTGACTATCCCGCACCTCGCTGCTAGCTACAGTTGGCACGCCAGGCCTACGGGTGACAAAGTCATAAAAAGATACTGGCCCCGTTACGTGTCATATCAAATCTAAGTACGGTTATGACACTCGCAACCTAGATAACAGAATTTACTTTTGTAATAATGAAACAAGTGAACTAGCCTCAAAGTAATAACCGATTTGATTACTAGAGGGTATTAATAATACCCTTAGGATTGAGTTTACCACATATTTATTAGTTTTATTTATGTAATAAGGCTAATACACCTCACACAGAGCAAACAAGGTTTTTCAAAGAAGCTACATCTAACGATACAAGTATGGTAGATACTTGTACACCTCAGACAAGAACAGATAACCAACTGTCAACCTTTAAGGAAAATATAGGATTTTCCTGGGATAACTCAACCTTACATAAACAGGCTGTTAAACAAATAACGAATGGATAATCAAACATCTTTCATAAGAAAATATAAGATTTTCTTGGAAAACACTTTTCAAAGGATCAAAGAAACATTTCTTTCACCAGAACTAAACGCTTATGAACTCACCAGCTTTATGCTGATATTTTAAAACTGCTTGTATTCTCAGGGCAACAATAGACATGTACTCTTGCCAACTTTTGGAGAAGACGGAGCATTTTGGAGTCACGTCTTTTACTTTTGTTATATACTGTTATGAACAAACTATGTTTTCAAACAATGTAAATATTCTTATTATAATTTAATGGTTGTGTTTACTTCGCTTGCTATGATACAACTGTTGTGATACTACGCATGACGTCACCCGCCCCCGGACGTTTCCGCCGTCCATTCCGACGGTTCGGGGGTGTGACAGACCATCTGAACCTCTTGCTCGTCCGGAACCTAAGGAAGTCCTTAGCTCCAATTCACCTCAAGCTCATGTCAATGTCAAAACCATCCGAAATACTTCACCGGCTCCTCGAAATGTTTCATCTGTCTTTATTGCAAAATTTGATGGCACAATTTTTAAACCTAGAATTTCAAGAAACAATGTGTCATCAAACAAATCCACAAGTACAAGAACAACCACTGTTTCAAAATCTTCAAAGAAAATTCTTGTGTGGAAAGTCAAAACATCTGTCAACAAAACACCAATTCCGGAGGTAACAAAAATTGCCAATCCTCTGGATGTCAAAGGTCCGAAGAAGTCAGCTCCGAACCCACAAGTAGTTGAATATGACTACTTGCTAGATGAAAAGACATTAGCATTCTGTCTGTTTGCAAAGAATTCCAGGAATATCACCAAGAATCACAAAGTTGTTCCTAAGTCACAATCAAAGTCCAAAGCCCATGCCTACGTCCCAAAGTCTAACTCGGAGGCTAAAAACTCCACTGCTCACTAATTTTGCAGGCACTTTGTGCTTCGGAGCAAGAAACAATATGATATTGTGATAGTGCTTGCTCCATGCACATGAAGGGGCAGAATGATTTTCTGCAAGATTTAAAGCTTTCTCCAAATGCTGGTTACGTGACATATGGCAACAACTCCAATTCTCAAATTCGTGGTTATGGAACTCTCACCAATGGAAACTTCTCTATTTCACATGTTGCTTATGTAGCTGATTTGAAACATAACTTGATAAGTGTTGCTCAGCTCACTGACTCAAGTCGTCGTGTGGAATTTTGCAAGAAGTATAGCTATATGATGACTAAAGACCGAAAAGAATGTTTGATAAAGTCACTTCGCAACAAGAACATGTACCCGCTTGACATCAACATGATTATTGGCGAACCGCAACTCTGCCTTCTCTCCAAAGCTGTTCCTGACATCAGTTGGTTATGCCACCGAAGGCTCGCTCATCTGAACTTTTGGTACATGAATGATCTTGTATCAGGCGAAATGGTACGAGGTTTGCCTCTTCTCAAGTTCGAAAATGATCATTTATGTGTTGCGTGTGAGTGTGGTAAGCAATCAAAGAAGGGTCATCCTGTTATCATAGAAAAGTCCATCTCGGAACCATTGGAACTTCTACACATTGATCTTTGTGGACCATCCACTGTAGAAAGTCTTCATCATAAGAAATACATTCTTGTGATTGTTGATGACTTTACAAGGTTCACCTGGGTCTTCTTCCTAAGGCTGAAATCCGAAACAGCCTCTGAGCTCATCAATTTTATCAAAGAAATAGAAGTTCTCATCAAACTCCCGGTCAGGAGAATCCGAAGTGATAATGGTTCGGAATTTGTTAATTCCACCATTGAGAAATTTCTCACAGAAAAACGAATCGATCACAACTTCTCAGCTCCCTACACTCCACAACAAAATGGTGTAGTTGAAAGACGCAATAGAACACTCGTTGAAGCCCCTCGATCCATGCTGAACTATGCAAATTTACCACTCTATCTTTGGGCTGAAGCTGTATCCACTGCTTGCTTCACTCAAAATCGAAGCATCATCAATTGACGTCTCAACATGACACCATACGAAGCAATGAATGGTCGAAAGCCAACAATCTCATTTTTGCATGTCTTCGGATGTAGATGTTTCATCAAAAACAACCGTGATCAGCTTACAAAGTTCCAACCTAAAGCTGATGAAGCCATATTTCTTGGGTACTCTTCCAAATCAAAGGCTTACAGAGTTCTCAACCGGAGAACTCGTGTTCTGGAAGAAAGTTTTGATATTACCTTTGATGACAACTTCGTTCGGAATTCTGGCCCCACTCACATCACAACTCACATCATGGAGTCTGATGCTCCTCCGCCAGGATGTCCGAACCCTCAAACCATTCTTGAGGTTGACTTTGAAACTCTCTTTGGTCCTTCCGAAACCGCTCTTGATTCGGAATCTCGATCAAGACCATCTCTAATTCCAATTCCTCCTTCGGAAGCCCCAATTTCTCACAATCTCTCCGGTCCACTTCCAACCCTCCCTCTATTTGATTCCGAACCGTTTCAACCTTCTCAGGTTGAGGGGGAGAATAATGCAAATCCCTCTCTTGAATCAAATGTGGATGGCTTCCAAGATGCAGCTGCTGATTTCGATGACTCTAATCCTCTCAACATTGATGAAAACGAAAATTTCTTTGAGTTTCCTTCTGATGATGATGTTAACCTCTCCGGTTCAGAAGTTCAGGGGGAGCATCATCCCAATATTCAAATCATTCAGGAGGAGCAAATCAATTCCACTGTTGATGTAGGATCTTCGGCTGCACAAGAACTCCCTCGATTACATGTTTGGACGAAGGATCATCCTCCGAACCAAGTGATCGGCAATCCGAATGTTGGTGTACAAACTCGCTCAGCTACCAACATCCAAAATGAATGTCATTTTTCAGCTTTCATATCCGTGGTTGAACCCAAATCCATCAAGGAAGCATTAGAGCATGTTGATTGGATTACAGCGATGCAAGAAGAACTGGCAGAATTTAACCGAAATGAAGTCTGGACTCTCGTGCCTCCTCCTCAACATCACCCCATTGTCGGTACAAGATGGGTATTTCGCAACAAGCTAGACGATGCAGGAGTTATCATCCGAAATAAGGCAAGATTGGTAGCTAAAGGTTTTACTCAAATTGAAGGTCTTGACTACGACGAGACATTTGCTCCTGTTGCACGACTTGAAGCTATCAGAATCTTTCTTGCTTATGCTGCTCACAAAGGCTTCAAAGTTTACCAAATGGATGTTAAGAGTGCCTTTCTTAATGGTGAACTTGACACTGAAGTATACCTTCAACAGCCCCCTGGATTTATTAACCTTTCCTTTCCAAACTACTGTTATAAACTCTGAAAGGCTGTCTACGGACTCAAGCAAGCTCCTCGGGCTTGGTACGAGACTCTCACTGATTTTCTCAAACGCTCAGGTTTTCAAAGAGGAACTCTTGATCCCACTCTACTCCGAATATCAAATGGAAAGCATCTCATGCTGGTACAAATTTATGTGGACGACATCATTTTTGGATCTACGGATTCATCTATGGTTGCTGATTTTGCCAAACTTATGATCAGTCGATTCCAAATGAGCATGAATCGAGAATTAAGCTTCTTTCTTGGCCTTCAAGTCAAACAGCCTAACAAAGGTATCTTCATTCACCAAGAAAAGTACATTTATGAACTTCTCAAGAAATACTCAATGGACACCTGTGCCTCATCCAAGGTACCTATGGGCTTAGGACACAAGATCTTTGCCGACCCTTCGGGTGTTTCCGTTGATGAAAAGAAGTATCGTGGAATGATTGGATCCTTACTCTATCTCACTGCAAGTCGCCCGGACATTATGTTCTCAACATGTTTATGTGCCAGATTTCAAGTCAATCCGAAGATGTCTCATCTTTTGGCTGTGAAACAAATATTCTGATACCTCAAAGGTACAAAGAGTCTCGAAATCTGGTATCTAGCAAATGAAAGTTTCCTTCTGCAAGCTTACTCTGATTCAAACTATGGTGGTCTTCAACTCGATAGAAAAAGTACATCAGGAGGATGTCAATTCCTAGTTGGTCGATTAGTCAGCTGGTCCTCCAAGAAACAGAACTGCATTGCTCTCTCTACAGCCGAAGCTGAATACATTGCTGCTGCCAGCTGTACCTCTCAAGTTCTTTGGATGAAATCTCAACTCTTGGATTATGGTTACCGATTTCAACGCATTCCTATCTACTGTGACTCTCAAAATGCCATTGCAATCTCTCACAATCCAATTCAGCACTCCATGACGAAGCACATTGACATCCGGTACTATTTTATTAAAGATCATGTTCTAAATGGCAACATTGAACTTATTTTTGTTCCATCTGACGATGAGATTGCTGATGTCTTTACTAAGGCATTAGACGAAACCAAATTTAATGGTTTTCTGAACAAAATAGGTATGATTATGCCTGATCCTCAATTCTTTCATGAGACATGTTCTCTTTGATAGAAGTATTCAGAAGAAAATTTGCTCCGAACTCAATTATTTTTGCTTAGGAACTATTTTCTCTCTAAGTACATAGGATCATTTTACTTGTCTTTATTTCTTATTATCCCTTGAGTTTTAAGCTGTACAGTTCATCTTATTCATCACGATTATCAAGTTCAACCATCATCTGAATCTTTATTTCGGAACTCACTTCATAATGGCATTCCAGAATTCTACTCCGGAAAGGTAATCTTCTCTGTACTTCGAAATTTCTCTCAAAACCCTCTCCGGAAGTTTTCTCAATCTTTGTTCCGGAATGTCTCCTAAATCGTTTTCTGAAAGTTTCTTCGAATCTCAAAAACGCTTTTACTCCGGAATTTTCAAGTTTGCTCCGGAATTTTCAAGTTTGCTCCAGAATTTTCAAATCTGCTCCGGAATTCTCAAATCTGCTCCGGAATTTCAAAAGTGCTCCGGAATTTTCAAAAATGCTCCGGAATTCTCAAAATTTGCTCCGGAACCCTTCTTTCAAACATATATGTTCCGGAACACAACTATTTACCTCCGGATCATACACTGTCCGGAACAACTCTTCCGGAATACCAAAAGGTAATAAGGCGAAACGGTTTTCTCAACTGTTACTTTTCAGGAAGATCCTTATCCGATCATCCTTGATTTGCATGACACGATTGCACGCCCATTAAACTAGAAATCGAATTGACGGTTAAATTCTCCTTTTTTAGCCCCAATTTGCCTTGCCCTTTCACCTCACCTGTCAAATCTCATTCCCAAACATTTAATGCGACCCGATTGATCTCGGACCCTCATCATTACCTTTTCTCAACCCGACCCATCTTTCCCTACCTATAAATACTCTTGCACATTCCCTTTTACCTCTTTACGCACTCTCAACTCTCAAACCTCCAAAAATCTCTCACTGTTCTTCGTGTTCATCAAGCTTTCTTCATTCTTCAACAATGGAGTCTTCAAAGAACCCAACTCAAACTGCACCAACTCCCAAGAAATCAATCGCCAGGAAGAAATCATCAAAAGGATCAAAGGGCTCATCCTCATCTGCCGATCAAGAACCCTTTCTTAGGGATACAACTCAACTGTTCTCCCTAAATCCTCTAGACTACAATGAATCGATCAGGATAATGATTGAGTTCATTGCAAATCATCCTCTCTCCATTCCACTTACCAAAACCCCTGATCCTCCACTCTCACTCTCTCATCTTCATCGCGCATTCACAAGCATCAAACTCAAAGATGGCGTTCTGTTAACCACTATTATTGGTGATCGCACCATTCCTGTCTACTAATCGACCTTCCTCAAGGCGATTGGTATCACACCAAATCCTACTGGTTTCGAAGTTGTTGAGCCAACGGCTGAAGAGTTTCAGACGTTTCTAAACTTCATTGTCTACACGCAAGACTTCAAGGCAAAGGATTTCAAGAAAACCGCTGTTTCTGGGCTCTGGACCGTTCTTATGCATCTCATCATCCGTGGCTTATCTGGCAAGCATGGAGGTACTGATACCTTGAGCAAGGATTGGCTGAATGTAGTCTTCAGCATTTACTCCGGACGCAACAATGCTGTAGATCTTCCTAAAGTCTTGTGGCAAGACTTCCGCAAGTTCGCCATCAAAAGGAAGCTGAACGAAATTTCAAGCCCTAGATATTCAACAAATCTTCACGGAGCTCAACGTACCAATTCCGTGTTAGCACCATTCCTCCGGAGGTATGTATCTCTTTTAAAATAGTTAAGGCATATAGAATTCCGGACCAATCATCTTTTGGTCCGGTCAGACGTCTTCCGGACAACATGTTGGCCATCATTCCTTCCGACTCTCCCTATTTAAAACAACATCTTGAGACTTCGGTTGTGTTCGACCCAACACAACCTGCCCCGATCTCTGTTGAGCCTACTCCGGAAGAGGCCGATCCTGCTAAGTCCGGACCCAAAATCAAGAAACCAGCCAAACGAAAGGCTTCTCCTACCAAGCCTAAGGCCAAAAAGAAAACCAAAGTCAGTGCCCCCTCTCAACAGGAGGGCACCCATGACATTCTGGTTGATTCTGGCCGTCCGCACACCCCTCTTGCGCACTCCTCTGAGGTACCCCTCAATGTTTCATCATCACAAGCACACACTCACGGGGAGTCTCCACATCATCTACCCTCACCCTCCCAAAAGGGTGATGCCGGTGTTGATCAAAGTTCCTTGCAGCCCCCTGGAACATACTCACGTGTCAAATTTGATATTGCCATTATCTCTTCCACACGCACACACTCCGAAACCATCGTTTCGGACCCCAAGCATCCGGAAGGAGGAGCAGTCTCTCCAACTTCCGATGCCACAACTGGTCTGATACCCGGAAGGCGTACAGGACGACCAGGCACTAATGATCCTCTTTGGGAAGATTATGTTAACAGGGCCTCATCTCGGCGTCCAGACCATTCTCGAGCTCAAGTGGAGTCCACTCTCATCTCCATGAGGAACAGGGCCATCAAAAGCAATCTGCCCTATGTCCCTCCCACTGACGACGACGCCATCAATGAACTCACCTCGGAGCTACCCCCAATCACCATTCATCAAAGCATCTTCCACACCGATCCGGAAGAAGAAATCTCTGAAGAAGTCATGTTGGAAGAAGAGGCAACAACCATTCCGGATGCACATCTCATGACTTCCGTTCACTACCAATCCAAAGCATCCGTATCCAAGTCTGCTTATGACTTCGGATCCTCTTCCACTACCACTCCGGATGACGGTTCTAACTCAAACCTTCGAGAAGATGATGATGCAACCAAACCGGGTCCCTCCTCAAATCCGAACGTACACCAACCTCCTCCGCAACACTCTGATTCTGATACAGAATCCTCAGCTGGTGACCACGTTGACCCTTTCGCCCTTCTGGAAATCCGCAATAATGTCTCAGACACCATGGAAAAAGTGTCGTCTGTAGAAGCATCCGTAACAGAGCTAAACTCAAAATTGGATCAAAAAGTCTCCGGACTTGATTCGAAACTTGATGCCATTCTCCAGTCTCTCACCCAACCGTCCGGACCATCCGTTGCAGAAAGAGAAGCCCACCTTGATCAGCTGATCTCCATCCGGCTGAAGCACACAGTTGAGCAAATTGACTCCAAGTATGACGCTTTGGTGGAAAATTATCTCAACACCATCTCCTCAATGCTCAAGGTTCATAACGATCTGGTGTCTGCCACCAACGACCTAATCAAGCAGACCCATGTTCGTCATGAGAAACAAATTCAACGACTGGAGAAGGAGATCTGGAAGAAGGATGAGATGAACCTCATTATTCAACAAGTCCTCATCAAACTCCTGCGCTTAACTTGGAACATTGTTGATGTTCCGAACATGAAGTTTGATGAAATGATTGCCATCCTCAGCCGCACATTCAAGCATCTCTCTGAACAAGCTCCCACTGCCGAAGCCTATGACACTCTCACTCTTCAACTCTCCACAGGTCTTCAGAAGGTTTTCTCCAAACTTGATGATATCAAGGAAGACTTGACGCTTGCACCGGTCTCAAGATTCACCGATGCAAGAGGGGGAGAAGGCCCAAGCAGAAGATGGAAACCAGCCTTGGAATTCACACTCAGGGATGAAGACCTGTATTCTGAAGATGAAGACATTCAAATCGTCTCCGGAATCCTGGGAATCACTGAAGGAAGCGAAGGTGATGAAGATGATGAAGTATATATTCCGGATGAAGCTTCCAAAGGAGTTCTTGGTCTTCAAGCTCCAAACCTGACCACTCCGAAGGAATTAACTGAAGAACAAAACATGATCTGGTCTGCGGTCTCTTGGCCATCCTCTCTTCCGGAAGCTTTTGATATGGCCGTCAAAATGGCTAAGGCAAAATCATTTCTTACAGCTCAAGCCTTCCGAGCCACTCCTTCTATGTTGTCTCCCACTCCCATTATGAAACCAAAATAGCCCCAATCGACCAGGGCTTTCCTCTCCGGACCCCAGATGAAATTCCGGAAGAACCGCTTCCAACTCCCACTCCGGAATTCATCATTGGTGAAAACATGAAGATGGTCATTGATGCACTTCAAAGAGACAAAGGGAAGAAACCGATGACTTCCGAACAACAAGCCTTCCACTCTGGACCTCCTCTTAAACAAAAATATGGATGGTATCAGGAGGAAATTCGTAAGGCACTAGAGGACAACATCCGGATTCAAGCCTTAAAAGACAATCCCGATCCGATGCGTGGCATCTCTCCTCTTTGCCGTGAAGGCGTCCTTCAAGCACAGGAAATCATCCCAACACACTACTATGACCTTCCCTCAAATGACACTGATCAACTGGATCTTCCTCTCTCTCCTTATAGCAAATTCTACACGAAGTTTGCTCCGCTCCATCCAACCGATAATCCGGAAGTGATCATCCGGACAGAGCGTGAAAGGCTCAAAACCTTCTATGCAAAGAATGCTCAACCCTTCAAGGAAGTATGGAAAAGGAAGAGGATCACCAAAGTTCAAGGCTTTGGAAGAAAAAATTTAGTAAAATTTGAGCTGAACTGTCCTCTATTCCGTTTCCATCTCCTCCGGAACAAGCCAACTCCCCGGACCGTTACTGATGCAGATTTTCCTTCAATGAATCCGAACGACATCCTTACCCTAGCTGCTTACTTAAGAGAAAATCAAAAGGATGACATCAGTATGGGTGCTTACCACGCAATTCTCAGCTTTCTCAAAGACTATGTTGCTGAGTTCTGCCATTGTGATTACGAACTTGCTCACCTCTACGGAACCGAACAATTCGTTGCCAAGATCGACTTTGTTCTTCCGGAAGCTGAAATTCTTGCAGATGGTCCGATTGAAGAACCGGTTCTAGGGTTTGTCTACACCATCAGAAGAACAAACAAGAAGGACTTCTTCCGAGTCCTTGATAAACACCTAGTACCTACCAAAGCTCTGAAGAAGTTCATATCCCGGGCGTCCAAGTCTGATGCTCCGGAACAGGTTAAGGCAAAGTTTGTAAGTCAACTGGCTTGGTACATTGCAGTGCAAGAATGGTTGTTCAGAGAATACACCTTCATCAAGGAAGAAATGAACTAAGCTTGCTGGATTGTTAAGTTCACTTAGGGGGAGATTGTTGGAACCTGAAAGTGAACCCCTAGCAATCATATGTACATATTCCGAAGTGTGTTGGTTCTGAAGGGAAAAGTGATCCGGAACCTGTCCGGAGCTGAAGAGAAGAAGAGGAGGAGTATTTTGAAGAGGAACACATTCCGGAGCTGATCCAGATGTCCGGAATGTATGCTGATCCGGATCAAACTTTCATCTCCGGAATAATACTTGTCCGGAATGAAGTCATTTTGTCTTTTGTGCATTTATTACTTTTGTCTTGTATTTGATGTAACGTTTCATAGGACTTAGTCTAAAGTTGTTTTAGGACAATCAGAATGTCAGACTTATGTCTTTTGTCCGGTCTTATGTAAACACCTGGGTTAATTCGCTGTAACATTCACTCCTTTAAATAGGAGCTTTCAATACAAGTCAACAATGGATTTTTTCACTCACTTTTGGCATTTAATCTTATCATATTAAAACATTCTTCTTGTTCTTCATTTATTAACTTTACCTTGATCATTGACTACTTGTTCTCAATTAATGTCTTGATCATTTGTTGAAGTGATTATCTAAGACTTGACTGGTCTTTCCACTCTAGACTTGAACATCCATTAGCAAGCAGACATTGATCTCAAGCATTTACTCAAGGTTTGAGTTTTCAAACCTTGTCCCTGCGCATCGATCTTGTTCTCACAATTGGTATCAGAGCTTGAGTGGTTGTCCTTTGAATCCATAAGATCAGATTATAGTTGGCTTGAATTTACCTTGGTATTTCAACCATTTCTGTGTTAAGGATAAAAGTTCTTCTATATACCACTTAAGCTTGAAGATATCTTGACTTCAATAGTTGCTTCTAATCCTCAGCAAATGATTTCAATGCAAATCGCAAATATCGTGGGTGGCCCTACACGTGTGTGACATCCCCATTTTCACGGCCAGAAAAGACCGATTTTGTTTATGCTTTATAAAAATCAGAGTACTTCTTTTAACAAAAATGTTGCGGAATTTGTTCCCATAAAACATGATAAATAGGTTACCAAAGCATTTCCGAGGAAATGTATTATTATTCATTTTCAAAACATTGGGATGTCATTGTCAATACAGAAACATAAGCATAAACAAAACTTACATTATTTACACTAGTGAACTACATCTCTTTTAAATCTCTCAGTGTAAAGTAGCTTCGTATCGACACCTGTGATACAAATAAGCTTGAGTGGGTCAGGTTGGGAAACCTGGTGAGTACATAGGGTTTTCAACCCACAATAATATAATTATTATGTTTAAACATCAAACAATCAACCCAATTACCCATCCCCATTATCTTCCTTACTCTCAAGGGTCTACCCTAAGAGTCATCTATTCGTTCATTCCGAAGTCCCTTGCCTCCAGGGTTATAACACAGGCACTAAGTCCATAGCTGCCAATGCTCGTTCGTAAAGCACTAAATCCATAGCTGCTAAAGTTCATTCATCGGGTACTAAATCCATAGCTACCAGTGTTCATCTAATAGGTACTAAGTCCATAGCTACCAACGTTTATCAGGTACTAAGTCCATAGCTACCAACGTTTATCCATCAGGTACTAAGTTCATAACTGCCGATATTATTTAGGCACTAAGTCTATAGCTGCCAATGTTCACTCACATCATCTTTCATCCCTCATCATTCATCTACCCATGTTTCACCCAACATATTTGTAGATATAAAATACATATACAGTTTAAATCATATAAAACTTGTATAAAATCGTTCATCCAGCATAGATAGCAAGTATATAGATAATATGCACACATAGCACGTAGTTTATATAAAATACTTCATATCTATGTGTAAGATGAAAGTAACTATGCATTCACTTGATTAGGTGGTGACTCGGTACTTGAACAGCACTTCGTTATCTCAAAACAATTTTTCCTTGACCAAAACCTAGTATCAATACCACTAGATTTTAGGTTTAACGTTAACCGCGACTAATTAATAGTCTAGCTATTATTATTATTATATAAGCGTTAAATAACACTCAATATAATTCATAATAATAGCCCAAATAATTATTTTAAGGACCTAATAACATTACTATAATTATTTAAAAGCTATATTAAAAATTGCATAGGCGTAGCTCACTTACAGCGGATTTTAAAGAAAATCGGGCTTTGCTCGGAGCAGCGTTTCCGAACCGAAAGACCCTTTTTCTTGGGACTCCGGGAGCCTCGGGGCTTCCTTTGGGTGCTAGGGGTTTTATCTAGGGTTTATGGGAGTTGGAATGGGATAGAGAGAGAAAGTATTTAGAGAGAGAAGTGGAAATGTGTGAAAAATCCGGGCAATCTCGCATGGTATTTATAGGGGCCGAAGTTCGGATCTACGCGGGGCGTTCAGCAAGTTACGGGGGCCGTAACTTCGGATAAGGGTGCCAGCTTCGCACAGCTGGCTCGCACTCGCAAGAGGATCAGGTCCGAAGGTACGCTGGGCGTACCAGCCTTGGACGCGGGGCGTAGGGCGAAGCTAGGCGACGTGGTGTTCATCGGATGCGAGACCGTGGGGAGCAAGGGAAGGCTGGGATTGAGCCACGTCATCGCGTATTGCATCAGATTTTGCAAATTGCACTCTCGACTTTAAAAATTCGTAACTTTCACATACAAGCTCCTTTTTTGACCTTCTTTATATCCACGCGTAGGCGGGAACGTACTCTACAACTTTCGTTTAGACTCTGTCGGCTAATTTTGACTTTATTTTAAAAGTTATATTTTTAACAGGCCGGGACAGGATTGGTCCGTTAAAAATTCATAACTTCTTCATCCGACGTCCGTTTTCGTCTGTCTTTTTATCGTTATGCTACTATTAACGAGATCTTCGATTCTCGTTTAGGTTGTGTCGGCTAAAAACCGCTCGATCTAATATTCGAACTTCGGGCTGTACACTGCTAAGCCGAAACTTCGAAAAATCATAACTTCCTCATACGAAGTCAGATTTTGGCGTTCTTTTTATGGATGCTCTTTGTTTAACGTTTTCTACGACTTTCGTTTAGATCACTAAGGCTAAAAATCGCTTTATCTTAAATTCACTATTTACGCTTCCCGGTATCGTGCCGGTTCCATTGCGAAACTTCGATGGGTCATAACTTCATCGTTATAACTCGGATTTCGGCGTTCTTTATATCCCTGGAATACTTGTTTCGACCACTACAACTTTATGTAAAGATATCAGGCTTATCTCACACTTTAATTTTGACGCTTATTTTTATTCTTTATTAATTATACATTTATAATTAAATAATAAGCACACGAATACACATAATTCACATAGTACGCAAATATTTCATCTTTATTACATCAAAAAGAGTTACAATAGTTGACCTATACTATTACATCGTCTAAAAATGATTAGCCCTGGAACACGGGCGTTACAACGTGCACCATTGCTAGTTGTGGAAGAATATGATCATTGAAAAGTTAGAATGGAAAGGTTTTTACTAGCCAAAGATAAGGGAGAACAAATCTGGAGATCTGTCAAAGAAGGGCCTCATGTTCCGGTAAGAACAGTTGTAAGAGATGCAGCTGCTCAGCTCATGCGAGAAGATGAAGCTCGTCCAGCCCCTCTAACTGCAGATGATATCGAAAAGCTGCATGCTGATCAAGTTGCCTTCTCAGAAATGGTGTTTGGTGTTCCTCCATCACTCTTTGAGCATATCAAGCTATGCAAATCAGCCAAAGAGATTTGGGACACTCTTCAGGATCTGATTGAAGGTTCCGAAAATATGAAGGACAAGCGCCTCACCTTGGTTGTCAATTGTCACACCCCCAAACCGGAACGGCGAAGACGTTCGGGGGTGGCTGACGTCATGCGTAGTATCACAACAATTGTATCATAGCAAGCATAGTAAACACAACCAGACATTGAATACACATATGAAAAAGGTTTACATTGTTTAATACATAGTTTTGTTCCTATCAAAAGTAAAATAGTAAAGACGCGACTCTAATGCTCCGACTTTTCCGAACTCCTGCAAGTACCTGTCTACTAATTCCCTGAGAATACAAGCAGTTTTGAAGAATATCAGCATAAAGCTGGTGAGTTCATAAGCATTTAGTGTTTGGTGGAAAAAAATGTTCTTTGATCCTTTTGAAAAGTGTTCCTCAAGAAAATCCTACATTTTCTTATGGAAAGCGTTTTTGAAAGCCCATTCCTTCCATGACTTCCAGATTCGTACAAGATATGTACAGTCCAAGGAGTCGTGGAATGAATATGAATATCCGTTGGTTGTAAAACAGTTCGTTTTGAATATTCGGTTTATCCCGGGAAGATCCTATATTTTCCCTAAAGGTTGATGGTTGATTATCCGTTTTAAACTGAGGTTTGCAAGTATCTACCATACTCGTGTTGATAAAAGCAGTTTTCTTTTTAAAAAAAAAACCCTGGTTACACCCAGAGAGGTATATTAGCCTTAAAAACTAAATAAAAGAAAAACCGTGATGAACTAGGTCCTAAGGATATTATTATTAATACCCTCCAGTAATTAAATCGATTATTACTTTGACGTTAGTTCACTTGATTCATTATTACAAAAGTAAAACTCTGCTACCTAGGTTTTGAGTTTCATAACCATAACTGACTGGATATAGCCCGCAACGACCTGTATCCTTAATGACTTTGTCACCCGCAGACCTGCCGGTCCGACTGTAGCTAACAGTGAGGTGCGGGATTGTCAGTCCCGTATAGATCTATACACAACAGTCATGCTCTCCCTACAAGAGACTCTGGTCACAAGTGCTAGTCCTACACTCTTGATTCTGTGGGAGTGTTACCAAGGACGTGCCTCAAACTTAGCCTAACAAATTTACAAGTAATAATACTGAAAATCATGTTTATGATTTGCATGAATCCTTTATAAAATAATACGTTTTACTACAAGATTCACAAGTTCATTATTCTAGTTTTGAAAACTGTTCCTACGAGTTGATTTCTTAATCGTTTGGTAAAACTGTTTTCCTTGTTAAAAACATATTGAAAATATAATTATATTAAGCAAAATAACATATTTTGAGCACAAGTTTCCTTATGCTTTTGCTTGTATTCCCCCCTGAAAACGTTAAAAACACGGAAAAATGTAGGGGTATGAACTCACCTCGGGCGATTTGAATGAAGGATCGATACGGAATGTGGGACGTTCAAGTAAAGCCTTGAACACGATTTGATCCTAATTAACACGTAATGACACATAAAGGAGTTAAATGATGGTATTTCACCACTAGATGTGATGGAGAACCACTCTAGGGACTTGGGACTACTTGCACTCAGTGTTAGGACCTTAAAGGATTGCGTTAGGGGAGTGTATGGCCACCTTTAAGGTGTGTGCGGCCATGGGTGTGCGGCCAGGTGGCGTGTGCGGTTGCACACAGGAGTGTGCGGTCGTACAAAGGGTGTGTGCGGCCGTACACAGGGGTGTGCGGCCGTACACCCTTCATATGTGCCCCAAGAGTCGATTTTTTAGCGTTTTAAGGTTCAAACCAAGTCCAACTAGAAGATAGGGAATCAAACTCTCACTTTGGAGGTTCTTTGAGGTGTGTACAGCCACCTTATGAAGGTGTGCGGCCGTACACCTTCATGTGATGAAGAACATGATGAACTTTGATGGTTAAGGGGTTAGATCAATGGGTCCTTCATGTATGATAAACTAGGTGATGGAAAACTCACGTTTTTGAGGCCTTGAGAGCGTTCTTGGATGAAGTTTTTAGAGAGAGAAAGTAGAGAGAGAAAGTAGAGTGCAGCCAAATGAAAGGAATGAGTGAAGGGGTCACCCTATATAAATAGGGATGAGTGTGCGGCTGGAGGATGGGTGTGCGGCCACACACTCGTGTGTGCGGCCATACACTCGGGTGTGCGGCCACACACTCATGTGTGCGGCCATACACTCAGGTGTGCGGCCACACACTCATGTGTGCGGCCATACACTCGGGTGTGCGGCCACACACTCATGTGTGTGGCCACACACTCCTTTTGATGGAGTGTTTGGCCTATTTGCAACCCTAAATCTTAAACCAACCCATCCCTAATTCAAACTTTGGTTGTACTCAAGGCTTTAAATGCTTAAATGAGCCCTTAATCAGTGCTAGGAGTTAACAGAAATGAGTTTAACTTAGATTAACTGACTAGATGTACCGGGTAGAAGTTTTCGGGTTGTCACATCATCCCCCCGTTAGAGGGAATTTTGTCCCGAAATTCAAGAATAGAGGTATAACTCATAGACTTGGAAAAGATGGAGGTACTTAAGGTTCATGGGACTCTCGTGCTCCCAAGTGAATCCAAGTTCTTGTTTGACATTCCAGCGGACCTTCACTATCGGGATGTGACGTTATTTCGTTCACTTGAATCCTCGATCCATGAGCTCGGATGATTCTCTCATAAAGTGTAGACTCTCGTCTAACTCGAGGTTGTCGAGGGGAAATCGTAGGCGTCTCATCGGATGGACACTCATTTTTGGTTCGACACGAGGAAGGAGGAATGGACTTTGTTGAGTTCTCGGGGTAACTAGAGTTTGTATGCTTATGGGACCGATCCCAGCAAGGATCTTGGACCGTCCCACGTATCCTGATTTTAGCTTTCAACGCCTTCTGAAGCGTATCAAGCCTTTTCCAGGGCGAGACCTGCAAAAGACACGTCCACCAATCTGGAACTCCAATGGTTTTTGTCTCTCATCGGCGTAGCCCTTTCGTACGATCCTTTCAGTCGTCCTACGGATGGTTTTAGGATTCGTGCGAGTGTTGTCGGGGACTTGACTCTTGACTATTTGTGTGTCGCCCACCTTAGCCCAGCACAAAAGGGGATCTGTACTTACGACCATAGAGGGCTTCGAACGGTGCAACCTCGATACTGGGAAGGTCATCGTCGTTTGCAAGAAGTTCAGTTAAAGGTAGATGAGTGTCCCACGACGCATCTTCAATCGTATGAATCGCCTTCTTACTCTGTCCATCTCTCTGTGCATGATACTCTTCACATGAATACTTTCGGGTTTCGAAGAGACATGAATTTTTTGAAGTTCGCATCTAGTTGTCGTCATGAGCGACGAGAGTTTCGCGATCGAACGATTTAAGACAAAAGGGTTTGGTATAACATAGACTTAGTCGAGCTAGACAGGATGATGTCGTAGAGTCGCGCGTCAAGTTAGTCCGGGAGGATCGTTTTGCTAGCACATTGGCATCCCAAAATGAACGTCTCTGGTATTTCTGCGTTTTGATTTGGACTTGGTGGGTACTACTAATGCGAGGGTCCAGATGTTTTGAAACTATGGGCTCTCGATGGAATGGTTCTTACTAGATTTTCCTATGACAGCTTGGCATATACAAGTCATGTATAATCACAACTGACTCTAATGTATACACTAGGCTACCATAATTCACCCCTTAGCGCATCAACTTTTAAGAGTAAGTCGTGATTAAATTTGGACGAGAAAGAAATCACGATTATGAATAATTCTTTGAGGTTTTTGAAAACGTACCAAAACATGGTAGGGTTCTTTGATGATTCCCATTTTCTGAGGTCAGACTCCCCCTGTCTCCTCATCGTTCTTCTCTGTTGGGCAGTCTGTTGTGAAGTGTCCTATTTCTCCACATGTACCGCACACTTGAACTATGCTCGCGTCGGTAGTGGAAGTGATGTGCTCAGTCGGGGTCTTTGCGAAGCGAGCTTCCTGGCCATCCTCAGCCCATGGACAATTTCTTTTGAAATGTCCGGGTTTCCCACACTTGTAGCAAATCTGACCCATCTTTTCACCAGAAATCGAGGCGCTTGACGGTGCTAGTGCTCTGCAGTAACGAGCGGTGTGTCCTTGCTTGTTGCAGTTCTTACATTGAAGTTCGTGGCATTCTCCTACGTGGTGGAAGTTGCATTCCTCGCAATTTGGAAGTTTTCCAGCATATCGCCGCACTGGCGTTGGCACTGGTTTGGCGGATGTTGTGGTTGTAGGAGCTATCACGGGTTGCTGTCTCTTGGCAAGTTTCTGACACGACTTGCGCTCCCTCTTGTTCCAGAATTTTCGTTTGGCGCTCTTAGGTTTGGGAGTTGGAGTGTCCTCCTGGAAAAGACCTTGTTGGTTTCCTGATGTGTTGCTACAGTTCGACATGTGGAAACTGCTCCCATTCCCACTTGGGTTGTTAGTGTTAAGAACAGCTAGGGCGGCTGCTACGGCTGCTGTGACAGTGGCTTGGAACGTAGCTGAGTCTACCTGAAGGACTAGTGTCTTATTGGGGGGTTGGGTACGTTCCTTCGGAGGCATGATCTGCTACATATCAAGAAAAGAGATTTGTGAGCAACAATGGTTGCCCCTTGGATGTATCCTAAATGTTTATCTATGCATCGAGATTTCCCGTTTTGCTATCTGACTCTCAGTGATTCGACCCACATCCCCATGATGTGGTCTTAGCAATGATAGAAAAGATTTGAGCACACAAAGTTCACATGCAATAAGTTTACGAACTCCTGGTTGCTCAGCTCATCGGGCTGGCTGAGTAACTCTCGCATTTTTCTGTCGGCTCTTGACGATATGGAGATTTGGCTATAAGGGTAGCTCCGAGGATCAAGTCGATACGGGATTCCACTTGGCACTCGGAAGAAATCCCTGGAATGTCTTTGGGAAAGACATCGGGAAAGTTTCAGACTTCGAAGATGCTCTCGAGGTCTTTAACTTCTTGCGTTTCATTGCCAGCATGAGCCAGGAATGCATAATATTCCTTCCGCAGATGCTCCTAGGCTTGACGCAGGAAACGATACGAAGGCTCGACAAATCTTATCACTGAGACCAGTGAGGATTTCGTTGAAGGGAAGATTGATACGAATCACTTCCTCGAAGCAAAGGACATCAGCATGAAAAACGAAATATTTAATTAGGTTTTAATTGGTTTAGAAACTCCTAGATTCATTGAACTTTCTTCAATGACATGTTTCAATCTCGAGTGTGCCCTTCAAGTTTTGTGACTGGGATGCCGAGGATCACAAAACAAGGTGTGAAGTAACCATGCAAATTACTTGGTACCCTTAATGTATTACCCCTCAATCGATGTGCCGGTTAACCACACACGCTCCAGCGATACTATGATAAACATTAAGTCACCCTTTACCTACCTTGTTAAGTTCAAGTTAGTGTGCCGGTTAACCACACACGCTCCACTAACGACTTAAACAAAGTGTAAAGTGTAATTTCATGGATTAGCACCTTATTCACATTTTCCTAAAATAACTAAGATTGGGAATTCAATAAAGTTTAGTTACTTTAGTATTATCATTATACTTTTAATGAAAATTTATAAGTCCATGTCCTACCCGTTCGGCTAACGACCCTCCACCGATCAAGGAAGCGATGGGTGAGAGTGGACACCCATTAAGTTGCCATTTTATAGGCAACAACCTTATACCCCCCTTATAGACCGGCTTCGTGAATGAGGCGTACTAGCGGTAAGACGACTTGATCTTATACATATATAAATATTATTAAACTTATAATATTATAAAGTATAAGGGTTGAATTTTAACTTTTAAAAATCTAGGGGTTGGAACTAAAGTTTTTAATATGACTTTACATGTTCCAAAACTTGAGGGCAAGTTTTGTAAACTTTCAAAACTTTTCATTTCTCATAACTTATGAGTTAATGGTTATTAAAAATGAAGACTCTTCATTTTTTGTAACCTATGTGTTCTTTTAATGGTTATTTATAAATGTAACTTTTGGTTATCCATAACTTAAGAACTAGTTATGGACTCCATTAAAACACATAAAGATCAAGAATTAATCTAATCAATTATTAGCACATAATTTCTATGATCTTCTAAACTCATATGTTTATGAATGTTCATATCAAAAATTTCAAGAATCGTAAGTACATATACAAAACTTGAAATTTTGATACGAGCTTTTGAACAAAACTTCGATTTTCAAGTTTTTTTTTTTTTTTTTTTTGCATCAAGTATCAAATAAACAAACCTGGCTCTGATACCACTGATGGGTTTTGAGCATTCTAACACTCCTGTGGTGTACATGCAACCCTAGAAACCTTGGATCTATGTTTGACTAAGATACATGCAAATAATTATTTTTCCAAGGTTCTTATCCTAACTAGCATGGCATGGGGTACTTGAATCAAATAATACTAGTAGAATTACTTACCTTGTAGTAGTAGTTGATTGCTTGGAGTTTGAGAGCCTAGCACCAATAATGTGGATGCCTCAAATGGAAGTCACAAATCACCACAAACTTGGAAACTTGAGAGAATAGTCACAAACTTCTTGAAATCGGCCCTCTTAGTTTACACACATCAACTAGTGCAATTTCAAGAACCAAAGCCTCCTTTATATAGTGTGGTGGATTAGGGTTACATCCATGTAAACCCTAATACCCATGTCTTTTCATTTCCATGAGATCCATGGGTTAAAGCTCCATGGAGTATCCATGGACTTTCCATGCAAGCCTAGCCCATTCCAAACAAGCATTAGCCCACACTATATAAATACAAGAGCCCATATTTAATTAGTCATACTTTTGATCTCTAAATTAATTCTAAATTAATTATAGATCAATACTAATTAAATAATATGATTTTATATTAATATATTAGGACTTATAATATATTAATAAATCATAACTTATACTATTCTCAAACGATTATCCATAAATTGTTCGGGTGAAGTGCAACCCAAATGGACCATGCCGGGTCGGGTCAAGTACATACCAAATATAATTATGGACTTAGACACTATATCCAACAGTCTCCCACTTGGATAAGTCTAATAACTATAGTTGCAAGTATGACTTCAGGAACCGATCAACAATCGTAGCGCTTTAAACTATGTTGAACTATGAAGCGCCATTTTAGATAAGTGATCATATAATCCTCTGTTCTAGATATCAGCCGGACAAATACATGGAACATGGTCTTGCTTATTGTCCAGCATTTGTTTCCCGATTTCCGATTTGTTTGACATAGAACTTAACTGAACACATCAATTTAGTTCTGACCGGACCCGGTACATAGGTCAAAACAAAATCATCGAGGGGCCCAGATATCGCTTCTAATCCTAGAAGGAACAAATAAACTTCGACTCATATGTTTGCTCTACTACTTGTTGAACTACACACAAATGCACGGTTTATAACATCGAGTTACCAATACGTTTTCGTGCAATCAATGCATAACCAACTCATAGGCAACAAATCATATCTCTAGGTTTGAAGACTTATATGATATTACCATCTCACGATCACTCGAGATAAATTCCATGAAGTGATACAAGTGAGCGTGGGTTGAATCCAATACTCAGAACTTATGAGCACTCATGAGTGTTGTAGCCCCGCTTTGTCTAACATCTTAGACCTCTACAAGCCAACCCATGACAGTCTTGATTCATATCTACTTCCAACATATGACCGACTGTGGAGAGTTTGAATAATATGATATAAACCATAACATAATTATTCTGGAAGTCAAAACATGCAAAAAGAAATAATGGTAAACGATTGACAAGAGATAGCAACACTTTACTCATAAATAACAGCTTTTATTTATCATCAAATGTCAATTACATTTTACAAATTTCAAGATAATCTAACTACTAAAACTAATATCATCCTTCAGCCCTATGCTCCGAGCATGCTGGAGATGCTTAGCCCGAGTCAGTCCCTTCGTGAGGGGATCTGCTGGGTTCTCATCCGATGATACCCTCTTTGCCACGAGGATTCCTTCTTCTATTCGATGTCTGATGAAGTGATATTTTCTGTCAATGTGTCTGGATCTCCCATGATCTCTTGGTTCCTTGGCTAAGGCAACCTCACTATTGCTGTCACAGAAAATATCCATTGGCTCCTTTATAGCTGGTACAACTCCAAGGTCTCCGATGAAGTTCTTTAGCCATATAGCCTCCTTTGCTGCCTCGCTTGCTGCTATATACTCTGATTCACAAGTGGAATCAGCCACTGTCTCCTGCTTGGAACTTTTCCAAGTAATTGCCCCTCCGTTTAGAGTAAAGACCCAGCCCGACTGAGAGCGGAAATTATCCCTGTCAATCTGAAAGCTAGCATCACTGTACCCTACAACTCTCAAGTCCTCACTGCCACCGAGGGTAAGGACCCAGTCCTTAGTCCTCCGTAGGTACTTGAGGATATTCTTTACCGCAGTCCAGTGTGCCTTGCCAGGGTTCCCCTGATACCTGCTAACCATGCTCAAAGCAAAGGCTACATCAGGTCGAGTACACGTCATATCATACATGATCGATCCTACAACTGAAGCATAAGGTATTCGACTCATTTCTGCTATCTCAGCCTCAGTACTAAGGCTTTGTGTCTTACTCAATCTGGCGTTACTCTGGATGGGTAACTCTCCTTTCTTGGAGTTATGCATGTTGAACCTTTTCAACACTTTGTCCACATAGGTGCTTTGACTAAGTCTAATTAGTCTTTTACTCCTGTTTCTCAAAATCCTTATCCCTAGGATATAGGCAGCTTCTCCAAGGTCCTTCATAGCGAAACACTTCCCAAGCCAGGACTTTACTTCCTGCAGGGTTGGGATGTCATTTCCTATGAGTAGTATGTCATCCACATACAGTACCAAAAAGCTGACTATACTCCTACTAGCCTTGATATAGACACAAGATTCATCTTCACTCCTTGAAAAGCCAAATTCTTTGACTTTCTCATCAAAGCAAAGATTCCATCTGCGAGGTGCCTGTTTTAATCCATAAATGGATTTCTCGAGCTTACACACTCTACTGGGGTACTCTGTACTGACAAAACCCTCTGGCTGAACCATGTAAACATCTTCAGCCAACTTTCCATTAAGGAAAGCGGTTTTGACATCCATTTGCCATATTTCATAATCATGAAATGCAGCAATGGCTAACAGAACCCTAATAGACTTAATCTTGGCCACTGGTGAAAAGGTCTCATCATAATCAACTCCCGGAGTTTGAGAATAACCCTTTGCAACCAGTCGTGCCTTATAAGTGTGTACATTACCATCCATGTCGGTCTTCTTCTTGAAGATCCATTTGCACCTAACTATCTAACGATCAGGTACATTGTCAACCAAGTTCCAAACTTGATTGTCATACATGGATTGTATCTCGCTATCCATAGCCTCTTTCTATTTAGCAGCCTCAGGGCCTGCCATGGCTTCCGTGTAGCTGTTAGGCTCATCCAGATTTACCAGTGTGTTATCACTGATAAGTGTCTCACCTTCTGCAGTAATATGAAAACCATAATAATGCTCAGGTGCATTCCTAACTCTGGTGGAACGCCTCAGAGGTATAGATTCTTCAGTCGGCTCAACAAGAGTTTCCTCCTCAGGTTGAGGGCTAGGGTTTGAGGTTCCTTCACCACTTGACTCTTGAATTTCCTCAAGGTCAATTTTCCTCCCACTGTCTCCTTGGCTCATGAATTCTCTCTCTCGAAAGAATCCTCTTCTTGCTACAAAGACCACATTATCACTGGGTCTGTAGAAGATGTAACCAAAGGATTTCTGTGGGTAGCCGATGAAAATACACCTTTCGCTTCGGGGTTCGAGCTTATCGTGAGTCTCGCGTCTCACGAAAGCCTCGCAACCCCAAATCTTGATGTGGTCTAGATTGGGAACTTTTCCAGTCCACAACTCGTGAGGTGTTTTGGCAACCTTCTTTGTAGGGACTAGATTAAGGATATGGGCGGCAGTCTCTAAGGCATACCCCCAAAATGAGATTGGTAGCGAAGCTCGACTCATCATGGAACGAACCATGTCCAACAAGGTCCGATTGCGACTCTCAGCTACACCATTCAACTGTGGTGTCCTAGGAGGTGTCAATTGTGAGACAATCCCACATTCCTTAAGATAGTCAAGGAACTCAGTACTAAGATACTCACCACCACGATCGGATCGAAGCATCTTAATGTTCCTGCCCAACTGATTCTCCACTTCTTGCTTAAACTCTTTGAATTTCTCAAAGGTTTCTGACTTATGCTTGATTAGGTAGACATATCCATATCTACTAAAATCATCAGTAAAAGTCACATAGAACCGATTAGCATCTCTTGTGGCGGTTCTGAAGGGTCCACACACATCCGTGTGTATGAGGTCCAACAAACCTTCACCCCTAGCACAAGTGCCAGTAAAAGGTGACTTTGTCATTTTACCAAGCAAACAAGATTCACAACTATCATCTGACTTTAGGTCAAATGACTCCAAGACTCCATCCTTTTGGAGTTGGCCTATGCGTTTCTTGCTTACATGTTCAAGACGACAATGCCATAAGGATGCTTTATCTAAGCTAGTGGAAGAGTTAATACACAATACATTATTTCCTAGATTATCTACAACTGATACAGTTTCATACACGCCATCACAAGGTAATGCTTTAAAATAAAGAACATTATTAAAGAAAGCATCAATACTACCATTATTATTATCAAAATAAAAGGTAAAACCTTGTTTATACAATGCATGAAAGGAAATAACATTTCTTGCCATTTCTGGCGAATAATAACATTTATTCAAATCTAATGTAAACCCACTATTTAGCACTAAGGAATAAACTCCTATCTTGGGGACAGGTGAAGCTTTCCTGTTTCCCATGATCAAGTTTATCTTTCCCTGCTCCACATTCTCACTTCTTTTTAGTCCCTGCAAATCACAACATATGTGAATACCACAACCTGTATCAAGGACCCAAGACTTAGAATGAGGTGAGTTATTAGACAATATAGTGTATATACCTGCATGGTTGGGTTTTACTTTCCCATCCTTCAAATATTGCTGGTACTTTGGGCAGTTTCGCTTCCAGTGCGACTTTTCATGGCAATAGAAGCATTCAGCCTCATTAGGGTTACCAGAAGGAGTGACAAAACCTTTCTTGGTTTTGCTTGAAGAGGAGACTTCAAGGGTCTTACCCTTGGTACCCTTAGAAGGGTTCTTTCTCTTCTTCCCTTTGCCATGCCCGATTTCCAAGACATTGGCCGCAGTTGGAGTAGGCGTAGGAGTAGTAACAACCGACTTACCCTTTAGACCACTTTCGGCGGTCTTCAAGAGTCCTTGAAGTTTGCTGAGGGTGACTTCTTCCTTGTTCATGTGATATGTCATGCGGAATTGATCATAACACGATGGCAAGGAGTGCAAAATGATGTCTATTCCTAACTCCTCATGGAAGTTCACATTCAGCTTCAGTAAACGATCCACATACCTTTGCATTTTCTGCATGTGGCCTGTGATGGGTTCACCATCCTTCATTCGGGTTGTTATCATGGAGGAGATTATTTCATATCGCTCTTGACGAGCACTTTGATGGTAGCGATCCATCAAGTCCTGGTGCATCTCAAAAGGATAATAGTCCTCATAGGACTTTTGGAGCTCGGCTGTCATGGTGGCCATCATGATGCATGCCATTTTTGTAGCATCTCTTTCATGTACCTCATATTCAGTAAGCTCTTCAGGAGTAGCAGTTGGCTCGGGTACCTTCAGCTCCTTGTCGAGAACATATTCTTTGTTCTCATACCGAGTGACCATCCTGATGTTTCTGATCCAATCTGTAAAGTTGGACCCATCAAGCATGACTCTCCCACAAAGATTCATGAGAGAGAAGGAGCTAGTAGGGTTTGATCCAGAAGCATTGTTATTGGAAGACATCTGAAAAGAAGAGGGAATAGATTAGATTAGATATAGAGATAGTCCTCAACAAAACACCCAAATGTAATATTAAGGCTAGGACCCAACACAATATTGTATAACTTAGAAGAGGGATGCCGTAATCTAAGCTATAAGATATTTGAAGGTAGGTGAATGACGATTCACCAATTTCCACCATGAAAAACGAAATATTTAATTAGGTTTTAATTGGTTTAGAAACTCCTAGATTCCTTGAGATTCATTGAACTTTCTTCAATGGCATGTTTCAATCTCGAGTGTGCCCTTCAAGTTTTGTGACTGGGATGCCGAGGATCACAAAACAAGGTGTGAAGTAACCATGCAAATTACTTGGTACCCTTAATGTATTACCCCTCAATCGATGTGCCGGTTAACCACACACGCTCCATCGATACTATGATAAACATTAAGTCACCCTTTACCTACCTTGTTAAGTTCAAGTTAGTGTGCCGGTTAACCACACACGCTCCACTAACGACTTAAACAAAGTGTAAAGTGTAATTTCATGGATTAGCACCTTATTCACATTTTCCTAAAATAACTAAGATTGGGAATTCAATAAAGTTTAGTTACTTTAGTATTATCATTATACTTTTAATGAGAATTTATAAGTCCTTGTCCTACCCGTTCGGCTAACGACCCTCCACCGATCAAGGAAGCGGTGGGTGAGAGTGGACACCCATTAAGTTGCCATTTTATAGGCAACAACCTTATACCCCCCTTATTGACCGGCTTCGTGAATGAGGCGTACTAGCGGTAAGATGACTTGATCTTATACATATATAAATATTATTAAACTTATAATATTATAAAGTATAAGGGTTGAATTTTAACTTTTAAAAATCTAGGGGTTGGAACTAAAGTTTTTAATATGACTTTACATGTCCCAAAACTTGAGGGCAAGTTTTGTAAACTTTCAAAACTTTTTATTTCTCATAACTTATGAGTTAATGGTTATTAAAAATGAAGACTCTTCATTTTTTGTAACCTATGTGTTCTTTTAATGGTTATTTATAAATGTGACTTTTGGTTATCCATAACTTAAGAACTAGTTATGGACTCCATTAAAACACATAAAGATCAAGAATTAATCTAATAAATTATTAGCACATAATTTCTATGATCTTCTAAACTCATATGTTTATGAATGTTCATATCAAAAATTTCAAGAATCGTAAGTACATATACAAAACTTGAAATTTTGATACGAGCTTTTGAACAAAACTTCGATTTTCAAGTTTTTTTTTTTTTTTTTTGCATCAAGTATCAAATAAACAAACCTGGCTCTGATACCACTGATGGGTTTTGAGCATTCTAACACTCCTGTGGTGTACATGCAACCCTAGAAACCTTGGATCTATGTTTGACTAAGATACATGCAAATAATTATTTTTCCAAGGTTCTTATCCTAACTAGCATGGCATGGGGTACTTGAATCAAATAATACTAGTAGAATTACTTACCTTGTAGTAGTAGTTGATTGCTTGGAGTTTGAGAGCCTAGCACCAATAATGTGGATGCCTCAAATGGAAGTCACAAATCACCACAAACTTGGAAACTTGAGAGAATAGTCACAAACTTCTTGAAATCGGCCCTCTTAGTTTACACACATCAACTAGTGCAATTTCAAGAACCAAAGCCTCCTTTATATAGTGTGGTGGATTAGGGTTACATCCATGTAAACCCTAATACCCATGTCTTTTCATTTCCATGAGATCCATGGGTTAAAGCTCCATGGAGTATCCATGGACTTTCCATGCAAGCCTAGCCCATTCCAAACAAGCATTAGCCCACACTATATAAATACAAGAGCCCATATTTAATTAGTCATACTTTTGATCTCTAAATTAATTCTAAATTAATTATAGATCAATACTAATTAAATAATATGATTTTATATTAATATATTAGGACTTATAATATATTAATAAATCATAACTTATACTATTCTCAAACGATTATTCCATAAATTGTTCGGGTGAAGTGCAACCCAAATGGACCATGCCGGGTCGGGTCAAGTACATACCAAATATAATTATGGACTTAGACACTATATCCAACAGGATCCTTGGGTAAGTTTTCGGTTTAGTCGTTATAGCATCTTAAAATACTCCTATAGTATTTTAATCCTTATGTTTGGTTCTAGAACCCCTCTAGTATCTAGGTAAGTTTTAGACTTGTTGTAACACCATAGTCACTCCCAAGCACATGTTGGTCATGTATCGACTGAATATAGTTGATCATGCTATAATCACCCTAGACATGATTACATAACTGCCCAGGTTTAACCGCGATGTCCAACATCTAAATACTTTTGTTTTGTTCTACTTACGACACGGATTCTGATACTCGGGTATACTTATATACTTTTATAAAAATACTTGTATTTTGAAAGTATACTTTTTAGTTTAGAGCACTTAGGCCCCTTAGTATTTATAGTTGTATACCATGTAAGGTTCGGTATACTTAGTTCGCTATAAACAAGGGCTCTGATACCAATCTGTCACACCCCCAAACCGGAATGGCGGAAACGTTTGGGGGTGGCTGACGTCATGCATAGTATCACAACAATTGTATCATAGCAAACATAGTAAACACAACCAGACATTGAATACATATATGAAAAAGGTTTACATTGTTTAATACATAGTTTTGTTCCTATCAAAAGTAAAATAGTAAAGACGCGACTCTAATGCTTCGACTTCTCCGAACTCCTGGAAGTACATGTCTACTAATTCCCTGAGAATACAAGCAGTTTTGAAGAATATCAGCATAACGCTGGTGAGTTCATAAGCGTTTAGTGTTTGGTGGAAAAAAATGTTCTTTGATCCTTTTGAAAAGTGTTCCTCAAGAAAATCCTACATTTTCTTATGGAAAGCGTTTTTGAAAGCCCATTCCTTCCATGACTTCCAGATTCGTACAAGATATGTACAATCCAAGGAGTCGTGGAATGAATATGAATATCCGTTGGTTGTAAAACAGTTCGTTTTGAATATTCGGTTTATCCCGGGAAAATCCTATATTTTCCCTAAAGGTTGATGGTTGATTATCCGTTTTAAACTGAGGTTTGCAAGTATCTACCATACTCGTGTTGATAAAAGCAGTTTTCTTTTTAAAAAAAACCCTGGTTACACCCAGAGAGGTATATTAGCCTTAAAAACTAAATAAAAGAAAAACCGTGATGAACTAAGTCCTAAGGATATTATGATTAATACCCTCCAGTAATTAAATCGGTTATTACTTTGAGGTTAGTTCACTTGATTCATTATTACAAAAGTAAATCTCTGCTACCTAGGTTTTGAATTTCATAACCATAACTGACTGGATATAGCCCGCAACGGCCTGTATCCTTAATGACTTTGTCACCCGCAGACCTGCCGGTCCGACTGTAGCTAACAGTGAGGTGCGGGATTGTCAGTTCCGTATAGATCTATACACAACAGTCACGCTCTCCCTACAAGAGACTCTGGTCACAAGTGCTAGTCCTACACTCTTGATTCTGTGGGAGTGTTACCAAGGACGTGCCTCAAACTTAGCCTAACAAATTTACAAGTAATAATACTGAAAATCTTGTTTATGATTTGCATGAATCCTTTATAAAATAATACGTTTTACTACAAGATTCACAAGTTCATTATTCTAGTTTTGAAAACTGTTCCTACGAGTTGATTTCTTAATCGTTTGGTAAAACTGTTTTCCTTGTTAAAAACATATTGAAAATATAATTATATTAAGCAAAATAACATATTTTGAGCACAAGTTTCCTTATGCTTTTGCTTGTATTCCCCCCTGAAAACGTTAAAAACACGGAAAAATGTAGGGGTATGAACTCACCTCGGGCGATTTGAATGAAGGATCGATACGGAATGTGGGACGTTCAAGTAAAGCCTTGAACACGATTTGATCCTAATTAACACGTAATGACACATAAAGGAGTTAAATGATGGTATTTCACCACTAGATGTGATGGAGAACCACTCTAGGGACTTGGGACTACTTGCACTCAGTGTTAGGACCTTAAAGGATTGCGTTAGGGGAGTGTATGGCCACCTTTAAGGTGTGTGTGGCCAGGTGGCGTGTGCGGTTGCACACAGGAGTGTGCGGCCGTACAGAGGGTGTGTGCTGCCGTACACAGGGGTGTGCGGCCGTACACCCTTCATATGTGCCCCAAGAGTCGATTTTTCAGCGTTTTAAGGTTCAAACCAAGTCCAACTAGAAAATAGGGAATCAAACTCTCACTTTGGAGGTTCTTTGAGGTGTGTACAGCCACCTTATGAAGGTGTGCGGCCGTACACCTTCATGTGATGAAGAACATGATGAACTTTGATGGTTAAGGGGTTAGATCAATGGGTCCTTCATGTATGATAAACTAGGTGATGGAAAACTCATGTTTTTGAGGCCTTGAGAGCGTTCTTGGATGAAGTTTTTAGAGAGAGAAAGTAGAGTGCAGCCAAATGAAAGGAATGAGTGAAGGGGTCACCCTATATAAATAGGGATGAGTGTGCAGCTGGAGGATGGGTGTGCGGCCACACACTCGTGTGTGCGGCCATACACTCGGGTGTGTGGCCACACACTCATGTGTGCGGCCATACACTCGGGTGTGCGGCCATACACTCATGTGTGCGGCCATATACTCGGGTGTGCGGCCACACACTCATGTCTGTGGCCACACACTCCTTTTGATGGAGTGTTTAGCCTATTTGCAACCCTAAATCTTAAACCAACCCATCCCTAATTCAAACTTTGGTTGTACTCAAGGCTTTAAATGCTTAAATGAGCCCTTAATCAGTGCTAGGAGTTAACAGAAATGAGTTTAACTTAGATTAACTGACTAGATGTACCGGGTAGAAGTTTTCGGGTTGTCACATCAATGACTTTGACACCTTCACCAATACTCTAGGTGAATCTGTAGCCTCAGCCTCCAACCGTTATCGAATCGTTGTCAACAACATGACTGCTCATGGGATTGTTCGAACTCCTCTCAAGTATAATCTTAAGTTCATAAACAGTCTCGGTAAAGGATAGGGAAATGTAAAGTCCTGTCTTCAAAGCAATGGTTCCTTGAAAAAGTTAAAACTCTATCAACTTTTTGATGAGCTTCAAAGACATGAATCAAACGTTGCTCAAACCATAAGGGAAATTTCCAGAGGTCCTCTTGCTCTCGTCAGTTCCTTTGAATCAACCATTCCGAACTCATCTACTCCGGAACCTTACAAACCCACTGTTCCACTAACTCAGTCATCCTTACCTACCTTACCCACACAAATCTATCCTTCTGATGATCCTGAAACCTTGGATTCCGAACTCCGTTTCCAACAAGAATTCGCCTTACTCTCAATGAAATACAAACGTCCTTTCAATCCTTCTTACAAACCATACCAAAACAGATTCAGTACTCCTCACCAAACCCATCCTCAACCATATTCCTCTCCGGAACCAAAACAAACTTCCGAAAATCCTCCTGCATACAAGCCTAATCTCACTAAACCAAACTCCGCTCCGGAATCTTCTCAAAATTCCAAATCAGACAAACCAAAGATCGTGTGTCATAAATGTGGTCATGCAAACCACTTTTCCAAAGATTGTCTAGCTGATGCTCCACAAAAACCAAAAGTCAAAGACTCAGCTTACTATGTCCGAAGAGCACAAGAAATGGATGAAAGTGAGAAAGCATTTGTTACTACGGTTTCAAGAGATGTCGAAGGATATTGGTCATCCAGAGATGATGATGACTTGGTGACTGGAAGAAACATGTGTCTGATGGCAAGACAAACGGTTGAATGTGATGAAGGTTATTGGTCATCTGGGTCCGAAGATGAAGATGATGTTGTTGAATCTCACTACTGCTACATGGCCACTAACGATCCACCAGGTCAAAGCATCGTTCATCAGGTAAAATCCATGATCTCTGATAATAATTTTGATTTGACTTTATGTGAACCTTATCTGACCCAGATCCAAACAGATATGAACACCATCTATAAAGCCTATGAGTCTGCCATAGAAGCCAGTGAGAAGAAGGACTGTGAACTAAGTCGTCTTAGATTAAGTTTTGAGGATAAGAAATTGAAAATCGAGTCTTTAGAGCATGAACTTGTAATGTCAAAAGATGAATGTATCATTTTGAAAGATAAATGTGAAATCACTTATTCTGAACGAAATATTTTGATTTCTGATAACAAACGTCTCAATGCTAAAATAGATGCTTTGCATAACTCTGTAGACATACTTGAAGCTGACATTCGGATGACTCATAATTTTCGTCATCCATGGTCCAAAGCTCTTGGTCTCGGAAGTGAGTTTCCGAAACCAATTGTTAGTCCCCTGAAGGAATTGCAAAATTTGACATTCATGGTAGAAGTTCCGAACATCAAACATTCGGACACCCCTGTTTCTCCCTTGTCACCTCTTCGGGAGACTAAAGAACCTTTTGAGCCCCTGATTCCTGAGTTCAAACCAATAGTTGTCAAGTGTCCTGATTCCACGCCTCTTCCGCCTCTGATAAACCTGGACCTGAATCGGACCACGGAATACCATTATAGTCTTCCAAATTGTGTAGACTATGTTCCTAAAAGTAATCACGTGAACAACTGTGTGATTGAGGAAATTACTCCGGAAACAACTGAAATCAATGCCTCTGAGTTTGTATGGGCATCTTTAGATGATAAAGTTGAAGTCTCAAGCCGTGTGTCCTCTGATTCATGTGAATCGGACTCTTTAGTGCTTTCAAAGACCAAATTGGTTCCCATTACTCCTGAGTTTACAAATCCATCAAAGGACAAACTTCTAGATCCTCACCTTATCCTAAGAGAAAACCAATGTTGAATAGGAAAGATGTTGTAGATCCCAAGGTAGAAGCTAGAAATGCTTACAAAAAGGAAGTCAAGACTAGACAAAATTCCAGGTTCCTTGCTAACTCTAAACCAAGTTCATCCCGGAATTCTCGTGTCTCCACTCATAGTCAAAATTCTTTTGTTCCCACTAGGATCCTAAAAAGACCATCCGAACCTCTTGCTCGTCCGGAACCTAAGGAAGTCCTTAGCTCCAATTCACCTCAAGCTCATGTCAATGTCAAAACCATCCGAAATACTTCACCGGCACCTCGAAATGTTTCATCTGTCTTTATTGCAAAATCTGATGGCACAATTTTTAAACCTAGAATTTCAAGAAACAATGTGTCATCAAACAAATCCACAAGTACAAGAACAACCATTGTTTCAAAATCTTCAAAGAAAATTCTTGTGTGGAAAGTCAAAACATCTGTCAACAAAACACCAATTCCGGAATATTCTGCACCTCCTTCTTTTCCTTCTTAGCATCGATCACGAATGTTAGATATGATGTACATCCCTTGACCAAACACTTTCTGGCTTTCTTTAGGGAAATGATTCCAGAGTTTACTCTGCGTTTGTCTCCATACACCATAAACGACTCTTTCCCTGGCGGTTTTACTTTTACTATCTTCTTTCTACACAATATTTCGGCATCATTGGCGCTAAGCCAATCCATTCCTAGAACTATGTCGAAACCATTTAACTCGATAGGTAATAATTCCTCGTGGAACTTATTCCCATTCAAGTCAATGAGGATGTTTTTCATACGATGGCTAACATGTATAAACTTGCCACTAGCAACCTCGACTATTAAAGCATTAACTAGTCTATCTATAGGCAAAGCTAGTTTTCTACCAAATTCATGCGAAATAAAGGAGTAATTGGCTCCAGAATCAAACAAAATTTGGGCAGGCAATTTGTTTACGAGAAAGGTACCTGAAGCGACATCGGCTTCTTCTTTCGCAGCTTCAAGTGTCATCTGAAAGGCTCTCGCCTTTGGCTTTGGTGGAAGATTGGGCTTTGCTGCATCCTTCTTCTTCGGGCAATCCTTCAAAATATGCCCTTCTTCATTGCACCCAAAACAGATGTTCTTATCGAAGGTGCATTCATTGGCATAATGCCCAGGCTTTCCATATTTGTAACAAGTGACTCCCTCGCTGCATTTCCCAACATGTTTCTTCTTACACTTGTCACACCACTTGGCTTCGGATCCTCCTCCGAATTTCCTCGAACCAGTCTTCGAGAACTTGTTCTTTTTATTGGAACCTGAAGTTCCTTCAAACTTTCTCTTTTTGCCAACTTCAACCTTGCTGACGGCTCTCCCCTTAATCATATCTTCAACAGATTTGGCAGCCCAGATAGCTGCCTCCAAAGTAAGTGCCTGACGTACTGGCACTGCATACTCCCATGGAAGTCCCTTTGCGTACCTGTCAATTTTTGTCAGCTCATCTGGGACGATACGCAAAGCAAACTCCATTTTGTCTGTGAAGCTATTTGTGTATTCATCAACGGTCATACTTCCGTTTTTCAATTTCAGAAATTGGTTTTCTAGCTTAAGCACATTTTGGGTCGAGCAGTACTTGCGCTTCAAGTGCACCAAGAACTCTGCCCAAGTCAGTTGCAGTGGCTCATTAGGGCTTAGGGTTTTCCCCAGAGTGTTCCACCAACGAGCAGCGCTACCTCTGAACTGACGCACTGCAAATGTGGTTTGTAACTTGCCTTGGCAACCACATGTCATGAAAGCCAATTCCATTTCCGAGATCCAATCCATTACTCCGACAAGATCTTCTTTTCCAGTGAAGGTTGATGGCTTGCAAGTCATAAAGTCTTTATACTTGCATCCATTTCTCTCCACTCTATCCTCGTGGTTATTTCTCCCAACCACAAGCGGTTCACTATGACCAACAGATCTACTGTTGTTTCCTTCTTCAGATTGATCGTCATTTAATTCAGGTTGTTCAACAGGAATTGAAGGTTCATTCCTGTTGTTCATCAATATTTGCCTCATTTCCTCCCTTTGTTCAGCCATCATTGACTGAATCATGGCTCGTACTCCAGCCATGGTGATGGGTTCTGGTGCAGCTCCTGCTATTGGCACCTGTTCCACCACTTGGGGTTGAGGTTGTTGGTTTCTATTTGCATTTCCAGATCCACTTCTGGTTCTTGTCATTAAAATCTATACACCGAATAAGGCGAATTTAGGTCTTTCTCCTTGATGGATATTTAAATTCTCCTTATCACTCCGAAACGTTTACATGTTAGTTCTAATATCGTAATCGTACGCATAGAATCCTACACACATAAGGTTTCCAGATCCGGTCGGCAACAGACCATAGATCCGAACAAATAATGGCATATATGGCAAACATATAGCATTTAGCACATAAAAGCATTTTAGGCATCTTTCCTAAAATAAACTAGTGCTCGTGTCTAAAATATGGTAGACACTCATCTCACAATCATCACTTAGCATTCTAAGTTTAAGTCTAGGAATCCTACAAATTCCTAGTTCGCTTAAACTAATGCTCTGATACCAACTATGGCATCCCCTAATTTCTCGGCCAGAAAAGACCGATTTAATTTATGCTTTTAAAATAAAATCAGAGTAATCTTTTTAAAAGATGTTGCGGAATTCGTCCCCAAAACAAAACATGATAAAATTTTATCAAAACCTTTCTTAAAGAAATATATATTTTCATTTTATATCAAAACCTCGGGATGTCGTCTTCCGATACAGATCAAACAAACAAGACATTATAAGCCTTACAACAGTTATCTACAACTACTGGCCTATAATCCAAAAATCTCTCATCATCATCCGACTATGCTCGGGGTCCACTACCTGTAATAATAAAAGCTGAGTGGGTCAGGCTTGGGATCCTGGTGAACATATAGGGTTTTCAACCCACAATAATAATAAACTTATTAAATTCATCAATCAACAATAACCCTGATTACCCATTCCCGTTATCCTCACTTTACGTCCCTAAACACCTATCACAAGGGACCTAGCCTAAGGAATATCATCGGGATGGACACTACTGCTAAGGGGACTCCTCAGTCATACATGTCCTAAAGGCAACCATGAGGGGGATGTAGTATGCCAATGAACATATAGTTCACCAACACCTACAAGTTGCGAACCTGCTAGTGTTCCACTGGACTGTCTAGAAAGGTCCGTGGTCGTCATCTATACTCCGCTAGACGACTACAACAACAACAACAACAACAACAACATCGAGGTCTCTCATCATTTTAACACACATCGACTATTTTCGTCTACCCATGTTTTACCCAACATATTTGTAGATAAAATACATATACAGTTTAAAACTTGTATAAAACATCTATTCAACAGTCACCTCAAATAAACAATTAATATAATTACACATAACACGTATTTTAAAGAAAATACTTCGTATCTATGTGTAAGGTGAAAGTGACTACACACTCACTTGATTTAATGATAATCGGGCAGCACTTCGTTTCCTAAAACAATCGTTTCTAATAAAACCGGGAGTTTTATTGAGAAACCGGGCTCTGCGAGGGTTGGGCTTCAAAACCGAAAAGATAAATTTTTTCGGGTCTTCGGGTACTTCGGGGCGTATTTTGGGTGTTTGGTGTAATACCGGGGCTTTGGGGGAAGTTGGAATGGAAGAAATATGGGTTTAGGGGTGTAAAATGACACTTTTCCAAAATATACCCGGGAGGTCTCGCACCCTTCTATTTATAGGGGCGAGCCTCGGACCCGAAGCAATGAGAAGGAGACACGCGTCGCAGCTGCGAGGTTCGGAGGTGAGGGAAGGCTGATAGCGGTGCGAGGCTCGGACACGCGTTGTCTTTGGATTGGTCCAGCGCTTCGAATGACTCACCTGCTTCGGATGACTCACCGAGATCGGACACGGAGAAGGAACGGGGCGGCTTCTGATTGGTCGAGCCTTCAGTGCGAGGATGGTGCGACACGCCTCGCCAACTGGCCTTGGGTGACTCAGCAATTCGGACACGTGGCGTGCTACGAGCGAGGGTGACGTGGCCGAAGCATGACCATGCGAAATTTCTCGGATTTCGTGTTTTTCTCGATTTTTGAGCCAAAACTTCTAAAATCCATAACTTTCGCATACGGGCTCCGTTTTTGACGTTCTTTATATGCACGCGTAGGTAAAATTACGCTCTACAACTTTCTTTTAGACTTCGTCGGCTAATTTTGACTTTAATTTTAATATTATTATTTTTAACAGACCGGGACAGGAAATCCGTTAAAAATTCATAACTTCTTCATCCGACGTCCGTTTTCGTCTGTCTTATTACCGTTGTACTACTATTGACGAGACCTTCGATTCTCATTTAGGTCGTGTCGGCTAAAAATCACTCGATCTAAAATTTGAGTTTTTAGCTGTCTACTGCTAAGCTGAAACTTAGAAAAATCATAACTTCCTCATACGAAGTCAGATTTGGGCGTTCTTTTTATGCATACTCTCGGTTTAACGAACACTACGACTTTCATTTAGATAACTAAGGCTAAAAAGTAGTTTATCAAAAAGTCACTCTTTACGTCATTCGGCACCGTGACGGTTTTGTCGCGGAACTTCGACAGGTCATAACTTCTTCGTTATAACTCGGATTTCGGTATTCTTTATATATCCGACGTCCTTGTCACGACCACTACAACTTTCTTAATAGATATCGGCTTTATCTAATATTTATTTTCGACGCTTATTTTTTATTCTTAATTAATTAAATCCTAATAATTAAGCATAAAACACATAATTCACATAATATTCACATAATTCCTTTTCATTTCTTCAAAATGAGTTACAAAGGTTAACCTAGACTATTACGTCAATATTAATGCCTAGCCTAGAAACACGGGCGTTACACTAGGGTTTGCAAGGAGGGTCGATCTTAGGATGGAAGCTGATAAAGGGAAAGGTCTTGGGGGCCATAATGGTGTTTAAATAGTGCACAAACCCTAATTATTAGGGTTTTGGTCTGAACCATGTACGCCCGACGTACCAGAGCACATGCAATGTTCTTTCATGGGACTTAGTACACTCAGCATACCAAGGCGTACGCCCCGCGTACTCGCGCAACACCAAAATTCATGGATTTTGACATCAGGGACCCTTCTTGCAACAAATTAAAACTCAAGGGTCCAAAAGCAAACCTGAAAAAATAGATGTTACACGTACGGAGTGGTGGAGTATTATTTTAATAGCATTTATTTTGGAAAAAAGCTTAAAAAGAAAAAAAGCAGAGAATCAGTTATCCCCTTTCTCTCTCTCTCTCTCTCTCTATCTCTCTGTCTCTCTCTTCTCCTCTCCTCTCGCTAGCTCCTTGGCGAGCTCTCCTTTGCGCGCCTCTTGCATAAACTGGGGGGGTGGGGGGTGTAGCGAATTTCTAGCGAGGGTAGTGGCGAGGCTTAGCGCCTCCTACTCCCTTAAGCCTAAGAATATGGTCAACGGGGTATGTTCCCAGTACCCAACATATGTCGAATAATTATACAAATCTCATGAGCATTACTTTCCCTTTATCTCAGCCATTGTGAAGTCTCTTAATTTTGCCATTCACTTGAATTCTAGCCCCATCAACAATGGACTATGCAATATCTATTAACTTTTTACTTCTTAACCCATAATTATTCTTTTATTCATTTTCTACCCTCTAACATTTTTCTTTAGTTAAAAATTTCGACAATCAATATATTTTCTTTACTTTTTGAAATTTTGATTGCTCAAAGTGCCTCAAACTCATAATGACTCTTTTGTTTATTTTCCACCCTCTGACTTTTGTTAGTTTTTGTTTTGGTTAAAAATCGATCAAATGGATGTCAACCAAATTGTATGGGAGGCTATGGTGTTGTGACAGATATGAATATCAAATTGAGATCAAAATGACACAAGTGGGTTACAAGGAAAGCCATTGATCCTTGATAGCATCTCCGACATAAAACCTTGGGAGGTGATAATGATCACCTACCTTTTTTGATTTTATTGATTTGAATGCAAATTACATAAATGATAATAAGAATACGAGTGCAAGAGTTTCAGTAGCTCTAGGGGTGTGTGTGTGTGTGTGCAGTGTGAATTATACATGTGTATTTATATTATAATCTGAATAACTAGAAGTCTGATATTTCTGGGATCCTCTTGAATAAGTATTCGCACGTTGCTTTGACTTGGTATTTCCGAGTCTTAAGCCTGTTTGAAGTGATTCTACAGAATATATGAGTCGTTTGTTGACTATTTATGCACAAGTGAAGAGTAAACAAGAAATATAGTTGTTAATCTTGTTAGGAAATAATGATAATGATTAGGATATGGTGTATGTTTTGGGATCCTGAGATTCCTTTAAGATTCAGGAACCCAGATAGGGTTAAGGATCTTGACCCCTAACAATTGCCCCCAAATTATGCTTACAAAATATTTTGGATTAATCCCGAATATTTGAATGAGTATGATTTTATCATATAATTAAAATAAAAATCCGAAATTTAAACTCTAACGGATAGAATTCTAGTCGTTAACTTAGGCATGATTATCTGTCAAATCACTTCTCTCTCCTCTGTGATCTTCGAATAAATAGGGCGCATTGGTTCCCAGTCCTCCTTTACTTCTTCCAACTCTCTTTCAAGCGTTAGCGGTTATCTTGAAGGTGAACCTCTTACTCTTTTCTTCTTATTTTTCCTGTTCGTCGATCATGGGCAAAAAGGCACTCCGTTCTCACACTAGCATCATTTCCCCCTCCGATGAGGACTTCATTGACCAAAAGATTATGTCTTATGAAGTGACTTGTTCTTTTGACAATGAAGACATTGAATCCTTGAAAGCAAATGTGGATTTTCCCATCGATACCATCTTTAAATCTTTTGATGCTCTGGTTTAGCCATATTTCATTTATTCTACTTAGGTTTGCTTCCCTGAGTATCTGTTCTCTTTGGGTTTGAGATACCTTTTTCCTGGTGTCATTTCCAAATTCTTTGATGTCACACAAATTTCCTACATCCAAGCTATGCCAGTGATCTGGAGGATTTTCTTCTGGATTGATCGACCAAATCATTCCATGGATCTTGGCATTCCTTTGTTCGAGTTAACCCATATCTATGATCTTTAAACCTTTGGATCCTCTTGTTTCATGTTTAAGGTCAAAACAAACAAATCACATCTCATTTTGAAATCGAAACAAAATGATGGTGCTCGGAAAGAAAAGTATTTCCTTGTGAGGCGGATCCTATTCCCAACTGCCAAAAACTTGGGTTAAAAAGGGTAGGGTTTTATTTTATTACATTAAAGATCTTGTAATTCACACTTACTTATTTTGTTTGTTTTGATGCAACTTTCAAGTTTGAGGACGTTGTTCTAGCTGTTGAAGATACGGAGGAGAAGGTCGACAACTTTCTCGCTTTGCCCGAGGCTGAAAATCCTTCACGCTCGAACAACCTAGCTTCCAAGAGAGTTCATTTTCTACTGTCCCAATGTCGACAGGTAAAGATCCTTTGCATGTCTATTTTTTATTTGAAGGCTCCTGAACTTATTGGGTTCCTTTGTTACATATAGGATCCAAGGAACACACTCTAGTGCTTGGTTCACCCTTGCTGATATCGACACCGCCATGTTCGGTGGCCAACTCGCGGTCAAGAAGAAAAAGGCCTCATCTTCTCTACCTCCAAAGAGAGATTTGATAGATTTGACCGTTAAGACTGTAGGTGAAGGGTTTTGATCATTCTAAGACTCTTATGGTGTACATGCAACCCTAGATGCTTTGGATCTATGTTTCTCTAATATACATGCAAACTTTTATTTTTCCAAAGCATCATCCTAACTAGCATACAATAGAGTATCTTTACTACAAAATTCTAGTTAGATGACATACCTTTTGTTGTAGTTGGAAACCTTGGACCTTTAAGAACTTAGTGCCCCAAGTGTTGCACCTCAAATGGAATCACACAACACCACCAACAATGGAGGAACTTGAGAGGAGGTTACTTGCACTCATAAAATCGGCTTGCCCTCTTGTAAGCTTACTTAGGTTCGATTTCATGAGCTAGAGGGGTTCTTATATAGTGTGGCTTAATTAGGGTTACACCATTCAAACCCTAATGTGCATGACCTTCCATATTCCTCATGCTCCATGGGTTTAAACCTCCATGGATCATCCATGGGTCACTACATGGGTTTAGCCCAACACAAAGAACTATGGATCATAAGCCCACATTATAAGAATGAATGATTTACACAATCAATCCCCATATATTTAATTAGTCTCTTTTGATCACAAAATTAATTCTTGATCAATACTAATTAAATAATATGATTTCATATTAATATATTAGAACTTATAATATATTAATAAACCATAAATAACCTCTTCTCAATTATCCATCCTTCAGATTGTTCCGGTGCCATGCAACCCAAATGGACCATGCTACTCTCGGGTCAAGTACATACCAATTATAGTTATGGACTTAGACACTAATCCAACAGTCTCCCACTTGGATAAGTCTAATAACTATTATTATAAGTACGACTCCACAACCCGACTAGCAATCGTAGCTCTTAAAATCCGCTGTCGAACTCTGACCTAGTCAATGACGTGTCCATTAGATAAGGGATCATATATTCCTCCATTCTAGATATCATATGGACTGAGACATGGATTATAATCATTCTCTCTGTCCATCTGTTGTTTCCTGATTTCCGATTCATGACGACTGACTAATTGAACAAATCAAATCAGTCCAGGCCTGGTGTCATCACTAAATCATCGAGGGGCCCACATATATCACTTTTATCCACATGGGGTAAAAGGAACGGATAAACTTTGACCCAAATGCTCGCTTGTACTTACTCATCAAATTACACACAACAATATGTTTTATGACATCCAAGTTATTGGTTCGTTTACATATGTCAATGTGCAACCGACTCGTAACTACAACTCACATGTCTCCGTTTCAAGAATATAAGATATTATCGTCTCATGATCACTCGTGATAAAATCCATGAAGTGATTCAAATGAGCGTGGGTTGAATCCAATACTCGAATCTTATTCCAGGAGTACTCATGAACACTGTAGCAAACTTGTGCTATGACTAACACACCTCTACAGGCCCATTCATGACAGTCTTGCCTCAATACCTACTTCCAAAGTATGATCGATTGTGGATGGTTTGAATAACCTGGTTATTCGGGAAGTCAAAACATGCAAAGTGAAACACAAGAATAATACTAATCCTATATGACCCAAAGCTTTTGAGTCCCATATTGATTACTCATTATTCATTGTATAATGTTTCGAATAATCAACTTAATACTTGAATTAGAACAATAGTTATGCCATGCTCCAAGCATGTGCACTATGTTTGTCTAAACAATAGTTATGCCATGCACCAAGCATGCACAATATGTTTGTTTATGGTCCTTACTTTGTGAAATAGATCAATTGAAAAACATTTCAATGATGCTCATTTCAAAATTCCAAATTTTTATTGCAATCCAAATTCTTTGTCACTGCTAGAAAGTGTTAGATTCTAAACTATCATGCAAAGATTCTTTTGTAATGTCTAAGTGCCAAAAGTCACAGAGACTTGACCAATGATATTACAAAATATTCTTGTGGAGATTGTTACAAGACAATTCCATGGAAATGAAGTCTCAAATTCAAAGTACATTCCTTTGAACATCCTTCTTGCATAAAAGTTTCTAACTTTCTCATCTATTCTTCAACTCCCAATATGGAAACATTCCATATTTTCCATACGACAACTCATTATTAAAAGACTCATGTCTATTCATAATAATGTCAATATGGTCCTTCCATTACTATACTTCCAACTGTCCTTAAGCGACCAATCATTGGCGAACCTTAGATTGTCCTTAACAGTTGTTTAACCACTTTAGTCATATCCAGTTCTATTCCTTTTTCCCTCTAAACGCCCTGGGCATTCGTAAAATTAGAACACGAGAATATTATAGCATATGACTCGATCCTATACCCGAAGCATATGGGACACGATTCATAATGTCTAACACTTTTTAAACCCAAGAACGATATTCATTTTAATTTGTTAGAACACTTTTTATTGTGATTTGAAATGAATTTATCATGTTCAAAGTGCTTTAGACTCTAGTTCTAACATTTTCAGCAATAAATTGCCTATAAATGATATTAAGAACTTGAGACCATATGCTTTTTAAAGTTCGCATGGATAGTATGAAAGTAAAAGAAAGCTTTTAAGGCTAAATTAAAGTGATTTAGTTAAAAATATCTGAATATGTATATTTGTTTTTAGACCCTCTAAATTTTGAATCATTCGTATTGTTTAAAAAGTAAATTATCAGAATCTTTGATTAACGATTATAAAAAAAATCATATACGGACGTGCTTTGTAGCTTTAAGCTTCTAAAAATACTCAAACATAAGAAAAAAAATTCGTTCGACAGAAGTACAGGAAATTTTGTAAACAAGAATCACATAATGTAAAAAGCTTCTTCAAGACTTCAAGTAGACTTTCGAAACTTTTAATTTTTGTTTTGTTTACATCTTTAAAAGTTAACAATTATTTTTATCAAAAGTTTTTTTATAAATAAAATCTTCCTACCAAATACACCCACACCCTTGTGACATTATCACATGCAAAAAAAACGTAACAAACTATTTATAATTTATACATTTACGTCCTTTGATCTTATAAATTAAATTTAAACCTCCCTTTTTGTTATAAATTTATCCTCAATTTGAAACCTCGAGGTATAAACAGGTCATTCATAATCTTTTAACAAAATTATATAAATATTCTTTTAACAAAATTATATAAATAGTCTGTATGATTGATAAAATCAATGAGAGTTGGTCTTGATGACAATTTTTTTGCTTACACAGTCCATGTGGTTACAAAATCTTATAAAGACAATCTTTTTTTAGTTAATAGTGTTAAATTGTTAAATGACATATTTGTCCTTCCCGCCACATGATTGTAAATGAATTAAGTTACAGTGACTATGAAATCTTTAACAAATATAAACAAATAAAACATCAAAATGTATTCAAACAAAATGTCAAAAAAATTAGAAAAAATTATTCGAGTAAAACATCAAAAAATGTAACCAAATAAAAAAAAGCCAGTAAACAATGTATTCAAACAAAATATTAAAAAAAGCATCAAATGTTTAAATAGATTAAATAAAAACATGACAAATTTTCACAAATGGTTCTTATGATTATGATTTTTCCCCAAAATAGTCATTATGAACCTTTTTTTTTTGCCTGAATGATCCCTTTGGACATAACCTTGCACTCTAGTGGTCCTTTTGATGGATGTCTGTTAGATAGAGCTGTTAAGTTGAAGAAATATTTTTTGCTATATTGTGAAACTTCGCCTAAAGACCATTTGTGACATTTTAAAAAAATTCTTTTAAATCTTGTATTAATTACCATAAATCAAATAAAAACAGAAAAAACTAAAACATAAAAATTGTAATATCGTATGGTTTTCTGGCAATCTAAACACATGAATAAAATTCATGTGTTCATGCACCCTAATAAGACCTAGGTTTCATTCTAGTTATAGCAACCTACTTATAAAACAAAAAGAATTACATACCTTTTGATCTTTTTGAAATTCCTTGATTGTGATCTTGTAACAACCACCTTAACTTTGGTGAAGAGGACCCAAACCATAATTCTTCTTTTAGTTCACAACCAAGAACACCAAGAGCAGATTAAAGAAAACTAGGAGAAATGATTGATTTCAACAAACCCTAGAAGGAGTTTGGAAATCGTCCACAAGGAGGCAGAAAGGGAATTGGCGAAAATTCTAGCCAAGGGAATGAGCAATTAGGGTGTGATCCCTATCGCCCTATTTATAGGTCTTAGATGCTTACCCCAAAAGCATCTCCAATCCCACATTGGATAACTGTAATTTTCGAAATCTTCCTTATCCCTTAGGGATTATGGATTATTCCATTTAGTTAACTTTTAACTAATTAATATTTAAACCCTTGAATTAATTGATTCCAAAATAGTTTATAATTAATTTATCTAACCTTGACAAATTAATAAACTAATTTCTCCTAAATTCTTTTAATCCCTTGAATTATTGATGGGTTTTCTATGCATTTATACACAAATTTTTTGCAACGTAAACATTTAATAATAAACCTAAATGTACATGCACCCTAGATCTAGGTTTTACTATTATAGAAACCTACTTTCAAAACTATGAATTTGAACTAACAAAAGGGAGAATATTACTAACCTTTAAAGTATAATCATATATGTTAGTGAGTAGGGTATAGGCCCAAGTCCTTTAGAGTTTATATTAGGTCTCTTATGTAACCTTATTTATATGAGGTTTAACCTCACTATTTATGAATGAAACAATCTATTATCTTACATGGTATCAGAGCTCTAGGTTAAAACCTTACTTCTGACCACAACTCATAGCCGCCGCCCTACACCTCCAACGACCTTCTCTAATAGTCGTTGGAGGTGCCGTCATTATGTTCCTTATTTTTCTGTTTCTACTCTTCTACGTTTTTCAGTTATAAAGCGTGTGCAAGCTTGTTTCTATTCTACTTCTACTCCAATTCTTGTTCTATTTGATTGTTTGATTGTTTGATCACTGGTAAGATCCGTTTTCAGGACCTTACACTTCTCCGCCTAAATAATAAAACAGTCGGATGACACCAAACCAGACCCTGTTATCGGCTTCTTCTACTGCCTCATCTACTTCTGCCTCCACACCTTCCGCCTCCTCCTCGACCAACCACTTCTTCAGATCTCTTTTCCGATTCAGCCCCTTCTGATGTTGCGGCTGCCTCTCTCCGACGCCACCTTCTCTGTCGGGCAGCCTCCGATATGTAGTCGTTTCTTTCTCTATCAACATTGTAGTCGCCGATCTCGCCGGTATTGGCTCCGTTCGCTGCAGCTCGAGCCCTCTTTCTTTCTCGATGCCTTTCTCCGGATCCCTCTGTTACCGGTTGCATGATCGTTATCGGCGCCGCCGCTCCTCTCTTCTTATACAAAGGAACTGCTGTTGGCCGTTGCTTCTTCTCTCTCCTTCTCCGACAAGCAATTGTTAGACGTCATCGTTATAGCTCTGCCACCGCCGTTGCCGCTGTCTTCATTTATGTTATGTTTTATGTTTTTTTTCTAGTTTAATCGTCCCCTCCCGATCAAACTGTGGGGGAATGTTAGTGATTAGGGTATAGGCCCAATTCCTTTAGAGTTTATATTAGGTCTCTTATGTAACCTTATTTATATGAGGTTTAACCTCACTATTTATGAATGAAACAATCTATTATCTTACAATATATACGTGTGATTCCTTTGAAGATCATGAATTCCTTGCAATCACTTTGAAGGACTAGCACCCAAAGTAGAATGTATCCAATGGCTCACAACCAAAAGTCTACAACCTTATAAAATTAAGGAGAAAGGAAAGAAGACTATAAAAACTGAATTCTCACTCTCGAAAAGGTTAGGAACAAAATTGTGAAGGTTCTAATGGTCTATTTATAGGTGGGGTAACTTGTAGATAAAGCTGATTTGAATCAATTAAATTATTTTCTAGCTATTTTAGCTCTTGAGGGAAAACCCAAAAATGATGTTGTCATTATTTCTAAAGTTATACTAATTTAGTGGCATTGGACACCTATTTCCATCAATTATAAAAAAAAATGTTATTATAAAAATAATAGTATGTTGCTATTTTTTTTAAATATAAGTATGCAGTTTTGAGTTAAAGGTAAAAATATGTTTCGGTTTCGGTTTCGTAATATAAGTTTGGAAATGTTATATTAGTTCCATATAAAATTTTGATATTTTATTATAAAAATCTATTTAGTTTTATCCAAATTTGAATATATTCCTTAATAAAGGCATAAACTTTTCAAAGCAAAGTTAAAAAAAAAAAAAAACTAAAAAAAAAAAAAAACAATTCATGTTAGCTAGTAATCAACCATGCTGCTACACATATTAAAATTATCATTCATATGAATAATATGGCATTATTTTCATTCAATTCTTTTTTAAAGTTTTTTTTAAAAGAAAAATAAAAATATTTTATATGTTTAAAAAGGTTAATGCTTTAGAAATAGTATTATATTTTCTATGTTTTAGTCTTTGTGCTTTTTTTATTTGGTTTATGATAATTACTAATTAATACAAGATTTAATAGACTTTTTTAAAAATTTAGGTCCTTAGGCAAAATTTCATGAAATGGTTGAAATAGTCCTTATCTAAAATTCATTCAATTTAACGGATCCATCTAAATGACATCCATCAGAAATACCACTTGAAGTGCAATTTTGGTACAAAGAGACCATCCATGCAAAAAAAAAGTTTAATAAGGACTATTTTGGGAAAAAAATCATCAACATAAAGACCATTTGTGAAATTGTCTAAAAACAAATATAGATTTAGACAAAAGTACATAAATGGTCCCTATGACAGAAAAACCAAATGTGACATTTCACGTAGAATTTAACTGAAAAAGTTAACACCTTTAAGCATTAGCCAAAAGGATTGTCGCCATAAAAAACAATATTTTAAAGAGACCATCTATACAAAAAACTTCGTGAAAAGAACTAGAGTTGGTTGAACTTGTAACCACAATGACCATTTATGTAAAATTTTCTAATCTCTTTATTCTAATAAAAGAATAAGTTTATTCTCATTTTGTCATGTGTCACCCTATTAGGTCTCCTAATTAATACCATGTCACTTATCAACCTATTGATTCTCCATTTTAAATTTTCACTCTAATTACATTAAACTAATAACATTAGAATAAAAAATAAAATAAAATTAATATAGATTATAAGGTCACGTATTTATTTAAATTAACGATTCTAATTTTATATAACTAAACAAATACCTCTGAATTAGTAATTCATTTAAAATAATTAATTAATAATTTTGAGTTTTTACTATAAAAATTTAATTAATTTTGTAACCGCGGTTTTCACGGGTTATAAACTAGTCTTTAATATACTAACTTACAAACATAGTCCACGTTTGCTTAAAATAATATGGTTGATTTAGTTTTTGAAATGTTTCTGAAGTTTTTCATAATGCATTTATTGTGAATTTAATCATGTGTTTTACTTAAAATTTCAAGATTTGTCTTATGATCAAACTTTCAAAAATTGGATCAAACTTAGAGCATCTCCAACTCACTCTCATTTTCCATTTTTCCCCTATTGTTTCCCTCATTCTACTCCGACCGTCTCTCATTTATTCCGCCATTTTGGGGGATATGAATAGTATTACACAAAATATGGTGTTATACTATTCATTTCTCCCAAAATGGGGATGAACTTTGCGTTGTCGCTTTTAGTCTCTCTGTTTATATAGTTATACATTTCTAGTTTATTTTTATCTACTAATTATAATTTAAATGTAATATTTAATACTTATAATATTTTGTTATGCATTAAATTATATTAATTAATTATAAATATAAAGTTTGTTTTCTGTTCATCAAATTCATATAAAAAGTTAAATACATATTGAAATTTTAAAAAACGATAACATATTTTACAAAAGTTTATAAGTATGTTATAAATATAATCTTATTTATTTAATATTATTGTAATGAAAAAAATATATAGATTATATATTTGTTAAAACCAAATTAATAGAAGGGGATGTGTTTGATAATATATGTAAGTTAGAATAATGAAATATACTAGAAATATATTTTTTAGGGTAAAACATGAGATAAAAAATGGAGTAGGGTTGAAGATTAAAACACTATTTATCCCATTTTTTACTACATTTTTAGCGAAAAAATGAAAATGAATTAAAAATGGTCTTAAGGTAATGCATAAAGGCCGATTTTGTAATTTACTATTTCTAAAGCCGTGGGATGCACTATTGCAATAAAAAGAGAACGCATATGTTGAAAATTGAGAATAAACCGATTTAATACTTGTGTAGGTTGACTATTGAGACTAAACCAATTTAAGACTTATATATTTCATCGTTAGAGGCACTAAATCCACGACACACAAACTTAAGAACGAATTCCGGAAAGTTTCAAAAACCGGATAAAAATTAAGATTTTGAGTAAAACATAAGGGCTAAATTTGTAATTTACTCTTTCTAAAACGTGGGATGCACTTTTGCAATAGGAAAATATCATAATCATAAATCATAAAAATTGAGAATAAACCAATTTGGTGTTCATTTACATACACATTTCAAATCCTTACAATTGTCACAATAAGAAATATTCAAACAATCAAGATATAAAATACATAGGATTCGATAGCTTAAATGATCTAACAGATAAAGCTGAACCTATTAAGTCACTCCATTGATCACCCGAGTTTCCAATAATCCGAAACCCCTCTTCCATAATCTCCTTCCTCTTATCAGATTTAAATGCAACCGCAGTTTTTCCATGATCTTCATTTCCTCTGTAAAAAAAAAATCAAAAACTAATTTAACAAATAAATACATAAGAAATTGTTAAATTTTGAACATTTACCTCAAAATGAGTCTTTCCCAGTTATGAAATCCAGCCTCGATCAAATTATTAACAGTAATATTCCTTTTGTTCTCCGTACGTCCCGTTAACAAAAATATTTTAAACCCTAATCTTAAAACCTCCTTATAAAGCTTCAAACTTGGTTCAATTGTTGGTGCCACTCCTTCAAGAACCCATTTGTCAAATTGACTATGGTCGAAAATCTCCAATCTGTAACATCCATGATGTAAAGTTAATATTAGGAAGTAGGGTATTAGGGTTTATTGAAATTTGTATCATTGTAATAAAGTAAATTCCTAAATCAAAACCACATTGGATCACCAATCAAAACCCTCACATTGAAATGAAATGAGATTCAAAACCCATAAGTTAAAATTTACGAATCCCATCGTTTAATTGAAATCGAATCAAAACAGAGAATCAGAGATGGATAGAAAGCATACCCGTAGCCATGTTCAGCATAATAAGGTAAATTAGAAAGCAAAGTTTCGTCAATATCGAAAATCCAAGCATCCATTCGATCTCCTTTCAAATCAATACTCTTCGCGAATCGTGCTGCTTCATTAGACACCATTTGGAGATCAATCTCGTACGATCGACCCAACATATAGTCCTTCACGTAATCGATACATTCCTCCGGGATCGTTTTCCATGGACTCAGATTATTCGCCTCCCCCGCGACTCTCCAACCCGTACACCGTAATCGAGTTTCTTCGATCGAGCTATCGCATCGAGGTTCCACGTTTTGTGGAAGTTCGATAATCAAAGGTCGTGGAAACAGGTGAGGATCTGTGTCAGAATGCTCTTGACAGAAAGCTACTGAAAGAAGTCCCAAAAATAGGAAATTTCTGAAGAAACTCATGTTAATGAAATCAAATTAACAGGAAATATTGATGATTGATGATGAATCGGGTTTTTTTAAAAAATTATTTGAGTTCAATTGGAAGATGGATTGCTCGCTAAGAAAGGGAAATTGATTCTTTGTTTGTAACAGTAAAGACTTGGCCAGGAGAATATGAATGGGCATGCTAAACGTATATTCCATATATACGCGTATTTGGTTTTATCTATAATTATACTTTAGCCCCCCTAACGTTTGATTTATTGTACTTTGAGCCTTTTTTTTTTCATGGGACTTTTCTTATTTTCTACAACAAAACTTATGTAAAGTAAATAAAAATATAAAATCAGAATCTAATTGCGGTTTTTGTCAATGTTTTAAAAACCTATCGAACCAAGACGATGGGAAATGAGCGGTTCAATTGTCATTGTTTTATGTCAATTTTTAGACCATATCAAACCAGACAGTATCTTCAAAATCCGAGTTGAAACGGTATGATAGAACCGAAAAAAATTGTGTAAACTGGTTATGTGTTTTTTTTTATGTACTTGTATTGATATATAAGTTGTTGATATGTGTATTTTTAATGTTTGAACCTGTGAATGCCAATATTTTGGTTTTGTATATACATGTATATAGAAAAATAAACAATACATATAGTTTTTGGAAACCTAGTTGAACCGAGGGTCAAACCGGAAATCGGTCACCAAACCGGCTCAACTAAAAAACCAGTTTTTAAAACATTTGTTTTTCATATCAAAAAATTTGACGGTATGAGTATTGTTCATTAATGTAACGATTTGGACTCTATCATCTAATCTAATAGGATTATTAAAGTTATTACTAAAAAAATTGTGGAATTCTATTAACTCATAAAAATAAAAATAAAAATTATATCCCAGGAACAGTCATGGGTGTACAATGAAACTTTCATACAAATTAGGACAACAAGGGAATAAAACCTATTCTAGGTCCTTGTGCTCCTGTCTTCACTTATGGTACCGCAGCTGCTACTACCTGAACCTACAAAACAGAAACACATATGAAGTATCAGACATAAAGTGTTTGGTGAGTAATATTCTTATCTATCTTCACATTAATCTATTCTTCCTCTAATATTTCTTCTTCTTTTCTATCTCAGACTCCGCATTCTAATATGTTCCTCTTACTCTTCTCTTAGCCTCTTAACAGGCTATACTTATACTCTATACATTCTATATTTCTGTCTCTTTATCTATCTCTACTCACAGCCTCTTAACAGGCTCTTTTCATTATCTACTATTTCTCTTCTCTATTCTCATATATAGTGCCTCAGGACTTTGTTCTCATCTAGATTCAACGTTCACATCTCATACCATGTTCTAAGGGAAAACATTCCACTTTCATTATTGGGCATGCTCACCCAGTCTTACCCCTCTCTCTTATGATCCCTTGTGGATCCTTAATCCTTCTTCTTACCCTTGAATCCTGCACGAATTCCTTTCTCTTCACCCCTCACGAGTTACATCTAAGTTCTTACACAAAACTCTCTTATCTTGTCCCTCTCAATGAATCTTTCTCTATTTTTTGTAACCATACATACTCTGCATTCTCTCAAGAATCATCTATCTATATTCCCAAAGGGAAGCGTCTATCTCTTTTCCCTATAGGGATATAATCTTATTCCTGAAGAAAATCTTAATCTTTGTCCCCGAAGGACCATACTCTTATTCCCGAAGGAATCATCATCTTATTCCCGAAGGAATCATCATTTTGTCCCCGAAGGAACCTCTATCTCATTCCCGAAGGAATTATCGTCTTCTCCCTAAAGGAACATCTATCTTATTCCTGAAGGAATCATCATCTTGTCCTCGAAGGAACCTTCTATCTCTTGTTCCGGTAGGAACCATGCACTTGTCCCCAAAGGAACGTTCTATATTGTGTTCATGTAGGAGCCATACTCTTGTCCCGAAAGGAACCTTTTATATCTTCTTCCCGTAGGAACCATACTCTTGTTCACGAAGGAACCATATTCTCGTCCCCGAAGGAACCATAATCTTGTCCCCGAAGAAATATATATCCCTATGTCTCATCAAGAGACTTTCTAATCTTTCTCATCTAGTACTTAACTCATTAAGTACTTAATCTTATCCATGTCTAGTATCATATAGAATTCTACACAATACTAATGATAGTTGGATATGCATATCTACTCTTATGATTACATGGAATGTAATCATCTTATATCTTTTCCTTTTATCTCTTAGGTATACGTGGACACCCTTCTTATCATCTATCCTTACATTGGATTTGATTACATATAATCCTATTATTTCATCATCTATTCTTAGGGTATACCTTACGATACCCATATTCTTTCTTTATACAACTCTGTGTACTTTAGTTATACACACAAATACATGATCTTAAGCGTGTAACCCCAAGTACCTAATATTTATTTGGATTTTAACATGACATATACATATAACATACATACATGCATATAAATACGTATAACATAATTAAAGGAGAGGGTGAGAGATATAGTGGGGACTAACTATCCTTTCTTCTCTTCTTCGCCATTGATTTATTATGGATCCATCGCCTACTCTTGGGCCTATTCATACACATATATAAGCTTCTCAATATATGTATTAGCTCATTAAGAGCTTAATGTATCTTAAGGTTAAAATGACCACTTAATGGATCATAATTCTATATTTTCATAATCTAACTCTTTCTCTCATCCAATTAATGAATTAAGCATCCCATAATACCTAATTCATCATAATCTAACTCTGATCCATCAATTAAACATAATCACTAATTAGGGTTTCAAACCCTAACTCTCATTGGATTGATCCTACTTATGGGGCCACAGACCAAGCTTGCTTAAGGCATCTAAATATGTTCTCTATCACTACTAACAAGCTTTCATAACTTAATTTTACTCTATTACCTCAATTCATCAAATCATAATTTATCCCTAAATAGCTTAAGCATGAAGAAGATGATTACCACTTGTGCATTCCACCTTCAATCCAAGCCACCAACACCCATCATTGCCGATTGATCGTCTCTCTTTCTCGAAATTGATGGAGCTCAGCTCTTATGTCTTGGGGGTGTCAATTGGAGAGGATGAAGGGCTTAACATACTTAAGTTATGTCTCCTTTCCATGCCGTAGAGACATAAAATGCTTTCCGCGCTGCGACATACACTTTCTGCGCTGCGGAAACTGCTTGACAACTGTTACCTTAGCTGATTCCATTCCAGTCGTGGGACATTTTTGTCCCAACTTTTAACGCTCATATCTTATTTGTTTCTTACCCGTTTTCGATGTTCTTTATATCCACATGAAGGTGGGAACATGCTCTATACATCTATTAAGTCACTTCTCACTGACTTAATATGGGTATTAATCTATTAAGTTACAAACTTAGGCCAAAAAACATAAAATTCTCATTTTACCTATTTAACCAAAAATGCATCTTCTCATGCATTCTTTCTCTATAATATACTCATCTAACATATTATATGTGACTTAAACTCTTATTGGCCATTTCCATAAAGTTACAACTTCATTTTCTTATTTCTTTCTCATAAATGACCAAATTGCCCTTTTGGTCAATATTTGACTAAAAGTCAACCTTCTCAAAATTTCGGGTTCTTAAATTCTCCCTTTTTTTTAAAGGATTTCGTCCTCGGAATCTTTTCTTGCTCTATTGGTCATTTTCTTACTAAATGACACACTTCTAAGGTTACTTTCTTCTTTAACCTCTTAACCTGAAATAGCAATCTACTTTCTTATTCTTTGCATTTTCAATGCAATGGCCAATATTTTTCTATTTTTTACTCACAATTGTTGTTATGGGACATCAATTACTCTATATACTCTGATGCAATCTCATTTCATACTTATCATTATCTTTCATCTTTTTGTCCCATTTTTCACAACCATGTGCATAACTTACCATCTTTCATTATTTTCTCACAAGTGTACTCATACACTTCTTAAAAATCTTCTCTTAGGTAAGTTACTATTTATCTTACACTCTTACTATGCCTTTCTCATCTTTATAAGTGGTTACACTACCAATTTTCTATATCTTTCTCTAACTCTTTATGAAGTATTACATCTTCTTACTTCACTTTCTCTCTAACATGTGGTAATTTATTACGACTCTTTTCTCTATAATCTCTTGAAAGTTTGTGCAGTAAACTTTCACATCTATATAGTTTCTATTACCGAGACTTCACATCTATATACATGGTATATTCTTACAGATACCATGTGTATCTTTCTTGTCCCACCACTTGATCCTTAAGTAGCTTAATTGAATTGTCATAAGTGCAATGTGTATGCAGAGTGTAACATCCCAAAATTTCAAGGTAAAAATTTCATTTTTAATATAATCAAAACACCCAATTATCTTATACTCAAACATTTAGAAGTATTTCATAATAAAACGGTTATCAAAGTACAATCCCAAAATCACAAAGTTGTGGAAAAACATGGGTGTATGCACTGCGATCAAGCCGGGCCCTTCCCTTTCGAACCGACAGTACCTGAAACCATAACAATAAGCTTAGTGAGTTCCCAAAATAACACATACCATACATACAATAGAGAATGTTATGTGCCAACCATAGTCTTGCCATTATGCCAAGAGTCGTATCATGGTCTTTCCTTGCCAAGCCGGGGGCCAAAACCGTGAGTCTTATAGACAAGTGCCAAGAGCCACCTCCTGGTCTTCCATGCAAGCATCACAAAGACAACAAGCATACAATCTGCAACTAACAATCTACTTAACTGCCAGGGTCCGAACCCTAGTCTTGCATACAAATCTTCCAAGAGCCACCTCCGGGTCTTACATACAGTGTCAAGGGCCACCCCTAGGTCTTCTAATAATACATAAGCCAATGGGCCATCATTGGTGCCTTCGACCTATATTACCGTGAGGAGACTCACCTCTGAATCTGAACAATAGCTGAATAGGTCTCGGCTTCGAATATCAGTTGTACCCGTCACCTATTCATCAAATAGTGACAAAATCCTTAGATACAAATCAAAATACCTCGAATACCCCCTTAGTTCAAACTTGGTCAAAGTCAAAAGTCAAATTCAATAGTCCATGTTGACCCAACACGTTGCCCTCGGCCACGCCGTGTTCCGCCAGCATCCAAACAGTCGGGAAAACCCCAGCCAACACGCCGTATTGACTTGAAACCACGCCGTGGTTGCCTAAGTTTCAACAACTTAATACATTCAGTTGTTTTCTTCGACTCCAAGAGCTCCAAAGCTCAGATCTAGCCCAAAATATGATCTAGAAGGATAAATTTTCCAACTTTATTCATTGAGACTACCCATAAATGTCAAAAATCCAATCCATAAAGCTTAATAATGCAAGGGCTTAACCAACGAGCACCTAATCCTAAAGTCTGAAGTCCATCCTTTCTAGAAGTGATTCTAACACCAAAACCATCCCAAGGGTTGGTGCTTTATAGACATACATGTCCAATGCATGTCTTGAACCCATATTAGGTCAAAATGAGGATTTATGACCTAATCTCTATGCATGACAACAAAACTTGATTATAATTCAGATCCAAGTCACTGCTAGCTCATCTTGACCTGGAGATTCATAAATTTGCAAACTTTATGAGGTCTAACCATTCCATCATTCAAGAACAAGAATATTGGAAGGTGATTAGGGTATGCAAGGAACAATTTGGGGGAATGGAGGTTGACGTGAGGGAGGCTATGAGGGGTTAAGGATCTTTAAATAGGGCTCAACCCTTTAAACTTTAAGGTTTTCTCCATCAGCTGCCACTACATCGTGGTACAACACCACCACGCTGTGGTGGCCCAAAAAAATACACGACCTAAAAGCTTATCGCCATGCCGTGGCCAAAAAGAACTCATACACAAATCAGAAACAATTTCATACTTGGAATCGAGTATTACAACTCTCTCCCACTTAAATTAGATTTCATCCTCGAAATCATTCCTTACCTTCCCAGGCACGCCAAATAGCCTGACCAACACAACCAAAACCCCGAGCACACAACAACCTTCCCAAAGGAAACTGAACCCAACCCTAGCAGTGCTCTCCAATCCTGATGATGAATGAATCTTTTCTCAGACTCAATTAATCCCCTGCAGAAAAAAAACCACTTCTACCTTTCCCAAAATCTGAAATCTTGAATTGGTCTGATTTCCCGACAGACCGCCCATACTGAACCACTGCTAATTCCATTCCACTTGCATTCTGAACTAATCAAAACACTTCCAACCCTTAATTATCTTTTTGCTTTACTGGAAACAAAAGCACTGACCACTCATTACTGCAGAACACCCTTACTTGATAGAAGACTTAGATAATCCTTCGAGAAGAAGACTCATCCCTGCAACGGTTAGACTCAAACGAGAGTTGCGCAGCAGGGTTGAATAAATTACTCTAAGATTATTTAATCCAGGCTGCAAGTGACTGAACATATTCCCCACATAACAAGCGGCTCGACACACGAGCCCCAAATGAGTGATACCATCCCGGGATCATCTTGATGCCCCCTAGCTGCTTTCCAAAAGCAGTCGAGACCTACCCAGTCCCAACTTACCTTCTGAATAACCAATTCACCGGATTTCCACCCGGTTACTAAGACAGATAGTCTTATACATTCGCACCACGCGACTTCCGAACGAAGGCCTCATCTGACAAGAATTATCCTAGCCGTCTCGCCGCTATGGTTCCAACAACCTTTCTGATCCAACCAATCATAACCGACCGTCAAACCTGATGCCACCAAATCTAATGCTAATAATGAATGCTACACGGCCAAATGTGGTCTTATATCACAACCGGCCTCATACGACCCACCACTTCCTTAATTCCATGAATGATGCGGCCTTCCCACAGTCTTACAAACTGACATACTCTGGTCTAATCCATCTGAAGAAATCCACAAACCAAGTCATAGATTTTCCATGCCCGCACCACTACTCAAGTACCGGTGAATGCTACGGGTCACCCCGTAGTCTTACAACACTCCAACACTATCTGCCAACCTAGTGAATGCTACAGGTCACCCCGCAGTCTAACAATACTCCAACACTATCTGCTAACCAAGTAAATGCTACGGGTCACTCCGTAGTCTTACAACACTACAACACTATATGCCAACCTAGTGAACGCTAAGGGCCACCCCGGAGTCTTACAACACTCCAACACTGTAACATCCCAAAATTCAAGACCAAAAATTTCGTTTTAATTACGTATTTATAAAAACCAGTAATCTGAAAACATCAATAGTATCAACTCATATCATAATAAAAACAAATATCTCAATACACAAAACATGTCATAATAAAACATCATCAGAGTACAACTCCCAAATATCTCATGTGCGGAAAATCATAGTGCGATGCGCTGCGATCATGCCGGATCCTTTCCTTTCGAAGAAGAAGTACCTGAAACCAAAACTGAAAACCGTAAGCATGAAGCTTAGTGAGTTCCCCCATCATACCACATAATCACATACTGCCAGGCATATCTGGGTGATATTTGGGGTGCCCGACCTACCCATGTCAAGCATATCTAGGTGCTCGACCTACCCTGTCAGGCATATCTGGGGTGCCCAACCTACCCATGTCAAGCATATCTGGGTGCTCGACCTACCCTTACCAAGCATATTTGGGTGCTCGACCTACCTTGTCAGGCATATCTGGGTGCCCAACCTACACTCCGGTTTATTTCAACCGGTTACGGGGTCTATCTCACCCCTACTACTATCACATAATAACGTCTCATAATATACTGTCAGGCATATTTGGGTGCCCGACCTACCCTCTGATTTATCTCAACCGGCTACGGGGTCTATTCCTGCCCTCCTACCAATAGCACATAACACATAGCATACAAGAACATAAATCTCTATAGATAGTGGCATACCAGACAATTATCACAAAGACAACCACCTCTACTAAAAAGAACTACTAGTGGGCCGGCCTTGGTGCCTTAGACCCACTGCTACTGGGAAGGTAACTCACCTCGAATGTTGCAATGAAGATGAACAGTCCCCGGCGCTGAAATCAACCCAACTCAATCCCCGAACATGAAAGATTTCCTAAAGTACCTTTTCAAACTCATAACCCCCTTAAGGGTCAACTTTGGTCAAAGTCAAAGTCAAAGTCAACACTCTGAGTCAACTCGTCGAGCTACCCTTCAATTCGCCGAGTTTCCATGAATCACAAAATCATGATTTCCTGATTCAACTCCTCGAGTTCTTCCGTAATGACAGAATCAGGACACTTCACTTCAACTCGTCGAGTCCATCCTTGAACTCGTCGAGTTCCTCAGTTCTTTAGAAAACTGAGAAAACCCTATCCAACTCGTCGAGTCATCTCCACAACTCGCCGAGTTTGCTCAGTAATCAGAAAGGTCGGGGACCACGATCCAACTCGCCGAGTTGGATAATCAAATCGTCGAGTTTTCCTAGTCTTAACTCATTCAGTCACTTCCAAGCGAGTCTAATGCCTCCAAACCATAGATCCGGTCCCCTAGGGCTGAGATACAACGTAAAGTTGCTAACTTTACGTCCATGCATGGTATTAATAGGCTAAAAACACTAAAACTAAGCTTCATAAGAGACTTAGGGCATGGAAGAGGGCCAATACTTGATAAAGCTGACAAGTTTAAGTCTCAATAGGCCATGAAGTGTCTAGATCTGAAGTCATAACTTCATGGCATGCTCAAATCCAAGAGTGACTCCAAAATAAGCTACTAAAGACCCTAAACTTCTCCATGAAGAGATCTAGCAAATGAATAGTCAAGGTATCAAATTTATACCTTAATATGGCTGCTACAACAGAGGAATTCCCGGATCCAAAGCTTCTCTCTTCAACTAAGCACCACCAACTTTAAGCTCCTTCAAGAAAGCACCAAACTCAATCGGCAACGAGAGTGGAAGTTCATCGCACAAGTTGTAGTGTGTGAGTTTGGATGTTCTTGGTTATTATATGGATTGGAGTGCTACTGCTCGAATTCTGCATGATTTGAGATTTGTGGAACTCTTAAGTGATGTGAGTTAGCAAATAAGTGAATATGTCAAGTCACATGTGACAAAGGTTGGATAATCTCAGAGTGACGACTTTGATCCTATTTCACAGCTCTGGTTTGTGTCTAACCGTTGTGGGGACGAGTGTTTTACTCGAAGGATTATCTAAGCTTTGTTGCATGTGATTGCATTCTTGAGGTGGGTAACCGACATTATGGGGAGTTCTTCAGTAGTTGATGGCAGGGTGGGGTTCGAAGCTATCCATCACCAAGAAGACGCCAACCAGCTGTTGGAAGTTTCCTGAACTCCCAACCCATCATACCTCCTTATAATTTGAACCGCCGACAACTTGCGCTTACCAATACTAGTGTTCCATCACTAGCCAATCCTAATGACCGCACAACTCTTGAAATCCAGATGAACACTCCCGGAAATCTCAGAAAGTACGACAACCTCAAACACTTCCCATGATATAGCACCTAAATCCTTAAGTCCTTTATGCCGGTGACAAAGACCATAACCCTTGCGATAAATAAATTCCCTTGGCACTTCCAGTGACCAACCAAAATCTTGTGACTGCCACCACCATCATCTTGCTACCACTCCTTCCCTAGAAACGGTAGTTATTAAACCCGGAGGTTCTTCCAATGACAACCACCGATTCCACCTGATCAAATGCTAACACAACTGAAATCTGACTTCATTGGAGAACTAACCCACTAAATCTGACCGTAAACATTTTAATCGATACCCCTGAAATGACCCATCAAAGAACCGGAACACAACCGAACAAACTGAAACCCGCTCAGCAAGATACGACCCACTAAAGACTCTTGGCATGCAAAATGATATATAATAATTCTTGATGATATAACCCAAACAATAATAGAGAACCAAACTAGAGATAATGCTTACACAAACCAATACAAAATTCCAAAACAATATAAATATTGATAATAACCAAGAAGAATGCAAAAGATAACATACCCACAATAACACCTGATGGAACCCTGGTCTCCCCTGCCTGTTACTGCAATGCTCGGCTCCTCTCGGCTGGAGCTCCTGCCCTACCCTTACGACCATCAGTGATCCTCAAAGTAACCGTAGCAGGTGCACTCACTGCTCCGCCCCTCAACATCGGATAGTCGACCTTCTTGTGGCCCACTTGGTTGCAGTGAAAAAATAACGGGCTTGTTCCCTGAGGACAATCCCGGCTGACATGACCAACTCTTCCATACTTGTAGCAGCCCATGCCCCTAGAACGGAAAACCCCATCGTGCTGCTTACCGCACGTGCTGTACTGACCCCGGCCATGCTGGCTCCTCTGTCATTGATCTGAATTCCTAGGTCTCTTCGTAGGACCCTCAACTGCCTGCACATGCTCTGGCTCCCTCTTCCCCAGGTGCTATAAATCGATCTCCCTTTCTCGGGCTCTAGAAATCATATCATTCACGGTCTTACACCCTGAAATACTCATGAACTCCCTAATTTCATCCCTCAGCATATCATGATACCTTACCTTTTCATTTCCTTATCCGTTGCATACTGCGGAACCAATAAAGTCCTCGCTTGGAACTTGGCAGTGACCTCTACCACAGTCTTAGTAGTCTGACGAAGGTCCTGAAACTCCCTCGCCAACTGTTGTACCTCAATAGCTGGTGCGAACTCAACCCTAAACCGGGTCACAAACTCATACCAAGTCATCGTCTCCAGGGCCTCGCCTCCCAAAGAGAAGTCTACCTCCTCCCACCAATCTCGACCTATGTCTTTCAGAAGATAGGAAGCAAATCTGACCTTCGACCACTCAGGGCAGAAACTCGTCCGAAAAGCGTTAGCCTTATCCGCTAACCACCTCCTAATGGCAATGGGGTCCTTCACCCCAAAGAACGCGGGAGCTCCACAAGCACGAAACTCACGGAGGGAAAGAGTGCGAGCTCCAATAATTGCTAAGAACTCAACACGGAACACGCCCAGACGCTCATCCATAATCTCCAAGATCCCCTTCTTGATCGTACCAAAGATCACAAGAGTCCGCTTCACAATGCCGCAGGTAATCTCCGATGAGATGAACTCCCGCATCTGCTCGCTAATCGGCTCAGTACCTGCACCTGAGCCGGAACCAAAACCTGAACCTCCTTCCTGAGTGCTCATTTCCATACATAAAAACAACATGCAAAAGATCAAAACATACCCAAGAATCCTCATCCCTCAGGCTTCCTAGATTCTCCGAAACGCTTCCCGATTCGAGTATCGATCTTGTGCTTTCAGTAGTATGGGACCAATACTACCTTCCACACCTATCCATACTTTCCTCAAGAATCATCCCAAATCCTCTAAGTCACCTTCTCAAACTGATACTCCAATGATCCCTAAACAGCGCAACTAAAACCACTAAGCACTCTTCACCGAAACCCCAGTCGTCTGCCCAACCTCTGCCTTCCTCTTCCTAACATGCTCTATGTCAATCTCCCTCTCTCGGGCCCTGACTATCATGTCATCCAAGGTCAGGCACGCCGATTAACTGACATGTTTCCGAATGTCAGATCTCAACATATCATGGTACCAGGATTTCTTTATCTCCTCATCACCCGTGTACTGAGGCACCAATAAGGCCCTCTCCCTGAACTTGGCGGTAATCTCTGCCACCGTCTCAGTAGTCTGTCTCATATCCAAAAACTCCCTGGCTAGCTGCTGAATCTCCACAGCTGGTGCAAACTCTGCTCGGAATCTGGTCATAAAGTCCGACCAGGTCATAGCCTCCATGGATGGAGCTCCCAAAGTATCACTAACTTCCTCCCACCAGTCTCTAGCTCGCTCCCTCAAACACCCAGCAGCATACCTGACCTTCGACCCCTCAGGGTAGAAGCTCGTCAACTGTGCAGACTCGATGTCTGCAATCCATCTCCTAGCCACAATGGGGTCTTTCACCCCGCAGAAGTCTGGTTCTCCACATCCCCTGAAGTCCTTGAAGGAGAGTGTGCGAGTCCCATACTGTCCAGGTGCCATGTCACTCCTGAATGCCCTAAGGCGATCCTCCATCAACTCAATGATACCCTCCTTGATCGACCCAAAAATCACCAGGGTTGCCTCAAGGATGCCTCTCGTAATCTCGGATGCAATGAACTCGCGTAATCCATCATCGACTGGCTTGGAACCCATACCCGAACCTAGCCCAGACCCTGAACCTCCTGCTCTGTGACGTGTCTGATGGGTTTTATACAAAAGAACAATCCTATGTGCTCATGCAAAACCCTAAAGCTTGGATCTAGGTTTCTCTATTGTACATGCAATTCATCCAAGACTTGAATACCCTAATCTAGCATATATTGAAATCGAGATCTGTAACAAAACAAGTTTAGATGATACCTTTCAATAGTTGCAAGAATCTTCAATCTTCAAGAAGCTTAGTGTCACAAGTGTAACACCTCTAATGGCTCACAAACACCACAAGCAAGAGGATGATCTAGAAGAGAGAAGGATATAGGCTGAATTTCGGCTATAGTAACCTTAGGGTTTCTTGGTGTATCTGAAACTAAAGCCCCGGGGTTCTTTATATATAGCTGAGCTGCTAGGGTTTCAGTTAAAACCCTAATTGGATGACTTAGGCCCTAAGTAGCTTGAGAACATTCTGGAATAAGGCCTACTTAGACGAAATTAGAGTGAGCTTCCACTCCTAATTTCGTCCCCTTATGTCCATGAGAGTTTACATCCCAAAACCAACTATCACACAATTGACAGTTTAAGCCCATGTATTTAATTAATCTCTTTTAGTCACAAAATTAATTCTCAATTAGATCTTGACTAATATTAATTAAATTATATGATTTCTCCTTTAATATATTATTCATATAATATATTAATAAACCATAATAACCTCTTTCTCTCTCTCTCTCTCTATAAATCATACTGTCAAGTTGCTTTGATGAAGGCAACCTAAAAGGACCATGCACAACCGGGTCAAGTACATACCAAATATAGTTACGGGCTTAGACACTAATCCAACAGTCTCCCACTTGGATAAGTCTAGTAACTATAAATGCTAGTACGACTTCAGGATCCGATTAGCAATCGTTGCTCTCAAAGACGCTGTCGAAATCTGATCTTATCAGTAACCTGTCCTTTAGATAAGGGATCGTATAGTCCTCTATTCTAGATATCGTGCGGAAAATCACATGGAACATAGTCATACTTATTGTCCATCAGTTTGTTTCTCGACCTCTGATTTTGTCTGACATAGAACTTAATTGAACACATCAATTCAGTCCTGACCGGACCCGACACATAAGTCAAACCAAATCATCGAGGGGCCCAAATATCGCTTTTATCCTCTTAGGATAAAAGGAACAGATAAACTGTGACTTATATGCATTTACCATTCACTTATCAAATTATGCACAACAATGCATTTTATAACATCAATTTACTGATGCGTTTACACATTATCAATGCACAACCAACTTGCAAATAATAAACCATATATATCTAGGTTTTTAAGACCATATGATATTATCGTCTTGCGATCACTCGTGATAAATTCCATGAAGTGATACCAGCAAGCGTGGGTTTAATCCAATGCTCAAATCTTATTCATAAGCACTCATGAACGTTGCAGCAAACCTTTGCTATGTCTAATACACTTTAGACAATCTACAAACCAATTCATGACAATCTTCTTTCATACCTACTTCCAAAGTATGAGTGACTGTGGAACGTTCGAATAATCTTATTATTCAGGAAGTCAAAACATGCAAAGTGAAACAATGGGTAAACAATTAACATAAGACAGTAACTTTACTTATAAATAATACTCTTTTATTTAATCATCAAATGTCAATTACATTTATCTATTACACGTTTTGAAAACTATCTAATCTAAACTAATATCGTCCTTCAACCCGATGCTCCTAGCGTGCTGCAAGTGCTAAACCCCACTCAGTCCCTTCGTAAAGGGATCTGCTGGGTTATCCTCTGACGATACCCTCTTCACTACCAGGAGTCCCTCTTCCACCCGATGTCAAATAAAATGATATTTCCTGTCGATATGTCGAGATCTGCCATGATCCCTTGGTTCCTTGGTCAAGGCAACCGCTCCTTCATTATCACAGAATATCTCCATAGGCTCCTTTATGGCTGGTACAACTCCAAGGTCTCCAATGAAGTTCTTCAACCATATTGCCTCATTTGACTCTTCGATCGCCGCTATATATTCTGATTCGCACATTGAATCAGCTACGGTCTCTTGCTTGGAACTTTTCCAAGTCACTGCTCCTCCATTTAGGGTAAAGACCCAGCCCGACTGCGAACGGTAGTTGTCTCGGTCGGTCTGAAAACTGGCGTCACTATACCCTCGCACCCTTAAGTCATCACTCCCACCGAGGACTAGAAACCATTCCTTGGTCCTCCGAAGGTACTTAAGAATATTTTTGACTGCGGTCCAATGTGCTTTGCCAGGGTTCCCTTGATATCTGCTGACCATGCTCAAAGCAAAGGCCACATCAGGGCGAGTACAAGTCATAGCATACATGATCGAGCCAACTGCGGAAGCGTAAGGTACTCGGCTCATCTCTGATATCTCGACTTCGGTACTCGGACTTTGAGTCTTACTCAACTTGGCATTACTTTGGATAGGTAACTCCCCTTTCTTAGAATTCTCCATACTAAAACGCTTTAGCACCTTGTCCAAGTAAGTACTCTGACTAAGTCCTATTAGTCTTTTATTTCTGTTTCTCACTATCCTTATTCCCATAATATAGGCAGCCTCTCTGAGGTCCTTCATAGCGAAACACTTCCCAAGCCAGGACTTGACTTCCTGCAGGGTCGGGATGTCGTTTCCTATGATAAGTATGTCATCGACATACAATATGAGGAAGCTAAATATACTCCCACTGGCTTTGACATACACACATGATTCATCCTCGCTTCGCAGGAAGCCAAACTCTTTGACTTTCTCGTCGAAACAAAGATTCCATCTGCGAGATGCTTGTTTCAATCCATAAATGGATTTTTCAAGCTTACACACTCTATTAGGATGCTTCGCATCGACAAAACCCTCTGGCTGACTCATGTAAACATCCTCAGCCAATTTCCATTAAGGAAAGCGGTTTTGACATCCATCTGCCATATTTCATAATCATTAAATGTAGCAATGGATATCATCACCCTAATAGACTTCATCTTCGCAACTGGTGAGAAGGTCTCATCATAGTTAGCTCCGGGAGTTTGAGTAAAGCCCTTCGTAACCAATCGTGCCTTATAAGTGTGTACCTTCCCATCCATGTCGGTCTTCTTCTTGAAGATCCACTTGCACCCGACCGTCTTACAACCTGGCACATTGTCAACCAAATTCCAAACTTGGTTGTCATACATGGACTGAATCTCGCTGTCCATAGCCTCTTTCCATTTTGCAGACTCTGGGCCTGCCATGGCTTCCTTGTAGGTATTAGGTTCATCCAAATTTATTAGTGTACTTTCACTAATAAACGTATCACCCTCACTTGTTATATGAAAACCATACAACACAGGCGAAACACTAACTCTACTAGAACGTCAAAGAGGTAGGGACTCGTCAATCAGTTCAACAGGAGTTTCCTCCTCATGTTGAATGCCAGTGTTAGAGGTTCCTTCATCGCTCAACTCTTGAAGTTCTTCAAGATCGATTTTCCTCCCACTGTCCCCTTGGCTTATGAGTTCTCGCTTTTGAAAAACCCCTCTCCTCGCAACGAAGACAACATTGTCACTCGGTCTATAGAAGAGATATCCAAAGGACTTTTGCGGGTAACCGATGAAAATACACCGCTCACTACGAGGTTCGAGCTTGTCGTGAGTCTCTCGTCTTACAAAAGCCTCGCAACCCCAAACCTTGATATGTGCCAACGAGGGAGCCTTCCCTGTCCACATCTCGTGAGGTGTTTTGGCAACCTTCTTTGTAGGGACTAAGTTAAGGATATGGGCGGTAGTTTCTAAGGCATACCCCCAGAATGAGATAGGTAGCGAAGCACGACTCATCATGGAACGAACCATGTCTAGCAAGGTTCGATTACGTCTCTCAGCTACACCATTCAACTACGGTTTCCTAGGCGGCGTCAATTGCGAAACGATTCCGCATTCCTTGCTGTAGTCGTGGAATTCAAGATTAAGGTACTCTCCACCTCGATCGGATCGAAGCATCTTGATTTTCCTGCCCAACTGATTCTCCACTTCCTGATTAAACTCTTTGAACTTTTCAAAGGTTTCTGACTTGTGCTTGATTAAGTAGATATATCAATATCTGCTATAATCATCGGTGAAAGTCACATAGAAGCGACTCGCATCCCTTGTGGTGGATTTAAAGGGCCCATACACATCGGTGTGTATGAGATCCAATAAACCCTCACCCCTTTCACAAGTACCAGTGAAGGGTGACTTGGTCATCTTTCCAAGCAAACAAGACTCGCACACGTCATCGTCCCTAAGGTCGAATGACTCCAACACTCCATCTTTTTGGAGTTGGGCTATGAGTTTAGACATGTCCAAGATGACAATGCCACACGCATGCTTTGTCCAAACTATTGGAAGATTCGATATCCAATACATCATTTCCTAAGTTGTCTACAACCATCACAGTTTCATATATTCCATTACAAGGCAATGCTTCAAAATAGAAAACACCATTAAGATAAGCATTAATAGAACCCTTTTCATTATCAAATGAATATCTAAATCCTTATCTATACAAACTATAAAAAAATGATGTTTCTAGCCATTTCTGGGGAATAGCAACAATTATTCAAATCTAGTCCTAATCCATTACTAAGCAGTAGCACTAAAGAGTAAACTCCAATCTTGGTGACAGGCGGCGATCTTCTTTTCCCCATGATCAAGTTTATCTTCCCATGCTCCACATCCCTATTTCTTCTTAGGCCCTGTAAATCAGAACAAATGTGAAAACCACATCATGTATCAAGTACCCAAGAAATATCATGTGATGAATCATTAGATTGAATAGTATAAATACCTGCGAAGGACAGCTTTATCTTTCCGTCCTTGATATCTTGTAGATATTTCGAGCAACTTCGTTTCCAATGCCCTATGTCGTGGCAGTGATAGCACTCTGCATCCTTTGGGCTTGAGGTGGGTGCAGCGGGACCAACCTTGGTTCCACTAGAAGAGGTGCCATCACTGGAATTTCCCTTATGGTAGCTCTTTGAGGGAGCCTTCCTCTTCTTACCCTTCCCTTGCCCAATCGCCAAAACTGGGGCAACAGTAGGAGTAGGAGTTTGTGCAATGGACTTGTCCTTGAGGTTGCTCTCAGCAGTCCTCAACAGACCTTGAAGTTTACTCAACGTGACCTCCTCTTTGTTCATGTGGTAGGTCTTGCGAAACTGGTTGAAGCAGGGTGGCAGTGAAAGAAGACTGATGTCAATCGCCAGCTCTTTTCATCGAAGTTAACATTTAACTTCAGCAGGCGGTCAACATACCTCTGCATCTTCTATAGATGAGTAGTGATAGACTCTCCGTCTCTCATCTTGGTCATGATCATCGAAGTGATGATCTCGTACCTCTCCTGCCTTGCACTTTGGTGATACCTTTCAACCAAGTCCTGATGCATTTCGTAGGGATAGAAGTCCTCGTAGGGCTTTTGGAGTTCAGCGGTCATGGTCGCTAGCATGATACAATGGACTTTCGTGGCATCACGCTCATGGGCCTCGAAGGCAGCGATTTTCTCAGGAGTCGTAGTATTCATGTCCACCTCTTTTAGCTCCTTGTCGAGGACATATTCCTTGTCCTCGTAGCGGGTGACCATCCTTATGTTGCGGATCCAATCGTTAAAATTGTTTCCGTCGAAGATCACCCTCCCACACAAATTCATGAGTGAGAATGAGTCGGAGGCGTTTGAGCTTGAAGCGTTGTGGTTTGAGTTCGATATCTGAAAAAAAGAGACAAAGTTTGATTAGATAAGAATCCCCAATTAAACACCCAAATGAGAAATTAGGGCTAGGATCCAACAACATTATTTTCAATTTAGAAGAGGGATGCCGTAATCTAATCAACAAATAATTTGAAGGTAAGTGAATGACGATTCACTAATTTCCACCATGAAAAAAAAAGAGAATTAAGTTTTAAATGTATTGAAAACTCCTAGATCTTTTGAGATTGATTGAACTTTTCAATGGCATGTTTAAATCTCGATATGCCCCTCAAGTTTGTGACTGGGATACCGAGGATCACAAACAGGGTGTGAATATCCATGCAAATATACATGGTGCCCCCAATGTTACAGTCACCTAATCGATGTGCCGGTTAACCATACACACTCCATCGATCTATGACAAACATCGAGTCACCCTTTGCCCCCTTTTCTTAGAGCCAAATTAGTGTGCCGGTTAACCACACACGCTCCACTAACGTCTTAGCAAGGGTACAAAGTGTAATTTCATGGAATAGCATCAAATTCACATTTTGCCTAAAGTAACTAAGATTGGGAATTTTGTAAAAAACATTTAGTTACTTTATAAATCATTATATTTTTAATGAGGAAAGGGTTGTCCTATCCTACCCGTTCGGCTAACGACCCTCCACCAATCAAGGAAGCAGTGGGTGAGAGTGGACACCCTTTGAACGACCATTTTATAGGCCATAACCTTATACCCCCTTATAGACCGGCTTCGTGAATGAGGCCTACTAACGGTAAGACTAGCATTTATTTTATACATATATAATATTTATTCTTATAATATTATAATAGTATAGGGTGAATTTTAAACTTGTAAAATTCTAGGGTTTGGAATTTAAATTATTTCAAAATTAAACTTTTAATCCAAAAATTAAATTCCAAAACTTGAGGGAAAGTTTTGAAACATTTCAAAACGAACTAGATCAAAATTCAAATAAATAATTAAACAATTAATTTTGGTGATTATCTAATTTTGACCTAATCCAATTTCATGCAAGATAATTGATCAAATAATTCAAATAATTAACATTTATCATATAAGGAAATAATTATTTAATTAATTTGAAATTATCTTTTATTTTGGTAAGGATAATCACACAATATAAATAAAATTCATATTTTATCAACTAAAAACGTTTTGGTAATTATCCAACAGCAAAACAGGCATAAAATCCCGAAAATCCCTCTGTCTGACAGCCCGACTCGCCGAGTCCCCTTATGGACTCGTCGAGTTCATCCGACTCGGCGAGTCCACTTTGGGACTCGACGAGTCTGTCAGGCAGAACACCAAAAAATCGATTTTTCAAGCATGAATGACATACAAAACATCAAATACAACAGAAACCAATCAAGGCTCCGATACCACTGATGGGTTTTATACAAAAGAACAATCCTATGTGCTCATGCAAAACCCTAAAGCTTGGATATAGGTTTCTCTATTGTACATGCAATTCATCTAAGACTTGAATACCCTAATCTAGCATATATTGAAATCGAGATCTGTAACAAAACAAGTTTAGATGATACCTTTCAATAGTTGCAAGAATCTTCAATCTTCAAGAAGCTTAGTGTCACAAGTGTAACACCTCTAATGGCTCACAAAAACCACAAGCAAGAGGATGATCTAGAAGAGAGAAGGAGAGAGGCTGAATTTCGGCTATAGTAACCTTAGGGTTTCTTGGTGTATCTGAAACTAAAGCCCTGGGGTTCTTTATATATAGCTGAGCTGCTAGGGTTTTAGTCAAAACCCTAATTGGATGACTTAGGCCCTAATGAGGTTGAGAACCTTCTGGAATAAGGCCTCCTTGGACGAAATTAGAGTGGGCTTCCACTCCTAATTTCGTACCCCTTATGTCCATGAGAGTTCACAACCCAAAACCAACTATCACACAATTGACAGTTTAAGCCCCTGTATTTAATTAATCTCTTTTAGTCGCAAAATTAATTCTCAATGAATTCTTGACTAATATTAATTAAATTATATGATTTCTCCTTTAATATATTATTCATATAATATATTAATAAACCATAATCACCTTTCTCTCTCTATATAAATCATCCTGTTAAGTTGCTTTGGTGAAGGCAACTCAAAAGGATCATGCACAACCAGGTCAAGTACATACCAAATATAGTTACGGGCTTAGACACCAATCCAACAGTGTCACCACCATTCTGAAACAAAACACACAATCGCCAGGGTCATACATACCATCGAGAGGCCTCATGCACACTACAAGTTCCCAGGTTTTATCTCAACTTTCCTTGTCTCAAGTACGGATCCTTTGCTTTCAGTAGTACGTGCACATACTACCTTCCACATCTATCCGAACTTTCCTCAAGAATTTCCTTGACTCCACCAAGTCCCCTTTCACTACTACTGCTCTCTGCGCTATCCACATCCTAGCTTACCCTAGGGTAATCTCCGACCCACTCTCCGCCATCAGTTGCATAAGAAATCCCTGCTATATCTCCCTAACTAGCTTGCGAATACCAATACATATCACTAAGACCAGATAATTCTTCGAATGAGAGGTCCTAACCTACAACGGTTGGACTCAGACAAGATCTGTGAAATAGGGCTAGAGCTAACCTTCTGAAACTATTTAGTCCTTGCAATATGTAACTTAATGTATTCGTTTACTAGTTAATTAAAGATAACTAGAAATCCTAAAAGCACAAAGCAAGCAGCATTCGAGCATTGAGTAACCAAAACCAAGCATATCCTAATCAGACTATCATTTCACTGACTAATCAGTACTAGTATGCAGTTCAATAAGCTCATACAGTAGGCATACAAGGCATCCTTCCTAGATTCTTAGCCCAAATCTAGCATGCAGTTCTCATACACATACATTAGGCATATAAGGCATCCTTAATAGATCCTTAGCCCTAATCTAGCATGCAATTCTCATAATCATATCATATATCATAAAAAACATGTATGGGTATCTTGGGAAAACTTACTTAAGCTCGGCCAATTGCACGCATCACACTCCTTGTTCTTTCTCAAAAACCTTAATTTTAAATTTTAGAAAATTATTTTTCTTGTAAAAACCTTTCAAACCCTCGGTTTGAGTCTAGACACTCCCGAAAGTGTGTCTGGATCCCTCAAACCAAGGCTCTGATACCAACTTGTAACATCCCAAAATTCAAGATCAAAAATTTCATTTTAATTACGTATTTATAAAAACCAGTAGTCTGAAAACATCAATAGTATCAACTGATATCATAATCAAAACCAGTATATCAATACCCAAAACAAGTCATAATAAAACATCATCAGAGTACAACTCCCAAAGATCTCATGTGCTGAAAATCATAGTGTTATGCGCTGCGATCATGCCGACTCCTTTCCTTTCGAAGAAGAAGTACCTGAAACCAAAACTGAAAACCGTAAGCACCAAGCTTAGTGAGTTCCCCCATCATACAACATAATCACATACTTCCAGGCATATATGGGTGCCCGGCCTACCCTGTCATGCAGATCTGGGGTGCCCGACCTACCCATGTCAAGCATATATGGGTGCTCGACCTACCCTGTCAGGCATATCTGGGGTGCCCGACCTACCCATGTCAAGCATAACTGGGTGCTCGACCTACCCTTGCCAAGCATATTTGGGTGCTCGACCTACCCTGTCAGGCATATCTGGGTGCCCAACCTACCCTCCGGTTTATTTCAACCGGTTACGAGGTCTATCTCACCCCTACTACTATCACATAATAACGTCTCATAACATACTGTCAGGCATATTTGGGTGCCCGACCTACCCTCCGGTTTATCTCAACCAGCTACGGGGTCTATTCCAGCCCTCATACCAATACCACATAACACATAACATACAAGCACATAAATCTCTATAGATAGTGGCATACCAGACAATTATCACAAAGACAATCATCTCTACTTGGGCCGACCTTGGTGCCTTATACCCACTGCTACTGGAAAGGTAACTCACCTCGGATGCTGTAAAGTAGTTGAACAGTCCCCGACTCTGAAATCAACCCAACTCAATCCTTGAACATGAAAGATTTCCTTAAGTACCTTTTCAAACTCATAACCCCCTTAAGGGTAAACTTTGGTCAAATTCAAAGTCAACACTCTGAGTCAACTCGTCGAGTTACCCTTCAATTCGCCGAATTTCCATGAATCACAAAATCATGATTTCCTAATTCAACTCCTCGAGTTCTTCCGTAATGACAGAATTGGGACACTTCACTTCAACTCGTCGAGTCCTTCCTTAAACTCGTCGAGTTCCTCATTTCTTCAGAAAACTGAGAAAACCCTAGCCAACTTGCATAGTCATCTCCACAACTCGCCGAGTTTGCTCAGTAATCAGAAAGGTCGGGGACCACGATCCAACTCACCGAGTTGGATAAACAACTCGTCGAGTTTTCCTAGTCTTAACTCATTCAGTCACTTCCAAGCGAGTTTAATGCCTCCAAACCATAGATCTGGTCCCCTAGGGCTGAGATACCACGTAAAGTTGCTAACTTTACGTCCATGCTTGGTATCAATAGGCTAAAAACACTAAAACTAAGCTTCATAAGATACTTAGGGCATGGACGAGGGCCAATACTTGATAAAGCTGGCAACTTTCCTCAAGAATCATCCCAAATCCTCTAAGTCACCTTCTCAAACTGATACTCCAATGATCACTAAACAGCGCAACTAAACCCACTAAGCACTTCCTAAGCTTTCCTAGGTTTCCGACCTCACCCTGTCATCAACTACTGAAGAACACCCCATAATGTCAGTTACCCACCTCAAGAATACAATCACATGAAACAAAGCTTAGATAATCCTTCGAGTAAAACACTCGTCCCCACAACGGTTAGACTCAAACCAGAGCTGTGAAATAGGATCAAAGTCATCACTCTGAGATTATCCAACCTTTGTCACATGTGACTTGACATATTCACTTAATAGCTAACTCACATCACTTAAGAGTTCCACAAAGCTCAAATCAAGCAGCATTCGAGCAGTACCACTCCAATCCATATAATAACCAAGAACATCCAAACTCACACACTACAACTCATGCGAGGAACTTCCAATCTCGTTGCCGATTGCCTTACACATGCAAATTATACACAATACATTATCAAATAGACTGTCGATCAAGAGATTCTACCCTAGGACCACGACCAAACGAGGAACATGAAATAAGGCCAAATGAATCATTCTAGGGCTATATGATCCTATCTGTATACAATTTTTAAAGCATACACTTACCAATCCCTGATACCAATACATATTCCCAATCTAGCATCCCATGCTTCCTAGGCTACAAGGCATCACATCGCATGCCAATCTATCACCGACTGATCAATACTAACATGCAAGTCTACAAGCTCATACAATAGGCTTACAAAGGCATCTCTCCTAGCATTCTATCATGCAAACATTGAGCAGATCCTTATCCCTAACTAGCATGTAATTCACAGATTCATAAATCAAATCATATCATATAACATGTATGGGTATTTTAGGAAAAATTACTTGAGCTCGGTCGGTTGCACGCATCACATCCCCTTTGCCTTTATAGAATCCTTTTAAAAAATTATTTCCTTTAAATCTTTTTAGAAACTTGGTTTCTTTCAAAAGATTATCAATTCCTCAGTTTGAGTTCATACATACCCGAGAGTGTTCTTGAATCCTTTCAAACTAAGGCTCTGATACCAACTTGTAACATCCAAAAATTTCAAGGTAAAAATTTCATTTTTAATATAATCAAAACACCCAGTTATCTTCTACTCAAACATTTAGAAGTATTTCATAATAAAACGGTTATCAGAGTACAATCTCAAAATCACAAAGTTGCGGAAAAACATGGGTGAATATGCTGCGATCAAGCCGGGCCCTTCCCTTTCGAACCAACAGTACCTGAAACCATAAACAATAAACCGTAAGCATAAAGCTTAGTGAGTTCCCCAAAATACCACATACCATATATACAATAGAGAATGTTATGTGCCAACCATAGTCTTGTCATTATGCCACGAGTCGTGTCATGGTCTTTCCTTGCCAAGCCGGGGGCCAAAACCCTGGGTCTTACAGACAGGTGCCAAGAGCCACCTCCTGGTCTTCCATGCAAGCATCATAAAGACAACAAGCATACAATCTACAACTAACAATCTACTTAACTTCCAGGGTCCGAACCCTAGTCTTGCATACAAATTTTCCAGGAGCCACCTCTGGGTCTTACATACAGTGCCAAGGGCGACCCCTTGGTCTTCCAACAATACATAAGCCAATGGGCCAGCATTGGTGCCTTCGACCCATAGTACAGTGAGGAGACTCGCCTTTGAATCCGAACAGTAGCTGAATAGGTCCCGGGTCCGAATATCAGCTGTACCCGTCACCTATTCATCAAATAGTGACCAAATCCTTAGATACAACTCAAAATACCTCGAATACCCCCCTTAGGCCAAACTTGGTCAAAGTAAAAAGTCAAAGTCAATAGTTCATGTTGACCCAACACGTTTCCCTTGGCTACACCGTGTTCCGCCAGCATCCAAACAGTCGGGAAAACCCCAGCCAACACGCTGTGTTGACTTGCAACCACGCTGTGGTTGCCTGAGTTTCAACAACTTAATACATTCAACTGTTTTCTTCGACTCCAAGAACTCCAAAGCTCAGATATAGCCCAAAATATGATCTAGAAGGATAAAGTTTCCAAATTTATTCATTGAGACTACCCATAAAGATCCAAAACCCAATCCATAAAGCTTAATAATGCAAGGGCTTAACCAATAAGCACCTAATCCTTAAAGTTATAAGTCCATCCTTTCTAGAAGTGATTCTAACACCAAAACCATCCCAAAGGCTGGTGTTTTATAGACATGCATTTCCAATGCATGTCTTGAACCCATGTTAGGTCAAAATGAGGATTTATGACCTAATCTTTATGCATGACAACAAAGCTTGATTATAGTTCAGATCCAAGTCACTACTAGCTCATCTTGACCTGGAGATTCATAAAGTTGCAAACTTTATGAGGTGTAACCATTCCATCATTCAAGAACAAGAACCTAAAAGGACAAAACTCAAGATCTAACAACTTGGAATGATAAAAATTGAATCTTGGACACTTACAACGGTCCAGAAGAGTGCCAAGATGAAGAATGGGGACTTGCTTGCTTGATCTTTGCTCCCTTCCTCCTCCTTCTTCCTTCTCTAGCTTCAAAGAGTACCAAACTAGCTCAAAAATGGTGGAAGGTGATTAGGGTTTGCAAGGAACGATTTGGGGGAATGGAGGCTGATGTGAGGGAGGCTATGAGGGGTTAAGGATCTTTAAATAGGGCTCAGCCCTTTAAACTTTAGGGTTTTCTCCATCAGCCGCCACCACGTCGTGATACAACACCACCACACCGTGGTGGCCCAAAAAAATACATGGCCCAAAAGTTTATCCCCACGCCGTTGTGAGGCTTCACCACGTCGTGGCCAAAAAGAACTCATACACAAATCGAAAATAATTTCATACTTGGAATCGAGTGTTACGTAGAGTCCATACTTCTGCATGCACACTCTACCTGTCTAGATTCAACCTCACCATTACATTCCCCGGTTCACAAGTATTCTATCTTTTCATGGTAAATTCTTCTCAATCTACCATATTATGTCTTTCCTCTTTTAACCACTTGATCCTCAGGTAACTTGATGGATCCATTGAACCACAATGGGTACCATGTGCCTACAATGCCCACACACTGCATGCACATCATACTTACCATGTTTCAATATTACCATCTCATCGTCTGATTCATAACTTCTCTTTCTCTTTTCTCATAACCCATTTGATCATCATGCAACTTGGTGGCTCCATTGAACCACAATAAGTACCATGTTTTTGCAGTGCCCATTCACTGCATGCACATCATACTTATCCCATCTCAACTTTACCACTTGTCCACTTGATTCATAACTTTTCTATCTCATTTCTCATAACCCAAATTTTTAATCTTGAAATTTTCTTGGGTGCTCACCTTTTCTAGTCCTCAGTTTCTCGCAAGCTAACTACTAGGGATGAGCAAAAGGACCGAACCGGCCGGAACCGGACCCGACCCGGGAACCGGCTTCGGCCAAAATCAAGAACCGAACCGGCCCGACGGTTCTACCGGTTCCCGGTTTCTACCGGTTCTTGTCGTGTCCTCAAATGTTGGAACCGGTCCTCGAAAAATAGCATCATACGTACCGGTTTTTGCCGGTTCTACGGTTTCCGGTTATATCGGTTCCGGTTCCTACCGGTTCCCGGTTCCAAAAATCCACAAAAATAACGTCCCGGTCCCGGCCCGACCGGTTCCATCGGGTTCCGGTTCCGGTTCCGGTACCGGTTCCGGCCGGTTCCCCGGTCCATATGCTCATCCCTACCAACTACTATGACTTTCTCATTTCTTCTTACTTACCAAAATCTATGCTTGATACATCAAAGATGTATCTTACCAAGCATACTTACCTTTCACATTCGGAAGTATCTCCTTCCCATATTTCTAACTTTTGATTATATTGTGACACTTTCTCACCTCATTCTATACTAATACTTTACTACCAGTCTTAGACTCTTCTCATGAGTCCACTTTCTTTCAACCTCTCTATGCTACACACAGACTTTCTCTAACTGTCCTTTATTACACATAATGTCCAATATTTCTTCTTTCCATAACAGTTACTCGCAAGTACACTATCATAACATGCATACATCTATGCATACTCTCACGGAGGCACGAGTCTATATTTTCTCTTTATAGCAACTACAACACCTCTTGTTTCTCTCTTTTAGGCACACTATCAAAGTGTCCTCTTACTGTACATACTTTATCTCTTTTCTTGTTCCTTACCTCTTAACAACTATAATGGAACATTCTTACTAACTTTCTCTTTCTTTTCAGTGTCCATCATGACACTTGTTGCACCTATTTCATATCTATCTTTACATCTTTCTCTTTTCTCTTTTCTCTTTTCTAATCTATCTCTGGTTAGTTCTATATCTATAGCATGTAACAACATGGTGCAACTTTACTATACTCATCTCATATATTGCCCAAATAGAAATATACTTTCTCTTTTGCGTGGCCACTACTCTTAAGCAATACCAATCTACTCTAGTACTCACAATTACTCTTCTTTACTCTTTAAATCTTTCTAAGATAGACTGCCTCAATCTCTCTTTTCTTTATGGGTATACAAAACCACTTACACTTTTCTGTCCCTATTTCTATCTTTATCTTTTATGTCCCTCTTTTGTCCCTATTCTTTCTAAATGTCTATAACTCTTCTCTATGGGACACATACTCTATCTAGTGTCCATCTACTAGGACACACTATTTCTAACACATTCCTCTTTCATGATACCTCAATATCATTCTTTCTATACATACTCTTGGCATCTCTTACACTATAGAGCCCATACTTGTCATATCGCCAAATGACATTTCTTTCTTTCTTTACATTCTAGACCCAAACCATCACAGTTAGTCAATCCATCACTCTTTAACTATCCAGGTTCTTCATCTTTCACATGTATTTAGCCTATACCATAATATTCTAGCATGGTTTATCTCAAAACCAACTCTTTAATCTCTTCTTTTCATATGTATTCCACAATTTGAGACTAGGAATGGCTACACCCAAACATAATTTACTAAAACTATCTCTCTAATACCAACTGTAACGACCTAGACTCTTTATCATCTAATATAATAGGATTATTAGAGTTATTACTAAAAATTTGCAGGATTCTATTAACTCAAAAAAAATAAAAAGATTTTATATCACTGGTATAGTCACGGGTGTATAATGAAACGTTCATACAAATTAGGACAACAAGGGAATAAAACCTATTCTAGGTACTTGTGCTCTTTTCTTCACTTATGGTACAACAACTGCTACTACCTGAACCTACAAAACAGAAACACATCTGCAGTATCAGACACAAAGTGTCTGGTGAGTTACATTCTTATCTATCTTCACATTAATTTGTTATTCCTCTAATCTTTCTTCTTATTTTCTATCTCAACTCTGCATTCTACTCTGTTCCTCATACTATTCTCTTAGCCTCTTAACATGCTATACTATACTCTCTACATACTCTATCTCTGTCTCTTTATCTATCTCTCATCCTCTTAACAGACTCTTCTCATTCTCTAATATTTCTCTTCTTTATTATCACATCTAGTGCCTCAACACTCTGTTCTCATCTAAACCCAACGGCCACATCTCATACCATGCTCTAAGGGAAAACATCCCACTTTTGTAACACTCATAAAAATCATCACAAATTTAAACTTTTAAAACATTTCAAAACCAATTGGTTATTACAAAAGTTGTTTTCAAAATATCCAATGTCAGAGTATCCCATAATCAAATCATAAAATTCATAGGAGGTGTACGATCACGCCTTCCCCTTCCCGCGATCGTCAGAAGTACCTGAAACAAAATCAACAAATGTAAGCCCGAAGCTTAGTGAGTTTCCCCCAAAATACCAACGCCATACAGATATAACCATATCTTATAACAAACAGAGCATGCATAATGAGCCATCAGTCTGACTGGACCGCCTCGCAGGCCATCAGTCTATCTGGACTGCTTTCCGAGCCATCGGCACGTCTGGACAGCCTCTCAGGGCCTTCAACCTATCTTGGAGGGGTACTGTAATCTTGGAGGGGTACCGCCTCGAGGGGTACCGCCTCGAGGGGTACTGCAATCTTTGAGAAATCCTGTATGAATCTCCGGTAGTACCCTGCCAATCCCAAGAAGCTCCTGATATCCGAGGGAGATTTCGTAACCTCCCACTGCATAACCGCCTCAATTTTGGCCAGATCGACCAAAATCCCCTCCTGGTTAACGAGATGTCCCAAGAACTGGACCTCTCGTAACCAGAACTCGCACTTCGAGAACTTGGCATAAAGCCGTTCATGCCTCGGAACTCCCAATAGCTCCCGTAGATACTCCTCATGCTGCTCTCGGGTCTTGGAGTACACCAATATATCATCTATGAACATTGTGACCGAGAGATCGAGCATCGGTCTGCAGAACCGATTCATCAGGTCCATAAATACTGTTGGCGCGTTGGTGAGCCCAAACGGCATCACCACGAACTCGTAATGTCCATAATGAGTTCAGAACGCGGTCTTCTCCACGTCCTCCTCCCTGACCCTAACCTGATGGTACCCGGACCTCAGGTCTATCTTGGAGAACCAAGATGCTCCCTGTAGCTGATTGAAAAGATCATCTATCCTTGGGAGTGGATAATGATTTTTCACCGTTAACTTGTTCAACTCCGAGTAATCAATACACATCCGGTGTGAACCATCCTTCTTCCTGACGAAGAGTATCAGCGCTCCCCATGGGTACTGCTCGGACAAATGAACTGCTTGCCCAACAGTTCCTGCAGCTGTGATGACAGCTCCTGCATCTCCGGTGGTGCCAAACGGTACGAAGCCTTGGCGATAGGGGCCACAACTGGCACTAGGTCGATCCTGAACTCGACCTGCCTCTCCGGAGGCACTCCGGGTAACTCCTCCGGGAACACGTCTGCAAACTCCCTGACTACTGGAATCTCTGAAACCGAGGTCTGATCCCTGACCCGCGTGTCCACCACATACGCTAGATAACTTGCACACCCATGCCGAATGTACGGCCGAGCCTAGAAGCCGAACAAAACCCTGATCCCAATCTGGTGCCCTCGCCGTAAACAATCAGTTCTCCCCCACTTGGGTTTTGAACTACCACTCGCTGACCCTCGTAGTCAATCATGGCACCGAAACGACTAAGCCATTCCATTCCCACAATCACACATACATCCCCCATGGGAATCGAAATCAGGTCTATCGGGAAAGATACTCTGAAAATCTCCAATACGCAACCCCGATAGACCGAAGAATCGTAAATCCTGTGTTCGTTGACGATAGAGACTTGCAACGGACACTCTAGCTCTCCCACTGGCAACCCGAACTCCCTACTGAACGACTGAGAAACAAACGACCGACTCGCCCCCGAGTCAAATAAGCAGGTAAGGAGTTCACTAAAAACTTACCTAATCATAGGTACAAACATATAAGCATAAAACATATATAATCAGTAATACAAGGGATAGAAACATACCAGCAACCACGTATGGTGCTGCTCTGGCCTCCTCTGCTGTAAGCTGGAAGGCGCGTCCCTGGGCCCTCGGGGGTGCTGCTTGACCCTGACTCCCGTCAGTAATCCTCAGTGTAGCCGGCGCTAGAGCCTACGCCTGCCTGGCTGCGAGCTGTGGACAGTTGGTCTTCACGTGACCAACCTGATGACAGTGGTAGCAAATCCTCATATCCTAAACCGGGGCTGTCTGGCAACAATCCCGCGCAAAGTGACCCTCCTTGCCGCATTTGCGGCATGCACTACCTGATCTGCAAGCCCCCGAGTGCCCCCCTCCCTCACTTGCCACAAGTGCGACCCTGCTGTCCCCCCGACCTGGAATCAGCGGTCTTAGACCATTTCGGCGCCGACTGTGACTATGGCGGGGCCTGCCGCTGCTCCCTCAACTACAACTCAATCTCCAACTCACGCCGCCTAGCGGCCTCCTGTAAATCCAGAAGCGTATCACAACGTTGGGTCGCCACAAAGTGTCGAATATCAGTCTTGAGCATACTCAGATAACGAGTCATCTGAGCTTTCTCAGAAGCAAACTTCGGGAAAAACATCGCCCTCTCTGTGAACATGCGGGTGATCTCCGTCACCGTCTCACCATCCTGCCTCAAATCCAGAAACTCCTGAGCCAACCGTTCCCGCTTGAATCGTGGAATGTAGCGAGCGCGGAACATATCCCTGAACTGCTCCGAAGTAACAGCAACTCTCTGATCATCAGAATACGACCCAATCACCAACCTCCACTAGTCCTTTGCCCCAATCCTCAGCAGGTTCAGGGCACACCTGACCTTCTGGTCAGTAGGACATGAACACGTGAAGAAACATCCATCCACATCAAACAACCACCTCATGGCTTTGATGGGGTCATAAGTCCCATCAAAAGTAAGGGGCTTCGTGTTGTCGAAGTCTCGATACTGAAAAGCCCGACCGGCTCCCAACCCTGTCACCGATATAGCTGTTGTGGCTGCTGCGGCATCTGCCTCAGTGAGGGCTGCATAACGATCATCGAAATACTCCACCATAGGAGTCTTGATAGACCCAAACATCTCCGGTAACTAAGCCCGGAACATAGCAGTAACCTCATCATGAGGGATCTCCTGGAGCCTGTTGTGCATCTCGTCTGGCCTCATCTGGCCGATAGTCTCGGGCACTGTCTGTGCCTCCTGTCCACCATCTCCTGATCCTGACCTGGATCCAGTCACAAATCGTCAAGTAACCACCATGCTGAAAATATACCAGAAAGATATCAGATATTCCACATAACAATCTGGGAACCAACTCCCAACAAAACCTAGGGGTTGTGACTTCCTTGCTACGCGTATGGGTCCTGTGCTTTCAGTAGTACGGGCCCATACTACCTTTCACACCTACCCATATTTGTCTCAAGTATCATCACAACGCCCTAAAACTATACATAAGCATGGCATGCGCTCAATCCTCATTCCTAGAGGAAGGCTAAATGTCTCATAACCGGTAGACTCATCCCAAACAACCCATCCATGAAACTTCCACCAACCCTGCATCACTCGTGTATTCTAGCCATACATAACGCTGGACCCTATAGACTTTCGAATACATGATCCTACCCTAAGCCCTTCGTCAAACAAGAACAGGAAATCAGGCAAACCCAAACATTCTCAGGCTATAAGATCTTAATTATGTATAGCTGTAATGCATACACTAAGCAACTACAGTAATGATGTCAATTTCATATAAGGAAAAACCTAGGCTACCAGACATCATATAATCAGGCAATTCTATCATGCAATTCCTGAAGATCCCTAGCCTAGTACTAGCATGCTGTTCTAACCTATCACATAAATCAAATAATCCGTAAGGTATTTTGGGGTCTATCCGCGAGCTCCGTGATAGTTTCATTTTAGTTACTTCTTTTTATAGTTTATTTTAGCACATTCCATCTCATTTGAGTTAATCTTCATGCATATTTTCTCTTTTTGTTATTTTTCTCCTTTACCGGGTGCTTTCCAGTCTTTTGAGGTTATTTGCAGGATTTATCGAAGACTATTTGTCATTGGAGGCATGGAAGGAGTGCGGGACTATTAGGGGCTTGCAATTTGTTCGTGAACTTGAAGTGTGGCGATTGGGCTCGGTGTCAGTCCAAGCGGGATGCGCGTTGGATTTTATATTGGACGAGGATTCGAGTTGAGGAGGATTAAAGAAGCATTAGACCATCAATGGAGGCTTTGGAATAACATAATTGGGCTACCAAGAGTTGTGCATGTAGGCTGAAGTGTGAATGAGAAGATTGGGCTAGATTTCATGTTAAATGGCCCAAGTCCCACATTCAGCGTGACCCACGCGGTCCGCGTGAAATGTGTTGACTTGATTCCAAGTTTTGACTTGTTGACTCTACTTGTGGAAAGTTGGTGGGTAGCTTTTGGGCAACTTTTTGAATCGGGAAATGAACCTTATCTGCTGGAGTTTGGGAGAATTTTTGAGATTTTTATCACTTGAAGAACACACACAATTCTCTCTCAAGGAGGCTTTGGAAGATTTGAAGATTTTTGAAGATTAGTGTAATTTCTTTCCATCTTGCAACTAGAACAATGTTTGGTACCACTAAACTATATTGTCTTTCTTTTACTTTGGCCATGCTTGGCTAAACTTTCATTTGGTTGATTAGGGTTTAATCCCATGGATGAGTGGTTGTTTTGAAGACTATTATTATCTTGTGTTGAAATTTATGGAAATGTTTTCTAGTTAAACATCTAGTTGTGTTTATTTATCTTTGATCATGAGCTTAGATGAATGAATGCTTATTTTTGTTGACTAATTTCTTGGTTAAGTAATGGACTTTTAAATTAGTAAGCAACAAATGGTTTATATGTTTGTTTTCATTTCATTTAGACCATGGAAATGTTTCCTCCATAATGATAATGTAAGCATTTGATTATCTTTTGGACTTGGTAACTCTTACAACTTAAAGCTAATTGATTTTCACATGATTTTATACTTCATTGATTTTGTGACTTCAATTAAGGAAATGTGTTAAGAGCTCCTCTAGCCATTTTAATATCTAAGAAGAGTTGAGGCAATTTGTGCTTATGAATTGTTGTAGCCAAGTTAAACCAATTCACAAGTGTTATTCTATTTAGTCTAATGATAAGTCAACCATGTCATCCATGTGGTGTACCCAAAATCAACCAATTTCACTTCATTGAATTTAATCAAATCTTTTACTTGTTTACTTGTCATACTTACATTCTAGTTAGTTTTAATTTTGTCAAGCAATCAAAAAGAACTAAACCCCCCCCCCCCCATTTTTATTTTATTGTCATTTTACAAGTACTTTTGCAAAGAGATTTTCCATAGAGTTATAAATTGAACCAATCTCCTTGGATCGACCCTTTACCACTATACACTATTTTAGTGTAAAAGATTTAGGGTTATTTATTTTTGTTGGCCTCGACAACCACCAAATTTTGGCGCCGTTGCCGGGGATTGGTTTATTTTTAATCAATTTGTTTCTCTATGCCCATATCTCAGCGTACAAGTGACTTGATTTACAACCCATAAATTGAAAAAGAAACATGGCGTTTGGCGAAGGAAAAGCGAATTGAACGTGGTCAAACTTCTAATCCTCACGGGGATCTGGAGGTTGAACCCGCTTCATCAAGTGATACGGAACCCGATTCTAGTCCCGACCCTCGCCAAGAAATTCCCGAAACACCACCTCTACAACAAAATCCACCCATTATCGAACCAATTGCAATGGCAAACGGAGGAGAAGCTCCTGAAAGAACTTTGAGGGAAATGATGGAAACCGATGTTACACAAACTCCAACCGGTATCAATTACCCGGTTTTGGAAGGAGGTTCGGAATTGAAGTCAAGTTTAGTCCATCACCTCCCAACTTTTCACGGATTAGAGAATGAAGACCCTCATAAGCACTTGAAGATGTTCCACATTATTTGCATTAGTATGAAGCCACAAGGGTCAACCGATGACCAAATCAAGCTAAGGGCATTTCCCTTTTCATTGGCCGATAGAGCAAAAGATTGGTTATTCTATCTTCCATCGGGGTCAATCAACTCATGGACCGATATGGCAAGAGCTTTTCTTGACAAGTTCTATCCCGCTTCAAGAGTCTCAAGTCTTAGAAATGAGATTTGTGGAATCCGCCAAGGTTAAAATGAGACTTTTCATGATTATTGGGAGAGGTTCAACAATTTGTGTTATAGTTGCCCACAACACCAAATTCCGGAGCAACTCCTCATTCAACACTTCTATGAGGTATTGTTACCAATGGAGAGAAGACTAATTGATGCCTCAAGTGGTGGTGGTGTCTTTAGTAAAACTCCACAACAAAGACAACTTTTCAACACCATAGCCACGAATTCTCAACATTTTGGCCCGCGCCAAGATATGAAAAGAGACACACAACACAAAGTCAATGAAGTGGGATCATCGAACCTCGAGTCTCAAATCAAAGATCTAACCTCCGTTGTCCAAAAGCTAGCCATGGGACAAACGCCAAAAGTGATGGTTTGTGGGATATGTGCAACAATAGGACATCCTACGGATATGTGTCCAGTTCTTCAAGAAGATGCGGAACATGTAAATGCCACGGGAGAGTTCCAAAATTACCACAACATGCCATCCGGTTACCAAAATGCTTAAAATTCAAGTTGGAAGCCAAATCCCAACATGAGCTACAACCCAAGACCATTGCCTCAAAATGCATTGGTTAGACCTTCCTATCCACCACCACAACCTCATTACCAACATCCACAACCACACTATCAATCCAAACCACACCCTCCGCACCACCAACAACCTCCTCAATCCCAACCAAGTAGCTCCGGAATGTCCCTTGAAGACATTGTCAAATCCCTAGCCACTAGTACCCAACAATTCCAAAAAGAGACAAGAACTAGTATCTCCAACCTTGAAGCACAAATGGGAGATATAGTTACATCCATAAGCAAGTTGGAGTCCCGTGGTAAACTCCCTTCTCAAACCGAAAAGAATCCAAATGTCAATGTGGTGACCTTGAGAAATGGCAAACAAATCGGAGAAAGTAGTTCAAAGAAGAAGCCAAGGGATGAAGAGGAAGAAATAGAAGTCATTCCCATTGAAGAACCTATAGTCAAGAATGATGCACAAGCCGGAGCCCCAACGAAGACAGCCCCTCTAGTGACTCCAATAGCCACTCAACCACCATTCCCCTCCCGACTTGCAACTTCGAAGAAGAAAATGGAGGAAAAAGAGATTTTGGACACCTTCCGAAAGGTGGAAGTAGACATCCCTCTACTTGATGCAATCAAGCAAATCTCGAGATATGCAAAGTTTTTGAAAGAACTTTGTACCAACAAGAGGAAGTTGAAGGGAAATGAGAAAATTTTGATGAATGAAAACGCATCCGCGGTTTTACAAAGGAAGCTTCCACCCAAGTGCAAAGATACGGGAATGTTTACGGTTCCTTGCAAGATAGGAAATGTCACTTTTAGTAGTGCCATGCTTGACCTTGGTGCTTCTATTAACGTCATGCTCTATTCGGTGTATGAATCATTGAATGTTGGACCTTTAAGTGAAACCGGTGTCATAATCTCTCTTGCGGATAAATCAAGTGTCTTTCCTAGAGGTGTTTTGGAGGATGTCCTAGTGCAAGTAAACCAATTGGTCTTCCCAACGGATTTCTATGTGATCGATCTAGATGAACAAGTGTCCTCAAAGTCGGGTATAATTTTACTTGGGAGACCATTCTTGAAGACGGCTAGAACAAAGATTGATGTGTATGCGGGAAGCTTAACAATGGAGTTTGATGGTGAAACAATAAGTTTTAACATTTATGATGCTATGATATATCCTAGTGATGTTTCATCCTTGTGTTTTGTTGATGTTATTGAACCATTAACCCAAGAGTTGTTCGAGTTGTCTAACGGTGACACGTTGGAGATGGTTTTGAGCAAAGGGTTTGATTGTGGAAAGTTAGCCAAGAAGTTGAAGCTCTACTCACTAGACCCCGAAGTTGAAAGATTGGTTAACAATTTGGAGATCAAGAAGACCACTCAATTTAGTGTGAAGCAAATTGAATTACCTCAAACTCACACAAGATTGCCACCCTCCCTTGTTCAACCTCCGGAATTAGAATTGAAGGTCCTCCTCAATATTTGAAGTATGCGTACTTAGGAAACAACGAGACTCTTCCGGTCATCATTTCAACTCACTTAACCGAATGTGAAGAAGAGCAACTCCTCAAGGTGTTGAGGGAGCATAAAGAAGCCACGGGTTGGACGATTGCGAATATCAAAGGGTTGAGCCCCTCCACTTGCATGCACAAAATTCTAATGGAGGATGAATGCAAGCCAAGTAGAGACGCGCAAAGAAGGTTGAATCCGCCAATGATGGAAGTGGTCAAGAAAGAGATTTTGAAGCTCTTAGATGCGGGAATGATCTATCCAATCTCGGATAGCAAGTGGGTGAGCCCGGTCCAAGTCGTTCCAAAGAAGACGGGGATCACGGTAGTCGAGAACAACAAAGGTATGATGGTCCCCACCCGTGTGCAAAACGGGTGGAGAGTATGTATTGACTACCGCAAACTCAATGCAAGCACAAGAAAAGATCATTTTCCATTACCTTTCATTAACCAAATGTTAGAAAGGTTGGCCGGGAAATCACATTATTGTTGTCTAGACGGGTACTCCGGTTTTCACCAAATCCCGGTGGCACCGGAAGACCAAGAAAAGACAACATTTACATGTCCATTTGGCACTTTCGCATACCGGAGAATGCCATTTGGATTATGTAACGCCTTGGCCACTTTCCAACGTTGCATGGTTAGTATCTTTTCCGAATATGTCGAAAACATAATTGAGGTTTTTATGGACGATTTTACGGTATATGGAAATTCCTTTCAAGAGTTTTTGACCAATCTCACCAAAATTTTGAAAAGATGTATTGAAACAAATTTGGTTTTAAATTTTGAGAAGTGTCATTTCATGGTGAGTCAAGGTCTCATTTTGGGTCACATTGTGTCAAAGAAAGGAATTGAGGTAGATAAGGCCAAAATTGATGTTATTCAAAGCTTACCTTACCCGACTTGTGTTCGGGAAGTTTGTTCTTTTTTGGGCCATGCAGGTTTCTACCGACGATTCATCAAGGACTTTTCAAAGATAACAAGACCAATGTTCCAACTCTTGCAAAAGGATGTTGATTTCAAGTTCAATGAGGCGTGAAAAGAAGCTTTCGATAAGCTCAAGGAGTTGCTTACATCCGCCCCCATCATGCAAGCACCAAATTAGGATCTCCCCTTTGAGATCATGTGTGATGCAAGCAACTATGCAATAGGCGCCGTTTTGGGTCAAAAGAATGGACGAGCCTCCCATGTGATCTACTATGCATCGAGAACACTAGACAATGCTCAAAGCAACTACTCTACTACGGAGAAGGAGCTATTGGCCATAGTGTTCGCCTTGGAGAAATTTAGACAATACCTACTTGGTACCAAGGTCATTATGTATTCGGATCACGCAGCTCTTAAGTACTTGATGACGAAGAAAGATGCAAAGCCTAGACTCATCCGGTGGATTTTATTGTTACAAGAATTTGATTTGGAAATCCGGGACAAGAGTGGATGCGAGAACTGTCACACCCCGGCCGTCGGCAGAAACACCAGGCGGTGTAACGTCATTTCACATATCATAGTTATCAACTTCCTGAAAATGCATGCATTTAAAAATACGTCAACATAAAGTTGGTGAGTCCACAGGTTTTGACTCCATATAAAAATAATACATTTTCCAAGTTCAAAAGTATAGTTTTGAAAGTATCATTTTGACTCTCCAACGTTTAGCATATATAACCTAGGTATAAAAGTTTACTTACCAAATAAGTAGTTTACCTATAAGTCTCATATACTATGTATAAGTATTTGTAATTCCATACAAACGAAAGTTGCTACGTATAAATCTTATTTCAATTCTATACGAGTAAAACCGCTACGTATAAATCTATTTCAATTCTATACGAGTATGTGTGTTAGATATAATTATCTACATAATATACAAGTAGTATACCTACCAGTTTCTTGTACCTAGAGTATAAGTGTTTGGGAAACTTATACTTAACATTAATACTTGTATAACGACAAAGTATAATGCTTCTAACAATTTGCTACCATGAGTCCGTAACCGCGGCTATATGACTAGTTTCAAACCTCCGCTTGATGCTACAAGTTTCACATCTTGAGATAAGTTCCACACGCTTCATCAACGTCGGAACAATAAACAAACAAAAGGACAGTTCGTCACTCGCACACGGTTTTGTTGTAGCTAGCAACCACGAGTGGGGTTGTCAACCCGTATCTTATTCATACACGACTTCCTCGCTCACACGGGATTAACGGTTACAGGTCAGAGGATTTTCCCTAAGATTTCCAATCTTAGTTGATGAATACAATAGCTCATGTAGACTTGTCGAGTTCCGTTAGTTCTAGTAGTAAAATCATATTCGTGTCTAAAACCCTAAGTTATTAGACTATGCTTTTAACATTACTCCTAATATTTATAATACTTAGGTAGTACAACAGCTATAATTAGAATTAAAACCAGGTTTTATCTTGACATAAAACCAATAATAACAACGTACATATCAATTAACATATAGAACTTCCGAGTATAACTCTGGAACTATATCGCACACAAAATATATATAGAATCCTAAGTATAACTCAAGATCTACATTAGTATACTACTATAACAATAACATGCTAACAACTTTACAATAGTTGTATTCTTTCAGATATGAAATAACTATATCCTGGTTATTATAACTATCTACGTTGATACTAGTATACTATCATATAGATATAATAATAACGTATATATAATATTTAGCATGCGTTTTCCCCGAAATATTAGAAAGTGGGGCCGTGAAACTCACCTTAGTAGCGTGATTATAGAATCTAAACGGTCAGAGGCTCGTCGTTGTCAGGCTCGAGAAGGGAAAACGGCCTTCGGAAACGAGAGAGAATGAAAGGAGAAGGTGTAAGGATTGAATGAGCTTTGATCGCTATTTATAGGGTGTTCTGGGGCCATTCACGTCGTGAACATGATAGGTTCACGTCGTGAACTTCCATGAGTCATCCCATAGCCTTAACGCGTGTTTTCTAGCTCCGATTAATGTCTGTTGACTCCTCACGTCGTGAATTTTTGATGCTCACGTCGTGAGTTCAGTCAAATTAGGGTTTCTGACAGCTGCATCTTCGGAAGGCCATAACTTTTGCATACGAACTCCGTTTTCGGCGTTCTTTATATGCACGCGTAGGTAATTCCGAGTACTACGACTTTCTTTTAGACTCCAATAGCTAATTCTAAGTCTATTTTAAATCCATCTTGTTATAAGGCATTATAGCGTTAGAATTTATCATAACTTCTTCACGCGAATTCAGATTTAGATGTTCTCTATATTTTTCGAATCGTATGGATGTATACTTTGATTTATACTATAAAGTATGTATGAAAATTCATATTTATGTTAGAATTATCATGAAATACATAGTAAGTTTACTACATTACTAGTTTTAACAAAATCACATTACATGATTGATATAATCACATGTGATTGTTATTGACCTACTTTTGACTAGTGTTACATTCTCCCCCCGTTGATAAAATTTCGTCCTAAAATTTATCTTGTACTAGATTCTACTGCAGGGTCCTGGATAACTTCCCTGCTTCCTGTTACGAATGCCCTGCAACGGCCTAACTTCCTTGACTCCTTAACTTTGGACATTCCTTCTTGATATGTCCAATTTCACCACACTCAAAACACGCTCTTCCTCCATCATAGCCTGTTCCAGTGTTTGTTCCTTGATTTTCTGTTGTAAGTGTTTTGCTCCTGTAGAAATTGGCGGTGTGTCCCTTTTTCTTGCAGTGAGTGCATATAAAGCAGTTACCTAGATGGTGACGGTTACACTGAGTGCATTTTGGGAGTTTTCCTTCATACCATCGTGGTTGTGTGGGTATTGCTGTTGTGGCTGCATAATTAGTTGCCACCTCTTGTCTCTCCTCAGATGATTATATGGGATTCTTCCCATTAAATTTGCGCTTGTTCGTGCCAGATTCGGGAGACTCAGCTATAAATCCCACTTGGATTTCTGTGATGGTTAGCTGATGAGCTATACGTTTTGCATTATCGTATGTTGTAGGTTTTGATGCGATCACCATTCCTTTGATTTGTGATGCTAGACCCCAGATATATCGCTCGATCTTCTTATACTCTGGGGTTACTAGTGCTGGACACATCACCGCAAGATCATTAAATCTAGCAGTATAAGCATTTATCTATGAACCCTTCATGGTTAGGGTCCACAGTTCTTGTTCCAACTTATGTATTTCCTCCCTGGGACAATACTCCTCTACTAGCATCCTCTTCAGCTCTTCCCATTGCATGGAATTGGCGGCATCAATACCCGTTGTATTCACATGGCTGTTCCACCATGTAAGTGCTGCATCAGCGAAGGTACACGCAGCAAATCGTACCTTACATTCGTCAGGACAGAAGCTTATTTGAAATACTGATTCTGTCTTTTCAATCCACCGGGTCAAGCTAACGACCCCTTCCATTCCATGGAAGCTCTTAGGTTTGCAATTCATAAAATCCTTGTAGGTACACATTCTGGCGGTCCCTACATTGCCTTCGTTTCTAACTCCTCCTCTTGTGACATTAGCAAGAGCTGCAGCGATTCTCTGAGCTATGATTTCTTCAAGTTCTGCTGAACTTATTGGAGGGTTTGTTTCTGGTGGTGGTGGTTGCGGTTGTTGTTGTTCTGGTTCTGGTCGTTGGTTAAGGTTTAGCCGAGCGCTACTTCTTCTAGGCATTTTGTTTAGTTCCTATACATTTTAGAACACCAAGTGTTTAGTCTATCAAATATTACTCCCAATTTAAATAGTTCATATGATCTGATCATAATAAAATATAGTTGTACACCTACACCTAGTTGTGATAAGATCTATGCACATATGAACTTTAGTTGGAATATCTGATCTAAATCCTTGAGATCAAAAACATTCCGGGTATTTAGGTGTATTCTCATCGCGGGTCTGAGTCTTCATATATGACTCTATATTTATTATTTGTTGTATTCATGCTCTATTAATTATTGTTCGTTACTTCAGGTCTAGCTGATAAGGCACCGGCCAGTCAGGACAGTCGAAGGGCAGGATCATTTTAGCATATAGCTGTTCTGAAACCTAGCAACCCAAATCGACATGTCTATCCTTGTCACCGCTCCCGTAAGTAGTCCTTTAGTAGTATAACTAATAATACTTTATATTACTAGGATAAGGGATATACCTAAACCTAACAGAGTAGGCCCTAAACTATAGTCGTGCTTTCCTAAGAAAGTACTAATTCACTATAGTTAATAGCTCTGATACCAATCTGTCACACCCCGGCCGTCGGCGGAAACACCGGGCGGTGTAACGTCATTTCACGTATCATAGTTATCAACTTCCTGAAAACACATGCATTTAAAAATACGTCAACATAAAGTTGGTGAGACCACAGGTTTTGACTCCATATAAAAATAATACATTTTCCAAGTTCAAAAGTATAGTTTTGAAAGTATCATTTTGACTCTCCAACGTTTAGCATATATAACTTTAGGTATAAAAGTTTACTTACCAAATAAGTAGTTTACCTATAAGTCTCATATACTATGTATAAGTATTTGTAATTCCATACAAACGAAAGTTGCTACGTATAAATCTTATTTCAATTCTATACGAGTAAAACCGCTACGTATAAATCTATTTCAATTCTATACGAGTATGTGTGTTAGGTATAATTATCTACTTAATATACAAGTAGTATACCTACCAGTTTGTTGTACCTAGAGTATAAGTGTTTGGGAAACTTATACTTAACATTAATACTTGTATAACGACAAAGTATAATGCTTCTAACAATTTGCTACCATGAGTCCGTAACCGCGGCTATATGACTAGTTTCAAACCTCTGCTTGATGCTACAAGTTTCGCATCTTGAGATAAGTTCCACACGCTTCATCAACGTCGGAACAATAAACAAACAAAAGGACAGTTCGTCACTCGCACACGGTTTTGTTGTAGCTAGCAACCACGAGTGGGGTTGTCAACCCGTATCTTATTCATACACGACTTCCTCGCTCATATGAGATTAACAGTTATAGGTCAGAGGATTTTCCCTAAGATTTCCAATCTTAGTTGATGAATACAATAGCTCATGTAGACTTGTCGAGTTCCGTTAGTTCTAGTAGTAAAATCATATTCGTGTCTAAAACCCTAAGTTATTAGACTATGCTTTTAACATTACTCCTAATATTTATAATACTTAGGTAGTACAACAGCTATAATTAGAATTAAAACCAGGTTTTATCTTGACATAAAACCAATAATAACAACGTACATATCAATTAACATATAGAACTTCCGAGTATAACTCTGGAACTATATCGCACACAAAATATATATAGAATCCTAAGTATAACTCAAGATCTACATTAGTATACTACTATAACAATAACATGCTAACAACTTTACAATAGTTGTATTCTTTCAGATATGAAATAACTATATCCTGGTTATTATAACTATCTACGTTGATACTAGTATACTATCATATAGATATAATAATAACGTATATATAATATTTAGCATGCGTTTTCCCCCGAAATATTAGAAAGTGGGGCCGTGAAACTCACCTTAGTAGCGTGATTATAGAATCTAAACGGTCAGAGGCTCGTCGTTGTCAGGCTCGAGAAGGGAAAACGGAAAGGAGAAGGTGTAAGGATTGAATGAGCTTTGATCGCTATTTATAGGGTGTTCTGGGGCCATTCACGTCGTGAACATGATAGGTTCACGTCGTGAACTTCCATGAGTCATACCATAGCCTTAACGCGTGTTTTCTAGCTCCGATTAATGTCTGTTGACTCCTCACGTCGTGAATTTTTGATGCTCACGTCGTGAGTTCAGTCAAATTAGGGTTTCTGACAGCTGCATCTTCGGAAGGCCATAACTTTTGCATACGAACTCCGTTTTCGGCGTTCTTTATATGCACGCGTAGGTAATTCCGAGTACTACGACTTTCTTTTAGACTCCAATAGCTAATTCTAAGTCTATTTTAAATCCATCTTGTTATAAGGCATTATAGCGTTAGAATTTATCATAACTTCTTCACGCGAATTCAGATTTAGATGTTCTCTATATTTTTCGAATCGTATGGATGTATACTTTGATTTATACTATAAAGTATGTATGAAAATTCATATTTATGTTAGAATTATCATGAAATACATAGTAAGTTTACTACATTACTAGTTTTAACAAAATCACATTACATGATTGATATAATCACATGTGATTGTTATTGACCTACTTTTGACTAGTGTTACATTCTCCCCCCGTTGATAAAATTTCGTCCTAAAATTTATCTTGTACTAGATTCCACTGCAGGGTCCTGGATAACTTCCCTGCTTCCTGTTACGAATGCCCTGCAACGGCCTAACTTCCTTGACTCCTTAACTTTGGACATTCCTTCTTGATATGTCCAATTTCATCACACTCAAAACACGCTCTTCCTCCATCATAGCCTGTTCCAGTGTTTGTTCCTTGATTTTTTGTTGTAAGTGTTTTGCTCCTGTAGAAATTGGCGGTGTGTCCCTTTTTCTTGCAGTGAGTGCATATAAAGCAGTTACCTAGATGGTGACGGTTACACTGAGTGCATTTTGGGAGTTTTCCTTCATACCGTCGTGGTTGTGTGGGTATTGCTGTTGTGGCTGCATAATTAGTTGCCACCTCTTGTCTCTCCTCAGATGATTGTATGGGATTCTTCCCATTAAATTTGCGCTTGTTCGTGCCAGATTCGGGAGACTCAGCTATAAATCCCACTTGGATTTCTGTGATGGTTAGCTGATGAGCTATACGTTTTGCATTATCGTATGTTGTAGGTTTTGATGCGATCACCATTCCTTTGATTTGTGATGCTAGACCCCAGATATATCGCTCGATCTTCTTATACTCTGGGGTTACTAGTGCTGGACACATCACCGCAAGATCATTAAATCTAGCAGTAGAAGCATTTATCTCTGAACCCTTCATGGTTAGGGTCCACAGTTCTTGTTCCAACTTATGTATTTCCTCCCTTGGACAATACTCCTCTACTAGCATCCTCTTCAGCTCTTCCCATTGCATGGAATTGGCGGCATCAATACCCGTTGTATTCACATGGCTGTTCCACCATGTAAGTGCTGCATCAGCGAAGGTACACGCAGCAAATCGTACCTTACATTCGTCAGGACAGAAGCTTATTTGAAATACTGATTCTGTCTTTTCAATCCACCGAGTCAAGCTAACGACCCCTTCCGTTCCATGGAAGCTCTTAGGTTTGCAATTCATAAAATCCTTATAGGTACACATTCTGGCGGTCCCTACATTGCCTTCGTTTCTAACTCCTCCTCTTGTGACATTAGCAAGAGCTGCAGCGATTCTCTGAGCTATGATTTCTTCAAGTTCTGCTGAACTTATTGGAGGGTTTGTTTCTGGTGGTGGTGGTTGCGGTTGTTGTTGTTCTGGTTCTGGTCGTTGGTTAAGGTTTAGCCGAGCGCTACTTCTTCTAGGCATTTTGTTTAGTTCCTATACATTTTAGAACACCAAGTGTTTAGTCTATCAAATATTACTCCCAATTTAAATAGTTCATATGATCTGATCATAATAAAATATAGTTGTACACCTACACCTAATTGTGATAAGATATATGCACATATGAACTTTAGTTGGAATATCTGATCTAAATCCTTGAGATCAAAAACATTCTGGGTATTTAGGTGTATTCTCATCGCGGGTCTGAGTCTTCATATATGACTCTATATTTATTATTTGTTGTATTCATGCTCTATTAATTATTGTTCGTTACTTCAGGTCTAGCTGATAAGGCACCGGCCAGTCAGGACAGTCGAAGGGCAGGATCATTTTAGCATATAGCCGTTCTGAAACCTAGCAACCCAAATCGACATGTCTATCCTTGTCACCGCTCCCGTAAGTAGTCCTTTAGTAGTATAATTAATAATACTTTATATTACTAGGATAAGGGATATACCTAAACCTAACAGAGTAGGCCCTAAACTATAGTCGTGCTTTCCTAAGAAAGTACTAATTTACTATAGTTAATAGCTCTGATACCAATCTGTCACACCCCGGCCGTCGGCGGAAACACCGGGCGGTGTAACGTCATTTCACGTATCATACTTATCAACTTCCTGAAAACACATGCATTTAAAAATACGTCAACATAAAGTTGGTGAGACCACAGGTTTTGACTCCATATAAAAATAATACATTTTCCAAGTTCAAAAGTATAGTTTTGAAAGTATCATTTTGACTCTCCAACGTTTAGCATATATAACCTAGGTATAAAAGTTTACTTACCAAATAAGTAGTTTACCTATAAGTCTCATATACTATGTATAAGTATTTGTAATTCCATACAAACGAAAGTTGCTACGTATAAATCTTATTTCAATTCTATACGAGTAAAACCGCTACGTATAAATCTATTTTAATTCTATACGAGTATGTGTGTTAGGTATAATTATCTACTTAATATATAAGTAGTATACCTACCAGTTTGTTGTACCTAGAGTATAAGTGTTTGGGAAACTTATACTTAACATTAATACTTGTATAACGACAAAGTATAATGCTTCTAACAATTTGCTACCATGAGTCCGTAACCGCGGCTATATGACTAGTTTCAAACCTCTGCTTGATGCTACAAGTTTCGCATCTTGAGATAAGTTCCACACGCTTCATCAACGTCGGAACAATAAACAAACAAAAGGACAGTTCGTCACTCGCACACGGTTTTGTTGTAGCTAGCAACCACGAGTGGGGTTGTCAACCCGTATCTTATTCATACACGACTTCCTCGCTCATATGAGATTAACAGTTATAGGTCAGAGGATTTTCCCTAAGATTTCCAATCTTAGTTGATGAATACAATAGCTCATGTAGACTTGTCGAGTTCCGTTAGTTCTAGTAGTAAAATCATATTCGTGTCTAAAACCCTAAGTTATTAGACTATGCTTTTAACATTACTCCTAATATTTATAATACTTAGGTAGTACAACAGCTATAATTAGAATTAAAACCAGGTTTTATCTTGACATAAAACCAATAATAACAACGTACATATCAATTAACATATAGAACTTCCGAGTATAACTCTGGAACTATATCGCACACAAAATATATATAGAATCCTAAGTATAACTCAAGATCTACATTAGTATACTACTATAACAATAACATGCTAACAACTTTACAATAGTTGTATTCTTTTAGATATGAAATAACTATATCCTGGTTATTATAACTATCTACGTTGATACTAATATACTATCATATAGATATAATAATAACGTATATATAATATTTAGCATGCGTTTTCCCCGAAATATTAGAAAGTGGGGCCGTGAAACTCACCTTAGTAGCGTGATTATAGAATCTAAACGGTCAGAGGCTCGTCGTTGTTAGGCTCGAGAAGGGAAAACGGCCTTCGGAAACGAGAGAGAATGAAAGGAGAAGGTGTAAGGATTGAATGAGCTTTGATCGCTATTTATAGGGTGTTCTGGGGCCATTCACGTCATGAACATGATAGGTTCACGTCGTGAACTTCCATGAGTCATCCCATAGCCTTAACGCGTGTTTTCTAGCTCCGATTAGTGTCTGTTGACTCCTCACGTCGTGAATTTTTGATGCTCACGTCGTGAGTTCAGTCAAATTAGGGTTTCTGACAGCTGCATCTTCGGAAGGCCATAACTTTTGCATACAAACTTAGTTTTCGGCGTTCTTTATATGCACGCGTAGGTAATTCCGAGTACTACGACTTTATTTTAGACTCCAATAGCTAATTCTAAGTCTATTTTAAATACCTCTTGTTATAAGGCATTATAGCTTTAGAATTTATCATAACTTCTTCACGCAAATTCAGATTTAGATGTTCTCTATATTTTTCGAATCGTATGGATGTATACTTTGATTTATTCTATAAAGTATGTATGAAAATTCATATTTATATTAGAATTATCATGAAATACATAGTAGGTTTACTACATTACTAGTTTTAACAAAATCACATTACATGATTGATATAATCACATGTGATTGTTATTGACCTACTTTTGACTAGTGTTACAAGAACCTTGTTGCCGACCACCTAAGCCGGATCACTTCAAATGAAACTCCTCTCCCTTTGCGGGAAGAGTTTCCGGATGAGCATCTCTTTTCCCTTACTCAATCTACTCCTTGGTATGCCGATATCGTTAACTTTTTGGTCACGAAAAGGTTTCCCGACACATTCACACGTGCTCAAAAAGACAAGCTCAAAAGTGATGCAAAATACTATGTGTGGGATGAACCTTATTTGTGGAAACATTGTGTCGATCAAATTATTAGGCGATGTGTGCCCCAACAAGAGCATCAATCCATTTTACAATTTTGTCATGAACTTGCTTGTGGGGGACACTTCGGACCTAGCCGGACCTTGAGAAAGGTCCTTGAGTATGGGCTATTTTGGTCAACCATGTCACACGATTGTTACTTGTTTTGCAAAAGTTGTGAACGGTGCCAAAGGACGGTGAACATTTCACAAAAGAATCAAATGCCACAAAATCCCATCCTTGTTTGTGAAGTTTTTGACGTATGGGGGATTGATTTCATGGGACCATTCCCCGTTTCGTTTGGCAACGTTTACATCTTGCTCGCGGTTGACTATGTTTCTAAGTGGGTTGAAGCCAAAGCTACACGATCGGACGATGCCAAAACGGTTATCGAGTTTTTGAAGTCTAATGTTTTTGTGAGGTTTGGTGTGCCTAGGGCTTTGATTAGTGATAGGGGGACACACTTTTGCAACAAGATGATGGAGGCTTTATTGAAGAAGTACAACGCGACCCACCGTGTTTCAACCGCCTACCACCCTCAAACGAACGGTCAAGCGGAAGTTTCGAATCGTGAGGTGAAGAGTATCCTTGAGAAAACGGTAAATTCCTCAAGGAAAGATTGGAGTTTAAGGCTTGATGATGCCTTGTGGGCCTATCGGACCGCGTACAAGACCCCGATAGGAATGTCTCCATTTAGGTTGGTTTTTGGAAAACCTTGTCATCTTCCCGTGGAATTGGAACACCGTGCATTTTGGGCGGTCAAGCAATGCAACTTCAACATCGATGAAGCGGGAAGGCATAGGAAGCTTCAACTTCAAGAGTTAGAGGAGTTGAGAAATGACTCCTATGAAAACTCAAGAATTTACAAGGAGAAGACGAAGCTTTTCCATGACAAGTCCATTACCCGCAAGCATTTCGAGCCGGGACATAGGGTTTTGCTTTACCATTCGCGATTGAAATTATTTCCTGGAAAGTTGAGGTCAAGATGGATGGGTCCATTTGTTGTGCTAAAAGTCTTTGAGCATGGAGCGGTTGAGATTCAAAGTGAAGAAACGGGGCAAATCTTTAAAGTCAATGGGCATCGATTGAAACCTTTCTATGAAGATTTTAACGCAAATGTCCTAGATGTCATCCAATTGGATGCCCCAGTGTACTGAAATCAAGAGGGAAGCACGTCTCGCCAAAGACGTTAAAGAAGGGCATTTTTGGAAAACTAAAAGTTTTCATCTTTTCTAGTTCCGAATAAATGTCGTAGATGGACCATTTTTGCATTTAACATCTCTTCTTCTTCCTTCTTGCGGTAAAAGAATGTTGGATTTGAAGGCCCGGTGTTCGTATTGGTCAAAGAGCAAAAATTGAGAAAAATGGCAACAGCACTCATGCGCTCCGCGTGTACTCCAAGGGCTATCCGCGTTAATAAACAAATGGACCGCGTGTGGTCCCCTAAACTGTCCGCGTCCATTTTCAGAAGACAAAAGACTTTCAAGCCAATTCACGCGGACCGCGTGTACTCGTGGCTCCGTCCGCGTGTTTATTAAAACGGACCGCGTATACTCCAGCATTTGACCGCGTGTAAATGATGCAAGACAGAATGATTTCGGGTTTATTCACGCGGACCGCGTGTACCCGCGTCCGCATCCGCGTGAGTTGTTGACCAACGTTGACTCATTTTTTACCAGTGTTGATTGCGTTTTTTTGGTTAATAAACATCCGCCGGCCCTTTCTTCCCTTCTTATTCTCCATTCTTCTCCCTTAACCTCCATTAGAACACCTCCTTCTCCTCCACTAAAACTTAGTTTCCCGTCAAATCGCCGGTCGGAATTCCGCGAGACCACCGCCATTCTTCACCAATTTTCGAGCTCTACAAACCCCACTAAAAAACCGGTCCGATCTGTTGCTATAACTCCGGGCGCCACCACCACTCAACCGCCACTTTCCGGCCGTTTTCCGGCCAACTCCGGCCACCTCTCGCGATCCCGACACCACCATTGTGCTCCCCTTGGACAAGGCTACAAACCCCATCAAAAATATCTCTCAAAGCTCGCCGGAAAATTTCGCCGGAATTTCAAGCCATTGCCGGATTCATCGGGTTTTCGCGGTGAATTGCTTCTCACGGGATATTGAACAAAGCTTAAAGCTTGGGGTGGAGAGTTGCAAGATTTTCAAAACCTGAATTTTCGCGCGCAAATTTTGAACTTTCAACAAAACGGGTACTTTCTTTCCTTTATTTTAATTGAACAATATGCATGTCTCTGAACAACAATTCATATGCTATTGCGTCAAATGAGTTTACGAATTATTTCTTGCTTTGATTGTTGAACTGCTTTAGAAGTCCATAGGGAGTCGGTTGGTGATTTGGATTGAAATATCGTTTGTTGAGATTATGGTTCGTGTAGTGGTTATTTTTCGTGCAGGTAGTCCATGTCCACATCTAGGAAGAGCCCGGATGCTGCCCGAGGCAAAGCCCCGGCTAGAAATCAAAATGATGCTCCCGATATTCCAAGATTTCGGGATGCCAAGGCTGCCGAAAATTACACGAAGAGCTTGCCTAGAAAGGTTGCATCCACCAAGTTCGTGTGCAAACCCACGCTTATCTCATTAGGGGTTCTTGAGGGGGTCACCCAATTGTTCGGTAACATTGGGTGGGAAAACCTTCTCAATCTCATGGCACACACTTATGAGCTCCCTACTAGAGAGTTTCTGGCCGATTACGGGTACGATAGCGAAAGAAAAAAAGCCGCATTCCAACTTCTGGGGGACCGAAGGTTTATTGATTTTGCTACAATAAACGACATCTTGGGCTTACCTTCTTCAAGCACATCCACGATTTTCGACGTTTTGCCTGCTGAGTTAAACCACGAGACGTTTTGGACGGAGATCACCGGGGGTATCTTTTCATGTGCCGGTCGGGATAAAGCAACCTCCATCATTCACCCGTGCCTCCGCATTGCCCATCGCATCTTGGGGTGTACAGTTTTTGCCCGCAAAGAAGCAGGCCAGGTCACAAAAAATGAGCTCTTCTTCCTTTGGTGTATGACGCGGCATGCAAACTCGCCAATCCCGGACTTTGCTTCATTCTTTTTCCACAAATGCGCACACATGAGAACCAAAACGTCTAGTGATATTTGCATTGGGGGATTTGTCACACTTTTGGCTCGCGGTCTTGACATCGAGCTCCCAGACGAATACCAACCTCTTGACAGCAAAAATCTTTTGGATGAGCGCGCTCTCATAAACATGCACCACATCCGTCGCAGGAACAGGAGCAGTTTCACATGGTATTGTCCTCAAGGGGTCGGGTATCTCGTTCTTCCCGACCCTCGAGTCACCAACTTCACCGTACACGATCGCACTCAGTGGAGACTCGCAAGGACCATCACTAAGTCAGTCAATGAGGATGTGCTCCAGGATCAAGATGATAACGAGATGCATGTTGATGACGAGCCCGGCGATGAGCCCACCCATGGTCCACAGCACGCCCAGCCCCAAGCACCTCCCGTATATTACCCGCTTCCCCCCCAATTTTGTCGAACGGTTCGAGACTCTTTGCATCTCCAACCAAATCATGTCCCAGCAAATGCACCATATGTGGGGATGGCACCAGTCCCAAAACCATTTTGAGAACGTCCCACTTCCACCTCCCTATCCATACCCTCCACCCACCCATCCTTATCCCCCTCCACCTAACCCTTACCCCTACCCCCAATACCCATATCCTCCTCCCGACCCCCCGGTTTAGGTACTTTCGCCTCGCCCCAAGCATTGAGGACAATGCTTATTTCTAAGCTTGGGGTGGGGTATTCCCTTTTCTTTCTAATTTATCATGCATTTTAATTAGGTTGCATAGCATTTTAGTATAAATTGCATTCATTTTTTTATAAACCTCCAAAAAGATTTTATTTTCTTCTTTTTCACTTTCATTTTTGCATGACATTTAGCTTAGGGCATTAGCATTCATGCATTTTTGTTATCTCTTTGTTCTCATCTCCGAACATCTTTACTTGAAAGACACGACGCGCCTTAAATACAATTCTTTTGGAAACTCACATAACAAATAAGAATCGCTCTTAGGGACTTTCAGTTGTTGCTTCTTCTCTTATATATACGTGGGGAGAGAGTGCAAGTAGTTGTGCATATGAATCAACCCATGTCAAGTGTGGCATAAGTAGGGGGACAACTTAGCCCCGTGCCGACCAGTCCCTCACCTGAATTCTCCGTGCAAGCCACAATCAAACCCCAAAGAAAGGAATAAAAACTAGATTGTGCTATTTTGAGATCTTTAGTGTCTAACTGCTACAATTCACATCATATCTCACTACTTTATGATTTAGACACATTTTTCCCACTTGATCTCGAATTAGCCTTAGTGTAGTTGTGTTCGTTTGGCCTCTTGTTTGGGTTAGACTTAGACTCTGCTTATAGTTGTATATAGTTTTGTATTTTTATTTTCAGGCTTTACTTGTAAAACTCCTGTGGTAAACCAAAAAAGTGAGTCTAAAAAAAAAAAAATTAAAGGAGAGACAACTACCCCCTTTTCCAGTTTTGCTTTGTTTTATGAGTCAAAAGTAATCTGTTTCAAAAGTATCGTTCGCAAAGTTTTGCGTCAATTTACTAAAAATAAATAAATAAATAAATAAATAAAAAGTTCAATAAAGTCTAGTATTTAGTTCGTGCATTTGAAATTTCATATGTAACCAATTTGTTTGGAGAAGTCAAACTTTTGATATTTTGTGGAATTTGAACCTTATGTTTGTTGGTTTTAGTCTTTAGAGAACAAAAAAAAAATAAAAGAAAAAAAAATAATAATTTTTTTTGTTAAGTCGGATATTATCGCAATCATAAAATGCGAGTGTAGTTATATATATTTTTAGTATTTTCTTCTTTGTGTCTTAAGTATTTGTATTTGTTTTTGTAACATGTCTTTGGGGTTTTGTTGTCCAAAAAAAAAAAGGTCGGGCCACGGAGTTATATCCATTTGTTTGCTTTTGTAAATGTTTAGTTTTTCGGATTCTAGCTCATATAATTAGTTTCTAGTTGATGTTTTTCTAGTTAGATATCATTTTTGTTGGCAACTACCAAGGCGACCTTCACTCATCGCGTGCTTGACTCTTCGCTCTACATGGATCATATTTTGGTGGAAGCACTTACTGTTCTAGATGATTGTAGTTTGCCAACTTTTGTACATAGCTCGCTTCTTGCCATTTTTGGCCCGAGTTATCTTTCTCTAGGTTTTATTTCTTGATGTGGGGTTGAAGTTGTGAGGAGTGAGGAACATTCTAACCGAGGGACACTTTCTCATGGCTAGTGGGCTAGATCGGACCACGAAACAATGTCACATAAACCATACTAGTGAAGTATGCATGCTCGCTTTGCATCTTGATCAACATGTATCCCTTGCTAGAAAGGTAACAAAGGCTCGTCCCTCAAAGTGATTCTTACCCCTAAAAATGGATTATATGTTTTTATTTTAAGGGCGTGTTGTGAATTTCCACCTAAGATGTTCATTCTTTTTTCTTTCTAGGATAGTTCATCCCAAGTTCATTTTAGTCTTGTCTTACTTGAGGACAAGTAAGGTTTAAGCTTGGGGTGGTTTGATAGTTTCATTTTATTTACTTCTTTTTATAGTTTATTTTAGCACATTTCATCTCATTTTAGTTAATCTTCATACATATTTTCTCTTTTTGTTATTTTTCTCCTTTACCGGGTGCTTTCCAGTCTTTTGAGCTTATTTGCAGGATTTCTCGAAGACTATTTGTCATTGGAGGTATGGAAGGAGTGTGGGACTATTAGGGGCTTGCAATTTGTTCGTGAACTTGAAGTGTGGCGACTGGGCTCGGTGTCAGTACAAGCGGGATGCGCGTTGGATTTTATATTGGACGAGGATTCGAGTTGAGGAGGATTAAAGAAACATTAGACCATCGATGGAGGCTTTGGAATAACATAATTGGGCTACCAAGAGTTGTGCATGTGGGCTGAAGTGTGAATGAGAAGATTGGGCTAGATTGCATGTTAAATGGCCCAAGTCCCACATTCAGCGTGACCCACGCGGTCCGCGTGGACCCATACGCGGTCCGCGTGAAATGTGTTGACTTGATTCCGAGTTTTGACTTGTTGACTCTACTTGTGGAAAGTTGGTGGGTAGATTTTGGGCAACTTTTTGAATCGGGAAATGAACCTTATCTGCTGGAGTTTGGGAGCATTTTTGAGATTTTTATCACTTGAAGAACACACACAGTTCTCTCTCAAGGAGGCTTTGGAAGATTTGAAGATTTTTGAAGATCAGTGTAATTTCTTTCCATCTTGCAACTAGAACAATGTTTGGTACCACTAAACTATATTGTCTTTCTTTTACTTTGGCCATGCTTGGCTAAACTTTCATTTAGTTGATTAGGGTTTAATCCCATGGATGATTGGTTGTTTTGAAGACTATTATTATCTTGTGTTGAAATTTATGGAAATGTTTTCTAGTTAAACATCTTGTTGTGTTTATTTATCTTTGATCATGAGCTTAGATGAATGAATGCTAATTTTTGTTGACTAATTTCTTGGTTAAGTAATGGACTTTCAAATTAGTAAACAACAAATGGTTTATATGTTTGTTTTCATTTCATTTAGACCATGGAAATGTTTCCTCCATAATGATAATGTAAGCATTTGATTATCTTTTGGACTTGGTAACTCTTACAACTTAAAGCTAATTGATTTTCACAAGATTTTATGCTTCATTGATTTTGTGACTTCAATTAAGGAAATGTGTTAAGAGCTCCTCTAGCCATTTTAATATCTAAGAAGAGTTGAGGCAATTTGTGCTTATGAAATGTTGTAGCCAAGTTAAACCAATTCACAAGTGTTATTCTATTTAGTCTAATGATAAGTCAACCATGTCATCCATGTGGTGTACCCAAAATCAACCAATTTCACTTCATTGAATTTAATCAAATCTTTTACTTGTTTACTTGTCATATTTACATTCTAGTTAGTTTTAATTTTGTCAAGCAATCAAAAAGAACTAACCCCCCCCCCCCCCATTTTATTTTATTTTATTGTCATATTACAAGTACTTTTGCAAAGAGATTTTCCACAGAGTTATAAATTGAACCAATCTCCGTGGATCGACCCCTTTACCACTATACACTATTTTAGTGTAAAAGATTTAGGGTTATTTATTTTTGTTGGCCTCGACAACCACCACTCCGGCTGATCGTATTTTGAAAACCATTTAAAAAAATTATTTTTAAAATCTTGTTCTTAGTTTGAGACTGGAGACACACGAGTGTTTCCTCCAATTCACTCAAACCAAGGCTCTGATACGAACTTGTAACACTCATAAAAATCATGACAAATTTAAACTTTTAAAACATTTCAAAACCAGTTGGTTATTACAAAACTTGTTTTCAAAATATCCAATGTCAGAGTATCCCATAATCAAATCATAAAAATCATAGGAGGTGTACGATCACGCCTTCACCTTCCCGCAATCGCCAGAAGTACCTGAAACAAAATCAAAAACTGTAAGCCCGAAGCTTAGTGAGTTTCCCCCAAAATACCAACGCAATACAGATATAACCATATCTTATAACAAACACAACATGCATAATGAGCAATCAGTCTGACTGGACCACCTCCCAGACCATCAGTCTATATGGACCGCTCTCCAAGCCATCGGCACGTCTGGACCTCCTCTCAGGGCCTTCAACCTATCTGGACCGCTCGACTGACCTTCGGCCTGACTAGTGTGCCCTAACCGGGTCTGCAGTCTATCTGGTCCGCCCTGGGTGTCTTTGATGTGTTTTCAGCATTCTAACACTTCTATGGTGTGCATGAAACCCTAGATGCTTTAGATCTATGTTTTCTCTATTATATATGCAAACTTTCATTTTTCCAAAGCATCATCCTAACTAGCATATTATGGAGTATAAACAATATAAAAAACTAGTTGAATGACATACCTTTTGTTGTAGCTTAAGACCTTAGACCTTTAAGAGCTTAGCACCGATAGTGTGAATGCCTCAAATGGAATCACAACACACCTTTAGACAAAGGATGACTTGAGAGAATATGTCTTGCACAAAAATCGGCTATGCTCTTCCAAAGATCACTCTCGTGCACGATTTCATGAGCTAAGGGGCTTCTTATATAGTGTGGCAAGATTAGGGTTACACCATGTAAACCCTAATGTGACCTTCCATATTCCTTATGCTCCATGGGTTAAAACCTCCATGGATCATCCATGGGTCACCACATGGGTTTAGCCCAACACAAACAACTATGGATCATAAGCCCACATTATAAGAATGAATGATTTACATAATCAATCCCCATATATTTAATTAGTCTCTTTTGATCACTACATTAATTCCAAATTAATTCTTGATCAATACTAATTAAATAATATGATTTCATATTAATATATTAGAACTTATAATATATTAATAAATCATAAATAACCTCTTCTCAAAAGTCCATCCTATCAAATTGCTCTGGTGATATGCAACCCAAATGGACCATGCTACTCTCGGGTCAAGTACATACCAATTATAGTTATGGACTTAGACACTAATCCAACAGTCTTGGCCTACAACAGAAAGCAGGACCTGCCTCAACCCAATCCCAACCCCACAAACATGTGCACATAAATATCATACGCTAGCATGCAATAACAGATAGTCATACGGATCTAACAGATCACTAACATGGCAACCATCCTATAACCAGGATACCGTTCTAACCGATCTCTAACATAGCAACCATCCTATAACCAGGATATCAATCTAACAGATTACTAGCATAGCAACAATCCTAAACCAGGATGCAATCTAACAGGTTAATAACATAGCAACCATCCTAAAACCAGGATGCAAATCATAAAGGGCCGGCCTTGGTGCCATAGATCTTGTTGATATAGTGAGGAGAACTCACCTCACAAGTAGCTCGAATCGATAAAGTCAACTCCACCAAATGCAGCTCCAAATCCAACATCTACATCCACCGATGACTCACTTCCGTAAATTCCCAAAATACCCCAGAGGTCAAACTGGTCAACCCTTGGTCCAAGTCAAAGTTAACGGTCAAAGTCAACAGTTTATGTTGACCCAACTCGTCGAGTGCAGGTAGCAACTCGTCGAGTTCCTTAAGATCTCAGAAATTCATAAAACCCTCACTGAATCGTCAAGTTTCCGACCAACTCATCGAATCCATGCGTGTCCAGAAATTGGGGAAAACCCTAACTGACTCGTCGAGTCCTCTTACTGACTCGCCGAGTCCATGCAGAAACCAAACAATGGGAAAACCCTTCCCAACTCGTTGAGTCGGCTTATCCGACTCGTCGAGTTCATATAGTCCATTTCTTGTCCAGATGATTTTGAGTTACTCCAAAGCTCCAAATGGTAGATCCAGCCTCCTAGGGTCTAGTTATCATGTAAAGTTACAAACTTTACGATTGTGTAAGGTCTTAAGAGCCAAAACTAGGCTAAGGAAGAAGCTTAAGGCAAAGAGAAGGCCATAGCTTGACAAAGACTGAAACTTTATGACACTAAGGGGCTAAAGGAGTCCAGATCTGAAGTTGCAACCTCAGATCTTGCCCCAAAACCGGAAATACCACAACAATACACCAAAAAGGTTTCTAAACCTATGAATGAAGAGATCTAGCTAATGGAGAGCCAAGGTAACGACTTGTTACCTTCAATGTGATGCTAAGATGGAGTGGAGTTCAGATCTACAACTTCTCCTTGTTCCAAACTTCTTTGAACTTCAAGCTCTTCTCACCAAGATCCACCTTCCAAGCTTAAAACACACAAATATGGAGAGTAAACACGATTTAGGGTTTCTGAGCTCAAGGGAGGCTGTAAGGGAGGCTAAGGGAGGCTAATGACCCTTTAAATAGGGTGCAAAACCCTGGAAATTAGGGTTTCATCCTCCAGCTCCAACTCGTCGAGTTGTATCCTCCAACTCGTCGAGTTGGTCACTTAAGACACGCGGCCAAAAATCGTTCCTACTCGACGAGTCAGGGCATCCAACTCGTCGAGTAGACCTTCCAAAATGAATATAAAGCTGAAAAGTTTATACTGAGAGTCGAGGTGTTACACTTTTATTACTGAGCAAGCTCACCCAGTCTTACCCTTCACTCTTATGATCCCTTGTGGAACCTTAATCCTTCTTCTTACCCTTGAATCCTTCATGAATTCCTTGCTCTTCACCCCTAGCGAGTTACATCTAAGTTCTTACACAAAACTCTCTTATCTTGTCCTTCTTAATGAATCTTTCTCTCTCTTTTGTAACCATCCATACTCTGGATTCTCTAAAGAATCATCTATATATATTCCCAAAGGGAAGCGTCTATCTCTTTTCACTATAGGGATATAATCTCTTTTCACCATACTCTTATTCTCGAAGGAATCATCATCTTGTCCCCGAAGGAACCTCTATCTCATTCCTGAAGGAATCATAATCTTGTCCCCGAAGGAACCTCTATCTCATTGCCAAAGGAATCATCATCTTGTCCCTAAAGGAACCTCTATCTCATTCTCAAAGGAATCATTGTATTGTCCCCGAAGGAATCTAAATCTCATTCCCGAAGGAATCATCATCTTGTCCCCAAAGAAACCTTCTATCTCTTGTTCCCGTAGGAACCATACACTTATCCCTGAAGGAACCTTCTATATCTTGTTCCTCTAGGAACCATACTCTTGTCCCCGAAGGAACCTTTTATATCTTGTACCCGTAGGAACCATACTCTTGTTCCCGAAGGAACATCTATCCTTATGCCTCATCAAGAGACTTTCTAATCTTTCTCCTCTAGTACTTAATCTTATCCATGTTTATAATCATATAGTACTCTACACAATATTAATTATAGCTAGAAATGCATATATATATTCTTATGAGTACATGGAATGTAATCATCTTCTATCTCTTCCTTCTATCTCTTAGGTATCCGCATACACCCTTCTTATCATCTATCCTTAGATAGGATTATATTAAATATAATTCTATTCGTTCTTCTTCTATTCTTAGCGTATACCTCACGATACCCATATTCTTTCTTTATATAACTCTGTGTACTTTAGTTATACACATATGCTCAGATACAAGATCTTAAGTGTATAACCCCAAGTACCTAATCTTTCTTAGGATTGTAACTTTTACAATCCTATATTCTCTTCTCATCCATTGATGCATTCTGGATGCATCGACTACTCTTGGGCTTATTCATACCTACATATTAGCTTATCAACATATGTCTTAGCCCATTAAGAGTTTAATGGCTCTTAAGGTCAAAAAGACCACTTAATGGATCATAATTCTATCTTTCCATTATCTAACTCTTTCTCAAATCCAATTAATGAATTAAGCATCCCATAATACCTAATTCATCATAATCTAACTCTAATGCATCAATTACACATAATCACTTGTTAGGGTTTCAAACTCTAACTCTCAATGGATTGATCCCACTCATGGAGTCACATACCAAGCTTGATTAAGGCATCTAAATACCTTCTCTATCACTACAAACAAGCTTTCATTACTTAATTTAACTATATTATCTCAATTCATCAAATCATCAGTTAGCCCTAAATAGCTTAAGCATGAAGAATATGATTACCTCTTGAGCATTCCACCTCCAATCCAAGCCACCAACACCCATCATCACCTCTTTATTGTCTCTCTTTCTCGAAATCGCTGGAGCTCAGCCCCTATGGCTTGGGGTGGTAATTGGCGAGGATGAAGGGCTTAACAGACTTAAATTGTGTCTTGTTTCTGCGCCGTTGAGGCCACTTGACCCTAAGTCAATGGTCGCTTAAATTCTTTCTGTGCTGCGACATACACTTTCCACACCGCGAAAACTACTTGACATCAGTTACCTTAGCTGATTCCATTCCAGCTTTGGGACATTTTTGTCCCAACTTCTAACCCTCATATCTTTTTTTTGTCTTACCCATTTTCAATGTTCTTTATATCCACAAGAAGGTAAGAACATGCTCTATACATCTATTAAGTCACTTCTCATTGACTTAATATGGGTCTTAATCTATTAAGTCACAAAAGCAGGCTGAGAAGCATAAAATTCCCATTTAACCCTTTTGACAAAAAATGCATCTTCTCGTGCATTCTTTCTCTACAATTTACTCATCTAACATATTCTAAGTGTCTTAAACTCTTATTGGCCATTTCCATAAAGTTACAACTTCATTTTCTTATCTCTTTCTCATAAATGACCAAATTGCCCTTTTGGTCAATGTTTGACTAAAAGTCAACCTTCTCAAAATTCTGGGTTCTTACAATTAACAAAAACCATATAATGAAAATACTACTCGAAAGATTTTCAAAATCCTTACAACAAAATATATGTAAAATGAATGTCAAAGCTATAATTCAAGGGAAAATCCCAGAAAACCTCAACCTATTATCTTCCAATGTTCGAAAAAAACCATTATGTTGTTATTGTGTATAATAAAACCATTTTGTTTTATAATCATGCCTAAGATAATGCTTTGTAACTGACAAACACTTGATAGTTGATTACCTAGTATTATCGAATTTAGAGAAACCCAACTTATTATCCTATAATGCACAAAAAAAACCATTATGTTATCATTTTGTACAATAATGTCATAATGTGTTACTGTATGTACAATAAAACCATGGTGTTTTTTTGGTTTTGCACAATAAAAATATTTTATGTTCTAATTTTGCATAATAAAACCTTTATTACCCCCCCCCCCCTTTTATGCCCAATATTTTTCTCTTAGCAGAGGATACTTGATAAATTTTCATTGATTCTGCAAATGAAGCATAATAACTTAACATAGGGTAGAACATATCTCTACATTTCTGGCCCGTTCAAGCTCACAATCATTGCAATGCTAGTTATACTTGTAATTCTTTAATCAATGAGACAATTACCAATATCATGGTTTCAAGGGATTTCTAATTAATCCATATCCTGATATATGTCCCTTCCCGCTTTGACTTTTTTCTCTTCAATTCTTGATACTCTTTCTACACTCGTCTCCTTCTTTCATCACCATGAGTTTGCTATGATTGAGCCTCATGAACTACACTTTCATTCCATGAGACGCAACTTCTACTACATATATGTTACTCTTGATCATGGTCTCTGGCTTCATATATCCTCCCTGACCAATCTCACTACTTATTACGATGCCGAATAGGAGGTTGCCCAATGAATTGTCGTTACATATTAGAGTAGTTTATCTTTCTAGATGACAACCTCATCTCTTCTACACCCAAGTTCCAATGTGTTATTTCTCATTTTAGTGTCGAAACTTATTACTAGAGGGTGGTAAATGCACTCATTATAACATATTGGGTTTGCAATCTCCTCAACAAACTCCATTGCTCTACCACCAAGGCCACCATTTTCTATTGTGTCAACTTCAGTTTCGTATACTTGAACTTGATTCATGTACATCATTAATACATAAAGCACAAAAAGATTAACATTTACTTTGTTTTGGATCACGTAATCTTGGGATTAGTTTATATTTTATAGCCTTTCATTTATTTGTGGAATCAATGAAAATTTTACCAATTGTCATTTATGAAGAGAAAAATACAAGACATAAAGGAGAAGATAATTATTTTATTGTATAAAATCATAACATAAAATGGTTTTATTGTACAAAATCAAAAAATGAAAAGGTTCATTGTACAAAAAATAACATAATGGTTTTTCTGTGCATTGGAGGATAATTTGGTTAATTTTTATAAAGCTACAAATGCTATTTAATCGACTGTTAACAGTTTACTCGTTACGAAACATTATCTTAGGCATGATTAAAAAATAAAATGGTTTATTATATAAAATAATAACATACTGGTTTTTAAGGACATTGGAGAATAATAGATTGAGTTTTTCTAAGGTTTTCTTAAAATTCAAATTATAAAATAAACTTAATCATTTTTTTAAGGTCTTTTCATACATTCTTTTTGTCGTTTGAGCTTGATGCTAAATCAACTCTTAAGATACATGCTCATGTCATTATCAGGCAAGTTGGCGTGTAATTATTTATAATTGAAGTATAAAAATGTTATATTGAGTATATATATAATTGAAACTTTCATATAAAATATATTTATTGAAAAATTTAAAAAGATAAAAGAAATGAAGAGTGACTATTTAATCTGTAAATTACTTATCTATCTTATCACTATCACTACTTTTAGAAAAAAAACATCTTTGATGTAATAAATATTATTTAAAAAATATGACGCTACAAACATTTAAGAGACATATTTATCTATCCTATCACTATCACTAGTTTTAGCAAAAAAAAAAAAAACATATTTGTTGTAATAAATATTATTTAAAAAAGATCATGCTACAGACATTTAAGAGACATACTATATTAAAAGGCTTCTAGCCTATTAGTATTATGAATTAATAGAAAGTTCTCAATTGGTTAAAGGTTGAGGTCTAGCCTATTAGTATTATGAATTAATAGAAAGTTGTCAATTGGTTAAAGGTTGTGGGTTCAAATATTACTAAAAAATGAGTTAGATTTATAAGTATAATAATGTGTTATTTGTTTTTAAAAGAAACAAAAGATATTGATTTGATTAGATTATAAATAAGACATTCGTCTTTATAATAAATGAGCTAGCCCTATTATAATTTTTTTTGAACAACAAATCTAATATACTTCTTAACTACTCCTTAAATCACTTTTGTCCACCATGAGATTTGAACCATCGACCTCAAAAAGAGAGGACAACACCTAATACCGCTGGGCTAGAAGTCCTTTGGTCGCCCTATCATAAATATGTTCCATTTATTATCATCGGTTAATAAGATCCATTTATCCATTTGCCCAACTTTATTATGAACAATTATCACAAATATTATTTATGGAAACAATAACATAATCTTTATAAATATTATGATAAAGGTCATTCAAATGAATCTATTTGAAATATCCACAACCTTTCATCTTTTTACCAATTAATCAAAATCATTCAAAAGTTTTTAACTACTCAAACTTCAACTTATCTTTCAATTACTAAAACTCAAAAAGTTTTTTCACTTAATGTATTTAATTGTTTAATTAAAACTTGATATTACTTGCTATAACTCAAAAAACCCTTTCAGTTATTATGAAACTTGAAGCATCTTGAGTACTAGCTCATGAAAACATATAAGATTTAATGTATTAGTGTTTGCAACACAAATATTTGTTTCTTACATTAAGGTACTATTATCTTCATATATTAGTGGAATTAACAAGTTAACTATAAACGGAAGATGAATTGTTGTTTAATCAAAACTTATCTGTCAAATTTAGATAAGTCATTGTTATTGTATTATACTTTAAAAGTTTAAATTAATTATCATTGATTTAAATTTGTCAATGACCACTAAAAGTTTCTGGATAATAGAGATAGGCACAGAAAAATAAGCTCACATATGTTAGTATATACTTCGTATTGTATTCTAGTATTTAGAATAGCTCATTGTCGGGCGATGAGTGGAAGATGGCTTTCAAGACTCGTGGTGGGTTATACAAGTGGATGGTTATGCCATTTGGATAATCTAATGCCCCAAGCACATTTATGTGCCTGATGAACCAGATTTTTAAGTCATTTACTATGCGATTTTTAGTATTTTACTTTGATGATATTTTGATTTTTAGTAAAACTGTTAAAGAGCATCTCTCTCATATTCAACAATTTTTCTCAGTTTTGCATGAGCAGAAGTTATATGCCAATGGTAAGAAATGTCATTTTCTGGTTCACAAAGTTACATTCTTGGGTTATGTCATTTCGAGAGAATGAATCAAGATGGACGAGTCAAAGAGTGAGGTTATCCTTAATTGATTTGAAGACTTTGCATGACATTCGAAGATTGCATGGTCTAGCATATTTCTACTGTTATTTTATTCAAAACTTTAGTAGCATTATTTCAATTGTCACCGAGGATGGTCGGTTCGTGTGGACTCCCAAAGCTGAAAAATTGTTTTATGTTTCGAAGACCACGATAACCCAAGCTCCTGTTTAGCACTACCAAATTTTAGTGACATTTTTAAGGTTGAGTGTGATGCATCTCGTGTGGGAATTGGTGGAGTTCTTAGTCAAAATCAATAGCCAATAGCATTCTTTAATGAGAAACGGAACAATTCAAGGAGGAAGTATTCTACATATGATAAAGAATTTTATGCTATTGTTCGGAGTTTGGATACCTGGCGTCATTATTTTCTACCAAATGAGTTTGTATTGTTTTATGATCATTAGTCGTTGAAGTATATTAATAGACAAGAAAAGTTGAGTGCAAGACATGTTAAGTGGGTCGAATATTTGCAAGCCTTTTCGTTCATGATCAAGCATAAATCTAGGTCACAAAATCAGATTGTCGATACCTTGGTCGACATCATTTACAAGTTACATCCATGCAGATGTGCATGCAAGGATTCAAGGTATTTCATAGTTTGTACTACGAAGATCCTGATTTTGTGACATATAGAGAAATTGTGGTTTAGGAACCTACAAGGAGTTCTTTACCATCGATGTGTACATTTTTAAAAGGGATCGCCTTTGTATTCCCATGATCTCATTACGGGATTCCATTATACTCCAAAGTCGTGTTGGTGGACTCGTTTGAAATTTTAGAGGTGATGAGACCTTGACATTAATCTGTGCCAAGTTTTATTGGCCTCGTATGTAGAAGGATGTTACTAGGATAATGGTAAGGTGTCAGATTTGTCATTTGGCCAAAACTCATCGTCTTGTCCCTATTGCTCCGTGGGAAGATGTGAGTTTGGATTTTGTCCTAGGATTGCATCACACGTAGTGACCAAAGGGTGCAGTCACGGTGGTGGTTGACCGATTTTAAAAATGGCTCATTTTATGTTGTGTTGCATGATGTTTGATGAAAGTTAGGTGGCACATATATAATTATATGATATTGTCAAGTTGCATGCACTTACTTCTGATCGGGATGTCAAGTATGTGAGCCACTTTTAGCGTACTTTGTGGACACAATTGGGGTCAAAATTGCAGTTCAACGGTTCTCATCACCATCCACAAACTGATTTCAGACTGAAGTTTCAAATCGTAGTTTGGGAAATTTATTGCAAAACTTGATTAGTCACGGTCCAAAACAGTGGGAACTTACTCTTCCAAAAGCATAATTTGCTTATAATCACTCGATTAACCGTATTACGAGCAAGAGTCCATTTGAGATTTTGTATGTTAGAAACCCTATCACCCCGATTGAATTAGCTCCTCTAACTATTTTTGATCAATTTAGTGTTAAAGGAGGTGAGAAATCAAGTCAAATTAAAGAGATTTACCAACATGCTTTCATGTAGATTGAGAAGTATAAAAAATAGTATGTTGCTCGTGCTAATAAACATTGCAAGCGGGTTGTTATCGTGAAGGTGATCTTGTATGGATACATTCGAGGCATGATAGGTTTCCAACATGAATTTTAGTGGGCTCTAGCCAAGAGTCGATGATCCTTTTCGTGTTGTGAAGAAACTAAACAACAATGCATACAAGATTGAGTTATTTTGTCATTATAATATGTCTGCTACGTTCAATGTTGCAGATTTGTCACCTTTCGTTGGGATTATGAGGATGAAGTAGACTTGAGGTCTAATCCCTTTCAAGAAGGGTGGTGGGGGTAATGAAGGTGGTATAAGTGATAATGCATGGATTGATGATGTTAGCACTAGTAGGAATCGAAGTATGATAACATCAGCGACAAATCTACCGAAGTGATCCAACTACTCAGAATTTGATGAAATTCGCACACATTATGTAAAATGGGCTGATTAAGAGAACTCATTGCTTTTCCATGACATGTGGTGTTTTTCGTCCATTAGGGGTCGTTTAGGGCCTCAAAACACGTTTTTTCATTTGCGACAACTTTTTATTTTGAGTTTTGATTTAGATAAGTGATTGGGGATTTTATCCTAATCAATTATGATCTCCTAGGGTTGATGAATGAAGTTTATCTTCTCTTCCTTATAGTTATCTCGTTTTCATTGTTTGTAGGACAAAATTTTCGATTATTAATTAAGAATCCAATTTTTGATTGTATTCTTATTGGTTTTACTTTGTCAATCATTCCAATTACATGAGCATCAAAAACTCTAAAGAAACTCTCAAAAAAAATCATTTGCCAAGCAAGATCTCTTTTTGTTTGTAATCAAATTAACTCATGTTGCAAAACTTCTCAGCTTCTCTCCTCGATCATAACTAACACAAATCCTATAAATTTTGAAGTAATTCGAATTCGTATTATCTATGAAACTATATAATAAACATAGTTGCCAACTATTTATTTCATATATCTAAATACACAATTGTGTAACGTTATGTTAAGTTTTTGTTTTCTTTTCTTCTAATAGTATCATATAGGAAAATCTTCAGAAAAGTCCCAAACTTTGGGAAAAGTTACACTTTTGTCCCAACGTTTTTTTTTGAACAAAAAAACCCAAGAAACTGGTTAAATTGAACATTTCGGCCCTATTTTACCAGCGACCCTCATTTAGCTAGTTAAAATTGCTTATGTGGCCAGGATTTGCTTAAGTAGGTTCATTCGATCTCATTCATACACACACATACACATACTAGAACTTACCTCTCTCATTTCACATTCTCCCTCCCCCTCAGTAAAATAGGGTTTTTACCCCCGTGCAGTTGAAATCATGGAGGACATCCATGATTTTGATACAATACATGTGGAGCTGGATGCGTACTTCAAAAAGAAACAAGTTTTCCGATGCAAAGACGAATTACTCAATATTCTATGTGAAGAAGATGATGACGAGGCAGTAGATGATGCTCTAACTGAAAATGATGTTCATGTTGGAAACGATGCTCAAATTGGAATCAATAAAGAAGAATCAGACGAAGATTATCTAGAAGGTAGTAACGAGGAAGATAATGATGAGGAATTTGAGTATTCCACCCACAATCCAAAGGTGAAATGGAACAAAATGATAACAACACATGGTGAAAGGTACGAATCCCCACATGAACTGAAATTGTGTTTAACAAACTATGCTGTTAGTAAGGGTTTATAAATTTGTTTAAAAATGTGATAGTGTTAGACTAGTGGCAATAAGTGATCATGAGAAGTGCCCATTCATGGTTAGGGCTTCTTGGATGAGTACTGAAAGGTCATTCCAAGTAAAAAAGATGATAGACATTCATAAATGTGTTAGGAATTTTAAGAATTCAAGGCTTATGGATCCTACCTGGTTAGCTAGGAAATTTGTGAAGGAGTTGATTAGGAAACCTAATTTAAAATGCAAGGAGATGCAGGTAATTATAAAAAGTAAATTTCATTTCAAAATTTCATGGTCAAAGTGTTATACATCAAGGATGAGGGCACTGTCATTAATTCATGGGAAATTAAGTGACCACTACGCAAGAGTTTGGGATTGTGGGCATGAGCTACTGAGATCCAATCCAGACAACACAGTTAGGATTACAGTTACTATAAAACCTGATAATACCACAACATTTCATTGATTCTACATTTGTTTTAAAGAAATAAGAGAAGGGTGGAAAAAGGGATGTCGTAGGGTAATAGGATTGGATGGTTCTTTTTTGAAGGGACAATGTAAGGGTGAGCTGTTAACTGCAATAGGTAGGGATGCCAACAATCATTTGTATCATATAGCTTGGCTAGTTGTTGATTTAGGGAACAAGAACAATTGGAAATGGTTCCTGGATTTGGTTAATGATGATATTGGATTGTAGGGTGGAAGGGGTGTGTGTGTGTGTAATCAGTGACCAACACAAGGTAAAGTAACTATCTCTTTATTTTCAATACTTGCAATTTATTTACAATAGTGTGTGTTGTTGCTAATTAAGTTTTTTTTCATGCTCTAGGGTCTTGTTGAAGCTAGTAAGGATATTCTACGCTATGTTGAGCACAGGCAATCTGCTAGGCATATTTATGCCAATTTCAGAAAAGTTTATAGTGGAGTGGAGCTCAGAAACATGTTTTGGGCAGCTACAGATCATCTCATGGAAAGGGAACCAACTTCATGGTGCATGGCTTATTTCTCTACTGGCTTGGCTTGTGAGGCTGTAGAGAATGACATTGTTGAGTGTTTCAATGCAATAATTGTAGAAGTAAGAAAGAAACCTCTACTGACTATGCTTGAAGATATTAGGCTTTACATGATGGAAAGGGCTTACAATCTGAAACAAGAGGCTGAAAACTGGGTTGGTGAAGTTTGTCCTTCAATGGTAACAAAGATGGAAGAATTTAAAGAAGACATTAAGTAAGTATTTTCAATTGTTTTGTTTTTACATGTTTATATTTGTATCTTATGTTCTATCTTATGTGTTTACAGAGGTTGGTATGTATGTCCAAGTGGAGTGAATGAATATGAAGTAAGGAATGAGTTTCAAAACTATGGAGTTGACTTGAAGGAAAAATGTTATGCTTGTAGATTATGGGAGTTTTCAGGGTTACGTTGTGTGTATGCACAAGTGGCAATTTTGTACACCAATCAAGATCCAATTAACTTCATAAGTAGTTGGTTCAGCAAGAATCTTTACAAGGCAACTTATGATTAGAACATACTCCCAGTTAATGGAAGTAACTTATGGGAAGAAACAAGTTACACCAAGCCCCTTCCACCCATTAAAGGAGGATGCCAGGACGAACAACTGTTAAAATAAGAAGACATGTTTCAGAAAATCAAGATAAGTACTCTCAAGTGTTAAGAAAGGGTAGAACTGTCCAGTGTAAAAATTGTCTACAAAGGGGACACAATAAAAATCATGCAAGAATCCTATAGTGGTTCCTGAACCTCAACCTAAAAAAAATGGGTAGGCCTAGGTTGGAACCTGATTTGCTGAACTGGTGAGGAAATAAAAGAGGATCTAGAGGTGGTGGAAAGGGTGGTGGGGGGATAAATATAGGTGGTAGGGGATCAAGTGGAAGAGGCAATAGAGGTGGTGGTAGGGGATCTGGTGAAGGAGTCCAAACAGAATATGGTGAGGGTACATCTGAGTTTCCTAAATATGAGCCTAAAAATGTTGCCATTCCAATTGTTGAGAATGAAAATGGTGCGAGTCCATATGTTCACAATCATATAAGGATATCAACTTACAACCTAAGGAAATCAAATTACACTACATAAGAGATCATGGCTGGTCTTGGAATCAGTGAAGTAGAATTACAACAATTTGAAGGTCTTGGATTGAGAGAAGCAGATCTAGAATAGTTTGAAGACATGGATGTTGATATGTCACATGTATTCTTTCTCATTGTTCATTTTGTGATATTAAATCTTGCTAACTGGCCTTTTTGTTATGCTTGTTACAGGATTTTGGAATTGCTAGCCAAATAATAGTTGAAGAACTCCCTACAACTCAAGCACTTGGAGATGAGGAAAGGATGAATGAGGAGGATGTAATAGATGAGCATGGGATGGGTGAGGTAATGATGATTGAGGATGACATAGATGAGAAGGGGATGGGTGATGAAGGGATGAATGAGGAGGGCATGGATGAGCAAGGGATGGTTAATGAAAGGATGAATGGTGAAAGGATGGATGGTGAGGGAGAAATACCTGTCACACAACAATTGAATCAAGTTAGAAGGAGGCCTGAAAAGAGGAGCAAAGTGAATCAAGTCAGAAGGAGGAAGCCTTCATAAAGGATAATGGAGAGCAAGTTGAAAAAGGTGGTAGCTGTCAAGAAAGGAAGGGGGATGAGTTCATCCAACCCCCTTAGTCTATAATAGGGTATTTCTAATACATAATTTTGTTAAGAACATGTATAAAACTTTTGGGTTTGGTCAAATGTTGATAACCCGTTTTGTTGATAAGCCTCTACTATTGACAGCCCCTTTTGTTTATAGCAACATAAACTATAGGCTTTGGGCCCCTTGATCATGTTTTTGGGCATTTACATAGCTAGCCATAAAACTTGTTTGACTTTGGTTAATATTACTTCATGTTCTATAATTTACACTGTTTATGTTTGGTTATATTGATTCCTTATTTATATGGATTCCAGTCATGCATACATTACTTGTGCTTACAATGTTTACTTATATGGATTCCAGTCACACATGATTTAAGTCATGCATGATTCCAGTTATGCATGATTCCAGTCATGCATGATTGACTCCATTATGTATTGATTCCTTTTATTTAATGATTCCAGTCATGCATGATTGACTCCATTATGTATTGATTCCTTTTCTTTAATGAATCATTATGTATTGAGTCCTTTGTGTATAAAGTCCATTATTAACTTATTGCAGTCATCCATTGATTCCATTCATTGATTACAATCAACACATTTATAGTTCATACATAAACTAGTTGCTTCATTCATAATCAGACGAGACACAAAATACTACATTCGTAGTAACCCAACAACCCTTAGTCACAACCAAAACAAACACAACTAAAATACATTAAAACAACTTTCTATCCTTCTAATCCTTCAACATAACCCACAAAAACACAAAAGAAACCACAAAGACATAAAGCAATGATTTCCATCTTCCTCCTTCCAGTGCTTATTGTGCAACTGGTTGTTGTGCCATTGGTTATTCCACAACGTCTACAAAAAAGTTCCCAGCTGGTTATTCTTGCCTAAACTCCCCAAATATTCCATCGTTCTCCAAATTCACATTGTTGTGAAATGTTAATAGGAAATTTTCATACCACTGGTTTGGTAGAGGAGGATCCACCCAACAAAAGTACTTGCAATCTTTGAGTTCATTCTGGTAATTTGGGCATCTTATAAACCTTCTTCATGGGTTTAATGGAGTCCATAAAGTCCATCTTCCTACTGGATCACCACAGTAGCACTTGTTTCTGAGACGATTCATCGAAGATGAAGAAGACGAAGAAGACATTCGTCTTGGTCCTCCACTGCTCCTGCTTCAATCGTCGTCTGCTAGGGCACGAATGAAGTTTTCCATGATATTTACATTTAATACAAGGAAATTAAATGACTCACCAACCACCTCAGCAACTCCTTGCCACATAAACAATTTAATCGGATAAATGAGGGTCGCCGATAAAAGAGTGTCGAAATGTTCAATTTATCTGGCTTCCTAGGTTTTTTTGTTCAAAAAAATGTTGGGACAAAAGTGTAACTTTTCCTAAAAGTCTGGGACTTTTCTGAAGATATATATATATATATATATATATATATATATATATATATATATATATATATATATGTATACACACACACACACAACTTATTGTTAACTTAATTAGTTAGTTGCCACGTGTCCTAATTCAGTTAACCTGCTTGTTGTGAATTAGTTGAGAGTTAGTTGTTCTTGTACATATAGTTGTATTTCATTTCTATGTATTGTAACTTTTGAGTAATTCATCAATCAAGAAATGTTTCTCTCTCTCTCTCTCTCTCTCTCTCTCTCTCTTTATTCCTTTGAATCAAACATGGTATCAGAGTGTGTAAGTTCCCGATTCGATTTGTTAAGCTCTTGATTCGATTTGTTCATACAATCATTTTTTTCGTTTCTTCTTCCTCTATTTTTTATCATGTCTCAGTCACAGGGTCAATCTTCCAATTCTGGAAATTCTAATAATCAAGATTGTTCAAATCCTTATTATCTTGGGTCTTTGGATAATCCTGGATCGATGATCGATTCTTGTTTCCATTGTATTTAATGGCATCAGATTCATGGATTGGAAACGTTCAACGACGATAGCAATAACTACAAAGAATATATATGGTTTTGTTGATGGCACAATTGCTCAACCATCTGCAACATCTGAGTACTATTCCATATGGTTTCATGTTAACTCTATGGTAATCAGCTGCATCCTCAATTCACTACAAAAGAACATCATTGACAGTGTACTGTTTTTGCATTCCACTCATGATATTTGAAAGGAACTGAATCAAAGATATGCTCAATCCGACCGAGCTTTGATCTGTCAAATTCATCAACAACTCTATTCTATCTCAAAAAATTCTGATGATTTCTCAACATATTTCACAAAATTATCTAAAATTTGGGACGAATTGAGAATTATACAAGATTTGCCTAACTTTCATGTGGCACTGTGTATGTTTCCTTGATCAAGAATGAATAACAAATAAGAAGATTGAAAGAACGCATAGATGTATCACAAAGTTTTTTCACTAAGAAAAGTTCTCACAAAGAGAACAAGCACAAAGCTCTCTAGGGTTCAATGATCAACCGATGATCAGAACCCTAGTATATAAAGAAAATAAAATATGTTGTGAATCCTTACAAGACAAGGATATCACCTAATCTACTATAATAATAGAGTATATCTGATATCCCTAAGATATAGGATCTATTAACTAACTACGTATATATCCATATATGCAAGATATTACATTTATATAGTTTACATGTTAACACGACATTGTAGAATTAACTTCACACTGGTGCTGATGAGAGTGTCAGCGTGAAGGTTTTGCATTATCAGATTCTAAGGTGTAACATCCATAAAAATCACATGAAATTTAAACTTTTTAAAGAAACCCCAAATCATAGAATGTTTAAAAAATAATTCTTTTCAAAGTATTGTTCCATATCAGAGTATCCCATAGATTAAAAGTACATAAAGCAGAGGATGTGTACGGTCACGCCTTTGCCTTCCCGCGATCATCCGAAGTACCTGAAACCACAACTAAAAACCGTAAGCCAAAGCTTAGTGAGTTCCCCCAAAGTATCGACACATAAACAGGTAACATGTACAACACCATGTCCCCAGGTCCAATAAACCATCGGGTTGGAATGCCAATATACTATAGGTTCGATCAACCATCAGTTTGGAATACCCCATGCCCAATCAGCCATCGGGTTGGAATGCCAATATACTATGGGTCCAGTTAACCATCGGGTTGGAATACCCCAGACCCAATCAACCTTTGGGTCCAGTCATCCTCGGGATGGAATATCCCAGGTTGGAATGCCAATATACAATGGGTCCAGTCATCCTCGGGATGGAATACCCTCGGGCCCAATCAACCATCGGGTTGGAATGCCCCCGGTCTGTTGTCTCATGCACAAAGCAGTAAATCCTCAATTACCAACCAAATATGTACACATATAACAGATAAACTTATAATCAGTCAATAGACAATCAGACAAATCTACATATAACTAAGCATAGCATCATCCTATCTACCAGGATACCGATCTAACAGATCACTATGACATGATAATATACTACCACATAACAGGATATCTAATCCAATGGGTCAGCCTTGGTGCCTTCAACCTGTAAGTACAGTGAGGAAAGCTCACCTCACAAACTGGACAAAAGTTGATGAGACCTCGACTCCGAATCTCAGTTCTAACCCTCACCTATCCAACCAAATGACCAATCACAATCAAAATCCTAAAATACCCTTAGGTCAAACTTGGTCAAATTCAAAGTCAAACTGGTCAAATCAAATTAGTCAACCCAACCGAGTCAACCCAGCTGAGTCACCAAAGAGTGAGTACGCGGGGTGTACCCCAAATGTATGTTGGGCGTAGTTGAATGTTGACCACCATCGGGGTGGTTGACCTCATAAGCGGGGCGTACTCCAGGTACGCGGGACGTACTCCCAGACTCCCAAAATCCACATGAAGAGCTTAATGGCTTAAGCTCTCACATCCATCTTTTAGATCCATGGCTAAAATACCCTCAAAAGTCATAAAGTTTCCAACTTTATGACTTTGCCTGTCCATTAAGTGCTTAACTCAACTTCTTAATCCATTAATACCTTCTAAATGATGCATGGAGCAAAACCAACCATTTGGAACCCATTTTTATGACTTAAGAGCCATCCAAAGGTCTGAAAGGACAGCTTAATGGGTCAAGAAAATGCTATGTTCATGAATCTCCAATTTGGGGACAAAAAGGGCCAAAAATCATTTCAACACAAGATCTAAGTGAAACTTCACCAAGTTCAGAACTTGATAGCTCAAAATGGTGCCAAAAGGTGGTGTGATCCTATATCTAAAGATCTTCACTCCTCCAAGGTGGTCTCTCCTTCCTTCCTTCTTCTTCAAAATCACAAAACACACACTCTCAAACTTATAAATTCTTCACAAGGTGGATTAAGGTTGCTAAAACATATCAAGAGGATGGAGGCTGATGAGGTGAGGGGAAATGAGGCTATAATGGGGTTTAAATATGAGCCAAACCCTAAAAATTAGGGTTTGCATGCATGGCACGTACGCCCTACGTACATATGTACGCCCAGCGTACTAGGGCGCGCCCTAGTACGTTCAGTGTACACACGTACACATAGCATACTCCCTCAACCCCAATATTACGAAAATGTCACTAAGGCCTTCATTGCACACTTTCATTTACTTAGGGTCCAAATTGCAATATAATAAAATTATAGGGTCAAAATTAGAAGTACCTTATCATCGACATGTTACATAAGGTTTCCTTACAATCTCCCCAATTTGATGATGTCAAAACCCAAAATCCAAAATCTTTAAAATCTTCTTTTGACTGATATTTCTACCCATTCGAAGTACACATCTTTTGACTGATATTTCTCCCCCTTAAAAGTACACATCTTTTGACTGATATTTCTATATCTATCCGAATCCAATATTTCTCCCCCCCCCCTTAACATCATCTGAATGTGAAAAATCTCCTGCTTAGTAGCAACTTTATATTATAGATCAATGAGGATAGAATAATCATTAAGAACAAGGTCTTCAGTGAATGAACACACTTATTAGGCATCAGTTCCAGCTAATGAGGTCTTCAATGAAAGATGCTCTTTGTGTTGATAGGCTTATACACACATAATAACTTTATCTTCAGCAAATTAGCTTATGGATTTAGCAGAAACGTCAAGGACCAGCTTTAGTTAGAGGCCTTTAGCTTTAGCAATGTACAACTATCAACTTTTATGGTGAGAAGTATCAACAAGGAAAGAGTCAGAAACAATGTATAGGATAAGCATCAGAATGATAGGAGGGTCTTTGGTGTATCACACTATTATGTTGTGGAAATAGTATATCATTTACACGGAGTTGCGAAGTCTCATCAGTGTGTGTTTCTGCATATTGAATCATTGACTACTGTTATCAGGAGAAATATTTCGATAAGAAAGGGATAATGCATGTAATTCATTTCGGTATGCAATGTACCCATCGGCATCAGTGTCGAATTTTTATTAATGTATGTATTTTACAATGAATCATTAAATTCTTTGATATAAGCTTTGTAGGGTGTGAATGGGTTGGTACGTGTAATATATCACAATACATGATATATCCATGGACACAAAATTTTCAAACACTCATCAATGTCTGGTATTTTGATACTGAATCATAAAGATTTTAAGAAGAAATCAAAGGCAATAACGGATTGGTGCGTGTGATAAACTACGACACATAGCTTAACCATCGTCACATATTTTTCAATTTCTCATCAGCGTATGATATTTGATTGTGAATCATAAAGCTTTTAAGAAGATATTAAGGGTAAGAAGGGGTTGGTGCATGTGATGGACTATGGTACATAGTCTAACCATCGACACATAATTTCAAATTTTCATTAGTGTGTGGTATTGCACAGTGAATCGTCAAGTCCTTATACTAAAAGACTTGGAGTGAGAGAATGGATGTCTCAATCATACTGAGGTGAAATCAGTGTGAATCATAAATGGTGTCTGTGACAACCCGAAATTTCCAAGCTTGTTTAATTAATTAAACCTATCACTGTTATACTCATTTGGCTTCCAGTTATCACTGTTTGGAACCTGTTTTGAGTGTTCTAACCCTAGTATATCAAAGGAATAAGATATTGGGAATAGCAGCTTAAGTTCTTAAATGCCTGCAACCGTAAACCTCCTCAAAAAGGGAGTTTACGGTCAATACCAATGAGTTTACGGTCATGGTGACCGTAAACCCATCCCTATATATAGGGAGGGTGATCACTTCATCCATTCTTTTCCCTCTTTCAAGCCTTAGAATCGATTCTCTCTCAAAAAACATAAACTTTCGCTTCCAAATCTTCAAGAACAAGTAAGTGATTCCTTCTTTGTGTGATAGATCCTTCCTAAATCCATGTTTCACTCTTGATTCATCCAAGGGTTTCATCTTTTATCTAGATCATCAAAGATCCTCAAGAACACGGTTGTGTTTTGGACCTAAAACACCTTCTTTGCCTTCAAAACTGTCAGTATCATCTTCCCTTTCATGAATCTAGTTACAATCCTTCATTTTGGACTTAAGATCGTCACTCTTTACTTGAACAAAAGATTTTACGGTCTATGAATCTTCATAGACCATAAACTCTTATAAAGGGTGTTCTTATAGCCTCTACCCTTCGCTAAGCATGGTCCCTAGAATCCGATGCCTTCGAATGAAGCTCTTGAAAACCATCATTTGTGCAAGATTTGATGAGTTTACAGTTGAATCTCCTTAGACTGTGAACTCCATGACCGTAAACACTAAGACAGTAAACACCTAAGACCGTAAACTCCAAGGACCGTGAACACTTGGACCGTAAACTCCAATGGTCATACCTCTTTGACCGTAAACTCTATAGGGTGGCCATATACCCTAGTTATGCAATCATATGTGATTGTATCCCATAAATCTTAGAGTTTCCTAACCAATAAGGGTGTTACCCTTCTTATTTAGTCGTCTATACACTAAATTCATACACATACATGTCTATATATGTCTATTAGGATCATTGTGTGCTCAAGGTTACATCTGACACTCTACAATCCTTTTCCAACCACACGTCAGAACCACTCACTACAGGTGAGTTCATACCCCTTAATCAACCTTTGAAATGATTTTAAATGCTTTTATGGGGGGGGGGGGGGGGAATACAAGTTGAAACATTCTAGTTTTTATATTAATCACATGTGATTAATAACTAGAACAAACAGAAAGATTTTCTATTACTTTCAAATTGTTATCAAACTTATGGATTTCAAATACTTCAAAACATTTTATCAAGCTCTTTTAAATGCTAAATCCTTTATCAAACTCTTTTAAACTTATATTATTGTCAAACTCATGTCTATACAGATATATTTATATAAGTAAGATTTGAAGGACTTAGGACTGATAGCTTACTTTATTCATGTTCCTTGTTTGGTTGTGGACTTAGAGTACCCTGTTATTTGTCCGAATGTCGTTGAAATCTTAGTTATATATCATATATATGTGTTTAGATATAAAAGCTTTTACTTCAGTTCAATACCTTTGGGTAGCAAAGGCATACAAACAACATTACTAGTAAACTATAATAGGTATAGTTTAAGAGATTACTACTCACTATGACTAGTACAATGAAACATACAAGAGTCAGTTCACTTATGAGTCGATACAAACCTACTATTATGAGAAAAATACACACTATACATTGTACAAGAGAACATACTATACACTAGTGCAGAGAGAACATTACTACACTATGACTTACTATACAAACACTAGGATACGATAATTTAAATGTGAAATACTACTTCAAGATACAACAATACATTGTTGTATCCCTTTGTAACCAGAGTCTCCTGGAGGGAGAGCGGGCATCGTGTGTATAGATCTATACGGGACAGACACTCCCACACCCCGACTGCTAGCTACAGTCCCCAGCCGGTAAGGCCAAGGGGTGACAAAATGTCACCTCACTATTTTATGACGCCAGAAGGTCGTCAAGTATTCAGCCGTCGATCAGCATGGTTACAAACTAATTCACATCTAAACCTTTAATTAACAATTAAAGGCAATAGGACTCATTAAGGAGTATGGTACATTTAATACGACCTTGAGTCTTCATTTCTATCATTTAATAGTCAGTAGTGTCACTGCTGATGTAGAACATACTATTTTCCTAGTAGAGAATAGGAATGATTGGGAGAAAACATACTTTTGCACAGTAATAAAGTACTACTTTATTTTTCCCACTATTACAAATACATATACAAACATTACATTTTTATACAAGAACAAACATGTAAAACAGTCGGGCCTCGGGTAGAAGGCTACATTATTTATAAGCAGGAAATATAGGATTTTCTGGGAAAACTTTACAAACTTTTCAAGGTTTTAATACAAACATATTGTGGCTTTTAACTACTAAATGACACTAAATACTTATGAACTCACCAGTATTTTCTGCTGATACTCTCTTTCAAAATAACTTGTATTCTCAGGGAACCAGTAAGACAGGTACACTCATGCAGCTTTTGAAGGACGGAGTGGATCCAAGACTCGTCTTTATTTTGTTTATACATTTTTGGTGTCATTTAAACCTTACAAAAGAACACACATGTATTTAATTATTCTATTAATGCAATGGATGTTGTTGCTTGTTTACTATTATACATTGTTATGATACTCTACATGACGTCCTCCGCCCCAGAACGTTTCCGCCGTTCCGGTTTTGGGGTGCGACAGATTGGTATTAGAGCATTGTTTATAGTGAATCGAGTATATCAACCCATAAAACATATACAAACTATAAACGCAACGGGATTAATATACTCTGACCAAGAGTTTATACTTTTAAATAATAAAATATTTAACTAAGTATACATACCTGCATTCATACTAAAATCAGTGTCATTAAGATAGAACAAAAGTATTACGATTGTTGAACAACACGATTATGCTTAGAGACATATAGTCAAACCTGGGAGGATATAGCCTGATCAACTATATTTTCCGAGGAGTGACTAGCATGTGCCTAAGAATGGTTGTGGTGTTGCAACAAGTCTAAAAACTTACCAACACTACTACAACGAGAACATTAGAACAAAACATAAACCTAAAATACTATAGGAGTATTTTGTGTTACTATAATTACTTATTTGAGAGCTAAAAAGGTCTTTACTAGTAGGTCAATAGTTGCTAAGTGGATACGCTAAGGTTATATGTGACTAAGGTGTTATAGACTTAGAATCTGTGACCTTTGCTTTACTTCATGTTCCTTGTTTGGTTGTGGATTTAGAGTTAAGGTCACTTATTCGAAGGTCTATCCTGTTTTGATTACATGTAACTGGTATGCACTATACAAGTATTGAAGTAACTAGTAAGGATCATCTTATAATTATCTTAAGTAGTACGTCTATTTTTATAAGATTCTTATACCCCTTTTCTCGCGTAGATATCATGGTTGGATTCCATCCCCACGGCGACCCGTACTTCCCAAACCAAGGCAATGCTGGATGGCTTGAAGAAGAGCCAGAAGATGATCATCCAATACCTTTGGATGATCACCTCGCAGAAGGTTTTTCGGATGGTTCTGACTCCGAGCCAGAAGTCAACAACCTGCCTCAAGATGCCCAAATCCCAAACCTCAACCCCCGACCAGCATTTCAAGGCCCCACACCTTTGTGGGCGACAAACTTGAACCAATGGAGCCATGAACAGGGTCAACCTCTACCCTACAATGGAGCTTTTACAATATAAGCGAGGGAGGCTCAGATGACCGAGTCCTACCCATTATGGTCCGCAGGATTGCTCGGAATGTGGAGCAAGGTCGAGCAGCCATCGACCGAGTCATGGAAATTGATGCCAACTCTGGCGTTAACACGATCCGCATTCGCCAACTCGAAGAGGCTATGGAAAGGACTAGGAGAACCAATGAGGCTCTACAGCAACATCTAGCTGCATCCCGAGTTGAAGTCATGGAACTCCGAGTGCGTCAGAGGGCGCATGAGCGACATCTTCAAGAAGTTGTACGCCAATTCTCAGATCTAAGGGTTCGCCCGAGGGATACCCGTCGCCGGTAGAAGATGTCCTACTTTCTTTTGGTTTAGAGGAATAGCCTTTTTTATTTATTCTCTATTAAGCACTTGTCTGTAAAATATTCCTATCTTTCAAGAAGTTTAACTAGACTTCTAAGCTGCCAACATTTTCCCTATATGTTTTGATGTAAGACCTACTATTAGGTCATTTTTCCCGAACTCCTTTACATCATTAATACCAGTAATATTGGCAGTTAGCTAATCTATTTGGAAGTCTTTACTCTTGCGTTTCCCTACTCTATTGTGGTGTCTCTATTTCAACCATACACTCATTCTAGTAGTTGGACTATGGCGATTAGCCCATGGATCACTCTCATCATACATACAATTGATTCTTACTATTATCACCATCTCTATGAATTTTTAGTAAAAGATACCACCCCGCAAGTGTCCGACCAGAGGCACGCCTGTAAATCAAACTCCACCACCATCACCTCCTCCGCAGTTCGATGCAGTGATGTTTCAGGCTGCTGTGACCGCAGCTGTGGCCGCAGCCATGACTCAAGTAAATTCTGGTGGTGCCAGTGGAGCTGGAACAGGCACCAACTCTAACCATGGTGAAAGCTAACCGCGTACACGGGAGTGTACCTATAAAGACTTCATCAGCTGCAAACCAGTGTTCTTCAACAGAACCGGAGGGATCATGGCGATGTCCCAATGGATCGAAAGAACAGAAGCAGTCTTTGAGATGTGCTCTTGTCCTGAAGGAAGCAAGATAAAATTTGCTGCCTGCACCTTCACTGAAAGGGCCCTGACATGGTGGAATGGCCATGTCAAATCACTCTTACTGGTAGTGGCTAACGCCATGGGCTGGGAGACACTGAAGGATCTGATGGCAAAGGAGTACTGCCCGAGGGTCGAGATTCAGAAACTCGAGGAGGAACTGTGGAACCTTAAGATGAAGGGTACCGACATAGTGGCTTATACAGCCAGATTCAGCGACCTAGTAACCCTATGTCCCAACATGGTCCCCACCGAAAGCAAGAAAATTGAGAGATACATCTGGGGTTTGGTACCCCCGTATCGAGGAAACGTCCTAGCATCGAACCCTGCAACCTTTGATAGCGCCAAGCAGTTGGCCCAAAGGCTTATCGATCATGAGGTTCCTTCTCCTCCAACAACAACTACAACTGCTGTCTCAGCACCAACCAAAGCGGCCGACAACAAGAGAAAGTGTTGGGACCGAAAGAAGGGTAAATCAGCTCAATCCTCTTCTAAGAACCAACAGGTTGTGGCTGTCCGTGCTGCCACAACTCCGGTTTCCCCTGTACCAACAAAGCCATATGCAGGAAGCCTACCCAAGTGCACTAAATGCAATTTCCATCACAACGGCCCTTTCCGGGAAATGCACTGCACCAACTGCGACCGGAAGGGCCATACTGTCCGGTTTTGCAAAGCACCACCAAGACCCATCACCCAGGTCCCTAGTACAGGAGTAAGCCAGGCCTGCTACGGGTGTGGAGAGACAGGGCACTTCAAAAGAAACTGTCCTAAAGCGGGGAATGCGGGAGGAGCAGGGAGACTACTTGCTATTGGCCACAATGAAGCAGTGGCAGACCCCACAATAGTCACGGGTACGTTTCTCCTCAATAACTCATATGCATGCGTCTTATTTGATAGTGGGGCAGAAAGGAGCTTCGTGAACCAAAAATTTAAACGTTTACTTAACTAATCACCGCAAGAACTAAAAGAAACCTTCGTCGTAGAAATGGCTAACGGGAAGACAAAGAGTTCTAATGAGATTTACATAGGTTGTACCCTCACACTAGATAATCATTCATTTCCAATCGACCTCATACACGTGGCAATCAAGAGTTTCGACGTCATTGTGGGCATGGACTGGTTGAGTCTTCATCGTACCGATATTCTGTGTTTCGAGAAAGCAGTCCGTCTAAACCTACCGAATAACGAAACCTTGTTGATCTACGGAGACAAACCCAGTACAAACCTTCGTATTATCTCGTGCATGCAAGCCCAAAAATACCTACGAAAGGAATATCGTGTGTTCCTTGCTCATATAGTCGATGTGAACCAGAAAACAAAAGACCTAAAAGACCTCCCCGTAGTACGCGACTTCCCCGACGTTTTTCCAGAAGAACTACCGGGTTTACCTCCCCAACGTCAAGTCGAATTCAGGATCGACTTAGTTCCAGGGGCTACCCCCGTAGCCAAATCGCCCTATCGTCTAGCACCTGAAGAGATGCAAAAACTGTCCGGTCAACTTAACGAACTGCTCAGCAAGGGCTTTATAAGACCAAGCTTCTCACCATGGGGAGCACCGGTCTTATTCGTGAAGAAGAAAGACGGATCGTTCCCTATGTGCATTGACTACAGGGAACTCAACAAACTTACGGTCAAAAATCGTTACCATCTTCCTCTCATAGACGATTTATTCGACCAGCTGCAAGGGGCGAGCTACTTTTCTAAGATTGCTCAGCAAGTGCTTGAGGAGGATGTTCCGAAGACAGCCTTCCGAACTCGTTACGGACACTACGAGTTCGTAGTGATGCCATTTGGATTGACTAATGCGCCCGCTCATGGACTTAATGAATAGGGTATGTCGTCCTTACTTGGATCAGTTCGTCATCGTCTTCATCGATGACATACTTATCTACTCTCGAAGTAAGGAGGAACATAGTGATCATCTACGACAAGTCCTAGGAACCTTACGATCGGAGAAGCTCTATGCGAAGTTCTCTAAATGCGAATTTTGGATCCGCAGATTCGAATTCTTAGGTCACGTGGTTAGCGAAGAAGGAATCCACGTGGACCCTTCCAAAACTAAAGCCATCGAGGACTGGTCAGCACCGAAGACGCCTACAGAAATTCGTCAATTTCTAGGCCTCGCTGGCTACTACCGCAGGTTCATACAGAACTTCTCTCGAATTGCGAAACCTCTTACGACATTGACCCAGAAAGGTGTGGCCTTTGACTGGGAAGAGAAACAAGAGAAGGCGTTTCAAACGCTGAAGCGAGCCTTATGCACCGCACCGATACTATCCCTCCCCGAAGGGATAGAAGACTTCGTAGTGTACTGCGATGCATCCAACCAAGGGCTTGGCTGTGTTCTGATGCAACGAGGTAATGTCATCATCGCCTATGCCTTAAGGCAGCTGAAGACACACGAGGTCAACTACACCACACACGATCTTGAGCTAGGAGCAGTTGTGTTTGCTCTGAAGATCTGGAGATACTATCTGTATGGTACGAAAATCACTATCTTTACAGACCACAAAAGTTTACAACACATATTCGACTAGAAGAAGCTCAACATGAGACAACGACGGTGGGTCGAGCTACTCAATGACTACGAATGCAAAATTCGTTATCATCCGGGTAAAGCCAACGTAGTAGCAGACGCCTTAAGTCGGAAAGAAGAAATTGCTACCTTCGTAAGTAAAAAGTTGTATCTGGATCTTAAAAAGTTATACTGGTGGCCTAACATCAAAGCAGAAATTGCTACCTTCGTAAGTAAATGCCTTACTTGCGCCAAGGTCAAGGTCGAATACCAGAAACCATCAGGTCTACTTCAGCAACCGGAGATACCTGAATGGAAGTGGGAGCGAATCACTATGGACTTCATAACCAAGTTACCCAAGACAACGGGTGGACTTGATACCATTTGGGTCATCGTCGATAGATTGACCAAATCTGCACACTTCCTGCCTATCAAGGAAACTGACAAGATGGAGAAGCTCACAAGAACATACATACGGGAGATTGTACGACTGCATGGTGTTCCTATATCTATTATCTCTGATAGGGATAGTAGATTCACTTCGAGGTTATGGCAGTCGCTACAAAGTTCCCTAGGAACGAGGCTGGACATGAGTACAGCCTACCATCCGCAGACCGACGGAAAAAGTGAGAGGACTATTCAAACCTTAGAAGATATGTTGCGAGCCTATGTGATCGACTTTGGGAAGGCATGGGATACTCATTTACCCCTTGTCGAGTTTTCCTACAATAATAGTTATCACACGAGCATAAAGGCTGCTCCATTCGAAGCCCTCTATGGCCGGAAGTGCAGATCCCCTCTGTGTTGGGCTGAGGTGGGTGACATACAGTTAGATAAAGGACGAATTCCTGACAGCACTCTCACAGGTCCGGAGATCATTCGAGAAACGACAGAGAAGATCGTTCGGATTCGTGAACGATTGAAAGCCTCTAGGGACCGACAGAAAAGCTACGCTGACAAGAGAAGGAAACCTTTGGAATTACAGGTGGGAGATCGCGTTCTTTTGAAAGTCACACCCTGGAAGGGCTTGATATGCTTCGGAAAGCGTGGGAAGGTCAATCCAAGATACATAAGGCCTTTCGAGATCCTCGCTAGAATCGGCCCTGTAGCTTACAAACTCAATCTACCCCGCGAACTCAGCAACGTACATTCTACCTTCCACGTCTCGAACTTGAAAAAGTGTCTATCCGATGAGACTCTTGTTATCCCACTCGACGAGATCGAGATCAACGAGAGCCTCAACTTAGTGGAAGAACCTGTAGAGATCATGGACCGAGAGGTCAAAAGGACGAAGCAAAGCCGTATCCCGATAGTGAAAGTTCGCTGGAATGCCAAGCGAGGTCCCGAATTCACTTGGGAGCACGAGGATCAAATGAAACTTAAATATCCTCATCTTTTTACTTAACTATTTGTAATAACTTAGTTGCTTAAACTCTAATTTCGGGACGAAATTCCCTCTAACGGGGGGATGATGTGACAACCCGAAATTTCCAAGCTTGTTTAATTAATTAAACCTATCAGTGTTAGACTCATTTGGCTTCCAGTTATCACTGTTTGGAACCTGTTTTGAGTGTTCTACCCCTAGTACATCAAAGGAATAAGAGATTGGGAATAGCAGCTTAAGTTCTTAACTGCCTGCAACCGTAAACCTCCTCAAAAAGGGAGTTTACGGTCAAGACCAATGAGTTTATGGTCATGGTGACCGTAAACCCATCCCTATATATAGGGAGGGTGATCACTTCAGCCATTCTTTTCCCTCTTTCAAGCCTTAGAACCGATTCTCTCTCAAAAAGCATAAACTTTTGCTTCCAAATCTTCAAGAACAAGTAAGTGATTCCTTCTTTGTGTGTTAGATCCTTCCTAAATCCATGTTTCACTCTTGATTCATCCAAGGGTTTCATCTTTTATCTATATCCTCAAGAACACGGTTGTGTTTTGGACCGAAAACACCTTCTTTGCCTTCAAAACCGTAAGTATCATCTTCCATTTTCATGAATCTAGTTACAATCCTTCATTTTGGACTTAAGATCGTCACTCTTTACTTGAACAAAAGAGTTTACGATCTATGAATCTTCATAGACCGTAAACCCTTATAAGGGGTGTTCCTATAGCCTCTACCCTTCCTAAGGCTAAGCATGGTCCCTAGAATGCGATGCCTTCGAATGAAGCTCTTGAAAACCATCATTTGTGCAAGATTTGATGAGTTTACGGTTGAATCTCCTTAGACCGTGAACTCCATGACCGGAAGGTCATTGGACCGTAAACACTAAGACCGTAAACACCTAAGACTGTAAACTCCAAGGACCGTTAACACTTGGACCGTAAACTCCAATGGTCATACCTCTTTGACTGTAAACTCTATAGGGTGGCCATATACCCTAGTTATGCAATCATATGTGATTGTATCCCATAAATCTTAGAGTTTCCTAACCAATAAGGGTGTTACCCTTCTTATTTAGTCGTCTATACACTAAATTCATACACATACATGTCTATATGTGTCTATTAGGATCATTGTGTGCTCAAGGTTACATCTAACACTCTACAATCCTTTTCCAACCACACGTCAGAACCACTCACTACAGGTGAGTTCATACCCCTTAATCAACCTTTGAAATGATTTTAAATGCTTTTATGGGGGGGGAATACAAGTTGAAACATTCTAGTTATTATATTAATCACATGTGATTAATAACTAGAACAAACAGAAAAATTTTCTATTACTTTCAAATTGTTATCAAACTTATGGATTTCAAATACTTCAAAACATTTTATCAAGCTCTTTTAAATGCTAAATCCTTTATCAAACTCTTTTAAACTTATATTATTGTCAAACGCATGTCTATACAGATATATTTATATAAGTAAGATTTGAAGGACTTAGGACTGATAGCTCACTTTGTTCCTGTTCCTTGTTTGGTTGTGGACTTAGAGTACCCTGTTATTTATCCGAATGTCGTTGAAATCTTAGTTATATATCATATATATGTGTTTAGATATAAAAGCTTTTACTTCAGTTCAATACCTTTGGGTAGCAAAGGCATACAAACAACATTACTAGTAAACTATAATAGGTATAGTTTAAGAGATTACTACTCACTATGACTAGTACAATGAAACATACAAGAGTCAGTTCACTTATGAGTCGATACAAACCTACTATTATGAGAAAAAGACACACTATACACTATACAAGAGAACATACTATACACTAGTGCAGAGAGAACATTACTACACTATGACTTAGTATACAAACACTAGGATACGATAATTTAAATGTGAAATACTACTTCAAGATACAACAATACATTGTTGTATCCCTTTGTAACCAGAGTCTCCTGGAGGGAGAGCGGGCATCGTGTGTATAGATCTATACGGGACAGACACTCCCACACCCCGACTGCTAGCTACAGTCCCCAGCCGGTAAGGCCAAGGGGTGACAAAATGTCACCTCACTATTTTATGACGCCAGAAGGTCGTCAAGTATTCAGCCGTCGATCAGCATGGTTACAAACTAATTCACATCTAAACCTTTAATTAACAATTAAAGGCAATAGGACTCATTAAGGAGTATGGTACATTTAATACGGCCTTGAGTCTTCATTTCTATCATTTAATAGTCAGTAGTGTCACTGCTGAGGTAGAACATACTATTTTCCTAGTAGAGAATAGGAATGATTGGGAGAAAACATACTTTTGCACAGTAATAAAGTACTACTATATTTTTCCCACTATTACAAATACATATACATACATTACATTTTTATACAAGAACAAACATGTAAAACAGTAGGGCCTCGGGTAGAAGGCTACATTATTTATAAGCAGGAAATATAGGATTTTCTGGGAAAACTTTACAAACTTTTCAAGGTTTTAATACAAACATATTGTGGCTTTTAACTACTAAATGACACTAAATAATTATGAACTCACCAGTATTTTATGTTGATACTCTCTTTCAAAATAACTTGTATTCTCAGGGAACCAGTAAGACAGGTACACTCATGCAGCTTTTGAAGGACAGAGTGGATCCAAGACTCGTCTTTATTTTCTTTATACATTTTTGGTGTCATTTAAACCTTACAAAAGAACACACATGTATTTAATTATTCTATTAATGCAATGGATGTTGTTACTTGTTTACTATTATGCATTGTTATGATACTGTACATGACGTCCTCCGCCCCAGAACGTTTCCGCCGTTCCGGTTTTGGGGTGCGACAGTGTCTAGCTCATCAACATGAAGTGGTTCATTTTTAGTATCATAGAGTTAAGTTGAATTCTAGAATCTAGGATTCACCGTTAATTCCTTTAATATGGTACAAGACAAAAATAGTAAAAAGGAAGTCAAGCTGGGAAATTGTCAAAATAAGAAATATACAACCTTTTCAGAGAAATCATAAAGACTTGATATGGAGAATTTTGAATTTAATGCTCATAAATTACTTTCGCTTTTCAAGATGCATGCCACACCAACTCCTGTCTATAAAATATGAATAGATTAGTGCAAACTCTATATTACAAAATAAAGAAAAGATGTTATTATCAATAGAAAACCAAATTATTTGCAAGGATTCCAAGCTTCAAGTTCATCACACTAAAACAAAATATAAAGAAACACAGTCTTTATAACCAACGAGTTAAGTGGCTGAAATATTTGTAACAATGGAGTTACCAAAATCAACTGGTAGGTATTTGAGGTTTTAAAGGTTTATGAGCCAGCAGATGGAATGTAGGAATCATTGTATCAACTATAAATTCTTGCATCCATGATGGGGGATGATGAAGAAGATATCATATTTCAAAAGAATGAAGCATTCTAGACATTTTGCCTTCACATCACCTCATTGCATCAGATGAAGGATCCTAAGATTACACCAAGAGCAAGAGATATTGTATGGTTAGAACATAAATCTTCGTTATCTCATGACGACAGTGATATGCTCTGTGGTGGTTAACTGAGGAAAAATCTCAATCATAGAGTCTTATACGTTTGAAAATGTTGGAGGGACGACATTATATTGAAAGGATGACTCGTTCTGAGATAAGTGCTTAAGAAGAAGAGGACATGATGGATAGATATTAGAATAATGAAAGCATGTAATGTATACTCCTTTGAAAAATATTGTTTACTTTAGAATAACTAGAGATGATAAAGGACTTATTTTTGTAAATTTGTGGTTTTTGAAAGCAATAAAAGAAAATAAAGACTTTTTTTATAGCTTTGTAAACCGAAGAGTAATTAGAGATACAATAAAGCAAGCCAAAAATTAAAGCAATGTTCGTGACAATATGCAAATAAGTTGTGACCTCAGGAAATGGAAAACATGGCTAGTTCACCTGTGAGAAATGTGATATTTGGTTTGTCTAGTGGCTTGGTGAAGATATCATCGAGTTGATTTTTAGTTGGAATGTACATATAATCAACCTTCACTTTTTGAAAATTGTCCCCGATGAAGTGATGTTGAATCTCTATATGTTTTGTTTTGGAGTGTTGAACTGGATTTTGAGTAATGAGAATAGCATTAGTGTTATCACAACAAATAGGAGTCTTTAGAACCGTAAATCCATAACAAGAAGTTGATTCTGAATCCACAGAATTTGAGCAAAACATCTTCTAGCGACAACATATTCAGCTTCAACAATTGAACACACAACAAAAGTTTGTTCCTTACTAGACCAACTGATCAATATGTTTCCTGAGAGTTGACATCCACCAGAAGTACTTTTTTGATCTAAAGAACAGCCTGCATAATCCGAGTCAGTGAAACCAACTAATTCAAAAGGTTAATCACAAGAATACTACAGTCTAAGATTTGGAGAATGCTTTAGGTATCTAAAGATCTGCTTGAAAGCTTTGAGATGAGACTCCTTTGGTAGGCTTAATAGCAAGCACAAATGCTGGTGGTGAACATGATGTCAGTGCAAATCGTTGTAAGGTATAGTAAAGACCTGATCATTCCTCGATACAATGTAGGATTGACATCAATACCATCATCGTTAGCATGAATCTTTAAAGGAGAGGCCATAGGAGTCTTGGTTGGCTTACAGTCACTGAAGGAGAATTTCTTTAACATATGTTGTACATATTTACTTTGACAGATGAAGATACCATCAAGAAGTTGTTTGAATTTCAGACCCAAGAAAAATGTTAATTCACCCATCATGATCATTTCAAATTTATGAGCCACAGGTTCAACAAATTATTTGCTCAAATCTTTATCATTTGATCAAAAAATGATGTCATCAACATATACTTGAGCAAGAAAGGTAATCGAACCTGACTGCTTGATGAACAAGGTATTATCAATGGCACCACGTTGATATCTATTCTGAACAAGATAGTTTGACAGAGTATCATACCAAGCCATGGGAGCTTGTTTTAGACCATAAACTGCTTTGTCCAATCTATAAACATGGTTTGAAAAACTTTCATCTTCAAAACCAGGAGGTTGTTTGAGAAAAACTTCTTCTTGAAGCACTCCATGTAGAAAAACAGTTTTGACGTCCATTTGATACACTTTGAAGTTTACAAATGATGCATAGGCGAGAAAGAGTCGAATTGCTTCGATTCTTGTAGAAGTAGCAAACGTTTCATCGTAGTCTAGACCTTCTAGTTGAGTAAACCCATGATCCACTAATCGTGCCTTATTTCTTGTAACAATTCCATCCTTATCCATTTTGTTCTGAAAAATCCATCGAGTGCCTATGATAGTTTTTTTCTCAGGGCGAGGAAAAAGAGTCCATACGTTATGACGCTCAAACTCATTAAGTTCATTTTGCATAGCTTTAATCCAGTCAACATCTTTCAGAGCATCATTTATCTTTTTGGGCTCAATAAAAGAGACAAAGTTTACATACAGACAAAAGTTATATGTAGCTTGTCGTCGAGTGCGAACACCATCTGAGATGTTTCCAATGATTTGATCGATGGGATGACCAGGATTACAACGTAAATTGATCACTGAAGAGCCAGATCCACTTGAGTCCCTAAAAGATTCCTCAGGGCATGGAGAAGGATCTTCATTCACAACAATAGGTGAAATATCCCTAAAAGCTTTGTCTTCAAGAGACGGGGATGTAGATGGAGGAAGATCAACTTCAAAAGAGATAATAGGTTCAATTAGCTCATAATCCTCGGATGGATAATGAGTGAGCTCATCTATAATTGACGCGGGATGATCAATTGGATGATTTACATAGGATTCATCATCGAATATCACATGAATTGATTCTTCAATAATCTGAGAGTTTATGTTGAAAACCCTAAAAGCTTTAGATTTATTTAAGTATCCCAAAAAGAAGCCTTCACCAGCTTCCGGTTCAAACTTGGTACGCTGATCCTTTTCATTCAAGATGAAGCACACACATCCAAAAACATGAAAGTAGGAGATATCTGGTTTTCTCCCTTTTAGCAATTCATAGGAGGTTTTCCAGTGACGCTTGAAAATAATAGATCTGTTTTGAGTATATCATGCAGTGTTCACGGATTCAGCCCATAAAGAGAGAGGTAGACTGAAGGGCCAATATATTTGGTTTGGGCTAGGCAACAGTGTATAGATGAGTTAGGGCATTTGTCAATGTATTTTGGATTCTTTTGTGTATGTTTGATGTATTCGGTCTAGGAAGCTTTCGGTTAAGGTGTAACCGAAAACCAGTTTTCGGTCTACTAACCAAAAACTGTTTTCGGTCCTTGTCAGTATATATAGGTGTCAGTCTGTCAAAGTTGAAGGGGTTGTACTTTGCTAGTTTTCGGTCCCTGAGTTGTATCAGACGGTTTCAAGTGTTTAATCGTATGCAAGCTCAGTTTCATTCATCTTCTACTCCATTTCTTCTTTGTTTTCTTATGCTTGATTGATCATTGGTGAAGATCCTTCCATCAAGGACCTTACAGTTGGTATCAGAGCTCAAACCGGTGTCAATCAAGTGTGTTTATTCAGTTTTCTGCTTCACAGTCGTATTCTTCACGTTCTCGGTCACTAGAAGCTTGTTTTTGCTCGCGTTTTGAAGATGAGATCACAATTTGCATCGTGTGGAATCGAGATCTGCTTGGATTTCAGCTTTTCAGTTGAAATCTTATTGTTTTCGGTTTGATCTTCATCAACCAAAAACATATCTTCAATTGATTTCTGTCCAGATCTAAGCTGTTTGGAAGCTGTGTTTGAGGTTTCAGTGTGTGGAAATCAAAATCCGATCGAAAATCTAAGTTTTTCATTGAAAACTGTTAGTTTTCGGTTCAATCTTCAGAAACTGAAAACTGTTCTTCAACCGAAATCCTTTGAATCTTCAGAAACGGAAAACTGTTCTTCAACCGAAATCCCTAGAATCTTCAGAAACCGAAAACCGTTCTTCAACCGAAATCTCTTGAGTCTTCAGAAACTGAAAACACCTTTATCATAATAAACCGAAAACCCTTAATCCTTCATAAACCGAAAACCCCTTATTATTAAGAAACCGAAAACCTCCTTTTACTTCAGAAACCGAAAACCTTATTTTTTTCCAACCGAATTCCTTGTTTTCGGTTATCACTACTCAGCCGAAAAACCTACTTACTTAATCCTTTTATTTGTTTTTCAAGTTAATTTTTTTATTAAAAAAAAATTCAAAAACAACAAAAATCAAAAACAAAAAAAAATGGAATCTCAAAGCATGACAGCTCACCATGAATTGGCTGCCATTATGGGAACCACTTCTCGAATTCCCCGACTGTTATCCGCAGAAGGATTTCCAGAATGGAAATATCGGATCGAAAAGTACATCAAAATGAAAGATTTCAAGATATGGCGAAGTATTTTGAGAGGTCCAATCCGCATCACAACAACATTGGAAGATGGCACGATAATGGACAAGTAAGTTGAGAATTACACTGATGATGATTTTGAGAGAGTCGAGGAACAAGAAAAGGCTCTTGCCACACTTACCATGGCATTATCTCTGGAAATTGCTCAAGGTTTCTGTGAGTATACATCAGCAAAGGCCTTATGGGAAGCACTGATCGAAGTATACGAAGGCAATGAAGACATGAAACAGAGTCGCCAAGACATGCTGCGACAAAAGTTTAACATGTTTAACCATGTCTTGGGAGAAACACTTGAGAATCAGTTGCAGAGGTTTATCACACTTACCACAGAAATGAGCTCTGCTAGTGTGATGGTTACTAGATCGGAGATCAACAAGAAGCTGCTGAATTCTCTACCAAAATCTTGGGATATGAATGTCTCAGTGATTAAAAAGACCAAAGATTTGAACCGTTTGAGTTTGGCGGAAACAATGGCGATCATTAAGGCTTGCGATCTCGATGATAACAAAGGGAGATTAACCATGTCAATTCATACTCCTCAGCAAATCTTGGGATCCAAACCACCAACAACACTGCTTTCTCAAGCTTTTCTACTCCTCAAGTTCATGTTCCTCAAGTTCAACCCTATGTGACTCATCAGCCAACCTCACACATGATCCCTCAAATGCAACACATTGAAGTTCCTCAACCTCAAACTTTAGCTCAACAAGTTGGTTCTAGTGTTGGTTCATCCACAGCAGCACCCATTCAATCTCATGGATTCAGTTCTCAAGTTTCATCATTGAAAGAGAAGGAAGAAAATTTGGCCCTCGCCACTGGTCTGGTGAACTGCTACAATGCTTTTGTGGCTGGAGAACTCTCCCCACAACTCTCATTTGCTGACCTAGACCAGATACATCCTGAGGATGTGGAAGAGATGGACATTACATGGCAAATGGCCATGGCGGTTTTCAGGGCAAAGCAGTTCTCCAAGAAAACCGGAAAGAACAATTGGAGTGTGAATTCAGACAAGAAAGTGGGATTCAAAAAAGGGAAGCTGCAATGTTACAACTGTCATGAGCCTGGTCATTTTGCAAGGGAGTGTCCAAAGCCAGACCGAAGAGAGAATTCTGAGCGAACCATGGTGTCGGTGACCTATGACAAGAGGGATCTGCTACAATTTGGAAGGTGGGATATACATGAGCTTTCTCATCATCAAATCAAGGTGGCTGAAGACCTTTTTGAGTCTGCTGCTAAGGAGTACACTTCGATGGTTGCTGATATTATTCAAAAGGAGATGTGGAATGGAGCCATGGGAAAGTCAGACATGCTGGTGGTTGACAAAGTCTGAATTCATGCAAGCACCAAACCAAGGGGGAGATTGAAGGGACAATATATTTGGTTTGGGCTAGGCAACAGTGTATAGATGAGTTAGGGAATTTGTCAATGTATTTTGGAGTCTTTTGTGTATGTTTGATGTATTCGGTCTAGGAAGCTTTCGGTTAAGGTGTAACCGAAAACCAATTTTCGGTCTGCTAACCGAAAACTGTTTTCGGTCCTTGTCAGTATATATAGGTGTCAGGCTGTCAGAGTTGAAGGGGTTGTACTTTGCTAGTTTTCGGTCCCTGAGTTGTATCAGACGGTTTCAAGTGTTTAATCGTATGCAAGCTCAGTTTCATTCATCTTCTACTCCATTTCTTCTTTGTTTTCTTATGCTTGATTGATCATTGGTGAAGATCCTTCCATCAAGGACCTTACATAGACCAGCTTCTACTACCATGGTGCGTCTAGATTCAATCAACATCCTATTTCGTCTTTCGACGACTCCATTCTGCTTGGGAGTTCGAACATATGGGAAATTTTGAGTGATTCCCTTTTCATTGCAGAAATCTTCCAGAGTGGAATTCCTAAATTTAGTGCCATGATCACTTCAAAGTTTCCTAATCCTTCGACCATACAGAACTTCGTTTCTTTTAACAAAAGAGATAAATTCTTCAACAACATGACTCTTTTTCCGAAGAAACAACACCCAAGTAAATCTTGAAATTTCATCGACAATGACAAGAGTAAACCATTTTCCAAACCTAGACTTGATTGGAACAGGACCAAAACAATCCATGTGAAGAAGACTGAAGAGAACGGTGATGGAGACACATGATCTTGTATTGAACGAAGACTTGGCTTGTTTGCCTTCGACACACGCTGAACAAAGCTTGTCTTTGTGAAAATTCATCTTGGGAATTCCCTGACAAGTTCATTACCAGAAATATTTGAAAGAGTTCTGAAATTCAGATGACACATCTTCTTGTGCCATAACTAATTTAAGTGAGAATGGGATCAAGAGAAGAAGCAATGTCTAAGAGCTGAATCAGCAGAAAACATATCCGACACATAAATATCATTTTTCCGATTTGTAGTGAGAACAACAAAATTCTTTGGATCAATGATGTTTCCTTCCATTGTACTGAAATGAACCTCATAATCAGCGTCACATATCTGACTGAAAAAAATGAGGTTATGTTTAAGACCTTTAACGTATGAAACATTTTTGAATTCAACTGATTTGCATTTAATTGTTCCAGGAGAGACTTAAGACATGTCATGTGCCTGGAAACTGTCAAGATACCATACATGTGACATCCTCATTTTCACGGCCAGAAAAGACCGATTTTGTTTATGCTTTATAAAAATCAGAGTACCTCTTTTAATAAAAACGTTGCGGAATTTGTTCCCAGAAAAACATGATAAATACGTTATCAAAGCATTTCCGAAGAAATGTATTTTTATCCATTTTAAAACATTTGGGATATCATCGTCAATACATAAACATAAGCATAAACAAATCTTACATTCATTTACACTAGTGATCTACATGTCTTTTAAATCCCTCAGTGTAAAGTAGCTTCATATCGACACCTGTGATACAAATAAGCTTGAGTGGGTCAGGTTGGGAAACCTGGTTAGTACATAGGGTTTTCAACCCACAATAATTTAATTATTATGTTTAAACATCAAACAATCAACCCAATTACCCATCCCCATTATCTTCCTTACTCTTAAGGATCTACCCTAAGAATCATCTATCCTGCATTCGTTCATTTCTGTAAGTCCCCAATCTGCTTGTGTATCAATCAGATCCGTTTGATGGTGCGGAATCCCAATCAAACGGATGATGCCAGATCAAATGAAGAAGAAGGAGAAGAAGAAGATGATGAATCTATGATGTATTCAATGAATAGAATGATGCTCCATACACATAGTTCACACACTAGCTCTTCTCTCTATATTCTCTCACACCTTAGAATACACACACTTAAGCTCCTCTCAACTATACTACAATTATGCACTCCTCACCCTATATATAGTAGACATGGGCCGTGAATGGGTTTACGGTCGTAAACCTGTTCACGGCCGTAAACACAACCGTAAATATACATACAGCCGTAAACACCAAGCAGTTTACGGTCCTAGACTGAAAAATACATTTTCCTAGAAAGCAAAGTATAAACCATAATTTTGACCCAACAATCTCCCCCTTGGTTTATAGTTTTCTTTTCTAACTGACCCAACAAGCTCCCCCTAAAAAGTAGTTGGCTTTTCTTGTTAATCTTCATTTAGAGTTTGGCTTCAGCTTTAATCTTCGATATCTTCACGACTTCAAGATGAACATATGAATATTCAAGAAATGACTTCATCTCGAGCAGTTGGGATTTTCTGCAGAATTTGACATTGAACGCACATTGGGTGAGGAGGCTTCTTGATAAGATTCTTGAAAGGTAGCACTTTCAGTTTGAGAATCTTCAGAGAGAACATCAGAGAGAAACAATCTTCTGGATCACTTCAGCAGGTACAAAATAGCAGCAAATTGATTGAGGAGGCTTCAATGCAATCTGTCATATAATCTTCAAGTACAGCTTGACCTTGCTTCTGGGGTTGAAGGATTGAATGTTGAAAGAATAATCTTCATTTCTTGCTCCTTCGAATGAGAATTCTTCGATGCTCACGGATGAAGCCTTGGCTCAGAAATCCCGATATAGTCTCCATGAGTCTCATTTACACCTGAATTCACTTTTCAAGACAAAACAAAACTAAAAGAAAACTTAGCACACAATATTTTTGGATTTTTCATATTTTCTGAAAAAGAAATAAAACAGAAATAACATTATTTTTGGATTTTTAATTTTCTGATTTTTGTTTGGTTTTTAAAATTTTTAATTCTCCCCTAATATTTAAATTAGAAGAAAACTATGAACAAATTTAACAAAAACAAAAATAATAGCTAACTTTAAGAGTGATTTGGGATCAAAGTTTTTTAGACATCCTTTATCCGTTTATCAGTACCTCTCCCTTCATGAATAGATCTGGTCAATCGCCGGTATTGTGGTCCACTTAAACATGAAAGATTGTGACAAAATTAGGACATACTATAAGTGACAAGACAATGTGATCCTATGTTCCTAGGTAATATTCCTTAAGGACCATTCAGCTGACGACGACCAAAGATATTGTTGTCCACCTAAATTGAGCAGCGAGATCTACAGACAACCTAGTGATTGTTCAATTTTAAATGTACTAGAACATGTTTCCCGCTTCCTGACATACCCCAATAATCAGGAACTTCCAAAGTACTCCTTACTTTAGGTGAGCAGACAATTATTATGAGAGAAGTCAGATTTAGAATGCATATGCTATACACCCAGGTCGGATCTCTTCCAATCTCGTAGAGGGTGAAACATATGACTAACCAGATTTAGAGGGATTGAGAAGTAGAATGGTGCATATGCTGTGTACCAGGTCGGATGGTTAATCACGCAAAGGAGACAGCATATGGCTAACAGGCAGGAAGAATTGCATAGATAGAAGATGCATAGAAATAGAGTTGCATATGTTGCAGTCCAAGTCGGATGTATTTCAATCACGCAGAGGAGGCAACATATGACTAACAGAAAGAAAGCAAGAAAATAATTTCCTACAGACCTACTTTATCGGAATTCCCCAGTCGCCCCATCAATACCGGAATTAAGGACAGAGTCCGTAGATCGAGGAAGAGTTAAACCACAGTTCTAGATACGGATTACTTTAATATGACCGGTGGATTATCGTGTATATCTCCCTGCTCAACCTATCTGAGCGTCGTATTGTCAGGCTAAATGGATCTATCTAGGTCAAGATTTTTCAAGTCTCTAGATTCCTTAAGTTTATTAATGTCTAGTCAAGTCCATTTTAATATCTCGTGCCTACCAGCGCATCGAACACAGAGCCTAGACAATTCAGATTCAGTCCCTTACACAGATTTAGATTGTCTGTTATCACATGATTATATCACTTCCCATCACATCACCTGCAAGCACATTCCATAACCAACATATTTTTGGATTTTCTGATTTTCTAATGTTTTTGGATTTTTTAAAATTTTAAAATTTTTGTTTTGTTTTTATTTCTCCCCCTAAATTTGTGCATAGGAGAGAAACGAAAGTAAATGCACAAATTTAAACTATCCTAAAACAAAAATTTGTCTTTAAAGCGAATCAGCTTAAGAAAAACTCGGGAGTATCGAGAAGAAAACTCAAACCGTAAGTCGCCGATTGAATTTGCATCCAGAAGGTCTGAGAACAGCACGCATAATCTCAGAACAGATCCGAAAATTATTCACATCGTTAAGCACTAACCCCATGAGTGATCCCTTCCTTTCTTCCTTTCCCGCAAAGGACACATACTCTCAAACAATGTTCTGAGTGTTGTACAGTTGAGAGATGCCTCCTATCATGTGCCTGGAACAGCCACTACCAACAAACCGAAGTCTGAAGATATGCCTCCATAGCTGCTCCGACACCGAGCGGGATCAGTTGATCTTTGGAACCCAATCCATTTTGAAACTGGGTTGACCTTTGTCGTCTTTGCAAGGAACTCTCTCCCATGACATGTCCTGTTTATCACAAATAGAAGATGTAGAAATATTAGAATCATTAGATGATTTGGGAGATTGAACCTTCGGAACCCATCTGTATTCGGGTTTAACCCATTTCTTTTTCGATTTGTTGGGTGCCCCGGCACTTGTTTCAGAACTTGAAACCGATCTTCGAGATGACTTTGACCTAACTGGTCTTGGCTTCACTGGAGCATCTCTTAATCTTTGCTTCTTGGCCGACATTCCCTTCTTGTCCTTTGGATTTTGATTCTTGGCCTTCGAAGTTGGATTATTGCCCTTCGTGCCATTCCAGTCGCTATTGTCTGAACGTGACCTTGAGGGGTTTCTTTTGGAAAATCTCCTTCTTGGCGCGTTCTGCCACCCTTGTGCATAGTAGGGAATGTATGCGCAATTTGGACAATTTCTGGCAATGTGTCCAGGTGTTCCACAGTGAAAACAAGTCTTTTTCTTCACTGGGAAGTTGTTTCTTCCTACCCCTGGTGGCATATCCTTGCCTTGTCTCTTGTTGTTCCCACAAGCACAATTGCAGCAGACTGGCCGTTTCACTGGAATTGATGGCATGTACTTCTCAACAACAGGTTGATCAAAAGCAACTAAGTTCGAAGCAACAGATTCAGAGTTCAAGGAAACATTGGTTTGTTAAATAGTTTTCTCCTTGTTCTCATCTTCCGTTACTTTACCTGCACAAGAAGTGGAAGCATTAGAATTGTTCAGCTCAACACTTTCTGGCACATCCACGACAGAATTATTAAAGATATCATCAAATATATCGAAGAAATTTAAGTCATCAGACTTTGAAACAATCTTATTATCAGACACACTCTCTTCAGAAGCTTGCCTGCAATGACTTAGAGGTTGATCTACATAGGAAGTAGAAACATTAGTATTTTCAACGTTAATACTACCTCCTGACACAAATCCATATTTAAGATGTGGCTCTCTGTCCATTTCCTCTTTTGTCAAAGGGATATTTGTATAAGTATGATTAAAAGGAGGAGGCACTTTGTCATATCCTAAACCCTTTTGCTGATTCTCTTTGAATTTCAAATTAGTTTCTATCATGGATGCAACTACTTCGGTTGAAACATCAAATTTTCTAAAAGTAAAATCTATAATTTCAAATTTGTTTTTTAATGTGTCAAGCTCAGCAGTTGCCTCAGGAAGTTGTTCAGTTACATATCTATAATGTGTACTCTTAATACTATACTCTTCCTGAAGTTTTCTAAAGTCCTTGGTTTTTGCTTCCAATTCAGCCTTCAGGGGTTTCTGTCCTTTTTTAAGTTGATACCCTTCATATCTCAAGTCTTCGTTCTCTCTCCGTAATAATTCTCTATGCTCAAGAAGATTGTTAACTTTATCAATGCAAGTTTGAGAACATGAAATTTCATTGACTTTGTTGTTTGAAGAACTCATTGTTTTAAAAATATGCCATTTGACTAAAAACTCAAAAGTCAAGCTTAAAAGTCAAATTGAAAAAATCAAACTTAAAAGTCAAACTTAAAAAGTCAAACTTAAAAGTCAAATCGAAAAGCTAAATTTAAAAATTTGAAGGTTAAACGAGAAAGTCAAAGTTTAAAGTCAAAGGTCAAACTTTAAAAGTCAAAGTCAAAATTTTAAGTAAAAAGTCAAAATTAAAAGTCAAAAATTAAAATCTAAAATTCTGGGTTGAAAATGTAATTTAAAATTAAAGGAAATTGATTTTTGGGTTAAAAGTGACAAATTTGCGAAAAAGGAACCGAGAAAGTGAATCTTTAAGAATTAAGAACGGAAGGAGGATATCATCTCGCAATGTAGTTGAGCTGGTAACGCGCTTGGTTGATTTGGCAGGAGACCCGGGTTCGATCCCCGCACCCCCAACTTCGCTTCCTTTTTACTGATGCGAGGATGCTGAGTGCGAAGCCTTTCCGAAGCCTGTCCGAAGTTGGAACTGATGCTGAGCCGTGAACGAGGTGAAGACCGCAGACACCGACCGTACACGTGCGGTCCAAGCCGAGCCGCAACCGTCGCCGTAAACTCCGACGACCGTAAACACTGCTTCAGATCGCGAAAAAAACGACGTTTTTCACACTTTTTGCTTCAAAACTCGATCAAAAACTCGTTTTTATGAAAAACGCGAAGAACAAACCCCCCTTATTTTGCCAAGATCTATCCAAAAACGCAGAAATCTTTCAAAAATACGATCAAATAAGCTCCAGATCTGACAAAATTGATTGATACAATCCAAGCTCTGATACCAATTGTAAGTCCCCAATCTCCTTGTGTATCAATCAGATCCGTTTGATGGTGCGGAATCCCAATCAAACGGATGATGCCAGATCAAATGAAGAAGAAGGAGAAGAAGAAGATGATGAATCTATGATTTATTCAATGAATAGAATGATGCTCCATACACATAGTTCACACACTAGCTCTTTTCTCTATATTCTCTCACACCTTAGAATACACACACTTAAGCTCCTCTCAACTATACTACAGTTATGCACTCCTCACTCTATATATAGTAGACATGGGCCGTGAATGGGTTTACGGCCGTAAACCTGTTCATGGCCGTAAACACAACCGTAAATATACATATAGCCGTAAACACCAAGCAGTTTACGGTCCTAGACTGAAAAATACATTTTCTTAGAAAAGCAAAGTATAAACCATAATTTTGACCCAACAATTTCGAAGCCCATTGCTTCCAGGGTTTATATGATAGGCACTAAGTCCATAGCTGTCAATGGTTGTTCGTAAAGCACTAATTCCATAGTTGCTAAAGTTCATTCATCGGGTACTAAATCCATAGCTACCAGTGTTCAGCTAATAGGTACTAAATCCATAGCTACCAATGTTTATTTAACAGGTACTAAGTCCATAGCTACCAACGTTTATCTAACAGATACTAAGTCCATAGCTACCAATGTTTATTCGATAGGCACTAAGTCCATAGCTGCCGATGTTATTTGTTAGGCACTAAGTCTATAGCTGCCAATGTTCACTCATATCATCTTTCATCTCTCATCATTCATCTACCCATGTTTTACCCAACATATCCGTAGATATAAAATACATATATAGTTTAAATTATTTAAAACATGTATAAAATCGTGCATCCAGCATAGAAAGCTAGTATTCAAATAATATGCACACATAGCACGTAATTTATATAAAATACTTCATATCTATATGTAAGATGAAAGTAACTATGTACTCACTTGTTAAGGTGGTGATTCCGAACTCAGACAGCGCTTCGCTTCTATTAATTTATTTTCTTTCGACGAAACCTAGTATCATTACCACTAGATTTTAGTCTAATATTCATTGCGACTAATTATTAGTCTAGATTCATCATTAACTCAAACTCTACTTTCATGATCTATCAAGTAAGGAACAACCAGGTAGGATCATATCGGAGGCAGGGTCCGTTTGGTATACGAAGTATACTGTTTGGAAATCCTACTTTAAACACCTCACTAAATCACAGCCTAGACATCATTCCCGTAAGTAGATCAATCAGTATAACGACTTTGAATCCCTGATAAATCTTATTTATAGGTTCATAATAACGATATTATATTTATATATAAGCTATATTTAAAGTATGGTAGGCGTATCTCACTTACAGCGGGTTTTTATTAAAAACTGGGGCTTCGCTGGAGCAGTGTTTCCGAGCCGAAAAGCTCTTCTTCTCGGAGCCGTCGAGCGCTCCGGGGCTTTCTTCTAGTGCTAGGGAAGTTTCCTAGGCTTTAGGGGGGTTTAGGGAGTCTATAGAGAAGTTAGAGAGAGAAATAAAGGCTTATGGTGTGAAGAAAATATGAAGAGTTCATCTCTTATTTATAGGGGTTTTCTCGTAGAGTAGGCCCTAAGTTTCGTCTGTATCTTCCGCGTACGAGCTCTGTTTTCTATGTTCTTTATATCCACGCGTTGGTATTTACAATTACTACAACTTTCGTTTAGACCTCGTCGACTAATTTTCATTCTATCTCCGATTTGCAAAACTGTATCGAATTTATCGCGCTCGAAGAGTAGGGACTAAGTTTCGTCCATATCTTTCGCATATGAGCTCTATTATCGATGTTATTTATATCCACGCATTGGTATTTACGAGTACTACAACTTTCATTTAGATCCCATCGGCTAATTCTCACTCTATCTCAGATTTACAAAACTGTATCGAATTCGCCGCACTTGAAGAGTAGGAACTAAGTTTCGTCCATATCTTTCGCATACGAGCTCCGTTTTTTACCGTCTTTTTATCGTTTAACTCCTATTAACGATATATTCATTTCTCGTTTAGATTATTTTGGCTAAAAATCGACCGATCTAAAATTCGAATTCCGGGTTGTGTACTGTTATGCCAAATCTTAGAAAAATCATAACTTTCTCATACGAAGTCAAATTTGGGCGTTCTTTTTATGCACGCTCTCGGTTTAACATATACTACGACTTTCGTTTAGATCGCTAAGGCTAGAAAGTATTTTATCGTAAATTAACTTTTTACGATTCCCGGTGTCGTGCCGGTTTTGCCGTAAAACTTCGACGGGTCATAACTTCTTCGTTATAACTCGAATTTTTGCGTTCTTTATATGTACGGAACCCATGTGACATATACTATAACTTGGTTAAGATTACTCCTTCTAAACAATCTTCCATAAAAAAGTCATTTTTAACGCTCATTGTCTCTAAATTGACTAGCCCGAATCTGCGGGCGTTACAATTATCTCCCCCTTAGGATGATTACGTCTCGTAATCATCAACAGAACAGGGCTTGTATAATGACTCCATACGTTATCTCTTCATCGTAGGTAATAATCGTAACTTCTATGTTTCTTCGAATGAGTATCTAACTCTTGGTCCTCTTTACTGCAAGCGGTGCTCGATCTTGCACCTGCTCTCTGTCTCATGTTAGACTCTTAATCATGACCTTTATGTCACAATATCGATCATTATCGGAGACTCCTTCTTCATACAAACTTAGGATAAGTTCTTTGATTACCACAAAAGATCGATGGGTGACGTTCTAATGACCTCTCATCGTATGATGCAACGCTTAGAATCAGGTCTTTTAGAGTCAAATTCCAGAACAAACTATACATTCCTTCATGTTCTAATCACATATTAAAAGGTAACATTTCTAGCTACAAGCAACTATCACGATACCTCTACTGATCTCTTTGATTATCTTTTATTTCAATCTTCTGGCTTAAGTTAGATGCTACATCTAACTTGGATCTCTGAACCACGTAGAATACATATCTTAGTCGGACTCGATATGATATGACCACTCGGGTCGGAATAAGAGTCATCTTCTTAGTCATTACCGAAACGATGGTAACGACTTACTTGAACAAAATGGAATCAATTACTAGCCTCTTGGTAACCTTGTGACTTTCCCTGATCCAAGTGCGAGTCCTATGCTTCCGATAGTATAAGCGTCTACTACCATTCAAACCTACTCATACTCGTCCCAAGTATTGTCTCCCAGTTTTTCCAAGTCACCATTCAAGAAATTCACATAACAACTTAACACACCAGATAACAAAACGAAGGTTATATATTATTCCTTGAAACGATTACATAGGTGTTCAAGTTCACCCTAGACTATGCCTCTATTAGGCTACACCATACGATACTATGGCTACTGCATAACTCGATCTTCGGATATGAAGTCCTCATCCTTGATTCCTTGCGTTGTTATTTGCTTTGTCGAGGATCATGTGGAATGTCATTGGCTTTGGCGGTGCCTCTGGCCTTGCTGCTTCATTTTTCTTTGGGCAGTCTCTAGACATGTGCCCCTTGCTTCCGTATACGTAGCATACCTTATCATTTTGTGTACAATCCTTGGAATAGTGACCGATCCTCCCACACTTGTAACAGGTTAATTCTCCATTGCATCTTCCGAAGTGCTTCTTCTTACACTTTTCACACCACTTGGCTCCATAACTTTGGTTATCCGGTTAGACTTCGGGAACTTTCCTTTCTTATCAGGTCTTGAGGATTCTTCAAGCTTCCTCTTCTCGCCAACTTCAGATTTTTACAGACCCTTTTCCCTTATTTGGGTCTCAACATTCTTGGCTGCCCAGATGGCGGCTTTCAAAGTGGTTGCTTGCTTGACCATTGGACCAAAGTCCGCTGGTAATCCATGGGCAAACTTGTTGACCTTGGAGAGTTCAGTTGGAACTAAGTAAGGAACAAGCTTCATTTTCTCTGTAAAACTTGCAGCGTACTCGGTAACGCTCATTGTTCCTTTCTTTAGGTTCTAAAAATCGTGTTGATCTCTAGTAGATCCTGCTCAGAGCAGTACTGCATTTTTAGTTGCACGAGGAAATCTTCCCAAGCCATCTTTCTTGCTTCTCCTTTGGGCATCGTATCTGCCAATAACTTCCACCAGCTCAAGACTCCGGTCTTCAGTTGTCTGACCACAAAGATGGGTTTCTGCTTGTTGCTACACTCGCAACTCTCAAACACCATCTCCATTTCGGAGATCCAGTCCATAATCTCTACAGGCTTCGGGCTTCCTGAGAGACTCGGTGGTTTTGCACTCAAGAAGTTCTTATACATTCACCCATCCTTGTCGTTTCCCCTCTCCGGGCCATTTCTTCATTCTCCTTGAGTCCCAACATGACTTACAGGGCGGGTGTAGTTCCCTTCCTCCGATGCTCGGGGACCAGTTCAGGTTGTACGATCGGTATTGTAGCTTCCTCTCGGTTCTGTTGAAGTAAGCGTCTGGTCTCCTCCATTTGACGATCCAACATCATTTGGATCATCGCTTGTACTCCGGCCATAGTGATTGGCTCAGGAGCGGCTACCACAACAGGTATTTGCTCAATCACTAGGGGTTGATTCCTGTTTCCGTTCGCGTTTCCGGCTCCGCTTCGGGTTCTTGCCATTTCGATCTTATTCACCAAATTAGGCATTTAGTGTGAAATGACGAGAATTAAGATAGGAAAGATTTTATTTACGATCGACGTGTAAACCTCCCCATCACTCCGAAAAGTTACATGCCAGTTCTAATACCATATTTAAACGTTTAGAAATATGAACAAATAAAGTTTCCAGATCCGGTCGGCAACAGACCATAGATCCGATCATACATTTAGCATCATAAAGCATCATAAATCATTTAGCACATAAAAGCATGTTAGGAATTTTCCCTAAATTAGCTAGTGTTTGTGTCTATTCGGGTGTATTACCTAAATTTTACTAGACACACTCCTCACGATCATCTCTTAGCATTCTAAGTTTAAGTCTAGAAATAAATCCATATTCCTAGTTCGCTTAAACTAATGCTCTGATACCAACTGTGACATCCCCATTTTCACGGCCAGAAAAGACCGATTTTGTTTATGCTTTATAAAAATCAGAGTACCTCTTTTAATAAAAACGTTGCAGAATTTGTTCCCAGAAAAACATGATAAATACGTTATCAAATCATTTCCGAAGAAATGTATTTTTATCCATTTTAAAACATTTGGGATGTCATCGTCAATACATAAACATAAGCATAAACAGATCTTACATTCATTTACACTAGTGATCTACATCTCTTTTAAATCCCTCAGTGTAAAGTAACTTCATATCGACACCTGTGATACAAATAAGCTTGAGTGGGTCAGGTTGGGAAACCTGGTGAGTACATAGGGTTTTCAACCCACAATAATTTAATTATTATGTTTAAACATCAAAAAATCAACCCAATTACCCATCCCCATTATCTTCCTTACTCTTAAGGATCTACCCTAAGAATCATCTATCCTTCATTCGTTCATTTCGATGCCCATTGCTTCCAGGGTTTATATGATGGGCACTAAGTCCATAACTGCCAATGCTTGTTCGTAAAGCACTAATTCCATAGCTGCTAAAGTTCATTTATCGGGTACTAAATCCATAGCTACCAATGTTCAGCTAACAGGTACTAAATCCATAGCTACCAACGTTTATTTAACAGGTACTAAGTCCATAGCTACCAACGTTTATCTAACAGGTACTAAGTCCATAGCTACCAATGTTTATTCGATAGGCACTAAGTCCATAACTGCCGATGTTATTTGTTAGGCACTAAGTCTATAGCTGCCAGTGTTCACTCATATCATCTTTCATCTCTCATCATTCATCTACCCATGTTTTACCCAACATATTTGTAGATATAAAGTACATATACAATTTAAATTATTTAAAACATGTATAAAATCATTCATCCAGCATAGAAAGCAAGTATTCAAATAATATGCACACATAGCACGTAATTTATATAAAATACTTCATATCTATGTGTAAGATGAAAGTAACTATGCACTCACTTGTTAAGGTGGTGATTCCGAACTCAGACAACGCTTCGCTTCTATTAATTTATTTTCTTTCGACGAAACCTAGTATCATTCCCACTAAATTTTAGTCTAATATTCATTGCGACTAATTATTAGTCTAGATTCATCATTAACTCAAAGTCTACATTCATGATCTATCAAGTATGGAACAACCAGGTATGATCATATCGGAGGTAGGGTTTGTTTGGTATACAAAGTATACTGTTTGGAAATCCCACTTTAAACACCTCACTAAATCACAGCCTAGACATCATTCCCGTAAGTAGATTAATCAGTATAACGACTTTGAATCACTGATAAATCTTATTTATAGGTTCATAATAACGATATTATATTTATATATAAGCTATATTTAAAGTATGGTAGGCGTATCTCACTTACAGCGGGTTTTTATTAAAAACCGGGTTTCACTGGAGCAGCGTTTCCGAGCCGAAAAGCTCTTCTTCTTGGAGCCGTCGAGCGCTCCGGGGATTTCTTCTAGCACTAGTGAAGTTTCCTAGGCTTTAGGTGGGTTTAGGGAGTCTAGAGAGAAGTTAGAGAGAGAAAGAAAGGCTTATGGTGTGAAGAAAATATGAAGAGTTCATCTCTTATTTATAGGGGTTTTCTCGTAGAGTAGGCCCTAAGTTTCGTCCATATCTTCCGCGTACGAGCTCTGTTTTCTATGTTCTTTATATCCACACGTTGGTATTTACGAGTACTACAACTTTCATATAGACCTCGTCGGCTAATTCTCATTCTATCTCCGATTTGCAAAACTGTATCGAATTTATCGCGCTCGAAGAGTAGGGACTAAGTTTCGTCCATAACTTTCGCATACGAGCTCTATTATCGACGTTCTTTATATCCACGTGTTGCTATTTATGAGTACTACAACTTTCATTTAGATCCCGTTGGCTAATTCTCACTCTATCTCAGATTTACAAAACTGTATCGAATTCGTCGCGCTTGAAGAGTAGGAACTAAGTTTCGTCCATATCTTTCGCATACGAGCTCTGTTTTCGACTGTCTTTTTATCGTTTAACTCCTATTAATGATATCTTCATTTCTCGTTTAGATTATTTTGGCTAAAAATCGACCGATCTAAAATTCGAATTCTGGGTTGTGCACTACTATGTCAAATCTTAGAAAAATCATAACTTTCTCATACGAAGTCAAATTTGGGCGTTCTTTTTATGCACGCTCTCGGTTTAACATATACTACGACTTTTGTTTAGATCGCTAAGGCTAGAAAGTATTTTATCATAAATTCACTTTTTACGATTCACGGTGTCGTGCCAGTTTTGCCGTAAAACTTCGACGGGTCATAACTTCTTCGTTATAACTCGGATTTCGGCGTTCTTTATATATACGGAACCCTTGTGAAATATACTATAACTTGGTTAAGATTACTCCTTCTAAATAATCTTCCATAAAAAATTCATTTTTGACGCTCATTGTCTCTAAATTGACTAGCCCGAATCGGCGGCCGTTACAATACATGCTCCTGACCCTGTAGTTCTCAAAAGATGGAAAGTTAGGACGCACTGACCCACTTTTCAATGGGTCTTTTCACTAAGGATACGACATTTTAACAACCAAAAGGAAGAAAATTCAAAGAGTTGCCTTTTTTAGTCCATTTTACATTTCTCAAACGAAGATTGTCGACTCTTTTAGTATTTTCATCAAAATTACACTCACTAATATTATGAGAAGAATCTCCACATCGATAACATATCCTTATTCCATGTTTTTTTATTTTTGGTAAAACTTTTCTGACATTTGGGTTTCCAATGAGATGAGACATTTTTATGAATTTTAGAGCTAGTTCTGGAGACAAACGATTTTTTAGAGAGACAAGATGTAGCGGAAGAGATTTGACACGCTGATATACTCAAAGATTCATCTGTGTCAGAAGAACAAGGGTAGTCAGTTTCATAGGAACAAGAGTAGTCAGAGTCAGATCTACTAACAGTATAATCTGGGGTATCGCTAAGTATCTCATGAGTTGAGTGAAACTCACCATTAGAAATGGGAAACTTGAGATACATTTCAGTGATTGGAGTTGTAATGTCAGAAGCCGGGTTTCTAATGGTATAATCCAAAGCAGTTAGATGGGAATTATAAACAGTGACACCGTCAGAGTTAGTTGTATAGTGTTTATCAATGCGAGATTGATTTATAAAAGAGTGATTGACGAACCTATATTCAAAATCATCCTTAAGATCACTAAGAGAAAGAAAATTTGGTTCAGATTCAATTTGTTTATAAATTTTAACAGCCTCATCAATATTTCCACCGATGTTTTTCTCACACTGATTAGCTATTTAGATGCTTATTATATTATTTAGCTTATGATGAGAATGAGCCTAATTGTCTATAATACCTTGTAACTTACTTGCATGTAACTCAACCTTATCCTTTTTGGTGTAAAGATCAGCATTAGTAAGAGATATATTAGTAAGTTTAAGATTTGTTGAAGCAAGAGTTTTTTCGATTTTAGTGATACTATTCATTAGTGTCTCAATTTCTAATCTAAGAGAAAGTTTTTTTTGATTAACTTTAGAGAGATAATGACACAAGAAATCAAACATTATGCACTTTTCGTTATCAGAATAGGTAGCAAATTTGTTTACTTGATATAAGGATGAGGAATCCCAATCATGAAACATAGAGTCAGTGGCAACTTTAGCAAGATCAGCTTGAAAGGAACTTGAGTCGTCGCTTCTTCCTTCATCAGTTAATAATGCATTAGTGTGTGCCATTAGACACCTTTTCTTTCCTTTCACATCCTGCTTATTAGACACAGAAGAGTTCAAACTTGATTGAATGTTTCTAGGACCAGATTGCTTCATATTGTTTTGACTAACATAATGTTTAACACCAAGTCTTATTCTTTAGATTCATCAGAGAAGTCACTTTCATAATTCTTAGATGAACCCACAGTCTTGCGTCGATGAGAATTATGGTTGATTCCCTTGCATGAGATCTTCATTTCTTCATGGTTTTGAAGATCTTCAAATAAGGAGACAAGATCCATGGTTGAAATCTTTTTGTTATTTTTTAAGTTTTCAACGTGATGATCCTAGCTATCATTTAGAGAATCAAGAAATTTGGTTATCAGAGAGATTATGTTCTTGTTCATATTAAATCGAATCATATCATTTACTAGGAAGTTGAAATGATTTAAAACTTGAGTAAGAGTCTCATTCTTTTGCTAGAAAAATTGTTGATATGTTTGATTAAGACAGTTCTTTTCATCGACCGGATGAAGTTTGTTTTCATTGGAGTTTTTTTATAGAGTAGAAGGAAAGGAAAAAGGCATCGTTAATCGATCAAAATGACCCACTATGATACCAATCGTAGGTTCCCTTGATCAAGAACGATTTACAAATAAGAAAACTGAAAGAACGCAGAGATGTATCACAAAGGTTTCTCACTAATAAAGGTTCTCATAAAGAGAACAAGCACAAAGCTCTATAGGGTTCAGTGATCAACCAATGATTAGAACCCTAGTATATAAAGAAAAGTAAATACATTGTGAATCTCTACAAGCCAGGTATATCACCTAATCTACTATAATAATAAAGTATATCCGATATCCCTAAGATATCGAATCTATTAACTAACTATGTATCTATAAATATATACAAGATATTACATTTATATAGTTTAAACATTGAAACAACATTATAGACTTAACTTCACGCTGACACTGATGAGAGTGTCAGCGTGAAGGTTTTTCATTTCAGATTCTAAGGTGTCCTTACACACTGCTACTTAACTAATTAAATATCTTGAAGATCATCGTTTAATTCAACTTCTCATGGGGTTGCATGATTTGTATAAGGAAATTAGGGATCAGATTCTTATGATGAGGCCATTATCCTCAATTTATACTGCCTATTGAATTCTTATTCAAGAAGAGCGTCAAAGAGAGATTTAAATTACTTACTCTATTCTTGGTACTGAAACTATTGCCATGCAAGCTTCTACTTCTGATCTTAAGAAAGCATTAACCTGCAATCACTGTAAGAAACCAGTACACACTAAATCTTAATGCTATCATCTTCGCAGATTTCCTGCAAACTTCAAATTCACTAAATCTGTTGTATCTTCACCGTCTATTTCTCAAGATCAATTTCAATAATTCATTCAACTCATTAATGCTAACAACTTGATTGATTCTCCTCCAATTAGTCAAGTTAATTCCAGAATCATAGATGGAGCAATGATGAATGAAGGTAAAAATTTATCGTTAAAACATTTTACTACAAATTTTATAGATCTTATGCGTTATTTCTAACACATAACTCATGGATCATTGATTCAGGCGCTACTGATTACATTTGTTCTAATAAGGACCCTTTTTCATCTCTTAATAAACTCAATCAATGTCACTCAATTGGTCTGGCTAATGGAGATAACACTCTCGTTTCATTCTCAAGTGATGTAAAACTTTATAATTCCATTACATTACACAATGTTTTATACGTTCCATGCTTCAAGTATAATCTCTTATCTATTCCTAAACTTGTTGCACAATCGAATACTTTCATTATTCTTACTGATAAGGAGTGTTTCGCGTAAGAACCTTTTTCAAAGAATAAACTCTCTCTTGACATTCTTGGGCAACGCATCAATGATTTCTATGTGTTTGATCATCAAGATATTTCCAAATGTCTACATTACATTCTTGTAATAAGTCATATAATTGTAGGAATGAAGCAATGCTTTTGCATAACGTTTTGGGAATTTACCTTTACAAAACTCAAGAAATTGTCTCTTTTGACATTAAATGTTCATGATTATTATGTTGATACCTATTTGATTTGTTCTCAATCAAAACCACATAAACTATCTTTCCCAAAAAGTCAAACGAGTTCATCCCAAGTTTTTGATCTTATACACATTGATGTTTCGGGTCCTTATAAGCATTCTACTATTGATGGTCATAAATATTTTATCACCATAATAGATGATTTCAATAGATTCACATGGACACACCTACTCTCTCACAAATCATATGATATGTCAATCATTAAAGGTTTTGTTAATCTTGTGAAAACTCAATTTGGTGTATTGGTCAAAGTGATTAAAAGTGACCACGTAGATGAACTGGATCTAGCAAATAGGAAGTAGATTTCTTCATAGAAAAATTTATCAAAAGTTTGTACCTTACAGACCTCAACAAAGTAGCCTTGTTGAAAGAAAACACAAGCATATTCTGGAGGTTTCTAGAGCTCTTTGCTTTTACTCTTGAATTGGTCATCTATTTTGGGAAGAGTGCATCAAAACTGTTACTCATTTGATTAATAGAATGCCAACAAAAACACTTCATTTTCAAACTACATATGAAGTTTTGTAGAAAGAAAAGCCACAACTGTTCTACTTAAAAGCTTTTGGTTTTCTTTTTCATGTCTCTCCCTTTCAACCTTCAAGTGACAAGTTTATGCCCAAAGACAACAAATCATATTCATATGGCGTCCTTATGGTCAAAATGAATAAAAATTGTTGAATTTAGACACATATTAGATTTTTATATCAAGAGATGTCAAATACTTTGAAGATTTTTTTTCCATCTAACATCAAATCATTAGCATGCTTCATGTGTTATCTCTTACATTCCTCAATCTGTTTCTGAAGCTTTTCCAAATGATATTTCATCCATTCCTACTATTCCATCTACCGAAAATACCCTTACTACAAATAATAACAAAAATACATGTGTTGTCCCTAGTTCAGTTAATCCCTTAAGACGTCCAACAAGAAGCTCTAATCATCATAGACATATTAATAATTACGAATGCAATCATATAAATACTCATGATTTCATATATGAATGCTATCATACATTTACAAATATGTGCATTGGATTTCCTGTTGTTCCACATGGTTGTTCCAAATTTGTGTTTCATGTCTCTGTTGTTCAAACTGAAGCTGCTTTCTATAATGAAGCACACAGACATCCAGAATTGGAAAATGCTATGCAAAGTGAATTTGAAGCATTAGATTCTAATCATACGTGGGATGTTGTTAAACTTCTTAAAGGCATAATAATCTTATATCTTGTCAATGGGTCTATAAGATCAAATACAGATCAGATGGAACTATTGAACACCATAAAGCTCGTTTAGTTGTAAAGGGATTTAAACAATATCATGGAATTGATTATCACGAGACATTTTCTCATGTTGTCAAATTTACCACTGTTCAAGATTTAGCTATGAAAAGTGAATGGAAAGTTCATCAGTTTGACATAAACAATACTTTTTGCATGGTGAATTGCATGAATAAGTGTACATGAAAGCTCCACCTTGTCTTTCTGTTCCTTCTTCTTCTTATGTTTATCGATAACAAAAATTCTTATATAAATTGAAACAAGCATCACATCAGTGGTACGCAAACTTTTCTATTGACAATCAAAGAGTTTTAAGCATTCTTTGAATGATCATTCATAATTTCTGAAGAAAGTCAATGGAAGTATTATCAATGTTATTATATATGTTGATGACATATTACTAATGTAGGACAATAATCAAGAGATATCAAATTTAAAAACTTTTTTGGATGACCAATTCAACATTAAGGATCTGGGTTACATTCATTTATTCTTGGGATTGGAGATTAATGAAACACCAAATGGCATGGTTGTTAATCAACATAAGTTTGTTATGTATTTGATCTGACTTTATTAAATGGTTGATTATGATCCTGTATCTTCTCCATTACCACTCAACTAGGAGTTACGTTGTTACACAAAATTGATAATCAATTCGTTGAACCTACTAGTTATACACAACTAGTTAGAAAGCTAAACTTCTTGCTACACACGAGACCAGATTTATCCTTTACAATTCAGTATCTCGGTCAATTCAATCAAGCACCTTGTGAAGCTCATTATAATGTTGCCATTCATGTGTTAAAGTATCTTAAAGGAATAGCATCTCAAGTATTATTTCTGAATAATACATCAAGTTTTGATCTTGAGGCATATTATGACAGTTATAGGGCAATTTGTCAAATTACTAGACGATCCGTGAGTGGCTTCTTTATTCTACCTGGAGGAACATCATTGTCATGGAAATCAAATAAACTAGTTACAGTTTCTTTGACTTATGTAGAAGCTGAGTACAAAATTATGTGGTGAATTTGCTCTGAACATGCTTGGTTGAGTAGATTTCTACATGAATTACAAGTTTTGAAGATCACATTTATTTATTTAAAGTGTGACAATCAAGCCACTATCTGAAAAGCTAAAAATCCAGTATTTCACAAGTGTACAAAACATATAGAACTTGATTGTCATTTTGTGCGTGAGAAATTACAAAGTGGTTTGATTAATCTATTACATGTTGCAACCTCGGATCAACGACCTGATGTTTTTACCAAGAATCTATTTGGACCACGACATAAGGAAGTTGTATCCAAGTTGGGGTTACTTTATTACTCTTCTGCTTGAGGGGGTGTTAACTTAATCAGTTATTTGCCACGTTTCGTAATTCAGTTAAATAGTTGGTTATGAAGTTAGTTGGGAGTTAGTTGTTCTTATACATATAACTGAATTTCATTTCTATATATTGTAACTTTTAAGTAATTCATCAATAAAGAAATGTTTCTCTCTCTTTTTTTTTCTCTCTCTCTATGCCTTTCAATAACACACTTACTAGGTTTTTAATTTGAACATTAACCAACATGTGTTATAAATTTTAATATTACAAGGCTATTTTATAACTGTTTAACCGATTTAAGTAAAGTGTATTGTAAAATGTTTTATATAATTTTCCAAATAATTAAATAAATTACTCATATTTAAAATAAATATTTATTAATTTATTAATTAAATTTTAATATTACATAAATCATAATTTTTGTTTAAGTTAAGTAAGTCAGAAACCCTAGATACATATTTAAATTCATCAAGTACTATTAAATTTATGGTTACAATTGGGAAAACAACATATTTATTGCCAACAAGCTTAATATATTACATGAAAAAGGTAATGAATTTTTTTCCCTTGAAATTGTTATTCCCAATATTGGAGAAATGCTAACACGACAAATTTGTGAAACTACTAATTAGGGATAGGACTTAAAACCGAAAAATTGGTCCGAAACCGGAAACGGAACCGTTAGAACCAGAATAAGTAGAACTGGTCTGGGTTTTGGGTTTAAATAATGGCTTTATCTAGGTTTTAGGTCCTTTGGGTCCAGGTAAATCGGGTTTAAGAACCAGAACCCGAACCGGTTTTAGGGGACGGAAACGATTTTTGTGAAAGGTTTAAAACATGCATATCTCATTCTTTTTAAGTCAGACTAGCATGAGGTTTTTTGCAGAGCGTAGTTTAGAGTTTGTACATGATTTTAGACTATAATTTTGTCATTTTTGGTTTCATATTCATTGATTTACAATCCTTCAAAGTTAGGATATCAAAGCTGGAAATTTTTTGTTTTTCAGCATTTTTGTATTATGTGAAAGTTTTAAAACATGCATATCTAATTCGTTTGAATTTGGATCAACATGAGGTTTTTTCTAACATATAATTTAGAGTTTGTACATGATTTTAGACTATAATTTTTTTCTTTTTGGTTTCATATTCATTGACTTAAAGTCCCCATAGTTAGGGATATCTGTGATAACCTGAAAAAATTATAAATTTTTGCCTTGCAAAGCTCAGCCAGTCAAGTAAACATGAGTGTCAGACTCATTTCTGCTATCATTTAGCCTCTTTTAGAGTCCGTTTAAAGGTCCAAAGGTCAGTACACTCAAGCATGGAGCATAGGAATGGATCGCGTACACTTCTAGCATCAAAACCGGGCCTTACACTCCAACACAAGGAGTGTACGGCCGCACACATGGGTGTGCGGCCATACACCCCTCTCCTGGCAGCACACTCTCGTGTATATAGGAGAGACTTAGCCTTCTTTCATCTCTTTTCACCCTCCCAAGCCTAGAACTCGATTTTGCTCTCAACTACCATCCGATTTTAAGCTTAGATCTTCGAGTTGGTAAGTGTTCTTCTCCCGATTTGTTGTTAATCTTCATAAACTAGTTACATCCTTTGATTTCATCCATTTGAAATCATGTTTTGTCTAGATCTTCAAGTTACACCAAGAACACCAAGAACACACACTTGTTCTTGGCGATTTTGAGCCTTCTCGAGCTTCCGGATAGTAAGTACTTCTTCCCTACACTTGAATCTTGTTTAGAACACTAGTTTAAGCCCTTGAAACTGCCCGGAACTCGAGAACATATGGTGTGTGCGGCCGCACACACTCATGTGGCCGTACACCCCTCGAACACCCTCAAAACACCATCAAAACACCCCTAAAGGCTTGTATATTGTAAATACCATTCCCCAAGCTTTTACTTACCAGATATGAGTCTTAGAAGACGTCCAAACCATGTTCATCAAGGAGTGTGCGGCCTCACACACTCCATGTGGCCGTACACCCCTTTGTTAAGTGCTTAAGGGCCTCCAAAGTGCCTTTCTAGCTTCAACACTTGATGAGCATCAGTCCTACAAGCCTCCCTACCATTTGGAAAAAGTTTTGTGCACTCTTTACCATGAGTGTGCGGCCGCACACTCCCTGGCCGCACACCCATGGCCGCACACTCCTCAAAGTGGTCGTACACTCCCTTAATTTGAATCATATGTGATTCCAACACTTGGGAAAAGTGTTTCCTAGTCTCGTGAGGTGTTTCCTTGCATTGGGTTGCTTCCGAGCACTATATTGATGTCAATACATGCCAATGTATGTCATTTAGGACTTGTTGTGTCTCGGGACTTCACTCGTGGAACTTCTCATCCTTACACGCGTATCCGTTGAATCACCCACATGAGGTGAGTTCATACCCCGTAATGAATCTTTTAACTGTTTTAAATGTTTTAAGGGGGGGAATACAAGTTGAACACAATGTTAATTGTGTAATTGTTTGTTATAAACGTTTTCAAAAGGATTACTTATGTCATTTATGTTGGATTAATGTCTAAGTCCATAACTATATTTGGTATGTACTTGACCCGTCCCGGCATGGTCCATTTGGGTTTCACTTCACCGGCACAATTTATATGGATAGTCTTTTGAGAATAGTATATTTATGATTTATATTAATATATTATAAGTTCTAATATATTAATATGGAATCATATTATTTAATTAGTATTGATCAAGAATTAATTTAGAATTAATTAAGTGATCAAAAAGAACTAATTAAATATGGACTCTTATATATATGGAATGGGCCAAGTTCATTTAGGTTGGGCTAAGCTTTCATGGATGGTCCATGGAGCGTTTAACCCATGGATCCTATGTAAATGAAAGGTCATGGGTATTAGGGTTTACATGGATGTAACCCTAATCCTCCATAATATATAAAGGGGTCCTTGGCTCACAAAATTGACACAAGTGTGTGAAAATAAGAGTGAGCCGATTTTAGTGTGCATACATATTCTCTCAAGTTCTTCCAAGGTGTTTTGGTGATTTGTGATTCCATTTGAGGCTTCCACACTATTGGGGCTAAGCTCTTAAAGCTTGAAGACATCAAGCTACATCAAAAGGTATGTCATCTAACTAGAACTTTGTAGTATAGGTGCTTCATAATATGCTAGTTAGGATGAAACCTTGGAATAGTTAATATTTGCATGTATAATAGAGAAAACATAGATCCAAGGTTTATAGGGTTGCATATACACCATAGGAGTGTTAGAATGCTCAAAACCCAACAGTGGTATCAGAGCCAGGTTAGTTTTCTGTTATATTGATGCAAATGTTTTATTTTCAAAGTTGAAAAAAAAAAAGGAAAAAAAACATGACGTTTGTCAAATTTTAAGATAATTACTTGTTTTTGTCAAAAACTAATTATTTGTAAAATTTGAATCATTTGCTATATGAGTTGAATTAGGTCAAATTTAGTAAAAGATAAAATGATATGATTATTTTATTAGTTTTAAAAGTTTGATCTAAAGAGTTTTTTGAAACCTCCATAAGTTATGGATATGAAAAGGTTTTAAAAAAAATTGATTCAAAGTTTTTTATGGAGTTACAAAACTTAGTCTTAATGTTTTAAAGAATTCCATAACTTGTTCTTAAGTTATGGAACATGAAAAGTTTCATCATAAAACAAGTATTTAACTCCATAAGTTATGGAATCCAAAAGTTTTCAAGAGTTACAAAACTTGCCCTCAAGTTTTGGAATTTGGAAAAAGTTTTTTTATGATAAAAAAAAGAATTGAATTCTAAAACTCTTGGGTTCATAACTTAAACAATTAATTAAATTGTTTTAATTTTGAATTTAATAATTGGAATTATGATGTTTTTATTGAATAATTCAATTAACTCTTATGGACTTTATTAATAGATAATTAAAGTGTTTAACTAAAAGAGAATTAATAATTCCATAATGACATGGTTTAAATTTAATTAAATTAAGAGTATAGTTTAATTAATAGATTAAACCACCAAGTATTTTAAATGTCTAAAATACACCCTTATACTATTATAATATTAAAAGTTTAATATATTACATGTATAAGAGCAAGTCGTCTTACCATTAGTAGGCCTCATTCACGAAGTCGGTCTATAAGGAGGGTATAAGGTTACTGCCTATAAAATGGCAATTTAATGGGTGTCCACTCTCACCCACCGCTTCCTTGACTGGTGGAGGGTCGTTAGCCGAACAGGTAGGACAAGGACTATAATTCTCCCTTCATTAAAAGTATTAATGATAAATACTAAGTAACTAAACCTTTTATAAATTCTCAATCTTAGTTACTTAGGAAAATGTGAATAAGGTGCTAATCCATGAAATTACACTTTGCACTTTGTTTAAGCTGTTAGTGGAGCGTGTGTGGTTAACCGGCACACTAACCTGGACTTAACAAGGTAGGCAAAGGGTAACTTAATGTTTATCATAGTATCGTTGGAGCGTGTGTGGTTAACCGGAACATCGATTGAGGAGTAAATATTAAGGGTACCAAGTATATTTGCATGGTTACTTCACACCTTGTTTTGTGATCCTCGGCATCCCAGTCACAAAACCTGAAGGGCACACTCGAGATTGAAACATGCCATTGAAAAGTTCAATGAATCTCAAAAGAATCTAGGAGTTTCAAAACCAATTAAAACCTAATAATACATTTCGTTTATCTTGGTGGAAATTGGTGAATCGTCATTCACCTACCTTCAAATATTTTATAGCTTGGATTACGGCATCCCTCTTCCAAGTTATAAAATAGTTTGTTGGGTCCTAGCCTTAATATATCATATTGGGTGTTATATTAAGGACTTAAATCAACTTTACGTGAATTTCTCCCATTGTTGATGTCTGGTTTAGACAACAATGATCTTCCCAAACCAAGCTTTCCTAATGAATATGACTTCCCGAGTTTGGCTCATGGAAGTCATACTTCTCTTCCTCCACCTCCTCCAATTATTCTCCCTAACCCACAAGTTCAAGGTCACTCAAGCCCTAATGGCAAGCAAGGTCTATGTGTGATCACATCTTAGAGATGAAGTCACATATTGACAAGCTGGGAGAGTTGGGTGTCAAAGTCTTGAGAAAGTTGGATGTTCAATCACTTTCTAAGTCACATAGTGAGTTCCTTTGGGACTACTATGAAACAGACTATGACATGAACCTTAATGATCATATCTATTTGCTTGGTGCTGCTGAATCAGCAATGATTTGGAACGATAGTAAAGCAAATTTGATTAGAAGATGACAATGGTGACACTGGAAATCCAGAAAAAGCATTCTCTTCCCATTGGAAATGGATTGACCATAGTCAACCCGGTTGACCAAATGGTAAAGAGAAAGGCTAAGTCTGAGATAGTCCCATTACCAAAGGGTCCATATGTTTATTTTGCCAAAGGAAGGGGCGTTGATTGCAAAGCTGCCAAATTTACCTAAGGATGTTAAAGTCAATAAGTTTGACTCTACATCAGGTAGAGCCCATTATCTAACTTTGTTAAGTTCTATTCTGAGATCCTCATTACATGATGTGACTGGGTCACATGTTGATGTTTTAAGAATCAAAGAATAGAGAGAAATCTTAAAGGAAGTATATGTTGATTCTGATCGCGAAGGTGGATTTCGATCGCATCAGAATTTTGAGCAGTTGCTTAAGATGTTATGATATATTGCTAAGGAATAGATAACAACAATTTTCCATGTGGATTGTAAGGATAAGTTTTTCCGCAAAGTTTTAAAATAAAAGAAAATTGTTTAATTTTATTTATTTGAAGTATCCTTACAACGGTATTTGTGGAAAATTGTTGCTTATATGATTCCACTGACAGCAATATTGGAAAATGGATTTGATTCTTTAATTTGTGGTAGTGTCTAAATTTACCAAATCAGGAAAGTTCCTCATCACCCAAGTTTCAATTGGACCGAAACTTGGAATCATGCAAGTTGAATAGTATGATGAATGAGAACTTTCAAGCATTGGAAAATCAAGACTAATTACTTGTTCATATGGATGTGTGAGTCAAGTGAAGGACTAAAGGGATCGAGTACACATTCTTGTGCACTGGTCATGTCCACCACAAAACTCGTTAAGACTATTTGATTTACTAAAGTTTAGTAAATATGGTTATACTTACAAGTTTAAGTATAATTCTGAAACATTGGAAAAGTCTCAATGTATGGCAGAACGAATGGGAAGAATCAAATTAGGCAGAAAGATAAAAGTTTCTCAAATCTGAAAAGATGGGAGAGTACTTTAGTATCATGTTTGTGATCATCTTAATGATTTAGAAATCATATCACAATTAGTCCTCTAAAGGTCATCTTAGTGCATTATTATGACTAAGAATAGGAGTCATGAATTGTTGAAATGGTTAGATCAGGAAGATGAGTCATACTTCGTTCCAAAACAATTCTTAGAGTCATACTCCAAGATTGTAACTTGAGTGACATATCTTAAAGAAAGGTTTAAAACACTTGTCAAATGTAAGAGTAAAAGTGTCCTACTCTTGTACATTTGAAATTGGTAAGTTGTGATGTTTTGGATAAAACAAAGACCAACTAAGGCCAATTGTGTGAAGTGTTTGTCTTGATAAAGAATCCGCACTATCTCTTGAATATTTGGCAAGATAGTCTTATATGTCAAGAGGATAGTGGGAGTCTTAAAGATCCTAAAAAGAATTTCAAGAACTAATCAAGAATAAAACCTGAGGTTCTTCACTAGCACACGACTTGAGGTTTATAACCTATCGTGTTGACATATTCTGTGCCCATTCCAGTTAAAGTTGGCTTTGCATAGGAGTTCTGAAAGTTCTCAATTGGTTGCATAACAACTTGGAAGCAATGGCAGGCCCTGTACTGCCAGGTGGCAAGAAGTTAAGATTGCATAAGTTCAGTCCATATGAGTTTGGATTTGTCATTATCCTTGTCTTATGACTATGGTTTTGACGATTCACATGGATAAGAACACATACACCATAAAATCTAAGGGTCTTAAGGTTTCTCTCCGATTCATGAAAATGATGGTGAGGAAACACTTCCACCAAGTAGATTTGAAGCAGATGGCAAAAGGTCTAAACAATTGAGACTATGATTACGGCATCCCTTTTCATAGTTCTGAAATTGTTTAGACACACATGCATGATATCTAAGGAAAGGTGTATGATTTTGATAAAGTCTTATCAAAGCAATCTAGTATCAGAAATCTAAACTTTGGTAAGAAAGTCAATAAAGTATTGACTTCTAGAAGTCCAGCTGTTTTTTGGATACATGTCAAAGCTAGTGGGAGCATGAGTGTTATGCTAATAATCATCATGTTAGTGGAAGCATGATAATTATGATAAGTATTGCAAGTTAGCAATGTTAATTATAGAAAACAAAAGTTTCAATTCGTGAGGTTGCAGGGGTTGAAAAAGTTGTTTTGCTATAATTAAGGGAGAGGATATTATACTTCATGTCAATTCTAAAAGGCTTAGAGTGAGATTTTAAGCTTAGATTGAGATTTTAATCATCTTTAGTCAAGAATATATATATATATATATATATATATATATATATATATATATATGAATTTCATGTTGGATTGGTTCAACTTAAGGAAATTCTATATATTGCGTTCTCAAAATTCGATTATGATTACGGCATCCCTGTTCATAGTCAAATCTTGAGAACATGGAAAATAAAAAATATTGTAGCAAAAGACTGGTCTAGAATCATGTCTTTACGTGAGACATCATGAATCGTGTCCCATTTGCTTTGGGTACAGGAACGATTGCATGTGCTATAATATTCATCCGTTCCAAATTTTCCAAATGCCCGGGGGCATTAAGAGGAAAATATCTAGAATTGGATATGACTAAAGTGATTAAGCAATTGTCGAGGACAATCTGAGGTTTACCAAAGATTGGTTGCTCAGGGACAGTTGGAAGTATAGTGCTAATTTTGGAAGGACCATATTGACATATTCTGAAAAGAGGCATCTCTTATTCAGAAGTGATAGTCAAAATGAGAATATGGAGTTGTCTCCATAGGTGGAAGTTATATGTGTAAGATTAGAAAACTTAATGCAAGAAGCATGTCCAAAGCAATGTACTTTGAATATGAAACTTAGTTTCCATGGAGTTGATCTCCATTGGAATACCTTATAATGATTGTTGACAAGTCTTTGTGACTTTGTACATATTCATTACAGGAGGGTCAGTGCATATAAGTTTAAAATCTAAACAGATTTCGATAAATGATAGGAATTTGAAATTCTCACATTTTTCGATAAGGATTTGGGAGTGTGAAATTTGAATCATTGAAATTATGTTCAATTGGTTTATTTCACAAAGTAAGGATCATAGACAAACATAGAGTGCATACTTGGTGTATGGCAAAGCTATTATTTAAGAAAAACATAGTGTACATGCTTGGAGCATGGGACAACAAGTGTTTTTAATTCAAGTATAAAGTTGATAAAACCGAAACAATGAATAATGAGTAATCAGTATGGTGATAAATAAAAGTGTTTATTTATATTCATAGGGTTTGATACCATATTTGATTCATTTATTCTTGTGTTTCACTTTGCATGTTTTGACTTCCAGAATAACTAAGTCGCTCTTCCTGAATGATTAAGTTATTCAAACCATCCACAGTCGGTCATATGTTGGAAGTAGATATGAATCAAGACTGTCATGGGTTGGTTTGTAGAGGTCCAAGTTGGTGGACAAAGTGGTGCTACAACACTCATGAGTGCTCATACGTTCTGAGTATTGGATTCAACCCACGCTCATTTGAATCACTTCATGGATTTTATCACGAGTGATCATGAGACGATAATATCTTATATTCTTAAAACCTAGAGATATGAGTTGTTACTATGAGTTGGTTATACATTGATTGCACGAAAACGCATTGGTAACTCGATGTTATAAAACGTGCCTTTGTGTATGATTCAACAAGTAGTAGAACAAGCCATATGAGTCGAAGTTTATCCATTCCTTTTACCTTCGGGATAAAAGCGATATCTGTGGGCCCCTCGATGATTTAGCGATGACACATGTGAGTGCTTGGCCAAGCCAGGACTGATTTGATTTGTTCAATCAGTCAGTCATCATAAATCGAAAATCGGGAAACAACAAATGGACAGAGAGAATGATTATAATCCATGTCTCAGTCCATATGATATCTAGAATGGAGGAATATATGATCCCTTATCTAATGGACAAGTCATTGACAAGGTCAGAGTTCGACAGCGGCTTTAAGAGCTACGATTGCCAGTTAGGTTTTGAAGTCATACTCAATAATAGTTTTAGACTTATCCAAGTGGGAGACTGTTGGATTAATGTCTAAGTCCATAACTATATTTGGTATGTACTTGACCCGACCCGGCATGGTCCATTTGGGTTGCACTTCACCGGCACAATTTATATGGATAGTCTTTTGAGAATAGTATATTTATGATTTATATTAATATATTATAAGTTCTAATATATTAATATGGAATCATATTATTTAATTAGTATTGATCAAGAATTAATTTAGAATTAATTAAGTGATCAAAAAGAACTAATTAAATATGGACTCTTATATATATGGAATGGGCCAAGTTCATTTAGGTTGGGCTAAGCTTTCATGGATGGTCCATGGAGCTTTTAACCCATGGATCCTATGTAAATGAAAGGTCATGGGTATTAGGGTTTACATGGATGTAACCCTAATCCTCCATAATATATAAAGGGGTCCTTGGCTCACAAAATTGGCACAAGTGTGTGAAAATAAGAGTGGGCCGATTTTAGTGTGCATACATATTCTCTCAAGTTCTTCCAAGGTGTTTTGGTGATTTGTGATTCCATTTGAGGCTTCCACACTATTGGGGCTAAGCTCTTAAAGCTTGAAGACATCAAGCTACATCAAAAGGTATGTCATCTAACTAGAACTTTGTAGTATAGATGCTTCATAATATGCTAGTTAGGATGAAACCTTGTAATAGTTAATATTTGCATGTATAATAGAGAAAACATAGATCCAAGGTTTATAGGGTTGCATGTACACCATAGGAGTGTTAGAATGCTCAAAACCCAACACCATCTGTGATCCTCAGTGTATCTGGCGATGGAGCCTGAGCCGGCCTGGTAGCAAGCAAGGGGCATTGGGCCTTCATATGGCCCACCTGATCATAATGATAACAAAGTCTAATGCCGGAAGCTGGAGCTTGCTGTCGGCAGTCCCTCGCAATGTGGCCCTGCTTGCCACATTTGTGGCATTCCGAAGAAGATCGAAAAGCTCTATCATGAACCTTGCTGCACTTTTCACAAGTGTGTCCCCTCTGGGAGAGAACATTACTTGCTACCGGGAACCGGTAGAACCGCCGGGCCGGTTCGGTTCTTGATTTTGGCCGAAGTCGGTTCCTGGGTCGGGTCCGGTTCGGTCCTTTTGCTCATCCCTAGCTTAGTATGTACATTAAGGGTTGTGCATAGCTAAGATTTTGCAGACTTAGAGTGAGTGATTCCGCCTTAATTCCTGTTCCTTGTCTGGTTGTGGATTTGTGGCAGAGTTACTCAGTCGACCGTCTTATTCATCTTAAATATTCATAACTTGTATATGACAGACGATCGTAGTGGTACCGAGGAGGATCATGATATAAAGTATCATCACCAGTTATCAAAACACTTTCATTTGTATGTACTCGCTCAATGCGGTACGATACGTAGAAGTGTTAACATCTAGGGGGAAAACAGAAAGCACTAGAACATTCACTAAGAGTACACTATCGAACGCACTAAGAGTACACTATCGAACACACTAAGAGTACACTATCGAACGCACTAAGAGTACACTATCGAACGCACTAAGAGTACACTATCGAACGCACTAAGAGTACACTATCGAACGCACTAAGAGTACACTATCGAACACACTAAGAGTACACTATCGAACGCACTAAGAGTACACTATCGAACGCACTAAGAGTACACTATCGAACACACTAAGAGTACACTATCGAACACACTAAGAGTAGACTATCGAACGCACTAAGAGTACACTATCGAACGCACTAAGAGTACACTATCGAACACACTAAGAGTACACTATCGAACGCACTAAGAGTACACTATCGAACGCACTAAGAGTACACTATCGAACGCACTAAGAGTACACTATCGAACACACTAAGAGTACACTATCGAAGACACTAAGAGTACACTATCGAACGCACTAAGAGTACACTATCTAACACACTAAGAGTACACTATCGAACACACTACGAGTACACTATCGAACGCACTAAGAGTACACTATCGAACACACTAAGAGTACCCTATCGAACGCACTAAGAATACATAGTCGAGCTCACTAAGAGTACATTTTCGAGCACGCTAAGGATACATCATCGTATAACATACATTTCTTTCCAATCGGCCAAAACTTTGTTCAGTAAAGAGTCCATTACTATCATTCGTCATGAGTTGGTGTGGTCTTCACCATACTAAGTTCATATGTTCCCAACGCCTCGACCGTCAAGTTCGTGAAACCCTCGTCACTCGTAACGACAGTCCAATCTAAGCCACAGTTTTGTCTTTCGTATTCTAAGCCCCAAAGTACTCGTGCGAAGAGTACTTTGTCTTCCGAAACCTTATCGTCGAATGACCGCAGACCGTCATGAAATACCACTCGTCCAACAGACCAAGTTCGAGCACAGAGGACATGGACGAATACAGCCCACCTATCACCATTCAGTGTATACGCGAGGGTGGTATATGGTTATGATTACACAAATTTAGTATGTGTGTTTCTGCCCTGTCTCCTGTTCCTTGTTTGGTTGTGGACCTGGGGCAGAGTCGCACATCCGACAGTCTTACTAATCCTAATTATATACGACTTGTATACACGAGGTAATGATAGATGGACCAAGTACGAATCCTATCATGAACACCAGGGCAAAGTGGCCAAGCCTACGAGTAGGTATTCTGCAAATCAGAGGAGCGCAACCCCAGTAGTACTGTAAGAAAGCTAATTTCGGGACGAAATTCAATCTAACGGGGGGATAATGTGACAACCCAAAAAATTTTAAAATTTTTGCCTTGCAAAGCTCAGCCAGTCAAGTCAACTGAGTGTCAGACTCATTTCTGCTATCATTTAGCCTCGTTTAGAGTCCGTTTAAAGGTCCAAAGGTCAGTACATTCAAGCATGGAGCATAGGAATGGATCGCGTACACTTCTAGCATCAAAACCGGGCCTTACACTCCAACACAAAGAGTGTACGGTCGCACACATGGGTGTGCGGCCGCACACCCCTCTCCTGGCAGCACCCTCTCGTGTATATAGGAGAGACTTAGCCTTCTTTCATCTCTTTTTGCCCTCCCAAGCCTAGAACTCGATTTTGCTCTCAACTACCATCCGATTTTAAGCTTAGATCTTCGAGTTGGTAAGTGTTCTTCTCTCGATTTGTTGCTAATCTTCATAAACTAGTTACATCCTTTGATTTCATCCATTTGAAATCATGTTTGGTCTAGATCTTCAAGTTACACCAAGAACACACACTTGTTCTAGGCGATTTTGGGCCTTCTCGAGCTTCCGGATAGTAAGTACTTCTTCCCTACACTTGAATTTTGTTTAGAACACTAGTTTAAGCCCTTGAAACTGCCCGGAACTCAAGAACATATGGTGTGTGCGGCCGCACACACTCATGTGGTCGTACACCCCTCGAACACCCTCAAAACACCATCAAAACACCCCTAAAGGCTTATATACTGTAAATACCATTCCCCAAGCTTGTTACTTACCAGATATGAGCCTTAGAAGACATCCAAACCATGTTCATCAAGGAGTGTGCGGCCGCACACACTCCATGTGGCCGTACACCCCTCTGTTTAGTGCTTAAGGGCCTCCAAAGTGCCTTTCTAGCTTCAACACTTGATGAGCATCAGTCCTACAAGCCTCCTTACCATTTAGAAAACGTTTTGTGCACTCTTTACCATGAGTGTGCGGCCGCACACTCCTCAAAGTGGCCGTACACTCCCTTAATTTGAATCATATGTGATTCCAACACTTGGGCAAAGTGTTTCCTAGTCCCGTGAGGTGTTTCCTTGCATTGGGTTGCTTCCGAGCACTATATTTATGTCAATACATGCCAATGTATGCCATTTAGGACTTGTTGTGTCTCGGGAATTCACTCGTGGAACTTCTCATCCTTACACGTGTATCCGTTGAATCACCCACATCAGGTGAGTTCATACCCCGTAATGAATCTTTTAACTGTTTTAAATGTTTTAAGGGGGGGAATACAAGTTGAACACAATGTTAATTGTGTAATTGTTTGTTATAAACGTTTTCAAAAGGATTACTTATGTCATTTATAAGTTGTCAAAACATCTCAAAGACTCTTTTCAAGTTATGTTACTTTATTGTTTAACAAAACTCCGTTTTTAAAGTACCAGCACAACTTAGTAGAAAAATGAGTCTTTTCCACAACAGTTCAAGTACATTACTAGTAAACTATAATAGGTATAGTTTAGGAAGACACTATTCATTACTTCTAGTACACTGAAGCATACAAAGAGTCAGTTCACACTTGAGTCAGAACACACTATTTTGGAGAAACGTTTCACACTACACACTATACAAGAGAGAATACTATACACTAGTATAGAGAGAACATTACTTACTATACAAACACTGTTATACGATAAATTAATGTGACAAACCATTTAAGGATACAACGACACTGTGTTGTATCAATTTGTAACCAGAGTCTCCTGGAGGGAGAGCGGGCATCTTGTGTATAGATCTATACGGGACATACACTCCCGCACCCCGACTGCTAGCTACAGTCCCAGCCGATAAGACCAAGGGGTGACAAAATGTCACCTCACTACATATGACACCGGAGGGTCATCTTTTATTCAGTCGTCGATCAGCATGGTTACATACGAGTTCACATTTAAACCTTTAATTAACCAACTTGAGATTAAAGGCACAAAGACTCCCCGAGGTGTATTGTCCATTTAATACCACCTGGAGTCTGTATTTTATTACAAAACGACTCCCCGAGGTGTATTGTACATTTAATACTACTTGGAGTCGGTATTTTATTACTTTATAGCCAACAGTGTCACTGCTGAGGTAAAACATTATTTTCCCTATTACATTTACTTGTGATTTTCTCACATATTCATTAATGTATAAACTATATTTAGTTAAAGATAGTCTCACTTGGGAAAATACATACTAATACAAGAAACAAACACACATAACATTTGATGCCTTGGTAGAAGGCTACGTTTAGTAGAAAGGGCCATAATGCTAACCTTATGATTCCTTAATGTATACATCAAAGGATACATATATATCAATAGGATCCGACAGGTAATAGGATGTGTGCTCTCCGCTTCATTTCCTGTTCCTTGTTTGGTTGTGGGCTTAGAGCAGATTCACCCAGTCTATTATCTATTCGATTCTAGATAATTATGTCCAGTATACATTGAGTCATCATAAGGGTACCAGGTATGGGTCAAGTCATAGGACACAGAGTCAATGCACAGTTTTCTAGTACAGAACATACTTTCCAAATCAGAACTTTGAGTATACAAAACTAGAAACTTACTAGTTAAAGGTTTAATCCATTTTATTAAACCAGGATAACTTCAAGGACCTTAAGTGGATAGCTCTATAATACCTTAGATTATACATCAGAGTTATATATAATTAATAACCGATAGATAGTTGGATGTGTGCCTTCCGCCTCATTTCCTGTTCCTTGTTTGGTTGTGGGCTTAGGGCAGATCCACACAATTAACTATCTGTTCGGTATTAGATTATATATAACTAGTATAAACCAAGTGATTATAAAAGGAACCACTGTGGTTACTATTTTATTATAAGAAATAAGAGTTTTCTTAAAGAATCTTTCTTCAAATATAAAAGAACTATTACAGTTTACTCCGTGAGTACCAAGGGAATACACCAGGGTTATATACAACAAGGATCCAACAACCAATGGGATGTGTGCTTTCCGCCTCATTTTCTGTTCCTTGTTTGGTTGTGGGCTTAGGGCAGATACACACAATCGATTGTTTGTTTATTCTGGGTTTTATATAACTTGTATCCATTTAATACTCATAGAAAGGACTGTTGAGTCATTTTTACTTATCTTTCATCAAAGCAGGAAATATAGGATTTCCTGGAGGAACAGACAAACTTTTCTAAACAGAACTTACTACAATTTTCTACAAATTTCTTACTAATACTACATCACTAAAATCTTATGAACTCACCAGCTTAATTGCTGATCAACTCTTTCAAATAACTTGTATTCTCAGGAGCCTAGTAGATAGGTACTCGTGCTGGGAATTCAGAAGATGGAGCAGTATAGCTCCAAGTCTTGTTTGTTATTTGCTTATGTATTCTATGTTTCGTGAACACACACTTTGTAAACACCTTCTTTCTAATGAAATGGTTGTTCATTACTTTGCTTACTATGATACATGCCTTGTGATACTAAACATGACGTCCTCCACCCCAGAACGTTTCCGCCGTTCCGGTTTTGGGGTGTGACAGATTGGTATCAGAGCATTGTTTATAGTGAACTAAGTATATCAACCGATAAAAGATATACAACTATAAATACAATGGGGCTTAAGTGCTCTGGATAATGGTATAGTTCAGGAATATAACGATAAGTTATAAAAATATACCTACTTGCTATACATGTACATACTAGACCAAGTATCACAAGGAGAACAAAACTAAAGTATTTAAAGGTTGGACACTGTCGTCGAACCTGAACAGTTATGTAATCATAGCTAGGATCAATATAGCCTGATCAACTATATTCATTCGATATGTGACCGACATGTGTTTGGGAGTGATGTGGTGTTGCAACAGTCTTAAAACTTACCGAATATTAAGTCAAGGGAATACTAGAACAAGTACATTTGAGTTAGAATACTATAGGAGTATTCTATGATACTATAACGCGATAACAAGTTTGAAACATACTAAGTACATTACATTAAAATATTATAGGAGTATTTTAGGCACTATACAAATAAATTATGTGATAACTTAAAAGACCCTTACAGATAGGTCTATAATATTGCAATGTATACTTCCAAGGTTATATACAATTGAGAATTTATAGACTTTGAATTTGTAATCTACGCTCCACTACCTGTTCCTTGTTTGGTTGTGGTTTTGGAGTAGGATCACTTATTCGAAGGTCTATTTAATCTTAAATTATATACAACTTGTATACATTGTGCAATTATAGGAGGACTCTGTAAGGATCACCCCATAAGGTTTCACTTAATCTCATAGATTCTTTAGTCACATCCATTCTCGCACGACGAACCCAGATAGATGTAACCACTTCCTCATAGAAGACAACAGAAGAGTTCAGGAGGAACAAGAGCAAGTTCATGAGAAGTTTTCAAAGAGGGATCAACCGAAGTAACCAAAATGTCTTGCACGTCACACTAATAAATAATAATCTTGTTAACTAATTGAGCGAGTGGAAACACTGCTCACATTATGTGTTAGGATTATTTTCTTACATGCAGCTGGTAACAGTTATTCAGGTAACAGATATTCATTCGAGGATAGCCATTTCAAATTCATAGAGTTTATTTGGTATAGACTCTTTTATGAATTGTTTCTAGAACCATGTGGAAGTCAGGACCCGATACACTCAGAACCGGAATAACCTTGTCTTTTCAGCTTTCGGCTTGTGTCCACTGACATAGACTTATTCCATCTCATATTTGTATTCTTTTAGCAAAGATGCATCCTCGCAAATCGAACAGACGCACTATTTCGATAACTCCAACTCAACCGCCACTACCCCCGCCACAGTTCGACCTAGCTGCTTTTCAGGCAGCAGTAACAGCAGCAACAATAGCCACCCTAACCCAAATTCGCGCAAGTGGTATCAGTGGATCTGGTGGCGGTGCTCGCCTAAACAACCACGGAGATACCCACGAACACCCAAGGGGATGTTCGTATAAGGACTTCATGAAATCCAAACCCAATTCCTGTTGGATATAGTGTCTAAGTCCATAACTATATTTGGTATGTACTTGACCCGACCCGGCATGGTCCATTTGGGTTGCACTTCACCCGAATAATTTATGGATAATCGTTTGAGAATAGTATAAGTTATGATTTATTAATATATTATAAGTCCTAATATATTAATATAAAATCATATTATTTAATTAGTATTGATCTATAATTAATCTAGAATTAATTTAGAGATCAAAAGTATGACTAATCAAATATGGGCTCTTGTATTTATATAGTGTGGGCTAATGCTTATTTGGAATGGGCTAGGCTTGCATGGAAAGTCCATGGATACTCCATGGAGCTTTAACCCATGGATCTCATGGAAATAAAAAGACATGGGTATTAGGGTTTACATGAATGTAACCCTAATCCACCACACTATATAAAGGAGGCTTTGGTTCTTGAAATCACATGAGTTGTGGTGAGTAAAGTAAAAGGGCTCATTTCAAGAAGGTGATTACTATTCTCTCAAAGTTCCAAGTTTGTGGTGATTTGTGATTTCCATTTGAGGCATCCACACTATTAGTGCTAGGCTCTAAAACTCCAAGCAATCAACTACAACTACAAGGTAAGTAATTCTACTAGCTTTATTTGATTCAAGTTCCCCATGACATGCTAGATAGGATAAGAACCTTGGAAAAATAATTATTTGCATGTATCATAGTCAAACATAGATCCAAGGTTTCTAGGGTTGCATGTACACCATAGGAGTGTTAGAATGCTCAAAAACCCATCAGTGGTATCAGAGCCAGGTTTGTTTATTTGATACTTGATGCAAAAAAAAAAAAAAAAAAAAAAAAAAAAAAAAAACTTGAAAATCGAAATTTTGTTCAAAAGCTCGTATCAAAATTTCAAGTTTTGTATATGTACTTACGATTCTTGAAATTTTTGATATGAACATTCATAAACATATGAGTTTAGAAGATCATAGAAATTATGTGCTAATAATTGATTAGATTAATTCTTGATCTTTATGTGTTTTAATGGAGTCCATAACTAGTTCTTAAGTTATGGATAACCAAAAGTCACATTTATAAATAACCATTAAAAGAACACATAGGTTACAAAAAATGAAGAGTCTTCATTTTTAATAACCATTAACTCATAAGTTATGAGAAATGAAAAGTTTTGAAAGTTTATAAAACTTGCCCTCAAGTTTTGGAACATGTAAAGTCATATTAAAAACTTTAGTTCCAACCCCTAGAATTTTAAAAGTTAAAATTCAACCCTTATACTTTATAATATTATAAGTTTAATAATATTTATATATGTATAAGATCAAGTCGTCTTACCGTTAGTACGCCTCATTCACGAAGCCGGTCTATAAGGGGGGTATAAGGTTGTTGCCTATAAAATGGCAACTTAATGGGTGTCCACTCTCACCCACCGCTTCCTTGATCGGTGGAGGGTCGTTAGCCGAACGGGTAGGACAAGGACTTATAAATTCTCATTAAAAGTATAATGATAATACTAAAGTAACTAAACTTTATTGAATTCCCAATCTTAGTTATTTTCGGAAAATGTGAATAAGGTGCTAATCCATGAAATTACACTTTACACTTTGTTTAAGTCGTTAGTGGAGCGTGTGTAGTTAACCGGCACACTAACTTGAACTTAACAAGGTAGGTAAAGGGTGACTTAATGTTTATCATAGTATCGATGGAGCGTGTGTGGTTAACCAGCACATCGATTGAGGGGTAATACATTAAGGGTACCAAGTAATTTGCATGGTTACTTCACACCTTGTTTTGTGATCCTCGGCATCCCAGTCACAAAACTTGAAGGGCACACTCGAGATTGAAACATGCCATTGAAGAAAGTTCAATGAATCTCAAAGAATCTAGGAGTTTCTAAACCAATTAAAACCTAATTAAATATTTTGTTTTTCATGGTGGAAATTGGTGAATCGTCATTCACCTACCTTCAAATATCTTATAGCTTAGATTACGGCATCCCTCTTCTAAGTTATAAAATATTGTGTTGGGTCCTAGCCTTAATATTACATTTGGGTGTTTTGTTAAGGACTATCTCTATATCTAATCTAATCTATTCCCACTTCTTTTCAGATGTCTTCCAATAACAATGCTTCTGGCTCAAACCCTACTAGCTCCTTCTCTCTCATGAATCTTTGTGGGAGAGTCATCTTTGATGGGTCCAACTTTACAGATTGGATCAGAAACATCAGGATGGTCACTCGGTATGAGAACAAAGAATATGTTCTCGACAAGGAGCTGAAGGTACCCGAGCCAACTGCTACTCCTGAAGAGCTTGCTGAATATGAGGTACATGAAAGAGATGCTACAAAAGTGGCATGCATCATGATGGCCACCATGACAGCCGAGCTCCAAAAGTCCTATGAGGACTATTATCCTTTTGAGATGCACCAGGACTTGATGGACCGCTACCATCAAAGTGCTCGTCAAGAGCGATATGAACTAATCTCCTCCATGATAACAACCCAAATGAAAGATGGTGAACCCATCACGGGCCACATGTAGAAAATGCAAAGGTATGTGAACCGTTTACTGAAGCTGAATGTGAACTTCCCTGAGGAGTTAGCAATAGACATCATTTTGCACTCCTTGCCATCGTGTTATGATCAATTCCGCATGACATATCACATGAACAAGGAAGAAGTCACCCTCAGCAAACTTCAAGGACTCTTGAAGACCGCCGAAAGTGGTCTAAAGGGTAAGTCGGTTGTTACTACTCCTACTCCTACTCCAACTGCGGCCAATGTCTTGGCAATCAGGCATGGCAAAGGGAAGAAGAGAAAGAACCCTTCTAAGGGTACCAAGGGTAAGACCCTTGAAGGCTCCTCTGCAAGCAAAACCAAGAAAGGTTTTGTCACTCCTTCTGCTAACCCTAATGAGGCTGAATGCTTCTATTGCCATGAAAAGTCGCACTGGAAGCGAAACTGCCCAAAGTACCAGCAAGATTTGAAGGATGGGAAAGTAAAACCCAACCATGCAGGTATATACACTATATTGTCTAATAACTCACCTCATTCTAAGTATTGGGTCCTTGATACAGGTTGTGGTATTCACATATGTTGTGATTTGCAGGGACTAAAAAGAAGTGAGAATGTGGAGCAGGGAAAGATAAACTTGATCATGGGAAACAGGAAAGCTTCACCTGTCACCAAGATAGGAGTTTATTCCTTAGTGCTAAATAGTGGGTTTACATTAGATTTGAATAAATGTTATTATTCGCCAGAAATGGCAAGAAATGTTATTTCCTTTCATGCATTGTATAAACAAGGTTTTACCTTTTATTTTGATAATAATAATGGTAGTATTGATGCTTTCTTTAATAATGTTCTTTATTTTAAAGCATTACATTGTGATGGCGTGTATGAAACTGTATCTGTTGCAGATAATCTAGGAAATAATGTATTGTGTATTAACTCTTCCACTAGCTTAGATAAAGCATCCTTATGGCATTGTCGTCTTGGACATGTAAGCAAGAAATGCATAGGCCAACTCCAAAAGGATGGAGTCTTGGAGTCATTTGACCTAAAGTCAGATGATAGTTGTGAATCTTGTTTGCTTGGTAAAATGACAAAGTCACCTTTTACTGGCACTTGTGCTAGGGGTGAAGGTTTGTTGGACCTCATACACACGGATGTGTGTGGACCCTTCAGAACCGCCACAAGAGATGCTAATCGGTTCTATGTGACTTTTACTGATGATTTTAGTAGATATGGATATGTCTACCTAATCAAGCATAAGTCAGAAACCTTTGAGAAATTCAAAGAGTTTAAGCAAGAAGTGGAGAATCAGTTGGGCAGGAACATTAAGATACTTCGATCCGATCGTGGTGGTGAGTATCTTAGTACTGAGTTCCTTGACTATCTTAAGGAATGTGGGATTGTCTCACAATTGACACCTCCTAAGACACCACAGTTGAATGGTGTAGCTGAGAGGCACAATCGGACCTTGTTAGACATGGTTCGTTCCATGATGAGTCGAGCTTCGCTACCAATCTCATTTTGGGGGTATGCCTTAGAGACTGCCGCCCATATCCTTAATCTAGTCCCTACAAAGAAGGTTGCCAAAACACCTCACGAGGTGTGGACTGGAAAAGTTCCCAATCTAGACCACATCAAGATTTGGGGTTGCGAGGCTTTTGTGAGACGCGAGACTCACGATAAGCTCGAACCCCGAAGCGAAAGGTGTATTTTCATCGGCTACCCACAGAAATCCTTTGGTTACATCTTCTACAGACCTAGTGATAATGCGGTCTTTGTAGCAAGAAGAGGACTCTTTCGAGAGAGAGAATTCATGAGCCAAGGAGACAGTGGGAGGCAAATTGACCTTGAGGAAATTCAAGAGTCAAGTGGTGAAGGAACCTCAAACCCTAGCCCTCAACCTGAGGAGGAAACTCCTGTTGAGCCGACTGAAGAATCTATACCTCTGAGGCGTTCCACCAGAGTTAGGAATGCACCTGAGCATTATTATGGTTTTCATATTACTGCAGAAGGTGAGACACTTATCAGTGATAACACACTGGTAAATCTGGATGAGCCTAACAGCTACACGGAAGCCATGGCAGGCCCTGAGGCTGCTAAATGGAAAGAGGCTATGGATAGCGAGATACAGTCCATGTATGACAATCAAGTTTGGAACTTGGTTGACAATGTACCTGATCATAAGATAGTTGGGTGCAAATGGATCTTCAAGAAGAAGACCGACGTGGATGGTAATGTACACACTTATAAGGCACGACTGGTTGCAAAGGGTTATTCTCAAACTCCGGGAGTTGATTATGATGAGACCTTTTCACCAGTGGCCAAGATTAAGTCTATTAGGGTTCTGTTAGCCATTGCTGCATTTCATGATTATGAAATATGGAAATTGGATGTCAAAACCGCTTTCCTTAATGGAAAGTTGGCTGAAGATGTTTACATGGTTCAGCCAGAGGGTTTTGTCAGCACAGAGTACCCCAGTAGAGTGTGTAAGCTCGAGAAATCCATTTATGGATTAAAACAGGCACCTCGTAGATGGAATCTTTGCTTTGATGAGAAAATCAAAGAATTTGGCTTTTTAAGGAGTGAAGATGAATCTTGTGTCTATATCAAGGCTAGTAGGAGTATAGTCAGCTTTTTGGTATTGTATGTGGATGACATACTACTCATAGGAAATGACATCCCAACCCTGCAGGAAGTAAAGTCCTGGCTTGGGAAGTGTTTCGCTATGAAGGACCTTGGAGAAGCTGCCTATATCCTAGGGATAAGGATTTTGAGAAACAGGAGTAAAAGAATAATTGGACTTAGTCAAAGCACCTATGTGGACAAAGTGTTGAAAAGGTTCAACATGCATAACTCCAAGAAAGGAGAGTTACCCATCCAGAGTAACGCCAGATTGAGTAAGACACAAAGCCCTAGTACTGAGGCTGAGATAGCATAAATGAGTCAAATACCTTATGCTTCAGCTGTAGGATCGATCATGTATGCTATGACGTGTACTCGACCTGATGTAGCCATTGCGTTGAGCATGGTTAGCATGTATCAGGGGAACCCTGGCAAGGCACACTGGACTGCTGTAAAGAATTTGCTCAAGTACCTACGGAGGACTAAGGACTGGGTCCTTACCCTCGGTGGCAGTGAGGACTTGAGAGTTGTAGGGTACAGTGATGCTAGCTTTCAGACTGACAGGGATAATTTCCACTCTCAGTCGGGCTGGGTCTTTACTCTAAACGGAGGGGCAATTACTTGGAAAAGTTCCAAGCAGGAGACAGTGGCTGATTCCACTTGTGAATCAGAGTATATAGCAGCAAGCAAGGCAGCAAAGGAGGCTATATGGCTAAAGAACTTCATCGGAGACCTTGGAGTTGTACCAGCTATAAAGGAGCCAATGGAGATTTTCTGTAACAGCAATAGTGCGGTTGCCTTAGCCAAGGAACCAAGAGATCATGGGAGATCCAGACACATTGACAGAAAATATCACTTCATTAGACATCGAATAGAAGAAGGAATCCTCGTGGCAAAGAGGGTATCATCGGATGAGAACCCAGCAGATCCCCTCACGAAGGGACTGACTCGGGCTAAGCATCTCCAGCATGCTCGGAGCATAGGGCTGAAGGATGATATTAGTTTTAGTAGTTAGATAATCTTGAAATTTGTAAAATGTAATTGACATTTGATGATAAATAAAAGCTGTTATTTATGAGTAAAGTGTTGCTATCTCTTGTCAATCGTTTACTATTATTTCTTTTTTGCATGTTTTGACTTCCAGAATAATTATGTTATGGTTTATATCATATTATTCAAACTCTCCACAGTCGGTCATATGTTGGAAGTAGATATGAATCAAGACTGTCATGGGTTGGCTTGTAGAGGTCTAAGATGTTAGACAAAGCGGGGCTACAGCACTCATGAGTGCTCATAAGTTCTGAGTATTGGATTCAACCCACGCTCACTTGTATCACTTCATGGAATTTATCTCGAGTGATCGTGAGACGGTAATATCATATAAGTCTTCAAACCTAGAGATATGATTTGTTGCCTATGAGTTGGTTATGCATTGATTGCACGAAAACGCATCGGTAACTCGATGTTATAAACCGTGCTTTTGTGTGTAATTCAACAAGTAGTAGAGCAAACATATGAGTCGAAGTTTATCTGTTCCTTCTAGGATTAGAAGCGATATATGGGCCCCTCGATGATTTTGTTTTAACCTATGTACCGGGCCCGGTCAGAACTAAATTGATGTGTTCAGTTAAGTTCTATGTCAAACAAATCGGAAATCGGGAAACAAATGCTGGACAACAAGCAAGACCATGTTCCATGTATTTGTCCGGCTGATATCTAGAACAGAGGATTATATGATCACTTATCTAAAATGGCGCTTCATAGTTCAACAGAGTTTAAAGAGCTACGATTGCTGATCGGTTCCTGAAGTCATACTTGCAACTATAGTTATTAGACTTATCCAAGTGGGAGACTGTTGGATATAGTGTCTAAGTCCATAACTATATTTGGTATGTACTTGACCCGACCCGGCATGGTCCATTTGGTTTGCACTTCACCCGAACAATTTATGGATAATAGTTTGAGAATAGTATAAGTTATGATTTATTAATATATTATAAGTCCTAATATATTAATATAAAATCATATTATTTAATTAGTATTGATCTATAATTAATCTAGAATTAATTTAGAGATCAAAAGTATGACTAATTAAATATGGGCTCTTGTATTTATATAGTGTGGGCTAATGCTTATTTGGAATGGGCTAGGCTTGCATGGAAAGTCCATGGATACTCCATGGAGCTTTAACCCATGGATCTCATGGAAATAAAAAGACATGGGTATTAGGGTTTACATGAATGTAACCCTAATCTACCACACTATATAAAGGAGGCTTTGGTTCTTGAAATCACATGAGTTGTGGTGAGTAAAGTAAGAGGGCCGATTTCAAGAAGGTGATTACTATTCTCTCAAAGTTCCAAGTTTGTGGTGATTTGTGATTTCCATTTGAGGCATCCACACTATTGGTGCTAGGCTCTAAAACTCCAAGCAATCAACTACAACTACAAGGTAAGTAATTATACTAGCTTTATTTGATTCAAGTTCCCCATGCCATGCTAGATAGAATAAGAACCTTGGAAAAATAATTATTTGCATGTATCATAGTCATAGATCCAAGGTTTCTAGGGTTGCATGTACACCATAGGAGTGTTAGAATGCTCAAAAACCCATCAGTTCCTTCGATGGAAATGGTGGAGTCATAGTTCTGATGCAATGGTTCGAGAGAACAGAGTCGGTCTTCGAGATCTGTTCGTGCCCCGAAGGGAGCAAAGTGAAGTTTGCTGCTTGCACCTTCTTCGGCAGAGCCTTAACATGGTGGAATGGCCATGTTAAATCACTGACGTTATTAGTGGCTAACTCTATGGGTTGGGAAAACCTGAAGGAAATGATGATGAGAGAGTACTGCCCAAGGGGCGAAGTACAAACACTGGAACAAGAGCTATGGGAGCTCAAGATGGTTGGCTCAGACATAGTGGCCTACACCGACAGGTTTAGCGACTTGGCAGCACTATGCCCCGGGATGGTTACCCCGAAGAACAAGAAGATAGAAAGATACATCAGAGGTCTGACTGCTCCGACCCAAGGAGATGTGTTGTCTTCTAACCCAACCACATTTGGTAGCGCCAAACGCCTGGCCCAGCGACTCATTGACCATGGAGTCCGCCATGGTGTAGAAGTCCTCGTTCCCGAGCCACAAAAGGGAAATGACTATAAACAGAAGTCGGGGAATAAGAGGAAGAAGAAGCGAACAACACAAGAACCCCCGCAAGAGCAACAAGCGAGTGCTATGTACGCCGCCACAAAACCTGCTACTCCAGCACCTGCCAGTCGATATGCTGGAACTCTTCCGAAGTGTGGGAAGTGCAACTATCACCACACCGGAGTATGCCTGAAAATGCAGTGTCTGAACTGCCACAGAAAAGGACACACAGTCTGTTTTTGCAGGGCACCGGCTCAACCGATCTCCCAAGTCCCCGGAGTTGAAGAAAACCAAGCCTGCTATGGCTGTGGTGAGACTGGACACTACCAGGAGGACTGCCCGATAACAAAGAACTCAGGAGCGAATGGACGAATTCTGATGATCACCGCAGGGGAATCAACCTCGGAGTCGTCATCAAGCAGCGGTACGTTTTCGATTTAGTAATTACTTTGAAAATTAATTTATATTTATATAAGATTAAAACTTGGGGATAACACTTAAAAGTAATTATAATAACTCACTTATTGAAATAAGTCACAGTACTCAAGAGAACTAAGAGATCCGTTCTGAGAAGCTATGATGGCTTAGTATAGGGATGAGCATATGGACCGGGGAACCGGCCGGAACCAGTACCGGAACCGGAACCGGCACCGGAACCGGAACCCGATGGAACCGGTCGGGCCGGGACCGGGACGTTATATTTGTGGATTTTTGGAACCGGGAACCGGTAGGAACCGGAACCGATATAACCGGAACCGGTAGAACCGGCAAAAACCGGAACCGTATGATGCTATTTTTTCGAGGACCGGTTCCAACATTTGAAGACACGACAAGAACCGGTAGGAACCGGGAACCGGTACAACCGCCGGGCCGGTTCGGTTCTTGATTTTGGCCGAAGCCGGTTCCCGGGTCGGGTCCAGTTCCGGCCGGTTCGGTCCTTTTGCTCATCCCTAGCTTAGTATGTACATTAAGGGTTGTGCATAGCTAAGATTTTGCAGACTTAGAGTGAGTGATTCCGCCTTAATTCCTGTTCCTTGTCTGGTTGTGGATTTGTGGCAGAGTTACTCAGTCGACCGTCTTATTCATCTTAAATATTCATAACGTATATATGACAGACGATCGTAGTGGTACCGAGGAGGATCATGATATAAAGTATCATCACCAGTTATCAAAACACTTTCATTTGTATGTACTCGCTCAATGCGGTACGATACGTAGAAGTGTTAACATCTAGGGGGAAAACAGAAAGCACTAGAACATTCACTAAGAGTACACTATCGAACGCACTAAGAGTACACTATCGAACACACTAAGAGTACACTATCGAACGCGCTAAGAGTACACTATCGAACGCACTAAGAGTACACTATCGAACGCACTAAGACTACACTATCGAACGCACTAAGAGTACACTATCGAACGCACTAAAAGTACACTATCGAACGCACTAAGAGTACACTATCGAACACACTAAGAGTACACTATCGAACGCACTAAGAGTACACTATCGAACGCACTAAGAGTACACTATCGAACACACTAAGAGTACACTATCGAACACACTAAGAGTACACTATCGAACGCACTAAGAGTACACTATCGAACGCACTAAGAGTACACTATCGAACGCACTAAGAGTACACTATCGAACGCACTAAGAGTACACTATCGAACACACTAAGAGTACACTATCGAGCACACTAAGAGTACACTATTGAACACACTAAGAGTACACTATCGAACGCACTAAGAGTACACTATCTAACACACTAAGAGTACACTATCGAACGCACTACGAGTACACTATCGAACGCACTAAGAGTACACTATCGAACGCACTAAGAATACATAGTCGAGCTCACTAAGAGTACATTTTCGAGCACGCTAAGGATACATCATCGTATAACATACATTTCTTTCCAATCGGCCAAAACTTTGTTCAGTAAAGAGTCCATTACTATCATTCGTCATGAGTTGGCGTGGTCTTCACCATACTAAGTTCATATGTTCCCAACGCCTCGACCGTCAAGTTCACGAAACCCTCGTCACTCGTAACGACAGTCCAATCTAAGCCACAGTTTTGTCTTTCGTATTCTAATCCCCGAAGTACTCGTGCGAAGAGTACTTTGTCTTCCGAAACCTTATCGTCGAATGACCGCAGACCGTCATGAAATACCACTCGTCCAACAGACCAAGTTCGAGCACAGAGGACATGGACGAATACAGCCCACCTATCACCATTCAGTGTATACGTGAGGGTGGTATATGATTATGATTACACAGATTTAGTATGTGTGTTTCCGCCCTGTCTCCTGTTCCTTGTTTGGTTGTGGACCTGGGGCAGAGTCGCACATCCGACAGTCTTACTAATCCTAATTATATACGACTTGTATACACGAGGTAATGATAGATGGACCAAGTACGAATCCTATCATGAACACCAGGGCAAAGTGGCCAAGCCTACGAGTAGGTATTCTGCAAATCAGAGGAGCGCAACCCCAGTAGTACTGTAAGAAAGCTAATTTCGGGACGAAATTCAATCTAATGGGGGGATAGTGTGACAACCCAAAAAAATTTAAAATTTTTTCCTTGCAAAGCTCAGCCAGTCAATTCAACTGAGTGTCAGACTCATTTCTGCTATCATTTAGCCTCGTTTAGAGTCCGTTTAAAGGTCCAAAGGTCAATACATTCAAGCATGGAGCATAGGAATTGATCGCGTACACTTCTAGCATCAAAACCGGGCCTTACACTCCAACACAAAGAGTGTACGGTCGCACACATGGGTGTGCGGCCGCACACCCCTCTCCTGGCAGCACCCTCTCGTGTATATAGGAGAGACTTAGCCTTCTTTCATCTCTTTTCGCCCTCCCAAGCCTAGAACTCGATTTTGCTCTCAACTACCATCCGATTTTAAGCTTAGATCTTCGAGTTGGTAAGTGTTCTTCTCTCGATTTGTTGCTAATCTTCATAAACTAGTTACATCCTTTGATTTCATCCATTTGAAATCATGTTTGGTCTAGATCTTCAAGTTACACCAAGAACACACACTTGTTCTAGGCGATTTTGGGCCTTCTCGAGCTTCCGGATAGTAAGTACTTCTTCCCTACACTTGAATTTTGTTTAGAACACTAGTTTAAGCCCTTGAAACTGCCCGGAACTCAAGAACATATGGTGTGTGCGGCCGCACACACTCATGTGGCCGTACACCCCTCGAACACCCTCAAAACACCATCAAAACACCCCTAAAGGCTTGTATACTGTAAATACCATTCCCCAAGCTTGTTACTTACCAGATATGAGCCTTAGAAGACGTCCAAACCATGTTCATCAAGGAGTGTGCGGCCGCACACACTCCATGTGGCCGTACACCCCTTTGTTTAGTGCTTAAGGGCCTCCAAAGTGCCTTTCTAGCTTCAACACTTGATGAGCATCAGTCCTACAAGCCTCCCTACCATTTAGAAAACGTTTTGTGCACTCTTTACCATGAGTGTGCGGCCGCACACTCCCTGGCCGCACACTCCTCAAAGTGGTCGTACACTCCCTTAATTTGAATCATATGTGATTCCAACACTTGGGCAAAGTGTTTCCTAGTCCCGTGAGGTGTTTCCTTGCATTGGGTTGCTTCCGAGCACTATATTGATGTCAATACATGCCAATGTATGCCATTTAGGACTTGTTGTGTCTCGGGACTTCACTCGTGGAACTTCTCATCCTTACACATGTATCCGTTGAATCACCCACATCAGGTGAGTTCATACCCCGTAATGAATCTTTTAACTGTTTTAAATGTTTTAAGGGGGGATACAAGTTGAACACAATGTTAATTGTGTAATTGTTTGTTATAAACGTTTTCAAAAGGATTACTTATGTCATTTATAAGTTGTCAAAACATCTCAAAGACTCTTTTCAAGTTATGTTACTTTATAGTTTAACAAAACTCCGTTTTTAAAGTACCAGCACAACTTAGTAGAAAAATGATTCTTTTCCACAACAGTTCAAGTACATTACTAGTAAACTATAATAGGTATAGTTTAGGAAGACACTATTCATTACTTCTAGTACACTGAAGCATACAAAGAGTCAGTTCACACTTGAGTCAGAACACACTATTTTGGAGAAACGTTTCACACTACACACTATACAAGAGAGAATACTATACACTAGTACAGAGAGAACATTACTTACTATACAAACACTGTTATACGATAAATTAATGTGACAAACCATTTAAGGATACAACGACACTGTGTTGTATCAATTTGTAACCAGAGTCTCCTGGAGGGAGAGCGGGCATCTTGTGTATAGATCTATACGGGACAGACACTCCCCCACCCCGACTGCTAGCTACATTCCCAGCCGATAAGGCCAAGGGGTGACAAAATGTCACCTCACTACATATGACACCGGAGGGTCATCTTTTATTCAGTCGTCGATCAGCATGGTTACATACGAGTTCACATTTAAACCTTTAATTAACCAACTTGAGATTAAAGGCACAAAGACTCCCCGAGGTGTATTGTCCATTTAATACCACCTGGAGTCTGTATTTTATTACAAAACGACTCCCCGAGGTGTATTGTACATTTAATACTACCTGGAGTCGGTATTTTATTACTTTATAGCCAACAGTGTCACTGTTGAGGTAAAACATTATTTTCCCTATTACATTTACTTGTGATTTTCTCACATATTCATTAATGTATAAACTATATTTAGTTAAAGATAGTCTCACTTGGGAAAATACATACTAATACAAGAAACAAACACACATAACATTTGATGCCTTGGTAGAAGGCTACGTTTAGTAGAAAGGGCCATAATGCTAACCTTATGATTCCTTAATGTATACATCAAAGGATACATATATATCAATAGGATCCGACAGGTAATAGGATGTGTGCTCTCCGCTTCATTTCCTGTTCCTTGTTTGGTTGTGGGCTTAGAGCAGATTCACCCAGTCTATTATCTATTTGATTCTAGATAATTATGTCCAGTATACATTGAGTCATCATAAGGGTACCAGGTATGGGTCAAGTCATAGGACACAGAGTCAATGCACAGTTTTCTAGTACAAAACATACTTTCCAAATCAGAACTTTGAGTATACAAAACTAGAAACTTACTAGTTAAAGGTTTAATCCATTTTATTAAACCAGGATAACTTCAAGGACCTTAAGTGGATAGCTCTATAATACCTTAGATTATACATCAGAGTTATATATAATTAATAACCGATAGATAGTTGGATGTGTGCCTTCCGCCTCATTTCCTGTTCCTTGTTTGGTTGTGGGCTTAGGGCAGATCCACACAATTAACTATCTGTTCGGTATTAGATTATATATAACTAGTATAAACCAAGTGATTATAAAAGGAACCACTGTGGTTACTATTTTATTATAAGAAATAAGAGTTTTCTTAAAGAATCTTTCTTCAAATATAAAAGAACTATTACAGTTAACTCCGTGAGTACCAAGGGAATACACCAGGGTTATATACAACAAGGATCCAACAACCAATGGGATGTGTGCTTTCCGCCTCATTTCCTGTTCCTTATTTGGTTGTGGGCTTAGGGCAGATACACACAATCGATTGTTTGTTTATTCTGGGTTTTATATAACTTGTATCCATTTAATACTCATAGAAAGGACTGTTGAGTCATTTTTACTTATCTTTCATCAAAGCAGGAAATATAGGATTTCCTGGAGGAACAGGCAAACTTTTCTAAACAGAACTTACTACAATTTTCTACAACTTTCTACAAACTTTCTTACTAATACTACATCACTAAAATCTTATGAACTCACCAGCTTAATTGCCGATCAACTCTTTCAAATAACTTGTATTCTCAGGAGCCTAGTAGACAGGTACTCGTGCTGGGAATTCAGAAGATGGAGCAGTATAGCTCCAAGTCTTGTTTGTTATTTGCTTATGTATTCTATGTTTCATGAACACACACTTTGTAAACACCTTCTTTCTAATGAAATGGTTGTTCATTACTTTGCTTACTATGATACATGCCTTGTGATACTAAACATGACGTCCTCCACCCCAAAACGTTTCCGTCGTCCGGTTTTGGGGTGTGACAATATCAAAGCTAGAAATTTCCAATTTTTCACTTTTTGTGTATTTTGTGAAAAATTTAGAAAATCCATATCTAATTCGTTTGAAATTAGATTAACATGCGGTTTTTTCCAACGTAAAGTTTAGAGTTTGTACATGATTTTAGACTATAATTTTGTCATTTTGGGTTTAATATTCAATGAATTATAGTCCCCCAAAATCGGGATATCAAAGATGGAAATTTTCAAAGTTCAACACACTAAGTAATTACCAAAAAATTACAATTTTGACGGGTTGTCCGGTTTTCCAGTTCTAGACCCACTTTATACAGTTCCACCCAACCCATCTTGAAGTTATCGGGTTTTTTGGTTCTAGACCCACTTTACCCGGAACCGAACCGGAACCGGTTCTTATATACCGCTCTGATTCCTGATCCTAGAAAATTTCGTTAACCGGTTTTGGGTCTTCAGGGCCGGATTTGGACCCACTTTCATCCCTACTACTAATAATACATATATCTATTAATTTGCATAAAATGCAAATCAAAAGCTTAAGAGCAATAATACTAAATTAATGATTGTTATTGATCATAACATAATGATTTAAATAGAAGCTCTCTCTCTCTCTCTATATATATATATATATATATATATATATATATATATATATATATATATATATAAAAGAGGAACTTGTTTTGCAATTATGCAAAGTTTGAATTTATAAGATAGTTATAGAGATGTTTTAATCATCTTAATTTAATTCATAACTTAATTGGAAAGTAAAAGGATAAGTGTTTTGCATAAAAGTCTAGAGGCTTCCCTTGGTCCTTTTGAGAGACATCTCTCTCTCTCTCTCTCTCTCTCTCTCTCTTTTATTTGGTCAAAGTCACACACACAAACCTTAATTCTTAGAGCAAATCAACACACAACCCCAGTGTGTTTAATTTTATTGCTTGTTTGGATTGATGGATTGCTTGGATTATATGACATCCCTAATTTTCACGGCCAAATAAAACAGAATCTTTATGCTTATTTAAAATAGAGTAATCTTTTGAAAAATATAATAGTACGGAATTTGTCCCAATACATTTTTCTTTTAAGATAAATCAGAGCCAAAACTTTTTAATATTAAAAACTTTGGATGTCAACTCTGATACAAAAACATAAGCATAAACCAGTTATTATAGGCCTTACAACTGTTTATTACACTAATGGCCTCAAACACCTTAAATCTCTCAGCAGATTCAAACATCACTATCCCTATACCTGTTCCCCTTATTCTCACTCCCTGATCCTAAAATGATGATCTCAAGGGACCTATCCTACAGGATCACTATAAGCAACGAGTAGACAATATCGCTTCGGAGATTCCTTAGCAATATATGTCAATAAGGGAACCATGTGGGGGATAGGGTACAACGAATGAACACACAATTCATTAACACCTATAGGTAATGAGTCTGTCAGTGTTCCACATGACTGTCTAAAATAGTTATTGGTCGTCATCTATACTGGTCGTCACAACACTACAATAGTACTATAATGGTCACAACCTCACATTATTATTTCACACAACCCTTCACTACCTAAATTAATTTAATCCAATATATCAAGTGGGTAGCAAAATCCTATCATGCTATTGTATCTAATATATTTATTGAAAATACTGATAAATAGTGCACATAACATTTAAACATTTAAAATACTTTGTGTATATGTGTAAGATGAAAGTAATTATGCACCCACTTGTTAAAAGTGGATGATTTGTGGTTAGGACAGCGCTTCGCCTAATACCTTAGCTTTTCCTTTCAAAAGACCTAGATGCAAATATTACTAAGTCTTAGTCTTTGTTTCAAAACTATAATAACAATAGTTTAGATTCCTCAATAGTTCCAATGCATACTTCAAGTTCTAGCTTATAAGGAATAACCAGGTAAGATCATATTAGAGGTAGGATCCGTTTGGTATACAAAGTATACTGTTTGGAAAATCCTTTTTAAACACCTCACTAGATCTAGCCTAGACATCACTCCCGTAAGTAAATAAATCGATACTACAACTGGAATCACTAATAAATCTTTTATAAGTTCTAATAACGACTATGATGAATATAAATATAAGTTACACTTAAAGCATAGTAAGTGCAGCTTAACTTACAGAGTTTTTTAAAAGAAGTTCGGAAAGTCACGGGTAGAACTACGATAGCGAACACTTCTATTTTTCGGGTTCTCTGATACCTTAGAGCCTTGCTAAAGTACTCCAAAGGCTAAGAAAATCAGTTAGGGCCAGGGAAATGTTTCAGAAAGGGAAAAATTTGGTTGTGAGAAATGAACATGGCTTAAGATTTATTTATAGGTTGACTGCAGGTGAGGCACGCCGCACTTCTCCAACGGCATGCCACACTCTAGCTTGGGGAGCACGGGTTTTCCTGAGATGCTAACACATGGCGGCTAATGGCTGGTGTTGCGTCGCTTTTATCGGGTAAACTTTCGAATCTTCAAAAAATCACATCTTTTGCATACAAGCTTCGTTTTCGACGTTCTTGATATCGCCACTTTCGTATCGACGATGAATACAACCTTTATTTAGACTCCTTCGCCTATTCTCATTCTATTTAAAATTTACATTCTATAAATATTATAATGTAAAACACCTTGCAAAATCCATAGCTTCTACATACGAATCTGTTCTCGACAGCATCTATATCGAGGGTTTCGTATTTATGAGAACGCTGACTTTCATTTAAATTGTTTTGGATAAAAATCAACTGATTTTCATTTCGATTTCTATGTCGCACAGTGTTGTACTGTGTCGCGCCGAAACTTCGAAAAATCATAACTTCTTCATACGCAGTCAGATTTCGGCGTTCTTTATATCTACGTTTTCATAATTATGATTACTATGAATTTCATTTAGATCATTTAGGCTAATAGGCAACCTATCTCCGATCCATAATTAATGACACGCATTATCGTGCAGGGCTGAACGCAAAACTTCGAAAAATTATAACCTCCTAATAAGAAGTCGGATTTAAGCGTTTTTTATATCCATGCACTCGTGATCACAATCTCTACGAATTTTGTTTATATTATTTATCCTAAATAATATTTTAATTTTTATCATTTATTTAGCCCTATTTATTTTGTTTTAAAATAAGTTTTCACACAAAAATACTATATACACATAATATCATATACAAATCAGTTTTATACAAACACATACATGATTGAATGATTCTATTTCATTTATTTACAAGAATTTTACAATTGTTATCCGACGTACTTACATATTTTTATAATAAATGCATAGCGAGAAACGTGTGAGTTACAGATTACTACTTTTACGTGCGACTACGATGGAAGGATCCTAGTTTGGGTCCTTGTATTCCTCTTGCTCGTCGATTAAGATAAACATACAAACACCGCTTGTAGCTTAATTTGTTGTGGTGATTTAATGAACACGGGTCCATGGAAGATCTTGATGGTTTTGTTTTTTTGTGTCTGTTGCATGCTTAGTTTGATATGTTTTTTAACAACCATCAATATCCAATACCCAAACACCCTGATAAACCCTTTATCCATTTAACATTGTTGGCTCGGCTAATTAGATAAACTCAATGACACCATTAAACCCTAAAAAACATAAATATTATATACACATAATATCATATACAAGAATTTTACAATTGTTATCCGACGTAATTACATATTTTTATAATAAATGCATAGCGAGAAACGTGTGAGTTACATATTACTACTTTGAGGTGCGACTACGATGTAAGGATCCTAGTTTGGGTCTTTGTCTTCCTCTTGCTCGTCGATTAAGATAAACATACAAACACCGCTTGTAGCTTAATTTGTTGTGATTATTTAATGAACACCGGTCCATGGAAGATCTTGATGATTTTGTTTTATTGTGTCTGTTGCATGCTTAGTTTGATATGTTTTTTAACAACCATCAATATCCAATACCCAAACACCCTGATAAACCCTTTATCCATTTAACATCGTTGGCTCGGTTAATTAGATAAACTCAATGACACCATTAAACCCTAAAAAACATAAATAATGGATAGGTTGATCACAATCGATGTTCATTAAACGAAACACATATAAACCATGTGTATATGTCATGACTAATGAAGAGTTGTAGTCTTCCTTGTTTTGTATGTTGATGACATACTCTTCATGGGAAACGTTGTCCCTACATTCAAAAGTGTTTAATATTTCCTAGGGAATTGCCTTTAAACTAAATACATGGGGTAGACAACATACTTTTGGATTTTAATATCTATATAGATAAAAGCACATGCCTCATTGAGTTAAGCCAAAGTAGATACATAGATAAGGTCTTGAAGAACGGGTTCATATTTACGCAACATCGTTTGAATTAAGCAAAGCTTTGTGTCTTGGGTTGACTGTGGAAATACAAAGGATGAGTCGAGTCTCGTATGTTTCTGCTATATGATCAACAACATATGTACAAGGTCTGATGTGTTGTGTGCCTTAAGCATGATGAGTGATGTCATGCCAATTCTAGCAAGGCTCAATGAATGGAATTCAAGATCCTTCTCATATATTTGAGAAGAACAAAGGACATGTTCTTTATATGTGGTGGTGAAGAAGAGATCAAAGTAAATGAGCTGCACTAATGCAAGCTTCCAAATTGATATAGCCGACTCTTGTTCGTAGTTAGGATTCATGTTCTTACTAAACAAAGGAGTAGTGATTTGGAAGAGTTACAAACAAGATATTGTAGCTGATTTGACAATGGATATTGTCTATATTACAACTAATGAAGCTATATGGATGAAAAAGTTCATCACAAATCTCGGTGTGGTTCCTAACATTGAATATCCTATAAAGATCTATTGTGACAATGAGGGTGCATTTGTTTTGGATAAAGAACTGAAGTCATACAAACACACACAACATATACTAAGGAAATATCATTATATTTTTCAAGGTTGGTTTTAAAAAAATAGACATTATTGTTAGTAGAATTGCATCAGATAAGAATTCAGTTGATTTGTTTACGAAGCCAATATAGAAGGAACATGATTCTTACACTAGGTTATAAGCATTAGATTTGCAAAAAACTTGGCTTGAGTAATTTTTATGTTGTAATGGTTATTATGTTGAGATCTTAATATATGTCAGGAGCAGTTATTTTGATTATTTCATTACCGTGTTTCATATCCATGTTTATTTACTTCCCTGAATACTAGTTTATTCATAATTTCCACGATCGATCGTTCTTCACGGAAAAAAAGTAGTGAATTAAAAATGATGAGGTGTTGGCTGATTATCTACCTAGGGCCCATCCCTACGGTGGGTAACATGGGTGACCACCCACAGCCTATCCCTCACAAGGGCCCATAAAAATTATAGTCTATGTTACGTGTTGTAGTATCTGTCTATTTAGTTAATGTTATTCGTTTACGAAAATAGTTTCATAGTCCCCAAAGCATAAGCCATTGTGTTGTACGACATGAAATTTGTCTCTTCGGAGAATTTTATCGTCAACACGAAGTTCAAGGGCTAAATAAGGAATGTGTGATTTTGTTTTTCATCAATATTTTTGGTTGTTTTAAATCTCTTTCATTAGGTTATCCTGGCTTAATAATAGTTTCTAGATTAATCTGAATGTATGATTTTGTTTTACACCAACACTTTGTTTTTCATTTTGGTTACGTTATCTAAGTGTCTTCAGTCATAAATATATTAACTATTGTTTCGTGATTTAGAGATTAAAATTTTGTAATTTGACTCAATTTGGGTGTTGAAATTTTATTTTTTTGAAATTATAATTTGCCTTTATTTGGGTTATGAATTGTTTTTATTACCAAATTGTCTAACGACTCACCACATAAATCCACTGATTTGTTAAATAGTTTTTTAATGGCCAACTTAGATAACTATATCATCAGTCTAACATAACCATAACTCCATAAAAGTGCAATGTCTATTGATTTGTTTGTATTATTTCATATTTTATGATTAAATGATAAAGTGACATGTCACCTATCATTTGATTGTAATTTCTCATTTTGTTAGTTGTGACACTAAATGATAAACTTTTTTTTTTCTTTTCATTGGCATGTATTGTTATTTTGGTTTGTTGCTATTTTTTGCTTATTTATTGTTATAGTTATTTTTTAAATTTCAAAAGAAAAAGTAGAGAAACGAACAACAACTCAAACAATTCTAGCCAGAGGTGTTTTTGTTTCGTTACTATTTAATAGTTATTTTTTATATTGTTAGTAGTGAGTTAGTAACTTTGCATCTAAAATAAGTTAGCATAAGTATTTTTCATAAATTATTTGATTTATGAGCATTTGGGTATTTGAAGGCCTTATTTGATCTCTCGTTCGGGCTCAAAATATGTTTGGAAGAACCTTGAATATGAGGTTGTTGATGTGAGCTAATCTCAATGGTTGGAATAGATGTTAATAACCATATATACCCTCTTGGGTTGTAGTATTTGTTAAAAATAAAGATGATTAAAAGTGGTTAGTTTTTTTTCAAACAACAAATCTCCTTATTCTAATAAAAGAATAGTTTTAATCTCCTTTTGACATGTGGCATCCTATTAGGTCTCTTAATTAATGCATATTTTATTCTTTTTTTGACACGTGTCATCCTATTAGGCCTCCTAATTAATGCATGCCACTTGTCAACCTATTAATTCTCCATTTCAAATTTCATATTTTAAATTTACCACTCTAATTAAATTAAATTAATAACATTAGAATAAAATTAAAATAAAATTAATAAAATTATAAGATGATATAATTTCACGTATTTATTTAAATTAACGATTATAATTTTATATAACTAAAAAATATATCTTAATTAATAATTTATTTAAAATAATTGATTAATAATTTTGAGTTCTCACTATAAAAGTTTAATTAATTTTTTAACCATGGTTCCCACGGGTTATAAACTAGTAGATATGTATAAATATCAAAGAAAGGGCACAGATTAGCAAGTAGCTAAGACCCGGCCAGAATTACAAAGAAAGGAAGCAAAGAGCATTACAGACGATTAAGATGATAAATGCGAAAAAGGTGAGATACTCCAAACCGCCCAATTTCTGCAATCTACATTCCCCCTGTGCTTGCACCAAGTAAAAGCTAACGAAATCACATTATCCGCACCCTTTGTAGAGGACACACCCAGTTTCTTGAAGTTTTTGTCATTTTTGGCCAGCCAAATATTCCAAATGAGACTATAGAACACCGTGGATAGGATATATTTCTTCTTAGGGCAATTACTCCAGACAGCTGCATAATTAATGAGGCTTCTCATATTTGTGAATGATTTATCACCTATACCGCACCAACCTAATATCCATTCTTGTATCTCCTTGGCATAATCACATTTAACTAGAACATGATCAACTGATTATTTCTCTTTGTTGCCTATTGGACATGAACCTTGAATATGAGGTTGTTGATGTGAGCTAATCTCAATGGTTGGAATAGATGTTAATAACCATATATACCCTCTTGGGTTGTAGTATTTGTTAAAAATAAAGATGATTAAAAGTGGTTAGTTTTTTTTCAAACAACAAATCTCCCTATTCTAATAAAAGAATAGTTTTAATCTCCTTTTGACATGTGTCATCCTATTAGGTCTCTTAATTAATGCATATTTTATTCTTTTTTTGACATGTGTCACCCTTTTAAGCCTCCTAATTAATGAATGCCACTTGTCAACGTATTAATTCTCCATTTCAAATTTCAAATTTTAAATTTACCACTCTAATTAAATTAAATTAATAACATTAGAATAAAATTAAAATAAAATTAAAATAAAATTAATAAAATTATAAGATGATATAATTTCACGTATTTATTTAAATTAACGATTATAATTTTATATAACTAAAAAAATATCTATTAATTAATAATTTATTTAAAATAATTGATTAATAATTTTGAGTTCTCACTATAAAAGTTTAATTAATTTTTTAACCATGGTTCCCACGGGTTATAAACTAGTAGATATGTATAAATATCAAAGAAAGGGCACAGATTAGCAAGTAGCTAAGACCCGGCCAGAATTACAAAGAAAGGAAGCAAAGAGCATTACAGACGATTAAGATGATAAATGCGAAAAAGGTGAGATACTCCAAACCGCCCAATTTCTGCAATCTACATTCCCCCTGTGCTTGCACCAAGTAAAAGCTAACGAAATCACATTATCCGCAACCTTTGTAGAGGACACACCCAGTTTCTTGAAGTTTTTGTCATTTCTAGCTAGCCAAATATTCCAAATGAGACTATAGAACACCGTGGATAGGATATATTTCTTCTTAGGGCAATTACTCCAGACAGCTGCATAATTAATGAGGCTTCTCACATTTGTGAATGATTTATCACCTATACTGCACCAACCTAATATCCATTCTTGTATCTCCTTGGCATAATCACATTTAACTAGAACATGATCAACTAATTCATTCTCCTTGTTGCCCATTGGACAAAGTGTGTTAAGGATATTGACTCCCCTTAGTGCTAAGGTATCTGTCACTGGTATTCTTCCCACAGTAGCCCTCCAAATGAAACATCTAACCTTAAGAGGGACAGTCTTTGACCACCAAATAGATTGGCCTCTGTATGAAATCCGTTTGGATTCAATTAACTTTCTCAACAATTTGACTGTGTATTCGCCTGTGGAACTTAGCCTGAAACGAAACCCAAAGTCGGATACCCCCGACACTGTCATTGAACCGATATCCCTGTACATTTGAAGTAACTCATTTGATTTGGAAATCCCTGTTGGTTTGAGTCTCCACATCCATGAAAAACCATTGGTTGAGAGTCTATCTACCGATGAACAACATTTTTTCGTTTCAATTGCATAAAAATTGGGATATTTTTGCTGAAAAGGAATAATACCACACCATGAATCCTTCCAAAAAAGAATTTTTACTCGCGATCCCGGAGTAAGAGAGAAGAGTTCATTTTTAACAATACCAAGATCTTCAATGGAACTTATTGCTTTTGAAATGTTGCACCACACACCGTTGGTAGATTTCCTTGCTAGGTAAGTTGTCGGTTTATTTCTCAGATTATGGATGCTCGTTATTACCTTATTCCACAGGCTTTCATATTCGTTCATAAGTCTCCACCACCATTTAACTAAAAGAGCTATATTTTGGGCATGTAACGATCCAACACCAAGCCCACCTTTCGATATTGGTGTTATGACTTTTGACCAATCTACCCGGTGTATCTTTTTTATGAGGTCATCGCCACCCCAAAGAAACCGTCTCCTAAGTCTGTCAAGGTGGTCAATATTTCCTTGCGGGGCTTTGAACAAGGACATATAGTATGTGGGAATGCTGTCTAGAACTGGCTTGATGAGAGTAATACGTCCGCCGAAAGATAAGGATTTAGCCTTCCAACTTGAGAGCTTGGATGGAAACTTGTCAATAATTGGTTTCCAATTCTTCTTGAGTGCCATGTTTTCTCCAACCGAAACTCCCAAATAGGTGAGCGGAAACACACCCCTGTAAGCATCCCAGGACCTGAGCCATCTCCAATAAATCTGAGTTTGACACTCCGACCCCAAATAAACGTGATTTGAAGAAATTTACTTTCAATCCAGAAGAGACTTTAAAACACTTAAGGATGCGGGACAGATTCTTAATGTTGAAACGATCCCATTCCCCGGAAAATATCGCGTCATCAGCGTAGAACAGATGTGAGATCAAAGACCCATCTCTTGGAAGCTTGACACCATAAAATATTGATTTTTCACAAGCAGATTTGAGGGCAATGTTAAGGCCTTCCATGGCTAGGATGAAAAGAAATGGTGATAATGGATCACCCTGACGCACCCGCCGGATATGGGGAATTCGTCTGTGGGTGCACCATTTCCAAAGACCTACGCTCTTGAAGAGGATAAGCAGGACATGATCCACTTCCGCCATTTCCCGCCGAAGCCCATCTGAACCATTATCGAATCCAGGTATCCCCAATTTATCGAGTCGAAAGCCTTTTCAAAGTCGACCTTGAAGAGGAAGATTTTCTTTTTCTGTTGTCTGGCCCATGATACCACCTCATTCATTACTAAAGGACCATCAAGAATGAATCTTTCATGTATGTATGCCGATTGGACCTCATCGACAACCGACCCAATCACTTCTTTTAGCCTATTGGCAAGTACCTTTGCTACCACCTTGTACATACATCCAATTAAACAAATGGGACTATAGTCCCCGAATGTTTGTGGATCTGGTATTTTTGGAATAAGAGTGATGCTTGAGGAATTGCAGCTGGTGCAAGTGAATCTGTATTTTCAAAGTGTTGCACAAAATGAATAACATCACCACTAATTGTCACCCAATTTGCTTTTAGAATCTTGAAGGTATAGCACTGATATTGGCATGCCAAATGGAAGTGGGCTAATTATTCTACCGTATGGGCACAAGGTATGTAAATGAAACTCTTTAATAATTTCAACAAGATTGTGCATAGTTACTTAATAATTATGGTAATTTTATGCATAAGGACTAATTGAGGCAGTGAATGACATATTACGCAATGTTGAGCCTAGATAATTTATTAGGCACATATTTGGTAATCTCAACAAGAGGTTTAAAGGTGCTCATTTTAAAACATTGTTTTGAGTTGCAACCAATGCTACAACACCGCACATTTATGTGACGGAGAAAATGACCAAAAAAAAAAAAATTGTTAAATGACATAACCGGATAGGTCTTATATGTCCTTCCATACAAAACAAGGCTCGAATTTATCAAACTAACTGATATAACAGCCCAAAGACAAATATGTAATTTAGTGTTAGTTGTTAGTTACAGTGAGTTAGTTTCATGATTAGTTAGTTGTTTAGTTAACATTGTATATAAGTGTATTCACTTCATGATTTACAATTTAATGAGACATGATCAAAATGTTTCTCTCTCCCTCTCTCTAAACTCAAATCCCAACAAGATTTGAATATGTACAACCACTAACAGGTACTTTTATCAGTGTTAGATTTTTTAAATGTAAATGCTGAGTTTTATAAATGTGAAGCAAGAAAAATATTAATCTTAACTAGATTGGTAACCCCCGCTTCGCGGGGGGCAGAGGGAGCAGATGTGTTCCTATGATATCGGTTGTAACCTTTGTTCAAGATATTTCGTATCTATTTAAGAATCTGTTAATAGAGCAGATAATTATATTAGGGAATAAGGATCAAAAGATATCATTCATTAGAATTAGTGGTAACAGGAAAATATATTAGACGATAAGGATCAAAAGATATCATTCATTAGTTGATATTCGATTACAAAAGTGTCCATTCATTAAGGGATGACTACTGGACATTTGATTACAAAAGAGTTGGTGTGGTATGCTTCGTCATGGGGCTTGGTATTCGTCAGTTTCATGTCGTATAAGGATCCTTTGGGAATGCCTTAACCTTATGCTTCCTTATTCGATGGTATGCTTTCTTTGGGAATGACGATCTGTTTTTCAGTTTCATGTCGTATAAGGTATTTGGTGATTAAAGGATCCTATAGATAAAGAGTTGGTGTGGTATGCTTCGTCATAGGGCTTGGTATTCGTCAACTTCCGAATTCAATAAAAAAAAATTTAAAAAAAAAACAACTGTGAACAATCGGTTTTAAAGATATAAAAAATTTACTTCCAAATAGTTCGTATTCGTCATTCCCAGGTCATGTTTTTTTTTTGTTGTTTGGCCCAAAACATCAGCAGGGGTATATTAGTCAAATTCCAAAAAAAAAAAAAAAAAAAAGGAAAACTGAAAAAACTGAACCCATAAAGTAATATTTGCAGATTTAAAAAAAATGCTTAGTAGCCTTTCTTCTTCTGATTTGTTAGCCTCTGGTAGTTGTTAACCGTGCCAACATTTGTTACATTTACTTCCAAACAGACTTCGTTGGCGTTCTGTCGAAGGTAAGAGATTGCACAAAAGCAAATCGAGAACCGTTTGTGTTACTTATACTAACTGACGAAAGGTATATATACTAACTACCAAAGCACACACATAAATTCCATCATCACCATCTAACATCAAAAACAACCCACATTCCATTAGTGGCAGTGAACTTGCAATAAATCTATGGAAAATGTATAACAAATACACAGAAATTCAACCGTGCCTCCCTAGATCACCCATGTACGACAACAGTTGTTGCAATAACGAACCTAAAACCATCAAAATCCAATGGTACCCTCTTCTACAAACCTCCATATAAACTATATATATATATATATATATATATATATATATATATATATATATATATATATATATATATCACTATATATATATATATATATATATATATCACTATATATATATATATATATATATATATATATATATATGTGTGTATTATCACTGTCACATCATATCTTCTAATGCCTTTAATCACCAAATACCTTCCATGTAGGAGCATTACGACACGGGTCATCACATGCTACACATATCTATGTCAATCCAAATATACCGGAGACAACATCACTCATAAATTTGTAAGTGACATAAATTACAGAAATATCCTACAATCCATATCATTGAAATTGTATACCAACAACGTGGTTTCAGATTCACAAGACCCTCAAGGCCAATAACAGCATTATCAGGAACTCCCTCAACCTTATACGACATGAAACTGAAAAACAGATCCGATCTACTGGTAAGATGGTAACAATGATATTACTATTTACAAATACAATCCCTTTCACATTCTCACAACCAAGCATCACGAAGTTATGAATGCAGGGGTAATGTTGGAACAACGGAATACAAAACCAAAATAACGAAGAAAATACAATCTCCTCTATAGGAAGGTGCATATCATATAAAAAAAATTCAAAATTCAGTTAAATTTTGTTTTATGAAAAAACCATACAAGGCTGTTGTTCCAAAATTACCCCTGCAGTGTGTATGTGTGTCTGAGTTTCTAGATAAAGAAGAAGACGATGGGATCAAATATGTGGGGTGGTAACATGAGGGTATAATGGGTGCAGGGGTAATTAATATTTTTTTTTAAAAACCGAATTATGATACATGACTCAGCAGCCACCTGGAACCGTGGGAAACACATGGCTGCAGTGGCAGCAGCGGGAAGTTATCAATGCGGGGGTAATTTTGGAACAACAGACACAGAATCACATGTATACAAAATTAAAGTACACTTCTATATGAAGGTGCATGTCATATAAAACCTGTTAATATACTAACAAAAAATCAAAATTCAATTACATTTTGTTTTATGAAAATTAATTTTGATACATAAATGATAAGGCCCCTGGAAACAGAAGAATCTATTAATCGAATAAACATTTGTATACAGTAGCAGAAGCAACAACATATCTAAGCAGCTGTAATTTGGAAATGATCAATACAAAATGAAGATAATCTATAAAAAGCGACCTACACCATAGAAAGCTGCACATCATATAAAAGCTTAATTAAATTTATTTTTTTAAAATTGGGATTATCAACCATGAGTCATAAGACAGGTGGAAATAAGGGTATAAAAGGTATCACATACGGTTTATATGACACAAAGGGTAGAAGTTGTAGGAAATCATAAAAGAAATAACAATAACAAACACCTGCATACAGAAATAGCAGCAGCAACATATCTATCCAAGGGTAATTTCGGAATAACAGATACAAAATCAAACCAATCAATGAAACCAAACGTTGACTATAAGAAGCTGTATATCATATAAAACATGTCAATATACTAAGAAAAAATATAATTTCAATAAAATGTAAGACAGTTGGAAACAGAGCAAACAGTGAGCAGAAGCAGTAACACATCCAAGGCGGGGTTAATCAGGGTTTTTTTTGAAAGAATTACATTATGATACATGAGTGATGAGGCAACTGAAAACAGAAAAAACATGTAATTCAATAGACCCATATATATAAAAATTTGGAACAAAGGCACGCACAGAATATGAAATGTACAATAAAAGGAAAACAACCGGAAAACATATAATGAACAAAACACAGCCCCTTTCACGGCAAGGTACATTGCATATAAAAGATAGCAATATATCAACAAAAATAGAAAATTCATTTACATTTACTTCTAATACACACAAAATTATTATACATGAACCAGCTGGAAACAGCAGAAACATGAATAAAATCTGGCAAACTACACATAACATCATATGAAAAGTGAAAGAGGAGCGAAGTGGAAAACATACATGCTTCAACTCCGCCAAACGTTTTGTCTTCCTTAAGAAACCGGATAAACTCATGAACTTTGATATTGAACACCCGAGCAATGATATCCGCTCTACTATGGGGATCGGTTTGGCGATGTATATCCATATAGCGGGTGATCTCTGGCCACTTCACATTGCATGTAAACGTGATAAAGTATTGTGGGTTGCCATACACCCTACATATGGAAAGCGCATGACTGTACATGAAGCGGGGACCACCAGTAAATGACGCGGGCAAAAAAACACGTTTCCCAACAGCACCTGCCTCTCTATCACCCTTAGCAAGCGCATCGTAGAGTCCACTAACATAATCCGCTATATAAAATAAAGGAGGTGTTGAAGCCTTGGCCGTAGAAGCAAGCTGGAAACAACAAAACCACAAAAGACACAATAAGCAAGTCTAAAGATGGTCCGGATTCGTGAACTTTTTTTGGTCCTACATGCAGGAGATTTGGAGTGAACGTGTTGCGGGGTTTGGAAACCATCGGTTGATTGTAAAACGGATCATGTTTGTCATTTTTTTCTGTGCATCTGTTACACTCCAAATCCAAGTACTCAATAAACAAATATTTACTTTTTGATGCATAAAATGATAATAGAGTAACCTACAGATTTGGTGCATGGTGATTATCCCTCCAATTCTAGTGATATCAAGTGCTAAAATCTCACCTTCATTACATTAAAAGTGAATAATTAGAAGCAAAAAAAAGAAAAATACATTCAAAAAATTACAAATAAACAATGTGGGTTAAATGCAAGAAAAAGCAATACACTTCCAATTTTTTCCAAAATCTCAGTTCTTGATTCCATTTACCTCAGCATTCCGACTTTCATCAGCTACTGCAGAATGCAGATGTATTCATTTGAATTTCAGCCCCCTAAAAGAGTTGCAAACCAAAAAACTATAAGATTGTGCCAAACCAATAATTCATGTATATTCGGATAACAGGTAAGATCATAAAAATAAAATTTATATTGTATAAACTAATGGTTTATTTAATTTTCACTATACCCTTTGTAGATACGATAAACGTAATAGAGAAATTTTATGAATGAAAAAATATAGACAAAAACAAACTTAAAAAGCATAATGTGACACAATATGACCTACCTTCATTAGGTAGGTACATAACATTTTCCAAGTTTTCTTATAAGGACTTCATACACTAACAGAAATCCAATAAGTCAGAAAGCCATACACAACCACAGACATATAAACAAACAACTATAATTATGAAGTTTAGGGATAACTTATTCTCGTCAATCGACTTGCCCTAGCTCATTGCCTCTTATTAATCACTGATTTGGCATAACAATTGTGATATAAAATAATAAAATTAAACATTTGAAGAAAGAAATAAAAATCAGTCGATGAACACTGAATTGAAATAACTGAAATATAATGAAATACAAATACCATACATTAAATTGCAACTTTGTTTGACAAATCAAGTTAAATTGGACTGACCACAAAACTATACAGAAGTATCAAAGATGAAGAAATGGTGAAAAGAACTAATACCAGCAAAAATGGGGCTGTTTCATGACAATATGCTCACCAGAGTAGAGTATAACATGCGAGTAATAGAAACCAGTCTCCATTTTTCTCATGATGGCAGAACCTCCTATTACTAAAGCTTCAGCCATGTTCTCAACTTCAATGTTTACAGCTTCATCATCAACACACTTTGACCAAATCTATGTAAATAAATAAAAAAAATATACAAGGTCAATAACGGAAATAAGAAAAAAAAATTAGGTTTGTAAATAAGCAAAGTATATACAACCTGAACCATAAGAAAGTATTAGGAAACATTTCATTCACCGGATTCCACCTCAGCAATCTTGCCAGATGATCCTCCTTCTTTGACCTAGTTATATGTAAGATTGTGATTTCAGTTGCTATTTTCTACAATTTAAAATCCAATATTATTCATCATATTTGTTGCTATTACAGAAAACAAAATTGTCCCAGCTTCATGGATGTGGTTGACAATTCCCAAACTCCAAGTGGGAATAGACATTCCCTAATCTAACATTTCCAAGTGTACCCATTAAGACATTAAGATGCCAAAAAAAAAAATAGAAAAATGTAAATAATACTGTAAGTGAAAAACTGCCAAAAAAGGCTACTAACCAGGGAAAAACATTACCACATTTTTTCAAGTGGCACACCTGCACATTGTCACTATCAATAATATGACTCAATTTTTAATTAAAAAAGACAATACCTCGGTTGTTTTCTTTGCATAATCTAACCTTATTAGCAGCGTAATCATGTCAAAAAGCTTCAACCAATAAACCAAGTAGAGCTTCCACCCATTTTCTGTTCAGAAGAAAAAAAAAAGTTAATCTCCGACCATTTAAAAGTCTATCACGCCTCTAATGAATACATTTTTTTGTATTCTATCGGTTGCATATGTAACTTCTCAAGGAAAAAATTGGAGGATTAGGATTACCTGTATGGATATATGAAGCGTAGAAAATACAGGTGAAGAAATGATGGCAAAACCATATGGGGGAAAGTTGTAGCAACCCTTCCATCCTCTATAGATTGTTATTCACCACTGTAATAATAAAAGAGATAAGGGGAGTTTTTTGGAATGAGGATAAAGAAGAAGAAATGTAGAGGAAATAAGATATATAGAAGCAAACCCGATGGATATCATCAAAATCCGCAAATTCTCCGATTTCAGAATTTGCCAGCCATGGTGTCACCGAAACTGAAAATCTGCCGAATTCATTGGGTTTTCCAGGTAAAGGAATTCTGAGAAATTGATATTGGATTGCATAGGAGTGAAGAAATTACCGTGGGTTGTTGTTGTTCTTGGGGATTGTCTACTTGGTTGATGGATTCTCAATGAATGGCCATTGTGAGATGCAAGTGATTAGTAACTGATGGAGACTGAGGCCAGATCTTGTGAAGCTAATTCACCAAAATTGCCAGTTATTGTGTTCAATATATCAGTAAAATCAGCAAAAAAGCAAAGTAGCAGCAAAAAATAGATGATGGATTTGTATTACTTTACCGGATCTTTTTCAATCTGGCTGAATACAATTCCTTTAGCAGGACCATCGCTTTCAACCATAAATCTGATTTCTTCCCTGTGGAAAAATTAGTAAATTTTTGATCTCACATTAACAAAAAATTTTAAAAAAAAATTAATAAAAAAGTTGGAAAATATAAAATGACTTCAAATTTTGGACTTAACTTCTAACTTTGACTAAATGACAGGGACTATATCCACTGTAAAAAGTAAACTTAAAAAAAAATCCAAAGTTTGTAATTTTAAGAAAAACACAGAGACCAAATTTGTAATTTGCTCTTATTATAATCAAAATTTGATTGGTTGCAACTTGTAAGTGAAATCTGTGAAGTAAATAATTTGGAGAAATAAAAAATTAGATAGAAAGAGGATTATACGTATTAATCTGTGCTTCACTTTCACTATAAAGTGAAGGGCAATTTGGGCATGTTTAATCGTCTGCTTCCCCAAAGACATGCTCTCTAGCAGCAGCTTCCGAAACCTCCGTTTAATCTTCCAAAAAACCATAACCGACTCTCCTTAAACCTGCAATCAGAAACATCAATGAACTTTTCTACGAAAGTAGTAACTCATGGATTTAGGATCTATTGTCATTCCTTATAAAGATGTCCCAACCATTTTGAAAGATACCTGTGCCAATTTTTTAAGTCCAAGCTATGTATCGTTTCTGTCAAAATGATCAGTGAACGAAAAAAAATGTGTTGAGCTTTACATGTAATGAATTAAGCATTGATATGTCACCGTTTCATCACAGTGGTCATCAAGGAAAGGCTTAACAGTCCAAAAAACTCTTATTACTGCTGTAAAATCAATGGTGAGAAGATAGTTAAGCTATAATGTTCAGACTCCAATAGAATTTTGTAAAAAGAAAGTAAAATGTACAAATAAGCCTTCAAAATATAAAACATACCCACGAAATCAAACCCTAATTTATTGAAGACTTCGATTTACCATCTGGGCTTGAGGCTTGAGTTACGTCTACTCCAGTCGGTGAACAGTGAAACGCAGTATCGGTAAATTAATCACTTTCTGCCACTTCCGATTCATGATTCAGAAATTGAAGATGAGATGAAACAGAAAAAAAAAAAAGACAAAGATTTTACTAAATCTGTACTTCCGATTCATGATTCAGAAATTGAAGCTGAGATGAAACAGAAAAAAAAAATAAAAATAAATAAAAAAAAAAACAAAGATTTTACTAAATCTGTAAAAGCAATAATTTTATAAATCAAAAGAAATCAGTTGTCGGATTCAACATTTAGAATCCAGTTACATAGACATATATTCTTTCAAACATGAGAAATTCTATTAAAACATTGAAATAGCATTACGTACCTTTGTCAATAAATACAATGTTGAAAAGGCTCAATCCAGCGGACATCAACATACTTTCTTTCACCTGACCTGTAATATTTTTGGTTTCAGTGTTCAATTTAACCATTCTCTACTCCATAATTCATTGTTACAAAAAAACCCAATCTAACCTCAAATCAATTAGTTGTTACCGAAAAAAAAATCAATAGAGGGTGAAGTTGAATGTTGCACCTCATAGAGAAAAAAGCCTTATGTGGCATGTTATTCGTCTGGAGATGTAAAAGGCGACCACAAAATAGAAAATCGACTCAGTCGTGTTTCGTGGTGGCAGAAAATAGATGATCGGGGCTATTGTTTTGATTGGTCTTACCAATTTTGTCGATGTTTCATCTTTGGCTTGAAGTCGCATCAATGGCTGAGTCGAATCATTTGGTTCCTAAACTTTAGGGATGCATTAGGTGTTGAAGAAGTATAGGAAGGCGTTACAGAAGAAGAATGCCCTCTGTAGTCAGATGAACCCATACATCACATCGTGAAACGACTCCGTTTCCATTCACATCGTCAAACGACTCCGTTCCATTGTGTACAGCCGGAGCTTCCTCGCGTTTTCTTTAGTGAAGCTCCCCGGAGATATACAATATCTGACCGGGTCTCTGAAGCTGACTCCGACGCGGCGATGGTTGGTCGAACTTAGGGGTTTTACTGGGAGGAAACACGGAAGCGAAGTCAATGGAGGAATAAGGGTAACAGAGGTGAAGCCGACGGAATAATAGGGGTACTTTGGCGCCAGCGTCACCAGCTCCCCTCCAACATCGTTTTTCTCTGACTATGACAAACGCCATCGCCACCAATTTCCTTCGTGTTTCTTCTCTATCATCTTTATCTAGATCTTTCATCTCGTCATTGATTAATTTTTTCAGCAGATCGATGAAGTCGGAGACGACAAAGTTGCATGCTGATGCCGGAGGTCGAGCAGATCGAGTGGAGCCGTAATCGAAATACAGAAGGAGGTGGAAAGGAAAAGGAAACTTCGGTATTACAGGTGGTGGGCGGTATGACGCCGTCTAGGGCAGTGGATGGAACCATCCAGAAAGCAAGAGAAAGAGAAAGAAAGATATATTATTAGAGAAGGAAGATAAGGCGGTGGAGAAAATCGAGAAACATCTGAGAATGTTGATAAGTCCATAAAATGCCCAAGAACTCGAAATTGCAACCAAACACATAAACAGGGGCTATTTTTGCCAACATCTTAGAAACTGTTCGTTTTCTTCCTAACTTTAATATATATATAATAATAATAATTATATATATAATATATAATAATTCCTATATTTGATTTGTTATCTGGTTAGTACATATAATATAGTAATATACATCCTTTTTTCATTCTTTTATTAAGCTTTAAATGTTATTGTTTATTAAACTGATTATGTTTAATATATGATCAATAACATCTAAATGTATTGAATATCAATATATATTTATAATAAATAATGTTTGTTGAATATATCTATAATTTTAATGTATATTTCATGTTTAACAAATTATAAAACTCAACAAGTTGTTTTATAATGTTTATTTATATTTTCTAATTCAAATGTTAATTGTTTCATTGTTTAGGTTTATTTTGTTTTTTGCTTTGCTACGCCTTTCTTCAATTTTAAAAAATTTATGCATTTACATAGGTATGTTTATAAAAAAGTAAGGATAAAATTTTATAAATATTTATCTTTTCATTACCATTTTTAATTATTAATAATTCAATATTATATTTTTTTTACTCATGGTCTTCACGGGTTGTAACCTAGTTAAGTTAAATATAATGTTAATGAATAGTATAACATGAAATATGATGTTATATTATTCACCATTATATTTAATCTAGGGTTTAGTGTTAGATTTAATGTAAAGATGATTTTTATGTTGTGTTTAATGTTTAGATGGGATGTTTTTAAGACTAGTCATATTAGTGCAATATCAATTTTCTTTTTTACAATTACATTGTGTATCAAAACAATATCAATATTCTTTCTTTCAAATGTTGTCCCACCAACACATCTATAACTACATCATACATGTTTATAATCATTTATAAATTTAAAACACCCATTTAAATTTAAATTTATTATTTAGTTAATAAAATAATTACAATATATATATAATCTAATAATAATATTTTAATTGTCCAGAGATTACGAAACAATATAAATTTTCAAAGTTGTGTAATATATTAATTAGTAAATTAAAATCATGATGGTACTTAAATTAATTTAACAAATATTTTAGTTAATTAACTAAATAAATTGTAATATAACTTTATATAGCAAGTTGATGAAAGGAGATACCTATATAAGGCTGGAAGGGAAGGAGTAGTGCCACATAAATTTTGTTTCATTTTTTTTGTCAAATAAACACAGTGACAAAACGCAAACTCTTATATTCTAACTCCTTCAAAAATTGAATTTCATTTGACAAATTCCAGTTCCTTTCTAAACATTGTACAAGAGTAAAATTCCTTTTCTGTGTCCATATGTTTAAAGAATCAAATCAGTTTCTTGTCAAATACTAAACAATATTCCAAAAGCTACTTCATTTTTCAACTTCTAAATCATCAATATGACCGAAATCTAGGAAAATAATTATCAAAAAACTACCACCATTCACCTTTCCTGAAGTTAATCCTTTTGGGTTTTCCTTAAAATTATAAATCAAATAGAAATTCATTACTAAAGTTAGTATCAAAAAAGGCTGACACCATCAGTTGCCAGTGGTGTACATACATAGCCCTCTTGTCCGTCCAGGGGCCCCACCTTTCATGGAAAATAAGTCCAGCACAATCCTGCAAACAATTTCACAATAAGTCTACGGTTTTAATTTTAATTTTGAAAAAAATGTCGGAATTTGAGTTTCATACATACCTTCGTTCATCAATCCCACTGTTTATCAGGATCTTTTCATTGATTTTGGACAATGAGAAATCCATTGGCAAATCAAACACCTCAGTTTCTGTATTCAACAATTCAAAAGCTCCATGAGAACTTTTCTAAGAGATTAAATTACATAAGATTACAAGTTCAAAAAAAGTTGACAAACTTACGCATTTTTAGGGTAGCATCTGAGCTTCCATCAAGACCCAAGATTTTCTATAAACAAAATAAATCAGATTAACCAAAAACTCGGATCTAACAATGGCCAAAAAAGTAATTTCACCTTAAGCCGATCATAACAAGCCTCAAGATCATCATTCACCAAAATATGATCAAAAAGGCCGGAAGATTTTCCTTGTTCAAGCTCAGCCTTGGCATTTCTAAGCCTTTTCTGGATCTGTTCTTCGGTCTCTGTCCCTCTGTTTGACCAAATTGATGACTTATTTGATCAACTTAAAGAACAACAACATTAACACAAACAAAAAACTCAAACCTTGCACGAAGGCGCTTCTCAAGCTCCTCAAATGAGGGAGGGCAAATAAAGACGAAAATAGCCTCAAGTGAACTAGCCCGAACAGACCTTGCCCCTTGAACATCAATGTCAAGGATGCATCTCTACATAATCAAATCACACTCACTATATCTTAATTCTTAAGTAATTCACAACCTCATTCTAGTAAATAATCTTTTATGCAAGATAATAATAACTTTCTTTTTGACTTAATGCAGAAAGAAGGGTTTCTCATAAAGATAAAAGTAATACCTTTCCAGCATCAGCAACAACCTCAACAGCTTCTACACTAGTCCCATAAAGATTTCCATGAACTGCAGCAAATTCAAGAAACTTTCCCGCTTTAATCTCTTCCTCCATGACACTTCGGTTTGTAAAATGATAATGAACACCATTCTCCTCTTTCTCCCGTGGGGCCCGCGTAGTGTGACTAACAGAGAACCCAAACATTGAAGGGAACTCTTTCATTAGCATATTGATTAGTGTGCCCTTACCCACTCCAGAAGGTCCACTAATTACTATTGGTCTTTCAGCATCACCTATAACTCCCTTACTCCAAGCAACTACTTCAGTTTCAAATTTCTTCGTCTGATCTTGAACAAACTGAGTGTCCACCTGCCATCATGAAATTACTTAAAGATCAGTGAAGATCATTATGATATTGTCATATAACTTGTGAAATTTTTTGGAATACCCACCTCAAAAAACCAGATACTGTCGTTGGATTTGGAATTGGTTTTGATAATCAAGATTCTCTCTTTATTCAAGAGTATTGTAGAATGGCCCTTGAATGCCTTTGGTTTTGTTCCTAGAATGGTTGGAATTACCCTTTACAAGCAAAAAAATGGATCTTTATATATCAAAACTGTCAAAAGCAAACAATATGAGTAAAAAAAACACAGGGGAAAAGTTAAAACTCACCAGTTACCAGTTGATTTATTGAAAATACGAACTCCAGTTGATGTCGGATCATTAATCCCACCAATGACATACTGATCAAAACGAAAAGATATGATTCAGAAAAAGGGAATGGACAAGTGTTGATGAGATGAGAACAGCAATCAAGTCTTTTTGCATAGAAGAAAGATAGCAAAAAATGTAATTTTTTTACTTTGTATTAAAAGAAGCCTACACCAAGCTTGAAAATTGAAATATATATATATATATATATATATATATATCAAATGAAATAGAATTAGTTCAACTACATACAGTCTTATTCCCAATAACAGTAGCTGTTTCAAACTCATCTAGTTTCAAATGAAGCCCATTTGAAAAACTGGTATGCAGATCATCGGCAAGGAAAGCTGGAGCTTCACCCTAATTACCAAAAGAAAAGGAAAAGTTTAAAGAATTGATCAAATTTCCTACTGCATCTTATCAATGCGTTAATAATTGGAGGTTTTGCTCACCATTAGAGCAAGGTTTTCAACAGATTTAAGACCTGAGCAAAGAGAATTATCAAAAATCAATTATTAAAGCAAATGAAACTTATCTCGGTTTCAAGATCTTACAAAAAGTAAACAAAAAGACAAATTTCCAGGCGGTGGAAATTGGAAAGATACTAAATCCATATAACAGACAAAAGCCACTATTATTGAATTGAATAGCAAAACTAGAAACTGAAGAATAAAAATAATAATATCACCATTAAAACCCCAAAACCCAAACAATATTAGACCCTAAAAATCCGATTAACCAATAAAATAAATCATCATAAATGGACATTGTACAGGTTATTTTACGACAGTGCTGAAACAAGCGAAGAACAATTGCTCTGCTTTCGTTTGAAATCTGAAAAAAATCAACTAAAAAAATACTTTTTTGCTAAAATACCCACCAATGTTTTGAATTAAAGGATCATACCACAGATTTGATTCATTTGAAGAAGAATTACCTGAGAAAGGGCAAAATTTGATATAATCTGGAAGAAGAATGGGGGGATGAATTTGAGAATGCGAGATCACTTGTAGAGGTTAAATATGAACGCGGAAGTAACTTGGGATTGGAAAAGTCAAGATGGTTGAGGAAAAAGATGATGAAAGAAGAAACGTAGACCGCCATATTTATGGAGAGAGAGAGAGAGAGGATTGGGAAGGAGGCGGATCTTGGCCTCTTGGGTCGTTTGCAGTCCCCCCTCTTTATTCTTTTCTCTTTTTCTATTTAGTTTGTTTTTTTTATCTGAATCTGAATTATTAAGAGATCTGAACGTTTAAGAGGGTCTGAAATTTTAAAAGCTGAATGTTTAACATGTTGTTTGGTTGGAACCTCTGAATTGTTGTGCTGAATTATTAAAATGACCATTTTACCCTTCTGTTTTAAATTTTATTGAATTCAAGTGTTTGTTTAGAAAATAATCTAATAAATTTCTTCAATACGTATTAAAAAAATATATAAACACCATATAAAATCCAAATTTAGCATAAATCAAAATCAAACATAAATATTTATAAATCCACAAAATCATACTAAAATCCAAATAAAATCCTACAAATTTAATTTGGCCCCAATTGATTCGCAATCTGGTCACGCAAATTATCCATGTATTCATTGTCTTGTGAACCCCATTCCATATCGCCTACGTTTTGGCCATCATTCTCTCCCCCTTGTGCTTGACCATTGTTCTCCTCGAATGTCATAAATAACTCATCATGAATATCGCATTTCCTTATGAAATTGTGGACTGCAAAACAAGCAATGACTATATCTCTTTACACTGAAAAAGGAAAAAGGAGTCATTCGCTTTAGGATTGGGAATCTCGCCTTCAAAACACCGTAAGCACGTTCAATAACATTTCTGAGTTGCGCATGTGCATGATTGAATTTTTCTTCCTTAGTTAACGCACGTCGTCGTCGAAAATCGGCTAACCAATACCTCGTGTTGCGGTAAGGAGTCATAAATCCACGAGTGTTGGTGTATGCAGCATCGCAAAGGTAATATTTATCTATACACATGAGTGAAGGAAGTATTATATATAGAAATTTAAAATCATATTTTAGAATAAATTTAAAAAGAGTTACAAACCTGGAGGAGGGAACGGAAAGCCTGAAGTCGGGTTAAATGCAACTTCTTTCAAAACTCGCGAATTATGTGTTATACCCTCCCAACCGGCCCATACGAATGTGAATATCATATCAAAATCACAAATTCCTAAAACATTTTGAAAGCATTCACCTTTTCCTCTTCCCCTGTAGCGAGTTTGTTGATCAACAGGCACAACTGCATGCACAAGAGTTCCATCTAACGCACCTATTGCTCCAGGAAAGATTTCTTTTAGCCTACGATGTCTCTCTGATGAATTCACGGTTGCATTAGAATTCGTTGGCACTATAACTTCTTTTTGCAAAAATCATCATTGCATTTAGCACCTTATGAAAGCATCTATGAACTGTTTCTGTGGAGTGTTGAAACCTTCGTTTGATAATCCTGAATCATTTATTATGTGCTATAGTTGTCAAAAACATAGCCATCTTTTCTTCAACACTTATATGCCTACTACTTTGCAACCAATTGTTTTGTCTAAAATGATTGCATAAAAATACATACGCTTCACGTGAAACACGCATCAGCTAATGACATTGTGTAGAAGTTCCATGTAACAATTCTTGTGTATGTTGATGACCGCTCATTTCTGAATCATTATCAATTGCCCTTCCAATTCTATTGGATGCTAGATTCAACCAATAGCAACATAATAAAATGAAAAATGCAATTTCTTCATCTGAATCCATAAGCAATCTGTTATTTTGAAAATACATAACTGTCACAACTAGGAATTCTGATACGCTGTAAACACTTAACAAAGAGTGACATTGTAGTTAAACTTGAGAACATGTATTGTGTTAAATCAATGACAACAAAATTCCTATACAAGCATTCAAATAGTCAACAAAGGTTGGAAACCCTAAAAATCCCGATTTAAGTTTATTTTTGGATTAGGATTTTCTTATTGGGCCTAATGGACCAATAAGCTTCCAATTTGAATATTTTGGACTTAGAACTCTTAAATGGGCCCTAATTGGACCCATATGCATGAAACTTAATATTTTGGGCCTTATAAGCCTAAAATGAACTAGGTTATATTCAATGGGCCTTATTGGGCCAACACAAATCTAAATAGCCCTAATGGGCCATAAAAATCATTCGTTGATTTATTTTGGGCCGTGAACCCTCTCCAAAGACCAATTGGGCCAAAAATCATCTAATTGGACCATAATATGGGCTTAAGCACAAAAAGGCCAAATTTCTTTTCTTTCTTCTCCCTCTCTCGGCCCAAACCACAAAACATGGGGAGGAAGAGTTGACTTTCCTACATGCCACCTCACAATTATACATGGGATATCCATGCAAACTAACCACTAAACAATACTCAATCCCATACATCCATGCAACTCTCTCTCTTCTCCTCTCTTTTTCTTCTTCGGCCGAGAACACAAAGGGAAAGACACACCTCACAATTTCTCTCCAAACACTCTCAAAGAACACTCTTGCTTCTTCATCAAAAATTTCGAGATTTAAGAGCTTTCACGAAGGATTTTCCATAAGAGACATCATCTTAGGTAAGTTGATGCTTGGATCCATAATCTAGACTCTTTGTTTTATCGAAAATCTCTCCTTAACTCATACAAAATTCGTGATCTAGCCTCTTAGAACTCATCTAAGCCAAAGATCCTCCAAGAAGCTTGCTAGGCCGAGAATAGCATCAAACTTCTTCCATTCTTCTTCAAAACCGAACCCACAAACTCAAGGTGAGTTCATACCCCTCTCTTTTTGGTTTTCACAAGTTTTATGGGGGAGAATACAAGTAAAAGGTGTAGATCTATGTGTATGCGTATGCTATGTATGATTTCATGTATGTATGTGTGATTTTATGTGCTTATGTGTTGAATATGTAAACAAAAAGGAAAGAAATCTCGAGATCTATGGAATAAGAAGGAAAACAAACATGATCTAAGGTATACTACACTAAACAAGTCAAGAAAAGTACCCTCTAAGATTAAAATCAACATATAGCAACATAAAACCAATTTTTGGGCTTAAATTGTCAAATAAACAAAAGTTGGGTTAAAATTGCCATTCACGGTTTTTCTTAAGGGTCAAAGGAGTCAAAACAGTTAAAATAAATGTTTTTATGAATATTATGCTCTTCAAAGGACTTGAAGTGTAAATTGTAGCTTAATGGGCCAAATTTTGGCCTTTTCGGCCCATTAAGCCCAAAATTGCGAAAAAAACAAATTTTCAAGGGGATGAATGATAAATTTCACAAAACAGGAGGTAAAAAGTGTAAACAAAACTATTTCAAGGGTTAAAATGCTTTTCTTTTCCAAAAAGGATCAAAAATGTAAAGTTTTTGGAACTTGGGCCAAAATTGTAAAAGTTGCAAAAAGTTTGGACTTTAACCGAAAAACACTTTTCTGGAAGGGCTGAAACTGCCAAAGAATAAGCTTTGAGCTAAAAATATCACTTGAACAAGTCTATGGGTCAAAAGTGTCAAAAAAATAGTTTAAGGGCTTAAAATGTCTTTTGTTTGTATAAAGGACTAAAATTGTTATTTTTATTAAAGAAGGGCTGAAAAGGTCAAAACCAACATTTTGAACCAATTATTTTATTGTTAAGATAATTGAATCAAAAATACCAAAAACTACAACTCATGAAAATAGAAAGATGAATATACGTATAAATCCAAAAATCGTTATAAACAAATCGATCGGTCTCGTGTCGATACAAAAATATCAATCGTCCAATCAAACCTTCCAACAATTATACAATACCTAAAACAAGTAAACATTCGAAACTTTGGGCTTGAAAGTTACAATCATGCTTGTTGGGCCTTTGTGATCCATTAACATGATTTTTGGGCCAAGGGATAATAATAATAAATGTTAATGGGCCTTCTATGACCCAATTTCATATTTAAGGGACCCTCAATGGCTTTAAGTGATATTAGGCCTTAGTGGCCCATTAGCATTGCTAGTAAGGTCCAAGTAAATCAAATGCGAAATGGGCCAACGTGTCCTTCGTATACCCAACAGCCTAAAATAACTCACGAAAGTAGCAGGACTTTGTTTTCCTCTTCTCCTCGTTTGTTAGGCTTATGTGTAATCAAAGTAAACAAATTCAGGTCGTTAATCAATAGTAATCAATGTTGTTTGGATTAAGTGAGTAATAACGGGCGACACCTCTAAGGGTCGTTCGTAGTCTGTAGTTATAATCAAAGTCTCCTGGAAGGAGAGCGAGAGTTTGTGTATAGATCTATACGGGGGTGACTACCCCACACCTCAGCTGTTCGCTACAGTTAAACTCGGCTAGTCTAGGGTGACAAAATCTTAAGATCAATCCCGGCGTACATTAGGATGCCAAGACATACGAACTAGTCATTATTATGCATGGTTATAACGACTCACAAAATTAATTAAATCCAATATCATCCGAGTAATCAAGGAAGAGTAATCAAAATCATTCGTTGTGGCGGTATATCAATTTGAAAACAATTATATTTTATGTTATCGGAAAACATCGGGTTTTTCGAGGAAATCAACACCACTCGCTTGTATTTTTCTATAACTATAAAACAAAACCTCCCATTTATACACATTTTGAAATCATTCATGCATCAACTTATGGATCTTCACACTTTGGTAAACAATTGTCTTTTCAGAAAATATCGGATTTTCTGGGTTTTATAAACAACACAAATCATTTTTATCACAACCCTGCTTATGAACTCACCAACATTTCATATGTTGACGTTTTTTCAAAATAACTTGTATTCTCAGGTAACAGGTAAGCTGCAGGGTAATATCAAGTATGTTAGGAAGCTATGTTTTGAAAACTCTTAAACAATTTATGTTATGGATGTGTAATATTTAAAACAATGTACTGGATGTGAACAATATCAGTTGTAATGTATTGATGCATGGTGATGTTTATGTTAAGATTCATGTATATTCATTGTGATGATATTCAATTTAAGTCACGCGAGCCCTCGGACGTTTCCGCCGTCTGGTTTCGGGGGTGTGACAATAACAATTATATTAACAACATATAACTTAAAAATTCATCCAAAACATCAAGTCATTCATGTCATATAAAAATCTAGTAATCCAAAGATCAAGTTATCCAAAAAACCATCTAGTTCAAACCAAACATCAAATAATCCAAAAAAACCATCTAGTTCAAACCAAACATCTAGTTATCCAAAAAAAACATCAAAACATTCAAAACATCTACTTAGCGAAACATTCCATAATGTGCTCCAACAGTCTTAACCCAATTCTCACAAATAGTTGGATCAATGGTTAACCACACGTGCCTCTTATCCGCACCTTCACCAAAAAGAGCAACAACAGTAGTGTATCTTGGATCAAATATTCCCCATCCTAACTTCTCTAACTTTTCCATACACGCATCCAAATTTGAAGAAGTATGCTTTTCCACAAATATTTTAGCAACTGTGGCAATATCTTCCCCGATTTCAAGCAATCTTGAATTCGATGCATCTTTACCCTTATCTTTACTTTTATTTTGACTCTTTGTCGTATTTGTAGTCTTTTGTTTTTTTGATTGAGCGGATGACTCGTCGATGAGGCCTACAGTTTCTTGTTGAGTGCAATCGATGTCATCAAAGTCATGTAAACTATAGTGGCTTGACTATTGAGTAGGAAGGGGAATGGTAGAAGTTGGTCCCCAACTATGAATGTCTGTCGCAGTCGCGCCTTCAAACAATTTGTGTACAAAGGTCGGGGAAGGGTAGTGGCGCTCTTCTCAAACTTTCAACATGTTTGTTCGACTGCTTGAAAATTATTATATTAGATTATTAAAGCCTAATAATAATATTTTATTATAAAAATACAAAATACTTTCATTTCTAGTTGCCATTCTTCTTCTGAAAGATTAAAGGTGTTGGTTACGGGATTATAAACATTCCCGGTTTTGTTTTTTAATTTCAACCAAGCTGAAAATTTTGACTTTAAGTAATTGTAGCGATTCTTCATTTGCTTTTGGTCCACAAAAAATTATGTTCTTTTGCTAATTTTTCTGCTACAATCCTCCAAGAGAGTGCTTTCAAACTACCCCCTTCCCGACCATTAACTGTAATTTCTTGCAAACATGCTTCCAGAAAAGCTTTTTCAATAACTTCTACCTTCCAACTAATCCTAGGCTTCTTTTGTGACATGTCTAGTATCATTTTAATAACAAATTAGCATATAACAATACAAATCAACACATAATAGTACAAATCAGCACATAACAATATAAAGCAGCACTTAACAACAAAAATTAATGCATAAACAGCAAAAATCAGCACATAATCAGCATCTAACAGCAAAAATTTACCCATAAACAGCCAAAATCAGCACAAATGAGCACATAACAACACAAATCAATCACAAATCAGCATCTAACAACAAAAATCTACCCATAAACAGCACAAATCAATCACAAATCAGCCAAAATCAACTAGAAATCAAGTCTCATATTTCAGCAATCAACATAATTTTAGAAATCAATGAAGGTATTTCCGATTATAAATTTCACATACAAAGAACGACAACAGATTTTGAAGAACAAGGGAAAAAACGAGAAAAAAACAAACAACAAGAGCTGATGTCGATGCTGATTTGAGGCAACATCAGAAAAAAAACGAGAAAAAAAGAGGAGAAAAGAGAAGAAAACGAACCTGATGTCGATGCTGCTGCTGGAGTCGACAATGGCGAGACTGCGACGGCAAGAGATGGCGATAGGGAGGGCTGTGACGGCGACATGAGATGGCGATAGGGAGGAAGATCTTCGGTGGCTGGAGTGTCAACGATGGAAGCGAAGCGATTGAAGCGAGAGAAGCAGCCGAACACAAAAGGATTAGGGCGATTTTTTTTTAATTTCAGATGGGCTTCCAAATCTAAATCGGTAAGTGATAAAATTCAGATTAAGAGCCCAAAATAAGATGTAAACAAACGGTCTGAATCTCAGACCTACCCCTTATTAAGTGGTAATAAGATGCAAACAAACGGGGCCTTATTCATTCTTGATTTATTTTAGATCGAGTTTGTTATTTAGGATAATTTCGAATGAGAATCGATTCGGTTTATGGTTTTTTTAGACCGTTTATTGGTTTTTAAGATTTAATACCAAATTAAAGCAAATTCAAGACAATCCGGATCAAAACAAAAACCGATTAAGTTTGGTTTAAAAATCTAGGAAAACAAATTTTAAAATTAAAAATAAAATCCAAAATTAAACTTTCAAAAATAAAAAACCAAAGTTTTAAACGTAAAAATATGAAGTTTCAAACCAAACACAATTTTTGGTGATTTGGTTTGTTTTTGTCCGAATTCCACTAGACCTTAACTCAAACGGTAAACCAAATTTATGATTTTGTTTCGTGTGAAAACAAACTGTAAACTAAATTTCAAAATTGAATTTGTTCGAAACAGGTTCTATTTGACTTGGTTTTTGGCTTTCTTAGAATCCAAACCATAATACCTACCCCTAGTAATATTTATGGATCATATGTCATATTCTTTATTTATACAGATTAATGTAATTTAATGATTATTTAAGGTTATTTTTGATATGTCATATTATTTATTTCAGTTTAATGATCATTTTTTAAGCATATGTTTAACATGTCATATTATTTTTGGAAATTTTAGACACTAATATATAGTAAACTAAAAAAACTTGAAACTAACTTTCTAACTAATATTTCAACAAGTTTATCAACTTGTTTTTGGATTTTTAAATATACTATTTATTAATTTGAATAATTTATTTTAATTGAACTTATTTTTTATACATCATATATGTGAGAAAAAAACATCATAAATGGTCATTGTGGTTTTCCCAGATCTGAAGTTTAGTCCCCGTGGTTTAAAAACATCATAGATGGTCCATGTGCTTTCAAAACTTTTGACGATTGGTCATTATTGCTAACTCCGTTAAGTTTTGTCTGTTAACTGAAGGGTATTTTCGTCATTTCACTACCACATGGACTATTTATGATGTTTTCTCTTAATTAAAAAAAATGAAAAAAGTGAAATAATATGCACAAGGTCTCTCTCTCTCTCTCTCTCTCTCTCTCTCTCTCTCTCTCTCTCTCTCTCTCTCTCTCGTACACACCCCTTCTTCTTCTTCAGCCATGGAAAGTGAGAGGGAAGAACAAGAACGGCCTTTTTAATCGGTGATTATTGTTCCTCAACAAGAAAACCCTACTTCTCCACCATGTCAATAAACCTCAAAGCTTCGGTCTTTGCTGTAAACCTGGTAAGATCCAAAACCCCCAAACCAACATACCAACACAGAAGAAGACACAGTGTGGAGAGAGAGAGAGAGAGAGAGAGAGAGAGAGAGAGGACCTAGGGGTGAACATTTGGACCTGTGGACCAGACCGTTTTTTTGGACCCCCTGGCCGGTTCTCGGTTCTAGGATTTCAGCAAAACCGGTCCGATTTTTTTACCGGTCCGGTCCGGCCAATTCCGCGTAAAAAACAGTTTTGGACCTGCTTATTTAAAAAAAATTGTATTTTGTAAAATTCTTTAAACAATCATATCTCATTCATTTTAAGTCGGATTAACATGCGATTTTTTCCATCGTGTAATTTAGAGTTTGTAGATGATTTTAGACTATAATTTTATTGTTTTTGGTGTTATATTCAATGAGTTACAATCCTTCAAAGATAAGACATCAAAGCTGAAATATTTCAGTTTTTCAGCAAAAAATTTAAACTTTTGTATTCTGTGAAATTCTTTAAAGAAGCATATTTTATTCGTTTTAAATCGGATTAACATGCAGTTTTTTCTAACTTGTAATTTAGAGTTTGTAGATGACTTTAGAATATATTTGTATTATTTTTGGTGTTATATTTGATGAGTTACAATCCTTCAAATATGAGATATCAAAACTGAAATATTTCAGCTTTTGAACAAGAAATTTAAACTTTTGCATTATGTGAAAAATTTTAAACAAGCATATGTCATTCGTTTTAAATCGGATTAACATTCGTTTTTTTTCGAACGTGTAATTTAGAGTTTGTAGATGATTTTAGATTATAATTGTTGTTTTTGGTATTATATTTGATGAGTTACAATCCTTTAAAGATGAAATATCAAAGCTGAAATATTTCAGCTTTTCAGCAAAAAATTTAAACTTTTGTATTCTGTGAAAATTTTTAAACAATCATATCTCATTCGTTTTAAGTGGGATTGAAATGCGGTTTTTTTCTAACGTGTAATTTAGAGTTTGTAACGATTTTAGACTATAATTTTGTTGTTTTGGTATTATATTTTATGAGTTACAATCATTCAAAGATGAGATATCAAAGCTGAAATATTTCAGCTTTTCAGCAAGAAATTTAAACTTTGTATTTTGTGAAATTTTTTAAACAAACATATCTGATTCGTTTTAAGTCGGATTGACATACACTTTTTCCAACGTGTAATTTAGAGTTTGTAAATAATTTTAGACTATAATTTTGTTGTTTTTGGTGTTATATTTAATGAATTACAATCCTTCAAACAAATTGTATAAAATATAAATAATCAAAGTTTGACCGTTTTAAAGGGCACAATAATCGAAAATGTATTCATTTTTACGAGATGTATTGTATCAAACCCAAAAAAAGTATTCATTTTAACGATCTGTAACGTATCAAACCCAACAATATATTCGTTTTAACGAGTTGTATCAAACCCAAAAACGCGTTTTAACAAGTTATATTGTATGTGTAACATCCCGAAATTCAGGTGCATCTCTTATACCCTTCTTCTTTTCCAAGTTGTCAAGTTTGGCCCTTAAAGGAAATATTAAAGCAAATGAGTACGATGTGCGCACTGAAGAGTATGTTGCGCGTAGTCATGCGCTTAATTTGGACGCGGACTCGCCTAGGTACGATGGGCGTACCCAAGGTTACGTCGGGCGTAACCGGCCCAGATGCAAACCCTAAATTGTGGCTTGTGCACTATAAAAGGAATGTTAAGGCCTTATCCTCAGCCACCATTTCAGAGAGTGAAACCCTAATAGAGAGCTACCCTTCGTTCCTAGCTTATGTGTGTGTTCTAAGCTTCAAAGTGTCATTTCAAGGTGGTGAAAGAGAAGAGGAGGCCATTTTAGGAGCTAGAAGTTGGTGGACAATAGTAGATCTGAGTTCTACAGAGGTTGGAGCTTCTTCCTGAGGTAAAAAGCTCAAAGCTTTCCTTGTCATTTGTGATTTGTGTTTCTTGGACCAACTTTTAGGGTTTTTGGTCCCAAGGTGGAGACTTTATGAGCACATGGTCTCCATAAGCCTAGATCTGCTATATTTCAGAGTAAAATGAGTTGTAGGTTCATAAAAATCCAATCTTGGACGTGAATATTGAGCCATGCATGAGATTTAGACCTTATGAGGAAGAGGGAAAGGTGTTAAAGTGATTAGGGACCCTTACAGCCATGCAAAGGCTTAAAGGTCTCGACTTTATGGATTAAGTGGTCTTAGAGAAGTCAGATCTAGAGTTTGAGTTTATGTCTTAACCATTTAAGACCAAAATCCATGAATGCATGAAACTGAGACTTACGATGGGCGTAAATCTCAGTACGCGCAGCGTAAGGGTCTGAGACCCCGATTCTGGATCGCCGGAGTACGCCCAGCGTACTGCCCCTGTTGACTTTCGTTGACTTTTAGGGTTTTGGTTAACATTTGGACTTTTGGGTCAGGGAGGGGTAAAATGGTCTTTTACCCTTCTGTGGGATTGTAGGAAGGGATGTGATCTAGTCTTTGAGAGCCATTATTTATTCGAGAGTACTGTTTATGTGTTTAGGCGGGGACTAGATCAGTGTTTTCGTGTGTGAGATTATCCGTGATACCCGAGGTGAGTCTTCTCACTATACATTACCTAGAGTGGTATTTATGTGTAGACCAGAGGGTCTTGTGTGCTATGTGTATGTATGAGATTATGTGCATTGTGTTATATGTATGCTATGTATTGAACAGACCGGGTCGGAGGGCCCAATGATATAGACCGGACCGAAGGGTCCAACGATACAGACTGGACCGAAGGGTCCGACGAGCTATGACCGGACCAGAGGGTCCAACGAGCTACGGGACTGGGGGGTCCCGCTGAGACACATCGACCGAAGGGTCGTATTATAGCCTCGAGTGGTGTATGTGTTGTATGTGGTATTTTGGGGAACTCACTAAGCATTTATGTTTACAGTTGTTGTGTTATGTGTTTCAGGTACTAGCGAGGATCGTGGGAAGGTGTCGACTGATCCGTACACACTGAGAGGATTTATGTATTTGAGGATCTTGGGAATTGTTATTGTGATAACAAGTGATACATTGGAATACTATGATATTTTATGAATGAAAGCATGTTTTTAAAATGAAAAATTGTTTTGGAAATTTACGTCGTTACAGTATACATATAAAGTTGTACCGGTCCAAACGGGTCCAAGAACCGGAAAACCCGGACCTGGCCCCGGACACCGAACTGAACCCGGTAAGTCTCATTTGGTCCGGTCCACGGTCCACAATATTCTTTGAAACCGGTCCGGTCTCAGAGTGTGACATCCCCAAAATCACGGCCAGAAAAGACCGGTTTCATTTATGCTTTTAAATAAAATCAGAGTAATCCTTTGATTAAAAGAGTTGCAGAATTTGTTCCCAAAACGAAATATGATAAAAATTTATCAAAGCATTTCATAAAGAAATGTATTTTCATTATATAACAAAATCTCGGGATGTCATGTTCCGATACAGACCAAAAGCATAACAATACAAAATAGACCTTACAACAGTTATACATAACTACAGGTCTATAATCCAAAAATATCTTGACAATGTCATCCAACTTATGCCCTTGCGCCACTACCTGTAATACAAAGAAACTGAGTGGGTCAGGCTTGGGAGCCTGGTGAGCATATAGGGTTTTCAACCCACAATAAATAACTATATTTAATTTCACCAACCAACAATAACCCGATTACACATTCCCGTTATCCTCACTTTATGTCCCTAAAACAACAACTATTACAAGGGACCTAATCTAGGATTTTCATCGGGACGGACATTACTGCAAAGGGGCTTCCTTAGCAATAGATGTCCTAAAGGCAACCATGAGGGGGATAGAGTACACCGGTGAACACATCGTTCACAACACCTACAGGTTATGAGTCTGCTAGTGTTCCACTGGACTGTCTAGAATGGGTCCGTGATCGTCATTCATACTCTGCTAGATGACTAGATCAACAACGACATCGAGGCCTCTCATCATTTTATTTCTTCACACACCAACTGTCTACCCATGTTCTACTCAACATATTAGTAGATAAAATATATACATTTATATTCAGCTTAAAACCTGTACAAAACATCCATTCAACAACTAGTTCAAATAAACAAATAAAATGTAAACACATAGCACGTATTTTATAAAGAATACTTCATATCTATGTGTTAGAAGAAAACGAATATACATTCACTTGATAAGAAAATGATCGGACAGCACCTCGGCTCTTAAAATAAACTTTTCTGATAGAACTGGGATGTTTTTCTTGAAAACCGGGCCTCTCGTGGGCAAAGTTTCGGCTCGGAAACTTTACTTCTCGGGATCCTCGGGCTTCGGAACTTGCTTCGGGTCTCGGGAATAATATCGGGGTATCTCTTGCACGCAAAAAGAGGAAAATATGGGGGAGAAAGATAAGAAATGAGCAACAAATCCCGGAGACCTTGCATTCTATTTATAGGGGAGGCTGACCCTCCGAACGCAGCGCGTTCCCTGAACAAACGCAGCGCGTTCTGCCGTGCGTCATTGCTTACGAACTTCGGACTTGACAGGCGACAAGACAGGCTCTGGGCTCCGAATGCGGGGCGTTCCCCAATTGAAACCAGGGCGTTCCCCCTTTGGGATGCGCGCCTCGAACTTCAGAAATTCATAACTTTCGCATACGATCTCCGTTTTCGACGTTCTTTATATCCACGCGTAGGTGAGATTATGCTCTACAACTTTATTTTAGACTCCGTTGGCTAATTTTGAATTTATTTTTATTATATTATTTTTAGTAGGCCGGGACAGGAAAACTCCGTTATAAAATCATAACTTCTTCATCTGACGTCCGTTTTCGTCTGTCTTTTCACCGTTGGACTACTATCGACGAGATCTTCGATTCTCGTTTAGATTGTTTCGGCTAAAAATCACTCGATCTCATATTCGAGTTTCGGGCTGCATACTGCTAAGTCGAAACTTCGAAAAATCATAACTTCCTCATACGAAGTCAGATTTAGACGTTCTTCTTATGCATGCTCTCGGTTTAACGTGTTCTACGACTTCTGTTTAGATCACTAAGGCTAAATATCGCTCTATCGTAAATTCACTATTTACGTCGTTCAGCGTCGTGCCGGCTCTGTCGCGAAACTTCAACAGGTCATAACTTCTTCGTTATAACTCGGATATGTACGAAATCCTTGTAACATATACTACAACTTAGTTAAGATTACTCCTTCTAAATAATCTTCCATCAAAAAGTCACTTTTGATGCTTATCGCCTCTAAATTGACTAGCCCGGATCTACGGGCGTTACAATTATCTCCCCCTTAGGATGATTACGTCCTGGAACCATCAACGAAAATAGGACTTGTACACTGATTCCATACGTTATCTTTCCATCCTAAGTAATAACCGTAACTTCTATGTTTCCTTGAAAGAGTATCTAACTCTAGGGCTTCTTGACTGCAGACGATGCTCAATCTTGCATCTGCTTTTCGTACTATGTTGGGCTTTCAATCATAACCTTCAAGTTACACAATAAGTCCTTATTGTGGACTCCTTCTTCTTCATAGGATAAATACTTTCCTTTATCTATTGTAACAGACCGATGGGTCATGCTCTAATGATCATAACAGACCGATGGGTCATGCTCTAATGATCTCTCATCGTATGATGCAACGTTTTGACTCAAGTCTCTTAGAGTCAAATTCCAGAATGGAATATACCTTCCTTCATATTCTAATGAGATATAACCACATTTTAACATGTAGCATTTCCAGCTACTAACTTCTTTAACAACGAGCGCGATACAATTGGTCGCATTGATTTCACCCTTCTGACTTAAGTCAGATGTTACATCGAGCTTGGTTCTCCGAACCACGTAACAAACTCATTGTAGTCGGACTCAATTCGATATGACCACTAGGGTCGGAATAACAACCATCTTACTAGTCATTACCGAAATAATGGTAATGACATACTTGAATAAAACGGAATCAATTACTAGCTTCTTGGTAACCTTGTGACTTTCCCTGATCCAAGCGTGAGTCCTGTGCTTCTAGTAGTATAGATCTCTACTACTATTCACACCTACTCATACTCGTCCCAAGTATTGTCTTGCAGTCCCCAAGTCCTAAAATCACAAAACAATTTAACACATACGAATGTGTCCAAATAATCATAGAAATTTTCCTAGACTCTACTACGACTTCTTCCATGCGTATCTTCAATCATCAATTCTACTTTAACTCGATTGGTGATGGAAATTTCAGATTATGGGACAACTTTAATAATTACACCAATCGTTCCATCATTCTGCCAATCGAAGGTGTACTTCAGACGTATCGTACTCCTTTAAACGTACTGTTATTTTATCAGACATAAACTAAAGGCAAGATACCACCTTCGACATCTTCCGATAGGTGTCACTCAATACATCAAATAACAAAACCAGGGCTTATATTAATTTTTGAAACTATTACACAAAAGTTCAAGTTCACCCTATACTATGCCTCTAATAGGCTACACCATATGTTACTTGATAATTTGATCTTTGGATATGAAATCCTTATTCCTGATTCCTTGCGTTATTGTCTGTTTCGTCGAGGATCATGTGGAATGCCCTTGGCTTTGGTGGAATATTGGGTCTTGCTGCCTCCTTCTTTTTAGGACAATCTCTCGAGATGTGCCCCTCCTCACCACACCCGTAGCAGACTTTCTTGGTAAGGGTGCATTCGTTGGCATAGTGCCCTGGCTTTCCACATTTGAAGCATGTGGCTTCCCCGCCACATTTCCCAAGATGCTTCTTCTTGCATTTGTCACACCATTTCGCTTCGCCTCCTCCACCTCCTCCTCTCGAAACAGATTTCGAGAATTCATTTTTCTTGTTGGACCCTGAAGGCCCATCAGACTTCCTCTTCTCACCAACCTCTGATCTCTCCAGACCTTTCTCCCTGATCCGAGTCTCAACATTCGCCCAGATGTCGACTTTCAATGTGGTTGCTTTCTTAACCATTGGACCATAGTCCACTGGTAGTCCGAGGGCAAACTTATTGACCTTTGAGAGTTCTGTTGGAACTAGGTATGGGATAAGCTTCATTTTTTCTGTGAAACTTGCAGCGTATTCGGTAACGCTCATTTTTCCCTTCTTCAAATTCTGAAACTCATTATTGATTTCCAGAAGGTCCTGCTCGGAGCAGTATTGCAGTTTCAGTTGTTCCGCAAAGTCTTCCCAAGACATCTTGCTCGCTTCTCCCTTGGGCATAGAGTCAGCTAACAGCTTCCACCAACTCAACACGCCAGATTTTAACAAAGGGATTGCAAGAGCGGTGTTCTGCCTGTTGCTGCATTCGCAACTTTCAAACATTGTCTCCATTTCGGAGATCCAATCCATAACTTGCACCGGCGTCGGGCTTCCGGATAGACACGGTGGCTTAGATGCCATAAAATCCGTGTATTTACATCCTCTTCCATCATTTCCTCCATCACAATTATCTTGTCTAACAATTGGTGGGTTGGCTTGACCAATAGTCCCACTGTACGTTCCTCCTTCAGACGGCCCATCATTCAGCTCGGGCTCTACGGTTGGTATGGTAGCTTCCTCGCGATTTTGTTGGAGCAAACGCCTGGTTTCCTCCATTTGACGATCCAACATCATCTGGATCATCGCTTGCACTCCGACCATCGTGATTGGCTCAGGAACATCTGCTACAACAAGTATTTGTTGAATCACTGGGGGTTGATTCCTATTCCCGTTTGCATTCCCAGCTCCACTGCGGGTTCTTGCCATTTTGATCTATACTCCGAATAAGGTGAATTTAGATCTTTATTCAGGATAGACTTTTAAATCATCCTTATCTCTCCGAAACGTTTATATGCTAGTTATAATATAGTTATCACACGCTTAGAATCCTAAACACATAAGGTTTCCAGATCCGGTCGGCAACAGACCATAGATCCGAACAAATAATATCATATATGGCAAACATATAACATTTAGCACATAAAAGCATTTTAGGCAATTTTCCTAAAATAAACTAGTGCTCGCATCTCACAATCATCGCTTAGCATTCTAAGTTTAAGTCTAGAAATCCTACAAATTCCTAGTTCGCTTAAACTAATGCTCTGATACCAACTGTGACATCCCCAAAATCACGGCCAGAAAAGACCGGTTTCATTTATGCTTTTAAATAAAATCAGAGTAATCCTTTGATTAAAAGAGTTGCAGAATTTGTTCCCAAAACGAAATATGATAAAAATTTATCAAAGCATTTCATAAAGAAATGTATTTTCATTATATAACAAAATCTCGGGATGTCATGTTCCGATACAGACCAAAAGCATAACAATACAAAATAGACCTTACAACAGTTATACATAACTACAGGTCTATAATCCAAAAATATCTTGACAATGTCATCCAACTTATGCCCTTGCGCCACTACCTGTAATACAAAGAAACTGAGTGGGTCAGGCTTGGGAGCCTGGTGAGCATATAGGGTTTTCAACCCACAATAAATAACTATATTTAATTTCACCAACCAACAATAACCCGATTACACATTCCCGTTATCCTCACTTTATGTCCCTAAAACAACAACTATTACAAGGGACCTAATCTAGGATTTTCATCGGGACGGACATTACTGCAAAGGGGCTTCCTTAGCAATAGATGTCCTAAAGGCAACCATGAGGGGGATAGAGTACACCGGTGAACACATCGTTCACAACACCTACAGGTTATGAGTCTGCTAGTGTTCCACTGGACTGTCTAGAATGGGTCCGTGATCGTCATTCATACTCTGCTAGATGACTAGATCAACAACGACATCGAGGCCTCTCATCATTTTATTTCTTCACACACCAACTGTCTACCCATGTTCTACTCAACATATTAGTAGATAAAATATATACATTTATATTCAGCTTAAAACCTGTACAAAACATCCATTCAACAACTAGTTCAAATAAACAAATAAAATGTAAACACATAGCACGTATTTTATAAAGAATACTTCATATCTATGTGTTAGAAGAAAACGAATATACATTCACTTGATAAGAAATTGATCGGACAGCCAAACCGGTCTGGTTCGGTCCAAATGCCCACCCCTAAGTGGACCCCCTTTGCATTATTATTTAACTTTTTTCCATTTTTTTTAAATAAGATAAAAAACATCATAAATGGTCAATGTGGTAGTGAAATGACGAAAATATATTCAGTTAACGGACAAAACTTAACAGAGTTAGCAATAACGACCAATCGTCAAAAGTTTTGAAAGCACAAAGACCATCTATGATGTTTTTAAACCACATGAATTAAACTTCAGATATGAAGAAACCACATATACCATTTATGATGTTTTTTATGAAGAAACCACATATACCATTTATGATGTTTTTTCTGTATGTGACGTTTATTTCTTTTTATAAATATATTTAGAACAACTCTCCACACACTTAATGTTACATGTTACTATTTAATTATGTATTAATGTTTTAAATGACTGCGAAGTTTTTTTCTTATTTTTTAGTTAATTGATTGTATAATATGAAATGACGATAATGTATATAAAGCGACAAGTTGACTATGAATAAAATTTTACGTCTTTGATAACAAGTAAAAATAATTATACCAATGTTTAGAAATGTGAGAAATGTTTCTTCTCATCCATGAAATATATTTTAAATTATGCGATGTATAGTTAAAAGTGATAATTTCATATATATATATATATATATATATATATATATATATATATATATATATATATATATATATATATATATTGTAAAATTTCAAATTGTATATATATTGTTATAAAATCTATAAAGTTACATATATATATATATATATATATATATATATATATATATATATATATATATATATATATATATATATATACACACACTCAAATACTTAATTTAATGTAACATACACGTTTTGAAATCGTGTTTTAAGTAAATAATATTATGAAATATTATGTGATATTGAGTATTGAGTTCTAACAGATAGTTTTTACTAGAAATGAAGTAAAACTATGTTTAGAATCACTCATAAATTATTGGAAGTCTTATGAGATTCCAATTAAAAGTCAAATAGTGAAATTTAGCGAAAATATAAAATTTGAAATAAGTAAAATTTTATTATTGAAAGTTGTAGATAATGTCGTTAGAAACATGTAGGCGAAAACCTCATCGAAATCCGAGTTATAACGAAGAAGTTATGACCGATTGAAGATCCGCGACAAAACCGGCACGGTGCCGAATGACGTAAAAAGTGAGTTTTTGATAAACTACTTTTTTGCCTTAGTGATCTAAATGAAAGTCGTGGTATTCGTTAAACCGAGAAGTTTGATAAAAAGAACGCCAAAATCTGACTCCGTATGAGGAAGTTATGATTTTTCTAAGTTTCAGCTTAGCAGTAAACAGCTAAAAATTCGAATTTTAGATCGAGTGATTTTATCCGACACAACCTAAACGAGAATCGAAGATCTCGTTATTAGCAGTACAACGGTAAAAAGTCTGACGAAAACGGACGTCGGATGAACAAGTTATGAATTTTTAACGGATTTACCAGTCCCGGTCTGTTAAAAATAATAATATAAAAATAAAGTCAAAATTTTCCGATGAAGTCTAAACGAAAGTTGTAGAGCATAATTTTCCCTACGCGTGCATATAAAAAAACGTAAAAAACGGAGCCCGTATAAGAAAGTTATGGATTTTACAAGATTGGGCACAATTTTCGAGAAAATTCGCATGGAATGGAGCTGGTCACATGATCCTCGCATGCTTACCTCGTCCCCGACTTGCGTGTCGCATGCTGATTCGACCGAGGGTGCGGTCCAATGAACTACCGACGTGCATCGCTGCTGACTGCCCCGTGTCCGAGGTGTTTGACCAATCCGAAGCCGGCACGTAGCCTTCTCGCATCCAAGCCTCGCCTAAGCAGCCACCTGTTCCGAGCCTCGCAGACACCTGGCCCTTCCCCCTCGCTTCGGATCCGAGGCTCGCACCTATATAAGGGGTGCGAGACCTCCCGGGTAAATGTTACAAAATTGGAAAATTTCACCCCTAAACTTATATTTCTTCTACTTCCACTTCCCCCCGAAGCCCCGGTATTAATTCCAACGCCCGAAACACGCCCCGAAATTCCCGAGAAGCCCGAAAAATTTATCTTTTCGGTTTCGAAGCCCAACCCTCGCAGGCCCCGGTTTTCAACGAAGGAAAGCTAATTATAGTAACGAAGTGCTGTCCAAATTACTATTTTAACCCCCGGTTATTTCACGGTGAGTTTAATATATAGAAACAATTGTATGTTATGTGTTATATGTGCTATGTGCTTTTCCATGTTATCATCTCGAGTTATTATTTCTGCTATTTTTATAGCAAGGTTGTACCTCTGACCACGAAGTGTATGACATAGGCATCACTTGGGTATTGGTATGAACCGTTGACCATGAAGTGTATGACATAGGCATCACTTTGGCTTCGGCAGTATGCTAAGATAAGACGGAAAGCCTGAATATTCTAGCAAAAATGATATTCCTGAGTATTTTCTGTGCCACTTGTGCTGAAACTTTATTGATTGTATATCAAGTATGGTAATTGTTATGTCTCATTGATTGATATGGAAAGCTTTTCGCATTATGCCTTTGTTGTTCCTTGATCCTCTTTGCCTCTGTCATATTGAAGTATATATATGTGGCATAACGTTATATTGTATCTATTATTGAACTCACTAAGCGTCACCGCTTATCCTCTCAATGTTTAACAAATTGCAGGAGATAAACATCCAGTATAGTTATATACTGGTAGAAGATTTTTGAATAGTTTGAAACTATTGTATTGATAGAAGATTTTCGAATAGTTTGAAACTATTGTATTTTGCACTCCCATATGTATAAAACTATAGAATCGTGGGGAGTTATGTAATATATAACACTTTGAAATAGTTGGTTTGTATCCAGTAGTTTGTAATCACTTTATCAATATAAAATATTGTTTTTATGAATATGCACGTAGCATGTTTCGGAGTAACAATTGTCAAATATGAAAGTGTGGGTATTCCATTTAATCATATTTAATATTTTTTAAAAATATAATCAATATCTTTAAATTAAATTATAACTAAATTACTAAAATACTTATTTGAAATCTCTTTTATATTCGATTTCCTTATTCACGATATTATTCTTTGTCATTTCATATTCAATATAATCGGTTTGCAAAACCCGATAATTGCATATTACTATTTAAAGACACTATACGTGCTTTTAACCAATGTTCAAAAAGCTTTTAATTCTCTATATTCATCTCTTCGAAGTTGTATATTAGAAGTGTTGAAAAAATATGGAAAATATTAAATTGTTTCATCATCATAAAACCATATTATAAAAAGTGTATCGGAATCATTAAAACAATCAATATTTGAAAACCTGTCTTTTAGTTGAACCGGTCAGGTGATCAGTTCTGAGTTTAACTGGTTCAACCTCGATTTAACTGCTTTTATCGATGATTCAATCAAGAATTTTCCAACAAATGGCGGTAGCGTGCGTCGATTTCGAGTTGTGTACACTCCGAAAATATTCAATTTTGTTTGGAAATGAGTTGTTTTTTTAACGGATTAATTGAAATCCAACAACACAAGTTCAATAAATCGGTTCAAACGGTTTGTTACCGGTTCTATCACACCGGTTCAACCCGGATTTTGAAGAAACCTTCTGGTTTGATTTGGTCAAATATTGACATAAATCCGGTCATTATTGAACTGCATTCGCCCCCGATATCCGGTTCAAACCAATTTTTAAAACATTGATAAAAACACCGGAAGTAAAAAAAAAACATAAATCATCAGCGATGTGTGTGTGGTACAGTCAAGTTGAACCATTCCCACAATCAGGGCAACTACCTATTATAAGAATAAGTGTAAATTACAGAAATGGTCCCCATGGTTTGGTCGAATTCTCAGTTTTGGTCCCTAAGTTTAAAATTTGGTAGGTTACATCCCTATGGTTTGTGAAAATTACACTGTTTGGTCCTTGGTTCATATAAAAATACCAAATTACCATTTCTTTCTTTTTTCTTTTCTTTTTCTTTCAACAATTATATATATATATATATATATATATATAATTGTTTTTTATCTTTATTTTAATAGAAAATAATATAGATTATTTATAAAATTATTTTTAATTTTAAAATCAATTATCTAAATTATATAAAATCATATTATTATTATTATTATTATTTATTTATTTATTTATTTATTTTTTGCTTTATTTATTTATCTTTGTTTTTATAGTTTAAAAATCTTTTAATATTTTTGACGTTTTGTTTAAATATATTTGTTAATGTTTTTTTTGATGTTTTGTCTGTCCAATATAATTATTTAATGTTGTTTTTTATGTGTTTTTGTTTACATCATTCACTTATATGTTGTAAACAAATTAAACGTTCGGTAAACCGTTCGTAAACTGTTCGGCAGGAAGTTCGTTTATGTTTGTTTGTTTAATAAATAAACGAACATGAACAAAAATTATCGTTCGTTTAGTTAAACGAACGAACATGAACAATGATCTCATTCATTCATTTATGTTCTTGAATGTTCGTTTATGATGTTCGTTTACATTCATTTATTTTCGTTCGTTTAATTTATTTAGATTCGTTTATGTTCAATTGTTTTATTATATTACCATATTATATGTTCGTTTATGTTCATATATGTTCAATTGTGTTTGTTTATCTTTGATCGTTTATGTTTATTTATATGTTCACGAACATAAACGAACGAACATGAACAAAATAATTTGTTAAACGAACGAACACGAACAAGAAAATCTCGTTCGTTTATCCGTTCGTGTTCGTCTCGTTTGTTCGTTTAAGTTAGCTGAACGAACGAGACGAACACGAACATATAAAAGAACGGAATTTTCTTGTTCGTGTTCGTTCGTTTAACAAATTATTTTGTTCATGTTCGTTCGTCTATGTTTGTGAACATATAAACGAACATAAACGATCAAAGATAAACAAACACAAGTGAACATATATGAACATAAACGAACATATAATATGATAATATAATAATAAAATTGAACATAAACGAATATAAATAAATTAAACGAACGAACATAAATGAACGTAAACAAACATCATAAACGAACGTACACGAACATAAATGAACGAACGAGACCATTGTTCATGTTTGTTCGTTTAACTAAACGAACGATAATTTTTTGTCATGTTCGTTCATTTATTAAATAAATAAACATAAACGAACTTCCCGCCAAACAGTTCACCGATCAAAGAAAATTTTTGTTCATATTCGTTCATTTATTGTATAACGAATTTATTCTCTTGTAATCTTGTATTTAATGCAACTTAATGAGAATATATTGATTATGAGGAAAATACATTTTTCTGTTAGTAGAGCTTCTCTCTTAAAACCATAGTTTTTTTAAAAGAAACTCATGCCTTCTTCCCATTTGCAGCTCCTCGTATGTCGTTGAATTCTCTCCATCATGACCTCCATGGTTGACAATGACACTCCTTGTCTTCTTATTCTTCTCTCAAACATCCTTTGGTATCTCTAACTTCAAGGCCTTCTAATCATATAATTATGTTATGTCTGCAATGTTTTGTGTTGTATTATTCGGGTTCGGTTTACATTAATCGATAATATTTTCTAAAATATGCATATCACAATGTATATGTAGTGGTCCGTTCCAATGTTGATCATGTGTTGCATTGTTAATACTTAATATGTTCCTGGGAGATTTGAAGTAATGACGGCTACATATGCACCCTTTATAGGATGCTTGAACCCTTTTGTCGACACCGTCTTTGATGACAAATTGCAATCAACCACCATTTTTGTCTTTTACTTTTTTGGCGAGAAAACATTAATAATTCCTAATGAAAATAAGTGTTTGGTAAAAATTATTAATGTTTTGGTCTCACTTAAAGAAAAAAGACAGAGCATGTTGGTGATTCACTCGGGTTTTCTGTCAAAGCCTTGAGTGTTATTTTAAATTTTCCAAATGAAAATTTATGCAATGAAGACTTATATGGTTGATTTTATAACTTAGTTTATTTATTTGGGAAAGTGATTCTCATACGATATCCAGTTTCTCTTTTGGTGTTCTTCTCATTTTACACGTATCTTCCAACTTGTTTTATGATTGACTTTATAACTTAGTTTCTTTAATATCACTATACTTTAATAGTAAAAAAAAAATTGGCATACAAAATACCAGCACTTTATAGTAAGAATTTTGGAATAGTGAAAAAAATCTTATCAAAAGAGGGTAAAATAAACTAATATTATTGTATTTGTTATGAATTAAGCGTAAATAATGTAACTATAAATCAAACCAAACTAGTAAACTTTGATAAGAACTTTAATTGAGAAGAAAGAATATTTAGAGAGAATATGAAAGTTATATCTCTTATAACTATTTTTGGTGTATCACATTCTTTACAATGAAGGGGTATTTATACTACAAATTTTACTAACATATAATTGTAACTAGTTAGAAATGTTGACAAATGTACCATGCACCAATTATTATGTCATCCACCAATTATTTACAACACTCCCCCTTGGATGACATCATTTTAGCGTTCAACTTTGACGTACTGTCTCATTAAAAACCTTGCTAAAGAAAACCTAGTGGGAAAAAAACTTTAGCGAAGGGAAAAAGAGTGCAGTGTATAGTTGACTCCCCCTTATTTAGACACCTGTCACATTATATTCTATGCACATGTCGCATTCCGATGCCATGGACATGTTTCCTAAAGATTGCAGTAGGAAGTGCCTTCGTAAAAAGGTCTGCTGCATTGGTACTGGATTGAACATATTTGATTTCAACTTGATGATTCTTTATAAGCTCTTGAGTGTACTCAAAAAACTTTGGAGGTATATGTTTTGTCCTGTCGCTCTTGATATATCCCTCTTTCATTTGAGTGACACATGCTGAGTTATCTTCATAAATTAAAGTTGGACATATATCCTTTTCAAGTCCATATGAAGTTAAAACTAGTTGTGTCATCGATCTTAACCATGTACATTCTCTACTAGCTTCATTTAGTGCAATTACTTCAGCATGATTTGAGGATGTGGCAACAAGTGTTTGCTTTTGAGAACGCCAGGAAATTGCAATACCTCCATTCATGAATACATATCCAGTTTGAGATCTAGCTTTATGAGGATCAGACAAATAACCTGCATCTGCATAACCAATCAAGCCTTGTTTTGAATTGTTAGGGTAAAATAACCCTAAATCACTAGTTCCTCGAAGGTATCGAAAAATATGTTTGATTCCATTCTAATGTCTTTTTGTTGGGGCTGAACTAAATCTTGCTAGCAAGTTTACAGCGAAAGAAATGTCAGGTCTAGTACAATTGGTAAGATACATAAGAGCTCCAATTGCATTTAGATATGGTACTTCTGAACCAAGGACTTCTTCATTTTCTTCGCATGGACGAAATGGATCCTTGTCAATATTTAATGATCTAACAACCATTGGAGTGCTTAAAGGATTTGCATTTTCCATATTGAAACGTTTCAAGACTCTTTCTGTGTAATTTGATTGATGCACAAGTATTTCGTTAGGCATATGCTCAATCTGTAAACCAAGACAATATTTGGTTTTTCCAAGATCTTTCATTTCAAATTCTTTCTTTAAAATTTCAATCACTTCAAGGATTTCTTTATTCGTTCCAATGATGTTTAGATCATCAACATAGACTGCTATGATCACATATCCAGATGTTGTTTTCTTAATAAATACACATGGACAAATAGTGTTATTTTTATAACCTTTACTTGTCAAATAATCACTTAAACGATTGTACCACATGCGCCCAGATTGCTTTAACCCATACAAAGATCTTTGTAATTTTATACAATACATTTCTTTGGGTTTTGCACTTAACGCTTCAGGCATTTTAAATCCTTCAGGGATTTTCATATAGATATCACTATCAAGTAATCCATACAAGTAAGCTGTAACAACATCCATAAGACGCATCTCTAAATTTTTAGATACTGCCAAGCTGATTAAATATCTGAAAGTGGTTGCATCCATTACCGGTGAATAAGTTTCTTCATAATTAATTCCAGGTCTTTGAGAGAAACCTTGAGCAACAAGCCTGGCCTTGTATCTTACAATTTCGTCTTTCTCATTTCTTTTTCGTACAAAGATCCATCTATATCCTAATGGTTTCACAACTTCAGGTGTGAGGATAATGTTCCCAAAAACCTTTCTCTTGTTAAGAGAATTTAATTCAACTTGCATAGCTTCCTTCCATTTAGCCCAATCATTTCTTCTTTGACATTCAATGACAGATTGTGGTTCGGGATCATCATTCATAATATCACATGCAACTGAATAAGAAAATATTGCACCTATATTGTCAGTTTCATTTTGGTCACATATTCTATTTGTCTGACCATAATTTAATGCATCATCCTCCTTTCCTGGGGGAATTTGAATAATTCGTGTTTCTCCAGGAACACTTTCATCGTGATCTAGTGCATTTTCTGCTCTTCTTCTTTTTCGTGGGTTCTTATCCTTAGAACCAAATGGCCTTCCACGCTTCAGGCGTGTTTTAGACTCTTGAGTGACTTTATCATCAGATTGTCCATGTGGAATGTCAATTCGAGCTGGAACATTGACAGCTGGTACATATGATTTAGTCACCCTTTTTGTGTCAGTAAATGCATCAGGTAATTGATTTGCCATTTCTTGGAAATTCATTATCTTTTGAACTTCCATGTCACATTGCTTTGTTCGAGGGTCAAGATATGATAAAGTAGGCTCATGCCATGACACATCCTTTTCCAGAATCTTCTTTTCTCCACCTAATGATGGGAAATTTGCCTCATCAAATTGACAATCTGCTAGGCGTGCTGTGAAAACATCACCTGTTAATGGTTCAAGATATCTTATAATAGAGACTGACTCATAACCAACATATATTCCCAACCTTCTTTGAGGACCCATTTTTGTCCGTTGAGGTGGTGCAATAGGGACATATACTGCACACCCAAAAATTCTCAAATGGGATATATTTGGCTCTTGACCGAAAGCAAGTTGTAGTGGAGAATATACATGATATGAACTTGGTCTCATGCGTATCAATGATCCAGCATGTAAGATTGCATGGCCCCAAATAGAAACAGGGAGTTTGGTCCTCATTATCAATGGTCTAGTTATTAGCTGGAGACGTTTAATCAGTGATTCAGCTAAACCATTTTGTGTGTGTACATGAGCAACTGGATGATCAACAACAATTCCTACAGACATACAATAGTCATTAAATGCTTGTGAAGTAAATTCACCAGCATTATCAAGTCTCACTCTTTTGATAGTATAATCAGAGAAATGTGCCCTTAATTTAATAATTTGGGCAAGAAACTTTGCAAATGCCATATTACGAGTTGATAATAGGCAAACATGAGACCATTTGCTGGATGCATCTATTAAGACCATAAAGTATCTAAATGGTCCAGATGGTGGGTGAATCGGTCCACATATATCACCTTGAATTCTTTCTAGAAATCTAGGTGACTCCCTTTCAACTTTCATTGGAGAATGTTTTATAATTAACTTTCCAAGGGAACAAGATGCACATGGTTTTATGCTATTGGATTGAGGAAACTTTTGGTCTTTCAATGGATGCCCGTGTGTATTCTCAATTATCCTTCGCATCATTGTTAATCCTGGGTGGCCCAACCTATCATGCCATAAACTGAATGTCCCAGGATCACAATGTTTTCCTTCTACTACTATATTTGATTCAATCATATGTATATATGTATAATGCAGTCCAGAATCAAGTGTTGGTAGTTTTTCAAGCACATGGTTTTTGTCTATAATATACATATATTTCTTATTTTCAATGGTCACAGTTTTTGTGTCATAACCTTTGAAATATATGTCATTGAAACTTAATAAGTTTCTATTAGACTTTGGAGAAAATAAGGCATTTTCTATACAAAAGCTTGTACCATTTGGTAATATAAAATGGGCTTTCCCGGTTCCCTCTATCAAGTCTGCAGGACCTGATATGGTATGTATGACTGTTTTTGTTGGTACTAATTCTGAAAAATATTTCTTTGATTTCAGAATAGTATGTGTACTACCACATTTAGCGGAGTGAATTCAACATTATCAATGAGGTTTGCTTCTTTTCCTTTTCCTTTAATGGACTCTTGATAAAGTTGACAAAGATGTGCAGGTGTGCGACAGGTCCTTGACCAATGGCCTGTGCTACCACATCTATAATATGAACCATCAGATTTTTGTGATGTCCCAGTGTCATGCCTTGCCACTTTGGCCTTATCTTGTGTGTGGACATTGTTTCTTTGTGAATATTGGTAATTATTTCTTTTCTGGCCACGACCACGATTATTACCTTGTCCACGACCAGAATTATGGTTCTGATTATGGCTTTGGTTTCGATTAAAATAGCCACGGCCTCGCCCTCGACCACGACCTCGCCCTAGTCCACGTGTATTGTTTCGATGACCATCAATATTTGTAGCATTTGCTTCAGGAAGTGCTACTGATCCCGTTGGAAGAGATTCATGGTTTTTCATTAAGAGTTCATTGTTTTGCTCTGCAACGAGCAGACATGCATTCAGTTCAGAATATCTTGTGAACTTTTGCATCCGATATTGTTGCATCAAAGTAATGTTTGTTGCATGAAATGTTGAGTAAGTTTTCTCCAACATATCTTCATCAGTAACATCAAGATATTCAAATATCAACATTTCATCAATATGCTTACGAAGGAAAACTTATGCTTTTGCTTTGTCTTGTGCCAAGCAGTTATTAAATTCATATATAGTATTTGAGATACCCATGGATTCAAGATGCATTTTTACATCTATCATCCATGACACATAGTTTTTCCCACTAACTTCAAGTGCTGCAAACTCGAGCTTTGCAATGTTGGACATAATGTAACTATAAATTTTAAACAAAATAAAAATTAAAATTAAAATCCATTTATTTCAATAAATATTACACAAAAAAGAAGCGGTAAAGCTAACATTGCATACAAGCCTAAAAGTAGATGAAATTCCATATTATCTTCGATGTTAAGGATTGGGATGAAAAGTAACATGACTATTATAGTCATGATTATCACAAAAGGATGAATCATCTTGAAGCTTGATTTCTTGAAATTGATTTATTTGATAGAAGAGAGAAATATTTGTTGTGGGTAAAATAAGCAGGGTAAAGATGTTTATTTATGGTAAAAAATATAGCCGTTGTTTTTGCTGTTTATAACCGTTGCATATATATTCCCGTTGTGTATATATGTATATGTATTTTATAAATCATATAATAAGACTTATAACTAATACATAACTTTACTAATTAGAAACATAAATAAATATTAGTAAATGTTTAAATAAATTATTAAGATTATCTAAAATATAAATAAACATTGACATGTATAAATAAATATAATTTAAATGTTAGTATGCACAAATAAAAGTTAGTAGCATAATATAAATGTTAGTATGCATAAATAAAAGTTAGTAGCATAATATAAATGTTAGTATGCATAAATAAAAGTTAGTTGCATAATGTAAATGTTAGTTTTCATAAATAAAAATTAGTTGCATAATGTAAATGTTAGTATAAAAATTAGAATACATAAAGAAATGTTAGTATAAGAAATAAAAATTGTTAGTAGTCCATAATGTCCATAATGTGTAAGTTTCGTTAATTCATTAGTATTATTATTATTTTAATATGATTGAAGTTTTTATAATTAATAGTATTTTTAATAAGTAATACATACCTTGATTAAGATAGATATGATTTTCCACTTGTTTAATAACCTTGATTAGAGCTTTCGTGCTGATAACGTGTTATGAATTAAGCGTAAATAATGTAACTATAAATCAAACCAAACTAGTAAACTTTGATAAGAACTTTAATTGAGAAGAAAGAATATTTAGAGAGAATATGAAAGTTATATCTCTTATAACTTTTTTTGGTGTATCACATTCTTTACAATAGAGGGGTATTTGTACTACAAATTTTACTAACATATAATTGTAACTAGTTAGAAATGTTGACAAATGTATCATGCACCAATTATTATGTCATCCACCAATTATTTACAACACCACCAATTATTTACAATAGTATTTACTATTTCTAACAAATCGTACAGGTTGAGATTGTGATGTCAAATTGTCAACTTGACTTTACAGGATAGTTGTGTTATCCGTACCGTAAATCGATGTATTTTTTAGTAGTGTTGTTCGAAAATGTAGATCTATTAAAATTGTGGCTTTTGGTAAATCAAGAAGGGATTTTTGATAAAATAGTTTATTGCTTGTTAGTTTATTGGATTATAAGCTAATAAGTTAGAAGAGATTAACTTATGAAAAAATAAATTAGAGTAATTACACGATTCATCCCTAGTACGAGTGTCAAATTGCGTATTTAGTTATTATTTTCAAAAATTAATTTGGACCGTCCCTTATAAGTTTAAATGGTGCACACTTAGTCCCTGACATACCTGAAATGAATATTTTGTCATTTATTTTTTATTTTTTATTTTTTTAATATTGGTTTATTATTCAAAAATTTTAAAAAAAATTGAATTATATGATTTTTATTTTGGTGTGTCCCACCGCCTCTTATATTCCCCTCTTATTTTTCGGCCACCCCTATCTTCACCGTACACATTTTTCGGCACCACCACCACCACTCATCACTCCAACATGTAGGAAACATCTCCGACAACCACCATCCTCTACCTCCGGCGACCACCTGTAATCAGACCAAACCAAACCAAAAACCAAAAAACCTGAGATTTGGTTACAACTATAACCACTAACCAAACCAAAATAGAAAAGAAACATGAAATTGGTTATTGCCACCATCCACCTCCGACCACCAACCAACTTCGAAAACACCACCATTTGCCTTTAAAATAAAAGAGAAGGATGCTATGAAACATACCAAAAATCATGACCAAAATTTTTGTTTTAAATCATTAAATAAAACCATAGTTATCAAATAATTTCATCGAAGCATAGTCAAAATATCTCAAAACATTATTATCAAAGTATCAAAACATCAGAGTAAACATCTCAAGCTAAAACATCTTGGTGTGTGCAATGCAATCATCCCGAGCTCTTCTCTTTGCAACTGGAAATACCTGAAACCAAAACTGAAAACCGTACCAACCTACCACATACCATACACATAATCACATATACTGGGCCCCCGCCCTTACATCGGGTCCCGCCCGGCATCAGACCATGTCCGACATCAGGCCCCGCCTGGCATCGAGCTCCGCTCGGTATACAGATCTGTTTCTTCCAGGCCCCGCCCGCTATACACATACAACAATATCATATAATCATACTAGCACCATAAGAATCATACACAATACTATATGCTCCAGTATTAAGGCCTCGCCTATCTTGGGCCCCGCCCCTACTCCGCTAATGATGAGATATGGAACCCCGTCCATACTCAGCTAATGATGAGATACGGGACCCCACCCACACTCACCTCCCTACCAGGCACATACGAGTATCACAAAGACGACAAGTATAACTAACATGCATACTTTCCTCGGGCACCGCCCGACATCGGACCGTAGTCCGGAATCATACATAGAAACATTCCTCGGGGCCCGCTTGACATCGTACCGAAGTCCGGAAACATACAAAACAAGCACATGCAAGAATCACAAAGACATCAAGCATACAAACATTCCTTAGGCTTTCCTCGGAATCAGACCGTAGTCTGGAACATATAATCATACATGCATACATTTACGGGCCGACATTGGTGCCTTAGACCCGGTCACACAAAGGGAAACTCACCTCACACTGCTGAATCACACGAATAATCCTCTGGTTGCTAGCTGGCGGATCCTCGAACTGTTGATCTCTTGACTCCCCGAGCTATCATTACCAAAATAACACTTAGTCCAAAAGCCAATAATCATTTTTGGGGTAAAATGAACATTTTACCCCTGATCTAATTTGGTCCAAACCTAAGGCCTAAAGCCATAATATGAAAGGCCCAATACTAGGTAGACTTCCCAAGCCCACTAGTGGCACACCAATGGCCGAATTTGCTAAATTGGGCCCAACCCCTCTAATGGGCCTTACCCTAAAGCCCAAACATAATCTTAGCCCAGAATATCTGACTTCTGATGGCCCACTAAGGCCCAAAGAAACAAAGTCCAATGTATGGCCCAATCCGAGATCCAAAACACGCAAAACCTACATCTACTCGCGTACTCCTTTGTACGCTAAGCGTACAACTGTATGACTTGTACGCTGCGCGTACATGCATGTACGCCCAACGCACTGCTCTGTTAAGTCACTTCTCCCATTAAGCACTTAATACTCTATTCCAACGGCTATAAGCACAAATCCAAGTCCTCTTCAACGTCTTAATCCATAAAGTCACTGACTTGGTGACTTTACATGATCCAAATAAGCCCAAACTCCAAAAAAGGTATTCTATTTCCATGAAAGTGATCTTAACTCATGCATGAACCCATTAAGACATTCAAGATGGAAACTTTATGCCTTAGGGACTCATTTAGCACTAAGAGTGGCAACTCTAAGCCTAGGAATCAGATTTGGACCATAAAGCTTCGTCCTTGGGACCAAAAAGATCCAAAAACTCAACATAATAGATCGAAGCATTCAAGAGGAAAGTTTAAGACTTTCTACCTGAAGATGGTCTGAAATGAAGGAACAATCTCGGATCTACAACTTCTCCTTTGAACCACCACCTTGCTTTGCTCTTCACTTGCTTGGAAAATGGATCAACAACACCAAAATGCTCTCTAATGGCCTTCAAAGCTCCAAGAACACTCAAAGAAGGATTAGGGTTTCGTGGTGGTTGTCTAAGGGTGAAATTGAGGCTGACCAGTGAGGCATATTATTCCTTTTATAGTGGCATACCCTAAAATTTAGGGTTTTAGTCTGAATGGAGTACGCCCCGCGTATCTCTATGAACGTCCGACGTACTCACAAACCACCCGCGTCCATTTTACTCCTCTACGTTGGGCGTACCCCAGCTTACGCTAGGCGTACTTTCACGCCTACCACCTTGCATGCATGGTACCTTCTTGCCACTTTTCTCCATTAGGGACCAATATTGCCAAAAACTTCAAAGTGCTATAACTTCTTCGTTCTAAGTCCGTTTCCGACACAATTTATATCCACGAAAAAGGTGGCGGGAACCCCTACGCTCCTAGATACAACCCAAGCCTTAAAACCTTCCGAATAAAACCCAAGACCCATAAAAGACTGAATCATCATATTACGCTTATGCCCTTGGCCTCCGAAGCCACAACCGAACACTTTTAAAACCGGGTGTTACAAATAAAACCCAAACCTCAAATCCAACCCAAATCCTACAAATAAAACCTGTAAATTTTGACAAAAATTGATTCAATTTGCACAAATTGATACAAAAAGGGTATTTTCTAGTTGAAATGACAGTCAAATTAAGAACGAAACTAGAGTAGAAATTTGAGGAATAGTTCTAGAAAATTAAACGTAACCCAACATGTTTCATCCATGAAAAGGTTACCATAACAACCTAATTAATTCAATATGTCTACTAATTCACGGAACAAGAACAAAATGGTGTGTGTTTATGGTAGAGTAAACACCAGAGAAGATGAAAGGGTTACATATCTGACAGAGGTGTGGATAAGGAACAATGTTTGATCAGTGGAAACTACTGTTCATAGATTGTAGAGGGAGCTTGCGGAGACAATGTTGTGCGGATGGGGCTTACAGAGATGGTGCAAAGATGGTGGTGTGCAGGTGGCGATGGTATTTCTCTCTCAGTAGCTCCATCGATGGTGGTTCACTCAAGAAGGTAAACAAAAGGTGGTCGAAGTTTTAAGATGGTGCTTCACCGTTGGAAAGGGTTGTGGTCTTAATGGTCCAAATTTCCGGTGATGTTCTAGGCTTCCATTCTTCAACTGGTTTGCAGAGAGTGTGGGGAAGGAGAAAGAGGGGTTGAAGAGAAGCAAGATGGACGATTTGTGGCGATGGTAGGGAAAGGGATTGGTGATAGTGAGCCCTCTTAAATTTTTATATTATTATAAATAATAAACAAATCAAAAGAAAATAAAATAAAATAATAAAGGGCAATATAGCCATTTCAGGTCTGTCAGGGACTAAGCGTGCAACATTTAAATTTATAAGGGACGATCCGAGTTAATTTATAAAAATAGAGACTAAACATGCAATTTGACACTTGGACCACAGACGAATAATGTAATTTAACTCAATTACTTATTAACAGTTCACCACCGCAATAAGCTATTTTTATACAAACACCATTTTAACTTATATCAATGTAAAACCACTAATAAGCTAATAAGCTCCTTAAATAAACTTAACTAAACACCACCAAAATATCAAATCGAATATCTCAAATCTATATAAAATGAAAAAGTTTTTCAATCCAATTAAAAAACAAGATTCGTGCATGAGGTTGGCAAAAAAACACATTGCAAGTTCTTTTGAGGGTTTTTCAAATATGGATGATTGTATAAAGTTTGAAATCGCACACGACGGGTTCTTTTGACTGATATCGTTAAAAATGCGATGTTAAATGCATGTAAGAAAACTTTTTTTTTGTATACCCTTTTGTCATTTTCTTATTTTTATTAGGGCAAATTACATATAAAGACAAAGTGTTCAAAGAAAAACAAAATGTTTTTGACATCGTGTTATTTTTTCTTACAATTAAGACATTAAGGGGCTGTTTGGCAGGATCTGAATTTTTAAGATCTGAATTTTTAAGAGGTCTGAATTTCTAAGAGGGTCTGAATTTTTAAGATCTGAATTTGAACATGATGTTTGGTTGGAACCTCTGAATTATTGTGCTGAATTATAAAAATGACCATTTTACCCTTTTGTCTTATTTTTTACTGAATAATTATAAAAAAACATACAAAATCAAAATTAACATAAATCAAAATTTATCTTCAACAATTTATAATGATTTTTTGACATATATTTACAAAAATAACATCATTGTTTATATCCCAAGGATTTCAAAGTTAAAAAATAACATATTTGACATTAAATGCTGAAACATAAATGACAACGAACTTGCAACTGAACTATTGATGATTGATTTGTACTCCTTTCCTTCTCCATCATTACATCAAACATGATAGCCTCTCAAAATTTTCTTTCAAACATTTCAACCTGTAAAATCCAAATTCAACAAGGAAACAAATAAGCTCAATAACAAGTTATATAATCATTAACTTAAAGTTGAATGAATGATCTTTACATTTGTAGGTTTGGGTTGAAATTCAAGCTATTCCAAAAATCACTTTAAACATATGTATAGAAATTGCATACCAAATCCATCACAACTTTTCAAAGTATGTTGCTAGAATCGAATAAATTGTCAAAAACTCCAATTGTATAAACTACTTTCAATTCACACACAGTTCATGCATAATTGCTAGATAATGATGCACCATCAATTTTGTATCAACATATTTTTCAAACTCGATTTTTCAAAGTTCAGAGTTCAAATATACAGTTTCATTCACCAAACATATGTATCTGTGTGGTCTATTTCAGATTCACCAAACAATTGGTTGTTTTATCATCTTCTATATTAAGATTTCAATCAATGTTCATATTTTGTAGAACCTTGATACTATTAATTAGAACCTCAATACAGACAATTTAAGACACAAATCTGGAAACAAATACATGTATTATATGAAGATCCAGTACAGGATCGGGCATGAAATACAAAGAAAATGAAAATCAAGGACTGATAATTGAGTTCTAGGGCAAAAAAAATCCATGTATTTCTAAGAATCGGTTTTCAGGGGAAAAAAGAACAAGCCAGGAAAAAAAATTAGCTGCAACAGGAGGTTGTCGTTGTTGCGGTGCTAGCTGAAGCTGGCGGAGGCGGCACAGCTTCTGGGGGCGAAGTCAATTCCGGAGGGAGGGTGCAGACGACTGTAGATAGGAGAGGTAAGAAAAGAGGTGGGATGAAGGAAAAGGAGCAATCTTGTCGGAGCCTACCTCCTAGAATTCAAAAACAAATCAATCATAAGTCTGCATCGGGCGTTTACCATGAGGATCCGATCTTGAACTAATACCGGAACTTGAAGATTTCCGGCGAGGAAACAGAACTCAAACCACCATGACCAGAGGGACCTGAGGCGGAGAGGTAAGAGAAGAGGTGGGATGAAGGAGAAGGAGCAATCTTGTTGGAGCCAAGCGTTGGAAGTCGTGGTGGGAGTCGATTTCAGGGAGGTCGACGACGGAGGAGGTGATTGGCGCTCGACATGGTCAGAGGTAGGAGGAGAGTCGGAGACGGAAGAGACGATCTGAAGGGGGTGTGTTGTTTTTGAGGCGGGCATATCAGCAACGCTGAGGGTAAAAGAGAGAAGGACGCGTGCTTTTTATTTTTCAGATACAAGCCCAAGTCTGAAACTTTAAGAGGCTTCTAAAAGTTTAAGAGGCTTTAATTCATAGCCTACCAAACACTCTTAATCTGAATAATTAAGAGGCTACCAAACAACCCCTAAGTTTTCTCAAAAGTTCGAATTTGACACTATATTTTTCAATTTATTTCAATGTTGACCATTTAATCGGTTAACCTAGTTGCTAACTGACATGGTATGATGATATGTTAGTCTTTGATAACGTAACCCTGACATGATGACTTTGACGTAACATCACTTTCTAATTGTCAATATATATATATATATATATATATATATATATATATATATATATATATATATATATATATATATATATATATATATATCATGGTTGCACAAATCGGGATTAATCGGCGATTAATCGTGGATTAATCGCTTGGCGTTCTCCAACCGTCGATGATTAGGGCATTAATCGGAAATTTAGGATTAATCGGGTTTGGTGGGATTAATCGGCCTTGGCGGATTAATCGGTCAACAAAAGTCAAAAAAGTCGAAAAAAGTCAAAAAATGTCAAAAAAAAATTTAAATAAAATTTTTAAAAAATTAAATAAAATTCAAAAAACCAACTTTTTGTTTACTCCAAAATTTTTAAAATTTCAAAATTTCGAATATTATACCAAAATGTTTATATTTTCGTATTTCCAAATTTTCAAATTACAATTTTTCTTATTTTCTAATTTTGAAGTACTTGTTTTTCTTAAAATATATTAATATTTAATTAATTTTAATATTTTATTAATAATCTATGGTCCCCGATTAAACTCCACCAAGACCGATTAATCCTTTAACACCAGTCGACCGTCGAGCTACCGTCGATCGATTTTTACAACCTTGATATATATATATATATATATATATATATATATATATATATATATATATATGTACAAATGTTTTTCACATCTATTGTGTGCTAGAATGCACCAATAAGAATCTAGTATTAATTATATGAATATTAAATGCTATCCATACTTAAAATTCATTTTTATGGAAATTAATTAAATTCTTTATTAATGTCTACAATAATATTCTTTCAGAATAAATTATATCTAGAAGAATGAGAGTGTATTCCAGCAGAATAAGAGTGTATTCTAGTAGAATACACTCCCGTTCTTCATATTCAATGCAACTTTATTGTATTTTAAGTGAGTGGGTCCTGAAATAAAATACGAACTCATATATAAAAACATAGATGCAAATTTATTCTGAAAGAATGTTATTGCTAACATTAATGACGGATTTAATTAGTTTCCATAAAAAGATAATTATAATTATGGATATCATTTAATATACATATAATTATGGAAATCATTTAATATCTATATTTATTTAATTAAATAATTATTTAATTTACTAAATTCCTATTGGTGCATTATAGCACACAATAAATGTAAGAAACAAAATAATCTAACCCTATATATATATATATATATATATATATATATATATATATATATATATATATATATATATATATATATATATATATATATTGACTTAATAAAGGAAAAACGACTTGTGTCAAAATTGAACTTTTTTGAAAACTTAATGTTTTTTGTGTAATTTTTTTATAGGGTAAATTACACCAATCGTCCCTCGTGCACATGCCAGAAAGCATGTTTAGTCCCTATTTTCCAAAATTAACTCGGATCGTCCCTTGTTTGGTTAAAACTTACATGTTTCATCCCTCATTAATTTAATTTTGCACGCTTCATCCTTTACAGTACCTGAAATGACCATTATGCCCTTTTGGTATTTATTTTCTGATTAATTTAATGTTCTTATTATTGTTAACTAAAAAAAAAGATAAATATTACGACCCACTTAATCTCTTTATTTCCTTTCCAATTCATTTAATGTTCTTCAAGATCCCAATCACCATATTCGTTCACAAACCCGGTTCCCGGCAGCACCTCCAGTTACCATCTCCGTCTATAGACTTAGTGCCCGACAACAGCTTCGATCACCATCTCCGTCCATAAACTCAAAGTTGCGACTCAAATACAACACAAAAATCCAATCTATAACTTAAACCCAACACAAAAATCAAACCTGACGAATTAAACCCTCACCTAGTATTCCGACGACGCTATCAAACTCTTACCCTCTAGTATTCCGGCGACGACATCTATGTGTGAGATCGAGTTGTCAAGAGCTCGAGGATTGGATTTTGAAATCTAGTTTCCGGCTACGATGGTGGTTGTCAGATCCATGGCCTCGTTCCTCACTGGAAATCTGCACCACCATGGAAATCGACCCTCACCTCACCCACCCCAGTCCCAGGTTTAAAGCTCAAGACCACCACCATCCTTCCATCAAGCACCTGTTTCACCTCCTTCTTATACCACCTGTTACTTGGAAAATAACCATAAACCACCACCTCCTTCACCAAAAACATCTTTCTGTACAAATACCAGCTGATAACAACCCCAATTCGAAAACCACCTAACCGGTAACCTCATCACCACAACAACTTCCACTGGAAACCCCACCTGCAAGAACTTCAAACACCAATTGCAGAATCTCGAATAATCACCATTACCACCCAAATACCACCAGTCGACCTCCTTTTTGTAGATCTGCAACCCTCTCGCTAGATGGAGAGGTGGTCCAATGATCTGGTTTCCAGTGAAGGCAACAGGAAAAGGGGAAATGGAAGGGGGAGGGGTAGGATTGGGGTGTGGTGTGGTGATGAGGGTTTTATTCTATTGTCGGAGATGTCTTGGAGTGGCCGGAGATATCTTCGAGTCGTCGGAGTATTGGAGTCGACGGTGATGGCAGTGATCGGTGTTGGTGGTGATGGGGGAAGAGACGAGTTATGAAGGTGCTTAGATTTATGGTCAATTTCTTTTTTTAAAGGCAGCAAATAATTATTGTTTATGATAAAAAATCAAAAAATAAATAATAAATAACAAATAAATAGAAAAGAAATCAAAAAATAAATAAATAAGGGCAAAACGGTATTTTTATGTTCGGAGGGACTAAGCGTGCAAGAAGAAACACACTCAGGGACGGTCCGAGTTAAATTTTGAAAATAGGGACTAAACACGTTTTCTGGCATATGCACAAGCGACGATTGGTGTAATTTACCCTTTTTTATAGCTAAAAAATTGCACAGGCTTCTTTTGCGGGTGCTCTTACCCTTTTACACCTAATAAATGAATCTTCTTGACAAATTCTAATTGAAATGAAGAAAAATAAAAGCTGAAACTTAAGTACGTACAACGATCGTCATGGATAGGGGGAAAAGTAATCTCTTTGATCCTTTTCAAACGTCTACGGAATAACCAACAATACGAACAACTAAAATAGTAGCATCTTGTACATTGCAAATACCATACAAGACACAATCCTCACAAACTTTAATACATCAAAAGCACAATTTTGTCTATTTACAAAACAAGATGAACCATAGATTCCAACTCATATCGGCTACCTCTTCAACTCCATTCATCATAAAATTATGCATAAAGTGGAAGATAGCCAAGAGCCTCTAAAAAAACGAGTTCTTAACAGGAGACCTTCCCACAGCCTTCATCAAGTTGGCTACTTCAAGAACCCTAGCAATTTTCGTTCCCCTCTTTGCCTCTGCTGATGCTCTCCGTTCTTCAGCCTTATGATGTGCTTTTGCTATCTCATTCTCCATCTTTTCCAACGCTCTTACTCGCTTCTCTTCAAGCTTTCTCTGCAACATGAACAAAAAGTGGATTAACAACAAATCAAAGCAACTCAACATATTTTTTCAATACACAGAACTTGATTTAAATCATTCAATACCTCGACTTTCTTCATACGTAAAGCAGACTGCTGAGCCTGCTCGCTTTCCCAACCTTTGATTATGGCGTCCTCACACTTAAACCTATTGTTGATCTCAGCTACCTTAGCATTCTTCCATGCTGTTATCTTGGATTCAACCTCTTCCTTCTTAAAGCTTGTCACAGACACCAACACCTGATCATCTCGACCATGTTCAGCAGTTACAACAGACCCACGATCTCCTAACACAGAAGATAATCCGAAACCCCAGTTGCCAGAATGATCGTTTTCAGCTATGCTGCTCCTGCTCGCTATGGGTGATCCTGCGAGCACCATTGTGCTATTAGTAACACTCATATTCGAAAAACCTCCACGTGAAGCTCGATCACTTGTAGTCATGGAAGGAGATGAATCAAGAGGAGAAAACGGTGGAGTCAAAGCATGTACATCCCTAATATCTTCATCACTATAAAGATCTTGGACCCTTCTATCATAATCAGACATTAGTGGGGTTAATTAGAGCACTTTCTCAGTTTAGTATTCAAAAAGGGTGTAATCACTAATCAGATAGACAAAAATATGCATTAAACAAGATATAGACAAGATCACAAGATATTGAAATGCAATGTGACATCATAAAGTTTAATTTACTTCTGCGTAATTGACTCCTCTTCATGATGTTTCCTTTGCAGGTTTGCTTGATTAAATTAATCCAACTTTTTCTGCAGTTGGTGGGCGAAAAGGATTTGAATATGTGAAGGTTCATGTCATGGGTCCTCCATCAACAGTTATCTTTAAGTGATTGGAGTGGTTCGATTAAAGCAATATTAAAGATGGATATAAAATTGACAAAACGCGTTTTTTGTTTCAATTTCGAATATATAATAACGACTTAACGGGTCACAGTTTTATAAGTGTGGTTGTTTTTTAAGAAGCACCATTCTGGTAGCTCCACGTTTTCATGTGTTACTTGTACCCCCAAATGACCCGACATGATAACTATACCACTACGTAAACCTTTTCCTTCGCAAAATACTTTGGGAAAAGAGGCCGACATATAATTATCGACCTGGAAAAAATTATCAAGGGACAAGTAATGTAACATCCTAAATCTATACAAACCGGTCATCTTGATTCTTGAACACGGATTATGTAAAATTTTAAAGAACTATACTTCGGCTTTTATTTAAAAGTCTAATGTTAAATAAATATGTTGCGCCTGAGAGTATTTTAGCCCATAAGAAGGTTAGCCCAAAAAAGTTTGTTAAGCCCATTTATTTAAAATAATGCTGGCAATATGAAAAATCTAATATGTTTGTTTGATTAAATTATTAAACTAATTAATGAAAATATGCATTTTATAATGATTATTATTATACAAAATTTTACGATTGGTTCATGTAGTTTGCAAAAAGTATCACTTTAAGGATAACTATCAGAAACGTTACGTTGGTTCTCGAGGTTTTATTTTGTTGCATTGTTAGTTCTTGGACGTTAAATCTTACTTTTGAAGTTTTACTTTTTTTAAATAACTAATATACTCTTATACAAAATATGAAATTTTCAATAAACCTATAGGACCATTTTTGTAACTTACTATATAAACCTCAAGAACCATTATTTTTAGATAACAGACAATACATAACATGTATTTCATTGATACCACAATGAGAAGAGTTGCAGTTGCACATCACCGGCAACCTCTTTGACTCCCCGTCCCTGCCACCGCTTCTCTTAATCGGCCTCACTCGCACGAGACTCTACTCTTTAGTTTATCAAGGTTTCATTCCTCCTATCCATCGCCCTACCCCTCCCATCTCCGTATCTAAAGGCGTTTCTAGGTTTTTTATTTGTTTTTGTCTTATTCGTCCCCAAACACACAAGACCCCGTTCGTTCTTTTTCTTAAAAAAAATATGTAGCTAATTCAAATGGCGAAGGGTTTCCAGGTGGTGGTGGATTGAGAAGACAAAGGTAGTGAGAGGAGAAGGGATGAGGGGAATAAGGGAGAGGGATGTGCATATAGTAAGAAGGAAGTAAGGGTGGGGTGGGGGTAGCGATAAAAGAAAAATACATTTAATTGAAAAATAACAAAAGTAATATAGAACTAGAAAGGTTACCCCCGCTACGCGGGGGCCAGAAGCTTTCAATGTTGTTTCCGAATTGATAAATATGACAGACATAGAAAGTGCAAGGATGAAAAGTCCGGGCTTTGCCCCGGACAAAAAATGTAAAAGTTTTGACTGCAAGGACCAGAAGTGTGAAAATGGCTAAAGAATTAAAGGGGTAGGAATTAGCAACTTTTTAGAAAAGGAATCAAAGTTGTCAAACCGTTAAAGTTTTGTGGCCAAACTTTAAATATTAAAAGGTTCCAAAAAGTGTAAAAATATTGATTGCAAGGACCAAAAGTGTCAAAATGGGTAAAGAATAATGAGCAAAGTTGCCAAAAAACATCCAAATTTAGTATTCCTAACTTCCAACAATAATACATGGACCAATTCTGCCAAAAAAATGGGAAGTTGAATGGAACACAAACAAAAGGACATGAATAAATTAATTAAAGTACAGGGACCGGATATGTAAATCAAGGGACCAAACCTGGACAAAGTATGTCAACTTCACTATTCCTTTCTTCCACAACTTTAATATATATATAATAATGATAAATTAGTTGTTTCACATGTATTTAACCTTGACCAACCAAGGTTTTGAAACCACAAGTACCAACATCATAATGCTTCTGATAATTATCCTCAAGGTAATATTTTTTGTAAATCACGGGGAACATTCGTGAAGTTTTGTTTTGTTTTGTTATTATTATTATTATTATATACTGGTATAGGATTAAAATGTCCACCTTCATGTTGCATATGACTTTGACAAGTGATTTGCATTCATATCTCTCGTATGGGAAGGAGTAACACATGATATCTAAGTTTTTCTTCATGTGATTGAGACATCTTCTATGAATTTTCTTAAGCCATCGGAAGGTACAAGTAGTTTGACAATCCTTAAAAACTTGTGTGTTAACCGCTATTTATAACTTTATTTTGACTTCTCCTTTTTATAGGAAAATATTACACTGTAGACAAAAGATATTGTGACTAAAAGGATATATGACATGATATTCATGTATTAGATATCATCAACCATGCCCTTCCAAATAGTGCCTAGGCTTTAGTTGTATATATTCATCTTTTTTAAGTTGTATCCAATCGTTCATTTGGAATACTAAAGAAGAGGTGGAAATATTAAACAAAATGTCAAGCTTTAACAAGATGACACAAATAGATATGATAATAACATCATATATTCATATACTCTTCATAATACTATTGGAAGGAATATATGAATCAACAAATATGATTTTTAACACTGTTTACAAAATCATTAATATATATATATATATATATATATATATATATATATATATATATATATATATAAACTCTGGCTTTAATTCCTTAAATGTCAAGATTGGCAATAGGAGGATTAAAGGAAGCAAGTCATTATAAAAAAATTCAAGATCATGTTAACACTCGAAATTTGTTATAGTAATGAAAATATGATTTGGCATTCAAGGAATATGTTTTAAACCTAAAAATGATTGGAGAACTCTTTGTTATTAATTAGTATTCTTTGTTATTAATTAGTATAATATGATGAAATATGAGATATATTTTAATAGCATTTCATATAATATGATGAATTATATTATCCGTCCACAAGTTAGCTACATAAAATCTAGCACAGATATTGCAAATGCAAAGTTCACTTGTAGCAAACTTATAAAACTTTTAACTTCATAAAATAGTTTATAACCAAAAAAATGTACAAAATGTTCTCTAGATCACAAGCTTTCTAATGATGCTAACACACTCAAATAAGAGATTCATCATTGTGCATCAATCCAAACACGCATCAATTCACCTCCAACACTTGAACTTTTAGGGTACAAAACCTTTACTGTCCCCCAAGCTCATATGGGTGGGTGTTTTTTAATTCAAAATCATTAACACAATACATGACAAAGGCATACACTATTCAAACCCGACTTATTTTTTTTTTCCTTTCTATCTTTTTACACATTTTCTTATATAAGGAGTTAAAAGAAAGATCGTTTTGTAGGACCTCGTCCAACAGCTCTCATCAAGTTGGCTATTTCCAAAACCTTAGCCACTTTGGTTCCTCTCTTGGCCTCTGCGGTTGCTCGTTTTTCCTCTGCTTTCCTTCTAGCTTTTGCTACATCATTTTGCATCTTCTCCATTGCTTTTGCTCGTTTTTCCTCCAATTTTCTCTATACAGCATAGACGTTATGATAAGTTTGCACGTATATAGAATATAATATAAAACTTGCAAAGTTTTTATTTATGAAATATAAATATAATTACATGGTTTTTACTTTTTATAATAGCACAATACCCCACCTGTTGAAATATAATGTGAGAAATTAAATTGATTCCTACTTTTTATGTCTACAAATGTTCCTACCCAATAAAATTATGACAAGTGTCATCATTCCATATTTTTTTAACTAACCCACATTAAGGCTATATTAGAAATATATCAAATACAATTAAATTGGATGGTGATTTGTCATAATAATTTTATATATGTCTTTAATTTATAAACCAAATCTACTCATCTCCCAATTTGTTATTGGATCCTCATAACATGGAGTGATGGAACTTTATGCTGTATCAAATACATTATAAATAGTACCCAATAGGAAATTATACGATTAGCTCTTTCCAAAAAGGAAAACATCAAATCATGTAAAAAAGATTTATAGGATAAGAACATAACAATCATAACATTTAAATTTTATCATTTAAATTATCTGATAGTTAAATGTTTTTCTTTTCATCTAATATCATAAATCATAAATATATGATAATGGATCGAAAATTTTAAATTCTATCATAAAATGTAAAAAGTATTTGAGTACGTAATACGTATTTACCCTTTTTACCTATTTTGTGATAAGTCAATTAAAACTTGCAACAAGATCCCATAATTTTGTTTTATTACACTTTAAGTACCTCGATTTTCTTCATCCATGAAGTGGACTTCTGAACCTGTTCGCTCTCCCAACCAGTGATGATCGCATCATCCCGCTTGAAACGGTTGTTGATCTTCGCAATTTTGGCGTTCTGCCATGCCGATATCTTAGTTTCCACCTCCTCTTTCTTCACCCGTTGCACAGAAGACACATCGCCATGGGTACCCCCACTGCTACTACTTATCAAACTCATCCCACCACCACCAGCGCCGCCGCCCCCGCTACCAAGTCTTGCCGGAGAAGCCACCCTTGGATTATTATCCGCAACAATCGCCAAAGGATTGTTATCCACCATAATTTCTTCCTCCCTGATCCTCTGCAAGTTACTAATTGGTTCGTTGTGTTCATTAACATCTATGTCGTTTCCTGCAAGTACCAAGGCGTTAAACTCCCTACTCATGGTGGTAAAGTTTTCGGTTTCCGTGCTGCCTATGGAGAGATTTGATGATCTGTGGCTGGTTGTTTCCCAAGGTTCTCCCCGGCGAGGGTGTTGCGGTGGTTGTTGTTGTTGTTGTGGTGGTGGTGGTGGTGATACTGATGGTGGCGATAGAGCATGTATTTCTCTTATGTTTTCATCATCTTCATCTTCATCTTCCTGTTGTTGATGCTGTCTAGTGGAAGCTTCAATGAACATGGCGGTTTTAGAGACGAAAAGAAAAGCTCATGGAAATGGAGTAAAGGGGTTTGGATTATGATTTATGTTAAAGCAAATATGAGCCACACATGTGGTGGAAGTTGCATGGAGCGAAGGCTAACTAAAGGAAGCTACAATTTCCTTAACCCCATGGCTCAATACAAAACAAAAGGAGTGTTTTCTTTCTTATTATTTACTTCCAAATTATATTTTGATTATTATATTTCTTTTGAACACTTAATTATCGTAAAAAATCAAATTTTTTCTAATTACTCTTATGTTATTTGTCAAAATCTTTAAGATGGACCAAGTATATTACGTACAACATTAAACCATAATTAAGCAAAAATACGATTATAACCTATTTAATAAAGTGATTAAATTACAAATAATAAGTCAAAACTGTAGTATTCAATGTTGATAAAATTAATTAACAATGAATATTAAAAGTTTAATGGTATATAGACAAGATATTGAACATGTATTTGAAGTTATCCGATCATGATCATTTGCAACAGTCAAAGGATACGTGTATTTTTCTGGAAAAAGGTATATGTAATTATTTGTTATATATATTGTCAAGTGTACATATATTTAATGCATATTATATGATTATTCAAGATGAGCATGATATGGAAGCGGTTAAAGATTTGTACTGGAACTTCAATCTTTGAAGCTGATGTATTCGAGAATCGAGACGATATAATATGGTAGGTAGAATTTAGAATAATATGAACAATGCATTAATTGAACATCAATGGGAAATTTTATACTATATAATAGGCCAAAATTTGTAATTTACTTAATTTATTTATTATTGTTATCGATAATTAAATTAGAAAATTTTAAATAGAAATTAATTTTTTTAAACGTCTGGACAAATAAGTCGAAGTCCACTAAACTTAGGTCGGAAAGGTTGCCAGATATACCATTCATAAAATGCTACGTGTCAAAGATTTAGAATATTTTATTTTGCATTATTTTTGTCTTTCATTATTATTTTAATCCTTATTTTAATTGAGATAATGCAGTTACCCCTTAAGTTAAAGCAGTGTTTTATTTGCATCCTCTGGCTATATTGAAATAATAAATCCGCACCTATTCAGATTTAAAGTTTACCATTTTCATAATATTAGACATGTGACATGTGGAGCAGTCGTTTTATGTGAAACTTTCGTTTATATAGGGACATAATTGTAAATTGTTGATATTTACCTTTTTATTCCATTCCAATGAGATTTTCAGAGTCTATTATTGTTTCCGTTGTATAATATGAAAGCAAATGAGGCGATAGTAGCTAATGCTCTTTTTATATTAACAAACGTAGAAGAGATGATTGTTGAGATTTATTTTTCAGTTTAATTTCATATGAAAGAAAAATATTTGATGATTCTGGTTGTTTAGGACATAGATGTCTCCAAACATCTTTATATATACAAAAAATATCTATATATTTTTATTTTTGTTTTCTTTTATAATACTTTAAAACTGTCGGCCAAGATCTATCAATCTGGAGGCCCCACATAATTAGGTGTTTCATCACCAATAATGCGCTCACACGCGTCACATATTCAAAGGAAGTCCATATCACGTGACACAAGATCATTGGTCGTGACCCGGATTGAAATAACATTGCCGATGTGACGTACTCTAGCGTGAAACGTTATATTTGAAGAAAAACTGAAAAATACACAACTTTTTTTTTTTTAACACAAATGGTTCACCGGGTATACAGCATACTAGTATTTTTAGTTCTAAGTTTCAAAAACTTGGCACATATAGTTTCTATGGTTCTATTCTACACCTCATCTCACACTTTTCTCCGGTAACTCTTTCTATGGATTCTCTAGTTTTATTTGCAATCTCAAATTATTTACGAAAAATGACATCATCAAGCGATGTTCAATCGGACTTCAAGATTCTCAACAAAACAAGCCAAAAGTCTAAGGTTTAGGAGAATTTTGAGCACGTTGAGGATGGAGTTGGCAAGCAATGGGCAGAATGTCATGGTGTTATGGATTGTTTACAACCCAAGAATTTTGACGATGACACTGGCATGTAAGTATTTTAAACCTTTTGTTTTAGTTAATTTATTGCAATATATAATATATTTTAATATTGTCTTTTTATGAATTTAGGGTGCATGTTGGCATGTAGAAAAGAAAAATGCCGATGATTTACCGCAATAAGCTCAAATATATGGAAACTTAACTAGTAGTCGTGAAGGATCGAGTCCGAGAAATATAATCTGCGAAGTGAGTTGATTGGTTCAGAGAACCATGCCATGTGTAGTGAACGACTTTAGTCGGGAGATTGAAGAAGCAAGAAATATTGGATTGTTAATACAAGATAGAAGATGTTTTCCGTGTTAGTATTTGACTCGTAGAGACAAAAGTCTAATTCGTTATGTATCTGTTGAGCTGTGGAAGGTCATTAGAGTGTGACCAGTCGGTCTATTGTTATAGCTGAAGTAAAGGCCTTATCATGAGTTGAGTTTACGACCCAATCAAGAAGGAGCAGGAGTCTCCAATAAAAGTTAAGTTTGTGACTCGAGAGTTGGGATTGAAGGTTCCTCGGTGGATGAAAGAACAAGTACAGTTCCAGCACCACCTTTAACAAATAAGTTCAAACTTATTTGATTTTTGCTCAGAATGATAGGAGAGTTACAGTCGTTGTAGCTGATATGTGAAGTTGTAAGTGTCTTGTGTGCGTTTGCACCCAAGTGTTTCAGATATGATCAAGTCGATCATTGCAAAGGGTCAATTGGAACATGATAAGGTTGAGTGTCCCAGAAAAAGGGAGGAAATTGTATTAAGATCATCAATCGTCGTTGTTGATAGTGATTTCCATTACGTTGGCAATACCATCTTATACCATTTTATATTCGTGTGCATTGGTGGATAAGTTCGTGCTTGTCGTGATCTTGATCAGAGCTCGGTTGTGAGATACGAGAAGATCACTCGTTGCAGGTACAAGCAGTGATACTACGTTGGAGATGTAAAATTTATTGATATGACAATTAGGAGTTTCTTCCAAGAAGAAAATGAGCTACAAATCACATACGCAGAGCCAGTTGGGCTTTGAGCGGTTGTGAGTAGCAACTAGTGAGGGTTCGAATCTAAGTAGGAGAGAACCAACCATTAATGCAAAAAGTGCGAAAAGCAACTCGGCATCGGATTTGACGTCAAGACCAGGAGAATTGCAGCACAAGAAGCTAAGAGAGAATTTTTAACTTCAGGCTTTGCTATGAAATGATAGAATGCATGTTTTGGTTGGAAAGTGAGAAAATGACATCAAATATCGTGAGGGAACTTAAAACATTTACCTATACCTATGGGTAAATGGGACGATCTTGTCTTAGATCTTATCATCAAATGTTCCAAGATGGTGTAGAACCACGATGGGCCATGGGTCATAGTTGGCTAAGCGATAAAAGTACGCATTTCTGGGCATTACATATATGAAGAATTGGACTAAAGAGAATATTTTCATGAGACTCATGATCATGAATGAGTAAACGTTTTGTTTTCTCTGGTTTTCATGAGAATACTTACGTTGGTGATAATGTGAAAACTGTTATGTAACATCCCAAAAAACATGATCCAAAAATTTCATTTTTAATTCAAGTAAAACAGTATTCCAAAACGTTGTCCATACAACCCAATAAAATAAATATGTCAAACATCATAAAAATCAGAGTGTGTCCCATAAACAAAATTCATATGGTGTGTGCAATGCAGTTATCCCGAGCCTTTCCCCTTGGAACTGGAAGAACCTGAAACATAAACTGAAAAGGTGTGGGGGTTTCAAATGCATGAGGTGCTTGAAATTTGTGTGGGGGGTTTCACATACATGAGGTGATAGGAAAAATGTCTCCTTTATAAGTATAGTGGTTAAAAATATATTGTTAAAATGTTGAAAAATATATGTTTAAAATGGTTATGTTATTGACATTAACTTTGACATAATATTTTGAACAATATTATTCATTGACATCAACCCACATTCCTCATTAATAAATTAAATATAATTATCTATGTAATATTATTTTTAACAATTGTTATGATTGATTAATTTAAAATTTTACTTATGCAATTATTTTCTAATTTCAATAATGATGTTCATTTAAAATACAATTTATTTGTTGTTAACGTTATGTAATTTATAAATTGATGTTATTATCATTTAAAATTATTGTTCTTTAGTTTTAAACCACTTATTATTATTAATAAGTTAAAGAAAACTTTTAAGAAACACTTAATATTACTATTAAAATGTGAAACATACACTAAATAATAAACTGATAAGATAGACAATTTGCATTTCAAAAGAGACTTGCATGGATAATATGACATATCCATGATTTTTCTAATTTGATTTTATTATTTATAATTATGGTTCATTAGTTTTAAAACCACTTATTATTATTAATAAACGAATGAAAATTTTTAAAAGACATTTATTATTACAAATAAAATGTTAAACATATACTAAAATATAAAGTGATAAGATAGACAATTTGCATTTTAAAAGAGACTTACATGGATACTATGGATAATATTGCATATCCATGATTTTTTAATTAATTATTACTTTGAAGCAACACAAACATACAAACATATATACAATATTTAATTAAATATTATCTATATCACTTTCCATAACATATGATCGATAACATGAATTTAATCTAATTTACAATAAAGTTTCAACCACAACATACAATGATTGTCTTAAAAGAATACTTAAACAAAGAAAAATATAAAAAAAGAATTAGTATATAACAAACTTACAAATTAAAAACTTTAACATAATAACATAGCTCGAAAAATGGTCCAAAGCCCTCAAACCAATAGAAAACCTTTAAACTTGTTTTCTTTGTGAATTTTGTATGTGATTTGTATTTGCGTGTCTACTCAAAGATAATGACATTTTTATAGTAGACTATCCATTAATTGCTTATTAAACATATTATATAAGTTATAAAACCTTTCATGATGTGTGATTAATTACTTTGAAGGTGAAAATGTGTGGGGGTTTCAAAAATCATGAGATGATAGGAAAAATGCATCATTTATAAGTATATATATATATATATATATATATATATATATATATATAAAATCCAAAACACACAAAATGATTTAACATCTCGTTTCTCCCGTTATGGTCTTCAATCGCATTTTGGCATTCACATCTTGATGAATATAATAGTGCGACGGAAAAATATACAACAATGAGGTTTAAGCGGTTGTAACATTAATGATGTAAAGGGGTGTTTGAGATTGTTTATTTAAAATGTTTGTAGATTATTACTCTTTGATATCTCTAATAACCAGTGACGGATGGAAAAAAATATCAGGGGTTGCATAATTTTTTAAGGGTTGTATTACTAAAAAACTTATTTTTCGACGGTATTTTTTTGTCACTAAAGAGTTACACCGACACTTATTTTAAATTTACACTTATTAGGACTTTATGACAAATTTCCAATGGATTTATGATGGATTCCCGATGAATTTGTATTTGACAGTAAAATTTTAGGGGTTGTCTTCCCCTACTAATAGGTACATTTGAGTGTGTGTTGGTGTTTGGAGCTGTGTTTCGGGAGTTTGATACTTCAGTTCCGATCAACATTGTGAGGTGAGTTCTTCTCACTATATCAACAAGGTCTAAGGCACCAAGGTCGACCTTTATGGTTTATATCCTGGTTATAGGATTATGCTATGTTAGTGATCTGTTAGATCGGTTTCCTGGTTATAGGATGATGCTATGTTAGTGATATGTTAGATCGGTATCCTGGTTATAGGATAATGCTATGTTAGTGATATGTTAGATCGATATCCTGGTTATAGGATGATGCTATGTTAGTGATATGTTGTTGGATAAGGTGTCTAAGTCCATAACTTATTTGGTATATACTTGACCCGACCCGGCATAGTCCATTTGGGTTGCACTTCACCCAAACTGTTTATGGATAATTTTATGAGAATTGTATACTTACGATTTATTAATATATTATAAGTTATAATATATTAATATAAAGTCATGTTATTTAATTAGTTTTAATCTTGAATTAATTATGAATTAATTTAGTGATTAAAAGGAAGACTAATTAAATCATGGGCTATTATATTTATATGGTGTGGGCTAATACTCATTTGTTAATGGGCTAAGCTTATATGGAAGTCCATGGATGATCCATGGAGCTTTTAACCCATGGATCCTTGGAAGAGGAAAAGACATGGGTTATTAGGGTTTCACCCTAACCATGCACACTATATAAACAAGCTTATGTTGCATGAAAAAGACACTAATGTGTGTGTAAGTGTGGTGGCCAAAATCAAGAGTTAGTATACTCTCTCATACATTTTCCAAGTTTGTGGTGATTTGTGATTTCCATTTGAGGCATTCACATTATTGGTGTTTGGCTCTCAAACTCCAAGGAATCAACAATCAACAAAAGGTATGTAATTCATCTAGTACTTTTATGTTTAAAAGTACCCCATGCCATGCTAGATAGGTTATAAACCTTGGAAAATAATATTTTGCATGTATCTTAGACAAACATAGATCCAAGGTTTAATAGGGTTGCATGTACACTTAGGAAGTGTTAGAATGCTGAAAACCCAACAGTGGTATCAGAGCCTAGGCTTGTTTGTTTGATACTTGATGCAAAATAGTGATAAAAAGTCGATTTTTTGCTGTCTGACTGATGAACTCGCCGAGTCCATGGGGGGACTCGCCGAGTTCATGCGTAAACTCATCCTACTCGTCGAGTAGGTTCGTGCACTCGGCGAGTAGGAGCCTCAGAATGCAGATTTTCGACTTTTGCTGCTGGAAATGGACTAGACCCTAAACTGTTTTGGTGTTTTAAAACTTGTTTTAGTTGGTGTAATGGTAGTTCTAATCCATTTACAATAACTTATATCAAAATTTCATGCTTTGTATGTGTTCATATAATTCTTGAAACTTTGATGATCATGTTCATGTTCTTATGAATTTAGAAGATGATAGGAATTATTTGCTGAATTGTTTAGGATTAATTCTTGATCATTTATGTGTTTTAATGGAGTCCATAATTTGTCCTCAAGTTATGGATATCCAAAGGTCACTTCTTTTAAACACACACTTAAAACACATAAGTTACATAAAATGAAGAGTCTTCATTTTTATGAACCTTTAATTCATAAGTTATGAAATGAAAAGTTATGGAGAGTTACAAAACTTGCCCTCAAGTTTTGGAATTTGTAAAGTTTCACACACTTTAATAAACTTTAATTCCAAACCCTTAGAGTTTTAAAAGTTAAAATTCAACCCTTATACTATTTATAACATTAATGGTTAATTATTATATATATGTATAAGATCAAGTCGTTTTACCGTTAGTAGGCCTCATTCACGAAGCCGGTCTATAAGGGGGGTATAAGGTTGTTGCCTATAAAATGGCAACTTAATGGGTGTCCATTCTCACCCACCGCTTCCTTGATCGGTGGAGGGTCGTTAGCCGAACGGGTAGGACAATGACTTTAAATTCTCATTAAAAGTATAATGAATATTATAAAGTAACTAAACCTTTTATAAATTCCTAATCTTAGTTACTTTAGGAAAATGTGAATATGGTGCTAACCCATGAAATTCACACTTTGTACCTTACCAAATCGTTGGTGGAGCGTGTGTGGTTAACCGACACACTAACTTGGACTAGTAAGGATCACGAAGGGTGACTTAATGTTTATCATAGATCGGTGGAGCGTGTGTGGTTAACCGGCACATCGATTAGGTGATAATATTAAGGGTACCTAGTGAGTTTGCATGGTTATTCACACCTTGTTTTGTGATCCTCGGCATCCCAGTCACAAAACTTGAGAGGGCACAATCGAGATTGCAACATGCCATTGAAAAGTTCAATGAATCTCAAAAGATCTAAGAGTTTCAAATCCAATTAAAACCTAATAAATTATTTCGTTTTTCATGGTGGAAATTGGTGAATCGTCATTCGCCTACCTTCAAATATTTTATAGCTTGGATTACGGCATCCCTATTCCAAGTTATAAAATATTGTGTTGGGTCCTAGCCTTAATATTTCATATTGGGTGTTATATTAAGGACTTGAATCAACTAACTTGATTTTCTCCCATTGTAGATGTCTGGTTCAGACAACTATGATCTTCTCAAATCGCTTGGAACAAGCTTTCCTCTTGAAGATGATGTCCCTCAACATCATGCTTCACTCCCTCCACCTCCTCCATTTATTCTCCCTGACCCACAAGCCCAAAGACTTGAAAGGTTCAAGATCACTCAAGCTCTACTAGAAATGAAACATAAAGATGGAAGACCTGTGTGCACTCATGTCTTAGGAATGAAGTCACACATAGACAGGTTGAGAATGTTGGGTGCTGTTATTTCAAGGAAGTTCGCTGTTGACTGGGTTCTTCAGTCACTTCCTGAGTCATATAGTGAGTTTATTAAAGACTACCATATGACAGATCACGACATGACCCTAATAGATCTTTCTTATTTGCTTGTTGCTGCTGAATCAGCAATGATTTGGCGCAATGGTCAAGCAAATATTGATGGAAGGTCTAATTCTCAAACTTCCATGGACATGGACAACGGTAACATTGGAAGTCCAGAAAAGCTTTCTCGTCCCAATGGAAGGGGATCGGCCTTGGTCAACCCGGTTGACCAAAAGGTAAAGGGAAAGGCTAAGTCTGTGATTGTCTCATGTACCATTCCCAAAGAGTCTATATGTTTTTATTGTCATGAGAAGGGTCATTGGAAGCGAAGCTGCCCTGAATACCTGAAATGTTTGAAAGCAAGTAGAGACAAAATGTTTGACTCGGCTTCAGGTAAGTCCACTATCTAACTTTGTTAAAATTCCTAATTGTTGATTCTTATTACATGATGTGACTAGGTTGCATCTTGATGTTTAGCAGGATCGGGCAAAAGGAAGGTTAAAATAAGAGTGTGCTGAATCTGATCACGAAGATGGATTTCTATCACATGGTTCGAGGATCGGATTTTTGAGCTACTACTTAAAAGTTATGATAGATTGCTAGGAAATATGTAATATCATAGTTTTCATTTGAAGATGCATTATAAGGAATATTTTTCCGCATTTTAATAAAGAAATAAAAGTTTTGTTTAGTTTATTTTATATTATATCCCCTTACAATGGCATTTATGGAAATTGATGTTTGTATGTTTCTAGCAATATTGGAAATATGAGTTTGATTCTCTCATTTGTGGTAGTGTCTGAATTTACCAAATGAGGAAAGGTTCTCATCACCCAAGCTTCAGTTAGACAGAAACTTGGAATCATACAAGTTGTATGGTATGATGAATGAGAATTTTCATCTTTGTAAAATTGAGACTAATTCATTGATCACATGCATATGTGAGTCAATTGAAGGACTAAGGAATTAGGTACACTGGGTGTGTGCTGGTCAAGGTCCACCACAAAGATCAATTCGTCATGATTTACTAGAGATTAGTAAATATGGTTATACTTATAAGGTTAAGTATAATTCTGTAACATTGGAAAAGTTTCAATGTATGGCAGAACGGATGAGATGAATCAAATTTGGCAGAAAGATAAAAGTTTCTCAAATCTGAAAAGATGGGAGAGTACTTTAGTATCATGTTTTTATGATCATCTTAATGATTATGAAACCATATCACAAATTCATACTCTAAGGACATCTTAGTGCATTGTTATGACTAAGATGAGGGGTCATGAATTGTTGGAATGGTTAAAATCAAGAAGATGGATCATACATGTTTTTATGATCATCTTAAATGAAACCATATCACAAATTCATACTCTAAGGACATCTTAGTGCATTGTTATGACTAAGATAAGGGGTCATGAATTGTTGGAATGGTTAAAATCAAGAAGATGGATCATACTTCGTTCCAAAACAACTCTTAGAGTCATACTCCAAGATTGTAACATTGAGTGACATAAAGTAAGGTTTAAAACACTTATCAAATGTAGTGTAAAATGTTTTCTACTCCTGTACATTTGAAATTGGTAAGTTGTGATGTCTTGGATAAGACAAAGACCAACTAAGACCAATTGTGTGAAGTGTTTATCTTAATAAGAATCTGCACTATCCCTTGAATACTTGTTTTGTCAAGGAATGGTTCTTGACTAGGGAAACTTATATGTCAAGAGGACAGTGGGAGTCTTAAAGATCCTGAAAGGATTTCAAGATTTAATCAAGAGTAAAACCTGAGTTTTATCACTAGCACACGACTTAAGGTTTGAAACCTATTAAGTTGACATAATTCTTGTTTCTGTGTCTGTTCCTATTAAGTTGACTATGCATATGAGTTCTGTTAGTTCTAAACTGTGTGCATAACAGCTTGGAAGCATTGGTGGGCCTTGTGCTACCAGATGACAAGAAATTAAGATTGAACAAGTTCAATCCATGTAAGGCTGAATTTGTTACTAACCTTGTCTTGTGATTATGGTTTTGACAAATTCACATGGATAGGAACTCATACACCATAAAATCTAAGTGTCATAAGGTTTCTCTCCGATTCATGAAAATGATGGTGAGGAAATGCTTTCACTAAGAAGATTTTAAGTAGATAGCAATTGTGATGTTTGCATTCTCAAAGTCGTTAGTGGAGCGTGTGTGGTTAACCGGCACACTAACATGGACTTGTGAGAAATGGCAAAGGTCTAAACAATTAAGACTATGATTACGGCATCCCTTTTCATAGTTCTGGAAATTGTTTAGACACACATGTGAGCTATCTAAGAAAGGGTGTACGAATCTAAATTTCAGAAGTCCAGCTGATTTCTGGAAATATGTCAGAGCTAGTGGGAGCATAAGTGTTATGCTGATAATCATCATGTTAGTGGGAGCATGATTATTATGTTTAGTGTTGCAAGTTAGCAATGTTAATTATAGAAAAACAAAAGTTTCAATTCGTAAAGTTGTAGGGGTTGAAAAAGTTGTTTTGCTATAATTAAGGGAGAGGAAATTATACTTCATTTCAATTCTAAAAGCTTAGATTGAGTTTTTAATCATCTTTAGTCAAGGATATATATATGAATTTTATGTTGGAATGGTTCAACATTAGGAAATTCTATATATATTGCGTTCTCAAATTCGATTATGATTACGACATCCCTCTTCATAGTCGATTTTTGAAAACATGGCAAATAAAAAATATTGTAGCAAAAGACTGATCTAGTATCAGGTCTTTATGTGAGACATCATGAATCGTGTCCCATATGCTTCGGATATAGGATCGATTTCATGTGCTATAATATTTATCCTTTCTAAATTTTCCAAATGCTTAGGGCATCAAGAAGGGAAAAGTCTAGAATTGGATATGACTAAAATGATTAAGCAATTGTCGAGGACAATCTAAGGTTCACCAAAGATTGGTTGCTCAGGGACAGTTGGAAGTATAGTGTTAAATTTTGGAAGGACCATATGGATATATTCTGAAAAGAGGTAGCTCTTGTTCAGATATGATAATCAAAATGGGAATATGGAAATTTTCCATATTGGGAGTTGGATATTAAGAATCTATGAGAAAGTTAGAAACTTTTATGCAAGAAGGATGTTCAAAGCAATGTACTTTGAATATGAGAGTTCGTTTCCATAGAGTTGATCTCCTTTGGAATCCTCTGTAATGACTGATGACAAGGTTTTGGTGACCTTGTGCATAATCATTACGAGAGGATCAGTGCATATAGATTTAAAATCTAATAGTTTTTTGGTAAATGGTAGGAATTAGGAATTCTTACATTTACAATAAGGATTTGGGATTGTGAAATGAGCATCATTGGAATCATGTTCAATTGATCTATTTCACAAAGTAAAGATCATACACAAACATAGTGTGCATACTTGGAGTATGGCATAACTATTGTTTAGAAAAACAAAGTGTACATGCTAGGAGCATGGGACGACTGTTGTTTTTGTTCAAGTATTAAGTTGATTATTTGAAACATTATACAATGAATAACGTGTAATCAATATGGTGATAAATAAAAGGTGGTTTTATTTATATTCAAAAGGGTTCTGAGACCATATTGGATTCGATTATTATTGTGTTTCACTTTGCATGTTTTGACTTACAGAATAGCTAGGTTATTCTTTCCGAATGACTAAGTTATTTAAACACTCCACAGTCGTTCATATGTTGGAAGTAGGTATGAATTAAGACTGTCATGAATCGAGTTTGTAGATGGCTAAATGTGTTTAGTCATGGCAATGGTTGCTACAACATTCATGAGTACTCATAAGTTATGAGTATTGGAATTAACCCACGCTCACTTGTATCACTTCATGGAATTTATCTCGAGTGATCGTGAGACGGTAATATCATATAAGTCTTCAAACCTAGAGATATGAGTTGTTACCTATGAGTTGGTTGTGCATTGATTGCACGTAAACGCATCAGTAACTTGATGTTATAAAACGTGCCTTTGTGTATAATTCAACAAGTAGTAGAAACAAGTATATGAGTCGAAGTTTATCTGTTCCTTCTAGTCCTTGGAGGATTAGAAGCGATATCTGGGCCCCTCGATGATTTTGTTTTGACCTATGTACCGGGCCCGGTCAGAACCTAATTGATGTGTTCAATTTAGTTATTTGTCAAACAAATCGCAAAATCGGGAAACAAACTGCTGGACAATAAGTACGACGTTGTTCCATGTATTTGTCCGGCTGATATCATGAGAACAGAGGATTATATGATCACTTATCTAAAATGGCGCTTCATAGTTCAACAGAGTTTTCGAGAGCTACGATTGCTGGTTGGTTCCTGAAGTAACATACGCAAATACAATTATTAGACTTATCCAAGTGGGAGACTGTTGGATAAGGTGTCTAAGTCCATAACTTATTTGGTATATACTTGACCCGACCCGGCATGGTCCATTTGGGTTGCACTTCACCCAAACTGTTTATGGATAATTTTATGAGAATTGTATACTTACGATTTATTAATATATTATAAGTTATAATATATTAATATAAAGTCATGTTATTTAATTAGTTTTAATCTTGAATTAATTATGAATTAATTTAGTGATTAAAAGGAAGACTAATTAAATCATGGGCTATTATATTTATATGGTGTGGGCTAATACTCATTTGTTAATGGGCTAAGCTTATATGGAAGTCCATGGATGATCCATGGAGCTTTTAACCCATGGATCCTTGGAAGAGGAAAAGACATGGGTTATTAGGGTTTCACCCTAACCATGCACACTATATAAACAAGCTTATGTTGCATGAAAAAGACACTAATGTGTGTGTAAGTGTGGTGGCCAAAATCAAGAGTTAGTATACTCTCTCATACATTTTCCAAGTTTGTGGTGATTTGTGATTTCCATTTGAGGCATTCACATTATTGGTGCTTGGCTCTCAAACTCCAAGGAATCAACAATCAACAAAAGGTATGTAATTCATCTAGTACCTTTATGTTTAAAAGTACCCCATGCCATGCTAGATAGGTTATAAACCTTGGAAAATAATATTTTGCATGTATCTTAGACAAACATAGATCCAAGGTTTAATAGGGTTGCATGTACACTTAGGAAGTGTTAGAATGCTGAAAACCCAACATATGTTAGATCAGTATCCTGGTATATAGGATGATGCTATGATTAGTGATCTGTTAGATCTGTATGACTATCTGTACATGCTAGCTAGCGTGTGATATTTATGTGCACATGATTGTTTGATTGGGGGTTGGGTTGAGGCGGTCCTGCTTTGTGCAATATGCCAACATACCCAGGGCGGCCCGGATAGACTGCAGACCCGGTAAGGGCGTAGTAGTCAGGCCGAAGGCCCGCGAGCGGTCCGGATAGGCTGTAGGCCCACGAGGCGGTCCAGACGTGCCGATGTCTCGGAGAGCGGTCCAGATAGGCTGATGGCCCTGCGAGGCGGACCAGTCAGGCTGATGGATCATTATGCATGTTGTTTGTATGATGTTGTTATGGTTTGTATGACGTTGGTATTTTGGGGGAACTCACTAAGCTTCAGGATTACAGTTGTTGATTTTGTTTCAGGTACTTCAGATGATCGCGGGAAGGCGAAGGCGTGATCGTGCACCTCCTTATATTTTTATGATTTGATTTATAGGATACTCTGACACAGAACTATTTTGAAAACAAATTGTAATAATTATTGGTTTTTGACTGATTTAAAAAGTTTTAAATTGGTTTGATTTTAATGGATGTTACACTTAAATTTTAAAATGTTAGAGAGAGCATTGGGAGGGAAAGGGGAAGTGGTATTGTGAAATAGAAAGAGAATAGGGAAAAATCTTTGCTGGAAAATTAAGGTATTTTCGGAACACGCTCGTTTTTTAGGGTACTAACTCCTTCTCTAAAAAAATTAAGAGGTTGTTGTAAACAATTAAGAGACACAAATTAACAGACTATCAAACATTCTGAATCAGAAAAATCATTAGTCTGCCTCTTAATTGGAAAATTAAAATAAAAAAATTAAGAGAATACCAAGAGCCCTTACTTGATACATCATTTGAATGAATCAAAAGTCTCAAATCAGATAACAAACTTGACATTTCTTCTGGATAAAAAGATCAATTTGACATTAAATAGTTTAGTTTTATTAAAAAACTAATAATTATTGGACAAAATATAAAGGGAAAATTACTTATAATGGTAATGAACTTTTCATTTTGTTCGCATTTAAACAACTTTTTTTTTGTACACGATTGACTATCAACACCTGATATCGCTACTGATGGACTAGAAACCTTTTGGTAAAAATGTTAGGTGTGACTATTGGGATCGAGCTCAAAGGGGGACTTTTTCGAACCAATTTCAACCTTAAAAGAAGATTTATTAGATGCCTTACTTTTTTGGTATTATGTTTGTAACGTCGTAAATTTTCAAAACAATTTTTCATTTTTCAACATAAATAAACTTATATAATATTCCCAAAAATCTCATGTATATCAAATGTCATCACGAATAAACAATCCCAGAATCTCAAATATAAATCAATGTCAGTGTGTACAAATCATGTCGGCGCCTTCCCGCGATCCTCGCTGGTACCTGAAACACATAACACATAACACGGTAAGCATAAATGCTTAGTGAGTTCCCCAAAATACCACATACAGCACATAAGCCACTCGAGGCTATAACTCGGTATGACCCTCCGATCAATGTGTCTCAGCGGGACCCTCCAATCCCGTAGCTCGTTGGTGTTGGATTAGTGTCTAAGCCCGTAACTATATTTGGTAAGTATTTGAACCGGTTATGCATGGTCCTTTTGGGTTGCCTTCACCATAGCAACTTGACAGGGTGATTTGTATAGAGAGAAGAGTATTATTATATTAATATGTTATAAGAATAATATATTAAAGGAATAATAATATTATTTAATTAATATTAGTCACAAGTTAATTAGGAATTGATTTGGTGACTAAAAGAGGTTAATTGAATAAAGGGGCTTAAACTGTCAAATGTGTGATAGTTGAGTTTTGGGCTATGAATCCTTATAAATCTAGGGTGGCCGAAATTAAGGAGTATGGGCTCCTTGAATTCGTCCAAGCCTTAATCTAGAAGGATCATTGGATTGCTTAGGGCTTAAGTTATTCAATTAGGGTTAAGGATGTAACCCTAGTAGCTCATAGTATAAATAGACCCTATGGGTGAGGGAAATCGGCCACCTTGTTGCATTGGTAACCCTATAGCCGATTTTCTCATCTCTCCTCTCTCTCCAAATCATCCTCTTGCTAGTTGGTGTTTGTAAGCCATTAGAGGAGTGACAATTGTGACTCTAAGCTCCAAGAACAAGAAGATTCAAGCAAGCAACTTAAGGTATTCTTCTAGATCTGATTTCATATGTTATGATTCAATTGTTTACACTAGATCTAGCATTATAAGTTTTGGAAACATTGCATGTTCAATTAGAGAAACCTAGATCCAAGCATTAGGGTTTGCATGAGCACATAGGAAAGTTCTTATGGCTCAAACCCATCAGTGGTATCAGAGCTTAGATTGATTTCTATTGAATTGATGCTTTAATTGATTGTTTTTACATGAAAAAATCGTTTTTTTTGTGCCCCTGACTGATGAACTCGGCGAGTCCCTTTGTGGACTCGGCGAGTAGCACAAACTCGGCGAGTTCAAACGTCAGTTAGAGTTGATTTCGGGATTTCTTGCTGTTTTGCTTGAGGATACTTGCCTTAATTGTTTTGGGTCATTAAAATCCGAATTTTATCATATATTTGAGTATATCTTTGACCAAACAAAAGATAATTACCATTTGATTGAATAATAATTTCCTTATATGATAATAATTGATTATTTGAATTAAATTGGTAAATTGTCTTGCAAGTAATATTGACTAGGTCAAATTTAGATAATTATTAAATTAATTAGTTGATTTATATTATTTGATATTTGATCCTTTATGTTTTGAAAAGTTCAAAACTTGTCCTCAAGTTTTGAAATTTAAGTTTTGTAATTAAAAGTTTAATTTGGACTATTTAAATTTCAAACCTTAGAATTTTACAAGTTTTAATATTCAACCTTATACTATAGTATTATAAGATTAATATATATACGTATAACTTAAATGCTAGTCTTACTGTTAGTAGGCCTCATTCACGAAGCCAATCTATAAGGGGGGTATAAGGTTATGGCCTATAAAATGGCCGTTTAATGGGTGTCCATTCTCACCCACCGCTTCCTTGATTGGTGGAGGGTCGTTAGCCGAAGGGGTAGGATCGGGCAAACCTTTCCTCATTAAAAGTATAATGAATATATATAAAGTAACTAAAACGTTTTTCATAAAATTCTCAATCTTAGTTACTTTAGGCAAAAGTGAATTGATGCAATTCCATGAAATTACACTTTGTACCCTTGCTAAGACGTTAATGGAGCGCGTGTGGTTAACCGGCACATTAATTGGGTTCTAAGCAATGGTAGCAAAGGGTGACTCATTGTTTGTCATAGTTCGATGGAGCGTGTGTGGTTAACCAGCACATCGAATAGGTGACTGTAACAATGAGGGCACCATGTATATTTGCATGGTTATTCACACCCACTTTGTGATCCTCGGCATCCCAGTCACAAACTAGAGGGGCATATCGAGATTTAAACATGCCATTGAAAAGTTCAATGTATCTCAAAAGATCTAGGAGTTTTTCAATACATTTAAAACCTAATTTCCTTTTCGTTTTTCATGGTGGAGAATTAGTGAATCGACATTCACTTGCCTTCAAATTATTTACTTGTTAGATTACGGCATCCCTTTTCTAATTTGTAAATAATGTTGTTGGTTCCTAGCCTTAATTTCTCATTTGGGTGATTAATTGGGGAAATTCATTTCTAATCAACTTTGTTCTTTTTCCTTTTCAGATGTCGAACGCAAACAACAACGCTTCTGGGTCAAACTCCTCTGGTTCATTCTCACTCATGAACTTGTGTGGGAAAGTGATCTTCGATGGGACCAACTTCAGTAATTGGATCCGCAACATTCGTATGGTCACTCGCTACGAGGACAAAGAGTATGTCCTCGACGAGAAGCTTAAGGAGATTGATATCGAAACTGCTATTGCCGATGAGATCGCGGCCTACGAGGCCCACGAGCGCGATGCCACGAAAGTCCATTGCATCATGCTCGCGACTATGACTGCTGAACTTCAAAAGTCCTATGAGGACAAGTACCCCTATGAGATGCATCAGGATCTGCTGGAACGCTACCACCAGAGCGCCAGGCAAGAGAGGTATGAGATCATCACTTCGATGATCACTACCAAAATGGGTAATGGAGAGTCCCTTACTGCCCATCTGCAAAAGATGCAGAGATATGTTGATCGCCTGCTAAAGTTAAATGTGAACTTCGATGAAGAGCTAGCAATTGACATTATCCTTCACTCATTGCCTTCTTGCTATAGCCAGTTCCGCATGACCTACCATATGAATAAGGAAGAGGTCTCCTTGAGCAAGCTTCAGGGCTTGTTGAGGACTGCTGAGAGCAACCTCAAGGATAAATTTGTTGCATCACCTCCCACTCCAGCTGCTGCCCCTGTCTTGGCAATAGGGCAAGGGAAGGGTAAAAAGAGGAAGGCCTCCTCAAGGGGCCACCACAAGGGAAAGTCTCAAGATGACACCTCTTCTAGTGGAACCAAAGTTGGTTCTGCCAAACCCAACTCAAACCCCAAGGAGGCAGAGTGCCACTACTGCCACAAGATAGGGCATTGGAAGAGAAGCTGCCCAAAATATCTGCAGGCCATCAAGGATGGAAAGATTAAGCCATCTTTCGCAGGTATTTATACAATTAAATCTAATAGTTTATCACATGCTACTTCTTGGGTTCTTGATACAGGATGTGGTTTTCACATATGTTCTGATTTGCAGGGACTAAAAGGAAATAGGGATGTGGAGCGTGGAAGGATGAATCTGATCATGGGAAACAGAAGATCGTCGCCTGTGACCAAGATTGGAGTTTATTCCTTAGTGCTTAGTAATGGTTTAGATTTAAATTTGAATAATTGTTGCTATTCGCCAGATATGGCTAGAAACATCATTTCATTTCATGGTTTATATAAACAAGGCTTTAGATATTCATTTGATAATGAAAAGGGTTCTATTTATGCTTATTTTAATAATGTTTTATATTTTGAAGCATTGCCTTGTAATGGAATATATGAAACTGTGATGGTTGTAGACGACATAGGAAATGATGTATTGTGTGTGGATTCTTCCAATAGTATGGATAGAGCATGCTTGTGGCATTGTCGTCTTGGACATGTCAACAAGAAATGCATAGCCCAACTCCAAAAGGATGGAGTGTTGGAGTCATTCGACCTTAGGGACGATGACGTGTGCGAGTCTTGTTTACTTGGAAAGATGACAAAGTCACCCTTCACTGGCACTTGTGCGAGGGGTGAGGGTTTATTGGATCTCATACATACAGATGTATGTGGGCCTTTTAGATCCACCACGAGGGACGCGAATCTCTTCTATGTGACTTTCACAGATGATTATAGCAGATATGGGTATATCTACTTAATCAAGCACAAGTCAGAAACCTTTGAAAAGTTCAAAGAGTTTAAACAAGAAGTGGAGAATCAATTGGGCAGGAAAATCAAGATGCTTCGATCTGATCGAGGTGGAGAGTACCTAAGTCTTGAATTCCACGACTACCTCAAGGAATGTGGAATAGTTTCACAATTGACGCCACCTAGGACACCACAATTGAATGGTGTAGCTGAGAGGCGTAATCGAACCTTGCTAGACATGGTTCGTTCCATGATGAGTCGTGCTTCGCTACCTATCTCATTCTAGGGGTATGCCTTAGATACTGCCGCCCATATCCTTAACTTAGTACCTACGAAGAAGGTTTCCAAAACACCTCACGATATGTGGACAGGGAAGGCTCCCTCGTTAGCACATATCAAGGTTTGGGGTTGCGAGGCTTTCGTAAGACGAGATACTCACGACAAGCTCGAACCTCATAGTGAGCGGTGTATTTTCATCGGCTACCCACAAAAATCTTTTGGATATCTCTTCTACAGACCGAGTGACAATGTAGTCTTCGTTGCGAGGAGAGGGGTTTTCCTAGAGCGAGAACTCATAAGCCAAGGAGACAGTGGGAGGCAGATCGATCTTGAAGAACTTCAAGAGTCGAGTGATGAAGGAACCTCTAACACTGGCACTCAACCCGAGGAGGAAACTCCGGTTGAACCGATTGACGAGTCCTTACCTCTTAGACGTTCCGATAGAGTTAGTGTTCCACCCCAGTTTTATGGTTTTCATATTACTATGGAAGGGGATACGTTCATTAGTGATAGTACACTAGTGAATATGGACGAGCCTAACAGCTATAAGGAAGCCATGGCAGGCCCAGAGTCTGCGAAGTAGAAAGAGGCTATGGATAGCGAGATCCAATCCATGTATGACAACCAAGTTTGGAATTTGGTTGACAATGTACCAGGTTGTAAAACGGTCGGGTGCAAGTGGATCTTTAAGAAGAAGAATGACGTGGATGGGAACGTGCACACTTATAAGGCGCGATTGGTTGCGAAGGGTTTCACTCAAACTCCTGTAGTTGACTATGACAAAACCTTCTCACCAGTTGCGAACATTAAGTCTATTAGGGTGATGTTGGCCATTGCTGCATTTCATGACTATGAAATATGGCAGATGGATGTCAAAACCGCTTTCCTTAATGGGAAGTTGGCTGAGGATGTTTACATGGCTCAGCCAGAGGGTTTTGTCAATGCGAAGCATCCCAATAGAGTGTGTAAACTTGAGAAGTCTATTTATGGACTTAAGCAAGCGTCTCGCAGATGGAATCTTTGTTTCGACGAGAAGGTCAAAGAGTTTGGTTTTCTGCGAAGCGAAGATGAATCTTGTGTATATGTCAAAGCCAGTGGGAGTGTAGTAAGCTTCCTCGTATTGTATGTCGATGACATACTACTCATAGGAAACGACATCCCGACACTGCAGGAGGTTAAGTCCTGGCTCGGGAAGTGCTTCGCTATGAAGGACCTCAGAGAGGCTTCCTATATTCTGGGAATAAGGATAGTGAGAAACAGAAGTAAGAGACTAATAGGACTTAGTCATAATACTTACTTGGACAAGGTACTAAAACTTTTTAGTATGGAGAATTCAAAGAAAGGGGAGTTACCAATCCAGAGTAATGCCAAGTTGAGTAAGACTCAGAGTCCGAGTACTGAAGTCGAGATAACAGAGATGAGTCGAGTACCATACGCTTCCGCAGTTGGCTCAATCATGTATGCTATGACTTGTACTCGCCCTGATGTGGCCTTCGCTTTGAGCATGGTCAGCAGATATCAAGGGAACCCTGGCAGAGCGCATTGGATCGCAATCAAGAACATTCTTAAGTACCTTCGGAGGACCAAGGAATGGTTTATAGTCCTCGGTGGGAGTGATGACTTAAAGGTGCGAGGGTACAGCGACGCCAGCTTTCAGACCGACAGGGACAACTATCGTTCGCAGTCGGGCTGGGTCTTTACCCTCAATGGAGGAGCAGTAACTTGGAAGAGCTCCAAGCAGGAAACTGTAGCTGATTCAACGTGCGAATCAGAGTACATTGCAGCAAGCGAAGCGTCAAAGGAGGCAATATGGTTGAAGAACTTCATTGGAGACCTTGGAGTTGTGCCAGCCATAAAGTAGCCCATGGAGATTTTCTGTGATAATGAAGGAGCGGTTGCCTTGACCAAGGAACCAAGAGATCATGGTAGATCTCGACATATCGACAGAAAATATCATTTTATTCGACATCGGGTGGAAGAGGGACTCCTCGTAGTGAAGAGGGTATCGTCAGAAGATAACCCAGCAGATCCGATTTCGAAGGGAGTGAGCAGGGTTAAGCATTTGCAGCACGCTAGGAGCATTGGGCTGAAGGACGATATTAGTTTAGATTAGATAGTTTGGAAACGTGTAATAGATAAGTTGTTATTAACATTTGATGATTAAATAAAGGAGTATTATTTATTAGTAATGTTACTGTCTTATGTTAATCTTTTACCTATTATTTCATTTTGCATGTTTTGACTTCCTGGATAATTAAGTTATTTGATAATAATCAAATTATTCGAACGGTCCACAGTCGTTCATATGTTGGAAGTAGATATGAATGAAGATTGTCATGAATTGGTGTGTAGATTGTCAAAGTGTATTAGACATGGCAAAGGTTTGCTACAACGTTCATGAGTGCTTATGAACTTGATTTGAGCATTGGAATAAACCCACACTTGCTGGAATCACTTCATGGAATTTATCACGAGTGATCGCAAGATGGTAATATCATATGGTCTTAAAACCTAGATATATGGTTTATTGTTTCTTAATTGGTTGTGCATTGATAATGCGTAAACGCATCAGTAACTTGATGTTATAAAACGCATTGTTGTGTATGATTTGATTAATGGATAGTAAATACATATAAGTCGAAGTTTATCTGTTCCTTTTATCCTAAGAGAGTAAAAGCGATATCAGGGCCCCTCGATGATTTGATTTGACTTATGTGTCGGGCCCGGTCAGGACTAAATTGATGTGTTCAATTAAGTTCTATGTCAAATGAATCTGAGATCGAGAAACCAATTGTTGGACAATAAGTATGACAATGTTCCATGTAATTGTCCGCACGATATCTAGAACAGAGGATTATACGATCCCTTATCTGAAGGACAGGTTACTGATAAGATCAGAGTTTGACAGCGTCTTTGAGAGCTACGATTGCTAATCGGATTAGACTTGCATTTATAGTTACTAGACTTATCCAAGTGGGAGACTGTTGGATTAGTGTCGAAGCCCGTAACTATATTTGGTAAGTACTTGACCCGGTTGTGCATGGTCCTTTTGGGTTGCCTTCACCATAGCAACTTGACAGGGTGATTTGTATAGAGAGAAGAATATTATTACATTAATATGTTATAAAAATAATATATTAAAGGAATAATAATATTATTTAATTAATATTAGTCATAAATTAATTAGGAATTGATTTGGTGACTAAAAGAAGTTAATTGAATAAAGGGCTTAAACTGTCAAATGTGTGATAGTTGAGTTTTGGGCTATGAATCCTTATAAATCTAGGGTGGCCGAAATTAAGGAGTATGGGCTCCTTGAATTCGTCCAAGCCTTAATCTAGAAGGATCCTTGGATTGCTTAGGGCCTAAGTTATTCAATTAGGGTTAAGGATGTAACCCTAGTAGCTCATAGTATAAATAGACCCTATGAGTGAGGGAAATCGGCCACCTTGTTGCATTGGTAACCCTAGAGCCGATTTTCTCATCTCTCCTCTCTCTCCAAATCATCCTCTTGCTAGTTGGTGTTTGTAAGCCATTAGAGGAGTGACAATTGTGACTCTAAGCTCCAACAACAAGAAGATTCAAGCAAGCAACTTAAGGTATTCTTCTAGATCTGATTTCATATGTTATGATTCAACTGTTTACACTAGATCTAGCATTATAAGCTTTGGAAACATTGCATGTTCAATTAGAGAAACCTAGATCCAACCATTAGGGTTTGCATGAGCACATAGGAAAGTTCTTATGGCTCAAACCCATCAGTTGGATCCTCCAGTCCGGTCTAGCTCGTTCGACCCTCCGGTCCGGTCTAAATCGTTGGACCCTCTAGCCCGGTCTAAATCGTTGGACCCTCCGGTCCGGTCTATATAACACATAGCATATATATATATATATATATATATATATATATATATATATATATATATATATATATCAATGCACATAATCTCAAACATACACATAACACATAAGACCCTCCGGTCTGCACATAGATACCACTCTAGGTAATGTATAGTGAGAAGACTCACCTTGTATGCTGTCTAGTAACTCACGTGCTCGGTATCCCTGAATCTCTTAACAATTACCTAGCCCCGCCTAAACACATAAAGTAATCATCTCAATTCAATAACGGCTCTCAAGGCTAGACAAGCCCCTTCCTATGTTCTCTCAGAAGGCTAAAAGACCATTTTACCCCTCTAATGGTCCAAAAGTCCAAGCGTTGACCAAACCCTAAAAGTCAACGAAAGTCAACTGTGGAGAGGTACGCTGCGCGTACCAGATCTGTACGCGGGGCGTACTCCGTGTCATCCAGAATCGGGGAACTCGACCCCCTACGCGGCACGTATTGGGATTACGCCCAGCGTAAGTCCCAGTTTCCTACTTCCTTCATTTTTGGTCTGAATAGATTAAGACCTAGGCTCATATCTCAGATCTAAGCTCCCTACTGTCTCTTAAGTCATAAAGTCGAAACCTTTAAGCCTTTGCATGGCTGTAAAGGTCACCAATCACTTCAAACATATATCCTCTTTCCCCATTAAGCCCTAATCTCATGCATGACTTAATCTCAACGTCCAAGATTGGATTTTTATGAACCTACAACACATATTACACTGAAATAGGGCAGATCTAAGCTTATGGAGACCATTTGCTCATAAAGTCTCCACCTTGGGACCAAAAACCCTAAAAATTGGTCCATAAAGCACAAATCAAGAATGACAAGGAAAGCTTTGAGCTTTTTACCTCCAAGTGAAGCTCCAACCTCTGTAGAACTCATATCTAAGCTTTCCCTCCAACTTCTAGCTTCCACAATGGCCTCCTCCTCTTCTTCACAACCACACAATGTCACTTTCAAGCTTAAGAACACACACACAAGCTTAGAACGAAGGTTTAGCTCTCTAGGGTTTCACTCTCTGGAAATGGTGGCTGGGGTAAAGACCATATCATTCCTTTTATAGTCCTCAAGTCACATTTAGGGTTTTACATCTGGGCCAGTTACGCCCAGCGTAACTTTGGTACGCCCAGCGTAACTTTGGTACGCCCAGCGTACCTAATTGGGTCCGCGCCCATAATAAGCGCATGAGTACGCGCATCGTACTCTTCAGTACGCTCAGCGTACTCGTTTGCAACATCCTTCTTTTAGGGGCTAAACTTGACAACTTGGTAAAGAATAATGGTTAAAGAGGTGTACCTGAATTTCGGGATGTTACAATGTTTGAGTCTCGAAAAGTTAGTATGTAATTGTTGCTTTGGAATCGATTTTAACCCATTATAAACAACACTCTAAAAAAAGTGAAGATGTCCTAGGAGGGCAATGAACTTTTCATTTTGTTTATATTTAGGCAACTTCTTTTGTTCGTATAGGATTAACCACCAAACTTGTTAATGTGTTTAAATATTAAGATTGTCACCTAAGATAGTCGGTGACAATGATAACATTTGAACACATTTAACAAGTTACCCTCCCTCCTTGAGGTCGAAGGTTCAATTCACATCGTGGACATAGATGAAATTAAGGAATAAATTAAATTTGTCGTTAAAAAAAAAACATTTTAGCCGATCGCAGTCCATGAACTTGAGAAATAGAACTTGAAGAAGTCATGGACCGTTGGAGTTTTTCTTCCGGATGTGGTTATGATCTTAAACCTATATTCTTGGATCTTGTGTTTAATGACTTCGACTAATTTTGTTGAACCAATAAAAGTTGTACATGTTCAAAATTGAAAACACTTGTACATATTCAAAATTGAATCATGATGGTTCATGAGCACAAACCGACCACAACTGATTTCATTGAACCGATAAAAGTTAAATCAAAAGTTGTTTTTAAATATATAAAAAAAATCTATGTAAACCAGTAAGAATTCCTCTTTGATTTTGGAAAAATGACTTCGAAGGTTAATGAAAATTTCATTTTGTTCATGTTTAGACAACTTTTTTGTTAAACCATTGATCATCAAACTTGTTAAACGACAATGATAATATTTTAATATATTGAAGAAGTTTGATAGCTAATTATATAAAAAAATTGTTTGAATATAAACAAAAAATGAAAATTTCAGAAGGCTAAAAGACCATTTTACCCCTCTAATGGTCCAAAAGTCCAAGCGTTGACCAAACCCTAAAAGTCAACTATGGAGAGGTACGCTGCGCGTACCAGATCTGTACGCGGGGCGTACTCCGTGTCATCCAGAATCGGGGAACTCGACCCCCTACGCGGCGCGTACTGGGATTACGCCCAACGTAAGTCCCAGTTTCCTACTTCCTTCATTTTTGGTCTGAATAGATTAAGACCTAGGCTCATATCTCAGATCTAAGCTCCCTACTGTCTCTTAAGTCATAAAGTCGAAACCTTTAAGCCTTTGCATGGCTGTAAAGGTCACCAATCACTTCAAACATATATCCTCTTTCCCCATTAAGCCCTAATCTCATGCATGACTTAATCTCAACGTCCAAGATTGGATTTTTATGAACCTACAACACATATTACACTGAAATAGGGCAGATCTAAGCTTATGGAGACCATTTGCTCATAAAGTCTCCACCTTGGGACCAAAAACCCTAAAAATTGGTCCATAAAGCACAAATCAAGAATAACAAGGAAAGCTTTGAGCTTTTTACCTCCAAGTGAAGCTCCAACCTCTGTAGAACTTAGATCTAAGCTTTCCCTCCAACTTCTAGCTTCCACAATGGCCTCCTCTTCTTCTTCACAACCACAAAATGGCACTTTCAAGCTTAAGAACACACACACAAGCTTAGAACGAAGGTTTAACTCTCTAGGGTTTCACTCTCTGGAAATGGTGGCTGGGGTAAAGACCATATCATTCCTTTTATAGTCCTCAAGTCACATTTAGGGTTTTGCATCTAGGCCAGTTACGCCCAGCGTACCTAATTGGGTCCGCGTCCATAGTAAGCGCATGAGTACGCGCAACGTACTCGTTTGCAACATCCTTCTTTCAGGGGCTAAACTTGACAACTTGGTAAAAAATAATGGTTAAAGAGGTGTACCTGAATTTCGGGATGTTACAATTCTCCCCCACTAGAACCAGAATTCGCCCTCGAAGTCTCACTCTGCAAATAACTCTGGATGCTGCTCCCGCATCTCCGACTTCGGTTCCCAAGTCAGCTCGGAGCCTCTTCGATGTTGCCACTGGACCTGAACCAGAGGCACCTCCTTGTTCCTCAGAACCTTGATCTTCCGATCCAAGATCGCGATCGGCCTCTCAATGTAATTCAGGCTCACATCCACCTGAATATCCTCTAGAGGCACTACTGCCGTCTCATCAGCTATACACTTCCTCAACTAGGATACGTGGAAGGTATCATGGATCTGACTCAACTCCTCGGGTAGCTCCAGACGATATGCTACCTTACCCACCCTCGCGGTCACCCTGAACGGACCAATGTATCGGGGCCCCAGCTTGCCCCTCTTCCTAAATCGGATCACTCCTTTCCAAGGAGATACCTTCAGGAGTACAAAATCTTCAACCTGGAACTCGAGCTCGGATTGTCGCCTATCCGCATAACTCTTCTGACGGCTCTGGGCTGTCAGTAACCTCTGTCTGACGTGTTGTATCTGCTCAGTCATCTTAAGCACTATCTCAGTGCTACCTATCACTCGTTGCCCCACCTCTCCCCAACAGATGGGAGTCCGACACCTCCTCCCATTGAGAAGCTCAAAGGGAGGCATACCAATACTCGAATGGTGGCTGTTGTTGTAAGAAAACTCAGCCAAAGGTAGGTATGTGTCCCAACTTCCACCGAAGTCCATAACACATGCTCGAAGCATGTCCTCGAGCGTCTGAATCGTCCGCTTACTCTGCCCGTCCGTCTATGGGTGATAAGCAGTACTGAAGTGCAATATCGTACCCAACTCCTCATGAAACTTCTTCCAGAACCTGGAAGTAAAACGTACATCTAGGTCTGAAACGATCGAGATCGGCACTCCATGCCGCGACACCACCTCTCTCACATACATCTCTGCCAGTCTCTCTACAGAAGAGCTCTCACTGATAGCAAGGAAATGAGCGCTCTTTGTCAGCCGGTCCACAATCACCCAAATTGCGTCAACACCCCTCGCGGTTCTCGACAATTTGGTGATAAAATCCATAGAAATTTGTTCTCACTTCCACTGGGGAACCTCTAATGGCTGCAATTTGCCATGCGGACGCTGGTGCTCGGCCTTAACCCGACGACAGGTCAAGCACCTCTCTACTACCCATGCAACATCCCTCTTCATACATGGCCACCAGTAGTCTCTCTTCAGGTCCAAATACATCTTAGTGGCCCCGGGATGGATCGAGAATCTCGATCTATGCGCCTCCTCCCATCAGAGTGCTACGTGCCCCGCCCGTATACGACACCCAAATCCCACCACGAAAGGTCATGAGCCCTCGACTATCCGTCACGAACTCGGACACCTGTCCAATCACCCGCTCCCTTTTGCGGTTCTCCTGTCTCACAGCCTCGGCCTGGGCCTCACGGATAGTATCCAACACCGGAGTCATCACCGTCATCCTCATACATATGTCTCGAATTGGGACACTCTCTGCCCTGCGGCTCAGAGCATCGGCTACCACGTTAGCCTTGCCCGGGTGGTACAGGATCTCACAGTCATAATCCTTTACCACATCCAACCATCTCCTCTGACGCATGTTCAGGTTGGGCTGATCCATCAGATACTTCAAACTCTTGTGGTCCGTGTATACAGTACACTGAACCCCATACAAATAATGGCGCCATATCTTGAGGGCGAACACCACTGCCCCCAACTCCAAATCGTGGGTGGGATACCTCGTCTCATGAGGCTTCAGCTGCCTCGATACGTATGCTATCACGTGCCCCCTCTGCATGAGCATCGCACCCAACCCCGATATAGATGCATCACAATACACCACAAAATCCTCCATTCCCTCCGGAAGGGCTAACACCAGGGCTTCGCATAGTCTCTGGCGAAGGGTCTCAAACGAGGTCTGCTGCTCTGGACCCCAAGAAAAAGCAACGCCCTTCCGGGTCAATCTGGTGAGGGGAACAACAATCTTGGAGAAATCCCGTATAAATCTCCGATAGTAGCCGGCCAACCCCAGAAAACTCCTGATCTCGGTGGAGGATCTCGGCACCTCCCAACTCATCACAGCCTCAATCTTGGCCGGATCGACCAATATCTCATTTTGATTAATGAGATGTCCCAAGAACTGGACCTCTCGTAAGCAGAAATCACACTTGGAGAATTTGGCGTAAAGTCTCTCCGATCTCAATACTCCGAGGATCTCCCTCAGGTGCTCCTCATGCTGCTCCCGGGTCCTCGAATACACTAGGATGTCGTCGATGAACACAATCATCGATCGATCCAACATCGGCCTGCATACTCGGTTCATGAGGTCCATGAACGCCGCTGGTGCATTGGTGAGCCCAAAAGGCATCACCACGAACTCGTAATGCCCATAACGAGTCCTGAACGCCGTCTTCTGGATATCCTCGTCACGCACCCTCATCTGGTGATATCCAGACCTCAAATCTATCTTGGAAAACCAAGACGCACCCTGCAACTGATCGAACAGATCGTCGATCCTCGGCAATGGATAACGGTTCTTGACCGTTAACTTGTTCAACTCCCGATAATCAATGCACATCCGGTGTGAACCATCCTTTTCTTGACAAAAAGGATCGGCGCTCCCCACGGCGAGCTACTCGGTCAGATGAATCCCTTCCCCAACAGCTCCTGAAGCTGTGAGGATAACTCTTGCATCTCCGGTGGCGCAAGGCGATAGGGTGCCTTGGTAATAGGTACTGCCCCCGAAACCAGATCGATGTGGAACTCCACCTGCCTCTCGGGAGGCACACCCGGCAACTCCTCGGGGAAAACATCCGGAAACTCTCGCACTATCGGTACCTCATCGACATAACTCGGCCTCTCTACGGCAACTCGTGTATCCATCACATAGGCTACAAACCCCCTGCAGCCCTGCTGTAGACTCTGTCTCGCTCTGGCGGCCGAACAAAATGCTGAGCCAGATCGGGTACCCTCGCCATACACCATAAGTACTCCCCCACTAGGGTCTCGTATGGTCATCAACTGTCGCTCGCAGTCTATAACAACTCTAAATCGGCTCAACCAGTCCATGCCCACGATGACGCAGACATCACCCATCGCAATCGGTACCAGATCTATCGGGAACTCAACACCGAAAATCTCGAGTACACATCCTCGAATCACATCAGTAGCATGAACAGCTCGCTCATCAGCAATAGAAACTCGTAGAGGTCGACTCAATGCCTCTTGTCGGGCACTGATGTGCTGACTAAATGCGAATGACACGAAAGATCGACTCGCACCCGAGTCAAATAACACCAAAGCAGGTACAGAACTCACAAGAAAAGTACCTATGCATACCACAATATAAGCACAAAATCTCAACTCAAAATAAGTAAATAAAGAATACATACCAGCCACGACATCGGGCGCTGCGCGGACCTCCTCCGCTGTCAACTGGAAGGCTCTCCCGCGAGCCTTCGGTGCCTCGACCTTCGCTGGCTGGGCCTCGGTAGCTCTAGCAGCAGGTGCAGATCCCTGTAGTAGCTGTGGGAACTCGGCCTTCTGATGGCCTGTCTGGTTGCAGTGAAAGCAAACCGAAAATCCCTTGGGGAAATCCCTCGCGATATGCCCCTCCTTCCCACACTTGTAGCACACACCCGCCCTGCACGTCCCATCATGATTCTTGCCACACTTCCCGCAAGTGCGGCCCTTCGGACCTCCAGACCTCGAATCAGCGGGCTTTTCCCGCTTGGCTGCCGAATGAGACTGAACCGGCCGCCTATCCCTCCTCTGAGACTCGACCTCCTCCCTGGCTTGAGTCTCCAGCTCGATCTCCCTCTTCCGAGCATTTTCCTGAAGCTTGGAAAATGTCCGGTACGTCGAGTTCGCCATGAACTCACGAATGTCCCTCCTCAGTATGCTCAGATATCGACTCATACGTGCCTGCTCGGTAGACACGTGCTCAGGGCAAAACAACGCCCTCTCATGAAACATCCGTGTAATCACAGTCACGGACTCCGTCCCCTGTTTGAGGGACAAGAACTCCTGGGCCAAACGTTCCCTCTCCACCAGGGGAACATACTCATCTCTGAACATAGTGGTGAACCTCTCCCAGGTCACCGCGGTAAGCTCCGCAGAAGTAAAATCCGCTGTCACGAACTTCCACCAGTCCTTCGCTCCCAAGCAAAGCTGGTTCAGCGTGAACCGTACCCTCAGATGCTCCGGACAAGAACAGGTGTAGAAGCATCCCTCAATGTCAGAGATCCACCTCATCGCAGCTATCGGATCCTGAGTCCCATCAAACTCTGGTGGCTTCGTTTTGCTGAACTCTCGGTACAGCAACGAGTCACCCCCCCTGTGGCCTGGCAGCGGCGACGGCTGCAGCAACAGCAACCTCGGTAAGAGAAGCATACCGCTCGTCAAACGTCTCGATCAAAGTGGTCTTGATAGACCCAAACATCTCAGGAATCTCAGCTCGTATGGCTGCGACCACCTCCTCATGAATCAACCTGCGGATCTCCTCATCACTGGCACCACTGCCTCCTGGGTTGTGGCGCGTCCCAACCATGATGTCTCTGAAATACAACACAAAAGAAATCAGAGACTCTCTTGAGTATACTCGCACTCGATACTCAACCCTACTTGTTCTTTAGTACCCTAAGGATTCTTACTTGGACTGCTCACCGATCTGGTGTTTCTAGTAGTACGGGCCCTATACTACCTTCCACAACGCATCGGTATTCACCGCAAGTCCTCATCCTAGGATCCCAGGTCACAAGTACTCTATATCTCACTGAACTCAGGCTACCCTCCAGTAGACCACTCATAAGCTCCTCGCTGCTACCTACTCACTCTCGAAGTATCTCATAGTAGCAGAAATCTCCTAGGCTAAGGCATCACAAATCAGGCTACTCTAGTCCTAGATATGAATACCTAACCTACTCTAGCATGCATATCATATCACATAATATCTCATAACACATAATGTAAGGGTATTTTGGGAAATCACCGTTCGGGCGCTGGTTGATCGTACACACTGCTCCGTTCTGCTTTTCTCAAAAATCTTTTACTCTTTTTTAAAAAAATTGTTTCTTTTATGAAAAATCTTCTCAAATCCTCAGTTTGAGTTCAGATACGCCCGAAGGTGCATCCGAATCCCTCAAACCAAGACTCTGATACCAACTTGTAACGTCGTAAATTTTCAAAACAATTTTTCATTTTTCAACATAAATAAACTCATAAAATATTCCCAAAAATCTCATGTATATCAAATGTCATCACGAATAAACAATCCCAAAATCTCAAATATAAATCAATGCCAGTGTGTACAAATCATGCCGGCGCCTTCCCGCGATCCTCGCTGGTACCTGAAACACATAACACATAACACGGTCAGCATAAATGCTTAGTGAGTTCCCCAAAATACCACATACAACACATAAGCCACTCGAGGCTATAACTCGGTATGACCCTCCGGTCAATGTGTCTCAGCGGGACCCTCCAGTCCCGTAGCTCGTTGGACCCTCCAGTCCGGTCTAGCTCGTTGGACCCTCTAGCTCGGTCTAAATCGTTGGACCCTCCGGTCCGGTCTATATAACACATAGCATATATATATATATATATATATATATATATATATATATATATATATATATATATATATATATATATATATATATATATATATATCTCAATGCACATAATCTCAAACATACACATAACACATAAGACCCTCCGGTCTGCACATAGATACCACTCTAGGTAATGTATAGTGAGAAGACTCACCTCGTATGCTGTCTAGTAACTCACGTGCTCGGTATCCCTGAATCTCGTAACAATGACCTAGCCCCGCCTAAACACATAAAGTAATCATCTCAATTCAATAACGGCTCTCAAGGCTAGACAAGCCCCTTCCTATGTTCTCTCAGAAGGCTAAAAGACCATTTTACCCCTCTAATGGTCCAAAAGTCCAAGCGTTGACCAAACCCTAAAAGTCAACGAAAGTCAACTGTGGAGAGGTACGCTGTGCGTACCAGATCTGTACGCGGGGCGTACTCCGTGTCATCCAGAATCGGGGAACTCGACCCCCTACGCGGCGCGTACTGGGATTACGCCCAGCGTAAGTCCCAATTTCCTACTTCCTTCATTTTTGGTCTGAATAGATTAAGACCTAGGCTCATATCTCAGATCTAAGCTCCCTACTGTCTCTTAAGTCATAAAGTCGAAACCTTTAAGCCTTTGCATGGCTATAAAGGTCACCAATCACTTCAAACATATATCCTCTTTCCCCATTAAGCCCTAATCTCATGCATGACTTAATCTCAACGTCCAAGATTGGATTTTTATGAACCTACAACACATATTACACTGAAATAGGGCAGATCTAAGCTTATGGAGACCATTTGCTCATAAAGTCTCCACCTTGGGACCAAAAACCCTAAAAATTGGTCCATAAAGCACAAATCAAGAATGACAAGGAAAGCTTTGAGCTTTTTACCTCCAAGTGAAGCTCCAACCTCTGTAGAACTCATATCTAAGCTTTCCCTCCAACTTCTAGCTTCCACAATGGCCTCCTCCTCTTCTTCACAACCACACAATGTCACTTTCAAGCTTAAGAACACACACACAAGCTTAGAACGAAGGTTTAGCTCTCTAGGGTTTCACTCTCTGGAAATGGTGGCTGGGGTAAAGACCATATCATTCCTTTTATAGTCCTCAAGTCACATTTAGGGTTTTGCATCTGGGCCAATTACGTCCAACGTAACTTTGGTACGCCCAGCGTACCTAATTGGGTCCGCGCCCATAGTAAGCGCATGAGTACGCGCATCGTACTCTTCAGTACGCTCAGCGTACTCGTTTGCAACATCCTTCTTTCAGGGGCTAAACTTGACAACTTGGTAAAGAATAATGGTTAAAGAGGTGTACCTGAATTTCGGGATGTTACAATGTTTGAGTCTCGAAAAGTTAGTATGTAATTGTTGCTTTGGAATCGATTTTAACCCATTATAAACAACACTCTAAAAAAAGTGAAGATGTCCTAGGAGGGCAATGAACTTTTCATTTTGTTTATATTTAGGCAACTTCTTTTGTTCGTATAGGATTAACCACCAAACTTGTTAATGTGTTTAAATATTAAGATTGTCACCTAAGATAGTCGGTGACAATGATAACATTTGAACACATTTAACAAGTTACCCTCCCTCCTTGAGGTCGAAGGTTCAATTCACATCGTGGACATAAATGAAATTAAGGAATAAATTAAATTTGTCGTTAAAAAAAAAACATTTTAGCCGATCGCAGTCCATGAACTTGAGAAATAGAACTTGAAGAAGTCATGGACCGTTGGAGTTTTTCTTCCGGATGTGGTTATGATCTTAAACCTATATTCTTGGATCTTGTGTTTAATGACTTCGACTAATTTTGTTGAACTAATAAAAGTTGTACATGTTCAAAATTGAAAACACTTGTACATATTCAAAATTGAATCATGATGGTTCATGAGCACAAACCGACCACAACTGATTTCATTGAACCGATAAAAGTTAAATCAAAAGTTGTTTTTAAATATATAAAAAAAATCTATGTAAACCAGTAAGAATTCCTCTTTGATTTTGGAAAAATGACTTCGAAGGTTAATGAAAATTTCATTTTGTTCATGTTTAGACAACTTTTTTGTTAAACCATTGATCATCAAACTTGTTAAACGACAATGATAATATTTTAATATATTGAAGAAGTTTGATAGCTAATTATATAAAAAAATTGTTTGAATATAAACAAAAAATGAAAAATTCATTATTACCATCATAATTCATTTGAAAAAATGACACAAATGCCCTACGAACTTTCTAGGGTTTACCCGTTGAGTCCCTAAAGTTTTTGTCGGGATTTATGGGTCCCTAAACTAGGATATGACCTGCTCTTTTAGTCCATGTCAACCTGTAATAGCCGGTTCAGTGGCCTTTTAGACCAAAAAAAACTCACTTTGTAGCCCTATAAAGCCAAAAAAATAAGTTTGAGGATCAATTCGTACCAAAAAAACTCTCCTTTTCTTCTAAAGCCGATTCACACTCAATTCGTAACCTCCTGAACCAACTGCTCATCAACATTTTATTCAACCATTACAGCCACCATAACCCATCTTAATCACCATCGAATCAATATCACAACAACCCAATCCAAACACCATTATTCCTCCCCTTTGTCTCGTGAAATAAGCCACCATTGGAGCACCCATAACCCACAAAAACCACCGGTCAGCCACCACAACCAATCACCTGCAAATCGAAGAAAAAAAGAGATTAACTCTCGTTTTCTCTATGAACCTCATCAAACCCACGCATTCTTCTCAACATCCATCAAACCTGCAACTCGAAGGGAGAATGAGAGGTAGCTTTTGCAATTTTGAACAGAGAAGAAGGAAGGAGGGGGTCAATTCCTTGAAGAGATGAAATCGAATCAAAGAAAATAATGGAAGGGGGTTGTGATCGAGAATCGATTAGAAGGGGAAGAGGGTTGTGATCTTCGGTGAGTGTGTGTGACGATCGACTGTGAAGAGGGAAAGAAGAGCAATGATCGATTTCTTGAGGGGGGGGGGGTGGGTGGGTACGAGTTGAGTGTTAATCGGCTTTAGAAGAAAAGAAGAAAAGTTTTTTTTGTACGAATTGATCCCCAAACTTATTTTTTTGGCTTTATAGGGGCACAATGTGAGTTTTTTGGGTCTAAAATGTCACTGAACCGGCTATTACAGGTTGACAGAGACTAAAAAAGCAAGTTATATCCTAGTTTAGGGACTCATAAAGCCCGATAAAAACTTTAAAAACTCAATGGTGAAACCCTAAAAAATTCATAGAGCATTTGTGTCATTTCTCGTTAATTCATTTTTCCAAATATAAACGATGACTCTACCTGTGAAAGCCCAATTGAGCAACTATGCCCAATACGGCAATTCCCATATTGATATTGGACAAAATATGAACACTGGCTCTACAATGTGACACGAGGAGAGAATATATAATCAGAGGTTCAGAGCCATACAATTTATATTATTTTTCCCAAATCATCTCCCACCTCTTCTAATTTCTCTATTACAATCGTTAAATTCCCAAACCTTTTAAACACAATGACCACCATTCACTTCCAATTACATTACATCCCTTCCATCCCATTTTCTATCCCTCGTTCTCTGTTCATAGACCGAACTGAGACCGAACAAATTAGCAATGGAGATGGCTGTTGGAATACACAGTTATGTCACTCCCACAGTTAACCCTAGTCACAGGAACTCCTCGTTTTCTTCACCGATACTCAGAACCCAACTCCCTGTTGGTCGTACCTTATCTTCTTATTCTTCCTCCAACATCAAGTCTCCATCTTTTTCGCATTCAAGAAGAAACCCACTTCACAGTTTCATCAAATGCTCTGTTTCTGAAGCTGAGGCACCTGAAACTGCCACTGGTATAATTTCATATAAATACTTTTGTTTCTCTGTACTTGGTTTCCTTTAATTTCTTTAGTTTTGTTGTTTTAAATGTTCATAAACTCGTATTTAGTTGAACTTCTCATAAATTTTCCTGTTTATGATCATAAACCTAGCTATCTTGTTATCTTGATCAAGGGTTAAGTGCAAGAAATAGCAACTTACTTTCATGAATTTGTTTAATATTGCATCATGCTTTGTTAGGTCCTATTACAGAAATTTACTATGAAAACTTTACCAAAATATAGCACTATCATCAAAATATGAGCAATTTTCCTTCCTATAATTGGATAGATTATCAAAATACTATATCCAAGTAAAGCAATTGAAAGAAGAAATATTGTAATTGGATAGATTTTCCAAAGTACAATACCATAATAAGAAGGAAATTGAAATTCAATGCTGTAATAGAAGAAAATTAAAGTAGGATGCTATAATAAACAAACAAATGAAAGTACATTACTATTTCTTGCATTTACTCGAGGTTGAATTATCAAGTATAAGTTTTACCCTTATTTTTGCCCAATATTACTTTTGTTGCTTCTAAAGATCCATGATACTTATTGCATGTAGCAATTTCCATATGTGTTTGTTATCTTTGGGTCATAATTTGTGAATTGAACAAGTTTTGTGTATTTTAAAGCTTTTTGGTACTTTATTTATTCAGAGAAGAAGGTTGCATTGGTGAGGAGAAACGACATAAGGAATATAGCAATTGTTGCTCATGTAGATCATGGAAAGACAACTCTAGTGGATGCTATGTTGAAACAAGCAAAGGTAAGCATAATATTCGTTCACTTACATTTCTATTACTTTTACATGTTTATAATTTAATGATCGTGTAAATACTAAATAGCACAACTAACCAACCTCTACTGTATGTCTTGTTAACCTAACAATGACTGCTTTATTTAGTTGTTATCACTTGTTGGGGATATTCGCTAATAGTCTAATACTAATTTGTTGCAGGTATTTCGTGATAATCAAGTTGTAGAAGAAAGAATAATGGACTCAAATGATTTGGAGCGTGAAAGGGGGATTACAATCCTCAGCAAAAACACATCAATTACTTATAAAGATACAAAAATGAATATTATCGACACTCCTGGTCATTCTGACTTTGGAGGTGAAGTAGAACGTGTCCTCAATATGGTGGAAGGAATTATTTTAGTGGTAATTATTCTTAAAAACTCATCAATCCATTGATTTCTCTCTCAAGAAATAACAAAGTACTTCCATTGATTTTATCAGGTAGATTCTGTTGAAGGCCCAATGCCACAAACAAGATTTGTTTTGAAGAAAGCTCTTGAATTTGGTCATGCTGTTGTTGTTGTTGTCAATAAAATCGATAGACCATCTGCACGTCCGGAATTTGTCATCAACTCCACTTTTGAACTTTTCATTGAACTAAATGCATCCGATGAACAAGTATGTCACATGATAAATACATTTATTTGCATCTATAATATATAATATAACATAACTTACAAGTTACAACAATCTTATTTATCGTGTAGTGTGATTTTCAAGCTGTATATGCGAGTGGCATAAAGGGAATGGCTGGACTTTCTCCTGATAATTTGGCAGATGATCTTGGACCACTTTTTGAGACCATAATTAGATGCATACCAGGCCCAAAAATCAAGAAAGATGGATCACTTCAAATGCTTGTAACTTTTTTTACCTCTCTCATAACACTATATTATAATGGCTGATGAATGTTGTTTAACTATATTTAGGTCACAAGCACAGAATATGATGAGCACAAGGGGAGGATAGCTATTGGACGCTTACATGCAGGGGTTCTCACTAGAGGCATGGATGTTCGGGTAAGTCTGATTTATATTCAACTTCAACACATTGTCTATATGACTTTTCATTTTTATAAAAAGTTAGTAACAAAGTTTTTTGTATCAACATGATCTCAGATATGCACAACCGAAGATTCATGCAGATTTGGAAAAGTTAGTGAACTTTTTGTATTTGAGAAGTTTTACAGGGCACCTGCAGAACGTGTTGAGGCTGGGGACATTTGTGCTGTTTGTGGTGTTGGTGATGTTCAGGTAAATGCATATGAAAGCTTTTCTATTCATGTAGAAAAATGCAAAATTGTAGAGATTAATTGTTAATATTTTTTTAATCAGATTGGGGAGACGATTGCTGATAAAAACGATGGGAAGCCATTGCCTGCTATTAGGGTTGAAGAACCAACCGTAAAAATGGCTTTCTCTATCAATACTTCACCCTTTGTGGGTCGCGAGGTATATAAAAATTATTAAATTATATATATTTATATGCGCATCATTTGAACAATATTTTTTCTTTTCATTCAGGGGAAGTATGTTACAAGTAGAAATTTAAGAGACAGACTTTATCGTGAGCTTGAGAGGAATTTGGCCATGAAAGTTGAAGATGGTGAAACTGCAGATACTTTTCTTGTTAGTGGACGTGGTACTTTACATCTCACTATACTCATAGAGAACATGTAAGACACGTATTACTTCAATTCTACATTTCTAAAATCTTTTATTTTTTTTTTTTTATTAATAAATAACAATTCTTTTAGGCGAAGGGAAAACTTCGAGTTCATGGTGGGCCCTCCGAAAGTAATTAACAAAAAAGTGGACGATAAGGTGCTCGAACCTTACGAGGTAATAATATATACACTCTCTCTTCTTATTCTTTTTTTATTATTATTATTATTAATATAATGGTTTGATTATAAAATTTTTAATATTACACGCAGATTGCGACTGTAGAGGTGCCTGAAGTACACATGGGTTCGGTTGTTGAACTTCTTGGAAAAAGGAAAGGGCAAATGGTTGATATGCAAGGCCTTGGGTAAGCTCAAAGTTTTCTGTCTTATATTGTTTCCAAATATTATTTTTTTTATAATTAATTTACATTTTTTTTAATCAGGTCTGAAGGAACGACACTACTGAAATACAAAATTCCGACCCGTGGGCTTCTTGGATTGAGAAATGCAATTTTAACGGCTTCCCGTGGGACCGCGATTCTGAACACAATATTTGACAGTTACGGCCCGTGGGCCGGTGATATGTCGACCCGTGATCTTGGATCCCTGGTAAGTCAAATGGGGAAAATACAGAAAATACAGAAGGCAGTAGTGTTTTATTGGAAATTTATTTATTTTTGTAGGTTGCATTTGAGGATGGAACCACAACCTCTTATGCTCTTGCTAGTTCTCAAGAACGAGGGCAATTGTTTGTGAAACCCGGAGCAGAAGTTTACAAAGGCCAAATTGTTGGCATTCATCAACGACCTGGTGACTTATCCCTCAATGTATGCAAAAAGAAAGCTGCTACTAATGTTCGTTCCAATAAAGAAGTGTCAGGTAAGAACCTTTAATAACTTCTGAATCAACTTTAACCCATGATGAAAGTTATCAGCCACAACTCAGACACTAACAATTTTATGAAATTGTTTATAATACAGTTGTTCTTGACACGCCGATGGATTATAGTCTTGATGACTGCATCGAGTACATTCAAGAAGATGAGTTGGTTGAAGTGACGCCAAAAAGTGTCCGAATGTCAAAAAATCCAAAGATCAACAGAAAGGGGCGTTGATCAAGATCCAAAAGTGGCACTTTTGTGTGATCTACTTTCATCGTGAGGATTTTTGTGCTAAGTTTCCTCATAGTATATAGAAGATTTTTAGTTCGTTAGACATCAAAACGAGTAGTTATGCAGACAACGTTGTGCTTGTTGTTCTGATGGAGCTGTATATGACTATCGTGAAAAAACCTCAGAAATATAATGTGTAGTGGTAAAAAAATCGATGGCAAGAGCTGAAATATGTTTGGATTTTGACTTCATATAGGTTATCTACAAAACCATATACAATTTGTGGGTAAATATCACATTGCCTAATGCGGTTTTGACCCTTTGTCATTGCTATTTGAATAGGGTATCATGTATTCTTTCAAAATCAAACCGAATAAAAAACAGAGAATGACTATTTGTTAAAATGACCATAATCGAGTATGTGTCACCAAAGGTTTCCAAGTACTCTAACAAAATGACCATTCAATTCGTAAACATATGCCGTGCATCTGCAATACAATTTTTGGACATAAAACATATTTGCACACCGCTCGTGAGATTCTTAACTTCACAAAATACTTTTATTACAAGTTTTGGAACTAAAATGCAACTTTTCCATTGATAGAACCTTCGAGCTTAAATTTGATTATTCCTCATGCAATGGTGTCACCATGAATTACTAATTACTAAATGTAGTTCCTTAATTTCTTGCGGAGGCTTTTTTATTCACCAATACACCACGTGTAATTAACATTTGTCATTCTCAATGCAACCGTTTCTCAATGTATTACTATATGCAATATGCCAAGTTCTCGTGGAATCCATTTTTCTTCTCAATGTAACATAATTTTGATCTATATCAGTCGCTAGCGTTTTAACCAAAAGGACCATACTACTTTGCAATTTTTTAATGATATAGGCATTGTTTAAAATGATGCGTACATTTTAACTAGGAAATCTACTAATGGGCGTATCGGTCAAGGTTTGACTTTACGTCTACATACTCCTTTTAGTTATTTGAGTACTTCAAACGTTTTGAGTAATTCCAGTCAAGCTCTTGCTTCCCGAATCATGAGTATGCGTGTCTATGTTTGTTACCCCTATGTCCATCCTCGCCTTGATAGGGATATGAAAACTTGTAGAAACTTTAGGTGTTGTAAAAATGGATGGGCTATACCTATACGTATCCCACATACCCATCCTATTATGGAAATATGTTATGTGATTCACCTTAAGTGTCTGACGATGAAAGGAACACCCACTTAATTAGCTTAATCACCCATGCGACTCTCTCGGGTAATGAAACAAACTCTTCCAGTTCTTGATGCTACTTATCACATTATGATATGTGAAATAGTATCGTCATGCAGTCTTCCAAAAATAGGTTCACTAAGATTTCACATGATTCATTAGCTTAGTGATTCATCCCTTTTAAGACTGGATTTTAGCTTTATCCAAGTCTAAGGTCAAGTTCCCAAAAACAGTTGAAAATCTTTGAAACGTTAGTTTGTGAAACATATAAGATCACAAGTTTTAGTTGTAATAATTTTCTCAAACACAACAATTTAATATACCCAATCTAATTTATGCAAATTCATATGAAATTACACTAATACCCAAGTCTCTATTCTTAACAATGTTGGGTTTTCTATGCATCTATACAGTAATTTTAAGCAACAGAAGCAATTGATAATAATCCTAAGTGTGCATGCACCCTAGATCTATGTTTTACTATTATGGCAACCTACTTTCAAAATTATGAATTTAAAATAAAAAGAGGGATAAAATTATTAATCTTTCAAGTATAATCGTATATAGTTGTGATTCCTTTGAAGATCTTGGACTCTTGGGTGCTCTTGGAAGGATTTAGCACCCAAAGTAGGAATGCCTCTAAAGGCTCACACCCAAAATGTCACACCCCGACCGATGGCGGAAACGACGGGGTTGCGACGTAAATGTTGGATCACAGTTAACAACACATTGAATAATACAAAGATTTATATAACATTACATTATTCTATGAATCCAATACGAGGATTTACATTGTTGACAATCTAAAAGACGATAATCACTAGAACAAGTTCTGTAAAACGTAAGTCAAAATGAAACAAAGAGGACAAACATATCGGCCAACCATTTAAAACAAAGAAATGCATTATTCCATGACATACAAGGTGTCTTCCAGCTCCTAAGTTCCTGAAGATACATATATTTAAAACACGTCAACAATAATGTTGATGAGCTTTACAAGTTTTGATTCCGTATGTTTTTATAATCGAAAGTATGTTTAGGCTAATGATTATAAGATTATAAAATGCAATATATGTTACCCATGTAATCCTATACAAGTAAAAGAGATTTATTTGTAGTTTTGACTCAGAGTGTTTTCATAATCAAAAGTGTGTTTAGACTAATGAATTATAAAATGCAACTTATTTTACACTTGTAATCCCATACAAGTAAAAGAGATTTGTTTATGGTTTTGACTCAGTGTGTTTTTATAATCAAAAGTGTGTTTAGACTAATGAATTATAAAATGCAACATGTTTACACTTGTAATCCCATACAAGTAACAGAGAACTGTTGTAACGACCCAAAAATTATGAGGTAAAAGTTTCATTTTAAATTCAACCAAAACCTTAACTATCTTTAAGTCAAACATTCATTATCCTTTTTCTAAATATTCAAAAGTACTTTATAAGAAATCAGTTATCAGAGTACAATCCTAAAATCATCATAGTGCGGAAACATGGGTGGATGCGCTGTGATCACACCGGACCCTTCCCTTTCGAACCGAAAGTACCTGAAATCATAACCATAAAAACCGTAAGCATAAAGCTTAGTGAGTTCCCCAAAATACCACATACCATACAAACATACAACCAAGCATATACGGGTGCTTGCAATCCCCTTCGGTCTATTTCAACCGGATATCGGGTCTATTTCACCCCTACCACTACCATACATATAGTGAGCCCCGCCCGACATTGGGCCCCGCCCGACATAGGGCCCCGCCCGATATACAGATCTATCAGTCATCAGGCCCCGCCTAGCATCCCCCCCGGTATACATATAAACATATAATCATACAAACACATGCGATAATCACAAAGATAATAGCATACGGTACAATAATCGGGCCCCGCCCGGCAGCGGGCCTTGCCCGGTAAGCATACCAACACATAACACATGCAAGAGTCACGCAGACATCTAGCATCCTAACATAATAAACCATGAGCCGACATTGGTGCCTTCGACCCGCTAAACACAGTGAGGAAACTCACCTCAAGCTGCTGAATCCTTTGAATGAATCTCTGGTTGTTGGTCCAGAAAATCTTCGCGCTATCAATATCAATAACATGCAATTATAAATTGGGTCTCAACTCATAACCAGAGTCTAAGCTACTTAGCCCATAACCAGGGTAAAATACCATTTTACTCATTATCTAACTTGGCCCAAATCCAAAGCCCAACTCAACTATTCAAAAGGTCCACAACCTAAATGACAACCCAAGGCCTAAATATGGCTCGATCTTTCAAATTGGGCCCAAAACCCATCATGGCCTAAAATCCAAGGAAGCCCAACATGCTAGACCAAAGACCAAAATAGAAGTCTAACGGACCAACCAGGCCCACACTTACAAACCCAAACATTTGCCTAATACCGAAAACGCCAAGCCCAAGGCCCATCTGCAAAGTACGCGGGGCGTACTCAGCTCGTATGCTTAGAGTACTCCTTCTGGGGCTAGTACGCACAACGTACCAGCTAGGTACGCCCAACGTACTCCCCAGTGTGCCATCCTACTCCATTAAGCACTTAATTGATTAAGCCTTTCCTCCAAACTCACAGATCTGATCCCTAAATGTGACTTATCACATAAAGTTGGCAACTTTACATACATGCATGGCTTAATGGGGCCCAATAGCTCAAAACGTGTTTAACAAATGTCTCAATACATGCATGGGTCCAAATACTCCATAAAGTTGACATTTTTATGAACATGGGGGCTGATTGGAGCTAAGATCTAGCATCCATTGCCTCTGGAGTAGATCAAAAGCTCACCTTTATCACAAAGGGCTAAAAAAGTGCACAAAATGCTCCATGAACTAGATCTAACATATAAGAGCATAAAGATGTAAGCTTTTTACCTCAAAAAGCTTGCAAATGTGGAGATGATCCTGGATCCACAAGCTCAAGCAATTCCCCTCAAGTGTACCTCCTCTTCTTCTTCTCTTTCACAAACCACCAACAAACACTCTTCAAGCTCAAAACTCACCAAAACACTCAAGGGTTTCGTTATCTGGGACAAGGAGAGGTGGAGGTTGGTTCAACATGTCCAAATGAGGCTATAATGTGGTTTAAATAGGGTGTAAACCCTAAAAATTAGGGTTTGCCTCAGCCTCACATACGCCTGCGTACTCCACGTACGCCCCACGTACATGGTTAAGACCTGTGATCAAGAAATGAGCCAGTACGCCCAACGTACTCCAAATTTTCTAAAGTTGGCAAATCTGCCCCCTTAGGGACCAATTCTGCAAAACATTAACACACCAAGGGTCTAAGCTGAAAAGTACTTTGAATCAAGTGTTACAACTCTCCCCCACTTAAATTAGATTTCGTCCTCGAAATCATTCCTTACCATCCCAGGTACGCCAGACAGCTTGAACAGTTCAACCACAACCCCGATGCGGACCGATTAAGCAATCCCATGCATACAACAATCTTCCACAAATGCAACCGAACCCAACCTTAGCAAGGCTCCCAAATCCTAATAATGAACGGATCCTCACTCAACTTAAATTAACCCCTGAAGAATAACCATTTCTACTCTGCCCGAAATCTGAAATCTTAAAACTTGTCTGACTCCCCGACAGACAGCTCATACTGAACCACTGCTAATTCAACTCCACTTTGCATTCCAAATTGATCATCCAACTTCTGATTACCTTGTTGTTTCCACTGGAAAACAGAATCACCGACCATTCGCTAATGCCAGAAACTTTTCACTTGATAAAAGGGATTAGATAATCCTTCGAGTAAAAGACTTATCCTAAAGTTAACGAATCCATGAACATAATGAACAACAAGAGGCAATATGGGAGTTAAACCTTCTAGTGTTGAACAAGTCACTGATTCCTCAACTGCCGAACCAATACGCTACTGCTATAATTCCAAAGCCCCATAACTTGCCTGACCTACACACAAGTAGAACCATTCCAAAGCACAATCACAAGGGCCTTTTCTACCATCAGAACTGAAAACATCCTTTTGAACCTGAACCCTTCAGCTGATGCCCTTGGCATACAAATTTCTTAATTCATATATTGCTGAAATAAAGATCTTGCACATATACACTAATGATTCCCAACACGAGTCTCAACCAAAAACCAACTTGCTACATAACTCATAACCTAATATGTAAGGATCTACACTTGCATTTCACCCGAAATCTTCTGATTCATGGCAACCATTCACTAAATCGGTATATAAAATTCCCAAACCACCATTGAGACTGCGAGTCTTGCACCTGGTCCAGCCACCAAGTTCCTGAGAGTCCAACTGATAAGGCTACCCTAGCCTATGCATCACTCTATGCCACTCACTGACAACATAATCATCCCACTAAAACCATGATCCAATACCTTGACCCAACCGGTCTCTACCAGGTCTCACCTGCACTGCCATAATCATACGACCTCGCCCACGGGTCGCACCCAGTCTATACCAACGAATGGGCCACGCCCACGGGTCTCACCCCATCGAGAGCTACACATGCCTAACCTCGCCTCGGACCCCAATGGTCCTCATCCTATAACAGAGAAATGCTCTCCGACAATACTGTCCACCTTGCCCAAGGCTCGAACTGATCCTCCTTTATACCAACGACCACCTCAACAATGGTCTATCTCAATCTGGTGAATACTACGATCCCATCGCAGACTTACAACATTTCCACAATTGTCTAATATCCTGGTGAATGCTACGGCTACCTCGTAGTCTTACGACACTTCCACACTATCTGCCAATCCAGTGAATGCTACGACCACTATGTAGTTTTACGACACTTCAATTCTGCCATGGTCATCGCCCATGGTCTTACCACACCTCTACCATACCGACCAAAACTGACCTTATTCGAACCCACATCCAACTATATACTAATTAGGTGTTCAGGTCATGCTTCGAACCCCAAATCCTTAATCAGAAAAGAACAGGGAGAGAGGCCCTAACACCACCCTCGACCTGGATCCATCCACATACCCGCCATGCATCACTATAGATGTGCAACGAAACCCGAATATCCTTCCTTATGTAATCCTTTAGACCAACGATTCTCCCCCACGTGGGCTCGACTGCGTCCTTCCAATCCATAAGATTTGATGGATTTCTAATCCATCTTGCAATCTTGCGATTCAAACTGTCGACATCCTGAGCTTACAAATGCCAACGTTCCATTACTAGCCAATCTTGATGATCACACAACTCTTTAAAATCCAGATGAATATTCCCCGAAATCTCAGCATGCCCGATAATCCCAATCACTTCCCATGATACAACACCAAATCCTTAATTCCTTTATGCTGGTGATAAAGACTATCAACCTTGACTGGAACTGGCGAATCTTCATTCCAACTTCCCGTTCCCAGAAGGATTTCTGCATTCTAACCATCTGTAACCTTCGCGATTATGAAATTCCCTTGGCATATCCAATGACCAAACAACCCATGCGACTACCACCTTCATCTTCTTGCTACCGCTCCTTCCCTAACAACGATAGTGATTTGGATGTTAGGTTTATATTTGTTGTGTCAAATGTGTAACATCCCCTAATTTCTCGGCCAGAAAAGACCGATTTAATTTATGCTCTTTGAAATAAAATCAGAGAAATCTTTTTAAAAGATGTTGCGGAATTGGTCCCCAAAACAAAACATGATAAAAGTTTGTCAAAACCTTTCTTTAAGAAATATATAATCTCCTTTTTATATCAAAACCTCGGGATGTCATGTTCCGATACAGATCAAAAGCATAAACAAGACATTATAAGCCTTACCACAGTCATTTATAACTACTGGTCTATAATCCAAAAATCACTCATCATCATCATCCGACTATGCTCGGGGTCCACTACCTGTAATACAAAAATTTGAGTGGGTCAGGCTTGGAAGCCTGGTGAGCATATAGGGTTTTCAACCCACAATACATAATTTATTATGCTTAAACATCAATCAATCAACCAAATTAACCCTAATTACCCATTCCCGTTATCCTCACCTTACGTCCCTAAAACAACTATCACAAGGGACCTAGCCTAAGGATTTTCATTAGGGGTGACAACTTTGCTTCGGGGGTTCCTCAGCAATTATGCCAAATAAGGCAACCAATATGGTGACAACACTGCTTTCCTCAGCAATTTATGTCAAACAAGACAACCTAACACAAAACGACCAATAAGGTGACAACATTGCTTTCTTCAGCAATTTATGTCAAATAAGGCAAACACCGGGGTGAGAACATTGCTTTTCCCTCAGCAATTTATGTCAAATAAAACAACCAATAATAGGTGACAACATTGCTTTCTTCAGCAATTTATGTCAAATAAGACCACCTGACATAAAACAATCAGTATGGTGACAACATTGCTTTCCCTCAGCAATTTATGTCAAATAAAACAAACACCTGGATGACAACATTGCTTTCCCTCAGCAATTTATGTCAAATAAAACAAACACCGGGGTGACAACATTGTTTTCCTTCAACAATTTATGTCAAATAGGCACGAAGTCACATCGTCGCCAAGGTTTATACAACAGGCACTAAGTCCATAGCTGCCAACATACTAAATCCGTAGCTACCAACGTACATCTATACTGTACTAAATTCATAGCTACCAACGTACATCTATACTGTACTTCTGTCCCTCATACTTTATCTACCCATGTTTTACCCAACATATTTGAAGATAAAATATATATACATTTTAAATCATTTTAAACATGTATAAAACATTCATTCAACACCCATCTCGAATAAACAAACAACATATATACACATAGCACATATTTTATATAAAATACTTCATATCTATGTGTAAGATGAAAGTAACTACACACTCACCTGATTTAATGAAAATCGGGCAGCAATTCGTTTCCTAAAACGATCGTTTCTAATAAAACCGGGAGTTTTATTGAGAAACCGGGCTCTGCGAGGGTCGGGCTTCGAAACCGAAAAGATAAATTTTCCAGGCTTCACGGGCACTTCGTGGCGTATTCCGGGGGTTATAATCGATACCGGGGCTTCGGGGGATGTGAAAATAGCCAAAATATTTGAAAAGGGGCCAAAATTGCCAATTTTCCAAAAGTACCCGGAAGATCTCGCAAGCCTTCTATATATAGGCCCGAGGTTCGGACCTGAAGCAGCGAGAAGCAGACACGCGTCGCAGTCTGCGAGGTTCGGAGGCTAAGGCGGTGCGAGGCTCGTACCAGCTGCGAGCTTCGGATTGGTCAGCAGCCTCGGTTTGGACAGATGCTCGCTTCGGATTGGGCCTCCTCTTCGGTCGAATCAGAAGCCTACATGCGGGTCGGATCACGTGGGTTGCATGCGAGGATCACGTGGCTTCTTCGGACACCTGTGCGACACGCGTCGCTTCTCGGACGTGCCACGCAGCAGCTTCGGACACGTGGCCAGCTCCGAGCGAGGGTGACGTGGCAATCAGTATTCATGCGATTTTTCTCGAAAATTGTGTCAAATCTTGTAAAATCCATAATTTTCTCATACGAGCTCCGTTTTGGACGTTATTTATATGCACGCGTAGAGAAAATTATGCTCTACAACTTTCGTTTAGACTTCGTCGGAAAATTTTGAATTTATTTTTATATTATTATTTTTAACAGACCGGGATAGGAAATCCGTTAAAAATTCGTAACTTCTTCATCCGACGTCCGTTTTCGTCAGACTTTTTACTGTTGTGCTACTAATGACGAGACCTTCAATTCTCGTTTAGGTCATGTCGGCTAAAAATCACTCGATCTAAAATTCGAGTTTTTAGCTGTTTACTGCTAAGCTGAAACTTCGAAAAATCATAACTTCCTCATACGAAGTCAGATTTGGGCGTTCTTTTTATCGAACTTCTCGGTTTAGCGAATACTACGAGTTTCGTTTAGATCACTAAGGCTAAAAAGTAGTTTATCAAAAACTCACTTTTTACGACATTCAGCACCGTGCCGGTTTGTCGCGAAACTGCGACAGGTCATAACTTCTTCGTTATAACTCGGATTTCGGCATTCTTTATATATCCGTAATCGTTGTCACGACTACTACAACTTTCTCAATAAATATCGGCTTTATCTAAAATTTATTTTCGACGCTCATTTTTAATCTTAATTAATTAAATCCTAATAATTAAGCATAAAACACATAAAACACATAATTTTCACATAATTCCTTTTCATTTCTACAAAATGAGTCACAAAGGTTAACCTAGACTATCATGTCAATATTAATGCCTAGCCTAGAAACATGGGCATTACAATTCTCTCCCCCTTAGAATGATTCCGTCCCCGGAATCACACATCAGCAAACAAATACGGGTAGCGACTCATCATGTCACTATCCGTTTTTCCCCAGGTGAGATTTGGCCCATTCGTATGTTTCCAACGCACAAGCACTAAATCGACCATCTGGCGTCACAACTTCTTAGTTTTACGGTCAACGATTGCCTCAGGTTCTTCAATTAACCTCTTGTTTTCATCCAACCTTAATTTAGAAATGGGAATTATGTCGGGCACATCTCCCGCGAACTTCCTCAAATAAGACACATAAAAGGTGTTATGAATACTTTCCAGTTCTTCCGGTAATTCTAGCTTGTAAGCTTGATTTCCGATCCTCTGAAGAACTTTAAATGGTCCAATAAATCATGGACTCAACTTTCCCCTTCTACCAAATCTTATAAGTCCCTTCCATGGCGAGACTTTAAGTAAAACCGAATCTCCAACTTCGAATGATATCGGTTATCTTTTCTTGTCAGCATAGCTCTTTTAACGATCTTGAGCTGCTAACATCCTTTACTTCAATTCGGCTTAAGTCAACTACTACATCGAACTTGGTTCTCTGAACCACGTAACAAACTCATCGTAGTCGGACTCAATTTGATATGACCTCTAGGGTCGGAATAACAATAATCTTCTTAGTCATTACCGAAACGAAGGTAATGAAGTACTCGAACAATAACGGAATCAATTTCTGGCTTCTTGGTAATCCTTGTGACTTTCCTTGATCCAAGTACGAGTCCTATGCTTCCGGTAGTATAGGCCTCTACTACCATTCACACCTACTCCTACTCGTCCCAAGTATTGTCTCGCAGTTCTCCAAGTCACCATACAAGAATTTCACATAGTCATTCAATTCATCAGATGACAAAACCAGGGTTTATATTATTTCTTAAAATAATTACACAGAGGTTCGAGTTTACCCTATACTACGCCTCTAATAGGCTACACCATAAGTTACTAACTGCATTGCTACTTTATATCTTGGCTTTGAGAATATAAGGTCCTTACTCCTGATCCCTTGTATTTCCATCTGCTTCATTAATGATCATTTGGAATGCCTTTGGTTTTGGTTTCAGTGGAACATTGGGCATTGCTGCCTCTTTCTTCTTTGGGCAGTCTTTCGAAATGTGCCTTCCTCGTTACATCGATAGCACATCCTCTTGTTGGACGGACACTCGTTGGCATAATGCCCAGTCTTTCCACACTTGTAGCAGGTCACCTCTTCGCTACATTTCCCGAAGTGCTTCTTTTTGCACTTCTCGCACCATTTTGCTTCGCCTTCTCCTCCTCCAGCCTTCGAGAACTTTCTTTTCTCGTTGGACCCTGAAGTCTTTTCAAACTTTCTTTTCTCGCCAACTTCAACCTTGCTGGCGGCTCTCCCCTTAATCATATCTTCAACAGACTTGGCAGCCCAGATAGCTACCTCCAAAGTAAGTGCCTGATGTACTGGCACCGCATACTCCCATGGAAGTCCCTTTGCGTACCTGTCAATTTTCGCCAGCTCATTTGGGACAATACGCAAAGCAAACTCCATTTTGTGTGTGAAGTTATTCGTATATTCATCAACGGTCATACTCCCCTTCTTCAACGGTAGAAATTGGTTTTCTAACTCAAGCACGTTTTGGGCCGAGTAGTACTTGCGCTTAAAGTGCACCAAGAACTCTGCCCAAGTCATTTGCAGTGGCTCATTAGGGCTTAGGGTTTTCCCTAATGTATTCCACCAACAAGCAGCACTACCCCTGAACTGACGTACTGCAAAGGTAGTTTGTAACTTGCCTTGGCAATCACAAATCATGAAAGCCAACTCCATTTCCGAGATCCAGTCCATTACTCCGACAGAATCTTCTTTTCCAGTGAAGGTCGATGGCTTGCAAGTCATAAAGTCCTTATACTTGCACCCATTTCTCTCCACTCTACCCACGTGGTTATTTCTCCCAACCACAAACGGTTCACTATGACCAACCGATCTGTTGTTGTTCCCTTCTTCAGATCGATCATTATTTAATTCACGTTGTTCAACAGGAACTGAAGGTTCATCCCTGTTGTTCAGCAACATTTGCCTCAATTCCTCCCTTTGTTCAGCCAACATGGTCTGAATCATAGTTCGTACTCCAGCCATGGTGATGGGTTCTAGTGCAGCTCCTACTATAGGCACCTGTTCCACCACTTGGGGTTGAGGTTGCTGATTTCTATTTACATTTCCAGCTCCACTTCGGGTTCTTGCCATTATAATCTATATACCGAATAAGGCGAATTTAGGTCTTTATCCTTGTTAGACATGTTAATTCACTTATCACTCCGAAACGTTTACATGTTAGTTCTAATCTCGTAATCATACGTTTAGAATCCTACACACATAAGGTTTCCAGATCCGGTCGGCAACAGACCATAGATCCGAACAAATAATGGCATATATGGCAAACATATAACATTTAGCACATAAGGGCATTTTAGGCATCTTTCCTAAAATAAACTAGTGCTCGTGTCTAAAATATGGTAGACACTCATCTCACAATCATCACTTAGCATTCTAAGTTTAAGTCTAGAAATCCTACAAATTCCTAATTCGCTTAAACTAATGCTCTGATACCAACTGTGACATCCCCTAATTTCTCGGCCAGAAAAGACCGATTTAATTTATGCTCTTTGAAATAAAATCAGAGAAATCTTTTTTAAAAGATGTTGCGGAATTAGTCCCCAAAACAAAACATGATAAAAGTTTGTCAAAACCTTTCTTTAAGAAATATATAATCTCCTTTTTATATCAAAACCTCGGGATGTCATGTTCCGATACAGATCAAAAGCGTAAACAAGAGATTATAAGCCTTACCACAGTCATTTATAACTACAGGCCTATAATCCAAAAATCACTCATCATCATCATCCGACTATGCTCGGGGTCCACTACCTGTAATATAAAAAGCTGAGTGGGTCAGGCTTGGAAGCCTGGTGAGCATATAGGGTTTTCAACCCACAATACATAATTTATTATGCTTAAACATCAATCAATCAACCAAATTAACCCTAATTACCCATTCCCGTTATCCTCACCTTACGTCCCTAAAACAACTATCACAAGGGACCTAGCCTAAGGATTTTCATTAGGGGTGACAACTTTGCTTCGGGGGTTCCTCAGCAATTATGCCAAATAAGGCAACCAATATGGTGACAACACTGCTTTCCTCAGCAATTTATGTCAAACAAGACAACCTAACACAAAACGACCAATAAGGTGACAACATTGCTTTCTTCAGCAATTTATGTCAAATAAGGCAAACACCGGGGTGAGAACATTGCTTTTCCCTCAGCAATTTATGTCAAATAAAACAACCAATAATAGGTGACAACATTGCTTTCTTCAGCAATTTATGTCAAATAAGACCACCTGACATAAAACAATCAGTATGGTGACAACATTGCTTTCCCTCAGCAATTTATGTCAAATAAAACAAACACCTGGATGACAACATTGCTTTCCCTCAGCAATTTATGTCAAATAAAACAAACACCGGGGTGACAACATTGTTTTCCTTCAACAATTTATGTCAAATAGACACGAAGTCACATCGTCGTCAAGGTTTATACAACAGGCACTAAGTCCATAGCTGCCAACATACTAAATCCGTAGCTACCAACGTACATCTATACTGTACTAAATTCATAGCTACCAACGTACATCTATACTGTACTTCTATCCCTCATACTTTATCTACCAATGTTTTACCCAACATATTTGAAGATAAAATATATATACATTTTAAATCATTTTAAACATGTATAAAACATTCATTCAACACCCATCTCGAATAAACAAACAACATATATACACATAGCACGTATTTTATATAAAATACTTCATATCTATGTGTAAGATGAAAGTAACTACACACTCACCTGATTTAATGAAAATCGGGCAGCAATTCGTTTCCTAAAACGATCGTTTCTAATAAAACCGGGAGTTTTATTGAGAAACCGGGCTCTGCGAGGGTCGGGCTTCGAAACCGAAAAGATAAATTTTCCGGGCTTCACGGGCACTTCGTGGCGTATTCCGGGGGTTATAATCGATACCGGGGCTTCGGGGGATGTGAAAATAGCCAAAATATTGAAAAAGGGGCCAAAATTGCCAATTTTCCAAAAGTACCCGGAAGATCTCGCAAGCCTTCTATATATAGGCCCGAGGTTCGGACCCGAAGCAGCGAGAAGCAGACACGCGTCGCAGTCTGCGAGGTTCGGAGGCTAAGGCGGTGCGAGGCTCGGACCAGCTGTGAGCTTCGGATTGGTCAGCAGCCTCGGTTCGGACAGATGCTCGCTTCGGATTGGGCCTCCTCCTCGGTCGAATCAGAAGCCTACACGCGGGTCGGATCACGTGGGTTGCATGCGAGGATCACGTGGCTTCTTCGGACACCTTTGCGACACGCGTCGCTTCTCGGACGTGCCACGCAGCAGCTTCGGACACGTGGCCAGCTCCGAGCTAGGGTGACGTGGCAATCACTATTCATGCGATTTTTCTCGAAAATTGTGCCAAATCTTGTAAAATCCATAACTTTCTCATACGAGCTCCATTTTGGACGTTATTTATATGCACGCGTAGAGAAAATTATGCTCTACAATTTCGTTTAGACTTCGTCGGAAAATTTTGATTTATTTTTATATTATTATTTTTAACAGACCGGGATAGGAAATCCGTTAAAAATTCGTAACTTCTTCATCCGACGTCCGTTTTCGTCAGACTTTTTACCGTTGTGCTACTAATGACGAGACCTTCAATTCTCGTTTAGGTCATGTCGGCTAAAAATCACTCGATCTAAAATTCGAGTTTTTAGCTGTTTACTGCTAAGCTGAAACTTTAAAAAATCATAACTTCCTCATACGAAGTCAGATTTGGGCGTTCTTTTTATCGAACTTCTCGGTTTAGCGAATACTACGAGTTTCGTTTAGATCACTAAGGCTAAAAAGTAGTTTATCAAAAACTCACTTTTTACGACATTCGGCACCGTGCCGGTTTGTCGCGAAACTTCGACAGGTCATAACTTCTTCGTTATAACTCGGATTTCGGCATTCTTTATATATCCGTAATCCTTGTCACGACTACTACAACTTTCTCAATAAATATCAGCTTTATCTAAAATTTATTTTCGACGCTCATTTTTAATCTTAATTAATTAAATCCTAATAATTAAGCATAAAACACATAAAACACATAATTTTCACAAAATTCCTTTTCATTTCTACAAAATGAGTCACAAAGGTTAACCTAGACGATCATGTCAATATTAATGCCTAGCCTAGAAACATGGGCATTACAATTCTCTCCCCCTTAGAATGATTCCGTCCCCGGAATCACACATCAGCAAACAAATACGGGTAGCGACTCATCATGTCACTCTCCGTTTTTCCCCAGGTGAGATTTGGCCCATTCGTATGTTTCCAACGCACAAGCACTAAATCGACCATATGGTGTCACAACTTCTTAGTTTTACGGTCAACGATTGCCTCAGGTTCTTCAATTAACCTCTTGTTTTCATCCAACCTTAATTTAGAAATGGGAATTATGTCGGGCACATCTCCCGCGAACTTCCTCAAATAAGACACATAAAAGGTGTTATGAATACCTTCCAGTTCTTCCGGTAATTCTAGCTTGTAAGCTTGATTTCCGATCCTCTGAAGAACTTTAAATGGTCCAATAAATCATGGACTCAACTTTCCCCTTCTACCAAATCTTATAAGTCCCTTCCATGGCGAGACTTTAAGTAAAACCGAATCTCCAACTTCGAATGATATCGGTTATCTTTTCTTGTCAGCATAGCTCTTTTAACGATCTTGAGCTGCTAACATCCTTTACTTCAATTCGGCTTAAGTCAACTACTACATTGAACTTGGTTCTCTGAACCACGTAACAAACTCATCGTAGTCGGACTCAATTTGATATGACCTCTAGGGTCGGAATAACAATAATCTTCTTAGTCATTACCGAAACGAAGGTAATGAAGTACTCGAACAATAACGAAATCAATTTCTGGCTTCTTGGTAATCCTTGTGACTTTCCTTGATCCAAGTACGAGTCCTATGCTTCCGGTAGTATAGGCCTCTACTACCATTCACACCTACTCCTACTCGTCCCAAGTATTGTCTCGCAGTTCTCCAAGTCACCATACAAGAATTTCACATAGTCATTCAATTCATCAGATGACAAAACCAGGGTTTATATTATTTCTTAAAATAATTACACAGAGGTTCGAGTTTACCCTATACTACGCCTCTAATAGGCTACACCATAAGTTACTAACTGCATTGCTACTTTATATCTTGGCTTTGAGAATATAAGGTCCTTACTCCTGATCCCTTGTATTTCCATCTGCTTCATTAATGATCATTTGGAATGCCTTTGGTTTTGGTTTCAGTGGAACATTGGGCATTGCTGCCTCTTTCTTCTTTGGGCAGTCTTTCGAAATGTGCCTTCCTCGTTACATCGATAGCACATCCTCTTGTTGGACGGACACTCGTTGGCATAATGCCCAGTCTTTCCACACTTGTAGCAGGTCACCTCTTCGCTACATTTCCCGAAGTGCTTCTTTTTGCACTTCTCGCACCATTTTGCTTCGCCTTCTCCTCCTCCAGCCTTCGAGAACTTTCTTTTCTCGTTGGACCCTGAAGTCTTTTCAAACTTTCTTTTCTCGCCAACTTCAACCTTGCTGGCGGCTCTCCCCTTAATCATATCTTCAACAGACTTGGCAGCCCAGATAGCTACCTCCAAAGTAAGTGCCTGATGTACTGGCACCGTATACTCCCATGGAAGTCCCTTTGCGTACCTGTCAATTTTCGCCAGCTCATTTGGGACAATACGCAAAGCAAACACCATTTTGTGTGTGAAGTTATTCGTATATTCATCAACGGTCATACTCCCCTTCTTCAACGGTAGAAATTGGTTTTCTAACTCAAGCACGTTTTGGGCCGAGTAGTACTTGCGCTTAAAGTGCACCAAGAACTCTGCCCAAGTCATTTGCAGTGGCTCATTAGGGCTTAGGGTTTTCCCTAATGTATTCCACCAACAAGCAGCACTACCCCTGAACTGACGTACTGCAAAGGTAGTTTGTAACTTGCCTTGGCAATCACAAATCATGAAAGCCAACTCCATTTCCGAGATCCAGTCCATTACTCCGACAGAATCTTCTTTTCCAGTGAAGGTCGATGGCTTGCAAGTCATAAAGTCCTTATACTTGCACCCATTTCTCTCCACTCTACCCTCGTGGTTATTTCTCCCAACCACAAACAATTCACTATGACCAACCGATCTGTTGTTGTTCCCTTCTTCAGATCGATCGTCATTTAATTAACGTTGTTCAACAGGAACTGAAGGTTTATCCCTGTTGTTCAGCAACATTTGCCTCAATTCCTCCCTTTGTTCAGCCAACATGGTCTGAATCATAGTTCGTACTCCAGCCATGGTGATGGGTTCTGGTGCAGCTCCTACTATAGGCACCTGTTCCACCACTTGGGGTTGAGGTTGCTGATTTCTATTTACATTTCCAGCTCCACTTCGGGTTCTTGCCATTATAATCTATATACCGAATAAGGCGAATTTAGGTCTTTATCCTTGTTAGACATGTTAATTCACTTATCACTCCGAAACGTTTACATGTTAGTTCTAATCTCGTAATCATACGTTTAGAATCCTACACACATAAGGTTTCCAGATCCGGTCGGCAACAGACCATAGATCCGAACAAATAATGGCATATATGGCAAACATATAACATTTAGCACATAAGGGCATTTTAGGCATCTTTCCTAAAATAAACTAGTGCTCGTGTCTAAAATATGGTAGACACTCATCTCACAATCATCACTTAGCATTCTAAGTTTAAGTCTAGAAATCCTACAAATTCCTAATTCGCTTAAACTAATGCTCTGATACCAACTGTGACATCCCCTAATTTCTCGGCCAGAAAAGACCGATTTAATTTATGCTCTTTGAAATAAAATCAGAGAAATCTTTTTTAAAAGATGTTGCGGAATTAGTCCCCAAAACAAAACATGATAAAAGTTTGTCAAAACCTTTCTTTAAGAAATATATAATCTCCTTTTTATATCAAAACCTCGGGATGTCATGTTCCGATACAGATCAAAAGCGTAAACAAGAGATTATAAGCCTTACCACAGTCATTTATAACTACAGGCCTATAATCCAAAAATCACTCATCATCATCATCCGACTATGCTCGGGGTCCACTACCTGTAATATAAAAAGCTGAGTGGGTCAGGCTTGGAAGCCTGGTGAGCATATAGGGTTTTCAACCCACAATACATAATTTATTATGCTTAAACATCAATCAATCAACCAAATTAACCCTAATTACCCATTCCCGTTATCCTCACCTTACGTCCCTAAAACAACTATCACAAGGGACCTAGCCTAAGGATTTTCATTAGGGGTGACAACTTTGCTTCGGGGGTTCCTCAGCAATTATGCCAAATAAGGCAACCAATATGGTGACAACACTGCTTTCCTCAGCAATATATGTCAAACAAGACAACCTAACACAAAACGACCAATAAGGTGACAACATTGCTTTTTTCTTCAGCAATTTATGTCAAATAAGGCAAACACCGGGGTGAGAACATTGCTTTTCCCTCAGCAATTTATGTCAAATAAAACAACCAATAATAGGTGACAACATTGCTTTCTTCAGCAATTTATGTCAAATAAGACCACCTGACATAAAACAATCAGTATGGTGACAACATTGCTTTCCCTCAGCAATTTATGTCAAATAAAACAAACACCTGGATGACAACATTGCTTTCCCTCAGCAATTTATGTCAAATAAAACAAACACCGGGGTGACAACATTGTTTTCCTTCAACAATTTATGTCAAATAGGCACGAAGTCACATCGTCGCCAAGGTTTATACAACAGGCACTAAGTCCATAGCTGCCAACATACTAAATCCGTAGCTACCAACGTACATCTATACTGTACTAAATTCATAGCTACCAACGTACATCTATACTGTACTTCTGTCCCTCATACTTTATCTACCCATGTTTTACCCAACATATTTGAAGATAAAATATATATACATTTTAAATCATTTTAAACATGTATAAAACATTCATTCAACACCCATCTCGAATAAACAAACAACATATATACACATAGCACGTATTTTATATAAAATACTTCATATCTATGTGTAAGATGAAAGTAACTACACACTCACCTGATTTAATGAAAATCGGGCAGCAATTCATTTCCTAAAACGATCGTTTCTAATAAAACCGGGAGTTTTATTGAGAAACCGGGCTCTGCGAGGGTCGGGCTTCGAAACCGAAAAGATAAATTTTCCGGGCTTCACCGGCACTTCGTGGCGTATTCCGGGGGTTATAATCGATACCGGGGCTTCGGGGGATGTGAAAATAGCCAAAATATTGAAAAAGGGACCAAAATTGCCAATTTTCCAAAAGTAACCGGAAGATCTCGCAAGCCTTCTATATATAGGCCCGAGGTTCGGACCCGAAGCAGCGAGAAGCAGACACGCGTCGCAGTCTGCGAGGTTCGGAGGCTAAGGCGGTGCGAGGCTCGGACCAGCTGCGAGCTTCGGATTGGTCAGCAGCCTCGGTTCGGACAGATGCTCGCTTCGGATTGGGCCTCCTCCTCGGTCGAATCAGAAGCCTACACGCGGGTCGGATCACGTGGGTTGCATGCGAGGATCACGTGGCTTCTTCGGACACCTGTGCGACACGCGTCGCTTCTCGGACGTGCCACGCAGCAGCTTCGGACACGTGGCCAGCTCCGAGCTAGGGTGACGTGGCAATCACTATTCATGCGATTTTTCTCGAAAATTGTGCCAAATCTTGTAAAATCCATAACTTTCTCATACGAGCTCCATTTTGGACGTTATTTATATGCACGCGTAGAGAAAATTATGCTCTACAATTTCGTTTAGACTTCGTCGGAAAATTTTGATTTATTTTTATATTATTATTTTTAACAGACCGGGATAGGAAATCCGTTAAAAATTCGTAACTTCTTCATCCGACGTCCGTTTTCGTCAGACTTTTTACCGTTGTGATACTAATGACGAGACCTTCAATTCTCGTTTAGGTCATGTCGGCTAAAAATCACTCGATCTAAAATTCGAGTTTTTAGCTGTTTACTGCTAAGCTGAAACTTCAAAAAATCATAACTTCCTCATACAAAGTCAGATTTGGGCGGTCTTTTTATCGAACTTCTCGGTTTAGCGAATACTACGAGTTTCGTTTAGATCACTAAGGCTAAAAAGTAGTTTATCAAAAACTCACTTTTTACGACATTCGGCACCGTGCCGGTTTGTCGCGAAACTTCGACAGGTCATAACTTCTTCGTTATAACTCGGATTTCGGCATTCTTTATATATCCGTAATCCTTGTCACGACTACTACAACTTTCTCAATAAATATCGGCTTTATCTAAAATTTATTTTCGACGCTCATTTTTAATCTTAATTAATTAAATCCTAATAATTAAGCATAAAACACATAAAACACATAATTTTCACATAATTCCTTTTCATTTCTCCAAAATGAGTCGCAAAGGTTAACCTAGGCTATCATGTCAATATTAATGCCTAGCCTAGAAACACGGGCATTACAAAATGGTTGTATTCGGAGTTTTTGTGTACATATTCCGATTCCGAAATGGGCCTGTCCATCTTCGGTTTCTGAGCTTAGTCTGTATATATATAGTGCATTGTATTCTTTCTTTTGTATCGATCTTTTCATAACCGTCCAGTATTTATAGAATAGTTCCGAATTGCAAATTGTTGTTTGTGCTTTGTTATTGAAGATTGAGCTTATTTCATTCCATATCATTCTTGTTAACTGAATTGTTTTAGCATTTCATATTGAATATAGAATCTATCGGTCTTTATTAAGAAACTGTGAAAGGCTTCTTTTAGTAGGATTTAAGGTTGGCTTTAGCTTCAAAGAGATTCTGAAACTTAACATAAGTCCGAAAATCTGAATGAAGTACTTGTTTGACCGGTGTAGTCATAATAACAAGTAAGCTTTGGAAATGTTTTGAAGTAACTAGGTATTTATGAAAATGTTCAACAGGAAATCTCATTTTAAATTTTTTGAAAAACCTGGATCTATTGGGAAGAAATGACTTGGGATTAGAACATTTCATTAAGATCACACAAAGGAAAAATGAGATTTCGAACAGTCATGGTACAAATCAAAAAGAGTGTATCCATCAATTCAGTAGGTAAATATCTAGAACAAAAAATTGTTCACCGTTAATTCAACAAGTAAAAATCTAGAACAATAAATTATTAACCTTCAATTCAGAAATGGTAGTCAGATTTTGGGTTTCACTCAAAATCACGGTGATAACAATTTCAAGATCATAAACACAGATGTTTTGTAACCTAAACCTCAGTGGTAATACCTAAGAGTCTTAAGGGTTACAATTGTGAACACGAAATTGATGGAGAATAATAGATTGGGAGTAGAATGGTTAGGAGTTTCACGAAAATCATGGTGATAATGATTTTACGATCACAAACTAGAGTTTTGTAATCCTATATCGAAATTGGTTCGTTTCAATAATCAGGGGATTACATGGAAGATGTGATAAGATATGGTAGAAAGAAGTTGTGAAGTCGACCGTTAATTCCTTATGTCATGTTGAAATTCAGAAATGAATTTCCTTGCAAACCTTTGAAAAGAAAATATTTTTGATGTTTTTTGTTTTTTGAATGCAACAATAGAGAAAATATTTTTGAGATTTGTGGAAGTTCTGAACAGAAAATACAGAAATGAAGAAAATATTTTTTAAATTTTAAATTGCGAAAAGGAAAAATAAAGAAAAATATGTTTGGATTTCTGAAAAATAAATGATTCTGAAGTCCGAATAGACAGTTACTTCAGAAGTACTCTGAAGTTCGGAATAAATCGGAAGTGAACAGTTAATTCTGATAGATTCCGAAGATCAGAACCACTCGAAATGCTAAAATAACCTGCTTTACTGCGAAGACGATTTCGGAACCGAGTCAGCTTCAATCATCCCCAACCCTTGTACGATCCGAGTGAAAGATGCTTCAGGTAATGCTTTGGTGAATATATCAGCTAACTGACCTGAGGAACGGATGAAGTGAACTTCAATGTTGCCATCTTCGACATGATCCTTTATGAAGTGGTATCTCAGTTCTATATGCTTCGTTTTTGAATGGTGCACCGGATTGTGCCATATTCTAATGGCACTTTCGGAATCACAATATAAGGGAATTCTCTTCATGTTGGTTCTGTAGTCCTGCAATTAATTCTGCATCCATACCACTTGAGATGTACATGAAGCCGATGTAATATATTTCGCTTCTGTTGTAGATAAAGACACACATGTTTGTTTTTTGGATTGCCAGCTGACAAGCTTGCCATCCAGAAACTGACATCCACCTGATGTGCTCTTCCGATCAAGGCGACAACCACCAAGTTCAACGTTCGAATATGCTTGCATGAAGAATCCCTAATTTGAGGGATACCATATTCCGAGTGATGTTGTTCTTTTGAGGTATCGAAATATGTTCTTCACGGCTAACATATGAGGTTCACGGGGATTCGCCTGAAACCTGGCATAATAACAGACAAAAAAAATTATATCATGACAACTTGATGTTAGATACATTAATGCTCCGATCATCTGAAGAAATAATGTGATATCTACTGCTGGCTTGTCCAAGGAAGGAGTGATTTTCGTTCCGAAAGTCATAGGAACCTTGACCTTTGAATCACCCACCATTCCGAATTTTGCAAGCAAGGTCTTCGTGTAGGCTTATTGGTTGATAAATATGATGGGTTTGAGCCATAAGAACTTTCCTATGTGCACATGCAAACCCTAATTGCGTGGATCTAGGTTTCTCTAATTGAACATGCATTGAATCCAAGACTTGCAATACTAGATCTAATGTAATATATTGAATCTAATCATATGAAATCAGATCTGAAAGAATACCTTGAATTACTTGCTTGATACTTCTTCTTCTTGGAGCTTAGAGTCACAATTGTCACTCCTCTAATGGCTTACAAACACCAAATAGCAAGAAGATGATCTTGAGAGAGAGGGAGGAGGGATAGAAATCGGCCCTAGGGTTCCTTGGCTTGCAAGAGTGCCGATTTCTCCACCCCAAGGGTCCTATTTATACTATGAGCTATTAGGGTTTCTCCTTTAACCCTAATTGAATGACTTAGGCCCTAAGCAATCCAAGATCCTTCTAGATACAAGGCTTGGACGAATTTAAGGTTCCCAAACCCTAAATTTCGTCCACCCTCATGTCCATAAGGATACATAGCCCAAAATACAACTATCACACATTTGACAGTTTATGCCCCTGTATTCAATTAACCTCTTTAAGTCACCAAATTAATTCTCAATTAATATATGACTTATATTAATCAAATAACATTATTATTTCTTTAATATATTATTCTCATAATATATTAACAATAATATCTCTTCTCTCTTAACAAATCATCCTGTCAAGTTGCTATGGTGAAGGCAACCCAAAAGGACCATGCATAACCGGGTCAAGTACTTACCAAATATAGTTACAGCCTTAGACACTAATCCAACAGTCTCCCACTTGGATAAGTCTAGTAACTATATATGCAAATATAATCCGATTAGCAATCGTAGCTCTCAAAGACGCTGTCAACTCTGATCTTATCAGTATCCTGTCCTTTAGATAAGGGATCGTATAATCCTCTGTTCTAGATATCGTGCGGACAATTACATGGAACATGGTCATACTTATTGTCCTGCAATTTTGTTTCTCGATCTCAGATTCATTTGACATAGAACTTAATCGAACACATCAATTTAGTTCTGACCGGGCCCGGCACATAAGTCAAATCAAATCATCGAGGGGCCCTGATATCGCTTTTACCCTCTTAGGATAAAAGGAACAGATAAACTTCGACTTATATGCATTTATTATCCACTAATCAAAATTACACACAACAATACGTTTTATAACATCAAGTTACTGATGCGTTTGCGTATTATCAATGCATAACCAATTAACAAACAATAAACCATATATCTAGGTTTTAAGACTATATGATATTACCATCTTGTGATCACTCGTGATAAATTCCATGAAGTGATTCCAACAAGTGCGGGTTTATTCCAATGCTCAAATCAAGTTCATAAGCACTCATGAACGTTGCAGCAAACCTTTGCAATGTCTAATACACTTTAGACAATCTACACACCAATTCATGACAGTCTTCATTCATATCTACTTCCAACATATGAACGACTGTGGACTATTCGAATAATTCGATTATTATCAAATAATTAATTACTCAGGAAGTCAAAACATGCAAAATGAAACAATAGTTAAACAATTAACATAAGACAGTAGCTTTACTTATAAATAATACTCCTTTATTTAATCATCAAATGTCAATTACATTTATCTATTACACGTTTCCAAACTATCTAATCTAAACTAATATTGTCCTTTAGCCCAATGCTCCTAGCGTGCTGCAAATGCTTAACCCTGCTAAGTCCCTTCGTAAGCGGATCTGCTGGGTTATCCTCTGACGATACCCTCTTTACCACGAGGTGTCCTTCTTCTACTCGATGTCTAATAAAATGATATTTTCTGTCGATATGTCGAGATCTACCATGATCCCTCGGTTCCTTGGTCAAGGCAACCGCTCCTTCATTATCACATAAAATTTCCATAGGCTCCTTTATGGTAGGCACAACTCCAAGATCACCAATGAAGTTCTTCAACCACATAGCCTCCTTTGACGCTTCGCTCGCTGCAATGTACTCTGATTCGCACGTTGAATCAGCTACTGTTTCTTGCTTGGAACTTTTACAAGTCACCGCTCCCCCATTAAGGGTAAAGACCCAGCCCGACTGTGAACGGTAGTTGTCCCTTTCGGTCTGAAAACTGGCATCACTATACCCTCGCACCTTTAAGTCATCACTCCCTCCGAGGACTAAAAACCATTCCTTGGTCCTCCGAAGGTACTTAAGTATATTCTTGACCGCAATCCAATGAGCTCTGCCCGGGTTCCCTTGATATCTACTGACCATGCTCAAAGCAAAGGCCACATCAGGGCGAGTACAAGTCATAGCGTACATGATTGAGCCAACTGCGGAAGCATAGGGTATTCGGCTCATCTCAGCTATCTCGGCTTCTGTACTCGGGCTTTGAGTCTTACTCAATTTGGCATGACTCTGTATCGGTAGTTCTCCCTTTTTCGAGTTTTCCATACTAAAACGTTTTAGTACCTTATCCAAGTAAGTATTCTGACTAAGTCCTATTAGTCTCTTACTTCGTTCTCTCACTATCCTTATTCCTAAAATATAGGAAGCCTCTCCGAGGTCCTTCATAGCGAAACACTTCCCGAGCCAGGACTTAACCTCCTGCAGAGTCGGGACGTTGTTTCCTATGAGCAGTATGTCATCGACATACAAAACGAGAAAGCTAACTATACTCCCACTGGCCTTGACATATACACATGATTCATCTTCACTTCGTACAAATCCAAACTCTTTGACTTTCTCATCGAAGCAAAGATTCCATCTGCGAGACGCTTGCTTAAGCCCATAAATGGACTTCTCAAGCTTACACACTCTATTGGGATGCTTTGGATCGACAAAACCCTCTGGCTGAGCCATGTAAACATCCTCAGCCAACTTCCCATTAAGGAAAGCGGTTTTTACATCCATTTGCCATATTTCATAGTCATGAAATGCAGCAATGGCTAGCATCACCCTAATAGACTTTATTTTCGCAACTGGTGAGAAGGTTTCGTCGTAGTCAACTCCAGGAGTCTGAGTGAAACCCTTCGCAACCAATCGCACCTTATAAGTGTGCACGTTCCCATCCACGTCGGTCTTCTTCTTGAAGATCCACTTGCACCCGACCGTCTTACGACCTGGTACATTGTCAACCAAATTCCAAACTTGGTTGTCATACATGGACTGAATCTCGCTGTCCATCGCCTCTTTCCATTTTACAGACTCTGGGCCTGCCATGGCTTCCTTATAGCTATTAGGTTCATCTAGATTTATTAGTGTACCATCACTAATATACGTGTCCCCTTCGGTAGTAATATGAAAACCATAAAACTGGGGATGAACTCTAACTCTTTTGGAACGTCTAAGAGGTAAGGACTCGTCAATTGGTTCAACCGGAGTTTCCTCCTCGGGTTGAGCGCCAGTGTTAGAGGTTCCTTCATCGCTAGATTCTTGAATCTCTTCAAGATCGACTTGCCTCCCACTGTCTCCTTGGCTTATGAGTTCTCGCTCTCGGAAAACCCCTCTCCTCGCAACGAAGACAACATTGTCACTTGGTCTATAGAAGAGATATCCAAAGGATTTCTGTGGGTAGCCGATGAATATACATCGCTCACTACGAGGTTCGAGCTTGTCGTGAGTTTCTCGTCTTACGAAAACTTCACAGCCCCAAACCTTGATATGTGCCAACGAGGGAGCTTTCCCTGTCCACATCTCGTGAGGTGTTTTGGCAACCTTCTTTGTGGGTACTAAATTAAGGATATGGGCAGCAGTCTCTAAGGCATACCCCCAGAATGAGATAGGTAGTGAAGCACGACTCATCATAGAACGAACCATGTCTAGCAAGGTTCGATTACGCCTCTCAGCTACACCATTCAATTGTGGTGTCCTAGGTGGCGTCAATTGTGAAACTATTCCACATTCCTTGAGGTAGTCGTGGAATTCAAGACTTAGGTACTCTCCACCTCGATCAGATCAAAGCATCTTGATTTTCCTGCCCAATTGATTCTCCACTTCTTGTTTAAACTCTTTGAACTTTTCAAAGGTTTCTGACTTGTGCTTGATTAAGTAGATATACCCATATCTGCTATAATCATCTGTGAAAGTCACATAGAAGCGATGTGCATCCCTTGTGGTGGATCTAAAGGGTCCACATACATCTGTATGTATGAGATCCAATAAACCCTCACCCCTCGCACAAGTGCCAGTGAAGGGTGACTTGGTCATCTTTCCAAGTAAACAAGATTCGCACGTGTCATCTTCCCTAAGGTCGAACGACTCCAACACTCCATCCTTTTGGAGTTGGGCTATGCGCTTCTTGTTGACATGTCCAAGACGACAATGCCACAAGGATGCTTTATCCATACCATTGGAAGAATCCATACACAACACATCATTTCCTAGGTTATCTATAACCATAACAGTTTCATAAATTCCATTACAAGGCATTGCTTCAAAATATAAAACACCATTTAGATAAGCATAAATCGAACCATTCTCATTATTAAACGAATATCTAAATCCTTGTCTAAATAAACCATGAAAAGAAATGATGTTTCTTGCCATATCTGGCGAGTAGCAACAATTATTTAATTCTAAATTCAAACCATTCCTAAGCTCTAAAGAATACACTCCAATCTTGGTGACAGGCGACGTTCTTCTGTTTCCCATGATCAGATTTATTCTTCCAAGCTCCACATCCCTATTTCTTCCTAGTCCCTGCAAATCAGAACAAATGTGGTAACCACACCCTGTATCAAGAACCCAAGAAATAACATGAGATGAATCATTAGATTTAATTGTGTAAATACCTGCAAAAGATGGCATGATCTTCCCATCCTTGATGGCTTGCAGATATTCCGGGCAGCTTCTCTTCCAATGCCCTATTTTGTGGCAATGGTGGCACTCTGCCTTCTTTGGGTTTGGGTTGGGCTTAGCAGGATCAACCTTGGTCCCACTAGAGGAGGAACCATTTTGGGACTTTCCTTTGTGGTGGTTCTTTGAAAAAGCCTTTCTCTTCTTGCCCCTTCCCTGTCCAATAGCCAAAACAGGAGCAACAGGTGGATTGGGAGTTGGTGCAACAGACTTGTCCTTGAGGTTGCTCTCAGCAGTCCTCAGGAGCCCTTGGAGTTTGCTTAGGGTGACCTCTTCCTTGTTCATGTGGTAGGTCATCCTAAATTGGTTGTAGCATGAGGGCAAGGAGTGAAGAACAATGTCGATAGCCAAATCTTCCCCAAAGTTGACATTCAACTTGCGAAGACGATCAACATACCTTTGCATCTTTTGCAAGTGCACAGTAAGAGACTCTCCACTTCCCATTTTAGCAGTAATCATATTCGTTATGATTTCATAGCGCTCTTGCCTCGTGCTTTGGTGATACCTCTCCATCAAGTCTAGATGCATCTCATAAGGATACATGTCCTCATAGGACTTTTGGAATTCTGAGTTCATTGTGGCTATCATGATGCAATGGACCTTCGTTGCATCACGCTCATGGTTCTCAAAGACAGCCATTTCTTCAGGAGTAGCAGTTTCTGGATTGATCTTTTCGAGCTTCTCATCGAGAACATACTCTTTGTCCTCGTAACGCGCGATTGTGCGAATGTATCTTATATTCGCTAAAGTTCGTTCCATCGAATGTCACTTTTTGACAAAGGCTCATTAGAGGAAATGAGCTAGCAGCTGTGTTGTTTGCGTTAGACATCTACAAATAGAAAGAACAAAGTTTGATTAGATTAAGTCCCTAATTAACACCCAAAAATAAAATTAGGGCTAGGACCCAACAACATTATTTACACATTAGAAAAGGGATGCCGTAATCCAACATGCAAATAATTTGGAGGTAAGTGAATGACGATTCACTAATTCTTCACCATGAAAAACATAAGCTTTAAGTTTTAAATGTATTGAGAATTCCTAGATTTCATTGAGATTCATTGAACCTTTCAATGGCATGTTTAAATCTCGATATGCCCCTCTCGTTTGTGACTGGGATGCCGAGGATCACAAAGTGGGTGTGAATAACCATGCAAATGTACAAGGTGCCCCCACTGTTACAGTTACCTATTCAATGTGCTGGTTAACCACACACGCTCCATTGAACTATAACAAACAACGAGTCACCCTTTGCCACCTTTGCTTAGAACCCAATTAATGTGCCTGTTAACCACACGCGCTCCATTAATGTCTTAGCGAGGGTACAAAGTGTAATTTCATGGGATTGCATCAATTCACTTTTCCTAAAGTAACTAAGATTGGGAATTTTATAAAACATGTTTAGTTACTTTATATAGATTTATTATACTTATTAATGAAAGGAGGTTTGCCCTATCCTACACGTTCGGCTAACGACCCTCCACCAGTCAAGCAAGCGGTGGGTGTAAATGTACACCCATTAAGCGCCATTTTATAGGCATCAACCTTATACCCACCTTATAGACCGGCTTCGTGAATGAGGCCTACTAACGGTAAGACTAGCATTGTAAATCATACATACATATATATATATATATATATATATATATATATATATATATATATATATTAAGCTTGTAATAATATAATTGTATAGGGTTGAATTTTAAACTTGTAAAATTCTAGGGATTGAAATTTAAAATTATCCAAATTAAACTTTTAATCACAAAATTTAAAATTTCAAAGCTTGAGGACAAGTCTTGAATCTTTTCAAAGCATAAGGATCAAATAGCAAATAATATAAATCATCTAATTAGATTATCTCAATTTGATCTTATTTAATGTTACTTGCAAAACAATTTACCAATTCAATTCAAATAATCAACAATTATCATATAAGGAAATTATTATTCAACTAATTGGTAATTATCTTTTGTTAGGTCAAGAATATACTCATATATATGATTCAAATCGGATTTTAATGACCCAAAACAGTTAAGGCAAGTATCCTCAAGTAAAACAGCAAGAAATCCCGAAACTTCCTCCTTCTGACGCTCGAACTCGCCGAGTACCTCTATGTACTCGCCGAATTGGAGCTTACTCGCCGAGTCCACAGTGGAACTCGCCGAGTACAGCAGTCAGAATCACAAAATCGAATTTTTCAAGCAACAATCAATCAACCAATGCATCAATTCAATAGAAATCAATCAAAGCTCTGATACCACTGATGGGTTTGAGCCATAAGAACTTTCCTATGTGCACATGCAAACCCTAATTGCTTGGATCTAGGTTTCTCTAATTGAACATGCATTGAATCCAAGACTTGCAATACTAGATCTAATGTAATATATTGAATCTAATCATATGAAATCAGATCTGAAAGAATACCTTGAATTACTTGCTTGATACTTCTTCTTCTTGGAGCTTAGAGTCACAATTGTCACTCCTCTAATGGCTTACAAACACCAAATAGCAAGAAGATGATCTTGAGAGAGAGGGAGGAGGGATAGAAATCGGCCCTAGGGTTCCTTGGCTTGCAAGAGTGCCGATTTCTCCACCCCAAGGGTCCTATTTATACTATGAGCTATTAGGGTTTCTCCTTTAACCCTAATTGAATGACTTAGGCCCTAAGCAATCCAAGATCCTTCTAGATACAAGGCTTGGACGAATTTAAGGTTCCCAAACCCTAAATTTCGTCCACCCTCATGTCCATAAGGATACATAGCCCAAAATACAACTATCACACATTTGACAGTTTATGCCCCTTTATTCAATTAACCTCTTTAAGTCACCAAATTAATTCTCAATTAATATATGACTTATATTAATCAAATAACATTATTATTTCTTTAATATATTATTCTCATAATATATTAACAATAATATCTCTTCTCTCTTAACAAATCATCCTGTCAAGTTGCTATGGTGAAGGCAACCCAAAAGGACCATGCATAACCGGGTCAAGTACTTACCAAATATAGTTACAGCCTTAGACACTAATCCAACAAAATATGTCTGCTGAACTCTGTCTAATGTTTAAACCAAGGAAAAAGTTAATTGGACCCATCAAACTCATTTCAAATTTAGTTTCCATTAAGTTTCGAAATTCAGATGTTAATCTTGGATTAGTGGATCCAAAAATAATGTCATCAACATAAATCTGAACGATCATTAAATGGTCACCATCTTTCTTCTGAAAGAAGGTTGGGTCAACAGAACCTTATTTAAATTTTGATTGTTTAAGAAAAAAAGTCAGAGTTTCATACCATGCACGAGGTGCTTGTTTCAGAGCATACACTGCATTGTCTAGAATGTAACACTGATTGGGGTATTTATTATTAACAAATCCTAGTGGTTGTTCCACATAGTCTGCTTCCTCTAGTTCGTCATTTAGAAATGCGCACTTCACATCCATTTGATAGACTTCAAAGTTTTTGTGAGCGGCATATGCTAGAAAGATCCGAACGGATTCAAGTCTTGCCACCGGAGCAAACGTCTCTTTGTAGTAAATGCCTTCTTCTTGGCAGTAGCCTTTAACTACCAGACGATCTTTGTTTCAAATGACATTCCCTTCTTTATCGATTTTATTTCTGAACACCCACTTCATACCAACAAGCGAAGCATTTTCTGGAGTGGGAACCAATCTTCATACTTTAATCCTTTCAAACTCAGTTAGCTCCTCTTGCATCGCCTGAACCGAATCTGCATGATCAAGCGCTACTTTAAGGGTTTTAGGTTCAATTTTAGAAACAAAATAATTAAACATGCAAAATTCTAATTTGGAAAATAAAGCATTTTGTTTTTCTTTTTGCTGTGAGCGTTTGAGAACCCCTGAGAAAGTGTTTCTGATCACTTGGGATTTCGGATGATCTTTGGCCCACTTTGTTAATGGAGGGAAGTTTTGATCGTAAATGGGATCAATTTCAGCAACAACTTCCTCAAATTCTGATTGAGTGTCGGAGTCGTTAGGATCATGATCCTCCCCTAGACATTATCACTTGGTTCAGCGGTTAGTGTGGAACTCTCCCCCATGAATGTAGCATCATTATGAGGTTCAGAAGGAGATGGAGGATCGGTTGAATCTGGAATCGGTTGTTCGTTCTAAGTTTCAATGTCTTCAGCAATATCATCAATTATGTTCATCAATTCATCTTCCTGATTGTCTTTGGCTTCGGATTCCAAAGTGATTGCCTTTTCAGGTTCATCAAACAAATTCATAAAATCTTCATATAGATTCATGAGTGGAACAATTTCTGAATTTGTTGATGGAAAGATCTCATCAGATTGACAATTGCTCTTCTAATATTTCTGTATGTAGTTGTCATCGAAAGTGACATAGTTGCTTTCTTCAATTTTCTTGGATCTTTTGTTCAGAACACGGTATGCCTTTGATGTCAAAGAATATCCCAGAAAGATACCTTCGTCAGCTTTTTCAGCAAATTTGTTCTGATGTTCCTTGGAATTGAATATAAAGCACCTAGATCCAAACACGTGGAAAAATTTAACATTAGGTTTCCGATTGTTTAGGATCTCATATGGAGTAATTAGAAAACGTTTATTTATGTAAGAGCGGTTCTGAGTGAAACAAGCTGTAGCTTTGGCATCTACCCAGAAATACAAAGGTAGATTCGCAAACGAGAGCATTGTCCTTGCAGCTTCACAGAGAGAACAGTTTCTTCTTTCAACTACACCATTCTGCTGTGGAGTGTAAGGTGAAGAGAAGTTGTGAGAAATTCCTTTGTTCGTCAAAAACTCTTTTAATGCGTGATTTTTAAATTTCGAACCGTTATCGGTTCTTATATTCCGAACAAGCTTTCGTAACTGCAGCTCCAGTTGCTTGATAAAATCGATCAGCTTTTGAGTAGCTTCTAATTTCTGTTTAAGAAAGAATGCCCAAAAAAATTGTGAAAAATCATCAACAATAACCAAAATATATTTGTTACCGCCACTGCTTTCTATTGCTGATGGACCACAAAGATCAATATGCATTAACTCAAGTGGTTCGATGATCTTGGTATTCATGATGGACCACAAAGATCAATATGCATTAACCATCGGGTTGGAATACCCCAGAACCTCAACCATCGGGTTGGAATGCCAACATACTATGGGTCCAGTCAACCGCCGGGTTGGAATACCCCAGGCCCTCAACCATCGGGTTGGAATGCCAACATACTATGGGTCCAGTCAACCATCGGGTTGGGATACCCCAGGCCCTCAACCATCAGGTTGGAATGCCAACATACTATGGGTCTAATCATCCTCGGGATGGAATTCCCCGCGGGCCCATTCAACCATCGGGTTGGTATGCACCGGCATGTTGACTTACGCACAAAGCAGTGAAGCCTCAGCCACCGACCAAACATGTGCATATATAACAGATAATCATATAGTAGTCTACAGCCAGTCAAACAGATCTACAGACCACTAAACGTAGCATTATCCTAGCTACCAGGATACTGATCTAACATATCATAACATCATAGCAACATCCTATCTACCAGGATACCGATCTAACGGATCATAACATCATAGCAACGTCCTATCTACCAGGATACCGATATAACAGATCATAACAGTATAGTAGCATGCATAACAGGATATCAATCCAATGGGTCGGCATTGGTGCCTTCGACCCACAAGTATAGTGAGGACAACTCACCTCGAATGATGAAGCTCACAGAAAGAAATCCCTAGTTGCTGCCCTGGCGACTCCCTGAGCTATCAGAACAAAATCACACCCAATTAGCAATTGGGTTCCAATCTATGGTCCATAATCCATACTTGGGGTAAAATGACCATTTTACCCCTGGCCCAACTTGAACCAAGACTGAGGCCCAAAACCAAAAGATCCACAAAGGCCCACTAATGGCCTAATTTTCCAAATTGAGCTCAACCCCCATATGTGCCTTATTCTAAATCCCAATAATTTACTTAGTCCCAAAAAGTTAATCTCAGATGGTACAAAAGGCTTAAAGCAATAAGGTGGCCCAAAGATGTGAAGCCCGACAACACAACAAGCCCAAGCCCAGCTGAACGTCGTATGCGGGATATACATTCAGCTACGGTGGGCGTACTCGACGAAACCTGGTCGCTACCAAATCAAGGTACGTTGGGCGTACGGCCAGTTACGCGGGGTGTAACCTGGATTAATCCAAAATCATTTTTTAGCTTAACCACTTAAGCACTTTGCATCCAAACTTTAGAGAACCTCAAAATAAAGCTCTTAATGCATAAAGTCGGCACCTTTATGCATTTGCATGACTTACTGGGACCCAACAACCATCTTAATCCATTAAGACCCATTCTAACCCAACTAAAACATGCATGGACCAAAAGCAATGATCAAGATACCATTTTTATGATCTTATAAACTCAGAAATGGAAAGATATAACAACCTCAGCTCCTGGAGTGACTCAAACTCACAAGGAGGACTCAAAGCCCAGAAATAAGCACAAATCTAGCCCTAAAACCATAAAGCATAACAAGAAGCCAAGGTATGAACTTGATTCCTTAAATGAGCTGGAAATAAAGCCAAGAGTCTGGATCTATAAGTATTCCTTTGAGTCACAAGCTAGCACCAAGCACCTATTCCTTAAAAATGAGCAAAGCACACCAAAATACACACTTAGATCTCTTAAACACTCAATAAAAGGTTAGGGTTTCCGAAATGAGGCTAGAAGTCAATGGAGGTTGAGAAATTAAAGAGCCTTGAGCTCATAAAGATGTTTAAATAGTGCCCAAACCCTAAAAATTAGGGTTTGGAACTCTGCTCATTACGCTGGGCGTACTCACCCAGACACGTGCCATCTACCATGCATGCATGGGACTGCTTTGCCATTCTTTTCCATTAGGGGCCATTTCTGCCAATAACTTTCAATTGCCATAACTTCCTCATCGTAGGTCCGCTTCCAACGAACCTTATATCCACAGAAAGGTGGCAAGAAGCCCTACGCTTATAACAATACACCATAGCCTTAAAACTTCCCGAACAAAACCCAAAATTCATAAAAGGCCGAGTTATCAAATTATGATTATACCCTTGGGCTCCAGAAACACCATCGAACACTTGGATCACTTAAACCATAACACCCACATCCGAAAAGGGTCAAATCATTCCTTCCCCAAGGCCATAAGCCTCATGACGACTGATGATTGGGCTGCATGAAATAGATTACTCATTAGTATTATACCAGTTACCCTATGAAATAGAAATTATTAATTCATTTTGTTAAATGAATTAATGACTTAAAATACAAATTATTAATTCATTTTGTTAAAAAGTTAACCTACTAAGATAAAAAAAAATATCAATAACATGTATCACTACAGTTAGAATAATTCTTAAACAGTGCAATTGACACATTCTTTTTTGAACAATACAACCAAATTCTTAAAGAATGGTAAACAAGAACTTTTAGAATTCAAAAAGAATATGAATCACACAGTGTAGAAAGGTAAAAGAATCCCCAATGCGTTTCTCAAACAATATCTTTCATTATATACGAAAAAAAATGTAATTCTCATTTTATTTTCTACTAAAACAGCCCCTTAGACAAAATTCTAAAAGAATTCCGAATATATGCAATAACATGATGTGTTTCACTAACTATACAAACACCTAGTCGGAAAAAAAAACATTATTTAACTTTTAAGATATTTGAAATCAAAATAATGGCTTCCTACTTATAAAAAACGAATTCCATGATTTTGTTTAATAAATAGAGATCATATTATAGGTATGAGCTGGATTATTCTATTTTGTAAGTAAACATTCAAAACATATAATAATATATGTTTCCAGTGATAATGTTGATACTTCCAACAATAGAAATTCTAATTTACCAAATTCAAAAGAACTAATAAAATTAAAACATTCAATGAAATATTACATCAAGAAATCCTTTGAAAAACATTATTGTTCCTATTAATAAGAACACCATATCGGGAGTGAGGATTTATATGAAGAAGGTCATACGAGGAGAGATGATTTATCTCTAGAATGACATGCTATATACTCTTCAGATATAATATCATTTTTTTTAATAAATTAAAAAAGAAGAGTTCATTGAAGCATTACATCGAACGGTGTATGAGCATACTGAATATGCAAATTTAGTAAGAACAAAAATTGTCGTTGCTTTTTCTAACTTTGGAAATTCGGGGGGACTTTGCCCAACTTTGATCTCAAAGTTTTCCACTAAAACAAGATTGGAATACAACATCATCTAAAATACAAAAGAAATTATTAAAATAAATATTAATAAGGAAAAGGGGAAATATGCAAATGAGTTCATAGTTGTCAACTAGTAAATGGATTTAACTTTTTGCCTAAAAAATGGTTGCTTTCAGAGGATTTTTCAACACCACATTAAGTCATCGACAATTGCAACAAAAAAATTTCAGTTACACATAATAAGATCAAACCCTAAATTCCAAAAAAAAATCTAACCTGATTGTTAATTAGATGCCACTTGGAACTCTGGTTCCTCCTCCGGCACCCGATGCAGTAATACCTCGTTGCCTTCATTCATACTAAGAGGTGATCCAATAACAGTTTCCTCACCCTTATCATCTTAATCGTTCACTTGGTTGCTATAAACACAGGTATTGGTGTTGTAAACACCCTATTCTGATGAAGATTGCTCCAGAAACGTTGTTGGTGGCGATGACAACAAGAGGTTCCAACGACCTCTTTTGGTTTGTGTGGTTGAGGTGTGCGGCGATAATGATAATCTGGTGAAGATTTTGTTTGTTATTATAAAGATTTGATTTTGATTTCCCTTATTTAAAGGATTAATAAATATCTTAATTAACAACCATAATTAAATATAGTAAAAATTACTATTATACCCTTATTTATTTATTTATTTATTTTTTAAATGTTGATTGGTCCTATATCAATCTTACATCCACACAATAAATAACATATATATATATATATATATATATATATATATATATAGGAGAGAGAGAGAGAGAGAGAGGTAGGTTCCGTTGAGATTAAAAATAAAATAGAGATCTTGAGATTCAACCTCAGCCATATATTTCACATCTGCCGCTCTAACCCTCCGGCGTATCGGCGTGACATGTCTGTTATAATCATAAATGATTATATAGCGCCGCCCATTCCTTTCTCCTCCGCCACCATCCCCACCACCACAACTGCCATCGCCACCACCACTACCACCACCTCTGACATCAGCTGACCCCACCATTGTCACCTCCGTCACTTATACCATCGTCACCTCTGTTACCACCACCTCTTCTGCCACCAACTGTCATAATCATTTATGATTACTCAGTCTGTGAATAGACATATATGTATAATCATTTATGATTAGGCATATCCTGCTGTTGCTATTACGCCGGAGCATTAGAGCGGCAAATGAAAAATATGTGGCTGAGGTTGTATCCCAAGATCTCTACTTTTTTTTTTAATCTCAAGTGAACCGTCCCCTGTATATATATATATATATATATATATATATATATATATATATATATATATATATACATAGACACACACACACACACACACACAGAGAGGTTGGTTCAAATGTTTCTCACATCTATTATATGCTAGAATGCACCAATAAGAATTTAGTAAAAATTAAATTATTATTTAATCAAATAAAGATAGATATTAAATGATTTCCATAATTATATGTATATTAAATAATATCTATAAATATAATTCTTTTTTATGGAAACTAATTAAATATGTCATTAATGTAAACAATAATATTCTTTCAGAATGAATTTGTATAAAAAAGAATGAGATTATATTCTAGCAGAACGGGGGTGTATTCTAGTAGAATACATTCTCGTTCTCTAGATTTCATGCAACTTTATTATATTTTAAGTGAGTGTGTCCTGAAACAAAACACGAATCCACACAGAAAAACTTAAATACGAATTCATTCTGAAAGAATGTTATTGGTGACATTAATGACGAATTTAATTAGTTTCCATAAAAGGAGAATCATAATTGTGGATATAATTTAATATAGATACAGTTAGGAAAACCATTTAATATCTATCTTTATTTAATTAGATAATTATTTAATTTACTAAATTTCTATTGGTGCATTCTAGCACACAATAAATGTAAGAAACACATTAACCTAACCCTATATATATATATATATATATATATATATATATATATATATATATATATATATATATATATATATATATATATATATATAGGGAGTGGTTCAAATGAGAACCATAAAAGATTAAGAACCTCATTTAATTAGTAAATTTTTACACGATACTCTTATTAAACTTGTTAAAATCCTAATTTTTTCTGTTTTTGTTATGAGAAGAGCAAACTTATAATTTTTACAGTCTAATATTTTCATTCGTACATGCTCTCATATTTTAACACAAAACTTATATAAAATATAGATTTACACAGTCCATTTACAGTTTAATGCAAAAAATTCACAACTTAATACAAACTGTTTTACAAGAATTCACTAATTCAAAGAAGTCAAAAACTCAAACTCTACCACCATATGCTGCCAGCAACCACCTGTATCAACATATTAGTCGTCATTTCTTCTAAATCAGATCTGTAAATAAAGTCATGCATTAACAACTTAAATACTACATCCACGGTCTAATAAAGCCTATTAATTCACTTTTTTTTTTAATTTAATGCAAAACAATGTATAAAAACTAGTGGATTCTTACAAATTTATACAACAAAAAATAAATATATTCATAAGAAAATGAACACAAAAATTTATACTTAAATCATTCCTATTGTAACACAAATTTTAAAAAATTCACAGCAAAATGCAGTTAATTCACAGTTTAAACAGAAAATCCATAGTATAATGCAGTCAATTCATATTTTTTAACACAAAAATCACAGTTTAATATAAAAAATTCACAGTTTGATGTAGTCAATTTCACAATTTAAATAAATATTCACAGCTTAATGCAGTTAATTCAAAGTTTAAAATAGAAAAATCACAGCTTAATACATAAATTTCACAGCTCATTACAATAAATTTACAACTTAATACAAAAAATATAAATTCACAACCATAATATCAATTTGAAACTCTTAATACAAATAATTCACAGTTTAGTATACAAAATTCACAGCTTAATATAATAAATTCACAATTTAAGACAAAAAAAACTATATTTACAGCCATATTTTCAAATTAAAACTTATATTTATACGTTAATATATGGAGACATTTCTATGTATTAAATAGTGAATTTAATATATTAAGTCGTGAATAAAATTCACAACATAATACACAATTCACAGTTTAGTATACAAAATTCACAGCTTAATATAATAAATTCACAATTTAAGACAATTTTTTTTTATATTTACAACCATATTTTCAAATTAAAACTTATATTTATAAGTTAATACATGTAGACATTTCTATGTATTAAATTGTGAATTTAATATATTAAGTCGTGAATAAAATTCACAACGTAATACACAAAATTCACAGTTTTATACAATACATTCACAACTCATTTACAAGTATAATTTCATATTGCAGTGTATTAAAAAACTCATTCACAGTTTAATACATAAATAAATTATATCATATTTCAGAAGAAACATAAAAAAATATACATGAATCAGAAAAGATAATAACTTATCTGAAATCAACGAAGAAGATGCTTACTCTACCACCACCACCAGTATCAACACCGCCAACTATCGTATACTGCTATCAACCATCACCACCACCAACCATCGGTGCCAACATCGCCAATATCCTTCCCATTAAAATCAGATCTGGATAAAAAAAATCAGAATTCATAGTTTAATACAACATTTCAAACACGAATTCAACATTTTAGACACTAATTCAACACTTAATACATCAAAAAATACACATTCACAACTTTAATAACTTAGACAAATTAATACATAGAAAACACATATTCACAGCTTAATGACTTGACTTACCACATTTCATTGAGGCATTTCATCAAACACTTTGAGTGCACCAGAAACATCAGATCCATAATCACCATAAAACATTAGATCTGACCAAATATGTAAGATTTTCATCATCTCTGAAGTCAGGTGATGTTGTTTGTTTCTCCGGAGAGGTTTAACGGAAAGAACAGATCCATATCTTCAGAGGAAAAAAACAACCAAATTTCATAGGTCTGAGACGAAGAACACAAAACCAAATGTGCAACCTAAAGAACATGACACCAGATCTCGTCTGAACTCTTTCAATATTGTCGGACCTCACAGATCCGAACATCAGTGGTGGTAGAAATCGTAACTCCGGACCGGATCTTGCAGATCTAGACAACGATACGGAAGATCTAGTGGTAGATCTAGTGTTCCGGTGACAAAAAGTGTTAGATCTGAAGGTGGAGGCGAAACTGATGGCAGATCAGTAAGTGGAGGTTCTAGATCTGACCACATCTCGAAATATCTAGACTGTAAACATGATCAGAGATGAGAAAAAATCACTAGAATCATTCAGATCTGGTTAGATCTGAGCAAAAAAAACAAAAAAAAATCATCGGAATTATGTCGTCGGAGATGACAGACGGTGGACGGTAGATCTGAAGCGGAAACACCTCGGTGATGTCGTTTTTTATTGTGGTTCCAGATCTGAAGAGAAAAAAAATGATTGGCTTGACATTCCGACTATTAGCGATAAATCATAGTTATTTATTGTATTTATCTAGTCTCTGTATTTTAGCATATTCTGTTATGTTATCTTTGTACTCTCTGTATTATATATAGTATTGAATATAATTAAATCTTTCAAGGTGAACTTTATATGCCTTATATGGTTTCTCTCACCATGACTGGTGGCAACCCATCTTCTGATTCTTCTTCTCTTTCTCTTAACACCATTCTCCACATGACCACTGTCAAACTATCCCCCACAAATTATTTACTATGACGCAATCAGCTTCTCACCCTTCTCGCATATAAAAAATTATCGGGCCACATCGATGGCACCACAGTTGCACCTTCAAAAACTTCAGCCCCTGATGTTGTTGGTGTTTCTGCCCCAAACCCTGCGTACGCCTCCTGGCGCGAAGCAGATCAGAAAGCTTTTCTCATCATTCAAGCTTCTCTCACTGAAGCTGTAATGGCCGAAACCCTAGGTCTTACCACAACTCACGAAGTATGGAATGCTCTTCAAGTTACCTATCGACAAGATTCTCAAGAACGTATGCACGTTCTTCGTGACAGCCTGCATCAACTTCAAAAAGGATCATCTTCTGTTTCAGAGTTTGGTGCAAAATTCAAATCTATCTGTGATCAGCTAGCCGCTATTGACAGCCCTGTCGATGATATAGATAAAAACCATTGGTTTTTATGTGAGCTTGGAGCTTCGTTTGAAACCTTCTCCACTACTTATCGTGCTCTCAAACCAACTCCAAGCTTTCGTACCCTCGTATCCCAAACTGAATCTCATGAATTATTTCTAAAAACGATCCATGGAACTACTGTTCCCACTGTTGCTTTCAGCGCCACTCGCCAGTCCTCATCCTCTACTGCTTCCTCTCGTGGTAACTCATCTGGTGGCAGATACTCAGGATGAGGAAGGGGTGATCAAAATGGTGGTCAGGGAAGGGGGCGTCGCCCTCCTCATTTTCAGTTGTGTAGAACAAATGGCCACTATGCAAACTCTTGTCCCCAATTGAGCACCTTTGCAAATCAAGGATCGGCTTCCACCACCAATCTTGCTCAAGCTTTTTAAGCTCAATGTCATGTCACCAAAAATTCTCCTGATTGGTATGTCGATTCTGGGGCAACATCACACATGACATCCAATTCCGAGAATCTTGACTCCACCACTCCTTATGCTGGTACTGATCAGGTCATTTTTGCAAATGGTATCTTCTTCTATTTCCCATATTGGCACAAAAACTCTATCTCCAGCCATCAAGTTAATAGATGTACTTGTTATCCCTAATATAACCAAGAATCTCCTAAGCATTAACAAGCTGACTTATGATGCTCCTCTTGACGTTTTATTTTCTAATCCATTTTTTTTGTAATTCAGAATCGGGTAACAAAGGAAATACTGGCAAGGGGCAAATGTTAGAACGGATTATATGTGCCGAAGCAAGGACATCAAGTTTTTCTTTCTACTTTAAAATCTTCCAAAATAAGTTCATCATATGAATTGTGGCACAATCGCTTAGGTCATGTTTCATTTGACATTATTTCATTACTTAATAAATCAGGTGTTTTGTCTATTTCATCTTTATTACCTACACCTCATGTTTGTTCTTCATGTCAATTATGTAAAAGCAAACAACTACCGTTTCTAATCAATCCCAAATGATCACTACAAGTACTAGATTTAGTCCATTGTGATCTTTGGTGTGACAACCCGGAACTTTTATCTCGCACACTTAGCCAATTCAATCAAAGTTAAACGTGTTTTGTTGACTTCTGGCACTGTTTGAGGGTTCGTTTAAGTGATTTTCAGCTCGAGTATGACCAAGGTTGAGTTTAGGAACGAGTCAGCAAGCCATAGAGTGACAAAATCAGGCCATACACACCCTTAGGGGGAGTGTACGGCTGTACACATGGGTGTGCGGCCGCACACTCACCTCTTGGCCGCACACTCCCTTCTAGGCAGCACACCCACCCTATATAAAGGGTAGACCCCTTTCCTTTCATTCCTTTAACAACCTGGCAGCACACAACACCTTTTCTCTCAAGACTCTTCAACCGCAAACCCTCCCAAGGCTTCAAAAACATGAGTAATCCATCCCTTAGCTTGTTGTACTTGAAGAATCACTTCATCTAAGCCTTGATTCATCAAGTTTCATCATGTTCTTCATCCCTTGAAGGAGTGCGTCCGCACACCTTCATAAGGTTGGAGGCACACTCCTAAAACAACCTCCAAAGTGAGAGTTTGACTTCCATACTCGAGATAGACATGACCCTAGCCTTGTTGCACCTTGGAAATGGCATTTGGACATTTTTGTGTGGGGTGTACGACCGCACACACCTGTGTACGGCCGCACACACCCTTGTGCGGCAGCACACCCTAGTGTGCGACCACACACCCAAGTGTGCGACCACACACTCACCCTTGGACCACAAACACACTTCTAGGACCCCTAACTTGCACTACAACGGAGAATAGACCTAGGACACTTCATGGATTGCAAGTATGGACCTTGAAACACCCCAAGAACACCTTCCATCATGGGTGTACGACCGCACACCCCTTGGGCCGCACACCCATGGCCGCACACACCTTAAAGGTGGCCATACACTCCCCTCATGCAATCCTTTAAGGTTCTAACACTTAGTGCGAGTAGTCCCAAGTTCTTAGAGTGGTTCTTCGTCACATCTAGTGGTGAAATACCTTCATTTGACTCCGTTATGTGTCATCACATGTTAATTAGGATCAAAGCGTGTTCAAGGCTTCACTTGAACATCCAACATTTCGTGTCGATCCTTCATTCAAATCACCCGAGGTGAGTTCATACCCCTACATTTTCCGTGTTTTTAATGTTTTCAGGGGGGAATACAAGCCAAACTCATAGTATTTTGTTAAGTTATAAACTTATTAATGCAGTCCAACGATTTCCACGTTTAATAACATATTCGGATATTTTATCTCTTTTTGTAATATGTTGAGCATAAGGGAAAACTTCTATTTTGGAAATCCAACTTCATAGTCTTCATAAAGGTTTTTACAAAGCATTTTCCATATCAACTCTAATAAACTATAACGGGTATAGTTTGGGATAACCCTCTAGGCAGTCTCTACTTAATCAGATTTCATAAATGAATATATATATATATATATATATATATATATATATATATATATATATATAAACTATGGCAGATGTAGTTTATGTTATATGTTTTCTCAGAAGTATAAAGTACATTTATTCAAGGATAATTACTGTTTTATACTGATTTGTCGCTAGTAAACTAGATTATACAGAATTGTGAGGCGCTACTTCAATACTTTACCCTTAGGTGTATAGTGATAAATCCTTTTAGTATAACTAGAGTCTCCTGGAGGGAGAGCGTGAGATTTGTGAATAGATCTATTCGGGACTGACAATCCCACACCAGAACTGCTAGCTACAGTTAGGCGGGCATGCCTGTGGTGAACAAATGTCATTTAGCTTAACTCCTGAAGAACGTTATAAAGGTCTCTCGGTCATATCAAGTATGGTTATACGACTCACAAATAAGTATAAACTAATTTTGTTTACGGACTCTACTCCTCATTTGTTTTATTTTAAGTAATAAAACTACTTTTATATATGTTGATAGTAATCAAGGACTTCTAAACTGGCATCTCTACCTCTAGGACGGATAACATGTTTTCTAAAACTGATGGTTTATTCTCTACTAATAGACACTCTTTCAAGACCGCTTTTCATAAGAAAATACATGATTTTCTTGAAGAACACTTTTCAAATGGATTCAAAGAACATTTTCTCACTAAAACTAAATACTTATGAACTCACCAGCTTTATGCTGATATGCTTTCAAAACTGCTTGTATTCTCAGGGCATTAGTAAACAGGTACTTCCACGAGTTCGGAGAAGACGAAGCGTTAGAGTCGCGTCTGTATATTTTACTTTTGATATGAATAAAACTATGTATAAAACAATGTAAACCTTTTTCACATATGTATTCAATGTCTGGTTGTGTTTACTATGCTTGCTATGATACAATTGTTGTGATACTACGCATGACGTCTTCCACCCTCGAACGTTTCCCCCGTTCCGGTTTGGGGGTGTGACAGATTGGTATCAGAGCCCTTGTTTATAGCGAACTAAGTATACCGAACCTTACATGGTATACAACTATAAATACTAAGGGGCCTAAGTGCTCTAAACTAAAATTATACTTTCAAAAATACAAGTATTTTTATAAAAGTATATAAGTATACCCGAGTATCAGAATCTGTGTCGTAAGTAGACGAAACAAAAGTATTTGGATGTTGGACACTGCGGTTAAACCTGGGCAGTTATGTAATCATGTCTAGGATCAATATAGCCTGATCAACTATATTCATTCGAGACATGACCAACATGTGCTTGGGAGTGACTATGGTGTTACAGCAAGTCTAAAACTTACCTAGATACTAGAGGAGTTCTAGAGCCAAACATAAGGATTAAAATACTATATGAGTATTTTAGGATGCTATAACGACTAAGCCAAAAACTTACCCAAGGATCCATTCTCCAAGGATCAAGAAAGTAGGCATGATACATTGGAAGTATTATTAGATTCGATGCCTATTAACTATTCCTTTACCATCACCGCACGTAGATAGCATGGCTGGATTCCATCTTCCTGGTGACCCGTATTTTCCCAACCAAGGAGATGGTGGATGGATGGAGCCAGAGCCAGAATGAAACCATGAAATCCCTTTAGACGATGACTTTGCTGAACCATTCCCTGAAGAGACTGACTCGGAACCCGAAGTCGAGAATCTACCTCAAGCGGCCCCAATGCCAAACCCTAACCCTCGAGTTGAATTCCAAGGCCCAACGCCCATGTGGGTTGGGAGATTGAATAGTTGGAGCCATGAGCAAGACCAACCCATCCCATACGACGGAAACCGCAACTTCTACAATCTGAACGAGGGAGGCTCCGCAGACAGGGCCCTTCCAATCCTGACACGCCGAGTGGCTCGCAATATGGAGCTACGTATGGCAACCCTTCAACGAACTATGGAGCTTGAGACAGACTTGGATGCCAACACAAACTGCATTCGCAATCTCGAAGTTGCTTATGGGAGAATTAGGAGGGACAATGAAGCTCTACAACAAGAACTAGCTACCACTCGAGCTGAGGTCATAGAGCTCCGAGCACGCCAGGCAGTATACGAGAGCCGCCTGCTTGACATGGAGCGCCAGCTGGCTAACTTAAGGATCTGTCCGAGGAGTACCCGTCGCCGATAAGAGAATACTTTACTCATCCTTCCTTTTTGGTCTAAGGAATAACCTTCATATCCATGTTCTGAGTAGCTCTTTTCCGTAAACATCTCTGTCTTTCATATCGTCAAAATATTCTCTTTGTTATTAGGACTCAGACCTATTGTTAGGTCATGAGTTCCAAAATATGTAATCTCAGTTTCAGTTATGACGGCAACAATCGTATTTCAGTTAAAGCATGTATCATAGGATGTGCTCATACCTTAGACGATCATTTCTTTTCCCCATCGATTTCATATCAGTCTCCATGAAAAGCTTCAATGTCCTAATCGGCATAGGACGAATGAGTCCCCCATCGTGCCGATGTCCTTTGCTTCGAGAAAAGCGATTCGTCTCAATCTTCCCTTCAACGAAATCCTCACTGGTCTCAGTGATAAGGTTTTTTGAACCTTCGTATCATTTCCTGCGTCAAGCCTAGGAGCATCTGCGGAAGGAATGCTATGCATTCCTGACTCATGTTGACGATAAGACGCAAAAAGTTAAAGACCTCAAGAGCACCTCCAAAGTCTGCAATTTTCCTGATGTCTTCCCCAAAGACATTCCAGGGATTCCTCCCGACCATCAAGTTGAATTCCGTATTGACTTGATCCCAGGAGCTACCCTTGTAGCTAACCATCCATATCGTCTAGATACCAGAGAAAATGTGAGTCATCCAGCCAGCTCAATGAGCTGAGCAACTAGAAGTTAGTAAACTTATTTTATGTGAACTCTATTGTGTTCAGATCTGTTCTATTCTTGCTAAGACCACATCATGGGGATGTGGGTCGAATCAATGAGAGTCAGATAAGCAAAACGGGAAACCTCAAGGCATAGATAAACATTTGGGATACATCCAGAGGCAACCATTATAGCTCACAAGCTACTTTTCTTGACATGTAGCAGATCATGCCTCCAAAGAAACGTAACCAACCCACCGGTAAGACACCAATCCTTCAGATGGATTCAGCTACGTTCCAAGCTACTGTCACAGCAGTCGTAGCAGCCGCACTAGCTGTTCTTAACGCTAACAACACAAATGTGGGTGGATGTGTTAATGGCAGTCCAAACCATGGTGTTAACCAACCTCAACCAACAAGTGTCTACTGGAAAGGACACCCTTGATCCCCAACCTAACATCCCGAAGTGAAAGTTCGAAGGAAGTTGTTCAACCCAAGGACCTACTGAAAGGCAACGAATTGGGACAGTCAATACCCCAGTCAGCCCTACTGTTCCAACCTCAACCACACCCTACTTGGGAAATCTCCCGCACTGCAGCAAATGCAACTACCATCATCATGGAGTCTGTCGAGTGCTGCATTGCACCAGATGCAACAGGAAGGGGCACACTGTTGGATTAATGTCTAAGTCCATAACTATAATTGGTAAGACTTGACCCGACCCGGCATGGTCCATTTGGGTTGCATGGCATCATGCATTTGGATAGACTATAATGAGAGAAATAACACTTAAGGTTGGTTAATATATTATAAGTTCTAATATATTAATAAGGTTATTCAATTAGTATTGATCAAGAATTAATTTGGAATTAATTAAGTGATCAAAAGGAGACTAATTAAATATATGGGTTGATTGTGTAAATCATTCATTCTTATATATGTGGGCTTGTGATCCAAGATTCCTTATGTTGGACTAAGTCCATGGGGTGACCCATGGATACTCCATGGAGGTTAAAATCCATGGAGCATAAGGAATGGGTAAAGTTATGAGTTACATGGTGTAACCCTAATAGCCACCATATAAAAGAATCCCATGGCTCAAGAAATCGTGCACTAATGTGTGAGTGAGAGGGCTAGACGATTTCAAGGAGTGTTCAAGTTTCTCTCAAGTTATTCCAAGTGTATTTGGTGTTGTGTGAACCATTTGAGGTGTCACACTTGGGGCACTAGGCACTCAAGCTTCATGAAGACATTCTACATCAAAGAGGTATGTATTCTATCTTGTTATATTTATTATTTTGTATGCTAGATTAGGATAATACCTTGGATGTTCATAATTGTATGTATAATAGAGAAAACATAGATCCAAGGTATTTAGGGTTGCATGTACACTTAGGAGTGTTAGAATGCTCATAACCCAACAGTGGTATCAGAGCCTAGGCTTGTTTTCTTGTTATACTTGCAAAAGTAGCTGAAAAATCGAGTTGGATGCATATATTCGATTGTTTTGGCTGGAATTGGACTAGGAACATTACCCTAAGATGTTTTTGGACTTATAAACTTGTTTTTGATGTGGTAATGTTCATGCTAATCCAATTTCTAAGATAATTGTCATAATTTCAATATTTGTATTAGTTTGTATGTTCATGCTAATTTCTTGAAGATTGATGATTTGAATTATCTTGTTCTTATGAGGTTCTTAGATTAATAGAAAACTTGTGTGAAATAGTTGTTTTCAATCCATTTTAATCTAAGAGTAGATTCCAAAGTGTGTTTTTGTAACTTGACCTCAAGTTATATGAAAAGTCACATTTAAGAATCATAAAACTCATAAAAGTTGGCAAAGGTTACAAAATGAAGAGTCTAGTTCTAATTAAATGGTTTTATGACTCCATAACTTGTCCTCAAGTTATGGAGGTTCAAGAGTCTCTTCATTAAATTAAAAAAAAAAGTGTAACCTTAATTAGTTCCATAAGTTACAATAAAAAAAGTTATTTTTTTTATTAATTAGTTTAAAGTCTTCCATAACTTGTCCTCAAGTTATGGAACTTGAAGAGTTTTTTTTTTTTTAATTAAAACTACTTTAAACTCATAAGTTATGGAATTAATTAGTTTTGAATAGTTTCAAAACTTGCCCTCAAGTTTTGGAATTTGAAAAGTTTTCACTTATGAATACTTTAATTCCAAGTTAGCCCTTAGAATTTTAAAAGTTAAAATTCAACCCTTATACTTTATAATATTATAAGTTAATAATATTTATATATATGTATAAGAGTAAAGTCAGTCTTACCGTTAGTAGGCCTCATTCACGAAGCCGGTCTATAAGGGGGGTATAAGGTTACTGCCTATAAAATGGCAGTTTAATGGGTGTCCACTCTCACCCACCGCTTCCTTGACTGGTGGAGGGTCGTTAGCCGAACGGGTAGGACAAGGACTATAATTCTCCTTTCATTAAAAGTATTAATGATAAATACTAAGTAACTAAACTCTTATTAATACCCAATCTTAGTTACTTAGGAAAATGTGAATTTGGTGCTAACCCATGAAATTACACTTTGCACTTTGCTTAAGTCGTTAGTGGAGCATGTGTGGTTAACAGGCACGCTAACCTGGACTTAACAAGGTAGGCAAAGGGTAACTTAATATTTATCATAGTATCGGTGGAGTGTGTGTGGTTAACCGGCACACTCATTAAGGGGTAAATATTAAGGGTACCAAGTATATTTGCATGGTTATTCACACCTTGTTTTGTGATCCTCGGCATCCCAGTCACAAAACCTGAAGGGCACACTCGAGATTGAAACATGCCTTTGAACAGTTCAATGAATCTCAAAGATCTAGGACTTTCAAATCCAATTAAAACCTAATAAATTATTTCGTTTTTCATGGTGGAAATTGATGAATCGTCATTCACCTACCTTCAAATATTTTATAGCTTGGATTACGGCATCCCTCTTCTAAGTTATAAAATAGTTTGTTGGGTCCTAGCCTTAATATTTCATATTGGGTGTCATATTAAGGACTTTAAATCAACTATCTTGAATATCTCCCAAAAAGATGTCGGGTCTAGACATTTATGATCTTCCCAAATCTCTTGAAACAAGCTTTCCTAAATGAAGATGATGTCCCATGGATATCATACTTCCTCCACCTCCTCCAATTATTCTCCCTAACCCACAAGTTCTTGAAAAGTTTAAGGTCACTCAAGCCCTATTGGCAAGCAAAGGTCTATGTGTGATCACATCTTGGAGATGTAGTCACATATTGACAAGCCGCGAGAGTTGGGTGTCAAAGTCTTGAGAAAGTTGGTGGCTCAACTACTTTCTAAGTCACATAGTGAGTTCCTTTGGGACTCCTATGAAACAGACTATGACAAGACCCTTAATGATCTTATCTATTTGCTAAGATCAACTTCCTAAAACTTTACGGACATTGACAATGATGACATTGGATATCCAGTAAAGCTCTCTCTTCCCAATGGAAAGGGATCGGCCATAGTCAACTCGGTTGACCAAATGGTAAAGAGAGAGGCTAAGTCTTAGATAGTCCCATTATCAAGGGTCCATTGCCAAAGGAAAGGGCATTGGTTGCGAAGCTGCCAAATTTACCTAAGGATGTTAAAGTCAATAAGTTTGACTCTACTTCAGGTAAAGTCCATTGTCTAACTCTATTAAGTTCCTACTTGGAGATTCTTATTACATGATGTGACTGGGTCACATGTTGATGTTTGAAGAATCAAAGAAAAGTGAAGAAACTTAAAGAAAGAATATGCTGAATCTGATCGCGTAGATGGATTTCTATCGCATAGTTTGAAGATCGGATTCTTGAGCTACTTCTTAGGAGTTATGATATATTGCTTAGGAATAGATAACAACAAAGTTTTCATGTGCTTTTGCACTGTAAGGATAGTTTTTTCCGCAAAGTTTTTAAAATAAAAGGAAAATTTTTGATTTTATTTATTTTAAAATATCCTTACAATGGCATTTGTGAAAATCTTTGTTGCTTATAAGATTCCATTAAGAGCAAGAGTGAAAATATGAATTTGATTCTTTCATTTGTGGTAGTGTCCAAATTTACCAAATAAGGAAAGATTCTCATCACCCAAGTTTCAGTTGGATAGAAACTTGGAATCATGCAAGTTGTATAGTATGATGAATGAGAATTTTCAACTTTGGAAAATTAAGACTAGTTCCTTGTTCACATGTATATGTGAGTCAAGTGAAGGACTAAGGGATCAAGTACACATTCTTGTGCACTGATCAAGTCCACCATAAAAGATCGATAAGACTATTCTTCATGATTTACTAAGGCTTAGTAAATATGATTATACTTACAAGCTTAAGTATAATTCAGAGACATTGGAAAAGTTTCAATGTATGACAGAACGAATGAGAAGAATCAAATTAGGCAGAAGGATAAAAGTTTCTCAAATCTGAAAAGATGGGAGAGTACTTTAGTATCATGTTTTAAGATCATCTTAATGATTTTGAGACCTTATCACAATTCATCCTCTAAGTGCATTCTGATAGTTAAGAAGAGGAGTTATGAATTGTTGAAGTGGTTAAATCAAAAAGATGATTCATACATCGTTCCAAAAACAATTCTTAGAGTTATACTCTAAGATTGTAACTTGAGTGACATGTCTTAAAAGATGTTTAAAAACACTTGTCAAATGTAAGAGTAAAAGTTTTCTACTCTTGTACATTTGAAATTGGTAATTTGTGATGTTTTGGATAAAACAAAGATCAACTAAGGCCAATTGTGTTAAGTGTCTGTCTTGATTAGAATCCACACTATCTCTTGAATATTTGGCAAGAAAGTCTTATAGGTCAAGGAGACAGTGGGAGTCTAAAAGATCCTGAAAGAATTTCAAGAACTAATCAAGAATAAAACCTGAGGTTCTTCACTAGCACACGACTTGAGGTTTATAACCTATCATGTTGACATATTTTGTGCCCATTCCAGTTAAAGTTGGCTTTGCATAGGAGTTCTGAAAGTTCTCAATTGGTTGCATAACAACTTGGAAGCAATGGCAGGCCATGTACTGCCAGGTGGCAAGAAGTTAAGATTGCATAAGTTCAGTCCATATGAGTTTGGATTTGTCATTATCCTTGTCTTGTGACTATGGTTTTCACGATTCACATGGATAAGAACACATACACCATAAAATCTAAGGGTCATAAGGTTTCTCTCCGATTCATGAAAATGATGGTGAGGAAACACTTCCACCAAGTAGATTTGAAGCAGATGGCAAAAGGTCTAAACAATTGAGACTATGATTACGGCATCTCTTTTCATAGTTCTGAAATTGTTTAGACACACATGCATGCTATCTAAGGAAAGGTGTATGATTTTGATAAAATTTTATCAAAGCATCTCGTATCAGAAATCTGAACTTTGGTAAGGAAGTCAATAAAGTATTGATTTCTAGAAGTCCAGCTGATTTCTGAGTACATGTCAAAGCTAGTGGGAGCATAAGTGTTATGCTAATAATCATCATGTTAGTGGGAGCATGATAATTATTGTTAGTGTTGCAAGTTAGCAATGTTAATTATAGAAAACAAAAGTTTCAATTCGTGTGGCTGCAGGGATTGAAAAAGTTGTTTTGCTATAATTAAGGGAGAGGAAATTATACTTCATTTCAATTCTAAAAGCTTAGATTGAGATTTTAATCGTATTTAATCAAGGATATATATATATGAATTTCATGTTGGAATGGCTCAACATAAGGAAATTCTATATATGGGTCCATTATTTGCGTTCTAAAATTCGATTATGATTACGGCATCCCTTTTCATGATCTGAATTTTGAGAACTTGGCAAATTGAAATGGAAATATTATAGCAAAAGACTGGTTTAGTCTTTATGTGAGACATCATGAATCGTGTCCCATATGCTTCGGATATAGGATCGATTACATGTGCTATATTCATCCTTTCTAAAATTTTCCAAATGCCTGGGGCATTATGAAGGGAAAAGGTCTAGAATTGGATATGACTAAAATGATTAAGCAATTGTCGAGGACAATCTAAGGCTTACCAAAGATTGGTTGCTCAAGGACAGTTGGAAGTATAATGTTAATTCTGGAAGGACCATATTGACATAATCTGTAAGGAGGCAACTCTTGTTCAGAAGTGATAGTCAAAATGGAATATGGAAATGTTTCAAAGTTAGAAATTATTCAATCTGTGTAAGATTAGGAAACTTAATGAAAGAAGGATGTTTCCAAGGAGCTAATCTCCTTTGGAATGCTCTGTAATGATTGTTTTCAAGTCTTTCTGACTTCATGCATAATCATTAAGAGGATCAATGCATATAAGTTTAGAATCTAACAGATTTCAGTAAATGGCATGAATTTGGAATTCTTGCATTTGCAGTAAGGATTTGGGACTGTGAAAAGTGGATCATTGGAGTGATCTTCAATTGATCTATTTTACAAAGTAAAGATCATAGACAAACATAGTATGCATACTTGGTGTATGGCATGACTAGTGTTTAGAAAACATAGTGTACATGCTTGGAGCATGGGACAACTATTGTTTTAAATTCAAGTATAAAGTTGATAAAACCGAAACAATGAATAATGAGTAATCAGTATGGTGATAAATAAAAGTGTTTATTTATATTCATAGGGTTTGATACCATATTTGATTCATTTATTCTTGTGTTTCACTTTGCATGTCTTGACTTCCAGAATAACTAAGTCGCTCTTCCTGAATGATTAAGTTATTCAAACCATCCACAGTCGGTCATATGTTGGAAGTAGATATGAATCAAGACTGTCATGGGTTGGTTTGTAGAGGTCCAAGTTGGTGGACAAAGTGGTGCTACAACACTCATGAGTGCTCATAAGTTCTGAGTATTGGATTCAACCCACGCTCATTTGAATCACTTCATGGATTTTATCACGAGTGATCATGAGACGATAATATCTTATATTCTTCAAACCTAGAGATATGAGTTGTTACTATGAGTTGGTTATACATTGATTGCACGAAAACGCATTGGTAACTCGATGTTATAAAACGTGCCTTTGTGTATGATTCAACAAGTAGTAGAACAAGCCATATGAGTCGAAGTTTATCCATTCCTTTTACCTTCGGGATAAAAGCGATATCTGTGGGCCCCTCGATGATTTAAAGATGATACATGTGAGTGCTTGGCCAAGCCAGGACTGATTTGATTTGTTCAATCAGTCAGTCATCATGAATCGGAAATCGGGAAACAACAAATGGACAGAGAGAATGATTGATAATCCATGTCTCAGTCAATATGATATCTAGAATGGAGGAATATATGATCCCTTATCTAATGGACAAGTCATTGACAAAGGTCAGAGTTCATCGAGAAGGTCAGAGTTCGACAGAAGCTTTTGAGAGCTACGATTGCTGATCGGTTCCTGAAGTCATACGCAATAATAGTTTTAGACTTATCCAAGTGGGAGACTGTTGGATTAATGTCTAAGTCCATAACTATAATTGGTAAGACTTGACCCGACCCGACATGGTCCATTTGGGTTGCATGGCATCATGCATTTGGATAGACTATAATGAGAGAAATAACACTTAAGGTTGGTTAATATATTATAAGTTCTAATATATTAATAAGGTTATTTAATTAGTATTGATCAAGAATTAATTTGGAATTAATTAAGTGATCAAAAGGAGACTAATTAAATATATGGGTTGATTGTGTAAATCATTCATTCTTATATATGTGGGCTTGTGATCCAAGATTCCTTATATTGGACTAAGTCCATGGGGTGACCCATGGATACTCCATGGAGGTTAAAATCCATGGAGCATAAGGAATGGGTAAAGTTATGAGTTACATGGTGTAACCCTAATAGCCACCATATAAAAGAATCCCATGGCTCAAGAAATCGTGCACTAATGTGTGAGTGAGAGGGCTAGACGATTTCAAGGAGTGTTCAAGTTTCTCTCAAGTTATTCCAAGTGTATTTGGTGTTGTGTGAACCATTTGAAGTGTCACACTTGGGGCACTAGGCACTCAAGCTTCATGAAGACATTCTACATCAAAGAGGTATGTATTCTATCTTGTTATATTTATTATTTTGTATGCTAGATTAGGATAATACCTTGGATATTCATAATTGTATGTATAATAGAGAAAACATAGATCCAAGGTATTTAGGGTTGCATGTACACTTAGGAGTGTTAGAATGCTCATAACCCAACACACACCTCCAACAGATGTAGGACCCTAGTCGAGTTCGTCACTCTGAATGCCAATGTTGGGGCTAGTCCAACCTGTTACCTCTGTGGTAGTGTAGGACATTTCAAAATAAATTGTCCAAGGACTAAGGATGGCAAGGAAGCTCGCTTCGCGAAGACCCCGACTCAACATATCCCTTCCACTACCGATGCTAGCATAGTTCAAGTGTGCAGTGTATGTGGCGAAATGGGACATTTCAAAAGAGACTGTCTAACAGAGAAGAACGACGAGGAGACAGAAGGAGTCTGACCTCAGAAGAAGGGAAGCATCAAAGAACCATACAGTGTTTTGGGTACGTTTCAAAACCTCAATAATTATTCATAATCGTGGTTTCTTTCCCGTCCAAATTTAATCACGACGTACTCTTAAAAGTTGATGCCCTAAGGGGTAAATTATGGTAGCCTAGTGTATACATTAGAGTCAGTTGTGATTATACATGACTTGTATACGCCAAGCAATCATAGGAAAATCTAGTGAGAACCATTCCATCGAGAACCCATAGTTTCAAAACATCTGGACCCTCGCATTAGTAGTACCCATCAAGTCCAAATCAAGCGCAGAAAATACCAGAGACGTTCATTTAGGGATGCCAATGTGCTAGCAAAACGATCCTCCCGGACTAACTTGACGCGCGATTCTACGACACCATCCCGTCTAGCTCGACTGAGTCTATGTTATACCAAACCCTTTTGTCTTAAATTGTTCGATCGCGAAACTCCCGTCGCTCGTGACGACAACTAGATGCGAACTTCGAAAAATTCATGCCTCTTCGAAACCCGAAAGTATTCATACAAAGAGTATCATCCACAAAGAGAAACGACTGAAAAGATCATACGAAAGGGGCTACACTGATGAGAGTCAAAAACCCTTGAAGTTCCAGATTGGTAGACGTGTCCTTTTGCAGGTCACACCCTGGAAAAGCCCGATACGCTTCGGAAGGCATTGAAAGCTAAAATTAGGATTCGTTGGACCGTCCAAGATCCTTGCTAGGATCAGCCCCGTAAGCATACAAACTCTAGTTACCCCGAGAACTCAACAAAGTCCATTCCTCCTTCCTCGTGTCGAACCAAAATGAGTGTTCGTCCGATGAGACACCTACTATTTCCCCTCGACAACCTCGAGTTAGACGAGAGTCTACACTTTGTGAGAGAATCATCCGAGCTCACTGATCGAGAAGTCAAGCGAACGAAATAACGTCACATCCCGATAGTGAAGGTCCGCTAGAATGTCAACCAGGAACTTGGATTCACTTGGAAGCACGAGAGTCCCATGAACCTTAAGTACCTCCATCTTTTTCAAGACCATGAGTTATATTCTTATTCTTGAATTTCAGGATGAAATTACCTCTAACGGGGGGATGATGTGACAACCCGGAACTTTTATCTCGCACACTTAGCCAATTCAATCAAAGTTAAACGTGTGTTGTTGACTTCTGGCACTGTTTGAGGGTTCGTTTAAGTGATTTTCAGCTCGAGTATGACCAAGGTTGAGTTTAGGAACGAGTCAGCAAGCCATAGAGTGACAAAATCAGGCCATACACACCCTTAGGGGGAGTGTACGGCCGTACACATGGGTGTGCGGCCGCACACTCACCTCTTGGCCGCACACTCCCTTCTAGGCAGCACACCCACCCTATATAAAGGGTAGACCCCTTTCCTTTCATTCCTTTAACAACCTGGCAGCACACAACACCTTTTCTCTCAAGACTCTTCAACCGCAAACCCTCCCAAGGCTTCAAAAACGTGAGTAATCCATCCCTTAGCTTGTTGTACTTGAAGAACCACTTCATCTAAGCCTTGATTCATCAAGTTTCATCATGTTCTTCATCCCTTGAAGGAGTGCGGCCACACACCTTCATAAGGTTGGTCGCACACTCCTAAAACAAACTCCAAAGTGAGAGTTTGACTTCCATACTCGATATAGACATGACCCTAGCCTTGTTGCACCTTGGTAATGACATTTGGACATTTTTGTGTGGGGTGTACGACCGCACACACCTGTGTACGGCCGCACACACCCTTGTGCGGCAGCACACTCCAAGTGTGCGGCAGCACACCCTAGTGTGCGACCACACACCCAAGTGTGCGACCACACACTCACCCTTGGACCACAAACACACTTCTAGGACCCCTAACTTGCACTACAACGGAGAATAGACCTAGGACACTTCATGGATTGCAAGTATGGACCTTGAAACACCCCAAGAACACCTTCCATCATGGGTGTACGACCGCACACCCCTTGGGCCGCACACCCATGGCCGCACACACCTTAAAGGTGGCCATACACTCCCCTCATACAATCCTTTAAGGTTCTAACACTTAGTGCGAGTAGTCCCAAGTTCTTAGAGTGGTTCTTTGTCACATCTAGTGGTGAAATACCTTCATTTGACTCCGTTATGTGTCATCACATGTTAATTAGGATCAAAGCGTGTTCAAGGCTTCACTTGAACATCCAGCATTTCGTGTCGATCCTTCATTCAAATCACCCGAGGTGAGTTCATACCCCTACATTTTCCGTGTTTTTAATGTTTTCAGGGGGGAATACAAGCCAAACTCAAAGTATTTTGTTAAGTTATAAACTTATTAATGCAGTCCAACGATTTCCACGTTTAATAACATATTCGGATATTTTATCTCTTTTTGTAATATGTTGATCATAAGGGAAAACTTTTATTTTGGAAATCCAACTTCATAGTCTTCAGAAAGGTTTTTACAAAGCATTTTCCATATCAACTCTAATAAACTATAATGGGTATAGTTTGGGATAACCCTCTAGGCAGTCTCTACTTAATCAGATTTCATAAATGAATATATATAAACTATGGCAGATTTAGTTTATGTTATATGTTTTCTCAGAAGTATAAAGTACATTTATTCAAGGATAATTATTGTTTTATACTGATTTGTCGCTAGTAAACTAGATTATACAGAATTGTGAGGCGCTACTTCAATACTTTACCCTTAGGTGTATAGTGATAAATCCTTTTAGTATAACTAGAGTCTCCTGGAGGGAGAGCGTGAGATTTGTGAATAGATCTATTCGGGACTGACAATCCCACACCAGAACTGCTAGCTACAGTTAGGCGGGCACGCCTGTGGTGAACAAATGTCATTTAGCTTAACGCCTGAAGAACGTGATAAAGGTCTCTCGGTCATATCAAGTATGGTTATACGACTCACAAATAAGTATAAACTAATTTTGTTTACGGACTCTACTCTTCATTTGTTTTATTTTAAGTAATAAAACTACTTTTATATATGTTGATAGTAATCAAGTACTTCTAAACTGGCATCTCTACCTCTAGGACGGATAACATGTTTTCTAAAACTGATGGTTTATTCTCTACTAATAGACACTCTTTCAAGACCGCTTTTCATAAGAAAATACAGGATTTTCTTGAAGAACACTTTTCAAATGGATTCAAAGAACATTTTCTCACTAAAACTAAATACTTATGAACTCACCAGCTTTATGCTGATATGCTTTCAAAACTGCTTGTATTCTCAGGGCATTAGTAAACAGGTACTTCCAGGAGTTCGGAGAAGACGAAGCGTTAGAGTCGCGTCTGTCTATTTTACTTTTGATATGAATAAAACTATGTATAAAACAATGTAAACCTTTTTCACATATGTATTCAATGTCTTGTTGTGTTTACTATGCTTGCTATGATACAATTGTTGTGATACTACGCATGACGTCCTCCACCCCGGAACGTTTCCGCCGTCGGTTTGGGGGTGTGACATTTGGGGACCTGCACCCACAAAATCTACAGATGGTTATAGATATTATTGCATTTTTATTGATGACTTCTCAAGATTTACGTGGTTTTATCCTCTAAAGTTAAAGTCTGATTTCTTCAATGCTCTTACCACATTTTTAGCCTTTGTACAAACTCTGTTCTCCTGCAAAATAAAAGTTTTTCAGAGTGATGGTGGGACTGAGTTTGTTAATAATCGGGTCCGCCCACTTCTTGCTACTAATGGGACTCATCATCAACTATCGTGTGCCTATACTCCTCAACAGAATGGCAGAGCAGAACGGAAACACATGCATCTTACTGAAACGGGTCTCACTATGTTATTTAATGCACAAGCTCCAGCAACTTTGTGGGTTGATGCTTTCAGCTCAGCAGCCTACATTATCAATCAACTGCCTTCTAAGATTCTTGATTATAAGAGCCCATTTGAGCTTCTATATCGTTCATCTCAAAACTATAATGTTTTTCGAGCTTTTGGGTGCATTGTCTTTCCTTATTTACGTCCTTATGCATCAAATAAATTGGAACCTCGAAGTGCTCCATGTGTTTTTATCGGTTACAGTTCTCAATATAAAGGATATCGATGTCTGGATCCGACATCTGGTCGAATTTATACCACACGCCATGTTGTGTTTGATGAAACCCAATTTCCATTTAGTGGCCTCACTTCTCAATCCGATAAGGCCACCTTGGTATTTTCTCGGTTTGATGACATTGCCTCGTCACTTTTTCCAGATCCACCTCCCGAGGAACCAGCTTCACAGCCATCATCGGCTACGATTTCTTCTGCTCCGGTATCTCCATGTGTCTTATGCTCTCCATCAGCGGCCCCCACTCCTTCGTATACTGTTCCACTTGCTGTAGCCATACCGTCACAACCTTCGTCCTCAATAGAGAATGAAGCACCACCTGTACATCCTGCTAATGCAGACCAACCTCTAGTCACGGTGCCTTTCAGACCTTCATCTTCCACACATCCTATGGTGACTCGATCTCGGGAAGGTATTTTCAAAACTAAGCATTTTGTTGATCTTGCTTATCTCCAACAGTCACCATTGCATCAATTACTTTTTGCTGCTAAAGAGTCTCGTGGTTTTAAGTCGGCCTCTAAAAATCCACATTGGCTATCCGCTATGGAAGATGAAATGCATGCACTACACTCTAATAACACTTGGTCTTTGGTTCCTCGTCCACTCAACTCAAATGTAGTTGGATCAAAATGGGTATATCGCATTAAGTATAACTCTAATGGCACAGTACAACGTTACAAAGCACGTTTAGTTGCACAAGGTTTCAGTCGGATTTCTGGTCTTGGTTATACATATACTTTCAGTCCTGTGGTTAAGGCTGCAACTGCCGGCCTTGTTCTTTCTTTGGCCGTCATGCATCGCTGGCCCTTACACCAATTAGATGTTAACAATGCCTTTCTAAATGGGAGGCTTACGGAAACAGTCTTCATGGAACAACCCCCAGGATTATCTGACACACGGTTTCCGAATCATGTTTGTCAACTTCACAAAGACCTCTATGGTCTTAAACAAGCGCCACGTGCCTGGTTTCAGCGTCTCAACTCCTTTCTTGTCAGCCTTGGCTTTATTTGCATTCGAGCAGATACCTCACTTTTTGTTTTTAAACGCGACTCATATTTTTTGTACCTGCTGGTATATCTTGATGACATTATACTCACAGGCAAGGTTGCAGAACTCGCTACTCGGTACCTGCTCGGCCGACTACCGAGTAGCGAGTACTCCGGGAGTACTCGGGGAGTACTCGGATTCGGTAATTCGTGTAGAAATATTTTTAAGAAAATTTTATATGTCAAAATCATAAGTTAAAATCATAATTTGATTGAAATATATAACAAAATTAGATACATGTGAATACATAAAACCTGAAATACACACAATTGTCTCAATTCGTGAATAATTACTGAAAATTTAATATATATATATATATATATATATATATATATATATATATATATATATATATATATAGTAATAATCACATGTATGTGTTAAATAATAAATCATTAAGTGTATTATACATATTAATCTTGAAATTCTTGATTTTTTTCTCTTTTTATGACAATTTTGACCCTTTGACCAAGTTTGACCGAGTTAGTCGAGTTTGACCGAGTAGGCCCGAGTAAGACCGAGTAGGCCCGAGTTAGAGAGATATTGACCGAGTTTTGACCGAGGTTGACCGATTTTTTACCGAGTTTGACTTAATCCGAGTTTTTTGCCGAGTTCACAAAACTCACCTCGGTGGAGTGCCGATTCCGAGTACTCGGCCGAGTAGGCCGATTTTTACAACACTGCTCACATGTAATGATCCTTCTCTCATTCACAAATTCATTTCCAAATTACACTCTGAATTTGCTGTTAAGGATCTTTTGGGTCTTGAAGTCTCCTACACAGATGATGGTTTATTTTTGACACAAGCCAAGTATACCCATGATATTTTACTTAGAGCCAACCTGCTTGACTCTAAGCCAGTTTCTACGCCTTTAGCCACTTCCGAGGCACTTGTCTCCACTGGCTCTCCATTTTCGGATCCTACTACATATCAATCATTAGTTGGTGCCCTACAATACCTCACCATCACTTGTCCAGACTTGTCCTTTGTTGTTAATCAAGTCAGTCAGTTCCTGCATGCTCCAACTATTGATCACTTTCAAGCAGTTAAACGAATTCTACGATATGTTAAGGGCACTCTAACTTACGGGCTGTACTTTACTCATCCACGATTATATTCAATTCTTGGCTATTCGGACGTGGATTGGGCTAGGTGTATTGAGACTCGTAGGTCCACCTATGGCTATTCAATATTTCTTGGTGGTAATCTTGTTTCCTGGAGTGCTAAGAAACAACCTACTGTCTCCACGGTCTAGTTGTGAGTCTGAGTATCGGGCCATGGCAAACACATCTGCTGAAATAGTGTGGATAACTCATTTGCTACGTGAACTATTTGCACTTCCTCCTGATCGACCTACATTGTTATGTGACAATAAAAGTGCTTTATTTCTCAGTCAAAATCCAATTTCACACAAAGGAGCTAAGCATATTGATATTGACTATCACTTCATTCATGAGCTCATTGCTTCTTGACGGCTATACACGCGTTTTGTGCCAACCTCTTTACAGATAGCGGACATCTTCACCAAAAGTCTTTCAAGGTTTCTATTTGAGAAATTTCGAGCCAAGCTGCGTGTTGGTCCCCCACCTCTACGCTTGAGCGGAGGGGGGGGGGGGGTGGATATTAGCGATAAATCATAGTTATTTATTGTATTTATCTAGTCTCTGTATTTTAGCATATTCTGTTATGTTATCTTTGTACTCTCTGTATTATATATAATATTGAATACAATGAAATCTTTCAAGGTGAAATTTATACGCCTTATACCGACGAAGGTTAAGCGGCCGGCGATGATGGTGCCGGCGGTGGTAGGTGGTAGTGGTAATAAGGAATGCGTGTTCTTAAAAAATGGTGGGAGTGTTTGAAAGAATTTATCATTTGAAAAGATAGATTTGATTTAATGGTTCCTACGGTTCTTAATCTTTTTTTGTTCTCATTTGAACCTTTACCTATATATATATATATATATATATATATATATATATATATATATATATATATATATATATCTATATATAGGGAAAAGTGAATATGTGGCTGTCATGTATGTAATATTAGGTATAGAACCATCAAAATTGACTTCATTTTGATTAAAAAACACAATTTTTTTCATTGTTAGCTTCTTCATGCTTTTGAGCTCATATTATTTCTGATTTAATAATTTAATTATCCCTAACATCTATGTATTTCGAATGTGTTGTTTATATTAGACATCTAGTAGGCTTCATAACTTTCTTTGACATCCACTATATGTACACTTGCATGGTTCTTTTTGATGTGTTATGGGAAGAAGTTTATTGGGTTTCTAATGAACAATTTCAATCTTTCACTATAGTTTTCTATATTAAATTTGAATATTAAGGCTTATAGGTAGTTGATAATGTATTCTTATACATGGTTTGTGGTGCAAAATTAAATATTTAAAACTCCATAAAAATATGTACAAATCCTATCATCTAGTTTAATAGAGGATACAAGAAAGATGGTAGAGAGATTTGATTGCATTTAGTTAAAACTATTTAGTTTTTAATGGTTCTATACCTAATATTAGATACATAACAACCACATTTTCCCTAAGCCTATATATATATATATATATATATATATATATATATATATATATATATATATATATATATATAGGGTGAGGTTCAATAGAGAACCATAATTAACAAGGAATCAAGGAACCAATCGTGAGCGTCAGAAATCATAATGATCAACGGCCAAGGAAATAGATGTACACTTTTATATTGGACGCACACACATCGGATTATACCAAAAAATTCACCTCCTTACCAAAAAACTCACCTCTTTTTTTCGTTTAAAATTTTTTTTAGGCCACATTTTTATCAAAAAAAAAAAAAAACTGAATATACTGTTGTTCTCGATTTTTCGTTCTCTTTCCATAGAGATCTATGTTGATATATAAAAAACAATTTTTTTTTCGAAAAAAACCCACTTCATTTTGTTAGTTTTTTCAATATATAAGTTTATTTTTATAAAAAAAAACTAATTATACCAAAAATATTAATTTTTTGTACTCTATTAATAAACATCAACACCGACTTAAAAAAAAAAAAAAACCTCGAACAGTGTAGATTTACACTGTGAATCTAAACTGTAAATATTTCAATTTTCAACATTCACAATGTGAAAAAACTCGATCAGTTCAGAATCACATTGTGAATCTAACTTACTATTATGCACATTGTAAATCTGAGAAGGTTCAAAAAAAAAAAAAACCTCGATCAGTGTAGATTCACACTGTGAATCTAAACTGTAAATATTTCAATTTTTAACATTCACAATGTGAAAAAGCTAAATCAGTTCAGATTCACACTGTGAATCTGACTTACGATTATGCACACTGTGAATCTGAGAAGGTTCATAATGTGAATCTGAATAGGTTCACAATATGAATATGAACAGGTTCACAATGTGAATCTAAACTGAAATATCGTTTTTTTACATGAATATGAATCTATGTTTAAAAAGTACAAAAAAACATGAATTTTGATATATTTATTAATTTTTTTTATAAAAAGTAGACCTTAACTTTTCAACAAAGAAAATGAAGTGGGTTTTTTTTCGAAAAAAAAAAGTTCGTTTTTTAATATATCATCATGGATCTCTTTGGAAAGAGGACGAAAAATCGTGAACAACGGTATACTCGGTTTTTTTTTTCGATAAAAAACATGGCCTAAAAAAAATTTAAAACGAAAAAAATGAAGTGGGTTCGTTATAATGCAGTGCATTTACATTCATTGTAAAAGTCTACAACCATTTTTTTTTTGTCCTTCATCGTTTTAAATTTTGACGTGTTGAATTAGTTCGTTGATTAATAATGTTTCTGTATTGAACCTCTATATATATATATATATATATATATATATATATATATATATATATATATATATATATATATATATATATATATATATATACTTTGAGTAAAAAAACCCAAAGTATTTCTCCAAAACAAAATACAATGGGTTCGTGTACAAATTTCTCTATACCATTCCTTGTGTTTTTAGTGTTTTATGTTGGTGAAATAACATCGGTTCCTCATGTATTCGAAGTGCATATTAGGAATGGTCTGGATCTTCCGGGAAATAATCTGATAGTCGGGTGTTGGTCAGGAAATAACGATCTTGGAATTCATGTGCTCCTGCCGAATCAGGAGTATTCATGGAGATTTCGTGATTTGTTTTGGCCGGGTAAGCATTCGGTGTTTTGGTGTAAGTTCCTGTGGAATAATTTGTCAAACAAATTTCAGGTTATCAACACCGGATGGCCGTCTCATTGTAACATTATTTTGCCAAAGGCGTCAGGTTGTAGAACATATAGATGGTTAGTGAGACCAAAGGGGTTTTTTTTAGCTATCACCGATAATCCCATTCCTTCTGATTATGAATACAAGGCTCCATGGCAAAGATATTAATTTTGTATTCGATGTGATTGACGATAACGTCAATTAAACCATGCATCGAACAATAATATTATAATTAAATATTCAATTATGCTATTTATGATCAACTTCTACAACAACTTGATAAGATCTGATCGTTATGTGAGGCGTATTCTTTGTTAACTTTGAATCATCTTTACTATCCGTACTCATGATCGAACAAATATAAGAAAAATGAACATCGCTTAATAAAGATTTGGGTGGGTGATAGCCTGATAGGTATTTTGATTGCAAGTGGTAATAAATATTGTATATTCGGGAAAGTTCATGAGCTCGTGGTTATAGTAACTCGTATTTAATGCACGCAGGCCCGTCCCAGAGGGTGGGCGGTAGGGGCGATCGTCAGGGCCCATTTTTTAAGGGGCCCTAAAAATTTTATAGACTTTATTTTATATAAACTAGTAACATTATATTCATTCAATTATCGAGTTAATATAAAAAAGTTGATAAAATGTTTGTGTATTTAAAGGTCTTTTTTTTCTCTTTCTTTCCAGGCCTAAAATATATTTGGAACGGCCCTAAATGCACGAACAATCGCAAGTTATTTTAAATAGTTCCATTTATTAAAAAGTACAATGTGCAACAAATAATTATTAACTCATGAAACATTTGAAAAGTTACGATTACAAATACATATAAAACCATAACCAAAAGTCAAAGCGATGAATAAATTGTAGTAGATAAGGATTGTTCCATATTGAAACTCGTTGGTGATTTACGACTATCAAAACGTCTGCTCGTTTGTTCGATATATTTTGTAAACATTAAATGTTTTGGTTTTTATAATTCCATTAATATATATATATATATGGGCTTAGGGAATATGTGGCTGTCATGTACCTAAGCTTATATATAGAACCCTCCAAAAAATGTAGTTTTGATCCATTTATATCCAAACTAATAATGATATCTCTTTTACTATTCTTCCTTAATCATGTGACTTACTAAATCGATCAAATTTATGTTCTTTTCCTTCATTGTGTCTAAGAACTTAAAGCATTAAAAGTCGTGACCATTTAGTCAACACTACTAAATTCTAAATGAAAACTAATAGAATAAAATATAAAAGAAGAACATATCATAACTCAATCAAGTTTTTCACAAAATCATTGGATATAGTTTTTCAATTGAAAGACATAATGTTTGAGTTATATTCGTTAAAAAAATATTGGTTTTTTATTTTCTCTATAATCTTCAATAATTATTTGCAATAAAAATATATATAATTGATATTTTTCATTCCATAATTGAACTTAACTCAATGGTATTCTATTAAAACAAAACTAAGAGAAAATGAAATTAGATTTGTTTTGTTTAAAACTACGTTATTTAAAAGGTTCTATACCTAAGCTTAAGTATATTACAGCCACATATTCACTTTTCCCTATATATATATATATATATATATATATATATATATATATATATATATATATATATATATATATATATATATATATATATATATATATATATATATATATATATATAGGGAAGGGTTATTTGGAAAACAAAAAAACCCTAAAAATCATAAAAATGCATAAAAAAAAACCTAGACATTACAAAACTTTTTTTTGAATTTTTTTATCAAAAAATCGCAGCCTTTTTGACAATTTCGCTGAAAAAAAATAAAAAATCGATTTTTTTTTTTGTAAAATTTTTTTTTCAGCGATTTTATGTTAAAAGCTGCGATTTTTTGATAAAAAAATTCAAAAAAAAAGTTTTGTGATCTCTAGGTATTTTTTTTATGCATTTTTATGATTTTTAGGGTTTTTTTTCCATAGAACCTAAACATATATATATATATATATATATATATATATATATATATATATATATATATATATATATATATATATATATATATATGGCTTAGATTTTTCTATTCAAAGTAATTATTGTGTTATTGTATGCATAAATGTGAGTCAATCATTTTACTTATTTTAAGAAAGTGATTAATACATATTATTGAATTAAATATAATTGAAAAATACCATCCAATTTAACTAGAAGGGTATTTTAGTCAATTAATATAGATTTAATAAAAGAAATTTGCATATTTTAAGGGATCATAGATTCTATTAATTTTAAAAATCCGATTTTTACTAATTATAAGGTTTTTAATTCGGACATTCTGACAGAATATGTTTGAGTATGTTCAAAAATAAAAATATTCTAGAACCATAAAATAATAAAAATATTCTTGAACATATTTCTTGTAGAATAACAAATTCTCGAACCAGCAATTGAAGAATTAAAACAAAAATTATATTAATTCTTATAGAATACATGTAACAATTGCTAAGAATTACATTTATTGTTAAAGAATAAAACTAAAAAACTTTCAAATCGGGAAAAAAAATCAAAATTTAACAAATACACTAATTTATTCTAAAAGAATAATGTTGCTAAGAGGCGTCGTTCAAATTTCGTGGTCCGTTCTTCAAGCATCAACTTCTGTGGAAACAAATCCAATGAATAAATTAGTGAAAAAATATCCATATTCCATTCTAGCATAATTGGAATTCGTGATTCCATTCTGATAGAATTGGAATTCATTACCAATAATTATATTAATTCGGGGCATTCTAACAGAATATGTTCATGATTATGATAAAAAAACATTCTTTTCTGATAGAATACTATAAATGAAGAAATACCATTCAGTTGAAGCATTTTAGCGAGCGCTTGGTGTGCATCAAAACAATTTTCAAGTTCCTGTAAAAATTAGACAATCAGAACAAATTCCCAATAAACCTAAACACATCGAGTCTATCAGAAAACCATTGTACCTTACATTCGTTTCTATCAGATTATCGTTAATCTATGCCTTGGAGTTTGTAAATGTAAGCATTTTTGCACAGACTTCGTTCAATGTCATCATTCAAGACTATATTTTTGAATCATCCAACAGAAGATTCCTAATTTCGTACATTTTTATTGGGGATTTCGTTTGGGATGGATCAATAAGAAATCAGAAAATAAGAAATCAGTTTCAACAGTGCATTTGAAGGGTGAAGAGTCAACTAGTGGCTTGTTATTTCACACTAGATCAACAGGAACCTGTGATCGGTTTCAAGAAAGCAAGAAGAGAAAGAAGGGTGTGATCGATTAAAGAAGAAAAGATATCCAATTTCGAGTTTAATATTGATACCTGTGATTTATTCTTGTGTGTGTGGCGTCGATAAAAGGTGGAGGCAGAACAAGAGCCATATCGATTTTTTGGGACGTGATTGTTGAAACAAGAACAGGAAGAACCGAAGAAGGTTAACAAGGAGAGCTGTAGTTTTTTTCTTATTTCCTTGGCTCATGTCGATCAATTTTGCAAGAGGTGAAGGAAGGCGTGCCTATTCTCGTCGATTTTAACCTGCACCTGTGAATATGCGACGGGCCAAACGGTGGTTGTTGCCTTGCTGATCGCTACTTGTTATTGATTATGGAGGGAATGAGTCAATGACGGCTGGAAGAGAAGTGTCACACCCCGAAACCGATGGCGGAAACGTTCCGGGGCGGAGGACGTCATGCGTAGTATCACAACAGTTGTATCATAGTAAGCGAAGTAAACACAACCATTACATTATAATATGAATATTTACATTGTTCAAAAACATGATTTGTACATAACAGTATATAGCAAAAGTAAAAGACGTGACTTCAGAGTGTCCCGTCTTCTCCAAAAGTTGGCAAGAGTACCTGTCTATTGATGCCCTGAGAATACAAGCAATTTTAAAATATCAGCATAAAGCTGGTGAGTTCATAAGCGTTTAGTTCTGGTGAAAGAACGTTTCTTTGATTCTTTGAAAAGTTGTTTCCCAAGAAAACCGTAGATTTTCTTATGAAAGAGGTTTGATGATCCATTGATTACACGTTAAACAGTCTTGTTTATGAAATGTTAAGTTCTCCTTTATGCGAGTATTTACCATACTCGGACAACAATTTTTATTTTCGAAGCTCTGGTTACACCCAGAGGAGTATATTAGCCGTATTTTCGAAGCTCTGGTTACACCCAGAGGAGTATATTAGTTGTATTTTCGAAGCTCTGGTTACACCCAGAGGAGTATATTAGCTGTATTTTCAAAGCTCTGGTTACACCCAGAGGAGTATATTAGCTGTATTTTCGAAGCTCTTGTTACACCCAGAGGAGTATATTAGCTGTATTTTCGAAGCTCTGGTTACACCCAGAGGAGTATATTAGCCGTATTACGTATATAAATTTCCGCTATCTAAGTTGTTAGTGCCATAATCGTACTTAGACTGGATAAGACACGTAAAGGGGTCAGTATCTTTTATGACTTTGTCACCCCTGAACCTAACGGTCCCGCTGTAGCTAGCAGCGAAGGTGCGGGATAGTCAGTCCCATATAGATCTATACACAATAGTCACGCTCTCCCTCCAAGAGATTCTGGTTATAAGTCGTAGTCCTCCACTCACGAATCCGATGGAGTGTTACCAAGGACAAGTCTCAAACTTAGTCTAGCAAATTTATAAGTAATAGTACGAAAATCAGATTTATGATTTATATGAATCCTTTATAAGGTGATACATATTATAACATGATTCACAAGTTTCTTGCTTTAGATATGAAAACTGTTTCTACGAGTTGATTTCTTTAATCGATTGGTAAAACGGTTTTTCTGAGTTAAAAGCATACTGAACATAAAATCATTTTATGCAAAACGAGATAATTTGAGCACAAGTTTCCTTGTACTTTTGCTTGTATCCCCCCCCCCTGAAAACTTGAAAAACTCGGAAAAAGCATAGGGGTATGAACTCACCGTTTATCGTAGGATCCGAAAGCACAATTGGTTACGAGCGTTGAGTGTCAACCGATGTTTCGCACGCAAGTGGATCCTATTAGCATGTGACAACACATATGTGTGTTAGAATTAGGGTGTTTTATGGCTAAACATGACGGGAAACCACCCTAAAGACTTGGAAATGCTTGTCGGGACCCTATATGATCAAATAAGGGAGGTGTACGGCCATTTGAGTGGGTGTGCGACCAGGGTGTGCGGCCAGGCTGCGTGTGTGGTTGCACACAGGAGTGTGCGGCCGTACAGAGGGTGTGTTCGGCCGTACACAGGAGTGTGCGGCCGTACACACCTCATTCGTGTCCGAAATGTCGATTTGGAGGTGTTCTTGAGGTGTTCTTGTGCTAATACCAAGTCCTACTATTTAATGAAGGCTAAACTCTTCACTTTGGAGAGTTTTAAGGTGTGTGCAGCCACCTTATGAAGGTGTGCGGCCGTACACCTTCAAATGATGAAGAACACGAAGAACACTATGAGTTTTAGGCTTAGATTCAGGTGTCTTACCACTATAACAAGCTGAAAGATGGAGTAGTTCACGTTTTTTAGGCCTTTTGAGTGTTCTTGGATGAAGTTTTTAGAGAGAGAAAGTAGTGAGAGAAAGTAGAGTGCAGCCAAAAGAAAGAAATGAGTGTAGGGAGTCTCCTTATATATATGAGGGGGAGTGTGCGGCTGGAGGGTGGGTGTGCGGTCGCACACCCGTGTGTGCGGCCGTACACACCTCTCATGAGGGTGTATGGCCCAATTTTGCTTCCAAATGATATGTTGACTCGTTCCTAATTCTCATTCCCAACTGTACTCAAGCTTAGAACACTTAAATGGACCCTTAAATAGCGTAAAATGATGATAAGAATCGAATTTAATATGGATTTAAAGATCAATTGTACGGGATAAAAGTTTCGGGTTGTCAGATCATCCCCCCGTTAGAGGGAATTTCGTCCCGAAATTCGAATATAGAATACAAATCATGAACTAGGCAAAGAGATGCAGATACTTCTGCTTCATTTGGTCTTCGCGCTCCCAAGTGAATTCAGGTCCCCGCTTGGCATTCCAACGAACCTTCACTATCGGGATGCTACTTTGTTTTGTTCGTTTGATCTCCTTATCCATGATTTCGATTGGTTCTTCCACAAAGTTTAGATTCTCATTGATTTTAATCTCATCGGGAGGGATAGCAAGAGTCTCGTCGGATAAGCACTTCTTAAGGTTCGAGACGTGGAAGACGGGATGAATGTTACTAAGCTCTTGAGGTAATCAGAGGTTGTAGGCTACAGGACCGATCCTGGCGAGGATCTCGAACGGTCCTATGTACCTCGGGTTTAGCTTTCCACGCTTTCCGAAGCGTATCATGCCTTTCCAGGGTGAGACTTTTAGCAGGACACGGTCTCCAACCTGAAATTCCAAGGGTTTTCGTCGTTTATCGGCGTAGCTCTTTTGTCTATCGCGAGAGGCCTTAAGTCGTTCTCGGATTTGTACAATGTTTTCTGTGGTTTCGCGGATGATTTCTGGACTAGTGAGAGTGCTATTGGGGACTTGCCCCTTGACTAGCTGCGTGTCACCCACCTCACCCCAGCACAAAGGGGATCTACACTTGCGACCATAGAGGGCTTCGAAAGGCGCAGCCTTGATGCTGGTTTGGTAACTGTTGTTGTAGGTGACACATGCTCTCAACATGTCTTCCAAAGTCTGGATGGTCCTCTCACTCTGCCCATCAGTCTGAGGATGGTAGGCTGTACTCATATCCAGTTTAGTTCCAAGAGCCTTCTGTAGTGACTGCCAGAACCTCGAAGTGAACCTGCTATCTCGATCGGAGATAATGGACATAGGCACACCATGCAGTCGAACTATCTCTCGGATGTAGATTCTCGTGAGTCTCTCCATTTTGAAGTTTTCCTTGATCGGCAGGAAATGGGCGGATTTAGTCAGTCGGTCGACAATTACCCAGATGGTGTCGTACCCACTCTGAGATTTGGGTAATTTGGTGATAAAATCCATGGTAATCCTTGTTGGATTAATGTCTAAGTCCATAACTATAATTGGTAAGACTTGACCCGACCCGGCATGGTCCATTTGGGTTGCATGGCATCATGCATTTGGATAGACTATAATGAGAGAAATAACACTTAAGGTTGGTTAATATATTATAAGTTCTAATATATTAATAAGGTTATTTAATTATTATTGATCAAGAATTATAATTTGGAATTAATTAAGTGATCAAAAGGAGACTAATTAAATATATGGGTTGATTGTGTAAATCATTCATTCTTATATATGTGGGCTTGTGATCCAAGATTCCTTATGTTGGACTAAGTCCATGGGGTGACCCATGGATACTCCATGGAGGTTAAAATCCATGGAGCATAAGGAATGGGTAAAGTTATGAGTTACATGGTGTAACCCTAATAGCCACCATATAAAAGAATCCCATGGCTCAAGAAATCGTGCACTAATGTGTGAATATGAGGGCTAGACGATTTCAAGGAGTGTTCCATTTCTCTCAAGTCATTCCATGTGCATTTGGTGTTGTGTGAACCATTTGAGGTGTCACACTTGGGGCACTAGGCACTCAAGCTTCATGGAGACAAGCTACATCAAACAAAGGTATGTATTCTATCCATTTGATTACCCAAGTATCAAGTATTGTATGCTAGATAGGGTAATACCTTGGAAAGTTCATAATTGCATGTATAATAGAGAAAACATAGATCCAAGGTATTTAGGGTTGCATGTACACTTAGGAGTGTTAGAATGCGCAAAACCCATCAGTGGTATCAGAGCCAAGGCTTGTTTTCTTGTTGTACTTGCAAACTTAGCTGAAAAATCGAATTGTATTAGTTTAAAAGTTATGCTAATTACTTGAAAAAAAATTTGATGTGAATTATCTTTGTTCATATGAGTTTATTAGATTAATAGAAAAGTTAATTGATTATGTGTTTTCAATCCATTTTAATCTAAGAGTTGATTCTAAAATGTGTTTTTGTAACTTGTCCTCAAGTTATATGAAAAGTCACATTTAAGTTTCATAAAACTCATAAAAAGTTGGCAATGGTTACAAAAATGAAGAGTCTTGTCCTCATTAAATGGTTTTATGACTCCATAACTTGTCCTCAAGTTATGGAGGTTCAAGAGTCACTTCATTAAATGATAAAATGTGTAACCTTAATTAGTTCCATAAGTTACAAAAATAAAGAAAAGTTACATTCTTTTATTAGTTTAAAGTCTTCCATAACTTGTCCTCAAGTTATGGAACTTGAAGAGTTTTTTTTTTAATTAAAACTACTTTAAACACATAAGTTATGGAATTAATTAGTTTTGAATATTTTCAAAACTTGCCCTCAAGTTTTGGAATTTGTAAAGTTTTCCCCATGAATACTTTAATTCCAAGTTAGCCCTTAGAATTTTAAAAGTTAAAATTCAACCCTTATACTTTATAGTATTATAAGTTAATAATAAATATATGTATAAGAGCAAGTCAGTCTTACCGTTAGTAGGCCTCATTCACGAAGCCGGTCTATAAGGGGGGTATAAGGTTACTGCCTATAAAATGGCAGTTTAATGGGTGTCCACTCTCACCCACCGCTTCCTTGACTGGTGGAGGGTCGTTAGCCGAACGGGTAGGACAAGGACTATAATTCTCCCTTCATTAAAAGTATTAATGATAAATACTAAGTAACTAAACACTTATAAATTCCCAATCTTAGTTACTTAGGAAAATGTGAATAAGGTGCTAATCCATGAATTACACTTTGCACTTTGTTTAAACCGTTAGTGGAGCGTGTGTGGTTAACCGGCACACTAACCTGGATTTAACAAAGTAGGCAAAGGGTAACTTAATATTTATCATAGTATCGGTGGAGCTCGTGTGGTTAACCGGCACATCGATTGAGGGGTAAATATTAAGGGTACCAAGTATATTTGCATGGTTACTTCACACCTTGTTTTGTGATCCTCGGCATCCCAGTCACAAAACCTGAAGGGCACACTCGAGATTGAAACATGCCATTGAAAAGTTCAATGAATCTCAAAAGATCTAGGAGTTTCAAATCCAATTAAAAACCTAATTACATTATTTCGTTTTTCATGGTGGAAATTGGTAAATCGTCATTTACCTACCTTCAACTATTTTATAACTCGGATTACGGTATCCCTCTTCCAGTTATAAATAGGTTGTTGGATCCTAGCCTTAATATTTCATATTGGGTGTTATATTAAGGACTTTAGATCAACTATCTTGAATATCTCCCAAAAGATGTCTAGTTTTCAGACATCTATGATCTTCCCAAATCTCTTGGAACTTTACTTCCTCCAACTCCTCCAATTATTCTCCCTAACCCACAAGTTCAAGGTCACTCAACTCCTCCAATTATTCTTAGAGATGAAGTCACATATTGACAAGCTGGGAGAGTTGGGTGTCAAAGTCTTGAGAAAGTTGGATGTTCAATCACTTTCTAAGTCACATAGTGAGTTCCTTTGGGACTACTATGAAACAGACTATGACATGAACCTTAATGATCATATCTATTTGCTTGGTGCTGCTGAATCAGCAATGATTTGGAACGATAGTAAAGCAAATTTGATTAGAAGATCAACTTCCCAAAAACTTTATGGACAGTGACAATGGTGACACTGGAAATCCAGAAAAAGCATTCTCTTCCCAATGGAAAGGGATTGGCCATAGTCAACCCGGTTGACCAAATGGTAAAGAGAAAGGCTAAGTCTGAGATAGTCCCATTACCAAAGGGTCCATATGTTTATTTTGCCAAAGGAAGGGGCGTTGATTGCAAAGCTGCCAAATTTACCTAAGGATGTTAAAGTCAATAAGTTTGACTCTACATCAGGTAGAGCCCATTATCTAACTCTGTTAAGTTCTATTCTGAGATCCTCATTACATGATGTGACTGGGTCACATGTTGATGTTTTAAGAATCAAAGAATAGAGAGAAATCTTAAAGGAAGTATATGTTGATTCTGATCGCGAAGGTGGATTTCGATCGCATCAGAATTTTGAGCAAGGAATAGATAACAACAATTTTCCATGTGGATTGTAAGGATAAGTTTTTCCGCAAAGTTTTAAAATAAAAGAAAATTGTTTAATTTTATTTATTTGAACTATCCTTACAATTGTATTTGTGGAAAATTGTTGCTTATATGATTCCACTGACAGCAATATTGGAAAATGGATTTGATTCTTTCATTTGTGGTAGTGTCTAAATTTACCAAATCAGGAAAGTTCCTCATCGCCCAAGTTTCAATTCGACCGAAACTTGGAATCATGCAAGTTGAATAGTATGATGAATGAGAACTTTCAAGCATTGGAAAATCAAGACTAATTACTTGTTCACATGGATGTGTGAGTCAAGTGAAGGACTAAAGGGATCGAGTACACATTCTTGTGCACTGGTCATGTCCACCACAAAGCTCGTTAAGACTATTTGATTTACTAAAGTTTAGTAAATATGGTTATACTTACAAGTTTAAGTATAATTCTGAAACATTGGAAAAGTCTCAATGTATGGCAGAACGAATGAGAAGAATCAAATTAGGCAGAAAGATAAAAGTTTTCTCAAATCTGAAAGATGGAAGAGTACTTTAGTATCATGTTTTGTGATCATATTAATGATTTAAGAACCACATCACAATTGGTCTTCTAAGGACATCTTAGTGCATTCTTATGACTAAGAAGAGGAGTCATGAATTGTTGAAATGGTTAAATCAAGGAGATGAGTCATACTTCGTTTCAAAACAAGTCTTAGAGTCATACTCCAAGACTATAAGTTGAGTGGCATATCTTAAAGAAAGGTTTATAACACTTGTCAAATGTAAGAGTAAAAGTGTCCTACTCTTGTACATTTGAAGTTGGTAAGTTGTGATGTTTTGGATTAAACAAAGACCAACTAAGGCCAATTGTGTGAAGTGTTTGTCTTGATAAAGAATCCGCACTATCTCTTGAATATTTGGCAAGATAGTCTTATATGTCAAGAGGACAGTGGGCGTCTTAAAGATCCTAAAAAGAATTTCAAGAACTAATCAAGAATAAAACCTGAGGTTCTTCACTAGCACACGACTTGAGGTTTATAACCTATCATGCTGACATATTCTGTGCCCATTCCAGTTAAAGTTGGCTTTGCATAGGAGTTCTGAAAGTTCTCAATTGGTTGCATAACAACTTGGAAGCAATGGCAGGCCCTGTACTGCCAGGTGGCAAGAAGTTAAGATTGCATAAGTTCAGTCCATATGAGTTTAGATTTGTCATTATCCTTGTCTTGTGACTATGGTTTTGACGATTCACATGGATAAGAACACATACACCATAAAATCTAAGGGTCATAAGGTTTCTCTCCGATTCATGAAAATGATGGTGAGGAAACACTTCCACCAAGTAGATTTGAAGCAGATGGCAAAAGGTCTAAACAATTGAGACTATGATTACGGCATCCCTTTTCATAGTTCTGAAATTGTTTAGACACACATGCATGCTATCTAAGGAAAGGTGTATGATTTTGATAAAGTTTTATCAAAGCATCTCGTATCAGAAATCTGAACTTTGGTAAGAAAGTCAATAAAGTATTGATTTCTAGAAGTCCAGCTGATTTCTGAGTACATGTCAAAGCTAGTGGGAGCATAAGTGTTATGCTAATAATCATCATGTTAGTGGGAGCATGATAATTATTGTTAGTGTTGCAAGTTAGCAATGTTAATTATAGAAAACAAAAGTTTCAATTCGTGAGGTTGCAGGGATTGAAAAAGTTGTTTTGCTATAATTAAGGGAGAGGATATACTTCATTTCAGTTCTAAAGGCTTAGATTGAGACCTTAATCATATTTAGTCAAGAATATATATATGAATTTCATGTTGGATTGGTTCAACTTAAGGAAATTCTATATATTGCGTTCTCAAAATTCGATTATGATTACGACATCCCTCTTCATAGTCAAATTTTGAAAACATGGCAAATAAAAATATTGTAGCAAAAGACTGGTCTAGAATCATGTCTTTATGTGAGACATCATGAATCGTGTACCATTTGCTTTGGGTACAGGATCGATTGCATGTGCTATAATATTTGTCATTTCTAAATTTTTCCAAATGCCCAGAGGCATTAAGAAGGGAAAAGGTCTAGAATTGGATATGACTAAAATGATTAAGCAATTGTCGAGGACAATCTGAGGTTTACCAATGATTGGTTGCTCAGGGACAGTTGGAAGTATAGTGCTAATTTTTGGAAGGACCATATTGACATATTCTGAAAAGAGGCATCTCTTATTCAGAAGTGATAGTCAAAATGAGAATATGGAGTTGTCTCTATAGGTGGAAGTTATCTGTGTAAGATTAGAAAACTTAATGCAAGAAGCATGTCCAAAGCAATGTACTTTGAATATGAGACTTAGTTTCCATGGAGTTGATCTCCATTGGAATACCTTATAATGACTGTTGACAAGTCTTTGTGACTTTGTACATATTCATTACAGGAGGGTCAGTGCATATAAGTTTAAAATCTAAACAGATTTCGATAAATGATAGGAATTTGAAATTCTCACATTTTTCGATAAGGATTTGGGAGTTTGAAATTAGAATCATTGAAATTATGTTCAATTGGTTTATTTCACAAAGTAAGGATCATAGACAAACATAGAGTGCATACTTGGTGTATGGCAAAGCTATTGTTTAAGAAAAACATAGTGTACATGCTTGGAGCATGGGATAACTAGTGTTTTTAATTCAAGTATAAAGTTGATAAAACCGAAACAATGAATAATGAGTAATCAGTATGGTGATAAATAAAAGTGTTTATTTATATTCATAGGGTTTGATACCATATTTGATTCATTTATTCTTGTGTTTCACTTTGCATGTTTTGACTTCCAGAATAACTAAGTCGCTCTTCCTGAATGATTAAGTTATTCAAACCATCCACAGTCGGTCATATGTTGGAAGTAGATATGAATCAAGACTGTCATGGGTTGGTTTGTAGAGGTCCAAGTTGGTGGACAAAGTGGTGCTACAACACTCATGAGTGCTCATAAGTTCTGAGTATTGGATTCAACCCGCGCTCATTTGAATCACTTCATGGATTTTATCACGAGTGATCATGAGACGATAATATCTTATATTCTTCAAACCTAGAGATATGAGTTGTTACTATGAGTTGGTTGTACATTGATTGCACGAAAACGCATTCGGTAACTCGATGTTATAAAACGTGCCTTTGTGTATGATTCAACAAGTAGTAGAACAAGCCATATGAGTCGAAGTTTATCCATTCCTTTTACCATCGGGATAAAAGCGATATCTGTGGGCCCCTCGATGATTTAAAGATGATACATGTGAGTGCTTGGCCAAGCCAGGACTGATTTGATTTGTTCAATCAGTCAGTCATCATGAATCGGAAATCGGGAAACAACAAATGGACAGAGAGAATGATTGATAATCCATGTCTCAGTCCATATGATATCTAGAATAGAGGAATATATGATCCCTTATCTAATGGACAAGTCATTGACAAAGGTCAGAGTTCATCGACAAGGTCAGAGTTCGACAGAAGCTTTTGAGAGCTACGATTGCTGATCGGTTCCTGAAGTCATACGCAATAATAGTTTTAGACTTATCCAAGTGGGAGACTGTTGGATTAATGTCTAAGTCCATAATTATAATTGGTAAGACTTGACCCGACCCGACATGGTCCATTTGGGTTGCATGGCATCATGCATTTGGATAGACTATAATGAGAGAAATAACACTTAAGGTTGGTTAATATATTATAAGTTCTAATATATTAATAAAGTTATTTAATTAGTATTGATCAAGAATTATAATTTGGAATTAATTAAGTGATCAAAAGGAGACTAATTAAATATATGGGTTGATTGTGTAAATCATTCATTCTTATATATGTGGGCTTGTGATCCAAGATTCCTTATGTTGGACTAAGTCCATGGGGTGACCCATGGATACTCCATGGAGGTTAAAATCCATGGAGCATAAGGAATGGGTAAAGTTATGAGTTACATGGTGTAACCCTAATAGCCACCATATAAAAGAATCCCATGGCTCAAGAAATCGTGCACTAATGTGTGAATATGAGGGCTAGACGATTTCAAGGAGTGTTCCATTTCTCTCAAGTCATTCCATGTGCATTTGGTGTTGTGTGAACCATTTGAGGTGTCACACTTGGGGCACTAGGCACTCAAGCTTCATGGAGACAAGCTACATCAAACAAAGGTATGTATTCTATCCATTTGATTACCCAAGTATCAAGTATTGTATGCTAGATAGGGTAATACCTTAGAAAGTTCATAATTGCATGTATAATAGAGAAAACATAGATCCAAGGTATTTAGGGTTGCATGTACACTTAGGAGTGTTAGAATGCGCAAAACCCATCAATCCTCTCCCACTTCCATTCGGGAATTTCCGGCTGTTGGAGTAGACCCGAGGGCTTCTGATATTCGGCCTTCACCTTGGCGCAAGTCAGGCACTGGCCCATGAAAGTAGCGATCTCTGCTTTCATGTTCGGCCACCAATACAGTTTCTTGAGATCGAGATACATCTTGTCCGATCCTGGGTGAACGGAGTATCTGGTCTTGTGAGCTTCGTTCATTACAACCTTTCTGTAACCACCGAACTTTGGGGTCCAGATCCGGTCCATGAAGTAATAGACTCCGTCTCCCTTGATCTATAGGTTCTTTTCCATTCCTCTCAAGGCTTCACCCGCCATGTTCTCTGGTCTTAAGGCTTCCAACCGAGCCTCCTTAATTTGCGCGGATAAATGGGAATGGATAGTCATGGTCAGTGCCTTCACTCTACGACCTGAGTACTCCTTCCGGCTGAGGGCATCTGCTACCACATTGGCCTTGCCGGGATGGTAGCGGATTTCGCACTCGTAATCGCTGAGTAGCTCAACCCATCACCGTTGTCTCATGTTTAACTCCTTCTGGTCGAAGATATGCTGCAGACTTTTATGGTCAGTGAAGATGGTGCACTTGGTTCCGTAGAGATAATGTCTCCATATCTTCAATGCGAAGACTACTGCTCCCAATTCCAGATCGTGTGTTGTGTAGTTGACTTCGTGTGCTTTCAGTTGTGTTGAGGCATAAGCAATGACTTTTCCCCGTTGCATGAGCACACAGCCTAGGCCCTGATTGGATGCATCACAGTAGACAACGAAGTCCTCCGTCCCTTCGGGCAGGGACAAACTAGGTGCGCTGCATAGGGCCCGCTTCAATGTTTGGAACGCAGTGTCTTGCTTCTCACTCCAACAAAAGGGTACGACTTTATGAGTCAGTGTGGTAAGGGTTTGGCAATTCTGGAGAAATTCTGGATAAATCTGCGATAGTAGCCAGCGAGACCCAAGAATTGACGGATTTCTGTGGGTGTCTTCGGTGCTGACCAGTTCTCTATCGCTTTGATTTTGGAGGGGTCCACGTGTATGCCTTCCTCGCTTACCACGTGACCTAGGAAGGTTACTTTTCGAATCCAGAATTCGCACTTGGAGAATTTCGCGTACAGTTTCTCCATCCTTAAGGTTTCCAGCACCGATCTCAAGTGTTGTCGATGATCTTCCTCACTTATGGAGTAGACAAGTATATCGTCGATGAACACGATTACAAACTTGTCCAGGAAAGAACGGCACACCCGGTTCATCAGGTCCATCAACACCGCCGGTGCGTTGGTTAGACCGAAGGGCATTACTACAAATTCATAGTGACCATACCGAGTCCGAAATGCTGTCTTAGGAACATCACCCTCATGGACTCGTAGCTGATGGTACCCTGATCTTAAATCTATTTTCGAGAAGTAACTGGCTCCTTGAAATTGGTCGAAGAGATCATCGATTCGAGGAAGAGGGTAACGGTTTTTGACTGTGAGCTTGTTCAGCTCCCGATAATCGATACACATCCGAAAGGATCCATCCTTCTTTTTCACGAACAAGATCGGGGCTCCCCAGGGTGAGGAACTCGGTCTGATGAATCCTTTACTGAGCAGCTCATTGAGCTGACTAGATAGCTCCTGCATTTCTGCCGGCGCTAATTGGTATGGGGATTTAGCTACGGGGTAGCTCTGGGTACTAAGTCGATACGAAACTCGACTTAGCGTTCAGGAGGGATTCCCGGAAGATCTTCGGGGAAAACATCGGGAAAGTTGTAGACTTCGGGGATGCTCTCGAGGTCTTTAACTTCTTGCTTTTCATTAATGACGTGGGCTAGAAATGCATAACACTCCTTCCGCAGGAGTTTCTAGGCTTTGATGCACGAAATGATGCGAAGGTTTGAACTGAGTTTATCGCCGTAGATTACAAGAGTTTCATCCAGGGAAAGGTTGAGACGGATAGCTTTTTCGTAACAAAGGATATCAGCATGATTGGGGCTCAGCCAATCCATGCCGATGACATCAAAGCTCTTTATGGAAACTGGCATAAGATCGATGGGAAATGAATGGTCGTTCAGAGTAAGGGTACAACCCACGAATATGTCATTAATGCTCTCTTTCTCACCGTTAGCCATTTCGACGGTAAACGTTTCGGTTAAAGGTTGGGATTTATGTTTAAGAAAATGCTTGAATGCATGACTAACAAAACTTCTTTTAGCACCAGAATCGAAAAGTATGCATGCATAAGAGTTATCGAGGAGGAACGTACCCGTCACAACGGTAGGGTCAGCCACGACCTCCTCTTGCCCCACAGCTAGAACTCTCCCGGTGTTGCCAGTTGTTGCTGCCTTGGGGCAGTTCCTCTTGTAATGCCCGACTTCTCCACAGCCGTAACAGGCTTGACTAACACCTGCTCCAGAGGCCCGATCGGTTGGTTGGACTGGGTTTCTGCAGTCTCGAGCCAGGTGGCCCTTCTTACCACAGTTGTTGCAGAGTATCTCACGACATGGACCAGGGATGCGGTAATGATAACTGCACTTATTGCACCAAGGGAGGGTACCAGTATACCTGCTGGTAGGTGCTTGAGTAGCAGGAGCAGCGATAGGGGTAGTAGCAGCGTGAACTGCTACCGTGTGTTGCTTCTTTGAGGGCTCCTGCGAAGATTGACCCTTTTTCTGCTTCCAGAATTTTCTCTTCTCACCACTCCCTTTAGTCGGTTCAGGAATGGCGGTCGCTTCCTCGAGATCGACTCCATGATCCATCAGAGTCTGCGCCAGGCACTTAGCGTTGTCGAAGGTGTTTGGACTAGCAGCCAAGACATTTCCTTTGGTCGGCTAGGTCAGCCCCCAAATGTATCTTTCAATCTTTCTGCTTTCCAGGGTGACCATCCTCGGACAGAGAAGTGTTAGGTCTTCTTCGGGGAGGCATCTTGTTCTAAAAAGAATCAGGAAGAAGAGGGTGGTAAGTCCTCTGAATCGAACCAAGAGATATGAAGCAAGAATATATCTCATCCTGATAATAAAGTGTTCTACCAAGCGATAAGCAAGGGAAAGTTACTAATGCAAGTAAGTTATCGCTAAGAAACGAATAGGTAGCAACACTAAGAATGAATTTCTACCATGTATTCGGCTCTGACTAAAATACTCCTATAGTATTTTAAGTTGTATGGATACCGAGTAAGTTTTAGGCCTGTTGCAACACCAAAGTCACTCCCAAACACATGTTGGTCATGTCTCGAATGAATATAGTTGATCAGGCTATATTGACCCTAGACATGATTACATAACTACCCAGGTTTACCGCAATGTTCAACATCTAAAATACTTTTGTTTTGTTCTACTCGCGATACGGATTCTGGTATGTAGGTATACTTGTATACTTTTTGTAAAAATACTTATATTTTTAAAAGTACACTTTTAGTTCAGAGCACTTTAGCCCCTTAGTGTTTATAGTTGTATACCATGTAAGGTTCGGTATACTTAGTTCACTATAAACAATAGCTCTGATACCAATCTGTCACACCCTGAAACCGATGGCGGAAACGTTCCGGGGCGGAGGACGTCATGTGTAGTATCACAACAGTTGTATCATAGTAAGTGAAGTAACACAACCATTACATTATAATATGAATATTTACATTGTTCAAAAACATGATTTGTACATAACAGTATATAGCAAAAGTAAAAGACGTGACTTCAGAGTGTCCCATCTTCTCCAAAAGTTGGCAAGAGTACCTGTCTATTGATGCCCTGAAAATACAAGCAATTTTAAAATATCAGCATAAAGCTGGTGAGTTCATAAGCGTTTAGTTCTGGTGAAAGAACGTTTCTTTGATTCTTTGAAAAGATGTTTCCCAAGAAAACCCTATATTTTCTTATGAAAGGGGTTTGATGATCCATTGATTACACGTTAAACAGTATTGTTTATGAAAGGTTAAGTTCTCCTTTATGCGAGTATTTACCATACTCGGACAACAGTTTTTATTTTCGAAGCTCTGGTTACACCCAGAGGAGTATATTAGCCGTATTTTCGAAGCTCTGGTTACACCCAGAGGAGTATATTAGCTGTATTTTCGAAGCTCTGGTTACACCCAGAGGAGTATATTAGCTGTATTTTCGAAGCTCTGGTTACACCCAGAGGAGTATATTAGCTGTATTTTCGAAGCTCTGGTTACACCCAGAGGAGTATATTAGCTGTATTACGTATATAAATTTCCGCTATCTAAGTTGTGAGTGCCATAACCGTACTTAGACTGGATAAGGCACGTAAAGGGGCCAGTATCTTTTATGACTTTGTCACCCCTAAACCTAACGGTCCTGCTGTAGCTAGCATTGAAGGTGCGGGATAGTCAGTCCCATATAGATCTATACATAATAGTCACGCTCTCCCTCCAAGAGATTATGGTTATAAGTCGTAGTCCTCCACGCACGAATCCGAGGGAGTGTTACCAAGGACAAGTCTCAAACTTAGTCTAGCAAATTTATAAGTAATAGTACGAAAATCAGATTTATGATTTATATGAATCCTTTATAAGGTGATACATATTATAACATGATTCACAAGTTTCTTGCTTTAGATATGAAAACTGTTTCTACGAGTTGATTTCTTTAATCGATTGGTAAAACGGTTTTTCTGAGTTAAAAGCATACTGAACATAAAATCATTTTATGAAAAACGAGATAATTTGAGCACAAGTTTCCTTGTACTTTTGCTTGTATTCCCCCCCTGAAAACATGAAAAACTCGGAAAAAGCATAGGGGTATGAACTCACCGTTTATCGTAGGATCCGAAAGCACAATTGGTTACGAGCGTTGAGTGTCAATCGATGTTTCGCACGCAAGTGGATCCTATTAGCATGTGACAACACATATGTGTGTTAGAATTAGGGTGTTTTATGGCTAAACATGACGGGAAACCACCCTAAAGACTTGGAAATGCTTGTCGGGACCCTATATGATCAAATAAGGGAGGTGTACGGCCATTTGAGTGGGTTTGCGACCAGGGTGTGCGGCCAGGCTGCGTGTGTGGTTGCACACAGGAGTGTGCGGTCGTACAGAGGGTGTGTTCGGCCGTACACAGGAGTGTGCGGCCGTACACACCTCATTCGTGTCCGAAATGTCGATTTGGAGGTGTTCTTGAGGTGTTCTTGTGCTAATACCAAGTCCTACTATTTAATGAAGGCTAAACTCTTCACTTTGGAGAGTTTTAAGGTGTGTGCAGCCACCTTATGAAGGTGTGCGGCCGTACACCTTCAAATGATGAAGAACACGAAGAACACTATGAGTTTTAGGCTTAGATTCAGGTGTCTTACCACTATAACAAGCTGAAAGATGGAGTAGTTCACGTTTTTGAGGCCTTTTGAGTGTTCTTGGATGAAGTTTTTAGAGAGAGAAAGTAGTGAGAGAAAGTAGAGTGCAGCCAAAAGAAAGAAATGAGTGTAGGGGGTCTCCTTATATATATATGAGGGGGAGGGTGCGGCTGGAGGGTGGGTGTGCGGCACCCGTGTGTGCGGCCGTACACACCTCTCATGAGGGTGTATGGCCCGATTTTGCTTCCAAATGATATGTTGACTCATTCCTAATTCTCATTCCCAACTGTACTCAAGCTTAGAACACTTAAATGGACCCTTAAATAGCGTAAAATGATGATAAGAATCGAATTTAATATGGATTTAAAGATCAATTGTACGGGATAAAAGTTTCGGGTTGTCACAAGAAGGGACGTGATTTTGGTGTCGACAAGATCCGCAGGTGACAGGCAATTGATACACCTTCCCGCTTCTTGCTTCAGCACTTGGCGGACCTAGGTAGATGGTGGTTTTAAAAAGCCGATGGATGGAGAAACCCTAGGTAGCTGAAGTCAATGGTTACCATAATTATAGGATATTATTTGTGGAAACTAATTATCAAATTACCTATTTATCCTTATTTATTTATTTAATTATTTATTTTTATTTTAAATTTTGATTAGCCCACATTTATGCATACAATAACACAATAATTACTTTAAATACCTGAACCTAGCTCTCTATATATATATATATATATATATATATATATATATATATATATATATAAGTTCAATTGAGAAAATAAAAAATGTTGAGAATGGGGGAATCATTCTCAGTCACTTATTTATTTTTGCCGCAAAAGCCTTCGTTGTACCAGCGGAAATGGATAAGGAATACACATGTATTTCCAACAAAACATGTTTCCTTAAACTATGTTAATCATTACCTTAATATATACAAAAACATAGTTTTTTTTTTCGTTTTTTAATTTTTAAGAAGTTATTTTTATCGAAAAATGATTTTAAATATACCAAAATTCATGATTTTTTATTCTCTACAAATAGTCATACATATTGATATACTTATCGTTATTCGTAAATGAATAAAAATGTATCAGATTTTTGCTACAGTACATTCGTTATTCACTTATGAATAAAAATATATAATTAATTATTTTTACAGTTTAAGTATCATTTATACTACTTATTCATATATGAATAACAAATTAACTGTAACAAAAATCTGATAAATGTTTTATTCATATATGAATATAAAATATGACGACAACTAATACACGTTTTATTTATATATAAATATAATATATGACGAAAGATGATGTAAAAAATATATTTTAAGTAAGAAAACTTTATTACGTGTCATATTTATATATGAACGATACTTAAACTATTAAAAAAAAGTTAAGCATACGTTTTATTCATAAGTGAATAACGAATGTACTGTAATAAAAATCTGATAGATTTTTATTCACTTATAAATAACGAGAGCTGAAACTCTAAAAAAAATTTATTTTATCTTAAAACTATATCAATATGGATGTCTATTTATAGAGAATAAAAAATTATGAATTTTGATATATTTAAAATAATTTTTCGATAAAAATGGTTTTCTAAAAATAAAAAAAACAAATAAAAGTAGATTTTTGTGTATATTAAGGTAATGATTAGCATCCTTTAAGGAAACATGTTTGGTTGGAAAACACATGTTTATCCGTTCTCCATTTCCGACGGTACGCCTAAGCGTTTTGCGGCAAAATAAATGTGTGGCTGAGAATGATTCCCCCATTCTCAATTGAACTCTCCTCTCTCTCTCTCTCTCTATATATATATATATATATATATATATATATATATATATATATATATATATATATATATATATATATAGTTCGGTTCAACAAGGAACCGTTTTAAACAATGAAATCAAGGAACCATTGTAGATGGTTGGATCAAAAAAATAAAGGGGCATGATTTAGGTTGTAAAGTGTAAATAAAAACATAGTTGTAGCTGATTGTAAAAATACACGGAACTTTAGGGGGCAATTTCGTAAAACTGAAACATTTGAACGTTTAGGCGTTTAACACCATTAGTCTCAACTGCATCGTCTCAATCAAATTGATTTTACCCTCATTGAAAGCGATCATTTACTTCACCATACTCCGACGATCGATGATCGATTCAAATGATATCAACCGTGAATCTTGCCAGAAAGTTCGAAAAATGAATCTAGAATGTATATTCAACTACTATTCACTCATACTCCGATTATCTCATTTAATGATTTCAAATCAAAATGTCTGATTTCTAAAATTTCAAAACCTGAAATCTAAATTACTTGTTACAGTATATATTCGATCAATCTATGAACAACGTTCAATTTACGAAATCATTTTTACACTTTTAAACAAAATTCAAACCCTCGGATAATCAACTTTGGTGAATTTCTATAAAAATCGAAAACCTAATGAGTTAAATTTCTTAAAATCGTTTAGGAAATCGTCAATATTTAAGTTATTTGCTAAAATTTGTGAATCGAAATCATTTATGAGTTTATTCATTAAATCGAAAACCTAATTTCATATTCTGAATCACTGTTGTAGATCATAGAATTGCAAAATCACATTCAGAATCTGTGATTGATATGTTTAAAACATTATGATTGTTATATTTAACAAATTATGATAGTTTTCTTAATATTTATGTCTAGACGCATCAATTAATCATTAATTTGGAAATTATATGTATAAATCACAACTTTCATATCATGAAAACGCATGTTTAACTTAATTTTTTAAATAGAAAATGAAGAAAAAAAGAATGAAAAAAAAGGATAATAAGAAAAGAGTGAAAATGACAAGAAATGTTAAAGATGTTCAACCTACAACTACAAGTGAAGATATGAAAGATAAAAAAAACAGGTTAGAACATTCACATTGAAATTATCTAGTAATATACTACAAACATATTTAAATACAAATTCACATGGTGAATCTTTGATGTGGATAACAAGCACACAGATTCACATTGTGAATTTGTTCAAAATGATTTTGCAAAGCTTCTTATCACTTTCACTTGATACACTATGCACACAAACACATGCTAAGTTTCACCATGTGTTTCATTTATAAAATTTGGTTGGTGATATCATAATGCCTTGAAATGCAAAAAAGCAAAATTCACATGGTGAACCTTAACTGAATTTGGAATGACGTGAAAATTCACATGGTGAATCGTTGATGTGGATAACAGGAAAACAGATTCACATTGTGAATTTGCTCAAAATGGTTTTGCAAAGCTTCTTATCACTCTCACTTGATACACTATACACACAAACACATGCTAAGTTTCACAATGTGTTTCATTTATAAAATATGGTTGGTGATATCATAATGCCTTGAAATGAAAAAAAAGCAAAATTCACATGGTGAACCTTAACTGAATTTGGAATGACGTGAAAATTCACATGGTGAATCTTTGATGTGGATAACAGGCAAACAGATTCACATTGTGAATTTGCTCAAAGTGGTTTTGCAAAGCTTCTTATCACTCTCACTTGATACACTATACACATAAACACATGCTAAGTTTCACCATGTGTTTCATTTATAAAATTTGGTTGGTGATATCATAATGTCATGAAATGCAAAAAAGCAAAATTCACATGGTGAACCTTAACTGAATTTGGAATGACGTGAAAATTCACATTTTGTAGTTGAAGGTTCAATAAAGTATACAAAAAAACAACAAAAAGAACTGCAGAGGGAATTGTTGATAAGTTAAGAAAAAAAAGAAGAAAAGACTTCAAAAGATGAGAAGATTCACAAAAAGAAAACAAAAAAGTTGATGAAGGAAGATAAGGCTGCTTTTAAGACACCAGAAAAGAAAACAACACAAGGTAAATTATAATTGAATTTAATAGTATATAATCAATTCTTATTAAAAAAATTTAAAACATGAACAAAAATCAGAAGGAGTCCAAGACTTAAAATGGTTGAATATTCAAAATTTGTGACTCCTATTAAATCTGATGATAGCCTTGTAAAGAAAGAATCTGATAAAAAAGCAACAGGTTTGTTTATTACTATTCAAATGTTTAATTATTTTATAATATATATTATTGTAAGAAGCTTACAAAAATTAATACCTAACAGGTAAAAGAAAAAGAAATATGAAAGTCACAGTGCAACAAAAAGATACTTTGGAAGTATTCAAAGAAAAAAAGGCAAAAGTTCCAATAAATCCAAATGAGAAAGTATCTTTGAGAACAAGAATGAGCCCAAAGAAATTTTATGATATTGTTAAATCTTTAAACAAAGAACAAAAAAAAGTTGTTAGAGATATGGGACTGGGATCGTTGCTTAGAATTACAGCTAACGGAATAACTGGGAAAACGGCACAATTTGTTGTTAACTCATTTAATCCATAAGATATGAAGATGCACCTACCCAAAGGAAACATAGATATAACACCAGCTCTTGTTCATGATTTGCTTGGAATTCCTCTAGGTGGAAAAGATATATACAAAACTGATCAATGTGAAGGAAAAGAATTATTGGATTGGAAGCAACAATACAACTACAAGGTTATGAGGCCATCACTTGCACTAGGCTTCGTCCTCGAAGCCTGGTGCGATAAAAAAAATTCGGATAATGCTCCCGCATCTCATCCTCCGGCTCCCAGGTCTACTTGGAGCCCCTCCGGTGCTGCCACAGTACCTTTACCAAAGGTACTTCCTGTTGGGTTTTAGTATACTACAACATCCTATGGTGCACATACAACCCTAAATACCTTGGATCTATGTTTTCTCTATTATACATGCAAATGGTTTCCAAGGCATTAAACCTATAACTAGCATGCATTTGACATAAACCATATAATATACTAGTTAGGGAAACATACCTTTTATGTGGCTTGAAGTCTTGATGTATTTGGACTTAAGAGTTTAGCACCAATAGTATGAAATGCCTCAAATGGAATCACAACACACCTAGGACAAAGGTGGCTCTTGAGAGAGAATTCCATGCACCAAAACACCTCCATATTTCTCTAAGAAAAGAAGTGGTGATTTTGGCTATGGAGTAACCTATTTATATGTAGGAATTCCAAGGGTCATGGGTATAACCCATAATCCATACCCATGGGTTTTATGATCCATGGTTCATGTGGCCCAACTCTTTATGTATCCATACATAAACTTGGTCCAACATGGATTATAAGCCCAACACATATAAATATAACTAATTATCATAACTAGTCCCCATAGATTTAATTAGTAAACCTCAGATTGTCCTCGACAATTGCTTAATCATTTTAGTCATATCCAATTCTAGACCTTTTTCCTTCTTAATGCCTCTGGGCATTTGGAAAAATTTAGAAATGACAAATATTATAGCACATGCAATCGATCCTGTACCCAAAGCAAATGGTACACGATTCATGATGTCTCACATAAAGACATGATTCTAGACCAGTCTTTTGCTACAATATTTTTATTTGCCATGTTTTCAAAATTTGACTATGAAGAGGGATGCCGTAATCATAATCGAATTTTGAGAACGCAATATATAGAATTTCCTTAAGTTGAACCAATCCAACATGAAATTCATATATATATTCTTGACTAAAGATGATTAAGGTCTCAATCTAAGCCTTTAGAACTGAAATGAAGTATATCCTCTCCCTTAATTATAGCAAAACAACTTTTTCAATCCCTGCAGCCTCACGAATTGAAACTTTTGTTTTCTATAATTAACATTGCTAACTTGCAACACTAACAATAATTATCATGCTCCCACTAACATGATGATTATTAGCATAACACTTATGCTCCCACTAGCTTTGACATGTACTCAGAAATCAGCTGGACTTCTAGAAATCAATACTTTATTGACTTTCTTACCAAAGTTCAGATTTCTTATACGAGATGCTTTGATAAAACTTTATCAAAATCATACACCTTTCCTTAGATAGCATGCATGTGTGTCTAAACAATTTCAGAACTATGAAAAGGGATGCCGTAATCATAGTCTCAATTGTTTAGACCTTTTGCCATCTGCTTCAAATCTACTTGGTGGAAGTGTTTCCTCACCATCATTTTCATGAATCGGAGAGAAACCTTATGACCCTTAGATTTTATGGTGTATGTGTTCTTATCCATGTGAATCGTCAAAACCATAGTCACAAGATAAGGATAATGACAAATCTAAACTCATATGGACTGAACTTATGCAATCTTAACTTCTTGCCACCTGGCAGTACAGGGCCTGCCATTGCTTCCAAGTTGTTATGCAACCAATTGAGAACTTTCAGAACTCCTATGCAAAGCCAACTTTAACTGGAATGGGCACAGAATATGTCAGCATGATAGGTTATAAACCTCAAGTCGTGTGCTAGTGAAGAACCTCAGGTTTTATTCTTGATTAGTTCTTGAAATTCTTTTTAGGATCTTTAAGACGCCCATTGTCCTCTTGACATATAAGACTATCTTGCCAAATATTCAAGAGATAGTGCGGATTCTTTATCAAGACAAACACTTCACACAATTGGCCTTAGTTGGTCTTTGTTTAATCCAAAACATCACAACTTACCAACTTCAAATGTACAAGAGTAGGACACTTTTACTCTTACATTTGACAAGTGTTATAAACCTTTCTTTAAGATATGCCACTCAACTTATAGTCTTGGAGTATGACTCTAAGACTTGTTTTGAAACGAAGTATGACTCATCTCCTTGATTTAACCATTTCAACAATTCATGACTCCTCTTCTTAGTCATAAGAATGCACTAAGATGTCCTTAGAAGACCAATTGTGATGTGGTTCTTAAATCATTAATATGATCACAAAACATGATACTAAAGTACTCTTCCATCTTTCAGATTTGAGAAAACTTTTATCTTTCTGCCTAATTTGATTCTTCTCATTCGTTCTGCCATACATTGAGACTTTTCCAATGTTTCAGAATTATACTTAAACTTGTAAGTATAACCATATTTACTAAACTTTAGTAAATCAAATAGTCTTAACGAGCTTTGTGGTGGACATGACCAGTGCACAAGAATGTGTACTCGATCCCTTTAGTCCTTCACTTGACTCACACATCCATGTGAACAAGTAATTAGTCTTGATTTTCCAATGCTTGAAAGTTCTCATTCATCATACTATTTAACTTGCATGATTCCAAGTTTCGGTCCAATTGAAACTTGGGCGATGAGGAACTTTCCTGATTTGGTAAATTTAGACACTACCACAAATGAAAGAATCAAATCCATTTTCCAATATTGCTGTCAGTGGAATCATATAAGCAACAATTTTCCACAAATACCATTGTAAGGATAGTTCAAATAAATAAAATTAAACAATTTTCTTTTATTTTAAAACTTTGCGGAAAAACTTATCCTTACAATCCACATGGAAAATTGTTGTTATCTATTCCTTGCTCAAAATTCTGATGCGATCGAAATCCACCTTCGCGATCAGAATCAACATATACTTCCTTTAAGATTTCTCTCTATTCTTTGATTCTTAAAACATCAACATGTGACCCAGTCACATCATGTAATGAGGATCTCAGAATAGAACTTAACAGAGTTAGATAATGGGCTCTACCTGATGTAGAGTCAAACTTATTGACTTTAACATCCTTAGGTAAATTTGGCAGCTTTGCAATCAACGCCCCTTCCTTTGGCAAAATAAACATATGGACCCTTTGGTAATGGGACTATCTCAGACTTAGCCTTTCTCTTTACCATTTGGTCAACCGGGTTGACTATGGCCAATCCCTTTCCATTGGGAAGAGAATGCTTTTTCTGGATTTCCAGTGTCACCATTGTCACTGTCCATAAAGCTTTTGGGAAGTTGATCTTCTAATCAAATTTGCTTTACTATCGTTCCAAATCATTGCTGATTCAGCAGCACCAAGCAAATAGATATGATCATTAAGGTTCATGTCATAGTCTGTTTCATAGTAGTCCCAAAGGAACTCACTATGTGACTTAGAAAGTGATTGAACATCCAACTTTCTCAAGACTTTGACACCCAACTCTCCCAGCTTGTCAATATGTGACTTCATCTCTAAGAATAATTGGAGGAGTTGAGTGACCTTGAACTTGTGGGTTAGGGAGAATAATTGGAGGAGTTGGAGGAAGTAAAGTTCCAAGAGATTTGGGAAGATCATAGATGTCTGAAAACTAGACATCTTTTGGGAGATATTCAAGATAGTTGATCTAAAGTCCTTAATATAACACCCAATATGAAATATTAAGGCTAGGATCCAACAACCTATTTATAACTGGAAGAGGGATACCGTAATCCGAGTTATAAAATAGTTGAAGGTAGGTAAATGACGATTTACCAATTTCCACCATGAAAAACGAAATAATGTAATTAGGTTTTTAATTGGATTTGAAACTCCTAGATCTTTTGAGATTCATTGAACTTTTCAATGGCATATTTCAATCTCGAGTGTGCCCTTCAGGTTTTGTGACTGGGATGCCGAGGATCACAAAACAAGGTGTGAAGTAACCATGCAAATATACTTGGTACCCTTAATATTTACCCCTCAATCGATGTGCCGGTTAACCACACGAGCTCCACCGATACTATGATAAATATTAAGTTACCCTTTGCCTACTTTGTTAAATCCAGGTTAGTGTGCCGGTTAACCACACACGCTCCACTAACGGTTTAAACAAAGTGCAAAGTGTAATTCATGGATTAGCACCTTATTCACATTTTCCTAAGTAACTAAGATTGGGAATTTATAAGTGTTTAGTTACTTAGTATTTATCATTAATACTTTTAATGAAGGGAGAATTAGAGTCCTTGTCCTACCCGTTCGGCTAACGACCCTCCACCAGTCAAGGAAGCGGTGGGTGAGAGTGGACACCCATTAAACTGCCATTTTATAGGCAGTAACCTTATACCCCCCTTATAGACCGGCTTCGTGAATGAGGCCTACTAACGGTAAGACTGACTTGCTCTTATACATATATTTATTATTAACTTATAATACTATAAAGTATAAGGGTTGAATTTTAACTTTTAAAATTCTAAGGGCTAACTTGGAATTAAAGTATTCATGGGGAAAACTTTACAAATTCCAAAACTTGAGGGCAAGTTTTGAAAATATTCAAAACTAATTAGTTCCATAACTTATGTGTTTAAAGTAGTTTTAATTAAAAAAAAAACTCTTCAAGTTCCATAACTTGAGGACAAGTTATGGAAGACTTTAAACTAATAAAAGAATGTAATTTTTCTTTATTTTTGTAACTTATGGAACTAATTAAGGTTACACATTTTATCATTTAATGAAGTGACTCTTGAACCTCCATAACTTGAGGACAAGTTATGGAGTCATAAAACCATTTAATGAGGACAAGACTCTTCATTTTTGTAACCATTGCCAACTTTTTATGAGTTTTATGAAACTTAAATGTGACTTTTCATATAACTTGAGGACAAGTTACAAAAACACATTTTAGAATCAACTCTTAGATTAAAATGGATTGAAAACACATAATCAATTAACTTTTCTATTAATCTAATAAACTCATATGAACAAAGATAATTCACATCAAATTTTTTTTCAAGTAATTAGCATAACTTTTAAACTAATACAATTCGATTTTTCAGCTAAGTTTGCAAGTACAACAAGAAAACAAGCCTTGGCTCTGATACCACTGATGGGTTTTGCGCATTCTAACACTCCTAAGTGTACATGCAACCCTAAATACCTTGGATCTATGTTTTCTCTATTATACATGCAATTATGAACTTTCCAAGGTATTACCCTATCTAGCATACAATACTTGATACTTGGGTAATCAAATGGATAGAATACATACCTTTGTTTGATGTAGCTTGTCTCCATGAAGCTTGAGTGCCTAGTGCCCCAAGTGTGACACCTCAAATGGTTCACACAACACCAAATGCACATGGAATGACTTGAGAGAAATGGAACACTCCTTGAAATCGTCTAGCCCTCATATTCACACATTAGTGCACGATTTCTTGAGCCATGGGATTCTTTTATATGGTGGCTATTAGGGTTACACCATGTAACTCATAACTTTACCCATTCCTTATGCTCCATGGATTTTAACCTCCATGGAGTATCCATGGGTCACCCCATGGACTTAGTCCAACATAAGGAATCTTGGATCACAAGCCCACATATATAAGAATGAATGATTTACACAATCAACCCATATATTTAATTAGTCTCCTTTTGATCACTTAATTAATTCCAAATTATAATTCTTGATCAATACTAATTAAATAACCTTATTAATATATTAGAACTTATAATATATTAACCAACCTTAAGTGTTATTTCTCTCATTATAGTCTATCCAAATGCATGATGCCATGCAACCCAAATGGACCATGCCGGGTCGGGTCAAGTCTTACCAATTATAGTTATGGACTTAGACATTAATCCAACAAGGATTACCATGGATTTTATCACCAAATTACCCAAATCTCAGAGTGGGTACGACACCATCTGGGTAATTGTCGACCGACTGACTAAATCCGCCCATTTCCTGCCGATCAAGGAAAACTTCAAAATGGAGAGACTCACGAGAATCTACATCCGAGAGAAACCTTATGACCCTTTGCCATCTGCTTCAAATCTACTTCAAATCTACTTGGTGGAAGTGTTTCCTCACCATCATTTTCATGAATCGGAGAGAAACCTTATGACCCTTAGATTTTATGGTGTATGTGTTCTTATCCATGTGAATCGTCAAAACCATAGTCACAAGACAAGGATAATGACAAATCTAAACTCATATGGACTGAACTTATGCAATCTTATCTTCTTGCCACCTGGCAGTACAGGGCCTGCCATTGCTTCCAAGTTGTTATGCAACCAATTGAGAACTTTCAGAACTCCTATGCAAAGCCAACTTTAACTGGAATGGGCACAGAATATGTCAACATGATAGGTTATAAACCTCAAGTCGTGTGCTAGTGAAGAACCTCAGGTTTTATTCTTGATTAGTTCTTGAAATTCTTTTTAGGATCTTTAAGACGCCCAATGTCCTCTTGACATATAAGACTATCTTGCCAAATATTCAAGAGATAGTGCGGATTCTTTATCAAGACAAACACTTCACACAATTGGCCTTAGTTGGTCTTTGTTTTATCCAAAACATCACAACTTACCAATTTCAAATGTACAAGAGTAGGACACTTTTACTCTTACATTTGACAAGTGTTTTAAACCTTTCTTTAAGATATGTCACTCAAGTTACAATCTCAGAGTATGACTCTAAGAATTGTTTTGGAACGAAGTATGACTCATCTTCCTGATCTAACCATTTCAACAATTCATGACTCCTCTTCTTAGTCATAAGAATGCACTAAGATGACCTTTAGAGGACTAATTGTGATATGATTTCTAAATCATTAAGATGATCACAAACATGATACTAAAGTACTCTCCCATCTTTTTAGATTTGAGAAACTTTTATCTTTCTGCCTAATTTGATTCTTCCCATTCGTTCTGCCATACATTGAGACTTTTCCAATGTTTCAGAATTATACTTAAACTTGTAAGTATAACCATATTTACTAAACTTTAGTAAATCAAATAGTCTTAACGAGCTTTGTGGTGGACATGACCAGTGCACAAGAATGTGTACTCGATCCCTTTAGTCCTTCACTTGACTCACACATCCATGTGAACAAGTAATTAGTCTTGATTTTCCAATGCTTGAAAATTCTCATTCATCATACTATTCAACTTGCATGATTCCAAGTTTCGGTCCAATTGAAACTTGGGCGATGAGGAACTTTCCTGATTTGGTAAATTTAGACACTACCACAAATTAAAGAATCAAATCCATTTTCCAATATTGCTGTCAGTGGAATCATATAAGCAACAATTTTCCATAAATGTCATTGTAAGGATACTTCAAATAAATAAAATTAAACAATTTTTCTTTTATTTTAAAACTTTGTGGAAAAACTTATCCATACAATCCACATGGAAAATTGTTGTTATCTATTCCTTAGCAATATATCATAACTTCTTAAGCAACTGCTCAAAATTCTGATGCGATCGAAATCCACCTTCGCGATCAGAATCAGCATATACTTCCTTTAAGATTTCTCTCTATTCTTTGATTCTTAAAACATCAACATGTGACCCAGTCACATCATGTAATGAGGATCTCAGAATAGAACTTAACAGAGTTAGATAATGGGCTCTACCTGATGTAGAGTCAAACTTATTGACTTTAACATCCTTAGGTAAATTTGGCAGCTTTGCAATCAACGCCCCTTCCTTTGGCAAAATAAACATATGGACCCTTTGGTAATGGGACTATCTCAGACTTAGCCTTTCTCTTTACCATTTGGTCAACCGGGTTGACTATGGCCAATCCCTTTCCATTGGGAAGAGAATGCTTTTTCTGGATTTCCAGTGTCACCATTGTCACTGTCCATAAAGTTTTTGGGAAGTTGATCTTCTAATCAAATTTGCTTTACTATCTTTCCAAATCATTGCTGATTTAGCAGCACCAAGCAAATAGATATGATCATTAAGGTTCATGTCATAGTCTGTTTCATAGTAGTCCCAAAGGAACTCACTATGTGACTTAGAAAGTGATTGAACATCCAACTTTCTCAAGACTTTGACACCCAACTCTCCCGGCTTGTCAATATGTGACTTCATCTCTAAGATGTGATCACACATAGACCTTGCTTGCCATTAGGGCTTGAGTGACCTTGAACTTGTGGGTTAAGGAGAATAATTGGAGGAGGTGGAGGAAGAGAAGTATGACTTCCATGAGCCAAACTCGGGAAGTCATATTCATTAGGAAAGCTTGGTTTGGGAAGATCATTGTTGCCTAAACCAGACATCAACAATGGGAGAAATTCACGTAAAGTTGATTTAAGTCCTTAATATAACACCCAATATGATATATTAAGGCTAGGACCCAACAAACTATTTTATAACTTGGAAGAGGGATGCCGTAATCCAAGCTATAAAATATTTGAAGGTAGGTGAATGACGATTCACCAATTTCCACCAAGATAAACGAAATGTATTATTAGGTTTTAATTGGTTTTGAAACTCCTAGATTCTTTTGAGATTCATTGAACTTTTCAATGGCATGTTTCAATCTCGAGTGTGCCCTTCAGGTTTTGTGACTGGGATGTCGAGGATCACAAAACAAGGTGTGAAGTAACCATGCAAATATACTTGGTACCCTTAATATTTACCCCTCAATCGATGTGCCGGTTAACCACACACGCTCCAACGATACTATGATAAACATTAAGTTACCCTTTGCCTACCTTGTTAAGTCCAGGTTAGTGTGCCGGTTAACCACACACGCTCCACTAACAGCTTAAACAAAGTGCAAAGTGTAATTTCATGGATTAGCACCTTATTCACATTTTCCTAAGTGACTAAGATTGGGAGAATTATAGTCCTTGTCCTACCTGTTCGGCTAACGACCCTCCACCGGTCAAGGAAGCGGTGAGTGAGAGTGGACACCCATTAAACTGCCATTTTATAGGCAGTAACCTTATACCCCCTTATAGACCGGCTTCGTGAATGAGGCCTACTAATGGTAAGACGACTTTATCTTATACATATCTATATAATTAAAATTATAATAATAATATAAGGGTTGAATTTTAAACTTTTAAAATTCTAAGGTCTAGTTTGGAATTAAAGTATACATGGGGGTAACTTTACAAATTCCAAAACTTGAGGACAAGTTTTGAAACCTTTCAAAACTCTTGGATTTTTCATAACTTATGAGTTTAATTAAGGTTTAATGAAAAAAAAAATTCAAGTTCCATAACTTGAGGACAAGTTATGGAAGACATTAAATCATTTAATGATGACATTAAAAATAGTGACTCTTCTATTTTCATAACCTATGAGACTTAATGACACTTTAAAAAGAAAAACTCTTCACTTTCCATAACTTGAGGACAAGTTATGGAGTTCATAAAAACCATTAAGATCAAATATTCCAATTAACACAATAATCAAATAATTTTTCTATGATCTGGATTAAACTCATAAGTAAAGATAATTCACATCAACAATTTTCAAGAAATTAGATAATCATATAAACTAATACAAATCTTGAAACTTTGACAATTATCCTTTGAAGACTCTTGGAATTCATAACCTAAAGAGTTAATAAATGAGACATTTCACATCCATAACTTATGGAAGTTTCAAAACTCTTAAGATCATAACTTTAAAAAAAACTTTTGAGTTCCAAAATTTTATGACAAAATTTGTAACTCCTTAAAACCATTTAGATCAAACTTTTAAAACAAATAAAATAATCATATCATTCTATCTTTTAATAAATTGACCTAATTCAACTCTTGTAGTAAAGTGACTCAAATTTTATAAATAATTAGTTTTTCATAAAATCAAGTAATTATCATAAAATTTGACAAACTTCATGTTTTTTTTTTCTTTTTTTTTCCTTCAACTTGAAAAAAAAATACATTTGCATCAAATATAATAGAAAACAACCCATGGCTCTGATACCACTGTTGCGTTTTAGTATACTACAACATCCTATGGTGCACATACAACCCTAAATACCTTGGATCTATGTTTTCTCTATTATACATGCAAATGGTTTCCAAGGCATTAAACATATAACTAGCATGCATTTGACATAAACCATATAATATACTAGTTAGGGAAACATACCTTTTATGTGGCTTGAAGTCTTGATGTATTTGGCCTTAAGAGCTTAGCACCAATAGTATGAAATGCCTCAAATGGAATCACAACACACCTAGGACAAAGGTGGCTCTTGAGAGAGAATTCCATGCACCAAAACACCTCCATATTTCTCTAAGAAAAGAAGTGGTGATTTTGGCTATGGAGTAACCTATTTATATGTAGGATTCCAAGGGTCATGGGTATAACCCATAATCCATACCCATGGGTTTTATGATCCACGGTTCATGTGGCCCAACTCTTTATGTATCCATACATAAACTTGGTCCAACATGGATCATAAGCCCAACACATATAAATATAACTAATTATCATAATTAGTCCCCATAGATTTAATTAGTCTCTTTTGATCACTAAATTAATTCCAAATTAATTCTTGATCGATACTAATTAAAACATATGATTTCATATTAATATATTATAACTTATAATATATTAATAAACCATAAATAACCTTCTCTCAAAAGTCCATCCTAACAAATTGTCCTTATGATATGCAACCCAAATGGACCATGCTACTCTCGGGTCAAGTACATACCAATAATAGTTATGGGCTTAGACATCTAATCCAACACTTCCTTGCTATGCAAAACCTTTACTTTCCTCTCTAGAATAGCTACCGGCCTCTCGACATAGTTCAGGCACTCAACAACCTGAATATCATGCAACGATACCACTGCATCCTCATCCATCACGCACTTTCGCAGCTCCGAAACGTGGGAAATGTTATGAATCTGGCTGAGCTCCTCTGGAAGATCCAATCTATAAACAACCTTGCCAACCCTGGAAATGACCCAGAATGGCCCAATATACCGGGGACCCAATTTCCCCCTCTTCCAGAAGCGAATCACATATTTCCAAGGTGAGACTTTCAATAGCACCATGTCCCCGACCTGGAATTCCAACTCAGATCGACGTCGGTCGAAATAGCTCTTCTACCGACTCTGAGCAGCCTGCAATCTCTGCCTGATATGCTGGATCATCTCTGTAGTTTGAAGGACCACCTCGGTCCGCCCCATTACCCTGTGACCAACCTCGCTCTAACAGACTGGGGTACGACATCTCCGCCCATACAAGAGCTCAAAAGGCGGAGCGCCAATGCTGGAGTGGAAGTTATTGTTGTAGGAGAACTCTGCAAGAGGTAGGTAGGAGTCTCAGCTCCCACCAAAATCAATGACACAGGCTCGCAACATATTCTCAATAGTCTGTATCGTCCGTTCACTCTGGCCATCAGTGTGCGGATGATAAGTTGTGCTGAAATGCAACCTCGTTCCCAGTTCCTCATGGAACTTCTGCCAAAATCGGGAGGTGAACCGAACATCACGGTCAAAAACAATGGAGACCGGAACTCCATGGCTAGCAACAATCTCGCAAATATACACATCGGCCACCTTCTCAGCCGAAGAACTCTCCCGAATTGCCAGAAAATGGGCATTCTTGGTCAATCGATCCACGATGACCCAAATAGCATCAAAACCCTTTGCCGTCTTCGGCAACTTGGTGATGAAGTCCATCGAAATATGTTCTCATTTCCACATGGGAACCTCCGTAGGCTGCAGCTTGCCATGCGGCCTCTGATGCTCGGCCTTGACCATCCTACAGGTAAAGCACCTCTCTACATACCAAGCGATCTCTCTCTTCATACACGGCCACCAGTAGCTCAATCTCAGATCTCGATACATCTTGGTGGCCCCCAGATAGATAGAAAAATGAAACTTATGAGCCTCTTCCAGCACAATCTCTCTTACCCCACCAGACATAGGAACCCAAACCCGACCACGAGTTAACAAACCATGACTGTCTGGGACAAATCTGGTGATCTCACCCCTGATCCTCTCAATATTCCAATTCTATTCCTGAACACCCTCGGTCTGAGCCTCCCTAATCATTCCCACAAGCGAAGAATCCACAGATATCCTCATACACGACGCCTCAACAGAAGGTCTAGCCGACTTGAGGCTTAAAGCATCCGCCACCATATTCGCTTTACCCGGATGGTAAAGGATCTCGCAATCATAATCCTTAACCACGTCCAACCACCTACACTGCCTCATGTTCAAGTTCGGATGATCCATAATGTGCCTCAAACTTTTGTGATCCGTGTAGATGGTACAGCGGGCCCCATACATATAATGCCTCCAAATCTTGAGGGTAAAGACCACTGCCCCCAACTCGTAAGCACCTAAAAAATGTTTAAACCACAAACCGAGTCCTTCCCTTTGGAGCTGGAAGTATCTAAAAAATGTTTAAACCACAAACCATAAGCACAAAGCTTAGTGAGTTCCCCAAAATACCACATACCATACAAATGGGCCGAGCCCAATATGTAAATGGGCCTAGCCCAACGTATATACAAATGAGCCCAACCCAATCATGCAAATGGGCCTAGCCCAACATACATATAAATAGGCTCATCCCAACATATAATAAATGGGCCCAACCCAACATATAATAAATGAGCCCATACCAACATACAAATAAATTGGCCCAACCCAACATATATTAAATGGGCCCAACCCAACATATAAATAAATGAGCCCAACCCAACATATAATAAATGGGTCCGACCCAACATACACATGCAAGAGTCACAAAGACAGCTAGCATCCTACACATATAGTGATAAAACTCACCTTTCTCATAGGGTCAGACAAATCTCAGCACAGCGTCAGGAAACAGGTGCTACTGTCCACCTATTGAGTCACACAAGGTCCCACCTTAGTCTACACTCTAATACTAACAATTTGACAAAAATTCAACCTAGTCAAAAGTCAACGGTCAAAGTTTAACTTCGGCTGGCCCCCATGTTGTGGCCAATCCATGGCCAGGTTGTGGCTGATGAGTTCGGCCCTGACCAAACCTCTCAATCACAAGGAAAACCATTGCTACGTCGTGGAACACAAATCACCATGTCGTGGCGATAGTCCAAAACAGTCACAAATTCTCCAGTCCCCACGTCGTGGCAATAGGGTGCCACGTCGTGGGTGATGAATTTTCACAACTTAATGGATCCAGCCTCCAAATCACTAAGCCACCCCTTCATCCTTGCCAAAAAGCTTCCTAATGACCACTATGTCCTAAATATTGATGCTTTTAGGCCATGCATGCTCAATACATGGCTAGAGTTCATGCTAGGTAAAAAATGAAGAGAAACACCAACATTTCATCAAGGTGCTCCAAAACATCAACACACTTCAAATATTGATTGTATGATTCTCCAAGGACCTCAAGGGTCCACAAACTTTCTAACTTTATCGGATCCTTCCACTCTAACTACAACATCATGAAGAAAATGGGACAAACCTATATCTAGATACATAAAGCAATAAAGGTTGAATCTTGATCACTTACACAGGTCCAGAATATAAGGTTGGAGATGATGATGAGGGTTGCAAGCTAGATCTACACTCCAAGTGTGCTTCCTTCTTCTTCAAACACCAAAATACAAATAAAGGATCAAGATCTTCAATGGAGGTTAGGGCTACAAAGAGAGTGAGAGGGAGGTGATGGAGTCTGAGGGTGTGAAAAACCTAGCCATAACTGTTGGATAAGGTGTATAAGTCCATAACTATTTCTGGTATGTACTTGACCCGACCCGGCATGGTCCATTTGGGTTGCATGGTACCATGCAATTGGATAAACTAAAATGAGAGAAATAACACTTATGGTTTATTAATATATTATAAGTTCTAATATATTAATAATATTATTTAATTAGTTTGATCAAGAATTAATTTAGAATTAATTAAGTGATCAAAAGATAACTAATTAAATATATGGGTAGATTATGTAAATCTTCCATATCTTATATAGTGGGCTAAGAGGCTCCATGGATTATCAAGTTGGGTTCCACCCATAGGATGCTCCATGGAGGCTCCATGGGAGTTACAAACCCATGGGTCATGGAAATGAAGTCATGCCACATTAGGGTTTACATGGTGTAACCCTAGATGTGACACACTATATAAGCAACATGTTCTCCACCAAAATCGGCGACACATAAGAAACAAGAGGGCTAGGCCGATTTTAGAAGTGTGTATTCTCTCTAAAGTCATTCCAAAAGCATTTGGTGTTGTGTGAAGCATTTGAAGCATCACACTTGGGGTGCTAGGCTCACAAGGTTTCAAGAATCATAAGCAACAACAAGGTAAGTTATTCTATCTTTCATGCAAGTTAAAATTTGTTCCCCATGTATGCTAGATAGGAATATAACCTTGGAATTCAACTTTGCATGATAATTAGACAAACATAGATCCAAGGTTATTAGGGTTGCATGTACACTTAGGAAGTGTTAGAATGCTCAAAACCCATCAGTGGTATCAGAGCCAGGTTCGTTTGTTGTTTTTTTTTTTGTGCAAACAGCTTGAAAAAAAATCGTTTTTCTGTTTTCTGCTCGTATGAAAGTTTGCACATTTGTTGCTGGAAATGGACTAGAAACATTACCCTAAACTGTTTTGATGTTTTAAAGCTTGTTTTAGATGGTGTAATGTTTATGCTAATCCATTTACAATGGCAATTATTAAAATTACAAGTTTTTTTTTAAGTGTAATTTTTGATTCTTGAAAGTGTTCATATTCATGTTCTTGAACTTATGAAGATTAGATGATCATAGGAATTGTTTGTAACCTTCATGGTAGTTTAATTCATGATCATAATGTGTTTTAATGGAGTCCATAACTTGTCCTCAAGTTATGGAAAACCAAAAGTCTCACTTTTATTAAAGCCATTAAAAGAACACAAGAGTTATAAAAATGAAGAGTCTTCATTTTTATTACTCAATTAATTCATAAGTTATAAGAAATGAAAAGTTTTGGAAGTTTACAAAACTTGCCCTCAAGTTTTGGAACATGTAAAGTCTTGATTAAACTTTAGTTCCAACCCTTAGAATTTTAAAAGTTAAAATTCAACCCTTATACTTTATAATATTATAAGTTACTAATATATATATATTATAACGTCAAGTCGTCTTACCGCTAGTACGCCTCATTCACGAAGCCGGTCTATAAGGGGGGTATAAGGTTGTTGCCTATAAAATGGCAACTTAATGGGTGTCCACTCTCACCCACCGCTTCCTTGATCGGTGGAGGGTCGTTAGCCGAACGGGTAAGACAAGGACTTATAAATTCTCATTAAAAGTATGATGAATATTATAAAGTAACTAAATGCTTTTATTAAATTCCCAATCTTAGTTACTTTAGGAAAAATGTGAATAAGGTGCTAATCCATGAAATTACACTTTACACTTTGTTTAAGTCGTTGGTGGAGTGTGTGTGGTTAACCGGCACACTAACTTGGACTTAACAAGGTAGGTAAAGGGTGACTTAAGGTTTACCATAGCATCGGTGGAGCGTGTGTGGTTTACCGGCACATCGATTGAGTGATAAACCTTGAGGGTACCAAGTGATTTGCATGGTTACTTCACACCTCGTTTTGTGATCCTCGGTATCCCAATCACAAAACTTGGAGGGCACACTCGAGATTGAAACATGCCTTTGAAAAGTTCATTGAATCTCAAAAGAATCTAGGAATTTCTAAGAACCAATTAAAAACCTAATATTTATATTTCGTTTTTCATGGTGGAAATTGGTGAATCGTCATTCACCTACCTTCCAAATATGTTATAGCTTGGATTACGGCATACCTCTTCTAAGTTATAATATATTGTGATTGGATCCTAGCCTTAATATTACATTTGGGTGTTTTATTAAGGACTCTCTTAATATCTAAACTAATCTTGTTCTCTTCTTTCAGATGTCTTCAAACAATGCTGCTTCTGGCTCTAATCCTAATGGCTCCTTTACCCTTATGAACTTGTGTGGGAAAGTCACTTTTGATGGATCCAACTTCAATGAATGGATCAGAAACATCAGGATGATTACCCGCTACGAGGACAAAGAATATATCCTTGACAAGGGAGCTTAAGGAGATTGATGAGACCACTGCAACTCCCCAGGAGATCGCTGCCTTCCGGGCACATGAAAGGGATGCTACAAAAGTGGCATGCATCATGTTGGCCACCATGACAGCGGAACTCCAAAAGTCCTATGAGGACTTCTACCCTTTTGAAATGCACCAAGATCTGATGGAAAGATACCATCAAAGTGCACTACAAGAGAGGTATGAAATCATATGCTCTATCATAACAACCATGATGAAGGACGGGGAATCCGTCACGAGCCACATGCAGAAAATGCAAAGGTATGTGGATCGGTTGCTGAAGCTTAATGTGAACTTCCCTGAGGAGCTTGCAATAGATATCATTTTGCACTCCTTACCATCGTGCTATGATCAATTCCACATGACATATCACATGAATAAGGAAGAGGTCACACTCAGCAAACTTCAGGGACTCCTCAAGACCGCAGAAACAGGTCTTAAGGGTAAGTTGGTTGTTAACACTCCTACTCCAAACTCCGCCCCGGTTTTGGCAATCGGGAAAGGTAGAGGGGAGAAGAGGAAAAGCTCTTCGAAGGGTACCAAGGCTAGGACCCTTTATGGCTCTTCTTCAAGTGGAACCAAGAAAGGTTTTGTCACTCCTTCTTCTGACCCTAAAGAGGCTGAATGCTTCTATTGCCATGAAAAGTCACATTGGAAGCGGAACTGCCCAAAGTACCAGCAAGATGTGAAGGATGGGAAAGTTAAACCCAACCATGCAGGTATTTACACTATCTTATCTAATAACTCACCCCATTCTAACTCTTGGGTCCTTGATACTGGTTGTGGTATTCATATCTGTTCTGATTTGCAGGGACTAAGAAGAAGTGAGAATGTGGAGCATGGAAGAATAAACTTAATCATGGGGAATAGGAAAGCTTTACCTGTCACCAAGATTGGAGTTTATACTTTATCGCTAAGTAGTGGGTTTAGTTTAGATTTGAATAAATGTTGTTATTCGCCAGAAATGGCAAGAAATATTATTTCCTTTCATGCATTGTATAAACAAGGTTTCACCTTTTCATTTGATAATGAAGTTGGTTCGATTAATGCTTTCTTTAATAATGTTCTTTATTTTAAAGCATTACCTTGTGATGGTGTGTATGAAACTGTATCTGTGGTTGATAACTTAGGAAATAATGTATTGTGTATTGAATCTGTTAATGATAATAACTTGGATAAAGCATCATTATGGCATTGTCGTCTTGGACATATAAGCAAGAAACGCATAGGCCAACTCCAAAAGGATGGAGTATTGGAGTAGTTTGACCTAAAGTCAGATGATAGTTGCGAATCATGCTTACTTGGAAAAATGACAAAGTCACCCTTCACAGGTTCTTGTGAGAGGGGTGAAGGTTTGTTGGATCTTATACACACGGATGTGTGTGGGCCCTTCAAACATGCCACAAGGGATGCTAATCGTTATTATTTGACTTTTACTGATGATTATAGTAGATATGGATATGTCTACTTAATCAAGCATAAGTCAGAGACTTTTGAGAGGTTTAAAGAGTTTAAACAGGAAGTCGAGAATCAATTGGACAGGAACATTAAGATGCTTCGATCCGATCGAGGTGGTGAGTATCTTAGTTCAGAGTTCCTCGACTATCTTAGGGAATGTGGGATTGTCTCACAATTGACAACTCCCAAGACACCGCAGTTGAATGGTGTAGCTGAGAGGCGTAATCGAACCTTGTTGGATATGGTTCGTTCCATGATGAGTCGAGCTTCGCTACCAATCTCATTTTGGGGTTATGCCTTAGAGACTGCCGCCCATATCCTTAATCTAGTTCCCACAAAGAAAGTTGCCAAAACTCCTCATGAGATGTGGACTGGTAAAGTACCCAAACTAGACCACATTAAGATTTGGGGTTGCGAGGCTTTCGTGAGACGCGAGACTCATGATAAGCTCGAACCTCGAAGTGAGAGGTGTATTTTCATTGGCTACCCACATAAATCCTTTGGTTACCTCTTCTACAGACCTAGTGAGAATGTGGTCTTTGTAGCTAGGAGGGCTTTCTTTCGAGAGAGAGAGAGTTCATAAGCTAAGGAGACAGTGGGAGGCAAGTTGACCTTGAAGAAATTCAAGAGTCAAGTGGTGAAGGAACTTCAAACCCTAGCACTCAACTTGAGGAGGAAACTCATGTTGAGCCAATTGACAAGTCTGTACCTCTGAGGCGTTCCACAAGGGTTAGGAATGCACCTGAGCATTACTATGGATTCCATATTACTGCGGAAGGTGATACACTTATCAGTGATGAGACACTGATAGGTCTGGATGAACCTAACAGTTACGCGGAAGCCATGGCAGGCCCTGAGTCAGCCAAGTGGAAAGAGGCAATGGACAGCGAGATACAGTTCATGTATGACAATCAAGTTTGGAACTTGGTTGAGAATGTACCAGGTCGTAAGACTGTAGGATGCAAATGGATCTTCAAGAAGAAGACCGACATGGATGGTAATGTACACACTTATAAGGCACGACTGGTTGCAAAGGGTTTCTCACAAACTCCGGGAGTTGATTATGATGAGACCTTTTCTCCAGTGGCCAAGATTAAGTCTATTAGGGTTCTGTTAGCCATAGCCGCATTTCATGACTATGAAATATGGCAAATGGATGTCAAAACCGCTTTCCTTAATTGAAAGTTGGCTGAGGATGTTTACATGAGTCAGCCAGAGGGTTTTGTCAACACAGAGTACCCTAATAGAGTGTGTAAGCTTGAGAAATCCATTTATGGGTTAAAGCAAGCACCTCGCAGATGGAATCTTTGCTTTGATGAGAAAGTCAATGAATTTGGCTTTTCTAGGAGTGAAGATGAATCTTGTGTATATGTCAAGGCTAGTGGGAGTATAGTTAGCTTTTTGGTATTGTATGTGGATGACATACTACTCATAGGAAATGACATCCCAACTCTGCAGGAAGTTAAGTCCTGGCTTGGGAAGTGTTTCTCTATGAAGGACCTAGGAGAAGCTGCCTATATTCTAGGGATAAGGATCTTGAGAGACCGGAGTAAAAGACTAATTGGACTTAGTCAGAGTACCTACTTGGATAAGGTACTGAAGAGATTCAGCATGCAGGACTCCAAGAAAGGAGAGTTACCCATCCAGAGTAACGCCAGATTGAGTAAGACACAAAGCCCTAGTACTGAGGCTGAGATAGCAGAAATGAGTCGAATACCTTATGCTTCGGCTGTAGGATCGATCATGTATGCTATGACGTGTACTCGACCTGATGTAGCCTTTGCTTTGAGCATGGTTAGCAGGTATCAGGGGAACCCTGGCAAGGCACACTGGACTGCGGTAAAGAATATCCTCAAGTACCTACGGAGTACTAAGGACTGGGTCCTTACTGTTGGATTAGTGTCTAAGGCTGTAACTATATTTGGTAAGTACTTGACCCGGTTATGCATGGTCCTTTTGGGTTGCCTTCACCATAGCAACTTGACAGGATGATTTGTTAAGAGAGAAGAGATATTATTAATATATTATGAGAATAATATATTTAAGGAATAATAATATTATTTGATTAATATAAGTCATATATTAATTGAGAATTAATTTGGTGACTTAAAGAGGTTAATTGAATAAAGGGCATAAACTGTCAAATGTATCATAGTTGTATTTTTTGGGCTATGTATCCTTATGGATATTGGGGTGGACGAAATTTAGGGTTTGGGAACCTTAAATTCGTCCAAGCCTTGTATCTAGAAGGATCTTGGATTGCTTAGGGCCTAAGTCATTCAATTAGGGTTAAAGGAGAAACCCTAATAGCTCATAGTATAAATAGAACCCTTGGGGTGGAGAAATCGGCACTCTTGCAAGCCAAGGAACCCTAGGGCCGATTTCTATCCCTCCTCCCTCTCTCTCTAGATCATCTTCTTGCTAGTTGGTGTTTGTAAGCCATTAGAGGAGTGACAATTGTGACTCTAAGCTCCAAGAAGAAGAAGTATCAAGCAAGTAATTCAAGGTATTCTTTCATATCTGATTTCATATGATTAGATTCAATATATTACATTAGATCTAGTATTACAAGTCTTGGATTCGATGCATGTTCAATTAGAGAAACCTAGATCCAAGCAATTAGGGTTTGCATGTGCACATAGGAAAGTTCTTATGGCTCAAACCCATCAGTGGTATCAGAGCTTTGATTGATTTCTATTGAATTGATGCATTGGTTGATTGCTTGTTGCTTGAAAAAATTCGATTTTGTGATTCTGACTGCTGTACTCGGCGAGTTCCACTGTGGACTCGGCGAGTAGCTCCAACTCGGCGAGTCCATAGAGGTACTCGGCGAGTTCGAGCGTCAGAAGGAGGAAGTTTCGGGATTTCTTGCTGTTTTACTTGAGGATACTTGCCTTAACTGTTTTAGGTCATTAAAATCCGATTTTAATCATATATATGAGTATATTCTTGACCTAACAAAAGATAATTACCAATTAGTTGAATAATAATTTCCTTATATGATAATTGTTGATTTTTTGAATTGAATTGGTAAATTGTTTTGCAAGTAACATTAAATAAGATCAAATTGAGAGAATCTAATTAGATGATTTATATTATTTGCTATTTGATCCTTATGCTTTGAAAAAGTTCAAGACTTGTCCTCAAGCTTTGAAATTTTAAATTTTGTGATTAAAAGTTTAATTTGGATAATTTTAAATTTCAAATCCCTAGAATTTTACAAGTTTAAAATTCAACCCTATACTATTATATTATTACAAGCTTAATATATATATATATATATATATATATATATATATATATATATATATATATATATATATATATATATATATATGTATGATTTACAATGCTAGTCTTACCGTTAGTAGGCCTCATTCACGAAGCCGGTCTATAAGGTGGGTATAAGGTTGCTGCCTATAAAATGGCGCTTAATGGGTGTACATTCACACCCACCGCTTGCTTGACTGGTGGAGGGTCGTTAGTCGAACGGGTAGGATAGGGCAGACCTCCTCTCATTAATAAGTATAATGAATCTATATAAAGTAACTAAACATGTTTTATAAAATTCCCAATCTTAGTTACTTTAGGAAAAGTGAATTGATGCAATCCCATGAAATTACACTTTGTACCCTCGCTAAGACATTAATGGAGCGCGTGTGGTTAACCGGCACATTAATTGGGTTCTAAGCAAAGGTGGCAAAGGGTGACTCATTGTTTGTTATAGTTCAATGGAGCGTGTGTGGTTAACCAGCACATTGAATAGGTAACTGTAACAGTGGGGGCACCTTGTACATTTGCATGGTTATTCACACCCACTTTGTGATCCTCGGCATCCCAGTCACAAACGAGAGGGGCATATCGAGATTTAAACATGTCATTGAAAGGTTCAATGAATCTCAATGAAATCTAGGAATTCTCAATACATTTAAAACTTAAAGCTTATGTTTTTCATGGTGAAGAATTAGTGAATCGTCATTCACTTACCTCCAAATTATTTGCATGTTGGATTACGGCATCCCTTTTCTAATGTGTAAATAATGTTGTTGGGTCCTAGCCCTAATTTTCTTTTTGGGTGTTAATTAGGGACTTAATCTAATCAAACTTTGTTCTTTCTATTTGTAGATGTCTAACGCAAACAACACAGCTGCTAGCTCATTTCCTCTGATGAGCCTTTGTCAAAAAGTGACATTCGATGGAACGAACTTTAGCGAATGGATAAGATACATTCGCACAATCGTGCGTTACGAGGACAAAGAGTATGTTCTCGATGAGAAGCTCGAAAAGATCAATCCAGAAACTGCTACTCCTGAAGATATGGCTGTCTTTGAGAACCATGAGCGTGATGCAACGAAGGTCCATTGCATCATGATAGCCACAATGAACTCAGAATTCCAAAAGTCCTATGAGGACATGTATCCTTATGAGATGCATCTAGACTTGATGGAGAGGTATCACCAAAGCGCGAGGCAAGAACGCTATGAAATCATAACGAATATGATTACTGCCAAAATGGGAAGTGGAGAGTCTCTTACTGTGCACTTGCAAAAGATGCAAAGGTATGTTGATCGTCTTCGCAAGTTGAATGTCAACTTTGGGGAAGATTTGGCTATCGACATTGTTCTTCACTCCTTACCCTCATGCTACAACCAATTTAGGATGACCTACCACATGAACAAGGAAGAGGTCACCCTAAGCAAGCTCCAAGGGCTTCTGAGGACTGCTGAGAGCAACCTCAAGGACAAGTCTGTTGTACCAACTCCCAATCCACCCGTTGCTCCTGTTTTGGCTATTGGACAGGGAAGGGGCAAGAAGAGGAAGGCTTTTTCAAAGAACCACCACAAAGGAAAGTCCCAAAATGGTTCCTCTTCTAGTGGAACCAAGGTTGATCCTTCTAAGCCCAACCCAAACCCAAAGGAGGCAGAGTGCCACCATTACCACAAAATAGGGCATTGGAAGAGAAGTTGCCCGGAATATCTGCAAGCCATCAAGGATGGGAAGATCAAGCCATCTTTCGCAGGTATTTACACAATTAAATCTAATGATTCATCTCATGCTATTTCTTGGGTTCTTGATACAGGGTGTGGTTACCACATTTGTTCTGATTTACAGGGACTAGGAAGAAATAGGGATGTGGAGCTTGGAAGAATAAATCTGATCATGGGAAACAGAAGAACGTCGTCTGTCACCAAGATTGGAGTGTATTCTTTAGAGCTTAGGAATGGTTTGAATTTAGAATTAAATAATTGTTGCTACTCGCCAGATATGGCAAGAAACATCATTTCTTTTCATGGTTTATTTAGACAAGGATTTAGATATTCGTTTAATAATGAGAATGGTTCGATTTATGCTTATCTAAATGGTGTTTTATATTTTGAAGCAATGCCTTGTAATGGAATTTATGAAACTGTTATGGTTATAGATAACCTAGGAAATGATGTGTTGTGTATGGATTCTTCCAATGGTATGGATAAAGCATCCTTGTGGCATTGTCGTCTTGGACATGTCAACAAGAAGCGCATAGCCCAACTCCAAAAGGATGGAGTGTTGGAGTCGTTCGACCTTAGGGAAGATGACACGTGCGAATCTTGTTTACTTGGAAAGATGACCAAGTCACCCTTCACTGGCACTTGTGCGAGGGGTGAGGGTTTATTGGATCTCATACATACAGATGTATGTGGACCCTTTAGATCCACCACAAGGGATGCAAATCGCTTCTATGTGACTTTCACAGATGATTATAGCAGATATGGGTATATCTACTTAATCAAGCACAAGTCAGAAACCTTTGAAAAGTTCAAAGAGTTTAAACAAGAAGTGGAGAATCAATTGGGCAGGAAAATCAAGATGCTTCGATCTGATCGAGGTGGAGAGTACCTAAGTCTTGAATTCCACGACTACCTCAAGGAATGTGGAATAGTTTCACAATTGACGCCACCTAGGACACCACAATTGAATGGTGTAGCTGAGAGGCGTAATCGAACCTTGCTAGACATGGTTCGTTCCATGATGAGTCGTGCTTCACTACCTATCTCATTCTTGGGGTATGCCTTAGAGACTGCCGCCCATATCCTTAATTTAGTACCCACAAAGAAGGTTGCCAAAACACCTCACGAGATGTGGACAGGGAAAGCTCCCTCGTTGGCACATATCAAGGTTTGGGGCTGTGAAGTTTTCGTAAGACGAGAAACTCACGACAAGCTCGAACCTCATAGTGAGCGATGTATATTCATCGGCTACCCAAAGAAATCCTTTGGATATCTCTTCTATAGGCCGAGTGACAATGTTGTCTTTGTTGCGAGGAGAGGGGTTTTCCGAGAGCGAGAACTCATAAGCCAAGGAGACAGTAGGAGGCAAGTCGATCTTGAAGAGATTCAAGAATCTAGCGATGAAGGAACCTCTAACACTGGCACTCAACCCGAGGAGGAAACTCCGGTTGAACCAATTGACGAGTCCTTACCTCTTAGACGTTCCGAAAGAGTTAGAGTTCATCCCCAGTTTTATGGTTTTCATATTACTACCGAAGGGGACACGTATATTAGTGATGGTACACTAATAAATCTAGATGAACCTAATAGCTATAAGGAAGCCATGGCAGGCCCAGAGTCTGTAAAATGGAAAGAGGAGATGGACAGCGAGATTCAGTCCATGTATGACAACCAAGTTTGGAATTTGGTTGACAATGTACCAGGTCGTAAGACGGTCGGGTGCAAGTGGATCTTCAAGAAGAAGACCGATGTGGATGGGAACGTGCACACTTATAAGGCGCGATTGGTTGCGAAGGGTTTCACTCAGACTCCTGGAGTTGATTACGACGAAACCTTCTCACCAGTTGCGAAGATAAAGTCTATTAGGGTGATGCTAGCCATTGCTGCATTTCATGACTATGAAATATGGCAAATGGATGTAAAAACCGCTTTCCTTAATGGGAAGTTGGCTGAGGATGTTTACATGGCTCAGCCAGAGGGTTTTGTAGATCCAAAGCATCCGAATAGAGTGTGTAAGCTTGAGAAGTCCATTTATGGGCTTAAGCAAGCGTCTCGCAGATGGAATCTTTGCTTCGATGAGAAAGTCAAAGAGTTTGGATTTGTACGAAGTGAAGATGAGTCATGTGTATATGTCAAGGCCAGTGGGAGTATATTTAGCTTTCTCGTTTTCTATGTCGATGACATACTGCTCATAGGAAACAACGTCCCGACTCTGCAGGAGGTTAAGTCCTGGCTCGGGAAGTGTTTCGCTATGAAGGACCTCGGAGAGGCTTCCTATATTTTAGGAATAAGGATAGTGAGAGAACGAAGTAAGAGACTAATAGGACTTAGTCAGAATACTTACTTGGATAAGGTACTAAAACGTTTCAGTATGGAAAACTCGAAAAAGGGAGAACTACCGATACAGAGTAATGCCAAATTAAGTAAGACTCAAAGCCCGAGTACAGAAGCCGAGATAGCTGAGATGAACCGAATACCCTATGCTTCCGCAGTTGGCTCAATCATGTACGCTATGACTTGTACTCGCCCTGATGTGGCCTTTGCTTTGAGCATGGTCAGTAGATATCAGGGGAACCCAGGTAGAGCTCATTGGATTGCAGTCAAGAATATACTTAAGTACCTTCGGAGGACCAAGGAATGGTTTTTAGTCCTCGGAGGGAGTGATGACTTAAAGGTACGAGGGTATAGTGACGCCAGCTTTCAGACCGACAGGGACAACTACCGTTCGCAGTCGGGCTAGGTCTTTACCCTTAATGGGGGAACGGTGACTTGGAAAAGTTCCAAGCAAGAAACAGTAGCTGATTCAACGTGCGAATCAGAGTACATTGCAGCGAGCGAAGCGTCAAAGGAGGCTATGTGGTTGAAGAACTTCATTGGTGATCTTGGAGTTGTGCCTACCATAAAGGAGCCTATGGAAATTTTCTGTGATAATGAAGGAGCGGTTGCCTTGACCAAGGAACCGAGGGATCATGGTAGATCTCGACATATCGACAGAAAATATCATTTTATTAGACATCGAGTAGAAGAAGGACACCTCGTGGTAAAGAGGGTATCGTCAGAGGATAACCCAGCAGATCCGCTTACGAAGGGACTTAGCAGGGTTAAGCATTTGCAGCACGCTAGGAGCATTGGGCTAAAGGACGATATTAGTTTAGATTAGATAGTTTGGAAACGTGTAATAGATAAATGTAATTGACATTTGATGATTAAATAAAGGAGTATTATTTATAAGTAAAGCTACTGTCTTATATTAATTGTTTAACTATTGTTTTATTTTGCATGTTTTGACATCCTGAGTAATTAATTATTTGATAATAATCGAATTATTCGAATAGTCCACAGTCGTTCGTATGTTGCAAGTAGGTATGAATGAAGACTGTCATGAATTGGTGTGTAGATTGTCTAAAGTGTATTAGACATAGCAAAGGTTTGCTACAACGTTCATGAGTGCTTATGAACTTGATTTGAGCATTGGAATAAACCCGCACTTGTTCGAATCACTTCATGGAATTTATCACGAGTGATCACAAGATGGTAATATCATATAGTCTTAAAACCTAGATATATGGTTTATTGTTTGTTAATTGGTTATGCATTGATAATGCGCAAACGCATCAGTAACTTGATGTTATAAAACGTATTGTTGTGTGTAATTTGATTAGTGGATAATAAATGCATATAAGTCGAAGTTTATCTGTTCCTTTTATCCTAAGAGGGTAAAAGCGATATCAGGGCCCCTCGATGATTTGATTTGACTTATGTGCCGGGCCCGGTCAGAACTAAATTGATGTGTTCGATTAAAGTTCTATGTCAAATGAATCTGAGATCGAGAAACAAATTGCAGGACAATAAGTATGACCATGTTCCATGTAATTGTCCGCACGATATCTAGAACAGAAGATTATACGATCCCTTATCTAAAGGACAGGATACTGATAAGATCAGAGTTGACAGTGTCTTTGAGAGCTAGGATTGCTAATCGGATTGTGTTTGCATATATAGTTACTAGACTTATCCAAGTGGGAGACTGTTGGATTAGTGTCTAAGGCTGTAACTATATTTGGTAAGTACTTGACCCGGTTATGCATGGTCCTTTTGGGTTGCCTTCACCATAGCAACTTGACAGGATGATTTGTTAAGAGAGAAGAGATATTATTAATATATTATGAGAATAATATATTTAAGGAATAATAATATTATTTGATTAATATAAGTCATATATTAATTGAGAATTAATTTGATGACTTAAAGAGGTTAATTGAATAAAGGGCATAAACTGTCAAATGTATGATAGTTGTATTTTTTGGGCTATGTATCCTTATGGATATTGGGGTGGACGAAATTTAGGGTTTGGGAACCTTAAATTCGTCCAAGCCTTGTATCTAGAAGGATCTTGGATTGCTTAGGGCCTAAGTCATTCAATTAGGGTTAAAGGAGAAACCCTAATAGCTCATAGTATAAATAGAACCCTTGGGGTGGAGAAATCGGCACTCTTGCAAGCCAAGGAACCCTAGGGCCGATTTCTATCCCTCCTCCCTCTCTCTCTAGATCATCTTCTTGCTAGTTGGTGTTTGTAAGCCATTAGAGGAGTGACAATTATGACTCTAAGCTCCAAGAAGAAGAAGTATCAAGCAAGTAATTCAAGGTATTCTTTCATATCTGATTTCATATGATTAGATTCAATATATTACATTAGATCTAGTATTGCAAGTCTTGGATTCGATGCATGTTCAATTAGAGAAACCTAGATCCAAGCAATTAGGGTTTGCATGTGCACATAGGAAAGTTCTTATGGCTCAAACCCATCAGTGGTATCAGAGCTTTGATTGATTTCTATTGAATTGATGCATTGGTTGATTGCTTGTTGCTTGAAAAAATTCGATTTTGTGATTCTGACTGCTGTACTCGGCGAGTTCCACTGTGGACTCGGCGAGTAGCTCCAACTCGGCGAGTCCATAGAGGTACTCGGCGAGTTCGAGCGTCAGAAGGAGGAAGTTTCGGGATTTCTTGCTGTTTTACTTGAGGATACTTGCCTTAACTGTTTTAGGTCATTAAAATCCGATTTTAATCATATATATGAGTATATTCTTGACCTAACAAAAGATAATTACCAATTAGTTGAATAATAATTTCCTTATATGATAATTGTTGATTTTTTGAATTGAATTGGTAAATTGTTTTGCAAGTAACATTAAATAAGATCAAATTGAGAGAATCTAATTAGATGATTTATATTATTTGCTATTTGATCCTTATGCTTTGAAAAAGTTCAAGACTTGTCCTCAAGCTTTGAAATTTTAAATATTGTGATTAAAAGTTTAATTTGGATAATTTTAAATTTCAAATCCCTAGAATTTTACAAGTTTAAAATTCAACCCTATACTATTATATTATTACAAGCTTAATATATATATATATATATATATATATATATATATATATATATATATGTATGATTTACAATGCTAGTCTTACCGTTAGTAGGCCTCATTCACGAAGCCGGTCTATAAGGTGGGTATAAGGTTGCTGCCCATAAAATGGCGCTTAATGGGTGTACATTCACACCCACCGCTTGCTTGACTGGTGGAGGGTCGTTAGTCGAACGGGTAGGATAGGGCAATCGTTATTATTTGACTTTTATTGATGATTACAGTAGATATGGATATGTCTACTTAATCAAGCATAAGTCAGAGACTTTTGAGAGGTTTAAAGAGTTTAAACAGGAAGTCGAGAATCAATTGGACAGGAACATTAAGATGCTTCGATCCGATCGAGGTGGTGAGTATCTTAGTTCAGAGTTCCTCGACTATCTTAGGGAATGTGGGATTGTCTCACAATTGACACCTCCCAGGACACCGCAGTTGAATGGTGTAGCTGAGAGGCATAATCGAACCTTGTTGGATATGGTTCGTTCCATGATGAGTCGAGCTTCGCTACCAATCTCATTTTGGGGTTATGCCTTAGATACTGCCGCCCATATCCTTAATCTAGTTCCCACAAAGAAAGTTGCCAAAACTCCTCATGAGATGTGGACTGGTAAAGTACCCAAACTAGACCACATTAAGATTTGGGGTTGCGAGGCTTTCGTGAGACGCGAGACTCATGATAAGCTCGAACCTCGAAGTGAGAGGTGTATTTTCATCGGCTACCCACATAAATCCTTTGGTTACCTCTTCTACAGACCTAGTGAGAATGTGGTCTTTGTAGCTAGGAGGGCTTTCTTTCGAGAGAGAGAGAGTTCATAAGCTAAGGAGACAGTGGGAGGCAAGTTGACCTTGAAGAAATTCAAGAGTCAAGTGGTGAAGGAACTTCAAACCCTAGCACTCAACTTGAGGAGGAAACTCATGTTGAGCCAATTGACAAGTCTGTACCTCTGAGGCGTTCCACAAGGGTTAGCAATGCACCTGAGCATTACTATGGATTCCATATTACTGCGGAAGGTGATACACTTATCAGTGATGAGACACTGATAGGTCTGGATGAACCTAACAGTTACGCGGAAGCCATGGCAGGCCCTGAGTCAGCCAAGTGGAAAGAGGCAATGGACAGCGAGATACAGTTCATGTATGACAATCAAGTTTGGAACTTGGTTGAGAATGTACCAGGTCGTAAGACTGTAGGATGCAAATGGATCTTCAAGAAGAAGACCGACATGGATGGTAATGTACACACTTATAAGGCACGACTGGTTGCAAAGGGTTTCTCACAAACTCCGGGAGTTGATTATGATGAGACCTTTTCTCCAGTGGCCAAGATTAAGTCTATTAGGGTTCTGTTAGCCATAGCCGCATTTCATGACTATGAAATATGGCAAATGGATGTCAAAACCGCTTTCCTTAATTGAAAGTTGGCTGAGGATGTTTACATGAGTCAGCCAGAGGGTTTTGTCAACACAGAGTACCCTAATAGAGTGTGTAAGCTTGAGAAATCCATTTATGGGTTAAAGCAAGCACCTCGCAGATGGAATCTTTGCTTTGATGAGAAAGTCAATGAATTTGGCTTTTCTAGGAGTGAAGATGAATCTTGTGTATATGTCAAGGCTAGTGGGAGTATAGTTAGCTTTTTGGTATTGTATGTGGATGACATACTACTCATAGGAAATGACATCCCAACTCTGCAGGAAGTTAAGTCCTGGCTTGGGAAGTGTTTCTCTATGAAGGACCTAGGAGAAGCTGCCTATATTCTAGGGATAAGGATCTTGAGAGACCGGAGTAAAAGACTAATTGGACTTAGTCAGAGTACCTACTTGGATAAGGTACTGGAGAGATTCAGCATGCAGGACTCCAAGAAAGGAGAGTTACCCATCCAGAGTAACGCCAGATTGAGTAAGACACAAAGCCCTAGTACTGAGGCTGAGATAGCATAAATGAGTTGAATACCTTATGCTTCGGCTGTAGGATCGATCATGTATGCTATGACGTGTACTCGACCTGATGTAGCCTTTGCTTTGAGCATGGTTAGCAGGTATCAGGGGAACCCTGGCAAGGCACACTGGACTGCGGTAAAGAATATCCTCAAGTACCTACGGAGTACTAAGGACTGGGTCCTTACTGTTGGATTAGTGTCTAAGGCTGTAACTATATTTGGTAAGTACTTGACCCGGTTATGCATGGTCCTTTTGGGTTGCCTTCACCATAGCAACTTGACAGGATGATTTGTTAAGAGAGAAGAGATATTATTAATATATTATGAGAATAATATATTTAAGGAATAATAATATTATTTGATTAATATAAGTCATATATTAATTGAGAATTAATTTGGTGACTTAAAGAGGTTAATTGAATAAAGGGCATAAACTGTCAAATGTATCATAGTTGTATTTTTTGGGCTATGTATCCTTATGGATATTGGGGTGGACGAAATTTAGGGTTTGGGAACCTTAAATTCGTCCAAGCCTTGTATCTAGAAGGATCTTGGATTGCTTAGGGCCTAAGTCATTCAATTAGGGTTAAAGGAGAAACCCTAATAGCTCATAGTATAAATAGAACCCTTGGGGTGGAGAAATCGGCACTCTTGCAAGCCAAGGAACCCTAGGGCCGATTTCTATCCCTCCTCCCTCTCTCTCTAGATTATCTTCTTGGTAGTTGGTGTTTGTAAGCCATTAGAGGAGTGATAATTGTGACTCTAAGCTCCAAGAAGAAGAAGTATCAAGCAAGTAATTCAAGGTATTCTTTCATATCTGATTTCATATGATTAGATTCAATATATTACATTAGATCTAGTATTACAAGTCTTGGATTCGATGCATGTTCAATTAGAGAAACCTAGATCCAAGCAATTAGGGTTTGCATGTGCACATAGGAAAGTTCTTATGGCTCAAACCCATCAGTGGTATCAGAGCTTTGATTGATTTCTATTGAATTGATGCATTGGTTGATTGCTTGTTGCTTGAAAAAATTCGATTTTGTGATTCTGACTGCTGTACTCGGCGAGTTCCACTGTGGACTCGGCGAGTAGCTCCAACTCGGCGAGTCCATAGAGGTACTCGGCGAGTTCGAGCGTCAGAAGGAGGAAGTTTCGGGATTTCTTGTTGTTTTACTTGAGGATACTTGCCTTAACTGTTTTAGGTCATTAAAATCCGATTTTAATCATATATATGAGTATATTCTTGACCTAACAAAAGATAATTACCAATTAGTTGAATAATAATTTCCTTATATGATAATTGTTGATTTTTTGAATTGAATTGGTAAATTGTTTTGCAAGTAACATTAAATAAGATCAAATTGAGAGAATCTAATTAGATGATTTATATTATTTGCTATTTGATCCTTATGCTTTGAAAAAGTTCAAGACTTGTCCTCAAGCTTTGAAATTTTAAATTTTGTGATTAAAAGTTTAATTTGGATAATTTTAAATTTCAAATCCCTAGAATTTTACAAGTTTAAAATTCAACCCTATACTATTATATTATTACAAGCTTAATATATATATATATATATATATATATATATATATATATATATATATATATATATATATGTATGATTTACAATGCTAGTCTTACCGTTAGTAGGCCTCATTCACGAAGCCGGTCTATAAGGTGGGTATAAGGTTGCTGCCTATAAAATGGCGCTTAATGGGTGTACATTCACACCCACCGCTTGCTTGACTGGTGGAGGGTCGTTAGTCAAACAGGTAGGATAGGGCAATCGTTATTATTTGACTTTTATTGATGATTACAGTAGATATGGATATGTCTACTTAATCAAGCATAAGTCAGAGACTTTTGAGAGGTTTAAAGAGTTTAAACAGGAAGTCGAGAATCAATTGGACAGGAACATTAAGATGCTTCGATCCGATCGAGGTGGTGAGTATCTTAGTTCAGAGTTCCTCGACTATCTTAGGGAATGTGGGATTGTCTCACAATTGACACCTCCCAGGACACCGCAGTTGAATGGTGTAGCTGAGAGGCATAATCGAACCTTGTTGGATATGGTTCGTTCCATGATGAGTCGAGCTTCGCTACCAATCTCATTTTGGGGTTATGCCTTAGATACTGCCGCCCATATCCTTAATCTAGTTCCCACAAAGAAAGTTGCCAAAACTCCTCATGAGATGTGGACTGGTAAAGTACCCAAACTAGACCACATTAAGATTTGGGGTTGCGAGGCTTTCGTGAGACGCGAGACTCATGATAAGCTCGAACCTCGAAGTGAGAGGTGTATTTTCATCGGCTACCCACATAAATCCTTTGGTTACCTCTTCTACAGACCTAGTGAGAATGTGGTCTTTGTAGCTAGGAGGGCTTTCTTTCGAGAGAGAGAGAGAGTTCATAAGCTAAGGAGACAGTGGGAGGCAAGTTGACCTTGAAGAAATTCAAGAGTCAAGTGGTGAAGGAACTTCAAACCCTAGCACTCAACTTGAGGAGGAAACTCATGTTGAGCCAATTGACAAGTCTGTACCTCTGAGGCATTCCACAAGGGTTAGGAATGCACCTGAGCATTACTATGGATTCCATATTACTGCGGAAGGTGATACACTTATCAGTGATGAGACACTGATAGGTCTGGATGAACCTAACAGTTACGCGGAAGCCATGGCAGGCCCTGAGTCAGCCAAGTGGAAAGAGGCAATGGACAGCGAGATACAGTTCATGTATGACAATCAAGTTTGGAACTTGGTTGAGAATGTACCAGGTCGTAAGACTGTAGGATGCAAATGGATCTTCAAGAAGAAGACCGACATGGATGGTAATGTACACACTTATAAGGCACGACTGGTTGCAAAGGGTTTCTCACAAACTCCGGGAGTTGATTATGATGAGACCTTTTCTCCAGTGGCCAAGATTAAGTCTATTAGGGTTCTGTTAGCCATAGCCGCATTTCATGACTATGAAATATGGCAAATGGATGTCAAAACCGCTTTCCTTAATTGAAAGTTGGCTGAGGATGTTTACATGAGTCAGCCAGAGGGTTTTGTCAACACAGAGTACCCTAATAGAGTGTGTAAGCTTGAGAAATCCATTTATGGGTTAAAGCAAGCACCTCGCAGATGGAATCTTTGCTTTGATGAGAAAGTCAATGAATTTGGCTTTTCTAGGAGTGAAGATGAATCTTGTGTATATGTCAAGGCTAGTGGGAGTATAGTTAGCTTTTTGGTATTGTATGTGGATGACATACTACTCATAGGAAATGACATCCCAACTCTGCAGGAAGTTAAGTCCTGGCTTGGGAAGTGTTTCTCTATGAAGGACCTAGGAGAAGCTGCCTATATTCTAGGGATAAGGATCTTGAGAGACCGGAGTAAAAGACTAATTGGACTTAGTCAGAGTACCTACTTGGATAAGGTACTGGAGAGATTCAGCATGCAGGACTCCAAGAAAGGAGAGTTACCCATCCAGAGTAACGCCAGATTGAGTAAGACACAAAGCCCTAGTACTGAGGCTGAGATAGCAGAAATGAGTCGAATACCTTATGCTTCGGCTGTAGGATCGATCATGTATGCTATGACGTGTACTCGACCTGATGTAGCCTTTGCTTTCAGCATGGTTAGCAGGTATCAGGGGAACCCTGGTAAGGCACACTGGACTGCGGTAAAGAATATCCTCAAGTACCTACGGAGGACTAAGGACTGGGTCCTTACTGTTGGATTAGTGTCTAAGGCTGTAACTATATTTGGTAAGTACTTGACCCGGTTATGCATGGTCCTTTTGGGTTGCCTTCACCATAGCAACTTGACAGGATGATTTGTTAAGAGAGAAGAGATATTATTAATATATTATGAGAATAATATATTTAAGGAATAATAATATTATTTGATTAATATAAGTCATATATTAATTGAGAATTAATTTGGTGACTTAAAGAGGTTAATTGAATAAAGGGCATAAACTGTCAAATGTATGATAGTTGTATTTTTTGGGCTATGTATCCTTATGGATATTGGGGTGGACGAAATTTAGGGTTTGGGAACCTTAAATTCGTCCAAGCCTTGTATCTAGAAGGATCTTGGATTGCTTAGGGCCTAAGTCATTCAATTAGGGTTAAAGGAGAAACCCTAATAGCTCATAGTATAAATAGAACCCTTGGGGTGGAGAAATCGGCACTCTTGCAAGCCAAGGAACCCTAGGGCCGATTTCTATCCCTCCTCTCTCTCTCTCTAGATCATCTTCTTGTTAGTTGGTGTTTGTAAGCCATTAGAGGAGTGACAATTGTGACTCTAAGCTCCAAGAAGAAGAAGTATCAAGCAAGTAATTCAAGGTATTCTTTCAGATCTGATTTCATATGATTAGATTCAATATATTACATTAGATCTAGTATTGCAAGTCTTGGATTCGATGCATGTTCAATTAGAGAAACCTAGATCCAAGCAATTAGGGTTTGCATGTGCACATAGGAAAGTTCTTATGGCTCAAACCCATCACTTACCCTCGGTGGGAGTGAAGACTTGAGAGTTGTAGGGTATAGTGATGCTAGCTTTCAGACTGATAGGGATAATTTCCGCTCTCAGTCAGGCTGGGTCTTTACCTTAAACGGAGGAGCAATTTCTTGGAAGAGTTCCAAGCAAGAGACAATGGCTGATTCAACTTGCGAATCAGAGTATATAGCAGCTAGTGAGGCAGCAAAGGAGGCGATATGGCTGAAGAACTTCATTGGAGACCTTGGAGTTGTACCAGCTATTAAAGAGCCAATGGAAATTTTCTGTGATAGTAAAAGTGCAGTTGCCTTAGCCAAGGAACCAAGGGATCACGGGAGATCCAGACACATCGACAGAAAATACCATTTCATCAGACATCGAATAGAAGAAGGACTCCTCGTGGCAAAGAGGGTATCATCGGATGAGAATCCAGCAGATCCCCTCACGAAGGGACTGACTCGGGTTAAGCATCTCCAGCATGCTCGGAGCATAGGGCTGAAGGATGATATTAGATTTAGTAGTTAGATAACCTTGAAATTTGTAAAGTGTAATTGACATTAGATGATGAATAAAAGGTGTTTTATTTATGAGTAAAGTGTTGCTATCTCTTGTCGATCGTTTACTATATTTCTTTTGCATGTTTTGACTTCCAGAATAATTATGTTTGGTATATCATATTATTCGAACCTCCACAGTCGGTCATATGTCGGAAGTAGGTATGAATCAAGACTGTCATGATTGGTTGCCGAGGTCTAAGTTGTTGGACATGGCTACAACACTCATTAGTGCTCATAAGTTCTGAGCATTGGACTCAACCCACGCTCACTGGAATCACTTCATGGAATTTATCTCGAGTGATCGTGAGACGGTAATATCATATATAAGTCTTCAAACCTAGATATATGATTTGTTACTTATGAGTTGGTTATGCATTGATTGTACGAAAACGCATTGGTAACTCGATGTTATAAAACGTGCTCTTGTGTATAATTCAATGAGTAGTAGAACAAACATATGAGTCGAAGTTTATCTGTTCCTTCTTGGATTAGAAGCTGATATATGGGCCCCTCGATGATTTTGTTTTGACCTATGTACCGGGCCCGGTCAGAACTAAGTTGATGTGTTCAATTGAGTTCTATGTCAAACAAATCGGAAATCGGGAAACAAACTGCTGGACACAAAGTAAGACACTGTTCCATGTATTTGTCCGGCTGATATCTAGAACAGAGGATTATATGATCACTTATCTTAAATGGCGTATCATCATCTTCTCAGTTCCGAGAGACCTTGAAAGAGTTACGATTGCCGATCGGTTCCTGAAGTATTGCAGTTATAGTTATTAGACTTATCCAAGTGGGAGACTGTTGGATAAGGTGTATAAGTCCATAACTATTTCTGGTATGTACTTGACCCAACCCGACATGGTCCATTTGGGTTGCATGGCACCATGCAATTGGATAAACTAAAATGAGAGAAATAACACTTATGGTTTATTAATATATTATAAGTTCTAATATATTAATAATATTATTTAATTAGTTTGATCAAGAATTAATTAAGTGATCAAAAGATAACTAATTAAATATATGGGTAGATTATGTAAATCTTCCATATCTTATATAGTGGGCTAAGAGGCTCCATGGATTATCAAGTTGGGTTCCACCCATAGGATGCTCCATGGAGGCTCCATGGGAGTTACAAACCCATGGGTCATGGAAATGAAGAGTCATGCCACATTAGGGTTTACATGGTGTAACCCTAGATGTGACACACTATATAAGCAACATGTTCTCCACCAAAATCGGCGACACATAAGAAACAAGAGGGCTAGACCGATTTTAGAAGTGTGTATTCTCTTTAAAGTCATTCCAAAAGCATTTGGTGTTGTGTGAAGCATTTGAGGCATCACACTTGGGGTACTAGGCTCACAAGGTTTCAAGGATCATAAGCAACAACAAGGTAAGTTATTCTATCTTTCATGCAAGTTAAAATTTGTTCCCCATGTATGCTAGATAGGAATATAACCTTGGAATTCAACTTTGCATGATAATTAGACAAACATAGATCCAAGGTTATTAGGGTTGCATGTACACTTAGGAAGTGTTAGAATGCTCAAAACCCATCAATAACATCCCTTAAATAGGTGCACAAACCCTGGAACTAGGGTTTTGCACAAAAATAGATGCCACGTTGTGGCCAATATAGCGCCGCGTTGTGGCACTCATTAAAGATGCACCCCCAAAAAGCTATGTCACGTCGTGGTGATGGCTCCACCATGTCGTGGCCAACCAAAAATCTCATAATGCTTTTAAAGCTCATACTTCAAAGATCTGTATGTTACATAAATGGAAAATGAATACAATCAAATAAGTAGATAAGGCAACCTAACGGTTACCCTTCATGCCTAAGCTATGAGTAGCCAAATCCTTCTAAAATAAAAGATACTCTCACATGCCTTCTTATTACATGAAAACGCGATGTATATAGTCTTTCCATCTCATGCAAAATAAAGTCTCTCTCATCTTAGCCCTACATGTATCCCTTATCTCTTGTGTGATGATAAACATTCTAAGGTCTAGACTCACTGAATTGGGTGTCCATTATGGTTTCTAAGGGTTCGATTAGATTGGGTTGCTATCTACCAGTAACAACATAAGCTTCAAATAAAATTCTAAAAAAAATGAAAATTCATACTTAAAGAACACAACAGTTCAATTTATCTTACAAACATAACATTGAACAAGTTGTAACACAATTAATATCTCTCTCTAAATTTGGCCTTAGTTCTTAAGCTACAATCGAACCAAAATAGAAATGCACATGAAAGAACATGTTTTTATCTTTAATATTGTTTTTAATGATGGATGCATTAAAAAAACAAGAAAATGCTAGAGAAGAGAGTACAAAAGCAAGAAACATTACAAATTACAAGCACCAAAAGGAAAACTGCACTACTTAAGCCAACAAATAAATTTAAAGGAATACACTTAAAATAGTTAAATGTGTTTAGTTGAATATCATATATCATCATAAGATAAGAGCATCTTTTCCAAATGAACACCAAGTTAATGTAAGCGGCCGAAATCCATTAAAATTGATATAAGCAACCTTTTTTCTCTCGAATCGGAGCCTTCAACACATTAAGGAACTCAACTTTGTTGGAAGGAGAGGATGACATCGAATCACACCAACGAAAAAACCAATTTCAAACATTCAAATAGAAATCACACCTAAAAATATGGTTCACGTCTTCCTCCTCGATACCATAGAACGAACAGGTTATAAAGCTTAAAACAATTCCTCTAGTCGAATGATTACTCACAAATGGAATATTGTTTAATGAAAAAAGTGCCAAACAAAATAGTTAATCTTGATTGGTACCCACCTGATCCAATTAAAGCCACACACCCAGTCCAAATCATGCATATTCACAACCATCAAGGTCCTCAACGAGCGCACCAAAAACTACCCCGATGCCTCAGACTTTCATAACGAAGTGTCCGAGGAGCTGGAAAGATTAGTCTCAGTAACAACCCTTGTCAAATTTTCCATCTCAACAACCTCCATGCCTCATCTCAGGCTTCTCTTCCATAACCCCTGAAAAATAGTTTTCGAACCACCAAATAACGTCTCTGAAACCCTAAATTTTTTTCCGATTTCAAGCTTGTATAACTTTGGGAAAGAGTCTTTTAAAATAAGGTCATCACACCACTTAGCTATACAAAAATTATTATGATTACCAGCTCCCATTTTTCTATAAAATAGATCCTCAAGAGACAAATCCCACTCCTCAAGCTCCACATTGATTTTAAAAACATTAAGCAAAGTAACACCAATACCATATCTAGCTAACGACTTCCCATCAATACATTTTAAATTGTGTAAGGCCTTAATACAAGGGAATTATCTTCAACTTTTAAATGCCACCACTATTTTACAAGAAGATCAATATTTAAGGATCTAATACCCGTCACTCTAAGCCTATATTTTTGCTTAGGATTTGATGTAACATCCTAAAATTTAAGACTAGGTTCTTAAATGAAGAAAGTAAATAAAAATATGGTGATTTATATAAATAAATCATTATAGGATAATCATATCGTTAATTGATATGAAGTTTAGAAAGTTAAAAGTGGAAATAACAACACTTTAAAGTTAAAGGGAAAAAGTGTCAACTTAGAAAATGAGTTTACCAAAGGGTTGACCCGCTTAATGAAATATGGACCACCAAGTTCATAAAATGTACGAGGAACGACTTATTATGTCAAAACTTGAGTTAAAATCACAAATATTGAGCTTTGGTTTGTTTTGGCCAAAACAAGTAAACTTGAGGGACTAAATGTAAAAAAGTGGGGAAATAAGATGCACACACTCCTCACTCCCTGATTCTAGTCGTGTTTTGAAAATCAAGAGATCTTTAATGGAGATTTCTTCATCCTTTTCCATCTAGGGTTTGATTTAAGTGGTGAATTGAGAAACCAAGCAAAGAAGGGAAAAAACAAAGGTTTGCAAGGTAAAATATATTTCCTTTTAACCTAGAAATCGAGTTTTTGAAGTGGGTAAAACCCTAATGTTGAGTTTTATGGGATTCAATGATTAGGGTTTGGTTTTCTAACCTCCTTTGAGTGGTTTCCATGGTTCTAATCTCAATCCAATAATCCCATTAATGGATTTGATGATTTGGGTAAAAATCTCCATGAACCCTAAAAAACATAATTTTGGGATATTTCATTTGATGATGAATTAGAATTGGATTCTATGACCAAACTGATATTTGATAACAAATAGTCCAATTGTAATGCTCAAATTCATCCATGGTGGTAGAATCAAGTATAAACATGAAATTGTATTGTTTTAGGGGAAATTGTGATGAAAACAATAAAATCCTTTGTATGTGAGCATTTGATGATCATATGATACTCATAACCATGATTTGATACTAATAATATGATTTGAATGCAAAAACATGAAGACTTGAATGATATTTAGTTGAATTTAAGGAATATTTGGCCATAACGCATTTTGGAAATTTATTATAGAATTGGACAACCCCTTTATTGTTAAGAGCTTGGTATGGGATTGGATTGGGTTACAACATTTTTAATACACATGACAATACCCAATGATGTATTAAATGATTTGGGAATAAGTCATATTGGTTGAAGAGTGTTAGAGTGTAATAGTGAAATTGAGGATTTTTTAGTTAAATTAAGCACTTACAATGGAATTGGTGATGGTTTTACTAGGCATCTATACACAAAAACTAGGCAATGGAGGCATTCAATATAAACCCTAAGTGTACATGCACCCTAGATCTTGGTTTTACTATTATGACAATGTACTTACAAAATTTTTGAATTTGAACTGTCAAAATAAGAAATTTACTAACCTTCCAAGTATAATCGTATATACTTGTGTATCCTTGATGATCTCCAGTTCCTTTCCTGCTTTTGGAAGATCTAGCACCCAAAGTAGGAATATTTGTAATGGATCACACCTAAAAGACTAAAACCCTAGAAACTTTTAGAGACAGAGGGGAGAGAGGTTGGAAATCCACAATTCACAAGCTTGTAAAGAGAAAATTTGGTTTTTCTAAGGCCTAGAGGGTCTTTATATAGCTATGTTAATTTTCAAATAAACGATGATTTGAATCATTTGAATAATAAAATATAATCATGATTCAAATCTTTATCCTTATTTGTTACCTGAAAGATTCTAAAAGCCTTCTGGGACCTCTCTAGAACCATCCACCTCTATGGACCATCCAAAATGTTCCTTTTGTTCAACTATTAAACAATTAACATTCAGCCCCTAAACCTTTAAATAAATCCAAATTAATTCTAATTAACTTTAACTAGTTTCTAATTAATTTATTAACCTGCAATAAATTAACAAACTATTTATATAACTTCATTAAACTTGTTTCTAGCTATTTTAGCTCTTGAGGGAAACCTAAAAATGACTTTTTTATTATTCTCAAAGTTATATCAATTAGTTATGACATTGGACACCTATTTCCAACAAATTAGTTGTGGTTTTATGTACTTAACAACATTCATATGAGTTTTCAATAAGTTGGGAACAAGATTTGTGAGTTTTAGAATGCTTAATTGAACAATAAACTACTTAATTGTAGCACCCAATTCTAGGTATTTTGTAACACCTGTTCCAGGTATCATTTGATCTTCTAAGTTATTTTAGGGTTTTAAACTGGAACTCGACGAGTTGGGGAGCTCCAACTCGTCGAGTAGAAATCATTTTTGGACACGGGACTTAGGATCTACTCGACGAGTAGACGCTATAAAGAGAAACCCTAATTTTCAGGGATTTGTACCCTATTTAAAGAACTTATGGCTCATTTATAGCCTCTCTCATCATCCTTACAGCCCAGAGAAACCCTAGTTCGAGCTTTATACCTTCTTGAGTGTGTGAGAGAGCTTTGGAGAGTGATTTTGGTGTGGTTGTGAAGGATTTTGAAGCTTGAAGAAGGTGGAGTAAAGAAAGAAGCAGTAGATCCAACATCTACTCTGTATTGGCAACCATCTTGAGGTATAAAGTTGCTACCTTGACCTTTATTTGCTTAGATCTCATCCTATGGAAGTAAATGGTCACTTTTGGTGCATAATGGTGTCATTCTTGGATTTAAACTTTTCATGAGGATAGGGCTTCAGATCTAGACACCTCTAGACCTCCATGGACATAAAGTTGCTCACTTTATCTAATCTTAGCCCATCTCCATGCCCTAAACCTTGTATAAACCTTAGTTTTGAGTGTTTTAGCCTCTTAAGGCCTTGCATTCACATAAAGTTTTCAACTTTACGTGATAACTACACCCTAGGGGGCTGGATCTGTAGTTTGGAGCCTTGAATGCCACTCGAAAGGACTGAACATGAAAAGGGATGAAGGGACTCGACGAGTTGCTTAGCCAACTCGACTAGGCGGGCAGGGTTTAACCGTTTTCGGGATCGTGAGTGATCTTGATAAGCTAATTAGAGATTTTGATTTAGAGTGTTCGGTCTCTTGGAAACTAAAGAACTCGACGAGTTACTCAGGTAACTCGGCGAGTTGACCCGGGACTTTAGTTTTATGGAATCTGAATGAACTCGACGAGTTGCTAGATGCACTCGACGAGTTGGGGTCAACATGGACTGTTGACCTTGACTTTGACCAGGGTTGACCAAGTTTGAATTTGAGGGTATTTATGGTATTTCGGGGTTTTGACAAGTTAATCAGATGATGGTTATAGGCAGTTGAGTTGGAGCTGCGCATTGGGACGTATCTGACCTTATCTTATCAGTTCAGCATTCTTGATAGGTGGTGGTTGTCGAGGCCAACAAAATTAATAACCCTAAATATTACACACTAAAATAGTGTATAGTGGTAAAGGGATCGTATCCACGGAGATTGGTTCAATTTTGTAACTCTATGAAAAATCTCTTTGTAAAAATACTTGTAAAATGACAATAAATTAAAAATGGGGGTTTTGGTCTTTTAAAATACTTGAAATAAACTAGAATTAACTATGATTTAAATAGACAATTTCAATAAAAATAAGAGTTTGATGTAAAATCAATAAGGGAATGATGGTTGACTTAAGGTTTCCTCACTTTGACTTTTGATAAACATATCATTAGAATCCAATGGTGCAATACTTGTTTTAAATCCTTAATTTGGCTATAGTAACCCAAGAAGCTTGAGATTACCTAGACTTTTCTTAGTTGTTAAAATGGTTAGAGAAGCTCATAACAATTTCCTTAGTCAAAGTCACAATTTCCATTAAGCATGTAATTAGTGAAAGTCAACTAGCATTAAGAACCAAAAAGTCACCAGATCCAAGAGGAGTCAAATGCTTTCACTACCATGTTGGAGGAAATGTTTTTATGATTGTGTGAAGCAAAACTAACACAAAAATCACTTGTTGCTTGGTAATTTGAAGATCTTTTACTTAATCAAGAAATTAGCCAACTAATCACCACAAACACATTTAAACTCATGAATAAAAACATACAAGTAGTGATAAGATGTTAAAACACAAAACATTCCCATAAAGATTTAAGAACAAGTTCATGGATTCTTCAACATTCAACAAAAGTTCAAAGGATTCAACAAAAGTCAACCAAGATTAGTTTAGCCAAGCATGGCTAAACTCAAAGAAACAAAGTTAGAGAAGATTGTACCAAACATTTAACAAGAATCAAGAGGTAAAAAGATGATGTTCTTGAGGTGTTCTTGGCCTTCAAAAGTCTTCAAAACTCCAGAGAGAATGCTCAAAAATCGGATGTCTAAGAGTGTTTCAAAAGATGGGCACCAACCTTCCTCAAATAGCCTTCCAAATGAAATTCTGAATTGCCCCTGCAGTGTTGTGCGCGACCCGCGTGCTGTTGCACGGGTGGTGCCTGATATGGGCTTCTTTGAGTTTTTGGGCCTCCAAAGCATATCCCACTGGCCCAGTTCGAGTCCACTAAGCTTGTAGTCCATAATTCTTCATGCTTTCTTCAGTTTAAGCCCAAGATGACTATTCCAAATGATCCATAGTTCATGTAATCAACCGATCATTAATCTCCACATGCTCGAATATTCTTCCGGTTCTTGCAAATTCAAACTTTATTTTCTCCAAGCCTTCAAATAATCATCAAGCCCGCTCCATGCATCAACTTCCATTATTAAAAAGCCCAAGATCCTTGACATCCTCTAAGTCCAATCGCTTCCTAAAGATCCCACTCCGCTAATCTCCTTAAAATCTGCAATTAAGCTCACAAAACTAGAAAGTACCCGAAATGGTCATAAAATAACAAAAAGGAAAATATGCATGAAAATTAACTAAATTATGGATGAAATATGCTAAAATAAACTATAAAAAGAAGTAAATGAAATGAAACTATTAAACCACCCCAAGCTTAAACCTTACTTGTCCTCAAGTAAGAAAAGACTAAAATGAACTCGGGATGAACTAACCTAAGAAAAATAAAAAGAATGGAAAGAACCGCGGAACCTGATCACCGTTAGTCAACATGGTCAGAATTGATCTTGCTATTATCTCATGAATTTTTCATCTGATGACAATGGGACCATAAACCACAGCTAGGACAACTCCTCTAGGTGAGTAAGGAGGGATGGTCAGTCGCAGCCCCAATGGAACATGCATACAATGAAGAAAATCTATAGTAGGGAGAAAGCAGTTGGATGGGATCGTACGAAGCTCTTCTTTTAAGTGTACACTCTTATCAAGAAAGTTGTGTGATCTCACGTTTGTCAGCCACTCTCAAGTGTGATTGGGTTTCATCGCTCGGGCACCGTTGTAGGAATCAGTTCACTTAGTGTTGTCCCAAACCTCCCGTAGTATCCGACTCGACATTCTCTCTAACATCACCAATTTGCGAAAAGAAACAACTCGATCTATATACAATAAAACATTCCTAAACAAATAAATAAGTATCAAACGTCGGGTGACCAAAATGTAGGAAAATTTGTTCAATAATTGAACCGGCCACCTATCTAAGATAATTGCAGCTTGAACCTTTTTTTATTTATTTATTTATTATTATTATTATTATTATTATTATTATTATTATTATTATTATTATTATTATTATTATTATTATTATTATTTTACATTTTGACTCAAAATTTGGTTCCCAAAAGTATGTAAGTGGAACCGAGACGGTAATAATATAATCTGAATGGTCTAAGTGTGAAAATGACCATGTGTGGAGTGTAAATATGCAGGCTCCTTCTCAAACTTGTGATTTTTCAAAAATAATGAAAATGCCCAAATGTGGGCTAAAAGACTCTCTAAAATCCTCAGGAAATCGCAAAAAAATATGGTGATGTAAAGAGACCGGATATGGATTCTACTCGGGGACAAGCACCAATGCTTCATCCTAACGGTTCAAACATGATCCAGTGTGATCCTCTCGGCGGTAGTGACCGCAAGGCTAAGAACATCCATTGATATAGTATATCCTACAGTTGTTAGTATTGCATGCATAATTCTTCATGAAAGCTACCTGACCATGATCACTTACCCCTTTAAGCTTCCAGCATCTGATCCCAAGTATGAAGTCCCAAACTGCAGCTAGTGGTCCCGGTTCGATGGGTGAGATTACAACAAGATCCTGGGCCAATAATGATACAATAACTATGAACCCGTTCCATGGCATCCAAGGGGGTGAGAATAAACAGACAACAAAAATGCATGAATGCGAATGCCCTAAGCTAAATGTTATGCAAAAAATAAAAAGTAGAAAAGAAGAAAATAAAATCTTTTTGGATTTATAAAATAAAAAAAATGAATGAAAATTAGCTTAAAACTAAAATGTTATGCAACCTAATAAAAAAATGCATGAAAAAGTAAAAGGAAAAGGAAATGCCCCACCCCAAGCTTAAGAACAAGCATTGTCCTCAATGCTTAAGGTAAGGGCAGAAATGACCTAAATCGGGGGATCGGGCGGCGGCAAATGCCCGTGGCGATAGTGGTAATCCCACATATCCTGGACCTGGCGGGAAGTAGGTGGGAAGGACTGCTCCAACCAATCGACACGGGTCGCCACATCTTGAATAGCTCGTGTGTTTTCCTGAGTCTGAGTGTTAATATATTGAACCGTGGAGAACATTATGGCAAACTGGTCAAAGAATGCAAGGGGGAAATATGATGGGATCTAGTGTCCCCCCTGCTGTTGCAGCTGGTCAAAATGTTGTGGAGGGGCCTGGAAGTGGTCATGCTGATACATCGGCTGCTGCACCGAAGGCTGGTCAAAATGGTCTTCAGCCTCGGGCATCTTGTCGTCCTCTTCGTCATCTTCTTACTCAGGTTCCTCTGCGTGGTCACCCTCATCATCTCCGAATTCTGGAAAAACACCTGCTTGGTTCAACTGATCTGGAGGAAGCCAAATGTCGGGGTCGTCTGTGTCGAACGAAGAACCGATCCAACTTGGGAGGATGTAAACTGGGGTTTTGTCAGAGTCTAACCAACTGTACATGCGGGTTCCCCGATCGAGCAACATCTCCATCCGTATAAGAGTGTCACAGTCTAGCAGGAAGTTCGGTGGGGCGCCGACAGGTATGTACTCGGGAGCAGGGAAGTCTAGGCCGACGGCTCGACCTATGATCGTGATAAGTCCCCCGATGAAAATTTCCCCCGTAGTGCGCTGACGTATGGAGTCACATTTGTCTAAAAAGAAGGCTGAAAAACTGAGGGGGAGTCTACGCCTCATGCTTCTGAGGAAAAATAGCTCACATCTGTTGATTTGACCGGGCTCGAGGCGCCCAAAGATGCTTGTCGTGAGAACTCGGTGAGCAATTCGCCAGCAGAGGTGAACGATGTGCTTGGCTCGCTGTCGGCTTGGGTTGAAGGTAGTCAGACCGGAAATTTGCATCCAAAAGCGTGCATCAACGTTACACAGAAAATCTTGGTACTCTTGATGTTGGGGACTGGTGCAGTCTGGATCGTCAACACCCATGATGGAATCAAGCTCTGCGTATGTGAGCCTATGGTACCCCCTTTCAACTGGAATGTGAGGACTTTCGCAGCATCATCTCGTGCATATATGCTAAGAAATTCCAGTGTGGGTTCCTCGTAAGTTCTATCACAGAGTCTAAGAAAAACACGCCAACCCATTCTTTGGAACAGATATGATACGCCATCGTGCACCCCAAGCTTTTTCATGGACTTTCTATGGTAGAATTTTGTCGGCCGGATTGTGCGACCCCGAAGGTTGGAGCGATAGGTTTTGATTTCAGCATTGGTAAGGGAAGGATCGCTTCCCTCTGCTCCTCCTTTTTTCGTTTACCGACTGCTTTGCGTGATGGACCGGCGACATCCTTTTGCAGGTTAGGATCAACGGATGATCCATGGGTGCGTGCCCGAGTTGCGGTTTTGCCCATTTTCAAGACCTACAATATCAAAAACAATTCACCAAAGTAATCCCTCACCTCACCACTCTCAAATCAATGCAACTATTTTTAAACCGAACGCAAAATTCCAATAAATAATTGCACCCAACTTTTTGACAATTCAAAATGGTTTCAAACAATACCACTCGGTTCCATTTGACAATTCAAAAATTCGGCAGCATTTCTAGTCAAAATGAACAAATCCCAACCAAAGTTTAAACACTTTTAAGCAAATTTGCAAGCAATTTAACCAATTTTAGCTATTCTCAAACCAAATTCTCTAAATAAATCGGACAAGAACTAACGATCCTAGGCAATTTTCAAAGCATAATTGGATGCAATTATCGTATTAGAACAATGCAATGTAATAAAAACCAAGGAAAGAACATACTCGATTCAATCGTTTCGTCCCAAAAATTAAAATTGAACCCGAAATCTGCTACCGTGCATCCCAAGCTTAGTGGTTGTTCGTGGGTGCCAAAATGCAAGACTTGTTCATTAAAACAATATTTTCAACTTGATTTTTGCGAAAAATCCGGCGGCGGCTCGTGGCGGCTCAAAATTTCCGACGATATTTTTGGTGAGATTTTGAGGTTTTGTTCGGTTTGATGTATAGAGCTTGGAAAAAGAAACACTTTGGTGGTGTCGGAATCGCGAGAGGTAGCCGGAGTTGGCCGGAAAACGGCGAGGTGGGTGGTGGTGGCGCCCCTAATTCCGGCGGTGGAGCAGAGGAAATTTTGGATGGGGTTTGTAGAGATTGGAAAATGGTGAAGAATGGCGGTGGTCTCGCCGAATTCCGACCTGTAGAACTCCAGGAAATCGAATTTTAGTGAGAGGTGGGTTTATGTGTGTTCTTGAGAGTTTGAGAGAAAATGGTGAGGGTTTGATGGGATAAAATGAAGAAGATGAGTTGTTGGAGGTTTTCAATCCATATTCAAGTATGGTCAACACCCGGTCAACGTTGGTCAACTCATTAAACTACATGGTCAACGAAAGTCAAAGGCTGGTCAACAAAGTGAGAATTGGTCGTCGGGCAGCACGCGGGTCGCGCATAGGGGGCACGCGGGTCGCGCAATCTATGCAGTTACTAGCCTTCTTTGTGTCGCATGTTCGAGTCCGGCCGCGCACACCAGCCGCGCACCCGTGTGCGGGTCGTGCAGGCTGCAGCTCCCGGTCAACGATTTTTCTCCGTTTTCTTCCGTTTTCTTCCGTTTCTTCACTAGTTTTTTGCCTTGGAAGGTCCCAAACATCTAAAAACTCTTGAATGCATCAAAATTAGCTCCAAAAGACACATTAAAACATCTTCAAAACTTCTTTATTCGAACGTAAAAACATGAAGGCATAAAGCTTTCCAAAAATGCCCCTCTTTAACGTCTTTGGCGAGACGTCCTTCTAGCTTGATTCAACACACCGGGACATCCAAATGGATGATTTCAAGAGCATTTGCATTAAAACCTTCATAGAATGGCTTCAATTGGTGCCTATTGACTTTGAAAATTTGTCCCGTTTCTTCACTTTAGATTTCCACCGCCCTATGGTAAAAGGTCTTTATCACAATAAATGGGCCAATCCACCTTGATCTTAATTTGCATGGGAATAACTTCAATCGTTAATGGTAAAGTAAGACCCTATGCCCCGGTTCAAAATGCTTCCGGGTGATGGACTTGTCATGGAAGAGCTTCATTTTTTCCTTGTAAATTCTCGAGTTTTCATAAGAGTCATTTCTCAATTCTTCTAACTCTTGAAGTTGAAGCTTCCTATGTCTTCCCGCCTCATCAATATTGAAATTGCATTGCTTTACCGCCCAAAAGGAACGGTGCTCCAATTCCACGGGAAGATGACATGACTTTCCAAAAACCCAATCTAAATGGAGACATGCCTATTGGGGTTTTATAAGCAGTCCGGTAGGCCCATAAGGCGTCATCAACCCTTAAACTCCAATCCTTTCTTGTCGGATTCACTGTTTTCTGAAGAATACTCTTCACTTCACGATTCGAAACCTCCGCTTGACCGTTTGTTTGAGGGTGGTAGGCGGTAGAGACGCGATGAGTCACATTGTACTTTCTCAATAAAGCCTCCATCATCTTGTTGCAGAAATGCGTCCCTCGATCACTATCAAAGCCATGGGCACACCAAACCTCACAAAAATATTAGACTTCAAAAACTCGATAACCTTTTTGGCATCATCCGATCTTGTGGCTTTGGCCTCAACCCATTTTGAGACATAGTCAACCGCGAGTAAGATGTAAACATTGCCAAATGAGACGGGGAATGGGCCCATATAATCAATTCCCCATACGTCAAAAACTTCACAAACAAGGATGGGATTTTGTGGCATTTTATTTTTTTGTGAAATGTTTCCCGTCCTTTGGCACCGTTCACAAATTTTACAAAACATATAACAATCGCGTGACATGGTTGGCCAAAATAATCCACACTCAAGAACTTTTCTCAAAGTTCGGCTAGGTCCGAAGTATCCCCCACAAGCAAATTCATGACAAAATTGCAAAATGGATTGATGTTCTTGTTAGGGCACACATCGCCTAATGATTTGATCGGGACAATGTTTCCACAAATAAGGTTCACCCCACATATAGTATTTTGCATCACTTTTTAATTTGTCTTTTTGAGCACGTGAGAATGTGTCGGGATACCTTTTTGTGACCAAAAAGTTAACGATATCGGCATACCAAGGAGTAGATTGAGTAAGGGAAAAGAGATGCTCATCCGGAAACTCGTCCCGTAATGGGAGAGGAGTTTCATTTAAAGTGATCCGGCTTAGATGATCGGCAACAAGATTCTTGCATCCGCTCTTGTCCTGAATTTCCAAATCAAATTCTTGCAATAATAAGATCCACCGGATGAGTCTTCGTGTTGCATCTTTCTTTGTCATTAAGTACTTGAGAGCCGCATGATCCGAATACACGATAACTTTGGTACCAAGTAGGTATTGTCTAAACTTCTCCAAAGCAAACACTATGGTTAATAGCTCCTTCTCCGTGGTAGATTAGTTGCTTTAAGCATTGTCTAGTGTCCTTGATGCATAATAGATCACATGGGAGGCTCTTCCATTCTTTTGACCCAAAACGGCGCCAATAGCATAATTGCTTGCATCACACATGATCTCGAAGGGTAGATCCCAATTTTGTGCTTGTATGATGGGGGCGGATGTAAGCAATTCCTTGAGTTTGTCGAAAGCTTCTTTTCACGCCTCATTGAACTCGAAATCGACCTCCTTTTGTAAGAGTTGGCACATTGGTCTTGTTATCTTTGAAAAGTCCTTGATGAACCTTCGGTAGAATCCAGCATGAACTAAAAAAGAACGAACTTCCCGAACACAAGTCAGGTAGGATAAGCTTTGAATAACATCTATTTTTGCCTTATCTACCTCATTCCTTTCTTTGACACAATGTGACCCAAAATAACACCTTGACTCACCATAAAATGACATTTCTCAAAATTTAAAACCAAATTCGTTTCAATGCATCTTTTTAAAATTTTGGTGAGATTGGTCAAACATTCTTGAAAAGAGTTCCCGTATACCGTAAAATCATCCATAAAAACTTCAATTATGTTCTCGACATATTCCGAAAAGATACTAACCATGCAACGTTGGAAAGTGGCCGGGGCGTTACACAATCCAAATGGCATTCTCCGGTATGCAAAAGTGCCAAATGGACATGTAAATGTTGTCTTTTCTTGGTCTTCCGGTGCCACCGAGATTTGGTGAAAACTGGAGTACCCGTCTAGACAACAATAACGAGATTTCCCGGCCAACCTTTCTAACATTTGGTCAATGAAAGGCAATGGAAAATGATCTTTTCTTGTGCTTGCATTGAGTTTGCGGTAGTCAATACATACTATCCACCCGTTTTACACGCGAGTGGGGACCATCATACCTTTGTTGTTCTCGACTACCGTGATTCCCATCTTCTTTGGTACCACTTGCACCGGGCTCACCCACTTACTATCCGAGATTGGATAGATCATCCCCGCATCAAGGAGCTTCAAAATCTCTTTCTTCACAACTTCCATCATAGGCGGGTTCAATCTTCTTTGCGCATCCCGACTCGGCTTGCATTCATCCTCCATCAAGATCTTGTGCATACAAGTGGAGGGGCTCAATCCCTTGATATTTGCAATCGTCCAACCCATGGCTTCCTTGTGTTCCTTCAACACCTTGAGGAGTTTCTCTTCCTCAAATTCGGTTAGATGAGTCGAAATGATAACCGGAAGAGTCTCATTCTTGCCCAAGTAAGCATACTTCAAGTGTTTAGGTAGGACCTTCAATTCCAATTCTAGTGGTTGAACAAGGGATGGTGGCAAATTTGTATGGGTTGGAGGCAACTCAATTTGCTTGACATCTAATCTTGTGGATTTCTTCATCTCTAAAGTATTGACCAACTTCTCAACCTTCAGATCCAAAGAATAAAGCTTTAATTGCTCGGCTAGCTTCCCACAATCAAATCCTTTGCTCAAAATCATCTCCAACATGTCACCATTAGACAACTCGAACAACTCTTGGGTTAATGGTTCGACAACATCAATAAAGCACAAGGATCAAACATCACTAGGATATCTCATAGCATCATAAGTGTTAAAACTTATTGTTTCACCATCAAACTCCATTGTTAAGCTTCCCGCATACACATCAATCTTTGTTCTAGACGTCTTCAAGAATGGTCTCCCAAGTAAAATTATACCCGACTTTGAGGACACTTGCTCATCTAGATCAATCACATAAAAATCTGTCGGGAAGAGCAATTGGTTCACTTGCACCAAAACATCTTCCAAAACACCTCTAGGAAAGACACTTGATTTGTCCGCAAGAGAAATTATGACACCGGTTTCACTTAAAGGTCCAACATTCAACGATTCATACCCCTAGTAGGGCATGACATTGATAGAAGCACCAAGATAAAGCATGGCACTACTAAAAGTGACATCTCTTATCTTGCAAGGAACCGTAAACATTCCCAGGTCTTTGCACTTGGGTGGAAGCTTCCTTTGTAAAACCGCAAATGCATTTTCGTTCATTGATATTTTCTTGTTTCCCTTCAACTTCCTCTTGTTGGTGCAAAGCTCCTTCAAAAACTTTGCATATCTAGGGATTTGCTTGATAGCATCAAGTAAATGAATGTTTACTTCCACCTTTCGAAAGGTGTCCAAAATCTCTTTCTCCTCCATGTTCTTCTTTGAAGTTGCAAGTCGGGAGGGGAATGACGGTTGAGTGGCTATTGGTGTCGCTAATGGAATGGTCTTCTTTGGAACTTCGGCTTCTATGGCATTCTTGGCTATGGGATCCTCAATGGGAATGACTTCTATTTCTTCCTCTTCATCCATTGGCTTCTTTTTTGAACTACTCTCTCCGGTTTGTTTACCACTTCTCAAGGTCACCACATTAACATTTGGGTTCTTTTCGGTTTGAGAAGGGAGTTTACCACGGGACTCCAACTTGCTTATGGATGTAACTATATCTCCTATTTGTGCTTCAAGGTTGGAGATACTAGTCCTTGTCTCTTTTTGGAATTGTTGGGTACTAGTGGATAGGGATTTGACAATGTCTACAAGGGACATTCCAGAGCTACTTGGTTGGGATTGAGGAGGTTGTTGGTGATGTGGAGGGTGTGGTTTGGATTGATAGTGTCGTTGTGGATGTTGGTAGTGAGGTTGTGGTGGTGGATAGGAAGGTCTAACCAATGCATTTTGAGGCAATGGTCTTGGGTTGTAGCTCATATTGGGATTTGGCTTCCAACTTGAATTGTAAGCATTTTGGTAACCGGATGGCTTGTTGTGGTAATTTTGGAATTCTCCCGTGGCTTTTACATGTTCCGCATCTTCTTGGAGAATGGGGCACATATTCGTAGGGTGTCCCATAGTTGCACATATTCCACAAACCATCACTTGTGGAGTTTGTCCCATGGCTAGCTTTTGGACAACGGAGGTTAAATCTTTGATTTGAGACTCTAGGTTTGATGTTCCCACTTCATTGACTTTTTGTTGAGTTTCTCTCTTCATATCTTGGCGAGGGCCAAAATGTTGTGAATTTGCGGCTATGGTGTTGAAGAGTTGTCTTGTTTGTTGTGGAGTTTTGCTAAAGACATCTCCACCACTTAAGGCATCAACTAGTCTTCTCTCCATTGGCAAAAATCCCTCATAGAAGTGTTGAATGAGGAGTTGTTCCGGAATTTGGTGTTGTGGGCAACTATAGCACAAGTTGTTGAACCTCTCCCAATAATCATGAAAAGTCTCGTTTTGACCTTGGCGGATTCCACAAATCTCACTTCTAAGACTTGAGACTCTTGAAGCAGGATAGAACTTGTCAAGAAAAGCTCTTTCCATATCGGTCCATGAGTTGATTGACCCCGGGGGAAGATAGAATAACCAATCCTTTGTTCTATCGGCCAATGAAAAGGGGAATGCCCCTAGCTTGATTTGGTCATCGTTTGACCCTTGTGGCTTCATACTAGTGTAAATAATGTGGAACATCTTCAAATGTTTATGAGGGTCTTCATTCTCCAATCCATGAAAAGTTGGAAGGTGATGGACTAGACTTGACTTCAATTCCGAACCTTCTTCCAAAACAGGGTAATTGATACCTGTTGGAGTTTGTGTAACATCGGTTTCCATCATTTGCCTCAAAGTTCTTTCGGGAGCTTCTCCTCCGTCCGCCATTGCAATTGGTTCAATAAGGGGTGGATTTTGTTGTAGAGGTGGTGTTTCGGGAATTTCTTGGCGAGGGTCGGGACTTGAATCGGGTTCCGTGTCACTTGATGAAACGGGTTCAACCTCCGGATCCCCGTGAGGATTAGAAGTTTGACCACGTTCTATTCTCTTTTCCTTCGCCAAACGCCTTGCTTCTTTTTCAATTTCCGGGTTATAAATCAAGTCACCTGTACGTTGAGATCTGGGCATAGAGAAACAATTTGATTAAAAATAAACCAATCCCCGGCAACGGCGCCAAAATTTGGTGGTTGTCGAGGCCAACAAAATTAATAACCCTAAATATTACACACTAAAATAGTGTATAGTGGTAAAGGGATCGTATCCACAGAGATTGGTTCGATTTTGTAACTCTATGAAAAATCTCTTTGTAAAAATACTTGTAAAATGACAATAAATTAAAAATGGGGGTTTTGGTCTTTTAAAATACTTGAAATAAACTAGAATTAACTATGATTTAAATAGACAATTTCAATAAAAATAGGAGTTTGATGTAAAATCAATAAGGGAATGATGGTTGACTTAAGGTTTCCTCACTTTGACTTTTGATGAACATATCATTAGAATCCAATGGTGCAATACTTGTTTTAAATTCTTAATTTGGCTATAGTAACCCAAGAAGCTTGAGATTACCTAGACTTTTCTTAGTTGTTAAAATGGTTAGAGAAGCTCATAACAATTTCCTTAGTCAAAGTCACAATTTCCATTAAGCATGTAATTAGTGAAAGTCAACTAGCATTAAGAACCAAAAAGTCACCAAATCCAAGAGGAGTCAAATGCTTTCACTACCATGTTGGAGGAAATGTTTTTATGATTGTGTGAAGCAAAACTAACACAAAAATCACTTGTTGCTTGCTAATTTGAAGATCTTTTACTTAATCAAGAAATTAGCCAACTAATCACCACAAACACATTTAAACTCATGAATAAAAACATACAAGTAGTGATAAGATGTTAAAACACAAAACATTCCCATAAAGATTTAAGAACAAGTTCATGGATTCTTCAACATTCAACAAAAGTTCAAAGGATTCAACAAAAGTCAACCAAGATTAGTTTAGCCAAGCATGGCTAAACTCAAAGAAACAAAGTTAGAGAAGATTGTACCAAACATTTAACAAGAATCAAGAGGTAAAAAGATGATGTTCTTGAGGTGTTCTTGGCCTTCAAAAGTCCTCAAAACTCCAGAGAGAATGCTCAAAAATTGGATGTCTAAAAGTGTTTCAAAAGATGGGCACCAACCTTCCTCAAATAGCCTTCCAAATGAAATTCCGAATTACCCCTGCAGTGTTGTGCGCGACCCGCGTGCTGTTGCACGGGTGGTGCCTGATATGGGCTTCTTTGAGTTTTTGGGCCTCCAAAGCATATCTCACTGGCCCAGTTCGAGTCCACTAAGCTTGTAGTCCATAATTATTCATGTTTTCTTCAGTTTAAGCCCAAGATGACTATTCCAAATGATCCATAGTTCATGTAATCAACCGATCATTAATCTCCACATGCTCGAATATTCTTCCGGTTCTTGAAAATTCAAACTTTATTTTCTCCAAGCCTTCAAATAATCATCAAGCCCGCTCCATGCATCAACTTCCATTATTATAAATCCCAAGATCCTTGACGTCCTCTAAGTCCAATCGCTTCCTAAAGATCCCACTCCGCTAATCTCCTTAAAATCTGCAATTAAGCTCACAAAACTAGAAAGTACCCGAAATGGTCATAAAATAACAAAAAGGAAAATATGCATGAAAATTAACTAAATTATGGATGAAATATGCTAAAATAAACTATAAAAAGAAGTAAATAAAATGAAACTATCAATAGGTGAGTCTCCTCACCATACCAATGGGTCGAAGGCACCAAGGCCGACCCATTATTTGTTATGTGACATGCTAGTTGGTTATGGGATATGTGGTATGCTAGTTGTAATTGTAGTACTTGCATGAAAGACCTCGGGGGGTTCCTGAGGCACTTGGGTGTAAGACCTTGGAGGGTTTCCATGGCATCCTTAGTAAAGACCTCGGGGGGTTCCCGAGGCACGTGGGTGTAAGACCTTGGAGGGTTTCCAGGGCATCCTTGGGCTAAGACCATGTGGGGGTTCCTATGGCTCCCGGAGAAAGACCCTGGAGGGTTTCCAGGGCATCCTTATATGTTTGCATGTCTAATTTATATAGTAGTGGTCTAAGACCATGTGGGGGTTCCCATGGCACCCGGAGTAAGACCCTGGAGGGTTTCCAGGGCATCCCTATATGTTGTATGCATGGCTTATATGGTTTATGTAGCTTTTATAGCTAATATGGATTACATGATTATGTGGATTATGTGGGGTATGCTATGGGGAACTCACTAAGCAATAGCTTACAGTTTGTTGATTGTTTCAGGTACTTCTAAGCCTAAGGGCAAGGGCAATGCTTGATGGCGTGGCATGTATTCTCTCACGCGTTTTTATGGGACACTCTGATATTTGAAATAAAAATGTTGATCTTATGAATTTGAAAACAATTGTCCTTGAGATTTTGTGGTTTATTGGAAATGTTTTGATTAATTAAAAATGAAAATTTTCTTTTGAAAATTTCGGTTGTTACATATTTTTATTTTTGACCATTGGTATGTAATTACTTTGCAGATTTGGTCCGTAAGGGGCAGTTTTGCCATTTCCGGAAAACTTGTAGTATGCGGGGCATTCTCCTCGTACGCGGGGTGTAACGTCCATAAAAATCACAAGAAATTTATACTTTTTAAATACAACCCAAAACCATGAAGTGTTTACAAAATAGTTTTCAAAACAATTCCGACATCAAAGTTTTCCAAAATCAAAGATCATGAATAGAGGATGTGTACGGTGTGACATCCCCAAATTTCACGGTAAGAAAAGACCGATTTAATTTATGCTTTTAAAATAAAATCAGAGTAATCTTTTGATTAAAAGAGTTGCGGAATTTTTTCCCAAAACAAAATGTGATAAGAATTTATCAAATCATTTCTTTAAAGAAATGTATTTTGCATTATATAACAAAAATCTCGGGATGTCATGTTCTGATACAGACCAAAAACATAAACGGCACATTATAAGCCTTACAATAGTTATTTACAACTACTGGCCTATAATTCAAAATATCTTGATAAGTCATCCAACTTACGCTCTGGTGCCACTACCTGTAATACAAAGAAAAACTGAGTGGGTCAGGCTTGGGAGCCTGGTGAGCATATAGGGTTTTTGACCGACAATAATATAATTATTATATTCAATCATCAAACAATCAACCCAATTACTCATCCCCATTATCTTCTTTATTTCTAAAGGTTTTACCCTAAGAATCAACTATCCTTCATTCGTTCGTTCCTAAGGATTGACCTAAGGAATTGGCACAAAGTCCATTTGCCCGAGGTTCATCTACACAGTACTAAATCCATAGCTACCAAGGTTCATCTACACAGCACTAAATCCATAGCTACCAAGGTTCATCTACACAGTACTAAATCCATAGCTACCAAGGTTCATCTACGCAATACTAAATCCATAACTACCATCGTATTTATATAAGGCACTAAGTCCATAGCTGTCAGGGTTTTTAGAGTACACCGGTGAACATCAAGTCCACAACACCTACAAGCTACCAGGGTTTTTAGAGTACACCGGTAAAATCGTCTGTGGTTTTCATCCCTACTGTGCTGAATGACGGGGCCATCGTTTGGGTAAAGGTTTCACTCATTTTTCACCTGTCACTCTCATCTCATGATCTATATCATCTTTCGTCTCATCCTCAAACTCATCTTTCCTTACACACCAACTATTTCATCTACCCATGTTCTACCCAACATATTTGTAGATATAAATTACATATATAGTTTAAATCATTTAAAAACATGTATAAAACATTCATTCAACATCCATCTCAAGTAAACAAACAATATATATATATATATATATATATATATATATATATATATATGTATATATATATATATATATATATATATATATATATATATACACACATACACACATAGCACATATTTTATAACAAATACTTCATATCTATGTGTAAGGTGAAAGTAACTACACACTCACTTGATAAGACGATTATCAGACAACACTCGGCTCTTCAAGTAGTATTCTTTGATGAAACCGGGATATCTCCACAAACCGGGCTTCTCGCGGGCAGAGCTTCGGCTTAAAACTCTTTTCTTCTCGGGATTTTCGGGGCTTCGGGTTTCGGGATGATATCGGGGCTTCGGGTGTACTTCAAGACAGCTAGAGAGGGTATCGGGAGTGAGAGAGTGAAGGAATTAGCAACTATGGCCGGCTGCCCTTTGGTTTCTATTTATAGGGCCATTTTTCTAGATTCACGTCGTGAATCCCAAAATTCACGTCGTGAGTTCAGTCAGGCATAGGTCATTACGTTCGTCATCAGTCCACTTGCTCTGGAAGGCGTCACTTCTAAGTTCACGTCGTGAACACTGTGTTCACGTCGTGAATTCTGACACAGTGTCGGGGTTTGTGCCCCGAACTTCAAAAATTCATATCTTCCGCATACGAGCTCCATTTTCGACATTCTTTATATGCACGCGTAGGTGAACCGGTATGATGACTGGTTCCCGGTTCAACCGGTTTAACCGGTTCGACCGCCTGCTCAACCAGTTTCTATATTTTTTTTATGTTTTTTCATATTTTCCTACACATACATACATATATAAATCATGAATTTGATGTTTACAAATTCAAAAATTAAAAATACACATAAAAGTAAGTTGTAGATGAATCCAAATACATTAAACTAACACATAACCATAAGTTTTAGTGTTTTATATCAATCTATATACGTCAAAAAGAAAATAAACTATTATACCGAAACAAAATATAATTTTAGATGAATACAAACACATGAAAAAACTTTATAATATTTATCATATATTTTTATTTAGAGAAACTGAATAGATTTGAAAAAAAATCACCAAAGTTTATTATGTAAATGGTTCTTTTTCATGTGTTTTTATTCGGTTTAACCGATTCAACCGGTTTACTTTGACCGGTTCAACCTGGTTTTTCTAAAAACCGGCCAGTTCAATCCGGTTCAGAAATCGATGTAAAATCGTTGATAGTTGAACCGTTCCCTCCCCTGATTCCCAGTCCAACCAGTTCGACCGGTCGGTTCAAACCGGTTTTTAAAACATTGGATCTAACAAATCGCTACAGCATACCAACATACAATAAACCAGGATAACAATCCAATCGGCCAGCCTTGGTGCCTTCGACCCAAAAATACAGTGAGGAAAACTCACATCACAAACTGAACAGAAGCTAATGAGGTCTCGACTCTTAATCTAAGCTCTCTAACCGACACCTATTCCCACCAAATGACCAATTTCCATCAAAATCCCAAAATACCCTTATAACACCCGGTATCTAGAATGTCAATTATGGATATAAATTCCCGTTTCTAGGGACCAACACGGCGAGTTGATGGTGTAAATTCGACATGTTGGAGGCTTTTGGGGAACGCGTTTTTAAGGACCAACTCGGTGAGTGGGTGAAGGGTACTCGGCGAGTTGGACGCTGATTGAGAAACCTTAATTTTTAGGGTGTTGCACCCTATTTAAAGGCCTTAAGTCCCTTGGCTGGCCTCCTTACCAGCCTCCTCTGTCCAGAAACCCTAAAATCGAGCATTATCTTCAATTGTTGAGTGTGTGAGCTTGGGGAGAGCCTTGAGTGTTCATTTTTGGTGCATTTTGAAGGAGCTATGGAATTAGGAGTTGCTTGGCTTGAAGAAGAAGTCTTGGATCCAGAATCCCTGTCTCATTTGCCAAGTTTTTGAGGTATCAAGTTCCCACCGTGCTTATTAGTTGCTTAGATCTATTCTTGGGTTATATTTTATGCTTTTTACCCATGGTTAGGTGAATGTTGGGGATTAGGACATCCCAAATGAATATTCTTTTAGATCTAAGGTCTACATGAACTATTTTGGCATAAAGGTGCCAACTTGATGGATTTAAGGGCTTCATGCTTTCATTGAGTCCCTTATTAAGCCTTTCTTGAGCATTTGAGCTTCTCCTAGGCATGTATGAATGTAAAGTTAGCAACTTTACGTGGTCTTCTAGCCTTATGGAATCAGATTTGTATTTTGGGGTTTTATCTTTGATGATTAAGTGCTTAATGGTTAACCCTCACTCTTTTAAGTGTAGGGTTCGGGTTTGGACCCATTTTGGTGGTTCCTAGGGGTAAAGTTGGAAACTTTACCCTTCTAGATCTCATTTTGGTCAAGATCTGAGCTTTGGAGTTCCTGGAGTCGATAAAGGCAGCTTAATGTATTAAGTTGTTGGGTCTCGGGCGAACTCGGCGAGTTGTTTTGGTTTTCCCCGTTTCTGAGTTGATATGGAACTCGGCGAGTTGATTGGACAACTTGACGAGTTGGGTCAATATGGATTATGGATCTTGTATTTTGGCTTATGCCTTTCACCAAGTTTGTCCCACGGGGTGCTTGAGGTAATCTGAATTGTATCTAAGGAAAATATGGGCTTAGGATAAGGCCCATATGGGATTGAGCCCAATTTGGAAAATTAGGCCATTAGTGGGCCTTTGTGGATCTTTTGGTTTTGGGCCTTTTTGGTTATTGGAATTGAGCCTCAGTTTTGGTTCATGTTGGGATCAGGGGTAAAATGGTCATTTTACCCCAAGTATGGTTGGTGGGCCTTAGAGTGGAATCCAATTGCTAATTGGGTGTTATTTTGATCTGATAGTTCGGAGGTGTCGTCAGGGCAACACCTAGGGAATTCTTTCAGTGGGTTTTTCAATTCGAGGTGAGTCTCCTCATTGTTCCATGGCTTGCAGGCACCAATGTCGGCATATTTGGTTTATGTATTGTAGGAAGACCCGGGGGTTAGCCCTTGGCATTATGTATGAAAGACAGGAGGCGACTCCTAGCACACTGTATGAAAGATCAGAGTCTGAACTCTGGCAGTTAATTAGTTAAGTAGTGTAGATTGTATGCTAGTTGTCTTTGTGATGCTTGCATGGAAGACCCAGAGGTGGCTCCTGGCACTTTTCTGTAAGACCCAGGGTTGTGGCCCTCGACCTGGCAAGGAAGACCACGAGTCGGCTCATGGCATAATGGCAAGACTATAGACGACACATAGCATATTTATTGATTATGATATATGAATGATATGTATGGTTCACGGTTATGTATGACGTCTTTGGATCGTTTGATATGTATGGGATGTGGTATTTGGGGAACTCACTAAACTTTGTGCTTACGCTTTTCAGTTTATGTTTTAGGTACCCTAGTTTTCTAATAAAAGAGCTCGGGATGATCGTAGTGCATACACCCGTATTTTCCACAATATGTGATCTTTGGGAATGAACTCTGATAATTGTTGGTATTTAAAATGCTTTTCAATGTTTGGAAAAAGTTACAATAGTGTTTTGATTATAATAAAAATGAATTTTTACCCTGGATTTTTGTGATGTTACAAGTTGGGATCAGAGCCTTAGTTTGAGGGATTCGGGCATACTCTCGGGTGTTCTTGAACTCAAACTGAGGGTTTGGGGAAGATTTTTTTTAAAATAGATATTTAACGAAAATGGAATTTCTAATCAAAGGAGGGGGTGTGATGCGTGCAATCGATCGAGCTCAAGTAAGTGGTTCCCAGAATACCAATACATGTTTATTATGATATATGCTATGATTATGAGAATTGCATGCTAGATTAGGGATAAGGATCTGCTCAATATTCATGATATGAGAGATGCCTTTATTATGCCTGATTGTATGAGCTTTAGTATTGCATGCAAGTCTGTATATCTGATAAGTAGATAGAATGGCTTGTTTAGAGTATGTTGGTTAGATTTTTCGTTGCATGAATATTGCTTGCTTTGTGCTTTGTGGGACTCTTAGTGATGTGAATTGACTGCTAATTGAATATGCTAAGTCACATGTGGCACAGGTTAAATAATCTTAGAGTGGTGGATTTTACCCTATTGCACATCTCTTGTTTGAGTCCAACCGTTCTAGGTTTCAGTCTTTTACTCGAAGGATTATCTGATCTCTTTGGCATGTGACTATATTCATGAGGAAGCTAATTAAAATTGGTGGGAGTCCTTCAACAGCTGAGGGTTGGGTGGGGTCGATAACCTAGGAGAGCCTAGGATATGCTTCAGTGGGTTTGGTGATGCGGTCTAGTGAGTTTTTGGTGCATTGGTTTGAGAAAGTGACTTAGAGGATTTGGGAGGATTGCTGAGGAAAGTATGGATAGGTGTGGAAGGTAGTATTGGGCTCGTACTACTGAAAGCACAAGATCCATACTCGAATCAGCGAGAGCCTTGGAGAATCTAAGGAGCTTGTAGGAAGGAATTTTCGAGCATGTTTTGATCATTGGTTTGTGGTATTTCAGTTTGCAGATGAGCTCTCAGGGAGGTGGTTCAGGTTTTGGTTTTGGTTCGGGTTCTGGCTCGGGTGCGGGTGCTGAGCCGATTATAGAGCAGTTGCGAGAGTTCATCTCATCATAGATTTCTCGTAGTATTTCGAAGATCTTGGATGAGCGTTTGGGCATTGGTTTGTGGTATTTCAGTTTGCAGATGAGCTCTCAGGGAGGTGGTTCAGGTTTTGGTTTTGGTTCGGGTTCTGGCTCGGGTGCGGGTGCTGAGCCGATTATAGAGCAGTTGCGAGAGTTCATCTCATCATAGATTTCTCGTAGTATTTCGAAGATCTTGGATGAGCGTTTGGGCGCATTCCATGCCGAGGTTATGGCTGTTGTTAGAGCTCACACTCTTTCTTTCCAGGAGTTTCGTGCTTGTGGATCTCCTCTGTTCCATGGGGAAAGGGACCCAGTTGTCAGTAGAGGTGGTTAGCGGATATGGCTAACGCATTCAGGACGATTTTTTGCCCCGAGGAGGCGAAGGTCATATATGCTTCCTGCCTATTAAAGGACAGGGCACGAGATTGGTGGGAAGAGGTCGGTAGTGAGTTGGGTGATGATGTTTTTGATGTTATGTCATGGGATGACTTCTCGACCAAGTTCTGATCTGAGTTTGCACTAGCGATTGAGGTGCAGCAGTTGGCGCGAGAGTTTTTGGATCTCCGCTAGACTACTGACACTGTGGCAAAGATCACTGCCAAGTTCCAGGAGAGGGCTTTATTGGTACCACAGTATGCAGCAGATGAGGAAATGAAGAAAGTGAGGTATCATGATATGATGTGGGATGATATCAAGGAGTTCGTGAGTATTTTGGGGTGCGAAACCCTGAATGATATGATTTATAGAGCCTGAGAGCGGGAGATTGATTTGGAGAACATTAGGAAGAGGGGTTCAAATCAGGTGAGTATATTGGAGGGTCTCGGGAAGAGACCCAAGACTTCTGACCAACGTTTGAGAGGCCAACAGGGCCAGAGTCAGTGTAGCACGTGCGGTAAACTGCACGGTGGAGTTTATCGTTCCAGGGGTTTGGGCTGCTACAAGTGTGGCAGGGTTGGTCACGTCAGCAGGGATTGTCCTAAGGGGCAAGCCTGTTATGTTTTCACTATGATCAGGTGGGCCACAAGAAGGCTGAATGTCCGATGTTGTCGGGAGGAGCAGTGAGTGGGCCCGCTCTGGCTACTTTGAGGATCACTAATGGACGAGAGGGTAGGGCAGGAGCCCCAGCGGAGAGGAGTCAGGCTTTGCAGTGTCAGACAGGGGAGGTCAGGACTCCAACAGTCGATGTTGTGGGTATGTATCCTTTGCTTTCTTTTCAGTTTTATCTGCATTTTGTTATTGGAATCTTGCATCGGTTTGGGTAAGTGTATCTCTGGTTTATTTCTCTACTTAGGTTTGGGTTATATCTTCAAGAAATGTCATATGCCAATTGCATGCCATGAATCGTTAGTAGATTAGTAAGGGTTGTGTATTGAATAGCGAGTTTCAAGTGTTCGGGTGTTATTCTGGTTTTTGGTCGGGATCGGATCAGAAGCATTGTGTGGAAGGTGCATGGTGAGGGTTCGACAGGATGATTCTCCAGCATCGTCAGGGTTTAGTGATTTTAGCATTGTGTTGGGTTGGCCCTTGGATGAGTCGAAGGAAGTGGTCTATTGCAGAGGTTTGGTTTAAGCATCTGTTCTTTGGACTTTAGGATTTGAGTGTGGTATCTTTTTTTAGTATTCGGGGTTAGCAATGTTGTTGGGATTCGGGAAGTGTACAGCTGGTCTTCAAGGTTGTGCGGCCTTTTGAGATGGTTAGTGATGGAACAATAGCATGGGTAAGCGCTGGTTGTTAGCAGATCGATCATTGGAGGGTAAGAAGGATTGGTAATCCTTCCAATCTTGTGTACTGTAATAGCTTAGGCGAATCAAAGTGGGGGGAACCGTTCAGGTATTCAGGACAGAAGCAGGTGTGAAACTAGGATGAGTTTCACATCCCCATCGGGGTTAAGGCGACCCAAGTGGCTGTCTGATTAAGGATTATGTGAGTTGGGAGTTCGGGAAACTTCCCAACATTGGGTTCACGTCTTTTTAGTGTTTGATAGCATGCTTTATGGGACCCAGGTTAGGGTTCCAGTCACGAATCGAGTTCAGCGTGGGTGTTTGGTCAAGTGCATGCTCGACTCCGGATGTGTTTGAATTGATAGATTAGTAGTAAGGCTTCGAGCGGCGGTTGCGGCAAGGTGGAAGTGTTGTAAGACTGCGGGGTGGCCCGTAGCATTCACTAGTTAGCAATTAGTATTGTAGCATTGTAAAACTGCGGGGTGACCTGTAGCATTCGGTCAGTTAGTATGGGAAGTGTTGTAAGACTGCGGGGTGGCCCGTAGCATACACTGGTCCCTGTGCAGCAGTGAGATTGTGACAAATTTATGATTTGCTCACGAACTTTTTTTTCCAGATGGTTTAGGTCATGGTGGGTTTGTTCACAGGGCTGTGGGATGACCATAACTTGTTTGGAATCAGGAATTGGTAGATCGTGGGAGATCGGGTATGAGTTAAGACTATAGTTGGTCCTGTAGCGTTCAGTTTAGCATCGGGTTGGTGTCGTGATGGTTATGGAAATTAGTGTCAATCGAGGTTTTCTTTCGGAAGTCGCGTGGGGCGACTGTGTGAGTGTCTTTTGGCTCAGCATTCGGGTGGGAGTCTGATATTTCAAATGATTGGCAGACGAATTGGGACCAGGGAGGTCTCGGTGGATTTTGGAAAGCAGCTAGGAGGCAGCATGTTGTTTCGGGCAGTATCAGTGTTTCGGGCAGCATCAGTATTTCGGGCAGTGTTAGTGTTTCGGGCGGTATTAGTGATTTGGGTTCTGTGTGTGTGTGAAGTAACTGGTTGATTGGGAAATGATAAGTCACTCGCAGTGGGATTAAATAATCTCAGAGTAATTGATTTGACCCTGTGGTGTAGCTCTCGTCTGAGTCTAACCGTTTCAGGGATGAATCTTCTACTCGAAGCATTATCTGAGCCTTCTGTCGAGTATAAGTGTTATGTAGCTGTTTATGGTCAGTTACTTTGTTTCCCTTTAAAGCAACAATGTGATCAGGGGTTGGAAGCATTTTGTTTGGTATGAAAGTCTATGAGGTTGGCACGGTGGCGGTTCGGTGTGGGAGGTCTGAAAGGGAGTCAGACCATTGAGACTTTAGGTTTCGGATTTAAGGTGAGGTAGGATTGGTTTTTATTCAAGAGGTTGAGGATTCATTTTTCATCGGGCTTGAAGAACTATTCTAAGGATGGTTTCAGTATATCTGGATAGGTCGTTGTATGATCAGAGTTGGAAGTGTTATGTTTGGTCTGTTATTCATTGAGAATTTGGCATGGAGTTGTTTCAGCGTGGGCGGTCTATCGGGGAGTCAGACCATTATAAATTTCAGGTATCAGAAAGGTAGAAGTGGTTTGCAGGGGCTGAAGGTTTGATTGTTGTCTTCGGGATGGAAATTTCGGTTTGGGTTTCGGTTGTCTTGGGAAGATTGCCTTATGCGCAGAATTTTCGACTATGTTCCTCAGGTTGTTTGTTTTGATATTAGTGTTAGTAAGGAGCGATTTCGAGGATGAAATCTGATTTAAGTGGGGGAGAGTTGTAACACCCGGTATCTAGAAGGTCAATTATGGAAATAAATTCCCGTTTCTAGGGACCAACACGGCGAGTTGATGGTGTAAAATCGACGTGTTGGAGGCTTTTGGGGCGCGCGTTTTTAAGGACCAACTCGGCGAGTTGGACGCTGATTGAGAAACCCTAATTTTTAGGGTGTTGCACCCTATTTAAAGGCCTTAAGTCCCTTGGTTGGCCTCCTTACTGAAAGGCCTAGTATGCTCAAGATTCATATTAAAGTGATATTACTAAATAACATATGATACTAATGGGTCACACTAACAACTTGATACAATTGATTATTTATTAGAAATTGATTTTAATAAATATTCAATAAAACTCTTACAATTAAATTGGAAATTATTTATTTCATGGAAATAATAAATTCCATTAGCAAGTAACTTAATATACATCATATGGTATGATTTATAAGTCATGTAAAAACTTTTGGACTAGTTGAATCATTTTTTCTTTTTCCTAAAAGACAAGTTTTATATTTTATAAAAGAGTTTATAAAAGTTTGACTTTCTTTCTTCTTCTTTATGCAATTTTTGAGATATGCATAAAAAGAAGAAGTGTATGACTTGTCTAATCATGCTTTAAAGGCATGGGATACATACTTATGACATGGAGACAAGTTTGTCTAAAGTTGAAGGAATCAATGGTTAATAACTTCACTTTTAGGCACTATAAATATGAGGCTTCCACTCTTGAAGTTCTTGCCCCATTCTCTCTTGCTATGGCCAAGAGTTTCTCCCTCCCTCTCCATATCTTCTGTAGTCTTGCACTTTGAAGATTTGATGCTAGCCTTTTGCTCTCTTTGAACCATACTTGGGTTTGGTTCAAAGCTTAAGAGTTTTATACAAAGAACTAGCATTCTACATCAAGTTGAGTCATTGTTGGTGCCTCAAAGGTTACACATTCTTCATCAACTTCCAAGCCTCCCAAGAGGACCAAAGAACTACAAATGTTGTTATTTCTTCACCTCTTCTTTGGTTGGTGTTTTAATCTTTCTAAAACTTGCAAGAATATCCTTTGGTGGGTATATTTTTATGTTATTTCAAAAATCAAAGTCTTCCGTTGCCATATTTTTCTTGTTTATGAGACTATTTTTGAACTAAAACCCAACACTTACCAGCCTCCTCTGTCTAGAAACCCTAAAATCGAGCAGTATCTTTCATTGTTGAGTGTGTGAGCTTGGGAAGAGCCTTGAGTGTTCATTTTTGGTGCATGTTGAAGGAACTAAGGAATTAGGAGTTGCTTGGCTTGAAGAAGAAGTCTTGGATCCATAATCTATGTCTCATTTGCCAAGTTTTTGAGGTATCAAGTTCCCACTTTGCTTATTAGTTGCTTAGATCTCTTCTTGGGTTAGATTTTATGCTTTTTACCCCGGGTTGGGTGAATGTTGGGGATTAGGACGTCCCAAATGAGTATTCTTCATATCTAAGGTCTACATGAACTCTTTTGGCATAAAGGTGCCAACTTGATACATTTAAGGGCTTCATGCTTTCATTGAGTCCCTGATTAAGCATTTCTTGAGCATTTGAGCTTCTCCTAGGCATGTATGAATGTAAAGTTGGCAACTTTACGTGGTTTTCCATCCTTATGGGATTATATCTATATTTTGGGGTTTTATCTTTGATGATTAAGTGCTTAATGGTTAAGCCCTCGCTCTTTTAAGTCTAGGGTTTGGGTTTGGACCCATTTTGGTGGTTCCTAGGGGTAAAGTTGGAAACTTTACCCTTCTATGTGACAACCTGAAATTTTGTCCGTTTCCGTTACGCGATTTTCGTTAATAAAATTCCGAATTCATTAACTTCTCCGTCAAACTTCTTGGTTTAGAAAATAACCTAGTTATATATATAATTATATACGAGTTGGAACCAAAAATCGCGCGGAAAACCCGAATATCTCGAAAAATCAAACAATTCCGGCCTAAGTGAGTTTACGACCGTAAACTCGTTTACGGCCGTAAACTCGTTTACGGCCGTATACCCGTTTACGGTCAGCAAAGAGTGGACCCCCACCACCGACCACAAAACCCCTATAAATATGAGACTTCCACCCTCATTTGAACACTTATGGCCGAAAACTCTCTCCTTCTCTCTCTAAAAACCTTGACCGTAAACACCTAAAACACCTTCAAACTTCGGGAAAACATCGAGAAACACCGTTTGGAGTCATTTCGGGACGTCTGGAGCACTTATCTCTTCGAAATCAGCACCATTGTTCTTGAGTTTACGGTCCACCTTCAAAGACCGTAAACCCTGTTCTTGAGTTTACGGCCGTAAACTCACCAAGCCTTCAGAAACCGTAAACTGTCTTTCGACCGTAAACCCTTGTTCACGGCCGTAAACACCTTTCTAAGTGGTGCTTTTGGCTGAAAACCCACTTTCCTCGATTCGATCAAGTCCCGGTAACATTCCTCAACCGAACATAAGTGTTCTTCTAACACTTTATCTAACGAAATCGCTAATTTAGATACATATATGTATTTATTTGCTAATAGGATTCCGTTAAGTGTCACGTGCAACAACTCGAGGAATCTTCATTTCAGTCAGCGCTTTTACGCAACAACTGTGAGTTCATACCCCTACATTTTCCATATTTTTAATGTTTTCAGGGGGGGAATACAAGCTAAACTTAAATATTTTCAAAATTTATGCAAATCTCATACTTTAACCCTTTTGTACTGTGTTGAGCATAATGGGCGTTTTCACTAAAATTGCATAGTTTTCCCGACACGCTATTCACTATACATGCAAACTATAATCGGTATAGTTTGAGATTTTCTAAACACAACAAGTACAGAAACTTTCACTACTAAACATATGCACTAAGACAGAAACAGTTTACAGTTTACCTCACTACTTTATCATGATATTCATAACTGTAATTATCACTACGTACGGTATACATACGGATTTTCACTATGGTAGAACTATACTACACCACATGTAAACTAGATTTTACAATACTGTCAGGCGCTACTTCACTATTGTACCCTTAGGTGTACAAGGATAAATCCTATCATAGTATAACCAGAGTCTCCTGGAGGGAGAGCCTGAGATTTGTGAATAGATCTATTCGGGAATGACAATCCCACACCCGAACTGCTAGCTACAGTTGGGCAGGCATGCCTAGGGTGACAAATGTCATTTAACTCGACGCCTGAAGAACGTTGGAAAGGTCTCTAGTCATATCAAGCATGGTTATACGACTCACAATATGTATAAATCACCTTTAGTTTACAACTTGACACTCTTCAACAGTTTTATTTTACACTAAATAGAACTTGTACACACTACAACTGGAAAACTTTCAGAGTTTACAAACAGAACTGAATATACAATGGTTTCACGTACGAAATACTTATACTTTATGATTAGCATATTGCTAGTCACACGAAGTGTTACTTTCACGCATCACTACAGTTTTTAGTAATAAACATTCACGATTTCTTACAGAATCGAGAACACTACATTTTCACTAAAGAAAATATCGGATTTTCTTGAAATTATACAAGACACTTTTACGAACTCATCAACGATTTTCATTACCAACTACTGCTTATGAACTCACCAGCTTTGTGCTGATATTTTGAAACTGCTTGTATTCTCAGGAAATCAGTAGACAGGTACTTGCTGGATTTTTGAGGAAATTGGAGTAATAAGAGTTTTGGGTTTATACTATACAAAGCCATTGGATGTAATCCAAACAAAGTTTCAGACAAAGTTTCAAACTGATGTAAATATTTTTACTTAAGTATTCGCTGTAATGGTTGTGTTGATATGATTGCTATTATTCATTGGTTGTGATGCTACACATGACGTCCTCCACCCCAGAACGTTTCCGCCATTCTGGTTTTGGGGTGTGACATTCTAGATCTCATTTTGGTCGAGATCTGAGCTTTGGAGTTCCTGGAGTCGATGAAGGCAGCTTAATGTATTAAGTTGTTGGGTCTCGGGCGAACTCGGCGAGTTGGTTGGACAACTCGGCGAGTTGTTTTGGTTTTCCCCGTTTCTGAGTTGATATGGAACTCGGCGATTTGATTGGACAACTCGACGAGTTAGGTCAATATGGATTATGGATCTTGTCTTTCGGCTTATGCCTTTAACCAAGTTTGTCCCAAGGGGTGCTTGATGTAATCTGAATTGTATCTAAGGAAAATATGGGCTTAGGATAAGGCCCATATGGGATTGAGCCCAATTTGGAAAATTGGGCCATTAGTGGGCCTTTGTGGATCTTTTGGTTTTGGGCCTTTTTGGTTATTGGAATTGGGCACAGTTTTGGTTCATGTTGGGATCTGGGGTAAAATGGTCATTTTACCCCAAGTATGGTTGGTAGGCCTTGGAATGGAATCCAATTGCTAATTGGGTGTTATTTTGATCTGATAGTTCAGAGGTGTCGTCAGGGCAACAGCTAGGGAATTCTTTCAGTGGGTTTTTCAATTCGAGGTGAGTCTCCTCATTATTCCATGGGTCGAAGGCACCAATGTCAGCCTATTTGGTTTATGTATTGTAGGAAGACCTGGGGGTTAGCCCTTGGCATTATGTACGAAAGACAGGAGGCGACTCCTGGCACACTGTATGAAAGATCAGAGTCTGAACTCTGGCAGTTAATTAGTTAAGTAGTGTAGATTGTATGCTAGTTATCTTTGTGATGCTTGCATGGAAGACCCAGAGGTGGCTCCTGACACTTGTATGTAAGACCTAGGGTTGTGGCCCCCGGCCTGGCAAGGAAGACCACGAGACGGCTCGTGTCATAATGGCAAGACTATAGACGGCACATAGCACATTTATTGATTATGATATATGAATGATATGTATGGTTCGCGGTTATGTATGAAGTGTTTGGATAATTTGATATGTATGGTATGTGGTATTTGGGGAACTCACTAAGCTTTGTGCTTATGCTTTTCAGTGTATGTTTCAGGTACCCCAGTTTTCAAATGAAAGAGCTCGCGACGATCACAGCGAGTACACCCGTATTTTCCGCAATATGTGATCTTTAGGAATGAACTCTGATAATTGTTTGTATTTAAAATGCTTTTCAATGTTTGGAAAAAGTTACAATAGTGTTTTGATTATAATAAAAATGAAAATTTTACCCTGGATTTTTGGGATTTTACAACCCTTAATGTCAAACTTGGTCAAAGTCAAAGTCAACTGGTGAAACCAACTGAGTCAACCTAGCCAAGTCAACCCAACTGAGTCAACTCGATCGAGTCAACTCAGGGTGCGTACATGGGGTGTATTCCGGAGGTACGCTGGGCGTACACGCAGCCTCGTACGTTGACCACCATCGGGGTGGTTGACCTCGTACGTAGGGCGTACTCCGAGTACGTGGGGCGTACTCCTCGGAAGTCCAAAATCCATTAAGAGCTTAATGGCTTAAGCTCTTACGTCCATACTTCAGATCCATGGCTAAAATACTCTTAGGAGTCATAAAGTCTCCAACTTTATGACTTAGCATGACCAATAAGTGCTTAACTTAAGGTCTTATTCGATTAAGACCTTCTAAATGGTGTATGAAGCAAAACTAACCATTTGGAACCCATTTTTATGACTTAAGACCCCTCTTAGGGTCTGAAAGGACAACTTAAAGGTCAAGAACATGACATGTTCAAGATCTAACCTTTTGGGACCAAAAAGCTCCGTAAAGACATCTAAAACTAAATCTATATGCTAGAGGGATAAAGTTGCAAGCTTTATACCTTAGGAAGGTTGCAAATGATGTAGAAATCCCAGATCCAAGTGTTTCACTCCCAGATCCAAGTGTAGAGTACCCCATTGATTGTTCTGTGACTCTTTCATATGTAAGCTAGTTATTGAATGAATGTGTTAAGTCGCATATTGCATGGGTTAAATGGTCTTAGGGTAGGGGATTTGGTCCTGCTGCGCAACTCTTGTTTGAGTCCAACCGTTGTGGGATTGAGTCTTTTAGCCTAAGGTTGTTTAAGTCATGCAGTATGTGATAGTGTTCATGCAATAGCTATATGGAACCAATGGCAGTTGGTGGTAGGATGAGTTATGTGGGGTTAACCGGCCAGTTGAGATATGTCTAGCCTTCCTCTAGGAAGTGAGGATAGAGTCTATGAGTATGCTAGTATGTGGGTTTTGGTAGGGTTGTTGTGATGATCCTTTGGGATAAATACGGGTAGGTGTGGAAGGTAGTATGGACCCGTACTACTGAAAGCACAGGATCCATACGCGTAGCAAGGAAGTCACAACCCCTACGACTTGTTGGGATTTGGTTCCCCTGATATGTTATACGTATTATCTGATATCTCCCTGATGTATTTTCAGTATGGTGACTACGAGGCGAGTTGAGATCGGATCCGGGTCGGGATTAGGAGCCGGCAGGCAGATTGGGGCAGAGGAGTTGGATTTCTTTGATGACAGATACGCAGCTGTTTGGGTTTATTAAGACCGCGATGATGGAGTTCTTTGATGACAGATACGCAGCCATTGCCGAGACTGTTGTTATTGCAGCCTCCGCAGCCGTAGCCGCTGCAGGTGTTGGACCGGGTCGGGTTTTTCAGTATCAAGAATTCGATAATACGAAGCCCTCGACTTTTGATGAAGTTCAGGACCCGATCGTATCCATGAGGTGGTTATATGATGTTGAAGGATTCTTTTTCACTTGCTCTTGCCCTACTGACCAGAAGGTCAGGTGCGCTCTGAACCTTCTGAGGTCCGGAGTGAAGGATTGGTGGAGACTTGTTACAGGATCATATTCTGCTGAGCAGAGGGCTGCGGTATATTGGGATCAGTTCGTGGAGATGTTTCGTACTCGATATGTGTCACGGGTTGAGCGTGAGAGGTTGAACCAAGAGTTTTTGGACCTGAGGCAGGGATCGGAGTTGGTGACGGAGATCACCCGGATGTTTACTAAGAGGGATATGTTTTGACCTGAGTTTGCTTCAGAGCAGGCTCAGATGACCGTTTATCAGAGCATGATCAAGATGGATATCAGGAAGTTTGTCTCCACCCAACGGTTGATTCTTTGTTGGAGTTACAGGAGGCCGGCAGGCGGCATGAGCTTGAGATAAAGCTTCAGTTGAGGGAGCAGAGACCGACCCCGGCACAGTCGCAACCGGCGCCAAAGCGGCACAATGTCGTTGATTTTAGGTCTGGGGGTCAGCGAGGCCATACTTGTGGGAAGTGCGGAAAGGTTCATGACGCGACGTGTCGATCAGGAGGGGTATGCCACAAGTGTGGCAGGGAGGGGCACTATATAAGGGATTGCCGCCAGTTAGCCCCAGTTCAGAGTACGAGGATTTTCTATCATTGTGATCAGGTTGGCCATGTGAAGTTCTACTGTCCGTTGCTCGCTGCCAGGCTGGCGCAGGCCCCCACGCCAGCCGCATTAAGGATCACAAATAGGCGCCAGGGGAAGGCGGAGCCCCCGAGGGCTCGGGGTCGTGCTTTTCAGATCACTTCCGAGGAGGCTAGAGCGGCTCCAGATGTTGTGACTGGTATGTTTCTATCCCTTATCTTATTGATTATGTTGTATTATGCTTATATATGTGTACCTTTGGTAGGTACGTTCCTAGTGAACTCCTTACCTGCTTTAGTGTTGTATGACTCAGGTGCGATTTGGTCCTTTGTTTCTCGGTCCTTTAGTAGGGAGTTTGCTATGCCCTTAGGGGAGTTGGAGTGTCCGTTGCGAGTTTCTATCGCCAACGAACACAGGGTTTCTGCTTCTTCGATATATCAGGGTTGCGTTCTGGATATCTTTGGTGTATCCTTTCTGATTGATTTGATCCCTATCCCTATGGGGGATGCCTGCGTGATTGTGGGTATAGATTGGTTGAGTCGTTTCGGTGCTATGATTGATTGCGAGGTCAGCGCGTGGTAGTTCGAACCCCAAGTGGGGGAGAATTGGCTATTTATGGAGAGGGCACCAGGATGGGTTCAAGATTTTGTTCTGCAGCCAGGGCTCGACAGTATATTCAGCACGCGTGTACATGTTATTTGGCTTATGTAGTGGATACACGGGTTGGGGATTTGGCGTCGGTTGCTGATGTTCCGGTCGTCAGGGAGTTCGCTGATGTATTTCCGGAGGAGTTACCCGGTGTGCCTCATGAGAGGCAGGTCGAGTTCCGGATCAACCTTATGCCAGGTGCGGCCCTGATTGCCAAGGTGTCATAACGTTTGGCACCGTCTGAGATGCAGGAGTTGTCATCTCGGTTGCAGGAGCTGCTAGGCAAGCAGTTCATCATACCGAGTAGTTCTCCGTGGGGAGCGCCGATTTTATTCATCAAGAAGAAGGATGGTTCACACCGGATGTGTATTGATTATCGGTATTTGAACAAGTTAACAGTGAAGAACCGTTATCCCCTTCTGTGGATTGATGATCTCTTTGATCAGTTGCAGGGTGCATCTTGGTTCTCCAAGATAGATCTGAGGTCTGGGTACCATCAGGTCAGGGTGAGGGAGGATTACGTGGAGAAGACTGCATTCTGGACTCGTTATGGGCATTACGAGTTTGTGGTAATGCCATTTGGGCTCACCAATGCACCTGCATTGTTCATGGATTTTATTAATCGAGAATGCAGGTCGATGCTCGATCGTTCGGTGATTGTGTTTATTGATGATATCTTGGTATATTTCAAGACCAGAGAGTAGCATGAGGAGCATCTTCGCGAGCTCCTGGGGTTTTTGAGGCGAGAACGGCTTTATGCTAAGTTCTTGAAGTGCGAGTTTTGGTTACGAGAGGTTCAGTTCCTTGGACACCTCGTTAAACAGGATAGGATTTTGGTCGATCCGGCAAAGATCGAGGCGGTGATGCAGTGGGAGGTTCCAAAATCTCCCTCGGATATCAGGAATTTCTTGGGATTGGCAAGGTACTACCGGAGATTCATTCAGGATTTCTCCAAGATTGTAGTACCCCTCACTCATCTGACGAGGAACGGGGTGAATTTCCGGTGGGGCCTCGAGCAGCAGTTAGCATTTAAGATCCTTCGACAAAGACTATGCGAGGCCCCAATTTTGACCCTCCCGGAGGGAATTGAGGATTTTGTAGTTTTATGTGATGCATCCATCACCAGTTTGGGAGTAGTCCTAATGCAGAGAGGACGGGTGATAGCTCATGCTTTGTGGCAGCTAAAGTCGCATGAGACGAGGTATCCCACACTTGATCTAGAGTTGGGGGAGTGGTCTTTGCCCTCAAGAGTTGGAAGCATTATCTGTATGGGGTCTGTTGTACCATATACATGGATAACAAGAGTTTGAGGCACATTCTGGATCAGCCGATCATGAACATGAGGCAGCGCAGGTGGTTGGACGTGGTCAAGGATTATGACTGTGAGATCCTTTACCATCCGGGTAAAGTGAATGTGGTGGCAGATGTTTTAAGCCGCAAGTCGGCTGGACCTTCTGTTGAGGCATCATGTATGAGGATATTTGTGGATTCTCCGCTTATAGGAATGATCAGGGAGGCTCGGGCCGAGGGTGTTCGGGAAGGGAATTGGAAGATTGAGAGGATCAGGGGTGAGATCACAAGATTTTTCCCGGACAGTCGTGGTCTGTTGAACTGTTGTGGTCGGGTTTGGGTTCCTATGTCTGGTGGGGTCAGACAGATTGTGTTGGAGGAGGCTCACAAGTCTCGTTTTTCTATCCATCCGGGGGCCACCAAGATGTATCGGGATCTGATATTGAACTACTGGTGGTCGTGTATGAAGAGGGAGATCACTTGGTACGTAGAGAGGTGCTTGACTTGCAGGATGGTCAAGGCCAAGAATCAGAGGCCGCATGACAAGTTGCAGCCTCTGGAGGTTCCCATGTGGAAATTAGAACAAATTCCGATGGACTTCATCACCAAGTTGTCGAAGACGACAAAGGGTTTTGATGCAATTTGGGTCATCGTGGATCGATTGACCAAGAGTTCCCATTTTTTGGCAATTCAGGAGAGTTCTTCAGCCGAGAAGCTGGCCAATGTGTATATTCGCAAGATCGTTGCTCGCCATGGAGTTTCGGTCTCGATTGTTTCTGACCGTGATGTTCGGTTCACCTCCCGATTTTGGCAGAAGTTCCACGAGGAACTGGGAACGAGGTTGCATTTCAACACAACTTATCATCCGCAGACCGACGACCAGAGTGAACGGATGATACAGACTCTTGAGGATATGTTGTGAGCGTGTGTCATTGATTTTGGTGGGAGTTGGGACTCCTACCTACCTCTTGCAGAGTTCTCCCACAACAACAACTTCCACTCCAGCATTGGTGCTCCGCCTTTTGAGCTCTTGTATGGGTGGAGATGTCGTACCCCAGTCTGTTGGGGCGAGGTTGGTCACAGGGTTATGGGGCTGACCGAGGTGGTCCTTCAGACTACAAAGATGATCCAGCAGATCAGGCAGAGATTGCAGACTGCTCAGAATCGGCAAAAGAGTTATGCCGACTGACGCAGATTTGAGTTGGAATTCCAGGTCGGCGACATGGTGTTATTGAAAGTCTCACCTTGGAAAGGTGTGATTCGCTTCAGGAAGAGGGGGAAATTGGTTCCCCGGTATATTGGGTCATTCTGGGTCATTGCCAAGGTTGGCAAGGTTACGTATAGATTGGATCTTCCGGAGGAGCTCAACCAGATTCATAGCACTTTCCACATTTCGCAGCTGCGAAAGTGCGTGTTGGATGAGGATGCAGTGGTATCGTTGGATGATATTTAGGTTGTTGAGCGCCTGAACTATGTCGAGAGGCCGATAGCTATTTTGGAGAGGAAAGTAAATGTTTTGCGTAACAAGGAAGTACCTTTGGTAAAGGTACGGTGGCAGAACCGAAGGGCTCCAAGTGGACCTGGGAGCCGAAGGCTGAGATGCGGGAGCATTATCCAGATTTGTTTACCGCAGCAGGCTTCAAAGACGAAGCCTAGTCCAAGTGGGGGAGAGTTGTAACATCTCGATTTCCAAGTATGAGATTTATTCCTTAAAGAATGTTTTTCCTATGGAACTCGGCGTGTTGAAAGCCTCAACACGGTGTGTTGAGGGACTTTTGGGTCGCACATTTTTGATGGACCAACAGGGCGAGTTGGTGAGGGAAACTCGGCATGTTGGCGGCTGGATGAGAAACCCTAAATTTTAGGGTTTTGCACCCTATATAATCTCCTTAAGTCCCTAGGGCTGATCTTTTATCAGCCTCCAAACCCTCATATCGGCCCTTGTGAAGACTAATCATCCCTCCCTCTCATTTGTGTGTTAGTGTGGTATTTTTGGAACAAAAAGGAAGAAAGTTGGAAGAAGGAAGCAAGGATCTAGCAAGCAAAGCTCTCATCTTCACTTTGGCACTCTTCTGGACCTTTGTAAGTATCCAAGATTCGATTTTTATTCCTCTATGTAGCTAGATCTTGAGTTTTGTCCCTTTTTCTCCTTATTCTTGGATGATGCAATGGATGGATCTCATAAAGCTTGCAACTTTATGAATCCCCAGGTCAAGGTGACCTTGTAGTGGTTTGGATCTGGTCTTTAGCCAAGTTTTGATGCCATACTTGGAGTTTAGGTCATATTTCCCTATTTTGACCAATTTTAGGTTCAAGACATGCATTGGACATGGATGTCTATAAAGCACCAACCTTTGGGATGATTTTGAGGCTAGAATCTCTTCTGGGAAAGTTGGGTTTAAGATCTCAAGGATTTTGTGCTTAATGGTTAAGCCCTTGAGTCTTCAAACCTTATGGAGGGGTTTTTAAACGCTTGGAGTAGCCCCAAAGGATAAAGTTGGAAACTTTATCCCTTTAGACATCATTTGAGTGTACATCTGAGCCTTAGAGTCCGTGGAATCGAAGAAACAGTTGAATGTATTAAGCTAGGGAAAACTCGGTGAGTTTGCCAACCAACTCGGAGTGTTGGCTAGGGTTTTCCCGACCATCCGATTTCTATAGGAACTCGATATGTTCATTGGTGCACTCGACGAGTTGGGTCAACATGGACTATTGACCTTGACCGATGTAATGCCCACAGATCCGGGCTAGTCAATTTAGAGACGATGAGCATCAAAAATGAGTTTTTGATGGAAGGTCATTTAGAAGGATTAATCTTAACCAAGTCATAGTATATGTTACAGGGGTTCCGTACATATAAAGAACACCGAAATCCGAGTTATAACAAAGAAGTTATGGCTCGTCGAAGTTTTTTGGCAAAACCGGCACTGCATAAAAATAAATTTAAAAGAGATGTAGATCACTAGTGTAAATGAATGTAAGTTCTGTTTATGCTTATGTTTCTGTATTAACGATGACATCCCAAATGTCTTAAAATGAATAAAAATAAATTTCTTCAGAAATGCTTTGATAACGTATTTATCATGTTTTTCTGGGAACAAATTCCGCAAGATTTTTATTAGAAGAAGTACTCTGATTTTTATAAAGCATAAACAAAATCAGTCTTTTCTGGCCGTGAAAATGGGGATGTCACAGTTGGTATCAAAGCATTAGTTTAAGCGAACTAGGAATTTGTAGGATTTCTAGACTTAAACTTAGAATGCTAAGCAATGATTGTGAGATGTGAGCACTAGCTTATTTAGGAAAGTATGCCTAATATGCTTTATGTGCTAAATGATTTATGCCTCATATGTTGTTATTTGTTCGGATCTATGGTCTGTTGCCGACCGGATCTGGAAACCTTATGTGTTTAGGATTTTAAACGTACGACTACGATATTAGAACTAACATGTAAACGTTTCGGAGTGATAAGGACGATTTAAACGACTATCCTAAATAAAGATCTAGATTCACCTTATTCGGTGTATAGATCAAAATGGCAAGAACCCGCAGTGGAGCCGGGAATGCTAATGGGAACAGAAACCAACCCCCAGTGACTGAGCAAATACCAGTTGTGGTAGCCGCTGCTGAGCCAATAACCATGGCCGAAGTACAAGAGATGATCCAAATGATGTTGGATCGTCAAATGGAGGAAACAAGGCATTTACTTCAACAAAATCGAGAGGAACTTACGGTGCCTATTGAACAGCCCGAGCTCAGTGATGGGCAGTCAGAAGGAGGGAACTACAGTGGGACGGTTGGTCAAGCCGACCCACCGATAGTTAAACGAAACAATCAGGATGGAGGAAATGACGGACGTGGATGCAAGTACAAGGATTTCATGGCAACAAAACCCCCAAGTCTTTCTGGAAGCCCAACACCGGTGGAAGTTATGGACTGGATCTCCGAGATGGAGACAATGTTTGAGAGTTGCGAGTTTAGCAACAAACAGAAGACCGCTCTCGCGATCCCTCTGTTAAAGTCTGGAGTACTGAGCTGGTGGAAGCTACTAGCTAACACGATGCCCAAGGGAGAAGCAAGCAAGATGTCTTGGGAAGATTTCGTGGTGCAACTGAAAATGCAGTACTGCTTTGAGCAGGATCTCCTAGAGTTCAACAATGAGTTTCAAAATCTGAAGAAGGGAAGGATGAGTGTCACTGAGTATGCTGCAAGTTTTACGGAGAAGATGAAGCTTGTTCCTTACCTAGTTCCAACTGAGCTCTCCAAGGTCAACAAGTTTGCCCATGGATTACCAGCGGACTTTGGTCCAATGGTCAAGCAAGCAACCACTTTGAAAGCCGCCATCTGGGCAGCCAGGAATGTTGAGACTCAGATTAGGGAAAAGGGTCTGGAGAAAGCTGAAGTTGGCGAGAAGAGGAAGTTTGAAGGATCTTCAAGGTCCAACAAGGAGACCAAATTCCTGAAGTCTGGAGGAGGAAGAGGAAGCGAAGCAAGATGGTGCGAGAAGTGCAAAAAGAAACACTTTGGAAAATGCGGTGAGGAGGTGACTTGTTTCAAGTGTGGAAAGCATGGGCATTACGCCAACGAGTGTACATTCAACAAAAGGGTATGTTACGAATGTAACAAGGAAGGTCACTTCAAGCAAGACTGCCCAAAGAGAGAAGGGGCTACAAAGCCAAATGTGCCACCAAAGCCAAAGGCGAGAGCATTTCAAATGATCCTTGACGAAGCAGATAACAATGCAAGGATTCAGGAGTGAAGGCTTAATATCCAAAGATCGAGTTATGAAGTAACCAAAGGATAGTATCGTATAATGTAACCTGTTAGAGGCATAGTATAGGGTAAACTCGAACACCTATGTAATCGTTTCAAGGAATAATATAAAACCTTCGTTTTGTTATCTGGTGTGTTAAGTTGTTATGTGATTTTCTTGAATGACGACTTGGAAAAAAAACCACGAGACAATACTTGGGACGAGTATGAGTAGGTGTGAAAGGTAGTAGATGCATATACTACCGGAAGCACGGGACTCACGCTTGGATCAGGGAAAGTCACAAGGTTACCGAGAAGCTAGTAGTTGATTCCGTTTTGTTCATGTATGTCATTACCATTGTTTCGGTAATAACTAAGAAGATTGTTGTTATTCCGACCCTAGTGGTCATATCATATCGAGTCCGACTAAGATGAGTATGTTACGTGGTTCAGAGAACCAAGTTTGATGTAGCATCCGACTTAAGCCAGAAGATTAAAGTGAAAGATAATCAAAGCGATCAATAGAAGTATCGTGATCGTTGTTAAAGAAGCTAGTAGCTAGAAATGCTACATGTTAAAATGTGATTATATCACATTAGAACATGAAGGAAAGTATATTCCATTATGGAATTTGACTCTAAGAGACCTGAGTCTAAGCGTTGCAACATACGATGATAGGTCATTAGAATATGACACATCGTTCCATTGTAGTAATAAAAAAACCTTATCTTATGTTCGTATCCAATGAGGATCGAGATTGTGACTAGAAGGTCATAATTTGGAGTCTAACGTGAGATAGGGAGCAAGTGCAAGATCGAGCATCGCCTGCAGTCGAGAAGTCCAAGAATTAGATACTCATCCAAAGGAACATTGAAGTTACGATTATTACCTAGGATAAAGAGATAACGTACAAAGTCATTATACAGCCCCGTTTCGTTGATGATTCTGGGACGTAATCATCCTAAGGGGGAGATAATTGTAACGCCCGCAGATCCGGGCTAGTCAATTTAGAGACGATGAGCATCAAAAATGAGTTTTTGATGAAAGGTTATTTAGAAGGATTAATCTTAACCAAGTCATATTATATGTTACAGGGGTTCCGTACATATAAAGAACGCCGAAATCCGAGTTATAACGAAGAAGTTATGGATCGTCGAAGTTTTTCGGCAAAACTGGCACGGCACCGGGAGACGTAAATAGTGAATTTACGATGGAGGAATTTTTAGCCTTATAAATCTAAACAAAAGTTATAGTATACGTTAAACCGAGAACGTACAAAAAAAAGAACACCCAAATCTGACTTCGTATGAGGAAGTTATGAATTTTCTAAGATTTGGCATAACAGTGCACGACCCGAAACTCGAATTTTAGATCGACCGGTTTTTGGCCTACGCGACCTAAATGAGAATTGAATATCTCATTAATAGGAACTCAACGGTAAAAATACAGACGAAAACAGAGTCCGTATGTAGAAGTTATGAATTTTACGCGGACAATTAACAGTATAATCTCCTCGTACTGTTAAATTTAAGATTGGTCGAGAATTAGCTGACGGAGTCAAAATGAAAGTTGTAGATATTATTTTTACCTACGCGTGGATATAAATAACGTCAAAAACGGAGCTCGTATATGAAAGTTACGGATTTTAGAAGTTGGAAGTGTGCTGTGCGAAAATGGGTGATGTGGTACAATCTTGGCCATTGCTTTCTCCCCAAGTCTTGCCACTAGATGGTGACATGTGGCACCAAGTTCAGCCATTTTTCACTCTATAAATAGAACCTCTCCCACCCTCATTTTCTTCACACCTTTCCCATTCTTTCTTCTCTTTACTCTCTCTCTCTAAAACCTCTCTCTAGCCCCGAAACCCCCCGAAAAGCCTAGGGAACCTCCCTAGCACGAGGCGGAAGCCCCGGAGTGCTCGACGGCTCCGAGAAGAAGAGCTTTTCGGCTCGGGAACGCTGCTCCAAGCAAAGCCCGGTTTTCTATAAAACTCGCTGTAAGTGAGCTACGCCTACGCTATTTTTTAATATAGCTTTTATTTAATTATAGTAACGTTATTAGGAACTTATAATAAGTACTTGGGTTATTATTATGGGTTATATAAGTATTGTTTAACGCTTATATAATAGTAATAATAGCTAGACTATTAATTAGTCTCGGCGAATAATAGACTAAACTCTAGTGGTAATAATACTAGGTTTCGTCGAAGGAAATTATTTTTTTTAAGAAGCGAAGCGCTGTCTGAGTTCGGAATCACCACATTTTCAAGTGAGTGCATAGTTACTTTCATCTTACACATAGATATGAATTATTTTATATAAATTACGTGCTATGTGTGCATATTATCTGTATACTTGCTATATATGCTGGATGAACGATTTTATACATGTTTTAAATGATTTAAACTGTATATATATATATATATATATATATATATATATATCTACGAGAATATGTTGGGTAAAACATGGGTAGATGTAATAGATGGAATATGAGTTGGATGATGAGTTGAGAGGTGTTATAGACCACGAGGTGAGTGTGAGAGGTGGACGATGTGAGAAGCCTTTTCCAAATGATGGCCCCGTCATCTAGCAGAGTATGGATGACAGCCACGGACTACTCTAGACAATCCAGTGGAACACTGGCAGACTCGCAACCTGTAGGTGTTGTGAACGATGTGTTCACCGGTGTACTCTAAAAAAGCCCATTGACATGTATTGCGAGTGGACTCTCGAAAACGATACTGTCAATAAACGAGATAACCCTAGCAGCTGTGCTCGAAGGACAATACTGGTAGCTGCGCCTCACATAGAATGTCACAATTCTGCCAGCTGCACGTAAGTGATAGAACTAGCAGCTGTGCTTGACAGCTGTGTCATTGACAACGATGGACTTCGTGCCGATTCCTTAGGATGATCCTTAGGAATGAATGAACGAGGAATAATTGATTCTTAGGGTAGATCCTTAAGAGTAAAGAAGATAATGGGGATGGGTATAGTGGGTTGATTGTTTGATGTTTAAACATAATAATTATATTATTGTGGGTTGAAAACCCTATGTACTCACCAGGTTTCCCAACCTGACCCACTCAATTTATTTGTATCACAGGTGTCGATATGAAGTTACATTACACTGAGAGATTTAAAAGAGATGTAGATCACTAGTGTAAATGAATGTAAGTTCTGTTTATGCTTATGTTTCTGTATTAACGATGACATCCCAAATGTCTTAAAATGAATAAAAATAAATTTCTTCGGAAATGATTTGATAACGTATTTATCATGTTTTTCTGGGAACAAATTCCGCAAGATTTTTATTAAAAGAATTACTCTGATTTTTATAAAGCATAAACAAAATCGGTCTTTTCTGGCCGTGAAAATGGGGATGTCACAACCGATAACTTTAACCTTGACCATGGTTGACCAAGTGTGACTTTTGAGAGCATTCTGGGTATTTCGGGATTTTTATGGAATTGGTCAAGTGATGGTTGTAGGCATTTGAGCTGGGAACTGAGATTTGGAGTCAGACCTTATCAGTTATATACTACTTGTGAGGTGAGTGTTCCTCACTGTACTTGATGGGTCGAAGGCACCAAGGCCGGCCCTTTTGGATTGTTATCCTGACTATTGCATATTTGAGTATTGTTGCGATCTGTTAGATCTGTATCCTGGTAGCTAGGATGATGCTATGCTTAGTGATCTGTAGGATCTGCCTGTTGTCTGCTGTCTGGTTATATGTTTATGTGTAATGTATATGATGACATGTTATGTGTGGTTGGATTGAGGTGGTCCTGCTTTGTGCTAAAGGCCAACAGACCCAGGGCATCCCGGATAGACTGAAGGCCAGTGAGGCGTACCAGTCATGCCGAAGGCCCAGAGAACGTTCCAGATAGGCTGCAGGACCGAGGTGGCGTACCAGTCATGCTGTAGGTTCTGTGAGCGTACCAGATGGACTGTAGGCCGGTGGGGCGTTCCATTCAGACTGAAGGCTCTATATGCATGTTGTTTATTTTATTATCATGGTTTTTGTGTTGTGTTAGTACTTTGGGGGAAACTCACTAAGCTTTGGGCTTACAGTTTTGGATTATGTTTCAGGTACTTCAGAGGACCGCAGGAAGGCGAATGCGTGATTGTACACCTCCACATGTTCTATTTCACGATTTTGGAATTTCTTTGATGTTGAACTATTTTTTGAAAACAATTTGTAAACAACGATGATTTTGGGGTTTATTTAAAAGTTTAAAATTTTTCATGAGTTTTATGAGTGTTATAATATGTAACGCCCGTGTTCCTGGGCTAAACATTAGTAGATGATGTAATAGTCTATGTCAACTATTGTAACTCTTTTTAAAGTAATAAAGATGAATTATTTGAGTATTATGTGAATTATGTGAATTTATGTGATTTATACTTAATTATAAAGGTAAAATAAATAAAGGATAAAAATAAGTGTCAAAATTAAAGTGTGAGATAAACCCGATATCTTTACATAAAGTTTTAGTGGTCGAAACAAGGATTCCGAATATATAAAGAATGCCGAAATCCGAGTTATAACGAAGAAGTTATGACCCGTCGAAGTTTTATGGCAAAACCGGCACGACACCGGGAAAGGTAAATAGTGAATTTACGACATAAGACTTTTTAGCCTTAGCAATCTAAACAAAAGTTGTAGTATACATTAAACCGAGAACATACAAAAAAAAAGAACGCCCAAATCTGACTTCGTATGAGGAAGTTATGAATTTTCTAAGATTTGGCATAGCAGTGCACGGCCCGAAATTCGAATTTTAGATCGAGCGGTTTTTGGCCAACGCGATCTAAATGAGAGTTAAATATCTCATTAATAGGAACTCAACGATAAAAAGACAGACGAAAACGGAGTCCGTATGAAGAAGTTACAAATTTTACGCAGCCATTTAACAGTATAATCTCCTCCTACTGTTAAAATTTAAGATCGGTCGAGAATTAGCCGACGGAGTCAAAATGAAAGTTTTAGATATTGTTTTTATCTACGTGTGGATATAAATTACGTCAAAAAGGGATCTCGTATGAGAAAGTTACGGATTTTAGAAGTCGGAAGTGTGCAGTGCGAAAATGGGTGACGTGGCACAATCTTGGCCATTGCTTTCTCCCCAAGGCTTGCCACAGATGGTGACATGTGGCACCAAGTTCAGCCATATTTCACCCTATAAATACAACCTCTCCCGCCCTCATTTTCTTCACACCTTTCCCATTCTTTCTTCTCTCTACATTCTCTCTAAACCTCCCAAAAAAACTCCCCTAGCGCTAGAAGAAAGCCCCGGAGCGCTCGACGGCTCAAATAAGAAGAGCTTTTGGCTCGAAAGTTCTGCCCCTGTAGAGCACGGCTTCCAAACCCCCTCGTAGGTAAGATACGCCTACCTAATTTTTAATATAGTTTTTTTTAAATATAGTAACATTATTAGGACCTTATAATAATTATTTAGGCTATTATTATGGGTTATATAAGTGTCGTTATAATATCTTTTAACCACTCGCGGTACGGGGAATCTGGTTTAAAGGGCCACATAGGGTTGTTGGATTTCAGAAGTGCTATATGCCAAAATGGTCCTGCCCTCCGGTGTTTTATGTCTGGCCCCTGTCTGTACATAGTGGGTGAAGAGTATTGGTTAACGCTTATATAATAGTAATAATAACTAAACTATTAATTAGTCTCGTCAAACGTTAGACTAAAATCTAGTGGTAATGATACTAGGTTTCGTCGAAGGAAAATAAATTAGTAGAAGCGAAGCGCTGTCTGAATTCAGAATCACCCCCTTAACAGGTGAGTGCATAGTTACTTTCATCTTACACATAGATATGAAGTATTTTATATAAATTACGTGCTATGTGTGCATATTGTCTGAATACTTGCTGTCTATGCTGGATGAACGTTTTTTTATACATGTTTCAAATTATTTAAACTGTATATGTATTTTATATCTACAAATGTGTTGGGTAAAACATGGGTAGATGTAATAGAGGATGTGTGATAAAACGATGAGAGGCCTCGATGTTTTAAGATGATCCAGTCATCTAGCGGAGTATAGATGACAACCATAGACTATTCTAGACAGTCCAGTGGAACGCTAGCAGGCTTGCAACCTGTAGGTGCTTATTTGAACTTAGTGTTCACCAGCAGTACTCCATCCCCCACATGGTTGCCTTATTTGACATAAATTGCTGAGGAATCCCCAAAGCAGTGTTGTCACCCCGATGAAAGTCCTTAGACTAGGTCCCTTGTGTTAGATGTTTTAGGGACGTAAAGTAAGGATAACGGGAACGGGTAATCGGGATTGTTTGGTTTGATAAAGTTAATAAACTTATTTATTGTGGGTTGAAAACCCTATGTGCTCACCAGGCTCCCAAGCCTGACCCACTCAGTTTCTTGTATTACAGGTAGTGGCGCATGGGCATAGATGTTTGGATGAGAGATATGGGATTATAGGCCTGTAAATACGAAATAATGTAGTAAGGCTTATGTTGTACTGTTTATGCTTTTGATTTGTATCGAACACGACATCCCGAGGTTTTTAATGAAATACATTTATTCGGAAATGATTTGATAAATCTTTATCATATTTTATTTTGGGAACAAATTCTGCAACACTTTTACTTAAAATATTACTCTGATTTTTAAACAAAGCATAAACAAAATCGGTATTTTCTGGCCGTGAAAATGAGGATGTCATATAATACAAGAATGGTAAAATAACTTGATGAGTCATTGGATTGATATCTAGATTGTACAATTGGTACATAGTAGAGGAATAGAACATGCCATATTATGGAAGAGTTTTCAAATTAGTATTATGATAATCAAATAATTTAAGTTTAGGACAATGTATCGAATAATGTTAAGTATTAAAAGTTGACACATGCATATATAGATATAGAAATGGAAACTCTTTTACATACATAAATCTAGTAAATTGAATGGTTTATATGAATGGGATAATTTAATAAGTGTTGAAGGAGCAAAGGTTCAAGTGAAGGGTAATAGATATTGTGGAAGGTAGATAGACTCCATAACTACACGAGGTGAGTATATGTGGATGTTTCAAATGGGTACATAACAAACAATATTCATATTATAACTATATTTTCATAACAACTTGTTTTGATGATTGAACATTGTTTAGATCTTCTATTGAGATTGTTATTGTTCGTTACCATGAGCGTTGTTTTGAAAGTATGTAGCATACTAATTGAGTTTGATTGAGTTTAATCAATTGTTTATTAATTAAGCTTTGAGTTTTTATGTCATGAATGAATTCATAGTTTTCAATGTCTGGACTAGTTAAATTGGAAGACTCTATTATGATGGTACCTCCGTCGCAAAGTAGATTCTAGCCAAGATGCCATAAGGAGTAGGGTATGATCTAAAGACCATATTTCTATACGGAGCAAGATATAAGGAAACCGATAAGGTTTTCATTGAATATAGTTATGATCATGCTTGAATTAATTTTTTTTCATTGCAAGAAGCTTGAGTCATATTAAAGCTTATTACATGTTACTATATTGTTGAGTCTAAACCCATATATCTTAAATTACTTTATGTCTTACATATTTGTTTGTTTCAAAATTACTATGTACTCAACAATAGGAGCAAAGGAATAGAAACTTAAAGCTAAAAGTGAACTTTTGGAAGACTTAGCTTAATCGTGGACTTTTGTACATCTTTTTCCTTAACTATGGTTATGATATGTTTTTGTAACACCAATATTTGTAAACTATGATAATACTTTTGATGTTTGTGTTAAAACCAACTTATGATGCATGACTATAAGTTATGTAAGGTTTATAATCATGGTTTATAAATGATTTTAAAAAGAACGGGGTGCTACACAAACACCAAAAACACACTAATAATTCGTTTTTCAGATCTAAAAATCCTTTGTTTGTGTGCGTTTGTTTCAGATCCATATATCTTATACACACAAACACCAAGAACACAACAAAAACTAGTTTTTTTATATATCTGAAAACAGTTTGTATGTGTGTGTTTTTTTAGATTCATCCCTCTTACACACACAAACACCAAGAACACACACACAAACACTAAGAACACACCAAGAACTTGATATTTAGATCTAAAAATCGATTTGTGTGTGTTTTTTTGTTCAGATTCATCTCTCTTACACACACACACCAAGAACACAAACAACTTCATTGAAAAAATAAAACTTCACCAAAGAAGATGACCGGAGGTTTGCTGGAGCTGTCATGGACGCCGGAAGTCGGTTAAACTGACAATAATCGATTATATGATACTTTTTGAACACAAAAAACAAGTTTACTCATAAATAATATAAATATATAAATAAACATGAATAAAAATGAAAGTTCTTTGGCCTTCTAAATCATTATCCAAATTAAAAATAATAATAACAATAAAATAAAAAACAAGACTAGTGAGAGTTAACCAAAGCACCTTCTTAGTAGTTCTCAAAAAAAAAATTAGTTTCATTTGAGTTCGTTGAACAAGTTGAGTAGCAGCCCTTAAAAGTTAAAGTGACGAGTGGGAAATGTATAGGTGCAATAGGTAGGAAACTGTCGGTATTGACTCTCCTTTCTTTATCAGGAATGGGTGAAAATTGAAATGTTGATACCCTGAATTATTCACATTCATATTCACATTCACATTCACACCCTTTTCTTCAACCCCTCCAAACCCCTTTCTTTCCATAAATCACACGTCTCACATCTCCCAAGAATCTGGACATCATCCATTTCCTCTTTTTCTGATAAAAAGATTCACAAATTTGTTTTACTGGAAAAATCCAAATCAGGTCTCTAAGATCAAGTTGAAGAATCACAAGATCTGTTCGATTTAAAGGTAGGTCGTTCGGATCTTTAACTTTGAAGGCCTTGATTAAGTTTTGTGCTGTTTTAGATTAGTAAATTGCTACCCAATCGAAAAGGTTTAAAAATTAATCGGTTTGATTTTGAAGCTCTGGTGATATGGGTAATTGTTGTGCTACACCCTCCACTACAGATTTCGAGAAGAAAAAAGGGAAAAATAAACCGAACCCGTTTTCATTAGACTATGGTTCGTCTAATCCATCTGGAAATGGCGGCTATAAAACCACTGTGTTAGAAAACCCAACAGGAACTGAGATTGAGAAAACATATGTTCTTGGTAAAGAGATGGGTAGAGGCGAATTTGGGATTACTTATATGTGTACCGATAAATCCACTGGTGAAGTTTTCGCCTGTAAATCGATATCAAAAAAGAAGCTTAGAACCAGAATCGATATTGAAGATGTGAAGAGAGAAGTCGAGATTATGAAGCATATGCCACCACACCCTAATATCGTGAGCTTAAAGGGTACTTACGAAGATGATAATGCTGTTCATTTGGTTATGGAGTTATGTGAGGGTGGCGAATTGTTTGATCGGATTGTTGCCAGAGGACACTACACTGAGAGGGCAGCTGCGGGTGTGACAAAAACCATTGTTGAGGTTATTCAGGTGACACAATAATCCCTCCAAATTGATTTCTGTTTACCCAAAATCATCCATTCCACCTACAAAATGTTAGTGTACAAATTTTCAATTGCTCTATTTTATTGCAGATGTGCCACAAGCATGGTGTGATGCATCGCGATCTTAAACCAGAGAACTTCTTGTTTGCAAACAAGAAAGAAACTGCAGCCTTGAAGGCTATTGACTTTGGGTTATCTGTTTTCTTTAAACCAGGTAACAACTTTTAATAGCCATGAGATATCATCATATCAATATTAAAAGATATAAGTCATATAACCCTTGGTTTTGGTTTTAAAACTCGATCTATTTGTGCTAAATGGAGTTGTTTCTAATGTTTACAGGGGAAAGATTCAATGAAATTGTTGGTAGTCCATATTACATGGCTCCTGAAGTCTTAAAACGAAACTATGGTCCTGAGGTGGATGTGTGGAGTGCTGGTGTCATCTTATACATATTGCTTTGTGGGGTCCCACCTTTTTGGGCAGGTATGTATGAACAAAGATAAATCTTGATTTTCTTCTTCTTAAACTAGAGTGGTAATAAAGTTTTTCTATATACAAAATGCCTTAGACCAATAGTCTTTCAGTTGTGTCACATCAACAACTACTTTGGAAGCTGTGTCTACAGGGGCGGACCTAGGGGCGGTCCACGGTGGCACCGGCAACCCCTAAGTTTTCTGGCCGCAGTGGAAAATTTTTGAAAATTTTATTTTTTCTACTACTGTGCAACCCCTAACTCTCCCGTGTAACCCCTACTGTAAAATCCTGCGTCCGCCCCTGTGTGTCTAAAAGTATAGTTATGTGTATTACTGTATTATGATATGGAGGCATAATTGTTGAATGTTGGTTTTTGCAATGTCAGAATGATGATATGTGAAGATAAATTTGTTGATGAAAAGTATGGTTTGTTTTAATTGCAGAAACTGAACAAGGTGTTGCACAGGCAATCATTAAATCTGTTGTTGATTTCAAGAGGGATCCATGGCCAAAGGTATCTGATACTGCAAAGGATCTTGTCAAGAAGATGCTCAATCCTGACCCCAAGTTACGCCTTACTGCTCAAGAAGTTTTAGGTGCAATAAAATTTCTCTTTTTTGCTCTATAAATGGTTAAATGCACTAAATAGTAATGTAACTTTATTGTTTTTAAATTCCTTCAGATCATCCGTGGATACAGAATGCCAAAAAGGCACCAAATGTCTCATTAGGTGAAACTGTTAAAGCAAGACTCAAACAATTCTCAGTCATGAACAAGCTAAAGAAGAGAGCTCTAAGAGTAAGCAAAGCAAACACATTCATAATATATATATATTTTTTTTTGTTTATTATACAGTTAATCATCATATTATAAATCATTTTTTGCTTAACATAAAAAAACTTGCAGGTAATTGCGGAGCATTTATCTGCAGAGGAAGTAGCAGGCATAAAGCAAGGTTTTGATTTAATGGACACAAACAAACAAGGAAAGATAAATCTAGCTGAATTGAAAGCTGGATTGCAGAAACTTGGCCATCAAATCGCTGATGCAGATCTTCAAATACTTATGGAAGCGGTAATTCACTTAATACAGAATACAGAAAGAACGACTTAATACAGAAAGTCAGAGCTTTTTCAATTTTTTTACAAATTTTCCTTAAAACAGGGCGATGTTGACAAAGATGGATTCTTGAATTATGGTGAATTTGTGGCAATTTCGGTTCACTTAAGAAAAATGGGCAATGATGATCATCTTAAAGATGCTTTTGCATTCTTTGATAAAAACCAAAGTGGATACATAGAGGTTGAAGAGTTAAGGGAAGCCTTAGCTGATGAAGATGAAGCCAATAATGAAGAAGTCATTTCTGCCATCATTCATGATGTCGACACTGATAAGGTTTGTGTTTGCGTATTTCATAGAACATTTATATAACTTATGATTTTATTACTAATTTTTTTTAAATGTTTAATGGTGTTTTATTGTTTTTTTTGCAGGATGGAAAGATTAGTTTTGAGGAATTCACAGCGATGATGAAGGCGGGAACAGATTGGAGAAAAGCATCGCGACAGTACTCGAGAGAGAGATACAATAATTTGAGCTTGAAATTGTTCCAAGATGCATCACTGGATTTAGGCAATGAGGAAAGATGACTAGAAAATTAATAATGATTTTGTTCAAAAGAATCAAAGTTGTTGAAATACATTTATTGAGATTTTTTTGTTTTTGAGAAAGATGTGGTTGTAAATATGGATGTGTTTACTTACACATATCCCTTGAGGGCCATCATCCCTTCTTTTTCATCTTCTTTTCTTATATAGCAAATTGGAATATTGGATCTTGTAAAGCATTCTATTCTAACTAATAACAAGTCTTTATTATTATTTTTCTAACATGGTTTTGTTTTCATATATATTGTAATCGGTTAATTGCCACCATTTATGGCATTTCCTTGAACACCTTCTACGTGTTCACCAAATGTCCTTACAAGAACAAATTCCACCAACAAATCTATGAAACCGAACTCTATCCCTAACAACAATCTCTCGCTCATATATCTTACTAATAATCTTCGTCACTTCATGACAATCCCCACAAACCCTAAGATTCTTCACTACCCTAATCACCGCAGGAGCTTTAGTCTTCAAAATCCCATAAGCAATAGCCAATCTTTCACTATGCTCACAAAGAGCTTCCACTTTAACTTCATCACCCACATCATGACACACCTCTGAAACATCCACTTTATGCCCAAAAGCTGTAACTCTTCTCAAAACATCACTCAACACTTCCATTATCTCCTCTCTCTCAGGGTGAGACCAATCCCCTAACACAAACTCATGTAGGGTACCCTCAACTTCAATGGAGCTACACCCTGGTGTAGTTTTTAACCCCTTATCTCTCATTTGTTTCCTTACATTGCCCATTTTAGACCATGATGAACATGATGCATATAAGCTTGATAAAAGGGCGTAGTTTTCGGGGTTTGATGGTTCCAATTTGAGGAGTTGTTGACCTGTAGACTCTCCTTTTTCCATGTTTTTGTTTTTCTTGCATGCGACAAGAAAAGTGCGTAAGATTACTGGATCAGGGTCAATGGGCATGTTTTTGATGAAGGTGTAAGCTTCTTGAAATAGGTTTGCACGACAAAATAGATCAACCATGCAGCTATAATGCTCCATTGATGGTTGAATTCCAGACTCGAGCAAGATATCCCAATGTTTTTGTCCCTCATAAACTAGTTGACCATGGGCACATGCTAGTAACACACCAAGGAATGCTACATTATTGGGTTTCACCTAAAACAAGATTTCAAACAACATGAATGACATGGGAATGGAATGGAATGAGGAATGTTCAAATGTATAATACCTGGGATTTTTCCATACCAGCAAATACACTAAGAGCATCATCTGCATGCCCATGAACTGCATACCCGACAATCATTGAGCTCCAAGTTCTTGAATCTCTTGTGGGCATTTCATCAAACACTTCTCTAGCTTTTTCTATGCATCCACACTTTGCATACATATTAATAAGTGCAGTATTAAGCTTTATATCTATCAAGATCCTTTGTTTCTTGATGTAAGCATGCACCCACCTACCTGTATCGAGTGCCCCCAACCCAGCACAAGCGGATACCACACTAGCCATTGTCAGTTCATCGGGAACAACACCTGCTTTCTGCATCTCCCCGAATAGAGCCAATGCCTCATTGAACATGTCAAGTTTAGCATACCCGCCAATCATCGTACTCCAAGCAATCATATTTCTGTCAGGAATTTCATCGAACACCTTCCGTGCACACTTGATATCCTCGCATTTTGCATAGAAATTAACCAACGACGACTGCAAAAACGAATTTGTCGAAAATCCAGATCGTATGACACGTGCATGGACCTGCTGGCCTTCTTGTATAGCTGGTAATATCGAGCAGGTTTTTAAAACAAACACAAGTGTGTAAGTGTTGGGGTTTGGGTGTCCTCTTCTGATCAAACGTTTGAAGATGGAAACAGATTGTGTCGTTGCTGAGATATGGGATTGGGAGAAGCCTCTAATTACGGAATTCCAAGAGAAAATGTTGGGATTTGGGATTTGAAAGAGAAGCCTTTCGGCATATAGGATGTTGCCGACAGGAGAGATGGCGCAAAAGCTGAGGATTTTCGAGAGAGAGAAGCATAGGGTGGAGAAAGGTAAAGCTCGAGTAAGGATATAGGAATGAATTTGCTGAAGTACTCGCATGTTCGGACATTTTCGGACCAAAGAAGCGACTATCTCTTCTTCTTCTTCCAGTTCTTCTGCTTGTATCTAGACCAGAATAAAGATATTGGATGAACGCTTTGTTTATGCAGTAAAAACTGAACTCTATCAGTTTATACAACTATGGAGAAGTGTGATTCTCTTCGTACCCTGTTGCTACCTTCTAATGATGAGAACTAGAAAATAACGATGTTTTTTTTTTTTTTCGTACAAACTTGTTTGACGTGTTTGTTCGTGATAAGGTAATATTGATAATGTAATATGACTAGTAATTAGCGGTAACATTACCCTATTATGAACATCTCAAACAAGTTTACTAGTCTACGAAAAAAACATGGTTACCTAAATATTGACACAAATCAAAGTTCATTACCTATTTTGATAATATTGAGTTATTTATGTTAAGTGCAAGTAATCATAAGACCCATTGATGTGACATGAAATTGGGTTGTCGAGTCTTTGTGTATGAGGATATAGTCAAGTCTTGGGCCAACCGAGTTTAGGTCCAGCTAGTTAGGGTTTAGGTTGTATATGCTTAAGGGGCTACACTGTATGTGCTTTAAAGATCTAGCAACATAGCCTAGCCTATGACTAGCCGGGACTGAACTGGGTTAGACCAAACCTAACCTAATTGTTCATTGAGTGTCGGGGCCTGATTCCAGGGCACAGTCCCTGAGACAGTTCTTGTCCAGTATTAACAAAACGAGTAAAAAACTTTGGTTTTTGTCCATATTTAGGTAACCATGTTTTTTTCGTACACATTTAACCAATAAACTTGTTTGACCTGTTCATAATAATGTAATATTACCGTAATTACCAGTCATATTAACTTATTTTGAACAAGTCAAACAAGTTCAATGGTTAAATGTGAACGAAATGAACATGGTTACCTAAATGTGAACAAATACCAAAGTTGGTTACATTTCTAGGTTATTAATCCGTTTATGAATAGAGTTAGAATTTTCTAAAATGTTTATAAAAACCTTGGACTAAAAAAACTCGACATTATAAAGTAACGAAATACTATTTTTTTTTTGTATTTATTAAAATATCATCGCAACCGAGAATATCTCATTTTCCAGGTAAAAATGCCACACTTTGATCCTTTTGAACATTTTATATATTTGTATGTGCCCATATCGATGTCTAACATCCATAGACAAAAATAGAATGTTTCAAGGAAGGCAAGAAATTGATCTCCACACTTCTAAACCAGGTTCGAGGAATTGAAAATATTTGTTAAAATTAGAAGTATAATGCAACTTGAAGTACAGTGCTATTTTCGGAGTACAATGTTGTTTCTAGAACTACAATGCTCACAAAAAAGTCACGTACATAATGTCTAGTTTTGCAATTAAGGCTGTTCGATTTTGACAATTTTAATGCCCAATTCTAATGTCCATTATATTGGTTTTAACCCCAATACACAATGTCAAAATAGCATATTTTTATAGTTTAGTTGTCCAATTTTACTGTCTATTTTTGATAGTTTTAATCCGACATATAAAATATCGAAATAGCCCAATTCTAATAGTATTAATGCCGAGAATAACTAATGTTATTGCATAAAAACAATCTTTTATTCTGTAAAAAAAACTTATTTTACTGTCAAATTTTTTTTTTATCGATTTTACCCAAAGTCATATTTTAGATTCATTAACGGACCAGAAAACCAAACTTAAGGGCTTTTATGAACCAGAAAAAAAAAAAGATAAAACTTAACATTCTTCCAAAAATAAATGGTTTTAATAAACTAGAGGGTAAAATTGAAAAAAAAAAAGTTGCAAACATGAAGTTTTAATGAACCTCAAATCCACAAAAAGATAAAACCCACAAAAACTTACAAGCTTAAGGGTTTAATGTCATTATCCCTAAAAAAAATTAATTATCTTCTAAGAAAACTCATTTTGTTGTAAAAAGATACTAATAACATAGTAAAAAATATGTGTTATGGTTGTCAAAAGTTACATAATATTGTAAACAAATTTTAATTTTTGCTGTGAAGATAACATGAAACTGTAAAAAAAAATGATGTAATGGCTACAACATACTATCATACGATAACCTTTAACATGACTGGTGCGCCTCATCGGCCTACAGTCTATCTGGTACGCTCACAGAACCTTTAGCATGACTGGTACGCCTCACCGGGCCTTCAACCTATCTGGAACATTCTCCGGGCCTTCGGCCTGACTGGTACACCCTATTGGCCTTCATTCTATCTGGGACGCCCTGGGTCTCTTGTCCTTCAGCACATAGCAGGACCGCCTCAACCCAACCACACACATAAACCGTGTCGACACATACATAATGAATAAGCATACATATAACCAGTCAATGAACAGACATGCAATCTCACAGACCACTAATCATAGCATCATCCTATCTATCAGGATACAGATCTAACAGATCACTACAACATACTATCATATGATAAAACAAGATAATAATCCAAAGGGGCCGGCCTTGGTGCCTTCGACCCAAAAGTACAGTGAGAAAAACTCACCTCTCGATCAGAACCATAGCTGATGAGGTCCCGACTCCGAATCTCAGCTCCAACCAACACCTATCCATCCAAGTGACCAAATCCATCAAAATACCAAAATACCCTTGAGGTCAAACTTAGTCAAAGTCAACAGCCTATGTTGAGCCAACACGTCGTGTTCCCCTTAGTCACGCCGTGTTCTGCCAGCATCCAAACAGTTGGGAAAACCTCAGCTGTCAATAAAACTCGCAGAGCTCCCAAAGCCCAGATCTAGACCAAAATGTGATTAAGAAGGATAAAGTTTCCAACTTTATCCATTGGGACCACCAAAAAGGTCCAGAAACTTAAATCATAAGTTTGATGATACAAGGCTTAACCCCAAACGCACTTAATCCTTAAGGTCTGAAGTCCATCCTTTCCAGAAGTGATTTTGTAACGCCCCGACTCTCAGGTATAAACTTTCAGTCTTGTATTTCCAACTTTTAAGGTCGAATCGACGAGTTGGAAACCCTGACTCGTCGAGTATGCACGGTTTTGGTCGCGGGTCTTAAGTGACCGACTCGACGAGTAGGAGCTGAAGGATGAAACCCTAATTTTCGGGGTTTCAAACCCTATTTAAAGGACCATTAGCCTCCCTTGGCCTCCCCTCACCGTCCCCTTGAGCTCTGAAACCCTAATTCGTGTGTGTGCCCCATTTAGTGTGATTTTTCAAGTTTGGAAGGAAGATTTTATTGCAAGGAGCTTGAAGATCAAGAAGTGTGAGGCAAGGAACGTGTCTGCATCTGAAGTCTACCCTAGTTTAGCATCATTTGAAGGTATCAAGTCATGACCTTGATCTTCTTCTAGCTAAATCCTTCTATATTTGAGTTTTGGGGCCATTTTGGGCATTTGGTGCTACATTTCAAGTGAGGAACCAAGATCTAAAGTTGCAACTTCAGATCTAGGCTCATCTTGGCCCTTACAATCATAAAGTCTCAATCTTTGGCATGATAGTGTAATTCCCTTTCCTAGAACCTCTTCTTTAGCTTGATTTAAGTCATTAGCACCTTGCATGTACGTAAAGTTTACAACTTTACGTAAGAAGTATGCCTTAGGAGCTTAGATCTACATTATGGAGCTTTGGAATGGCTTAAAAAGCATCTGAATGGAGAAAAGACTAAAGGGACTCGAAGAGTTGCATGGTCAACTCGACGAGTCCGATGAAGATTGTCGTGCAAGGACTTCTGCATGGACTCGACGAGTCAGTAGGGTGACTCGGTGAGTCAGCTACGGTTTTCCGGACATTTGGACACACATGAACTCGGCGAGTTACAGGGAAATTCGACGAGTCAACCAAGGGTTTCACAATTTCTCGAGTTCAGGAAGGACTCGACGAGTCGGTGAACTGCACTCGACGAGTCGGGTCAACATGGACTGTTGACCGTGACTGTTGACTTTGACTTTGACCAAGGGTTGACCAGTTTGGCCTCTGGGGTATTTTGGTAATTTGGAAATTTATGGAAATGGTTTTATGATAACTATAGGTGGTGGAGTTCGTGTCGGTGATTTGAGAGTTTGAGCTTATCACTTCAGTGCGACATTTGCGAGGTGAGTTATCCTCACTATATCAACAGGGTCTTAGGCACCAATGTCGGCCCTTATCGGATTGTATCCGGGTTATTGCATGATATGCTTATTAATTTACATCCTGGTAGTTAGGATGGTGATATGCTTAGTGACCTGGTTAGGTCGGTATCCTGGTATATAGGATGATGTTATGCTAGTGACCGGTTAGGTCTGTATCCTAGTTATAGGATGTTGTTATGATTGATGATCTATTTGATCAAGTTGACTGTTATATATGCTAGCGTATGATATTATGTGCACATGTTTGTTTGTATGGGGAATGGGTTGAGGCAGGTCCTGCTTCGTGCTGTAGGCCAAGATACCCAGGGCGGTCCGGATAGACTACAGACCCAGGAGGGTATGTCAGTCAGACCGAAGGCCCGACGAGTGGTCCGGATAGGCTCTAGGCCCTGCAAGGCGGTCCAGACGTGCTGAAGGCTCAGAGAGCGGTCCGGATAGGCTGAAGGCCTGCGAGGCGGTCCAGTCAGGCTGAAGGCTCATTATGCATGCTGTTTGTTTATATGTTATTGATATGTTTATGGCGTTGGTATTTTGGGGGTAACTCACTAAGCTTTCGAGCTTACATTTATCGATTATTGTTTCAGGTACTTCTGATGATCGCGGGAAGGCGAAGGCGTAATCGTACCGCTCCTCACACTTTATGATTTTAGGTTTTGATTCTGGGATACTCTGACAATATACTATTTTGAAAACAAGTTTTGTAATAACCATGGGTTTTGAAATGTTTTAAAAAAAGTTTAAATTTTGCAAGATTTTTATGGATGTTACAGATTTAAACACCTAAACCATCCCAAAGGTTGGTGCTTTTTAGACATACATGACCAATGTATGTCTTGAACCCATATTAGATCAAAATGAGGGTTTATGACCTAACTTCTAAGCATGGCGTCATAACTCGATTATAGATCAGATCCAAGGCACTACTAGGTCACCTTGACCTGGAGATTCATAAAGTTGCAACCTTTATGAGATCTACCCATTCCAACATCCAAGAACAAGAAGAAAAAGGGACCAAGCTCAAGATATAGCAACTTTGAATGATAAAAATTAGATCTTGGACACTTACAAAGGTCCAGAAGAGTGCCAAACTGAAGGATGTGACTTGCTTGCTGGATCTTTACCTCCTTCTTCCACCTTCTTCCTCAAAAACACCAAACTAGCTTCAAAATGGGAGGGAAAAATGATTAGGGTTTCTCTCAGGGTTTGAGGGGCTGATGGGGGTTGAGGGTGAACAAACCCTAGCCTCCACTTTCCTTTAAATATGGAGCAAAACTCGGAAAAATTAGGGTTTCATTCCCATCCACCAACACGCCGTGTTTCTCGAAGTAAAACCCGCGCCTCCTCATAATTTGACACGCCGTGTTGGTGCCTCCAACACGCCGTGTCAAATCCTCAAAAGTGATTTATACCCAAAGTTGTTCCTCAAATTTTCAGGTGTTACAACTCTCCCCCACTTAAATTAGATTTCGTCCTCAAAATCATTCCTCATTATCCCCTTTACCAAAATAAACGATCCTGAAAGGACTCCCTGAATTCCAAAATGACTGTGGAATTTACCTCGCTCTGATGACCCCCCACCCTTACTGATGTTGAACCCAAAATAGAAGATATCACAAGCCCTAACTAAGAATGAACCTCAAGTTTCTTTAAGCCAATGAGTATCCAACCGCTATACCTGAAATTGAAAACCCTGAACAATGTCGGACCCCAAGACAGGCAGCACCAATCAAAACTGCTCCCGCAAAGACTCGACTTCACAACCCGAACCGATCAACCCATCCAGCCTGAATGAATTTACAGATACCCGAAAGCATATGCCCCCGACCACCTACTAGATCCCTGATAAAAGTCGACCCAACAAACGATGGTATTCCACTAATCGAACCCATCTAAGCAGAACTCACATACTGACGACAGACAATCCTTGCTCCCGGTGATGATAAATGATAAAGGACAACCATCACTACCCAATTCTGAGACCAGGAATCCAATACCTTATCTGAAGAGAACCCAAACACATCAATCACAAATTTTCTACTAACCCCAAATCTATAAGATGCACCAAAAGCCTTTAATTACCCCGTGACTCCCTGACACGCCACTCCAACCACGAATCCTATGAGCAAAGATGAGAATTCCAGGAATTCCACATGTGCCTCCAATCCTTAACAATTTAGTTGTATCCCACATCTATCAAAACATCTGATACATTAACGCAGAACTTTTGGTTGAGGCTTCATAACTGATACCCAATGTTGATAATCGAACCCCTAATAACAGCTTGCGAACAAACGGGATCTATAATTCCAACCATTCGCAGAGACTTTCCGATGCCCGACTAATACTCCCAACAACCCTTAATTGTTCCCTTTATACAAACCAAATGATTGTGAGTCCCCCGACTTCCATCAATGCGCCAACACCGAAAGTATCACAAACAAAAGAAATGAACCATCATGATCACTGGGCCCACAACCTATGACTGGAATACCCCTCCAAGGTCCTCAACATAGGTCTGGATTGCCTCCGAGCCCACATTATGAGTCTGGAATGCTCCCGATATCACATCGACCTTGTCGACATTACATTATTCGCCTAGCACTCCGCCCTAAAGATACCCACCTCATTCCATTGCCTTGTGGGTACCTAATCAACGTCCCTCACAACGCCAACCAAGCGTAACAATGTCGTAATCTTACCACGCATGATTCCCTTCACAGAACAAGATGTTACTAAAGCCAAACCCTACGAAAACATGATCGCACACGAACTGAGAATAGGATAACGGTCGAACTCTTGATCCAATTCGAAGGCTATATCCCAAAAGAACCATGCACATAATTTGAACCAAGTGCTCCAATGACATCTTACCAGCTCACATATGCCCCCCTCCCGCGACAATATATATAAATTACCACAATGCACATCCTTAGGGAACCCATAACCTCATGTACTCATCAAAAATGGAAGAAATACCAGAGTTTAACCGAAACAACACCTCAACCAATAATAAAATACATCCTCATGATCAGTCGAAACAAGATCCCATCCATGATTAAGACTGAATAGATTCCACCAATACAAAACTAGCTCGAGAAGACTTCAAAAGTGATCCTGAATGTTACTAGAACCTAAGTCTGCTATGAACCAAAATTCCATCCACCATTGAGGTTAAACATACCCAAAGACCAAAGGAACATATTGTTGGATTAGGTGTCTAAGCCCATAACTATAATTGGTATGTACTTGACCCGATAGTAGCATGCTCCTTTTGGGTTGCCTTCACCGGAGCAATTTGATAGGATAGATATTAGAGAAAGAGGTTATATGTGATTCATTAATATATTATAAGAATAATATATTAATTGAGAAATCATATTATTTAATTGGTAGTGGTCAAGAATTAATTTGGAATTAATTTAGTGATCAAAAGAGACTGATTAAATTAACGGGGACTGATTAAGTAAATCAGTAATACATATAGTTTGGGCTAATGATCCATGTTGATTAGGATGGACTAATTTTATGTGGGAGTCCATGAAGAGTTAGTCCAAAGGGCTTATCATATGGATTATTGGACTAAAAGCCCAAGGAAGTGAATTAGGGTTTACAAGTTGAAACCCTAGGAATTCCATACTATAAATGTAACCCCTAGCACCACCAAAATGGTGACTAAGAGTTCTAAGAAGAACCCTAGTCGTTTTGTGTACCTCCTAGCCTCTCTCTCATTATCCTCCATTTGTTCATGGTGTTTGTGACTCCATTAGAGGTATCACACTTGAGGTACTAAGCTTTTGTAAGGCCAAGGAACTACAAGCTACAACAAGAGGTATTCATCTAAGTAGTTTTTATATGGTATATCTCAAATTGCATGCTAGCTAGGGTATATGCTTTGGATGAAATGATGTTGCATGTATAGTTTGAGAAAACTTAGATCCAAAGCATTTAGGGTTGTATGTGCACCATAGGGATGTTATAGTGCTCAAAACCCAACAGGTGGTATCAGAGCTTAGGGTGTTTTCTGTTATATTGATGCAATAGTTTGATTTTCAAAGCTGAAAAATGTCATTTCTGGCCACTGACTGCTGGACTCGTCGATTCCCATATGGGAACTCGATGAGTTGGATCATATGTGATGAACTCGTCGAGTCCATGCCATGAACTCAACGAGTCTGCTTGCAGATTTTTGAGTTTTTTGGCCAGTTTTGGATTAGGATCATTACCACAAACTGTTTTGGCTGTTAAAATTCGATTTTTATGATATGGTTATGATTATTCTCATCCAATTGAATAATGATTGCCATATTTTGAGATAATTACTTGATTTTGTGAAAAACTAATTATTTGTAAAATTTGATTTGAATCATTTTGATATATGAAATTAGACTAGGTCAATTTTGTGATATAGTTAATTATTTGATTAATTAAATTATTTGTTTTCAAATTGATCTAAGAGGTTTTGAAAAGTTTCAAAACTTGTCCTCAAGTTTTGGGATTTGAAAAGTCTCATTTATGAAACATTAAATCCTAAACCCTAGTAATTTGAAAATGTTCAAATGTGCACGTCTTGGTTTTGTAACTTAAAATTTAATTAAATAGCCTTAATTTTGAAATCTTAAATTTAGAACCTTGATATTTTGAATAGTTCAAATTACACCCTTATAGTTTTATTAAATTAATTAAGTGTTTAATTAAAAGAGAGAATTAATAGATCCATAATTATATGGTTTAAATTTAATTAAATTAAAAGTCTAATTTATTAATAGTTTAAACCTCCTAGTATTTTAAAGGTTTAAAGTACACCCTTATACTAATATAAAATTAAAAGTCTAATATATTATATATGTATAAGTAAATAGTCAGTCTTACCGTTAGTAGACCTCATTCACGAAGCTAGTCTATAAGGGGTGTTTAAGGAAGCGGCCTGTAAAATGACCGCTAATGGGTATACACTCTTGTTGGATTAGTGTCTAAGTCCATAACTATAATTGGTATGTACTTGACCCGACTCAGCATGGTTCATTTGGGTTGCATGGCATCGGAACATTTGGATAGACCGTTTATGAGGAAAAGACATTTTGTGACATATTAATATATTATAAGTTCTAATATATTAATATGAAATCATGTTATTTAATTAGTATTGATCAAGAATTAATTTGGACTTAATTTAGTGATCAAAAAGAGACTAATTAAATATATGGGGATTGATTGTGTAAATCATTCATTCTTATATATGTGGGCTTATGATCCAAGATTCCTTTATGTTGGGTTTAACCCATGTGGTGATCCATGGATACTCCATGGAGGTTAAAACCCATGGAGCATAAGGAATGGGTAAAGTCATGAGTTACATGGTGTAACCCTAATAGCCACACTATATAAGAACCCCTTTAGTTCAAGAAATTGGCACTAGTGATACATATTTTGAGGGCTAGCCGATTTGAACATGTATGTCTTCTTCTCATGGTTATTCCAAGAGTTCATGATGTTGTGTGAACCATTTGAGGTGTCACACTTGGGGCACTAGGCTCTCAAGCTTCATGGAGTCAAGCAACAACAACAAGGTATGTATTCTATCTATTTTAGTATCCTAGTATCAATGTTTTGGTATGCTAGTTAGGATAATACCTTGGATAATCATATTTGCATGTATAATAGAGAAAACATAGATCCAAGGTATTTAGGGTTGCATGTACACTTAGGAGTGTTAGAATGCTCAAAACTCATCAGTGATATCAGAGCCTAGGCTTGTTTTCAATTATACTCGATGCAAATTGCTGAAAAATACTGAAAAAGTCGAATTTCGGGCATTCTGGGCACTGGACTCGCCGATTCCACTGATGAACTCGCCGAGTCCTTGAAGAAAATCATCCTACTCGGCGAGTAGGTTGATACACTCGACGAGTAGGAGCCCCTGACAGCATATCTTCGAGTTTTTTTGGCTAGAAATGGACTAGGAACATTACCATAAGCTGTTTTTGAACCTATAATCCTGTTTTTGATGTGGTAATGTTCATACTAATCCAATTTCAAAGATAATTGTCAATAGATTCATGTTTTGTATTAGTTTAGTGATTAGGCTAATTACATGAAAAAGTTTGATTAAATTATCTTGTTCTTATGAGTTGCTTAGATTAATAGAAAAGTTAATTGATTATGTGTTTTCAATCCATTTTAATCTAAGAGTTGATTCTAAAATGTGTTTTTGTAACTTGTCCTCAAGTTATATGAAAAGTCACATTTAAGTTTCATAAAACTCATAAAAGTTGGTAATGGTTACAAAAATGAAGAGTCTTGTCCTCAAGTTATGGAGGTTCAAGAGTCACTTCATTAAGTAATAAAATGTGTAACCTTAATTAATTCCATAAATTACAAAATAAAGAAAAGTTACATTCTTTTATTAGTTTAAAGTCTTCCATAACTTGTCCTCAAGTTATGGAACTTGAAGAGTTTTTTTTAATTAAAACTACTTTAAACACATAAGTTATGGAATTAATTAGTTTTGAATAGTTTCAAAACTTGCCCTCAAGTTTTGGAATTTGAAAAGTTTTCTCTTATGAATACTTTAATTCCAAGTTAGCCCTTAGAATTTTAAAAGTTAAAATTCAAACCCTTATACTATTATTATAATTTTAATTATATAGATATGTATAAGATAAAGTCAATCTTACCGTTAGTAGGCCTCATTCACGAAGCCGGTCTATAAGGGGGGTATAAGGTTACTGCCTATAAAATGACAGTTTAATGGGTGTCCACTCTCACCCACCGCTTCCTTGACTGGTGGAGGGTCGTTAGCCGAACGGGTAGGAAAGGACTATAATTCTCCCTTCATTAAAAGTATTAATGATAAATACTAAGTAACTAAACACTTGTACATTCCCAATCTTAGTTACTTAGGAAAATGTGAAAAGGTGCTAACCCATGAAATTACACTTTGCACTTTGCTTAAGTCGTTAGTGGAGCGTGTGTGGTTAACCGGCACACTAACCTGGACTTAACAAGGTAGGCAAAGGGTAACTTAATATTTATCATAGTATCGGTGGAGCGTGTGTGGTTAACCGGCACACTGATTAAGGGGTAAATATTAAGGGTACCAAATATATTTGCATGGTTATTCACACCTTGTTTTGTGATCCTCGGCATCCCAGTCACAAAACCTGAAGGGCACACTCGAGATTGAAACATGCCTGTGAACAGTTCAATGAATCTCAAAGATCTAGGACTTTCAAATCCAATTAAAACCTAATAAATTATTTCGTTTTTCATGGTGGAAATTGGTGAATCGTCATTCACCTACCTTCAAATATTTTATAGCTTGGATTACGGCATCCCTCTTCTAAGTTATAAAATAGTTTGTTGGGTCCTAGCCTTAATATTTCATATTGGGTGTTATATTAAGGACTTTAAATCAACTCTCTTGAATATCTCCCAAAAGATGATCTTCCCAAATCTCTTGAAACAAGCTTTCCTAAATGAAGATGATGTCCCATGGAAATCATACTTCTTTTACCTCTTCCAATTATTCTCCCTAACCCACAAGTTCCTGAAAAGTTTAAGGTCACTCAAGCAAAGGTCTATATGTGATCACATCTTGGAGATGTAGTCAGATATTGACAAGCCGGGAGAGTTGGGTGTCAAAGTCTTGAGAAAGTTGGTGACTCAACTATTTTCTAAGTCACATAGTGAGTTCCTTTGGGACTCCTATGAAACAGACTATGACAAGACCCTTAATGATCTTATCTATTTGCTAAGATCAACTTCCTAAAACTTTATGGACATTGACAATGATGACATTGGATATCTAGTAAAGCTCTCTCTTCCCAATGGAAAGGGATCGGCCATAGTCAACTCGGTTGACCAAATGGTAAAGAGAACGGCTAAGTCTGAGATAGTCCCATTATCAAGGGTCTATTGCCAAAGAAAGGGGCATTGGTTGCGAAGCTGCCAAATTTACCTAAGGATATTAAAGTCAATAAGTTTGACTCTACTTCGGGTAAAGTCCACTATCTAACTCTGCTAAGTTTCTATTCTGAGATTCTTGATACATGATGTGACTGGGTCACATGTTGATGTTTTAAGAATCAAAGAAAAAGTGAAGAAACTTAAAGAAAGAATATGCTGAATCTGATGGCATAGATGGATTTCTATCGCATAGTTTGAAGATCGGATTCTTGAGCTACTTCTTAAGAGTTATGATATATTGCTTAGGAATAAATAACAACAAAGTTTTCATGTGCTTTTGCATTGTAAGGATAGTTTTTCCGCAAAGTTTTAAAATAAAAGAATTTTTTTTTTTGATTTTATTTATTTTAAAATATCCTTACAATGGCATTTGTGAAAACTTTTGTTGCTTATAAGATTCCATTAAGAGCAAGAGTGGAAATATGAATTTGATTCTTTCATTTGTGGTAGTGTCTAAATTTACCAAATAAGGAAAGATTCTCATCACCTAAGTTTCAGTTGGATAGAAACTTGGAATCATGCAAGTTGTATAGCATGATGAATAAGAACTTTCAAGCATTGGAAAAATTAAGACTAACTACTTGTTCACATGGATGTGTGAGTCAAGTAAATGATCGAGTACACATTCTTGTGCACTGATCAAGCCCACCACAAATAATCGTTAAGACTATTCGTCATTATTTACTAAAATTCAGTAAATATGGTTATACTTACAAGCTTAAGTGTAATTCTGAGACATTGGAAAAGGTTTCAATGTATGGCAGAGCGAATAAGAAGAATCAACTTAGGCAGAAAGATAAAAGTTTCTCAAATCTGAAAAGATGGGAGAGTACTTTAGTATCATGTTATATAATCATCTTAATGATTAAGAGACCTTATCACAATTCATCCTCTAAGTGCATTCTGGTAGCTAAGAAGAGGAGCTATGAATTGTTGAAGTGGTTAAATCAAGAAGATGATTTATACTTTGTTCCAAAAACAATTCTTAGAGTTATACTCTAAGATTATAACTTGAGTGACATGTCTTAAAGAAGGTTTAAAACACTTGTCAAATGTAAGAGTAAAAGTTTTCTACTCTTGTACACTTGAAATTGGTAAGTTGTGATGTTTTGGATAAAACAAAGACCAACTAAGGCCAATTGTGTGAAGTGTTTGTCTTGATTAGAATCCACACTATCTCTTGAATATCTGACAAGAAAGTCTTATATGTCAAGAGGACAGTGGGAGTCTTAAAGGTCTTGAAAGTCTCAAGAACTAATCAAGAATAAAACCTGAAGTTCTTCACTAGCACACGACTTGAGGTTTATAACCTATCGTGTCGACATGTCTGTGCCTATTCAAGTTGGTTTTGCATAGGAGTTCTGAGAGTTCTCAATTGGTTGCACAGCTACTTGGAAGCAATGGCAGGCCCTTGAGCTGCCAAATGGCAAGAATTTAAGATTGCACAAGTTTAATCCATATAAGTGTGGATTTGTCAGTAACCTTGTCTTGTGATTATGGTTTTGACAAAATTCATATGGATAGGAACTCATACACCATAAAATCTAAGTGTCATAAGGTTTCTCTCTGATTCATGAAAATGATGGTGAGGAAACACTTTCACTAAGTAGATTTTAGCTAGATAGCAATTGTGATATTTGCATTCTCAAAGTCGTTAGTGGAGCGTGTGTGGTTAACCATCACACTAACATGGACTTGTGAGAAGTGGTAAAGGTCTAAACAATCGAGACTATGATTACGGCATCCCTTTTCATAGTTCTTAAAATTGTTTAGACACACCTGTGAGCTATCTAAGATAAGGTGTATGATATTGATAAAGTTTTATCAAAGCAATCTAGTATCAGAAATCTGAACTTTGGTAAGAAAGTCAATAAAGTATTGATTTCTAGAAGTCCAGCTGATTTCTGATTACATGTCAAAGCTAGTGGGAGCATGAGTGTTATGCTAATAATCATCATGTTAGTGGGAGCATGATAATTATGATAAAGATTGCAAGTTAGCAATGTTAATTATAGAAAACAAAAGTTTCAATTCGTGAGGCTGCAGGGGTTGGAAAAGTTGTTTTGCTATAATTAAGGGAGAGGAAATTATACTTCATTTCAATTCTAAAAGCTTAGATTGAGGTTTTAAGTCGTATTTAGTCAAGGATATATATATGAATTTCATGTTGGAATGACTCAACATAAGGAAATTCTATATATGGGTCCATTATTTGCGTTCTAAAATTCGATTATGATTACGGCATCCCTTTTCATAATCTGAATTATGAGAACTTGGCAAATAGAAATGGAAATGTTATAGCAAAAGACTGGTTTAGTCTTTATGTGAGACATCATGACTCGTGTCCCATATGCTTCGGATATAGGATCGATTACATGTGCTATATTTATCCTTTCTAAAATTTTCCAAATGCCTGGGGCATTAAGAAGGGAAAAGGTCTAGAACTGGATATGACTAAAAGGATTCAGCAATTGTCGAGGATAATCTAAGGTTTACCAAAGATTGGTTGCTCAAGGACAGTTGGAAGTATAGTGTTAATTCTGGAAGGACCATATTGACATAATCTGTAAGGAGGCAACTCTTGTTCAGAAGTGATAGTCAAAATGGAATATGGAAATGTTTCAAAGTTGGAAATTATTCAATCTGTGTAAGATTAGGAAACTTAATGCAAGAAGAATGTTTCCAAGGATTTGATCTCCTTGGAATGCTCTGTAATGGTTGTTGTCAAGTCTTTCTGACTCTGTGCATAATCATTACAGGAGGATCAATGCATATAAGTTTAGAATCTAACAGATTTCAGTAAATGGCATGAATTTGGAATTCTTGCATTTGCAGTAAGGATTTGGGACTGTGAAAGAGGATCATTGGAGTTATGTTCAATTGATCTAATTCACAAAGTGAAGATCATAGACAAACATAGTATGCATACTTGGTGTATGGCATGACTAGTGTTTAGAAAACATAGTGTACATGCTTGGAGCATGGGACAACTATTGTTTTAAATTCAAGAATAAAGTTGATAGCTGAAACAGTATACAATGAATAATGTGTAATCATATGGTGATAAATAAAAGGTGTTTTATTTATGTTCATAGGTTTTGATACCATATTGGATTCTATTATTATTGTGTTTCATTTTGCATGTTTTGACTTCCAGAATAACTAGGTCGTTCTTCCTGATTGACTAAGTTATTCAAACTATCCACAGTCGGTCATATGTTGGAAGTAGATATGAATCAAGACTGTCATGGGTTGGCTTGTAGAGGTCTAAGATGTTGGACAAGGGGCTACAACACTCATGAGTGCTCATAAGTTCTGAGTATTGGATTCAACCCGCGCTCATTGGAATCACTTCATGGATTTTATCACGAGTGATCATGAGACGATAATATCTTATATTCTTCAAACCTAGAGATATGAGTTGTTACTATGAGTTGGTTGTACATTGATTGCATGAAAACGCATTCGGTAACTCGGTGTTATAAAACGTGCCTTTGTGTATGATTCAACAAGTAGTAGAACAAGCCATATGAGTCGAAGTTTATCCATTCCTTTTACCTTCGGGATAAAAGCGATATCTGTGGGCCCCTCGATGATTTGATGATGACAAATGGAAGTGCTCGGCCGAGCCAGGACTGATTTGATTTGTTCAATTAGTCAGTCGTCATAAATCGGAAATCGGGAAACAACAAATGGACAGAGAGAATGATTATAATCCATGTCTCAGTCCATATGATATCTAGAATGGAGGAATATATGATCCCTTATCTAATGGACAAGTCATTGACAAAGGTCAGAGTTCATCTACAAGGTCAGAGTTCGACAGCGACTTTTGAGAGCTACGATTGCCAGTTGGTTCCTGAAGTCATACGCAATAATAGTTTTAGACTTATCTAAGTGGGAGACTGTTGGATTAGTGTCTAAGTCCATAACTATAATTGGTATGTACTTAACCCGACTCGGCATGGTCCATTTGGGTTGCATGGCATCGGAACATTTGGATAGACCGTTTATGAGGAAAAGACATTTTGTGACATATTAATATATTATAAGTTCTGATATATTAATATGAAATCATGTTATTTAATTAGTATTGATCAAGAATTAATTTGGACTTAATTTAGTGATCAAAAAGAGACTAATTAAATATATGGGGATTGATTGTGTAAATCATTCATTCTTATATATGTGGGCTTATGATCCAAGATTCCTTTATGTTGGGTTTAACCCATGTGGTGATCCATGGATACTCCATGGAGGTTAAAACCCATGGAGCATAAGGAATGGGTAAAGTCATGAGTTACATGGTGTAACCCTAATAGCCACACTATATAAGAACCCCTTTAGTTCAAGAAATTGGCACTAGTGATACATATTTTGAGGGCTAGCCGATTTGAACATGTATGTCTTCTTCTCATGGTTATTCCAAGAGTTCATGATGTTGTGTGAACCATTTGAGGTGTCACACTTGGGGCACTAGGCTCTCAAGCTTCATGGAGTCAAGCAACAACAACAAGGTATGTATTCTATCTATTTTAGTATCCTAGTATCAATGTTTTGGTATGCTAGTTAGGATAATACCTTGGATAATCATATTTGCATGTATAATAGAGAAAACATAGATCCAAGGTATTTAGGGTTGCATGTACACTTAGGAGTGTTAGAATGCTCAAAACCCATCAACTCTTACCCACCGTACTCTTGACTAGTGGAGGGTCGTTAGCCGAACGGGTAGGATAGGACATTCTCACTAATAAGTATAATGAAAATACAAGTAACTAAACTTTTTATAAATTCCCAATCTTAGTTACTTAAGGAAAAATGTGAATTTGATGCTAACCCATGAAATTGCACATTGCACCTTATTGGTCGTTAGTGGAGCGTGTGTGGTTAAGCGACACACTAATATAGGACTAATGAAGGATGGAAATGGGTAGCTCATAGGTTATCATAGATCAATGGAGCGTGTGTGGCTAACCGACACATTGATTAGGTGATTGATGAAATCGAGAGTACCAAGCTAATTTGCATGGTTATTCACTCCTTGTTTGTGATCATCGGTATCCCAGTCACAAACTTGAAGGGCATAATCGAGATTAAACATGTCATTGAAAATTTTCAATGAATCTCAAAGAATCTAGGAATTTCAATTCATTTAAAACCTAATGTTCATTTTCGTTTTTCATGGTGGAAATTGGTAAGTCATCATTTACCTACCGACAAATAATTTACAATTGGATTACGACATCCCTCTTCCGAATTGTGAATTATTGTGTTGGGTCCTAGCCTTAATATTTCATTTGGGTGTTATATTAAGGATTGAATCAACTAACTTGAATTTCTCCCTTGTTGATGTCTAATTCTAACAACTCTGGTCTTCCCGAATCTTTTGGAAAAAGCTTTCCTCATGAAGATGATGTTCCACGTTTCGATCGAGGAACTAGAAATCATACTTCACTTCCTCCACCTCCTCCCATAGTTCTCCCTGACCCATGTGTTCGTCGACTTGAAAAGTTCAAGGTCACTCAAGCCTCATTGGCAAGTAAACACAAAGATGGAAAGTATGTATGTGCTCACGTCTTGGAGATGAAGTTGCATATTGACAGGCTGGGAATGTTGGGTGTCATTTTCCCAAGGAAGCTGACTGTTGACTTGGTTCTTCAATCACTTCCTAAGACATATAGTGAGTTCATTAAGGATTACTATATGACAGATCACGACGTAACCCTTATCGATCAATACCTATATGCTAATTGCTGCTGAATCAGAAATGATTTGGCGCACTGGTAAAGCAAATTTGATTGGAAGATCTACTTCCTAAGCTGCCATGGATATAGGCAGTGACATAGATAGTCCAAAAACAATCCCTTCTCCTATGTGAAGGGAATATGGTCAAAAGATTTGACCATAAGGGAAAAGCCAGTTCTGAGATAGCTCCATGTGCAAATGCCAAAGAGTCCACTTGTTTCTACTGACATTTGAATGGACATTGGAAGCAAAGCTTCCCTGACTACCTGAAAGATCTAAGAAATGGTAAAATCAAATTGTATGGTTCTACTTCAGGTAAGTCCACTATCTAACTCTATTAAGTTTCTATTTACAGATTCTTAAAACATGATGTGATAAGATTGCATTTTGATGTTAACATTTAACTTCATCAGGCGGTCGACATATCTCTGCATTTTCTGCAGATGAGCAGTGACAAACTCTCCGTCTCTCATCTTGGTTGTGATCATCGAAGTGATGATCTCATATATTTCCTGCCTGGCACTCTGGTGGTACCTGTCCAGTAAATCTTGGTGCATCTCATAGGGATAGTAGTCCTCGTAGGACTTTTGGAGTTCTGCAGTCATAGTCGCGAGCATGATGCAATGGACTTTCGTAGCATCACGCTCGTGGGCCTCAAAGGCAGCAATCTCCTCTGGATTAGCAGTGTTGACATTCACCTCCTTCAGTTCCTTGTCGATGACATATTCCTTGTCCTCGTAGCGGGTAACCATTCGAATGTTGCGGATCCAATCATTGAAATTGGTCCCATCGAAAATCACCCTCCCACACAAATTTATGAGTGAGAATGAGCCTGAAGAGGTTGAGCCTGAAGCGTTGTTGTTGTTCGAGTTAGACATCTGAAAAGAAAAGAGACAAAGTTTGATTAGACAACAATCCCCAATTAAACACCCAAATGAGAAATTAGGGCTAGGATCCAACAACATTATTTGCAATTTAGAAGAGGGATGCCGTAATCTAAACAACATATAATTTGAAGGTAAGTGAATGACGATTCACTAATTTTCACCATGAAAAACGAAAAAGAAATTAAGTTTTAAATGTATTGAAAACTCATAGATCTTTGAGATTCATTGAACTTTTCAATGGCATGTTTAAATCTCGATATGCCCTTCAAGTTTGTGACTGGGATATCGAGGATCACAAACAAGGTGTGAATAACCATGCGAATGTACTTGGTGCCCTCGATGTTACAATCACCTAATCAATGTGTCGGTTAGCCACACACGCTCCATTGATCTATGACAAACAACGAGTCACCCTTTGCCACCTTTGCTTAGAGCCAAACTAGTGTGCCGGTTAACCACACACGCTCCACTAACGTCTTAGCAAATGTACAAAGTGTAATTCCATGGAATAACATCAACTTCACATTTTTCCTAAAGTAACTAAGAATGAGAATTTTATAAAAATTTAGTTACTTTGTATAATCATTATACTTTTAATGAGGAACTGGTTGCCCTATCCCACCCGTTCGGCTAACGACACTCCACTAGTCAAGGGTGCGGTGGGTAAGAGTGGATACCCAATGGCGGTCATTTTACAGGCCGCTTCCTTAAACACCCCTTATAGACCAGCTTCGTGAATGAGGCCTACTAACAGTAAGACTAGCATTTATCTTATACATATATAATAATTATTCTTATAATATTATAATAGTATAGGGTGAATTTTAAACTTCTAAAATTCTAGGGTTTAGAATTTAAATATTTCAAAATTAAACTTTTAATCCAAATATTCAAATTCAAAACTTGAGGGCAAGTTTTGAAACTTTTCAAAACTATCTAGATCAAAATTCAAATAACACAAATAAACAATTAATTTGGTGATTATCTAATTTTGACCTAATCCAATTTCATGCAAGATATTTATCAAATAATTCAAATAATTAAGATTTATCAAATAAGGTAATAATTATCTAATTAAATGACAAAATCTTTTATTTTGACAAAGATAATCATAAGGAATCAACAAAATTCGTATTTTATTAATTAGAAACAATTATGGTAATTATCCTAAGTCAAAATAAGAAAAAATCCCGAAAATCCGTCTGTCTGACAGCCCGACTCGCCGAGCCCCATACTGGACTCGTCGAGTTCATCCTACTCGTAGAGTACCTCATTGGGCTCGACGAGTCTGTCAAGCAGAAAGCACAAAATTCGATTTTAAGCAATGGAAAAACATACCAAGCATCAAATACAATAGAAACCAAGCAAGGCTCTTATACCACTGATGAGTTTTGAGTAAAAGAACATCCTATGTGCACATGCAAAACCCTGAAGCTTTGGATCTAGGTTTCTCTATTGTACATGCAAACTTATCCAAGGCTTGCAAACCCTAATCTAGCATACTATGAAAACGAAATCTAAAATAAAACAAGTTTAGATGATACCTTTCAATACTTGCAAGAATCTTCAATCTTCAAGAGCTTAGTATCACAAGTGTAGTACCTCTAATGGCTTACAAACACCAAAGCAAGAAGATGATCTAGAAGAGAGGGAGGAGGAGGCACAATTTCGGCTATAGTAAGTCTAGGGATACTTGGTGTAACCGAAACTGAAGCCCTGGGGTCCCTTAAATAGCTGAGCTGCTAGTGTTTCAGTCGAAACCCTAATTGGACGACTTAGGCCCTAAGAAGCTTAAGAACCTTCTAGAATAAGGCCCATTGGACGAAATTACAGTGGACTTCCAATCCAAATTTCGTCCCCCTTATGCCCATGAGGATTCACAGCCCAAATTCAATTATCTTATAATTGACACTTTCAGTCCCCCTTATTTAATTAATTTCTTTTAGCCACAAAATTAATTCTTAATTAATTCTTGACTAATATTAATTAAACTATATGATTTCTCCTTTAATATATTATTCATATAATATATTAATAAACCATAATAACCTCTCTCTCTCTCTCTCTCTCTCACTCTCCATAAATCATCTTGTCCAGTTGCTTCGATGAAGGCAACCCAAAAGGACCATGCACAACCGGGTCAAGTACATACCAAATATAGTTACGGGCTTAGACACTAATCCAACAGTCTCCCACTTGGATAAGTCTAGTAACTATAAATGCAAGTACGACTTTAGGACCCGATTAGCAATCGTAGCTCTCAAAGACGCTGTCGAACTCTGATCTTATTAGTAACCTGTCCTTTAGATAAGGGATCGTATAATCCTCCGTTCTAGATATCGTGCGGACAAATACATGGAACATAGTCATACTTATTGTCCATCAGTTTGTTTCTCGATCTCTGATTCGTCTGATATAGAACTTAATTGAACACATCAATTCAGTCCTGACCGGGCCCGACATATAAGTCAAACCAAATCATCGAGGGGCCCAGATATCGCTTTTACCCTCTTAGGATAAAAGGAACAGATTAACTTCGACTTATATGCATTTACTATTCACTCATCAAATCATGCACAACAATGCATTTTATAACATCAAGTTACTGATGCGTTTACGCATTATCAATGCACAGCCAACTTGCAAACAATAAACCATATATCTAGGTTTAAAGACTATATGATATTATCGTCTTGCGATCACTCGTGATAAATTCCATGAAGCGATACCAGCAAGTGTGGGTTTTATCCAATGCTCAAATCTTAGTTCATAAGTACTCATGAATGTTGTAGCAAACTTTTGCTATGTCTAATACACTTTAGACAATCTACAAGCCAATTCATGACAATCTTCTTTCATACCTACTTCCAAAGTATGAGCGACTGTGGACTGTTCGAATAATCTTATTATTCAGGAGTCAAAACATGCAAAGTGAAACAATAGGTAAATGATTAACACAAGACAATAACTTTACTTATAAATAATACCCTTTTATTTAATCATCTAATGTTAATTACAATTTATCTATTACACGTTTTGAAGCTATCTAATCTAAACTAATATCGTCCTTCAGCCTAATGCTCCTAGCGTGTTGCAAGTGCTTAACCCTACTCAGTCCCTTCGTAAGGGGATCTTCTGGGTTATCCTCTGACGATACCCTCTTCACTATGAGGAGTCCCTCTTCTACCCGATGTCTAATAAAGTGATATTTCATGTCGATATGTCGAGATCTGCCATGATCCCTTGGTTCCTTGGTCAAGGCAACCGCTCCTTCATTATCGCATAATATCTCCATAGGCTCCTTTATGGTTGGCACAACTCCAAGGTCTCCAATGAATTTCTTCAACCATATCGCCTCCTTTGACGCTTCGATCGCCGCTATATACTCTGATTCGCACGTTGAATCAGGTACGGTCTCCTGTTTGGAACTTTTACAAGTCACTGCTCCTCCATTTAGGGTAAATACCCAGCCTGACTGAGATCGATAATTATCTCGGTCTTTCTGAAAACTGACGTCACTATACCCTCGCACCCTTAAGTCATCGCTCCCATCGAGGACTAGAAACCATTCCTTGGTCCTCCGAAGGTACTTAAGAATATTATTGACTGCATTCCAATGTGCTCTGCCAGGGTTTCCCTGATATCTGCTGACCATGCTCAAAGCGAAGGCCACATCAGGACGAGTACAAGTCATAGCATACATGATTGAGCCAAATGCGGAAGCGTAAAGTATTCGGCTCATCTCTGCTATCTCGATCTCTGTACTCGGGCTCTGAGTCTTACTCAGTTTGGCGTTGCTCTGGATTGGTAACTCCCATTTCTTAGAACTCTTCATACTAAAACACTTTAGTATTTTATCCAAGTAAGTATTCTGACTAAGTCCTATTAGTCTCTTACTCCTGTTTCTCACTATCCTTATTCCCAGAATATAGGCAGCCTCTCTGAGGTCCTTCATAGCAAAACACTTCCCAAGCCAGGACTTAACTTCCTGCAGGGTCGGGATGTCGTTTCCTATGAGTAGTATGTCATCAACATACAATACGAGGAAGCTTACTATACTCCCACTGGCCTTGACATATACACATGATTCATCCTCGCTTCGCAGAAAGCCAAACTCTTTGACTTTCTCATCGAAACAAAGATTCCATCTGCGATATGCTTGTTTCAATCCATAAATGGATTTCTCAAGCTTACACACTCTATTAGGATGCTTCGCATCGACAAAACCCTCTGGCTGACTCATGTAAACATCCTCAGCCAACTTTCCATTAAGGAAAGCGGTTTTGACATCCATTTGCCATATTTCATAGTCATGAAACGCAGCAATGGCTAGCATCACCCTAATAGACTTTATCTTTGCAACTGGTGAGAAGGTCTCATCATAGTCAACTCCTGGAGTTTGAGTAAAGCCCTTTGCAACCAATCGCGCCTTATAGGTGTGTACCTTCCCATCCATGTCGGTCTTCTTCTAGAAGATCCATTTGCTCCTGACCGTCTTACGACCTGGCACATTGTCAACCAAATCCCAGACTTGGTTGTCGTACATAGACTGAATCTCGCTGTCCATAGCCTCTTTCCATTTTGCAGACTCCGGGCCTGCTATGGCTTCCTTGTAGCTGTTAGGTTCATCCAAATTTATTAGTGTACTGTCACTAATAAACGTATCACTATCACTTGTTATATGAAAACCATATAACACAGGCAAAACACTAATTCTACTAGAACGTCTAAGAGGTAAGGACTCATCAATTGGTTCAAAAGGAGTTTCCTCCTCAGGTTGAGCGCCAGTGTTAGAGGTTCCTTCATCGTTTGATTCTTGAATCTCTTCAAGATCGATTTGCCTCCCACTGTCTCCTTGGATAATGAGTTCTCACTCTCGGAAAACCCCTCTCCTTGCAACGAAGACAACATTGTCACTCGGTCTATAGGAGAGATATCCAAAAGACTTCTGCGGGTAGCCGATGAAACTACATCGCTCACTACGAGGTTCGAGCTTGTCGTAAGTCTCTCGTCTTACGAAAGCTGTTGGATTAATGTCTAAGTCCATAACTATATTTGGTATGTACTTGACCCGACCCGGCATGGTCCATTTGGGTTGCACTTCACCGGCACAATTTATATGGATAGTCTTTTGAGAATAGTATATTTATGATTTATATTAATATATTATAAGTTCTAATATATTAATATGGAATCATATTATTTAATTAGTATTGATAAAGAATTAATTTAGAATTAATTAAGTGATCAAAAAGAACTAATTAAATATGGACTCTTATATATATGGAATGGGCTAAGTTCATTTAGGTTGGGCTAAGCTTTCATGGATGGTCCATGGAGCTTTTAACCCATGGATCCTATGTAAATGAAAGGTCATAGGTATTAGGGTTTACATGGATGTAACCCTAATCCTCCATAATATATAAAGGGGACCTTGGCTCACAAAATTGACACAAGTGTGTGAAAATAAGAGTGGGCCGATTTTAGTGTGCATACATATTCTCTCAAGTTCTTCCAAGGTGTTTTGGTGATTTGTGATTCCATTTGAGGCTTCCACACTATTGGGGCTAAGCTCTTAAAGCTTGAAGACATCAAGCTACATCAAAAGGTATGTCATCTAACTAGAACTTTGTAGTATAGGTGCTTCATAATATGCTAGTTAGGATGAAACCTTGGAATAGTTAATATTTGCATGTATAATAGAGAAAACATAGATCCAAGGTTTATAGGGTTGCATGTACACCATAGGAGTGTTAGAATGCTCAAAACCCAACAAAAGCCTCACAACCCCAAACCTTGATATGTGCCAACGAGGGAGCTTTCCCTGTCCACATCTCGTGAGGTGTTTTGGCAACCTTCTTTGTAGGGACTAAGTTAAGGATATGGGCGGCAGTCTCTAAGGCATACCCCCATAATGAGATAGGTAGTGAAGCAAGACTCATCATGGAACGAACCATGTCTAGCAAGGTTCGATTATGCCTTTCAGCTACACCATTCAACTGCGGTGTCCTAAGTGGCGTCAATTACGAAATGATTCCGCATTCCTTGAAGTAGTCGTGGAATTCAAGACTAAGGTACTCTCCACCTCGATTAGATCGAAGTATCTTGATTTTCCTGACCAACTGATTCTCCACTTCCTTCTTAAACTCTTTGAACTTTTCAAAGGTTTCTGACTTGTGCTTGATTGAGTAGATATAGCCATATCTGTTATAATCATCAGTGAAGGTCATATAGAAGCGGCTTGCATCCCTTGTGGTGGATCTAAAGGGTCCACATACATCTGTATGTATGAGATCCAATAAACCCTCACCCCTTTCACAAGTACCAGTGAAGGGTGACTTGGTCATCTTTCCAAGTAAACAAGACTCGCACACGTCATCATCCCTAAGGTCGAATGACTCCAACAACTCCATCCTTTTGGAGTTGGGCTATGCGTTTCTTGTTGATATTTCCAAGACGACAATGCCACAAGCATGCTTTATCCAAATCATTAGAAGAATCGATATGCAATACATCATTTCCTAATTGTCTACAACCATCACAGTTTCATATATTCCATTACAAGGCAATGCTTCAAAATAGAAAACACCATTAAGATAAGCATTAATAGAACCCTTTTCATTATCAAATGAATATCTAAATCCTTGTCTATACAAACCATGAAAAGAAATGATGTTTCTAGCCATTTCTAACGAATAGCAACAATTATTCAACTCTAGTCCTAACCCACTACTAAGCACTAAAGAGTAGACTCCAATCTTGGTGACAGGTGATGATCTTCTATTTCCCATGATCAGGTTTATCTTCCCATGCTCCACATCCCTATTTCTTCTTATGCCCTGCAAATCAGAACAAATGTGAAAATCACATCCTGTATCAAGAACCCAAGAAATAGCATGCGGTGAGCCCTTAGATTGAATAGTATAAATACCTGCGTAGGATGGTTTTATCTTTCCATCCTTGATGTCCTGCAGATACTTCGGGCAGCTTCGTTTCCAGTGCCCTTTGTCGTGGCAGTGATAGCACTCTGCATCCTTTGGGTTTGAGGAGGGTGTAGTGGTACCAGATTTAGTTCCACTAGAAGAGGTGCCATCGTGAGACTTTCCCTTATGGTGGCTCTTTGAAGGAGCATTCCTCTTCTTACCCTTTCCTTGCCCAATAGCCAAGACTGGGGCAGCAATAGGAGTAGGAGTTGGTGCAACGGATTTATCCGTGAGGTTGCTCTCAACGGTCCCCAACAAGCCTTGAAGCTTGCTCAAGCTGACCTCCTCTTTGTTTATGTGGTAGGTCATGTGAAACTGGTTGAAGTAGGGTGGCAGTGAATGAAGAATGATGTCAATCAACAACTCTTCATCGAAGTTAACATTTAACTTCATCAGGCGGTCGACATATCTCTACATTTTCTGCAGATGAGCAGTGACAAACTCTCCGTCTCTCATCTTGGTTGTAATCATCGAAGTGATGATCTCATATATTTCCTGCCTGGCACTCTGGTGGTACCTGTCCAGTAAATCCTCGTGCATCTCATAGGGATAGTAGTCCTCGTAGGAATTTTGGAGTTCTGCAGTCATAGTCGCGAGCATGATGCAATGGACTTTCGTAGCATCACGCTTGTGGGACTCAAAGGCATCAATCTCCTCTGGATTAGCAGTGTTGACATTCACCTCCTTCAGTTCCTTGTCGAGGACATATTCCTTGTCCTCGTAGAGGGTAACCATTCGAATGTTGCGGATCCAATCATTGAAATTGGTCCCATCGAAAATCACCCTCCCACATAAATTCATGAGTGAGAATGAGCCTGAAGAGGTTAAGCCTGAAGCGTTGTTGTTGTTCGAGTTAGACATCTGAAAGAAAAGAGACAACGTTTGATTAGACAAGAATCCCCAGTTAAACACCCAAATGAGAAATTAGGGCTAGGATCCAACAACATTATTTGCAATTTAGAAAAGGGATGCCGTAATCTAAACAACATATAATTTGAAGGTAAGTGAATGACGATTCACTAATTTTCACCATGAAAAACGAAAAAGAAATTAAGTTTTAAATGTATTGAAAACTCATAGATCTTTGAGATTCATTGAACTTTTCAATGGCATGTTTAAATCTCGATATGCCCTTCAAGTTTGTGACTGGGATATCGAGGATCACAAACAAGGTGTGAATAACCATGCGAATGTACTTGGTGCCCTCGATGTTACAATCACCTAATCAATGTGTCGGTTAGCCACACACGCTCCATTGATCTATGACAAACAACGAGTCACCCTTTGCCACCTTTGCTTAGAGCCAAATTAGTGTGCCGGTTAACCACACACGCTCCACTAACATCTTAGCAAATGTACAAAGTGTAATTCCATGGAATAGCATCAACTTCACATTTTTCCTAAAGTAACTAAGAATGAGAATTTTATAAAAATTTAGTTACTTTGTATAATCATTATACTTTTAATGAGGAACTGGTTGCCCTATCCCACCCGTTCGGCTAACGACACTCCACTAGTCAAGGGTGCGGTGGGTAAGAGTGGATACCCAATGACGGTCATTTTACAGGCCGCTTCCTTAAACACCCCTTATAGACCAGCTTCGTGAATGAGGCCTACTAACAGTAAGACTAGCATTTATCTTATACATATATAATAATTATTCTTATAATATTATAATAGTATAGGGTGAATTTTAAACTTCTAAAATTCTAGGGTTTAGAATTTAAATATTTCAAAATTAAACTTTTAATCCAAATATTCAAATTCAAAACTCGAGGGCAAGTTTTGAAACTTTTCAAAACTATCTAGATCAAAATTCAAATAACACAAATAAACAATTAATTTGGTGATTATCTAATTTTGACCTAATCTAATTTCATGTAAGATATTTATCAAATAATTCAAATAATTAAGATTTATCAAATAAGGTAATAATTATCTAATTAAATGACAAAATCTTTTATTTTGACAAAGATAATCATAAGGAATCAATAAAATTCGTATTTTATTAATTAGAAACAATTATGGTAATTATCCTAAGTCAAAATAAGAAAAAATCCCGAAAATCCGTCTGTCTGACAGCCCGACTCGCCGAGTTCATCCTACTCGTAGAGTACCTCATTGGGCTCGACGAGTCTGTCAAGCAGAAAGCACAAAATTCGATTTTAAGCATTGGAAAAACATACCAAGCATCAAATACAATAGAAACCAAGCAAGGCTCTTATACCACTGATGAGTTTTGAGTAAAAGAACATCCTATGTGCACATGCAAAACCCTGAAGCTTTGGATCTAGGTTTCTCTATTGTACATGCAAACTTATCCAAGGCTTGCAAACCCTAATCTAGCATACTATGAAAACGAAATCTGAAATAAAACAAGTTTAGATGATACCTTTCAATACTTGCAAGAATCTTCAATCTTCAAGAGCTTAGTATCACAAGTGTAATACCTCTAATGGCTTACAAACACCAAAGCAAGAAGATGATCTAGAAGAGAGGGAGGAGGAGGCACAATTTCGGCTATAGTAACTCTAGGGTTTCTTGGTGTAACCGAAACTGAAGCCCTGGGGTCCCTTAAATAGCTGAGCTGCTAGGGTTTCAGTCAAAACCCTAATTGGATGACTTAGACCCTAAGCACCTTAAGAACCTTCTGGAATAAGGCCCTTTAGACGAAATTAGAGTGGAATTCCACTCCAAATTTCGTCCCCCTTACGCCCATGAGGATTCACAGCCCAAATTCAATTATCTTATAATTGACAGTTTCAGTCCCCCTTATTTAATTAATTTCTTTTAGCCACAAAATTAATTCTTAATTAATTCTTGACTAATATTAATTAAAATATATTATTTCTCCTTTAATATATTATTCATATAATATATTAATAAACCATAATAACCTCTCTCTCTCTCTCTCTCTCTCACTCTCCATAAATCATCTTGTCCAGTTGCTTCGATGAAGGCAACCCAAAAGGACCATGCACAACCGGGTCAAGTACATACCAAATATAGTTACAGGCTTAGACACTAATCCAACAGTCTCCCACTTGGATAAGTCTAGTAACTATAAATGCAAGTACGACTTTAGGACCCGATTAGCAATCGTAGCTCTCAAAGACGCTGTCGAACTCTGATCTTATTAGTAACATGTCCTTTAGATAAGGGATCGTATAATCCTCCGTTCTAGATATCGTGCGGACAAATACATGGAACATAGACATACTTATTGTCCAGCAGTTTGTTTCTCGATCTCTGATTCGTCTGACATAGAACTTAATTGAACACATCAATTCAGTCCTGACCGGGCCCGACATATAAGTCAAACCAAATCATCGAGGGGCCCAGATATCGCTTTTACCCTCTTAGGATAAAAGGAACAGATAAACTTCGACTTATATGCATTTACTATTCACTCATCAAATCATGCACAACAATGCATTTTATAACATCAAGTTACTGATGCGTTTATGCATTATCAATGCACAGCCAACTTGCAAACAATAAACCATATATCTAGGTTTAAAGACTATATGATATTATCGTCTTGTGATCACTCGTGATAAATTCCATGAAGCGATTCCAGCAAGTGTGGGTTTAATCCAATGCTCAAATCTTAGTTCATAAGTACTCATGAATGTTGTAGCAAACTTTTGCTATGTCTAATACACTTTAGACAATCTACAAGCCAATTCATGACAATCTTCTTTCATACCTACTTCCAAAGTATGAGCGACTGTGGACTGTTCGAATAATCTTATTATTCAGGAGTCAAAACATGCAAAGTGAAACAATAGGTAAATGATTAACACAAGACAGTAACTTTACTTATAAATAATACCCTTTTATTTAATCATCTAATGTTAATTATAATTTATCTATTACACGTTTTGAAGCTATCTAATCTAAACTAATATCGTCCTTCAGCCTAATGCTCCTAGCGTGTTGCAAGTGCTTAACCCTACTCAGTCCCTTCGTAAGGGGATCTTCTGGGTTATCCTCTGACGATACCCTCTTCACTACGAGGAGTCCCTCTTCTACCCGATGTCTAATAAAGTGATATCTCATGTCGATATGTCGAGATCTGCCATGATCCCTTGGTTCCTTGGTCAAGGCAACCGCTCCTTCATTATCGCATAATATCTCCATAGGCTCCTTTATGGTTGGCACAACTCCAAGGTCTCCAATGAATTTCTTCAACCATATCGCCTCCTTTGACGCTTCGATCGCCGCTATATACTCTGATTCGCACGTTGAATCAGGTACGGTCTCCTGTTTGGAACTTTTACAAGTCACTGCTTCTCCATTTAGGGTAAATACCCAGCCTGACTGAGATCGATAATTATCTCGGTCTACCCTCGCACCCTTAAGTCATCGCTCCCATCGAGGACTAGAAACCATTCCTTGGTCCTCCGAAGGTACTTAAGAATATTCTTGACTGCAGTCCAATGTGCTCTGCCAGGGTTTCCCTGATATCTGCTGACCATGCTCAAAGCGAAGGCCACATCAGGACGAGTACAAGTCATAGCATACATGATTGAGCCAAATGCGGAAGCGTAAGGTATTCGGCTCATCTCTGCTATCTCGATCTCTGTACTCGGGCTCTGAGTCTTACTCAGTTTGGCGTTGCTCTAGATTGGTAACTCCCATTTCTTAGAACTCTTCATACTAAAACACTTTAGTATTTTATCCAAGTAAGTATTCTGACTAAGTCCTATTAGTCTCTTACTCCTGTTTCTCACTATCCTTATTCCCAGAATATAGGCAGCCTCTCTGAGGTCCTTCATAGCAAAACACTTCCCAAGCCAGGACTTAACTTCCTGCAGGGTTGGGATGTCGTTTCCTATGAGTAGTATGTCATCAACATACAATACGAGGAAGCTTACTATACTCCCACTGGCCTTGACATATACACATGATTCATCCTCGCTTCGCAGAAAGCCAAACTCTTTGACTTTCTCATCGAAACAAAGATTCCATCTGCGATATGCTTGTTTCAATCCATAAATGGATTTCTCAAGCTTACATACTCTATTAGGATGCTTCGCATCGACAAAACCCTCTGGCTGACTCATGTAAACATCCTTAGCCAACTTTTCATTAAGGAAAGCGGTTTTGACATCCATTTGCCATATTTCATAGTCATGAAACGCAGCAATGGCTAGCATCACCCTAATAGAATTTATCTTCGCAACTGGTGAAAAGGTCTCATCATAGTCAACTCCTGGAGTTTGAGTAAAGCCCTTCGCAACCAATCGCGCCTTATAGGTGTGTACCTTCCCATCCATGTCGGTCTTCTTCTTGAAGATCCATTTGCTCCCGACCGTCTTACGACCTGGCACATTGTCAACCAAATCCCAGACTCGGTTGTCGTACATAGACTGAATCTCGCTGTCCATAGCCTCTTTCCATTTCGCAGACTCCGGGCCTGCCATGGCTTCCTTGTAGCTGTTAGGTTCATCCAAATTTATTAGTGTACTGTCACTAATAAATGTATCACTATCACTTGTTATATGAAAACCATATAACACAGGCAGAACACTAATTCTACTAGAACGTCTAAGAGGTAAGGACTCATCAATTGGTTCAACAGGATTTCCTCCTCAGGTTGAGCGCCAGTGTTAGAGGTTCCTTCATCGTTTGATTCTTGAATCTCTTCAAGATCGATTTGCCTCCCACTGTCTCCTTGGATAATGAGTTCTCACTCTCGAAAAACCCCTCTCCTTGCAACGAAGACAACATTGTCACTCGGTCTATAGAAGAGATATCCAAAAGACTTCTGCGGGTAGCCGATGAAAATACATCGCTCACTACGAGGTTCGAGCTTGTCGTGAATCTCTCGTCTTACGAAAGCTGTTGGATTAATGTTTAAGTCCATAACTATATTTGGTATGTACTTGACCCGACCCGGCATGGTCCATTTGGGTTGCACTTCACCGGCACAACAACTTGGAAGCAATGGTAGGCCCTTGTGCTACTAGATGGCAAGAAATTAAGATTAAACAAGTTCAGTCCATATGAGTTTGGATTTGTCACAAACCTTGTCTTATGATTATGGTTATGACAAATGCACATGGATAGGAACACATACACTATAAAATCTAAGTGGCAAAAGGTTTCTCTCTTTCATGAAAATGATTGTGAGGAAATGCTTTCACTAGTAGATTTTAAGGAGATAACAGTTGTGTTAATTGCGTTCTCAAATTCAATTATGATTACGGTATCCCTCTTCATAGTTCGAATTGTGAGAAAATGGCAAATAGTCTGAACATTCGGGACTTACTGGTGTAAGTTCTGAAATAGTTTAGACACACATATGAGCTATCTAAGGAAATGTGTATGAGTTTGAGAAGCCTAGATAAAGTCTTATCGAAGCATCTTGTATAAGAAATCTGAACTTTGGTAAGAAAGTCAATAAGTATTGATTTCTAGAAATCCAACTGATTTCTAAAATACATGTCAAAGCTAGTTGGAGCATAAGTGTTATGCTTATAAGTATGTAGTTATTAAGTTAGTGGGAGCAAAATTATTACGTTAAGTGTTGCGAATTAGCAATACTATTAATAGGAAACAAAGTTTTAATTTGCAAAGTTGCAGAGTTTGAAAAGTTGTTTCGCTATAGAAAATTTTAAAGGAGGTGTAACGCCCCATTTCTTGTATGTAATCTAAATAAAGTAAGTTTCATTTCTTAAGGGGTACTCGACGAGTCTGTAGCCCAACTCGTCGAGTAGAGACGGGATGTTCACGCATTTTAAGTTGGCTACTCGGCGAGTCCATATGAAGGGACTCAGCGAGTCTGCCTGTCTGGATGAAGCCCTAATTTCAAGGGTTTGTACCCTATATAAACGTCATTATAGCCTCCCACCCCAGCCTCCAGCACCTTTAGAGCATTTCCCCTGTAAACCCTAGCCCCCATTGTTGAGCTTGAGTGTGTTTGTGCTAGTTTGGAGGTTTTGGAAGAGAAAGAAAGAAGGAAGGATCCAAAGGAGAAGAAGAAGATCCAAAGTCTCTTGATCATCAGCCTCACATTCTGGTACTAAAGCTTGTACCTTGCTTGTTATTTCCATTTGATAGTCTTGTATGCTTAGATGTGCTTCTTTTTGGATCCAAACTCGAGATTGGGACTCCTATAAGGAAATGGATCATAGATCTGAGTATATTTGAGCTGTAGGAGCTCAAAGTAGCTGCCTTTATGCATCCAAGGTCGAGTTCCAAACCTTAAGACCCCATTCTTAGCTTATTTTGATGTTCTAGCCTCATTTCTTCATGCATGCACGTAAAGTTGGAAACTTTACGTGTAAAACCAACCCTAAGAGCCTAGATCTATGATTTGGAAGCACTGAAATCGATTAGAATCGACTGTATAGTAATAGCATGCTTGGGACTCGGCGAGTTGTTCTTCAACTCGGCGAGTTGTTCTTCAGGCTCGACGAGTTGTTCTTACGACTCGGCGAGTCGCAGACTGGACGTGTTCATATGATGAAGGAGAACTCGACGAGTTGTTCATACAACTCGACGAGTCGGATGAAGTTAGACTCGATTTATGTTTTGAAGAAGAACTCGTCGAGTCTTCGCCAAACTCGACGAGTAGAAGCGAGTAGAGGACTAGAACGGATGAAAGGGACTCGGCGAGTTGACGGCCCAACTCGGCGAGTCCGGTCAACTGGAAGTTGACTTTGACCAGGAAGTTGACTTTAACCGGGGGTAAAATAGTCATTTCACCCTCAGTTTAGTTATCAGTATTTGATTGAGTATATTTATGGGAATTGTAGCCGGGGAGATACCGGAGCAGCAGCAGACAGTTCCCGAGTAGCTTTTTCAGCATCCAGCTTACGAGGTGAGTTTCCTTCCAGTAGGAACGGGTCTACGGCCACAATGTCGGCCCGTTTAGTTAGCAATAGTTCCAGACTTCGGTCTGATGCAGTAGTTCAGTGTGCTTGATGTCTTTGTGATTCAAGTATGATTTTGTGTTATGCGTTCCGGATTTCGGTTCGATGCAGTATGTAGTATATGTGTTGATGCTAGTAGTTATGATTATGCTATGCTATGTTCAGTTAGTTCCGGACTTCGGTCCGATGCAGAGGGCAAGGCCCTGGTTAGTTCCGGACTTCGGTCCGATGCAGAGGGCAAGGCCCTGGTTAGTTCCGGACTTCGGTCCGATGCAGTTTCCGGACTTCGGTCCGATGCAGAGGGCAAGGCCCTGGTTAGTTCCGGACTTCGGTCCGATGCAGTTCCGGACTTCGGTCCGATGCAGTTCCGGACTTCGGTCCGATGCAGTGGGCACGACCCACTAGTCGCTTTATATGTTATTATGTGGTATGTGGTAGATTGGGGGAACTCACTAAGCTTTGTGCTTACAGTTTTAGTTTTTGGTTTCAGGTACTTCCGCAAGTAAAGGGAAGAGCTCGGGATGATGGCATGGCACACACCACAGTTTCAGTTTTATCCTGGGAGTTTTATTCAGATATTTTGATATGATTGATACAGTATTTGTTTTGACACAGTTACATGACTTTTGAGTTACTTATTTTATGGTTCTTAGTATGTATGACATTCGATGATGTGATTTTAGTAATATTAAAACAAAAACTTTTGGGTAGTATTTTTGGGTTGTTACAAGTTGGTATCAGAGCCTTGGTTTGAGGGATCCAGGCACACTTTCGGGTATGACTGGACTCAAACTAAGGAAACGGTAAGAGATTTTCAAAAAGAAAAAAAAAATTTCGAAAGAATTTTTGCAAAAGAAACTTAAAAAGTAAAGAGTTTTGAGAAAAGGAAAAAAGGGTGTGGTGCATGCGATCAGCCGAGCTCAAGTAAGTACTCCCAAATTACCCATACAAGTTTATGTTATAATTATCAGTTTCAGTTTCAGTAGAACAGCATGCTAGAATAGGACTAAGGATCTAGGAGGATGCCTTATGTGCCTGTTATATGTGTTTTCAGTTTATTGAGAAGTGCATGCTAGTATTGAGTAGACAGCAGTAGGATAGCCTGTTTAGGTTATGTCTGATAGTATGAGCTTAGCATTGTATGCTAGTACAGTTTCCCGTTATGAGGATAGATTTGCTTGAGTAGTTTCCTGTGTCCGAATGTTGCTTGCTTCGTGCTTTGTAGGACTCGGAGTGATGGGAGTTAGCCATTAGGTGAATACGTCACGTCACATGTGATCATGGTTGAATAATCTCAGAGTGCTGGATTTGGCCCTATTGCGCAGCTCTCGTTTGAGTCTAACCGTTGTAGGGACGAGTCTTTTACTCGAAGGATTATCTGAGCCTCGTTACATGTGATGGTATTCAGGTGATGGCTAATTGGCATTACAAGGAGGCCTTCAGCAGCTGAGGACTGGATTGGGTGGAGTCAGAGATATCCCTAGGGCAAGCCTTGGATGAGAGTAGCAGAGGTCAGTAGCAGTAGAAGTGGCTTGGTGGAGTCGAGGCAGTACTTGAGGAAAGTACGGATAGATGTGGAAGGTAGTATGGGCCCGTACTACTGAAAGCAGAGGATCCGTACTTGAACCAAGGAAAGCTGAGATGAGACCAGGAAACTGGTAGTAGTAGCGATCCCTCGAGATATATCAGTGTTTCTGACGTTTGTCATGATGTGTTTCAGAATGGTGGTTTTACGCCCTAGACCAGCAGTCGGCAGTTCAGGTGCCGGGGAGGGATCAGGACCAGGCTCGGGGACCGAGCAGTTGGACAAGCAGACTAGGGAGTTTCTCTCTTCAGAGATTACTCGCACCATACTTGAGCAGACTCCTGTGATCTTCGGTTCGATCAAGGAGGGTATCTTAGAGCTGATGGACGAGAGGTTGAGCACCTTCAGTGCTGAGGTGGCGGCCATGATGGGGTCGCGCACACTCACTTTCAAAGAGTTTCGGGCTTGTGGAGCTCCAGATTATCATGGGGCGCGGGACCCCATAGCGAGTACCAGACGGTTGGCTGATGTTGCCAACGCTTTCCGCACCAGCAGATGTCCCGAGGGGGACAAGGTCAGACTAGCATCCTGTCTTCTAAAGGACAGGGCACGATATTGGTGGGAGGAGGTCGGACATGTCATCGGGGATGAAGCAGCGCTTGATGCCATGACTTGGGTTGATTTTACTACCAGGTTCAGAGCCGAGTTTGCACCGGTTATTTAGGTGCAGCAGTTAGCCAGGGAGTTTCAGGATCTTACTCAGACTTCAGAGACAGTGGCGGAGATTACCGCCAAGTTCAGGGAGAGGGCTCTTCTCGTTCCTCAGTATGCAACTGATGAGGAAATGAAGAAGGCCCATTATTATGAGATGTTGCGGAGTGATATCCGCCAGTTTGTGAGCCGGTCCAGCTGTAAAACGCTGGATGATATGATTGCGAGGGCTCGTGAGAGAGAGATAGATTTAGAGATGGAGAAGAAGAGGAAGCCATAGACGGTATCTGGCACAGGGAGTTCGGGCAAAAAGCCCAAGGTATCGGATCACAGACCTAGAGGACAGCAGAGCCACAGTCGGTGTGACAAGTGTGGGAGATTGCACGATGGGGCGTGAAAGGCAGGTAGTGCCGGTTGCTATAAGTGCGGCCGGACCGGGCATATGAGTAGAGATTGTACAGCTACTACTACCGCCACCGCAGCAGCTGATCTGATTTGCTTCCATTGCAATCAGAGGGGACATAAAAAGTCCCAGTGCCCGAGTTTAGCAGCAGCAGGGAAGGTGGCAGCACCTGCCCCTGCTACTTTGAGGATTACAGACGGCCGTCAGGGACGGGGTGAGGCGCCGGTGGCGAAGAGTAGAGCTTTTCATATGACAGCAGAGGAGGCGCGAGCGACTCCTGATGTGGTGACGGGTATGTATATTCCTCTTAACTCTTTAGTGATATTGATTGTTTCTCATGATTATATGTTTTCGTATAGGGTCGTTCTTAGTGAACGACATTCCAGCTACAATATTGTTTGACTCGGGGGCTACCCGATCATTTGTGTCTCTTGCGCTTAGCAAGAGGTTTAGCAGAGCTCCGGGGGAGCTGGATTGCCCACTAGAGGTTGAGATAGCTGATGACAGGACCGTCAGGGTCGCGAGAGTTCATAGGGCGTGTTCGCTGCAGTTATTCGATGAGCAGTTTTCAGTGGACTTGGTTCCCATTTCCCTACGAGGGAATAAGGTTATAGTGGGTATGGATTGGTTGAGCCCCAATGGGGCAGTGATTGATTGTGAGCTGCAGTTAGTGAGGGTTCGCACTCCCAGTGGGGGAGAGTTAGTGATTCAGGGCGAGAGGCCACATCGCGTACCGATACTGTGTTCAGCAGCGAGAGCGAGGCGCTACGTTCAGCAGGGTTGCGCAGGGTACGTCGCCTATGTCATAGATGCCCGGGAGAAGGGTAAGGCGACGGTTGACGATGTGCCAGTAGTACGAGAGTACCCGGACGTATTCCTGGAGGATTTGCCTGGAATACCTCCGGAGAGACAGGTCGAGTTTCGGATTGACCTGGTTCCGGGTGCGGCTCCGATAGCCAAAGCACCGTATCGGTTGGCTCCTCCAGAGATGCAGGAGTTGTCTGCGCAGCTGCAGGAGCTGCTAGACAAGGGTTTCATCAGGCCGAGTAGTTCACCATAGTGAGCCCCGATCCTTTTCGTGAGGAAGAAGGATGGGTCGCACCGTATGTGCATAGATTACCGGGAGTTGAACAAGGTAACGGTGAAGAACCGTTACCCACTTCCGAGGATAGACGACTTGTTTGACCAGCTTCAGGGAGCATCTTGGTTCTCCAAGATTGATCTACAGTCAGGATATCACCAGATGCGGTTCAGGGATGAGGATGTGCAGAAGACCGCTTTTAGGACCCGCTATGGTCATTATGAGTTTGTGGTGATGCCGTTCGGGCTCACCAACGCTCCAGCCGCGTTCATGGATCTCATGAACCGCGTATGCAGACCGATGCTGGATCGGTCTGTGATAGTGTTCATTGATGACGTCTTGGTTTATTCCAAGACTCAGGAGCAGCATGAGGAGCACCTGAGAGGTGCTAGAGACGCTGAGGAGGGAGAGACTTTTTGCGAGTTCTGGTTGCGCGAGGTGCAGTTCCTTGGACATCTCGTCAACCAGAAGGGTATACTAGTGGATCCGGCCAAGATAGAGGCCTTGATGCAGTGGGAGGTCCCGAGATCTCCAACTGAGATTCGGATTTTCCTAGGATTAGCAGGGTACTACAGGAGATTCATTCACGATTTCTCCAAGATAGCAGTTCCGCTCACCCAACTGACCAAGAAGTCGGTGGTGTTTCGCTGGGGGCCTGAGCAGCAGGCAGCATTTGAGACCCTCAGGCAGAGATTGTGCGAGGCGCTGATTCTCACCCTGCCAGAAGGAGTAGAGGATTTTGTAGTCTACTGTGATGCTTCGATCACAGGTATGGGAGCAGTGTTGATGCAGCGAGGGCATGTGATAGCTTACGCCTCTAGACAGTTGAAGCCTCACGAGGCTAACTATCCGACGCATGACTTAGAGTTGGGGGCAGTAGTGTTTGCCCTCAAGATTTGGAGACATTACCTCTATGGGGTCCGCTGTATCATTTACACGGATCACAAGAGTTTGAGGTACCTCATGGATCAGCCGAATCTGAACATGAGGCATCGCCGATGGTTAGATGTGGTAAAGGACTACGATTGTGAGATCCTTTATCATCCGGGCAAGGCCAACGTAGTGGCCGACACCCTGAGCCGCAAGGCGGTAGCCGCCCCGATCAGGGATATTTGTCTGAGGATGACGATGATTACTCCATTGTTGGAGCAGATCAGAGAGGCACAGGTTGAGGGCCTGAAGGAGGAGAGACCGAAGTGTGAGAGGATTGTGGGCCGAGTAGCTTCCTTTGACTATGACAGTCGAGGATTGTTGACCCTTCATGGGAGAGTTTGGGTACCGTACTGGGGAGGAGTGCGGCAGGTACTGATGGATGAGGCCCACAAGTCTCGGTTTTCCATCCATCCAGGGGCGACGAAGATGTACAGAGATCTTCGACCTGACTATTGGTGGCCCTGCATGAAGCGGGACGTAGCTTGGTACGTGGAGAGATGCCTGACCTGCAGGAAGGTCAAGGCGGAGCATCAGAGACCCCACGGAAAGATGCAGCCGTTAGACATTCTCGTGTGGAAATGGGAGGATATCACCATGGATTTCATCACTAAGCTTCCCAGGACCGCACGTGGAGTTGATTCGATTTGGGTCATAGTGGATCGGCTGACCAAGAGCGCGCATTTCATACCGATTAAGGAGAATATATCGGCCGAGAACCTAGCTGATATTTATGTGCGCGAGGTAGTGGCACGACATGGAGTGCCTGTCTCGGTGGTGTCAGACCGAGATGTCCGGTTTACCTCCAGATTTTGGAAGCGGTTTCATGACGAGATGGGTACTCGTCTCCATTTCAGCACCGCTTTCCACCCTCAGACGGATGGACAAAGCGAGAGGACGATTCAGACCCCCGAGGACATGCTTCGGGCATGTGTACTAGATTTCGGCGGCAGTTGATCCAGCAGTCATGGGGAGTACAGATGTGGTACTCAAGACCATAAAGTTGATCCAGCAGGTCCGTATTTGGAGTTTCAGGTGGGCGATATGGTCCTCCTGAAGGTATCACCCTAGAAGGGTGTTATCAGGTTCCGAAAGAGGGGCAAGCTGGGCCCCAGGTTCATTGGTCCTTTTAGGGTTTTGGCCCGAGTAGGTCGGGTCGCCTATCGGTTGGATCTTCCAGCAGAGCTTAGCCAGATCCACAACACTTTCCATGTTTCTCAGTTGAGGAAGTGTTTGGTGGACGAGTCAGCGGTTGTACCCTTGGAGGATATTCAGGTTGATAACAGCCTGAATTATATCGAGAGACCAGTTGCGATCTTGGATCGGAAGACGAAGACCTTGAGGAACAAGGTGGTTCAGTTAGTGAAGGTGCAGTGGTAGCACCGAAAGGGTTCGGAGTGGACGTGGGAGAACGAGGAGGAAATGAAGGAGTATTATCCAGAGCTGTTTACAGATTCAACAGCAGCAGACTTCGAGGACGAAGTCTAAGATAAGTGGGGGAGAGTTGTAACGCCCCATTTCTGGTATGTAATCTAAATCAAGTAAGTTTCATTTCTTAAGGGGTACTCGACGAGTCTGTAGCCCAACTCGTCGAGTAGAGACGGGATGTTCACGCATTTTAAGTTGGCTACTCGGCGAGTCCATATGAAGGGACTCGGCGAGTCTGCCTGTCTGGATGAAGCCATAATTTCAAGGGTTTGTACCCTATATAAACGTCATTATAGCCTCCCACCCCAGCCTCCAGCACCTTTAGAGCATTTCCCCTGTAAACCCTAGCCCCCATTGTTGAGCTTGAGTGTGTTTATGCTAGTTTGGAGGTTTTGGAAGAGAAAGAAAGAAGGAAGGATCCAAAGGAGAAGAAGAAGATCCAGAGTCTCTTGATCATCAGCCTCACATTCTGGTACTAAAGCTTGTACCTTGCTTGTTATTTCCATTTGATAGTCTTGTATGCTTAGATGTGCTTCTTTTTGGATCCAAACTCGAGATTGGGACTCCTATAAGGAAATGGATCATAGATCTGAGTATATTTGAGCTGTAGGAGCTCAAAGTAGCTGCCTTTATGCACCCAAGGTCGAGTTCCAAACCTTAAGACCCCATTCTTAGCTTATTTTGATGTTCTAGCCTCATTTCTTCATGCATGCACGTAAAGTTGGAAACTTTACGTGTAAAACCAACCCTAAGAGCCTAGATTTATGATTTGGAAGCACTGAAATCGATTAGAATCGACTGTATAGTAATAGCATGCTTGGGACTCGGCGAGTTGTTCTTCAGGCTCGACGAGTTGTTCTTACGACTCGGCGAGTCGCAGACTGGACGTGTTCATATGATGAAGGAGAACTCGACGAGTTGTTCATACAACTCGGCGAGTCGGATGAAGTTAGACTCGATTTATGTTTCGAAGAAGAACTCGTTGAGTCTTCGCCAAACTCGACGAGTAGAAAGCGAGTAGAGGACTAGAACGGATGAAAGGGACTCGGCGAGTTGACGGCCCAACTCGGCGAGTCCGGTCAACTGGAAGTTGACTTTGACCAGGAAGTTGACTTTGACCGGGGGTAAAATAGTCATTTCACCCTCAGTTTAGTTATCAATATTTGATTGAGTATATTTATGGGAATTATAGCCGGGGAGATACCGGAGCAGCAGCAGACAGTTCCCGAGTAGCTTTTTCAGCATCCAGCTTACGAGGTGAGTTTCCTTCCAGTAGGAACGGGTCTACGGCCACAATGCCGGCACGTTTAGTTAGCAATAGTTCCAGACTTCGGTCTGATGCAGTAGTTCAGTGTGCTTGATGTCTTTGTGATTCAAGTATGATTTTGTGTTATGTGTTCCGGATTTCGGTCCGATGCAGTATGTAGTATATGTGTTGATGCTAGTAGTTATGATTATGCTATGCTATGTTCAGTTAGTTCCGGACTTCGGTCCGATGCAGAGGGCAAGGCCCTGGTTAGTTCCGGACTTCGGTCCGATGCAGTTTCCGGACTTCGGTCTGATGCAGTGGGCACGACCCAGTAGTCGCTTTATATGTTACTATGTGGTATGTGGTAGATTGGGGGAACTCACTAAGCTTTGTGCTTACAGTTTCAGTTTTTGGTTTCAGGTACTTCCGCAAGTAAAGGGAAGAGCTCGGGATGATGGCATGGCACACACCACAGTTTCAGTTTTATCCTGGGAGTTTTATTCAGATATTTTGATATGATTGATACAGTATTTGTTTTGACACAGTTACATGACTTTTGAGTTACTCATTTTATGGTTCTTAGTATGTATGACATTCGATGATGTGATTTTAGTAATATTAAAACAAAAACTTTTGGGTAGTATTTTTGGGTTGTTACAGGAGGGGAGCTCATATTTCATTTCGAATCTAAAAGATTAGATTGAAATTATTAATGGGGCTTAGTCATGGATATATGTATGAATGTAATGTTGAATTGTTTTCAACATTAGAAATTCTATATATATAAAGAAATGTTATAGCAAAAGACTGGTCTAGTATCATGTCTTTATGTAAGACATTATCGTATCTCATGTGCTTCGGATATATAATCGATTACATATGCTATAATATTCGATTGTTCTAATTTCCAAATACCTAAGGTATTAAGAGTAAAAAAGGACTAGAACAAGATATGACTGAAAGTTTCTGAAGTTCGTTGAAGATTGGTTGCTTATGGACAGTTGAAAATACAGTAATGGATGGACCATATTGACGTGATTCTTAATAGATAGGATTCTGTTAAGATTGGATGCCGCTGCATCGCAATAATATAGTATACTTTTACTTTCAACCCAAAAAAAGAAATGTATTTTAATTTTAACACAAAATAATCGGGTGAAAGCAAATTCATGATCACCTTTCCAATAGTTAGATAGATGGGTGTGTGTGTGTGGGAGGGGGGGGGGGTGGAGAAGTGAGAACTATCTATATATATATATATATATATATATATATATATATATATATATATATATATAATAGATGGGTGTGTGTGTGTGTGTCGGGGGTGGAGAAGTGAGAACTATATATATATATATATATATATATATATATATATATATATATATATATATATATATATATATATCCAAATTGTTCCTTTTGATCAAATTTTACTGATATTTGAGTGGTAAACAGTTCAAATATTTCAAAAGAAAATCAAGATGGCCTTATATAAAAGAGTGTTCGTATGAATAATATATGTGATACAGTGATAGAATTTAAATTTATCTATTTAATCCTTAAACAACGTCTACATTTTAAAGTAAGTCCTTTTTAAAGTAAGTGCCATAATGTTTCTTTGTCAAATACTATTACTCTTTAATCATTAACGATTATTGAAAGTAATATAAGATATATATATATATATATATATATATATATATATATATATATATATTCTATTATAATATATAATATATTTTACTACACAAAATTCAAAATTTGCTATACATTTTCAAGACTTTGATTGTGAACCATACTAAAGTTTTTTTTATCTGGATCAAGTGTATATAACAGGAATCAAATTCATCATTTTGTTAGAAAACATATTTAATTATGTAAGGGACCGAAATCTTCATCTACACCAATAAATTGATTAAACCAATAATGAATAACCATATAAGATTTTAAATATGTAAAAATAAAAATAAAAAAGACATACTATTACTGCTCCTAAATTTACCCTCTCCGTACATTCTTCACTTTTTTGCTTCTTCTTTTGCTGGGTTTGGCTCCTCTTTTGGCGGTGCTGCTGCTGCTGCCGGCGGCGGTGCTGCAGTTGAAATGCCGGCATCAATACAGCTTCTGCATCTACTCTCAATACATCCTTCAACTTCATGGTCTCCTCCATTCCCACCATAATGCGTTCCTCCACATAGCCGTGCTATGAACCCTGCAATCACGGCGACGATGGTTATCACTGCCAGCACCACCACCAGCGTCTCGATTGACCGGTTTGCTGAATGGCTCTGCCCCACAGCCACCGGTGGTGGCTCCACCAGAGGCGGTAGCTGATCATCATCCCCACTATCCATCCTCATCAGTCTAAACGTTACCATCACCATGACCAAGCAAAATGTTCGTGTGTGTGTGAAAGAGAGAGAGAGGAAGAGAGAGCTAACGACAATGTTTTAACTTTAAGGTTAGTGGGTGGGTGGGTGATAAAAGGTGTTGACTGCCTTACTATTGAATTACAATCTGAACCCTGTACTATCATTAAAAATATCTTTTTTAAAAATTTAACAATAAGAATTTTAACAGCAAAATCATCAAGGTTGAGATGGAGCTTGTCTGGCGTGGCAAACACTATCGCTTTCCCTTCGTATTGTGGCATCAAGCCTCTACACTCCCTTGTCATTTTCTTTATCTTTTCATTTCTTCAGTTTCTTGCTACTCTTTTTCTCTTTTTCTTTATGGATGCATGATTCGTGACATTCATTAAATTCGTGAAGTTCTTTTATGACATATTCTCGCAGTTTAGCATTACTCTTCCATGCATAACTAAACGAACTACCCAAGGTATTTGCAAAGTCATTTCCTTTGTGAAGTGTCCTATATTTTAAAACACTCATCATACGACTTGTTTGAAATGGTAAAATAAACATCTCAGATATAATTTTTAAAATTATCTAAGTAAAACCGGAAGTCCAAATTCATAAAACATTTTTTAATTCGTGAAGAATTACAAAACTTAGTCCTAAATATTTCAAAATCAAGTCTTCTAAAAAACTACTTCTTACTCTAATATTCAATATTGGAAACACTAACTTGAGCACATGTCAAAGAAATACATTATGTGTATATAAGTGTCATAGAGTTAGACATCATATTAAAAATGGGTTTACGACTGCATACTACAACTCCTCGCTTTTGCAAGGATATGGGAGAGGGCTAGTCCTTCGGGCAGTATGCTAAGACATATAAATACATCATATATTTTTCCTGACCAACTCTTAATTGAAACCTTTAGAGCTCGAACAAACTTGGACACTAAACCTACCATGCATATGGAAAGACAATGCCTTTAATTACCTGGTAGGCCACCATGTAGTTTGTTAGAGTTAGACATTATATTAATATATATGTAAAGCATGGAATACAAGCTCGAACACTAAAATATTTAAGTAAATAAGACAATGTAAATAAAAAAAATGCAATGTAAAACATGGAACCCATGTTTCACCTAAGTTTTCTACTCTTATAGTTCAATTCCTATGTCTCATTGTCACATAAATTTTCTTTTAGCTCTCCACCGGAATTATGGTTAATAACATACTCTATTTTCCCCATCTCTCAAAGAAACTCCTTGACTTCTTTAAGGAATAATGGTTGTTATTATACTTTATCTCATTTCCACATCTCTCAAGGAATTCATATGACATCTCCAAGGATATATTGTTAACACCGTAACTTATCTTATTTTTTCTATCTCTCGAGGATTTCCTTGATCTCTGTGACATTTAAGTCACATGTAATATAATTATAAGACAACTTGGTAAAGTCTTTTAAACAGCCATTTATTGTAACTTTAACATGCCTCCTTCATTAGAATAATATGTAATTAAATACTTGTCAATTAAATTTAGATTCTGCATTAACATCATTTATAGTTAAAAGTATAATGACATAAGAGAATAAATGTTAAAATTACTAAGTACTCACATTAAGTGTATAGCAAATTAATCCAAAAGCTCTACTAGGTGAATGGAAGATTAAGAAATACATACACATATTTAATAAACCATAAATCCTCACTAATTGATCTCAAATTTACTAATTATGATCACCAGTCTCAAGTATATCCTTAATAATCTTAGATTGCCAGCATAAAACCAAAGGGAGCAACCAAATGACCACCAAACTTAAACATAAGAAGTGATACATTTTATGTGACAATTGTCAAAAATTGATCAACGATCGTCAATGCAAACACACCGAACATCAATGAAACGACCTAATGTATAATGTTTGATCATTTTTAAATGAAAGTACAATATTATATATTAAATATATAAGAAAAATCAACCAAATCGTCCGGAAATTATAAATATAGACCTACAAAAAGTTGTGTTATTATATATAAAGTACACGTCGTCACGATCTCGAGTATGTAAAGAACGCAAAAATTTGACTTCGTATGAGAAAGTTATGATTTTTCTAAATTTTAAAATCAACGCTGTGCAGAATCGTAGTACTCCTCAATACAAAACCGATGAGACAATGAATGTTGAAAACGGAGTCCGTATGAGAGGCTTATGATTTTTGCAAAACTATTTTGGGTACACCCCTTATAAAAATATGAGCTAAAAATAAAGTTTGAAGTAGCTAAAACAATCTAAAGGGAAGTTGTAGTACACGTCGATAGGAACGCGTGAATGTAAAGAACGTTGAAAATGAAGCTCGTATGCAAAAGTTATGAATTTTTGAAAATCTGAGATTTTACCCGGTAGATGATGACGTGGCGGCTCGAGAGTAAGAGATACAAAAGATCGGGTAGCCCCTGAATCGACCAGAACACAAGCACTCATACCATTGACTAAGAAAGTCACTATACATGATCAGATAAAACGTAAGCATAAACAAAAAAAAGCAGTAAAAGATATGGTAGAGATACATACCGATAACTACATCAGGTGTTGCCGTGAATCCTCGGCCGTCAGTTGTAAAACCCTACTCTTCACCACAGGAGTTGCCGCCTTGCCCTGGCGGCCATCACTAATCCTCAAAGTGGTTGGTGCATGCGCCGCCACTATTCCTCCGGTCAGTCTCGAGCAATCAGCCTTTTTATGGCTTGTCTGATTGCAGTGGAAATATATCAGTTCTCTACGAGCGAAATCCTTGATGAAGTGACACGATTGTCCGCAATTAAATCAGCCCCCTCCCTTCTCGCGACAACTCCCCTCGTGAGACCTCCTACATTTGGCACAACGACCCCGGCCCTGATGACCTCTCGATCGCGAGTCAGCAGTCTTTGGCCTCTTTTCCTGGCCCTCCGATGTTTGTATCCATACTAGTCTCCGTGACCTTAGAAGCTCCAAATCAATCTTCCATTTCCGGGCTCTAGCAATCATATCCTCAAGGGTCTTGCACCCCGACAAGCTAACAAACTCTCTAATATCATCTCTCAGCATATCATGGTACCTTGTCTTCTTCATCTCCTCATCCACATTGTACTACAGGACCAATAGAGCTCTCTCCCGGAACTTGGCGGTGAACTCCGCCACAGTCTTCGTAGTCTAGCGAAGGTCCTGAAACTCTATCGCCAACGGCTACACTTTGTGATGGGTTTTGAGCATAACATCAATCCTATGGTGTTCATGCAACCATAATTGCTTTGATCTAGGTTTTTCTAATTTGAACATACAACATTGAATACCAAAGCAATAACCCTATTCTAACATACAAATATCGAAATTGACATATGAATAAGGTTAGAAACATTAACTTGATTGTTATGTAGCAATAACAATCACAATCCTTCTTGATCTTGACTTCTGAAAGCTTAGTGCCTCAAATGTTGCACCTCTAATGGAGTCACAAACACCACTAGCAACAAGGAAGAACAAGAGAGAGAGGAGAGGCTTAAAAAACGTCTAGGGTTCTCTTAGAACTCATTGGCACGAATTTGGGGAGCCTTGGGGTTCCTTTTATAGTTGAGGCTTCTAGGGTTATTGTAACGCCCGCAGATTCGGGCTAGTCAATTTAGAGACAATAAGCATCAAAAATGAGTTTTTGATGGAAGATTATTTAGAAGGAGTAATCTTAAAAAAATGGTAGTATATCTTACAAGGGTTCTGTACATATAAAGAACGTCGAAATCCGAGTTATAACGAAGAAATTATGCCACGTCGAAGTTTTACGGCAAAACTGGCACGACACCGGGAGACGTAAATAGTGAATTTACGATAGAGGACTTTTTGGCCTTAGTAATCTAAACGAAAGTCGTAGAATATGTTAAATCGGGAGCGTCCATAAAAAGAACGTCCAAATATGACTTCGTATGAGGAAGTTATGAATTTTCTAAGATTTGGCATAGAAGTGCACGACCCGAAACTCGAATTTTAGATCGGGCGGTTTTTGGCCTACACGACCTAAATGAGAGTTGAAGATCTCATTAATAGGAACTCAACGATAAAAATACAGACGAAAACGGAGTCCTTATGAACGAGTTACGAGTTTTTCGCGGTCATTTAACAATATAATCTCCTCCTACTGTTAAATTTAAGATCGGTCGAGAATTAGCCGACGGAGTCAAAATGAAAGTTGTAGATATTATTTTTACCTACGCGTGGATATAAAGAACGTAAAAACGGAGCTCGTATGCGAAATTTACGGATTTTAGAAGTCGGAAGTGTGTTGTGCGAAAATGGGTGACATGACACAATCTTGGCCATTGCTTTCTCCCCAAGTCTTGCCACCAGATGATGACATGTGGCACCAAGTTCAACCATATTTCACCCTATAAATAGAATCTCTCCCACCCTCATTTTATTCACATCTTTCCCATTCTTTCTTCTCTCTACACTCTCTCTAAACCTCCCAAAACTCCCCTAGCGCTAGAAGAAAGCCCCGAAGCGCTCGACGGCTCCGAAAAGAAGAGCTTTCGGCTCGGAAGTTCTGCCCTTGCAGAGCTCGGCTTTTAGCCAAACCCCCTCGTAGGTAAGATACGTCTACGCTATTTTAAATATAAGTATCGTTATAATATCTTTTTAACCACTCGCGGTACGGGGAATCCGGTTTGAAGAGCCGCCTGGGTTGTTGGATTTCAGAAGTGCTATATGCCAAAATGATTCTGCCCTCCGGTGTTTTATGACTGGCCCCTGTCTGTACATAGTGGTTGGAAAATATTATTTAAACGCTTATATAATAATAATAATAATAATAATAATAATAATAATAATAATAATAATAAGACTAATAATTAGTCATGGTAAATATTAGACTAAAATCTAGTGGTAATAATACTAGGTTTCGTCGAAGGAAATTATTTTAAAGTAAATAAAGAGCTGTCCGAGTATCGAGTCACCACCTTATCAAGTGAGTGCATAGTTACTTTCATCTTACACATAGATATGAAATATTTTATACAAATTACGTGTTATGTGTGCATATAACCTGTATGCTTGCTATCTATGCTGGATGAACGATTTTATACATGTTTTAAATAATTTAAACTGTATATGTATTTTATATCTACGAATATGTTAGGTAAAACATGGGTAGATGAATGATGAGAGATGAAAGATGATATGAGTGAACATTGGCAACTATAGACTTAGTGCCTAATAAATAACATCGACAGCTATGGACTTAGTGCCTATTGGATAAACGTCGGTAGCTACGGACTTAGTACCTGTTAGATAAACGTTGGTAGCTATGGATTTAGTACCTATTAGATAAACATTGGTAGCTATGGATTTAGTACCCGATGAATGAACTTTAGCAGCTATGGAATTAGTGCTTTACGAACGAGCATTGGCAGCTATGGACTTAGTGTCTGTCATATGAACCCTGGAAGCGATGGACTTCGGAATGAACGAATGCAAGATAGATGATTCTTAGGGTAGACCCTTAAGAATAACGAAGATAATGGGGATGGGTAATTGGGTTAATTGTTTAACGATTAAACATAATAATTATATTATTGTGGGTTGAAAACCCTATGTACTCACCAGGTTTCCCAACCTGACCCACTCAAACTTATTTGTATCACAGGTGTCGATATGAAGTTACATTACACTGAGAGATTGAAGAGATGTAGATCACTAGTGTAAATGAATGTAAGTTCTGTTTATGCTTATGTTTCTGTATTGACAATGACATCCCAAATGTTTTAAAAATGAATAAAAAATACATTTCTTCGGAAATGCTTTGATAACGTATTTATCATGTTTTACTGGGAACAAATTCCGCAACATTTTTTATCAAAAGAAGTACTCTGATTTTTTATAAAGCATAAACAAAATCGGTCTTTTCTGGCCGTGAAAATGGGGATGTCACAGTTATCAACTTGGAAACCCTAACTCCCTTGCTTAGGCCCTAAGCAACATATGGACTCATAATGGACAAGCCTTGGACGAAATCTTTATGGACTCTCATAGAGATTTCGTCCACCTTATACCAATAAGGTCGATGAGCCCAAACTATAAATATTACTGATTTACATAATCAGTCCCCGTTAATTCAATTAATCTCTTTTGACCACAAAATTAATTCTAAATTAATTTTTGACCAATATTAATTAAATAATATGATTTCTCGTTTAATACATCCTATCAGTTGCTAAGGTGAAGGCAACCCAAAAGGACCATGCTCATAATCGGGTCAAGTACATACCAAAATAGTTATGGGCTTAGACACCTAATCCAACAGTCTCCCACTTGGATAAGTCTAATAACTATTTTTCAAGTACGACTTCAGAACCTGATTAGCAATCATAGCTTTCAAAAGCCATTGTCGAACTCTGATCTTATAAGCAACGCGTCCTTTAGATAAGGGATCATATATTCCTCCATTCTACAAGATATCGTATGAACTGAGACACGGATTTTAATGATTCTCTATGTTCATGTGTTATTTCCCGATTTCTGATTTATGACAACTGACTAATTGAACAGATCAAATCAGTCCAGGCTTGGCCAAGCGCTTTGAGGTGTCATCACTAAATCATCGAGGGGCCCACATATATCGCTTTTATCCCTCTTAGGGTAAAAGGAACGGATAAACTTCGACTAAAATGCTTGCTTGTACTCACTCATCAAATCACACACAACAATATGTTTTATAACACCAAGTTACTGGTGCGTTTACATATGTCAATGTGCAACCGACTTGCAAACTACAACTCACATGTCTCCGTTTCAAGAATATAAGATATTATCGTCTCACTAATCACTCGTGATAAAATCCGTGAAGTGATTCAAGTGAGCGTGGGTTTAATCCAATACTCAAATCTTATTTCAGGAGCACTCATGAACACTGCAGCTGACTTTTGCTATGTCTAAAAACACTTTAGACAATCTACAGTTGGATTCATGACAGTCTTACCTCATTACCTACTTCCAAAGTATGATTGACTATGGATGTTTGAATAACCTAGTTATTCTGGAAATCAAAACATGCAAAGTGAAACACAAGAATAATCGAATCCAATATGATCTCAAGCTTTTGAGTATAAATAAAACACTTATTACTTAATCACCATATTGATTACACATTATTCATTGTATAATGTTTCGGTTAATCAACTTAACACTTGAATTGAAACAGTAGTTACCCCATGCTCCAAGCATGCATACTATGTTTACCTATGGTCCTTACTTTGTGAAATAAATCAATTGAACACAATACCAACGATGCTCATTTCACAAGTCCTAATCCTTATTATAAGTGTAAGAATACCAAATTCTTGCCACTATCAGAATATGTTGGATTCTAACATTTTATGCAATGATCCTTTTGCAATGTCATAGCACCAAAGTCACCAAGACTTTGCCAATGAAATTACAAAGTGCTCTATTGGAGATTGTTACAAGACAACTCTATAGACATGAAGTCTCAAATTCAAAGTATATTCCTTTGAACATTCTTCTTGCATAAAAGTTTCTAACTTACACATAGATTCTTAATACCCAACTCTCATTATGGAAACATTTCCATATTCACCATATGACAACTTATTCTTAATAAATTCCTGTATATTCATAATAATGCCAATATGTTCCATTAAATACTTTACTTCCAACTGCTCACAAGCGACCAATCCTTAGCGAACCTCAGATTGTCCTTGACATTTGTTTAATTATTTTAGTCATTTCTGGTTCTGGTCCTTTTTCCCTCTTAATTCCCTAGGCATTTGGAAAATCAGAACAGTCGGATATTACAACATATGCAATTGATCCTATACACGAAGCGTATGGGATACGATGCGCAATGAAAACGTGATACTTTACCAGTCTCTTGCCATAATATAGGATTCCCTTATGTTGAATCTTTTCAACATAACATCCATATATATCTTTTGACTAAGTTTGATTAAAATTTCTCGATCTAAGCTTTTAGATTTGAAATGAAGTATAATATTCTCTCCCTTAATTATAGCAAAACAATTTTTCAACCTCTGCAACTTTGCGAATTGAACCTTTTGTTTTCTATAATTAACATTGCTAACTCGCAATACTTAACATAATAATCATGCTCCCACTAACATGATAATTATTTCCTTACCAGCATAACACTTATGCTCCCACTAGCTTCGACATGTACTAGAAAACAACTGGACTTCTAGAAATCAATACTTATTGACTTTCTTACTAAAGTTCATATTTCTGATACGCCATGCTTCGATAAGACTTTATCTAAGCTCATACACCATTTATTAGAAAGCTCATATGCGTGTCTAACAATTTCAGAACTTACAACAATAAGTCTTAAATGTTAAACTAATTGCCAAGTCTCACAATTCGAACTATGAAGAGGGATGCCGTAATCATAATCGAATTTGAGAGTGCAATTTACACAATCTCTATCTCCTTAAAATCTTCCTAGTGAAAGCGTTTCCTCACAATCATTTTCATGAAGCGGAGAGAAACCTTATCACTTAGATTTTATGGTGTATGTGTTCCTATCCATGTGAATTTGTCATAACCATAGTCATAAGACAATGTTTGTGACAAATCCAAACTCATATGGAATGAACTTGTTCAATCTTAATTTCTTCCCATCTGGCAGCACATTGGCCTACCATGTCTTCCAAGCTGTTGCGCAGCTCACCCATACAGATCAATGGACTTTCATTGATTAAGGTGCTTTGGCTTCATGCATTCAAATGAGAACTCATAGAACTCACATGCATAGTCAACTTAACTGGAATGGCATAGAAACAAGAATGTGTCAACACGATAGGCTACAATCCTCAAGTCGTGTGCTAGTGTAAAACAATAGGTTAACTCTTGATAAGTTCTTGAAATCTTTTCCAAGATCTTTAAGACTCCCACTGACCTCTTGACATATAAGATTCTCTTGTCAAGAAACATTTCTTGACAAACAAATATTTAACAGTTAGTGCGTGTTCTTATCAAGATAAACACTTTACACAATTGGTCTTAGTTGGTCTTTGTCTTATCCAATACATCACAACTTACCAACTTCAAATGTGCAAGAGTAAGAAACTTTTCTACTCCACATTTGATGAGTGTTATAAACCTTCTTAAGATGATGTCACTCAAGTCACAATCTTGGAGTACGACTCTAAGACTTGATTTTGGAACGAATTATGATTCACCTTTTGATTTAACCATTCCAACAATTTCCAATTCCTCTTCTTAGCCATACTAGTGCACTAAGGTGTTTTTAGAGGATCAATTGTGACACGGTTTCATAATCACTAAGTTAATCATAAAATACGATACTTAAGTACTCTCCCTTCTTTTCAGATTGGAGAAACTTTTATCTTTCTGCCTAATTGATTCTTCTTATTCGTTCTACTATTCATTGTAACTTTTCCAATGATTCAGAATTACACTTAATCTTGTAAGTATAACCATGTTCACTAAACTTTTAGTAAATCATGACGAATATTCTTATTTGTTATTTGTGGTGGACCTGACCAATATACAACAATGTGTACTAGATCTCCTAGTCCTTCACTTGACTCTTTGTCAAGGAATTAGTCTTAATTTTCCAAATACGAAGGTTCTCATTCATCATTCAATACCAGTTGCATGATTCCAAGTTTCTGTCCAATTGAAACTTGGGCGACGAGAATCATTCCTTATTTAGAAAATTTCTTACACTATCACAAATGACATAATAAAGAATCACATCCATTTCAATATTCCTAACAATAGAAACATACAAACATCAATTTTCACAAAAGTCATTGCAAGGATATATATAAATAAGACAAAAATCAAAATTTATTTTATTTATAAAACGCAGAAAAACTTGTCCTTACAGTGCAATTACAAATGAAAACTATGTTACTAAATATTCCTAAGTAATCTATCATAACTCTAAGCAGCAGCTCAAAAATCCAATCACTGAACCATGCGATCGAAATCCATTTCTTTGTGATCAAACTCAGCTCACTCTTCCTTTAAGCTTCCTTTATTTTCTTCGATCCTACAAAACATCAAAATGCAATCTTATCACATCGTGTATTAATAATCTACAAATAGGAACTTAATAGAGTTAAATAGTGGATTTACCTGAAGCTGAGTCATACATCTTGACTCTCCCATCTTCGCGATCCTTCAGGTAGATATGGCAGCTTCGCATCCAATGCCCCTTCTCTTGGCAGTAGAAGCAAACAGATTTTTTTGGAACAGCACATGGGACAATCTCAGATTCAGCCTTTCTCTTTACCATCCGGTTAAACGGTTTGACCATGGCCAATCCCTTTCCATTGGGAAGAGAAGACTATTCTGGACTTCCAATGTTGCCATCGTCAATATCCATGGAAGTTTGGGAGGTTGGCCTACCAGTCAAATTTGCCTTACTAGTGCGCCAAATTATTGTTGATTCACCAGCAATAAGCAAATATATAAGATCAATGAGGGTCACGTCATGGTCCATCATATAGTACTCTCTAATGAACTCACTATATGATTCGGGAAGTGATTGAAGAATCAAGTCAACATCTAGCTTCCTTGAGACAATGACACCCAACATTCCCAACTTGTCAATGTGTGACTTCATCTCCAAGACGTATGCACACATAGACTTTCCATTTCTTGTCAATAGGGCTTAAGTGACCTTGACCTTTTCAAGTCTTCGAACATGTGGGTCATGGAGAACTATTGGAGGAGGTGAAGGAAGTGAAGCATGATTTCCATTTCCACGATCCAATCGTGGAATATCATATTCAAGTGGAAAGCTTTTTCCAAAGGATTCAGGAAGACCATAGTTGTTAGAATTTGACATCTACAAAACGGGAGAAATTCAAGTTAGTTGTTTGGATCCTTAATATAACACCCAAATGAAATATTAAGGCTAGGACCCAACACAATATTCTACAACTCGGAAGAGGGATGCCGTAATCCAGTTGCAGAATATTTGAAGGTAGGTAAATGACGATTTACCAATTTCCACCATGAAAAACGAAAAATGAAAATTAGGTTTTAAATGAATTGAAACTCCTAGATCTTTTGAGATTTATTGAATTTTTCAATGGCATGTTTAATCTCGGTTATGCCCTTCAAGTTTGTGACTGGGATACTGAGGATCACAAACAAGGTGTGAATAACCATGCAAATTAGCTTGGTACTCTCGAAGACGTACATCATCTAATCAATGTGTCGGTTAACCACACACGCTCCATTGATCTATGATAATCTACTACGAGCTATCCATTGCCATCCTTCATTGGTCGCATATTAGTATGTCGGTTAACCACACACGCTCCACTAACGACTAACAAGGTGCAATGTGCAATTTCATGGATTAGCACCAAATTCACATTTTTCCTAAAGTAACTAAGATTTGGGAATTTATAAAAGTGTTTAGTTACTTCGTATTTCATTATACTTATAATGGAAGGTTGTGTCCTATTCTACCCGTTGGGCTAACGACCCTCCACTAGTCAAGGGTGCGGTGGGTAAGAGTGGATACCCAATGGCAGTCATTTTACAGGTCGCTTCCTTAAACACCCCTTATAGACCAGCTTCGTGAATGAGGCCTATTAACGGTAAGACTGACTTTTAACTCATACATATATAATATTAGACTTTTAATTTTATATAGTATAAGGGTGTATTTTACACTTTTAAAATACTAGGTGGTTTAATCTATTAATAAATTAACCTTTTAATTTTATTAATCTTAAACCATATTATTATGGATTCATTAATTTTCTCTTTTAATTAAACACTTAATTAATTTAATAAAACATAAGGGTGTAATTTGAAACTTTTTCAAAATATATCTTTTAGATCAAATTTTTAAAAAAATAATTAAATATCATATAACTATCACATAATTTGACCTAATCTATTTTTCTTACAAGATAATTCAAATCAAAATATAAATAATTAATCTTTATCTTATAAAACAATTAATTATCTTAAATTGATAATTATCCATTAATTTGATTAGGATATCAATTACCATAATTAAAAAATCTGATTTTTATTTGGAAAAACAATTTATGGTAATTATCCAAATCAAATTAGGGAAAAAATTTCAAAATCTGCTATCAGACTGTGTTCACGAGGTGAGTTTGGTCAGATTCGAAATTCGCAATTTTTTCAGCTTTGAAAACTTAACTTTTGCATCATATAATAGAAAAACTACCCTAGGCTCTGATACCACTGATGGGTTTTGAGCATAACATCAATCCTATGGTGTTCATGCAACCCTAATTGCTTTGATCTAGGTTTTTCTAATTTGAACATACAACATTGTATACCAAAGCAATAACCCTATTCTAACATACAAATATCGAAATTGACATATGAATAAGGTTAGAAACCTTACCTTGATTGTTATGTACCAATAACAATCACAATCCTTCTTGATCTTGACTTCTGAAAGCTTAGTGCCTCAAATGTTGCACCTCTAATGGAGTCGCAAACACCACTAGCAACAAGGAAGAACAAGAGAGAGAGGAGAGGCTTCAAAAACGTCTAGGGTTCTCTTAGAACTCATTGGCACAAATTTGGGGAGCCTTGGGGTTCCGTTTATAGTTGAGGCTTCTAGGGTTATCAACTTGGAAACCCTAATTCCCATGTTTAGGCCCTAAGCAACATATCGACTCTTAATGGACAAGCCTTGGACGAAATCTTTATGGACTCTCATAGAGATTTCGTCCACCTTATACCAATAACGTCGATGAGCCCAAACTATAAATATTACTGATTTAAATAATCAGTCCCCGTTAATTCAATTAATCTCTTTTGACCACAAAATTAATTCTAGATTAATTTTTGACCAATATTAATTAAATAATATGATTTCTCCTTTAATACATCATATCAGTTGCTAAGGTGAAGGCAACCCAAAAGGACCATGCTCATAATCGGGTCAAGTACATACCAAAATAGTTATGGGCTTAGACACCTAATCCAACACTTTGATGGCTGGTGAAAACTCCAATCGAAACTGCATCACAAAATCATCACAATTCATGGACGTCACGGCCACCGATCCCACAATATGACCAACATCCTCCCACCAATCACGAGATCGGTCCCTCAGAAGGCAAGATGCGAATCCTACCTTCGACCCCTCACGGAAGAAGCTAGTTTGCTGAGAATTCTCCATGTCAGCGATCGATTTGCAGCTAGCAATAGGGTCCTTAGCTCCAAAAAACTAGGGAACTCCACAAGCCTTGAACTCCCGAAATGAGAGAATCCGCGCCCCTAACTGTCCTGTCGTGATCTCGACCCTAAAGGCCTCGATACGCTCATCTAAGATCTTCATGATCCCCTCCATGATGGCACCAAAAATCACAGGGGTGGCCTCCATAATACCACTGTAACATCTAAGATTTATCAGGTTTGCTTTTGAACACTTGAGTTTGATTTAGTTGCACATTAGGCCCCCCGAAGTTAAATCTTGAAATTTTGGTATGGATCGTGTACGCGGGGCGTACATCCTTGTACGCTTGGCGTAATGGACTCCATGTGAGTACGTTGCGTTTACTCCTGTACGTTGGGCGTATGTGGCTCAGACCAAAAACCCTAAGTGTAACGCCCTGTGACAACTCGAAAATCCTTGCCTTGTAAGTTCAGCCATTCAATCCAACCGAGTGTCAGACTCATTCCTACTATCTTTTAGCCTTGTTTAGAGTCTATTTAAGGGTAAAAAAGCTCATTACATTCAAGCATTGGGTATAGGTTTGAGTTGCGTAAGTTCTTCGCATCGAAATCGAGCCGAACACTACATTATAGGGAGTGTACGGCCGTACACATGAGTGTACGGCCATACATACTTGTGTGTGCAGCCGTACACCCATGTTGGCCGTACACCCCCTCCATAAGAGTGATATCCCTTCATTCCTAAGCCATTTCTTCAGTTTCCAAGTCAAGAACTCGAGTTTTCTCTCAACTATCATCAAGCTTTTCACCCCGGTCTTCAAGAATGTAAGTTTTCTTCCGTTTTGATTTGTTGTTATTCTTCTTAACCTAGTAACATCCTTTGATTTCATCCATTGGAAATCATCTTTTGATTAGATCTTCAAATCTTCAACCATTTCACCAAGAACACACACTTGTTCTTGGTGATTGTGAGCCCTTTTGAGCCTCCAAATCGTAAGTACTCCTTCCCTATGCTTAGTACATGATAGGAACACTAGTTTAACACCCTTAAAACGACCAAAACTCAAGATCATAAGGAGTGTACGGCCGTACACCCATGTGTGGTCGTACACCCCTCAAACACCCCTAAAGGGCCTCCAAAATGCAATTCTAGCTTCAACACTTGATGAGCAATAGTCCCACAAGCTTCCCTATCATTCAAATAAGCTTTTGTGCACTTGTTACCATGAGTGTACGGCCGTACACTCCATGGCCGTACACCCATGGCCGCACACTCCATTTAGTGGCCGTACACTCCCCTTAGATGAATCACATGTGATTCTAACACTTGGTCCAAGTGTTTCCTAGTCCCTAAAGGTGTTTCCTTGCATGTGGTTGCTTCTAAACACTATATTCATGCCAAAATATGCCATTATATTTCATTTAGGACTCGTTTATGTCTCGGGACTTCATTCGTGGAACTTCTCATCCTTACGCGCATATTCGTTTGAATCACCCACATAAGGTAAGTTCATACCCCTATAATCAATCTTTTAAACTGTTTTAAATGCTTTTAAGGGGGGATACAAGTTGAACACAATGATAATTGTGTAAATGTTTGTTATAAACATCTTTCAAAAGATTACTTATGCCTTTTATAAGTGATCAAAACATTTCAAAAACTCTTTTTAAGTTATGTTACTTTATAGTTTATAAAACTCCGTTTTTAAAGTACAATCATAACTTAGTAGATAAACGAGTCTTTTCAATAACAGTTCAAGTAAACATACTAGTAAACTATAGTAGGTATAGTTTAGGGGTTCAGTTCATACTAGATGCTAGATCATACTATAAAGAGAAACATGGAGGAAGATACAATACAACAGAGAAACACACTATACACTATACACTATAACAGAAAGAATATACTAAATGCTATAGCAGAAGAACAATACAGGATCTAATTATACCAATAATCACTAACTCATTGTTCTAAACAAAAGGTGATAGTAAATTGGGTATACATGATCATATAACTTTAATGTGAATTTACACGGCCTAGCAATTTGTTTGCGGAAGTCGCGTTTGGTCCCCAGAATCTCTTGTAGGGAGAGCGTATAGTATGGGTACTACTCATTACATTATGACCTTAATAAAACAAACATGTTTTAAGGTAATCAGTACGTCAGGATGTCAATTCAAAAGACAACTGTGTACTTACATTTTCCCATTACTTTCATATTGTGACAGTTCCACTTGAAATTTAATGCAAACTATTTTCGAGTTAAGTAGTTATAAACTATGGAAAACTTACATCTTTTCAAACTACAAACAGAACAGTCGAGTCTAGTACATTCCGTAGAAAGAGGCCTATAATGCTAAATTTATGATTCCTTAGTTTATACATCAGGAATATATATTAATCGGATCCGAAAGGTAGTAGGATGTGTGCTTTCCGCTTCATTTCCTGTTCCTTGTTTGGTTGTGGGCTTAGAGCAGATTCACCCAGCCTACTATCTATCCGATCTTAGCTATATATATGTTCTGTATACACCAAGTAATCATAAGGGGTACCAGGTATGGGTCAGGTCATAGGACACTAATTCAATGCACAGTTTTCTAGTACAAAACATACTTTTCAAATAGAACATTTGATATTCAAAACTATAAACTTAACCAGTAATGGGTTTAATCCATTTTATTAAACCAGTATAACTTAAAGGACCTTAGGTGGTTAATTCTATAATACCTTAGTTTATACATTAGGGTTATATATAATTAATACCCGATAGGTAGTTAGATGTGTGCTTTCCGCCTCATTTCCTGTTCCTTGTTTGGTTGTGGGCTTAGGGCAGATTCACACAATTAACTATCTGTTCGATATTAGATTATATATAGCTAGTATAAACTAAGTGATTATAGAAGGAACCACTGTGGTACCATTTTTACTAAAAGAAATAAGGGTTTTCTTAAAGAATCTTTTCATCAAATATAAAGGAACTATTACAGTTAACTCCGTGAGTACCAAGTGAATACGACAAAGTTATATACAACGATGATCTAACAAACAATGAGATGTGTGCCTTCCGCCTCATTTCCTGTTCCTTGTTTGGTTGTGGGCTTAGGGCAGATACACACAACCGATTGTTTGTGTACTCTGGGTTTTATATAACTTGTATCCATTTAGTACTCATAGAAAGGATTGTAGAGTCATTTTTACTTAACTTTCATCAAAGCATGAAATATAGGATTTTCTGGAGGAACAGACGAACTTTTCTAAACATAACTTACAACTTACTACAACTTTCTTACAACTTACTTACATCGCTAAAATCTTATGAACTCACCAGCTTAAATGTTGATCTACTCTTTCAAAATAACTTGTATTCTCAGGAAACCAGTAGACAGGTACGCGCATTGGGATTCAGAAGATGGAGTATAGCTTCATGTTTTATTTTGTTATTTACTTTGTAGTCTATGTTATGTGAACCACATACTTTGTAAGCACTTTCTTTCTAATGAAATGGTTGTTTATTACTTTGCTTACTATGATGCATGTCTTGTGATACTAAACATGACGTCCTCCACCCCCGAACGTTTCCGCCATTCCGGTTTTGGGGTGTGACAGATTGGTATCAGAGCCTGGTTTATTGTGAACTAAGTATATCAACCGATAAAAGATATACAGCTATAAATATAATGGGGCCGAAGTGCTCTAGATAATAATATATTTTAAATATATAATGATACCTTATAAAAGTATACATACATGCTTATACATATATACATACTAGAACAAGTATCACAAGAAGAACAGAACATAACTATTTAAAGGTTGAACACTGCGATCAAACCTGGACAGTTATGTAATCATAGATAGGATCAATATAGCCTGATCAACTATATTCATCCGAGATGTGACCAACATGTGTTTGGGAGTGATGTGCTGTTGCAACAGTCTTAAAACTTACCTAACTCTATTCAAGAGAATTCTAGATCAGAACATAAAGATAAGATACTATGGGAGTATTTTATGATACTATAACACGATAACTGGTTTAGAACATACCAAGTACATTACATTAAAATATTATAGGAGTATTTTAGGCACTATATAAATAACTTATATGATAACTTAAAAGACCCTTACGGATAGGTCTATAATCTTGCAATGTATATTCCCAAGGTTTTATATAATTGAGATTTTATAGACTTAGAATTTGTGATCTACGCTTCACTACCTGTTCCTTGTTTGGTTGTGGTTTTGGAGTAGGATCACTTATTCGAAGGTCTATTTAATCTTAAATTATATACAACTTGTATACGTTGTGCAATTATAGGAGGACTCTGTAAGGATCACCCCATAATGTTTCACTTAAATCTCATAGATTCTTTAGACACTTCCATTCTCGCACGACAAACCCAGATAGATGTAACCACTTCCTCATATCAGTCAACAAAAGATTCAAGGAGGAACAAGAGCAAGTTCATGAGAAGTTTTCAAAGAAGGATCAACCGAAGTAACCAAAACGTCTTATGCGTCACACTAATAAATAATAATCTTGATTAACTTAGTGAGTTAGTGGAAACACTGCTCATACTATGTGTTAGGATTATTTTCTTTACATGCAACTGGTAACAGTTATTCAGGTCACATATATTCATTCGAGGATAGCCATTTCTAATTCATAAAGTTTATTTTGTATAGACTTCCTTTATCAATTGTTTCCAGAACCCGATACACTCAGAACTAGGATAACCTTGTCTTTCAGCTTTCGGCTTATATTCACTGCTATAAACTTATTCCATCTCATCTTTGTATTCTTTTAGCAAAGATTCCTCGTCACAGATCAAACAGACGCACTACTTCGATAACTCCAACTCCAACGCCATAATTCGATCTTGTTGCTCTCCAAGCAACGATATCCTCCGCAGTGGCAACTGCTCTAGCTCACTTCGACGAAAGTGATACCTTCGGATATGGTAGCGGTACCCACTTAGCCAACCCCGAAGATTCTCACGGACACCCAAGAGAGTGTTCGTACAAGGACTTCATGAGCTGCAAACCCAATTCCTTTAATGGAAATGGTGGATTCATCGCTCTGATGTGATGGTTCGAGAAAACAGATTCGGTCTTCGAAATTTGTTCGTGCCCAGAAGGGAGCAAAGTAAAGTTTACTGCCTGCACCTTCTGAGATAGAGCCCTAACATGGTGGAATAGCCATGTTAAGTCACTGACCCTATCAGTGGCTAACTCAATGGGTTAGGAGAACCTAACAGAGTTAATGCTAGAAGAATACTGCCCGTTGGGCGAAATTCAAAAGCTGGAACAAGAACTGTGGGAGCACACTCTGGTCGGCTCAGACATAGTGGCCTACACTGACAGGTTTAGCGACCTGGCAGCACTATGCCCCGGGATGGTTACCCCAAAGAACAAGAAGATAGAAAGATACATATGGGGTCTGTCTGCCCCGATCCAAGGAGATGTGTTGTCTTCTAACCCAGCCATATTCGATAGTGCCAAACGCCTGGCCCAGCGACTCATTGACCATGGAGTCTGACATGGTGTAGAAGTCCCTGTTCTCGAGCCATCAAAGGGAGAGGACTATAAACGGAAGTCGGGGAACAAGAGGAAGAAGAAGCGAACAACACAGGAACCCCCGCAAGAGCAACAAACGAGTACTATGTACGCCGCCACAACGCCTACTACTCCAACACCTGCCAGTTGATATGCTGGAACTCTCCCAAAGTGTGATGGTTGTAACTATCACCACACCGGAGTATGCCGGGAAATGCAGTGTCTGAACTGCCACAGAAAGGGACATACAGTCCGTTTCTGCAAGGCACCGGCTCAACCGATCTCCCAAGTCCCCAGAGTTGAAGAAAACCAATCCTGTTATGGCTGTGGTGGGAATGGACACTATAGGAGGGACTGCCCGATAACAAAGAACTCAGGAGCGGATGGACGAATTCTGATGATCACGGCAGGAGAATCAACCCCGGAGTCGCCAGCGAGCAGCGGTACGTTTTCGAATTAAAGAATTATTTTAAAAATTAATTTATATTTATATAAGATTAAAACTTGGGGAAAACACTTAAAAGTAATTATAATAACTCATTTATTTAAACAAGTCACGGTATACAAGAGAACTAAAATATCCGTTCAGAGAAGCTATGATTGCTTAGTATGTGCATCAGGGTTGTGCATAACTAAGATTTTGCAGACTTAGAGTGAGTGATTCCGCCTTAATTCATGTTCCTTGTTTGGTTGTGGATTTGAGGCAGAGTTACTCAGTCGACTGTCTAATTCATCTTAATTATTCATAACTTGTATATTCTAGGCGATCATGGTGGTACCGAGGAGGATCGTAGTACAAAGTATCGACACTAGTTATCAAAGCACTTTCACAGTATGTACTCGCTCATCGCGGTAAGATACGTAGAAGTTTTAACATCAAGGGGAAAACAGAAAGCACTAAAACGTTTACAAAGAGTACATTGTCGAGCACATTAGGGGTACATCATCGTATAACAAACATTTCTTTCAAATCGACCAAACTTTTGTTTAGTAAAGAGTCTGTTGCTATCATTCGTCATGAGTTGGCGTGGTCCTCACCATACAAAGTTTATATGTTTCTATCGCCTTAACCGTCAAGTTCACGAAACCTTCGTCATTCGTATCGACATTCCGACCTAGACCTCAGTTTTGTCGCTCGTATTCTAAACCCCGAAGTACTCGTGCGAAGAGTACTTTGTCCTCCGAAGCCTTGCCGCCGTATGTTCAGCAGACCTTCCCGAAATACCACTCGTCCAGCAGACCAACTTCGAGCACAGAGGATAGGGACGAATACAACCCACCTATCACTATTCAGTGTATACGCAAGGGTGGTATATGATTATGATTACGCAGATTTAGTATGTGTGCTTCCACCCTATCTCATGTTTCTTGTTTGGTTGTGGACCTGGGGCAGAGTCGCACATCCGACCGTCTAACTAATCTTAATTATATACGACTTGTATACACGGGGTAATGATAGATGGACCAAGTATGAATCCTATCATGAATAGTAGGGCAAAGTTTTCAGGTCTACGAGTAGGTATTCTGCCAATCAAAGGAGCGTAACCCCAGTAGTCCTGCTAATGAAATGGTTGTTTATTACTTTGCTTACTATGATGCATGTCTTGTGATACTAAACATGACGTCCTCCACCCCCGAACGTTTCCGCCGTTCCGGTTTTGGGGTGTGACACGCCCTGTTCCGAATCGTGTTCCTGATTCGGGACTGTGGCTTGATGATGGGTTAGCTTCGTTTTGGACTTGTCTTTTGGTTTGGGCTCTTAATGGGCTAAGGACTTGAGAGTAATGGACTTCTGGTTGGGCTTGCCTTGCTAGGCTTTCCCTAATGGGCCTTGGATGATGAATTGGGCCTTAGTGGGCCCAATGTAGTTAAGTATTGATTGGGCCCAATGGGCTTGGTCCTTTGGGTCATCGGAAAGTCTTTGGTTCAGAAAAGTAAATGGGATTTAGGAAAAGACCCATGTAAGGGTTTGGGCCACATTTGGAAAATTGGGCCATTGATGGACTTTATTGGATTTTATGGTTTTGGGCTTCAGGCATGGACTAATTAGATCAAGGGTAAAATGGTCATTTTACCCTAAGAAGGATTTCTAAGTTTGGACTAAGTGATGTTTTGGTACGGATAGCTCGGGGTGCCGAAGGAGTAGCAGTTCGGGGAATTGCCAGTTATCTGCCAGAGGAGTATCAGCAGGGCTTCAGCAGTGCAAAGTATGTCTCCTCACTATTTGTATGGGTCTACGGCCATAATGCCAGTCCATTTAGTTTATGTATGGTAGGAAGACCCAGGGGTTATCCCTAGGCACTATGTATGAAAGACCAGGGGGTGGCTCCTGGCACACAATATGCTATTATGTATGATAGGAAGACCCAGGGGTTAGCCCTAGGCAATATGTATGAAATACTAGGAGGTGGCTCCTGGCACACTGTATGCTCATTAGTTAAGTAGAGTAGTATGTATGCTAGTTGTCTTTGTGATACTTGCATGGAAGACCAAAAGGCGGCTCTTGGCACTTGTCTGTAAGACCCAGGGGTGGCCCCCGGCTTGGCAAGAAAGACCACATGGCGGCCCGTGGCATAACAACAAGACTATGTGCGGTACATAGCACCTTATTTGATATATGATTGAGACGTATGGATTACAGTATGTATGGCATGTATGGCCCAGTTGATATGTATGGTCTGTGGTATTTGGAGAACTCACTAAGCTTCGTGCTTACGGTTTACAGTTTTGGTTTCAGGTACCTTCAGTTTTCAGAAAAGGAGCTCAGGACGATCGCAACGCACTCACCCATATTATTCCGCATTATGTGATCTTTGGGATTAGACTTTGAAGTTTATTTTAAATGAAACGTTTTCAATATTCGGAACAAAGTTGTTAAGTGTTTTTCTTATATTAAAAAAAATAGCCTTGAATTTTGGGATGTTACAAGTTGGTATCAGAGCCTTGGTTTGAGGGATTCGGACATACTTTCAGGTGTGTCTGAACTCAAAATGAGGACGCGGTAAAAAAATCAAAAGAAGAATCATTTTTATAAAAAGAGTTTTAAAAAGAGAAAAAGGGGGTGATGCGTTCAATCGACCGAGCTCAAGTAAGTGGTTCCCAAAATACCAATACATGTTTGTTATGTGATATGATATGATTATGTGATTCGCAAGCTAGATTAGAGTTAAGATCTAGCAAGGATGCCTTTGTATGTTTATATGAGCTTGTAGAATTGCATGCTAGAACTGATCAGCCAGTGGTAGGATAGTCTGTTTAGGTTATGCCTGATTGTATGAGCCTTGAATTACATGCTAGTATAGATTCTTGATAAGAGGATAGAATGGTTTGATTGGAGTATGATGGTTAGATTTACCATTGTCTGAATGTTGTTTGCTTTGTGCTTTGTGGGATTCTTAGTGATGTGAGTTAGCTACTAAGTGAATATGCTAAGTCACATGGGACACATGTCGGATAATATCAGAGTGATGGACTTGACCCTATTGCGCAGCTCTTGTTTGAGTCCAACCGTTATAGGGATGAGTCTTTTACTCGAAGGATTATCTGATCTCTGTTGCATGTGGCTATATTCATGAGGTAGCTAGTTGACATTACTGGGAATCTTTCAGCAGCTGAGGATTGGGTGGGTTCGGGAACCTAGGAAAGCCTGGGATATGTTTCAGTGAGCCTAGCGGTACGGTATAGTGAGTTTTGGTGTTTGTGTTGAGAAGGTGACTTAGAGGATTCGGGATGATTGCTGAGGAAAGTATGGATAGGTGTGGAAGGTAGTATTGGGCCCGTACTACTGAAAGCACAGGATCCATACTCGAATCGGTGAAAGTCTTGGAGAATGTAAGAAGTTTATAGGTAAAGGACCCTTGGTTATGTTTTGACTCTTGGAATGTTGTATTTCAGTTGGAGATGAGCTCTCATGGAGATGGTCCAGGATCGGGTTCTGGCTCAGGTGCAGACGTTGAGCAGATTAGCGAGCAGTTGCAAGAGTTTATTTCATCAGAGATTTCTCGTTGTGTTTCAGAGATAGTGGATGAGCGCTTGGGCGCATTTGATACGGAGGTTATGGCTATCATTGGAGCTCGCACACTGACTTTCCGGGAGTTCCGTGCTTGTGGAGCCCCTGCGTTTCATAGGGAGAGGGATCCCATTATCAGTAGGAGATGGTTAGCAGATATGGCTAATGCATTCAAGACGAGTTTCTGCCCCGAGGAGGCAAAGGTCAGATATGCTTCCTGCCTGTTGAAGGATCGGACACGTGATTGGTGGGAAGAGGTCGGTAGTGAGTTGGGTGATGATGTGGTCGATGCTATGTCGTGGGATGACTTCTCGACTAGGTTCCGAGCTGAGTTTGCACCAGCGATAGAGGTACATCAGTTGGCGCGAGAGTTCCTGGATCTCCGCCAAACTACGGAGACTGTGGCAGAGATCACTGCCAAGTTTCGGGAGAGGGCATTGTTGGTACCACAAGATGTAGCAAATGAGGAGATGAAGAAAGTAAGGTACCACGACATGCTGCGGGATGACATCAGGAAGTTCGTGAGTATCTCAGGGTGCGAGACCCTGAATGACATGATCTCTAGAGCCCGAGAACAGGAGATTGATTTGGAGCACATTGAGAAGAGGATGCCAGATCAGGTGTATACTTTGGAGGGTACCGGGAAGAGACCCAAGACTTCAGATCAGCGATTGGTAGGCCGGCAGGGCCGAATTCAGTGGATCACGTGCAGGAAACTACACGAGGGAGTTTGTCGCTCCAGGGGTTCAGGTTGCTACAAGTATGGCAGGGGTGGTCACGTCAGCAGGGACTGCCCGCAGGGGGCAAGCCCATTATGTTTTCACTGCGATCAGGTGGGCCACAAGAAGGCCGACTGTCCGACGATGAGGGGAGGGGTAGTAAGCACGTTTCCTCCGGACATTTTGAGGATCACTGATGGACGAAAGTAAAGGACAGGAGCCCCAACAGAGAGGAGTCGGACTTTGCAGTGATATGCAGGAGATCCGGATTACAGCAGGAAATGTTTCAGGTATGTATCAATTGCTCTTTTCGATTCTAATGGTATTATGGTTGTTCTTGCCTCGGTCTCGGGTAAGAGTATGTATGAGTTATCTTCCTGTTTGTATTCAGATTGTATTTGTGAAAAATATCATATGCCAATTGCATACCGGGAATTATTAGTAGCTAGTGTAAGGTCATTTCCTTTTTTCTGGTTCGAAGTGTTCAGTGTTATCTCAGTTACGGCCGAGATCAGTTCAGGAGCATCATGAGAATATCTGCAGTCAAGGTTCAGCAGGATGGTTATCCACTAACGCTGGGATTCGGTGAAGTTCAGTCTTTGTGCTAGGGATAGCTTTTGGAGGCATCAAGAGAAGCAGTCTATCGCTAAAGAAGTTGCTCTGAGCATCGGCTAATTGAACTTTAAGGTTGGTAGGGACATAAAGTTAAGCTTATGGGGTCATTACTATTGGGATTTCAGAAGGTATTCATCTAGTCTTTAGTGATTATGCGATCTTTGTAATGGGCTAGTAATGGATCGCTAGCAAGATTAGGCGTTGGTAGTTAGCGTGTCTATCGTGTAAGGAAGGAAGGAATGGGAATCCTCCGATTCTCGCGTGCCGTGAAGACTTAGTCGAAACTAAGTGGGGGAGAAACGATCATGTACTCAGAAGCAAGAGCGGTTTTGAAAATGGGATAAGTTTTGAATCCTTGTCAGATAGAAAGACTGCCCAAGCGGCTGTATGGATTGAGGATAGTGTGAATTGGAAGTTCGGAAAACTTGTCCATAGTGAGATCGCGTTCTCGGATGTTTGATAGCAGGCTTCAGAAAAATTAGATTGGGAATTTCAGTTGGGACATGAGTTCAACTTGGGATATTAGAACGTGCATGTATGCTCGACCGTGGGTGTGTTCGGATTAGTAGTCAGCGGAAGACCATGGTCAACGGTTGAGTCAGTGTGGAAAGTGTTGTAAGACTGCGGGTTAGACGTAGCATTCACTAGAAGCCATTCAGTGTGGAAAGTGTTGTAAGACTGCGGGTTAGCCGTAGCATCCACTAGCAGTCGGTCAGTGTGGAAGGTGTTGTCAGACTACAGGATAGCCGTAGCATTCACCAGTGGGCAGATAGTGTAGAAGTGCTGTAAGACTATGGGGTGGACCATAGCGTTCACTAGTTGGCAGATGGAGTAGGAACATTGTAAGACTACGGAGTGGCCTGTAGCATTCGTTTATTGGTATAGTAAGACTGCGGGGTGGCCTGTAGCATTCATTAGTGGTCATTTAGTATGGAAGCGTAAGACTGCGGGGTGGTCTGTAGCATTCGCCAATCCCTATTTGGTAGTGAGAATGTGGCAGATGCGTGATTCGCTCATGGATTTCTTTGGATGGTTTAGGCCAGGGTAGGACAGCCGCACGGATGTGAGTAGGCCATAGTATGATTGGATTCGGAAAACGGTAGGTCGTTGGAGACCAGGAGTGATGTAAGACTACAGTGGTTCTGGTAGCATTTACCTTTTGTAGTAGATTCGGTAGCGACGGGTATTCGGACAGTATGATCTGGAGGATCAGCAGGAATAATGGACCCATGAGTGGCAATACGATTGGGGCAAGTTTGGATAGCCTAAGTTCTCTTCGGAAGTCGCGGGAGGCGACTATGAGGCTGCGCTTTAGCTCAGCAACCGAGTAGGAATCGAGTATTCTGGATAGCGACGGTAATTTGGGATTTCGTGAAGAGTAGCTGGTGGACAGGAAAATGCTAACACTTACAGTTGGATTACATAATCTCAGAGTATTTGATTTGACCTGGTTACGCAGCTCTCGTATGAGTCTAACCGTTCCAGGGATGAATCTTCTAACCGAAGGATTATCTGAGCCTTCTGTCAAGTATAAGTATTATGCAGCTAGTTATGGTTAGTGGCTTTGTTTCCATAGGTTATATCAAGGTAATCAGGGTTGGAAGTCCTATGGTTGATCAGTTGTTCGATGAGGTTAGAGCATGGTAACATTGCAGTGTAAGCGGTCCGTCAAGGAGACATACCATTATGGAATTTAGACTTTGGGAAGGCAGAAGTGGTTTACAGAAGCTTGAAGTTCATTCTTCAGGATGGAAGTTGGGATCGGTTCGGTTGAATTGAGAAGGTTGGTTTATGCGCAGGATCAATGGTTGCGTTCCGCAGATCAGTAGTTTTGGATATGGGTATTAGTAAAGAGTGATTTCGAGGACGAAATCTAAGTTAAGTGGGGGAGAGTTGTAACGCCCTGTTCCGAATCGTGTTCCTGATTTGGGACTGTGGCTTGATTATGGGTTATCATAAGGCTTAGGGCCTTTGAAAGAGAGAGATCTAGACCCATTTAGGTACGGACGATGTATTGGAGGTAATCCGGGAGTTGGGTGGTGCATTGGAGCCAAGGGGCATATCGGTACAGTGGAAATTCGAGCTCTTTATGAATTTTGGATTTTCGTTCAGAATGTTTTGAGGTGAGCATAAGTTGATAGATGCGTGGAGCTTCTCGCCACCTTTCCGTGGATATAAAGAACGTCAAAAACGGAGTTGAAACGAAGAAGTTATGGTCGTTTGAAGTTGGAGTGGTCAAGGTGAGTGATCGTTGACGTGTTGACCAAGTTCATTTAAGGCTCAAGACGTGAGACGCACCTGATGCACCAAAACCCTTATTTTCGGGTATTTAAAGGTATGGGATGATTAGGGTTTCTTCTCCTCAGCCTCCTTCACTCCCAAATCACTGAAAAAACCCTAATTTCGGCCTTCTTGAGCACTTGAGCCATTGTTGGTGGTGTTGGTGTGTTATAGTGGTTGATTTATTTGAAGAAGAAGAAGAAGAATCTCTTGGGAAGTTCCTTTTGGCAAGATAAGCTCCTCCTAGTGACACTTTTGAGCTCATAAGCTTCTGTAAGTCTCAAATATCCCACCTTTCTCCTTCAATCTTGCTAGATCTAGGTTGTGGTGACCTTCTTTGCATAGGATCTTGAAGTATCGTGCATGGGGTCCATAAAGTTAGCAACTTTATGGACCATTGAGGCATTTGCTATGCTAGAACCCCTAGATCTGGATTTTGGTGCAAGTTATGGGTTTCATGTTTGAATCTTGATGTTTATACCCATCTTTTGACCTAACTAGTATTTAAGTCATGTATTAGACATATGTGACTAAAAAGCTTCGATTTTTATGGTCCTTGAGGTCAAGGAAGACCCCCTAGACTGTCCCATGTTATGACTTAAAGGATTAAGAGCTTAATGCTCATTTTTTGTCAGAACTGGACTCACGACGTGAGGAATGAAGCCTCACGACGTGAGTACATATCCGAGGAAGTTCCTGGACTGAAAAACACGACCTCACGACGTGAGCATGAAGAGCTCACGACGTAAGCAGCCCCTGTGCAAGTTTTGGACTCTTTGATGATGGGTTAGCTTGGTTTTGGACTTGTCTTTTGGTTTGGGCTCTTAATGGGCTAAGGACTTGAGAGTAATGGACTTCTGGTTGGGCTTGCCTTGCTAGGCTTTCCTTAATGGGCCTTGGATGATGAATTAGGCCTTAGTAGGCCCAATGTCGTTAAGTCTTGATTGGGCCCAATGGGCTTGGTCCTTCGGGCCATCGGAAAGTCTTTGGTTTAGAAAAGTAAATGGGATTTAGGAAAAGTCCCATGTAAGGGTTTGGGCCCAATTTGGAAAATTGGGCCATTGATGGACTTTATTGGACTTTATGGTTTTGGGCTTCAGGCATGGACCAATTAGATCAAGGGTAAAATGGTCATTTTACCCTAAGAAGGATTTCTGAGTTTGGACTAAGTGATGTTTTGGTACTGATAGCTCGGAAGCCGAAGGAGTGGCAGCCTTCATTCCCTTTCTCAAGAAAGGGAATGAAGGCTGGGGTAGGGAGGGTCTTGGGCCATAATGAGGTTTAAATAGTGCACAAACCCTAATACCACAAACCGTACATATCAACTGGGTTTGTGCACTATTTAAACCTCATTATGGCCCAAGACCCTCCCCTACCCCAGCCTTCATTCCCTTTCTCGACCCTCTTAGCAAACCCTAGTGCATTTTGATCTTCTTAGAGCTTTTTGAGTGATAGTGTGTGCTTTTGGTTGTGAAGAAGGTTGTTCAAGAAGGTAGCTTTGCCCTCAAGAGTTTGGATCTAGCTTCTCATCTTCATTTTGCACCATTAGAAGGTATAAAGCTCAAAACTTTGGTTGTGTTTCATTAAGTTCCATTTTGAGACTAATTTTCTCCTTTTATCCCTAAAGTTTAAATCTTGGTGAGTATGAGCTACTCCTAAGCCTCCAAGTTGTATTTTCAGATGTTTCTTGTCGTTTTATATCATAAAGGTGCAAGCTTGAACCTTGTTGAGTCCCCATTCATGTGCTAGAGTGTAGGTTTGGGTGTGATAAGCTAGGTTTTAGAGTTTGGGCTCTTTGTATCCACCCACATGCATAAAGTTTTCAACTTTATGGCCTTAATGGTCTTAAGGGGTCCAGATCCGAGTTTTAATCGTTTGGGCGTAAGTGGTTAAGTCATTTTTGCATGGCTTGCATGGGGGTCGCGTACGTCGTGCGTACTTCCAGTACGTCGCGCGTACTGCCTCCATTAGTCGCGATTCCCACTTCAACCTTGTATGTTGCGCGTACCATTGTTGATGTGCACGGAAGTACCCACTAATTTTAATATTTATAACCTAACAAACTTAGACTAACTACGCACTTATAGGCAGTGTACCTAGTCAGATTACAGTATAGCTTAGGTAAGTCGGGTGTCAATCACAGGGAATGGTGTTATTAACTAATCTATTTACTACTAAATTAATCCAATTATTAACAAGCTAAAAAGGGGGTTTTTATCTGATTTTGCAAGATCAGACTAACTTAACTCAAATTCAATCAATAATTAAAAGACACTCTTATCTAGTTCGAATCCACTTCGTCCTTATGGCTAGCTAATAATTATGGATTATTAAGTTGGTTATTATTATATTAGTAATTTAGGTCTAAATTTACCAATAGTTAATTAATTCATGTAAAGCTATGTATGGTCACACACAATTAAACACATAATCAATTATGTTATGAATATGCTATGTAAGATTTATCATGCAAACACAATTATGGTCATAATCTATGTTCTCTAGCACAACAAAGTTAATTACTTTAATTACTAACTAAGATTTTGGTCAATCCTAGCTCTAGCAATTCAATGTTCACTAAATTACTAGGTTATCGAGTTCATGCAGTTAATGGTCACTAAGCTACACTTAACATGAGTTTAAGCAACTAAAGCAACAACTTAAGCATGCTAGGTAACAATAAATCAAACACAAGCAATTCACTAACTAAATAAATCCATATAAAGTTATGCTATTCATAAGTTTGAAGCTTCATCTAGCTAGATAAGAGTAGCTAGATTCAGCTGCTCATAGTAGCAACTAACATATAAACACAACTCAAATAAGAAAACATGTCTATAAGTATCAAACAAGTAAATGAATTATGAACTTTTACTCTTTTTGGTGTTGAAAACCCTTTTCCAGGACCTTGCTTCTGCTGTAAATCGCCTCCTGGAACCTCTTCCTTCAGCCAAAAGTCTCTCAAATCGTAATGGAGAGGGGTTTTTATATTTTCTGGAAAATCACGTTCCACGTCGTGGCAGGAAGCTCCACGACGTGACTTCAGGAATTATCCGTATTCGCCAAGGCTTCTTTCTTCGCGTACTTATCTTTTGAAAAGATCGATTCCACGTCGTGATTATCAAGTTCACGTCGTGGCCCCAGTATATTCCGTGAATTACTTCATCTTTTATGCTTCAAGCCTCCAATGTTCCATAAATTGTCACTTCCGGTCCCTTTCTTCTAAAATGCTTTATTTTGGTTGCAAATAACATTTTATCCTTATAAGTACCATAATTCTATGCAAATAACCAAAATATTAAATAAAATGTAGATTAATATTGCCTAGAACTATGTATAAATATGGCAATATCAAAATACCCCACACTTAGGCTTTGCTTGCCCTCAAGCAAATCTACTTATTTAAACTTAAACCTTCATCACTAGGATTTCATAGAACAATCCAATTCCAGCTCAGCCATTATGCCAAGACCTCAACGCATGCATTTGTGTCTAAATTTTTCCTAAGTAACCCCCCCCCATACTTTAAATACTCACAATCTTCGTAAACACTCGCCCACTTCTTTCAAACAATGCTCATTTTATGCAACCATCCGAATCCATCCCCAGAAATCCTACTTAACCTCAAAGTATTTTTGTAAAGCTACCCAAGCATACATAAACTAGAGAATTACAACTTTTTAGAAGATACCACAACTTGGAGCTCTTGAATTCTTCTTTTCTTTAATGTTTGATCTTTCAATTTCCTTGAAATTCACCATCTTTGTATAATTTTGATATCTTCAACTTTTGAAACTTCAGAATTTTCGATCTTTGATCTTCTTACTTTGATACTTTTATGCTCCAAAAATTCTTCAATTTTTCACTTTTTTGGTAATTTCTCTCTCTTTTTTTTTACATGTATAACTCACTTTTTATATCACTCAAAAACCTACATGCTTAAGCAGGGGCACTTAACTTCAACCTTTATTGGTTAAGACATATCTTTCCTGGATACATTTCAGGTTTAGGCTGCTAAACAAGTTGCATTCCTCAAACTAAGCAGGGTTATGTTTTTGTTCCATGATTTCACTAAAATAAGGGAGGCCACAAATGAATTATAACGTATGTCGGCTCAACTAAACATTTGAGCTCTTATCGGATCATTCCACTAGCAGGTACAGTTCAAATTATTACTACTAGATCCAATTAATAAATATTTTAAAATTTACCAAATTATCTAGCAATTTACTTTTTCTACCCCCTACCCCACACTTATGTCATACAATGCCCTCATTGTATGCTTAAAATAATATAAAAATTAAGAGAAAGGAGAAAAAACAGACTCCCCTGGGATAGTGGCGTGAACGAAACTCCAAAAGTGTTGAAAAACGTGCATCTCGAATATGGACCTCTTTAAAATAAGAACTCGGACTTGAAGCTACTGCATATGGTGGAGGAAAACGAACCACAATAGTCTTTAAAATGACCCCAAGAAGATGCGTGGAAAGCCATATGGAAAAACACCCAATGGTCTTCAAAATAGTGAAATGTACAAAAATCATGTCGTTGTGTATAATACCACGTCGTGATATTGTATAAAAACGCGAACAGAAGATCCCAGGTATATCACTCCACGACGTGAAAATTTAATCATCACGTCGTGGAAACTGGACCATCAGAAAAATAAGAGTTTCCACTGCTTCATTCAACCTAGCACCTTGACTAACATCTTAATGGGTTAAGACTCTTCTAATGTTGTAAAAAAAACTTGTGGACTCTATCCTCTCTCTCTTTAACGCACCCCACACTTATTTCAAATTGTGGGTCACGACTCTTGACTCGACCTTACTCTTTTTCATGATTCCTTAGCAAGCTGCAATCAACCAAAAGAACTAAAAGAGTAACATAATAGTTTACTAAAGTCTTACATCAACAAACCAAGTTCAACATTAACTAACACCACATAAAACAAAAAACTAAAAACTAAACAGAAAAGAAATTAATCATCATCCTCTCGTCCCTGCACTCCACTCGGTCCTTCCCCATCGTCCCTCGGGATCCAAAGCTCTTCCCATGTCGGAATATAAGGACATTGTGGTGGCACCGCAGGTGGTCGCACCACACCCATGTGGGAAAACATTGCTTCCAAAATTTGTGTGTTGTAATTCATCCCACCACGTAGATTATCCAAATATGATCCAACCCGGGTTTGAAACGGGTCCGTGGGTACTCCTCCCGGGTGACGGTCTCTCTCAACTTCTCCCCGGGCTCTAACGTTTCTTCGTCTTCTCGCAGGAGGTTGCTCGGGTTGTTCCACCTCTTGCTCTCTATCTTTCGGGGGTATAACATAACGTCCCCCGACATCAACCACCACGCGCATAACACCCAAAAACTGAATAGTCAAATCATTGTCTGGCAAACGGGTAAGGTTCCGCACAAATTCTTGGGACAAAATCCCATATGACCGGGCAAGACGGGTGACCAAATGTCCACCTGTAATTGGACTTCCTTGTCGTGAACTGACCGCTCTCTTTCCCAAAAACCTTGCTAGCATATAAGGAATATCACAACACACCCCGGGAGTAATAATACTCCACAAAAAGAACAAATCTTGTAAAGAAACCTTATCACCGTGATGTTTATGATTGATAGAAAAGGTGATAAGGCGGTGAAAAAAACGATGCACCGGATTCCGAATTTGTGCTTCACTTGAATCACGAGAACTGTACTCGTGATTTGCGATAGTGCGCCAAAATTGAACATCAAAAATAGCGGGCGCAAAATCCCAAACACAACCAAGTAAAAATGGAACAAAGAACGGGGATTGAGTCTCCACTTCCGTATAGATCCCCATGCGCCGTGCAAATTTCCGGAGACTACACTCCCGATACACCCCGCCCAACCGAAAAACTAGTGCCCGGTTATAATCAAAATCAATGGTGCATTCTTCAAAGTTCACAGTAGAGAAAAACTCCACTGATAATTCCCGGTACACGGGTTCTTGGATCGCGAACAAGTTCCTCCATCCATGGCAAGTAAAGGAAAAATAGTCTCCCTCGTATACTTTTGTCCAATGGCGCTCCAACTCAACAACCATTCCAACACCGCCAAGCCATCCCCAGTCAATAATCGGAGCTATAGCAAACTCCCTATTGTATAACCATCCCAAACGGTTTTGATAAGACGTCAACAAGGCCCGTGAAATGGTTCGCGGAAATCGATATAACGGATGGATATTCGAGACATCAATCGGGTCATTGTCTTGTTGAACAGCCCTTCTAGGTGCCATCTTCCTGCAATGTTCAAAAACAAACCAAAACAAAAACAAAACACCTAAAATATGTTAACAAAAACAATGCAGAAGACTGGTCGCCCAGGAATCACGTCGTGGCCTGGCACGCGACGTCGTGGTCTCGCAGTCGAATAGTGGGCACATATCGAACACTAAATACGCGATTTTACCCAAAAACAATACTTGGGGTTTGTTTCTATTGCTATTCTAAGGGCATGCAACCTAAAAATAGTAACCAATTTCATCCAATTTCGAAAATACTATAATTCACATAAACCCTAACCATGAAAATGTATAAATGGTAAGTAATATATACAATTAATGGATGAAATGCATACCAGATGGAGTAAAAGGACAAGAGAATGCAGGAAATTTAGAGGAAAAGTTAAAAAAAAATCGGTTGTGGGGACCTTTCTTCCGTTCGTGAGGCAGTAAACAAATGGGGAAGAAGCTTGTAGTCAAAGGGGTTAATAACTGGTCCCCCCCCCCCCCGTGACTTTTAAAGGTCATGTCGTGACAGGCTATACCACGTCGTGACTTTTAATAATAGATAAACCGGTCAAGTCGAATTCAGTCCCCGAATTGTTCATTAAAATCACAACGTGGCTCTTCTGACCACGACGTGATTGATGTGTGGTCACAAAAATTTGCTAATCTAACCATTTTTATTTATGTTCTTTGTGTTCCAATTATTACCAAAGCATGCCACAGCTAATTTTTTTTTTTACCAAGTAATAGTCTATAGATGATGACTTGATAACCTTTTTTTAAAAAAAACACAAAAACTAAAAAGAAAAGAAAAGAAAAAGCAAACCAAACTAGGGTTGCCTCCCGAGAAGCGCTTCTTTTTTAGGAGTCTTGAGCTGGACTCCGTGCCTCCTACGTTGAATCATCTGAAGAGTCCACCATTAGGATCTTTTGTTCCTTGAAACGCCTCTTGTAAGCTTGAACACGTCTTTTATACGCCTTTTTCGAATTTTCCTTTTTAGCTTTGACCTCGTCCCCATCAAGCTTGCGTTTAGCCCCTTTAGTCTTCAATTTTCCATCATCCTTAAGCTCCAAAGTATCCTTCCCTTCTTTCACCACTGGACTTGTTACTTTTGAAGTAACCTCCTCTTCATCACTCGTCATCTCATCATCTTCCTTGCTCACCCAAGAAGTTGGATTCGTGTAGGCAATGACTTCAACCAAAAATGGAACAGATGCTCTCGGTTTTGTTCTTTTAACTTGTTGAATTGTTTTGATTTCTTCTTCCATGAGCTTCTCTAATTCTTCAAGTTCATTTTCTTCATCAATGTTGAAAACCTCTTCTTGAGCACGATTCCCTTGAAAGCCATCTTCTATCCCAAAAATTTCCTTTTCATCACCAACCCTCAAGGTGAGCTTAGACTCCCGAATATCTACAAGAGCTCCAGCAGTGTTAAGTAACGGGCGACCAAGAATAATCGGTACATTGGGATCTTCTTTCATATCCAATACCACAAAGTCTATTGGAAAAATGAATTTCCCAATTTTTACTAAAATATCTTCCACAATGCCCCGGGGTTGTGTCACTGAACGGTTCGCCATGTGAATAGTCATCTTTGTAGTCTTCAACTTCTGAATATTTAATTTTTGATAAAACGAATAAGGCATCAAATTTATGCTAGTCCCAGAATCGGCTAAAGCATAAATCTTCATATTATTCCCAAACTCACATGGGAGAGTGGGTCGTCCAGGATCCCCCATTTTCTTAGGTATTTCTCCCAACACAGCTTTTGAGCTTTGCTCACTTAGAATCACCTTAGAATTCTCCTTTAATTGCTGACGAGTGTCTAACAAATCTTGTAGGAACTTAGCATATTCTGGAATTTTTGCAAGCGAATCAATAAAAGGAGTATTGATAGGAATATCCTTTAATTGCTTGATAAACTCAAGATGTTCTCTCTCCAGTGGACTGAGATTAGCTCTAGACGGGAATGGCAAAGGCGGTTTATAAGTCGAGACGGTTTCTGGAATTTTCTGATCAGACCAAGGCCACGACGTGGAAATATGATTCCCACGACGTGGTTTCTGTACTTCAGCTACATTTTTGTTCTCGAATTTTAGCTTCTTCGGGTTTGGATCGGGGTGCTGGGGCTCCACTTCCAAGGCCTCTAGGAACTCAGAAATCGCCTCTTCTTCAATATCTATGGCCATTACATGAGATTGGGTTTTTTTTTCAGGATTTTTCGGGAATATTTTCTCATTAACCAAAGTGGTAAGTTGACCAAGTTGTACTTCAAGGTTATTAATGGAGGCTTGCTGATTCTTTATTAATGCTTGCTGATCTATCATTATTGTGTGATGATTCTTCATTATATTTCTTTGTTCTTCCATTGCAGCGTCAGTAGCATCATGTCTTTTTTCTAAAGCTTCCATGAATTTCATCAACATGGTCTCTAATTCTGTTTTCTTCTCAGCTAGTGGTTGCTCTCTTTGGTAGAAGCCCCGGCCAGTTTGCCTAAATTTCTCTTCTTTTTGCTTCTTGTATTCTTCGTAAGGCAGCCACTCTTTCTTTGGTTTTCTCCAATCTTCATCATACTTGTCCCCACTTGAGTAGCATACTTGAGCTTTCTTGTTCCCATATTCATCCATATTGCAATCCTTTGTCAAGTGTGGGCCACTACATCTCTCGCAACCAACTCGAATTGCATGAATTGATTGGTCCATTTGAGTCAATCTCCTATCCATAGTGCTAAGTATTGCCATCACAGCAGCCATCTCTTCAGTTTGTGTACCTCCATTGCCTTTCATTCCATTGCGTCCTGGGTTGTGATACTCACGAGAGTGCTTTGAAAATTATTCAACCAGCTCCTTGGCCTGAATTGGGTTCTTCTTTGTTAGTGGTCCTTGTGAATCAAGGAGTTGTCTAGTCATGACATTCACCCCATCATAAAATATCGACATTTCTTGCTGAAGATTCAGGTCATGTTGAGGACAATTCCTTAACAACCCCTTGTAACGCTCCGAGGCCTCGTATAATGACTCCCCCGGATGTTGCTCAAAGTTGGCAATTGCCTTCTTGAGTTTAGAGATTTTGAAGGGTGGACAAAACTGATCTAGAAATCTCTCGTGCAATTGGGCCCATGTGGTGATTGTACCAGGTTGGAGTGCCTTTAACCAGTCTTTTGCTGCTCCCTTGAAAGTGACTGGTAGCATCCTTAGCAAAGCTGTCTCCCTTGGGATATTGGGAGTATTAAAATAATCCGCAATATCGTTCACCTCGTCTAAGTGTTTGAAAGCATCCTCGTGATCCTTCCCGTAAAATGGGATATCCTTAAGTGCAGTAAGGATATGTCCCTTCAACTCGAATGTGGAATTGGCAGGAATCGTAGGATGTACTAAACCCGGCCCCACAGCATCTCGAATGCGCTTCTTGTAGTCCCCCATGGCCATCTCATCAATGTTTGCCATCTCGTTCTCCAGCTCGTTCTCGGGTTCACTTGTTTGTAATTCAAATTCAGGCTCGGTATCGTACGCGGACTCGGCTTGGACGGGTATTTGATCTAAGTGTTCAAGCTTGCTCTTGTTCTTTGAAGATGAACTCTTGTAAATGTGTCTTCTTTGGTGTTTGATCTTCTTTCACGCTCTTATCCTTCTTTTTGTGAAGTGTAGACTCGGGATCTTCAAGTGGTGGTACCAAAGGTGTGTTAGAACCTCTGGTCATGAACTCCTGAAATAAGAAAAGAAAATAAAACGTAAAACTGAACTAAGAAAAAGGAAAAAAAAAGAAAAAAAAATTGTGAATCACAGGTGTCACGTCGGGGAAGGATACTCCACGTTGTGACTTCTGTAAAAAAATATTAAAACTATGCTTATAAAAATAACTTTTTGTGGGTTTTACCCCCAAAAAAAAGGATCGATTAATCTAAAGCAAATAAATAAACAATAAACTAAGCCGTTCCCCGGCAACGGCGCCAAAAACTTGATGTGCACGGAAGTACCCACTAATTTTAATATTTATAACCTAACAAACTTAGACTAACTATGCACTTATAGGCAGTGTACCTAGTCAGATTAGAGTATAGCTTAGGTAAGTCGGGTGTCGATCACAGGGAACGGTGTTATTAACTAATCTATTTACTACTAAATTAATCCAATTATTAACAAGCTAAAAAGGGGGGTTTTATCTGATTTTGCAAGATCAGACTAACTTAACTCAAATTCAATCAATAATTAAAAGACACTCTTATCTAGTTCGAATCCACTTCGTCCTTATGGCTAGCTAATAATTATGGATTATTAAGTTGGTTATTATTATATTAGTAATTTAGGTCTAAATTTACCAATAGTTAATTAATTCATGTAAAGCTATGTATGGTCACACACAATTAAACACAGAATCAATTATGTTATGAATATGCTATGTAAGATTTATCATGCAAACACAATTATGGTCATAATCTATGTTCTCTAGCACAACAAAGTTAATTACTTTAATTACTAACTAAGATTTTGGTCGGTCCTAGCTCTAGCAATTCAATGTTCACTAAATTACCAGGTTATCGAGTTCATGCAGTTAATGGTCACTAAGCTACACATAACATGAGTTTAAGCAACTAAAGCAGCAACTTAAGCATGCTAGGTAACAATAAATCAAACACAATCAATTCACCAACTAAATAAATCCATATAAAGTTATGTTATTCATAAGTTTGAAGCTTCATCTAGCTAGATAAGAGTAGCTAGATTCAGCTGCTCATAGTAGCAACTAACATATAAACACAACTCAAATAAGAAAACATGTCTATAAGTATCAAACAAGTAAACGAATTATGAACTTTTACTCTTTTTGGTGTTGAAAACCCTTTTCCAGGACCTTGCTTCTGCTGTAAATCGCCTCCTGGAACCTCTTCCTTTAGCCAAAAGTCTCTCAAATCGTAATGGAGAGGGGTTTTTATATTTTCTGGAAAATCACGTTCCACGTCGTGGCAGGAAGCTCCACGACGTGACTTCAGGAATTATCCGTATTCGCCAAGGATTCTTTCTTCGCGTACTTATCTTCTGAAAAGATCGATTCCACGTCGTGATTATCAAGTTCACGTCGTGGCCCCAGTATATTCCGTGAATTACTTCATCTTTTATGCTTCAAGCCTCCAATGTTCCATAAATTGTCACTTCTGGTCCCTTTCTTCTAAAATGCTTTATTTTGGTTGCAAATAACATTTTATCCTTATAAGTACCATAATTCTATGCAAATAACCAAAATATTAAATAAAATGTAGATCAATATTGCCTAGAACTATGTATAAATATGGCAATATCAATTGTGTACGCCGAGCGTACATCCCAGATCAGTTTGATTTGTGTTTTGGGCCAAAATTGATGGGCTTGTTTGATGGGTTTGGGCCTTGGACGTTTTTCCGATGGGCCACTCCAGCTGTTGGACTCATTGTGGGACTTAGTTGATCCTTGGTTGGGGCCTAGGATTTTATTGGGATTTAGGTCTAGTTTGGCCCATCACTTTGGACATTAGTCTTATGTTGTAAGTCTTAGTCCGGATTTTGACCCAATTGTTTTGGGACCTTATTGTTTAGTTAGCACGGTAATTTATCCAGCCTAGCATCCCGAGTGTTTGTTTGGGATTTAAGCAGTTGAGGTGAGTCTTCTCACCATGTTCATGGGTTGAAGGCACCAATGTCAGTCCATTTCTTATTACATAGAATGTTGTTGACTTTTGTGATAATGGTATGGAAGACCATGGGGGTAGCCCATAGCACTTGAGTGTAAGACCGGGATTTGGCCCTCGACATCGCAAGGAAAGACCATGGGGGTAGCCCATGGCACTCATATGTAAGACCGGGATCTGGCTCTCGGCATTATGTACAAGACCATGGGGTAGCCCATGACACTTATATGTTTTCTTTTTAGTATGTGATATGATTGGGACACTCACTAAGCTTTTGCTTACATTTTATATTTGTGGTTTTAGGTACTTCCGGTACTAAGGGGAATGACCCGACTTGATGGCGCAACATTCACTCCTCACTTGTTTTCCGCAATTTGACATTTTACTCTGATGATTTGACATATTTATTAATGAGTAGTTTTGGAACAATGTGACGATTATAACTTTCGTGTTAATTTAAAATGAAAATTTTGATCCTGGTTTTTGGGTTGTTACAACCGCGAGTAATCTCCGACGTGATGAATTCGTCCATCCTCTCATCAATCGGTTATGCACCGAAGGATAACCAGACCCATAACCTCATCCTCGAGTGGTCACCATACTTAAATTGAAACATACAAACGACCAGAAAACACTTAAGGTAATTCTCACACCCCAATCTCCTGAGAATCTCCGAGACCATCCTTGGTTTGAGTACAGATCGTGTTCTTTCAGTAGTACGAGCCCAATACTACCTTCCACACATACCCATACTTTCCTCAAGAACCATCCTGAATCCTCTAAGTCAATCCACTAAAGCAAATCAACCAAGCCCTATGCTAAACAACATATATATATATATATATATATATATATATATATATATATATATATATATATCGCCACTATAGCACTCCATAGGCTCTCCTAGGAATCCTCGCCTCACTGGCCTCTACAGTACTAGGAACTTCTACCAACATTGTCGGTTGCCTTATGTATGTAAATTGTACACAATACATAATCAGATAGACATTCGAATAATGATGCTACACTAAGCCCACAACCAAACAATGAATAGTAAATAAGGCTAAATCAATCATTCTAAGGCTATATGATCCTAACCATATACAACTTTTGGAACATACACTTAGCAATTAACCCTATCAATATAGATTCCAAGTGTACATAACATCCAATCCCTCCTAGGCTACAAGGCATCACACAAACCAGAAAATTCTATCATGCGATTCCTGAAGGTATCCTTAGCCCTACTCTAGCTTGCAATTTACATAACAACATACTAATCATAATACTTAGGTATGAGTATTTTGGGAATCACTTACTTGAGCTCGGCTGATTGCACAAATCACACCCCGTTTCTTTGTAAAATCTTTTTAGAAAACTCATTTTGCTTTAAAAGATTATCAATTCCTCGGTTTGAGTTCTCACACACCCGAGAGTGTGCCCGAATCCCTCAAACCAAGTCTCTAATACCAACTTGTAACATCCCAAATACAGTGATAAATTTTTCATTTTCAAACACCCAAAAATACAACCAAAATGTTCCAAATCAACCACAGTATAAATATTGTCAACATCATAGTAAAATCAAATGTCTATGCGGAATAAAATTAAGGGGAAGTGTTGTGCGATCACACCAGGCCCTTCCCTTTCAAACCAAAAGTACCTGAAACGTTAAACCACAAAACTGTAAGCACAAAGCTTAGTGAGTCCCCAAAAATACCACATAACCATACATAATCTCAGGCCTCGCCCAACATACAATCGGGCCCCGCCCAGCATACATAACGGATTAACGGGCACCGCCCAACATACATAATGAGCCCCACCCAACATGCAAATGGGCTCAACCCAACATACAAATAAAAAGGGCCCAACCCTACATACACATGTAAGACTCACAAAGACAGCTAGCATCCTACATAATATAATCCAGTGGGTCGGTATTGGTGCCTTCGACCCACAAGTATAGTGAGAAGGCTCACATATTTCACGTGATCAACACAACGTACATCCATGCGAACAACATTATAGCACACCTACCGAATTAAACAAGGTCCCACCTTATTCTAACTTCCAAAATTAGTCATTTTGACCAATAGTCATGTAACACCCGTGTTTCCAGCTAGGCTTAATAATCAAACATGTAACCTTTGTGGTAAAGTCATGTAGTCATTTTGTGAATGAATAAGACAGGATTATTCATATATTTTGTGCTTATGTGTTTTATATGATATTAAGAAATATTATATAATAAAATAAATAAGATTTAAAATTCACGTCAAAAATAAAAGATCACTTAGGGAAATAATCTCAACCTAGTTATAGTATTCGTAATTAGGATCCCGCACATATCTAGAACACCTCAATCCGACTTAGAACGAAGAAGTTAGGAAGCGCCAAAGTCTCGCGATAAAAGCGACATGGCTATGAATAGCGTAAAAAGTGAATCTGGGTTAGTTTGATTTTTAGCTTAGGAAGTCTAAACAGAATTCATAGATGTCGTAAAAGCGAATTCGTGCGTATATGTATCGTCTAAATCTGACTTCACTAGAGGAAGTTGTGATTTTTCTAAAATTTGGCGCAACAATGTACGCACCAATATAGAATTTTAGATCGATAGATTGTTAGCCAAAACAATCTAAATGAGAGTTGAAGATCTTGTTGTTAGGATTCCAACGATATAAAAACCATCGAAAACGGACGTCAGATGTGAGAGTTATGCATTTTATACGGGCTTTAATAGGCTAAGCCTGTGTAAATAAAATAAAGTCAAAATTAGCCGATGGAGTCTTCCGTGGATATAAAGAATGTCAAAAATGGAGATCATATGAAGGAGTTATTTAATTTTGAAAATCTGGAAAACGTCAAACGGGCACGCACGAGCTTGAGCACGAAGTCAGCCACGTAGCCCCACCCAGATCGTGCCACGTGTTGGCAACCCAGTGGGTCGACGTCACCCTTATGCGCGGCGCGCCTCCTGCTGCATGGCGTGCAAGACTTCAAACTCACCTATAAATACCAACTTATTCTTTCACTCCTCCCCACACCCTCCAGTTGATATCTCTCTGAAAATTTGGATAGTTAGCCCCTTTTTCTTCATTCTAGTCTGCGGGCGAAGTCCTGCGACACCCTCGAGTGCTTAGCTTGCCATAATCTTCGTGTAGGAAGGACCTAAGTGATTATTCTGCCCGTTTAGATCCCGATTCTCGTCTATTGTACTCTGTAAGTGAGCTACACTTACTCTGCCCCTATGTAATTTAAAATTATAGTTGTAAGTCGTTACTAGGATCTTATAATTAAGATTTATCAACGATTCCAAGCTGTTATGTTGATTGATATACTATGGGAGAGGTGTCTAGAATGGTTACGTCGGCTTGGTTGTTGGATTTCAGAAACACTATATGTTGAAATCATCCTGTGTAACGCCCGCAGATTCGGGCTAGTCAATTTAGAGACAATGAGCATCAAAAATGAGTTTTTGATGGAAGATTATTTAGAAGGAGTAAATTTAACCAAGTGGTAGTATATGTTCCAAGGGTTCCGTACATATAAAGAACGCCGAAATCCGAGTTATAACGAAGAAGTTATGGCTCGTCGAAGTTTCGCGGCAAAACCGGCACGACACCGGGAGACGTAAATAGTGAATTTACGATAGAGCGACTTCTGGCCTTAGTGATCTAAACAAAAGTTGTAGTGTACGTTAAACCGAGAACATACAAAAAAAAGAACGCCCAAATCTGACTTCGTATGAGGAAGTTATGAATTTTCTAAGATTTGGCATAGCAGTGCATGACCCGAAACTTGAATTTTAGTTCGAGCGGTTTTTGGCTTACGCGGCCTAAATGAGAGTTGAAGATCTCATTAATAGGAACTCAACGGTAAAAAGACAGACGAAAACGGAGTCCGTATGAAGGAGATACGAATTTTTCGCGGTCATTTAACAGTCTAATCTCCTCCTACTGTTAAATTTAATATCGGTCGAGAATTAGCCGATGGAGTCTAAATGAAAGTTGTAGATCTTGTTTTTATCTACGCGTGGACGAAAAGAACGTCGAAAACGGAGCTCGTATGCAAAAGTTACGGGGTTTAGAAGTCGGTAGGGTGCTGCTGCAAAAGGGGTGACGTGGCTGAATATGGGCCAAGGCTTTCTCCCCAAGAAAAGCCATCAGGTGATGACACGTGGCACCGACTTGTCGAGTCAGTGAACCGACTCAGTGAGTCCATCAGGATTTCACACTATAAATAGATGTGTCGGGTTTCATTCATTCTCACACCTTTCCTCTTCCACTTTCTATCTCTACTTTCTCTCTCTAGCCTCCCTAACCCCCCTAAAGTCTAGGTAAACCCCTAGCACCAGAAGGAAGCCCCGAGAAAAGAGCCTTTCGGCTCGGGAACGCTGCTTTGGCGAGGCCCGGTTTTGCGAAAAACCCGTTGTTTTGTCCGAGGGAAATTGTTTTAACAGTAACAAAGTGTTGTCAAAGTACCGAGTCATCACCTTTTCAAGTGAGTGCATAGTTATTTTCATATTACACATAGATATGAAGTATTTTAATATAAATTACGTGCTATGTGTGCATATTATCTGAATACTTGCTGTCTATGCTGAGTGAAAGATTTTTATACATGTTTTAAATGATTTAAACTGTATATGTATTTTATATCTACAAAATGTGTTGGGTAAAACATGGGTAGATGAAATAGTTGATGTTTGATAACACGATGAAAGACATCAATGTTGGCAGTGATCCAGTCATCTAGTGGATTATAGATGACGACCACGGACTATACTAGACAGTCCAGTGGAACGCTAGCAGGCTCGTAACCTGTAGGTGTTTTTGAACTAGGTGCTCACTAGATATTTTTGAACTAAGTGTGTTCACTAGGTATTTTTGAACTAAGTGTGTTCACTAGGTATTTTGAACTGAGTGTGTTCACTAGGTATTTTTGAACTAAGTGTGTTCACTAGTTACTTTTGAACTAAGTGTTTACCAGATGTTTTGAACTACGTGTTCACCAGTTGTAATCTATAAACCTTGGTAACGATGGACTTCGTGCCAATTCCTTAGGATGATCCTTAGGAATAAATGAACGAGGAATAGCTGATTCTTAGGGTAGATCCTTAAGAGTAAAGAAGATAATGGGGATGGGTAATCGGGTTGATTGTTTGATTTTTAAACATAATAATTATATTATTGTGGGTTGAAAACCCTATGTACTCACCAGGTTTCCCAACCTGACCCACTCAGTTTATTTGAATCACAGGTGTCAATATGAAGTTACATTACACTGAGAGATTAAGGAGATATAAATCACTAGTGATAATGAATGTAAGTTCTATTTATGCTTATGTTTCTATATTGACGATGACATCCCAATGTTTTAAAATGAATAAAAATACATTTCTTCAGAAATGCTTTGATAACGTATTTATTATGTTTTTCTGGGAACAAATTCCGCAACATTTTTATTAAAAGAGGTACTCTGATTTTTATAAAGCATAAACAAAATCGGTCTTTTCTGGCCGTGAAAATGGGGATGTCACATCCTGCATCCCGACTGTCCTACCTTGCTGATCCTTAATTCCTTACTTGTTTGATCTTGAAGTAGACTTTGGAATTGTTGAGGAATCTAAACTCCTAAGATAATAGTTCCACATAGTATGAAACTAGACTAATACATATCGTTATGTACATCTAGGTCTTTAGAGAAAGGTGTAAGGCGAAGCTCTGCCCGATTCACCAATCACTAGACACTTTGTCAAGTGAGTGCGTAGTTATTATCAAGAACATAATCTTAACTTAAAAATATCCATATAATAAATGTTGCTTGTATTATCTGTTTTATGTGCTATTTGTAAAGATAATATAGTAACATTTGGATTAGGAATTGTTGTAGAAATCAATTGCCTTTAGAGATAGGTCTTGCCTTAGATTAGGAATAAGAGTTATAAATGATTGCTTAGTGTCGAATAGGCTTGACATCGATTGGGTCTCATAGTTAGGTTAGAGTGTGGGACCATATCGGAATTTAATTCTCCTCGTCTTGGGATGACTAGAAATGGTGGGTCCCGATCAAACAACCAGGCGATATGTTTGGGTCATCGACCAGAGTAGATGACCAACGCTTGGTTGTTTTAGGTAGTCTTGTGAATTGCGTTGCTAGCATGGCTTTATAACCCATGGACGTAGATGAAACTGAAAGCCATATTCATCAAAATTTATGAACATTGGTTCCCTTATATGACTTACACTAGCCAAGGACTCCCCTAGCAGGTGTAGTCAAACAGTTGCTTAGACAGTTCATCCGGTAAGGTGATTCTTACAGATGATTGTCAAATTAGGATCTGTGAGGATCAGTTGGGATTGGGTAAATGGTCTTAGGACAATTTATATATTTACACATGATATATGTCTTGCAGGAATGATATTTTATCATTATAATGTTATAGGCTTGAAAACGCTACGTATCTCACCAGGTTTCCCAACCCTGACCCACTTATATTATTGCATCACAGGTAGTGGAGCCAAAGTTGAAATTTCCTAGTACGGATGTTGAGTGGAATAAAGGATAGGCTTACATTAGTTATTTCGACACCTTTTTAATTACGTTGTAACATATGTTCGGATATAAACGAATGACATCCCGAAGGTTTTAATAACTTTTGTTATTTCAAAAATGTTTATTTAACTAGGAACTTCCGCATTTCAATACTTAAAAGCGTAAAGAAAATTTTTAAATTGGTTCTGAAAAATGGGGGATGTCACAAGTTAATCCAAGTCAACGGTCACAACCAAAGTCAATGGTTAGCACTTCCATCAACTTACCCTCACGTCATGACCAGCTCATGGTCACGTCGTGAAAACAAACCCCACCAGGTCCCAACTCAGTCACAATTTAACTCAACTCATCTCCACTTATAATCGATCCAGGCCACCATCACATCGTGATGGCCATACCCTCACGTCATGATAGAGCTAATAAAAAACATTTAGGTAATTCTCATCGTCATGTCGTGACGCACACAAAATGACCATCTTAATGCGTTCAACCCTAATCCTTGAACCTATGCATTCCAACTTTCCAGGAGGTCTTATAACTCTAAAATGAACCTAAAAATCGATGCTTTGTGGACATGCATGTCTAGATCTCATATTGGGTCAAAATAACGAAAATCACCAAAGCTTCTCATGTAAAGGTCCAAAACACAATCACTTTCCAAATCTGAACCATATGATAAACATAGGACCTTAAGGATTCATAAAGTTGCCAACTTTATGGAATCCCACCAATCTAGCTAACTCATGTGTGACATCCCTAATTTCACGGCCAGAAAAGACCGATTTTTTTATGCTTTATTTAAAAATCATAGTATATTTTTGAAGAATAATATTGCGGAATTTGTTCCCACAATATGATAAAAAGTATTATCAAAGAATTTCTGAAGAAATGTATTTTAATTATATTAAAAATGTTGGGATGTCATTGTCAATACAGTGCATAAGAATAAACAGAAATAGTACAGGCCTTACAAACATCGATTATTCTAACGGCCTATAATCCATAGATCTCTCATCAAATCATCACACTTGTGCTCTTATGCCAATACCTGTAATACAAGAAACTAAGTGGGTCAGGCTTGGGAGCCTGGTGAGCACATAAGGTTTTCAACCCACAATAATTAAGTTCTTTAATTTCATCAAATCATTCAACCCGATTACCCGTTCCCGTTATCCTTACTTTCTGTTCCTAAAGAATCTAATTTAAGGGACCTATCCTAAGTATTATCTTAGGGATTGACAATAATGCTTAGGGAATTCCTCAGCAATATATGTCAGTAAGGCAACCATGAGGGGGATGGAGTACACCTGGTGAACACGTCGTTCACAAGAACCTACAGGTTGCGAGCCTGACAACATTCCACTGGATTGTCTAGAATAGTCTGTGATCGTCATCTATACTCCGTTAGATGATTGGATTAACTTTAACATCGAGCCCTCTCATTATTTTATTTCATCTTTCATCTACCCATCTTTACCCAACATAATTATAGGTATAAAATACATATACAATTTAAATCGAGTAAAACATGTATAAATCGTTCATCTAGCATAGATATCAGGAACACAGATAATAGACACATATAGCAAGTAATTTATATTAAATACTTCATATCTATGTGTAAGATGAAAGTAACTATGCACTTACTTGTTAAAGTGATGACTCGAAACTCGGGCAGCGCTTCGCTTCTAGCAACTGTCTTTTCCGTTGACGTAACCTAGTATTATTACCGTTAAATTTTAGTATAATATTTATTGCAACTAATTATTAGTCTAGATTCATCATTAACTCAAAGTCTACTTTCATGATCTATCAAGTAAGGAACAACCAGGTAGGATCATATCGGAGGTAGGGTCCGTTTGGTATACGAAGTATACTGTTTGGAAATCCCACTTTAAACACCTCACTAAATCACAACCTATACATCATCCCCATAAGTAGATCAATCATTATAACGACTTGGAATCACTGGTAAATCTTGTTTATAGGTTCATAATAACGATAATGAACTTAAACATAAGTTATACTTAAAGTATGGTAAACATAACTCACTTACAAGGGGGTTTAGCGAGGAACCAGGCTCTGCGCGGGCAAAACTTCTGAGCCAAAAGCTCTTCTTCTCGGGGCCTTCTGGCGCTCTGGGACTTGCTACTAACACCTAGGAGGTGCTAGGGAAAGGCTTAGAGGGTTTGGGGTGTTTGAGAGAGAATGGGTGAGAAAGGTGCGAGAAAACAAGTGATTTGCGCCTTCTATTTATAGGTTGTGAGAAGGCTGAACGTTGGGCGTTCCCTAGAATTACACTGGGCATTCCGTGGCCACGTGTCACCATCTGGTGGCAAGTCGTGGGAAAGAAGCAGTGGCTCAGATCGTGCCACGTGTCACTCACTGGTTTAGCCCAAAAATTAATTATCTTTTAAAATCCATAACTTTCGCATACGAGCTCCGTTTTTGACGTTCTTTATATCCACGCGTAGGTAGCTACGTGATCTACAACTTTTTTTTAGACTCCGTCGGCTAATTATGACTTTAATTTTAAAGTTATATTTTCACAGGTTTAGACAGTTGAAGTTCGTTAAAAATTCATAACTTTGTCATCCGATGTAACACCCAGAATCCGAAAGACCAAGAAAGGAAAGAAAAGCCCTTAGTCAAAGGAGTCAACTCATCGAGTCCAAGGAGGAACTCGACGAGTCGAAGCGTGACCCGTGTCGCAGATTAAGTGACCGGCTCGGCGATTCGGGGAGACCGACTCTACGAGTCTGGTATGGGTTGAGAAACCCTAATTTCGGGACTTGGCACCCTATTTAAGCATCTCATTCTCATTTCTAGGGTTTCATTTATAGCCTCCATTATCCAGAGACGAAACCCTAGCCACCCAACTTCATACTTGAGCTTGTGTGAGAAGATTAAGGCTCTTGGTGTGCATCTTGAAGATTGTAGAAGAAAGGGAGCAAGGAAAGGAGTATAGATCCAGAGTTTGGGTGACATTCCAGATCATTTGAAGGTATAAAGCTTATACCTTGGCTGTTAATCATCTAGATCCCTTTTCTAGCTTATCTTTTGTTACATTTGGACCATTCCCAAGTGGAATCCGGGTGATAAGCCTTGGAGGATGGATTGGACATTAGATCTGGACACTTTTGAGCTCTAGAAGCTCAGAGTTGTTGGCTTTATCTAGCTAAGGCTCCATGTCTTGACCTTGAACTTCTTATTAGCTTGGATTTGGTGTTCTAGCCTCATAACCCCTTGCATGCACATAAAGTTAGCAATTTTACGTGCAATGCTAGCACAAGGAGTCCAGATCTATGAGTTAGGAGTGTTGGAATAGACTGAAATCGACATAATAGAGTTGTCTCAAGGAGGACTCGGCGGGTCAACTCATGGACTCGGTGAGTCGGGTCGCAAAACCCAAACCCTTCTGTTTATGAGTCGGATCAGTGAGTGGGGTTAGAGAAGGACTCAGCCAGTCCGTGTCCGTGATGGACATGAAGATCATGGTACTCGACGAGTTCAAGGAGGAACTCGGCGAGTCCAAGACAATCTCCTTAGCCGATGAAGATGGACTCGGCAAGTTGTAGAACAACTCGGCGAGTCGGTTGAAGATAGTCCCGAAGTGTTAGATGAAGGATAACTCGTCGAGTTCTCGCTAGACTCGACGAGTGGAGTCGGGGTTGTTTGGGATTTGAGGAGCATGGACTCGGCGAGTTGGTAGAACAACTCGGCGAGTCGAGTCAACTGGAAGGTTGACTTTGACCAGGACCTTGACCAGAGTTGACTTAGTTGACCTCTGGATGACAGTTTAGGCTAAGTTCTATTTTTTGGTGTTGGTAGCTCGGTGAGCTAGGAGAGCAGCGCTTCAGAGAATAGTCAATTAGCGGCCAGAGGATTATCAGCAGAGTTCAGCAGTACAGGTGAGTTTCCTTCCTGTAGGAACGGGTCTACGGCCACAATGCCGACCCGTTTAGATAGCAGTAGTTCCGGACTTTGGTCCGATGCAGTAGTACAGTATGCTTGATGTCTTTGTGATTCAGGCATGTTTATGTGTTAGTTAGTTCGGACCTCGGTCCGATGCAGTATGCAGTATATGTGTTTATGCTAGTAGTTATAATTATGTTATGCTATGTTCAGTTAGTCCGGACTTCGGTCCGATGCAGGGGGCAAGGCCCCAGTTAGTCCGGATTTCGGTCTGATGTAGGGGGCAAGGCCCCAGTTAGTCCGGACTTCGGTCTGATGCAGGGGGCAAGGCCCCAGTTAGTCCGGATTTCGGTCCGATGCAGGGGGCAAGGCCCCAGTTAGTCCGGACTTCGGTCCGATGTAGGGGCAAGGCCCCAGTTAGTCCGGATTTCAGTCTGATGTATGGGGCAAGGCCCCAGTTAGTCAGGACTTCGGTCTGATGCAGTGGGCAAGGCCCAATATGTGCTTTATATGTTATTGTATGGTATGTGGTAGTTTGGAGGAGCTTACTAAGCTTCGTGCTTACGGTTTTCAGTTTTGGTTTCAGGTACTCAGTTTTCAAAAGAGGAGCTCGGGCAGATTGCAGTGCACACACCATTTGTTCAGCCTGGGATGTTTATACTATGATATATTTGACAGTTGTTATGATATTTTGAGATACATTGTTTATGATTCTTATATGACGTTTGATGAATATGGTTTTATTACTAATTTAAAACGAAATTTTCAGACTGTATTTTTGGGATGTTACAAGTTGGTATCAGAGCCTTGGTTTGAGGGATTCGGGCACACTTTCGGGTGTGTCTGAACTCAAACTAAGGAAGTGGTATAAAGTTTTCAAGTGAAAAACCATGTTTACAAAAGGATTTTGAGAAAAGAAAACAAATTTTAGAAAAAGTATAAAGAAAAGAGTTTTAGAAAAAGCAAAAAGAATTTTGAAAAGAGAAAAGGGTGTGGTGCATGCAATCAGCCGAGCTCAAGTAAGTACTCCCAAATTACTCATACAAGATCATGTTATGTTATAATTATCAGTTCCAGTTTCAGTAGAACAGCATGCTAGAATCGGACTAAGGATCTAGGAGGATGCCTTATGTGCCTGCTATATGTGTTTCAGCTTTATGAGGATTGCATGCTAGTATTGAGTAGACAGTAGTAGGATAGTCTGTTTAGGTCATGCCTGATAGTATGAGCTTAGCATTGTATGCTAGTACAGTTTCTCGTTATGAGAATAGATTTGCTTGAGTAGTTTCCTGTGTCCGAATGCTGCTTGCTTTGTGCTTTGTAGGACTCTGAGTGATGGGAGTTAGCCATCAGGTGAATACGTCACGTCACATGTGATCAGGGTTGAATAATCTCAGAGTGTTGGATCTGGCCCTATTGCGCAGCTCTCGTCTGAGTCTAACCGTTGTAGGGACGAGTCTTTTACTCGAAGGATTATCTGAGCCTCGTCACATGTGATGGTATTCAGGTGGTGGCTAATTGGCATTACAAGGAGGCCTTCAGCAGCTGAGGATTGGTTTGGGTGGAGTCAGAGATTTCCCTAGGGCAAGCCTAGGATGAGATTAGCATGAGATCAGCAGTAGTAGTAGAAGGGACTTGGTGGAGTCGAGGCAGTACTTGAGTAAAGTACGGGTAGGTGGAAGGTAGTATGGGCCCGTACTACTGAAAGCAGAGGATCCGTACTCGAATCAAGGAAGGCTGAGATGAACCCAGGGAACTTGTAGTGTGTGAGGTCCCTCGAGTTTGGATGAGTATTGTGGTGTTAGTGATGGTATATTACCGAGTATAGTGGCGCTACGTGGTAGACCAAATGATAGTTCTGGTGTCGACGAGGGATCAGGCTCGGACTCTATAGCCGGACAGCTTGATGATCAGATGAGGGAGTTCATTCCATATGAGATTATGCGCAATATCATTGACCAGACTCCTGTGATCCTCAGTATGATCAAGGAGGGCATTATAGAGATTTGTGATGAGAGGCCAAGCGCTTTCTGCATTGAGGTTGCAGACATGATAGGGACCCGTACGTTGATGTTTCGGGAATTCAGAGTTTATGAAGCTTCAGATTGTTATGGGGGTTAGGGACCCCATTGTTAGCAGCAGATGAGTGGCATATGCCGTCAACATTTTTCGTACCAGATGTCTCGAAAGGAGACAAGATCCGACTTGTTTCCTGTTTCCTGAAGGACAGAGCACGAGTTTGATAGGAAGAGGTTGGTAGTGAGTGGAGTGATGAAGCAGTTGATGCTATGTCATTGGATGACTTTTAGACTAGATTCTGGGCAGGGTGTGCCCAGGCGATTGAGGCGTAGCAGTTGGCGCAAGAGTTGTTAGATCTCCTCCAGAAGACTGAGACTGTGGCAGAGATCACTGCCAAGTCTCGGGAAGAGCTTATATGGTACCACAGTATGCAGCAGATAAGGAAATGAAGAAGGTAAGTTATCAGAACATACTGTAGAATGATAGCAGGGAGATCATGAGTATCTCGGGGTGCAAGACCCTGAATGATATGATTTCTAGAGCTCGAGAGCGGGATATTGACTTAGAGCACATTGGTAAGAGGGAACCAGATCAGTTGCTTATATTGAAGGGTCTCGGGAGGAGACCCTAGATTTTGGATCAGCTTTTGAGAGACCAGCAGGGTTCAGATTCGGTGCAGCATTTGCGGGAACTGCGCAAGGGGCCTTTTGTTCCAAGGGTTGAGAAGTGTAACCCTGAGTTATCTTCGGTTTGTGTATAGATCGGTTATATTCTCAACAGTGGTAAGCTTGAGTTCCCAGTAGAGTAATCAGAGGACGATAGGATAATAGTTCGAAGATGTTTCCCCTTAAGCGTAGGTTCTCAGGATGCAGTCACTGAAGCAGGAACAATCGGGGATTGAAAGGTGCTCGATTAGTTGACAAGATTGGTTTAGGTCTGATGAAGGGTTAGTTGAAGCGCCAGCAGAGACAAACGTTGATTGTCAGCGGATCAACCCTTTAGATGATAGGAAGGATGGGGAATCATTTCCAAGACTGAGGAGCATCATGAGAAGCACCTGAGGGAGGTGCTAGAGACTATGAGGAGGGAGAGAATTTTCGCAAGGTTATTCAATTGTGAGTTCTGGTTGCGCGGGGTGCAATTTCTTGGGCACCTTGTCAATCAGAAGGATATTCAAGACGATCCGGCCAAGTTAGAGGTCGTGATGTAGTGGGAGATTCCGAGGTCTCCAATTGAGATTCGGAACTTCCTGGGTCTAGCAGGTTATCACCGGAAATGTATTCAGATTCTTGGAAGCGGTGTGATCTTTTGGATTGGTTAGTAGTGACACACTAGCAATGGCAAACCTAGTTTTCAGCAGATTGGGCATAGAATGGTAAGAAGGATTGAGGATCCTTCCAGCATTGTGTGCTGTCGGACCTTAGTTGAATCAAAGTGGGGGAGAATCATCCAAGGATTCAGAAGTAGGACCAGTTTTGAAACTGGGATAAGTTTCGCATCCTTATCAGAAAGGAAGACAGTCCAGACAGATGTGTGGTTTGAGGATAGTGTGAAATGGAAGTTTGGAAAAACTTGCTAGTAAGGAGATCGCATTCCCATAATGTTTGCCAGCAAGCCTTAGGGAATCAGGTTGGGGATTCCAGTCAGGACATGGGTTCAGTCTTAAATGATAGGTCGTATGTATACTCGTAGTCAGATGTGTTCGGATCAGTAACCAACGAATGAGATAGTGTTAGAGTTGTTGGATATAGTGTCTAAGTCCATAACTATATTTGGTATGTACTTGACCCGACACGGCATGGTCCATTTGGGTTGCACTTCACCCGAACAATTTATGGATAATCGTTTGAGAATAGTATAAGTTATGATTTATTAATATATTATAAGTCCTAATATACTAATATAAAATCATATTATTTAATTAGTATTGATCTATAATTAATCTAGAATTAATTTAGAGATCAAAAGTATGACTAATTAAATATGGGCTCTTGTATTTATATAGTGTGGGCTAATGCTTATTTGGAATGGGCTAGGCTTGCATGGAAAGTCCATGGATACTCCATGGAGCTTTAACCCATGGATCTCATGGAAATGAAAAGACATGGGTATTAGGGTTTACATGGATGTAACCCTAATCCACCACACTATATAAAGGAGGCTTTGGTTCTTGAAATCACACTAGTTGATGTGTGTAAACTAAGAGGGCCGATTTCAAGAAGTTTGTGACTATTCTCTCAAGTTTCCAAGTTTGTGGTGATTTGTGACTTCCATTTGAGGCATCCACATTATTGGTGCTAGGCTCTCAAACTCCAAGCAATCAACTACTACTACAAGGTAAGTAATTCTACTAGTTTTATTTGATTCAAGTACCCCATGCCATGCTAGTTAGGATAAGAACCTTGGAAAAATAATTATTTGCATGTATCTTAGTCAAACATAGATCCAAGGTTTCTAGGGTTGCATGTACACCATAGGAGTGTTAGAATGCTGAAAACCCATCAGTGGTATCAGAGCCTGGTTTGTTTATTTGATACTTGATGCAAAAAAAAAAACTTGAAAATCGAAGTTTTGTTCAAAAGCTCGTATCAAAATTTCAAGTTTTGTATATGTACTTACGATTCTTGAAATTTTTGATATGAACATTCATAAACATATGAGTTTAGAAGATCATAGAAATTATGTGCTAATAATTGATTAGATTAATTCTTGATCTTTATGTGTTTTAATGGAGTCCATAACTAGTTCTTAAGTTATGGATAACCAAAAGTCACATTTATAAATAACCATTAAAAGAACACATAGGTTACAAAAAATGAAGAGTCTTCATTTTTAATAACCATTAACTCATAAGTTATGAGAAATGAAAAGTTTTGAAAGTTTACAAAACTTGCCCTCAAGTTTTGGAACATGTAAAGTCATATTAAAAACTTTAGTTCCAACCCCTAGAATTTTAAAAGTTAAAATTCAACCCTTATACTTTATAATATTATAAGTTTAATAATATTTATATATGTATAAGATCAAGTCGTCTTACCACTAGTACGCCTCATTCACGAAGCCGGTCTATAAGGGGGGTATAAGGTTGTTGCCTATAAAATGGCAACTTAATGGGTGTCCACTCTCACCCACCGCTTCCTTGATCGGTGGAGGGTCGTTAGCCGAACGGGTAGGACAAGGACTTATAAATTCTCATTAAAAGTATAATGATAATACTAAAGTAACTAAACTTTATTGAATTCCCAATCTTAGTTATTTTAGGAAAATGTGAATAAGGTGCTAATCCATGAAATTACACTTTACACTTTGTTTAAGTCGTTAGTGGAGCGTGTGTGGTTAACCGGCACACTAACTTGAACTTAACAAGGTAGGTAAAGGGTGACTTAATGTTTATCATAGTATCGATGGAGCGTGTGTGGTTAACCGGCACATCGATTGAGGGGTAATACATTAAGGGTACCAAGTAATTTGCATGGTTACTTCACACCTTGTTTTGTGATCCTCGGCATCCCAGTCACAAAACTTGAAGGGCACACTCGAGATTGAAACATGCCATTGAAGAAAGTTCAATGAATCTCAAAGAATCTAGGAGTTTCTAAACCAATTAAAACCTAATTAAATATTTCGTTTTTCATGGTGGAAATTGGTGAATCGTCATTCACCTACCTTCAAATATCTTATAGCTTAGATTACGGCATCCCTCTTCTAAGTTATAAAATATTGTGTAGGGTCCTAGCCTTAATATTACATATGGGTGTTTTGTTAAGGACTATCTCTATATCTAATCTAATATATTCCCTCTTCTTTTCAGATGTCTTCCAATAACAATGCTTATGGCTCAAACCCTACTAGCTCCTTCTCTCTCATGAATCTTTGTGGGAGAGTCATCTTTGATGGGTCCAACTTTACAGATTGGATCAGAAACATCAGGATGGTCACTCGGTATGAGAACAAAGAATATGTTCTCGACAAGGAGCTGAAGGTACCCGAGCCAACTGCTACTCATGAAGAGCTTGCTGAATATGAGGTACATGAAAGAGATGCTACAAAAGTGGCATGCATCATGATGGCCACCATGACAGCCGAGCTCCAAAAGTCCTATGAGGACTATTATCCTTTTGAGATGCACCAGGACTTGATGGACCGCTACCATCGAAGTGCTCGTCAAGAGCGATATGAAATAATCTCCTCCATGATAACAACCCGAATGAAGGATGGTGAACCCATCACGGGCCACATGCAGAAAATGCAAAGGTATGTGGACCGTTTACTGAAGCTGAATGTGAACTTCCCTGAGGAGTTAGCAATAGACATCATTTTGCACTCCTTGCTATCGTGTTATGATCAATTCCGCATGACATATCACATTAACAAGGAAGAAGTCACCCTCAGCAAACTTCAAGGACTCTTGAAGACCGCCGAAAGTGGTCTAAAGGGTAAGTCGGTTGTTACTACTCCTACTCCTACTCCAACTGCGGCCAATGTCTTGGCAATCGGGCATGGCAAAGGGAAGAAGAGAAACAACCCTTCTAAGGGTACCAAGGGTAAGACCCTTGAAGGCTCCCCTTCAAGCAAAACCAAGAAAGGTTTTGTCACTCCTTCTGCTAACCCTAATGAGGCTGAATGCTTCTATTGCCATGAAAAGTCGCACTGGAAGCGAACTGCCCAAAGTACCAGCAAGATTTGAAGGATGGGAAAGTAAAACCCAACCATGCAGGTATATACACTATATTGTCTAATAACTCACCTCATTCTAAGTCTTGGGTCCTTGATACAGGTTGTGGTATTCACATATGTTGTGATTTGCAGGGATTAAAAAGAAGTGAGAATGTGGAGCAGGGAAAGATAAACTTGATCATGGGAAACAGGAAAGCTTCACCTGTCACCAAGATAGGAGTTTATTCCTTAGTGCTAAATAGTGGGTTTACATTAGATTTGAATATATGTTATTATTCGCCAGAAATGGAAAGAAATGTTATTTCCTTTCATGCATTGTATAAACAAGGTTTTACCTTTTATTTTGATAATAATAATGGTAGTATTGATGCTTTCTTTAATAATGTTCTTTATTTTAAAGCATTACCTTGTGATGGCGTGTATGAAACTGTATCTGTTGTAGATAATCTAGGAAATAATGTATTGTGTATTAACTCTTCCATTAGCTTAGATAAAGCATCCTTATGGCATTGTCGTCTTGGACATGTAAGCAAGAAACGCATAGGCCAACTCCAAAAGGATGGAGTCTTGGAGTCATTTGACCTAAAGTCAGATGATAGTTGTGAATCTTGTTTGCTTGGTAAAATGACAAAGTCACCTTTTACTGGCACTTGTGCTAGGGGTGAAGGTTTGTTGGACCTCATACACACGGATGTGTGTGGACCCTTCAGAATCGCCACAAGAGATGCTAATCGGTTCTATGTGACTTTTACTGATGATTTTAGTAGATATGGATATGTCTACCTAATCAAGCATAAGTCAGAAACCTTTGAGAAATTCAAAGAGTTTAAGCAAGAAGTGGAGAATCAGTTGGACAGGAACATTAAGATGCTTCGATCCGATCGTAGTGGTGAGTATCTTAGTACTGAGTTCCTTGACTATCTTAAGGAATGTGGGATTGTCTCACAATTGACACCTCCTAGGACACCACAGTTGAATGGTGTAGCTGAGAGGCGCAATCGGACCTTGTTGGACATGGTTCGTTCCATGATGAGTCGAGCTTCGCTACCAATCTCATTTTGGGGGTATGCCTTAGAGACTGCCGCCCATATCCTTAATCTAGTCCCTACAAAGAATGTTGCCAAAACACCTCACGAGGTGTGGACTGGAAAAGTTCCCAATCTAGACCACATCAAGATTTGGGGTTGCGAGGCTTTCGTGAGACGCGAGACTCACGATAAGCTCGAACCCCGAAGCGAAAGGTGTATTTTCATCGGCTACCCACAAAAATCCTTTGGTTACATCTTCTACAGACCCAGTGATAATGTGGTCTTTGTAGCAATAAGAGGATTCTTTTGAGAGAGAGAATTCATGAGCCAAGGAAACAGTGGGAGGCAAATTGACCTTGAGGAAATTCAAGCGTTAAGTGGTGAAGGAACCTCAAACCCTAGCCCTCAACCTGAGGAGGAAACTCCTGTTGAGCCGACTGAAGAATCTATACCTATGAGGCGTTCCACCAGAGTTAGGAATGCACCTGAGCATTATAATGGTTTTCATATTACTGCAGAAGGTGAGACTCTTATCAGTGATAACACACTGGTAAATCTGGATGAGCCTAACAGCTACACGGAAGCCATGGCAGGCCCTGAGGCTGCTAAATGGAAAGAGGCTATAGATAGCGAGATACAGTCCATGTATGACAATCAAGTTTGGAACTTGGTTGACAATGTACCTGATCGTAAGATAGTTGGGTGCAAATGGATCTTCAAGAAGAAGACCGACATTGATGGTAATGTACACACTTATAAGGCACGACTGGTTGCAAAGGGTTATTCTCAAACTCCGGGAGTTGATTATAATGAGACCTTTTCACCAGTGGCCAAGATTAAGTCTATTAGGGTTCTGTTAGCCATTGCTGCATTTCATGATTATGAAATATGGCAAATGGATGTCAAAACCGCTTTCCTTAATGGAAAGTTGGCTGAAGATGTTTACATGGTTCAGCCAGAGGGTTTTGTCAGTACAGAGTACCCCAGTAGAGTGTGTAAGCTCAATAAATCCATTTATGGATTAAAACAGGCACCTCGCAGATGGAATCTTTGCTTTGATGAGAAAGTCAAAGAATTTGGCTTTTCAAGGAGTGAAGATGAATCTTGTGTCTATATCAAGGCTAGTGGGAGTATAGTCAGCTTTTTGGTACTGTATGTGGATGACATACTACTCATAGGAAATGACATCCCAACCCTACAGGAAGTAAAGTCCTGACTTGGGAAGTGTTTCGCTATGAAGGACCTTGGAGAAGCTGCCTATATCCTAGGGATAAGGATTTTGAGAAATAGGAGTAAAAGACTAATTGGACTTAGTCAAAGCACCTATGTGGACAAAGTGTTGAAAAGGTTCAACATGCATAACTCCAAGAAAGGAGTTAATGCCAGGTTGAGTAAGACACAAAGCCCTAGTACTAAGGCTGAGATAGCATAAATGAGTCGAATACCTTATGCTTCAGCTGTAGGATCGATCATGTATGCTATGACGTGTACTCGACCTGATGTAGCCTTTGCTTTGAGCATGGTTAGCAGGTATCAGGGGAACCCTGGCAAGGCACACTGGACTGCGGTAAAGAATATCCTCAAGTACCTACGGAGGACTAAGGACTGGGTCCTTACCCTCGGTGGCAGTGAGGACTTGAGAGTTGTAGGGTACAGTGATGCTAGCTTTCAGACTGACATGGATAATTTCCGCTCTCAGTCGGGCTGGGTCTTTACTCTAAACGGAGGGGCAATTACTTGGAAAAGTTCCAAGCAGGAGACAGTGGCTGATTCCACTTGTGAATCAGAGTATATAGCAGCAAGCGAGGCAACAAAGGAGGCTATATGGCTAAAGAACTTAATCGGAGACCTTGGAGTTGTACCAGCTATAAAGGAGCCAATGGAGATTTTATGTGACAGCAATAGTGCGATTGCCTTAGCCAAGGAACCAAGAGATCATGGGAGATCCAGACACATTGACAGAAAATATCACTTCATCAGACATCGAATAGAAGAAGGAATCCACGTGGCAAAGAGGGTATCATCGGATGAGAACCCAGCAGATCCCCTCACGAAGGGACTGACTCGGGCTAAGCATCTCCAGCATGCTCGGAGCATAGGGCTGAAGGATGATATTAGTTTTAGTAGTTAGATAATCTTGAAATTTGTAAAATGTAATTGACATTTGATGATAAATAAAAGCTGTTATTTATGAGTAAAGTGTTGCTATCTCTTGTCAATCGTTTACTATTATTTCTTTTTGCATGTTTTGACTTCCAGAATAATTATGTTATGGTTTATATCCTATTATTCAACCTCTCCACAGTCGGTCATATGTTGGAAGTAGATATGAATCAAGACTGTCATGGGTTGGCTTGTAGAGGTCTAAGATGTTAGACAAAGCGGGGCTACAACACTCATGAGTGCTCATAAGTTCTGAGTATTGGATTCAACCCACGCTCACTTGTATCACTTCATGGAATTTATCTCGAGTGATCGTGAGACGGTAATATCATATAAGTCTTCAAACCTAGAGATATGATTTGTTGCCTATGAGTTGGTTATGCATTGATTGCACGAAAACGCATTGGTAACTCGATGTTATAAACCGTGCTTTTGTGTGTAATTCAACAAGTAGTAGAGCAAACATATGAGTCGAAGTTTATCTGTTCCTTCTAGGATTAGAAGCGATATCTAGGCCCCTCGATGATTTTGTTTTGACCTATGTACCGGGCCCGGTCAGAACTAAATTGATGTGTTCAGTTAAGTTCTATGTCAAACAAATCGGAAATCGGGAAACAAATGTTGGACAATAAGCAAGACCATGTTCCATGTATTTGTCCGGCTGATATCTAGAACAGAGGATTATATGATCACTTATCTAAAATGGTGCTTCATAGTTCAACAGAGTTTAAAGAGCTACGATTGCTGAACGGTTCCTGAAGTCATACTTGCAACTATAGTTATTAGACTTATCCAAGTGGGAGACTGTTGGATATAGTGTCTAAGTCCATAACTATATTTGGTATGTACTTGACCCGACCCGGCATGGTCCATTTGGGTTGCACTTCACCCGAACAATTTATGGATAATCGTTTGAGAATAGTATAAGTTATGATCTATTAATATATTATAAGTCCTAATATATTAATATAAAATCATATTATTTAATTAGTATTGATCTATAATTAATCTAGAATTAATTTAGAGATCAAAAGTATGACTAATTAAATATGGGCTCTTGTATTTATATGGTGTGGGCTAATGCTTATTTGGAATGGGCTAGGCTTGCATGGAAAGTCCATGGATACTCCATGGAGCTTTAACCCATGGATCTTATGGAAATGAAAAGACATGGGTATTAGGGTTTACATGGATGTAACCCTAATCCACCACACTATATAAAGGAGGCTTTGGTTCTTGAAATCACACTAGTTGATGTGTGTAAACTAAGAGGGCCGATTTCAAGAAGTTTGTGACTATTCTCTCAAGTTTCCAAGTTTGTGGTGATTTGTGACTTCCATTTGAGGCATCCACATTATTGGTGCTAGGCTCTCAAACTCCAAGCAATCAACTACTACTACAAGGTAAGTAATTCTACTAGTTTTATTTGATTCAAGTACCCCATGCCATGCTAGTTAGGATAAGAACCTTGGAAAAATAATTATTTGCATGTATCTTATTCAAACATAGATCCAAGGTTTCTAGGGTTGCATGTACACCATAGGAGTGTTAGAATGCTGAAAACCCATCAAGAGTGTTGTAAGTCTGCGGGTGTAGCCGTAGGATTCACTAGCAGCCAGATAGTGTTAGAGTGTTGTAAGTCTGTGGGTGTAGCCGTAGCATTCACTAGCAGCCAGATAGTGTTAGAGTGTTGTAAGTTTGCGGGTGTAGCCGTAGCATTCACTAGCAGCCAGATAGTGTTAGAGTGTTGTAAGTCTGCGGGTGTAGCCGTAGCGTTCCCTAGCGGCCAGATAGTGTCAGAGTGTTGTAAGTCTGCGGGTGTAGCCGTAGCATTCACTAGCAGTTAGATAGTGCTAGAGTGCTGTGAGACTGCGGGCGTAGCCGTGGAATACACTTGGCTGGTAGACAGCATGAGCGCGTTGTTAGGACGCGGAAGGAACATTAGCCCCCCAGTTCGGGCGTAGCAATAAGGATGTGGAAACCCACGAAGTGGATTTCGGAATTATCTGGATGGATTAGACCGAGTTGAGCCAGTGATAAGACTGTAGGAATGCCACTGCAGTTGTGAGATCGAAGAAGCAATGGATTGCTTCAGGTTACTTGTTATATAAGGCTACAATTGGTCATGTAGCAATCACGTTTAGCTGTGGGTTGGTAACCTCAGGATTCGACGTATGGAATCGAGCAGTTAGATCAGAAGGCCGCTAGGGCCACAGTGACAAGATAACTAGTAGTTGTTAGTTTCAGAGAAGGATTTCGTTCAGAAGTTGTGTGAGGCGAAGGGAGTCCTTGGGGCTCCGCAGTCGGGCGGGAACCCGGTATTTCGGATGACTGACGAATGAATTTGAGACCAAGAAGGTCTCGATAGATGTTGGAAAACAGCCATGTAGCAGCATGCTGTTTCAGGCAGTTCAGTGTTTAGGCAGTTCAGTGTTTCGGGCAGTTCAGTGTTTTAGGTAGTTCAGTGTTCAGGCAGTTCGGTGTTCCGGGCAGTTCAGTGTTTCAGGCAGTTCAGTGTTTCAGGCAGTTCAGTGTTCATGCAGTTCAGTGTTCAGGCAGTTCAGTGTTCAGGCAATCAGTGTTCAGGCAGTTCAGTGTTCAGGCAGTTCAGTGTTTCCAGGCAGATCAGTGTTTCAGACAGTGTTGGGTCTCCAACGGTAATGGTATTTTGGATTTTCATGGATAGCTTGGGGAGTGGAAAGTCACTCATAGCATGATTATCTGAGTTATGGCCAAGTATAAGTGGATCGCAGGGATAAGTGGATCTTCAAATTATGTTGTTCTAGGGGGAACCTGGAGTAGTTAGCATGTAAGGAATGGTAAGGAATGATAAGGAATGATTTCGAGGATGAAATCTAATTTAAATGGCTGGAGTAATGGATAGCGTGAAAGGAATGTTCTTCACAGTGGCAGGGGAGATGGTTAGTTATGGAGAGTTGCCTTGGGGAAGCCAGAAAACGCTCAAGGAAAAGAGGGTGAGCCCCTACGATGTTCATCATAAGTACCCGGGGAGTACCAGATGGATGGTCAGATGGGTAAGATGTGTTCTCAGGATTGTTGAGAATTAGAATGCACTCAAGGTGATTAGCAACAAGAACTAATATTAGTCTGAATGACCGGGTGAAAGGTCAATGGAAGTGGCCAGCGGGAGTTAGATTCTTCCGGCAGCAGTGTTGAAAGCAGATTGCAGAACAGTTGGACATAGCGGACTTCGAGGACGAAGTCTAGTTTAAGTGGGGGAGAGTTGTAACACCCAGAATCCGAAAGACCAAGAAAGGAAAGAAAAGCCCTTAGTCAAAGGAGTCAACTCGTCGAGTCCAAGGAGGAACTCGACGAGTCGAAGCGTGACCCGTGTCGCGGATTAAGTGACCGGCTCGACGATTCGGGGAGACTGACTCGACAAGTCTGGTCTGGGTTGAGAAACCCTAATTTCGGGACTTGGCACCCTATTTAAGCATCTCATTCTCATTTCTAGGGTTTCATTTATAGCCTCCATTGTCCAGAGACGAAACCCTAGCCACCCAACTTCATTCTTGAGCTTGTGTGAGAAGATTAAGGCTCTTGGTGTGCATCTTGAAGATTGTAGAAGAAAGGGAGCAAGGAAAGGAGTATAGATCCAGAGTTTGGGTGACATTCCAGATCATTTTAAGGTATAAAGCTTATACCTTAGATGTTAATCATCTAGATCCCTTTTCTAGCTTATCTTTTGTTACATTTGGACCATTCCCAAGTGGAATCCGGGTGATAAGCCTTGGAGGATGGATTGGACATTAGATCTGGACACTTTTGAGCTCTAGAAGCTCAGAGTTGTTGGCTTTATCTAGCTAAGGCTCCATGTCTTGACCTTGAACTTCTTATTAGCTTGGATTTGGTGTTCTAGCCTCATAACCCCTTGCATGCACGTAAAGTTAGCAACTTTACGTGCAATGCTAGCATAAGGAGTCCAGATCTATGAGTTAGGAGTGTTGGAATAGACTGAAATCGACAAAATAGAGTTGTCTCAAGGAGGACTCGGCGAGTCAACTCATGGACTCGGCGAGTCGGGTCGCAAAACCCAAACCCTTCTGTTTATGAGTCGGATTAGTGAGTGGGGTTAGAGAAGGACTCAGCCAGTCTGTGTCCGTGATGGACATGAAGATCATGGTACTCGACGAGTTCAAGGAGGAACTCGGCGAGTCCAAGACAATCTCCTTAGCCGATGAAGATGGACTCGGCGAGTTGTAGAACAACTCGGCGAGTCGGTTGAAGATAGTCCCGAAGTGTTAGATGAAGGAGAACTCGTCGAGTTCTCGCTAGACTCGACGAGTGGAGTCGGGGTTGTTTGGGATTTGAGGAGCATGGACTCGGCGAGTTGGTAGAACAACTCGGCGAGTCGAGTCAACTAGAAGGTTGACTTTGACCAGGACCTTGACCAGGGTTGACTTAGTTGACCTCTGGAGGACAGTTTAGGCTAAGTTCTATTTTTTGGTGTTGGTAGCTCGGTGAGCTAGGAGAGCAGCGCTTCAGAGAATAGTCGATTAGCGGCCAGAGGATTATTAGCAGAGTTCAACAGTACAGGTGAGTTTCCTTCCAGTAGGAACGGGTCTACGGCCACAATGTCGGCCCGTTTAGATAGCAGTAGTTCCGAACTTTGGTCCGGTGCAGTAGTACAGTATGTTTGATGTCTTTGTGATTCAGGCATGTTTATGTGTTAGTTAGTCCGGACCTCAGTCCGATGCAGTATGCAGTATATGTGTTTATGCTAGTAGTTATGATTATGTTATGATATGTTCAGTTAGTCTGGACTTCGGTCCGATGCAGGGGGCAAGGCCCCAGTTAGTCCGGATTTCAGTCCGATGCAGGGGGCAAGGCCCCAGTTAGTCTGGACTTCGGTCCGATGCAGTGGGCAAGGCCCAGTATGTGCTTTATATGTTATTGTATGGTATGTGGTAGTTTGGAGGAGCTCACTAAGCTTCGTGCTTACGGTTTTCAGTTTTGGTTTCAGGTACTCAGTTTTCAAAAGAGGAGCTCGGGAAGATTGCAGTGCACACACCATTTGTTCAGCCTGGGATGTTTATACTCTGATATATTTGACAGTTGTTATGATTTTTGAGATACATTGTTTATGATTCTTATATGACGTTTGATGAATATGGTTTTATTACTAATTTAAAACGAAATTTTCAGACTGTATTTTTGGGATGTTACATCCGACGTCCGTTTTTTACTGTCTTTATATCGTTAAGCTCCTATTAACGAGATCTTCAATTCTTGTTTATATTGGGTCAGCTAAAAATCGATCGGTCTAAAATTCGATTTCCGAGTTGTATACTGATATGCTAAATCTTAGAAAAATCATAACTTCCTCTAACGAAGTCAGATTTGGACGTTCTCTATATGCACGCTATCGGTTTAATGTCTACTACGACTTTTGTTTAGATCTCTAAGGCTAAAAAGTAGTTTATCAAAAATTCACTTTTTACGATATGCGATGTCGTGCCGGTTTACTCGCAAAACTTCGACGAGTCATAACTTCTTCGTTATAAGTCGGATTTCAGCGTTCTTTATATCTCCAGAATCCTTGTCACGACTACTTCAACTTTATTCAAGGATATTGGGTCAAATGTTCATTCTATTTTTTTACGCATATTTTATTCTTAATTTATTATATCGTTATAAGCAAGTATATTGCACATAAATCACATAATACTCAAATAATTCTTCTTCATTACTTCAAAATAGGTTACAATTGTTGACCCTAGCTATTACATTATCATAATAATGCTTAGCCAGAAACACGAGCGTTACATCATGTATGGAAAAAAATGGGACAAAACTTTAGATCTAGCAACTTATCATTAGAAAGATTAGATCTTGGACACTTACAAAGGCCCAAACTTGGTCAAATGAAGCTCCAATCTAGCTAATGTGTTTACAACTCTTCCAATGGCTCCTTCTTCCTTCAAAAGCAAGCACAAGCAACAAAATGAGTCCAAAAATGGAAAAGAGGGATTAGGGCTTTCTCTTTCTGGTTCGGAGGTGATGGAGGTTGAGGGTGAAGGAAACCCTAGCCCATCACTTCATTTAAACAGGGTCCAAAGTCCGAAAATTATTGTTTTTATTTAATCAGATGTCATGCCGTGACCCCTATAGTTTCACGTCGTGACACTTTAATGACTTAACCCGCACAACACAACCATTTCACGACGTGAGGGTGCTCCCTTCACGTCGTGACCATCCTTAGATCCATAGTTTGCTTAATTTACCGTACCTCTAGGCTCCGAATGTTACAATTATGTTGACGTTTTCAAAATCGCATGAATTCCTAGGAAATCAAGAGATGGAAGTTGCATACCCGAAAGTCAAGATGCGAAGCTGACGTCACCTATAGAATAGTGATGTAGCTTTTGTCCTACTGTTTAAGGCATCAGTTTATTGTAAACCTTGAATATTATTGTAATCGTTTTCAAAAATAATACGATCACTAATTATGTTATACTTTTGTACAGTTAAATGTATGTGTAATGACTGTGATCCATAACCAAAAAGTCGTACAGACCGACGTTTCCGTTGTCAGCCGAGAATGTGACATTTTAGATAAGATAGATGACTACACGAACCATGAAAAATATGCTTGTTACACAACCTTGTAATGGGATATGTACAAAAAAACCATGTAAAAACTCAATATAAAGCCTATTCTCACTCCTAGTTCACAACTATCACATAGTTAAGAAATTTCAAGACTTGGTATCGATCTAATATGTTATAAAATTATTTGAACTTAAATCGTCCACTACTTACAACTAATTTTGAATTTCATCATGAATATTACTCATTAAACACTCAAGTGATCTCCAAACACATCAAAATGACCAATCTATATGGATTTCATCATTCAGTTGGTCTTAATGTGTTAGAATATTTATACTATCACATTTATAACATCGATTAGTCAATTCAATTAAATTAAGCAATATTCTCCATGGATGGAGCTCACAAGAACAGACTCCAATTTTACAAAAAAATAATCAGGTGGTTTTCTTCAATTTAATGAACATAAGGCATTCACATATAGGTTCAACGTATCGTTAATTTCAATTTATTAATTTAAATATTTTCTTATTAAAATCACATGAATATTTCATTACTTTTTTTGGATCTAGAACTCAAATTAAGTCCTAACAAAGGAAGAAGGTTTACCCTATGAGATTTCTTTGAGTGAAATGGTGAAGGTTCTCAACTAGAATCAACCGTTGCTTGATGAAATATAAATCGCTCTTCTAACGTAGGTGATATTTATTTTCTTTTCTAAAATATGTTTCGTCAAAATGGAAGAGTTTCAAGCGTTGGTTACTTAAGACATGTTATCTTCTCCTTATTGTCATATTTGGTCCTCCAGTTTAAGTCTTGACCAAAAATTACCCTACATAACTTAAGATATGTTATCTTCTCCTTACCGAAGCCCGTTTTTCTCTTATTTAAATTTAATAGAAGTATTAAAATAAATGTTAAAATATACATAAAAGAAAACAAAAGGGTAAAATTAACATTTACAAGTTCAAACGTTTTTGGACCTTGTTGCATTTGGTTGTTGGATTTCAGAAAGACTATATGTCGAAATGATCCGATCTCCCGACTGTCTTGCCTGGATGATCCTTACTTGTTTGATCTTAAAGTAGACTTTGGTATTGTTGAGGAATCTAAACTCTTAAGATAATAGTTTCACGTAGTATGAAACTAGACTAAGACATATCGTTATGTACATCTAGGTCTTTCGAGAAAGGTGTAAGGCGAAGCTCTGCTCGATTCACCAATCACCAGACACTTTGTCAGGTGAGTGCGTAGTTATTATCAAGAACATAATCTTAACTTAAAAATATACATATAATAAATGTTGCTTGTATTATCTGTGTTATGTGCTATTTGTAAAGATAAGATAGTAACATTTGGATTATGAATTGTTGTAGAAATCAATTTCCTTTAGATACAGGTCTTGCCTTAGATTAGGAATAAGACTTATATAGGATTGCTTAGTGCTGAATAGTCTTGACATCGATCAGGTCTCATAGTTAGGTTAGGGTGTGGGACCGAATCAGAATGTAATCCTCCCCGTCTTGGGATGACCAGAAATGGTGGGTCTCGATCAGACAACCGAACGGTATGTTTGGGTCATCGACCAAAGTATATGACCAACACCAGGCTGTTTTAGGCGGTCTTGTGAATTACGTTGCTAGCATGACTTTATAACCCATGGACGTAGATGAAATTGAAAGCCATATTCATCAAAATCTATGAACATTGGTTGCCTTATATGACTTACACTAGCCAAGGACTCCCCTAGCAGGTGTAGTCAAACAATTGCTTAGACAGTTCATTCGGTAAGGTGATTCTTTCAGATGATTGTCAAATTAGGATCTGTAAGGATCGGTTGGGATTGGGTAGATGGTCTTAGAACATGTTATATATTTACACCTGATATATGTCTTGCATGAATGATATTTTATCATTGAAATGTTATGGGCTTGAAAACCCTACGTATCTCACCAGGTTTCCCAAACCCGACCCACTCATTTTATTGCATCACAGGTAGTGGAGCCAAAGTTGAAATGGTCTTGGTTCTTCAAGCCCATATTGCCGACTAGAGTGACTCAAATGGACACCCCCATGTTAGGGTGTAACTGGTCTAAGACTAATTTGGGTAGAAGCTACAACTTAACCCATTGTCGTTGACTTAATAATTTAAGTAAATTCTGATCAACATGGTTACGAACCAATATCTAATCCTTCATTATTTAGAGAATGGTATAACTATCAACATGGTTGCCATGTAATAGGTTTGCAAAGTCTATTTGTGTTTATGTAATCAAGAATTTCCTTCATCAAGACCATCAGATCAAACCATGATGTTATATCCTTTAAAAACCATGAAATTAATCCTTCAAAATGTCCATGAAACACCCAATTCAACCCACCCAAAGTGATATACACAAAAATGATGCTTAAAAACATAAATTTCAACCACCATTTTCATTTTCAAATGAAGAAATTTCCAAAAATATTTTTCATAAAATGCATAAACATACTATAATGGTCATATAGCAAGAAAATGTACTAATTATATAAATTTATACCAAAATATTTAGCAAGTAACCGTAACACAAAATAACCACACATGTATATATTGTCATCGTTTGTGGTTACATACTTTGGTATTTGTAAGAATTACATTTTTTTGTAACACACATTTTAACCTATTATTAAACTACTTTTTATTCCACTCATATATATGACAAGACTTCAAGTCTCAATCTTATGAAAATATGACATATTATATCGCTAGGCAAAATACCTACTTCTTTATTTAACCCAAAACTTATACATTTATGTCGATCTTGCTAGGCCAGTAAATATTCATGTCAATGTTGCTAGATAAAATACATTTATTTTATCTAGTTATAACTCTATTTAACCCAAAATTTATACATATTCATGTCAATGTTGGTGAAGAATAGCAAATGAAAATTTAAATTTATTCATGCAATAACGAGCCGAAACAGTCAAAAAGTATTTTGATGGACCGAATGTAAGCCCAACCCAGTCTTAGTGGTCCATCTACAAACCCTAGCATTTTCGGCGCCACATATATATTTCTCCATCTTCAGCTCTAGGGTTTCGCATCTCTAAACCTATCTTCTTTCTCATACACAAACAGCAACCATGGCAGAAAGAGGCGGAGAACGTGGTGGATTTGGAGGCGGAGAACGTGGAGGATTTGGACGTGGTTTCGGTGGCCGCGGAGGCCGTGGTGGTGACCGTGGTAGAGGTCGTCGCCGCGGACCTCGCCGCGACACAGAAGAAGAGAAGTGGGTGCCAGTAACCAAGCTGGGGCGTCTTGTGAAGGATGGTAAGATCACCAAGCTTGAAGAAGTCTACCTTCATTCCCTCCCCATCAAGGAGCACCAGATCATTGATCAAATCCTGCCGTCACTTAAAGATGAGGTGATGAAGATCATGCCTGTCCAGAAACAGACCCGTGCTGGACAAAGAACCAGGTTTAAGGCTTTTGTTGTTGTTGGAGATGGAAATGGCCACGTAGGACTCGGAGTCAAGTGCTCAAAGGAAGTGGCTACTGCCATTAGAGGCGCAATCATATTGGCCAAACTGTCTGTGATTCCAGTGAGGAGGGGATACTGGGGTAATAAGATTGGAAAGCCCCATACTGTGCCATGTAAGGTTACTGGAAAGTGTGGTTCAGTTACTGTTAGGTTGGTTCCGGCTCCTCGTGGTGCTGGTATTGTGGCTGCTAGAGTTCCAAAGAAGGTTCTTCAGATGGCTGGGATCGATGACGTGTTTACGATGTCTCGTGGATCCACAAAAACCCTTGGAAACTTTGTTAAGGTCAATTTCTATTCTTTTTGCATCTTAATTGAGCTGATTATAATTTACTTTTTCACGTAATCTGCTCTTATTCAGTAGTTACTCATCAACTCTGGTTTATCTACACTACTTTGCATATAAAATAGTTGCATATAAAGTAGTGTGTTTTTTTGCAAGTGTCAAGTATGAACTAATTAAACTTTGTATCTCGCTATTGAGGAATGCATCATCCTATCTCACATTTGCCAAAATCACACCCCTAACTCTTATTTGTAGGATGTATTAAAATTTCAATCTTTTAGTCCATGAGTATATTGAATGTAATTCTATCAGTTCAGACAATGATCGTGTTTTTTGGCTAGATTTATCTGGGTAGTATAATTAAATTAATGATGAATATTTCACAATTGTTTTTTATCTCTTCATTGTACTTTTTGCTGCATTTGATATGAACCATGTGAATTAGTATGAATTTTCACTATTTTTTTGTTGGTATAGTTGTTTATGGTATTGAAACTTTATGCTTTTTTATGTTTCTGTACGTGTCATATATGTATTTTAAGGATTGGAATTTTGTTGAGATAAATACATTTAAAATCAAGATGTGATTTTTTTGCAGGCTACTTTTGACTGTTTGCTGAAAACTTATGGGTTTTTGACTCCTGATTTCTGGAGGGAGACAAGGTTTTCAAGATCACCATTCCAAGAGTACACAGATCTTCTTGCAAAGCCAACCACAAAGGCAATAACTTATGTTGAAGATGTTGCTGAAATTCCTGCTTGACAATCTTTGAGAATTTTGGAGAGTATGTTATGTTTTTTATCTAGGATGTTTTGTCACAGAATACTGGTTGAATTTCATGTTATTTCTTTTCATTTTTGATAATTACTCTATTCTGTTTTGGGAATTCAAGTACAATCTTTGATAATACCGTATGGATGTTTTCTCGTCATGCTTCTTACTTGATATGCACCCTGAAAAAAACAAGTTAAAACTAGTAATGAGTAAAGACTCCCTAATGCTTGGATGATATCCATTTTTTTGTTTTCTCCCATTCACCCTAAAATCTCATATACCTTACAATAAACTGCCAATTTTCTACTTCATCTTCAGATCCTTGTTGCAAATTCTAACCTATTAGACAATTAGAGCCCTAAGAATGTTCATCATCTTATTTGATTCAGATTTTTAGAGCCATTGCACAAACTGTTGCCTTGAATAATTTGTTCTCAAAATGGATGTGGGCGAGTTGTATCTATATTGTGACAAATTGGTGTTACAACAAAAATATTTAGTTTTGGTGGTTGTGTTTTTCCTTTAGTATCTTATTTTCTAAAAAATATATTACAAATGTAAGTTTTTTTTGTTTCCAATGTAAAATGTACGTGGATGGATTTAGTAGACATTAGAGGGTGTATGGCGCTTTTTAGGGGACAAAAGTTTTTTTTGGAAAAGTTACAAAAAGTCATGTTTTTCTAACTTTTCCAAAAAGTTCATTTTTACTTGTATCCAAATCCAAAAGTAGCTTTTAAAATGTATTTACCAAACATCTTTTATCTTCTATATTTTCCTAAAAGGATTTTTGGCTTCTAAAAAGCTAAGACAAACACCCCCTGATGATTTTTTATTGATTCTTAATTGGGAGCTGTTTTATAATATCATTTGTAATGGCAAAGAAAATGTAAGATTCTTTAGTATCATGAGGGTTGGGGTTGTTTAGATGTATCAAAAGTATTGAAGGTTGAGGTTGTTTAGTTGTATCAAACATGTTAAATGATGATGTTGTATCAAATGCGTTGAATGCTTAGTGATTTGGAGGTGATCTTTGAATTGTTCCATTTATGTTATCATTGGCCCACTTAGCATTCAATTACTTGCATTTTGTGTTAATTAAGTTGTTTATGTCATTTATTTAGGCCCCGTTTGATACGCATCTTTCTAGATCCAAACAGATCTTTCTGGTTGAATGGACCGGAAAGACTGGTTGAATGGACCCGAAAGACTGTTTGATTTGCACAAAAAAAAATGTCTTTCCCGGTAAGATATGTCTTTCCCAGAAAGCACAAAATCATATCTTTCTGACTGAATGGACTGAAAAGACAATTATACATCAAACTCCGCCTCTTTCTTTCTTTCTTGGATTATTAATTTTTTTTAAATTTATTTTTTATTGAATTATTACTATTTTTTCATCATTCAGCACAGTCAATCAGATGTACAATCAAACAACATAGTTTCTTTCTCAGTCAGAAAACTTTTTCAGACAGCACTTTCCCAAACAGAAACTATCAAACAGGACCTTATATTAGTATCGTTTTTCACATTAGTTAAAAGAACTTACTATGTTTTTTATTTTCTCATGTATGACACAATATTCTATTTCTAATGGAGGTCTCTTATGGAAGGAACCTCTCTAGTCTCTACCTTTGCATACATCTAATATTTCTATTGCTTTGCGCCTATTTGTGAATTATTATTATCTTTGAACGATCAAGATGTAATTAACCTTACTAAATATGTTTTTTCCTGTAGAATCATCTAAATATTGAACATGTCTATACTATATTTTCATGTTTCCTAAAAGATACTCTCTGGTGTTGTATTTGGTATTTGAGGAAATACAACCACCATCATCACCATAATGTTGTATAGTTTTAAGTATTAGTGTAATGAATGTACAAGTAGTTCTCTTGTACCATTAGGAAGGTCATTTAGTGTGTGTAGTGGATGGTGGTCAAATGTTAAAAAACAAGTTGAAGAATCTTAAGAGATTTGGAACCACTACCACCGCTGGAGCGTTAAAGAAGAAACACATGCCGATCTGAACCTTCATCTCCACTTCTGTTTGAGCTCCTATGTTTGAGTTCCTAGATCGAAGAGTTAACCCACCGCCAACATCTAATAGAGGCAAACCCTAGCATCACAATCACACATGTTTTCACCTTATCTAGTTCGTCAGAGAAAGAAATAAAGTTCGACGAAGGTGACGATCGACTCATTAGAAGATGTGGACGGCGATTTTTGTAGATTTAATTGACGGGGGAGGTGGATGACGGTGGATCTTGACAGATCTGTATGGAGGTAGGCAGTTGAGGATCTGAACAGAGATGAACGGAAGTGGACGGCAATTGATTTGGACGGGGGTGGATGATGGTAGATCTGAATAGAGGCAAATCCAGTGACATGTGGCTGGCAGTGGTGCTCTAGCAATGAAGAGAAGAAAGAGAGGGAATATAAGAAGAACAAAATAGTATATATATATATATATATATATATATATATATATATATATATATATATATATATATATATATATATATATATATAAAGACAAAACCTCATAAATGGTCCCTGTGGTTTTCCGAAATTTGGGATATAATCTCTAAGTTAAAAAAAACCTCATAGATGGTCCTATGGTTCCAAAACTTTTAACAAATAGTCCATCACCCACATAAAATTTATTTTATACCCTTTTAATTTTTTATAATTAATTTTAATTAAAACTATTAAATAAAAAGAAAAACAAAATCAATAACCCTATTTGGGCGTACACACACACACACACACATATATATATATATATATATATATATATATATATATATATATATATATCCCTCTCGATGAAATACCCTTCACTTTCCACGCATGAATTGGTAGCCAATATCCTCCTTTATTGGAAACAATATTCTACTAAACAGAAAAAACCTTATATCACAACATATAACCCGCTGGAAGAACTTCATTTAAAGACCACCTTCAAGGATTTGTTGAACATTCACGGGAAAAGATGCAATGAAGCCTCATCGGAAAGTTACATATATATGATCAAACCTAGACCCCTGAATCTTGATCCCAATACCACCGGTGCTCTCTTCCTAACAAAACCATATAGAAATCGATTTTCCTGCGTTGAATCAGAACCATAACCTTTGGCTATTTCATTTTTGTTTCACCATTAGAAGAAGTGACTACTACAACAAGCCATCCTCGTGTTTCTACTTCACTATCATCGGAGAAACAAGGAGGTCTACGTGAAAGAAAGATTAAGAATCAACATGGAACCTCAAGTCTGGTTTTGATGGGGTTTGTAGAAGGAGACAATGAACAATACTCGTGTTATGAATCAAATCGACTCGACGCTTTTTAGATTATCCTCCAACAATTTCATATACATCTCTTCATCGTCCATTTCATCGTCTTGGGTAATTGAGGTTTGAGTTTGAGTACTTTTATGCGTATGTTGTGCTAATACATGCTTCTTACTAAAGCCTATTTTTTTCTTATTTAAAATTAATAAAAGTATTAAAATAAATGTTAAAATATACAAAAAAGGAAATAAAAAGGCAAAATTAACCTTTCAATTTTTAGAGACCATAATCACAAAAAAAATTTAATTTTAGACCATCCATACAAATTCAAATCTTTTTGACCTTATACACGTTTATTTGCTAACCACAAGGACCAAATTTGCAATTTAGTCGCTCAAAAATAAACAAATGGAGTAAACATTGATACGACCGAGAGGATGCAGTTGACGTGTCTTTACGTGCTTCCGTGAAAGGGGGCTCCGCCGTCTTCTCTTCCATTCTGGAATCTGGACTGTTCGATTCCGCGCAGAGAAGAAGACTTTGAACGCGGAGTCTGAAAGCTTCATCAAATCCTACAAATCAACATACGCATTCATGTACATCCATACTTGCATACTTTTCATTCATCAGATATAAGAAAAAAAAACATTTTTTTTGGTTAAAGTAATGGGGACGCCGGCAATACCAAATCTGGGAGAACAGTGCTCTGTTAATGATTGTAAGCTCATAGATTTCCTTCCTTTCACGTGCGATTGCTGCAACAAGGTCCTATTCCAAGCCCTCTTGCTTTTTGCTGTTTTTCCTCATAAATCTTTGCTATAATGTTTGAAATTTTCGTTAAATTCATGGAGTTTCACCGGTGGATGCTATTATGTTCCTGTGATGCTTGATGCATGGTTAGTTTTTTTGATATAATTGTTGAAATTGATCATTGCGGGCTTAATTAGCACTCTACATGACCTTGATGGCAGATTGTTTAACTTGTTTATTTCAATTTTAGGGTTTAAATAAGTATATGTCTTCTTAGGGTTTTGTTAGGTTATAGAAAGGGGGAAAGGGCCTATTCATATGTATACTAAAACCTCATGTCATTGACATGAATCAGGAAACTGATTATCCGCAAGAAGCCATGAAGGCGCCATAGAAAGAATGATACACAAGCTTGATGCTTGCATGCCATGATTTCTATCCACTTGAAAATAGCAGCATTTTTTCTTTCTTTTAATCCAAGGCAAATACCACTCAACTCTAGTATTCCATAATTGTTTGTCATAACTTCATCTTCATGAATAAGTCTCTGTGAGCACTTTTTACTTCCATGGTAGATAGAACACCCATCATCATCATCTTATTTGTGATAAATTTGCAGGTTTTCTGTCTAGAACACCGGAGTTACAGTACACATGAATGCCCAAATGCTAACAAAAACGACATAACAGTTGTCATCTGTCCACTCTGTGCAAAGGGAGTTCATTTAGTCCCAAATCAAGATCCAAACATCACATGGGAATCACACGTGAACACAGATTGTGATCCATCAAATTACGAAAAAGCCACCAAGAAAAAGAAATGCCCAGTTCGTGGCTGTAAAGAAACCCTCACATTCTCAAACACAATCAAATGTCGCGACTGCACCATTGACCACTGCCTAAAACACCGGTTCGGACCCGACCACACTTGCCCTGGCCCTAAAAAACCTGAACCCACCTTCCCATTCTGGGGGTACGGGAACCCGGATCTCAAAAAGCAAAACCCACCACCAAAACGGGCGACTCATGTATCCGGATCCGGATCTGGATCGAAATGGGCTAATGGTTTCTTGAAGGCGGCTTCATCTGTTAAGGCTTCTGCTGGAGCTGGAATAGTGAAATGGAGTAATGATATTGGGCAAGTGTTTCAGGGTGGGAAAGATGGAGAGGGTGGTTCTAGTGGTGGTGAGAGAGTGGGGCAAATGGAGGTGTGTCCTGTGTGTAGTATGAAGTTTTCTAGGGTTGGAGATTTGATAGATCATGTGCAGAAAGTTCATGAGAAGAAAGAGGTGATGAAGGTGACATTAGATGTGTGTCCAAAGTGTAGTAAAGGGTTTCGTGATCCGGTTGCACTTGTGGAGCATGTTGAAAGAGAACATAGAGGTACTTCCAAAGCTTAGAGATTGTTATTTTATTTATTCCATTGCCAATTTGTTATTTGCGAACCATATTTGTTACTCTTCCTCGTTTTTCCACATCATTATTTTTGTGAAGGAAACCTTGTAGATGAATTGTCTTGTTTTAGATATAGAATGATTCAGCATTGAATTGTGTCTCAACGGCTTGTTCTGGGTTCATTTGATTTTACTACATAGAAGCTTCCGTACATGTTATTAAATTTGAAAATTTATCGTACAATATTTTTAAACTTGAATCTTTTGAGTATAAAATATCATAACATGGTACCAAAAAAATCTTACTATTGTATAATTTTGTACATTTCCCTCAAATATTCCGAACCAAACATCATAGCTGTCCTGTAAAATTTCCCCCTTAAGTTGACGGGGCCTTTTTGTTACAGTTTCCCGAGGCCTACCCCTACTTTAACAAACATGCCTTAATGTAATGTGAAACATCCAACTATACAAACCCCTCCCTTATGGATAATAGAAACCAAATACTTCAACTTTCATTTGGTTGTAGATCTTGCTCCCCTATATTTACACACACATCTTCATTATTGTGTCCCCTGCTAAAGTTTTAGCAAAGATACTTTGTTTCAACAATGTTGATCCATAACCCCTTCACTTCTAACCTCTGTCATCCAAAGTATCCGACCTATTATTCACTTAGTCGTTGACTCGGCTATCAACATGATGTTCTCAGCAAAATACATACACCAAAGCATTTAATGTCATTGCAATTAAATATATGTATGCAATTTTTTATGTCATAAGAAAATAACAATCCAAAGGATTGCCTATCTAATTACTATCACTTTTGATTTGCATTTTATAATCATGGTTTGATGAAATAATTGTTTCTAATGATGTTACAATTTTTTTTGACACACCGGAAATAAGCTATATGTTTCATTAGATTTTTTTTGGAATGACAAATCAATCTACTCTTAAATTACTCCTAACACCATCTATATCTCAAACGAGACTTGAACCCTCAATCTCAAGGAGGGAGAGCAACATCTGATACTAGGCTAGAAGGCCTTTGGTATATGTTTCAATGAATCATGAAAGTATCATAAATTTATATTGATGCCATCATAAACTAGTAAATCCAAGTTAACATGGATCATAGTTAATTAGTCAATCTTATATATAATATTGTCTATTTAAATTGTAACAACAAATCCTAGTGAGAATGCCAACATAATAATAAATTACTAAATTTATACTAAAAACACAAATAATGCATGTTTTAAGTCAAATAATCATTGTTAAATTGATGAACACATAGATTCTTTTGAATTGCGTTTCTACAAATTAAAACATTTTGATCCAAAATAACCAGAAAATGAGAATTAGAATCATTTAGTGCATGCCAAACACTCAAAATTGATAGATCATTTTAGATGCACATATAAACACTTCTTATATTTGATGTTAGATTTATATATTTTCTTTGAAAAGAAAATATATTAATGCCAAATTTATCTGGGTTCTAGACTTAAACAAAAACTGAAATTTTACTTGCATTACTAAAATATAACTATCCAAAAGTAGGTAAGTGACATCTTAGTTTCAAATCGTTATTTTACAACACCAATATTGACCATAAAATTAGTTGATATGAACCCTATAGATGATGTTTACCTTTTTAGAAACATTATGTACTTTATGAGACACAATATACTTTATGAGATCATAAAATTACAATCATCAAGATATTACTTTTGTCGAATAAAAAAATTTAGAAATTAGAAGTTCAAACGATTACCTAAAAGCATTCGTATTGTTCATTGGTAGAGCTGGCAAAAATCGACCCAACCTGCTAACCCAACCCGAACCCAACCCAAAATTAGCGGGTTGGGTTGAGATTTGATGGGTTTTAGGTACAACAAATAAACTAGAAGACAATTCCTAAGTTCACATGCAACCTACTTTGGATCTATGTTTTAACTATTGAACATACAACTTTGAATTGCAAAACAAGAACCCTAGAGGAGAGAGACTAATTTCGAAATTAACAAACTAGGGTTTAGGAGTTACATACCTTTCAATTGTTATAGCAAACAATTGATAATCCTCTTGATCTTGATCTTGATCTTCTTGGAAGCTTAGCACCACAAATGTAATGCCTCTAATGGAATCACACCCAAGAACTAGCAAGAAGGAAACTTGGAGGAGAGAGGATGGAGAGAGTATGCAATTTCGGCCTTAGGGTTTCTTCCAAAGAAATCAGTACCCAAAATGTGAGCCAGGAGGCTCCTTAAATAGTTGAGGGAACTAGGGTTTAGGGAAAACCCTAGTTATCCTTTGCTTAGGGCCTAAGCAAGACCCAAGGCCTTATCTTGGACCCCTTGGACGAATTCTCTAGGGTTTCCCCTAGGGTTTTCGTCCACCCCCTTCCAAGGGAGTTCTGGATCCTTCCATTCAACTATCAGTTAATTGCAAACTAGTCCCTGCACTTTATAATTAATTCTTTTAACCCCAAAATCAATTCTGATTAATTTCTGGCTAACAATTAATTAAACATAATGATTTCTAATTAATATATTAATCCATTAACATATTAATAAATCAATTATTAATTTATTAATCTTATAAATTAATATCTCTCCTTTCATAATTTCCTTGTCCAGTTGCTAGGTTGAGGGCAACCCAAAAGGACTGTGCTGCTATCAATTCAAGTACATACCAATTATAGTTATGGGCTTAGACACCTAATCCAACAGTCTCCCACTTGGATAAGTCTGTAACTATAATTGCTAGTATGCCTTCTAAATTTGACCAGCAAATTATAGCTTCCAAAAAGCTGCTGCCGAACTCTGACCCAGTCAGTTACGTGTCCTAAGATAAGTGATCATATAACCCTTCGTTCTGCTTGATATCCCCAGACAAAAGACATGGAATGTAATCAATCTGTTTGTCCAGAATCTATGTTTCCCGATTCCTGATTTGTGATGATGTAGGACTTCTAATCGAACACATCAATCTAGTCCTGGCTGGGCCCAGCACATAAGTCAACACCAAATCATCGAGGGGCCCACAGATATCGCCTTTTCTGTTAGGGCAAAAGGAACGAATAAACGTTGACTCATATGCTTGTATCTTTTACTCATCAAATTATGCATGACAATACGTTTTATAACACCAAGTTACTGATGCGTTTTCGTATCACCAATGTATTACCGACTTTGTAAATTACAACTCATATATCTTCGTTTCAAGATTATAAGATATTATCGTCTCAGTATTACTCGTGATGAATTCCATGAAGTGATACTCTGAGCGAGGGTTTATCCAATACTCAAATCTCAATTACTCATGAACATTGCAGCAATTCTATTGCCATGTCTATCCTTAGACAATCTGCAATCCAATTCATGACAGTCTTAATTCACTACTTACTTCCAAGAGTACGAGCGACTGTGGAGTTTGAATAATCTCATTATTCAGGAAGTAAAACATGCAAAAATGAAACACAATAATAAACAATTGACAAAAGGTAATAGCCAAACTTATAAATAATACTTTATTATTTAATCACCAAAAGTCAATTACATTTACTTTGTTACAAGTTTCAAAAACTAATCTAACTACTAAAACTAATATCATCTTTCAGTCCTATGCTTCGAGCATGCTGAATATGCTTAGCCCTACTCAGACCCTTTGTGAGAGGATCTGCTGGGTTATCTTCAGATGACACCCTCTTTACTATAAGATGGCCTTCTTCTACTCTATGTCTGATGAAATGGTACTTTCTGTCGATATGTCTGGTCTTACCATGATCTCTCGGTTCCTTTGTCAAGGCAACCGCTCCTTCATTATCGCAGAACAGTTCCATAGGCTCCTGGATGGTTGGAACAACTCCGAGATCCCCGATGAAGTTCCTCAACCAAGCTGCTTCTTTCGACGCTTCACTTGCTGCAATGTACTCTGATTCACAAGTAGAATCAGCCACCGTATTTTGCTTGGAACTCTTCCAAGTAACTGCTCCTCCATTCAGTAAAAATACCCAGCCCGACTGAGAACGGAAGTTATCTCTATCCGTCTGAAAGCTGGCATCACTGTAACCATCTACTCTCAAAGTATCACTGCCACCAAGCACAAGAACCCAGTCCTTTGTCCTTCGCAAATACTTGAGTATATTCTTAACTGCTATCCAATGAGCTCTACCTGGGTTTCCCTGATAGCGACTGACCATGCTCAAAGCAAATGCCACATCAGGGCGAGTACATGTCATAGCGTACATGATCGATCCGACAGCGGAAGCATAAGGTACACGACTCATGTCATCTATTTCAACATCTGTACTTGGGCATTGAGTCTTACTCAATTTGGTATTGCTCTGGATAGGTAGCTCTCCCTTCTTGGAATTTTCCATACTAAACCTCTTTAGTACCTTATCCAAGTATGTGCTCTGACTAAGTCCAATTAGTCTCTTCTTTCTATCTCTCAATATTCTAATCCCAACAATATAGGCAGCTTCTCCAAGGTCTTTCATGGCAAAACACTTTCCAAGCCAAGACTTAACTTCTTTCAAGGTTGGAACGTCGTTACCAATGAGTAATATGTCATCGACATACAACACCAGAAAAGTTACTATACTCCCACTAGCCTTGATATACACACAGAACTCATCTTCACTTCTAGAGAAACCAAACTCTTTGACTTTCTCATGGAAGCAAAGATTCCAACTGCGAGATGCTTGTTTCAATCCATAAATGGATTTCTCAAGCTTGCACACTCTATTGGGGAACTTTGCATCAACAAAACCCTCTGGCTGACTCATGTAAACATCTTCAGCCAACTTCCCATTAAGGAAAGCAGTTTTGACATCCATCTGCCAGATTTCATAATCATGAAAGGCAGCTATGGCGAGCAATATCCTAATAGATTTAATCTTAGCTACTGGTGAGAAGGTCTCATCATAGTCAACCCCTGGGGTTTGAGTGAAACCTTTTGCAACCAGTCGAGCCTTGAATGTGTGCACATTTCCATCCATGTCTGTCTTCTTCTTGAAGATCCATTTGCACCCAACTGTCTTACGACCTGGTGCACTATCAACCAAATTCCAAACTTGGTTGTCATACATGGACTTAATCTCGCTGTCCATTGCCTCTTTCCACTTGGAAGCCTCTGGGCCTGCCATTGCTTCCTTATAAGTGACTGGTTCATCTAAGTTTACCAGTGTTCTGTCACTTATGAATGTGTCACCATCTGAAGTAATATGAAAACCATACAACTCAGGTGGCACACTCACCCTAGTAGATCTTCTAAGAGGTAATGAGTTATCGATTGGTTCAACAGGAACTGTTTCCTCTGGTTGAGTGCTAGTGTCATCTAAGGTTCCTTCATTGCCTGACTCTTGAATTTCTTCAAGGTCAATAGTGCTCCCACTGTCCTCTTTGAATATGAGCTCTCTTTCAAGAAAGACTCCTCTTCGTGCTACAAAGACCACGTTCTCACTAGGCCTGTAGAACAAATATCCAAAAGACTGCTTTGGGTAACCAATGAAAACACATTTCTCACTTCTAGCTGCTAGCTTGTCGTGAGTCTCTCGTCTTACGAAAGCTTCACAACCCCAGACTTTAATGTGTGCTAACGAGGGAACTTTCCCTGTCCACATTTCGTGAGGTGTTTTGGCAACCTTCTTTGTAGGGACAAGATTGAGGATGTGGGCGGCTGTCTCTAAGGCATACCCCCAGAAGTGAATGGGAAGCGAAGCCCGACTCATCATAGAACGAACCATGTCTAACAAGGTTCGATTACGCCTCTCAGCTACACCATTTAACCGTGGTGTCCTAGGAGGAGTCAATTGTGAGACTATCCCACATTCTTTCAGATAGTCGTTAAACTCGATACTAAGATACTCTCCGCCTCTATCGGATCTAAGTATCTTTATCTTTCTTCCCAATTGATTTTCGACTTCATGCTTAAACTCTTTGAACTTTTCAAAAGTTTCTGACTTATGCTTGATCAAGTAGATATATCCATATCTGCTATAATCGTCAGTGAAAGTCACATAGAATCGATTAGCATCTCTTGTAGTTGATTTGAATGGCCCACACACATCTGTGTGTATGAGATCCAACAGACCTTCACCTCTTTCACAAGACCCTGTGAATGGTGATTTTGTCATCTTTCCCAAAAGACAAGATTCACACATATCATCTGATTTTAGGTCAAATGATTCCAACACTCCATCCTTTTGGAGTTGGGCTATGCGTTTCTTGTTAATGTGTCCAAGACGACAATGCCACAAGCATGCCTTGTCTACACTATTAGACAAGTCAATATTAAGTACACTATTTCCTAGGCTATCAACACAAGTCACTGTTTCATACACACCATTACAAGGCAAAGCTTCAAACATAAAAACACCATTCTTATAAACAGAAATTGAACCATTCAAATCATTAAAAGAATATGTAAAACCTTGTCTGAACAATGCATGAAATGAAATAATGTTTCTCGTCATCTCAGACGAATAGCAACAATTTATTAAATCTAATCTAACATCATTACTAAGCAGAAGCTGATAAACTCCGATCTTGGTTACTGGTGAAGACTTTCTGTTTCCCATGATCAGGTTTACCCTTCCTCGCTCTATCTCCTCACTTTCCTTTAGACCCTGCAAATCAGAACAGATATGAAAACCACATCCTGTATCAAGGATCCATGAACGAGAAGATAATGAGTTATTAGCAGAAATAGTGTAAATACCTGCCGAAGATGGCTTCACTTTGCCATCCTTGATATCTTGCAGATATTGTGGGCAAGATCTCTTCCAATGCCCCTTTTGGTTGCAGTAAAAGCAAACTGCCTCTTTTGGATCAGAAACATGGGGAGTGGAACCATTGGGCTTAGCCTTTGGGCCATTACTAGATGACCCAGCTTGAGCCTTGCTCTTCCAGTTTTGCTTGGGAGGACCTTTCCTCTTTTTCCCCTTTCCATGTCAAATAGCCAAAACAGGGGCACTCGTAGGTGTGGAGGGTATACTTTTACCCTTCGTCCCTGCCTCAGCTGTCTGCAACAAGTTGTGCAATTGGGCCAAGGTCTGCTCAGTATTGTTCAAATGGTAAGTTAGAATAAACTGACCATAACATTCAGGAAGTGAGTTCAAGACCATGTCAATGGCCAATTCCTCATCAAAGTGAATATTGAGCTTGACCAAACGCTCTATGTAGCGTTGCATTCTTTGCACATGTGACACAACCGACTCCCCATCTTTCATCTTCCAAGCCATGAGTGACTTGACTACTTCGAACTTTTCTTGACGAGCTCGCTTATGGTACTTTTCCATAAGGTCCTTGTTCATCTCGAAAGGCCAGTAGTCCTCATAGTACCTCTGCAATTCTGGGGACATAGTTGCCACCATGATGCATGCCACTTTGGTAGCATCATCGTAATGTTTCTTGTAGGCAGCAAGATCTTCAGGAGTAGCTTCATTCTCATCAAGCTCTTTGAGCTCCTTTTCAAGAACATATTCTTTGTTCTCGAAACGAAGAGCCATCTTGATGTTGCGCATCCAATCGTTATAGTTTGAGCCATCCATAACGACTTTGGAGCAGATATTGAGCAAAGAGAATTTTTGGTTGGAGGAGGACGAAGCAGAAGTGTTTCCAGGAGTAGACATCTGAAAAAAAAGTTTTAGTTAGATTTCAAGATACCTTAATAGAATAACCCAAAGATATAATATCAAGGTTAGGATCCAACTATGAAGATTCACAACTCAGAAATGGGATGCCGAGATCCAAGTGCAAATTTCATAAAGGTAGGCGAATGACGATTCACCAATTCCACCATTAGACGAAACAAACGAAGTGAAATTCCTAATTCTTTTGAGATACATTGAAACTATTCAATGGCATGTTTTAATCTCAGATTATGCTCTTCTATTTGTGACTGGGATGCCGAGGATCACAAACAAGATGTGAATAACCATGCAAATGTGCTTGGTAACCTCATTGTCTTTATCATTAACTATTGATGTGCTGGTAAACCACACACGCTCCATCAAAATGACAATTATGAGATACCCATTACTACTCTTTATTGGTGCCTTTTAGTGTGCTGGTTAACCACACACGCTCCACTAACGACCAATAAAGCACAATGTGCAATTTCATGGATTAACATACTTTTCACATTTTTCCTAAAGTAACTAGAGTTGGGATTTTGGAAACAATGTTCTAGTACTTTCTTTAATATCATTATACTTTTAATGAGAAGTAGTTGTCCTATCAAATCCGTTCTGCTAACGACCCTCCACTAATCAAGGAAGCGGTGTGTGAGAGTGGACACCCATTCAACTACCATTTTATAGGCAGTTTCCTTATACCCCCCTTATAGATTAGCTTCGTGAATGAGGCATACTAGCGATTTGACTGACCATATTCTTATACATATAATATTAAACCTTTAATTATAATATAAGGTGTGTTTTAAAACTTTTTAAAACTTCAAGGGTTTATAAATTTCGAAATTTAAGCTATTAAATTTAAATTTAAATAAACCAATTAACTAGATTTAATATTTATCTTTTAATTAACTATTAATCAAATTATTAAATCTTGTAAGGATTATCTAATTAAATTAATCCATTAATTTAATCCTAATCCTTATCCCTCTAAATTTCGAAAAATAGGGTAAGGATAATTATCCAATTAATCTAATTAAGTAACAATTATCCAGAACAAGAAACCCTAGTTATCCTCTAGCATATTTCGAAATTTACAAGGGAGGAGGCTAGGGTTTTCAAAACCCTAACCCTAATTTCGATTAGGGTTCTTTGGAGGCTAGGGTTTTCGAAAAAACCCTTTGATCCAAAACCCTAGAAATCGAAAATTTTGGCCTTTAGGGTTTAATAGCTATAAACCCTAATTTGCAATTCAACAATTGTAGCAATTCAACTTAAAACAACAATGGCTCTGATACCACTGATGGGTTTTAGGTACAACAAATAAACTAGAAGACAATTCCTAAGTTCACATGCAACCTACTTTGGATCTATGTTTTAACTATTGAACATACAACTTTGAATTGCAAAACAAGAACCCTAGAGGAGAGAGGCTAATTTCGAAATTAACAAACTAGGGTTTAGGAGTTACATACCTTTCAATTGTTATAGCAAACAATTGATAATCCTCTTGATCTTGATCTTGATCTTCTTGGAAGCTTAGCACCACAAATGTAATGCCTCTAATGGAATCACACCCAAGAACTAGCAAGAAGGAAACTTGGAGGAGAGAGGATGGAGAGAGTATGCAATTTCGGCCTTAGGGTTTCTTCCAAAGAAATCAGTACCCAAAATGTGAGCCAGGAGGCTCCTTAAATAGTTGAGGGAACTAGGGTTTAGGGAAAACCCTAGTTATCCTTTGCTTAGGGCCTAAGCAAGACCCAAGGCCTTATCTTGGACCCCTTGGACGAATTCTCTAGGGTTTCCCCTAGGGTTTTCGTCCACCCCCTTCCAAGGGAGTTCTGGATCCTTCCATTCAACTATCAGTTAATTGCAAACTAGTCCCTGCACTTTATAATTAATTCTTTTAACCCCAAAATCAATTCTGATTAATTTCTGGCTAACAATTAATTAAACATAATGATTTCTAATTAATATATTAATCCATTAACATATTAATAAATCAATTATTAATTTATTAATCTTATAAATTAATATCTCTCCTTTCATAATTTCCTTGTCCAGTTGCTAGGTTGAGGGCAACCCAAAAGGACTGTGCTGCTATCAATTCAAGTACATACCAATTATAGTTATGGGCTTAGACACCTAATCCAACAAGATTTTCAACCCATTTAAGTTAAATGAGTTAACCCGCTTAACCCATTTAATTAAATAGGTTGGGTTGGATAAAAATTATCAACCCGTTTTCAACCCACCAACCCGTTTAACTTTAATATTTATTTAATTTGATAATTATTTGAATATTATCATGTATTGATCAAAATATTAATTTATAAATTATAATGTTGTATTATTATTTATGTTTTAAAAAAATGCAATCCTAATTCTCATCTTTTTTCATAACACCGATAATACTAGCTACTTTCCAAATCACTTCAAAATTAAACATTTTTAATGTTATTTAAACAATTTATATGTATTTGTGAATTATGATTGTGCTTTTGTCATACTTTGAAACTTTATTTACGGTTGAAACTAATTTAAATGACGTAATCTTTAGTTAATTTATTTATATTTTTTATTTTAAACGGGTTATCCAAATTTTAATCAGTTTATGAAGTAAATTGAGTTGCGAACTACATAAACAAGTACCCGGTGACAACCCATTTATCTAAAAGGTTGGGTTGGGTTGGAAATATCAACCCATTTAAATAAACAGGTTGGGTTGGGTTGAAAACTTCAAACCAATTAATAAATGGGTTGAACCCGAGCCCAAACCAGGTCGACCCATTGCCACCTCTATTCATTGAGGACTAAATCGGGAAAAAAAAAGTTAAAGAAGGATCAAACATCTAAACGAGTTAAAAGTCCAAAGGCCAAAGATAAAGTATCCCAAAAAGTTCGGATATGTGCAAAACCCGGTCGAGCCTTACAATTTAAAAACAAAGCCAGAAGTGCCCGGTTCTACTGCAAGCCGGAACAAGCAAATACAGGCTCAAACGGTTCAGCACATCTAACGGCCAAAAGCGAGTATACAAAATACAGTTGAATCTTTCCCTCCCCCATTTTTGATATATGCTACGTTAATCATTAAAATTTATTTACAATATGGTTTGGCGACTGGCTGAGATGTTATACGTTCATATTAATTATGGAAAAATTTGGGTGAAAACTAAAAATCAGAAGAGAGAGAAAGAGAGAGAAAAGGGGAATGGTTTGAGGGGGAGATGCATAAGAGGAAGGGTGGAGCGAAACTGGAAATTTGGTACATTGTTGAGATTCTTTAACGTTGTTAACCAGCCTTCTAGCCTTTCTCCGTATTGGCGTCGACTGAAGGTAACAACAGATCTTTCATGTTACTTTATACGATCCTATCACCTATTTGATTTAATCTCGTTTTCCACGTTCCAATATGTATGCATACCACCCATTGGATGAAATGCCTGACTGAAATTGAACACTTTTATTGTTCTTGTTTCTGATGTGAATTCGATTTGTTGATTCAGATCTTTGATTTGTATTGTTACAGGCTGGTGGACATCTGAAGAAGTACCCAAGTTTTAGTTTTTATAGCTTTTCTTCCCTTCTCATTTTACGAGAATATCGTGATTTGGAAGGGAAGGAAGCTGATAAAATCTACAAGAACAAGAATCCTTCCCTTATTGGCATACATACATTATATAATCTTTGTTATTTTCTAAACACCAAACATGACGGTTGTTTCCGGGGTGATATCTAGGCAAGTTGTGCCAGCATGTGGCCATCTTTGCTGCTTCTGCCCTGGAATCCGTACAAGGTCTAGGCAGCCTTTGAAGAGGTACAAGAAGCTCATTGCTGAGACATTCCCTGTATATCCGGTTAGTCTCCTATAAATTTATCAAAATTTCTATGTATATGTTATTATATAATCATGCTTATGTAACATATTTTGTTTTCAATTTAAAAAAAAGGAGGAAGAACCAAATGATCGTAAGGTTGGGAAACTCTGTGAATATGCTGTGAGGAACCCTTTACGGATCCCAAAGGTACTTTTTTTTTTGATGTAAATGATTCCTTTTATAATGAATGCTAATCATTTAATGTAAGTTGTGGCAAAAGCACAATCCATGATACATTTCTTTTGGACAATAAAAAGAATAAGGAACATTAACTTGCTTGGCTTCGTATGTATGAAAGATCTGAATGACATTTCATCATATAAGAAGTAGAACCAATATGTTGTTAATTTCCCATAATGTCCTTTTGTACCTCCAGATCACATATACCCTTGAGCGACGGTTTTACAAGGAAATAAGAAATCAGAACTTTCGAGGTGCAAGAATTGTCATGGCTATATACAGGAAGCTATTGATTTCATGCAAGGATCAAATGTGAGTTCTTTCCTGTGATATTTGATCTTATTCTTCCACCATGTCATGTATTCATGACCACATTTATTAAAGAATTTTGGAATTAAAAGAATACTTTTGTGTTTCGATGATCAGGCCCCTTTTTGCTAATAGTTTGTTAGCAATCATGCACACTCTGCTGGATGAGACACGACAAGATGACATGCAAATTATCGGATGCCAAACATTGTTTGACTTCGTAAATAGTCAGGTTTGTTTGTTTTGTTTGTTTTCATTTTCTTTATGTTTAGCTTCTGAATCATCAAGTCTTTTTGTGATTTGCAGAAAGACGGGACTTACATGTTCACCTTAGAAAAATTTATCCCTAAACTCTGTCAATTAGCTCAAGAAGTTGGGGAAGATGAGAGAGTGGTGCCACTACGTTCGGCTGGGTTGCAAGCTCTTTCTTCAATGGTATCTACCCTTTTCTTTATACTATACAATAGTATATAATAAGGGTATCAATTATTTTCTTTATTTTGTTGATGTGTTGTTTTTATAGGTTTGGTTCATGGGTAGATACTCCTATATGTCACCGGAGTTTGACAATGTAAGCATAATTACCACACCTAGTTTTATGTTCCTTGACTCATTTTTATTTACATTATTTGTTTTTTACAAAGTAAATGAGCTTTTAATTAATTAATGATTTGCATTACATAGATCGTTTCCGTAGTTTTGGAAAATTATGGAGCTCCAGGAAAGGACTCTTGGGTACGTGAAATGCTTAAAAATGATCGCAGTGTCACCCCAAAAGACGCTTTGGTGAAGGTTCAATCATGGCGAGCAATCGTTAATGATAAGGGTGAAGTAACTGTGTCAACGTAACTCCCTTCTCCAAAAACTCAAATTCTCAACTTTCCACCAGTACCTGATTTACATCTCACATCATACTTTTGGACAGTCTCAGGGGTTGTTGGAAGAATAACCCTTTTGACAATGAAATAGAGAAATAATTTAATACTGTATAACTTTTGTCATTTTTTCTTTTATACAGAGAAGATGCTAAAAGCGCAAGCTTTTGGTCTCGTGTGTGTCTCCATAACATGGGTAAGTTGGCTAAGGAAGCTACAACCATGAGGCGTATTCTGGAATCTTTATTCCGTTGTTTTGATAATGAGAATCATTGGCCCGCTTCAAGTGGGGTCGCATTCCCAGTACTCAAGGACATGCAGACCATAATCGATGAATCTGGTATTATTCATGGACTCTTCCATTTACTGTTTTTTGTTTGTTTCACTAGCAACAAATATTTTATTTGAAATTTTCAGGAGAAATTACGCATTTTCTGCTTTCGGTATTAGTCAAACATCTTGACCACAAAAATGTCATTAAACGACCAAACATGCAACTCGACATTCTAGAAGTTGCCACGTCACTCTCCCGTGAAACAAAGATAAAAGCATCTGTTGCAATAGTCGGTGCTATAAGTGACATCATTAGACATTTGAAAAAATGCATACATCATTCACTAACCGATGGAAACCTTGGAACTGATGTCATCAACTTTAACAAACAGTTCACAGAAGCCATTGATGAATGCCTTGTGGAGTTATCTTCAAAGGTATCATCATTATTCATTAGCCTCACCTTCATTAATATATTGCTAAAACACATGTCTTTTTATTTTAATGAATCAGGTTGGTGATGCTAGCCCTATTTTTGATATCATGGCTGACATGATGGAAAACATCTCCAGTGTTAAAGTTATAGCACAGACCACAGTTGCTGCTGTTTACCGAACTGCTCAAGTTGTCGCCTCTTTACCAAATATGGCATATAACAACAAGGCAAGGATCAATGATGATAACTTTATATGAATGATATTAAATAAATCATGCTTCAAATTGCTAAAATGAATGATTTATGTTTTTTTTTTTATACATGTAGGCATTTCCTGAAGCATTATTTCATCAGTTACTTCCTGCTATGGTTCATCAAGACAATGAAACTAGAATTGGAGCTCATCGTATCTTCTCTGTGGTTCTTGTTCCATCATCTGTTTGTCCTCATGCAAGTCCATCCATCGATTTGGATGATCCAAAAAGAGCTGAAATTGTTCCAAGGTCACTTTCCAGAAGTGTTTCTGTGTTTTCTTCTTCAGCTGCCCTCTTTCAGAAAATGCAAAAGGAGAAGCAGCTTGCTTCCAATAAAGGAGATCAAAAAACCAATAATGTTGGGGTCATGAATAAGATCAAGTCAACTTACAGCCGAAAGTATAGCATGAGAAATTCTTCAGCTGGTTCAGCAGCAGTTGCAAACAATGATATTGTATACTTTCTTTCAGTTACTGTCGTTTTCATTTTTGCATTTTCTGTTAATTTATATATTTCTGTTAAAAAAAAATAATAATACAGGAAGCAGTTACACTTCGGCTCAGTAGTCATCAAATATCTCTACTTCTATCTTCAATCTGGACACAAGCCATCTCCTCTGAAAACACACCTGAAAATTATGAAGCAATTGCTCACACCTACAGCTTGGTGTTGTTATTCTCTAAAGGGAAAGTAAGTAATTAGTTAATACCGGTTTCATCATGTTTCATTAAATATATTTTTCCTTTTTGTAATTTTTTTTATTTTTGAAAAACTGTGTAGAATTCTAGCCGTGAGGCTCTAATCAGAAGCTTCCAGCTGGCGTTTTCGTTGCTTAATATGTCTCTTTTGGAAGGAGGTATAGAAGGATCACTGCCAACATCGCGTAGAAGATCTCTTTATACATTGTCAATCTCCATGATAATTATCTCTTCTAAAGCTTTTGGTGTTGTCCCACTTGTCCCACTGGCTAAGGCTGCACTTTCTAATATGGTAAGAATTTGTCACTAAAATCTCATTTTTACCCTTGTGTAGACTTATAACCTTAATGGTGTCATGCAGGTTGATCCGTTCTTATGTTTGGTTGATGATTGCAAGTTGACCACTAAAGATGGATCAGATCAGAATCAGATTAAGTTTGGTTCTAAAGAGGATAATAAGGCTGCACAGAAATCCCTTTCGGATCTAAAGCTTGCAGACAACATGTCAGCAGAATCACTGGCTGCTGCAGTTGTCAAACACTTGGAAACTGTCGCAGGGGTAAACCTGTCATTTTATTTACTTGTGGATTGCAAGTGTATATATTGACTCAGAATGTGTTTGTTTATATGTGCAGACTGAAATAACTTCCATTAAGGAAGAGTTGCTTCACAAATTCGTGCCTGATGATGATGTATGTCCTACGGAATATGGGTTGGCAGATATCTTACAAAATAAGGGTCGCTTCAAAGATGATGTAAATCAAATCCTCTTGAATATTTATAATTTTTTTTTTTTTTTAAATCTTTTTACATATGATGTGTTGATTTCTGTAGGTTTCTCCACTCTTTTCGCTTGATGATGATATCACTAAAGCAGATTCAGAAACGGCTTTTGATATGGATCTCTGGAGTGTCGATCAATTGTTAGACTCAGTAAGTCTTTTTAGTTACTGTAGTTTATAAGAACGATTATGATTATTTATTTAAATATTGTGTAGGTGATGGAATCTGCACAACAAGTTGGTAGACTGTCAGTATGCAATGCACCTAATATGTCTTTCTTGGAAATGACCAATCACTGTGAGAAACAAACAAAAATGTCCACTATGATGAGCATGAACCAGAGGCAAAACAATGGTGACACAAACAATCAATCGGTATATACATATATACATACATGCATACATATATACATATTGGTTTGATATGTGGCTTACATATTTTTTTAGCAAGCTGGCGATGGTTTGAATGAACACAATGGAGCTCCTGGTGCAAGTAAATCTGGTAATGAAGGTGTAACAGATCAGATTTCTCCTCTACCAACATCAAGTCCATATGATAACTTCTTAAGAGCATCTCAATATTAAGGATGACATGTTCAGCCATTGAAGGTCCTATCCTACGTATGCAACCCTGAACTAGTGAAAGGAGAACATAAGAAAGGCTTTTTAAAGTTGGCATTAATTAATTATTTGTCTTGATGATTTTAGTCTTAAAAGGTATTTCAGCAATGTGAGTTATTCTTTTTTGACACATTATATGTACATGCCATTTTTGGCCTTCTTTCTTGAAGGTGAGTGAATGTAAACCGTTGAGACTGTAAGTCTGTAACTAATAAGAACAAGTCGTGTCTTACTCATACCCTTTTCCGAATAAATGGTTTGCTTAACTAAATTAGCGTGCATCCGTCTAACAACAAGGACCTTATAAATTTATAATTGTACAAGATGGATTGATTCACTCTAAGTTGTTTGTTTAAGATTGTATTGAGGATAGAGTACTTGCATTTAGTTCATCAAACGCTAATGATATGTTCAATCCGCTTTCATAAGAGCTAAACTTGTGTATATTTAATGGGAGCTTTTTTGAAGGGTCCAATATTATTAATCAACTCCAAAAAGAAATGGTAGAAAAAGCAACCTCCGTTTATTTCAAAGCAAATTTAACCAATCTAAGTCGTTGAAAAGTGTCTTTAATTTAAAGGGCTTACTTGATTAAGCCCATGAAATAAAAAGCAAACAATACCCTACTCTAACTAGAAAAGAAGCATCCTTTGAATCAATCTCTAGTTGCTCAAGTATTTGCCATGTTCACCGAAAAACAGGCAAAACCTTAACATCATCCAAGAGAGGGCCACAAAAGTGACCATAATCATTAAGCTTGGTATGGTAAAAAGCACTAAAGAATGTGAGTCTTGTTCTAGCCGAAATCGCTTGAAACTGAAAGCTAGTGGACTTAAAACCTCCATTTCCTGTAGACTCAAACTTCACTTTTAAAGTTTCATTTGCTGCAAAAGCTTCCACCATCATGGATCCATGGCAGCTGTTCTTTGCGTCTCCAATGGTGAATGATAGTTTGTAGAATTTCTTAGGGAATGTACGAATGATTTGGGATATAGCAGTTTCTCTCCCTCCAGTCAACTCAATGGCAGCTTGACCCTCGGGAACTCGAAAGTGTTTTGAGTCAATGTACTTCACTGGTTTTAGTGACTCCACAATCCACCCGGGAAGTGGTGAGATGATGTCATGTATTTTGGGAAGGAGGAGAACTCCTGTTGAGAAGTTCTTGAACACATGAGGTCCATTCTCAAAACCCCCATTTTTCACCAAATATCCTGCATTATTTTCTAACATGTTAGCTCAAATAACACTAATTATATTAAAGATCCATAAAAAGATAAGAGTTTATCATTTATTATCCGATGTAATTAAGTGGAGAGAGACGAGGATATATAATACGTACCTTTAGTGTATCTTAGAGGACGCATCTCTTTGATGGCAATGGCATCCAAGAGAGGTCCACAGGTAGGGTCCTCTTGAACACCAGGGTTACGAAAACTGATCTTCACACTACCAGAAGTAGCCTTGAAAGCAAAAGCATAAGTGTCTCCTCCATCACTGCTATACAAAGTTTGAATCGGAAGGTCACTTGACTGGCCGGAAGCCGACACCCTTAGCACCTCGTCTTGAGCACAAGTTCTTGTTGCAGAAAATGTGAGCGAATAGGTTGATCCAACCTTTAAATCAACAACTTGCGATATGGAGGCTTCATTCCCAAGCCTTGCTGCATGAGCCCCACGAGGGATCGCGAAGTAGAACCCACCCGGCTGTGGCCCACCGGAGACATACTCCACCAAGCCGGAGATTTCCCATTTCGGCAAGGAATACCTCCCTATGAGCACTGTTTTCTGGAGGTCTGATGGTTTTGGTCCTTCTTCAAAGTTCCCATTTGCAAGTAACCCTAAATAAAGACAAATCAAAAGATTAAAAAGAGTTGATATCGATCTTGCAAGAAACCCTATATATAAACCCTAATGGACAGAACACACGTAATAAAGAGGACTTGTTACACGAAACAGTAGCTTTACCATCAAGAAATGGAGTATGAGCAGCAGCTTGAGAGTATGACAAGCTTAAGGAGAGAACGGAAAAAAAGATAAGAGACTTCAAGAAAGTCATATTATGCATAGTATATAGGATAACAATTACAGAACCTATATGTATATACATGTAAGGGAAACATTAAAGATTGGAAACTTAAGGAGGGACAGACCATGTTCAATAAGCACAAAGTTAGGAGCAAAATGCGTGGGTTTGGGTGTTGGGTTCAAGAAAACCGGGGTGTGATGTGAGACTGTGAGTGTTATTGGTTACTGTGATTGCTCTCTTTTTCGTTCTTTGAATTTGAAGAACGTTCGATTCTTAACTCCAAATTGCTTCATACAGATTCCAAATGTTGGTTCCATGTGTCACGTGGTGAAGTCGATCGCTTTAATGAAGTACACTATATAATACATAAAGGTTGTGATGTAACCATGAATTCACCTTAATTAATGATATTAATTTGTTTGTCTGAAAACATAACTTCCATTCTACTCTACGAATATCACGTTAATTAATGATATTAACTTGTTTGTAGAGCGTATAATAATTTTAAGATATAAAAGATAATTATAAACTACTAAAAATATTGTAAAAAAAAGATTTTGACAAATATGATATTTAGGTTTATAAATGCTAAATATGATATTTAAAAATTAAGTTGAACAAATATTATATTTTGTTGTTTAAGAAAAGCATATACGAAACTCTCTCTTCAACAAATTATACACATATAATATCTCATTTGCGGTATGAGTATATCCATCGGAATGCTCCATATCCTTTTGAATTTCTCAAAAAAGCCAGAGAATTTTTTTAACTAGGTTTAATTTTTTGTAAGACAATACTAAAAACCAATATGGGTAGGAAAAAAATTGAAGCTAATAGAACTATAAATTTTCTAAGATAGTATACAAGAGATGAAGGTGTTTAAAAACAATTTCAAATCATGATTTCACAACTTTGGGTGCTATTTTTGTAAATCAATGACAAGCAATACTGGACAATAAACTAACTAAAAGAGTACTAAGTCGTCTCTAACTTCTTACACTATTCAAAAACAATAGAAGAAAAGCAATTACATGTGTGCTAAAAAGGTTAAAAAACTGTTTATTTCCTTATCATTACATATTGCAATTATATAGGGTTCAAGTGTTTAACAAGTATAAATGTGAAAAATGGAACTTTTGAATTCATAATGAAGTAACCAAAGATGTTATTTGAGATGGGAGGGTAGGGTAAGGGAGGGATGATGATGGGTTATGATAGGTGATTGGTGATTGTCTCTTTTAAGGCAGTTTGAAGTGGGCATCAAAACCTTCAAAAGGATGTGCGTCGTGCGCGCAAACACCACCATCGCATGGCATTGTTAGGCGTCATGGTGATCAATTATAGCTGGGTTGATGCTTAACAACGTCTCATTTTGCTTCCCCAACGGCCACAAGGCCGTTTAACCATGTCAAGTATGTCGTAACAGGCCAAAGTGGGTACTTCAATCAGAATAGTCTTTGCAATCTAATGGATCAACAATGGAGAACATCAGAATCGGACGTCGGTGTAAGAGTCGACCTGAACGAAAATTACGAGGATTCTCTACCGGAGGTATCATTGAAACGACTGACTGGAAGGGATAAGGCGTGACAAGAAGGACCATCATCGGGAAAAAAACATCGTTGAATTTGTCATGGAAAAGTTTGCATCAAAACTCTCGATCTACATTTGGAATCGTTGAATAAGAAATTCCAACACAAAGAAAAAATCAATTTGAAACAACAAAAGTTGGCTATGGAACAATAAAAATTGGTTATGGAACAACAAATAATGACCGATATGCAAATGTTGAACATGGAGTCGAATCCAAACATTTTGACAAGAGATCTCGAGGCGTTCAACAAAATTAAAGATTGAGTTCATGAAAAATTAGGCCTTTAATTTTTCATATTTAAGTTTATTTTAGATGTTATTTAATTTTTATTTGGAAAAACCATAGAAAAACCCTACGTATTATACGTCAGTGCTTAAAAAAACCCTTATATATATATATATATATATATATATATATATATATATATATATTGGTGATTTTAGTGTCACCATGTCATTTTAAGTAACTGGAACTAACATGTGAGCTAAGGGGTTTCATGATTTGTACTCTAATATATGTACGGGGTTGTGCGGAGTGCACGCATGTATAAGATCGAGTCAGAAGCCGGTTCGACGACTAGTCGGGGGTCCGGGGGCAGTGCCCCCGGGTCCGGGGTTTCCAAAGGGGCAGCGCCCCTAGCGGGGTCCAAGGGGCAGAGCCCCTGGCTGGGGTCCCGCTAACGGAAAACTCAATTTCTTGAGGGTGATTATGGTAAAACTAACGAAACTCGTTAGTTTTGGTAACCTTAATCCGGATTAATATTACTTGCTTCCAAAGCAACTAATGACGGCCCAACCCTAATGAAACCCTAATCGTGTTTAATATATAAACAACTCTTCCTTTCCAGAAGTGGGGGACGTTCTTTAGCTCTCGTTTTTTATCACACATTCACAGAACCCTTTAGCATATTGACTTACGTTTTCTGTGCTTAGAAACGTAAGTGTCCACTTGGATTATCCTAAGCCGAATTTCTTGTAACCCAGGCATAGGGTAGAAATATCAGTTCGGAAAGTGATATCACGATCCAAGTCGGTATCCAGATCTCCACCACAAACCCTAAAGTTCCCAACAATATATATATATATATATATATATATATATATAAAATTTAACCATTATTATTTTCGAAACCATGTAAGCTATCTAATTTATCAGGTTACCCTAGGTTACCCGTTCTATCAATATACGTGGAATACCCTTCATCCTCTTTTACCGTATCAACCATTCGGTAAAAAAAGGAAAGGTTCTTGGAAGTAGCAGAAAAATCGATGCTTAATCACACGAAAAGAAGGTAATCGATCATTCTTCTCCGCTTAATCAGTACATCGACCCTCCTTTACCCCTATTTCTTATGTTGTTGTTTGCATTGATTCTTTAAGGGAGCTTTAACCAACATCTATGAATTCAAGTTCAAATGCATTAGTTGAAGTTTATACGGAGGGTTTGAATGGATCAGATGATGAGTCTAATGAAGAAGAATATGTTACTTCTTCAATGGACAAGACAGTATGGGATCTATTTTTGAATGACGTGGTACAAGAGAAATGGAATTGTCTGAATCATCTGATGATGCTGAATTGACCCCTTCAAATGAAGAATTTGACAAAGGGATAACAAATATCAAGAAATTGGGGACGAATTTCTTGTACACAACCCTAGGATACCTTGGAATAAAATGGAACCACACTTAGGGGAAAAATACGAAAGTCCAGCCTTTTGTGATGATTTTTTGATACTTGGAATTTAATATTCCTAGTGTTTTGTTATTGAAATGTAATTACAATCTACCCTTTAACAAGTTTATATTCCTCCTATTTTGTTAATGGAGTGGTGTTTAATAACTATATTGCATTTTGTTCCATTTTAACATACTTAGAAAAGGGTGTAATATGCTATAACTGTCACCAAGGGCAAAATGGTCAATGTGAAAAATGGTGTATTGGAAAAATCAGTGGTGAATCTAGAACCAAAAACTACATGGTTCCTAACGTAAATGAAATTGAAAAAAATATGAAAGAGTAAAAAGTTATGGTGGAGGTGGTGGTGGTGACGGGCCAGGTCGGGTTGTATGCCTTAAAATATTTAAACATCACTTCAATAGTTCTAATAAATTTCTTACAAATGAACCATATGAGGTCTTATATTTTCAAACATATTCATAATTTTGTCGTTATCGATATTTTTTAAAACAATTTTTTCAATATACGACACTAAACTATCACTCAAAAATTGATCACTCGTTTTTTTTACGTATAGAAGAAATCTAAGATTTTAAACCGATTGATTATGGTCGATGGAGGAGATGAACGACAACAAATGACGACTGGGCAATGACCTGGTCAGACGGTGATTGACGAATGGAAGTTGGCAGGCGCAATAGTTTAATGCTTGAGGCTGCAAGGAACGAGAGTCATTGAATCGTTGAATGTCGTTTCCATTTTTTTTTTAAATTTTAGATGGATTGGGCTATATTTACACATTTGGATTCTTCTAAATGATTATTAGGTATAAACAATATAGGTTCATTGATATTCCTTTCTTAAAAAAATTATTAGGCAGTTTGTCACAACTATCAAATTTAGGGTCAAGTTTTATTCATGTACAAACAATTCCTCTATGTAACCTTGTTGCATTAGATTATTGAATTTCAAAAATGGCAATGTTACATGAATACATGTGTGCATACACTAAGAATCAAGTTGTAATATCCTCTTATAAGTTCAAGTTTGATCCAATAGCTAAACAAAAACAAATTTTGGGCCTTGCTTAGAGTTCTCGACCCAAGAACACCCTAGGTCGAAACCCCTTTTTCCTTTGGGCCTTATTGAAACCGAAAACCTTCTTATTGGGCCAAATTAAGCTCGAAAGCCCATACCCACTCAAAGGCCGAAAACTCTTGGATTGGCCCAACCAAAGACCGAGAACCCTATTGGAAAGCCCATGAAGGCCGAAAACCTTATGAGGTTTTGGTTGGGCATGAGACAAAAAAAAAAAGAAGAAAAAGAAAATTACACAAATGGGGTGACACCTCATAGCTTTACATTACCTTACCCATCAAACAACTAAGCATGGCACACAAATACCCTTCAAATATCCATACTATGAACTCAATTATCTTCCATGCAACCAAGCTTATCTTTTCCCTCTCCTCTTTATGGGTTCGGCCGAAGATGCACACACACACACACCAAAAACTTTTCCATTCATTTCACTCTCAAGTTTTCTCTCATCTCCCCTCTCCAAATTCGTGTGCCACCTTCAAGGAGTGCTATTCTTCAAGAAACTCATAGAAATTTGGTAAGCATTCTTGTAAATCCCTAGTGTTTTCATACATCATTAAGCTAGAAACTCCATTTTTACACACACATTTTCGTGTGTTAGCCTTTTTAGAGTACCAACCTTTCCAAGAAGCTCTTCAATATCGCCAACCTTATCGTAAGCTCGAAATCATCTTCATCTCCTTCCTACAACTCACGAAATAAACAAGGTGAGCTTCATACCCCTAAGTTTTTCGTTTTTTCATGCTTTTCGGGGGGGGGGGGGGGAATACAAGTCAAGTTTCGTTTAACCAATGGATATTTGCATGCACCAACTTGTTTATGGAATAATTTGTGCCTATGATATCGAAAATCTCATAGATACACACACAAAAATCGTGCACTATAAGCTTGTTATAAGTTAAAATGAGTTTGTCCATTGGACATTTGCATGCATTAAGATCATTTGATAAATATGGAATAAATTCTTGTATAAAATGATAAAGACATCATTTGATATGTTATAAAAATCGTGACTTACTAGAGCTGACCCAAAATAAAATATTTTGTGTTACAAACCGATAAAAAAGTGTTAAGCAAAACTACAAATTTTTGAATATTTTTGCTAAAAAAAAACTTTTCTAGTAAAAATAGTCGTAATTATGTCGTCACTACTTTTGATAGTTTAAAACTCAAGAATATTATGTTATATTTTTGCAACACATGTTACTACTAGACATAATTACTATGGGCTATTTATATAAAGTTTTATTAATAGTTAACACAAAAGTTTACAAAACAAAATGTTGACAGAATAGTTTGCATGTCATAAAACGTATGTCATAAAACTTATAAAACGCGTGTTTTAAACCGCCTGTCATGAAACTCGTAAAACGCGTGTCATAAAACACATGTCACATATTTTCAATAGTGATATCATTTCATTATACAATAAAAGGGAGTCGTAGTTCGCGTAAATCCGTTAATGCTCTAGTGAGACATTCACTTCACCGTACCTACCTAGCGTACATTTTAAGTTCTGCATTATAAACAGAGTCTTTTGGAGGGAGAGCGAGATAGTTGTGTATAAATCTATACGGGGATTGACAACCCCACACCTGAGCTGTTCGCTACAACTAGATGGGCCAGTCTAGGGTGACAAATATCTTACCGATTTCGACGCCTGAAGAACGTCGTACAGGCATAACAGTCACATTAGCATGGTTATAACAACTCACTTAGGGATTAACAATACTATATTGGTTTACAGGAAGCTTACACTTCATTGGTTTTATAAAATATAAAACTACATACTACTTTTCAAGATACTATTTCGGTTTTAGGATTTAAGACTATAGCTTTTCATACATCAGAAAATATTGGATTTTCTGGGAACTTACATTGACTAGATACAAAGTACATGCATACATAAATTTTTAGTCTTTAGTACAAGGCATACAACTACTTTTATAGAAAATATCGGATTTTCTGGAAACATACAAAACCTTTCAAACAAAGCAGTTACAAATCGCTTTCATACAAAAATGCTTATGAACTCACCAACTTTTTAGTTGACGCTTTTCAAAATGACTTGTATTCTTAGGGAACCAGTAACAGGTAACCAACTCTGTTTTGAGCTCGAGCGATGCAACACTATGAAATTTACATTTTGTCACTTTTGTGTAACTTATGAACAAGTACAATATGTAAACTATGTAAGTTTGTATTCTCAATGTATGCCGCTTGGGTTGCTATGTTTCATTTATATTCAACTGTTATGATACTATACAATGACGTCATCCTCCCCCAGACGTTTCTGCCGTCCTGGTTTGGAGGTGTGACACAGTTCCTTTAAAAATATTAAGGTAGTTCCTATATATATATATATATATATATATATATATATATATATATATATATATATACCTCTATTATAATTTAAAAAAAGGTAGGTCCTAGGACCCACCTTCCCTTAAACCTAGATACACCCTTGGGAAAAATTGGTGTTGTTTCTAGATTTGGTTATCCTATTTCTGCTTATTTTTTGTTCCATGACACTTGAGCAAGGTGTAAAATCGTCCAAATGACTCCAAAAAATGGACAATTAACCCTAAAATCAGGCTATAATCATATACATATTGCATTGTGGTTGTTGTCCAGTGTAATATGTGATGATTGTCATGTTTTAAGTTTATTGTTTTCTAATTTTTTAAGTGATGCATCATGTAATTCTACTCAAGTTTCTATCTCTGGTTGTTGTATAGTGTGCTAAAGTCCCATACCATCACTAAGGTCAAAATCGTCAAAAGCGTAAAAATGAAAACAATTTTGCATTAGGCCTCTATTGCATCAAAGCTGTACATACCAATAACCTTGATTGTAGATTTAACTAATTTGCTTATTTGTTTCACAATAATTTAATTTGAGTGATTTAACTAACTAAAAACCTTGATTGTAGATTTTGTTATAAATTAATTATTTATTAACTTTGTAACCTGTAAAAAGTGTTCTACTCCCTTTTTGGATCGTGGATGAAATTCAAAAAGCTATACTCACTGTAATGTTGGGTGACAACAAAACATGTTAAGTACTTCAGACAAATATCGAAGCAAACTTCGGTGAACTAGCTCGCGAAAAACTTCTAAAAAACGTAAATCAAATGAGCACAATATTTAATGTGGTTTGATCAAGGTGACCTACGTCCACGGGCGAACGAGAGAGAGAGAGAGAGAGAGAGAGAGAGAGAGAGAGAGAGAGAGAAAAGATTTTATTAACTTTCTGGAACTATTACAAACACTCAAAATTGTATCTCACTTTGAGCTCTCACATAAATCTAGCAATTTACAATGATGAGGATATGAGCCTATTTATAGTCAAGCTAGGGAAACCCTATTTCCGATGAGCCAGACCCATCCATAGTTAGCCCATTTAGGGGATGCCCTAATTTCTAACCACTCACAAAGTGTCATGCAAACGCTTCTGGAGCCTTTAATCTCATTAGCATCAGCCAAACACATGATGAAACATCATAATCACTAGTGGCCCAACATCTATCACTTTAGCGCAACATCCTTCACTTTGGAGCAACATGCTCATGGATGGAGCAACGTCCATCCATATGCCGCAACATGCTCCTGGATGGCGCAACTTCCATCCATTTTGGCGCAACATGTTCATAGATGGCGCAACTTCAACTCCAAGTTCTTCAAACCCCCTTTTTAGACGATTCGTTCCTTTGGCACTTGATCCATTTCTTTGTCAGATGATTCAATGCCTTCTCAGATGATCCGTTCCTTTGGCACTTGCTCCATGAAACCTAAGTGCTCCATTGAACTCAAATGCTACATCCAAGTGACCCATTTGATTCTAAGTGCTCCATGTTGGACAAGACTTCATACCCCAACAATCTCCCACTTGAAGGCTTGAACAACTTCCTCTTCCATTCAAAATTTTCCATTCCTCAAAGTACTCCCTCTCTTTCTCTCTCCTGCTAAGCCATTCTCTTCAAACTTTTGGAAGGCCAGTTGAAGCCATGCAAATCTTCAACATCTTAGTCGTAACTACCTTGGTGAACATATCAACTGGATTCTTATTTCCAAGGATATTCTTCAAGTTTAGAGTTCCTTCATTAATTAACTCTCGAATGAAATGGTACCTCATTTGAATGTGTTTTGTTCTATTTTGAAACACTAGATTCTTTGCTAAGTGAACTGCACTTTGGTTGTCACAATGCAATACATAATCCTCCTGCTGCATTCTAAGTTCTGACAAGAGAATCTTCAACCATATGAGCTCTTTGGTAGCTTCTGCAAGTGACATATATTATGATTATGTGGTTGAAAGAGCAACACTCTTTTTTAACCTTGTCATCCAACTAATTGTTGTACCTCCAATCGTGAACACATAACCTGTTAAGAGCCTGAATTTGCACATCCACCTAAGTCTGCACCAACAAACGCTTCTAAGACTACTCCTTTTCTTCTGAAACATTAGAAACACTCAGTTGTTCCTTTTAAGTAGCGTATCGACCATTTTAATCCTTCCTAATGTTGTCTTCCTCGATTTGACATGAATATGCTCACAACTCCCACTGCATGAGTAATGTCTGGTCTTGTGCATACCATTGCATACATTAAGCTACCCACTGCAGATGTGTAGGGAACTTTATCCGTGTATTCTCTATCTTCTTCTATATTTGTGGATTGCATCTTTATGAGTCTCAAATGACTCCTGAAAGATGTACTTTTGGCTTTCATATCTGCCATGTTGAACTTTTCTAAAACTTTCTTTATGTACTTGTGAAAGTTTTAGTGTGCCGGTAACTCTGTCCTGGCTATGCTCATGCCCAATATTTGTTTAGCAGCCCCTAGGTCCTTCATCTTGAACTCACTGGCTAACTCCTTCTTTATCTTATTGATCTCCTGCATGTCAGATCCAACAATCAACACATCATCAACATATAACAATAGGATGATGTAAGAGGACTTGAATTTCTTCAACATATAACAATACACTCTCGTTCTCAATGTTCTAGGCAACTTTGTTGTATTTTGAGTGAGTGAGTCATGAAACAAAATACGAACTCATACATGAAAAACTAGATGTGAATACATTCTGAAAGAATATTATTGCTGATATTAAAGACGAATTAAAAAGTTTCCACAAAAAAGGAATTATAATTGTGGATATCATTTAATATACATATAATTATGGAAATCATTTAATATATATCTTTATTTGATTAAATAATAAATTTTTTTATTAAATTCTATTGGTGCATTGTAGCACACAATATATGTGAGAAACATATATATATATATATATATATATATATATATATATATATATATATATATATATATATATATATATATACAAGTTTATTAAAAATTATAACAAAATAGATGAATATTTATAACAATTATATATTTTTTCTAAAAAAAAGTCAAAATTTCCGTGTTTTTTTGATTATTTCCTGATTTTGACCGATTCCGAATTTTTATCGATTTTAACTGAATTCGACTGATTTTGACCGAGTTTGACCGATTCCAATTTTTTTGACCGATTCCTAATTAGGCACCTCGACTCCTACCCGATTCTGATTAATCAGCCACCTAGACCGACTTTGCAACACTACTTTCTACCCAACCAATTTACATACTTTGTTTATGTTAACACTTAACACTTAGTTATCATAACTAGTTTTCTTAATTTCTAATATCTCATAATTCCTAATCATAACGTTATATTTTTTTTATCAATATAATATAAATTTTGATAAAAGAAATGATCTATGTTCTACCAATTACAATATTTTTTTTACATAAAAAAAACTTTAAACATACATTTTGTAAAGGCTAATGTTATTGTAGTTCAATCAACTATCACGTTCTGTTTTATATGATCTTTGTAACATCCCAAGTTCGGAAGCAAGAAGTTGGAGGGTGCTAAGTGTAAATTTAGGAAAGGGACTCGACGAGTAGGTCCGCTTACTCGCCGAGTCGGAGCAGGATTCTATCGTGGTTTAAGTGGCCAACTCGCCGAGTCGACGGCTTGGACTCGACGAGTTGGTGCTGAAGAGAGAAAACCCTAATCCCGAGGGTTGCACCCTATTTAAAGGACATTATGTCGTCCTCCCAGCCTCCTAATCCCCCAGAGAGTTCCAGAAAACCCTAATTTCGTGTGAGACTTCATTGTTGAGGAGATTGGAGCTTGGAAGAGGAATTTGGTGGAAGGAGCTTGAGAAATTGGAGGCTAGCATCAAGGGGCTTGCGTAGATCTGGGATCTACATCAGTTTGGGCACATCTCAGAGGTAAGGAGCCATTATCCTAAGTTATTTCCTTTTTGGTTCATCCTTGGTGGTTGATTTGGAGTTCCTTGGCTTGTTTGAGATCTATTTCGAGTTAGAGGCTTAGATCTGAGGTTGCTACTTCAGATCTAGGCTTATGATGATCTATAATGTCATAAAGCTTCTGTTTAAGAGTTGTTGGTGAAGCCCCCTAGTCCTTAGCCCTAGCCCTAGAGTGTTTTGGGCTTATATCTCCTTAGTTTCACGTAAAGTTTGCAACTTTATGTGAGGGTTAGGCTGTAGAAGAGTGGATTTATGGATTGGAGCCCCTGCATGGCTCGAAAAGCCTCTGTATGGATTGAGATCTGGAGAGACTCGGTGAGTCACATGGGTGTACTCGACGAGTTGTATGAAGATTGCCTTGGACTCGACGAGTTGGAAGAACAACTCGGCGAGTCTGTTGAAGATTGTCTTGGACTCGGCGAGTCTGTTCTTGGACTCGGCGAGTCAGGTCGCAGAACCCCTAACCTCTTCTGGTTAAGACGCAGATCAGTGAGTCGAGGGGTGACTCAGTTTCAGTGTATTGTTTCAGGTACTTCAGGAGATCGTGGCAAGGCGAAGGCGTGATCGTACCGCTCCTCATGTTTTATGATTTATGTGATATGGTTCTGGGGGATACTCTGATGTTTAAACTATTTTGAAAACGAGATGTATGAACTTAATGGTTTTTGAATGAATTAAAATGTTTTAAATTGGCTTAATTTTTATGGGTGTTACAAGTTGGTATCAGAGCCTTGGTTTGAGTGAATTGGAGGAACATTTGTGTGAATCCAGTCTCAAATCAAGGAGGGATTTTCAAAATGGTTTTCAAAAGGTTTTCAAAATAAGTAAGGGAGAATGCAGAGGGTACGATCAGCCAGAGCCAGTAAGTAGACCCCAAAATACCATACAAGTTATTTGATTATGTGATATGTTAGAACAACATGCTAGTACTAGGCTAGGGATCTTCAGGAATTGCATGATAGAATTGCCTGATTTGTGATGCCTGCTAGCCTAGGGTTTTCTTGATATGAGATATTCAGTATTCCTCTAGGGGTGAGGATTGAGTGCTTGCTATGAATGTTTGTGCTTAGGGCGTTGTGGTGATACTTGAGACAAATATGGGTAGGTGTGGAAGGTAGTATGGGCCCGTACTACTGAAAGCACAGGACCCATACGCGTGTTAAGGAAGTCACAACCCCTAGGTTGTTGGTTAGAGGTTAGTTCTCGGAGGTTATGCGAGGTATCTGAGGATCTTGTTGGTGTATTGCAGTATGGTGGTTACGAGGCGTGTTGTGACTGGATCCGGATCGGGATCAGGTCAGGGTGATCAGGGGGCCCCAGCGGCACCTGAGATTATCGGTCAGGAGGGGCCAATGTTGACAGAGGATCGGGTCAGGGAGATCATCCGCGAGGAGGTGGTCGAGATTGTCCGGGGTCAGATTCTGGAGTTGTTCGGGACTATTAAGTTCGCTATGAGGGAGTACTTTGATGAGCGCTATGCAGCTCTTGCGGAGACGGCTGCCGCGGCAGCTACAGCGGCAGGGGGGGGGGAACCGGTCGAGGCTTTCAGTATCGGGATTTCGACAATACGAAGCCCCCTACTTTCGATGGAGTTCAGGATCCGATCGTTGCTATGAGATGGTTGTCAGACGTGGAGGGTTGTTTCTTCACGTGCTCATGCCCTGCGGATCAGAGGGTGAGGTGTGCTCTGAACCTTTTGAGGCTCGGGGCGAAGGATTGGTGGAGGTTGACTACAGGATCTTATTCTGATGCGCAGCGGGCTACGGTTACTTGGGATCAGTTCCGGGAGATGTTCAGCACTCATTATGTTCCACGGGCTGAGAGAGAGAGAGGTTGGCTCAGGAGTTCCTGGAGCTGAAGCAGGATTCAGAGTCGGTGACAGAGATCACCAGGATGTTCACTGAGAGGGCGATGTTTTGCCCGGAGTTTGCTTCGGAGCAGGCTCAGATGTCCCGAAATATGAGTATGCTCAAGAGGGACATCAGGCAGTTTGTGTCCACGTAGAGATGTGATACCTTGTTAGAGTTGCAGGAGGCAGCCAGGCGGCGGGAGTTAGAGATGGAGTTGCAGTTGCGAGAGCAGAGGCAGGCCCCGGTGCAGTCGCAACCGGCGCCGAAACGGTTCAAAACCGTTGACTCCAGGATTGGGGGTCAGAGCAGCCACACTTGTGAGAAGTGTGGGAAGGGTCATACCGGAGTTTGTAGGTCCGGTGGTGCGTGCCGCAAGTGCGGGAGAGAGGGGCATTATGCGAGGGATTGTCGTCAGACAGCCCCGGTACAGGATATGAGGATTTGTTATCACTGTCATCAGATTGGACACTTGAGGGTCAACTGTCCACAGCTTGTTGCAAGACCGGTGCAGGCTCCAGCACCGGCCACTTTGAGGGTTTCAGGTGGAGGTCAGGGAGGAGCGGAGCCTCCGAGGGCACAGGGACGCGCATTCCAGCTTACAGCAGAGGAGGTCAGGGCAGAGCCAGATGCAGCTGCGGGTATGTTTCCATTTTGATATCTCGTTATCTTGTTGATTATGTGGTATTGTAATCTGTCTGCATTGTTCCGCATGTTTCGTAGTATGATTGAGGGTCCTAGTAGTTAGGAGTTGTAGTTGGTTAGCATCCAAGAGGATAGATGATCGGAAGGTCGGGTATATGATATCTTTGCTGGGTATGGCACCTGTGATGTGAGAAGTTTCAGCTGAGATTCAACTTCCCTGGAGTTCGGGTGTGCGATGGCGGAAGGGTTATTCGATGAAGGTTACTCACTCCCGAGGGAGTCAGTTCATGGTTAAGAGGGAATATATGGAGTAAGGACGATTGAGCTATGCCGGTTTTGGGCATCGGTGGTTAGTAGTCGGTGCACTAAGTGGGGGAGAATTGGAAAATTCTCTGGTGAAACAACATACATCCAAGGATGGTTAGCTGTTTGGATTTCAGCAGTGTTTTGCTGAGAGTGTGGACTCGGCGAGTCAGGTCGCAGAACCCCTAACCTCTTCTGGTTAAGACGCAGATCAGTGAGTCGAGGGGTGACTCGGCGAGTTGAGTCGTGTTCTAAGAGTTTTCAGAGTATAAGGACTCGACGAGTCAACGGGTTGACTCGGCGAGTAGGGTCAGTCAGGAAGTTTGACTTTGACTGAGGACTTTGACTCTGACCAAGAGTTGACCAGTTTGACTTCCAAGGGTATTTTGGTAATTTTGGTATTGGTTCTTTGTTAGTGTTCTGTGGTGGAGTACGTATCAGTGGTCGGAGCAGCTTGGTCTTATCTCTTCAGTCGGCAATTAGAGGTGAGTTATCACTATATCGACAGGGTCTACGGCACCAAGGCCGACCCTTTATCGGATGGAAATCCGGGTATTGGTGTTATGTTATTGCTTTGCTAGATCTGCATCCTGGTTAAGGTCGGTACCCGGTATATAGGGTAATGCTATGCTAGTGACCGGTTAGGTCGGAATCCTGGTTAGGATGTTGATATGCTATGTGATCTGTTAGACTGTTTGTCTGGTTAAGGAATTGTTATGTGATTGATTGTTTATGTGCACATGGTTGTTGACAGGGGTTGGGTTGAGGCGGGTCCTGCTTTGTGCTGTAGGCCAACATACCCAGGGCGGACCGGGTATTCCGAAGGCCCAGCGAGCGGTCCGGATAGGCTGAAGGCCCCAAGAGGGCGGACCAGACGTGCCGAGGCTCGGAGAGTGGACCAGGCCGACTGAAGGCCTGGTGTGGGCGGACCAGTCATACTGTAGACTCAGAGGGTGGACCAGGTGGACTGAAGGCCCGGTGCGGGCGGACCAGTCACACAATAGACCCGATGAGCATGGCTGTTCTGTATTGTGATATGATATGAGTATGGTTATATGTGGTTGGTATTTTTGGGGTAACTCACTAAGCTTTCGGGCTTACAGTTTCAGTGTATTGTTTCAGGTACTTCAGGAAATCGTGGCAAGGCGAAGGCGTGATCGTACCGCTCCTCATGTTTTATGATTTATGTGATATGGTTCTGGGGGATACTCTGATGTTTAAACTATTTTGAAAACGAGATGTATGAACTTAATGGTTTTTGAATGAATTAAAATGTTTTAAATTGGCTTAATTTTTATGGGTGTTACAATCTTTCATGTTTTTTATTTTATTTTATTTTATTTTATACTTTAGGGGTATAAAGTTCATTTTTACCACTTTAAAAAGAGACCTTGACTTGTAATTACCGGTCATAAAGAGTTGTGGCATCCCACGTGACATTTGAGTCATTAATATTTGCGTATGTGGCCTTTAGGTTTTAAAAATCTTAAAAATTCAATTATTATTATATAATTTTGTAAATATTAAAATTAAGAACATTAAAGTTGTTCCCGAAGAACATTCATCAACGACCACCTAGAACCATCAACGTCGACCACCATGCACCACCATGAATAGGCAGAAGGACGGATTCTACCAAAGTCCACTGAACTACCAAATCCAAACCACAACTTAATAGCAACATATGAATCAGGAACCACAACCAATCGTTCATTAGATTATCTGGGATCTTAATCAAAATTTAAATAAAAAAAAATCATTACATAACCTGAAATTGCAAGTAAAATCCAAATCGGAAACAAAACCATAGATCTGAAAATCGAAACATTCTCTGTACGTCACCAGCACCGGCATACCCGGAAAGCTCTGGTATCTTTTCTTAAATGGAAAAAGGCAATAAAAATTCGGTCGGAAATATCATATTTTTGACGATGTTGATGATTTCATCTACCTTCTCTTAAATCTAAAGAAAATACCTCATAAAGACTTCACCAAAATCCCCAAAATGATTACTTCTTCCCTACTCTTTACACACTTCACTGGAATCTTCCCGCGGTTGTCTCATAATCGGAAAATTTTCTTAAATTGAAGTATCCTCGTAAGTCTCCACCACCACGTATGCTTGTGGTGTCGCTATTCTGTTGAATATTGAACTGTGGAAGGGTGTGCAGAGAAAAAACCGCTTGAGTAAATGGTTGTTATAGTAGAAGTGGATGGTGGTGATCGATAAACTAGGAGGAGAGGCAGATATGGATAGAGATGACAACGGGGGCGAGGAATACAGAGGACGCTAATCCCCATCCCCATCCCCGAATTCTCATTCCAATCCCCATCCCCATTGGGGAATACAAATAAACCCTCATCCCCACCCCCAACGGGGAATCGAAGATTTTTTTCGCTTATTTAATATGAAAACTTTTACTTAAAGGAAAACTATAAATTTCAATTTTACCAACATAAGTTTAAAGATTTTACAAAATATAAAAATATCCATAGATTGCATAAAAATATATACAAATTTTCTACCAAATTTAAATAACTACATAACAAATCAAGTAGAAAAAAAATTATCAAAGTGATATTTGAGATAAAGTAGATAAACTAAATAGAAAAAAATATACACGAGTTTAAATTAGATAAAAGAAAAAGAAAATGTATAATTTCAACCAAGTAATTACTAATGAGTTAGGTTATTGGATCAAGTTTTATGTATTATAAATGTAAATTGTACTATAAATATATGTTTTGTATTATTTTTTTATATATTAATATATATCGGGGGCGGGTCTAGGGTCGGCGATTAAGGGTATCCCCATCCCCATCCCCATCGGCGCTTTTTTATTCGGGGATTCCCCATCCCCATCCCCGGTCAACTTGGGGATTCCCCAGTCAAAACGGGTGCGGGTTTTGGGTTCCCCATCGGGTATGGGGATTTTTGCCATCCCTAGATATGAAAAACAAAAATAATAAGCAGGTGAGCCGGCGGGGAAAAAGAAGAAGAAGGCCTAAGATTTAGGTCTAGTTCATTATTTGATTTCTTTTAGTTTAAAAAAGGGAAAACCTCATACAAACCCTATGCATTATATCTCGATGCTTAAAAAAACCATTATATAATTTTTTTGTACGAATTAACCATTATGCTTTCTAAAACTGTTTAAAATACCTATTTTATCCGGTTGACCGGTTGTTGGTTTCGAAGTGATGGTTGAAGGTTTGCAATTCCTGGGAAGACTTTCTTCTTCTTTACTTTTTGTTTTTCCATGGCAGCAGGAGGGTCTCTGGTTGAGATGACTCTCGGCAAAGTGAAGGTTGGCTAAGATGTGTTCGAAGAAGCTGGAACAAACGAAGAGGTGAGTGGTTCTCGGTTTTAATGGCTTTCACGAGGTGTGGATTTAGAAGGTAAAGGCTTGAACTGTTGTGGTTCGTGGGTCTCGGTATGGAGGTAAAAACGAAGGCAAAAGCAGCGATTTTGATGGAGATGGAGGTTGGAACGAAAAATGAAAAGGGTTGTCGGCTTCTTGGTGATTCAATTTTCTTTTCCTTTTTCCTTTTCTGGTTAGTTGCAGGTCCAAACAAAGATGACGATGAATAGTGACTTTGGTTTTTGGCTCGGAAGAAAAGGGCTGCAACGAGGGATGGTTGGACAGCAGGTCTCCAGTTCGGATGGAACAGAACTGACGACAACAATTTTTTTGTTCTTTTCTTTTCTTGGTTGCAGGTCTCAGAAGTGAGGCTGTCTGAGAGGGAGTTCGGCTGGACTGGAACCGACGAAGGTAGCAGGTTCTAGTTCGGAGGTGGTGCCAGGATGGAAGCGAGCAGCAGCTGTTTGTTGGTTCCAAATCAAGCCACACGGGTCGTGTATAAATTAGTACACAAGACGGGTCGTTGTATTTTCTTTTCTTCTTCTGGTTTGATAAACAAGGTGATGTAGGTTGTTTTTAAGATGGGATATGGTGGTGTTTAATGGCAAAGGTTTATAAGGCTGCGGTTAACTGAAACACTCTTATGATTTTGTAGGTTATACAGAGACATAATCAGCCTGAGAAGCAAAGAAACAAAGGAACCAATGTGCAGTTCTTCCTACCACAAATATTGGTTCTCATTTTTAAATTTATGTCAAATTGTGAGGATGCAAATTCAAGAATAAAAATACTTGGAGATCTGCTTGAATTGCTAGATTCAAATGTCTCTAACATTGCAAGTTACCTCTTTTTTTACTACAAATCTAAAGATAACTCATTTTTTTATCATTATAGGAAAATGGATGGCAAGCATGGTTAGTTGCTTCCATGAAGCTTGATATCTTGAAAACCTACAAAATCATACCATAACGTGATGGTGACCCTGAATTAGTTGAGCAAAACCATTTGAAGACCCTATTTTCTCTAGTTCTATGTCACTACATACAATTATCAAAAGGTGGATGAGGACGATGAAGAGTGTCCTTACTTCTCCTTGAGTCTTCTTCTTTTAATCTAGATGGTGGATGAACAGTGACTCTAAGGTTACCGATAGCTTTGGGTTAACCAGTCACAAAGCATGAAAACAATCAAAGTTAGAAAGCATAATGGTTAATTCGTACAAATAAATTATATAGGGGTTTATTTAAACATTTGGGTATAATACATGGGGTTTTTATGAGGTTTTCCCTTTAAAAAATTAATAAGTAATCATTGTATTATCGTGGACTATAAGCTATAGAAACTCTATTATCACTGGAAGACTCTTTCATTATTTCCAAAGGAACATTTGAAATCTAAAAACTAAGCTTAAGGCCCTTAAAATTTAAAAAATTAACATGAGGAACCATTTAAAATAATAAAAGTTGATATTTTGTTGGGCTACAATGAGATTAATCCTTTTTTTCTAATATATATATATATATATATATATATATATATATATATATATATATATATATATCATTATCATTACTATATATAAAAACCTTATTTTTCTTATGCCTCCGAAATTAGATTTACAGGGTTCTTATGACACCACGTATCCTACCTTCTGAACGACGCCACGAATCTTGAAGGAGTGCAATTGATCGGGTTTGATGTAGATCCATGGGTACCGTCGCCTTTCTTAAAGACACCATGTTCCTTCAAAGTGGATCACTGTCGTTTCATTTTTTGACGCCCCTTAATCCGCCAAGTAACACATATACTGTCAAAAATCATCTACAGATTCTCTTTTCCGATTGCAATTCTTCGTCCAATTTAGTTTGATCGGCTGGTGATTCCTTCATCTCCCTCCTCCTACATCATCAATTGGCAGCCGTCTGTACCCTAATCTTCCGTCTTCAACGATTGACAACTGTCCTCCACGGTTTGATTTTGTCATTTTTAGGTTTATTTGTTTTGTATGTTTTTTTCTACTTCTTAGTTTCATTTCCCATCTGATTAGGTTTTGGAGTACAGAGAGAGAGAGAGGCAGTGTTTCGGTTTCTTGGTTTAAGGTAATTCATCTTCTTTCTTTTGTTTCAATCCAGTAATTCCATCTTAGAATTTCTATTTGTTATTTGTTTGAACAAAATCTGGAGTTCATTCTACAGTTTGAAAAGTTTATGGATTTTGTGCTTCTATAATTGGTTTTCCCTTGAAGAACTCTAAAAAAAACCACTAATTTACAAGGGAATATTGACTTCCGTTTTGAAGAACTTTTGTGGTTCACTTCAGTTTTCCAATTTCTTATAGAAAATTTCATCAAAGTCTGATTTTTGAACTCATATTTTGTAGGTTGAATCATCATGTTCGACGTTGCTCAAATATTTGTTGTTTGAAAAATTCTTCAATGCTTGCATAATTCAACATGATGAAATAAAAATGAGAAAGCATATAAAAAAATTTTCTACTCGCTTTTCAACTATGTATCTTTTATAAGTTTAGTAAACTAAAAAAGCAAGTTCATTTTGATAGCTAATTTGATGTTCGTGTTGGGAAGATGCTTACACAAACTGTTATTTTTTAGGAACTAATATCTATTGGTAATTGAAATTTATTCATGACACGTATGGATGTTTTAGTGGTCAAACATGGGTGTGAACTACTAGCAAATTACATTTCAGCCTTTGAAAACCCACCTCATGCCTTTCGTCTCCTGCTTGTCTGTTTTTAGTTAAAACCCACATCTGGCCACCTCCTGAATTAATTACAATCTTCTGTTAAGTTGACCACTATAATTATGGACTAATATCCTAGATGCTTTATATGTGTTTGACATTATTTCAGTTTGACTTGTGTCTATAATATCATGCGGTGTTGACCAACATAATGTTTTCATGGAGTGTGCTTAAATTTGGACATTTGGTGGGTTGATGAAAAGAGAGCTAGGAAATGAGAAAACAACCATCCGTTGATTATCTGCTGAAAGATATTGTTCAACCGCACATCACTTTCTAGCTACTCATGTGGCTTAAACTAGCATACCTTTCTTACATTTAGAAAGTAAAACATTTTATTAAGTTGTGTAATCTAAATGAGAACAGAGTTTGCATTTAGATGACCCTTTTGCTGATCTTGCCATCTATCATGGGTGCATGCTCTATTGTATATCAATATAATTAAAGGTGTGGTTGGTGAATGGTTTGGTCTTATAATTGTAATTCTCTTTATGCAACAGATTATTATAAGTGAGTATCCTCCCCTTCCATGTCACCTTAAACAAATGTATCCTTATTCTGTTTTAACATATCAACATGTTGCATTGAGGCTAATGAAAGTATTAAGTTAATATTTTCATTATCTTTAGCTGGTATCGTCAGATTAGTACTAGACTATTAAAAATCCATGGCAGACTATTTTCTTCTCTGGCCTAAATTACAGTTTTGTCCTTCAGCTTTTATATTTTCTCCCGACTTTCCTCACGTAGAGCATTTCACCAGAACAAGCAAAAAGGTTCACGAAGTTTGCTTTAGAGAATGGAAGGGTGTTATATGGGGAAAGATGTGGTATGGAAACAACCACAAATTTTAAAATATTTACAAGTTTGGATTTTTTTTTTATAATTAGATAGTCGGTCACACGCCTTTTATTTATGTTCACAAGGTAAGGACGGAAATCACTCTCGTTCTTTGAGGTGATGACAATCCAAATGTGAGCATTTTGCATGATATATTGTTGTATTACTCATTTTACAACTTTTATCTTCGTTACGGCTAGGTAACACAACATTTTTTTTTATCTTTATGTCATTTATGCAATGACTATAGCATTGGTTAAAATTATCTTGTAGAGCAAATTACTATTTTCGTTCAAATATTTTTGTGCAACATTTGTTTATACTCAATTGACTGTACTGCCTCATATATATGTAAGCACACATGTAAGCACACCCAGTTTATTAACACTAAGAACCATAATTCAAAAGCTATATATGGTTTACTGACGTTTCTTTCCTATAGTTGTTCTACTTCATTTTTTTGCCATATTTGGTATCTTTTTGGCTTACTGTATACTTGGTTATGTTTTTTGTTGTAATAGTATAACCACCTTTTCGTAATGATTGTTGATATGAGGTCTTAACTGCAACACTTGGACTTGTGAACGGATTCGTAAGTAGATCAAATGATCAATATGCAAATCTATCAATGGATAAACAACAAGTCAGAGTTCCCAACATACCAACTTGAGACGATGTATGGGGCTGATCGTCATGGCTCTTGTTTTCATATATGTTGTAAGACTCAATACACAAATACATATGCATTCTACTTGATTTAAGATGTATAATGTGAGTTGAAAGTGTGCATTGGTAACAAGAATTTAAGCCTCTGGCAATGAAACTCTCAAATCACATGATGCAGATGTATAATGTGAGTTGAAAGTGTGCATTGGTAACAAGAATTTAAGCCTCTGGCAATGAAACTCTCAAATCACATGATGCTTGTCGATGTTTTATAAAACATAAATAAAGTTACTGCAACTCACACAATGTACTTTTGTTTATAATTGAAGTAAAAGAAATAGTGTATAATCGTAGTTAACAAGTTGAAAAAAAAAAACAAATTAATGAAACAATAGGTGGTTGTTAATTTTCCCACCATGTCCATTTGAATCTTTTATATTTTAGTACTCAATATACTTTAATATAAAATTACTATAAAAATCATAACATTATACCTTAGTGTTTTAAAACACCCAAATTACCCTTCACGGGGCACACAATTTAACATTGAACAATTACAACAAATCTTGCAAAAAATATGAAACCGAACCATCACTTACTTGTTGATTATAAAAATATACTTACATTTTTTTTCTTATTCATGCGTTGACATTGAAAATTCATTATTCATGCATTTAAAAGAAAAAATCTTCGATTTTCAAGTTATTAAGACATTATACTTTAGATTATATTAAAAAAATAAAAGAAGTATAATTACTTTTCGTGGATCGTGCTTAGCTCGGGCCTCAAACATTTCTAATATATATATAAAAGATCTTAAAAAACCTAGTATATTTTAGCCTTTTACAAGTTAGTCTTACATATATTTTTTTAAGAGAAATCAAATATCTTCTTACCTTTTGTACTCATTAGATCAAAACAAATGTCATAATAATAAAAAATAGATTAAAAGACAGGATTTATGGATACCATACACATTGTTTTATATGAGTAGGAAGATAAATAAGAATAAAAGATAAGTGAATATTTAATTTTTCATTTTTAATAATAGTTTAGTAAATTACATTATTAAATTATTATATCCATTTCAGATATATAATTCTTTCGAATTTATAATATTATTAAAACAAATATTTTATTGAATATACGAAGAATCATGGGCATGTTCCACCAATAACAAGTAAAATACAAATAAGAGAGTTAGGGTCTTTGATATCATAAACCGGCTTTAAAAGCACCTTGGCCATAATAAAGTAAACGACTTCAAACTATATTGGCCAGTTTTATTAGTCAATCTTTTGCATGATTTATCACCTTGGCAACAAAATTAAGGTAATAAGTCATAGTAAATAGAAAAATAGAATGAAAATGATTGAACTGGATTTCTACGTACTTTATATTCCACTTCATTAAACAACCATCGTGCTTGTAAAATGCTAAAAACACCATTACAGTTTCAAATTTGTAGCATTTTGACGAAAAGTGAACAAAGTGCAATAGTATTTTGCAATGAAATTGAGGAATTGAAAATACACGAAATTTAATGCTTTGTATTTTCACAAATACAATATTTAACGATATAATTTATATATATAAGGTAACATATTATCTTCAAATAGTTGCTAAACTCAAACATAGAGACATGCAGTACATACATATATATGAATCATGCCATTATCGATCATTCTCGCGTCTTGATAGTATTTGTTTTTGTTCTTGTATGTTCTTACTTTGAGGAGAAATAGACCTCGTACCTAGTAAAACCAAACTCGAACATCATCCAACACAGGCCCACAGAAATGGCCATAATCATGAAGCTTTGTGTGATAAAAAGCACTATAAAATGTGAGTCTAGTTCTATTCGAAATTGCTTTAAATTTAAGAACTCCAGTTTTGAACCCACCCTTTCCTTGAGACTCATATTTTAGTTTTAGGGTTTCCCGAGCAGCAAAAGCCTCGACCATCATAGAACCATGGCAACCATTATGTGCATCACCAATAGTGAATGTTAACCTGTAGAATTTGTTAGGAACTGTTCGTATAATCTGTGCAATGGCTGTTTCTCGGCCTCCAACCAACTCAATGCCAGATAGCCCTGAGGGTACTTTGAAGTGCTTTGAATCTATGTATTTAACTGGTTTTAGCGATTCAATGATCCACCCAGGGAGTGGGGATACTATGTCATGTATTTTGGGAAGGAGGAGGACTCCTGTTGAGAAGTTCTTGAAGACATATGGACCAATTTCAAAATCACCATTTTTCACTAAATTACCTGCATGAAAGAATATATATTATTATAGATTGTTAATTGCAGCATAATTTTTCTAAGAAACTACCATTTTATGTATAAGGCTTTAAGTTGTAAGTTGGAGAAGTTCTTGATGAAGACATTTGCTTCACCAAGGCGATTTTATGATTTTACATAATATTTACTAGTCCATGCAACATAATTCTTTTTAACCATTTAACATAACAAATTAACTAGCATTAGTTTTATCTAAAAAGGCTAAATGTTGTGTTTGAAGTTGTTTTCTTTTTCAGGGCGGGCTAAATTTTGAAGTTATAGCTATAACATTAACTAATGTAATTCTTTTTTTTATTACAAAATATTGTATTTTGAAGTTATTTCTTTTCATTGCATTGTATATTAAGTCCACCCAGTTGGACGGTATATTGATTTTAAAGGCTTTGTGTGAAATTAAAATTGAACCCCTAAATTTTTGGATTAGCAACAGATAGGGATGGACAGTGACAAATAGAAAAAGAATAGTGACGGAACTGCAACGGATAAAATTTCAGCCCCATGACAAAATGGGTCATGTGTGGTCACACATCTAGTATGTACTCACGGTTGAATCTTCTCAATTCAGTGACCTAAAAATCTATGAAAATGATTTTATAACAAATAAAAGTACGTGTAGTAAAGTATTTAAAAACATATTACTATTTATATCTTAAAACTTTAACAAAATATTTTTAGAAATTATTTAAAATTTTGGAATGTATAAGAAAATTTCATCGTTAATTAATCGGTAGCTAATGGTTCAATTTTAATGGCATCGTCGCTAAAAGTAATACTCAATATTCTAATAGGAGTTGAATGTCAAAATTAACTATTTAAAATAAAAATTAATAAGTTGTTTGTTGTTTACGTGAATGTGGCAAGAAACATGTCATGTTCTTGATATTAATTTGCCTGTTGTTTTTTTTATTTTATAAATATAATGCGTACAGATGTAGTTTAATAACTTTTTGTCCTAAAAATATAATATTACGCGAGGCTCTTAAAAGTAATTAAATATTCAGAGAAAACTCAAAATTACTAAAATATACTATTGCATTTGGTTATATATTTGATCCCTTTGTATTCCTCCTTTTTAGGTGCGTCACAAAATCCGGGTCGGTCTTGTTTACCCGCCATCCAGCTCTAGATCCCGACCCAAGTTTATCCCTTCCAACTTTTTATTTTAATTATTTTTGTCTAATTTTGACTTTTGGATTCAAACTTTTTTTAAAATTTTTTTCCCCTAAAACCTTTTTTATCTATAACTTTTTAAATTTAGTTTTTTTACAAAATTGTTTTTTACAGCTTCTTTTACATCTTAATTTACAAGTTTTGCTTTTATAAAATTATTTTTTTAAAACTTTTTTACTATCTTAAAACATGTTTGAATATTTAATTTTCCGTTTTACAAATTCGATTTTATGTATGTAGAGTTGTAAAAGTATGAGAATTCATTTTTTACGTATTAATTTGCATAAACGAGAAGTGCAATTTTATGTAAATTAAAACTAACCTATTGTTGTCTATTATATGTACACAAATTTTCCACAACTCCACGGGATCTACCCTATTTTTTATATATTTGTGACATAGATTTTTGTTGGAGACTCTATAATGATACGGATTTGTATATTTTCTCGGCTTCTTCTTTACAGTCGTTTTCTCTCTAAACAAAAACCGTGGGCCGGAAAGAAAACTAAGATCAACAATATGTTATCTATAGCATCATTATAAAGACTGGAAAATGATAATACGCACCTGCGGAATACTTGAGAGGAGTCATCTTTTTTATTGCGATGGCGTCTAAGAGTGGCCCACAAGTGGGGTCCTCTTGAATCCCTGGATTGTGAAATGTAACCTTGACAGTGCTGCGAAGAGCCTTAAAAGCATAAGCATAAGTGTCACCTCCATCTGTACTATACAACGTTTGAATTGGAAGCTCGCCTGAGTGCCCATCAGCATATATAACGAGCTTCTCATCTTGAGCACAAGTTCTTGTTGCTGAAAATGTGAGGGAGTAGGTTGAACCTGCCTCGACTGTAATATATTGTGATATCGAAGCTTCATTCCCAAGCCTTGCTGCGTGGGTCCCACGAGGAACTGCAAAGTAGAACCCACCTGGTTGTGGCCCACCTGAGACGTACTCGACTATGCCCTTGATTACCCATTTGGGCAACGAGTAGTTCCCTATTATCACTGTTTTCTTGAGGTTCGATGGTTTTGGACCTAGCTCAAAGTGGCCATTTGGAAGCATTCCTGGAAATAACAGTTTCAAAGCATGCATTTTAAAAATATGCTTGTAACATTAAATTTGTAAAATGTATTATATCTTGATTTCATTAATTTTATCTAGAAACGAAGAAAAAATAACGCTGAAATTAACATACCATCACTAATAGGAGTTCGAGCAGCAGTGGTACCAGCAACAAGGAATGGTGTACAAGTAATGTAAAAGAAGATGAAGAGAAAGTAAAGAGAGGGTAAGAACGACATTTTCGGATCTAGCTATATGATAAGGAAAGATAGCAAGTACAATGGAGTACGGGTGCAGTACTACTTCCCTATCACCCTATTTATAACTTATAAGTTTATGTGCTTAACTGCTTATACATATCTATATTCACATGCATGATACAAGCAACTGAAGTTAATCCTAAAATAAGATCGACTTTAACTTGCAGATGCATGCATTCAATGTAGATTAGATCCACCATTTTGACTTAATTAAAATATAGATCACTTTTCATATTATGTAAAAAATAAAATTTAGATTCTCTAATTTCGTGAATTTTGAGAATTTAATAATGTATGTAAAATTCAGATATAAGAATTTGTGTATTAAAAATACTAAATCCTGCAGTGATAGTCAGTTGTTTTGAACAAACGGATTCCTTGGAAACTAGATGTAAGCATTAACGATGTCACGTTACAGCAGAAAGAAATACGGCGTATGATGAGCGGGGCACCTCATGCATGTGCTCATATAGTAAACCACAAATTATGATTAGAGAGATTTTAACTTTATTCTAATATCTTATATCTTTCCTTTTAACATGAAACTTGAAATTTTCAAACATATACTTTTCTCATTTTCAATATGATTATCAATATTTTAATAAATAAAAATCATAGTCTATTATTTCAAACTGTTATAATATTATGGTTGTTGTAATGTAATAGTTTTGTAGGAGCCTAGGACGTCAAAACAAAACCCGCTTTATTAAACAAACATTATGACTTATGAATACTATTTTTTATCTTGTAATCGTGGTTATTTTGAAGAGGATCGTGAATTATGGTTCTTATGGAATTAAAATGTATGTAACTATATTTTTATGTATGGTGTATGCATGTGTATTCCAACAGGGTCATAGCAACATGTGCAATAGTCCATATGTTTACACCATATATAATTAACTAGATTATAACCTGTGTACTACACACTTAACAAATTAAAATAACAGAAAGACTATAAAAATAGGAATTACAAAATTTCAAACGTTCAAAGTACTTTTGTGAATCTGTAATGAATGAAAAAGGAAACATCAGTTATGAATCTATAGGTACACAAAACCAAAATAAAACCAAATTAAAAAATAAAAGGATAATAGCAATATATTTTTTGTTAGAAATTGGGTAAGGTTATAGTGGAGATCTGGATACCCCTTGGATCGTGTAAACACTATCTGAACTAATATTTCTATCATATTCTCGGGTTATAAAAAATTCAGCCTTGGATGATCCCAAGGGGACACTTACGAATCTAGGCACAGAAAACGTAAGTCAAATTGCTAGAAGATTATGAGTTCGTATGAAGAAAAAACGAGAGCTAAAAGGACATTGTTTCTCCTCAAGAGGATAGCCGATTACATAGAAAACGAGATGTAGGGTTTTCATTTAGGGTTGGCCGTCATGAGTTCCTTTGGAAACAAGTCAAGGGAATCCAGAATTAATGAGAAAATCAATGGTTTCCAAAACTAACGATCTTAGTCAGTTTTACCATAATCCCTCTAAAAATTCGATTTTTCCACTATGTATCCACTTGTAAAATCCGAAGAGTTTTTGGGGGGTTGCCCCTCGACCCCAGTGGGACCCCAGCTAGGGGCTCTGCCCTTTGGACCCCGCCAAAGGGGCGCTGCCCCTTTTGAAACCCCGGACCCAGGGCGCTGCCCCTGGACCCCCGACTTGTCGTCGAACCGGCTTCTAATTTGATCTTATACATGCGTGCACTCCGTACATACCCAAACATATATTAGAGTATAAATTATGAAGCCCCTTAGCTCACATGTAAGTTCCAGTAAGATGACATGGGAAGACTTCCTTGTAACACCTCGTTTATTTATTAAATAAATAAATAAATTGATGAATGCATAGAAGCCCTAAAAAAATAATTATATGTCAAAGGATGGTCTCGTAGAGTTAATTGTCACACTTTAAGAGATTGGGGGTTAAAAGAGTAAAATCTGGACTTAATTTGTAAGTATTAGTGGGGGCAGGGACTAAATGGTAACATGTGGGACTTCTTTTGAAGAGATTTTGTAGAAAGAGGGTTGATTGGTAAATTTCCGACCTTATTTGTGAGGGATTTCAGAAGATGGGGTTTAAATGGTAAATATTGGATTAAGTTTGAAGAAAATGTTATGGGGAGGGACTATTATTGCTATTATGGCAAACTTGTAGATGGAGGTGGGTATTTAAAGGGTGTGTAACCCTAACCCTAAGAGAGAACAGCCGCCGCTCCATCCTTATGCCCCCACCATCGGCCGCCACCCTACTCCCTTGTTCCTCCGACCACCGAGCCGCCATTGATCTCGTTCGTCCTCCGGTTACCAAGCATCATCAAATCATCCTTGCCACCGACAACATCGAAGACCCACGACGTGTGGATTCATCTTTGCCATTAGCGACCGCCGCTACCGGATCCTGCCACCTTGTTGCTGTCGCTGCTGTCTTTTCCGAAGAGAGGAGAAGCCGTGAATCGGAGCCGGTTGATAAGGAGGTTATATGGCATTTATTCCATCGGAGAAGGCGGCTCCTCTTCCTTTGTCACACCCCCGAACCAGACGGCGGAAACGTCCGAGGGCTCGCGTGACTTAAATTGAATATCATCACAATGATCATACATGAAACACAACATAAACTTCACCATGCATTAATACATAACGATTGACATTGTTCATATCTAGTACGTTGTTTAAATAATACATATCCATAGCATCAATTGTTTGAGAGTTTTCAAAACATAACATCCTAACATACTTGATATTACGCTTCAGCTTACCTGTTACCTGAGAATACAAGTTATTTTGAAAACGTCAACATGTGAAATGTTGGTGAGTTCATAAGCAGTGTTGTGATAAAAATGATTTGCATAGTTTATAAAACCTAGAAAATCCGATATTTTCTGAAAAGACAATTGTTTACCAAAGTGTGAAGATCCATAAGTTGGTGCATGAATGATTTCAAAACGTGTATAAATGGAAAGTTTTGCAATATAGTTATTGAAAATACAGGCGAGTGGTGTTGATTTCCTCGAAAAACCCGATGTTTTCCAATAACATAATATAATTGTTTCAAATTGTTATACCACCACACGAGTGATTTTGATTACTTTTCCTTGATTACTCGGATAGTATTGGATTTATTTAATTACGTGAGTCGTTATAACCATGCATAATAATGACTAGTTCGTCTGTCTTGGCGTCCTAAAGAACGTCGGAATTGATCTTAAGATTTTGTCAACCTAGACTGGCCGAGTCTAACTGTAGCGAACAGTTGAGGTGTGGGGGAGTCACCCCCGTATAGATCTATACACAAACTCTCGCTCTCCTTCCAGGAGACTTTGATTATAACTACAGACTACGAACGACCCTTAGAGGTGTCGCCCGTTATTACTCACTTAATCCAAACAACATTGATTACTATTGATTAACGACCTGTATTTGTTTACTTGAATTGAAGGTAAGCCTAACAAACGAGGAGAAGAGGATTACAAGGTCCTGCTAATTACGTGTGTTATTTAAGGCTGTTGGTTATACGAAGGACGCGTTGACCCATTTCATATTTGATTTAGTTTGGACCTTACTAGAAATGCTAATGGGCCATCAAGGCCCAATAGCACATATATGCCATTGAGGGTCCCTTAAACATGTAATTGGGTCACAGGAGGCCCAATAGACATGTGTTATTATTGTTGGGCCCAGAAGTCATATCAATGGGTCACGAAGGCCCAATAAGCATGATTAAGATCTTTCAAGCCCAAATATTTGAATATTTACTTGTTTTAGGTATAGTATAATGGTCGGAAGTTTGATTGAACAATTGTTAAATTCTCAGCGGCACGAAACTTGTCGGTTGTTTATAACGATATTTGTAAATATATGTATATTCTTCATTCCATTTTCATAAGTTGTAATTTGGTATTCTTTTGACCCAAATATCTTAAAACCAAAATAATTGACTCAAAATATTGATTTGACCCATTCAGTCCCTTTTTAATAAAAATGACAATTTTAGTCCCTTACATAAAGAAAAAGACATTTTAGGCCCTTAACTCATTTTCCTGACATTTTTGACCTATAGACTTGTTTAAATAAATGTTTTTAGCTCAAAATTTACTCTTTGGCAGTTTCAGCCCTTCCAGCAAAGAGTCTTTCGGTTAAAGTCCAGCTTTTTCGCAACTTTTACAATTTTGGCCCAAAATCCAAAAAGTTTACATTTTTTATCCTTGTTTGGAAAAAAATCATTTTAACCCCTGAATTAGTTTTGTTTACCCTTTTACCCCCTGTTTTGAGAAGTTTACCCTTTCAATCCCTTGAAAATTATGTTTTTTGCAATTTTTGGCTCAATGGGCCGAAAAGCCCAAAAATTGGCCCATTAAGCTACAAATTACATTTCTAGCCCTTTAAAGAGTATGATATTCATAAAAACATTTATTTTTACTGTTTTGACTCTTTTAGTCCTTAATAAAACCGTAAATGACAAATTTCAACCCAAGTTTTGTTTATTTGACAATTATAGTCCCAAAAATGAGTTTTATGTTGCATTATGTTTATTATGACTTTAGATAGAAACTTTTCTTGACTTGTTCAATGAAAAGTATATTAGATCACGTTTGTTTCCTCTCTTGTGCCATAGATCTCGAGATTTCTTCCCTTTTTGTTACATATTTACCCCATAAACACATAAAATCACACATACATACATGAAATCATACATAACATACACATACACATAGATCTACACATTTTACTTGTATTCTCCCCCATAAAACTTGTGAAAACCGAAAAGAGAGGGGTATGAACTCACCTTGAGTTTGTGGGTTCGGTTTTGAAGAGAAATGGAATAGTTTGATGTTATTTTCGGCTTTAGCAAGCCCTCCTTGAATAGATCTCGAACTTATGGAGGTTGCTCTAAGAGTATGATCACAAGATGCTTAGAATGAATGATCTTAGCATAAAAATGAAGTTATACAACTTAGAGGGGTAAGGACTTACCAAGGGAAGATGAGTTTTTGGTGGAAACCTTCTTGATCCACCTTAGATCTTCGAAAATTTGTGAAGGAGATGAAGACTTTCTAGAGAGAGTGAGGTTGAAAGAAGTTGGTGTAATGTGTGTGTGTGTGTTGTGATCTCGGCCGAAAGATAAGAAGAAGAGAGAGAAAGAGGCCTTGATGCATGTTGGATCATACAAGCTTGCATGGAAGTATGGGATGCAAAGGCTTTGTTATTTGTTGCGTAATATGAAGGTGGCACCTCCCAAGTCAACCTCTATTTCCCTTATATATATATATATATATATATATATATATATATATATATATATATATATATATATATATATATATATATATATATGTATGTATGTTGGGCCGAGAGGGAGAGAAGAGAGAAGAGGATTTGGGTCATTTGTGCTTAAGTCCAAAATTTGGGCCCAATTTGATGGTTTTCGGCCCAATGGGCCTTTTAGATCAATTCACGGCCCAATATACATCAAGGAATGAGTTTTATGGCCCATTAGGGCTAATTAGATTTGTTATGGCCCAATAAGGCCCATTTAGATAAACTAGACCATTTTAGTATTATAAGGCTCAAAAAGGTTAAGTTTTATGGAAGTGGGTCCAATTAGGGCCCATTTAAGGGTCCTAAGCCCAAAATAGTCAAATTGGAAGCTTATTGGTCCATTAGGCCCAATAAGGAAATCCTAGTCCAAAATGGACTTGAACCGGGATTTTTAGGGTTTCCAACCTTTTTTTTACTATTTGAATGTTTGTATAGAGTATTTGATGGAATTTGTGGTCATTGAATAAGCACCATACATGTTTTCAAGTTTTAGCTACAATGTCATTCTTTGTTAAGTGTTTACAACGTATCAGAATTCCTAGTTGTGACATCATCCCCCCGTTAGAGGGAATTTCGTCCCGAAATTCTTTTTAAAGCTAGATTCGAGAATGCGAGAATAGGTGAGGGTACTTCTGCTTCATTTGGTCTTCGCATTCCCATGTGAATTTTGGTCCATGTTTCGCGTTCCACCAAACTTTCACAATCGGAATGCGACTTTGCTTAGTACGCTTCACTTCCCTGTCCATGATTTCACCTGGTTCTTCGATGAACAGGAGATTCTCGTTGATTTCGATTTCTTCTAATGGAATAACGAGAGTTTCGTCGGATAAGCACTTCTTTAAATTGGAAACATGGAACACGGGGTGTACACTGCTAAGCTCAGCGGGTAGCTGCAATCTATAAGCCACTGGATCGATTCGGGCAAGAATCTCGAAGGGTCCAATGTATCGTGGGTTTAGTTTTCCCCGCTTCCCAAAACGAATCACCCCTTTCCAGGGAGAGACCTTTAACAACACTCGATCCCCGACTTTAAATTCCAAGGGCTTTCGCCGCTTATCGGCGTAGCTCTTCTGTCTGTCTCGTGATGATTGCAGTCGGGCTCTGATCTGAATTATCTTCTCGGTCGTTTCGCGTATGATTTGTGGTCCCGTTAATGCGTTTCCTGGTGTTTGTCCTCTTGCTAGCTGAGTGTCACCTACCTCAGCCCAACACAACGGTGATCTACATTTACGCCCATACAATGTCTCGAAAGGAGTAACTTTGATGCTTGAGTGATAACTGTTGTTGTACGAGAATTCGATCAAAGGCAAGTGGGTATCCCACGACCTTCCAAAGTCTATCACACATGCGCGAAGCATATCTTCTAGCGTTTGAATGGTTCGCTCGCTTTGACCATCCGTTTGTGGGTGGTAGGCAGTGCTCATGTCAAGTTGTGTTTCCATAGCTTTCTGGAGCGATTGCCAAAAGCGTGAAGTAAACCTACTATCTCTATCTGAGATGATAGATATTGGCACTCCGTGGAGTCTCACGATTTCCTTGATATAGATCCTTGTCAATCGTTCCATCTTGTACGATTCTTTTATTGGCAGGAAATGAGCGGATTTTGTCAACCTATCAACTATTACCCATATGGTATCCAAACCATCATTCGTCTTCGGTAGTTTGGTCACAAAGTCCATAGTAATCCTTTCCCATTTTCACTCGGGAATTACTGGTTGCTGTAGTAATCCTGAGGGCTTTTGATATTCCACCTTTACTTTATCACATGTGAGGCACTTGCTAACGTAAGTGGCAATTTCTGTCTTCATGTTAGGCCACCAACAATGTTGCTTGACATCCAGGTACATTTTATCCGAACCCGGATGGATGGAGTATCGCGTCTTGTGGGCTTCAGTCATGACTACCTCTCTGAATCCCCCAAGTTTAGGGACCCAAATGCGGTTCATGAAGTAATATGCTCCGTCCTCCTTCACTTCAAAATTCTTTTCCATTCCACGTAGCGCTTCGCTTGTTTTGTTTTCTGCCTTCATGGCATCGAACTGGGCTGCTCTGATTTGCGAGGTTAGTTGGGATTGAATGGTTATGGAGAGAGTATTCAAACAACGATTTGAGTATTCTTTCCGACTCAAGGCATCAGCTACCACGTTAGCCTTACCTGGGTGGTACTTGATTTCGCACTCATAGTCGTTTAGCAGTTCAACCCATCTTCGTTGCCTCATGTTCAACTCTTTTTGATTTAAAATGTGTTGGAGACTCTTGTGGTCAGTGAAAATGGTGCACTTCGTACCGTAAAGGTAGTGCCTCCAAATCTTCAAGGCGAAGACCACAGCTCCTAATTCAAGATCATGGGTGGTATAATTCACCTCATGTGTCTTTAGTTGTCGGGACGCATAAGCTATCACCTTCCCACGCTGCATAAGCACACAGCCTAAACCTTGATTCGACGCATCGCAGTAGACTACGAAGTCCTCTGTTCCCTCTGGTAGTGATAATACTGGTGCACTGCAGAGTGCTTGCTTCAGAGTTCGGAATGCAGCTTCTTGCTTATTCGTCCATTCAAAGGGTACGCCCTTTTGCGTAAGCAAGGTAAGTGGCTTGGCTGTTTTGGAGAAGTTCTGAATGAACCTCCTGTAATAGCCTGTGAGACCTAAAAATTGACGAATTTCGGTGGGTGTTGTTGGGATCGCCCATCCTTCAACGGCTTTGACCTTAGAAGGATCCACATGTATCCCTTCCTGACTAACAACATGACCCAAAAAGTTCACACTACGAAGCCAGAACTCACACATAGAGAGTTTTGCGTATAACTTTTCGGTTTGCAGGGTTTCCAGGATTTGTTGGAGATGTCGGCCGTGTTCCTCTTCGCTTCGAGAATAAACTAGGATATCGTCGATGAAAACGATGACGAAGTTGTCAAGGAATGGTCGGCAGATTCGATTCATTAGGTCCATGAATGCGGCAGGGGCATTCGTTAGACCGAAGGGCATTACGACAAATTCATAATGTCCATAACGAGTTCGGAAGGCGGTTTTGGGGATATCCTCCTCCCGGACTTTGAGTTGATGGTATCCGGATCACAGATCTATCTTAGAGAAGTAACTTGCTCCTTGGAGTTGGTCAAATAGATCGTCGATTCTCGGAAGTGGATAGCGATTTTTGATATTGAGCTTATTAAGTTCCTGTAGTCAATACACATCCTAAAGGTACCGTCTTTCTTCTTAAGAAAGAGAACCGGAGCTCCCCAAGGTGAGAAACTGGGTCGGATGAATCCTTTGTCCAAAAGTTCGCTGAGTTGGCTGGACAACTCTTGCATTTCTGCAGGAGCCAATCTGTAGGGCGATTTGGCGATGGGTGTAGCTCCTGGTACGAGGTCAATTCGGAACTCAACTTGTCTTTCTGGGGGTATCCCCGGAAGATCTTCGGGAAAGACATTCGGAAACTCGCAAGCCACAGGGATGTTTCGAATATTGACATCTTCTTTGGACTTATCCACTATATGAGCTAGAAACGTCAAGTCCTTCTTTCGTAGATACTTCTGTGCCTTAATTCACGAGATAAGACGAAGGTTCGTGCTGGGTTTGTCTCCGTATATAATTAGGGTTTCGCGATTTGGGAGGTGAAGGCGAACGGCCTTCTCGTGACACATAATTTCAACATGGTGGGGGCTTAACCAGTCCATGCCGATAATCACATCAAAACTCCTAATGGATACATGCATTAAGTTTATTTGAAAGACGTGATGGTTCAAGGTCAGGGTACATCCGATGTAGATTTCCCCAGTGGATTCTATTTTCCCATTAGCCATTTCCACCGTAAAGGTTTCATTAAGCTTCTGGGGTTGTTGTTTTAACAAGTGTTTGAATTTATTACTCACAAAGCTTCGTTCTGCCCCGGTATCAAATAGGATGCATGCATAAGTGTGGTTTAGGAGAAACGTATCGGTAACAACAGCGGGATCCTGAACCGCTTCTCCCTGTCCCATGGTCAGCACTCTTCCTGCTCCTCCATTCCCAGGGTTGTTGATGTTGGGGCAGTTTCGACGGATATGCCCAGTCTTTCCACATCCATAGCAGGTGGGGCTTGATCCTGCATTGTTGTCGCTGTTGTTGGTGGTGTTGTTGTTGTTGTTGTGGTTGTTGCTGTTGTTGTTGTTTCCTTGCTGCTGGTTCTGGGGAGGATAGGTCCTGCAATATTTTGTCGTGTGACCCTTCCGATTGCAACTGGTACAATGCATCTCCCTGCATTCGCCATTATGATGGAGACTGCACTTGTTGCACTTTGGGAGATTCCCGGAATACTGCCTAGGGGCACTTGGATTAGCTGAGACTGGAGCATGTGGTGTGGAGGGGACTTGGGTGGTTGCAGCATTGACTGCCACTGTTTGTTGCTTCTTTGACGACTCCAAGCCTTGTCGTCCCTTTCTCTTGTTATTCTTTCCTTTCTTGTTGTCACTCTCCTTCTTGCCTTCAGTTTCCCCTGGCTTCTCGCCCTTCTTGTTATTGTGGTCATACAGTTTCTTAGCCAAGCTCTTGGCACTGTCGAAGGTTTCAGGATTTGCAGCTATCACATTTCCTTGAATTGGGGAGGTTAATCCCCAGATGAATCGTTCGATTTTCTTTCCCTCTGAAGTAATCATGCCAGGGCACAACAGTGACAGTTCGCTAAACCTTGATATGTATGCATCTATATCAGAGTTTCGGACGGTGAGATTCCACAACTCTTGCTCCATTTTCTGAATTTCGCCTCGCGGGCAGTACTCAGCCATCAGCATTTCTTTCAACTCCGTCCACGGCATGGCGTTGGCTATGGGGAGAGTCATGGCCTCCACATGTCCATTCCACCAGGTGAGAGCTTGGTCAACGAATGTGCATGCGGCGAACTTCACTTTTACCTCCTCGGGGCATTCACATATCTCAAATACCGATTCCACCTTTTCCATCCATCTCTTTAGGGTTATCATTCCACCCGTGCCATTAAAGGTTCGTGGCTTGGCATTGGTGAAATCCTTGTAAGAGCACGTCTTGGTAGGTCCTTGATTTATTCCGTTGTTTGAACTTCCAGCCCCTTGTCCATTGCCTCCACCATTGTTCCCTTGGTGGATTTGCGCCATGGTTGCAGTAACCACAGCAGATACAGCTGCTTGGAATGCAGCTGAGTTGATTTCGGGTGGGGTTGGTCCAGGGTTTCCACGGGTTGGTCGCTGTGGCATCTTTCTGTCATTGAACGGAAATATGTTGAGTGCCTATGATTTTTGTGAGTTTGTGGTCCTATAACTAGGTGTATTGCGTGTACTTAAGTAGTTTCACATGTTAACATGTAATCATGGATACATAACACATAACAGATAACAACATCACAATAGAACACATATATTTTTCCATTAATAATATCCGTACTTTGATACATGAAAATTTGCTCGAAGGAGCGTTCATAAGTGGTGCAAGTTCGGCAGCATAACAACTCTATGAGTAGTGTAATCACTTAAACATAGAGTCGATGGTACATAGCATGGATCATATAAGCATAATACTAAAGACGGATATGACTAGTCCTAGTCATGGTGGGATGTGCCAGGGGGTGGTGCTGAGGAAGTAGACGCTCCCTGAAGGCGAGCCACCTGTCGTTCCGCGTCTCGGAGTCGAGTCTCCCACCTCACCTGCCTCATGTGGAACTCTCGGATAACCTCTCGCGTCTCCTGTTCTGCACGCTCGACTCTAGTCCGCATCTGGTGCATCTGATCGGCGGTGCTCTGAGCTAGGTCGCCAGTGTTCCGCAATCGTCTCACCATGACCAGAAGCGCGCGATCAGCTGGTCCTCCCTCCCTCAGGTCGTAGAACCCGCGTGCCATGCCAAACGGGGGTCGATGTCCCTGCTATCTGCTCCACCTCCAAAGATCGATACCCCAGGGGGGTGTAGGGCCAGTCGGGCCCATCCGATGAGCGGGCACCCTAGTCGGGTAAGGGGTTGATGACTTCGGACTCTGCGTCCGAATCACCATCATCGCTAGGTTCCTCCTCGAAGTCCTCTTCGACTTCTTCCTCTTCCAGGCCCTCCACTGGCTCAGCAGGTCCGCCCTCGACTTCCGCCTCAGGTTCCTCTTCAGATCCCTCCTCAGGGTCTTCTTCAGGTTCCTCCTCCAACCATCCGTTATTCCCCTGATTAGGGAAATACGGATCTCCGGGGAGATGGAAGCCAGCCATACTGTCTGCGAGAGTGTATAAATGTACTAATATTATTCCTAAGATGTTTTAATTATTATGTAAATTGAGTTGATGTTCTTTTCTTGGTAACAAAGGGGTATGTTTTTAGGTTTACCGACCATCGAGGTTTCCCCGGGGCATGTGATAGTTGTACTTTGGAGAAAATGTAGTTGATCAGGCTACATCCATCCCCTTAATACAACTAGGAACAGTCCCGACTCAACCGAGATGTCAGTATCATCTTATTTGATTTGGTATTATGTTCTTTTTCCTATATCGCACAAGTAAAGATGTTTTATCGTTGTGTTTTATTTGTTTTGTTCAGAGTTGTTTTTGTCCCTCTTTGGTTTATAGTTGCATATCAATGTGTGGTTAGATATGCCAGTTCACTATAAACAGATCTCTGATACCAACCTGTCACACCCCCGAACCAGACGGCGGAAACGTCCGAGGGCTCGCGTGACTTAAATTGAATATCATCACAATGATCATACATGAAACACAACATAAACTTCACCATGCATTAATACATAACGATTGACATTGTTCATATCTAGTACGTTGTTTAAATAATACATATCCATAGCATCAATTGTTTGAGAGTTTTCAAAACATAACATCCTAACATACTTGATATTACCCCTCAGCTTACCTGTTACCTGATAATACAACTTATTTTGAAAACGTCAACATATGAAATGTTGGTAAGTTCATAAGCGGTGTTGTGATAAAAATGATTTGTGTAGTTTATAAAACCCAGAAAATCCGATATTTTCTGAAAAGACAATTGTTTACCAAAGTGTGAATATCCATAAGTTGGTGCATGAATGATTTCAAAACGTGTATAAATGGAAAGTTTTGCAATATAGTTATTGAAAATACAGGCGAGTGGTGTTGATTTCCTCGAAAAAACCCGATGTTTTCCGATAACATAATATAATTGTTTCAAATTGTTATACCGCCACACGAGTGATTTTGATTACTTTTCCTTGATTACTCGGATAGTATTGGATTTATTTAATTACGCGAGTCGTTATAACCATGCATAATAATGACTAGTTCGTTTGTCTTGGCGTCCTAAAGAACGCCGGAATTGATCTTAAGATTTTGTCACCCTAGACTGGCCGAGTCTAATTGTAGCGAACAGCTGAGGTGTGGGGGAGTCACCCCCATATAGATCTATACACAAACTCTCGCTCTCCTTCCAGGAGACTTTGATTATAACTACAGACTACGAACGACCCTTAGAGGTGTCGCCCGTTATTACTCACTTAATCCAAACAACATTGATTACTATTGATTAACGATCTGTATTTGTTTACTTGAATTGAAGGTAAGCCTAACAAACAAGGAGAAGAGGATTACAAGATCCTGCTAATTACGTGTGTTATTTAAGGCTGTTGGTTATACGAAGGACGCGTTGGCCCCTTTCATATTTGATTTAGTTTGGACCTTACTAGCAATGCTAATGGGCCACCAAGGCCCAATAGCACATAGATGCCATTGAGGGTCCCTTAAACATGTAATTGGGTCACAGGAGGCCCAATAGACATGTGTTATTATTGTTGGGCCCAGAAGTCATATCAATGGGTCACGAAGGCCCAATAAGCATGATTAAGATCTTTCAAGCCCAAATATTTGAATATTTACTTGTTTTAGGTATAGTATAATGGTCGGAAGTTTGATTGAACAATTGTTAAATTCTCAGCGGCACGAAACTTGTCGGTTGTTTATAACGATATTTGTAAATATATGTATATTCTTCATTCCATTTTCATAAGTTGTAATTTGGTATTCTTTTGACCCAAATATCTTAAAACCAAAATAATTGACTCAAAATATTGATTTGACCCATTCAGTCCCTTTTTAATAAAAATGACAATTTTAGTCCCTTACATAAAGAAAAAGACATTTTAGGCCCTTAACTCATTTTCCTGACATTTTTGACCTATAGACTTGTTTAAATAAATGTTTTTAGCTCAAAATTTACTCTTTGGCAGTTTCAGCCCTTCCAGCAAAGAGTCTTTCGGTTAAAGTCCAGCTTTTTCGCAACTTTTACAATTTTGGCCCAAAATCCAAAAAGTTTACATTTTTTATCCTTGTTTGGAAAAAAAATCATTTTAACCCCTGAATTAGTTTTGTTTACCCTTTTACCCCCTGTTTTGAGAAGTTTACCCTTTCAATCCCTTGAAAATTATGTTTTTTGCAATTTTTGGCTCAATGGGCCGAAAAGCCCAAAAATTGGCCCATTAAGCTACAAATTACATTTCTAGCCCTTTAAAGAGTATGATATTCATAAAAACATTTATTTTTACTGTTTTGACTCTTTTAGTCCTTAATAAAACCGTAAATGACAAATTTCAACCCAAGTTTTGTTTATTTGACAATTATAGTCCCAAAAATGAGTTTTATGTTGCATTATGTTTATTATGACTTTAGATAGAAACTTTTCTTGACTTGTTCAATGAAAAGTATATTAGATCACGTTTGTTTCCTCTCTTGTGCCATAGATCTCGAGATTTCTTCCCTTTTTGTTACATATTTACCCCATAAACACATAAAATCACACATACATACATGAAATCATACATAACATACACATACACATAGATCTACACATTTTACTTGTATTCTCCCCCATAAAACTTGTGAAAACCGAAAAGAGAGGGGTATGAACTCACCTTGAGTTTGTGGGTTCGGTTTTGAAGAGAAATGGAATAGTTTGATGTTATTTTCGGCTTTAGCAAGCCCTCCTTGAATAGATCTCGAACTTATGGAGGTTGTTCTAAGAGTATGATCACAAAATGCTTAGAATGAATGATCTTAGCATAAAAATGAAGTTATACAACTTAGAGGGGTAAGTACTTACCAAGGGAAGATGAGTTTTTGGTGGAAACCTTCTTGATCCACCTTAGATCTTCGAAAATTTGTGAAGGAGATGAAGACTTTCTAGAGAGAGTGAGGTTGAAAGAAGTTGGTGTAATGTGTGTGTGTGTGTATTGTGATCTCGGCCGAGAGATAAGAAGAAGAGAGAGAAAGAGGCCTTGATGCATGTTGGATCATACAAGCTTGCATGGAAGTATGGGATGCAAAGGCTTTGTTATTTGTTGTGTAATATGGAGGTGGCACCTCCCAAGTCAACCTCTATTTCCCTTATATATATATATATATATATATATATATATATATGTTGGGCCGAGAGGGAGAGAAGAGAGAAGAGGATTTGGGTCATTTGTGCTTAAGTCTAAAATTTGGGCCCAATTTGATGGTTTTCGGCCCAATGGGCCTTTTAGATCAATTCACGGCCCAATATACATCAAAGAATGAGTTTTATGGCCCATTAGGGCTAATTAGATTTGTTATGGCCCAATAAGGCCCATTTAGATAAACTAGCCTATTTTAGTATTATAAGGCCCAAAAAGGTTAAGTTTTATGGAAGTGGGTCCAATTAGGGCCCATTTAAGGGTCCTAAGCCCAAAATAGTCAAATTGGAAGCTTATTGGTCCATTAGGCCCAATAAGGAAATCCTAGTCCAAAATGGACTTGAACCGGGATTTTTAGGGTTTCCAACCTTTTTTTTTACTATTTAAATGTTTGTATAGAGTATTTGATGGAATTTGTGGTCATTGAATAAGCACCATACATGTTTTCAAGTTTTAGCTACAATGTCATTCTTTGTTAAGTGTTTACAACGTATCAGAATTCCTAGTTGTGACATCCTTCCACTGATGTGGTTCCGATTGCTCTAACCGCCGCCCGTTGGTCGCTTTTTCTTTCGCTCTCCGGCGACGTGATGCCGCCTTGTGGGTGGTGGAGTGCTTAAGTGTTCGCAAATAAGGGTTGTTTTCGGAATTAATGGTGTTGAATGTACATTTTTGGCAGAAAATCAAGAAGAACCACCGCCACCACCGCGAGGTGGTGGCTACCATCACAAAACCGCCGCTGTGAGCCACCAGGTGGGTGGCTGGGGTGCATCTCGCAAATCTATAGCGCGTGTGTGTGTTTATCCTAGGGTTGGTGTGTGTTTCTTGTGGCTGGAAAACCAAGGAAGCCACCACCACCACCGTGAGGTGGTGGCTGCCGCCATGTGCCACCGCCGGCCACCACAAGGGTGGTTGCGGGTGTGTGTTTATGTAGTTAGTGTGTGTTTATTCTTGGTTAATGCATATTAAATTGTAATTAGCTAAAGTATAATAAAAGAAATTGAAAACCACCACCTTAGGGTGGTGGCTGCCGCCTCCTGCTGCCACCGGCCGCCGTGTCGGGTGGCGGTGTGCCTTGCCTCATTGTGTTGACTCGTTTGGGGTGCTTGAAGCCCTAATGGGCCCAATGAAGCTTAATGGGCTTAGTAAAAACCTTAACGGGGTTAATGATATTCTAGTGGGCCTAATAGGCCCAATAAAGCCTTAATGGACCTAAAAGCCCAAACAGATGACTAATGGGACTAGTGAAACCTTAATGAGTCTAATGAGCCTTAATTGATCAAAAGACATGTCAATTGGGCCTATTGGGCTAAGATGGGGTTGGAAACCCTAATTAGGGTTTAGAAAACCCTAATATTGGATTTATGGGCTTGGACTTATTGAGACCCACTTTTGGGCCATTGGAATGGAATTGTGTGATTAAGCCCAATCACACCATATGACTTATTTAGAAGAATGATGGACTTAATGGATTAAGTCCTTAATGGATTAAGTCTTTAATGGGTTAAGTGAGAAACACTTAACCCTAATCGTCATTTTATGTGAAACCCTAATTTCACTTGGGTTTATTGTTGGGCCTCTTTATTGGGCCTTGATGATTGGGTTACTAATGGACCATCCAAAGTCAAGCAATTGGACTAGAATAATTTAATGGGCCTAGGGTAAGGCCTATGGAAGGGGTTTGGGCCCAATTTGGAAAATTGGGCCATAGATGGGCCATAGTTTGGGCCTTTATGATTATTTGATATCGGGCCATTAGAATATTGAATGTTGGACTGGACTAAATGGTTGGGCCTTATGGTAAGACCTTATAAAGGTTTGGGCCCAATTTGGAAAATTGGGTCATATGTTGGGCTTTGAGCCATAGTTGGACTTTTGGGCCTTGGATTGGGCCTTGGGCTTGCATAAAGCTAAGCTTGGGGTAATGTAGTAATTATCCAAAGTATGTACTAATGGTTATGTAGTGGAACCCAATTATTAATTGGGTGTTATTTTGGTGTTGACAGTTCGGGAATCTGTCAGCCAGCAGCTGGGGATTGAGTCTGCGGGACTTCAGCAGTGTGGGATTGTGTCTACGGGACTTCAGCAGTGTGAGGTGAGTTACCTTCCAGTAGCGGTGGGTCTACGGCCACAATACCGGCCCACCAGTAGGAGTTGTATGTTAGATGATTGTCTTTGTGATATTCATCTAGGTTTGCTACTACCTGATATGTTTATGTGCTAGCATGATATGTTATATGTGATAGTGGTAGTAGGGGGAGAATAGTCCCCAAGTTCGGTCGTTAGGACCGAAGGGTAGGTCGGGCACCCCAGAATTTCCTGACAGTATGCTTATGTTATGATATTATGTGGTAGTAGTAGGAGGTGAAATAGTCCTCGTATGTCGGTCGTAAGGACCGACGGGTAAGTCAAGCACCCCAGAATGGCTTGACCTGGGTAGTCAGGCACCCCAGAATTGCCTGACAGTATATGTGTGTTATATGGTAGTGGTAGGGGTGAAATAGTCTCCGGTAGTCGGGCGAAATAGACCGACGGGTAAGTCAAGCACCCCAGAATGGCTTGACCTGGGTAAGTCAAGCACCCCATAATGGCTTGACCTGGGTAAGTCAAGCACCCCAGAATGGCTTGACCTGGGTAGTCAGGCACCCAATAATTGCCTGACAGTATGTTATTGTATGGTGTGTGGTATGATAGGGGAACTCACTAAGCTTCGTGCTTACGGTTTACAGTTTTGGTTTCGGGTACTCGTTTTCAAAGGAAAGGAGTCGGCTTGATCGCATCGCATCACACTATGTTTTCCGCACATGAGATCTTTGGGATTACACTCTGATATTATTTTATGATAACATGTTTTGATTACTGACACTTTGGTTTTGACATGAGATATTAATATGAATGTTTTTATACTGATGGTTTTACATAATAACTTAATTAAAACGAAATTTTTGGTCTTGAATTTTGGGATGTTACATTCCTGGTGCGGCTGAAAAGGGAGTACTGTTCTAAGCAAGATCTTTTGGAGATCCATAATGAATTCCAGAACCTGAAGAAAAGAAAGATGAGTGTCAGTGAGTATGCTACAACTTTCACAGAGAAAATGAAGCGAGTCCCTTAGCTGGTTCCTACCGAGCTTTCCAAGGTAAATAAGTTTGATAATGGACTACCAACGGATTTTGGTCCAACGGTAAAGCTAGAAATGACTCTTAAAGCGATCATGTGGGTGGCTAGGAATGTAGAGACCCAGATAAAGGAGAAGGGCCTAGAAAAAGTTGAGGCAAGAGAGAAAAGGAAGCTTGAGGAATCTTCAAGGTCTAATAAGAAAGGAAGATTCTCGAAGTCTGACTCGGACAATAAAAAGTTTGGGTGTAGCGGTGAAGCCAAGTGGTGTGAGAAGTGCAAGAAGAAGCACTTTGGAAGATGCGATGGAGAATTGACATGTTATAAGTGTGGAAGGATCGGTCACTATTCCAAGAATTGTACGTACAATGAAAAAGTATGTTACGAATGTGAAGATAAGGGCATATTTCGAGGAATTTCCTAAAAAATTGTAGCAGCCAGACCGAATGCGCCGCCAAAGCCAAAGGCAAGTGCATTCCCGATGATCCTTGACGAGGCAGATGACGAATAGGCAGTTGCTTATCCGAAGTACAAGATATGAAGAAGACGTCTTATTTAGATAGCATCATGTTGTATAGCCTAATATAAGAGGCATAATGTTGGATGAATTCGAATAACACTGTAATCATTTTCAGGAAGTAATATAATCATAAATTATGTTACATTATCCAACATGTTAAGTTCTGTGTGGCTTTCTTTTATGGCAACTTAGTGAACTGCGAGGCAATACTTGGGACGAGTATGAGTAGGTGTGAAAGGTAGTAGGGGCCTATACTATCGAAAGCACATGACTCGCACTTGAATCAGGGAAAATCACAAGGTTACTAAGTCTCTAAGTAATCGAGTTATTTTCTTCATTTCCATCATTACCTTTGTTTTAGTAATGACTGCGAAAATAAATATTATTCTGACCTTAGTGATCATATCGAATCGAGTCCGATTAATCTACGGTGTAAGTTTGACGTAACGTCTAACTTTAGTTAAAAGATCGAAGGAAAAGAGAATCGAAACGATCAATGTAAGTATCACAGTCATCCTTGAGACTATGCAGCTTGTATCTAGAAGTGCTACATGATAGAATGTAATTATATCACACTAGATTTCAAAGGGATGTATCTTTTGTGCTACATTCTGACTCAAAGAGACCCGAGTATAGTCGTTATATCATACAATGAAAGGTCATTAGAGCATAACCCATCGGTCTGTTATGCAGGTGCAGGATTGATGTAACGCCCCGTTCCTGGTACACATTTAATTTATTAAAATGTTCATTTTGTAAGAGCTACTCGACGAGTTGGTAGCCCTAACTCGTCGAGTAGATGTCAGCTTGGTCGCGGGGTTTAAGTGGTCTACTTGACGAGTCGAAGCCTGGACTCGGCGAGTAGGTCCATCAGGAGGAAACCCTAATCTTTAGGGTATGCACCCTATTTAGACATCATATTTGGCCTCCACCCCAACCTCTATCACCTCCAAACCCTAATCTCGAAACCCTAATCCACCTTGAGTGATTTGGATTTAGTTGTTGCCATTTTTTGAGTGTTATTGTGCATTTTGAAGCTTGTGGAAGGAGAAGAAGATAGAAGGCTCAAAGGGGAAGAAGTAGATCCAGGAGCTACACTTCATTTACTGCACTTTCTGGTAATCAAGTCCCTAACTTGATCTTTCTTCTCTTAGATCTATTTGTTTGCATTTTATGAAGGAATTGGTTCAAGAATCCTTAGCCCTAGGGATTGGGACGTCCCAAGTGATGTATATCTCAGATCTGGGGTCTAGGAAGGGTTCCATGGCATAAAGTTGCAAACTTTATGACCATGGAGACCCCATGCAAGTTTATATGCAAGAACATGGCCATTCTAGCCCTAAAAGACCATGCATTGGAGGAAAGCTCAGGACTTTACGTGTCCCACAGAGGATAAGAGTCTAGATCTAGTATATTTTGCTTTGACTTATGGTATTATGGCTTGTGGACCAAGTATTATGTCTTAAAGAAGTTAGGGTTTGTGTTAAACCCATTAGGAAGGACTAAGGACGGGTAAAGTTGGAAACTTTACCCTTAGGAGTGTATTTCCAGTATGTAGAAGGAGTTTGGAACATAGATCTGAATGGTAGGAGCTTAATCCTTTGATATGGCTCAACCAGACAAGGGAACTCGCCGAGTCCAGGGAAGGACTCGACGAGTTGAAGCGGGTTGTCAGAGCAGCAGACATGGAAACTTTACCGATTATTATGACAGCAAGAAATTGACGAGTCTGTTAAGGGACTCGACGAGTTGAATCAGTTGACCACGAGTTAAGCATTCAGGACTCGCCGAGTTGGGAGATAACTCGACGATTTGGGTTGACTGGGAGTTGACCTTGACTTTGACTTCGACTTAGAACAGGGGTAAAATGGTCATTTTACCCTAAGAAAGGATTAGCAGATTCTAATTAAGTGTTATTATGGAATTGATAGCCGGAGAGTCGCCAGAGCAGCAGACATGGATTACTCACTCGAGTTTTCAGCAGTCTTTCTTGCGAGGTGAGTTTCCTTCAGTAGGAACGGGTCTATGGCACCAAGGTCGGCCCGTATATGTGATATGTTAGTAGATGAGTGTGGGCGGGGTCCGAATCTCGTAGCAGCCTAGAGTGGGTGGGCCCGATTCTAATAGTATTATTTGAGTATAGATTGTTGGGTTTTGAGCATTCTAACACTCCTATGGTGTACATGCAACCCTATAAACCTTGGATCTATGTTTTCTCTATTATACATGCAAATATTAACTATTCCAAGGTTTCATCCTAACTAGCATATTATGAAGCACCTATACTACAAAGTTCTAGTTAGATGACATACCTTTTGATGTAGCTTGATGTCTTCAAGCTTTAAGAGCTTAGCCCCAATAGTGTGGAAGCCTCAAATGGAATCACAAATAACCAAAACACCTTGGAAGAACTTGAGAGAATATGTATGCACACTAAAATCGGCCCACTCTTATTTTCACAGACTTGTTCCAATTTTGTGAGCCAAGGACCCCTTTATATATTATGGAGGATTAGGGTTACATCCATGTCAACCCTAATACCCATGACCTTTCATTTACATAGGATCCATGGGTTAAAAGCTCCATGGACCATCCATGAAAGCTTAGCCCAACCTAAATGAACTTGGCCCATTCCATATATATAAGAGTCCATATTTAATTAGTTCTTTTTGATCACTTAATTAATTCTAAATTAATTCTTGATCAATACTAATTAAATAATATGATTCCATATTAATATATTAGAACTTATAATATATTAATATAAATCATAAATATACTATTCTCAAAAGACTATCCATATAAATTGTGCCGGTGAAGTGCAACCCAAATGGACCATGTCGGGTCGGGTCAAGTATATACCAAATATAGTTATGGACTTAGACATTAATCCAACAGTCTCCCACTTGGATAAGTCTAAAACTATTATTGAGTATGACTTCAAAAACCAAACTAGCAATCGTAGCTCTTAAAGCCGCTGTCGAACTCTGACCTTGTCAATGACTTGTCCATTAGATAAGGGATCATATATTCCTCCATTCTAGATATCATATGGACTGAGACATGGATTATAATCATTCGCTCTGTCCATTTGTTGTTTCCCGATTTTCGATTTATGATGACTGACTGATTGAACAAATCAAATCAGTCCTGGCTTGGCCAAGCACTCACATGTGTCATCGCTAAATCATCGAGGGGCCCACAGATATCGCTTTTATCCCGAAGGTAAAAGGAATGGATAAACTTCGACTCATATGGCTTGTTCTACTACTTGTTGAATCATACACAAATGCACGTTTTATAACATCGAGTTACCAATGCATTTTCGTGCAATCAATGTATAACCAACTCATAGTAACAACTCATATCTCTAGGTTTTAAGAATATAAGATATTATCGTCTCATGATCACTCGTGATAAAATCCATGAAGTGATTCAAATGAGCGTGGGTTGAATCCAATACTCAGAACTTATGAGCACTCATGAGTGTTGTAGCACCACTTTGTCCACCAACTTGGACCTCTACAAACCAACCCATGACAGTCTTGATTCATATCTACTTCCAACATATGACCGACTGTGGATGGTTTTAATAACTTAATCATTCAGGAAGAGCGACTTAGTTATTCTGGAAGTCAAAACATGCAAAGTGAAACACAAGAATAAATGAATCAAATATGGTATCAAACCCTATGAATATAAATAAACACTTTCATTTATCACCATACTGATTACTCATTATTCATTGTTTCGGTTTTATCAACTTTATACTTGAATTAAAAACACTAGTTGTCCCATGCTCCAAGCATGTACACTATGTTTTTCTTAAACAATAGCTTTGCCATACACCAAGTATGCACTCTATGTTTGTCTATGATCCTTACTTTGTGAAATAAACCAATTGAACATAATTTCAATGATTCTAATTTCACACTCCCAAATCCTTATCGAAAAATGTGAGAATTTCAAATTCCTATCATTTATCGAAATTTGTTTAGATTTTAAACTTATATGCACTGACCCTCCTGTAGTGAATATGTACAAAGTCACAAAGACTTGTCAACAGTCATTATAAGGTATTCCAATGGAGATCAACTCCATGGAAACTAAGTCTCATATTCAAAGTACATTGCTTTGGACATGCTTCTTACATTAAGTTTTCTAATCTTACACAGATAACTTCCACCTATGGAGACAACTCCATATTCTCATTTTGACTATCACTTCTGAATAAGAGATGCCTCTTTTCAGAATATGTCAATATGGTCCTTCCAAAATTAGCACTATACTTCCAACTGTCCCTGAGCAACCAATCTTTGGTAAACCTCAGATTGTCCTCGACAATTGCTTAATCATTTTAGTCATATCCAATTCTAGACCTTTTCCCTTCTTAATGCCTCTGGGCATTTGGAAAAATTTAGAAATGACAAATATTATAGCACATGCAATCGATCCTGTACCCAAAGCAAATGGTACACGATTCATGATGTCTTACATAAAGACATGATTCTAGACCAGTCTTTTTCTACAATATTTTTATTTGCCATGTTTTCAAAATTTGACTATGAAGAGGGATGTCGTAATCATAATCGAATTTTGAGAACGCAATATATAGAATTTCCTTAAGTTGAACCAATCCAACATGAAATTCATATATATATTCTTGACTAAAGATGATTAAGGTCTCAATCTAAGCCTTTAGAACTGAAATGAAGTATATCCTCTCCCTTAATTATAGCAAAACAACTTTTTCAATCCCTGCAGCCTCACGAATTGAAACTTTTGTTTTCTATAATTAACATTGCTAACTTGCAACACTAACAATAATTATCATGCTCCCACTAACATGATGATTATTAGCATAACACTTATGCTCCCACTAGCTTTGACATATACTCAGAAATCAGTTGGACTTCTAGAAATCAATACTTTATTGAGTTTCTTACCAAAGTTCAAATTTCTGATACGAGATGCTTTGATAAAACTTTATCAAAATCATACACCTTTCCTTAGATAGCATGCATGTGTGTCTAAACAATTTCAGAACTATGAAAAGGGATGTCGTAATCATAGTCTCAATTGTTTAGACCTTTTATCATCTGCTTCAAATCTACTTGGTGGAAGTGTTTCCTCACCATCATTTTCATGAATCGGAGAGAAACCTTATGACCCTTAGATTTTATGGTGTATGTGTTCTTATCCATGTGAATCGTCAAAACCATAGTCACAAGACAAGGATAATGACAAATCCAAACTCATATGGACTGAACTTATGCAATCTTAACTTCTTGCCACCTGGCAGTACAGGGCCTGCCATTGCTTCCAAGTTGTTATGCAACCAATTGAGAACTTTCAGAACTCCTATGCAAAGCCAACTTTAACTGGAATGGGCACAGAATATGTCAACACGATAGGTTATAAACCTCAAGTCGTGTGCTAGTGAAGAACCTCAGGTTTTATTCTTGATTAGTTCTTGAAATTCTTTTTAGGATCTTTAAGACTCCCACTATCCTCTTGACATATAAGACTATCTTGCCAAATATTCAAGAGATAGTGCGGATTCTTTATCAAGACAAACACTTCATACAATTGGCCTTAGTTGGTCTTTGTTTTATCCAAAACATCACAACTTACCAATTTCAAATGTACAAGAGTAGGACACTTTTACTCTTACATTTGACAAGTGTTTTAAACCTTTCTTTAAGATATGTCACTCAAGTTACAATCTTGGAGTATGACTCTAAGAATTGTTTTGGAACGAAGTATGACTCATCTTCCTGATCTAACCATTTCAACAATTCATGACTCCTCTTCTTAGTCATAAGAATGCACTAAGATGACCTTTAGAGGACTAATTGTGATATGATTTCTAAATCATTAAGATGATCACAAACATGATACTAAAGTACTCTCCCATCTTTTCAGATTTGAGAAACTTTTATCTTTCTGCCTAATTTGATTCTTCCCATTCGTTCTGCCATACATTGAGACTTTTCCAATGTTTCAGAATTATACTTAAACTTGTAAGTATAACCATATTTACTAAACTTTAGTAAATCAAATAGCCTTAACGAGCTTTGTGGTGGACATGACCAGTGCACAAGAATGTGTACTCGATCCTTTTAGTCCTTCACTTGACTCACACACATCCATGTGAACAAGTAATTAGTCTTGATTTTCCAATGCTTGAAAATTCTCATTCATCATACTATTCAACTTGCATGATTCCAAGTTTCGGTCCAATTGAAACTTGGGTGATGAGGAACTTTCCTGATTTGGTAAATTTAGACACTACCACAAATGAAAGAATCAAATCCATTTTCCAATATTGCTGTCAGTGGAATCATATAAGCAACAATTTTCCACAAATGCCATTGTAAGGATACTTCAAATAAATAAAATTAAACAATTTTCTTTTATTTTAAAACTTTACGGAAAAACTTATCCTTACAATCCACATGGAAAATTGTTGTTATCTATTCCTTAGCAATATATCATAACTTCTTAAGCAACTGCTCAAAATTCTGATGCGATCGAAATCCACCTTTGCGATCAGAATCAGCATATACTTCCTTTAAGATTTCTCTCTATTCTTTGATTCTTAAAAAATCAACATGTGACCCAGTCACATCATGTAATGAGGATCTCAGAATAGAACTTAACAGAGTTAGATAATGGGCTCTACCTGATGTGGAGTCAAACTTATTGACTTTAACATCCTTAGGTAAATTTGGCAGCTTTGCAATCAACGCCCCTTCCTTTGGCAAAATAAACATATGGACCCTTTGATAATGGGACTATCTCAGACTTAGCCTTTCTCTTTACCATTTGGTCAACCGGGTTGACTATGGCCAATCCCTTTCCATTGGGAAGAGAATGCTTTTTCTGGATATCCAGTGTCACCATTGTCACTGTCCATAAAGTTTTTGGGAAGTTGATCTTCTAATCAAATTTGCTTTACTATCGTTCCAAATCATTGCTGATTCAGCAGCACCAAGCAAATAGATATGATCATTAAGGTTCATGTCATAGTCTGTTTCATAGTAGTCCCAAAGGAACTCACTATGTGACTTAGAAAGTGATTGAACATCCAACTTTCTCAAGACTTTGACACCCAACTCTCCCGGCTTGTCAATATGTGACTTTATCTCTAAGATGTGATCACACATAGACCTATCTTGCCATTAGGGCTTGAGTGACCTTGAACTTGTGGGTTAGGGAGAATAATTGGAGGATGTGGAGGAAGAGAAGTATGACTTCCATGAGCCAAACTCGGGAAGTCATATTCATTAGGAAAGTTTGGTTTGGGAAGATCATTGTTGTCTAAACCAGACATCAACAATGGGAGAAATTCACGTAAAGTTGATTTAAGTCCTTAATATAACACCCAATATGATATATTAAGGCTAGGACCCAACAAACTATTTTATAACTTGGAAGAGGGATGTCGTAATCCAAGCTATAAAATATTTGAAGGTAGGTGAATGACGATTCACCAATTTCCACCAAGATAAACGAAATGTATTTTTAGGTTTTAATTGGTTTTGAAACTCCTAGATTCTTTTGAGATTCATTGAACTTTTCAATGGCATGTTTCAATCTCGAGTGTGCCCTTCAGGTTTTGTGACTGGGATGCCGAGGATCACAAAAAAGGTGTGAAGTAACCATGCAAATATACTTGGTACCCTTAATATTTACCCCTCAATCGATGTGCCGGTTAACCACACACGCTCCAACGATACTATGATAAACATTAAGTTACCCTTTGCCTACCTTGTTAATTCCAGGTTAGTGTGCCGGTTAACCACACACGCTCCACTAACAGCTTAAACAAAGTGCAAAGTGTAATTTCATGGATTAACACCTTATTCACATTTTCCTAAGTAACTAAGATTGGGAATTTATAAAAAGTTTAGTTACTTAGTATTTATCATTAATACTTTTAATGAAGGGAGAATTATAGTCCTTGTCCTACCTGTTCGGCTAACGACCCTCCACCAGTCAAGGAAGCGGTGGGTGAGAGTGGACACCCATTAAACTGCCATTTTATAGGCAGTAACCTTATACTCCCCTTATAGACCGGCTTCGTGAATGAGGCCTACTAAAAGTAAGACGACTTGCTCTTATACATATAATATATTAAACTTTTAATATTATAATAGTATAAGGGTGTATTTTAGACATTTAAAATACTTGGTGGTTTAATCTATTAATTAAACTATACTCTTAATTTAATTAAATTTAAACCATGTCATTATGGAATTATTAATTCTCTTTTAATTAAATACTTTAATTATCTATTAATAAAGTCCACAAGAGTTAATTGAATTATTCAATAAAAACATCATAATTCCAATTATTAAATTCAAAATTAAAACCATTTAATTAATTGTTTAAGTTATGAACCCAAGAGTTTTAGAATTCAATTCTTTTTTTTTATCATAAAAAAACTTTTTCCAAATTCCAAAACTTGAGGGCAAGTTTTGTAACTCTTGAAAACTTTTGGATTCCATAACTTATGGAGTTAAATACTTGTTTTATGATGAAACTTTTCATGTTCCATAACTTAAGAACAAGTTATGGAATTCTTTAAAACATTAAGACCAAGTTTTGTAACTCCATAAAAAACTTTGAATCAATTTTTTTAAAAAACCTTTTCATATCCATAACTTATGGAGGTTTCAAAAAACTTTTTAAATCAAACTTTTAAAATTAATAAAATAATCATATCATTTTATCTTTTACTAAATTTGACCTAATTCAACTCATATAGCAAATGATTCAAAATTTACAAATAATTAGTTTTTCACAAAAACAAGTAATTATCTTAAAATTTGACAAACGTCATGTTTTTTTTCTTTTTTTTCCAACTTTGAAAATAAAACATTTGCATCAATATAACAGAAAACAACCCATGGCTCTGATACCACTGTTGGGTTTTGAGCATTCTAACACTCCTATGGTGTACATGCAACCCTATAAACCTTGGATCTATGTTTTCTCTATTATACATGCAAATATTAACTATTCCAAGGTTTCATCCTAACTAGCATATTATGAAGCACCTATACTACAAAGTTCTAGTTAGATGACATACCTTTTGATGTAGCTTGATGTCTTCAAGCTTTAAGAGCTTAGCCCCAATAGTGTGGCAGCCTCAAATGGAATCACAAATCACCAAAACACCTTGGAAGAACTTGAGAGAATATGTATGCACACTAAAATCGGCCCACTCTTATTTTCACACACTTGTTCCAATTTTGTGAGCCAAGGACCCCTTTATATATTATGGAGGATTAGGGTTACATCCATGTAAACCCTAATACCCATGACCTTTCATTTACATAGGATCCATGCGTTAAAAGCTCCATGGACCATCCATGAAAGCCTAGCCCAACCTAAATGAACTTGGCCCATTCCATATATATAAGAGTCCATATTTAATTAGTTCTTTTTGATCACTTAATTAATTCTAAATTAATTCTAGATCAATACTAATTAAATAATATGATTCCATATTAATATATTAGAACTTATAATATATTAATATAAATCATAAATATACTATTCTCAAAAGACTATCCATATAAATTGTGCCGGTGAAGTGCAACCTAAATGGACCATGCTGGGTCGGGTCAAGTACATACCAAATATAGTTATGGACTTAGACATTAATCCAACATAGATATGTGATTGCTTGGTAGATATACTTGTTGTCTGTGTGATACTTGTATGCATGTTAGTAGTGGAGTGTGGGCGAGGCCCGAATCTCCTAGACAACGGAGTGTGGGCGGGGCCTGAATCTCCTAGACAGCGGAGTATGGGCGGGGCCCGAATCTCCTAGACAACGGAGTGTGGGCGGGACCCGAATCTCCTAGACAGCGGAGTGTGGGCGGGGCCCGAATCTCCTAGACAGCAGAGTGTGGGCGGGGCCTGAATCTCCATGAGAGTGGGTGGGGCCCGTATCTCCTAGTTGTATATATTTGTATGGTATGTGGTAGTTTGGGGAACTCACTAAGCTTCGTGCTTACAGTTTTCAGTTTTGGTTTCAGGTACTCCCACTAGCAAAGGGAAGGGCTCGGGATGATTGCATGGCAGACACCACAGTTCAGCCTGAGATGTTTAGGCTCTGATATTTTCATATGATTTTGATACAGTATTTTGACACGATGTTTTGAGATACATGATTTATGGTTTTCTTTATGATGATGGATGACTTATGGTTTTATTATAAATGATTTTAAAAAGAAATTTTTGGTCTGTATTTTTGGAATGTTTTAAGTTGGTATCAGAGCCTTGGTTTGAGGGATTCAGGCACGCTCTCGGGTGTGTCTGAACTCAAACTAAGGAATTGGTATGAAAATTTTCAAAGAAAATCATTTTTATAAAAAGAACTTTGAGAAAAAGAAAAGAATTTTGAAAAGAGAAAAGAACTTTGAAAAAGAGAAAAGGGTGTGGTGCATGCAATCAGCCGAGCTCAAGTAAGTACTCCCAAATTACCCATACAAGATTATGTTATGTTATGATTATCAGCTTTATGAGAACAGCATGCTAGATTAGGACTAAGGATTTAGGAAGGATGCCTTATGTGCATGTTATATGTGTATCAACTTTATGAGAACTGCATGCTAGTTTAGGACTAAGGATCTAGGAAGGATGCCTTATGTGCCTGTTATATGTATCTCAACATTATGAACTGCATGCTAGTACAGATTAGTCAGGGATAGACTGAGAGAGATATGCTTGATTATGTTTACTCGATCCTCGAATGCTGTTTGCTTTGTGCTTTTAGGAGTTCTAGTTATCTTTTACTAACTAGTAAGTGAATATGTTACGTTACATATTGCGAGGATTAGATAATTTCAGAAGGTTAGGTCTAGCTCTATTGCGCAGCTCTTGTTTGAGTCCAACCGTTGTAGGGTAGGATCTCTCATTCGAAGAATTATCTAGTCTTAGTGACATGTAATAGTATTCACAAGCTAGTTAGGAGGAGGTGGCAGGGACTTCTTACGCAACTGATAGCGGAAAGTGGGTTGGTGGTTACCCTAGGGCAAGCCTAGGAAGAATTAGTATGAGATTGGTAGTAGTAGTAGTAGTAGAAGGGACTTGGTGAAGTCGAGACAGTTCTTGAGGAAAGTACGGATAGATGTGGAAGGTAGTATGGGCCCGTACTACTGAAGGCAGAGGATCTGTACTCGAATCAAGGAAGGCTGAGATGAATCCAGGAAACTTGTAGTATGTTAGATCCCTCGAGATTTAATGAGTATACTGACGTTTGTTATGATGTATTTTCAGTATGGTGGTTCTACGCCCTAGGCCGACTGGCACTTCAGGTGAGGGATCGGGCTCGGGCACTGGGTCCGAGTAGATGGATGAGCAGACGAGAGAGTTTATTTCATCTGAGGTTACACACATCATTCTATAGCAGACTCCTGTGATCTTTGGATCGGTCAAGGAGGGTATCTTAGAGCTTCTGGATGAGAAGTTGAGCGCTTTTTGCACTGAGATAGCGGCTATGATGGGGTCGTGCACACTTACCTTCCGAGATTTCAGAGCATGTGGAGCTCCCTACTATCATGGGGCTCGGGACCCCATTGCGAGTACCAGATGGCTGGCGGATGTCGCCAACGCATTCCGCACCAGCAGATGTCCTGAGGGGGACAAGGTCCGACTTGCGTCCTGTTTTCTGAAGAACAGGGCACGTGATTGGTGGGAGGAGGTCGGACGAGCGATTGGTGATGATACAATGTTGGATGCCATGATGTGGGCTCACTTTTCAGCTAGGTTCAGAGCCGAGTTTGCACCCGTGATAGAGGTGCAACAGCTAGCCAGGGAGTTCCAGGATTTACGACAAACGACTGAGACAGTGGCGGAGATTAGCGCCAAGTTCAGGGAAAGGGACCTTCTCGTTCCGCAGTACGTGGCGGACGAGGAGATGAAAAATGTCCAATACCATGAGATGCTGAGGAGTAATATCAGACAGTTTGTGAGCCGATCTAGCTGCAAGACGCTAGAGGATATGATAGCTAGGGCTCGTGAGAGGGAGATTGATTTGGAGATGGAGCAGAAGAGGAAGCCAGAGAAAGTGTCTGGCATGGAGGGCTCGGGTAAAAAGCCCAAGGTAGATTCTAGAGGGAAGGGCCAGCAGGGCCGAGGCCGCTGTGGCAAGTGCGGAAGGGGGCATGAGGGGCCGTGTAGAGCGGGTAGTTCGGGGTGCTTCAAGTGCGGCCGAACTGGACATGTCAGCAGGTATTGTACTGCTACTACCACCACCACTACATCATCTGATCTGATTTGCTTTCATTGCAATCAGAGGGGACACAAGAAGTTCTAGTGTCCGAGTCTAGCATTATCAGGACAGGTGGTGACACCCGCTCCTACCACTTTGAGGATTACAGACGGCCGTCAGGGCCGGGCAGAGGTGCCGGCGGCGAAGAGCAGAGCTTTCCAGTTGACAGCAGAGGAGGCACGTGCAGCCCCTAATGTGGTTACGAGTATATATCTTCTCCATTATCTCTTTATTATTTCTGATTATTACTCATGTTTGTGTGTTTGTCTATAGGATCGTTCTTAGTGAACGACATGTCATCTATGGTACTGTTTGATTCGGGGGCTACCCGATCTTTTGTGTCGCTCACACTTAGCAAGTGATTTAGTAGATATCCGGGGGAGCTGGATTGCCCAATTGATGTAGAGATAGTCGATGATAGGACCGTCAGGGTAGCGAGGGTTCATAGAGGGTGTACGCTATAGTTATTCGATCAACAGTTTTCAGTGGATCTGGTCCCTATTCCCTTACGAGGGAATAAGGTTATAGTGGGTATGGATTGGTTGAGCTCCAATGGGGCAGTGATTGACGGCGAGCAGCAGCTAGTGAGGGTTCGTACTCCTAGTGGGGGAGAGCTAGTGATTCAGGGCGAGAGGCCACAACGCGGACCGGTTTATGTTTAGCAGCGAGGGCGAGGCACCACCTTCAGCAGGGTTGCTCAGGATACGTCGCCTATGTCATGGATACTCGGGATAAGGGTAAGGCGACGGTTGATGATGTACCGGTAGTACGAGAGTACGAGAGTACCCGGACGTATTCCTGGAGGATTTACCTGGGGTACCTCTAGAGAGACAGGTTGAGTTTAGGATTGACCTGGTCCCTGGTGCGGCTCCGATAGCCAAGGCACCTTATTGGTTGGCTCCTCCTGAGATGCAGGAGTTGTCTACGCAGCTGCAAGAGCTACTAGACAAGGGTTTCATCAGGCCGAACAGTTCACCATGGGGAGCCCCAATCTTGTTTGTGAAGAAGAAGGACGGGTCACATCGTATGTGCATAGACTACCGGGAGCTGAACAAGGTAACGGTGAAGAACCGTTACCCACTTCTGAGGATAGATGATTTGTTTGACCAGCTTCAGGGAGCATCTTGGTTCTCCAAGATTGATCTACGGTCAGGATATCACCAGATGCGAGTCAGGGATGATGATGTGTAGAAGACAGCTTTTAGGACTCGCTATGGTCATTATGAGTTTGTGGTGATGCCGTTTGGGCTCACCAATGCTCCAGCCGCGTTCATGGACCTCATGAACCGCGTGTGTAGACCGATGTTGGATCGGTCTGTAATAGTCTTCATTGATGACATCTTGGTTTACTCCAAGACTCAGGAGCAGCATGAGGAGCACCTGAGGGAGGTGCTGGAGACACTGAGGAGGGAGATACTTTATGCGAAGTTCTCCAAGTGTGAGTTCTGCTTGTGCGAGGTGCAGTTCCTTGGGCATCTTGTCAACCAGAAGGGTATTCTGGTCGATCCGGCCAAGATAGAGGTCGTGATGCAGTGGGAGATTCCGAGGTCTCCAACCGAGATTCGGAGTTTCCTGGGTCTGGCAGGGTATTACAGGAGATTTATTCAGGACTTCTCCAAGATTGCAGTTCCGTTGACCCGACTGACCAAGAAGTTGATAGTTTTTCGTTGGGGACCTGAGCAGCAGACAGCCTTTTAGACGCTCAGGAAATGATTGTAAGAGGCTCCGATTCTCACTCTGCTATAGGGTGTAGATGACTTTGTAGTTTACTGTGATGCTTTGATCACAGACATGGGAGCAGTATTGATGCAGCGGGGTCATATGATAGCTTATGCCTCGAGACAGCTGAAGCCTCACGAGGCTAACTATCCGACACACGATTTAGAGTTGGGGGCTATGGTGTTCGCCTTCAAGATTTGGCAGCATTACCTCTGTGGGTTCTGTTGTGCCATTTACACGGATCACAAGAGTTTGAGATACCTCATGGATTAGCCAAATCTGAACATGAGGCAGCGTCGGTGGTTAGATGTGGTTAAGGATTACGATTGTGAGATCCTTTACCACCCGGGCAAGGCCAACGTAGTGGCCGACGCCCTAAGCCGCAAGGCGGTAGCGGCCCCGATCCGAGACAATTGTCTGAGGATGACAGTGATTACTCTATTATTGGAGCAGATTAGAGAGGCGCAGGTTGAGGGCCTGAAGGAGGAGCGTCAGAAGTGCGAGAGGAATGTGGGTCGGGTGGCCTCGTTTGATTATGACAGCTGAGAGTTGTTGACCCTGCATGGAAGGGTCTGGGTTCCGTACTGGGGCGGAGTACGGCAGGTTCTGATGGATGAGGCCCATAAGTCGAGGTTCTCCATCCATCCTGGGGTGACAAAGATGTACAAAGATCTTCGACCTGATTACTGGTGGCCCTGCATGAAGCGGGATGTAGCTTGGTACGTAGAGAGATGCCTGACCTGCAGGAAGGTCAAGGCAGAGCACCAGAGGCCTCAAGGCAAGATGCAGTCGTTAGACATCCCTGTGTGGAAGTAGGAGGACATTACTATGGATTTCATCACTAAGCTTCCCAGGATCGCACGTAGGGTTGATGCGATCTGGGTCATCGTGGATCGGTTGACCAAGAGCGACCATTTCATACCGATCCAGGAGAGCATCTCGGCCGAGAAGTTGGCCGAGATTTATGTTCGAGAGGTAGTGACACGTCATGGAGTGCCTATCTCGGTGGTATCAGACCGAGATGTCCGTTTTACTTCCAGATGTTGGAAGCGGTTTCATGACGAGATGGGTACTCGTCTCCACTTCAGCACCGCTTTCCACCCTCAGACGGACGGACAGAGCGAGAGGAGGATTCAGACTCTCGAGGACATGCTTCGCGCATGTGTTTTGGATTTCGGTGGTAGTTGGGATACGTATCTTCCATTAGCGGAATTTTCGTATAACAACAATTACCATGCCAGTATAGACCGGCCTCCCTTTGAGATGCTCTACGGGAGGAAGTGTATGACCCCAATCTATTGGGGTGAGGTCGGTTAGAGGTTCATGGGGAGTACGGAGGTAGTACTCAAGACCATGGAGCGGATCCAGTAGGTTCGGAGTAGGCTCCAGACCACTCAGAGTCGGCAGAAGAGTTACGCCGACAAGCGGTGTTTAGACTTGGAGTTTCGGGAGGGCGACATGGTTCTCCTGAAGGTGTCGCCTTGGAAGGGTGTCATACGATTCCGGAAGCGGGGCAAGCTAGGCCCCAGGTATATCGGCCCTTTTCGAGTCATAGCCCGATTGGGCAAGGTAGCATACATACTGGATCTTCCCGTCGAGCTCAGTCAGATCCACAGCACTTTCCATGTTTCCCAGTTACGGAAGTGCTTAGTGGATGATTCAGCAGTGGTACCCAGGGGTGAGCGCGGTGCGGTTCGGTGCAGTTATTCACCAAAACCTCACCACTAACCGCAAATGCGGTTAATCCATTTTCAAAACCGCTTGGTGAAGTTATTTTTGCAGTGCGGTTAACCGGTTATTTTTATGGTGTGGTATTGTTTTTTTTTGTGATGCGGTTATTAACCGCATGGATTTGGTGCGATTATTTTGTGTGGTTTTTAACCACAGTTTAGAGCTCAAACGGTTTTAAGAGTTCAAACATATTACTTGTAATAATAAAAAAAACCATTAGGTATAAGAAAATTAACATAAATCACAAACAACTCATATCTTAAAAATGTCAAATCAATAGTAATTAACAATAAATATCTTAAAATTGTCTAATAACCGCACCGCAAATTTGCGGTTTTTGAAAAACAAAAAACCTAACCATCGGTTTTTATTGCGGTTGCGGTTTATCAGTTGCGGTTTTTGCGGTTAATTTTAGTTGCGGTGCGGTTTTTGCTCACCCCTAGTGGTACCCTTTGAGGATATTCAGGTTGATCACAACCTGAACTACATTGAGAGACCAATGGCGATTCTAGATCGCAAGACGAAGGAGCTAAGGAACAAGCGACTTGAGTTAGTGAAGGTGCAGTGGCAACACCGTAAGGGTTCAGAGTGGACATGGGAACTCGAGGAGGAGATGAGGGAGCACTGCCGAGAGTTGTTTTCAGATGCAGCAGACTTCGAGGACGAAGTCTAGAACAAGTGGGGGAGAATTGTAGCGCCCCGTTCCTGGTACGCATTTAATTTATTAAAATTTTCATTTTGTAAGAGCTACTCGACGAGTTGGTAGCCCTAACTCGTCGAGTAGATGCCAACTTGGTCGCGGGGTTTAAGTGGTTTACTCGACGAGTCGAAGCCTGGATTCGTCGAGTAGGTCCATCAGGAGGAAACCCTAATCTTCAGGTTTTGCACCCTATTTAAACATCATATCTGGCCTCCACCCCAACCTCTATCACCTCCAAACCCTACTCTCAAAACCCTGATCCACCTTGAGTGATTTGGAGCTAGTTCTTGCCATTTTTTGAGTGTTATTGTGCATTTTGAAGCTTGTGGAAGGAGAAGAAGTCAAAAGGCTCAAAGGGGAAGAAGTAGATCCAGGAGCTACAGTTCATTTACTGCACTTTCTGGTAATCAATTCCCTAACTTGATCTTTCTTCTCTTAGATCTATTTGTTTGCATTTTATGAAAGAATTGGTTCAAGAATCCTTTGCCCTTGGGATTGGGACGTCCCAAGTGATGTATATCTCAGATCTGGGGTCTAGGAAGGGTTCCATGGCATAAAGGTGCAAACTTTATGACCATGGAGACCCCATGCAAGTTTATATGCAAGAACATGGCTATTCTAGCCCTAAAAGACCATGCATGGGAGGAAAGCTCGGGACTTTACGTGTCCCACAGAGGATAAGAGTCTAGATTTAGTATATTGTGCTTTGACTTATGGTATTATGGCTTGTGGACCAAGTATTATGTCTTAAAGAAGTTAGGGTTTGGGTTAAACCCATTAGGAAGGACTAAGGATGGGTAAAGTTGGAAACTTTACCCTTAGGAGTGTATTTCCAGTATGTAGAAGGAGTTTGGAACATAGATCTGAATGGTAGGATCTTAATCCTTTGAGATGGCTCAACCAGACAAGGGAACTCGTCGAGTCCAGGGAAGGACTCGACGAGTTGAAGAGGGTTGTCCCGATTATTATAACAGCAAGAACTCGACGAGTCTGTTAAGGGACTCGATGAGTTGACTCAGTTGACCACGAGTTAAGCATTCAGGACTCGCCGAGTTGGGAGATAACTCGACGAGGTGGGTTGACTGGGAGTTGACCTTGACTTTGACTTTGACTTAGACCAGGGGTAAAATGGTTATTTTACCCTAAAAAAGGATTAGCAGATTCTCATTAAGTGTTATTATGGAATTGATAGTCGGAGAGTCGCTGGAGCAGCAGACAGGGATTCCTCACTCGAGTTTTCAGCAGTCTTTCTTGCGAGGTGAGTTTCCTTCAGCAGGAACGGGTCTACGACACCAAGGCCGGCCCATATATGTGATATGTTAGTAGCTGAGTGTGGGCGGGGCCCGAATCTCGTAGAAGCCTGGAGTGGGTGGGGCCCGATTCTTATAGTATTATTTGAGTATAGATATGTGATTGCTTGGTAGATATACTTGTTGTATGTGTGATACTTGCATGCATGTTAGTAGTGGAGTGTGGGCGGGGCCTTAATCTCCTAGACAGCGAAGTGTGGGCAGGGCCCGAATCTCCTAGACAACGGAGTGTGGGCGGAGCCCGAATCTCCTAGACAACGGAGTGTGGGCGGGGCCCGAATCTCCTAGACAGCGGAGTGTGGGCGGGGCCCGAATCTCCTAGACAGCGGAGTGTGGGCGGGGCCCGTATCTCCTAGTTGTATGATATTTGTATGGTATGTGGTAGTTTGGGAAACTCACTAAGCTTCGTGCTTACAGTTTTCAGTTTTGGTTTCAGGTACTTCCACTAGCAAAGGGAAGGGCTCGGGATGATCACATGGCACACACCACAATTCAGCCTGAGATGTTTAGACTCTGATATTTTCATATGATTTTAATACAGTATTTTGACACGATGTTTTGAGATACACGATTTATGGTTTTCTTTATGATGATGGATGACTTATGGTTTTATTATAAATGATTTTAAAAAGAAATTTTTGGTCTGTATTTTTGGGATGTTTTAATTGAGCATCGTCACCAGTCAAGAAGTCTAAGAAACTCACTAGAAAAGACATAAGATTTATGGTTATTACCTAGAACTGAAAGGTAATATGCAGAGTCGTTATATAAGTCCGGTTTTGTTGATGATTTCGAGACGTAATCATCATAAGGGGGAGATAATTGTAATGCCCGCAGATTCGGGCAAGACGATTAAGATATAATAAGCGTTAAAAATGATTTTTTTGATAGAAGATTATTTAGGGTAAATAATCTTAACTAAAGTTATAGTTTATGTTACAAGTTTTCCGTACATATAAAGAACGCTGAAATCCGACTTCGTATGAAGAAGTTGCGCTTCTTCGAAATTTCGCAATTAAACCAGCACGATTCTGCGTATCGAAGAAAACGGATTTTTGATAGATTACTTTTTAGCCTAAGTGATTTAAACGAAAGTCATAGTAGTCGTAAAACCGAGAGCGTGTATATAGAGAATGTCCAAATCTGACTTAGTGAGAGGAAGTTATGATTTTTCGAAGTTTCAGCGCAACTTATAGAGAATGCGGACACTGAAACCAAAATCAAGATCGGTCGATTGTTAGGAAAAACAATTGAAACGGGAGTCAAATATCTCGTTAATAGGAGTCCATCGATATAAAGACAACCAAGAACGGATGTCGTATCACATGGTTATGATTTTTATACGGGTTTTAACAATCTAAGCCTGTTAAAAAATATATTTTTAAAAATAAAGTGAAAATTAGCTGACAGAGTCTAAACAAAAGTTGTAGATCTCGTCGATAGCTATGCGTGGATATAAAGAACATCGAAAACGGAGCTTGTATGAAGAAGATATGGTTTAAAAAAACTAAAAATACGGAGCGCACTGACACTCCACCCGGCAAAGTGCACGACGTGCGGCGCGCCTCCCCAGAATTTGCCTTTAAATGTTAATTCCAAGCCCCATTCCATTCCCATCTCTCTTTCTCTCTCTCTCTCTCTCTCTCTCTCTCTCTCTATTTTTGTCCAACATTTTCACTAGAATTAGTATTTTAATGAAGCCCTGAGATCCGTGAGAGCCCGAAAAGTACAATTTCCGGACTTTTTTCTAGGAAATCTCTATAAATTTAAATTACACTCAACTTTATTTTAGTGTAATTTATATTTATATTCATAGTTGTTGTTATGAATCTATAAAGTGAGTGCATAGTTACTTTCATCTTACACATAAATATGAAGAATTTAGATAATTAAATGATATATGTGCTTATGTGCAAAGATGTTCTGTATTAGATGAAATATTATTTGATATATATACATATATACCGTATAACACATTGGGTAACGAAGTGTAGAAATAAATGTCATAGTATGATGAAAGGTAAGATGCCATAGTATGATGAAAGATGTAGGCAAGGATAGGATGCCACGACTCTAAAAATGGTACTCGTGTACCAACAATGTAGAATTGGTACTAGTGTACTAACAATGTAGGAATGGTACTAGTGCACCAATGATGTAGTCACTTAGCACAATACATGTGACGACCACCATACTATTTGATGACAGTCCATTGGAACGCAAGCAGTGATGGACTTCGTGTCCATTTGATGTACTCTAACCTACTGACATGTATTGTGGAGAAATCCTTGTAGCAGTAATGTCAGCAACGATGATCATGATGAATCGTAAGATAGAACTTACTGACACGTATTACGGAGAAACTCATGTAACAGGATTGTCAGCAACGATGACTATGATGACCTTTAGGATATATCCTTAGGGAAGAATAAAGGGGGAAATGGATATGGATAATAGTGTTAATTTTTTGATAATTAAACATATCAATTCTATTATTGTGGGTTGAAAACCCAATGTACTCACCAGGTTTCCCAACCTAACTCATTCAGTTTCTTTGTATCACAGGTAGTAGTACAAATATTCATGAATGATGAGAGATTCAAGGAGATGTAAACTGATAGTCTAAGATATTGTAAGGTCAGTTTATGCTTATGTTTTGTATTAGTTATGACATCCCAAGCTTTTATAAATCAATAAAAAATATTTCTTCGGAAATACTTTTACGGGAACAAATTTCGCATTTATAAATAAACTTCGCATTAAATACGCATATATAAAAAGTTTAAAATGGTCGTAAAAATGAGGATGCCACAGTATAATCTGATATAAGACCACCTACCCTGCCCAATCGATTCTCACCCAACCCGACGAATCGTTTGAGCAATTGCTTGACAACACAACTATGGGAGTCCTTGGCCAGTGGAAGTCATATAAATGCAACCAATGTTCAGAGTAATTAATATATATGGTATCCTTTTATACATACGTTTGTGGGTTATAAATCCACACTAGCAACATAATTCACTAGACCGCTTAGAATAGTCAAGTGTTGTCATCTACTTTGGTCGATGACGTATACATACTTTCCAATTGTCTGATCTGGATCCACCATTTCTTGGAATCCAAGAAGATGAAGACTACTACACTCCGCTCTGATCTCACACTCTACCCTCAGAATGAGACCTAACCAATATCTAGCTTATTTAGAACTAAGTACCTTTTATAAGTCCCAGACTAAATCTAAAGGCAATTCTGATTCTTATATACTTCCTAATAAGCAGTACTATTATAGTTATACAAGTAGCACAGAGTATGATTAATAAAATTATCATTTAATAAATACTTTTATTAAATTGTTCTCATGAAAGTAACTACACACTCACCTGAAAAAAGTAGGTGACTCGAGGTTATGACAGCGCTTCGCCTTAACACTTTTCCAAAATATCTAGATGTACATAACGCTAAGTCGTAGTCTAGTTTCACAATTCATAAAACTGTTATCCTAATGGTTTAGGTTCCTCAACGATCCCAATGTCTACCATAAGATCTATCAAATAATGAATAACAAGGTAGGATTATATCGGAGTAGTGCCTGTTTGGTATACAAAGTACACTGTTTGGAAATCCCACTTTATACACCTCACCAAATCCAACATATGCATTACTCCCATAAGTAGATCAATCAGTATAACAACTAGGAATCACTGATAAATCTTATTTATATGTTCATAATAACAACTTATGACTATAAATATAAATTACACTAAAATAAGGTTAAGTGTAATTTAACTTACAGAGATTTCCTAGAGAGAAGTCTAGAAATTGCACTGGCAGAGCTTCTACTTGATAACTACTACTTGCCAATCACTCATGGATCTCAGGGCTTCGTCGGAATATTGAAAACTTAAGGGAAAATGGACTAAAACAAAGAGAACTTTGAGAGAGAGGCTGTAGCGGTAAGATGTGAGGAGGATATACAGACCAGAAGCTATTTATATGAGATTTCGAAAAGCACGTTGTGCCTGGTGACGTCGCTCCATCCAGATGCTGACATGTGGCATGTATTAGTTGGAGCTATGTGGCTAGCTTCTGGAACACTATGCACGCCATGCACCGCACGCGTACTGCTTTACAAAATTATGTAACTTCTTCATAAGAGCTCTGTTTTTTACGTTCTTTATATCCACGTGTAGCTATTGAGGGGATCTAACACTTTCATTTAGAATTTGTCGACTAATTTTAAGTTTATTTATTTTACATTGGCTTAGACTGTTAAATCCCATATAAAATGCATAACTCTCTTATCTGACGTACGTTTTCAATTGTCTTTATATCATCGGGTTCCTATTAACAAGATTTTCAATATTCGTTTGGATTGTTTTGGCTAACAATCAACCGATCTAAAATATGATTTATGTGCTAACACAGCTGCGATGAAACTTCGAAAAGTCATAACTTACTCATATGAAGTCAGATTTGGGCGTTCTTTATATGCACACTTTTGGTTTTACGATTACTAGGACTTATGTTTAGATTGATTGGGCTAATAAGCAACCTATCTAAAATTCACTTTTTATGACATCCGAAGCCGAATCGGATTTAACGTGAACCTTCAATGCACCATAACTTATTCGTTCTAAATCGAATTTGAGCGTTTCTTATATCTCTGGAACCCTTATTACGACTACTTTATCTTTAATTAAGGTTATTCGTCCTAATTATTAATCTATTTTGATGCGCGTTTTAATATTATTTATTTTATTATTAAATACATATATAATATACACAAAACATCATAAAAAATACATAAGCACATAGATATATGAATAATCCTTTCTTATTCATTCATAACAAGATTAAAGTAGTTGACCAACACGATTACAGAATATGACTATTTCTAGCAGGAAACGTGGGCGTTACATAATGGGTGATGAAAGATGAAATAATGAGATGATGATGAGAGGCGTTGACTTTTGATAAACCATTCGTCTAGCAAAGTATAGATGATGACCACAGACTATTCTAGACAATCCAGTAGAACGTTGGCAGGCTCGCAACCTATAGGTGTTAATGAATTATTTGTTCATTTGATGTACTCTATCCCCCCTATGGTTGCCTTATTGACATATATTGATAAAGGAATCCCCCAAGCAGTATTGTCTACCCGTTGCTGATGATGATCCTTAAGATAGGTCCCTTTGGATCGATATTTTAGGATCAATATGTGAGAATAACAGGAATGGGTAATCGGGTAAATTATTTAATGTGAAATATATAATTAAATAACTAAATTATTGTGGGTTGAAAACCCTATGTGATCACCAGGATCCCAAGCCTGACCCACTCAGTTTCTTTGTATCAGAGCTAGCGGTATGAAGGCACATGGATGATGAGTGATTTGAGGAGTTTGTAGGACCTATTAAGACTTGTTTATGCTTATGTATCTGTATTGACGATGACATCTCATGGTTTTAAATATAAATGAAACACATTTCCTTAGAAATACTTTGATAATGATATTATCATGTTTTGGGAACAAATTATGTAATATAATAAACATTCCGAATTTAAAATAACCATAAAAAAAGTTTTAAATTGGCCGCGAAAATGGGGATGTCACAGTCCACCTCCCACCTTCTAGAAGGCGCACGCTGCGCCCTATGCGTCAGATTTTAGCATTTTTCAAAAATTCATATCTTCCTCATACGAACTCTGTTTTCTATGTTCTTTATATCCACGCGTAGCTATTAAGGAATACTATAACTTTATTTTAGACTATTCCGGCTAATTTACAATTTATTTTTAAAGTTATATTTTTAAAGGGATTAGAATGTTAAAACCCGTACAAAAATCATAACTCTTTCATACGACATTCGTTCTCGACTGTCTTTATATCGACGAGTTCATATTCACGAAATCTTCAACTCTCGTTTAGATTGTTTTGGCTAACAATCAACTGATTTGAATTTTGATTTATGTGGCCACACTGATGCGCTGAAACTTTCAAAAATCATAACTTCTACATGTTTATCATTATTATTTTGTATAAAAAATAATATATTTCTACTTCGTATTTCATAATAATCGTTTTATATTACAATCTACGGAAAATAGTAAAAATGGGGTGTTACAAACAAACCTCAAAATCATAATATGACCAAATCGATTTTATGAATTAAACCTTGAATGATTTTCTGATTCAACATGATATTGGAGATTTCAATGGGGAGTAACTTGCTTCAATACAACACTAAACATTATAATTGAGGGATGCAGTGGAAGGGGTAGATGGGAAGTTAGGCAATAGTAACAGCTTCGTTGTTGCCTTCTTTTTCTTGAACCCAATCTTTCTCTCTCATTGTCTCTCTATTGGTCCTCATTCTACCGTGATCTCACAAACATACACACATAAAGGTAAGATGATATCCCCTACAAACACAAAAAAACCTTCACACTCTCAAGTCTATACAACAGCTTCTTATGACAAAATTAAGGAACACATTTTCTTTGAGATTTTCAATCACAAAACTTCCGTCTCCAGAGTACGATTTTCCTCCCTGTTAGGGCTAGCTTCTGATGATTCCTTGGTTAATCCTGACTCCATATCTACGACTCAACTTTTCACAATGTTTTATGATATGGGGTATACTGATCTTCTTACAACGGTGACCAAGTTCAAGAAATCTTGCCTTCCATCACAGTGGAACGGATTATTTACCCTTCTTTTCAAGGCATTTGCTGAAAGGGTTGCTGGGTCAGATGGGGCTAGCAAGGTATTCATGACCTTACTCTATGGTCTTTATCACGGCATCAACTTGGACTATGGATCCATTTTATGGTCCCAACTGGTACAAAGCCTCAATTCATCTTCTCGACACTCTGAAATCTCCTGTGGCAGGTTTTGGACCCATGTCACTCAACGGGCTATTGAAAAGTTTAATGTTCCTATCATGGATGATGCACTGAGATCATCAATTGGCACCCTCCACACCACCAAGATCATTGTCTCAGATCCCACCAAATTCTTGTTTGTTGGTTCCATTCCCGAATCAATGTATTGGTGTGTCTCTGCCGAAAGCAAGGTCATCAGGGAATACAAAAAGCTTCCTTCTTCAGGACCGAGACAACTCACTCCCGAGATGCAGAAATCCCTTGATGAAGCTGACATGCCAGCAAAACGTGGGAAGAAGCCTAATCAAAAGAAGCCGGAGAAAGAAGGTCAATCCTCCAAAGCCTCTACGCCCAAAAAGCGTAAGGCCGAACAAGCAGCTCCTTCTGCACCAAAGAAGCAAAAGGTGAAGAAGATGGCCAGGAAACCGAAGAAAGATACGCCTAGTGATTCAGATTTCGTTCCTTCCGATCACGATCAAGAGAAATCAGTCGAAGGTGAAGATGCTCACCTTGAAGGATCACCGAGAGGAGTTACACCTCCACGTTCTCCATCTCCCGAGGTACCACTTAATGATTCAATTCCAACTCCTCCTCCTTCTCCATCTCATACTACAGTACCTATTTCCATTGCACCACTTCCACCACATGCTTCTTCTCAACCTACCTCCACTGCACCTCTCCCTCCACCGATATTCACTCAAGCAACTTCAACAACAACCAACACACCCGAACCTACGGTTTGTGTCAACGTATCTGATACGGGGGCACTTACCTCAGGAACTGAAACCCATGTCACTTCCAAACCCATTTCCTCATCTCCTTCCACGGTCTCTTTCCCAGTTCTTGGTGGAGAAGATGCTGAATTTGAATCTTATTACTACAGCCCTTATAGAAGTCTAAGTGAGGATGATGATGATGCTCCCCTTACAAAGCGACACTTAAAAGATCTAAATGCAAAACTTGACAAGCTGCTCGCTTCATCTTCCTCTTCCTCCACATCAGCTTACTCGGATACTGTTGTTCAAGCCCTAATTGAAACATCCCTCAAACAGCATGATGAGTCTATCCAGAAGGCAACCAAGGATGTGGATGCCTCCACTTTGTCATGTAAGAAAGCATCAGAAGACGTAGCAACATTAATTTCATATGCCAAGCTTCTTCTGGATTCTCTTAAAGGAGCTGCAGAGACTAACGCCAACAAGGTTAACACTGCCATTGAGTCGCTTTCCAAATCTCTTCAGGCTGAGAAAGACAAATTTGATTTGGTGCGACCCAGTCTTCAAGCAAAGCAAACCACTCTTCTGTCCTCTATCACCACTCGCCTTGACAAACTTCAAGCTGACCTTGCCATGGAGAACAAAATTATGGATGAACTTGCTCGCAAAACTACTTTTCTTGAAGTTCAGTCTATTCAGCTAACCCAGGAGAATAAGGAGATTGATTCACTAAAGTCGGAGCGAGCTGTCATCAAAAGCTGTGTTTCTGATGTATTCGCTATTCTCTCCAATCTGGTCAATGCCCATGATTCGGTTCTAACTCTCTCAGTTCGAAACCACTTAACTGGGAAGTTACTTCCTGCCCTCGAAATTTTGAGCTGAATTGAGGGTGTTACGGAGCCGATTGTTACTCCGCAACAAGGGGGAGAAGATCAGCAAAAACCTACCAAACAACCTTCTACACTTATGAACGTCACCACTAAACCGAAGGGTAATGAAGCTTCGGGTCTTAGTGTGAAGGACAAAGCGAAGGGTATTATGGGTCAGAGTGATAAAGAGGAGGAAACTGAAGAAGAAAGGGAGAAAATAGAGAAATATGCTCACGACACCTTGGTTTGTAGACAAGCTCTCTTTCCACTGTGGTCATTGGAGAAATTGATCAAGGAAGTGATTGAGTCCCCTAGCACTCATTGGCTTGAACCAGTCGTTTCTTTGACTGTGAGAATACAAAGGATTCTCAATTTGACATGCCTATCACCTGAAAAGCCTTTGTATTTCACTGTTTCGATTCAATTGCCAACGTTCCTTCTCCTGATCTGAAGGTTGATCGAGATCTAATCAATTACTATCTTGAGTTATCTCAACCACCATACTTGACATGGAGCGCTCAAAAGATTACATCAGTTAAGGTATTGAAACCGACTCCTGCGGGTTCGTTTTTAAATGTCAAATTCAAAGTGACCCGAAGATGAGACAATTCGGTCCATATGATCTCATTGGCCGATCTACCGAATCTGAATCCACTTGATTGGATCCTTCTCAACAACATTTTGCTGACTGATTAACAGCAGTATGAGCCGATTATTGATCACATCAAGAGAATGTTAGCCTCTTACATCATTGAGGTTGCAAAGATGGATCAAGAGATTGCAAGCGTCTTAAGGAAGAAGCCCACTGTCAAACCGATTGGGAAGATTGGCGATGTGAACATAATGCAGATGGGCAAAATTGATTCAAAATATCACACTGTTATGTTCACTCCAGGCGAAGGTCAAAAATTTGAGTTCACTCTCGATGATAAACACCTGTTCTCCACTACATGTTTGGAGCACATTCTTGACATTATACACATGTGTAAACAGAACAGTGAGAATGATAAGAAGAACTTTACGGATATGCTTCGGTGGTACCTTTCTTTTCGCCAAACTCTTCTTGCTATCATACCTAAGTTATTCAAGACGGTGAAGAAAAGCACTCTTGCTCAACCAACTTGATCTCTCGCCCCAATTAACGCAAAGGGGGAGATTGTTGAGTCTAAGAGGTTGCGTCATTGGGCTTAGCTCTTAGGTCCATTAGTATACTCGGTCTGGGCCTGTCCAGCCGTGTTTTGTTTTTAGGGTTTAGTATATATATAGTGCATGCATGCATTATATAGATTACGCTTCTTGATAATTATTTAACAGATCTTGTACTGTAACCCTAGCACACCTCTACAGTAGCAATTCTCATTGAATTCTTCTGAGGTGGAGCAGATTAATCATTCGACACTTGTTTGATTCATCGTGGTGTTTATCGTTTTCTATTACTTGTTATTGTCTTATTGATATCTGTTTGAAGCTATCGATCTTAGAGAATATTATTCTCATCAAAACACAAAAAAACCTTCACACTCTTTATTATGGTCCTTCATCATTCTCCTACATGTTGACTTTGGTTTTGTTTAGATGAAGCTTGTAACTGATTAGTTACCTAAACACACCAAAAAAAAGCAAGACCTACAATTTGGCGCCTAAAACTTGATGGTTTCAGAAATAGATGGATTTGGGGATAGGGTTTGGTTTCAGAAATCAAATCGAGGATTTCATATTCATCAAAGTAGAGATATGGTGGAGTAGAAAGAGGAAGGTTTCCGGTGAGATGGGGATATGGAAGAGTAAAGGAAGCTTTTAGAAATTGATGGTTTTAGTCTTGATGTTTTCCTCTTGCACACACATAGGTGTAACTTGTTGAAGGTTTCTGAATGAACGTGGTTTTGAAAGTGAAGGCAATCTGGCAAGGGTAAGAGATAAAAGGGAGTGGAGAAGATGGGTTGGGAAGAAGATGGGGTGGGGTGTTATTTATTTCATTTTTCTTTTTTATTAATTTCTTTTTCTTTTTTTAAATGTAAATTTAGTAAAAGAAAAAGGTAAAATATAATAAAACGGGTATAAAAGTCTATTCATTTGAGTGAGGGACCAACCACGATAGAAATTGACAACCATGGGGACCTTCCATGAAGCTTATTTAAATTAGGGACTATATCCTAAATTTTGGGAAACCACATGGACCGTTTATGAAGTTTTATCTTTGATTCATGAAATTACACGAATCGTCCCAAATGCAGGTGCCAAAAAGCACGTTTAGTCCCGATTTTCAAAAATTAACTTGGATCATCCATGTATTATTATTTTAACACTCGAGCCGTCCCTAAAGACATTAAATGACTATTTTTCCCTTAATAACTTATTTATAAATTTTCTATTATATATTTATCTGTTTTTAAATTATGAAAAAATGAAACTAAATATACCCACCCCCTTCCCTTTCCCCAGTTCCTTATTTGTCTTCCGGTTTCTCACCCACTACCGATAACCACTCGTCCTCCTCCTATGTTCGACAAGACTAACCACCAAAAAACCATTTGTTTCCCATTCTTCATATCACCACCATCCATCTCAATCAACCCTCCAGAAACCACCAACAATTACCGTTAATCTCCTCTACCTCCAATTACCGTCAATATCCACCACCTCCACCATTGATAGCCCTATCTTATTATCAAACATCAAATAAAAAACCCAAAACCTGCATTCACACATGAAACTCAAACCCATATCAGAAACTCAAAGTTGGACTAGAGGTTACTATAGAGAATGAGATTCAAATAAGATAAGAAACAAATTTGGATCAGAGAACGGTGAAGCTTTAGAAGACGACAAATCCTAAGAGGGGATCGACATAGACGAAGATGTGATCATCGGAGAATTAGGTGGGGGCCAGGGATTGGATTTCTGGACGTGAAGAGAGGGAAAAGAATGTTTGACAGTTGTCTGGTCCGGTGATATAACACATCAGTTGTGGTCCAAATTTTCGATGATGGTTCAGATATTTGGCGGTGGTGGTGAAAATTTCCAGTGGGGAAGGGGGTAAATCTTTTCTCTAATATTGGTTCATTATGCAGAGGTAAAATAAAGTTGAATGGCAGTTTCAGTGCAGCCCAGAAGTTCACTCCTGACATCGTTCCTAAACCCTCTAAGATGTAAGCAAGGTATTTTATGAAGTACGAAGCACAGCTCGTGGTAGGTTTTGTTGTCCAAGAACTGACGGAGTGTGACATCCCCAATTTCACGGCCAGAAAAGACCGATTTGTTTATGCTTTATTTGAAAATCAGAGTATCCTTTTAAAGAAAAATGTTGCGGAATTTGTTCTCAAAAAAAACATGATAAATACATTATCAAAGCATTTCTGAAGAAATGTATTTTATTCATTTTAAAACATTGGGATGTCATCGTCAATACAGAAACATAAGCATAAACAGACCTTACATTCATTTACACTAGTGATCTACGTCTCTTTTAATCTCTCAGTGTAATGTAGCTTCATATCGACACCTGTTATACAAATAAACTGAGTGGGTCAGGTTGGGAAACCTGATGAGTACATAGGGATTTCAATCCCACAATGTTATATCATATATATATATATATATATATATATATATATATATATATATATATATATATATTAGAACTCACAAAGTATACAATTTCACCATATATAAGCAACTCTTACCCCACCCCGTCGGTCCTCACAACGACACTATCCATACTCTCGGACCTTAAAATTTATCTCTTTACTTAATCCATACTCCCGGATCTAATACATGCTCTCGGATGAATAACTGTACCTATTCCATACTCTCGGACTAGGGACAATTGTCAATGTCTAAATCCATACTCCCAGATTAATGACAAATAACTATGTCTGATCCATACTCTCGGACTAAGGACAACTGACTATGTCTTAATCCATGCTCCCGGATTAATGACAAATGACCGTGTCCAATCCATAATCTCGGACTAGGGACGAATGACTATGTCTAATCCATGCTCCCAGATCTATGACATAATTTAAAGTTCTATTCTCCGTGTATATCTCACTCGCACTCACCACCCAATATTCCTCATAATTAATTTAGGTTTACTCTTTATCCTAAATCATCATATATTATCAGGTATGCTCTTTAACACGTATTTCAGGCAACATCAAATATTTCACACATAAACATATATTTAATACTTCAATCAATACTTGTATTAAAATCATGTTCATGAAAGGTACTATGCACTCACTTGTTCAGTGATGATTCCAAACTCGGGCAGCGCTTCGCTTCTAACGATTCTATTTTACTTCGACGAAACCTAGCATTATTATCGCTAAGTTTTAGTTTAGTATTTATTACAACTAATTATTAGTCTAGATTCATCATTAAATCAAAGTCTACTTTCATGATCTATCAAATAAGGAACAACCAGGTAGGATCATATCGGAGGTAGGGTCCGTTTGGTATACGAAGTATACAGTTTGGAAATCCCACTTTAAACACCTTACTAAATCACAGCCTAGACATCATCCCCGTAAGTAGATCAATCAGTATAATGACTTTGAATCATTGATAAATCTTATTCATAGGTTCATAATAACGATATCATGTTTAAACATAAGCTATATTTAAAGTAAGGTAGGCGTATCTCACTTACAACGGGTTTTGCTAAAAACCGGGCTCCGTTGGAGCAGAGCTTCTGAGCCGAAAAGCTCTTTTTCTCAGAGCCTTCGGGCTCTCTGGAGCTTTATTCTAGCGCTAGGGGAGTTTCCTAGGGCTTTAGGGGGGGGGGGGGTTGGGATGTTTAGAGAGAGTTTAGAGTGAGAAAGAAAGAGTGGAAGGTGTGAGAAATGAAGGCACCTTCACATGGTATTTGTAGGCTGAAATACTGCTCAACTCGTTGGGTTGCGGCCTCCAACTCCTCGAGTTGGTGCCACATGTCACCCTTTGGTGGCAAGACTTGGGGGGAAAGCAATGGCCTAGATTCAGTCATGTCACCCTTCGGAGCAGCACCCTGTCGATTTCTAAACCCCATAACTTTCGCATACGAGCTCCGTTTTCAACGTTCTTTATATCCACGTGTAGGTATTGACAAGATCTACAACTCCCCTTTTGACTCCGTTGGCAAATTCTCGACCAATTTTAAATTTAATAGTATGAGAAGATTATATTGTTAAACCACCGTGTAAAATTCATAACTTTTACATATGGACTCCGTTTTTGTCTGTATTTTTATCGTTGAGCTCCTATTAATGAGATCTTCATTTCTCATTTAGGTTGTGTCGGCCAAAAATCGATCGATCTAAAATTCGAATTTCGGGTTGTGCACTGCTATGCCAAATCTTGGAAAAATCATAACTTCCTCATACGAAGTCAGATTTGGGCGTTCTTTTTATGCACGCTCTCGGTTTAACGTCTACTACGACTTTTGTTTAGATAGATAAGGCTAAAAAGTAATTTATCAAAAATTCACTTTTTACGTTACGCGGTGTCGTGCCGGTTTAGCCGTAAAACTTCTACAGGTCATAACTTCTTCGTTATAACTCGGATTTCAACGTTCTTTATATATACGGAACCCTTGTGACATATACTATAACATGGTTAAGATTATTTACTCTAAATAATCTTTCATGAAAAAGTCATTTTTGACGCTTATTGTCTCTAAATTGACTAGCCCGAATCTGCGGGCGTTACAATTATCTCCCCCTTAGGATGATTACGTTCCGAAATTATCAACAAAACAAGGCTTGTATAATGACTCCATACGTCATCTCTTTATCCTAGGTAATAACCGTAACTTCTATGTTCCTTCGAATAAGTGTCTAACTCTTGGACTTCTTGACTATAGGCAATGCTCAATCTTGCACCCGTTCTTTATTCTATGTTGTACTTCCAACCGTAACCTTCGAGTTACAAAATCGATCCTTATTGGAGATTCCTATTTCTTCTTAAACATACTTAACTTAAGATAAGTTCTTTTCCTCGATTATCATGACAGACCGATGAGTCATGTTCTAATGACCTCTCATCGTATGATGCAATGCTTAGACTCAGGTCTCTTAGAGTCAAATTCTAAAATGGAATATACATTCCTTCATGTTCTAATGCGATATAATCACGTTCTAGCATGTAGTACTTCTAGCTACAAACTTCTTTACTTTAACAGTGATCGCGATACTTCTATTGATCGCTTCGATTATCTTTCACTTCAATCTTATGGCTTAAGTCAGATACTACATCGATCTTGGTTCTCTGAACCACGTAACATACTCATCTTAGTCGGACTCAATTTGATATGACCACTAGGGTCGGAATACCAATCATCTTTTTAGTCATTACCGAAACAATGGTAACGAGATACACGAGCAAAACGAGATCAATTACTAGTGCCTTAGTAACCTTGTGACTTTCCCTGATCCAAGTGTGAGTCCTGTGCTTTCGGTAGTATATGATGGGTTTTAAGCACTATAACAGTCTTATGGTGCACATGCAACCCTAGATGCTTTGGATCTAAGTTTTCTCTAATTATACATGCAATTTCATTTTTCCAAGCATACATCCTAACTAGCATATGATGGAGGATATAAAACATAAAACAGATTAGATGAATACCTCTTGATGTACTTAGTAGTTATTGGCCTTCAAAAGCTTTACTCAAATGTGATGCCTCTAATGTGTCACAAACACCAAATACAAGAGGAGGCTTATGAGAAGTGGCTAGATAGCTCAAAATCGGTTGTCACTCTTCTTAAAATGCATGGGGGCCGATTTAGGGGTTTATGGGTTTCTTATATAGTGTGGCAAAGACTAGGGTTTCATCCATGCAAACCCTAATGCACCATGACCCTTCATATTTCTTAGGCTCCATGGGTTAAACCTCCATGGACTATCATATAGGTTTAGCCCATCCTAATCAACCATGGATCATTAGCCCAAACTATAAGTTTTACTAATTTGCTTAATCAGTCCCTGTAAATTTAATTAGTCTCTTTTGATCACTAAATTAATTCCAAACTAATTCTTGATCAATACTAATTAAATAATATGATTTCTCAACTAATCTATTATACTTATGATATATTAATAAATCACAAATAACATCTTTCTCAAAAGTCCATCCTATCAAATTGCTCTGGTGAAGGCAACCCAAAAGGACCATGCTACTATCGGGTCAAGTACATACCAGTTATAGTTATGGGTTAGACACCTAATCCAACAGTCTCCCACTTGGATAAGTCTAATAACTATATCTGTCAATGCAACTTCAAAATCCGATTAGCAATCGTAGCTCTCAAAAGCTGCTGTCGAACTCTGACCTAGTCAGTGACGCGTCCTTTAGATAAGGGATCATATCATCCTCTGTTCTACAAGATATCGTGTGGAAAAAGACATGGAATAAAGTCATACTCATTTGTCCAACAGTTTGTTTCCCGATTTCTGATTTGTCTGACATAGAACATAATTGAACACATCAATTTAGTCCTGACCAGGCCCGACACATAAGCCAAAAAAAATCATCGAGGGGCCCAAGATATGGCAAACTACTCGACTTATATGCTTGTACTAACTACTCGTTAAATCATGCACAACAATATGTTTTATAACATCAAGTTACTGATGCGTTTTCATACCATCAATGCACAACTAATTCGTAGTCAACAACTCATATATCTTGGTTTGAAGACTATATGATATTATCGTCTCACAATCACTTGTGATAAATTCCATGAAGTGATTCATGTGAGCGTGGGTTTAATCTTATACTCAAATCTTATTTCAAGAGCACTCATGAGCGTTGTAGCATACTTTTGCTATGTCTAACACCTTAGACAATCTACAAACCAATTCATGACAATCTAACCTCATAACCTACTTCCAAAGTATGATCGACTGTGGATAGTTTAAATAATCTTATTATTCCGGAAGTCAAAATATGCAAAAGTGAAAAAATAGTAAACAATTGACACAAGATAGTAACTTTACTTATAAATAAAACTCTTTTTATTAAATCATCAAATGTCAGTTACATTTTAGCTATTACAAGTGTCTAAATATTTATCTAATCACTAAAACTAATATCGTCCTTCAACCCGATACTCTTAGCATGCTGCAAGTGCTTAACCCTACTCGGTCCCTTCGTAATGGGATCTGCTGGGTTATTCTCTGACGATACCCTCCTAACTACGAGGAGTCCTTCTTCTACTCGATGTCTTATGAAGTGGTACTTTTTGTCGATATGCTTGGATCTTCCATTATCTCTCGGTTCCTTGGTGAAGGCGACCGTCCCTTCATTATTGCAGAAAATCTCCACAGGATCCTTTATAGATGGTACAACTCCAAGGTCTTCGATGAAGTTTTTCAACCATATCGCCTCTTTTTATGCTTCGCACGCTGCTATGTACTCTGATTCACAAGTTGAATCAGCTACAGCCTCCTGCTTGGAACTTTTCCATGTTGTTGCTCCTCCATTTAGGGTAAACACCCAGCCCGACTAAGAGCACAAATTATCTTTGTCGGTCTGAAAACCGACATCACAATACCCTGTCACTCTCAAGTCACCACTCCCACCGAGGGTAACGACCTAGTCCTTAGTCCTCCGCAGGTACTTATTAATGTTCTTTACTGCAGTCTAGTGAGCTTTACCAGGATTCCCTTGATATTTGCTGACCATGCTCAAAACAAAAGCCACATCAGGACGAGTACAAGTCATAGCATACATGATTGAGCCAACTGCGGAAGCATATGGTACTCGACTCATCTCTGCTATCTCAGCCTCTGTACTCGGACTCTGAGTATTACTTAGTTTGGTATTGCTTTGGATAGGTAAGTCACCTTTCTTGGAATTTTCCATGTTGAAACATTTCAACACCTTATCCAAGTAGGTACTTTGACTAAGTCCTATTAGTCTTTTACTCCTGTTTCTTAATATCCTTATCCCTAGAATATAGGCAGCTTCTCCAAGATCCTTCATAGCGAAACACTTCCCAAGCCAGGACTTAACCTCATGCAAGGTTGGGATGTCGTTTCCTATGAGCAGTATGTCTTCCACATACAACACCAGAAAGCTAACTATACTCCCACTAGCTTTGGCATATACGCAGGACTCATCTTCACTTCTCGAAAAACCAACTTTGACTTTCTCATCAAAACAAAGATTCCATCTGCGAGATGCTTGTTTCAATCCATAAATGGATTTCTCAAGCTTACACACTCTATTAGGGTACTTTGAATTGACAAAACCCTATGGCTGACACATGTAAACATCTTCAGCCAACTTTCCATTAAGGAAAGCAGTTTTGACATCCATTTGCCATATTTCATAATCATGAAATGCAGCTATGGCTAACATAACCCTTATAGATTTAATCTTCGCTACTAGTGAGAAGGTCTCATCATAGTCAACTCCAGGAGTTTGAGTGAAGCCCTTCGCAACCAGTCGCGCCTTATATGTGTGTAATTTCCCATCCATGTCGGTCTTCTTCTTGAAGATCCATTTGCACCCAACTGTCTTGCGACCTGGTACATTGTCAACCAAGTTCCAAACTTGATTGTCATACATGGACTGAATCTCACTGTCCATTGCCTCTTTCCATTTAGCAGACTCGGTGCCTGCCATGGCTTCCTTGTAGTTAGATGGCTCATCCAAATTTACCAGTGTACTGTCACTGATAAACGTATCACCTTCAGTAGTAATATGGAAGCCATAAAACTCAGGTGCCATCCTAACTCGAGATGAACGTCGAAGAGGTAATGACTCGTCAATAGGTTCACCAGGAGTTTCCTCCTCAGGTTGAGTGCTAGTGTTTGTGGTTCCTTCATCACTTAACTCTTGAAGCTCTTCAAGGTCAATTTGCCTCCCACTGTCCAGTTGGCATATGAGTTCTCTCTCTCGGAAAACCCCTCTCCTCGCAACGAAGACAACATTGTCACTCGGTATGTAGAAGAGATATCCAAAGGATTTCTGCGGGTAGCCGATGAAAATACATCGCTCACTACGAGGTTCGAGCTTGTCGTGAGTCTCTCGTCTTACGAAAGTCTCGCAACCCCAAACCTTGATGTGTGCTAACGAGGGAACCTTCCATGTCCACATCTCGTGAGGTGTTTTGGCAACCTTCTTAGTAGGGACTAGATTAAGGATATGGGCGACAGTCTCTATGGCATACCCCTAGAATGAGATAGGTAATGAAGCTCGAATCATCATGGAACGAACCATGTCCAACAAGGTTCGATTGCGCCTCTCAGCCACACCATTCAACTGCGGTGTCCTAGGTGGCGTCAACTGTGAAACAATTCCACATTCCTTAAGATAGTCGCGAAACTCGATACTAAGATACTCACCACCTCGATCGGACTGGAGCATCTTTATCTTCCTGCCCAATTGATTCTCCACTTCCTGCTTAAACTCTTTGAACTTTTCAAAGGTTTCTAACTTATGCTTGATTAAGTAGATATAGCCATATTAGTTGTAATCATCAGTAAAAGTCACATAGAAGCGGTTAGCATCCCTTGTAGCGGATCTGAAGGGTCCACACACATAGGTGTGTATGAGATCCAACAGACCTTCACCCCTTTCACAAGTACCAGTGAAGGGTGACTTGGTCGTCTTTCCAAACAAACAAGATTCGCAAGTGTCATCCGATTTTAAGTTGAATGACTCCAAGACTCCATCCTTTTGGAGTTGGGCTATGCGCTTCTTGTTGACATGTCCAAGAAGACAATGCCACAAGCATGCCTTGTCCAAACCATTAGACGAATCAATATTCAACACATTATTTCCTAAGTTATCTACAACCATCACAGTTTCATATATACCATTACAAGGCAATGCTTTAAAATAAAATACACCATTATAGAAAGCATTTATAGAACCAATTTCATTATCAAATGAAAATCTAAAGCCTTTTTTATACAAACCATGAAAAGAAATAATGTTTCTCGCCATATCCGACGAGTAACAACAATTATTCAAATCCACAATAAAGAATAAACTCCAATCTTGGTCACATGCGACATTTTCCTATTCCCCATGATTAAGTTTATCTTCCCGTGCTCCACATCCCTACTTCCTTTTAGTCCCTGTAAATCAGAACAAATGTGTAATCCACAACATGTATCAAGGACCCAAGAATTAGCATGCGATGATTTATTAGATAGAATAGTGTAAATACCTGCGAAGGTGGGCTTTATCTTCCCACCTTAATGTCCTGCAAGTATTTAGGGCAGCTTCGTTTCCAGTGCCTTTTTTTCATGACAATGGAAGCACTCTGCTTCCTTTGGATTGGTAGAGGGTTTAGCAGGACCACATTTGGTTCCACTAGAAGAGGATCCATCATGTGACTTTCCCATGTGGCTCTTAGAAGAAGCCTTCCTCTTTTTTCCCTTCCCATGTCCAATTGCCAGAACAGGGGCAGCAACAGTAGCAGTAGGTACAACAGCCTTGACTTTCAAATTGCTTTCTGTAGTTCTTAATAGGCCTTGAAGCTTGATCAGAGTGACTTCCTCTTTGTTCATATAATAAGTCATTCTGAACTGATCATAAAAAGGAGGCAATGAATGTAGGATGGTGTCAATAGCCAACTCTTCATCGAAGTTCACATTCAACTTCAGCAAGCGGTCCACAAATCTCTGCATCTTTTGCAAGTGGGTCGTGATGGACTCTCCATCCTTCATTTTCATTGTGATCATGGATGCAATGATCCCATACCTTTCCTACCGAGCACTTTGATGTTACCTTTCCATCAAATATTGGTGCATTTCGAAGGGCCAGAAGTCCTCATAGGACTTTTGAAGCTCAACAGTCATGGTAGCAATCATAATGCACGACACCTTTGTCGCGTCCCTCTCATGAACCCTATATTCCTCTATTTTTTTGGGAGTAGCAATTTGTTCATCCATCTCCTTCAACTCTTTATCGAGGACATATTCTTTGTCCTCGTAGCGAAGGGCCATACGAATGTTTCTAATCCAATCATTAAAGTTTGACCCATCGAAGGTAGTTCTCCCAACCAAGTTCATGAGGGAGAATGAGCTAGAAGGGTTGGAGCCTGAAGCATTGTTTGGGATAGACATTTGAAAAGAAAAAGAACAAGTTTAGATTAGATAAGAATCCTTAATATAACACCCAAATGAAATATTAAGGCTAGGACCCAACACAATATTTTACAATTCGGAAGAGGGATGTCGTAATCCAATTGCAAAATATTTGAAGGTAGGTAAATGACAATTTACCAATTTCCACCATGAAAAACAAAATTGATTATTAAGTTTTAAATTGGATTGAAATCCCTAGATTCTTTTGATATTCATTTAACTTTTCAATGGCATGTTTAAATCTTGATTATGCCCTTCAAGTTTGTGACTGGGATATCGAGGATCACAAACAAGGTGTGAATAACCATTCAAATTGCTTGGTACTCTTGATGTCACTTATCACCTAATCAATGTGCCGGTTAACCACACACGCTCCATTGATCTATGGCAAACATCAAGCTACCCTTTGCCACCCTTGTCAGTCCCAAATTAGTATGCCGGTTAACCACACACGCTCCACTAACGACTTGGCAAGGTGCAAAGTGCAATTTCATGGAAAAGCACCATTTTCACATTTTTCCTAAAGTAACTAAGATTGAGAATTTAATAAAACATTTAGTTACTTTTATAATTATCATTATACTTATAACGAGAATTAATGTCCTATCCTACCCGTTCGGCTAACGACCCTCCACCAGTCAAGGAAGCAGTGGGTGAGAGTGGACATCCATTAAACCACCATTTTATAGGCAATAACCTTATACCCCCCTTATAGACCGACTTCGTGAATGAGGCCTACTAACGGTAAGACTGACTTGTCTTATACATATATATATATATATATATATATATATATATATATATATATATATATATATAATTATTAAACTTGTAATATCATAATAGTATAAGGGTTGAATTTTAAACTTTTAAAATTCTAAGGTTTGGAATTAAATGTTTCAAAAGTGAGACTTTACAAATTCCAAAACTTGAGGGAAAGTTTTGTAACTCTTCAAAACTTTTGGTTTTCATAACTTATGAGTTTTAATGTTCATGAATGAGACTTTTCATATAACTTGAGGACAAGTTACAAAACTCACTTCAAGAACAATTTAGATCAATTTTAACTAACAACATTATCATATAATTTACCATTGATCTAATCTAACTCATATAGCAAGGCAGTTCATATCAAACAGTACAAATAATTATCTTATTATCTTAAAATTTGACAATTGTCCTTTAATTGGATGAGGATCATCATTACCAAATCAGAAAATACGAATTTTATGATACAAAACAATTTGTGGTAAAGATCCTAATCCAATTCTGGCCAAAAAACCGAATTTCTGCAAACAGAAGGCTCTACTCGACGAGTGCATGAACTGGACTCATCGAATTGCCCTTTTAGTGAGTGAACTCGTCGACTCAGATCATTAAACTCGGCGAGTTCATTAGTCAGAGGCCAGAAAATCGATTTTTCAGCTTTGAAAAATAACCAAGCATCAATATAACAGAAAACAAACCTGACCCTGATACCACTGATGGGTTTTAAGCACAATAACACTCCTATGGTGCACATGCAACCCTAGATGCTTTGGATCTAAGTTTTCTCTAATTATACATGCAATTTCATTTTTCCAAGCATACATCCTAACTAGCATATGATGGAGGATATACAACATAAAACAGATTAGATGAATATCTCTTGATGTAATTAGTAGTTCTTGGCCTTCAAAAGCTTTAGCACCTCTAATGTGTCACAAACACCAAATGCAAGAGGAGGCTTATGAGAAGTGGCCAGATAGCTCAAAATCGGTTGTCACTCTTCTTAGAATGCATGGGGGCTGATTTAGGGGTTAAGGGGTTTCTTTTATAGTGTGACAAAGACTAGGGTTTCATCCATGCAAACCCTAATGCACCATGACCCTTCATATTTCTTACGCTTCATGGGTTAAACCTCCATGGACTATCATATAGGTTTAGCCCATCCTAATCAACCATGGATCATTAGCCCAAACTATAAGTTTTACTGATTTGCTTAATCAGTCCCCGTAAATTTAATTAGTCTCTTTTGATCACTAAATTAATTCCAAATTAATTCTTGATCAATACTAATTAAATAATATGATTTCTCAATTAATATATTATACTTATGATATATTAATAAATCATAAATAACCTCTTTCTAAAAAGTCCATCCTATCAAATTACTCTGGTGAAGGCAACCCAAAAGGACCATGCTACTATCGGGTCAAGTACATACCAGTTATAGTTATGGACTTAGACACTTAATCCAACAGTATATGCCTCTACTACCTTTCACACCTACTCATACTTGTCCTAAGTATTGTCTCGTAGTCCTCCAAGTTATTATCACAAAAACAATTTTAACACAAACAAATGTGTCTAAACAATCATAAAATTTTCCCTAGACTCTACTAGGATGTAACACCCCGTTTTGAAAAGCACTTTGTGGCGGTCTCGGAGGCCCAGGGTATAAGTAATTCGGTCTTTTAGAATCCCGGGATTTATTCGGAAGGTTTAAGGCTTGGGTGTGTGGTCAGGAGTGTAGGGCTTCTCGCCACCTTTTTGTGGATATAAAGTTCGTCGGAAACGGACTTAGAATGAAGAAGTTATAGCACTTTAAAGCATTTGGCATAAATGGTCCCTAATGGAAATGTTTGGCAAGCAAGTCCCATGCATGCAAGGGAAGCATGCACGTGTCCGGCTGGGTACGCCCATCGTAAGCTGGTGTACGCCCAGCGTAGTGGAGTAAATGATCGCGGGTATGGGGAGGAGTACGCCCAACGTACGAGAGGTACGCCCAGCGTACTCTCAGAGACCCTAAACCCTAATTTTTGGGGCTAACCAATATATAAAGAACATTATGGCTCAAACCCTAGTCTCCTTATCAGCCACCCCAACCTCAGAGAAACCCTAAAACGCCTCATTTCTTCATCTTTGGGTGATTTTGACTTCAAGAAGCTCATTTTGGGTGGTGTAAGCTTGGAAGAGGAAAAGAAGAAGTTGGCAAGGAAGAACTTGGGAAGTTGGAGCTCATAGATCTGGAATAGCATCATCATTTGGAACTCTTTGGAGGTATAAAGTTCATAACTTTACCTAAGAATACTTAGATCTAGTGTAGTTTGGTTTTGGAGTCATTTTGGTCCCAAGAATGGACCTTTATGATGAAATCTCGTTTTTGAGCTTAGGGTTGCCACCCTCAGAGCTAAAAGGGTCACATAAGCAGTAAAGTCTCCATCTTGAATGTCTTAATGGGTTCATGCATGAGATCTAGCCCTCTTCATGGAAGTAATGCATCATTTTTGGAGTTTGGCCTTGTTTGTGTTGGGTTTTGAGCATTCTAACACTCCTATGGTGTACATGCAACCCTATAAACCTTGGATCTATGTTTTCTCTATTATACATGCAAATATTAACTATTCCAAGGTTTCATCCTAAGTAGCATATTATGAAGCACCTATACTACAAAGTTCTAGTTAGATGACATACCTTTTGATGTAGCTTGATGTCTTCAAGATTTAAGAGCTTAGCCCCAATAGTTTGAAAGCCTCAAATGGAATCACAAATCACCAAAACACCTTGGAAGAACTTGAGAGAATATGTATGCACACTAAAATCGGCCCACTCTTATTTTCACATACTTGTTCCAATTTTGTGAGCCAAGGACCCCTTTATATATTATGGAGGATTAGGGTTACATCCATGTAAACCCTAATACCCATGACCTTTCATTTACACAGGATCCATGGGTTAAAAGCTCCATGGACCATCCATGAAAGCTTAGCCCAACCTAAATGAACTTGGCCCATTCCATATATATAAGAGTCCATATTTAATTAGTTCTTTTTGATCACTTAATTAATTCTAAATTGATTCTTGATCAATACTAATTAAATAATATGATTCCATATTAATATATTAGAACTTATAATATATTAATATAAATCATAAATATACTATTCTCAAAAGACTATCCATATAAATTGTGCCGGTGAAGTGCAACCCAAATGGACCATGTCAGGTCGGGTCAAGTACATACCAAATATAGTTATGGACTTAGACATTAATCCAACAGTCTCCCACTTGGATAAGTCTAAAACTATTATTGAGTATGACTTCAAAACCTAACTAGCAATCGTAGCTCTTAAAGCCGCTGTCGAACTCTGACCTTGTCAATGACTTGTCCATTAGATAAGGGATCATATATTCCTCCATTCTAGATATCATATGGACTGAGACATGGATTATAATCATTCTCTCTGTCCATTTGTTGTTTCCCGATTTTCGATTTATGATGACTGACTGATTGAACAAATCAAATCAATCCTGGCTTGGCCAAGCACTCACATGTGTCATCGCTAAATCATCGAGGAGCCCACAAATATCGCTTTTATCCCGAAGGTAAAAGGAATGGATAAACTTCGACTCATATGGCTTGTTCTACTACTTGTTGAATCATACACAAATGCACGTTTTATAACATCGAGTTACCAATGCGTTTTCGTGCAATCAATGTATAACCAACTCATAGTAACAACTCATATCTCTAGGTTTTAAGAATATAAGATATTATCGTCTCATGATCACTCGTGATAAAATCCATGAAGTGATTCAAATGAGCGTGGGTTGAATCCAATACTCAGAACTTATGAGCACTCATGAGTGTTGTAGCACCACTTTGTCCACCAACTTGGACCTCTACAAACCAACCCATGACAGTCTTGATTCATATCTACTTCCAACATATGACCGACTGTGGATGGTTTTAATAACTTAATCATTCAGGAAGAGCGACTTAGTTATTCTGGAAGTCAAAACATGCAAAGTGAAACACAAGAATAAATGAATCAAATATGGTATCAAACCCTATGAATATAAATAAACACTTTCATTTATCACCATACTGATTACTCATTATTCATTGTTTCGGTTTTATCAACTTTATACTTGAATTAAAAACACTAGTTGTCCCATGCTCCAAGCATGTACACTATGTTTTTCTTAAACAATAGCTTTGCCATACACCAAGTATGCACTCTATGTTTGTCTATGATCCTTACTTTGTGAAATAAACCAATTGAACATAATTTCAATGATTCTAATTTCACACTCCCAAATCCTTATCGAAAAATGTGAGAATTTCAAATTCCTATCATTTATCGAAATCTGTTTAGATTTTAAACTTATATGCACTGACCCTCCTGTAATGAATATGTACAAAGTCACAAAGACTTGTCAACAGTCATTATAAGGTATTCCAATGGAGATCAACTCCATGGAAACTAAGTCTCATATTCAAAGTACATTGCTTTGGACATGCTTCTTGCATTAAGTTTTCTAATCTTACACAGATAACTTCCATCTATGGAGACAACTCCATATTCTCATTTTGACTATCACTTCTGAATAAGAGATGCCTCTTTTCAGAATATGTCAATATGGTCCTTCCAAAATTAGCACTATACTTCCAACTGTCCCTGAGCAACCAATCTTTGGTAAACCTCAGATTGTCCTCGACAATTGCTTAATCATTTTAGTCATATCCAATTCTAGACCTTTTCCCTTCTTAATGCCTCTGGGCATTTGGAAAAATTTAGAAATGACAAATATTATAGCACATGCAATCCTGTACCCAAAGCAAATGGTACACGATTCATGATGTCTCACATAAAGACATGATTCTAGACCAGTCTTTTGCTACAATATTTTTATTTGCCATGTTTTCAAAATTTGACTATGAAGAGGGATGCCGTAATCATAATCGAATTTTAAGAACGCAATATATAGAATTTCCTTAAGTTGAACCAATCCAACATGAAATTCATATATATATTCTTGACTAAAGATGATTAAGGTCTCATTCTAAGCCTTTAGAACTGAAATGAAGTATATCCTCTCCCTTAATTATAGCAAAACAACTTTTTCAATCCCTGCAGCCTCACGAATTGAAACTTTTGTTTTCTATAATTAACATTGCTAACTTGCAACACTAACAATAATTATCATGCTCCCACTAACATGATGATTATTAGCATAACACTTATGCTCCCACTAGATTTGACATGTACTCAGAAATCAGCTGGACTTCTAGAAATCAATACTTTATTGACTTTCTTACCAAAGTTCAGATTTCTGATACGAGATGCTTTGATAAAACTTTATCAAAATCATACACCTTTCCTTAGATAGCATGCATGTGTGTCTAAACAATTTCAGAACTATGAAAAGGGATGCCGTAATCATAGTCTCAATTGTTTAGACCTTTTGCCATCTGCTTCAAATCTACTTAGTGGAAGTGTTTCCTCACCATCATTTTCATGAATCGGAGAGAAACCTTATGACCCTTAGATTTTATGGTGTATGTGTTCTTATCCATGTGAATCGTCAAAACCATAGTCACAAGACAAGGATAATGACAAATCCAAACTCATATGGACTGAACTTATGCAATCTTAACTTCTTGCCACCTGGCAGTACAGGGCCTGCCATTGCTTCCAAGTTGTTATGCAACCAATTGAGAACTTTCAGAACTCCTATGCAAAGCCAACTTTAACTGGAATGGGCACAGAATATGTCAACACGATAGGTTATAAACCTCAAGTCGTGTGCTAGTGAAGAACCTCAGGTTTTATTCTTGATTAGTTCTTGAAATTCTTTTTAGGATCTTTAAGACTCCCACTATCCTCTTGACATATAAGACTATCTTGCCAAATATTCAAGAGATAGTGCGGATTCTTTATCAAGACAAACACTTCACACAATTGGCCTTAGTTGGTCTTTGTTTTATCCAAAACATCACAACTTACCAATTTCAAATGTACAAGAGTAGGACACTTTTACTCTTACATTTGACAAGTGTTTTAAACCTTTCTTTAAGATATGTCACTCAAGTTACAATCTTGGAGTATGACTCTAAGAATTGTTTTGGAACGAAGTATGACTCATCTTCCTGATCTAACCATTTCAACAATTCATGACTCCTCTTCTTAGTCATAAGAATGCACTAAGATGACCTTTAGAGGACTAATTGTGATATGATTTCTAAACCATTAAGATGATCACAAACATGATACTAAAGTACTCTCCCATCTTTTCAGATTTGAGAAACTTTTATCTTTCTGCCTAATTTGATTCTTCCCATTCGTTCTGCCATACATTGAGACTTTTCCAATGTTTCAGAATTATACTTAAACTTGTAAGTATAACCATATTTACTAAACTTTAGTAAATCAAATAGTCTTAACGAGCTTTGTGGTGGACATGACCAGTGCACAAGAATGTGTACTCGATCCCTTTAGTCCTTCACTTGACTCACACATCCATGTGAACAAGTAATTAGTCTTGATTTTCCAATGCTTGAAAGTTCTCATTCATCATACTATTCAACTTGCATGATTCCAAGTTTCGGTCCAATTGAAACTTGGGGGATGAGGAACTTTCCTGATTTGGTAAATTTAGACACTACCACAAATGAAAGAATCAAATCCATTTTCCAATATTGCTGTCAGTGGAATCATATAAGCAACAATTTTCCACAAATGCCATTGTAAGGATACTTCAAATAAATAAAATTAAACAATTTTCTTTTATTTTAAAACTTTACGGAAAAACTTATCCTTACAATCCACATGGAAAATTGTTGTTATCTATTCCTTAGCAATATATCATAACTTCTTAAGCAACTGCTCAAAATTCTGATGCGATCGAAATCCACCTTCGCGATCAGAATCAGCATATACTTCCTTTAAGATTTCTCTCTATTCTTTGATTCTTAAAACATCAACATGTGACCCAGTCACATCATGTAATGAGGATCTCAGAATAGAACTTAACAGAGTTAGATAATGGGCTCTACCTGATGTAGAGTCAAACTTATTGACTTTAACATCCTTAGGTAAATTTGGCAGCTTTGCAATCAACGCCCCTTCCTTTGGCAAAATAAACATATGGACCCTTTGGTAATGGGACTATCTCAGACTTAGCCTTTCTCTTTACCATTTGGTCAACCGGGTTGACTATGGCCAATCCCTTTCCATTGGGAAGAGAATGCTTTTTCTGGATTTCCAGTGTCACCATTGTCACTGTCCATAAAGTTTTTGGGAAGTTGATCTTCTAATCAAATTTGCTTTACTATCGTTCCAAATCATTGTTGATTCAGCAGCACCAAGCAAATAGATATGATCACTAAGGTTCATGTCATAGTCTGTTTCATAGTAGTCCCAAAGGAACTCACTATGTGACTTAGAAAGTGATTGAACATCCAACTTTCTCAAGACTTTGACACCCAACTCTCCCGGCTTGTCAATATGTGACTTCATCTCTAAGATGTGATCACACATAGACCTTGCTTGCCATTAGGGCTTGAGTGACCTTGAACTTGTGGGTTAGGGAGAATAATTGGAGGAGGTGGAGGAAGTAAAGTTCCAAGAGATTTGGGAAGATCATAGATGTCTGAACTCGACATCTTTTGGGAGATATTCAAGATAGTTGATCTAAAGTCCTTAATATAACACCCAATATGATATATTAAGGCTAGGACCCAACAAACTATTTTATAACTTGGAAGAGGGATGCCATAATCCAAGCTATAAAATATTTGAAGGTAGGTGAATGACGATTCACCAATTTCCACCAAGATAAACGAAATGTATTATTAGGTTTTAATTGGTTTTGAAACTCCTAGATTCTTTTGAGATTCATTGAACTTTTCAATGGCATGTTTCAATCTCGAGTGTGCCCTTCAGGTTTTGTGACTGGGATGCCGAGGATCACAAAATAGGTGTGAAGTAACCATGCAAATATACTTGGTACCCTTAATATTTACCCTTCAATCGATGTGCCGGTTAACCATACACGCTCCAACGATACTATGATAAACATTAAGTTACCCTTTGCCTACCTTGTTAAGTCCAGTTTAGTGTGCCGGTTAACCACACACGCTCCACTAACAGCTTAAACAAAGTGCAAAGTGTAATTTCATGGATTAACACCTTATTCACATTTTCCTAAGTAACTAAGATTGGGAATTTATAAAAAGTTTAGTTACTTAGTATTTATCATTAATACTTTTAATGAAGGGAGAATTATAGTCCTTGTCCTACCTGTTCGGCTAACGACCCTCCACCAGTCAAGGAAGCGGTGAGTGAGAGTGGACACCCATTAAACTGCCATTTTATAGGCAGTAACCTTATACTCCCCTTATAGACCGGCTTCGTGAATGAGGCCTACTAATGGTAAGACGACTTACTCTTATACATATAATATATTAAACTTTTAATATTATAATAGTATAAGGGTGTATTTTAGACATTTAAAATACTTGGTGGTTTAATCTATTAATTAAACTAGACTTTTAATTTAATTAAACTCAAACCATATATTTATGGATTAATAATACTCTTTTAATTAAACGCTTTAATTAACTATTAATAAAGTCCATAAGAGTTAATTTGAACTATTCAACAAAACATCATAATTCCAATTATTAAACTCAAAATTAAAACAATTTAATTAATTGTTTAAGTTATGAACCCAAGAGTTTTAGAATTCAATTTTTTTTTTCATAAATTTTTTTTCTCAAATTCCAAAACTTGAGGGCAAGTTTTGTGATTCTTGAAAACCTTTGGATTCCATAACTTATGGAATTAATGGTGTTTTATGATGAAACTTTCCATGTTCCATAACTTAAGAACAAGTTATGGAATTCTTTAAAACATTAACACCAAATTTTGTAACTCCATAAAAACTTTGAATCAATTTTTTTTTAAAAAAAACTTTCATATCCATAACTTATGGAAGTTTCAAAAACCCTTAAGATCACAACTTTAAAAAAAAAAAACTTTTGAGCTCCAAAATTTTATGACAAAATATGTAACTCCTTAAAACCATTTAGATCAAACTTTTAAAACAAATAAAATAATCATATCATTCTATCTTTTAATAAATTGACCTAATTCAACTCTTGTAGTAAAGTGACTCAAATTTTATAAATAATTAGTTTTTCATAAAATCAAGTAATTATCATAAAATTTGACAAACTTCATGTTTTTTTTTCTTTTTTTTTCCTTCAACTTGAAAAAAAAAATACATTTGCATCAAATATAATAGAAAACAACCCATGGCTCTGATACCACTGTTGGGTTTTGAGCATTCTAACACTCCTATGGTGTACATGCAACCCTATAAACCTTGGATCTATGTTTTCTCTATTATACATGCAAATATTAACTATTCCAAGGTTTCATCCTAACTAGCATATTATGAAGCACCTATACTACAAAGTTCTAGTTAGATGACATACCTTTTGATGTAGCTTGATGTCTTCAAGCTTTAAGAGCTTAGCCCCAATAGTGTGGAAGCCTCAAATGGAATCACAAATCACCAAAACACCTTGGAAGAACTTGAGAGAATATGTATGCACACTAAAATCGGCCCACTCTTATTTTCACACACTTGTTCCAATTTTGTGAGCCAAGGACCCCTTTATATATTATGGAGGATTAGGGTTACATCCATGTAAACCCTAATACCCATGACCTTTCATTTACATAGGATCCATGGGTTAAAAGCTCCACGGACCATCCATGAAAGCTTAGCCCAACCTAAATGAACTTGGCCCATTCCATATATATAAGAGTCCATATTTAATTAGTTCTTTTTGATCACTTAATTAATTCTAAATTAATTCTTGATCAATACTAATTAAATAATATGATTTCATATTAATATATTAGAACTTATAATATATTAATATAAATCATAAATATACTATTCTCAAAAGACTATCCATATAAATTGTGCCGGTGAAGTGCAACCCAAATGGACCATGCCAGGTCGGGTCAAGTACATACTAAATATAGTTATGGACTTAGACATTAATCCAACAGTTTGGGCCAAGTAAAGTCACCAAGTCACTGACTTTTATGGATTATGACGTGGAAAAGGATCAGGATCTGTGATTATAGCTTCTGAAGTGGAGTATTAAGCCCTTAATGGGAAAAGGACTTAAGAGGGGATTTACGCTGAGCGTACGTGCAGGTACGCGCAGCGTACGCACCTTCTAGCCTGTACGCTTAGCGTACGTAGATGTACGCCCCGCGTAATCTGTCAGTATGGACTTTGTGTTATTGGGCCACAATTTGGGCCATGCTTGGGTATTTGGGCTTTGATGGGCCATCAGGAGTCAGTTATTATGGGCCGAGAATATGTTTGAGCTTAGGGTAAGGCTCATTAAGGGGATTGGGCCCAATGTAGCAAATTGGGCCATTGGTGGGCCACTAGTGGGCTTGGGAAGCTTACCTAGTGTTGGGCCTTTTTATATTGCAGTTTTGGGCCTGGGAAATGGACCAAGTTGGACTAGGGGTAAAATGGTCATTTTACCCTAAGGAGGATTGTTGTTTTGAACTAAGTGATATTTCAGTATTGATAGATTTGGGAGTCGAGAGCTCAGCTGTTCGGGATTTTGGTGAGGCAACGAGTCGGGAGTTCGACTCTTCAGTTCAGATCGGCAGTGCGAGGTGAGTTATCCTCACTATATCAACAGGGTCTAAGGCACTGTCACACCCCCAAACCGGAACGGCGGAAACGTTTGGGGGCGGAGGACGTCATGCGTAGTATCACAACAATTGTATCATAGCAAGCATAGTAAACACAACCAGACATTGAATACATATATGAAAAAGGTTTACATTGTTTAATACATAGTTTTGTTCATATCAAAAGTAAAATCCAAAGGCGTGACTCTAACGAGCTGACTTCTCCAAAAGCCTGGAAATACCTATCCACTAATCCCCTGAGAATACAAGCAATTTTGAAAGAGTATCAACATAAAGCAGGTGAGTTCATAAGCATTTTAGTTTTGGTGGAAAATGTTCTTTGAATCCTTTTGAAAAGTGTTCCTCAAGAAAATCCTATATTTTCTTATGAAAGGCTGTTTTGAAAGAGTGTCTATTAGTAGAAAATAAACCATCAGTTTTAGAAATGTCGGTGTTATCTTGGGAAAATCCCATATTTTCCCTAAAAACAGGTTATATGTCCTAGAGGTAGAGATGTAAGTTTAGAAAGTCTCTGATTACTATCAGTATGTATATGAAAGTAGTTTTATTACTCAAAATAAAACAAGTGAAGAGTAGAGTCCGTAAACCAAAGTTAGTTTATACTTATTTTGCGAGTCGTATAACCATACTTGATATAACCTAGAGACCTTTATAACGTTCTTCAGGCGTTTAAGCTAAATCACATTAGTTCACCCCAGGCGTGCCCGCCTAACTGTAGCTAGCAGTTCAGGTGTGGGATTGTCAGTCCCGAATAGATCTATTCACAAATCTCACGCTCTCGCTCCAGGAGACTCTGGTTATACTGAGATAGGATTTAACCATGTACACCTAAGGGTACAGTATTGAAGTAGAGCCTCACAATTCTGTATAATCTAGTTTACTAGCGAGAAACAGTATAAAACAATAATTATCCTTGAATAACAATACTTTATACTCCTGAGAAAATATATAACGTAAACTAAATCTGCCATAGTTTATATATATTCATCCATGAAATCTGGTTTGGTAGAAACTGCCTAGAGGGTTATCCCAAACTATACCCATTATAGTTTATTAGAATTGTTATGGAAAATGCTTTGTAAAACCTTTCTGAAAGCTATGAAGTTAGATTTCCAAAATAACAGTTTCCCTTATTCTCAACATATTACAAAAGGGATAAAATATACGAGTATATTATTAAACGTGGAAATCGTTGGACTGTATTAATAAGTTTTAAACTTAATAAAATACTTTGAGTTTGGCTTGTATTCCCCCCCTGAAAACATTAAAAACACGGAAAATGTAGGGGTATGAACTCACCTCGGGTAAGTAGTTTGATTGAAGGATCGATACGGAAAGCTGGATATTCAAGTGAAGCCTTGAACACAATTTGATCCTAATTAGCACGTAATGACACATAAAGGAGTCAAATGAAGGTATTTCACCACTAGATGTGATGGAGAACCACTCTAGGGACTTGGAACTACTTACACTAAGTGTTAGGACCTTAAAGGATTGCGTGAGGGGGGTGTATGGCTACCTTAAAGGTGTGTACGGCCATGGGTGTGTGGCCCAATGGGTGTGCGGCCGTACACTCATGTTGGCAAGTGTCTTTAAGGTGTTTTCAAGGTCCATACTTGCATCCATGAAGTGTTCTAGGTCCATACTTGGTTGTAGTACAAGTTTAGGGTCCTAAAAATGGGTTTGTGGTCCTAGAATGTGTGTGTGTGGTCGCACACGGGAGTGTCCTGCCACACACAGGAGTGTGTGGTAGTACACTCTTAAAGTTTTGTGTCCAAAATGCCATTTCCAAGGTGTAGCAAGGCTAGGTTCATGTCCAACTCGAATATGGAAGTCCAACTCTCACTTTGGAGGGTCTTTTAGGAGTGTACGGCCACCCTTATGAAGGTGTGCGGCCGTACTCCTTCATATGATGAAGAACATGATGAAACTTTGATGAATCAAGGCTTAGATGAAGTGGTTCTTCTAGTACATCAAGCTAAGGGATGGATTACTCACGTTTTTTAAGCCTTGGGAGGGTTTGCGGTTGAAGAGTCTTGAGAGAAAGAGGTGTGTGCGGTTGAGGAGAGGGGAAATGAAGTGAAAATGAGCCTCATCTATATATAGATAATGGGTGTGCGGCCACACACTCGGGTGTGCGGCCACACACTCGAGTGTGCGGCCACACACTCCTCTTGATGGAGTGTTTGGCCTTTTTGCAACCCTAAATCTTAAACCAACTCATCCCTAATTCAAACTTTGGTTGTACAAGGCTTTAGATCATCCAAACAGGCTCAAAACAATCCTAAAAGATAGCTGAAACGAGTTTAACATTGATAGTATTGAATAGTTGAACAAGGTAGAAGTTCTGGGGTGTCACAGGCACCAAGGCCGGCCCTTTGTATTGTTATCCTGGTTATAGTATGCTTGTATTCTATATGATATGTTAGATTGGTATCCTGGCAGATAGGATGTTATGCTATTATGATCTGTTAGATCGGTATCCTGGTAGATAGGATGTTATGCTATTATGATATGTTTGATCGGTATCCTGGTATATAGGATGATGCTATGTTAGTGACCTGGTTAGGTCGGTATCCTGGTTGTAGGATGTTGCTATGATTGATGATCTGTTAGATAGGTATCCTGGTAGATAGGATGTTATGCTATTATGATCTGTTAGATTAGTATCCTGGTATATAGGATGATGCTATGTTAGTGACCTGGTTAGGTCGGTATCCTGGTTATAGGATGTTGCTATGATTGATGATCTGTTAGATCGGTATGACTGTTATATATATGCTAGTGTATGATAATATGTGCACATGTTTGTTTGATTTGGGGGTTGGGTTGAGGCGGTCCTGCTTTGTGCTGAAGGCCGACATACCCAGGGCGGTCCGGATAAACTGAAGGCCCTGCAAAGGGATTCAGTCAGGCCGAAGGCCCGTCGAGCGGTCCGGATAGGCTGTAGGCCTTACGAGGCGGTCCAGACGTACCGAAGGCTCGGAGAGCGGTCCAGATAGGCTGAAGGCCTGCGAGGCGGTCCAGTCAGGCTTAAGGCTCATTATGCGTGTTGTTCTGTGTTTTTTATATGATATGGTTATGGTATTGTTGAGGTTGGTATTTTGGGGGTAACTCACTAAGCCTTCGAGCTAACAGTTTCAGTTTATTGTTTCAGGATCAGCGGATGACCGCGGGAAGGCGAAGGCGTGACCGTACACTTCCTCGATTGATGATTATGATTTCTGGGAACTCTGATGTTTAAACTATTTTGAAAACAAATTGTAATAACTGAATGGTTTTATATGATTTAAAAAGTTTTAAATTGGCTTGAAGTTTTTTTGGGAGTTACAAGTTGGTATCAGAGCCTTGGTTTGAGTGAATTGGAGGAACACTCGTGTGAATCCAGTCTCAAACTAAGGGAAAATGTTTTCAAAATGATTTTAAATGGTTTTCAAAATAAGAAAAGAGGATGCGAAGTGTACGATCAGTCGGAGCCAGTAAGTAGACCCCAAAATACCATGCAGTTATTTGACTATGTGATATGTTAGAACAACATGCTAGTACTAGGCTAGGGATCTTCAGGAATTTCATGATAGAATTGTCTGACTACATGATGCCTGCTAGCCTAGGGTTTTCCTTATATGAGATTGACAACATTACTCTAGTTGCTTGTGTATGTATCACGGCTGTACATAACTAAGATCTTATAGCCTGAGAATATTTGATTTGGCCTTATGTTCTGTTCTTATTGATTAAGGGCTTAGGGTAGGATCAGATATTCAAAAGTCTATAGGGTCCAGCGTTATGTATGGCTAGCATACATTAGTGCTGCAGGGTTGGTGGAAGTTTCATGGATGGGTGGGTTGTGTGAGGCCAGGAGGCCAGTTATGAGATATTTTAGCATTCCTCTAGGAATGAGGATTGAGCGCTCACTATGATTATGTATATTACTAGGGTGTTGTGATGATACTTAAGACAAATTTGGGTAGGTGTGGAAGGTAGTATGGGCCCATACTACTGAAAGCACAGGACCCATACACGTAACAAGGAAGTCACAACCCCTGGGGTTTAGTCGGAAGTTGGTCCCATGATTATGGTATGGATTATTCGAGACGTTTTGAGACCGGATCCGGATCAGGATCGAGAGCTGGCAGCCAGGATAGGCCAATATTGTTAGAGGATCGTGTCATGGGGATCATCCGGGAGTAGGTGATCGAGATCGTTCGGGGACAGATTCCGGAGATGATTGGGTCTTTTAAGACCGTCATGGTTGAGTATTTTGTCGAGCGCTATGCAGTCTTGCAGAGATGGCTGTCGCAGCAGCTTCAACAACTGTAACGACGACAGGGGGAGGAGCTGGTTGAGCTTTCCAGTATCGGGACTCGTTGCTGGGACATATTCTGATGAGCAGAGGACTGCAGTTACTTGAGATCAGGGAGATGTTCTGTACTCGTTGCATTCCGCGGGTTGAGCGGGAGAGAGGCTGGGACATGAGTTTCTAGATTTGAGGCTCGGGGGTTGCTCGAGGCCGTAATGTGAGTCGCGGGGACTCTAGAAAGGGGTGATGATTATGTTCAGCTGGGGTTTTGCAACTGGAAATGGAATGGTTAATTGATGGATTGGACTGTCGTTTTATAGGGCAGGGATTGTGCCCTTTCAGTTTTTTGAGCTCGAAGGAGTGAGCAGGCTTGTGACCCCAGGATCAGGTTGTATTCTAGCTCGGGGTCAGTTGGTTGAAGGGATTTGCGATATTATTTCAGCGTCGTTGAGCGTAGGTGGGTCGATGTGGCATAAGTATTTTGTGATGTCCGTTTTGCCTTGGATCTCTTGTATCGGGCGGTAAGGGTTGATTGTGCGATCTATTGCACTTTCGGGATTGTAGACTATATATGTAACATCCGGATTTCCAGGTATCATAATTTAAGTATTTATTTTTGAGTTAAGAAGAGGGACTCGACGAGTTGACGCCTAAACTCGTCGAGTAGGATCGCGACTGATGACTCGGATTAATGAACGGACTCGACGAGTCGGAGAGTCGACTCGACGAGTCCGCGCTGTGGACAGAAACCCTAAATCTTTGGGCATGTGCCCTAGTTAAGGGACCTTATGGCCTTCATTGGCGGCCACACACACACTTGAGAGACCCTAACGAACCAGAGAGCATAGAGAGTGAGGGAAGGAGCTAATTACATCACCATTAGTGTATTCTTGTAAGAAGGAATGAGAGGATTCAAGCTAGGCTGATTGAGGAGCTCAGATCTACTATCACTTCATCAAAGGTTGTTGTTTGAGGTATGAATCCATGCCTATTTTCGTGTATATAGTAGATCTCAGGAATCTAGGGTTTCTTTACCCCTTCTTTAGTTGGAATATGGAGCATGTGGAGCCCCATTGAGGAATAGACATTAGATCTGGACCTTGAGAGGTCTAGAGAGTCCCACTCATCCAACTTTATGCAGTCCCATTGGAGTTTTGAGTCTAGGTTGTCATTTTAAGAGCTATTTCATCAAATAGAGCTTGATGTGTGGTGCATGGGCATAAAGATTGAACCTTTACGTGACTTTTGGGTGCTAGAAGGCCAGATCTATAAGTTAGAGAAACAGATCTGACCTCAGAAGGTCAAATGAGTGTTGCCATGGAGGAAACTCGCCGAGTCCATAAGAGGACTCGACGATTTGGATCGGGTTGCCCCGCGATTCGTGATCAGTGGTAACCCGTCGAGTGAAAGGTTAACTCGACGAGTCGAGTGAGGCCTTAGGAGGATTCAGAGGACACGCATGGACTCGCCGAGTCGCCCGAGTGCACTCGACGAGTCTAGTCAAAGTTGGATCGTTGACTGGAGTTGACTGGAGTTGACCTTAGGGTTTTGGTCAAACTGATTCAAGAGAGGCCATGGAGGGGTAGAATGGTCTTCTACCCATTCTTTAGAGATGAGAACATAAAGAGAGTATTGATTAGAGATATTATCATTTTGATAGCAGGAGGCTAGATCGGGGATATCGAGAATGAGAGTATACTAGACATCATACGAGGTGAGTCTTCTCACTATACATTACCTAGAGTGGTATATATATGCAGACCAGAGGGTCTTATGTCTTATGTGAATAAGATTATGTGCATTGTGTTAAACGTATGCTATGTGTTATATAGACCGGACCAGAGGGTCCAACGAATTATGAGACCAGAGGGTCCTCAATTAGACCGGACCGGAGGGTCCAATGATTTAGACCGGACCGGAGGGTCCAACGAGCTAGACCGGACCGGAGGGTCCAACGAGCTACGGAACTGGAGGTTCCTACTGAGATACATTGACCAGAGGGTCATACCGAGTTATAGCCTCGAGTGGCTTATGTGCTGTATGTGGTATATTGGGGAACTCACTAAGAATTTATGCTTACCGTGTTATGTGATATGTGTTTCAGGTACCAGCGAGGATCGCGGGAAGGCGCCGGCATGATCTGTACACACTGATAGAGTATTATGTATTATGTATTTGAGATTCTGGGATATGTTTTACTGAGATAACATTTGATACATTTGAGTTTTGAGATTACTTTATGAGATATGTTATGTTTTAAAAATGAAAAATTGTTTTGAAAATTCACGTCGTTACAATGTCTTGGGAAGTAGTTCGTAGCCCAGGTTAGGGCAGAGGTTGCTTTAGCTGTTGTAGTTCAGCTGTGGACGTTTAAGCGGGTAAGTGAGTCAGGGTGCGAACCCTGAATAGAATGATTCTAGAGCCCGAGAGCGAGAAACTTGTTTGGAGCACCTTTGGGAAAAGGGGTATTATGTGGGAGGTCTGCGAATAGGGTTCCACAGAATGGTTATCCATCATTGTCAGGATTCAGTGGTTTCAGCAACCGTTAGTGATTGACGAGCGAAAGCGCCATGGGAAGTGGTTCGTTGCCGAGGTATTAGTTGGAGCATTTATCTTTTGGTCTTCAGGACATGAGTGTGGGGTCATTCAAGCATTAGTGACTGTCGGTTTCACTGGGATTCGAGAAGTGTTCATCTGGTTATTAAAAGTGTGTGATCAATTGAGAAAGAGTTGGTTGTCATCGGATCGATCGTTGGGAAGTGAGAAGGGTTGGGAATTCTCCAATTTCCATGTATTGTGAGGACTTAGTCGAATCTAAGTGGGGTAGAATCGTCCCGGGATACAGAAGCAGGAGCAGTGTTAAAAATGGGATAAGTCTCACATCGTTGTCAGGAAGGAAGACAACCTAAGTGACTGTTTGGTTTGAGGATTGTGTGAGTTGGAAGTTCGGTAAAACTCCCCAGCATGTGTTGGATATAGTGTCTAAGTCCATAACTATATTTGGTATGTACTTGACCCGACCCGGCATGGTCCATTTGGGTTGCACTTCACCCGAACAATTTATGGATAATCGTTTGAGAATAGTATAAGTTATGATTTATTAATATATTATAAGTCCTAATATATTAATATAAAATCATATTATTTAATTAGTATTGATCTATAATTAATCTAGAATTAATTTAGAGATCAAAAGTATGACTAATTAAATATGGGCTCTTGTATTTATATAGTGTGGGCTAATGCTTATTTGGAATGGGCTAGGCTTGCATGGAAAGTCCATGGATACTCCATGGAGCTTTAACCCATGGATCTCATGGAAATGAAAAGACATGGGTATTAGGGTTTACATGAATGTAACCCTAATCCACCACACTATATAAAGGAGGCTTTGGTTCTTGAAATTGCACTAGTTGATGTGTGTAAACCAAGAGGGCCGATTTCAAGAAGTTTGTGATGGGTTTTAGGTACAACAAATAAACTAGAAAACAATTCCTAAGTTCACATGCAACCTACTTTGGATCTATGTTTTAACTATTGAACATACAACTTTGAATTGCAAAACAAGAACCCTAGAGGAGAGAGGCTAATTTCAAAATTAACAAACTAGGGTTTAGGGTTTACATACCTTTCAATTGTTATAGCAAACAATTGATATTCCCTTGATCTTGATCTTGATCTTCTTGGAAGCTTTAGCACCACAAGTGTAATGCCTCTAATGGAATCACACCCAAACTAGCAAGAAGGAAAGTAGAAGAGAGAAGGGAGAGGGAGTATGCAAAATCTCGGCCTTAGGGTTTCTTCAAAAGAAAGAGTGACCAAAAACATGAACCAGGAGGCTCCTTATATAGCTGAGGGATCTAGGGTTTAAGGGAAACCCTAGTTATCCTTTGCTTAGGGCCTAAGCAAACCCAAGGGCCTTATCCAAGCCCCTATGGACGAAATTATTAGGGTTTCCCCTAAAGATTTCGTCCACCCTCTTCCAAGGGGGTTCTAGAGCCTTCCACTCAACTATTAGATAATTGCAAACTAGTCCCTGCGCCTTATAATTAATTCTTTTAACCCCAAAATCAATTCTGATTAATTTCTGGCTAACAATTAATTAAACATAATGATTTCTAATTAATATATTAATCCAATAACATATTAATAAATCATTTATATATATATATATATATATATATATATATATATTAATTTATTAATCTTATAAATTAATATCTCTCCTTTCATAATTTCCTTGTCCAGTTGCTAGGTTGAGGGCAACCCAAAAGGACTGTGCTGCTATCAATTCAAGTACATACCAATTATAGTTATGGGCTTAGACACCTAATCCAACAGTTTGTGACTATTCTCTCAAGTTTCCAAGTTTGTGGTGATTTGTGACTTCCATTTGAGGCATCCACATTATTGGTGCTAGGCTCTCAAACTCCAAGCAATCAACTACTACTACAAGGTAAGTAATTCTACTAGTTTTATTTGATTCAAGTATCCCATGCCATGCTAGTTAGGATAAGAACCTTGGACAAATAATTATTTGCATGTATCTTAGTCAAACATAGATCCAAGGTTTATAGGGTTGCATGTACACCATAGGAGTGTTAGAATGCTCTAATCCCATCAGTGTGTATCAGAGACTGGTTTGTTTATTTGATACTTGATGCAAAAAAAAAAAAAAAAAAAAAAAAAAAAACTTGAAATTCGAAGTTTTGTTCAAAAGCTCGTATCAAAATTTCAAGTTTTGTATATGTACTTACGATTCTTGAAATTTTTGATATGAACATTCATAAACATATGAGTTTAGAAGATCATAGAAATTATGTGCTAATAATTGATTAGATTAATTCTTGATCTTTATGTGTTTTAATGGAGTCCATAACTAGTTCTTAAGTTATGGATAACCAAAAGTCACATTTATAAATAACCATTAAAAGAACACATAGGTTACAAAAAATGAAGAGTCTTCATTTTTAATAACCATTAACTCATAAGTTATGAGAAATGAAAAGTTTTGAAAGTTTACAAAACTTGCCCTCAAGTTTTGGAACATGTAAAGTCATATTAAAAACTTTAGTTCCAACCCCTAGAATTTTAAAAGTTAAAATTCAACCCTTATACTTTATAATATTATAAGTTTAATAATATTTATATATGTATAAGATCAAGTCGTCTTACCACTAGTACGCCTCATTCACGAAGCCGGTCTATAAGGGGGGTATAAGGTTGTTGCCTATAAAATGGCAACTTAATGGGTGTCCACTCTCACCCACCGCTTCCTTGATCGGTGGAGGGTCGTTAGCCGAACGGGTAGGACAAGGACTTATAAATTCTCATTAAAAGTATAATGATAATACTAAAGTAACTAAACTTTATTGAATTCCCAATCTTAGTTATTTTAGGAAAATGTGAATAAGGTGCTAATCCATGAAATTACACTTTACACTTTGTTTAAGTCGTTAGTGGAGCATATGTGGTTAACCGGCACACTAACTTGAACTTAACAAGGTAGGTAAAGGGTGACTTAATGTTTATCATAGTATCGATGGAGCGTGTGTGGTTAACCGGCACATCGATTGAGGGGTAATACATTAAGGGTACCAAGTAGTTTGCATGGTTACTTCACACCTTGTTTTGTGATCCTCGGCATCCCAGTCACAAAACTTGAAGGGCACACTCGAGATTGAAACATGCCATTGAAGAAAGTTCAATGAATCTCAAAGAATCTAGGAGTTTCTAAACCAATTAAAACCTAATTAAATATTTCGTTTTTCATGGTGGAAATTGATGAATCGTCATTCACTTAACTTCAAATATCTTATAGCTTAGATTACGGCATCCCTCTTCTAAGTTATAAAATATTGTGTTGGGTCCTAGCCTTAATATTACATTTGGGTGTTTTGTTAAGGACTATCTCTATATCTAATCTAATCTATTCCCTCTTCTTTTCAGATGTCTTCCAATAACAATGCTTCTGGCTCAAACCCTACTAGCTCCTTCTCTCTCATGAATCTTTGTGGGAGAGTCATCTTTGATGGGTCCAACTTTACAGATTGGATCAGAAACATCAGGATGGTCACTCGGTATGAGAACAAAGAATATGTTCTCGACAAGGAGCTGAAGGTACCCGAGCCAACTGCTACTCCTGAAGAGCTTGCTGAATATGAGGTACATGAAAGAGATGCTATAAAAGTGGCATGCATCATGATGGCCACCATGACAGCCGAGCTCCAAAAGTCCTATGAGGACTATTATCCTTTTGAGATGCACCAGGACTTGATGGACCACTACCATCAAAGTGCTCGTCAAGAGCGATATGAAATAATCTCCTCCATGATAACAACCCGAATGAAGGATGGTGAACCCATCACGGGCCGCATGCAGAAAATGCAAAGGTATGTGGACCGTTTACTGAAGCTGAATGTGAACTTCCCTGAGGAGTTAGCAATAGACATCATTTTGCACTCCTTGCCATCGTGTTATGATCAATTCCGCATGACATATCACATGAACAAGGAAGAAGTCACCCTCAGCAAACTTCAAGGACTCTTGAAGACTGCAGCCAATGTCTTGGCAATCGGGCATAGCAAAGGGTAAGTCGGTTGTTACTACTCCTACTCCTACTCCAACTGCGGCCAATGTCTTGGCAATCGGGCATGGCAAAGGGTAAGTCGGGCATGACATATCACATGAAAGTGGTCTAAAGGGTAAGTCGATTGTTACTACTCCTACTCCTACTCCAACTGCGGCCAATGTCTTGGCAATCGGGCATGGCAAAGGGAAGAAGAGAAAGAACCCTTCTAAGGGTACCAAGGGTAAGACCCTTGAAGGCTCCTCTTCAAGCAAAACCAAGAAAGGTTTTGTCACTCCTTCTGCTAACCCTAATGAGGCTGAATGCTTCTATTGCCATGAAAAGTCGCACTGGAAGTGAAACTGCCCAAAGTACCAGCAAGATTTGAAGGATGGGAAAGTAAAACCCTCCATGCAGGTATATACACTATATTGTCTAATAACTCACCTCATTCTAAGTCTTGGGTCCTTGATACAGGTTGTGGTACTCACATATGTTGTGATTTGCAGGGACTAAAAAGAAGTGAGAATGTGGAGCAGGGAAAGATAAACTTGATCATGGGAAACAGGAAAGCTTCACCTGTCACCAATATAGGAGTTTATTCCCTAGTGCTAAATAGTGGGTTTACATTAGATTTGAATAAATGTTATTATTCGCCAGAAATGGCAAGAAATGTTATTTCCTTTCATGCATTTTATAAACAAGGTTTTACCTTTTATTTTGATAATAATAATGGTAGTATTGATGCTTTTTGTAATAATGTTCTTTATTTTAAAGCATTACCTTGTGATGGCGTGTATGAAACTGTATATGTTGTAGATAATCTAGGAAATAATGTATTGTGTATTAACTCTTCCACTAGCTTAGATAAAGCATCCTTATGGCATTGTCGTCTTGGACATGTAAGCAAGAAACGCATAGGCCAACTCCAAAAGGATGGAGTCTTGGAGTCATTTGACCTAAAGTCAGATGATAGTTGTGAATATTGTTTGCTTGGTAAAATGACAAAGTCACCTTTTACTGGCACTTGTGCTAGGGGTGAAGGTTTGTTGGACCTCATACACACGGATGTGTGTGGACCCTTCAGAACCGCCACAAGAGATGCTAATCGGTTCTATGTGACTTGTACTGATGATTTTAGTAGATATGGATATGTCTACCTAATCAAGCATAAGTCAGAAGCCTTTGAGAAATTCAAAGAGTTTAAGCAAGAAGTGGAGAATCAGTTGGGCAGGAACATTAAGATGCTTCGATCCGATCGTGGTGGTGAGTATCTTAGTACTGAGTTCCTTGACTATCTTAAGGAATGTGGGATTGTCTCACAATTGACACCTCCTAGGACACCACAGTTGAATGGTGTAGCTGAGAGGCGCAATCGGACCTTGTTGGACATGGTTCATTCCATGATGAGTCGAGCTTCGCTACCAATCTCATTTTGGGGGTATGCCTTAGAGACTGCCGCCCATATCCTTAATCTAGTCCCTACAAAGAAGGTTGCCAAAACACCTCACGATGTGTGGACTGGAAAAGTTCCCAATCTAGACCACATCAAGATTTGGGGTTGCGAGGCTTTCATGAGACGCGAGACTCATGATAAGCTCGAACCCCGAAACGAAAGGTGTATTTTCATCAGCTACCCACAGAAATCCTTTGGTTACATCTTCTACAGACCCAGTGATAATGTGGTCTTTGTAGCAAGAAGATGATTCTTTCGAGAGAGAGAATTCATGAGCCAAGGAGACAGTAGGAGGCAAATTGACCTTGAAGAAATTCAAGAGTCAAGTGGTGAAGGAACCTCAAACCCTAGCCCTCAACCTGAGGAGAAAACTCCTGTTGAGCCGACTGAAGAATCTATACCTCTGAGGCGTTCCACCAGAGTTAGGAATGCATCTGAGCATTATTATGGTTTTCATATTACTGCAGAAGGTGAGACACTTATCAGTGATAACACACTGGTAAATCTGGATGAGCCTAACAGCTACACGGAAGCCATGGCAGGCCCTGAGGCTGCTAAATGGAAAGAGGCTATGGATAGCGAGATACAGTCCATGTATGACAATCAAGTTTGGAACTTGGTTGACAATGTACCTGATCGTAAGATATTTGGGTGCAAATGGATCTTCAAGAAGAAGACCGACATGGATGGTAATGTACACACTTATAAGGCACGACTGGTTGCAAAGGGTTATTCTCAAACTCCGGGAGTTGATTATGATGAGACCTTTTCACCAGTGGCCAAGATTAAGTCTATTAGGGTTCTGTTATCCATTGCTGCATTTCATGATTATGAAATATGGCAAATGGATGTCAAAACCGCTTTCCTTAATGGAAAGTTGGCTGAAGATGTTTACATGGTTCAACCAGAGGGTTTTGTCAGTACAGAGTACCCCAGTAGAGTGTGTAAGCTCGAGAAATCCATTTATGGATTAAAACAGGCACCTCACAGATGGAATCTTTGCTTAGATGAGAAAATCAAAGAATTTGGCTTTTCAAGGAGTGAAGATGAATCTTGTGTCTATATCAAGGCTAGTGGGAGTATAGTCAGCTTTTTGGTACTATATGTGGATGACATACTACTCATAGGAAATGACATCCCAACCCTGCAGGAAGTAAAGTCCTGGCTTGGGAAGTGTTTCGCTATGAAGGACCTTGGAGAAGCTGTCTATATCCTAGGGATAAGGATTTTGAGAAACAGGAGTAAAAGACTATTTGGACTTAGTCAAAGCACCTATGTGGACAAAGTGTTGAAAAGGTTCAACATGCATAACTCCAAGAAAGGAGATTTACCCATCCAGAGTAACGCCAGATTGAGTAAGACACAAAGCCTTAGTACTGAGGCTGAGATAGCAGAAATGAGTCGAATACCTTATGCTTCAACTATAGGATCGATCATGTATGCTATGACGTGTACTCGACCTGATGTAGCCTTTGCTTTGAGCATGGTTAGAAGGTATCAGGGGAACCCTGGCAAGGCACACTGGACTGCGGTAAAGAATATCCTCAAGTACCTACGGAGGAGTAAGGACTGGGTCCTTACCCTCGGTGGCAGTGAGGACTTGAGAGTTGTAGGGTACAGTGATGCTAGCTTTCAGACTGACAGGGATAATTTCCGCTCTCAGTCGGGCTGGGTCTTTACTCTAAACGGAGGGGCAATTACTTGGAAAAGTTCCAAGCAGGAGACAGTGGCTGATTCCACTTGTGAATCAGAGTATATAGCAGCAAGCGAGGCAGCAAAGGAGGCTATATGGCTAAAGAACTTCATCGGAGACCTTGGAGTTGTACCAGCTATAAAGGAGCCAATGGAGATTTTCTGTGACAGCAATAGTGCGGTTGCCTTAGCCAAGGAACCAAGAGATCATGGGAGATCCAGACACATTGACAGAAAATATCACTTCATTAGACATCAAATAGAAGAAGGAATCCTCGTGGCAAAGAGGGTATCATCGGATGAGAACCCAGCAGATCCCCTCACGAAGGGACTGACTCGGGCTAAGCATCTCCAGCATGCTCGGAGCATAGGGCTGAAGGATGATATTAGTTTTAGTAGTTAGATAATCTTGAAACTTGTAAAATGTAATTGACATTTGATGATAAATAAAAGCTGTTATTTATGAGTAAAGTGTTGTTATCTCTTGTCAATCGTTTACTATTATTTCTTTTTGCATGTTTTGACTTCCAGAATAATTATGTTATGGTTTATATCATATTATTCAAACTCTCCACAGTCGTTCATATGTTGGAAGTAGATATGAATCAAGACTGTCATGGGTTGGCTTGTAGAGGTCTAAGATGTTAGACAAAGCGGGGCTACAACACTCATGAGTGCTCATAAGTTCTGAGTATTGGATTCAACCCACGCTCACTTGTATCACTTCATGGAATTTATCTCGAGTGATCGTGAGACGGTAATATCATATAAGTCTTCAAACCTAGAGATATGATTTGTTGCCTATGATTTGGTTATGCATTGATTGCACGAAAACGCATTGGTAACTCGATGTTATAAACCGTGCTTTTGTGTGTAATTCAACAAGTAGTAGAGCAAACATATGAGTCGAAGTTTATCTGTTCCTTCTAGGATTAGAAGCGATATATGGGCCCCTCGATGATTTTGTTTTGACCTGTGTATCGGGCCCGGTCAGAACTAAATTGATGTGTTCAGTTAAGTTCTATGTCAAACAAATCGGAAATCGGGAAACAAATGCTGGACAATAAGCAAGACCATGTTCCATGTATTTGTCCGGCTGATATCTAGAACAGAGGATTATATGATCACTTATCTAAAATGGCGCTTCATAGTTCAACAGAGTTTAAAGAGCTACGATTGCTGATCGGTTCCTGAAGTCATACTTGCAACTATAGTTATTAGACTTATCCAAGTGGGAGACTGTTGGATATAGTGTCTAAGTCCATAACTATATTTGGTATGTACTTGACCCGACCCGGCATGGTCCATTTGGGTTGCACTTCACCCGAACAATTTATGGATAATCGTTTGAGAATAATATAACTTATGATTTATTAATATATTATAAGTCCTAATATATTAATATAAAATCATATTATTTAATTAGTATTGATCTATAATTAATCTAGAATTAATTTAGAGATCAAAAGTATGACTAATTAAATATGGGCTCTTGTATTTATATAGTGTGGGCTAATGCTTATTTGGAATGGGCTAGGCTTGCATGGAAAGTCCATGGATACTCCATGGAGCTTTAACCCATGGATCTCATGGAAATGAAAAGACATGGGTATTAGGGTTTACATGAATGTAACCCTAATCCACCACACTATATAAAGGAGGCTTTGGTTCTTGAAATTGCACTAGTTGATGTGTGTAAACTAAGAGGGCCGATTTCAAGAAGTTTGTGACTATTCTCTCAAGTTTCCAAGTTTGTGGTGATTTGTGACTTCCATTTGAGGCATCCACATTATTGGTGCTAGGCTCTCAAACTCCAAGCAATCAACTACTACTACAAGGTAAGTAATACTACTAGTTTTATTTGATTCAAGTATCCCATGCCATGCTAGTTAGGATAAGAACCTTGGAAAAATAATTATTTGCATGTATCTTAGTCAAACATAGATCCAAGGTTTCTAGGGTTGCATGTACACCATAGGAGTGTTAGAATGCTCAAAACCCATCAGCATGGGTATCACGTCTTCTCGGTGGTTGATAACAGAATTTAGGGAATCAGGTTGGAGTTGTGGTCATGATTTGAGTTCAGTTCGAGTATTCGGTCGAGGGTGTGCTCGACTCCGAGGGTTTTTGGATTGATAGATTGAAGGTTTTGTTAGCTGCCAAGGCTCGGCAGTACTTTCAACACGGATGTGCGGGTTATTTAGCGTACGTGGTAGATACGCGGGTCAGGGAACAAATCACGGATTTCCGAGAGGGTGGGCGATCGACATGAGGCCTATGGTTAGGCCGGGGTTTAGAGTCCACGTAATGGATTAGGAGTTTCGAACCCCAAGTGGGTGAGAACTGTCACGCTGAAGACTCTATACGTGTTTGTGGATCTAGGTGCGGGTATTGAGTATGCTGCTATGATATATCAATCAGTAGGTCCGTCCCCAAGTATTGAACATGCTGATGGAATATGCTGGAGTCATTGTGTGGGTTTTGTTAGTTATATGATCAGGTTCTGAGTGTATATATGTGTTATGGGGTAGCAACTTGTTCTACAAGTGGATAGTGAGGAGTGAGGTTTCAGTACTGTGACGCTTGTTTGTGTTGTGAAGGACATTGATTGGGCCCTTTTGGGCAATGGAGGAGGTGGGAATCTCCAGGATAGAGCGTTGGGACAACTGAAGTGACGACAACAGTGTCGTTAGGTTATCAGGAGCTTTCCAACCACAGGCTGTGGGCGTAGAGATTGTGTTGATTATGTTTTTTTGTAGGAGCGCGTTCGGGTTAGATATTTCTCATGATTATCTATGGCGACACATTATATGTGGATAGGGTTGAGGCGGTCCTGCTTTATGCAGTAGGCCAAGATACCCGGTGCGGGCCGACTGAAAGTCGTAGGCACGAAGGCTCAGGAGGAGCGGTAGGGTTGACGCGGTAGGCCAACAAACCCTGAGAGTTTCAACACGATGGTTGAATTGATTCGACATGTTGGTACTCCAATCTAGGGTATTCCATCCCGAGGATGACCGGACCCTATGATCATTTGGACTTGGAATATTGGTATTCCCACCCGAAGGGTGGTATGGGCTAGATATGAGTACCATACTGGTTGGCCGGTAGTGGTAGGTACGTTGTTGTTGGTAATTGCTTGGGGGACTGTATTCTATGGAAGTGGTGGATGGAAAGGAACGACATGGTAAATTATCATCGGTATTATGTGGTCATCTTATTCTGATGGTCTATTAGATGGCATGTTGTGCTTGATCGGGCTGAGGCGGTCCTGCTTTATGAAGTAGGCCAAGATACCCGGTGCGCGCCAACGGTGAGTCGTAGGGTCAGGGGTTCAGCAGATTATGACCCATGGTTCTATTTCGGGTAGGAACTTCAGGTTCCCAGGGATGTATAGTCTGTTAGTAGTAATGAGAAGAGAGCTAGCGATGGATAGTATGAGTGGTCGGCCAGGGAGTTAGACCGAATCCAGGTTTCCAGATTTCAGGAGTTAGGTGGTAAATGGTTGTGTGCCGTATGGGATTGTGGAATCGTCTTCTCTGGAATGAGTGTTCGTGTTCATTAGTGGATTGATCATGTGTGATATTTTGGGAGATGAAGGACGCTTTATCCTGTCAGCACCAAGGATTCCAATCATAACGAAGCACCGTGAGAGGTTGCGGGGTAGTTAGCCGTAGCAGACTTCGAGGGCGAAGTCTAATTTAAGTGGGGGAGAGTTGTAACACCCCGTTTTGAAAAGCACTTTGTGGCGGTCTTGGAGGCCCAGGGTATAAGTAATTCAGTCCTTTAGATCCCAGGATTTATTCGGAAGGTTTAAGGCTTGGGTGTGTGGTAAGGAGTGTAGGGCTTCTCGCCACCTTTTTGTGGATATAAAGTTCGTCGGAAACAGACTTAGAATGAAGAAGTTATAGCACTTTAAAGCATTTGGCATAAATGGTCCCTAATGGAAATGTTTGGCAAGCAAGTCCCATGCATGCAAGGGAAGCATGCACGTGTCCGGCTGGGTACGCCCAGCGTAAGCTGGTGTACGCCCAGCGTAGTGGAGTAAATGATCGCGGGTATGGGGAGGAGTACGCCCAACGTACGAGAGGTACGCCCAGCGTACTCTCAGAAACCCTAAACCCTAATTTTTGGGGCTAACCACTATATAAAGAACATTATAGCTCAAACCCTAGTCTCCTTATCAGCCACCCCAACCTCAGAGAAACCCTAAAACGCCTCATTTCTTCATCTTTGGGTGATTTTGACTTCAAGAAGCTCATTTTGGGTGGTGTAAGCTTGGAAGAGGAAAAGAAGAAGTTGGCAAGGAAGAACTTGGGAAGTTGGAGCTCCTAGATCTGGAATAGCATAATCATTTGGAACTCTTTGGAGGTATAAAGTTCATAACTTTATCTAAGAATACTTAGATCTAGTGTAGTTTGGTTTTGGAGTCATTTTGGTCCCAAGAATGGACCTTTATGATGAAATCTCGTTTTTGAGCTTAGGGTTGCCACCCTCAGAGCTAAAAGGGTCACATAAGCAGTAAAGTCTCCATCTTGAATGTTTTAATGGGTTCATGCATGATATCTAGCCCTCTTCATGGAAGTAATGCATCATTTTTGGAGTTTGGGCTTGTTTGGGCCAAGTAAAGTCATCAAGTCAGTGACTTTTATGGATTAAGACGTGGAAAAGGATCAGGATATGTGATTATAGCTTCTGAAGTGGAGTATTAAGCCCTTAATGGAAAAAGGACTTAATAGGGGATTTACGCTGAGCGTACGTGCAGGTACACGCAGCGTACGCACCTTCTAGCCTATATGCTTAGCGTATATAGATGTACGCCCTGCGTAATCTGTCAGTATGGACTTTGTGTTATTGGGCCATGCTTGGGTATTTGGGCTTTAATGGGCCATCAGGAGTTAGTTATTATGGGCCGAGAATATGTTTGAGCTTAGGGTAAGGCCCATTAAGGGGATTGGGCCCAATGTAGCAAATTGGGCCATTAGTGGGCCACTAGTGGGCTTGGGAAGCTTACCTAGTGTGGGACCTTTTTATATTGCAGTTTTGGGCCTGGGAAATGGACCAAGTTGGACTAGGGGTAAAATGGTCATTTTACCCTAAGGAGGATTATTGTTTTGAACTAAGTGATATTTCAGTATTGATAGATTTGGGAGTTGAGAGCTCAGCTGTTCGGGATTTTGGTGAGGCAGCGAGTTGGGAGTTCGACTCTTCAGTTCAGATCGGCAGAGCGAGGTGAGTTATCCTCACTATATCAACAGGGTCTAAGGCACCAATGCCGGCCCTTTGTATTGTTATCCTGATTATAGTATGCTTGTATGTTGTATGATCTGTTAGATCGGTATCCTGGTAGATAGGATGTTATGCTATTATGATATGTTAGATCGGTATCCTGGTAGATAGGATGTTATGCTATTATGATCTGTTAGATCGGTATCCTGGTATATAGGATGATGCTATGTTAGTGACCTGGTTAGGTCGGTATCCTAGTTATAGGATGTTGCTATGATTGATGATCTGTTAGATCGGTATCCTGGTAGATAGGATGTTATGCTATTATGATCTGTTAGATTAGTATCCTGGTATATAGGATGATGCTATGTTAGTGACCTGGTTAGGTCGGTATCTTGGTTATAGGATGTTGCTATGATTGATGATCTGTTAGATCGGTATGACTGTTATATATATATATATATATATATATATATATATATATATATATATATATATATATATATATGCTAGCGTATGATAATATGTGCACATGTTTGTTTGATTTGGGGGTTGGGTTGAGGCGGTCCTGCTTTGCGCTGAAGGCCGACATACCCAGGGCGGTCCGGATAAACTGAAGGCCCTGCAAAGGGATTCAGTCAGGCCGAAGGCCCGACGAGCGGTCCGGATAGGCTGTAGGCCTTGCGAGGCGGTCCAGACGTGCCGAAGGCTCGGAGAGCGGTCCAGATAGGCTGAAGGCCTGCGAGGCGGTCCAGTCAGGCTGAAGGCTCATTATGCACGCTGTTCTGTGTTTGTTATATGATATGGTTATGGTATCGTTGAGGTTGGTATTTTGGGGGTAACTCACTAAGCCTTCGAGCTTACAGTTTCAGTTTATTGTTTCAGGATCAGCGGATGACCGCGGGAAGACGAAGGCGTGACCGTACACTTCCTCGATTGATGATTATGATTTCTGGGAACTCTGATGTTTAAACTATTTTGAAAACAAATTGTAATAACTGAATGGTTTTATATGATTTAAAAAGTTTTAAATTGGCTCGAATTTTTTGGGTGTTACATAGGAGTTCTTCCATGCATATCTTCAATCATCAATTCCGCTTCAACTCAGTTGATGGAGGAAATGTCAGACCATGGGATAACTTTATGGATTATACCAAAAATTCTTTCTTTCTGTCAACCGAAAGCGTACTTCTCCCGTACCAGACATATTCTCTATTTTGACGTATTCTAAAGTCAAGATACCTCTCTTAAGATATATTCTGATAGGTATCATTCACTATCATAAGCCTTCTCCTTTCCTCCATTTACTCAATTCGCTACGAGTCTTAACCATGACATTATATTCACCGAAGCATGCGTTTAGCGTATCGGTATGAGAATGTATAGAGAGAAGGTTTAGACGTGTAATCCTCCTTATTACACCAAAAGTTACATGCCAGTTCTAATATCGTAATTAAACGTTTAGAAACCTGAACACATAAAATTTCAAGATCAGGCCAACAACAGACCATAGATCCGATCAAATAATGACATCATAAAGCATCATAAATCATTTAGCACATAAAAGCAATTTAGGCATCTTTCCTAAAATAAGCTAGTGCTAGTGTCTATTTAGGCATACTTCCTAAATATAGAAGACACTCATCTCACAATCATCGCTTAGCATTTCTAAGTTTAAGTCTAGAAATTTCCTACAAATTCCTAGTTCGCTTAAACTAATGCTCTGGCACCAACTGTGACATCCCCAATTTCACGGCCAGAAAAGACCGATTTGTTTATGCTTTATTTGAAAATCAGAGTATCCTTTTAAAGAAAAATGTTGCGGAATTTGTTCCCAAAAAAACATGATAAATACATTATCAAAGCATTTCTGAAGAAATGTATTTTATTCATTTTAAAACATTGGGATGTCATCGTCAATACATAAACATAAGCATAAACAGACCTTATATTCATTTACACTAATGATCTACGTCTCTTTTAATCTCTCAGTGTAATGTAGCTTCATATCGACACCTGTTATACAAATAAACTGAGTGGGCCAAGTTGGGAAATCTGGTGAGTACATAGGGATTTCAATCCCACAATGTTATATCATATATATATATATATATATATATATATATATATATATATATTAGAACTCACAAAATATACAATTTCACCATATATAAGCAACTCTTACCCCGCCCCATCGATCCTCACAACGACACTATCCATACTCTCGGACCTTAAAATTTATCTCTTTACTTAATCCATACTCCCGGATCTAATTCATGCTCTTGGATCAATAACTGTGCCTATTCCATACTCTCAGACTAGGGACAATTGTCTATGTCTAAATCCATACTCCCGGATTAATGACAAATAACTATGTCCTATCCATACTCTCGGACTAAGGACAACTGACTATGTCTTAATCCATGCTCCCGGATTAGTGACAAATGACCATGCCCAATCCATACTCTCGGACTAGGGACGAATGACTATGTCTAATCCATGCTCCCGGATCTATGACTTAATTTAAAGTTCTATTCTCCGTGTATATCTCACTCGTACTCATAAGAAGATAATACCCACTATTCCTCATAATTAATTTAGGTTTACTCTTTATCCTAAATCATCATATATTATCAGGTATGCTCTTTAACATGTATTTCAGGCAACATCAAATATTTCACACATAAACATATATTTAATACTTCAATCAATACTTGTATTAAAATCATGTTCATGAAAGGTAGTATGCACTCACTTGTTAAGTGATGATTCCAATCTCGGGCAGCGCTTCGTATCTAACAATTCTATTTTCCTTCGATGAAACCTAGCATTATTATCGCTAAGTTTTAGTCTAGTATTTATTGCGACTAATTATTAGTCTAGATTCATCATTAAATCAAAGTCTACTTTCATGATCTATCAAGTAAGGAACAACCAGGTAGGATCATATCGGATGTAGGGTCCGTTTGGTATACAAAGTATACGGTTTGGAAATCCCACTTTAAGCACCTCACTAAATCACAACCTAGACATCATCCCCGTAAGTAGATCAACCAGTATAACAACTTTGAATCATTGATAAATCTTATTCATAGGTTCATAATAACGATATTATATTTAAACATAAGCTATATTCAAAAGTAGGGTAGGCGTACTCACATACAACGGGTTTTGCTAAAAACCGGGCTCCGCTGGAGCAGAGCTTCTGAGCCGAAAAGCTCTTTTTCTCGGAGCCGTCGGGGCGCTTTGGAGTTTTCTTCTAGCGCTAGGGGTGTAACATCCATAAAAAATCATGCCAAATTTAAACTTTTTAAAACATTTCAAAACCCATGATTATTACAAAACTTGTTTTCAAAATAGTATATTATCAGAGTATCCCAGAATCAAAACATAAAATCATAAAGTGTGAGGAGTGGTACGCTCACGCCTTCGCCTTCCCGCGATCATCAGAAGTACCTGAAACAATAATCGATAAATGTAAGCTCGAAGGCTTAGTGAGTTACCCCCAAAATACCAACGCCATATAGATATAACCATATCATATAAACATATAAGCAAACAACATGCATAATGAGCCATCAGTCTGACTGGACCGAATCCCGGTTCTCAGTCTATCTGGACCACTCTCCGAGCCCTCGGCACGTCTGGACCGCCCTCCTCGGGGCCTTCAGCCTATCTGTACCGCTCGTTGGGCCTTCAGCCTGACTAGATTTGCCTGGCCCGGGCCTGCAGTCTACCCGGTCCGCCCAGGGTGTCTTGGCCTACTGCACATAGCAGGACCTACCTCAACCCTTTCCCCAAACTAATAAACATGTGCACATAAATATCATACGCTAGTATGCAATAACAGATAGTCATACAGATCTAACAGATCACTATCATGGCAACCATCCTATAACCAGGATACCGATCTAACCGATCTCTAATATAGCAACCATCCTACAACCAGGATATCAATCTAACAGATTACTAGCATAGCAACCATCCTAAAACCAGGATGAAATCTAACAGATCAATAACATAACAACCATCCTAAACCAGAATGTAAATCATAAAGGGCTGGCCTTGGTGCCGTAGACCCTGTTGATATAGTGAGGAGAACTCACCTCTCAACTAACTAATCGAAGTGATAAAATCAAACTCTCGAACCACGGCCACGAACTCCACCACCTATATTTACCACAAAACCGTTTCCATAAATTTCCAATTTACCAAAGTACCCCAGAAGTCAACTAGTCAATCCTTAGTCAAAGTCAAGGTCAACAGTCCATGTTTACCCGACTCGTCGAGTGCAGTTCACCGACTCGTCGAGTCCTTCCTGAACTCGAGAAGTCGTGAAATCCCCGGTTGACTCGTCGAGTTTCCCTGTAACTCGCCGAGTTCACGCGTGTCCAAATGTCGGGAAAACCCTAACTGACTCGCCGAGTCACCCTACTGACTCGCCGAGTCCATGCAGAACTCCTTGCACGACAATCTTCATCGGACTCGCTGAGTTAGCCACGCAACTCGTTGAGTCCCTTCATTCCATTCTTCATTCAGATGCTTTTAAGCCACCCCAAAGCTCTATATTGCAGATCAAGCTCCCCAAGGCATGTTTATCACGTAAAGTTGCAAACTTTACGTGCATGCAAGGCTCTAAAGGCTTAGAATATCAAATCTAAGCTTATAATAGGGTTTAACTCAAAAGGGGAGGTTCATACTTGCCAAAGCTGGAGACTTTATAGCTATAGAGAGCAAGATAATCTCAGATTTGAAGTTGCAACTTCAGATCCTAACCCATACTAAAAAATGGCTAATATACATGCAAGGAAAGCCCTAATCTCAAACATGCATAGATCTATATAGAAGAAGGTCAAGGTAACAACTTTTTACCTCCAAACTGATGCCAATAAGTAGAAAGGTCAGATCCACTAGCTCCTCTTGCACCACTCCTCTTATACTTCAAGTCTTCTTCTTGAAAATCACCTTCCAAGCTTGAAAATCACACAAGAATGGAGTACACACACGAATTAGGGTTTCTGGACTCACAAGAGGCTGTAAGGGTAGGCTAAGGGGGCAAAGGATCCTTTAAATAGGGTGCAAAACCCCTGGGATTAGGGTTTCTCATTCCAGCTCCAACTCGCCGAGTCGGGTTCACCGACTCGTCGAGTTGGTCACTTAAACCATGTGGCCAAACGCGTCCCTACTCGACGAGTCTAGGCACCAACTCGTCGAGTAGATCTTCTGATATAAACATAAAGCTGTAAAGATATATACCTGGGAGTCGGGGTGTTACAAGGGGAGTTTCCTAGGGCTTTAGGGGGGGGGGGTTAGAGAGAGTTTAGAGTGAGAAAGAAGGAGTGGAAGGTATGAGAAATGAAGACACCTTCGCAAGGTATTTATAGGATGAAATACTGCTCAACTCGTCGATTTGGGCCCTCCAGCTCGTCGAGTTGGTGCCACATGTCACCCTCTGGTGGCAAGACTCGGGGAGAAAGCAATGACCCAGATTCAGTCACGTCACCCCCTTCGCAGCAGCACCCTGTCGACTTCTAAACCCCGTAACTTTTGCATACGAGCTCTATTTTCGACGTTCTTTATATCCACGCATAGGTATCGACAAGAGCTACAACTCCCCTTTTGACACCATCGGCTAATTCTTGACCGCTTTTAAATTTAACAGTATGAGAAGATTATACTGTTAAACGATCGTGTAAAATTCATAAGTTTTACATACGGACTCCGTTTTCGTCTGTCTTTTTATCGTTGAGATCCTATTAGTGAGATATTCATTTCTCAGTTAGGTTGCGTCGGCCAAAAATCGATTGATCTAAAATTCGAATTCCGGGCTGTGCACTACTATGCCGAATCTTAGAAAAATCATAACTTCCTCATACGAAGTCAGATTTGGGCGTTCTTTTTATGCACGCTCTCGGTTTAACGTATACTACGACTTTCGTTTAGATCGCTAAGTCTAAAAAGTAATTTATCAAAAATTCACTTTTTACGTTACGTTGTGTCGTGCCGGTTTAGCCGTAAAACTTCGACATGTCATAACTTCTTCGTTATAACTCGGATTTCAGCGTTCTTTATATGTATGGAACCCTTGTGACATATACTATAGCTTGGTTAAGATTATTTACTCTAAATAATCTTCCATCAAAAAGTCATTTTTGACGCTTATTGTCTCTAAATTGACTAGCCCGAATCTGCGGGCGTTAAACGGAGGAGAAAGACGATGGTGGCAAAAGGTGGAGGTGGATTTCTTCTAAAGAGAATATGAGAGATAGAGAAGGCCCGCATCATTTTTAAATGTTATAATTAATGAAAAAATTAAACAATAATATATATATATATATATATATATATATATATATATACACACACACACAAGGGCAACATAGTCTTTCCATGTCTCACATGGAAAGAATCGTGCAAATTTAAACTAACAAGGGATGAAGCGTGCAACTTTTAACCAAACAAAGGACGGTCCGATTTAATTTTTGAAGATATGGACTAAACATGCGTTTTGGCATATGCACGAGGGACGATTGGTGTAATTTACCCTAATTAATACAAAGTTTAATAGAATTTTTTATAATTTCTCAAATGGTCCTTATGCGAAGTTTCAAAAAAATTTCATAAATGATCCTTATATGAAATTTCAGAAAATTTCACAAATATCCTTATGGAGACTTAACGTCTCTGTCTAACGGACGTTAGTCATAAAGACCACTTATGTGCAATGTTTTCTCCAAAATGACCATTGAAAAAATAACAATAATTCATAAGCATTTTTTTGGGGACAAATTTAAAACCAAAAGAATCATTTGTGAAATTTTGTTTAAATGAAATGAATAATAAACTTACCTCACAAACTTAATCTCATAATCTTATCTTACTACTTTATAATGTATGTATAATAGGAAGTTTAAAGATTTTAAGACTAAAGTCTTAAAACAAGGAGCTTAAATCTTATCCTTTTAATTTTATATCTAACCCATCTAATGGTATACAATCATGATCCTTGTGAACTGAAATTAACTAGTCAAAAACAAGTTTTAAAACACATACAAATTTTCACTCAATATAAAAAGGGACACCAGTTACCTAAATTTACAAAACTTTCATTTCTTTGAAACCCTCTTTTTAAATCATACATTTGGCTACTAACTGGTAAACCAAAAACACCATCGTACTCCTCTGATACACTCCCTAGAACACTGCCAGCCACTCCTTTCCGCCGGTTCAGCCGTCAACAACAACACCACCAATGTCGGTGCATCACAAACTCTGCCACCTCCGACTCCAGTACCTTCACCTTCTACCAAACCCTAGATGTAAAATCGTCACGACTACCACTCCCTTTCATCCTACTTTTCTCTCTTTGCCTCTCTCCAAAACAATCCCACTAAATATGTATCTTTTGTCGTTTTCATTGGTTTGGATCCAGATCGTAAATATGTTTTCTTTAAATTTTATGTGTTTAATGTGGAAGGGAAGAACTCCTCTACATTCTTTGCAAAATTTTACTACGGGACCTGAAATGTTAAGATTATCATGTGATATCATATGAAATATGCCTTCGGAAATTTATGAATGGTTGTAAAATGTATTGAGTCGGTTTTAGATCTGGAATGATAAAAAAAATACTTTCTTTTTGGTTTTGTATTGTTTGTGCTTGATGTAAATAGATTGCTAATTTATCTGAGATTTTTTTTATTTCTATAAATATTTGTTATGTGCACTAAATTATTCAAATATTGTTAAAAATATGTATATGCTGTGAAAAATCTATTTAAATTATTCATATTATAAATATTCATATTGTATTATTTGGATGTTTTTAACAATGTTTATGTAAATATTATATAAAAATATTTCAAGTGTTTAAGTTAGGTTTTTATTTATTATTGTTCCTAATTACTATACGAATAAAGTATATGTTTGTAGATTAAACCATGTTTTTTTTATGTACGGATTTTTTATAGCTCAAATAATTACAACAAATTATATATCTTCTAAAAACCAATGTCGGTGGCTATTACTTTTGCTTTCTCTCCCTTACACTTTTATTATCTTTTATTTAACTCCTTTTGCTGGATACTCTTTTTGCTTTTACTCCCTTTCATTTATCTTATTTTTTATTTTCAGCCATTTATTTATAATACTATATGGAACATTTCTTCCCTATACTTTCTAAAATAATTTTTTACCCCTTTAACATTCATTGGACTCTTTAAAAAATTAGTTCATCATCTACATTCTCCACCTTTTATTTTTTAAAATTTTATTTTTACCCCTTGAACTTTGAATTTTCTAAAATATCATTTTAACCCTCTTTATTTTTCAAATTTTCATGTTTACCCCTGTATACAGTTACCACTCATCGACTTTGTAAAATACAACTTTAACCACCTCGGCTTTTAACTTTGTAGAATTCCTTACTTTATAAAAAAATTGATATGTGTTTATTTTTATAGATGTGTCGGTATAAATTCGAGTTAGTCAACGTTTCGACATAAATTTAGAAATATCGTCTGTTAATTAAAAAAAAAAACTTGACTGTTTTTTATGTACATATCGGTATAAATTTAGAGTTTCTCTACATTTCGACGTATTTTTTTATGTTTGGGTGTTTCGAGTTTATCTACGTTTTGATGTAAATATTTTTTACATTATCGTGCTTATTTCTAAGCATTTTTCTTGACATGGTTTTGGTCCCTGATTTTTTCTACTGAAATAGTTCCTCTACTTAAATCAATTACTGCCGCCGCAATGCGCGGTGGGTAAAATCCTAGTTATACATATAAAACAATAAAGGTATTAAAAATGGAAATTGGTTACTCAAATAATAAAAATTACGAAGTATACATACACTCAAGCTACTTTGAAAAAGGTTTTAATATCGTATTTTAGGCAAAAGAAATTTACAGTTCCAAAAAAGGTTTTAATATCGTATTTTAGGCTAAGGGGTATGGTCACACCCAACCCACTCAAAAAATGACGTCACATCAGCGTCACATCAGCTCCACTACAAATCCACTGTTAAACAACTAACCTTTGGAAATGGTTACCATTCCACATCATTTTTTTTTTGACATTATTAGATTAAATTTAAAAAATAATTCAAATAAAAACACACATTAAATTTAAAACATTAAATTAAAGCACATTACATTAATTTTAAAACACACAAATTTAAATCCTAAAATACTTAAAAAACATACAAAAAAAAAATCATAAATTACTTATTTATCCTAAATTACTTAAAAAACATAAAACATAAATATTAGAACCTACTTTCCATATTTATCGCGGACTTGTTGTTGGATTTGAGAAATGTCGCGAGATTTTCCGGGTCGAGATCCGGTTGGGGCTTTGTGTTTATGATTTGAAGATCGGTAAGAGCGATTTTTTGGCGACGAGCTTGCTCTGTTGATTCGTATTTTCTTTCTAGAAAACTTAGAGTTTTATCTATGGATTCCACAAGCCCATCGTCGCTAGTTGCGGTTGCTTTTCCGCTTGAAGATGCCGCCCGTTTTGCTTTGTCCCTTCCCGGTGGTCGACGGAGTTGGACTTCCGGTGGACCCTCTGCATCGGCAACATCGAAGTCATCATTGAGGTCTAGCCCAAAACCCGCGTCTGATTCGGAAGTTCTTGGTCTTTTGTTGGAACCGGTGGTCGAGTCTGAATGCGACGTCTCTAGATTAAGGACCCATTTTGGACCGTTACGACAAACTTCCCACGCTTTTTGGTGACCGAATGGTTTACCATTGTTGGTAACTTTGAATTGGTAGCACGCGGTTGATAAAATGTTGAAGTCGTTGGAACCACTTTTATACATATTTTTTAGATTTTCAAATATGCCGTTAAACTTTGTAGAAGCCGCGCGTAGATCACGCCATTTTCCGTTGACCGCGTCGTACGACCGATCTGTTTGCCTTCCAAGTAGCGCGTGCAAGTGATCCAAAACACGATGCCAAAAACTTTCTCTGGATTGCGCGTTGCTTCTTCTCGAGTCACATGATATAAAAATCCAAGTTGCCTCTTCTTCGTTCCAAGCCACTGCTTTTTTCCCTTTTGCTTTTGGCTGCCTTCTTCGAGATGGGTGTGGTGTTTCTTGGACCCGTTCGTCATCGTTGTCGAGGTTCACAGTTTGGGGTTAAGATAATGGGACTTGAGATGATTGTGTTTGGAATTGTTGAGAAGTTTGTTGTTGAAAACCTTGGAATTTGGGTTGAATGAATTGTTGTTGTGGTCGTTGTTGTTGGAAGAATTGTAGGTTGTATGGAATGTTAGTGAATAGAGGTTGTTGTTGGATTGGAGAGTTCAACAATTGCATGTATGTTTGATAATCATTTGGAGTGTTTGGAATGGGTGAGGTATTTTGGTTTGAGTCCATTTTTTGGAGAAATGATGAAGAAAGCAGAAGAATTTTTTTGTTTTAGAAGTGTAAAATGAAGATAAAGTGTATAGTATATATATAGATAAAAGATGTAGATGTTATTTAAATTTAAAAATTTTAAATTTTTTTTAAAGTCCATAAACGGTCGAAAAAGGACCGTTACATTTCTCTCTCCTCACGCAATTGGGTGTCTTCGTCCGTGGATAGGGCTACGCCACAAGCCACCTACGTGCACCTAGGGCGGTGTTCACGTGTAGGTTGGCTTGCCAACTCATCTCCTACGTGTGGAAATCTACTTCATACCACACAACCTTATATATTTTTAACTTTAAAAAGTTTTTCATAATTTAAGTATATATCTTGAAAATGTTAGCAAAATCGAGATCTTACTTAAAATCGTTTTATGTTTTACAAGATCGTAATCGTAAGATAGGATTGAGATCGTAAGATCCTACCAAAACCAAATTCGCTCGCAAGATACTGTAATCGACTTTAACTTCTTAAGCATTACTCATAATTTTTGTTGCTACAAACCGTAAACATTAAGAATAAATCATCTTAATTAGAAATAAGATCATTTTGATCATGTACAAGTAAAGCGCAAGATCACAAAATGATATTATGGGTTTGCTCTGCCTAATTCGAGATGAAATTGATAAAATTGTGATGTTCTAAAAGACTTCTTGCAACTTGTGACGTTTGACTTCAAGTTGAATAGACGAATTATTGATACTTGACTATACAATAAAACTAGAGAGGTGATATCGGGATCGTAGTGTGCTCCGTATTGTTTTTCACTTGTAAGATCTTAAAATCGTTAGATCGTAAGATCAAAATCGAGATTTTAACAACCTTGCTTGAAACCAAAATATCAACATACTTCCATTTTAAAAAACAGAAACATACTAACAATCGCCCATTGAGAATGCCAATGTTTAGTTATTTGATACTAAAATCGGAACAACTTATTTCAACAGGTCAACGAACAAACAAAAATGGATACTAGATACTAAAAGGTCAAAATGCGTTTAATAGCAACAAACTATATTTTATAATAAATAAATAAATAAATTATATTACTAATGCTTTTATTTAGGGGAAAAAATGATGTCAATTCTACATATACATCCAATAAACGCAAAACATAACGATAACCATATACGCTAGGCATATTTTTAGGAATATCACATGTTTATAAGAAACATGGACCAAAATTTTATAAACAAATCACCCCTACCAAGATATACATTATGATGCTAATTATTAAAAGATCAATCGAACAAAACTTGGACTTGTATTTAACCATTCATGTTAATATAAAAAATGACAACAACAAGGGGTTTTTTTTGTTAAGTGACTGACATGTTTACAAAGAAAGTTAATTTTCGAATAGAAATTATCTGCCGCCCGATGAAATAAACTATTTGTTGGCTTTCAAAAGAAACTAATCACGAGGTGCCGTATTTTTATGGTGCAATAGCCTTACGGAAAAACACTAATCATCGAAAGAAACTTTATCGCACCGCTGCATCGCGCAGGTATCCTACTAGTATATATATATATATATATATATATATATATATATATATATATATATAGAAATTGCCCCTCCTCGCTTCGCGGGGAACGTATGTGATGGTTTGCTTTTTATGTTCTAACCACACAAAAGAAAAGTACTATTATTCATCATTTTATCGTTCTGTATGCATAGTATTTTAGGGGGACTAAAGTTGCCGACATAAGAAAGTCTAGGGGCCAAACATGCAAATATGTCAACATACACAGGTTGAAGGGGTGGAAATTGTTGTTGTTCAAATTTGAGGGGATAAATATGACATTTTACAAAGTAAAAGATGGAAAGTGCCATTCTTCAAACTAAGAGGTGGAATGTGCCATTCTAAGGGGTGTAGATTGCCAATATACGGAAATACAGGGACCATAATGCCAACATAAGAAAGTTTTATGGCTAACGTATGAAATAAGAAAGTAGATTTGTGGCCAAATTAGGAAATAAGAAACTTTTATGCCCAAATTATGAGAACATAAAACAATATTACTCCTAAAGGATTTGTTTTTTTTATATAGTGTACGAAAGTATATGGACCAAATCTGTTAACATAAGAAAATTTTATGGCCAAAATATGAAACAAGAAAGTAGATTTGTGGCTAAAGTATGAAATAAAAACTTTTGTAACCAAATTATGAAAACAAAAAACAATAATGTTCATATGAGAGTTGTTTTTTATTATATAACTAGAAATTTCCCCTTCTTCATTCGCTGGGATGCAGCGTGAGAGTTTGTTTTTATCCGTTTTACGGGACATAATCTGTAAATCTTTTATTAGGTAGGAATTTTTTTTCTAATTTTTTAATGTAATGGACCAAAGAATATAATATTTAAATGCATGAATTATTCTATAAAAAAATGGTGTATGGACCTTTTTGTAATTAATTTTTTCATAGGGACCAAGTCTGCCAATATGCAAAATTATTCTTAAAGTCTAAAATATAAATGTAAAAAAATACATATGAACATTTTCTGTAAATTAAAGGGATATTTTTATAATTTATTTTCTATATAAAACCAAACCTGTCCCAAAAAAAAAAAAAAAACTAGGATTAAACCTAAAAATATACTAGTTGTTGTTTTTTTATATATAATAAATAATAAAATAATAATATGCTATAAAATATAATTTAGTGATGACTTTAATTTTGTTGTTTATAACTTCTTTAACAAAATTTAACGTGTTGTTTTCAAGTTTTGGTTTCGGGCCCTATACGTGTTCCGCCGCTGCTATCTCCACCGTAAAACAAGACTCGGAACGACGACCGGTGCAGCAAGAAACCATGGCTGTCGGAAAGGAAAACGTGGAGGTGGTGGAGATAACCAAGCCCCGAACGGACACAAGAGACTACAAAAGAATAGTCCTTCCCAACTCTCTTCAAGTTCTTCTCATCAGTGATCCTGATACCGATAAGGTCTATCGTTGACTCAATCATACCAAAATTTATCAGTTTTAGGGTTTTTTTTATTACTTTGTTGATGAATAACTACCGACTATAATGAGATCGACAATCCATTTGTTTTCTCAGTGTGCAGCCTCGATGAATGTTGGTGTTGGTTCGTTTAGCGATCCTGAAGGTCTCGAAGGCCTTGCTCATTTTCTTGGTGCGACATATTGTTCTTCCATCTCTAATCAACTGTCAATTTTGTTGATATTTTCTTTTTGCAGCAGATAGTGTTTATGTGCTCTACTTGAAACGGAAATTATATATCCAACATCATGATCATGTTCATCAAACATTGGAACCTTTTGGCATCATATTATGTTCTTAATCAATATAAAAAGTTTGGTTCTTCATGATGATATTGGGATTGTGAATGGAGGAACATAATCCTAACTGTTTACATTGTAAGTTTAGGTCGAATGAATTGATTTATTACTTCAAAATTGATAAAGTCTTGAAATATTCAAGAAAATATGGAATTCAATTAAAATTTATACATAAGAAATACTAAAATTGAGAAAAATTGGTGTTTACTTATTTGAAGTCATTTTCGAATCTCAATGGTAATAGGTGATTTCACCTTGAAAACCTGTAAATTTCTATCAAAATCTCATGTTAATACGATCTTTTAGAATCTCCATGAATTAACTTGCTTATCAATCATAATTACTTCTTATTCCTTTCTTTCTGTCTGGATGAGTTAGGGTGCCTGCCTCTTTGAGGCTTATAAATCACCCTCTTGAAGCAATAATTTTAACTCATTTAAAATGCAATCTCTGAGAAGCCAACATGTCCATATGATCACATAGTTGCATTTGTAATTGATTTGTTGACTATAATTTTCATACAATTATCTATGTACTCAGTTTTGGAGGTCAGAATATAACTCAAGATTGATGAGTCCGATGTTTTAAAGCTCATTTTAATTCTTTTAAAATTGAATTGCAGAACACATGCTGTTTTATGCAAGTGAGAAGTACCCTTTGGAGGATAGTTATTCTACATACATATCCGAGGTACTTGATATTGTACTTTTCCTTCTTCCCTTTGGTACTCATGTTCTTTCATAGAAGATGAATGACAAAGATGCATATAATGTTCTGTTCTTGTCTAGCTTATTATCAGATCCAATACTTACATTTACTCAAATATGTTACCTACTTATAGCATGGAGGTTGTACCAATGCATATACATCCTCTGAGCACACCAATTACTACTTTGATGTTAATGCTGACTGTTTTGAAGAGGCTTTAGATAGGTACATTTCGCTTGTTTTTGACAATTCTTTAATTAGTTCATCACATTCCCATTTTATCCTTGAAGAATTCAACTAATCTGTTTTCGTATCGTGTCTTTTCTTGTATAGATTTGCTCAGTTCTTTATCAAACCACTAATGTCATCTGATGCAACTACGAGGGAAATAAAAGCCGTTGACTCTGGTCAGCATTGATTTAACAAGTTGATTGTTCAATTATTGTGTACTTCTATTGATGATCTTTTAGTCACAACCTCTTTCCACTCTTGTATACAGAGAATCAGAAGAATCTACTCTCTGATGCATGGAGAATAAATCAGGTAATGTTGATTCCACATTATCAAGATTGTAGTTAAGTGGATTCGTTTAAAAATATATATAACTTCCTTCTTTGCCTTAATTATACTTTGCAGCTGCAAAAACATCTTAGTGAAGAAGGTCATCCATACCACAAGTTCAGTACAGGTTAGTATTTCACGTTCTCTCTTGTTTAAATCTGTAAAATATCATTTATCATGGAATATCTGTGTTAAATTTAGGTTTCTGAAACTGCTAAATAACAGCTGTATTGTTTTGTATCTAATAGGGAACTGGGATACACTTGAGGTAAAGCCAAAGGCAAGAGGGGTAGATACAAGAGATGAACTCCTCAAATTCTACAAAGAAAATTACTCAGCCAACCTCATGAATCTTGTTATATATGCAAAAGGTATGCATGTGTCATGTTTTTATAGCCTTAATGAAGTAATTATCTTTAACCCATTGTGTTTACTATTATTATCTCCACTCCAGAAAGCTTGGATAAAATTGAAAACAGGGTACTGAGCAAATTCCAAGAAATAAGGAATATTGACCGCATCCATCCCAGTTTCCCTGGTCAACCATGCACCCCTGAACATCTTCAGGTCTGAGTCCTTAAAGCTTCTTTTGCTTTATGTATCATTTGTATGATTTTGGGATACATATTGACTTGTTGCATTTATTTATCAGGTTATTGTGAAAACTGTTCCTGTAAAACGTGGTCACAAGCTGAGAATTACATGGCCAATGACACCTGGCATTCATCATTACATGGAAGGACCAAGTAGGTATCTTGGCCACTTAATTGGTCATGAAGGAGAAGGATCCCTCTTTTATGTCTTGAAGAAATTGGGTTGGGCAACAAGCTTGTCTGCTGGTGAATCAGACTGGACTATGGAGTTCTCTTTCTTTAAAGTGGTCATTGAATTAACTGATGCTGGCCATGGTCAGTGTTTCTAGTCTTCTACTCTTCTGTGTGTGTGTGTGTGTTTTTGTTTCTTTCATTTTTAATAGATACTGACATCATCTGTAATATATGTTTCATGAAAACACCAGCAAATGCTGAACTTATAATTGGGCTCCTTTTCAAATACATTACACTCTTGCAACAATCTGGTGTTTGCAAGTGGATCTTTGATGAGGTACCTGAAAATACCAGCAAATATTATCATATCATGTTCATGCTCTTTTTTTTAATTTTCTAATGATGTTATTTTGTTATATGATCCATATAGCTTTCTGCAATCTGTGAGATGACTTTCCACTATCAGGACAAGATTCCTCCAATTGATTATGTGGTGAAAATTTCATCAAATATGCAGGTATTTTGCACCTTTGTGTCATGATTTGTGGCAAGTTAAACTTATATATGAAGTTATTGTGTTGTTTATTTATTTGAATAATCATTTTGAACAACATTGCAGTTGTACCCTTCAAAAGATTGGCTAGTTGGATCATCTTTACCTTCCACTTTTTCCCTTGAAGTTATTCAGTCTGCACTAAATGAGCTCACACCAAACAATGTCAGGTAGCATATCATCTATCAATGAGTTTGTTAGTGTTGCCTAAATTTACATGATTTCTCATTTATGCCCTTCTGTTTCCAGAATCTTTTGGGAGTCAACAAACTTTGATGGGCATACTGAGCTGACAGAGCCATGGTATGGAACTGCATTTTCTGTTGAAAAAATCACCGCTTCCACCATTCAGGTATTACTTTTGACTTTTCTTTACATGTGTTTGACTTTGTCATCAAAATTATTTATAATATCACATTCACATGTGTAAATAAATTACATTTACAGGAATGGATGAAAAGAGCTCCTGAAGAAGACCTACATTTGCCCAGTCCTAATGTGTTCATACCTACTGATTTGTCAATTAAGAATGTGAAAGAAAAGGTGTGAATTGTGATTGGTGATATAATTTTGAAGTCATATCTCATTATCTTATTATCTTCCCCAATTTAACTCTGTTGTGGTGTTTTAAATTCTAAACAGGTGAATATTCCTGTTTTATTGAGGAAATCACAATATTCAAGATTGTGGTATAAGCCTGACACAACATTTTCTACTCCAAAAGCATATGTTAAGTTGGATTTTTACTGCCCATTTGCTGGCAGTTCCCCTGAAGCAAATGTTCTTACTGATATTTCTACACGGTTATTGATGGATTACTTGAATGAATACGGTTAGTGTTATGTTAGTCACAAAAGAAGTTTAAGTCTACTTTTCGGTTGATTTCACTTGATAAATAGGTTTGCAGCATCTGTTTTATGGATTTTGTCTGATATAATATAATAAATATTTAACTCTCTCTCTCTCTCTCTCTCTCTCTCTCTCTCACACACACACACACACATATTTATTTGTTTACTTTACTATTGTGGTATTACATATTACATTCTAAATAAATACTTGTTATTTGTAAATTTCAGCTTACGATGCTCAGGTTGCTGGTCTGTATTATGCCATTTCTCACACAGATGATGGTTTTCAGGTACAAAAATTCTCACTATAATTTTAGTATTTTATTATGTTTAGGGATTGTTTCTTTTTAACTTAATGAGCTTAATGGGTTAAACGAAAAAACATGGCTTAATGTATTAGAACACTAACCCTTTACATATTTGCCCTCTTTTTTCCACCCAACTCCTGTCACGTTAAAATTAATTTAAAATTTTAAAACTTGTTAACAACTACTATTAATATCTTATCTCTTGACACTTACTTTTTACTTGTGAACTTGTTTTTATCAACAATTCAGGTGACTTTGACTGGATATAGTCACAAGTTAGAGATCTTACTCGACACTGTAATAGCGAAAATTACAACTTTTGAAGTAAAATCGGACAGGTTCTATGTGATCAAGGTAAAAAAAATGGCATAGTTACTTATTATGTTAATGACTATCCACTGTTCTCGTATCTCATGTTACTTATGTATGTATGTGTAATTACTTGTCCTTTTTGTAGGAATTGGTGATAAAAGAATATGAAAATTACAAGTTTCAACAGCCATATCAGCAGGCCATGTATCACTGCTCATTACTTGTAAAAGATCGATCATGGCCTTGGACTGATGAGCTTGAAGTTCTTTCTGTTCTTGAACCTGAACATCTTTCAAGATTTTATCCTCAAATTTTGTCAAGAATCTTCATAGAGTGCTACGCAGCAGGTTTTTATACCATTATTACTCTATGCAGTTGTGGCTTTTCTTCTTTTGTTATCTAAAGCTATATAACTTTATATCAATGACCAGGGAATATTGAATCGAATGAAGCCGAATTAATGATTCAACATGTTGAAGATGTACTTTTTATGGGGTCAAAACCTTTGTCTCAAGCTCTATTCCCATCACAACATCTGACAAATAGGGTGGTCAACTTAGAAAAGGGTGTTACATATTGCTATACTAAAGAGGGTCTGAATCCAAGTGATGAAAATTCAGCTCTTCTTCACTACATTCAGGTAAGCATATTTTTTCAAGTATAATAAGACATAATGATGAATGAAATTGTTAATTGTTGATTGTGGTATGGTGTGTATAATATTAATATATACAGGTACATCAGGATGATTTTAAGTTGAATATCAAACTTCAGCTGGTTGCTCTTATTGCTAAACAACCAGCCTTTCACCAACTTAGATCAGTTGAGCAACTTGGTTACATCACCGTGCTTATGCAGAGGTATATGAAATGCTTGCACTTGTTTTTATATTTTTATAAATGGCCCAAGTCTCATTTTGGATTTTTAATGAGAATCAATATTTATGAAATTGAATATATTAGGAATGATTCTGGCATCCGTGGAGTGCAGTTCATCATACAATCTACAGTAAAGGTGGGCATTTTTTTTTTTTTTTTTTTTTTTAATTTTTAAATTTGTATGATGTATGAGTTTATGAGTTGACTAATGTTGGGAAAATGGTCTCAAAGATTCCCAACAACCTGCTCAATGAAGATAATAGAAAAATAAGAACACAAATATACGTCACGGAAAAAACCATGTGCATCCAGAGAGAAAATTCACTATATGACAAATTATTACAATCACATGACACATAGACTAATCTCTGAAGCTACCCTTGTACTCTGTAAAGGTTTAACTTTTTCCACTATGAAACAAGAGAACAAAGGAATCAAATACTTAAAGTGTATTTGATTGGGGCACATTGATACCAAAGCCTTGGAATTTTTCTTATAAGCATGGAGCCCATTCCATCTTTTCCATTGTTATCAACATTGTTTTATTTTAGTCAATATCTTAACAACTAATCCAGTTTATTGGATTTTAACAGGGTCCTAAACATATCGAGTCAAGGGTTCAAGCATTTCTCAAGATGTTTGAGACTAAACTATATGAGATGCCAGATGATGAATTCAAGGTCACAAGACTTATTTGGAATTTTCGTATGAAAATATGAATATTGTTATTGATCTGAATATCTAATATAATGGTGCAGAGCAATGTTAATGCATTGATTGAGATGAAGCTTGAGAAGCACAAGAACTTGAGAGAAGAATCCGTATACTTTTGGCGAGAAATCCAAGATGGTACCCTCAAATTTGATAGGAAAGACCACGAGGTATGGATGTTTTTACAAATTTGCCCTTTGTGTCGTTTTCTCGAATACTATTTATCCAGACAGAATTTAATTGTTGGCAATGTAATTACATGAGACAGGTGGCGGCATTGAAGCAGTTGAGCAAGGCAGAAATGATCCAATTTTTTGATGAACATATAAAAGCGGGTGCACCACAAAAGAAGGCTTTAAGTGTGCAAGTGTTCTCTACCACACATGCTACAGAGGACACAGGAGATGCAGGCGAGGCCAAAATTGTAAATATTGAAGATGCTTTCAGTTTCAGGAGATCGAGGCCTCTTTACGGGTCGTTCAAAGGAGGTATCGGTCATATGAAGCTCTGAGGTATTTTATTTATTTTCAATCAACACAATTAAAAGAGCTTGCTTGTTACATATTAAATTATATGCACTATAATTTATGGATTCCAAGTTGTTTTCCCTTCAAGAATCATATGATTTATTCTCTTTTACTTTCATAATGACATATTTCCTTATTTATCTATACCTCACCTCAAAAGTACTTTTACTTTTCGCATAATAAGAACAATCATATTTATAACTTTCTCATGGAACCACTTCTATATTTTAAAATTATGCTGTTTCTAAAATCCTTTTTGGAAACATGGATTCGTCTTAGAAATTTGTTGCTGTATAAACGTATACATCTCAAAACTTGCTCTACTAGAAGACAATCCCTTTCAATTTTTAAGAAAGTTGATATCAACAATCGTGACAAATTTATCTTTCGTGTAAAACATATCAATATCTTACAGAATTTTGTTTTTATAAAATGTGTAGTAATATTACGTATTTAAGTTGGATAAAAGAAAACAAAGAATCTTACAAAACAATTATATATTTTAGAGTAAACTAGTAAGTTACTACCCCGTTTTGCGAGGGGACCGAACTTGCGTAACTACAAAAATATAGGGAACAAACCTACAAATATATAAAACTTATGTGTCAAAATGTGAAACAAAAAAAGTATAGGAGCGAAACATGGCAATATCTTGTGGGGGATGTTAGGTGCAAATTTTATATTAGGTTAGAACTATTTATGTAATTTTTTTAAACAAATTGATCATTTCTGTAAAAAAAAAAGATTGCATAATGATCTTTTCTTAGAAAATGAAAACAGTTTCCACGACCAAACGCTAAATGTCTTTATGGAAAACAGTGGCAAAAATCTAAGATTCATAAAAGTTACTGTTCATGCAATTAGATATAGAGACCATGGTTCTAAAAAACGCGTCATGGCGCGCCTCAAGGCGTGCCATGGCGCGAGGCGTGGTGTAGCCGTTATGAAAACGTCCAAGGCGAGTTTGTGAAACGTGGCGCCCAAATAACGTGTCAAGGCGCGCCTTATCGCGATATGGCGCGAGTTTTTTTCAAGGCGCGAGTTTTTTTTGTTTTTTTTTTTTTTAATTTTTTTATCGGGCCTAAAATAATTGAGTTTTTGTTAACTTTTTATATTAAATACTTATATAACACTTCTAAAAATACTTGATAAAAATCAATAATTATATGATTTAAAACTTTTAATATATATAAAATAGTCACGCCTTGAAAAACGTCATGACTCGCTAAGGCTTGTCATGGCTTAACTTTTACCTTGCCGCCAAGTCGCCTCACGTTATTTAGAACCTTGATAGAGACTAAATAATTACATGTTTGGTCATGGAGGTTTGACAAAAGTAACATTTTTAGTCCAAAAGATTCATTTCTCTCTCTCCCCCCCCCCCCCCCCCCGGCATGTGTCCACCACCTCGTTAACTCAATGACTCTTTTTTGCAAAGAAAAAAAAAATGATACATGGCTCTTTGCATCATCTAAATCCTTATAAAGGCAATAAAATTATCTTTAAACGAAGAACGCATGGTAGACTACGACACTACTTAAGTAATTAAGGGGTCGTTTGATAGTTACTGATTGGGTTAGAGCTGACTGGTTAGAAATGCTGACTGAGTCCATATCTGACTGAGTTTATGCTGTTTGATTATTTATCTGAATGATTGTGTTGAATGAAAAAAATAACCATATTACCCTTGTGTTGTCTCTTGTGCTGGATAAAAAAATTACAAAAACACCAATTATCATATAAAATCCAAATTAAACATACATCAATTAAAATCCAAATACAAAGTGTAATACAAAATCCAAATACAAATTGTCATACATAATAAAAAAGTGCATCATTTAACGTGAACCATTTGAAAGTAACTGATTAGAATCTGTTCACGCAAAGTAGTCATATAGTCAACGACTTCTGAACCTCATTCTCTATCTTCTATGTTTTGGCCCTCACTTCCTCCACCACCCACATTAGGAGTAACCATAGTGTTTTGTTCAAAGTTCGTAAATAATTCATCTTGAATATCGTAAATAATTCTCCGCGACCACAGCCCATGAGCTTGCTATTAGGCCACTACCCTCCCGGCCATTACTTGTTAATTCTTGTATACATGCTTCCAAAAAAGTTTTGTCCACCAATTCCGACTTCCAACAACTCTAGTTCTTTTACCTGTCATGTCAATTGTAAAAAAGAAAAAAAAAAGCTAATCATCCACATAACACACATTTACAAATAAATCAAGCATAAATGTGATTTCATCACATTTTTAACAGCATATACAACATAAATTTTGATTTCATACAAATAAATTTTGATCTCATAAGCATATAACATTTTTTAATTTCTGATTTCACACAAACATGTACAACATATTCAACATTTTTTGATTTCAGCAACCTAAAATCTGATTTTATTCAAACATTAGTTCATGTTAAAATCACACATTAGTTCATACAGAGAAAATCAGATTTCATACACAAATATTCATTCCTTCATATAGATAAAATCAGATTTCATAAACAAAAACACATTATGAATTGATTTTATGCTAACCCTTTAAACTAATTGAATTCAAGAATAATGAAAGCAGCAATTTCAAAGTTTGATTTCATAATGAAATCATTAATTTGACAACAGACATGAAGGGTTTTGTGATTTCAGAAAAAAAAAAGCAAAAAAAAAAAAAGTTAAGCAGAAATCTTACCTGCTCGTCGCCAGTGCAGAGGAGGAGTCGTCGGCGCTGTGTAAGTCGTCGCCGGAGAAGATGCGGCAGGAGGTGAACTCGCGATGGAGACGATCAGCAGGTGTTGGCGATGGAGGGGAACAGCTTTTGTCTAGGGTACTGGCGAAGGAGGAGAGTGAGGGCAAAGGGCAAAAAACGCGTAGCTTTATTTTCCAGTCAGGAGGTTTTTTTTTGCTTACCGGGTAAGTGGAATTGGCTGACCGAATCAACTATATTTTGTAATTATCAAACATCCGACTGCTGACCGAGTCAGCAGTCAGCACTGACCGGACCCGGTAAGTTTAAATCAAACAGCCCCTAAGTTTGTGAGATATATATATATATATATATATATATATATATATATATATATATATATATATGCATGTTGAGAGAGAGAGAGTCTCCCTATTCTAATAAAAGAATAGATTTATTCTATTTTTGTCATGTGTAATCTTATTAGACCTCCTAATTAATTTCATGTCACTTGTCAACCTTTTGATTTTGCATTTCAAATTTCAAATTTCAAATTTCAAATTTTACATTTCTCACTCTAATTACATTAAATTAATAATATTAAAATATAAATTAAAATAAAATTAATACAAATTATAAGGTCACATATTTATTTAAATAAATGATTATAATTTTATTTAACTAAAAAAATCTCTTAATTGATAGTTTATTTAAAATAATTGATTAATAATTTTAAGTTTTTACTATAAAAAATTAATTAATTTTGTAACCATGATTCTCACGGTTTATAAACTAGTATTTAATAAGAATCTATGAAATTGTGAAAATTAAGACCAAAATACTCTCGGATGCATGACACATCATGATGGGTCTTAAGGGTTCCACCTTAATGACACTTTTGGGTGAAGGGTGAACAATTAGTTTGGATTAGGGACCATCCTTGCAAGATTACATTATTCTTTTGTACTAAAGATGTAATTTAGACATTTAGTCTATATTTTATTTAATTCACCCGTTTTAGGTGATGGAGGAAGGTGGAGGGTGGTTGGAGAGGGAGACAATTTCCAATCAAATATTCTTTATAACAAATCCAAACTACCCGCAACTTTGTTGTTTGATTCGGTTAGATGGTCGTCTAATTCTTTTCTAACAAATAAAAATTTGGTTTTTATGGCTTAAGAAAGAAACCAGTTTCAGGATATTCAACCAATTCAAGTTCCCCTATTTCAATAACTGCACGATTTATAATCATACGCATATGAAGCTGCGTATACGAGAAACAAATACAGATCACTATATTGAATTACTAATACTACAAAAATGAATCAATGAATGTTTAGGAGTTCCTCCAATTTACATCGCCGAAGAAAAAATTATCTCTCTAGTATTGAAACTCATGCTCGCCTGAAACCGTCTAATTTTGCCGGATTCTTCTAGTGCTGGTGGCGCGTGAGATCTACAGCTGTTGTCTACGGAGTTTGAAGGAGGATGGTAATACAACCGGGCCGTTTGAGGACAGTGAGAATGAAATCTAGCCGCCATTCTCACCCCTAAATCCAATATCTCAACGTATTTCCCCATTTTAATTAACAAAAGCAACTCCTTCACAAACACAACTGAAACTGAATCAAACACCGGTGACGATGATATGTGATCAGAGCTGAGAGCGCCGGAAAGATGAGTCAGGAGAGAATTTTGAAAGGTTAAAGGATGTGGTGTGTGGTTTGGTTTGAAAAGCTAATGATTTAAAGGGTGTTGATGATGGACCATTTCTCTCTTCTTTCCCCTTCTCCTTTGACTTATTTTGGATCCCAAAGAACGCGTTAGGGGTTGGTCATCGGACTTCACAGAAAGTCAGAAACGACCTTTCTCTCCTTTTATTTTCAACTGTTAAATTTTTGTTTCTTAGTATTCTTTAAGTGTTTCTTGTAAGTTTTTGCATAAAATATGTGATTATTTGTTTTCAAAAGATAGTCATGGCTTAATATAATTTTTTTTTAAAAGATTAATATTATAGAAAGTATTTAGCTAATAACTAAATAATTTAAGATAAATTACAGCAAAATAACTAAAATTTTTATGATGGGATGATAAGTTTATGATAATTATGATGATTTGATGTTTTGATAAAGATTTCATGAAACTATGATGATTATGATCTTTTGATGAATTTATATTTGTTAAATTTAAGTTAGTCATTTATGTGTTTCATCTCATGCACAATGTTTACGGCTGAGACGACTTTGTATGGTTCAAAAACATTTGAGGTTTTTGAGGTTCATCACTTATCCATTTTATATGTTCATGGGCTTATTTTATCACTAAGCATATGAAAAGGATTTTTCATAAAAAAACACCAAGTTTTCACAAAAATTGATTTTTTTTTTTTTTTTTCGTCTAAAAGTGGACACTTTATTTTATCAATTTATTACAATTATGGCCACTTAAGTGGTCAACCAGGTTGGCAGCCGAAGTGTCATGCTGAAATGTCGGTTTTGATTATATGATACTTTATTTTATATATTCAGTTATTTTTGTGATAGGTATCCAAAATATATCGAATTTTGTAAAGTTTTCATAAGAATAAAACTATATCTCATACTTCATCATTGTTTAGCCTTGCATCTCATATACATCCAACGACAGTCATGAAACTAATATATATCTACCACCTTCTCACTCACACACACACACACACATATATATATATATATATATATATATATATATATATATATATATATATATATATATATATATATATATATATATATATCAACGACAATCAAATTTTGCTCCCTTTGATGCCACATTCTTCCGCATGATGCCTCCAACTCCATAGTCTCAATCATGGTACTTCGGTCTATACATGCTGCTGTACAAACCATCATGCACCAACATTACATACAATAGCTCCGTAAAAGCCAAGATTATAATGAATGCTTCCACTATCTTTCACCTCCACACTCTGTGCCTTCCTACGTTTATCTCCTTGCATGCAAACATGCATTTCAACTCTCAATTACCTCATTCAATCACCACATATTATCATTAATTTACTTGATGTGAAACCAAAAAGGTTACACGAAAGCAAGATCAGCGACGGACCATGCAACCAGAGAAGATGATCTAACGACGACAAGGTTGTCGTTCCTCCATGCCCTGAGGTGGTTGCCACATGTTAATTTTGATACTATTCCAAGAACAAAAGCTGGTATGGCAAACTCCAAGAACTGTGTTGATCCATTCCCTCCAAAACATGTAATAAAAAAGGTTATATACCGCATCAACTTGCTACAAGCAGATGATAGCTTACTAGGGTGGTATGACTTTCCATTGATGAACCTTGTTAAGACACCAACTAGCAAACCCCGAGGGGATAAATTACATAACAATGTTGGGGAACAACAATGGTGCAACTATGTTTCGTCCCATTGTTTGCGCCATTTTCGATAAGCTAAAAAGCTTGAAAATTCCAGATGTAGTAATCAAGTAAACCTCATGTTGATTTGCTGCATACTAATGTTTCATGTTTTCCATTAAGATTGAGTAACCCCACCACTCACTTATCATCGATACGCTTCTGGTTGTTTCTGAATGTTAATCTTGTACTTATTAGAAAACCATGTGCTTTAGGTTGTCTTTTGTTTTGGTATCTGTGTACTCAAGTGTATGAATTCTTATGTTGAATCATCTTAGAGTTTGCTATTTTTTTTGGAGAAGTTTGCTAGCTGCCAGGTTTGAGCTTTTCAATTTTAATTGTTTCTTGCAACTCTCTAACTTATTCTTCGATGGTTCATCTACCTAATTGAAAAACTGCCATGTCATGGAACTTTTTCGATTTAAACCTAATTGCTATTTTAAGATGATATGATCATGATGAGTTTATGGTGATTATGATTCTTTGATGATGATTTCATGGTACTACGATGATTATGATTTATTGATGAGTTTATATTTGTGAAATATATTAAGTTAATTATTTATGTGTTGCATCTTGTGCGTAGGGTTCATGGATGAGAGGACTTTATGTGGTTTAGACACATTACAAGGCTTTTTTAGGTTCATCACTCGTATCTTATGCATGTAAGCATATGGAAATGATGAAACATACCCAAGGATATGAAAGTTCATGGGCATGTTTCATCCCCATGTTCCTTGTGTGTTCCTGAGTTTGTTTGTATGGTCAAGACACTTTATGAGGTTTAGAGGCTTATCGAGGGAGTTTATAATTCTAGATAAGTTTTCGTTAATGAAGTGGCACGTGATGGATGAAACATGTGTATGGACACGCAGATAATGAGGGGTGAAACATGCCTATGGACATGTAAGGGCATGAGGGATGAAACAAGCCCATCATGTAATAACTCATAGTACTCATATTAAAGTATGCATTGTCCAAGGCGTCAATATACCCAAACTGGATCTTATTGTTGTGATGAGTCTCTACTTCATCCCTCATGTATCACATTCCTAGCAAAAACTTATCAAGAAACATCAATGCCTTCGATAAACCTCCAAACCTCGTAATATGTACGAACCACATAAACGAGCATCGGTACATATAAAATTATATGAGGGATGAAAAACACCCATGAATATAAAAAATGTGTTTGTGATGAACCTCATGAACCTAAAAAGTAAATAAAAAAAGAAAATAAAAACTTGTAAAGTGTCTATACCACACAAAGTCATCTCACCCATGAACCTTATGCATAAGATGCAATATGCATGGATATGATTAACTTAACATCTTTTAGCATGTAATTTTATAAAATAAAAATTTACCATCTAAGTATGGAGAAATATCATAATCACTATAAACTCATCTTCAAATCATCAAGGAACAACATCTACGTTAGTAACAAAAAATACAAAATATTAGGCCTTTTGTGAAAACAAAGGTTGAGTCTTGTTTGGAAAAAAAAAAGTCAAACGTGAGCTAACCAGAAACCAACTAACTTTGCCAACAAAGGAAAAAAAAAGTATTCAACTCTTAAGAGTTTTTCTTGAAAAATATTGAAAGTTTAGATTTAAATTGAAAAAGTGAAAACTATATATAAATATTTACTCCACATTCCACACCATTTTGATTTGTATAGGATCATAATCGTGAAAATTTCAGCTACACAAAATATCATGTTGATAAAAAAAAATACTCATCTTTACCAAAAAGAAAATTTGTATACTTAAAAATGATGGTATATTACAAAATAAAATGACATAAACAAACACTGCCTTATAATACTAAGGGTGCATCAATATATATATATATATATATATATATATATATATATATATATATATATATATATATATATATATATATATATATTTGATCCGGTGAAAATTTTTTTTTGGTAGAAATGTAACAAGTTTTTTTCTATATATTTTTTTGACGAACAAAATAAATGAATAAAAAATAACATGATTCACAAAAAAAAAAAAATCTCAAAAAAACACCTCGATGATTCATTTATACAATGATTTTATTGTTATTCATTAAAATTGTCATACAAATGAAGTTTTTCTTAATTTACTTAAAAATGAATCATGAAGATATTTTTTTGAGAATTTTTTTTCTTGTGAATCATCTAATTATTTATTTTGTTTGTTCGCTAAAAAAATATGTAGAAAAAAACTTCTAAGATTCCTAGCAAAAGTTTTCCTTCTTATTTGATCTTTTATATATATATATATATATATATATATATATATATATATATATATATATATATATATATATATATATATATATATATATATATATACTTTTTAGTTGGTGATGCTTATATATAAAAGTCAAAACAAAGATGGCATTTAAAAGTCAACTTTAAAAAAGTCAATGACAATATAAAATCGTGCTAGTCAATTAAACATACAATTACCAAGCATGTTATTACATCATCATTCATCATCAAATACAACTTTCATTTGCAAAAAGAATAAAAAAAACGACAACAATGATTATGTAAATTACCAAAGCATATATCTATTATATTATAGGTTTAACGACTTCTAAGGATTATATATTTAATTATTTAAAATATCTTTACATATATGAGTCTAATGGTCATACATTTAAAAAAATAAATTTAACTGTTCTCTCTCTCTCTCTCTCTCTCTCTCTCTCTATATATATATATATATATATATATATATATATATATATATATATATATATATATATATATATATATATATCATCTCTAATCATATATTTTATTTACACCAAAAAAAAATATTTCTAGTACATTTTTTTTTAAGTTACCAAAAAATATATTTTTAGTACATTCCTTTTAAACTTTAAAGTTATATAGATAAAAAAACATGTTACACTTATTAGTTTTTTATAATTTTTTTATATCGTTTTTTAAATAACTTTATAAAATATACTATTGTAAAATCATTACAAAACAAATTATATATATATATTATTAACTCGAATCATTTGTTACATTATTAAAAACAACATTTGTTAACTAATAAACTATATTTATACGACATTTGTATATAAATATTATATTTTATGTGTTAATTTTGTGTTTTATTAGAGTATTTTTGTAACGGCAGTGTTAGTATATGTTTGGGATTATCCTAAACTGAATTTCTTGTAAACTGAATATAGGATAAAAATATCGGTTCGGAAAGTGTTAACACGATCCAAGGGGTATCCAGATCTCCACGATAAACCTTACCCTCCTTTCTAACACAAAATTATGCAAGTAATAAAGTGTGAATTGAGAATGAAATTACACCAAAATAATGTAAAAATGAGATTTAAAATGGTATTGGAGATGCCAAGTCCTAGATTATATTCATTGAAATGTTCTCTTACTGTATATCATTCATTCATGTGTATTAACTTAATCAAAATAAAGAAAAATAAATAAATAAATTATATGTACATACAAAGTTGATTGGCAATTCTATTTCTATGTCTAACAAAAAGTTATATGGGATGAATCACTTGAATGTATATTATTAAGCATGTTTTACGATTTTTACCCGGTTATCCTAGAAGATATATCCATCATAATTTGGGTACTAATATTTTAAGTTTTTATCAATTTACACAATGAATAAAGTATCCTATAACAATCTAAATATATACAAGATGATGAAGTTTTAGTAACAAGTTAAAATATCATTTCATAATTATGTCATGCAGAAATCTTTTTATTACACATAACAATAAAAAGTTAAAAACATGGTTACCTAAACAGAATAACTTTCATCTCATTTTCCCTACCTAAATTAACAGTTCTTTGAAAGTTTTTCCAAATTACATCGCCGAAGAAAAAATAATCTCTCTAGTATTGAAGCTCATGCTCGGCTGAAACTGCATGCATTTCCCGGATTCTTCAAGTGCCGGTGGCGCGTTAGATCTACAGCTGCTGTCGGCACAGTTAGAAGGAGGGTGATAGTACAGACGAGCAGTTTGAGGACAGTGAGAGTGAAATCTAGCCACCATTCTCACCCCTAAATCCAACATCTCCACGTATTTCCCCATAATTATAACTATCACAGGTCCGACGATACTCACGACTGACTCACCTGGAATAGATTCTAAAACTGGTGAGCGCGAGATCTGATCGGTTCTGATAGCGCCAAAAGCATGCAAAAGAGAAAGAGAGAGAGAGAGAGAGAGAGAGAGACTTTTATTTGTGATGTTTGAGTTGCTTTGAGACAAGGGAGGAATCAGAGGATTTATAGCGTGGCGGTGGCAGACGATCGAATTGAAAGCATCTTCCTTCCGTTTTCATTTGACTTGGACCTTTCCACTTGTCTTCTCTAGTGGCTTTGACCCTTTCTATAAAATATTATGTTTTCATTTTCATGTGTCTTGTGCACTTTAAGGCTCAAATCGCCCAACACATACTATGCCAATTGCACATGTCAAATGCCGACACAAGCTAGTTGGCACCGCTTGAACCTTACAACACCACCAAGAAATGACTAATGACATTTATTGTTTTGAGTAACCTTGTTCAATTATTTGGTGTTATTTTTTTTAACGGCATTTGGTATATTAAGTAATTTGCATTTTAAATTTTGGTTATTTGCAGCTATATTGAATGCAAGTTGTTGGAAGTGGTGGATGTTTTAAGGAAAAAAAGAGATGAGCATTGCTTGAATTCACTAGAGATAGTTGTTTAAAGCACCATTTTTCTATATAACTTCTTTTCGTCTCAACCGGTTTGGGGCCTCTAAGTAAACCAAAAATTTGGGGCCTCTTGTCAAATATGGAAAACTGAAAACTCAAATTCCTTCCAACAATCCAACTTGATTCATTGATCTGTTGTAATCAATGAACAATGGAATAAAAAATCAGATAAATGAAAAAATAAGAACCGAAAAGTATTAACCCACGGAATAAAAAATCAGATCAAGAAAGATTCATTCTTGTTTGAATCTGCTAAAGAACAAGAGATGTCATATAGTCAGACAACTCAGAAACGATTTTGATTGAACATGGTCACACCAATCCGCCTTCAATCAGGATTTTTAAAACAAACATGATTTTGATCGGAAAAAAATAAATTCCGATTCCATTCCAATTCCACAAACCAAAGCCAAATAACCCTAATCAACTTTAAGTATTAACCCTAATTAGATAATCAAATGACAACATGACAGATAATGGAAAAATAAAAACTGAAAAGTGAAAAAACTGCAAATATATTATCGTTTCAGTGATACTGAGAGTATGTGACAACCTTAAATGGAGAATGAAGAAGTCGAGAATGGAGAAGGAAGAAGAAGAACAGAATAGAATGTATTTCAACGGTTCAGACTTCAGAGTGTTCAAGCCGAGAATGGAGAAGGAAGAAGAAGACCAGTAATCGTCACTTATACAATAAGAAGAACATAACTTCTTTTGAGGCGTTAGGCGTGCAACGATTCCAGGAAAGGCTTGCAGGGAATTTGATTTTTTTGGGAACAGCCAACTGGAATATGGACGAGGTAATCGGAAATTGGGTTTAAGTGGGGCCCCTTAAAATTAGGGGCCCTAAGCCCTATCTTTATTTATCTACACATAAGGCCGACCCTGTTTCGGGAAATGCCTCCTATGATACCATTGACTGAAATCAGTTACAAATATACCCCATCAATCTGTCATGCACCCTACAAGCCTACAACACATATCAAAGAGTTTCAAGTGTTAAACCCAAAAAGAGATATGAACCTAGCATTGAGAACGACATGTGGTGAAGAGGGGTTTCATATTATAACCATAAAAACAGTGAAAATCAGGCTTGAAGCGGTATATCATGCTAAATATGGTAAATGGTGGATCAAGGGTACGAGAGATGAATGTGCTAAGCTTTTTCAAGTCGATCTGTAAGTTAGTGGACAAACACACTTGTTCAAGAATACATATATCTATGTACCCGACCTTTTCAAGCCACCAATAATGTGTTTGTTCATCCCAAAAAAGGATTTACCGGCTGATGGAAACGGAAAAATGTTGTGGGGACAACATAATTGCGATCTTAACAATCGATCCAATGTTTATACTTCCTACTCGTTAGCATGGTGGGTGAAATGTACAACTTTTAAGGGGCCTCTTAAAGAAGGTTTTTTTTTCAAACTCCATGTGTATTGTTGCAATCTGGAAAAGGCGAATCTGAAAACAATATTTTATTTTTAGAATGGTAGACATTTCATTAAAAACCGATGGGATATTGACCAGAAAATCAAGTACATGAAGTCAAGAAACAAACAGATTTAGTATACACCAAATAAAACAAACAAAATCATCTAACACAACTCAAATAGTGGCTAAACTACATATGAAGACCACCGTAAAGATGTATAACTATGATTGGTTTCGGTAATTCTTCATCGCCATCTGTTATGTGGTAAGATCCGTGACAACCCGGAACTTCTATTTTGTACAACTATTCAATTCAGTCAATGTTAAACTTGTTTCTGTTGTCTTTTAGCACTGTTTAAGGGTTCGTTTAAGTGTTCTAAGCTTGAGTACAACCAAGGTTGAGATTAGGGATGAGTTATCAAGTCGTAAGAGTAGCAAATCGGGCATACACTCCTTTAGGAGGAGTGTACGGTCGTACACATGGGTGTACGACCGTACACCCCCCCATGGCCGCACACTCAAGGTGGTGGGTCACCCACCCCTATATATATATATATGAGTAGACCCCCTTCCTTCATTCCTTTCTTCTCTTGGCTGCACACTACTCCCTTCTCTCTCAAGTTTCTTCAACCGTGAACCCTCCAAGGCTTCAAAAACGTGAGTATTCCATCCTCTAGCTTGTTCTACATGAAAGACCTATTGATCTAAGCCTTGATTCATCAAATTGCATCATGTTCTTCATCCTTTGAAGGAGTACGGCCACACACATTCATAAGGTTGGCCGTACACCCCCTTAAAGGCTCTCCAAAGTGAGAGTTTGGCCCCTATCTTCTAGTTGGACATGATCCTAGCGTTGATGCACCTTAAAGTCCACAAATTTAGCATGAAAATGAAGGGGTACGGCCGTACACCCCTTTGTACGGCCGCACACACCTCCTAAGGCCGTAAACCCACTTTTATGACCTTTATTGGCCTCAAATTTACACTAGAACCAAGCATGGGACCTAGAACACTTCTTGGATGCTAGTTAGAACCTTGGAAACATCTCAAAAGCACATCTCATCATGAGTGTACAACCGTACACTAATGGGCTACACACCTGTGGCCGTACACACCTTTATGGTGGCCGTACACCTCCCTCACTCAATCTCATATGATTTTAGCACCTAGTTCAAGTGTTTCCAAGTCCTTAGGGTGGTTTCCTATCATGTCTAGTCGTGAAATACCCTAATTTGAATCATATATGTGTTATTACATGCTAAATAGGATCCAACTGTGTTCGAGGCTTCACTTGACACTCAGAATCTCATATCGATCCTTCATACTAGCCACTCACTCGAGGTGAGTTCATACCCCTACATTTTTCGAGTTTTTAATATTTTCAGGGGGGAATACAAGTAAAAGCACAAGTAATCTTGTGTTCAAATATATCATTTTGTTTAATATATTTCCATAACTCATATACATCGAATATAGAAATCAGTTTTACAAAGCGTGTTAGGATACAAACCTTGCAAAAGCATTTTTCAAAACTAAGGAAATAAACTTATGAATCATGAAACAAAAGATATCGTGTTAATTAACTAAGTGGAGGACTACCTCTTATGAACCAGTGTCTCCTGGAGGGAAAGCGTGATTTTTGTGTATAGATCTATACGGGACTGACTATCCCGCACCTTGCTGCTAGCAACAGTAGGACCGGCAGGTCTACGGGTGACAAAGTCATAAAGGATACTGGTGCCCGATTCGCACCATATCAAGTTAATGTATGGTCATAAAGCTCGCAATGTAGATAACAACGATGTATTTACGTAATAATAGATCGAACGAACTAACTTCAGGGTTAATAACTAAGTGATCATAGGGAGGTATTAACAATACTTTCAGGATTTAGATCACTACGTTTTCAATTACTTTTATTTATGTAATAAGACTAATATACATCACTGGGAGTAGCCAGGGTTTTCAAAAGGAACAATGCTTAAACAATATAAGTATGGTAGATACTTGTACTTTCCGATATAGAACGGGTAATTCAATAACTTACACATATGGGAAATGTAGGATTTTCCAGGGTAAACATAAGTATTTTGTAAACAGATGGTTTATTTATCAACTAACGGATATTCAAATTTCTTCCATCACTCCTGGGTTTATGCGTGTCTAGTATGACCAAAGAAGTAATAGAAGAAATTGGTTTAATCATATTTTCATAAGAAAATATGGGATTTTCTTGAGAAACACTTTCAACAGATATCAAGAATCATTTTACTTAAGGCTTATACATTTATTACACCAGATAGTATAAGGTTTTCTGTGAAAGATATTGCACTTTTTAAAAGAACCGAGAACCGTCTTTTTAAAACAAAATGCTTATGAACTCACCGGCTTTATGCTGATACTCTTTCAAAACTTACTTGTATTCTCAGGGCTCTAGTAGACAGGTACACTCACGAAGTTTTTGAGAAGACTGCCTAGTACCGTACTGCGACTCCTGTCGTCTTCTGTATCTACTTTGATGTTTGAATTCGAAATGTTTAAAATATCTATGTAAAACTTATACTTATTAATGCAATGGTTGGCTGTACTTTGATTACTATAATTCATGTGTTGTGATACTTACATGACGTCCTCCGCCCCCGAACGTTTCCGCCGTTCCGATTTGGGGGTGTGACAGATTGGTATCAGAGCATTGTTTATAGTGAACTCAGTATATCAATCATAAAAGATATATACAACTATAAACACATTGGGATAAAAACACTCTGACCAAGAATTACACTTTAAAAATATGTCAATATTTTATAAAAGTATAAATATATTCAGAATATGTATATACTAGAACGAAAGAAAAGTATTTGGATGTTGGACACTATGGTTAAACCTGGACAGTTATGTAATCATGTCTAGGATCAATATAGCCTGATCAACTATATTTATTCGAGACATGACCAACATGTGCTTGGGAGTGACTGTGGTGTTGCAGCAAGCCTAAAACTTACCAAGTATATATACACCAGATATCGGTAGAACAAAAACATACGACTTAAAATACTATAGGAGTATTTTAGTTACTATAAGATAACAACAAAATATCAAGCATGCAATTAAAATACTATAGGAGTATCATTAGACTCGACGTTTATTGACTATCCCTTTCACCTCTATTCTTGCGTAAATAGCATGGCTGGATTCTATCTTTTTGGCGACCCGTACTTTCCCAACCAAGGAAATAATGGATGGCTCAAGGAAGATCCAGAAGAAAATCATGAAATTTCTTTGGACGATGACTTCGCCGAACAATTTCCTGAAGGGACTGACTCAGAACCCGAAGTCGAGAACCTACCTCAAGTGGCCCCAATACCAAATCCTAACCACTGACTTGAATTCCAAGGTCCAACGCCTATGTGGGTTGGGAGTTTGAATAGGTGGAGCCACGAGCAAGGCCAACCCCTCCCATACAATGGAAACCGCAACTTCTACAATCTGAACGAAGGAGGCCCCGCAGACAGGGCCCTTCCAATCCTGATACGTCGAGTGGCTTGCAATGTTGAGCTAGGTGCGACAACCCTTCAGCGAACTGTGGAACTCGAAGCGGATTCAAGCACCAGCACGGATCGCATTCTTCGCCTTGAAATTGCTCCTGGGAGAGCTATGAGGGACAATGAAGCTCTGCAGCGAGAGTTAGCTGCAACCCGAGCTGAAGTCATGGAGCTCCGAGCACGCCAGTCAGTATACGAGGGACGCCTACTGGGTGTGGAGCGTCAGCTGGCCGAATTAAGGTTTCACCTGAGGGGTGCCCGTCGTCGATAGGAAATACTCTACTTGTCCTTTCTTTTGGTTTAAAGAATAGTTTTCATATCTATGCTCTAAGTAGCTCTTTTCCCTGTAGACATTTCTGTCTTGCAAGTACTGTTTCACTAGTTCTTTATGTTGTCAAAATTTTCCCTCTGTTGGTATGCTGTAGACCTACTCCTAGGTCAAAATTTCCGAACTCTGTATAATCTCAATACCAACTATAGTGACAACAATCTTATTCCAGTTAAAAATCATCATTATCCAAAAATATATCCTAGATCGGTAACATGCGAACTAAGTAACTCTATCAAAGCTATACCACTGTCTCATCCTTGAAATTTATGATTGGGAAATGCCACCTCACGAGCATCTCATCAGGAATTCATTCAAGAATAGCCAATTCGAATCCAAAAGTTTATTTCATAAAGACTTCCTTTATGGATGAAACGCAAGAAGTTAAAGACCTCGAGAGCATCCCCGAAGTCTGCAACTTTCCTGATGTTTTCCCCGAAGATCTTCCAGGGATTCCTCCCGAGCGCCAAGTCGAGTTTCGTATCGACTTAATCCCCGGAGCTACTCCTGTAGCTAAATCTCCCTACCGTTTAGCGCTGGCAAAAATGCAAGAGTTATCCAGCCAGCTCAATGAACTGATTAGCAAAGGATCCATAAGTTTATTTTATGTGAGCCTTATTATGAATTGTTTTCAAATCTTTTCGAAAGATTGAAAATCGATATCCACCAATCGAAGGTAACTTAGTTCGGATGACACTCGGTCTCTAACCATTCTAGAAACTTATTTCTATTCTTGCTAGGACTACATCATAGGGATGTAGGTCGAATCATTGAGAACCAGATAACAAAATGGAAAATTTTTCATGCATATATAAACATTTAGTATACATCCAGAGGCAACCATTGTTGCTCACAAGCTCATTTTCTCAACATGTAGCAGATCATGCCTCCGAAGAAACGTAGCCAACCCACCAGTAAAACACCAACCCTTCAGATAGATTCTGCTACGTTTCAAGCTGCATTCACAACAACCGTAGCAGCTGTCATGACTCTCCTTAATACTAACAACGCAAATGTTAGTGGAAATGTTAATGGAAATCTTGATCGTGGTGATAACCAATTTCAGCAACAAGTGCCTGCTGGTAAAGACGCACCGGACCTCAAACCTAATATCCTGAAACGAAAGTTCGGGAATGAGAAAGGGAATTGTTCAACTCAAGGACCTACTGAAAGGCAACGAACTGGGGCAGTCAACACCCCCGCCAGCCCTGCTATTCCAACACCAACCACACCATACTTGGGAAACCTCCCATACTGCAGCGAATGCAACTACCATCATTATGGAGTCTGCCGAGTGTTGCATTGCATTAGATGCAACAAGAAGGGACACACCGCCCGCATCTGTAGGACCACAGTCGAGTTCATCACTTCGACTACCAATGTTGGGACTAGTCCAATATGTCACCTATGTGGTGGAGTAGGACATTTCAAGAAAGACTGTCCAACAGAGAAGAACGACGGGGAAGCAGGAGGAGTTTGACCCCAGAGAATGGGGAAGAATCAAAGGACCCTGCTATATTTTGGTACGCTTTCAAAACCCCAATAATTGTTTATAATTATGAATACTCTTTCGTTCAAACTAAATCACAACATCCATATAAAATTTGAAGCCCTAATGGGTAGACTATGATGGCTTAGTGTATACGTTAGGGTCAAGTATAATTAAGATCTGTAGACTTATAGTGAGTGATTTCACCTCATTTCTTGTTCCTTGATTGGTTAAGGATTTAGGGATGGGTTACTCAGTCAAAGGTCTTACCAATATTAATTACACATGACTTTTATACCCCAAGCGATTATGGAGAGACTTAGTAAGAATCATTTCATAAAGAGTCCACAATTTCAAAGTATCAGAACCCTCGTATTAGTAGTACCCGCCAACCTCGAATCAAAAACAGAAAACACCATAAACATACACCCAGAGGCACCAATGTTCTAACAAAACGCCCCCTCCGAACTAACTTAACGCGCGATTCTACGACGTCATCCGGCTTAGTCCGACTGAGACTACGTCATACCAAACCCGCTGGTCACCAATGAGACCCTTTGTCTTAAACCGCTTGAATCCCAAAACTCTCGTCACTCATAACGGCAAACTAGATGCGAACTTCGAAAATTCATCTCCCTTCAAAACCCGAAAGTATTCATGCGAAGAGTATGGCATTTTCGATAAGCTAAAAATCTTGAAAATTCCAGATGTAGTAATCAAGTAAACCTCATGTTGATTTGCTGCATACTAATGTTTCATGTTTTCCATTAAGATTGAGTAACCCCACCACTCACTTATCATCGATACGCTTCTGGTTGTTTCTGAATGTTAATATTGTACTTATTAGAAAACCATGTGCTTTAGGTTGTCTTTTGTTTTGGTATCTGTGTACTCAAGTGTATGAATTCTTATGTTGAATCATCTTAGAGTTTGCTATTTTTTTGGTGAAACTCAGGTACCCTACCAATCCTAGAGAAGTGTCTATCCGATGAGACACTTGTGATGCCCTTCATCTTCTTCCAAGTCCAGGAATTATAGTCCATGTTTGAATTTTGGGACGAAATTCCCTCTAACGGGGGGATGATGTGACAACCCGGAACTTCTATTTTGTATAACTATTCAATTCAGTCAATGTTAAACTTGTTTCTGTTGTCTTTTAACACTGTTTATGGGTTCGTTTAAGTGTTCTAAGCTTGAGTACAACCAAGGTTGAGATTAGGGATGAGTTAGCAAGTCGTAAGAGTAGCAAATCGGGCCATACACTCCTTTAGGAGGAGTGTACGGTCGTACACATGGGTGTAAGGTCGTACACCCCCCATGGCCGCACACTCAAGGTGGTGGGTCACCCACCCCTATATATATGAGTAGACCCCCTTCCTTCATTCCTTTCTTCTCTTGGCTGCACACTACTCCCTTCTCTCTCAAGTTTCTTCAACCGTGAACCCTCCAAGGCTTCAAAAACGTGAGTATTCCATCCTCTAGCTTGTTATACTTGAAAGACCTATTGATCTAAGCCTTGATTCATCAAATTTCATCATGTTCTTCATCCATTGAAGGAGTATGGCCGCACACATTCATAAGGTTGGCCGTACACCCCCTTATAGGCTCTCCAAAGTGAGAGTTTGGCCCCTATCTTCTAGTTGGACATGATCCTAGCCTTGATGCACCTTAAAGTCGACACCTTTAGCATGAAAATGAAGGGGTACGGCCGCACACACCTCCTAAGGCCGTAAATCCACTTTGATGACCTTTATTGGCCTCAAATTTACACTAGAACCAAGCATGGGACCTAGAACACTTCTTGGATGCTAGTTAGAACCTTGGAAACACCTCAAAAGCACATCTCATCATGAGTGTACAACCGTACACTCATGGGCCGCACACCCATGGCCGTACACACCTTTAGGGTGGCCGTACACCTCCCTCACTCAATCTCATATGATTTTAGCACTTAGTTCAAGTGTTTCCAAGTCCTTAGGGTGGTTTCCTATCATGTCTAGTCGTGAAATACCCTAATTTGAATCATATATGTGTTATTACATGCTAAATAGGATCCAATTGTGTTCGAGGCTTCACTTGACACTCAGAATCTCATATCGATCCTTCATACTAGCCACTCACTCGAGGTGAGTTCATGCCCCTACATTTTTCGAGTTTTTAATGTTTTCAGGGGAGGAATACAAGTAAAAGCACAAGTAATCTTGTGTTCAAATATATCATTTTGTTTAATATATTTCCATAACTCATATACATCGAATATAGAAATCAGTTTTACAATGCGTGTTAGGATACAAACCTTGCAAAAGCAGTTTTCAAAACTAAGGAAATGAACTTATGAATCATGAAAGAAAAGATATTATTTTATAAGGATTCATGTTAATAACAAAAAGGGTTTCCTGTACTATTATTCGTAAAGTCGTTAATCTAATTGGAGACACGTCCTTGGGTGCTTACAAACTTAACTAAGTGGAGGACTACCCCTTATGAACCAGTGTCTCCTGGAGGGAGAGCGTGATTTTTGTGTATAGATCTATACAGGACTGACTATCTCGCACCTTGCTGCTAGCTACAGTAGGACCGGCAGGTCTACGGGTGACAAAGTCATAAAGGATATTGGTGCCCGATTCGCGCCATATCAAGTTAATGTATGGTCATAAAGCTCGCAATGTAGATAACAACGATGCATTTACGTAATAATAGATCGAACGAACTAACTTCAGGGTTAATAACTAAGTGATCATAGGGAGGTATTAACAATACTTTCAGGATTTAGATCACCACGTTTTCAATTACTTTTATTTATGTAATAAGACTAATATACATCACTGGGCGTAGCCAGGGTTTTCAAAAGGAACAATGCTTAACCAATATAAATATGGTAGATACTTGTACTTTCCGATATAGAACGGGTAATTCAATAACTTACACATATGGGAAATGTAGGATTTTCCAGGGTAAACATCAATATTTTGTAAACAGATGGTTTATTTATCAACTAACGGATATTCATATTTCTTCCATAACTCCTGGGTTTATGCATGTCTAGTATGAACAAAGAAGTCATAGAAGAAATGGGTTTAATCATATTTTCATAAGAAAATATGGGATTTTATTGAGAAACACTTTCAACAGATATCAAGAATCATTTTACTTAAGGCTTATACATTTATTACACCAGATAGTATAAGGTTTTTTGTGAAAGATATTGCACTTTTTAAAAGAACCGAGAACCGTCTTTTTAAAACAAAATGCTTATGAACTCACCGGCTTTATGCTGATACTCTTTCAAAACTTACTTGTATTCTCAGGGCTCTAGTAGACAGGTACACTCCCGAAGCTTTTGAGAAGACTGCCTAGTACCGTACTGCGACTCCTGTCGTCTTCTGTATCTACTTTGATGTTTGAATTCGAAATGTTTAAAATACCTATGTAAAACTTATACTTATTAATGCAATGGTTGGATGTACTTTGATTACTATAATGCATGTGTTGTGATACTTACATGACGTCCTCCGCCCCCGAACGTTTCCGTCGTTCCGGTTTGGGGGTGTGACAGATTCGTCTTCTAATTAGATTACAAATTCATAATGACTGACCATTTCCATTAATTTGTAGATTCGAATGTTTCAAAATTGTTTGTGGTTTTTGATCAAGTGAGACGGTGCTAACCTCAAAGAGGAATACTCGGGAACCATGTTCTAAACGGTTTCCATAACAAAAACATCCAAATATTGTACCTTGCCTATTTAGTAGGAAAACAGAGAGTGGGGAATCACGGGTTTGATTTTTGAGGTTGAGGGAATGCATTGGCCATTGGTGATATGGAGAACTTAGCAATCATATAAGGCTATAGGAGTGGTAGCATGCTTAGCATGTTGCCACATCATATTTTTTCATGCCACATAGGCTAGAGGGAGTGCTAGCATCAAAGTTGTAAAAGGTAGGGAGTGGTGATGTGTTGGTTTAATAGATTTTATTTTGGTAAAAAGAATTGAAAAAAGAAAAGAAAAAAAATCAGCCAATCAAAATCCACCATCCCATTTTCTCTCTCCTCTCTCCTCTCACTATGTAGGTGACAAGCTCTTCTTAGCACCCCTAGCCATAGTAGGGGGTGGTGTAGCGCATGCTTAGCATGCCTTGGCGAGAGCTCCTAGCGAGCCCACTCCCGATGGCCTAAGAGCATTAGACATGTCTTCCTAAATAGCCTTGGAGTCAATAGCCTTTACACGCTTAACGATGTTCTTCTTTTCAAATTGGTTGGGAGTTTCCGGGTCGCGACTAACACTTTTTTGGTTAGGGTGATCAATGTCATTCATGGCCATCATAACCTTCTTTTCCCTTACCTACAAATGACAAGAACTCGATTTGGATTATTATTCTCAAGGTGTTGGAGAGCTCACGGGTGAAAGGAGTTAACCTTTTTCCCGGTTGTAAAAAGAGAGTAGGAGACGATTATCTTACTTCATTTTAGGAGGACTTGTGGATTCGAGATGTGGCTATCAAATTGAAGTTTCTAGACTTTTTTCCCTTGAGTTGGATAATAATATTATAGTTAGAGCCAAGATGCAACAACATTACATATTTGTATCTTTTTCATCGGAGGCCGAGAGATGGAGTTGAAGGTATCCGGTGAACTGAGCTCACAAACTTATTATTTTTGGTTGTGCTTTCTTCGAACCCAGATAAGTGAGTTTGGAGATTGCTTGGCTCTAATGATTTCATAATTCGTTCTTCGAGATTATATATTTACAAATAGACTCTGATTGTCACTAACGAACAAAGTGTTGAGTCTATATATCCAAGAATCATTATTGAGTGGTATTGATAATAATATATGATCCTATAGGGTCACACATTTATCAAGTTGACACATTTTGTATATTTATTATTAATATGATTATTAATAAATAATATCAATTCTAGTATTTAATTAGGGAATAATTATTGTTTTGTGAAAATAATAATTAAAAGAGAGTATAACTAGTTATTATATCATATGGTATGATAAAATAAGTCATGTACAAAGTTTTGGACACTTTGGTTAACCATGGTTATGTTAATGAGTTAACATACCATGGTTAATAAACTAGAATACAATTTTTGTCTTCTTTCTTAAGCATGGCCAGATTTTTCTAAGGCATGGTAGGTTGCTTGTCAACCTCCCACCTTTGTCACCCATGTTTCTAAAAGGCTACCAATATTTTATCTTATTATAATCTAAATGTATGTCTTGTATATGAGTGTATAAGGAGGGCCTGTGCATGAATTTTTGGCTAGTTTTTTTTACTCTCTTATTCTTCCTTTCTTCACTATAAAATCGTACGTAGTAAAGAGCTCTCTCCATTTGAAGTTTGGTGCTTTACTTTGGTGATTAAAGCTTCCTTGAGTTTTCTCCTTTAATGCTTATTTGAGTTAGAATACATAAAAGCTTAAGACACTCAAGAATACAAGAAAGAACTAGCATTACAAGTGCCTTAATCTTCATGGTGGATACTTATAGAGAAAATCATACTCTTTGATTTTTCTATCTTCATCACCACCCCAAAACCAAGTGAGTTTAAAGACTTCAAAAGTTGTCATTCTAAAACAATTTATGGTTGTTTTAATATCATTCTAACATCCATAAATGGATCCTAGATGGTTTGGTTTGTTATAAACTCAAAAATAAACTTGTTATTTGTAACATTTTCGTTGACCAGTTTTTGTGAAAAACACACTTATATTTTGTATCAAAACCCATCACAAAGAGCTTTTAGCCCAACGATATTAGGTTTTTCCCTCCTGACTTGAGGTTGAGGGTTCAAATGCCGTATATGACATAGATGAAATTAGAAGTAGTTCATGAGTCTATTAGATTTGTCGTTTTAAAACAAATTGACACTAACGTTCCTACTCAGTGGCGTCGATTTATTCTTATCAATGTAAATTTTATGGTTTGGCGTTTATCTTTGAACAAACTCCCTACTAGACTTAATCTTTCTATTGGAAGGATTGATATCCCCTGGTGATGTGTCCAATTTGTGATAAGGTCAGATTTTGTGGCTCATTTGTTATTTAGTTGTCATGGCACTGGTGGCATCTATGTACTTATGGGGAGATGGTGGCACATTCATGTGTCGGCTATGGATTCTTTTTAGGAGTAGTTAGTGTGGTTTTCTACCTTGTGGTTGCATAAAATGAAAAAGGATTTCATGGAGGTGATTTTTTTGGACTATGTGGTAGCATTTGTGGCTTTTTCGAAATTCCCTTTTGTTCGGTGTAGATAGACCTAAAAAGATCTATTTTTTTTTATAAAAATGTCACTTAAGCATTTCTTTGGGTGAATAGTAGGAGTAAGACTATGGACCTTAATTGAGTTTCTTTGCTTCAAGACTCATTATTGATATTTCCTCCATGTAATCGGTTTTGTTTTTGTCTAGCTTCTTGATAGCTTACTTAAAGTTATGTTGTTCAAAAAAAAAAGCACAACATGGGTGATCTCAACATTTGCTCTTGAATTTGCGAGTTAAGATCGAAAAAAATAAAAGAGTGGAGATATTGTTTTAGGAGACATGCAAAGCATACATAATGTCTAATTTCCATTTAAGTTTGGCTAAGATATGACGTGTATTTCCAACATTATAATATAATGACCTCAAATAGTGTCGATTCCTTCCATTCATTATCGAGAAATTAATGGAAAGTAACAATAACGACACGTACTTACTGAATTTTTTTCATTGCACGATGCAACAATGGTATTTTCAATGTCGTAATGCTATATATATATATATATATATATATATATATATATATATATATATATATATATATATATATATATATATATATATATATGAGAACCACCCAATCAATTGATGGTCGTTAAACCATGGTCGATGGACAAACACCATGCCCATGGAATCATAATCATGTTCCATTCCAACGGAGGGTCTGATAATGAAAATGTGTAGTTGAAGCCAAAAGAAGGGGCATGCATGCGTTATGTGTCCATCTATGTTGCCGGTGGATTTGTCAAAACCGATATCATCAAATAGGAGCAAGTCTAAGTCTAACGTGAATGTTAGTCATTCATAAAATCAACAAATATCCCCCATTTTATTTGAATAACCCGTAAATGGTATGTTTATTAAATCGAATTGTTATTTGACGTTCATAAAGTTTATATTTTCTTGTTATACATATAAAATTTAATCGTACTTCAAACATCATACTCTTCATTTAGATATGACAATATACAAGTCAATAAGGAAAATTGATAATTTTCTTCTAATAAAACAAAATACAATAAACCTAAACCATAATAGACTTCTTCGTACTTATGGACCTAATGCTTCCATAAACAACCAAAGGTAGTTATGAAACAATAGGTAGAAATTTTCACCCTAAACCCTAGTGTTTCGTTTAATCGATATGTCATGTACCTACATTAAGGTCTAGGGACCAAGAGAAGTGAAGAAAAAAAAACACGAGTGATATATGATGATCTTTTTAATAATGAATTCTTCGATTGTTACTACCACGTAGGGATATATGATGAGCATTTGACTAAGTGGAACTGACCTGGAAAAAATTGCAACCGGAACCGTGGTATTCAGTCCGGTTCTAGGTTCTTCGTTTCCTACTAAATCGGTTACAAGTCCTTTGGTTCTCGGCATGTTTCGAGCCGGGTCCGGAACAAAACACATCCCTAAAGAGTACACTTACTTGTGGAACCGAACCGGAACTAGGATTATCGGTCCAGTTTCCGGTTCTCAATTTCGCACTAAATCGATTCTCGGTCTGGGTCTAGACCGATGCTCACCCCTACTACCATGTATCAACAAAACGAATGAAAAATTAAATGAACTAAAATAGACATTTACCTTTGGTACTCTGAAATATTTATATAAATCGTCTATGAAATACTATTCAAAATGTTGTAATTTCAAAATGTTGTAAACCATCACAACACCTTGAATACACGTTTTACCTACACAGTGATACAAAACACCTAGATCACACACCATTTTCATTCTAAAAAATGTTTCATTTTTACTAAAAATCTAACAAAAAAATTAAAAACACCAAAACAAAATAGATTCTCATACAAAAACATATCAATGTGCAATTTATTTGAAAAACCAGCAATAGTACATGATTCGGATTAAGGAATGAGGGAGAACTTTTAGAAAATGAGAGCAAACTAATAATTATATATATCCAAAATTCAAAATGGCCACGTTTCTACTTGTTAATTATTTTGGTTAATGCAAAGAAATAATTGGTCATTTTATATCCCTATGTTTTTTCGTTTTGAGTTCGATCCCTTTTAAGAAAATTTCTTGACTTCCGATCCGATCTCATTAAAAGTGGAAATTTTAGTACAACCCCAAAAGAAAACTACACATGATGGTTGCAAACTACTGAAGCTTATTAAAAGCTGAACCAATTTAATCTGCTACTTGTATTTGAATCGCAGGGAAAACAAATTGATATCATAAAAAATTGAATTTATATCTTTGTATTGCTAATACTACAAAAAAGAATGAACATTTCAGTGTATGAATCAACGAATGTTTAGGAGTTCCTCCAATTTACATCGCGGAAGAAAAAATAATCTCTCTAGTATTGAAGCTCATGCTCGCCTGAAACCGTCTGATTTTGCCGGATTCTTCGAGTGCTGATGGCGCGTGAGATCTACAGCTGCTGTCTACGGAGTTTGAAGGAGGATGGTAGTACAACCGGGCAGTTTGAGGACAGTGAGAGTGAAATCTAGCCGCCATTCTCACCCCTAAATCCAATATCTCAACGTATTTCCCCATTATAATTAACAAAACAAGAACGACACTCACAAACACAGGTGAAACTGAATCAGACACCGATGAAGATGGTATCTGATCGGATCGGAGATCGCCTGAAAGATGAATCGAGAGAGAATTTTGAAAGGTGAAAAGGTTTGTGGTTTGGGTTGAAACGCAGAGGGTTTATATGGTGTCTGGATGCAGCTCCTTTTGACTTGGACTCTTTCGCCTTTCTTTCCACTTCTTTGACCACTTTTTATTATACTTTTCAATTGGATTCCCTTTATTTTTTAACTCCATTTGCATTATATGACCCCTTTTATTTCTTTTTCTTTTATTCGTATTGAAGGTTGAAAATTGAACATTACAATTTTTTATAAGAAGGTAGCGTTTCACACGAACATATTCGATAAAATTAAGGGAAAACGACTTAAAATGATAATTTATTTTTCTATTTGTAAAGGAAAAATGAATGAAAATAAAAGCGGTGGCCGACAAGGCCCTTTTACCTAAATCCAATCTCTTGGGAAGCGAAGAGGACAGGTTTGAAAGTCGTTCGGTAAGATTCTCCCGAAGGTAGACATTTACCCAAGGCACTGATATTCTGACTCTCTCAATTACACGTGTTTGAGGGAGTTGAATGTCTTATTCTTATGAGTGGCCTATGTGAATATGAGCCAGGAGCAAGGATTCCTGAAAGTGAATTCCAGTGCAAGCCTGATATGAAAGTGGAGTTCAATCGTCGAAAGTGAGATCTCTTTTAGTCCGGTCTTCTTTTCTCTTTTGAGTCAGGTTCTTAAGACAGGACAGGAAATCGGCTTTTCTGAATATCTCTTTTCCCGCCTATGTTGTAGTTCGAGATCGAAACTGGACCTGAGAGAGACTAGACTAAATGTTTTTTTTTGTCCATATTTTCCCATTGAACATGTTGAACTGTTCAAAAAGCATCATTATGACGTGTTATCAGAGATATAACCGATTTCCGACGTATTTGACAACTCTAGCGATGCTTCGTTCATCTTCTTTGAGGAAACATTATTTTTCTGGCGACAAGTGAAAACTTTTTTTTTTCTGAAATCACACTCATGCAAATCTGGATTCGTTTTTATCTAATACATATACAAATTTGTAAAACAAGTTCATCCATGGTAGATCTAGCAAAACACAAAATCATTGTAATGATTTTCAATTTTTGAAATAGGGGTTGCAATTTCTGAAATAACACACACAAACACACTCAAATCTGAAGAAGCTCTCAGAAACACGATGAACAAACTGTGATGAACCAGACAAAGATTTGAAGAACACGATGAACAAACCCATCAGAAAAAGCCTAGATTTCGAGTTTATTTCAGAAGAACCCACCTGAAAGTCGAATTCTTTCCAAATTATGCTCACAAACTCAGACCTTCGGGTAAGTTATTTTTCAGAAATCGATTTTAAAAAAAAAAAAAAAAAAACCCACCTGAAAGTCTGAAACCCTAAAGTTCGAGTTCACTTTCAGAGGTTGAAATCGATTCAGTGGTTTAATTCGAACATAGATGAAGATAAATACACATACACACGATGAACACACATATACATACCTTCGATATGTTTGAACACGAACACGAGGGTTTTCATGACGAGTTTTGAACACAAATCTTGACATTTCGTCAGACCTTCAAGAACACGTCAGACCTTCAAGCTCGATTTTGGGAAAACCTTCACATGTGAATGTGTTCATCTTCAAGGAACCCAAAACACACCAAATCGATTTCTTCTTTGTTCTTGGAAATCGATTTCGGGGTTTGAAAACCCTAACTCAAATTAGGGTTGTTCTTGAGTTAGATTTTTGGTCTTTGTGTTTATGGAAAACACACACAGAACAATAGGTATGGTTTTATGTTTGTGTTGAAGATCGTGTGTGTGTGTGTTCATCTGATATGGGGTTCTTGAGTTTGAAGAAACAACTAATATGGGGTTCTTGTGTTCATCTGATCTGGGGGTTTTTATGTTTATCTGATATTTGAATAAATAACTTACAAAAAAAAGATGCAAATAAAGAATGAATTAAAGGGAGAAAATGGGTTTTCACTTGTAGCCGGAAAAATAATGTTTTGCCGGAGAAGATGAACAAAGCATCGTCGGGGTTGTCAAATACGTCGGAAACCGGCTAAACCTCCTATAGCAGGTCATAAGGATGTTTTTTGAATGATTCAACAAGTTCAATGAGTAATGTAGACAAAAAAAAAAACTCAGTGACTAAATTTGTTCAAATCGAGAAATAAGTTACCTTTTTAAGTCATTATCCTTAAAATTAACGGGCATGTATAATAAAATTAACGGATGGCTATTTTTTACTTAATAGATGGAAGCTGGAATATTTTTAATTGTGCAAAAGTATTCGGTAAAAACTATTTGAAATAACTTTTAGATTTATACTTTTTTTGTTTAGAATAAAAGCTAAAAGCTTTAACTGTCGAACGTAGTTTTTTCCCAATTATTTTTTCTTGAAATCTGAAAACTAAAAACTCTTAAAAGTTACGTGCCGAACACAAGTCATGTTTTTCAAAATCATTACATAAATTTATTTTTTTGGCATAAGTGGACTAAAGAAAATATCCACGGTTTCATTAACGGGAAAGCTAGTGTTACACTATTCGATCTTTAAGGATTTTTCAGGCAAAATAAGTTAAGTATAAAATTGAATATTAGATCGTAGTGCTATCATGGGAAAGTTGTTTGGAGTCGGAAATTCTTTATCTAACACACCTAACGAAGTGCTTTAAGTTTCGATAAATTACACTCTTAGCGGGCTGGTTTTACGTTTTCTTCAAAAGTCCGTAATTTTGGCATACGAACTTCGTTTTTGACGTTCTTTATATCCACAGAATCGTACTTACGTTTTTTTATTAGTGTATTATTTGTACAAAACAATACTTAATTAATACATATGTCTATTATAAATGGATATTTTAATTCACTTTTTATGTATTACGACGAGTGTTTATTTGTTAACAATCTACACCCATCTAAGACTTGAATGATATTCCATACGCATTTCCAAGTATAAAGTTTTATTTGCATAAAAATGAGTGGAATATGTCGCATTAGGTCTATTACATCGTGTTTGACACGTTGTGACCGACGATCTTGATTAAATTTGACGGTTTGTCGTAGAACCTTAATTGAGTTTCTTTTCTTCCGGACCCAATTCTTGCTATTTCCTATATGTAATATTTTTTGTTGTTTTCTAGCTTCGTGGTAGCTTAATAAAAATTTTATCATGCAAAAACAAAATATCCAAACCATTGTGTTGTCGGCATTTGCTCATGAATTTACATGCTAAGACCGAAGAAAAAAATATACAATATGTTGGAATCCTAAGTCGAGTAGGACTTGGAGACCAACCTAGTTTTTAGGAAATCATAAACAAGTCGGTTTCTAGTTTCCTAATTTTAATCTAATTACAAGTCGGTAGTTAGGATTATATATACATTGTTTTAGGTCGAGCTATGATCATTGGAAAACATTGTAAACACCATGAGTTTTGAGTGATATTCTCACAATAATCAAAGAGCTATTTTGATTAATATAAACTGTGTTTACATATTCTGATCTTTAATTGGTATCAGAGCTAAGAAACAAGAAGCTGTGAGATCGATTCCTACCTGTTGACGAGTCAGGTCAACATGTCTGATACAGGAGGTGAAGGAGAAGCTTCAGTGAGAGTGAAGGAGGTCGGAGCAACCTCTGTTGTCTGTCCGATGCTCACACCAACAAATTACATTGTATGGTCCCTGCGTATGAAGGTGGTGCTTAGAATTCACAAGGCTTGGACAGTGATCGATCCAGGAACAGAGAAGAACGAGGAGAAAGATTACCTTGCTATGGGGTTGCTTTATCAGGCAATTCCAGAAAGCATGATAATGCAAATTGGTGATGTCGAGTCTTCGAAGGCGCTTTGGGATGCAATCAAGACTCGATACATTGGGGCTGAGTGAAGGAGGCCCGTCTTCAAACCCTAAGTGTCGAGTTTGATCGGCTCGGGATGAACGAATCACAGACAATCGATAGTTTCTCCGGAAAGTTGTCCGGAATTTCTTCAAAATCGGCGGCATTAGAATCTGTGATCGATGAATCCAAACTAGTAAAGAAGTTCCTGAAGTCGCTGCCACGAAAGTTCATCCATATGGTAGCATCGCTGGAACAGATACTAGACTTAAATAATACCAACTTCGATGATGTAGTCGGCAGGATGAAAGCATACAAAGAAAGAATAAAAGAAGAAGAGGACGACGAAGGAGCTCAGGCGAGAGTGATGCTCACGAAATCAACGTCGTCTGGCTATGGTGGATCATCGGGGCATCAGCGAGACGGAAAAAGAAAAGGGAACTGGAAAGGGAATGATGGGTCGAGTGGGTTTAACCAGGGAACCGAGTCGAATGGTGGGTCAAGTGGATCAGGTCCAAATGGGTTTAAAACAAAACAAGCCCAAGGTGGGGAGCCCAATTCTAATTCTGATTTATCTCAATCTAATTCCAACAATGGCAAAAATTGTAATTGTTGTTGTGACAAGAATCGGAAAAATAGGGAAAAAGACCGATCTAAGGTGATTTGTTTTCGGTGTGACAAACCAGGTCACTTTGCTACTGAATGTCCGAAACGACTCCAAAAATTACGAGAAGGTGATTTTTCAGAACGTGACGACAGCGACGAGTCCGTGTTCTAAAACCAGATCGGAGTTGAAGAATTCTCTAGAAGGACTTAGAGATTCGGGGGTGATTGTTGGAATCCTAAGTCGAGTAGGACTTGGAGAGCAACCTAGATTTTAGGAAATCATAAACAAGTCGGTTTCTAGTTTCCTAATTGTAATATAATTACAAGTCGGTAGTTAGGATTATATATACATTGTTTTAGGTCGAGCTATGATCATTGGAAAACATTGTAAACACCGTGAGTTTTGAGTGATATTCTCACAATAATCAAAGAGCTATTTTGATTAATATAAACTATGTTTACATATTCTCATCTTTACAAGAGTGGAAATATTGTTGTGGGAGACATGTAAGGCATACATAATGTTTGATTTCCATTTAAGTCTGGCTAAGCTTTGTCTTGCAATTCCAACTCAATATGCATTACAAGACGATGTTGGTCATGAAAAATGAGTAATGTGTTCTTCCTTGGGATGCATTATAATATAATGACCTCAAATAGTGTTGATTCCAGTAATGCTTTATCAGGAGATGAATGAATACTAACAATAACGATGCTTATTGGATGTTTCTGTTGCACATTGCAACAATGATATTTTCAAACACCGTGACGCTAAAGGTATATATATATATATATAAATAAGAACAACCAAATTAAGAGATGGTTGTTAAAACACCGTCGATAGACAAACACCAAACTACATGCTCATGAAATCATAATCATGTTCCATTCTAATTAACGGGAGGGGGTGATAATCAAAATGTACAGTTGAAACCAAAAGAGGGACATGCATGCGTTCGTGTCCATCTATGTTGTCGGTCGATTCATCAAAACCGAGATCATCCAATAAGAGAAGTCTAAGTCTAAGGTTAATGTTACTAATTCATAAAATCAACAATATCCCCTATTTTATTTTAATAACCTATAAAATTGTATGTTTACTGAATCGAATTGTTATTTGACGTTCATAAATTTTACAATGTTGTGTTATTCATATAAAATTGTATCGTACTTCAGATATCGTACTCTTCATTTAGATACGATGGTACTCTTCATTCTGTGTGTATTCCATCTGTATAAATAGTACAAGCAAGAATGCAGAAAATACAATAAGGACCCTATACTATACAATGTATAACAATATAAACTAACACTCCCCCTCAGTTTGAGCAGGGGGTTCACTAATGCTTAAACTGTTACGAAAGTCTAGAAACAACTGTGTAGGAAGTCCTTTTGTAAAAATATTAGCAAACTGATGAGCAAAGGGAACATGTAACACACGCACTTGACCAATGGCAACGCGTTCCCTAACAAAATGTAAATCTATTTCCACATGTTTAGTTCTTTGGTGCTGAACAGGATTAGAAGCCAAGTACATGGCACTAACATTGTCACAAAAGACAACAGTAGAATGAGTCAACGGACATGACAACTCAAGTAGAAGATTTCGAAGCCATGCAGCTTCAGCAACTACATTGGCTACCCCCTGTACTCGGCTTCGGCACTGGATCGAGATACAACGTGTTGACGTTTAGAGGACCACGAAATGAGATTATCCCCAATATAGACACAAAATCCAGACGTAGAACGACGAGTTTGAGGGCACCCAGCCCAATCAGCATCGGAATAAGCAACCAAACGATCAACGTGAGACGGACGAATATGAAGACCATGAGACATAGTTCCCTAAAGGTATCGAAGTATACGCTTGAGAGCAAGAAGATGGGGTTCACGAGGGTCATGCATATAAAGACATATTTGTTGAACCGCGTAAGCAATATCTGGACGAGTGAAGGTCAGATATTGTAGAGCACCAGCGAGACTTCGATACAGAGTGGGGTCAGAAACCGGCTTACTAGAACCGGAAAGCTTAGGTTTGGTGTCCGTAGGAGTGCTACAGGGGTTGCAGGAAGACATATCCGCACGAGCAAGGATTCCTTTAACAAATGCAGTTTGGGAGAGAAAAAGACCTTGCGAAGACCTAGTAGCAGCAATGTCGAGGAAGAAGGATAGAGGCCCAAGATCTGTCATGGCAAATTCAGAGGACAAACGGGATATAACACGATTGATAAGGGAGGAATCTGATGCGGTGAGAATAATATCATCGACATACAAAAGAAGGTATATGACCTCAGAGTTACGGTGAAATGTAAAAAGAGAAGTGTCAGAACGACTGCTGTGAAATCCAATGGATGAAAGATAGACTGCAAATCGTTGGTACCATGCGCGGGGGGCTTGTTTAAACCCGTACAAGGCTTTTCGCAATCGACAAACGTGTGTAGGGTATAGAGGATCAACAAATCCTGGAGGTTGTTTCATTTACACTTCCTCTGCAAGGTCACCATGAAGAAAGGCATTCTTAACATCAAGTTGATGAATAGGCCAATGACGAGAGATAGCAATGCTTAAGACCGTACGAATGGTGGCAGGTTTAATAACAGGGCTGAACGTGTCGTCAAAGTCTAATCCAGGTTGTTGAGAAAAACCTTGGGCAACAAGGCGAGCCTTATAGCGATCAAGCTTGCCATGACTATCGAATTTGTGACGATACAACCAACGACAACCAACAATATTGGCATAGGAGGGAGGAGTGACAAGATCCCAAGTGTGATTAAAACAAAGTGCATCCATTTCGACATCCATGGCAGATTTCCAGTTTGGATCACACATAGCTTGAGGAGTAAAACGCGGGATAGAAGAAATGTAAGTAGTAGCAGAAAGATTGAAGATATGCCGAGGCTTTAAGGATCCAGTTTGAGAACGGGTAGTCATGGAATGACGCGGAATAGGAGGAGATGTAGAGGTAGGAGACGTAGAGGTAGGAGATGTAGAGGGAGGAGAGTGAGGAGTGGATTCATGCACCGGTGAAGATGTGTAAGAAGAAGAATGAGTGGATGTATCCACTGAAGAGGAAGATGTAGCCAGAGGAGTACTACTATCAGAGGGAGCAGAAGTGTGAATGGTAGGGGGAACATCTTCGGAAATCAGATGATCATAGTCAGAATTAAGTGGAGAAGAATGAAAGTCTTTATAGGGAAAGTGATCCTCATCAAATATGACGTGACGAGAGATGATAAGACGTTGAGATGTGAGGTCAAGGCACCGGTGACCTTTATGATCTGGAGAAGGGCCGAGATAGACGCAAGCCGTGGAGCGTGCTGAGAGTTTGTGAGGAGAAGTAGATGCGAGATTGGGATAACAGAGACACCCAAACACACGGAGATGGTCGTATGAAGGAAAGATTCCAAATAGAACCTCAAATGGCGTTCGGAAGGATAGGGTGGTCGTAGGAAGAATGTTAAGGGTGTGAACGGCTGTGAAAAGGGCTTCGGCCCAAAATTTAGTGGGCAATGAAGCTTGGAATAGATATGTACGAAGAATGTTGTTGATGGTACGTATGGCACGTTCTGCCCTTCCATTTTGTTGAGACGTATAAGGGCAAGAGAAACGAACACGTATGCCACGAGATTGAAAGTGATTCAAAAGATGTTGATTATTGTATTCACGACCATTATCACATTGAAAACATTGAATTTCAGAATTAAATTGAGATTTAACATAAGCTTGAAAATTGCAAAACACAGAATAAACATCAGATTTAGCACGTAAGGGAAAAACCCACAAAAAATGAGAGTAATCATCTAAAAATAAAATGTAATATTTGAAACCGCTAATACTCAAAACAAGAGAAGTCCATAAATCAGAATGTATTAACTCAAACAGCTTAGAAGTCTTTGTTGAAGAAGACTGAAACGGAAGACGACAATGTTTTCCAAGTTGACATGCATGACAGACGGAAAACTTATTAGGAGAAGCTGTTATAAACTTGCGAGATTGTAAAAACTTTAAAATGGTGGGGCCGGGATGCCCTAAGCGACGATGCCAGACTGGGAGAGACACGGCAGCAAGGTTAGTAGCAGAGTGTTACGAAGAGGACGGAGTGATGGGATAGAGATCTCCAGTACTGTCACAACGCTGGAGCAAAGTACCTGAATCAAGATCCTTAACAGAAAAACCAAAAGGGTCAAAAGTAATAGAAACAGAGTTGTCAGTGGTAAATTTACGCACAGACACAAGATTTTTAACAATTTTATCAGACAAAGGAATATCTTTGAGTATAAATTTGTTATGAGAAAAAGGGGAAAAAGAGTGGCCTGTGTGACTAACCGGAAGAAGAGCACCATTACCAACCATGATAGACTTAGAATTACATGGGATAAGGGAAAGCAAATTACCTTGATTAAATGACATATGTGAGCTCGCGCCAGTATCCATGTAGTAATTGTTATATGGTGGTGGTTGTACTGACATCGCTTGGAAGATGGAGCTAAGGTCAGTCATTTGCTGAGTTGGAGCCGGACCTTGACCGCAAAGTGTGACTGGTCATAGGGCTATTGCTGGACCGAGAAAGAAGAGTGGACCGGCTGCTGGAACTGGGCTGATGATGGCTGCTGAATAGGAGTAGTGTGCATCATCAGAGGGTGGGCCGAAGGTGCTCCAAAGGCTGCTGGAAGAGATGGATTTGGGCCAACAGAAGAGTATTGCTGAAACTGTTGTGGATTGATCCCTGTAGTCGGTTGAAGTGTTGGAGCAAAATTCTGATTTGTTGGTTGTGAACCAAGTATACCTGCAAAATGAGATTGTTGACCCGAACTACTTCCTGCAATTTGGTTAGTACTAACATACGAGCTAGAATTACCCCCCCCCCCTAGAAGCAACCCGATTGTTATTTTGATTTTTATTCCATTTATTTTTAGATTTTCCGGAATTTGTCGATGTCGAGTAAAGAACAGCATTGGAGGTAGTTGAGCTATCTAGTGTGACATCAATAGTTTCTTCACGAGCTTCATGTAATAACAACATGTTTTTAGCCTCTAAAAAAGATGGGAATGGCTTTGTGTTGGTAATAACATCAACAATGTTGTGATATGACGGCGGCAATTGGCGTAGTATTTGCATGACAAGCTCGATATCTGTGATCTCGGAGTCGACATCCAATAATGCATCAGCCAGATTCTTCAACGTGTGGCAGAATTCAGTTATTGAGGAGGTACCCTTCTTCGTATTTCTGAATTGATCTTGCAGTTGAAGCATGCGAGACATTTTGTTATTAAGGAAGAATTTGTCAAGTTCATCCCAAAGATCTTTAGCTGTACAGTTGTCTCGTGATATGATTTGAAGCAGATTTGCATCAACTGTGGAGTAGAACCAGGACTTAACACAAGAATCAATGGATTCCCAGTCTTCATCTTCATTGCTTGTTGGTTTTGATTTTCCAGTAATATGTCCCATGACTTTGGCACCTTTGCAAATATCAGTAAAGATTCGTCTCCAAAGTTTGTATTTGGACCCATCCACAGTTAGTTTGAAACTGAACTGATTGTATATGTTAGTGACCGCATAGACAAGAGTTTGAGCGGTTGGGACAGTTGATGAGGATGATCCAGGGGCAGACATAATTCCGAAAAATTTAAAAACAGTGAAATAAAAAGAACGAAAGAACAGTAGCTTGCCTACTGAGAGAAGAAGAATTGTAGTCGTATGAAGTGCTAATCCTGGAAGATGTGATTAAGCAGGATCTCGAAGATTCTGAATCAGGAGAAAGCGGCGACAGAAGAAAATTCATACGTATGAGCAGGAGAGAATACGTATAGGGCTTGATACCATGTTTGATAGTGAAAATACCCGTTAGGGTTTCTGTGTGTATTCCATCTGTATAAATAGTACAAGCAAGAATGCAGAAAATACAATAAGGATCCTATACTATACAATGTATAACAATATAAACTAACAAAAACAAAATACAACACACCATAAAACCTAAGTCATAATAGACTTCTTTGTACTTGATATAACTAGTGTTTCCCTAAATAATCAAAAATGGTTATGAAACAATAGGTATAAAATTTCACCCTAAATCATAGTGTTTCGTTTAATCTATATGTCATATACCTAGCATGTGCATTAAGGTCTAGGGACTAAGAGAATTGAAAAAAGCACCACTGATATGACAACTTTTTTTAACAATGACTTTTTTTTGTTTCTTCTTGGATTATTACTGCCATGAAGGGATGAACATTTGATCAGATTGAACCAGACCGAGAAAAAAAACCAGAACTGGAACTGGGTATTCAATCTACTTCTCGTTATGTTTCAAACCGAAATCGAACACATCCCTAAAGATCACACTTACTTGTAGAACTAATCTGATCCGGAATTGAAACCGATTGGAACCGGAATCGGGGCATTCAGTATGGTTTATGTTTCTTAATTTCCCACTAAATTGGGTCTCGGTTCTTCGATTCTCGATCCGGGTCGGGACTGATACTCATCCTTATTGTCATGTATCAACGAAACAAATAAAATTTTGAGTTAAATACATACATCTTTGGGCATTCTGAAATATATAAAACGTCTGTGAAATACTATTCAAAATGTTATAAACACTTAGATCTATAACAACAACTTAATACGTTTTTATAAGCAAGATTTCGGAGACCGAAATTAGAAGAATATGTCCGAATTTCGAAGAAAAATCTTGAACACAACATTTTCATTCTAAAAAATGTTTCGTTTTTACTAAAAGCTAACAAAAAAATTGAAATAAACAAAACCAAAATATATCCGGATACAAAAACATATCAATGTACAATTTATTTGAAAAACCATCAATGATTCAGATTGAAGGAATTACCGAAATTTTTTAGAAAATGGGAGCAAACTCCAAATTATATATAGAGTAAATTACATGATTCGTCCCTCGTCCAAGTGTCAAATTGCTCGTTTAGTCCCTATATATTCAAAATTCGAAATGGCCCTTTTTCTAACTTTCCATTTATTTCAGTTAATGCAAAGAAATAATTGGTCATTTTGTTTATATGAATTATCAAATAGAGTTTGTGAAGGGGGATTACTATTCATTTGGTTTCATTTTCAACAAAAAATGATTAAATCTATATCATATTAGCATCTTTCTAAAAACAACGAGTTTGATATTGTTCGTAGTAGATTTTAATATTTATATTTTTTTTTCTCAATATATTTTGATTTAACAATTTTTATCTTTCATAATTTTAAAATTAAATTGTTGATATTTTATAAGTTACGATTTTTGTTCTTATTATATTTTAAAGTTACATTTTTGTCTCTTATATTATTTTTTTATAGTTTTTGTTTTTATCAATTGAAAATTGAAATGTCATGAGTTCGAATCTCTTTGTAAAAATAAATGGTAATTTAAAAGTAAATTAGTTTACCATTTAAAAAAATTGCAAAATGTTTTCGTCTCAACGTGGGGATAACTTAAATGATAGTTTACTTTAATTCACAACCATCAAATAATGTTTTTTTATAGAGAATTTATTTTCTAATAAGATGTGAAATTTATTAATTCTCTATATCTTAGGACATTTACAATCTATTGAACTCTATGAAATTTATTAATTCTCTATATCTTAGGATATTTACAATCAATTCAACTCTATGAAGTTTAATGGATTGTCACACCATTGCCACATCAACATTTTATTTTTATTTAATTATACTCTTTAACATCCATACTTTATTAAGCTCTACAAAATTTAATAGATTTCTAAATTTTTGTTTGAAATTTAATTGAAAAAGAAAAGATTAAATTCATTGAACCCCTCTCTCTCGTTCAACTCTCATCCATATCATCACTAACGCTCCATTAAACTTCTAACGCTCCGTTAAACTTCTATTTAATCATAAACTCTTAATAACCCCATTCTGGTGGATGCTCTTAGTCTCCTCTTTTAGTCCCATCTCTTGATTTTGTCATTTATTTTGATAGAGTGAGTATGAAGTAGGGTGAGCATGGTGCGGTTATTGGCCAAAACCGAACCAAAAACCGCAACTTCGGTTTTTTGAAGTTTAGAAACCGCACCGTTCGGTTTTATGCGGTTCAGTTTTTGCGGTTTTTTGCGGTTCGGTTTTTTTTGCGGTTTTTTGCGGTTCGATTTTTTTTGCAGTTTTTTGTCAATTATTTTATTTGGTTTTTGTTTTTTGCTTTTTTAATAAAAGTCAGCAACTCAACGAGTTACTTTGACTCAGATGAGGAGTGTTAATCATTTCTTGATAAACTTTATATAAAGATGAGGAGCGCCATATTGACTCTCTTATATGAAACGTGAGAATGATGAAAGTTTTATCTCAAAGGCGATCAGGGATACTCTTATAAGGCTGGCAAAATTAAAGCTCAAATGATATATTGGAGATGAACTGATACCACCACCTCTTGGTTTGAAATTAAAGAACATAACCACTCATCCAACATCTTCTAATGCTTGAATATAATACGAATTAAATATAATATTTATGAAGGCGATAATATCAATTAATGTATTAATAAAAATGATACTATCATTACTAGTATTCTTCATATTTAAATGTTAAAAAATATAATAAACATTATTTGTTCTTGTAAATATCACTATACGTATGTTTAAAAATATACGATCATCTTCTGATAAGATAGATATTTATATTTATAGATTTTTAATTGTCATGAGTTCTTAGTTCTTACAAATATCAACACTTAATATATATATATATATATATATATATATATATATATATATATATATATATATATAATTAGGTTCAAATGTTTTTACTATCTATTGTGTGCTTGTAACATTGATTCTGGACCAATCATTTTAGTTATTTTAAGAAAATAATTAATGCATATTAAATGCTGAAAGTTTAATTAATGCTCATTATATCTTTAACATGTAATATGCATTAATTACTTTCTTAAAATAACTAAAATGATTGGTTCAGAATCAATCTTAAATGCACACAATAGATAGTTACAACAAAATAACCTGACCCTATATATATATATATATATATATATATATATATATATATATATATATATATATATATATTGTTACAACTCAAGAGTTTTTAACTTATGATTATTAGTTAGTAATCACTAATAACTTTTTATTTTCCTTTCTTTTATAAGATTGTAAAGTTTTGCTCATTAAAAACATTAATGTATTTGAAGAGATTTGTGATTTAAATATGAAGAGTTAATATAAATTTTATAATAGATGTTTTAGTGTTTTTATGTTATTAAAAGTTATAGTGTTGATTTTTCATATTTTTTATTATTCGTTGTATATATATATATTTTTTAATACAAATGTTATAATAGATGTTTTTCTATTTTTATGTTACTAAAAGTTGCAATTCATATTTTTGTTCATACTTTTTGTTACCCGTTATATTATCATTCATTTTATATATAATTTACACAATTTTAAACGGGTTATAAAATTATCAAATAATTGTATATATCACAATGACTTAACAATTAAACTATAATGTTTAATAAAACTAATATGTTAACTATATGTTTGCTTTACTAATAACATTTTGTTTCAAAGTAGAAATATTAAATAATAATTTGGTAAAAGTTATTATTTTAACTATATAATTCTATTGTCGCGCAACGCACGAAGATTCGCCTAGTATATATATATATATATATATATATATATATATATATATATATATATATATATATATATTCGGTGTGGTTCGGTTTTTTTGCGGTTTTTGCAAGACTAGAAACCGCACCGCACCGAACATTTTCGGTTTTTGCAAAACTAAAAACCGCACCGTCGGTTTTCATTTCGGTTTCGGTTTCGGTTTTTTCGGTTTACGGTTCGATTTTTGGTCACCCCTGGTAGGAAGAGTGGTAAAAGGATAATTGATTTCTCTTTTTCTATATCCTGTGTTTTTTATTTTGAGTATGATCCCTTTTAAGAAAATTTCTTGAGTTCCGATCTCATTAAAAATGAAGGTTGTAAAAAAATGGAATTTATATCTTTGTATTACTAATACTACAAAACATAATGAACGTTTCAGTGTATGAATCAATGGATGTTTAGGAGTTCCTCCAATTTACATCGCGGAAGAAAAAATAATCTCTCTAGTATTGAAGCTCATGCTCGCCTGAAACCGTCTGATTTTGCCGGATTCTTCGAATGCTGATGGCGCGTGAGATCTACAGCTGCTGTCTACGGAGTTGGAAGGAGGATGGTAGTACAACCGGGCAGTTTGAGGACAGTGAGAATGAAATCTAGCAGCCATTCTCACACCTAAATCCAATATCTCAACATATTTCCCCATTATAATTTATTAAACAAGAACGACACTCACAAACAATTGAATTGAATCAGACACCAGTGAATATGGTATCTGATCGGATCAGAGAGCGCCACAAAGATGAATCGAGAGAGAATTTTGAAAGGGTGAAAGGATTTGTTGTGTGGTTTGGGTTGAAAGGTAGAGGGTTTATATGATGTCTCGATGCACCTCCTTTTGACTTGGACACTTTCGCCCTTCTTTCAACCTTTTTGACCACTTTTTATTGTATTTTCAATTGGATTCCTTTTTTAACCCCATTTGGCATTTTGACCCCTTTTATTTCTTTTTCTTGTAATCTCAAAGTTTGAAAATTGAACCTTACATTTTTTTGTAGGAAGGTAGCGGTTCGCATAAAATATATGGGCTTAAATCATGTTCACTTAAGTCATGATTTTCACAATCATTACATTTAAAAAAAAATCGAGCATAATTGGACTAATATCAAAGTGTCACTTATGTTTAGGAATGAAATTTTTGATCGAAAAATCGAATTGGAACCAGAACCGGTTGGAACCCATTAGTGGTATTTGATCCGGTTCCCAGTTCTCCCAATCCTTCATTTTTAGTTTTCGGTTCCCGCTCATTTCAGACAAATTCTGGTTCCAAACACCATTTTAGAAAGCATATTTCCGAATATAACCGAACCGGAACCGGATCTGAACTGAAACCAGAACCAGTTGAAATATGTTAGTCGTATTCGGTCCAGATTTCGGTTCCCCCTTTACTACTTAATCAATCTTCAATTATTTCAGTTTCGGTCCAGTTCGACCCGATTTCAGAACCTGTTACATCCCTATTTACGTTGTTTATGATAAATTATTAAATTATATGCCTTTTTTCCTTTTCAAGAATCATTACGAATTTAACAAGTCATTTGTTAGCTTAGGCATACAAATGTACCAAAAGGCTTCTAGCCCAGCGGTATCAGGTGGTGTCCTCCCTTCTTGAGGTCAAAGGTTCAAGTCTCGTCGTTGACATAGATAGAATTAGGTGTTAGTTTAGTTGTAGATTATATATTTATATTTGCTGGTTAAAAAAAATATAATACAAATGTAATTTAAATGAACAATTTCTTTTTGTTAACTTAGTCATACATGACTTCTCTCATACACGTGTCTTTTTGTAAAGCTATGTATTTTTCATTTTAAATTAAGTCATTACTATAATATAACTTCAAAAAATCACTTTCACTATTCTTTGACCATGAACATTTTTATTACTCCTAGATTTCTTTAAACCAACTAATCTATCTTCATGTTGAAATTACAATACAAATTAAATAAGATAAAAACAAGAAGCATACTAAACTTTTTCACATTGAACCATGGGCTTCTAATAAAGAATTTAATGTGAAGTTGATAGTGGATCCTAAGCCTTTGTGATAACTAATATACTTAAACGGTAATAAATTAGATTAAGAAAAGAGGGTGGGTCATATGGAAGTTGAAAAGAATTAAAATATAGGGATTGGAATTAGATAACCTCATAAGTAGTGGACTGAGAATGAAATTCTGCAACTAAATGCCGCGTCTATGTTCCACGTTCCAGTCTGGAATCGGTCATCATCCAGCTTCATCCCAGATATGACCTTCCTTTTAAAATTCTTTCTTCTTTGAATTTTTTGTTTGTTATTTTAATTTTCTTTTATAGGTTAATACTTAATTATCAAAGGAGTATAGGAGTTGGAAAAGATTTCTTTCTTCCAAGAAATTAAAGATTCAAGTCTCGTTTGATATGATAATTTAGGATTAGTTGATTGAAAATAAACTTTTTTTTATTTTTTTATGTTTGTGTGAGCTGAAAGTTATATATAATAAATATAAATAATAAGTAACTAGGGAAGGACCCCTGCTTTGCGGGGGTTAGAAAGTGTTCAGTTGTAAAACATACAATTACAGATACAGGTAGATACATGTTACAAACATAACTTCTTGTTTCCACTACTTTACTAATTTTAAGAATAGATGTCTGCCTATCAACTACTATTTCTCTTGGATATGAAAAGTGACTAACAGGAACATTGGGAAGACTGATTCCATTCCTCTCGCCCAAGAAAGCAGATCCCAATTGATTGTAAAGTAATTACCAAAATACATATTCCATTACTCAACTTGGTCAAATGTACAATATTCTCCACCTTTGGTTACTATGAGTTAAATGGCATCTTAACCCATTAAGTGACGATGAAAATGACTTATAACCTGGAATCACTTGAATACCAACTCAAATTACAATGTTTTTATGTGCAAATTGAAAGTATAATGAATTAAGATAGTTATAGACTAAGGGTTTTTGGCTTGCATCATTATAACATTAAAAAAAATTTATACAAACCATCTGCTATTATTAACAAAAAAATCCCAAAAAACATAACCATTACCTTTGACAAAAAAGGCTAACATCAGGGGCAACTTGTTTCCATGGTGCATGCACATATTGTTGTTGACAAAACACATAAGCTATCGTTCGTTTCTTCCTGTTCTTCAGTTGAGGGCGGAACGTCAGCTTAAAAGTTCTCTAAAATTTTGAGCAGGGACAACAATATGAGGTGGGTAAGGATTCATGAAAAGACATATCTGAATAACAATCAACATATTAGATATATGAAATGATATAAAGCAAAAAAAAAGTGAAAGAAACTTACCATTCCTCCTGCTGCTGCAACTGAAGCAAGATGCATGTAAGCACTTGTTTCAAGTTGATTTTACATGTTCCTTTGTTTGGCTATGTTGTAGCTATTCAAACAAAAGGATATATATAAGTCCATAAGTTGGATATGCATGACACAAAAAAAGGAAAATTGTAAAATACCCTCAATTTTTATCAGCAATGCATGATTGTAAGGGTATTAATGTAGATAAAGGTTATAAGTTCTAAAATCCTAATGCAGAGTTTCATAAATAGGGAAGGAATATAGTGTATTTAAAAAATGGAATAGTGTATTTAATTCTGATAAAAATACTTTAACCGTGTCTGTAATCTGAAAAATGTAAGGCACCACACTGAAGAAAATCAAAAACCCCACTTGTTTGTGGCCAAAGGGTCTTACGAATTGGCAATTTTATTAGATCAACACACATACACCTTTTTGCCTTTATTTTCCCATTTCCTTCGGCCTCTGTGTGAATGCTGATAATTGTTGGGTTTTTAGGTGGAATGTAAAGCTGCTAAACAAACAGAGAAGGCAAGGGCAAAACAGTCAAAGAAAAATGGCTACCACGTTAACAGTAAAAAAAATGACAATAACCCACATTATCACAAATGTATAAACTAATGCAATATGAAACATATCATTATCTTAGGTTTCTACAAATGCAAATGATGGAGCATTGTATAAGAACTCATAATTTGGTTCATCAGGAGGATAATTTTGGTAATTTTCAGCTTGTATGATCTGTTTGAGATGTTACCTATGCCTCCCTCTAGCTTGGCCTTTTGGATACATCTCGTACAACTGAATCTTTTTAAAACAAAGGAAGTCAAAGAGCCAACCTAAAATTTAGCATGAGTTAAAACATGGTCTAGCCATAGGAAACAACGTAAAGCCTTCTATAGAACATGATGTAGCTATAGGAAACAACCCAAAGTCTTCTATGATTGCTGAGAAATTTAAACTATAATGAATAAAGCAGCGACAATAAGCACCAGGAAACCTAAAATCTAGTCACTTCTCTCGGTCATTTTATCAAACAGGTCGTGTGCCTTTCCTGCAATCATTCTTTATGCGGAAATCACAAATGAAAAATCAGTTATAATCAAATCCCCAAAAACTGATCACAAAGGTTTACAAAATACACGAAATTAAAAAAAAGGAAGCCAAATTCATTTGGCGATTGAATACGGAGATGAAAAATAGGAAAGCAACCCCAAATAGTAAAGGGCAACGGTACCTGGCTGATTAAACATCTGTACACTTGAAACCACATCATAAACTCAAAAGTCAACCCTAACGATAGCTTATATGGCCCTGGTCTGATCGAATTTCTGTTACAGGAAGAAACGAACGATAGCTTATGTGGCCCTGGTCTGATCGAAGCTGAAGCGGCGAAGCCATTGGAAGAGAGGAAGGGCGAGAAGAAACTGTAACAAAGAAACAAATAGAAAGATGGATTAGTGGATGTTAACATAAATACGGTTGAAGGACCTTACCTCAAGCGATTGTGGATCTTTAGTCAACCAATCTTCGTGTGCATTCTGTGTGGGATTCGATGATGTTGGTAAATGAAGTCGGGGTCTATAGTAGGGAGATGGAAAGGGTTGTGAAAGAGGAGGTGGGAACGGTTAGATGGAGAGGAATCGATAGATAATGGAAAAAGTCGAGATTCCAGAGAGCGAATCAATCGGTGGACGGTTAAAGTAAGATGGATCGGTGGGTTCTTCTGCATCATATGGCGGTGGATGTAGTAGCGGTGGTTTGTTATTGGAAGACGAAGCGGCTGTACGCATATTAAGGGAGAAGCCGCTCATATTGTAGCGGTAAAATGACACACAAAAAAAAAATAGATGGACCGGAAATGTAATTTAAGGGACCAAAACTGGCCAAAATGTCTCAGGTTTACTGTTAAAACTTTTCATAACTTTAATATATATATATATATATATATATATATATATATATATATATATATATATATATATATATATATATATATATATATATATATATAATAGAACTGAAAATTTGAATAATCTAACCATTTTACTTAGAAAAAGCTAACACGGATACTCTAAATTCTAATTCTAAACTATTAATTTGTCCATAATAAGAGTTAAAACCTCGACCAATCAACCCCTTAAGAAATAAGCACCGGTTAATTATTTAAGAAATAAACATTTTCTCAAACATCTAATATCTATAGCCAAAAGCCTTTTAGTCAAATTTAACTCATTTTAATCTCAAATCAAATTGTTAATCAATCTAAACTGATTTGATCCGGTCTCAATATGGTTAATAAGTTCTATCCGTCCACATCGAATTTTGTCCACCTCTACTTATTTATTCTAAATATAAAACATTACACCAAATAGAATGTAACTTTAAGCCATAACAATACATCTCATCAAAATTTAGACGTAACGTCATTTAAAGAAATTATCAAAAAATATCATTTTATATACTACACATATATATGTAACTACAAAAGTGATTTTATGTTTTTGTTCTGCAAGAATATAATTAAAAACTTGTATAACAAAAGTGATACAAATATTTGTCGAATATATTTTAAATAAAAGTTAAATATATTATAAGAACTCTACGCCTACACTCATGACTCGTTCAAGAAAATATTATTCTTTTAAAGTTGGCATTGTTTATTTCTTAATGTCAAAACATAAACTTTTGACCTATAAAAATCCAAATTATATAAGTAGCCGTCTAGGTGACCATACAACTTGGTGTTGGTGGGTCACCAACAATTTTTCTTTATTTTTGTTACAAGGGTCAAGGGTGCTTCCAATTGTCTGATGGTGGAAGGCTTTATTATCATACGGCTTCAATGTTGGTTGTGGTTATACCTTTTGGACTATCCAAAGGCTGTGAAATAAATACAACTGCTTAAGCAGTGAAATAAATTATCTTACGACTGCTTAAGCAACCAAATATGTTTAACCATTGAGGGTTAAAACGATGAATTTCTTATTTCACTTTTGTAAGTCTACTATCCTAAGATCCTTCCCTATCTTCTAAATTCAAGCACAAACCATCATCAACCACAAACCCTGGTTGAACTTGAGGCTTTTTTATTCCTGCGAATATTTAAATCATAATTTCCTAATGATTTGGACACATGTTAACCTATTTTTTAATACCTGAAATTCTCTAAGGCCGGAAGGTGCATGCGGGAAGCTTCCCTCACTTTTTGTTTGTCACGTCATCTTTTTCCCCACTCTTCTTTCCCTCACCAAAAGTAGGGTGTGTGTAGGAAGCTTCCTTCACTTTTTTTTTAAATAAAAATAATTGAATTTGATGATATATATATATATATATATATATATATATATATATATATATATATATATATATATATATATGAGTAATAAACATAAAAAGTGCTTAAAAATAAAAACCACTTCATTAATTAAAAATTACATTAAAATAAGCAAGATTTAAAAAAATATATTAAAAAACACAACTTAAAAAATATAATTAATATCCGAATTTTAAAAAACCAAAATACGTCACTTGGAATCGTCGTCCTCGTCATCGACATCATCGTCATCGTCCTTCTCATCAACATCATTATGGTCATCGTCATCTGAATCATCGCTATTGACTAACATATCTGAATCCTCATCTGATTCGTCAAACAAATCACTGTGTCAATACTCTGTCGGCGGCTGAATGTGAGCCCTATAAACGTGCTCCACAAATCACCACGAAGGGCGTGATGAATGTTGTGATCGTATACTTCTCTTCTATTTACCCTATACTCTTGCATACCAACGACTACTCCTTCGACATTTTGCAAAACTTCGTTTTCGTTGTATTGACATATCGTCCTTCCTTCGTCTTCAAGAATCATATTATGCAATATGATGCACGCATACATTACGTGTTGCAACATTTTCACTTCATATGACCGTGCCCCGACTGCTAGTACTTGTCAACTCCTCCTGAGTACACCAAATGTTCGCTCTACGTCCTTCCTAGTTGACTCTTGCGCCTCTTTAAACTTTTTTTCTTTTTTCATCGTTCGGACATGTAAACGATTTCACAAAAACAAATAAGGGAGGATATATACCGTCAGTAAGATAATATTGCGCTTATATGCTACCTCATTTGCTTGAAAATGTACATCGTGCGACTTTCCAATGTAGATATTATTGAATACCGGCGACTGGTCCAGAACATTGATATCGTTGTTTGCATCAGTTGAACCAAAGAATGCATGTCATATCCAAAGATCATGTGATGTGATTGCTTCTAGAACAATCATCGGCTCTCTGTGGTCGTCTCACATGTACTGACCACGCCATGCATTGGGGCACAATGCCCAAGCTCAATGCATGCAATCGATACTACCTAGCATTCCTAGGAACTCATGCTTGCCTTCATGCACCGTGTACAACTGGTGGACACCGTTGATAGTTTGTTTGCATAAATATCGTTGCCCGTACACCAAAATAATAGCTTTGGAGAACTTAAACACACATTCACGTACGGTACGCTCGGACATCCTTAAATACTCGTCCCATTTGTCCGCGCTCATGTCGTATGCTAACTGACGAATTGCGGTAATATATTTTTTAATTGGAGAGAAACTTTTTTTGCGTCTACCATCCAACTTCCATTGAAAATATGGAAAACGACCTTCCAAATCGCCAACAATACGTAAGAATAACTCCTTCCTCATCCGGAATTGCCGTCAAAACTTTCCAGCGTACACGACATCATCTGCAAAGTAGTCTTCTATAAGACGATTGTGCCCGACTTCGCGATTTCTAAACAACGGTGGTTTTCCTGGTTTATTTCGTAGACGTGAAGTTTGGTCTCGTCGGTTTTGAAAATATACAACAGTCTTCGTCATGACGGAACCGAAAAATAATGTCTCTTCTTGAGCCGTTGAATCGGATGATGAAGATAATGACATTGTGTTTTAGTGTTTTTTTAGAGAGAATATGTAGAAATTGGTTAAAAATAATGTTGGGTTGGGTTAGTATATACAGTGGGGGAAAGAAATTAAAAAAAAAATTTATATATATATATATATATATATATATATATATATATATATATATATATATATATATATATTCTTTTCCAATTTCTTACTGTTACAAAAAAAAAAAAAAAAAAAAAAACAACCAATAGGAATCGGAGAGAGAGTGCGACACCTCGACCCCCACCCTTTCCCGCACCACCGTTTCCGCAGTGTCCCCGCGAGCGGGAACGCTTCCATCGCCTCCCTCCCGCTACACTCCGCCTGGTCTAACCGGTTAATAGGAGGATTATTTGTATTTTTATAATATGTTATATTGGAGATGTTTAGTAATCATTTTGATAAAAGTCTTATAAGAAAAACAAATTGGTTTATATCAAGTTGCAAAGGTGAGTCTATATGTATCCACTGATTGGTAATTGTAACCTTATTTAATTTTTTGTTATTTATTGTACTCTTTTTAGTCTTATTTTTCTTTTATTAATATTATTTGATATATATATATATATATATATATATATATATATATATATATATATATATATATATATATATATAATTAGAAAAAAACATTATAAATATATAAATAATAATAATAAAGCAAAGTTTGTTTTTTTTAATAATCGGATATACTAACAATTTGAGTTTTACAAATGAATAGTGCATCATGCGTATTATACGGAACATAACGTTCAGTCGAACATTATATAAGTTTTCTTATCCAACGAAACGTTCTAATCTGTACATACGCCAATTTGACAAAACATAACGCGTTGGATATGTTCATTGTAAATCAACCATCACATAATGGTTATCGTGAACATGGGAGAAACAAGTGCATAATTAGGGACGTATTAAGGGTCATAACAAAGTGGAAACTATGTTGTAGAACCTTCTTAACTCAGATAATGAACGTTAACACAATATATGTTAGCAATGAGAAATAAAGTGTATGGCATAATCAACCAATATTTAAAATCCACAAAACCCGATTCAACAAACCTCAACGAGTGACTCATTACGTTAAAATATTCATCGTAAATCATTGGATACTCTATAGGGTGTGTTATTATATCGTTATATAACTCTGACCGAATTTGATGTCAATAATCTGCACTGTGACCAATAGAAGAGCAATAACCTGGAATCCATAATTTTCATCACCTTTTACATCTTTAACATGTCCGGTGTATAGATGCAATTCATGTGAAATTTCATTCACAAGTGGATTTGAATTATATATTAGTTGTTCTCGGTTGAAGTATGGGTTGGACATTGATGGATCATTATGATAGTTTTTCTTGTACATGAACTATTTTTGTAATTTTGGTATCACATAGGGATTATTTCTTTAATTAGGCTATTATAGGGATCAATTATGTAATATCACTATCATAATGGTATAGTTTCTTTAACTTTGTCTTTGCATAAGAATTATTACTATAATTTTATCTTGACAAAATTACAAAAATGGTCCCTGTGGTTTACCAAAAGTAACAAACTTAGTCCCTAAGTATTTTTTTTTGATGTGTTTGCCCCTTGTGGTTTGTAAAAGTTGCATTGGAGGTCCTTTTTCATAACTCCGTCAGTTTGTAGCCGTTTGGGGTCATTAATGTGGGGGTATATTCGTCTTTTTATGTTTGGCGCTCATTTAAGATGGGATTAGGCAGTGATACGTCATTAACCTATCCTGTATTAACCAGAGTCCAAGAAACCCCCCTTCATCTCCACTTCACCTTAGCTTATTGATCATCTTGACGATCTTCATCCTTCATCCCTCGCATCCGATTTTAGGGTTTATCAACTAAAAATGGTATTGTGTATGTGGAATTTACGTGGTCCTCATACGATTGCACCGGACCTTGATAAAGATTACAGTAAGTTGTTTAATTTTTTGTTGGGTGTTTCTTGGTGTGTATATTCAAAGCTCATCGATTTTTCTTTTTCAGATGGTCACGACAATTTCTTCACTTTAAAGATACATCATGGTGGATTTTTTACAAAGTTTCCAGGAAGAAAGTACGTTGAGGGAAGGTTGGCATTCTTTGACTTTGTTGACACCGATCTTTTTTCAGTTCATGATCTAAATGACATGATTCGTGAGATAGGGTATTTTGCGGATGACACAATGTACTATCATTATAGAATTCCTAATCTAGACTTAGATTTTGGATTGAAGGCCCTAGGAAATGATCAAGACGTTATATTGGCTCAATATGTCCCTCAAAACAGAGTGATTAATGTGTACGTTGAATTAAGCATATCAAGAATGAAGGTGTTCAGGGCTAAAATGGTGAAAAAGCCCAACAACCTGAATATTGGGTGCATCCCTGTTATAAGTTAGAAACATGGAGGGCAATGTACTCTAACAAAATAGATCCAATCAATGGAAGGAGCATGTGGCCAAAATCTAGATGTCCAACCACTCTTATACCCCCTACACATCATACACAAGTAAGTTGAATATTACTTAACATATTTTCTTATTCATCCTGTTTTATGATTTCCTTAATATTTTTGTAGGTTGGAAGGCCCAAGAAAAAGAGGAGGAGGGCTATAGATGAGCCTACTAACCAGTCAACAAACCTATCAAGGAAATTCTTGACTGTTGCTTGTTCCAAGTGTCATAATAAAGGACATAACTCTAGAACATGTAAGGGGCAAGGGGGTCAAGTCAAAGAGAGCAGTGAGTGGATCAAGTCAAGGTGGTGTGGGTGGATCAAGTCAAGGTGGTGTGGGTCAATCAAGTAAAGATGCAGTTGGTGTAACAAGTCAAGGTTCAGTGGGTGGATCAAGTGAAGCTATAGTGGGTGGGTTAAGAGCAAAGAAGAGGGACAAGGGAAAAAAGCCTCAAGTGCAGAAAGTAGGACCTAAATGAAGTTGGATCATCAAGTGAAGCATGACTAATCAAGTGATTTGGCTACCTTTTGTTTAAGATTATAAACTTGTAATGATGCTTTTGTTCAAACATGTTTAATCTAGATAATTACATCTTTTGCAACTACCTAAATTAGTGATGTAATTAAGTTGATACTAGCCATATGTCATGCTACATTTGTGGTTGTAATGATCAATATGGTGAACATTTCCAATTACTTTTCATGTTTTGATCTTGTGTGTTTCTCATTCCATTCCATTGTTTGACAAATGACCAAAACTCATTCCATTCCATTGTTTACTTATAGTGTTTTGATTTTGTATTTTTCTCATTCCATTTCATTGTTTGATAAATGACCAAAACTCATTCCATTCCATTGTTTGTTAAATGAATGACCAAAACTCATTCCATTCCATTGTTTACTTATAATGATTTGATCTTGTTTTTTTACTCATTCCATTCAAATGTTTGTTAAATAGACAAAACTCTTTCCATTCCATGCCAACATTCCTGATCAATAACACAAAAACAATGTTTTCTAATTATCATAATACAAAATACCATTAAACTGATTAACCAAAACCATACATTACATTAAGATTCTAATACATGACATCTCATCCCAAAATCAACTGGTTATATCCCATTCCAGTTCTATACACCCATCTGACATTACATATCCAAAATACATCCCAAAATACACCCCAAAATACACTGACCAAATACATCCCCAAATCCAACTCCTACTTAGTGCATACATATATAAACGAAAAAAAAAACCAAGATAGAAGAAGCATCCACTACAGCTTCACAACATCTGCACGAGCTTGACTCAACATCATTTGAACATTGTTCAGCTTCCTTAGCAAGCCAGGAATCACCTCCATAGCTCTATGGCACATCGGATCATCCACCCAACCAAGAAATGGACAGCTTCGACCGTTTCTAGCACAAGACCAGAATCGCCTACCTGGGTTGAGGTCCGTCCAAGATGTGACTCTCACAGCAACACTTCCACACGTACATATCGCCATTCTTGGTAGAGATGAGAGCTTCGATTTTTCAGAGATGGTTGCTTGATTTTTCTGAACGTTGGCTAGGGCTTTTTAAAGGGGGTGGAGAAGCAAATGCAAAAATACCAAAATACCCCCATATTTTTTGAACTTAATCACCCCAAACGGCTACAAACTGACGGTGTTATGAAAAAGGACCTCCAATGCAACTTTTACAAACCACAAGGGGCAAACACATCAAAAAAAAATACTTAGGGACTAAGTTTGTTACTTTTGGCAAACCACAGGGACCATTTTTGTAATTTTGTCTTTTATCTTACACATAAACTAAATTTATAATTTTGCCATATCACTTGTGACCATTTCTATAATTTTCTCAACTGTATGGACCATTAGATAACTTTGTAAGGACCATTTCTATAAATTTCTCATACATAAGGACCATAAAATAAAACATAAATTTTACATAAAGACTATTTATATTTTTTTTAAACATATAGACCATTAGATAGTTGTATAGGACCAATTTTGTAATTTTTTTGAAACATAGAGACCATTACTTAAATTAAAAGGTCCATTTCTTTAATTTTCTCAAACATAAAAGACCATTTTAATAACTTAGGGTTTGTTTGGCAGGATCTGAATTTTTAAGATCTGAATTTTTAAGATTTGAATTTTTAAGAGGGTCTGAATTTTTAAGATCTGAATTTTAACATGTTGTTTGGTTAAAACCTCTAAATTGTTGTGCTGAATTATAAAACTGACCATTTTACCCTTATGTATAATTTTTTGTTGAATTCAAAAGTAAACACAAATCCAAATCAAACCATGCCTATCAGTTTCATCTCGTTATTTAATTCTATCAAGTAACTTCCAAAAGTTTAAAAAAAATCATGATTTGACAGTAATATAAGTAACAAAAAGAAGAAAAAAGATCAAACTCACCTCCAAAGTATGATCTTGGAATCCAATGTTGACCCCTTAAGAGTTCGACCATGGGTTTACCAATTTGATTGTCAATATCCATTTGCTCCAAGATTGTTGATATCAATATGCTATTAATAGAACATGTAAACTACCACAAATACCTATTAAAACACTTTGATGTTATAATACAACTTCTATTCTCCAACCCTATTCATCCACCTGCCATCAAATTGAAGCAAAGAAAGTGTGGATTTTGGTTGATTGTCTCTACTAAACCCACCATATACAAAAATTGCCATCATTAATTCCATCCATCATCTCCATCACAAAAATCCATGTTGATCTGTCTCTTTGATTAAAAACGCAGCATAGGGGCAAGAAGGAGAAGAAGAGTATCCATGTTCTCGTTCTATTTTTGACCCGCAATTCCGATTAGAGTAGATGGGGGCTAGAGGGCGGCTATTTCAAGAAGAAAATCGAAAAAAGAACACCAATTTCTGAAAATGATTACCAAGAACAGAAGGCGGAGATGATGGTGTGCTCTGCGAGTGCTGCTCCGACAGTATGCGACGTCGGCGTGCTGGCCCTCACGGTGTGCGAATCCGATAAGGCTGACGGTAAGAGACGTCGATGAGGGAAGAGGCAAGAAGAGGGAGGAGTAATGTTCAGTAGTCACGAGTAGGTTTGGGGCAAAAAGGGAAGGCGTATCTATTTTTTCTTTTCAGACTTGCTCAAGAGTCTGACCAAATAAGAGGCTATTTTCAGATTAAAGATATAAAAATAAGAGGGAAACAAACACTCTTAAATGAACATATTCAGATTCGGCTCTTAGGTATTAAGAGGTAAACAAACACCCCCTTACTCAAACATATAAACCATTAGATAATTTTGTAGGGACCATTTTTATAAGTTTTTCAAAGATAAGGACTATTTGACAATATTATAAAAATATAAGAAGACAAAAGTGCAGTACTTCCTAAAACACAACTTTTATACAGGGACTATTAACGTAATTTTTAAAGACCGTTAGCTAATTTCATAAGGATTGTTTATATAATTGTTCAAAGATAGGGACCATTATATAATTTTACAAGGTTTTTTTTTTGTAATTTTCTCAAAACGTAATGATCATTTTATGGTTTTCTTAAATATATGGATGATCAGATAATTTTTATAAATTTCTCAAAGATAAAGATTAATTGACAATTTATAAAAATATAACAAGACAAAAAATTCATAGACCTCACAATTTGATACACGACACGAGTTTTCCATGTACTTGTTTTAAAATTTGTGTTTTGTGTTTATTCGTGTCAACACGTATTTTAAATTTGTCTTTCGTATCTTACACGTGTCAAATACAAATTTACCTTTTTAAACACATATAAGACACGAAACAAACATGTAACATATAAATACGCATAAACACACATATATTTGTGTAAATTCATGTGTTTTCATGTCAACATGTGACACATGTCAACACTTATAAACTAATTTGTGTTCGCACGTGACACATATAAACAAATTTGTGTCTTATAAATGAAATGTGTCTATTCGTGTAAATTTGTGTTTTGGTATAAGACGGTCAAAAACGTGTATATTCATGTCGTGTCACGTTTCACATGAATTTGCTACGTGTTGTGTTCGCGTTTGATACCAAAGACATATTTTACAATTTGTATCGTGTAAATTGGTGTCTAACACGTATGTACAACCCATAAACACAAATTATCATATTTAATACCACACTTCCTTAATATGCTTGATATTTAGTTATATTTTGTAATTGGCATGTTCTCCATGTGGTTTGATTGTTTGTGTTGTTCAAATCGAGATGTTATGCAACTCATCCTTTTCATATTTCTAGAATCACGAAAAAAACTTTCAAGAGAGACATGAGTGTTGATGAATGTAAAATACTTTATTATTTCTCTCAAAGTAAATAGTTAGAGAGATAATCATGAATGTAAACTGAATTTTTATATTTTTCTAAACCATAACTAATCTTAATGGTTGCGCGATAACCAAATGTTACTAATCTTATCAAGAGATTGGAGCATTCTCTCTAAACTATAATCACAAAATCCATAGATGTTTAACTATTTTGTGAAATCTAGAATCTAGCTAAAATTTAAAACGTTGTATAAGTTCACTTAAACAATTTCACAAAATATAATTATTTCACAAACACTGCTTTGTGGAATAAACAGATACTTTGTAGTTTGCAATGCTTTTTCAAAAAGAAAATAAGTCGTACGTATTATTTATTTTTTATAAGATTATATAATATAATATTTTAAAATATAAATTATCGTGCATATGAAAAAAAAATCTACTGTGTACGCATGAACATTACAAAATATCAATTTTGTGCTAGGATACCTTCAATTTATTTATTTTTTTTGACAAAACTTCAAAAATGGTCCCTGTGGTTTCCGAAAATATCAAGTTTAGTCCCTAAGTTCAAAAAACCTCATAGATGGTCCCTGTGGTTTCAAAACTTTTAACTCCGTTAGCTTTTGGCCGTTAAGTGAAGGGCATTTCTGTCATTTCACTAGCACAGGGACCATTTATGAAGTTTTGTCTTATTTTATATATATATATATATATATATATATATATATATATATATATATATATATATATATATATATATATAATTATTTAATATTAAATGCTCTCTCTCTCTCTCTCTCTCTCTCTCTCTCTCTCTCTCTCTCTCTCTCTCTCTCTCTCTCTCTCTCTCGTTTATGCCAGATAACCAAAAGCATCAACTTCATCTTCATTTTATATCTGGTAACCAAAATCAAAACTTGGAAACCAAAAACCCAAGATTTGGAGGTGCTTAGATGGCTTGTACCTTGATTGGTATTCCCATGGAAAACCACTGCCAGTCCATCACCCAGCTATATGTAATTTCTAGCCATGGACCGTCGTATGACCTTCCTCCACATTTAAAGCAATTTGCTCGAATCTAATTAGAAAAAAGCGAACCCAGGATCAAATATTTCATATGGGTTTAAAATCCCCCCACTACATACATGCATCTGGATCTAAATTTGTTATAAGAGATTGCATTTGTGTCTAAATCGTCGTACACGGAGGTTCTGAAGGGGAAGAGAAGGGGGAGGATGGTGTTCGGTGGTGGTTTCGATGATGATGATGATGCTCATGGAGGTTCAACAAGAAAAATAGATAGATACGTACCAAAAGCAAGCTCTTGATGTGTATTTGGTTCATCTCATCTGATGTTGACAACAGTGATAGCGAGGGAAGGAGGAGCAAAGCAGTTCAGCAACAAGTGGGGGTGTTCGACTGTTGATGCTCGAAAGGAAGAACGAACGTAGTGAGGGAGTCAGTTTTCCGGTGGCTCCCCTTTTGGCTGTTAAGCCTTGTCGCCGGAGTTGTGGCTTCGAGAGATGCAGTGATGGATCAAGAAACAACAGGGGTGTTTTTAGATATGTTATTGACGAGAATGATCAAAAGGACCGGTTTCTACAGAGGTTTCCACAGACAGACAATTTGGATCTCAACCCGCCCCTTTCGACTCTTTCGAACAAGAAACCGACGTCAACGTTGTAGAATATGTTGATTTCAATCATACGAATGAGACACAACTCGCTAAGGTGGAGACCCGTTTTGTTTCTGAGCAAAACCACACCGTGGATTGGGTGATTATCCATTTCGATTTCGGTTTGACTAATGGTGAAACCCTAATCGATACAGGTTTTATTGAGAACCATGAGGACGAACACGATCAGTTTTAGAGTTTAGATGACGTTAGGGAAGACAAAGCTTTTATTGAGAACCATGTGTGTGTATTTTCTGGTTCTAATTCTCCCACCAGATCTCAAATCTAGATAAAGATTTGCAAATTCATCACAAAGAAAATGAAAGAAAACCCAGATCATAAAAAGACTTAAAATCCTCAAATTTGGAATCGAAGGCTACAAAATTACCACTAAAATTGTTGAATGGAAATAGTAAGTCAGAAGAGATCCGTACATAGATGGATACATATGATAAGTGTTTCTATGTATAAAGAGAGAAACTGAGAAAGCACCTGGATTTTCTGGGACGAAAATGGAGAGAGAGAGAGAGAGACAGAGAGAGACCATTTAATATTTTGTTTTTCTTTTTTTTTTAAATAAGGCAAAAACTGCATAAATGGTCCCTGTGGTAGTTAAATGACAGAAATGCCCTTCACTTAACGACCAAAAGCTAACGGAGTTAGCGAAAAGGACCATTTGTTAAAAGTTTTGAAACCACAGGGACCATCTGTGAGGTTTTTTGAACTTAGGGACTAAACTTGATATTTTCGAAAACCACAGGGACCATTTTTGAAGTTTTGTCTTTTTGACAAAACTGCAAATTTGGTCCTTGTGATTTGCAAAAATCTTTAGATGGGGTCCAAAAAGTTTCCAGATTGCACAAAAGGTCCAAAATCAAGGTTTTTCTGAGTTTTTAGTCTAAAAAAACTTGAAAAGACGGTTATACCCTTATTTATATACTTTTACATTTTTTTTACATTTTTTTTACATTTTATTAACATTTCAATAATAATAATAATAATAATAATAATAATAACAATAATAATAATAATAATAATAATAATAAAATGGGTAAAACTCCATCTCTCTTACGTCTCTTTCTCCCTCCCTCCCTCCACTGATACTTCTCTCTCTCTCTCTCAATGTATTTTCATCAGAGAACTTTGCATTCTCTCTGTACCTTCAAAAATCATCTCCTCAAGAACACACACTCACAAAACTCCACACACACAAAGAAAATTAAACACACACACATAGTGAAAAAAATCCAGTTTTGCTAAACCTTATATATGATTTCTCCAGCTCCGACGATTAAAGACCCATCGACGAATTCCCCTTCTCCGTTCTTCGTGCCACTGAGTTGTGCTTCTCCGACTATTACTAGGGTTTCATCTCTGGATTCAAGACCCACTAACGAGTTCTCCAACTCCGACGATAGCTCTAGACATGTATCGGTGGTGGAAGCTCCGACATGTAGCAGTGGTGGGATCGCAAACAGAAGGATGAAAACATGGAGCAATAGTGGAATCACTATGTGACATCCCCAAAATCACGGCCAAAAAAGACCGATTTAATTTATGCTTTTAAAATAATTTTCAGAGTAATCATTTGATTAAAAGAGTTGCGGAATTTGTCCCCAAAACAATACATGATAAAATAAGGTTTATCAAAGCATTTCTTAAAGAAATGTATTTTCATTATATATCAAAACTCGGGATGTCATGTTCCGATACAGACACAAAAGCATAAACGGCACATTATAATCCTTACAACAGTTATATGCAACTACTGGCCTATAAACAAAATAACTTGATGATTCATCCATCTTATGCTCTTGCGCCACTACCTATAATGCAAGTAAAACTGAGTAGGTCAGGCTTGGGAGCCTGGTGAGCATATAGGGTTTTCAACCCACAATAAATAATTATATTTAATTTCACCAACCAATAATAACCCGATTATCCATTCCCGTTATCCTCACTTTACGTCCCTAAAACAACATCTATTACCAGGGACCTAATCTAAGATTTTCATCGGGATGGACATTACTGCAAAGGGGTTTCCTTGACAATAGATGTCCTAAAGGCAACCATGAGGGGGATAGAGTACACCGGTGAACACATCGTTCACAACACCTACAGGTTATGAACCTGCCAGCGTTCCACTGGACAGTCTAGAAAGAGTCTGTGGTCGTCATCCATACTCCGCTAGATGACTAGATTAACAACATCAACATCGAGGCCTCTCATCATTTTACTTCATCGCACAACAACTTTCTACCCATGTTCTACCCAACATATTAGTATATAAAAATATATACATTTATATACAGCTTAAAACCTGTACAAATCATTCATTCAACAATTATTTCAAATAAGAAAATAACATACAAACACATAACACGTATTTTGTAGAGAATACTTCGTATCTATGTGTTAGAAGAAAAGGAATATACACTCACTCATAACATATACTTAATACATTCAAACAATACTTGTATTAAAATCGTGTTTATGAAAGAGACTATACACTCACTTGATCTGAAGATGATCGGACAGCACTACGACTCTAAGAGTAGTATTCTTCGGTGAAACTGTGATCTCTTCACACATCGGGCTTCTCGCGGGCAGAGCTTCGGCTCGGAAACTCTTTTCTTCTCGGGATCTTCGGAGCTTCGGGACTCGCTTCGGGTCTCGGGATGATACCGGGGCTTCGGGGGTATAAATTGTACGTAAAACGATGTAATACGGGAGAGAGGAAAGGAATTGAGCAACAAAACTCGATTGGCTTTCAACTTCTATTTATAGGGCCATTTTCTGTACTCACGTCGTGAGATTTTAGTGCTCACGTCGTGAGCTCAGTAGGTCACTGCGTTCATCATTCGTCCACTTGCTCTGGAGGGTGTCCAGTCTGTGCTCACGTCGTGAGCATTGTGCTCACCTCGTGAGCTCTGACACAGCCTCGAAGTTTGCGTTCCGAACTTCAGAAATTCATATCTCTCATACGAGCTCCGTTTTCGACGTTCTTTATATGCACACGTAGGTGATATTATGCTCTACAACTCTCATTTAGACTCCGTCGGCTAATTTTGACTTTATTTTTATTATATTATTTTTAGTAGGCCGGGACAGGAAAACTCCGTTAGAAAATCATATCTTCTTCATCTGACATCCGTTTTCGTCTGTCTTTTCACCGTTGGGCTACTATCGACGTGATGTTCGATTCTCGTTTAGATTGTTTCGGCTAGAAACCACTCGATCTCATATTCGAACTTTGGGTTGCATACCGCTAAGTCGAAACTTAGAAAAATCATAACTTCCTCATACGAAGTCAGATTTAGACGTTCTTTTTATGCACACTCTCGGTTTAACTTATTCTACTACTTTCGTTTAGATCACTAAGGCTAGATATCGCTCTATCTTAAATTCATATTTTACGTCATTCAGCGTCGTGTCGGTTCTGTCGCGAAACTTCGACAGGTCATAACTTCTTCGTTATAACTCGGATTTCAGCATTCTTTATATATTCGGAAACCTCGTCACGACCACTACCACATCCTTCATAGATATCGGGTTTATGTAACATTTCATTTTGACGCTTATTTTTATCCTTAATTCATTTAAGTCACACAATTAAGCACAAAAACACATAATACTCAAATAATACATCTTTATTATTTCAAGACGGGTTACAAAGGTTAACCTAGACTATTACAGCATCATTAATGCCTAGCCTGGAAACACGGGCGTTACAATTCTCTCCACCTTAGGATGATTCCGTCCTCGGAATCACACATCAACAAACAAATGCGGATAGCGACTCATCATGTCACTCTCCGTCTCCCAGGTGATATTTGGTCCATTCGCATGTTTCCATTGGACAAGCACTAATGCGACCATCTTACGTCGTAAATTCTTAGTCTTTCGGTCAACAATTGCCTCTGGTTCTTCAATTAACCTCTTGTTCTCATCAATTCTCAATTCCGAAAGTGGAATCATGTCGGGAACTTCTCCCGTGAACTTCCTCAAATAACACACATGGAAAGTGTTATGAATCCCATTCAGTTCTTCGGGTAACTCGAGCTTGTAAGCTTGGTTCCCAATCCTCTGAAGAACTTTAAACGGTCCAATAAACCTTGGACTTAATTTTCCCCTTTTTCCAAATCTTATAAGTCCCTTCCACGGTGAGACTTTAAGCAACACCGAATCTCCAACTTCAAAAGTCATCGGTCGTCTTTTCTTATCAGCATAGCTCTTTTGACGATCTTGAGCTGCTAACATTCTCTCCTTAATTATTTTCAACTTTTCTCACAACTAGGAATTCTGATGCTTTGTAAACACTTAACAAGGATAACATTGTAACTAAAACTTGAAAGCATGTATGATGCTTATTCAATGACAACAAAATTTCATAAAACACCCTGTACAAACACTCAAATAGTCAACGAAAGATTGGAAACCCTAGAAATCCCGGTTTAAGTCCAATATGGACTAGGATTTCGTTATTGGGCCTAATGGACCAATAAGCTTCCAATTTGACTATTTTGGGCTTAGAACTCTTAAATGGGCTCTAATTGGATCCACTTGCATAAAATTTAACATTTTGGGCCATAATGGGCCTAAAATGAAATAAATTACCCTAATGGACCTTAATGGGCCATAACTAATCTAGTAGACTTTAATGGGCCATAAAACCCATTCTTTTATACAAATAGGGTCGTGAATACACTTAAGGGCCCAATGAGCCGAGAATTTTCTTTATGGGCTACATGTTTTCGAACAAAACAAGAATGAGCTCAAATTAATACACTACTCCTTTCCTTAAGCCCATTTTCGGCCCATAAGTAAAAAAAAAGAGAAAATGGAGGATTTATGTGGCATTTCCACCTCCATATTATTTAGCATGTAACAAAGCTTGAAAATCCCATACTTCCATGCATGTCAAATCATCATCTCTCTCTTCCCCCCCCCCCTTCTTCTTCTCGGCCAAACACATAAACACACACACATCTCACTAAAAATCTTCTTAAACACTCTCAAAGAAAACAACTCTTCATCCTTCATTCAAACCTTCGAGAATTATAAGGGCTTCAAGAGGGATTTAATCCAAAGATCACTTCAAGTTACATACTAGTGGTAAGATCTTGCAAACGTATTTCCTTTCTACACTCATTCACTCTTCTTACCACCTTAAATTCTTGATCATACTCCTAGAAACATACAAAGTTCGAGATCCACCCAAGAAAGCTTGCTAGGGCCGAAAATAGCATCAAACTCTTCCATTTCTTTCTTCAAACCGAAAACAACAAGCAAAGGTGAGTTCATACCCCTCTATTTTCGGTTTTCACAAGTTTTATGGGGGAGAATACAAGTAAAATGTGTAGATCTATGTGTATTTGTATGTTATGTGTGATTTCTTGTGTTTATGTGGTAAATATGTGCCAAAAATGAAATTTCGAGATCTATAGTTCAAGAAGGAAAAATATGTGATCTAGGATGATTACACTTAACAAGTTAAGAAAAGCTACCATATAAGGTTTATAATAGGCAAGTTACAACATAAAACTCATTATTGGACTATTTTTGTCGAATAAACAAAAGTTGGGGAAAAAGTTGTCATTTACGGTTTTTACAAGGCTCAAAAGGTCAAAACAGTTAAAATAGAAGTTTTTATGAACATTATGCTTTTCAAAGGACTAAAAACGTAAATTGTAGCCTATTGGGCTAAAATTTTGGGCTTTTCGACCCATAGGCCCAAATTTGCGAAAAATATGGTTTTAAGGGGGCTGAAATGGTGAATTTCTCAAAACAGTGGGTAGAAAAGTAAATAAATCTATTTCAGGGGTTAAAATGACCTTATTTGCCAAAAAGGATTAAAAATGTAAAGTTTTTGGATTTTGGGTCAAAGTTGTAAAAGTTGCGAAAAGTTTGGATTATGAATGAAAATCTTTTTACTAAAGGGGCTGAAACTGCCAAAAAGTAAGCATTGGGCTGAAAACATTATTTAAATAAGTCTTTGGACCAAAATGTCAAGAAAAATAGTTTAAGGACCTAAAATGTCATTTTTTTTTATAAAAAATGACTAAAATTGTCATTTTTATTAAAGAAAGGCTGAATAGGTCAAACCAATATTTTTGAGTCAATTATTTTATTATTAAGATATTTGGGTCAAAAATACCAAATTATAACTTATGAATTTAGAATGAAAGATATACATATATTTTCATAAATTTAAATATCGTTATAAAACAATCGACAAACTTTGTGCCTTTGCGATTCAACAATTGTTCAAACAGAATTCCCGACATTTATACTATACAAAAACAAGTAAACATTCAAATTTTTGGGCTTGAAAGATTCTAATCATGCTTATTGGGCCTTCGTGACCCATTAACATGACTTTTGGGCCTAACATAAATAAAACATGTTTATTGGGCCTCATGTGACCCAATTACATGCTTAAGGGACCCTCAATGGCTTTTACATGCTATTGGGCCCCAGTGGCCCATTAGCATTGCTACTAAGGTCCAAATAAATCATATGCGAAATAGGCCAACGCGTCCTTCGTATACTCGACAGCCTTAAATAACAAATGTGATTTGTAGGACCTCGTGGTCCTCTTCTCCTCGTCTGTTAGGCTTACCTTCTATTTAAGTAAACAAAAATCAGGTCGTTAATCAAGGTTAATCAAATTCATTTGGATTAAGTGAGTAATAACGGGCGACACCAATAAGTGTCGGTCGTAGTCTGTAGTTATAATCAAAGTCTCCTGGAGGGAGAGCGAGAGTTTGTGTATAGATCTATACGGGGGTGACTCCCCCACACCTAAGCTGTTCGCTACAGTTAGACTCGGCCAGTCTAGGGTGACAAAATCTTAAGATCAATTCCGGCGTTCACTAGAATGCCAAGACAGACGAATTAGTCATTATCATGCATGGTTATAACGACTCACATAAAAATCCAATACCATCTAAGTAATCAGGGGAAATCATAATCATTCAATGCGACGATACAATAATACAAAACGATCATACTGTTTTATCGGAAAACATCGGGTTTTCCGGGGAAATCAACATTATTCACTTGTACTTTCAATAACTATAATGCAAAACTTCTCATTTATACACATTTTGAAACCATTCATGCATATACCTATGGATCTTCACACTTTTGCCGTTTCAGAAAATATCGGATTTTCTGGGTTTTATAAACTACACAAAACATTTTCATATCAAACCTGCTTATGAACTTACCAACATTTTATATGTTGACGTTTTCAAAATAACTTGTATTCTCAGGTAACAGATAAGCTGAAGAACAATACCGTGTGTTAGGATGTTATGTTTTGAAAACTCTCAAACAATTTATGCCACGGGAATGTAATATTTAGACAATGTACTTGATGTGAACAAGGTCAGTTGTAATGTATTAATGCATGGTGATGTTTATGTTATGTTTCATGTATATTCATTGTGATGATATTTCAATTTAAGTCACGCGAGCCCTCGGACGTTTCCGCCGTCTGGTTCGGGGGTGTGACAACTTTTCAGCAGTTTGATGGACTATCTCGAGTCCCATAAACTGCTTTTCCCCAGCCTCAAGCCAACAAGATGGCGTACGACATTTTTGTCCGTACATAGCTTGATAAGGTGCCATCTTTATGCTCGAGTGGAAACTATTATTGTAGGAAAATTACCAAAGGTAAATGTTCATCCCAACTACCTTGGAATTCCAGGGTACATGCTCTCAGGATATCTTCAAGCGTTTGTATCGTGCGTTCACTCTGACCATCAGTCTGTGGATGGTAAGTTGTACTCAAACACAACTTGGTACCCAATTCCTCTTGTAGACTTCTCCAAAATCTGTTGGATTATGTGTCTAAGCCCATAACTATAATTGGTATGTACTTGAATTGATAGCAGCACAGTCCTTTTGGGTTGCCCTCAACCTAGCAACTGGACAAGGAAATTATGAAAGGAGAGATATTAATTTATAAGATTAATAAATTAATATATAAATGATTTATTAATATGTTAATAGATTAATATATTAATTAGAAATCATTATGTTTAATTAATAGTTAGCCAGAAATTAATCAGAATTAATTTTGGGGTTAAAAGTATTAATTGTAAAGTGCAGGGACTAGTTTGTAATTATCTAATAGTTGAGTGGAAGGCTCCAGAACCTCCTTGGAAGGAGGTGGACGAAATCCATAGGGGAAACCTTAGAGATTTCGTCCAAGGGGTCCAGATAAGGCCCTTGGGTTTTGCTTAGGCCCTAAGCAAAGGATAATTAGGGTTTTTCCCTAAACCCTAGATCCCTCAGCTATTTAAGGAGCCTCCTGGCTCACATTTGAGGTCACTCTATTCTTTGGAAGATACCTAGGCCGAAATTTCATACTCTCTCCATCCTCTCTCCTTCTAGTTTCTTTCTTGCTAGTTCTTGGGTGTGATTCCATTAGAGGCATTACATTTGTGGTGCTAAGCTTCCAAGAAGATCAAGATCAAGATCAAGAGGATTATCAATTGTTTACTATAACAATTGAAAGGTATGTAACTCCTAAACCCTAGTTTGTTAATTTCGAAATTAGCCTCTCTCCTCTAGGGTTCTTGTTTGCAATTCAAAGTTATATGTTCAATAGTTAAAACATAGATCCAAAGTAGGTTGCATGTGAACTTAGGAATTGTTTTCTGGTTTATTTGTTTTACCTAAAACCCATCAGTGGTATCAGAGTCACTGTTTGTTTTAAATTGAATTGCTATAATAGTTGAATTGCAAATTAGGGTTTATAGCCATTAAACCCTAAAGGCCAAATTTTCGCAATTAGGGTTTTGGATTGAAGGGTTTTCGAAAACCCTAGCCTCCAAAGAACCCTAATCGAAATTAGGGTTAGGGTTTTGAAAACCCTAGCCTCCTCCCTTGTAAATTTCGAAATATGCTAGAAGTTTTAGGGTTTCTTATTTTGGATAATTGTTACTTGATTAGATTAATTGGATAATTATCCTTACCCTATTTTTCGAAATTTAGAGGGATAAGGATTAGGATTAAATTAATTGATTAATTTGATTAGATAATCCTTACAAGATTTAATAAATTGATTAAAAGTTAATTAATAGATAAATATTAAATCTAGTTAATTGGTTTATTTAAATTTAAATTTAATAGTTTGAATTTCGAAATTTATATAAACCTTGAAGTTTTAAAAAGTTTTAAAACACACCTTATATATGTATTATGATTAAATGTTTAATATTATATATGTATAAGAATATGGTCAGTCAAATCGCTAGTATGCCTCATTCACGAAGCTAGTCTATAAGGGGGGTATAAGGAAACTGCCTATAAAATGGTAGTTGAATGGGTGTCCACTCTCACCCACCGCTCCCTTGATTAGTGGAGGGTCGTTAGCAGAACGGATTTGATAGGACAACTACTTCTCATTAAAAGTATAATGTTATTAAAGAAAGTACTAGAACATTATTTTACAAAATCCCAACTCTAGTTACTTTAGGAAAAATGTGAAAAGTATGCTAATCCATGAAATTGCACATTATGCTTTATTGGTCGTTAGTGGAGCATGTGTGGTTAACCAGCACACTAAAAGGCACTAATAAAGAGTAGTAATGGGTATCTCATAATTGTCATTTTGATGGAGCGTGTGTGGTTTACCAGCACATCAATAGTTAATGATAAAGACAATGAGGTTACCAAGCACATTTGCATGGTTATTCACATATTGTTTGTGATCATCGGCATCCCAGTCACAAATAGAAGAGCATAATCTGAGATTAAAAACATGCCATTGAATAGTTTCAATGTATCTCAAAAGAATTAGGAATTTCACTTCGTTTGTTTCGTCTAATGGTGGAATTGGTGAATCGTCATTCACCTACCTTTATGAAATTTACACTTGGATCTCGGCATCCCATTTCTAAGTTGTGAATCTTCATAGTTGGATCCTAACCTTGATATTTTATCTTTGGGTTATTATATTGAGGTATCTTGAAATCTAACTAAAACTTTCTTTCTTTTCAGATGTCTACTCCTGGAAACACTTCTGCTTTATCCTCCTCCAACCAAAACTTCTCTTTGCTCAATATCTGCTCCAAAGTCGTTATGGATGGCTCAAACTATAACGATTGGATGCGCAACATCAAGATGGCGCTTCGTTTTGAGAACAAAGAATATGTTCTTGAAAAGGAGCTCAAAGAGCTTGATGAGTCTGAAGCTACTCCTGAAGATCTTGCTGCCTACAAGAAACATTACGATGATGCTACCAAAGTGGCGTGCATCATGGTGGCAACCATGTCCCCAGAACTGCAAAGGTACTATGAGGACTATTGGCCTTTCGAGATGAACAAGGACCTTATGGAAAAGTACCATAAGCGAGCTCGTCAAGAAAAGTTTGAAGTAGTCAAGTCACTCATGGCTTGCAAGATGAAAGAAGGGGAATCGGTTGTGTCACATGTGCAAAGAATGCAACGCTACATAGAGCGTTTGGTCAAGCTCAACATTCACTTTGATGAGGAATTGGCCATTGACATGGTCTTGAACTCACTACCTGATTGTTATGGTCAGTTTATTCTAACTTACCATTTGAACAATACTGAGCAGACTTTGGCCCAATTGCACAACTTGTTGCAGACAGCTGAAGCAGGGATGAAGGGTAAAAGTATACCATCCACACCTGCAAGTGCCCCTGTCTTGGCTATTGGACAGGGAAAGGGGAAAAAGAGGAAAGGTCCTCCCAAGCAAAACTGGAAGAGCAAGGCTCAAGCTGGGTCATCTAGCAATGGCCCAAAGGCTAAGCCCAATGGTTCCACTCCCCATGTTTCTGATCCAAAAGAGGCCGTTTGCTTTTACTGCAATCAAAAGGGTCATTGGAAGAGATCTTGCCCACAATATCTGCAAGATATCAAGGATGGCAAAGTGAAGCCATCTTCGGCAGGTATTTACACTATTTCTGCTAATAACTCATTATCTTCTCGTTCATGGGTCCTTGATAGAGGATGTGGTTTTCATATCTGTTCTGATATGCAGGGGCTAAAGGAAAGTGAGGAGATAGAGCGAGGAAGGATAAACTTGATCATGGGAAACAGAAAGTCTTCACCAGTAACCAAGATCGGAGTTTATCAGCTTTTGCTTAGTAATGATGTTAGATTAGATTTGATAAATTGTTGCTATTCGTCTGAGATGACGAGAAACATTATTTCATTTCATGCATTGTTCAGACAAGGTTTTAAATATTCTTTTAATGATTTGAATGGTTCAATTTCTGTTTATAAGAATGGTGGTTTTATGTTTGAAGCTTTACCTTGTGATGGTGTGTATGAAACAGTGACTTGTGTTGATAGCTTAGGAAATAGTGTACTTAATATTGACTTGTCTAATAGTGTAGACAAGGCATGCTTGTGGCATTGTCGTCTTGGACACATTAACAAGAAACGCATAGCCCAACTCCAAAAGGATGGAGTGTTGGAATCATTTGACCTAAAATCAGATGATATGTGTGAATCTTGTCTTTTGGGAAAGATGACAAAATCACCATTCACAGGGTCTTGTGAAAGAGGTGAAGGTCTGTTGGATCTCATACACACAGATGTGTGTGGGCCCTTCAGATCAACCACAAGGGATGCTAATCGATTTTATGTGACTTTCACTGACGATTATAGCAGATATGGTTATATCTACTTGATCAAACATAAGTCAGAAACCTTTGAAAAGTTCAAAGAGTTTAAGCATGAGGTCGAAAATCAATTGGGCAGAAAGATAAAGATACTTAGATCCGATAGAGGCGGGGAGTATCTTAGTATCGAGTTCAACGACTATCTGAAAGAATGTGGGATATGTTGGATTAGTGTCTAAGTCCGTAACTATATTTGGTATGTACTTGATCCGAGTGTGCATGGTCCTTTTGGGTTGCCTTCACCAAAGCAACTTGACAAGGTAATTTGATATGAGAGAGAAGATATTATGATTTATTAATATATTATAAGAATAATATATTAAAGGAGAAATCATATTTATTTAATTAGTATTAGTCATAAATTAATTAGGAATTGATTTGGTGACTAAAAGAGATTAATTAAATAAAGGGGTATAAACTGTCAAATGTGTGATAGTTGAGTTTTGGGCTGGGAAACCCAATGGAATAAGGAGGAACGAAATTATGATGAGGGATCATCATATTTTCGTCCAAGGGCCTCATTCCAGAAGGTTCCTTGGGCTGCTTGGTGGCTAAGCTGTCCATTAGGGTTTAGACTGAAACCCTAACACCCTACAGTATAAATAGATGCCCTATGCTTCAATTTTCGGCCACTTGATTCCAAGAGAAACCCTAGGGCCGAAAATTAGTATCCTCCCTCTCTCTCTTAATTGCCTTCTTGCTTCAAGGTGTTTGTGAGCCATTAGAGGCACTACAATTGTCGTGCTTGCATTCAAGAGTTCAAGAGATCAAGGAAACTAGTTGTTATTGCAATATAACAACAAAGGTATGTCTACTACACTTCTATATGATTTTCGAAAATTATAGAAGCATCCCAGGGTTTATTTTGTGTTCATATAGTTGTATGTCTTATAGTGAAAACATAGATCTAATCTAGGGTTGCATGCACACATAGGATTGTTTGTATAAAACCTATCAGTGGTATCAGAGCCATTGGTTTTTTGTTTTCAATTGGATTTGATACATATTATGAATTTGACAAATTAGGGTTTATGGCAAGTAAACCCTAAGGCTTGGTGATTTTCGCAAATTAGGGTTGCAAAACCCTAGTTGGCGATTTTTTGATAGGGTTCTTAAAACCTTTTTGCCTAGCCTCCATATTTTCGAAATTAGGGTTATGAAACCCTAGGGATTTCGAAAATCCCTTGCCCCCAAGACAAGATCCCAAAATTTTAGGGATTTGGATATTGCTATCTTTGTGATTATCAATTTAATTGTTTAAACTAGATAATTGAAGATCTTGAATTATCCTTTCCATAAATTTCAAAATCTAGGGGATTTAAAGGATTTGGTAAATTAATAGTTTAATTTCATGATAATCCTTCATGATTTAATATTTTAAATTAATTGTTTAATTTTGATAATTATTAAATCAAAGATTTTTTGGTGTTTAAAATTTTAAATTAAATGGTCTAATTTTCGAAAATTTTAAATACAATTAAGACACTAGTATTTTGAAATGTTTTAAAATACACCCTTATACAATTATGATATTATAAGATTAATTATTATATATATGTATAAGAATAAGCTAGTCTTATCGCTAGTAGGCCTCATTCACGAAGCCAGTCTATAAGGTGGGTATAAGGTTGCTGCCTATAAAATGGCGCTTAATGGATGTACACTCACATCTACCGCTTGCTTGACTGGTGGAGGGTCGTTAGCCGAACGGATAGGATAGGGCACTTAATTTCTCATTATAAGTATAATGGAAATATTAAAGTAACTACATTGTTTTACAAATTCCCACTCTTAGTTACTTTAGGGTAAAATGTGAAAATGATGCTATTCCATGGAATTACACTTTGTACCCCTGTCAAACGTTAGTGGAGCGTGCGTGGTTAACCAGCACACTAATTTGGGATTGACATTGGTGACAAAGGGTGGCTCGATGTCTTATCATAGATCAATGGAGCGTGCGTGGCTAACCAGCACATTGATTAGGTGATGAAAACATTGAGTGCACCACGTTGATTCGCATGGTTATTCACAAACTTGTTTGCGATCCTCGGCATCCCAGTCGCAAATTTGAAGTGCATATCGAGATTTAAACATGCCATTGAAATGTTCAATGAATCTCAAAAGAAATCTAGGAATTTTCAAATACATTTAAAACTTAACCTCTTTCGTTTTTCATGGTGAAAATTAGTGAATCGCCATTCACTTACCTTCAAATTATTTACTTTTAGATTACGACATCCCTTTTCTAAGTTGTAAATAATGTTGTTGGATCCTAGCCCTAATTTCTCATTTGGGTGTTTAATTGGGGATTCATTCTAATCAAACTTTGTTCCTTTCTATTTCAGATGTCAAACGCAAACAACACTTCTGGGTCATTCTCGTTGATGAACCTATGTCAGAAAGTGACATTTGATGGCTCGAACTTCAACGAGTGGATGAGATACATTCGCATGATAACTCGTTACGAGGACAAAGAATATATCCTAGACGAGAAGCTAGAAAAGATCAACCCAGAAGAAGCTACTCCTGAAGAGATGGCCGCCTTTGAGGCCCACGAGCGTGATGCAACGAAAGTTCATTGCATCATGTTGGCCACCATGAACCTCGAACTCCAAAAGTCCTATGAGGACATGTATCCATATGAGATGCACCAAGATTTGCTAGACAGGTACCACCAGAGCGCGAGGCAAGAGCGCTATGAGATCATCACCAACATGATCACCGCTAAGATGGGGAGTGGAGAATCCCTAACTGCTCATTTGCAAAGAATGCAAAGATATGTTGATCGTCTTCTCAAACTTAATGTTAAGTTTGATGAGGATTTGGCTATCGACATCATCCTCCACTCCTTGCCTTCCTGCTACAGCCAGTTTAGAATGACCTACCACATGAATAAGGAAGAGGTCACCCTAAGTAAGCTTCAAGGGCTCCTGAGGACAGCTGAGAGCAACCTCAAGGACAAATCTATTGCATCATCCTCTACTGTAACTGCTCCTGTGTTGGCAATTGGCCAAGGAAAGGGAAAGAAGAGGAAGGCTCCTTCCAAGAGCCACCATAAGGGTAAGACCCAAGATGGTTCCTCTTCTAGTGGGACCAAAGCAGGTTCTATTAAGCCCTCTTCTGACCCCAAGGAAGCAGAGTGCTTCTATTGCCACCAGAAGGGCCACTGGAAACGAAGCTGCCCTAAATATCTGCAGGATATTAAGGATGGGAAGATAAAGCCCACCTTTGCAGGTATGTATTTAATTAAATCTAATAACTCATCATTTGCTACTTCATGGGTTCTTGATACAGGGTGTAGTTACCACATTTGTTCTGATATGCAGGGCCTAAAAAGAAGTAGGGAAGTGGAGCATGGAAGGATAAGCTTGATCATGGGAAACAAGAAGTCTTCACCAGTAACCAAGATCGGAGTTTATTCCTTAGTGTTAAGTAATGGGTTAGGACTAGATTTAAATAATTGTTGCTATTCGCCAGATATGGCAAAGAACATCATTTCTTTTCATGGTTTGTTTAGACAAGGTTTCAGATATTCATTTGATAATAGTAATGGTTCTATTAATGCTTATTTGAATGGTGTCTTTTATTTCAATGCATTACCTTGTAATGGGATTTATGAATCTGTGTTAGTTATTGACAATTTAGGAAATGATGTTTTGAATATTGACTCGTCCACAAGTTTGGACAAAGCATGCTTGTGGCATTGTCGCCTTGGCCATGTTAACAAGAAACGCATAGCCCAACTCCAAAAGGATGGAGTATTGGAGTCATTCGACCTTAGGGACGATGACGTGTGTGAGTCTTGTTTGCTTGGGAAGATGACCAAGTCACCCTTTACTGGCACATGTGAAAGGGGTGAGGGTGTATTGGATCTCATACATACAGATGTATGTGGACCCTTTAGATCCACCACAAGGGACGCTTGTCGCTTCTACGTGACTTTTACAGATGATTATAGCAGATATGGATATATCTACTTAATCAAGCAGAAGTCAGAAACCTTTGAAAAGTTCAAAGAGTTCAAGAATGAAGTGGAGAATCAGTTGGGCAGGAAAATCAAGATGCTTCGATCTGATCGAGGGGGAGAGTACCTAAGTCTTGAGTTTCACGACTATCTGAAAGAGTGTGGAATAGTTTCACAATTGACGCCTCCTAGAACGCCACAATTGAATGGTGTGGCTGAGAGACGTAATCGAACCTTGTTGGACATGGTTCGCTCTATGATGAGTCGTGCTTCGTTACCAATCTCATTCTGGGGGTATGCCTTGGAGACTGCCGCCCATATCCTTAACTTAGTTCCCACAAAGAAGGTTACCAAAACACCTCACGAGATGTGGACAGGGAAAGCTCCCTCGCTAGCACATATCAAGGTTTGGGGTTGTGAAGCTTTCGTAAGACGAGAGACTCACGACAAGCTAGAACCTCGTAGTGAGAAATGTTAATTCATTGGCTATCCACAGAATTCTTTTGGTTATCTCTTCTATAGACCAAATGACAATGTTGTTTTTGTTGCTAGGAGAGGGGTTTTCAGAGAAAGAGAACTCATAAGCCAAGGAGACAGTGGGAGTCAGATTGACCTTGAAGAGCTTCAAGAGTCAGGAGAAGAAGGAACCTCTGACACTGGCGTTCAAGATGAGGAGGAAACTCCTGTTGAACCAATTGACCAGTCCTTACCTCTTAGACGTTCAAGTAGAGTTATTGTTCCACCCCAGTTTTATGGTTTCCATATTACTACTGACGGGGATACGTTTATTAGTGATAGTACACTAGTAAATCTGGACGAACCTAACAGCTACAAGGAAGCCATGGCAGGCCCAGAGTCTGCTAAATGGAAAGAGGCAATGGACAGCGAGATTCAGTCCATGTATGACAACCAAGTTTGGAATTTGGTTGATAATGTACCAGGTCGTAAGACAGTCGGGTGCAAGTGGATCTTCAAGAAGAAGACAGACGTGGATGGGAAAGTGCACACTTATAAAGTGCGATTGGTCGCGAAGGGCTTTACTCAAACTCCTGGAGTTGACTATGATGAGACCTTCTCACCAGTTGCGAAAATAAAGTCTATTAGGGTAATGCTTGCAATAGCTGCGTTTCATGATTATGAAATCTGGCAGATGGACGTAAAAACCGCTTTCCTAAATGGGAAACTGGCTGAGGATGTTTACATGAATCAGCCAGAAGGTTTTGTCAATGCGAAGCATCCTAATAGAGTGTGCAAGCTTGAGAAATCCATTTATGGATTAAAGCAAGCATCTCGCAGATGGAATCTTTGTTTTGACGAGAAGGTCAAAGAGTTTGGTTTTCTGCGAAATGAAGATGAGTCATGTGTATATGTCAAGGCCAGTGGGAGTATAGTAAGCTTCCTCGTATTGTATGTCGATGACATACTACTCATAGGAAACGACATCCCAACATTGCAGGAGGTCAAGTCCTGGCTTGGGAAGTGTTTCACTATGAAGGACCTCGGAGAGGCTGCATATATTCTGGGAATAAGGATAGTGAGAGACAGAAGCAAGAGACTGATAGGACTCAGTCAGGATACATACTTGGAGAAGGTACTAAAACGTTTTAGTATGGAAAATTCCAAGAAAGGGGAGTTACCAATCCAATGCAATACCAAACTGAGTAAGACTCAGAGCCCGAGTACAGAGGCAGAGATAGCTGATATGAGCCGAGTACCTTACGCTTCCGCAGTTGGCTCGATTATGTACGCTATGACTTGTACTCGCCCTGATGTGGCTTTCGCTTTGAGCATGGTCAGCAGATATCAAGGGAACCCTGGTAGGGCACATTGGATTGCTGTCAAGAATATTCTTAAGTACCTACGAAGGACCAAGGAATGGTTTCTAGTCCTCGGTGGGAGTGATGACTTAAGGGTGCAAGGGTACAGTGACGCTAGTTTCCAGACAGATCAGGATAATTACCGATCACAGTCGGGCTGGGTCTTTACCCTGAATGGAGGAGCAGTGACTTGGAAAAGTTCCAAGCAAGAAACCGTAGCTGATTCAACGTGCGAATCAGAGTACATTGCGGCAAGCGAGGCGTCAAAGGAGGCTATATGGTTGAAGAACTTCATTGGAGACCTTGGAGTTGTGCCATCCATAAAGGAGCCCATGGAAATTTTCTGTGATAATGAAGGAGCAGTTGCCTTAACCAAGGAACCAAGGGATCATGGCAGATCTCGACATATCGACAGGAAATACCATTTTATTAGACATCGGGTAGAAGAGGGACTCCTCGTTGTGAAGAGGGTATCGTCGGAAGATAACCCAGCAGATCCCCTTACGAAGGGACTGAGTAGGGTTAAGCATTTGCAGCACGCTAGGAGCGTAGGGCTAAAGGACGATATTAGTTTAGATTAGATAGGTAGGAAACTTGTAATGGATGATCTTATATTCAACATTTGATGATTAAATAAAGGTGTGTTATTTATAAGAAAGTTTCTATCTTGTGTTGATTATTTATCTATTGTTTCAATTTTGCATGTTTTGACTTCCTGAATAATAAGATTATTCGAACAGTCCACAATCGCTCATATATTGGAAGTAGATATGAAGGAAGATTGTCATAAATTTGTTTGTAGATTGTCTGAATAGTTTAGACATAGCAAAGGTTTGCTGCAAAGTTTATGAGTGCTTATGAAATTTGTATTGAGCATTGGAATAGACCCGCACTTGCTGGCATCGCTTCATGAATGTTATCACAAGTGATCGCAAGATGATAATATCATATAATCTTTAAACCTAGAGATATGATTATTGTTTGCTAGTTGATTATACATTGATAATGCAAAAACGCATCAGTAACTTGATGTTATAAAATGCATTATTGTGTGTGGCTTAGCTAGTAAATGATAAAAGCATATAAGTCGACGTTTTCTGTTCCTTTTATTCTATGAGAATAAAAGCGATATCTTGGCCACTTGATGATTTGGTTTGACTTATGTGTCGGGCCCGGTCAGGATGAAGTTGATGTGTTCAACTGAGTTCTATGTCGAACAAATCGGAGATCGAGAAACAAAATGCTGAACAATAAGTATTGTTAGCATGATATCTAGAACAGAGGATTATACGATCCCTTATCTGAAGGACAGATTATTGGTCAGAGTTGACAGCGGCTATTGAAAGCTACGATTGCTAATCGGATACGGAAGTCATATGTGAGATATAGTTACTAGACTTATCCAAGTGGGAGACTGTTGGATTAGTGTCTAAGTCCGTAACTATATTTGGTATGTACTTGATCCGAGTGTGCATGGTCCTTTTGGGTTGCCTTCACCAAAGCAACTTGACAAGGTAATTTGATATGAGAGAGAAGATATTATGATTTATTAATATATTATAAGAATAATATATTAAAGGAGAAATCATATTTATTTAATTAGTATTAGTCATAAATTAATTAGGAATTGATTTGGTGACTAAAAGAGATTAATTAAATAAAGGGGTATAAACTGTCAAATGTGTGATAGTTGAGTTTTGGGCTGGGAAACCCAATGGAATAAGGAGGAACGAAATTATGATGAGGGATCATCATATTTTCGTCCAAGGGCCTCATTCCAGAAGGTTCCTTGGGCTGCTTGGTGGCTAAGCTGTCCATTAGGGTTTAGACTGAAACCCTAGCACCCTACAGTATAAATAGATGCCCTATGCTTCAATTTTCGGCCACTTGATTCCAAGAGAAACCCTAGGGCCGAAAATTAGTATCCTCCCTCTCTCTCTTAATTGCCTTCTTGCTTCAAGGTGTTTGTGAGCCATTAGAGGCACTACAATTGTGGTGCTTGCATTCAAGAGTTCAAGAGATCAAGGAAACTAGTTGTTATTGCAATATAACAACAAAGGTATGTCTACTACACTTCTATATGATTTTCGAAAATTATAGAAGCATCCCAGGGTTTATTTTGTGTTCATATAGTTGTATGTCTTATAGTGAAAACATAGATCCAATCTAGGGTTGCATGCACACATAGGATTGTTTGTATAAAACCTATCAGGATAGTCTCACAATTGACTCCTCCTAGGACACCACAGTTAAATGGTGTAGCTGAGAGGCGTAATCGAACCTTGTTGGACATGGTTCGTTCTATGATGAGTCGTGCTTCGCTTCCTATTCACTTCTGGGGGTATGCCTTAGAGACAGCCGCCCACATCCTCAATCTTGTCCCTGCAAAGAAGGTTGCCAAAACACCTCACGAAATGTGGACGAGGAAAGTTCCCTCGTTAGCACATATTAAAGTCTGGGGTTGTGAAGTTTTCGTAAGACGAGAGACTCACGACAAGCTAGCAGCTAGAAGTGAGAAATGTGTTTTCATTGGTTACCCAAAGCAGTCTTTTGGATATTTGTTCTACAGGCCTAGTGAAAACGTGGTCTTTGTAGCACGAAGAGGAGTCTTTCTGGAAAGAGAGCTCATATTCAAAGAGGACAGTGGGAGCACCATTGACCTTGAAGAAATTCGAGAGTCATCCAATGAAGGAACCTTAGATGACACTAGCACTCAACCAGAGGAAACAGTTCCTGTTGAACCAGTTGATAACTCATTACCTCTTCGAAGGTCCACTAGGGTGAGTGTGCCACCTGAGTTGTATGGTTTTCATATTACTTCAGATGGTGACACATTCATAAGTGACAGAACACTGGTAAACTTAGATGAACCAGTCTCTTATAAGGAAGCAATGGCAGGCCCAGAGGCTTCCAAGTGGAAAGAGGCAATGGACAGCGAGATTAAGTCCATGTATGACAACCAAGTTTTGAATTTGGTTGATAGTGCACCAGGTCGTAAGACAGTTGGGTGCAAATGGATCTTCAAGAAGAAGACAGACATGGATGGGAATGTGCATACATTCAAGGCTCGACTGGTTGCAAAAGGTTTCACTCAAACCCCAGGGGTTGACTATGATGAGACCTTTTCGCCAGTAGCTAAGATTAAATCTATTAGGATATTGCTCGCCATAGCTGCCTTTCATGACTATGAAATCTGGCAGATGGATGTCAAGACTGCTTTCCTTAACGGGAAGTTGGCTGAGGATGTTTACATGAATCAGCCAGAGGGTTTTGTTGATGCAAAGTTTCCCAATAGAGTGTACAAGCTTGAGAAATCCATTTATGGATTGAAACAAGCATCTCACAGCTGGAATCTTTGCTTCCATGAGAAAGTCAAAGAGTTTGGTTTCTCTAGAAGTGAATATGAGTTTTGTGTGTATATCAAGGCTAGTGGGAGTATAGTAACTTTTCTGGTGTTATATGTCGATAACATATTACTCATTGGTAACGACGTTCCAACCTTGAAAGAAGTTAAGTCTTGGCTTGGAAAGTGTTTTTCCATGAAAGACCTTGGAGAAGCTGCCTATATTCTTGGGATTAGAATATTAAGAGATAGAAAGAAGAGACTAATTGGACTTAGTCAGAGCACATACTTGGATAAGGTACTAAAGAGGTTTAGTATGGAAAATTCCAAGAAGGGAGAGCTACCTATCCAGAGCAATACCAAATTGAGTAAGACTCAATGCCCGAGTACAGATGAGGAAATAGATGACATGAGTCGTGTACCTTATGCTTCCGCTGTCGGATCGATCATGTACGCTATGACATGTACTCGCCCTGATGTGGCATTTGCTTTGAGCATGGTCAGTCGCTATCAGGGAAACCCAGGTAGAGCTCATTGGATAGCGGTTAAGAATATACTCAAGTATTTGCGAAGGACAAAGGACTGGGTCCTTGTACTTGGTGGCAATGATACTTTGAGAGTAGATGGTTACAGTGATGCCAGCTTTCAGACGGATAGAGATAACTTCCGTTCTCAATCAGGCTGGGTATTTCTACTGAATGGAGGAGCAGTTACTTGGAAAAGTTCCAAGCAAGATACAGTGGCTGATTCTACTTGTGAATCAGAGTACATAGCAGCGAGTGAAGCGTCGAAAGAAGCAGCTTGGTTGAGGAACTTCATCGGAGATCTCGGAGTTGTTCCAACCATCCAGGAGCCTATGGAACTGTTCTGCGATAATGAAGGAGCGGTTGCCTTGACAAAGGAACCGAGAGATCATGGTAAAACCAGACATATCGACAGAAAGTACCATTTCATCATACATAAAGTAGAAGAAGGCCATCTTATAGTAAAGAGGGTGTCATCTGAAGATAACCCAGCAGATCCCCTCACAAAGGGTCTGAGTAGAGCTAAGCATATTCAGCATGCTCGGAGCATAGGACTGAAAGATGATATTAGTTTTAGTAGTTAGATTAGTTTTGTTCTGAAACTTGTAACAAAGTAAATGTAATTGACTTTTGGTGATTAAATAATAAAGTATTATTTATAAGTTTGGTTACTGCCTTTGTCGATTGTTTATTATTGTGTTTCATATTTTGCATGTTTTACTTCCCGAATAATAAGATTATTCAAACTCCACAGTCGCTCGTACTTTTGGAAGTAAGTAGTGAATTAAGACTGTCATGAACTAGATTGTAGATTGTCTGAGGATAGGCATGGCAATAGAATTGCTGCAATGTTCATGAGTACTCAGAAATTCAGATTTGAGTATTGGATAAACCCTCGCTCAGAGTATCACTTCATTGAATTCATCACGAGTAATACTGAGACGATAATATCTTATAATCTTGAAACGAAGATATATGAGTTGTAATTTACAAGTCGGTCATGCATTGGTGATACGAAAACGCATCAGTAACTTGGTGTTATAAAACGTATTGTCATGTATAATTTGATGAGTAAAAGATACAAGCATATGAGTCAACGTTTATTCGTTCCTTTTGCCCTAAGCGGAAAAGCGATATCTGTGGGCCCCTCGATGATTTGGTGTTGACTTATGTGCTGGGCCCAGCCAGGACTAAATTGATGTGTTCAATTAGAAGTCCTACATCATCACAAATCAGGAATCGGGAAACATAGATTCTGGACAAAGAGATTGATTATATTCCATGTCTTTTGTCTGGGGATATCCAGGAGAATGAAGGATTATATGATCACTTATCTTAGGACACGTAACTGACCGGGTCAGAGTTCGGCGGCAGCTTTTTGGAAGCTACAATTTGCTGGTCAAATTTAGAAGACATACTAGCAATTATAGTTACAGACTTATCCAAGTGGGAGACTGTTGGATTAGGTGTCTAAGCCCATAACTATAATTGGTATGTACTTGAATTGATAGCAGCACAGTCCTTTTGGGTTGCCCTCAACCTAGCAACTGGACAAGGAAATTATGAAAGGAGAGATATTAATTTATAAGATTAATAAATTAATATGTAAATGATTTATTAATATGTTAATAGATTAATATATTAATTAGAAATCATTATGTTTAATTAATAGTTAGCCAGAAATTAATCAGAATTAATTTTGGGGTTAAAAGTATTAATTGTAAAGTGCAGGGACTAGTTTGCAATTATCTAATAGTTGAGTGGAAGGCTCCAGAACCTCCTTGGAAGGAGGTGGACGAAATCCATAGGGGAAACCCTAGAGATTTCGTCCAAGGGGTCCAGATAAGGCCCTTGGGTTTTGCTTAGGCCCTAAGCAAAGGATAATTAGGGTTTTTCCCTAAACCCTAGATCCCTCAGCTATTTAAGGAGCCTCCTGGCTCACATTTGAGGTCACTCTATTCTTTGGAAGATACCTAGGCCGAAATTGCATACTCTCTCCATCCTCTCTCCTTCTAGTTTCTTTCTTGCTAGTTCTTGGGTGTGATTCCATTAGAGGCATTACATTTGTGGTGCTAAGCTTCCAAGAAGATCAAGATCAAGATCAAGAGGATTATCAATTGTTTACTATAACAATTGAAAGGTATGTAACTCCTAAACCCTAGTTTGTTAATTTCGAAATTATCCTCTCTCCTCTAGGGTTCTTGTTTGCAATTCAAAGTTATATGTTCAATAGTTAAAACATAGATCTAAAGTAGGTTGCATGTGAACTTAGGAATTGTTTTCTGGTTTATTTGTTTTACCTAAAACCCATCAAAATCGCGAGGTGAAACGTCTGTCACGATCTGACACAATCGTTAACGGAACACCGTGAAGCCTCACAATTTCCTTCACGTAAGAATTCGCAAGCTTATCCATAGACCATTTCTCATTGGCTGCTATGAAGTGCACACTCTTAGCGAAGCGATCAACGACCACCCAGATCATGTCCTGACCATTCTTTGTTTTGGGCAGTTTAGTGACAAAATCCATAGCAATGTCTTCCCATTTACCCATAGGCACAAGTAAAGGTTCTAAACTCTCGTATGGTTTATGATGTTGTGCCTTGACCCGCGCACATGTCACACACTCCGCCACGTACTTTGCAATATCAAGCTTCATCGTCGGCCACCAGTAATAGGGTTTCAGGTCCCTACACATTTTAGTGCTACCGAGATGAATCGAGTACATGGTTTTGTGAGCTTCTTCCATCAAAAGATCTCTTATTCCTCCTGACTTAGGTACCCAAATACGATCTTGGAATACCTTCAGTCCATGACCGTTTGTACCAAACACTAACGTTTTGCCCAAACATTCCTCCTTCCGGTCATTCTTTTCAGAAGCTTCTTTTTGAGCTTTCTTTATACTCTCCACAATTGTCGAGACAACTTCTATTCTCAACGCTCTTGGCCTTTTTCTTTCAAGATTGACTTTCCGACTGAGAACATCAGCGACAACATTTGCTTTACCAGGGTGGTAAAGTATCTCACAGTCGTAGTCCTTAAGTAACTCTAGCCAGCGTCGTTGCCTCATATTAAATTCTTTCTGATTAAATAGATATTGGAGACTCTTATGATCAGTGAAAAGTTTGCACTTCGAGCCATAAAGGTAATGTCTCCATATCTTTAGAGAAAATACTACCGCTGCCAACTCCAAATCATGAGTGGGGTAGTTCTTTTCATGCTCCTTCAGCTGTCGAGACGCATATGCTATCACCTTTTCTATTTGGTTCAAAACACAACCCAACCCAACACCAGACGCATCGCTATAGACAGCGAAGTCTTCAACTCCATCGGGTAGAGAAAGAATTGGTGTTTCACATAGCTTCTTCTTTAGCAACTCGAATGCTTCTTTGTGCTTATCACTCCAAGTATAAGTAGCTCCTTTGTGAGTCAAAGCTGTTAATGGAGTAGCGATCGAAGAAAAGCCTTGGATAAACCTTCGGTAATATCCGGCTAATCCCAGAAAGCTTCGGATCTCCGTGGGACTTTTCGGTTGTTCCCACTTCATCACAGCTTCAATCTTTGCTGGATCAACCATTATCCCTTATTGGTTGACCACGTGACCCAATAATTGGACTTCTAGAATCCAAAAATCACATTTGGAGAACTTAGCATATAGCTTCTCCTTCTTCAAGACTTCCAACACTTCTCGCAAGTGTCTGCCATGCTCCTCTTGGCTTTTCGAGTAAATCAGAATGTCATCTATGAACACTATCACAGATTTATCAAGGAACGGGTTACTAACCCTGTTCATTAAATCCATGAATGCTGCTGGAGCATTGGTTAGTCCAAACGACATAACCAAAAACTCGTAGTGTCCATATCGTGTTCTGAATGCAGTCTTCTCGATATCCTGCTCTCTTACTTTCAGCTGATGATATCCTGACCTTAGGTCGATCTTTGAGAAATAACTTGAACCTTGTAGTTGATCGAACATGTCATCAATCCTTGGCAACGGATATCTATTCTTTATTGTTGCCTTGTTCAACTCTCTGTAATCGATGCACATCCTCATACTCCCGTCCTTTTTCTTTACGAATAACACCGGAGCTCCCCAGGGTGATGAACTAGGTCTAATGAAACCTTTGTCCAATAACTCCTGAAGTTGCATCATCAGCTCCTTCATCTCCGTCGGTGCTAGTCTGTAAGGTGCTTTTGCTATTGGCGTCGTCCCTGGTAACAAGTCGATACGGAATTCTACTTGTCGATCAGGCGGTAATCCGGGAAGATCTGCGGGAAATACTTCCGGATAATCACACACGACAGGAATGCTCTGCATCTCCTTTTTCTCCTTTTTAGCATCGATCACGGATGCCAAATATGATGTACATCCTTTGGCCAAACACTTTTTGGCTTTCATTAGAGAAATGATTCCAGAATTTACTCTGCGTTTGTCCCCATACACCATAAATGACTCTTTCCCTGGCGGGTTTACTTTTACTATCTTCTTCTTTCATAATATCTTGGCATCATTGGCGCTAAGCCAATCCATCCCCAGCACGATGTCGAAACCGTTTAGTTCGATAGGCAATAATTCCTCGTGGAACTTATTCTCATTCAAGTCAATTAAGATGTTTTTCATACGATGGCTAACAGGTACAAACTTCCCACTAGCAACTTCGACTAATAAAGCATTATCTAGTCTATTGACAGGCAAAGATAGTTTTCTACCAAATTCATGCGAAATAAAGGAGTAGTTGGCTCCAGAATCAAATAAAATTTGGGCAGGCAATTCGTTTACGAGAAAAGTACCTGAAGCGACATCAGCTTCTTCTTTAGCAGCTTCCAATGTCATCTGGAAGGCTCTCGCCTTCGGCTTTGGTGGAATGTTGGGCTTTGCTGCCTCCTTCTTTTTCGGACAATCCCTCGAGATGTGCCCTTCCTCACCACACCCATAGCAGACTTTCTTGGTAAGGGTGCATTCGTTGGCATAGTGCCCTGGCTTTCCACATTTGAAGCATGTGGCTTCCGCCGCCACATTTCCCAAGATGCTTCTTCTTGCATTTGTCGCACCATTTCGCTTCGCCTCCTCCACCTCCTCTCGAACTAGACTTCGAGAATTTACCCTTTTTGCTGGACCCCGAGGGTCCATCGAACTTCTTCTTCTCACCAACCTCTGACCTCTCCAGACCCTTCTCCCTGATCTGGGTCTCAACATTTCTAGCAGCCCACATGGCGGCTTTCAATGTGGTTGCTTGCTTAACCATTGGACCATAGTCCGCTGGTAGTCCGAGGGAAAACTTGTTGACCTTAGAGAGTTCAGTTGGAACTAAATATGGGATAAGCTTCATCTTTTCCGTGAAACTAGCAGCGTATTCAGTAACGCTCATTTTTCCCTTCTTCAAATTCTGAAACTCATTATTGATTTCCAGAAGGTCCTGCTTGGAGCAGTATTGCAATTTGAGTTGCACCACAAAGTCTTCCCAAGACATCTTACTCGCCTCCCCCTTGGGCATCGAGTCAGCTAATAGCTTCCACCAACTCAACACTCCAGATTTTAACACAGGGATCGCAAGAGCGGTCTTCTGTCTGTTGCTGCATTCGCAACTCTCGAACATTGTCACCATTTCGGAGATCCAGTTTATAACTTTGTACCGGCGTCGGGCTTCCGGATAGACATGGTGGCTTGGATGTGACATCCCCAAAATCACGGCCAGAAAAGACCGGTTTCATTTATGCTTTTAAATAAAATCAGAGTAAATCCTTTGATTAAAAGGGTTGCGGAATTTGTTCCCAAAACAAAATATGATAAGATAAAATTTATCAAAGCATTTCTTAAAGAAATGTATTTTCATTATATAGCAAAACCTCGGGATGTCATGTTCCGATACAGACCAAAAGCATAAACAATACAAAATAGACCTTACAACAGTTACATATAACTACTGGTCTATAATCCAAAAATATCTTGACAATGTCATCTAACTTATGCTCTCGTGCCACTACCTGTAATACAAAGAAAAACTGAGTGGGTCAGGCTTGGGATCCTGGTGAGCATATAGGGTTTTCAACCCACAATAAATAATTATATTTAGTTCATCGACCAACAATAACCCGATTACCCATTCCCGTTATCCTCACTTTATGTCCCTAAAACAACAACTATTACAAGGGACCTAATCTAGGATTTTCATCGGGACGGACATTACTGCAAAGGGGTTTCCTTAACAATAGATGTCCTAAAGGCAACCATGAGAGGGACGGAGTACACCGGTGAACACATCGTTCACAACACCTACAGGTTATGAGCCTGCTAGCGTTCCACTGGACTGTCTAGAAAGAGTCCGTGATCGTCATCCATACTACGCTAGATGACTAGATCAACAACAACATCGAGGCCTCTCATCATTTTATTTTATCACACACCAACTGTCTACCCATGTTCTACCCAACATATTAGTAGATAAAATATATACATTTATATGCAACTTAAAACCTGTACAAAACATCCATTCAAAAACTAGTTCAAATAAACAAATAATATATAAACACATAGCACGTATTTTATAAAGAATACTTCATATCTATGTGTTAGAAGAAAACGAATATACACTCACTTGATACCACGATGATCGGACAACACCTCGTCTCTTAAAATAATCTTTTCTGATAAAACCGGGATGTTTTCTTGAATACCGGGCTTCTCGCGGGCAGAGTTTCAGCTCGGAAACTTTACTTCTCCTGATCTTCGGGGCTTCGGGACTTGCTTCGGGTCTAGGGAATGATACCGGGGCTTCGGGAGTATTTCTTGCACGCAAAATGAGAAAATATGGGAGAGAGAAAGATTTTGAGCAAAAAAGATTGGCAGCCTCGGCCATCTATTTATAGCTGCGAGAGCTCGGACTAAGCTGGGCGTACCGAGGCCCTACGCTGGGCGTACTTCGGATAAGGTGCCAGGTGGCGAAGTCTCGGTGGTAGAACGTGGCTCTTCTTCGGACCGCACAATGCAGCAGTACGTGGGGCGTAACTTCTTCCGACACGGATCGTATGTCGTTGTCGACATGTACGCTGGGCGTACCCTTCGAATCAGATCAGGTGAGTCACGGGTTCCGATATTATCCGAATAAATAATTAAATTTATATATTTTAATTATTTAAAAACTTCAGAAAATCATATCTTCCTCATACGAGCTCCGTTTTTGACGTTCTTTATATCCACGCGTAGGTGAGACTAAGATCTACAACTTTCATTTAGACTCTGTCGGCTAATTATGACTTTATTTTTATTATATTATTTTTAGTAGGCCGGGACAGGAAAACTCCGTTATAAAATCATAACTTCTTCATCCGACGTCCGTTTTCGTATGTCTTTTTACCGTTGGACTACTAACGACGAGATCTTCGATTCTCGTTTAGATTGTTTCGGTCAAATATCACTCGATCTCAATTTCGAGATTTGGGTTGTGTACCGCTAAGTCGAAACTTCGAAAAATCATAATTTCCTCATACGAAGTCAGATTTAGACGTTCTTTTTATGCACGCTCTCGGTTTAACGTATTCTTTGACTTTCGTTTAGATCACTAAGGCTAGTTATCTCTCTATCTTAAATTCGTATTTTACGTCATACAGTGTCGTGCCGGTTCTGTCGCGAAACTTCGACATGTCATAACTTCTTCGTTATAACTCGGATTTCGGCATTCTTTATATGTACGGAATTCTTGTAACATATACTACAACTTAGTTAAGATTACTCCTTCTAAATAATCTTCCATCAAAAAGTCATTTTTGATGCTTATCGTCTCTAAATTGACTAGCCCGGATCTACGGGCGTTACATTGGATGCCATGAAATCCTTGTACTTGCACCCACGCCCATCATTTCCTTCATCCTTATCACTCCAAAACGTTTACATGCTAGTTCTAATACCGTTGTCATACGCTTAGAATCCTAAACACATAAGGTCTCCAGATCCGGTTGGCAACAAACCATAGATCCAAATAAATAATATCATATATGGCAAACATATAACATTTAGCACATAAAAGCATTTTAGGCAACTTTCCTAAAATAAACTAGTGCTCGTGTCTTAAATATGACAGACACTCATCTCACAATCTTTACTTAGCATTCTAAGTTTAAGTCTAGAAATCCTACAAATTCCTAGTTCGCTTATACTAATGCTCTGATACCAACTGTGACATCCCCAAAATCACGGCCAGAAAAGACCGATTTAATTTATGCTTTTAAAATAATTTTCAGAGTAATCATTTGATTAAAAGAGTTGCGGAATTTGTCCCCAAAACAATACATGATAAAATAAGGTTTATCAAAGCATTTCTTAAAGAAATGTATTTTCATTATATATCAAAACTCGGGATGTCATGTTCCGATACAGACACAAAAGCATAAACGGCACATTATAAGCCTTACAACAGTTATATGCAACTACTGGCCTATAAACCAAAATAACTTGATGATTCATCCATCTTATGCTCTCGCGCCACTACCTGTAATGCAAATAAAACTGAGTGGGTCAGGATTGGGAGCCTGGTGAGCATATAGGGTTTTCAACCCACAATAAATAATTATATTTAATTTCACCAACCAACAATAACTTGATTACCCATTCCCGTTATCCTCACTTTACGTCCCTAAAACAACATCTATTACCAGGGACCTAATCTAGGATTTTCATCGGGATGGACATTACTGCAAAGGGGTTTCCTTGACAATAGATGTCGTAAAGGCAACCATGAGGGGATAAAGTACACCGGTGAACACATCGTTCACAACACCTACAGGTTATGAACCTGCCAGCATTCCACTGGACAGTCTAGAAAGAGTATGTGGTCGTCATCCATACTCCGCTAGATGACTAGATTAACAACATCAACATCGAGGCCTCTCATCATTTTATTTCATCACACAACAGCTTTCTACCCATGTTCTACCCAACATATTAGTATATAAAAATATATACATTTATATACAGCTTAAAACTTGTACAAATCATTCATTCAACAATTATTTCAAATAAGAAAATAACATACAAACACATAACACGTATTTTGTAGAGAATACTTCGTATCTATGTGTTAGAAGAAAAGGAATATACACTCACTCATAACATATACTTAATACATTCAAACAATACTTGTATTAAAATCGTGTTTATGAAAGAGACTATACACTCACTTGATCAGAAGATGATCGGACAGCACTACGACTCTAAGAGTAGTATTCTTCGGTGAAACTGTGATCTCTTCACACATCGGGCTTCTCGCGGGCAGAGCTTCGGCTCGGAAACTCTTTTCTTCTCGGGATCTTCGGAGCTTCGGGACTCGCTTCGGGTCTCGGGATGATACCGGGGCTTCGGGGGTATATATTGTACGTAAAACGATGTAATACGGGAGAGAGGAAAGGAATTGAGCAACAAAACTCGACTGGCCTTCAACTTCTATTTATACTCACGTCGTGAGATTTTAGTGCTCACGTCGTGAGCTCAGTAGGTCACTGCGTTCGTCATTCGTCCACTTGCTCTGGAGGGTGTCCAGTCTGTGCTCACGTCGTGAGCACTGTGCTCACCTCGTGAGCTCTGACACAGCCTCGAAGTTTGCGTTCCGAAATTCAAAAATTCATATCTCTCGCATACGAGCTCCGTTTTCGACGTTCTTTATATGCACGCGTATGTGAGATTATGCTCTACAACTCTCATTTAGACTCCGTCGGCTAATTTTGACTTTATTTTTATTATATTATTTTTAGTAGGCCGGGACAGGAAAACTCCGTTAGAAAATCATATCTTCTTCATCTGACATCCGTTTTCGTCTGTCTTTTCACCGTTGGGCTACTATCGACGAGATCTTCGATTCTCGTTTAGATTGTTTCGGCTAGAAACCACTCGATCTCATATTCGAACTTTGGGTTGCATACCGCTAAGTCGAAACTTAGAAAAATCATAACTTCCTCATACGAAGTCAGATTTAGACGTTCTTTTTATGCACACTCTCGGTTTAACTTATTCTACGACTTTTGTTTAGATCACTAAGGCTAGATATCGCTCTATCTTAAATTCATATTTTACGTCATTCAGCGTCGTGCCGGTTCTGTCGCGAAACTTCGACAGATCATAACTTCTTTGTTATAACTCGGATTTCAGCATTCTTTATATATTCGGAAACCTCGTCACGACCACTACCACATCCTTCATAGATATCGGGTTTATCTAACATTTCATTTTGACGCTAGACTATTACATCATCATTAATAGATATCGGGTTACAAAGGTTAACCTAGACTATTACATCATCATTAATGCCTAGCCTAGAAACACGGGCGTTACACACTATTAAACCCTTTTTTTCAATGATGTATCATTCAAAATCTCGATACACTTGAGTCAATCCAAACCTCAATTTCTATGCAAACCGTCTTATTGCATTAAAATTATGGAACCCCCAAATGGAATATGGTTTAGACTGAACACAATCACAACAAATCAAGAAAAAATTAAAAACCCAGATCTTCAAACGCTCAGAGAAGATGATTAGTTGAACCCCTCCGTAAAGCAATCTTACCACAATTTCTCAAAAACGACGATCTCAATCATAGTTTGTTTCCCCTTCTACATCACTCTCTTGTTGATTTCAAAAGTTGTTGTAGTGTACTCAGTTGAATACACTTATTCTCGAAAGAAATTTGATTCATCCAAGTTCTAAGTGATTTTACAAATGATCTGGAAATGAATTATGTGAACATACCAGGAATTATGTTGGTGGGGTTTTGCAGTTTTGATGATGGAATGCTATTTACAAGTTGTAGATTGGTGTGTTGGAGAAGATGAATAGAGAGAGAGAGAGAGAGAGAGAGAGAGTGAGAGTATAGGTGGGTGGGGGATAATACATTTCTTTTTCTTTTAATTTTTAAGTTAAAATGGTATTAGAATAAATGTAAAAAAAAAAATTAAAAGGGTATAATCGTCTTTTCAAGTTTTTTTGGACTAAAAACCCAGAGAAACCTTGATTTTGGACCTTCTGTGCAAGCTGGAAACTTTTTGTACCCCACTCAAAGATTTTTACAAGCCAGAAGGACCAAATTTACAGTTTTATCTATTTTTTTAGAACAAAAACTATATAAATAAAAACAAAAAAAACAGCCGGAGTGGTGGCCGAATACAAGATAATACAAGGTGTTTATAATAATAATAATAATAACTAGGTGGGGAACCTCCGCGTTGCGGGGGTCGCATGCGACAATTTTTTCTGTTGTTTGTTTTTTGTAAATGTTATTTGATCAACTATTTGTTTATAGTTTGAGTTGCTCATTCCTTCCCTCTTTAACTGATCTGTAAATAAATAAATAAATAAATAAATAAATAAATAAGGAAAAAAAAGCATCAACGAAACTGTAAGCAAAGTAAGAAAATTGTTAGATTACCCTCTTTAACTGAAATAGAATTAAAATGCAAACACATTTTGACAAATTCTGGCAATGGAAATCATATATCATAAACCAAAATAACCAACATTGCATTCAAACGTTAAAACGGAAAGTATATTAGCAAGTAACTTCTACATGAACAACAGGTCATCATAAAGATTGAGAATGAAAATGACCTTTTAGTAGCTTGGCCTCTTGTATTCCACCTTCCACCTCCACCCACCTCCACCTGCAGGCTCCAATGATGCTCCTCCATCCATCCATCCTTTAAAGGATACAATAGTATTAGTCACAGATGACATACAAAATCTAAAACAAATTAATAGGATCTTTGGCGGGTCATGAAAGTAGGATGCTATAATGTCATTCAAATACAAAGCAGCTAGATAGATTGAATAGAGTATAATGTCCTAATGTAAGAAACGAAAGTAAACAAATAAATTAGTGTACGTTGCTATTTTTTGCATTTAACGCTTTTGGCTGATAGTAAAAACATTTTTAGTCGAAATCCCGCTCCTCATAACCTTAATAAAGCCACCTGAAGAAAAAAGAACATATTTTCTGTTATTATCGTATTGACATTTTTGTTGGATGCAATTGTGCATACTAATAAAAAGGTTACAATATCTACCATTATCCATCAAGAATGTTAATTTAGGACCATTTTCCCCAATTGCCATTATATTATATTAAAGCAAAATGAAACATGTTTGTTGACCACAATTAGAATCTACCTCAACGCATTGAAGATTAGAAACATTGTTGGTTTTCTCAACTTGAAGCCCACATGGCATAAATAAGTACAACAATGTACTTAAAAATGCTATTAATGAGGTCATACAACAATGTACTTAAAAATGCTATTAATGATGGAATGGAAAGATTAAATAGAGGTCATATAATAATCTAAAAAAACTGTTTACCTACCTGTAATACAGTATTTTTTTTTAAAAACATGCTTTAAAAAAAATGCTATTACAAACTTTACCTTTTTATTTCAATTATTATCTACAAAATTGTTAATAAGGTAATATGCGATAATTTAGTAAAAATATAAAAAATGGTGAAAATGAGTTTGAAAAAAGTAAAATAACAACTATATTTAGAAGCTTCAACAGATATACATGTAAATATCTGTTATATGCGTCTCAACGTTAAAGTAAGAAAAAAACAAAAAATTAATACTCCTCCCATTCATAAAATATATGTAATCATTAATTTTTTAGTGCTAGTTAGTATTGACACCATCAACTATCTTGATATAATAAAAAAAAAACACTTACAGGTGATAACTTCAAACTGTTTTTTTAGCAGGCTTAGTCGACTGGCCTGTCACCATACATGATGCCATATGAAAATCTGCATTTGTTTTTTTCCACAACACTACAAAAAAACCGAATAGTATAAATATCATGATATCACAATTCACTTCATTTAATAATAATAAATATATTAATAATAGCACAACAATTCTATCATTAATTGAGCTTCAGATAAACTCTCACTGAATTTGTGACATAAATCGAATAGTATAACCAACTTCCTCTCCAAGTTTGACTCCGATTCTTACTGGCAATGATTCACACTTGTCATTAGATGCAGTTTTAGTGAAAACGAAAGTAAAGTAAATGCATTAAAAAGGAATTTAACCTACTTCCAATCTGTTCTCGTATGCAGGTAAAGATGAACATAGATAGATGTGAAAATAAATACACACACGGTTTCCTTCTCTTTGGCTCCTAATTGTCGGTTCCGGTTCCAGCATTGCAGGTTGCAAAGATTGGTATCCAGTTTTCATGTTCACCTTGTTTTCTCTGTTTTAGAGACGGATTTGCTGAGTTTTTGTTGTTCCTCCATAACAAAAAGGTATCAGGAGCTGCAAAAAGTCATCACATAAAAAGCAATTATGAGAATAGAGGTAAGCAAACACTAAATAAGTAACTAATTTATTTAATTAGCAAAAGTCCTTTGGTAATAAGAAAAGGGAAGGAAGTTGCACAACATAAACAATAGTAAGATATGGAGAAAACGTGATGATAGAAACACAAAAAGTTAGCCTAAACAGGGAAACTGCTGGAGAATAGATCCAAAGCATCATATGTATTTTGCAATTTTCATAAAATTGAAGTTGGTATTATTCATCATCGAATTGATTTACCATATTTTTCCTTTGAATCGAAGTTGTACGTCACATTCCAAGAATTGCAAAGAACAAAAATATTTTTTTTATCAAGAACAACATTAAGGGACCCAAAATTTTTTAAATCTATACAAACTAAAATTTTTGTTAATGCATTAAAGTGTAAAAAATGTATCAATTATGGTCGTTGTCATTACCTGATTGGATTTCAAGTATGTGATGCTGGGTAAGTAAGGCTCACGGCTGTCTTCTAGATGTACTTCTCATCAGACATTCTATCCAAGAATGCTTTAATAACTACCTCATGAAACAACTAAAAAGTAAAACCCATGCAATTTCTTTAAATTTCAGAAAATACACCAATTCAATTAATAGAATTTGAAAATTAATAGAACATGGGCTAATGAATGGTATTCCATAAGTTCCAACTCAACACCATGTTGTATTCAGACTAAGGCAAGTAATTTGAACCTTTGGTTCCCTGTTGTTGTTATGAGACTATTATTATTGAATTCAAATGGAAGCTTTTGCAACTAAATTTATACAAACTCACCCATATATGTTGTCATTTTCGAGCAGATTTCTAAACATAATCTAGTGAGACAATAACTGATACATATAGAAAGTTTGTTTCGTTTGTAGACAACACTAAGGCTGTTCTTGAACCCACAACACCAGTTGACGTATTTGAGTACTTTCATCGAACATTTGGCGTGGAATCTTCCAAAGTCCACCTGAAGACAGAATTTCTTTGTGCAAGGACCTAATTTTCAATTCAAATCAGCAGACCAAATATAATTTAATAAAATCACAAAGAATTAGACATTATTAGCTACCTGATCCGAGATCAAAAACCCGGAGGCGGAAGAAAAGGAAGCGAGCAGCAGAACACCATCTGATTGGAAGAAGGGAAGCGGTGTGTTGTGCTCTACCCACCAACGCTGGGGATTTCAAAATCCTGAAAACATTCCTAAAATCAATGCGAAAACAAATTTGTCAAACCGGAGGCTGAAATCAATTTACAGACTGTGGGAAGCAGTTGGAATAGATAAGAGAAGATGGGGAAGTGGAACAAAGATCTTAGCACATAAACGTATTCATAAGTGAACAGTAATAGAAGAGACAGATTTGGGGGAAACTAATTAATTTTACCCATTAAAGATTCAAAGCCAAGATGAACACCAGATTCGATGAAATGACGGAGGTTACGGGCCCACAACATCGAAGAAGCCGACGGAATCTTCCTAGACGGCACCGATGATGCATCAATACCTTATAACCTTTGTACGTCTGAGAATGAAATCGATTTGAGGTATTAGAAAATTGATTCGATACCTGAGAAGCAGAAGGCGATGGTGGTTTCTTCTATGGCGGTCGCCTGAGTTGGAGATAAACTGGGGCGGAACGGTTTCAGGTGAGGTGGCGATTATAGCCATGAACGGTGGTGATGTTGGGAAGATCTGTGAAGTAGACAGAACTTGAGCGGAAGACTTTGGGGAGCGAAAACTAAAGTAAACATCGAGAATCGTTAAGCCGTAGATGAAAGAAATTACCTTACCAGGTGGAGGTGGAGGTCGGGTGGGGAAAGTCGTCGCTTGGAAGAGCATCAGACCGTGGAAGGAACTGGAAGGCAGAAGTCCATTTATGGAGGCGATGGATTTGCAGAGGAGCGAAAGAAAGGAACGGCGAAAACCTATGGAAAAAACGGTGGTTTCAAGCAGAAGGTTTGGATAAGGACGAGGAGACTGAGTGTGGATCGACGGTGAGGAGAAGAAATGGGGAAGTACGGTGGTTTTAGGGATTTTTAATCGGAAGAGAGTAAGAAGAAGCGGTGGGCCGCAACCTGATCCTTATCGGCACAGAAAATAAAAAAAAAATAAAAAATTTCAGGCAATGACAGGAAAGAACTGTTAAAATTTTTCACGATCTTTAATATATATATATATATATATATATATATATATATATATATATATATATATATATATAATAATAATAATAATAATAATAATAATGAAAAACACGAAAAAATAACATAGCCAAAACAAATTAAGTTAAGTGAACAGCCCATCTAATGAACATCTTCTTAAGCCTTGAACCCTAGATTTAATAAGTAACAACTAATAACCAAAGATTCAAGCCTAAAGATGAGCGATGGAATTTGAAAAGTAATAAACACCTGTGGATGTTACTGAAGATCAAAATAAGATGATGGCTTCGAGTTTGGGTTCAGATTCTTCCACTTCCTCCGACGTTCCCCAATTTCATCACACCCCATGTTACTGGTAATGCCTCCCTAAAATCGATCAACATGCTCAGTGAATTTTATGAACTATCATGTTCTTGGACGAAATTTTCGTTTCTACCGCCTTGTAATTCATTAAATCCGCGATTTTTATTGCGAGTATTATAATTATTTTTAAGCTTAAATGATCATTTGCATATGCCCTAATCAGCATGATTGACTTTTGCGAATTTGAAGTTTAGTAGCTGAACTCAAGACACAATTGACATCATCGTGTCAAGAACAAAGTTTTGATCTGGTAATCTCTTTTTGTTAATCATGATTCCGCGTCTCAGTAATTGCAAGATTTGAGGCATGGAAGTTTTGATTAAGATTGAATTTCCACGATTTAGAACTAATACTATAAGTTCAAAATGGAAATTAACATGGAATCTGTTGCTACTTATAGCATCAAAGACTCTGTTAGAGGATTCATATGAATATATGAGTTGATCATTAGCTTGTTTTGATGTTTCATTATTTAAAAAGTGGGGTTTTGAGCTTAGATTTTGTGTTTGAATTTGGTTGTAGCGAAGAAAATGTGTATTTGCTCTGCAAGAAACTATGTGCAGATAAAGTAGCTGATGTATCAGATCTCTTTGTTGTCTTCATTTCCAATGAGAATAAACATGTATGTTTTCTCCTTTGTTTATGATAAATTTTACAAAACGCTTTTGTACATACTCAAATATAGATCAATTTTGATTAATTATCATAATGCAGGTTCCATTGTGGCATCAGAAAGCTAGCCATAGAGCTGATGGGGTAATTCTATGGGATTACCATGTAATCTGCATTCAGGTAATGCCTTTGAACTTTCATTGCACAATGCATTTATTCAATTGAAATTAAATAGAAATCTGTAACCATATATTACTGAATTTGAAACTGGTGATGCTTAACAGAGAAGAAAAGAAGGAAAGTCCATGGATTTAGTATGGGATTTAGATTCATCTCTTCCATTTCCATCAACTCTATCGTCATATATATCAGAGAGTATAAGGCCATCTTTCGAGCTATTTTCTGAATTTCAGAGGTAAAAAACTTAGCTATTAAATTGCTGATATATTCCTTATAAATTTTGGTAAAAATGATAAATTAATCCATGATCACAGGGTTTTCCGTATAGTCCATGCTCCTATATTTTTCCGTTATTTTGCCTCTGATAGAAGACACATGAAGGATTCTCAAGGAAACTGGATGGCTAATCCACCTGAATATGAAGTGATAGTAGCTGAAGGTATAAAATATAAATTCTTTCTTACTAATATCAAACTCATTATTGTGTACTAAATTCAAATTTCAACTATTTTCTTTTTGGTTGTTTGTTGTTGTAGATGGAAATGTGCACAACCTAAACGAGTACATTGAAATGTCAACAAAAGATGTGTTGAAAGATTTAGGGGAAGACAAGATTAATGCGGTTTTTACCAAGAAATTTGGGTTATTAGTAGGTGAGAGCCGATTGGAGCAATTCTTCTCTTCCATTTCACAGTAATTGGCATGTTTTTTTACTTCATTTTGCAGATTGTTTAATTTACACCAAACCAAAACTGCACCTTTTTTGGATGCTTATATTATTACAATATTACATGTATGTGAATGAATTAGTTTTTTTTGTAAATCGCTCAACAAAAATTAGGTTTTATCTTGGTAGCAGTTTGACGTGTTAGCAAATTAGCCAAAATGAATGTGCAAATTGCAGGGAATAGCAACGTATTTTACTCTTGCTCATAATGTAGGCAATGTACTTTTTTTACTCATAATAGCAACATACTTGTAATTATTTTACCCATAATAACAATGTATTTAGATTTCTTTATATATATATATATATATATATATATATATATATATATATATATATATACACACACACATACACACACAAGGTTTTAAAATACGGAATCAGGCTTCTAGGCGAATCAATGGAGGAAAAAATGAAAAAAAAATTTACTTTGATTATAACTCTTAAAAGTTAGGAACCATGTAGGAACTCCTGAAGTTAAGGACATTTATATTTTTACAATAAAAATGAAATTTCAATTCTTTTTTTCGAAAACGTTTTTCAAATAAAAAAAACAATTTTTCACAATCAAACGTACCCTTATATTCTTAATCTTGGGTTTAGTTGGATATCAAGAATCAATTAGACTTAACTTTTTGGTGAACGATGCAATCCATATTTTATTACTTGTCAACAATTAATTGAAACCTGAGATGAGCACACATACTCACAATCAAACAGGATTTCTTTTGCATAAGAATAAACAAGAAAAACTTCGAATTTGATTTCCTCTTTTCTGGTTGACGACCGATTTTGGATTAGTAATGGGAATGGGTTACATAAAATATTAAAATGGACTTTAAACTATTAAGTTATTGGGTTATCTTTGTTTAACTAAAGTTGCTAAGCCCTTTGGTCTTCAGAATTTGGACCTTGGAAATTGGGATATCATTTAATTGGCTCCGCTATGGGACGTGAGGGTAGGGAGGATGGGGTGGGTGTGGAGATGGGTAAGAATATTTAGTTACACAATAGTAATAATAATATAATAAATAATATTACAAAAAGAATATATATATATATATATATATATATATATATATATATATATATATATATATATATATATATATATATATATATATATATATATATATGGGAAAAGAGAATATACATTACAGCCCCACCTAAGCTTAGGTACTAAACCTCTTAAAAATACATTGTTTTACTATATAAAGATTACGGTTAATGGATTCACGATTAATACTTCAAGATGTAAATTCAAGATCGACACAATAGGGTTTAGGGTTTAGGGTTTAGGTTTAGGTTTAGGGTTTAGGGTTTAGATTTAGGGTTTAGGGTTTAGGGTTTAGGGTTAGGGTTTAGGGTTTAGGGTTTAAGGTTTAGGGTTTAGATTTAGGGTTTAGTGTTTAGGTTTAGGGTTTAGGGTTTAAATATAGGGTTTAGGGTTTAGGTTTAGGGTTTAGTAATGTTCACTTAGGTGAAGTAATAAACGATAATTGAGGAAAGAAAATAGAGATGGTAAAATGATAATGAAAGAAAGAAATGTTATGGAGGATGATATATTTACCAAGTGAAACCAAACCGGGTATATTTAGCATGTTAAAACGACATATTTTAGAGGTTTAATACCTAAGCTTAGGTGGGCTGTAATGTATATTCCTTATCCCCTATATATATATATATATATATATATATATATATATATATATATATATATATATATGAGTAAATTACTGAAATGGTCCCTGTGGTTTAGGTAAAATTGCGTGTTTAGTCCCTAACTTTTTTTTTGCACTCGTACAGTCCTCAAGGTTTCATTTTATTACGCGCCTGGTCCCTATTGACGTTTTCTGTCACTCTTCTCCGTTAAGTATATCACGTGCCTGGCACACTAAGGGTCTATTCGTCGTTTTATTTGAAAACCATTTTTGAAGGTTGTATAACGTGTTTCTCTCTCTCTATTCTAATCACTTTCACTTCATCTTTCTCCATATTTTTCTTCTTCTCTGCAACAACAAAGCAACAATAAGAACCCTAATGGCACTAAATTGCAGTTGTGGTCACCCAACTGTAATACGAACATCAACGACGAAGAAGAACCCTGGACGTCGATTCTATGCTTGTACCAACAATGTAATTTTTTAACTCAACCCCATTAGTAAAAAAAAAACCTTTGACGAAGGCCAAATTATCAAATTTTCAGGTTACAACTTGTGGTTTTGTTGGCTGGGTTGATGAAGATGAGTCTGATCATGCAAGAGCTGACGTTTCACTTATACCAAAGCTTGAAGATCAGAATTTGAAGTTGAGGATGCTACTACTCTTCAGTTGGGTTTCTTTTGTGGCGATCCTAATTTACAAGTTGTAATTTAGTCGATGTAATTTACAGGGCTTTTGCTTTATTTTGTGGGAATTGACAATTATGTTGATGGTATGTGGGAATTGAAAACAATTATCTCCATGTATTTAGTGCTTAATACAATTAGTATTTTGCAAGAAAAAGGGTTAACTGATCAAAATGTTATGTTGACGGTATGTGGGAATTGAAAACAATTATGTCGATGTTTTTAGTGCTTAATACAGTTAGATGCAAGAAAAAGGGTTAACTGATCAAAATGTAACACATGTTTATTCTTGTTTATTCTATTGGTATGAATTTAAACCAAAACCATCAATTGGTGACAATTATATCCAGTTAAATGTAGAAATTGGTATGAACTTAAATGCCAATAAGTGCAGAAATTTGACCAACTTTAGAAACAACCATCATATCTAATTACCATGCGCTTATACCCTAACAAAAGATACAAGTTCCAAAAGATACAAGGTAATTATAGTAATTGTTAACAGTTAAAACTAAGACATTAAGCAACAAAAGATAGAAGTTTCAAAAGCTAATACATTAAACAACATAAATACTAGAAAATACTTCTTCAAACAACATTCTTTCCTTTCTTTCCAGTACCATTTGCTTTCTTCCCAGCACCATCTATTGACGTTTTCTGTCACTCTTCTCCGTTAAGTATATCACGTGCCTGGCACACTAAGGGTCTATTCGTCGTTTTATTTGAAAACCATTTTTGAAGGTTGTATAATGTGTTTCTCTCTCTCTATTCTAATCACTTTCACTTCATCTTTCTCCATATTTTTTCTTCTTCTCTGCAAAAACAAAGCAACAATAAGAACCCTAATGGCACGAAATTGCAGTTGTGGTCACCCAACTGTAATACGAACATCAACGACGAAGAAGAACCCTGGACGCCGATTCTATGCTTGTACCAACAATGTAATTTTTTAACTCAACCCCATTAGTAAAAAAAAACCTTTGACGAAGGCCAAATTATCAAATTTTCAGGTTACAACTTGTGGTTTTGTTGGCTGGGTTGATGAAGATGAGTCTGATCATGCAAGAGCTGACGTTTCACTTATACCAAAGCTTGAAGATCAGAATTTGAAGTTGAGGATGCTACTACTCTTCAGTTGGGTTTCTTTTGTGGCGATCCTAATTTACAAGTTGTAATTTAGTCGATGTAATTTACAGGGCTTTTGCTTTATTTTGTGGGAATTGACAATTATGTTGATGGTATGTGGGAATTGAAAACAATTATTTCCATGTATTTAGTGCTTAATACAATTAGTATTTTGCAAGAAAAAGGGTTAACTGATCAAAATGTTATGTTGACGGTATGTGGGAATTGAAAACAATTATGTCGATGTTTTTAGTGCTTAATACAGTTAGATGCAAGAAAAAGGGTTAACTGATCAAAATGTAACACATGTTTATTCTTGTTTATTCTATTGGTATGAATTTAAACCAAAACCATCAATTGGTGACAATTATATCCAGTTAAATGTAGAAATTGGTATGAACTTAAATGCCAATAAGTGCAGCAATTTGACCAACTTTAGAAACAACCATCATATCTAATTACCATACGCTTATACCCTAACAAAAGATACAAGTTCCAAAAGATACAAGGTAATTATAGTAATTGTTAACAGTTAAAACTAAGACATTAAGCAACAAAAGATAGAAGTTTTAAAAGCTAATACATTAAACAACATAAATACTAGAAAATACTTCTTCAAACAACATTCTTTCCTTTCTTTCCAGTACCATTTGCTTTCTTCCCAGCACCATCTATTGACGTTTTCTGTCACTCTTCTCCGTTAAGTATATCACGTGCCTGGCACACTAAGGGTCTATTCGTCGTTTTATTTGAAAACCATTTTTGAAGGTTGTATAATGTGTTTCTCTCTCTCTATTCTAATCACTTTCACTTCATCTTTCTCCATATTTTTTCTTCTTCTCTGCAAAAACAAAGCAACAATAAGAACCCTAATGGCACGAAATTGCAGTTGTGGTCACCCAACTGTAATACGAACATCAACGACGAAGAAGAACCCTGGACGCCGATTCTATGCTTGTACCAACAATGTAATTTTTTAACTCAACCCCATTAGTAAAAAAAACCTTTGACGAAGGCCAAATTATCAAATTTTCAGGTTACAACTTGTGGTTTTGTTGGCTGGGTTGATGAAAGTCTGATCATGCAAGAGCTGACGTTTCACTTATACCAAAGCTTGAAGATCAGAATTTGAAGTTGAGGATGCTACTACTCTTCAGTTGGGTTTCTTTTGTGGCGATCCTAATTTACAAGTTGTAATTTAGTCGATGTAATTTACAGGGCTTTTGCTTTATTTTGTGGGAATTGACAATTATGTTGATGGTATGTGGGAATTGAAAACAATTATTTCCATGTATTTAGTGCTTAATACAATTAGTATTTTGCAAGAAAAAGGGTTAACTGATCAAAATGTTATGTTGACGGTATGTGGGAATTGAAAACAATTATGTCGATGTTTTTAGTGCTTAATACAGTTAGATGCAAGAAAAAGGGTTAACTGATCAAAATGTAACACATGTTTATTCTTGTTTATTCTATTGGTATGAATTTAAACCAAAACCATCAATTGGTGACAATTATATCCAGTTAAATGTAGAAATTGGTATGAACTTAAATGCCAATAAGTGCAGCAATTTGACCAACTTTAGAAACAACCATCATATCTAATTACCATGCGCTTATACCCTAACAAAAGATACAAGTTCCAAAAGATACAAGTTCCAAAAGATACAAGGTAATTATAGTAATTGTTAACAGTTAAAACTAAGACATTAAGCAACAAAAGATAGAAGTTTCAAAAGCTAATACATTAAACAACATAAATACTAGAAAATACTTCTTCAAACAACATTCTTTCCTTTCTTTCCAGCACCATTTGCTTTCTTCCCAGCACCATCTGTTTTCTTCCCAGCACCAACTGCTTTCTTCCCAACACCATTTGTTTTCTTCATAGCACCAACTGCTTTCTTCTCATCACCATTTGCTTTTTTACCAGCACCATCTGCTTTCTTCCCTACACCATCTGCTTTCTTCCCTGCACCATCTGCCTTCCCTTTCCTGCTTGGTCCACCATCACATGCACTTCCACTAGCAATCTGACCTTTGCAACTTCTTGCATTATGACCAATTTTTTTGCATTTCAAACATGTCACAGATTTGTTTTTCCTTGAAGCACTATTCCCCTTCACCAGATCTTCCACATCAGACTTCTTTCGTTTCTTTTTTGGTCTTCCAATAGGGACATGATGTTTAGGAGGTAGCAATGTGGTAGGGCAAGGATATTTTTCCCACATTCTTCTTCCATTAATAGGTTCAATCTTGAAGGAATACATTTCCTTCCATGTTTTTAGCCAGTAAGTGGGATGAACCCATGATTCAGGTAACCCCACATCTTTGTTGTTTTTTCTCATATCCCATATTGCAACTAGTGCATGCTTACATGTGATGCCAGTGAGTTCCCATTTCCTACAAGAACATGTATGTTGAACCATGTCAACAACACACTGGTCCATCCATGGTCCAGTGACTTGGTATTTACCATTCCCACAAAAAACCACCAATACACTGTGATGCCTCATTTTCTATTTTTTCCAACACAATTGTTGCAGTTGGAGTCAAAGGTCCAGATGCCTTATCGATTACCTTTTGCATTGTGACTATCCTTACCATTAGGTACTCTCTAATGAATTCTAGGCAAGTGATGATCGGTTGTTCACGTGCTTTTTGAAGTTGACTATTAAGAGACTCACACAAATTATTTAGAAGACCATCACAATGTGCCCTCCCTGCATTACAATTGAAGTTTAAGCTAACATATTTTAGTAACTAACAAAAATAAAGGTACATTAACTAAAAAAGGATACAAACCTGTGAAGTGTGACCTAGCCCAGTGTTGAGGTGGAATAGATTTAACCCATTCATAGCAATCATTGTTCAATTTCTTGAACTCTTCCATTGCATGGTGAAATTCTTGCACAGTTGTTACAGTTGCACAATTCCATAGCATGTCCTGAAAGACCCTTCCCCTCCACTGTTTTTTCATGTTTTCGTGGATATGGCGTAGACAAAACCTATGTTCTGCACATGGAAAAAATGTACCTACTGCATGCAACAGTCCCTACCAAATACAAACATAAATAAAATCAAATTGAATTATACATGTGTAGTTATAAAGATGACACAAACAATAGATCACCTTCTGTCTAACAGATATAAATGTAAAGTTGGAGTTACCGTGCAAGTCGAGGTCATCACCCAAACAATTTAAAAACCAAGTCCACGAATTGATGTTTTCGGCCTCTACTACAGCGTATGCCAAAGGATAAGTACAGTTGTTTCCATCAAGACCCTAAATACAAATATTAAGTTAGTAATTAAAAACATTAAAAATAGATGAGAAAAAAAACAAAGTGTAAACTTACCACTGCAGTGAGGACTATTCCTGGATAAGGACCCTTCATAAAAGACCCATCCAAGCCAACATAATCTCGTTTTCCAGCTACAAAACCCTTCTTCAATGACCCTAAGCATATGTATATCCGCTTGAATATTCTTGATTCACAGTGGGGATTGGGTTCGGTTTCAACTTTGATTTTCACGGTGGTGTTTGGGTTTCGTGTTTGAAGTTCCAAAATATAGTCACCTCTCACATGAATATTTGCCTCGGTTTTGCCCGAAATACCTTCATCTTTGAAATGTCACATTGGTATTGGCGTTGGAGTTGTTCTTGTAAAGATCTTGTAGGAATTGTGGGGTTACTTTCCACCTGTTGCATAATTTGCTTGGATAAAAACTTGTAAGTACAAGCTTTCACAGTCCTCGTTTGTAGACATAAATGTTTTTTTTCATACGTACGAACCTCCCAATCTGCATCCTTACTCCACTTGCTTGCATATAGGACCCACGTGCACTTCTTTTCTTCAACAGGCCCACCAACACCTACTTCAATAAGATCTGGTATACTACCTTTACAAACAGCCCTTACCCTATTTTTATCATTTTTAATTATGACAATCTCTCTTCTAGTCTCGACAGCATGTTGTTTTATTTTGTTTTTCAACTCTTCAGATGAACCAAAACTCTGATACAAGTAAAAGGGATCAGTAACACGCGCTTCACTGTTTTCTTCTGCCTCTCATATTGCTTTAATTGACTTTCTTCTACTTTTACCCCCCCCTCATCAGATGACGACTCAGATATCAATATGTCATTATTAAGCACCTTGATTTCTTCATCTTCCTTACCATCTTCTACATTCACACTTGACCCTCCATTGTCACCCATCCATTCTGCATTTTGGTCAATGTTCAAGAAAAATTCTTTCATATCTATGTCAGGCTCCTCAATCATGTTATTCTCGTCTAATAGGAAGTTACTATCTTCACTATCAGTCAAATCATCACCATGCATTCCACTGTTCTCACTTTGATTGACCTCATCTTGTACAAATGCAGTAAAGTCTTGTACAAATGAAGTAAAGTCTTGATCAAAGTCATTTGGAGGGTTTTCACAATGATCAAAGTCTTGATCAAAACCTTGTGTTTGAAATTGAGGCTCATTTGGGGGTTTTCCACATTGTTCAACTTCTGGTATGGTAGAACCACTACAATCCCCTGTTGTTGATGTCTTCCATTCTAAGAAAAGCCTTTTAGAACATGCAGGGGGTTCAATAATTTCCTCAATCCTAACTTTACTAGGGTTAGGGGACATTAAATATGTCTTCAACATTGTCTTACCATGCTCTGTATAAACTTCAATAAGTTTATGTTTCTCCACATATGTCCTCAAGTGGTTAATATCACTATCACAACCCAAAGCAAACAAACCAGTGTCCAAATCTGATAATGGTCTTTTGAAGTGATAATACAATAGCTTACCTTCCTCCACGCAGCCAAGGATGTCCATCATTTCATCAATATCATGAACAGAGAACTCGTCAGTGTCCACTAAATCAACATACTTTACTTTTCCCTTTATGTATCTCCTTCCAGGAAACTTTGTAAAAACTCCATTATAAAACAGTTTAATCGAGAATATTGACGGGTTCCCACCTGCGAGAACGAGAACGAAGCTTAGGTTTTGAGAGTTTGTGCTTTAGATGAGAGTATTAAACACAAAAATACTTACTGTAAACTCGTCCAACGTCTATTTCCGCCATGTCTGCTCGAATCCTCCACCCCACCATTGTTGCCTTTAAGAAATCTTGATTGAAATCGAGTAGGTTAGGGTTTTCTACGTGATTTAGTTGAGAGAAGTGGTATGTGTAACGTAAACGAGAAAGATGATCGGGAAGATATAAGAAACGTTTGTCATATCCATTTAGGCGCCATGTGTAAAAGGACGAATATACCCTTAATGTGCCAGGCACGTGATGTACTTAACGGAGAAGAGTGACAGAAAACGTCAATAGAGACCAGGCGCGTAATAAAATGAAACCTTGAGGACTGTACGAGTGCAAAAAAAAAATTAGGGACTAAACACGCAATTTTACCTAAACCACAGGGACCATTTCAGTAAGTAATTTACTATATATATATATATATATATATATATATATATATATATATATATATATATATATATATATATATATATATATATATATATATATATATATGAGCATATCGGTCATTTTACATGCATTAAACTGTATTTTTCTAACAATGTTAGTAAAAAATAACACATGCAAAAAAATAAAATCATAAAAATTTGTTGGTGCCTGATATTTCCAACTTGGACTGTTGGACACGAAGTGCTATTTTCACTATACCAATTACCACATCAACCACTTTTTGTAATTTAGTCTAATGGACATGAACAAATTAGTCATTTTGTCAAACTTTGTGACAACCTTTAACGACGTCAAAGTCGAGAACAGAAAATGTTACAAAATCATTTTTAGGGGTGGAAAAGTTGCATGATTTTAAGCAAGGAACTCGGTCTGTATGTTTGATAAAATAGAATACCGATGTAATTTACTCTATGTTATATGTCTATCATCATATAAATTAAAATTTTAAAAAATAAGTGTAATATGAATACACAACTACCACATTTTTAACTGCATTATCTGTAATCTTTGTGATAAATAAGTAAATAACTCACTTTCGTATTACATTTAATGTCCCAATCACAATAAAATATATAGAAAATACAAAAAAAAAAAAAAAAAAAAAAACCTTCTCTCTCATCATCAACACCCCCAGCGCCCAATTACCCACTTGGTTTTCTCTGGGAATCCCAAACAACCAATCAGAATCCATCAAAATTCATCTTCATAACCCATTCTCAGATAAACCCTCGTTTCATTCCACTCAAAGTACACACACTCTCCAAGCAAACCTCAACCTCATGCCTACACTCCTTTCGCCTTTTGTTGTCTTCCTCTCTTTCTACGTGTCATTTTCTCACACCATTAATCCTACAACTCAGATTTTTTCATTTCACTCAAATATATATCGGAACTACAAGAAAAACACAGAGAAGGGCACGGATACAACAAGAAACCTTCTGCCATTGTTATTGAGCTTCAAAAGCTCAACTATAGAGCTTAATTCATACATCCAACCCCACTTAACCTATCCTTTTATCTGTTTTCAAAAAAATAGCGGAAGTTCTCTTCAAATTACAGAGCGGTTTGCTGTATATAAATGGCATCATCTTTGATTTCAACACCATTTACATTACCCACAACCAAAGCCGATCAATTATCTTCAATTTCTCAAAAACACTACTTTCTCCACTCGTTTCTACCAAAAAAATCTTCACCGCATTCACCCAATTCAAGAACACCACACAGTTTGGGTGTGAAATGTGCTGTTGTCGGGAACGGCCTTTTCACCCAAACAACACAGGAAGTTCGTCGGATCGTACCTGAAAACAAGCAAGGCCTCCCGACTGTTAAAATCGTGTATGTGGTGTTGGAAGCCCAGTACCAGTCGTCACTTTCAGCTGCAGTCAGGACTCTGAACAGCAGCAACAAGTTTGCTTCGTATGAGGTGGTGGGGTATCTGGTCGAAGAGCTTAGAGACGAAAATAACTACAAGAGCTTCTGTTTAGACCTTGAAGATGCAAACATCTTCATCGGGTCGTTGATTTTTGTGGAGGAACTGGCGTTGAAAGTGAAGGATGCGGTGGAGAAACAGAGGGACAGAATGGATGCGGTGTTGGTGTTCCCTTCGATGCCTGAGGTTATGAGGCTGAACAAATTGGGATCATTCAGTATGTCTCAACTCGGGCAATCAAAAAGCCCCTTCTTCCAGCTTTTCAAGAACAAGAAGAAGTCATCGGCCGGGTTTTCTGATCAGATGTTGAAGCTGGTGAGGACGTTGCCAAAGGTGTTGAAGTATCTGCCGAGTGATAAAGCTCAAGATGCGAGGCTTTATATCCTGAGTCTGCAGTTTTGGCTTGGTGGGTCCCCTGATAATTTGGTGAATTTTGTGAAGATGATTTCGGGGTCTTACGTTCCGGCTTTGAAAGGGATGAAGATTGGGTATTCGGATCCGGTAATGTTCTTGGATAGCGGAATCTGGCATCCATTGGCTCCATGTATGTATGAAGACGTGAAGGAGTATTTGAATTGGTATGATACAAGAAGGGATACAAATGAGAAGCTAAAGAACCCGAATGCTCCTGTCGTTGGATTGGTTTTGCAAAGGAGTCATATCGTGACAGGAGACGATAGTCATTATGTGGCTGTCATTATGGAATTGGAAGCGAAAGGTGCAAAGGTGATTCCGCTTTTTGCGGGTGGGCTTGATTTCTCGGGTCCCATCGAGAAGTATCTGATCGACCCGATCACAAAGAAGCCGTTTGTGAACTCGGTGGTGTCGCTGACTGGGTTTGCATTGGTGGGAGGGCCCGCAAAACAAGATCATCCAAGGGCAATCGAGGTGCTGATGAAGCTGGATGTGCCATACATTGTGGCGTTGCCTCTTGTGTTCCAGACGACAGAGGAATGGCTGAACAGCACTTTGGGGCTTCACCCGATTCAGGTGGCTTTGCAGGTTGCTCTTCCAGAACTTGATGGAGGAATGGAGCCGATTGTTTTCTCAGGACGAGACCCAAGAACCGGTAAATCCCATGCCCTTCACAAGAGGGTGGAGCAGCTCTGCACCAGAGCAGTCAGATGGGCAGAACTGAAGAGGAAAACAAAGGTACCTACTTACTCTTTTTCTCTCTCTCACATCACATATGCCTTGTGGTGCTTTTCTTTTAATAATAAACAGAGAAGTAAGGAAAAGTATGAATGAAGTAAAAAAAGTTAATTTTGATGTAAAACTTGAATGCAGACTGAGAAGAGGGTGGCGATCACGGTGTTCAGTTTCCCACCAGACAAAGGCAATGTGGGATCTGCTGCATACCTGAACGTGTTTGCGTCCATTTTCTCGGTGCTACAAGACCTGAAAAAAGATGGTTACAATGTGGAAGGCCTTCCAGAGACTTCTCAAGAGTTGATTGAAGAGATTCTTCATGACAAAGAGGCTCAGTTCAGCAGTCCAAATCTGAATGTTGCATACAAAATGGGAGTGAGAGAGTATCAGCAGCTGACTCCGTATGCCACTGCCTTGGAAGAGAACTGGGGAAAGCCTCCAGGGAACTTGAATTCTGATGGGGAGAATCTCTTGGTTTATGGGAAAGCATACGGAAACATATTCATCGGAGTCCAGCCCACTTTTGGGTATGAGGGTGATCCCATGAGGCTGCTTTTCTCAAAATCAGCAAGCCCACATCACGGATTTGCAGCTTATTACACTTATGTTGAGAAGATCTTCAAAGCGGATGCTGTTCTTCATTTTGGAACCCACGGGTCGTTGGAGTTCATGCCTGGGAAACAGGTCGGGATGAGTGATGCTTGTTTTCCCGACAGTCTTATCGGGAACATCCCGAATGTCTACTATTATGCAGCTAACAATCCTTCAGAAGCCACCATTGCCAAGAGAAGAAGTTATGCCAACACCATAAGCTACCTGACTCCACCTGCTGAGAATGCTGGTCTTTACAAGGGTCTGAAGCAGCTGAGCGAGTTGATTGCATCGTATCAGTCTCTCAAAGACACGGGTCGTGGTCAGCAGATCGTGAGCTCCATCATCAGTACAGCCAAGCAATGCAATCTTGACAAAGATGTGGATCTTCCTGAAGAAGGTGTGGAGATTTCAAGCAAAGAACGTGATCTTGTTGTTGGAAAGGTGTATTCCAAGATCATGGAGATCGAGTCGAGACTGTTGCCATGTGGGCTTCATGTGATCGGTGAGCCTCCGACAGCCATGGAGGCTGTTGCCACTTTGGTCAACATTGCCGCCTTGGACCGACCGGAAGAAGGGATTTCCTCTCTTCCATCGATACTGGCGGAGACGGTTGGTAGAGAGATAGAAGATATTTACAGAAGCAGTGATAAAGGAATCTTGAAAGATGTGGAGTTGTTGAAGCAGATCACAGAGGTGTCTCGTGGGGCTGTTGATGCTTTTGTGCAGCGGAGCACCAACAGCAAGGGTCAGGTGGTTGATGTGTCTGGTAAATTAAGTACATTCCTTGGGTTTGGTCTGAATGAGCCTTGGATTCAGTATTTGTCTGAAACCAAGTTCTACAGAGCCGACAGGGACAAGCTCAGGGTTTTGTTCCAGTTCTTGGGCGATTGTTTGAAGCTCATTGTGGCTGACAACGAGTTGGGCAGCTTGAAACAGGCTTTGGAAGGAAAGTATGTGGAGCCGGGTCCAGGAGGCGACCCGATCCGGAACCCGAAAGTGTTGCCCACGGGAAAGAACATTCATGCGTTGGACCCACAAGCAATCCCGACAACAGCAGCCATGCAAAGCGCAATGGTGGTGGTGGACAGGCTGCTGGAGAGGCAGAAGGCGGACAACGGAGGAAAGTATCCGGAGACGGTTGCATTGGTGTTGTGGGGAACAGACAACATCAAGACTTACGGGGAGTCACTCGGTCAGGTGCTATGGATGATCGGTTGTAGGCCGGTTGCAGACTCACTGGGACGAGTCAACCGGGTGGAGCCTGTGAGTCTTGAAGAGCTCGGAAGGCCAAGAATCGATGTCGTTGTCAACTGCTCGGGAGTCTTCAGGGATCTGTTCATCAATCAGGTACCGAATCAATTTCTTTGTCAAATGCTTTTTTCAATTTTCCAGGTTTTTCTCTGACAGTATTTGTTGTTACAGATGAACCTGCTGGACAGGGCGGTGAAGATGGTGGCTGAGCTGGATGAGCCGCTGGACCAAAACTATGTTCGGAAACACGCACTGGAACAGGCGGAGGCTCTTGGGGTGGATGTGAGAGAAGCTGCAACTCGTATCTTCTCAAATGCATCCGGATCCTACTCATCAAATGTAAACCTTGCAGTTGAGAACTCATCATGGAACGATGAGAAGCAGCTTCAAGACATGTATTTGAGCAGAAAGTCGTTTGCATTCGACAGCGACACTCCTGGTGCTGGAATGGAAGAGAAACGACAAGTGTTTGAGATGGCATTGAGTACGGCCGAAGCCACATTCCAAAACCTCGACTCGTCTGAGATCTCTCTGACAGATGTCAGTCATTACTTTGACTCCGACCCCACCAACCTTGTTGGAAGCCTACGGAAGGACGGGAAGAAACCAAACGCGTACATTGCAGACACCACCACGGCTAACGCTCAGGTGCGGACCCTCTCGGAGACGGTCCGTTTGGACGCAAGGACAAAGCTGTTGAACCCGAAATGGTACGAAGGGATGCTGTCGAGTGGTTATGAGGGTGTTCGTGAGATTGAGAAGCGGCTCACAAACACAGTTGGGTGGAGTGCGACTTCTGGGCAGGTGGATAACTGGGTGTATGAAGAGGCTAACACCACCTTCATTCAAGACGAGGAGATGTTGAACAGGCTCATGAACACAAACCCTAACTCCTTCAGGAAGTTGGTGCAGACCTTCTTGGAGGCCAATGGGAGAGGCTATTGGGACACTACGGAAGATAATATTGAGAAGTTAAAGCAGTTGTACTCAGAGGTTGAAGATAAGATTGAGGGTGTCGATCGGTAATTTATAGTTATGTGATATTTATAACCTTGTCATTCGTTTCCTTTTCCCCAAAACTGTAAACATTTTGATCGCTCATGGGGACTACTCTCATTGTATGTTAAGATTCTGATTTACAAAAAGTTTAATGTAAATTCAATAAGTTTCACATTGCGAAACAACAGATAGAGTGAAGGCCCCATCATAATCTATCTTCTATGACTGAGTAAAACCATTTGCCTTAGAAATTGATAGTGCTTCTGTTTGCTTTGTGTTTGAGTAAGAACACCCATGGAAGCAAAAATGAAACAAGTGCAGGCAGAGAGAGGCAGGCATCAGACGTGATAACATGATTATAACTTCAATTTATCAAATCACAAACGAAGTTGTAGAATTATTGAAGCAGTTTCTAACATTACATTACCATACTTAAAAAGCCAAAAAAAATAGAATGCCATTGCTGTGGTCATTTTATGCCAACAAATACTGTTATTGATGCTTCTGAGAAACTTGCAGTCATCTGTGGGTGAGCAATAACATACCCTCAGCCCATGGCACAAGACTCTTGAACTCTGTCACTGGGAATCTTGATATGTCAAATATTGGCTCACTGTTTACAATTCACCATGTTTCTTGAAAATCAAACTTTTAATTAGGTCAAAAGGAGTAAAAATCAGCTCATGTGTTTCTATTTCTCGCCTTTACTTTAGCATGATCCAGCATGCAAAATCCATAGAATTTTCACGACACAAGAGTTCATGAATTGCGATATATCAATGGAGAGATTGAACATTATATCAATAGATACTAATGGACATGTCAATACAAATATAATCACTCGAACAGTTAATTTCTCAACTTATCTTTTTCTCATCATCTTTACGTGTTTTCAACAACTTGGGCCTTGGCTTTAAAGGTTTTAAGAAGGAAGCCTGAAAACTGACCATTGTTCTCAAAACGCTAATCAACTTGGCCTCAATGTCTACCCCATTTGGTTCAAGAACTCGTAAACACCGTGCAACCGCCTCCATTGTACTCATGCAACCACCAAAAGGTTCCTTCCTGAGTATTAACTCAGAGTTGTATATTGTTCCGCCATCAACATTAACATCATAACTCAAACATACCTGAGTTGCAAACTTTGACAAAAATGGAAAGCTAGAGTATACCATCTCCTTTGCGTGCTTCCATGTCCCATCAAAAGCAATCAGAACAAATTTGTTTGAATCATCATCCCCAAATGAAGACTTCCACTGGTTAATCTCCATTGAAGGAGTAAGGTCCGTACCTATAAAGTGGAAACAGGTCAGCACTCAGCAGTCTGTACCTGTAAAACAATGCAGGACAAGACTACATTCACTTGAATTCCAGAAGCCCTCATAAGGTGTCCTGAATTTTATTACCATGAATTATCTAATGGAATTGAGTTTTATTGTTTATCAATTTTCAACATTGGAGTGTGTTTTGTCGAATCAAAGTAATCCGCAATGAAAAGGTTGAATTCATCATTGTTGGTGATATTTGACTGAGTATCATACCCAGACAAATTCATTTCCAGAGCATCTTTTTCATGAATTATATTAACAAGAACACCATTAGCAGAATATAAACAAAGTATCTAGCAAAGTCAGAATCATACCAGGAAAGAGAAAAGCCGCATGTAGACATTGGTTAGGGTTTTCTTCGGTGGCAGCATCATGGAGAGAGTCAAGAAGAGCCGACCCACCCCGTCGTAATCGACGGCCAATTAGGGTTTGGCAGCTGCGGAGGCATTTGTTAAGCACCGGCACTGTAGCGAGTGGGTGGCGCTGTTCGTGTGGATGGTGCAGGATTATGATTTGCGTGCTCGTGGAGAGTGGTTCAGCCGGAATTAAGTCACATAGACACACGGTCGCCGGCCTTTCGCAGACATTGCAGATTCTCCGCCGTGCGTTTGGGTGGTTGAATTGGTTGTCGTCGTCCATAAAATCCGACATCATAAGGTCAAAGCATGGACTCCAATTTTCGGTTTATTTGTTATGCGAAGAAATAGTTGCAAGTTCTAATTGCTCCAACTTTTCTAATTTTACCTATTATACACCATTTTATAATTCCAAATCAAAAGAGTATACTTCATAAAAGTTCCATCATAAAAGAAATGTATACTATATACACACAAACAAGTTTTACACCAAACTATACAATTATACATGATCATAATCGCACTATTTTTTGTAATTCATACATGGTTTTAAGTACATAAGATTCTTCGTATTAATCCTTCAATGATAACTTAGATATAATCTTGGGTGATATTCAAAAAGGTACTGAATCTATCTTCTTCTACCAACTTTACTTTCACACACGTGAGATGGCTCCATAGCAACGAAATTTCTTCATCACAAACAACTTCCAGAGGGCATAAACCCTTGACTGACAATGGCAGCTCACGCAGCCCTGTGCATCCTCTCATATGAATCATTCGCAGACTACCCAATTCACCTATTTCCCCTGGCAACTCTTGCAGATTTAAACAGTCTGTCAGATCAATCACGCTTAATTTCTGCATATTTATAATCGATTCAGGCAACACTTCAAGCTTTGAGCATGACCCAAGCCGCAAAACTTCCAAATTTGTAAAGTTTTTTCCAAATTCTTCAGAAAGCGAACTCAATTCGAGGCAATTAGTAATGTTGAGTTTTTTAAGACTGACTAGATTGCATAACATGGTGGGAAATGTGATTAAATCATCACAAGAGTCGATGTCGATCTCCAAAAGGCTTTGTAATTTGTTGGGTGTGTATTCGGTGAAACTGTTGCCGATTTTGCACATGATCAAGGATAGCTTCTGCAAGTATGGTAACTCTAGAATTGATGTACTGATTGAAGATATTGAAACGTGTTCTAATCTAATGGAGGTTAGACCAGATAAATATTGTGGTGAGGGGAAGTTTTGAAGCTCTGAGAAGTGATAGCCGTAGTTTGTGAAAATTATAATCTTTAAGCTCTCCATGCTTTGCATAAACTGTGGCAAGGGATATGTCTTTGACATGAAGTTCAACACCAAAACTTCCACTTTGGGGGCTTGAATGTCGTTCCATTTCAAAGAGAATCTTTCATCTGTCATCAAACATGGATAGTAGGATTAAAAGAAGGGTTAAATGCAGGAAAACGCAACGTACTTTCTTGGACTGTTTATCGTGACATCTTACTTTCATTTCTTCTTATTATATCATGGTATTATGGAAAATCTAAACAAATTATAGCAATACCATCGAATACAAAACAATTGGTAAAATTTTATAAATGTAAAGTCTAGATAAGAAAAATATTGAAAGTACAATGCTACAATTAGGTAGATTTTTCAAAGTTTAATGCCTTGATAAGAAAAAAAATGAAAGTGCACTGCAGTAATAAGTAATAGAAAGCAATGAAAGTAGGATGTTATAGTTCACAAATAAATGAAAGCATGTTGCTATTTCTTACGATTACAGTTAAATGCAAGAAATAGCATTGTAAGTCTATTGACTCGTTTATTAAAGCATCCTAATTTCTTTCTTGCCGATAGAACAATTTTTTTGAGAAATCTACCCAATTACAACATTGTCATCCGAAGACAACAATTTTCGCTACTATAATTGGATGGATAACATCCAAATAAGAAAAATATCGAAAGTAAAATGTTGTGATTGGGTGGATTTTTCAAAGTGCAATGCTTTAATAAGAAAAAAAAATGGAAGTACAATGTCGTAAGAAAGTAGGTTGCTATAATACAAAACTAAATGCAAGGATGTTGTTATTTCTTGCATTTGGCCCTTAGAAGAATTGAGGAATAGACCCCACCTAGTGGTTAGGGAGTGGAATTCCACACATCCAGGGTTCAAACCCTGGCACACCCAAAATATTGCTAGAGTTTCGTGATTGACCTCTCACGTGAGCTGCTCGGATGAAGCGGTTTACCTTTTTTTTAAAACACATTTATGAATAGATACCTTCTTTTAAAATTGGGGAAACAAACCTGTGGAAATGGAGAATAGACGGGCATCGACAGTCTTTGGCAATTTGGGAAGGTCTTGTCCATTTGCATGTATGATTAATCTCTTTCTATGCTCTATTGGTTCTTGGTTGCTTAAACGAATAGCTAGTGTTCTCATCAAATCGTGTTGCACAATAGCTTTGTCTTCACAATAGTTGCTAATCACAGGCGAATGTTTCCTGCAATCAAATAAAAAGTGTATGACCAAACGACTCTTTCACTCTTTGTTTGTGCATAAGGGTAGTATTGAAATCAGAAGCCAAGTACCTTATTGGCAACAGAGTTGCAAGGTTTTTGTAGGAGAGTTCAAAGAGGTGGTTCATTGTGGCTAATCCCTCTTCATCATCCTTGTATAGAAGGACCCACATGTCCATAAGCATTGTAGCTGCTATCCTTTGATCTTCGGGAAATAACCCCAAGTCCAAGTAACATTGCTTGATTACTGATTCTTCTTTGAATACATCTAAACTTCGTGCTAGACAAAGTGGTATAGACTCTTCCAAATCCAAAACAGTTTGCTTCCCATCAGACAGATTTTTCAACATGCCAAGCCAACTTGTAATGTCTGCCCCTTTTAACAAACCACCGATCACACTAAGGGACAGTGGATGTTGCTTGCAACACTTCACCAACTACACAAAGCAACAAAAAAGACTAAAATTATGTTATATAATGGGAAAAGAAAAGTTGATTCCAACTGAAAAAAGGTTTCGTTCTACCTTGTCAACAAGATCATCTGGTATATCAGCATCATCACTTTCACATTCTGAAAATGCAGAGTGACGAAACAGAGCAGTTGCATCTTGGTGGCTCAAAAGATGCAACTGATATGTGTTGAATTGTTTAAAGGTGAACCTAGATGTAGCAAGAATCTTGTATCCACGGAACTTGAACTTGAAGCGCTTGATAATGGAATCAGACCATACATCATCGAGTACTAATAGTGTTTCAGATTTATTTTCACCCAAAAAGCGCCCCCATTGGTTGATTGCGTCATCATCATTGATAAAATCAAGCTTCTGACCTGCTTGGTTCGAGTGAAGTAAATTTTGTACAACCATCTTCAAGTTGGGGGTCTCCGAGATGGTAGCAAAGTAGATGTTTCTACCAAATTTTTCTGTTCAAATGAGAATACAGTCGTAAATAATGGAAAGATTTAATAAAAAGAATGGAATAAATTTTAATACCTTGAATAGCGGGATCGTGGCAGAGCATTGTTACCAAAGAAGTCTTCCCTGAACCTCCGGCAGCGGAAACAACTACAACTGAACATTCATCACCACCAGCAGAATCTTTGACGACCATCGCCTTCAAATCCCTAACTCGATCGTCAAATCCAATAACAACGCCTTTCGGCAATGGAGCGTGAGACGACCAACGACCTGCATCCCCTTTCATCATTCTCATTTGCACATTTTTCGCCACCAGCAGATCCAGTATACCCCTAGTATTCAGCAACTGAAGATCAATCTGACAAAATCTAAGCAACGATGCATTTAGGTCATCCAGCTTCAACGCGTGAGTGTATTTCTTGTAGAAATTCCATTTGATACGCTCGCATTTGAGAACGAGAGCTTCAGCGCCTTCCATTTGAGCGATGAACATCTCCTTTTCCTTTTTCGGTCGATCCAATACTTCAATTAGCTTCTCGATTTCATCGAAGATCGGCTTGTTTCTTGTTATGGTGTTTTGTAATTGAATGAGATTGGGTTTAAACTGCGAGGTTTTCTTTATTACGTGTATGATGGCATCTGATAATTTAGAAACAGCGTCCCCTAGCCCAGCTCCTACTAGGTCTGCAGGATCCATTGATGATGCGGAAGAAGTTGAATTCTTGATGAACTTTATGATTTGAATTGTGATAAGAAAATGCCTTCCCAGCGGTGGTGTACAGACAGTTGAAGATGATCAATCAAGAACGCGTCGAAGAATAATCAGGGGAGAAAGTTCCCTCGTTTTAATTACATTTCGGGAAATAATCGTTGCTTTCCTACGGCAGCTAGACGACATCGTCTTCTTATCCTACATTGGAAAAAATTACATAAAATTGCCCCTATAGTTCACCAAAAGTTACAAAGTCAGTCCCTATTAATTTTTTTGATGTAAATGATCCTTGTGGTTTGCAAAACTTGCAAAGATGACCCTTTTTACTAATTCAGCCGTTAGGGACTGAATCTGTAAGGACAATTTTGTCTTTTCAAATATAACAGGACTAAATTCGTGACATTTGATAAACCACATGGACCATTTATGAAGTTTGTTTAAAAAAGTGAATTAATTTGCTTAAGGAATGTGGAAGGCTTCCCCTTTATATTCCAAAAGCCTTAACCAATTGAGTTGACGCTGACTTGGTTATACCTTCCTAAAACTATTTTATATAATAACGAAAACGTTAATACATAAATAATAAATAAATTACAAAAAACTTTTTTTTACATAATTTTTTTTTAAATAAATTAAAATGTATTTGTCGTATTATAAAAAAATAGTTGTTTACAAACAATTTGTATGTATTTTTAACAACGATTTTCTATGTATCTAAACAATTTATACGGGTTTTTTACGTCAATAGTAGTATTAATTACCGTTATTTCAAAAAGATATATCACTATTTCTTTTCATCTTCATTTTAACCATACGATTTAGAACTTGCGATTAAGATGAAATACGTATTTTAAATAAGATATATAACCAATCGGTTTTCTGAAAACCGTTTTTCGGTTATATGTATTTAAAAAAACATAAAAAAACCTATTCGGTTATATATCCTATTTAAAATACGCATTTCATCTTAATCTCAAATTCTAAATCGTATAGTTAAAATGAAGATGAAAAGAAATAATTATATATCTTTTTGAAATAACGATAATTAATACTACTCTTGACATAAAAAATGAGTAAATTGTTTAGATACATAACAAAATTGTTGTTAAGTTATTTTTAATACATATAACCGAAAAAACAGTCTTAGAACTAGTGACCCAAAAGAATTTATACAATCGGTTTTAAATCATGAATAGTGTTAATTATTATTATTTCAAAGACATGAAAAAATATATTTTACGAAAACATATTTAATACGAAAACGTATTTTTTAAAAACATAAAAAATATATTTTACGTAAAATAAATACATAAAAATACATACAAATTGTTTGTAAAAAACTATTTTTTTATAATACGACTAAAATACATTTTAACTTATTTAAAAAAAAAGTTATGTAAAAAAAAGTTTTTTGTAATTTATTTATTATTTATATATTAACGTTTTTGCTATTATATAAAATAGTTTTAGGAAGATATAACCAAGTGAGCATTCAGCTCAATTGGTTAAGGCTTTTGGAATATAAAGGGGAAGCCTTCCCCCTTCCTTCAGCAAATTAATTCACTTTTTCAAACAAACTTCATAAATGGTCCATGTGGTTTATCAAATGTCACGAATTTAGTCCTGTTATATTTGAAAATACGAAAATGTCCTTACAGATTCAGTCCCTAGCGGCTGAATACTAACGGCGTTAGTAAAAAGAGTCATCTTTGCAAGTTTTGCAAACCACAATGACCATTTACATAAAAAAAAATAATAGGGATTGACTTTTGGCAAACCACATGGACCATTTTTGTATATCTCCGACTCTACAGCAACAACAGTTCATAGGGTTCAAAAACGGTCAATGGGTACGACGATGATCTGCTGAGACGATAGCATATGCAAATTTTGGAACATAGACGACTCGGAAGAGGCGACGACAGCTTATGGTTTGCTTGAGACGAACGTTGACAGTCACAAAATTACGATATCATATATTTTTAATTTGTTATATGAATAGTTTCCATATATTTGGTAGTCGGCTTATGACGAGTTGCATACTTGCATATTTCCATTCTATAATTGTATTGCAATATAAAAGCTTATCATTCAACGTATATTTCTCATTCTGTGTTATTTATGTTGGATTAAATCTCGTTAGTACTTGGTAGTGGCCTATAGACTAATTATGTAATAAATTACACACATAGGGCATAAGTATGTTGTATACCATAACTTCGCCATAATAACAAAAATAGGGAAATAACACAAATGCCCTACAAAATTTCTAGGGTTTGTCGATTCAGTCCGTAAACATTTTGTCTTGTTTTATGGGTCCCTAAACTAAGATACGACCTGCTCTTTTATTCATTGTCAACCTATAATAGCCGGTTCATCATGCGACAATGATCATTTAGACCAAAAAACTCACATTGTGCCCCTATAAAGCCCAAAAAAAATAAGTTCGGGGATAAAATATTTACGCCACAAGATCGAAATGATGTGGGTCAAATGTTTATGATATTAGTTTCTTTAATTCAGGAACGATGGTTCCATATTAGTTTCTTAGCTTTTACAACTTTCACATTTAACATCCCAACAGGTCGCTTCATAGCTTTGCCATTTTTAAACATTTTTAAACATGAAGAATTCTTTATTTTTGTAAATGAAAAGTCAACAATTAAAATCCATGTTCGTAACCTGATCTTTGATGAGTTCCTCAAGTAAAAAAACAAAGTCAACAATTAAAATCCAATCTTTAACTCCATTTTCATTTTAACAAACAAATATACCTAACGAACCCATACAAACCATGAATCGACATTAGATCTGCCCCGATTAATTTTACTCCAAAATCAACATGAGGCTGTGTAAAAGATAGGGAAATTGACATAAAAACCCTCACTCAGGAAATGTTTGGATTTACCATTTGATGAATTTTAGGTTCAGTAATGCCTCATGTTTTGTTTAGTTTGTTCAATTTTGCCTTGTACCAGGTTTAGCCGGTCACATTTACAAGTGGTGGCCATATGAACGCGCTGACTGGATGGATTTTCCCTGAGGTGGCCCCACGTGAGCGCTGACATGGGCATTATAGTTTCATTTACTTAAAAATTAAAAGGAAGGAGGAGCAAATAGGGGAGAGCAGGGATTCGAACACGCAATCTCCCTTACACAAAGACAACCAATTTAACACTACGCTATAGCATCTCTTCTGTTTAATCTTCGGATATATAATATATAATGTATAACGCTGAAACAATATAAATACAATAATAATGATAATAATAATAGTAATAATAATAATAGTAATAATAATAATAATAATTATTATTATTATTATTATTATTATTATTATTATACGTTTTTAAACATTTTTAAGCGTATAAATACGTTTTTAAACATTTTGATTTTATTATTATTATTATTATATTTATTATTATTATTATTATTATTATTATTATTATTATTGTGATTACTATTCTTATTCTTATTATTATTATTATTGTGATTATTATTCTTATTCTTATTCTTATTATTATTATTATTATTATTATTATTATTATTATTAAAGCTATTTATACATATTTAAAAACGTATACAAATTTTTATAAAAGTGTATTTATAAATTTATAAATTTATAAATACTTTTTAATAATAATAATAATCGGTATTAGACGTATTAGACGACATATATAATGTTTGAGGACTAAAATCAAAAAGGAGCATCCAGCTTAGTGGTAAAATCAAAATGTTTAAAAACGTATAAATTTGTTTATATTTATACGTTTTTAAATGTGTGTAATTACGTATAAATTTCTCTTTCGAAAAAAGTATATATAAATTTATAAATACACTTTTATAAAAATTTGTATACGTTTTTAAATATGTATAAATAGCTTTAATAATAATAATAATAATAATAATAATAATAATAATCACAATAATAATAATAATAATAATATTAATCACAATAACAATAATAATAATAATAATAATAATAATATTAATCACAATAATAATAATAATAATAATCGGTATTTGACGCCATATATAATGTTTGAGGACAAAAGTAAAAAAGGATCGTCCAGCTTAGTGGTAAGCTTCTTCTCTTGCGAATCGGACGTGGCGAGTTCGAATCCTCTCGTAGCCCCTTTACCGATTTGTGCAAATTATTTTTAGTTAAGAGGAAACTTTTGTTGCCACGTCAGCGCCGACGTGTCATGCCAACAACTGTCCACGTATGCGTCAACCGGCTGGTAACCGGGCTACCGTTTAAATGGGTAAAAATGCACAGTTTTACTTAAACTTTAGGCTTTAATGAACCTAAAACCAACAATTTCTTGAAAATTTAAGGGTTTTTATGTCATTAACCCTAAAAGATATATCTACATTACCTAATGTTTTGAACGTTGAAATACTATATATATATATATATATATATATATATATATATATGTATATATATATATATATATATATATATATATATATATATATATATATATATATACTAGCAGGGTACCCGCGCAATGCAGTGGACGACGGTTAGTTTTTGGGCGTCGGTTAGTTTCCTTTTGGAAGCTCGAAGATGGTCAATAAGTTTTCTTTCGGCGAATAACATTAATTCAGTTACATATGTTGGACATTAGTTTATGTGGTTCATTTACGTACTGGGTACTGGGTTAAGACTTTTGTGTGTTGAAGCTTCATAAACATGCCATTCTAAAAAACGCACACAGAATAATATTTTTTGATATTAGTTTCCGTTTGGAGACATTTAATATTACAAAAAACATATCACGCATTGACAAATATCATTACCGTCTTTTGGTTGAATTTGTGATAGTTCTTTTTTTAGCGATTAATTTTTTCGTTGAATAATTTTCTTTTCGGTGATTGGTTCCATTTAGCAAACATGTTATGTTTTATAAGAAACACGTAAATGCATTATAAATTATTTTGTTTAACCTCTTTAAAGTTTTAAAAGAACTTTGACAAACTATAAATTTGTTTTTCTAAAATTAACCAAAGACAATTTGATATGTGAGTCATATTTGTAATCAATAAATGTGGGTAATGTTGATCGTGCAAACATTTAGGACCTCAATTGTAAAATGAAATATGAGAAATTCTACAAACGCTAACATTTGTGGTTGGATAAAATTAAGCAGTTTACATATTTTTTTAGAAAACTTATTTGGTTATATAATTTTATATAAAAAATAATTAAAACATATGTAAGAAAAAAAAACACTTATGAGTGTTATACGTGCTTGGCTATTTTACTCACAAAAACCCTAGAAACAATTTTTTTTAAGTGAAAAAATATATAATGCTTATTGTTTTCTCTTATGTACCAAACAATTTTAAAAGTTATCTCCTTTTTATTTTGGAAATAATACTTTTGAAATGCTTAATATCATCAATTTTTTTAAACAAATATAATATTTTGTATTTTTTTATCGTATATATTTCTAAATTTGTTACGCTTGTTAAATTTTTTGTAGTTTAAATAAAAACGCATATCATTTTCTTATGGTTTGGATCATTACGTTGAAATATCTATTCTGAATTTCTAATACCTGAATTTTCTATTGGAAATTCAAACTTTGAATTTGAAATGTATTTTTTTATGTTATAAATATATTTTTAATATGGAAAACATGATTGAAAGTTTGGTTTCAATTTTCAATAAAAAAACTGACAGCCACCCCTCTGAAGTGTAGGGCGTAGGTAATCAACTCATATTTATCATTTCACTTTAGTAATATATTTTTATTTTTGTCTTTCAAACTTTTCAAGTTTATATCACTACTATTATTACTACGTTCAAAAGTTTAATTTTAACTCCGTTTCTATGTTCTATACGTCAACAGTGACAATTGTTTTGGAATGTTTTGATGAATTATCTTATCTTTATTTGTGGCATAATTAAAAAATAAAAATTAAATATAAAAAATAGTTATTGTATGCATTTATAACTTTATTTATATTCTCTACCGATAAGTAATGATATAGAAATTATCCACAAAAATTAACGTAAATTACATATTAGCTATAAATATAATTGCTATATCTAATATAATAAAATGAAAACAAACAATAATATATAATATCTGTATTGATTACTATGCCGCCGATGTCAAATATCTACTTTTATTAAAAACTTAATATTTTTATACATATTTCTTTCAAATCCGAGTGTATTTCGTAATATCATATTAAACTACACATATGCTGTCAATATTGTGATGCTACTCATTGGAAAAATCTAATACATCTACACATAAACACAAATAGAACAGATCTGAACTTAAACACAAATAATTACAAATTATAAATTTTATTATACACACTCACAAACATTTTTAGATTTAAAATAATGTAAAAGCATATCAAATTTTGGGAATAAACACACCCACGCTCGTGAACACGAACAGACATGTCTTATTTCACACTCAAATACCCAAGGTATTCAAAAACTTTTAAGCAAAAACTCACACATATACACATTTAATCAGATGAAAGAGAAATTAAGATTTAAGAGCTACTTTTGTACATCAGAAACATAAACACATATATAAATTTATAAGAAAAACATCAGATCAAGAAGATTTGGTCAACATAGTTCATTGTTGTTGGTGGCGCCTTAGGGTTTCAAAACAGCAACACATTGAGGTGTGTTGACCGGAGAAGAAGAAAGCATGTCGGCGGTTAGTGGAAGTCAATGTTGGAGTCAAACAGAGACTGATGTTTTGAGTAAGTATTTAACTATGGTGCTGCTTAGAAACGGAGACACGAAGTATGGCTATAGGGTTTCGTAGTGTTTATCAGCGCTGTCGACCCTCGTGACCAAGCGTGGTGATGGTGGACGTTGTGTAGATCTAGTCTTTAGGGTTTCTAGGAGCCGTCAAGGATCGGTGGTGTTCAACGACATATATATGGGGTTACATGGTGTCAAAGAGAGTTGGTGGTGTTTAGTAACTGCGTCGGCGGCGGGTGGTTGTGGCGAAGGTTGTTCGCTTATGGTGCGTTGGCCATGTCTTGCAGGAGGTGCACTCAGTGGCTCGCTGGTGGCGGTACTGGCTGAAGATGGTGGCAACGATAGAGGGAACCTCTTAGTGTTTGTAGAAAGCGTGGTACAATAGTATGGGATTGTAGGGGCGGCTAATTGCGGTAGAAAAAATTCACCGAGTGAAAGTTTATGTCTGACGATTATTTGGGTTTAAAAGATAGGTGGTACATTGTATATTTTATATATAGTATTGTATATATCTTTTTGATTGGTCAATTTTATTTCATAAGGATCACCATTATTTTTTAATCACAACCATTCAAATAAAATCCAATGGATCAAAATCAAGTTTCTTGTTTTTAAGACTTTGGTCTTAAAAACTTTTGGACTTCTATTATGTATACATTATAAAGTAGTAAGATATATATAGAGTCAATATCAAATAAGAAGGAAATGTTTGGTAGGAAGGTAAGAAGTTTTTTTCTACATATTTTTTCGCAAACAAACAAAATGAATCATTAGATGATTCATTTGTAAGATGATTCACAAGAAAAAATTCTCAAAAAAACATCTCGATGATTCATTTATACAATGATTTTGTTGTTATTCATTAAAATTGTCATAAAAATGAATTTTTTTCTTAATTTATTTAAAAATGAATCATAAAGATGTTTTTTTGGGAATATTTTCTTGTAAATCATCTTACAAATGAATCATCTAGTGATTCATTTATTTTGTTCGTCAAAAAAATATGTAGAAAAAAAACTTCTTACCTTCCTACCAAAAAAAATTTATTACCGGATCTATATCGTGTATATATATATATATATATATATATATATATATATATATATATATATATTAGAATCTAATCTTGAAAATTGCATTTGATCCCCGAACTTATTTTTTGCCTTTATAGAGGCACAATGTGAGTTTTTTTTGTCTAAATGATCATTGTCGCATGGTGAACCGGCTATTACAGGTTGACAGAGACTAAAAGAGCAGGTCGTATCCTAGTTTAGGGATTCATAAAACCCAACAAAAAATTTAGGGACCGAATCGACCAATCCTATAAACTTTATAGGGCATTTGTGTCATTTATCCTAACAAAAATAGGTCTTTTTACTTACTAAATTGGTAGTATGATAGATACAAACTTAAGGGACAACCAAACTTGTGTGGTCTCCATAAAATGTAAATGATCATAAATATATGTACTTATTGTTTCATTCCAGAGGATACGAGATCTCATTTCACAAGCACTCACATCGGTGTGGCCATGTAATAAAAGCCAAGTCATCAATTTCTTGCATCTGGTGTGAGCCTCGCAAAATATATATATATATATATATATATATATATATATATATATATATATATATATATATATATATATATATATATATATAGAGGTTTAGGTTCTATGGAAAACAAAAAAACCCTAAAACTCATAAAAATACATAAAAAAAATACTTAGAGATCACAAAACTTTTTTGAATTTTTTTATTAAAAAATCGCAGCTTTTAACATAAAATCGCTGAAAAATTTTTTGAAAAAATAATTTTTTTACAAAAAAAAAAAAAAACATTGATTTTTTATTTTTTTATATATATATAAACCTATATAGGGAAGAGTTATTTGGAAAACAAAAAAACCCTAAAAATCATAAAAATGCAAAAAAAAATACCTAGAAATCACAAAACTTTTTTTTGACTTTTTTTATGAAAAAATAATAGGTTTTTAAAGAAATTCGCTAAAAAAATTTGAAAAAAAAAATTAATAAAATAAAAAAAATTGATTTTTTATTTTTTTTCAGCGAATTTTAATAAAAAGCTGCGATTTTTTATTAAAAAAATTCAAAAAAAAGTTTTGTGATCTCTAAGTATTTTTTTATGCATTTTTATGATTTTAGGGTTTTTTGTTTTCCATAGAACCTAAACCTATATATATATATATATATATATATATATATATATATATATATATATATATATATACAGAGAGAGAGAGAGGTAGGTTCCGTTGAAATTAAAAATAAAATAGAGATCTTGAGATTCAACCTCAGCCACGTATTTCACATCTGCCGCTCTAACCCTCCGGCGTACCGGCACGGCAGGCCTGGTATAATCATAAATGATTATACAGTGTCGCCCGTTCTTTTCTCCTCCGCCACCATCCCCACCACAATAACCGTCACCGCCACAACCACTACCACCACCTCTGACACTAGTCGACCCCACCACAAACACCTCTGTTACTTATACCACCGTCACCTCTATCACCACCACATCTTTTGCCACCAACTATCATAATCATTTATGATTACTCAATCTGTGAACAGACATATATGTATAATCATTTATGATTAGACATATACGTATAAATATATATAATCCTATATGATTATACCTCTCTGCCATATAATCATTTATGATTAGGCATATGTTGTTGCTGCTGGTACGCTGGATCATTAGAGCGGCAAATAAGAAATATGTGGCTGAGGTTGAATATCAAGATCTCTATTTGTTTTTTAATCTCAAGTGAACCCTCATATATATATATATATATATATATATATATATATATATATATATATATATATATATATATATATATATATATATATATATATAAGGTGAGATTCAATAGAGAACTACAATTAACAAAGAACCAATGAACCAATCGTGAACATCGAAAATCATAATGATCAACGGCCAAGGAAATAGATGTACACTTGTATATTTGACGCACACACACCGAATTATACCAAAAAATCCACCTCCTTACCAAAAAACTCACTTTTTTTTCGTTTAAATTTTTTTAGGCCACATTTTTTATCGAAAAAAAAAACGAATATACCGTTGTTCACGATTTTTCGTCATCTTTCCATAGAGATCTATGTTGATATATAAAAAACGAACTTTTTTTTTCGAAAAAAATCCACTTCATTTTGTTATTTTTTTCAATATTTAAGTTTATTTTTATCCAAAAAAAACTAATTATACCAAAAATATTAATTTTTTATACTCTACTAATAAACATCAACACCGATTAATCAAGGGGCATTTTAGGGATAATATCCCCAAATCAAATCACGTCAAACTCATTCCATCTACTCGCTCTCTCTCTCTCTCTCTCTCTCTCTCTCTCTCTCTCTCTCTTTTCTCCTTGACAACAGGCGATTCATGATCTCCGATGATCTCTCCAGTCTCTCTCTGGTAAACTTGTAATCCCTCTCTCTCTCTCTCTCAAATGCATGATATGTCCTCCTCCAAACGAGCTCTTCACTGATGCTTGCAACAAACTTATTCTTTGTCAATGTATCCTTGTCGATCTTTCATCGATCCGTTTCCCCAAAAATCAACACCATTGTCGTCCAGATCTGGCATTTAATCATCATTCCATATCTCGTCTCGTTACTGCCTCTAAATACAGATCCCAATCGATCTAGCTATCATCATCGATGATCATCAATCCATATGAAATCAGAAATCCCCCCAATGATCCAAGTTTCATTGTTGCCGATCATGAATATAATGAAGGTGCGATGTGGCGTTCAAGGCGGTCGATTGAGATAGAATGACCCTAGATGATCGTCACTGACAAAGTCAATTCCACTCTTCGTACCGAATTTTTTCAGGTGTGAAATAATTTATTATATCTCGATGTGCATGTGTCTATTTGTATCGATTACAAGAAAGAACTTAATCACAGTCTCTCGTAAGTATCTATAAGAGATAACGGACCAACAGATTGTACAAAGAAGCAAATGCCCTGAGTAAGCTAGTGGCGGTGGTGTTCCACCATCTCTCCAAAAGGGTTATGGTAGAAGTGTTATCCAAGATGAGTATCGAAGGAATAGCCTTAGAGGAAATGGAATTATCAGAAGAAAAAAGACTCGTAGATGACACCATACATCCTATTCCTCAAAAAAGGAATATTGACCATCGACGATAAGGAAGCAAAGAAAATACGAATAAACGCGCCAAACTACACCATGTATGGAAGGAGCTTGTATCGAAAGGGGTATTCCACCCCATGGCTAAAATGCATCATAGGGAAGGAAGGGGAGATTATCATTCGAGAAGTACATTCATATGTTTGGGGCACGCGGGATCAAGGGCGATCACTTAGAAAATCCTACGAACAGGATACTTTTGGTTTTCGATAACTAAGGATACGAACACATTCATAGCAAAATGCCACGACTGCCAAATACACTCGAACGTCCCTACACTACCACCAATAGAGATGACAAGTAGTACCAGTCTGTGGCCTTTTTTCAATGGGGAATTGATATTGTCGGACCATTTCCGGAAGCACCAGGAAGGTTGAAATTCTTGATTCTAGCAGTGGATTATTTCACCAAGTAGGTCGAAGCCGAGGCTGTAGCTGTAATCTCTGGAAAAAAAGATAATAAAGTTTGTTTGGAAACAGATTGTATGTCGTTTTGGTTTGCCACACACCATCATCAGTGACAATGGAAAGCAGTTTGCAGACAATCCTTTCAAAAGTTGGTGTCAAGAAAAAGGAATCAAACAAAATTTCACTTCAGTGGCACACCCACATGTGAACGGGCAGGTAGAAGTTACAAATTGAACTCTGGTAAAGGGATAAAGAAGAGATTGGGAAAAGCTAAAGGAAATAGGGTGGATGAGTTACAGAATGTGTTATGGTCCTACAGAAAAATGACGTGAACATGGACTAGGGAAACACCATTTGGTCTGGTATACGGAACGGGAGCATTTATCTTGATAGAAGTCACCATACAAAGTACACGAACCAGGAAACCTCAGGGAAGCACGAATGAGGTGGACCTCAGAGCGAATCTGGATCTTTTGGAAGAACGAAGAGGAGACACAGCCATACGACAAGCAGGTGATAGGATGATGACGGAGAGGTATTACAATGCAAGAGTCAAGGGAGGAGCATGTAAAGTAAGGGACTTGGTCCTACGAAAAAATGAAGCAGTAGACAAGAACACATTGGAAAATTAAGTCTGAACTGGGATGGGCCGTATCGATTCGTGGAAGCTAGACAAAATGGTTCGTATGTTCTTGAGAATATGGACGGAGTCGGGTTACCAAGAACATGGAATATGCAAAATCTACGCATATTCCACTTTTGAAGCAAAGACGAACAAGCAAGCATAGCAATAAGAGACGGTTTGAGAACCCAATACCATTGGGGAACTGTCGTATTTTGTATGTAGCATAATTGTACTCTTGAATGAAACATCTCACACTTTTTCTTGCCACATCATAACTCAAATCATGTTTTAGTATAAATTTTAACATCGGTATGATCCGCCACATCATACTCGATGATGTACATATTTACCTCGAACTATAAGTTTGTAACTTATAGTTCAGTATAAATTTTAACATCGGTATGATCTGACACATCATACCTCGATGATGTACATATTTACCTCGAACTATAAGTTTGTAGTTCAGTAGAAATTTTAACATCGGTATGATCTGCCACATCATACCTCGATGATGTACATATTTACCTCGAGCTATATGTTTGTAACTTATAGTTCAGTATAAATTTTAACATTGGTATATGATCCGCCACATCATACCTCAATGATGTACATATTTACCTCGATCTATAAGTTTGTAACTTATAGTTCAGTATAAATTTTAACATCGGTATGATCCGCCACATCATACCTTGATGATGTACATATTTACCTCAAACTATAAGTTTGTAACTTATAGTTCGGTATAAATTTTAACATCGGTATGATCCGCCACATCATACCTCAATGATGTACATATTTACCTCGAACTATAAGTTTGTAACTTATAGTTCAATATAAATTTTAACATAGGTATGATCCGCCACATCATACCTAGATGATGTACACATTTAGTATAAATTTTAACATCGGTATGATCCGCCACATCATACCTCGATGATGTACATATTTACCTCGAACCATAAGTTTGTAACTTATAGTTCAGTATAAATTTTAACATATGTATGATCTGCCACATCATACCTCGATGGTGTACATACTTACCTCGAACTATAAGTTTGTAACTTATAGTTCAGTATAAATTTTAAACATCGTTATGATCCGCTACATCATACCTCGATGACGTACATACGTATCTCGAACCATAAGTGCGTAATTTATTTGCATCACCTCAAACTAAAAAGATTGGAATAAGGGAGTCATTAACATGATTGCATAGTGATTATGAAGATGAAACAAAATTGCCTAACTGGTATCAAACTTACCACAAACATATGTCTGATCAACATATGTTTAACGTAAATGATAAGTTCATAACTTATCACTTAGGAGGTGATACCACAAGGATAAAGTCTAAATCTTCACATTCAAAATTATTTCAAACCCAACGACTAAACGATACACAAAAATTGAAGCAGATAGAAGGCATGTACTTTGAGTGAAAACTTTAAACGGTTACATAGTTTAGCCAACACGGGCACACAAATATCCACATAACATTACAAAAAAAGAGGCAAAGTACAAATAAAACAAAAAGATGCATGACAATCGGCATGCTAAATATTGCCAACAGAACCATTAGGATTCGAAGGGGGATCCAAAGTTCCCTACTTCTCCTTCAAAAGACTGAGGTCCAAAACATCTCCTACTAAATGCTCGAACAAGGAATACTTTGTGACATCCCCATTTTCTCGGCCAGAAAAGACCGATTTCGTTTATCCTTTTTAAAATAAAACCAAAGTAATCTTTCAAAAGGTGTTGCGGAATTTGTCCCCAAAACAAAATATGATAAAATTTTATCAAAACATTTCTTAAAGAAATGAATTTTCATTGTATTATAAAACCTTGGGATGTCATGTTCCGATACAGACAAAAAGCATAAACAGTACCATATATGCCTTACAACATTTATTTATATCTATTGTCCTATAATCCAAAATATCTCGTCATTGTCCAACTATGCTCTCGTTCCACTACCTGTAATATAGAAAACTGAGTGGGTCAGGCTTGGGAGTCTGGTGAGCATATAGGGTTTTCAACCCACAATAAATAAATTTATTAATTTTTTTTATCAACCAACAATAAATTTATTAATTTCATCAACCAATAATAAATTTATTAATTTCATCAATCAACAATAACCGTGATTACCCGTTCCCGTTATCTTCTTTATTCTTAAAGATCTTAAGAATCATTTTTCCTTCATTCATTCATTCCTAAGGATTATCTTAAGGAATAGGCACGAAGTCCATCGCTGTCAGGGTTCTTAAATTACAACTGGTAAACACGTAGTTTAAAACATCTGGTAAACACTCAGTTCAAAATACTTAATGAACACCCAGTTCCCCACAATGTGATAATAATGTATATCTCAAACCTGCAAAACCACTATTATTATTAAAACAGATATATCATATCTCTAAAACAATCTATCACATCCCGTCGATCCCCACGTACTGATCCTATACAATGATCTTACGACATCTAGCCTAAAGGATCAATATGAACAACTAACTGACGACGCTGCTTTGGAAATTCCCTGGCAGCAAACAATGATCAATAAAGACATCAAATGCAGGGAATGGAATAAGTTTCACCACGAACCTCCGTTCGTAAAAAACCACAAGACAGTTAAGTCAGGGGTAGTTATCTAGATAACTGTGCCTAGCAGTGGTCTGATACCATGGGGTATTTACCCCCAGACTCACCCTATCCAAAAATATAACACCAGACATACCTAGTAGTTGTCTATTACCGACACACTTTATTAGGCATTCTACGAAGTTTCCCTCAATTACTTCGTGAAAGGAAACGCTGACACATGAAGCTCGTCCGATCACTTCATAAAAGAAACGATGACTCCAAAGCTCTTCAAAATAAAAAGTATAGGGAAATACTAATAAAGTACTCTCGTACGCTCCCGTACCCCGACACACAATAGTGTAAAAAAGAAGAACTTTGTACATGATACCTATCGGATGAGCACATAGTTCAAAAACACAACACTTAGTTCAAAAATCACCTAATGAACACTTAGTTCAAGAACATCTAATGAACACATAGTTCAAAAACATCGGATCTAAAATTTACCTCTTTACCTAATCCATACTCCCAGATCGGGTATGTCTGATCCATACTCCCGGATCAATATGTGTGCCCATTCCATACTCTCAGACTAGGGACAGTTAACTATGTCTTAATCCATACTCGCGGATTAATAACAAATAACTATGCCTTAATCCATACTCCCAAATTAATAACAAATAACTATGTCCTATCCATACTCTCGGACTAAGGACATTTGACTAAGTCTAATCCATACTCTCAAAAAACACCTACATGTTACGAGTCTGTTAACGTTCCACTGGACTATCTAGAAAAGTCTGTGGTCGTCATCTATATTCCGCTAGATGACTGGAACATTGTCAACATCGAGACCTCTCATCATTTTGTTTCATCACATAACAACTATTTCATCTAGCCATGTTATACCCAACATATTTGTAGATAAATATACATATACAGTTTAAATCATTCTAAACGTGTATAAAACATCCATTCAACATTCATCTCACATAAACAAACAATATATATACACATAGCATGTATTTTATATAAAATACTTCATATCTATGTGTAAGATTAAAGTGACTATACACTCACCTGATAAGACGGTGATTGGACAGCACTTCGTTCCTTAAAACAATCTTTTTCGACAAAACCGGGATGTTTTCTTGAAAACCGGGCTTCACGTAGGCAGAGTTTCGACTCGAAAAACTCTTTTCTAGGGATCTTCGGGTGCTTCGGGAGTTGCTTCGGGTGTTAGGGATGTTCCCTAGACTTTGGGGGGTGTTAGGATAGCTTAGAAGAAAGTGGAGGGTGTAAAAGTATAAAATTTTCTAAACAAATCTGGGAGGTCTCGCACCTCATTTATAGTGACCGAAGTCTCAGGTTACGCTAGGCGTAATTGAAGAGTACGCGGGGCGTACTGCCTTGAGAAGTTCTTCGCTGGGCGTACTCACGTACGTTGGGCGTAGGAGTGGATAACTTCGGACGTGTTCATCCACGTGTCTAGCATGCGAAGGGCGTATCGTGGCCATCATGCGAAGGAGTAGGGCGATGTGGCTGACTCCGGATCGAATACGTGCGAAGTACGCTGGGCGTAATCTTTATGTATGTTGGGCGTACTCCTTCGGACCAGCCTCGAAGTTTGTGCCCAGAACTTCAAAAATCCATATATTTTGCATACGAGCTCCGTTTTTGATGTTCTTTATATCCACGCATAGGTGAAATTATGCTCTACAACTTTCGTTAGACTCCGTCGGCTAATATTGACTTTATTTTTAAAGTTAGATTTCTAACAGGCCGGGACAGGAAAAGTCCGTTAAAAATTCATAACTTCTTCATCCGACGTCCGTTTTCGTCTGTCTTTTTACCGTTCAACTACTATCAACAATATCTTCAATTATCGTTTAGGTTGTTTTGGCTAAAAATCACTCGATCTAAAATTCGACTTTCAGACTGCATACTGCTAAGCCGAAACTTAGAAAAATGATAACTTCCTCATACGAAGCCAGATTTGGGCGTTCTTTTTATGCACACTCTCAGTTTAATGAATACTACGCCTTTTTTTTAGATCACTAATGCTAAAAAGCACTTTATCGTAAATTCACTTTTTACGTCACACAGCGTCATGTTGGTTCTGTCGCGAAACTTCGACAGGTCATAACTTCTTCGTTATAACTCGGATTTCAGTATTCTTTATATCTCCGGAATCCTTGTTTCAACCACTACAACTTTCTTCATAGATATCGGCTATATCTAACACTTTATTTTTGACGCTTATTTTTATCCTTAATTTATTATATCATAATAATTAAGTATAAAACACATAAATTCACATAATTTATTCTTATTACTTCAAAACACGTTACAACAGTTGACCTAGACTATTACATTGTCTTTAATGCTTAGCCCAGAAGCACGGGTGTTACAATTCTCTCCCCCTTAGAATGATTCCGTCCTCGGAAACATACATCAGCAAACAAATGCGGGTAGCGACTCATCATGTCACTCTCCGTTTCCCAGGTGAGATTTGACCCATTCGTATGTTTCCATCGCACAAACACTAAATTGACCATCTTGCGTCACAACTTCTTAGTCTTACGGTCAACAATTGCCTTCGGTTCTTCAATTAACCTCTTGCTTTCATCCATCCTTAACTTGGAAATTGGAATTATGTTGGGAACTTCTCCCGTGAACTTTCTTAAATAACACACGTGGAAAGTGTTATGAATACCATCTAGTTCTTCTGGTAGTTCTAGCTTGTAAGTTTGGTTCCCAATCCTTTGAAGAACTTTAAACGGTCCAATAAACCTTGGACTCAACTTTCCCCGAACCACGTAACATACTCATCTTAAATCGGACTTGATTTGATATGACCTCTAGGGTCGGAATATCAATCATCTTCTTGGTCATTACCGAAACAATGGTAACGACATACTTGAACAAAAACGAAATCAACTACTAGCTTCTTGGTAACCTTGTGACTTTCCCTAATCCAAGTGTGAGTCATGTGCTTCCAGTAGTATAGGCCTCTACTACTATTCACACCTACTCATACTCGTCCCAAGTATTGTCTCGCAGTTCTCCAAGTTCTTATTTCCTAAAATCACAAAACGATACGAATGTGTCCAAATAATCTTAAAATTTTCCCTAGACTCTACTAGGACTTCTTCCATGCGTATCTTCAATCATCAACTCTGTTTCAACTCGGTTGGTGATGGAAACGTCGGACGATAAGACAACTTCAGAAATTACACCAACCGTTCTATCATCTTGCCAATCAAATGTGTACATTCGGATGTACCGTACTCCTCCATACGTACTGTTATTTTATTAGACGTATTCTAAAGGCAAGATACCATTCTTACGATATCTTCTGATAGGTATCATTGACTATCGTAAGCCTTCTCATTTCCTCAATTTATTCGGTTCACTATGAGTCTTCACCATGACGTTATGTTCACAGAAGCAGGCGTTCAGCATATCGGAACGAGAATATAGATAGAGGAAGGTTTCGACGTGTATTCCTCCTTATTACTCTAAAACATTACATGCCAGTTCTAATATCGTAATTAAACGTTTAGAATCTTGAGCACATAAAATTTCTAGATCTGGTCGACAACAGAACATAGATCCGAACAAATAATGGAATATATGGCAAACATATAGCATTTAGCACATAAAAGCATTTTATGCATCTTTCCTAAAATATACTAGTGCTCGTGTCTAAAATATGGTATACACTCATCTCACAATCATTGCTTAGCATTCTAAGTTTAAGTATAGAAATACTACAAATTCCTAGTTCGCTTAAACTAATGATCTAATACCAACTGTGACATCCCCATTTTCTCGGCCAGAAAATACCGATTTCGTTTATGCTTTTTAAAATAAAACCAAAGTAATCTATCAAAAGGTGTTGCGGAATTTGTCCCCAAAACAAAATATGATAAAAATTTATCAAAGCATTTCTTAAAGAAATGAATTTTCATTGTATTATAAAACCTTGGGATGTCATGTTCCGATACAGACAAAAAGCATAAACAGTACCATATATGCCTTACAACATTTATTTATATCTATTGTCCTATAATCCAAAATATCTCGTCATTGTCCAACTATGCTCTTGTTCCACTACCTGTAATATAGAAAACTGAGTGGGTCAGGCTTGGGAGTCTGGTGAGCATATAGGGTTTTCAACCCACAATAAATAAATTTATTAATTTTTTTTATCAACCAACAATAAATTTATTAATTTCATCAACTAATAATAAATTTATTAATTTCATCAATCAACAATAACCGTGATTACCCGTTCCCGTTATCTTCTTTATTCTTAAAGATCTTAAGAATCATCTGTCCTTCATTCATTCATTCCTAAGGATTATCTTAAGGAATAGACACGAAGTCCATCGCTGCCAGGGTTCTTAAATTACAAATGGTAAACACGTAGTTTAAAACATCTGGTAAACACTCAGTTCAAAATACTTAATGAACACCCAGTTCCCCACAATGTGATAATAATGTATATCTCAAACCTGCAAAACCACTATTATTATTAAAACATGTATATCATATCTCTAAAACAATCTATCCCATCCCGTCGATCCCCACGTACTGATCCTATACAATGATCTTACGGCATCTAGCCTAAAGGATCAATATGAACAACAAACTGACGACGCTGCTTTGGAAATTCCCTGGCAGCAAACAAGGATCAATAAAGACATCAAATGCGGGGAATGGAATAAGTTTCACCACGAACCTTCGTTCGTAAAAAACCACAAGACAGTTAAGTCAGGGGTAGTTATCTAGATAATTGTGCCTAGCAGTGGTCTGATACCATGGGGTATTTACCCCCAGACTCACCCTATCCGACAATATAACACCAGACATACTTAGTAGTGGTCTATTACCGACACACTTTATTAGGCATTCTACGAAGTTTCCCTCAATTACTTCGTGAAAGGAAACGCTGACACATGAAGCTCGTCCGATCACTTCATAAAAGGAGTTGTTTATACTTGGAATGAGAAGTATAAGGAAGTTTTTGAGAAGTTAAAGAAGAAGTTGTGTGAAGCACCGATTCTTTCGTTACCTGAAGGAGTTGATGACTTCACAGTTTATAGTGATGCATCTGGAGTTGGGTTAGGTTGTGTTCTGACCCAAAGGGATAAAGTGATAGCGTATGCAACGAGGCAATTGAGAGAGCATGAAAAGAACTACCCCACTCCTGATCTGGAGTTAGCAGCGGTAGTATTCGCCTTAAAGATATGGAGGCACTATCTTTATGGTACTAAATGCAAACTTTTCACTGATCATAAGAGTCTTCAATATCTCTTTAATCAGAAGGAATTGAACATGAGGCAACGACGCTGGCTAGAGTTACTCAAGGACTACGACTGTGAGATACTTTACCACCCTGGTAAAGCAAATGTTGTTGCTGATGCTCTCAGTCGGAAGGTAAATCTTGAAAAGAAAAGGCCAAGAGCGTTGAGAATTGAAGTTGTCTTGACAATTGTGGAAGGTATAAAGAAAGCTCAAGAGGAAGATTTAGAGAAAAATGATCGAAAGGAAGAACGTTTGGGATAAGACGTTGGTGTTTGATACAAACGGTCAAGGACTGAAGGTATTCAAAGATAGGATTTGGGTACCTAAGACGGGAGGAGTAAGAGATCTTCTGATGAAAGAAACTCACAAGACCATGTACTCGATTCATCCCGGCAGTACGAAAATGTATAGGGATCTAAAACCCTATTACGGGTGGCCGACGATGAAGCTCGATGTTGCTAAGTATGTGGTCGAGTGTGTAACATGTGCTAGGGTTAAGGCACAACATCAGAAATCGTATGGGAGTTTAGGACCTTTACCTGTACCCATGGGTAAATAGGAAGGTATTACCATGGATTTTGTGACTAAACTGCCCAGAACAAGGAACAGTCACGACATGATTTGGGTGGTCGTTGATCGCTTCACTAAGAGTGTGCATTTCATAGCAGCCAACGAGAAATGGTCTATGGATAAACTTGTGAATTCTTACGTGAAGGAAATTGTGAGGCTTCACGGCGTTCCATTAACGATTGTATCTGATCGTGATAGCCGTTTTACCTCAAGGTTTTGGAGGAGTCTATAAGAGGAATTGGGTACCAAGTTGTGTTTGAATACAGCTTACCATCCGCAAACCGATGGTCAGAGCGAACGAACAAGTCAAACATCGGAGGACATGCTGAGAGCATGTACCCTGGAATTCCAAGGTAACTGGGGTAAACACTTACCTCTAGTAGAATTTTCCTATAATGATAGTTTCCACTCGAACATCAAGATGGCACCTTATCACGCTTTGTATGGAGAAAAGTGGCGAACGTCGTCATGTTGGCTGGAAGTTGGGGAAAAGCAGTTTGTGGGACCTGAAATAGTCCATCAGACTGCTGAAAAGTTGAAAGTGATTAGGGAAAGGATGTTAGCAGCTCAAGATCGTCAAAAGAGCTATGCTGACAAGAAAAGACAACCGATATCATTCGAAGTTGGAGATTCGGTTCTACTTAAAGTCTCACCGTGGAAGGGACTTATAGGATTTTGTAGAAGGGGAAAGTTGAGTCCAAGGTTTATTGGACCATTTAAAGTTCTTCAGAGGATCGGGAATCAAGCTTACAAGCTAGAATTACCGGAAGAACTAGAGGGTATTCATAATACCTTTCATATGTGTTATTTGAGGAAGTTCACGGGAGATGTGCCCGACATAATTCCCATTTCTGAATTAAGGTTGGATGAAAACAAGAGGTTAATTGAAGAACCCGAGGCAATCGTTGACCGTAAGACTAAAAAGTTGTGACGCAAAATGGTCGATTTAGTGCTTATGCGTTGGAAACATACGAATGGGCCAAATCTCACCTGGGAAACGGAGAGTGACATGATGAGTCGCTACCCGTATTTGTTTGCTGATGTCTGATTCCGGGGACGAAATCATTCTAAGGGAGAGAGAATTGTAACGCCCGTGTTTCTAGGCTAGGCATTAATATTGACATAATAGTCAAGGTTAACCTTTGTAACTCATTTAGAAGAAATGAAAAGGAATTATGTGAATATTATGTGTTTTATGCTTAATTATTGGGGTTTAATTAATTAAGAATAAAAATGAGCGTCAAAAATAAATATTAGATAAAGCCAATATCTATTAAGAAAGTTGTAGTGGTCGTGACAAGGATTACGGATATATAAAGAATACCAAAATCCGAGTTATAACGAAGAAGTTATGACCTGTCGAAGTTTCCCGACAAAACCGGCACGGTGCCGAATGTCGTAAAAAGTGAGTTTTTGATAAACTACTTTTTAGCCTTAGTGATCTAAACGAAAGTCGTAGTGTTCGTTAAACCGAGAGTAGGCATAAAAAGAACGCCTAAATCTGACTTCGTATGAGGAAGTTATGATTTTTCGAAGTTTCAGTTTAGCAGTAGACAGCTAAAAACTCGAATTTTAGATCGAGTGATTTTTAGCCAACACGACCTAAATGAGAATCGAAGGTCTCGTCAATAGTAGCACAACGGTAAAAAGACAGACGAAAATGGACGTCGGATGAAGAAGTTATGAATTTTTAACGGATATCCTGTCCCGGTCTGTTAAAAATAATAATATAAAAATTAAAGTCAAAATTAGCCGACGAAGTCTAAACGAAAGTTGTAGAGCGTAATTTTACCTACGCGTGCATATAAAGAACGTCAAAAACGGAGCTCGTATGCGAAAGTTATGGATTTTAGAAGTTTTTGCACAAAAATCGAGAAATTTCGCATAGGTGGCTTCGGCCACGTCACCCTCGCCCAAAATGTGCCACGTGTCCGAAATGGTTGAGTCATCCGAGCATCTGGCAGCCGCATGTAGCTTCCGGATTCGACCGAAGTCTCGGCCCTCGCACATCCGACGCGTGTCGCACAGGTGTCCGAGCCGGAGACCCAGCCAATGACGCATCCGAAGCCAATGACTCCTCGCATCCGAAGCGTGCCAGCTGCCGCGTCCGAGCCTCTCTGCTACTGCCACGTGCTCGCTTCCCAGCCTCCAGAGTCCGAACCTCGGCCCTATAAATAGAAGGGCTGCGAGATCTTCCGGGTAGAATTCCAAAATTGTCATTTTTCATCCATTATTCAATATTTTCATTATTTTGATATCCCCCGAAGCCCCGGTATCGATTATAGCACCCGGAACACGTCCCGAAGTGCCGGAGAAGCCCGGAAAATTTATCTTTTCGGTTTCGAAGCCCGACCCTTGCAGAGCCCGGTTTCTCAATAAAACTCACGGTTTTATTAGAAACGATCATTTTAGGAAACGAAGTGCTGCCCGATTATCATTAAATCAAGTGAGTGTGTAGTTACTTTCACCTTACACATAGATATGAAGTATTTTATATAAAATACGTGATGTGTGAATATATATTGTTTGTTTATTTAAGATGGATGTTGAAGGAATGATTTATACATGTTTTTAAATAATTTAAACTGTATATGTATTTTATCTACAAAAATGTTAGGTAAAACATGGGTAGATGAAATAGTGGTGTGTGATGAAAGGTGAGTTGGATAGATGAGATGATCAGTGATAGAGATCATGAGTTGATAGTGAGTGGTGAAATGAGATCATGAGTTGAGAGTGAGTGGTGAAATGAGATCATGAGTTGAGGGTGAGTGGTGAAATATGAGAAAAGCCCCTACCCAAACGTTGGCGTGAGTGGTGAAATACGAGAAAAGCCCTTACCCAAACGTTGGCCCCCGTCATTCAGCAGAGTATGGATGACAACCATGGACTATTCTAGACGGTCTGTGGAACACTAGCAGGCTTGCAACCTGTAGGTGTGTGAACTATATGTTCATCAGTTGTACTCTAAAAACCCATTGACATGTATTGCGGGGGGGGGGGGGGGGGGATTCCCGTGGGAAATACTGTCGATAAATAAGAGCTATGGACTTAGCACATGGAGACGATGAGACATCGTGCCTATTTGACATAAATTGTCGAGGGAAAGCAGTGTTGTCACCCCGATGTTTGCCTTATTTGACATAAATTGTTGAGGAACCCCCGAAGCAATGTTGTCACCCCTAGTGAAAATCCTTAGGCTAGGTCCCTTGTGATAGTTGTTTAGGGACGTAAAGTGAGGATAATGGGAATGAGTAATTAGGGTTATTTTTGGTTGATGAAATTAATAAATTTATTGTTGATTGAGAACTTAATAAGTTTATTATTTATTGTGGGTTGAAAACCCTATATGCTCACCAGGCTCCCAAGCCTGACCCACTCAGCTTTTTTTATATTACAGGTAGTGGACCCCGAGCATAGTCGGATGATGATGAGTGATATTTGGATTATAGGCCAGTAGTTGTAAATAACTGTTGTAAGGCTTATAATGTCTTGTTTATGCTTTTGGTCTGTATCGGAACATGACATCCCGAGGTTTGATATGAAATGAAAATATACATTTCTTAAAGAAAGGTTTTGATAAACTTTTATCATGTTTTGTTTTGGGAACAAATTCCGCAACATCTTTTTAAAGGATTACTCTGATTTTATTTTAAAAAGCATAAAATAAATCGGTCTTTTCTGGCCGAGAAATTAGGGGATGTCACAGAACACATAGTTCAAAAACACCTAATGAACACTTAGTTCAAAAATCAACTAATGAACACTTAGTTCAAAAACATCTAATGAACACATAGTTCAAAAACATCGGATCTAAAATTTACCTCTTTACCTAATCCATACTCCCGGATCGGGTATGTTTGATCCATACTCCCAGATCAATAAGTGCGCCCATTTCATACTCTCAGACTAGGGACAATTAACTATGTCTTAGTCCGTACTCCCGGATTAATAACAAATAACTATGTCTTAATCCATACTCCCGGATTAATAACAAATAACTATGTCCTATCCATACTCTCGGACTAAGGACAATTGACTAAGTCTAATCCATACTCTCGAAAAACACCTACATGTTACGAGTCAGTTAACGTTCCACTGGACTATCTAGAAAAGTCTGTGGTCGTCATCTATATTCCGCTAGATGACTGGAACATCGTCAACATCGAGACCTCTCATCATTTTGTTTCATCACATATCAACTATTTCATCTACCCATGTTATACCCAACATATTAGTAGATAAAAATACATATACAGTTTAATCATTCTAAACATGTATAAAACATCCATTCAACATTCATCTCACATAAACAAACAATATATATACACATAGCATATATGTCACACCCCAAGCCATCGGCGGAAACACCGGGTAATGTAACGTTATTCTTTGTATCACAGTTATATAACATACATTGAACAGTACTAAAGAAAATACATACCTTTATTGATAACTGAAAGTTACATAACTGTTTTTCTAGAACTTATTACATATTATCCGACTATGGCATACTTCTTAATGAACAGAAAGGTAATAGTAAAACTTCTTATGTTCGAATACATACCAGCTTTTCAAGTTCCTGAAAACACATGCATTTTAAAATACGTCAACATAAAGTTGGTGAGTCCACAGGTTTTGACTCCATAAAATAATACATTTTCCACATTCAAAAGTATAGTTTTTGAAAGTATCATTTTGACTCTCCATCATTTAGTATGTATATTAGGTATAATAGTTTACTTATCAATTAAGTGTTATACCTAAACATTCCTTAATCCTAAGGTATAAGTAGGGGAAACTTATACTTAACATTACTACTTGTATACGACAAAGTATAATGTTTCTAACAATTTGCTACCATGAGCCTGTAACCGCTGCTATGACATAATACCTCTGATAGAACACACTCATGATTTACCATGAGAAACAAACACACTCATGATTTACCATGAGAAACAACATCGTACGCTTCATCGACGCCGGAACAATAACAAATAAAAGGATAGTTCATCACTTGCTTTTGGTTGACTGTAGCTAACAGTCACAAGTGGGGTGGTCAACCCTTATACTAATTATACACGACTTCCTCGCTCACACGAGATTAACGGTTACAGTTCAGAGGATTTTCACTAAGATCCCCAATCTTAGTTGATGAATACAATTACTCATGTAGACTTTAACGGCTTCCTATAACTCTAACAATAAAAGCATCTTTATGTCTAAAACCCTAAGTTACTAGACTATGCTTTTAAACATTACTCCTAACTTCATAATATTTAGGCAGTATAACAGCTATATCTTGAAGTAAAACCAGGTTTTATCTTGACCTAAAACCAATAATAACAACATATAACGTTCCTAGTTTTATCTTGACATAAAACTATCAATAGCAATACCAAGTTTTATCTTATCATAAAACTAACAATAACAACGTATAACATATCCCGTTTTATCTTGCCATAAAACTATTAACAACAACATACTTTATAACTTAACATATAGATCTTCCGAATATAACTTCGGAACTATATCGCACACAACATATATATAGAATCTTAAATATAACTCAAGATCTACATTAGTAAATTAACATACTGATAAGTTGATAATAGTTGTATATATTCAAAATATTATATTTAGAACAACTATACCCCGGCTATTATAACTATATACTGTCATATAGACATAATAATAACATATATATAATATCTAGCATGCGTTTTCCCCCGAAATATTAGAAAGTGGGGCCGTGAAACTCACCCTAGTAGCGTGATTTTATGTTATCTAAGCAAAAACGGTCAGCGTACGAGGTCGTCGGGACTCGGGATGCAAAATAGCCTCCAAAAACGAGATAGAGAGAAGAGTTTAGGTGTGAGAAGTGTTAAGGTCGAATTTGCTATTTATAGGCTGGTTTTTGGCCATTCACGACGTGAACCAAGCATGTTCACATCATGAGCTCGATCCTGCTCACTTCGTAGACCCGCCATTTGGTCCCTAGCTTCGGATGGTGTCCCTTTGACTCCTCACGACGTGAATAAATCCTTGCTCACGTCGTGAGTTTGGATCTTATCCCCTCGCAGCCTCGTCACACCTTCTAGATCCGAAATGTAGCGGTTTGAGTCCTCTGTAACATCCCGTTTATTGAGTAAATGAGTAGAAAAAGATTTATAAATGAATGATAATCCTAAATTAAATAATATTTAGCAGGGTCTTGGTGTTGGGGAGCTAATTGATATAATTTTTGGAGTTTAGGGTTAAAAGAGTAAGTTATGGATTTAAATTGAGAAGGGTTTCAGAAGTCAGGGTGTGTATGGTAAGTTTTGGACCTGATTTGAAAGGAGTCTATAGAATCAGGGGTTAAAGGGTAACTTTTGGAATTGCATTGAAAATAAATTAGTGGGGAGGGACCAAAAGTGTTTAATTTGCATCATAGTTTGGGAGGAACACGGGTTAATCCCGTATACTTGTTTTCCTTTTGTTCGGATGGGATTAGGAACCCTAGCACTACACTATTGCATATCGGCCGCCACCATGCCTTTGAAGCACCTTCAGCCGTCGCTAGTGAGTCCTTAGCCGCCACCCATCGTCTCCATCGCTATTCCAATCAGGCGATGTGCCGCCTGCTGCCACCATTGTACGCCGCCTCATACTGCTGCCGAGAACGGGACGTGAAGCCGGAGGGAAACCGCTGAGGGCCGTGATGCACGACGTGTACATCATGCGTGAGCCGGGAGCCATCGTAATTGCTCAGTAAGTCCAACCGCAATCTGTTTCCTCTTCCTTTCACCATTTGTTGCGTATATGGCGTTTTGACCGCCGACGGTGGTCGCTGGTGGCCAAGGGTCGCCGCTGCTATGCCATTAATTGTCGTCTGCCACCTGTGAGGCTGATTTGGTTATGTTTGTGTGCTCAAATCGCATCTGTGAGCGTGTTTATGGGTTTGCACAGTTAAAAATCAAAGAGACCGCCACCACCACCACTTCAAGGTGGTGGCTGCCACCCATTTCATTTTTCTGCCACCATTGGCCGCCACCAGTCACCGTGGGTGGTGGCTGTGGGTATGTGTATTCTATATGGGAGGTCATTTATGCACTTTTTGGACAGGAACCATCACCACCACCATTGGAAATGGTGGCTGCCGCCAACCCGCCGCCATGAGCCGCCATGACCATCACTACCCGGGGTGGTAATGGGTGGTGCTTGGCATAGTGAACCCTAATTGGCCCAAATGCTTGATCTAGGCTTGATGGATGGCTATTGGGCTAAAAACCCTAATTTTTGGGTTTGTTGATTTGGGCCTATTGGGACCCGCGTTTGGACCAGTGGACTGAAGATAAACTCATGACAATTTTATTATATGATATATTAGTGGAATAATGGACTTAATGGGTTAAGACCTTAATGGGTTAAGTGAGAAATACTTAATCCCAATCGTCAATTTATGTGAAAAACCCTAATTTCTACTTGGGCCTTGTGTTGGGCCTTCCTATTGGGCTTTGGTGTTTGGGCCATCCAAGAGCAGTCAAATGGACTAGAATATTTAGATGGGCTTTAGGGTAAGGCCCATATGAGGGTTTGGGCCCAATTTGGAAAATTGGGCCATGGTTGGGCCCAATGGACTTGAGTTATTTATGGACCAGGTTGGTGTACCATGTTTAAACATAATATGAGAAGGTTGGTCTTAGATCCTAATGGGGTTATTTGTGGGTTTGGCTTAGTGATAGAAGCCGGAGTGTAGCAGCAGCATTTATAGGATCTGTTCGCCATACGAGGTGAGTCTTCTCACTATACAGTACCTAGAGTGGTATCTATGTGCAGACCGGAGGGTCTTATGTGTTATGTGTATGTTTGAGTTTATGTGCATTGTGATATATGTGTGCTATGTGTTGTATAGACCGGACCGGAGGGTCCAACGATATAGACCGGACCGAAGGGTCCAACGATACAGACCGGACCGAAGGGTCCAACGAGCTATGACTGGACCAGAGGGTCCGACGAGCTATGGGACTGGGGGGTCCCGCTGAGACACATCGACCGAAGGGTCGTATTATAGCCTCGAGTGGCGTATGTGTTGTATGTGGTATTTTGGGGAACTCACTAAGCTTCGTGCTTACCGTGTTATGTGTTATGTGTTTCAGGTACTTCTCAGGATCACGGGAAGGCGACGGCTCAATTGTACACACGAGATGAAGGGTTATGTTTTGGAGGATCCTGGATTATTAATCAAACAATTATGGATTTGTGTTTTGTTAATTTGATAATTAGGGATTTTTGTGTAATGTATTATGAGAATTTTGTGATTTAACAATGAAAAATTTATATGAAAATTTACGGTGTTACAAGTTGGTATCAGAGCCTTGGTTTGAAGGATTCGGATGCACCTTCGGGTAAATCTGGACTCAAACTGAGGATTTGAGAAAATTTTTCAAAGAAATGATTTTTCTAAAGCGAACAAGAGTTTCTAAGAGAAAACGAGAAGGAGCAGTATGTACAATCAGCCAGAGCCCGAACGATGATTTCCCGAAATACCCTTACGTTTGTATTATGAGATATTTATGAGATATGCTATGAGATATTATGCATGCTAGTGATAGGCTAGGTATTTCATATGTTAGGACTAGAGTGGTCTGATTTGTGATGCCTTAGCCTAGGAATTACTGTTATCTGTGATGTGCTTTCGAGTATGTGCTGAGTAAGAGTATCCACCAGGAATCCTCTTGAGAGGGATTTGAGTAGAGGAGTAATCTAGGAGAGATACCTAGATGAACATTTGAGGAGTCTACTGAGAGAGTAGTCAGATACCCGTGTGGGGTAAAGTTGCTTGAGTCCGGTGGTATCCTTTGAGTATGAGGAGAGCAAGTGGGTAATAACCTAGAGTGGTTTTACATGATTGGTAGAGATTATTCGATGCCCGAATGCTGCTTGCTTCGTGCTTTGTGGAACTCTTGATGATGAGAGTCGGCTACTAGTAAATATGACGATATTCAGGAGGTAGATGGCTGGCATCATAAGGAGTTCATCAGCAGCTGATGGCGGAGAAGTGTGAGAACCTAGAAAGAGCCTAGGAAAGGGTGACCCTAGTCAGATGAGTAAGCTGACAGAGTAGGATATTTCGCAGAGGAACGAACACGCATGACGGGGTTGGTGATTGAGAAGGTCGAGCAGCTACTTAGGAACTCGGGGATGGTCCGTGTGGAAGGTATGGGTAGATGTGGCAGGTAGTATGGGCCCGTACTATTGAAAGCAGAGGACCCATACTCGATACAGGGAACATTCCGGAGGTTCTAAGTAGCAGATCGAGAGGTGATTTCATGGTTCGAGTACCATGATTTGTAGCAGATCGAGAGGTGATTTCATGGTTCGAGTACCATGATTTGTAGCAGATCGAGAGGTGATTTCATGGTTCGAGTACCATGATTTGTAGCTGATCGAGAGGTGATTTCATGGTTCGAGTACCATGATTTGTAGCAGATCGAGAGGCGATTTCATAGTTCGAGTACCATGACCCGTGGCGGTTAGTGTTACTGGTTCTACCAGTTATTCCGTGGTGATTGGTTAGACTGAGATCAGATGTGAAAGAGTATGGGGCCAGAGGGCCATGATGAACGAGTTTTAGTGGAGCATTCCTTGAGAGGGAAATCGAGTTAGCTCCGAGAGATTTTTGGTAAGATGGCAGATGAAGTCGCAAGGCTCAGGGATGAGTAGAGATGGCGGTTATGGAGGATGGCGGCATGAGTTGAGCAATCAGCCGATAGTGAAGATGTCACCTTCTGTGACATGGATGGTATTATTTCCATTTCCTGTGGGAAACATAAGAGGTGTTGAGAATTCGGTTTCTGAGCTTGGGGGTAGAACCCTGCGGGTTAGCATTGATGGTGCCCTTTCATCAGAGTATTAGGGCAGTATGTCTGCCGAGAGGTAATGTTGAGCATGAGCAGATTGTCAGCGGGGACTGAGATGGTTAAGGACAAGGATACACCCTATTTGAGCATAGTAGGGCATGTATTAGCTGCAGCGGCAGACGATCAAGAAGAGGATATTGGGGCGGTGGCTCTTATTGTCTATGAGGAGTATCGAGTATGGTAATGAGGACTCCGCTCTTATTACAATCCACGTGATGGAACGTTGATTGAAGAGTCGAGGATGAGGAGTATGATAGTTCATTAATTCAGGTTAAGAGTCAGAGTTACTACTGGACAGTTGAGATGTCCGGTAGTGGGATGATACGAGATTCTGAATGACTAGGAGTAGTCATGATGAGAAGTTTCTGAGGATTTCATCTGAGATTCGGGTAATTGGAGTTGCTCGATCTCCATCGGGGAGATCATTGAGCATTGCGTATCACCTCCCAAGAGTAGGTGTGATCTTACTGGTAAAAACAGTCTGTGGGATAGATTGTTGGTGAACCAATTAGTGATGGTTCGAACTCTGAGTGGGGGAGGACCGGGTGCTTTTGAGGAGATCAGAGATCTGTTGAAGAGCGGATAGAGAACTGGATATAGAGACTTGCGGTGCGGATTCCTGAGACCAGGATTATTGATGGTCAAGGCGAAGTGTAGAGCGAGATAGTGCATGTGGTACGCGTTCAAGAAAGGATGAGTGTCTGCACGGCAGGTGGCCGTTAGGCAGAGACTTTGTAGTAGGTAAGAATTTTTCGAGGTGGTTGGTTCGATGAATGGATTGTTCTATGCTCTTTGGAAAGGGTAAGCGATGATCGTGCAACCAGCTTCAGAGTCGGTATGAATATCCTTGCAGAGGTTTGAGCGACAGAGGAGGGAGTTTAGGATTGTCGACATCGTGTTCTGAGTCATCGGCAATTTCTCTGTGTTTCAAGTTGAGGATTGGGATTTTCAAGTTATAAGATGTGTGAGAGGAAGATCAGTGGTGAGATTCTGACAGAGTACATTGCGGTATCTGAGTATGATGTCGTGAGTAGGAGATCAGTGGTGGGGGCAAGATATCATGAGATTATGTGATGGTGTGCCGAGACATCCGGGTATGATGACCTAAATTTCAGTTTATTTCGAGTCTTGAGTTATGAGATGTCGAGTGGTGTATCAAGTGTCTATGGTTCCAGTGGGGGCCCTTCAGTTAATTGACATCAAATGGATTTATCTGAGAATGTGAATTGCAGTGAGAAAAAGAGGTTTTGTCACGATGGTGGTCGTCCAAAGTAGTGATGCTTACCCTGGATGGGTGTGTGTACCTACCTATGATAGGCCGTAGAGCATGAGTTAATGATCGCAGTGTGGTGTCAGCCTGAGGATGAGATTGTGAAGTGGTAAGAGTAAGTACGGTAGGATTGCGGGGAGCTGCAGCTTCAATGAGTCAGTGCAGAGAGGTTGTGGTGATGCTACGGGGAGCCATAGTACTCACTATTCAGTGAGGGGTGTGGTGATGCTACGGGGAGCCGTAGTACTCACTATTCAGTGAGAGGTTGTAGTGATGCTACGGGGAGCCGTAGTACTCATTGTTCAGTGAGAGGTCGTTGTGATACTACGGGAATCCGTAGCATTCCCTGGTTAGGGCATGACACAGAGGAGTTCTTAGGCTTAGGTAGCCTTGACTACTGAGTCTTTGGGAACCTGGTGGTCGGGCCAGGGGCGAGACTGAGGTCTCCATGATGGTCGAGATCTGTTATATCTAGAACAGGGAAGAAGTTGTCGCAAGTCGTAAGGAATTGGAGAAGTAATGTACGCGTAGATTTGCGGATCACGGGTCATGAGTGGGTATCTGATTGGAGATGAGTGATTCCAACTCTGCTGTTGAACCAGACTCTAGAGTTGAGTCTGGCCCTATCTGTGTAAAGGATAGATGAGTTGAGATTTTAGGTCCCTGATGGATTTCATTTGAGTGATATGGTTTGCATCTGATGTTCATGACCCGGGAGGGTCGGTTCTGAGAGTTTGAGAAGGACCGCAGCACGCATGGAGTTAGTAAGTGTCACAGGACAAAGGTTGGGAGTGGCGAGTGACTATAAGTCGGTTGTAATAATTACTTGGAGTAAAGTGAACTTAGTGGTTGTATGTACAATGTGGTTGGTTGAGATAGCTCCGTCGAATTAGACGGATGGGGTTATGCTCGGGCTTGTGGCCATGCCGTTCAAGTTTTCGGGTGTGTAATGGATGGCGAGGAATGATTTCGGGGACGAAATCTAAATTAAGTGGGGGGGGGGAATTGTAACATCCCGTTTATTGAGTAAATGAGTAGAAAAAGATTTATAAATGAATGATAATCCTAAATTAAATAATATTTAGCAGGGTGTTGGTGTTGGGGAGCTAATTGATATAATTTTTGGAGTTTAGGGTTAAAAGAGTAAGTTATGGATTTAAATTGAGAAGGGTTTCAGAAGTCAGGGTGTGTATGGTAAGTTTTGGACCTGATTTGAAAGGAGTCTATAGAATCAGGGGTTAAAGGGTAACTTTTGGAATTGCATTGAAAATAAATTAGTGGGGAGGGACCAAAAGTGTTTAATTTGCATCATAGTTTAGGAGGAACACGGGTTAATCCCGTATACTTGTTTTCCTTTTGTTCGGATGGGATTAGGAACCCTAGCGCTACACTATTGCATATCGGCCGCCACCATGCCTTTGAAGCACCTTCAGCCGTCGCTAGTGAGTCCTTAGCCGCTACCCATCGTCTCCATCGCTATTCCAATCAGGCGATGTGCCGCCTGCTGCCACCATTGTGCGCTGCCTCATACTGCTGCCGAGAACTAGACGTGAAGCCGGAGGGAAACCGCTGAGGGCCATGATGCACGACGTGTACATCGTGCGTGAGCCGGGAGCCATCGTAATTGCTCAGTAAGTCCAACCGCAATCTGTTTCCTCTTCCTTTCACCATTTGTTGCGTATATGGCGTTTTGACCGCCGACGGTGGTCACTGGTGGCCAAGGGTCGCCGCTGCTATGCCATTAATTGTCGTCAGCCACCTGTGAGGCTGATTTGGTTATGTTTGTGTGCTCAAATCGCATCTGTGAGCGTGTTTATGGGTTTGCACAGTTAAAAATCAAAGAGACCGCCACCACCACCACTTCAAGGTGGTGGCTGCCACCCATTTCATTTTTCTGCCACCATTGGCCGCCACCAGTCACCGTGGGTGGTGGCTGTGGGTATGTGTATTCTATATGGGAGGTCATTTATGCACTTTTTGGACAGGAACCATCACCACCACCATTGGAAATGGTGGCTGCCGCCAGCCCGCCGCCATGAGCCGCCATGACCATCACTACCCGGGGTGGTAATGGGTGGTGCTTGGCATAGTGAACCCTAATTGGCCCAAATGCTTGATCTGGGCTTGATGGATGGCTATTGGGCTAAAAACCCTAATTTTTGGGTTTGTTGATTTGGGCCTATTGGGACCCGCGTTTGGACCAGTGGACTGAAGATAAACTCATGACAATTTTATTATATGATATATTAGTGGAATAATGGACTTAATGGGTTAAGACCTTAATGGGTTAAGTGAGAAATACTTAACCCTAATCGTCAATTTATGTGAAAAACCCTAATTTCTACTTGGGCCTTGTGTTGGGCCTTCCTATTGGGCTTTGGTGTTTGGGCCATCCAAGAGCAGTCAAATGGACTAGAATATTTAGATGGGCTTTAGGGTAAGGCCCATATGAGGGTTTGGGCCCAATTTGGAAAATTGGGCCATGGTTGGGCCCAATGGACTTGAGTTATTTATGGACCAGGTTGGTGTACCATGTTTAAACATAATATGAGAAGGTTGGTCTTAGATCCTAATGGGGTTATTTGTGGGTTTGGCTTAGTGATAGAAGTCGGAGTGTAGCAGCAACATTTATAGGATCTGTTCGCCATACGAGGTGAGTCTTCTCACTATACAGTACCTAGAGTGGTATCTATGTGCAGACTGGAGGGTCTTATGTGTTATGTGTATGTTTGAGTTTATGTGCATTGTGATATATGTGTGCTATGTGTTGTATAGACCGGACCGGAGGGTCCAACGATATAGACCGGACCGAAGGGTCCAACGATATAGACCGGACCGAAGGGTCCAATGATACAGACCGGACCGAAGGGTCCGACGAGCTATGACTGGACCAGAGGGTCCGACGAGCTATGGGACTGGGGGGTCCCGCTGAGACACATCGACCGAAGGGTCGTATTATAGCCTCGAGTGGCGTATGTGTTGTATGTGGTATTTTGGGGAACTCACTAAGCTTCGTGCTTACCGTGTTATGTGTTATGTGTTTCAGGTACTTCTCAGGATCACGGGAAGGCGACGGCTCAATTGTACACACGAGATGAAGGGTTATGTTTTGGAGGATCCTGGATTATTAATCAAACAATTATGGATTTGTGTTTTGTTAATTTGATAATTGGGGATTTTTGTGTAATGTATTATGAGAATTTTGTGATTTAACAATGAAAAATTTATATGAAAATTTACGGTGTTACATCCTCACCTCGTGAACATTTATGTTCACCTCGTAAGTTCAGTCAAATTAGGGTTTCTGACAGCGATATCTTCGGAAGGCCATAACGTTTGCATACGAACTCCGTGTTTGACGTTCTTTATATCCACGCGTAGGTATTTACGAGTACTACAACTCTCTTTTAGACTTAATTAGCTAATTCGAAGTCTATTTTAAATTCCTCTTATTATGGAGATTTATAGTGTTCGGTTTATCATAACTTCTTCATGCGAAGTCAGATTCAAACATTCTCTATATTTTTGGGATCGTATGGATGTATACTTTGAGTTGTATTATAAAGAAGATTCATATTTGTATTAGAATTTATCATGAACTACATAATACTCTTACCACATTACTAGGTTAACATAATCACATTACATGATTGGCATAATCACATGTGATTGTTTATTGACCTATTTTGACTAGTGTTACATTCTCCCCCCGTTAGAATAAATTTCGTCCCGAAATTTATCTTATGGATGGGGTTTCGTTAAACAGTTGGGGGTATTTTTCTTTCATCTGATCTTCACGTTCCCAAGTAAATTCAGGTCCTCGCAAAGAGTTCCATCGAACTTTCACTATGGGAATACGACTTTGCTTTAATCGTTTGACTTCTCGATCCATAATCTCAACAGGTTCTTCTACAAAGTTGAGTTTCGTATTGACTTGTATCTCTTCGAGAGGTATAACAAGTGTGTCATCGGAAAGACATCTTTTGAGATTTGATACGTGAAAAACATCGTGCACATTACTTAGCTCTTGAGGCAACTTAAGTTGGTATGCGACGGAACCAATTCTCGCCAGAATTTCAAAAGGTCCTATATATCGTGGGTTTAGTTTGCCTCGTTTCCCGAATCGAATTACACCTTTCCAAGGAGAGACCTTCAACATTACTTTATCTCCAACTTGGAATTCTAAAGGCTTACGTCTTACGTCAGCATAACTCTTTTGACGATCACGTGCAGCCTTTAATCGATCCTTAATTTGCACGATGTTTTTAGTTATCTCGTGGATTATTTCTGGTCCAGTACGTAAGGTATCACCTGTACGTTCTCTGGCCATCTGCGTATCTCCAACTTCTGCCCAACACACTGGGGAATGACATTTTCGTCCATAAAGAGCCTCAAATGGTGCAGCCTTGATGCTGGTGTGATGACTATTGTTGTAGGAAAACTCAATTAACGGTAAATGAGTATCCCACGCATTTCCAAAGTCTATTACACAGGCTCGGAGCATATTTTCTAAAGTCTGAATGGTTCTCTCACTCTGACCATCAGTCTGTGGATGGTAAGCGGTACTCATGTCTAGACGTGTTCCTAAGGATTTTTGTAGAGATTGCCAAAATCGTGAAGTGAATCTACTATCTCGGTCAGAAATAATAGAATTTGGAACTCCATGCAATCTGACAATTTCCTTAAGATAAACTCTAGTCAGCTTCTCCATCTTGTCGTTCTCCTTAATTGGTAAGAAATGGGCGGACTTAGTCAACCTATCGACTATCACCCAAATAGTGTCGGACCCACTAGGAGTTTTAGGTAACTTAGTGATGAAGTCCATTGATATCTGCTCCTATTTCCATTCAGGTATTTTCGGTTGTTAAAGTAAACCTGAAGGCTTTTGATGTTCTGCCTTTACTCTAGAACAAGTCAAACATTTGCTCACATAAGTAGCAATTTCTGCCTTCATGTTTGGCCACCAATAATGTACTTTTAAATCTAAGTACATTTTGTCAGAACCTGGATGCACTGAATATCTGGACTTGTGGGCTTCTTCTAAGACCAAGTCCCTGACTCCACCGAACCTAGGCGTCCAAACTCGGTTCATAAAGTATTGTATTCCGTCATCTTTTCGTATAAGTTGCTTTTCCATTCCTCGCAAAGCTTCGTTCTTAATGTTTTCTTCTTTTGGAGCCTCAAGCTGAGCTTCTCTAATTTGTGCGGTAAAGTTAGAATGGATAGTTATAGTTAATGCTCGTACTCGTCGGGGTTTAATATATTCTTTCCGGCTCAAGGCATCTGCTACCACGTTTGCCTTTCCGGGATGATAACGAATCTCACATTCGTAATCATTCAACAATTCAACCCATCTTCTTTGTCTCATATTAAGATCTTTTTGGTCGAAGATGTGTTGGAGACTCTTGTGGTCGGTAAAAATAGTACACTTAGTACCGTATAAGTAATGTCTCCAAATTTTTAGTGCAAAAATTACAGCTCCCAATTCAAGATCATGGGTAGTGTAATTATTCTCATGCATCTTAAATTGTCGTGATGCATAGGCGATAACTTTTCCTCTTTGCATCAACACACATCCCAATCCTTGATTTGACGCGTCGCAGTATACAACGAAATCTTCTGTTCCATCTGGAAGGGATAGGATTGGTGCACTACACAACATTTGCTTCAGTTTCTGAAAAGCAGCTTCTTGTTTGTCTTCCCAGTTGAACTTCATATTCTTCTGGGTTAGTGTTGTAAGTGGCTTGGCTATTTTGGAGAAATTCTCTATGAATCTACGGTAATAGCCAGCAAGTCCTAGGAATTGACACACCTCTGTTGGCGTCTTTGGTGCTTCCTAACTCCTGATTGCTTCAACTTTGGATGGGTCAACATGAATTCCTTCGTTGCTAACTACATGACCTAAAAATTGTACTTCTCTAATCCAAAACTCACATTTGGAGAATTTAGCGTACAACTTTTCTTTTCTTAGTAGTTCCAAGATTATTTGCAGGTGTTGACCATGTTCTTCCTTGGTTCGTGAATATATCAATATATCATCGATAAATACGATCACGAATTTATTCAAGTATGGTTTGCAAACACGATTCATGAGATCCATAAACACTGCTGGGGCATTGGTTAATCCAAAAGACATAACTAAGAACTCATAATGACCATAACGAGTTCTAAATGCTGTTTTTGGAATGTCTTCTTCTTGTACTCTGAGTTGATGGTATCCTGATCTAAGATCTATCTTTGAGTAGTAGCTGGATCCTTGCAGTTGATCGAATAAATCATCAATTCTCGGAAGTGGATAACGATTCTTGATCGTTAGCTTGTTTAGCTCCTGATAATCAATACACATTCGAAAGGATCCGTCCTTCTTCTTGACAAACAAGATTGCTGCTCCCCAAGGTGAAAAACTTGGTCGGATAAAGCCTTTGTCAAGAAGTTCTTGTAGTTGGCTAGACAATTCTTGCATTTCAGATGGAGCCAACCGATAAGGAGATTTCGCTACTGGTGTTGCTCCTGGAATTAAATCGATTCGAAACTCGACTTGTCGGACGGGAGGTATTCCAGGTAGATCTTCAGGAAATACGTCAGGGAAATCACACACTTGAGGTATGTCCTTGATTTCTTTTGTCTTTCTCTTCCTATCTACAATGTGGGCTAAGAATGCGCTATATTTCTTATGTAGATATTTATGGGCCTTAGTACAAGAGATAACTTTGAGGTCCTTCCCAGATTTATCACCATAGATAATCAGGGCTTCACCGTTTGGTAAGGGTAGTCGTATGGCTTTCTCATGACATAGAATTTCGGCGCGGTGTGAAGATAACCAATCCATGCCAATTATGACATCAAAACTACCAATAGGCATTGGCATGAGGTTGACGTGAAAAAGGTAGTTATTAAGAGTTAACAGACAGTTTTCTAGGATTTCATGTGTTTTCTCAGTTTGACCGTTAGCGATTTCTACTTCATAGATTTCTTTTAATCTGCTAGACTCATGACTTAACAATTTTCTAAATGTCGGAGTTATAAAACTTCGATCTGCTCCAGAGTCGAAGAGTATAGAAGCATATAAATTATCTATAAGAAACGTACCAGATACGACCGAAGGGTCCCGGATAGCCTCTTTGCTTCCGATCACAAACGCCCTGCCACGTCCTATGCCTCCTTGACTCCTTAACTTTGGACATTCTTTCTTGATATGTCCAACCTCCCCACACTCGTAGCATCTTCTTTCTTCACCACGACCTGTCCCATTATTGGTTTGTTGTTCAACTGTTGCAGGTGTTGTGCTCCTGCAGTAACTAGCAGTATGCCCCTTTTTCTTGCACTTCATGCAGACAAAACAGTCACCTGGATGATGACGGTTGCACTGATTGCACCATGAAGATTTTGGTTGTGTAGGTACTGCTGTTGTGGCTGCATAATTGGTTACCACTTCTTGTCTTTTCTCAGATGATTGTTTGGGATTCTTCCTATTAAACTTGTGCTTGTTTGTTCTAGATTTGGGAGACTCAACCTTTGAGACCACTTCTGTTCCTTGGATCTCTGTGAGGGTTAGCTGATGAGCTATCCTCTTGGTGCTGTCATAAGTCGTAGGCTTTGATGCGATCACCATGCCTTTAATTTGCGATGCTAAACCCCAGATATATCGCTCAATCTTTTTATATTCAGGGGTTACAAGTGTTGGACACATTACAGCAAGATCATTAAATCTAGCGGTATAAGCTTTTATCTATGAACCCTTCATGGTTAGGGTCCACAGTTCTTGTTCCAGTTTATGTATCTCCTCCCTAGGACAATACTCCTCTACTAGCATCATTTTTAGCTCCTCCCATTTCATGGAATTTGCAGTATCAATTCCCATGGTATTCACATGGTTGTTCCACCAGGTGAGTGCTGCATCAGCGAAAGTACATGCTGCAAATCGTACTTTACAATCATCTGGACAAAAGCTTATTTGAAAGACGGACTCTGTCTTTTCTATCCACCTCGTCAAATTAACTACCCCTTCATTTCCATGAAAGCTTTTTGGCCTGCAATTTATAAAATCTTTGTAGGTACATGTTCTAGTGGTCCCTACATGGCCTTCATTTCTAACTCCATCTCTTGTGACATTAGATAGAGCCGCAACAATTCTTTGAGCTATGATTTCTTCAAGTTGTACTGTACTTATTGAGGGGTTTATTTCTGGTGGTGGTTGCGGTTGTTGTTGTTGTGGTGCTGATGGTCGGTTAGGGTTTAGCCGATTACTCCTTCTAGGCATTTTATTTTAGTTCCTATTATAAATAATAAAAATTTTATGAGTTTTGTTAATCATTTAATACACGAGTACTAAATACTCCAGTTATTATTCACAGTGTAAAACATAACAGACAACACAATGATTACTGTAACATATGCTTCATATTATTACCAGTGGTTACATCAGTTTATTTAGGTTATAAGAGAAAAGTTTCTATAAACATTGCAAAATTTGCAAGGTTTTCTACATCCTTGCTATAAACTTTCCTCTTTTCGCCTTAACTAGTCTGATTTTCTCTATTTACATAACCACTAGTTGGAGCTTATCTACCAGAAACCTAAGTGATGACCCAGCACGTCAGTGACCTTAACCACTTGCTCTTCAAGTGCTTGAGTTCTCTGCTCAAGACTTCCCGTGCGTTCTTCATTTCTTGAGGTTTGATTGTAGAGCTCTAACTCTGCAATCCTGGCATCGAGAGTAATCATGTCATTATAAGCAAAATTTATACGATGATGGACATCCATCACCGATTCCTGATCTCGTGTCCTTTGTCCTTCTAGCCTTCGCACTCTTCCAGAGAGATGAGTAGCCCTCCCTTCGACAATTTCCATTTTGTCTTCAATTTTGACACTTTTCTCAAACAATTGGGATAAAGTGTTATCTTCAGAAGAATGTGAGAGATGTGGTCGAGATGATTGACCAATCTCATACATCTTGGCAGCTCTTTCTTCCGCCACCCACCTATCAACGGTTTGTGCGATCCGTGCAGGTTCATCTTGAACTCTATGACTTCCTGAAGATGTCGCCTTCTGACTCTTCTTAATCTTTGGCCATATCGGTATGGATTTACGTGCCGTGCGTTTCATTTTTACTCCTCCTGGAACTTTACGGTAAAGAGTGTTCAGTGGTGGTAAAGATGATGCCACCGACTCTGTCTCCTCCATGGATTCACTTCCTTCCATTGGTTCACTCTCTTCGCATTCGTTGGAGGGTAAAGGTGCTCCATCGTCAGAAGGTATTGGATGAAAGGTGGTTGGATTTATAGGGTAGTAAGGATCGCCTACCATCATGGGGAGTGAAACTTCCTCTTCTTCATCCGTATCCTCGATGATTATCCATTCTCGTAAATGTGCCATGTCGAATTCCTATACGTTTTGGATCACCAAGAGTTTTAGTCTATCAAATATTACTCCCAAATTAAATAGTTCATATGTTCTGATCATAATAAAATGTAGTTGCGCACCTACACCTAGTTGTGATAGGATATATGTACATATAAACTTTAGTTGGAATATTTGATCTAAATCCTTGAGATCAAAAACATTCCGGGTACTAAGGTGTATTCTCATCGCGGGTATGAGTCTTTACATATGACTCTATATTCTTATTTATTGTATTCATGCTTTAATTATTGTTTGTTACTTCAGGTCTATCTGATAAGGCTCCGGCCAGTCAGGACAGTCGAAAGGGCAGGATCATTTTAGCATATACCCGTTCTGAAATCCAGCAACCCAAATCGACATGTCTATCCTTGTCACCGCTCCCGTAAGTAGTCCATCAGTAGAATAATTAATAATACTTTTTTATTTATGGGTTAAGGGATATACCTAAACCTAATAGAGTAAGCCCTAAACTATAGACGTGCTTTCCTAAGAAAGTACTAGTTCACTATAGTTAATAGCTCTGATACCAATTTCTGTCACACCCCCAGCCATCGGCGGAAACACCGGGTAGTGTAACGTTATTCTTCGTATCACAGTTATATAACATACATTGAACAGTACTAAAGAAAATACATACCTTTATTGATAACTGAAAGTTACATAACTGTTTTTCTAGAACCTATTACATATTATCCGACTATGGCATACTTCTTAATGAACAGAAAGGTAATAGTAAAACTTCTTCTGTTCGAATACATACCAGCTTTTCAAGTTCCTGAAAACACATGCATTTTAAAATACGTCAACATAAAGTTGGTGAGTCCACAGGTTTTGACTCCATAAAATAATACATTTTCCACATTCAAAAGTATAGTTTTTGAAAGTATCATTTTGACTCTCCATCATTTAGTATGTATATTAGGTATAATAGTTACTTATCAATTAAGTGTTATACCTAAACATTCCTTAATCCTAAGGTATAAGTAGGGGAAACTTATACTTAACATTACTACTTGTATACGACAAAGTATAATGTTTCTAACAATTTGCTACCATGAGCCTGTAACCGCTGCTATGACATAATACCTCTGATAGAACACACTCATGATTTACCATGAGAAACAAACACACTCATGATTTACCATGAGAAACAACACCGTACGCTTCATCGACGCCGGAACAATAACAAATAAAAGGATAGTTCATCACTTGCTTTTGGTTGACTGTAGCTAACAGTCACAAGTGGGGTGGTCAACCCGTATACTAATTATACACGACTTCCTCGCTCACACGGGATTAACGGTTACAGTTCAGAGGATTTCCACTAAGATCCCCAATCTTAGTTGATGAATACAATTACTCATGTAGACTTTAACGGCTTCCTATATCTCTAACAACAAAAGCATCTTTATGTCTAAAACCCTAAGTTACTAGACTATGCTTTTTAACATTACTCCTAACTTCATAATATTTAGGCAGTATAACAGCTATATCTTGAAGTAAAACCAGGTTTTATCTTGACCTAAAACCAATAATAACAACATATAACGTTCCTAGTTTTATCTTGACATAAAACTATCAATAGCAATACCAAGTTTTATCTTATCATAAAACTAACAATAACAACGTATAACATATCCCGTTTTATCTTGCCATAAAACTATTAACAACAACATACTTTATAACTTAACATATAGATCTTCCGAATATAACTTCGGAACTATATCGCACACAACATATATATAGAATCTTAAATATAACTCAAGATCTACATTAGTAAATTAACATACTGATAAGTTGATAATAGTTGTATATATTCAAAATATTATATTTAGAACAACTATACCCCGGCTATTATAACTATATACTGTCATATAGACATAATAATAACATATATATAATATCTAGCATGCGTTTTCCCCCGAAATATTAGAAAGTGGGGCCGTGAAACTCACCCTAGTAGCGTGATTTTATGTTATCTAAGCAAAAACGGTCAGCGTACGAGGTCGTCGGGACTCGGGATGCAAAATAGCCTCCAAAAACGAGATAGAGAGAAGAGTTTAGGTGTGAGAAGTGTTAAGGTCGAATTTGCTATTTATAGGCTGATTTTTGGCCATTCACGACGTGAACCAAGCATGTTCACGTCGTGAGCTCGATCCTGCTCACTTCGTAGACCCGCCATTTGGTCCCTAGCTTCGGATGGTATCCCTTTGACTCCTCACGACGTGAATAAATCCTTGCTCACGTCGTGAGTTTGGATCTTATCCCCTCGCAGCCTCGTCACACCTTCTAGATCCGAAATGTGGCGGTTTGAGTCCTCACCTCGTGAACATTTATGTTCACCTCGTGAGTTCAGTCAAATTAGGGTTTCTGACAGCGATATCTTCGGAAGGCCATAACTTTTGCATACGAACTCCGTTTTTGACGTTCTTTATATCCACGCGTAGGTATTTACGAGTACTACAACTCTATTTAGACTTAAATAACTAATTCTAAGTCTATTTTAAATTCCTCTTATTATAGAGATTTATAGTGTTCGGTTTATCATAACTTCTTCATGCGAAGTCAGATTCAAACATTCTCTATATTTTTGGGATCGTATGGATGTATACTTTGAGTTGTATTATAAAGAAGATTCATATTTGTATTAGAATTTATCATGAACTACATAATACTCTTACCACATTACTAGGTTAACATAATCACATTACATGATTGGCATAATCACATGTGATTGTTTATTGACCTATTTTGACTAGTGTTACAATGTATTTTATATAAAATACTTCATATCTATGTGTAAGATTAAAGTGATTATACACTCATCTGATAAGATGGTGATTGGACAACACTTCGTTCCTTAAAACAATCTTTTTCGACAAAACCAGGATGTTTTCTTGAAAACCGGGCTTCACGCAGGCATAGTTTCGACTCGAAAAACTCTTTTCTAGGGATCTTCGGGTGCTTCGGGACTTGCTTCGGGTGTTAGAGATGTTCCCTAGACTTTGGGGGTGTTAGGATAACTTAGAAGAAAGTGGAGGGTGTAAAAGTATAAAATTTTCTAAACAAATCCGGGAGGTATCGCACCCCTTTTATAGTGACCGAAGTCTCAGGTTACGTTGGGCGTAATTGAAGAGTACGCGGGGCGTACTGCCTTGAGAAGTTCTTCGCTGGGCGTACTCACGTACGCTGGGCGTAGGAGTGGATAACTTCGGACGTGTTCATCCACGTGTCTAGCATGCGAAGGGCATGTCGTGCCCATCATGCGAAGGAGTAGGGCGACGTGGCTGACTCCGGATCGAATACGTGTGAAGTACGTTGGGCGTAATCTTTATGTACGTTGGGCGTACTCCTTCGGACCAACCTCGAAGTTTGTGCCCAAAACTTCAAAAATCCATATATTTCGCATACGAGCTCCGTTTTTTATGTTCTTTATATCCACGCGTAGGTGAAACTATGCTCTACAACTTTCGCTTAGACTCCGTCGGCTAATATTGACTTTATTTTTAAAGTTATATTTTTAACAGGACGGGACAAGAAAAGTCCGTTAAAAATTCGAGTTTCGGGCTGCATACTGCTAAGCCGAAACTTAGAAAAATCATAACTTCCTCATACGAAGTCAGATTTGGGCGTTCTTTTTACGCACACTCTCGGTTTACAGACACTACAAATTTTGTTTAGATCACTAATGCTAAAAAGCACTTTATCATAAATTCACTTTTTACGTCACACAACGTCGTGTCGGTTCTGTCACGAAAGTTCGACATGTCATAACTTCTTCGTTATAACTCAGATTTCGGTATTCTTTATATCTCCGGAATCCTTGTTTCAACCACTACAACTTTCTTCATAGATATCGGCTATATCTAAGACTTTATTTTCGACGCTTATTTTTATCCTTAATTTATTATATCATAATAATTAAGTATAAAACACATAAATTCATATAATTCATTCTTATTACTTCAAAACACGTTACAATAGTTGACCTAGACTATTACATCGTCATTAAGGCTTAGCTCAGAAACACGGGTGTTACATATTTGTAGGTCGTCATTCTTGCAAACCGGTCCAGCAGCTGATGTTGCGCATTGGGGTACGAATAAAGAACATTCTTCCCTTCCAAAGCATCAACATATTTTTCCTTCATCTCCATACATGCCTGGTGAAGGCTGAGCTGAATAGCTATTGTCTGTACTGCAGCATTGAGATCCCTGAAATCCGCAGAGTTCAATAAATCACAAACGAATGAGGGAATGCCCTCCTGCACCAACCACCGAAGCTCAAAGGCTCTAATTTCGGCTACTGAGGTGAAACAATATTCATTTTGAAGAAGGGAGGTTTGGGTCTGATTCAATTGAAGGATCTGAGCATCCCTATTAGTAAGAAGCCCCTTCCTGAACAACAAGTTCTTCCTCTAACATCTTAATATGCACATCTTTGTTAGAGTAGGAGATCTCCAAATCAGAGAGTTTCTCAGTAAATCAGAGCTTCAGGGACTCGAAATGTTGAGTCCTTTCCTCCAACTCACTGGCGAGCACCAAACGACGACTAATAGCATCGTCTGCTTTGATCTTAAGATCTTCATTCAAATCCAAAGAAAACAGAACCTTGATCACATATTAAGGCACCCAATCAACAAAAATCCTCATGTGCATTCCCACACTGCCATACCACCGATCACTCAGCCTCTAGTTGAAATCCTTGAGTCGATCATAGCAATCGTTTCCTTTTTGAGTCCCGCGACTCAACTGGCACTACCATCGAGCAAGGCCATCAAGACCTCAAATCAACTAACTCACCTAGGTCTATACCATCCAAAACCCAAACTGACATGGCTACTATGGCCCAGACAACCACCAAACACATCCTCATCCTGAACAACCATAACCAAAAGATCGGCAGATATAGCAACACTGTCACGAATCATGGTACCAACCATGCCATCTACCATCAACCAACTCCTTAGAATCCTCGTGACTTCCCTCGATTCGAGTATGGATCCTGTGCTTCAAGTAGTACGGGCCCAATACTACCTTCCACACCTATCCATATTTTCCTCAAGAATCATCCCGAGTCCTCTAAGTCACCTACTCATAATAGTACTTCCAACACCCGCTAAACAGCATAGCAACCACACTAAAGCACTTCCTAGGCTCTCCTAGGACCCCCACCTCACCCTGCCATCAATTGTTGAAGAACCCCTACTAATATCAGCTAACTACTTCATGAATACAATTACATGCAAAAAAACCTTAAATAATCTTTCGAATAAAAGACCCAACCATACAACGGTTGGACTCAGACAAGAGCTGCGTAATAGGGCCAAGTAAATCACTCTAAAATTATTTAACCTTTACTACATGTAACTTAACATATTCACTTAATAGTTAGATCATATCAATATGAGTCCCACAAAGCACAAAGCAATCAACATTCGGGCAGTGAAACCGACTGGCACTAAGACACCATAAAAAATCAGGCAGATCTTACACGTAAATCCTAGACCACTATGCCGAAGCATCAAGGATACATATACATCCCACATCTACTCTCACAAGAGTGGCTATTCATTCCTTACGCTGGCCTGTTATAAACTGTACCCACTCATGAAACTTCCACCAGCCCTGCAACCACTCGTGCATGCTAATAATTCATAACGTTGGATCTTATAGACAGTCAAATGCTTGACTCTACCCTAATCCCTTAATCAGACAATAACAAGAAATAAAGCTAAATCAAACATTCTCAGACTATAGAATCTTTGTTATGTACAACTATGATGCATACATTAAGCAACTACAATAATGATGTCAATTTCATCTAACATATAAGAAGTCCTCCTAGGCTATCATGCATCATACATCAGGCAATTCTATCATGCAATTCCTGAAGATCCCTAGCCTATCACTAGCACGCAGTTCTATCATAATCATCATAAACAAGTAGCAATGTGGTAACTTGGGGTACACTTTCTTGCTCCAGTTGATCGTACATATCTCATCCTTCTTTGGTTACCTTTGAAAAGAATTTGGAAAACATTTATGAAAACAATTTTGTAAACTTTTACAGATCCTTAGCTTGAGACTGGATTCACACGAATGCTCATCCAATCCATTCAAACCATGGCTCTGATACCAACTTGTAACATCCCAAAAATCATAGTAAAATTTTCATTTTTCAAAAACCACCCAATGACTTTAATTGTTTACAAAACACTGTTTCCAAAAGTTATAATTACAAATCAGAGTATCCCAAGATCGAATATCATAAAATCAGAAGGATGTGCACGATCAAGCCTTCGCCTTACCCCGATCATCTGAAGTACCTGAAAAAACAAATTGAAACTGTAAGCATGAAGCTTAGTGAGTTTCCCCAAAGTACCACCACACAACATATAACATATACAATCATGCATGTTGGGTCCATTCAGTCATCAGACTGGAATACCCATGGGTCCACGACCATCAGGCTAGATTACTCCTGTCCTGATCAGTCATCGAAATGGAATGCCTCAACCTACTCAGTCATCGGAATAGAATACCAATATGCAATGGGTCCACTCAGTCATCGGACTGGAATACCCTCGGGCCCACTCAATCATCGGACTGGAATACCCCCGGTCTATTGGCTCACGCACATAGTAGTAGAGCCTCAACCCAAAACCATAACATGTCGACATATACATAACAGATAAACACATAACCAATCAACAGATAAATAGGTAGATCTACATATCACTACCGCATAGCAACATCCTATATGCCAGGATACAGATCTAACAGATCACTACAACATAACAACATCCTATATACCAAGATACATAACCTAGTGGGCCGACATCGGTGCCTTCGACCCACAAGTACAGTGAGGAAAACTCACCTCCCAGTATGAAAAGGTCGCTGAACAGGACACTGCTCCAACTATCAACTCTACCGGTCACCTATTTATCAAATAGTGACCAACCTCAAATACAACTCAAAATACCCAAAATACCCTTAGGTCAAACTTGGTCAAATCCTAGTCAAAGTAAAAAATCAACAAAGTCAACCGAGTTGACTCAGGCTGCGTACCCCCAACGTACTCAGCATGTACGCTTAGCATACTCAAGGTCCAAATCGGGCTTCCAAGGGAGTACGCCCAGTGTACTCAGAAGTACGCCCAACGTACTCGGCCAAAAGTCACTTCCTCATTAAGTACATATTTCATGAAGTCCTTTCGTCCAATTGCAGATCTAGCCCCCAAATATGATTCCAAGCCATAAAGTTTCCATCTTTATGAGTTTTCATGCCTAGAAAATGCCCAAAACCAAAACCCTAACTTGTCTTAAGCTCTTATGCTCTCTAACATTTGCATGGAAGGGAATAAGGTACCAAGATTACATTTTTATGCTTCCTAATAACTCCATAATGGATAAAGTTTCCAACTTTATCATTTTGAATGGTCCAAGCAACCAAGATCTAGTATTTAAGTCTCAAAGGGACCCAAAAGTGCATCTTTATCAACTTAATCCATTAAGTCCAAGTCTCCAACTTTCAGATCAGAATCAAATGATGTTTAGATGGATAAAGTTTCCAACTTTATCCATTACAAGGTCACAAAATTTCAAGATCTAAACTTTATGCACTAAAATGACCAAAAGCTCATAACATCCAAAACTATCTAGATCTAACAAATGCATCATCAAGATTCAAGCTTTATACCTCTAGAAGAAAGATCAAGGTGAACAAAGTCTGGATCTACAAGCTCCAATGCAACCACCACTTCCCCAATGAGCTCCTTCTTCTCCAATATGCACCAAGAACACCCCAAAGCAATTAAAATACCTTCTTCTTACTTACAAGGCTCAAACTAGGGTTAGGATTCAAAGGAGGGTGTTGGAGAGGAGGAGGTTGAGAATAGAATGGGTTTGGGGAAGTTAATGAGCTTAAATAAGGCTTAAACCATGAAAATAGGGTTTGGGTTCTGATCGTGTACGCCCATCGTACTCCAGGTACGCCCAGCGTACTTCAGGTATGCCTAGTACGCCCAACGTACTAGACTGAGCCCAAAACCTTCCTAACATCAAACAGTCATAATTTCTTTGTTTCAACTCAGTTTTCGACAATCTTTATATCCACATAAAGGTATTGAAGAGCCCCACGCTATTATCTATATATCTTGGACTAAAAACTTCCCAAAGAAAAATCCATAAATCATGCAAGAAGTTTGAAACATCACTTTTCCCGTTTTACGCTTTGACTCCAACACAAACCAAGGGCTTGGATCGCTTAACCAACATTATTAATATCCAATAGGGTCTAAACCATATTCCCTTAAAGCCCAAGGTCTTTACTTGATCCATTTATTGTCCACAATCCCAAAATAAAAAATTTCTTGAAATAGGATATTACAAGAACGATTGTTCCTGTTCTGGTTGTGGTTGGCTCGATTGTTTCGCGACTGATTTTTAGTAATGGATTGGTTGGGACGGAAGGAAGATTCATTTGATGAGCGATTGTTGAATCGTCCAGATTAACACTGGGAGAAGGTGGTAGTGGCAATGATGGGAACAACAACAGCCTCGGTTTCCATGAAGGATCTTTCAAAGTCGACAAGTTTGTCGAATAATTCTGCAAATGAAATAGAGGTTTGGTGAACCTTTAGGGCAACAGTAATTGGTCCATACTCTTCTTTGATTTGGCTAAGTATGTGGAACAAGAGGTCTTCTTCGTGAACATGGCTTTGTACAAGCGCAAGTTCATCGGAGATGAGTCTCATAGCATTGAGAAATTCAGTGACAGAGTGATTTCCTTTGGTATTCTAAACAAGTCGGTATTTGAGTGAGATGATTCGGGAACGAGATTGACTGACATAGCTCTTGCTTAATCGATCCCAAGCTTCCTTAGCAGTGGTGGCGGATGTGATGATTGGTTGAATGACATCGAAACAACTTCTGAGAATTGCGCCGAAGATGATATGATCTTGGCGATACCAGGCCGTGTATGCTGGATTTGGTGTGATAGTGTCTTTATCAATTATTGTTTTGGTTGGTGTGAGATCGCCAATGATGATTTTTTCTAGATCAAGGCCAATTAGGGTTGATTGATCTTGTTTACGCCATACTGGACAATTAGTTTTGGTGAGTTTGATCGGAAAGTGATTGGCAGCTATGATTTGAATGATAGTGTTGGAGGAGGGATCCATAGGGGACAAATAATTAGGGTTGCGAAGGAGAGGATTGAATCAGAGAGACTCGTTAGAGTGGGAGGCTCTGGTACCATATAAATGTAACAGCTCTTATTGTGTATCAGAGTTACAAGTCGACATATATATATATATATATATATATATATATATATATATATATATATATATATATAGAGAGAGAGAGAGGTTCAGGTATTCTAACTAATTATTGTGTGGATGTAAGAATGATTGTGGACCAATGAAAATTAAATAAATAATTAAATAATTAAATAAATCAATAAGGGTTATTTAGTAATTTGGTAAATGATTTCCATAAATACTCCCTATAATATTGGTAACATTGACTTTTAACATAACTGAATAAATTAGTAAGCGTGCATCTTCATCCTCAATAGATTCAATCTCCCACCCTCAGGCTTACAGCATCTAAAACCCTTATTGACCAGAAAATCATCGTCGTCCTCAAGGGCTCCTCCAATATCGGAGGCATTGTTACCCCCACTCCATAAGACAATGGTATGTATCTCTTCCCCTATTTACCATTAAACATTCTGTTTGATTTAGTCATTATTTTGATTTATTTGATTTGGATTTTGATTTTGATTCTATTTTCATTCAACTTAATATGATTTGGAAATCTGTGCGCATAACTGTGTGTTTTGATCGTAAACAGAGATCCTAAATTAACTAACTTTGTTGAGGTAATTATCGATCTTCCTATCATCTGTCTTTTCTATTTAGGATGGGGTAAGGGGTAGGGAGATTGCTTCTGATTAAAGAAGTATGCTTGGGGGAGGATTAAAAGTATTTATTGGCTGGTGAAATAAGTATTTATAACTGTAATGTTTGCATGATGATCATTCAGACTAGATTAAACATGTCATGTGACAATCAGTTTCTATAGTACATTAACTGGAAATTGAGAGGAACTCTTGGGATCAATCTGCTAAATTATACATTCCATTAAGGCAGAGGCTGGTTTTAGATCAATACACATTAAGATTTAGTGGTGCTTTAACACATGTGATTGATTTTTTTTCATCTTGGTTGGTTTTTTCCTTTTTGGAGTTCATCTTTCTGTTCCTCCCGGAAAGTTGTTTTTATAATTTTAACCAAAGAAATGTTTTGTATTAGAAACTAGATTTGTGTATTTTCTACAATTCCAATTCTATCTTAATGGAATCACGAATTTCAACTCTATCGGAATGGAATCACGAATTCCAATTTTGTTGGAATGAAATATGGATATTTTCTCACTGATTATTCTTGGTTATTGGTTTTGGTGCAATTCACAAGTCTGAATATTTTTCCAAAGGAATTTAGTTTTTTATTTTTCATTTTCTAATGCGTTATTGGATTCTAAACTACGATTGGATTTGTTTTCACAGAAGTTGATGCTTGAAGATGATGCTTGAAGAACGGACCACAAAATTGAAAGTGATTATTAGCAACATTATTCTTTTAGAATGTATTAGTGTCTTTTTAGATTTTGATGTTTTTTTACCGATTTGAAAGTTTTTTTAGTTTTTTTCTTTAACAATAAATGTAATTCTTAGCAATTGTTACCCGTATTCTATAAGAATTAATGTAATTTTTGTTTTTATTCTTCAGTTGATGGTTTGAGAATTTGTTATTCTGCAAGAAGTTTTTAAAGTCATGATCAAGAAATAGGTTCAAAAATATTTTTATTTTTTTATGGTTCCAAAATATTTTTATTTTTGAATATATACTCATAAACATATTATGTCAGAATGTCCGAATTAAAAGAATTATAATTCGTAAAATCGGATTTTTAAAATTAATAGAATCTATGATCCCTTAAAATATGCAATTTTCCTTTATTAAATCTGTATTAATTGACTAAAATACCATTGTAATTAAATTAGATGGTATTTTTCAATTATATTTAATTCAATAATATGTATTAATCATTTTCTTAAAATAAGTGAAATGATTGGCCCACAATCATTCCTACATCCATACAATAATTAGTTAGAATACAATAACCTAAGCCTATATATATATATATATATATATATATATATATATATATATATATATATAGCTAGGTTATTTTGGTTCTTACATCTATTATGTGCCTGTAAACACAATTTTGGACCAATAGATGAATAAAATCAATGGTCATGATCTGAGGGTCTACGATATTACAATAGGGTAACATGTACCTATAATCACTCAAATTTAATTAAAAGGGTATTTTAGACATTTAACTATATTTAAAAAAGGAAATTTTCAAAATTAAAGGGATAATTCTGATTTTTTTTTAAAAATTAATTTAATTTCAGCTCTAATTTAATTTGTAATCATAACCGATTATAACTTATTTAATTCTGTCAGAATGCGATTCTATTAGAATGAAATTTTGTTATAATGGCATTCTATTAGAATAACAGTTTATGACATCCTTTAAGAATATATAAATAAGAAGAAAACATGAATAAGTACATTATGAAACAATATACAAAATTGATTGTTGAACTAATAATATATCAAATAATTATATTCTATGATTGTGATACAAAAAGAACATTCTTGAATAATAACAACATTCTAAAAGAATAACAAGTGTAATTCTTAACAAACAACAACATTTTTAAATTGCGAGTATGATCAATCTTTGATTCATTCTTCACGTCATTCCTATAAGGTCTTCAAGCCATTCCTATCACAAATGCAACAAAAACATCAAAATCCAACAAAAAACATTAATTCATTCTGAAAGAATAATATTATTAAGATTAATTTCATACATTCTGGCTGAATACATTCTACTATAAGACACTCTTGTTCTCCATATTTTCTTTCTTTTCCACATGAATGAAAAACTCTTCAAAACCTAAAAAGAAAAAAAAAACCATTAAAATCTAACAAAAACATTAATCCATTCTAAAATAATATTGTTTATAAGATTTGTTTTATAAATTTTGGCAGAATACATAAAATACATTCTGCTAGAATACAAACATTCTGAAAGAATGGATTTATATAAATAAATTATGGATGGAGTTGGTCCTGCATAGTCCTAGATAGGTGAGACCTGTGGGAGAGGCCACTCCGAGATATAGTTTGGGTGAGACCTGTGGGCGAGGCCCGTGTGATTATAGCAGCGCAGGTGGGACCTTGTAGAGACCTTAGGGTCAAGATAGGGGATCGAGGATCCCAGGACATAGGGAGCCAGGGTGGCAAGGTAGGCAGAGCAGGTTTAGATAGTCGAATTTTCTTCAGAAGTTTCTGGGAGCGACTTAGAGTTTGAGATTGGGTGCAGTAATCGGTGGGAGTTCGGTAACCCAGATGTAGATAGATCAGTTGGGACCAGTGTGGTCCCGGTTCATCCCGAAGGCGGATGAGAGACAACAAAATCTTCGGACAGAGACAGTGATAAGAGGCTTCGTGCGTGGAGTAGTTGGTTGACTGAGAGGTGCTAAGCCGCTAACAGCAGGATTAAATAATCTCAGAGTGAGTGGTTTGACTCTGTGGCGCAGCTCTCGTATGAGTCTAACCGTTGCAGGGATGAGTCTTTCACTCGAAGGATTATCTGATCCACTCGCTTGTAATGCCTCGATTCCCAAAGTATTGATTTATGGTTAATTCTCATGATTTCAAGGTCTACTCGACGAGTTAGTTGCCCGACTCGTCGAGTAGCAGCGGGTTTGGGACACGTGTTTAAGTGACCAACTCGTCGAGTCGGATGAGTGACTCGACGAGTTGGAGCTGGAGGGTGAAACCCTAATTTCTGGGGTTTTACACCCTATTTAAGGAGTCATTAGCCTCCCTTAGTCCCTTACAGTCCCTGGAGAGCTCAGCAAAACCCTAATCCGTGTGTGTGCTTCTTCCTTGTGTGTTTTAAGCTTTGGAAGGTGGATCTTTGTAAGGAGAGCTTGGAGAGCAAGTGGCTAGAAGCAAGGAACATGTGGGGATCTGATAACTACCTCAATTGGCATCTTTTGGAAGGTATCAAGTCGTTACCTTGACCTCATTTCATTCTAGATCTCATTTGGTTAAAAATTTGGGCTATTCTAGCATATTATGAAGCTATTCTTGGGCATGAACTCAGATCTGAAGTTGCAACTTCAGATCTGAACTCTTTTTGGTCTCTAAGTCCATAAAGCTATCGGCTTTGGCAAGTATAAACCCCTCCTTAAGTGTAAAACCCCATTGCAAGCTTGGTTTTGTCATTATAAGACTTTAGAGCCTTGCATGCACGTAAAGTTTGCAACTTTATGTGATAAACATGCCTTGGGAAGCTGGATCTGCAATATGGAACCTTGTGATGGCTTAATAAGCATCTGTTTGGATATGGACTGAAGGGACTCGACGAGTTGGATGGTCGACTCGGCAAGTCCAATGAAGATAGTCGTGGGCTCGGCGAGTCAGCTAGGTGATTCGGCGAGTCGGCTAGGGTTTTTCCCAACCCTTGGACGCATTTGAAATTGGCAAGTTGTAAGGGAAACTTGACGAGTTGGCCAAGGAGTTTACGGCCGCAAACCATAGGAACTCGACGAGTCACTCTAGTGACTCGGCGAGTTGACAAGTTATGCAAGGGACTCAGCGAGTAGCCAAGGGTACTCGACGAGTTGAGGTCAACATGGATTGTTGACCTTGACCTTTTGACTTTGACTTTGATAATTTGACTTCTGGGGGCATTTGGGAAATTAGAAATTTATGATCATGGTTTGATGGTAAATATAGGTGGTGGAGTTTGTGACAGTGATCCGAGCATGGAGCTTCTCATTTCAGCGCATTAGTTGCGAGGTGAGTTGTCCTCACTATATCAACAGGGTCTAAGGCACCAATGTCGGGCCTTTTCGAATTTGTATCCGGGTTTATTATACGTTATACTTTATGATATATATATATATATATATATATATATATATATATATATATATATATATATCCTAGTTATAGGATGGTTGCTATGTTAGAGATCGTTTAGATCAGTATCCTGGTTATAGGATAGTTGCTATGTTAGAGATCGGTTAGATCAGTATCCTGGTTATAGGATGGTTGCTATATTAGTGATCGGTTAGATCGGTATCCTGGTTATAGGATGGTTGCCATGATTAGTGATCTGTTAGATCTGCATGTTTACTTGTATATATGTATGTGCACATGTTTGTTGGTTTGGGGAAAGGGTTGAGGCAGGTCCTACTGTGTGTAGTAGGCCAAGACACCCTGGGCAGACCGGGTAGACTGTAGGCCCGGGCCGGGCAAATCTAGTCAGGCCGAAGGCCCAACGAGCGGTCCGGATAGGCTGTAGGCCTTGCGAGGTGGTCCTGACGTGCCAAGGCTCGGAGAGCGGTCCAGATAGGCTGAAGGCCTGCGAGGCAGTCCAGTCAGGCTGAAGGCTCATTATACATGCTGTTTGTTTACATGTTATATGATATGGTTATATCAGTTTAGTGTTGGTATTTTGGGGGTAACTCACTAAGCTTTCGGGCTTACAGTTTTAGTTTATTATTTCAGGTTCAGCGGATGGTCGCGGGAAGGCGAAGGCGTGACCGTACACTTCCTCGATTGATGAGTATGATTTCTGGGAACTATGATGTATAAACTATTTTGAAAACAAATTGTAATAATTGAATGGTTTCAAATGATTTAAAAAGTTTTAAATTGGCTCGAATTTTATGTGTGTTACATCGCTGGGATGGGTTTTCAGCACCAGGATATAGTAAGAGGAAGCATTCAGTGGGTATCAGTGAAGTGACCAGCACTGGGAGTGGCTGGAGATGTAGATACAACGAAGGGTATATCCTTCATAGTGAAAGGAAAGGTTGTTGTTTTGGAAGTTGCATGGGGGAAGGCCAGTGAACGCGCAGGAGAAAGGGGTGAACCCCTAGGATATCCAGCATAAGTACTCGGGGAGTACCAAAAGGATTGTCGGTTGCGTAAGAGTCATGCTGTCAGGATTGTTGGTGATTAGAAGTGCTCTCGAGGTTCTTATCTTCGGGGATTATTTTGCGGGAAGACCGGACGGAAGGTCAATGGAAGTGGTTCTTCGGGGATCGGACCCAGCAGGTGATGTATGCATCAGACAGGAATGTTGAGAGCAGATTGCAGGATAGTTGGTCGTAGCGGACTTCGAGGACAAAGTCTAGTTTAAGTGGGGGAGAGTTGTAACACCCTATTCTAAAAGTATTCGCTTATGAATTTCAAAGGCCAAGGCTAGGGGCGTTTTGGCCTTTTATGGGTCTTAAAGTTTTATTCGAAATGTTTTTGGGCCGGGGTGTGTCGCTAGAAGCGTAGGGCTTCTCGCCATATTTTCGTGGAGATAAAGTTCGTTGGAAACGGACCTCGGATAAGGAAGATATGACACTTGGAAGTTATTGGCATTAATGGTCCCTAATGGAAAAAGTTGACAAGGAAGGGCCATGCATGCAAAGTGGAAGGCGCGTGGGTACGCCCAACGTATAAAGGGAAATGGTCACGGGTGCCTTAAGCGTACGCCTCGCATACAGGAAGTACGCCCAGCATACGACCAGTGTCTAGAAACCCTAATTTTAGGGCCAACCACTATATAAAGAACATAATGGCTCAAAACCTAGCCTCCTTATCAGCCTCCCCAACCTCATAGAAACCCTAAAACGCCTCATCTCTTCATCCTTGGGTGATTTTGACTTCAAGAAGCTCGTTTTGGTGGTGTAAGCTTGGAAGAAGAAAAGAAGAAGTTGGCAAGGAAGAACTTGGGAAGTTGGAGCTCATAGATCTGGAATAGCATCATCATTTGGAACTCTTTGGAGGTATAAAGTTCATAACTTTACTTAAGGGTGCTTAGATCTAGTGAGGTTTAGTGTTGAAATAATTTTGGTCCAAAAGGTGGAAGCTTTATAGCCCAAATCCGATTTCCAGGCCAAAGGTTGCCACCCCTGGTGCTAAATGATTCTCTAGGTCAGAAATTTGACACCTTGATGGTCTTAATGGATTCATGCAAGAGATAAGACCATCTTCATGGAAGTAATGCATCATTTTTGGAGTTTGAGCTTGTTTGGGCCAAGTAAAGTCACCAAGTCGGTGACTTTATGGATTAGGACGTGGAAAAGGACCATGATCTGTGATTGTAACTTCTGAAGTGGAGTATTAAGCACTTAATGGGAAAAGGACTTATCAGGGGGTTTACGTTGAGCGTACGTGCAGGTACGCCCAGCGTACGCGCCACTTAGCTAGTACGCTTAGTGTACGTGAATGTACGCCCCGCGTACTCTGTCAGTTTGGGCTTTGCATTATTGGGCCTCAGTTTGGGCCATGCTTTGGGTCGTTGGGCCATAGTGAGCCATCAGAAGTCAGATAATATGGGCCAAGGAAATGTTTGGGCTTAGGGTAAGGCCCATTAAAGGGATTGGGCCATTAGTGGGCCACTAATGGGCTTGGGAAGCTCACCTAGTGTTGGGCCTTTTTCATTATGGTTTGGGTCTTAGTTATGGACCAAGTTGGCCTAGGGGTAGAATGATCATTTTACCCTATGAAGGGTTATTGAGTTGGACTAAGTGATATTTTGGTATTGATAGCTCGGGGAGCCGAAGGGTCAGCAGTTCGGGAAGTTCCAGTTAGCAGCCAAAGGAGTTTTCAGCAGGGTTCAGCAGTGCGAGGTGACTCTCCTCACTGTGTGCATGGGTCTACGGCCACAATGCCGGCCCATTTAGTTTTCGTATGGTAGGAAGACCCGGGGGTTAGCCCTATGCATTGTATGATAGTATGTTTCCGGACCACGGTCCGATGCCAGACGAGGCCCGAGAAAAGTTTATATGTATGTTATTCAGGACCAAGGTCTGATGTCGGGGCAAGCCTGAGGAATGTTAGTATGTTAGTTATACTTGTTGTCTGTGTGATACTTGTATGTGCCTGGTAGGGAGGTGAGTGTGGGCGAGGTCCCACATCTTATCACTAGCTGAGTATGGACGGGGTTCCGTATATCATTAGTAGCAGAGTAGGGGCATGGCCCGAGATAGGAGAGAAGTGAGTGTGGGCGGGGACCCGTATCTCACTATCAGCAGGAGTGTGGACGGGGTTCCATGACTCATCAGTAGCAGGACATGGGCGAGGCCCAAGTTAGGCGATGCCTTAGGATAGGAATACAGTAGAGTATGTTTGCTTATGTGTTAGCATGTTTATATGATTGTATGTGTATATCGGGCGAGGCCCAGAGACAGGCGGGGCCTAAGAGAGACAAATCTGTATACCGAGCGGGGATCGATGCCAGGCGAGGCCTGATGCCGGGAGGGGCTCAATGCCGGAGCGAGTCCGATGCGGGGCAAGGCCCGATGCAGCGGGCGGGGGCCCAGTATGTGGTTATGCGTATGTGGTATGTGGTAGGTTAGGGAACTCACTAAGCTTCGTGCTTACGGTTTGCAGTTTTGGTTTCAGGTACTTCCGGTAGCGGAAGGAAGAGCTCGGGATGATCGCATGGCACACGCCATTGGTTTTTAGCCTGGGATGTTTTACTCTGATATGATATGTTTAGACATGATACTCTTATTAAATATGTTTTGAATGAATGGTTTGACAACTATGGTTTTATTATGGTTATAAAATGATATTTTTGGACATGATTTTTGGGACGTTACACATAAGTTATAGAAATGAAAAGTCTTGAATAGTTTCAAAACTTGCCCTCAAGTTTTGGAATTTGTAAAGTCTCACACACACTTTAATTCCAAACCCTAGAGTTTTAAAAGTTAAAATTCAACCCTTATACTTTATAGTATTATAAGTTAATAATATATATGTATAAGAGCAAGTCAGTCTTATCGTTAGTAGGCCTCATTCACGAAGCCGGTCTATAAGGGGGGGTATAAGGTTGTTGCCTATAAAATGGCAGCTTAATGGGTGTCCATTCTCACCCACCGCTTCCTTGACTGGTGGAGGGTCGTTAGCCGAATGGGTAGGACAAGGACTATAATTCTCATTAAAAGTATAATGATAAATATAAAGTAACTAAATCTTTTATAAATTCTCAATCTTAGTTACTCTAGGAAAATGTGAAGTTGGTGCTAACCCATGAAATTACACCTTGTACCTTACCAAGTCGTTAGTGGAGCGTGTATGGGTAACCGGAACACTAACATGGACTAGTAAGAGTGGAAAAGGGTGACTTAATGTTTATCATAGATCGGTGGAGCGCGTGTGGGTAACCGACACATTGATTAGATGATAATATTAAGGGTACCAAGTTAATTTGCATGGTTATTCACACCTTGTTTGTGATCGTCGACATCCCAGTCACAAACTTGAGAGGGCACAATCGAGATTTAAACATGCCATTGAAAAGTTCAATGAATCTCAAAAGATCTAGGAGTTTCAATCCAATTAAAACCTAATATCTATTTCGTTTTCATGATGGAAATTGGTGAATCGTCATTCACCTACCTTCAAATATTTCATAGCTTGGATTACGACATCCCTCTTCCAAGTTATGAAGTATTGTGTTGGGTCCTAGCCTTAATATTACATTTGGGTGTCTTATTAAGGATTCTATATCTAATCTAAACTTGTCTTTCTTCTTTTCAGATGTCTTCCAACAATGCTGCTTCTGGCTCAAACCCTACCGACTCATTCTCTCTCACGAATCTTTGTGGGAGAGTCATCTTTGATGGTTCAAACTTTAATGATTGGATCAGGAACATCAGGATGGTCACTCGTTACGAGGACAAGGAATATGTCCTCGACAAGGAGCTGAAAGAAATTGATGAGTCTACTGCTACTCCACAGGAGATCACTGACTTCAGGGCACATGAGAGAGATGCCACCAAGGTGGCATGTATCATGTTGGCTACAATGACAGCTGAACTCCAGAAGTCCTATGAGGACTTTTACCCTTTTGAGATGCACGTGGACCTGATGGACCACTACCATCAGAGTGCTCGTCAAGAGAGGTATGAAATCATCTCTTCCATGATAACAACCCGAATGAAGGATGGTGAATCCATCACGGGCCACATGCAGAAAATACAAAGGTTTGTGGACCGTTTGCTGAAGTTGAATGTGAACTTCCCCGAGGAGTTGGTTATTGATATCATATTACACTCCTTACTTACTTGTTATGATCAGTTCCGAATGACCTAGAACAATGAGGAGGTCACATTCAGCAAGCTTCAAGGACTTTTGAAGACTGCTGAAAGTGGTCTCAAAGGTAAACTGGTTGTTACTACTGCTACTCCTAATTCCGCCCCTGTTCTGGCAATCGGACAAAGTAGAGGGAAGAAGAGGAAGACCCCTTCGAAGGGTACCAAGGGAAAGTCTCTTGATGGCTCCTCTTCGAGTGGAACCAAAGGTGGTTCTGTCACTCCTTCCAACCCAAAGGAAGCTGAATGCTTCTATTGTCATGATAAGGGGAACTGGAAACAAAACTGCCCCAAGTACCTGCAAGATGTTAAGGATGGGAAGGTCAAACCTACCCATGCATGTATTTACACTATATTGTCTAATAACTCACCGCATACTAATTCTTGGGTCCTTGATACAGGTTGTGGTATTCATATATGCTCTGATTTGCAGGGCCTAAGAAGAAGTGAGGATGTGGAGCACGGAAAGATAAACTTGATCATGGGGAATAGGAAAGCTTCACCTGTCACCAAGATTGGAGTTTATTCTTTTTTTGCTAAGTAGTGGGTTAGTGTTAGATTTGAATAAGTGTTGTTACTTGTCTGAAATGGCGAGAAATATTATTTCTTTTCACGGTTTGTACAAACAAAGGTTTAATTTTTCATTTGATAATGAATGTGGTGGTATTAATGCTTTTTATAATAATGTTCTTTATTTCAAAGCATTACCTTGTGATGGTGTATATGAAACTATGTCAGTTGTAGATAACTTAGGAAATAATGTGTTGTATATCGATTCTTCCACTAGTTTGGATAAGGCATCCTTGTGGCATTGTCATCTTGGACATGTCAACAAGAAGCGCATGGGCCAACTCCAAAAGGCTGGAGTCTTGGAGTCATTTGACTTAAAGTCGGATGATAGTTGCGAGTCTTGTTTGCTTGGAAAAATGACAAAGTCACCCTTCACTGGTACTTGTGCTAGGGGTGAAGGTTTGTTGGACCTCATACACACAGATGTGTGTGGACCCTTCAGAACCGCCACAAGGGATGCTAACCGTTTCTATGTGACTTTTACTGATGATTACAGTAGTTATGATTATGTCTACTTAATCAAGCATAAGTCGGAAACCTTTGAAAAGTTCAGAGAGTTTAAACAGAAAGTGGAGAATCAGCTGGGCAGGAAGATTAAGATGCTTCGATCCGATCGAGGAGGAGAGTATCTTAGTACAGAGTTCCTTGACTATCTTAAGGAATGTGGAATTGTTTCACAATTGACACCTCCCAGAACACCAAAACTTAATGGTGTGGCTGAGAGGCGTAATCGAACCTTGTTAGACATGGTTCGTTCCATGATGAGTCAAGCTTCGTTACCAATCTCATTCTGGGGGTATGCCTTAGAGACTTCCACACATATCCTTAATCTAGTCCCTACCAAGAAGGTTGCCAAAACACCTCACGATATGTGGACTGGGAAAGTTCCCAATTTAGACCACATCAAGATTTGGGGTTGCGAAGCTTTCGTGAGACGTGAGACTCAGGACAAGCTCGAACCTCGTAGTGAGTGATGCATTTTCATCGGCTACCCACAGAAATCCTTTGGTTACCTCTTCTACAGACCCAGTGAGAATGTGGTCTTTGTGGCAAGGAGATGGGTCTTTCGAGAGAGAGAATTTATAAGCCAAGGAAATAGTAGGAGGCAAATTGACCTTGAAGAGATTCAAGAGTCAAGTGGTGAAGAAACCTCAAACCCTAGTAATAAACCTGAGGAGGAAACTCCTGTTGAGTCAAGTAACGAGCCCATACCTCTGAGGCGTTCCACTAGAGTTAGAAATGCACCTAAGCATTATTATGGTTTCCATATTACTGCAGAAGGTGATACATTTATCAGTGATAGTACACTGGTAAATTTGGATGAACCTAACAGTCATAGGGAAGCTATGGTAGGCCCCGAGTTTGCCAAATGGAAAGAGGCTATGGACAGCGAGATACAGTCCATGTATGACAATCAAGTATGGAACTTGGTTGACAATGTACCGGGTAGTAAGACGGTCGAGTGCAAATGGATCTTCAAGAAGAAGAATGACATGGATGGGAAAGTGCACACTTATAAGGCGCGACTGGTTGCGAAGGGTTTCACTCAAACTCAGGGAGTTGACTATGATGAAACCTTCTCACCAGCAACAAAGATTAAGTCTATTAGGATTGTGCTAGCCATTGCCGCATTTCATGATTATGAAATATGGCAAATGGATGTCAAAACCGCTTTCCTTAATGGAAAGTTGGCTGAGGATGTTTACATGAATCAGCTAGAAGGTTTTGTCAGTGCAGAGTACCCTGATAGAGTGTGCAAGCTTGAGAAATCCATTTATGGATTGAAACTGATGGGTTTTGAGCATAACATCAATCCTATGGTGTTCATGCAACCCTAATTGCTTGGATCTAGTTTTTCTACTTTGAACATGCAATAAACTTCCAAGACTTATAAACCCTAGATCTAGCACACAATTAATCAAATTAACATATAAACTAGGGTTCAGATCTTACCTTGATTGTTATGTAGCAATAACAATCAGTTCCTTGGCTTCAGAAAGCTTAGTGCCTCAAGTGTTGCACCTCTAATGGAGTCACAAACACCACTAAGCAACTTGGATGAAGAGGGAGGAGAGAGGAGACACCAAAAACGGCTGGAAACCCTAAAGGAAGACTTAGCCACGTTTTTGGGTCTCAAGGGTTCTTTAAATAGGTAGGCAATTAGGGTTATCTAACAAGGAAACCCTAATTTGACTGCTTAAGCCCTAAGCAGCCCATGGACCCCTTCTGGAACATGCCTTGGACGATTTCTAATGGGCTTCCCCATAGAATTCGTCCAACCTATTATTCCAAGGTGATCCATAGCCCAATTGCAATTATCCTATAATTACAATTCCAGTCCCCCAAGTTTAATTAATCTCTTTTAGCCACAAAATTAAGTCTTTATTAATTCTTGACTAATATTAATTAACCAATATGATTTCTCCTTTAATATATTATTCTCATAATATATTAATAAATCATAATTAAACCTTTCTCTCCTTAATTCATCTTATATATTGCTATGGTGAAGGCAACCCAAAAGGACCATGCTCATAATCGGGTCAAGTACATACCAAAGTAGTTATGGACTTAGACACTAATCCAACAGTCTCCCACTTGGATAAGTCTAATAACTATTTTGTATAACTTCAGAACCTGATCAGCAATCGTAGCTTTCAAAATCCGTTGTCAACTCTGATCTTATCAGATACGCGTGTCCTTTAGATAAGGGATTATATATTCCTCCATTCTCAAGATATCGTATAGACACAAGACATGAATTTGATCATTCTCTGTATACTGTTTCCCGACTTCCGATTTATGACGACTGACAACAGACTACAATTGAACACATCAACTTAGTCCCGGCTTTGCCAAGCGCTTAGGGTGTCATCACTAAATCATCGAGAGGCCCACATATATCGCTTTTATCCCACTCTGGGTAAAAGGAATGGATAAACTTCGACTCAAATGCTTGCTTGCATTTACTGATCAAACCACACACAACAATAAGTTTTATAACACCAAGTTACTAGTGCGTTTTCTTATTATCAATGCGTAACCGACCAACAAATAACAACTCACACATCTCGGTTTCAAGAATATACAATGTTATCGTCTCACAATTACTCATGATAAAAACCATGAAGTGATTCAAATGAGCGTGGGTTTAATCCAATACTTTAATCTTATCAAAGCACTCATGAACTCTGCAGCAAACTTGTGCTATGTCTAAGCACTTAGACAATCTACAGACAGATTCATGACAGTCTTCCTTCATATCTACTTCCAACGTATGACCGACTGTGGAGGTTCGAATAACCCAGTTATACTGGAAGTCAAAACATGCAAAATGAAACACAACGATAATACTTAATCCTATATGACCCCAAAACTTTTGAGCGTAAATAAAACACTTTTATTTAAACACCATATTGATTACTCATTATTCATTGCAAACTGTTTCAGAAAATCAACTTATCACTCGAATTATAACCACAATTGTCCCATGTTCCAAGCATGCACACTTTGGTTTCCTATGGTCCATACTTTGTGAAATAGATCAATTGAAAAACTTTTCCAATGAAACTCATTTCACAATCCCCAATCCTTATCATTAGTGTAAGAATACCAAATTCTTGCCACTTTTAGAATATGTCAGATTCTAACATTTTATGCAACGATCCTTTCGTAAAGTCATAGCACAAAAGTCACCAAGACTTGGCCAATGAAATCACAAAGTACTCTATCAGAAATTGTCATAAAACAATTATATAGATGTGATGTCTCTCACTCAAAGTACATTCCTTTGAACATCCTTCTCGCATAAAAGTTTCTAATCTAGACATATTTCTTAATATCCAACTCCCATTAATGGAAACATTTCCATATTTGCCATATGACAACTCATTCTTAATAGAATCTTATCTATTCATAATAATGTCAATATAGTCCATCCAGTACTATACTTCCAACTACTCACAAGCAACAATTCCTTGGCGAACCTTAGATTGTCCTTTGATAGTTGTTTAATTATTTTAGTCAAAACCAGTTCTAGTCCTTTTCCCTCTTAATGCCCTAGGCATTTGGAAAATTTTAGAATGGTCAAATATTATAGCATTTGCAATCGATCCTATACCCTAAGCGTATGGGACACGATGCATAATGTCTTACATAAAGATATGATACTTTATCAATCTTCTGCCATAATATTTTGTGTCACGTTCTCACAATTCGAACTATGAAGAGGGATGGCGTAATCATAATCGAAATTTGAGAACACACTATATATCCTTTGACTAAATTTATTAAAATTTTTCAATCTAAGCTTTAGATATTGAAACGAAGTATAATATTCTCTCCCTTAATTATAGCAAAACAACTTTTCAACCCCTACAGCTTTGCAAAGTTAATCTTTGTTTTCTATAATTAATATTGCTAACTCGCAATACTTGAAATAATAATCATGATCCCACTAACACGATGATTATTACAATACAAGCATAACACTTATACTCCCACTAGCTTTGACATATATCTAGAAAACATCTGAACTTCCAGAAAACAATGCTTATTGAATTCCTTAAGTTCATATTTCTAAATACTTGATGCTTTGATAAGCCTTTATCTAAGCTTCTTAAACTCATACACCTTTGCCTTAGAAAGCTCATATGTGTGTCTAGACAAATTCAGAACTAAGTCCCAAATGTTCAGACTAATTGCCAAATTTCACAATTCGAACTATGAAGAGGGATGCCGTAATCATAATCGAATTTGAGAATACAATTTTCACAATTGCTATCTTCTTAAAATCTCTCTTAGTGAAAGCATTTCCTCACAATCATTTTCATGAAGGAGGGAAACCTTATGTTACTTAGATTTTATGGTGTATGTGTTCTTATCCATGTGAATTTGCCAAAACGAAGGTTTGCGACAAATCCAAAAACATATGGACTGAACTTTCTCAATCTTGATTTCTTGTCTCATGGTAACACGAGTGCCCACCATGTCTTCCAAATAGTTTAGCAACCCACCCTTACATATCAATGTACCTTCCATTGATCAAGGTGCTTGCCTTTATGCATACAAATGAGAACTCATAGAACTCAGAAGCATAATTAACTTAACTGGAATGGCGCAGAAAACAAAATTGTCATCCACGATAGGTTACAAACCTCAAGTCGTGCGCTAGTGATGATCAATTAGGTTTATTCTTGATTTATTCTTGAAACTTTTCAAGACCATTAAGACTCCCACTGACTCCTTGACATATAAGATTCTCTTGTCAAGAAACATTCCTTGACAAAACAAATATTCAAGAGTCAGTGTAGTTTTTATCAAGAATATCACTTCACATAATTGGTTCTAGTTGGTCTTTGTCTTATCCAAGACATCACAACTCACCAATCTCAAATGTGCAGGAATAAGAATACTTTTTTCCAATTCCACATTTGTTGAATGTTATAAACCTACTAAAGACTTGTCACTCAATTCACAATCTTGGAATATAACTCTAAGACTTGATATTGGAACGAAGTATGATTGACTTCTTGATTTTAACCATTTCTACAATTCTCGATTCCTCTTCTTAGACATACAAATGTACTAAGACTCACCTGGAGGATCAATTGAGATATGGTTCTTAATCATTAAGACTTATCATAAAACACAATAAAAGGTACTCTCCCTTCTTCTTAGAATAGAGAAACTTTTATCTTTCTGCCTACTTGATTCTTCTTATTCGTTCTGCTATTGATTGAAACTCTTTCAATCAACTCAGAATTATACTTAATCTTATAAGTATAACCATATTTACTAAACTTTAGTAAATCATGACGAATATCTTTATCACTCTTGTGATGGACTTGATCAACGCACAACCTAGTGTACTTGATCTCCTAGTCCTTCTCTTGACACTTTGTCAAAAATAGTCTAATTTCCAAATATGAAGTTTCTCATTCATCACGCAACCTAGTTGTATGATTCCAAGTTTCTGTCCAATTGAAACTTGGGCGATGAGAATCTTCCCTTATTTGGCAAATTCTCGACATTTCCACAAATAACATAATAAAGAATCAAATCCACTATTGCTAATAGAAGAAACATTCAAACATCATTTTTTTTCATACATGCCATTGCAAGGATAAATAAATAAGACAAAAAAAACAAATTTTATTTTATTGCGGAAAAACTGTGTCCTTACAATGAAATTCAACTGAAAAACTATGCTATTACATATTTCTTAGAAATCTATCCTAACTCTAAAGTAGCAGCTCAAAAATCCGATCTTTGAATCCATGTGATCGAAATCCATTTCTTCGTGATCAGATTCATCACACTTCTTCCTTAAGTTTTCTTTCTTTTCTTCGATCCTGCAAAACATCAAAATGTAATCTTATCACATCATGTATTAAGAATCAAAAAATAGGAACTTATAGAGTTAGTTAATGGATTTTACCTGAAGTAGAGCCATACGTCTTGACTCTCCCATCTCTTAGATCTCTCAGGTAATCAGGGCAGCTTCGTCTCCAATGCCCCTTCTCTTGGCAGTAGAAGCAGATGGACTCTTTTGGAATGGCACAAGGAACTATCTCAGAATTTGCCTTTTCTGGATTTCCAATGTCACCATTTTCAATGTCCATTGAAGTTTGGGAGTTTGATTTGCCAGACAAATTTGCTCGATCAGCACGCCAAATCATTTCTGATTCAACAGCTATGAGCAAATAGGTCAAATCAATGAGTGTCACGTCATGGTCCATCATATAGTACTCTCTAACGAACTCACTATATGATTCAGGAAGTGACTGAAGAACCCAGTCAACAGCCAACATCTCTGAGATATCGACACCCAACATCCTTAACCTATCAATGCGTGACTTCATCTCTAAGACGTGTGCACACATAGGTTTCCCATCTTCGTGCTTACTTGCCAATAGGGATTGAGTGAGCTTGAACTTTTCAAGCCTTTGAACTTGTGGGTCAGGGAGAACAATTGGAGGAGGTGGAGGAAGTGAAGCATGACTCTCATTTCCTTGATCGTATCTTGGAACGCCATCTTCATTTGGAAAGCTTGTTCCAATGGATTTAGGAAGACCATTGTTAGATTCAGACATCTACAAAATGGGAGAAAATTCAAGTCAAGTTGATTAGAATCCTTGATGTAACACCCAAACGAAACATCAAGGCTAGGATCCAACACAATACTCTACAACCTAGAAGAGGGATGTCGTAATCTAGTTGCAGAATATTTGAAGGTAGGTAAATAACGATTTACCAATTTCCACCATGAAAAACGAAAAAGACGTTTAAGTTTTTAAATGAATTGAAACTCCTAGATCTTTTGAGATTCATTGAACTTTTCAATGGCATGTTTAATCTCGATTATGCCCTTCAAGTTTGCGACTGGGATGCCGAGGATCACAAACAAGGTGTGAATAACCATACGAATCACGTGGTGCACCCAAATGCTACCTAATCAATGTGCCGGTTAGCCACACACGCTCCATTGATCTATAATAAACATCGAGCCACCCTTCGCCACCAATGCCAAACCCAAATTAGTGTGCCGGTTAACCACACACGCTCCACTAACGTTTCGACAAGGGTACGAAGTGTAATTCCATGGATTAGCATACAATTTCACATTTTGCCTAAAGTAACTATGATTTCGGAATTTGTAAAACATTTAGTTACTTTGTACTTCATTATACTTATAATGGAAGGTTTCGTCCTATCCTACCCGTTCGGCTAACGACCCTCCACTAGTCAAGAGTGCGGTGGGTAAGAGTGGATACCCATTCAATCGCCATTTTATAGGCAATTTCCTTAAACACCCCTTATAGACCAGCTTCGTGAATGAGGCCTACTAACGGTAAGACTGACTGTTTAGTCATACATATATATAATATTAGACTTTTAATGTTATATATAGTATAGGGTGTATTTTACACTTTTAAAATACTAGGTGGTTTAATCTAATAAATTATACTTTTAATTTAGTTAAATGTAAACCAAAACTTTATGGATTTATTAAATCTCTTTTAATTATACACTTTAATTAATTAATAAAACCATAAGGGTGTAATTTGAACTTTTCAAAGTACTTGAGTTTTAGATTTTTAAAAACTTCAAATTGAGACTTTTAATTAAATTTTAAAATCCAAAACTTGAGGGCAAGTTTTGAAACTTTTTCAAACTTAGGGTTTAGAATTTAAAATTTTCAACATTAAACTTTTAATCAAAATTTTAAATTTCAAAACTTGAGGGCAAGTTTTGAAACTTTTCAAAATATTAGGGTTTAACTATTTAAATTTCAAAAACAAAACTTTTAAGTTCAAATTTAAACTATAAAACCTAAAGGGAGTAATTTGAAACTATTCAAACTTACTAGGTCAAATATATATCTAATAATAATCCTATATTATCCATATTTAACCAAATCCATCAATTTTGATAAGGATAATCATTCCAAACATAAAAAATCGATTTTAGGCAATAAAAACGAGTTTTGGTAATTATCCACATCAAAATCTGACCAAAAATTCGAAAAACCCGGCAACTGAACAACCAACTCGTCGAGTCCTCTTTGGAACTCGTCGAGTTCTAAGAGCAACTCGGCGAGTTCATCAGGCAGACATCAAGAAATTTCGATTTTCAGGTCTTTGGCAGTTCAATTATGCATCTATTCAATAGAAAAACAACCTAGGCTCTGATACCACTGATGGGTTTTGAGCATAACATCAATCCTATGGTGTTCATGCAACCCTAATTGCTTGGATCTAGTTTTTCTACTCTGAACATGCAATAAACTTCCAAGACTTATAAACCCTAGATCTAGCACACAATTAATCAAATTAACATATAAACTAGGGTTCAGATCTTACCTTGATTGTTATGTAGCAATAACAATCAGTTCCTTGGATTCAGAAAGCTTAGTGCCTCAAGTGTTGCACCTCTAATGGAGTCACAAACATCACTAAGCAACTTGGATGAAGAGGGAGGAGAGAGGAGACACCAAAAACGGCTGGAAACCCTAAAGGAAGACTTAGCCACGTTTTTGGGTCTCAAGGGTTCTTTAAATAGGTAGGCAATTAGGGTTATCTAACAAGGAAACCCTAATTTGACTGCTTAAGCCCTAAGCAGCCCATGGACCCCTTCTGGAACATGCCTTGGACGATTTCTAATGGGCTTCCCCATAGAATTCGTCCAACCTATTATTCCAAGGTGATCCATAGCCCAATTGCAATTATCATATAATTACAATTCCAGTCCCCCAAGTTTAATTAATCTCTTTTAGCCACAGAATTAATTCTTTATTAATTCTTGACTAATATTAATTAAACAATATGATTTCTCCTTTAATATATTATTCTCATAATATATTAATAAATCATAATTAAACCTTTCTCTCCTTAATTCATTCTACATATTGCTATGGTGAAGGCAACCCAAAAGGACCATGCTCATAATCGGGTCAAGTACATACCAAAGTAGTTATGGACTTAGACACTAATCCAACAGAAACAAGCGTCTCACAGCTGGAATCTTTGTTTTGATGAGAAAGTCAAAGAGTTTGGTTTTTTGAGAAGCGAAGATGAGTCTTGTGTATATGTCAGAGCTAGTGGGAGTATAGTTAGCTTTTTGGTACTGTATGTGGATGACATACTACTCATAGGAAATGACATCCTAGGGATAAGGATATTGAGAGAAAGGAGTAAAAGGCTAATTGGACTTAGTCAGAGCACCTATGTGGACAAAGTGTTGAAAAGGTTCAACATGCATAATTCCAAGAAAGGTGACTTACCGATCCAACATAATGCCAAACTGAGCAAGGCTCAGAGTCCGAGTACAGAGGATGAGATAGCTGAGATGAGCCGATTACCATATGCTTTCGCTATTGGCTCGATCATGTATGCTATGACTTGTACCCACCCTGATGTGGCCTTTGCTTTGAGCATGGTCAACAGATATCAGGGAAATCCTAGCAAGGCTCACTGGACTGCGGTGAAGAACATTCTCAAGTACCTGCGAAGGACTAAGGATTGGATTATTATCCTTGGTGGGTGTGATGACTTGAGAGTAGTGGGGTATAGTGACGCTAGCTTTCAGACTGATAGGGATAATTTCCGCTCTCAGTCGGGCTGGGTCTTTACCATGAATGGAGGAGCAATTATCTGGAAAAGTTCCAAGCAGGAGACAGTAGATGATTCGACATGTGAATCAGAGTACATAACAGCGAGTGAAGCGGCGAAGGATGAGATATGGCTGAGGAACTTCATCGGAGACCTTGGAGTTGTACCAGCTATAAAGGAGCCTATGGAGATTTTATGTGACAACAATAGTGCAGTTGCCTTATCCAAGGAACCAAGAGATCATGGCAGATCCAGACACATTGACAGAAAATACCACTTCATAAGACACAAGATAGAAGAAGGACTCCTCGTGGCAAAGAGGGTATCGTCGGAAGAGAACCCATCAGATCCCCTCACGAAGGGACTGACCAGGGTTAGGCATTTGCAGCATGCGAGGCGCATCGGGCTGAAGGACGATATTAGTTTTACAGATTAGATAGCTATTTATGAAACTTGTAAAATGTAATTGACATTTGATGATTAAATAAAAGTTGTTGTTTATTTATAAGTAAGGTGTTGCTATCTTGTGTCAATCGTTTACTATTGTTTCGATTTTGCATGTTTTGACTTCCAGAATAATTACTTTATTCAAACTCTCCACAGTCATTCATATGTTGGAAGTAGGTATGAATCAAGACTGTCATGAATTAGGCTTGTAGATGTCTAAGGTGTTGCACATAGCAAAGAGTTGCTACAACATTCATGAGTGCTCATAAGTTCTGAGTATTGGATTAAATCCACGCTCACTTGTATCACTTCATGGAATTTATCTCGAGTGATCGTGAGACGGTAATATCATATAAGTCTTCAAACCTAGAGATATGAGTTGTTGCCTATGAGTTGGTTATGCATTGATTGTACGAAAACGCATCAGTAACTTGATGTTATAAAACGTACCTTTGTGTATGATTCAACAAGTAGTAGAACAAGCATATGAGTCGAAGTTTATCTGTTCCTTTTAGTCCTTGGAGGATTGAAAGCGATATCTAGGCCCCTCGATGATTTTGTTTTGACCTATGTGCCAGGCCTGGTCAGAACTAAATTGATGTGTTCAGTTTAGTTCTATGTCAAACAAATCGAAAATCGGGAAACAAACTGATGGACAATAAGTACGACATTGTTCCATGTATTTGTCCGACTGATATCTAGAACAGAGGATTATATGATCACTTATCTAAAATGACACTTCATAGTTCAACAGAGTTTTAGGAGCTACGATTGCTGGTTGGTTCTTGAAGTCATACTTGCAACTATAGTTACCAGACTTATCCAAGTGAGAGACTGTTGGATAAGGTGTCTAAGTCCGTAACTATATTTGGTATGTACTTGACCCGACCCGGCATGGTCCATTTGGGTTGCACTTCACCGAAACAATTTATATGGATAATCTTTTGAGAATGGTATAGTTATGATTTATTAATATATTATTAGTTATAATATATTAATATGAAATCATATTATTTAATTAGTATTGATCAAGAATTAATTTAGAATTAATTTAGTGATCAAAAGGTACTAGTTAAATATGGACTCTTATATATATATATATATATATATATATATATATATATATATATATATATATATATATATATATATATATATATATATATATATATATATAGAGAGAGAGAGAGAGAGAGAGAGAATGGGCCAAGTTCATTTAGGTTGGGGTAAGCTTGCATGGATAGTCCATGGAGTTTTTAACCCATGGATCCTATGGAAATGAAAGGTCATGGATATTAGGGTTTACATGGATGTAACCCTAATCCACCACACTATATAAAGAGGTCTTTGACACATGAAATGACACTAGTGTGTGAGTACAAAGGGTGGGCCGATTTCTACTTGGTGCATACTATTCTCTCAAGCTTTCCAAGGTGTTTTGGTGATTTGTGATTCCACTTGAGGCATCCACAATCCACATTATTGGTGCTAGGCTCTCAAGACTCCAATGAATCAACCACAAGAAAAGGTATGCTATTCTACTAAGTTTTTATATTACAAGTACCCCATAACATGCTAGTTAGGTTGAGAACCTTGGAAAATGAATATTTGCATGTATAATAGAGAAAACATAGATCCAAGGTTTCTAGGGTTGCATGTACACCATAGGAGTGTTAGAATGCTCAAAACCCATCAGCTGGGAATCTTTTCGTTCAAAGTATTGGATATGTGGGGAAAGAACACGTCGGCGGCAACAATAGCAATGAGGAAGGAGGAGGACGTCGATTACTTTTTGTTATGGTGATTTTTGTAGGGTTTAAAAACTAATTGCAATTTTATAGGGATTTGATTTGATTTTAATTTTGAAATTCATTTAATATACATGCAATATTACTAATTTACCCTTATTGATTTATTTAAAAATTTAATTTGTGCTAAATTCTGATTGGTCCATATGTGCACACAATACTTGTTGAAAACATTTGAACCTAACTCACTCACTCACTCACTCACTCTCTCTCTCTCTCACACACACACACACACACACACTCTCTCTCTCTCTATATATATATATATATATATATATATATATACACTTGAGATATACATAGGAATGTGCACTAATCTAGGTGCTATACATGGAAATATGGAATGCATTGAATATATGAATCAATGACTCCAATAATCAAGGAGAGTAAGATAAGGCAACATCAAGGTATATCCTTAATATCACATATAGTTGTTGCATATCATTCAATGAAGGTTTCTGCAAATAAATTTCACTGAATGTTTCAACAACACCTCTTGCCAATCTATAAACTTTCTCTCGCAGCTCTATTAGACATTCTCATATAATCGTCAATAGAATCAGACAACTCCCCCATAGCCATCAACTTAATTGCTGCAACACATTTCTACAACCATGTGAATCCTCGCCTACCTCTAGCATCATATCTCATTTGGAAAAAAATCATACCTAAACATATATTTAATAGGTAAAAAAATGTATTTATTTTATCTAAAACCTACATTTAAAAAATTCAAAAAATAAAAAAACGATACCTGCTTTCCAAGGCGTTGGCTATCCGTACAAACACTTTTTTTTCGCAAACGAAACCTTCTTTTGAAATCGCTTGGCTGGTAGACACAATTATTCGCAAAATAATCGCGAACTAGACATTGGTGTCATTCGTCACGCTTTTTCTTTAACATCACACGTCTTGTTAGTAGAGGAGTTGAATTTGGTTGTAGTAGCACGTTCATGCAATACTCGTACATTATAGTGACGAAGATATCATCATCATCGTTAGACGGGTCGAACATATCTATTTTTTTCCTGTAGAAGTATTAAAATTGTATAAAATATAGAGAAAGAAAAGAATGGTGTGAATGAGTTTGAGTTAGAAGGTATGTATTTATGGGTAATAAAAATTAACTATTATTATTATTATTCTGAAAAAATGACTGTCAATATGGTCAAAATCAGATTTTGATTGGATATTCCTCTCGTTACTCACCGTTCTCGTGATAATGGGACTTACCCTAATGTCGGCCGTGGGCGGTGTTGAGGGGCGTTACAACACCGTTAAGGCACCTTTACATCGGCTAAAACACCCCTTAATGTGTCATACCGATTAGTCTAATAAAGTTAATTTAGGGTTTTCTAGTTTTAATAAGGGAAATCTCCAGAAAAGTCCTAAAATTTTACCCTAATTTACGAAAAAGTCTCAAACTAAATTTTGTTTACGAAAAAGCATGAATTACCGGTAAAAATTGCGATTTGACCCATTTTTTCCGGTTTACCGGTTTTATTACTTACATGTTTCACTAAAGTCTCATTATTTTACCCTAATTTGCAAATAAGTCCCAAAATAAAATTTACTGATGATTTGACCATTTTCTTTATGTAACATACATTTTACCGGTTTCATTGCTGACCCGGACGCCTAGTCATTAAATGAGATGATGAGATGAATATGTTGAGTTATATAATGCTAGTTTAGCATAAAACTTGATATCCTGATGTATTGTATATCTTTTTGGAACATAAAATACATCCAACGAAGACTACAATAATTACATAAACTAACAACAACTGCGTTATTTTTTATGTTTATAAGAAATATCAAATTGTCTATCTAATCTTATGTAACCCAATATATCCATCTCATCAGACATCAACTCATTTTCTGCCATTTTTTTTATTGGAAACACACGTTTTATTGGTTTCATTGCTGACATAGATATATAGTCATAAATGAGTCGATGAGATGTGTATCAAATTTTACAGTAAATGTGACATTATATAACCCATTGTATTCATCTTATAAGCTAATTTAATGACTAGGTGTCTAAGTCAACAATGAAACCGATAAAATGTATGTTACATTAAGAAAAGCGCCAAATCATCAATAAATTTTATTTTGAGACTTATTCGAAAATTAGGGTAAAATAATGAGACTTTAGTGAAACATGTAAGTAATAAAACTGGTAAACCGGAAAAAATGGTTCAAATCACCATTTTTACCGGTAATTTCATGCTTTTTCCTAAACAAATTTTAGTTTGAGAATTTTTCGTAAATTAGGGTAAAATTTTAGTTTTATTTTATTTTATTTTTAAAATAAAGTTAACCACCCAACTTTTTGGCTGTTACTTTTTATTTCCATGGAAATACTATTTAGATTTATTTCTATATATAACCAAAATCCATTTGGAACCAAAACCTTATGAAATCATTTGGGACCAAAAATGATTCAGATTCAAAAAGTGTATTTTTTTTTTTTTTTTTTTTAATGATATTTAGAGTTTCCACGTGTTATTGCTAGTAATTTTGACCCCACTGTCACCAAATCCACCAAAATAGCAGCCGTTTACTTGAAGTTACATCGAAGAATTTTAGTAAAGAAATCAAACATCAGCTGTCGGTTGCAACTAGCCTAGCTCACCTGCTCCTTCCTCCCTCCCTCTTTTGCTCATATACACACACACTGCTGTGTGATTTCCAAATCATAAATGAGACACTTCTGAATTCAACTCTCATCTTTCAATTCGACTTGGCGAGTGTATGGGCGTGGGATTTGATCCAATGTTGGTCCAGAAAGAGCGCGACTCCAAACCCCAAAACCCCAAATCATCTTCACTACCAACAACCATTCGCCCAAATCGATTCTCTCCATCCAAATCCCTTGATTTCTCCACATGGTTCTCCGAAAATCTTTACAAAATCGTCACAATTGGCCTCCTAATCTCAACCGTCGCTGCTCTCTTCTTCCTCCGTAACGTCGGGGACTCCGCTGCTCTCCTCTGCTTCCAGTCACAAACTCAACAACTCGAAACCATCCATTTCCCTCAAATCAACTACAACTCAATTTCACCCATCCCTGATAAGACTACCCCTTACTCAAACTTCAGATCAGAGCAATGGATTGTTGTTTCGGTATCGGATTATCCCACGGATTCGTTTAAGAAGCTGTTGAAGATCAAAGGGTGGCAAGTTCTGGCTGTGGGAAACTCCAAGACTCCTAGTGATTGGAATCTTAAAGGTGCTATTTATTTGTCACTTGAAGATCAAGCTAAATTAGGGTTTAGAATTGTTGATTTTTTGCCTTATGATTCATATGTTAGAAAAAATGTTGGCTATTTGTTCGCGATCCAACATGGTGCAAAGAAGATATTCGATGCTGATGATAGAGGGGAAGTGATTGATGACGACATTGGTAAGCATTTTGATGTCGAATTAGTGGGTGAGAGTGCTAGACAAGAGGTTATCTTGCAATACACGCATGAAAACCCGAATAGAACTGTTGTCAATCCTTACATTCATTTCGGTCAAAGATCTGTTTGGCCTAGGGGATTGCCATTAGAGAATGTAGGTGAAATTGAACGTGAAGAGTATTACACTGAAGTCTTTGGTGGGAAGCAGTTTATCCAACAAGGTATTTCCAATGGCTTACCTGATGTTGATTCAGTTTTCTACTTTACTAGGAAACCCAATCTTGAGCCTTTTGATATTCGATTCGATGAGCATGCCCCAAAGGTCGCATTCCCTCAAGGAACAATGGTACCCATGAATTCTTTCAACACATTACACCATTATTCAGCCTTTTGGGGCTTAATGCTTCCTGTTTCCATAAGTTCAATGGCTTCTGATGTGTTAAGAGGTTACTGGGCACAGCGACTTTTATGGGAAATTGGTGGGTACGTTGTTGTCTACCCTCCAACTGTACATAGATACGATAGAATTGAAGCATACCCATTTGCAGAAGAGAAAGATCTTCATGTAAACGTGGGTCGTTTGATTAAGTTCTTAGTATCTTGGAAATCAGATAAACACAGATTGTTTGAAAAGATAATGGAATTGAGTTACGCCATGGCTGAAGAAGGATTTTGGACTGAAAAAGATTTGAAGTTCACAGCTGCTTGGATTCAAGATTTGATTGGTGTAGGGTATTTGCAGCCACGGTTAATGACACTTGAACTGCATAGGCCAAGAGCATCCATTGGTCATGGAGATCGAAAGGATTTTGTACCTCAAAAGCTGCCATCTGTTCATCTTGGAGTTGAGGAAACTGGAACTGTGAATTATGAAATAGGGAATTTGATTAAATGGAGAAAGAATTTTGGAAATGTTGTTCTTATTATGTTCTGTAATGGACCTGTTGAACGAACTGCACTTGAATGGAGATTGCTGTATGGAAGAATATTCAAGGCTGTGGTTATCTTGTCAGAAAACAAGAACCCTCAACTTGCTGTTGAACAAGGCCACTTAGATCACCAATACAAGTACGAATTCTTCTTAACTATTCATCTTTTATTTTTATTCAAAAAATAAAACATTCACCAAATTGTATTTTCATTTTTATTGGAAAATAGAAATCATAACTTTGTGTAGAATGACAAAAATCATAAAAAAGAATTTGTTTTCAAGTATTCAATTATTGGTAGGTGTGATCTCAATTTCCACCATCCACTGTATTCAAAGTGGTTGCCTTGATGCATTCATAGATAATTGAACATTTGTTGGACCATCTTTGCTGTAACTTATTGATGTGACTGTTCATATTCATTTTCTTTAATTAAAACTTCCTACAGGCAGGTTGGCCCACCACCCTTTCTTTAATTTCATAAATAATAAACATATTAAATATGATTACAAATTTATTATTAAAATAATAATTTTTATTTTTTTTATTTTTTATTGCAGGCATCTTCCAAAATTGTTCGATAGGTTTTCAAGTGCAGAAGGATTTTTGTTTCTCCAGGATAATACAGTTCTTAATTACTGGAACTTAGTCCAAGCAGATAAGACTAAGCTCTGGATAACAGACAAGGTATGATTTAATTGTCATGTTTCTTCATAGCAAAGCATACTTTTATTTATTTTTTTCATTATAGTATCTTACTTTCATTTCTCTTTTATTACACCTTTATAGGTCTCAAAATCTTGGAGCACTGTTTCATTCAATGGTAACCAAGATTGGTATGGAAAACAAGGAGAAATGGTGAAGAAAGTTGTGAGCTCAATGCCTGTTCATTTCCAAGTTAACTACAAGAAACATATGACTAGCCATGATTCAAGCCTCACAATTTGCAGCTCTGAGGTGTTTTATGTTCCCCGAAGACTAGTCAATGACTTCAAAGATCTTGTAAATCTTGTGGGAAATCTTGATATTCATCAGAAGGTTGCTATTCCCATGTTCTTTTTAGCAATGGATTCCACTGAGAATTTTGACTCTGTGTTTAGCACTATGGTGTATAAGCAAGAAGTACCTTCAAACACTTCTTTGAGTTATTATTCTCCTGAAGCAGCTGCAGTTCATCCATGGAGTGTGTCAAGTGAGCAAGAATTTATAAAGCTCATCAGAATAATGGCAGCAGGTGACCCTTTATTAATGGAGTTGGTTTAAAGAGAACTTCTAATACCCCTGTTGGCTGCATTTTTTGTATCATTCTTTCCATAGATGAATGTGAACCTTTTGTAGATTTTCTTGATGTGGACTGTTGGAGATTTTGTGTAAAATTTATAGGGTGGAAGGAGGAGGTGGAAAAAAGAAGTAAAATCTTGATGTCCCAAGATTCTGTTTCTTGTTTCATTTCTTCCTGAATTTAGTACAGATTGTTTAAGGCAAGCCTAATTTGTACATTGGTATTCAACTATTCATACAAGTTAAGTAAAAAAAATCTACAACTTGTTTCCTACTGCTTGTGAACAGCATTAGTCAAACACTTTGTTTTGGTTTGGTGCCGCTCGAACTGCTTTGGGTTTAAGGGCGTGCTTGGTTGATGGGTTTTGAAGGAATTAGAATGTAAATTCTAGTAAAAATTGTGTTTGGTTGACAAAATAAAAAAATTTTGAATTTTTTAAATTCCATTAAATTATGCGCTTGAAGGAAAGATTTTAGATTTTATTAAAATGACAAAAAATCTCTTCAAACTCCTATTTATTCTAGTTACTATAATTCATCAAATAAAACAAATTATAATCATCTCTTCCACACTTCACCCAAACCTATCCTCATCCACACCCATGCCACCCCTGTACCCACCTAACCCCACATACACACTACCCCACTACCAAACCACCCCTGTACCCACCCACCCCCACATCCATATACACACTACCCCACTACCAAACCGACACCCAAATGCCAATGCCCACTCCTACCCACCCCACACCACCCACCCACCCTCATCCCATATATCCACACACACTCGTCCTACCCCCACCTCATACCTACACAGTTACACTCATACCTACACTCATACCAATACCAACACCCACCTACCCCACACGTACACCTATACCAACACTCATACGCATATTTCTTTGGAAGAGTAGTTTCATCTTTGCCACTTCCTTTTGTTTGCCACATCTCCTTTTTGCCTCACATCTCCTATTTCTTTGTCACACACATGGAATGATTTGTTATGTCATGCAACGTTTTTTTTTATTTATTGTTTAAGCTTTCCTCAGCCTTAGAGTCAACAAAAGTTTTTTTTTCTTGATTTAGGAGCATAAGATAAGATGATGGATCCGTTTAAGAAGGATAAACAGTTATTTTATTAGTTTGACTCGAAAAGTCTTTCAATGATCAAGTTCAATGACCAAAGGCTAGGCAACAACTCACTAGTCGAAAAAGACGCAACTAGTCTTGGGATCAAGGCTTCTTTATTGAATCCACACATACCTCTCGAGGGAGTGGTGTCATATTTGCAACTTCCTTTTGTCTGCCATGTATCCTTTTTGCCACACTTCTCCTACTTTTTTGTGACATAATGGAATGGTTTGCCATGTCATGCAACATTTATTTATTTTTTATTTTATTTAAACAATTTAATTTAGATAAAAACTAAATTTTTTATTAATTGAAACAAGAAATTAAAAACTTAAAAATACATAAAAATAAATTAAAACATGTTACACAAAGTCTTCGTCAAAAAATTCATCATCCAAATCATGTATGGGTTCTACATTTAGATCAACGTGTTCAACTCAATAAATATGCTCCATCAAGTCTCTGCAAAGATTGTGATGTGTTTCATTATTATATATCTCCGCTCTTCTTGCCATGCACCGATCTTTTTTGAACGCTTTTGTTTTGTTTGTATTCTCATATTGTTCTTCTCTCATCTTCTATAATCATATTATGTAATATGTTTCGCCTAAAAAAAAGTGTCGAATGTCTTAGTATATGTCAATGTTTCTTAAGGGCTCAAAAGGCTCGTTTTACATTCTTCCTATCTCTTTCTTTTGCTTTCCTTTTTTTTCCGTTTAATAACATTTTGATATGACAATGATTTAACAAATACAGCATACTCAATATGGATCCCATCAACAAGATAATACTCGTACTTGTATGATGCTTAAGGCGGATGCAAGATTTCACACTATGTGTGGCACGGGAAAAAATTGTCTATAGTGACACATTTTTTTACGTAGTTGCACATTAAGTAGTGGTGCAATAGTAGAAAAAAAATTTCAAATTTTTTTACACTGTGTACACGAAAGTTAGGCGTGTCGGTGCCACTGTGAGACACTGATACGAACTGGCCTGATGACGCTCCACCTCACCTGAAACGAAGAACCTGGTGCAGTTATGTTGTATATGTTGAATAGCGGTGACTTGTTAAGAACATTAATGTCATCAAGCGAACTAGGATAACCAAAGAAGGCATGCTAGATCTATTGATCTTGTGAGGCTACTCATTCAATATTACTTGAAACGTCGTGTATCTATGATAACCTCGCTTATATTGACCATGGTATGTAGTAGGACGATTCCCCATGCCTAACGAAGACAATCCAAACTTTCTAGTTTTGTGTTTATTGTTAGGTATTTTAGCCCATTGGTAAGTCCAAACCTTAAGCCCACCTATATATCTTATTTTCATTTAGTGTGTTATGTAAAATTTGCAGTTATCATAGAGAGCAAAAGAGAGAAAAACAAGGGTTTATTTCTTGCACATACATACTCCAGTCCTCATCCAGAGCATCAATATGCTAATTGACAAAGTACGATTGTTTGGAATATGCTAAATGACAAAATACGATTGTTTGGGATTTATATAGGATAAAAATTCAAAAAAAAAAGTAGTCGTGGAAATGAGATGAGAAGAGAAAAACGTCAGCAAAGCCCAACATTGACACTGTTTGCCAAGCTGTATGCCTTTCATCAATCCCATCGGAAATGCTTTTATGCATGCATTTTTGTCTCTTTGATCTATCACCGACCTTTTCAATAAACACTAATCATTTTTCAAACTAATTTCGTGGAGCTAATTTCATACTATGGTCGAAATATAGTCCTAAGGCCAACTCCAATGAACCTCTAAAATACCATTTTAGAGGTCATTTTTACTCCGATTAACCTTCAAAAATTATATCATTTTTGTATTGGCTCTTTTTAACACAAAATACAGAGGTCAAATATGAAAGCCTCTAAAAACAACTATTTTAAAGGTGGGTTGAAATGCAATCAGTGTTAAATAATCATCATTTTGATGTTTGTGTTGAAATGCAATCGGTGTTAAATAATCATCATTTTGATGTTTGTGGTAGGAGAAGCTGTGTACTATTTACTAATTTGTTTGAGACCCAATACTGCTAAAACAAATCCAAGTAATAGTCGATTCTTATCAAACTAGCCATTGATAACGGTTTGTTGGTAGTGCATGCTCACGTTTCGAGGAAATGTTCAAGAGAAACCTTGTTACCTGGAAATATTTTATCAGTCTTTCGTTTATATATTAGGCCTACTTGCATCGATCTTGTTCATGTAAAGATTACCGGCAAGTAAAGCTAAAGAATTTCCAAGTTCCAACTTGCTTCCTCATTACTCCCTATTGTGAACAACATCAAGACCATAAAGCAGTCATTGCCAGTATCACAACATGAGGCTGTTCGCCATTGGAAGCTCTAAGAGAGGGGGGAGAGGACCATTCGCTGTTTGGCCGGAAGGCCAGGTTTATGTATACACCATGTGCAAATGCGGCAAGAATGCACACAAGCTGTTCGGGGAAATGTCCAAGTGAAACTTGTTCACTAGAGTTCCTTATAGCTGGGAGTCGTTCTTTGTTAACTTAAAGGTAATTTTCTTGCAAGTAAATCATGTCCTACATTTGATGAATTCATAATAAACTACTAAAATTTACATTAAATTTTGGTGAATCAGAATCTTAACAAATGCCTCCGCAGCTGCCAAACCCTAATTGGCCGTCGATTACGACGGGGTGGGTCGGCTCTTCTTGACTCTCTCCATGATGCTGCCACCGAAGAAAACCCTAACCAATGTCTACATGCGGCTTTTCTCTTTCCTGGTATGATTCTGACTTTGCTAGATACTTTGTTTATATTCTGCTAATGGTGTTCTTGTTAATATAATTCATGAAAAAGATGCTCTGGAAATGAATTTGTCTGGGTATGATACTCAGTCAAATATCACCAACAATGATGAATTCAACCTTTTCATTGCGGATTACTTTGATTCGACAAAACACACTCCAATGTTGAAAATTGATAAACAATAAAACTCAATTCCATTAGATAATTCATGGTAATAAAATTCAGGACACCTTATGAGGGCTTCTGGAATTCAAGTGAATGTAGTCTTGTCCTGCATTGTTTTACAGGTACAGACTGCTGAGTGCTGACCTGTTTCCACTTTATAGGTACGGACCTTACTCCTTCAATGGAGATTAACCAGTGGAAGTCTTCATTTGGGGATGATGATTCAAACAAATTTGTTCTGATTGCTTTTGATGGGACATGGAAGCACGCAAAGGAGATGGTATACTCTAGCTTTCCATTTTTGTCAAAGTTTGCAACTCAGGTATGTTTGAGTTATGATGTTAATGTTGATGGCGGAACAATATACAACTCTGAGTTAATACTCAGGAAGGAACCTTTTGGTGGTTGCATGAGTACAATGGAGGCGGTTGCACGGTGTTTACGAGTTCTTGAACCAAATGGGGTAGACATTGAGGCCAAGTTGATTAGCGTTTTGAGAACAATGGTCAGTTTTCAGGCTTCCTTCTTAAAACCTTTAAAGCCAAGGCCCAAGTTGTTGAAAACACGTAAAGATGATGAGAAAAAGATAAGTTGAGAAATTAACTGTTCGAGTGATTATATTTGTATTGACATGTCCATTAGTATCTATTGATATAATGTTCAATCTCTCCATTGATATATCGCAATTCATGAACTCTTGTGTCGTGAAAATTCTATGGATTTTGCATGCTGGATCATGCTAAAGTAAAGGCGAGAAATAGAAACACATGAGCTGATTTTTACTCCTTTTGACCTAATTAAAAGTTTGATTTTCAAGAAACATGGTGAATTGTAAACAGTGAGCCAATATTTGACATATCAAGATTCCCAGTGACAGAGTTCAAGAGTCTTGTGCCATGGGCTGAGGGTATGTTATTGCTCACCCACAGATGACTGCAAGTTTCTCAGAAGCATCAATAACAGTATTTGTTGGCATAAAATGACCACAGCAATGGCATTCTATTTTTTTTGGCTTTTTAAGTATGGTAATGTAATGTTAGAAACTGCTTCAATAATTCTACAACTTCGTTTGTGATTTGATAAATTGAAGTTATAATCATGTTATCACGTCTGATGCCTGCCTCTCTCTGCCTGCACTTGTTTCATTTTTGCTTCCATGGGTGTTCTTACTCAAACACAAAGCAAACAGAAGCACTATCAATTTCTAAGGCAAATGGTTTTACTCAGTCATAGAAGATAGATTATGATGGGGCCTTCACTCTATCTGTTGTTTCGCAATGTGAAACTTATTGAATTTACATTAAACTTTTTGTAAATCAGAATCTTAACATACAATGAGAGTAGTCCCCATGAGCGATCAAAATGTTTACAGTTTTGGGGAAAAGGAAACGAATGACAAGGTTATAAATATCACATAACTATAAATTACCGATCGACACCCTCAATCTTATCTTCAACCTCTGAGTACAACTGCTTTAACTTCTCAATATTATCTTCCGTAGTGTCCCAATAGCCTCTCCCATTGGCCTCCAAGAAGGTCTGCACCAACTTCCTGAAGGAGTTAGGGTTTGTGTTCATGAGCCTGTTCAACATCTCCTCGTCTTGAATGAAGGTGGTGTTAGCCTCTTCATACACCCAGTTATCCACCTGCCCAGAAGTCGCACTCCACCCAACTGTGTTTGTGAGCCGCTTCTCAATCTCACGAACACCCTCATAACCACTCGACAGCATCCCTTCGTACCATTTCGGGTTCAACAGCTTTGTCCTTGCGTCCAAACGGACCGTCTCCGAGAGGGTCCGCACCTGAGCGTTAGCCGTGGTGGTGTCTGCAATGTACGCGTTTGGTTTCTTCCCGTCCTTCCGTAGGCTTCCAACAAGGTTGGTGGGGTCGGAGTCAAAGTAATGACTGACATCTGTCAGAGAGATCTCAGACGAGTCGAGGTTTTGGAATGTGGCTTCGGCCGTACTCAATGCCATCTCAAACACTTGTCGTTTCTCTTCCATTCCAGCACCAGGAGTGTCGCTGTCGAATGCAAACGACTTTCTGCTCAAATACATGTCTTGAAGCTGCTTCTCATCGTTCCATGATGAGTTCTCAACTGCAAGGTTTACATTTGATGAGTAGGATCCGGATGCATTTGAGAAGATACGAGTTGCAGCTTCTCTCACATCCACCCCAAGAGCCTCCGCCTGTTCCAGTGCGTGTTTCCGAACATAGTTTTGGTCCAGCGGCTCATCCAGCTCAGCCACCATCTTCACCGCCCTGTCCAGCAGGTTCATCTGTAACAACAAATACTGTCAGAGAAAAACCTGGAAAATTGAAAAAAGCATTTGACAAAGAAATTGATTCGGTACCTGATTGATGAACAGATCCCTGAAGACTCCCGAGCAGTTGACAACGACATCGATTCTTGGCCTTCCGAGCTCTTCAAGACTCACAGGCTCCACCCGGTTGACTCGTCCCAGTGAGTCTGCAACCGGCCTACAACCGATCATCCATAGCACCTGACCGAGTGACTCCCCGTAAGTCTTGATGTTGTCTGTTCCCCACAACACCAATGCAACCGTCTCCGGATACTTTCCTCCGTTGTCCGCCTTCTGCCTCTCCAGCAGCCTGTCCACCACCACCATTGCGCTTTGCATGGCTGCTGTTGTCGGGATTGCTTGTGGGTCCAACGCATGAATGTTCTTTCCCGTGGGCAACACTTTCGGGTTCCGGATCGGGTCGCCTCCTGGACCCGGCTCCACATACTTTCCTTCCAAAGCCTGTTTCAAGCTGCCCAACTCGTTGTCAGCCACAATGAGCTTCAAACAATCGCCCAAGAACTGGAACAAAACCCTGAGCTTGTCCCTGTCGGCTCTGTAGAACTTGGTTTCAGACAAATACTGAATCCAAGGCTCATTCAGACCAAACCCAAGGAATGTACTTAATTTACCAGACACATCAACCACCTGACCCTTGCTGTTGGTGCTCCGCTGCACAAAAGCATCAACAGCCCCACGAGACACCTCTGTGATCTGCTTCAACAACTCCACATCTTTCAAGATTCCTTTATCACTGCTTCTGTAAATATCTTCTATCTCTCTACCAACCGTCTCCGCCAGTATCGATGGAAGAGAGGAAATCCCTTCTTCCGGTCGGTCCAAGGCGGCAATGTTGACCAAAGTGGCAACAGCCTCCATGGCTGTCGGAGGCTCACCGATCACATGAAGCCCACATGGCAACAGTCTCGACTCGATCTCCATGATCTTGGAATACACCTTTCCAACAACAAGATCACGTTCTTTGCTTGAAATCTCCACACCTTCTTCAGGAAGATCCACATCTTTGTCAAGATTGCATTGCTTGGCTGTACTGATGATGGAGCTCACGATCTGCTGACCACGACCCGTGTCTTTGAGAGACTGATACGATGCAATCAACTCGCTCAGCTGCTTCAGACCCTTGTAAAGACCAGCATTCTCAGCAGGTGGAGTCAGGTAGCTTATGGTGTTGGCATAACTTCTTCTCTTGGCAATGGTGGCTTCTGAAGGATTGTTAGCTGCATAATAGTAGACATTCGGGATGTTCCCGATAAGACTGTCGGGAAAACAAGCATCACTCATCCCGACCTGTTTCCCAGGCATGAACTCCAACGACCCGTGGGTTCCAAAATGAAGAACAGCATCCGCTTTGAAGATCTTCTCAACATAAGTGTAATAAGCTGCAAATCCGTGATGTGGGCTTGCTGATTTTGAGAAAAGCAGCCTCATGGGATCACCCTCATACCCAAAAGTGGGCTGGACTCCGATGAATATGTTTCCGTATGCTTTCCCATAAACCAAGAGATTCTCCCCATCAGAATTCAAGTTCCCTGGAGGCTTTCCCCAGTTCTCTTCCAAGGCAGTGGCATACGGAGTCAGCTGCTGATACTCTCTCACTCCCATTTTGTATGCAACATTCAGATTTGGACTGCTGAACTGAGCCTCTTTGTCATGAAGAATCTCTTCAATCAACTCTTGAGAAGTCTCTGGAAGGCCTTCCACATTGTAACCATCTTTTTTCAGGTCTTGTAGCACCGAGAAAATGGACGCAAACACGTTCAGGTATGCAGCAGATCCCACATTGCCTTTGTCTGGTGGGAAACTGAACACCGTGATCGCCACCCTCTTCTCAGTCTGCATTCAAGTTTTACATCAAAATTAACTTTTTTTACTTCATTCATACTTTTCCTTACTTCTCTGTTTATTATTAAAAGAAAAGCACCACAAGGCATATGTGATGTGAGAGAGAGAAAAAGAGTAAGTAGGTACCTTTGTTTTCCTCTTCAGTTCTGCCCATCTGACTGCTCTGGTGCAGAGCTGCTCCACCCTCTTGTGAAGGGCATGGGATTTACCGGTTCTTGGGTCTCGTCCTGAGAAAACAATCGGCTCCATTCCTCCATCAAGTTCTGGAAGAGCAACCTGCAAAGCCACCTGAATCGGGTGAAGCCCCAAAGTGCTGTTCAGCCATTCCTCTGTCGTCTGGAACACAAGAGGCAACGCCACAATGTATGGCACATCCAGCTTCATCAGCACCTCGATTGCCCTTGGATGATCTTGTTTTGCGGGCCCTCCCACCAATGCAAACCCAGTCAGCGACACCACCGAGTTCACAAACGGCTTCTTTGTGATCGGGTCGATCAGATACTTCTCGATGGGACCCGAGAAATCAAGCCCACCCGCAAAAAGCGGAATCACCTTTGCACCTTTCGCTTCCAATTCCATAATGACAGCCACATAATGACTATCGTCTCCTGTCACGATATGACTCCTTTGCAAAACCAATCCAACGACAGGAGCATTCGGGTTCTTTAGCTTCTCATTTGTATCCCTTCTTGTATCATACCAATTCAAATACTCCTTCACGTCTTCATACATACATGGAGCCAATGGATGCCAGATTCCGCTATCCAAGAACATTACCGGATCCGAATACCCAATCTTCATCCCTTTCAAAGCCGGAACGTAAGACCCCGAAATCATCTTCACAAAATTCACCAAATTATCAGGGGACCCACCAAGCCAAAACTGCAGACTCAGGATATAAAGCCTCGCATCTTGAGCTTTATCACTCGGCAGATACTTCAACACCTTTGGCAACGTCCTCACCAGCTTCAACATCTGATCAGAAAACCCGGCCGATGACTTCTTCTTGTTCTTGAAAAGCTGGAAGAAGGGGCTTTTTGATTGCCCGAGTTGAGACATACTGAATGATCCCAATTTGTTCAGCCTCATAACCTCAGGCATCGAAGGGAACACCAACACCGCATCCATTCTGTCCCTCTGTTTCTCCACCGCATCCTTCACTTTCAACGCCAGTTCCTCCACAAAAATCAACGACCCGATGAAGATGTTTGCATCTTCAAGGTCTAAACAGAAGCTCTTGTAGTTATTTTCGTCTCTAAGCTCTTCGACCAGATACCCCACCACCTCATACGAAGCAAACTTGTTGCTGCTGTTCAGAGTCCTGACTGCAGCTGAAAGTGACGACTGGTACTGGGCTTCCAACACCACATACACGATTTTAACAGTCGGGAGGCCTTGCTTGTTTTCAGGTACGATCCGACGAACTTCCTGTGTTGTTTGGGTGAAAAGGCCGTTCCCGACAACAGCACATTTCACACCCAAACTGTGTGGTGTTCTTGAATTGGGTGAATGCGGTGAAGATTTTTTTGGTAGAAACGAGTGGAGAAAGTAGTGTTTTTGAGAAATTGAAGATAATTGATCGGCTTTGGTTGTGGGTAATGTAAATGGTGTTGAAATCAAAGATGATGCCATTTATATACAGCAAACCGCTCTGTAATTTGAAGTAAAAGAAAATATAAAAAGGGATAAATAAAGAAGGGTTGAGTTTAGTGTGTGTGAACTTAGCTCTGTATGTTGAGCTTATGAAGCTCGATAACAACAATGGCAGACCGTTTCTTTTTGTCTCCGTGCCCTTCTCTCTGTTTTTCTTGGGATTTCTGGATTATATATTCGAGTGAAGTGAAAAAATCGGAGTTGCATACTTGCCGGGTTAATGGTTTTGGAAGAAGACACGTAGGAAAGGTACGTGGTGCATGAGGTTGTCGTTTAGAGAGTATGTGTGTTTTTTTAGTGTGTGAGAGAGAAAATGGGGTATAAATGAAATCAGGGTCTATCTGAGAAGGGGGTATGATGATGATTTTTGGTGGGTTTTGATTGGTTGTTTGGGATTTTCAAAATCAATACGAGGAGGACGTGGATTTTAGGGAGTGTGGATGACAAGCGAGAAAGTAAAGTAACAACTCATATTATATTTATTTCATATTAAAATAATATTTATTTCATATTAAAAACTCATAAATCATAAATGATTTAGATTAAAATTCTCCAAACCAATCTGTTTAGTTAGATGTCTGTGACATGTCTACTCATCTAATTAAGTCAGTCAAATTTTTATAAAAATAGCTTGATCAATTATAATAAAGAAAACGGTAGTATACAATTATACGATAAAGTTTACAGCTACTAAAATAGTAAAATGTACTTTAAGTAATTCAAATTATTTTTAAAAAATATCTTGGTTGTGTGAGTTTTGATGGGGCCATGTATCATACGTTTGCACCAGTGGTTTGGTTCCGAAGGCTGAAGGCTCATCAGTTGCCTCTTTTTTTTTTAAGATTTTTTTTTTATTTTTATTATTATTATTATTATTATTTTTTTTTTGGGGGGGAGTAAAATTGGTTTATTAAGGAAGGTTGTAAATCATAATCATAATAAAAGGATTTATTGTATTAAATATAGTTATTAGATTTGACATCTCTCAAGTTTAGAACTTCCTTGCAAGGTTTTAAGAACCGGTGGTGTAGTGACTGGTTTTATGCTTCTATGCCGGAGAGAACCGGCTGGTTTTTGATATTTTCGGGTTGAACTGGTTGTAATGAACTGGTCAAATACCGTTTAAACCGATGAATTGAGGACCTGACTAATTTTTGGGCTGAAATATGAAGTACGGGCTTCACAACTTGCAGCAAATATAGCCCATTACAATTTCAATTGAATGTAACGCATAGTAGGTCGATTTCTTATGTCTCGTTATCTCCATGATAATACACAGTATTCCATAATCACGTCTCTCTTTTTTAATACATTACAACCTTCGTCTTTCACAGTTGCAACCTGCTACAAATAATAATTGGTTACATGTCTTTTTTTAGTTCAATTTTAATTGCTCACAACCTACGATCCGTACATGATTTTTTAATTAAGTCTATTGACAAAATCAATACATAAGTCCTATATTGTTTACTTCCACAATACATTATTTTAATTAATTTTGGCCATGAAGGAAACCTTACCCCACTATTTAAGTTTATTTTATATATATGGAACTTCAAAATTTTGTTTGGTTTGTTAATTTTAGTGTTAGTTTTAGTTTTTGTTATGTTGGATTGTAATTTTTCTGTTATGATCAACTTATGTTTTGTTATTCTAATTTTGAAATTCTTCTATGATTTTATAATACAATTCAAGATGAAATCTAGAGACAAACAACCAATGGAAACACAATCTCAATTTCAATCTAAACCTTTCGTTCAATCAAATGTAAGAACAAAGTGGTGCGTGTGCGACGAGAATTCAAATTTCTAAATTCCATAACTCCTGCGTATGAGCTCCATTTTCGACGATTCTTATATCCATGTGTAGGTATCGACGTGTACAACTTTCCTTTTGGTAGTTTTGGCTAATTCCAACTTTCATTTTTAGCATATATTTTCTACCTTTGATGATTTTGTAAAAATTATAACTCTCATACGGCTTTTGTTTTCGACGTTCTCGGTCTCAAAATTCCTACTTTGAGAAGTACTATGTTTTTCTTTTTGGTGACTTTTGCTAGAAGTCAACCGTTCTCTTTGTAATTTTCGACGTTTTAACTTTTTATGCACGATTGATTCCAATATATAGTAAAAACTATATCTCCTCCATGATAGGTCGGATTTTTACGAAATTTATATTTTTGGAATCACGTTGAGGCGTACATTCTGAATATGTTAACCTGCTCATAAGACGACACAATTTTTCGCGCACTTATTTTTGAGCCTATTTGTCGTAATAATCGCGTTTGGTTAGGACGAAATCGATATATATATATATATATATATATATATATATATATAGAGAGAGAGAGAGAGAGAGATGTAGGTTCCGTTGAGATTAAAAATAAAATAGAGATATTGAGATTCAACATCAGCCAAATATTTCACATCTGCCGCTCTAACCCTCCAGTGTACTGGTGCGGAAGACCTGTTATAATCATAAATGATTATATAACGTCACCCGTTCCTTTTTCCTCCGCCCCCATCCCCACCACCGCAACCGCCACCGCCACAACCACTACCGCCACCTCTAACACCAGCAGATCCCACCACTGTCACCTACGTCACTTATACCACCACCACTTCTGTTATCACCACCTCTTCTACCACCAACTGTCATAATCGTATATGATTACTCTGTGAACGGACATATATGTATAATCATTTATGATTAAGCATATACGTAGAGACATGTATAATCATATATGATTATACCTCTCTGCCATGTAATCATTTATGATTAGGCATACCCCACTGCTGCAGGTGTGCTGGAGCGCTAGAACGGAAAATGAGAAATATGTGGTTAAGATTAAATCTCAAGATCTCTACTGTTTTTTTAATCTCAGGTGAACCATCATATATATATATATATATATATATATATATATATATATATATATATATATATATATATAGAGGTAGGTTCAAATGTTTCCCACATCTATTGTGTGCCAGAATGCACCAATAAGAATTTAGTAAAAAATATATGTATATTAAATGATATCCATACTTATAATTTTTTTTATGGAAACTAATTAAATTCGTCATTAATGTTAACAATAATATTTTTTTCAGAATGAATTCGTATCTAGAAGAATGAGAGCGTATTCTAGCAGAATGAGAGTGTATTATACTAGAATATACTTTTGTTCTTCATATTCCATACAAATTTATTGTATTTTAATTGAATGAGTCACGAAACAAAAAACGAATTCATAAATAAAAACCTAGATGCGAATTCATTCTGAAAGAATGTTATTGCTGACGTTAATGATGAATTTAATTAGTTTCCATAAAAAAATAATTATAATTATGGATATCATTTAATATACATACAATTATGAAAATCATTTAATATCTATCTTTATTTAATTAAATAATTATTTAATTTTACTAAATTCCTATTGGTGCATTCTAGCACACAATAAATGTAAGAAACACATTAACCTAACCCTATATATATATATATATATATATATATATATATATATATATATATATATAATACTAGAATACTACATTATTGTCCTATTACACTTTATTGTCTACGTTGATTCCTAACGGCGATCAGTGACGCTTTTGCCTCGGTTGTCACAATAATGTCAATCACGAAATTCAGACGAACTCATTCTCAAGTTATTACTTTGCTAACGTACTTCTTTTACGATGGATGGTAGATGCATATTAATAGTGTGATTTTTTAACAAAGTAATGTGTGTGTTAGGAATATATGTCTGAGATTGTGTGCAATGTTGTTGTATGACTCTGTTAACATCCGAAATGTCAATCCGGAATATCAGTATGGAATATGTGCATTGGATTGCGTGACCTTCAGTGTTCATGACCCATTATAGTTAAGAGTGACATTAAAGTTACTTATACAACTCCAGAATAACAACAAATTAACCCATGCCATGGACTTCAGATTTAGTGAGCACGCTCGTTCGGTCTTGGATAATCATTGGTGATGATATTGTTGTCACCGATCTCCCATATTTGATGTATGGATCACTTTGGGTCCGCTTCAAAAATATGTTTCACTATAAGTTATCTCGTAGAGAGTATCGAATAGAAGAAGAAGTCAAGAGTAAGTTTAAAGACATAAGATCAAAGGTGAAGACGTTTAACAAACATAATTAATTGCTATTAAAAATAAATATTCGGTTACACAGGGATTAAAACAACCATCAATGGGTATTATATGTCCAGTTCAGATGGAAGGGGAACAAGATGCATATTTTGCGTCTGGTATGTACATAAAAATACATCAGTCTGATAATATATCTGAACTACATAGGAAAAAATCTGTAATGTTTGAATAACGTGATGCTGTAATAGCATGACCACATGATATGCTAAGACTGCACCATTTCCCACATGAACATGTGTAGTTGTTTAGATATACAACACAAGTTTTTTCTAAAATAAAAAACTTGAAAAATGTCGGACGTGATATTACTGAACAAACTTGTGCATCCTCCTCTGAAGCACCATCTCGACATACAGGGTGAGTACGTTAGTCAATCTCCCTGAAAAATAAACATTATAATTTATGTTAATTTTACAACTAAATAATAATTTAGTATTTATATATCATTTTACCTCCCATGTGACTACGTTGAATAAAAATCCATTGAATGTAGTCACATATTACCTCAATAAGCGTTAATTATCATTACATTGTGTTTATTAACCGATAACACCAGAATGAATTGTGGAATATCAACGTTGAGTACATTCCAACAGATGTTGGGAAATAGAGTATTTCTCATTTCACATGACCTATGTTGGTAAGCACCTCACATGCAATAAGGGTTAACTAACAAAATGTTTCTTGAAAAACAGACATAGTATATGATTTGCATGTGTGCCAGAAGAAAGGTTCAAATGTTCTGTTTCGACCATCTCTTGTATGCACATATAATGCCACACTCATACAACAATAGTCATTATAAGAATTAGGGAATACCTGACCTAGGGATGAAGTTATGGCATCCTCCATATTGGTTATGAATGATATTTACCTGACCTAGGGATGAAGTTATGACATCATCCATGAAAGCTTCCTTCAACCTCATGAGGAACATCATATAAGAGTCGACATTATTTGCCACACCAAGAAAGAAAGCTATAGGTAAGATCTGGATGTTTCTGTTTATAGCAACCACTATGAACATTGTGTAGGTAGTCCCCTCTTAGAGAAACGTTACCTGTAAATATGACAAACAACAAACAACCTATGAATGCATGAAACTGTATTTTTTTTAGGAAAATAAAACAATAAGTTGTAAAAAGATTATACATTTTAACTATACAATTAAAATTTGGAGCAAAGTTATTTTACCACGCATCCAATAGCCAGAAAACAGAGTTGGAAACAATCCATGACATTAGTTTTGATGTTCGTGTAACTATGATGGTTCGTCCGCTGAAGGTTGTGCATGTAAACATGCAAGTTTGAAAAGTTTTCTTCGTGGTCGTTGTCTAACAGTTATAATAGAGAATTATGGATTTTGGTTGTAGGTGAATAATTAAATGGAATATCACGTGTTATATAGCAAAGTAAAACCTAGTTTTTGTGTGCCCGAAATGTCATATCTGCATGTACAGTTTTAACTACCGTGTACTCTGAAATTGATTATGTTAGCTTCCAAAATCCAAACTTTGCCTACCACCAAACACTATGAAATAAATAATACTTCTCTATAATGCTCTATTCTAAAGAAAATGATCAATTTTCCAAAATTTATAAAAGTTTAATATTATTAATAAATTACTTATTTATAACGGTTAGGTACTCATTTATAACATTTATAAAAGTTAGTTACTTAATTTCCTTGTTAATATTATTTGTAATTATGTCAAATTTATAATATATTTAGCTTATTTCCATTTAAACAAAAGTACGAAAAAAAAAAAAAACCGAACCGAAACCTAACTTTGTGAACCGGAGACGAACTCAAAGCTATCCTGGTCCCAGCTACAACCCTACGGTTGTGTCCCAACTCCCAACTTCAATTTTGAATTTGACGCCAAGAAAAGAATTGCCAATTGCCAAATGCACTTTCAACTTTCAAGGACAAAAAATTAAAGAAAGAAAATAATGGGGACACAAAAAGGGAAAATCGAAACGAAAAGGAAGCGTTCGCAGGTGCCCTTGTCACCGGATCTCTGCAAAGAACTTCGCCTTTTTTGATTTTTTCCTTCTCTACGGGCCTGCATGCCTCGTTCATTCTCACCTTCCTATAATCTCCTTTTCAACTACAACTTTGAATTTTCATTCATATATCAAGATCATAGAAGAAACCCCGTCCGGAAAAGATTTGAAAACAACCTGTAAACACCAATTATTGAGCTCTTTTAGTACCCCCATTCCTCTTTCTCTCTCTTTCTCCATCAATTATCTACTTTACCCTAATGTTTCCTCTTTCAAAACTCAGCACATTGTGATCGTTTTGGCGTGAGAAATTATTTGGGTGTTACCCAGGTACGTTTTCCTTCTCATCGATTGATTGTTTCACTTGTTTATATGTCGTCAAATATTTTGATGCAGTTCCCTGATTTCGATTTGAATTTGATCATCTTTTCCAAAAAGTTAGGAGTACGGAAAATTGCTTGTTTTGCATATATGTATGTTAGATGATGCTGCTTGTTTTGATCTTATCACGACATTGGCTCTTATTAAGATTTTTGATCATTGGTTGAATATGCTAAAGGTGATAGTCTGATAGATATAGAAAACATGTCAATGAGCTCTCTTTTTTCAGGAAAACCAACTCCCACAAATACAACTGACTTACTGATTGAAATCGCAGGGCCTTGAAACCTTGGATGATCTTCTTCTCAATCCTCGTTGAAACAAGTTATAACACAGGATTTCTGCACCATGTCTATCAGAGTTCTGGAGCCTGCATTTCAGGGAGTTGGTCAGAAAGTGTATCCTTATTGAATTTCTAACTTTTATAATATATACAAATTTTCACATATGGATATTGTTACTTTACCTCCATTGTAAACAGTTGTGTAGATTTTTTTTCCCTTAATTCCTTGTAGAGGGATTGAAATATGGAAAATTGAGAACTCACAACCAGTACTTTTACCAAATTCTGACCATGGTAGATTCTCCTCTGGTGATTCATACATTGTCTTGAAGGTGCTTATAACCTCCAAAATTTTATCTTTTTTCTTCTGTCCTTTTATCTCAAGTGGTATAATTCTATTTCAACAATTTGTTTATTTGCAGACTGCTGGCAAGGCAGGTGCATACACTTACAATATACATTTCTGGTTGGGAAAAGATGCTAATCAGGTATTTCATTCTACGTTTTTTTGAAAATTTCTTGTGTGTATATCTGTAATAAATAGTCAAATTCATGATGTAAATTAGGATGAAGCTGGAGCAGCAGCTGTAAAAGCTGTTGAGCTTGATTCAGTTCTTGGCAATCGTGCAATAGAGTATCGAGAACTTCAAGGTCATGAATCTAATAGGTTTTTGTCATACTTTAAACCATGTATAATTCCACCTGAGGGAGGTTTTGGATCTGAAGTCAAAACACCCGCAGAAGAAGAAAAAGAAAAAGAAGAAGAAGAAGAAGAAGAAGATGGAGAAGAAAAAGAAGAAAAAGAAAAGCCTGAACCACGATTGTACACATGTAAAGGAAAACGAGTTGTCAGATTGAAACAGGTGCATATATAATTCAAACATATTTTAGATCAATTGTTAATTCATCTTTTGAAACATCTTTCTGCTCTTTATTCAGGTCCCTTTTACTCGGTCCTCATTGAATCATGATGAAATCTTCATATTGGACACTAAAGATAAAATCTTTATGTTTAATGGGGCCAACACGAATGTTCAAGAAAGGTTCAATGCATTAGATGTTGTTCAGATTATGAAGGAAAGATATCATGAGGGAAACTGCAATGTTGCAATTGTTGGTAGGGCACTTGTTAGTCAAGTTCTATCCCTTCCTTGTTCATTACCTTTTTGCAATATTTATGATTGGATGATCTATCAATTGACAGAATGTATACATTCAATTATCCATCCATCATCATTGTTATTAACTTATTATTATTATATTCTGTTTTTCATTCTCTTAATATGTTGCAGATGAGGGAAAGCTACAATCAGAGGGGCCATCAGCTGAATTTTGGGCCTTCTTTGGTGGATTTGCTCCTATAGGCGGCAAGAAAGTAGCAAGTGATGATGATATAATTCCTGAAAAAACTCCCCCAAAACTTTACTGGTATAAATTCCACTCTTTCAGTTGTAACATGTAACACATACTAGTTACTCTTTTGGTCAATTAGGGTACATTAAATTAATCTATGAATCTTGAAACTGTTCCAACTATTTTGAATATGCAGCATTGTTAGAGGTCAATTTCAGGAAATAGAAGGCCAACTTTCAAAATCATCATTACATAATGACAAATGTTATCTTTTATACTGTGGCACCGATTTGTTCATTTGGGTTGGTCGAACAACACCATTGCCAGATAAAAAATCTGTCATGAACGCTGCTGAGGTTCCTCCCTCTTATATCTTTTACTATCTTTTATCTTGTGTATCTGTTATTGATTCTCATTCTCCGCTATATAATATAAACACCATCTGTAGGAGTTTATTCTCAAAGAAAATCTGCCAAAGTCAACTCCTGTAACCCGCATGGGTCAAGGTCATGAGACAAGTTCATTTAAATCCAACTTTGTGTCTTGGTCAGCAGCTTCAGCAGCTTCTGTTCCTGAGGAAACTAGAGGAAAAGTAGCAGGTAAATTTGTTATGTATTTTTGTTACATGGGACATGGCTGTTTGGATTTTTTAGGGCTATTTTCGACTTTTTCTAAAACTAGCACTCTTGTTCTAATTACTAGCTCTGCTGAAGCAACAAGGTGCTTTTGTCAAAGGTCAGACAAAAACGGATCCTGTAGAGGAGGATGTTCCACCTTTGCTTGGAGAAAATGGAAAAATTGAGGTTTCAGATCATAAACTTGTTGCTACATTTGGATTCAGTCATTTATTGTACAATGATTAAATAAATTTTGGGGTTTAGGTATGGCGTATTGATGGTGAAGAAAAGACGGAATTACCCAAGGAGGATATTGGAAAATTTTATAGTGGAGATTGCTATATTTGTCTTTACTCCTACCATTCTGATGAAAAGAAAGAAGATCACTACCTGTGTTGTTGGATTGGGAAGGATAGCATCCAGGTAAACTAAAACCATATTATTTCTTTTCTTTAAAAAAATAAAAATAAATAATTGTGTATTTGGGATGAGGACTTGATATGTTGTCTGATCTCAGGAGGACCAAAAAACGGCTGTTCAACAAACTACTTCAATGTTCAACTCTATGAAATGCAAACCTGTTCAGGTATCATAAATATAATAGCTTTTTGCTTGTTGCACTGCTGATTATATATGAATTTAATTTTGAAATATTACTATCTTATTGTAGGGTCGAATGCATCAAGGAAAAGAGGCACCACAATTTGTTGCTATCTTTCAGCCTATGGTTGTTCTCAAGGTACTCTCTTCCACTTGTAGTAGTTGTAAAAGATATATATAGGTTTAGAAGAAGGGTGTTAACAATGGTAAATATTTGGTTTTACTTTTTACTAGGGTGGATTGAGCTCTGGTTATAAAAACTACATTGCAGAGAAAGGACTGCATGATGAGACCTACAGTCCAGACACAGCTGCACTCATTGAAATATCAGGAACTTCAGTGCATAATAATAAAGCTCAACAAGTAGAGAGGGTATTCTCTAGGAATATGATCCACTTTCTATTATTTTCATGTATCATGTGATTGTTGAAGGGATTTAGTTCAACTAAGACTTGACAATGTGCATACATAATCTCATTCAGGTTGCAACATCTTTAAATTCCTATAGCTGCTTTATCCTACAATCCAGCACAACAGTTTCTACCTGGTATGGAAACCAGAGTACACCTGAACAGCAGCAATTAGCAGCAAAAGTTGTTGAACTTTTGAAGGTATGTTTTTAAATTATCTATCTTTCATCTTTATTTACTTTTATACCCCTTTCCAATCCTTGATAGTTTATTCAACTCCTTTATTTTTTTTCTTATATCTTTAGTCTGGAGTGCCTGTAAAATTCTCTAGAGAAGGAAAAGAGAGCTTAGCTTTCTGGCTTGCACTTGGTGGAAAACAAAGCTACTCAAGTAGCAAAGTAACACAGGAAATCATCCGTGAACCTCACTTGTTTGAAGTAATAAGCAATAAAGGTTTCAAAACCATAAACCATCTATCTTTCACATGTCCATTATTAATTCATTCATTTTTGCTGATTATATCCACCAACTAACTGGTTTTATCATCTTATTTTCCTCTGTAGGGAAGTTAGAGATTGAAGAAGTTCACAATTTTGAACAAGATGACTTGTTTCCAGAGGATGTCTTGATATTAGATACACATGCTGAGGTCATCGTTTGGGTTGGTCATTTATCACAGTCAATGGAAAAACAAAACGCTTTTGAAACTGGCGAGGTACATATAATAATAATAATAATAATAGTTATACAAATCCAAAAATTATACGTTTTATTGGTTGATATGTTTTTTTAATAAGTTGATTTCAGAAATATGTAGAGTTGGCTGCATCTATGGATTCCTTGTCCCCACATGTTGTATTATACAGAGTAACAGAGGGAAACGAACCTTGCTTCTTCACAACATATTTCTCATGGGATCCTGCAAAAACTACTGTATGTATATATATATATCATGTATTAATAATTAATAATTAATAATTAATTTGTATCTCATTTTTCTCTTTCTCAATGGAACCAGGTTCACGGAAACGCATTCCACAAGAAGGCTGTGCAACTCTTCGGCTCAGGCTGTGTAGCAGAGGTATTTCTTGTATAAAAAGTTTTTTTTTTTTTTTTTTTTTTTTTTTTTTTTTTTTTAAAGTGGCCCCTATCATATTATTTAATTACAACAGAGCCAAGATGTTAAGCCCCCGGGAAATAAACTTAGTGGGGCGACCCAAAGAGCATCAGCCATGGCAGCTTTAACCTCTGCTTTTTCAAAATCATCTACTGCTCCTAAAACTCCTCAACATGGACCACCTCCAAGAATGCTAGCTCGTGGGTCCCAGAGAGCGGCGGCAATAGCCGCCTTATCCAACGTCCTCACTGCTGAAAAGAAGGGACCACCATCTGACCACCATTCCCCTCCTCATAGGCACAGAAAACTTTCATCATTAGAATCTGCCTCTGCCCCTGTCTCTTCCTCTACCTCACCTGTTAATTTTGACCAAGGTAATCACTAATCACTAATCATATATATTATTATATTTAACATTTTCCTATAAAATATAACGTGACAAAGAATCCATGCTTCTATACAGCTCCATTCAGGAGTGGAAATGTAACTCCTGTGAGAAGTGGGAATGTAACTCCAGTGAGGAGTGAAAATGTAACTCCAGTGAAGGGTGAAGAAGCCTCTGATGTTTTTGGCAATAACGAGGTTGCAGATGAGACATCTGAGCCGAATGCAGAGACCAATGAAGAGGAACCTTCAAATAAAGAAACAACAGATGAGAATGAAAATGGTGGTGAAGACATTCAAAGTACATATAGTTATGAACAACTCATAGCAAAATCAACCAACCCTGTTATTGGGATTGATTACAAGAAGAGAGAGGTAATGTTGGATGTAGATATGGTTTTAAGAAAACTATTATTTAAATGATGATCTGATATTTGTTGTTGGGTATGATGTTTCAGATGTATCTCTCCCCGGAAGAATTTGAGGAAATATTTAAGATGTCAAAACAGGCATTCTATCAGTTACCAAGATGGAAGCAAGATCAGGTTAAGAAGAAAGTTGATCTCTTTTAGACATTCAAGTCTTTGAAAAATAAATGGTACCCTTTTTTACCATATCTATTCTTTTGATTCTTTGCTGGTGTAGTTTTTTTCAGGACTACCCGATGAGTTCATTCTTTTGATTTGCTTGCTATGTTTCTCAGTTTGATTTATGTTTGAGACCCTTTCACATTGTTTTGTATAGATATAATGCATTCTTATTTGAATTATAATATTGAGGTTAGAAAGCATGGTGTTTGATGTTCTTACATCGTTATGTGGTTGTGGTGTAACAATTATCAATCGAATCCCGAAATTAACTAGTTTACTTATAACATTTGCTCTTTTAATTCCAATTAATTTGGTAACAACGTTATTGGGGTCTTGCTCCATTACTCATAGAACAGAAAATGATGCTCTTTTGTTGGGGATCCATACAATTACCTTTGCAATCCAAACATATACCAAAGAGATATCAAACATCCGGTCTCATAAACAAGTTTAAAACCCAACAACGAAACGGATAATTAGAATGCAGAAACACGATAACAATGTTTAAAAGTGAGAACAAAACATAACAAGATTAAGCAAATGTAAATAGCAAGCAAATAAACTTACTAGACACAAACATTTAACATGGTTTTACAATCAGGGTGATTATGTACATCTATGTGGAGAAACAAACACCTTATATTATTAATCAATAATGAAACAGGGGTTATAAATCACTTACAAATAACCAAATGAAGAGAGAAAAACTAGCTATAAAATGACTAAATTTTTGTATCTAAAGAAGAAAACTCATCAGAAGAAAATGGCTATTCGGTCGCTACTTCATGTGGTCATACCAAATGGCCATTTTTAGTAAAAAAATCGTCACTTCAAGTGGCAACCATGTGGCGAATCTAGCCTAATCCACAAAACTCAAATTATGGTTACTTGAAGTAGCCGACAGTTGGTTAGGGTGGCAAACTTGAGCTGCCGGAAATTCTTTCATTGCTTTCCCAAAATTTTGAACGGTTTATACGAAGCATTGTGTATCTCCCAGAAACAACACTCCACCTTGATATCATTGCACACACAACTTCGAAACAAAAAACCCAAATTTCTGGAAACACTCAAATGGTTGTGTAAAGATAACGAAGTTTATCATAAACTATAAACAATACAAACATACCCACAACCCAAAAGAATCAATAAATCCAAAACTAACCCCTAAAAGTCGAAAAAGTATATGTCCAAAACTCAAATACCATAAATGTTACCATGAGCTTCGACATGGCCATCACCGGAAAAACAACTTGCACTATGTTCCAAAATGGCCGAAGCCAAACAAATGACATACCTTATGAAACGAAATTGATCAAATCTCAAACCAAACCCGAATACACAACGAAACATCTCTCCCTCAAATGTATTTCGACCCAAATGGATGATCTCCAAACTATTCTTAAGAATCACCCCAGATGAACCTTCTTCAGTGATTGCAAACCTTTTCAACCTACAAAGCAAATAGAAAAGATTTCCAAGATGTAGACATGTTTTTGTTCTAGAACTAGACCTGAGTAACAAACACCAACAATTATGAATTACACATGTCAAGTATAATCCACTACCATCCAAATCAAACACAACCCAAACATCACTAAGAAGTATGCAACATGCATAATGAATCTTTGTTCCTCCAAATCCACCAAAGAATCTCTCCTTTAAAGATGAACAAACAACCAAAATCAAGCCATTTATTAAGTACTTATAATATAAATCAAGTCCAAAAACCTACTTTATAAGTTAACTTAATTCATTTTAATCATTAAGTAACATTAATGAGGTACTAAGGAATCTATGATGGTGATTTGGGTTAAATTGGGCTTAGTTAAAATTTTGACATGGGCAAAAACGACACATGGCCCGTGTGAAATATGCATTGGCATACAGATGACTCGTGTGACACAAGCCATGCCAATGTGTGAGTTTTTGCTCAATTGGGTAATATACTTTGGTGTATCCGCTCACAAACATTCTATAAGCCCTCATATTGACTTTAAAGGATGAAATAAGTTCTAGTAACTAATTTTACAACTCAACTACATATTATTTCGTTAAGAGTCTCATTATTTCAAAGTTTGAATGAGTTTGATGGAAGTCGTCAAACTTCCAAATTAGCCTTTAAGTTTCATTTAACCTAAAAAATCATCTAAATTGATTCTAATTATCATAATCGACTCAAATGACATCATAAACATGTTATTGACCTTTTAGAAGAAAAAAACTTAATTACACACGGATATCTATCTCAAGTGTGACGATCTAGTGATTTGAACAACAAAACTTAGGTAGTGTTTGGTATGCATTAATCTGACCTGGTCATGGAATGGATCATTAAGGTGGAATAACAAAAATCTTGTTTGGTTGGCATAAGAAATGAAATGAAGTATTTATCACAGAATGTGATTCCTTCATGGATGATTTGCATTTCATGGAAGATGTGTGTTTTTTTTCTTTCTTTCTTGGAATGGAACGATATACAGTTATAGTTATAAATTATTTTTATTCATATCGTTTTCAATAATATTAATCTTAAAAAAAAAATTAAACTTCAATATATATATATATATATATATATATATATATATATATATATATATATATATATATATATATATATATATATATATATATAGTCAAGATCAAATAAAAAGGAAATTTTTGGTAGGAAGGTAAGAAGTTTTTTTTCTACATATTTTTTTCGCGAACAAACAAAATGAATCATTAGATGATTTTCATTGCATTTCGCGAACAAATAAATAAGAAATAAATTTTTGGTAGGAAGGTAACAGTTTTTTATTTATAATTGTATTTCAAATTTTCATTGCATCTAGTCCTTTTCTAATATTTTTTTAGATCATAGATAGTTATTTTTAAACTACTTGTAAGTATGTATTTTAAACTAAATAAAATTTATTTATATGCAATTTGTATAACCGTACACCTTTCGTTAATCAATTATTATTATTATAAAATAATATTGTTTTCTTTATTTATCAACTTTACATTACTTAGGTTTATATTTATTGATAAAAAATAGCATGTTTGAATGAAATTTCATCATTTTGATCCAACCAAATATGACAATAGAATGTAATGGTCTATTTTATTATCTTGCATATTTCATTATGTTATCTATTTCATTCCTTAGTCATTACATTCCATAATACCAAAAGTGATGATTCTCGCTTTTCTTCTTGTGGAAATACGCCTTCCAAAACTGATAAGTTCTGCTTAGTTTAAGGGCAGATTGTCTTTCCAGCAATACATGTCTAATTTGGTCGTTTTGGGTCTAAAAAGGACACCGGATCTAAAATGGGTGTATCAGGTTTAAAAAGGACACCATGTCTAAAATGAGTGTTTCAGGTCTAAAAAAGACTTGTTCCTGAAATGCAATTGCTCCATTATTGAAAAGCCAAATTTGAAATTTTTGGCAAAGCTTTATTTCTTTGTAGCTTAAAGTGAATGCAAGTTTCCTGGAAGAGATAGATCATAAAATTAATTGAGAGAGTTCTTCTTCTCCCCCTTTTAGAGCTTCCTTTCTAGGGTTTCATCCCTTAATCACCAAATCACCATTTTAGCTCATTATAATCTATTTGATCAAACTTTGTAAATTCTGAAATATTTTAGTGGATTGGTTCTCGGCTTCCTCCGCCCGTGGTTTTTTCTTGTGATTCAGATTTCTAATTTGGCACAGAAGCAATGATCCCCAGTGAAGTGGTGATCCCCACAACAAGATACCTACTCCAAAACCAAGAGGACAACAATAGGATCCTGGCCCAGGATCTCGACACCATAGATGAACTTAGGGATCTTGCCAAGATCCGTATTGCTGCTCATCAACAAAGGATTACCAGAGCATATAATAAAAACATAAGGATCATGAGATTCCAAGTAGGAGACTTGGTACTAAGAAAAACTTTCCAAAATACCAAGGATCCTAGTGCAAGTAAACTAGCTCCTAAATGGGAAGGATCATACCTTATAGATGCTGAAGCAGGTAAGGGGGCATATTGGTTCGCCACCTTAGATGGAGATATATTGCCAAGATCCTGGAATGTGATACATCTCAAATATTATATTATATAAGTAAGGTCAGTTGTTTCTTGATACACTCAAGGTATGCATGCTTTTTTATCCTTTATCCTCCATTTTTCATTATTTATTTTCTTCAAATAGCATTACTAACTTAAGCATCAGAGGGGAGTTAGTTAGGCTAACGCCCACCCTTAGCTAACGTTTATTACATGCAGAGACTAAAGCATCCCGACGTTCCAGGATCTTGACCTCTAAGGATCCTAACATTTAAGGATTCTGACATTCAAGGATCCGGGTGCTTAAGGATCCTAACACTTAAGGATCCTGACTTCCAAGAATCTTGAACATACGAACTTTCAAGGATCCAGGTGCCAAGGGACCACTAAGAGCCCCTTAACTAAAAACATCCGATAATTCACTATATGAATCTCCTAAGAATAGAGACTGGTCATCTCTCCTACGAATAAGGGTACTTAATCCCCTCTAAGGTTTAAAGAGTTAATTACCTCTTTCACACGAGTTAAGGTTTATACACATCGCTTGGATGCACGATATCTAACTATGGAATGAGAATAATGGGATCATTTCACGCTTCAGTGACTTGGCAACCCTCTTGTTTCTGAACATAAGTTAAGATCCCGAAGTTTGAACCTAAGGTTAATAACATTTACATGTTATCTCAAGTTAGGATCTTCCCCAAAATATACCTAAGGTTAATAACATTTACATGTTATCTCAAGTTGGGATCTTCCCTAGAATATTCCTAAGCTCTATAACATTTACATGTTATCTTAAGTTGGGATCATCCCTAGAAAACTCCTATGGTTTATAACATGTTGGGATTTTCCCCAGAAAATATATAAAGTTTATAACATTTTCATGATATCATACGGTTTGGAATTTTTCCCAATAACTCAAAAAAGATTCATAGCAAAGACTTTCCTCAAGCTAAAGTTAAGGATCCTTCCTGAAATTTGACAAAATAAGTGAAGATCCTTCCGAACGAGCTTCTAAAATAAAGATCCCTTCAAGCATCAAGTTCATACGAAGACAAGGAGTTCACAAATTCAAACTTTTCCTAAGATCACCAGGTTTCATCTATCCTTATTCTTGAAAAATTCTAAGTAAAGTTTGAGGATCCAAAAATTTTAGGATCCTAAACGAAGATTATTTGGCTACCAGAACTTAATTCTTTGAGTTCAGAAGGATTACTTATAATTTGCTAAGTGATTTTTTAAGATTATTTGCAGGAACTAAATTCTTCAGGATCCTAGTGATCTAAGGATCCCACTATCACAAAACAATTATGCAGGATGATCAAAGGAAATATATGAAAAGAAAATACAACCACTGTATTCAAAAAAGGGGGTTGTGCACCAACCCACCAAAAGTTAATTGTCTTACATCATTAACTAAAACCAAAAGCTACCCAAACTATTTTTTTGCAGGCCTAGACCTTAGCCTGGTCATCATCGGTCGCGTTCTTCTCCTTCTCCTCCTCTGAAGGCTTAGACCCAGGATCCTCAATAGCAGTGGCAGGCTTGCCGGTTATTTTGGTTAATGCCTCGCGTCATCCAACTACATTCCAGGATCCTGAGTTCTCAAGATCCTCCACCATCTTGATCTTGGCCTCCCAGATAGCCACCGCAACACTCGCCTTTACATCGACAATAACTTCCTCGATTTCCAGGATATGCTCCTCTTCCTTCTCGGCCTTCTCTTTGATCAGAAGCTCGACTGTAACATCCGGATTCCCAGGTATGTCATTGTAAGTATTTATTTTGAGGATCATTGACCTACTCGACGAGTTGGCGCTATAACTCGCCGAGTAGAGTTGGGCTGGCCACATGGGTTTAATGATCTACTCGACGAGTCGGGGAGCAGACTCGCTGAGTAGGCGCTGTGAGCTGAAACCCTAAATCCCCGGGTTTGGGTCCTATATAAGGATAAGTATAGCCTCATTTGCGGCTCTCCATCTGTGACCTTTCTTTGAGAGAAACCCTAATCGCCCCCCTTGAGCTTTTGAGAGAGTTTTGAGCCATTGTTTGAGATCTTTGGTGCATTTTGGTAGAGGGAAAGAGGATTCCAAGCAAGGATTGTGAAGGAGTTGCTAGATCTGCTGCTTTGGCGTCCAGGAGCTTCTGTTTAAGGTATAAAGCTCGTTCCTTTCTCTCTTGTATGGATAGATCTTATGGTTTTAGAGTTAGGGCTTCATTTCCATCTTATTTTGGGGACCTTAAAGGTTTTGAGCACCTTATTCGAAATAGACATCAGATTTGGACCTTGTGAGGTCCCTAGAGTCGAATGTCCCCTGCTTTATTCAGCCATGATAGCCCCTTGAATGAGAGACTTCTTCTTAAGCTTGTTCTTGGCACTTTAGCTCTTTAGTGTCATGCATGAACGTAAAGCTCAAAGCTTTACGTGACTTTTGAGCCTAGGGAGCCTAGATCTAGAGTTTGGAGTGATAGATCTGCCCTAAAACGTCTGAATGGGAATATAGACGGGATGCACTCGCCGAGTCCATGAGCTGACTCGACGAGTCGCTTGGGGTTTGTCCCGATAAGTCTGAGCACGCTGTGACTCGACGAGTAGGCGGGTCTACTCGAAATGTAGAGTTGGTCTTCATAGGGTCCCTGAGGGAACCAGGGAACTCGACGAGTCTCCCTAGTGCATGTTCAGGTTGGGCTGATCCATCAGATACTTCAAACTCTTGTGGTCCGTGTATGCCGTACACCGAACCCCATACAAATAATGGCGCCATATCTTGAGGGCGAACACCACTGCCCCCAACTCCAAATCGTGGGTGGGATACCTCGTCTCATGAGGCTTCAGCTGCCTCGATGCGTATGCTATCACGTGTCCCCTATGCATAAGCACCGCACCCAACCCCGATATAGACGCATCACAATACACCACAAAATCCTCCATTCCCTCCGGAAGGGCTAACACCGGGGCTTCGCATAATCTCTGGCGAAGGGTCTCAAACGAGGTCTGCTGCTCTAGACCCCAAGAAAAAGAAACGCCCTTCCGGGTCAATCTGGTGAGGGGAACGACAATCTTGGAGAAATCCCGGATAAATCTCCGATAGTAGCCGGCCAACCCCAGAAAACTCTTGATCTCGTTGGGGGATGTCGGCACCTCCCAACTCATCACAACCTCAATCTTGGCCGGATCGACCAATATCCCATTTTGATTAACGAGATGTCCCAAGAATTGGACCTCTCGTAACCAGAAATCACACTTGGAGAATTTAGCATAAAGCCTCTCCGATCTCAATACTCCAAGGATCTCCCTCAGGTGCTCCTCATGCTGCTCTCTGGATTTCGAATACACTAAAATGTTGTTGATGAACACAATCACCGATCGATCCAACATCGGCCTGCATACTCGGTTCATGAGGTCCATGAACGCCGCTGGTGCATTGGTGAGCCCAAAAGGCATCACCACGAACTCGTAATGCCCATAACGAGTCCCGAACGCCGTCTTCTGGATATCCTTGTCGCGCACCCTCATCTGGTGATATCCAGACCTCAAATCTATCTTGGAAAACCAAGACGCGCCCTGCAACTGATCGAACAGATCGTCGATCCTCGGCAAAGGATAACGGTTCTTGACCGTTAACTTGTTCAACTCCCGGTAATCAATGCACATCCGGTGTGAACCATCATTTTTCTTGACAAAAAGAATCGGCGCTCCCCACGGCGAGCTACTCGGTCAGATGAAACCCTTCCCCAACAGCTCCTGAAGCTGTGAGGATAACTCCTGAATCTCCGGTGGCGCAAGGCGATAGGGTGCCTTGGCAATAGGTGCCGCCCCCGGAATCAAATCGATGCGAAACTCCACCTGTCTCTCAGGAGGCACACCTGGCAACTCCTCGGGGAAAACATTCGGAAACTCTCGCACTATCGGTACCTCACCGACTGAACTCGGCCTCTCCGCGGCAACTCGCGTATCCATCACATAGGCTACAAACCCTCTATAGCCCTGCTGTAAACTCTGCCTCGCTCTGGCAGTCGAGAAAAATGTTGACCCAGATCGGGTACCCTCGCCATACACCGTAAGTACTCCCCCACTAGGGTCTCGTATGGTCACCAATTGACGCTCTAGTCGATAACAGCTCCAAATCGGCTCAACCAGTCCATTCCCACGATGACACAGATATCCCCCATCGCAATAGGTACCAGATCTATCGGGAACTCAACACCGAAAATCTAGAGTACACAACCTCGAATCACATCAGTAGCATACACCGCTCGCTCGTCGGCTATAGAAACTCACAGAGGTCGACTCAACGCCTCTCGTCATATACTGATGTGCTGACTAAACGCTACGGACACGAAAGATCGACTCGCACCCGAGTCAAATAAAACTAAAGCAGGTATAGAACTCACACGAAAGGTACCTATGCATACCACAATATAAGAATAATATCTCAAACTCAGTACAAGTAATCAAATGAATACATACCAACCACGACATCGGGCACTGCGCGGACCTCCTCCGCTGTCAACTGAAAGGCTCTCCCGCGAGCCTTCGGTGCCTCGGCCTTCGCTGGTCGGGCCTCGGTAGCTCTAACAGCAGGTGCAGATCCCTGAAGTAGTTGTAAGCACTCGGCCTTCCGATGGCCCGTATGGTTGCAGTGAAAGCAAACCGAAAATCCCTTGGGGCAATCCCTCGCGATGTGCCCCTCTTTCCCACACTTGTAGCACACACCCGCTCTGCACATCCCATCATGAGTCGTGCCGCACTTCCCACAAGTGCGTCCCTTCTGGCCTCTAGACCTCGAATCAGCGGGCTTTGCCCGCTTGGCTGCCGGTTGAGACTGAACCGGCTGCCTATCCCTCCTCTGAAACTCAGCCTCCTCCCTGGCTTGGGTCTCCAGCTCAATCTCCCTCTTCCGAGCATTTTCCTGGAGCTCGACAAATGTCTGGTATGTCGAGTTCGCCACGAACTCATGAATGTCTCTCCTCAGTATACTCAAATATCGACTCATACGTGCCTGCTCGGTAGACACATGCTCAGGAAAAACAACGACCTCTCATGAAACATCCGTGTAATCACAGTCACGGACTCCGTTCCCTGCTTGAGGGACAAGAACTCCTGGGCTAGTCGTTCCCTCTCCACCGGGGGAACATACTTATCTCGGAACATGGTGGTGAACCTCTCCCAGGTCACCGCTGTAATCTCTGATGTGGTGAAGTCAGCTGTCACAAACTTCCACCAATCCTTCACCCCCAAGCGAAGCTGGTTCAGCGCGAACCGTACTCTCAGATGCTCCGGTCAAGAACAGGTGTAGAAGCATCCCTCAATGTCAGAGATCCACCTCATCGCGACTATCGGATCCTGAGTCCCATCAAACTCTGGTGGCTTCGTGTTGCTGAACTCTCGGTACAGCAACGAGTCACCCCCCTGTGGCCTGGCAGCAGCGACGACTGCGGTGGCTGCAGCAACAACAGCCTCGGTAAGAGAAGCATACCGCTCGTCAAACATCTCAATCAATGTGGTCTTGATAGACCCAAACATCTCAGGAATCTCAGCTCGAATGGCTGCGGCCACCTCCTCGTGAATCAGCCTACGGATCTCCTCATCACTGGTACCACTGCCTCCTGGGTTGTGGCGCGTCCCAACCATGATGTCTCTGAAACACAACACAAAAGGAATCAGAGACTCGCTCGAGTATACTCGCACTCGATACTCAACCCTACTTGTTCTTTAGTACCCTAAGGATTCTTACTTGGACTGCTCACCGATCCGGTGTTTCTAGTAGTACGGGCCCTATACTACCTTCCACAACGCATCGGTATTCACCCCAAGTCCTCCTCCTAGGATCCCAGATCACAAGTACTCTATATCTCACTAAACTCAGGCTACCCTCCAGTAGACCACTCATAAGCTCCTCGCTGCTACCTACTCACTCTCGAAGTATCTCATAGTAGCAGTAAACTCCTAGGCTAAGGCATCACAGATCAGGCCACTCTAGTCCTAGATATGAATACCTAGCCTACTCTAGCATGCATAGCATATCACATAATATCTCATAACACATAATGTAAGGGTATTTTGGGAAATCACCGTTCAGGTGCTGGCTGATCGTACACACTGTTCCATTCTGCTTGTCTCAAAATCTCTTACTCTTTTAGAAAAATTGTTAGTGAGTTCCCCAAAATACCACAAACACGATGTGTACGAATCATGCCGGCGCCTTCCCGCGATCCTCGCTAGTACCTGAAACACAATCCACATAACACGGTAAGCATAAATGCTTAGTGAGTTCCCTAAAATACCACAAACTGCACATAAGCCACTCAAGGCTACAACTCGGTATGACCCTCTGGTTAAAGTGTCTCATCGAGACCCTCCAGTCCCGTAGCTCATTGGACCCTCCGGTCCGGTCTAGCTCGTTGGACCCTCCGGTCCGGTCTAAATCGTTGGACCCTCCGGTCCGGTCTGATCGAGGACCCTTTGGCCTCATAAGTCGTTGGACCCTCTGGTCCGGTCTATATAACACAGAGCATACATATAACACAAACAAATAAATCTCAAACATACACATACTCATAAGACCCTCCGGTCTGCACATAGATACCACTCTAGGTAATGTATAGTGAGAAGACTCACCTCAGATAATCTCAGAAAGTCTCGAACTCGGAATACTGATCTAGACTCCGCCTAATCACATAAAGTAATTTACCTCCAATTAATAACGATTCTCATAGGCTAGACTAATCCCTTCCTATAATCTCTCAGAAGAGGAAAAGTCCATTTTACCCCTCCAATGGTCCAAATGTCCAAATATTGACCAAACCCAAAAAGTCAACGAAAGTCAATTCTAGTCAACTGTCCAACTTTGACCAGACTCGTCGAGTGCACTAGGGAGACTCGTCGAGTTCCCTGGTTCCCTCAGGGACCCTATGAAGACCAACTCTACACGTCGAGTAGACCCGCCTACTCTTCGAGTGACAGCGTGCTCAGACTTATCGGGACAAACCCCAAGCGACTCGTCGAGTCAGCTCATGGACTCGGCGAGTGCATCCAGTCTATATTCCCATTCAGACGTTTTAGGGCAGATCTATCACTCCAAACTCTAGATCTAGGCTCCCTAGGCTCAAAAGTCACGTAAAGCTTCGAGCTTTATGTTCATGCATGACACTAAAGAGCTAAAGTGCCAAGAACAAGCTTAAGAAGAAGTCTCTCATTCAAGGGGCTATCATGGCTGAATAAAGCAGGGGACATTCGACTCTAGGGACCTCACAAGGTCCAAATCTGATGTCTATTTCGAAAAAGGTGCTCAAAACCTTCAAGGTCCCCAAAATAAGATGGAAATGAAGCCCTAACTCTAAAACCATAAGATCTATCCATACAAGAGAGAAAGGAACGGGCTTTATACCTTAAACTAAAGCTCCTGGACGCCAAAGCAGCAGATCTAGCAACTCCTTCACAATCCTTGCTTGGAATCCTCTTTCCCTCTACCAAAATGCACCAAAGATCTCAAACAATGGCTCAAAACTCTCTCAAAAGCTCAAGGGGGCGATTAGGGTTTCTCTCAAAGAAAGGTTACAGATGGAGAGCTGCAAATGAGGCTATACTTATCCTTATATAGGCCCCAAACCCGAGGATTTATGGTTTCAACTCACAACGCCTACTCGGCGAGTCTGCTCCCCGACTCGTCGAGTAGATCATTAAACCCAGGTGGCCAGCCCGACTCTACTCGGCGAGTTATAGCGCCAACTCGTCGAGTAGGTCAATGATCCTCAAAATAAATACTTACAATGACATACCTGGGAATCCGGATGTTACAAGAGGTTCCCCAGTGGAATTGGGAACAAATTTCGATGGATTTTATCACCAAATTGCCGAGGACCGCGAGGGGTGTTGATGCAATTTGGGTGATTATGGACCGGCTGACGAAGAGCGCTCACTTCCTTGCTATCAGTGAGAGCTCTTCTGCGGAGAGACTGGCAGAGACATATGTGAGAGAGGTGGTGTCACGGCATGGAGTGCCGATCTCGATTGTGTCAGACCGAGATGTACGTTTCACTTCCAGGTTCTGGAAGAAGTTCCATGAGGAGCTGGGTACGAGATTGCACTTCAGTACTGCTTACCACCCACAGACGGATGGACAGAGTGAGCGGACGATACAGACACTCGAGGACATGCTTCGGGCATGTGTCATGGACTTCGGTGGAAGTTAGGACATATACCTACCTTTGGCTGAGTTTTCTTACAACAAAAGCCACCATTCGAGTATAGGTATGCCTCCTTTTGAGCTTTTATATGGGAGGAGGTGTCGCACTCCCATCTGTTGGGGTGAGGTGGGGCAGAGAGTTATGGGCAGCACTGAGATAGTACTGAAGACGATCGAGCAGGTTCAGCAGGTCAGACAGAGGTTACTGACGGCGCAAAGTCGTCAGAAGAGTTACGCGGATAGGCGATGATCTGAACTCGAGTTTCAGGTCGGGGATTTTGTGCTCCTGAATGTTTCCCCATGGAATGGGGTGATCCGGTTCAGAAAGCGGGGCAAGTTGGGGCCTCGATATATCGGTCCGTTCAGAGTGACCGCCAGGGTGGGTAAGGTAGCATACCAGTTGGAGCTACCTGCGGAGTTGAGTCAGATTCATAACACCTTCCATGTGTCCCAGTTGCGGAAGTGTGTGGCTGATGAGATGGCAGTGATGCCATTAGAGGAAATTCAGGTGGATGCGAGCCTGAATTACATCGAGAGACCGATCGCGATCTTGGATCGAAAGGTGAAAGTTCTGAGGAACAAGGAAGTGCCCCTAGTTCAAGTCCAGTGGCAGCATCGGAGAGGGTCCGAGCTAACTTGGGAGTCGGAGTCGGAGATGCGGGAGCAGCATCCAGAGATATTTGCGAAGCATGACTTCGAGGGCGAAGTCTGATTCTAGTGGGGGATAATTGTAACATCCGGATTCCCAGGTATGTCATTGTAAGTATTTATTTTGAGGATCATTGACCTACTCGACGAGTTGGCGCTATAACTCGCCAAGTAGAGTCGGGCTGGCCACGTGGGTTTAATGATCTACTCGACGAGTCGGGGAGTAGACTCGCCGAGTAGGCGCTGTGAGCTGAAACCCTAAATCCCCGGGTTTGGGTCCTATATAAGGATAAGTATAGCCTCATTTGCGGCTCTCCATCTGTGACCTTTCTTTGAGAGAAACCCTAATCACCCCCCTTGAGCTTTTGAGAGAGTTTTGAGCCATTGTTTGAGATCTTTGGTGCATTTTGGTAGAGGGAAAGAGGATTCCAAGCAAGGATTGTGAAGGAGTTGCTAGATCTGCTGCTTTGGCGTCCAGGAGCTTCTGTTTAAGGTATAAAGCTCGTTCCTTTCTCTCTTGTATGGATATATCTTATGGTTTTAGAGTTAGGGCTTCATTTCCATCTTATTTTGGGGACCTTAAAGGTTTTGAGCACCTTCTTTGAAATAGACATCAGATTTGGACCTTGTGAGGTCCCTAGAGTCGAATGTCCCCTGCTTTATTCAGCCATGATAGCCCCTTGAATGAGAGACTTCTTCTTAAGCTTGTTCTTGGCACTTTAGCACTATACATTACCTAGAGTGGTATCTATGTGCAGACCGGAGGGTCTTATGAGTATGTGTATGTTTGAGATTTATGTGTTTGTGTTATATGTATGCTCTGTGTTATATAGACCGGACCAGAGGGTCCAACGACTTATGACAGAGGGTCCTCGATCAGACCGGACCGGAGGGTCCAACGATTTAGACCGGACCGGAGGGTCCAACGAGCTAGACCGGACCGGAGGGTCCAACGAGCTATGGGACTGGAGGGTCCCGCTGATACACTTTGACCAGAGGGTCATACCGAGTTGTAGCCTTGAGTGGCTTATGTGCAGTATGTGGTATTTTGGGGAACTCACTAAGCATTTATGCTTACCGTGTTATGTGGATCGTGTTTCAGGTACTAGCGAGGATCGCGGGAAGGCGCCGACATGATTCGTACACACTGGCTGAGGATTATGTTTTGAGATTCTGGGATATGTTTTATTGTGATGTTTTGATACACATGAGATTTTGAGATTTTTATATGAGTTTTGTTGTGTTGTGAAAAATGAAAAATTGTTTTAAAATTTTACGTCGTTACATCGACCCTCCTAAGAAGATCTTCATGGGTCGCCTTCCACTCATTCTCTCGTTCCTTCAGAACTCGCTCAGCTTCCTCATCCTGGATCCTTAGATCAATCACTGATTGGGAAACATGAGCAGAAACCTGAAATAAGTATGTTGTTATTAGAAACAAATAGAAATAAAAAACTAATGTTATACAAACACTTACTGCTTGGGAAAAGGAAAGCAAATTCTGAAGTGACTCTTCGGCTCCTAGATTCTCCAAGTTGATATCTGTGGCTTCTGAGGTCTTCCTCTTACGGGAACTTGGGGCCTTCACGGTGAGATCAATGAGAGGTTTCTTAGGAGGAAGAGGCAAGACAAGTTTCTCCCTTTTGACTGCAATCAGACCGCTAGACACATCATCTTCAAGGTTAGATAAAGCGAATAGAGCATTGGGACGAGAAGCCTTGGATCCTACACGTCATACAAGATCATCATCAATATGGGATTCTCATTTAGGATCCTCATAGATTCGAAATTACCACATAAAATATAAGGATCTTACCAGTTTTCATTGATGCAGTGGTAGGTGAGCCTTCTTGAAGACTGGGACAATCGAGCTTGAAGGACCTATCAGCCGCATGAACAACGAAGAGCTTCTCGATATTTTCTTCGGTATCCTTGGCAACAGGAATAAGTTCTTTGAACCTAAATGCTGCAAAACAACAGACAAGATGATGAAAGGTGAATATCAGGATGTCACACCCCCGAACCAGACGGTGGAAACGTCCGGGGGCTTGAGTGTGACTTTCAAACATTACAGTATCATCATAGAGTATATAATTGAAACATAACATCATCATCATCACACATGTAATATAACAACATTCATTGTTTACATCGAGTATTGTATTTGAATATTACATGCCAAAATGGTTAAAGTCTGATGAAATAACAAAACATCCATTAGTTTGTTCGTCCCAACTTGCTTCAACGATTTCCTGAGAATACAAGTTAATTTAAAAAGGTCAACATAAAAATGTTGGTGAGTTCATAAGCATGTTTGAGAAATTGATTTGTATAACTTTGCAATCACAAGAAAATCCTGTATTTTCTTAAAATAGTTTAGTATGTTTGTGTCCGATCTTGTATCAATGCATGTGTGTTTTTGATTAATAGAATGCCCAAAGAGAATGTAAATAGAATATCCCCAGGCAACCCGATGTTGCCTGTAAAAGAAGAAAAGAGAAAACTGCCGTACCAACCCCGAGGTTGAGTACCAGTATGAGTAAGTTTCCGAGTAATCCAAGAGAAAAGAGAATGGTCTTCCGCAAACTTCATAACGTTAATTCCTCTAAGTGAGCCGTCATAACCATACTAAATATTGACAATTTCGCCTGTCTTGGCGTTTGTGAACGCCGACGGAAAAATAAAATAAGGTTATAGTCACCCTAGACTGATGTAGTCTAACTGTAGCGAACAGCTCAGGTGTGGGGTGTCATCCCCGTATAGATCTATACACAAAACCCCGCTCTCCCTCCAAGAGACTCTGATTATAACTACAGGCTACGATCGTACACTCAATAGGTGTCAACCGAAAAATCTCACTAGATCCTTAATCGAATTTACACGAAGAACAACGTATAAAACTCATTCCAGGCCCAATGAACCATGTAAGTGAACCACTAAGGCATCGATAAACACGTAAGTCATTTCAAGGCCCAATAACAATGAGATTATATAACATGGGCCGAAAATATATGTAAAAGGACAACTAAGGCCCATTTCACATGTAAGGTATTTACAGGCCCAAATAGCATGCAAATAGTATCCAAGGTCCGTCGCGCATGTTAATGGGTCAATAAGGCCTAATAAACATATGAATAGTATTCAGGACCTATCAAACATACAAATGGGCCACTAAGGCCTAATAACATGAAAAATGGCAAAAATTAGCCCTTTTATTATTGTATTGCTAGTTTAGCTCAATTATTTACTACAATGATGTAAAAAGGCCCACTTTTTGTAAAAATGACACTCTTGGCCCATTAAGCCAAAAGTTTACACTTAAGGTCCAGTTTTAGTAAAAATAACATTTTAGTCCCCATTTTGTTCAAAACTTGTATTTATGGCTAGTTGTTAGTAAAAATGACATTGTTAACCCATTTTTGTCAAAAATATCATTTTTGGCTTGATTTTTGTGAAAACACACATTTTTCTTGTTTTTGACTTTTCTGACCCGGTTGTTGGAAAATTTCTAGAAAAAGCATCGTAAGTCGAAAATTGGATCCGTAAACTCTAGAAGTTCGGAAAATTTGTCTACTTTATTCAAAAATTTTCTCATAATTTTTAATGGCCTCTAACAAGTGTGAAATTTCTCACCTTCACAGGCTGGTCTGAAATTATTTCAAATATGATAGACAGTTTTGTAAAATTCGCCAAAAATTGTAGAAAAATCATATGAAAACGTGAGAGTAGTCATTTTAAAGGTATAAACCTGAAATTGTTTCATGTAAAATATTTTTGAAAAATATTATCATTAAGGTGGTCAAAACAGTTCGAGATTGGACCAAAAATTTTCTGTCAAAGACTGATTTTTGAGTTTAAGTTATCCATGTTTGTACACAACACTTGTTTTTGCTATTTTAAGTGTATAAATCCCAGATCTACAATTTTACATGTATTATATGGGATAAAACATATTTTTCTCAAGGTTTTTAAGAAGATCCAAGTGATAAACTTTATGTTCTTAACATATTTTTAGATTTATGAAGTAACAACACATAATCACCAAATAATTCATGAAAACACACATAGTCATGCATATACACAAAGATCTACACAAAAAAACTTTTATTCTCCCCTAAAACCAAGTAAAAATCGAAAATAGGGGGTATGAACTCACGTTGAGGTTTTGGATTTGGTCTTTGGTGATGATATGAGAAGATTTTCGGCCCTAGCAACACCTTGAAGAAGTTTTCGAACTTAGAGGGTTCTAAGAAGCAAGATCATGAAATGACATGAGTTAAAAAGAGATTTTTGAAGAGATCAAGAAGTTAAATCATAGATCTAAGCAAAAACTTACCAAAGATGATGATATTGATGAAGAATCCTCTTGAAAGCACCCACAAAGTTCAAAAATTTTAGAGTAAGATGAGGAAGTTTCTTGAGAGTGTTTGGAAGTGTTTGAATTGAGAAACGGAGGTGGTATGGTGGGGGGTTTGGCCGAGGTTAATAAGAGAAGAGAGAGAGAGAGAGAGAGAGAGAGAGTTTTGTGAGGTGATGTTGCATGGAAATCCACCATGCAACAATGATGTGTCCAATGCACAAATTTCCTTATTTTCCTTTTTTTTTGTCTAATAAGCATAGTGGATAATGGGTAATGGGCCGAAAATTTAGGCTTAAGAGAGATGAGGATGAATTGATTTGGCCCATCATTAGTCTTGTTCAAATTTACGAAGTTTAATAATATTTTTCGGCCCATTGGGTCCTTAAGAAGGTTTACGACCCAAAATGGTAAAAAGGAATGGGTTTATGGCCCATTAGGGCTAATTAAATCATTTATGGCCCATCAAGGCCCATTAAAGATAGAATGGATCATTATAGACCCAAAATAGTCGAATTGAATACTTATTGGTCCATTAGGCCCAATAAGAAAATCTTAGTCCATAATAAACTTGAACCGAGATTTTTAGGGTTTTCAACTCACGATTGACTATTTGAAATGTTTTGTATAGAGTTTTGAACTTCACTTGTGAACCTTGATTAAGTTTGTTGTCATGGAATAAGCATAGTGCATAGTATCGAATTAGAGTTACAGGTATCACAACAAATGATGTTTACCAGAGCACAGAATTTCCTAGCTAAATTGCTAGTTGTGACACAGGATCCTCAGTATAAAGGAATGTTAGTCCTACCCTTTTTAACCCAGGTCTTCGGTAAGGAATCCCCACCAGGGATCGAATCACGTCTCACAAAGAAATATTTCTCCTTCCAAGCACCGTCGTTATGTTTCGTTTTCAGAACGAAAGGGGATTGGTGGGGTTTAAGCCTAAGAAAAAAAACGGGAGTTCCCAAAGGTAGCAAGATCATACACGTGAGCCAACTCAGCTAAACCTATATCTAGGCCTCTGGACTGGTTCAATTTCTCAATCCAAAACAAGACACTTCAGACGATGGGCATGGCTTAGACGTAAGAAATTTGAGTAACTTCAAAGAACTTGGAAATAATCCCGGGAAAGGGGTATTTCAGACCCAAGCCAAAGGGATATCCAGGAAAGCAGACCCAAGACGAGGAAGCAAAATCAGGTTGGTGTTTCGAATCGAAGGGTTTGAATACAACTTCGTTAGAGAAAGCGTCGATTGTTGTCAACGATTCGATATCATCGTCGTCAAAAGAACATATCTCATCGTAGGTAAGATCCTTTGATCAATGAAATCATCCCTAGAGGACTTGAGGATGTCCTTGCGAGATACAGTCATTTTCTTGCCCATTGTTAGTGAAAGAGAAAATTAAGAAGAAGAGGAGAGAAATGTACCTTTAAAAGCGACATAATGAAAGCTTAAAGACACATGGGGAAGTAGCCCTAATCGATTGCCTCTATTTATGCTAATGGCAGAAGAGAGAGAAAATTGATTAGACTGGATATGATGACTCTTGAACGGATCAATCCTATCCGTTGGGGTTTAAAATTCAAAAAATCATATCACATTTATTTCTTTATATTTTTGAAATTATCCCTTTGAATTTTGGTAAACTAACTCCAAAATATCTTACAGGAATAATTTGGGGGCAATTGTTAGGGCTAGGATCCTGAAACTACTATAGGATCCTCAAGTCTAAGGATCCTCAAACCTCAGGATCCCGAATATACTCCAAGATCCTGACTAATACTTTTTATTATTATATCGGCTATATGTTCTTTTATCTTTCTCACATGTGCAAAAATAACCAGTCAAAGCCACATTCTCAACGTATAGTCGTCACAACCATGCAAAAGACCCGGAAGACCAAGTCACGCAACAGATATAAGTAATCTCGGAGGATCCCAGAATTCTCGGAGTTCTAGTTGCTAGGTTTTGACTATATAAAACACTTGTATTCATCACACTACACACGATTGACCGGCAGAATACTGTCACTTGTTCTTGTACTCATTACATTCACCTTGTAATCGTTCATTTCAATCAATAAAAACATCAAAGCATGTGATTATTATCACCTCCCAATGTTTTATGTCGGAGATCCTAGCAAGGATCAAGGGCTTTCCTTTAAACGAATTGTGTTGCTTTGATCTACATTACATATTTGCTTGTTATTGAACATCACAACCTCTCATACACTTTGGTCCATCTTTGTTCGATTATTTTTTGACCAAAACACTAAAATTTGTGCTTATAGTTTATGTTTATGGTTTTAGGTACTTTCGTTTCCAAAAGGAAGGGCACGACTTGATCGCAATGCATCCCCTGGAGTTTTATTCCGCACTGAATATTTACAAATTACTTAGATGTTTTGAAAATACTTTGACTCTGATCGTCTTTTGGAACAATGAATGAATGGATTTAACTTATTTACAAATTAAAATGTTTACTCGGTATTTTTGGGATGTTACATTGATGGTATTGTTATTGTCTTGCCTCCTTCCCTCGATCTACAGCGACGACTCAAGCATTTTCTAGAAAGGCTTCAAAGCCTTTTTGCATCTCTCAATATGTGAGTTGTATAAAACTCTCCAAACCACACCATGCATTTCTGACTGCTATCTCGACAACAACGAACCAAAACATTTCTTACATGCAACAAAAGATCCTAGGTGGCGAGAAGCAAAGAAAGAGGAAATCGAGTCCTTAGAAGCAAATGATACTTGGATTTTAACACACCTCCCCAAGGGAAAGAAGGCAATCGATTCAAAGTGGGTTTATAAGATCAAATATAAAACCAACAGAGAAATAGAAAGGTTTAAAACCCGTATAGTAGCAAAAGGATATACCATATCGAAGGAATTGATTTTCACAAGACCTTTGCTCCAGTGGCAAAAATCGTTACGGTGAGATGTGCTTTAGCCATTGCTGCTAAGAAGCAATGGGAAGTTTACCAACTTGAAGTTAACAATGCCGTTTTGCAGGGTGATTTAGAAGATAAAGTGTACATGAAAGTGCCATAAGGATTTTTTAAAATGAAAGAAGATCGTGTTTGCAAGCTACAAAAGTCCATCTATGGGTTGAAACAAGCCTCGAGAAATTAGTATAAAAAATTTACTAAGGCTCTTATCAGCAATGACTTCCAGCAATCGAAAGCCGATCATTCCATGCTTGTTTTCAAGATCAAAATGTCATATGTCATTGCTCTCATCTACGTCGATGACGTCTTACTTATGGGAAATGATGTTCATAAAATTAATCAGGTAAAAACTAGCTTGCAAAATCAATTCAACACAAAAGATTTGGGTCCACTCAAGTTTTTTTTTTTTTTTTTTTTTTTTTTTTTTTTTTTTTTTTTGGAATCGATGTTGCTAGGACTCCAAATGGTTTTGTGATCAGTCAAATAAAATACACTCTAGATATTCTTGAAGATTTCCATGTTCAATATTTTTGGCCTAGTGACTTTCCCATGGAGTAAAATCTTCGATTAATAAAAGAAGATGAAACTCCAGAGGTTGATGAATCAAAATATAGAAGGTTAATTGGTCGCTTACTTTATCTCACAGGTACTAGACCTGACATTGCTTTCAGTGTGAATCAACTTAGTCAATACATAAGCAAGCCTAAACAGTCACATGTGTATTGCGTTTAGAGTTCTTCGATATTTGAAGACCATTGTAGAGAAAGGGTTGTTTTTACCATCAGAGGGAGATTTAATTCTTACTGCTAACTGTGATGCAAGTTGGCTTAGTTGTTATTCCACAAGAAGATCTTGCACTGATTACTTTATTAGTAATGGGGGTTCTCCCGTCTCATGGAGAACAAAGAAGAAAAGTGTTATGTCTAGATCGTCAGCTAAAGCTGAATATAGAGTTATGGAAAGCACTGGTTGTGAAGTACTATGGCTTCATTGGATTTTATGTGACCAAGGTGCAAAGCAAGATCATGACATAGCTTTGATGTGTGATAATAATGTTTTTCGACATATTGCAGCTAACCTAATGTATCATGAACGTACTAAGCATGTAGAAATGGATTGTTATTTTGTTCGAGAAAGAGTCGTGTAAAATATCCCAAAAATACAACCCAAAAATTTTTCGTTTGAAAACTTAACTAAACCATAATATTAAATATTAAAAGACAAATCCATGGATCATGCGTCTCAAAATGTCATAATGAGTTAATCAAATCAACTGATGTCAAAACATATCAAAATGTCTGAATAAAACTCCCAGGATAAACTGAAGCTGTGGTGTGTGTCATGCCATCATCCTGAGCTCTTCCCTTTACTAGCGGAAGTACCTGAAACCAAAAACTGAAACTGTAAGCACAAAGCTTAGTGAGCTCCCCCAAACTACCATATACGATACAATAGCATATAAAGCAACTACTAGGCCTTGCCCACTGCATCAGACCGAAGTCCGGAACTAACCAGGGCCTTGCCCTCTGCATCGGACCGAAGTCCGGAACTAACCAGGGCCTTGTCCTCTGCATCGGACCGAAGTCCGGAAACTGCATCGGACCGAAGTCCGGAACTAACCAGGGCCTTGCCCTCTGCATCAGACCGAATTCCGGAAACTGCATCGGACCGAAGTCCGGAACTAACCAGGGCCTTGCCCTCTGCATCGGACCGAAGTCCGGAAACTGACTGAACATAGCATAACATAATCATAACTACTAGCATAAACACATATACTGCATACTGCATCGGACCGAAGTCCGGAACACATAACACAAAGACATGCTTGAATTACAAAGACATCAACCACACTGAACTACTGCATCGGACCGAAGTCCGGAACTACTGCTAACTAAACGGTCCGACATTGTGGCCGTCGACCTGTTCCTACTGGAAGGAAACTCACCTCGTAACGCTGGCTGCTGAGGTGCTAAATCTGAAACTGCCTGACTGTTGCTCCGGAACTCCCCGACTACAAATCCCATAAACACTAAATCAGATACTGATAACTAATCTCAGGGTAAAATGACTATTTTACCCCTGGTCAAAGTCAACTTCCTGGTCAAAGTCAACTTTCAGTTGACCGGACTAGCCGAGTTGGGCCGCCAACTCGCTGAGTCCCTTTCATCCTTTCTGATCCTCTACGCGCTTCTGCTCGTCGAGTTTGGCAAAGACTCGACGGGTTCCTCTTCGATACTAACATCGAGTCTAATCTTCATCCGACTCGCTGAGTTGTATGAACAACTCGTCGTGTTCCCTTGAACAGAAGAACACACCCAGTCTTTGACTCGCCGAGTCGTATGAGCAACTCGTCGAGTCCGACTGCTTCCAGATCCAAGTCTTAACTCACTGAGTCCTTACTCTACTCACTGATTCACCCTAAACTCTCAAATTGGGGAAATACCGAGGACTCGCAGATCGACTCGCCGGGTCTGAAGAACAACTCGTCGAGTCCCAAGCATGCCAAACTATACAGTCGATTTTTCTCAATTCCAATGCATCCAATTCATAGATCTGGGGTCCTAGGACTGATTTCACACGTAAAGTTTCTAACTTTACGTTCATGCATGCTCATGATAAGCTAAAATGCCCAATAAGGAGCTAAAAGAGGAGATCTAGGTTTGGAATGAGTGCTTAGCTCAATAAAGGTGGCAACCTTGAGCTTAAGGAGTCCTGAAGTGCTTAGATCTGAAACCCATTCGTCTTAACTACCCATAAATCGACCTCAAGGTCTAGAAAAGGCTCAAAAGCAAGACTAGCAAGCTTTTATGGAGATCTACATGATGACAAGCAAAGATTCGAGCTTTATACCTTGATGGAAGCTGGAAAGACACACTAAACTCAGATCTCCTTTGCTCCTCTTGAGAACCCCTCTTCTCTCTTCTTCTTCTAACTTCAAAATGCACCAAAATCCTCCACGAAATGAGAAATATTCCAAGAATGCTTAAAGGGAGACTAGGGTTTAGTAAGGGACGTTCTGAGGGTGATGGAGGCTGGTTTGAGGCGCATAATGATGTTTAAATAGGGTGAAAACCCTTGAAATTAGGGTTTCATTCAGACTGGCAGACTCGCCGAGTCCGAAGATATGGACTCGTCGAGTTGCCAACTTAAACCGCGTGCAAATCCCGTCTCTACTCGACGATTCGGGCTACTGACTCGTCGAGTACCCCTTAAGAAATGAAAAAAAATACTTTATTTAAATCTCATACCAGAAATGGGGCGTTACAACTCTCCCCCACTTGTCTTAGAATTCGTCCTCGAAGTCGGCTGCTATTGAATCTGGGAATAACTCTGGATAATGCTCCCTCATCTCTTCCTCGGTCTCCCACGTCCACTCTGAACCCTTTCGGTGCTGCCACTGCACCTTCACTAACTGAACCACCTTGTTCCTCAAGGTCTTCGTCTTTCGATCCAAGATCGCAACTGGTCTCTCGATATAATTCAGGCTGCTATCAACCTGAATATCCTCCAAGGGTAAAACTACTGACTCGTCCACCAAACACTTCCTCAACTGAGAAACATGGAAAGTGTTGTGGATCTGGCTAAGTTCTGCTGGAAGGTCCAACCGATAAGCAACCCGACCCACCCGAGCCAAAACCCTAAAAGGACCGATAAACCTGGGGCCTAGCTTGCCCCTCTTCCGGAACCTGATAACACCCTTCCAGGGTGATACCTTCAGGAGGACCATATCGCCCACCTGAAACTCCAGGTCCGAACGGCTCCTGTCAGCGTAACTCTTCTGCCGACTCTGAGCAGTCTGCAATCTGCTACGGACCTGCTGGATCAACTATGTGGTCTTGAGCACCACTTCGGTACTCCCGATGACTCGCTGACCGACCTCGCCCCAACAAATCAGGGTCCTACACTTTCTCCCGTAGAGCATCTCGAAAGAAGGGCGGTCAATACTATCGTGGTAACTGTTGTTATACAAAAATTCCGCTAATGGAAGATACGTATCCCAACAGCCACCAAAATCTAGGACACATGCCCGTAGCATGTCCTCGAGAGTCTGAATCGTCCTCTCGCTCTGTCTGTCCGTCTGGGGGTGGAAAGCGGTGCTAAAATGAAGACGAGTCCCCATCTCGTCATGAAACCGCTTCCAAAACCTGGAAGTAAAACGGGCGTCTCGGTCTGATACTACTGATACAGGCACCCCTTGCCGTGCCACTACCTCGCGCACATAGATATCGGCTAGCTTCTCGGTCGATATGCTCTCCTGAATCGGTATGAAATGCGTGCTCTTGGTCAGCCGATCCACTATGACCCAAATCGAATCGACTCCACGTGCGGTCCTGGGAAGCTTAGTGATGAAATCCATGGTGATATCCTCCCATTTCCACACGGGAATGTCTAACGGCTACATCTTGCCGTGGGGTTTCTAATGCTCCGCCTTGACCTTCCTGCAGGTCAGGCATCTCTCCACGTACCAAGCTACGTACCGCTTCATGCAGGGCCACCAATAATCGGGTCGAAGATCTCTGTACATCTTCGTCGCCCCTGGGTGAATGGAGAACCGAGACTTGTGGGCCTCATCCATCAGTACCTGCCGTACTCCTCCCCAGTATGGTACCCAAACTCTCCTATGAAAGGTCAACAATCCTCGACTGTCATAGTCAAAGGAAGCTACTCGGCCCACAATCCTCTCACACTTCTGCCTCTCCTCCTTCAGGCCCTCAACCTGTGCCTCTCTGATCTGCTCCAATAATGGAGTAATCACTGTCATCCTCAGACATACATCCCTGATCGGGGCTGCTACCGCCTTGCGGCTCAAGGCGTCGGCCACTACGTTGGCCTTGCCCGGATGATAAAGGATCTTACAGTCATAATCCTTTACCACGTCCAACCATCGGCGCTGCCTCATGTTCAGATTCAGCTGATCGATGAGGTACCTCAAACTCTTGTGATCCGTGTAAATGATACAGCGGACCCCATAGAGGTAATGTCTCCAAATCTTGAGGGCGAACACCACCGCCCCCAACTCTAAATCGTGTGTCGGATAGTTAGCCTCGTGAGGCTTGTCTAGAGGCGTAAGCTATCACATGGCCTCGCTGCATCAAAACCGATCCCAAACCTGTGATCGAAGCGTCACAGTAGACTACAAAATCCTCTACTCCCTCTGGCAGGGTGAGAATCGGCGCCTCGCACAATATCTGTCTGAGGGTCTCAAATGCTGCCTGCTGCTCAGGCCCCCAGCGAAACACCACCGACTTCTTGGTCAGTCGGGTGAGCGGAACTGCTATCTTGGAGAAATCCTGCATGAATCTCCTGTAATACCCTGCCAGTCCTAGGAAGCTCTGAATCTCAATTGGAGACCTCGGGACCTCCCACTGCATCACAACCTCTATCTTGGCCGGATCTACTAGTATACCCTTCTGGATGACGAGGTGACCAAGGAACTGCACCTCGCGCAACCAGAACTCGCACTTGGAGAACTTCGCGTAAAGTCTCTCCCTCCTCAGCGTCTCTAGCACCTCTCTCAGGTGCTCCTCATGCTGCTCCTGAGTCTTGGAATAAACCAAGATATCATCAATGAACACTATCACTGACCGATCCAGCATCGGTCTGCATATGCGATTCATGAGATCCATGAATGCGGCTGGAGCGTTGGTGAGCCCGAACGGCATCACCACAAACTCATAATGACCATAGCGGGTCCTAAAAGCGGTCTTCTGCATATCCTCATCCCTGACCCGCATCTGGTGATATCCTGACCGTAAATCAATCTTGGAGAACGAGGATGCTCCCTGAAGCTAGTCAAACAAGTCATCTATCCTCGGGAGCGGGTAACGGTTCTTCACCGTCACCTTGTTCAGCTCCCGATAATCTATGCACATACGGTGCGACCCATCCTTCTTCCTCACGAACATCATCGGGGCTCCCCATGGTGAACTAGTCGGCCTAATGAAACCCTTGTCTAGCAGCTCCTGCAGCTGCGTAGACAACTCCTGCATCTCTGGAGGAGCCAGCCGATATGGTGCCTTGGCTATCGGAGCCGCACCCAGAACCAGGTCAATCCGAAACTCAACCTGTCTTTCCGGAGGTACCCCCGGCAAGTCCTCCGGGAATACGTCCGGATACTCTCGCACTACTGGTACATCGTCCACTGTCGCCTTACCCTTCTCACGGGCATCCATAACATAGGCGATGTACCCTGCGCAACCCTGCTGAAAGTAGCGTCTCGCTCTCGCTGCTGAACAAAGAATCGGTCCGCGCTGTGGCCTCTCGCCCTTAATCACTAACTCTCCCCCACTAGGAGTGCGAACCCTCACTAACTGTAGCTCACAATCAATCACTGCCCCATTGGGGCTCAGCCAATCCATACCCACTATAACCTTATTCCCTTGCAGGGGAATGAGAACCAAGTCCACTGAAAACTGCTCATCAAATAACTGTAGCGAACACGCCCTATGTACTCTCGCGACCCTGACGGTCTTGTCATCAGCTATATCAACCTCAAGTGGGCAATCCAGCTCCCCCGGAGCTCTACTAAACCTCTTGCTAAGCGCAAGGGAAACAAATGATCGGGTAGCCCCCGAGTCAAACAATACTGTAGCTGAAATGCCGTTCACTAAGAACGACCCTATACAAAAACATATAACCATGAGAAACAATCAATATCAATAAGGAGATAAGAGAAAAATACATACCCGTCACCACATCAGGAGTCGCTCGCGCCTCCTCTGCTGTCATCTGAACAGCTCTACTCTTTGCCACTGGCGTCTCACCCCGGCCCTGACGGCCGTCTGTAATCCTCAAAGTAGCAGGGGCAGGTGCTGCCACCTTCCCTGCTGCTGCTAAACTCGGGCACTGGGACTTTTTATGTCCCCTCTGATTGCAATGGAAGCAAATCAGATTAGCTGTTGTGGTGGTGGTGGTAGTAGCTGTACAATCTCTACTCATATGCCCGGTCCGTCTGCACTTACAGCAACCGGCACTACCTGCCTTGCACGCCCCATCGTGAAATCTCCCACACTTGCCACACCGACTGTGGCTCTGCTGTCCTCTAGATCTGTGATTTGATACCTTGGGCTTTTTGCCCGAAGTCCCTATACTAGAAGCCACCTCTGGCTTCCTCTACTTTTCCATCTCCAGATCTATCTCCCTTTCTCGAGCCCTCGCAATCATATCATCCAGAGTTTTACAGCTGGACCGGCTCACAAACTGGCGGATATCACTCCTCAACATCTCATGATAACGGGCCTTCTTCATCTCCTCATCAGCTGCATACTGAGGAACAAGAAGAGCCCTCTCCCTGAACTTGGCGGTAATCTCCGCCACTGTCTCTGTAGTCTGGGTGAGATCCTGAAACTCCCTGGCTAACTGCTGCACCTCAATAACCGGTGCAAACTCGGCTCTGAACCTGGTAGTAAAATCAACCCAAGTCATCGCATCAAGCGCTGCATCATCCCCGATGACATGTCCGATCTCCTCCCACCAATCTCGTGCCCTGTCCTTCAGGAGACAGGATGCTAGTCTGACCTTGTCCCCCTCGGGACATCTGCTAGTGCGGAAAGCGTTGGCAACATCAGCCAACCATCTGGTACTCGCTATGGGGTCCCGCGCCCCATGATAGTCTGGAGCTCCACAAGCTCTGAACTCCTTGAACGTCAATGTGCGCGATCCCATCATGGCCGCTACCTCAGTACAGAATGCGCTTAGCTTCTCATCCAGAAGCTCTAGGATACCCTCGTTGACCGCACCGAAGATCACAGGAGTCTGCTCAAGTATGATGCGAGTAACCTCTGAAGAGAGGAACTCCCTGGTCTGCTCATCTAGATGATCGGCCCCCGAGCCTGATCCTGATCCCTCGCCGGCTCCTAAACTGCCGACTGCTGGCCTAGGGTGTAAAACCACCATTCTGAAAACACACCATGACAAACGTCAGAAACACTGGTATATCTCGAGGGATCGCTACTACTGCAAGTTTCCTGGTCTCATCTTGGCCTTACTCGATTCAAGTACGGATCCTCTGCTTTCAGTAGTACGGGCCCATACTACCTTCCACATCTATCCATACTTTCCTCAAGTACTGCCTCGACTCCACCAAGTCACTTCTACTACTACTGATCTCTGCTACTCTCATCCTAGGCTTGCCCTAGGGAAATCTCTGACTCCACCCAATCCAGTCCTCAACTGTTGAAGGCCTCCTTGTAATGCCAATTAGCCATCACCTGAATACCATCACATGTGACGAGGCTCAGATAATCCTTCGACTAAAAGACTCGTCCCTACAACGGTTAGACTCAAACAAGAGCTGCACAATAGGGCCAAATCCAGCACTCTGAGATTATTCAACCCTGATCACATGTGACGTGACGTATTCACCTAATGGTTAACTCCCATCACTGAGAGTCCTACAAAGCACAAAGCAAACAACATTCGGACACAGGAAACTACTCAAGCAAGTATACTCTCATAACGAGAAACTGTACTAGCATACAATTCTAAGCTCATACCATCAGGCATAACCTAAACAGGCTATCCTACTACTGTCTACGCAATACTAGCATGCAATTCTCATGAAGCTGAAACATATATAGCAGGCACATAAGGCATCCTCCTAGATCCTTAGTCCTATTCTAGCATGTTGTTCTACTAAAACTGAAACTGACAATCATAACATAAACTTGTATGGGTAATTTGGGAGTACTTACTTGAGCTCGGCTGATTGCATGCACCACACCCTTTTTCTCTTTTCAAAGTTCTTTTCCTTTCTAAAAATTCTCTTTGCTTTTCATAAACTCTTTTCTTTTAAGTTTCTTTTTCCAACAATTCTTTCGAAAACATTTTCTTTTGAAAATCTTTTACCATTTCCTTAGTTTGAGTCCAGTCATACCCGAAAGTGTGCCTGAATCCCTCAAACCAAGGCTCTGATACCAACTTGAAACATCCCAAAAATACAACCCAAAAATTTTTCGTTTGAAAACTTAACTAAACCATAATATTAAATATTAAAAGATAAATCCATGGATCATGCATCTCAAAATGTCATAATGAGTTAATCAAATCAACTAATGTCAAAACATATCAAAATGTCTGAATAAAACTCCCAGGATAAACTGAAGCTGTGGTATGTGCCATGCCATCATCCCGAGCTCTTCCCTTTACTAGCGGAAGTACTTGAAACTAAAAACTGAAACTGTAAGCACAAAGCTTAGTGAGCTCCCCCAAACTACCACATACCATACAATAGCATATAAAGCAACTACCGGGCCCCTGCCTACTGCATCGGACCGAAGTCCGGAAACTGCATCGGACCGAAGTCCGGAACTAACTAGGGCCTTGCCCTCTGCATCGGACCGAAGTCCGGAAACTGCATCGGACCGAAGTCCGGAACTAACCAGGGCCTTGCCCTCTGCATCGGACCGAAGTCCGGAAACTGCATTGGACCGAAGTCCGGAACTAACCAGGGCCTTGCCCTCTGCATCGGACCGAAGTCCGGAACTAACTAGGGCCTTGCCCTCTGCATCGGACCGAATTCCGGAAACTGACTGAACATAGCATATCATAATCATAACTACTAGCATAAACACATATACTGCATACTGCATCGGACCGAAGTCCGGAACACATAACACAAAGACATGCTTGAATCACAAAGACATCAAGCACACTGAACTACTGCATTGGACCGAAGTCCGGAACTACTGCTAACTAAACGGGCCGGCATTGTGGCCGTAGACCCGTTCCTACTGGAAGGAAACTCACCTCGTAACGCTGGCTGCTGAGGTGCTAAATCTGAAACTGCCTGACTGCTGCTCCGGAACTCCCCGGCTACAAATCCCATAAACACTAAATCAGATACTGATAACTAATCTCAGGGTAAAATGACTATTTTACCCCTGGTCAAAGTCAACTTCCTGGCCAAAGTCAACTTCCTGGTCAAAGTCAACTTTCACTTGACCGGACTCGCCGAGTTGGGCCGCCAACTCGCCGAGTCCCTTTCATCCTTTCTGATCCTATACGCGCTTCTGCTCGTCGAGTTTGGCAAAGACTTGACGGGTTCCTCTTCGATACTAACATCGAGTCTAATCTTCATCCGACTCGCTGAGTTGTATGAACAACTCGTCGAGTTCCCTTGAACAGAAGAACACACCCAGTCTTTGACTCGCCGAGTCGTATGAACAACTCGTCGAGTCCGACTGCTTCCAGATCCAAGTCTTAACTCACTGAATCCTTACTCTACTCACTGATTCACCCTAAACTCTCAAATTGGGGAAATACCGAGGACTCGCGACTCGACTCGCCGAGTCTGAAGAACAACTCATCGAGTCCCAAGCATGCCAAACTATACAGTCGATTTTTCTCAATTCCAATGCATCCAATTCATAGATCTGGGGTCCTAGGACTGATTTCACACGTAAAGTTTCTAACTTTACGTTTATGCATGCTCATGATAAGCTAAAATGCCCAATAAGGAGCTAAAAGAGGAGATCTAGGTTTGGAATGAGTGCTTAGCTCAATAAAGGTGGCAACCTTGAGCTTAAGGAGTCCTGAAGTGCTTAGATCTGAAACCCATTCGTCTTAACTACCCATAAATCGACCTCAAGGTCTAGAAAAGGCTCAAAAGCAAGACTAGCAAGCTTTTATGGAGATCTACATGATGATAAGTAAAGATTCGAGCTTTATACCTTGATGGAAGCTGTAAAGACACACTAAACTCAGATCTCCTTTGCTCCTCTTGAGAACCCCTCTTCTTTCTTCTTCTTCTAACTTCAAAATGCACCAAAATCCTCCACGAAATGAGAAATATTCCAAGAATGCTTAAAGGGAGACTAGGGTTTAGTAAGGGACGTTCTGAGGGTGATGGAGGCTGGTTTCAGGCGCATAATGATGTTTAAATAGGGTGCAAACCCTTGAAATTAGGGTTTCATTCAGACTGGCAGACTCGCCGAGTCCGAAGATATGGACTCGTCGAGTTGCCAACTTAAACCGCGTGCAAATCCCGTCTCTACTCGACGAGTCGGACTACTGACTCGTCGAGTACCCCTTAAGAAATGAAAAAAAAATACTTTATTTAAATCTCATACCAGAAATGGGGCGTTACATCGTGAGTGGCGAAATAAAGATTTTTGCGATAAAGATGGAAGAACAACCTGCAAATATTTTCACTAAGGCCCTTGGAGCGAAACAATTTCAATATTTGTGTGACAAGTTAGGTGTTTGTAATCTTCACAGTATAACTTGAGAATGAGTGTTAGGAGTACTTATTTCTTTGGGATATTCATCGTTAGATATTGTCTATCTTTCATTTAATTTCATCTTTATCCTTTTGTGGTTTAATATATAAACTTTTGTAATTGATATTTCAGTTCAATGAGATAATATTCGTTTTCCTGGTTTCTCTATCAAATTTCACAACATTTACAAAAATTTAGTTCTAGTTTAATATAATTTGAACTTAAAGCACTAAATAATGACAAAGTCAAATTTTCGATGGCCAAATTTATTAGTAGTCCTTTGAATTACGATTTAGCATTATCTGAAAACAAAATGCTGAGGTTTCATTTTGATATAAACCTAGTTATGTTCTCTTTGATAACAAAACAACAATGTATTTTTTTAACAACAAAATTTTATTAAACTAGCAAGAAGCGAGAACAAACAATTACATAATAACATAAGAGGGATTATGAAGCCAACTATAGCAGTATACGACCCTAACTTAGCTTTTTTACATCTATTTGAAATCCAAAAGAAAAACCTTATCAACTACAGGTGTGTTCGGTAAAAGTAGCTAGTAGCGGGTAGCGTTTTGTTAAACACTACATGAAATAGCATTTGAATTTGGAGCTTTTTGTTTAATTAAACGCTAGAAGCTTGTAGTGTCAAACGATGCTTTCTGTTCAAAACGAAACGTTTTGTCAAACGTTAGAATCTAGAAACTCTCAAACGTTCCCAAACGTTCCGTAACGAACACGCTCTATATCATCAAAGAGCAAGGCTTTTTTAGGAACATCCGTTCCAAAAATGGTGACATTTCTGAAATTCCAAATGCACCAAAATGTTGTCATCAAAGAACAATGTATTTAAAAAAATTAATTCCAAAATGAAAAATTGAAATCGCAAACTATATAAGTTATGATTTGTTAATATGAAAGCTCAATCTTATTATATTCAAACGGATAGCAAACATCTTTTAAAAACCGTTTAATATCGATGCTAAGTTGTATATATAATTATTGTTTTCAAAATTTTATAAGCTTGTACGAACAAAGATATTTAGTTTTTTTTAGTTAATATATATTTATCTTCTTGTTAATTAACGATTTTCAGACATTTATTTAAATGTTATATACCCTCGATAAAATTAACTAAAATATCCATATACGCTTAAAAACATGTTATTTAATTTTTTTTTACTTACCTTTTTATGTTTTTATACATGCCGTTGGAGTTTTTGCCACATATGCAGTATTTCAATAATTGTTAGTTCCTCTGTTTAAGTAAAAACAATTACGCATAACTGATTTTTGCACAAGCAATCCTCCCATCACACAACAGAAAAATTAGAATTCTTTTTTGCACCAAATTAACAATTGCGTTAAAGTTTAGTTTTTACGATTTAAGATTTTTTTTTCTCTTGACTATATAACCTGTTGTATATTATTACCAGGCTTTTAGTATTGCCATATATATATTTATATATATATATATATATATATATATATATATATATATATATATATAGTTAATTGTGTGCTTCTGTGTATTAATATTATGTTTTTTTATGATATAACGGAGTTGTAACTAATAAGTAAACACTTTTTAATCATTTGTATATTAAGATGTACCTCAAAAATGCATTGGCTCTTCTTCCTCTTTCTTTCCTTCCTCATTTGACCCATATTTATTTTGGGTAAGTTCCACTCATACTCGCATTTCGTGTAGCTTGTGTTTAACTTATAGTTTGATCCAATTCCATTATTTGAGTAGAGTTGCATATGGATCCCCAAGATGAGGTAGCTTAACCTCGACTCATTAACATATGACTAGCTTACTTGATGCAAATAATTATAAAAAATGTTAATTTTCCTCCTTGAAATGATTGACAGGGGTTTAAAAAGAAAATAACCCTGAAATGATCTCAAAACCTTAATCAATCAACAAAAATCACACTAATTATCTAGTAGAGCTCTTTTTCATCATTCTTCCAATTTCTTTTTAAAGAATAAATGTAAACGCCATCCATGGATGTCTTCACCAACCAGTCTGGGGCAAGGGGATGTAAGATGTGAACAGTCATGTGTTCCGTAGACTCTTGCTAGGAATAAAATGCGATAAACACACGTAATAAAGATTCAAAGAAAAATAAGAACACAAGGAATTAATGTTGTTTAGATGATCAAAGTAATCGTGCTAATCAACAGACAAACTAAAGAGATTTATTATATTATACAATAGTCAAACACGTTTTTTTCTTTAGCTTATATATATATATATATATATATATATATATATATATATATATATATATATATATATATATATATATATATATATATTGGTCGAAAAATGATCAAGGGAATATGAATCAAATTGTATGAGAGGTTGCGGTGTTGCAATCGATATGAATTTGAAAATGAAGTGAAAGTGACACAAATGATCTTTACAAGGAAAACCATTGATCATTGTTAGGATCTCCGGCACAAAACCTTGGGAGGTGATAATGGTCACCCGCCTTGTTTAATCTTATTAATCGCATAGCAAATTACACAAATGTGTTTGAAAGTATGAGTATGAGTGATTCAGTAGCTCTAAGTGTGTGTTTGTGTAATCTATACATGTGTATTTATAGCCTATGTTGACTAACTAAGTGTCCGATATTTTCGGGATCCTGTTGAACAAGCCTTTGCATGTTGCTTTGACTTGGTAATTCTGAGTTTTAAGCTTGGCTGGAACGATTCTTTAGTGTTGACTTGTCTTGTGTTTATCAATTATGCACATGTGAATAATAAACAAGAAAATCTTGGCTTATGAGGAGACTTGTTCCTTTAATGATGATGACATCGGATCCTTGAAAGCAAATGGGGCTTTTCCCGTTGGCACCATCTTCAAGCCTTTTGATGCTTTGGTTCAACCAGATTTCGTTTCTCCTACTTGGGTTTGCTTTCCCGAGTATACTTGCTCTTTAGGTATGACTTACCCTTTTTCTAGTGTCGCTTCTAAATTCTTTGAGGTCACCAAAATTTCTTACATCCAAACTATGCATGTGATATGGGGATCCTTTTCTAGATTGATCGGTTGAATCAATCCATGGATCCTAAAATGGGCCTGTCTGAGCTAGCCCATATCTATGATCTTTCAAGTTTTGGGTCTTCCCATTTCCTATTTAAAGACAAAACCAACAAAACACATATGATTCTGAAAACAAAATAAAATCATGGTGCCTGGAAAGGAATTTTTTTCTTTGTGAAGCGCAAGTCCATCCCCAACGGTGATCTTCTGCCAATGAACCGAGTAAAAAAGGGTAGGTTTTAATTTATTATGCTAAGGATCTCGAAATTCACAGTTTCTTATTTTTATTGATTTTATGCAGCCACTAAGTTGGAGGGACTTGCTCCTGCCACCAAGGAAACTGAAGTGAAGATCGAGAATTTTCTTGCCTTGCCTAAAATCGAAAGAACCTTCAAGTCTGAGCAACCCAACTTCCAAGAGAGTTCATCCACTACCTTCTCGTGTCTACTAGTAAGGATCCTTTGTTTATTTATTCTACTCTTAAAATCTTGAACTCATGAAGATCCTTTATAATTTTTAGGATCCAAGGTCACTCGCTCTAGTGCTCGCTTCGCCCTTTCTAACCTTGAGGAGGCAATGTCAGGTGGCCAACTTGTGGTTAAGAAGGAAAAGACTTCTTCTTCTCGTCCTCCAAAGAGGTTTGTTAGTGATCTGTCTATGAAGACTCTTGGAACCAAAAAGAGAAAGTCGTATGAGATCCCGAATCTCGGTCTAGAGAGTCTGGGGGCAGAGGAAGCCATGAAGAAGTTGATCTCCTTCTCGCAAGTTGTAAGAACTTTTGAGTTCTCTTTTTCTTTTTTGCTTGATTTTTAATTTACTAAATGCGCTCTTTATCAGGTTTTGGATCATGTTTCCCAATCCACTGAGGATCTGAAACTCAGGGCTGAGGAGGCGAAGTGCACCTTGAAGGAGCAAGATGCCATCTGGAAGGCGACCAACAAGGATCTTTCGGTGAGGATGGAGAAGTTGAGCAAGGAGAAGGCGGAGAATGATGAGGAGAATGCCCAGGAGATTGAGGACACGATCGTCGAGCTTAAGAGAAGTGCTTATGAAACCATTTGGGAGGCAAAGAGCAAGATGGTGGAGGATGTGGAGAAAGGGAATGTAGGATCCTAGAACGTGGCTGGTTGGTGTGATGCCCTGGCCAAGTTAACTGGAAAGCACGTTAATGTCAGTCAGGATCCCGTGGTGCAGGCAGGGAATAAGAAGACGAAGGGAGAAGAAGAAGAGAAAGAGGAGGGAGAAGAGGTGACTCATGTAGGTAGTGGTAATCAAACCTTATATTCTTAGGTTTGTTTAATTAAAAACAATTTTTATTTTTGGTTTGTAAACAATTTATTTTTTGTTGGGTTGGTGGGCAACCCTTTTAATTTCCTATGATTTGGTTTGATTACCTCTTTGGCGTGAATGATGTGGTTGTAGAAATCGGATCAAAGTAAATTTTTCTAAGGGTCTTAAGATGATTAGGAATTAAAGGGTTTAGGGTTTATAAAAACTATTAGGATCTTAAAAATCCGAGATAGATAGTTATTTGATTATGATCTTGGAATAGTTAGGAACCTTAGACTCCGAGGGGAAATAAACTTTGGTTAAAAAGGTCTTGAAGGTTGTAGGAGAATTTATTAGAAGAAAAGGAACTGTTAATTGAAACTTTAAGGATAACTTCAGGCATAGTGTTTTAGTAAACATAGATTAGAAAAGATAGATAGAACCTAGCGATAGTTTTTGAGTTTCTTTTGTCAACTAGATTTTTAGTTGTCCTCTTGAACTTTTCTTCGGAATTCTGAATTTGGGATTTGATCTGGTGGAATCCTTCTAAATACATTCATGGGTAAAGGTTCAACTCATTTTGTACTGGGGAAAATCCCAACTTTGAATATTGGGGAGGATCTCAACTTAGAATATTGGAGAGGATCCGAATTTATAATACTGGGGAGGATCCCAACTTAGAATACTCGGGAGGATCCCAACATACAATACTGGGGAGGATCCCAACTTATAATCACGGGGAAGATCCCAACTTATAATATTGGGGAAGATCCTAACTTAGAATATTGGGGAAGATCCTAACTTAGAATACCGGGAGGATCCCAACTTAGAATATTGGGGAAGATCCCATCTTAGAATACTGGGGAGGATCCCAACTTATAATACTGGGGATGATCCTAACTTAGAATACTGAGGAGAATCCCAACTTAGAATAATGGGGAGGATCCCAACTTAGTGTTGGGACCAGAATCCTTACTATATCCAGGATCCTCAGCAACATCAAGATCCCGACTAATTACCGTTATTATTTTTATTAATATTTATAACGGTCATATTTTATCTATAACTTACACGTATGCAGAAGTAGTCAAGGGAAGACCAATTCTCAACAAAGAATCATCTCAACTATGCTAAAGACCTGGAATACTTGGTCAAATAACGTTCATGAAGCTGGTCATAGAGAATCCCAGAAATATCGGACATCTTGTTGGCTAGATTAGACTATAAATTGACACTTGTAATCTGCACACAACACACTGTTCTTTAGCTTAAGCTTACTCTACGAAATTCTCTACTTATTCTTACTAAAAACTCACTGTAATGTTCATTTTATATCAATAAAATCATCAAGGCAGGTGATCATTATCACCTCCCAAGGTTTTATGCCGGAGATCCTAGTAAGGATCAAGGGCTTTCCTTGTAAACCATTGTGTCACTTTCTTTTACCACCTGCTATTACACAATCTGAATATCACAGCCTCTCATTCAATTTGGTTGATTAGTACTTGTGTAATTTTTGAACAAAACAATTTGGCGCCTACCGTGGGGCCGTAGTGTTCAAAATCCTCGAAAAAAATCATGTCTACACAACTGATCCTCTCTTCGTCCTCTGCTCCTTCCATTCCAACCAAAAACCTACCACCTCCTCCGAGTGGACCCCCCCCCTCAGAGGAAAACGTCTGACACTTCCAAGAAAAGCACCCCCACAATCGCTAATCCAGGAAGTTTGGAATCCTCAGGGCTCCAGGATCCGAATGCCTCAGTCACTACTATAGAACTTTTCGCTATGATGAGGAAAATAACGCAGCAGGTGACCCAACAGTAGGAGGAGAATAGATCACTACTCAAAGAAGTGGAGAGGATGAAGGTGGAATTTTAGAAATCCCAGGAAACTACGCCCACAGTTGTGCAACCAAGGATCCTGGACTTCAATAATGCAGGATCCTCAGAAAATCACCAGAAGGACACAATACCTACCACTATGGCGTCACCATGGGGGGAAACTATGAACAACCAAGCGTCCATGATCCATGATCTCAATGAGCCTTTCAACACTCCTAGACACCTTGACTTTTGTAAATTCTTAAACAGCATTACTATTAATACTAACTACACTAATGTTGATGCATGAATAAACCCAAACATGGCTAGGAAACTTCAACAATTAAGACAAATGATCTCCAGTGTACCCAGAGTGGTCCAACCAATACCAGAAGCATCCCCTACAAGCCACAGGATCTTGAGATTTGCTCCTGCGATAGCTGATACCGAAGTTCCTAACCGCTTCCAAACTCCCAGCATGAAGCTATACAACGGGACTACAGATCCTGAAAAGCATATAGCCCAATACAGAGAAAGGATGGAGATCATTCACATCCCAGGGCACTTGAAGGAAGCTTGCCTATGCCAAGGCTTTGGTTCGACCCTTACATGATCAGCCCTCAAATCGCTACTAAACGTTCCCCCATACTCTATTACTTCATTTGCACACTTAGTCAATATCTTTAATAACCAGTTTTCTTGCAGCAGAACCTTCGAGAAGATCACTAGTGATCTCTACCGGGTGGTTCAAGATCCTAAGGAAAAACTTAGGGACTTTGTTAACAGGTTTGGCAGGGAAGCTTTGAGCATCCCCAACATTGACATGGCCACCGTTGTGGAAGCTTTTAAAATGGGATTACGAAAGGATTCACCCTTCTACGAAGACCTTGTGATGACCCCATGCAAAAGATTGGATGAAGTTCGGTGTCAAGCATTGAGGTTCATAAGGCTCGAAGAGGATAGAGAGATGAAGAAGAGAAGCAAACCTTCGGATCAATATCAGAACCACAACAGGAAGTCCAAATCCTCGACTCAAAGATCCTACAAATCGAAGCCCTATTCCAAACCGGATCATCATAGGGTTAATGCCCTTGAAGATGGAGAAGAAGAAGAAGAAGAGCTTCCTAAAATCACTGACTATTGTTTTTCTGTGGATGTTTTAGGTGTAATTCATGCTATGCAGGATCTTGGAGATAAAGCAAGATGGCCAAAGAGAGACAGCAAGTCCACCGCTTGGAAAGACAAGTCCAAATGGTGTGCTTACCATGAAGACTTTGGCCACATGACGGAGGACTGCATAGCTCTACGGAAAGAAATCAGCTACCTCCTTAGCAAAGGACACCTCAAAGAGATCATTGGGAGAAAAAGAGAAAAATCCAAGGAGAACAGCCAGGATGATCACAGGATCCCGGAGAAACCAGGATCTCCACCCTCTGACGCTAAGATAATTAACGTTATCTCAGGCAGATCTAACATCTGTGGTACCTCTTATTCTCAGGGTAAAAGACACGCTAATTGCAAGGTCTCCAAAACAGAAAATGAGGATAGGCCATGAAAGAATACCGTGGTTAGCAATGAAAAAGAAATTACATTTGAAGAGACTGACATGGAAGGAACTCAGGATCCTCACCATGACGGACTCGTGATAACACTGTACATGGCCAACCATTTCGTTAGAAGGATGCTCGTTGACGGAGGATCCTCGGTCAATATCGTACTCCTAGACGCGCTGAAAAAAATGTACATCCCAGAATCAGAGATAGTCAGAAGATCCTCTGTCCTCATAGGATTTAGCGGGGAAACAAAACACATAGATAGACTAATAAAGCTACCAATATACAAAGCAGGGGTAAACTCCATACAAAATTTTGTGTTATTGACACCCTGTCTTCTTTTAATGTGATACTTGGTAGACCATGGATCCACGAGATGAAAGCGGTTCCATCAACATACCATCAATGTTTGAAGATGCCCACTCCATGGGGGACAGTGAAGATCATGGGAGATCAACAAGAATCGAAAGAATGCTACAAAACCTCTTTGAAATCTACGACCAAACCCCAACAAGCATAGCAATTAAGGCAGGGGGCACGACAGGTTCTAGAGACACCATGGAAGTTTATATTGACGACATGGTAGTGAAGTTTATGAAAGCCGAAGATCAACTTAGAGACCTCAAGGAAGAGTTTGACATCTTGGACGAGTACAATATGAAGCTGAACCCACTCAAATGTCACTTTGGAATGAAGTCAGGCAAGTTCCTTGGATACATGGTAACCAAAAGAGGGATAGAAGCAATCCTAGAACAAATAATAGCAATCATGGAACTAAGATCCCCGTATTCAACAAAGGACATCCAAAGGCTAACTGGAAGAGTAACAGCACTCAACAGGTTTATTTCAAGATCCTCAAAAAGGTGCAAGCCCTTTTATGATATCTTGAAAAAGAACAAGAAATTTGAGTGGAAGGAGGAACACGAGAAAGCCTTCCAAGAACTCAAAAAATATCTAAGCTCTTCTCCACTACTAGTGAAACCTATAGATGGAGAACCACTTATTCTCTACCTCTCAGTATCCTTAAACGCGGTAAGTACCATTCTGATCAAGGATCTTAACGAGGAGCAACATCATATATACTATGTAAGTAAAAGTATCCTGGATCCTGAAACCAGGTACTCTCATCTCGAAAAATTAATTCTTTCCTTAGTAACTGCTTCTACCAAATTAAGACACTACTTTGAAACACACACTATACATGTAAAAACTAATTATCCTATCAAGAATGTCATGAGAAAACCAGAAATGTCAGGAAGGATGGAAAAATGGTCGGTGAAGTTAAGAACATTTGACATCAGATACGAACCAAGATCCGCCATAAAATCACAAGCATTAGCGGACTTTGTGGCTAACTTTAGTGATGATCTACAAAAAGAAGTAGACATGGAAGCCAAGTGACTCCTATAAGATGAACACTTGGGAAGATGGACGATGTTCACAGATGGAGCTTCAAATCAGAAAGGAACAGGCCTAGGGATCACACTAAAGTCGCTACATGGGGACATCATACCCTAGGCAGTTAGTTGTGAATTCAACACTACCAACAACGAAGCAGAATACGAAGCAATCATCATGGGACTACAATTAGCTAAAGACCTTTAAATCAAGGATCTTCAGGTATTTGTTGATTCTTTATTACTAACCAATCACTACAAAAATTAGCATTATACCTAGAGATCCTCAAAAAATTAGCTTCCGATTTCGAAAACTTTAGCCTAACCCAAGTTCCCAGAGAGGAAAATACAGAAGTAGATGAATTAGCCAATTTAGGATCCTCCCTTAGGATCCCACCAGATAAGAAGATTCCTATAACTCACATAATAACCCCAGCCATAGAAACCCTCTCCGACAAGTCAAAAGATCCTAAGCGTCCGAAAAGCATAATAGCTATTGAAGATCCTGACCCTAGGATCCTTCCATAAAGGGATCCGGACATACAGGATCCTCAAAGAAGTCTGCAATCATGGACCCAACCCATTATGGAATATCTCCAAAATGACACAATCTCGACAGGAGAAAAAAATGAAAGAGCATTCAGGAAGAGAGTCTCAAGATTCGTGTTAATCCAAGGTAAATTTTACAAAAAATCTATGGCAGATCCATACCTAAGATGCTTGGAAGATCCTGAAGCTGCAGAAGTCTTAAAGGATATACACGAAGGAGATTGTGGAAATCACACTGGGGCAGATCCTTATGCTCCAAAATACTGAGAACAGGATACTACTGGCCAACCATGAAGAAAGACTCCTTTCTACATGCTCAAAAATGTGATGCTTGCCAAAGACACAACAACATCCTGCACCGACCGGCAGAACCTCTACATCCTATCATCTCCCCATGGCCATTCATGAAATGGGGGATGGATATTGTAGGAAAATTGCCAGTAGCCCTAGGAGGAAAAGTCTTCATGTTGGTGATGACTGATTACTTCTCCAAATGGATCGAAGCTGAAGCTTTCGTCCAGGTGAGAGACAAAGAGGTAGTATCATTTATTAAACGTAATATCTTCATCAGGTTCGGGATCCCGACTAAAATCATATGCGACAATGGATCCCAATTTATTAGCAAAAAAACAAGAGACTTTTGCACAAGCTGGGGGATCAAAATGATAATGTCCATTCCTGTTCATCCCCAAGCTAATGGTCAAGCGTAGTCCAACAACAAAATCATAGCTAACAATTTGAAGAAAAGGCTGGAGAAAAAGAAGGGAAGATGGGCAGAAGAACTTCCTTTCGTTCTATGGGCAGATAGAACCACTTCCAAAGTAGCCACATGTCAGACCCCCTATTCCTTGGTGTTTGGGACAAAAGCAGTAATCCCTACTGAAGTAGTGATCCCAATGGCAAGATACTTGCTTCAAGACCAAGAGAATAATGACAGGATCCTAGCACAGGATCTTGACACTATTGGCGAGCTTAGGGATCTTGCCAAAATACACATTGTTGCTCATCAACAAAGAATCATCAAGGCTTACAATAGGAATACAAGGGTTAGAAGGTTTCAAATAGGAGACTTGGTATTAAGGAAAACATTCCAAAACACCAAGGATCCTAGTGTAGGAAAATTGGCTCCCATATGGGAAGGACCATATCTTGTAGATGCTGAAGCAGGAAAAGGAGCATACTGGCTAGCAACACTCGAAGGAGACGTTCTGCCAAGATCCTAGAATGCCATACACCTTAAAGCATACTACATGTAAGTATGATCGAATGATCCACAAAAAACCAAGGTACACATGTCCTTTACCTTAAAACTTTTACTATTACTGATTTTCTCCTCGAACATATTACTAACTTAAGCATCGGAGGGGCGTTAGCTAGACTAACGCCCACCCTTAGCTAACGTTTGCTATGTAGAACGACATACAGTTAAGGATCCTCAAGAGTGGAGATCCTGAAACATCAGGATCCTCACAATCGGAGATCCCGGAACGTATGGATCCTCAAGTTTTGAACACCCCTAAGCACAAGGATCTTGACACATAAAGATCCCAATACTTGGTAAACTCTATTATATTTAATATAATCCCTAAACTATCATGTACACATGCTAGAGACTGATCATCTCTCACACGGCTAAGGGTACTTAATCCCCTCTAAGGTTTAAAGAGCTAATTACCTCTTTCACACGAACTAAGGTTTATACACCTCGCTTGGACGCATGATATCTAACTGTGGGATATAGATAAGGGGATCATTTCACGATTCAGTGGCTTGGCAACACTCTTATCTTTGATCACAAGTTGAGATCCTTAAGGTTTATAACATTTTCATGTTATCCAGAAATCAGGATCCTACCCCAGTGATTACTCCAGGTTTATAACATTTTCATGTTATCGGGATTTTACCCCAGTAACTACTCAAGGCTTATAACATTTTCATGTTATCAAAGATTGGGATTTTGCCCCAGAAAGTACACAAGACCTATAACATCTTCATGTTTTCACACGTTGGGAATGTTCCCCAGAAAATCCGGTCAGATTGTTACATTTTCATGTTACCTACCCAATGAATTATATCTCAAGTAGGGATCCTCCCCAAAATATAACATTGGCGTGTTATCTATTTTGTCTAAGTCTATAAACAGGTTATCCCAAGGAAAATTTCCCTTTCCAAAATCTTTATTCTTTAGGATCTCTAACAGTAAGGATCCTTGCCCTTAAGGATCCTCATCGACATTCGTTGTATATTCCAAAATTCAAAGAATCATGAAGCTTAAAGAGAAACTTGAAGACAATCGGCCATGCAGAAAAACTATAAGAGAGATGTAAAAGGAAAATGCTACCATATCATCCAAAAGAAAGAGTTGCATATCAACACAACCAAAGGTTAATTGTCTTACATCACTAACAAAAGCAAAAACTACTCAAACCAATTTTTTACAGGCCTAGACCTTAGTCTGGTCATCATCGGCTGTGACCTCCTTCTCCCCCCCCCCCCCTTCGGTCAACATCAACACCGGATCTTGATTGGATACAACAGGCTTATCGATCAGCTTAGCCAACGCCTCACGCCATCCCTCTACGTCTTATGAACTTGCATCTTCCAGATCCTCAGCCAGCTTGATCTTGGCCTGCAGATTAGTTGTTGCAGCGCTTGTCTTGGCATCAGCAATCACCTCCTCGAGATCCGCCAGATGCTCTTCTTCCTTTTCGACTTTCTGATTTCTCAACAACTCCACCCTTTGGAGAAGATCCTCGTTGGTGACCCTCCATGTCTTCTCCTGCTCTTTTAAAACAATCTCGACTTTATCAACATGGACCCTAAGGTCGTTGGTAACATGAGAAACATGAGCGAAGACCTGGAAGAAACATAAAATTAGCATGAAAAATAACAGGTATGATAAATTAATATGAATAGTGCCTATTCTTACAGCTTGAGAAAACGAAGATAGCTTCCCGAGAGAATCCTCGATGATGAGGTTCTTGATATGTGCATATTTAGTCATATATTTTGTATAAGAATATTAATACTTTTTGACTATTTCAATGCAATTATGGAACAAAAGATGCTTAATTACGTTTAAATTATATTTTCAGTTCATAAGAAGTGCTCGGAAGCAAAAGGAAGCAGGAGAAGCTATCGGGAGCTTGGGAATCAAAGAAAGAAGAAAAGAGCCAAAAACCAAGAAGGACTCGGCGAGTTGACCCTTGACTCGACGAGTTCCCACGAACATTCTCGAAGCAGAAGAGTCCTTCCCTTGCCGTACACATGGATTTAATGAGGGACTCGACGAGTCAGTCCCTGGACTCGACGAGTCGCCTCTAATCTATAAAAAGCGGCTTTCAGATCGATACCCGGTTTTTCTAAGAAGTCCCTGGAGGAGAAGCTGCGATTAGAAGACCAGCTAAGGTGCTGGAAGCCAGAGAATCAACCCTAGATCCAATTTTGAGAAGAATCAAGGCAAATTCAAGTCCATTCTTATTTATTCTTTAAGTTGAACCATGTTTGAGTTACTTGACTTCGTTTTTTATCTTAGTTTTACAGTAATCATGAGCTAAAACTATTATCTTCTGTTTAGGATAGATGACTTTATGATTATGATATGATTTTATGGTTGGATTGATTTAATTTGGTGATTATGTTTTGCTAAGCTTGTTAAAGAACCTTATGTGTTAACTATAACTATTTTGTTGTTAATTAACTAGTATATTAAGTTGCATGACCATCTCTTAATTGCTAATCTCATATGATTTATGTGAAAACATTGTTATATGCCTAGGAATAGCGAACGTGAAACTAGGGTTAATAGAGAATAGGTAAGTTAATGTGTGAGCGTGTGTGACGAACCATCAGCAAGAGGTTAATTGAACGACCAATTTAATTAACCACTACAAGTCTTACTTAACCCGAATCAATAAACTAGAAAACCTGTTAATTTAACCAATTGGCCACTGTTTGAATTGATTTGTCTTCTAAGGATTATTAATAGCGAACGTGAACCTAATCACATTAATCGGTAGCCACTGAAAAGTTAATCCATTGCATTTGCCGTAAAATCAACCATCGGAATAAAGGATTCAAAACCTAAACAGAAGTCTTCTTTATTATTGAATTTAGTTGATCTTTGCTTGCCTAGTTGGTAGTTTAAGTTTTAGTTAATTGTTTAAGTTTCTAGTCTTGCAAAACTAGAGAAAACTCTTCCTTTTATTATTTTCTTTTTAGATAATTCTAGTAGTTAGTTTAATTTGGCGTTCCATGTGTTCGATACCCTGCTTGCTTAATTATACCACCAATTGACAGGTACACTGCCTTTTGCGTGTTAAATTTATATTTAAAAATTAGGATTAAAACTAGTTGGTTTTACACACATCAGTTCTCTAAGCCAAAATATACAGCCTCAGAAGTCTTTCGTTTTTAGGATCCTGAAGCCTTAACCGTAAGATCTATATGAGATCTCTTGGGAGGAGGGAGAATGGCACCTTTTTCCTATTTAGCTTTGATTGAACCACTGGTCATATCATCTTCAAGATCTGCCAAACCAAAGCGGGCCTTGGACCGGGTAGTCTTAGAACCTGCCAGAGATCCCTATCAAGTCAGGATCCTATGAAAAGACATATCCAAGAAAAATAATGTTACCAGTGGCCATAGAAACAGTAGTGGAGGAACCCTCTTGAAGACTGGAATATTCAAGCGTGAACGACCTCTCCACTGCAGGAAGTGTGAGGAACTTGGATATCTTGTCCTCAGAATCTCCAGCGGCAAGAACTAGCTCCTCAAATCTAAACGATGCATGAAAACAAGCAAATTAAGGGAAGTAAATTTCGGGATCCTTGATATCTAAATTTGTTTCCTACCCTTTTTAACCCATGATCTTGGTAGGGAATCCCCTTCAGGAATCGACTCGCGCCTCACGAAGAAATATTTTTCTTTCCAAGCGCCATCGTTTTGTTTAGATTTCAGAATGAGGTGGGGTTTATTTGTCTTAACTCTTAACAGGAAATGAGAAGAACCAAAAGTAGAAAGATCATAGATAGAGGCCAAGTCAGGTAATCCAATGTCCATATTTTTGGATTGATTCAGGAGATCAATCCAAAAGAGGATCCTCCAAACCACATGCATAGTTTGGATATAGGATATTTGGGTACACAAAAAGAAATCACGAACAATACCAGTAAAAGGATAAGTCAGACCTAGAGTGAATGGATATTCAGGATAACAAACCCACGTTGGAGACACAAAATCAGGTTGAACGGTAGCCTCAAAAGGATGAAAAACCATGTCAGAAGGGAAAGCTCTGATGGCTTTCAACGATTCCGTGTCGTCATTGTGAAAAGAACAAACCTCGTCATAGGTTAAGATTCCTTGATCGTTAAAACCGTTCTCGGAAGAAATAACAATGCCAACTCGAGAACGACTAATCTTCTTAGCCATGACAAGGAAAATCAAAACAACGGAAGAACGAATGAAAGGAAAAAAGGATTACCTTTACAAAGAGATGATGACGACTTGGAAAAGTAAAAAAAGGAGTTACCGAAAGCCCTCATTTATAGCTAGGAAAAGATAACGGAGATTATTTGACCATTTCTCGATTATCTCAATTAAGATAAGACTTATCCCTTAAAGATTAAATTCAAATTCTTTTTACCTATTTACTTTAAGTTATTCCTTTAATATTTACGTAACTAACCCCTATATTTTCAGGAATAACTTGGGGGCAATTGTTGGGACCATGATCCTTACTATATCCAGGATCCTCAAATATCCAGGATCCTCAGCAACATCTGGATCATGGCTAATTACCGCTATTATTTTTATTAATATTTATAACGGTCATATTTTATCTATAACTTACACGTGTGCAGAAGTAGTCAAGGGAAGACCAATTCTCAACGAAGAATCATCTCAACTATGCTAAAGACCGGAATACTTGGCCAAATAACGTTCATGAAGCTGGTCATAGAGGATCTTGGAAATGTCGGACATCTTGTTGGCTAGATTAGACTATAAATTAACACTTGTAATCTACACACAACACACTGTTCTTTAGCTTAAGCTTACTCTACGAAATTCTCTACTTATTCTTACTAAACACTCACTGTAATCTTCATTTTATATCAATAAAATCATCAAGGCAGGTGATCATTATCACCTCCCAAGGTTTTATGCCGGAGATCCTAGTAAGGATCAAGGGCTTTCCTTGCAAACCATTTTGTCACTTTCTTTTACCACCTGCTGTTACACAATCTGAACATCACAACCTCTCATTCAATTTGGTTGATTAGTACTTGTGTAGTTTTTTACCAAAACACTTAGAATATTGGGGAAGATCCTAAATCGTAAAATAACATGATAATGTTATAAATTGTAGATTAACACTTAGGATTTTAACATATTTTCAGAGATATGGAGTTTGCCAAGTCACTAAAGCATGAAATGATCCCCTTATCCACATTTCATAGTTATATATTATGCATCCAAGTGGGATGTGGAAACCCAAAAACAGATGAAATAGGTCATTAAATCTTGAAACCTTATAGGGGATTAGGTACCCTTGATCGGAGGAGAGATGATCAATATCTATTCATGATCGCCAAGATCTGCATGTTAAAAACGTTAGCTTAGGGTAGGCGTTAACTTGGATAACGCCCCTCTGATGCTAAGTCACTAATGATATTGAGAAAAAGTAATTAAAGGGAAAAGTGAGGGTAAGGAGTAGGTGTGTACCTTGACCTTGTCGTAACGAAGTATGATTAATTTGACTTACATGAAGTATGTTGTGAGTTAAACAACGTTCCATGATCTTGGCAAGAGATTTCCTTCCAGGGTAGCCAACCAATATGCCCCCCTTCATGCTTCTGAGTCAATGAGATAAGATCCTTCCCATTTAGGTGCCAGTTTACCATCTCTAGGATCCTTGGTACTTTAGAATGCCTTTCTGAGGACCAAGTCACCTACTTGGAATCTTATGATCTTGATATTTTGATTGTAAGCTTTAGCAATCCTTTGTTGATGGTCTGCGATGCGGATCTTGGCGGGATCCTTAGTTCATCAATCGTATCAAGATCATGGCCAGGATCCTATCATTATCCTCTTGAGTATGGAGTTGTTATCTCGCCATTGGAATCACTACTTCAGTTGGGATCACGACTTCTGCTCCAAATACAAAGGAGTATGGGGTTTAGATCATTGTCGTCTTTCTTGTAGTTCTATCTGCCCATAGAACGAAAGGAAGGTATTCAGCCCATTTACCCTTGTTTTCATCTAGTCTTCTCTTTAGGTTGTTAATTATGATCTTGTTGTTAGAGTCTGCTTGTCCGTTAGCTTAAGGGTGAACTGGGATAGACATTATCATCTTGATTCCCGAACTAGTGCAAAAGCCATGCATTCTTTTGCTGAACTGGTGTAACGTCCCAAAAATTCATAGTAAAATTTTCATTTTTCAAACAATAAACCATACAAACGAGTTGTTCCAAAACCGATCAAAATGAATATATTATTTAAACATCATAGTAATATTGAAAATTGCCATTGCGGAAAACTCTAGTGGATGCAGTGCAGTAACGTTGGGTCCTTCCCTTTCGTACTAGAAGTACCTGAAACCATAAATGTAAAATTATAAGCACAAAGCCTAGTGAGTTCCCCAAAATACCTCATACCATACATACATAACAGTCAAAACATAATTTTGTCTATTTCTTCCCCTTCGGTATCTTTCAACCGGTACTGGGTCTATTTCACCCCCTTCAGTATCTTTCAACCGATATTGGGTCTATTTCACCCCCTTCTGTATCTTTCAACCGGTACTGGGTCTATTTCACCCTTGTAGCTAAGCATACAATCATATCAACGAAATTCACAAAGACAACAGGCATAAATAGACATAACATGGAATTATCACGAAGACCAATATCATCCTACTAACATAAGCTAGTGGGATGGCATTGTTGCCTTCGACTAACGAGTACGATCGAGGAAACTCACCTCCTAATCTGAAAGATCGCTGAACATGACACTTCTCTGAATATCAGCTCTATTGGTCACCTATTCATTGGAACATGTCCAAACTTAACTTATAATCAATATACCCAAAATACCCATAGGTCAAACTTGGTCAAAAACAGGTCAATGTCGAAAACTCCAAAAAGTCAACCGAGTCAACTCAGCTGAGTATGCCCAACGTACTCAACTTGTACACTTAGCATACATAAGCCTTGACCAGAAACAGGGCGTTGACCTCGTACGCCCTGCGTACCATAACATACGTTCAATCATCATTTCCTTTTATTAAGAGCTTAATCCCTTAAGCTCTTCTGTCCAAATTTCAGATCTAGTCCTCAAATGATGTCCTTAACCATAAAGTTTCCAACTTTATGGTCTTGCATGGATATTAAGTGCTCAATACAAAAAACACTAACTTCTTAACTCTTTAAGACATCCTGGCTCATGCATGGAAGGAAACTAAGGTCCAAGATTACATTTTTATGGTTCATAATGACTCCATAATGGATAAAGTTTCCAACTTTATCCATTAGAATGGTCCAAACAACCAAGATCTAGTCCTTAAGTGTCCAAGGGACCAAAAGTGCATCTTTTTCAACTTAATTCATTAAGTCCAAGTCTCCAGCCTTCAGATCTGAATCAATATGATGTTTAGATGGACAAAGTTTCCAAATTTATCCATAACAAATTCATAAACTTTCATGATTTAAATTTTATGCACTAAAGTGACCAAAATCTCATAACACCCAAAACTAGCTAGATCTAACAAATGCATCTTCAAGATTCAAGCTTTATACCTCTAGAAGAAAGATCAAGGTGAACAAAGTCTTGATCTACAAGCTCCAATGCAACCAACACTTCTCCAATGAGCTCCTTCTTCTCCAAGATGCACCAAGAACACTCCAAAGCACTTAAAAACACCTTCTTTTTGCTCACAAAGGGTTAGGGTTTCAAGGGAGGGTGTTGGAGAAATGGAGACTGAGAATCGACTGGGTTTGGGGTAGTTAAGGAGCTTAAATAGGGCTCAAACCACGAAAATAGGGTTTGGGCACTAATCGCGTACGCCCAACGTACTCCTGGTACGTCCATCATACTCAGGGATACTCTAGTACGCCCAGTGTACGCGGCTTAACCCAAATATGGGTAGGTGTGGAAGGTAGTATGGGCCCGTACTACTGAAAGCACAGGACCCATACGTATAGCAAGGAAGTCACAACCCCTAAGGTTTGGTTGGGAATAGGTTCCATGTCTTTTATGTAGATTATATGATATCTTCCTGGTATATGTTCAGTATGGTGATGGCGAAACAAATTGAGGCGGGATCCGAATCAGGATTAGGAGCGAGTGGCCAGGATAGGCCAGTATTGTCTGTTGATCAGATACGGGAGATGATTTCCGTGGAGGTTTCACAGATTTTGCGAGAAGAATTGTTCTGTGCCGTGGACCGGGTCACCGCCAGGGTGATCGCTAAGTTCGAGGAGCTAGTTGCTGCCTTGCACTCTGTGAGAGTTGTTGCTACCGGGATGACTACTGGGGGAGTACCGGTGGTGGGGTCACAACTAGGGAAGAGGAGGAGGGACTTTTCAGCAGAGGACGAAGAATTGGAGGCTGCTAACCTGGGTACTGGAAGTCAAGAGGGCCAGGAGGTGTCTGGCAAGTGTGGGGGAACCCACAGATTTGCTTGTCACAAATTTAGGTGCTACAAGTGCGGGGAGAAAGGACATGTACAACGGGATTGCAAGAAGGATCATATATGCTTTCACTGTCACCAGCCAGGTCATTTCAGGTCCAACTATCCTACGTTGAGGGTGGAAGGAATTCGGATTCCAGCGGTGATCGTTCCTCAGGTGGTCATAGTCGAGCCGCAAGAAGCCTCTAGTATGTAATTGGAAACCCCATTCTGTAATAATATTATGGTCAAATCGTCTTTGATCAGTAATTATTTTGTCTTGGAATATTGGTGAGTGTGGATAAGTAGTAAATTCGGGTTAGTTGCATGGTTTGTCTGATCTATGTGTTGCGGAGTTTCATGAGTCGTTAGGTCATTGGAGGTGTCAGGAGAATTTTATTATCAAAGGATTGTAGGTAGTTAGAGTTCAGGGTTTCATTAGAGGATGGGAAGTAGATGATTGATTGATGGATTGGAATTTTATCATCTATGGAGAGGGTGGTACACTTTTAGTTCTTCCATGTTCACAGGAGTGAACAGGCGTGCGACGCACGGTCAGGTGGTATTTACAGTCGGGGTCCGTTGGTCGCAAGGGATGGCGGCAGTATTTTAGTGCTGGTGAGCACAGGTGGATCGATGTTGCATGGGTATCTTGTTAGGCATACGCGGTTACCGTCCCTACCCATAGGAGCTAAGATCCGATTCGCCTTGGATCTCTTGTATCGGGCGGTAAGGGTTGATTGTGTGATTTATTGCACTTTTTTGGGATTGGAGACTATGTCTTGGGAGTAGTTTGTAGCCCGGTATAGGGCAGAGGTTGCTTCAGCTACTGCAGTACAGCTGTGGATGACTGAGCTGGCGAATGAGTCAGGGTGTGAGACCCTGAATGATATGATTTCTAGAGCCCGAAAGCGAGAGATCTATTTGGAGCACCTTGGGAAGAGGGGTATTATGGGGGAGGTCTGCGGGCAGGGTCCTACAGGATGGTTATTCAGCATTGTCAGGATTCAGTGGTTTTCGTAACCGTTATTGATTGGCGGATGAGAGCGCCAAGGGAAGTAGCTCATTGCTGAGATATTAGTTGGAGCACCTACCTTTAAGTCTTCAAGATTTGAGTGTGGGATCATTCAAGTATTAGGAACTATCAGTTTCACTAGGGATTCAAGAAGTGTTCAACTATTTCTTAGAAGTGTGTGATCACTTGGGATTGGATGGTAATGGAGCAGTAGTTGGAAAAAGTTGGTTGTCATCGGATCGATCGTTGGAAAGTGAGAAGAATTGGGAATTCTCCAATTTTCATGTAGTGTGAAGACTTAGTCGAATCTAAGTGGGGGAGAATTGTCCTGGAATGCAGAAGCAGGAGCGATTTTGAAACTGGGATAAGTTTTGCATTCCCGTCAGGGAGGAAGGTGGTCCAAGTGGCTGTTTGGTTTGGGGGTTGTGTTGGTTGGGGGTTCGGTAAAACTCCCCAGCATGAGAAACGCGTCTTCTTGGTGCTTGATAACAGAATTTTAGGAACCAGGTTGGGGTTCTAGTCATGAATTGAGTTTAGTTCGGCCATTCGGTCGAGTGTGTGCTCGAATATGAGGGTCTTTGGATTGATAGATTGAGGGTTTTGTTTAGCTGCCGGGGCTTAACAACACATTCAGCACGGGTGTGCGGGTTATTTAGCGTAGGTGGAGATACGCGGGTCAGGAATCAGACCACGTTTTCCCGAGAGGGTAGGCAATCAACATGAGGTCTAAAGTTAGGTCGGGATTATAGTCTGCAGATTGGATCAGGAGTTCGAAACCCCAAGTGGGGGGGGGGGAACTTACTATATGGGAGAGGGTACCAGGATGGGTCCAAGGTTATGCTCAACCGACTTAGGGCGGTCCGGATAGACTGCAGGCCCATCGAAGCAAACCAGTTAGGTCGAAGGCCTGGAGAACGGTCCAGACAGGCTGAAGGCCTGGAGAGGCGGTCCAGACATGCTAAATGTTCTGAGAGTGGTCCAGATAGGCTGAAGGCCCGGTGAGGCGGTCCAGTCATACTAAAGACTTTGTATGTACTTTGTTAGATATATGTCGGATATTGAGCATGTTTCTTGGTGATAACAACCCATAGACCTATATGTTATTTATGCTCGCTGATTATGGAATGCCCTTAGGGATTGTTGGTGGTTATATAGGAGAGTCTGAAAACTCTTGGGGTAGCAACTTGTTCTATAAGTGGATAGTGTATGGTGAGGTTTCTGTACTGTTGCACTTGTTGATGTTGTGAAGGACATTTATTAGGCCTTCTTGGACAATGGAGGAGGTGAGTATCTCCAGGATGGAATGTTGGGCAACTGAAGTGACGACAACAATGTTGATAGGTTTATCGGGAGCATTCCAGTCATAAGCTGAGGGCCGGAGAGGGCATACCAGACTCATGTTGTGGGCTCAGAAGCAATCCAGACCTATGTTGAGGACCATGTAAGGGTATTCCAGTCATAAGCTGTGGGCATAGAGGTTGTGATGGTTATGTCTCTTGTTGGAGCGCGTTCAGAATGGATGTATTGTTGAGATTCGGGTGAGTTGTACTCGGTTGTGACGAATCAGAGGATTGTGGATGAGACACAAGGATAGATCCTTGGATCTCAAGTTATGAGTTGACCCGAGTTATGTTCATAGAGGTATTCCAATCTAGGGTATTCCATCATAAGGATGACCGGACCCTATGATTGATTGGACCTGACATGTTTGGTATTCCAACCCGAAGGTTGATTGGGCCAAACATGTGTGTGATAAGAGGGTATTCCATCCTAGGGATGACTGGACCCGTCATAGACATGCCTGGTATTCCAGCTCGAGGCTGATTGGGCCAGGCATGAGTATTCGTGCTTATTAGTGGGTTGATTCCGTATGTTATTTCGGGACCTGAAGGAAGCATTATCATGTTAGCACAAAAAGGGTTCACTTCAGGAAGAGGGAAAGTTGGGTTTCCGATACTTTGGATCATCAGGATTATTGTCAGGTTTGGCAAGGTGGCATATAGGTTAGACCTTCAGAAGATGTTCAGTTAGATTCACATCACTTTTCACGTCTGGCAGCTGCAAAGGCACATATTGGATGAGGAGGCGGTTGTATCGCTGAGTGATACTCAGGACTAAGAGCACTTGAACTATATAGGGAGACCATTGACAACACATAAAGGATCCGAGTAGACTTGGGAGCCGCAGTCCAAGATGCTGGAGCATTATCCTGAATTGTTCGCCGCAGCAGGCTTCGAGGACGAAGCCTAGTTCAAGTGGGGGAGAGTTATAACATCCCAAGATTTGTCATTTATAGTCCCTGGAGATACATGTGTGAAGCCATGAGAAGCCTAAGGGCTAAATTGCAATTTTGGGATCAAGAGGAGTACATTGCGCATACATAAGAGTACGTTGTGCATACTAGGCGCGCCTTAGTACGCTAGGCGTACACTTGTGTATGCTGGGCGTACTCATGACAGAAGGAAACCCTAATATTTAGGGTTTGGGTGCTATATAAACATCCTTATGGCTCATTTCTCCCACCACTTTCAGCCTCCATACCCTAGAGACGTCCCAAACCCTAGCCTTGTGTGTGAGTGTGAGTTTGTGTGTGTTTTGAGCACTTGAGGGAGAAGGTGTTGCACCAAATATTTGGATAAGGAAGGAAAGCTTGAAGATATGAAGTTCTCTGGTCCTCTAGAAGCTACAGGAGACAAAAAGCTTCTAGCTTGGCAAATATTTTGAGTAGATCTTGTCTTGTTTAGTTTCTTGGCACTTTTCTTGTCCCAAAAACACCAGTATGGTGCATGATGCATTTTGGTCATATTAAGTTGTCCTTCCAGACCCTAGAAAGGGTCCTAAGTGATAAAAATGGTGTCCCAATAGCTGAATGTGTCCCATGCATGGAGTAGGAAGGTCTTAATGGGTTAAGACCATGTTTTAGGAACTTTCTGGACGTCCAAAATCTTAAAGTTCAAGAATTTATGAGTCTTAGGCACATTTGGTCGATTGATCTGAAGTTTGGGCTTAAGTGCTTAAGCCATTAAGCACTTATGAGAGTTTTGGTACAGACTCGTGTACGCCCCGCATAGAGAGCAGTACGCCCCACGTACCGAGTCATTGGTCCCATTTTCAGTCAACGCAAGGCAGAGTACGCCCCGCGTACCAGAGGAGTACGCCCAACGTACGACCCTTGTTGGGCTTTTGCGATTTGGGCTTCAGGATTGGGCCGCCTTTGGACTAGTTGGACTTGAGCCTTGATGGGCCCTCTGGATAAGAATATTTTGGGCCAGTTTTGGTAGTGAGTCTTTGAATGAGGCCCAATTGGGGAGTTGGACCCAATTTGGAAAATTGGGCCAATGATCGGCCTTGTATATGTGGACTTGTGGATCATGGATTTGGTATTGGGCTTTGGCCCAAATTAGAGGAAAGGCAAAATGGACTATTATCATAGGTGGGACTCTTGGTCAAGATTAGTATTCCCATTTATTGACTTAGTATTCGTTATTTTGGATAGTTCGGGATTTTCGGAGACATCGGTCGGAGACTTTTAGTCCAGTTCAGCACTACTTGCGAGGTGAGTTATCCTCACTATATCAACAGGGTCTAAGGCACCAATGTCGGCCCTTATCGGATTTATATCCAGGTTTATTGCATGATATGCTTATTGATTTACATCCTGGTAGCTAGGATGGTGATATGCTTAGTGACGTGGTTAGGTCGGTATCCTGGTATATATGATGATGTTATGCTTAGTGACCTGGTTAGGTTGGTGTCCTGGTATATAGGATGATGATGTGTTAGTGACCGGTAAGGTCTGTATCCTGGTTATAAAATGTTGCTATGATTGATGATCTGTTAGATCGGTTTGACTGTTATATATGCTAGCGTATGATATTATGTGCACATGTTTGTTTGATTGGGGTTTGGGTTGAGGCGGACCTGCTTTGTGCTAAAGTGTTTAGACATAGCACAAGTTTGCTGCAGAGTTCATGAGTGCTTTGATAAGATTAAAGTATTGGATTAAACCCACGCTCACTTGAATCACTTCATGGATTTATCACGGGTGATTAGTGAGACGATAACATTGTATATTCTTGAAACCGAGACGTGTGAGTTGTTATTTGCTGGTCGGTTGCACATTGATGATAAGTAAACACACCAGTAACTTGGTGTTATAAAACTTATTTTTGTGTGTGATTCGATTAGTAGGTGCAAACAAGCATTTGAGTCAAAGTTTATCCATTCCTTTTACCCAAAGTGGGATAAAAGCGATATATGTGGGCCCCTCGATGATTTAGTGATGACACCTAAGCGCTTGGCCAAGCCGGGACTAAGTTGATGTGTTCAATTGTAGTCTGTTGTCAGTCGTCATAAATCAGATGTCGGGAAACAATACATAGACAGAGAGAATGATTTAAATCCATGTCTCGTGTCTATACGATATCTTGTAGAATGGAGGAATATATGATCCCTTATCTAAAAGACACGCATATATGATAAGATCAGAGTTGACAGCGGTTTTTGAAAGCTACGATTGCTGACCAGGTTCTGAAGTTATGCAAAATAGTTATTAGACTTATCCAAGTGGGAGACTGTTGGATTAGTGTCTAAGTCCATAACTATTTTGGTATGTACTTGACCCGATTATGAGCATGGTCCTTTTGGGTTGCCTTCACCATAGCAATATGTAGGATGAATTAAGGAGAGAAAGGTTTAATTATGATTTATTAATATATTATAAGAATAATATATTAAAGGAGAAATCATATTGTTTAATTAATATTAGTCAAGAATTAATTAAGTATTAATTTTGTGGCTAAAAGAGATTAATTAAACTAGGGGACTGGAATTGTAATTATAGGATAATTGCAATTGGGCTACGGATCACCTTGGAATAATAGGTTGGACGAATTCTATGGGGAAGCCCATTAGAAATCGTCCAAGGCATGTTCCAGAAGGGGTCCATGGGCTGCTTAGGGCTTAAGCAGTCAAACTAGGGTTTCCTTGTTGGATAACCCTACTAGCCTAAGTATATAAGGAACCCTTGGGCACCAAAAACGTGGCTAACACTTGGATTAGGGTTTCCAGCCGTTTTTGGTGCCTTCTCTCTCTTCTCTCCTTCATCCAATTGCTTAGTGGTGTTTGTGACTCCATTAGAGGTGCAACACTTGAGGCACTAAGCTTTCTGAAGCTAAGGATTGATTGTTATTGCTATATAACAATCAAAGGTAAGATCTAAACCCTAATTTCAGTTATAGTTTATTAGATCTAGGGTTTATGGCTTTGGATTACCAATTTCATGTTCATTAGACAAACTAGATCCAAAGCTATTAGGGTTTGCATGTACACCATAGGATTCATGTATTGCTCGAAACCCCTCAGATGTTCGATTCACCTCCCGATTTTGGCAGAAGTTCCACGAGGAACTGGGCACACGGCTGCACTTCAGTACAACCTATCATCTGTAGACTGACGGCCAGAGTGAGCGGACTATACAATCTTTCGAGGATATTTTGAGAGCCTGCGTTATTGACTTCGGTGGGAGTTGGGACTCCTACCTACCCCTTGCAGAGTTCTCCAATAACAACAACTTTCATTCCAGTATTGGTGCTCCACCTTATGAGCTGTTGTATGGACGTAGATGTCGAACCCCAGTTTGTTAGGGCGAGGTTAGTCACAGGGTAATGGGTCGGAGTGAGGTAGTCCTGCAGACTACCGAGATGATTCAGCAGATTAGACAGCGACTGCAGACCACACAGAGTCGGCAGAAGAGCTATGCTGACCGTGCCGATCTGAGTTGGAGTTTCAGGCCGGTGACATGGTGCTCATGAAGGTCTCACCCTGGAAGGGTGTGATTCGATTCAAGAAGAGGGGGAAGTTGGGTCGCCGATACATTGGGCCATTCAGGATCATTTTCAGGGTTGGCAAGGTGGCTTATCGACTGGATCTTCCGGAAGAGCATAGTTAGGTCCACAACACTTTCCATGTGTCATAGTTGCGGAAGTGCATAGCAGATGAGGGGGCAGTGGTATCGTTAGAAAATATTCAGGTCGAGGGGCGCCTGAATTACGTGGAGAGGCCAGTGGCTGTCCTTGAGAGGAAGGTAAAGGTTCTATAGAACAAGAAAGTACCTCTGGTAAAGGTACAATGGGAGCACATGAGGGGATCCGAGTGGACATGGGAGCCGGAGTCAGAGATGCGGGAGCACTATCCAGAATTGTTCGCCGCAGCAGACTTCGAGGACGAAGTCTAGTTCAAGTGGGGGAGAAATGTAACACCCCGACTCCCAGGTATACTTTTAAAATCTTTTTACTCATTTTATTGAAGGAACTTGACGAGTTAAATGCCCCAACTCGTTGTGTAGAACTTAGTCAGCCCGCGTGGATTATTGGATCTACTTGACGAGTCGGAGGACCCGGACTCGACGAGTAGGAGCTGGGAGATGAAACCCTAATTTTTAGGGTTTGCACCCTATTTAAGGGACCTTCAGTCCTTACCTCCTGTCCCTTATCACCTCTTGGCGGCCAGAAGGAAACCCTAATCGCTATTAACCTTGTTCTTGAGAGTTGTGAGGCTTAAAGAGTGATTTTTGGTGCATTTTGTGAAGAATGTGTGAAGTATAAGAAGCTTGGAGCAAAGAGGAGCTTGTGGATCTGACTCTACTTCTGTTTGGCATCATTTTGAAGGTAACAAGTCGTTACCTTGGCTTATCTTTAGCTAGATCTCTTCATGTTTGGGTTTAGGACCATCTTTAGCATTTTTAGGAGCCATTTCGGGTGTTGGGGGTGATCTGAAGTTGTAACTTCAAATATGGACTCCTCTAGGTCCCAAATTAAAAAAGCTATTATCTTTATCTAGTATCAACCCTTCACCATGCCCTAAACCCTATTCTAGACTTGGTTTTGGTGTTCTAAGCATGTAGAACCTTGTATGCACGTAAAGTTTGCAACTTTACGTGGAATCTGTACCTTAGGAAGCTAGATCTATAAGTTGGAGCTGTGGAGTAGCTTAAAAACATCTGGATAGGAATTGGACTGCATGAACTCGACGATTTGTATAGCCGACTCGGCGAGTCGAATGAAGGTTGCCCGTATTTGATTCTGCATGAACTCGGGGAGACAGTAAGAGGACTCGACGAGTCAGTTAGGGTCTTCCCTGACATCTGGACACGCATGGACTCGACGAGTTGGCTGGAAACTCGGCGAGTCAGGTAGGGTTTTATGACCTTCTGAGTTCTTAAGGAGATCGACGAGTTGCTAACTGCACTCGACGAGTCGGGTCAACATGGACTGTTGACTTTGACCGTTGACTTTGATTTTGACCAAAGGTTGACCAGTTTGACTTCTGGGGGTATTTTGGTAATTTGGGAATTTATAGAAGTGGATCACTGGTGGATGTAGGTGTTGGACTTGGAGTAGCATTTGGTGAAGTTTGATCTTATCAGTTCGAGCTACTTGTGAGGTGAGTTCTTCTCACTATATCAACAGGGTCTACATCACCAAGGTCGGCCCTTTATGGTTTGCATCCTGGTTTAGGATGGTTGTTATGTTAGTAATCTGTTAGATTGATATCCTGGTTATAAGATGGTTGCTATGTTAGAGATCGGTTAGATCAGTATCCTGGTTATAGGATGGTTGCTACGTTATTGATCGGTTAGATCGGTATCCTGGTTATAGGATGGTTGCCATGCTAGTGATCTGTTAGATCTGTATGACTATCTGTACTTGTATGCCAGCGTATGATATTTATATGCACATGTTTGTTGGTTTGGGGATTGGGTTGAGGCAGGTCCTGCTTTGTGCGGTATGCCAAGATACCCAGGGCGAACCGGATAGACTGCAGACCCAGCTAGGACACACTAGTCAGGCCAAAGGCCCGACGAGCGGTGTGGATAGGATGAAGGCCCTGAGAGGCGGTCCAGACGTGCTGATGGCTCGAAGAGCGGTCTAGATAGATTGATGGCCTGTGAGGCGGTCCAGTCAGACTGATGGCTCATTATGCATGTTGTGTTTGTTTATATGATATGGGTATATCTGTATGGCGTTGGTATTTTGGGGAAATTCACTAAGCTTCAGGCTTGTAGTTGTTGATTTTGTTTCATGTACTTCTGACGATCGCGGGAAGGTGAAGGCGTGATCGTACACCTCCTATGGTTTTATGATTTGATTCTGGGATACTCTGACAATGAACTATTTTGAAAACAAGTTTTGTAATAAATTGGTTTTGAAATGTTTTAAAAATTTTAAATTTGGCTTGATTTTTTTTGAGTGTTACAATAGGATCCATTGAAATGCTTAGTTATTTATAGTGAATCAACATATAACTGGAGATCCTTGATCTAATGATCCTTAGCTAGTTGTAGCCCCATGATTAATGGTTCATATTCTGCTTCATTATTAGTTGCATGGAATTTACAACTAACCGTCTGGGGTAGGATGTACCCATGTGGCAATTTTAGTATTATCCCAAGACCTATTCCTATGAAGTCGGATGCTCCATCTGTAAAGAGTATCCATTCGCCCACAAATTGTTGAATTTCTAGTTCTACCTTAGGTTGTAGGTCATCACTAAAATCAGCTACAAAATCTGCTAATGCTGGTGACTTTATTGCCGATCTTCAGCTCGTACTTAATGTCATATGTGTTGAGCTTCACTGACCATTTAGCCATTATTTCTAACATTTCTGTTTTTCTCAAAACATTCTTAATAGGATAGTTAGTTTTGACGTTTATAGTATGAGTTTCAAAATAATGCCTTAGTTTGGTGGAAGTTGTCATTAATGTAAGTATTAATTTTTCAATGTAAGAGTACATGGTTTCAAGATCCAAGAGACTTTTACTTATATAATAAATGGGATGCTGATCTCCATCAAGATCTTTGGCCAGGACTACACTAACAACATCAGATGAAACCGGAAGATAAAGGCAGAGTGGTTCCTCATCTAGTGGTTTCACCAACAGTGGTGCCGAACTTAAATATTTTTTAAGCTCTTGGAAGGCATCTTCATGTTCTTTGGTCCATTCAAACTTCTAGTTTTTCTTAAGGATATCATAGAAAGTTTTGCACCTCTCTGAGGATCTTGAGATGAACCTATTCAAAACTACCACTCTTCCCATTAATCTTTGGACATCCTTAGTTGAAGTTGGGGATTGTAAATTTACTATGGCTTTAATCTGCCCCAGAATTGCTTTTATTCCCCTTTTAGTAATCATGTAGCCAAGGAATTTGCATGTCTTCATTCCAAAGTGACACTTGGACGGGTTTAGCTTCATGCTGTATTCATCGAGTATATTGAAAGCTTCTTCAAGATCCCTGAGGTGATCATCAAATTTTTTATATTTGACCACCATATCATCCATGTATACTTCTATGGTGTCCCCCAGTTTAGGGATGAGATTTAGAATCAGAAAACCGGACCGGAACCGGAACCGGAACCGTTAGAACCGGAACATGTAAAACCGGTCCGGGTCCCGGGTTTAAAGAATGACTCTATCTGGGTTCTGGGTAATCCGGGTTTCGGGTCCTTCGGGTCCGGGTAAACTGGGTTTAAGAACCGAAACCGTGTTAGGAACCGGAACTGATTTTAGGGGCCAGAACCGGTTTCTGTGAACCGTTTAAAACATGCATATTTCATTCGTTTGAAGTCAAATTGGCATGAGGTTTTTTTCCAGAGTGTAGTTTATAGTTTATACATGATTTTAGACTATAATTTTGTCATTTTTGGGTTTATATTGATTGACTTACTATTTCTCAAATTCTGGATATCAAAACTGGAAATTTTATGTTTTTAATCTTTTTTTGTATTCTGTGATAGTTTTAAAATATGCATATCTAATTCGTTTGAAGTTGGAATATCATGTGGTTTTTTCCAAAGTATAGTATATAATTTTTACATGATTTTAGACTTTAATTTCGTCATTTTTGGTTTCATATTCATTGATTTATAGTCTCCCAAAGTCGGTATATCAAAGCGGCGAATTTTCTGTTTTTCAGCTTTATTTTTGTATTTTATAAAATTTTAAAACATGCATATCTAATTCGTTTGAAGTATAATTATCAATATTTATATTATTGCAACGTGTAGTTAGAGTTTGTAAATGATTTTAGACTATAAGTTTTTCATTTTAGGTTTAATATTCAATGACTTACAGTCCCCCAAAGTTAGGATATCAAAGTTAAATTTTCAAAGTTCAACCACCAAGTAATTACCAAAAAATTCCGGTTTTACCGGGTTTTCCGGTTCTAGACCCACTTTATCTGGTTCCATCCGACAAACTTTAATGTTTCTAGGTTTTTAGGTTCTAAACCCACTTTACCCGGTACCTTAACCCAAAACCGAACCGGAACCGTTTCTTTTATACCGGTCCGGTTTTCGGTCCTACAAAATCTCGTTAACCGGTTCCCGGGTTCAGGTCTACCTGTCCGAGTTTGGACCCACTCTCATCCCTACCGCAGTTTGTCTTTGAACATATGATTTATTAATCTTTAATATGTTGCAGCTACATTTTTTAACCCGAATGACATGGTGCTATAACAATATATACGTGTGGGGGTTATGAAGGCGGTATGTTCTTGATCAGGTGGTTCCATTTTATTTGTTGGAACCCAGTTGAAGCATCCATGAAGGTTATTAACTCATGGCTTGTTGTGCCATATACCATAGAGTCGATGTGTGGCAAAGGGAAATGATCCTTAGGGAAAGCATTATTAAGATCCGTGTAGCCCACACATACCCACCATTTTCCATTCTTCTTATGTACTACCACCATGTTGGCCAGCCATTTTGGGAATTTCACTTCCTTAATCATTCTCGTCTTAATAAGTTTTTCAACTTCCTCTTGGATGATTTGGTTCCTTTTAGGTGCGAACTTCCTCCTTTTTTGTTGTATAGGTCTGAAAGAGGAGTCTATATTAAGTTTGTGAGTTATAATTTCTTTGCTTACCCCTGTCATATCTTCGTGTTTCCATGCGAAGGTCTTTCTTCTATCCTTTAGGAACTTTACTAGGCTTTTCTTAAGTTATTCGGGTATTGAGGATCCTATAAGTACTTTGGCATCAGGATCCTCAAGATCTAAGGGCACTTCTTTTGTATCTTGTTATTCTGCTTCTAATATGTCTTGTGCCCTTTGCTTGAATTTCTATGCTTTTATCGGTACCGTAGAAGGCTTCATTGAGGTTGTATGGCATTCTTTGGATTCTTGTTGATCACCGATGATCTTCGCCGTCCCCCAGGGGGTAGGCATCTTGACGTATTGGTGGTATGTCGATGGTACTGCTTTTATGTCATGGATCCTGGGTCTTCCTAATATAACATTGTAGGAATACAAATCATAAATAACACAAAGGCGTTGCATAGAGTTTACCCCTTCGATGTAGATATGTATTTTGATCTCCCCAACTGTATGCTTCGTTTCTCCGCTGAATCCTATCAACACTGAGGATTTTTTTTATTATCTCAGATTCTGGGATATTTATCTTGGTAAAAGCGTCTAAGAGTTTGATGTTTACTGAGGATCCTCTATCAACAAGGATCCTTCTAACAAAGTGATTGGCGATGTAGAGAGTTATCACCAATCCATCATGGTGATGATCTTGGATGTTCTCTCTATCTTGTTCATCGAAGGTAATCTCTTTCTCGCTTGTTATTGACGTGTTCTTATGCGGTATTTATTCTTTCTCCGATTTGGATACCTTAGTGTGTCTTTTCGCTGCAGAGTAGGATGTTCCATAAATGCCAGAGCTCCCAGAAATAACGTTAATTACCTTGGTGTCTGAAGGAGGTGATCCTGGTTTTTCCAGGATCTTTGTAGGATCTTCTTTCTTATCTTTGGATCTTTCTTTCTTTCTTCCTAGGATTTCTTTAGGATATCCTTTGCTCAGGAGAGAGCTAATTTACTTTATGAGGGGTATATAATCCTCAGTGACGTGGCCAAAATCCTCGTGGTATGCGCACCACTAAGATTTGTCTTTCCAGCCACTTGATTTTTCTCATTTCCTTGGTCACCTTGCTTTCTCTCCAATATCCCGCATAGCGAAGATTAGACCTGAAACTGAAGTATTTTGAGCAATCTAACACTCCTAAGGTATACATGCAACCCTAGAAACCTTGGATCTATGTTTTCTCTAAGATACATGCAAATAATAAATTTCCAAGGTTTACATCCTAACTAGCATGTCATGGGGAACTTGAATCATAAAATGCTAGAAGAATTACATACCTTTTAGTGGTGGTTGATTCCTTGGAGTTTGAGATCCTAGCACCAATAATGTGGATGCCTCAAATGGAAATCACAAATCACCACAAACTTGGAAAAACTATGAGAGTGTATGTTTTCTTCTTGAAATCGGCCACCTTTCTTTCACACACAACTAGCACCATTTCAAGCATCATAAGCTCCTTTATATAGTGTGGAGGATTAGGGTTACATTCCATGTAAACCCTAATACCCATGACTCTTCCTTTCCAAGGACCCATGGGTTAAAAGCTCCATGGACTATCCATGGACTCCCATGCAAGCCTAGCCCATTCCAAATGAGTATTAGCCCACACTATATAAATACAAGAGCCCATATTTAATTAGTCACCTTTTTTATCACCAAATTAATTCTAAATTAATTTAAGATCAATACTAATTAAATAATATGATTTCATATTAATATATTATAACTTATAATATATTAATAAATCATAAACATACAATTCTCAAAGGATTATCCATACAAATAGTTTGGGTGAAGTGCAACCCAAATGGACCATGTCGGGTCGGGTCAAGTATATACCAAATAAAGTTATGGACTTAGACACCTTATCCAACAGTCTCCCACTTGGATAAGTCTAATAACTATATTTGCCTATACGACTTCAGGAACCAACCGACAATCGTAGCTCTTAAAACTATGTTGAACTATGAAGCGCCATTTTAGATAAGTGATCATATAATCCTCTGTTCTCAAGATATCAGCCGGACAAATACATGGAACAATGTCGTACTTATTGTCCAGGTGTTTGTTTCCTGATTTTCCGATTTGTTTGACATAGAACTAAATTGAACACATCAATTAGGTTCTGACCGGGCCCGATACATAGGTCAAAACAAAATCATCGAGGGGCCCAAATATCGCTTTTAATCCTCCAAGGACTAAAAGGAACAGATAAACTTCGACTTATATGCTTGTTCTACTACTTGTTGAATCATACACAAAGGCACATTTTATGACATCAAGTTACTGATGTGTTTTCGTGCAATCAATGCATAACCAACTCATAGGCAACAACTCATATCTCTAGGTTTGAAGACTTATATGATATTACCGTCTCACGATCACTCGAGATAAATTCCATGAAGTGATACAAGTGAACGTGGGGTTTAATCCAATACTCAGAACTTACGAGCACTCATGAATGTTGTAGTACCTCTTTACTATGTCCAACACCTTAGACATCTACAAGCCCAATTCATGATAGTCTTAATTCATACCTACTTCCGATGTATGACCCACTGAGGATAGTTTGAATAAAGTAATTATTCTGGAAGTTAAAACATGCAAAATTGAAACAATAGTAAATAATTGACAAAAGATAGCAACACCTTACTCATAAATAAACAACAACTTTTATTCATCATCAAATGTCGATTACAATTTACAAGTTTCAGAAATGACTATCTAATCTGTAAAACTAATATCGTCCCTCAGCCCGATGCGCCTCGCATGCTGCAAATGCCTAACCCTAGTCAGTCCCTTCGTGAGGGGATCCGCAGGGTTCTCTTATGAAGATACCCTCTTTTCCATGAGGAGTCCTTCTTCTATCTTGTGCCTTATGAAGTGGTATTTTCTGTCAATGTGTCTGGATCTGCCATGATCTCTCGGTTCCTTGGCTAAGGCAACCGCACTATTGCTGTCACAGAAAATCTCTATAGGCTCCTTTATAGCTGGTACAACTCCAATGTCTCCGATGAAGTTCCTCAGCCATATCGCCTCCTTCACCGCTTCACTCACTGCTATGTACTCTGATTCACAAGTCGAATCAGATACCGTCTCTTGCTTGGAACTTTTCCAAGTAATTGCCCCTCCATTCATGGTAAAGACCCAGCCCGACTGAGAGCAGAAATTATCCCTATCAGTCTGAAAGCTAGCGTCACTATACCCCACTACTCTCAAGTCATCACTCCCACCAAGGGTAAGGACCCAGTCCTTAGTCCTTCATAGGTACTTGAGAATGTTCTTTACCGCAGTCCAGTGAGCCTTGCCAGGATTCCCTTGATATCTGCTGACCATGCTCAAAGCAAAGGCCACACCAGGTCGAGTACAAGTCATATAATACATGATCGAGCCAACAATGGAAGCATATGGTAATCGACTCATCTCAACCATCTCAGCCTCTGTACTCGGGCTCTGAGCCTTGCTCAGTTTGGCATTATGCTGGATCGGTAAGTCACCTTTCTTGGAATTCTGCATGTTGAACCTTTTCAACACTTTATCCACATAGGTGCTTTGACTAAGTCCAATTAGTCTTTTACTCATTTCTCTCAATATCCTTATCCCTAGGATATAGGCAGCTTCTCCAAGGTCCTTCATGGCGAAACACTTCCTAAGCCAGGACTTAACCTCCTGTAAAGTTGGGATGTCATTTCCCATGAGTAGTATATCATCCACATACAGTACCAAAAAGCTAACTATACTCCCACTAGCTCTGACATACACACATGACTCATCTTCGCTTCTCGAAAAACCAAACTCTTTGACTTTCTCATCAAAACAAAGATTCCAGCTGCGAGATGCTTGTTTCAATCCATAAATGGATTTCTCAAGCTTGCACACTCTATTAGGGCACTTTGCATTGACAAAACCCTCTGGCTAACTCATGTAAACATCCTCAGCCAACTTTCCATTAAGGAAAGCGGTTTTGACATCCATCTGCCATATTTCATAATCATAAAATGCAACAATGGCTAGCATAACCCTAATAGACTTAATCTTCGCTATTGGTGAGAAGGTTTCATCATAATCAATACCCTGAGTTTGAGTGAAACCCTTCGCAACCAGTCGCGCCTTATAAGTGTGTACCTTTCCATCCATGTTAGTCTTCTTCTTGAAGATCCACTTGCACCCGACTGTCTTACGGCTCGGTACATTGCCAACCAAGTTCCAAACTTGATTGTTGTAACATCCCAAAAATACAGTCTAAAAATTTCGTTTTAAATCATGAATAAAACCATATCTATCATTAAACATATAGAAATCATGAATCATGTATCCCAAAAATATCTTAATGTCTATCAAATATATATCAGAGTATAAACATCCCAGGCTGAATAAATGGTGTGTGCACTGCAATCATCCCGAGCTCCTCTTTTGGAAACAGAAGTACCTGAAACCAAAACTAGAAACCGTAAGCACGAAGCTTAGTGAGTCTCCCCAAACTACCACATACCATGCACATATAACATGCAACTAGGAGATACCGGCCCCGCCCACACTCATGGAGATGCGGGCCCCGCCCACACTCATGGAGATACGGGCCCCGCCCACACTCCGCTATCTCTGAGATACGGGCTCCGCCCACACTCAGTTACTTCGAGATATGGGCCCCGTCCACACTCGACTACTGTGAGATACGTGATGGGTTTTATACATAAGAACTTTCCTATGTGCTTATGCAAACCCTAAAGCTTGGATCTAGGTTTCTCTATTGAACATGCAATTGAATCCAAGACTTACAAACCCTAATCTAGCATACATATTTTAATCATATCAAATACTACCAGATCTGAAGGTTTACCTCTTGGAAAGACCTCTTGAATCTTCTTCTTGAGCTTAGAGTCACAAGTGCAACTCCTCTAATGGCTTACAAACACCACAAGCAAGAAGGCAATTATGAGAGAGGAGAGAGAATGCTAAAATCGGCCTAGGGTTTCCCTTGGAAGCAAGTGGCCGAAAATTGCAAGCAAGGGTCTTTATTTATACTGTAGGCTGCTAGGGTTTCAGTCTAAACCCTAATGGACAGCTTAGTCACCAAGCAGCCCAAGGAACCTTCTGGAATAAGGCCTTGGACGAAAATATGATGATCCTTCATCATAATTTCGTTCCCCCTTAGTCCATTAGGTTTCCCAGCCCAAAACTCAACTATCACACATTTGACAGTTTAAGCCCCTTTATTTAATTAATCTCTTTTAGTCACCAAATTAATTCCTAATTAACTTATGACTAATACTAATTAAATAAATATGATTTCTCCTTTAATATATTATTCTTATAATATATTAATAAACCATAATATCCTCTCTCTCTCCTTAAATTACCTTGTCTAGTTGCTTTGATGAAGGCAACCCAAAAGGACCATGCTCAACCGGGTCAAGTACATACCAAATATAGTTACGGGCTTAGACACTAATCCAACAGTCTCCCACTTGGATAAGTCTAGTAACTATATCTCACATATGACTTCACGATCCGGTTAGCAATTGTAGCTCTTATACGCTTCTGTCAACTCTGATCAAAACTTGTCCTTCAGATAAGGGATCGTATAATCCTCTGTTCTAGATATCATGCCGACAATACTTATTGTCCAACATTTTGTTTCTCGATCTCTGATTTGTTCGACATAGAATTTAGTTGAACACATCAACTTCATCCTGACCGGGCCCGACACATAAGTCAAACCAAATCATCGAGTGGCCAAGATATCGCTTTTATCCTCTTAGAACAAAAGGAATAGATAAACTTCGACTTGTATGCTTTTATTACCCACTAGCTAAGTTACACACAATGATACGTTTTATAACATCAAGTTACTGATGCGGTTTCGTATTATCAATGCATAATCAACTAGCAAACAATAACCATATCTCTAGGTTTAAATATTATATGATATTATCATCTTGCGATCACTCGTGATAACTTTCATGAAGTGATACTTGCAAGTGCGGGTTTATTCCAATGCTCAAATCATATTTCATAAGCACTCATAAACTTTGTGGCAAACCTTTGCTATGTCAAAAACCTTTTAGACAATCTACAAACAAATTTATGACAATCTTCTTTCATATCTACTTCCAACATATGAGCGATTGTGGACCGTTCGAATAATCTTATTATTCAGGAAGTCAAAACATGCAAAATTGATACAATAGATAAACAATCAACACAAGATAGTAACCTTTCTTATAAATAACACAACTTTATTTAATCATCAAATGTTGAATACAAAATTATCTATTACAAGTTTCCCACCTATCTAATCCAAACTAATATCGTCCTTCAGCCCGATGCTCCTAGCGTGCTGCAAATGCTTGACCCTACTCAGTCCCTTCGTAAGGGGATCTGCTGGGTTATCTTCTGACGATACCCTCTTAACAACGAGGAGTCCCTCTTCTACCCGATGTCTAATAAAATGGTATTTTCTGTCGATATGTCGAGATCTTCCATGATCCCTTGGCTCCTTGGTTAAGGCAACCGCTCCTTCATTATCACAGAAAATTTCCATGGGCTCCTTTATGGATGGCACAACTCCAAGGTCTCCTATGAAGTTCTTCAACCATACAGCCTCCTTTGACGCCTCGCTTGCCGCAATGTACTCTGATTCGCACGTTGAATCAGCTACGGTCTCTTGCTTGGAAATTTTCCAAGTTACTGCTCCTCCGTTCAGGGTAAATACCCAGCCCGACTGCGATCGGTAATTATCCCGATCCGTCTAAAAACTAGCGTCACTCTACCCTCGTACCGTTAAGTCATCACTCCCACCAAGGACTAGAAACCATTCCTTGGTCCTTCGTAGGTACTTAAGAATATTCTTGACAGTAATCCAATGTGCTCTACCAGGGTTCCCTTGATATCTGCTGACCATGCTCAAAGCGAAGGCCACATCAGGGCGAGTACAGGTCATAACGTACATAATCGAGCCAACTGCAGAAGCGTAAGGTACTCGGCTCATATCAGCTATCTCTGCCTCTGTACTCGGGCTCTGAGTCTTACTCAGTTTGGTATTGCATTGAATTGGCAACTCCCCTTTCTTGGAATTTTCCATACTAAATCGCTTTAGTACCTTCTCCAAGTATGTATCCTGACTGAGTCCTATCAGTCTCTTACTTCTGTTTCTCACTATCCTTATTCCCAGAATATATGTAGCCTCTCCGAGGTCCTTCATAGTGAAACACTTCCCAAGCCAGGACTTGACCTCTTGCAAGGTTGGTATGTCATTTCCTATGAGTAGTATGTCATCGACATACAATACGAGGAAGCTCACTATACTCCCACTGGCCTTGACATACACACATGACTCATCCTCGCTTCGCAGAAAACCAAACTCTTTGACCTTCTCGTCAAAACAAAGATTCCATCTGCGAGACGCTTGCTTTAATCCATAAATGGATTTCTCAAGCTTGCACACTCTATTGGGATGCTTCGCATCGACAAAACCCTCTGGATGATTCATTTAAACATCCTCAGCCAACTTCCCATTAAGGAAAGCGGTTTTAACGTCCATCTGCCATATTTCATAGTCATGAAAAGCAGCTATTGCGAGCATTACCCTGATAGACTTTATCTTAGCAACTGGTGAGAAGGTCTCATCATAGTCAACTCCAGGAGTTTGAGTAAAGCCCTTCGCGACCAATCGCGCTTTATAAGTGTGCACTTTCCCATACATGTCCTTCTTCTTCTTGAAGATCCACTTGCACCCGACTGTCTTACGACCCGGTACATTATTAACCAGATTCCAAACTTGGTTGTCATACATGGACTAGATCTCGCTGTCCATTGCCTCTTTCCATTTAGCAGACTCTGGGCCTGCCATGGCTTCCTTGTAGCTATTAGGTTCGTCCAGATTTATTAGTGTACTATCACTAATAAACGTATCCCCTTTAGTAGTAATATGGAAACCATACAACTGGGGTGGAACACTAACTCTACTCGAACGTCTAAGAGGTAATGACTGGTCAATTGGTTCAACAGGAGCTTCCTCCTCAGATTGAACGCCAGTGTCAGAGGTTCCTTCATCTCCTGGCTCTTGAAGCTCTTCAAGGTCAATCTGACTCCCACTGTCTCCTTGACTTATGAGTTCTCTCTCTCTGAAAACCCCTCTCCTAGCAATAAAGACAACATTGTCACTTGGTCTATAGAAGAGATAGGCAAAAGACTTCTGTGGATAGCCGATGAAATAACACTTCTCACTACGAGGTTCTAGCTTGTCGTGAGTATCTCGTCTTACAAAAGCTTCACAACCCCAAACCTTGATATGTGCTAACGAGGGAGCTTTCCCTGTCCACATCTCGTGAGGTGTTTTGGCAACCTTCTTGGTGGGACTAAGTTAAGGATATGGGCGGCAGTCTCTAAGGCATACCCCCAGAATGAGATTGATAACGAAGCACGACTCATCATAGAACGAACCATGTCCAACAAGGTTCGATTACGTCTCTCAGCCACACCATTCAATTGTGGCGTTCTAGGAGGCGTCAATTGCGAAACTATTCCACATTCTTTTAGATAGTCGTGAAACTCAAGACTTAGGTACTCTCCCTCTCGATCAGATCGAAGCATCTTGATTTTCCTGCCCAACTGATTCTCTACTTCATTCTTAAACTCTTTGAACTTTTCAAAGGTTTCTGACTTTTGCTTGATTAAGTAGATATATCCATATCTGCTATAATCATCTGTAAAAGTCACGTAGAAGCGACAAGCGTCCCTTGTGGTGGATCTAAAGGGTCCACATACATCAGTATGTATGAGATACAATACACCCTCACCCATTTCACATGTGCCAGTAAAGGGTGACTTTGTCATCTTTCCAAGTAAACAAGATTCATACACGTCATCGTCCCTAAGGTCGAATGACTCGAAGACTCCATCCTTTTGGAGTTGGGCCATACGTTTCTTGTTGACATGGCCAAGGCGACAATGCCACAAGCATGCTTTGTCCAAACTATTGGACGAATCAATATTCAAGACATTATTTCCTAAATTATCTACAATCAACACAGATTCATAAATCCCATTACAAGGTAATGCATTGAAATAAAAAAACACCATTCAAATAAACATTAATAGAACCATTGCTATTATCAAATGAATATTTGAAACCTTGTCTATATAATCCATGAAAAGAAATGATGTTCCTTGTCATATCTGGTGAATAGCAACAATTATTTAAATCTAGCCCTAACCCATTACTCAACACTAAGGAATAAACTCCGATCTTGGTGACTGGTGATGACCTCTTGTTTCCCATGATCAAGTTTATTCTCCCATGCTCCACTTCCCTACTTTCTCTTAGCCCCTGCAAATCAGAACAAATGTGGAAACCACATCCAGTATCAAGGACCCATGAAGTAGCAAGTGATGATTTATTAGATTTAATTGAATACATACCTGCAAAGGTGGGCTTTATCTTCCCATCCTTAATATCTTGCAAATATTTAGGGCAGCTTCGTTTCCAGTGGCCCTTCTCGTGGCAATAGAAGCACTCTGCTTCCTTGGGGTCAGGAGAGGGCTTAACAGAACCTGCTTTGGTCCCACTAGAAGAGTAACCATCATGGGTCTTACCCTTTTGGTGGCTCTTAGAAGGAGCCTTCCTCTTTTTACCCTTTCCTTGGCCAGTTGCCAACACAGAAGCAGTCACAGTAGAGGATGATGCAACAGATTTGTCCTTGAGGTTGCTCTCAGCAGTCCTCAGGAGCCCTTGAAGTTTACTCAAGGTGACCTCTTCCTTATTCATGTGGTAGGTCATTCTGAATTGGTTGTAGCAGGAAGGCAAGGAGTGGAGGATGATGTCGATAGCCAAATCCTCATCAAACTTAACATTAAGTTTGAGAAGACGATCAACATACCTCTGCATCTTCTGCAAATGAGCGGTTAAGGATTCTCCACTCCCCATCCTAGCGGTGATCATGTTAGTAATGATCTCATAGCGCTCTTGCCTCGCGCTTTGGTGGTACCTGTCCAGCAAATCATGATGGATCTCATATGGATACATGTCCTCATAGGACTTTTGGAGTTCGAGGTTCATGGTGGCTAGCATGATGCAATGAACTTTCGTAGCATCACGCTCGTGGGCCTCAAAGGCGGCCAACTCTTCAGGAGTAGCAACTTCTGGGTTGATCTTTTCTAGTTTCTCATCAAGGACATATTCTTTATCCTCGTAGCGAGTGATTATGCGAATGTATCTCATCCACTCGTTGAAATTCGACCCATCAAATGCCACCTTTTGACATAGGTTCATTAGTGAGAATGACCCAGAAGCATTGTTTTTTGCGTTTGCGTTAGACATCTGAAATAGAAAGGAACAAAGTTTGATTAGAAATGAATCCCCAATTAAACACCCAAATGAGAAATTAGGGCTAGGATCCAACAACATTATTTACAACTTAGAAAAGGGATGCCGTAATCTAAAAGTAAATAATTTGAAGGTAAGTGAACGACGATTCACTGATTTTCACCATGAAAAACGAAAAAGAGATTAAGTTTTAAATGCATTTGAAAATTCCTAGATTTCTTTTGAGATTCATTGAACATTTCAATGACATGTTTAAATCTCGTATGCACTTCAAATTTGTGACTGGGATGCCGAGGATGGCAAATAAGTTGTGAATAACCATGCGAATCAACATGGTGCACTCAATGTCTCTATCACGTAATCAATGTGCCGGTTAGCCACGCACGCTCCATTGATCTATGATAAACATCGAGCCATCCTTTGCCACCAATGTCTATCCCAAATTAGTGTGCCGGTAAGCCACGCACGCTCCACTAACGTTTGACAAGGGTACAAAGTGTAATTCCATGGAATAACATCAATTTTCACATTTTACCCTAAAGTAACTAAGATTGGGAATTTGTAAAAAACATTGTAGTTACTTTGCAATATTCATTATACTTATAATGAGGAATTAAATGTCCTATCCTATCCGTTCGGCTAACGATCCTCCACCAATCAAGGAAGCGGTAGGTGTGAGTGTACACCCATTAAGCGCCATTTTATAGGCAGCAACCTTATACCCCCTTATAGACTGGCTTCGTGAATGAGGCCTACTAGCGATAAGACTAGCTTATTCTTATATATATATATATATATATATATATATATATATATATATATTAATCTTGTAATAAATAAAGTATAAGATTGAATTTTAAACTTGTAAAATTCTAAGGGTTGAAATTTAAAATTTTCAAAATAAAACTTCTAATCAAAAAAAAAATTTCAAAACTTGAGGGCAAGTTTTGAACTTTTCAAAACACAAGGGATCAAATAACAAATAATACAAATTAAGCAATTAATTATATGATTATCTATATTTGACCTAATCCAATTTTATTCACAAGATAATTACCAAATAATTTAAACAATCAATATTTATCATATAAAGAAACAATTATTTAAAAGATTTGATTTTGTTTTGGTAAGGATAATCATTTAAATACAATAAAATTCGGATTTTATCATTAAAAAAAACGATTTTGGCATTTATCCCTAAGCAAAACAGCAAGAAATCCCGAGATATCCTTTGTCTGACTCCCAGACTCGCCGAGTCACTACCTAAACTTGCCGAGTTAGGCAAACTCGCCAAGTTGGGCAAACTCGCCGAGTCCAGATACTGACTCGCCGAGTTGGGTCGGGCAGAGGCCAGAAAAACGATTTTCAGCAAAAACTCGACAATTACATCACATGCAACAGAAACCAATCAAGGCTTTGATACAACTGATGGGTTTTATACATAAGAACTTTCCTATGTGCTCATGCAAACCCTAAAGCTTGGATCTAGGTTTCTCTATTGAACATGCAATTGAATCCAAGATTTACAAACCCTAATCTAGCATACATATTTTAATCATATCAAATACTACCAGATCTGAAGGTTTACCTCTTGGAAACACGTCTTGAATCTTCTTCTTCTTGAGCTTAGAGTCACAAGTGCAACTCCTCTAATGGCTTACAAACACCACAAGCAAGCAGGAAATTATGAGAGAGGAGAAAGAATGCTAAAATCGGCCCTAGGGTTTCTCTTGGAAGCAAGTGGCCGAAAATTGCAAGCAAGGGTCTTTATTTATACTGTAGGTTGCTAGGGTTTCAGTCTAAACCCTAATGGACAGCTTAGTCACCAAGCAGCCCAAGGAACCTTTTGGAATAAGGCCTTGGACGAAAATATGATGATCCTTCATCATAATTTCGTTCCCCCTTAGTCCATTAGGTTTCCCAGCCCAAAACTCAACTATCACACATTTGACAGTTTAAGCCCCTTTATTTAATTAATCTCTTTTAGTCACCAAATTAATTCCTAATTAATTTATGACTAATACTAATTAAATAAATATGATTTCTCCTTTAATATATTATTCTTATAATATATTAATAAACCATAATATCCTCTCTCTCCTTAAATTACCTTGTCTAGTTGCTTTGATGAAGGCAACCCAAAAGGACCATGCTCAACCGGGTCAAGTACATACCAAATAGAGTTACGGGCTTAGACACTAATCCAACAATACGGGCCCCGCCCACACTCAGCTGTTATGCCAAAACATATAAGTATCACACAGACAATATGTATAACTAATCTATCGTTCAGTCATATATCATAATCGAGTACAACTACGAGATACGGGCCCCGCCCACCCTCGATTAATAAGAGATATGGGCCCCGCCCACACTCGGCTAGTGTGAGATACGGGCCCCGCCCACACTCACTAGTCATGAAAATACATACAAGCTCTAAACGAACAACAAATATCATTAGCATATGAATATACACTATATCAGCTATCTATGAGATACGGGCCCCGCCCACACTCGACTACTGTGAGATACGGGCCCCGACCACACTCGCATTCCTAACAACACATACAAGCATCACACAGACAATAAGTATAGCAATCTAATAATCTGACTGATATCTATACTCAGATAATAATTAGATACGGGCCCCGCCTATACTCAGCTACTATCACATCTCATATACGGGCCGGCCTTGGTGCCTTAGACTCGTTCCTACTGGAAGAGGACTCACCTCACACTGCTGAAGTCCCGCTGACAGAACCATAGCTGCTCGATGACAGATTCCTGATCTGTCAATATCAAAATAACACCCAATTAATAATTGGGTTCTATCACATATCCATAATTCCATGCTTGGGGTAAAAGAATACTTTACCATTAACTTAGCTTGTGTAACACCCCATTTTAAGTAAAGTAATTAGATAATAAATCAGGAACCCCGGGAAGTAATTATTATTATTATTTTATATTATTTGAGCCTAAAATCGAATAATAATTAATAAAGTGTTGGTTTCGGGAAGCCAAATGACAAGATTTGAATCTCTGGGGGTTGAAGTGTAATTTCAGGATTTATTTTTGAAAAGAATTTCAGAAGTCAGGGTGTGCTTGGTAAAATATGGACTTATTATGAAAGGATTTTGGGTGGCTGGGGTTAAAAGGGTAAGTTAAGTGCCTGAGTTAAAAATAATTTGTAAAGGAGGGGCCATTTAGTAACTCTCGGACTTAGTTTGTAAGCATTTTTAAAAGACAGGGACTAAAGGAGTAAATTTCGGACTCAAGCTGAAAAGGCTTTTATGGGGAGGGACCAAACGCGTCAATATGCATATGTTTAATGGTGGACACGGGTTGAACCCGTCACCCTCTTGCAGTCTACATATATATATACATAACACACCCATTCAAACCCTAACCCTAATGGAGATGTCAGCCGCCACCACCCTCACCTCCCAACCTCCGTCCGCCGCCACCTCCATTGCTGAGGTCGGAAGCCGCCAAGCCACAGCAACCGTTGTCGACGTAGTGTCCGTCGGAGACCTCTACGGCTCCTGCCACCGATGAGGCCAAGAACTGGAGGGACTGTCGTTGCCGTTGTCGGGGGTACCGTAACCCCTTCTTCCTCCAACCGGTCATCTGTCATGCCACCCGGCATCGGCGACTGATGGTCGTGGCCGCCGATGCTGTTGTCACGAAGTAAAGGAAGTCATTACTCTCTTCATCCAGTCGCCATCACGGAGCACCAGCCACCGCCGTCCGGTGAGACGATCGCCACCCTAGCCGTCGCGACGCTCTTTCCTCGTTTCGCCGGAGGTGCGCCTCAGCCACATCTGCCGCCGTCAACCTCCTTCAAGACCGATGAAGAGCTGTGGTGGGTGTTTTTGCACGTGTGTGTGCGTGATTCTGTTCATGTCGACGTGCGTATGCGTTTTTGGGCTGGCCGGAAAACTGTTGGAGCCACCATGGCAGCCAACCTTGGTGGCTATCGGCCGGTTGCTGCTCTCCTGCCGCCATACACCACCACTGGCCACCACGAGGTGGTTGTGTGTGTGTGTTTATTAGTGTGCGTGTGTGTGTTATTAGTGTGTGTGTTTTGGATTGTATTGTAATTTGTAACCGCTCGGAATAGTAAGAAATCCGTCACCACCACCGGCCGCCGTGTCGAGTGGCGGTGTGCCTTGTTTGGTTTGTGACTCGTTTGGATGTTTGGAAAAGGGACTACTAAACCCTAATGGGCCAAAAGAAACCCTAGTGGGCCCAAAGAGACCCCAATGGACCTAATAAAACCCTATTGGGCTCAATAAGGCCCAAAGTGACCTAGATGCTCAACCAATTGACTAATGAGCTAGTATTGGGTAGGAAACCCTAATTAGGGTTTGGAAAACCCTAATAGCATAAAACTCTAATTCTTGAGAATTAATCGGCACACACACAAGATTATTTAATAATTTGAAATATTAAATAATAATCAATTGACAAACTAGCTTAAGGCAATAATGGACTTAATGGATTAAGTCCTTAATGGGTTAAGTAAGAAACATTTAAAGCTAATCATCATTTTATGTGAAACCTAAATTTCAATTGGGCTTTGTGTTGGGCCTTCCTAGTGGGCTTTGGTGATTGGACTATTGATGGGCCATCCAAGAACAAGTTAATGGACCAAAGTAATTAGATGGGCTTTAGGATAAGGCACATGTGAGGACTTGGGCCCAATTTGGAAAATTAGGCCATAGATGGGCCATAATTAAGCCTTTATGACTATGTGATAATGGGCCATGTGAATTGGATTGGAATAACTGAATGGGCCTTAAGGAAAGACCATGTAGGGGTCTGGGCCCAATTTGGAAAATTGGGCCATACGTTGGGATTTGACCCATTATTTTACTTTTGGGCTCTTGTAGTGTGAGTTGGACCTTGGGCTTGGAACCCAATTATTAATTGGGTATTGTTTGATGTTGACAATTCGGGAACCTGTCAACCAGCCGCTGGAGTTTTATCTGCGGGACTTCAGCAATGCCTGGTGACTTATCCTCATTATACTAAGGGGTCTAAGGCACCAAGGCCGGCCCATTGGATATGATATCCTAGTAGTTGTATTATGTTGAGTATGAGTTGGTTATGCATGCTAGTTTGATATGCTAGAGGGTGGGTCTGTAGGACTACCTGTGATACTGATTGATTTCCTGTATGTGCATTATCTGTTACATGTTGATATGTTATGTGGGATGGGTTGAGGATGTACTGCTCCGTGCGATAGCCAACAAACCCTAGAGTATTCCAGATATGAGCTGAGGGCCCGGTAGGCATTCCAGACTCATACTGAGGACTCGGGAGCATTCCAGATACGAGCTGAGGGCCCGGTAGGCATTCCAGACTCGTACTGAGGGCTCGATGGCATTCCAGATATGAGCTGAGGGGCCGGTAGGCATTCCAGACTCATACTGAGGACTCGGGAGCATTCCAGATACGAGCTGAGGGCCCGGTAGGCATTCCAGACTCGTACTGAGGGCTCGATGGTATTCCAGATACGAGCTGAGGGCCCGATAGGCATTCCAGACTCGTACTGAGGGCCCATGGGTAATCCAGCTTGTAAAGCTGTGGACCCATTGCATGCTGTTCTGTTTAGTTCGTTATGATATGTTATTGATGACATGGTTATGTGGACTATATGTGTATCGGTATTTTGGAGGTAACTCACTAAGCTTTCGGGGTTACAGTTTCAGTTTATTGTTTCAGGTGCATCAGGGGATCGTGGCAGGGCAAAGGCGTGATCGTACAACTCCTCACTTTTTATGACTATGTTTCTGGGATACTCTGATATTATCCCAAATGGACCATGCCGGGTCGGTTCAAGTACATACCAGAAATAGTTATGGACTTAGACACCTTATCCAACAGTCTCCCACTTGGATAAGTCTAATAACTATAACTACAAGTATGACTTCAGGAACCGATCAACAATCGTAGCTCTTTTCAAGGTTTCTCGGAACTGAGAAGATGATGATATGCCATTTCAGATAAGTGATCATATAATCCTCTGTTCTAGATATCAGCCGGACAAATACATGGAACAATGTCTTACTTTGTTTCCAGCAGTTTGTTTCCCGATTTCCGATTTGTTTGACAAAGAACTTAATTGAACACATCAACTTAGTTCTGACCGGGCCCGGTACATAGGTCAAAACAAAATCATCGAGGGGCCCAGATATCAGCTTCTAATCTAAGAAGGAACAGATAAACTTCGACTCATATGTTTGTTCTACCACTCATTGAATTATACACAAAAGCACGTTTTATAACATCGAGTTACCAATGCGTTAACGTACAATCAATGCATAACCAACTCATAAGTAACAAATCATATCTCTAGGTTTGAAGACTTATATGATATTACCGTCTCACGATCACTCGAGATAAATTCCATGAAGTGATTCCAATGAGCGTGGGTTGAGTCCAATGCTCAGAACTTATGAGCACTCATGAGTGTTGTAGCCATGTCCAACAACTTAGACCTCTGCAACCAATCATGACAGTCTTGATTCATACCTACTTTCGACATATGACCGACTGTGGAGGTTCGAATAATATGATATACCAAACATAATTATTCAGGAAGTCAAAACATGCAAAAGAAATATAGTAAACGATCGACAAGAGATAGCAACACTTTACTCATAAATAAAACACCTTTTATTCATCATCTAATGTCAGTTACACTTTACAAATTTCAAGGTTATCTAACTACTAAATCTAATATTATCCTTCAGCCCTATGCTCCGAGCATGCTGGAGATGCTTAACCCGAGTCAGTCCCTTCGTGAGGGGATCTGCTGGATTCTCATCCGATGATACCCTCTTTGCCACGAGGAGTCCTTCTTCTATTCGATGTCTGATGAAATGGTATTTTCTGTCGATGTGTCTGGATCTCCCGTGATCCCTTGGTTCCTTGGCTAAGGCAACTGCACTTTCACTATCACAGAAAATTTCCATTGGCTCTTTAATAGCTGGTACAACTCCAAGGTCTCCAATGAAGTTCTTCAGCCATATCGCCTCCTTTGCTGCCTCGCTAGCTGCTATATACTCTGATTCGCAAGTTGAATCAGCCACTGTCTCTTGCTTGGAACTCTTCCAAGAAATTGCTCCTCCATTTAAGGTAAAGACCCAGCCTGACTGAGAGCGGAAATTATCCCTATCAGTCTGAAAGCTAGCATCACTATACCCTACAACTCTCAAGTCTTCACTCCCACCGAGGGTAAGGACCCAGTCCTTAGTCCTCCGTAGGTACTTGAGGATATTCTTTACCGCAGTCCGGTGTGCCTTGCCAGGGTTCCCCTGATACCTGCTAACCATGCTCAAAGCAAAGGCTACATCAGGTCGAGTACACGTCATAGCATACATGATCGATCCTACAGCCGAAGCATAAGGTATTCGACTCATTTATGCTATCTCAGCCTCAGTACTAGGGCTTTGTGTCTTACTCAATCTGGCGTTACTCTGGATGGGTAACTCTCCTTTCTTGGAGTCCTGCATGCCGAATCTCTTCAACACCTTATCCAAGTAAGTACTCTGACTAAGTCCAATTAGTCTTTTACTCCGGTCTCTCAAGATCCTTATCCCTAGAATATAGGCAGCTTCTCCTAGGTCCTTCATAGAGAAACACTTCCCAAGCCAGGACTTAACTTCCTGCAGAGTTAGGATGTCATTTCCTATGAGTAGTATGTCATCCACATACAATACCAAAAGCTAACTATACTCCCACTAGCCTTGACATATACACAAGATTCATCTTCACTCCTAGAAAAACCAAATTCCTTGACTTTCTCATCAAAGCAAAGATTCCATCTGCGAGGTGCTTGCTTTAACCCATAAATGGATTTCTCAAGCTTACACACTCTATTAGGGTACTCTGTGTTGACAAAACCCTCTGGTTGACTCATGTAAACATCCTCAGCCAACTTTCCATTAAGGAAAGCGGTTTTGACATCCATTTGCCATATTTCATAGTCATGAAATGCGGCTATGGCTAACAGAACCCTAATAGACTTAATCTTGGCCACTGGAGAAAAGGTCTCATCATAATCAACTCTCGGAGTTTGTGAGAAACCCTTTGCAACCAGTCGTGCCTTATAAGTGTGTACATTACCATCCATGTCGGTCTTATTCTTGAAGATCCATTTGCACCCTACAGTCTTACGACCTGGTACATTCTCAACCAAGTTCCAAACTTGATTGTCATATATGGACTGTATCTCGTTGTCCATTGCCTCTTTCCACTTGGCTGACTCAGGGCCTGCCATGGCTTCCGCGTAACTGTTAGGTTCATCCAGACCTATCAGTGTCTCATCACTGATAAGTGTATCACCTTCCGCAGTAATATGGAATCCATAGTAATGCTCAGGTGCATTCCTAACCCTTGTGGAACGCCTCAGAGGTACAGACTTGTCAATTGGCTCAACAGGAGTTTCTTCCTCAAGTTGAGTGCTAGGGTTTGAAGTTCCTTCACCACTTGACTCTTGAATTTCTTCAAGGTCAACTTGCCTCCCACTGTCTCCTTGGCTTATGAACTCTCTCTCTCGAAAGAAAGCCCTCCTAGCTACAAAGACCACATTCTCACTAGGTCTGTAGAAGAGGTAACCAAAGGATTTATGTGGGTAGCCGATGAAAATACACCTCTCACTTCGAGGTTCGAGCTTATCATGAGTCTCGCGTCTCACGAAAGCCTCGCAACCCCAAATCTTAATGTGGTCTAGTTTGGGTACTTTACCAGTCCACATCTCATGAGGAGTTTTGGCAACTTTCTTTGTGGGAACTAGATTAAGGATATGGGCGGCAGTCTCTAAGGCATACCCCCAAAATGAGATTGGTAGCGAAGCTCGACTCATCATGGAACGAACCATATCCAACAAAGTTCGATTACGCCTCTCAGCTACACCATTCAACTGCGGTGTCCTGGGAGGTGTCAATTGTGAGACAATCCCACATTCCCTAAGATAGTCGAGGAACTCTGAACTAAGATACTCACCACCTCGATCGGATCGAAGCATCTTAATGTTCCTGCCCAATTGATTCTCGACTTCCTGTTTAAACTCTTTAAACCTCTCAAAAGTCTTTGACTTATGCTTGATTAAGTAGACATATCCATATCTAGTGTAATCATCAGTAAAAGTCAAATAATAACGATTAGCATCCCTTGTGGCATGTTTGAAGGGCCCACACACATCCGTGTGTATAAGATCCAACAAACCTTCACCCCTCTCACAAGAACCTGTGAAGGGTGACTTTGTCATTTTTCCAAGTAAGCATGATTCGCAACTATCATCTGACTTTCGGTCAAATGACTCCAATACTCCATCCTTTTGGAGTTGGCCTATGCGTTTCTTGCTTATATGTCCAAGACGACAATGCCATAATGATGCTTTATCCAAGTTATTATCATTAACAGAATCAATACACAATACATTATTTCCTAAGTTATCAACCACAGATACAATTTCATACACACCATCACAAGGTAATGCTTTAAAATAAAGAACATTATTAAAGAAAGCATTAATCGAACCAACTTCATTATCAAATGAAAAGGTGAAACCTTGTTTATACAATGCATGAAAGGAAATAATATTTCTTGCCATTTCTGGCGAATAACAACATTTATTCAAATCTAAACTAAACCCACTACTTAGCGATAAAGTATAAACTCCAATCTTGGTGACAGGTAAAGCTTTCCTATTCCCCATGATTAAGTTTATTCTTACATGCTCCACATTCTCACTTCTTCTTAGTCCCTGCAAATCAGAACAGATATGAATACCACAACCGGTATCAAGGACCCAAGAGTTAGAATGGGGTGAGTTATTAGATAAGATAGTGTAAATACCTGCATGGTTGGGTTTAACTTTCCCATCCTTCACATCTTACTGGTACTTTGGGCAGTTCCGCTTCCAATGTGACTTTTCATGGCAATAGAAGCATTCAGCCTCTTTAGGGTCAGAAGAAGGAGTGACAAAACCTTTCTTGGTTCCACTTGAAGAAGATCCATCAAGGGACCTAGCCTTGGTACCCTTCGAAGAGCTCTTCCTCTTCTTCCCTCTACCTTTCCCGATTGCCAAAACCGGGGCGGAGTTTGGAGTAGGAGTGTTAACAACCGACTTACCCTTAAGACCTGTTTCTGCGGTCTTGAGGAGACCTGTTTCTGCGGTCTTGTGGAGTCCCTAAAGTTTGCTGAGTGTGACCTCTTCCTTATTCATGTGATATGTCATGTGGAATTGATCATAGCACGATGGTAAGGAGTGCAAAATGATATCTATTGCAAGCTCCTCAGGGAAGTTCACATTAAGCTTCAGCAACCGATCCACATACCTTTGCATTTTCTGCATGTGGCTCGTGACGGATTCCCCGTCCTTCATCATGGTTGTTATGATAGAGCATATGATTTCATACCTCTCTTGTCGTGCACTTTGATGGTATCTTTCCATCAGATCTTGGTGCATTTCAAAAGGGTAGAAGTCCTCATAGGACTTTTGGAGTTCCGCTGTCATGGTGGCCAACATGATGCATGCCACTTTTGTAGCATCCCTTTCATGTGCCCGGAAGTCAGCGATCTCCTGGGGAGTTGCAGTGGTCTCATCAATCTCCTTAAGCTCCTTGTCAAGGACATATTATTTGTCCTCGTAGCGGGTAATCATCCTGATGTTTCTGATCCATTCATTGAAGTTGGATCCATCAAAAGTGACTTTCCCACACAAGTTCATAAGGGTAAATGAGCCATTAGGATTAGAGCCAGAAGCAGCATTGTTTGAAGACATCTGAAAGAAGAGAACACGATTAGTTTAGATATTAAGAGAGTCCTTAATAAAACACCCAAATGTAATATTAAGGCTAGGATCCAATCACAAAATATTATAACTTAGAAGAGGTATGCCGTAATCCAAGCTATAACATATTTGAAAGGTAGGTAAATGACGATTCACCAATTTCCACCATGAAAAACGAAATATAAATATTAGGTTTTTAATTGGTTCTTAGAAATTCCTAGATTCTTTTGAGATTCAATGAACTTTTCGAAGGCATGTTTCAATCTCGAGTGTGCCCTCCAAGTTTTGTGACTGGGATACCGAGGATCACAAAACGAGGTGTGAAGTAACCATGCAAATCACTTGGTACCCTCAAGGTTTATCACTCAATCGATGTGCCGGTAAACCACACACGCTCCACCGATGCTATGGTAAACCTTAAGTCACCCTTTACCTACCTTGTTAAGTCCAAGTTAGTGTGCCGGTTAACCACACACGCTCCACCAACGACTTAAACAAAGTGTAAAGTGTAATTTCATGGATTAGCACCTTATTCACATTTTCCTAAAGTAACTAAGATTGGGAATTTAATAAAAGCATTTAGTTACTTTATAATATTCATCAGACTTTTAATGAGAATTTATAAGTCCTTGTCTTACCCGTTCGGCTAACGACCCTCCACCGATCAAGGAAGCGGTGGGTGAGAGTGGACACCCATTAAGTTGCCATTTTATAGGCAACAACCTTATACCCCCCCTTATAGACCGGCTTCGTGAATGAGGCGTACTAGCGGTAAGACGACTTGTTGTTATACATATATATATTAGTAACTTATAATATTATAAAGTATAAGGGTTGAATTTTAACTTTTAAAATTCTAAGGGTTGGAACTAAAGTTTTAATCAAGACTTTACATGTTCCAAAACTTGAGGGCAAGTTTTGTAAACTTCCAAAACTTTTCATTTCTTATAACTTATGAATTAATTGAGTAATAAAAATGAAGACTCTTCATTTTTATAACTCTTGTGTTCTTTTAATGGCTTTAATAAAAGTGAGACTTTTGGTTTTCCATAACTTGAGGACAAGTTATGGACTCCATTAAAACACATTATGATCATGAATTAAACACCATGAAGGTTACAAACAATTCCTATGATCATCTAATCTTCATAACTTCAAGAAAATGAATATGAACACTTTCAAGAATCAAAAATTACACTTAAAAAAAACTTGTAATTTTAATAATTGCCATTGTAAATGGATTAGCATAAACATTACACCATCTAAAACAAGCTTTAAAACATCAAAACAGTTTAGGGTAATGTTTCTAGTCCATTTCCAGCAACAAATGTGCAAACTTTCATAGGTGCAGAAAACAGAAAAACGATTTTTTTTTCCAAGCTGTTTGCACACAAAAAAAAAACAACAAACAAACCTAGGCTCTGATACCACTGATGGGTTTTGAGCATTCTAACACTTCCTAAGTGTACATGCAACCCTAATAACCTTGGATCTATGTTTGTCTAATAATCATGCAAAGTTGAATTCCAAGTTATATTCCTATCTAGCATACATGGGGAACATTTTTAACTTGAATGAAAGATAGAATAACTTACCTTGTTGTTGATTATGATCCTTGAAACCTTGTGAGCCTAGCACCCCAAGTGTGATGCCTCAAATGCTTCACACAACACCAAATGCAAAGGAGTAAACTTTGATAGAATCTTACACTTGCAAAATCGGCTCTAGCCCTCTTGTTTCTTATTTGTCCGATTTTGGTGGAGAACATGTTGCTTATATAGTGTGTCACATCTAGGGTTACACCATGTAAACCCTAATGTGGCATGACTCTTCATTTCCATGACCCATGGGTTTGTAACTCCCATGGAGCATTCAATGGGTTTAACCCAACTTGATTATCCATGGAGCCTTTTAGCCCACTATACAAGTTATGGATGATTTACATGATCAACCCATATATTTAATTAGTCATCTTTTGATCACTTAATTAATTCTAAATTAATTCTTGATCAAACTAATTAAATAATATTATTAATATATTAGAACTTATAATATATTAATAATCCACAAGTGTTATTTCTCTCATTTAGTCTATCCAAATGCATGATGCCATGCAACCCAAATGGACCATGCCGGGTCGGGTCAAGTACATACCAGAAATAGTTATGGACTTAGACACCTTATCCAACATATGCATCACGGTTATACATAATTAAGATCTTATAGCCTGAGAATGTTTGATCTGGCCTTATGTTCTGTTCTTGTTTGATTGGGAGCTTAGGGTAGGATTGGATATTCGAAAGTCTATAGGGTCCAGCGTTGTGTATGGCTAGCATACACTAGTACTACAGGGTTGGTGAAAGTTTCATGGATGGGTGGGTTGTGTGAGACCGGTAGGTCAGTTGTGAGACAGTTAGCCTTCCTCTAGGAGTGAGGTTGAGCAACCACCAGGTGTATGTATAGTGTTAGGGTGTTGTGGTGATACTTGAGACAAATATGGGTAGGTGTGGAAGGTAGTAGGGGCCCATACTACTGAAAGCACAGGACCCATACGCGTAGCAAGGAAGTTACAACCCCTAGGGTTGGATTAGGAGTTGGTTCCCTGTCTCTATATGGGTTCTCAGTGATCCTTCTGGTGTTTTACAAGAATGATGGTTACGAGACGTCTTGAGATCGGATCCAGGTTAGGATCGGGAGCTGGCAGCCAGGATAGGCCAGCATTGTCAGAGGACCGCGTCAGTGAGATCATCCGAGAGGAGGTGATCGAGTTTATTTGGGGTCAGTTACCGGAGATGTTAGGGTCTATTAAGACCGCCATGGTTGATTATTTCGACGAGCGCTACACAGCCATTGCTGAGACGGCTGCCGCAACAGCTTTATTAGCTGTAACGATGGCAGGGGTAAGAGTTGGTCGAGCTTTCCAGTACCGGGATTTGTTACTGGGACATATTCCAATGAGCAGAGGGCTGCAGTTACTTGGGATCAGGGAGATGTTCTGTACTTGTTACATTCCACAGGTTAAGCGGGAGAGTCTAGCACATTAGTTTCTAGATTTGAGGCTCGGGGGTGCTGCTCGAGGCCGGAATGTGAGTCGCGGGGACTCCGGAAAGGAGTGATGATTATGTTCAGTTGGGGTTTTGCAACTGGAAGTAGAATAGTTAATTGATGGATTGGAACGTCGTTTTCCAGGGCAAGGATTGTACTCTTTCAGTTTACGGGCTCGAAGGATTGAGCAGGCTTGTGACCCCAGGATCAGGTTGTAATTTAGCTCGGGGTCAATTGGTCGCCGGTATTGGCGACAGTAGTTCAGCGCGGGTGGGTCAAAGTGACATAAGTATCTTGGGAGATCTGATTTGCCTTGGATCTCTTGTATCAGACGGTAATGATTGATTGTGCGATCTATATCACTTTCGGGATTGTAAACTATGTCTTGGGAGTAGTTTGTAGTCGGTTTAGGGCAGAGGTTGTTTCAACTACTGCAGTTCAGCGGGAGACGATGGAGCGGGTAGGTGAGTATGGGTGCGAGACCCTGAATGATATGATTTCTTGATCCAAGAGCGGGAATTTTGTTGGATCACTTTGGGAAGAATGGTATTATGTGGGAGGTCTACGGACAGGGTCCCACAGGATGGTTATTCAGTATTGTCAGGATTCAATGGTTTAGTAAGCGTTATTGATTGGCGGCGCCAAGGGAAGTAGCTCGTTGTTGAGACATTGGTTGGAGCATCTATCTTTTGGACTTCAAGATTTGAGTGTGGGATCATTCAAGTATTAGGGACTGTCGGTTTCACTGGGATTCAGGAAGTATTCATCTAGTTCTTAGAAGTGTGGGATCACTTGTGGTTGGCTAGTAAAGGAGTACTAGTGGAAAGGTCTGGTTGACGTCAGATCGATCGTTGGAAGGTGAGAAGGATTGGGAATTCTCAAATTTTCATGTATTGTGAAGACTTAGTTGAATCTAAGTGGGGGAGAATTATCATGAGGTTCAAAAGCAGGAGTGGTTATGGAAGTGGGATAAGTTTCTCATCATTGTCAGAAAGGAAGACAACCCAAGTGGTTGATTGGTTTGAGGTTTGTGTGAGTTAGGAGTTCGGTAAAACTCCCCAGCGTGTGAATCATATCATCTTGGTGCTTGATAGCAGAATTGGGAATTTTCAGGTTGAGCATCAGCCATTGGAAGTTTTGTCTGTTGCTGTTCGGATTGTGGTTTCAAGAAGGGTCGGACAGGTGTTAATCGGTGAACCTCCCAGAAAGCGGGAAATTATTCGAAGGAAATTCAAGAGGCGACAGTTGAGGAGCTAGGAATGCGTCGACAAGTTACTTGTGCAGTGTGCTTACATTTCCTAAGTCTTTGGGGTATGTTCCCCTCAGTAGGGGAATAGACTCTTGATTCTTACTGGAATCGGATTTTCGGTAACCTTGGGAATAATTGTGGAAGTTTTTTTTAGACTAGCTTTGGTATTAGTAGAATCGGATCAGTCTGGATCCATTACGGGCTTTGTGGCGAGTGAATGTGTAGTTAAGGATTCCCAATTATGTACATGGTAGTGATTCTTCATGTGTAACGGCGGGTATTCAAAGTGGCATTAGAGATGGTTCGATGTACGTGTGATCAGGTCTGGGTTTTAGTCTGCAAGTTGGATCTAAAGCTCGTCTATCATTCTATTCTGGGGTCGAGTGTGACCAAGGGTTGCAGGATTTTGCTTGGATAAGCAACGTGTTCTATAGGTGGATCATGCATAGTGGGATTTCAACATGGTAGCACAGGTTGGTGTTGTGAAGTACGTTGGTTAGGCCTTTCTTTTGGATAAGGTTGATAGTTTATCAGGAGCATTCCAGTCATGAGCTGAGGGCCAGGTAGGGCATACCAGACTCATGTTGTGGGCTCAGACGCAATCCAGACCTATGATGAGGGCCTTATAGGGGTCTTCCAGTCATAGTATGTGGGCCTAGTGATCTTAGTAGTCTATTTCTTCTGTTGAGCGCTTTTGGAATGGACATATTGTTGAGATTCGGATGAGCCGTAATCGGCCAGGAGGAATCAGAAAGATTTTTTGAGAAAGACAAGGGCAGGTCGTTGAACTCCAAGATATGAGTTTAGACCTGGGTTTCGTATATAGTGGTATTATGATCTAGGGTATTCTATCCCTAGGATGACCGGACCCTATGATTGATTGGACATGGCATGTTGGTACTCCAACCCGAGGGTTGATTGGGCCAAACATGCACAGGATACGAGGGTATTCCATCCCGAGGATGACTGGACCCGTCGTAGGCATGCCTGGTATTCCAGCCCGAGGCTGATTGGACCAGGTATGAGTGTTCATGCTTATGAGTCGGTTATGATATGTATGTGGTTCAGGAACCAAAGGAAACATTGTCGTGTTGATCCAAAAGGGTTCATCTCCCAGTTTACATCATGTTGTTCATTTTATCGTTAGGAATTGGTTATCAGAACGAATTTCTCTTGAAGGAGTACCTATCTCTTGTCGAGAAGAGAATTATAGGTAGCAGTGTGGGGTTTGTGATTCCCATTTCGGGTGGGAAACCCCAGATTATTAGCAGTTGAGTAGCTAGTTGGGGGATAAGTGCAATGAATTTGGCTATGACTCAGAGTGAGCAATCTGTTAGGGAGGCAGACTATCTCGAGACTTTAAGTTTCGGATTGAGTAAATGTGATTATATTGCAAGGGATTCGTTTATTTTCAGGTTTTAGAACCCGGTGAGGGTTGGTTACGGTTGCCTTGAAAGACTGGGGTTATGCTCGTAGTTGTGGCCGTGTTGCTCAAGTTGTCTGGCGTGTAAGGAATGATAAGAAACGATTTCGAGGACGAAATCAAATTTAAGTGGGGGAGAGTTGTAACATCCCATTTTAAGTAAAGTAATTAGATAATAAATCAGGAACCCCGGGAAGTAATTATTATTATTATTTTATATTATTTGAGCCTAAAATCGAATAATAATTAATAAAGTGTTGGTTTCGGGAAGCCAAATGACAAGATTTGAATCTCTGGGGGTTGAAGTGTAATTTCAGGATTTATTTTGAAAAGAATTTCAGAAGTCAGGGTGTGCTTGGTAAAATATGGACTTATTATGAAAGGATTTTGGGTGGCTGGGGTTAAAAGGGTAAGTTAAGTGCCTGAGTTAAAAATAATTTGTAAAGGAGGGGCCATTTAATAACTCTCGGACTTAGTTTGTAAGGATTTTTAAAAGACAGGGACTAAAGGAGTAAATTTCGGACTCAAGCTGAAAAGGCTTTTATGGGGAGGGACCAAACGCGTCAATATGCATATGTTTAATGGTGGACACGGGTTGAACCCGTCACCCTCTTGCAGTCTACATATATATACATAACACACCCATTCAAACCCTAACCCTAATGGAGATGTCAGCCGCCACCACCCTCACCTCCCAACCTCCGTCCGCCGCCACCTCCATTGTTGAGGTCGAAAGCCGCCAAGCCACAGCAACCGTTGTCGACGTAGTGTCCGTCGGAGACCGCTACGGCTCCTGCCACCGATGAGGCCAAGAACTGGAGGGACTGTCGTTGCCGCTGTCGGGGGTACCGTAACCCCTTCTTCCTCCAACTGGTCATCTGTCATGCCACCCGACATCGCCGACTGATGGTCGTGGCCGCCGATGCTGTTGTGACGAAGCAAAGGAAGTCATTACTCTCTTCATCCAGTCGCCATCACGGAGCACCAGCCACCGCCGTCCGGTGAGACGATCGCCACCCTAGCCGTCGCAATGCTCTTTCCTCGTTTCGCCGGAGGTGTGCCTCAGCCACATCTGCCGCCGTCAACCTCCTTCAAGACCGATGAAGAGCTGTGGTGGGTGTTTTTGCACACGTGTGTGTGTGGTTCTGTTCATGTCGACGTGCGTATGAGTTTTCGGGCTGGCCGGAAAACTGTTGGAGCCACCATCGCAGCCAACCTTGGTGGCTATCGGCCGGTTGCTGCTCTCCTGTCGCCATACACCACCACTGGCCACCACGAGGTGGTTGCGTGTGTGTGTTTATTAGTGTGCGTGTGTGTGTTATTAGTGTGTGTGTTTTGGATTGTATTGTAATTTGTAACCGCTCGGAATAGTAAGAAATACGTCACCACCACCATTAGGTGGTGGTTGCCGCCTCCTGCCGCCACCGGCCGCCGTGTCGAGTGGCGGTGTGCCTTGTTTGGTTTGTGACTCGTTTGGATGTTTGGACAAGGGACTACTAAACCCTAATGGGCCAAAAGAAACCCTAGTGGGCCCAAAGAGACCCCAATGGACCTAATAAAACCCTATTGGGCTCAATAAGGCCCAAAGTGACCTAGATGCTCAACCAATTGACTAATGAGCTAGTATTGGGTAGGAAACCCTAATTAGGGTTTGGAAAACCCTAATAGCATAAAACTCTAATTCTTGAGAATTAATCGGCACACACACAAGATTATTTAATAATTTGAAATATTAAATAATAATCAATTGACAAACTAGCTTAAGGCAATAATGGACTTAATGGATTAAGTCCTTAATGGGTTAAGTAAGAAACATTTAAAGCTAATCATCATTTTATGTGAAACCTAAATTTCAATTGGGCTTTGTGTTGGGCCTTCCTAGTGGGCTTTGGTGATTGGACTATTGATGGGCCATCCAAGAACAAGTTAATGGACCAAAGTAATTAGATGGGCTTTAGGATAAGGCACATGTGAGGACTTGGGCCCAATTTGGAAAATTAGGCCATAGATGGGCCATAATTAAGCCTTTATGACTATGTGATAATGGGCCATGTGAATTGGATTGGAATAACTGAATGGGCCTTAAGGAAAGACCATGTAGGGGTCTGGGCCCAATTTGGAAAATTGGGCCATACGTTGGGATTTGACCCATTATTTTACTTTTGGGCTCTTGTAGTGTGAGTTGGACCTTGGGCTTGGAACCCAATTATTAATTGGGTATTGTTTGATGTTGATAGTTCGGGAACCTGTCAACCAGCAGCTGGAGTTTTATCTGCGGGACTTCAGCAATGCCAGGTGAGTTATCCTCATTATACTAAGGGGTCTAAGGCACCAAGGACGGCCCATTGGATATGATATCCTAGTAGTTGTATTATGTTGAGTATGAGTTGGTTATGCATGCTAGTTTGATATGCTAGAGGGTGGGTCTGTAGGACTACCTGTGATACTGATTGATTTCTTGTATGTGCATTATCTGTTACATGTTGATATGTTATGTGGGATGGGTTGAGGATGTACTGCTCCGTGCGATAGCCAACAAACCCTAGAGTATTCCAGATATGAGCTAAGGGCCCGGTAGGCATTCCAGACTCATACTGAGGACTCGGGAGCATTCCAGATAAGATCTGAGGACCGGTAGGCATTCCAGACTCGTACTGAGGGCTCGATGGCATTCCAGATATGAGCTGAGGGCCCGGTAGGCATTCCAGACTCATACTGAGGACTCTGGAGCATTCCAGATACGAGCTGAGGGCCCGGTAGGCATTCCAGACTCGTACTGAGGGCTCGATGGTATTCCAGATACGAGCTGAGGGTCCGATAGGCATTCCAGACTCGTACTAAGGGCCCATGGGTAATCCAGCTTGTAAAGCTGTGGACCCATTGCATGCTGTTCTGTTTAGTTCGTTATGATATGTTATTGCTGACATGGTTATGTGGACTGTATGTGTATCGGTATTTTGGAGGTAACTCACTAAGCTTTCGGGCTTACAGTTTCAGTTTATTGTTTCAGGTGCATCAGGGGATCGTGGCAGGGCAAAGGCGTGATCGTACAGCTCCTCACTTTTTATGACTATGTTTCTGGGATACTCTGATATTATACATTTTGAAAACAAGTTTGTAATAACTAATGGTTTTTGGGTTGTTTAAAAAGTTTTAAATTGGCTTGAATTTTTGGGTGTTACAGCTTGACTCAGTCCCAAGGCCCAATCCAAAGGCCCAAGGTCCAAGTATGGCTCAAAGCCCAACATATGGCCCAATTTTCCAAATTGGGCCCAAACTTCTACATGGACTTCCCTTAAGGCCCAATTGTTCAGTCCGGTCCAACATGTCTCATTCTAAGGGCCCAATATCATACAACCATCTAGGCCCAACTATGGCCTAACTATGGCCCAATTTTCCAAATTGGGCCCAAACCATCCTATGGGCCTTACCCTAAAGCCCATTAAATTGTTTTAGTCCATTTGCTTGTTCTTGGATGGCCCAACACAAAGCCCAAGTGAAATTAGGGTTTCACATAAAATGATGAGTAGGGTTAAGTGTTTCTCACTTAACCCTTTAAGGACTTAATCCATTAAGTCCATCTCTCTACTAGATAAATCATATGGTGTAGTTGGGTTTAATACACAATCCAATCCCCAATGCCCAAAGGGGGTCAAAATAAGTCTAAGGCCCAATTACTCACAATTAGGGTTTTCTAAACCATAATTAGGGTTTCCACCCAAACATGGCCCAATAGGCCCAAAATTAATCTTTAAGCCCATTAGGGTTTTGCTAGGGGGGCACCACCCACTACCACCTCGGGTAGTGGTGGTCAATGGCGGCTCACGGCGGCGGCCACCACCTTACGATGGTGGTTTTGAGTTTCTTTTTATTATTCATCTTTCTAATTACAATTAGAGTGCTTAATTCCAAAATAACCACACACACTAACTAATCATAACACACGCACACAACAACCATAGTGGTGGCTGGCGGTGGCTCGTGGTGGCGGTGGCCTTTCTTGCTTTTCCGGCTAGACTAACACACACTAAAAAGATTACATGCACCCACACACCTGCTATGAGGTTGTAAAGCAACTCCATCCACCCCTTGGTGGCCTACGGCGGCGGTAATGGCACCGAAAAACAGCAACAGCGGCGTTGACGGCGGCAACCACCATGGTGGCTCTTCACGAGTTTTCACTAGCCAAACGAGCCCTCACAATCGAACAGCAACCACAGCCAACCCCCATGCTTTTGACTCACGAGCACACCAAAACATCCTCTTCGGTTTGGCGGATGATGACTGGAACGGTGGGAGAAGAACTAAGCGACGGCGGCGACAGCAAGGCGAACGTCCGATAGCTATAACCAGAGAAGAATGGAGAAGAACAACGAGCGGGTACATCAACGTAGAGAGTCACCGCACCCAACGCTATTCCGGTTGTTCACAACCCGTACAAGCCGTTCACAGCTTAAAAGTCCGGTCCCGGAGGTCCTTGTCGCTCGCAGCGTCGTCGGCAGTCGATGACAACCTGGTCGGATCGGAAGAGAACGAGGAGAAGGGAGATGGCAGCTAGGGAGTCACAAGGTGGCGACAGCTACTTCACTCATGGCGGCTGGAACCTTTAGGTTTAGGGTTTGACATGGTGAGGGTGGCGGGTTATATCCTCGACCACTTTAAATCTTTCGCCTAATTACAACTCTGTTCCCTCCAGCTCCAATTTAATTCGAATTAGATCAATATTTTACCTTTTTAACCCACGCCATCTAAAATCTTTACAATTCAACTATATATGTTACCATTTAGGCCCTAAGCCTCCAAAATCTCTTCAAATTAAGTCCCAATAGATTACCAAGTAGTCCCTTCCCTTATAATTATTTACAGAACCAATCCAAAACTTACACGTTTAGCCCTCGACCTCTAATATTGTAAAAATTAACTCCTCGAGACCAACTCTTATTATAAAATTATTGATTTTAGGGCTAGTATCCATTCATCAACTTATCTATTTATTCATTTAATAAACGGGGCGTTACAATTGTCATACATGGACTGAATCTCGATGTTCATAGCCTCTTTCCATTTAGCAGACTCGGGGCCTGCCATGGCTTCCCTATAGTTGTTAGGTTCATCCAAATTTACCAGTGTACTATCACTGATAAATGTGTCACCTTCCGCAGTAATATGGAAACCATAGTAATGCTCAGGTGCATTCCTAACTCTAGTGGAACGCCTAAGAGGTACAGACTCGTCAGTTGGATCAACAGGAGTTTCCTCCTTAGCTTGATTGCTAGGGTTTGAGGTTCCTTCACCACTTGACTCTTGAATTTATTCAAGGTCAATTTTCCTCCCACTGTTTCCTTGGCTTATAAATTCTCTCTCGCGAAAGACCCCTCTCCTTGCCACAAAGACCACATTCTCACTGGGTCTATAGAAGAGGTAACCAAAGGATTTATGTGGGTAGCCGATGAAAATACACCTGTCACTTCGAGGTTCGAGCTTGTCGTGAGTCTCACACCTCACAAAAGCTTCGCAACCCAAAATCTTGATATGGTCTAAATTGGGAACTTTCCCAGTCCACATCTCGTGAGGTGTTTTGGCAACCTTTTTGGTAGGGACTAGATTAAGGATATGGGCGGTAGTCTCTAAGGCATACCCCCATAATGAGATTGGTAGTGAAGCTCGACTCATCATGGAACGAACCATGTCCAACAAGGTCCGATTACGCCTCTCAACCACACCATTAAGTTGTGGTGTTCTGGGAGGTGTCAGTTGTGAGACAATCTCACATTCCTTAAGATAGTCAAGGAACTCTGTACTAAGATACTCACCACCTCGATCGGATCGAAGTATCTTAATGTTCCTGCCCAGCTGATTCTCCACTTCCTGTTTAAACTCTTTGAACTTTTCAAAGGTTTCTGACTTATGCTTGATTAAGTAGACATATCCATAGTCATCAGTAAAAGTCACATAGAAGCGGTTAGCGTCCCTTGTGGCGGTTCTGAAGGGTCCACACACATCAGTATGTACAAGATCCAACAAACCTTCACCCCTAGCACAAGTACCAGTGAAGGGTGACTTTGTCATTTTTCCAAGTAAACAAGATTCACAACTATCATATGACTTTAGGTCAAATGACTCCAAGACTCCATCCTTTTGGAGTTGTTCTATGCGTTTCTTGCTCACATGTCCAAGACGACAATGCCATAATGATGCTTTATCCAAACTAGTGGAAGAATCAATACACAACACATTATTTACTAGGTTATCTACAACCGACCCAGTTTCATATACACCATCACAAGGTAATGCTTTAAAATAAAGAACATTATTAAAGAAAGCATTAATACCACCACATTCTTTATCAAACGAAAAGGTAAACCCTTGTTTGTACAAACCATGAAAGAAAATAATATTTCTCGCCATTTCAGATGAGTAACAACATTTATTCAAATCTAATACTAACCCACTACCTAGAAACAAAGAATAAAATCCTATCTTAGTGACAGGTGTAACTTTCCTATTCCCCATGATCAAGTTTATCTTTCCATGCTCCACATTCTCACTTCTTCTTAGTCCCTGCAAATCAGAACATATGTGAATACCACAACCTGTATTAAGGACCCAAGAATTAGAATATGATGAGTTATTAGACAATATAGTGTAAATACCTGCATGGTTGGGTTTCACTTTCCCATCCTTAACATCTTGTAAGTACTTTGGGCAATTTCGCTTCCAGTGCGCCTTTTCATGGCAATAGAAGCATTCATCCTCTTTAGGGTTGGCAGAAGGAGTGACAAAACGACTTTTGGTTCTACTTGAAGAGGAGCCATCAAGAGACTTTCCCTTGGTACCCTTCGAAGGGATCTTCCTCTTCTTCCCTTTACCTTGCTCAATAGCCAGAACAGGGGCGGCGGTAGGAGTAGGAGTAGTAACAACCGATTTACCTTTAAGACCACTTTCTATGGTCTTCAAAAGTCCTTGAAGCTTGCTGAGTGTAACTTCCTCCTTGTTCATGTGGTAGGTCATTCGGAATTGATCATATAAAGAAGGTAAGGAGTGCAAAATTATATCAATTGCCAACTCCTCGGGGAAGTTCACATTCAACTTCATCAAACAGTCCACGAATCTTTGCATTTTCTGCATGTGGCCCGTGATGGGTTCACCATCCTTCATTCGGGTTGTTATCATGGAGGAGATTATTTCATATCGCTCTTGATGAGCACACTGATGGTATCTTTCCATCAGATCCTGGTGCATCTCAAAAGGATAATAGTCCTCATAGGACTTTTAGAGCTCGACTGACATAGTGGCTAACATGATATATGTCACTTTGGTAGCATCTCTCTCATGTGCCCTGAAGTCATCGATCTCCTCGGGAGTAGCAGTAGACTCATCAAGATCCTTCAGCTCCTTGTCGAGGACATATTCCTTGTTCTCATAGCGAGTGACCATCCTTATGTTCCTAATCCAGTCATTGAAATTAGTCCCATCAAAGATGACTCTCCCACAAAGGTTCATGAGAGAGAAGGAGCCGGTAGGGTTTGAGCCAGAAACAACATTGTTGGAAGACATCTGAAAAAGAAGAAAGACAAGTTTAGATTAGATATAAAGATAGTTCTTAATAAGACACCCAAATGTAATATTAACGCTAGGAACCAACACAATATTTTATAACTTAGAAGAGGGATGTCGTAATCCAAGCTATAAAATATTTGAAGGTAGGTGAATGACGATTCACCAATTTCCACCATGAAAAACGAAATGAATTATTAGGTTTTAATTGGTTCTTGAAACTCCTAGATTCTTTTGAGATTCATTGAACTTTTCAATGGCATGTTTCAATCTCGATTGTGCCCTTCAAGTTTTGTGACTGGGATGCCAAGGATCACAAAACAAGGTGTGAATAACCATGCAAATTTACTTGGTACTCTTAATGTTTATCACCTAATCGATGTGCTGGTTAAACACACGCGCTCCACCGATCTATGATAAACCTTAAGCCACCCTTTGCCAACCTTGTTAAATCCAAGTTAGTGTGTCGGTTAACCACACACGCTCCACTAACGACTTAAGCAAGGTGTAAAGTGTAATTTCATGGGTTAGCACCAAATTCACATTTTCCTAAAGTAACTAAGATAGGGAATTGATAAAACATTTAGTTACTTTATAATAATCATTATACTTTTAATGAGAAGTATATTCATTGTCCTACCCATTCGGCTAAAGACCCTCCACCAGTGAAGGAAGAGGTGGGTGAGAGTGGACACCCATTAAGCTGCCATTTTATAGGCAAAAACCTTATACCCCCTTATAGACCGGCTTTGTGAATGAGGCCTACTAATGGTAAAACGACTTGATCTTATACATATATATATATATATATATATATATATATATATATATATATATATACTATTAACTTATAATACTATAAAGTATAAGGGTTGAATTTTAACTTTTAAAACTCTAAGGGTTGGAATTAAAGTTTTTTAAGGTGTGTGAGACTTTACAAATTCCAAAACTTGAGGGCAAGTTTTGTAACTTTCAAAACTTTTCAACTTTCATAACTTATGAGTTATTAGTTTATTAAAATGAAGACTCTTCATTTTATGTAACCTATGTGTTCATTAATGGAATTTAAAAGAATGACTTTGGGTAATCCATAACTTGAGGACAAATTATGGATTCCATTAAAACACATAATGATCAAGAATTAACTAAAAAAACAATTTTGCAAATAATTCCTATGATCTTCTAAACTCATAAGTGTATGAATATTCATATCAACAATCTCAAGAATCATAAATAACACATACAAAACTTGAAATTTTGATAATAGCCATTGTAAATGGATTAGCATAACCATTACATCATCTAAAACAAGTTTTATAAGACCAAAACAGTTTAGGGTAATGTTTCTAGTCCATTTCTAACAACAAAACTCGAAAATCTGCATCCAGGGTCTCCTACTCGTCGAGTGCAAGAACCTACTCGACGAGTAGGATGAAATAACACATGGACTCGGCGAGTTCACTCAACAGGATGCATAAATCTTGAGTTTTTTTTAACAATTTGCATCAAGTATCAAGAAAACAAGCCTAGGCTCTAATACCACTGAAGGGTTTTAAGCATTCTAACACTCCTAAGGTGTACATGCAACCCTAGAAACCTTGGATCTATGTTTTCTCTAAGATACATGCAAATAATAAATTTCCAAGGTTTACATCCTAACTAGCATGGCATGGGGAACTTGACTCATAAAATGCTAGAAGAATTACATACCTTTTAGTAGTGGTTGATTCCTTGGAGTTTGAGAGCCTAGCACCAATAATGTGGATGCCTCAAATGGAAGTCACAAATCACCACAAACTTTGGAAAACTATGAGAATGTATGTGCACACTCTAGAATTCGGCTACCTCATTTCTCACACACAACTAGTGCCAAATCAAGTGCCAAGGACTCCTTTATATAGTGTGGAGGATTAGGGTTACATTCTATGTAAACCCTAATACCCATGACTCTTCCTTTCCAAGGATCCATGGGTTAAAATCTCCATGGACTATCCATGGACTCCCATGCAAGCCTAGCCCATTCCAAATGAGTATTAGCCCACACTATATAAATACAAGAGCCCATATTTAATTAGTCACCTTTTTGATCACCAAATTAATTCTAAATTAATTTAAGATCAATACTAATTAAATAATATGATTTCATATTAATATATTATAACTTATAATATGTTAATAAATCATAAACATACAATTCTCAAAGGATTATCCATACAAATAGTTCGGGTGAAGTGCAACCCAAATAGACCATGTCGGGTCGGGTCAAGTATATACCAAATAAAGTTATGGACTCAGACACCTTATCCAATAGAAACATCCACATAAAAATAATAGTCGGAGATCCTGAGGAATTCATCTTCCTCCCCTTCATTATCAAGGACATTAACCCAATAATGATTAGGTTTGGAGTATGGTTTTGGTTTATAGGATCTTTGGGTCGAGGACTCAACCTTCCTATTAGGATTGTCGTATGAATTTGGGGTGTTGTTCCTCTTCTGAATCTCATTCTCTTTTTCTAGACTAATGAATCTCATCAATCTACTTCTGACTTCATCCATTCTTCTACATGGGGTCATCACACGATCTTCATAAAAATAAGAGTCTTTCTTTAGACCCATCTTAAAATCTTCTATGGTAGTGGTCATGTTAATATTAGGAATGTTCAATGCTTTCCTGCCAAACCTGCTTACAAAATATCTAAGGGATTCCTCAGGATCCTGTACTACTCGATAAAGATCACTAGTGATCCTTTTGAATGTCCTGGTACAAGAGAACTGATTATTGAAAAGGTTTCACTAAATGACCAAAAGAAGTAATGGGGTACAGAGGAGAATTGAGAAGCCATTTCAACGCTGATCCTGTAAGGGTTGAACCAAAACCCTTGCATAAACAAGCCACTTTTAAGTGCAATGGAATGGGAATGATTTCTATTCTCTCTCTCTCTCTATATATATATATATATATATATATATATATATATATATATATATATATATATATATATATATATATGTATTGTGCTATGTGCTCCTCAGGATCTGTAGTTCCATCATATGGTTTCATGTTAGGAGTTTGGAAGCATTTTGGAACTTTAGTGTCAGCTATTGAGGGAGCAAATCTTGAGTTCCTATGGCTTGCGGGGGGATAATTTTTGTATAGGTTGAACTACTCCTTGAATACTCAAGATCATCTGCCTTAGTCCCTAAAGTTACCTGGCCATGACTGGACTTCTCCATGCATCAAGATCCATACAATTAGTATTAAATGCATTATTTTCGAAGAAGTTACCAATATCTTTGTTCTTAGGAGTAATAAAAGTTTCGCCAAGATTCTGGATCACATGAGTTTGGTTGTTTGGGATTACACCCCCAGTTGATATAGCGATAAATGTTCGTGCTGTAGTCTCCTGGGGATTCCTTGAGGATCCTGTGCTATCAAAATTTAGGATCTTGGGTTGCAAGATCGAAGGTGCTTCCTCAAGGGGTTTGTGGATCTCTGCCCTTATTATTTCCATCTCTTTGAGAAATGTCATGTTTCCCTTATTCTTTCAACCCACAATATTATAATCTTTAATTGTATTTATACAGCAAATCGGTAACCCAACTACCTATTCCCGTTATCCTCACTTCCGAATCTTTAAGTAATGATCTCGAGGAATCTCTCCTAAAGGATCTTACACATAAGTCATCTATATTTCCCTAAGTAATTAGGCTCGAAAGTAGGATAATATATTAGGTAAGCACGACATTACGATGGTACTTTGGAAAAACACGACAATACAATAGTACTTTGATCAAGCACGGCAGTACCATAGTACTTTGGATGGACACAACCTATTAAATCACATGACACTCACCAACCTATCACGTCCTCTAATTTATCTCACACGACCCATTACCACCCAATCGTATTGTAACATTCATAATTTGGTATGTTTATCCTTTACCCCCTTAATGCAAAATCCTTTTCACTTTGGTCCCTAACTAGTACATGGGGCGTACTCTATGAGTACACTTAGCGTGCTAGCTCTTTTCTGGTCGCGGGCTTCACCCACGTACGTGGGGCTAAAAACTAGGGTTTGCACCCTATTTAGACAACTTAAACCACCTTTGGACATTCTATTGATCAGCCTCCATCACCATATACCCTAAAAACGAAACCCTAAGTGCCTCTTGTGAGTTTTGAGCTTGAAAGTGAGATTTGGTGGTGTTTTAGTGAAAGAAGAAGAAGAAGAACTCTTGGTGGTTGCTTGGGAGTAGCTTGGGCTTGTAGATCCAGATTCATCATCATCTTTGCAAGCCATTTGAGGTATAAAGTTCTCTACTTGATGGTTCATTATGCTAGATCTAGTTTTGGGACCTTGTTTATGCATTTTTGGGTCTTTTGAGCTAAAGTTGAGCTTTTGATCTACTCCAGAAGCCATGTATGTTAGATCTTAGCTCCATGGAGGTCCCTTGTTCATAAAATTGCAAACTTTATGAAAGATATTAGTCCATGCAAGTGTTAAGAGCCTTATTAAGCTTCTATTTGATTGTTGGGTCCCATTAAGTCATGCATGGGTGTAAAGTTTCCAACTTTACGTATTAAGTCACCCTTTAGGATCAGATATGAGAGTTTGGCTAGAGGTCTCAACTGATTATGTGCTTAATGGAGTGGATTGGTGATTTGGGGAATACGTTGGGCATACCCAGCTGGTACTTTGCGTGTACTGACCTCGGAAGGAGTACGCTAAGCGTACGAGCTGAGTACGCCCCACGTACTCAGCAGACTGACTTTTAGTTTGACTTCCTCGGGTTTGGGCTTTTAGGATTTGGGCCTTGTTCGACCATTGGAATTCTGACTTTGGGCCATGGATAGACTATGGACTTTCTTGGTATTAGGTCCATAATGATTTTTGGGCCCAATTTGGAAGTTGGACCTTATTGGGCCTTGTGATGCCATTTAAGGAATTTGGGCCTTTTGAGTAGTTGGGTTGGGCCTTGATTTTTCGGACCAGAAACCGAGATTTATTTGAGAGATTCAGCAGCTAGAGATGAGTTTCCTCATTGTGTTCAGTGGGTCGAAGGCACCAATGTCGGCCCATGGTTTGTTGGGTTTAGGATGTTAGTTGTATGCGTGACTCTTGCATGTGATATGTGTTATATGTTTACCGGACGGGGCCCGATGACTATCATGTATACTATTTATCTTTGTGATTATTGCATGTGTTTGTATGATTATATGCTTATATGTTTATATGTATACCAGGCGGGGCCTGATGATTGACATATCTGTTTACCGAGCGGGGGCTTGATGCCGAGCGGGGCCCATTATATGTTTGATATGTGGTGTTTTGGGGAACTCACTAAGCTTTGTGCTTACGGTTTTTAGTTTATGTTTCAGGTACTTCTGGTTTCAAAGGGGAAGGGCCCTGGATGATTGTAGTGCACACACCACATCATTCTGCATTTTTATATTACTCTGATGTGCTTAGATGTTATCGATACACTTTGATTCACTATAGTTTTTTTATGATGTTGTTTGGATAATGGTTTAATTAATTTAAAATCGAAACTTTTAGTCTTAATTTTTGGGATGTTACACATATTTTAAGTATGATAAAATATATTTAGTTTATTTAATCATATTGTACTTTATATATTAAACACAACAAAATAGCACAAATAGCATTTAAGCAATTAGAATACTTGTATTTATATGTAAGTCGAAATTAACTACGCAAGTATGAATACCACTAAGCAATTAGCATTTAAGCAATTATTTTTTTTCCTCTGACGTGACCTAGGTATGAATACCACTAAGTGTTAATCTAATTACTCTCTGACGACTAATGGCAGTCTAAATTCCTCACTGAACCTAATGAATACCGAAAATTTTATCAAGTAAGGATCAACCAGGCAGGATAGTTGTGAGGCAGGACCATTTAGGCGTATAGCCTTTCTGAAATCCAACAACCAAGCCAATGCGACCATTCTAGACACCTCTCTCGTAAGTAGATCAATCAGTATTATGACTTGGAATCGCTGATAAATCTTATTTATAGGTTCATAATAACGAATTATGACTATAAATATAAGTTACACTGAAAAGACTAGAGTGTAGCTTAACTTACAAAGGTTCTTCCAGACAAAAGGAAGGAAATTGCACTAGTAGAGCTTCTACCCGCTAGATACTACTACATCAGGGATCGCAGGGCTTCGCCGAAGACTAAAACTAAGAGAAAATGGTCTAGTATTGAAAAAAAATCGAGAGAGTGTGTTTGGGAAGTTGTAGGAGAGAGAATGAGGCTTGGCCTCCTATTTATAGCCGAATTTTGGGGTGCACGACGTGCAAATGGGGTGTACGTCGTGCATTTTAAGGCGACGTCTCCCTAGCCATTTTGTGCCACGTGTCAGCTTCTCTGTGGTCCACACTTTCACCTTTTAGAAGCGCACGTCGCACACCCGGCGTGCACTGCGCGCCAGGTAAAACGTAGATTTTGTAAGCTCCATAACTTCTTCATGCGAGCTCTGTTTTTAATGTTCTTTGTATCCCCAGAAAGCTCTCGATGAGATCTACAACTTTCCTTTAGACTCTATTGGCTAATTCTGACTTTATTTTTGTCCATATTTTTTATATGATTAAATGATTTTGCTAAAATCGCAACTCTCTTGTTTGAACTTCGTTTTTGGCATTTTTTTCTCAAAATTCTTATCTTAAAGAGTACTACAATTTATCTTTTGGTTACTTTAGCTAAAATTCAATCATTCTCTTCGTAGCTTTTTATGTCACACATTTTTTGACGCACTTATTTTTATGATTTACAGACGATTCGGCTGATTTATCCTATTTTTCCTTAATATGAAACTTGTATTATATAGTGTGCAGCGCGTACAACTATAGATTATCCTATTCAAGAATTTTAATTTTAATAATTATTATTTATTATGTATAACTTAATTTACAGACGTTACAGATTTAAACATACAAAACCGGACAATAGTATTAAAGCGATTTGTGTCAAACATACATAGACTAACATACACATATCAAAAACCAAGACCTTAACTATTCCACTACCATAATCTTAAGTCTCCACTTTGACTTATATGAGGTCATATCCTAAAAAATTATGAACTTCCTTATGTTTAAGCTAAAATTGTCTTTCTACTTTTTCTTCCACTTTCACTTGTATAAGCGTGTGTTCGGAAATGAGCTAAAAAGAAAACTCAAATTATAAAGAAAAAAAACTTTGTTGGATGTATGAGCTTGTAGTTATTATATTTTTTTTTGTTACTTTTACATCTATTTACAACTATGAAAAACTCATAATTACTTGTGTCGAACGCTTACAAATAAAATGGACAACTTTCAATTTTCAACTTCTAGCTTTCAGCTATTATTTAGTTTCGAACACATTTTATTCCCGCCATAAACATGTTTTCACAGTTTAACTTAGGGGGAAACATTAATGGCCTTGTAATGCAACCAAAATGTATGGTTTTTGAATAAAAAATTGTCACCTAATCATTATTTGAAACAAATGAAAACATACGTTTTGGAAGAGAAAGCGTACACCCCTTTGAAAAAATTGATGGTGATTCGTATGGATGTCAGCGAGACCAAAGGGGGCGGAAATAGTTGCCCCCGCCCCCAAATTCATCTGTTTCCACCGATCCCGATTACGACCCCGAATTCCCTTGTTTTCCCACCCCGATCCCGCCCCCGAATTTGAAGAGCACTCCCGATCCCACCTCTCTCTCTCTCTCTCTCTCCCATTAGCCGCGTTTGGTCCGAAATCCCTGTTTTAACCTTATTTACTGTATTTTTAATTTGTTTAACTTTACATATTATACTAATTATTTAAATATAAAACATATATTATATAACTACTACTCTAAATTTAATATTTATCTTAATAAATAAAATAATTAAATATATGATAATTATTTTGGGGACCCGTAGGGTATTTGTACAGAAACGGGTCGCATGGGATCGGGACGTCACGGAGATTTTTGACATTCCTACGAGAAGGTAAAGCACAAGGAAGACGCAACAAACATTTTTCAGTTACAGAATACCTAAAATGATGATACATAAACTGCGCTAATTTTGGAGAATTTATAAATTAGTAAGGATAGTGGTGTAATTTGACATGATCATGTTTTGGTGCCTAAAAGGCTAAAAGGTGGAGGGCTCCCCTTGATAAGGACATCTGGGGCTTATAAAGGAGAATATTGAAACAAAAACGCGGTTGGTGAAAAACCCTCCACATGCTTCTAATCAATGATGCTTCCCTAATTCCCTTACGCGTAGACTTTCCTCCCTTCACACTTGATTTACATTTTTGATCTTCAAATATATAATAAATAAATCAATTTAATATAAAGGTAAATTACAAAAGTGGTCATATATATTTTTAACTTTGATAGTGTTACTTTTTTTTATTATTTATTATAAATTTTGTTCGCTAATCTATATTAAAAAGATTATTTTTAACAATTATATTTTTATATTTTTTAAAATTTATATGATTATTATAGAGAAAATTACAAATTTAGCCAAATACACTAATTACTTTGTGGAATATAGTAAAAAAAAACCCAAATTGCAAATTTAGCCCTTAAAATCGCAGATGGATTAAGCCCATATGCGATTTCGCATTTCCATCTGTGAACGTACAAGTGCCTAAAGCACATCTGTGCTTTAGGCACTTGTACGTTCGCAGATGGAACAGTCTATCTGTGATTTGGTGTTTTCCATATGTGATTTCGTAGAGTTTTAGTATAAAAATGTTTTTTTTTTTTCATTTTTCACTATTTTTTTTAGAGAAACTCTCTCCTAGCGATTTCCTTAGATCAATAATGGACGATTTCATCAACAATCCCGAAAAAGGGTATATATACAGCGAAATAACAACAAAAATGATAATTTTTTGAAATTTTTTTTATATATAATAAGGTTATTTCGTAGTTAAACCCTATAAATTTCGTAGTAAAAAAAACAAAACAAAAAAAATTCATAAAATCGCAGGTGAAACGAGAGGAAATCGCAGATGGACATAATCCATCTGCGATTTTAGGCTGGAAAAATGATATATATATACAGCGAAAAAAAAAACCACCTGCGAACGTACAAGTGGTTAAAGCATGTATGTGCTTTAGCCACTTGTACGTTCGCAGATGGCATGGCGAAATCGCAAATGACTTATACCCATCTGCGATTTTAGTGGTTAAAAATGCAATTTCGGTTTTTTTGACTATTTTCCACAAAGTAATTAGTGTGTTAGACTAAATTTGCAATTTTCTCATTATTATATTGTTATTAAAATTAAGCCGGTTCTATAATCCACTCCCTTCCTCTTCTCCCAACACCGTAACCTTTCCTATCCTACAAAGTCTCCGACTAATCATGACTATCGATTGTAACCATCATCATCACTATCAGTACTCTGAATCAAAGTTCATGTGATTTCACTTGATTTCTACAATGAAATGAAAGGAAGAGTAATGTGATTTTCATTTGATTTCTGCAACTTCAACCTGCCCTGTAATCCATACCCACTTTAATCATCCGACAACTTGCCGGAAATAAATTTAGGGTCGTCAATTGTCACCACCAACACCGAAGTTTTTGGGTCGGTTAGGTTAAGAATTTGACTAGGAGATTGGAAAGAGATAAGGGGAATGAATATGTTAGGTTGTTGATAAATTGTAAAGAATTTGGGATTGGTTTATTTGAATCAGGTAGTCAATCACATCCTCCTATGTTGGCCTTTTTGCGTATTCTTTGAGAGATTGAATTTTTCGGTGGTGCGACTTACCCCATCGGCCCTTTTCTAACGTTGATGATTTCATCGGCTATGTTGCAGCTTAAGGCCAATGCCCGAAACAGAGTAAACTATTGTTAACACTTAGCTATGGGTTAATTTTAGTGTGTATGGAAGACATTACTTTTATCCCCTCTAATATGGTTGTTGTCTTGATGATAATATTATGTACTTGGTTTTCAATTATTTATATATAAGGGTAAGAAAAAAGAGTTGTAAATTGGATATTTAGTTTCCTGTCTATATAACTTTGTTCTTGTCTTCCTAATCAAACTTCTTGCTAGGTGTTGAGATTTTTATTTATATATACTTTTTGACGGTTCTAAGAAAAAAGTTAAAAATTAAGTTGTAAAAAGTTGTTCACAAAAATAGTCTAACTAGTTAATCAGACTGATTCATGCATTAAATGTTATAAATTTATAATACTTGATTACTTGTATTATAAGATCAATGTCCATTAATTATAACTTTCCTTTAATATATAATAAACATCACCGTACCACAACATTAAATACTTATCAATCTCCATTCCTTCGGAAACTTCATATCTAATAATTTATATTTATTCAAAATTTTGAAATAATATTAAATAATTATTCAAATTATGATAGGGATTTGTGCTTCCAATTTCAAATTTTTAAACAGTTTTAGTATTCTTTAAGTATTAATAAAAAATATTAGACTAAATTACAAAAGTTCAGATCTCTGTCTCCAAAAAGAAAAAAAAAAGTTAACGCCTTGAAAATAAATTTATACATAGTTTTCTCCTATAGACTTATATATATTCAATTACTATCTTTAGTTTTTTACCACGAACTTATTTATTTATTTATTTTCGTGAAAATTGTACGGTTTAAATTAACAAGATATCGCTTCTTTTGTTCTGCAAATATTTTTCCTGTGGATTTTTCATATATTGTTCGTCTGCTACACCAGGGGCGGAGCTTGAACAATTTTTTAGGGGGGGGCCGAAAGTATTATAAACTAAAATTAACGTTCTTACATACAAAAAAATACCAAATTTGTTTTTGCAAATAAACACAAAAAATAACTAGAAAAATCAGATAAGATAATCAACTATTCAGTCCTTTAACTTATATCACATATTAGATTAACATAAGAAAATAAGCAATGCTCATCATTCATCACTAATTACTTGAACCAAGAAGAGAATATTTAACAATTTGTAATTAGTTGATTCCTAAAATTCCAACAACAATCAAATATAGAGGAAAAGCAACAAAACAGTTCATTGTAGACATATCAGTTCATATCAGTTCATAAAACAACAGGCTCCTAAAATTAGTTGGATCCTAAAATTCCAACATATGTTCATAAGTTCAATCTAGTAAAAAGCAACACAATAGGCTCTGAAGTCCTGAACAATTCCAACTTTCTAATGACAAGTATCCAACAGCTAAACAAGTGCAACATTATAAATTATAAAAGAGAGAATTCTCAATCCCTGAAAGGCTGAAACAGGAAAGAAGTCAAGAATTGAGGCTGAAACAACAGCCGAATTGAAAGCTGAAAGCATACCTGATTACTAATTAGCGAAGAATTGAGGATGGGGATTGCACCAGAATTGCAGCTGTGCAATCGTTCAGAACAGCAGCAGGTAGCAGCACCGCAGGTCCGCAGCAGCCAGCAGGCGACGAACCGCTTCGATTTGGCGGAGTCCACAGGTTCGATTTTGTGATTAGCGACTAGCGATTGAGCGAAGAATTAAGGAGGGGGGGCGTAAGCTTTACTGATTGAACGATGTCGATGATTGCTTCTCTCTTGGATCGGAACATTGGATCAGCCGACCAGGAGGGGCCACAACCCAAAACTCACATTGATGGGCCTATAATTCCGAAAATTAAACACATATATCCTACTTCTAGCCCAAAATTCAGGGGGGGGGGGGCACAACCCCTCCTGGCCCGTTAAAAGGTGTGCCCCTACGCTACACTCGATTGAACCTCTTCATTATCTTCATAATCAACATCCTCTTACACATATTCATTTCATGTAGTATTTATGTTTGATCACATTTATATAGAAAAACTAACTACTTAAGCCATCTTTCCACATAAAGTTATGAATCTCAAAACACGTTATAATGACATATCTTCGTATTACAAGAAAGAGGTCGTTGCTCTTCTATATTTGAAAACGTGCTTTCATCACACCATGATCACATTCATGTTAGGGATTGGGGGGAATAAGTGTTTTGAAAATCGATATGAATCATGGATCTATTTGAAGGATCGTGTGATCACTTTCCGATTATGATATTTCGATCCTATGTCTGAGTTACACAAAATCCATATTATAGGATTGATCCTTCAAAGTACAATCTCGTCTCAAGGCATTGATATTAGACCACCGGCTAAGATTTTATAAAATTCGAATTCTTCTTATTATAAAAAATAAATGCAAATCAACATTAAATATTGATTTATCCCTTAATTAAATGATGACGATTTCAAGGATAATTATGGAAAATATATTCAAAAAATAGTATTTTCCATAACAATTTCCTCAACAAAGATAATTTTTGAGGTGCGCCCCTTGACCCTAGCCATCTGGTCGAACCGAGATCAAACTCGTTTTTATACAAGCATACACTTCATGTAACTTTCCCAATTTTCAACCCTTTTTTAAATATAAGTTAAACAACCAAAATCCAATTTCTTAAAAAGAAACATAATCGCCCATTAAGTTCAAACATCATAAAACAAATCATAGAGTCAAGCGGAAGTCTCAAAAACATTATATGGATGTGAGTACAATCACGACACACTATTGCTCTTCTCACCATAACAACCTGAGTAACATTTAAATATAACGAGAAAATACATAGTTTAGTGAGTTCCCTAATACACCACATATTCCATTACACATACTTTGCATGCAAAAATACACGTTCACAATCTCATCATGACGTCCCATCCTTCGGTCCTATATGCTTGCGGTCTAACATCGTTTTGGTATCATCCCATCGACCCTGTAGGCTCTGAACCATCATCTTATCTGGCATGCAGTCTCTCATCCATCATCCCATACAGAGGCATATGATCTCATCATACGACCTTCCAACTATCATAACAAAAGACTACTCCACTCTACCAGTCAAACAGGCCCTAATCGCACATTTATACAATAGCAATACACAAACAACCTACCATACAAAGGACATATAATGTTAGACATAGTATAGTGAGACAACTAACCTAAAGCTAGCAACCCAAGTCTCACATACAAGATTCCACAAGTGAAGCAACTATCACAAACCACTTAAATTCGCCATTAAATGCATTTTCATTAATCATAACCAATGAGAGGTCAAACATTAGTCCAAAACTCCATGTCCATCATAGTTTGATCAAAGGTCAAACTAGTAAAAAAAGTCAATGTTCATCGCGTCGTGACCACCACAGTCCAAAATAGGCGCGACTTCGTCCTTCACTTCATGAGGCGACCAAGGGGTCGTACCGTCGCGGTTCTTAGTAGATTCATCCACTTTTTTGGGATTAATCCTTTAAGTCGGGGCTATAACTTTCTAGACACCATCTTGGAATGTGTCTAACGGATATCTAAACTTTACTAACATGTAGGCTCCTAACATGCTAAACGCAAACCCTAAATCCAAAACAAGCTAAAAGAGGCTTGGGCTTTCTTTCATGGATCAAAGAGAGCTTATGCATGCACTCATTTCACCTCAAAAAGTCTAGAAGAGTCCTATAAATAACTTACAAACCTGGAGTTTCCTAAGATCCATTAAATATCAAAGAAAAAGGGACCAAACATGCTTAAAACATTAGATATAGAAGCCAAAATCCATAAATTTGCAAACTTTAACACTTACAGAGCAATATGAGATGATGTGATATCCCTATTTTACAGAAACAAAAAAAACCTTTTCTTTACGCTTTCAAAAACCATGTTATCTTTGTTTGCGGAAAATCCCAATATATCATTTTGAGTACAATTGTTGTTTCAAAATAAAAAACCCTAAGGATGTTATAATCAATACACAACATAAGTTACAGCGTAAAGACCAAACGATCCCAAATACTATTGTAAGTTGTCTCTTAAACACTCGGCATCCTAATCATGTTCCAACAACTTTTTTCCTGCTACCTGTGATGCATATAGTTTGAGTGGGTCAGGTTTGGGAAAATCTGGTAAGACACATAGGGTTTGCAATCCTACAATGTGTTAATGATAATAAATCATATTAATCCTATAAAACCAACTTTTATCAAACAATATATCATATGTCATAGATATTTATAAGACAATCTACCCTTAGTACCCATCCTATCTATTCTCACATACTGATCTTATAACAATGATCTCTTGAGATTTAACTTGTTGGATCACTGTAAGCAATGAGTAGTTTCTACTGCTTTGGAGACTCCTCATCAATATAAGTCAATAAAGGCAATAATGAGGGGGATAGAGTACCCTAATGAATATACAATCCTTTTCCTTAGATAAGTATAGTTCATGAACACTTACATACTTTGAGTCTATTAGTGTTCTATAAGGCAGTTTAGTTTGTGGTTGTCATCTTACTCTGACAGATGACCAGATATACTCACCGGTTGTCCGATATTGACACACCATTTCTGGTTGTCTAAAAGGGTAGGAATACTAGTATACTACTTCAGAACGTAACTCGTGCCTAGACACACAACAGTGTCATAGAACAGATCTCTATTCTCCGTTCCAATCTCGCACACACCTTAGTATAAAAAAACGACCTACTTGTTCAACTTACTTTGAACTAAGTATCCTTTATACGTCTTAAGTTTAAAACTAGACAAGACTATAATCCATGTAATCAAATTCTAATGTAAATCCTTATTTATGCAATACTAGCATAATACAATATATATATTTAATACAAAGTATTAGATATTTAGTATACATTAATCTTTTTAAGTAAAAATACTTCTATTAAGATTGTGTATATACTTAACACATATCCGGCTTGCATAGTGTATGTTATATAGAATTACTGATTACAAATTTAACATGTATTCCAGATAAAAGACATTTAATTCACATATAAGCTTTCAACTGATATTTAGTACATTTATTAAAATCATGCTTACGAAAGTAACTACATACACACAATACAAGGCATACTTTTAATAAATACTTGTATTAAATAATGTTCATGAAAGTAACTATTACTAAGTCTTAGTATTCATTCTTATTTATAAAGGCATATTAATTATTTCCAAGATTCTTCAATAATCCCAAAGAAAATCGAGTTCTTTCAAATAAGGAATGACCACGTAAGATCACAATGGAGGTAGGATCCGTTTGGTATACATAATTTCCTTGATTTAAGTATATGGAAATTTTAGGTATATCACTTATTTAATAAGTAAACTATTATACCTAGGATATATACTATATGTTAGAGATAAGTATGAGTCAGGATGACACTTTTAAACTATGTTTCATACTTTTTGAACTCGGAAAAAGTACTATTTTACTTGGAGTGAAAACCTGTGGGCTCACCAACTTTATGTTGACTTATTTTCAAAACGCATGTGTTTTCAGGAATTTGATAAGCTAGATTGTTACTCGAACATGAGAAGTTTTACTATTATCTTTTCTATTTGTATGGAACATATATCTATTAAGATGTGTATGATAGTTCAGACACTATGTGATAAATACTAGGAAACAAGAATAACGTAACTTTCTATCATCAATAAAGGTATTTAGTTTATAAAAATCTTTTATACTGTTCAATATATGCTATATACCTGTGATACAAGGAATGACGTTACATTGCCCGGTGTTTCCGCCACCGGCTGGGGGTGTGACAAGCGAATGTGTACAATCAGACCTTCGCCTTTCTGCGATCCTCAGAAGTTCCTGAAAGACATATAATCAACAAGTGTAAGCACGAAGCTTAGTGATTTCCCCAAGATACCACATACAACACAACATAAATAAACAGCTACGGGTTATCAGCAACCCTGGGACTATCAGCAGTCCTAGTAGGAAAACAACACGCCACGTGGGTTATCAGCAACCCTGGAGACTATCCACAGTCTCAGTCAAACATAATCAGCATAACATAATAAAACAGTTAAACCCAACAGGTCATCACAAATACAACTATTCTACCACACAAGTAAGAATAAGTGAGGAGACTCACCTGACACTAATACAGATAAATCCCACACCTGAACTGTCGGAACTAGACTCTTCCAAATAACATAATACTAAACCTTAATTAATAATTAAGATCTATAACCCAACTTACATGTCTAATTCCCACAACTATTCCCCTTAATTGCAAAAGGCCATTTTGCCCCTCCCATGATCCAAAACCCTAAAATGTTGACCAAAACTCAACGTCAGCAAAAAGTCAACTGCCCGACATGTACGTTGGGTGTATTTGACAATTATGTTCTTTTATGACTTGGTTTATGAACAATATTTTGATAATTTGAAAATGAAAATTTTGGTTTAAAGTTTGAGGTGTTACAATTTGGTATCAAAGCCATGGTTTGAGGGATTTGGATGAACTCTAGGGTAATTCCAAACTCAAATTAAGGATCTGAATATTTTCGTAAAAACTTTTCAAAAAATGAAGATTTTTACAGGAGAAAAACCCATTGAAGCAGTGTGTACAATCAACCAGAGCTCGAGAGGTAGTCCCCAAAATACCTCAATTTATGTTATGAGTAGTGTAGAGCTGATATTTTATGAGATGATAGAACTGCATGCTAGTTAGTGGTAGGCTAAGGATCCTGCAAGAATGGTGTGATAGTGTTGCCTGATTTGTGATGCCTTTAGCCTAGGAGTTCATTCTTATGAGATTGAATATGTCACTTCTATCTGCTTGGTGTATGTTGTATAATTATACATAATTAGGATTTTATAGCCTTAGAATGCCTGATTTAGCTTTTCTTCTTGTTCCTCGTTTGGTTGTGGATTTGAGGTAGAATCGTTTATTTGAATGTCTATTGAGTCTCGTATTGTGTACGATTGGCATGCGCGAAGCAAATGGTGAGGACAACGAAGATCTTATGAGGTGCAACAACGTTGGGGAGCAGTCTAGAATTAGTGTCTAGATGCTTAGCTGTGGTTCTGAGGAACCAACAGTGCGAGTGTTTAGTTGATCTTAAGAAATGGAGTCCTTGTGACTTAGGGTCTTGAGAGGACGACTTGAGAAAAATACAGGTTGGTGTGGAAGGTAGTATTGGGCCCATACTACTGAATGCACCGGATCCGTACGCGTCTCAAGGAAGAATATTGAGGAACTAAGGAACTTATAGGGGTGTGTGGATGTTTGTATATGCACTTTAGCCTGATTATGATGGTTTTCTTGTTTGTTTCAATATGGTAGTTACCCGAGGTTCAGGCGCTAGCAACCCCGAGAGGCCGAGTGCCAGTGATGATTAGACCTGTAGGATTGTTGCCGCCGAGGTGGCCACAACAATCAGATGGGCTATCCCAGAGATGTTTAGGTATATCAAGACCACGCTGATTGCATGCAACACCACCTTCTTTAAGGACCTTCTTCCACAACAAAGATGCACAAAACCACCAACAAAACTCCAAGATCTTCACACTCAAGGCTAGGGTTCGATATTAAGGCAAAATGGAGTGGAGGATGATTATGGAAAGTCCAAGGGTGAAATAATGTGTCTAAATAGGGGTGAAACCCTAAAATTTAGGGTTCATGGCCTGAGCTAGTATCCCCCGTATACCACATGTACGCCCAACGTACTAACATGGCTTCCACATTTCCAAGTCTCTCACAAGTACGTTGCACGTACCTCACGTACGCCCAACGTACGTGCTGAATTGCGTTTCTTTTAACAACAAGGGACCAATAATGCAAAATTAAAATAGGCCAAGGCTAAAATGAAAATACCTGAAAATCGACTGTTACATCATACTAATGAATTTAACATCCCCAATATAGTATCACTGTTTGTGTCTACAATGAGTGATCTTTTCACATAACACGACTACAATATGATCAAGATAACGACAAGCACGAAATTATACACTAATACACATATATGCAAAATGGTATAATAGGATTTTACTAACATAATGTAAATATTAGCACAACGATGGTTTCTAAAATCAATATTATTCTTCCCTCTTTTTCTGAGACAATTAACCTTGTCGCGCTCACGTTGATCTTCTTTTAATGATCCTTCTGATAATCTCTTGAAGCATTTGGGTAAAAACGCACAAAATACACTTGCATCCGTGTCATGTACTAGCTACAATGGCTATAGCTCCCTTGGCTTCACGGATAAAAATTAATAGGTTTGAACCTATCTGCTGATGGTGGTGCTTGAACATGCACTTGTTCTTTCATCTACCGATGGACCTTCAGTCCTAACCCTCGAGCCACAAACTTGACTTTTATCGGATACTACTGCTCCTTTCTAAATTGTATCGTAAACTCAACCCACGATAAGGTATTTACTTTGGTTATAGTAATAGACTGAATGGCCATATTCTAATGACCTTCCATTGCATGACGCAACGGATACATGACGAACTAAATTATTGTGTCTACAAAAAACATTAACACGGAAGACATCTTCCATATTGTGTTAACAACTTGATCTTTCCTCTTCCGGTCAATAAAGAACGACCTACAAATCATAACAGTTAGCATCTCTAGCTATTGTCTGCTCAAGCCTAAAGAAGGCTACAATACAATTGCCGATCATTTCCTTCTTCAATCTCCCGAATAAAGTCGGTTACTACATATGACATGGTTCTCTAAACCAATCAACTAACTTACGCAAAAAAAATTATTCGGACCCGATATTCATGACCACTTAGGTCTGAACAAAAACTACTTTCCTAATCATCACCATAACATAGGTAATAATGGAAACGGACAAAACAAACTCAAATAATAGTGCCTTAGTAACCTTGTGTGTAACACCCTGTTTCGGGTCGTTTCATAATTCAGGGTCGTGACCTGAAGATTAGGCATCATATGGATTCATGCTTTGGTAACAAGAGGTTTAGACCCATTTGGATGTGGGTAATGTAGATTGTGTGATCCCAGAGTTCAGTTTGTGCTTTGCAGTCAAAGGGTAAAATGCGAAAGTAGTGTTTTAGACTTCTTTTATGAATTATGGATTTTAGTTTGATGTGTTTAAGTCAAAAGTAATTAGATACGGTTTTAGATATCCTCAATACCTTTCAGTGGATATAAAGAACGTTGAAATCGAAGTTAGAACGAAGAAGTTATTACCGTTTGAAGTTTGGTTGGTTTTGGGTTAAGCTGAGTACACTGGGCGTACAGAGGGGTGTACGCTGGGCGTATAGAGGGGTGTACGCTGGGCGTACTGGGGCACCCTGAGTACACTGGGCGTACCAGGAGTACGTTGGGCGTATGCGATCAGTGCCCAAACCCTATTTTCGTGGTTTGAGCCCTATTTAAGCTCTTTAACTCCCCCAAACCCACTCCATTCTCAGCCTCCACTTCTCCAACACCCCTTCCATGAAACCCTAACCCTAGTTGAGCCTTGTGAGCTAAAAGAATTTGTTTTTGAGTACTTTGGAGTATTCATGGTGTACCATGGAGAAGAAGGAACTTATTGGAGAAGTTTTGGTTGCATTGGAGCTTATAGATCTGGACCTTATTCACCTTGATCTATCTTCTAGAGTTATAAAGTTTTAATCTTGATGATGCATTTGTTAGATCTAACTAGTTTTGGATGTTATGAGTTTTTGGTCATTTTAGTGCATAAAGTTTAGATCTTGAAAGTTTGTGACCTTGTTATGGATAAAGTTGGAAAGTTTATCCATCTAAACATCATTGTGATTCAGATTTGAAGGTTGGAGTCTTGGACTTAATGTATTAAGTTGAAAAAGATGCATTTTATGGTCTATTTTAATACTTAAAGGCTAGATATTGGTAGTTTGGACCATTCTAATGGATAAAGTTGGAAACTTTATCCATTATAGAGCTATTAGGATCCATAAAAATATGATCTTGATCCTTTTTATTCTTTCCATGAAAGTATCAATATGTCTTAATGGATTAATAAGTTAAGGTTTTGGCTTTTGGATCTTTTCTAGACATGGAAAGTCATAAAAGTGGAAACTTTATGACTTAGAATGGTGTTGTGGGACTAGATCTAAGTGTTGGATGAAAGGGTTAAGAGATTAAGCACTTAATGGAAAAGTGCCTTTTGGACGAGTACGTTGGGCGTCCCTCTGGGTACACTGCGGCTAATCGTGAGGAGTCTTGTCCCTGGATGGTGAGTATGCCATGTGGAATACCTGAGTACGTTGGACGCACTCAACCTGAAGTTTGACTTGTTGACTTTGATTTTTGTTGACCGTTGACTTTTTTACCAAGTTTGACCTTGGGTCAAACTTGAGGGTTTTGGGCTATTAAATAAGATTTTATCTAGGTATGGTATTAGTGAATTTACAGGTGCAAGCAGTGCAGAAAAAGGATTGTGTCGTAGTGTTTCAGGGTTCTTCAATTCAGGTGAGTCTTCTCCCGGTGCTCGTGAGTCGAAGGCATCAATGTCGGCTCACTAAATTATGTATGTAGGATGCTAGCTGTCTTTGTGACTCTCACATGTTTGTATGAGCCTGTATGGTAGAATAGCTGTATTTGTGATGATCAGCTGGGTCTAGCTGTTATTATTGTGTTACGTTGTTTATATGTGACTGAGACTGCTAATAGTCTCCAGGGTTGCTGATAACCCACCGGGCGTGCTGTTAGCCCGCTGGGACTGTTGATAGTCCCCAGGGATGCTGATAATGTTGGGTTATGGTATACTACAACATCCTATGGTGCACATACAACCCTAAATACCTTGGATCTATGTTTTCACTAATTATACATGCAAATGGTTTCCAAGGTATTAAACATATAACTAGCATGCATTTTCATATACCAAATAAGATACTAGTTAGAGTAACATACATTTATTCTTGTAGCTTGATTCCATGGAGCTTAAGAGCCGAGTGCCTCAAGTGTGACACCTCAAATGGTTCACATAACACCAACAACAACTTGGAATAACTTGAGAGAAAAGTTTGTATGCTCAAATCGGCTATCCCTCTCATATGACACCTTAGTGCCGATTTCTTGAGCCATGGGGTCCTTATATATTGTGGCTATTAGGGTTACACTATCTAACTCATGTCTTTCCATATTCTTCATGCTCCATGGGTTAAAACCTCCATGAAGTATCCATGGGTTACTCCATGGGTTTAGCCCAACATGAAGAACTATGGATCATAAGCCCACATATATAAGACACTACAAGAAAAACGAGATTTTGCTACGGAAGGAATCCGTTGCGAAAAGCTGAAATTCCGTTGCAAAAAACGAATAACGATAGAATTTGCAACGACCTATTTCTGTCCCTAAAAACGTCGCAGCGACGAGTTTGCAACGGAAACGATAATTCCGTCGCAATTGTGACAACGAAATGAAATCTGTGGTAGATGGTATTCCGTGGTGTATGCCGTAGTAGGTTTCCATCAAAAATTTCGTGGTAGTTCTTCCGTCACAAATTCCGTTGTAGTTAATCCCTAGCAAGATCCGTGGTGATGAATCCCTAGCAAAATCCATGGTGATGAATCCCTAGCTAAATTCGTGGTGATGAATCCCTAGTTAAATTCGTGGTGGTGAATCCCTAGCAAATTATGTGGTCATGAATCCCTAGCAAATTCCGTTTGATCACTTCCTAGCAAATTTCGTGGTCATGATTCCCTAGCAATTTTAGTGATGTATATATATTATATACCAGATTCAATATGGACCGATGGATAATTGATTTATAAATTATATCCAAATAATTTTGTAGAAATATATGAAAAACAAAAAAATCATAACCATCATATCATAAAATAACAAAATAATTATTTATTACATTGAAAAAAGAAACTTGCTACTCTAAAATACATAATCTTCAATAAACATATATCAAACTATTACTCTTGTTGTTTTGTAAAGCCATTAATAAGATCTAATGTCGTGTGAAGTTGTTTTTCAAGATGACCGACCCTTGCTTTGTTTTCCTCTTGTTGGGCGTTCATCATTTCTTTAAGCTCTTCGTTTTGCTATTGTTGTTTAGCAACAAGCTCCCTCATTTCTTCTATTTCATCATTTTTTTTCTGGAATGTAAGTTACATCCGTTTTACCATTCCTATTGGGAACCGCCTTTGCAAAAGAGCCTAATCCATAAAGTCTTTTTTTTTCATGACCATCTACAACAACATAAAATAGCTTGTCATCCTCAAATTCAACACCTTCAGCTTCCAACTCTTTTCGTTTTTCTGTATAGGTCGCCTACAAAATAAAAATATTATAAGTTAAAAGATATCAAATTTAGGAATGATATTATGCAGTAGCTACAATATAAAAGTTAATTTAAACTGAAATGAATATTACATGAATTTGTCTATCTTTTTCATTTGTGAAAGTGACTCCATCATGATTCTTAGTGTGTGTATACAGGAACAATTCACTATGGGGTGGCTCATGTCCCAATTTCCTCTTCTGCATAAATACCATATAAAAAGTCAAATATACAGATAAACATATGCAAACATTGATACGATGTACCATTTAAAAAATTACCAAATCAGAAGCTATCTTCAAATGACATGCGGATCCAGCGTTATGTGTGGGTTTCGCTACTCCATCAGCCACACCGTTATGCCTATTCTTCTTGTTCTGCTCAGATTTTAGCTTGTATTCTTCTGTATTCCATTTTAATTTCCAGGAGTTCCAGACTTCCTGTGGAATATGAGCTGGTTTAAAGCCATGTTTGTTTCTTTTTGGGCTCCTCATGTTGAAGAGATATTGACCATAACTTTGTTCCGCTTTCCTTGCCCAAGCTTGCCTCACCAGCGAGTCTATTGTCTCATCCCAACAACATTTTTTCTACACATTAACAATATAAACATAAGTTGAAGTGTAAATGTTTACCAAACAACAATTTATGACTTATAGTTACCTGAAACTCCTTGTTGAGAGAAAAACTTGAGACACTTGAAAAAACGTTAGAACAAGTATAGTTGCGGAATAGTTTATCTCGAAGGATCTAAAAGCTCAACAATAATATAAATAAGTTAGAGTTAGATAGTTAGAAAGTTAGTTGCGGAAAAGTAAGGAAATGTAAATGACAGCAGTTGTTATATCAAGTATACACATAAGTTGATTCATAACGAGGAATGCATTCAAACCAAGTTAATAAGTGAGATCAAACTTAGTGATTAAGTCACAAGTGACTTGCTCCGAAGAGAGATAATATTTATGATATAAAGAACTTTGAGAGAAAGAAGAGATTTAGGATGCGTAATAAGATAGAGAAAAGAGATTGAATTGATAGATTCAGAAGTTGTATTGAATAAGAAAGAATGAGCTCTATTTATAGAGTCTCAAAAGTTACATTAGATCACGTCTCTAAGAGTAGCTATGAAGGCATACTGGACAATAGAGAGTATTACAATACAAGAAGATAAAGTAAAGTAATCTAGTAACTTGTAACGCCCCATTTCTGGTATGTGATTTAAATAAAGTAATTTTCATTTTCTTAAGGGATACTCGACGAGTCTGTAGCCCAACTCGTCGAGTAGAGACGGGATGTTCATGCATTTTAAGTTGGCTACTCGGCGAGTCCATATGAAAGGACTCGGCGAGTTTGCCTGTCTGGATGAAGCCCTAATTTCAAGGGTTTGTACCCTATATAAACGTCATTATAGCCTCCCACCCCAGCCTCCAGCACCTTTAGAGCATTTCCCCTGTAAACCCTAGCCCCTATTGTTGAGCTTGAGTGTGTTTGTGCTAGTTTGGAGGTTTTGGAAGAGAAAGAAAGAAGGAAGGATCCAAAGGAGAAGAAGAAGATCCAGAGTCTCTTGATCATCAGCCTCACATTCTGGTACTAAAGCTTGTACCTTGCTTGTTATTTCCATTTGATAGTCTTGTATGCTTAGATGTGCTTCTTTTTGGGACTTTTTGGATCCAAACTCGAGATTGGGACTCCTATAAGGAAATGGATCATAGATCTGAGTATACTTGAGCTCAAGTAAGTACTCCCAAATTACCCATACAAGTTTATGTTATGTATATCAGTTCCAGTTTCAGTAGAACATCATGCTAGAATAGGACTAAGGATCTAGGAGGATGCCTTATGTGCCTGCTATATGTGTTTCAGCTTTATGAGAATTGCATGTCAGTATTGAGTAGACAGCAGTAGGATAGCCTGTTTAGGTTATGCCTGATAGTATGAGCTTAGCATTGTATGCTAGTACAGTTTCTTGTTATGAGGATAGAATTGCTTGAGTAGTCTCCTGTGTCTGAATGCTGCTTGCTTCGTGCTTTGTGGGACTCGGAGTGATGGGAATTAGCCATTAGGTGAATACTGATGGGTTTTCAGCATTCTAACACTCCTATGGTGTACATGCAACCCTAGAAACCTTGGATCTATGTTTGACTAAGATACATGCAAATAATTATTTTTCCAAGGTTCTTATCCTAACTAGCATGGCATGGGGTACTTGAATCAAATAAAACTAGTAGAATTACTTACCTTGTAGTAGTAGTTGATTGCTTGGAGTTTGAGAGCCTAGCACCAATAATGTGGATGCCTCAAATGGAAGTCACAAATCACCACAAACTTGGAAACTTGAGAGAATAGTCACAAACTTCTTGAAATCGGCCCTCTTAGTTTACACACATCAACTAGTGCAATTTCAAGAACCAAAGCCTCCTTTATATAGTGTGGTGGATTAGGGTTACATCCATGTAAACCCTAATACCCATGTCTTTTCATTTCCATGAGATCCATGGGTTAAAGCTCCATGGAGTATCCATGGACTTTCCATGCAAGCCTAGCCCATTCCAAATAAGCATTAGCCCACACTATATAAATACAAGAGCCCATATTTAATTAGTCATACTTTTGATCTCTAAATTAATTCTAAATTAATTATAGATCAACACTAATTAAATAATATGATTTTATATTAATATATTAGAACTTATAATATATTAATAAATCATAACTTATACTATTCTCAAAAGATTATCCGTAAATTGTTCGGGTGAAGTGTAACCCAAATGGACCATGCCGGGTCGGGTCAAGTACATACCAAATATAGTTATGGACTTAGACACTATATCCAACAGTCTCCCACTTGGATAAGTCTAATAACTATAGCTGCAAGTATGACTTCAGGAACCGATCAGCAATCGTAGCTCTTTAAACTCTGTTGAACTAAGAAGCGCCATTTTAGATAAGTGATCATATAATCTTCTGTTCTAGATATCAGCCGGACAAATACATGGAACATGGTCTTGCTTATTGTCCAACATTTGTTTCCCGATTTCTGATTTGTTTTACATAGAACTTAACTGAACACATCAATTTAGTTCTGACCGGGCCCGATACATAGGTCAAAACAAAATCATCGAGGGGCCCAGATATCGCTTCTAATCCTAGAAGGAACAGATAAACTTCGACTCATATGTTTGCTCTACTACTTGTTGAATTACACACAAAAGCACGGTTTATAACATCGAGTTACCAATGCGTTTTCGTGCAATCAATGCATAACCAACTCATAGGCAACAAATCATATCTCTAGGTTTGAAGACTTATATGATATTACCGTCTCACGATCACTCGAGATAAATTCCATGAAGTGATACAAGTGAGCGTGGGTTGAATCCAATACTCAGAACTTATGAGCACTCATGAGTGCTGTAGCCCCGCTTTGTCTAACATCTTAGACCTCTACAAGCCAACCCATGACAGTCTTGATTCATATCTACTTCCAACATATGACCGACTGTGGAGAGTTTGAATTATATGATATAAACCATAACATAATTAATCTGGAAGTCAAAACATGCAAAAAGAAATAATAGTAAACGATTGACAAGAGATAGCAACACTTTACTCATAAATAACAGCTTTTATTTATCATCAAATGTTAATTACATTTTACAAATTTCAAGATTATCTAACTACTAAAACTAATATCATCCTTCAGCCCTATGCTCCGACCATGCTGGAGATGCTTAGCCCGAGTCAGTCCCTTCGTGAGGGGATCTGCTGGGTTCTCACCCGATGATACCCTCTTTGCCACGAGGATTCCTTCTTCTATTCGATGTCTGATTAAGTGATATTTTCTGTCAATGTGTCTGGATGTCCCATGATCTCTTGGTTCCTTGGCTAAGGCAACCGCACTATTGCTGTCACAGAAAATCTCCATTGGCTCCTTTATCGCTGGTACAACTCCAAGGTCTCCGATGAAGTTCTTTAGCCATATAGCCTCCTTTGCTGCCTCGCTTGCTGCTATATACTCTGATTCACAAGTGGAATCAGCCACTGTCTCCTGCTTGTAACTTTTCCAAGTAATTGCCTCTCCGTTTAGAGTAAAGACCCAGCCCGACTGAGAGCGGAAATTATCCCTGTCAGTCTGAAAGCTAGAATCACTGTACCCTACAACTCTCAAGTCCTCACTACCACCGAGGGTAAGGACCCAGTCCTTAGTCCTCCGTAGGTACTTGAGGATATTCTTTACCGCAGTCCAGTGTGCCTTGCCAGGGTTCCCCTGATACCTGCTAACCATGCTCAAAGCAAAGGCTACATCAGGTCGAGTACACGTCATAGCATACATGATTGATCCTACAACTGAAGCATAAGGTATTCGACTCATTTCTGCTATCTCAGCCTCAGTACTAGGGCTTTGTGTCTTACTCAATCTGGCGTTACTCTGGATGGGTAACTCTCCTTTCTTGGAGTTATGCATGTTGAACCTTTTCAACACTTTGTCCACATAGGTGCTTTGACTAAGTCCAATTAGTCTTTTACTCCTGTTTCTCAAAATCCTTATCCCTAGGATATATGCAGCTTCTCCAAGGTCCTTCATAGCGAAACACTTCCCAAGCCAGGACTTTACTTCCTGCAGGGTTGGGATGTCATTTCCTATGAGTAGTATGTCATTCACATACAGTACCAAAAAGCTGACTATACTCCCACTAGCCTTGATATAGACACAAGAATCATCTTCACTCCTTAAAAAGCCAAATTATTTGACTTTCTCATCAAAGCAAAGATTCCATCTGCGAGGTGCCTGTTTTAATCCATAAATGGATTTCTCGAGCTTACACACTCTACTGGGGTACTCTGTACTGACAAAACCCCCTGGCTGAACCATGTAAACATCTTCAGCCAACTTTCCATTAAGGAAAGCGGTTTTGACATCCATTTGCCATATTTCATAATCATGAAATGCAGTAATGGCTAACAGAACCCTAATAGACTTAATCTTGGCCACTGGTGAAAAGGTCTCATCATAATCAGCTCCCGGAGTTTGAGAATAACCCTTTGCAACCAGTCGTGCCTTATAAGTGTGTACATTACCATCCATGTCGGTCTTCTTCTTGAAGATCCATTTTCACCCAACTATCTTACGATCAGGTACATTGTCAACCAAGTTCCAAACTTGATTGTCATACATGGACTGTATCTCGCTATCCATAGCCTCTTTCCATTTAGCTGCCTCAGGGCCTGCCATGGCTTCCGTGTAGCTGTTAGGCTCATCCAGATTTACCAGTGTGTTATCACTGATAAGTTTCTCACCTTCTGCAGTATTATGAAAACCATAATAATGCTCAGGTGCATTCCTAACTCTGGTGGAACGCCTCAGAGATATAGATTCTTCAGTCGGCTCAACAGGAGTTTCCTCCTCAGGTTGAGGGCTAGGGTTTGAGGTTCCTTCACCACTTGACTCTTGAATTTCCTCAAGGTCAATTTGCCTCCCACTGTCTCCTTGGCTCATGAATTCTCTCTCTCGAAAGAATCCTCTTCTTGCTACAAAGACCACATTATCACTGGGTCTGTAGAAGATGTAACCAAAGGATTTCTGTGGGTAGCCGATGAAAATACACCTTTCGCTTCGGGGTTCGAGCTTATCGTGAGTCTCGCGTCTCACGAAAGCCTCGCAACCCCAAATCTTGATATGGTCTAGATTGGGAACTTTTCCAGTCCACACCTCGTGAGGTCTTTTGGCAACCTTCTTTGTAGGGACTAGATTAAGGATATGGGCGGCAGTCTCTAAGGCATACCCCCAAAATGAGATTGGTAGCGAAGCTCGACTCATCATGGAACTAACCATGTCCAACAAGGTCCGATTGCGCCTCTCAGCTACACCATTCAACTGTGGTGTCCTAGGAGGTGTCAATTGTGAGACAATCCCACATTCCTTAAGATAGTCAAGGAACTCAGTACTAAGATACTCACCACCACGATCGGATCGAAGCATCTTAATGTTCCTGCCCAACTGATTCTCCACTTCTTGCTTAAACTCTTTGAATTTCTCAAAGGTTTCTGACTTATGCTTGATTAGGTAGACATATCCATATCTACTAAAATCATCAGTAAAAGTCACATAGAACCGATTAGCATCTCTTGTGGCGGTTCTGAAGGGTCCACACACATCCGTGTGTATGAGGTCCAACAAACCTTCAGCCCTAGCACAAGTGCCAGTAAAAGGTGACTTTGTCATTTTACCAAGCAAACAAGATTCACAACTATCATCTGACTTTAGGTCAAATGACTCCAAGACTCCATCCTTTTGGAGTTGGCCTATGCGTTTCTTGCTTACATGTCCAAGACGACAATGCCATAAGGATGCTTTATCTAAGTTAGTGGAAGAGTTAATACACAATACATTATTTCCTAGATTATCTACAACAGATACAGTTTCATACACGTCATCACAAGGTAATGCTTTAAAATAAAGAACATTATTAAAGAAAGCATCAATACTACCATTATTATTATCAAAATAAAAGGTAAAACCTTGTTTATACAATGCATGAAAGGAAATAACATTTCTTGCCATTTCTGGCGAATAATAACATTTATTCAAATCTAATGTAAACCCACTATTTAGCACTAAGGAATAAACTCCTATCTTGGTGACAGGTGAAGCTTTCCTATTTCCCATGATCAAGTTTATCTTTCCCTGCTCCACATTCTCACTTCTTTTTAGTCCCTGCAAATCACAACATATGTGAATACCACAACCTGTATCAAGGACCCAAGACTTAGAATGAGGTGAGTTATTAGACAATATAGTGTATATACCTGCATGGTTGGGTTTTACTTTCCCATCCTTCAAATCTTGCTGGTACTTTGGGCAGTTTCGCTTCCAGTGCGACTTTTCATGGCAATAGAAGCATTCAGCCTCATTAGGGTTAGCAGAAGGAGTGACAAAACCTTTCTTGGTTTTGCTTGAAGAGGAGCCTTCAAGGGTCTTACCCTTGGTACCCTTAGAAGGGTTCTTTCTCTTCTTCCCTTTGCCATGCCCGATTGCCAAGACATTGGCCGCAGTTGGAGTAGGAGTAGGAGTAGTAACAACCGACTTACCCTTTAGACCACTTTCGGTGGTCTTCAAGAGTCCTTGAAGTTTGCTGAGGGTGACTTCTTCCTTGTTCATGTGATATGTCATGCGGAATTGATCATAACACGATGGAAAGGAGTGCAAAATGATGTCTATTGATAACTCCTCAGGGAAGTTCACATTCAGCTTCAGTAAACGGTCCACATACCTTTGCATTTTCTGCATGTGGCCCGTGATGCGTTCACCATCCTTCATTCGGGTTGTTATCATGGAGGAGATTATTTCATATCGCTCTTGACGAGCACTTTGATGGTAGCAGTCCATCAAGTCCTGGTGCATCTCAAAAGGATAATAGTCCTCATAGGACTTTTGGAGCTCGGCTGTCATGGTGGCCATCATGATGCATGCCACTTTTGTAGCATCTCTTTCATGTACCTCATATTCAGCAAGCTCTTCAGGAGTAGCAGTTGGCTCGGGTACCTTCAGCTCCTTGTCGAAAACATATTCTTTGTTCTCATACCGAGTGACCATCCTGATGTTTCTGATCCAATCTGTAAAGTTGGACCCATCAAAGATGACTCTCCCACAAAGATTCATGAGAGAGAAGGAGCTAGTAGGGTTTGAGCCAGAAGCATTGTTATTGGAAGACATCTGAAAAGAAGAGGGAATAGATTAGATTAGATATAGAGATAGTCCTTAACAAAACACCCAAATGTAATATTAAGGCTAGGACCCAACACAATATTTTATAACTTAGAAGAAGGATGTCGTAATCTAAGCTATAAGATATTTGAAGGTAGGTGAATGACGATTCACCAATTTCCACCATGAAAAACGAAATGTTTAATTAGGTTTTAATTGGTTTAGAAACTCCTAGATTCTTTGAGATTTATTGAACTTTCTTCAATGGCATGTTTCAATCTCGAGTGTGCCCTTCAAGTTTTGTGACTGGGATGCCGAGGATCACAAAACAAGGTGTGAAGTAACCATGCAAATTACTTGGTACCCTTAATGTATTACCCCTCAATCGATGTGCCGGTTAACCACACACGCTCCATCGATACTATGATAAACATTAAGTCACCCTTTACCTACCTTGTTAAGTTCAAGTTACTGTGCCGGTTAACCACACACACTCCACTAATGACTTAAACAAAGTGTAAAGTGTAATTTCATGGATGAGCACCTTATTCACATTTTCCTAAAATAACTAAGATTGGGAATTCAATAAAGTTTAGTTACTTTAGTATTATCATTATACTTTTAATGAGAATTTATAAGTCCTTGTCCTACCCGTTCGGCTAACGACCCTCCACCGATCAAGGAAGCGGTGGGTGAGAGTGGACACCCATTAAGTTGCCATTTTATAGACAACAACCTTATACCCCCCTTATAGACCGGCTTCGTGAATGAGGCGTACTAGCGGTAAGACGACTTGATCTTATACATATATAAATATTATTAAACTTATAATATTATAAAGTATAAGGATTGAATTTTAACTTTTAAAATTCTAGGGGTTGGAACTAAAGTTTTTAATATGACTTTACATGTTCCAAAACTTGAGGGCAAGTTTTGTAAACTTTCAAAACTTTTCATTTCTCATAACTTATGAGTTAATGGTTATTAAAAATGAAGACTCTTCATTTTTTGTAACCTATGTGTTCTTTTAATGGTTATTTATAAATGTGACTTTTGGTTATCCATAACTTAAGAACTAGTTATGGACTCCATTAAAACACATAAAGATCAAGAATTAATCTAATCAATTATTAGCACATAATTTCTATGATCTTCTAAGCTCATATGTTTATGAATGTTCATATCAAAAATTTCAAGAATCGTAAGTACATATACAAAAACTTGAAATTTTGATATGAGCTTTTGAACAAAACTTCGATTTTCAAGTTTTTTTTTTTTTTTTTTTTTTTTTTTTTTTTTTTGCATCAAGTATCAAATAAACAAACCAGCCTCTGATACCACTGATGGGTTTTCAGCATTCTAACACTCCTATGGTGTACATGCAACCCTAGAAACCTTGGATCTATGTTTGACTAAGATACATGCAAATAATTATTTTTCCAAGGTTCTTATCCTAACTAGCATGGCATGGGGTACTTGAATCAAATAAAACTAGTAGAATTACTTACCTTGTAGTAGTAGTTGATTGCTTGGAGTTTGAGAGCCTAACACCAATAATGTGGATGCCTCAAATGGAAGTCACAAATCACCACAAACTTGGAAACTTGAGAGAATAGTCACAAACTTCTTGAAATCGGCCCTCTTAGTTTACACACATCAACTAGTGCAATTTCAAGAACCAAAGCCTCCTTTATATAGTGTGGTGGATTAGGGTTACATCCATGTAAACCCTAATACCCATGTCTTTTCATTTCCATGAGATCCATGGGTTAAAGCTCCATGGAGTATCCATGGACTTTCCATGCAAGCCTAGCCCATTCCAAATAAGCATTAGCCCACACTATATAAATACAAGAGCCCATATTTAATTAGTCATACTTTTGATCTCTAAATTAATTCTAAATTAATTATAGATCAACACTAATTAAATAATATGATTTTATATTAATATATTAGAACTTATAATATATTAATAAATCATAACTTATACTATTCTCAAAAGATTATCCGTAAATTGTTCGGGTGAAGTGTAACCCAAATGGACCATGACGGGTCGGGTCAAGTACATACCAAATATAGTTATGGACTTAGACACTATATCCAACAAATACGTCACGTCACATGTGAACAGGGTTGAATAATCTCAGAGTGCTAGATTTGGCGCTATTGCGCAGCTCTTGTTTAAGTCTAACCGTTGTAGGAACGAGTCTTTTACTCGAAGGATTATCTGAGCCTCGCCACATGTGATGGTATTCAGGTGATGGCTAATTGGCATTACAAGGAGGCCTTCAGCAGCTGAGGACTGGATTGGGTGGAGTCAGAGATTTCCCTAGGGCAAGCCTAGGATGAGAGTAGCATAGATCAGTAGCAGTAGAAGTGACTTGGTGGAGTCGAGGCAGTACTTGAGGAAAGTACGGATAGATGTGGAAGGTAGTATGGGCCCGTACTACTGAAAGCAGAGGATCCGTACTTGAACCAAGGAAGCTGAGATGAGACCAGGAAACTGGTAGTAGTAGCGATCCCTCGAGATATATCAGTGTTTCTGACGTTTGTCATGATGTGTTTTCAGAATGGTGGTTTTACGCCCTAGACCAGCAGTCAGCAGTTCAGGTGCCGGGGAGGGATCAGGATCAGGCCCGGAGGCCGGGCAGTTGGACGAGCAGACTAGGGAGTTTCTCTCTTCAGAGATTACTCGCACTATACTTGAGCAGACTCCTGTGATCTTCGGTTCGATCAAGGAGGGTATTTTAGAGCTGATGGACGAGAGGTTGAGCACCTTCCGTGCTGAGGTGGTGGCTATGATGGGGTCGCGCACACTCACCTTCAGGGAGTTCCGGGCTTGTGGAGCTCCAGACTACCATGGGGCACGGGATCCCATTGCGAGTACCAGGTGGTTGGCGGATGTCGCCAATGCGTTCCGCACCAGCAGATGTCCCGAGGGGGACAAGGTCAGACTAGCATCCTGTCTTCTGAAGGACAGGGCACGAGATTAGTGGGAGGAGGTCGGACATGTCATCGGAGATGACGCAGCGCTTGATGCCATGACTTGGGCTGATTTTTCTACCAGGTTCAGAGCCGAGTTTGCACCGATTATTGAGGTGCGACAGTTAGCCAGGGAGTTTCAGGATCTCACTCAGACTTCAGAGACAGTGGCGGAGATTACCGCCAAGTTCAGGGAGACGGCTCTTCTTGTTCCTCAGTACGCAGCTGATGAGGAAATGAAGAAGGACCGTTATCATGAGATGCTGCGGAGTGATATCCGCCAGTTTGTGAGCCGGTCCAGCTGTAAGACGCTGGATGATATGATTGCGAGGGCTCGGAGAGGGAGATAGATCTGGAGATGGAGAGGAAGAGGAAGCCAGAGGTGGCTTCTGGTACAGGGAGTTCGGGCAAAAAGCCCAAGGTATCAGATCACAGACCTAGAGGACAGCAGAGCCACAGTCGGTGTGGCAAGTGTGGGAGAGTGCACGATGGGGTGTGCAAGGCAGGGAGTCCCGGTTGCTTTAAGTGCGGCCGGACTGGGCATATGAGCAGAGACTGTACAGCTACTACCACCACCACAACATCAGATCTGATTTGCTTTCATTGCAATAAGAGGGGACATAAAAAGTCCCAGTGCCCGAGTTTAGCAGCAGCAGGGAAGGTGGCAGCACCTGCCCCTGCTACTTTGAGGATTACAGACGGCCGTCAGGGCCGGGGTGAGACGCCAGTGGCGAAGAGTAGAGCTTTCCAGATGACAGCAGAGGAGGCGCGAGCGACTCCTGATGTGGTGACAGGTATATATTTTCTTTTTATCTCCTTATTGATATTGATCGTTTCTCATGGTTATATGTTTTCATATAGGGTCGTTCTTAGTGATTGGCATTTCAGCTACAATATTGTTTGACTCGGGGGCTACCCGATCATTTGTGTCTCTTGCGCTTAGCAAGAGGTTTAGCAGAGCTCCGGGGGAGCTGGATTGCCCACTAGAGGTTGAGATAGCTGATGACAGGACCGTCAGGGTCGCGAGAGTTCATAGGGCGTGTTCGCTGCAGTTATTCGATGAGCAGTTTTCAGTGGACTTGGTTCCTATTCCCCTGCGAGGGAATAAGGTTATAGTGGGTATGGATTGGCTGGCCCCAATGGGGAAGTGATTGATTGTGAGCTGCAGTTAGTGAGGGTCCGCACTCCCAGTGGGGGAGAGTTACTGATTCAGGGCGAGAGGCCACAGTGCGGACCGATACTGTGTTCAGCAGCGAGAGCGAGGCTCTACGTTCAACGGGGTTGCGCAGGGTACGTCGCCTATGTCATAGATGCCCGGGAGAAGGGTAAGGCGACAGTTGACGATGTGCCAGTAGTACGACCCGGACGTATTCCCAGAGGATTTTCATGGAATACCTCCGGAGAGACAGGTCGAGTTTCGGATTGACCTGGTTCCGGGTGCGGCTCCGATAGCCAAAGCACCGTATCGGTTGGCTCCTCCAGAGATGCAGGAGTTGTCTACGCAGCTGCAGGAGCTGCTAGACAAGGGTTTCATCAGGCCGAGTAGTTCACCATGGGGAGCCCCGATCCTTTTCGTGAGGAAGAAGGATGGGTCGCACCGTATGTGCATAGATTACCGGGACTTGAACAAGGTAACGGTGAAGAACCGTTACCCACTTCCGAGGATAGATGACTTGTTTGACCAACTTCAGGGAGCATCTTGGTTCTCCAAGATTGATCTACGGTCAGGATATCACCAGATGCGGGTCAGGGATAAGGATGTGCATAAGACCGCTTTTAGGACCCGCTATGGTCATTATGAGTTTGTGGTGATGTCGTTCGGGCTCACCAATGCTCCAGCCGCGTTCATGGATCTCATGAACCGTGTATGCAGACCGATGCTGGATCGGTCTGTGATAGTGTTCATTGATGACATCTTGGTTTATTCCAAGACTCAGGAGCAGCACGAGGAGCACCAGAGAGAGGTGCTAGAGACGCTGAGGAGGGAGAGACTTTACGCGAAGTTCTCCAAGTGGGAGTTCTGGTTGCGCGAGGTGCAGTTCCTTGGACACCTCGTCAACCAAAAGGGTATACTAGTGGATCCGGCCAAGATAGAGGCCGTGATGCAGTGGGAGGTCCCGAGATCTCCAACTGAGATTCGGAGCTTCCTAGGATTAGCAGGGTACTACAGGAGATTCATTCAGGATTTCTCCAAGATAGCAGTTCCGCTCACCCGACTGACCAAGAAGTCGGTGGTGTTTCACTGGGGGCCTGAGCAGCAGGCAGCATTTGAGACCCTCAGGCAGAGATTGTGCGAGGCGCCGATTCTCACCCTGCCAGAAGGAGTAGAGGATTTTGTAGTCTACTGTGATGCTTCGATCACAGGTATGGGAGCAGTGTTGATGCAGCGAGGGCATGTGATAGCTTACGCCTCTAGACAGTTGAAGCCTCACGAGGTAAACTATCCGACACATGACTTAGAGTTGGGGGCAGTAGTGTTTGCCCTCAAGATTTGGAGACATTACCTCTATGGGGTCCGCTGTATCATTTACACGGATCACAAGAGTTTGAGGTACCTCATGGATCAGTCGAGTCTGAACATGAGGCAGCGCCGATGTTTAGATGTGGTAAAGGACTACGATTGTGAGATCCTTTATCATCCGGGCAAGACCAACGTAGTGGCCGACGCCGTGAGCCGCAAGGCGGTAGCCACCCCAATCATGGATATTTGTCTGAGGATGACGGTGATTACTCCATTGTTGGAGCATATCAGAGAGGCACGGGTTGAGGGCCTGAAGGAGGAGAGACAGAAGTGTGAGAGGATTGTGGGCCGAGTAGCTTCCTTTGACTATGACAGTCGAGGATTGTTGACCCTTCATGGGAGAGTTTGGGTATCGTACTGGGGAGGAGTATAACAGGTACTGATGGATGAGGCCCACAAGTCTCGGTTTTCCATCCACCCAGGGGCGACGAAAATGTACAGAGATCTTTGACCCGACTATTGGTGGCCCTGCATGAAGCGGGACGCAGCTTGGTACGTGGAGAGATGCCTGACCTGCAGGAAGGTCAAGGCGGAGCATCAGAGACCCCACGGCAAGATGCAGCCGTTAGAAATTCCCGTGTGGAAATGGGAGGATATCACCATGGATTTCATCACTAAGCTTCTCAGGACCGCACGTGGAGTTGATTCGATTTGGGTCATAGTGGATCGGCTGACCAAGAGCGCGCATTTCATACCGATTCAGGAGAGTATATCGGCCGAGAAGCTAGCTGATATTTATGTGCGCGAGGTAGTGGCTCGGCATGGAGTGCCTGTCTCGGTGGTGTCAGACCGAGATGTCCGGTTTACTTCCAAATTTTGGAAGTGGTTTTATGACGAGATGGGTACTCGTCTCCACTTCAGCACCGCTTTCCACCCTCTGACGGATGGACAGAGCGAGAGGACGATTCAGACCCTCGAGGACATGCTTCGGGCATGTGTACTAGATTTCGGTGGCAGTTGGGATATGTATCTTCCGTTAGCGGAGTTTTCGTATAACAACAGCTACAACTCTAGTATAGACCGACCTCCCTTCGAGATGCTCTACGGGAGGAAGTGCAGGACCCCAATCTGTTGGGGTGAGGTCGGTCAGCGAGTCATGGGGAGTACAGATGTGGTACTCAAGACCACAGAGTTGATCCAGCAGGTCCGTAGCAGACTGCAGACTGCGCAGAGTCGGCAGAAGAGTTACGCCGACAGGAGGCGTTTGGATTTGGAGTTTCAGGTGGGCGATATGGTCCTCCTGAAGGTATCACCCTGGAAGGGTGTTATCAGGTTCCGAAAGAGGGGCAAGCTAGGCCCCAGGTTCATTGGCCCTTTTAGGGTTTTGGCCCGAGTAGGTCGGGTCGCCTATCGGTTGGATCTTCCAGCAGAGCTTAGCCAGATCCACAACACTTTCCATGTTTCTCAGTTGAGGAAGTGTTTGGTGGAAGAGTCAGCGGTTGTACCCTTGGAGAATATTCAGGTTGATAGCAGCCTGAATTATATCGAGAGACCAGTTGCGATCTTGGATCGGAAAACGAAGACTCTGAGGAACAAGGTAGTCCAGCTAGTGAAGGTGCAGTGGCAGCACCGAAACGGTTCAGAATGGACATGGGAGGCCGAGGAGGAAATGAGGGAGCATTATCCAGAGTTGTTTATAGATCCAGCAGCAGCAGACTTCGAGGACGAAGTCTAAGATAAGTGGGGGAGAGTTGTAACGCCCCATTTCTGGTATGTGATTTAAATAAAGTAATTTTCATTTTCTTAAGGGATACTTGACGAGTCTGTAGCCCAACTCGTCGAGTAGAGACGGGATGTTCACGCATTTTAAGTTGGCTACTCGGCGAGTCCATATGAAAGGACTCGGCGAGTCTGTCTGTCTGGATGAAGCCCTAATTTCAAGGGTTTGTACCCTATATAAACGTCATTATAGCCTCCCACCCCAACCTCCAGCACCTTTAGAGCATTTCCCCTGTAAACCCTAGCCCCCATTGTTGAGCTTGAGTGTGTTTGTGCTAGTTTGGAGGTTTTGGAAGAGAAAGAAAGAAGGAAGGATCCAAAGGAGAAGAAGAAGATCCAGAGTCTCTTGATCATCAGCCTCACATTCTGGTACTAAAGCTTGTACCTTGCTTGTTATTTCCATTTGATAGTCTTGTATGCTTAGATGTGCTTCTTTTTGGGACTTTTTGGATCCAAACTCGAGATTGGGACTCCTATAAGGAAATGGATCATAGATCTGAGTATATTTGAGCTGTAGGAGCTCAAAGTAGCTGCCTTTATGCACCCAAGGTCGAGTTCCAAACCCTAAGACCCCATTGTTAGCTTATTTTGATGTTCTAGCCTCATCTCTTCATGCATGCACGTAAAGTTGGAAACTTTACGTGTAAAACCAACCCTAAGAGCCTAGATCTATGATTTGGAAGCACTGAAATCGATTAGAATCGACTATATAGTAATAGCATGCTTGGGACTCGGCGAGTTGTTCTTCAGGCTCGACGAGTGTTCATACAACTCGACGAGTCGGATGAAGTTAGACTCGATGTATGTATCGAAGAAGAACTCGTCGAGTCTTCGCCAAACTCGACGAGTAGAAGCGAGTAGAGGACTAGAACGGATGAAAGGGATTCGGCGAGTTGGCGGCCCAACTCGGTGAGTCCGGTCAACTGGAGGTTGACTTTGACCAGGAAGTTGACTTTGACCGGGGGTAAAATAGTCATTTCACCCCCAGTTTAGTTATCAGTATTTGATTGAGTATATTTATGGGAATTGTAGCCGGGGAGATACCGGAGCAGTAGCAGACAGTTCCCGAGTAGCTTTTTTCAGCATCCAGCTTACGAGGTGAGTTTCCTTCCAGTAGGAACGGGTCTACGGCCACAATGTCGGCCCGTTTAGTTAGCAGTAGTTCCAGACCTCGGTCTGATACAGTAGTTCAGTGTGCTTGATGTCTTTGTGATTCAAGCATGTTTTTGTGATATGAGTTCCGGACTTCGGTCCGATGCAGTATGCAGTATATGTGTTTATGCCAGTAGTTATGATTATGCTATGTTATGCTCAGTTAGTTCCAGACTTCGGTCCGATGCCGGGCGGGGCCCGATGTAGTGGGCGGGGCCCAAGCTAGTTCCGGACTTCGGTCCGATGCCGGGCGGGGCCCGATGTAGTGGGCATAGCCCAGGTTAGTTCCGGACTTCGGTCCGATGCCGGGCTGGGACCCGATGAAGTGGGCGGGGCCCAAAGCTAGTTCCGGATTTCAGTCCGATGCCGGGCGGGGCCCGATGCAGTGGGCGGGGCCCAGTATTTGCTTACATGTCATTGTATGGTATGTGGTAGTTTGGGGAACTCACTAAGCTTTGTGCTTACAGTTTCAGTTTTTGGTTTCAGGTACTTCCGCAAGTAAGGGGAAGAGCTCGGGATGATGGCATGACACACACACCACAGCTTCAGTTTTATCGTGGGAGTTTTATTCAGATATTTCGATATGATTGATACAGTATTTGTTTTGACACAATTACTTGACTTTTGAGTTACTCACTCTATGGTTCTTAGTATGTATGACATTGGATGATGTGATTTTAGTAATATTAAAACAAAAAATTTTGGGTCGTATTTTGGGATGTTCCATAACTAATTTTGACTGCGGTTGACGATGACTCCGGGAGAGGTTGCTGATGAGACCTTGACTGCGGATGCTTGATGGCTGCGGTGGCTGAACTTCAAAAGGGTCACTTTTCATGATTCAACACTCCTCCCAATATAATTCGTGCATTTGTTTGCTTACTTATTCCCAAGCGTACCCTTCTGGATCTACTCTTTGTTTAAAGGAATGACTAATAACGTGTGCACAAGGGCCTGGTGGCATTAGCCTGCAACTAATCATGTGATGTGTTAAGTTATGAATTGATATGTAGGTGTAAACCAAAATTTAATACATAAAAAAAGTTGTAATTAAGATTTGAATTGGTAACTCACGTATTTTTCCAAACATGAACATTAAAACGTCCATCTGGTCCACAATCTTCAGAGGAATTGTTTTCACCTTCTACACTTTCCACTACAAATCCATTCATAGGTGGTTGTGTTGGTGATGGGGTAGATTCTGGGATAGGTGTTGTTGATGGGGTATATTCTGGGGTAGGTGTTGGGATAGATGTATATGTTGAGGATGTGGTAGTTCCTTTACTTAAGGAGGGTGTGGTAGTTATTGTAGTTGTGGAGGATGGTAGTGTAGATGCAGGTTTTGAGGTTATGGTAGTAGATATAGGTGTTGATGATGTGGTAGTGGGTGTTGGTGTTGAGGATGGTTTAGATAATGTAGGTTCTGAAGTTTTCGTTATTGATGTTCGTATTGACAATTGTATTGTTCCAGTTTCTGAAGTTTTAAATGTTTTTTTCTAAGGAGGGTGTGGATGTTTTAAGTGATGTCGAGGAAGTGGTAGTCATGGGTGATGTTAATGATATAGGTTTAGGGGTTTTGTTGGTAGATGTTATAGGTGCTTTGGATGTGGTTGTTGGTATTTGGAAGTCGATTTCTTCATCTTGTAACTGTCTGTTTAGGAAATTTGCAGCAGAAATCCTATTGCATTTCATAACTTGTGGTGCAATGAATTTAGTTGGCTTCACACCGGATGCTCCTTTTGGTTTCGGGGTCGACATCTTTCTAACACAAACAATAAAAATAACTTATATATGAAGGCATTACTTTGCATGCAATCTATTGAATACAATCAAAACCAATTTACATGAAGATGATCAGAGAACAAAAAACGATCGATCATCACGACAATAGTAAATTAAATAAATATAAATTTTAGACGAGTGACGACCTATATCGCCAAAGTCAGTGCACAAACGTATAATGAACAAAGATTTCAATCAATAACCCACAGAAGATGATAATTACAGAAAATGTAAACCCTATTTCTAATCGGTAAACTTAATTACCCTAATATACAGCATAAACGTGTGTAGGTTGGAGGGAAATGAATTGTGAAATACTTTGAACCTCCGCTAATAAAAAATTCAAACTGTGGTAATTACCGCTAAATATTTAGTAATTCAAATTTATTTAAAGTAGTTACAGATTGATAAATAGAGTATATACATATAAATAACGTCAAGAAAGAACATAGAGTAACGATGTGTTCATAGTATAATTTTAACTTAAAATTATATACGAGGACTAAACATTAATAAACTATACATCTTTATGTTTTTCTGTTTAAACCGATATTTATATACAAAAGATGTACGGGTCATGTCAATATATATGATAGTGGATATGGCGTCCATGGATGACATATGGGTCATTGGTCGACATGGTAGTGGCTTATTGTGTCCATGGATGACATATGGGCCATTGGTCCACATGGTAATGGCTTATGGTGTCCATGGATGAAATACGGGTCATTGGTCAACATGGTAGTTGCTTATGGTGTCCATGGATGACATATGGATGACATATGGGCCATTGGTCAATATGGTAGTTTCTTATGGTGTCCATGGATGAAATACGGGTCATTGGTCAACATGGTAGTTGTTTATGGTGTCCATGGATGACATATGGATGACATATGGGCCATTGGTCGACATGGTAGTGGCTTATTGTGTCCATGGATGACATATGGTTGATTGGTCCACATGTAATGGCTTATGGTGTCCATGGATGACATATGGGCCATTAGTCCACATGGTAGTGGCTTATAGTGTCCATGGATGACATATGGTTGATTGGTCCACATAGTAATGGCTTATGGTGTCCATGATTGACATATGGATGACATATGGGCCATTGGTCCACGTGGTAATGGCTTATGGTGTCCACGGATGAAATACGGGTCATTGGTCAACATGATAGTTGCTTATGGTGTCCATGGATGACATATGGGCCATTGGTCGACATGGTAGTGGCTTATGGTGTCCATGGATGAAATACGGGCCATTGGTCAACATGGTAGTTGCTTATGGTGTCCATGGATGACATATGGGTCATTGGTCAACATGGTAGTTGCTTATGGTGTCCATGGATGACATATGGGCCATTGGTCGACATAGTAGTGGCTTATGGTGTCCATGGATGAAATACGGGTCATTGGTCAACATGGTAGTTGCTTATGGTGTCCATGGATGACATATGGGTCATTGGTCAACATGGTAGTTGCTTATGGTGTCCATGGATGACATATGGGCCATTGGTCGACATGGTAGTGGCTTATTGTGTCCATGGATGACATATGGTTGATTGGTCCACATGGTAATGGCTTATGGTGTCCATGGTTGACATATGGATGACATATGGGCCATTGGTCCACATGGTAATGGCTTATGGTGTCCATGGATGAAATACGGGTCATTTCTCAACATGGTAGTTACTTATGGTGTCCATGGATGACATATGGGCCATTGGTCGACATGGTAGTGGCTTATTGTGTCCATGGATGACATATGGTTGATTGGTCCACATGGTAGTGGCTTATTGTGTCCATGGATGACATATGGTTGATTGGTCCACATGGTAATGGCTTATGGTGTCCATGGTTGACATATGGATGACATATAAATATATTACATTATGGATTATGATATATATGTTATTTTTGTCTTTTTCATTTCAACAATCAAAAGTCCAATGTTACCTAACTATAAAAGGCTATAATATTTGAATATGTGTTTTGACACAATTACCCTTAGTATTCAAATATTTGGAATGATTTCAGGGGCAATTTGGTCTTTTTGCACTCTAAATTGTTAAGGCGCCATCATACCTCTGACGTCACGCCGGCGTTCCAGTTCTTCAACCATTCAGAACATCTTAACTTTTTCGGACGATAAATCTGCATACAAACACTAAAACCCCCAAATCGTCGAAGGATAATCTTTCTCAAAAACGATTTTCTCCGATAATAGAGACTCCTGTACTCCTCTCGACCAGATCAACATAAAGTAAATTTTTTTCCATACCCTGTTACACTGTCTTTCATAGTTACGCTTAATTTAAAAAAATTGAAATCAACTACTCCAATGTGTATTTTGTAAGTAGAATGTCGAATACTAGAAGTCGCCATTCGTTAGATGATCTCCCACTAGAGCTTTTGAGTCGGATATTTGTAGTATTAGGGTCAGAATCTGTGAAAGAAATCGTCTCTGCAAGACTTTGGTAATTCTCAATAAACATCAGTAATGAATGTATATTTGATGAAATAAAAATTTATTTGTTTGTTATTTACTGTGTATTTAAATTTTTGAAGTTCAAAGAAGATGTATGAAGCACGGGGTGATGCTCAAGTGTACATAACAACATGCATTGACATGTTTGAAGGAATGGGTCCCAATAATCTGAAAGCTGATTTATTTATACGCACATGTGCATTGCATAATAACATTGAAGCCATGTTTAAACAAGGAATTGTATGTGTAGTTTCAGTAATTATATGTAATCTATACCATTTATTAATATTTAGTGTCATTGATGTTATATATTGATATTGTTATTCTGTCAACAGAATGAGTGCTTTTATTATGGCAATTTTGATTTAGGAATGACTTTGTTGAGACAAGCAGCAAATGAAGATCATCTTGAGGCAATTTATTTTCTTGAAATGATCTACATTTCAAGAGGGTCTCATCAATGTGATGAAGGTATGTATATACGGTATATATGTAAATTAAATTATAAATATAGTTAATTAAGGCATGTTTGTAGTTTGGGGTTAGTATTTAGTTGTGTTGTGTTGTATAATATTTACTGTTTTATTGAAAAGGGTACATTGGATTAATTGATGGATATTTTACGCTGTAGGTTTACAATTACTTGATGCCTATTTTGGCTGGGCAGTTCCGGATGATGGGGAGTACACGGGTGTTGTTGATAGTGCCAAAGAGTTGTTGCAGGCTGTTGATGTTGTTCATAGACTTACAACAAATAACATCACTTTCCAATGTGAAGACCCGCGTCATTCTGTAAAAGGTGCATTGGCAATAGGCCATGAAGAGGATGAGAATCGACAAAGATATTTCACGGTTTGTCGTTGGTATGTAGAGTATGGTAGGTTTTGTATATTTCTTAAAAATATTAATGGTTGATAATAGAATGGACATTGAATATTAGTGTTCTTATTGTATTGTATATGAAGTTGTATGGTACTACTATAATTTTGTTTTGGTTTTGTGTTTACATCGTTCTGTTAAAAGAGCATTTTAGTCATTTTTTGCTTGCTTTGTTGTTTGAGTAGGATGAAGTATACGTAAAACCCATGTTATTTTTGTGATGAAGTATAGTTAATGTAATTAAAAATAAGTTTGCAATGAATTCGTTATTAAGGAAAATTAATCTACATAGATTATATATACTTTAACATGCCCGGTTAATGTAATTAAAAATAACTTTGTAATGAATTCGTTGTTAATTATTCATTATATACTATGTTTTCAAGAAATTATACACAACTTGATTAGCACAACTGGCTTAACCGCGCCCTTTTCTAGCATAAGCTTAAGTTCGAGTCTGCTTGCCAACAATATCTACTTTATAATTCATTTTTACATTTTTTATCCATTAGTTTATGCCACATATTACCAATTCAAAAATATTTCATTCAAACCATATCTTACAAATTCCATTGATCATAATAATAATTCATCCATAGTATAAGAAGATTAATTAAGCATACAACATCCCAACAAATGTCATCACAAATTAGCTACGCGTTTTGTTCCATAGCAAAACAAGCAAACGAAATCATATTCCATAGCAGAATTCCCTAGCAAATACCTACGAATGGTACCTCCGTAGCAATTCAACTATGGAATTGAATTTCGTCACAAACTCCGTTACATAGTAACCACGATGATGAATTCCATAGCACCAGTACAACGGAAAGTGATTTGGTAACAAATGTCGTTGAAAAATTGCTACGAATTTTTGTTCCATAACACTATCGGTAGCATAATACCAACGGATATGGAGTCGGTAGCATTTTCCCTAGCAACTCCCACTCTCGCTACCAGAAATAAAATTCGTAGACAATGTGGTAGCAACATTGCTATGGAACCACATTCCATAGCACGATCCATTGCAGATTAACAACGAAAATACGTTCCATAGTAACCTTCCCTAGCAAAATCGCGTTTTTCTTGTAGTGAGAATGAATGATTTACACAATCAATCCCCATATATTTAATCAGTGTCTTTTGATCACAGAATTAGTTCCAAATTAATTCTTGAACAATACTAATTAAATAATATGATTTCATATTAATATATTAGAACTTATAATATATTAATAAACCATATATATCCTTTTCTCACAAAAGTCTATCCAAATCGTTCCGATGCCATGCAACCCAAATGGACCATGCCAAGTCGGTTCGAATACATACCAATAATAGTTATGAGCTTAGACATCTAATCCAACAGATAACCCATAGTTGTTTATTTTTGTTGTGATGTGTGTGGTATTTTGGGGAACTCACTAAGCTTTGTGCTTACGATTTGTGGTTTATATGTTTTGGGTTTTCTTATATTAAAGGAGGGTCACGGCTCGATTGCATAGCATCAATGGGGGACTTGTGTACTTGATAACTTTTAATGATACTCAGATAAATGTTTTAAGATCTTACAGTTGTGAATTAAATAAATACTTAAGGTTTTAATCGAAAAATTTAGGTTGTGATTTGGGGTGTTACAAGTTGGTATCAGAGCCTTGGTTTGAGGGATTCAGACACACTCTCGGGTATGTCTGAACTCAAACCAAGGAATTGATAATCTTTTGAAAGAAAATGAGTTTCTAAAAAGATTTTGAAAAAAGAATATAAATTTCTAAAAGGATTTTATAAAAACAAAGGGGGTGTGATGCGTGCAATCAGCAGAGCTCAAGTAAGTGATTTCCAGAATACCCATACATGATGACATGTTATATGATATAAATGTTTGCATGCTAGGATAAGGCTAGGGATACTTTCAAGAACTTCATGATAGAGTGGTCTGATATGTGATGCCTTGTAGCCTAGGAAGCATTGGATGCTATGCTAATTTAGAAATATCTTTTGGTATCAGTAATTGCTAAGTTTATGCTTTAGAAAATTATATACGATTAGGATCATATAGCCCTAGAATGTATGATTTGCTCTTATTTCCTGTTCCTCGTTTGGTTGTGGTCCTCGGGTAGAGTATTTTATTCGACATTCTATTTGATCATGTATTGTGTATAATTTGCATGCATAAGGCAACCGACAACGAGAGTGGAAGTTCCTAGCATGAGTTGCAATATGTGAGTTTGAATGTTCTTTGGTTATTCTATGGATTGGATTGCTACTGCATGGATGCTGCTTGCTTTGTGCTTTGTGGAACTCTTAAGTGATGTGAGTTAGCTATTAAGTGAATATATTAAGTCACATGTGACAAAGGTTGAATAATCTCAGAGTGATGTTAAGTCACTCTAAAGTGATGTCAGTAGGGGATTGATTGTTACCTATAGTCTAAGATAAGCAGTGGTTGATCTGTCAATCAACTTCAGGGTTGGGTATATGTAGTCCCGCATGAGTTTAGTTCAGTAGAAAACTTCGAATTATCGGGTTGTTGTCAGTGCATTTCGATCGTTGGTTGTTCTCGTTCATCGTCAATGGGTGGGGATGCTTCAAAGCTTTTGTGCTGTATAATTGGAGGTCAATGATCGTGACAATCAATTTTCATGTTCTGTTATGGTATATCATGGTTTCTGGGTACATTTCCCTGAATTGTTGGGTTGTGGAATTATGGTATGTAGCATATTCGAGTTTGTTTTGCTAGTAGGAAGAACATTGAAGTGATTATCTATCTGTTCCAATTATGGGTCTTTTGGGTTCCTTGTCATCAGTTGGGATTGTAGAAGGATGTGGAATTGTATCAATGGAAAGTACTTTGGGATACGACAATCTTGGTCGAGAGTAGTAAAGTGCTTCATCTGGTTTGGGGTGTGAGCACTCGATATCGTTTGATCATGGGATCTTAGTCCATTAAGCTCAATGTGGTGGTGATGAGGTAGGAAGATTATGGGATGGCTATGTAATCTAATTATTATGAAGTTATCAGATTGTAGGTGAATCCAAGTGAGGGATGGTCACTTGGGGCTGCCGGGAATAGTTCCAAATGCGAGCCACTTTAGAATTTGTGCCCATGTTATAGTTTTGGATCGGTATATCTGGAGGGAGCGCCAGGGTTCCTTGATGTTGGGAAGAATCCATGATATGTATAGATTGTGAGTGTAGAGCATACTACCATTTGGTCGGCGGGGCCTTGCACGACTAATCGGGAGGTGCAGATAAGATATTGTGTTGGTTAAGGATTAACTGGGAAGGCCAGTCGACTAGAGAACTAGTTCTAGTTATGAGAGGGTTCGGAGTTAATCAAGAAATAGTGTTCTTGGGTCAGTGATGAGCATCAGAGCGTTTGATAAGGACTCATGCTTAGGATCAGGTCGAGGGTTGCATTAGGACCTCTCTGCCTGTTCTTGTATGATGAAGGCTTTGGGGTTTGAAGCACGACCCGTGTTGGGTATATGTGTTGCGTCATTATGTTTATTTATTTAGTCCATTTTGTAAACGGGTTGGGCCTATCCACCCGTCATTTATTATTAGGGTTATAGAATTTAAGGTGCATGCATGCACCGTATTTTTTAACTTTTGAAATAGTCTTGTATTCCTACACGCCTCTACAATAGCAATTCTTCATCGAGTTCTTCTGAGGTTGTGGCTTATAATCATTCAGCATATTTTGATCTATTTGCCTTGTTCTTATTCTTTACTTGTTTTAATCTATTCGATCTAAGTAGGATTCAATCCTATCAATTAGTATCAAAGCAGGAGACTGTGTAATCTATACGCATCTAAACTGTTGAAAGAAGCTTTTAGGGTTTCCGCTATTTTTGGATCTTGTTTCAGCCGTCGTCACCGTTTGTTCAACTGTTGACGCTGATCTTGATCTTAATATTACCCTAATCTTGTTTACACATCTGGTTCATACAGGTTTTGTTCGATATACAAACATGCATTTAGAAGATTCTCACATTAACTCGATAAATATCTCAAGCGGCATTGGATCCACAACCACGATTCCAATCTTATTCCCTAGTGAATATGAAGTGTGGGCGTTGTAACGTCCCGATTCTCAGGTATCGATTTTAAATAAGAATTTCCTTGATTCAAGGTCTACTCGACAAGTTGGTTGCCCTACTCGTGGAGTAGCAGCGGGTTGGTCCGCGTGTTTTTAGTAACCTACTCGCCGAGTCCAAGAAGGGACTCGATGATTAGGAGCTAGAGGAAGAAACCCTAATTTCCTGGGTTTTGCACCCTATTTAAGGATCACTTATTTCCCCCTAACCTCTTTTACTACCTCCCTTAAATTCTGAAACCCTAATTCAGAAACCCCTTGCAGAGTTCACCTACAACAACAGTTACCATTCCAGCATTGGCGCTCCGGCTTTCGAGCTGTTGTATGGGTGGAGATGTCGCACCCCGGTTTGTTGGCGTGAGGTCGGACACATGGTGATGGGTCGGACGGAGGTAGTCTTGCAGACTACCGAAAAGATTCAGCAGATTAGGTAGCGGCTACAGACCGCTTAGAGTCGGAAGAAGAGTTATGCCGACCGGCACCGATCCGAGTTAGAGTTTCAGGTCGGTGATATGGTACTCCTGAAGGTCTCGCCCTGGAAGGGTGTGATCCGCTTCAGGAAGAGGGGAAAACTGGGTCCCCGATATATTGGGCCGTTCAGGATCATTGCCAGGACTGGAAAAGTGGCGTACTGGTTAGAGCTTCCGGAGGAGCTTAGTCGGATTCACAGCACTTTCCACGTTTTGCAATTGCGAAAGTGCGTTATGGACCAGGAGGCGGTGGTATCACTGGATGACATTCAGGTCGATGAGCGTCTGAACTATGTTAAGAGGCCCATGGCCATATTAGAAAGGAAGGCAAAGATTCTACAGAACAAGGAGATACCTTTGGTTAAGGTAGAGTGGGAGCATCGGAGGGGGTCCGAGTGGACGTGGGAGCCAGAGGCAGAGATGCGGGAGCACTGTCCGGAGATATTCGCCACGGAAGACTTCGAGGACGAAGTCTAGTTCAAGTGGGGGAGAATTGTAACGCCCGGATTCTCAGGTATCGATTTTAAATAAGAATTTCCTTGATTCAAGGTCTACTCGACGAGTTGGTTGCCCTACTCGTCGAGTAGCAGCGGGTTGGTCCGCGTGTTTTTAGTAACCTACTCGCCGAGTCCAAGAAGGGACTCGACGAGTAGGAGCTGGAGGAAGAAACCCTAATTTCTGGGGTTTTGCACCCTATTTAAGGATCACTTATTTCCCCCTAACCTCTCTTACTGCCTCCCTCGAATTCAGAAACCCTAATTTTGCTTTCCCTCTATTTTTGTGTGCTTCTTATCTTGAAAGAAGATCTTTGGAGTAAAAGGGCTTGGAGTTCAAGAAGTTTGAAGCAAGGGGCTGTTGTAGATCCGGATTCTTCTCTTTTTTGGCATTGTTTTGAAGGTAACAAGTTGCTACCTTGACTCTCCTTTAGTTAGACCTCTTCATTTATGGGTTTAGAGCCTTTTTGGGGTTTTTGAGGTGGTTCTCCGTTTTGGGTTAAGATATGAGGTTTGCAACCTCAGATCTGGACTCCTTTAGTCCCTCCTTGTCATAAAGTATTAGTCTTTGTCAAGCTATGACCTTTCCTCTACCTTAAGCCACTCCTTTAGCTTGTTTTGGGGCATTATCATCTTGCATGCACGTAAAGTTTGCAACTTTACGTGATAATCATGCCCTAGGAGCTTAGATCTGCAATATGGAGCCTTTGCATGACTTAAAAAGCATTAGTTGGACGAACAACTCGGCGAGTCCGATGAAGATTTCCTTGGGCTCGGCGAGTCAGTCGTATGACTCGGCGAGTCGACTAGGGTTTTTCCCCAACCCTTGGATACGCATGAACTCGGCGAGTTGTGGGGAAACTCGATGAGTCAACCAAGGATTTCACGACTTCTCGAGTTCAGGAAGGACTCGACGAGTCGGTAAACTGCACTCGACGAGTCGGGTCAACATTGACTGTTGACCTTGACTGTTGGCTTTGGCTTTGACCAAGGGTTGACCAGTTGACCTCTGGGGGTATTTTGGTAATTTGGAAATTTATGAAAAAGGGTTTTATGGTAACTATATGTGGTGGAGTTCGTGTTGGTGATTCGAGAGTCGAGCCTATTACTTCAGTGCGACATTTGGGAGGTGAGTTATCCTCACTATATCAACAGGGTCTAAGGCACCAAAGCCGGCCCTTTACAAATTACATCTTGGGTTAGGATGGTCGCTATGTTACTGCTATGCTAGATTTCATCCTGGTTTAGGATGGTTTCTATGTTGGATTACATCCTGGTTTAGGATGGTTGCTATGATTATTGCTATGCTAGATTTCATCCTGGTTTAGGATGGTTGCTATGTTAGATTTCATCTTGGTTTAGGATGGTTGCTATGATAGAGATCGGTTAGATCGGTATCCTGGTTATAGGATGGTTTCCATGTTAGTGATCTATTAGATCTGCATGTTTACTTGTTTATATATATATATATATATATATATATATATATATATATATATATATATATATATATATATATATATATACATATATATATATATATATATATATATATATATATGTGTGTGTGTGTGTGTGTGCACATGTTTGTTGGTTTGGGGAAAGGGTTGAGGCAGGTCCTGCTGTGTGCAGTAGGCCAAGACACCCTGGGCGGACCGGGTAGACTGTAGGCTCGGGCCGGGCAAATCTAGTCAGGCCGAAGGCCCAACGAGCGGTCCGGATAGGCTGAAGGCCCTGAGGAGGGCGGTCGAGACGTGCCGAGGGCTCAGAGAGCGGTCCAGATAGACTGAGGACCGGGATTCGGTCCAGTCAGATTGATGGCTCATTCTGCATGTTGTTTGCTTATATGTTATATGATATGATTATGATTGAATGGCGTTGGTGTTTTGGGGGTAACTCACTAAGCCTTCAAGCTTACATTTATCGATTATTGTTTCAGGTACTTCCGATGATCGCGGGAAGGCAAAGGCGTGATCGTACCGCTCCTCACATTTTATGATTTGATTATGGGATACTCTGACAATATACTATTTTGAAAACAAGTTTGTAATAATCATGTGTTTTGAAATGTTTTAAAAAGTTTTAAATTGGCTCGAATTTTATGGATGTTACAGGCGTTGCATTTTGAAGACTACGTCCTTGGCCTGGAAGACAATGGGTATCTGATCTGGGATGCCATCACAGTTGGGACGTTTGTTTATACTGGAACAAGGAGAGTAATTAAAACTCAGGCTGACTATAACAAGATTCTTCTTGAAGTGAAGGATGTTCCACAAGATGAGAAGGATAAGTTAATTAGCAACGTCAAGGCAATGAGGATCATTAGGTTTTCCCTACCATTAGACACCTTTCGTTTGGTTAGTTCTGATGATACAACAAAAGGTATCTTGTATAGGCTTAAGGAACTGTACTCTACTGACACTGATCTGGAGCATTCGACTCAAACTTTACTGTTGTCAGAGTTTGGAGCTTTTGTGAAAATGCCTGAAGAAAGTTTAGACTAGACCTTCAATCACTATAATCATCTTCTCACCAGGATGATGAAACATAGGATTGGACGTGAGCTTATTGATCAAATTGTCACGTTCATGAATGGTTTAAGGTCTTAATGGAAGGCTGGTGTTTCTACAGTTAAAGCACATGAGCAGTTTAAGAACTACACGTTGGCTACTCTTGTTGGTATCCTAAGGTCACATGAAGACGAAGTGACAAAAGAACGGAAAACTGTTTCTGGAGTCGGTTCGCTGGCACTTATAGCTAAGGGTAAGAAGGTTGCAGAAGATGACGATTCAGAGTTTGAGCTCTCCGATTGTGAACTTTCTAAAGAAGAGTTCGCAATGATGGTGTCCAACCCAAAGAGGTTCGTAAAGAAGAACTTCAACAGGAATAAGAACCGAAACTGGAAGGGAAGCTACATCTCTGAGAATGTAAAAGAGGATAATGCAAACAGTTCTCATAAAGAATAGGAAAAGAAGGAGAAGAAGCTCATAGGTGATTCTGGCTATGATTGTAACTACTGTCATGGTAAAAATCACTTAGCCAAGGAGTGCATGTTGCGAAGATTGAACGAGAAGAGGGAAGAAGAAGAAGACAATGTGACTTACCATCTCCGAAAGCTCGAGGAGATAAAGAAGAAAAAGAATGCTGATAACTCTATGCCTGCTTTGATTATACAGGAAAATGATGCTGATCATGAGTTTGGCAGGGTTGAAGTCTGGTCCACTAATTCCGAAGATGAGTTGGTTCGCAGGCCTACTCGTGGAAGAAGTTTCGTAGCGAAGGAAGAAGATTCGCAGTTTGGAGGTAGATGCTTGATGGTGACAAATGATGTGTCGGGAATGAGGGGATATGCTACTAATGGTGACCATGTTTCTGACAGTTGCTTTGCTGAAAAACTGTTCCTGAGCAAATAAGCGAGTGCGAGCAGGTCATCAACAAGGTAAACTCTATTCTCGAAACCCTAAATATTCCCTTGTCTAATTACGAAACTGAAAAAAATGATTTAAGATACACTTTTTCAATTTTTAGTGACAGTTTAAAAAGAACTCGTTTAACAAACTCTAACTTAACCGATCAAATCAGCAGGGTTTCGTCAAAGAGTGAGGAGAGACGTATGTGGATAGAGAAGATAGAGTCTGATTTATCTAAGTCTAGGGATGAGTCGATTTACTTAGAGAGGAATAATTTGAGTCTTTTAAAACAACGTAATATTTTTTGTTTGATTGCCAAAAGACTTTATTTTAATGTCACTCAGTTGCATCTTAATTGTGGGAATTGAGAGAAAATTCAAAATGGTTTTACCCTTCCTCAAATTCAAAGAGGACGAAATTGATGTAGACTGCTACAAGTGCGAATCCATTGTTTCATTAGATGAAGCTTCAGATTCGTATAAAATTGGACTGGACAAAATCGAATCCTTCATTAAGTCCAAAGATCATAAAAACATGCTCAAACAACTTTTGGATGAAAAAAATAAAGAGCAAATCAAATCTCAAACTGTGCAGAAATTTGACTACTTAAGCACCGAGTTAAATTCAGAAAACAAAATTGATGTTGAAAATGTTTCTGAATTCGAAGATGAAAGTGATATGAGTGAAATCTATGTGGAGGATGAGGTTGACTGTTCTGAGTTTCTTAAAAACGAACCTGTTCCTGCGAAAGTTTTAATTTCTGAAGATTCAATTGAATTCGCGCGTGTTTTTAAAAAGAAACCTGAAGTTTTAAAAGCCAAAGCAACTGTTTTTCCTAAAGTCCAAACTGTTCCTAACCAAGTTTTTGCAACTAAAGGACTGGAAAAAAACCAAACAGTTGAATTAACTTCCATGGTCGATGATGACAACAAAGATGGATGTGATGAGTACTTCTGGTCTGTTCCAATCGACAATGCAGACGAAACCAAAGGTCTATCTGTGTAACACCCATAAAAATCAAGCCAAATTTAAACTTTTAAAAACATTTAGAAACCAAGAGTTATTATAGATTTGTTTTCAAAATAGTTCTATATCAGAGAATCCCAGAAACATAGTCATAAAATGTGAGGAGCTGTACGATCACGCCTTTGCCTTCCCGCGATCCTATGAGGTACCTGAAACCAAAACTGAAACTGTAAGCCCGAAGCTTAGTGAGTTCCCCCAAAATACCAAAACATAACAAACAACATGTTGGATTAATGTCTAAGCTTGTAACTATATTTGGTAAGTACTTGACCCGGTTGTGCATGGTCCTTTTGGGTTGGCTTCACAAGAGCAACTTGACAGGGTAATTTATGAAGAGAGAGGTTATTATGGTTTATTAATATATTATATGAATAATATATTAAAGGAAAAATCATATAGTTTAAATTAATATTAGACAAGAATTAATTAAGAATTAATTCTTGGCTAAAAGACATTAATTAAATATCGGGGACTTAAACTGTCAAATGTGTGATAGTTGAGTATTGGGCTGAGAAGGGTTATGGACTAGGTTTGGACGAAATTAGGGATGTGTCCATCCATATTTCGGCCATAGAGGCCCTATTCCAGAAGCTTCCTTGGGCTGCTTAAGGCCTAAGCTATCAATTAGGGTTTTGATTGAAACCCTAACAGCACCAGTATAAATAAGACCATAGAGCATCCAATTTTCGGCCACTTGAAACCCTAGAGAGTTCCATAGCCGAATTTGTGCCTCTTCCCTCTCTCCAATATCATCCTCTTGCTTGTGTGGTGTTTGTAAGCCATTAGAGGAGTGACACTTGTGACTCTAAGCTTCAAGACAAGAAGATTCAAGTCATTGTAGAAGAGGTAATCATCTAGATCTGATTTCTTATGTTGATTTTGAAATATGTATGCTAGATCTAGGGTTTAGAAGTCTCGGATGAATTGCATGTACAATAGAGAAACCTAGATCCAAGCTTTAGGGTTTGCATGAGCACATAGGATGTTCTTTTGGCTCAAACTCATCACTAGTATCAGAGCCTTGATTGGTTTCTATTGTATTTGATGCCTAGTATTTCATTCATGCTTTGAAAATTCATTTTTTGGCCCTCTGACTGAAGAACTCGTCCAGTCCCAATGTGAACTCGACGAGTCCACATTGGGAACTCGGCGAGTTTAGCTGTCAGGCATAGGATATCTCGGGATTTCTTGCTTTTTTGCTATAGGATAATTACCAAAACTATTTTTAACTAATAAAATCCGATTTTTATTGTTATTATATGATTATCCTTACCAAAACAAAAGATGATTACCATTTAATTGAATAATAAATTCCTTGTGTGATAAAATTTGATTATTTGATTTATTTGATGAATTCTCTTGTGATTAAAATATAATAGATCAAATTTAGATAATCATTTAATTAAATGTTTAATTTATATTATTTGCTATTTGATCCTATGTGTTTTAAAAAGTTCAAAACTTGCCCTCAAGTTTTGAAATTTAATTTTTTAATTAAAAGTTTAATTTGAATTATTTAAATTTCAAACCCTAGAATTTTACAAGTTTAAAATTCAACATTATACTTTATTTATTATAAGATTAATATAAATATGTATAACTTAAACTGCTAGTCTTACCGTTAGTAGGCCTCATTCACGAAGTCGATCTATAAGGGGGGTATAAGGTTATGGCCTATAAAATGGCCGTTTAAATGGTGTCCACTCTCACTCACCGCTTCCTTTATTGGTGGAGGGTCGTTAGCCGAACGGGTACGATAGGGCAAACATTTCCTCATTAAAAGTATAATGTACTTATAAAGTAACTAAATATTTTTTAAAATTCTCAATCTTAGTTACTTTAGGCAAAAGTAAATTGATACAATTCCATGAAATTACACTTTGCACCCTTGCTAAGACGTTAGTGGAGCGTGTGTGGCTAACCGGCACACTAATTGGGCTCTAAGAAAAGGTGGCAAAAGGTGACTCGATGTTTTTCATAGTTTGATGGAGCGTGTGTGGTTAACCGACACGTCAAATAGGTGACTATAACATTGGGGGCACCATGTATATTTGCATGGTTATTCACACCCGCTTTGTGATCCTCGGCATCCCAGTCACAAACTTGAGGGGCATATCGAGATTTAAACATGTCATTGAAAAGTTCAATGAATCTCAAAAGATCTAGGAGTTTTCAATACATTTAAAACTTATCTTTAATTTGTTTTTCATGGTGGAAATTAGTGAATCGTCATTCACTTACCTTCAAATTATTTGCTTGTTAGAGTACGACATCCCTCTTCTAACTTGTAAATAATGTTGTTGGATCCTAGCCCTAATTTCTCATTTGGGTGTTTAATTGGGGATTCATTTCTAATCAAACTTTTCTCTTTTCTATTTCGGATGTCGAACGTCAACAACAACGCTTCAGATTCAACTTCCTCTGGCTCGTTCTCACTCATGAACTTGTGTGGGAGAGTGATCTTTGACGGGTCCAATTTCAATGATTGGATCTGCAACATTCGAATGGTCACTCGTTACGAAGACAAAGAGTATGTCCTCGATGAGAAGCTGAAGGAAATCAACATCAACACTGCCTCTACTGAAGAGATCGCGGCCTTTGAGGCCCATGAGCGTGATTCCACGAAAGTCCATTGCATCATGCTAGCGACTATGACTGCAGAACTCCAGAAGTCCTATGAGGACATGTACCCCTATGAGATGCATTAAGATCTGCTGGACCGGTACCACCAAAGCGCTAGCCAAGAAAGGTACGAGATCATCATTTCGATGATCACTACCAAAATGGGTAACAGAGAGTCCATTGCCGCTCATCTGCAAAAGATGCAGAGATATGTTGACCGCCTTCTAAAGTTGAATGTGAACTCTGATGAAGAGCTGGAAATTGACATTATCCTTCATTCCTTTCCCCCCTGCTATAGCCAGTTCCGTATGACCTACCACATGAACAAGGAGGAGGTTACCTTGAGCAAGCTTCAAGGATTGTTGAGGACAGCTGAGAGCAACCTCAAATATAAATCTGTTTCATCATCTCCAACTCCTACTGCTACCCCAGTCTTGGCAATTGGGAAAGGGAAGGGTAAGAAGAGTAAGGCTCCCTCAAAGAGCCACCATAAGGGAAAGTCCAAAAATGGCTCCTCTTCTAATGGAACCAAGGTTGGTCCTGCTAAACTGTAACGATGTAAATTTTCAAAACAATTTTTCATTTTTCAACATAATAAAACTCATATAATATTCCCAAAAATCTCATGTATATCAAATGTCATCACAAATAACAATCCCAAAATCTCAAATATAATCCAATGCCAGTGTGTACAGATCATGCCGATGCCTTCCCGCGATCCTCGCTGGTACCTGAAACACATAACACATAACACGGTAAGCATAAATGCTTAGTGAGTTTCCCAAAATACCACATACAGCACATAAGCCACTCGAGGCTATAACTCGTATGACCCTCTGGTCAATGTGTCTCAGCGGGACCCTCTAGTCCCGTAGCTCGTTGGACCCTCCAGTCTGGTCTAGCTCGTTGGACCCTCTGGTCCGATCTAAATCGTTGGACCCTCCGGTCCGGTCTATATACCACATAGCATATATATATCACAATGCACATAAACTCAAGCATACACATAACACATAGGACCCTCCGGTCTACACATAGTTACCACACTAGGTAATGTATAGTGAGAAGACTCACCTCGGATAACTCGGATGAACTCGAACTCGAAATACTGATCTATCCTCCGCCTAATCACACCAAATAATTATCTCTAATTAATACGGCTCTCAAAGGCTAGACTAGTCCCTCCCTATATTCTCTCAGAAGGGTCAAAGACCATTTTACCCCTCAAATGGCCCAAAGGTCCATATGTTGGCAAAACCCTAAAAGTCAACGAAAGTCAACCTTCTGGAGTACGCAACGCGTACTAGATCTATATGCTAAGCATACTCGAAGGCTTCACAGAATCGGGGAGATCGACCCCCTACACTGCGAGTACTGGGATTACGCCCAACGTAAATCCCAGTTTCACACTACTCATGATTTTGGTCTTAAATGGTTAAGACATAAGCTCATTTTTTAGATCTGGCCATTCTAATACCTCTTAACCCATAAAGTCGAAACCTTTAAGCCTTTGCATGGCTGTAAGGGTCACCAATCACTTCAAACACCTTTCCTCTTTTCTTATTAAGCCCCTGTCTCATGCATGGCTTAACCTTAATGTCCAAGATTGGATTTTTATGGTTCTATAACACAATATACACTGATATGGATAGATCCAGGTCTTATGGAGCTCCTTTACTCATAAAGTCTCCACCTTTGGGGACAAAAACCCTAGAAATGGTCCATAAAGCACAAATCCAAAAAGACTAGGAAATATTTGAGCTTTTTACTTCCAAGTGGTGCTCCAACCTCTGTAGAGCTCAGATCTAAAGCTTGCACTCCAACTCTAGCTTCCACAATGGCCCCCTCTTCTTCTTCACAAGCACACAATGATACTTTTAAGCCCAAAACACACACACACAAGCTTAGAACGAAGGTTAGCTCTCTAGGGTTTCACTCTCTGGAAATGGTGGCTGGGATGGAGGCCATAACATCCCTTTTATAGTGCTCATATCTAAAATAGGGTTTTGAGCTTGGGCCCAGTACGCTCAGCGTAAACTAAGGTACGCCCAACGTATTGGGTTGAATCCGCGTCAAAGGCACGCTCATGGGTACGTGCAGCGTACTCTTGAGTACGCCCAACGTACCCACTTATCACCATTTCCTATTTTTGGGCCAATTTTTACAATTTGGAAAAGAAGAAGGATTAAAGAGATATACCTGCCTTTCGGGGTGTTACATAAACCCAAATCTAACCCCAAGGAGGCAGAGTGCCACCACTACCATGAAATAGGGCATTGGAAATGAAGCTGCCCGAAATATCTGCAAGATATCAAGGATGGAAAGATCAAGCCGTCCTATGCAGGTATTTACACTATTAAATCTAATGATTCATCACATGCTATTTCTTGGGTACTTGATACATGATGTGGTTTTCACATTTGTTCTGATTTGCTGTCACACCCCCAAACTGGAACGGCGGAAACGTTCGGGGGTGGAGGACGTCATGCGTAGTATCACAACAATTGTATCATAGCAAGCATAGTAAACACAACCAGACATTGAATACATATATGAAAAAGGTTTACATTGTTTAATACATAGTTTTGTTGATATCAAAAACAAAATAGAAAGACGTGACTCTAACGCTCCGACTTCTGCAAAACTCTTGGGAGTATCTGTCTACTACTTTCCTGAGAATACAAGCAGTTTTGAAGAATATCAGCATAAAGCTGGTGAGTTCATAAGCATTTAGTTTTGGTGGAAAAATGTTCTTTGATCCTTTTTGGAAAACGTTCCTCAAGAAAATCCTATATTTTCTTATAAAAAGCGTGTTTGAAAACCCATTCCTTCCATGACTTCCAGATTCGTACAAGATATGTACAATCCAAGGAGTCGTAGAAGGAATATGAATATCCATTGATTACATGTTGAACAATCTGATTTTGAATAGTCGGGTTATCCCGGGAAAATCCTATATTTTCCCTTAAGGTTGATGATTGATTATCCGTTCTAAACCGAGGTGTGCAAGTATCTACCATACTCGAAAAGCAGTTTTCTTTTAAAAACCCTGGTTACGCCCAGAGAGGTATATTAGCCTTATTACATAAATAAAACTAAATAAAAGAAAACCGTGGTGAACTAAATCCTGAAGGTATTATTAGTAATACCCTCTAGTAATCTATCGATTATTACTTTGAGGTTAGTTCATTTGATTCATTATTACAAAAGTAAATCTCTACTATCTAGGTTGTGAGTTTTATAACCATACATAAACTTGATACGGCACGTATGTGGGCCAGTATCCTTTATGACTTTGTCACCCGTAGACCTGCCGGTCCCACTGTAGCTAGCAGCGAGGTGCGGGATAGTCAGTCTCGTATAGATCTATACACAATAGTCACACTCTCCCTCCAAGAGATTCTGGTTACAAGGGTTAGTCCTACACTCTCGAATCCGGTGGAGTGTTACCAAGGACGTGTCTCCAACTTAAAATAACAAATTTACAAGTAATAATACCGAAAATCCTGTTTATGATTTGTATAAATCCTTTACAAAATATAACATTTTATGACAAGATTTACAAGTTCCTTGCTTTAGTTTTGAAAATTGTTTCTATGGGTTGATTTCTTAACCGTTTGGTAAAACGGTTTTCTGTGTTAAAAGCATGCTGAACATATAATTATTTTATGCAAATGAGATAACTTTGAGCACAAGTTTCATTGTACTTTTGCTTGTATTCTCCCCCTAAAAACATGAAAACTCAGAAAAGCGTAGGGGTATGAACTCACTGTTTGACGTAGGATCTGGGGGTATGATCGGTTACGAATGTTGAGTGCCAATCGGTGTTTCGTACGCAAGTGGATCCTATTAACATGTGATAACACATATACGTATTAGAATTAGAGTGTTTCATGACTAAACATGACGGGAAACCACCCTAAGGACTTGGAAATGCTTGTCGGGACCCTATATGACCAAACAAGGGAGGTGTACGCCCAAAATAGTGTGTGTGCGGCCAGGGTGTGCGGTTAGCATGTGTGTACGGTTGCACACAGGAGTGTGCGTCTCTACAGAGGGTGTGTGCGGCCATACACAGGAGTGTGCGACCGTACACTCCTCATTTGTGCCCGAAATGTCGATTTTTAGGTGTTCTAGTGCTAATTCCAAGTCCTACGAGTGAATGAAAGCCAAAACTCTTCACTTTGGAGAGCTATAAGGTGTATACAGCCACCTTATGAAGGTGTGCAGCTTACACCTTCAAAGGATGAAGAACACGAAGAACACTATGAGTTTTACGCTTAGATTCAAGTGTCTTACCAATAGAACAAGCTGAATAATGAAGTAGTTCACGTTTTTGAGGCCTTTAGAGTGTTCTTGGATGAAGTTTTTAGAGAGAGAAAGTAGTGAGAGAAATTAGAGTGCAGCCAAAGGAAAGGAATGAGTGAAGGGGTCTCCTCCTTTATATAGAGGAGAGTGTACGGTTGAAGGGTGGGTGTGCGGCCGCATACCCATGTGTACGGCCGTACACACCTCCCAGAGGGTGTATGGCCCGGTTTAGCCTCTATACGACTTGTTGGCTCATTCCTACTCTCGTTCCCAGCTGTACTTAAGCTTAGAACACTTAAACGAACCCTGAGACAGTGCCAGAAGTCAACAAAACATGTTTAACTTTGATCGAATTGACTAAGTGTTCAAGATAAAAGTTTCGGGTTGTCACATCATCCCCCCGTTAGAGGGAATTTCGTCCCGAAATTCAAGAATAAGAATATAACTCAAGGTCTTAGAAAAGATGGAGTTTACTTAAGGTTCTTAAGACTCTCGTCTAACTCGAGGTTGTCGAGAGGAAATCGCAAGTGTCTCATCAGACAGGCACTTCTTTTGGTTCGACAAGAGGAAGACGGGTTGAGCGTTGCGAAGCGCTCGAGGTAATTGGAGTTTATACGCTACGGGACCGATCCTATCAAGGATCTCGGATGGTCTAACGTATCTTGGATTTAAGTTTCTACGCTTTCCGAAGCTTATCAGGCCTTTCCAGGGTGAAACCTGCAAGAAGGACACGTTCACCAATCTGGGACTCTAATGGTTTCTTGTCTATTATCGGCGTAGCCCCTTTCGTATGATCTTTTCTGTCGCTTTTCAGATGATTTCAGGACTCGTGAGAGTGCTGTGAAGGACTTGACTCTTGTCTATTTGTACGTCGCCAGCCTCAGCCCAGCACATATGGGGTCTGTATTTGTGGCTGTAGAGGGCTTCGAACGGCGCAACCTTGCTATCGGAAAGTCGCCGTTGTTGCAAGAAAGTTCAATTAAGGGTTGGTGTGTGTCCCACGACGCATCTTCAATTGTCCGGATGGTTCCCTTACTTTGTCCTTCTCTTTGTGGATGATACTCTTCGTATGAGTACTTTCAGGTTTCGAGGAGACGTGAATTTTTCGAAGTTCGCATCTAGCTTGTCGTCGCGAGCGACGGAAGTTTTCGCGATCAAACGATTTAGAACGAAAGGGTATAACATAGGCTCAGCCAAACTAGACAGGATGGTGTCGTAGAATTGCGCGTTAAGTTAGTCCGGGGAGGATCGTTTTGCTAGTATATTAGTATCCCTAGATGAACGTCCCTGGTGTTCTCAGTGTTTGATTTGGACTTGGGGGGTACTACTAATGCGAGGGTCCAGATGTTTTGAAACTACAGACTCTCGATGGAATAGTGCTCACTAGATTTTCCTATGATTTCTTGGCGTATACAAGTCATGTATAAACACAACTGACTTTAATGTATACACTAGGCTACCATAATTTAGTCATTAGGGCATCAACTTTTAAGAGTACGTCGTGATTAGATTTGAATGGGAAAGAATTCACGATTATGAATATTTATTGAGGTTTTCGGAAACATACAAAAACACAACAGGTTTCTTTGATGCTTCCTCATTCCCTGAGGTTAGACTTCTCCTGTCTTCTCATCATCCTTTTCTGTTGGGCAGTCTCATTTGAGATGTCCCATTTCGCCACATACGCAGCACACTCGGACTATGCTAGCATCAGTAGTGGAAGGGATATGTTGAGTCGGGGTTTTCGCGAAGCGAGCTTCCTTGCCATCCTTAGCCCCCAGACAATTTCTTTTGAAATGTCCTACACTACCACAGAGGTAACAGGTTGGACTAGCCCCAACATTAGCATTCAGAGTGATGAACTTGAGTAGGGTCCTGCACCTGCTGGAGGTGTGCCCCTTCCTGTTGCATCTGGTGCAATGCAGCACTCGACAGACTCCATGATGATGGTAGTTGCATTTGCTGCAGTGCGGGAGATTTCCCAAGTAGGGTGTGGTTGGGGTTGGAACAGTATGTTGGATTAATGTCTAAGTCCATAACTATATTTGGTATGTACTTGACCCGACCCGACATGGTCCATTTGGGTTGCACTTCACCGACACAATTTCTATGGATAGTATTTTGAGAATAGTATATTTATGATTTATATTAATATATTGCGAGTTCTAATATATTAATATATAATCATATTATTTAATTAGTATTGATCAAGAATTAATTTATAATTAATTAAGTGATCAAAAGGAACTAATTAAATATGGACTCTTAGATATATATGTGTAGTGGGCCAAGTTCATTTAGGTTGGGCTAAGTCTTCATGGATAGTCCATGGGGCTTTAACCCATGGATCCTAGGAAATGAAAGGTCATGGGTATTAGGGTTTAACCCTAATCCTCCACATTATATAAAGGGTCTTATGGTTCATGAAATTGGTGCTAGTGGCTAGTGTGGATACACTAAAGAGGGCAATAACCAATTTCGTAAGTGTGAGCCAAGTATCCATATTCTCTAAAGGTTTTCCAAGGTGTTTTGGTGATTTGTGATTCCACTTGAGGCTTCCACACTATTGGGGCTAAGCTCTTAAAGCTTGAATACATCAAGCTACATCATAAGGTATGTCATCGAACTAGAACTTTGTAGTATAGGTGCTTCATAATGTGCTAGTTAGGATGAAACCTTGGAATATTTAATATTTGCATGTATAATAGAGAAAACATAGATCCAAGGTTTATAGGGTTGCATGTACACCATAGGAGTGTTAGAATGCTCAAAACCCATCAGTGGTATCAGAGCCTAGGCTTGTTTTCTTGTTATACTTGCAAAATCTGCTTAAAAATCGAAGTTTTTTGCTGTCTGAACAGCAGACTCGCCGAGTCCATAAAGGGACTCGACGAGTCCAAGGCAAAAAGCATCCAACTCATCGAGTTTGTTCATGCACTCGACGAGTTGGACCCCCTGACAGCATATCTTCGAGTTTTGGTGCTGGAATTGGTCTAGAATCATTACCTTAAACTGTTTTGGACTTATAAAACCTGTTTTTGATGTGGTAATGATTATGGTAAACCAATTTCAGAGTTGTTATCAAAATTTCAAGTTTTATATGGTTAATTTTATGATTCTTGAAATTGTTGATATGCTTGTTCTTGAACTTATGAGCTTAGATGATCATAGGAATTATTTGTAACCTTCTTGGTAGATTAATTCTTGATCATTATGTGTTTTAATGGAGTCTATAACTTGTCCTCAAGGTATGGATAACCAAAAGTCACAAGTCATTAAATCCATTAAAAGAACACAATGGTTATATAAAATGAAAAGTCACTCATTTTAATAAGCCAATAACTCATAAGTTATGAGAAATGAAAAGTTTTGAAAGTTTACAAAACTTGCCCTCAAGGTTTGGAACATGTAAAGTCATAATTAAAACTTTAGTTCCAATCCCTAGAATTTTAAAAAATTAAAATTCAACTCTTATACTTTATAATATTAAGTTTAATAATATTTATATATGTATAAGAACAAAAAGTCGTCTTACCATTACTAGGCCTCATTCACAAAGCCGGTCTATAAGGGGGTATAAGGTTATTGCCTATAAAATGGCAGTTTAATGGGTGTCCACTCTCACCCACCGCTTCCTTGACCGGTGGAGGGTCGTTAGCCGAACGGGTAGGACAAGGACTATAATTCTCCTTTCATTAAAAGTATTAATGATAAATACTAAGTAACTAAACATTTATAAATTCCCAAACTTAGTTACTTAGGAAAATGTGAATAAGGTGCTAATCCATTAAATTACACTTTGCACTTTGTTTAAGCCGTTAGTGGAGCGTGTGTGGTTAACCGGCACACTAACCTGGACTTAACAAGGTAGGCAAAGGGTAACTTAATGTTTATCATAGTATCGGTGGAGCGTGTGTGGTTAACCAGCACATCGATTGAGGGGTAAATGTTAAGGGTACCAAGTATATTTGCATGGTTACTTCACACCTTGTTTTGTGATCCTCGGCATCCCGGTCACAAAACCTGAAGGGCACACTCGAGATTGAAACATGCCATTGAAAAGTTCAATGAATCTCAAAAGAATCTAGGAGTTTCAAAACCAATTAAAACTAAATAATACATTTCGTTTATCTTGGTGGAAATTGGTGAATCGTCATTCACCTACCTTCAAATATTTTATAGCTTGGATTACGGCATCCCTCTTCCAAGTTATAAAATAGTTTGTTGGGTCCTAGCCTTAATATTTCATATTGGGTGTTCTATTAAGGACTTAAATCAACTTACTTGAATTTCTCCCATTGTGATGTCTAGTTTAGACAACAATGATCTTCTCAAATCAAGCTTTCCTAATAAATATGACTTCCCGAGTTTGTCTCATGGAAGTCATACTTCTCTTCCTCCACCTCCTCCAATTATTCTCCCTGACCCACAAGTTTAAAGACTTGAAAAGTTCAAGATCACTCAATCCCTACTCATAATAAAACATAAAATTGGAAGTCCTGTGTGCAATCGTGTCTTAGGACCGAAGTCACAGATAGACATGTTGAGAATGTTGGGTGTCATTGTCCTAAGGAAGTTGGCTATTGACTGGGTCTTTCAGTCACTTCCTGAGTCATATAGAAAGACTACTATGTGACAGGTCACGACATGACCCTAATGGATCTTTCTTATTTGCTTATTGTTGCTGAATCAGAAATGATTTTGTACAATAGTCAAGCAAATATGGATGGAAGGTCTATTTCTCAAACTTCCATGGACATGGACAATGGTAACATTGGAAGTCCAGGAAAAACTTTCTCTTCCCAATGGAAAGGGATCGGCCTTAGTCAACTCGGTTGACCGGAAGGTAAAGAGAAAGTCTAAGACTGGAATAGCCTTTTGTACCATTCCCAAAGAATCTATATGTTTTCATTGTGAAGAAAAAGGGGCATTGGAATCGAAGCTTCCCTCCCTACCTGAAAGGAAGCAGAATCAAAAAATTTGACTCTACTTCAGGAAAGTCCACTATCTAACTCTATTAAGCTCCCAGTTGATGATTCTTAATACAAAATGTGACTCGGTTACATTTTGATATTTAGTAGGATCAAGCAAAGGGAAGGAAACTTAAAGAAAGAGTATGTTGAATCTGATCGCGAAGATGGATTTCTATCGCTTGGTTGAAGATCGGATTCTTGAGCTACTTCTTAGGAGTTATGATAGATTGCTAGGAAACATGTAACAGGATAGTTTTCATTTCAAGTTACATTGTAAGGAAAAAGTTTTTCCGTAATTTTGAAAAATAAATAAAAGGTTGTTTTACTTTATTTTATATCTCCTTACAGTGGCATTCATGAAAACTTGATGTTTGTATGTTTCTAGCAATATTGGAAATATGAGTTTGATTCTTTCGTTTGTGGTAGTGTCTAAATTTACCAAATAAGGAAAGATTCTCATCACCCAAGTCTCAAGTGGACCGAAACTTGGAATCATGCAAGTTGTTTAGTATGATGAATGAGAATTTTCATTTTTGGAAAATTAAGACTAGTCCCTTGTTCACATGTATATGTGACTCAAGTAAAGGACTAAGGGATCAAGTACACATTCTTGTGCACTAGCCAAAGTCCACCACAAAAGATGGATAAGACTATTCGTCATGATTTACTAAGGTTTAGTAAATATGATTATACTTACAAGCCTAAGTATAATTCTGAGACATTGGAAAAGTTCCAAATGTATGGCAGAACGAATAAGAAGAATCAAATTAGGCAGAAGGATAAAAGTTTCTCAAATCTGAAAAGATGGGAGAGTACTTTGGTATCATGTATATATAATCATCTTAATGATTAAGAGACCTTATCACAATTCATCCTCTAAGTGCATTCTGATAGCTAAGAAGAGGAATCATGAATTGTTGAAGTGGTTAAATCAATAAGATGAGTCATACTTCGTTCCAAAACAATTCTTAGAGTTATACTCCAAGATGGTAACTTGAGTGACACATATTAAACAAGGTTTAAAACACTTGTCAAATGTAAGAGTAAAAGTTTTCTACTCTTGTACATTTGAAATTGGTAAGATGTGATGTTTTGGATAAAACAAAGACCAACTAAGGCCAATTATGTGAAGTGTTTGTCTTGATTAGAATCCACACTATCTCTTGAATATTTGACAAGAAAGTCTTATAGGTCAAGGAGACAGTGGGAGTCTAAAAGATCCTGAAAGGGTTTCAAGAAGTAATCAAGAATAAAACCTGTATTTCATCACTAGCACATAACTAGAGGTTTATAACCTATTGTGTTGACATTTCTGTGCCCATTCCAGTTAAGTTGGCTATATATATTTGAGTTCTACATGTTCTCAATTGTTTGCATAACTACTTGGAAGCAATGGCAGGCCCTTGTGCTGCCAGGTGGCAAGAGGTTAAGATTGCACAAGTTCAATCCATATGAGTTAGGATTTGTCACTAACCTAGTCTTGTGATTATGGTTTGACAAATTCACATGGATAAGAACACATACACCATAAAATCTAAGTGTCATAAGGTTTCTCTCCGATTCATGAAAACGATGGTGAGGAAATTCTTTCACTAAGTAGATTTTAAGTAGATAGCAATTGTGATATTTGCAGTTCTCAAAGTCGTTAGTGGAGCGTGCGTGGTTAACCGGCACACTAACATTGACTTATGAGAAATGGCAAAAGGTCTAAGCAATTGAGACTATGATTATGGCATCCCTTTTCATAGTTCTGAAATTGTTTAGACACACATGTGATCTATCTAAGATAAGGTGTGTGATTTTGATAAAGTCTTATCAAAGCAATCTAGTATCAGAAATCTGAACTTTGGTGAGAATGTCAATAACGTATTGACTTCTAGAGGTCCAGCTGTTTTCTGGATACATGTCAAAGCTAGTGGGAGCATAAGTGTTATGCTAATAATCATCATGTTAGTATGAGCATGATAATTATGATAAGTATTGCAAGTTAGCAATGTTAATTATAGAAAATAAAAGGTTTCAATTCGTGAAGTTGCAGGGGTTGAAAAAGTTGTTTGCTATAATTAAGGGAGAGGAAATTATACTTCATTTCAATTCTAAAAAGCTTAGATTGAGATTATAATCATTCTAAAGAGCTTATATTGAATTTCATGTTGGATTGGTTCAACTTAAGAAAATTCTATATATTGCGTTCTCAAAATTCGATTATGATTACGACATCCCTTTTCATAGTTAAATTTTGAGAACATGGCAAATAAAAAATATTGTAGCAAAAGACTGGTTTAGAAACATGTCTTTATGTGAGACATCATGAATCGTGTCCCATTTGCTTTGGGTACAAGATCGATTACATGTGCTATAATATTTATCCTTTCTAAATTTTCCAAATGCCTTGGGGCATAAAGGAGGGAAAAGGTTTAGAATTGGATATGACTAAAGTGATTAAGCAATTGTCGAGGACAATCTAAGGTTTACCAAAGATTGGTTGCTCAAGGACAATTGGAAGTATAGTGTTAAATTTGGAAGGACCATATTGACATAATCTGAAAAAAAGGCAACTCTTGTTCAGAAGGGGTAGTCAAAATGGGAATATGGAGTTGTCTCCATATGTGGAAGTTGTCTGTGTAAGATTAGAAAAACTTAATGCAAGAAGCATGTTCAAAGCTATGTACTTTGAATATGAGACTTAATTTCCATGAAGTTGATCTTCATTGGAATGCCCTGTAATGAATGTTGACAAGTTTTGTGACTTTGTACACATTCATTACAAGAGGGTCAGTGCATATAAATTTAAAATCTAAACAGATTTCGATAAATGATAGGAATTTGGAATTCTTACATTTTTTGATAAGGATTTGGGAGTGTGAAAAGAGAATCATTGAAAGTATGTTCAAATCGATCTAGTTCACAAAGTAAGGATCATAGACAAACATAGAGTGCATACTTGGTGTATGGCAAACCTATTGTTTAAGAAAAACATAGTGTACATGCTTGGAGCATGGGACACCTCGTGTTTTAATTCAAGTATAAAGTTGATAAAACCGAAACAATGAATAATGAGTAATCAGTATGGTGATAAATAAAAGTGGTCTATTTCTATTCATAGGGTTTGATACCATATTTGATTCATTTATTCTTGTGTTTCACTTTGCATGTTTTGACTTCCAGAATAACTAAGTCGCTCTTCCTGAATGATTAAGACTATCATGAGTTGGCTTGTAGAGGTCCAAGTTGGTGGACAAAGTAGTGCTACAACACTCATGAGTGCTCATAAGTTCTGAGTATTGGATCCAACCCGCGCTTATTTGAATCACTTCATGGATTTTATCACGAGTGATCATGAGACGATAATATCTTATATTCTTCAAACCTAGAGATATGAGTTGTTACTATGAGTTGATAGTACGTTGATTGCACGAAAACGCATTGGTAACTCGATGTTATAAAACGTGCCTTTGTGTATGATTCAACAAATGGCAGAACAAGCCATATGAGTCGAAGTTTATCCATTCCTTTTACCTTCGGGATAAAAGCGATATCTGTGGGCCCCTCGATGATTTAGTGATGACACATGTGAGTGCTTGGCCAAGCCAGGACTGATTTGATTTGAGTCTACTCGCCGAGTCCCTCCATAAATAGGGCTCAGGCCCTGAGATTTAGGGACACGTATCTGCCATTGGCTGAGTTTTCTTATAACAACAGCCACCATTCGAGTATTGGTATGCCTCCTTTCGAGTTGTTGTACAGTGAGAGCTCTTCTGCTGAGAGGTTGGCAGAGTTGTATGTGAGGGAGGTGGTATCGCGGCATGGAGTGCCGATCTCGATTGTGTCAGATCGGGATGTAAGTTTCACTTCCAGGTTCTGGAAGAAGTTCCACGCGGAGTTGGGCACGAGGCTGCATTTCAGTACCGCTTACCACCCCCAGACGGACGGACAGAGTGAGCGGACGATTCAGACGCTCGAGGACATGCTCCGAGCATGTGTGTTGGACTTCGGGGGAAGTTGGGACACGTATCTGCCATTGGCTGAGTTTTCTTATAACAACAGCCACCATTCGAGTATTGGTATGCCTCCCTTCGAGTTGTTGTACGGGAGAAGATGTCAGACTCCCATTTGTTGGGGATAGGTAGGGCAGCGCGTGATGGGCAGCAATGAGATAGTGCTTCAGACGACCGAACAGATACAGCAGGTTAGACAGAGGTTGTCGACGGCTCAGAGTCGTCAGAAGAGTTATGCGGATATGCGACGATCCGAGCTTGAGTTCCAGGTGGGGGACTTCGTACTCCTGAAAGTGTCTCCTTGGAAAGGAGTGATCCGATTCAGGAAGAGGGGCAAGCTGGGGCCCCGGTACATCGGTCCGTTCAGGGTGATCGCGAGGGTAGGCAGGGTAGCATATCGCGGCGGTGGTACCGATGGAGGATATTCAGGTGGATGCGAGCCTGAATTATGCTGAGAGGCCCATCGCGATCCGGGATCGGAAGACCAAGGTTCTGAGAAACAAGGAGGTGTCCCTGGTGCAGGTCCAGTGGCAACATCGGAAAGGGTCCGAGTTGACTTGGGAGCCGGAGTTGGAGATGCGGGAGCAGCATCCAGAGTTGTTTGCGGAGCAAGACTTCGAGGGCGAAGTCTGATTCTAGTGGGGGAGAATTGTAACATCCGGATTTCCAGGTATTCTATAAAGTTCATTTATCTTGAGTTTTATGGAGGGACTCGGCGAGTAGACGATCAGACTCGCCGAGTAGAACCGCGAGTTCTTGTCTGGATTAATGACCGGACTCGACGAGTCGATGAGTGGACTCGACGAGTCCGCGCTGTAAAGTGAAACCCTAAATCTCAGGGCCTGAGCCCTATTTAAAGGCCCTTATGGCCGTCATTTGCGGCCACTGCTCCCCTGAGAAACCCTAGAGAGCAGAGAGATCGTTTGTGGTGCAAGAGGAAAGCTAATTCACCATTTCTTGTGTGTTTTAGCAAAGGAGAAGTTGTTTCCAGCAAGAGGAGGTCAAGGGAGCTGTGGATCCAGGGTTTTCAAGTTCCGATCTACACTATTGAGGTATCAAATCGAACTTCCTTTCTGTTTTGGGTTAAGATCTATGATCTAGGGTTTTCTATAACCTTTTAGGGCTTGAAAAGTTGAGTTTATGGTCCCTTGTTGTGTTAGACCTCGGATCTGGACCCATAGAGGTCCAGAGAGCCTTCCCCATTCTGCTTTATGTTGGTTTATGGAGGAAAGGAGACTAGGTTGCCATTTTAGAAGCCATTTCACCAAGGAAAGCCTTGGGTGCATTGCATGTGAGTCAAGTTTCGACCTTTACGTGGTTATTGGTCGTGGGGAAGTCATATCTATAGTTTAGAGAAGCAGATCTGACCCCAGAAGGTCATTTGAGAGTTGTTATGGGAGCAACTCGCCGAGTCCATAAGTGGACTCGACGAGTCGAGTCGGGGTTGCCCTGCGATTCGTTGCTGAGAAGCCCGACGAGTAGGGAGGGAACTCGTCGTGCCAAGTGGGGCTTAGAAGAATTCAGAGGACCAATGTGGACTCGCCGAGTCGCCCGAGTGCACTCGACGAGTCTGGTCAAAGTTTGACCGTTGACTTTTGTTGACTTTTAGGGTTTGGTCAACAACTGGACTTATGGACCATTTGAAGGGTAAAATGGTCTTTTAGCCTTCTTAAAGGATATAGAAGAGACTAGTCTATCCTGGAGAGCCGTTATTGATTTGAGATAATTTTTTATGTGTTTAGACGGAGGCTAGATCATTATATACGTGTGCGAGATTATCCGAGATAGCCGAGGTGAGTCTTCTCACTATACATTACCTAGAGTGGTATTTGTGTGTAGACCCGAGGGTCTTGTATGCTATGTGTATATATGAGTTTATGTGCATTGTGTTATATGTATGCTATGTGTTGAACAGACCGGGCCGGAGGGCCCAACGACATAGACCGGACCGAAGGGTCCAACGACACAGACTGGACCGAAGGGTCTGACGAGCTATGACCGGACCAGAGGGTCCAACGAGCTACGGGACTGGAGGGTCCCGCTGAGACACATCGACCGGAGGGTCGTATTGTAGCCTCGAGTGGCGTATGTATTGTATGTGGTATTCTGGGGAACTCACTAAGCATTTATGTTTACAGTTGTTGTGTTATGTGTTTCAGGTAGTAGCGAGGATCGCAGGAAGGCGCCGGCATGATCCATACACACTCATAGAGATTATGTTTTGAGATTCTGGGATTTGTTCTGTGATGATAACATTGGATACATTTTGTTGGATATTGTTTTTGATGATTAAAAGTATGAATTAAAAATGAAAAATTGTTTTGGAAATTTTACGGTGTTACAAGTTGGTATCAGAGCCTTGGTTTGAGAGACTCGGACACACCTCCGGGCGTATCTGAACTCAAACTGAGGATTTGAGAGAATTTTTCATAAAAGAAACACTTTTTCCAAAAGAGTAAAGGACTTTTGAGAAAATCGGAACGGAGCAGTATGTACGATCAGCCAGCGCCCGAACGGTGATTTCCCAAAATACCCTTACATTATGTGTTATGAGATATTATGTGATATGTTATGCATGCTAGAGTAGGCTAGGTATTCATGGTTAGGACTAGAGTGGGCCTGATTTGTGATGCCTTAGCCTAGGAGTTACTGCTACTATGACATACTTCGAGAGTAAGTAGGTAGCAGCGAGGAAGTTATGAGTGGTCTACCAGAGAGTAGCCTGAGTTTAGTGAGATATAGAGTACTTGTGATCTGGGATCCTAGGAGGAGGACTTGGGGTGAATACCGATGCGCTGTGGAAGGTAGTATAAGGGCCCGTACTACTAGAAACACCGGATCGGTGAGCAGTCCAAGTAAGAATACTCAGGGTACTAAAGAGCAAGTAGAGTTGGGTATCGAGTGTGAGTATACTCGAGCGAGTCTCTGATTTCTTTTGTGTTGTATTTCAGAGACATCATGGTTGGGACGCGCCACCACCCAGGAGGCAGTGGTACCAGTGATGAGGAGATCCGTAGGTTGATTCACGAGGAGGTGGTTGCGGCCATTCGAGCTGAGATACCAGAGATGTTCGAGTCTATCAAGACCATGCTGATCGAGACTTTTGATGAGCGGTACGCTGCTCTTACTGATGCTGCTGTTGCTGCGGCCACCGTAGCCGTCACTGCTGCCAGGCCACAGGGGGGTGACTCGTTGCTATTCCGAGAGTTCAGCAACACGAAGCCACCAGAGTTTGATGGGACGCCGGACCCGATTGCTGTGATGAGTTGGATTTCTGATATCGAGGGATGCTTCTACACCTGCTCGTGTCCGGAGCATCTGTGGGTTCGGTTTGCACTGAACCAGCTTCGCTTGGGAGCGAAGGACTGGTGGAAGTTTGTGACGGCAGACTTCACTACGGCAGAGCTTACTGCAGTGACCTGGGAGAGGTTCACCATGATGTTTCGAGATGAGTATGTTCCCCCTGTGGAGAGGGAACGTCTAGCCCAGGAGTTCCTATCCCTCAAGCAGAGAACTGAGTCTGTGACGGTGATTACGAGGATGTTTCATGAGAGGGCGTTGTTTTGCCCTGAGCACGTGTCGACTGGGCAGGCACGTATGAGCCGGTACTTGAGCATACTGAGGAGGGATATCCGTGAGTTCGTGGCGAACTCGTCATACCGGACATTTGCCGAGCTCCAGGCAAATGCCCGGAAGAGAGAGATTGAGTTGGAGAATCAGGTCAGGGAGGAGGCCGAGTCTCAGAGGAGGGACAGGCGACCGGCACAGGCGCAGCCGGCAGCCAAGCGGGCAAAGCCCGCTGATTCGAGATCTGGGGGTCCGAAGGTCCGCACTTGTGGGATGTGCGGCAAGAGTCACGAGGGGGTGTGTAGAGCTGGGGTGTGTTACAAGTGTGGGAAGGAGGGGCATTACACGAGGGATTGCCCCAAGAGATTCTCGGTTTTCTTTCATTGCAACCAGACCGGCCAACGGAAGGCCGAGTGCCCTCAGCTACTACAGGGATCAGCACAGGGATCTGCACCTGCTGCTAGAGCTACCGAGGTCCGGCCAGCGAAGGCCGAGGCACCGAAGGCTCGCGGAAGAGCCTTCCAGTTGATAGCAGAAGAGGTCCGTGCAGCGCCCGATGTCATGGCCGCTATGTATTCTTTTACTTACTTATTTTGAGTTTGAGATTTTGTGCTTATATTGTGGTATGCTTAGGTACTTTTCTTGTGAGTTCTTTACCTGCGTTGGTATTATTTGACTCGGGTACGAGTCGATCTTTCGTGTCATTAGCATTTAGTCAGCACATCAGTGTTCAGCGAGAGGCGTTGAGTCGACCTCTACGAGTTTCTATAGCCGACGAGCGAGCGGTGTATGCTACTGATGTGATCCGAGGATGTGTACACGAGATCTTCGGCGTTGAGTTTCCGATTGATTTGGTCCCGATTGCGATGGGAGATTTCTGTGTCATCATGGGCATGGACTGGTTGAGCAGGTTTGGAGCGGTTATCGACTGCGAGCGATAGTTGGTGACCATACGTGACCCTAGTGGGGGAGTTCTTACGGTTTATGGCGAGGGTACCCGTTCTGGGTCAGCATTTTGTTCGGCCGCTAGAGCGAGGCAGAGTCTACAGCAGGGCTGTAGTGGGTTTGTGGCTTATGTGGTGGATACGAGAGTAGATGCGGAGAAACCGAGGTCGGTTGATGAGGTCCTGATAGTACGAGAGTTCCCGGATGTTTTCCCCGAGGAGTTGCCGGGTGTGCCTCCCGAGAGGCAGGTAGAGTTTCGTATCGATTTGGTTCCGTGGGCAGGGCCTATCGTCAAGGCTCCCTATCGCCTTGCGCCACCAGAGATGCAGGAGTTATCCTCACAGCTGCAGGAGCTGCTGGGGAAGGGGTTTATTTGGCCGAGTAGCTCACTGTGGGGAGTGCCGATCCTTTTTGTCAAGAAAAAGGATGGTCCACACCGGATGTGCATTGATTACCGGGAGTTGAACAAGTTAACGGTCAAGAACCGTTACCCACTGCCGAGGATTGATGATCTGTTCGATCAGTTGCAAGGAGCGTCTTGGTTCTCCAAGATTGATCTGAGGTCTGGATATCATCAGATGAGAGTGCGTGATGAGGATATCCAGAAGACGGCGTTTAGGACTCGTTATGGGCATTACGAGTTCGTGGTGATGCCTTTCGGGCTCACCAATGCACCGGCAGCGTTCATGGATCTCATGAACAGGGTGTGTAGTCCGATGTTGGATCGATCGGTGATCGTGTTCATCGATGAAATATTGGTGTATTCCAGATCCAGAGAGCAGCATGAGGAGCATTTGAGGGAGATCCTCAGAGTTTTGAGATCGGAGAGGCTTTACGCCAAATTCTCCAAGTGTGATTTCTAGTTGCGAGAGGTCCAGTTCTTGGGGCATCTGGTCAATCAGAAGGGGATATTGGTCGATCCGGCCAAGATTGAGGCTGTGATGAGTTGGGAGGTGCCGAGATCTCCCACCGAGATCAGGAGTTTTCTGGGGTTGGCCGGCTACTATCGGAGATTTATCAAGGATTTCTCCAAGATCGTCGTGCCTCTCACCAGGTTGAACCGGAAGGGTGTTACTTTTTCGTGGGGTCCGGAGCAGCAGACCTCGTTTGAGACACTTCGCCAGAGGTTATGCGAAGCCCCGGTGTTAGCCCTCCCGGAAGGGATGGAGGAGTTTGTGGTGTATTATGACGCATCGATATCGGGGTTGGGTGTGGTGCTTATGCAGAGGGGGCATGTGATAGCGTATGCATCAAGGCAGCTGAAGCCTCATGAGACGAGGTATCCCACCCACGATCTGGAGTTGGGGGCAGTGGTGTTCGCCCTCAAGATCTGGCGCCATTACCTGTATGGGGTTCGGTGTACCATATACACGGACCACAAGAGTTTGAAGTATATGATGGATCAGCCCAACCTGAATATGCGCCAGAGGATATGGTTGGATGTGGTAAAGGATTACGATTGTGAGATCCTGTACCATCCGGGCAAAGCTAATGTTGTAGCTGATGCGCTGAGCCGTAGGGCGGAGAGTGCCCCGATTCGAGACACTTGTATGCGATTGACAGTGATGACTCCGGTGTTGGACACCATTCGGGTGGCCCAGGCAGAGGCCGTGAGACCGGAGAACCGCAAGAGAGAGCCGGTGATTGGGCAGGTACCTGAGTTCGTTACCGATAGTCGTTGCTTATGACCTTTCAGGGTCGGATTTGGGTGCCGTATGCAGGTGGGACGCGCACCACTTTGATGGAGGAGGCGCACCGATCGAGGTTCTCGATCCATCCCGGGGCCACTAAGATGTATTTGGACCTGCAAAGGGACTATTGGTGGCCCTGTATGAAGAGGGATGTAGCATGGTTTGTTGAGAGGTGCTTGACCTGTCGCAGGGTTAAGGCCGAGCACCAGCGTCCGCATGGCAAGTTTCAGCCACTTGAGGTTCCCCAATGGAAGTGGGAACAGATTTCTATGGATTTCATCACCAAATTGCCGAGGACCGCGAGGGGTGTCGATGCAATTTGGGTGATCGTCGACCGGCTGACGAAGAGCGCGCATTTTCTTGCTATCAGTGAGAGCTCTTCTACTGAGAGGTTGGCAGAGTTGTATGTGAGGGAGGTGGTATCGCGGCATGGAGTGCCGATCTCGATTGTGTCAGATCGGGATGTAAGTTTCACTTCCAGGTTCTGGAAGAAGTTCCACGAGGAGTTGGGCACGAGGCTGCATTTCAGTACCGCTTACCACCCCCAGACGGACGGACAGAGTGAGCGGACGATTCAGACGCTCGAGGACATGCTCCGAGCATGTGTGTTGGACTTCGGGGGAAGTTGGGACACGTATCTGCCATTGGCTGAGTTTTCTTATAACAACAGCCACCATTCGAGTATTGGTATGTCTCCCTTCGAGTTGTTGTACGGGAGAAGATGTCAGACTCCCATTTGTTGGGGATAGGTAGGGCGGCGCGTGATGGGCAGCAGTGAGATAGTGCTTCAGACGACCGAGCAGATACAGCAGGTTAGACAGAGGTTGTCGACGGCTCAGAGTCGTCAGAAGAGTTATGCGGATATGCGACGATCCGAGCTTGAGTTCCAGGTGGGGGACTTCGTACTCCTGAAAGTGTCTCCTTGGAAAGGAGTGATCCGATTCAGGAAGAGGGGCAAGCTGGGGCCCCGGTACATCGGTCCGTTCAGGGTGATCGCGAGGGTAGGCAGGGTAGCATATCGGTTGGAGCTACCTGCGGAGTTGAGCCAGATTCATGATACCTTCCACGTGTCTTAGTTGAGGAAGTGTATAGCCGACGAGTCGGCGGTGGTACCGATGGAGGATATTCAAATGGATGCGAGCCTGAATTATGCTAAGAGGCCCATCGCGATCCGGGATCGGAAGACCAAGGTTCTGAGAAACAAGGAGGTGTCCCTGGTGCAGGTCCAGTGGCAACATCGGAAAGGGTCCGAGTTGACTTGGGAGCCGGAGTTGGAGATGCGGGAGCAGCATCCAGAGTTGTTTGCGGAGCAAGACTTCGAGGGCGAAGTCTGATTCTAGTGGGGGAGAATTGTAACATCCGGATTTCCAGGTATTCTATAAAGTTCATTTATCTTGAGTTTTATGGAGGGACTCGGCGAGTAGACGATCAGACTCGCCGAGTAGAACCGCGAGTTCTTGTCTGGATTAATGACCGGACTCGACGAGTCGATGAGTGGACTCGACGAGTCCGCGCTGTAAAGTGAAACCCTAAATCTCAGGGCCTGAGCCCTATTTAAAGGCCCTTATGGCCGTCATTTGCGGCCACTGCTCCCCTGAGAAACCCTAGAGAGCAGATAGATCGTTTGTGGTGCAAGAGGAAAGCTAATTCACCATTTCTTGTGTGTTTTAGCAAAGGAGAAGTTGTTTCCAGCAAGAGGAGGTCAAGGGAGCTGTGGATCCAGGGTTTTCAAGTTCCGATCTACACTATTGAGGTATCAAATCGAACTTCCTTTCTGTTTTGGGTTAAGATCTATGATCTAGGGTTTTCTATAACCTTTTAGGGCTTGAAAAGTTGAGTTTATGGTCCCTTGTTGTGTTAGACCTCGGATCTGGACCCATAGGGGTCCAGAGAGCCTTCCCCATTCTGCTTTATGTTGGTTTATGGAGGAAAGGAGACTAGGTTCCCATTTTAGAAGCCATTTCACCAAGGAAAGCCTTGGGTGCATTGCATGTGAGTCAAGTTTCGACCTTTACGTGGTTATTGGTCGTGGGGAAGTCAGATCTATAGTTTAGAGAAGCAGATGTGACCCCAGAAGGTCATTTGAGAGTTGTTATGGGAGCAACTCGCCGAGTCCATAATTGGACTCGACGAGTCGAGTCGGGGTTGCCCCGCGATTCGTTACTGAGAAACCCGGCGAGTAGGGAGGGAACTCATCATGCCAAGTGGGGCTTAGAAGAATTCAGAGGACCAATGTGGACTCGCCGAGTCGCCCGAGTGCACTCGACGAGTCTGGTCAAAGTTTGACCGTTGACTTTTGTTGACTTTTAGGGTTTGGTCAACAACTGGACTTATGGACCATTTGAAGGGTAAAATGGTCTTTTAGCCTTCTTAAAGGATATAGAAGAGACTAGTCTATCCTGGAGAGCCGTTATTGATTTGATATAATTGTTTATGTGTTTAGACGGAGGCTAGATCATTATATACGTGTGCGAGATTATCCGAGATAGCCGAGGTGAGTCTTCTCACTATACATTACCTAGAGTGGTATTTGTGTGTAGACCCGAGGGTCTTGTATGCTATGTGTATATATGAGTTTATGTGTATTGTGTTATATGTATGCTATGTGTTGAACAGACCGGGCCGGAGGGCCAAACGACATAGACCGGACCGAAGGGTCCAACGACACAGACTGGACCGAAGGGTCCGACGAGCTATGACCGGACCAGAGGGTCCAACGAGCTACGGGACTGGAGGGTCCCGCTGAGGCACATCGACCGGAGGGTCATATTGTAGCCTCGAGTGGCGTATGTGTTGTATGTGGTATTCTAGGGAACTCACTAAGCATTTATGCTTACAGTTGTTGTGTTATGTGTTTCAGGTACTAGCGAGGATCGCGGGAAGGCGCCGACATGATCCGTACACACTCATAGAGATTATGTTTTGAGATTCTGGGATTTGTTCTGTGATGATAACATTGGATACATTTTGTTGGATATTGTTTTTGATGATTAAAAGTATGAATTAAAAATGAAAAATTGTTTTGGAAATTTTACGGTGTTACAAAGAGCTATGATTGTCAGTTGGTTTTTGAAGTCATACTCAATAATAGTTTTAGACTTATCCAAGTGGGAGACTGTTGGATTAATGTCTAAGTCCATAACTATATTTGGTATGTGCTTGACCCGACCCGGCATGGTCCATTTGGGTTGCACTTCACCGACACAATTTCTATGGATAGTCTTTTGAGAATAGTATATTTATGATTTATATTAATATATTGTGAGTTCTAATATATTAATATATAATCATATTATTTAATTAGTATTGATCAAGAATTAATTTATAATTAATTAAGTGATCAAAAGGAACTAATTAAATATGGACTCTTAGATATATATGTGTAGTGGGCCAAGTTCATTTAGGTTGGGCTAAGTCTTCATGGATAGTCCATGGAGCTTTAACCCATGGATCCTAGGAAATGAAAGGTCATGGGTACTAGGGTTTAACCCTAATCCTCCACACTAAATAAACGGTCTTATAGTTCATGAAATTGGTGCTAGTGGCTAGTGTGGATACACTAAAGAGGGCAATAACCCCTTTCGTACGATCTTTTCTGTCGCTTTTCAGATGATTTCAGGACTCGTGAGAGTGCTGTGAAGGACTTGACTCTTGTGTATTTGTACGTCGCCCGCCTCAGCCCAGCACAGATGGGGTCTGTATTTGTGGCTGTAGAGGGCTTCGAACGGCGCAGCCTTGCTATCGGAAAGGTCGCCGTTGTTGCAAGAAAGTTCAATTAAGGGTTGGTGTGTGTCCCACGACGCATCTTTAATTGTCCGGATGGTTCCCTTACTTTGTCCTTCTCTTTGTGGATGATACTCTTCGTATGAGTACTTTCGGGTTTCGAGGAGACGTCAATTTTTCGAAGTTCGCATCTAGCTTGTTGTCGCGAGCGACGGAAGTTTTCGCGATCAAACGATTTAGGACGAAAGGGTATAACATAGGCTCAGCCAAACTAGACAAGATGGTGTCGTAGAATTGTGCGTTAAGTTAGTCCGGGGAGGATCGTTTTGCTAGGATATTAGTATCCCTAGATGAACGTCCCTGGTGTTTTCAGCGTTTGATTTGGACTTGGGGGTACTACTAATGCGAGGGTCCAGATGTTTTGAAACTACAGACTCTCGATGGAATGGTTCTCACTAGATTTTCCTATGATTTCTTGGCGTATACAAGTCATGTATAAACACAACTGACTCTAATGTATACACTAGGCTACCATAATTTAGTCATTAGGGCATCAACTTTTAAGAGTACGTCGTGATTAGATTTGAACGGGAAAGAATTCACGATTATGAATATTTATTGAGGTTTTCGGAAACGTACCAAAACACAACAGGTTTCTTTGATGCTTCCTCATTCCCTGAGGTTAGACTTCTCCTGTCTTCTCATCATCCTTTTCTGTTGGGCAGTCTCATTTGAGATGTCCCATTTCGCCACATACGCAGCACACTCGGACTATGCTAGCATCAGTAGTGGAAGGGATATGTTGAGTCGGGGTTTTCGCGAAGCGAGCTTCCTTGCCATCCTTAGCCCTCGGACAATTTCTTTTGAAATGTCCTACACTACCACAGAGGTAACAGGTTGGACTAGCCCCAACATTAGCATTCAGAGTGATGAACTTGAGTAGGGTCCTGCACCTGCTGGAGGTGTGCCCCTTCCTGTTGCATCTGGTGCAATGCAACACTCGACAGACTCCATGATGATGGTAGTTGCATTTGCTGCAGTGCGGGAGATTTCCCAAGTAGGGTGTGGTTGGGGTTGGAACAGTATGTTGGATTAATGTCTAAGTCCATAACTATATTTGGTATGTACTTGACCCGACCCGGCATGGTCCATTTGGGTTGCACTTCACCGACACAATTTCTATGGATAGTCTTTTGAGAATAGTATATTTATGATGTATATTAATATAGTGTGAGTTCTAATATATTAATATATAATCATATTATTTAATTAGTATTGATCAAGAATTAATTTATAATTAATTAAGTGATCAAAAGGAACTAATTAAATATGGACTCTTAGATATATATGTGTACTGGGCCAAGTTCATTTAGGTTGGGCTAAGTCTTCATGGATAGTCCATGGAGCTTTAACCCATGGACCCTAGGAAATGAAAGGTCATGGGTATTAGGGTTTAACCCTAATCCTCCACACTATATAAAGGGTCTTATGTGTTGGATAAGGTGTCTAAGTCCATAACTATTTCTGGTATGTACTTGATCCGACCCGGCATGGTCCATTTGGGTTGCATGGCACCATGCAATTGGATAAACTAAAATGAGAGAAATAACACTTATGGTTTATTAATATATTATAAGTTCTAATATATTAATAATATTATTTAATTAGTTTGATCAAGAATTAATTTAGAATTAATTAAGTGATCAAAAGATAACTAATTAAATATATGGGTAGATTATGTAAATCTTCCATATCTTATATAGTGGGCTAAGAGGCTCCATGGATTATCAAGTTGGGTTCCACCCATAGGATGCTCCATGGATGCTCCATGGGAGTTACAAACCCATGGGTCATGGAAATGAAGAGTCATGACACATTAGGGTTTACATGGTGTAACCCTAGATGTGTCAACACTATATAAGAAACTCATTCTCCACCAAAATAGGCTACACATAAGAAACAAGAGGGCTAGAGCCGATTTTGCAAGTGTAAGATTCTCTCAAAGTTTACTCCTTTGCATTTGGTGTTGTGTGAAGCATTTGAGGCATCACACTTGGGGTGCTAGGCTCACAAGGTTTCAAGGATCATAATCAACAACAAGGTAAGTTATTCTATCTTTCATTCAAGTTAAAAATGTTCCCCATGTATGCTAGATAGGAATATAACCTTGGAATTCAACTTTGCATGATTATTAGACAAACATAGATCCAAGGTTATTAGGGTTGCATGTACACTTAGGAAGTGTTAGAATGCTCAAAACCCCATCAGTGGTATCAGAGCCTACGTTTGTTTGTTCTTTTTTTTTGTGTGCAAACAGCTTGAAAAAAAATCGTTTTTCTGTTTTCTGCTCATATGAAAGTTTGCACATTTGTTGCTGGAAATGGACTAGAAACATTACCCTAAACTGTTTTGATGTTTTAAAGCTTGTTTTAGATGGTGTAATGTTTATGCTAATCCATTTACAATGGCAATTATTAAAATTACAAGTTTTTTTAAGTGTAATTTTTGATTCTTGAAAGTGTTCATATTCATGTTCTTGAACTTATGAAGATTAGATGATCATAAGAATTGTTTGTAACCTTCATGGTAGTTTAATTCATGATCATAATGTGTTTTAATGGAGTCCATAACTTGTCCTCAAGTTATGGAAAACCAAAAGTCTCACTTTTATTAAAGCCATTAAAAGAACACAAGAGTTATAAAAATGAAGAGTCTTCATTTTTATTACTCAATTAATTCATAAGTAATAAGAAATGAAAAGTTTTGGAAGTTTACAAAACTTGCCCTCAAGTTTTGGAGCATGTAAAGTCTTGATTAAAACTTTAGTTCCAACCCTTAGAATTTTAAAAGTTAAAATTCAACCCTTATACTTTATAATATTATAAGTTACTAATATATATATATGTATAACGTCAAGTCGTCTTACCGCTAGTACGCCTCATTCACGAAGCCGGTCTATAAGGCGGGTATAAGGTTGTTGCCTATAAAATGGCAACTTAATGGGTGTCCACTCTCACCCACCGCTTCCTTGATCGGTGGAGGGTCGTTAGCCGAACGGGTAGGACAAGGACTTATAAATTCTCATTAAAAGTATGATGAATATTATAAAGTAACTAAATGCTTTCATTAAATTCCCAATCTTAGTTACTTTAGGAAAATGTGAATAAGGTGCTAATCCATGAAATTACACTTTACACTTTGTTTAAGTCGTTAGTGGAGCTCGTGTGGTTAACCGGCACACTAACTTGGACTTAACAAGGTAGGTAAAGGGTGACTTAAAGTTTATTATAGGTCGGTGGAGCTCGTGTGGTTAACCGGCACATCGATTGAGTAATAAACATTGAGTGTACCAAGTGATTTGCATGGTTACTTCACACCTCGTTTTGTGATCCTCGGTATCCCAGTCACAAAACTTGGAGGGCACACTCGAGATTGAAACATGCCTTTGAAAAGTTCATTGAATCTCAAAAGAATCTAGGAATTTTTAAGAACCAATTAAAAACCTAATATCTATATTTCGTTTTTCATGGTGGAAATTGGTGAATCGTCATTCACCTACCTTTCAAATATGTTATAGCTTGGATTACGGCATACCTCTTCTAAGTTATAATATATTGTGATTGGATTCTAGCCTTAATATTACATTTGGGTGTTTTATTAAGGACTCTCTTAATATCTAAACTAATCTTGTTCTCTTCTTTCAGATGTCTTCAAACAATGCTGCTTCTGGCTCTAATCCTAATGGATCCTTTACCCTTATGAACTTGTGTGGGAAACTCACTTTTGATGGATCCAACTTCAATGAATGGATCAAAAACATCAGGATGATTACCCGCTATGAGGACAAAGAATATGTCCTTGACAAGGAGCTTTAGGAGATTGATGAGACCACTGCAACTCCCCAGGAGATCGCTGACTTCCGGGCACATGAAAGGGATGCTACAAAAATGGCATGCATCATGTTGGCCACCATGACAGCGGAACTCCAAAAGTCCTATGAGGACTTCTACCCTTTTGAAATGCACCAAGATCTGATGGAAAGATACCATCAAAGTGCACGACAAGAGAGGTATGAAATCATATGCTCTATCATAACAACCATGATGAAGGACGAGGAATCCGTCACGAGCCACATGCAGAAAATGCAAAGGTATGTGGATCGGTTGCTGAAGCTTAATGTGAACTTCCCTGAGGAGCTTGCAATAGATATCATTTTGCACTCCTTACCATCGTGCTATGATCTATTCCGCATGACATATCACATCAATAAGGAAGAGGTCACACTCAGCAAACTTCAGGGACTCCTCAAGACCGCAGAAACAGGTCTTAAGGGTAAGTCGGTTGTTAACACTCCTACTCCAAACTCTGCCCCGGTTTTGGCAATCTAGAAAGGTAGAGGGAAGAAGAGGAAGAGCTCTTCGAAGGGTACCAAGGCTAGGACCCTTGATGGCTCGTCTTCAAGTGGAACCAAGAAAGGTTTTGTCACTCCTTCTTCTGACCCTAAAGAGGCTGAATGCTTCTATTGCCATGAAAAGTCACATTGGAAGCGGAACTGCCCAAAGTACCAGCAAGATGTGAAGGATGGGAAAGTTAAACCCAACTATGCAGGTATTTACACTATCTTATCTAATAACTCACTCCATTCTAACTCTTGGGTCCTTGATACCGGTTGTGGTATTCATATATGTTCTGATTTGCAGGGACTAAGAAGAAGTGAGAATGTGGAGCATGGAAGAATAAACTTAATCATGGGGAATAGGAAAGCTTTACCTGTCACCAAGATTGGAGTTTATACTTTATCGCTAAGTAGTGGGTTTAGTTTAGATTTGAATAAATGTTGTTATTCGCCAGAAATGGCAAGAAATATTATTTCCTTTCATGCATTGTATAAACAAGGTTTCACCTTTTCATTTGATAATGAAGTTGGTTCGATTAATGCTTTCTTTAATAATGTTCTTTATTTTAAAGCATTACCTTGTGATGGTGTGTATGAAACTATATCTGTGGTTGATAACTTAGGAAATAATGTATTGTGTATTGATTCTGTTAATGATAATAACTTGGATAAAGCATCATTATGGCATTGTCGTCTTGGACATATAAGCAAGAAACGCATAGGCCAACTCCAAAAGGATGGAGTATTGGAGTCATTTGACCTAAAGTCAGATGATAGTTGCGAATCATGCTTACTTGGAAAAATGACAAAGTCACCCTTCACAGGTTCTTGTGAGAGGGGTGAAGGTTTGTTGGATCTTATACACACGGATGTGTGTGGGCCCTTCAAACATGCCACAAGGGATGCTAATCGTTATTATTTGACTTTTACTGATGATTACAGTAGATATGGATATGTCTACTTAATCAAGCATAAGTCAGAGACTTTTGAGAGGTTTAAAGAGTTTAAACAGGAAGTCGAGAATCAATTAGGCAGGAACATTAAGATGCTTCGATCCGATCGAGGTGGTGAGTATCTTAGTTCAGAGTTCCTCGACTATCTTAGGGAATGTGGGATTGTCTCACAATTGACACCTCCCAGGACACCGCAGTTGAATGGTGTAGCTGAGAGGCGTAATCGAACCTTGTTGGATATGGTTCGTTCCATGATGAGTCGAGCTTCGCTACCAATCTCATTTTGGGGGTATGCCTTAGAGACTGCCGCCCATATCCTTAATCTAGTTCCCACAAAGAAAGTTGCCAAAACTCCTCATGAGATGTGGACTGGCAAAGTACCCAAACTAGACCACATTAAGATTTGGGGTTGTGAGGCTTTCGTGAGACGCGAGACTCATGATAAGCTCGAACCTCAAAGTGAGAGGTGTATTTTCATCGGCTACCCACATAAATCCTTTGGTTACCTCTTCTACAGACCTAGTGAGAATGTGGTCTTTGTAGCTAGGAGGGCTTTCTTTCGAGAGAGAGAGTTCATAAGCCAAGGAGACAGTGGGATGCAAGTTGACCTTGAAGAAATTCAAGAGTCAAGTGGTGAAGGAACTTCAAACCCTAGCACTCAACTTGAGGAGGAAACTCCTGTTGAGCCAATTGACAAGTCTGTACCTCTGAGGCGTTCCACAAGGGTTAGGAATGCACCTGAGCATTACTATGGATTCCATATTACTGCGGAAGGTGATACACTTATCAGTGATGAGACACTGATAGGTCTGGATGAACCTAACAGTTACGCGGAAGCCATGGCAGGCCCTGAGTCAGCCAAGTGGAAAGAGGCAATGGACAGCGAGATACAGTCCATGTATGACAATCAAGTTTGGAACTTGGTTGAGAATGTACCAGGTCGTAAGACTATAGGGTGCAAATGGATCTTCAAGAAGAAGACCGACATGGATGGTAATGTACACACTTATAAGGCACGACTGGTTGCAAAGGGTTTCTCACAAACTCCGGGAGTTGATTATGATGAGACCTTTTCTCCACTGGCCAAGATTAAGTCTATTAGGGTTCTGTTAGCCATAGCTGCATTTCATGACTATGAAATATGGCAAATGGATGTCAAAACCGCTTTCCTTAATGGAAAGTTGGCTGAGGATGTTTACATGAGTCAGCCAGAGGGTTTTGTTAATACAGAGTACCCTAATAAAGTGTGTAAGCTTGGGAAATCCATTTATGGGTTAAAGCAAGCACCTCGCAGATGGAATCTTTGCTTTGATGAGAAAGTCAAAGAATTTGGCTTTTCTAGGAGTGAAGATGAATCTTGTGTATATGCAAGGCTAGTGGGAGCATAGTTAGCTTTTTGGTATTGTATGTGGATGACATACTACTCATAGGAAATGACATCCCAACTCTGCAGGAAGTTAAGTCCTGGCTTGGGAAGTGTTTCTCTATGAAGGACCTAGGAGAAGCTGCCTATATTCTAGGGATAAGGATCTTGAGAGACCGGAGTAAAAGACTAATTGGACTTAGTCAGAGTACCTACTTGGATAAGGTGCTGAAGAGATTCGGCATGCAGGACTCCAAGAAAGGAGAGTTACCCATCCAGAGTAATGCCAGATTGAGTAAGACACAAAGCCCTAGTACTGAGGCTGAGATAGCAGAAATGAGTCGAATACCTTATGCTTCGGCTGTAGGATCGATCATGTATGCTATGACGTGTACTCGACCTGATGTAGCCTTTTCTTTGAGCATGGTTAGCAGGTATCAGGGGAACCCTGGCAAGGCATACTGGACTGCGGTAAAGAATATCCTCAAGTACCTACGGAGGACTAAGGACTGGGTCCTTACCCTTGGTGGGAGTGAAGACTTGAGAGTTGTAGGGTATAGTGATGCTAGCTTTCAGGCTGATAGGGATAATTTCCGCTCTCAGTCAGGCTGGGTCTTTACCTTAAATGGAGGAGCAATTTCTTGGAAGAGTTCCAAGCAAGAGACAATTGCTTATTCAACTTGCGAATCAGAGTATATAGCAGCTAGCGAGGCAGCAAACGAGGCGATATGGCTGAAGAACTTCATTGGAGACCTTGGAGTTGTACCAGCTATTAAAGAGCCAATGGAAATTTTCTGTGATTGTGAAAGTGCATTTGCCTTAGCCAAGGAACCAAGGGATCACGGGAGATCCAGACACATCGACAGAAAATACCATTTCATCAGACATCGAATAGAAGAAGGACTCCTCGTGGCAAAGAGGGTATCATCAGATGAGAATCCAGCAGATCCCCTCATGAAAGGACTGACTCGGGTTAAGCATCTCCAGCATGCTCGGAGCATAGGGCTGAAGGATGATATTAGATTTAGTAGTTAGATAACCTTGAAATTTGTAAAGTGTAATTGACATTAGATGATGAATAAAAGGTGTTTTATTTATGAGTAAAGTGTTGCTATCTCTTGTCGATCGTTTACTATATTTCTTTTGCATGTTTTGACTTCCAGAATAATTATGTTTGGTATATCATATTATTCGAACCTCCACAGTCGGTCATATGTCGGAAGTAGGTATGAATCAAGACTGTCATGATTGGTTGCAGAGGTCTAAGTTGTTGGACATGGCTACAACACTCATGAGTGCTCATAAGTTCTGAGCATTGGACTCAACCCACGCTCACCGGAATCACTTCATGGAATTTATCTCGAGTGATCGTGAGACGGTAATATCATATAAGTCTTCAAACCTAGATATATGATTTGTTACTTATGAGTTGGTTATGCATTGATTGTACGAAAACGCATTGGTAACTCGATGTTATAAAACGTGCTCTTGTGTATAATTCAATGAGTAGTAGAACAAACATATGAGTCGAAGTTTATCTGTTCCTTCTTGGATTAGAAGCTGATATCTGGGCCCCTCGATGATTTTGTTTTGACCTATGTACCGGGCCCGGTCAGAACTAAGTTGATGTGTTCAATTGAGTTCTATGTCAAACAAATCGGAAATCGGGAAACAAACTGCTGGACACAAAGTAAGACACTGTTCCATGTATTTGTCCGGCTGATATCTAGAACAGAGGATTATATGATCACTTATCTTAAATGGCGTATCATCATCTTCTCAGTTCCGAGAGACCTTGAAAGAGCTACGATTGCCGATCGGTTCCTGAAGTATTACAGTTATAGTTATTAGACTTATCCAAGTGGGAGACTGTTGGATAAGGTGTCTAAGTCCATAACTATTTCTGGTATGTACTTGACCCAACCCGACATGGTCCATTTGGGTTGCATGGCACCATGCAATTGGATAAACTAAAATGAGAGAAATAACACTTATGGTTTATTAATATATTATAAGTTCTAATATATTAATAATATTATTTAATTAGTTTGATCAAGAATTAATTTAGAATTAATTAAGTGATCAAAAGATAACTAATTAAATATATGGGTAGATTATGTAAATCTTCCATATCTTATATAGTGGGCTAAGAGGCTCCATGGATTATCAAGTTGGGTTCCACCCATAGGATGCTCCATGGGAGTTACAAACCCATGGGTCATGGAAATGAAGATTCATGACACATTAGGGTTTACATGGTGTAACCCTAGATGTGTCAACACTATATAAGAAACCCATTCTCCACCAAAATAGGCTACACATAAGAAACAAGAGGGCTAGAGCCGATTTTGCAAGTGTAAGATTCTCTTAAAGTTTACTCCTTTTCATTTGGTGTTGTGTGAAGCATTTGAGGCATCACACTTGGGGTGCTAGGCTCACAAGGTTTCAAGGATCATAATCAACAAGAAGGTAAGTTATTCTATCTTTCATTCAAGTTAAAAATGTTCCCCATGTATGCTAGATAGGAATATAACCTTGGAATTCAACTTTGCATGATTATTAGACAAACATAGATCCAAGGTTATTAGGGTTGCATGTACACTTAGGAAGTGTTAGAATGCTCAAAACCCCATCATTATGGTTCATGAAATTGGTGCTAGTGGCTAGTGTGGATACACTAAAGAGGGCAATAACCAATTTCATAAGTGTGAGCCAAGTATCCATATTCTCTAAAGGTTTTCCAAGGTGTTTTGGTGATTTGTGATTCCACTTGAGGCTTCCACACTATTGGGGCTATGCTATTAAAGCTTGAAGACATCAAGCTACATCATAAGGTATGTCATCTAACTAGAACTTTGTAGTATAGGTGCTTCATAATATGCTAGTTAGGATGAAACCTTGGAATATTTAATATTTGCATGTATAATAGAGAAAACATAGATCCAAGGTTTATAGGGTTGCATGTACACCATAGGAGTGTTAGAATACTCAAAACCCATCACAGTAGGGCTGACTGGGGTATTGACTGTCCCAATTCGTTGCCTTTCAGTAGATCCTTGGGTTGAACAGCTTCCTTTGAACTTTCGCTTCAGGATGTTAGGTTGGGGATCAAGGGTGTCCTTTCCAGTAGGCACTTGTTGCTGAGGTTTGGTAACGCCAGGGTTTGGACTGCCATTAACACTACCACCCGCATTGGTGTTGTTAGCGTTAAGGACAGCTAGGGCGGCTGCTACGGCTGCTGTGACAGTAGCTTGGAACATAGCTGAATCCATCTGAAGGATTGGTGTCTTACCAGTGGGTTGGTTATGTTTCTTTGGAGGCATGATCTGTTACATGTCAAGAAAAGAAATTTGTGAGCAACAATGGTTGCCCCTGGATATAACCTAATTGTTTATCTATGCAATGGTTGCCCCTGGATATAACCTAATTGTCAAAAGTATACCGCTCTACGGTATACTTTTGACAATGATAATCTTTAACTGAAATATGCTAATTGTCACCATTGTTGATATCAAGATTACACAGAGTTTGGAAAATTTGACCTGGGAGTAGGTCCGCTACATACCAACAGAGGAACAATTTGACAACCTAAAGAACTAGTGAATCGGTACTTGCAAGACAAGGATGTCTACAGAGAAAGGAACTACTTAGAACATAAATAGGAAAGCTATTCTTTAAACCAAGAGGAAGGACAAGTAGAATATTTTCTACGGGTGACGGGCACTCTTCGGGCGGAACCTTAAGTTAGTCAGTTGGCGCTCCATGTCAAGCAGGCGACTCTCATATACTGATTGGCGTGCTCGGAGCTCTACGACCTTAGCTCGAGTTGCAACCAGTTCTCGCTGCTGGGCTTCGTGGTCTCTCAAAATCCTCTCATGAGCAACCTCGAGACTGCGAATACGATTCGTGTTGGCATCCAAGTCTGCCTCGAGTTCCACAGTCCGGTGAATGGCCGCTACGTTCATTTCGACATTGCGGGCCACTCGGCGGACTATGATTGGAAGGGCTCTATCTGCGTATCCTCCTCCATCCACATTGTAGAGGCGACGATCCCCATTATACGGGCGGGGTTGGCCTTGTTCGTGACTCCACCTATCCAGGCTTCCGACCCACATAGGTGTTGGGCCTTCGGGTACAAGCTGAGGGTTGGGATTTGGTATTGGGGCCACTGGGGGTAAGTTCTCAACTTCTGGTTCCGAATCAGTCTCTTCCGGAAATGGTTCAGCAATGTCATCGCCAAGAGGGATTTCATGGTTTCCTTCTGGCTCTGGTTCGATCCATCCATCATCTCCTTGGTTAGGAAAGTAAGGGTCGCCAGGAAGATGGAATCCAGCCATGCTATCTACGCGAGGTGAGGGTAAAGGAATAGTTAATAGGCATCGGATCTATTAATACTTCCAATGTATTATAGCTACATAATTGGTTCTTGAAGAATTGATTCTTGGGTAAATTTCAGGTTTGGTTGTTATGGCATCTTAAAATACTCCTATAGTATTTTAATCCCTATGTTAAGCTCTAGAACTCATTCTGGTATCTAGGTAAGTTTCAGGCTTGCTGCAACACCACAGTCACTCCCAAACACATGTTGGTCATGTCTCGACTGAATATAGTTGATCACGCTATATTCACCCTAGACATGATTACATAACTGCCTAAGTTTAACCGCGATGTCCAACATCAAAATACTTTTAATTTGTTCTACTTACGACACAGATTCTGATACTCAGGTATGCTTATATACTTTTATAAAAATACTTGTATTTTTGAAAGTATAGTTTTAGTTTAGAGCACTTAGGCCCCTTAATATTTATAGTTGTATACCATGCAAGGTTCGGTATACGTAGTTCGCTATAAACAAGGGCTCTGATACCAATCTGTCACACCCCCAAACCGGAACGGCGGAAACATTCGGGGGTGGAGGACGTCATGCGTAGTATCACAACAATTGTATCATAGCAAGCATAGTAAACACAACCCGACATTGAATACATATATGAAAAAGGTTTACATTGTTTAATACATAGCTTTATTCATATCAAAAGCAAAATAGAAAGACGTGACACTAACGCTCCGACTTCTGCAAAACTCTTGGGAGTACCTGTCTACTACTTTCCTGAGAATACAAGCAGTTTTGAAGAATATCAGCATAAAGCTGGTGAGTTCATAAGCATTTAGTTTTGGTGGAAAAATGTTCTTTAATCCTTTTTGGAAAACGTTCCTCAAGAAAATCCTATATTTTCTTATAAAAAGCGTGTTTGAAAACCCATTCCTTCCATGACTTCCATATTCGTACAAGATATGTACAATCCAAGGAGTCGTAGAAGGAATATGAATATCCATTGATTACATGTTGAACAATCTGATTTTGAATAGTCGGGTTATCCCGGGAAAATCCTATATTCTCCCTTAAGGTTGATGATTGATTATCCATTCTAAACCGAGGTGTGCAAGTATCTACCATACTCGAAAAGCAGTTTTCTTTTAAAAACCCTGGTTACGCCCAGAGAGGTATATTAGCCTTATTACATAAATAAAACTAAATAAAAGAAAACCGTGGTGAACTAAATCCTGAAGGTATTATTAGTAATACCCTCTAGTAATCTATCGATTATTACTTTGAGGTTAGTTCATTTGATTCATTATTACAAAAGTAAATCTCTGCTATCTAGGTTGTGAGTTTTATAACCATACATAAACTTGATACGGCACGTATGTGGGCCAGTATCCTTTATGACTTTGTCACCCGTAGACCTGCCGGTCCCACTGTAGCTAGCAGCGAGGTGCGGAATAGTCAGTCTCGTATAGATCTATACACAATAGTCACGCTCTCCCTCCAAGAGATTCTATTTACAAGGGTTAGTCCTACACTCTCGAATCCGGTGGAGTGTTACCAAGGACGTGTCTCCAACTTAAAATAACAAATTTACAAGTAATAATACCGAAAATCCTGTTTATGATTTGTATAAATCCTTTACAAAATATAACATTTTATGACAAGATTTACAAGTTCCTTGCTTTAGTTTTGAAAACTGTTTCTATGGGTTGATTTCTTAACCGTTTGGTAAAATGGTTTTCTGTGTTAAAAGCATGCTGAACATATAATTATTTTATGCAAATGAGATAACTTTGAGCACAAGTTTCATTGTACTTTTGCTTGTATTCTCCCCCTAAAAACATGAAAACTCAGAAAAGCGTAGGGGTATGAACTCACTGTTTAACGTAGGATCTGGGGGTATGATCGGTTACGAATGTTGAGTGCCAACCGGTGTTTCGTACGCAAGTGGATCCTATTAACATGTGATAACACATATACGTATTAGAATTAGAGTGTTTCGTGACTAAACATGACGGGAAACCACCCTAAGGACTTGGAAATGCTTGTCGGGACCCTATATGACCAAACAAGGGAGGTGTACGGCCAAAATAGTGTGTGTGCGGCCAGGATGTGCGGTTAGCATGTGTGTACGGTTGCACACAGGAGTGTGCGGCCCTACAGAGCGTGTGTGCGGCCGTACACAGGAGTGTGCGACCGTACAGTCCTCATTTGTGCCCGAAATGTCGATTTTTAGGTGTTCTAGTGCTAATTCCAAGTCCTACGAGTGAATGAAGGCCAAAACTCTTCACTTTGGAGAGCTATGAGGTGTGTATGGCCACCTTATGAAGGTGTGCGGCCGTACACCTTCAAAGGATGAAGAACACGAAGAACACTATGAGTTTTAGGCTTAGATTCAAGTGTCTTACCAATAGAACAAGCTGAATAATGAAGTAGTTCACGTTTTTGAGGCCTTTAGAGTGTTCTTGGATGAAGTTTTTAGAGAGAGAAAGTAGTGGGAGAAAGTAGAGTGCAGCCAAAGGAAAGGAATGAGTGAAGGGGTCTCCTCCTTTATATAGAGGAGAGTGTACGGTTGGAGCGTAGGTGTGCGGCCGCACACCCATGTGTACGGCCGTACACACCTCCCAGAGGGTGTATGGCCCGGTTTAGCCTCTATACGACTTGTTGGCTCATTCCTACTCTCGTTCCCAGTTGTACTTAAGCTTAGAACACTTAAACGAACCCTTAGACAGTGCCAGAAGTCAACAAAACATGTTTAACTTTGATCGAATTGACTAAGTGTGCAAGATAAAAGTTCCGGGTTGTCACATTTGCAGGGCCTAAGAAGAAATAGGGATGTGGAGCATGAAAAGATAAATTTGATCATGGGGAATAGAAGATCGTCGCCTGTCACCAAGATCGGAGTTTACTCTTTAATGCTCAGTAATGGATTAGGATTAGATTTAAATAATTGTTGCTATTCGCCAGATACGGCAAGAAACATCATTTCTTATCTTAATGGTGTTTTCTATTTTGAAGCATTGTCTTGTAATGGAATATATGAAACTGTGATGGTTGTAGACAATTTAGGAAATGATGTGTTGTGTATTGATTCTTCCAATGTTTTGGATAAAGCATGTTTGTGGCATTATCGTCTTGGACATGTCAACAAGAAACGCATAGCCCAAATCCAAAAGAATGGAGTGTTGGAGTCATTCGACCTTAGGGACGATGATGTGTGCGAGTCTTGTTTACTTGGAAAGATGACCAAGTCACCCTTCACTGGCACTTGTGCGAGGGGTGAGGTTTTATTGGATCTCATACATACAGATGTATGTGGACCCTTTAGATCCACTACAAGGGATGCGTGCCGCTTCTACGTGACTTTTACCGACGATTATAGCAGATATGGCTATATCTACTTAATCAGGCATAAGTCAGAAACCTTTGAAAAGTTCAAAGAGTTCAAGCATGAAGTGGAGAATCAGTTGGGCAGGAAAATCAAGATGTTTCGATCTGATTGAGGTGGAGAGTACCTAAGTCTTGAATTCCACGACAACCTCAAGGAATTCGGAATCGTTTCGCAATTACCGCCACCTCGGACACCACAGCTGAATGGTGTGGCTGAGAGGCGTAATCGAACCTTGCTAGACATGTTTCGTTCCATGATGAGTCGTGCTTCACTACCTATCTCATTTTGGGGGTATGCCTTAGGGACTGCCGCACATATCCTTAACTTAGTCCCTACGAAGAAGGTTGCCAAAACACCTCACGAGATATGGACATGGAAAGCTCCCTCGTTGGCACACATCAAGGTTTGGGGTTGCGAGGCTTTCGTAAGACGAGAGACTCACGACAAGCTCGAACCTCGTAGTGAACGACGTATTTTCATCGGCTACCCGCAGAAGTTCTTTGGATATCTCTTCTATAGACCGAGTGATAATCTTGTCTTCGTTGCGAGGATAGGGGTTTTACGAGAGAGAGAACTCATAAGCCAAGGGGACAGTGGGAGGCAAATCGATCTTGAAGAGCTTCAAAAATCGAACGATGAAGGAACCTCTAACACTGGCACTCAACCCGAGGAGGAAACTCTGATTGAACTGATTGACGAATCCTTACCTCTTAGACGTTCCAGTAGAGTTAGTGTTCCGCCTGTGTTATATGGTTTTCATATAACAAGTGAAGGTGATAAGTTTATTAGTGATAGTACACTAGTAAATTTGGATGAACCTAACAGCTACAAGGAAGCCATGGCAGGCCTGAAGTCTGCGAAATGGAAAGAGGTTATGGACAGAGAGATTAAGTCCATGTATGACAACCAAGTTTGGAATTTGATTGACAATGTGTCAGGTTGTAAGACGGTCGGGTGCAAGTGGATCTTCAAGAAGAAGACTGGCATGGATGGAAATGTGCACACTTATAAGGCGCGGTTGGTTGCCAAGGGTTTCACTCAAACTCCAGGAGTTGACTATGATGAGACCTTCTCACCAGTTGCGAAGATAAAGTCTATCAGGGTAATGCTAGCCATTGCTGCATTTCATGACTTTGATATATAGCAGATGGATGTCAAAACCGCTTTCCTTAACGGAAAGTTGGCTGAGGATGTTTACATGGTTCAGCCAGAGGGTTTTGTCAATGCGAAACATCCTAATAGAGTGTGTAACCTTGAGAAGTCCATTTATGGACTAAAACAAGCATCTCGCAGATGGAATCTTTGTTTCGATGAGAAAGTCAAAGAGATTGGTTTTCTGCGAAACGGGGATGAATCATGTGTATATGTCAAAGCTAGTGGGACTATAGTAAGCTTCCTCGTATTGTATGTCGATGACATACTACTCATAGGAAACGACATCCCAACCCTGAAGGAAGTTAAATCCTAGCTTGGGAAGTGCTTCGCTATGAAAGACCTCGGAGAGGCTGCCTATATTTTGGGAATAAGGATAGTGAGAAACAGAAGTAAGAGACTAATAGGACTTAGTCAGAATACGTACTTGGACAAAGTACTAAAGCGTTTTAGTATGGAGAATTCAAAGAAGGGGGAGTTACCAATCCAAAGTAATGCCAAATTGAGTAAGACTCAAAGCCCGAGTACCGAAGTCGAGATAGCATAAATGAGCCGAGTACCATACGCTTCCGCAGTTGGCTCGATTATATATGCTATAACTTGTACTCGCCCTAATGTGGCCTTCGCTTTGAGCATGGTCAGCAGATATCAAGGGAACCCTGGCAAAGCACATTGGACCGCAGTCAAGAATATTCTTAAGTACCTTCGGAGGACCAAGGAATGGTTTCTAGTCCTCGGTGGGAGTGATGACTTAAAGGTGCGAGGATACAGTGACGCCAGTTTTCAGACCGATAGGGACAACTACCGTTCGCAGTCGGGCTGGGTCTTTACCCTTAATGGAGGAGCAGTGACTTGGAAAAGTTCCAAACAGGAGACCGTAGCTAATTCAACGTGCGAATCAGAGTATATAGCGGCGAGTGAAGCGTCAAAGGAGGCAATATGGTTGAAGAACTTCATTGGAGACCTTGGAGTTGTGCCAGCCATAAAGGAGCCAATAGAAATTTTCTGTGATAATGAAGGAGCGGTTGCCTTGACCAAGGAACAGAGGGATCATGGCAGATCTCGACATATCGACAGAAAATATCACTTTATTCGACATCGGGTGGAAGAAGGACTCCTCGTAGTGAAGAGGGTATCGTCGGAGGATAACCCAGCAGATCCCCTTACGAAGGGACTGAGTAGGGTTAAGCACTTGCAGCACGCTAGGAGCATCGGGCTGAAGGACAATATTAGTTTAGATTAGAAAGTTTAGAAACGTGTAAGAGATAAATGTAATTGACATTTGATGATTAAATAAAAGAGTATTATTTATAAGTAATGTTACTGTCTTATGTTGATTATTTACCTATTGTTTCATTTTGCATGTTTTTACTTCCTGAATAATAAGATTATTCGAAAGTTCCACATTCGCTCATACTTTGGGAGTAGGTATGAATGAATATTGTCATGAATTGGTTTGTAGATTGTCTAAAGTGTATTAGACATAGCAAGGGTTTGCTGCAACGTTCATGAGTGCTTATGAGTTTGATTTTAGCATTGGAATAAACCCGCGCTTGCTGGAATCACTTCATGGAATTTATCTCGAGTGATCGCAAGACGATAATATCATATGGTCTTAAAACCTAGACATATGGTTTATTGTTTGCAAGTTGGTTGTGCATCGATAATGCGTAAACGCACCAGTAACTTGATGTTATAAAACGCATTGTTTTGCATGATTTGATGAGTGGATGGTAAATGCATATAAGTCGAAGTTTATCTGTTCCTTTTATCCTAAGAGGGTAAAAGCGATATCAGGGCCCCTTGATGATTTGGTTTGACTTATGTGTCGGGCCCGGTTAGGACTGAATTGATGTGTTCAATTAAGTTCTATGTCAGACGAATCAGAGATCGAGAAACAACCGCTAGACAATAAGTATGACTTTGTTCCATGTATTTGTCCGCATGATATCTAGAACGGAGGACTATATGATCCCTTATCTAGAGGACAAGTTACTAATAAGATCAGAGCTCAACAGCGTCTTTGAGAGCTACGATTTCTAATCGGATTGTATTTACATTTAAGTTACTAGACTTATCCCAGTGGGAGACTGTTGGATTGGTGGCTAAGCCCGTAACTATATTTGGTAAGTACTTGACCCGGTTGTGCATGGTCCTTTTGGGTTGCCTTCACCAGAGCAACTTGACAGGGTGATTTATGAAGAGAGAGGTTATTATGGTTTATTAATATATTATATGAATAATATATTAAAGGAGAAATCATATAGTTTAAATTAATATTAGACAAGAATTAATTAAGAATTAATTATGTGGCTACAAGACATTAATTAAATATCGGGGACTTAAACTGTCAAATGTGTGATAGTTGAGTATTGGGCTGAGAAGTCTTATGGACTAGGCTTGGTCGAAATTAGGGATGTGTCCATCCTAATTTTGGCCATAGAGGCCCTATTCCAGAAGCTTCCTTGGGGTGCTTAAGGCCTAAGCTATCCATTAGGGTTTTGACTGAAACCCTAGCAGCACCACTATAAATAAGACCCTAGGGCATCCAATTTTCGGCCACTTAAAACCCTAGAGAGTTCCATAGCCGAATTTGTGCCTCTCCCCTCTTTCCAATATCATCCTCTTGTGTGTGTGGTGTTTGTAAGCCATTAGAGGAGTGACACTTATGACTCTAAGCTCCAAGACAAGAAGATTCAAGCTATTGTAGAAGAGGTAATCATCTAGATATGATTTCTTATGTTAATTTCGAAATATGTATGCTAGATCTAGGGTTTATAAGTCTTGGATGAACTGCATCTACAATAGAGAAACCTAGATCCAAGCTTTAGGGTTTGCATGAGCATATAGGATGTTCTTTTGGCTCAAACCCATCACGACACACATAATAACAGCATGTACTGGGTCCACAGCTCGACATACTGGATTACCCCTCTGGGCCCACAGTGTGAGTATGGCTTGCCCTCCGGGCCCACAGCTCACAACTGGCTTGCCTCCCCTGCAGTCCTACAACTGAAACATATATGACTTGCCCTCAGTACGAGTCTGGTATACCACTTGGTCCTCAGCTCGTATCTGGTATGCTAATGAGTCCTCAGTATGAGTATGGTATGCCTTCCCGGCCCTCAACTCATATCTGGCATACTCCGGGGTTTGTTGGTCACTGCACGAGACAGTGCAACCTCAACCCTACCCACACAACATGTCTACATACATAGCTATTTGCACATACAGATAATCAAACAATAACACAGGTAGTCCTACAGATCTACCTAACTAGCATAACAACTAGCATGAATAATCACCTCATACTCAACATGTAATCAACTACTAGGATATCAAATCCAATGGGCCAGCCATGGAAAGAGGCTATGGACAGCGAGATTCAGTCCATGTATGACAATCAAGTTTGGAACTTGGTTGACAATGTACCGGGTCGTAATACGGTTAGGTGCAAATGGATCTTCAAGAAGAAGACCGACATGGATGGAAAGGTACACACTTATAAGATGTGACTGGTTGCGAAGGGATTTACTCAAACTCTAGGAGTTGACTATGATGAGACCTTCTCACCAGTAGCGAATATTAAGTCTATTAGGGTTATGCTAGCCATAGCTGCATTTCATGATTATGAAATATAGCAAATGGATGTTAAAACCACTTTCCTTAATGGAAAGTTGGCTGAGGATGATTACATGAGTCATCCAGAGGGTTTTGTCAATGCAAAGTACCCTAATAGAGTGTGTAAGCTTGAGAAATCCATTTATGGATTGAAACAATCATCTCGCAGATGGAATCTTTGTTTCGATGAGAAAGTCAAAGAGTTTGGATTTTTGAGAAGCGAGGATGAGTCCTATGTATATGTCAAGGCTAGTGGGAGTATAGTTAGTTTTTTGGTGTTGTATGTGGATGACATACTACTCATAGGAAATGACATCCCTACCTTGCAGGAAGTTAAGTCCTGGCTTGGGAAGTGTTTCGCTATGAAGGACCTTGGAGAAGCTGCTTACATCCTAGGGATAAGGATATTGAGAGACCGGAGTAAGAGACTAATTGGACTTAGTCAAATTACCTACTTGGAAAAGGTGTTGAAAATATTCAACATGATGGATTCCAAGAAAGGTGACTTACCGATCCAGAGCAATGCCAAACTGAGTAAAATTCAGAGTCCGAGTACAGAGGCTGAGATAGCAGAAATGAGTCATATACCATATGCTCCCGCAGTTGGTTCGATCATATATGCTATGACTTGTACTCGCCCTGATGTGGCCTTTTCTTTGAGCATGATCATCAGATATCAAGGGAACCCTGGAAAGGCTCATTGGATTGCGGTAAAGAACATTCTCAAGTACCTGCGGAGGACTAAGGACTGGGTCCTTACCCTCGGTGGGAGTGATGACTTGAGAGTGGTGGGGTATAGTGACGCCAGCTTTCAGACCGACAGAGATAATTTCCGCTCTCAGTTGGGCTGGATATTTACCCTGAATGGAGGAGCAATAACTTGGAAATGTTCCAAGCAGGAGACAGTAACTGATTCAACGTGCGAATCAGAGTACATAGCAGCAAGCGAGGCGGCGAAGGAGGCAATATGGCTGAAGAACTTCATCGGAGACCATGGAGATTTACCAGATATAAAGGAGCCTATGGAGATTTTTTGTTACAGCAAGAGTGCGGTCGCCTTAGCCAAGGAAACAAGGGATCATGGGAGATCCAGGAACATTGACATAAAATATCACTTCACAAGACATCGAATAGAAGAAGGACTCCTCGTAGCAAAGAGGATATCGTCAGAGGAGAACCCAGCAGATCCCCTCACGAAGGGACTGAGTAGGGTTAAGCACTTACAGCATGCGAGGCGCATCGGGCTGAAGGACGATATTAGTTTTAATGATTAGATAGTTTTGAAACTTATATTAGTTGAAATGTAATTGACATTTGATGATTAAATAAAAGGTGTTTTTTATTTATCTGTAATTTTACTATCTTGTGTCAATCATTTACTATTGTTTCACTTTGCATGTTTTGACTTCCAGAATAATTATATTATTCAAACTGTTCACAGTCGATCATACTTTGGAAGTAGGTATTGAGGCAATACTGTCATGAATTTGGCTTGTAGATTGTCTGAACTGTATTAGACATAGTAAAGTTTTGCTACAACATTCATGAGTGCTCATAAGGTCTGAGTATTAGATTAAACCCACGCTCACTTGTATCACTTCATGGAATTTATCCCGAATGATCGTGAGACGATAACATCATATAAGTCTTCAAACCAAGAGATATTAGTTGTTGACTATGAGTTGGTTGTACATTGATAGTACGAAACCGCATCAGTAACTTGATGCTATAAAACGTGTTGTTGTGTACAACTTAACGAGTAGTTAGTACAAGCATATAAGTTGACGTTTATCTGTTCCTTTTAGTCCTTGGAGGATTAAAAGTGATATCTTGGGCCCCTTGATGATTTTGTTTTGACTTATGTGTCGGGCCCGGTCAGACAAATGTTGGAAAATAAGAATGACTATGTTCCATGTATTTGTCCGGCTGATATCTTGAGAACAGAAGACTATATGATCACTTATCTAAAATGGCGTGTCACAGTTCAACAGAGGCTTTTAAGAGCTACGATTGCTAGTCGGATCCTGAAGTCATACTTTCAGCTATAGTTATTAGACTTATCCAAGTGGGAGACTATTGGATAAGGTGTCTAAGTCCAGAACTATATTTGGTATGTACTTGACCCGAGAGTAGCATGGTCCATTTGGGTTGCATGGCACCGGAACAATCTGAAGGATGGATATTTGAGAAGAGGTTATTTATGATTTATTAATATATTATAAGTTCTAATATATTAATATGAAACCATATTATTTAATTAGTATTGATCAAGAACTAATTTGGAATTAATTTAGTGATCAAAAGAGAGTAATTGAATATATGGGGATTGATTGTGTAAATCATTGATTCTTATAATGTGGGCCAATGATCCATAATTCTTTAGGTTGGGCTAAACCAATGTGACAACCCATGGATGCTCCATGGAGGTTTAAACCCATAAAGCCTAAGGAATATGGAAGGTCATGCACATTAGGGTTTACATGGTGTAACCCTAGTTTTGCCACACTATATAAGAAGACCCTAAGCTCCTAAAATCGGCACCTATGTAGTCTTTGGAAGAGCTATAGCCGAATTTGGTGCAAGACATTCTCTCTCAAGTCCTTCGTTGTTGGTGGTGTTCTGTGTGAAGCATTTGAGGCATCACATTTAGGGTGCTAGGCTCTTAAAGGTCCAAGGAATCAAGCTACAAGAAAAGGTATGTCATCTAACTAGTTTTGTTATACAAGTACCCATGTTTTGTTATACAAGTACCCATGTTTTGTATGCTAGTTAGGATAATGCTTTGGAAAATCAAATTGCATGTATAATTAGAGAAAACATAGATCCAAAGCATTTAGAGTTGTATGTGCACCTTAAGGTTGTTAGGATGCTCAAAACCCATCATGAACATGAATCCTATCCGAGGGAAGCCTGCCATTTGCCTGCTGATGAAAGCACCTACAGATGATAGTTGGCTATGGCATCGAAGACTTTTGCACCTCAACTTCAAAGATATCAACAAGCTTGTTCTTGGTAATCATGTGTGTGGGCTTCCTCTCTTGAAATACGACAAGGACCATCTTTGTGCTGCATGCAAAATGGGGAACCAAATCAGGAAGAGTCATCCAATTGTAGGGAATACGAAAGTCATTGAACCACTCGAACTTCTACACATCGACCTCTGTGGTCCTTCTGCGATTGAAAGTATTGGTGGTAATAAGTATATTCTTGTTATTGTAATTTTTCTTGTTTCACTTGGGTGTACTTTCTTAAGCAGAAATCTGAAGCCACTCCAAAGTTAAAAGACTTGATAAAGCAGATTGAGTTACAATTGCGAAAGCTGGTTCGCAACATTCGCAGCGACAATGGGTTGGAATTCAAAAACCAAGTGTTTGAAGAATTTCTAACTACAAAAGGAGTAACGCATAACTTTTCTGCTCCTTATACTCCACAACAGAACGGGGTGGTTGAAAGGCGACACCGCTCACTGTGTGAAGCTGCGAGAACCATGCTTTCTTTTGCGAATCTGCCTCTTTACTTCTGGGCCGATGCGATAGGAACTACATGCTTCACCCAAAACCGTTCAGTCCTCAACAAGCGATTTTCTGTCACTCCTTATGAAATCATAAACAAATGAAAACCTAACATAAATTTTTTCCTTGTGTTTGATTCCAAGTGTTTCATTTTCAACTCAAGAACAAAGGAATAACCTCGCTGTGAAAGCTGACGAATGTATCTTTTTGGGATATTCGCTGACCTATAAAGCATATAGGGTTCTCAAAAAAAGGTCCAAAAGGATCGAAGAAACCTTCTATGTCACATTCAATGATAGTTATTTAAAGAGGATTCAGAAAGCTGATAGTCAAACGAAGGAGATCTTTCCACAAGCGAATACAACAACAATTCCTTTCTCTACTCTCTACGGCGAATTTATGAATCTTTTCGACAAACCAGAAAAAAGCAATTTCGTCCAAATCCAAGGCAGCTAACAACAAAGTCGACGAATTGAAGAAAATCATAGATGATGCTGCGAAAGAAATGGAACAGGAGAATCCCACTCCGAAAGACAATGAAGGCCCATCGCAATCTTCAGATGCGAATGCTACATTGCAGGGGGGATGTTCAACTTCAATCTCCTCACATAACACACATGTTCAGGGGGAGGACGAAACCCCTGATGTCAGTTTAGAACCACCTTTCCAGGGGGAGAATCTGAATCCAGAAGATGACAATCATACATCATTCGAGGGAGGGAATAGAAATGCAAATGATGATTTGGATGTACAATCAAAATTAGAAGAACGGAATGCAGAATTGGATCCTTCATATGATCCAAACTACCCTCCATTAGCTAAATGGACCAAAGATCATCCGAAAACTCAAGTCGTTGGAGATTCATCTTCAGGCATTCTTAAGAGAGCTCAACAAAAGGCGAAGCGAACTGCACTATTCTCTAAAGTGGAATTTTGCATGTTCAATTCATTCATCTCCAAAATTGAACCTAAAAATGTTCAAATTGTTCTTGACCACTCTGATTGGGTGCAAACTATGCAGGAGGAGCTCAATGAGTTCGAACGAAACAAGGTCTGGAGACTTATTCCCACTCCAAAAGATGCATCTGTTGTTGGTCTTAAATGGGTATTTCGCAACAAGTTAGACAAAGAAGACAACGTCATACGAAACAAGGCACGATTGGTTGTCAAGGGATATTGCCAGTAAGAAGGAATCGACTATGAAAAAACCTTCACACCAGTTGCAAGGTTGGCATCTGTTCGTATCTTCTTGGCTTATGCAGCGCACAAGACCATTGAAGTAAACCAGATGGATGTCAAATGTGCATTTTTAAATGGGGAACTTGAATAAATAGTGTATGTGGAACAACCACCTGGATTTATAAACAGAAAATATCCCAATCACTGCTATATTCTGGACAAAGCAGTCTATGGTCTAAAGCAAGCTCCAAGAGCCTAGTACGAAACTCTTACTCGTTTTTTTGAAACAGGCTAAGTTTAAACAAGGTTCGGTCGACCCCACCTTCTTTCGCAAGAAAGATGGTGACCACTTGATGATCGTCCAAATCTACGTTGATGACATCATTTTCAGATCAACTAACCCAAGCTTAACTGTTGAGTTCCAAAAATTGATGGAAACAAAGTTTGAGATGAGCTCAATGGGTCCTATTAACTTTTTCCTTGGCTTGAACATAAGGCAGAGTCAGGAAGGAATCTTCATAAATTAGGAAGCTTATACGAAGGCCTTGCTTGCTAAGTTTGTAATGGTGGGAGACTCAAAGGTGAAGGTTCCAACGACATTCGGAACGAAACTAACTCCTTCTCTGGAAAAACCGGCGGCAGATATGACACTTTATCGTCAAATGATAGGTTCACTAATGTATCTAACTGCCAGTCGACCAAATATCATGTTTTCCGCTTGTTATTGTGCTAGGTTTCAAGCTAATCCTCAAGAACCTCACATGATTGTTGTCAATAACATATTTAGGTATCTTAAACGAACATATTCACTTGGAATATGGTACCCCTCGAAGTCTGGTTTCTTTGTGCAAGCATTTTCGGATGCTGATCTTGGAGGATGCGTGTTAGATAGAAAGAGTACAACTGGAGGATGCCAATTTCTTGATGGCAAACTTGTCAGTTGGCAATCCAAAAAGCAAACTTGTGTTTCCTTATCAACAGCTGAAGTCGAGTACATTACTGTTGCCTCTTACACTTCCCAGGTCATATGGATTCAAAGTCAACTTCATGATTATGGCCTAAACATGAAATGAATCCCACTATATTGTGATTTCGAAAGTGTCATTCGCATTTGTCACAACCCAGTGCAACACCCAAAGACGAAACATATAGTACTAAGGTATCACTTCATCAAAGATCACGTGAAATATGGTAATGTTAAGATACATTTTGTTAGATCCGCTAATCAATTAGCTGACATTTTCAAAAAAGCCCTACCGGAATCTACATTCAATCATATTCTTCAAGGCTTGGGAATGATGGAAACTGAATCAGTTCCAAAACCGCTTTCGTTTTAATATGATACTTTCGCTTTTAGTTACACTTTCGCTTTCGCAGTCTATAGGATGTCATGCGAATCGATGCGAACGCTCGTAGTAATTCACAGTCGTCTTTTTGTCCTGCGAATCGGTGCGAACGCTCGCAGTAATTTGCATCCCTCTTTTATCTTGTGAATCCATACGAAAGTTCGTCGTGTCTCACGATCAAATGTTCACTCATGGTTTGGAGCTTTTTATATCCTTTTGTAAATTATGTATTTATTTGTTTGTGTTTTATTTTTTTTTAGAAAAATCAAAAATCCAAAAGTATTTCTTTCTGTTTTTATTTCTTTTCAGAAAATCAAAATTACAAAAATATTTTCTTTATATTCTTCTCTTTTATTTTACTTATTTCAAAATACCAAAAATATTGGATAATTGAGCAGGTTTCATGTCAAGAATCTTGGTGATCTCAATTACGAATGATAGGGCAGGTATAAACTTTCTTATCTATGTTCTAGTTAGGTGTCCCTAGAAGCATGCTGTTGCATGTTGTCTGAAGCCTCAATGACTCTATGTTGAAGCCTTAATGATTCGATAACACCAATCGTTTCTTCCTAATTAGGCTGTTCATTCACATAAGTCTCGAGCTACCTTACTCTTCTCATTATGAGTTAAGAGTTCGCTGCTTGGTCATTTTCGCATAGCAGAGGTACACTATTTTCTTTGGAACCACCTCATACTCTTCTCCATCACTTTCGCATCCACCAATGTAACCCTCGAGACTCCCAGATATTACCACTGAGGTTTATGGTTACACAACTTCTGTGTTTATGATCTTCAATTCGTTATCACCACGAATTGATTGAAACCCAAAATCCAACACACTTATACGAATTGACGGTGAACAATATACATGTTCTAGACTTTTCACCAAGGAATTAACGAAATTCCACTTTCGTGGTCTGTACCAAGAAATCTCTTTTTCTTTTGCGAGATCTTAATGAAATGTTCTAGACCGAAGACGTTTCTACCCAATAGATCCAGTTTTTACTTTTTGAGATTTCTATGCGAATCCCTGTTACTTAAAATAATTCCAAAGCTTACTTGTTCAATTGACTATACTGGTCAAACAAGTACTTCATTCATACTTTCGGACTTATATCGGGTTTTGTAGTTTCGATGAAGATAAAACCACCCAATAAAGCCTTTTAAAAGATGCATTTCATTGTTTCTTAACAAACAAGTGATCGTAGTTCAACGGGAAACGACACAGACACTTCTTAGTCTCTGTTGACTTCGAAGGAAGAGATCATTGCCCGGGATCCACTGTTTTGTGTCTTAAACAAGACATCACTAAAATCCCACATATATTTTTTGCTTTATTTCTCTATCTTTGGCACACTCTCACACGAAGATCCTTTTGATTTTACAAAAGTCTAGTTCGTGGCACTCACATTTATTTTCAGTTTTGCAGTTAAACTGGACTTCACTCAAAAGCAAAAGTTTGTATCTACATACGACAGATGGTACGTAACTTAGCTGTGAAAGGGAGAAATTGAAGCGACAATCCTAATGGATAAGATTTCAAATAGTAGCGCGAAATTTGAAACGACGCCTGATTTTCCGCCGCCTGACACCTTTTTCTGACGTAACAGCTGTCACATCACGTCCTTTTAGGCGACGTTTCAGAGGATAAAACACAACCGTCACCCTATTTTCTCTCTCCTGGTTAATGGTATAAAGGGTTTTTCGATGCTTCATCGTTCCTCACCATTATCAAAAGATTTCAAAAACTCTCAAGGCGATTTTTCTCTCTTCTGTTCATCATCTTCTTCAACAAGTATCCATGGCCGCCTCATCAGAAACCCCTTCTGTTCAAGATCAATCTGCATAGTCGTAGCTTCTTGCCATCAAGCCCAATCAAAACTTGATTTTGGATCTTGATCCTCTCAAGTATGACAGCTTCTTGTTACCCATTGTCGAGTACTTCAAATACTCTCCTCTGGTTAAATCTTTGACCACATCGGATATTGTTCCGATGTCTCTCTTATCAAAGGCCTACTCGTCTGCTTGCTACATCAAGGAGGAACAAAGAATGACCTTTGAAGTTCACAACAGAAAAACCTCAATCACCAAGTCCCGCTTTTGCTCCTTACTAGGGCTTGATCAACGTGATGATATGCTTGACCCTGATTCCATCTCCATCGCCGCCATCATGGAGATCTTTTACCAAATGGGGTACAAAGAAACTCTAACTACCATCTCCAAATTCAGGAAGCCCAATCTGCTACCTCAATGGAATGGGCTCTTTACCCTATTGTTCAAAAGTTTTTCAGAGCGTGTGACCGGCTCGGATTGTGCCAGTAAGTTATATATGACCATCATGTATGGAATCTACACGGGGATCAACATTGATTTTGGGGCTGTTCTTTGGGCTCAATTGGTCCAAAGTACCCATTCTACAACTCGACACAGTGAAATTTCATGTGCTCGCTTCTGGACAATCATCATTCAAAGGGCAATTGAGAAGCTCCAGATTTCGGTGATGCAAGATTCCTTCATGTCTTCTATCTCAATCTTCCACACTACCAACATCATACTTGCTGACAACTCAAAGTTCTCATTCGTTGGCTCTATTCCTGAAGCCATGTTTCGCGATGTCCCTGCAGCAAGCAAGATTCTTGAAGCCTACAGAAAACTTCCAGTTTCAGTCTTTCTTCCTTTAACTCCTGAGATGCAATCGATCATCGATGAAGCTGACAAACCAAAGAAAGGAGGACAGAAAGGACGTAATAAAGGAAAAAAGAAACAAGGTGCTCAAGAGGGTCTGTCTGAACCTGCTATAACCCCCAAGAAATGAAAGGCACAAGCTTGCTCATCTAGACCAGCTCCTACTCCTACAAAGAAGCAAAATGTAAAGAAGCCGGCTCGCAGGCCGCGAACTCCAACTCCCAGTGAAAGCGAAGGTTCGCGGTCTGACACTCACTCTGACATTCGCATTGAAGAGGATGAGCATGTACAAGACGAAGACACTGTAACAACTTCACAACCTGAGGTTTCGCAACCCATTTCTACGACTCCTGAGGTAACCGTTCAGATTCCTGTCTCAGTTTCTATTACCACTGACTTCGTTAAGAATGTCTCTATTCCTTCTCCCACTGCCACTATTTCCACATCCATTATTATTGTTCCATGCCCACTTGTTTCATTGGGCGTTTCACAATCCCCATCTATTTTCACCGATTCCACTACCACACCAACAACTGTTGAGCCTCCTGTTTCAGTCAACACATCTGATGCGGGGGCAGGAGCTTCAGGTTTCGCAACTGGTCATACCACACCACCCATTTCTCCTCTTCGCCAAAATTACCCAGACATTATTTACGGTGATGATCACGATGACTTCGTAGGATTCACCTACAGTCCATTTAACATCAGGACTGAAAGTGATGACGAAGCTCCTGTCACAAGAGGTCAACTCAAGGCGATTCATGAAAAACTGGATTCGTTGCTTCAAGCTTCAAATGCATCATTCAGCGATGATTATTCGCAAGCAACGGTCAAGTCCATTCTTGAGACCCTTACGAAAGAGCACTCAACCAACCTTGAAAAGATGAACAAGGCTGGAGATGCTTCTGCTACTGTTTGCAACAACACGACCGAAAAAGTTGATAAACTAATTACTGATGCAAGGGTATTCATGGAGATGTTCCAGAGCTCCTTTGAGTCCAATACCGCGAAGGCTAATGAAGACATTTCTAGCCTGGGCTCAACTCTTAAAACTGAGAAGGCAAAAATTCAAGAGGTTCGCACTGGTCTTAAAACTGACCATGCTGAGTTCAATTCATCCATCTCCTCGCAGATCTCTAAGCTTCAGGAAGACTTAGCATGGAGAGAAAAATCATGGATGCTCTTTCCGTAAAGACTAAAAAGGTGAAAGTATTGACGGTCAAGTTGGAAAATGCTGAGAAACGAGTCAATGATTTACTATCGAAGAAAGCGGTTATGAAAAGTTGTATAGTAGACGTCACTGGCATGCTTTCAGATATTATTGAGACTCGAGACTCAATGAGCACAATCACGGTGAAGAAGCATCTTTCTGAAAAACTAAGGTCCATTTTCGCCATGCTTCACAGACTGGAAGGTTTTCCGGAATCAAGCTCTATTCCGAAACAAGGGGGAGAAGGTGTGTCAAAATCCAAGAAGCAAGACCCCAAACCTTCAGTCAAGCACACTGTCAAAAGCGAAACTGAGGCTAAAGGCAAAGAAAAACTTTTCAGTGAAGAACCAATCACTGACAACAGTGAAGATGAAGAGCCTGATGAGAATGATCTGAAAAGAAGAAAGGAACGAGAAGCTCAGATGGATGAGCATCAAAGAATAATCTGCGAGGCTGAAGCGAAAGAGACAGCTAAACACGAAGCTCAGGTCACGCTGGAAAGCCGAAAGCTATTATTTCTGGTGTGGACTTTGAAGCAAATTAAAAATGAAGCTGTGGATATGCCGAGTCAATATTGGATGGAACCGGTTGTGTCATTCGAGCTTCAGAATACACAAGATTCGCAGTTGGACCTGCCAATAAATCCGAAAGCCTTCAGGTTTTGCTCCTTTGTGAAAGTAGCGAATGTCCCATCCACAGATAGTGGGACTGATCATTTACTCTTCTTGTTATATCTCAAGCATATGAAGCCACAATATGAAACATTGAGTGCTAGCAAGATTACAGCAGTGAAAGTCACTGGTCCAATCGAAACCGACAGCTTCCAAAATGCGAAGTTCAAGGTTGTGATAGGTTCTTCCAGTCAGGTCCACGAATTCACTCTCGCAGATCTGCCTTGCCTCAATCCCTATGACTGGATCATGCTTTACAATTTATTGCTGAGAGATGGACAGAAGTACGAGCCCGTTATTGCTCACCTCAAACAGATGTTAGTTTCGTATGTTCAAGAGGTAGGCAAAATGGATGTGGAAATTGTTGTCGTACTGCGAAGGAAGCCCACAGTTCTCCCCAAAGAAGTCCCAGAAGATTTTGAGAAATTGAAGCCTAGGAAGATACACAAGGAAGGATGGTATGTGGCATTTTAGATGCGAGAACGAAACGGTGCAGACTTTCATAAGTCCTGTTTCTTCCTCCCTGATAAGCATCTGTACACTACCGCTTGCCTGGAGTATGTTTTGGACATGGCCAACAAGTACAAGGGTAACAGCAAAGGCGACAAGAAGTTCTTTTCGAATATGATTCTATGGTACATCCAGGTTTGCAAGGTTCTGTTGAGCGTTATTCCGAAAGTTTTTGAAGTGCATAAGCGAACTCAACTTTGATGGACTCTCGCCTCAATTGACGCAAAGGGGGAGATTCTTGGGTATATGTGTTGCATCATTATCTTTATTTATCTAGTCCATTTTGTAAACGGGTTGGGCCTGTCCACCCTTCATTTATTATTAGGGTTATAGTATTTAAGGTGCATGCATGCACCGTATTTTGTAACTTTGGAAATCGTCTTGTAACCCTACACGCCTCTACAGTAGCAATTCTTCATCGAGTTCTTTTGAGGCCGTGTCTTATAATCATTCAGCATATTTTGATCTATTTGCCTTGTTCTTATTATTTACTTGTTTGAATCTATTCGATCTAACTAGGATTCAATCCTATCAACCCGAACACCTGATAGAGTCCGGTAGGTAGGGTTTTGACTTGTAGTGTTTTAGGTTTGTGTGTGGTTGCGAATGTGATGTAAGACTATGGAGCAGCCCTAACATTCATTGTGTTAGTGTTTGGTTGTGAATGTCATGTAAGACTACGGATCAGCCGTGACATTCACCAGGTTCGTGTGTGGTTGTGGAAGTGGTGTGAGACTACGGAGCAGCCGTAGCTTTGACTAGGATATGATGTGGTTATGGAAGTGTTATAATACTGCAGAGCAGGCGTCGCATTCACTATATTTGTAGGTGTTGGTAATAGTGACAGAAGTCTATGACTTGGCTCATGGCATTCTCTAGGATGATTTAGATCATTACATGGTTGGGTTAGGGCAAATGTGGTGTGAGAACTCTGTTCGGTTGTAGCCATCGTTGGGGTTAAGCGGACTTGGTGATCATCGAGCATTTGTTGGTTGAGTTATCCTTCATTGGGAGTGAATGAGTGATGGAGTCGTGTTGGCGGATAGACCATGACCACCTGTACATGTTCAGTTTTGAGTCTGGAGCTGACTTTGTTTTCGAAGAGGATTTATCGGTACCGGTAAGTGGTTGGGGAGTATATGTTTTGGGTATCCATAAATTTGTTCAGGACGGATAGGTTTGTGCGGTTCAGGATATAAAGTTGAGTCATTATGGAAATGGTTTGGAGTGTTTTTTCTCTCCTAGGAGTCAGACATCGAGTAGGGTTTTCAGTTTCAGGCATAGCGGTTGGATACTCGTGGGCTTAGAGCAAAGATCAGCTTCATTCTTCGTTAGGGCTTGTGATTTCCGATATTTTGGGTTCGACAGTAGTAAGGATGGATGGTTATCGGAGTGAGGTGACTTTCCTAGTCATCTTAGTGATTTAGGGAGTCTAGTCAGGATCGTTTGGTTCGGCGGAAGAGGTAGTAAGGAATAATTTCGAGGACGTAATCTAATTGAAGTGAGGGAGAGTTGTAAGACCCTGTTTCAGGTCATTTCAAAATTCAGGTCCATGACCCGAAGATCAGGCATCATAAGGATTTGGTAACAAGAGGTTTAGACCCATTTGGATATGGTTAATGTAGATTGTGTGATCCCAGAGTTTGGTTTATGCTTTGTAGTCAAAGGGTAAAATGGGAAAGTAGTGTTTTAGACTTCTTTTATGAATTATGGATTTTAGTGTAGAAACAATGAACTTAAGATCGAAAAATTCTAAATAGTAAAGAGAATCAAATAACACAACCAATGATCAAATATGTGTCGAATGCTTAATATTATCAAAGCTTTAGAAGAGTTCAACGTGAACTTTTCTGTAAAAGCTAAGTAGGCAATACAATCGATTAACCCTAGAACGATACATGCATGCACATTAAATAGTCTAACCCTAGCAACATAATGATGGATGGACATGTTCAACCCTTTAACAAAAGACTAATTAAGTACATAACAATTTTGACACAACACATTAAATAACCCAACAATCTCCCCATTTGTGTCAAATAAAGAAAGGAGATTCTTCATTGTTGTACCTTCTGAACCTGGAACATCTTAGTCATCATATTCAGAAGAGTATTTCGGAACGTGAGATACCAATTGATCATGTCAGTGAAGCGCTTCATATCATCCTTGCTGTTTGACTTGGTGGCTGCAAACAGACCTACAATGTTGTTCAAAGCAGTTGTATGGTATAAATGCTTGTCAAGCAAGAAAAACATGCTTTTCACAACCTTTTTGCCCTCTCTTTGTTGATACACAACGTTCCAGTTTTCCTTATTAATCTTTCCTAGTTTCAGCTTTCGGATGTCCTTCGGTTCTGGTTCTAGATTCACAACAGGATTCTTCTTCAAAACAACAGCAATTTATATATCCATCTTTGCCACTTCGTGAATGTAGCAAATCAACATTCTTTTTAGGTGAGCAATCATTGGTTCATACTTCTAGTCATCCTTAGATAAAACCAGAAACAGATAGATCCAGTCATTCAGATTCATACATGGCAAATCTGTAAGAGTGAACTCCACTTCGGTATGACCTGGTCCTCTGAAACCTTTAAACCTGACATTTACGAAGTTCTCAACTGGAAAAGCTGCATAAACCTTGACTGCAACCAACTTCTGCAAGATCCAAATTTAAAGTTGAGGTTTTACATACTTGATGTAGAAGGAGAATAGCATGTGATTGACATCATAATCTGAGAGTGGTGCTCTTTCAATATGCTCAAAGCATCTGAATAAGAATGCTCTCAGAGTGACTGGAAAATCAAACTGAGAATCAGCTGAATTAACCAGATCAAAAGAACTCATAGGCTCCAACCAGTGTAAGCTTAGGTTGTCAACAACTTCATTCAGAATCCTTTCCATGGTCCATGGAGGAAAAAGGGATTCTTGTGTTTTCAAAGTGACTTTCACAGCCATGGCTTCCCGTTCTTTAGATTCTAATTCTTTTCGGACACGCTCAATTTCATCAATCTCTTTATCCCTCTTTTTCCTGATAAGTTTCTATCCTTCAGATAACACCTCCTCTTCATCATCATCATCACCAATATTTTATTTTCCTTTTCTTGATCCAGAAGCTTCATTAACCTTCTGATCTGTTTTCGGTTTTTCTTCATGATGCTCATCGGATTTTGGCTTAGGTGGGATTTGTTCTTTCAGAGTTGTTTCTTGATTAACCTGTTCTCCCCTTGTTTCTGAAGAGAGATGCTTCCCGAAACACCCTCTAACTGATTAAGCAGTGTGAAGACAGGCTTGAGTTTCCCACAGATGTGCTGACAGACAGAGATAGTGAGCATTGAATCGCGTTTTTCGACAAGACTTTGCAAGTATTGATTGATGTCATAAATACAGCTTCGATATAAAGTCTTCTCGGATTCGAGGTGATCCAGACGTGTTGCTGCATAATTCAGCTTAACAGAGAGAACTTTAGCTTTTTCAGTCTTCTGAGCCAGTTTGTCCATTATCACATTTTCAGCTGCAAGATCCTCTTGAAGCTTCTCAATCTTGGATACAATTGAAGCGCTCATTTCAATATTATCAACCTTAAGGTCAGAACAAACCTTAGAAGGTGCTTCTTTTTCAAGTTGAAGGGTTGTTCCGAGACTTGTGATAACTTTGTTTGCTGCAGCTGTGTTTTGATCCGAAGAGGTTCGGAATTCTGCCATAAACTGCGAAACTTCAGCAAGTAGTTTTTCAACTTTTTCGGTCATTTGCCGAACAGTTTTCTCAGGATTTTCAATAGCTTTTTGTGGAGGCAGCGAGGATTTTGGCATGCTCCTTCGTTAACATCCCAATTACTTCTTTATGAGACTAAAACAAATACTCATAATTTGATGAAGATTTTGAAGAATCTATTAGAGAATCCAATTTATTATTGAGGGCTTTGAACAGCCCTTTCGTCATTGGGGCTTTGTCATCATCACTTGCCTGATGAACTGTGAAAGGAGTAAAAAATGAGTTCTTAAAAATTATCATGTTCATCCCTAAAGACTATGTCAGGATCATCTTCTCTCAAAGGTGAAGCAGTATAGGTGCTTGGATCGATAGTGACACCGAAACCATATGCCCCCGTATCAGATACGTTGACAGTCGACATCGGAGTACTGATAGTGGTTGTGGTTGTTATGGAGTCGGTATACAATGGAGTAGAGAGAGGAACAGAAACTTGAGGTTGAGAAACTCCAACAGAAACATTTGGTAATGGAGCAATGGTGATAGGTGTAGTGGTTGTAAGTGAATAAGAAGTGGTGGTCGGAGAAGGTGGAGGAGGTGATGAATTAAAGAAATCATTTGTTAAAGGAATGGAAGTTGAAATCGGAGATGATACATTCGGAATAGATTCAGTTGGAGTAGGTTCTGATACCAATGGCTCTGAATTCGCATATGTATCCTCGACTTCCTTCTGAATTTGTTCACCCCTCCGAACATCTGAAACAGTATGGGATTCTGAATCCTCCTCTGCGACTGGAGAAGGAGACTTTGGTTTCCGGGCAGTGTTCTTAATTTTCTTCTTCGAAGTTGTGACAGGTTCAGAAGGACCTGCCTTACCCTTTCGCTTTGCCCCACGTGCGGGTCTGCTCACCTTATCAATAGCCTTTAGTAGATCTTCTGGCATAGGACGAACACCAGATGCAGGCTTCTTTCGGTATTCATTCACAACGTGATTATCAGCAGGAACATTCAGCAACATGGCTTTTGGAATTGACCCAATGAAGTTAAACTTGGTTGGATCAGACACAATAATGTTGGAAGTGTGCAAGATGGGAATAACAGCTAGTACGGAGTCATCCTTCACTTGAATATGAAGACGATAGATGGCACACTTTACGATGACAGACCAAAAGCGAGCACAAGAAATTTCTGAATGCCTGGAGGTGAAGAGTGTGCTCTGAACAAGTTGTGCCCAAAGAATGGAACCATAATCTAGGTTAACTACAGAGAAGAGACCATAGATAATTGTACAGAACAACTTGCTAGCACTATCAGACCCAGTAACCCGTTCATAGAAGCTTTTGAACATGAGAGTAAAGAGCCCATTCCAGATAGGAGGAAGGTTGGGCTTCTTTAATTTAGACAGTAGTGAGATATCCCCAATATACCCCATTTGATAGAACATCTTGATGATTTCAAATGAAGAGATCAATTCAGGATCGTTAAGACTGTCAAAAGAAGTAAACCCTAGCATTTTGTTAAACCGGGCTCTGGTGATGGAAGTTTTAATATAATTGAACTCAAAAGTAATCATGCCTTCATTTTGATTGTAGTTTTCAGATGAGTACGCCTTGGACAGATGAATCAAAGGTATTGATTTAGACATTGTTAGGGCTTGAGCCAATGGAGAGTAACGTAAGCATTCAATTAACAACTTCAAGACTTCAGAGTAACGGGATGAATCAAGATCCAGAGATAGATTCTAGTTGGGCTTGATGTTCAGCAAGATAGTAGATGCGGTTTGACCAGCAAAAGAGGTGGTTTCAGATGAGGCAGCCATGGAAGTAGCTTGAAGATGACGATGAATAATGCAGAGAGAAAGAGGGTTTGCAGCTTGAGAGATTTTGAATTCTTGATAGTGGTGAGAGAAAATCAATCGTTGATTTACCTTTTATACGGCATGAGTGGAGAGAGAAAGTCACATGTGGACGTTTCCATATCCCGTAAAAGTTTCCTTTGACAGCATGACAGCTGTACGTGTCAGTCGGCGTGTAACTGACATGCATGATGTCAGGAGTTTCAAAAAGATAACAATACCTTTTGAACTCTTATCCCCAAGAAAACGCCTTTTCAGTTATGCCCTTTCGGAATTAATCACCATTCACCGTAACCTGTTCTTAGAATAATCAGCAACCAATCGGAATCATAACAAGAATTAGAAAAATCATAAAGATTTTTGTGCAAGAGTGTGCCAAAGAAAAAGAAATGAAGCAAAGTATATTTGTGGGATTGTTGTGATGTCAATTAAAAATTGACACAAAAGTAGTTGGATCCCGGAAAATGATCCCTTCCTTCGGAGTCAAGAGAGATTCGGAAGTGCTTGTGTGGCATCACGTTGAATTACGATCATCTATTTAATGAGAAATTGTGAAAGGCTTCTTTTGAATAGGCTTCAAGGGTGGATTGAGCTTCAACCAAATTCTGAAACTCAACATAAGTCTGAAAGTTTGGAAGAAGTACTTGTCTGACCAGTGTAGTCATAAAAACAAGTAAGCTTTGGATTTAATTTAAGTAACAAGATAATTTTGAAAATCTCAGAAAAAAATAAAAACTGGATCTTTTGGGAAGAAAAGTCTTGGGTTGAGAGCTTTTCAAAAAGATCACTCACAATTTTTTTTAAAAATGAGATTTCAAACTTTTAAGGTACTAACCAAAAAGGTTAAATACGTCAACTCTTTGGTAAAAAAAAATCTAGAACATATTAATTGTTCACCGTCAATTCAGAAATAGGTTTCAGATTTTAGGTTTCACTCAAATCGTGGTGATAACGATTTAAAGATCATGAACATAGATGTTGTGCAACCATAAACCTCAATGGTAATTTATGAGAATCTCAAGGGTTACATTGTATGAAAGTGAGGTTGATGGAGAAGTGTTAGAGATGGTTCCGAAGAGAAAATTGTACCTCTGCTATAAAATAGTGACCAATCAGTCAACTCTTAACTCATTGTGAGAAGAGTAAGATAGCTCAATGACTTATGTGAATATCAGCCTGATTAGGAAGAAACAATCGGATTGAAAGTTTCATTAAGGCTTCGAACATAGAGTCTCAGAGGCTTGGGTCAACATGCAGCAACATGCTTCTGGGGACACTTAGCTCGTACAAAGATTCAGAATTTCATAGCTATCCCATCGTTCTGAATTGAGGATTACACAAAGCGTGCCTGAAACGAGAACACACTCGAAAAATAACACACACACACACAAAATGAATAAAAATATTTATGCAGCTTTTGAATTTTTCTGAAAAAAAAATAAAAACAGAAATAGAGAAAAAAAAATTTAGGATTTTTGGATTTTCTGAAAAGAAACAAAAACGGAAATAAAGTAAATATTTTTGTGATTTTGGATTTTCTGAAAAAGAAAAGAAAAGTAATTTGGAAGCATAAATGAATAGTGACTTCTAAAGCATTCCGAGACTCGGAATCAATCGGAAGACAGTTAATATACAAAGTATACAGAGGCGTTTCGAAACCCAGATGATAAGTATGCTCCTAACTGTTCTGAATGCTCGCACCGTGAACAGTAACTTCCGATTATGAATGGGATTTCAGAACCGAATCAGCTTCTATCATTCCAAGACCTTGCAAATTATGATTGAATGTTGCTTCAGGTAAGGCCTTCGTGAAGATATCATCCAATTGATCAGAGGATCGAAAAAAATGCACTTCGGCGTTTCCATTCCCAAAATGATCCTTGATGAAGTGATATCTTAGTGCAATATGTTTTGTTTTCAAGTGTTGCACTCGATTATGACATATTTGAATTGCGCTTTCTGAATCGCAGTATAAGGGGATCCTCTTCATGTTTAGTCCATAGTCCCTTATCTGATTTTGAATACAAATAATTTGAGAAGTGCATGATGCGGTTGCGATGTATTCAGCTTCTGCAGTGGATTGGGATACACACGTTTGCTTCTTTGATTGCCAACTTACAAGCTTACCATCTAGAAACTGACATCCCCTAGAAGTTCTTTTACGATCGAGACCACATCCACCAAGATCTGCATCGTTGAATGTTGGAACAAAAGATCTTGATTTGGAAGGATACCAGATTCCGAGAGAGGTAGTTCTTTTTAGATATCGGAAGATGTTCTTCACAGCAGTCATATGGGGCTCACGAGGATTTGCCTGAAACCTGGGACAATAGCAAACAGAAAACATAATATATGGATGACTAGTTGTTAGGTACATTAAAGAACCAACCATTTGTCGATAAAGAGTTATATCAGCTGCAGGCTTATCCGAGGATGGAGTGAGCTTCGTTCTGAACGCCATTAGAACCTTGAACTTTGAATCTCCCACCATTCTGAATTTCGCTAGCAAGGTCTTCATATTGGCTTCTTGGTTGATGAAAATACCCTCCGAACTCTGTCTAATTTTTAAAACAAGGAAAAAGTTAATAGGACCCATTGAGCTCATCTCAAATTTAGTTTCCATCAAGTTTTGGAATTCAACTGTTAATCTAGGATTAGTGGATCTGAAAATGATATCATCAACATAAATTTGGAAAATCATCAGATGGTCACCATCTTTCTTGCAAAAGAAGGTTGGGTCGACCGAACCTTGTTTAAACTTAGATTGCTTTAAGAAATGAGTAAGGATTTCATACCATGCATGTGGTGCTTGTTTTAAGCCATACACAGCCTTATCCAAGATGTAGCAGTGATTTGGATACTTCTCATTTACGAAACGTGGTGGTTGTTCCACATAGACTGTTTCCTCTAATTCACTATTCAGAAACACATGTTTTACGTCCATTTGACAGACTTCGAAATTCTTGTGCGCTGCATATGCAAGGAAAATCCAAACAGATTCTAGTCTTGCAACTGGTGCAAATGTTTCTTCATAGTTTATTCCTTCCTCTTAGCAATACCCTTTTTACAAACAATCATGCTTTGTTCCGAATCACATTGCCTTCTTTGTCAAGCTTATTACAAAATACCCATTTTAATCCTACCATAGATGCATCCTTTGGGAGTTGGAATCAATCTCCATACTTTGTTGCGCTCAAACTCATTAAGCTCTTCCTGCACTGCTTGCACCCAATCAGAATGATCAAGAGCAATATTTATAGTTTTTGGCTCAATTTTGGAAATGAACGGATTAAACATGCAAAATTCCATTTTTGAAAATAATGCAGCTTGATTCGCTTTTTGTTGAACTCTTGTGAGAACTCCTGATGAAGCTTCTCCAATCACTTTAGATTTGGGATGATCTTTGGTCCACTTGGCCAATGGAGGGTAGTTCGGATCATAGGATGGATCCAATTCGGCATTTACATCTACAAATTCTGATTGATCGTTTGAGTCATTATTTTCATTTCCGTTCTCCCCTGGAAGTTTGCATGTGACTCTACGTTTGGATTTGGATTCTACCCCTGGATTGGAATATCAGTGTTGACTTCGAGATTTGAATCCTCCCCCTGAACAGGTGTATCGGTTGTGGAGGTTGAAGTAGAACCCTCCTCCTGAATTGGAGCATTATAAGCTTGTGGAGAAGGTGGATTTTCAGAACCCTTCGAAATGGGTGGCTCATTTTCAAGATCTTTGGAAACATTGTCAATGATTTTCTTCAACTCGTCTTCCTTATTAACTGGAGAATTTGATTCTGAATAAATGGCCTTTTCGGTCTCATCAAACAAATTGATGAATTCCTCATAAAGATTTGAAAAATGAATAGTCATCGGATTTGTTGAAGGAAATATTTCCTCAGCTTGACAATCAGCCTTCTGATACTTCTTTAGATAATTATCATCAAAGGTGACATAATAGGTTTCTTCTATATTTTTTGACTTTTTATTCAGAACCCTGTATGCCTTAGAAGTAAGAGAGTACCCCAAGACGATTCCTTCGTCTACTTTCACATCAAATTTGTTCCGTTGCTATTTGGAATTGAATATGAAACACCTGGAACCAAAGACATGAAAGAACTTAACGTTAGGTTTTCGTTTATTTAGAATCTCATAAGGTGTGATAAGGAATATCTTATTGATTAGAGAGCAATTCTGAGTGAAACAGCCAGTTCCGATAGCATCAGCCCAAACACAAAGTGGAAGGTTCGCAAAAGATAGCATAGTTTTTGCAGCTTCACTGAGAGATCGGTTTCGTCTTTCAACGACACCATTTTGCTGAGGAGTGTAAGGAGCACAGAAGTTGTGATAAACTCCCTTGTCAGCTAAGAATTCTTCAAACACTTGGTTTTTGAATTCAGAGTTGTTATCACTGCGAACTTTTCGAACTGGCTTTCGCAATTGAAGCTCGATCTGCTTGATGAAATCCTTTAACTTCGAAGTCGCATATGATTTCTGTCTAATAAAGTGAACCCAAGTAAATCTTGAAAAATCGTCAACTATAACTAGAATATACTTGTTACCACCAATTCTCTCGATGGCAGATGGACCATAAGATCAATATGCAACAGCTCTATTGGTTCGATTACTTTGGTATTGATAATAATCTAGTGACTTTTACGACTTTGCTTTCCTAGCTCGCATGTAGCACACATATGTTTCTTCTCAAACTTCAGAAGGAGTCCTCGCACAAGATTGCCAAGTACAAGTTTGTTGATGTCCTTGAAATTCAGATGCGAGAGCCTTCGGTGCCATAACCAACTGTCATCCAAATATGCTTTCGTAAGTAGGCAAATGGAAGGCTTTCCGGTGATCGAGTTTATGTTCAAAGGAAACATCTCTCCCTTTCTTTTGGATTTCAGAAGCACTGCCTTTTTTTCTTCTCAATGATTTTTGATCCCTCATCATCGAATGATACTTTCAGCCCTGTACCTACAACCAATTGAGAAACATTTATCAGATTATGTTGCAGGCCTTCCACATAGGCTACCTTCCGAATGGAGAATTCATCATTAGTAATCATGCCATATCCTTTAATATCTCCTGTGGCATTGTTTCCAAACCTTACTTTTCCACCGTCCTTCAGTGATCGAAATTCTCTCAGCTCTTCTCTCCTTCCTGTCATGTGACGCGGACAGCCACTGTCGATGTACCGTTCAGAATCGTACGGTTCGTCACTGATTACCTACAAAATTCAGAGAGATTTTGGAACCCAAACTTTCTTGGGTCATTGTGAGGTTTTCTTATAAACTGGAAAAGTTATGTTCGTATCAACCCAGAAGGTTCTTTTAAGCAAAACACTATTCTCTCCTCTAATATTTTAAAAACCTTCATTTTATTATCACAAATATTAACCTCAACATGAATTGTTTTTCTTTGAATAAAATCATTGTGTTTTTCAGCCATCTTCTTTTCAAAAGCCTTTTTCTCCTTTTTCAAGTTCGCTTCGAATTCCTCGAGAGAAATCTCTGGTTCCGAAACCACTTTATTTTTTCCATTAACATCCTTTGATGTGTTGACAGATTTGAAACATTTGTTTTTGGAGAATACTTAGTTTTCGGTTTTTCACTTGTATTAGAAACTTGTGGTTTTGACACCTTTGGTTGTGAAAAAGATTTAGTTTTGGTTTCTGAATAGGAGACAAATTCGTATTTTGAGTTGAAAACCTTTCTGAATTAACATAATCTTGATTTGAATTCTTGTTTTTCTAGAAACGTTTTCTCTCTTGCAAGTTCTTCCTATATCTAGCATTCAGTTGTCGTTTCTTAGCAATAAGTTCCTCAACTGACTTATGAATGTTAGTTATAGGTTTCTCCCTTCTAATAGGTGTGGCTGTTTGCTCAGATGATGTTTCACTAGGGACATTCTTTGTGCCACTCGGCCCTGCCAGGTCGTAACGAAGATCAACACGATTCAGAGGTTCCGAAACGTATTTTCCCTTCGTTTTCCATGAGGTCATTTCGGAAAGACCTTTTGTTTCATCCGAATTGTCTATTGGTCTAGACCAGAAAAATTCGACACAGCCATCAGCATTATCATAATTAACAATGGACTTTAGTTCTGACGTGTCGTTTTTGTTCAGTCCGGTTTTTATGAAAACTTGATTAGGGACAAATTGTATTTTCGGAAATATTGTGGCTTTTGCTTTTAAAACTTCGGAACTTTTATTTTCAACAAAACGAACAAATTCAATTGAATTTTCATAAATCAACGTTTTCTTTGGTTCAGCCTCATTTTGTACAAATGGCGAACAATCAATCTCATCCTCTACAGAAATCTCACTCATGTCACTTTCGTCGAATTCAGAAACGTTTTCAGTGTTAAAAGTATTTTTTGAACTCAGTTTTGTGCACGAGTCAAATTTTTGCACAGTATTAGATTTACTCTGTTCTTTATCATTTTCATCCAACATTTGTTTTAACATACTCTTATGTTCTTTGGACTGAATATATGCTTCTATGTTGTCAAGTCCAATTTTGTAAGATTCGGAAACATCATCAGATGAAACGATGGATTCATACTTATAGCACTCTGCATCGATTTCATCCTCTTTCAATTTGAGAAAGGGTAAAATCATTTTGTGCATATTTTTACCTATTTCACAATCAAGATGCAGTTGAGTGATATTGAAATATAAACGCTTTGCAATTAACAGAAAATATTTTGTTGTTTCAAAAGTGCTAAATTGTCTCTCTTAAGATAAATGACATCATCCTTTGACCTAGTTATCTCTAACTCCAACTTCTTTATCCATATCCTTCTCTCTTCACTTTTATTTGTTATCTTGTTGATTTGATCATTTAGGTTAGAATAACTCAAACGTGTTCTCTTTAAAATATCACTAAAATTTGAGACAATATAATTTAAATCATCTAATTCGGATTCGTAACGAGTAACATGAATATTAAGAGACTGGAGTATAGAGTGTACCTTGTTGATGACCTTCTCGCATTCACTCACCTGTTCCGGAAAAGGTCTTGCAGCAAAACAATTTTCAGAGGTTTGACCACTATCAGTTGCATAACCCCTCTGAACCATCAGACATCTTCCTCCGTACTCTGGGGCTCCAGAATTAACCAAAAAACATCCACCATGTGTGGGCTTCCGAACTTACTCATCCTCAGAATCTGTTGACCAGACTTCAACACGTCCAAACTCATCATCACCTTCCTGCACAATCGAATTAGGCTTTGCATTATTAGCACTCTTTTTCTTCCTTAGCTATTCTATCTTTTGAAGATAGTAATCTTCATCCTTCTCTTCATCCTTCTTTTCACTCATTCTTCTCAGCATACACTCTTGGCAAAATGATTCTTGCCATGTCAGTAGTTGCAATCATATCCAGAATCTCCCAACAATTTCTTCTCTTGTTTTTCTTCATCCTTTTGAGAGTTCTTAAAGCTCTCATCTTTTTGCTTGTCCAAACTGTAGTTTCCCAGTCTGTTCCTGTTCTTGCAATGTCCAAAGTTCTTTTTAGCAAACTTTTTGGGATTAGATACCATCAGAGTGTATTCCTCTTTCATAAGATCACAATCCGAGAGGTCGGATTCCGAATCTTCTTCAGCTACCTTTTTACCCTTCGCAATCAGGGCCAACGATCCCATGCTAGACACAATCTTCACATCCTTCGATACTTCATCTTCATGGGATCTTAGAATTCCCACAATCTTTGCCAAGGTATAACTCTTAAACTATTCATGAGCATTTACCGTGGACACTACAACTTTCCATTCCGATCTCAAACCATTCATAAACGTGACTTTTTGCTCTACTATTTCATGCCTAATTTTGTGTTTCAACATCCTACTTACAAGATGACTAAAACGATTGAATGTTTGATCAAGTTTTTCTTCTGGGTTTTGAACGAAAGCACCAAAATCCGATAGAAGCAACGTTTGAACTGAGTGTTCCAAATCTGCATCGCTTGAATAGAGCTCATTTAACCTATCCCAGATTTCCTTTGTCGTCTCACATGCACTCATCAAACGAAAAGTATCTAGAGGAAGAGTGAACCTGATTATTCTCATCGCCTTGATGTTGCTTAACAGGTTGTCTTTTTCATCTTGAGGAATATCTTTATTTTCAACAAGAATTGTGTTGTATTCGGCTTGAGTCTTGACTATCTTCCTTGTAGCCGTGTGGGAGAAAGTCTGATGCGTCATGGCCTCCCATATTGTGGTGCCATGATCTTCAATACCGAGAACATAGTCCTCAAAGTGCAGTGCCCAGACTTCATAATCCTGCGGAAAAAGGATTGGAATTCTGGTAGTAAACCCGATACTGTTGGACAGATTAAAGGAAAAAGTACGAGGATCTTCATCCTGCATGATGTTGATTCACAAAAACCTATATAGAATCATATGTGTAAAACAATAATCGATTTTAGGTCAAAACAAGGACCCAGATCTAACGTCTACAATCGATGAAAGCGATGAAGACGACAAGAACAGATCCACCAGAAACACAAAACCCTAATAATACTCGACAAAAGATTTGCATACGATTTACACAATCTCCTGCTCTGATACCAATTGTAGAAACAATGAACTTAAGATCGATAGATTCTAAACAGTAAAAAGAATCAAATAACATGAACAATGATCAAAGATGTGTCGAATGCTTAATATTATCAAAGATTTAGAAGAGTTCAACGTGAAATTTTCTGTAAAAGCTAAGTGGGCAATACAATTGATTAACCTTAGAACGATACATGCATGCACATTAAATAGTCTAACCCTAGCAACATAATGACGGATGGACAGGCCCAACCCGTTAAAAAAAGACTAATTAAGTACATAACAATTTTGACACAACACGTTAAATAACCCAACATTTAAATCGATGTGTTTTAAGTCACAAGTAATTAGATATGATTGTAGATATCCTCAATACCTTTTCGTGGATATATAGAACGTCGAAATCGGAGTTAGAACGAAGAAGTTATGACCGTTTGAAGTTTGGTCGGTTTTGGGTTAAGTTTAGTACGTTGGGCGTACAGAGGGGTGTAAGTTGGGCGTACTGGGGCACCATAAGTACACTGGGTGTACCAGGAGTACGTTGGGTGTACGCGATCAGTGCCCAAACCTTATTTTCGTGGTTTGAGACTTATTTAAGCTCCATAACTCCCCCAAACCCACTCTATTCTCAGCCTCCACCTCTCCAACACCCCTTCCATGAAACCCTAACCCTAGTTGAGCCTTGTGAGCTAAAAGAAGGTGTTTTTTTAGTGCTTTGGAGTTTGCATGGTGCACCATGGAGAAGAAGGAACTTCTTGGAGAAGTTTTGGTTGCATTGGAGCTTATAGATCTGGACCTTGTTCACCTTGATCTATCTTCTAGAGGTATAAACTTTTAATCTTGATGATACATTTGTTAGATCTAGCTAGTTTTGGATTTTATGAGTTTTTGGTCATTTTAGTGCATAAAGTTTAGATCTTGAAAGTTTGTGACCTTGTTATGGATAAAGTTGGAAACTTTATCCATCTAAACATCATTGTGATTCAGATCTGAAGGTTGGAGACATGGACTTAATGGATTAAGTTGAAAAATATGCATTTTTTGGTCCCCTTTGATACTTAAAGGCTAGATCTTGGTGGTTTTGACCATTCTAATAGATAAAGTTGGAAACTTTATCCATTATGGAGCTATTAGTATCCATAAAAATATGATCTGGATCCTTTTTATTCTTTCCATGAAAGAGTCATGATGTCTTAATGGATTAATAAGTTAAGGTTTTGGCTTTTGGGCTTTTTCTAGACATGGAAAGTCATAAAGGTGGAAACTTTATGACTTAGAATGATGTTGTGGGACTAGATCTAAGTGTTGGATGAAAGGGCTTAAGAGATTAAGCACTTAATGGAAAAGTGCCTTTTGGCCGAGTACGATGGGCGTACCTTTGGGTACACTGCGCGTACTTATAAGGATCTCGTCCCTAGATGGTGAGTACGCCGTGCAGACGAGCTGAGTACGTTGGGCGTACTCAACCTGAAGTTTGACTTGTTGACTTTGACTTCTGTTGACCGTCGACTTTTTGACCAAGTTTGACCTTGGGTCAAACTTGAGGGTTTTGGGCTATTAAATAAGATTTTATCTGGTTCTGGTATTAGTGGATTTGCGGGTGCAAGCAGTGCAAAAAAGGATCGTGTCGTAGTGTTTCAGGGTTCTTCGATTCAGGTGAGTCTTCTCCCGGTGCTCGTGAGTCGAATGCACCAATGTCGGCTCACTAAATTATGTATGTAGGATGCTAGTTGTCTTTGTGACTCTCGCATGTTTGTATGAGCATGTGTGGTAGAATAGTTGTATTTCTGATGATTAGCTGGGTCTAGTTGTTATTGTTGAGTTATGTTATTTATATGTGACTGAGACTGTTAATAGTCTCCAGGGTTGCTGATAACCCATCGGGCGTGCTATTAGCCCATTGGGGCTGCTGATAGTCTCCAAGGTTGTTGATAACCCATAGTTGTTTATTTTTGTTGTGTTGTGTGTGGTATTTTGGGGAACTCACTGAGCTTTGTGCTTACGATTTATGGTTTACATGTTTCAGGTTTTCTTATATTAAAGGAGGGGCACGACTCGATTGCATCGCATCAATGGGGGACTTGTGTACTTGATAACTTTTAATGATACTCTGATAAATGTTTTAAGATCTTTCAATTGTAAATTAAATAAATACTTAAAGTTTTAATCGGAAATTTTGGGTTGTAATTTGGGGAATTACAAGTTAGGTGGGTTGCACCTGATCCCACATCGGCTTGGAAGGAGAACGAAACATTTCCTTATAAGTGGTGTGGATACCTTCTCTGTCACAACGCGTTTTAAAGCCTTGAGGGCAGCAGATCCCATAAGAACTTTGCAGTTAAGCGTGCTCGGGCGAGAGCAATTCAAGGACGGGTGACCCCCTGGAAAGTTTTTGTGCCGAGAGCCCATGCAATATTGTATTTAGAAGGTGACATAACAATTAAATGACAAAGATGACACTTCTAATTCTACTACAATTTATCTTAAAAGCTCGTTGGAACCTCTAATAATCTCATTATAATGTCTCGAATAAGATTAAAAGCTGTTGATGCTATAACCTTTCAAGAAAAGCAACTTCATTTTATCCACTACTTCATGAAAATTGTGTTATTTATGCAAGTGTTAAAATATGTACCTCGTCACTAGAAAATGTTGATCGTGACATATCATTATCAAGAAGATTGTCATCTTCTCTTTGACTGACACATGCTTGCTATGCTTTAACGGTTTTGATTTTAAAACGTGTGCATTGAACACATGACATGTTTGACAACTTGATACATTGTGTATATTATTCCCCATTCAATAGCTCTGAAGTATGTGATATCCAATCACGGTGGATGAATCATACATTTTTTTTTGTTTCATGTTTATTGACGGAAAAGCAACTACGAGTTTTGTAGATGACAATGATGAACATATAACTTTTTTATTACAATCTATGGTCACTCGCTTAATAATTTTTGTTGTTTAAATTTTAAAACGTGTAACACTAATATAACAAAAACAATACGAGTTCTAACTATTAACTCCAAATTAGTGTAAGGCTTATCCCTATAAATTATAAATTCTTTAAAATAAAAATGAAATAATTAGCATCTTCCGTGTGCCTTTTTTATGATTAATTATTATTTATTTGATTATTTATTAGTTAACCACACTCCATATTAATAGATTTTTTTTTTCTAATCAATTTCTTGATATATATTATACGGTCAATATACTTTTAAGTATTTTATATCTATATCTAATTAACATCTTTTAGTTTAATATTTAATTTTAAATATTTATTAATTATTTATTTATTTATGTTAACTATTTAATCTTATTTTATTTACAAAATATAAAATTTATATATATATATATATATATATATATATATATATATATATATATATATATATATATATATTCAATGTTTCTTTATAGCAAATAAGGATTTGATATAATTGTATTTATTTTTTACTTTATTTTTTGTTTTATATCATTTCAGCGTTTATAAAAGGATATTGATTATGATTTGTGTAAAAAACAATTAGTTTTATAAAAGAGTTTTATCTATAAAATATTTTAGACATACGAGAATAATTACTTGAATTTATAAAAAGTAAAACTATTATAAAAAGTTAACTATTATATAATATATCTGATTAGAAATTAAGTTAATAAATAATGATGTGTCAATTTTTTTTTAATAATAGCATAAATCAACCTATGATCTAACAAAAGTACAGTTAAAAAATTCGATTCTGTTTAAAAGTCATATCTTTTACAAAAGTACCTTTTACACCAACTTGTTTTATTAGTTTCGTTGATGCTTCTTTAAGAGGGTATTTTAGTATTTCCATAATGATTTAAATCAAGTTTAGGAGATTAAACAATAGCAAATTAGCAATCCCGCCACCGTCAACGGCACGCCTCCACCCTACGTTATTTTTCTTTCCATTTCATGATTAACTAAACTTTATAACCTTTTTACATTATAATATAGTATCAACTTTTTAAATTGAAGACACCATATATTCTATTTTTTACATATATTTATAGTAAATTGAAGACACCATATATTCTATTTTTTACATATATTTATAGTAGTCACCTATAATAATAGCATATTTAATTAACTCGATTCACTAAAAGTTAAATATCACAATTAAATATGTATAATCGAAACAATTTTCTTATAATTACAATTTAATAGTCTTAAGAGATTTAAAATACAAAATGGACCCCAATGATTGGCATCAACAACATTCCAATTCCATCAAGAAGTTATTTAACCTCATCCAATAATTCATATATCACGTTACATCATCCTTATTTGTCTATAATTATTTGTTCTTACTCATTTTGGTTATTTCTTAATAAATCGATTCATATACCTACAAGACTTATAATATATTTTTAACTTATGATTTAATAAAGATAGATTAACAAAAATAACGTAATTTCTTAATGGTTTAACAAAAAAATAGCCAAAAATTATTGTTTATACAAAATTAGTCAACGAAACCATAGATGAGGCAAACACGTCTGCATTTTCATCTTCTTTACGGAATCGATATCTCACCAGCGATTTCATGTTATCTATAAAAATATTATTTTGTCAATTTTTGAAGACATAGCTTATGGTCATCTGCAGTTTCCTCTCAAGTTCCACTTGTTTAACTTGTGGTTTTATTCATTTATTTTATTTATTTTTAATTATGGACTCATCTGAGGTTTCATGAGCTCATCGATTTCCTTGCATAGCATTAAGAACAAAATCGTAGATGTACAAGTCGTCGACGCAATGACATGTAATAGAGAGTTGTAATACCGAAGATGACCATGGCCTTATCTGCGATTTTGTTCATTTTTTTCGATCTCCAACAAAAAAATGTAACACAACCCTATTACAATCGTCCAATATAATCAAAACAAACACAGAAAGCTATAGATACAAATTGTTAATCAGAACTTCATTAGAAAGTTTCCTAGCTTGTGAATGTGAAAATTAGATTGAATTTTTTTTTAACTTTAAATATAGTGGGTGGCTAATTGCCTCGAAGCTATTTCTGAACAAACCCTAAATTTTGGCTATTTTTGACTAAATCATTAAAAATTAGGGCATTTAATTTAATAAAAGTTAATATCGATACAATCTGATCAAAACGATAGATTGCGTAATTAAAATCAGTTCGATTGGAAGTCAAAAGGCGCAGGCACAGGAATTAGTTGGACCTTGAGCAATTAAAGCGAAATGAGCAAATTTACTCACTGCAACTGAAACGGCACCGTTAGCTGGGGAACTTTTAAGTATTTTTATTATATTAAAAACAATTAATTACAAAAATGCTATAGGTTCTGGTGGAACTCTGTAAAAACAAAAATAAAAATCTAAATAAATACTATACGCTAAAAAGGTTGTACCTTTCCACACTCGCTGTATACCGAAGCCTCTATAGAATACGAACAAATATGATTCGTAACATCAATATCTATATTGTTATTTCCACGCCGTACAACTGTATTATTTGCTATTGACACTCCACTGAGTGAACTCGCCTCCGGTATTGCCTCGGCCGAGGCAACCAGGTGAATGCTTTTCTGTAGAAACTCGTTTGTGGCGAGTCGACTCAAAAGCAATGACTCGGTAATAGAAGTTTTCTTCTTGTTGTGCAGCTGCTGTGTTGTTGCTCTGACGATCTCCGTCAGCATTGCGGCGGAGAAACGTCGGACGCCCCGTGCTCCACCCATTATGACGGCCGGATTGATGGTTTTCTCGTGGGCTTTGTCGGAGATTTTGTGGTTGTGTTTGGTGGGTGTTGGAGTTGGGGTTGATGACAAGTAAACTGATTCGGGGGTCCGGTTCCTGACTCGGACGAGTGGGTCTCCGAAAAGTAAAACCTCCTTGACGTCAACTAACATCACGTGCTTGAAGTTCCGACGAAGGCGCCCTAGGATCATGGGGTACGACGCCCACCTTCTTAGACTCATCGGGACGTGATCGAGAAACCCGGATAACGAGTTTTCCGGGTCGAGCTCACCGACACCAAAACCCACCACTGCTCCATAACTCATTCGAGTCAACTCAGTCCCACCACCATTGCTGGAATTCAAATTAGAATTGCTCTTGATTTTCCGACCCCAGATTGGTTCTCCTTTTTCCGAATCCTTCTTCCCGGATTTCACGAACTGGGTCACGTCGAAACTCGCCGGAAAATCCGATAAGTTGCTCCCATTATTCAATTCTGCTTTATACCGACGAATCAGTTTCAGAAACAACTTATTTTCTTCTCGAATAACACTATCTGAAGAATCCGGTGTGGTAACTGAAGGGAAGATGAAGAGAAGGTCTGATTTCGTGTGCAAACCAGACCTGTGAAATGCTCGTAAGAAAGTTTTGAGTTCTGTGAATGTCACAGACTCCGTAACGTGACAGAGAACGAGGTCATTCATGTGACTGGTACCTCGTGAATAGAGAGTACCTAGTCTTTGTAAAGCGTGTGAATGAGAGGTAGGATTTTTTGAAGGGTGGGTTTGGGAGAGATGCCGGCGATAGTGATGAGAGGATCTGATGAGGTTGTTATTGGGTTCAAAAGTGGAGAGGGTGAAGAGGAGGAGAGTGAGGAAGATGAGGAGAGCACAAATGGAGATGGTGGATTGAGCTTTGGCGAGGATATGAGTGGAATTTGTGCGTTTGAGGAGGGCGTTAATGGTGGGAGATTTGAATGGTGATGAAGAATTGAAATCCTGATGTTGATGATGATCATGGTGTTCTTGAGGGAAGAACACCAAGAAGAAGCCCATTCCCCAACCTTCACCGGCACCACCAGCGGCAGGAGGAAGACCGCTGCCGCCGAAACTAGCTCTCTTGGTGAGCTTGGCCGTGAATCCCATTGTAGATTGTGGGATTTGTAAGAGTTGGTGTTAACTTAGAAAGGGATTGCTTTTGCAAACACCCTGTGCATATGTGTTTGTGTTTAACTTGTCTATTTCTGTCTCCCTTTCTCTGTCACTCTCTTAAATGCACGAGTAGACAAAAACAAAGTGATACCCGTGGCAAAAATGTCTGATTTATTTGTGGTCTAAAGTTGTAAAAATACAAATAGTCAATCAAAAAAAAAAAAAATTAAAACGTTTTAAAGTAAATAACATTAATTTTGAATACAATTTATGATAAAAAAAAATTATTAAAAAACAGATAAATTTACCAACACATAACATTTACTTAAATTAAATAAAATATAAAAGATTAATCATTGCAAAAGTTGAAGGACTAAAAAAAAATGCAATTTATGATAATTTTTAATTATGTTTACAAAATTAACTTACAGCTAAAAGTTATATTATAATTTTTATTAGTATAGAAGCATTTGTTAAACTAAGGGGTGTTTGGCTTGTCTTTTTTATAGGCAAAAGTACTTCTTGAAAAAGTTACAAAAAGTCAAGTTTTCCTAACTTTTCCAAAAAATCAGTTTTCCTTCTATCTAAAATCCAAAAAGTAACTTTTAAAATGTTTTTACCAAACATCTTTTAGCCTTTATCTTTTCCAAAAGGAACTTTTGTCTCTCAAAAAGACAAGTCAAACACCCCCTAAATGTAAGATTAAAAAACTACATTTAAATAGTTTTGGATTATAAGTATTTTCTATTTAAAATAAAAACTTTAAGTTTATACTTACAATAATGGTTTTTATTAATTATTTTTCTTTAAACCAAAAAATTAGAAAAAAAATTAAAGGTTTTAAAAACTTCGTATTGAACACAGAATATATATATATATATATATATATATATATATATATATATATATATATATATATATATATATAAAAGAACTAATAATGATTCATGTTAATTTTCTAGAATGTTTCTTTTATACGTGACACTTTCTAAAATATCTATCATTTTTTTCCTGTAACAAATCAACTTTTATTCAAAATTCGAAAATAAAAAATTTTATCCTAATAACAATTAATCAATTACCAATTCACGGTTTGTTTTTTTTTTTTTTTTAATTTATGACATTTTCAAGCATGACTGTTTAACATAAATTGTAACGTCCTAAACTCCAGAATAAAATTTTTATTTTTAAAATAGAATAAATACCCATTTTTAAGAAAATTACATACATGTCAAACCATTTGTTCATAAACCATTATTCAAAAATCAGAGTTATAAAGAAGACATTGCGGAATCTCGAATCATATATCAACCCACATGCACATAACATACAAGCATACCAACAAGATTCACGAAGACAACATGCAAAAAACGTCACCTAGTGTCTTATAGTATAGTGAGAAAACTCACTTGAATGAAGAGCTAAAATCCACTACTTAGATTCCCACAGAATCAGCTACACGAACCTCCTAAACCAAACACAAGATAAATCTTAGAATATAGCTCAACACCCTCTCCAAAATTGGCCAAAAGTCAAACTTGTCAAAAAGTCAACGATCAAAGTCAACTCATGTGACCTTCACTTCGTGGCAATTCCTCTGCCATGTTGTGGTCATGTTTAGACAAAACATACGCGTTTCAACATGCCACCACGTAGTGAACCTTCCGTGGCCACGTCGTGGTTTTGGTCAGAAAGATTTTTCTTCATTAAGAGCATAATCCTTATGGACCCAAAACTCATATCATCAGATTTGGTTCGTAATAGCTTCATAATGGAGAAAATTTCCAACTTTATCCATTAGGATGGTCCAAACAACCAAGATCTAGTATTTAAGTCTCAAAGGGACCAAGAATGCATCTTTCTCAACTTAATCCATTAAGTCCAAGTCTCCAACCTTCAGATCTGAATCAACATGATATTTAGATGGATAAAGTTTCCAACTTTATCCATAATAATGTCTCAAACAGTCAAGATCTAAACTTTAATACACAAAAATGACCTAAATGACCAAGATAACTTGCATGGCTGAAAGGGAAGGCAAAAGATCATAACTTTCCTAGTCCATGAGATCCAAGAAGCATTCTAAAATGATCAAAAGGTGTTAGAGTCCAATCAACTCCAGATCACCCATAAAATGGACCAAAAGTGCCAAAAACCACAAAATGAAGAGATCTAAAGAACTAAAAAGCAAGATATGAACTTTATACTCATAATAGTCCATAAATGGGGTGAGTTTGATGGATCAAAGTTTAAACAACATTCCTTGCAACCAAAAGAACCTTCTTAATCTTTAAGCTTCATCAAAATACCACCAAAAACATCCAAAAGATGAGAGATGAGAGGGGAGGAGCTCAAAGGGCGGCCAAGGTTGCTCTTAAGGAGTTTTAGGAGTGATGGAGGCTAAGAAAATACCATAAAACATGAATCCTTACCTTTATATACCTTGATCCTAAAAAATCATGGGCTTGGGATGCACAGTTTTCTCCTCGTGACAGCCTGCTTGTCACCTCGTGATGACTCATCACGTCATGACAACATGCTGACGATGGGTTTTCACCCAATTCCACTCCAACTTCAACCAATCATAACTTCTTCGTTTCAACTCTGTTTTCGGCGATCTTTATATGCATGCGAAGGTATTGACAAACCCCACAATCTTATTTAATTACTTTTGAATTTATACTTGTACAAATAAAACCATAATCCATGCAAGGAGCATAAAATATTGTTTTTCCCGTTTTACCCTTTTGCTTCAATGCACAATTCGAGGGCTTTAATCACTTAACCTACATTATCAACATCCGATAGAGTCTAAACTCTATTTCCTTGAAGCCCAATGTCTTTACATGATCGAATTACGGTCTACAACCCCGAAATAAGAAACATCCTGAAATTGGATGTTACATAAAAATTGAAATTTGTTCATTTTTTCGCGAATATAGAAAATTGGTAATTCAGATATTTGGTGTTTTATTTTTGTTTTAGACATTTTTTTTCTATAGGTTTTGTCAACTATTTTTACTATCACATCGTTGTACTTTTTCTAATTACAACTTTGTACTATCACAACATTGTAGTTGAAACATCCAAAAATTTTACTGCCAAATTTAAACTTTTCAACCATAAATAAAAGTCAAATAGTATTGTTTACAAAAATGTTTTCAAATCAATATCCATCAGAGTGTCCCATAAACAGATCATAATATAAGGATGAGGAGCGGTACGGTCACGCCTTCGCCTTGCCACGATCTCCTGAAGTACCTGAAACAATAAACTGAAAACTGTAAGCCCGAGGGCTTAGTGAGCTACCCCCAAAATACCAATACCACACTGACAATACCATGTCAGCAACAATCAGTCAATCAATCAATCAATCAACATGCATACTGGGCCATCGGCCTGACCGGACCGCCCTACTGGGCCTACAGTCTATCTGAATCCATCCCGAGCCTTCGGCATGACTAGTCCGCCTCGTGGGCCTGCAGTCTCACCGGACCGCTCATAGGGTATGTTGGCCTTCAGCACAAAGCAGGACCGCCTCAACCCAACCAACAAGTAAATAACCATGTTCGCATAACTATCACATACTGACATATACAAACATCAAACATAACTGTCACACTGATCATCAATCATAAAATCCTCTCGTAACTAGAGTACCGACCTAGCAGGTCACTAACATACCAATCCTTACGGATCATAAAAAACATAACATACTGTCTACCCTGATTCCGATCTAGCAGATCAAATCCATATGTAGCATACCATAACAATAACAACTAAAGGGTCGGCCTTGGTGCCGTAGACCCTATCGATATAGTGAGGATAACTCACCTCGCAGATGTCGAATCGAAAGGTAAACTCTAACTCTCGGATCACTTGACACAGGCTCCACCACCTATGACCATAGTACAATATACTCATAAGTCCTTAACTCTATAAGGTACTCCATAACCCACCAGTCAACCCCTGGTCAAAGTCAAAGTCCTCAGTCAAGGTCAACAGTCCATGTTGACCCCAACTCGCCGAGTACCCTCGGCTACTCGCCGAGTTCCTTGAAGCACAATCCAACTCGCCGAGTCATCGGGGTGACTCGTCGAGTTGCTTCGATTCTCGTTCAAACTTTAAGGCCACCCGTCGAGTTCCCTCCTTGCAACTCGACGGATACACACGCATACATATCCTAGGGAAAACTCATCCGACTCGCCGAGTTGTTCTTCAACTCGTCGAGTCTTATGGTAATCTTCATCGGACTCGCCGAGTTGTTCATCCAACTCGTCGAGTCCACGGCCATCTTCATGTGACTCGCCGAGTCAACCTTGCGACTCGCCGAGTCCATTCAGTCCCTTTTCCATACAGACTTGTTTTGAGCCATGCAGCGGCTCCAAATCACAGATCCAGGCTTCTAGGGCATGCTTATCACGTAAAGTTGCAAACTTTACGTGCATGCATGGCTATAAAGGCTCTAAATGCCTATTTTAAGTTCTTAATGGAACTTTATGCTCAAAAGGGACCTCAATCATGACCAAGACTGTAACTTTATACTTATAGAATCCAAGGAGGGTCCAGATCTGAAGTCACAATCTCAGATCTAGCCCATAGCTCATCTTTCCAACTTAATGTCTCACCAAAACCCTAAAACTCAGCCAATAGAAGAGATTCACAAGGAAAAGGTGATTTGGTTACCTCCAGAAGATGATAACTGAGATAAGAGTTGATTTCCACACTCTACTTGCTCCAATCTCCTTCTCCTTTAAGTCTTCTCCCTCCAAAGATTCTCTTTTCAAGCTTCAATCACACAATGGGCACACACACACGTATTAGGGTTTTAAGGGGCTCTCAAAGACTGTAAAGAGGCCAAAGGAGGCTGAGGTTCCTTTAAATAGGGGTGCAAACCCTGGGATTTAGGGTTTCATCTGCCAGCTCCTACTCGCCGAGTCCCAATATGGACTCATCGAGTAGGTCACTTAACACGCGATCCTGCCCCGCTGCTACTCGACGAGTAGGTCAACCAACTCGTCGAGTAGGTCAACCAACTCGTCGAGTAGAGCTTAACCTAAAAATCTTATTTAAACAATACCTGAAAATTGGGGCATTACAACTCTCCCCCACTTGAACTAGACTTCGTCCTCGAAGTCCGTTGGAATAAACAATGTCGGGTAATGCTCGCACATCTCCGCCTCCGGCTCCCATGTCCACTCGGATCCCCTCCGATGTTCCCACTGTACCTTTACTAAAGGTATTTCCTTGTTCCGTAGGATTTTCTTCTTCCTTTCCAAAATAGCTACAGGCCTCTCCATATAGTTCAGACGCTCATCGACCTGAATATCATCCAACGATACCACTGCCTCCTGGTCCATGATGCATTTCCGCAATTGCGAAATATGAAATGTGTTGTGGATCCGGCTAAGTTCCTCCGGAAGCTCTAGCCTATAAGCCACCCTACCAACCCTAGCAACAATCCTGAACGGCCCGATGTAACGGGGACCCAATTTTCCCGTTTTCCTGAAGCGGATCACTCCCTTCCAGGGTGAGACCTTCAGGAGAACGATGTCACCAACCTGAAATTCCAGCTCAGATCGGCGTCGGTCGGCATAGCTTTTCTGTCGAATCTGAGCGGTCTGCAATCGCTGTCTAATCTGTTGTATCATCTCGGTAGTTTGCAGAACTACCTCTGTTCGACCCATCACCCTGTGCCCAACCTCTCCCCAGCAGACTGGGGTCCTGCACTTCCGCCCATACAACAGCTCGAAAGGCAGGGCGCCAATACTGGAATGGTAGTTGTTGTTGTAGGCGAACTCTACAAGCAGTAGGTGGGAATCCCAACTCCCACCGAAATCAATGACGCACGCCCTCAACATATCCTCGACGGTCTGGATGGTCCGCTCACTCTGCCCATCAGTCTGCGGATGGAACGCCGTACTAAAATGCAATCTCGTTCCCAGTTCCTCGTGGAACTTCTGCAAAAAACGGGAAGTAAATCGGACATCCCGATCGGAAACAATGGAAACTGGAACCCCATAGCGAGAGACAATCTCGCGGACGTATAAGTGGGCCAACTTCTCTGTCGGCGAACTCTCCCGTATGGCTAGGAAATGGGCACTCTTGGTCAATCGATCCACGATGACCCATATAGCATCAAACCCCTTTTCCGTCTTTGGCAACTTCGTGATGAAATCCATCGCGATCCGTTCCCATTTCCACATGGGAATCTCCAGAGGCTGCAGCTTACCATGCGGCCTCTGGTGCTCGGCCTTGACCATCCTACAGGTCAAGCACCTCTCAACAAACCAAGCGATATCTCGCTTCATGCCAGGCCACCAATAACTCGAACTCAAATCACGGTACATCTTGGTGGCTCCCGGGTGAATAGAAAAACGAGACTTATGAGCCTCCTCCATCACTGTCTGTCGGACCCCTTCGGACATTGGAACCCAAACCCGACCGTAACGGGTCAACAATCCACGGCTATCCTGAACAAACCGAGCGCTTTCGCCCTTAATCTTCTCCAACTTCTAGTTTTCCGGCCTCATACCCTCAATCTGAGCATCCCTGACCAAACCCACCAGCGGGGAATCCACCGCTATCCTCATACACCTGGCTGGGGTCGAGGACCCAGCTGACTTGCGGCTCAGAGCATCCGCAACCATGTTCGCTTTACCAGGATGGTAAAGGATCTCACAATCATAGTCCTTGACTACATCCAGCCACCTGCGCTGCCTTATATTCAGGTTTGGCTGATCTATAATGTGTCTCAAACTCTTGTGATCCGTGTATATGGTACAACGGACCCCGTACAGATAGTGCCTCCAAATCTTGAGAGCGAAGACCACCGCTCCCAACTCAAGATCGTGCGTGGGGTATCTCGTCTCATGCGGCTTTAGCTGCCGCGATGCATAAGCTATCACTCATCCCCTCTGCATGAGGACTGCCCCTAAGCCTGTGATGGACACATCACAAAATACCACAAAATCCTCCACTCCCTCGGGGAGTTTTAACACCGGCGCCTCGCATAAACACTGCCGGAGGGTCTCAAACGCCCTCTGCTGCTCCGGGCCCCACCGGAAATCCACTCCCTTCCTCGTTAGACGAGTGAGGGGTATGGCAGTCTTGGAGAAATCACGAATGAATCTCCGATAATACCCTGCTAAACCCAGAAAACTCCTGATGTCTGAGGGAGATCTCGGAGTCTCCCACTGCCTAACCGCCTCCACCTTGGCCGGATCGACCAAAATCCCCTCCTGGTTAACGAGATGTCCGAGGAACTGAACCTCTCGCAACCAAAACTCGCACTTCGAGAACTTGGCATACAGCCGTTCTCGTCGCAGTACCTCCAGCAGCTCTCTGAGGTGCTCCTCGTGCTGCTCTCGGGTCTTGGAATATACCAAGATATCATCTATGAACACAATGACCGAGCGATCGAGCATCGGTCTGCAGACTCGGTTCATCAGATCCATAAACACCGCTGGCGCGTTGGTAAGCCCAAACGGCATCACCACGAACTCGTAATGACCATAACGAGTCCGAAACGCGGTCTTCTCCACGTCTTCCTCCCTCACCCTGACCTGGTGGTATCCTGATCTCAAATCAATCTTGGAAAACCAAGATGCACCCTGCAGCTGTGACAATCGTCAAATTTCGGTCAAGTCAAAGTCAAACAAAGTCAACAAGTCAAACCGGTCAACTCCAATAACCCTTGTATGTTAGGGTTTACGTTATGTAATCACTATACAATTCGCTATTTTTAATGAGAAATCATCATTTGGAAAGTTCATGTGTTTGATTTTCCTTAGCCTTAACAGTGCTAAACAATGAACCAAAGCGATAAAACACTATTGCACAATCATCGAGATTGTGTACGACACTAAAACACGGTTTAACGGGGTTTACGAACCTTGCGTTGTGAAGCCGGACACTCAAATTAATCACAAACGAAACCTCTCTAAATCGTTTTCACTCTATCTCTTTCTATTTGAAATCTCTCCCAAATCTCTCTCAAAAGTTACTTTAACTTTTTGTAATCATTTGGGTCATATCGACCCTTAACCGGGTCAAAAATCGCTTGAAACGGGGTAAAAACGGGTAAAAGAAGCCTCTCAGGACCGAAGCCTCTCATGAGAAGCCTCTCAGGACCGAAGCCTCTCATTAGAAGCCTCTCAGGACCGAAGCCTCTCAGGACCGAAGCCTCTCATGAGAAGCCTCTCAGGACCGAAGCCTCTCATTAGAAGCCTCTCAGGACAGAAGCCTCGCATGAGAAGCCTCTCAGACAGCCCATGCGAGAGGTCTCGCAGACGGCCCCTTTTTACCGGTTTTTCGACTACGACTTCGTTTTAACTCCGTTTTTCATTATTTTAACGTGGGATTTTCACCAAAAACTTTATTTTATAAACTAAGGCCCCAAAATATATAAATCTCCAGGGTTTTTATAAAAATATATTAAAAGAATTAGTGGTTGAACTAATTATTGAGGGAATATTTGCTTTTCCTTAATTTATGGCAAAAGCAAACCACCACCACCTCACTCTATGATTAGCCACTCTTTCCCACTACCCCTTGTCTCCTTAGTGGACCTTTACACCCAATCTCCAGCTCTTCCCACGTTCTAAGAGCTGGAGGATTGATCCTCTCTCCTCATTCTCCATAAAGTTCTTTCATTCTACACTTAGCAACCAAGAACATTCTCCAAAATTCTCTCATCTTTTCTCTCAACTTCAAGAACTTCAAGGCTTTCTCTAGGGATTTCTTTCTTCAATTAGTAAGTATCTTCATCATTCATATAATTATTACACTCCATTCTACTCAAATCATTGATATCTTACACAAATTCCATCTTATTCGGTGTTAGATTCTCGAATCATCAAGACATCTTCTTAGTGTTCTTGGGTTGAATACTTCCTCTCTCTCACTTTCATCTACTGAAACCACATAAGGTGAGTTCATACCCCTACATTTACATGTTTTTCTTAAGTTTTAAGGGGGGAATACAAGTAAAATCATCAAGAACACAATTAAATTTTTTCTATCAGATTACATCAGAAAAGATGAACTTTGATCACGGACTGTTTTGGTCAACTTAAATATTTTAGTTTTCAAAACTGTTCCAGGTGCAAGTAATTCAAACTCTTAGCTTTAAAATGGCTACTTGCACATCTCCATATGATTTTTCTACAATTTATGGTGATTTTTACAAAACTGCCTATCATTTCAGAGGCAAACCCGGACCAGTCTGTGATTATGAACATTTTCACCTCTGTTAGAGATCACTAAAAATCATGATAAAATTTACGAACAAACTAGACTCATATTCCAAACTCTCAGAATTTTTGGATTTGGATTTAGAGCTTTGATGATTTTTCTATAAATTTTCTAAGAACAGTAACAGAAACTGTATACAACAAAAAGTTGCTGTCAATTTCATTTCACCTTGTAACATGTTGAGCAAGGTGTATATCTTTATGTGATTATATGTTATTGCAATATATGACATTTTATCTTAATATTTAGACACACATCAGTTTACAAATGGATTTGGACATATAAAATATAAAGAATAACAAGTGATTATAATCAAAGTACAACCGATACATTCAAACATTTAATAAACTATTTTGAATATAGTTTGCATACATTACTACGTACTACCCTTGGTTGATAAACTATAATAGGTATAGTTTATGATACATTACATAACACATACATTTAAAAAGGGTACATTTATACAAAGGATATTTTCACTAAGCAAGGTACGGCCATACGGTACCAAGTTTTCATAACACGTAATTCCGTTAATGACTTTGTGAGACATTTACTTCAAATTACCATTAAGTCCTGTATTGTAACCAGAGTCTCCTTGAGGGAGAGCGTGATAGTTGTGTATAGATCTATATTGGGTTTGAAAAACCCACACCTAAACTGCATGCAACAGTTAGACCGATAGGTCTGGGGTGACAAATGTCATAACATTTCCGACGCCTGAAGAACGTCGTTTTAGGCAACCTTGGTCATAGTATGGTTATAATAAACTCACATAAAGTATTAATAAACATTGGAATTTACGGGAACTTCATTAAAATTTAACGAGTTTATGTCGATTTAAACTTGCATTGTTTTACTATAAATATGACAAATTACTTGTACATTTCGGTCTTTGGGTTTTAAGACTACATTTACACATTAAGGAAAATATTGGATTTTCTAACACAAATACTACTTTTACAAACGAAAGGCTTTTAATAATACCAAACAAAAGCTTATGAACTCACCAACCCTTGTGTTGACACTTTTTCAAACAACTTGTATTCTCAGGAAATCATTAAACAGGTAACCAAGTGCATTTGAGGATGGGACGCTAAGGCGTCTACTATTTCATATTTTGTCAACATAATGTAATTGATTCGTAAACATGTAATTCATACAATGATGTAACTTTTTCAATTATATATATGTTGGTTGGGTTTGCTTGAATTACTATTACAATTGTTGTTATGATACTATACATGAAGTCCTCCACCCCCGGATATTTCCGCCATCCTTGGTTTGGGGGTGTGACAGCAGCTGATCGAAAAGATCGTCTATCCTTGGAAGCGGATAACGGTTCTTCACCGTTAACTTGTTCAGCTCCCTATAGTCAATGCACATCCTGTGCGAACCGTCCTTCTTCCTGACGAAAAGGATCGGTGCTCCCCAGGGTGAACTACTCAGACGAATAAACTGCTTACCCAGCAGCTCCTGCAACTGAGATGACAACTCCTGCATCTCTGGCGGTGCTAGTCGGTATGGCGCCTTAGCGATAGGGGCCACACCCGGCACTAGATCAATCCTAAACTCGACCTGCCTCTCCGGAGGCACTCCGGGCAACTCCTCCGGAAACACGTCAACAAACTCTCTAACTACTGGGACCTCCGAAACCGAGGGCTGATCCCTAGTCCGCGTATCTACCACATACGCCAAATAACCGACACACCCGTGTTGTATGTACTGTCGAGCCCTGGCTGCCGAACAAAACCCTGATCCCAACCTGGTTCCCTCACCATATACTACCAGTTCTCCCCCACTTGGGGTTCGAACCACCACCCGCTGTCCCTCACAGTCGATCATGGCGCCGAAACGGCTAAGCCAATCCATCCCTACAATCACGCATACATACCCCTTGGGGATAGGAATCAAATCTATCGGGAAGGACACCCCGAAAATCTCCAACTCGCATCCCCGGTAGACCGAGGAAGCAGAAACCCCGTGCTCGTTGGCGATCGAAACTCACAACGGACACTCAAGATCATCTATCGGCACACTGAACCCTCCAGAGAAGGTCCGAGATACAAACGACCGACTCGCCCCCGAGTCAAATAATACCAAAGCGGGCAAAGAATTCACTAAAAACGTACCTAACCACAGGTACAATCAATAAGCATAACACCAATACAATAACTGAGACAGAGAATAGAAACGTACCAGCAACCACATCCGGTGCTGCCTTGGCCTCCTCGGCCGTGAGTTGGAAGGCGCGACCCTGAGCCTTCGGAGGCTCCACCCTGACTGGCCTCCCATCTCCAATCCTCACAGTGGCTGGCGCGGGACCCTGTGCCGACTTGGCGGCGAGCTGCGGACAGTTGGTCTTCACATGACCAACCTGGTGACAATGGTAACAAATCCGCAGATCTGCTGGAGAGGCGGACTGACGGCAGTGCCTGGCATAGTGCCCCTCCTTGCCACATTTGTGGCACCCACCTCCTGCTCTACAAACTCCCGAGTGAACCCTAACACACTTTCCACAAGTGCGGCTCTGCTGACCCCCAGACCGTGCATCAGCGGTCTTAGACCGCTTAGGCGTCGGCTGAGACTGTGCCGGTGCCTGATGCTGCTCCTTCAGCTGCAGCTCTATCTCCAACTCACGCCGCCACGCGGCTTCCTGTAGATCCAGGAGGGTCTCACAACGCTGTGTAGCCACAAACTGTCGTATATCCATCTTGAGCATACTCTAGATAACGAGTCATCTGAGACTGATCTGACGCAAACTCCGGGCAAAACATAGCCCTCTCAGTGAACATCCGGGTAATCTCCATCACAGACTCCCCATCCTGTCTCAATGTCAAAAACTCCTGAGCAAGCCGCTCCCGTTCCACGCGCGGAACGTAGCAGGTGCGAAACATATCCCGGAACTGCTCCCAAGTAACAGCAGCCCGCTGATCATCAGAATATGTACCTGTCGTCAATCTCCACCAGTCCTTTGCCCCGAGCCTAAGCAGGTTCAGAGCACACCTGACCTTCTGGTCAGCAGGACATGAGCACGTGAAGAAACAGCCTTCCACGTCAGACAACCACCGCATAGCTCTGATCGCATCCTAAGTACCATCAAATGTCGGGGGCTTCGTATTATCGAAGTCCCGGTACTGGAAGGCCCTGCCGGATCCTCCTCCAACCCCTGCCGCAGTTACAGCCGAAGTGGCTGCAGTGGCTGCTGTCTCCGCCAGAGCTGCATATCGCTCATCAAAATACTCGACCATCGCGGTCTTGATCGACCCAAACATCTCTGGTAGCTGCGCTCGGAAAGCCGCTACGACCTCATCGTGCAGAATCTCCCGGATCCTGGCATCCAGCTCCTCAGTCCCCATCTGCACCACGGGCTCAGGTGCTACCGGCACCTCTGGCCCTCCGTCCCCCGACCCTGACCCTGATCCGGATCCCGATCCAGACCCAGTAGCAAAACGTCTCGTCACCACCATACTAAAAGGTACATTCAAGACATCAGATAAACAACATAATATCGGGAGACCAAAACCCACAAATCCTAGGGGTTGTGACTTCCTTGCTACACGTATGAGTCCTGTGCTTTTAGTAGTACGGGCCCATACTACCTTCCACACCTACCCATATTTGTCTCAAGTATCACCACAACGCCCTAATACTATACTCAACATAATGTGCGCTCAACCCTCAATACTAGGGGACACCGCCTATCTCACAACTGGTCCCACAACTCTGCACAACTCACACCTCCATGGAACTTCCATCAGCCCCTGCAGCGCTAGTGTATGCTAGCCGCACATAACGCTGGACCCGATAGACTTTCGAATATCCAATCCTACCCTAAGGTCGAATCAGACATTCTCAGGCTATAAGATCTTGACTATACACAGTCGTGATGCATATACTAAACATCTACAGTTATGATGTCAATTACATATGCAAGAAACCCTAGGCTAATAGGTATCATATAATCAGGCAACTCTATCATGCAATTCCTGAAGATCCCTAGCCTAGCACTAGCATGCTGTTCTAACATATCAGAATATCAAATAACTGTATGGTATTTTGGGGTTTACTTACAGGCTCCGGCTGCTCATACCCTCTGCATCCTCCATCCTTTATTTTGAAAACCATTTTTAAAACTTTCCTTCCGAAAATCCCCTTGATTTGAGACTGGATTCACACGAGTGTTCCTCCAATTCACTCAAACCAAGGCTCTGATACCAACTTGAAACATCCAAAAATTTTACGCCAAATTTAAACTTTTCAACCATAAATAAAAGTCAAATAGTATTGTTTACAAAAATGTTTTCAAATCAATATCCATCAGAGTGTCCCATAAACAGATCATAACATAAGGATGAGGAGCGGTACGGTCACGCCTTCGCCTTGCCACGATCTCCTGATGTACCTGAAACAATAAACTGAAAACTATAAGCCCGAGGGATTACTGAGCTACCCCCAAAATACCAATACCACACTGACAATACCATGTCAGCAACAATCAGTCAATCAATCAATCAATCAACATGCATACTGGGCCATCGGCCTGACCGGACCGCCCTACTGGGCCTACGGTCTATCTGAATCCATCCCGAGCCTTCGGCATGACTGGTCCGCCTCGTGGGCCTGCAGTCTCCCCGGACCGCTCATAGGGTATGTTGGCCTTCAGCACAAAGCAGGACCGCCTCAACCCAACCAACAAGTAAATAACCATGTTCGCATAACTATCACATACTGACATATACAAACATCAAACATAACTGTCACACTGATCATCAATCATAGAATCCTCTCGTAACTAGAGTACCGACCTAGCAGTTCACTAACATACCAATCCTTACGGATCATAAAAAACATAACATACTGTCTACCCTGATTCCGATCTAGCAGATCAAATCCATATGTAGCATACCATAACAATAACAACTAAAGGGTCGGCCTTGGTGTCGTAGACCCTATCGATATAGTGAGGATAACTCACCTTGCAGATATCGACTCGAAAGGTAAACTCTAACTCTCGGATCACTTGACACAGGCTCCACCACCTATGACCATAGTACAATATACTCATAAGTCCTTAACTCTATAAGGTACTCCATAACCCACCAGTCAACCCCTGGTCAAAGTTAAAGTCCTCAGTCAAGGTCAACAGTCCATGTTGACCCCAACTCGCCGAGTACCCTCGGCTACTCGCCGAGTTCCTTGAAGCACAATCCAACTCGCCGAGTCATCGGGGTGACTCGTCGAGTTGCTTCGATTCTCGTTCAAACTTTAAGGCCACCCGTCGAGTTCCCTCCTTGCAACTCGACGGATACACACACATACATATCCTAGGGAAAACTCATCCGACTCGCCGAGTTGTTCTTCAACTCGTCGAGTCTTATGGTAATCTTCATCAAACTCGCCGAGTTGTTCATACAACTCGTCGAGTCCACGGCCATCTTCATGTGACTCGTAGAGTCAACCTTGCGACTCGCCGAGTCCATTCAGTCCCTTTTCCATACAGACTTGTTTTGAGCCATGCAGCAGATCCAAATCACATATCCAGGCTTCTAGGGCATGCTTATCACGTAAAGTTGCAAACTTTACATGCATGCATGGCTATAAAGGCTCTAAATGCCTATTTTAAGTTCTTAATGGAACTTTATGCTCAAAAGGGACCTCAATCATGACCAAGACTGTAACTTTATGCTTATAGAATCCAAGGAGGGTCCAGATCTGAAGTCAAAATCTCAGATCTAGCCCATAGCTCATCTTTCCAACTTAATGTCTCACCAAAAACCCTAAAACTCAACCAATAGAAGAGATTCACAAGGAAAAGGTGATTTTGTTACCTCCAGAAGATGATAACTGAGATAAGAGTTGATTTCCACACTCTACTTGGTCCAATCTCCTTCTACTCTAAGCCTTCTCCCTCCAAAGATTCTCTTTTCAAGCTTCAATCACACAATGGGCACACACACACGTATTAGGGTTTTAAGGGGCTCTCAAAGACTGTAGAGAGGCCAAAGGAGGCTGAGGTTCCTTTAAATAGGGGTGCAAACCCCGGGATTTAGGGTTTCATCTTCCAGCTCCTACTCGCCGAGTCCCAATATGGACTCGTCGAGTAGGTCACTTAACACGCGATCCTACCCCGCTGCTACTCGACGAGTAGGTCAACCAACTCGTCGAGTAGAGCTTAACCCAAAAATCTTATTTAACCAATACCTGAAAATCGGAACGTTACAGTAGTTTCTTTTATTTTTGTTACAACCTTTTACTATAACAACATGGACATTTTTTTATAAATTTAGTAACACAAAGACGCTTCAAACAAGAACTATTCATGCCAATTACTAACATTTTATGAAAAATTCCCATAATATCCTTTTTCTAATTAACAATACTTTAAAATCGTCATATAACCATAATTAAGAAATATACTTTTCTTTTAGAAGTTTATACAAAACATATGATATTTCTATGTTTATTTGTTAATTATGAAAAAACATGAATTTTTTTAATTACAACTTTTTACTATCACAACATTGAGCTTTTTTTTTTTAATTACAACTTTATACTATCACAATATTGTTTTTCTTTTATTTTAATTACAACCTTTAATATAACAACATTGTATTTTTTATGGGAAGTTTTCATAAGATTTTAGTAATTGGCATGAATGATTCCTCTAACCTAATATAACAATGTAATTTCTTAAGTACATTGCTATATTTCATATTAAAATAACAAACATTCATGTTTGTCAAATATAACATCTTATAATTTTTTTATTATGCATGAATTAATAATTTTAAACATACATACCGTAGTTTCCACGGGTTATAGTCTCTTATATATATATATATATATATATATATATATATATATATATATATATATATATATATATATATATATATATATATATATATATATATATATATATATATATATGGTTGAGTTCAAATGAGACTAGAAGATTTTGTGAGACATAGGGGGACACAATCATATCGAATCATTTAGAAGATCAAAAAATATTTTAAAATACAACATAAATAGAAATTTTCGAAAAAAAAAATATTTCTTTCTTCACTTTTTTATTAATAAAAGTAAAAAAATATAAAAAATACCCTTTTTCAAATTATATGAATTTTTTAGAATTATTAGAATATTTGGTATTCTACTACTGCATATTACATTATAAATATTCAAATAGAATTGTTATAATAGTCTAATATTCTATTATAATTGTTAGAACATTCTAACAATCTACTGTTAGAATATATATATATATATATATATATATATATATATATATATATATATATATATATATATATATATAACATCCCAAAAATCATAAGTAAAAATTTCGTTTTTAAATTCAACCAAAATCATCAAATATTCATGTTAAACGATCATAAGTATGTCAATGTGAAAATTGTTATCAGAGTACAATCTCAAAATCATAAAATATTGGACACAGGTGGATGCGTTGTGATCAGGCCGGGCCCTTCCTTTTTGAACCGGAAGTACCTGAAACATAAACTTAAACCTTAAGCACAAAGTGTAGTAAGTTTCCCAAAATACCACATACCATACATACAATGGGCCCCGCCCCGACATCCATCGGGACCCGCCCGGTACAGATCTTTCAGTAACATGCGATGGGCCCCGCCCGACACTTTCATCAGGCCCCGCCCGGTATGCATACAAACACATACAATACATGCAATAGTTACACAGAAAGCTAGCATCCTATAAACATAAATCAATGGGCCGACATTGGTGCCTTCGACCCGCCAAACACTTTGAGAAGACTCACCTCAGTCTGATGATAAACAATCACACACAATTTGTTGCTACATTGGTTCCTCACACTAAACACATTCAAACCAACCATAATCACTATTTAGGGTAATAACCCACAAATAAAAATCCAAATCGTAAACCCTTTTAGAAAGGGTAAAAGACCCTTTTACCCTTCCTACTCTGGGCCCAACTAACCATGACCCAAGGCCCAAACTGACCCAAGGCCCAAAAATGGCCCAAAAGGGTTTCAGGTGAGTACGTTGTGTGTACACGATGCATACGCCTAACATACTGGATCTACACTAAAAGGGGACATGGCCTCAGCCCGTTACGTCGTGCATACCAGGAGGGTACGCCTAGAGTAATCATCATATGTCCAATTCATGCCATTAAGCTATTAATGCTTAAAGACCTTTCGTCCAACTCAGAGATCTTAACCTAAGGAACGTCTTAACTGATAAATTTTAAAACTTGATGCCTTTGCATGGCTCAATAAGTCAAAAATCCAAACCCTAAGTCCAAAGTACACTCTAATGTTCAAAATCTCATGCATGGATGAATGGGAGTGTCCAAGCTCCCATGTTTATGACTTTATCAACTCAAAAATGACCAGAAATGTCACTCATGACGTTTAGAGTAACCCATACCTCAAAAGTCCAAATCTTGGGACCAAAAGCATAACATAACATGGACCAATTGTAGATCTAGAAAAAAGAAGCATAAAGGTACAAGCTTTATACCTTCAGAATCTTGTAAGGATGATGAAAGTTCTGGATCTAGGAGCTTGAGCTTCTCCAAGCTTCAATGGTGGACTTATTCTTCTTCTAAAAGTACCAAAAACCCTCAAAAACACTCAAAGGTCAAAAACTTTCACTAATGGGGGCTATGGTTTTGAATAACAGCTTTGGGATGAAAAGAGGTTGAGCATGAAGAGGCCAAAGAACATAAGGTGTTTAAATTGTAACATCCCAAGATAAGGTTTGTATCGATGACCCTTACTTTAATTGAATTGTCAAAACTAGCCCTTAATTGAGAAAAAGGTGGTCGATGAGTATGCGGGGCGTACGCGTGTGTACGCTCAGCGTACTCATGTGTGTATTATGGATGCGGAGGCCACCTAGTACGTTGGGCGTACCAGAGGGTACGTTGTGCGTACTAGGCTCAGAGTGTAAACCCTAATTGTGTTGTGTGTCCCTATTTAAGGAACATGATGGCCTCATTTCCAGCCTCCAACTTCCCTCAAACCCTAAATCTTGTTTCCTTAGCTTATGAGAGCATTTATGGCTTATTGAGTGTTCTTGTGGAATTCTTTTGGGAAGAAGGAGCTTGAAGGAAGAAGAGTTGGTGTCTAAGATTTTGGATCTGAGCTTTTCTGTGGTTGGTGCATCATCCAAAGGTATCAAGCTCAAAGCTTTCTCATTGTTCTGATTAGTTCATATTTTGGTCCATTTTTAGGGTTTTATGTCCCAATATTGAAGCTTTATGAGTTTGGTGAACTCCAGAGCATAATACATGTCCATTTAGGTGTTTCTAGTCGTTTGGACTCATAAAAATGAGATCTTAGTCATTAAGATCTCACCATGCATGAGATATGAGAACCATTGTGAGTAAAGGATTAGATTTTATGAGTTTTAGACTTGTCCATCTATGCTAAGGCTTAAAGTCACCAACTTTATGGAGTAATGGACCTTATTCAGCCCAGATCTGTAGTAGTAGCAATGGTCTTAATAGATTAAGACTAAAAGAGTGAAAAGAGGAAATCTGGGGAGTATGCCGTGTGTACTCCCAACAACCCGCAGCGTAGCGCTGAGCCACCCCGATGCATGCATGGTTGACTGTACACCCAGCGTAGAGGGACGTACGCCCAACGTACGCGCTGGGTGTTGAATTCTGTTGACTTTTAGGGTTTTGGTCAAGTTGTGGACTTTAGAGGCCATGGAGGGGTAAAATGGTCTTTTACCCTTCTGGGGTTTAGTAGAGAGACTTAGCCAACATTTTTAGGATTGTTGATATCAAATTTTAATTAGAGATATATGTGACATATGTTAGGCGGAGTCTAGACCGACAGTTTGGGTGCGGGATTTACTTGCTTTACTTCACGAGGTGAGTATTCTCACTTTACTTACCGGAGTGGTAATTTATGTGCGACCGGAGGGTCTTGATCGTGTTATGACCGGAGGGTATTATTCGTGTTATTGGTCGGAGGGTCTTATTTTTTTATACTGAGTTATGTGTTGTTATGCATCTTGTCTTTGTGACTTATTCTGTTATATTATTTTGTGTATATGTTGAGCTATGACCGGAGGGTCCATACCGAGACGTGAGACCGGAGGGTCTTCACTGAGACACATGACTGGAGGGTCTTTATCGAGATATAGCCATAAGAGGATAATTATTGTGTATGTGGTATTTTTGGGAACTCACTAAGCTCCGTGCTTACAGTGTTTGTGTAAAATGTGTTTCAGGTACATCTCAGGATCGCGGGAAGGTGCTGGCATGATTGTACACACCAGCTTGATGATTTGAGTTTATGTGGAATCTGGGATATTTGACAAACAATTTATGATGTTATGTGTTTGATAAAAATACAATTTGACATGAAAATGTTTAAGTATGTTTTGTGTGAACTTTTAAAAATGAAAATTTTGGTTTGAAATTTAGAGTGTTACAAGTTGGTATCAGAGCCTTGGTTTGAGGGATTCGGATGCACCCTCGGGTATGTCTGGACTCAAACTGAGGAGTTGATTAATTTTCAAAAGAAATGATTTTTTTAAATAACCAAATAACTTTTTAGAGGAAAGCGAGACGAAGCAGTGTGTACAATCAGCCAGAGTCCGAGCGGTGATTTCCCAAAATACCCTTACTTGAGTATATTATGAGATAAGTTAATTTTGAGGTATTAGTAGTGCATGCTAGATGGTAGGCTAGGTACTTTCAGGAATTTTGAGCTAGAGTTGCCTGATTCATGATGCCTTAGCCTAGGAGGTCGTTCTTGAAAGACATTATTCTTGCCATTTACTCTGTGTGTGTTGCTTAGTTGTACATAGCGGAGATCTTTACGAGACAAATTAGAGTCGAAGAGTGATCTAGGAGGAGTATCTAGATGTTCAGTTTGGGAAGTCTACCGAGGAAGTAGTTAGATATCCATGAGGGGTAGAGTACATGTGAATTAGAATCCTACGAGGAGGACTTGAGGCGAATGCGGGTTGGTGTGGAAGGTAGTATTGGGCTCGTACTACTGAAAACACCGGATCCGTACGCGACTCAAGTAAGAATCTCGGGATACTAATAAGCATGTAGGGATGTGTAAATGTGTGTGCGCTTTAGCCTGTCCCTGATGATTTCTGTGTTTATGTTTCAGAGAGAGACTATGGTGGCTACCCGAGGTTCAGGCTCCAGCAACCCCAAGAGGGTGAGTGCCAGTGATGAGGAGATCCGCAGGATTATTGTGGTTAGGTGGCCGCAACTATCAGGGAGGCCATTCCGGAGATGTTCGGGTCTATTAAGACCACGTTGATCGAGACTTTTGACGAGCGATATGTTGCCATCATCGAGGCTGCCGTTGCCACAACCACCACAACCCTTGCAACAGTGAGGCCATAGGGGGGTGACTCGTTGATGTTCCGAGAGTTCAGCAACACGAAGCCACCACAGTTTAACGGGACCCAGGACCCGATTGTTGAGATGCGATGAATCTCTGATATCGAGGGATGTTTTTATACTTGTTCAGGCCCTGGGAACCTAAAGGTTCGATTCACAGTGAACCATCTTCGCTTGGGAGCGAAGGACTGGTGGAAGTTTGTGACGACTAACTATTCTCTTGCAGACCATGATGCAGTGACTTAGGAGAGATTTACCCAGCTATTCTAAGATGAGTTCTGTCACACCCCCAAACCGGAACGGCGGAAACGTTCGGGGGTGGATGACTTCATGTTAATTATCACAACACATGTATCATAGTAATCAAAGTAACAACAACCATTGTATTGACAATATAATATTTACATTATGTTCAAAACATTACTTAAAATACATAATAAGTACAACAAAAGTTAAGACGTAAAGCTCCGTCTTCAAAACACCTGGGAGAGAGTACCTGTCTACTTACGACCCTGAGAATACAAGTGGTTTGAAAAAGTGTAAACATTAAAGTTGGTGAGTTCATAAGTATTTTTGTTATAGAAAGTATATCCTTTATTCTTTTGAAAAGTTCGCCAGTTCCTCCAGAAAATCCTTTATTTTCTGCTGATAAATGATAAGTAAAACAACTCATGATTGTTCCTTCTACGAATACTTAGTGAATACAAATCATATACATTCAGATCGAAAAGACAGTCGGCTGTGTGGTTCTGCCCCACGCCCACAACCAAACAAGGAACAGGAAATGAGGCGGAATCCACACATCCCACTATCTGTCGGATCCTCATGTATATAACACTGACGTATTCACTAAGTACTTTTAACATTAAGTTTAATGATCCTTAATATTGAAAACGTTCCTTAAGAAAATCCTATATTTTCTTAATAAGTAAAATGACTGATGTTAATCCTTTTGTAATCATTCGGTGAATACTAATTATATATAATACAGATCGATTAGACAGTTGAATGTGTGAATCTGCCCTAAGCCCACAACCAAACAAGGAACAGGAAATGAGGCGGAAGTCACACATTCCACTGTCTACCGGATCTTTATTATATATAATCCTATTTTATTCATCAAATAATTACATAATTAACATTAAAGAATCTCTGGTAAAATGGTAACCACAATAGTTCCTCCTATAATCACTTAGTTTATACTAACTATATATAACCTAATATCGAACGGACAGTTGAATGTGTGAATCTGCCCTAAGCCCACAACCAAACAAGGAACATGAAATGAGGCGGAAGTCACACATTAAACTGCCTATCAGATATTATTTATATGTAATTCGAATGTATAAACTAAGGAATTGTAGAATTAACCATTAAATGTCCTTTATGTGATACTAGTTTAATAATAAATATTAAGCCTTTTGTAAATAAGTTTCTAGTTTCACTAACTCTATTGTGAAACATTGCTTTCGGTGATAAATGTTATTGTTTTCAGAAAGTTCTATCAAAAATAGTTTATCTTCCAAATAACGATGTAAACCATAGAAAATCCTATATTTCTATAAAACCGATTTGTAGTCTTAAACGCTCCAAGACTGAGAAGCACAAGTATAATTGCCATACTTAGCTTAATGATACTCAGTTTTGTTTATCAGTAACCCTATCTGAACATGTAATTACCCTGAAAACTCGATGTGACGATACTACCGTCCTATGATCACTTAGTACACACGAGTTGTATAATACCGAGATCAAATAGACAGTTGAATGGGTGAATCTTCCCTAAGCCCACAACCAAACAAGGAACAGGAAATGAGGCGGAAGTCACACATTCCACTGTCTATCGGACTTCAATTTTATCTAACCTTATTGTATATACTGAGAAATCATATATTTAGTATCCCTTGAGACGGTTGATGTAAAAATATATTACTATGTAAATATATCGTTGTTTTCTCTTTGTGAGGTCTTATAACCATACTAATATGACGGATATCTTGATATGACTGGAATTGTTGTCAATATCAAAAATGACGTTTTTCACCCGTTAACCTGCCGGTCAAAATGTAGCTAACAGTCAGGGTGCGGGATTGTCAATCCCGTATAGATCTATACACAAACTCACGCTCTCCCTACAAGAGACTCTGGTTCATAAGACTGGACTTCTCTTGGTACTTTGGTAAGTACTCGGAGACGAGACTCACAATTTGATTAACGACTTTACAAGTAATACAGCGAAAACCTTTTTATAGTTAACAAGTACTTTTTGTAAAAAGATTTCCTTTTGTTTCACAAACTATACTTATTATAGTTTATAAGTTCATTTCCATGTTTTAACCTGAACTATACAAAATAGTTCCTATAATCCATAAACTATGCCTATTATGATTTACAAGTTGATTTCCCTATTTTAACAAGTTTCAAGTTCAAATACATTTACACGATAAGAAAACATAATAAATAAATTATGTTTTTAAACATAAGCAATCTTGTGTTTTACTTGTATCCCCCCCCCCCAAAAAAAAACATTTTAAAAATCTTGGAAAATATGGGGGTATGAATTCACCTTGTATGTGTGTTCTTGGGTGATAACGAGGTGGTAGTGACGATTCTCGGGTTAGAACACGTGATAAAAAAAATCCTAATAATATTATACACGTATATTATTTATGGATTAGTTGTATATATATGTTAAATATCTTTAAGAGACTAAAATAATTTAAGCAACTTACTAATTTGCTGGAAGTATTTTGGATGCAGATACAAACGTGTTCTTGAAGGTATGTTGAAGTTTTGAAATTTAAATAGATGTGCTTGATACTTGAGAGTATATGATAGGAAATAAGGTTTGCAATTTGAGAGGAAATAAGGGTGTTTACGCTTGTTGATTGTACAAATGAATTCATTTGTCCCTTAAGTATGAAGTATACTCCTAAGGCGGTGAATGAAATGTTTACGGTGTTATCACATTGGGAATCAAACTTGGATAAGAATATAAAGATATTTGATGAGTGTTTACGGTTTAGATGAATAAGAATTGGAGTTTTTGGACCTTAAAGTCATTCTAGAAGTATGTTCACGGTCCAAAGTCTACATGGGAAAGAGTTCATGGTTTGCTTTTCTACTTTAAAACTTATTCACGGTTTGCTTTCTTAAAGAGTGTTCACGGTTGGAACCCAACCGTGAACACCTTTTTATTTGAAAACATGGACCGTGAACAAGCATTCTTGATGTTTCTTGGACCATAAACTCATGTTCTAGATGTTCCTAGGCCGTAAACCCTTTATGGTGTGTCATTTTACGCATTAAACTTTAACACCTTAACTTATCTTGTCTTGAATATTAAGTTATAGGTGGATAGTTTTCAATATAAGTTTTTATAACTTATAAATATGTATGATTAACAAGGCATGTATATAAAATAACTTGTATAAGCATGTCATTAAAGTATTCAAGTTCCAATGGTATTAATGTTATGATATGGATTTACATAGACTTGAAATAACGGGTTGCTACAAGTTCGTTCCCCCGGTGGAGAGGGAACAATTATCCCAGGAGTTTATGTCTCTCAAACAAAAGACAGAGACAGTGACATAGATCACGAGGATGTTTCATGAGAGGGCGTTATTTTTCCCTGAGCACGTGTCTACTCGGCAGGCACGTTTGAGCCGGTACTTGATCATTTTGAGGAGGGACATTCGGGAGTTCGTGGCTAACTCATCATATCGGACAGTAGCTGAGCTACAAACCAATGCCAGGAGGAGGGAGATCGAGATGGAGACTCAGACGAAGGAGGAAGGAGAGTCTCAGGGGAGAGATAGGAGACCAGTGCAGTCGCAGCCGGTGATGAAGCGGGTTAAGCCCGCTGATACCAGAGCAGGAGGCCAGAAAGGCCGCACTTGTGGCAAGTACGGTAAGAGTCACGAGGGATCTTGCCGATCGGGGATTTGTTTCAAGTGCGGCAAGGAGAGGCATATGGCAAAGGATTTCCCCAAGGGATTTTTGGTTTGCTTTCATTGCAACCATACTGGCTACCGGAACGCTGAGTTCCCGCAGCTCACTCAGGGATCAGCCCAGGCCCCTGCTCCTGCTACCTTACGTGTCACTGATGGTCGGCCCGGGAAGGCCGAAGCTCCGAGAGCTCATGGGAGAGCTTTCCAGTTGACTGTGGATGAGGTCCACGCAACACCCGACGTTGTAGCTTGTATGTATCTCTTTATTCATGTTATTATTATGATTCATTTATGCTTATATTGTGCTTAATATTGTGAATTCTTTGTCGGCCTTGGTACTATTTGACTCAGGTGCGAGTCGATCCTTCGTGTCTTTGTCCTTTAGTCGACGCATTAGTGTTAGACATGAGGCTTTGAGTCGACCATTGAGGGTTTCTATAGCCTACGAGCATGCGGTTTTTGCTACTGATGTATTCTGGGATAGTGTTTTGGAGATCTTTGATGTGGAGTTTCCGATAGATCTGGTGTCAATAACGATGGGAGATTTCTGCGTCATAGTGGGCATGGATTGGTTTAGCCGATTTGGGGTTGTGATTGATTTCGAGCGTCAGATGGTGACGATTCGAGACCCCAGTGGGGGAGTACTTACTGTTTATGGAGAGGGAACCAGATAGGGATCGGCTTTCTGCTCCGCCGCCAGGGCGAGGCAGAGTCTACAGCATGGACGTATGGGCTTATTAGCCTATGTAGTGGACACTCGGGTTGTTAAGGAGAGGTTGATTTTTGTTTCCGATGTTCTAGTAGTATGTGAATTCCCAGATGTTTTCCCCAAGGATTTACCGGGTGTGCCTCCTGAGAGGCAAGTGGAGTTCCGGATCGATTTGGTTCTAGGGGAGGCGCCTATTGCTAAGACACCGTATCGTCTTGCGTCGCTCGAGATGCAGGAGTTATCCTCGCAGATTTAGGAGCTGTTAGGGAAGGGTTTCATTCGGCCGAGTAGTTCACCGTGGGGAGCGCCGATCCTTTTTGTTAAGAAGAATGATGGTTCACACCGGATGTGCATCGATTACCGGGAGTTAAACAAGTTGACGGTTAAGAACCGATATCCATTGCCGAGGATCAACGACTTATTTGATCAGTTGCAGGGAGCGTCTTGGTTTTTCAAGATTGATTTGAGATCTGGATATTATCAGATGAGGGTCCGTGAGGAGGATATCCGGAAAATGGCCTTTTGGACTCGTTATGGGCATTATGAGTTCGTGGTGATGCCTTTTGGGCTCACCAACGCACTGGCAGCATTCTTGGACCTCATAAACCAGGTGTGTAGGGTCATGTTGGATCGGTCGGTGATCGTGTTCATTGACGATATTTTGGTATACTCGAGGTCTAGGGAACAGCACGAGGAGCATCTTCGAGAGATTCTTGGAGTGTTGAGGATGAAAAGGCTTTATGCCAAATTCTCCAAGTGTGATTTATTGTGACAAGAGGTTCAGTTATTAGGACATCTCGTTAACCAGAACAGGATTTTGGTTGACCCGGCCAAGATTGAAGTAGTTATGCAGTGGGAGGTGCTGGGAAACCCATCCGAGATCAAAAGTTTTCTTGGCCTGGCAGGGTATTACCGGAGATTTATCATATATTTCTCCAAGATTGTTGTTCCTCTCACCAAGTTAACTCGAAAGAATGTTGTTTTTACTAGGGGCCCTGAGCAGCATGCATCATTCAAGACTCTTCGTCAGAGGTTGTGTGAGGATCCAGTGTTAGCCCTTCCGGAGGGAGTAGAGGACTTCGTAGTCTACTGTGATACATCCATATCAGGATTGGGTGTTGTGTTGATGCAGAGAGGGCACGTGATAGCATATGCGTCGACAAAGCTGAAGCCTCACGAGATGAGATATCACACCCACGATTTGGAGCTAGGGGCGGCGGTATTCGCCCTCAAGATTTGGCGTCATTATCTCTTTGGTGTCCAATGTACCATATACACAAACCATAAAAGCGTGAGGTACCTTATGGATCAACCTAATCTGAATATGAGATAGAAGAGGTGGTTGGATGTAGTAAAGGACTACAACTGTGAGATTTTGTATCATCCTGGCAAGGCTAATATGGTAGCTGATGCCCTGAGTCGTAGAGCAAAGAGCGCTCCGATTCAAGACGTGTGTATGATGATGACGGTGATGACTCCAGTCTTAGATGTCATCCAAGAGGCCCAAGTGGTGGCCATGAGACCAGAGAATCGCAAGAGAGAATGGGTGACCGGGTAGATTTCTGAGTTTGAGACGGATGATCGGGGGCTTATGACCTAGCATGGGCGAATATAGGTGCCATATACGGGTGGGGATCGACAGACTTTGATGGAGGAGGCCCATAAGTCAAGGTTCTCCATTCACCCTGGGGACACCAAGATGTACTTGGATTTGAGACACAATTATTGGTGGCCCTGTATGAAGAGAGATGTGGCATGGATAGATGAGAGGTGTTTGACCTGTTGCAAGGTCAAGGCAGAGCACCAGCGCCCTCATGGCAAGTTGCAGCCTTTGGAGGTTCCTCTATGGCAGTGGGAACAAATCTCCATGGATTTTACTACCAAATTATCGAGGACTGTGAGGGGTGTGGATACGATTTGGGTGATTATGGACCGATTGACAAAGAGTGCTCACTTCCTGGCTATAAGTGAGAACTCTTCTGTGGAGAAGCTGGCCGAGGTCTACGTTCGAGAGGTGGTGGCTCGACACGGATTGCCGACATCGATAGTGTCTGACGATGATGCGTGCTTTACTTCCAGGTTCTGGAAGAAATTTCATGAGGAGTTGGGTACTCGGTTACATTTCAGCACCGCATACCATCCACAGACAGACGGGCAGAGTGAGCGAATGATTCATACGCTCGAGGATATGTTACGTGCTTGTTTTATAGATTTTGGTGGGAGTTGGGATTCTTATCTACCCTTGGCTGAGTTTTCATACAACAACAGACATAAATCCAACATTGGGATGACTCCCTTTGAGCTTTTATATGGGAGGAGATGTCGGACTCCTATCTGTTGGGGGGAGGTCGGACAGAGAGTGATGGGGAGCAGCGATATAATGCTTAAGACGACAGAGCAAATCCAGCAAGTTAGACAGATGTTGCTGACGGCCCGGAGTCGTCAGAAGAGTTACGCAGACCGAATACGTTCCGAGCTAGAGTTCCAGGTTAGCGACTTTGTTCTCCTGAAGGTATCCCCAACGAAAAGGGGTGATCCGATTCAGGAAGTGGGGCAAGCTGGGCCCTCGATTCATTGGTCCTTTCAGGTTGACTGCCCGGGTGGGCAAGGTAGCTTATCGGGTAGAGTTGCCTGAGGAGTTGAGCTAGATTCATAACACCTTCTATGTATCCTAGCTGAGGAAGTGTGTAGCCAATGAGACGACAGTGGTGCCTCAATAGGACATTCAGGATGATGATCGCCTGAACTATATCGAGCGACCGGTAGCGATATTGGATAGGAACGTAAGGACCTTGAGGAACAAGGAGGTGCACCTGGTTAAAGTTCAGTGGTAGCATCGTAGAGGTTCAGAATGGACTTGGGAGCCGGAGTCCGAGATGCGCGAGCTGTATCAAAAGCTGTTTCCGGAGGATGACTTCAAGGGCGAAGTCTGATCCTAGTGGGGGAGAATTGTAACATCCCAATATAAGGTTTATATCGATGACCCTTACTTTTATTGAATTGTCAAAACTAGCCCTTAATTGAGAAAAAGGTGGCTGAAGAGTACGCGGGGCGTACGCGTGTGTACGCTCAGCGTACTCATGTGCGTATTATGGACGCGGAGGCCACCTAGTATGCTAGGCATACCAGAGGGTACGCAGGGCGTACTAGGCTCAGAGTGTAAACCCTAACTGTGTTGTGTGTCCCTATATAAGGAACATGATGGCCTCATTTCCAGCCACCATTTCCAGCCTCCAACTTCCCTCAAACCCTAAATCTCGTTTCCTTAGCTTGTGAGAGCATTTGTGGCTTATTGAGTGTTCTTGATGAATTCTTTTGTGAAGAAGGAGCTTGAAGGAAGAAGAGTTGGTGCCCAAGCTTTTGTATCTGAGCTTTTCTGTGGTTGGTGCATCATCCAGAGGTATCAAGCTCAAAGCTTTCTCATTGTTTTGATTAGTTCATATTTTGGTCCATTTTTAGGGTTTTATGTCCCAAGCTTGAAGCTTTATGAGTTTGGTGAACTCCAGATCATAATACATGTCCATTTAGGTGTTTATAGTCGTTTGGACTCATAAAAATGAGATATTGGTCGTTAAGATCTCTCCATGCATGAGATATGAGAACCTTTGTGAGTAGGATTAGAGTTTATGAGTTTTAGACTTGTCCAACTATGCTAAGGCTTAAAGTCACAAACTTTATGGAGTCATGGACCTTATTCAGCCCCGATATGTAGTAGTAGCAATGGTCTAAACAAATTAATACTAAAAGAGTGAAAAGAGGAAATTTGGGGAGTACGCCGTGCGTACTCCCAGCTACGCGCAACGTAACGCTGAGCCACCCCGATGCATGCATGGTTGACTGTACGCCCAGCGTACGCGCTGGGTGTTGACTTCTGCTGACTTTTAGGGTTTTGGTCAAGTTTTGGACTTTGGAGGCCATGGAGGGGTAAAATGGTCTTTTACCCTTCTGGGGTTTAGTAGAGAGACTTAGCCAACTGTTAGGGCGTGTCAAACCCAACAAATATAAGGGGTACAACAGACTCCAAATACACTGCTTTAATGCACTAAAAAGGTAGTACAAGGCAAGCAGGGTCGATCCACAGAGACACGGGACAATCGGTCTAATACCTCTTTGCGCAAGGTACTAGTTCACAAAAGATTAAAGAGGGGGTTTTTGAATGCAATGATTAAACAAACAAATTAAAAACACAAGTAATCAGCTAAATGAATGAAGTAAATTCAGATTGTGTAAAGACTCCAACTTCATGTATGATAGCTTAGTAGTGTGATTCAAAGATGACACAATATTTGTTTAATTCTATCTAAGTTGGTACTTGAAAGTGTTAACAAGCTCTAACACTTCCCATTCACCACATTAATTACCCAGACCAAGCTCTTTGATTAACCCTAACCTTACTAACCTAATCTAAACAAGCTCTTAGAATTAGATTAAAAGATTACATGAAGCTTTATGTGAACGTTCCCAACAACACCCAATGCTCCTCACAAGCTCGGGAGTGTAAAAATGTATGAATAAGATTTACACTAGATTTATTCAAAGGAATTCAATTTAGTGCTTGTTACTTGTTCAATTTCACAAAACAATTACGGATTTTGCAAAATGGATAACTTGAATGACCTAACCCTAATTCAAATGGCCAATAAGAATCACAATTAGAATCAAACATTCGATTGAAGCAAAATCAAATTCATTATATAGAAATTGAAAACAAACATCATGTCATATGATTGAAATCACTACCAATAAGTCAAAACATGAAATTGGAGAAACTAGGGTTCTAGCCACACATGGCTAGAACAAGATCACGAGAATAAAAGATGGAAATAATGTGCAATTGCAACTTACAAATACTAGAAATAATGTTTCCAAATGATTACTGATCAATCCCTTACAATAACCTTCGAAATCCCCTCTCAAAATGTGCTCTGAGATGTTGTGTCTGTCTCAAAATGGCCCTCAACCCGTAATATGAAAGATAGGAAAAACTGCCAAAAGTTGGTTTTTGGGTCGAACACGGTCCGTGTTAAAATAGGCTAAACTGACATGGCCCGTGTTCAGCAGCCAACACGGTCCGTGTTGATTTGCACTAAACTGACACGGCCCGTGTTCAGCATGGTCAACAGCTCCCATTTTGGTCAACACGGCCCGTGTTGATTTTGCAGTGTAAATCCAACACGGCCCGTGTACCCCTCTGACTCCGAATCCAAACTTGATTTTTCCAACTTTTTCGTTCTTTGCCCGATCATCCCGAAATCTTCACCAATGCTTCCCGGCACCTCCTAAAGCGCATTCCAAGCTCCGGTTTACCTGACAAAGACATGAAAGTGTGCAAATAAGGTTGTTCTAGAGACTAACATGAATATGATGAAATGCAAGAAAAAGGAAGAACAATTATGCTAAATAGATGCATGAAATGGGACTAAAAGGTGTGCAAAAAGGTGCACAAATTGCACCTAACACCAACATTTGTAGGATTGTTGATATCAAATTTTAATTAGAGATATATGTGACATATGTTAGGCAGAGTCTAGACCGGCAGTTCGGGTGTGGGATTTACTTGCTTTACTTCACGAGGTGAGTATTCTCACTTTACTTACCGGAGTGGTAATTTATGTGTGACCGGAGGGTCTTGATCGTGTTATGACCGGAGGGTGTTATTCGTGTTATTGGCCGGAGGGTCTTATTTGCGTATGCTGAGTTATGTGTTGTTATGCATCTTGTCTTTGTGACTTATTCTGTTATATTATTTTGTGTATATGTTGAGCTATGACCGGAGGGTCCATACCGAGACGTGAGACCGGAGGGTCTTCACTGAGACACATGACCGGAGGGTCTTTATCGAGATATAGCCATAAGAGGCTAATTATTGTGTATGTGGTATTTTTGGGAACTCACTAAGCTTCGTGCTTACAGTGTTTGTGTAAAATGTGATTCAGGTACATCTTAGGATTGCGGGAAGGCGCCGGCATGATTGTACACACCAGCTTGATGATTTGAGTTTATGTGGATTCTGGGATATTTGACAAACAATTTATCATGTTATGTGTTTGAGAAAAATACAATTTGACATGAAAATGTTTAAGTATGTTTTGTGTGAACTTTAAAAATGAAAATTTTGGTTTGAAATTTAGAGTGTTACATAAATAGGGTCCAAACCCTAAAATTTAGGGTTACGCCATGCGTACACCCAACGTACAAGAGGAAACCCATGATCATTTTCTAATGACCTATACCCGGCGTACCTATCACATACGCCCAACGTAGGGACCAACTTTGCAAACTTTTTAATGAATCATGCTAAATATGAAATAACCTAGAACACTAGTTGTAACACCCTCGATCTCATAACATCCAATCTATAAAAAATCTCTGAGTTTTTATTTACAATGCAGAATTTTACTCAAAATTTAAAAATTTTACATCCCAAGTTAAATCAAGTGAGCACAATAAAAATTTGTCTATTTACATAAAAACGAAATAAAATAATAGCATCCTAGTATTTGAATCCTCCTCTTGTGCTCTTGTTTCCTCCTCTGGTACCACGGTTGCTGACATATAAACTTGAACCTACAAATGTATCTGTAGTATCAGACAAAATGGGTCGGGTGAGTTATTATATCTATCATTCTCTTATTTCATACTTGTCTTTATACTTACTTCTCCAACTCATCTCATACTCTGCACATATCATAAGCCTAACTCTGTCTTTATATCTTCTCTATTTTATTTATTATACTCAGATCTATATCATTTGTTACTCGATCCTTTATGCTCTAACACATATAATCTTTTCTCTGTCTCTTATACTTTGTTCAATCTCATCACCACTCCTTCTCTTATGCTCTAGTATGTCTCATCTCTGCTTTGTCTCATGTATTCTATATATCTCATTCTCTGCTCAGTCTCATATACTATGTATATCTTATTCTCTACTCAATCTCATATACTTTGTATATCTCATTCTTTACTGAATCTCATATACTCCATATATCTCATTCTCTGCTCAATCTCATATACTTTGTTATTTCTCATCTATACTCTGTCTCGTATACTATGTATATGTTGGATTAGGTGTCTAAGCCCATAACTATTTTGGTATGTACTTGACCCGATTATGAGCATGGTCCTTTTGGGTTGCCTTCACCATAGCAACTGATAGGATGAATTAAGGAGAAAGAGGATTAATTATGATTTATTAATATATTATGTGAAATATATATTAAAAGAAAAATCATATTGTTTAATTAATATTGATCAAGAATTAATTCTATGGTCAAAAGAGATTAATTAAATAAAGGGGACTGATACTGTAATTATAAGATAGTTACAAAGTTGGGCTTAGGATCCATAAGGATGCAATGGACGAATTCTATATGAGAGTCCATATAGAAATCGTCCAAGGACCTTCTGGAAGGATCCCTTGGGCTGCTTAAGGACTAAGCAACTGGATTAGGGTTTCCAAGTTGATAACCCTAGAAGCCTAACTATAAAAGGAATCCTCTAGGCCACCAAATTCGTCCTTAACCTTCTAAGAGAGCCCTTGGACAAATTTTATGCCTCCTCCTCCCTCTCCTAAGTTATCTTGTTGCTAGTGGTGTTTCTGACTCCATTAGAGGTGCAACATTTGAGGCACTAAGCTTTCAAAGGTCAAGGAGTTCTTCTTATTACCACATAACAAGTTGAGGTAATCATTCTAACTTGTTTATTATGTCTATTTTGAAATAAGCATGCTAGATTAGGGTTTATTGCTTTGGTATTCAATGTTGTATGTTAAATTTAGAAAAAACTAGATCAAAGCAATTAGGGTTGCATGTACACCATAGAAATGATGTTATGCTCATAACCCATCAGTGGTATCAGAGCCTAGGTCGTTTTTCTAATTGAATAGATGCAAAAGTAAACTGCCAAAAGATCAAAAAATCGAATTTTTTGCTGTCTGCGAAGCTGAATCGGCGAGTCCATCAGTGGACTCGGCGAGTCCAGGGTGCTGTTGTCGGGATTTTCGATTTTTTGAGCAGATTTTGTTAAGGATAATTACCGAAACTCGTTTTATTGCCTAAAATCAATTTTTATTGTTTGGAATGATTATCCTTATAAAATTTAATGGATTTGGTTAAATATAGATAATATAGGATTATTATGATTCAAATATTTAACCCAGTAAGTTTGAAAAGTTTCAATTTACACCCTTTAGGTTTTGTAGTTTAAATTTGATCTTAAAAGTTTTAGTTTTTGAAATTTAAATAGTTAAACCCTAATATTCTGAAAGGTTTCAAAATTTGTCCTCAAGTTTTGGAATTTAAAATTTAATTAAAATGTATTAATTTTAAAATATTAAATTCTAAAACCCTAGTATTTTGAAAAGTTCAAATTACACCCTTATGGTTTTATTGAGTTAATTAAGTGTTTAATTAAAAGAGATAATTAATAAATCCATAAGTATATGGTTTTAAGTTTAATCAAATTAAAAGTCTAATTTATTAATAGATTAAACCACCTAGTATTTTAAAAGTATAAAATACACCCTTATACTATATATAATTAAAAGTTTAATATTATATATGTATAAGTAAATGTCAGTCTTACCGTTAGTAGGCATCATTCACGAAGCTAGTCTATAAGGGGTGTTTAAGGAAATTGCCTATAAAATGGAGATTGAATGGGTATCCACTCTTACCCACCGCACTCTTGACTAGTGGAGGGTCGTTAGCCGAACGGGTAGGATAGGACATAACCTTCCATTATAAGTATAATGAAATACAAAGTAACTAAACACTTTTATAAATTCCCAAATCTTAGTTACTTTAGGAAAAATGTGGAGTTGGTGCTAATCCATGAAATTGCATATTACACCTTGTTGGTCGTTAGTGGAGCGTGCGTGGTTAACTGGCACACTAATATGGGACCAATGAAGGATGGAAATGGGTAGATCATAGATTATCATAGATCAATGGAGCGTGTGTGGTTAACCGACACATTGATTAGGTGATACACATCTTCGAGAGTACCAAGCTGATTTGCATGGTTATCCACACCTTGTTTGTGATCCTCGGTATCCCAGTCACAAACTTGAAGGGCATAATCGAGATTAAACATGCCATTGAAAATTTCAATGAATCTCAAAAGACCTAGGAGTTTCAATTCATTTAAAACCTAATTTTCATTTTCGTTTTTCATGGTGGAAATTGGTAAATCGTCATTTACCTAACTTCAAATATTCTGCAACTGGATTACGGCATCCCTCTTCCGAATTGCAGAATATTGTGTTGGATTCTAGCCTTAATATATCATTTGGGTGTTATATTAAGGATTGAATCAACTAACTTGAATTTCTCCCATTTTGTAGATGTCAAAAATCAAACAACTATGGCCTTCCCTAATCTTTTGTAAAAATCTTTCCACATGAAGATGATGTTCCACGATTGGATTGTGGAAATGGAAATCATGCTTCACTTCCTCCACCTCCTCCAGTAATTCCCCTTAACCCACGTGTTCGAAGACTTGAAAAGTTCAAGGTCACTCAAGCCCTATTGGCAAACAAACACGAAGATGGAAAGTATGTATGTGCTCATGTCTTGGATATGAAGTTGCATATTGATAGATTGGGAATGTTGGATGTCGAAGTCTCAGGGAAGCTGGCTGTTGACTTGGTTCTTCAATCACTTCCTGACTCATATAGCGAGTTCATTAAATAGTACTATATGATGGACCACGACGTGACCCTCATTGATTTGACTTATTTGCTTATTGCTGCTGAATCAGCAATGATTTGGCGTACTGGTCAAGCAAATTTGTTTGGTAGATCAACCTCCCAAACTTCCATGGATATTGACAATGGAAACATTAAAAGTCCAGAAAAGTCTTCTCTTCCCAATGGAAAGGGACCAGCCAAGGTCAAACCGTTTGACCAGATGGTAAAGAGAAAGGATAAGTCTGAGATTGTCCCGTGTACCATTCCAAAGGAGTCCATTTGTTTGGATTGCCAAGAGAAGAGGCAATGGTTACGAAGCTGCCAAATCTACCTGAAGGATCGCGAAGATGGGAGAGTCAAGATGTATGACTCTGCTTCAGGTAAAATCCACTATCTAACTCTAGTAAGTTTCTTTTTGTAGATTCTTAATACATGATGTGATAAGATTGCATTTTGATGTTTTGTAGGATCAAAGAAAGGAAAGGAAACTTAAAGGAACTAAGGAAGAAGTGAGCTGAGTCTGATCACGAAGAAATGGATTTCGATCGCATGGTTCGAAGATCGGATTTTTGAGCTACTACTTTAGAGTTAGGATAGATTGCTTAGGAATATGTAATAGCATAGTTTTCATTTGAATTTGCATTGTAAGGACAAGTATTTCCGCACCTTTTATAAATAAAATAAAATTTGATTTTGTCTTATTTATATCTCCTTGCAATGTTATTTGTGAAAATTGATGTTTGTATATTTCTATTATAAGCAATAATAGTGGATGTGATTCTCAATTATGTTATTTGTGGTAGTGTCGTAATTTTCTAAGTAAGGAAAGATTCCCATCGCCCAAGTTTCAATTGGACAGAAGCTTGAAATCATATGATTTGAGTCATGTGATGTACGGAAATCTTGGTACTTTGGAAAATTAAGACTAATTCCTTGTTCTCACAAGCATGAGAGTCAAGTGAAGGAATAAAGGATCTAGTACACAATGTTGTGCACTGGTCAGATCCACCACAAAGAACGATAAGACTATTTATCATTATTTGGTAAAAGTTTAGTAAATGTGGTTATGCTTAAAAGATTAAGTATGATTCCGAATCATTGGAAAATTTTCAATGAATAGCAGAACGAATAAGAAGAATCAATTAGGCAGAAAGATAAAAGTTTCTCCAATCTGAAAAGATGGGAGAGTACTTAAGTATCGTGTTTTATGATTAATTTAGTGATTATGAAACCGTATCACAATTGATCCTCTAAGGACACCTTAGTGCACTAGTATGACCAAGGTTGTAAAAACTGTTCGGCGGTAGCTCGGCGGTTGACTGGCGATAAGCGATTAATCGGACTAGGCGGGGATTAATCGTCAATTAATCGGGGACCCTAAATTATAAATAAAATTATTTAAAAAATTAATATTTCCTAAAAAATTAAGTATTTGAAAATTTAAAATTTTAAAAATATGAATATTTGAAAATTTTAGTATAATATTTTAAAATTTGAAAACTTAAAATTTTGAAAATTTAAAAATTCGATGTAATATTTGAAATTTTAAAATTTTGATTTTTTAAAATATTGCCTATGACCGCCGAGGACCGCCAAGACCCGCCAAGGGCCGCCAAGCCCGATTTTGACCAATTTCCGCCAGACACCCTAATCGTAATTGGTTCAAGGCCGCCAAGCGATTAATCGTCGATTAATCGGACGCCAAGGCCGATTTTTGCAACACTGAGTATGGCTAAGAAGAGGAATCAGAAATTGTTGAAATGGTTTAATAAAAAAAACGAATCATACTTCGTTCAAAAATCAAGTCTTAGAGTCGTACTCCAAGATTGTGACTTGAGTGACATAATACTAAGAAAAAGGTTGAAGAACACTCATCAAATGTGGAGTAGAAAAGTTTCTTACTCTTGTACATTTGAAATTGGTAAGTTGTGATGTTTTGGATAAGACAAAGACCAACTAGGACCAATTGTGTGAGGTGTTTATCTTGATAAGAAACCGCACTAACTCTTGAATATTTGTTTGACAAGAAATGTTTCTTGACAAAAGAATCTTATATGCCAAGAGTTCAGTGGGAGTCTTAAAGATCCTGAAAAGTTTCAAGAACTAATCAAGAGTAAACCCATTGTTAATCACTAGTTGACACAATTTTGTTTCTATGCCATTCCAGTAAAGTTACTTATGCATATGAGTTCTACGAGTTCTCAATTGACTGCATAAAGGCAAGCACCTTGTTCAATGAAAGTGCATTGACTAGTATATGTGAGCTGCTAAATAACTTGGAAGTAATGGTGGGATCCTTGATGGCAAGAAATTAAGAATGAACAAGTTCTGTCCATAAGAGTTTGGATTTGTCACAAACATTATCTTATGATTATGGTTATGAAAAATTCACATGGATAGAAGCACATACAACATAAAATCTAAGTGTCATAAGGTTTCTCACCGTTTCATGAAAATGATTGTGAGGAAACGCATTCACTAAGAGAGATTTTAAGGAGATAGCAATTGTGATATTTGTGTTCTCAAATTCAATTATGATTACAACATCCCTCTTCATAGTTCGAATTGTGAGATTTGGCAATTAGTCTAAACATTTAGGACTTATTGCTATACGTTCTGAATTAGTTTAGACATACATATGAGCTATCTAAGGAAAGGTGTATGAGTTTGAGAAGCTTAAATAAAGGCTTATCGAAGCATATTGTATTAGAAATATGAACTTTGGAAGTCAATAAGTATTGATTTCTTGAAGTCCAACTGATTTTTGAATACGTGTCAAGGCTAGTGGGAACATAAATGTTATGTTGGTATGGATATAATTATCATGTTAGTGGGAGCATGATTATTATTTTAACTATTGCAAGTCAGCAATATTAATTATAGAAAACAAAAGTTTCATTTTGCAAAGTTGCAGGGGTTGAAAAGTTGTTTTGCAATAATTAAGGGAGAGAATATTATACTTCATTTCAAAATCTAAAAGCTTGGATCGAGAAATTTTAATCATATTTAGTCAAAGGACATATATGGATGTTATGTTGAAAATGTTCAACATAAAAGAATTCTATATATGACAATATTATAGCAAGAAACTAGTAAAGTATCACGTTTTTCATGAATCGTGTCCTATACGCTTCTGGTATAGGATCGATTGCATATGTTGTAATATTCGACCGTTCTAAATTTTCCAAATGCCTAGGGCATTAAGAGGGAAAAGGACCAGAACCGGATATGACTAAAATAATTAAACAACTATCAAGGACAATCTAAGGTTCGCTAAGGATTGGTCACTTGTAGGCAGTTGGAAGTATAGTAACGAATGGACCATACTGACATTATTATGATTAGATATGATTCTATTAATAATGAGTTGTCGTATGGCAGATATGGAAATGTTTTCATATTGGGAGTTGGATATCAAGAATCTACGTCTAGATTAGAAACTTTTATGCAAGAAGGATGTTCAAAGGAATGTACTTTGAATGTGAGACTTCACATCTATGGAATTACCTTGTAACAATCTCCAATAGAGCACTTTGTAATATCATTAGCAAAGTCTTGGTGGCTTTGGTGCTGTGACATTACGAAAGGATCGTTGCATAAAATGTTAGAATCTAACATATTCTAATAGTGGCAAGACTTTGGTATTCTTACACTTATGACAAGGATTAGGAGTTGTGAAATGAGTATCGTTGGAAATGTGTTCAATAGATATATTTCACAAAGTAAGGACCATAGGTAAACATAGTGTGCATTAGGGTTGTTCACTATTTGGATAAAACCGAATTGTCCAATTGGACAATTTGGATTGGACTATTTGGTTCGGATATTCGGATTTTTGGATTGGTTTTCAACAAAACCGAATTATTATTTTGGATTTCGGATTGGTTTTGGTTTATAAAATAAGAACCGTATAGTCCAAAAAAACCGAATAAACATTTATTTTTTATTTATTTATAATATATATCTATAGTTATTTATTAATTTTGTAATTTATTTTTTCAAATAGGTTCAAAACGTTTCACCCGATAAAAAAACATTAATATGCATTTTCTCTCAAAAATTTATATCTTTAAAATATTTAACTATAATATATCTTCTTAGTAATTGTTTATAAATTTCAAATCACAACTAACTAATTTGTTTTCGCTTCTTGTGTAAAGTTGGGTAATATTATAATTATATGTCATTTTAAAATGTTTCGATTTTTGAAAACCAAATTATAAAAACCGATCCAACCGAATTGTAATTGGATTGGATCAGATCGGATTTGAATTTAGTTTGCACTATTTGGATACATGTTTTGAAAACCAAAATCATTTTGGATTTACTTGATTGGATCGGATCAAACCGATCCATCCAAACGAACACCCCTAGTGTGCATGCTTGGAGCATAGGACAACTGTTGTTATAATTCAAGTAATAAGTTGATTATCCGGAACATTATACAATGAATAATGAGTAATAAATATGGTGATTAAATAAAGGTGTTTTATTTATACTCAAAAGTTTGGGGCCATATAGGATTAGTATTATTCTTGTGTTTCACTTTGCATGTTTTGACTTCCCGAATAAGAAGATTATTCAAACCATCCACAGTCGATAAATACTTTGGAAGTAGGTATTGAAGCTAGACTTTCATGAATTCGACTGTAGATTGTCTAAAGCGTTTAGACATAGCAAAAGTCTGTTGTAGTGTTCATGAGTACTCATGAAATAAGATTTGAGTATTGGATTAAACCCACGCTCACTTGGATCACTTCATGGATTTTATCACGACTGATTGGTGAGACAATAATATCTTATATTCTTGAAACGGAGACATGTGAGTTGTAGTTTGCAAGTCGGTTGCACATTGACATATGTAAACGCACATGTAACTTGGTGCTATAAAACATATTGTTGTGTGTGATTTGATGAGTAAAAATACAAGCAAGCATTTGAGTCGAAGTTTATCCGTTCCTTTTACCAAAATTTGGATAAAAGCGATATATGTGGGCCCCTCAATGATTTAGTGATGACACCCTAAAGTGCTTGGCCAAGCCTGGACTAAGTTGATGTGTTCAATTGTAGTCTGTTGTCAGTCGTCATAAATCGGAAATCGGGAAACAACACATAGACGGAGAGAATGATTATAATCCATGTCTCATATCTATACGATATCTAGAATGGAGGAATATATGATCCCTTATCTAAAGGACGCATTACTGATAAGATCCGAGTTGACAGCGACTTTTGAAAGCTACGATTGCTAATCAGGTTCTGAAGTCGTACTTGCAAAATAGTTATTAGACTTATCCAAGTGGGAGACTGTTGGATTAGGTGTCTAAGCCCATAACTATTTTGGTATGTACTTGACCTGATTATGAGCATGGTTCTTTTGGGTTGCCTTCACCATAGCAACTAATAGGATGAATTAAGGAGAAAGAGGATTAATTATGATTTATTAATATATTATGTGAAATATATATTAAAAGAAAAATCATATTGTTTAATTAATATTGATCAAGATTTAATTTAGAATTAATTTTGTGGTCAAAAGAGATTAATTAAATAAAGGGGACTGATACTGTAATTATAAGATAGTTACAAAGTTGGGCTTAGGATCCATAAGGATGAAATGGACGAATTCTATATGAGAGCCCATATAGAAATCGTCCAAGGGCCTTCTGGAAGGATCCATTGGGCTGCTTAAGGACTAAGCAACTGGATTAGGGTTTCCAAGTTGATAACCCTAGAAGCCTAACTATAAAAGGAACCCTCTAGGCCACCAAATTCGTCCCTAACCTTCTAAGAGAGCCCTTGGACGAATTTTATGCCTCCTCCTCCCTCTCCTAAGTCATCTTGTTGCTAGTGGTGTTTGTGACTCCATTAGAGGTGCAACATTTGAGGCACTAAGCTTTCAAAGGTCAAAGAATTCTTGTTATTACTACATAACAAGTTGAGGTAATCATTCTAACTTGTGTATTATGTATATTTCGAAATAAGCATGCTAGATTAGGGTTGATTGCTTTGGTATTCAATGTTGTATGTTCAATTTAGAAAAACCTAGATCAAAGCAATTAGGGTTGCATGTACACCATAGGAATGATGTTATGCTCATAACCCATCAGTATATATCATCTCTACTCAACCTCATACTCTCTATATATCTTATCTCTACTCAGACTCATACTCTTTGTATATCTCATATCTACTCAGTATCATATAGTCTGTATATCTCATTTCTTCTCAATTTCATACTCTCTGTATATCTCATCTCTACCCAGTCTCATACTCTTTGTATAACTCATATCTACTTAGTCTCGTATTCTCTGTATATCTCATCTTTTCTCAATCTCATACTCTCTGTATATCTCATCTCTGCTCATATAAAAATATAGATTCTCATAGGAATAATCTATCAAGATTCTCAAAGGAATCATCATCTCTTTTCCTTGCAAGTAGCTTAACCTCATTCTTTCTGGAATTATACTCTTGTCCCGAAGAAATGTTATCCTGTTCTCATGGAAACTATACTCATGTGTTCCAAAGGAAAATATACTCATGTTCCCAAAGGAAGTATGGGCATGTCTCAATCTCATTTTCAAAGGAAATATACTCATATCTCAATCTTTTTTCCGAAGGAAATATGCTTCTCTTCCAGAAGGAATCTCAATCTCATATGCTTATATTCCAGAAGGAATATCAATCTCCTCTCGAAGGAAATATACTCATCACATGCTCTGCTACATGTCTCTATGTACACCTCATATATATATATATATATATATATATATATATATATATATATTCTATAATTATATACACACATGCTCAGATACACGATTTTTATGTATATTCATGATCTATTTTTCATCTCATAACTTGATGGCATTCACTTAGTGCCTCAAGGTTCTCATACATACATATATAAATATGAAATCAAACATATAACAATCATAAAGAAAGAGTAAGAATGATAACTCACTTTATCAGTTAGTAAACATTTACTGTCCCAGTTTGGCTTCAAATATCCCATTTATTAGCTTGATCAATCTCTCTCCAAAACCATTTTCACATATCATGTAGAGTTTCTTAGGACTCATCTTAAACAATAAAGAGCTTAATAATATTCCAGTTCACCAAAATCACATTTTTGTCCCAAAATACTAACTTGACAATTTCTTTTCAAGAAATTGATTAAGCTCCATGAATTAAGCTTACATATGACTTAATTCATTAAGTTTTATACTCAATCTTATTATTTTATCACTTCCACCAATTAGGGTTTGAAACCCTAATAATCAATAAACGAATTCAACTATGGAATCTCATCATAAGGCTTGTAATTAGCTTCTAAACACTTGTAATAACATCATGATCAAGTTATCCATAAGCTATTTCAAGTTTCAATCCTGAATTAAACATTTTCCATGGAAGCTCATAAACTCAATCAAGAAGAAAAATATGACATTTATGTGTTTCCAAATATTACAACTTGTTTTCCTTGATTCTAGCCTTCTTTAGACAACTTCACAGCCTCAAAATCGCCCTAGCAGAACCCTCCTTCGAACCCAGTGAAAAATGTTCGAGAAAAGAGGTTTAACAGATTAATTATGTGTTTTCTATGTGTTATCACATCGTAAAAAGTATATGGTCACGTTGTGATCTCTGGGAATCAGGAAAGTACATTGTTGATTCCATTCCAACTCGAGACAATTTTTCTTCCAACTTCAAACGCGTATAACTTCTTCGTTTCTTATCCGTTTTTAGTGATCTTTATATCCACGTGAAGCTAGGAACACAGTCTACAACTCTATTTTCTCACTGAATTAATACGGGTCTTAATCTATTAAGTCGCAAAGATGGCCTAAATAGCATAAAATACCAATTTTACCCTTTTGGCCAAAATGCATTTCTCATGCATTCTTTCTCTTGAACTTACTCATTTAACCTCCAATAGTGACTAAAACTTGTCTTTTCCATCTTCATGAAGTTACAACTTCATATTCTCATCTTTTTCTCATAAATAACTAAATTACCCTTTTTTGTCAATATTTGACTAAAAGTCAAATCTTTCCAAATTTTTGGGTTTTTACATTGGCGTTACAATATATATATATATATATATATATATATATATATATATATATATATATATATATATATATATATATATATATATATATATATATATATTGCAACGTCCCAAAATTTAAGACTAAAAATTTCAATTTTTATAATAATAAAACCAGCATCCAAAACATTTCCATAAAATCATAACGAAATCAGAGTATGTCAAAATGATCCAAATACATCAGAGTTGAGTAAAAAATACATCAGAGTTGAGTAAAATGTGGAGCGATGTGGTGTGTGCGATGCGATCATCCCGAGCTCTTCCCCTTCGATCTAGAAGTACCTGAAACAAAACTGAAAACCGTAAGCACGAAGCTTAGTGAGCTCCCCAAAATACCGCATACCATACTTTTTTACCAGCTCAAGGCTGTATCCGGTCTATTTCACCCCCGAGTCTATTTCAAATCATGTGTCGGCCCAAGCCGTACGGCTCTATTTCACCACCGAGTCTATTTCAACTCATATGTCAGCACAAGGTTGTACCGGGTCTATTTCACCCCACATACATATAGAAAATAGGCACACATGCATATAACACATACAATAGGAGTCACAGAGACTACAAGCACATAACATATCCTAATGTCCTATAGCATAGTGAGCAAACTCACCTCGATCTCGGTGATAACGCAATAGGCAGGCTGCTGCAAATGGTAATCACCTCACTAACCAAACAAACAAAACCCTAATTAATAATTAGGTCAATAACCATAACCGGGGTCTCGACTCCTCAACTTCACTCCTAGGGTAAAATACTATTTTACCCTTCCCTTAATGGGCCCAAGTAACTTGGCCAAAAAACCCAATAATGAGCCAAGGCCCAAAAATGGCCCAACTCAAAAACCTAAGGCCCAAAATTTAGTTAAGGTCCAAAGCCCAAAAGAATCTCGAGTCCAAAAAGGGCCTAAAGCGTCGAAAGCCCACTTCACCGAGTACGCTCGGTGTACTCCACGTACGCGCGGCATACGAATGTTGACTCGAAAACGGGCAGTTGACCCAGTACACGCAGCGTACCAGTAATCACGCCCCGCGTACCGGCGAGAGTCCCATTTGTCCAATTTTTATCTTAACCACTTAAGCTCTTAACATCCTGTAACATACACGTTCAGTTATCGTCTTATGTAATTTTAAAAGTGAATAATATTATGAAATATTATATAATTATGAATGAGTATTGAGTTCTAACGGATAGTTTTTACTAGAAATGAAGTAAAACTATGTTTAGAATCATCCAGAATGTTTTGGAAGTCTTATGAGATTCTGAACATTAGGCAAATATTGAAATTTAATGAAAATATAAAATTTGAAATAAGTAAAATTTTATTATTTAAAGTTGTAAAGAATCTCGTTAGAAACATTTAGGCGAAAACCTCATCGAAATTCGAGTTATAACGAAGAAGTTATGACCAATAGAAGATCCGCGACAAAACCGGCACGACGCCGAATGACGTAAAAAGTGAGTTTTTGATAAACTACTTTTTAGACTTGGTGATCTAAACGAAAGTCGTAGTATTTGTTAAACCGAGAATTTTGATAAAAAGAACGCCCAAATCGACTTCGTATGAGGAAGTTATGATTTTTCTAAGTTTCAGCTTAGCAGTAGACAGCTAAAAACTCGAATTTTAGATCGATTGATTTTTAGCCAACACAACCTAAACGAGAATCGAAGGTCTCGTCAATAGTAGTACAACGGTAAAAAGACTAACGAAAGCGGACGTTGGATGAAAAAGTTATGAATTTTTAACGGATTTTCCTGTCCCGGTCTGTTAAAAATAATAATATTAAAAATAAAGTCAAAGTTAGCCGACGAAGTGTAAACGAAAGTTGTATAGTATATTTCCGCCTACGCGTGCATATAAAGAACGTCAAAAACGGAGCCCGTATGCAAAAGTTGTGGATTTTAGAAGTTTTGGGTTCAATTTCCAAGAAAATTCGCATGGATAAGCTTCATCTGGACCAGCCACGTCACCCTCGCTCCGAGCTGGCTGCGTGTCCGAAGTAGCTGTGTCATCCGAGTCGTGGCGCGTCCGAGGAACGACGCTTGTCGCACAGGTGTCCGAGCCGAGCCGTCTGGCGTCCGACCCTCGCATCCGAGCCGCGTTGCTGCTGCCGCGTGGTCTTTGCACCTGCTGCCACCTGCCCTCTCCGGTCCGAACCTCAGCCCTATAAAAGGGAGGCTGCGAGATCTTCCGACTACTTTTGGAAAATTGCCATTTTTCACCCCTAAACTCAAATTTTCACTATTTGGACTTCCCCCGAAGCCCCGGTATCAATTTTAACACCCAGAACACGCCCCGAAGTGCCCGAAGACCCCGAGAAATTTATCTTTTCGGTTTGAAGCTCTACCTTCGCATAACCCGGTTTTCAATAAATCTCCCGGTTTTCAATGAAGGAAGTTATATTTAGAGCCGAAGTGCTGCCCAATTTACTATTTTAACCCCTGGTTATTTCACGGTGAGTTTAATATATAGGAACAATTGTATGTTATGTGTTATATGTGTTATGTGCTTTTCAGTGTTTTTATTTCGTGTTATTTTTATTTCCGCTATTTATGATAGCAAAGCTATACCTTTGACCATGTGATCAGTGAAAGGACTTAGATTCACGGTGGTACTGGTACGTAGCCTCTGGCCATGTAGAGCATGTCTCCGTAAGATAATGACTTCTATTTTATGGTATTGGCAGATGGTTAGACAGGGCTATAAGCCTGAAATCTATCGAAATGTTTAAATCAGAAAGTGTGTGTCTTCTGTGCCATTTGGGCCGAAGCTTTATTGATCGTATATCCAGGGCCGGCCCAATACATGGGCGGCTTGGGCTTAGGCCCAGGGGAACAAATTTTTAGGTGCATAAAAAAAATCCAACTGTATTTATAGTATATATTAGAATGACCCAAAAAACTTAGCCCATGTCGTTGATCTGTTTAAGACGTGAGAAAGAAAGATGGGGAAAGCAGGTGCCAAACAATCATCGATCGCCCATAGAGAAACCAAACGTCCGCTGCTCCTGTCTCCTAGAGATTCGTTGGCGTTTTTGTCGATGGGACAATTAATACCTACCTAGAATACGTCTCCCATAGATAAAAAGTAAGAAAAGATTTCTTTATTTTTCACTCTCAGTTCATAAATCAATAATACATAGCTCACAATTCTCAAATCTCAATTTCTTATGGGTGATACTTAACAAGTCTTGAGTCAGTCCCGATATAGCAGTGGTTTCTTTAATCTGGTCCGATTTTAAGGTCCGATTTTCTCTAATGTGATACAGCAAATCCGATTCTGAATTTTGGTTCTGAATTTCTGAATTATTGATTTTGGTGCGATTTATTTTTTGTTGACTGTTTCAGAAGTCAGATTTGGATAAGTTCACGAGTTCAATTTAGAAATTTGTTTATTAAGGTTTCTTGTAAATTTGATTTGTTTCTCTATTTTTTATTTAGTTATTCAGTGATTTGGGTGTGATTTGTTTTTATTGTCTGTTTCAGAAATCAGATTTGGATCAGTTCATGAGTTCAATTTCGAAATATGTTTATTAAGGTTTGCTGAAAATTTAATTTTTTCTCTGTTTCTTATTTAGTGATTCACTGATTTATGTTCATTTTTGTTGGTGTTTCAGAAATCCTCTCCTCTATTTTTGCTCGATACCTACTGTTTTAGAAATCAAAGGAGTAGATGAGTTCAATTTCAAAATCTATTCATTAAGTTTTGTCTTAGAAATCTGCTTTATTTATTATCTATGTGATTTCTTCTCTATTTGATTTCTAGTAAAAAGGAGTAAAAGTCTAAGTATCTGATTTGTGTTCGTTATATGATGTTTCAGAAATCAGATTTGGGTGAGTTCAATTTCAAAATATGCTTGTGTTCAATGTTGATGTCTAAAGATCCTTTCTAAACTCTTGTGTTCTTGTTTATATGATGTGAAGCAGGAGTCAAATTTATGACTTTTTTTTTATTTTGAATATCTCAAATATGGACTTCTAGAGGTAGCACAAGCATCCTTTCTAATGATTGGGTACCATGAATCAAGAAAAAGGTTAATGTATTAGCAATTTTAAGTTTTGAAAGTGATTTTTTTTATAAAATATTGATTATTGTAAAATAAGAAATGTGATTGCATGAAAAATGCACGGAGACGTCGTTTTAAGTGATTTTTGAAGGTTATTGTTTATTTACTATATTTTTTATTTAATAAATCTTTTATATATACGTTTTCTCTATCATACTATACATATAAAAGGGCATAAATTTTTTATATCGCTCCGGGTAGTAAAAAACAATGGACCATCCCTGTGTATATCTTTGTATCAAATCATTGATTGATATAGAAAGTTTGTCACATGATTCACATATGCCTTTGTTGTTTCTTGTTCCTCTTTGCTTCTGCCATATTGAAGTATATATATGGCATAACCTTATATTGTATCTATTATTAAACTCACTAAGCGTCACCGCTTACCCCTCTCAGTGTTTAACAATTGCAGGAGATAAGTAACCAGTATGGTTATATACTGTCGGAAGATGTAGAATAGTTTTTACTATTACTTTTGTATTTCGGTTTATGTTTGTATAAAATTACAATATCCTGGGTAGTTATGTAAAATATTAAAACATAGTCGGTTTGTATCCAATCTTTTGTAATCACTTTATCAATGTAAAATATTGTTATATAAATATGCATGTAGCATGTTTTGGAGTAACAATTGTCAAGTATGAAAGTTTGGGTCTTTCAGAAATATGAAAGTTTAGAAAGGGGTTCTTTCACGTCCAAACCTCAGATCTACTTCATTTCAAGGTATTAATGCATAAAGTTGGCAAATCTACCACTTTGCATGTCTTAATGGGACCCAAAACCCGATTTTGTCCGTTAAGACCCATAATAAGGACTCTAACTCATGCATGGTCAAATATGATTCATCAAGATAGCATTATTTTACAGAAGGAACATCAGAGAGGTTAAGATCTAGCATTTCTAGCTCATGGAGTGTCTCAAACTCACAAGGAAAACTCATGAGACCATAATTGGCTCAAAAACAAACCCTAATCTCAATCTAACACAAAGAGGTTTCAAGATGAGAACTTTATACCTTCTAGAGCTAGCAAATTTGATGAAGATTTTGGATCTATAACCTCAAGTCCAAGCAAAGCTTGGTCACCAAGCACCACCTTCTTTAATGCACACAAAACAACACAAACTTGCTTCCAAAGCTCAAGAACACACTATGGGAGGCTAGGGTTTCGTGATATGACTTGGGAGGCAAGGGAGCCTGATAAGGTGATGGTATTGAGTCACTCAATGAGTTTAAATATTAAACCCTAATTTTTAGGGTTTGCCTCTGGCTTGAGTACGCCCTGCGCACACCCAGCGTATGTAGGGGCCATCCCGAAACACGCATGCAAAGGGAGTACGCCGTGCGTACCTTGTGTACGTCCAGCGTACTCTCGGCTAGTCTTTGATTTTTAATAACAAAAAGGGCTAAACTTTATACCTGATGACTCGGGCGTGTGTGTGTGTGTGTGTGTATATATATATATATATATATATATATATATATATATATATATATATATATATATATATGGTTAAGTTATTTTTGAAACTCAAACGTGTACGAGAATCCATAAACTTCTAAACAAGCACTACAAAATACCTAGTTATTTTGAGAAAAATTAGTATTACACAATGATTTCATCGTGATACAAAAAAAATCGATATTATGAAATTTTACTCACTCTACATACTAAGAAATTGTCAAAATAAAACAAATATCAAATGTTATAAAACATTAAAGCTACATAATATTTTATAAAACATTAAAGCTACATAATATTTTGTCGTTTTTTATTTCTATAACTATATATATAAAACTTTTATTATCTTTTATATTTTTAAAAAAATAACCGGCATATTATTTAAAAAATAGTACCCGATATAGTTATTATATGATGAGACTCTATCAAATATTTTAAATAAATAGAGAAAATTTTAGTTAGTTTAAAAAAAATCATAAAAATATTAACCATTAGAAAGAGATTTTGAAAAAAAAAATGTTCAGTAAAATTTAATACAAAAATGATATAACAAATATAATAAGTATTTAAAAATTAACTATCGAAAATCGTCAAACTACATTTTCAATTTTATCATATCCTAAAACTGTAAAATATAGATACATGTATGCTACTATGCTTGAGATCAAGTGGTGCCAATCATCGTCGGTGAATAGTTACTGGGTAGAACAATTGCAACAGGTAATTCAAGGCTGCGTTTTAATATCTGAGATATACACATATGTCATTAATGATCCATTTAAAACTTCGATCTATTGCAGTCAATTTGTATTCATGTGTAGACAAATTTAGGTCGGTGTATTCAAAACGAAAAAAACTAGGTTATTTTTATATTTTTAATATAACTTTTTAATCCAACATATTAATTATTTATAAAACCAGACTCCTAATTTGTGTTAAAAAAATTTACTCTCTTTTACTCATTAGTCATCTGGCTTAATCCGCCTCTGTACATTTTTACTAGCTTAAATGCTTATAAATTGTACATACTGATATACATATAGTATTAAAACTTATATCGTGATCATGTGTTACTATTATAGCAAGGTTATGTTATTTATAAAGATGTAGTTTTATAAACCCTTTAAGTTTAAAGGTTAGGATGTTTATAAACCCTTTAAGTTTAAAGGTTAGGATGTTAATAAAGATTACTATTGATCATCCACGTTGGTATTGTTAGAATCCATGTATGATGATGAATCGATCAGAAGAAGAACTTGATTTTAGAAGTCGTTTTTGTATTGAATAAATGAAAAACGATTTCTTGATTTTGCAATTATAGAAAAAGATAAACCTGGCTAATTAGGAACAAAGTTACAAACATAACCTTGAACTATACATAAATACTAAAATATACTCTACCTCCCCCCCTCCCTCTCAATCTCAAGTGGGTAAGGTATGATCCAACTTGAGTTTGGAAAGTAGGAATTGAAAACGACTAGGGAAATGTGCCTTGATGAATATATTTGCCGGTTGATCACTCGTTGAAATTGGATGAAGTTGAACAGTTTTATGAACAACATATTGACGGGTAAATGGCAGTTAATCTTAATATGCTTTGTACACTCATGGAAAACATCGTTTCTTATTTCCAGTTCTCTTTCCGAACTCCCTCAACCTAATCCTCCCTGATCAAACCCAAAAGCGGATAATCAACCGATATCCTCATACACGTCTCCCCAATCGAAGATCCAACCGACTTGCGGCTCAAAGCATCTGCCACCACATTCGCTTTACCCGGATGGTAAAACATTTCGTAGTCATAATCCTTAACTGCGTCCAGCCACCTACGATGCCTCATGTTCAGGTTCGGCTGGTCCATCAGATATCTCAAACTCTTGTGATCCGTGTAGACCGTACAACGAACCCCATATAGATAGTGTCTCCAAATCCTGAGGACGAACACCACTGCCCCCAACTCTAGATCATGCGTGGGATATCACGACTCATTCCTCTTCAGTTGTCGTGAAGCATAAGCAATCACCCACCCTATCTGCATCAGGATCGCCCCTAAACCGGTGATGGATGCATCACAGAATATCATAAAATCCTCAACTCCCTCTGGGAGGGTCAATACTGGAGCCTCACATAACCTTTGTCGAAGAGTCTTAAATGTCGACTGCTGCTCAGGGCCCCATCAGAAATCCACCCCTTTCTCGTCAGACGAGTGAGGGGTACCGCAATCGTGGAGAAATCTTGAATGAATCTCTGATATTACCCCGCCAAACCCAAGAAACTCCTGATCTCTGAGGAATATCTCAGAACCTCCCACTGCATCAAAACCTAGATCTTGGCCGGATAAAATCTAATCCTGATTATGAGGTGCCCAATGAATTGGACCTATCGTAACCAAAACTCGCACTTCGAGAACTTGGCATAAAGTTGTTCTCGCCTCAAAACCCCCAAAAGCTCTCGAAGATGCTCCTTATGCTGCTCTCTGTTCTTGGAATACACCAAGATATCATCCATAAGCATAATAACCGATCAGTCGAACATAGGCATGCATACCCGATTCATCAGATCCATAAACACAGTAGGTGCGTTGGTGAGCCCAAATGGCATCACCCCGAACTCATAATGCCCATAACGAGTCTGAAACATGGTCTTCTCCATGTCCTCCTCTCTCACTCTAACCTGATGATACCCCGACCTCAGATCTATCTTGGAGAACCAAGATGCACCCTGCAACTGATCAAAGAGGTCATCAATCTGCAGAAGGGGATAATGGTTCTTTACCGTTAACTTGTTCAACTCCCGGTAATCAATGCACATCCGGTGTGAACCATCCTTCTTCTTGACGAACATAATCGACGCTCCCCACGGAGAACTGCTCGGTATGATGAACTGCTTGCCTAGCAGCTACTGTAGCTGAGATGACAACTCTTGCATCTCAGGCGGTGCCAAGTGGTACGGCGCCTTGGCAATCGAGGCTGCACCCGGCACAAAGTCAATCCTGAACTCGACTTGCCTCTCGGGAGGCACACCGGGTAACTCCTCTGGGAATACATCAGCAAACTCCTTGACCACTGGAACCTCTGAAACTGAAATCTGATCCCCAAATCAAGTGTCAACCACATAAGCCATAACCTGCACACTCGTGTTGAATATACTAACGAGCCTTGGCTGCCGAACAAAACCATGAACCGACCCTGGTTCCCTCTCCATAAATAACCAGTTCTCCCCCACTTGGATTCGAACTACCACTCGCTGGCCCTCACAATCAATCAAGGCACCAAACCTGCTCAACCAGTCCATACCCACTATCACGCACACATCCCCCATGGGAATAGGGATCAGATCTATCAGATAAGACACCCCGAAGATCTCAAGCACACAACCCTGATATACCGCAGATGCAGAAACCCCGTGTTCGTTGGTGATAGAAAATCGTAACGGACACTCTAACTCCCCAATAGGCATATCAAACTCCCTACTAAATGATCGAGATACAAAGGACCGACTCACACTCGATTTAAACAACACAAGGGCAGGCAAAGAGTTCACTAGGAACGTACCTATCATGGGCATACATATAAGCATAACATAAGACATAATCAACAGAATAATAAATAGAAACATACCCGTCACAATATCTAGATCTGCTCTGACCTCCTCGGCAGTGAGCTGGAAAGCACAACGTTGAGCCCTCAAGGGCTCTGCCCTCTCCTGGCGCCCATCAGTGACTCTCAAAGTAGTTGGCGCTAGGGCCTGCGCTAGCTTGGCAGCGATCAATGGACAGTTGACCTTCACATGGCCAACCCGATCACAATGATATAAAATCCTAGAACTCGGAGCTGGGGCCGCATGGTGACAATCCCTCACATAGTGCTCCTCCTTGCCATATTTGTGGCACACACCTCCTGATCGACAGTCCCCCTTATGAACTTGCCGCACTTCCCACAAGTACAGCCCCTCTACCCTCAAGATCTAGTATCAGCGGCCCTGAACTGTTTCGGTGTAAGCTTCGACTACACCGCGGCTAGTCTCTGCTCCCTCGTCTGGAGCTTCATCTCAATCTCACGCCGCCTGGTGGCCTCCTGCAACTCCAACAATGAACCATAATGTTGTGTGGACACAAACTGCTTGATATCCATCTTGAGTATGCTCATGTAACGGGTCATCTGAGCCTGCTCATAAGTAGCAAACTCAGGATAAAACATGGCCCTCTCCGTGAACATCTTGGTGATCTCCATCATCGACTGATTCCCCTGTCTCAAATCCAAATACTCCTGGGCCAACCTCTCACGCTCCACCAGCGGCACATTCCTAGAACGAAACATCTCCGAGAACTTCTCCCAAGAGACAACAACTCTCTACTCAGAAGACTACGAGCTAGTAACAAGTCTCCGCCAATCCTTCGCTCCGGACCTCAGAAGGTTCATAGTGCACCTGACCTTCTGTTCAGTTGGGCAAGAGCAAGTGAATAAACACCCCTCAATGCCAGACAACCACCTCATGGCTATGATCGAGTTATGTACTCCATCAAATGTCGAGGGCTTCGTATTGTCGAAGCCCCGATACTGGAAAACTCTCCCAGCATCGGCAACGACTGCGGTGGCTGCAGCAACAACATCCTCAGACAAAGCAGCATAATGCTCATCAAAATACTCCACTATGGAGGTCTTAATAGACCCAAACATCTCTGACAATTGTGCTCGAAAGTGAGCCACAACCTCCTCTTAAAGGATCTCCCTAATCTTGTCCTCGGACACAGCTGGCCCACCCTGGCCACCTGTCCCTGATCCTGATCCGGATCCTGCCTCGAAACGCTACGTCATCACCATACTAAAAATAAACCAGGGAGATATCAGATAACATGCATATCATATCAGGGGAACCAACTCCCAACAAAGCCTTAGGGGTTGTAACTTCCCTGTTACGCATATGGGTCCTGTGCTTTCAGTAGTACCGGCCCATACTACCTTCCACACATAACCGTATTTGTCTCGAGGATCATCACAACAACCCTAATAATACACACTAGAAGACGCATACACTCAATCCTCACTCCCTAGAGGAAGGCTAAACATCATGATATTGTGTCACACCCCCAAACCTAGGATGGCGGAAACGATCGGGGGTGGAGGACTTCATGTAAAGTATCACAACAACGAGTATAATAGTGCTCAAAGTAAATACAACCATCATAAATATAATTGAAAAGGTTATACCATATAATAAGTTTACATGTTTCAAAATCAATTACATTATGATGACAAAATGAACTGTTTGACGATTTATCGTCTCATCCGCAAAATGCTGTTGGTTTTCCTGTTTCACTGATTTCCTGAGAATACAAGTAGTTTAAAAAAAGTGTCAACAATTAAGTTGGTGAGTTCATAAGAGTTTTGTTTGAGAAAGAAACCGTTTCCTTGTAAAAGCGACAGAGTATGTTTCCAGAAAATCCAATATTTTCTTTATTAAAGTCATGTAGTCCTAAATCCCAGGACCGAGAATGTGTGTGTGTGATTTGTACTTATAATGTTCATACTAGTAATGTGTTTCCAAAGAAAATCCAATATTTTCCTTATAAAAGTTATGTAGTCCTAAATCCCAGGACCGAGAATAAACAAGTATTTTACCATACTTAAAGTAATTCATGCAAGTTTAAATCGACATAAACTCGTTTAGTTTAGAAATAAAACCCCTTTTAAAAGTAGAATTTTCCATGTAAACTTGAAAGATTGTCAACTACCTATGTGAGTCGCTATAACCATACTATGACGAGAAATAACCGGCACAACGTTTTTCAGACGTTAAGATACTATGACTCTTGTCACCCGCAGACCTGCCGGTCCGGCTGTAGCTAGCAGCGAGGTGTGGGGTGTCAATCCCAATATAGATCTATACACAATTATCACGCTCTCCCTACAAGAGACTTTGGTTATAACTTACAGGAATTGGGATCCCGTACTTGAACGTACGGGGAGAGAATTGCCTCACAACCTAAGTTAACTAGTTTACACATAGTTTGATATTAAAACCACTTCCGTTGAGGAAGTAAAATCACCTTTTCTGAATAAATTAGTGATATGAAATCCTTAAACTAATACTATTATAGTTTATCACGTAGGATATGAAAAACTCATTTGTTTTGAGAGTAAAACCTTTTTCATGTAGTAAAAATCCATAAACTATGTTTATTGAAGTTTATTATATGTGTTTGAAATGAATGAGTAAACCTTATCATGAATGACTAAATTTTAGGTTATGATGATAAACTAACAAGAAAATACATTCATTATTTAGAACTTATTGTTTTGCACTTTGCTCAACATACTACAAAGTGTTATGAAAGTTGTAAGCTGTTAACTAGTTTTTAACCTTTCTACACTTTTTTAGAAAAATTATAGAAAAATAATACGAAGTCGAAAACTAAATCCGTAAATTCTGAGAGTTCACAAAATGTGTCTAGTTTATTCATAATTTTTATTATGATTTTTAGAGGTCTTTAACTTGTGTTAAAATGTTCATATTCACAGACTGGTCCGAATTCGTCTCTGAAATGATAGGCAGTTTTGTAAAAATCACCATAAATCATAGAAAAATCGTATGGAGATGTTCAAGTAGTCGTTTTAAAGGTATGAAGCTGAACTATTTGCATATTAAACAGTTTTGAAAGATATTAAGTTTAAGATAGTCAAAACAGTCCGTGAATAAGACTCAACTTTTCTGATGAAAGTTGTTGTTTGAGTTTAGTTGTGTTCTTGGTGTTTTAACTTGTATTCCCCCCCTAAAACTTGAAGAAAACATGAAAATGTAGGGGTATGAACTCACCTTGAGTGATTTCAGTAGATGGATGATGGAGAAAAGAAGTGTTCAACTCAAGAACACTTGGGAGATGCTTGAAGATTTGAAGATCTAACAACAATTATGACGATATTTGTGTAAGCAATCTATGATTTGGATGAAGGATAGTAGAATATCTAAGTGTAGGAGGAAGATACTTACCAAATGTGGAGGAAAAACCCAAGAACAGCCTTTGAATCTCGAATTTTTAGAGAGAGAAAGTGAGAGAGAATGAAGGTTGTTCTTTGGTGGAAAATGAGAGAAATGTGAGGAGAGAGGAGGGCTTTCCAGCTCTTGACCAAGTGTATGGCTGAAAAATGGTGGGAAAAGTACTATGGAATGACTAGGTATGGGTGAATAGTGACTAGGGGTTGTACTTGTTGGGTTTTAGTATACTACAACATCCTATGGTGCACATACAACCCTAAATACCTTGGATCTATGTTTTCTCTATTATACATGCAAATATGAAGTTTCCAAGATATTACCCTATACTAGCATACAAATATCATATACTTGGGTAATAAAATAGATAGAATACATACCTTTTTTTATGTAACTTGTCTTCATGAAGCTTGAGTGCCTAGTGCCCCAAGTGTGACACCTCAAATGGTTCACACAACACCATGAACACTTGGAATAACCTTGAGAATAAGGATACTTTGGTTCTCTCTAGTGAAATCGGCATTGCCCTTTTGTGTACACACACTAGTGCCCAATTCACCAACCAAGGACATCTTTATATAGTGTGGAGATTAGGGTTAAACCCTAATACCCATGACTTTTCATTTCATATGATCCATGGGTTAAACACTCCATGGACTATCCATGTAACGCCCCGATTCCAGGTATGGATTTAAATAAAAGGTTAATTGGTTTAATGCCCTACTCGACGAGTTGGTTGCCCTACTCGTCGAGTAGCAGCGGGTTTGGAACGCGTGTTTAGTGACCTACTCGACGAGTCCACTAAGGGACTCGACGAGTAGGAGCTGGCAGATGAAACCCTAAATCTCGTGGTTTTGCACCCTATTTAAGGAATGATAAGCCTCCTATGGCCTCTTTGCAGTCTTTTGAGAGCCCCTTAAAACCCTAATACGTGTGTGTGTGTGCCCATTATGTGTTTGAAGCTTGAAGAGAGGATCCTTGGAGGGAGAAGGCTTAGAGGATAAGGAGATTGGAGCAAGTAGAGTGTGGGAATCAACTCTTATCTCAGTTGTTATCTTCTGGAGGTAACCAAATCGCATTTTTCCTTGTGAATCTCTTCTATTGGTTGAGTTTTAGGGTTTTTGGTGAGATATTAAGTTGGAAAGATGAGCTATGGGCTAGATCTGAGGTTGTAACTTCAGATCTGGACCCTCCTTGGATTCTATAAGCATAAAGTTTCAGTTTTGGTCAGGATTAAGGTCCCTCTTGAGCATGAAGTTTCATTAAGAACTTAAAATAGGCATTTAGAGCCTTTATAGCCATGCATGCACGTAAAGTTTGCAACTTTACGTGATAAGCATGCCCTAGAAGCTTGGATCTGTGATTTGGAGCCGCTGCATGGCTCAAAACAAGTCTGTATGGAAAAGGGACTGAATGGACTCGGCGAGTCGCAAGGTTGACTCGGCGAGTCACATGAAGATGGACGTGGACTCGACGAGTTGGATGAACAACTCGGCGAGTCCGATGAAGATTACCATAAGACTCGGCGAGTTGAAGAACAATTCGGCGAGTCGGATGAGTTTTCCCTAGGATATGTATGCATGTGTATCCGTCGAGTTGCAAGGAGGGAACTCGACGGGTGGCCTTAAAGTTTGAACGAGAATCGAAGCAACTCGACGAGTCACCCCGATGACTCGGCGAGTTGGATTGTGCTTCAAGGAACTCGGCGAGTTGGGGTCAACATGGACTGTTGACCTTGACTGAGGACTTTGACTTTGACCAGGGGTTGACTAGTGGGTTATGGAGTACCTTATAAGGTTAGGGACTTATGAGTATATTGTGCTTTGGTGTTAGGTGGTGGAGCCTGTGCCAAGTGATTCGAGAATTGGGTTTTATCTTCCGAGTCGACATTTGCGAGGTGAGTTATCCTCACTATACTAAGGGGTCTAAGGCACCAAGGCCGGCCCATTGGATATGATATCCTAGTAGTTGTATTATGTTGAGTATGAGTTGGTTATGCATGCTAGTTTGATATGCTAGAGGGTGGGTCTGTAGGACTACCTGTGATACTGATTGATTTCCTATATGTGCATTATCTGTTACATGTTGATATGTTATGTGGGATGGGTTGAGGATGTACTGCTCCGTGCGGTAGCCAACAAACCCTAGAGTATTCCAGATATGAGCTGAGGGCCCGGTAGGCATTCCAGACTCATACTGAGGACTCGGGAGCATTCCAGATACGAGCCGAGGGCCCGATAGGCATTCCAGACTCGTACTGAGGGCTCGATGCTATTCCAGATACGAGCTGAGGGCCCGATAGGCATTCCAGACTCGTACTGAGGGCCCAGGGATAATCCAGTTTGTAAAGCTGTGGACCCATTGCATGCTGTTCTGTTCAGTTTGTTATGATATGTCATGGTGTGACATGGTTATGTGGACTGTATGTGTATCGGTATTTTGGGGGTAACTCACTAAGCTCTCGGGCTTACAGTTTCAGTTTATTGTTTCAGGTACATCAGGGGATCGCGACAAGGCGAAGGCATGATCGTACAACTCCTCCTATCATGCTTATGTTTCTGGGAATACTCTGATAAAAATGTATTTTGAAAACAAAGTTGTAATGTTTCGATGAACTTGACATGTTTTGAAAGTTTAAATTTGTTCGAAATTTTTGGGTATTACAAGTTGGTATCAGAGCCTTGGTTTGAGTGAATTGGAGGAGCACTCGTGTAACTCCAGTCTCAAATCAAGGAAAGGATTTTCAAAATGATTTTTCAAAAAGGTTTTCAAAATAAATAAAGGAGGATGCAGGGCGTACGATCAGCCGGAGCCAGTAAGTAGACCCCAAAATACCATACAAGTTATCTGATTATGTGATATGATAGAATAGCATGTTAGGGCTACGCTAGGGATCTTCAGGAATTGCATGATAAAATTGCCTGATTACATGATGCCTGCTAGCCTAGGGTTTCCTTTATATGAGATTGACATCATTACTGTAGTTGCTTAGTGTATGCATCACAGTTGTACATAATTAAGATCTTATAGCTTGAGAATGTTTGATTTGGCCTTATGTTCTGTTCTTCTTTGATTGGGAGCTTAGGGTAGGATTGGATATTCGAAAGTTTATAGGGTCCAGCATTATGTATGGCTAGCATACACTAGTGTTGCAGGGTTGGTGGAAGTTTCATGGATAGGAGGGTTGAGTGAAGCCGGGAGGCCAGTTATGAGATGTTTATCTTTCCTCTAGGGTGAGGGTTGAGCGCTCGCCATGTTGTGTATTCAGCTAGGGCATTGTGATGATGCTTGAGACAAATATGGGTAGGTGTGGAAGGTAGTATGGGCCCGTACTACTGAAAGCACAGGACCCATACGCGTGTCAAGTAAGTCACAATCCCTAGGGTTAGTAGGGAGTTGGCTCCCAGTTATTTACATGGATTATCTGATATCTTGTGGTATGTTTCAGAATGGTGATGACGAGGCGCTTTGTGGCTAGATCCGGTTCGGGATCAAGATCAGGAGACAGGGGCCAGGAGGGGCCAACAGCACCCGAGCCGGTGGTGCAGATGGGTACAGAGGAGTTGGATGCCAGGATTCGAGAGATCCTGCATGATGAGGTTGCTGCTGCATTCCGGGCCCAGTTACCGGAGATGTTCGGGTCGATTAAGACCGCCATGGTGGAGTATTTTGATGAGCGCTATGCAGCCCTTGCAGAGACAGCCGCCGCAGTAGCTGCATCAGCTGTATCAGCGGCAGGAGGATGAGTTGGTAGAGGTTTTCAGTACAGGGACTTCGATAACACGAAGCCCCCTACTTTTGATGGGACGCAGGATCCCATCAAGGCTATGAGATGGATTTCAGACGTGGAGGGGTGTTTCTTCACCTGCTCGTGTCCTGCTGACCAGAAGGTCAGGTGTGCTCTGAACCTGCTTAGGTCTGGGGCCAAGGACTGGTGGAGACTTGCGACAGGGTCGTACACTGATGATCAGAGAGCTGTTGTTACTTGGGAGCAGTTCAGGGATATGTTTCGCGCCCGCTACATTCCACGGGTTGAGCGGGATCGATTAGCACAGGAGTTTCTGAGTTTGAAACAGGATGGGGAGTCGGTGACGGAGATCACCCGGATGTTCACTGAGAAGGCGATGTTTTGCCCGGAGTTTGCTTCAGAGCAGGCTCAGATGACCCGTTATCTGAGCATGCTCAAGACGGATATCCGTCAGTTTGTGTCTACCCAGCGATGTGATACTCTTCTAGAGTTGCAGGAGGCTGCCAGACGGCGTGAGTTGGAGATTGAGCAGCAGTTGAGAGAACAGCGGCAGGCCCCGGCACATTCTCAGCCGGCGCCGAAGCGGTCTAAGACCGCTGATAATAGGACCGGGGTCAGTAGAGCCGCACTTGTGGGATGTGTGGCAAGGGTCATTCTGGTGTGTGTCGAGTTGGTAGTGGATGCCACAAGTGTGGCAAGGAGGGGCATTACGCGAAGGACTGTCGCCAGGCCGCCCCAGTTCAGGGTATGAGGTTGTGCTATCACTGCGATCAGGTTGGTCACATGAGGGCCAACTGTCCACTACTTGCCGCCAAGCCGTCACAGGCTCCTGCACCGGCTACGTTGAGGATTACCGATGGGAGGCAGGGCAGAGCAGAGCCTCCGAAGGCTCAGGGACGTGCATTTCAGCTTACAGCAGAGGAGGCCAGGGCAGCACCAAATGTGGTGGCTGGTATGTTTCTATCTTTTATCTTGTTTCCTATATCTGTTGTATGCTTATCTGTTGTACCTGTGATTAGGTACGTTTTTAGTAAACTCCTTGCCTGCTTTGGTCTTATTTGACTCAGGGGCGAGTCGGTCCTTCGTATCTCAGTCGTTTAGTAGGGAGTTCAGTGCGCCTGTGGGCGAGCTAGAGTGTCCGTTGCTAGTGTCTATCGCCAACGAGCACGGGGTTTCTGCTTCTTCAGTTTATAGAGGGTGTGACTTGGAGATTTTCGAGGTGTCCTTTCCGATAGATTTGATTCCGACCCTCATGGGGGAGGTGTGCGTGATTGTGGGCATGGATTGGCTCAGTCGGTTCGGTGCTATGATTGATTGCGAGGGCCAGCGAGTGGTAGTTCGAACCCCAATAGGGGGAGAACTGATTGTATATGGCGAGGGCACCAGAGTGGGATCAGGGTTTTGTTCAGCTGCCAGGGCTCGGCAGTACATTCAACACGGGTGTGCGGGTTATCTAGCGTATGTGGTAGATACGCGAGTCAGGGATCAGATTTCGGTTTCCGATGTACCGGTGGTCAGGGAGTTCGTAGATGTGTTTCCGGAGGAGTTGCCAGGGATACCTCCGGAGAGGCAGGTCGAGTTCAGGATCGACCTGGTGCCAGGTGCGGCCCCTATCGCTAAGGCGTCGTACCGATTGGCACCACCAGAGATGCAGGAGCTGTCGTCGCAGCTACAGGAACTGCTGGGCAAGCAGTTCATTCGACCTAGCAGTTCTCCATGGGGAGCACCGATACTTTTTGTCCGGAAGAAGGACGGTTCGCACCAGATGTGTATTGATTACCGGGAGTTGAATAAGTTGACGGTGAAGAACCGTTACCCACTCCCGAGGATAGAGGATCTCTTCGATCGGTTACAGGGCGCATCTTGGTTTTCCAAGATAGACTTGAGGTCTGGGTATCATCAGGTCAGGGTCAGAGAGGAGGACGAGGAGAAGACCGCGTTCCGAACTCGTTATGGACATTACGAGTTCGTGGTGATGCCATTTGGGCTCACCAACACGCCAATAGTATTCATGGACCTGATGAATCGGGTCTGCAGACCGATGCTTGATCGCTCGGTCATAGTGTTTATAGATGATATCTTGGTGTATTCCAAGACCCGAGAGCAGCATGAGGAGCATCTGCGAGAGCTGTTGGGAGTTATGAGACGATAACGGTTGTACGCCAAGTTCTCGAAGTGTGAGTTTTGGTTACGAGAGGTCCAGTTCCTCGGACATCTCGTTAACCAGGAGGGGATTTTGGTCGATCCGGCCAAAATCGAGGCGGTTATGCAGTGGGAGATTCCGAAATCTCCCTCAGATATTAAGAGTTTTCTGGGTTTAGCAGGGTACTACCGGAGGTTCATACGGGATTTCTCCAAGATTGCAGTACCCCTCACTCGTCTGACAAGGAAGGGGGTGGATTTCCGGTGGGGACCCGAGCAGCAGAGGGCGTTTGAGACCCTCCGTCAGCGTTTGTGTGAGGCACCAGTATTGACACTCCCGGAAGGAGTTGAAGATTTTGTGGTGTTCTGTGATGCATCCATCACAGGTTTAGGAGCGGTCCTCATGCAGAGAGGACGAGTGATCGCCTACGCATCGCGGCAGCTGAAGCCGCATGAGACGAGATACCCTACGCATGACTTGGAGCTGGGGGCGGTGGTGTTCGCCCTCAAGATATGGAGACATTACCTCTATGGGGTCCGCTGTATCATTTACACGGATCACAAGAGCTTGAGACATATCATGGATCAGCCGAACCTGAACATGAGGCAGCGCAGGTGGCTGGATGTAGTCAAGGACTACGATTGCGAGATCCTTTACCACCCTGGTAAAGCGAATGTGGTTGCGGATGCTTTGATCCGAAAGTCGGCTGGGTCTTCCACCCCCGCGGTATGTATGAGGATAGCGGTGGATTCTCCGCTTGTGAGTTTGATCAGAGATGCCCAGGTAGAGGGCATGCGACCGGAGAATTGGAAGCTGGAGAGAATCAAGGGTGAGAATACCCGGTTCATACAGGATAGTCGGGGACTATTGACCCGATGCGGTCGGGTGTGGGTTTCGATGTCTGGTGGGGTTAGACAGACGGTTATGAAGGAGGCTCATAAGTCTCATTTCTCTATTCACCCGGGGGCCACCAAGATGTACCGGGATTTGAGTTTGAGCTATTGGTGGCCGTGTATGAAGCGAGAGATCGCTTGGTACGTCGAGAGGTGCTTGACCTGTAGGATGGTCAAGGCCGAGCATCAGAGGCCGCATGGAAAGCTGCATCCCCTAGAGATTCCCATGTGGAAATGGGAACAGATCACGATGGATTTTATTACCAAGTTGCCGAGGACGGCAAAGGGGTTTGATGCTATATGGGTCATCGTGGATCGATTGACCAAGAGTGCCCACTTCTTGGCTATACGGGAGAGCTCATCGGCCGAGAAATTGGCCGAATTGTACGTTCGCGAGATCGTGTCTTGCCATGGGGTTCCTGTTTCCATTGTCTCCGATTGGGATGTCAGGTTTACCTCCCGCTTCTGGCAAAAGTTTCACGAGGAGCTGGGCACGCGGTTGCACTTCAGCACAGCATTCCACCCGCAGACAGACGGCCAGAGCGAACGGACTATTCAGACCCTCGAGGACATGTTGAGGGCGTGTGTCATTGATTTCGGTGGGAGTTGGGATTCTCACCTACCGCTTGCGGAGTTCGCCTACAACAACAGCTACCATTCTAGTCTTGGCGCCCCGCCATTCGAGCTGTTGTACGGGCGGAGATGTCGCACCCCGGTCTGTTGGGGTGAAGTTGGACACAGAGTGATGGGTAGTACGGAGGTAGTCTTGTAGACTACCGAAAAGATCCAGCAGGTTAGACAGCGTTTGCAGACCGCTCAGAGTCGGCAGAAGAGTTATGCCGACAGACGTCGGTCTGAGTTGGAATTTCAGGTGCGTGACATGGTACTCCTGAAGGTCTCGCCCTGGAAAGGCGTGATTCGCTTCAGTAAGAGGGGAAAATTGGGTCCCCGATATATTGGGTCGTTCAGGATCATTGCCAGGGTTGGCAAGGTAGCTTACAGGCTAGAGCTGCCGGAGGAGCTTAGTCGGATACACAGCACTTTCCACGTTTCGCAGCTGCGAAAGTGCATTATGGACCAGGAGGCAGTAGTATCGCTGAATGATATTCAGGTCGATGAGCGTCTGAACTATGTGGAGAGACCTGTGGTTATTTTGGAGAAGAAGATGAAGATTCTGAGGAATAAGGAGATACCTTTGGTGAAAGTACAGTGGGAGCATCGAAGGGGGTCCGAGTGGACGTGGGAGACGGAGGCCGAAATGCGGGAGCATTACATGGAGTTGTTCACTGCAGCGGACTTCGAGGATGAAGTCTAGTTCAAGTGGGGGAGAATTGTAACGCCCCGATTCCAGGTATGGATTTAAATAAAAGGTTAATTGGTTTAATGCCCTACTCGACGAGTTGGTTGCCCTACTCGTCGAGTAGCAGCGGGTTTGGAACGCGTGTTTAGTGACCTACTCGACGAGTCCACTAAGGGACTCGACGAGTAGGAGCTGGCAGATGAAACCCTAAATCTCGGGGTTTTGCACCCTATTTAAGGAATGATAAGCCTCCTATGGCCTCTTTGCAGTCTTTTGAGAGCCCCATAAAACCCTAATACGTGTGTGTGTGTGCCCATTATGTGTTTGAAGCTTGAAGAGAGGATCCTTGGAGGGAGAAGGCTTAGAGGATAAGGAGATTGGAGCAAGTAGAATGTGGGAATCAACTCTTATCTCAGTTATCATCTTCTGGAGGTAACTAAATCGCCTTTTTCCTTGTGAATCTCTTCTATTGGTTGAGTTTTAGGGTTTTTGGTGAGATATTAAGTTGGAAAGATGAGCTATAGGCTAGATCTGAGGTTGTAACTTCAGATCTGGACCCTCCTTGGATTCTATAAGCATAAAGTTTCAGTTTTGGTCAGGATTAAGGTCCCTCTTGAGCATGAAGTTTCATTAAGAACTTAAAATAGGCATTTAGAGCCTTTATAGCCATGCATGCACGTAAAGTTTGCAACTTTACGTGATAAGCATGCCCTAGAAGCTTGGATCTGTGATTTGGAGCCGCTGCATGGCTCAAAACAAGTCTGTATGGAAAAGGGACTGAATGGACTCGGTGAGTCGTAAGGTTGACTCGGCGAGTCACATGAAGATGGTCGTGGACTCGACGAGTTGGATGAACAACTCGGCGAGTCCGATGAAGATTACCATAAGACTCGGCGAGTTGAAGAACAACTCGACGAGTCGGATGAGTTTTCCCTAGGGTATGTATGCATGTGTATCCGTCGAGTTGCAAGGAGGGAACTCAACGGGTGGCCTTAAAGTTTGAACGAGAATCGAAGCAACTCGACGAGTCACCCCGATGACTCGGCGAGTTGGATTGTGCTTCAAGGAACTCGGCGAGTTGGGGTCAACATGGACTGTTGACCTTGACTGAGGACTTTGACTTTGACCAGGGGTTGACTAGTGGGTTATGGAGTACCTTATAAGGTTAAGGACTTATGAGTATATTTTGCTTTGGTGTTAGGTGGTGGAGCCTGTGCCAAGTGATTCGAGAATTGGGTTTTATCTTCCGAGTCGACATTTGCGAGGTGAGTTATCCTCACTATACTAAGGGGTCTAAGGCACCAAGGCCGGCCCATTGGATATGATATCCTAGTAGTTGTATTATGTTGAGTATGAGTTGGTTATGCATGCTAGTTTGATATGCTAGAGGGTGGGTCTGTAGGACTACCTGTGATACTGATTGATTTCCTATATGTGCATTATCTGTTACATGTTGATATGTTATGTGGGATGGGTTGAGGATGTACTGCTCCGTGCGGTAGCCAACAAACCCTAGAGTATTCCAGATATGAGCTGAGGGCCCGGTAGGCATTCCAGACTCATACTGAGGACTCGGGAGCATTCCAGATACGAGCCGAGGGACCGGTAGGCATTCCAGAATCGTACTGAGGGCTCGATGGTATTCCAGATACGAGCTGAGGGCCCGATAGGCATTCCAGACTCGTACTGAGGGCCCAGGGATAATCCAGTTTGTAAAGTTGTGGACCCATTGCATGCTGTTCTGTTCAGTTTGTTATGATATGTCATGGTGTGACATGGTTATGTGGACTGTATGTGTATCGGTATTTTGGGGGTAACTCACTAAGCTCTCGGGATTACAGTTTCAGTTTATTGTTTCAGGTACATCAGGGGATCGCGGCAAGGCGAAGGCATGATCGTACAACTCCTCCTATCATGTTTATGTTTCTGGGAATACTCTGATAAAAATGTATTTTGAAAACAAAGTTGTAATGTTTCGATGAACTTGACATGTTTTGAAAGTTTAAATTTGTTCGAAATTTTTGGGTATTACAATCCATGAAAGCTTAGCCCAACCTAAATGAACTTGGCCCATCACACACATATATCTTAGAGTCCATATTTAATTAGTTCCTTTTGATCACTTAATTAATTATAAATTAATTCTTGATCAATACTAATTAAATAATATGATTATATATTAATATATTAGTACTTATAATATATTAATATAAATCACTAGTATCCTTTTTCCTCATCTTGTCTATCCAATTGTCTCGATGCCATGCAACCCAAATGGACCATGCCGGGTCGGGTCAAGTCTTACCAATTATAGTTATGGACTTAGACATTAATCCAACAGTCTCCCACTTGGATAAGTCTAAAACTATTATTGAGTATGACTTCAAAAACCAACTGGCAATCGTAGCTCTCAAAAGCTTCTGTCGAACTGTGACCTTGCCGATGAACTCTGACCTTTGTCAATGACTTGTCCATTAGATAAGGGATCATATATTCATCCATTCTAGATATCATATGGACTGAGACATGGATTATAAATCATTCTCTCTGTCCATTTGTTGTTTCCCGATTTCCGATTCTTGACGACTGACTGATTGAACAGATCAAATCAGTCCTGGCTTGGCCAAGCACTCACATGTGTCATCATTAAATCATCGAGGGGCCCACAGATATCGCTTTTATCCCGAAGGTAAAAGGAATGGATAAACTTCGACTCATATGGCTTGTTCTACTACTTGTTGAATCATACACAAAGACACGTTTTAGAACATCGAGTTACCAATGCGTTTTAGTGCAATCAATGTATAACCAACTCATAGTAACAACTCATATCTCTAGGTTTTATGAATATAAAATATTATCGTCTCATGATCACTCGTGATAAAATCCATGAAGTGATTCAAATGAGCGTGGGTTGAATCCAATACTCATAACTTATGAGCACTCATGAGTGTTGTAGCACCGCTTTGTCCAACATCTTAGACCTCTACAAGCCAACCCATGACAGTCTTGATTCATATCTACTTCCAACATATGACCGACTGTGGATGGTTTGAATAACTTAGTTATTCCGGAAGAATAACCTAGTTATTATGAAAGTCAAAACATGCAAAGTGAAACACAAGAATAAATGAATCAAATATGGTATCAAACCCTATGAATATAAATAGACCACTTTTATTTATCACCATACTGATTACTCATTATTCATTGTTTCGGTTTTATCAACTTTATACCTGAATTAAAAACACCAGTTGTCCCATGCTCCAAGCATGTACACTATGTTTTTCTAAACAATAGCTTTGCCATACACCAAGTATGCACTCTATGTTTGTCTATGATCCTTTTCTTTGTGAACTAGATCAATTGAACATAATTTCAATGATTCTCTTTTCACACTCCCAAATCCTTGTCTTAAATGTAAGAATTCCAAATTCCTATCATTTATCGAAATCTATTTAGATTTTAAACTTATATGCACTGTTCCTCTTGTAATGATTATGCACAAAACCACAAAGACTTGGCAACAATCATTACAGAGTATTCCAATGGAGAGCAATTCCATGGAAACGATGTCTCAAATTCAAAGCGCATTGCTTTGAACATGCTTCTTGCATTAAGTTTCTTTAACCTTACACAGATTGCTTCCACCTATGAAGACAACTCTATATTCCCTTTTTGACTACCACTTCTGACCAAGAGTTGCCTCTTTTTCAGACTATGTCAATATGGTCCTTCCAATATTAACAGTATACTTCCAACTGTCCTTGAGCAACCAATCTTTGGTAAACCTTAGATTGTCCTCGACAATTGCTTAATCACTTTAGTCATATCCAATTCTAGACATTTTCCTCCTTAATGCCCCAAGGCATTTGGAAAATTCAGAAATAATAAATATTATAGCACATGTAATCGATCTTGTACCCAAAGTAAATGGGACACGATTCATGATGTTTCACATAAAGACATGGTTCTAGACCAGTCTTTTGCCATAATAATTTTTTGTTTGCCATATTCTCAAAATTTGACTATGAAACGGGATGTCGTAATCATAATCGAATTTTGAGAACGCAATATATAGAATTTTCTTAAGTTGAACCAATCCAACATGAAATTCATATATATATATTCTTGATTAAAGGTGATTAAAATCTCAATATAAGCTCTTTAGAATGATTATAAACTCAATCTAAGCTTTTTAGAATTGAAATGAAGTATAATTTCCTCTACCTTAATTATAGCAAAACAACTTTTTCAACCACTGCAACCTCACGAATTGAAACTTTTTTTTTTCTATAATTAACATTGCTAACTTGCAATACTTATCATAATTATCAAGCTCCCACTAACATGATGATTATTAGCATAACACTTATGCTCCCACTAGCTTTGACATGTATCCAGAAAACAGCTGGACCTCTAGAAGTCAATACTTTATTGACATTCTTACTAAAGTTCAGATTTCTGATACTAGATTGTTTTGATAAGGCTTTATCAAAATTATACACCTTATCTTAGATAGCTCACAGGTGTGTCTAAACAATTTCAGAACTATGAAAAGGGATGTCGTAATCATAGTCTCAATTGTTTAAACCTTTGCCATTTCTCATAAGTCCATGTTAGTGTGCCGGTTAACCACGCACGCTCCATTAACGACTTTGAGAACTGCAAATATCACAATTGCTATCTACTTAAAATCTACTTAGTGAAAGAATTTCCTCACCATCAATTTCATGAATCGGAGAGAAACCTTATGAAACTTAGATTTTATGGTGTATGTGTTCTTATCCATGTGAATTTGTCAAACCATAATCACAAGACTAGGTTAGTGACAAATCCTAACTCATATGGATTGAACTTGTGCAATCTTAACCTCTTGCCACCTGGCAGCACAAGGGCCTGCCATTGCTTCCAAGTAGTTATGCAAACAATTGAAAACATGTAGAACTCAAATATATATATAGCCAACTTAACTGGATGGGCACAGAAATGTCAACACGATAGGTTATAAACCTCTAGTTGTGTGCTAGTGATGAAATACAGGTTTTATTCTTCATTACTTCTTGAAACCCTTTCAGGATCTTTTAGACTCCCACTGTCTCCTTGACCTATAAGACTTTCTTGCCAAATATTCAAGAGATAGTGTGGATTCTAATCAAGGCAAACACTTAACACAATTGGCCTAAGTTGGTCTCTGTTTTATCCAAAACATCACAACTTACCAAATTCAAATGTACAAGAGTAGAAAACCTTTTACTCTTACATTTCACTAGTGTTAATAAACCTTCTTTAAGATGTGTCACTCAAGTTACATTTGTGGTGAGCTTGATTAGTGCACAAGAATGTGTACTCGATCCCTTAGTCCTTTACTTGACTCACACATCCATGTGAACAAGTAATTAGTCTTAATTTTCCAATGCTTGAAAGTTCTCATTTATCATACTATATAACTTGCATGATTCCAAGTTTATATCCAACTGAAACTTGGGTGATGAGAATCTTTCCTTATTTGGAAAATTTAGACACTACTACAAATGAAAGAATCAAATTCATATTTCCACTCTTGCTATTAATGGAATCATATAAGCAACAATTTTTTTCCTTTTCACAAATGCCATTGTAAGGATATTTTAAAATAAATAAAATGAATTTTTTTTCTTTTATTTTAAAAACTTTGCGGAAAAACTATCCTTACAGTGCAAAAGCACATGAAAAACTTTGTTGTTATCTATTCCTAAGCAATATATCATAACTCCTAAGCAACAGCTCAAAATTCTGATCACAGAACCATGCGATCGAGATCCATCTTCGCGATCAGAATCAGCATATACTTCCTTTAAGTTTCTTCACTTTTCTTTGATTCTTAAAACATCAACATGTGACCCAGTCACATCATGTAACAAGAATCTCATAATTGAAACTTAATAGAGTTAGATAGTGGACTTTACCTGAAGTAGAGTCAATCTTCTTGACTTGATCAACCTTATGATCTTTCAGGTAAATAGGCTGCTCCGCAATCAATGCCCCTTCCTTTGGCAAGAGAAACATAGGGACTCTTTGGGAATTATGTTGGATTAATGTCTAAGTCCATAACTATAATTGGTAAGACTTGACCCGCCCCGTCATGGTCCATTTGGGTTGCATGGCATCATGCATTTGGATAGACTATAATGAGAGAAATAACACTTAAGGTTGGTTAATATATTATAAGTTCTAATATATATTAATAAGGTTATTTAATTAGTATTGATCAAGAATTAATTTAGAATTAATTAAGTGATCAAAAGGAGACTAATTAAATATATGGGTTGATTGTGTAAATCATTCATTCTTATATATGTGGGCTTGTGATCCAAGATTCCTTATGTTGGACTAAGTCCATGGGGTGACCCATGGATACTCCATGGAGGTTAAAATCCATGGAGCATAAGGAATGGGTAAAGTTATGAGTTACATGGTGTAACCCTAATAGCCACCATATAAAAGAATCTCATGGCTCAAGAAATCGGGCACTAATGTGTGAGTGTGAGGGCTAGACGATTTCAAGGAGTGTTCAAGTTTCTCTCAAGTTATTCCAAGTGTATTTGGTGTTGTGTGAACCATTTGAGGTGTCACACTTGGGGCACTAGGCACTCAAGCTTCATGAAGACATTCTACATCAAAGAGGTATGTATTCTATCTTGTTATATTTATTATTTTGTATGCTAGATTAGGATAATACCTTGGATGTTCATAATTGTATGTATAATAGAGAAAACATAGATCCAAGGTATTTAGGGTTGCATGTACACTTAGGAGTGTTAGAATGCTCCTAACCCAACAGTGGTATCAGAGCCTAGGCTTGTTTTCTTGTTTTCTCGTTATACTCGCAAAAGTAGCTGAAAAATCGAGTTGGATGCATATATTCGATTGTTTTGGCTGGAATTGGACTAGGAACATTACCCTAAGATGTTTTTGTAAACTTGTTTTTGATGTGGTAATGTTCATGCTAATCCAATTTCTAAGATAATTGTCATAATTTCAAGATTTGTATTAGTTTGTATGTTCATGCTAATTTCTTGAAGATTGATGATTTGAATTATCTTGTTCTTATGAGGTTCTTAGATTAATAGAAAAGTTGTGTGAAATAGTTGTTTTCAATCCATTTTAATCTAAGAGTTGATTCCAAAGTGTGTTTTTGTAACTTGTCCTCAAGTTATATGAAAAGTCACATTTAAGAATCATAAAACTCATAAAAGTTGGCAAAGGTTACAAAATGAAGAGTCTAGTTCTAATTAAATGGTTTTATGACTCCATAACTTGTCCTCAAGTTATGGAGGTTCAAGAGTCTCTTCATTAAATTAAAAAAAAGTGTAACCTTAATTAGTTCCATAAGTTACAATAAAAAAAAGTTATTTTTTTTTATTAATTAGTTTAAAGTCTTCCATAACTTGTCCTCAAGTTATGGAACTTGAAGAGTTTTTTTTTTTTTTTTTAATTAAAACTACTTTAAACTCATAAGTTATGGAATTAATTAGTTTTGAATAGTTTCAAAACTTGCCCTCAAGTTTTGGAATTTGAAAAGTTTTCACTTATGAATACTTTAATTCCAAGTTAGCCCTTAGAATTTTAAAAGTTAAAATTCAACCCTTATACTTTATAATATTATAAGTTAATAATATTTATATATATGTATAAGAGTAAAGTCAGTCTTACCGTTAGTAGGCCTCATCCACGAAGCCGGTCTATAAGGGGGGTATAAGGTTACTGCCTATAAAATGGCAGTTTAATGGGTGTCCACTCTCACCCACCGCTTCCTTGACTGGTGGAGGGTCATTAGCCGAACGGGTAGGACAAGGACTATAATTCTCCTTTCATTAAAAGTATTAATGATAAATACTAAGTAACTAAACTCTTATTAATACCCAATCTTAGTTACTTAGGAAAATGTGAATTTGGTGCTAACCCATGAAATTACACTTTGCACTTTGCTTAAGTCGTTAGTGGAGCGTGTGTGGTTAACCGGCACACTAACCTGGACTTAACAAGGTAGGCAAAGGGTAACTTAATATTTATCATAGTATCGGTGGAGCGTGTGTGGTTAACCGGCACACTGATTAAGGGGTAAATATTAAGGGTACCAAGTATATTTGCATGGTTATTCACACCTTGTTTTGTGATCATCGGCATCCCAGTCACAAAACCTGAAGGGCACACTCGAGATTGAAACATGCCTTTGAACAGTTCAATGAATCTCAAAGATCTACGACTTTCAAATCCAATTAAAACCTAATAAATTATTTCGTTTTTCATGGTGGAAATTGGTGAATCGTCATTCACCTACCTTCAAATATTTTATAGCTTGGATTACGGCATCCCTCTTCTAAGTTATAATAGTTTGTTGGGTCCTAGCCTTAATATTTCATATTGGGTGTCATATTAAGGACTTCAAATCAACTATCTTGAATATCTCCCAAAAAGATGTATGGTCTAGACATTTATGATCTTCCCAAATCTCTTGAAACAAGCTTTCCTAAATGAAGATGATGTCCCATGGATATCATACTTCTTTCACCTCCTCCAATTATTCTCCCTAACCCACAAGTTCCTAAAAAGTTTAAGGTCACTCAAGCCCTATTTGCAAGGCAAGGTCTAGGTGTGATCACATCTTGGAGATGTAGTCACATATTGACAAGCCGGGAGAGTTGGGTGTCAAAGTTTTGAGAAAGTTGGTGGCTCGACTACTTTCTAAGTCACATAGTGAGTTCTTTTGGGAATCCTATGAAACAGACTAAGACAAGACCCTTAATGATCTTATCTATTTGCTAAGACCAACTTCCTAAAACGCTATGGACATTGACAATGATGACATTGGATATCTAGTAAAGCTCTCTCTTCCCAATGGAAAGGGATCGGCCATAGTCAACTCGGTTGACCCAATGGTAAAGAGAGAGGCGAAGTCTGAGATAGTCCCATTATCAAGGGTCCATAGGTAACTATTGCCAAAGGAAGGGGCATTGGTTACGAAGCTGCCAAATTTACCTAAGGATGTTAAAGTCAATAAGTTTGGCTCTACTTCAGGTAAAGTCCATTGTCTAACTCTATTAAGTACATGCTGATTCTGATCGCGAAGATGGATTTCAATCGGATGGTTCGGTGATCAGAATTTTGGGCTATTACTTAAGAGTTATGATATTTATATTGCTTAGGAATAGATAACAACAAGGTTTTCATATGGATTGTAAGGATAAGTTTTTCCGCAAAGTTTTAAAATAAAAGAAAAAGGTTTTGATTTTATTTATTTTAAGTATCCTTACAATGGCATTTGTGAAAAGTTGTTGCTTATAAGATTCCATTGATAGCAATATTGGAAAAATAGATTTGATTCTTTCGGTTATGGTAGTGTCTAATATTACCAAATAAGGAAAGATTCTCATCACCCAAGGTTCAATTGGACCGAAACTTGGAATCATGCAAGTTGTATAGTATGATGAATGAGAACTTTCAGCTTGGAAAATTAAGACTAATTCCTTATGTGAATAAGGAAAGGACTAAGGGATCGAGTAGACATTCTTGTGCACTGGTCAAGTCCACCACAAAAGATCAAGAAGACTATTCGTCATGATTTACTTAAGTTCAGTAAATATGGTTATACTTATAAGTTTAAGTATAAGTCTGTAGCATTGGAGAAGTTTCAATGTGAGACAGAACGAATAAGAAGAATCAAAGTATGGCAGAAAGATAAAAGTTTCTCAAATCTGAAAAGATGGGAGAGTACTTTAGTATCATGTTTATGATCATCTTAATGATTAAGATACCATATCACAATTGGTCCTCTAAAGTCATCTTAGTGCATTCTTATGACTAAGAAGAGGAGTCATGAATTGTTGAAATGGTTAAATCAAAAAGATGGGTCATACTTCGTTCCAAAACAATTCTTAGAGTCATACTCCAAGATTGTAACTTGAGTGACATATCTTAAAGAGGGTTTGTTAACACTAGTCAAATGTAAGAGTAAAAGGTTATCTACTCTTGTACATTTGAAATTGGTAAGTTGTGATGTTTTGGATAAAACAGAGACCAACTTAGGCCAATTGTGTAAAGTGTTAGTCTTGATAAAGAATCCGCACTATCTCTTGAATATTTGACAAGGGAGTCTTATATGTCAAGAGGACAGTGGGAGTCTTAAAGCTCTTGAAAGTTTCAAGACTTAATCAAGAATAAAACCTAAAGTCCTTCACTAGCACACGACTTGAGGTTTATAACCTATCGTGTTGAATTTTTTGTGCCTATTCAAGTTGGCTTTGCATAGGAGTTCTTAGAGTTCTCAAGTGGTTGCACAACTACTTGGAAGCAATGGCAGACACCTGAGCTGCCAAATGGCAAGAATTTAAGATTGCATAAGTTTAATCAATATGAGTTTGGATTTGTCACTAACCTTGTCTTGTGATTATGGTTTTGACAAATCCACATGGATAAGAACACATACACTATTAAATCTAAGTGTCATAAGGTTTCTCTCCGATTCATGAAAATGATGGTGAGGAAACACTTTCACTAAGTAGATTTTAGCTAGATAGCAATTGTGATATTTGCATTCTCAAAGTCGTTAGTGGAGCGTGTGTGGTTTACCGACACACTAACATGGACTTGTGAGAAGTGGCAAAGGTCTAAACAATTGAGACTATGATTACGGCATCCCTTTTCATAGTTCTAAAATTGTTTAGACACACATGTGAGCTATCTAAGAGAGGTGTATGATTTTGATAAAGTTTTATCAAAACAATCTAGTATCAGAAATCTGAACTTTGGTAAGAAAGTCAGCTGATTTCTGAGTACATGTCAAAGCTAGTGGGAGCATAAGTGTTATGCTAATAATCATCATGTTAGTGGGAGCATGATAATTATGACAAAGGTTGCAAGTTAGCAATGTTAATTATAGAAAACAAAAGTTTCAATTCGTGAGGTTGCAGGGGTTGAAAAAGTTGTTTTGCTATAATTAAGGGAGAGGAAATTATACTTCATTTCAATTCTAAAAGCTTAGATTGAGATTTTAATCATATTTAATCAAGGATATATATATATATATATATATATATATATATATATATATATATATATATATATATATATGAATTTCATATTGGAATGGCTCAATATAAGGAAATTCTATATATGGGTCCATTATTTGCGTTCTAAAATTCGATTATGATTACGGCATCCCTTTTCATAATCTGAATTTTGAGAACTTGGCAAATTGAAATGGAAATATTATAGCAAAAGACTGGTTTAGTCTTTATGTGAGACATCATGAATCGTGTCCCATATGCTTCGGATATAGGATCGATTACATGTGCTATATTCATCCTTTCTAAAATTTTCCAAATGCCTGGGGCATTATGAAGGGAAAAGGTCTAGAATTGGATATGACTAGAATGATTAAGCAATTGTCGAGGACAATCTAAGGTTTACCAAAGATTGGTTGCTCAAGGACAGTTGGAAGTATAATGTTAATTCTGGAAGGACCATATTGACATAATCTGTAAGGAGGCAACTCTTGTTCAGAAGTGATAGTCAAAATGGAATATGGAAATGTTTCAAAGTTAGAAATTATTCAATCTGTGTAAGATTAGGAAACTTAATGAAAGAAGGATGTTTCCAAGGAGCTGATCTCCTTTGGAATGCTCTGTAATGATTGTTGTCAAGTCTTTCTGACTTCGTGCATAATCATTAAGAGGATCAATGCATATAAGTTTAGAATCTAACAGATTTCAGTAAATGGCATGAATTTGGAATTCTTGCATTTGCAGTAAGGATTTGGGACTGTGAAAAGAGGATCATTGGAGTGATGTTCAATTGATCTATTTTACAAAGTAAAGATCATAGACAAACATAGTATGCATACTTGGTGTATGGCATGACTAGTGTTTAGAAAACATAGTGTACATGCTTGGAGCATGGGACAACTATTGTTTTAAATTCAAGTATAAAGTTGATAAAATCGAAACAATGAATAATGAGTAATCAGTATGGTGATAAATAAAAGTGTTTATTTATATTCATAGGGTTTGATACCATATTTGATTCATTTATTCTTCTGTTTCACTTTGCATGTTTTGACTTCCAGAATAACTAAGTCGCTCTTCCTGAATGATTAAGTTATTCAAACCATCCACAGTCGGTCATATGTTGGAAGTAGATATGAATCAAGACTGTCATGGGTTGGTTTGTAGAGGTCCAAGTTGGTGGACAAAGTGGTGCTACAACACTCATGAGTGCTCATAAGTTCTGAGTATTGGATTCAACCCGCGCTCATTTGAATCACTTCATGGATTTTATCACGAGTGATCATGAGACGATAATATCTTATATTCTTCAAACCTAGAGATATGAGTTGTTACTATGAGTTGGTTATACATTGATTGCACGAAAACGCATTGGTAACTCGATGTTATAAAACGTGCCTTTGTGTATGATTCAACAAGTAGTAGAACAAGCCATATGAGTCGAAGTTTATCCATTCCTTTTACCTTCGGGATAAAAGCGATATCTGTGGGCCCCTCGATGATTTAAAGATGATACATGTGAGTGCTTGGCCAAGCCAGGACTGATTTGATTTGTTCAATCAGTCAGTCATCATGAATCGGAAATCGGGAAACAACAAATGGACAGAGAGAATGATTGATAATCCATGTCTCAGTCCATATGATATCTAGAATGGAGGAATATATGATCCCTTATCTAATGGACAAGTCATTGACAAAGGTCAGAGTTCATCGACAAGGTCAGAGTTCGACAGAAGCTTTTGAGAGCTACGATTGCTGATCGGTTCCTGAAGTCATACGCAATAATAGTTTTTAGACTTATCCAAGTGGGAGACTGTTGGATTAATGTCTAAGTCCATAACTATAATTGGTAAGACTTGACCCGACCCGTCATGGTCCATTTGGGTTGCATGGCATCATGCATTTGGATAGACTATAATGAGAGAAATAACACTTAAGGTTGGTTAATATATTATAAGTTCTAATATATATTAATAAGGTTATTTAATTAGGATTGATCAAGAATTAATTTGGAATTAATTAAGTGATCAAAAGGAGACTAATTAAATATATGGGTTGATTGTGTAAATCATTCATTCTTATATATGTGAGCTTGCGATCCAAGATTCCTTATGTTGGACTAAGTCCATGGGGTGACCCATGGATACTCCATGGAGGTTAAAATCCATGGAGCATAAGGAATGGGTAAAGTTATGAGTTACATGGTGTAACCCTAATAACCACCATATAAAAGAATCCCATGGCTCAAGAAATCGGGCACTAATGTGTGAGTGTGAGGGCTAGACGATTTCAAGGAGTGTTCAAGTTTCTCTCAAGTTATTCCAAGTGTATTTGGTGTTGTGTGAACCATTTGAGGTGTCACACTTGGGGCACTAGGCACTCAAGCTTCATGAAGACATTCTACATCAAAGAGGTATGTATTCTATCTTGTTATATTTATTATTTTGTATGCTAGATTAGGATAATACCTTGGATGTTCATAATTGTATGTATAATAGAGAAAACATAGATCCAAGGTATTTAGGGTTGCATGTACACTTAGGAGTGTTAGAATGCTCATAACCCAACAAATTGTACGTGGGACTATCGCAGACTTAGCCTTTCTCTTTACCATTTGGTCAACCTAGTTGACTATGGTCAATCCCTTTCCTTGGGAAGAGAAGGCTTTTGTAGATATCCAATGTTACCATTGTCAATGTCCATGGTAGTTTGGGAAGTTGATCTACTAATCAAATTTGCTTTACTAGCCTTCCAAATCATAGCTGATTCAGCAGTACCAAGCAAATAGATAAGGTCATTAAGGGTCTTGTCATAGTCTGTTTCATAGGAGTCCCAAAGGAACTCACTATGTGACTTAGAAAGTGATTGAACCACCAACTTTCTCAAGACTTTGACACCCAACTCTCCCGGCTTGTCAATATATGACTTCATCTCCAAGATGTGATCACACCTAGACCTTGCCTTGCCAATAGGGCTTGAGTGACCTTGAACTTGTGGGTTAGGGAGAATAATTGGAGGAGGTGGAGGAAGTGAAGTTCCAAGAGATTTGGGAGGATCATAGATGTCTGAACCAGACATCTTTTGGGAGATATTCAAGATAGTTGATCTAAAGTCCTTAATATAACACCCAATATGAAATATTAAGGCTAGGATCCAACAACCTATTTATAACTGGAAGAGGGATGTCGTAATCCGAGTTATAAAATAGTTGAAGGTAGGTAAATGACGATTTACCAATTTCCACCATGAAAAACGAAATAATTTAATTAGGTTTTTACTTGGATTTGAAACTCCTAGATCTTTTGAGATTCATTGAACTTTTCAATGGCATGTTTCAATCTCGAGTGTGCCCTTCAGGTTTTGTGACTGTGATGCCGAGGATCACAAAACAAGGTGTGAAGTAACCATGCAAATATACTTGGTACCCTTAATATTTACCCCTCAATCGATGTGCCGGTTAACCACACGAGCTCCACCGATACTATGATAAATATTAAGTTACCGTTTGCCTACCTTGTTAAATCCAGGTTAGTGTGCCGGTTAACCACACACGCTCCACTAACGGTTTAAGCAAAGTGCAAAGTGTAATTTCATGGATTAGCACCTTATTCATATTTTCCTAAGTAACTAAGATTGGGAATTTAAAAAGGTTTAGTTACTTAGTATTTATCATTAATACTTTTAATGAAGGGAGAATTATAGTCATTGTCCTACCTGTTCGGCTAACGACCCTCCACCAGTCAAGGAAGCGGTGGGTGAGAGTGGACACCCATTAAGCTGCCATTTTATAGGCCAACCTAAATGAACTTGGCCCATCACACACATATATCTTAGAGTCCATATTTAATTAGTTCCTTTTGATCACTTAATTAATTATAAATTAATTCTTGATCAATACTAATTAAATAATATGATTATATATTAATATATTAGAACTTATAATATATTAATATAAATCACTAGTATCCTTTTTCCTCATCTTGTCTATCCAATTGTCCCGATGCCATGCAACCCAAATGGACCATGCCGAGTCGGGTCAAGTCTTACCAATTATAGTTATGGACTTAGACATTAATCCAATAGTACTATGAAGGTATGGGGAGGTTGCTTGTGTCCTTGTACAAAGGATAAATCAACACTCCACCTAAATATCTCACCAAATAGATTTTATTCTTAGGCAAGGATTTTCCCCAAAATATAGATAAAATATGAATATTTAGGGTTTTATATGTAAAAACACGAGTTTGGGTGAAAATCCCACGTTAAAATAATTAAAAACGGGCTTATGCTAAAAATATTGAAAACCGGGTAGAATTTGCTGAAATCCGAAATTCAGGCCGAAGGTGCGAAGGTTCGGCTCCTTAGGAGCATAGAACCGAAGGTAAGGTTCGGTTGTGCATGGGAACCGAGAGGTCTCGCAGGCTGCTCATCAGAAGGGACCAAAGGTCATGATCTCGGACTGAAGGTAGTCCTCTCGGACCGAAGGTTACTTTCGGTTCCTTGGTGGTTTCGGTTCTCAGGAGGTTCGGTTCCTAAGAAGGGTTCGGCTCTTAAGAGGGTTCGGCTCCTTAAGAGGGTTCGGTTCCTTAAGAGGGTTCGGCTCCTTAAGAGGTTTCGGTTCCTTAAGAGGGTCCAGCTCCTTAAGAGGTTTCGGCTCCTTAAGAGGTTTCGGCTCCTTAAGAGGTTTCGGTTCCTTAAGAGGGTTCGGCTCCTTAAGAGGTTTCAGTTCCTTAAGAGGGTTCGGCTCCTTAAGAGGTTTCGGTTCCTTATGACTGTTTTTCGCGTAGACTTCCGTTTCGAGTGGTTTTCGACTAAATTAAGGGTCGGGATGCCCCGGGTGATTATAAAAAGTTGAGAGAGATTTCGAGAGAGATTTGGGAGAGATTTGACAAACTTGGAGAGAATTGACATACTTGGAGAGATTTGGGCGAGATTTCACACACTTGGAGAGATTTCTCATTCAGAGAGAGATTTGGGAGAGATTTCACATTCTTGGAGAGATTTCTCATACAGAGAGAGATTTGGGAGAGATTTCACATACTTGGAGAGATTTCTCAAACAGAGAGAGATTTGGGAGAGATTTCACATACTTGGAGAGATTTGGGAGAGATTTCACATTCTTGGAGAGATTTCTCATACAGAGAGAGATTTGGGAGAGATTTCACATACTTGGAGAGATTTCTCATACAGAGAGAGATTTGGGAGAGATTTCACATACTTGGAGAGATTTGGGAGAGATTTCACATTCTTGGAGAGATTTCTCATACAGAGAGAGATTTGGGAGAGATTTCACATACTTGGAGAGATTTCTCATACAGAGAGAGATTTGGGAGAGATTTCACATACTTGGAGAGATTTGGGAGAGATTTCACATTCTTGGAGAGATTTCTCATACAGAGAGAGATTTGGGAGAGATTTCACATATTTGGAGAGATTTGGGAGAGATTTCACATTCTTTGAGAGATTTCTCATACAGAGAGAGATTTGGGAGAGATTTCACATACTTGGAGAGATTTCTCATACAGAGAGAGATTTGGGAGAGATTTCACATACTTGGAGAGATTTGGGAGAGATTTCACATTCTTGGAGAGATTTCTCATACAGAGAGAGATTTGGGAGAGATGGAGTGAAAGAGGTTGAGAGAGACTTTGTTTGCGACCTTTTTAAGTGTTTGGCTTCGTAACGCAAGGTTCTTACACTCTGTTAAGCCTGGTTATGAATGTTATACGCTCTCGAGGGGTATGGAATAATGTTTTATCGAGTAGATTCATCACTTATCCTGATTAGGGTTTAGAATTTCCGAACACGTGAAAACTCTAAGTGATACTTTATATTAAGATTGCGAGTAGTACAATAAGAATCATAATGGAAACCCTAATATACAAGGGTTAGATGAGTTGACCGGTTTGACTTGTTGACTTTAGTTGACTTTGACTTGGCCAAAAATTGACGGTTGTCACATACTGGCTGACTGCCCCCACACAACTCATCCATGAAACTTCCACCAACCCTTCAACACTCGTGTATGCTAATCATACAAAACACTGGACTCTTATAGACAGTCGAATATCTGATCCTACCCTAATCCCGTCATCAAACAAGAACATGAAATAAGTCCAAACCAAACATTCTCAGGCTATAGAATCTTAGTTATGTATAACCATGATGCACACATTAAGCAACTACAGTAATGATGTCAATTTCATATAAGAAAAACCCTAGGCTATCAAGCATCATATAATCAGGCAATTCTATCATGCAATTCATGAAGATCCCTAGCCTATCACTAGCATGTTGTTCTAACATATCATAAAATCAATAATAGTGTAGTAATTTGGGGTCTACTTACTGGCTCCGGATGATCGTACACATCGCATCCTCTTTTATTATTTTTAAAACAAATTGAAAATCATTTTTAAAATCCTTTCCTTAGTTTAAGACTGGATTCACACGAGTGTTCCTCCAACTCACCCAAACCAAGGCTTTGATACTAACTTGTAACACTCATAAAAATCATGATAAATTTAATCTTTTTAAAACCAACCAATTTCAAAAATTGTTTACAAACATAATTTTCAAAACATGTTCAACATCAGAGTCTCCCAAAATCATAAGTAAAAACATGAGGATGTGGACGGTCACGCCTTCGCCTTCCCGCGATCATCCGAAGTACCTGAAACATAACCCAAAACTGTAAGGCAAAGCTTAGTAAGATCCCCCAAAGTACCAACACATAACATAAGCATAATACACAAAACATGCATACAAAGCCTTCAGCCTGACTGGAACGCCCCACCGGCCTACAGTCCATCTGGTACGCTCACAAAACCTTCAACAAGACTTGTACGCCTCACCAGGCTGTCAGCCTATCTGGACGTTATTCGGGCTTTTGGCCTGAATGGTACTCCTCACCGGCCTGCAGTCTATCCGGGACGCCCTAGGTCTCTTGGACTTCAATCTATACAGGTCCACCTCAAACCAACCACACACAACATGTCGACATATACATAACCGATAAACATACATATATCCAGTCAACAGACAATCAAACAGATCTTACAGATCACTAAGCATAACATCATCCTATATACCATGATATCGATCTAACAGATCACTACAGCACGATAACATACTATCACATAGCATCATCCTATGTTTTAGGTACTTCGGATGATCGCGGGAAGGCGAATGCGTGACTATACACATCCTCATTGTGAAAACTTGAATAATTGCAGAGAAAACTAGGTCTAAACTTCAATCATGTACCAGTGAAATTCACAATGTAACTTGATGCAATATGACTATGATGGTCATTGAAAACCATGCTTATATAAGTTAACATATATATATATATATATATATATATAATACCTTGGAAAACCCATGTAGTAATAAACCTTTGAAGTTAATACAAGTTAACAAAACATTAAGGAGTCAAAGGAGTCAACACAAGCCAAAAGGATAAGTCTAAAAGCATGAAATTGTAAAATACTTTAAGGATTTCGGTTTTGAGAATCTTGGAACACTTTAGGATCGAAATCCCTTCCCTTGGATGAAGTAAGGCCGAAATCACTAATTTAGGGACCACCAAGGCCGGAAACTCAATGCCCAGGACCACATCAAAACCAAAAACTACCTTATGTGGGACATTCAAGGTGATTTCGGTCATGCTAGGACCGAAATCAACCCTCTTTTGGCCGAAATCCTCCGTAAATATCTAGATATTTATGCCATTTAAGTTACCAATGTGATATAATCTACATTCCAACGCATACATCCCATCACAATTACCCCATATATATGTGTCAACCGAAAACACCTTCACGATTCTAATTCTTCACTTCTAAGTTACGTACATTTGCTCTCAAAACTCATCCAAGAACCTTCAAACCTTCATACCATTTCCTAGATCATCATTGAATCTTCATAAATTCAACCAAGAACACCAAGAACATCTTCAAGTTTTCCCAGGAAATCAAATACATCCAGTTAATCCCAAAGACTTCTTGTAAGTATATATATATATATATATATATATATATATATATATATACACACACACATAAATAGTGTTAATTAACACTTAAATTGATCATTTTACTAATTTGAACACAGATTATGTGTATAAATATTATTAGGATTTCGGAAATTATACGTGTTCTAACCCGAGGATCATCGCAACCACATCGTATCTAACCAAGAACACACACCCGAGGTGAGTTCATACCCCTACGTTTTCATGATTTTCAATTGTTTTAGGGGGGGATACAAGTAAAAACACAAGAAATCTTGTGTTTAAAAATATAAATCGCTTATTATGTTTTCTTATACTTTATAAACACTTTACTTAAAAATATGTTAAGACGCAACGGTTTTCATTTCAGCAGAATATACAGTATAAACTATAATAGGTATAGTTTATGGTTTATTTTACAATAATTATACACTTAGAAATCTCTATGAAAAAGTTACATTTCATCTACTAAAGGGTATTACATTTCATTTACTAAAGGGTATTATATTTCATTTACAAAAAGGGTTTTAAGTTTGTTACTCGTAAAATTTTTGAAGCAATAAATTGTGAGATGCCTTCAAGTACTTATCTAAGTGCCAGTGAAAGTCCTGACTTATAGCCAGTGTCTCTTGTAGGGAGAGCAGGATATTTGTGTATAGATCTATACAGGACTGACAATCCCGCACCCAAACTGTTAGCTACAGTTAGGCCGGCAGGCCTGGGGAGACAAATGTCGTTAACGTTTCCGACGCCTGAAGAACGTCGTGTTCAGACCATCTTAGGTTACAGTATGGTTATAAGAACTCACAAAGAGAAAACAACGACACATTTACGGAGTAATATATTTTCAGACAGTTTCATTTGAACATTAACTGTACATTTGGTTTAGGAGGTAAACATACTTTCAAATAGTTTTACATAATAATAAAACTACATTACACGACTTCTCATTACAACACGGGTTACATTTCTAGAAAAATACATTTAAAGGTATTACATACTAATACAACTATAGTATACGATTTTCCTAGTACAGTGCAACTTACATTTCTAAAATGACTATTATTGTTTACTCCATGATTAATTAACGTATACGTTAGGGTTATATATAATAAAAATCCTATAGGAATTAGAATGCGTGTTTCCGCCTTAGATCTTGTTCCTTATTTGGTTGTGGGTTTAGGGCAGAGTCACTCATTCGACTGTCCGTTCGATTTTGATTATATATAACTTGTATCCTTTACGTGATCATAGGAGGAAGCAATATGGGTCACACCAGTTACATAGATTATAACTTTGAATTACAGATTATAAGCATAAGAAAATTATACATTTTGGTCTTAAGGTATTAAGACTACAACTCATTTTTATAGAAAATATTGGATTTTCTGGATGAACACATTTACGTTTTCAAGGAACAAAGAACATAGTTTTATATACGAAATGCTTATGAACTCACCAACTTTAATGTTGACACTTTTTCAAACCACTTGTATTCTCAGATAGTAGACAGGTACCCACGCAGGTTTTCAAGAAGACGGAGCATAGTAGCGTCAAGTCTCAGTTTTTGCTATAGTTTTGGTGTCAAATAAACAATGTTTTGAACACAATGTAAATTATATATGTTCAATATGATGGTTGTGTTGCTTTGATTACTATTATTCAATTGTTATGATATTTTACATGACGTCATTCACCCCCGAACGTTTCCGTCGTTCCGATTTGGGGGTGTGACACTAATGTTTTGAATTTTGATGTTGGGAGACTCTGAAGTTGAACATGTTGTAACGTCCCGATTCTCAGGTATTATTAATATTAAATCTTTTGAGTTTTCAGGTTTACTCGACGAGTTGGTCTCCCTACTCGTCGAGTAGTAGCGGGTTGGTCCGCAAAGTTTAATGACCTACTCGCCGAGTCTAGAAAGGGACTCGACGAGTAGGAGCTGGCAGATAAAACCCTAAATCTCGGGGTTGTGCACCCTATTTAAGGAATCATAAGCCTCCCTTGGCCTCTGGACAGTCCTTTGAGAGTCTAGAAAACCCTAATCCGTGTGGTGCTTCTTCCTTGTGTGTTTTAAGCCTTGGAGAGTGGATCTTGGAGGAAAAGAGCTTGGAGGGCAAGAGGCTAGGAGAAAGGAAGCAGAAAGTTACCTCAGTTTAGCATCATTGAAGGTATTAAGTCGCCACCTTCACTTCGTTTTTCCTTCTAGATCTCTTGTAGTTGAGATTTAGGGTTTTTATGGCTTGATTGAGAGGTTTATGTGGGATATGAGCTAGATCTGAAGTTGTAACTTCAGATCTGGACCCTCCTTGGGTTCTAGAGTCATAAAGCTCTGAGCTTGGCCTTGATTGAAGCTTTCCTTAAGTGTGAAACCCCATTATGAGATTGGATTTGTCCTTAAGAGCCTTTTTAGCCATGCATGCACGTAAAGTTTGCAACTTTACGTGAAAAGTATGCCTTAGAAGCTTGGATCTGTAATTTGGAGCCACTGCATGGCTTAAAAGAGTCTGTATGGCTTAAGGACTGTAGGGACTCGGCGAGTCGCAAGGTTGACTCGGCGAGTCATATGAAGATAGGCTTGGACTCGACGAGTTGAATGAACAACTTGGCGGGTCCGATGAAGATTGTCGTAGACTCGACGAGTTGCAGGAACAACTCGGCGAGTCGGTTAAAGTTTTCCCCATCTGAGGATGCATGTGATCTTGTCGAGTTGCAAGGAGGGAAAACTCGACTGGTGGTCTTGAATTTCGATCAAACCTTAGGAACTCGGCGAGTGGGCAATATTCCGAGAAACTCGGCGAGTCACTAGAAGTACTCGGCGAGTTAGGGTCAACATGGACTGTTGACTTGACCTTGACTGAGGTTGACCAGGGTTGACTTTGGGGTAATGACTGGTTATTGTATGGCACTTTTAGGAAGTTGAGTTGGAGCAGCACGTGGGCCATATTTGGTCGCAAAGTGTCAGTTCAGCATTCGTGACAGGTGAGTTTCTCACCATGCCTATGGGTCTAAGGCACCAAGGTTGGCTCATTATGTGATTACGTTATATGTGCTAGTCCTTCTATGATTTGATATGATTTGTGATTGTGTGTTTTGCATGAAAGACCTCGGGGGGAGCTCGTGGCATTGGATATAAGACCATGGGGGTAGCCCATGGCATTCCTAGGTGAAGACCATGTGGGGTAGCCCATGACATTGGACATAAGACCATGTGGGGTAGCCCATGGCAGTCCTAGGTAAAGACCATGTGGGGTAGCCCATGACATTCTTGCTGAATCGTATTACATGATATCTGTGTTATGTTCATAGCTTTATCTGCTATCAGAATATGTGTATGTGATTGTGTGTGGTATGCTCTGGGAAACTCACTAAGAATTTTGCTTACAGGCTGTTGATTTGTTTCAGGTACTTCTGAGCCCAAGGGCAAGGGCAAGGCGTGATGACGTGGCGTGCACTCTATCTCTTTTTTTATTATTTGGGACCCTCTAATGTTTTCAAAAAAAGAAAAGCAATGATGTAATAAATGTGATTTGGAAAACAAATGTTTTGGGAATCTATGGTTTATGAGGATGGTTTGGTTAATTGAAAATGAAAAAAAAATCTTTGTAAAAATTGGGTCGTTACACATGTTTTGAAAACTATGTTTCTAAACAATTTGTGAAATTGGTTGGTTTTAAAAAGTTTAAATTTCTTGTGATTTTTATGAGTGTTACAAGTTGGTGTCAGAGCCTTGGTTTGAGTGAATTGGAGGAACACTCATGTGAATCCAGTCTCAAAATAAGGAAAAAGTTTTTAAAAATGATTATCAAAATTTTTTCAAAATAATTAAAGATGATGCGATGTGTACGATCAGTCGGAGACAATAAGTTAACCCCCAAGTTACCACGTTGATATTTGATATTGTGATATGCTAGAACAACATGCTAGTGATAGGCTAGGGATCTTCAGGAATTGCATGATAGAGTTGTTTGATTATATGATGCCTGGTAGCCTAGGGCTCCTTTTTATATGGAATTGACATCATTACTGTAGTTGCTTAGTGGATGCAGCATAGTTGTACATAACTAAGATTCTATAGCCTGAGAATGTTTGGTTTGGACTTATTTCCTATTCTTGTTTGATGAAGGGCTTAGGGTAAGATCACGTATTCGACTGTCTATAGGATCCAATGTTCTGTATGACTAGCATACACGAGGGCTGCAGGGTTGGTGGAATTTCATGAGTGGGTGCAGTATAGCGGGTCAGTACGAGGATTGATTAGCCACTCTTGATAGGATAAGGGGAGGATGAAGGTGTATCCGAGATGGTGGGAGACGGAGATCGAGAATTTCTTGTGAGGATCTGCCTAATTTTATTGTGTCTTAGTGCCAGTCGACTCCACTGCTCGAACGTTGCTTGCTTTGTGCTTTGTGGGAATCATGTTGATGTGAGCTGACCATCAAATGAATACACTAAGATACATGTTATGAAGGTTAAATAACCTTAGAGTGAAGGATTCGACCCTATTGCGCAACTCTCGTTTGAGTCTAACCGTTGTAGGGTTGGGTCCCTTAGTCGAAAGATTATTTAAGTTTTGTTGCATGTAATTGTATTCATGAAGTGGTTGGCTGACATTGATTGGAGTTATTCAGCAGCTGATGGCAGGGGAGGTGGGGAATCCTAGGAGAGCCTAGGAAGTATTTTAGTGCGATTGTTTCATTGTTGAGCAGGTATAGGGAGAATTATTATGGGTAGGTATTGGAGGACCTGAGAGGATCCTTGAGGAAAGTATGGGTAGGTGTGGAAGTTAGTATTGGGCTTGTACTACTAGAAACATAAGATCCATACTCGAATCGAGGGAAGTTTAGGGGATTCTAAGGGCTGGTCGGGAGAGATAGCATGGTTTGATACCATGATTCGTGGTAGTAGCTCCGTATCTGTTGATCTTTGGTTATGGTTGCTCAGGCATGAGGATGGGTCTGGTAATTGTTCCCCCCATTGGCGAAATCGGTTTGGATTGATTGGTGTAAACCTAGATGATCTTGTTGGTTTCGAGGCCTCGAGGGTGTTGGCTTGAGGTCGTGCATTCGAGTCGCGGGACTCAATAATGGAACGACCATTATGATCGGTTTGGGAATTGCAGTTGGGAGTAGAATGGTTGATTGATGGTTTGGTATGTCGCTATCTATGGTGGGGATTTTTCCCTTTCAGTTTTTCGAGTTCGGGGAAGGAGTGTGCAGGCTTATGACTTTCAAAGTTGGGATGTAAGACCATCTTAGGGTATGTTGGTCGTGGGTTTTGGCGATAGTATGTCAACGTAGGAGTGCACAAGTGGTTTGATGTGTTATGGATGCGTTGTGATGTGATAAAGGGTCCGTGTTCTTGGGATATAGGCAAGTCAGGTACCGGATTGGTAGCTGGGATTGCAGGCAGGGAGGGTATGTTTTGGCTTATGCTCTTTCAAGGAATCCTTAATGTTAAAGTGGTCATGATTGGAAAATTTCAGATGTCTTCAACTGAAATTCAGGATTCTCTTGGAATTTGCTTGATCCTTATTTGGAAGATCATTATGCGTGTGTCATGCATGTCAGGGTCAGGAATGGTTGTACCTTATTGAACCGGTTTGAGTTATGGTTTGGTTTCAACACCAGTGGGTGGTAGTTCAAATAATAAGTGGGGGAGAACTAGGTATTCTGCTTGGGGGATCATCAATTTGTTCGGGTTTGTTTTATTAAGGATTGGTTTTTAGGGATCTGCGGTGCGAGTATGTGAGATCTCGATTCAGGGTTTGGTCAAGGAAGGTATATATAGTAGGTGTTGATCGTATGCATGTGTGTAGGAGACACATGGGTTGTCGCTCATCAAGAAGTGGGTGATTAAGGAACTCGTTGCAACTATTGGTTCCTTTTGGGGGTGCCAATGAACAGATAAGGATCTGTTGGGATTACTCAGGTCAAGTCTCGGTGGCGGAGGGAAATTGTCAGCCGAGTGTATGGATTTATAATTATAGTCTAGCTTGGGTAGAGATCGATCAGGAAATCAGTTTCCGAATTTGGTACGTTCAGCTCCGCGAGGGTTTTGGTTCATTCGATTTAATGTCAATGCATTCACGATTATTGGTCGCATCGTTTGTCATTCATCAAAGATTCTCTGAAGGTTTTGAGTGGTGGAAGTTGAAGTTCTATGGATGTGTCAATATATCATCAAGTTTAGTATGTTTTATGTTCCTTTGGTCTCTGTGAGCTTACCCTCAATGGTGGTGTGGAATTTTGGTTCATAGCAGGCTTAGGTTAGGTGGCACTCAGGATCACTTTAGAAGTCTTCTCGAGATGGTTGAGTATTGGTGGAACCTGTTCAGTCTTAATCAAGTATGGAATATTGTTTTGATTGATCATGAGGATGTTTTCCGTTAATGATTGAGGCTCGTCGTTCGATAGCACTTTGGTATTTCTGCTCTTTTGGATGGGGTTATGGGTTCCCTAAGGATATACAATGTGGTAATTCATTGTGTGTATGTGGGCTGCACAAGATAACATTGGGGCTTGGTTCGAATTATGTTCATGGTTCTTTTGGGTGATAGCCTTTAAATTGGATCAAGGGTGCAACCATTATCCTGTTCTCGGGTGGTGGGTGACCATGATTTCGTCGGGCTCTGCACTGGTAGCAGCTAGTTATGTGACAGGAATTGGGCGTGGTATAGTTATGGCTTTGTTATGTGGTTAGCGTTGAGAGGGATGTTGTTTAGGTCCGTACAAGGCGGTGGAAAGAGGTTGAGTGTATTTTGGCCCGTGGTGTAGGTTGCGAGTTCCACGCGAAAGATGTAATGTTGACAAAATCAGCATAATAGCAGGAGCATTCCAGGAATAGGTTGCGGGCCCAGTGATCATGATTGTTGATTTCTTCTGATTGTGGTACTTTCGGTATGGATGCATTGATGGAAGTCGGGAAGCACACGAATCAGCTGGTTTGGATAAAGGGAACAGTTAAAGGTTGTTGGGAGATAAGTCGGATATCAGAAAGTCTCTACGGTATGTTTTCATTAATCTTGTTTGCTCACAAGCTATTGTGAGGGGTTACTTATCAAGGTTGGGAACTGGTTATGAAGTCTCACATAAAAAGTTATTCGTTAGCGTATCAGGTTTCTTGCTAAATGGGGTACACATGAGTTGTTAAGGATTGGAGGTAAATGTGGAATTCTTGGAATTCTCATCTTTGCTCGTAGGAGCAATGGTTGGAATGGCGTGTCAGAGAGTCATGGGTTAATTAAAGGCTTTCGGTGCATCTTTTGGATTCGGGATTAGTGGAAAATTCACGATTGATGTGTTTGGGATCTTATCCCACATGGTTGGTAGTGATCATACTCTCAGGCAAAGGACGGATTCAATGAATGGATAAATGTCAGTCGTGGATTATGGATTTTCGGTCTCGAGAAACATATTGATAGAGTTGATTCGGTGTTGTAGCCTTGAGAGCCCCCATATTTTATGGATCTCTCAATAGACATTTGGTCATAGCCAGGAGGTTGTGGAATATGCTGGCATTGTTTGTGCCTCTCTGTAGTAGTTATCTAGTTGGGGATCGTGTATGGAGCCGCCTTGTTTTCGGATGGAGGGTTAAGCAGCAGAGAATGGTCAGGAGTCCTGAATCCCCAGTGGATTCAGCAAGGTAAGTCAGGTTCGGAAGGGTTCTGTACGGTTCAGATTGTGAGGGATATCGTATCATTTGCGTTCCGAGATGGTTGTGCTTGCTTAAGAATCATTTGAGATAGTGGATGTCCGAATTGTGAGAAGGTGGTGACGGTTTCTCCAGTAATGAAAGCCAACAAGTCAAGGATGGTATGGGTAAGCAGCCTCCTGAATGAGCCGACCTTTAGTTCAGATCGGGTCCTGGGGGAGGACCATCTGTAACGCCTGCAGATTCAGGTTAGTCAATTTAGAGACGATGAGCGTCAAAAATGACTTTTTTATAGAGGATTATTTAGAATAAATAATCTTAACTAAGTTGCAGTATATGTGACAAGGTTTCCGTACATATAAAGAACGCAGAAATCCGAGTTAGAACGAATAAGTTATGACACGTCGAAGTTTCGCGACAGAACCGGCACGACACTACGTGACGTAAATAGTGAATTTACAATAGAATGATTTTTAGCCTTAGTAATCTAAACGAAAGTCGTAGTGTTCGTTAAACCGAGAGTGTGCATAAAAAGAACGTCCAAATTTGACTTTGTATGAGGAAGTTATGATTTTTCTAAGTTTCGGTATAGCAGTATACAGCTAAAAACTCAAAATTTAGATCGAGTGATTTTTAGCCGAAACAACCTAAACGAGAATCGAAGATCTTGTTGATAGTAATTCAACGGCAAAAAGACAGACGAAAACGGACCTCAGATGAAGAAGTTATGAATTTTTAACGGACTTTTCCTGTCCCGGCCTGTTAAAAATATAATAATAATAATGAATTCAAAATTAGCCGACGGAGTCTAAACGAAAGTTGTATAGCATTATATCACCCACGCGTGGATATAAAGAATATAAAAACGGAGCTCGTATGCGAAAGATATGAATTTTTGAAGTTCGGAGCACAAACTTCAAGACCTGACTATGTTCACGATGTGAACATAGAAATTCACGACTTGAACTCAGTGAACGACACCTTTCGAGCCAAGAAGACACACGACACGCCTAGGATATGACCATGATCAAACTCACGACGTGAATGTGGATTTCCAGCCTATAAATAGGAATCGAAGCTCTCCGAATTTGGTTGCCATTTTCTAACCTATTTCCTACTTTTTTTCATCTTTAAGCCCCTCTACACCGCCCCGACGCCCCGGTTACATATCGAACACCCGAAACAATTCCCGACGCGCCGAAGATTCCGAGAAAAAGAGTTTTTCGAGCCGAAACTCTGCCCGCGTGAAGCCCGATTTTTCAGAAAACATCCTGGTTTCATCGAAGAATATTGTTTTAAGGGATGAAGCGTTGTCCAATCGTCGTCTTATCAAGTGAGTGTATAGTCACTTTCACCTTACACATAGATATGAAGTATTTTATATAAAATGCGTGCTATGTATATATATGTTGTTTGTTTATTTGAGATAGATGTTGAATGAATGTTTTATACATGTTTAAAATGATTTAAAATGTATATATATTTTATCTTCAAATATGTTCGGTAAAACATGGGTAGATAAAGAATGAGGGATGAAAGTACGGTATAGATGTACGTTGGTAGCTATGAATTTAGTACGGTATAGATGTACGTTGGTAGCTATGAATTTAGTACCTTGGAAGCTATGGACTTAGTGCATGTTGTATAAACCTTGGAGACGATGTGACTTCGTGCTTATTTGACATAAATTGCTGAGGAAAAGCAGTTTTGTCACTCCAATGTTTGCCTTATTTGACATAAATTGTGGAGGAAAGCAATGTTGTCACCCCATTGGTTGTCTTATTTGACATAGATTGCTGAGGAAAGCAGTGTTGTCACCCCGATGGTTGCCTTATTTGACATAACTTGCTGAGGAACCCCCGTAGCAGTGTTGTCGCCCCGATGAAAATCTTTAGACTAGGTCCCTTATAAATAGATACTTTAGGGACGTAAAGTGAGGAATACGGGAACGGGTAATCAGGGTTATTTTTGGTTGATAAAATTAATAAATTTATTGTTGAATGATGAAATTAATAAATTTATTATTTGTGGGTTGAAAACCCTATATGCTCACCAGGCTCCCAAGCCTGACCCACTCAGTTTTCTATATTACAGGTAGTGGAACAAGAGCATAGTTGGACGATGACGAGGGATTTTGGATTATAGGCCAGTAGATATAAATAAATGTTGTAAGGCCTATATTGTACTGTTTATGCTTTCGATCTGTATCGGAACATGACATCTCAATGTTTTATAATAAAATGAAAATACATTTTTTAAGAAATGCTTTGATAAAATTTTATCATATTTTGTTTTGGGGACAAATTTCGCAACACCTTTTGAAAGATTACTCTGATTTTAATTTAAAAAGCATAAACGAAATCGGTCTTTTCTGGCCGAGAAACATGGGGATGTCACACCATCTGAGTGACCCGATGTGAAGATGTGGAAACAATACCCTGGGCTAGGTACTACAGCAGACTTAGAGGACGAAGTCTAATTCAAGTGTGGGAGAATTGTAACATCTGGTTTTGAAGCACAACCATTGTTGATCCTTATATTTAGATGTATTGCATTTTTGGTCCCTAAGTTATGAATAATGGAAAAGGGGGCCCTTTGTGGCATTTTGGTAAAAGTTGAGAAGGGGCGAGTACGTCGTGCATACATGTGTGTATGCTAAGTGTACTAAGGTGTGCCTTAGTACGTTGGGCGTACACTTCATACGCGGGGCGTACGTAGGAAGCATACAAACCCTAATTTTAGGGCTTTGGCTCATATTTAAGCATCTTTTTGGACATAAACCTTATTCTTATCTAGCCTCTTTCATAGTTTTCGACCATCAAGCAACCCTAGAGCAAAAAGGAAGCCATTTTGTGAGCCTTAAGAGAGTTTGGTGTGGTTTTAAAGATAGAAGAAGTTGGTGTGAAGACCTTGGAGTGGAGTGCATTGTAGATCTGGGATTTCTAGCTTGTTTGCAACATAAAAAAGGTATAAAGCTTGCATCTTTTCCACTCCATCTTGTAGATCTAGGTCTTTTCTCTTTAAAGTCTCTTTTTGGTCCCAAAATGTTGATTCTTGAACAAAGCATGTTCTTGACCCATCGAGGTGTCCTTTTAGACCCTTGGAAGGGTCTTGAGTCATAAAAATGGAATTCAAGTGGTTGGTTTTGCTCCATGCATCATTTATAAGGTCTTAATTGATTAAGAAATGGAGTTAAGCTCTTAATGGCCATGCAAAGTCATAAAGTTGGAAACTTTATTACTCTTGAGGGTATTTTAGCCATGGATATGAGAAATGATCGTGAGTGCTTAAGCCATTAAGCACTTATTGTTTTTTTTAATCTTCTAGGAGTAGGCCCTGCGTACGAGGTCAACCACCCCAATGGTGGTCAACATACGAGGTTGCGTGTACGCCCAGCATAGCTTCGGGGTATGCCCCGCGTACGTACACTGAGTTGATCCGGTCGAGCTAACTCGGCTGGGTTGACTCAGTTAACTTATGGACTTTGACCAATTTTGACCTAAGGATATTTTGGGTATTTTGGGATTTTGATTGTGATTGGTCACTTGAAGGGATAAGTGTCGGTTGGAGTTGAGATTCGGAGTCAGGACCTCATTAGCTATTGATCAGATTGAGAGGTGAGTCTTCCTCACTGTACTTACGGGTCGAAGGCACCAAGCCCGACCCATTAGATTAGATATCATGTTATGTTATAGTATGGTACTGTGTTGTAGTGATCTGTTAGATCGGTATCCTGGTATATAGGATGATGCTATGCTTAGTGATCTATAGGTCTGCCCGATTGTCTGTTGACTAGTTATATATTAGTTGGTGATTGAGGTTTTACTATTATGTGTGTGAGCCAACAGACCGGGGGCATTCCAACTCGATGGTTGACTGGGCCTGAGGGTATTCCATCCCGAGGATGACTAGACTCGTTGTATATTGGCATTCTAACCCAATGGTTGATTGGACCCGATATGATTGTATGGTATGTGGTGAGATTGGACTACTTTGTGCATCGGTCAATAAGCCTGGGGTATTCCAAACTGATGGTTGATTGGACCCGACATGTTTAGTATTCCAACCTAATGGTTGATTGGATCAAACTGCTTAAGATATGAGGGTATTCCATCTTGAGGATGACTGGGCCCATCGTAGACATGCCAGGTATTCCAGCCTGAGGCTGATTGGGATATACATGAGTATTTGAGCATGTTTGTTTGTATATGTTATCTATTTATGTGGTGGTATTTTGGGGGAACTCACTATGCTTCGTGCTTATAGTTTTGGTTTATGGTTTCAGTTACTTCAGTGGACCATGGCAAGGAGAAGGCGTGACCATACACATCCTTGGTTTTACAACTGATTGGATTTTGGGAGACTCCGATTTTAAATAATGTTTGGAAAGAATAGTTTGTAAACACTTTTATTAATAAATGGGTCACTTTTGGAAGGTTTAAATTTGTTAAAATTTTTGGGATGCTACATTAAAAGAGCAAAAACCTAGATCTACAAGATGGAGTGGTAAAGATGCAAGCTTTATACCTTCAAGATGTTGCAAACCAAGAAGAAATCCTAGATCCAAAGTGCTCTTATCACACCCCCAAACCAAAACGGCGGAAACGTTCGGGGGCGGAGGACGTCATGTAAGTATCACAACACATGCATTATAGTAATCAAAGTACAAAAAACCATTACATTAATAAGTATAAGTTTTACATAAGTGTTTAAACATTACATATTCAAACATCAAAGTAGATACAGTAGAAGACAAGAGTCGCAGATCGGTACTAGACAGTCTTCTCAAAAGCTTCGGGAGTGTACATGTCTACTAGATTCCTGAGAATACAAATTATTTTGAAAGAGTAGATCATCATTTAAGTTGGTGAGTTCATAAGTATTTTAGTTATATGGTAAAAAGTGGTTTTAAACTAGGTTGCATTAAATTATTAGTTATTAATGAGATGGAATAGCGCTCAAACACTTCACGTGAATCACGCGTGGTTTTCCTCTGTTCTCCGTTCTATCCTTAGCGGTAATGATTTGTTTTCTCCTAGTATCTATATGGTATCCTTCTCATTCGTAGGTATATTGAATTTCTATGTCTTCTACTTCCGATTCTTACACTGATCTCCATTACTTCATAATGAAGAGTTTGAATCCCATAATTTCATGCAAACCTCTCATTGGTGTCCTTAATAGGGTAAAGGCACTAAATGACTTCTATAGTTTCTTTACTTCTCATCTGTTTCTTTCTCGGAATTTTCTTAATGTAACTTTGTTGGATCCTCCTTGACTCTTCTATTGATTGCTGGAGTGACTACATCTATCTAGGGGTTTATAAGAGAACGGGAATGTTTAAAGAATCTATGAGAAAAATCAAATTTTGACGAAGGTGATCCTTTCTGCTCCTTCTATAATCACATAGTGTGTACTGATTATATATAATCCAGATCAAATAGACATTCGAATAAGTAATCCTACTCTAAAACCAAATCCAAACAAGGAAAAGGGAGTAGAGTGAAAATCACATATTCTAAGTCTATAAAATCTCAACTATATATAACCTTAACGTATCCACTTAGTAATTATAGACTTACTAGAAAATATCTTTTAAATTTTCCCAAAAGTTTATTTATGGTAATTAAAATACTTTTATAGTATTTTAATTATATGATTGATTCTTGAACTTCTAGATATAGGAAGTTTATAAGTTTTCAATTTGGTCGTTATAGCATCCTAAAATACTCCTATAGTATTTTAACCTTTATGTTTGGTTCTAGAATTCTTCTGGTACCTAGGTAAGTTTTAGACTTGTTGCAACACTACAATCACTCCCAAACACATGTTGGTCATATCTTAAATGAATATAGTTGATCAGGCTATATTGATCCCAGATATGATTACATAACTGTCCAGGTTTAACTGCAATGTCCAACATCTAAATACTTTTGTTTTGTTCTTCTTGTGATACTCGTTCTAGTATATACATATTCTGAATGTATTTATACTTTTATAAAATATTGATATATTTTTAAAGTATAACTCTTGGTCAGAGTGTTTTTATCCCAATGTGTTTATAGTTGTATATCTTTTATGACTGATATACTGAGTTCACTATAAACAATGCTCTGATACCAATCTGTCACACCCCCAAACCAAAACGGCGGAAACGTTCGGGGGCGGAGGACGTCATGTAAGTATCACAACAAATGCATTATAGTAATCAAAGTACAAACAACCATTGCATTAATAAGTATAAGTTTTACATAAGTGTTTAAACATTACATATTCAAACATCAAAGTAGATACAGTAGAAGACAAGAGTCGCAGATCGGTACTAGGCAGTCTTCTCAAAAGCTTCGGGAGTGTACCTGTCTACTGGATTCCTAAGAATACAAGTTATTTTGAAAGAGTAGATCAGCATTTAAGCTGGTGAGTTCATAAGTATTTTAGTTATATGAAGTATACTCTAAGTTCTTGGAAAAGTTAACTGGTTCCTCCAGAAAATCCTATATTTTCTGACGTGACAATATGCTAACCATAATAGTTCCCTCTACAATTACTTAGTTTATACTAGTCATATATAACTTAATATCGAACTAACAGTTAAATGTGTGAATCTGCCCTAAGCCCACAACCAAACAAGGAACAGGAAGTAAGGCGGAAATCACACATTCCACTATTAGTCGGATATTAATTATGTATAACTCTGGTGTATAAACTAAGGAATTATAAGGTTAACCATTTAAGATCCTTTATGTTATACTAGTTTAAAGTGAACGAATGATGACGTTCCAGAAAATTCTATATTTTCTGTTTTACAACTGATAAGTAGTTTTAATTCCATAAAACTGTTCCATATAAGTAATATTATATTTATAATAAGGTTTAACATAATTTTAACTATCCATAAAATTATGAAAAGAATGTTTTCCGTTTTAATGGTAAAAAGTGGTTTTAAATCCCCATAAAACCGTTCTGATAAGTAGTTTTAAATCCCCATAAAACCGTTCCGATAAGTAGTTTTAAATCCCCATAGAACCGTTCCGTTTTGATTATGGAAAGTGAATACTACAGTAGTATTTCTTAAAAAGAACAAACTATTGGTGAATAACTACCATAATATTAACCTGGTTAATTAGGGTTTAAAATGTGATAAAGTTGTAACCATGCTGGACTAGAATGAACACGACGACCTACTGGTGTTGAAACTGAATATGTGACATTTGTCACCCCATGGCTGGTCTGCCTAACTGTAGCTAGCAGTCGGGATGTGGAATTATCAGTCCCGTATAGATCTATACACACAATGCCCTCTCTCCCTCCAGGAGACTCTGGTTACAAGAATATAACATAGCAAGTATTGCTATGTCCTGAATACGTACCATCACATTTTACTTTGAATAAAGATCGAATTATATCCTTTTCTTGATAAAGTAGTTTAGACCTCGTATACTATCCAGGAAAAAATATTTCTCATTTGTTTCATAAATTATACCTATTATAATTTATACGTTCTATTTGGTTAGCATGATCTATCCTGAAAGTATCCCTTTGCTCAGCATGATACAAAGGTAATGATACCGAAAGAAGTAACCTTTTATATTCCCATATGTATAATGTATATAATTAAGAAGGAAATGACATTTGGACAAATATCCTCACCTTAAACCACATCCAAACAAGGAAAAGGAGATAATGCAACTCATTAGTCCTAAGCCCTTTAAGTCTTATTTATATACTTATATATAATGGAACATGATTTTGACAATTAAAATATGAAATAGTTATAAGACCTTTTTCAAAGAGTTTTAACAATATTAAAAGAGTTTTAACAGTGTTTCAAAAAGAGTTTACATGACTTAAAGATTTAACATGACTTTAAGTCATTTTGGAAGTATTTGGTAATCCTTAAAAGCATAAGGAAATCCTTTGTGTAATTGATATCACATACAACTATTAGCACAATTTAACAATTGTGTTCAACTTGTATTCCCCCCCCCCCCAAAAAAAAAAGCATTAAAAATCATTTAAAAATGTAGATTAAAGGGGTATGAACTCACCTTATGTGGGTGATTCAATTGCAGATTCGCGTAAGGATGAGAAGTTCCACGAATGAATTCACGAGACACAAACGCGTCCTAAATGATATATAATGGCATATATAGGCATGTAATTAGTGTTTAACACAACTAACATGCAAGGAAATTACCTTATGGACTAGGAAACACTTGTAAGGAAGTGTTACAATCACATGTGATTAATCAAAGGGGGTTTATGGCCACACAAGGGAGTGTACGGCCAATGTGGTGTACGACCATTGAGTGTACGGTCATGGAGTGTACGGTCGTACAATCATGGAAGAAACATGCAAAAGTGGTGTTTTACGGCCCTATCTAGCATCCATTATGTGTTCAAGATCCTATGTTGGGACATAAGACGAGTTTGAGGCCAAAACATGCACCAAACAAGGGTTTACGGCCATAAGAGGGGTGTACGGCCGTACACCCTTGGTGTTCTTGCATTATATGAAGATTCAAGGCTAGGAATCAAGTGTTTCTCAATCTTAACTAGAAGATAGAAGAGATAATCACACTTTTGAGGGTTCCTAAGGAGTTCACGGCCCAAGAAGCTTGATGATAGTTGAGAGAGAATTGACTTTCTTGACTTGGAAGTGTGAAAGAAATGAAGGAATAGCTTATATATGGGCATGGGTTCACGACCACCTTGAGTGTACGGCCGTACACCCATGTGTGCGTCCGTACACTCCTCTTGATGGAGTGTTTGGCTCGAGTGCAACACTAAGAACTTAAGTTAACTCATCCCTAAACTCAAACCTTGAATGTACTAGGCTTAGAACACTCAAACAAACCCTAAACAATGCTAAAAGATAGCAGAAACGAGTCTGACTGTGATTGAATTGAATGACTGTACAAGATAGAAATTTTGGGTTGTCACAGCTCTCAACTCCAAGATTTTCTCACCACCTTCTTTTCTCTTCAAAACCACTCTAAAACTCTCTTAAAGGCTCAAAATTTGCTCTCTCTTGTTGTAGGGTTGCTTGAGGGTCGAAATCATAGAAGGGGACTGGATAAGAAGAGGACATGAGTCCATAAGGTTGCTTAAATACGAGCCAAAGCCCTAAAATTAGGGTTTGTATGCATTCCACGTACGACATGCGTACGAAGTGTACGCCCAATGTCCTAAGGCACGTCTTAGTACGCTTAGCATACACACGTACGCACAACATCAGGATATTAAATTATGCCTTAGCAAGTTCAACTTAATCTTGCTTAAACTATAGGAGAGAAAATCACTCAACCCATGATTTTGCACCAACACATGAGAATATGTATCAATTGTCATAAGTACAGCCATTTAGAAAAAAGATTGTCCAAAATTCATATTTCAGCAACAAAGGGAAACTACATGACTAGATTAGACAATGGCAATATATGGGAAGAAAAGTAAAGTGCCAAGTGTAAATGGTCGTATATTCCAACTAATGACCAAGGAGGCAAAGGATCATCCTGTCATGGTTTCAAGTACATATACATTGAATTCATTATTGATGCTTGCTATGTTTTATTTGTGTGCTACATTATCTTTTTTGCCTATGTTATTTGTTGGTCGGTTGGAGATGCCTTTGATACCTTTGAATGGGGTAACTGTAGTGTAACTACCAATTGGAAGTAATAACATTATCAAGAAGAATTAAATGAGTGTAACTTAGAAATTGATGGAATTGTATTTCTTATTAATTTGAAACCAATCCTAACAACAGAATTTGCTGTGGTGATGGGTATAGATTTCGTATTAGTTAATAACGCACATATTATATTCCATAAAAAAGATAGTTATCAATGATGCATCTAATACATCACATATTGTTGTTCATAGAAAACGACGCCACATATGCATCATTGATTTTAATGGCCAAAGTACGAAAGAGTGTAATACATGGGAGCTTATTGTGTGTTCTCAATGTGACAAATGTTGAGTCTAAAAAAAACCATAACTGATGTTGATGTAGTTCATATACATGCTTCATGAGGATCTACCGAGTTTACCCTTAACTAACAAGTAGAGTTTAACATGTATTTGGTGTCTAGATCCACCCACGTATCTCAAAGGTCGTACCGTGCGGCTCTAACCGAGATGGGAAAACTAATGAAGCAATTGCATGAATTTCTAGATTTCGGTTTTATCCAACCAAGCTATTTAATGTGGGTGTACAAATACCCATTGTATAAAAAAATGGGTCGGTGTCGGTGTGTATTTTTTATTTGGAACTAAATAAGATTACGATAAAAATTAATGATTTGTTCGATCAAACTCAAGGTGAAATTTTCTTCTCAAAATTTGATTTAAGGTTAAGTTATCATTTTAAAAGTTCTAGAAGAATATGTCTTGAAAATGAATTTTTGAACATGGCGTGAGCATTACAAGTTTTTGGTGATGTTTTTAGGGTTTAACAAATGCTCAAGCAACTTTCATGGATATGAAGAATTAGATATGTTAATTGTTCCTTGACACGTCGATGATTGTTTTCATATATGATATATTATTTTATTCGAAGGGTCAGGATTAGGCTTTTTCATAAACTAAAGTAATTACTACGTAAAGCGCTATAGTTGTCTTTGACGCGAAATGTAAAAAGTTTTATTGTTTTTAGCAATGCACCGAGAGTGGAGCTAAGATGTGTTTTAATGCATCATTCCTAATTGATTGCTTATGTATCAAGTACCTAGAGTACGATCTATAGTTAACTATGGTTGTCTGCGCCTTCAAGATATGATGATATTAATTATATATGGTGAAAATTCAAATTTATACTGACCATAAAAGTTTGAAGCACTCATCAAATCAAAATGAATTAAACATATAATAATAGCTTTGACCGGAACTATTGATAGATTATGTCTATGAAAACTTATATTATCTTGGAAGGGCTAATATATTGGTAATCATATTAAGTTAAAAAGAATATGATACACCCATGTATCATGGGGTAATTTGAAATGGTCTTTTAAAATAAATTTTCTGAAAAACAACAATATTTTTAGGATGATATTTTGTAGAAATTAATCTCAAACGATACTGTCTTTAACATTAAAAATTTGTCAAGACATAGGACTGTGTAACAAAATAATTAGAGGTAAATATAAAGTAAACATTTTACAACCATTAAAATATAAGTTACAATGTCTTCTAAATATCCTAGAGTTAAATTCATCTTCGGTCTTCATTAAATCTTCCAAATTAAATACATGTTAAAATATAGATGTTAGACTTAAAAACGTAATGAGCATTCTTAATTTTAACCTCCAATTAAATGACATCTCCAATTGTTAAGATCCATTTGTATCTGTTTTTATTAATTTAATATGTTAATCTTCATATATCTAAAATGTTCTATAAACCTTCTCATTTAGTTGGTCATTTTATAAACACATTATATTTTAATAGGAAATAATTTAAATAAAGATTATCACTAGAGGTTAATATATAAATGTTTAATCCATTAAAACTATGATAATAATTAATTGGGAAAATGAAACTGTAGCCATACAATGTATTCCACATTTGCCCATTCAGCCCCTTATGTTATTTACATGCCTTTTAAGGGAACAAAGTTTTTTTATCGGGTCGATTTGGTCCTTTTCGAAGAACTGAAGGGGTCAGCCAGTGACTTCCTCATCTAAAATGCTGACTAGTTGACCAATTGACCAGTCTTTGCAACGGCTTCATTGAGAAATTTTCTTTCCTTCCTTCTTTTTTCTCAATTTCTTCTTCTTCTTCTTCGTCTCCTTCATTTTTCTTCTTTTGCTGCATCCGAATAAGAAAACTATGGTGAGGCGCGATTGTGGAAGCATGAAAATCATAAGGACTTCCACCACTAAGAAGAATCCCGGTAGGAAATATTATGCTCTCCCGAATATGGTACTCCATTCTCAAGAAACATTTGGGTTTTTTCAATTCTAACCTAATTTTGCTAATTGATGATATTGAAATCTGCAGGGACCTAGGAGTGGGTTTCTTTTGTGGGTTGATGAGGCTAAAAATCATGCGCGTGTTGTTGAAGTCTAAAATCAAAGCTTGAGGGAAGTGGTAATCCAAATTCAGAGCCTGAAGATTTGCTTGAAGGAGGTGGTAGGCCAAAATCAGAAGTTGAAGGTTTGGTTAATGTTCAGTTTGGTTTTGTTTTTTTTTTTTGGCATAACTGTTTACAAGCTGTAATTTGATGTATGTTAGAGCTGAACTTGCTATGGATCAATGATAATTGTATTCTGGTTTTTAGCAAAATCGTAACATTTCGTCTTCCTTCACATCGCCTTTTTCATCGAGGTTCATATCCATCTCCATTCAAGTTGTCATATTACAGTTACAGAACAACAAAGAAGACCAGTTTGCAGAAATAGAAAGCAGTCGAAGTCGATACAACATTTGAATTTGATAGAGGGAACGATCAGAGATATTCGATTGCAGAAGTCGATACAGTCTCGATTGCAGAAGTCGATCCACTCCAACTCAATACAGTCCAACATTGTTTTTTTCGGTTTACACTATGATTTTGACTTTTACTGTCCGATTTTAACTTTGAAATGGCAAGAAACTTGATACTAAAGGTAGAGGTCTCAAAAAAAATTGTCACTACCTACTTTGTTCCCTTAAAATGTACGAAAATAACATAAGAGATTGAATGGGCAAATGTGGAATACATTGTAGGGTTACAGTGTCATTTTTACTAATTAATTAGTTAAAGAAATAAAAATTGTTTAAAACTAGAATATAATTAAAGAATAAAAATAGAATATGATAAAAAAGGATTAGATGCTTTAAGATTTATAGCTTATTGACCATTCAATATATATTGAGTGATCAATATAAGAAAACAAAATAAAAATAAAATAAAATAAAAGAAAAAACTATACATCCAATGGTATTAAGTTGTAATAGATTGTCAATCAAATAGTAAAAAACTGTCCCCACGATGTAGCATTTCCAAACCCAAAACCAAACGCCCAAGAAAGTTTTCAAATTATCAAAATATTTGTATCAATATTATTTGTGAAAAGAAACATATTTAGGTAAATATTGTTAAACATCAAACTCGTCAAGAATCAACAATACCCAAAAATGCAATCACATGTTTCTATTTCCAATCCATTTCCAATCTTCGAGTTAAAATATCTCTAAAGTTGTTTATTCGTTCTAAAGGGATTCCCGAAGATAAGTGTATCGAGGGAAAATGGTTACTAAACATATAGAGAAATTAAATTATCTCATACCTTTTATGCCTACAATTAATCTTACCCACTAAAATTATGACAAAAAAATATGGAATTATAACATTTGTCATAATTTTATTGGGTATGAACATTTGTAGGCATAAAAAATAGAAAACAATTTAATTTCTCAAACATATATAATACTCAACTTTCCTGACCCATGATGGGTCAATCATATTACAAAATATAGGTATTTATTCTATAAAAAAAATATCATTCTACATTTTGTTTTCATTAATCGTCATTCTTACATAACCAGAGTTAGTTATTCTAATATTACTATAGAAAGCAAGAAGTGTGATAGAATATTGCTAACAACTATCTAAAATACAAATGTTGGGTTGAATGGTAGGTTTCTCCCTAGCGTATAAGAGATTCCTATGAATGTATGATTGTGTAAGTAATGTTTTAAATTAGAATTTGTGTGTGTCATGAAGTAATTTGTTAAAGTTCCGAATCTTAGTTTATATTAGTATTATTGTCGTGAACCAAAACAAACAAACAAATCATTTTTAGTTACATATCTTTTAAAAACAAATTTTCGATTCGATTTGGTTTGGTTATGTTTTAAGCAAAAATAAGAGAGGAAAACCGGAACCAAATTGTTTGTTGTTAAATAACATTGTTTAGATACATTGCTTCATAGTTAATAGTTAATACCGAGAGTTAGTATTTTCGATATTGAAAAAATACATTTAGTAACAGAAAACCAAAAAAATCAATAACATAACAGTTTAAAATATCTACTAAAAAAAGATATCATGTGGCTAAAAATTAAGATGCTTTGGTTTAAGTCTTTAAATATAACCATGTAAAAATTGCATTTATGAGTTGTAACTTGTGAAATTTGTCTAATATAAATTGGGAAGTGAATCGTACATAACAATTTTTTTTCATACACAATAATTCATGTTTTAGAGGGTTGCACAGTACAATGTTTTAAAGCATAAATTGTTGTGTACGAAGAAAAATCGTTGTTTACAAATCAGCTCCCATTTTATATAGAGACGAGCTGGATTCAAACAAACGAATAGATCATTTACCTTTTATATAATGAACTAGCTAGTAATTGAGCCCCGCGCGTTGCCGCGGGTTGTTACGTGTTATATTTTTGTGTATTTTGAGTTACAATTGATTATCACACCTTCTTGATCTTACATAATCCATGTATATTTCAATTTTTTTTCTAATGCAAAAAGTCAAGATTTTAGAGTATTTCTTAAATACAATATAATATATGTTAGAAATTTTGGGTATAGAAATGCTTGGAAATTCTGAGAATCATGTTAAACAGATTAAAGTATTTGGGTGGTACTCTCAATATTCTTTAATTGGATAAGACTCATAGAGACAAGAACAGAGAGTGTTTTGATGATGTTTTCGTATGTACTAGAATTGAGACCAAAACCGACTTTAAGATCTCTGTTTGAAAACTGTCATATGACAGTTTCAAACTGTCATAAAACCATAAAAACTAACATAAAAAACGGATATTTGGATAAGGGTCAAACCAATGGTCAATTCTCTGAAAAACCGATTTTCTGATGCATTTTTTAATATAGTAACATAAAAAACGGATATTATCACAGCTCGACCTCAGTCAGGGGCTCTGCCCCTTGGACCCCGCTCCCAAGGGCGTTGCCCCCGGACCCCCGTTCGTTCAGGGTTTTCACCCCTAAATGATAGTGTACTTTGAAACTTGATCAAACTTAAACAAGTGTGTAGTCCACACATTCCTTACTTGTTTAATATTTATCAAGATCACTTTTGGTCAACAAAGTAATCTTATTACACTTAAATAACATTGATGACAACAAATCACCAACAGGTGTAGTATTATTTTTTTTTATTAATTTTCATGTACACATTCTAAAGTGATATGAAATTTATTATATAACGTAGAAATTAATCAAATATGTAAATTATTTTAATAAAGAAGGTTGAAGAAGTCGACATAGTAAATGGGGATAAAAAAAGCTGGCTACTTTGATAACTTGTACATCATGTATACAAATAGGAAATTTTGCTACAGTAAATCTAGATACATGAGAATTCGATTTTTGGAGATAAAAAAGTTGATTGCTATGATAACTTGTACATTGTGTATAGAAATAGTCATTTTAGCTACATAAATCTAGACACATATGAAAATTTGGTTTTTGTATATATTTATAATTTATAAATATCCGGTGCGAACTAAAGGGGTTGTCCAGATTCTACTTTGGGTTCTTGATAAAACAATATTTCTAGTTATTTAATTTCTTTATTTAGAATATGTATTTGTCATGCAATAATACTAATAGCAATTATAGCAATGGAAACACAGTGGACCACGAAGAGTGCCAAAAATGAATGTGGGATCAACCTTAATAAAGACCATGAAATTTTGTGTCCATAATCCCACTACTATATAATGTTAGCATTCGTAATACTGAGTTTTTTAAAAGCTTTTTTAAGAATTTTTTTTTTAGTTTTAAAAGTTCATGAATAATTAACTTTTTCAAAAATTTTATTAACAAACTTTTGCTATAAACCATTTCAATGTTTTGATAGGTCCAATTACCCGATAGGTTTTTAATTAACAAACTTTTGCTAAAGGATGTGATGATTTTTTTTTTTGCCAATGGTAAAAGTATTGTATAGACATCACACAAATTTTTTACCATTGTGGTCTGACCACAATGTGCCTATAAATAACATGCGGTGATGTTTTTATTTACCTACTCTTTTTTTAAATTTAAAAAATATAAAAATTACTATTAAAACAAAAAATCATAAAGATTTATTAAAATAACATAATAGTTCATTAAAATTTTAAAAAACATTACATTAAGCGAATTTTAAAATAACTAAAATCTTTTAGTCTGAATATTCGTCGATATCACTGTTGAGTAACTCATTCAAATTAGTTTGATTAATTCGGTATATTGCCAAATCGCTTTGAAGCTCGTGATGTTTTTGATTGTCACGTATCTCCCTTTTTCTAGCACGCCATAGGGTAAACCTAACGGTGTTGGCACACTTGATGATGCATTTTCATTTTATTGATACTGACAAATCGTTATGCCCCCGTCTTCCAAAATCATATTATGTAAAATGATACACACATACATAATACATGCTAACTTTTCCACCGTTCAATGACGTGTCAGACGTTGTAGTATGCGCCAATGCTTTTTGAGGACTCCAAACACGCGTTCGACATCCTCTCTAGCCTTTTCTTAAAATGATTTATATTTTATGCGTTTTAGATCACCTGGACATGTTAGTGTTTTCACAAACACAACAAGTTGAAGGTATATACCATCAAAAAGATAATACCCATACTCGTACGTCGTTCCATTTACTTGAAATGGACAATGAGGTGCATAATCATCACAAAAGCCATTAAATATAGGTGACATGTCTAAAACATTTATGTCGTTTGACCCGGGGGGACCAACATAAGAATGTCACCAAAGATCTTGTAACGCAACAACTTCAAATATGAATGTCAGGTGACCTTTATCACCCCATGTAAATTGCCCTTGTCATGCATTAGGACAACTACCCAATGCCCAATGAAGACAATCCAAACTTCCAAGCATCCCAGGAAATCCATGAACATTTGCATGATAGGCATATAATGATTGAACGTCAGTAAAAGTAAGCTTACGTAAATACCTTGTATCGTAAATAGTGACAACACATCTACAAAAATCCTCCAAGCTTTAACTTGTTATGCGTTCAGATATTTGAAAATGTTCGTCTCATGCATCAGAAATGGAACCGTACGCTAATTGGCGAACTACAATAACCCATTTGCGCCTCTTGCATCCCGACGTTGTTTGATAAAATCTGAAATGTTAGTAACATCGCCTACTATATGAACAAATAAATGTTTCGCCATTCGAAATCTTTGTCGAAACGATTGTTCCCCGTAAATAGAGTCTTCGTTGAAGTAGTGTGCCGTTAGATGGTGTAGTGAATTATGAACATTTGATTTGATATGCGGAATTGTAAGAACACAATGAACATGGTGATTTGGGTGCTAAAAGATGTATTCGATCATAGTAACGAGTACAAAAAATGACCTAGATCTAGTTCTACATAAATATCCCTATCACTAATCACAATGAACTACATCTCTCGAGCACACTCTACTAGTGGTATGCAACCCACTATATATAGAGGTGCTAAAAAGTCTCTCTCTCTCTCTCTCTCTCTCTCTCATGTCACAAGGCTCCAATCCCACATGTGCAAGTGGGTCTTCTCAAGTCAATCTAGTACAAATTCAATCCATGTAAACTTTGCACCATAACATTCTCCTCCTCAAAGTTAGGAATGGATGAGTCGACTTCAATCTTCCAAAACGAGCAACTTCATGAACGAATCCTCAAGCTTGACAAATGCATAAATGAGCATCAATCTTCAATTCTTGATTGATTTTTCCAATCCTGGTTCTAGAGTGCGTGTAACACCCAGAATCAGAAAGACCAAGAAAGGAAAGGAAACCCTGAGTCAAAGGGGTCAACTCGTCGAGTCTAGGGAAGAACTCGACGAGTCGGAGCGGGTTCCGTGTCAAAGATTAAGTGACCGACTCGGCGAGTGGACTCGGCGAGTCTGGTCTGGGTTTGGAAACCCTAATTCTGGGACTTGGTACCCTATTTAAGCATCTTATTCTCTTCCCTAGGGCTCATTCGCGGCCCCTATTGTCCAGAACTCAAAACCCTAGCCACCCAACTCCATTGTTGAGTTAGTTCTTGCCTTGAGAGTGAATTGAAGCTTGGAGAATGAAGAAGGACCTTGGTGGTGCAAGAAGAAGCTATAGATCCAGAGTTGGGGTAGCATTTCAGACCATTTAGAGGTAAAAAGCTTATACCTTGACTGTTAATCATCTAGATCCCCTTTCTAGCAAAGATTTTGTCACATTTGGACCATTTCCAAGGTCAATCCGAGCATTCAACCTTTGAGGACGAAAAGGACTTAAGATCTAAGCATTTATGAGCTTTAGAAGCTCTGAGGGGGCAGCTTTACCTAGCCATGGCTTCATTTCATGACCTAGGTCTTCTTTGTAGCTTGGATTAAGAGTTCTAGCCTCATAATACCTTGCATGCACGTAAAGTTAGCAACTTTACGTGCAATGTTAGCATTAGAAGTCCAGATCTATGGGTTGAAGGTGTTGTAATGGACTGTAATCGACAAAATAGAGATGTCACAAGGTGGACTCGACGAGTCAGTTCATGGACTCGGCGAGTCGTGTCGCAAACCCAAACCCTTCTGTTTATGATTCGGATCAGTGAGTGGAGTTAGTTAAGGATTTAGCCAGACTGGGTTTGTATTGGACATGAAGATCATAGTACTCGACGAGTTCGAAGAGGAACTCGGCGAGTCCAAGACAATCTTCTTAGTTATGAAGATGAACTCGACGAGTTGTTCATACAACTCGGCGAGTCATGGCCTAGATATTCATACGATGATGATGAACTCGACGAGTTCAAGGATGAACTCGGCGAGTCGGTTGAAGATAGTCCCGAAGTGTTAGATGAAGGAGAACTCGTCGAGTTCTCGCTAGACTCGACGAGTGGAGTCGGGGTTGTTTTGGGATTTGAGGAACATGGACTCGGCGAGTTGGCAGAACAACTCGACGAGTCGAGTCAACGGGAAGGTTGACTTTGACCAGGACATTGACCTTGAGAAGGACTTGACCAGAGTTAACCTAGTTGGCTTCTGGGGGACAGTTAGGCTAAGTTTTATTATTGGAATTGGTAGCTCGGGGAGCTAGAGGAGCAGCGGTTCGTAGAGTTGTCGGATAGCAGCCAGAGGGTTATCAGCAGAGTTCAGCAGTGCAGGTGAGTCTCCTCACTGTGTGCATGGGTCTACGGCCACAATGTCGGCCCATTATGTTTATGCTTATAGTTATGTGTCGTAGGAAGACCCGGGGGTTAGCCCTAGGCACTTATTGTGATTTGTTCGGATTTAGATCCCTTACCGGGGTTAGCCCGATGCAGTTTATATGTTCCGGACTTCGGTCCGATGCCGGGTGGTACCCGAGGCAGTAGTGGATGTGTAGTTATACTTGTTCTCTTTGTGATACTTGTATGTGCCTGGTAGGGAGGTGAGTCGGGCGAGGTCTCGTATCTCATCACCAGCCGATTATGGACGGGGATCCATATCTCATTAGTAGCAGTGCAAGGGCGAGGCCCGAGTTAGGAGGGAGGTGAGTGTGGGCGGGGGGCCGTATCTCACTATCAGTAAGATCATGGATGGGGTTCCATGACTCACCAGTAGCAGGACATGGGCGGGGCCCAAGCTAGGCGAAGCCTTACATCAGTAGTAAAGTAGAGTATGTTTAGCCTTATGATATGTGTTATGTTATATGCTTGTATCTGTTAGTAGCGGGCGAGGCCCAATGTAACATCCAAAAATTCAAGCCAAATTTAAACTTTCAAAACATGTCGAATTTATCAAAACATTACAACTTTGTTTTCAAAATACATTTATATCAGAGTTTTCCCAGAAGCATAACATAATAGGAGGAGCTGTACGATCATGCCTTCGCCTTGCCGCGATCCCCTGATGTACCTGAAACAATAAACTGAAATTATAAGCCCGAAAGCTTAGTAAGTTACCCCCAAAATACCGATACACATACAGTCCACATAACCATGTCACACCATGACATATCATAACAAACTGAGCAGAATAGCACATAACGGGTCCACAACTTTACAGACTGGAATACCCCTGGGCCCACAGTGTGAGTCTGGAATGCCTATCGGGCCCTCAGCTCACATCTGGATTGCCACCGAGCCCTCAGTACGAGTCTGGAATGCCTACCGGGCCCTCAGCTCGTATCTGGAATGCCACCGAGCCCTCAGTACGAGTCTGGAATGCCTACCGGGCCCTCAGCTCGTATCTGGAATGCTCCCAAGTCCTCAGTATGAGTCTGGAATGCCTATCGGGCCCTCAGCTCATATCTGGAATACTCTAGGGTTTGTTGGCTACCGCACGGAGCAGTACAACCTCAACCCATCCCACATAACATATCAACATGTAACAGATAATGCACATGCAGACAATCAATCAGTATCACAGGTATTCCTACAGACCTACCCTCTAGCGTATCAAACTAGCATGCATAACTAACTCATACTCAACATAATACAACTACTAGGATATTATATCCAATGGGCCGGCCTTAGTGCCTTAGACCCCTTAGTATAGTGAGGATAACTCACCTCGCAACTGTCGTCGGAAATAAGAAGGCTCAACTCCTGGGTCCAAAATGAACTCCACCACCTATAGGTACCATACAAACCTTTTTCATAAATCTCCCAATTACCAGAAACCATCAGAAGTCAACTGGTCAACCTTTGGTCCAAGTCAAAGTCCACAGTCAAAGTCAACAGTCTATGTTGACTCGACTCGTCGAGTGCAGATCACCGACTCGTCGAGTCCTTCCTGAACTCGAGAAGTTGTGAAATCCTTGATTGGCTCGTCGAGTTCCCTTTTTAACTCGTCGAGTTCATACGTGGCCAATATTTGGAAGAAACCCTAGCCAACTCGCTGAGTCTTCTAACAACTCGCCGAGTTCAAGGCAATCTTCAACGAACTCGCCGAGTTGCTCAACCAACTCGCCGAGTTCACGGCTATGTTCATAGGACTCGCCGAGTCCAGCGTTCTACTCGCCGAGTTCATTCAGTCCTTTTTCCATACAGACCTGGTTTGAGCCATGCAGCGGCTCCAAACCACAGATCTAGGCTTCTAGGGCATGCTTATCACGTAAAGTTGCAAACTTTACATGCATGCATAGCTTTAAGGGCTCCAAATGTCAAAACTAAGCTCTTAATGGGGTTCTAAGCTCAAGAGGGACCTCAATCACGAACATAACTGAGACTTTACAACTCTAGAAGGTAATGAGGGTCCAGATCTGAAGTATAGCCCAACCATAAGGTTTCTCTACCGAGGATTTGGGGTTTTAGGGCTTAAAAGCAACAATTTAGGGACAAACAAGATCTAATAGATCAATAATCAAGATGGAAACTTTATTACCAGAATGGGTGACCACAAATGAATGTGTTCTGGATCTAAGTCCCCTTCCTTGAGCTCTTCAACCCCTTCCTTCTTCCATTTGCTCCAATGTGCACCAAAAGTCCCTTCACAAGGCAACAATCACTCAAACTCACCAATGGAGACTAGGGTTTCGATAAGGAATGCTCTGAGGGTGATGGAGGCTGAGATGGGGCTATAAGGACGTTTAAATAGGGTGCAAACCCTAAGGATTAGGGTTTCCTCCTGACTGGCCTACTCGCCGAGTCCAGGCGTGGACTCGCCGAGTAGATCACTTAAAGCCCGCGTCCAATTCGACATCTACTCGGCGAGTTAGGGCTACAACTCGCCGAGTAGCTCTTACAAAAAGAACCATTTAATCAAATTAAATACGTACCAGGAACGGGGCGTTACAATTCTCCCCCACTTGTCTCAGACTTCGTCCTCGAAGTCTGCTGCTGCTGCATCTGAAAACAACTCCGGGTAATGCCCCCGCATCTCCTCTTCGGACTCCCACGTCCACTCTGAACCCTTCCGGTGCTGCCACTGCACCTTCACTAACTGAACCACCTTGTTCCTCAAGGTCTTCGCCTTTCGATCTAAGATCGCAACTGGTCTCTCGATATAATTTAGGCTAATATCAACCTGAATATCCTCCATAGGTACTACTGCTGACTCGTCCACCAACACTTCCTCAACTGAGAAACATGGAAAGTGTTGTGGATCTGGCTAAGCTCTGCCGGGAGATCCAATCGATAGGCGACCCGACCCACCCGGGCCAAAACCCTAAAAGGACCAATGAACCTGGGGCCCAGCTTGCTCCTCTTCCGGAATCTGACGACACCCTTCCAGGGTGATACCTTCAGGAGGACCATGTCACCCACCTGAAACTCCAACTCGGATCGGCGTTTGTCGGCATAACTCTTCTGTCGACTCTGAGCGGTCTGCAAACGCTGTCTAACCTGCTGGATCTTTTCGGTAGTCTGCAAGACTACCTCTGTACTACCCATCACCCTGTGCCCAACTTCGTCCCAACAAACCGGGGTGCGACATCTCCGCCCGTACAACATCTCGAATGGCGGGGCGCCAAGGCTAGAATGATAGCTGTTGTTGTAGGCGAACTTCGCAAGCGGTAGGTGAGAATCCCAGCTCCCACCGAAATCAATGACACATGCCCGCAACATGTCCTCGAGGGTCTGAATAGTCCGCTCGCTCTGGCCGTTTGTCTGCGGGTGGAATGTTGTGCTGAAGTGCAATCGCGTGCCCAGCTCCACGTGAAACTTTTGCCAGAAGTGGGAGGTAAACCTGACATCCCGATCAGAGACAATGGAGACAGGAACCCCATGGCGAGACACGATCTCCCGAACGTACAATTCGGCCAATTTCGCGGCCGATGAGCCCTCTCGTATAGCCAAGAAATGGGCGCTCTTGGTCAATCGATCCACGATGACCCATATAGCATCAAACCCCTTTGCCGTCTTCGACAATTTGGTAATAAAATCCATCGTGATCTGTTCCCATTTCCACATGGGAATCTCTAGGGGCTGCAGCTTTCCATGCGGCCACTGATGCTCGGCCTTGACCATCCTACAGGTCAAGCACCTCTCAACGTACCAAGCGATTTCCCGCTTCATGCACGGCCACCAATAGCTCAAACTCAAATCCCGATACATCTTGGTAGCCCCCGGGTGAATAGAGAAATGAGACTTATGAGCCTCCTCCATAACCGTCTGCCTAACCCCACCCGTCATTGGAACCCAAACCCGACCGCATCGGGTTAATAGTCTCCGACTATCCTGCACAAACCGGGTGTTCTCGCCCTTGATCCTCTCCAGCTTCCAATTTTCCGGGCGGATGCCCTCAACCTGGGCATCTCTGATCAAACTCACCAGCGGAGAATCCACCGCTATCCTCATACATACCGCTGGGGTGGAAAACCCCGCTGACTTGCGGCTCAAAGCGTCCGCCACTACATTCGCTTTACCAGGATGGTAAAGGATCTCGCAATCGTAGTCCTTGACTACGTCTAGCCACCTGCGTTGCCTCATGTTCAGGTTCGGCTGATCCATGATATGTCTCAAGCTCTTGTGATCCGTGTAAATGGTACAACAGACCCCATAGAGGTAGTGTCTCCATATCTTGAGGGCGAACACCACCGCCCCCAGTTCCAAGTGATGCGTAGGGTATCTCGTCTCATGCGGCTTCAGCTGCCGCGATGCGTAGGCTATCACTCGTCCTCTCTGCATGAGGACCGCCCCTAAACCTGTGATGGATGCATCACAGAACACCACAAAATCCTCGACTCCCTCCGGGAGTGTCAATACTGGAGCCTCGCACAAATGCTGACGGAGGGTCTCAAACGCCCTCTGCTGCTCGGGACCCCATCGGAAATCCACTCCCTTCCTGGTCAGACGAGTGAGGGGCACTGCAATCTTGGAGAAGTCCTGTATGAACCTCCGGTAGTACCCTGCCAACCCCAGAAAGCTCCTAATATCTGAGGGAGATTTCGGAACCTCCCACTGCATAACCGCCTCGATTTTGGCCGGATCGACCAAAATCCCCTCCTGATTAACGAGATGTCCGAGGAACTGGACCTCCCGTAACCAAAACTCACACTTTGAGAACTTGGCGTACAGCCGTTCCCGTCTTAGAACTCCCAACAGCTCTCGCAGATGTTCCTCATGTTGCTCTCGGGTCTTGGAATACACCAAGATATCATCTATAAACACTATGACCGAGCGATCAAGCATCGGTCTACAGACCCGATTCATCAGGTCCATGAACACCGCTGGCGCGTTGGTGAGCCCAAACGGCATCACTACGAACTCGTAATGTCCATAACGAGTTCGGAACGCGGTCTTCTCCACGTCCTCCTCTCTGACCCTGACCTGATGATACCCAGACCTCAAGTCTATCTTGGAAAACCAAGATGCACCCTGTAACTGGTCGAAGAGATCGTCTATCCTCGGGAGTGGATAACGGTTCTTCACCGTCAACTTATTCAACTCCCGGTAATCGATACACATCCGGTGCGAACCGTCCTTCTTCCGGACGAAAAGTACCAGTGCTCCCCATGGAGAACTGCTAGGTCGAATGAACTGCTTGCCCAGTAGTTCCTGCAGCTGCGATGACAGCTCCTGCATCTCTGGCGGTGCCAATCGGTACGGCGCCTTAGCAATAGGGGCCGCACCTGGCACCAGGTCGATCCTGAACTCGACCTGCCTCTCTGGAGGTATCCCTGGTAACTCCTCCGGGAATACGTCTGCGAACTCCCTGACCACCGGTACGTCGGAAACCGAAATCTGATCCCTGGCTCGCGTATCTACCACATACGCTAGATAACCTGCACACCCGTGCTGAATGTACTGTCGTGCCCTGGCAGCTGAACAAAGCCCTGATCCCACTATTGTGCCCTCGCCATATACAATCAGTTCTCCCCCACTTGGGGTTCGAACTACTACTCGCTGCCCCTCACAGTCGATCATGGCACCGAATCGACTGAGTCAATCCATGCCTACAATCACGCATACCTCCCCCATGGGAATCGGAATCAAATCTATCGGAAATGACACCCCGAAAATCTCCAAGTCACACCCTCGATAAACTGAAGAAGCAGAAACCCCGTGTTCGTTGGCGATAGACACTCGCAACGGACACTCTAACTCGCCCACTGGCGCACTGAACTCCCTACTAAATGTCTGAGATACGAAGGACCGACTCGCCCCCGAGTCAAATAAGACCAAAGCAGGCAAGGAGTTCACTAAAAACGTACCAGCAACCACATCTGGTGCTGCTCTGGCCTCATCGGCCGTAAGCTGGAAGGCACGACCCTGAGCCTTTGGAGGCTCTGCCCTGACTGGTCTCTCATCCGTGATCCTCAAAGTAGCCGGCGCTGGAGCCTGCGCCGGTTTGGCGGCGAGTAACGGGCAGTTGGCCTTCAAATGGCCAACCTGATCACAATGGTAACATAACCTCATACTCTGAACTGGAGCGGCTTGGCGACAGTCTTTCGCGTAATGCCCTTCCTTGCCACACTTGTGGCATCCACTACCAACTCGACACACACCAGAATGACCCTTGCCACACTTCCCACATGTGCGGCTCTGCTGACCCCCAGTCCTAGTATCAGCGGTCTTAGACCGCTTCGGCACCGGCTGAGAATGTGCCGGGGCCTGCCGCTGTTCTCTCAATTGCTGCTCAATCTCCAACTCACGCCGTCTGGCGGCCTCCTGCAACTCTAGAAGAGTATCACATCGCTGGGTAGACACAAACTGACGGATATCCGTCTTGAGCATGCTCAGATAACGGGTCATCTGGGCCTGCTCTGAAGTAAACTTCGGGCAAAACATCGCCCTCTCAGTGAACATCCGGGTGATCTCCGTCACCGACTCCCCATCCTGTCTCAAACTCAAAAACTCATGTACCAATCGCTCCCGCTCAACCCGTGGAATGTAACGGGCGCGGAACATATCCCTGAACTGCTCCCAAGTAACAGCAGCTCTCTGATCATCAGAGTACAACCCAGTCGCAAGTCTCCACCAGTCCTTGGCCCCGGACCTAAGCAGGTTCAGAGCACACCTGACCTTCTGGTCAGCAGGACACGAGCAGGTGAAGAAACACCCCTCCACATCTGAAATCCACCTCATAGCCTTGATGGGATCCTGCGTCCCATCAAAAGTAGGGGGCTTCGTGTTATCGAAGTCCCTGTACTGAAAACCTCTACCAACTCCTCCTCCCGTCGCTGATATAGCTGATGCAGCTGCTGCGGCGGCTGTCTCTGCAAGGGCTGCATAACGCTCATCAAAATACTCCACCATGGCGGTCTTGATCGACCCGAACATCTCCGGTAACTGAGCCCGGAATGCAGCAGCAACCTCATCATGCAGGATCTCTCGAATCCTGGCATCCAACTCCTCTGTACCCATTTGCACCACTGGCTCAGGTGCTGTCGGCCCCTCCTGGCCTCTGTCCCATGATCCTGATCCCGAACCGGATCCAGCCACGAAGCGCCTCGTCATCACCATTCTGAAACATATCACCAGTTATCAGATAATTCATATAAATCACTGGGAGCCAACTCCCTACTAACCCTAGGGATTGCGACTTACTTGACACGCGTATAGGTCCTGTGCTTTCAGTAGCATGGGCCCCTACTACCTTCCACACCTACCCATATTTGCCCCAAGTATCACCACAACACCCTAACAATATGCACAACATGGCGAGCGCTCAATCCTCACTCCTAGAGGAATGATAAATATCTTATAACTGACCTCCCGGTCTCACTCAACCCCTCCTATCCATGAAACTTCCACCAAACCTGCAGCACTAATGTATGCTAGCCATGCATAACGCTAGACCCTATAGACTTTAGAATATCCAATCCTACCCCAAGCCCCCAATCAAACAAGAACAGAACATAAGGCCAAATCAAACATTCTCAGGCTATAAGATCTTAATTATGTACAATTGGGATGCATACATTAGACAAATACAGTAATGATGTCAATCTCACATAAAGGAAACCCTAGGCTAGCAGGCATCATGTATTCAGGCAATTCTATCATGCAATTCCTGAAGATCCCTAGCCTAGCACTAACATGCTGTTCTATCATATCGTATAATCAAATAACTTGTATGGTATTTTGGGGTCTACATACTGGCTCCGGCTGATCGTACGCCCTGCATCCTCCTTTATTTATTTTGAAAACCTTTTTGAAAAGTCATTTTGAAAATCCTTTCCTTGATTTGAGACTGGAGTCACACGAGTGTTCCTCCAATTCACTCAAACCAAGGCTCTGATACCAACTTGTAACACCCAAAAATTCAAGCCAAAATTAAACTTTCAAAACATGTTGAATTTATCAAAACATTACAACTTTGTTTTCAAAATACATTTATATCAGAGTTTTCCGAGAAACATAACATAATAGGAGGAGCTGTACAATCATGCCTTCGCCTTGCCGCGATCCCCTGATGTACCTGAAACAATAAACTGAAACTGTAAGCCCGAAAGCTTAGTGAGTTACCCCCAAAATACCGATACACATACAGTCCACATAACCATGTCACACCATGACATATCATAACAAACTGAGTAGAACAGCACATAACGGGTCCACAGCTTTACAGACTGGAATACCCCTGGGCCCACAATGTGAGTCTGGAATGCCTACCGGGCCCTCAGCTCACATCTGGATTGCCACCGAGCCCTCAGTACGAGTCTGGAATGCCTACCGGGCCCTCAACTCGTATCTGGAATGCCACCGAGCCCTCAGTACGAGTCTGGAATGCCTACCGGGCCCTCAGCTCGTATATGGAATGCTCCCAAGTCCTCAGTATGAGTCTGGAATGCCTATCGGGCCCTCAGCTCATATCTGGAATACTCTAGGGTTTGTTGGCTACCGCACGGAGCAGTACAACCTCAACCCATCCCACATAACATATCAACATGTAACAGATAATGCACATGCAGACAATCAATCAGTATCACAGGTAGTCCTACAGACCTACCCTCTAGCGTATCAAACTAGCATGCATAACTAACTCATACTCAACATAATACAACTACTAGGATATCATATCCAATGGGCCGGCCTTGGTGCCTTAGACCCCTTAGTATAGTGAGGATAACTCACCTCGCAACTGTCGTCAGAAATAAGAAGGCTCAACTCCTGGGTCCAACACGAACTCCACCACCTATAGGTACCATACAAACCTTTTTCATAAATCTCCCAATTACCAGAAACCATCAGAAGTCAACTGGTCAACCATTGGTCCAAGTCAAAGTCAACAGTCTATGTTGACTCGACTCGTCGAGTGCAGATCACCGACTCGTCAAGTCCTTCCTGAACTCGAGAAGTCGTGAAATCCTTGATTGGCTCGTCGAGTTCCCTTTTTAACTCGTCGAGTTCATATGTGGCCAAGATTTGGAAGAAACCCTAGCCAACTCGCTGAGTCTTCTAACAACTCGCCGAGTTCAAGGCAATCTTTAACGAACTCGCCGAGTTGCTCAACCAACTCGCCGAGTTCACGGCTATGTTCATAGGACTCGCCGAGTCCAGCGTTCTACTCGCCGAGTTCATTCAGTCCTTTTTCCATACAGACCTGGTTTGAGCCATGCAGCGGCTCCAAACCATAGATCTAGGCTTCTAGGGCATGCTTATCACGTAAAGTTGTAAACTTTACATGCATGCATAGCTTTAAGGGCTCCAAATGTCAAAACTAAGCTCTTAATGGGGTTCTAAGCTCAAGAGGGACCTCAATCACGAACATAACTGAGACTTTACAACTCTAGAAGGTAATGAGGGTCCAGATCTGAAGTATAGCCCAACCATAAGGTTTCTCTACCAAGGATTTGGGGTTTTAGGGCTTAAAAGCAACAATTTAGGGACAAACAAGATCTAATAGATCAATAATCAAGATGGAAACTTTATTACCAGAATGGGTGACCACAAATGAATGTGTTCTGGATCTAAGTCCCCTTGCTTGAGCTCTTCAACCCCTTCCTTCTTCCACTTGCTCCAATGTGCACCAAAAGTCCCTTCACAAGGCAACAATCACTCAAACTCACCAATGGAGACTAGGGTTTCGATAAGGAATGCTCTGAGGGTGATGGAGGCTGAGATGGGGCTATAAGGACGTTTAAATAGGGTGCAAACCCTAAGGATTAGGGTTTCCTCCTGACTGGCCTACTCGCCGAGTCCAGGCGTGGACTCGCCGAGTAGATCACTTAAAGCCCGCGTCCAATTCGACATCTACTCGGCGAGTTAGGGCTACAACTCGCCGAGTAGCTCTTACAAAAAGAACCATTTAATCAAATTAAATACGTACCAGGAACGGGGCGTTACACCCAGAGACAGGTGGGGCCTAGGAGAACAGATCTGTATACCGAGTGGGGCTCGATGCCAGGCGGGGCCTGATGCCGGGCGGGCCCGATGCAGTAGGCGGGGCCCAAGTTAGTCCGGACTACGGTCCGATGTCGGGCAGGGCCCGATGTAGTGGTCAAGGCCCAGTATGTGGTATGTGGTAGATTGGGGGGACTCACTAAGCTTCGTGCTTACGGTTTTCAGTTTTGGTTTCAGGTACTTCCGGTAACGGAGGGAAGAGCTTGGGGTGATCGCATGGCACACACACACACACATAGCAAAAGAAGTTTAGCCTGGGATGTTTACTCTGATAAAATGAACAAGTGTTTTGAAAAGATACTCTGATTTATTATAACCCTTTCGTATGTTGAAATGATTTGATACTATGATTTAGTAATGTTTTAAAAGAAATTTTGGTCATGATTTTTGGGATGTTACAGTGTGAGACATTACAATCTAAGCATCAAAAGGTAAGTTGGAGTATCCAAATCTCCAAAATCAATTGCCCAACTTTGAGCATAAAAGCACACCCCAAAAATCTTCATTATGTCCAAACCCTTAATGATCCGGGAAAAAACCCAAACCAATTTAGAATTTCTAATTCGAATCACTTCATAAACTTTTATTTCTCAAGGTCACATCGGTCTTCAAATTCGCCTAATATGAAAAAATTCAAAACTTTCGAATTCTCATATTTAAATCTCTCCCCCTTTTTATAATCGAAAAATGATTATAAAATCGATATAGGAATGAGAAAGCGCTCAATGAGGAATATGCAATACAATCCTTCCCCTTGATACATGGCATAAACGTTTGGCACAAATCCGAAAAATCCAAAAAATACCACAAATTTCAAATTCTTCACTTCCCGGACCGCCTTTGACTCGAAAATGAAAACTGGGTATAAACTGACAATTTCGAAAATACGCGGGGACCCTTTGCGCCTAATCAGCTTCAAATGCGAAACTTTACCACAAATGCGAAACTGGGCATAAAGTGACAATTTGCATCAACTGTAGGGATTGAATCTGAAATTTTTTCCACTTCACATAATTTTACTCCCAATTCGAAACTGGGCATAAATTGTCAAAATTCTAAAACTTCAGGGATTCGAAATGAAAATTTTTCATTCTTCACAGAATATTACCCCAATTTGAAATTGGGCATTTTCTGTTAAATTGCTTAAAGATAAGGGAGTCGAAGTGAAAAAATTTCCTTCTTCCCAATTTCGATCCAAACGCGAACAAAGATCATCAGTCGAATTCGACCCCAAGACGTTCGACTCCAAATAACACCATTTGCTTCCGATTTCGACTCCAAAATAGCTTTCGACTCGAATGAACTTCCAATCAATTTCAATTGGAACGGGAACAACAAATATTCGAAACAATCAAAGCAATCTTCAGTCGAAGTTGATTTCGACTCGAACAGCTAACAACAGTCGAGCTCGATTTCGATCATCACCAGTTCGACTCGGACTAAAAAAATCAACACCTATTCGAAATCATGATTAATAACATATCAATTTCGACTCCATATGTGTTCGACCATCAAACTCATCTTTCAATTCTGACTTTCGCTTATTAAACTTGAAAAAACCCAGAATTTGCTATCAACTTTCATTACACAATAGAACCCAGCAGCAATATCGAATTTGTTCCTTTGATTCAATATCATTCCTACTTCATTCTTCAAAAATCAGTGATGCCCAACATCCATCAAACGATAGAACCAACATCGAATTAACAACAAATAATCATTAAAGCATTTGATTTTTTGATTTGTTATCATGAACCTACTTCGTTATTCATCATTTACAATTAGCCTCTTCCCATCGACCACTCCAACCAATTCGACTCCAAAATCAATTCTAATCACAAAATTGATTTCGACTAGACCTCTTATCAACCAATTTCGAGTCGACATTCACTGATTGAAAATCAAAAAATCAATTTTGACTTTCGGTTTAACTTTTCATTAGCCCATTGAACCCAATTCGTTCTTCAGCAAAGTCGACAAACACAAATCGAGAAACACTAAACATCAAATGCCAACTGTTCTTCACAAAAATTTCAAAGTTCTTGAGCATTAATTAACATAAATCATCCCAAGTATCATCGATCAACCAAACATTCAATTTCTTCATTTTCTTAAACCAAATCCAATGCAGAATCAATTATCACCATCAATATGATTATAAATTTCAGTAGAAATTCTAGATTGATTAGAAAAACACAGCAAATGAAAAAGGGATCGATGATTAGAAATTAGAAGAAATCATGAATCAGATACAGATCTGATATACAACCCAGACAGAACTCAATCAATCTCAAAATCATGAACAAAAGATAATTGTTGAACTGATATTCGCTTAAGACTTCAAATCGAGAGATAGATCAACGTTTCAATCAGACGAGTGAAAGTTGAATATCAGATTAGTCAATAATCGTCAAAGCATATTTGATCCAGATTTACAAATTAAGAAATCGGCTTGGAACAGTAGTTGGGATTAAATTTGTATAATGAACAGTAATCAAATATGATTGGGCTTAATGAATAACGAGTCCATGAACTATAATGAATCACACAATTGTTGGTTTGGGCTTGATCAAATAAAATGAATAACATTGAACAATATCGGATCAAAAATAGTTGGATTTGGCTAGATCAATAAAAAGAAAAAGTATTGGATCATAACAAATGGGCTTGAAACAAATTTGATCCAATGAGTCAAATTGATCAAAAAATCAATAACGAAAGCACGATTTAAAAAAAACTGAGAGATTAAGAAAGACTCACCATTGATCGTTCAAATTGTGTTGAATGTTGTCAAATCGAGAACCGATTCTTCAAAAATAACTTCGATCTTCAAACACCCACTCTGATGCCAATTGTAGTGAATTATGAGCATTTGATTTAACCTACGGAATTGTAAGAACACAATGAACATGGTGATTTGTGTGTCTAAAAGATGTATTCGATCATAATAATGAGTACAAAAATGTACCTACATCTATTTCTACATAAATATCTCAATCACTAATCACAATGAACTACATATTTCAAGCCCAATCTACTAGTGGTATGCAACCCACTATATATAGAGGTGCTAACAAGTCTCTCTCTCTCTCTCTCTCTCTCTCTCTCTCTCATGTCACAAGGCTCCAATCCCACATGTGTAAGTGGGTCTTCTCAAGTCAAGCCATTACGAAGTCAATCTATGTATAACTTTACACCCTAACAGATGGTTACTTGCATCCCACCGATCTCTGAGAAGCATCTTCCGTGTCCTAGGTTGACTTTCTTCTTCTTCTTCTTGTATCATTTTTATAATCATTTCCCATGAATTCACAACAGCCTGACCAACGGTTAGCAACAACTTACAAGTTTGTAATGGATTTTCCATTTTTAGAAGATTTTTAAGAAAATTATAAGGAAGTAAATGTGTATTAATGGTGTACCCGAGCTGGTTAGTCGAGATAGCCCCACACCGACCCAGGTCCCCCAGGACGAGCAACAAGGAACCATAACCCATCACGTAGCCGTACACGAATCTCATAATCATATCCAAAAGATCATGCAAAAGAAAGAATATCATGCAATAAAGTAATAAAAATGACAAAATATGTGCCTCCCTACATACCAGGTAATAGACGAAGAGCCGGACCAAACCATGAACATGCAGTACCACAAAAGGTCTATAAAAACTCTCAAAAACATGGTAACCAGGTATGAAAATGGGGAGCAAGAAACATCATATATGATATTAGAGCAATTCTCATATTCACAATCTAACTTGTGCGTCAGAGAGCAATATCGGGGGTCCAACCCTTGGTATAGCTTTCTAACCTAGCAACTATTTATTTCGTGCAAAGCGGATTCCCATATGCTTATTAGACATGATCTCTGGATGAAGAGCTAAATATGCACCTGGATCTCGCCGTAAAAACATTGGCACCATCTGTATTATAAGGGTGTCATAGTGACATACGATGGAGGCACCCAACAAAATTTTTTCAGCAAAGATAATACAGCCGCTATGCAATACAGTAACCGATCGAGTGGACACAAAACTGATGGGTTTTGAGCATATCTACATTCCTATGTGATCATGCAACCCTAATTGTTTTGGATCTAAGTTTTTCTCTATTGAACATATAAATATGAACACCAAAGCAATAACTGTAGATCTAGTATATACAATTCGAAATTCACATATATATTAGGGTTAGAAGATTACATCACTTGTTATATTGTAATAACAAGAACAATCCTTGCTTGATCTTGACTTCTGAAAGCCTAATGCCCCAAGTGTTGCACCTCTAATGAAGTCACAAACACCCAATGCAAAGAATGACTTGGAGAGATGCTTAAAATTCGGCTACGGTTCTTCCAAAGACAAGAGTGGCCGAAAATCCATGCATGAGGGTCTTTAAATAGTTGTGGTTGGTAGGGTTTTCAAGTGGAAACCCTAATTTCCTTGCTTATGCCTTAAGCAGTCCATGGACCTCCTCAATTAGAAGCCTTGGACAAATTCTATAAGGCCTCCTATAGATTTCGTCCAGTCCTCCCAAAGGAGTCCATCAGCCCAACTTTGCAACTATCAGTGATTTGCAAAACCAGTCCCTCCGTTATTAACCAGTTCCTTTAATCCTAAAATTAATATTAAATTAATTTCTGATCAGTCACTAATTAATAATATGATTTCCAAATAATATATTAATCATGTAATATATTAATAAAATAATTCTGAGTACCAATTTATTATTCATATAATAAATCCTACTCTCTCTCTCTTTCTCCACTAGTCATCATGTCAAGTTGCATGAGTGAAGGCAACCCAAAAAGACCATGCTACATATCAAATCAAGTACATACCAATTATAGTTATGGGCTTAGACACCTAATCCAACAGTCTCCCACTTGGATAAGTCTAATAACTATTATTGCAAGTATGACTTCAGAATTTGACTAGCAATCGTAGCTTTCAAAAGCCGTTGTCGAACTCTGATCTTATCAGTAACGCATCCTTTAGATTTTCCAAACTCGGTTTCAGGTTTAAACCCAAACCCATTCAAAAGTTTAACTTGTTAAGAATTGAGAAGCTTGTGTTGCTTATATAAAAAATGTATAGGAGCTATGTTTCATGTTGTGACCGATGTGGGAAAAATTTAGAATTAAAAAAAACAAGTTTAAAACTGATAAACAAAATAAAATACACCCATGTAACATCTAAGATTCGAAATATAGACCTCAAACTTAAAAGTTCAACACTTTACCACTTGGACAACTCAATACTTGTGTTTAATTTTCATAATATCATAATATAATAGGTATAATATGTATAAAACTATATAAAAAGGGCTGCGAAAAAAATGTTTGCAAAAAGATTTGAACTTGCAACCTCTAGAAACATCCCCTAATGTCTTAACCATCTAAACCAAGCATAGGTTGTGTTATTATCTCGCTAAACATATTAATATTATGTATGTATACATTACATAAAATGATTTTTTTCTAAAAAAATTATAGTACTGAATTTTTTTTTAGGGGTACCCCGGGATCTATTGTGGATCCGCCCATGAACACAACAATAACCTAATTAACTATGGTCTCAAAACTTTTGAATATAAATAAAAGCACTTTTATTTAATCACCATATTAATTAGACTTTATCCATTGTATAATGTTTCGAGTAATCAACTAAGCACTTGAATTAAAACATTTGTTATGCCATGCTCTAAGTATGCACACTATGTTTATCTATGGTCCTTTCTTTGTGAAATAGATCAATTGAATACATTTCCAATGATGCTAATTTCACAATTCCAAATCCTTAACACAAGTGTAAGAATACTAAATTCTTGCCACTACTAGAATCTGTTAGATCTAAACTTTTATGTAATGATCCTTTTGTAATGTCAAGGCACTAAAGTCACAGAGACTTTTCCAATGATATTACAAAGCATTCCACTGGAGACTGATTACAAAAAAAATTCCATGGAAATGAAGTCTCACATTCAAAGAGCATTCCTTGAACATCCTCATTGCATTAAGGTTACTAATCTTACACACAGATTTTATAACCAACTTCCACTTATGGAAACATTTCCATATTTCCATATGACCACCAATCCTGAACAAAAGTTACCTCTTCTCATAATATGTCAATATGGTCCTTCCAAAATTATACTACACTTCTAATTGTCCACAAGCAACCAATCTTTGGTAAACCTCAGATTGTCCTTGACAGTTGTTTACCAACTTTAGTCATATCAAGTTCTGGTCCTATTTCCCTCTTAATGCCCTAGGCATTTGGAAAATCAGAACAGACGAATATTACAACATATGCAATCGATCCTATACCCGAAGCATATGGGATACGATTCATAATGTCTCACATAAACACATGATACTTGACCAGTCTTTTGCTATAATATTTCCGCATATACAATTTCCTATATTGAATCATTTCAACATAATAATCATATATGTCCATGACTAAGTTCCAATAAAATTTCAATCTAAGTTTTTAGATTTGAAATGAAGTATTAGTATCTTCTCCCTTAAGCCTTATTATAGCGAAACAATTTCCAAACTCTGCAACTTTGCAAATTTGTAACATTTGTTTCCTACAGATAGTATTTCCTACTTGCAACACTAAGAACAATAATTATGCTCCCACTAAGGTCTCATTGGGCCCATTAAGGTCTCATTGGGCCCACTAGGATTTCTTTTGGCCCATTAGGGTTTAGTAGTCCCTTGTCCAAACATCCAAACGAGTCACAAACCAAACAAAACACACCGCCACAAGACACGGCGGTCGGTGGCGGCAGCCACCACCCTACGGTGATGGTTTAGACTTTTCCTTCATTATTCCACTTGTTACAATTTACAATACCATCCGATTAACACACACACAAACACTAATAAACACACACAAAAATAACACCCTACGGAAGCATACACACCCTCCATGGCGGTCCTTGAGGCGGCAGCCACCATGGCCGGCAGCCATGGTGGTTTTTTTACTTAATCTTTCTCCGGCAGCAGCAACCCAAGACACCCGCAATCTTGTGAGACACGGATGAACACACACACCCAATACACACACACGCACTTAACAGCGGCGGTGAGCAGCTGCGAAGAATGTCGGCCACAGTGAAACAGCCGCGTGGTGGCGACGGCCACGTCAATCCAATCAGCGAAGGAACAAGTGGCGGAGGGAAGCCGCTCTAGCGGTGGTGGCGTCGTATCACAAACAGAACAGAGAGGAGAGGAGAAGGTGGTTCGAACCACCGAGTACAGCAGCGGTACACACGTCATGCCCGGAAAATAAACCCAACACCGTGGGTGGCGGCGGTAGCAGCACAGGAAACAGCAGCGGCGGCAAGCTTCGTCGGCGCTAGCAATGGTGGTTGTCGGTCTTGATGATCGGCGGCTGAGGAGGCTCCAATGGTGATGCGCGGCTACCGGAAATGAAGAGGGAGGTATAAGGGGGTGACGGCTGTAAAGGGTTTGCTAGGGTTAGGGTTTTATCGATGCTTATGGGTTTATATACCCTGATCCCGTAAACATGTTGCCATAATGGCAGGATTGGTCCCTCCCCCATCAATATCTTTGCAAACCAACTCCAAAATTTACTCTTTATACCCCTGCTCCTCCAATTCTTTTCATTTTAAGCCCGAATTTTACCTTTTTAACCCAGCCTCCTGAACTTCTTTACAAATCAAGTCTAATACTTTCCAAATAGCCACTTAGCCTCCAAAATCTTTTCAAAATAAATCCCAAAGTTACTTTTTAACCCCCGAATAATCTGATTTATAACATTTGGCTTCCCAAAGCCAACACCACACTAAATAATATGAATTTATTTCGACTATTCGTTCATCAAATTTTATCTATTTATTTATTAAATAAACAGAATGTTACAACTCTCCCCCACTTAAATTAGATTTCGTCCTCGAAATCGTTTCTTATCATTCCTTACACGCCAACAACTTAAACGACTCGACTACAATCCCGAGCAAAACTCTAGCCTTTCCAAGGCAATCGTAACCAACCCTTGTAGGGTTCTAAAACCTGGAAAATAAATGAATCCCTTGCAATATGATCACATTTACTCAATCCGAAATCTGGAGTCTCGAGATGATCTAGCTTCCTGTCAGACCTCCCACACTGGATCATTGCCAAGTTCATTGCACTTACCTCCCAACTAGCTATTCAACTGCTAATAACGTGGGGGTTTCCACCCGAAAATGGAATCACAAATCCCACACTGCTACCTGTAACTCTCTTCTTGACAAGATATTAGGTACCCCTTCAAGAGAAATTCACCTTGATAACAAATTTCTAGTGATATAATGAACAACGGGATGTACTGGGAGATGAACCCCTTTTTGGATCAACAAGACAATGCTTCCTTTCGTTCCCAAACCACATACCTATAATAACCGGTTCATAAGCACACACACTCATACCTGGTCTAATCAGCCTCGGGTTGGAATACCAGGCATGCCTACGACGGTTCCAGTCATCCCTAGGATGGAATACCCTCGTATCACACACATGTTTGGTCCAATCAACCCTCGGGTTGGAATACCAAACACGTCAGGTCCACTCAATCGTAGGGTCCGGTCATCCTCATGATGGAATACCCTAGATTGGAATACCACTATATACATAACTCGGGTCTAACCCATAACTTGAAATCCAAGGACCTATCCTTGCATCTCATCCAAAAATCATCTAATTCGCCACAACCGAGTAGCACTCATTTGAAATACCGGGTTCCGGCCCGGTCGCGGAGCTAAAGGTCTCCCACATAGTTGCCTCACACGACTTCCGAACAAAATCCTTCCCTGGAACTAGTTGCCACTAGTTATCATGCCACTGTGACTCTAACAACCTCCTGATGCAACCGATCAGATCCATGCATCGTATCCCGTCGTTACCAAATCCACGGCTAAAAGCAATTGCTACATGACCAATGGTAGCCTTACATCACAAGCAACCTTAAGCAATCCATTGCTTCCTTGATCTCATAACTGTAGTGACATTCCTATATTCTTACCATTGGCTTAATCAAGTCTAATCCCTCTGGGAAAACCCATAAACCCATCAGTGGATTTCCATATGCTCACTGCTACACCCGAACTGGTGGTTACTACTGTCTCTTCCGCGTCCCAACAACGCGCTCATGCTATCTATCAACCTAGTGGATGTTGCGGCTACACCCACATGCTTACATCACTCTAGCACTATTTGCTAACTTTGTGAATGCTACGACTACACCCGCAGACTTATAACACTCTAGCACTATTCGCTAACCTTGTGAATGCTACGGATACACCCGCAGACTTATAACACTTCTCGCACTATCTGTTGCTAGTGAATGTTACGGCTACCCCCACAGTCTTATAACACTTCCCATACTAACTGATCACTAGTTAATGCTACGGTTACCACCGCAGTCTTACAACACTTTCCATACCGGTCGAACACACACTCGACCTAACACACAACTGAACCTAATTCATGAATAGAATCCCAACCTGATTTCCCCAAGTTTTGCTATCAAGCATCGAGAAGACGCGATCCACATGCTGGGGAGTTTTACCGAACTCCCAACTCACACAACCCTCAAACCAAACAACCACTAGGGTTGTCTTCCTTCCTGACAACAACGCGGAACTTATCCCATTTTCAAAACCGATCCGACTTCTGCATTCCGGGTCGATTCTCCACCACTTAGATTCAACTAAGTCTTCACAATACATGGAAATTTGAGAATTCCCCATCCTTCTTACTTTCCAACGATCGATCTGATGACAACTAGACCTTTCCAAATAGTGCTTCATTACCAGCCAATCGCAAGTGATCACACACTTCTAAGAACTAGCTGAACATTTCCTGAGTCCCAGTGAAACCGACAATCCCTAATGCTTGAATGATCCCACACTCAAATCTTGAAGTCCAAAAGACAGATACTCCAACTAATACCTCAGCAACGAGCTACTTCCTTTGGCGCTTTCATTCGCCAATCAATAACGGTTACTAAAACCACTCAATCCTGACAATGCTGAATAACCATTATGGGGGACCCTGTCCGCAGACCTCCCACATGATACCCTTCTTCCCCAAAGTGCTCCAACAAATCTCTCGCTCTCGGCTCTAGAAATTATACCATTCAGGGTTCGCACCCTGACTCACTCACCAGCTCAATCGTCCATAGCTAAATTGCAGTAGCTGAAACAACCTCTACCCTAAACCGAGCTACAAACTACCCCCAAGACATAGTCTTCAATCCCGAAAGTGCAATAGATCGCACAATCAATCCTTACCGTCCGATACAAGAGATCCAAGGCGAAATGGACCTCTAAAATACTTATGCCCCCATCGACCCACCCGCACTTACCAGCGCTAAACTACTGTCGCCAATCCCGGCGACCAACTAACCACGAGCTAGAATACAACCTGATCCTGGGGTCACAAGCCTGCTCAATCCTTCGAGCTCGTAAACCGAAAGGGCACATTCCTTGCCCTAGAAAACAACATTCCAATCCTATCAATTAACCATTCTAATTCCAACTGCATAACTCCAGCTGAACATAATCATTACTCTTTTCCGGAGTCCCCGCGACTCACATTCCGGCCTCGAGCAAAACCCCCGAAGCCTCAAATCTAGAAACGCATGTGCTAAACTCTCCCGCCTAACCCACAGAATGTAACAAGTACAGAACCTCTCCCTGATCCGAGGTAACTGCAACCCTTTGCTCATCAGAATATATCCCAGTAACAAGTCCCGGTACTGAAAAGCTCGACCAGCTCTTCCCCTTGTCGTCGTTACAACTGATATAGCTGCCGCGACAACCGTCTCGGAAATGGCTGCATAGCGCTCGTCGAAATACTCAACCATGGTGGTCTTAATAGACCGAAACATCCCCGGAAACTGTCCCCAGACAAACTCGATCACCTCCTCGCGGATGATCTCACTGACACGGTCCTCTGACAATGCTGGCCTATCCTGGCTGCCAGCTCCCGATCCTAACCTGGATCCGATCTCAAGACGTCTCGTAACCACCATTCTGGTAAAACACCAGAAGGATCACTGATAACCCATATAGAGACAGGGAACCAACTTCTAACCCAACCCTAGGGGTTGTGACTTCCTTGCTACGCGTATGGGTCCTGTGCTTTCAGTAGTATGGGACCCTACTACCTTCCACACCTACCCATATTTGTCTTAAGTATCACCACAACACCCTAACACTATACATACACCTGGTGGTCGCTCAACCTCACTCCTAGAGGAAGGCTAACTGTCTCACAACTGACCTACCGGTCTCACACAACCCACCCATCCATGAAACTTCCACCAACCCTGCAGTACTAGTGTATGCTAGCCATACATAACACTGAACCCTATAGACTTTCGAATATCCAATCCTACCTTAAGCTTCCAATCAAACAAGAACAGAACATAAGGCCAAATCAAACATTCTCAGGCTATAAGATCTTAATTACGTATAACCGTGATGCATACACTAAGCAACTACAGTAATGATGTCAATCTCATATAAAGGAAACCCTAAGCTAGCAGGCATCATGTAATCAGGCAATTCTATCATGCAATTCCTGAAGATCCCTAGCCTAGCACTAGCATGCTGTTCTAACATATCACATAATCAAATAACTGCATGGTATTTTGGGGTCAACTTACTGGCTCCGGCTGATCGTACACCCTGCATCCTCCTTTACTTATTTTGAAAACCATTTGAAAATCATTTTGAAAATTCTTTTCCTTGATTTGAGACTGGAGTCACACTAGTGTTCCTCCAATTCACTCAAACCAAGGCTCTGATACCAACTTGTAACACCCCAAAAATTCAAGCCAATTTAAAACTTTTTAGAACATTTAAAACCATTAAGTTATTACAGTTTGTTTTCAAAATAGTTTAATCATCAGAGTATCCCCATAATCAAATCATAAAATCATGAACTATGAGGAGCTGTACGATCACGCCTTTGCCTTGCCACGATCCCCTGATGCACCTGAAACAATAAACTGAAACTGTAAGCCCGAAAGTTTAGTGAGTTCCCCCAAAATACTCATACCCACAAAAATACACATATAACCATAACAACATACTATGGGTCCAATCAACCATCGAGTTGGAATACCCCCAGACCCTCAACCAACAGGTTGGAATGCCAACACACTATGGGTCCGATCAACCATAAGGTTGGAATACCCCAGACCCAAATGTGGGTCCCGATAAGTCCAAGCCCATAATCCCAAAATTAGGTTTTTTGCATGAAATAATGATTAGGGTTAAGTGTTTCTTACTTAACCCATTAAGGACTTAATCCATTAAGTCCAATATTGACTTAGGTTAATTTTCCCAATGATTATTAATTAATGTTTTAACTTTATTAAATAATTCCCGCGCGTCCCAATCAATTCCCAAAAATTAGGGTTTTAAGCTAGTAGGGTTTTCCAAACCCTAATTAGGGTTTCCAACCCAAATATTAGCCCATTAATCAAATGGTTGGGCTTTTAGGTCCATTAGGGCTTCACTGGGCCCATTAAGATCTCATTGGGCCCACTAGGATTTCTTTTGGCCCATTAGGGTTTAGTAGTCCCTTGTCCAAACATCCAAACGAGTCACAAACCAAACAAAACACACCGCCACCCGACATGGCGGCCGGTGGCGGCAGCCACCACCCTACGGTGGTGGTTTAGACTTTTCCTTCATTATTCCACTTGTTACAATTTACAATACCATCCGATTAACACCCACACAAACACTAATAAACACACACAAAAATAACACCCTACGGAAGCATACACACCCTCCATGGTGGTCCTTGAGGCGGCAGCCACCATGGCCGGCAGCCATGGTGGTTTTTTTTCCTTGATCTTTCTCCGACAACAGCAACCCGAGACACCAACAATCTTGTGAGACACGGATGAACACACACACACGCACTTAACAGCGGCGGTGAGCAGCGACGAAGAATGTCGACCACAGTGAAACAGCCGCGTGGCGGTGACGGCCACGTCAATCCAATCAGCGAAGGAACAAGTGGCGGAGGGAAGCCGCTCGAGCGGTGGTGGCGTCGTATCACAAACAGAACAGAGAGGAGAGGAGAAGGTGGTTCGAACCACCGAGTACAGCAGCGGTACACACGTCATGCCCGAAAAATAAACCCAACACCGTGGGTGGTGGCGGTAGCAGCACAGGAAACAGCAGCGGCGACAAGCTTCGTCGGCGCTAGCAATGGTGGTTGTCGGTCTTGATGATCGGCGGCTGAGGAGGCTCCAATGGTGGTGCGCGGCTACCGGAAATGAAGAGGGAGGTATAAGGGGGTGACGGCTGTAAAGGGTTTGCTAGGGTTAGGGTTTTATCGATGCTTATGGGTTTATATACCCTGATCCCGTAAACATGTTGCCATAATGGCAAGATTGGTCCCTCCCCCATCAATATCTTTGCAAACCAACTCCAAAATTTACTCTTTATACCCCTGCTCCTCCAATTCTTTTCATTTTAAGCCCGAATTTTACCTTTTTAACCCAGCCTCCTGAACTCCTTTACAAATCAAGTCTAATACTTTCCAAATAGCCCCTTAGCCTCCAAAATCTTTTCAAATTAAATCCCAAAGTTACTTTTTAACCCCCGAATAATCTGATTTATAACATTTGGCTTCCCAAAGCCAACACCACACTAAATAATATGAATTTATTTCGACTATTCGTTCATCAAATTTTATCTATTTTATTTATAAAACAACATTAAGGGAGTGTTTGATAAATGTCTGACTGGGTCGAGTCAGCAAATTGGGCTGACTCGGTCAGACCTTTGGTGTTTGATTTGAGCTTTGTCGGTAAGATCAGCTGACCTAAATCGCTTTCTGGCTCAGTTTTTTAACAATTGCTGACTGGAAATTAGACCATCTTGCCCCTACGTCTTTATTCTTTCTTCCCTCATTCACGTCCCTTCCCAGTGACCTAAAAGCATAGCAGCAACTGCCAGGAAGAACTCCACAACGAGTGAACGCCAAACAGTCGGACCTCTGCCATCTCGCCGGACCTCCGCCACCGCCATCAGTGACGCCTTCTCGATCCATCACATAGGTAATATATTCTTCTAACTTTTCTGTTAATAATTTTCAAAATCAGATACCATTTATGCTTTGATGGTATGAAATTTGTAGTTCTTTATGAAATCAAATTACTATTTGTTAGAATATTATGAATTCTCAACCTGTATGTTCATATGATAAGTTTTTTTTTGTTCTTTTTTGTAGTTCTTTGTGTACAAGAACTGAAATGTGAAATTCTTTGTTCTAATATGATGAATTTCGAAATTATATGTGAATTGGAAGTTTGTTTATGTTTTGTTTTGTAGTTCTTTGTGTATAAGAACTGAAAATTGAAGTTTTTTTTTCTAATGTTATGAATTCTATAATTGAATGTGAATTGGTAGTTGTTTTTTGTTTTTTTTTCTGAATTTGAAGTTTTTTTCTCCAATTCACATTGGAAGTTTTTTTCTCCATTTCATATTTTATAGCTTATGAATTGAAATTGAAAGTGAATTGGAAGTTTTTTTTTCTGAATTTTGATTTTATAGCTTATGAATTGAAATTGAATGTGAATTGAAAAATACAAGTAGGTTTGTAAATTCCCATTTTCAAGCCCACAATCACATGTTTTACAGAAAATACAATCAAATGTTGTGTTTTTATGTGTAAAGTACAAAAGTAAAATTAATAATAAATAATTATTATAAGATTAATGGTAACCTAGCTTTTTTAATAATCCAATTGTTCCATGAAGAGTGGGCGAGAGGGGGAATGCATGCAACATCACATGCCTTCCAATTATTGAGCTTGTGTTAGTATCAAAATTATAAGCTATAAAATCAAAAATTGGGCTGTTTTTGTTTTTTTTTCTAATTTTATAGCTTTGATATTGTTGACCTTAATTGTTAGCTTGTTATCTTTTGTGAAATTGTTAGCTTGAATATTGATGTTATGTGACATCTGAAAATGTTTGTGTATAAGTTATCAAATCATAATTTAGGATGATGTTAACTTCCTTGGTTGAAAATTGCTTTATGTTTAAAATTGTTCTTTAACTTGATAAAAACTATGATAAATTACTTTAAATATTAATGTTTTAGGATGTTGGTTTGGAACGAGAGTGAGGACAAAACTTTTCTTGATGCATGTATCCATGAATTAACCGCTAATGGTCGTGAGGGTTCCGGGCTTAAGGCAAGTTCATGGAAGACAATACGCGAAAAATTGATAAACGAACACGGTAAAGAGGTTGATCAGAAGCAAATGAGAAACCACTTTGACTACTACAAATCAAAGTATGTTGCTTGGGTGAAACTCAAAAACAAAACCGGCAATATATATGATCCTATAAAAAATAAATTTAATTTGACCGATGAACAATGGAAAGAAGAGGGGAAGGTAATATTTTTTTAATCAATACTATTATGATTATTTTTATAACATATACTATTTGATTAAATTTATTTTTTTAATCAATACTATTATGATTATTTTTATAACATATACTAATATTTATAAAAATTGTAAACAGTTGAACAAGTTCGTGTTGTCATTGAAAACTAAACCCCTATTGTTCCCTGATCTTTGCACCCAACTATTTGAAGGGTCGACATCAACCGGCTTTCAAAGTTGGGGGCCATCTTCTACACTCCCTCGTCATGTAGAAGAGTTTAGTCCCCATGATTTTGATGATGATGTTCCAATGGAAACCTCAACACAACACGTAGGTGCAAGTGAAGAATCTTCGGGGCGTTCAAAAAATAAGGAAGTTGGTGGAAACAAAAGAGTTGGTGGAAAAAAAAGAGATGCAAGGGCATTAGAAGTTGAAGAGGAGATTGTCAAGCTTGCAAGGTCGTTAGTGGAAAAAAATGAAAGAATTGAAAAAAGTGAAATGGATAAGGATGTCGATGCGTGTATGGAGAAATTGAACAAAATGGAATGGGGAGAAGAAGATGAAAGATACAAGACCGCTCTTTTGCTATTTGGTGAAAGTGCTGATGTTCGAAAAGGTTGGTTACGACTTTCGCATAGTAGTTGTGAGTCGTGGGTGATGGGTGCGGGTAGGAAGTATGGTTACCTTTGATAGGTGCGGGTAGAAAAGTTTGGATACTAGTTTTTTTTGATGATGTTTACTAGTTTTTTGGATCCTATGTTTGATGACTTTTTTGGATGATGTTTACTAGTTTTTTGGATCCTATGTTTGATGACTTTTTTGGATGATGTTTACTAGTTTTTTGGATCCTATGTTTGATGACTTTTTTGGTTTACTAGTATTTTGTTATATAACGTTTGTTATATGACTTTTGTTACTTTTGATGTTGTTTACTCATTTTTTTGGTGCATTAATTTTTTTTTTTACTTTAACATGTTACCTAATTGTTTGTAACAGATCAAGTATGGTTTCTGATGGTGAAGTTGTATCTTTTCTTTTACTTGTGTTTTATTGGTTGAGGTCAAACCGGCGCAGACTAATCAGAATTCATAGAATTAGAGATAACGATTCAAGCGGGTATGCATATACACAAGATTTGATGTACGGAGACCCTACACAATGTTTCGATATGATGCGTCTTACACAAGAGGCATTTGCATTATTATGCAACCATTTTACCCAAAAAAATTGGTTGCAAGCTAGTAGGACAATAAGCATTGAAGAGAAGATGGCTATCTTCTTACATGTTATAGGACATAATGAACGTTTTCGCGCGGTTAAGGGAAGATTTCATCACTCCACACAAACGATTCATCAATGTTTTCACGAGGTCCTAACAGCAATGATGTGTTTTGCAAAAGAAATTATAGTACCAACAACTCCTAACCCAACAAGACATAACTCGGAACGACATGGACGGTTAAAAAATATTTTTTCCGGAGCAATAGGTGCATTAGATGGAACTCTTGTACATGCGGTTGTACCTGTTGATCAACAAACTCGTTATAGAGGAAGAGGAAAAGGAGAATGTTTTCAAAATGTAATAGGAATTTGTGATTTTGATATGATATTCACCTTTGTTTGGGCTGGATGGGAGGGTATAGCACATGATTCAAGAGTTTTGAAAGAAGTTGCATTCAATTCGACTTCTGGATTTCCATTTCCTCCACCAGGTTTGTAATCTTTATATAATTTTTATTATCTATCTTCTTTATATAATGTGTGTCATTATATAATATGTGTCACATTCGTTTGCAGATAAATATTACCTTTGTGATGCCGCATATACAAACACTCGTGGGTTTATGGCTCCATACCGCAATACTAGGTATTGGTTAGCCGATTTTCGAAGAGGCAGACCTTTAACTAGAGAAGAAAGGTTCAATCATGCTCATGCACAACTTAGAAATGTTATTGAGCGTGCTTATGGTGTATTGAAGGCGAGATTCCCAATCTTAAAACAAATGGCTCCTTATCCTTTTACAGTGCAAAGAGACATAGTCATTGCTTGTGTCGCGGTCCATAATTTTATAAGGAAATACAATATAGAAGATGACTTGTTTAGAAATTTTGAGAAGGACACTATGGTTACTCCTGACGTCCAAGGTGGGGGAATTGATAGAGAAAACATACAAGGCATAAAATGGGGTCCAGAAGCCGTTGAATATATGCGTGTTTTGCGTGATCAGATTGCAAATCGACTACTTTCACCTACTTTACATTAAATTGTTATGTTATTTTAAATTTAATTATGTTTTTATTTGGATATTAAATTATTTATGTTTAATTTACATTTTGTATGACATTTTTTATTTGTGTGTAATTTACATTTTGTATGACAATATGTATGTTTTTATAATTATTCAGCAATTTAATCCATCAATATATATAACAACAGGGTAAAATGGTCATTTTTCATCACTCAGCACATTCAGTCAGATGTACAATCAAACAACATGATTTCTTACCCAATCAGGATTTCTTACCCAGACAGACCTTTCCCAGTCAGCACTTTCTCAATCAGCAACTATAAACGGGCCTAACTTCACGTTGGCGATGACTGTTTATAATAAACCCGGTCGGAAAGTAAATTGTCCGTCCGAATGTATTCCGGTTCGATACCTCTGGGTTTTATAAGCATAAACCATTTATAAACCCTACACTGAAACTCCTTCCCTGAGACACTCCAACGATGAAAAAGCAACGGCAACAATCAACAGAAGGATCAATGGAAGAATCTACTGACGCTACTACCTCATTCACCGGTGAATCTGATATATGCCAACAGCTCCTAGACCGTTACGGCAAATCCGCCGCATCTCAACACCGCCACCTCTGCGCAACTGCTGCGGCTACCCGCTCTATCATACAATCCGAATCTCTGCCCCTCACTCCCCTCTCTTACTTCGCTGCCACCATTGATGCCCTCTCCGATACCTCTAAAACAACCCAGGACGCTGATGCAGTCTCCGCGCTGTCGTCGTTTTTGGCCATTGTGCTGCCTCTGGTTCCCGAGAAGTCTATAGCGACGTCCAAGGCGGCTGAGGCTGTGGAGATTGTGGTTGAGCTGGTGGATAATCCATGTGAGGGTTTGCCAGTTTCGAGTGTGAGGGCCTTGGTCAAGTGTTTGGGGGTGTTGCTAGATTTTTGTGATTTGGACGATTGGAAGTCTGTTCAACTAGGTTTCCAGACACTTATGAAGTATTCGATAGATAAACGTCCAAAGGTATAGCAGTAAATGTCTTATCTATAGTCTCTATTTGCTACACTGTCAATTTGTGCAAATGCTTACAATAATCCATGGTTATAGCAGTAAATGTCTTATCTTTTTCCATAAAACATACTAAGAACATGAAAGAGGTTGGAATTTCAAGCACCCAAATCTGTATATCAATATTTCCATGAAAATGGCTCTTGCTTATTATAAGTATAATATCATAAGGTTAGGACTTAATGTCACATTTGCAGGTTGCATTTTAATGAAACTTGCTTCTCTTCAACGACCAAATGCCATTCTAGGCACACATAATTTTATTGTTTAAGTTACCCACTAATATACATCTTAAAAAACATTCTTATTCTTCTGTGATTTACATACATGTTGCAGGTCAGAAAATGTGCTCAAGATTGTGTAGTGAAGGTCTTCAAGTCTTTCCAATCTTCTCTTGTCAAGAAAAGTGCAAGCAAGCTGTTTTTAAAATCATTCAAAACTTATATGTCGTTGGCAGTTGAAACAGTTTCTTCAAGATCAACAGACGGGTCTAAAGATGATAAATTTTCAAAATGTGAACAGTTAGAGGCTCTTCACATGTTAAATCTGTTGAAATTTCTGGTCCCTTGTTTACCAAGCAAAGAAATATCAAAAACTGTTGTAGAATTACAAAAATCTATAAGTGCAAAGTTTTCACCATTAACGAGGCATGTTTTTGATGTTATGGAGGAGATACTTCGATTATTGGAAGATGAATCTACAATTCCTGATACCTTAGAAATAGTAACAACACTTGCTTCATATATATCTACAAAACAGAACCCAGTAGACACTCTTTTTTCTGCAGCAGCTCTACTTGAGAATTTTCTTACCAAATTTCAAGTTGGAGATGCAAACAAATGGAATAGCCATTACTCCTTAGTCATCGGTTCTATAGCGGGTAGACATATATGATATATATTTGCATGATATGATTAGTTATATGATTGTATTAGTTGACTAAATTTGTACATGTGTTTTTAGGTCTTCTGACATCTGAGGCTACAGCTACAAAAGCTTCAAATATTCTAAAAGAAATGATAAACCGTCATATCGATGTAGATATCCTCACAGATGAAAATAATGTTGAATCCAAGGAATCAAGAATAGTTAAATCCTTATGTGATGCACTTCTAAAAATTCTGAGTACCCATAAAGGAACTCCAAATGAGCATACTTTGGCTGTCATTTCTCTTTTATTTCTCAAACTTGGTATGTCCAAATTCCAATTACTATTTGTATGGATCATTGTCACTGTCATAAGCACCTGATACTGCTCTTTGTTTATTATTTATGATATTTAGGGAAGATTTCTCATATTTACATGGAGAACATACTTCTAAAGCTTGCCAGTTTTATGACACTTGCATCCGGAAATCCTTCTGATGTAAAGCATGTAAGTTTTTTTTTCTTCATTGCCATGTATTTCTTGTATCCATTATGGCATTATATTAACATAATGTTCTGTTTTGATATTTGATATTACAGCTTCAACAGTGCATCGGGTCTGCTGTAGTTGCTATAGGACCAGATAAACTACTTGCAGTGTTACCTATCTCCCTTGATGCCAGTGATCTCACATGCTCAAATACTTGGTTGATACCAATTTTGAAGGAGTATGTTAATGGATCATCTTTGGGGTTCTTTATTGAAAGTATAGTGCCTATAGCCGAATCTTTCCAAGAAGCATGCCAAAAAGGTACTCCCTCATTTATAGAATAGTTTTGGATTTTGAAAAGTATCATGACATATATATATATATATATATATATATATATATATATATATTTATATATATGTTTTTTCTTGCAAGTTAAAAAGTCAGCAATTAGAGAACAATTGCAGTCCCACGCACGTGGCTGTTGGGGTCTATTGCCTGCCTTCTGCTGCTATCCAAACGACACGTATAAAAAATTTGGATCCTTGGCTAAACTTCTGATTCCACACATCAAAAAGGATGCGATTATGCTCGAGTATATTGCCATTGCATTGCAGGTAATAAATATCTCTAATTTATATTATTGTAAGATTTGTTTCTCTTGATGGTTGACTTTTTTTTTTATAGCATCTTGTGAAGCAGAATAGGAGCTTTCTTGGTGATGATGAAGCTTCTAAGCTTCCAAAGATTAGTTACTCTAAAAAAACTGCAACCAAAAACATCAAAGCTTTGTCATCATGGTCAGAGGGGTCATTGAAGGCTTTTACAAAAGTTCTTTTTAGAGTGCCATTCGAGAAGCGCGCTTTTGTAAAGGTTATGATTGTAATTTTATCTCTTCACTAATTTGTATTCTTTGGTTTCTGACTTCATTATTATGTATTTCCAGGACACCATTAAATGCTTGGCATCTATAACTGAACCTTCAACAATAAAAGCAGTTTTTGTTTCATCACTAAAAAGAATAGAGGTGGATGTTTCTGGAGATGATGCAAAAGATGATAAATCCTCTTCAAAGAAAAATGCAAATAAGTGTCTGATACTTGAGCTAGCATCATCTGTTGTTGGGACAGCTAGCATGGATCTTATTGATCTCATATATAGCTTTATCAAGGAGAGTTTGAAGGTGTGCTTTTAGTCTGTTTTTTAATTTAAATTTATACAAACAAGCAAATACGATAAATCTTTTTTTTTTCTTCCTTTTTTTTGTGTAGGAAGAGGATGACCACATCCAGAGGGAAGCATATGCCACCCTTTACAAAATTTTGGAGGTAAGAACCAGTACTTAGTTACTTTCTAAATAAAGTTAAGGAAATCTGTCTCATTCTTGTTTTTTTTTGTTCAAATTGTTCAGGAATCTTCAGAGTTCCGCTCTTCAAAATTTGAGGAACTTATGGATTTGTTACTTGGTTTGAAGTCCCCAGTTGATATTACTTCACTTAGATGGAGATTTTCGTGCTTCAAGAACCTGTTAATTCATTCCATCGAGGTTATATTATAAATTGTTGTTGTTGCTTTAGTTTTATTTTTATATTAAGTTTATAAACCGTGTGAAATTCGCTCTAACAGTTTTCTTTGCTAAATGATTTCTAATAGATAACTTCTGATGGAGAGAACACTTATGGTTTTCGTATGCTGAATGAAATTATAGTCACACTAAAAGATGTAAGATCTACTTTTAAAACAACTTCTTCATTTTTCTTATAATTTGATAATATAATCTCCTGGTTTTGATCTCTCCAGTCCAAGGAAGAAAGTAGAAAAGTGGCATATGACATTCTTATAGGAATGAGCTGTACCTTGCAAAAAACACCATCTTCACTCCAAAAAGAAAAAGGACCTTATTATGAATTTGTCACCATGGTATTCACTTGATTTATTAAACTTTTTGAAAACATTCCATTTTTTTTATTTAATCGCTTGTATATTTATTTTAAACTTTCCAGATAATGGGGTATCTCTCTGGGTCTTCTCCTCACATAAAAAGTGGTGCAGTCTCTGCATTATCTTTAGTAATATATAACGACTCCAAAATTTGCAAGTTGATGCCCGATCTTGTGCCATCCATTCTAGAATTGCTGCATAGTAAAGCCATTGAAGTTATAAAAGTGAGTTATTATATATATATATATATATATATATATATATATATATATTAAATCTTGATGCTAAATGTTAGTTGTGACTGTGCAATATTGTGCAATATGGTCAGGCTGTTTTAGGTTTCATCAAGGTGTTGGTTTTGAGCCTTGAAGGGAAAGACTTGGCGAGTCTTTTGTCTGATATCCTGAGTGGTCTTCTGCCATGGTCATCTGTTTCTCGCCATCATTTCAAATCTAAAGTATGTTTTAATTTTAAATTAAATCATATATTATTATTATGTTAAATTTGAAAATGCAGTATAAAAATATAGCTTCCTTTACACTTTACAGGTGACAGTGATCCTAGAGATTATGATGAGAAAATGTGGTTCTGCATCGGTCAAATCTCTTGTACCTGAGAAATACCGAGATTTCGTTAAAGATGTTCTGGAGGTAAAAAAAAAACAAATAAATAGTTAATAGATAAAAAGTAATAATGCATAAATATGATGTTAAATTACAGAATCGTGAAGGAAAGAAAAGTTCACAGGAAGGTGTGACAACCAAAACAGATCATGAATCATCTGATACAACTCCGAACAGGTCTAACTTCATAAACTGTACTTTTCTATGATTAACTTAGTTTGTAGAAAGTTTGACTTAATAGAGAAAGTGAGGGAAATGAAGGAATTTGGCTTGTTTGTTTGTTTCAGTGGGGAAAAGAGGAAACCTAATGAAGCATATTCAAGGGAAAGTGGAAAGAGGAAGAGGGAGGATAAACACAGCAGCTCATCATATGGGGCTCGTAAATTTTCACGTGGAGGAAAAGATGTTGATAGTAGTAAGAAACAAGTGAAACATTTTGGTCAAGCAAAATCTATGGATCGAAAGTCACAAGGCACCAAAAGGAAAACCACAACTTCATTAAAAAAGGACACTTCATCTTCATCAGGTGCTAAGAAACAGAAACAGTGGACAAGAAAAGGAAACAAGAAAAATGCACCTGTCACCTGAACAACAAGAAGAAAACAGTTGGAAAGTTGAAAGCCTGAAATTTAACGTTTTGGGTTTGATTATGGGGGGCCCATTTGGAGTGAAGGCTATAAACTATAAAGATCTTAAAGGCATGATGGGTCATCTTTCCGGATGTAGATGATGTATGTGAGATTCTTTTATGATCCTAACCAATTGATACAAGACTAAGAAGAGTAGGTCGTACATGTACCACAGTTTTGAAACAAAACAGAATTCCATTCCATATATGTATCATGAATCATTTATCAAAATTTTAAATCAACCATTTAGCATTTGAAAACAAAACTCGAGGAAACATCTGCCTATTTTTATGGGTATATTATGTCTATCTCTTCCATCTCTTGGTCTTGCTAAAACCAACCATTCCTTGCCCTTTGCCATCTAATTCGTGTTCATGTTTGATATACAAGTTTCTTTGTATGCACATGAAATGATAACACACAATGGCTTTTTAATAATACATATATGCCTTATAATATACTTGTAAGTGCATGTATAAATACTCACCCTTCCCCAAGGATGCACATCTTAACATGCAAGTGTCCCAACATTTTTTGAGACGTAATACGATGATGATTACGAGGTTGACATTAAAGAATCTATCCACCCGGGATAAAGCAAAAAAGAAAGTTTAAACTTTTTAATCTGAATTTAATGTGTATATGAAGTTCGAAAAAGAAAATACACATGAAGAAAAAAACAACGGGCCAAAGAACAGTTAAAATTGTTTATGCAAAACACCAATTACTTATCCGGAAATGACTTTGAATTGGCTTTACCAATAAACACTGATATTATAAATACATATATAATTTACACATTTAAAAAAATGTAAATATTGTTATGTTTTACTTGTTTCAATTATGACATATTTTTTATTTAGTTTTTTTTATTAAATTAAATTTATTTAGTATTTAAAAAAAGTTTAAGAAAAGAATGGAAGGTAAAATAACAGCAATAGCCAAAGCTAAAACTTGGGTAAAACCATAAAAATCAAATAATAATAATATAATTTAAATAAAGAAATATATATATATATATATATATATATTCAAGAAAGTAATGTCTCGATATCTTCCTTCATTCCTCTCCCTCCTGCTCCATAGCCATAGCCATGGTGGCATCCTTACAGCTACACTCTCACTTGTTCTCCCCCACTCATCCCCACACCAATTCAGTCTCCTCACCATTTCCCCGCAAACCCAAACGAAAACCTCTTCCACTTATACTCCGATGCTGCTCCGACGAGACGAACACCAAGAAGCTAGTGGGGTTCGTCGACTACGACAGAGGAGAACGACAAGTATCCGTGCACGTCAGCGGTGTAAGGAAGTCGGATTTGCCCAAACGCTACCAGCTGCGGGTTCAAGGTGACCGGTTTCAAAAGGATTGGCCCATTTCTGAGCTGGTTTCCAAGATTTTAAAGCTCAATCAACGCGAAGACATTGATGGCTTGCTTAATCGATGGGCTGGTAGATTTTCACGGAAAAATTACTCCATTCTCATCAGGGTAAGTTAATTCATAGTAATATGTATATATGTTTCGAAGGAATACTTACAAATTTGAATTTCTAGGTTTGAATAGCCTAATTTCAACTTCAGAATTGATATGAATGATCCGTGTTTGTATTATGTGAAGCTGAATTTCATCTTTGTGTTGTTGATTTGGTAGTATAGGAAATTAGCCAGACAGGTTCAATCGATCATTGTAATCAAGTTTTCAATTGGATGAAGAACCAGAAGAATTACTGTGCACGCAATGATATATACAATATGATGATCAGGTTACATGCAAGACATAATCGAACAGATCAAGCACGTGGGTTGTTTTTTGAGATGCAAAAGTGGAGGTAAGGATTCATCAGATTATGGTGTTCTTAATTCCTGAACATCATCATTCCATATTGATGCCACCAAAAACACTTTCAAATCTTGTCTTCTCATTTTAGGTGCAAACCAGATGCTGAAACTTACAATGCTCTCATAAGTGCACATGGTCGAGCTGGTCAATGGCGTTGGGCAACCAATATCATGGAAGACATGCTTCGTGCAGCTGTCTGTATCTCTATTCTTCCCTTATAACCTATCTTTTATTCTCAGACTCTTTCAAGAAATAGCAACCTACTTTCATTGATTTGTTTTTTTAAATGAAATTACATTGCTATTTCTTGCATTTAGCCCAATTAAGAATCATGCTTAATCTGGTTATTTATGCAAATTATGGTATTTCAGGTTCCACCAACTAGGTCAACATATAACAATCTAATCCATGCATGCGGATCCAGTGGAAATTGGAAAGAGGCTCTAAAAGTTTCCAAAAGAATGACAGAAAATGGGGTGGGGCCCGATCTCGTGACTCACAATACCATTTTATCCGCCTTCAAGACCGGGTCCCAGTACTCAAAAGCACTCTCCTATTTCGAATTAATGAAAGGAACAAAAATTCGCCCAGATACCACCACTTTAAATATAATAATCCATTGCCACATAAAACTCAAACAATTTGAAAAAGCAATCAATATCTTTCATTCAATGAGGGACAAAAGATCTCAATGTGGGCCCGATATCGTGACCTTTACAAGCATCATTCATTTGTATTCCGTTTCTGGGGAAATCGAAAACTGCAAAGCAGTTTTCGATACAATGATTTCCGAAGGTTTTAAACCGAATATTATATCTTACAACACACTTTTAGGAGCATATGCTGCAAGGGGGATGAGTGAAGGGGCATTATCGGTATTTAACGATATAAAACGGAACGGATTTCGTCCGGATGTTGTATCGTATACTTCCCTACTCAATGCTTACGGGAGATCAGGGAAACCAGAAAGGGCAATGGAGGTATTTAACATGATGAAAAGGAATAACTTGAAGCCAAATGTGGTGACTTATAATGCATTGATTGATGCCTTTGGATCCAATGGTTTCCTTCCGGAAGCTGTGGAATTGCTGCATGAAATGGAGAGAAACGGAGTGCAACCGAATGTTGTTTCGGTTAGTACTTTGTTGGCTTGCTGTGGGCGATATGGTCGGAATGTAAAGATTGATTCCATTCTTGCTGCTGCTGATTCCAGAGGGATTTGTTTGAATACTGTTGCGTATAATTCTGCTATTGGTAGTTATATGAATGGAGGGGAATATGATGAAGCACTGGATTTGTATAGGTTGATGAGGGAAAAGAATGTGAAACCTGATTCGGTTACATATAATGTGTTGATTAATGGTTGTTCTAAGATGTCTAAGTACACTGAAGCTCTTGAATTTCTTGATGAAATGATGGATTTGAATGTAACAATGTCTAATGAGGTTCTTTCATCTGCCATTTCTGTCTATAGCAACCAGGTAAACATGACATGACATAACAGGTTGTACTGCATTTGCTGTGCTTTGGATTGGGACTGAGACTGGTGTCAATGGGACAAAATTGCAATTTTTGTTCTTGTCTGTGAAAAAGACGTAAATGCCCTCATCATCATGTAAAATATCCCTAGAAAGGTTGTTGAGTCTTCTCTCTGTTATCAGGGTCAACTTTTGAAAGCAGAGTCTCTGTTCTCAAAAATGAAGATGACACATGATGGTCCTGATGTTGTTGCATATACAACAATGCTACATGCTTATAGTGATGCAGGTAATGAATGCTCTTACAAAACTGATAATCACTTTCAAAGTTGACATTCGTTTGAGTATTGAGAAAAAAAAAGTTGTTAAAGATATGAATTTTGTTGCAGAAAAATGGGATGATGCATTTGCATTGTTTCAAGAAATGGAAATGAAGGGTGTGGAGCCAGATCTTATTGCTTGTTCAGCATTGATGAGAGCTTTTAATAAAGGGAATCAACCTGCTAAAGTTCTTGTTGTAGCTGAATTTATGCAGGAGAGAAAGATACCAATGAATGATGCCATTTACTTTGAGATGCTCTCTGCATGTAGTATGTAAGTTCCATTATATTATATTTTGTTATAAAGATTAGTTTGTTGCATAATAAGTAGTAATGTAATGGGTTTGTATTTGATTTTAGCCTAAGAGATTGGAAGAAGACAATTGAATTAGTTGGAATGATGGAGGCATCATTCAATGTAATGTCGATTGGACTCATGAATCAGCTTTTACATTGTATTGGTAAATTGGGGAAGATTGAGACCATGATGAAGGTGACAACTTTTATAATTCAAGAAACTAAAGAACAAAAAAATATGTTGTAATGTATTTGACATGCATTGGACTAAGTCTGAGACCGATGTCTGTTATGGTTTATGCAGATATTTTATAAAATAGTGGCAACGGGTGCTGAAATTAATAAATCTACTTATTTGGTGTTACTAAAAAATCTTTTGGCTGCTGGAAATTGGAGAAAGTACCTTGAGGTGACCATTTATTTACTTAAAGCTATTTATTCATTAATCATAAAATCATGCATCAGTTATTTGTTATTTTTGTTTAAATGTTGATGATTTTTTCAATAGGTATTGCAGTGGATGGAGGATTCTGGTGTTGAGGCTTCGGGTGACATGTATCAAAGTATACTTGCATTTGCACAGAGTAGTGGGCCTGAATATTCTGTTATCATACAAAATAGAGTTGGTATGCTTTTGGCCTTTTGCTATGCATCTTACTTTTATTTATTTATTTATTAAAATTATTATTTCTCAGTTAGCAATTAATCTGCTTCATCTTTTTCATGATTTTTACAGAGAGCTTGAGAAGAAAAACATGTGTTTAGTTTTTGCAACATTGTGAGGCCTTGAATTAATAGGATCTTGTAAATTTGTATAATGTAATCTTGTAAATTGTATAATTTGATTGTTAGGATAAGAGTCCTTACTCCTTTAGGGTTGATTGTTTTGATAAAGCAACAACTTTGTACCTTTTTTTTTTTAACTTTGTAATTGTAATTTAAAATCCAGAATTTAGGGTTTTTGAATTTTAAAGAGGATTGGTTAAGAAATTTTGGAATTTTTTTAAGAACAAACAAAATGATGGAGTAGTGAAAGTGAATATGCATAAGAAACATATAAGATAAAATTGAGGAAAGATAATTGCACTTGAAGAATAACATTATAGCTATACAATCGCATGCATCAAATGAATATGGATATGGATTACAAAGAAGGGAAAATGAATTATATGGGTAACTATGTTTCAAATTCATTCAAAAAACACCATTTAAGTTTGGTGTGTCCAAAAAACACCATCAAAGTAAAGTGTTTGTACAAAAAACATCAACGAACTATATTCTTTGTTCAAATTTGACCTTATGGTAACCGAAAATTACAAGTAAAAAATAATTATAGGAAAAAAACAAGACCAAATGACTCAAGAGGGTAACTATGTTTCAAAATCGTTCAAAAACCACCATAGAAGTTTGGTATGTTCAAAAAACACCATCCAAGGAAGGTATTTGTACAAAAAACACCAACAAACTATACAATTTTTTTCAAAGGTTACCCTTTGGTAACTAGATCTTGTAGGTTAAAGGAAGATGATGTTACATCGAACTCCAGGTACATGTTTAGCTCTCTCACCTAAAAGTCTCAGACCAATAAGCATCCGGGAATCTGCTCTCACCTCGGATATCATGTCTTTGGGGTATTTATAGGCCGCTCGTTGTTAGAAGAGTTTATAGTCTTGACCGGTCCTTCATTTATTATCATGTCTACAGACAGGCACGTCTCGTGTCATTTCCTTGTTATTTTATTGTTTCATACTATTTCTTTTGCATGTTTCCTAGGATATGGTTCTGATACTTGTGTACGATGTATTCAAATTTATATTTGTTCGTAACAAGTCGTGGTGTCTGTAATGCCCATTTGGTGATGGATAATGTAGGTTGTGGGGACCGAGTGTTTTGTTTGTGTTGGAGCCCAAGGGCATATCAGTAAGTATCAGTTCGAGCCTTTATGAAGTTTGGGTTTATGTTACAAAAGTTTTAAGGCAAGTGATAGTTGATAGAAGTTTAGAGCTTCTCGTTTCTTTCCCGTGGATATAAAGAATGATGAAATCGGACTTAGAATGAAGAAGTTATGGCCTTCGGAAGATTGGTGGTTCTTGACCCTAGCCGAGTACGTCAGGCGTACTGGCTCGACATCCGGATCGTAGAGGCTTCAACATATGCTGGGCGTATGCATGGACTTGTTTAAGTTAGTCCTCAGGCCCACCTAACTGTAGCAAGTCATTTTTGGGCTTAAGGCCATGTTGGGGGTTCTTGGGCCATATTGGGCATTAGAGACCTTGTAGTTGGGCTTGGATGCCTTTTTGAGCTTTTAATGGATTTGGGCCTTAGGAGAGGGAGGCCCATTGAGGCAGGGGTAAATGAGCCCTTTTTGCCTTAAGTCAAGAATTAGGGTTTTGGACTTGAGTTCGAGATCATCACTTTAGAAGAAGAAGAGTAATTCATAAGAGAAGAAGAAGTCATTCGTTCATGAAGAAACCCTAAATCGGTTTTTAAAGGAGGAATATATAATTTATTGTTTTGTCAATAATTATTATGCCATGTCATAATAGTTAGGCCAAGTCATCATTTAATCTGTACGGGTAATATTTTAACAAAGACAAAACTGCACAAATGGTCCATGTGGTTAGCTGAAAATTGCCACTTTGGTCCAAAAAAGTTTGGACTAGCACTAGAGGTCCAAACTTTTCATTTTGTTGTGATTTTGGTCCAACTTCTATTGATCTTTTTTATAATGACGATTTTGCCCTTACTTTTTTTCTTTTTCAGTTTATTTATTTACTAAAAATACTTTTCCAATTAAAAAAAGAAAGAAAATCTCTCTCTCTCTCTCTCTCTCTCTCTCTCTCATCTTCTTCCTAAAAAAACACACACAGTTGAAATCGGTTTTGTAACTCAAGAACTCAAGACCAAAAGCATCAGATGCACACCTATATTTCGTTTTTGAAATCGATTTTGTATTTCATTTATGAAACTGATTTTGTATTTCCTTTGTTGGGTTTGTGGAACTTGATTTCAAAAATTAAAACACACACGCACAAACAGATATGTTCCCTTTTCTCTGTTCCTCACCAAAAAAACCCATCGATGGTCTCTAATTTCAATTGACAAAGGTGATAACGAAGGCTTGAAGCAAAACAGGACTGAAATCGATTTTGGATAACAAACAATTCGAATTGAATAATTGATTTTGATCTGGTTTGACTTTCGGATAGTCAAAAATTGATATCTGATTACCGAAGGTTTGATTTAGAAGTGGATTGAATAATGAAGGAGATGAAACAACGATGGTGTTTCCCTTGCTCATCCACGACCCAACAGCCCCGAAATCACAGCCGCTCGCTGCTTCTTCCCACCTGCGTCGCTTAGCTCTCGTCGACCCGAAGACTTCTCCCTCCTCACGATCTGCAATCGCTGATACCTCCCTCAGTCCCCTTTCTGGCCTGCGATGAGCAAGGAACCAAGGATCGAACCCTCCAAAATCGAACTTGGTGTTCGATTTCTCCTCTACTTGCAATGACGCTTCCTGTTTTCTTGTTGTACGACGATGAACGAAGGAAGGGAAGGGTGTTGAGTTGGGTTTGATCGGTGAAAGCAGCGAGCCAACGGGTGGTGGCAGCGGTGATGTTGTGGTGGAGCAAGGTGGTCCTCGGTGGTGTTGGGGTAATGGAGGATGCTGCCTTCTTTTGGGTCTTAAAAAAACACGAATGGTCATTTATGGGGGGGGGGGGGAGAGAGAGAGAGAGAATTATTTTCTTTTTTATTTTTCTTTTAATTATGAAAATATTTAAATAAATATAAAAACAGAAAAAAAAAAACAAGAAAGAAGGGTAAAATCGTCATTACAAATTTTTTTAAAGTAAATTGGACCAAACTCGCAACAAAATGAAAACTTTGGACCTGTGGTGCTAGTCTAAAACTTTTTGGACCAAAGTGACAATTTTCAGCAAACCACAGGGACCATTTTTGCAATTTTGTCTTTAACAAAACATATAGTTTGTTGATGTTTTTTGTACAAAAAGTATACTTGGATGGTGTTTTTTAAACATACCAAACTTATATGGTGTTTTTTGAACAATTTGGAAACATAGTTACCCCTTTGAGTCATGTCTTTTTGTTTTTTTTTTCCTTTACTTATTTTTTACCGGTAATTGCCGGTTACCACAAGGTCAAATTTGAACAAAGAATGTACTTCGTTGGTGTTTTTTGTACAAATGCTTTACTTGGATAGTCTTTTTTGGACACACCAAACTTGAATGATATTTTTTGAACGATTTTGAAACATAGTTACCTATATAAGTCATTTTCCCTACAAAGAATTAGTTGTTCAAAGTTACATCAACTAATGAATATTTAATCAAATTAATTGTAATGATGAAGCATTAGTTGAGGCTTATGAGTAGTATAAGATGATTGAATCATACAAAACGTGTAGAAAATCACAATGTATTTTGTGTTTTATTTTTTCAATATATATAATGTATTTTTCTATTTACTTAGGCTATGTTTGACGTACTAGCTGAAAAGCTAGCTGTTAAATAAAAGGCTAGCTGATAGCTGAAAAACTAGCTGATAAAAAATAATGTTTGGTAAAACTAGCTGAAAAACTAGCTGAAATATATAAAATTACATAAAAGGACATGTAATAGTATGTGTTTCTATAATTAATTAAGGGGTGTATTTGGAAAATTTTAGAAAAGCTCCTAAAAAACTAGTCTAAGTAGCTTTTCAAAAAGCTAGCTTATAAGCTACTTTTTGGCTTACCAAATACAACAACATAAAAAAACTCGAAAAATAAACTAGCTTATGTACTTATCAGCTATCTGTGGCGCGCCAAACACAACCTTATAATTGTTATGTACTCAGATTTTCATCGTAACTAAGTTTTGCATTCCACACGATGCCGCAGAAGTGCATGCAATTAGTTTATATAATTAGATGTCTTTGCGAGTTTGAACTAAAGAATTATTTTGTTGCATATATTAAAAAAATAGGTAAATAATTTAACCGATGAAGAATTTAACCCTTAAATAAAATACTTTACATATTTATTTGTTGTTTCTAAGGTTTAAACTATGTAAAAGAATTCATTTTTGTTTTGGTCTCCTTGTTTGGTTGAGAAAAAAACACTTTTTTAATTTTTTTTATGGATAATTAACGTATCCTACAAAAATTATATTATTAAAGTAATAATTTTATCTTTTTAAATAAAAGGACTGAAGAGTTTTGATAACTTTTGACTCATTTTATCTGTTCTTTTACAGCAAACTTTTGATATTTAATAAATTGTTAATGAACTACAACTAAAACTAACTCGTTATATAGAAAAGCTAATACTAATGTCTTTGGTTTTGGTTATTACATTTGCTATTTTATATATTTTGAATAATATATAATATAATATCGATGTTAAACAGTTTATTATTATTATTATTAATTTTATATTTTTATAAAAAATTACATTATAAAAATAAGTTTTATCTTTTTAAATAAAAGAATTCAAAAGGCTTCACAGCTTTTGACTCATTTGATATGTTTCTTTTATGAATTTTTTTTCCTATTTTATCAACTGTTAATGAAATACAACCTACCAATCTTGTCAAATAAATATTGATTATTTGATTTTGGTCGGCAAAATTGTTTTTTTAATACATTTTGAATAATACTTAATCTAATATCTGCCTTTAATTCTCAATAAATATATTAAAAATTCTAGTTCTTGAAGGACAAGAGTAGAACTTTTGTTTTTTTTCCCACCTGTTATTGTTCTTTGGTATAATCATCATGAATTGATAACTTTATATCTTTTTTGGAAGTTCATTGTAATTTTTTTAGCACAGTTAAAAGATACCATGACCAATAAAACAAAATGTTATGATTTTGAACGTTAATTTATCCATCAATCTTTTAGGCTAATGGATGTGAGCAACATGTTATTACGCCCCAAAGTTGTCACCTCACCAGTCATTTCAAAATGGTGTTATAACACAAATTGGAGGAAACGGACAACATGTTATAACATGAAGTGGGGGTGTTGTTCCCATGTTATGACATAGTTTTAAGAGGAGAGAGTGATAGAGAGATAAATATGTGCAATCAATGAGAAGAAATAAAGACTCCCATTACAATATGTTATCAGGATAACATCTATTATCAAGAAGACATGAGATCTTAATATCTTGTATTACACCCCAAATCTATTGACAAGAAGACAAATAGAATAATCGATTTGTATAAATCTTAAAAATGAATTAATCTAATGATTATAATATATAAAATAATATTGTTATATGATTTTCTTAATTTTGTACTCACATAAAAAGTACTTTTTCGACAAGTTTAATTTTTAAATTACCAATAAAATGATTTCAGTTTTCAAAAGTAAAAAAAATACGAAAGTGTATTGTTATTCGATTCCGAGTCATGGGCGAGTCCACTCATTTGAGTTACGATTAGACTCGCCTAAGATTCCCGGGTTGTGTTTATGAAAGTTTGGCGAGGAGCAGGTGGCAGGGGACACGTGTGTCGCCGAATCCTTTCAGTCATCACCTCCTGAGTAGTGATTCCTGACCTTTAATCAGTTTTTAAAACAAACATTCCAAAATTACATTTCAACCCTCGCTGCCCCTTGTAGCCGTTATGCAGGATTTCTACACAGCAGTCAAGGACACTTTCGTCATTTCACAATTAATCACTCCAGTCCTACTCCTCCTCCCTCTCCACACTGTTGTTTTCCTCTTGCTGACGAATGGACACATTCACACACAGACACAGTTAGTTATCTGTGATCTCTTTGCAAAATCTCTCCTTTTTAGGGTTCAAACCAATGGCTACTGCATCTTCCTCTGATCCTGTAATGAAATCGGAAGGCAGTGCCAGTGGCGGTGAAACTTCTGAAGCGGCATCCACGATTGGGATGGCGGCGGCTGCGGCGCTGGTAGGAAAGGGGAACAATTATCAGCAACAGTTGATGGTCAAGTACAGAGGAATTAAGAAATCGAAGAAGGATAGAGGTTGTACGGCAAAAGAACGCATCAGTAAAATGCCTCCTTGTGCTGCCGGAAAACGCAGCTCTATCTACCGTGGCGTCACTAGGTATACGATTTTAATCGGTAATTTTGCTTTGTATCTGTACAGTGCTCTGTACTCATGCTTGTCAATCTCTATGCATATACTTTTTTGAGTACAACTTTGTAAACGGTGTAAATTTAGGATGATTCCATTTCGAAGGGCAGAATCTAAGGTCGATGTAACTATTGAGTTCTACTTTTAGATCAGGCATCGGACAATCTGGATAACATGAAGGAAGAAGAAGCAGTTGTGGGATGATGCTGTTGGGTGGCATCACAATTTCGATAAAATAAAAATCACACAAAGATAAGATGCTAAAATCTTGAAACATAGATACCCAAAAATCACCAACATGTTTGATTCTGATAAGAACCTTGCCCATCGATATTGTACTAAAAGAACAAACACAATTAGTAGCATCTTTCATGACGATTTCATCAGTGTCAACATAATATGACAATCTCCTTACACCCATTGACAGCATTAGGCATTTTACACCACATCACCCAGAGTTCAGAGATTGTTGGAAGGGTTTACCAGCTTCAAAGAAAATAATCAAGGGGTGTTAGAGTAAAATTTTGCAATTGTTGGGGGGTTAGGGTTTTTTATTATTAGTTAATTAGCTTACGTTTATTGATTAGTGTCTGATTGATTAGCAAGTTAGAATAAGAATACTTCTCAAATGGTAGGCCTGTTCTTATTATTCTCAACTTGAATTTATACATATTTAGAAGTTGGTTATAGCAATTGATGAAAACAAATAATGTATTTAGCACCATTTAAGATATAACACAAAGGTTGTTGCTTCTCACCTGTTTACAACTTTGTTATTGTGCATGTGTTGCTGGAAGCAATGATTGTCCATAACCACTTTTTTAACTTCTACTACATCCATAGTCAATTGTTCTTTCTGCAAAGGTTACTATACTTTCCATTCTCTTTTTGAGATTTTGATTCATGTGTTTAAATGGTACTAGGCATAGATGGACTGGTCGTTACGAAGCACATCTATGGGATAAAAGTACATGGAATCAGAATCAAAATAAGAAGGGCAAACAAGGTCTAATCCTCTCTCCCTATGTGTGTGTATGTTAGCTTGTATGCATGTATGCTACAAGAATCATGAGAATTTCTTTCTGTATGTTTCTAATCTGATTTATGTTTTCTTTTTGTATGGGTCTGGGCATGCTTTTTGGCATCTATTTCAACAGTTTATTTAGGTAAGGATGTTAAATAGATCTTCTCCTGAAACTTAATTCCATTTCCATTAGTAGAAGAATGTCTACAGTCACTTGTAATTTCTTATGGGCAAACAAAACATGTCTTTAGGTGCATATGATGATGAGGAAGCTGCTGCAAGAGCATATGATCTTGCTGCCTTGAAGTATTGGGGCCCTGGGACACTCATTAATTTTCCGGTGAGCAATTGTCTTATGAAATTTTACCTAGGATTGCATGAATAGTTGCATTCTTCCTATTTAGATGATTCATAAATGTATTTTTTTTTATCCGAAGCATAAATAAACTCTTGAGTTTTTTCCATCACTATCTCCCTACACTAAATCAATATACATATTGTTGGTGCCAGGTCACAGATTATACACGAGACCTTGAAGAGATGCAAAATCTATCAAGAGAGGATTACCTTGCATCACTCAGAAGGTATGCAATGTAAAAATACACACATGTCCATGACTATTTCTACCTAGTTGCTTTTTCTTATTTTGTTCATCATCATTACAGAAAAGGTAGCGGGTTCTCAAGGGGAACCTCTAAATGTCGTGGAATTTCCAGGTATGCATATAATGAAGGAATCTAATTTGTCAACCAAATGGGTCCCACATGCTATGACTATGAGTGGAAATGGAAACATCTTATATTCATCATGCAAATACCTCAAATACTACCACTATATAGTTAATATGTTTTTTGATCTATAACATGCTTTGGCTTTTTTCGTATTCTTATATAAATCAAATACTAGATGGGACTCACCATTGGGCCGTATTTCTGGAGCTGATTACAACAACTGCATGCATCATGGTAAGCAAGTATTATTATTCCAAATAACTCACCCACATCCTCTCTTGAAAGCATGGTGATCACGAAACTCACATGATTAAATCCTCATTTACAGGTGATGATGCAACAACAGAGAGCGAATATGTTGGTGGATTTTGCATGGATAGAAAAATCGATCTTACACCATACATTAAATGGTGGGGGCCCAACAAATCCCGACAACATGAAAAATCATCAGACGAAACAAATCACGCAACTGGTAGTTCCGAAGACATTGGAAGTGAACTCAAACCACCAGAATGGGCAATCCAACCCACACAGCCCTATCAGCTCCCTCGTCTAGGCGTCTCCCTCTCCCATGAATCAAAACAACATAAAAAATCTTCAGTTTCTGCCATGAGTATACTCTCAAGATCTGCAGCATACAAAAGCCTACAAGAAAAAGCTTTAAAAAAGGAAGAAGAAAACGATGAAAACGAAAACAAAAATAACATCAACAAGATTGATTATGGTAAGGCTGCTGTTGAGAAGAAATCAAGTCATGATAATGATAATGATAATGATGATGATGGCACAACAAGTGAATTTGGATTAGGAATGGAAGGTGAAGAAGGAATGGCAGCTCTTCACCCTGCATTGGCTCCTTTTTTGACCAATTACAATGCTATTGATCCATTGGGAGACCCTGTTCTTTGGTCATCCCTTGTCCCTCCTCTCCAGACCAGATCTTCTCAGCCCATTGAGGTATTTTTATTTACAAAAGATAGGAATGGATACAAATAAATGAAAGCATGTTGATATTTTTTGCTATAAGAATGAATAAATACATTGCTAATCTTTTTTGTTTTCTTTAAATTTTAGCATGCTACAAAGACTGAGACGAGTTCAGATTATAGTTTCTTCCAAGAGGAGGACTTGCTACCAACATAACATGATGATAGCAAGAGGTATGTTTTTTTGTCTGTGTGGTTGGTATGTTAGATAAGTTTTGTTATAGAGAAAATATAACATATATATATGTAAGTAGTTGTTTGATAGAAAATCTATAGAGTTGTATTTGTAAAGGACGCACACCGATATCAAGTAAAGTAAAAATATGAAAAGATTTCGGATCCCGGTATACTGAAGATTTGATTGAAGAAAAAAAAACATCTTTAAAAATGATTTGAATATTAGATATCACACAGATGTTTACTGTATTTTATGTTAAATCGGAAGCATTTTGTGATGACCATGAGTAATTGAAATAAGATACATAAAGTAGTTTTAATTGTTTTGGGTGAAATATATCAGAACATAAACAGTAGGGACCTTTTTTTTGAAAATTTCAAATTTCAAAACCAAAATTTGGAGGACCCAGACTTTGACAAATCATGTTCATGGTATGTGATATAATGTGATAAATATTGCTATCATTGTTGTAATAACTTTCTAGGTCACATTAGAGAGCAAACTGGGGTTTAAAGGCCTACGATAAATATCATCAAGTGTTAATCCGATGGTTATACAATTCAGATATTTGAGAATCATGGTGTCCTAAGGATTAAGGGTGCGTTTAGTTGCGGAAAAATGAGCCGTTTTCCAGAATAAGTTTCCAAGAAAAACGAGAATTTTGAAAACGCGTTTAGTTCGTCTATTTTTCTAAATTTTTCACGGAAAATGAAAATTTTCCGTTTTCTAAAATTACAAAGAAGTTTGAAATTTTTTGAAAACCGATAATCATTGTTTTCCACATTTTTCTAATTCCAAAATTTTTCTAAAATATAAGCACTCACTCCCATCTCATCCACCTCTACCTACCCTCACCTTAATACCCCCAACCCACCACACCCCTACCTACCTACACTCACTCCCCCCCCCCCACCACACACACACACACACACACACACACACACACCAACCCCCACAAACACACATAAGGCTTCTTAATTATTACATACATCCTCCTCCTCCATGTTCTTTATGGAAAATTTTAATAACATAAAAGAATTCTTTATTTCATTTACCTAGTTTTGGTTAGTACTAAAAACCAGTATGCCATCAACACACATGAAAATAATCACACATGCACCAAAAGTATCGAATTTTTGCTGGAAATACATTTGCCACACTGATTTAAAGCAAAACTACCTTACAAAATAACTTCATAAAACTTTTTGATGTGCTTGTGTCAACTCATGATTTTACAAGTTTACATATATTATGTTCGTTTCGGGCATGACAAAACGTTCTGACTATCTCATATAAACTTCTTTATCAAGATACCATTTAAAAAACTATTTTAACATCTATTTGATAAATAACTAAATTGTGTATAGCCGACATGACAATCAACAATCTAATAGTAAAAAATTTGTCTTACTGGAGCATACATATCAAAATAGTCTAAGGGCTATAGGTTTTTGTCTTAATTATCTAATTAAGTCTTAAACTTATCCATGTACCCTTCAACTTTCATCTCTTTGATGAAGATCCATTTGCAACCTAAGTGCTTTAGAATCTGAAGGCATTTTTAATAACACCAAGTGTTACTTTTTCATAATTGATGACATTTCGTCAGCAATTGCTTCATTCTTAAATGCTACATCTCGATATTCCATAGCCTATTTAAAGGTCCTTGCATCCTTATCTATATTCTAGCAATAAGGGTACTAAAATCCTATTTTCGTCCCTTGATTGATCCTTCAATCAAATACAATTGAAAACCATATTTAAATTTTCTACAATTCAACATCTTTTGCTTTTTCGTATAGGTTGCCTTTTTGGTCTAACAACACCATATGAACTTTTTGGATTTTTCACTTCATTAGTGCTAGTAATAAGGTCCTTAGGCCTTTAAATTGATAAAAATCACATTTCAATCATAAATTGCGCTCTACAACAGTTACGGTGTTTACATACATAGTACGTTCTCTTACATAAAGCATACAAGCATTGGAATTGTATGCATACTCGACTAATATGCAATCAATTCCTCTTTCCCTAAAAGTTTTTCTTTTGGGTTCGGATAATTTTACAACTGAAGACATCACAAACTTGAAAATACCTTAAATTCGAAGTTTTCTTGAACAAAGACTTATATGATGATACAATATACATGACTGTTTGGTAACTTCTATTTGAAACTCTATTTTAAAAAACATGTCGTTTACATAACATAGCCTCTCCCCAAAAACCTCACTTCATCATAAGTAAAAACGCATCAAGTTAACATTTTATTTCAAAACTTGGTTTTCCGTCCGACTGTACCATTTTGTTGTGTGTATGGAGCTCATGAATGATACAAACTGAATGGAAATAGTGACATCCATATATTTCCATCCTCAGCTTTGATACATTTAATTGAATTTCTCAATTGCATTTGAAAGCTGCATCTTTCGCGTAATAAATGTACCTAACAAAATGAGAGTTATCATCAATAAAAGTAACCACTTACTTTTTATTACCCAAAGAGGAGTAGAGTGGAAATCACATTGATCATTGTTTAACAAATTCAAAACAAATGAATTTATCTTAATATATGAAAATGGTTGTTTTATGATTTTTGTAAGCATGTAAGGTGTTGTTTGTTTTTTCGAAGCTAAAATTCATAAAATCTGCTGACCACCTCTGCAACCCTCTGCAGCAGAAGAGGTGGACCAAATGATTGCAGCCTGTAATAAGAAGTCTGTTTGTTTTTTACCATCTACAGACTGCTGCAATAAACTGAAATTTAAATAAACTGATTTACAAACTGAAAATAATTCTCAACCCGAAATTTTAATAAATCTAGCCTTAAAACATTGAAAGAATACAAAAAAGAACATGTAAAAAACAAAAATATAAAATTTCTAAAAAAAATCTAAAAAAATATAAAAAAAAAAGCTATCAACTTTTTTTTTTCTAGAAAAAACTAATTTTAAAGAACATAAAAGAAGAAAATTATAAAAAAATTAAGAAAATATTGCAAACAATGTCTAGAAAATTAGTAAATGAATCACACATGTTAAAAAAGATACAACCAAAACTGAAAATATTATTAAAAAACGATAAAAAAATTAAAAAAAATCAAGTTATAAGAAATTGTGGAAACTATAAAAAAAATTGTATCAATCCGTTAATCAAAGTTAAAAAAAATCAAAGTTATACCTAATTTCTAAAAAAAACCATTTGGAAAAAATGAAAGATGAAGAGACAAGTCAAGTGTTGCGCCGTGCAGAACATGCACATATGTTTTGTACTCTGAAGTTTCCAAAAAACAAACAGCTGCGAGAGGGAAAGTGCTACGCGTGTACTGCACCGTGCAACAAAAAATGATCTGAAGATGTTTTTTCTGAAAAAAAAACAAAGAGCCTAAGTCTTAAAATTTTTCACTTATGAATGTTGCAATTTCACGACCAAAATAAACTGACATCAAGTTTTGTGATTTAGTCGTATAATTAAACAATAAATACTAGTTACAATTAGGATCGGAGTAATTAAAATGTCTTTTGGCACAATTTATGAAATTTATTACTAAATGCTAAATAGACTTGAGTAATACATTGGTGCATGTTTCTTGTGTGTACACCTAAGAAGAAAAGAACAATAATTTCAAGCAGATAAAGGTTAAGAGTTTTGTTTAATAAGCGGCTTGTATTTTATAATGATATTTCGTTAGATTATATGAATATTCATACTTTCCAAGTTTTTATAATTATAAATTTATAAGGAACATAATATTTGGTTGTATGCAAAAAAAGCATATTTCTTTTGCCAATTATTTACTCAAAAGTTATAGTGGGGTTGGAAAACATTTCTTCAATTATAATTTGTCAATTATTTTATTATATTATTGCTATAGATAAGATTAAGAGAATTTTATGCGAAAATGATGATCCATTATTACCCTTTGTTCTATTCATCTTTGTTTTTAATACCCCTTAGTATGTTATATGTATAATGTCATCATATATAATATACCGGCAGTTTAAACTAAAACGAAAAATAAAAAAAAGTAAGAATATAAAGATAAATTTCTACCATAATTTTTCTTTTATATTTTATTTTCTATTTTTTTATATATTTGATGGTGATTCTAAGTTTAGATTACAATACTAGATTCAATTCGTCACTTGTAAATTGGAATTTGAATTAATGAAGGTTTCGGAAGGTTTCAAGCCCTAGATATTGGAAGTTATGAATTTATCCACTAGATTTCAATTTTGATTGATTTCATTTGGAATCATAGCTTAAACTTCTTATTTAAGTTACTAGTTCAATCTATTCAACTCCATTATTAATAGATTATGGATTTATGAGATTGTATTTGAGCTCCATTGAAATTCTAGCTCTCATTTGGTTTAAATTGGCTTGCAACCCACTGAAACATGAATTCACATCTTAAATATAACTTGCATCATCAATTAGGATTATGTTTGATGGTATTTAATCATCATTTGAAGCTTAAATCATATTTGGAAAGCTAAAGTGAGATTGCGTGGAAGTTAATCAACGTTTTGAAACGTAAATCCATATCCATTTGATCTTCATTTTAGTTTGTAAATTTTTGATCTAATACTTTGTTTAGATGTTTTTTAGTGTTTAAACATGTAATTGAATATTAGATAATCATACTAAGTCATTAGGAGCTGAAGGAAGGAAGTTATGATGGATTTAGACATGTTTTAAAGGCTTAAAATGCCAAAACTTTGAAATTGCATTGTCTGTGAATTCACTTGGTAGAGTGGAAATGCAATGCAAAAATCCACTAATCGAGTAGAAAGCTGAGAAGATTTTGAAAATGTTGTAACTTTCGTTCTATTGATCCGTTTGACCTCAAACCATTTAAAATGTTCTCATGACTTGAGGAATATATGTAGGGGATAAAATTGATGGGTTTTCTAAATTACTTCAATGTATTTGCGGAATTTCACATAACTAACTTATGGGCACATGCAATCCTAGAAATTTCTATGAATTTTCTCATAATAACAACATACTTTGAAACTTCTAAATAACCTAAGCTAAAATCGAAATCACAAAGGTTTAATAAACATGCTATTATCGAAAATAGCAATGTACTTTGAAGAACCTTTCTTGGAATGCTAGCCCCAATAGTGTGGAAGCTTCTAATGAATCACACCCAAACCTTAGGAAAACCCTAGGATCGAAATAAGAGAGATGAGAGAGGGATTTTCGAAAATCCTTATGTTTATGTTGGGTTCTTGGGTCTTATGGAGGTTCCTATTTATAGTTTCCTACAACCCTGATTTAAATTCAAAATATTAATAAAATATTCCTAATCCTTATAAATTTCCTTATCAACCAAGAGAGCTTTTAGAACCCTTCCAAGAGGGCTCTAAAACCATCCTCTCCTAGGGAGGTTATAGAATGCTTTATTGTTCAACTTTTGAACAATTGCACTTTAACCTTTAGACCTATTAATTAATTCTAATTAATCCATACAATTAATTAAATTAACCCTGATTAACTCTTAGTTAATTACTTATATTTTTAATTAATATAGTAATCCAATAATATATTAACAAATTATTTATCTCTTATTATCAATCCAGACTATTTCCTGGTTATGAGGGCAACCAAAAAAAGATTTTACTATTATTCAATCAATTATACCAATTCAATGAAGATCTTAAACACTCCAATCCAACAAAAATTATATTTCAAATGCTAATTGACATTAAGAGCTTCATTACTCATTAAGTACTTCGTTAAACTTTGATGTATATCTGACCATTAGTCATTCAAACACTACTATAAATGAAGTCGTGCATCTACCACAAATTGAGGTAAGTTATTGAAACATTCCTCGTATCTGGCTATTTGAATTAATAGTTTAGTATCTAACTTTATAAACATTCTTTTAATAAAAGATAAATATTGAAGAAAACGCTTTGTGGTATATAGGTCCCAAACGGATAAATCTTTAACATTTTAAAATTCGTCAATGCATAAGAGTGTGAAATAAAAGTAATGAAAATACAATATGTAGCCATTCATGAATGGTCATTATAAATATCCTTAGTTGATCATTCTTGTAGGTTTTGCAACGAACTAAAACTATGTAAGGATGAAAAATATTGATGATATGGACATAATTATTAATTTTTGTTAAATCATATAGATAATTTATACGATTCATTATAGATTTATGTGACGTTGTCTTGTAAGTTTCTTTATATTAATTAGATCGATTTTTTTATAAGCAAAGCACAACATAGCATTATGATATAAGTTATATGTAAACAATTAGATAAATATTATTTCGCATGTAAGAGATAATAATAAAATTAAATATTTGTGCATGAGTATGCTCTCAATGTATTGTAACTTAGTTTTAGTCATATTTAATGTAACCAATAGACAAAAAAATATCATTTTATCTAATTTATTAAAAAACGATAATAACCAAGTAAACCGATAATATCCAGGAAGGAAGAGTTGATCATTTTATAAAAATTGTTTATAAAAAAAAATAGCCAAGGCTCGACATTTATTTATTTTATATCTTTATTTTGTAGAAAATTGACAACATTACAAAAAGAAATATCCAATATCCAAATTCCAAACCCTTTTGGCTTTTTGGAAGCAATAATTTTATTACTCTTTTGACGGAGCACCGTAACGATTGAGGGGAAGAGTATGGCGAGTGGAGACACTCGTCCGTCAACGCCAACCTCCAAATATGACAATTGCAATTTGGAAGTTCTTCTTCTTCCACAATACTCAACAACAGTCGTTTATTCCCTTTCTCTCTCACACAGTTTCACCCAAAAACGCACTCTGGCGTCTACATTGAAATCATCTGCTCCTACTTGTGTGATTAGTTGCAGAGTAAGGATTTAGGTTCTTCTGATGGAGGAACGAAAAAAGGAGAAGAAGATGACTAGTAGTTCAGGGAGACAACTGAAGGCTATGCTTCGGAAGAATTGGCTTCTCAAAATTCGTCATCCTTATATCACACTTGCCGAGGTTATTCCGATTGATCATCTCTCACTATGCGTTTTGGCGAATTTAAGTACTTTAAATTTACTATTTCATATGAGTTTTGAGTTTCTACGCTATTTAGAAGAGCGATTATGCGTTGGGTTCTTTCAGTTGAATATCTGTTCTGGAATTCTTCTGATCATTTCTGTCTTTAATCTACATTCTTTTGGAAGAATCAGTTTCCTTGTTTTCCTTTGCGCCTAATGTTTTCACCAAACCAGAAGTTGATATGTTTCTAAATTTGGTTCATATGCGTACACATAGTATTGAAATTCACATTAGCATATAGTTCATTGTAATATCAGTTTCGTGATCATCAAACGCACCACAATTACTTTATTTCATAAAAAAATATGTTGGTTATCACAGCATTCTCCTCAGTTATTCCCCATCTCTTCAAAAAGGCAAAAAAATGACTTTGCTGGTAAGATTGGTGGTTTCCATGTAATCTACCTACCGTCTGCAGAAAGGCTACCTGATTCTCCTTGTCTCCTTGATAGGTTTTAGATATGTTGCGCAATTAAGATTCATTTTTTAAGTAGAAGTAATCATTATAATACCTATATAACAGCAAAATGGTACTTAAAAACTTTTAGATTTTTGGGAACCATGAAAGTATTTTCTTTTCCAACATTTCATGGATATCTAACTTCTAAGTTGTTTTGAAACAATTGGGTAGTAAACATATGAGAAATTTACTCTGGATAGAAAATTTAAGAAGCTAATAGTAGAGTGAACTGTTGTAATGTTTTTATTTGTAGCTTTAGTCATGGTGGGGGTTCATCTGTAATATAGGTAGAACTTAGAACTTGAAGAATGACAATTTTTTTTCCTATTCTATGGCCAGATTCTACTTCCTTTGGTGGTGATGCTGATGCTAATAGCCGTAAGGACACAAGTTGATACAACAATCCATCCTGCTCAATCGTATGTCTTAACAGTCTTCATCTCATATTTATGGTTTATCAATCAATTTCTGTTTCATTCCAAAGTACAAATTCAAATTAGATATTTCTAAGTGTGGTTAAATATGGCTTCTCATAAGGACACCAAAGAACCACTAGGCACAAATTCTGTTAGTTCTTTTAATTGCCACTACTAGTTGGAAAAATATTCTTTTCCTACATACTGTTTCTAATTATATAAGGTTACGCATATACATAGCTGATGTGAGGTTAAGTCCGTATATATATCTTCATCTTCGGATCTTCCTTCACATTTTTTGAACATCCAACTTCCAAGGATAGTTAATGAAGGTGATAGGAAAATGTACAAGTGAAATAAAATTAACATGATCAATATGAGGCCATTATCTGGTTCTTTGTGATGCGAAGCTGTTTTGCAACATCTTTGTAGGTACATTCAGAAAGATACATTTGTGGAAGTTGGGAAGAGCAGTATATCCCCAACTTTTGATCAAGTTTTGGAATCATTGTTGGCTAATGGTGAATATCTGGCTTTTGCACCTAACACGAGTGATACAAGGATGATGATTAACATTTTGTCATATAAATTTCCCTTAATACAGGTATGATGAACTGATAATTTTGCTTTTGTATTTTGGTATTTACCTTTGTTCACCTCTGCCTGATTTTTTTTAATGATTTAGTTGACTTCATATGCTTTCTAATCACTTGATATTTATATCTTCTAATAATTAATAATCTTCATAGCAGTTAAACCTATTATATAATACATTTGAATGGCAACTGAAATATGTTTTGCCAACCATATTCTGCTCTGTTTGTGGATTGAGGTTTCTTGTCTAGTACACAAGTTTTTGGTTGTGTTTCTTTACTGGTTTGCCCAAAGCCATGTGCTTTGTGGTCTCTTTTTTTATCAGATCGAACAAAACATGGGCTCTATCAACTCTGTCATGAAAATAGTTAAATTTAAGTTCATGTTGGAGATGATCTGGTAGTTTTTAAGTCTAGAATCACTGTTCATAAGTAACTCTACATTTTGTATTCGCAGCTGGTTACCAAAATATATGAAGATGAATTAGAGATCGAGACCTATTTAAAATCAGATCTCTATGCTGCTTGCAGTGAAGTAAAGTGAGTGATATCGTTCTTCTCATCTATTATCTTGTTTGCTTTTGATGGCAGTTTTCAAACATAAAATATTTAATGGAGAAGTTGCTGAAAAGTAGGTATTGTTTACTCTTGATATAGGAACTGTTCGAATCCAAAAATCAGAGGAGCAATAGTGTTTCATGGTCAAGGTCCTTATTTATATGATTATAGCATTCGGCTCAACCACACATGGGCTTTTTCAGGATTTCCAGATATTAAAAGCATCATGGATATAAATGGTCCTTATGTCAATGACTTGGAATTAGGCCTCAATCAGATACCAATTCTGCAGTATGGTTACAGCGGATTTCTAACTGTATGATTTCAGTTTTTAAACTTCATTACTTTCTCTTTAAGTTGTGAATTATACTATTACATGTTAGATGAAGGGTGGAAAAGAAGAAGCTATAACTATCATCTATCTGTTTGTTTTTGGATGTTGTTTCATGAGGTTATTAGTCCTCTTATAGTTTCTCCCCTTTTTTTGCAGCTCCAACAAGTCATGGATTCATTTATTATTTTTTACGCACAACAAAAGGTGGCTAATGTAGCAAGTGAAGATACCATGGACAACAGTAAGTTGCTGTTGTCCAAATATATTGGGCCTAACTCACTCAAGATACCATGGAGTCAATTCACACCAGCAACCATAAGGCTAGCTCCATTTCCAACTCGTGAATATACTGATGATGAGTTCCAGTCCATTATCAAAGATGTCATGGGAGTCCTGTATGTATCTGATATATTATGTTTCTTTTCTTGTGAGCTTGTTGTTTCACTAGTCTCATTTTTGTAGATTCTGACCTACTTGTTAATGCCAGGTACTTATTGGGGTTTCTTTTTCCAATCTCTCGCCTAATCAGCTATTCAGTATTTGAGAAGGTTTGATATTTAATCATGGTCTATGTGTTAGTTGTATTATGCCAACGAATTTCAACTTTAATATATAAATATGTATTATATATGTTTCTTCATCTTACCAGTTATCTTGTTGCTTCAGAATGTTCTAAACTGAGCTTGCTTTGGACTTTAATACCTCAGGAGCAGAAAATAAAGGAAGGGCTCTACATGATGGGACTGAAGGATGAGATATTCCATCTTTCTTGGTTTATTACATATGCTTTGCAGGTGAGTTTCTTTTCAAAAGGAATTACTTTTCTATTATGTAGATATTACTGACTGTTTCTAACAGTTTATGTTTTCTGCAGTTTGCAATTTCATCAGGAATCATTACTGTCTGTACAATGGGCACGTTGTTTAAGTACAGTGATAAGTCATTGGTATTCATGTATTTCTTTGTGTTTGGACTCAGTGCAATAATGCTATCCTTCCTGATCTCTACTTTCTTCACACGAGCAAAATCAGCTGTGGCAGTTGGAACTCTTGCTTTCCTTGGAGCCTTCTTTCCTTACTATACAGTCAATGATGAAGCTGTTTCAATGTAAGTTATCAGGCCAATTTCATGTATTGAACAATAATTGATGCAGAAAGTTCTTTCAGATTGTATGTGTCTCAAAATGGACATTTGTTTACTTGTAGGGTTGTAAAGATATTGGCTTCTTTGCTTTCACCTACAGCATTTGCTTTAGGATCAGTCAATTTTGCTGATTATGAGCGTGCACACGTTGGACTCCGTTGGAGCAACATTTGGAGGGTAAGTTCTTCTATTTCCATTCAATTTCCAACTCTAAAATATCTCTGAATTGATTAGGTTTTTACCCTGTAGGCATCTTCTGGAGTGTGCTTTCTAATCTGTCTCGTAATGATGGTGTTCGATTCTTTATTGTACTTTGCAATTGGCCTCTATCTGGATAAGGTATATTTTCCCTTTTGTCCCTGCTTTCCTTCTTTTGGATCCTAAAATGTGGACCTTTATTGCTTTCTTCCTTCTTTTGGGTCCTAAATATAGATATTGGGCTAGTTTTTAACATTTACTTATCAGGTTCTTCATAAGGAGAATGGAGTGGTGTACCCATGGAACTTCATCTTCCCAAAAGGCTTTTGGAGAAAGAGAAATACAAGCAAACAATATGGTTCCAGTTTAGAAGTTAACAGTGATAATAAAGAGAAGGGCACTTCTTCTCGGTCAACAATGGAAGCGATAAGCTTAGAAATGAAGCAGCAAGAGTTGGACGGAAGGTGGGATATCATAGATATGAATTCCTAAGTATCTAGCTTGCATATACACTGTTCTACATGCTCTTTGTTGGAATAAGATTTCTTACATCCATGTTCTTTGTTGCAGATGCATCCAAATCAGGAATCTGCACAAGGTGTATAATAGCAACAAGGGGAAGTGTTGTGCTGTTGATTCTTTACAGCTTACATTATATGAAAACCAAATACTTGCACTTCTAGGTACAGCTCATCTTACATGATATGATGATATATAGATATCTATGTGTAGATTTACTCCTTAATTTGTTCTGCCAAATTTTTTTATGGGTTGAGAGCAGTGATATTTTTCTTTTATTGAAATCTTTTTTCTTCCTGATATTGGTTTTGCAGGACACAATGGTGCTGGAAAGAGCACAACAATTTCCATGCTTGTTGGCCTTCTTGCTCCTACTTCTGGAGACGCCTTGATTTTTGGAAAAAGTATCTTAACAGACATGGTAAACTTGTTTTCCAGAGTTTTTTTGGTTGTATATTGTCATGTGTGCTAGAAACTCGTCTCTTTTGACGCCTTGAAATGTCATTGTGGGTGAAAAAAACTTGAGTTCGTAAAAGAATTGACAGTGTAGCCTGATTAAACCATGACATGTGAGCAAAATGATGAACAGTAGGCATACAAATACTGTTAATATAATTATATTTATGTTATTAAATTTTCTGTTTTTGCAGGATGACATAAGAAAGAATTTAGGTGTTTGCCCACAATATGACATCCTCTTCCCAGAATTGACGGTAAATTAGCACCTTTTATAGGTTCTAGAGAATTTCTTTTGACATATCACTTTTTGATTCTTGTATCATGCATGGCAGATTGATTCTGTATGTACTTTTAAGTTTTCATCTCATTAATAGAAAAAAAAATCACATCCTTCTGATGAGTATTGTTTTTTATTTTTTTATATCTTAATCAAGATGCTTAAAGCAACATGTTTTCATCTTTTTCTTGATATCGTTACGGATGATAACTTGAATTTGAACTTTACTTATTCAGGTGAAGGAACATTTGGAAATCTTTGCCAATATAAAGGGAGTAAGCGAGGAATCTTTGGAGAGCAGTGTGACTGAAATGGTTGATGAGGTTAGTTCCTGAACTATACTAACATTGTTTTTCTTTATCTATTTTTTGTTTTTAAAATCTTCTTTGGCTACAGGTGGGATTGGCAGATAAACTTAATACTTCTGTAAGTTCTCTTTCTGGAGGCATGAAAAGGAAGTTGTCCCTTGGCATAGCATTGATTGGAGACAGCAAGGTAAATTTGTAGATAAAGGGCGAGGTCTATTTTGGAAAGCAATCGCATATTTATTATTCTCTCTCTCTCTCTCTCTCTCTCTCTCTCTTTTTTTCCTTAGGTTGTTATTCTTGATGAACCAACTAGTGGAATGGATCCATATTCAATGCGGTTGACATGGCAGCTTATCAAAAAAATAAAGAAAGGCAGGATTATACTATTAACAACACACTCAATGGATGAAGCAGATGTACTTGGTGACCGAATAGCTATTATGGCTAATGGTTCTTTGAAATGCTGCGGAAGGTTCTATTCTATCACCTTTCCATGTTTTGTGCAAACATCTATAGACTTGTGAAGGTGTTTACATCATAATTACAATTTAAATGCTCTTTTTTTACCAGTTCCCTCTTCTTGAAGCACCAGTATGGGGTTGGCTATACTCTTACTTTGGTGAAGGTGTGTTCTCTTTACTTCTCAACTTTCTTTGAATTTCCTAATTGTGGTTTCTTTTCAACTTTTAAATGCATCCACTTCCACTTTGTGTATCTTCTTTTCAGACTTCACCTGGGGCTTCCACAGCTGCTGATATTGTCTACAGACATATTCCATCAGCAACATGCGTGAGCGAAGTAATTTCTCAAATTTTACTTAAATTTTACAGCATGAGCCTGTATGGTTGCTTATTTGGACTCTTTTGATCTGTTGCTTCAGGTTGGCACTGAGGTATCCTTCAAGCTTCCTCTAGTAACCTCTGCTTCATTCGAACACATGTTTAGAGAAATTGAAAGCTGCATATCAAAAAGCTCGGAGCATGAAAACCAAACAGATTTTGGTATCGAGAGTTATGGAATATCCGTAACAACCTTAGAGGAGGTTTTCTTGAGAGTTGCAGGATGTGACATCATCAGCGAAGAAGAGGAGTCCCTTGAGGGAAACACTGTAGTTATGCCTGATTCCATTCCATCTCAAACCTGTGATGATTATGTGGAAGTTGAAGATAAAAGATCACATTCCAAATTTTTTGGCAATTATATAATGATCTTAGGGCTAATGCTCTCTGGAGTTGGGAGAGCCTGTACTCTTTTCATCACTGCAGCCTTGAGTTTTTTAAAGCTTGTTACTGTGCCATGCTGTTACCCTTCTGCCATTACAAGATCAACATTCTGGAAACATTCCAAAGCATTGCTCATAAAGAGAAGGATATCTGCTCGAAGAGACCGAAAGACAATTGTTTTCCAGCTCTTAATCCCTGCTATCTTCTTGTTTATTGGTCTTCTCCTCCTTGAACTAAAGCCACACCCTGATCAACCCTCCATAACCTTCACAACTTCCAACTTTAATCCACTACTTAGCGGTGAAGGTGGTGGTGGTCCTATTCCTTTTGATCTATCATTGCCTATTGCTAAACAGGTTTCATACTATATAGAAGGGGGTTGGATTCAAAAGTTTAAAGAAAGCACATACACGTTTCCTGATCCTAGTAAGGTATTGCAAGATGCTATTGAGGCAGCAGGGCCGACTTTGGGGCCAAAACTGCTTTCCATGAGTGAATACTTGATGTCCAGCTTCAATGAATCTTATGAGTCAAGATATGGGGCCATTGTGATGGATCCTCAGAATGATGATGGTAGTATAGGGTATTCGGTTCTTCACAACAGCACTTGTCAGCATGCTGCTCCAACCTTTATCAATTTAATGAATGCTGCAATTCTTAGGCTTGCCACACACAATGAGAATATGACCATACAAACACGTAATCATCCACTTCCAATGACAGAAAGTCAACGCCTGCAACGTCAAGTATATATATACTTCCAATTATTCTTCTATTTATTCTCATATTTTATAATTTTGTCGAGAATAACATGCAATCAAAATATTGACGCCTTTATATGTATTGTGTATTTAAATAGTGATTTGTATGATCTTGTAGGACCTGGATGCATTCTCTGCAGCTATTGTTGTGAGTATTGCCTTCTCTTTCATTCCTGCTTCGTTTGCTGTCGCTATTGTGAAGGTATGCCACTCTCCAGTTGTCTTTTTCACCTTTTTCCTCTTTTATTGCTTGAAAGGATGGTTGATCTTTTATTACTGATTTAAATTAGCCAAATGAGCCATAAAGTCGTGCCCTTTTGAACTTGTTTGGAATTTCTTTTGTATAACAGAAAACATAATAACCTAGTTACATATAGAGATTTGTGAAACAACATAATTGACCCAATTATTCTAACGTCCTTCAATTAATCCAAAAATAAACATTTTCTGCAGTACGCAAGCATTTCTTGATCAAATATTTATAACTTAGTGGTCATTTTGGGTCAACGGGAATTTTTCTTGTATTTTAACATAATGCATCTTATGCAGGAGCGTGAAGTAAAAGCAAAACACCAACAACTGATTAGTGGGGTAAGCTTGTTTGTTTTCTTTACTCTTTTCTTTTGTTAACACAGCAATGTATAACCAATATTGTCATTACTAACACCCAGGTATCTATATTGTCATATTGGGTGTCAACATATATATGGGACTTCATAAGCTTCTTAGTCCCTTCCTCATTTGCAATGATTCTCTTTTACATCTTTGGTAAGTCTCTAAACTCACATTTTACATACATTTTTCAAGGTATATTGTAAGTATTCACATCAGTAGTATCTGTACATAGAATCTTATTTTTGAAGAACTATGTTTAACAACTGTCTTCATTGTAATGTCAACATTATTGCACGCATGCATCTTCTTCTCTTGATATCTCAACATTGTTCTGTCTTTGTAGGCTTAGAACAGTTTATTGGAAGTGGTGCTGTATTCCCTACAGTCCTCATTCTGTTGGAATATGGTTTTGCAACTGCATCTTCAACATATTGCCTAACCTTTTTCTTTTCAGAACACAGTATGGCACAGGTAGCCTTATTTAAAATCTTTGCATGATGACATTGTAAAACAAAAAAATGTTACATGTTTTCCTTGATCCTGATTTTTTTTATATATATTCAGAATGTGGTACTCTTGGTCCATTTTTTCACGGGGATTGTTCTTATGGTAATATCATTCATTATGGGATTGATACCAGCAACTCAAGACATGAATTCTGTTCTCAAGGTTGGAATTCATAGTAATTTGTGAATATAGATCTGCATTTTCATTAGTGAAATTGGGTTTTCTGATATTTTAAACATATTGGACCAGAATTTCTTCAGATTATCTCCAGGATTTTGCTTTGCTGATGGACTAGCTTCATTAGCTCTGTTACGCCAAGGAATGAAAATCGGGTCAAGTGAGGGATATTTTGGGTGGAATGTCACCGGTGGATCTATTTGTTATCTGGCTGCTGAGGTGTGTTTCTGATTATTCAACTGTTTTCCTTTCTTTTCTTCATTTTAATTGAATCTATGAAACCTTAATGTTTGATCAAGGAAAATTGAATGTTTATTTGGGATAGATAGATTGAAATCAACTTAAACATATTTTTCTTTCTTTTTGACAGGGTGTCATTTATTTCCTTCTAACACTTGGGCTTGAATATTTCCCTCCCCACGAATTCAATGTATTTGGCATAAAGGACTTGATAAGAAGTTTCAGAAGAAGCAGTCGCAGTGATGAATTTTCTGAACCCCTTCTGAGATCTTCCACAGAAAGTGCAGCTATTGATGTTGAAGAAGATATAGATGTCCAAACCGAAAGAAATAGGGTTCTTTCAGGTTCCATTGATAAAGCTATCATCTACCTGCGTAACCTGCGCAAGGTACTTTTACTTGTATCATTTTATCCTACTCACAAATTAGCTCTCATTTCTTATCCTGTAATTGCTGATGTGTCATGTGTGTTGTGTATTAGGTATTCCCTGGAGGGAGGAATCAGGGTAAGAAAGTTGCAGTCAATTCATTGACTTTCTCAGTTCAAGAAGGTGAATGTTTTGGTTTTTTGGGGACAAATGGAGCTGGGAAGACCACTACTTTGTCTATGCTATCAGGTATAATTTGTCTCTTTTGAGGGGTATTTTGGGTAAGGTCAACCTCTTTGTTATATTGTTATAAAAATCATTTTCAGGAGAATTATATCCAAGTGATGGAACTGCATTTATTTTTGGTCAAGATATGCGATTAAACCCCAAAGCTGCTCGCCAACTTGTATGCCAATTTCATTTTTCTCTTTGCCTTTTTTATAATTATTTATATACAAATCTTATTTGTAGCTTAGCTTTGTTTGATGAATTTCAGATTGGGTATTGTCCACAATTTGATGCACTTTTAGAATTTCTGACTGTCCAAGAACACCTTGAGCTCTATGCAAGAATCAAAGGTGTCCCAGACTACATGCTTGAAAATGTATGTCTTATTATGTATATATGTATTAAAATGATCTTAATTTATGGTTAACTTAACTTAATACAAATCTGGCAGGTTGTGATGGATAAGTTATTAGAGTTTGACTTGTTAAGGCATGCTTCGAAACAATCATTCACCCTAAGTGGGGGTAACAAACGCAAGTTATCTGTTGCAATTGCAATGATTGGAGATCCTCCTATTGTGTTCTTAGATGAGCCATCTACAGGTAATAATCCTACTTTATCATTTTCACCCCTGGCTTAATGGATTTTCTTTTCTTTTCTGATTTATCTGTACTTACTGTACGAATGATGGGTTCCTTTCAGGAATGGATCCTATAGCAAAACGGTTTATGTGGGAAGTTATATCTCGTCTATCAACCAGAAGCGGAAAAACAGCAGTTATTCTAACCACTCACAGCATGAATGAAGCTCAAGCACTCTGCACAAGAATTGGAATAATGGTACTATGGTGACAATCTTTTATTTAATCACCAATCCATTAACTGACCGAATTCATTGCCATGTAAATTAAGGTTGGAGGAAAGCTAAGGTGTATTGGCAGTCCACAGCATCTAAAAACACGATTTGGAAACCATCTGGAACTCGAGGTAATTCATGATTTTTATTTATTTTGTATATAAATATAAATTTAAAGTATTGACATTGCATGTGATGTATGTACATCTGTTGTAGGTGAAGCCAACTGAAGTAAAGTCGGGGGACTTGGAAAATCTTTGTCAAATGATTCAAGAGAGGCTGTTTGACGTTCCTTTACATCCGAGGGGCATATTTGGTGATCTTGAAGTCTGTATTAGAGGAGATGACTCCATAACATCAGAAGATGCTTCAGCGACTGAGATTAGTTTGTCAAAAGAGATGATAATCTTGATTGGACGGTGGCTTGGAAATGAAGAGAGGATAAGAAGTCTTACAGATAACATTGTCGGCTCTGGTGCTGCTTTCAACCAACAGTTACCCGAGCAATTAGCCCGTGATGGTAATCAATCAGTCAATCATATGATCGATCATTAGTAATTGAAATTTTATGGTTTCATAAAATCATAAATTAATTAGTTGAAATTATTTCTTCACACAGGTGGTCTCCCGCTACCAATATTCTCGGAATGGTGGTTAGCAAAAGAGAAGTTCTCAATGATAGATTCCTTTGTTTTAGCTTCATTTCCTGGTGCTACATCTCAGGGTTCCAATGGATTGAGTGTTAAATATCAGGTACCCTTGCCTTGCCTCTTGTTTTTTCTTCCATTAATATCTACACAAAATGGTTTTTTTCATATAAATATTTAATTTTTTATTTTATTTTCTAGTTGCCACGTGGACAAGACTTCTCACTTGCAGATGTTTTTGGTCTGATAGAGCGAAATAGGTCAAATGACAAATCATACTCTTTTCTATTTCTTTCTTGTATCTTATGATTTTATCTAAATATATATAATTAAATGCAGAAACCGACTAGGGATTGCAGAGTATAGCATCAGCCAATCAACACTTGAAACCATTTTCAGTCATTTTGCAGCAGCCAATTCTTGACGATGAACTCATCTTTTTTCACCCGATTAAGATAGCGACTTATTAGTTGATAATAGCATACTTGGACATAAAATGTAAGTAAATCATATTCATGCTTGGGTTGGGATCGTCATATTATAATTTCCTTGGAAAATACAGTCTGGCTGTTTGTCAAGTGAATCCTTTCTTTACATTACATTATATATATATATATATATATATATATATATATATATATATATATATATATGTGATTATAATTTATAAGCATGTTTGACGTCAAACAACTTTAAGAAACAAGAAATATGGAAAAACAACTCTAATCTATCTATAAAGGAAATGAACTCACCCAGTTTAAAGAAAAAGGGAACACTTAGTTACCTTCACCATTTCAAGGGCAAAATTATAATTTACCTATTTAACTTCTGTTACAGTCTGAGAATTCTCTTTCTCTCTCCTCTCTTCTTACATTACAACATGATATTAGATTTGGAATCGATCCTTCCTTTCAATTGAATTCTTCTTTCTTTCAATCGAATTCATTCCTTTCACTTTAAACCACAAAGATCAAAGATCTATAAAGGAAATATTATTTTCACCAAAATAGAGACAACTCTATATTCATATTCATGATTATTACATGGCTAGCTGGAACCTCTACTCTAATACACATAGGAAAATACAAAAATCTACTGAAATACAAATCTAAAAGATAAAGATTTGATACAAGACTCAAATAATTTAAAAATTCTGTAAATCTGTCACTCTCTTCTTAGTTGCTCTCATCTTCTGCACCTACAAATTGATGTTTAAAAGGCCGCAGCTTTGCATCTTCTCCCAAAATAATTAATTTACTATTTTTTAATTTTTACTTCAATCACATACACATTATGCATATGTGATCACATTTATTTATTAAAAGCAGGTAGTTTACTAAAATCACCCTTACACCAGCTTTTGAGGCAAGGTAAATCTTTTGTTGAAACTGATATTAATCAATAGCTTCTCAAAATGTGATATAACAGGTAAGACCAACACTATTTATGAAACGGGTGATCAATAAAACAGGCTCAAAAAGAAAACTGTCACTTGGATCTTTTAAATATTAAAATATAACCCAACTTGGGTTCAATACAAAGGCTTGGTCTTTCTTTTTATTTCCCTTTATTTTAGTTTTTTCTTCACGACCGAATAGGTAAAAAAAATCACCAATGGCTATAGTCTTACATCATTAATGTGGCTTTATAGAGCGAGCATATATGACAATTCCTAGTAAATAATACAATATTATTTTGTATTATTGTATTAATTCATTAAATATGTTTGTTACTTTATTTTATAAACATATTTATATATTGTAACTTATAGTATGTTTATAAAATAATATAAATAATAACAGTTTTTGATTAACTTATAAATTCTTCAACATAAATACGTTGTCATCTCTTGCGGATCCTCTTTTATTATTGATGTATGATTTGGGAAATTGATAATTAAGTGTCTTCCTATGTGAATTCTGAGTTTATATTTTGGTTTGGTAAACATTTTGTGGATATATGGTCTTATTGAGGAATGGTTAATCATATTGGATCTAATCATCAATTTATCAGAATATTACTTTGCGTTGTTAAGGTTCATGGCCTTAAATTCAAAATGGTCTAGTTGATAGACTATATTCACCCCTTGTATGACATGTTTGAAAATAGTGTTTAAACAAGTTCTAAATTCAACATTTACTTCAACAAATTGTGCAGAATAGTCCCAAAGTTCATTTAATCTTCACAACAAACTTCCAAATTATTTAAAAACGAAATACAATATACAATTAGTTCACATCAAATACATACAATATTTATGTCCAGTATTGCGGGCCTTCTAGTGCTATTGCTATTACCGTTGTTCCCCTTCCTCAGCTCACCTTAATTATCTACTCTTAAGACATGTCACCTGAGTTGCAAGTCCAAAGCAGCGTCGGGCTGGAAAATCAAATGAGTTATTAAGTGGTTAGAGATTATATATAAATACATCAATATAAGCTACTTAAAAAACCCCTTCCTTAACTCACCTAAATTATCTACTATTAAATCATCGTATTTGACGACTATTAGAGAAGGTCGTTAGAGGTGGAGGGCGACGACTACAGGTTGTGGTCAGCAATAGAGTTTTAACCTAAAACTCTGATATCATGTAAGATAATAGATTGCTTGATTATAATGAGGATTTAACCTCGTATAACCTAAACCTTAATGAGGTATTAGTCTAACCCTAATCACTAACAACTAACATGGTTTCCAGGGAGACCTTCATAGTGCCATTATTACAAATAGGGGTGAGCAAAAACCGAACCGACTAAAGAAAAACCGATAAAACCGCAATGAGCCGCAAGCGAAAAACCGAAACCGATGCAAAAACCAATGGTGCGGATTTAATTTTTGCAAAAACCGAAGGTCAACGGTGCGGTGCGGTTTTTATCCAAAAAACCGGTCCACCAAAACCGAACCGCACCGCAAGCATGTATAGTAATAAATCAATTAATATATATTATATACATGTTATTTAAAATACTTATAAACGATAATATATATATATATATATATATATATATATATATATATATATATAATATGTTTACTTTGTGTTTGTGTAAGATCATATGGGGTGCAAAAGAAATTTTCTGTTGTTAGCCAAACGTAGTAACCGATATGTGTAATAAGCTTGTAACAAATTAAGTCAAAGTCAATCAACCTTCGATTATTAATTAGTTTGTGAGAGTAGTCACATGTTCTATTTTAAGCCACTTACAATTTTTGATTATGTATTTTTGTTTTGGGTTGGAAATGAATGGTTTTAAAAATGAAAAAAAAGCATCACAATACAAGCTTACATACACATGGTTTTCAGTTCTTACGGTTGTAAAACCGCACCAATAAACATAAAAAACTGCACCAAAGTCTAGACACCGTTTAAAACCGAAACGCACCGATACAAACCGAAACCGTATTTAAAAACCGTAAAACCGAACCATTGCAAAACCGCACCCAATGGTTTTAAGAATTCAAAAACCGCACCATGCGGTTTGCGGTTCAGTTTGACCTTAAAACCGTACCAAACCGCACCATGCTCACCCCATTAACAAGGAGAGATTCAGTCTATTTTAGTTAACATGGACTGCTCATTCAATTGCCAAATGTCATTTTGTGGTTATTTTGAATTAATTTTTATTCCACATGCTATTTTATAGTTTTTCTATTTTATTAAATTCCACATAGTATTTAAATTCAATAATAAATGCATATTAATTTCCTTAATGAACTTTCCTTTCAATTTCAAAATTATTAAATTAAAGCTTCATTAATTTCCTTTATTTATTTATCTAAATTATTTGTTTAAATTTAGAGAAAAAATGACTTTAATTTTAATAATTCAATATTTTTCTCATTTTTCTTATAAATTCAAACTTCATAAATGTTTAGAATTTTATATTTAGTTTTTTCTTTTAAATTAACTCATGTAATACATGAGTCTCATACCTAGTAACTAATAACCCCACCACATGTTCATATATCCATGTAAGTTTTACAATTACCTCCCTTATAATAATTCTGCCCCGAGATGATAAAAAAATCAAGAAACAAGTGAGGTTACTATATTTCTATCTTAATTTTTATTTCTCACCCAATACTTGAACCAAGAAAAGGTGGATCTAGTGCTCCATATTTCCTAATTTGGATAAGTTTTTGTCATATATAAGATTATAGGTAATATGATCACTCACTTCAATATCATTAACCGATACTCTAAGTCCGTATAATATCTTTGATGGTTTGAACCAACATTATTGGCTCCCAAATGATTTCTTTCTTAATCGATCGTTGGTTGCTCAAACTTCTCTTGTTATCACTTCCAAAACAGAAAGATCAGGAACTAACACTCTTTGCTTTTAACCTCTTTTAATCTTATTTATCTTCATCACAAATTACCAATGGGTGGTGTTAGCTCAATTTGCATCCTTGTATGTCCTAGTTGATTGAATACTTAGGTCTTCTCATGTCAAATATTGGTTATATCACTATCAAACCAAAGAATTTGTGTCTCACATTAATCTATACAAGCTTTACCTTAAGTACTATACTCCACCTCTAAATTCAAGACACAAATTCTAAGGGATCCTCACACTAGTCCAAATATATGTAGGGTAAAAACTCATCAATACCAAATATAATATCCAAAATCTTACCGAACATATTTTACTAAGGTACTTTTACATTAAAGGCTCATACTCTTTTGGATACTTTTTTCTAATAGTCTCACGTGTTCCTAGCTGGGACCTAATGCCAAATGACGTGGGATGAATTTGAAGGAACAAAGATAGCCAAAACAAAAGTAGGAAACACAACTTAAACGAACAATCAATGTTCTTAAGGGTAAAATTAATTTCCATATTGAAAAAAAAGTTTTAATTATGAACTCAAGTAATTAAAACACCAACATAATAATAGAAGTCCTAATTGTAAAAGGAAACAATTAACCAATTATGAAATTAAAAACTCTAGGAAACACTCAGAAAACATAGTTTAAAAATTGATACCCGTTGAAAGGTAAAAAATGGGCCAAAAACCCACCGGCCGGATTGGCACTGAAGTCTTATGGTTTCCACTCTAACTCGTATGCATCAGACTACTTTGCACCCTCTAAATCCGTTGCTACGTGTCTTCATCCGATTGTGTAAAGATTTAACCAGACTACTCTAGGAGTTGACTTGACCGGTCCGCCTAACCAAGTCAACCAATCTGAATGAGAAGGTTCGGTCCGTTGATTTTGAAGGCCTTATGCCAAAAGTAAAAGTGGGCCCTAAAATTTCAAATTAGCGACGGATAATGATCCAAACGATGTTGAAATTGTTATCTTTGCTTTTTATTTGAAGAAAACATATCCAAGTATGTAGGTAACTAATGGTGTATAACCTTAACCCATAAACAAAAGCAGACCGACTCAAATAAAGCAACTCCCCGGCTCCGATAAGCAATACCATCCAGTCCAGATTATCCGAATCCGATCTACGAGATCCACACTCATCCAGAGAGCAACCCCAAATAAAACATACCTTGATAATGTTAAAACAATATCTCGAAAATCAAGGAAAAGACTTTATTATCATATTAAAAGGTACTACCCTTATTACCATGAGGTAATATAACTACTCGAGCAACATAAGCAACCAAGGGTCTTCTATACACATTTAAATACCTATATCCGCCTCGACGGAAGTAGGTAACCATAAATCTCATCTCAAAGTAATCTCTACATAGCAATATCAAGCAACCACTACTTTGGATAATAACTTAGGCATCAAAGAGCATTACCGAGGTTCTCTTCGAAAATGATCTTAACATGGTGTCTTTCTATTTTGTAGACGTAACTTCCCACCATTAGCACTTAGAGAAGGATTACTTCTATTCAATCCAGCTACCTGGGAGCCTATGTTGCATCATTGGCGCCATCCGAAACTATCATGCAAGGAAAACAACACATTTCACTACCTATGTCTGATTCACCTTTCAGTTCGATCAATTTGATCCCAACATTCACACCACAAGAAATGACGTCAACAAGTACCAACCATCTAACAAAAAAACCCTCAATCAGTTTCACATACTTCTTCACCACAAGATGTAAATACTAACAGGGGGTCAAATAAGCAATTGCATGCCTAAAAAAGAAAACTAAGGCAGACGAACTCGGTTACTATGGAAACGTCAAGTTGTTCAAGCACAACGGAGCCAAATATGTCCAAACAACCGTCAAAGTCATCCTCCAAACACAATGAAGTAGCCATGCAAGTCATGCTGCCCTCTTAAAACAACATTTAACAGCAGTAACCATGCCGATGCACTCAAGCGTACAATCTTACATACCAACGTCACCACCATTTCCATATGCACAATATCAAGCATTTTTCCTCGACCATCCTCACAACCATATACAACTTTAGGTATATTTGGAAATAAAGTCATACCATAAATCCAATGGAATAAACCAATCATGAATAATGAAACACCCGGAGATAAAACCTTGAATGTCAATCATTTTTGCGTTCTCCAATTATACAACTCACCCCTAATTAGAAGCACTCATGAATACCAATTACCAGTTGGTACAAACTTGCCCAGAATTTTGAAATACGATGGATTTGGGGACCCATATGATCACATTAAACACTATAAGTGAACTCTGGATGCCTAATACATAGATGAGAAGTATTGGTGCATATTCTTCCCGAATACATTGTCTAGACCATCGAGAGTATGGTATAAGAGCCTACATGTGGAAAGCATCTGAGATTTCAAACAATTACGTGAAGAATTTGTAGGATATTTTATGCAGCAGAGAAATCACACAACAGACGCTCAAGCCATCCTAGGTTTCCGAAAACAGGATGAAGAGTCACTACAAGACTACAGAACGGGTGGATAACATAGTTATAACTACATTCACCTACGCGCTACGCCTAAGATTTCTATTTAAAATACTAGTCGGTAAACCACCAAAATCAATAAAGGATATGATAGAGCGAGTCCATAGATTCATGAAGTAAGAGGAAGCAACATTAGAGAAAATGAAAAGTGACCAAAGAGATAGCAATACAATAACAACTCAAAGGAAGCCGAACACCCTATCTCAAAGGCTTTAATCAAGAAACCTAGGCCCGATTCCACATGGTATGTTTCAAAGAGAACTAGAAACCAAGGTATAAACCTTATAATTGAGAAATTTGACAAGAGGTCTTCGCTCTAAACAACTGGATAGCATTGCGCCAATGGAAACGAAGATCATGAACTCAGGGACGAGAGAAATATTTATGTTTAGGTTGGTGGAACGGTTAGAAGAAATTCAAGACTGGGATGGAGATAAAATCACTTTTGACAAGTGAGATTATCATAACAACAATCATTGATGAGACAAGCCTATTGTTATCAAAGGATTCATAGAGAAATGATACGCGAGTGATATATACATCAATAGTGGAAGCTCAACAGATGTCATGTATAAGAATTTCTATAAAAAACTTCAATGACAAGTACAAGAGAAGATAGAGCCACCAAAGGCGTATCTCATCAGCTTTGTCGGCCATAACATATGGCTGAAAGGAATAATCACTTTGACATTAATATTGGTAGACTATAACAAAGACATAAATGACAATCAACATATCATGTTTGTAGAGCCACCATAGGTGTATCTCATCAGCTTTTCCGGTCATAACATATGGCCGTAATGAATGATCACTTTGCCATTAACATTGGTAGACTATAACAAACACGAAAACAACACTCAAGCTATTAGGTTTGTTATCATTAATGCGTTATCACCTTATGGTATCATATTTGGGAGAACAAACATGCACAAGTTCCAAGTGATCGCCTTCACCATCCATGGAGTGGTGAAGTTTCATACAATATCAGGAATCGGTACAATCCCAAAAAATGAAAAAGCAGGAAAGATGGAACACGAATTTAAGAACGAAAATGGTCCTCATGTCGTGAAAAAATACAAAGGCGGCCTAAACTTGGAAGAGAAAAAGGAAGAAAAAGTGGACGAAAAAAAGCAATAGGGAAGAGGAGGACAATCAAATAAGGAATGTCCCCACTTATTTGAAAAAGTAACAATGAACGACAACTTATGCAAGATAAGTGAAGCCATCAAGACACTCGTAGAGGACTATACCTCTCCTAATAAATTAATAGGAAGTGTCGATCATAATTGTGGAATTCACGTGGACGATTAAGGTAAGGTCCAAAAACAAAAGTGTAGCGACCAAAATGCCAAAAGAAAGGCAGGAATGAGTAACAGGTATCCAGACGTAAGTAGTAATGAGGCAGAACAATGCCAAAGGAGACAACGAGATGAAATACCTCATTCAGATGATGAATGATGTGAATGTACAAGAAATTGGTGAAATGAGAATCCAATGCATGCGTAGACTGACTATGAAAATGAGAACTTCAAGAACAATCTATAACAGGAAACCAAAGAAAGAAGCTAGGTAAAATGAAGCCTACGTTCCTTTTCCCATAAAGAACGAATAAAAGACACACATAGACGATTATGGTGCTGACACAACATCCAAAGTAATGCTAATAGACTTGTAACACTCCAAAAATCAAAGAATTTAAAATTTTCAAAATCCATCATTTAACATCATGGTTTACAAAAGAGTCATTGTTTTCCAAAAACATTATTTCAAAATCAGAGTTTTCCCAAGGCCCAATGCCATAAAAACAGGACGCTGTGTACAATCATGCCTTTGCCTTCCAATGATCCTCGGAAGTACATGAAACCATAAACTAAAACTGTAAGCCAAAGCTCAGTGAGTTCCCCCAAAGTACCACTACACAAACATATAATCAAATAGATAACGGGTCTACAACCTCCTAGTTGTATTACCCCTGGCCCACAACCTCTCGGTTGGAATGCCACGACCCACAACCTTTTGGTTGAAATTCCCAATACATAACGGGTCCACAACCTCCTGGTTGGATTACCCCCGAACCAAAACCTTCCGGTTGGAATGTCCTAGCCCATAACCTTTTGGTTGGAATGCCCCGGTCTGTTGACTTACAACACAAAGCAGTACAGTCTCAACCCCACCATACCATGTCGACATGTACATAACAAATAAAATATACCCAACAACAGATAATCATATAACCAGTTAATAGACTAACAGACAGATCTACATATTTCTACTGTATAGAAACATCCTATATACCAGGATACATAACAAAAGGGGCCGGAATTGGTGCCTTCGACCCACAAGAACAGTGAGGAAACTCACTTCACAGTCTGTCGAATAGTCAAACAATACACTGCTCTAAATACCAGCTCTACATGTCACATATTCAACAGATAGAGACTAAGGCTTAACTATAGCTCAAAATACCCAAAGTACCCCTTAAGTCAAACTTGGTCAACCCTGGTCAAAGTCAAAGTCAACGGTCAAGGCCAAAAAGTAAATACCCTATCCCAGCGGAGTATGCCCTGCGTACCAAGAGAGTATGCCCAACGTATTCTGATGCTGACCAAAAGCGGGGCGCTGACCGCGTACGCGCAACGTACCTCCAGGTATGCCCAACGTACGCAACCCAGTCGCAAAATCTCCTTAAGAGCTTATTCCATTAAGCCATTTCCGTCCAAAACTCAGATCCAATCCCAAAATGATGTCCTAAGTCATAAAGTTTCCTACTTTATGACTTTTCATGTCTATAAAATGCTAAATGACCAAAACCCTAAGTTCTTAACCTAATAAGACCATTTAACACATGCATGGGTTACATACAACACTTAAGATCATATTTTTATGCATCACTAACACTCTGAAATGTCTAAAAGGACGGATCAAATGACTTAGAGTAACCCATACTCATAATGCCAAGCTAATGAAACCATATGGTTAACAACTTCAAGGCTAACAATATCTTAAACAAATCATCATCAAGTTCAGAACTTTTTACCTTAAAATGATGCCAAATGGTGAGGAGATTCTGGATCTAAGATGCCTCACTCTCCCAAGGTAGTCTTCTCTTCTTCTCCTTCCTTCTTAAGCACCAAAAGTACCCTCAAAATCTCAAGAACACTCTCAAGGTGGGTTAGGGTTCTAGATTGACGAAATGGCAAGTGGAAGCTGAAGAGGGAATGGGAAATGAAGAGTTAATGATGTTTATATATGGACCAAAACCTAAAAATTAGGGTTTGGAAATCCTTTATGTACACAATGCGTATGCGGTGTACGCCCAATGTACTAAGGTCCGCCCTAGTACGCCCAACAAACTGGGTCTTTGGCCAAAATCACCAAAATGCCACTAAGGGCCAAAATGCAATCATTTCTCATACTAAAGGGGTTTAAAGGTAAATACTTGAAAAATCAAGATGTTACAATTCTCCCTACTTAAAACAGACTTCGTCCTCGAAGTCTGCTGCTGCAACTAACTCAGGGTAGCATTCCCGCATCTCCACATCGGGCGACTTAGACGGTCTTCCCTGGAACCCGATCCGAACCAAAAGTCGGCTCATTCAGGCGACTACCTTCCCAAACTATCCTTAACCCAATATTAAAAAAAGCCCACACCACGACCAATAACAAATCCTTAACCCAACAACTTTTACCATTGAAGAAAACCATCATAATTCTCCCAAATCCAGAAATCCATTACCTCGAATGACTCTCAAGTGAGCAAAACTATCTCGAAACGCAGTTACTACGACTTCTCCTGACAATCCGAACCATACGGGCCCCTTCCGGCCCTGAATTACCTTGCTGATACCACTGGAAAATAGGACTCCTGACTATTCACTGATGTTGGACCCTTTATCCAAAAACAAGGCGACTCCCAACACGAGCCTCAACTAGATAACCGCTATACATAAACACGTACAAAGCCAACATATTCCACAACTTCCTAGCTATAACACTTAACTTCTAGCAAGAGCCATAGAGCCGGGGACTCTCAAAATTAAAATCACCGAATTGACTCTAACGATATGCCTCCCGAGACCGGAACCTATCAGATCTAAACTTCAAAACCCATATTCCAGGACTGATGTTCATCCATTCGTTGAACCCACCCCTTGTCCTTGACTAAGAACACCACCAAACATGCGAAATAAAGTACTAAAAACACATCTATCACAAATTTCAACCAATTCTGAATCCATAAGATGTACCCAAACCTTAAATATACCCTTGACTCCCTAACACACCATTACCAACCACTGCTCCTACGTGCAAAGATGATCAATCCAAGAGTTTCCATATTATATCCACCCTTATTAGTTCAGGTGTACCCCCACCTGGAAAATCACTCGAGACATTCACAATGAACTTCATGACTCGAGACTCCATAACCGATACCCAACTTTGGTAACCAAACCCCTAATAAAAAATCGCAAACAAACGGGATCTATAATGTAAACACTCCGCAAGAGACTTTCTGATGCACGAATGATACTCCCAACAACCCTTAACTGCCTACTTTATCCAAAGCAGCTGGTTCGTGAGTCTCCCGACTTCCAAAAATGCACCAAAACCGAAGGTACCACATGCAAAAGAGATGAATAATCATGATCACATGGCCCACATCCTATACCTGGAATGCTCCCAGTATTACATCGATCTTGTCGACATTCCATCACTCGCTTGAAAACTCACAACCAGCACCACGAGACCTAAAGATACTCAACCTCAATGCACCGTCTTGCAAGAACCCAATCAACGTCCCTATCAACGCCAACCGAGTGCAACAATGCCATACTCTTTCACCACACAAAATTCATTTCACAGTACTAGTTGCTACCAATTCAAAATCCGACGAAAACATGGTCACACACAACCCTAGAATGGGATAGGCGGTCGCACTCTTGATCCAATTCAAAGGCTATAACCCAAACAAGAGCCATGCATATAATTCGAACCAAGTGCTCCATTGCTATCTTGCTCAACCCACATACACCCCTCATGACAATATCCAATGAACTTGCCACAAAACACACCCTTAGGGAACCCATAACCTTACCCAAAATGGGTGAAGTACCAGAGTCTTAATGAAATGACGAATCTAAAACATTAATAGAAGACATTTTCGCGAACGATTGAAACAAGACCCCATACCTTGATTGAGACTGAACAAACCCCATCAATACGTAACTATCTCGATAAAACTTTTAAGGTTATCCAAAAATGTTGCTAAGACTCTAGTCGGATCCCTCCAAATACCAACCCTGCTAGCACGACAAGCCCAAAAATTAGATTCCACGTAGACCTAATGTCCTATCCGGAAAACTGAGCAACACTGCCCCAAATTCTAGACTCCCAATTACCAAGGACATCTTCCAAAATTGTGCCGATCTTGTCAATAAGTTGATGAATCCATTGAAATCCAACTGATATAACTCAAAACTTCCGAAGAACCTCCGCTTGATGATGCATGAAATGGCTAATGATCGAGAATGCATTAACACCTAATCCAGAGAACCACAACCCATGCAGAGCTGAACATACCCATCTCTGAAGTTGATTTACTGATCGACAACTGCCCAATCCAGACTGCAAATAGCATTCCATACAACAAGCTGACAAGTCCCTCAACAACTGATACTCAACCTGAGTGATCCTAACACATCCTCATCTATTCATTGGCATCCCAAAAGGAACCAATGGCTACAACAAGCTCCTTGACCAACTACCTCTTGCTACGAGACAACTCGTGTATTTCCTGAACCCATACATCCAATAGCCACTTGCTCTACACCCCTGACTTGACCAAATCTCAAACTGAAATCCCGCATACCCAAGCCGCAGATCCCTACGAACTATTCTTCCGACGCCACCAACTCAAGCATATTGATAATCCTACAAGCATAATAACTAATTCTCCCCCACTTAGGGTTCGAACTACCATCCACTGGTATTGTAACCAAACCATATTTCAATCCGGCTCAACTAGGTACAAACCATCCCTGACTCTTGGAATGTATAACACATGCAAGATGATCTTCTAGACAAGGACCAAACAACCATAAGAGGTTTTGAATCTTAGATGAAGACCTCAGAGATTTCCAACCATAACCACCTTTAACATTAAGGATTCCATGCAATTGCATAAGCAAAACACTAACTTACTATCCAAAACATACACTCCTTGCCTGCAATCCCAATCGTCAATCCATTGCAAAATCGTCCATAAATACCAAAAGACATCATTCTCATAGTCGGGATACATCAGAGACAACAAAAGTTGTCATTCCCGGTTCGTCTGAAACCATCAGCTAGCACCTGACCTGCCTATATCCCAAGAAGCAAACCCTTGGTCTCATCATGAGGCATCCATACCACAACAATCCTCCTACACATTCCCACACTGTCATACTGCCGCCAAACACCATTTCCAACTAGCCCCATGCTGGGTTTACATACCAACTCTGAAGATCACATGCTTGCTCTATCTTTCCTTTAAACCCATCAAGCTGGAAGGACATCACCCTGCCATGGATAGTGACCTTCCAATCCATCTGTCCACCACTCAGCTTCCAGCTGCAATCCTTAAGTTGATTATAACAATTGTTCCCTTCTTGAGTCCTGTGACTCAATACACGACCTCGAGCAAGGCCCTTGAGACTTCAAAAATAACTAACTCACCTAGCTCTGCACCATTCAAACCCAACTGACATGACCACTAAGGCCCTAAACAATCACCAGTCCCATTCTCATGCCTGAACAACCATAACACAAAAGGCTAACAGATATGGAAACATTGACACGAATCATGGTATCGAACCATGCTATCTTCCCCAGTAGCCATGTCAGCTGTCTTCCCCCTCACAGTCTGCAAAGCTGCAGTTCACTTCTCGAACTTGGTAATTAGCCTGCCAATGATCCGATCCACGATATCCGATAATTCTTTCTACAATATCTGTGAAACCTTAATGGTAATAATCTCTGAATCTGATCAATAATCCACTTCGGCCTATCCTATCCATTAGCTCCAAATCCTGAATCAGATCCCCTCGTGAGCTCCCTACTGAATCGAATAAAAACGCATCATAATGACACAATAAACATTGCTACAACCACATAACGAAACTACCCCTCGGGGTTTGTGACTTCCTTGTGACGCGTACGGGTCCTGTGCTTTCAGTAGTACGGGCCCATACTACCTTCCACACCTACCAATATTTGTCTCCAGGATCATCACAACCACCCAACCTAATACAAAAACCACGATACGCATACAACCTATCCTCACTCCCTAGAGAGCGGCTAATCACGCCTCGTATGGCCGGCTACTCATACACCCACTTGGCCATAATGACACTCCCAACAATTGCTAAAAAGCGTTCCATGAACTCCCTAGGCTATCCTAGGATCCACTCCTCACCCTACCATCAACTGCTAAACGATCCTCATTGGTGTCATTTAACTATTGTATTAATACAATCACATGCAACATAACTTAAATAATATTAGATTAAAAGATTCAATCCTACAACGGTTGGACTTAGACAAGAGCTGCGCAAATGGACCAAATCCTTCACTTTAAAATTATTTAACCCATGTAGCATGTGACTTCACATATTCGATTAATAGTTAATTCACACCCGAAAGAGTCCTACAATCAATAATCAAGAAAACTCTATAGGAATTAAGGCATCATATATCAGACAATTCTATCATGCAATTTCTGAAGATCCCTATCCTACAACTAGCATGATGTTCTAACATAAACATAATATCAAATAACGGTGTGGGTAATTTGGGGTATACTTTCTTGCTCCGGATGATCGTACACATAGCATCCTTCCTTGGTTGTTTTTGAAAATAGTTTTGAAAACCATTTAAAAACTTTTGCAGTTCCCTATTTTGAGTCTGGATTTACACGAATGTTCATCTAATTCTCTCAAACCAAGGCTCCGATACTAACTTGTAACACTCCAAAAACCAAAGAATTTAAAATTTTCAAAATCCATCATTTACACATCATGGTTTACAAAAGAGTCATTGTTTTGTAAAAACATTATTTCAAAATCAGAATTTTCCCAAGACCCAATGCCATAAAACAGGAAGTTGTGTACAATCACACATTCGCCTTCCCATGATCCTCGGAAGTACCTGAAACCATAAACTAAAACTGTAAGCCAAATATTAGTGAATTCCCCCAAAGTACCACCACGCAAACATATAATCAAATAGATAACGGGTCCACAACCTCCTGGTTGGATTACCCCTGGCCCACAACCTCTCGGTTAGAATGCCCCGACCCACAACCTTTTGGTTGAAATGCCCAATACATAACGGGTCCACAACCTCTTGGTTGGATTACCCCCGACCCAAAACCTTCCGGTTGGAATGCCCTAGCTCACAACCTTTCGGTTGGAATGCCCCGGTTTGTTGACTTACAACACAAAGCAATACAGTCTCAACCCCACCATACCATGTCGACATGTACATAACAAATAAAATATATCCAACAACAGATAATCATATAACCAGTTAATAGACTAACAGACAGATCTACGGATTTCTACTGTATAGAAACATCCTATATATCAGGATACATAACAAAAGGGCAGGAATTGGTGCCTTCGACTCACAAGAACAGTGAGGAAACTCACTTCACAGTCTGTCGAATAGTCAAACAATACACTGCTCTAAATACCAGCTCTACATGTCACCTATTCAACAGATAGAGACCAAGGCTTAACTATAGCTCAAAATACCCAAAGTACCCCTTAAGTCAAACTTGGTCAACCCTGGTCAAAGTCAAAGTCAACGGTCAAGGCCCACGACCGGCCCACAAGTCAATACCCCTTCCCAACAGAGTACGCCCTGCATACCAAGAGAGTACGCCCATCATACTCTGATGTTGACCAAAAGCAGGGCGCTGAATGCGTACGCTCAACGTACCTCCAGGTACACCCAGCGTACGCAGCCCAGTCCCAAAATCTCCTTAAGAGCTTGTTCCATTAAGCCCTTCCATCCAAAACTCAGATCCAAGCCCAAAATGATGTCCTAAGTCACAAAGTTTCCAACTTTATGACTTTTCGTGGCTATAAAGTGCTAAATGACCAAAACCCTAAGTTCTTAACCCAATAAGACCTTCTAATACATGCATGGGTTACATACAATACTCAAGATCATATTTTTATGCATCACAACACTCTGAAATGTCTAAAAGGACAACCCAAATGACTTAGAGTAACCCATACTCATAATGCCAAGCTAATGGAACCAAAATGTTCACAACTACATGGTTAACAAGATCTTAAACAAATAATCATCAAGTTCAGAGCTTTTTACCTTAAAATGATGCCAAATGGTGAGGAGATTCTGGATCTAAGATGCCTCACTCTCCCAAGGTAGTCTTCTCTTCTTCTCCTTCCTTCTTAAGCACTAAAAGTACCCTAAAAAGCTCAAGAACACTCTCAAGGTGGGTTAGGGTTCTAGATAGACAAAATGGCAAGTGGAGGCTGAAGAGGGAATGGGAAAGGAGGAGTTGATGATGTTTATATATGGACCAAACCCTAAAAATTAGGGTTTGGGAATCCTTCACGTATTCCATGCCTATGCGGTGTACACCAACATACTAAGGTCTGCCCTAATACGCCCAACGTACTAGGTCTTTGGCCAAAATCACCAAAATACCATTAAGGGCGAAAATGTAGCCAGTTCTCTTACCAAGGGGTTGGGTTTAAAGGTAAATACTTGAAAAATCTGGATGTTACAAGACTAGAACCGGAGGCAACTACAATTTCAAAGCAACAAGTCTTTACCACAAGCAACATATCGGAAAAAGCTTACATGGTCGGTATTCAGGAATAGTGACATCAATCTTGATTATGCAATCATGTAAGACTAGGAATCAAACGATTATGTCCATAATCAATGAAACAATTATTACTAGTAATACGGATTACCTAATACTATGTAATATAATCCCAAGATTATATATGTCGAACATAGCTACCCGATAGATAGGAATGCAATAATCACTCTCTAAGTAGCCTGACCTGTCAACTACTTAAGAGTATGGGTCGATGACACATGCCGACCAAAGCTACTTGATATCTAAAATGCTATAATCACTATCTAAGTAGCATGGAATGCTAACTACTTAAGAGTATCACTCGATGACACATGTCGACCAAGGCTACCTGATAGCCAAAATGCAATAACCACTCTGTAAGTAACATGACCTAAAAACTACTTAAGAGTATGAATCGATAAAACATGCCGACCAAGGCTACCAGATAGCCAAAATGCAATAATCACTATCTAAGTAGCATGGTCTCCTAATTACTTAAGAGTATGGGTCGATGACACATGCCGACTAAGACTACCTAATAGCCGAAATGCAATAATTAATCCCAAAGTATCTTGGCTTGCCAACTACTCAAGAGTGTAGGTTAATACTACATACCGATTAAAGCTACACAACAACTAAATGTGATAATAGAATCACTTAGCCCGCCAATTATGTAAGAGCCCATTGAAACAAAAGATGAACAAATGTCAAGGAAACCATAAAAGTTAAAGGAAAATCCTTGAAATACCATTAAAAACCTATTATATCTTCATAACACTTGGACACATTAAGTAGCAATCTAAGATAAAGATTAGCTAGAAGAACTGCTTAGCAAGGTGCAAAGGCGATCCGACAGATAAAGACTGTAACATCCTAAAATTTAAGACTAGGTTATTAAATCAATTAAGAAAATAAATAAATGATTATTTATGTAAATAAATCTTTATGGGATAATCATATCATTAGTTGATATGAAGTTTAGAAAGTTAAAAGTGGAAATGACAACACTTCAAAAGTCCAAGGGCCAAAAGTGTCAGGTTGGCTAAGTGAGTTGACCAAAGGGTTGACTCAGTTAATGGAAGGGACTACAAAAGTTACATAATCGATGGAGAAGGACTTATTATGTCAAAACTTAATTTAAAACCACAAAGTATGAGTTTATAGTGGAAATTGGCAAAATGAGCAAACTAAAGGGACTAAATGTGAATAATGAAGGAAATAAGATGCACACTTTCTTCCCTCACTTATATCGGTCGTGTTTTACATGAAAGAGGAAGTGAAATGGCGATTCAAGCTCAAGAGAAACTGTAGTAGTCAATCCTTCTTGGTTCATTTGGTGCAAATTATAAAGAAATCAAGTGGCTTAAGACATACTTTCTTAGTCCCTTGGTGTAGAGTTCGAGTTTCATCTATGGAGTTGGAGTAATATTCGATTTTCATCTAATTTTATGATTGGGGTATTGGTTTTTAACCTCCCTTGGATAGTTTTTGATGATCCCAATCTCAATCCAATCATCCCATTGATGGATTTGAGGATTGGATGAAAACCCTCATGAACCCTAGAAATATAATTTGGGGATATTGAAATGAGTAAATTACACTAATGGTCCCTTTGGTTTGGGGTAACTTACGTTGTTTGGTCCCTAACTTCTTTTTTAACTCGAAAAGTCCCCATTGTTTGTTTTTATTGCATGTTTGGTCCCTGTCACAAAGACTCCATCACCATCGGCGCCTAACATAACACCCATCATCGGTTTCTGAAAATCTATCGATTTTGTCAAATGAAACCTAAATCTGCAGCTTGATGAACCTCAAATGTACAAACTTTAGCATCAAATCTGAAATCATACCTTGATAAACCTCAAAATCAAACCTCAAAAACAAAACCAATATCAAAATTTGGTAAAGAAAATAGATTTAAAACCTTTACAATCTTGATTTTTGAAACCTAGATGCTAAAAGGATCGATGAAGCAATAAGAAATAAGGAATATGGTTTAGCACCAGGAAGAGTAGAAGAGAAAAGATCGATAGAGGGCGGTGGTCCGATGGTGGTCGATGACTAGGGAATACTGACTCCCATCCGGTTCATAAATAATGCCTTTCATGCTTTTCAGAAACGCTTATCTGTGAGAAATCGATCTTCAGAAATCGAGTCTTAAAATTGCAATAACTGAAAGGTATCATGTAATCATTTGTGGGTGTATATGGTTCATCAGTGTTACAGAACGTTTTTCGATTCCCCATCGTGATTATCCGGAAAAACCATGTACCAACACCCATCGTATATGAGATTCTCGTTGGCAAGAAGATCGTTCAAAGGTGTATGGAGATCTTTAAGATTGAGAAGAGGGATATAAGGGTCGCCGAAGAGGGTAGGGTCGCCGACGAGGGTAAGGTCGCGGAGGAAGGAGGATTTCGACGTCTCTTGGTCTGGTGTCCAGTAGAGTTAAAGAAAAAAGAGAGATCGAGATTTAGGAGACTGAAGAGACGACGAGAAGAGTGAAGGGAAGGGTGGGTGTGGGACCCACTTTATTTAATAAATATTTTTAATAAATAAATAACAAATTAACATTAAAAAAATTAAAAAATAAATAAATAAGGGTACTTTAGTCATTTTATGTCTGATAAGGACCAAACGCGTAGCAAAAATACATCTTAGGGACTTTCCGAGTTAAAAAAAACATAGGGACCAAACGCACAAATTACCCCATACAACTGGGACTATTCGTGTAATTTACTCTATTGAAATTGATGATGAAATGGGATTGAATTCTATGACCTAGATGATATTTGATAGCAACAAATCCAATCGGAATGCTTAAATTCATCCATGATGGTAGAATATTGCATAAACATAGATTTTAGATGGTTTTGGGGAAATTGTGATGAAAACAATGGAATCCTTTTGTTTGTGAGCATTTTATGAGTATATGATAATCATAAACATGAGTTAATACTAATAAAATGATCTAAATGCAAAAACAAGAAGACATGAATGATCTTTACTTGAAATTATGGGATAGTTGATCATAAGAACATTTTGGTAAATCTATGGATAACTACATGATGATCAAAATATTAGAAGTTAATGAAATTCTTAAAAATTAATTGACACTCTAGATATGGAATTGGAACATAAACATGAAGGAATGCTAGTGAAGTTAGCTCTAGTGATTGTTTTGGCCCAAGGGTAATTTCAAGAACAAGGAATGTAATTGAGGATTTAATAGTTAATTTATGTACTTACAATGAGGTTATGTCACACCCCAAAACCAAGAACGGCGGAAACGTTCTGGGGTGGAGGACGTCATGTACAGTATCACAACAATGCATAATAGTAAAGACAAGCAACAACATCCATTGCATTAATATAATAATTGTAATACAAGCGTGTTCTGTATAGTTTGTAAGACACCAAAAGTATAATCAAAATAAAATATGAGTCTTGTATGTGCTCCATCTTCTCAAAAGCTTCATCTGTACCTGTCTACTGATGACCTGAGAATACAAGTTATTTTGAAAGAGTTTATCAGCATAAAGCTGGTGAGTTCATAAGTATTTAGTGTCATTGCTTGTATAAAAATGCTTGTAGTAATGTAATGTAGTAACTGTTATCAAATGTTTGTAAATAGTATACTCCCTAGAAAAAGCTATATTTTCTAGTAAAAAGTAGTCTTCTACCAAGACCCGATTGTTTGTATGTTTGTTCTTTCGTAAATGTAAGGGTTTTCCCCAGTGAAACTATCGTTATGAAAATATAGTTTACTTTAACGAGTATGTGACAGAGTCACAAAGTAATGAAATACAGACTCCAGGTAGTACTAAGTGTACAGTACGCCTCGGAGAGTCTAAAATAGTAACATGTAGACTCCATGTGGTATTAAATGAATAATATGCCTCGAAAAGTCTATTTTTGCCTCTAATTCTTAATTGGTTAATTAGAGGTTTGAATGTGAACTCGTATGTAACCACGCTAATCGACGGCTGAATATCTGATGACCCTCCAGGTCATATGTAGTGAGGTAACATTCTGTCACCCCTTGGCCTTTCGGCTCGGACTGTAGCTAACAGTCGGGATGTGGGAGTGTCTGTCCCGTATAGATCTATACACACAATGCCCGCTCCCCCTCCAGGAGACTCTGGTTACACGGTGATACCACTGTGAAGTGTCGTATCAAGAAGTAGTATGTCACATTCTAATTATAGAAATTAAAGGTTTGTATAGTATGCCATAGTGTAGTGATGTTTTCTTGTAGTAGTATATAGTGTATTCTCTTGTATATAGTATAGCATGCTTTCTTGTATAATGTATAGAGTGTTCTCTTGTAGAATATAAAGTGAGTATTGACTCATAACAGTACTGACTCTGGTAGGTGTCATTGTAATAGTAGTAGTGAGTAGTAATCCTTAACTATACCTATTATAGTTACATAGTAATGTTGGTTGCATGCCTTTGTTACACAAAGGTACTGAACTGAAGTGAAAACTATTATATCCAACACACACACACACACACACACATATATATATATATATATATATATATATATATATATGATATATAACTAAGAATTCAATGACATTCAGACATATAACAGAATACCCTAAGTCCACAATCAAACAAGGAACAGGAAATAAGGTGAGCTATCAGTCCTAAGTCCTTCAAGCCTTACTTATATAAATATATTGGTGTAGATATGGGTTTGAAAATAATGTAAGTTAAAAGAGTTCGAAAACAGTTTTAGCATTTAAAGAGTTTAATAAAAGGTTTGAAACACTTGAAAATCCATATGTTTGATAGTAATTTAAAAGCAATAGAAAATCTTTCTGTTTATTCTAGTTATTAATCACATGTGATTAAAGCAATAACTAGAAATGTTCAACTTGTATTCCCCCCATAAAAGCATTTAAAATCATTTCAAAGGTTAATTAAGGGGTATGAACTCACCTGCAGTGATTGGTTTGGATGGAAGTGCCGGATAGGATGCTAAGTGTCAAGTGAGGACTTGAACACACACACACGGATCCTATTTAACATATAATTACACATATATGAATACACTAATGTATATAACCACTAATGGTGATAGGGACATGCCTTAAGGACATAAAAACACTTAGAATTTAGTGTTACTAACTCATATGGTTGCACATAAGGGGTGTATGGCCCTATATTGGAGTGTAAGACCCCAAAAGCATGGGTTTTGTGTGTGTGCGGCCAGAGTGTGCGGCCAAACCTGTGTGCGGCCGTAAAATCACTATGAAGTGTGTCAAAACGTGTTTCCAAGCCTTAGGAATGTTCTAGTGAAGGTGCTTTGACCATTTCTTAGCCGGAATGGGAGTTTGTGGCTATTTTGGACCCTTAAAAGGGTGTGTGCGGTTGCACATGGCGTGTGCGGTCAGGTGTGTGCGTCCAGGCGTGTGTGCGGCCATACACTCCCATACAAACGTGTCCAAATCGATTTTCCAAGGCTTTGTGATGATCCTAAGAAGGTGTTTTGGTCGATGCTATGCTTGGATGAGTGTTTAAGCCCATTTTAGGACTAAAAGATGTGTGTGCGGTCACACATGATGTGTGTGCGGCCGTACACACATGAAGATCATCTAGAATGATGATTTCATGGATCAAACTCGAGGAAAAGGCTTTCAAACGTGTTGTAGTAGTGATCTAAGGGTGTTTACTTACTTGTTTTGATGATTGGAGAGGAAAACTTGAAGAGCTCTTGAGAGAGAATGTTCCAACTTTGAAGGAGTGTGAAAAGAGGTGTAAGGTTGACTTAGGGTCCCTTATATATGCTAGAGTGTGAGGCTGGGAGGGTGTGCGGTCGGCTGTGTGCGGCTGGCTGGCCGCACACTCGGGTGTGCGGCCGCACACACCTTGCTGGGTGTGTTTGGCCCGATTTAGTGATGCTACACACATTCTCACCCTTCCTATGACTCATATCAAGGTTATATTAAGCCTAAAACATCCATAAAGACCCAAAACTTCATTACAAAATAGCAAAAACGAGGTTAACTTTGATAAAAATGAAGAATGTACAAGTTAGAAATTTCGGGTTGTCACATCATCCCCCCGTTAGAGGGAATTTCGTCCCGAAATTAGAGTTCAAGCAACTAAGTTATTACAAATAACTAAGTAAAAAATATGAGGATATTTAAGCTTCATTTGATCCTCGCGCTCCCAAGTGAATTCCGGTCCTCGCTTGGCGTTCCAGCGAACCTTCACAATTGGGATACGGCTTTGTTTGGTTCGTTTGACCTCTCGGTCCATGATCTCTACTGGTTCTTCCACGAAGTTGAGGCTATCGTTGATCTCAATCTCGTCGAGTGGGATTACAAGAGTCTCGTCGGATAGACACTTTTTCAAGTTCGAGACGTGGAAGGTAGGATGCACGTTACTAAGTTCGCGGGGTAAGTTGAGTTTGTAAGGTACGGGGCCGATTCTAGCGAGAATCTCGAAAGGCCCTATGTATCTTGGATTTAGCTTTCCACGCTTCCCGAAGCGTATCAAGCCCTTCCAGGGTGAGACTTTCAAAAGGACTCGGTCTCCCACCTGCAATTCCAAAGGTTTCCTTCGTTTGTCTGCGTAGCATTTCTGTCGGTCTCTAGAGGCTTTCAATCGTTCACGAATCTGAACGATATTCTCTGTCGTTTCCCGAATGATCTCCGGACCTGTGAGAGTGCTGTCAGGAACTCGTCCTTTAGCTAACTGGGTGTCGCCCACCTCGGCCCAGCACAGAGGGGATCTGCACTTCCGGCCATAGAGGGCTTTAAATGGAGCAGCCTTTATGCTCGTGTGATAACTGTTGTTGTAGGAGAATTCAACAAGGGGTAAGTGAGTATCCCATGTCTTCCTAAAGTCGATCACACAGGCTAGTAGCATATCTTCCAAGGTTTGGATAGTTCTCTCACTTTGTCCGTCGGTCTGTGGATGGTAGGCTATACTCATGTCCAGCCTCGTTCCTACGGAGCTTTGTAATGACTGTCATAATCTCGAAGTGAATCTACTATCTCTGTCCGAGATAATGAATATGGGAACACCGTGCAGTCGTACAATCTCCCGTATGTATGTTCTTGTGAGCTTCTCCGTTTTGTCTGTTTCCTTGATGGGTAGGAAGTGTGCGGATTTGGTCAATATGTCGACGATGACCCAAATGGTATCAAGCCCACCCATTGTCTTGGGTAACTGCATTATGAAGTCCATAGTGATCCGCTCCCACTTCCATTTAGGTACCTCCGGTTGCTGAAGTAAACCTGATGGTTTCTGGTATTCGACCTTAACCTTTGCGCAAGTAAGGCATTTACTCACGAAGGTAGCAATTTCTGCTTTCATGTTAGGCCACCAGTATAGCTTTTTAAGATCCAGATATATCTTATCTGAACCTGGGTGGATGGAATATCGAGTGTTGTGTGCTTCCTTCATGACCAAGTCTCTGAAGCCACCGTGTCTCGGTGTCCAGATCCGGTCCATGAGATATAAGGCTCCGTCACCCTTGACTTCCAAGTTCTTATCCATTCCACGCAGGGATTCTCCCGCCACATTTTCAGGTTTCAAGGCTTCGAACTGAGCCTCCTTAATTTGTGCGGATAGATGCGAATGGATAGTCATTGGTAATGACTTGACTCTTCGACCAGAATATTCTTTCCGACTTAGGGCGTCTGCTACCACGTTGGCTTTACCCGGATGATAACGAATTTCACATTCGTAGTCATTAAGTAGCTCGACCCACCGTCGTTGTCTCATATTGAGCTCCTTCTGGTTGAAAATGTGTTGTAAGCTCTTGTGGTCTGTAAAGATAGTGCTTTTTGTACCATACAGGTAGTGTCTCCAGATCTTCAGAGCAAACACAACTACTCCTAGCTCAAGATCATGTGTGGTGTAGTTGACCTCGTGTGTCTTCAGCTGTCTTGAGGCGTAGACGATGACCTTACCTCATTGCATCAGAACACAGCCGAGCCCCTGGTTGGATGCATCGCAATATACCATGAAGTCTTCTATCCCTTCGGGGAGGGATAGTATCGGTGCAGTGCATAAGGCTCGCTTCAGCGTTTGGAACGCCTTCTCTTGTTTCTCTTCCCAGTCAAAGGCCACGCCTTTCTGGGTCAATTTAGTAAGGGGTTTCGCAATTCGAGAGAAGTTCTGAATGAACCTGCGGTAGTAGCCAGCGAGGCCTAGAAATTGACGAATTTCCGTAGGCGTCTTCGATGCTGACCAGTTCTCGATGGCTTTAATTTTGGAAGGGTCCACGTGGATTCCTTCTTCGCTAACCACGTGTCCCAAGAATTCGACTCTTCGGATCCAAAATTCACATTTAGAGAACTTCGCATAAAGCTTCTCTGATCGTAAGGTTCCTAGGACTTGTCGTAAATGATCACTATGTTCCTCCTTACTTCGAGAGTAGATAAGTATGTCATCGATGAAAACGATGACGAACTAATCCAAGTAAGGACGACATACCCTATTCATTAAGTCCATGAATACCGCGGGCACATTGGTCAATCCGAATGGCATCACTACGAACTCGTAGTGTCCGTAACGAGTTCAGAAGGCTGTTTTCGGTACATCCTCCTCAAGCACTCGTAACTGGTGATACCCGGACCTCAGATCAATCTTTGAAAAGTAACTCGCCCCTTGCAGCTGGTCGAATAAATCGTCTATGCGAGGTAGAGGGTAACGATTCTTGACTGTAAGCTTGTTGAGTTCCCTATATTCGATGCACATACGAAACGATCCGTCTTTCTTCTTGACGAACAAGACCGGAACCCCAGGGTGAGAAGCTTGGTCTTATAAAGCCCTTGCTGAGCAGTTCGTTAAGTTGACCTGATAGTTCTTGCATCTCTGCCGGTGCTAGACGATAGGGCGATTTGGCTACGGGAGTCGCTCCTGGAATTAAGTCGATTCGGAACTCGACTTGACGTTGCAGGGGTAACCCTGGGAGTTCTTCCGGAAAGACGTCGGGAAAATCACGTACTACAGGGAGGTCTTTTAGGTCTTTCGTTTTCCGGTTGGTATCGACAACGTGCGCCAGGAATGCACGATATTCCTTACGCAGGTACTTTTGGGCTTGAATACTCGAGATGCTACGAAGGCTCGTACTGGGTTTGTCTCCGTAGATCAACAAGGTTTCGTTATTCGGTAGGTTCATGCGGACTAATTTTTCGAAGCATAGAATATCGGCACGATGGAGACTTAACCAGTCCATGCCCACAATGACATCGAAACTCTTGATCGATACGGGTATGAGGTCGATCGGGAATGAATAGTTATCTAGCGTGAGGGTACAACCTATGTAAATCTCGTTAGAACTCTCTGTCTTGCCGTTAGCCATTTCTACGACGAAGGTTTCTTTTAGTGTTTGCGGTGATTGTTTAAGTAAGTGTTTAAATTTTTGGTTTACGAAGCTCCTCTCTGCCCCACTATCAAATAGGATACAAGCATAAGAGTTATCAAGAAGGAACGTACCCGTGACTACTGTGGGGTCTACCACAGCTTCATTGTGGCCAATTGCAAGTAGTCTTCCTGCTCCTCCCGCATTCCCAGCTTTTGGACAGTTTCTTTTGAAGTGCCCTGTCTCGCCGCACCCGTAGCAGGCTTGACTCACTCCTGTGCCGGGAACCTGGGTGATGGGTTTGGGTTGTGTTCTGCAAAACCGGGCGGTATGGCCCTTACGGTCGCAGTTAGTGCAGTGCATTTCACGGCAGGGGCTGTTATGATGGAAGGAGCACTTGGTGCACTTGGGTAGGTTCCCTGCATATGGTTTGGCTGGTACAGGGGCAACGGGGGTGGTGGCAGCATGGACAGCCACCGTCTGTTGTTTCTTGGAAGAGGGTTGATTTGATATGCCCTTCTTTCGGTCCCAACGCTTCCTTTTGTTGTCGGTCGCGTCGGTTGGTGCTGGGGCAGTAGTTGTGGTCGTTGTTGGAAAAGAAGGAGTCTCATGATCGATGAGCCTTTGGGCCAATTCCTTGGCACTATCAAAGGTCACAGGGTGTGATGCTAGAACGTTCCCTCGATATGGGGGTACCAGACCCCAGATGTATCTTTCAATTTTCTTGCTTTCGGTGGGGACCATGTTGGGACATAGGGTCACCAGGTCGCAGAACCTGGATGTATAAGCCACTATGTCGGAACCCTTCATTTTGAGGTTCCACAGTTCCTCCTCGAGCTTCTGAATTTCGCCCCTCGGGCAGTACTCCCTTGTCATAAGGTCCTTTAGTGTATCCCAGCCCATGGCGTTGGCTGTTACCAGTGAGAGTGATTTGACATGGCCATTCCACCACGTCAGGGCCCTTTCGGTGAAGGTGCAAGCATCGAACTTTATCTTGCTTCCTTCAGGGCATGAACACATCTCGAAGATTGCTTCTGTTCTTTCGATCCATTGGGATAGTGCGATGATCCCTCCAGTTCCATTGAAGTACGTAGGTTTACAGCTGATTAAGTCTTTATAGGTGCACTCCCGTGCACATGGATGGATTTCACCATGGCTGGAGTTTGTGCCAGTCCTCGTTCCACTAACACCACCAGAGTTTACTTGGGCCATGGTGGCGGTCACCGCTGCGGTCACAGCTGCCTGAAACATCACCGCATCGAACTGCAGAGGGGGTGGTGGTGGTGGAGTTTTATTAGCAGGTCTGCCCCTGGTCGGGCGAGGGCGAGGCGGCATCTTTTACTGAAAGTGGATGGAGATGATGATAATAGTAAGAATCAATTGTAAGTACGATGAGAATGTTTCATAGACTAAATCACCATAGTCTAACTATCAGATAGAGGTATAACAATAGAGTAGGGAATCACAAAAGTAAAGACTTTCCCATAGATTAGATTACTGCCAATATTACTGGTATTAATGATGTAAAATGAGTTCGGGAAAAATGACCTAACAGTAGGTCTTACATCAAACCATAAAGGAAAATGTTGGCAGCTTAGAAGTCTAGTTGGAGTACTTTCAAAGTTAGAAATGTTTACAGACAAGTGCTCCATAGGGCATGGAAAAGAAAGGCTATTCCTTAATCAAAAGAGAAAGATGAGTCGACATCTTCTACCGGCGGCAGGTATCCCTCGGGCGAACCCTCAGATCTGCCAGTTGACGTACAACTTCCTGAAGATGTCGCTCATGCGCCCTCTGACGCACTCGGAGTTCCATGACTTCGGCTCGGGATGCAGCTAACTGTTGCTGCAGAGTCTCATTAGTTCTCCTGGTCCTATCCATAGCCTCTTCGAGTCGGCGAATGCGGACTGTGTTAAGGCCAGAGTTTGTGTCAACTTGCATTACTCGGTCGATGGCTGCATGACCTTGCTCGACATTCCGAGCAATCCTGCGGACCACAATGGGCAGGACTCGGTCAGCTGGGCCTCCCTCGCTTATGTTGTAAAAGCTTCGGTCTCCGTTGAAAGGTAAGGGCTGACCCTGCTCATCACTCCATCGATTCAAGGTTGTTGCCCACAAGGGAGTGGGACCTTGAAATGCCGGACAGGGGTTGAGGTTTGGAATTGGAAATTCTTGGGGTAGGTTGTTGACCTCTGGTTCGGAGTCGGAGCCCTCCGAAAAGCCTTCTGTGAGGTGATCATCCAAAGGGATTGGGTGATCATCTTCTGGCTCATCATCAAGCCATCCACCAATGCCTTGGTTGGGATAATACGGATCGTCGGGGAGATGGAAGCCAGCCATGTTATCTACGCGAGAATGGGGAAAAGGATAGTTAATAGACGTACTGATGAAGATCCTTTTTAGTTGGCACCTAGGTAACTATAGTAACACAAAATACTCCTATAGTATTTTAGGTTTAAGTTCTGTTCTAATGTTCTTGTTGTAGTAGTGTTGGTAAGTTTTTAGACTTGTTGCAACACCACAATCATTCTTAGGCACATGCTAGTCACTCCTCGGAAAATATAGTTGATCGGGCTATATCCCCCCAGATTTGACTATAAGTCTGTAAGCCTAATCGTGTTGTTCAACAATCATAATACTTTTGTCCTGTTCTAGTATGATACTGACCCTGGTATGAATAGATGTATATATATACTTAGTTAAATATTTTATTATTTAAAAGTATATATTCTTGGTCAGAGTGTTTTAATCCCGTTGCGTTTATAGTTTGTATATCTTTTATGGGTTGATATACTCGATTCACTATAAACAGTGCTCTGATACCAATCTGTCACACCCCAAAACCAAGAACGGCGAAAACGTTCTGGGGTGAAGGACATCATGTACAGTATCACAACAATGCATAATAGTAAAGACAAGCAACAATATCCATTGCATTAATATAATAATTGTAATACAAGCGTGTTCTGTATAGTTTGTAAGACACCAAAAGTATAATCAAAATAAAAGATGAGTCTTGTATGTGCTCCATCTTCTCAAAAGCTTCATCTGTACCTGTCTATTGATGACCTGAGAATACAAGTTATTTTGAAAGAGTTTATCAGCATAAAGCTGGTGAGTTCATAAGTATTTAGTGTCATTGCTTGTATAAAAATGCTTGTAGTAATGTAATGTAGTAACTGTTATCAAATGTTTGTAAATAGTATACTCCCTAGAAAAACCTATATTTTCTAGTAAAAAGTAGTCTTCTACCAAGACCCGATTGTTTGTATGTTTGTTCTTTCGTAAATGTAAGGGTTTTCCCCAGTGAAACTATCGTTATGAAAATATAGTTTACTTTAATGAGTATGTGACAGAGTCACAAAGTAATGAAATACAGACTCCAGGTAGTACTAAGTGTACAGTACGCCTCGGAGAGTCTAAAATAGTAACATGTAGACTCCAGGTGGTATTAAATGAATAATATGCCTCGAAAAGTCTATTTTTGCCTTTAATTCTTAATTGGTTAATTAGAGGTTTGAATGTGAACTCGTATGTAACCATGCTAATCGACGACTGAATATCTGATGACCCTCCAGGTCATATGTAGTGAGGTAACATTCTGTCACCCCTTGGCCTTTCGGCTCGGACTGTAGCTAACAGTCGGGATGTGAGAGTGTCTGTCCCGTATAGATCTATACACACAATGCCCGCTCTCCCTCCAGGAGACTCTGGTTGCACGGTGATACCACTGTGAAGTGTCGTATCAAGAAGTAGTATGTCACATTCTAATTATAGAAATTAAAGGTTTGTATAGTATGCCATAGTGTAGTGATGTTTTCTTGTAGTAGTATATAGTGTATTCTCTTGTATATAGTATAGCATGTTTTCTTGTATAATGTATAGAGTGTTCTCTTGTAGAATATAAAGTGATTATTGACTCATAACAGTACTGACTCTGGTAGGTGTCATTGTAATAGTAGTAGTGAGTAGTAATCCTTAACTATACCTATTATAGTTACATAGTAATGTTGGTTGCATGCCTTTGTTACACAAAGGTACTGAACCGAAGTGAAAACTATTATATCCAACACATATATATGATATATAACTAAGAATTCAACGACATTCGGACAAATAACAGAATACCCTAAGTCCACAACCAAAAAAGGAACATGAAATAAGGTGAGCTATCAGTCCTAAGTCCTTCAAGCCTTACTTATATAAATATATTGGTGTAGATATGGGTTTGAAAATAATGTAAGTTAAAAGAGTTCGAAAACAGTTTTAGCATTTAAAGAGTTTAATAAAAGGTTTGAAACACTTGAAAATCCATATGTTTGATAGTAATTTAAAAGCAATAGAAAATCTTTCTGTTTATTCTAGTTATTAATCACATGTGATTAAAGCAATAACTAGAAATGTTCAACTTGTATTCCCCCCCATAAAAGCATTTAAAATCATTTCAAAGGTTAATTAAGGGGTATGAACTCACCTGCAGTGAGTGGTTTGGATGGAAGTGCCGGATAGGATGCTAAGTGTCAAGTGAGGACTTGAACACACACACAGATCCTATTTAACATATAATTACACATATATGAATACATTAATGTATATAACCACTAATGGTGATAGGGACATGCCTTAAGGACATAAAAACACTTAGAATTTAGTGTTACCAACTCATATGGTTGCATATAAGGGGTATATGGCCCTATATTGGAGTGTAAGACCCCAAAAGCATGGGTTTTGTGTGTGTGCGGCCAGAGTGTGCGGCCAAACCTGTGTGCGGCCGTACACTCACTATGAAGTGTGTCAAAACGTGTTTCCAAGCCTTAGGAATGTTCTAGTGAAGGTGCTTTGACCATTTCTTAGCCGGAATGGGAGTTTGTGGCTATTTTGGACCCTTAAAAGGGTGTGTGCGGTTGCACATGGCGTGTGCGGTCAGGTGTGTGCGGCCGGGCCTGTGTGCGGTCAGGTGTGTGCGGCCAGGCCTGTGTGCGGCCGTACACTCCCATACAAACGTGTCCAAATCGATTTTCCAAGGCTTTGTGATGATCCTAAGAAGGTGTTTTGGTCGATGCTATGCTTGGACGAGTGTTTAAGCCCATTTTAGGACCAAAAGATGTGTGTGCAGTCACACATGATGTGTGTGCGGCCGTACACACATGAAGATCATCTAGAATGATGATTTCATGGATCAAACTCGAGGAAAAGGCTTTTAAACGTGTTGTAGTAGTGATCTAAGGGTGTTTACTTACTTGTTTTGATGATTGGAGAGGAAAACTTGAAGAGCTCTTGAGAGAGAATGTTCCAGCTTTGAAGGAGTGTGAAAAGAGGTGTAAGGTTGACTTAGGGTCCCTTATATAGGCTAGAGTGTGAGGCTGGGAGGGTGTGCGGTCGGCTGTGTGCGGCTGGCTGGCCGCACACACCTTGCTGGGTGTGTTTGGCCCGATTTAGTGATGCTACACACATTCTCACCCTTCCTATGACTCATATCAAGGTTATATTAAGCCTAAAACATCCATAAAGACCCAAAACTTCATTACAAAATAGCAAAAACGAGGCTAACTTTGATAAAAATGAAGAATGTACAAGTTAGAAATTTCGGGTTGTCACAGGTTAATGGTGGTTTTATATACTTGAAAACATCCAATGATTTTTTGAATGACTTTCTAATAATTCACAATGGTTGGAATGCAAGGATGAGTAACTTAAGCTCTTAATCCTTTCAATTGTGTAATTTTGAGCATTATGAGCTTTTTTTATAGTGACGACTTAATGAATTAAGTTAAATGTTTTGAGATGATAAATCATCCTATAAATATATTTGGTAAGACATAAAAGTGGTTTAGAATGATTTTGGATGAGAACCTTGGTAATTAAGAGCTTAATTTCTAACTAGGATGCTTAGATGTCATTTTATGCTTTCCTATAGCCTTGATGACCTCAAAAGGTCTTAATTTTTAAATCATCATGATGATAAGGCTTAATTGAGTATTTGAGAAGTTGATAAAATTTATTCAGTCCTTAATTATGACTTGGTAAAGTTTGGTGGCCATTGGAGGTCTAGGGAACAAGTTACAAAGCTTTTAGCAAAATTCTGCACAAAAAGGTGACCTGAACTCGTGACATGAGGGCGTGTCACATAAGGCATGAACGACACATGGGAGTGTAAGTAATGACACGGGGGAATATCCTTTTGACATGGGGCATATCAAAAGTTCTGTTAAATGTGTTGTTTTCATGGAAAAACTAGTAAATGACCTCAGACCGCCCTTAAACTTTATATATACGCTAATAGGAAGTAAATAAGCTTATGGGGAATATCTAAATGTTAAAAACCTACGAGGGATATTTTGGTTATTTTAATGAATTATGTCCATATGTTATATATATATGTGGTGTTTGAGCGCGTTTCTCTAAGGAAATGAACTAAAAGAGGACTGACTAACTTTCTTGTGATTGAGGTGAGTACGTGCTGTAACTTTCCCACTTTGGGGTACATTAAAAAAAATTATTTTTAGATAATGAAGTACCAATTCTTTTATATATGAAACGTTTTGAAATGAATGTGTTAAATACTTTTGAAATGAATGTTTTGAAAGAATGTCTTGAAAGCAAAGAATGTTTTGAAAGTAAAAAACGTTTTGAAAGAACGAATGTTTTGATAAAGTGTTTGAAATGTTTGAAGTATAGATGTTTTAATTTTGAAATGAGTATTTTGATACTAATTTATGAAATTTGAAAATCATGGAAAGTAATGATAAACAAACAGAAAGTAATGACAAAAATTGGAAAGTAATGACAAGAATATATTGCTCGAGCCATGATGTCCTCGTAACAATATCTAGATGAATCTACTGCGGTGGTACCTCCCCTCCGTGAAGTAGATTTCCTGATTAGCATGATGCCTTGGTGGATTAATTTATTTTTTCCACCTTGGTCTATACTTGAGGGTATGCTAAGTATAAAAATGGCAATGGTTTATTACCATAATTATCCCTTAATGATAAAAAAGAATGGAATGTGGAAAGATGTCTTTTGAAATGAAATGATAAGATATAAAATGATATTTATGATGTGTATGAAAAGAGTTTTCTTTGAAATTTTTTGAAAAGGTTCATGGTCTAAAACTATGTTATGTTATGGATGAAATGATTTTTCATATAAATGCTTTGAAATGTTTTGGGTCACAAACCCACATAACTCACGAGACATTATTGTCTTACATATCTCCTTTTAGTGCCATGTATCCCAAGTTATATTCAAGGAGAAAGATAATAGATGGAAGTAGAAGTTATAACATAAAGGATGGAGTGGAGCTTGTTAACTTCCTTATTAATTGTATTAATATAATTCTTATTTGTATGGTTGTATTGATGCTTAATGGTAACACCCAATCTTTTAATTGTAAATATTTTTGTGAGACTGAGTTTTTTATTAAACGCTGGTTAATTCCGGAAAAGATTTTATTACCATAGCTTTTGAAAAATTTTGTAAATTTTGGGGTGTTACAGTTTGGTATCAGAGCTATTCAAATTGTTAACAATTAATTAGTTAGATCTGTATCCTGTTATCCCGTATGTTGCTTTGCTGTAGGGATTTGTTATATCTGTATCCTCTTATCGAGTATGTTGCGTTGCTGTAGTGATATGTAGAACTGTATGTTATATGTACTTGCTGGTTATCATCTAGTGGAGTGCCCTAGGGACTCCCTGTAGTTATGTAGGATAATATGAAAACTCTTGATCTAGGATTTCTTGCAAGTTCCTTGTTTGGTTGTGGATCTAGAGTAGGATCATCTGTTCGGGTGGCTATCTTACCTCTGGTTACTTATGGTTACACATTTCATGGAGTTTAGCTGGCAGCGGGATTGTATGCTGTGAGAGGACTAGTAGGTGGTAGTGAGCTGTATGATTGATGTTTTCCTGTATTATGTGCCTACTTGAACCTTGATTGTTTACATGTTGTGTTTGGTTGGGTTGAGGCGGTCCTGCTTTGTGCTGAAGGCCAAGATACCTAGTGCGGGCCGGCTGTAAGCTGTAGGCACGGAGGATCGGGTTGAGCGGTTGGGTTGAGGTGGTAATGCCAATAAACCTGGTATAGTTGGGCATTCCAATCTGATGAATGATTGGGCTCGTTTCTCGTTTATCTATATGGTTATGTGTGGTATTTTGGGGAAACTCAGTAAGCTTTATGCTTATCCAATTATTTATTGTTATAGGTATCATCGGTGTCTATGGGAAGGCGAAGGCGGGACTGTACACACTCATCAGCAACATTGAGTATTTCACGTTTTCTATGACACTCTGGTTTTTAATAAATGTAATTTGGAATAAACAGTTTTTCTTAATAATGGATTTATGAATTGGGAAGCTTTACCTTAATAAAAATGAAAAACTTTGGTTGATAAAAATGGGACGTTACAGAGATACTTCAGTTTCCAATATTTTTAAATGTTTTAAGGTTGCCTCGACATGAGAAAGGCACCATGACGTGGCGATTCAAGAAAGAAATCGTAGGTTCATTTAAGGCCGCCACGTCATGGTAGTATATGGCCACAGCATGGTAGCTGGAAAATGACAAAACCCTATTTCCAGGTTTTACTCCCTATTTAAAGCCAACAAACCCAAGAGCAAGCCAGACATAAGTTGTGGGCCAAGAAGGCAAGCCAAACTTATGTTGTGGGCTCGGGAGCAATCTAGACTTGAGCTGTGGGTCTGAAAGGCAAGCCAAACTCATGTTGTAGGCTCATGGGTAATCCAGTCCTATGACTGTGGACCCAACATGCATACTATTATATATTGTGTGTGGTGTTATTTTGGGGAAAAGTCACTAAGCTTTGGATTACAGTTTAAGTGTTATGTTTCAGGTACTTCGGATGACCGGGGCAAGGTGAATGCATGATCGTACACATACTTCGATGACATGTTTTTGGAGTTTTTATGATACATTGATTTTTGTGATATTTGTATTTGATACTTGGTTTCTTATCACCTGGGTTTTTGATTGAAACAATGGTTTTACTTATTTGAAAAATGAAAAATTTATCATGAATTTGGGATGTTACAAGTTGGTATTAGAGTCCTGGTTTAAGAGAATTGGATGCGCATTCGTGTGAATCCAGACTCAAACTATAGATATGTAAAGTTTTCAAAATTGATTTTAAAATTATTTTCAAAGTTATTTTCAAAGGTAACCAAAGAAGGATGAGATGTGTACGATCAGTCGGAGCAAGAAAGTATACCCTAGGATACCCACATTGTTATTTGCTTATGACAATTATGATAGAACTTCATGCAAGTTGTAGGCTAGGGATCCTTAGGAATTGCATGATAGAATTGCCTGATGTGCGATGCCTGATAGCCTATGAGAATCCATTGTAGACTAGATGGAATTGACATCATTACTGTAATTGCTTAGTGTGTGCATCATAGTCATACGTAACTAAGATTTTATAGGATGGGAATGTTTCATTTAGCCTTATTTCATGTTTCTTGTATGGTTGTGGGCTTAGGGTAGAATCAAGTATTCAAATTTATATGGAATCCAACGTTATGTATGATTAGCATGCACGAGCGGCTGCATGTTTGGTGGAAGTTTCATGAGTGGGTGTGGTTGAAGTAGGCCAACTTGAAAAGTGATTAACCACTCTTGAGAGAGTGAGTAGAGGTTGTATGCGTATCCTACTTGTTGGGTTTGTTTTTGGGTTGTTTATGATGATCCATTGAGACAAATACAAGTAGGTGTGGAAGGTAGTATGGGCCCATACTACTGGAAGCACCAGACCCTTACGCATAGCAAGGTAGCCACAAACGCTGAGGGTTTAGTCTTTCTGTGATGGTTGTAAGGGTATGAATTGTGGCATTTATAATATATTTTATTGGTTCATTTTCAGTATGGTGTACCTGAGAGGATCTAGTTCATGAGTTGGCGGCCCGGAGAGTCCAGGTTTGTCAGACAATGACATTCATGAGTTGATCGCCACTGAGGTGGCTCCTGCTATCCATTGTGCCATCCCTGAGGTTTTTAGGTCTATCAAGACCGCTATGATTGAGCTGTTTGATGAGTGGTATGCTGCTGTGGCTAAGGCTACTGCTGCTGCAACTACCGCAACTGTTGCTGCTGTAGGGGTTCAGGGGAGAGGATCATTCCAGTATCGAGACTTCAGCAACACAAAGCCCTCGGAGTTTAACGGGGTCAAGGACCCGATTGTGGCTATGAGGTGGATTTCGAATGTAGAGGACTGTTTCTTTACTTATTCCTATCTGGAGGACTGGAAGGTCAGGTGCGCTCTGAACCTTCTTTGACTACGCGCCAAGTACTATTGGAACCTGGTGACCGGTTCTTATACTCCTGAGCAGAGGACTGTTGTTACTTGGGAGCAATTCTAAGAGATGTTTCGCACTAGGTATGTTCCCCTGGTGGAAAGGTTGGCTCAGGAGTATCTAGATTTGAGGCAGACGACAAAGTCAGTAACAGAGATCACCAAGATGTTTATTGAGAGGGCTCTTCTCTATTCTGAGTATGCTGCTACGGAGCAGGCTTAGATGGCGCAATACTTGAGCATGCTCAAGATTGACATTCGACAATTTATGTCTACCCAACACTACAGTACCCTCTTCGAGATTCAGGATGCCACGCGGAGATGGGGATTAAGATTGATACTCAGACGAGGGAGCAGAGGTAAGCTCCCATTCAGCCATAACCTGCAGTGAAGTGGTTCAAGCCATATGATTCACAATCTGGGGGATAGAGGGGCCGTACTTGTGGTAAGTACGACAACGTTCATGAGGATGTTTTCCGATTTTCTTCTAGGTGCCAGAAATGTGGAAATGAGAGGTATTATACAAAGGATTCTTGTCAACAGGCCCCATTAGTGAGCACCCAAATTTGTTATCATTGTGAGTAGGTTGGTCATGTGAAGGCCAACTGTCCCTTATTAGCCGCCAGACCAATGCAAGCATTCTCCTCGACTACTTTGAGGATCATGGATGGACGACAGGGCATGGCGGAGCCCCCAAGGGCTCGAGTTCATGCTTTATAGCTCACAACGGAGGAGGCTAGGGCGGCGCCAGACGTCATTACTAGTATGTTTCCATTTATTATTCTGTCGAGATATTTATTGTATGCTCATGATTATATTTCTTCTAGGTACCTTCTTAGTGAATTCCTTGCCTGCTCTTGTGCTTTTTGACTCGGGTGTGAGCCGGTCCTTTGTGTCTCAGTCCTTCAGTAGGTGTTTTGATATGTCTCTTGGGAGTTGGAGTGCGCATTGCAAGTTTCCATCGCCAACGAGCATAATGTTTCTGCATCGAGCATTTTTTGAGACTGTATCTTGGAGATATTTGGGGTGCCCTATTCGATCAATTTGATTCCCATCCCTATCGGGGATGTGTGCGTGCCAGTAGGATGGATTGGTTGAGTAGATGTGGAGCCATGATCGACTGTGAGGGTAAGCGGGTAGTAGTTCGAACCCCAAATGGGGGAGAACTGATTATTTATGGAGAGGGTACCAGGGTTGGATCAACCTTTTGTTCTGCTGCCAGGGCTCAGTAGTATCCTCATTAACCCCTTATCTTGAGTATGTGGTTGACACTCGAGATGAGAAGGGGGTTTCTGTTTCAGATGTGCCTATGGTCAGAGAGTTTCTAGATGTATTTTTTTTAGGAATTACCCGGTGTGCCTCCTGCAAGACAAGTCGAGTTCAGGGTTGATTTGGTTCCTGACGTGGCCCCGATTGCTAAGGCGCCATACCATTTAGCACCACCTGAGATGCATGAGTTGTCCTCCCAGCTTCTGGAGCTGTTGGGTAAGCAGTTTATCAAACCAAGCAGTTTGCTTGGGGAGCGCTAATTTTGTTTGTAAAGAAGAAGGATGGTTCACATCGGATGTGCATTGATTACTGGGAACTGAACAAGTTGACAGTGAAGAACCATTACCCACTTTCGCGGATTGATGATCTCTTTGATCAGATGCAGGGTGCATCTTGGTTTTCTAAGATCGAGTTGAGGTCAGGGTATCATCAGATGAGAGTTAGAGAGGAGGATGTTGAGAATACTAAGTTTCAAACTCGTTATGGCCATTATGAGTTCGTGGTGACGTCGTTTGAGCTCACCAACGCACCGAAAACATTTATGGATTTGATGAACTGGGTGTGCAGGCTGATGCTTAATCATTCGATCCTTGTTTTTATCGATGATATCCTGGTCTATTCCAAGACTAATGGGCAACTTGAGGAGCACCTTCGAGAGCTTCTGGGATTTTTGATACGGGAGAGGCTTTATGCCAAGTTCTAAAAGTGTGAGTTTTAGTAACGGGAGGTCCAGTTCTTGGGACACCTCGTTAACTAGAACGAGGTTTTGGTCGACCCGGCCAAGATTGAGGAAATCATGCAGTGGGAGGTCCCGAAGTCTCCTTCAGAGATCAGGAGTTTCTTGGATTTAGCAGTGTATTATCGGAGATTCATTCAGGATTTCTCCAAGGTTGTTGTACCCCTTACTTGTCTGACGAGGAAGTGCGTGGATTTTTTCTGGGGGCCTGAGTAGCAGGCTGCATTCGAGACACTGAGAGATAAATTATATGAGGCCCCGGTGTTGACCCTTCCGTAGGGTGTGGAGGACTTTATGGTTTATTATGATGCTTATATCACCGGGTTGGGGGGTACTTATGAAACGATGGAGGGTTATTACGTATGCTTCGAGGCAACTAAAGCCGCATGAGGTTCAGTATCCAATGCTTGATCTGGAGTTGGGGGAGGTGGTGTTTGCCATCAGGATTTGGCGATATTATCTTTATTGGGTCCGATGTACCATCTACATGGATCACAAGAGTTTGAGGTATCTCATGGATCAGCCAGATCTGAATATGAGGCAACGTAGATGGCTTGACGTGGTCAAGGATTATGACATCAAGATTCTTTATCACCGGGGGAAAGCGAATGTAGTTGCTGATGCTTTGAGCCGCAAGTCGGCAAGTTCTTCCATTGGGAGCATGTGTATGAGGATTTCTATCGATTCACCGCTTCTGGTATTGATTAGGGAGGCTCAGGCCGATGGAATTAAGTAGGAAAACTGGAAGCAGGAGAGAATCCAGGGTGAGATTGACAAGTTTTCTTCTAATAGCCACAATGAAGTTTTGTATCGATCGGATACAATTCAAGTATAATTAATAAAGAACAAGTTAACTAAGCCAAATAAAGAACAAACAATGTAATGAACACAAACTAATAACAAAGATGTCTTTCACCAAGAAAGGGGTTGTTCTTCACCAAGAGAATGAATGTCACAAATAAGGTCACCAAGACGTTAACATTAGCGTTTCACCCTAATGTTGAATATATACTAAACTATACTAGTATATCCCTTCAATCAAGGGGTTGTATCTAATCTATATTAAGAACTAATCCTTATCACCAAGATATCGGATCTGCTATCCATTCTATACATATCAATATAACTACCTAATATACAAATATTACATAAGATCACTATCCAGACGCTGACGCTGATAAGGTCTTGAGGCACTGGAATTGATGTTGATGTTGGTGTTGGCGCTGGCGGTCAGCGTGTAAGGTGTTTGACTCATCGGTTCATAAGGTATGACCTTACATTTCCCCCATATCTGATGATGTCAAATATAATCTTTTTCAAAGGAGTCATCAAAAGAACCATTGTAGAATTTATCAGCTTCTTACCCACCTGAAATCATCAATTTGAAGATCTTCCAATCTTTTGCTAAGCTCAAGAAAAATCAGTAAACAACCAGTGTATCATAAGTGTATCATGAGTCTCAGCAGATATCTGCTCCTCCTTAGATTTAGCTCTTATCCGCTCTCCCTTAGATTTAGGTATTCTTTGGATCAGGCATATGTCTCTCCCCAGTTTTGACATTAGCAACATATATGGTACTGGAGGAAGTGATCAGTATATCAGAGTTACAACTGATAAATCAGTGAGTATGATATTTCTTGATAGTATGGGTTTTGAATTATCATTCACTGACATAGTATTGTGATATTTTATCAGTGTGTGTTTTCATATGCTGACTCATTAATCACTTTTATTAGAAGAAAAGGGCAAGAGTGGAATGATGCGTGTGATAAGTTGTGGTGTTTTAGCTTAACCATTGGCATAAAGTTTCAAACTTTTAACATTGTGTGGTATATCATAGTGAATCGTAAAGTTTTATTGAGAAGAATTAATGAGATAATAGAGTGTTTCAGTCATGCTAAGGTGGAATCAACGTGAATCATAAACAATGTCAGTTCATCAACAAGAAGTGGTTCAACTTTCGTATCATAGAGTTGAGTTACAGTCTAGAACTTTGAAGTTCACCGTCAATTCGTTCAATGGTACCATGTCATACCTCATACAAAGAGGTCAAGGACATGAATAACCCTTTGTCATTTAAGGACCATACAAGTATCTATTATGTTGATGACTATGCAATCAAGGTAAGCTATTGGGTTGCGCTTGATGTTTCAACAGAACATGAGACTTGATGCATACAACAATAATGCATCCAGGGACGAAGTCAGGTAAGAGATGATTAACCAAAAAATAAACACCCAACCCTTTCTATAATTTTATGATTTGGACCAGGCAATCTCACTTTGAAAGTTTAGATGATGCTAGGCAATCAGCGTGACGGGGTGACTCAATGTCATCTCAGTAGATGGTTTCGCTAATGAGATACTTAGATAGATTTAAGCATATACAACAACATGCTTCTAGGGACAATGATTTGTCAATAGTTACATAGTTGGCTTATGAAATGCCACTGTCAAATCATTTAAAATGATACAAGACAAAATAATAAATAATATAAGAGTACAAACAAAAAAGTTAGTCAAACAAAGAAAATATTCTAAAAGCAATATTTGTGCAGCCTTTTTAGAGGCTCTTTATGTAGCCTTTTTCAAAATAATCATATAGGTAGAAAATATTTTTAGTGGAATCACCAAAGAAAGATATTTTGAAATAAATACTCATTAATCAATTTCCTTTCTTTGAGATATCTGTCCTTCAAATCTGTCTATAAAAGAAAACACAATCAATAACAACCACATTAATACACAATACGACTCTCTACAAACCAAGAATGATGAAGCCATTTATCATTGAGATGTTGTAGATGGATTCTAAGCTTCATGTTCATCAAGAGAAAGAGAAGAATATGAACTAGTCTTTGTAACCAATGAGCTAAATGAATCTAATCCATGAAGCCAACGAGTTGACAAGATCAACAAGAGGGAACTTGAGGTTTTATTGGATTATGCGTCAGTAGATGAAAGTAAGACTCATTGTATTGATGGAGGAATCTTGTATCCATAACAGTGAGTGGAGGAAAGAAAGAGTATTGTCAACAAGAAAAAGACTTGATGCCAATATTCTTCTCAACAACTAGAGCATTCAGAACATTCTGGAAGGCTCCAGCTCTTTCTAACTCTGAAAGGAAGAGGTGCCGATTAATCCTAGATAGTCTTGAAAGATAGGTAATAGAGAAAAGTGAATACTTGTAAACATTAGAAGAAAACCTTAAGCAACCTATTTAAATTTCTAAAAACATAATAAAAGTAGCACTTGTTTTTGTGTTTTGAAAAAGCAAGTAGAAGCAAAGTTATTTCAAACAATTAAGTCATTGAAAGCATGCCAAGATCAACAATCAATTTGTTTAGAGTCTTCTCATCCAAAGCCTTAGTGAAAATCTTAGCTAGTTGATCAGTGGATGGAATGTAAAACAGCTCCACCTTTCCTTTATGAACAATGTCTCTGATGAAGTGATGACGAATGTCAATGTGCTTCATTTTGGAATGCTGCACTGGATTCTGTATCATATGAATGGCGCTGGTGTTGTCACAACAGATAGGAGTCTTTGAAAAGTGTAGACCATAATCTAAGAGTTGATTTTGAATCCATAGAATTTGAGCACATCACCTTCAAGTGGCTACATATTCAGCTTCAGTGGTAGAGCAAGCCACTAATGTCTGCTTCTTGTTGGACTAGCTCACCAATCTATCTCCAAGAATTTGAGCCCCTCCTGAAGTACTTTTACGATCAATACCACATCCACCATGATCGGAGTCAGTGTATCCCACCAGCTTGAACTCAGAATCGCGAGGATACCATAACCCAAGATTAGGTGTATGCTTTAAGTAATGAAAGATCCTCTTTACAGCGAGATGATGAGATTCCTTAGTACTGGCTTGATAACGTACACACAACATGGTAGCAAACATAATGCCAGGACGAATAGTAGTAAGATAGAGTAGTGATCCTATCATTCCTCGGTACAGGGTTGCATTCACATCAGTGCCAGTTGGACTATCATCAATAGACGCTGATGAGGACATTGGAGTCTTTACTGGCTTGCTATAAGAAAAACCAAACTTCTTCAACATGTCTGTAATGTATTTAGCTTGACAGACAAAAATTACAATTGTTTAACCTGCAAACCTAAAAAGAAAGTTAGTTCACCCATCATGTTCATCTCAAAATTCTTAGCCATGATCTCAGCGAATTCATAATTTAGTTTCTCATAAGTGGATCCAAAAATGATATCATTGACATACACTTGAGCAAGAATGATGTGATATCCTGAATGCTTGATGAACAAAGCGTTGTCAAATTTTCCTCGTTTGTATCCACTTTCAAGAAGATAACTCGCCAATGTGTCATACCACGCTCTAGGTGCCTACTTCAAACCATAGACAACTTTATCAAGACGATATACATGATTTGGAAATTCTTCACTTTCAAACCCTGGAGGCTGCTTTAGAAAGACTTCTTCTTGAATAATTCCATATAGTAAGGCATTCTTAACATCCATTTTCTAGATTTTGAAGTTCTTGAATGAAGCAAAAGTAAGAAACAAACGAATTGCTTCAAGTCAAGAAACAAGGGCAAATGTTTCATCATAGTCTAACCCTTCCAATTGATAAATCCTAGAGCCACAAATCTTGCTTTGCTTCTAATGATGATCCCATCTTCATCCATCTTGTTTCTGAATACCATACTGTAACGCCCCGATTCCCAGGTATTGTTTAAATAAGAATTTAATTTGTTTCAGGGCTTACTCGACGATTCGGTTGCCCTACTCGTCGAGTAGCAGCGGATTTGATACGCGTGTTTAGTGACCTACTCGCCGAGTCCATGAAGGGACTCGACGAGTAGGAGCTGGCAGATGAAACCCTAAATCCCGGGGTTTTGCACCCTATTTAAAGGAACCTCAGCCTCCCTTGGCCTCTTTACAGTCTTTGAGAGCTCAGTGAAACCCTAATTCGTGTGGTACTCTTCTTGGTGTGATTTAAGCATTGGAAAGAAGGTTGGCTAGGAGGGAAAAGCTTGAAGAGCAAAGGAGTTGAAGCAAGGAAGGTGTGGGAAGCAGAACTTACCTCAGCTAGCATCTTCTGGAGGTATCAAGTTGCAATCTTTACTTCCCTTTCCTTCTAGATCTCTTTTCTTTTGGATGAGTTTTAGGGTTTTATGGATTTTGAGTTGAGATGGGGAGCTATGGGCTAGATCTGAAGTTGTAAATTCAGATCTGGACCCTCCCTAAGTCCTAGAGTCATAAAGTTGCGGGTTTGGGGGTGATTGAGACCCTTCTTGTGCATGTAACCCCATTAAGAACTTAGAATTGCCATTAAGATCCTTTTTAGCCATGCATACACGTAAAGTTTGCAACTTTACGTGAAAAGCATGCTCTAGAAGCTTGGATCTGTAATTTGGAGCCATTGCATGGCTTAAATGAGTCTGTATGGCTTAAGAGCTGAAGGAACTCGGCGAGTCGCAAGGTTGACTCGGTGAGTCGTATGAAGATGGCCTTGAACTCGACGAGTTGGATGAGCAACTCGGCGAGACCGATGAAGATTACCATAAGACTCGACGAGTTGATGAACAACTCGGCAAGTCGGATGAGTTTTCTCCAGGACATGTATACGTGTGTATCCGTCGTGTTGCAAGAGGGAAACTCGACGGGTGGCCTTAGAATTGGATCAAGAATCGGAGGAACTCGACGAGTCACCTCGATGACTCGGCGAGTTGGAAAGTGCTTCAAGGAACTCGGCGAGTTAAGGTCAACATGGACTGTTGACCTTGACTGAGGACTTTGACTTTGACCAGGGGTTGACTAGTGGGTTATGGAATACCTTATAAGGTTAAGGACTTATGGGTATGATTATACTATGGTAATAGGTGGTGGAGTTTGTGGCAGTGATCCGAGGGTTGAAGTTTATCTACTGAGTCGACATCTGCAAGGTGAGTTATCCTCACTATACTAAGGGGTCTAAGGCACCAAGGCCGGCCCATTGGATATGTTATCCTAGCAGTGTTAGAGGTTGAGTACGAGTTAGTGTTGCATGCTAGTGGTTATGCCAGTTAGGTAGATCTGTAGGACTACCTGTGATGTTATGTGATTATTGCATGCTCAGTGGTTATGTTATGTGTTTGTTATATGGGATGTGTTGAGGTTGTACTGCTTCGTGCGGTAGCCAACAAACCCTAGGAGCATTCCAGTTACAGGCTAAGGGAGACTCATATTGTGGGCTCGGGAGCATTCCAGTTACGGGCTAAGGGAGACTCATACTGTGGGCTCGTGGGTATTACAGTCTGTAGGGTTGTGGACCCGTTATGTGGTGTTCTGTTCAGTTTGTTATGATATGTTATTGTTGACATGGTTATGTGGACTGTATGTGTATCGGTATTTTGGGGGTAACTCACTAAGCTTTCGGGGTTACAGTTTCAGTTTATTGTTTCAGGTACATCAGGGGATCGCGGCAAGGCGAAGGCATGATCGTACAGCTCCTCATATTATGTTTATGTTTCTGGGAATACTCTGATAAGTAATATTTTGAAAACAAAGTTGTAATGTTTTGATGAACTTGACATGTTTTAAAAGTTTAAATTGGTTTGAAATTTTTGGGTGTTACACATACGAGTGCCAATGATAGTTTTCCTTGCGGATTGGGAGCAAGAGTCCACACACGATGTCGTTCAAATTCATTCAACTCATACTACATAGCCTTGATCCAGTCAGATTCTTTCAGGGCATCAACGACATTATTTGGTTTAATCATTGAGACAAAATTCACAAAAATACAGAAGTTGTTGCTGACTTTGCTACGAGTGTGAATCCTAGAATTTACATCTCCGATGATTTGAGATTCATGCTGAATTGGAAGAATTCTAGGATTAGAACATTCATTCGTATTATTTGGAATAAAATATTCCTGATTAGATGGCTCAACTTCTTCAGAAACTAAGCTCTGATCTTCAGAGTTAGATTAGGAGTTGACAATTTGATCAACATTGGGAAAAACAGGCTCAGTGTCATTTGGCAAGAAATCATGAACAAGGTCTGAAGGACTGAAAGTGAGTTCATTCAGAATGGATGAAGGATGATCAATCCGATCATGAATGAATGAGTCTTCATCGAAAGTGACATGAGCAATTTCCTCAACAGTTTGCCTTGAAATATTGAATACCCTGAAAGCGTTAGATACATTAGAGTAACCTAAAAACACTCCCTCATCAACTTTAGCTTCAAACTTAGAGCGTTGATTTCTTTTATTCAAAATGTAACAAACACACCCAAACACATGAAAGTAAGAGATGTCAAGTTTCCTCCCCTTCAGTAGCTCATAGGGAGTTTTCCCATGACACTTAACAATGATGGAACGGTTTTGGGTATAACACGTTGTGTTGACAGCTTCAGCCCAAAATGACAGAGGAAAACCAGCTTCAACGACCATAGTTCTTCCAACTTCAATGAGAGTTATATTTCTTCTTTGAGCAATGCCATTTTATTGGGGAGTTCTAACAACAGAGAAGTTCTGAAAGATTCCTAAAATTGAGCAAAAGTCATCCATGGAGGAATTTCTAAATTCAGTTCCATGATCACTATATAATTTCCTGACTTTATGATCATAAAGAACTTCCCATTGCTTAATGAGTGAGATGATTTCATCAACAACATGACTCTTCTTCATTAAAATGACTACCCGGTTAAATCTTGAAAATTCATCCACAATAACGAGAGTATACTTCTTCCCAGCTCTTGACTTAATTAGGACCGGTCCAAAAAGGTCCATGTGGAGAAGATGAAGAGATTGATAGTAGAAGAACAAGATTTTGGCTTGAATGAGGACTTGGTTTTCTTTCCCTTTTCATATGCTGAGCACAATTTATCTTTGACAAATTGCATCTTAGGAATTCCTCTTACAAGTTGATTCCTAGAAATCTTTGATAGGATCTTGAAGTTCATGTGAGATAACCTGTTGTGCCACAACCAATTTATATGAGATTGAGCACAAAAGAAGAAGCAACGATGAAGAGAGTTGTCAGTAGAGAACATATCCAAGACATAAATGTCATTTTGTCGATTTGCAGTCAGAACAATGACATGCTTTTGATCAACTACCTTTCCTTCTCTTTTGTTAAAGTGAACTTCATAGCCAACATCACACAGTTGACTGATTGAAATGAATTTATGTTGAAGAGCTTTCACGTAAGAGACGTTCCTGAATACAACATAATTGCACTTGATGGTTCCATATCCCTTTGTAGCTCCCTTGCCATTATCTCTATATGTAACAACAGGACCATCCTTCTTTATGAAGTCTTCCAGAAGAGACTTGAATCCGGTCATATGTCTTGAGCAACCACTATCTAAATACCAAATATGTTCTTTACCCTGAAACTAAAATATACAATTAATATACACTGACCCATCTTGCAATGGGCCACTTAAGAAAATATATGATAACAAGCATCAGGGAGACAATTTAAAGAGTTTTCCCTTTTTCATCCACTTATCATTTTGAATCATGATGTCGTCAGCGCGAACAAAGTTTTTTTCAAAAGTACACTCGCTGACTTTGTAAGAAGCATCACCACATCAATAACAAACTCTGGTTCAATGATTCTTTCTTTTAACATTGGATTTTGGTTTATTTTTAACTGCTGAATTCGAAGAACTTTGATCATTTGATTTGATAATTCTTGCTTTAGTTCTAGACCAAGGAATCTGATCATTAATAATTCTCGTGACAATATAGTAAGAAGACGCCCAATTTTTTTAAAAATAAGTTGAATGCATCTAGCATGATCAACAACATTTTCTTTCTCAGATAGAAAAAAATTGTTGGTCAATGAGATACAAGTGTTTTCCTTTTTTAAAAGTGAAAGAGATTTTTCGAAAAAGGAGAGTTTTTCTTTGAGATTTTTTAATTCAATTTTGAGAGAAGATATTTCTTCACTTGAAACAGATAAATCGAAACACAAGTGATCGATCATGTCAGTTGTTCGATGTTTTTGTTGGAAGAATAGTTAACAATATTTTTACCTGATACGTTGAGGTTGATTCACAGTCAGACTTAAGGTCTATAGCATCTTGAGAAAGATTAGCGTCAAGAGTGCCAACGTTGTCATTCGGTTCATCGGGATAAGATTCAATGATCTGAGCCATGAGACACTTAGAACTTCGTCATCTGAGAGATTTTATTTATCAAAAGTAGATGATATGTGTTCATCATCTCTTGTGCAACTGAGCAGTTTTGAACCAAAAGATAAACAGAAAATGTGAGTGAGTTTCTAATAGTAACTCTCGTCTTTACATCGAGATTTAGCACCCTTTTTTCTTCATTGTTGTATCCAGACACAAATTTATTCTTTGGCTCGCTATTAGATGCACCATCATTGGGTGATTAATGCATAACGACGATGGGACCCTTGTTGATGATGTCATGCATTTCATAGTCCATGATCTCGAGAACGTCCATGGCTTTTGATTTCCAAGTAGTAAAGTTGACATAATTACTTGAGTGTATCAAAAACCTGCTCTGATACCAATTGAAGGTTTGTATCGATCAGATACACTTCAAGTATAAATAACAAAAAACAAGTTAACTAAACCAAATAAAGACCATAAAATGTAATGAACATGAATTAATCATAAAGATGTCTTTCACCAAGAAAGGGGTTGTTCTTCACCAAGATAGTGAATGTCACAAAGACGGTTACCAAGACATTAACATTAGGGTTTCACCCTAATGTTGAATATATACTAAACTATACTAGTATATCCCTTCAATCAAGGGATTGTATCTAATCTATAATAAGAACTGATCCTTATCACCAAGATATTAGATCTGCTATCTATTCTATACATATCAGTATAACTGCCTAATATACAAATATTACATAAGATCACTATCTAGATGCTGACTCTGATAAGGTCTTGAGGCGTTGGCGCTAATGCTGATGTTGGAGCTGTCACTGACAGTCAACGTGTAAGGTGTTTGACTCATCAGATTATAAGGTGTGACCTTACATGAAAATTGTTGACCCGGTATGGTTGGGTTTGGGTACCTGACTTTGGAAGGGTCATGCAGACTGTATTGGAGGAGGCAGATAAGTCCAAATTTTTGATACACACTGGAGCCACCAAGATGTATCGGGGTTTGAGGCCCAGTTACTGGTGGTCGTGCATGAAGAGGGAGATAGCGTGGTATGTTGAGGGGTGCTTGAACTTCCAGATGGTCAAGGTCAAGCACCAGAGGCCGCTTGACAAGCTTTAGCCTTTGGAAGTTCCCATGTGGAAATAGGAACAGATCACCATGGATTTCATCACCAAGCTACCTCGGACGGCTAAACTATTTGATACGATATGGGTTATAGTGGATCGTCTGACCAATAGTGCGGACTTTCTAGCTATTCGGGAGAGCTCATCGGCCGAGAAATTGGTCGATGTATATGTGCGCGAGATTATCACCCGACATAGTGTTCCAGTTTCCATTGTATTTGACCGAGATGTTCGGTTCACTTCCCGATTTTGGTAGAGGTTCCACGAAGAACTGGGTACAAGATTGCACTTTAGCATTGCCTATCATTCACAGACTGACGGCCAGAGCGAGTGGACCATTCATACGCTCGAGGATATGTTGAGAGCCTGTGTTATCGATTTCGGTGGGATTTGGGACTCCAACCTTCCTATGGCTGAGTTTTCTTATAACAACAACCATCACTCCAGTATCGGTGCACTTCCTTTTAAGGTTCTTTACAGGAGGAAGTGTCGTACCCCAGTTTGTTGGGGAGAGGTCGGTCACAGGGTCATGGGAAAGACCGAGGTATTCTGTAACATCCCGGTTTCCAGGTATGAGATTTATTATTTCAAAAGTCAAGTTTTCCTTGGAACTCGTCAAGTTGATGGCCTCAACTCGACGTGTTGAAGAGCTTTAGGCCGCAAATCTTTTTGGACCAACTCGCCGAGTTGGAGAGGAAAACTCGACGAGTTGGCGGCTGGTTGTGAAACCCTAAATTTTAGGGTTTGCACCCTATATAATCTCCTTAAGCCCTTGAGGCTGATCTTTTATCAGCTTCCAAACCATAAGATCGGCCTTGTGAACCCTAATCTTCATTCCCTCTCATATTATGAGTTAGTGTGGCATTTTGGGAGCAAAAGAAGGAGAAGTTTGAGAGAAGGTGGCAAGGATCTAGCAAGCAAGCTCTTATTTACAGTTTGTCACTCTTTAGACCATTGTAAGTATTCAAGATTCGAATTTTTATCTATCTATGTAGCTAGATCTTGAGTTTGGTCCCTTTTCCTCCTTATTTTTGGGTGTTGCAATGGATGAGCTTCATAAAGTTTGCAACTTTATGAATCCCCAGGTCAAGGTGACATTGGAGTGGGTTAGATCTGGTCTTTTGCCAAGTTTTGATGCCATGCATGGAGTTTAGGTCATATTTCCCCTTTTTGGCTTATTTTTGGTTCAAGACATGCATGTCTATAAAGCACCCGTCTTTGGGACGTTTTTAGGGCTTGAGTCTCTTCAGGAAAAGTTGTGTTCCAGATCTCAAGGATTTTTGGGCTTAATGGTTAAGACTCTAAGTTTTCAAGTATTATGGAAGAGTTTTGAGCATTTGTAGTAGCCCCAAAGGATAAAGTTGGAAACTTTATCCTTTTAGACACATATGGAGTTTAGATCTGAGCCTTAAAGTCCATGAAATCGAGGAATCAACTATATGTGTTAACTTGGGGAAAACTCAGCGATTTGTCCAGACAACTCGACGAGTTGGCTAGGGTTTTCCCCGACTTCCTGAGTTCTGTAGAACTCGACGAGTCCAAGAGGTGCACTCGACGAATTGGGTCAACATGGACTGTTGACCTTGACCGTTGACTTTGACTTTGACTGTGGTTGACCAAGTTGGACTTTTGAGGGTATTTTGGGTATTTCGAGATTTTGACGGATTTGGTCACATGTTGGTTGTAGGCATTTGAGTCGGGAGCCGAGATTCAAAGTTAGATTTTATCAGTTCAGCTACTTGTGAGGTGAGTTTTCCTCACTGTACTTATGGGTCGAAGGCACCAATACCGACCCTTGGTTTGTTATCATGGTTATTGTATGAGTGAGTGTTGTAGTGATCTGTTAGATCTGAATCCTGGTAGATAGGATGATGCTATGCTTATTGATCTGTGCGATCTGTGTTTGTCTGTTGATTGATTATGTGTTTATGAGTTATGTATATGTCGACATGTGTGTGGTTGGGTTGAGGCGATCCTGCTTTGTGCTGAAGGCCAATAGACCCAGATCGGACCGGATAGACTGAAGGCCTGTAAGGTGGACCAGTCAGGCTGAAGGCCTGGAGAACGGTCCAGACAGGCTGAAGGCCCAGTGAGGCGGTCCAGACATGCTGAAGGTTCTGTATGCATGCTGTTGTGTGATAGTTTTGATTATGTATTGTGGTGGTATTTTGGGGAAGACTCACTAAGCTTTGGGCTTACAGTTTTGATTATGTTTCAGGTACCTCAGATGATCGCGGGAAGGTGAAGGCTTGATCGTGCACCTCCTCGTGTTTTGTGTTATGATTTCTAGGAAAACTCTGATGTGAAACTTATTTTGAAAACAATTTGTAATAAATGATGGTTTTGTGGTTATTTAAAAAGTTTAAAATTTTCAAGAATTTTTCGAATGTTACATATTCCTTCAGACAATAAAGATTATTCAACAGATCAGACAGAGGTTGCAGAGAACTCAGAGTCGGAAGAAAAGTTACGTTGACAGGCATCGATCCGAGTTGGAGTTTCAGGTCGACGACATGGTTTTACTGAAGGTATCACCCTGGAAGGGTGTAATACGCTTCAGGAAGAGGGACAAATTGGGGCCTCGATATATCGGGCCATTTCGAGTGATTGACTAGGTAGGCATGGTAGCCTCTTGGTTGGATTTGCCTGAGGAGCTCAGACAGATCCACAACACTTTTCATGTTTCTCAGCTACGAAAGTGTGTAGCTGATGATTTGGCAGTGGTTCCATTGGACGATATTCAGGTCGATGATAACTTGAACTACATTGACAAACCAGTGGCAATTATGGATAAGAAGTCGAATACCTTGCGTAACAAGGTGGTCCCACTGGTCAAGGTTTAGTGGCAGCATAAGAAGGGTTCTGAATGGACTTGGAAACCTGAAGCAGAGATGTGGGAGCACTACCCTAAGTTATTCACAACGTCGGACTTCGAGTACAAAGTCTGAATCAAGTGGGGGAGAATTGTAACATCCGAATCCCGAGGTACTTCAATTTCTAATATTTTTAAGCATTTTAAGATTGCCACGACGTGGGAAAGGCTACACGATGTGGCACTTCAAGAAAGAAATTTCGGGTTCATTTAATGCCACCATGACGTGGCAGTATATGGCCACGAGATGGCAGCTGACAAATGACAAAACCCTATTTCTGGGTTTTGCTCTATATTTAAAAGAATGAGGAGGCTAGGGTTTCCTCACCCTCAGCCTCTTTGAGATTTTGAAAACCCTAAACTCCTCCTTTGTTTAAACCTTGTTTTTAGTGCTTTTTGAACCCACTGAAGAAAGGAATAAGAAGAAGTGAGCTTAGAATTTGAAAGCAAGCCATCATCCTTTGTTGTAACAACATTCTGAACCCTTGTAAGTGTCCAAGACTCGATTTTTATCACGATAGGTGGTTGGATCTTGAGTTTTGTCCCTAAATCTTCATGTCCTTGATTATTGAGTAGTGAGATCTCATAAAGTTTGCAACTTTATGAATCTGTATGCCACTTAGGGCCTTTGATGCTTTGGATCTGGAGTAATATCAAGTTTTAGTATCATCCATGGGAGTTTTGGCCAAAAACCCTCATTTTGACCTAATAAAGTCCAAGACATACATTGGACATGCATGTATGGAAAGCAAGGGTTTTTATGTTGTTATGTAATGTTAGAAGTGATTCTGGAAGTATGGAACTATAAGCCTTCATGATTTAGTGCTTAATGAGTTAAGCCAAGTTGTGTTTTGCCCTTTCAAGAGCTAGGAAATGAGATCTCTATCTCTTAGTGGGTCTAAAGGAATAAAGTTGAAAACTTTATCCACTTGGACCTTTGAATGGACACGATCCGGGCTTTAGAGCCCTTAGGATCAAAGAAATTGACTTAATCTGTTAATTTGTTGGGAGCCTAGTGCCCACGACGTGGCTTAGGTTGCCACGACATGGAAACTGCGCTAAAGCCGTCTCTTTTGGCGATTTGCGGCCACGACGTGGCCAAGGAAGGCCACAGCGTGGCAAACAACTGGAGTTGACTTTGACGTTGACCGTTGACTATTAACTTTGACCAAGTTTGACTTTAGGTCATTTGGGGTATTTTGAGTAGTAGATTGAAGCCTGAGTCCCTGTTATATGTATAGGTGATCAGTAGAGGCACTATTTGTAGCAGTGATTCATTCAGCTATCTTTTCAGACTGTGAGGTGAGTTTTCCCTCATTGTACTTATGGGTCAAATGCACCAATGTCGGCCCGGTAGGTTATGTATCCTGGTTTTGGATGTTGATATGTTGTAATGATTTGTTTAGATCTGTATGTTTATATGTTGTTGTTATATATATTATCTGTTGCATATGTCGACATAGTGTAGGTGGGTTGATGTATTACTGCTCTGTACGGAAGCCACCAAACCCGAGAGCAAGCCAGCCATAAGTTGTGGGCCAAGAAGGCAAACCAGACTCATGTTGTGGGCTCAGGGGTAATCCAGTCCGATGACTGTGGACCCAACATGCATACTTTTATCTGTTGTGTATGGTGGTATTTTTTTTGGGGAAACTCTTTAAGTTTTGGCTTACAGTTTAAGTATTATTTTTCTGGTACTTCGGATGATCGGGGCAAGACGAATGCATGATCGTACACATCCTTCGGTGACATGTTTTTGGAGATTTTATGATACATTGATCTTTGGGATATTTGTATTTGATACTTGGTTTCTTATCACCTGAGTTTTTTGATTGAAACAACAATTTTATTTAATTGAAAAATGAAAAATTTTATCGTGAATTTGGAATGTTACAGATCCATTTTAGGTTGCATGTAACTTTAAAAGTTAAAAGAATTTCCGGATGTTCAATGATTTTGTAACTTAAAATTCCCAATAATTATTCTTGCAGTTTATATAAGATTCACGAATTAATGATGGATTAACAATATATTAATGATGAACTAGTGATGGATTAAAGTTAGATTATTGACGGATCAAAATTTTGGGCTCCTTCACAACATTGGCCATATGGGGTAGCACACTCGATACATTCTCATGGCCGGCCCTGCACATGGGCACTCAGTTAATCCATTCCATTTATGTATGTGTCGATTTCAGTCGTTCGGTTGTTCGAGTTGTCATTTTGTTCGAGTTATAATAGTTTGAGTTTATTTTAATTAGAATAGAAAATAAAACAAGAAAACTAATTTAAGAAAGGTATTAATTAAATAGTTATAGGTCACCGGAAAGGAATGAGTCTTGTTGGTTATTTATCAAAAGGTCAAATACAAGACCATTTATTCATATTTATATTCATCACACGACATAAAATTCTTCATTAGAAAAAATTACTCATTGTACTTGGACTTTGATCATACGTACACATCCAATGCATTGGATAAACCTAGTTTGAATTAATATTTTAATAATATGCATCTATTTCAAAAATAGGCCAAGTGTTTCGAAAGTCTTCGCGTTTACATTGAACATAAAAACATGTTATCTTTCAACCATTATAGACAAAAAATAAGAAAGTAACGGGATATCTAATCTTTATTAAAAAAAAACAAATGGTTATGCTTTTTGGAATCATGCCATATCAATTTTGTGGCACTCCACATATTCTCACTTAAACCTACTGTGATGTACCTTACTCTTAGTTTGGTCTCACTATTCTTTATCAGTTTCGAAAGCTTATAGGTCTAGCTAGTTGTATTGTCAGCCTTATCTTTTATTTGGTTTTAGTTATCTTATTTATTTTTTAATCCAATTTATTGTTTAGAAGACAGGATAAAGACTGCAGCCGCGAATCTAGAACCAAATTCAAAGTGATTCCTTATATTAATGAAACGGAAAAAAAATATGAAAATATAGGTTGTTTTGCAAAAATAAGATAGTTTCTTATGTTTTTTTATATATAATTATTGTATTAAAAAAGAAAAAAGGCAGGTCAATGAGTAGCTACACCCTGATAAAGAGGGACATGTACTATATTGTTGCATGCATTTTTCCATTGTTTTGGTTTCATTTTTAATTTTTTTAATGATTTTGCAATTCTAATGTTTTTATTTTAGCATGTGTATTAACATAATTTCATATGATCGACGGACTTATTTTATGAAAGATTAGAGATGAAACATAAATCTTGATTATGTTTCCAAATTTTGAATTTGACAAGCACAACATAGCATGACGTATAGCATATCTTAACATGACGATTCTTTACAACTTTCTATCAAAGTGGCTATATATCTATTTGTTTATATTTACCGAAAGTAAAATTCTTCTTGCACTTTCACCAACCTCTTCAATCCTCTTCCTCTTTCTCTCCTTATCACCATGAACCTCCAATCTCACCCCAAACAACTTTGGCCTTTCATCTTCCTCCTCTTCTTTCTTTGAGCTTGAGCTACTAGTGTACATACCAACCAAATCAATGAGCTCCTTGCACTTCTTTTTTATGCTCACAAGTTCCAAGCCCAAAACTTTATTTTCCTTCTTGAGCTTATGATTTTCATCCACGAGAATGTTGTACCCTGAGGATAAAGAATTACTGGATGAAGATCTTTGATCTTCATCTGATTCTTTCAGGGTTAATTGGGCGATTGGCCGAGGCTTGTTTATCCATGATTTCCTTCTTCGGATTTGACAGAGTTGTTCTTTATGACCTTTGTGAAACCTTTCGTTGCAGAATTCCCAACGGGTTGTTGAAGTTTTACGAAAACCCTATAAATACATCATAGAATTACGTCTCTACGTGAATATACAATTCAAAAGGAATTAAGTTGATTTTTTATGTAACTAACTTACTTTTTAACTTTAAACGATTTGATCATAAAAAAACACACATACATGCAATTTTTTTTTCTCTAAAAATATTATATAAAATAATTAACAATATGAAAAATATAATTATTATTACTATATGTGTTCTTCATTTCTAAATACTGTTGTCAACAGTTATGTATATATCTTTTAACTTATAAAAATACCATACTATTTAACATGACTTCCAAACCAATAATAAAAAATATTTGATGTAATTCGATTCATCTGATTAATTATCCAACCCACCAACTACTCTTATTCAAAGCTCATCAAAAGTCAAAGAAATTCTAGTTTCCCTGTATTGAAAATTATGCCTTACTTCACAATTTATCTAAATTATAAATATATTTTTCATGAAAAAAAAGGTAACTACAAAAATAAAATTGCATATTACAATCATTGTTTACATCTATACATAAAAATTATGATATGAATGATTATAATTTTAGCGAAGATGGTAAAACTACCGAAGAACAAGGAAAGAAATAGTAAGAGCGTGAACGAGGAGAAAGAGAGAGACATACGTAAGTATTGAGTTGGCGAATGAAGCTAGAGAAGTTGCTGTGTTTGAACAGTGTCGGAAGCAAGTCTCTGGCGAACTCCGCCGGCTGCCAAACCACGAACCCCATCCCGTCAGAATTCCATGACACGACGTGATCGGTGGCCGGATCATCAACCAGCATGTACGTCTTCAGGAGGAAGGGCGATGGAGACGACTTTGAGACAAAATCTACCAACAACTGAGCACCATGACTGTCGACGCAGCCACGTATCTCTGCCACCATAACTTTATCTAATTATCTACTTGTGTGCGCCTGTGTGTGTTTTAGGAAAGTTAACTTAGAAGAAGATAAAAAGAAGAAGAGCAGTTAAGAACTCCCAGTCCCAACAATAGAAACCCAACACGATTGATCCTCTGTAGTTCATGTGATCTTTACAATTCTCTAGACTTTCCACATAATACTCATCTTTTTCCCTCTCTTTCTCTGACTTGATATATAATATATTATATCTATACACACTAATACACTATCTGGAACTCTCACGAACTCTCTTGTGCGTAAGTGTGTGTAGGTGAAGATGAGAGAATATTGAAAAGGTTGAGACGTTAGCGCAAGGAAGACATAGGGCTCGACTTACCTTTCCTTGTGTGGTGTTATTTATATACATGAGTAGCTACAGATGTTCTTTTGATTAATAATCATGACATGATCATATTCCAACATACACACGTGTGTGTATATATATATATATATATATATATATATATATATATATATATATATATATATATATATATATATATATATATATAGGAAGAATCATTTGAGAACTCAAAGTTTCCCGAGAAACCGAGAACCAAACGAAGGCCGTTAGATCAAAATAATAGAAGGTTAGGATGATTTATGACATTTTTGTAAATAACTAGGGGAAAAAAGAGGCGGGAGCATCTTATTTCACATGAATTGGGGGCATTTTAGAGATAACCTAATGTCAAGCCTTTCCCCTTCCCCCGTTCTCTCTCTATCTCATCATCTCGCCTCTCTCCTACCTTCATCCCACCTCCAGCCATGAACACTCCCTAATGTCCAGCTCGTCGATGATTAATCGAAGAAACAACAGACCGACAGTGTGATTTGGATCAACAGATCGATTATATTCCCTTAATGTCGTCTCAATCGTCTAATCCCTGAAGAATTGAAGAAGAAGCTTCGGAAAATTTCTCCATCATCTTCTCGCAATGCTTTCGTCATTATCGCTATTTTGTTTATGTTATCGTCAACTGGTAAGTCTAATCCCTCCTCGAATTATCTCGTTTGCGATTCAACAGATCCTTTAGCTTTTTGTTACTCGGATCTCCAGCGAAATATGGAGGATTCATCGGAAAACAAATCGAACATATCATCTGATTCGTCTTCATCCGTGGCTGATTTCGGCGTATTGGAGAAAGTCAAACCATTTGCCGGTGATTCTGCCGTTGAATGGGTCGAATACGCTGTTCAACAGGCGATGATTACACAAAAAATCATAGCGGAAACCCTAGAATCGACAATATCTCTCACCAAATCACCAATCTTAAAGAATTCACTAATTAATCTTTTGACCTTAGTTTTATCATCTTCTTCAAAACTAGTTCCACTTTGATGAACTTCATTTTCTAGAGAGGCCACAGTGACAAGTGATAAATTAAGATTCTCATTCTCGGTTGACTGTATTGGAGTAATAATAGCATGATTCACATTACTCCCTGAAACAACATTTTCTTCTTCCAAAGGACGTGTGTTTATGAAGGATTAAAACCCGAGGGTAGAGAATAGTCCAATGAAAAGCCTATGTTAACAGTCATAGGGAATACCAAATCATTACAATTCACATGATTTTTGGAAATGTCCAATGCTGGATGCTCCACTTTGACAATACTAGGAACAACATTATTGGAAACATCAAGATTTTGAGAGTGTAAGGATTTTATATTGTTGACTGTAGCATGAGAGGAACACTGGGAATAACAGGAAACAACAGTTTGTTGATATTTTTATTGTTTGGTTTGCGTACTTCTGGCTCTTTTTCATGAATTGTATGAGGTAAAGTTCTTAAGTTAGTTAAACTTTTATTGCCTAAGTTTTCAGATGCGCTTCCAGATACATGTTCTTGCTTACAAACTTTAGAATTTCTACATTGTTTATATTTTACCCCTACATGCCAGTTTCTTGGCTCTTATTAATGGTAGAATTTATGGTTCTTTTATGCTCTCACTTGTTATTGCAGTTTTTTTTAACAATTATTGTGTCAATTCTCACCACAATTTACTTAACGCAGAATCTTCTCATGTCAATGCAGGTGTGGGGAAGTTTAATTACAAGAGACATTCATGTCTTTGTTTAGGTATCCAAAGTACAAGTCTTTGTTTGCTGCTGCCCTTGGTTCTGGGACCCAGTTATTTGCTCTGTAAGTAAACTAATTATTCCAAATTTTTAGTACAATATTCAATTCTCAATATTGATAACTTTTTTTTTAAATCAGAGCACTTTTTATCTTCATACTCGCACTTGTGGGTGTATTTTATCCATATAATCGAGGAGCTCTATTCACTGCATTGGTTGTTATATATGCTCTTACTTCTGGGATTGCAGGCTACACTGCATCCTCTTTCTACCACCAGCTAGAAGGAAGCAACTGGGTATGATACAAATTTACCAATATACCCTTTTCTTCACCACACAGTTTCAAATCTAACATATCTCAATCTCATTCATCAACAGGTGAGAAACCTGCTATTAACCGGATGCCTCTTTTGTGGGCCCCTCTTTCTTACCTTATGCTTCCTAAACACGGTTGCAATCGCATACACAGCCACAACTGCACTACCTTTTGGGACAATTGTAGTGATTGTTTTAATATGGAGTTTGGTGACATCACCTTTACTGGTTCTCGGGGGTATTGCTAGAAAAAACAGCAAAGCTGAATTCTAAGCTCCTGTTCGCACCACAAAGTACCCCAGAGAGATTCCACCTCTTCCATGGTACAGAAAAACCATCCCTCAAATGGTCATGGCTGGCTTTCTCCCTTTCAGTGCAATCTATATTGAGCTTTACTACATCTTCGCCAGTGTGTGGGGCCACAAAATTTACACCATTTACAGCATCTTATTTATTGTTTTCATCATTCTCTTGATTGTCACTGCCTTCATCACCGTTACTTTGACTTACTTCCAACTTGCTGCTGAGGATCATGAATGGTGGTGGAGGTACGTCTGGTTTTTACCTTGAATCCGTACTTTTTTCAATATAATTTATATTTGAATTTTTTTTTATCATGATTGATGTTGGAACAAAGACTTGTACTTTGTAATAGGTTCTTGCTATCATGATTGATGTTGGAACCAACAATGACAACCTTCTAGAAAATCCCTTGTGTAACTTTTTTTCTTCTCTTCTTGATTTTTTTTCGAACCTTATTAAGTAAATTACATGTGATTCACATGTAAATCACATATGAATCACATGTGATACACATGTAATTCACATATGAATTACATGTGATTCACATGTAAATCACATGTTATTCACATATGAATCACATGTAAATCATATATGAATTAGATGTGATTCACATGTTATTCACATGTAAATCACATGTTATTCACATATGAATCACATGTAATTCATATATGAATTAGATTTAATTCACATGTAATTCACATATGAATTACATGTGATTCACATGTAAATCACATATAAATTACATATGATTCACATGTAAATCACATATCACATATGTATTATATGTGATTCACATGTAAATCACATATTAATCACATGTAATTCACATGTAAATCACAAGTGAATCACATATCAATTACATGTGATTCACATGTAAATCACAAGTGAATTACATGTGATTCACATGTAAATCACAAATGAATCACATATGAATTACGTCTATATTCACACATGCATTTTGTGTAACTGTTCTTCGTTAATTATTTTTTAAAATTTTCTTATGAATTTCACATTTAAATCTTAAAAGATACAATCACATTATATAATCACATGTGAATCTTACATGATATATACATGTGCGTGTTCTTGCATTAATCAATTTTTTTTTATTTTCCTGTAGATTTTGAAGAATTTTTGGAAAATATTGAAGATGTGAAAAGTGATAAATTGAAGAAAATATGGAAATCTTGATATGAAGAAATGATAACACTGTGAATCTTTGTATTTTTTTATATTTTATTTTGTATCGAATAAAATACTTGTATTATGTTTATAAATTGATTAATAAAAATTAGATTTTTTTATAATTTACTTACGAATATTATAGTATAAGAAATATGCATATATGCATATATGCATTTGAAAAAATATGCATATATGCACCTAAAACGTTGATTTTTTTGTTAAAAAAATGCAGTTTTGAAAAAAATTGCACTTTTTTTTTATAAAAATCGCAGGGCTTTTTTTTTGTTTCGAAAAAAATGCAGTTTTTTGAAAAAAAAAAAACCTTTTTTTTGAAAAAAAAAATACAGTTTTTTTCTAGAAAAAATCATATTTTTTTGAAAAAAAAATGCAGTTTTTTTTTTAAAAAAAGATGCAGTTTTTTTAAAAATATTTTTTTTCATTTTTTTTAAAAATTCATGTTTTTTGAAAAAAATTAAAAGATCTCAATTTTTTTAAAAAATCGAAATTTTTTTTTAAATAAATCCGAAATTTTGAGTTATTTTGTTGATTTTTAGACATTTATATTAATATATTAAATAACACAAAAAAATTAAACATTAAATGGGATTGGCAAGATGACGATCATGTCGTTAAGGAACTACTTTTGATCCAACGCTCCACTTTTAGTTCTCGGGTTCTCGGTAAACTTTGAGTTCTCAACCGATCTCAACCCTATATATATATATATATATATATATATATATATATATATATATATATATATATATATATATATATATATATATATATATAGGAGTAGGATCAAATGAGAAACCCAAAAGGTTGAGAACGCGAGAACAGATCTGAACCATTTAAAAAACTAAATCTAAGGTTATTATTGAATGGGCCATTTATGTAAAATTTTAAAAGTTACAGGTATTAAAGTGTAACTTCAATTGGTGATAAGGGTATTATAGTAATTGGACCTTAACCACTGTTATTTAATTCCTATAATTCCTCAATCACTCGCCTATTTCCTTCTATTTCCCATCTCTCTCTGTAAACCTAGGTACCCCTCCACCCTACATCATCGATCCACCACAAAAGGGAAAAGAATGGTGAGACAGATTGGAATCGATGAAGCCAAAAAGGGGGAAAGGGAAACAAGATCTCTGAATTGCTTTTAATCAGAAGGAGAGGATTCACGAACGGAGCAGGGATCTGGAGGCATAGTCGATTGGGGAATGTTCGATCCTCGTCTGATCGAGTGACAATGAACGGAAACAGGTCAGAAATCATTTGGGCTGCTCTCGGTTTTTTTTTGTTTGAATCAGCGAAAGAGCACTCCTACAAGTCGATGTTAGTTCATCGGTTTTCATTGGAGATTCTAGACCAGCAATCGATTTCAAGTTGGAAGGTATGGTCTCGATTTTGCTTGAATGTTGCTGTGAAGATAAAGGTTGATGATGGAGGCTATGTCGATGGTGGTTTCCTGGTTACGAAGGGTAAAGGGTATGATTAGGGCTTCCTTTATCTTTCATTTATTCAGAATCGATTCATTGATATATCACCTTTATTCGATGTTTTGAGTTGCAAATCCATCTCTTTCACTTTAAATCCACCAGAGGTGTTTGCTGGTGTTTTTCCGATTTTGGGGTTTTTTATCAAGAACATGAAATGATGAAGTATGAAATTGTTTCAGGAGCGAAGAAAGAAGAATAGGGAGCACATCCACCGATTTGGTGGTTCATCGCAGTAGTGGAGTGGCTGGGGCTATTCTGGCAACCTCTTCACCACTTCTTTTTCTTGTTCCAGTTACTGTCGATGAGAGGGGGAAGGAGGCAGAAAGAAAACGACAACAGGGGGTGTTTGGGTTGCTTGGTGTGTCGTAAAACAGTGGGAGAAAACGGAGGGGGCTGCTGCCCTTGGCTCGCCGGATACCACCAGCAAACACCTCTGGTGGGGGTGTTTTTGTTGCACCTCGAAGATAGGAGAAAAAGAAGGGAGTGTGAGAGGAAATGAAAGAATGAATAATTCTATTTATCTATGAATAGCAGTTATTCATTTGTGGATAGCAGTGCATTCATGTGTGAATAATAGTGAATGAATAGCAGTGCATTCATGTGTGAATAGAAGTGTATTCATTTGTGAATAACAGTGAATGAATGTATTTATTTATGATTAGAGGTATTCATTTATTCAATTCTGAATAACAGGGTATTCATTTCTTATTAGCAGTGTATTCATTTGTGAATAACAGTGTAAGCATGTGTTAATGAGTATATTTATTTATGATTAGAGGTATTCTTTTTATGAAGAAATGATAATTTTTACACTCTTTTTATTTTCAATTGATTAAAAAAAGGAATTAGATTACTTGTAAATTGATGTGTATTTATTTGTCATTGGAGTAGTATCAGGTTTTTTGAAAAAAAAAATCATTTATGAATACAAATGTACTAATTTGGTGTTCGATTTCTATTCATTTTTTTTAACACAAAAAAAAGGTGAAATAGGAGAAAAAAATTGATTTTTTTAAGAATTTTTTTTTCAGTTTTAAAATAAATTTTGGTAAAAATGTTTTTTATATTTCATTAATAAGAAAAATAAAAAATTGAATATTTATTTCTTTTTTGGTAACTGATCCTAAATTTAAGAGAATTTGATTGAATTTTATTTTATTTTAATTTAATTAAAATATACATTTACTAGTATGCCCTTATATATTGATTGGTCCAGAATTTTTCTCGCGTTCTCAACCTTTTAGGTATTCTCATTTGATCCTCTCCCTATATATATATATATATATATATATATATATATATATATATATATATATAGAGAGAGAGAGAGAGAGAGAGAGAGAGAGGTTCAAATGTTTCCAACAAATATTGTATGCCTAAATGCACCAATCAGAAAAAAAAATCATTATTAATTAATATAAGGGTATGATAGTAATCTTGGTTATATCTAATTATAGTAAATAATTAAACCATTTAATATCCCTTTAATTTAGTAAAATCAGTTTTAAACCCCTATATATCATCGACCCCTTTTGCCGAAACCCATAACCAGTTCATCATAATTGCCGGCAGCATTTACCTTCATTTCCTGCCTGGAACATCACCACTAAAGAGAAGAAAATCAGCGACTTCCCACCGCCGATTGCAACCCTTCCTTGCGATAGATTAAGATTCACCGGCCATTTTCTAATTGCTTTTGTGTTTCTTTCTTCTTCGATCAACAGAGGACCGAAGTCTTTTCCTCCCTGCGTGATTGTTATCAGATAGAAGAAGGAGCAGCCTTCGCTGCCACTTCACGGTAGCACTGCTGCCTCCGTTCCTTTCCTTTCCACGATTGGTGGCTGACGGAGACGGAGATAGTGAACCAAGGGAAGCCTGCCGGAGATTAGATCTCTCTTCCTTGCGATCTGTTCAACCACCGGCGAACCCATTGGAGCTGCATTCAGGGGCCTTGTAATGGAAGTTGTTCTAACACTATATGTAAGTGTTTGATTTTCCCTAATTTTATTTACCCATTTGATACTATATTCTTGATTTTTTGAGATCCGTCATATAAAGATAGTGAAGTCTTTAGTCAATGATTCACTTGCTCAACCTGAATTTTACCAGTACATCAAAAAAATCAGATGGTGAAGTCATCCGACTTCAGGCACATATAATTATAGAATAGTTTCAGATAACATATAAAACAATTACTTTATCATGTTTGTATTCTATCTTGTAGAATTTGATATTTGAAAAAGACATTGGTGAAAATTTTATCTCTTATCTTCCTCATGAATATCAAGCACCAAAGGAATAATCTTCAATTAGTAGCAGTAGCAAAATCGCCTTAGTATCTAATATGATGAGGGTAATTCTGCCAGAATGGAATCACGAATTCCAATTCTGTTAGAATGAAATCTTGGATTCCAATGCTTAAGTTTTCAATTCAACCTAAGCATTGAATTTTGTGTGATCTATCATGTCTAAAACTTGTTATTTTTTTTGCACTTACTCATTGGTTTTTGTATTTTCTTCAATTTTTACTTATGGCTTTTGGTGCAATTCACAACTTTCATTCTATGAGAATATAAATATTACATAAAACATGTGTTACTAGTAATTCTGACAGAATACATTTATACATGTTTTAGAATGTTTATGCATATAGAAGAAAAGACTATGATTTAAGTGCATTCTGTAATGTATTCTGTTAGAATTTATTTATATAAATGCATTCTGTTTAGAATGTATTTGAGAATGTTTGTTAACAACAAGTATATTTGTTTAACTGGTAATACTAACAAGTAATGTATCTTATTCTTTCAGAATTGCATGGAAAAGTAATTCAATACTGATCATACAAGAGAAATATTTGGAATCGAGTTCAACAACAAGTATATATGTGAAGATCAAGTTGACTATATGGACAATTGAAGAGGATCAAGTGTATTTGTTCAATAATTGTATATGCAAGAATGTTATTGTTTAAGAATGTTATTTATTTTCGATGATATTCTGTTAGAATATGTATAACTATATTAAAATGTACAAGGATATTAGTCTGTAAGAATATGTATGAATTTGTATTTAATTTCGGATGTATATTAAGAATAAAATCATAGACCCAAGTTGGATGTATATGAATAATATCTTATTCTTAAATCAGGTCAATTATCAAATATAACTGCATTGGAAATGTATTTTGCAAGAATAAAATCGAAAATATATTTACTAGTTTATGGTTGGCATTCTATCATTCTGACAGAATAAAATCGGATTTTTAAATTTGAATTAATTTAAAATATTCAGATTTTTAAAAATAAAGGAATTAATTATCCCTTAAATTCTGGAAATTTCCTTTTTTAATATAGGTAAATTGACCAAAATACCCTTATGCTGAAAATTATGTGATTATATGGTGCATGTTACCCTATTGTAATATCATAGACTCTCAGATCATGACCTTTGATTCTATTCCATCCGATGATCCAGATCTGTCCATTCTGTATATATATATATATATATATATATATATATATATATATATATATATATATATATATATATATATATGGAAAACTTCAATAGAGAACCATTATTAATCAAGGAACCAAGGAACCAATCAAAAGCGTCGAAATTTAAAGCGATCAACGGCAAAAGGAAGGGTTGTAGATTTTTACAATGGACGCAAATGCACCAGATTATAACAAAACCCACTTACTTTTTTTCGTTTAAAATTTTTTTTAGGCCATGTTTTTTATCGAAAAAAAACTGAATATACCGTTGTTCACGATTTTTCGTCCTCTTTCCATAGAGATCCATGATGATATATAAAAAACGAACTTTTTTTTAAAAAAAAAAACTCACTTCATTTTCTTTGTTGAAAAGTTAATGTCTATTTTTTATAGAAAAAAATTTATAAATATATCAAAATTCATACTTTTTGGTACTTTTTAAACATAGATTCATATTCATGTAAAAAAACGATATTTCAGTTCAGATTCACATTGTGAACCTGTTCTGATTCATATTGTGAACCTGTTCAGATTCACATTGTGAACCTTCTCAGATTCACAGTGTGCATAATAGTAACTCAGATTCATAATGTGAATCTGAACTGATCGAGTCTTTTCACATTGTGAATGTTAAAAATTGAAATATTTACAGTTTAGATTCATAGTGTGAATCTACACTGATCGAAGATTTTTTTTAGTTAGTGTTTATGTTTATTAATAGATTACAAAAAATTAAGTTTTTTGATTTAATTAATTAATTTTTTTTGATAAAAATAAACTTAAATATTGAAAAAACTAACAAAAAGAAGTGAGTTTTTTTCGAAAAAAAAATTCGTTTTTTATATATCAACATTGATCTCTATGGAAAGAGGACGAAAAATCGAGAACAACGGTATATTCGGTTTTTTTTTCGATAAAAAATGTGGCCTAAAAAAAATTTAAACGAAAAAAAGAGGTGGATTTTTTGGTATAATCCGGTGTGTGTGTGTCCAATGTACAAGTGTACATCTATTTCCTTGGCCGTTGATCATTATGATTTCCGACGCTCACGATTGATTCTTTGGTTCCTTGTTAATTATGGTTCTCTATTGAACCTCACTATATATATATATATATATATATATATATATATATATATATATATATATATATATAGTTATGATTAAATATAAATCATAATTATTATGTGAATGTATGACCATTTTTAGTCCACAGGATTTAAAAGAACGTGAGGTTCTATACATGATGATAATTAATTAAAAAAAAATTATAAATTAAAACAACCATTAAAGCTATATTGGACACTTTATTTAATAACAATTAGGAAAATGCATGTATTAAGGGATTCACACCAAAAATTCAAGAAAAGTTCAGATATAAATTTAACAATGCAAATTAACATTTTTGAAAATTAAATTTCAAATTAAAATTAACATTTCGATCTTCTTCATTCCGTTCTTCAGAATCCATCTATATTTTTGTGTTCCATTCTTCAAGAATCAGTTTCACTTTAGTGTTTTATTCTCCAAAAATCATTTCCAATTGCACATTCCATTGTTATGTGTTCCATTCATGAATTAGTTTACATTCTGCCATTCTTCTCAACGAAAAAAAATCTTTGACAACATACTTATAGCAACTATCTGATTCTTTAAGAATGTGAAAAAAGAATATGAGAAATTAATCATATTTTACAAGAATGTGATTAGATTCTTTTAAGAATGAAAAAAAATACCATATCTCACAGAGCTGGTCCTGAAAAAGTAAATATTCTCAAAGGCCCATGACGAACAAGAAAAAAAATGCCCTTATCTTTATTATAATTTTTTATTTTTAAATAAAAATATATAATGAAAAATATTAGACCCTGTGCAGCTGCCCACTTTGCCCCCCCCCCCCCCCCCCCCCCTGAAATCCCCCCATGATATCTCATACAAACAAAATCCATAAAACAATAATTATTATTATATAAACGAAAATTCTAGCAAAATGAAATTATAAGAAAGTAAGCCTATTCTACAAGAATGTTACGTAGATTCTTTAAGAATGTGAAAAAGAATATGAGAAATTAATCATATTTTACAAGAATGTGATTAGATTCTTTTAAGAGTGAAATAAAAAAAATATCATATCTCATAAACAAAATCTAGGAAAAAATAATTCTTATTATATAAACGAAAATTCTAACAAAGTGAAATAATAAGAAAGTAAGCCTATTCTACAAGAATGCTACGAGATTCTTTAAGAATGTGAAAAAAAATATAAGAAAGTAGAACATACCAATATAACAAATAATTTTATGAAGCAACAAAATAAACATCTTTTTTTAACAAAAAAAAACATATTTATACAAATCATTTGAGCTGTATTTATTACAACGCTCCAAACATAAAATAATACAACCGACCACGCTCTATTTTATATCAGTAAAGCCAAACTTTCTTTTGATTAAAGTCATACTCCCTTTTGATTAAAAACTTGCAGCTACATCTTTCCCTCTAAAGATTACATTTCTTTGAATAAGAGATAAATTTGTCCTTCGTCGATACCAATATGCCATCTTCTTTTTTCTACATTGTATCACTTTTAAAATTAATACCCAAATTCTGAAAATGCTCATCATCATTGCCATCACTTCAATTTCTGCTATAATACAACTTTTTGTATCATTAAATTTAACCAATAACTCCAACCTTGTCGTAGATAACTCATCTAAAAAAAGACCTATCATTATAACTGATTATGTACATTTGGGTATCACCCATTTTCTTTTAACTTCATTGTCAAAACATAAGTACACATTCTTAAGCTTATTATTGTCCCTGTCTTTGAAAAACGGTAGCAAGACTAAATTCTAAAGTATGTAGCTACTCTATAAGACCTTCCGGTATGGTTGCCACGAACGAGGTCGTGGTCTAGGTGGCCACGAACCACGATCGTACATACCATCCCGATGGCTCGTGGTGGGTTGTGGTCGTGGCCCTTCATGCTCCGGACTACGATTTCAAACGACCAATCACAATTCATTTCTTCCCTTAAATCTCATTTAACCACCTAACGACTACTTTCACTTTCTTTTTCTTCCTTCAATATTTACCTATAAATATTACCAGTCATCTTATTAATTTTCACACATTTCTTCTCCCTTTAGTCATCATACATTTTTGTTGTTTGATCTTTTAAAAATCATGCCTTCCAAAAATAAGAAATGGTCAGAAGAGAAATTAACACAAATATAGGTGACGGTTTCGGAAAAAGACATTGGCCAAACGTCTGGTTTTTTCTGGAGAAATGTTGAAAGTGCTTTCCATGGTTTAATGGGTTGTGAAATTCGAAATGTTGAAAGTGTTTTCCATGGTTTAATGGCTTGTGAAATTCGAAATATTGATGAAATATGATTGAAGTGGCGCGATATGAGGGCCAAATGTTCTGAGTTCAATGAAATTTACAACTTTGTTATAAACAACGTACACGAAGTCGATATCGATCCGATTAATGTGGTCATGGAACAATATGAAAACACTAATCATAAGCGTTTTGGACATGTCAAAGCTTGACAAAAGTTGAAGAATTCCCCAAAATGGAATAACCTTGCTTAAAACACAAATCAGAAGTTTGGTATTTTTAGGTTTTTAATTTTTAATGTTATTTTTTTTAATTAATGTAAGTTTTATTTTTAATGTTATTTTTTTAATTATTTTAGTTTTTATTTAATGTAATTTGGTATTTTAAATTAATGAAAAACTAGTATTTAAAAAAAATTATATGATTTTTATGTATTTTTGATTTAAATTTAATTAAAAAAATGAGGTTAGTGGTGATGATATGACACCTACCACTATAATGGTTAGTGATGTGTATAACGGATCACCTAAGTGTTTGATACATATTTATGTGATCAATAAAATATAATAAAAGAATAAAAAATTCCATGCTCAAGAAAGATTTTAATTCATGTACATTGGATTTGATTTTTATTGACAATAATTAAATAATAAGATGGTTATGATCACAATAACATGGTTATGATCATAAACGGTGCAACGACTACAAAGTGAAATCGACAATTATGTGCAGCGAATTTAAAAGTGAAATTGACATTTGTTTCACTAGATATTCATATGTAACCTAGAAACCACGAATTTAGAAGGATATTAAGCATTCAGTACCTTATAATGACATCTTATGGAGGACCTTCTTAATCGGAGACGTTCTGTTTTGAAGGAATCTTCCAGAAACAAGAGCATCGTTGAGGGCACTCCCCAAAAAAGAACAAAAATCAATCGGTTAAAGTATATATAAAAAATCAATCGTTGGGGGCACCTTCCCCATTGTCTACTTCTTCGGTCCGCCCCTGATTTAGAGAGCATGCAAAACCATGGGCGTCGGCAATTGGATTGATTGCAGTGCAAGGGGTGGAGAAAGATTGATGGCTGTAAAATGATTTGGTTGATAGTTTACTAGATACCATAATTATAGGCAATCACCGATAAATAAGTTATACCATAATGCCAAGAATTTATATTAAATAATAATTAGTTTAAATAGCAAAATTATATAATTATCTTTATCAAATGATTAGTTAAGAATTGGTCATGCATTCACACAATAATTAAAGCTTATATATGAACTTAACTCTCTCTCTCTCTCTCTATATATATATATATATATATATATATATATATATATATATATATATATATATATATATATATATATATATATATATATATATATATATATATATATATCAGTTGAGGTTCAATAGAGAACCATAATTAACAAGGAACCAATAAACCAATCGTGAACGTCGAAAAACATAATGATCAACGACCAAGTAAATCGATGTACACGTGTACATTTGACGCACACAGACCGGATTATACAAAAAAATTCACCTTCTTGCTAAAAACCCACCTCTTTTTTCGTTTAAATTTTTTTAGGCCACATTTTTTATCGAAAAAAAAACGAATATACTATTATTCACGATTTTTCGTCATTTTTTCATAGAGATCCATGTTGATATATAAAAAACGAGTTTTTTTTCAAAAAAAACCCACTTCATTTTGTTGTTTTTTTTTTCAATATTTAAGTTTATTTTTATCCAATAAAAAAAACTAATTATACCAAAAATATTAATTTTTTGTACTCTATTAATAAACATCAACACCAATTAAAAAAAAACTCGATCAGTTCAGATTCACACTGTGAATCTAAACTGTAAATATTTCAATTTGTCACATTCATAATGTGAATTTGACTTACTATTTCAACTATTTGATCATTCGCAAATTAACCTAGTGAAATTTACATATGAATCGAAATATATTCCATGTAGTTTTATAATATTTTAACGTTTTCATTACTCGTAAATTAGTTTTGTAAAATCAACAAATGGATTTATTCACATTGTGAATCTGACTTACTATTATTCACACTGTGAATTTGAGCAGGTTCACAATGTGAATCTTAACAGGTTCACAATGTGAATCTCAACAGGTTTACAATGTAAATCTAAACAGAAATTTCGATTTTTTTTAAACATCAATATGAATCTATGTTTAAAGAGTACCAAAAAATATGAATTTTGATATATTTATTAATTTTTTCTACAAAAAAATAGACCTTAACTTTTCAACAAACAAAGAAAATGAAATGGGTTTTTTGAGAAAAAAAATTTCATTTTTTATATATCAATATGGATCTCTATGGAAAGAAGACGAAAAATCACAAACAATGATATATTCGGTTTTTTTCCGATAAAAAATATGGCCTAAAAAAATTAAATTAAAAAAAAGAGAAGTGACTTTTGTTATAGTCCGGTGCATGTGCAATGTAACATCCCCTTCCAACACATATCACAATATTATACGCTTTGGGCCACTCGACATAAGGACTTCCCAGGGGGTCATCCATCCGATACTACCCTCGCCCGAGCATACTTAACTGTAGAGTTCTTATGGGATATGTTGCCCTCATGGCTTTAAAATGCGTTGTGATAGGGAAGGTATCCACACCCCTTATAAGGAAATGTTTCATTCTCCTTCCAAACCGATGTAGGATCAGGTGCAACCCACCTTCACCCCCATTATAGGGTTTAACGTCCCCGTCGAACACATCGACTCGTGCCCTAGCTCTGATACCATTTGTAACATCCCCTTCCAGCACATATCACAATATTGTCCGCTTTGGGCCACTCGACACAAGGACTTCCCATTGGGTCAACCATCCCGGTACTACTCTCGCCCGAGCATGCTTAACTGCAGAGTTCTTATGGGATCTGCTGCCCTCACGGCTTTAAACCGCGTTTTTATAGGGAATGTATCCACACCCCTTATAAGGAAATGTTTCGTTCTCCTTCCAAGCCGATGTAGGATCAGGTGCAACCCACATTGGTATCAATTTGTAGCGCCTGTGTTTCTAAGCTAAGCATTAGTATGATGATGTAATAGTTAGGGTCAACAATTGTAGCCTATTTTGAAGTAATAAAAAGGAATTACTTGAATATTATGTGAATTATGTGATTTATGTGCATTATATTTATTTATAAGATATAATAAGTTAAGAATAAAAATAAGCGTCAAAAATAAAATAATAAATGCACCCAATATCTATGAGGAAAGTTGTAGTGGTCATGACAAAGATTCCGGAGATATAAAGAACGCCGAAATCCGAGTTATAACGAAGAAGTTATGGTCCGTCAAAGTTTTACGGCAAAACCGACACGACATCGGGAATCGTAAAAAGTGAGTTTACGATAAAATACATTTTAGCCTTAGATATCTATATGAAAGTCGTAGTATATGTTAAACCGAGAGCGTGCATAAAAAGAACGTCCAAATCTGACTGCGTATGAGGAAGTTATAATTTTTCTAAGATTTAGCATAACAGTATGTAGCCCAGAATTCGAATCATAGATCGACCATTTTTTTAGCCGACACAACCTACACGAGAATCGAAGATCTCGTTAATAGGAGTTCAACGATAAAAAGATAGACGAAAACGGACTTCGGATGACAAAGTTATGAATTTTTAACGGACTTTACATGTCCAAGCCTGTTAAAATACAACTTAAAAAATAAAGTCAAAATTAACCAATGAAGTCTAAACGAAAGTTGTAGAGTACGGCTCCACCTACGCGTGGATATAAAGAACGACAAAAACGGAGCTCGTACGCAAAAGTTACGGAATTTAGAAGTTTGATGTGGCTGTTGCAAGGGTCAGCACGCCCCGCGTAGAATTAGAGAATGCCCTATGTTCCCGCAAAGCTTGGCTCCGGATCAACCACGTCCCCCCATCCGAAGTCTGACACGTGCCCACTCATACGCGTTGCGTAAGCTTGTACGCCCTACGCATCGGGAACGCGCAACGTTCCTCCGAAGAGCGCCCTGCGCACCGAGGACCAGCTCATCTATAAATAACATGCGAGGGATGCCTTCATTTCTCACACCTTAGCCTCTCTTTCCCTCTCTAACCTCTATCTGAAGCCCTCCCAACCCCTAGTAACTTTTAAGTGCTAGAGGAAAGCCCCCGGAGCGCCAGAAGGTTTCGAGAAAAAGAGCTTTTCGGCTCGGAAAGTTCTGCCTCCGCAGAGCCCGGTTTCTAGCCAAACCTCCCGGTAAGTGAGTTATGCTTACCCTGATTTAAGTATAGCTTAGGTTTAAATTTAGTATCGTTATTATGAACTTATAAACAATATATATTATAAAATATAATATATATATATATATATATATATATATATATATATATATATATGTATATATAAAGTGTTATTATAATATCTTTTAACTACTCGCGATACGGGGAATCTGGTTTGAAGGGCCGCATATAGTTGTTGGATTTCAGAAGTGCTATAATGTCAAAATGGTCCTGCCCTCCGGTGTTTCATGTCTCGCCCTTGTCTGTACATAGTGGTTGAAAAGTATTGTTTAACACTTATAAAATAATAACGCTCGTAATTAGTCGCGGTGAATATTAGACTGAAATCTAGTGGTAATAATACTAGGTTTCGTCGAAAGAAATTATATTGTTAGAAGCGAAGCGCTGTCCGAGTTGGAATCGCCACTTTAACAAGTGAGTGCATAGTTACTTTCATCTTACACATAGATATGAAGTATTTAATATAAATTACGTGCTATGTGTGCATATTATCTGTGTTCTTGATATCTATGTTGGATGAACGATTTATACATGTTTTAAATGATTTAAACTGTATATGTATTTTATATCTACGAAAATGTTGGGTAAAACATGGGTAGATGAAATAGTTGATGTGTGATAAAATGATGAGAGGTCTCGATGTTGATGATGATCCAGTCATCTAGCGGAGTATAAATGACGATCACAGACTTTTCTAGACAGTCTAATGGAACACTAGCAGGCTTGCAACTTGTAGGTGTTTGTGAACGATGTGTTCACCGGTGTACTCCATCCCCCCTCATGGTTGCCTTACAGACATATATTGCCGAGGAATCCTCTTAGCAGTAGTGTCCATCTCGATGAAAAAATCCTTAGGCTGGGTCCCTTGAATTAGATGCTTTAGGGACAGAAAGTGAGGATAACGGGAATGGGTAATCGGGTTGATTGATGTGATGAAACTAATAAACTTAATTATTGTGGGTTGAAAACCTTATGTGCTCACTAGGTTATCAAGCCTGGCCCACTCAGTTTCTTGTATTACAAGTAGTGGCACAAGAGCATAGATGTGATGATCGGATGAGAGTTTATAGATTATAGGTCAGTAGATATAAATAAATGTTGTAAGGCCTATGTTGTTTCAGTTTATGCTTTTGATATGTATTGACAATGACATCCCGAGATTTTAATATAATGAAATACATTTATTCGGAAATGCTTTGATAAAATCTTTATCATATTTTTGGGAACAAATTCCCCAACACTTTTTTTAAAAAGTTACTCTGATTTTTATATAAAGCATAAACAAAATCGGTCTTTTCTGGCCGTGAAAATGAGGATGTCACATACACCCATTGTAAAAGTCTACAACCCTTTCTTTTGCCGTTGATCACTTTAAATTTCGACGCTTTGGATTGGTTCCTTAGTTCCTTGATTAATAATGGTTTTTTATTGAACTTTTCTCTCTCTCTCTCTCTCTCATATATATATATATATATATATATATATATATATATATATATATATATATATATATATATATATATATACCCTATCCTAATAAATAAGTACTTTTATGCCACGTGGCATTCTCCAAACCATCTCCTAGCTTATATTCCCGCTCATTTTATCAGAGTGAAATTCCTAAATTATCCATCTGGGCCTTATACACCTTATACAGTCAAATACTTTCCTCTTCAGTTTTCATATTTCAATCGAAAAATCAAGAATTTATCTTCTAAATCTTCAATCATCCTCAAATCTCGGTCCCTTGATTAATGCATGAAATCAATTTTCAAAAATCTTATCTTGATTTTGTTGATTTCGTTGTGATTTCCTGCTATTGAAATTTCAAACACTTATAGCAATAAATCAGCACGCTAATAGCAAGAAATCAGGATTCAATCTCCAAATTTGAATCGGTATTTTGTCGACTTCGTATATACCTCAAACGCACATTTATCTCCAGCAAAGCTAATCATCTCTTTCACCTTCGTCTCTCACTCTCTCTCATTTCAGGTAAGATTCACCCGTGGGTCTCTCATCTTAGTATGCGTCCAGTCACCATTTGATTGTTGATACTTTCTTTCCCAGACGCCTCTTTGTTCATCGTCTTCATCTTTTCTCTCTCAGCAACTCAATCATGACACTACATATACGTATCCCTCATCGACTGTAATACGGGCGTAAGTACCAATTTCTTGAACCCTAATATTCAATTTGGTGACAACAAACTTCCATCTTCATATTTGTCTACAATATATGTCTATAATTTTAGGTTTCAATATGAGTGTTCGAACAATAATACAAGATTTGAAGGAGAACTGCCCTACCTCAGAGATGACAGGTAATTTGTTTAAAAATCCACTTGAAATATCTTAAATATTATGAAGATTCGGTCTTCTCATTTAATTAATTTAACAATTCTGTAGGATCAACAACAAATGCAGTTTTTTCATACTCAATCCATTTGTTAGAGGTAATTTTTGGCCTATAAGATATGTTCTCTCTATAGTTCAGGAGAATATAGTATTTGAATATGAATATGTAATGGATGAAATAACTAATAGAAGTCAAAAGATGAAAAACATGTTACATGTTGAAAAATTACAGGTGATGAAGTTACTTGTAGTTAACAAACTTCCATCATGTCACCTTCATGTTGGAATAACATCAAAAGTAGCTGCTACCTCTTCCCTCTACAAGCTGCATAGTTCTCCATTGGTCCCCAAACAGGGTGACAAAGGTAAAAAAACAACTATCCACTAAATGCCACCACATCTCTACTTCCATGGTCTCTCATCTGTTTCACAATAAATTATCTTTTTTTTTGGTTGTGGTGCAGACAATTATTCTTTGCCAAGTAGAAAAAGCGAAAGAAGACATGTTCAATAAGCTATATAGTTCCATAAGGTTAGCTCCTCTATTTGCAGCAAGTTGTATTGAGACTAACACCCCGTTCCCGAGCTCAACTTAACGAGAGAAAGGAAAGGAAATAGGTGGAAATGAGAAGAAAATAAAAGAAATTGGTGTTCCCGAGTTTCATTAAAGGATGGAAGTGGAAGGAAGTGGATGGAAATGGGAGGATCACTTTCCCTCCTAACTTTCCTTCCGATTTGGGAGGATTCGGAAAGAAAGAACAAAATGATTTATTTTCCTTCCACTTCTCTCCAACTCGGGAACACAAAAGAAAATTTTGTTTTCATTTCCTTTCTCTTCTTTTCTCTCATAAATTTCTTTTCTCTTCTCTTCTTTTCTTTTGTTAAACTCGGGAACGAGGCGTAAGACTCGTGTCAATAAGACAAATTTTCCTTTCGATCCCTCGCCTAAATATAGTGGATAAATGTCAGTGGGTTAAAAGTACAATTTTTGAAAAAGATACGAGAAATTCTCTTACTAAATAACATCACATCCCTAATCCATTTTGGTGCTACTCTCTCAAAATAAAGCATTGCTTCATGAGAGAAACAAGTTATATCTGATTACAATACTAAAAAGAGAAATAAAAAATCCTTTTGAGTATGCCCCCGAGTTATACTGCAATATCTTTACTCTTTTTGGAATTTGATGTTTTAGAAGAAGCGATGAGGATAATTCTTACAGGATGCATTAGCAGAAGCGAGTCTACACAAGAGTTGTGTACACATATTTCATCTCAAGTTCTACCCAAAGCCAACAAATAGTTGTTGTTTCTTACTGATTAAGGTATGCATGTATTTTGATTCGTTTAACACAACTTCAAGATTTATAGTTATTATGGATATGATTCTGATGCACATATTATTTTTATCTGATTGCATTAGTGATTCAAGATCATGTCATTGGTAGAGATTTAGAATATCTTTTCAATTTCATCAAAAGTCGATTAATTGGTATATAATGTCATAACTTTGCTCGGCCTTCTTGATTGCTCTAAAGTATTTGTACCGGTGAAATTTTGAATCTTAATGTATTATTTCTTGATGTTGTGAAGGTGTTTGGGGCTTACAAACTTCAGATTTTTTTGGGTGGCATCTAATGTAAATTTGACAACTTTCAAAGTGCATATGCCTCCATGTTGTGAAATCTTACATATCAAATTAAGGGTTGTAACAAAATCCTTTATGTAGCCTGTAGAGAAGATTATGTGACCATTTAAGCTATTTGTTTCCATATAAATCACAATTGTATCGTCCTTTTACTAAATATTGACTATAGTTTTAGGGGTTTGTTCACTTCTAATTATCATGGAAGTTGCAAACTCAAGTTTAAACATACAGATTGTATCAAGTTTATGGTATAAATATGGAGTCGATTTTGTCCATAAAGCAAAACTATGATGGGTTTTGTTCGTTTCAATGTGCTTACCATTTCAAAGACAAAAACATTCATGAAATGGTTCATCTTTAGTATTAAAAAGTTTTTGTTCATTATTTTTGTTTTAACTATATTGGTATGGAAAGAGAAATGGATTTTTATATTTCATTTTTTTAGACTTATTTTCTTTCAGGCCAAAATTTCAATAAAAATTGATGAAGGTTATCATTGTGGATTATGCTCTTACGACTAACAAGATCAAGAACTTTTTGTAGCCAAAGCTTGAAGGCTTAACTAGCTAATTTTTTAATTAAGTTTTCCCATATCATGCTCATTGAGTCATTTCATAAACAATTTTTCATAAATTTAGTAAATAACAACACTAATTTTAGAGCAAATTCAGTGAATAGTATAATTGATTATTTATTTATTTATTTATTTTTGTGAACCGGCAAATCTAATTTGATTTTTTTAGTTATCAAATAATGTTATGTATAAAATGAAGATGATGTTTATCGTTAAAAACTATGAGCATTGTGATAATTTATAAAAAAAAAATAATACAAAAGAATATTTTTGAACGGAATCAAGGAATCTTTCAAGATTATCAAACCCAATGGTATGTATTGTCCCACGAAACGTTGTTGGACATAAATTATTACAGAATAGTTTCGGGCATGAATTTGGGTAAATTATAAAATTACGATGAATTAAATATGACCATTTTTTATGGTGTATATGAGTTAGAATACTTATCATGATTTTGTTTTCATTTTTTTTCTTCATCTTGCTCTCTCTTTACTATAGTGACAAACAGAGAATTGTATCAATTTGATGTTCAACATCAGATGTAAGTTTTTCACCATATTTATTATAAGTCGTTTCATACAAATAATATATTGTTTTGTATGTTAATTTTTTTTTCCTAAGAGGTGTTTTGAATGACTAATTATATAACTTTTTTTTTCCTAAAAGGTGTTTTGAAAGACTGTGTTTTGAATGACTATTATGATCGATGTTAGCTCATGCAATTACATATTTGCATACGTATACATGTATCTTTATACTAACATTCTTAAAAGAATAATGAACTATTAAAAAATCTTGTTTTTTCTCATATAAATTTAACAATAATCTAGAGATATAGTTATTTAATATATTCATTACTGATAAATTACGTGCAAAAGTTGTTGATCTTTAATTTACCAATAATCCACAAATATATACTGCCATTTTATAAAGGAAATTCTTTTTTTTTTCTAAAATCAATATTAAAAAGAAAGAAATGGAAGATGGATGTTATAATGAAAGAAAAAAGATGGAGAACAGTAGAGTTGAAGATTTATTGGGGTGATAAGTTACAATGGGAAAAGTGACGTTTTAGCCAACAAACTTTTTTTCTTCCCACACGCTCCATTGTGGTTGGCTTTACGACCAATATATATTCAACAAGAATCATACATCAAAAGTAAGGGTTTAATAAGAATAAAACTTTTCTTACAACCCACGCACAATGATACTATGTTGTATTATACAAACTCATGACTTTTATAAAATAGATGGATTTACATGTGTAATTAAATACTTACAAATTACAAAGTTATTAAAAGAATACAATATTCCAATTCATAAGTTTTTCTAAATCAATGATATATATTACTTTATTATATAATCAATTTTTTAATTGTATTTAAAATTAATATATATATATATATATATATATATATATATATATATATATATATATATATATAACTTTCTTCTTGCCGTCGATCATACGGATTCACCACACTTGCGATTAGTTCCTTTGTTCAGTTCTAATTACTGTATATATGTTTGTATATGTGTGTGCGTTTTTTTTTGTTTTTTGGTTCAAGCGAAGTTGGAATTTTTCTTAGGCAATTTGTAATATATAATAAGAAGTGAAAGAAGGTTCAGAGGCGCCCAGTCAAATGAATATAAAGAACACCCTCATAGAATGCATTGATAATAACGTATACGCCTAAATATCTAAAGTATATATGGGGTATGTGTTTTGTGTGATGCTACGCGTGTGGTTGTTTTAATATGATTTATTATATTCTTAAATGTTACTAGTATTCTTTCATATTTTTCGTTGTCAACGATAATTTTTTTTGCAAAATTGACCAAAAAATATAATATAAAGTTTCCATTCAAATAATTATGTATAGGAGGCGAGAAAAATAAGGTTTGAAAGTTTATATTGATTTCTATAATACACAAATAACAATAAGGTTCGAGGTTATTCGTACCACCACCGCACCCTACAGTATGCCCACCTAGCACTATGGTGGGTGTGGTATCACCACACCAGTTGGTGTTTTTTGTGTGGTGTCCATCACCGTGCGTTACAAATGCCCCACACATTCTATCTTCTCCTCTCCCATTGATTTATATTCACATATTAAGAGTATTTTTAAATAAGCAAGATGTACAAGCTAGTGCTACAAGAAAGTGGGTAGTAGTGAGAGGTGATATTTCCTATTAGTGAAGAGGGTGAGGGGAAAATAAAATGACACTGATGAGGCAGACAAAAAAAATAAGAGGAAGTGGGAAGATACATCTACTAGCCTAAAAGTAGTTCGTGAATTAAGGAAGATCCTTGAAATGACATAAAACATATCGATAACTTTTAGGAATATTATATAAATCTTCTTTTATGCATTTTAAGATAGTTTCTTCAATAATCACCTAATATCTCGATAACCATTTGTGGATTTATTATTATTCACAATCGATAACTTTTAGGAATATTATATAAATCTTCTTTTATGCATTTTAAGATAGTTTCTTCAATTATCACCTAATATCTCGATAACCATTTGTGGATTTATTATTATTCACAATCATAATAATTTGCTTGTTCCCGATGTATCGTTCAACCATGCTTACATGTAGTCATATATGTATATCACTAAATACTCATATATGTATATCACTAAATACTCATGAAGATCTTATTTACAATGTTTACAATGTGATTTTTGGCAATTTGGGACTTTATAAAGCTCTAGGTACCTCCTAATATTTACAATGTGATTTTTAGCAATTTGAAATAAGGCTTACAATGTGATTTTTGGCATTTTGAAAGAAGGCAAACATCAGATTAACATTTATTTAATATTCCAATTCTCTATGTCCACTCTAGTGAGATCATATTTAGCACATATAATATGGTTTTAAGTAGTTTGTTCGTTTTGTTTGTTGCTGTAATCGTTTAGGACGAGATGAAACATTATAAATATTTAAGATTGATAGATGAGGAACTAACCGTACAAAGCTATAAAGATTTGCTACTTGAAATGCATGACGAGATGAACGATATGCAATCAGAGAAAACGTAGTTAGAATAGAAGAACAACAAAAGTGATAGTATGAGGATTGATGATCAAATATTGAAAATGCAGAAACTGAAACAAATGTAGTTGGAGTTGAAAAATTGGAACGAATTCATTAATTTGAAGTATAAAAAACAAATGTATGCCAATTTTATAATACTTCAAGATGTTTTTAGCAATGATGATAGTTGTTTTCACAATATGTACTATAATATTTGGTTTTGTATATGAAAATACTTCCAATGGTTCTGCCATAATATGATTATTGAAAAGTTTATAATTTTATATTAATAATACTATGCATAAGAAATAGATACTTATAACAAACCTGATATATATTTTATAAGATAATAAGTTCTACATTACAAATGATAGATCAAAAATATAACAAAGCAGACAAAATATGTTATAAAAACATAAATTAACTAGAGATGAGAGCACCTAATAGAGGATGAAGTGTTATATATTAAACACTAAAAAAAATTTGAATTTTTTCTACACATGTTTTCTAAGTGTTTACATGATTATCTTAATGAAAATGCATGATCATTAAAGAACATTAGCAGACGGTTTGCAAGCATTTTGTACATGCTATTTACACGACATCTACATGTACATTAATCACTGTAGGCTACTTGTTTGCATTCTAATTCAACAACAAGGATTTGCAACGACTTATTCACTAAAATAACCAAGAATTACCCGTATGTTGGGGTATTTTTAAGCTATTTGGTTGCCTTCTCTTCAACTTCATTAAAACAATACAAAATGAGAAAGCTAAGTTATTAGTTATTTAAGAAACAATACAGAACCGAAAATCATTTATCAAATTAGATGGATATAATTCAACATATATGCTATATCACTATCTTTATCTACATTGTCTCCATTGTCTTCATCAAAGTAAGTCATTTATAAACATTATGAGAATATATATGTTGTTGTCTCCTATTGGTTTTTTCTCACTCATCTCGTCGTCTGTATGTACTAAATAATAATATGAACCATTAGTGATATCTTTTGTAAGACTTGTAGGTAACTGATTATACGTAAAATTAGTTCGGCAGGAGTAAATTCTGCTCACGAAACAATTTTGAAAATTTACTTAGTAAATATATATTTGTGAGTTAGCGGACTTGTTTCGTGGGGATTGTATTTGTTTTATGGATAGGTGATTTTGGTAAGTGTAATATGCAAACTTTGATTTACAAAAGACTAAGTGGGATGCTCCACGCATTGCAACAAGTTTATTAATTTTATATTTTCGACATAATTTATGTAATTGTTTATAACATAAGGTCTATTTTGTAATTTACAATGTTTGTAAATTTGCTACCAGGCAGTGGCAATTTTTTTAATTTTCTAAAATATAGGGACTAATTCTATTATTTTACTATGAGGTAAGGACTATTTTGTAGTTTTATGCAACACACGGCCTATTTATGTAATTTTATTATTAGGTAGAGATTATTTTTGTAATTTTATTAAATGCATGAACTATATATGTATTTTTATGAAACAAAGGGACAATTCCTATAAGTTTTCTAGTAGGTAGGGACTACGTTGGGTTTATTAATTCTATATTTCGACAACATTTGTAATTTCATTATTAAGTAGGGTCCATTCTTGTAGTTTTGTAAATCATATGCAATGGTTCGGTTAAGCAGGGAGTCTTTCTATAAATTTGTGAAGCACAAGGACCACATTTATAAAATCTCTATTAGACAGGCACCGTTTTCATAACATTATTCTACATGTGGATCATTTTTGTAATGTTTCTTACAAGTAGGGACTAATTCTGTATGTTTGTGGAAAAGGATGGACCATTTTTATAGTTTTGCTTATATATGGATTATCTATGCAATTTTATAAAACATAAGGACTATATTTATAAAATCTCTATTAGATAGGGACTGTTTCGACTATTTTTATAGAGTAAATTACACGAATGGTCCCTGTGGTTTGGGGTAATCTGCGACTTTGGTCCCTAATTTCTTTTTTAACTCGGACGGTCCATAAGATGTAATTTTATTGCGCGTTTGGTCCCTATTTTACATTTTTGTTGCACGTTGGGTCCCTATCATACATAAAAAGACTATTTTACCATCAACTATTTCTTTTTTAATTAATTTGTTATTTATTTCTTATTTTATTAACTATTTAAACAATAAAATTAATAATAGTAACTAAAGTACAATCACTTAAAGGAAATGTACAACCACATTATCACACCCATTTTCCCCCTCCCATTCTCCTTCTGTCATATTCGACCAACTGCTACCCGCCCTCACTGTCTTGTTCGTCTTCTCCGATGAGCTAAAGGAAAAATCAAACTAGAAAAATTAGAGAATCAAACCTTATGCAACCTGAACCTCTCTGGTGCCCAGTGAGCAATCCATAACCCAAATCCGTTCTGATTTCTAATTCATACACAAACCATTTCTGATTTCGAATCCCCCCCCCCCCACACACACAACCTAAATTTGCAACAAACGAGAGTATATTCACCTATAGCTGTAATCTTGAAGCGATACCTCAAATTGAATTCGTTGATGATTCCGATAAGGTGCACAAGAAACGTAGTCCACCAAAACTCATTACATTTACTCCAAAATTGTCATATTGCATACTTGGTGAAGTCGTTTTTGGTAGTCAGGAATACGTGATCTATGAAAACCAAATAGAACACCAGAGCTTAATTTTTTACCGAAGATACAACATAGACAATGTTGATTTGTAACTAAAGGAAACTTATATCGGGCCTTTCCCACAACCTAAAACAACATCAGCAAACAAACATTGACAATCGATTTGTAAATACCGAGATGTGACAACCGGGAAAATACGACATCAACCGTCGTTAGTATTTAACGATAAAACATGAAAATATAAGAGTCAGTGAAAACAGAATTCATATACGAGATTTATGAAATTTTAAAGTTTATAAATATCCTCGCATGCACCCGCGCGCATCGGCGTGTATTCTGACACCCCGATTTGTCAGGATACAGATGATGTGGCACCATCAGAAGAGGACACATGTCAGCATCTGGGTGGTTCACGCGCACTGCATGACATGCACCCCAAAACTTCCTATAAATAGCAAGGTCAGGCTGATCCTTTCTCACACCTCACTCTCTCTCGATTTCAGTGCCACTAACTCCTGAAGCACCTCTTAAATCCTAGTCTCCCTAATTCTACCCTACATGAACGGATTCACGCTTCACATGTGAGTTCATGGCCCCATTTTCCAAACCTTTTCAAGGGAATACATGTTAAAATGAAACTATTACGTAGGTATTACTAATTGTAGTTAGATAATTATGCTCATAACATTAGGTTGATATTATGCCCGGTAGATACTTTGCCCAACTTTTAAGGTTAATATTATGCCTAGTTGTTATATTGATTCACATTGTTAGATAAGATCATACCAAGTTGTTACGTTGGCCAGTTTCCAGGAAACGCAAATACTTTAGTCATTATTATAGCCACCCTTTGGATAAGCTTAATACCTAGTGGTTACTCTGCCTAAATACTCGGCTATGCAAAACACACTAATTATACATATTTATAAGATAAATAATATAGAATAAGTAAAACTGTATGAATACAACAAGAATAACAACACGACTGACCAGGGGAGGCCCCCATAACAAGAGTTAGATGAGACACGATTCATCAACATGCTGAAAGATTTTCAGCTAGCTCTCGGCCTATAATCGTTAAATCTTAAGTGAGCGGGAGATATATGTATAGATCTATACGGGATTGACACTCACACCCGTGGTTGCTAGCTACAACCTGCCAAAAAGTCAAAGTAGGCATAACTTTCTAAACACGTTTGTGATGTCTAGTGAAGCGTTTTGGTTTTCGGGAATCAACAGTCATAACTCGATAATAGGAACTCGTCGTAACTTTTTTAAACTAAAAACTAGCTATCAAATACTACTAATTAAAGAAGTAGTGATAGTACACTCAAACTTGAGGAAATGAGTGTGGATTACCCTTATCAAACTTAAAACCGCTACTATAAGGAGCGCCTTGAATAAGGAAGTAGTACATACAAACACGATAAAAGAATATTATAACCTTGGTACTAATAATGGATTTTGAAATCAACGATAGTAATACAATACGCCCGTTTACCCATACAGGTTCAGATTTAGTCACTAAACTATCTGAAGCCACTACCAGAAACATTAAAGGAATAGTTAATACGCAACATAAGTAAAGAATACAATAAGAGCTGACCTAACAGAACTCAACAAAGTATTTTCAAGTATACAAAACCTATGGACTCACCAACATTATGTTGACCTTTCAAAAATCACATGTATTCCTAGGTCATTGATGGAGACAGGAGATCTTCCAGCAAAGGATTATGAAACGAATCATAGTCTACCGAAGAGTATAGTTGCCAAGAGAAAAACTCAATGTAATAAAATTTAAGTTTCTTGTTAGTTAATGATTGTTGAATGGAAGTGATATTTATGTCATGAATGACATGTGAAAACCTTATCTATGATCCAACATCCTAACGTCTCTCCGCCTGGCGTTTCCGCCGCGAGTTCGGGGGTGTGACAGATTGGTATCAGAGCTAAATGATATAGTGAATTAGTAATTCTTTAGGAAATACAACTATAATCTAGGGACATATACTTTATAAAGATCTGTCCTCATACCTAAAACTAAAAGTATTATTATTAATTCCACTACCACTAGACTACTTACGGGAAAAGTGACTAGTTTGAACTATTGCTTGGGTTGCTGGATTTTAGAACGACTATATGCTAAAATGGTCCTACCCTCCGGTACTTCTCAACTGGTTGATCCTTATTTGATAGTCTTGAAGTAACTAATTTAATAAAACTCTTTTCTAAATAATAATAAAATAATAAAAATATATGAATATTAAGTTATAAATGTAAAATCGTCTTTTTATGTTATTAGGACCAAATACGCAACAAAATAAAGTTTAAGGGACTGTCCGAGTTAAAAAAAGAGTTAGGGACCAAATGTGTATGTTACCCAAAACCACAGGGACCATCTATGTACTTTACTCAATATTTCCATTGCTCTTAGCTACAGTGTCCGGTTTTGAGACAAGCCAAACCGCCTTTTCTTTGGTTGGATGGTTTCATGTTGTGGCTGTCTGTAGCTGATGCGGTGTTCTTCTCATCATCTACTCTTCATAATGGTTTCCTCCACCATTTCTATTCCCCAATTAGATTACTCCAGCATACCACCACCGAATCCATCCCCTTCCAGTCGTTCCTTTTTCTTTCTTGTAAATAAATTCCACCAACTATTCTATTTTTCATTCCTTCTTGCTCATGCACCCCCAATGGCTTCTGAGATCGATCGACAATAGCTTTCTTCGATTCCAACCACCGGCATTGTATTCCAACAATCGAATCAAAAGATTATATACCCGGCGAGACCAATGAAGGGGATAATAATGATGAATGAGGAGACGTCTCTTGGAAACGGAGCTCTAATGGCGGAACAAGAGGAGGAAGTGCAACCAATTTTTGATGAGCATAGCCGATTCAGATGCAATTTCTAGATGCAAAGTCCTTTTTAGATTGCCCTCAAAAGCAGTAATGGACTAGAATGACTTTTGGAGAGAGAGGTTGGTTTATTCGTTTATTATATGATTAATAAACAACAATAAATAATTTATTAATATATTACAAGATTAATATATTAATTAGACATAATATCATTTAATTAATAATTAATAAGAAATTAATTGGAATTAATTTTGGGATTAATTAAAATAATTAATAGTGCAAGGACTTGAGCTGTAATTATTCAAAAGTTGAACAAGAGAGAGATTCTAGAATATTCCTATAGTGACCGAATTTTAGGAACCTTCTAGGCTTTCTAGAATTCTTCGTGTGGATAATAAGGAAACTAGACAAACTCATATTTGAAATAATATTATTTGAATTCAAATTAGGATTATCTAGGGTATCCCATCAGTTATAAATAGGGTTCCCTTGACTCCCTATTTTCATCCATTCATACCTAAAGCAAGAAAGTCGAATTTTTGCATCCCTCTCCTCTCTCTCCTCTCAACTCTTCCGTTGCTAGGGTTTGGGGTACAAACAATTAAAGACATCAAACTTTTGGTGTTGTCTTTCCAAGAGGCTTCAAGAAAGGAATTATTTGATTATTTACGATAATAATCAAAAGGTATGTAAACCCCAATCCTTATTATTTTTTATAATAGTAGGATTGGATAGGGTTCTTTTGTAACATCCCAAAAATACTAAGTAATTTTTTTTATTTTTAAGTCAACCAAAACCATTAATCATTCGATCAAAAACTCATCAAGTATGATATTGTATAAAATAGTTATCAGAATACAAATCATAATATCGAAGGTGGAACACTTGAGGATACGATGCAGTTATGTCTAGCTCTTCCCCCCTGGAACTGGAAGTACCTGAAAAACATTTTAAACATAAACTCTAAGCAAAAAGATTAGTGAGTTGCCCAAAATACCACTTACCATAGATATATTGCCACGGGCTACCCCCATGGTCTTACATACAAGTGCCATGATCTACCCCCATGGTCTCTTCCCTAGAATTCCATGGGCTACCCCAGTGTCTTACAACCAAGTGTCATGGGTTACCCCATGGTCTAATATCTAAGTGACATGGGATACCCCATGGTCTTTCATGGGGGTAGCCCATGATTCTCCATCTTCTCTTCTTTTCCAAGTCAACAATAATCCAAAAAGGTCACAAATCACCAAGGGAATGAGAGATAGGATTTCTATGAGGTATAAGGGTGTTGGAGGCTGGTAATGAACCCTATAAGTGGCTTAGAGGGGTTTAAATATGAAGCAAACCCTAGAAGAATCATGCGCTTGGGCTAGTACAACTGTCATGTCATGGCCATCCTTGGCCACATTGTGGTGGCTCACTTGGACACGCAATCCATTTAATCAGTGCCATGTCGTGGGCATCCTTGCACCACGTCGTGACACAGGGTTTGCTCCAAAACATCATCTTTGGTCCCTAATGAAAGTAAGCTTAACCTATCTGGAACATGTGTGTTACATCTTTGTTGTTAATAGATTATAGCTATCAATAAAAAAAACTAAGATCGAAAGTAGGTTGCATGTGAACTTAAGGGTTAAGTTATTTCACCTTATGAGTTAATTTATAACCTACAAAATCTGTCAGTTGTATTAGAGCCTTAGTTTTCAATTGATTATGCATAATGTTGAATAGATCAAAATTAGGGTTTATAGAAATTAAACCCTAAGCGCTTGAAATTTCGAAAATGGCTAGGGTTCTTAAAATCCTAGCCTCCACCCCTTAATTCTCGAAAACTGACTAAGGTTAATTAGGGTTTTCTTGTTTCCTAAATTATTGTTTTAATAGCCTTAAAATAGAATAATTAAAATTGGATAACTCAATCCCTAATTTTCGAAAATTAGATAGGGTTTTGGATTAGGATTAAATTTGAATTATTTAATTAATTGTTTAATACTAAATAATTATTTAATCCATAAATAATTTAAATTAATTTAACTAATAGTTAATTAAAAGATAAAGATTAAATCATAACTGGTTTAAATTTAATTAAATTAAAAGTTTAATTTAATTAAATTAAAAGTTTAAACCTTGTATTTTGAAATGTTTTAAAATACACCTTATGTATTATTATTAAAAGTGAATCACTATATGTATAAGAATAAGTCAGTCGAATCACTAGTTGCCACATTCACGAAGTTATACTATAAGGGGAGGGGGAGGGGTATAAGGAAGCGACCTATAAAATGGTCGTTGAATGGGTGTCCACTCTCACCTACCCCTCCCTTGTTTGGTGGAGGGTCGTTAGTTGATCGGGTTCGATAGGACATTACCTCATTAAAAGTATACTGATACAAAAGTACTATAACCTTCTTTAAAAATCTCACTCTAGTTACTTTAGGAAAATATGAAAAGTATGCTAATCCATGAAAATGCACATCATGCTTTATATGTTGTTAGTGGAGTGTGTGTGGTTAATCGGCACACTAATAGGGACTATAAAGAGATATGATGGGCATCTCTGAAATTATCATTGTTAATGGAGTGTGTGTGGTTAACCGACACATCAATTTGAGATGATAAAATACCTCGAGTTTGTCAAATGTGTTTGCATGTTTATTCACATCTTGTTTGTGATCCTCGGTATCCTAGTCACAAACAGAAGAGCATTATCTGAGATTAAAATGCCATTGATAGATTCAATGAATGTCAAAAGATCTAGGAATTTCATAGATTGAAATTGGTAAATTGTTCTGCCTACCTTTTATAAAATTTGCAATTAGATTATGACATCCCTCTTCTACATTGTGAATTGTATATTTGGAACCTAGCCTTGAATACTTATTATGGGTTAAAATATTAAGGAATTCATATCAACTAACTAAAACTATTCTTCTCCTATATATGTATACTTCTACTGGTGATGCTACTGCTGCTCAAACTTCACTCATCTACCGATTTTATCGAAAGAAAATTTAGTTGGTCTAAACTACATGGACTGGATACGAAATCTCAAAACGACTCTTTGATACGAGGGCAATGAATATGTCCTCGATAAACCTCTACTTGAAATCGATGAGTCAGTTGCTACACTAGAGGAACAGGCTGCCTACAAACAACATTATGACGATGCAAAAAAGGTCTCTTGCATAATGGTTGCAACCATCGTACCTGAGTTGCAAACGTTCTATGATGACCATTGGCCATATGAGATATGCTTGGATCTTGCGAAATTTTTTCAGAAGAAAGCACATCAAGAGAGGTACGAGGTCATCAAGGAATTAATGGATTGCAAATTGAAGGATGGAGAATCTGTCTGCAATCATTTGTAGAGAATATAGAGATATGTGGAGAGACTGGAAAATCTCAACGTGTCTTTTGACAAAGAATTCGCCATAGATATGGTGCTTAACTCTTTGCTCCAAGTTATGATCAGTTTATTTTAACTTGTCATTTGAACAACACAGAGACCATGTTGACCCAACTCCACAACTTGTTGCAGACAGCTGAATTACAGATGAAAAATAATCAAGTCCATTTTAGAACAAGTGCTCCAGTCCTAGTCATTGGGCAAAGCAAGGGAAAGAAGAGGAAGGCAAATCCTCAATCAAACTAGAAGGGAAAGGGCCATGTTGGATCATCTAGCAGTGGGTCCAAGCCCAAGACCAGTTCTGATATTCTAGCTATTAGTGATCCCAAAGAGGTAATTTGCTACTATTGCAACGAAAAGGGCCACTGGAAACGAATTTGTACAAAGTAATCGCATGACATAAAGAATGGAAAATTCAAGCCATTGTCGGCATGTATATACACTATTCAAGTCAATGACTCGCAACTTACTCGTTCTTGGGTCCTTGATACAGGATGTGGTTTTCACATTTTGTTTTGATTTGTAGGGACTAAAAGAAAGTGAGGAAGTGGAGCATGGAAGAATAAATTTGATCATGGGGAATAAGAGATCTTCACCCGTTACCAAGATTTGAACTTATAGTCTAGTGCTTACTAGTGATGTTAGGATTGATTTGTTAAATTGTTGTTATTCATCCAAAATGACGTGAAACATTATTTCTTTTCATGCTTTATTTAGACAAGGTTTTCGATATTTCTTGATGATATGAATGGATCGATTTTAGCTTATAAAAATGGTGTTTTTATGTTTAAAGCTTTACCTTGTAATGGTGTGTATGTAACAATGACTTGTGTTGATAACTTAGGCAATAGTGTATTTCACATTGATTTGTTTAATGGTGTAGACAAAGCATTCTTGTGGCATTGTCGTCTTGGGCACATTAGCAAGAAACGCATCACCTAACTCCAAAAGGATAGCGTTTTGGAGTCGTTTAACTTAAGGTTAGATGATAAATGTGAATCTTGTCTTTTGGGCAAGATGACAAAATCACCTTTCACTGGGTCTTGTGAAAGAAGTGAATGTTTATTGGATCTCATACATATAGATGCGTGTGGACCCTTCAGATTTACCACAAGAGATGCTAATCGATTACACATGACATTTACAGATGATTATAGCAGATATGTGTATATCTCCTTAATCAAACATAAATCAGAAACCTTTGAAAAGTTCAAAAAGTTTAAACACGAAGTCAAGAATCAATTGGGAAGGAAGATAAAGATGCTACGATTTGACATGGCGAAGAGTATCTTAGTATTGAGTTCCACGACTATCTTAAGGAATGTGGAATAGTTTCATAATTAGACCCCCCTAGGAAACCACAACTTAATGATGTGCATGAGAGGCGTAATCGGACATTGTTAGACATGGTTCATTCCATGATGAGTTGAGCTTCTCTTCCTATTTCTTTCTGAGGGTATGCCTTAGAGACAGCCGCCCATATCCTTAATCTTGTCCCTACCAAGAAGGTTGCCAAAACATCTCACGAGATGTGGACATGTAAAGTTCCCTCACTTGCACATATCAAAATCTGGGGTTGTGAAGCTTTCATTAGACGAGAGGCTCATGACAAGCTAGAACCTAGAAGTGACAGGTGTATTTTCATTGGTTACCCACATAAGTCGTTTGGATACTTGTTCAATAGACCTAGTTCTTAGGGTGCAAAGTTCTCCTTGATGTGGCTTACCCTCTTGTGATGTGCAATGGGTTGAGTATTTCCTATAAATAGGAAGCTAGTGAATTCCATTAACGTAAGAACCATTATGAAACCCATTTTATGTGAGATTTAGTTTAGAGAGAGAAACCATTACAAGACCCACTTTGTAAACTCTTTCTATTCTAATGGAGCTTAAACAATTTTTTTTACTCTTTGTGTTTCTCATGATTGTTTGATTCACTTTGATCTTTACTATTCCGCACATGTCATCATAATTGGGTCACTACAATTGGAATCAGAGCGGGTGTTCTTGAAGTGTGTTTGAAGTTTTCAAGAATTTGATCCATGATGACAACATGATTTAGTGAATCACTAATTGTTGTAAGTTCTTCTTGTTTGTGAGAGTTTTTGTTCTAGAAATTGAATTTATGCCTTGATTTGATTCAAAATTTGATTTTCCCTCTCTACAATACTTGTTAATTTCATTTTCTCTCTCTAGAACTTGGTTCACATTCACTTTCTCTCTCTATAGATTTCATTCATAATCACTTTCTCTCTCTCTATAAAATTCCAAGCTTTTGTGATCTTTGTTGTTAACTGATCGAAGATGGAGTGTTTGCATTATGATTCTTGGATCGTGATAATTGAAGATGTCAAATACAAAGTCAATGAAAAGAAATTTTATGGATTATTATTGGAAGGCGGGTTTATTACATTGGAAACTTTGATTTCTTATAAAGACATGAAAGATGATCATGGAAAATTGATATTTCAACCTCTTTGTAAGATTGAAAGTTTGGTTCAAATTTCCATGAATATGTTGTGTTGGCGTGGTAATCTAAAGGAAGGAAAAGAAAGAGAATTATTCAAAAAAGAATATGTTTCTCTTGTTGAAGACCCAAATGATCTTCATGCGCTTGAGTTTGTGTAAGGGTCAAAAATGTTGTAATTAGTCGAAGTATATTTTACACTCTTCGAATGTTTTGTAATCTATTTTACTAAGGCGCTTTTATTCGAAGCTTAAGTGTCTATGCCTTAGTATATTTTTTGTACGCTTTCTGATTCCTATAAATAGGGATATTTACTAGAGTTAGATAAGAGTTTTTACAGACCTGTCTTTGTACTCTGTAATCATTTGAAAGCGTAATAGAGCTGAAACAAGATCATATTTACATCCGTTGTTCAGTTTTGCATTCTTACTTCAATTTTAACTCTGATTCATTTTATACTCGATTCATTGATTCTTCAATTGGTATCAGAGCAGGAATCACATCTGTGATCTGATTTTCACCTATTCAAAAAGTTTTTGAATCAACTTTTTGGTTCAAAAGTTTCCGCACTTTTTGATAGTGAAAAATTTGTCTAGATTTTAGTTTGTGATTCGATTCTGCATTTGAATTGTTGAATCGAGTGTTCTTTTTGTAATTCCGATTTGATTCAATTAGTTTGTTTTCAAATTTTCAAATTTTCTTCAAAATTCTCAAAATCATTTTCCATACAACAATGGCGAGCTTCAATCTCAATTCGATGACCTCGTTTTCTCATCTGTTAGGATCATCAACCAAGATTCCAATGCTAATCCCTGAATACTATGATCAGTGGGCTGACCGTATGCAGGATTATCTGAATGGTCTTGATGAAGAATTATGGTCATGTATCACTGGAAATGTCAATGCTCCGGTGAATGTTCAAGCAATTGGATCATCTTCTGCAAGTTCTGGTGTTGAAAATCAAACTGATCGTCTGAAAAAACTGGAGAAGAGATGTATGAGGGAATTGCGAGGAGCTTTACCGCCAGTTGTGTACAATTACGTAAGGAGTTGTACAACTGCTAAGGAGATCTAGAATAATCTGAAAGAAAAGTTTCAAGGAAGCGAGAAGACGAAAATCAATTCAGTCAAACAGTGCTTGGTTGAGCTGAAAGATTTCAGACAAAAAGAAGGTGAAACAATTGAAGTGTACTATGATCGTCTGAACAAGTTAATCTACCGTTGCAATCGCTATGGAATCACCAGGACTTCAATGGAATTCAATCTCATCTTTGTGATGGGTCTTCGAAAAGAATGGAGACGCGTGAGTATGATGGTGAAGAATCAACAAAGTTTTGATACATCATCTCTCAATGATCTGTACAATCAGTTGAAGACACACGAAAGTGAGGTTAATGAAATGGCTGAGGAATCTAAGCTAAGTTTGGGAGGTCCATTGGCACTTGTGACCAAGATATATGAGAAAGAAGCTGAAAAAGGTGATTCAGAGGAAGAAGAGGGATTCATCATGAATTCGGATGATGAGGCAATAGCATTTTACTCGAATAATCGTATTAAGAAGTTTTTCAAAAAACCGTTCAATCCGAAGGCTAAGCTTGCTGAGGTAAAAGGAAGTGCTGTGAGTAAAGCTGTTGTTGAGGAGAAAAAGAAGGTTGAGAAGAAAGATTCGAAGGTGTCTGAAGGGAAGAGTGAGAAGAAGCTGAAAGGTGATGCTGGAATAGATTGTCATTATTGCAATGGAGCTAATCATCTTGCGAATGATTGTATGCTTCGGAAAAAGGATGAGAGGAAGAATAAAGTAAAATATGAGGCTTATTACGCAGAGAGGCTTGAGGAGGTTCGTGCGAAAGCTAAGAATTTGTCGCTGGTCGCAAGGGGTGAACAGGAGGAAGATGAAACTTATCAAATCTGGTCATCTGGATCAGACGATGAAGAAATGAGGAATCCAACACATGGAGTAATGTATGCAAAGATGGAGGAGGATTCAGATGAAGAGGAATTCAAAGTGAAAGGTAGATGTTTCGTATCCAAGGCAGCAGACAAATCTCTAATGACAACAAAGGTACGTAATATTCTCGAATCTTTTTATATTCCTACACATGCTTATGACTCTGAACTAATATCTTTTGATGAGACTGTTACTTATTTTGATTCAATTGTTGTGTCTGCTAGCAATGAGGCCAACAAGTTGTCCATGGAGTTATTAGAGAACAAAAAGCGATTAGACATGAAAATAAGTAAAGTTAATTGTTTAGAATTACAGATAACGAATATTATGTGTGATAGGGATACTTTATCAAATGAAGTCAAACTTTTGCTAGCACAAAGAAACATATACTGTAATTCTGCTAAGAGACTATATGGCAAATTAACTGATTTACATCATTCATGTGAAATAAGTAAAGAGCAACATAGAAAACTATTGCCTTTTCTAGCATACGAAAGAGCTAAGGTAGATAATGTTTCGTATGATTGTGAGAAGATAATAGCTGAATTTGACAAAGTTCCTGATGATAGATATAAATATGGAATTGTCAAAATTGATGAATGTCTTGATACGAATGAATTAGTTAACATAGTGAATGATACTTTGACTAAATCTGAACAAATCCAAATTTTGAAAAAGACTGAGAATTCAACATCTGATTCTCAATCTAATTTTGCTGATATTGAAGATAATTCTGACAATATTAGTGAAATTAGTCATCTTGAGGATGTTGATTGTTCCCAGTTGTCTATTGTTAATGTTGCATCAACATCTAAAGGGAAAGAAAAAGTTAAGGACTTGCTAGTTAAGATAGAAACTGATAAACCCTCAACTTCGAAAGTTTGTGATTTGGACTTCGTGGACATCAGAGATAGTCAAACTGATGATAGAGATGATGAAAATGAAGAGAAAATTTCGAAGAAAAAGAAATCTTCAAAGGAAGACGAAATTCCTCGAATTGTGGTTGATCAAGTGTATGGTGATACACAAAAGTTCGAAAAAGTGATAAATGAACAAGGTGCTCACTTTCTTGAAACGAATACTGTGGTTTATCCAAATTTCAAGTGTACAAATGATGTCATTTTTCCAAATCAAGTATTCGTAACTACTGGAAATGTTGAGAATATCAAACCAGAATTAAAGAAGTTAGTTGAAGAAGATAATTTGAAAACAACTGATGAAGGTTTCTTCGCAAATCAAAGCATAGTTGAAAACAACCTAACAAATAATTCGTATGTTTTTCAACGTCAAAAATCACAAAGAAAATGGGTTGAAAAATCAAAAATTGAAAAAGAGATTTCAAAACCAGTTGTAGTGGAAAATGAAAATGTTGTCAAACTAAACTCCAAGGAATTCAAAGATCAAATTGACAAATTTTCGAAAGAAAATAACATTTCAAAAAGACAAGCTAGGAAGAAAATATTTTGGCAGACTATTGAGTCTCAAAAGATGTCAGATGAAATGACAAAACGGATTCAACAACTTTTTCAGACAAAAAGAAAAAACCCGCTCAAACAAATAAATATGTGTCTGAATCACATTCACTCAAAAATGTTTTCAAAGCTAAAAATTCATCTTTTTCAACAAATAAACAACATTCATCTCAATCAAATCATTCAAGTTCTGAAGTGAATAAACAACCAAAGTTTTCGAAAGTTTCAAAAACTACTATTCCAAGGAAATTTTCAAATGAATCAAATCCAACACAAATATTCTCTCAACGTCAACATTTTAAATCGACTGTTGATACATCTTATGCTCAATCTTTTCTAACAAAACCAAAAGTTGATTTCATTCCTCAAAAGCCAAATTTTCCTAATCACACGAAGAAACAAAATTTGAAAATTTCACATGAAAAAGGGATAAGTTCAAGGAAGAATATTGATCATTGGCTTGAAGGCAAAGGAAAAATGTATCAGTCGAGTACATTTTCAAAGGAGCAAATTCACGAAGCCTATGAGAAGTATGTGAATACTTCATCAAACGGAAGTTCATCTTCTAAGGATTCGAACATATCAGTCAAAGCATGGAAACCCGTAGTGAAAGCAAAGAATGTACAATCACAAACTCAGAATACGAAGGGTAATGTCAGTGAACATCCGAAACCATCAAAATCTTATGTTTTGGTTCCTTTAAAAGATGATGTGAACTTAATTGATAGTCTCAAAACCAAAGTTTGTGATTGGGTTAAAAGTTCTTCATTACATTCCACATTGAAATCTAATTTCCAAGGACCCAAAAAGTCTTGGGTACCTAAATTTTTTCACTGATTGCAGGTACTATGTGACGAGCAATACGATAACAAGTGGTATATTGATAGTGGTTGCTCTCGTCACATGACTGGGAAAAGGGAGAATTTACGAGATTTTCGAAGCCTAAAGAATGTTGGAGTTGTGAAATTTGGTAACAATAAAAAATGCCAAGTCAAAGGATATGGGAAGATCACGAACGGACAATTCACAGTGAATCGTGTTGCTTATGTTGAAGGTCTTCAACATAACTTGATAAGTGTTTCACAACTTGTTGTGGGCACTGGCAATCTAGTTCTTTTCAACGAAGAGGGAAGCATCATTTCGAATGTCACCACAAAAGAAGTTTTGCTAAAATCAAAAAGGAAATGTGACATGTTCACTTTGGACATCAATCCGATAATAGGCAAACCTGTTGTATGTCTTCTTTCGAAAGCTTCATCAGACATAAGTTGGCTTTGGCATCGAAGACTTTCACATCTCAACTTTCGAAACATCAACAAACTTGTTGTACAAGATCTAGTAAGAGGTTTACCTGTACTTAAATTTGATAATGATTCTTTATGTGCAGCGTGTGAAGTTGGCAAGCAACATAAACAAGGTCATCCGATTACGATAGATTCGAAAATTTTCGAACCACTGGAGCTATTACATATTGATTTGTGTGGTCCATCGACAGTTTCAATGCTCAACAAGAAACAATACATTTTAGTAATTGTTGATGATTTTTCAAGATTCACGTGGGTTTATTTTCTCAGGATTAAATCTGAAGTAGCACAAATCATGATTGACTTTATCAAAAAGATGGAAACAACGTTGAAGAAGACTGTTCGAAAAATTAAGAGTGATCATGGAACTGAATTTAAGAACAATGTTCTTGATTCATTTTTGGTGGACAAAGGAATTTCGCATAATTTTCCTCTCCATACACACCACAACAAAATGGTGTCGTTGAACGAAGAAATAGATCTCTATGCGAAGCAGCAAGGACTATGCTGGCTTATGCGAATCTTCCACAATACCTTTGGGCTGAAGCAGTATCCACCGCATGTTTTACTCAAAACAGATCTTTCATCCATCGGCGTTTTAATATCACTTCATATGAAATTCTCAACAATCGAAAACCTAACGTGAAATTTTTCCATGTTTTCGGATGCAGGTGCTTTATTATGAATCTCAAGGATAATCTTACAAAATTTCAAGCTAAAGCAGATGAAGGGATTTTCTTGGGATATTCGCATAATTCAGTCACATATCGTGTGTTGAACAAAAGAACACAAAAAGTGGAAGAAACTTTTAATCTTACATTTGATGATTACTATATTAAACAAACTGAAACACATTTTGAAAATCATCCTATTCTACAAGAAATACAAGATGAATCTGAACCTTCACAAACGTTGGATATTGATTATGATTTAATTTTTGGTATTTCAGATCATGCTGTTGATGTTGAACTTAATGCAAATGATAATCATCTCCCTGAATTAACGAAGCTTACTCATGATTCAACATCAACTTCTCAAGAGATAGGTGAAAGTATGCAAAATAATCCAGTGGAGTGGGAGCACTTGGATTCGAAAACCCTAATTGAGGGGGAGCATTCTTTCGAGGGGGAGAATGAGAGATTGAATGCTGATATTGAGGGGGATCATAATGTTGAGGGGGAGCATTTAGAAAACAATGAAAATAATAATGATTTTGATGATGTTTGTTCGATTGCAGGTTCAGAGAATGATGATTTATATGAAGATGCACCTTTGGACTTTGATCCAGCTTATCCACCAATGGAAAAGTGGACAAGAGATCATCTGAAGGATCAAGTAATTGGGAATCCGCAAGAGGGTGTTTTAACAAGAGCTCAAATTCATGCAAAGAATGAGGTATTGAATACTCATCAAGAATTTTGCATGTTCAATGTTTTCATCTCTAAAATTGAACCAAAGACAGTTAAGGTTCCAATGGAACACTCAGATTGGGTTGTTGCGATGCAATATGAATTGTCTGAATTTGAACGAAACAAGGTTTGGAGATTAATTCCTAAACCTGAAAATGTTTCGATTGTCGGGTTAAAATGGATTTTCAAAAACAAAACCGACAAAGATGGAATTATTGTTCGAAACAAAGCCAGACTTGTTGTTAAAGGATATTCACAACAAGAAGGAATTGACTATGAAGAAACTTTTGCCCCTGTCGCAAGACTCGAGGCTGTTCGTATATTTCTGGCTTATGCAGCTCACAAAGTCTTTGATGTTTATCAAATGGACGTGAAGTGTGCATTTTTAAATGGAGAGCTTGAAGAAACAGTTTACGTGGAACAACCCCTAGGTTTTATTAACGAAGAACATCCTGATCATGTTTATATTTTAGATAAGGCAATTTATGGATTAAAACAAGCACCACGAGCATGGTATGCAACTCTTACTTCATTTTTGAAGCAATCTAAATTTAAACAAGGATCTGTTGACCCCACATTATTTCGAAAGAAAGTTGGGAATCATCTAATGCTTGTTCAAGTTTATGTTGATGATATTATTTTTGGCTCAACTGATTGTGCCTTGTCTAGAGAATTCGAAGATCTGATGAAAAGTAAGTTCGAAATGAGCATGATGGGAAAAATCAATAATTTTCTTGGACTGAATATACGTCAAAGCAGAGAAGGAATTTTTATTAATCAAGAAAAATATACGAAGAATCTGCTAGAGAAGTTTGGATTGACGAATAGCACAAAGTTACGAGTTCCTATGGCAACTGGCATAAAGTTGACACCTTCGTTAGATAAACCTGCAGTTGACCTAACTCTTTACAGAAGCATGATTGGTTCATTACTTTATCTTACAGCTAGTAGACCTGATATCATGTTTTCTGTGTGTAATTATGCTAGGTATCAGTCAAATCCACGAGAACCACATCTCACTGCTGTGAAGAATATCTTTTGTTATCTTAAAGGAACAATTTCGTTAGGATTGTGGTATCCTTCGAAAACTGGGTTCTTTGTACAAGCTTATTCGGATGCAGACTTGGTTGGTTGTAATCTTGATAGAAAAAGCACAAGTGGCGGATGTCAATTTCTCGATGGAAAATTGGTGAGCTGGCAGTCGAAAAAGCAAACATGTGTATCAATTTCAACGGTTGAAGCAGAATATGTGGCTGCTGCTGCTTGCACATCACAAATTATATGGATCCAAAGTCAATTGCGTGATTATGCAATTAATATGAAAAAAATTCCATTATATTGTGATTCTCAAAGTGCAATAAGAATTTGTCATAATCCTGTGCAGCATTCGAAGACTAAACATATAGCTCTTCGTTATCATTTCATCAAGGATCACGTGGAGGATGGAAATATTGAAGTACATTTCGTGAAAACAACTGATCAGTTAGCTGATATTTTCACGAAACCTTTAGATGAAAAATCATTTGTAAAAATTTTAGAAGGACTTGGAATGATCGATGGAAATTCTGTTCCATGCGAAAAAGGAGAATGATAGTTGACCAGGAATGATTCAAAGGCACTGAATAAAAGACAAAGCAAAGTCATTCAGCGTTCAGAGGTTACTGTTCATAGTCAACGGTTCGACCCCTTCGAATTCGTAGATTTATCACTTTTCAAGGGTTGATAAAATTTCGTGTATTTGCAACAAGTTCATTTCGTTTGTCATTTATTTTCGAAAAATCAAAAATACAAAAAGATTTTCGTTTGTTTTGTCATTTATTTTCGAAAAATCAAAAACATCAAAAAGATTTTCTCTTTATTTCGTTCTTTATTTTCGAAAAATCAAAACAACAAAAATATTTTGTATCTTATTTCTTTTTAGTACTTTGTTGCAGATATTCATGATGATACACAGTGGATAATGCTTGCAGTTCCAAGGTCAGGTAAATCTATTATAAGAATCTTTAAAATTTTGAATATTTTGAACTAGTTAAGTTGTCCCTAGAAGCATGCTACAACATGTTGTCCAAAGCCTCCATTGACTCAATGTGTGTGTACGAAAGCCTTAATGAAATATTTCATATGAAAATTTCTTCCCAATCAGGCTTGTATTCACATTAGTCTCCTGAGCTACCTGACTCTTCTCACAATGAGTTAAGAGTTTACTGTTTTGTCCAAAAATAACAGAGGTACATTTCGTGTCTTACATCCATCTTTTTCATCCAAAAAGTTCTTACACGATCACACACGAAGATATATGTCCGAGAGGTCTCTGATCCCACCAATCGAGACTTAGACATATCAAAAATATGTGTTCATGATCTGACATCATGAGACAGTGATGAAAGTGAAACCCAATGTTCTAAACTTTTAAGGAATTAACGGGGAACTATGTTCCAGATTTTCACGAAACCTTTGTTTAAGTACCCAAATTCGAAACTCCAAATCATATTCAGTTCGTATGAGTGGTCTTGATCAAACATTCGAAACCCATGATGTTTGTTACCCAACAAGATCCAGCACAAATTTTTTTCTCATGAATATGCTTTCCGTGTGTAAAGTCACTTAAAATTTTTCAAAGCAAACTTGTCACTGACTACACTGGTCAAACAAATAATTTATGTTACAATTTATCACCTTATATATGTAACGAAAATTTTATCGCTACCCATGAAACCTTATAAAAGAAGCCCTTCGATACTTCTCTTCAAGTATTCGATTGTATTTCACGGGAACATACACAAGCTGTTGATCATCTCTATTGGTGATTAACGAAGCAATCTTTGCCCGGGGTTTTATCTGCCTTCGTGTCAAATTGATATTTTGACATCACAGTATCCCAAATTTTTCTTATTATTGCTTCTTGTCTAAATTATTTGGAACACTGCACTCACGAAATCCTTGAGGTTCTGAGTAATACCAACTCAGGCTAATGATTTCAAACATCTGGCATATGACTTCTCTTTTCATCCCAAAAGTGAAAGAGTCTTTCCTCAATCCGAAGGATGCTGACGGTTACTATTCCTTGACGAGACACGAACAGACTGTGGGAGGAGACGTTTCCTTGTTTCAAGGAGATGTGACAGTTACTTTTTGACACCTGGAAATTTTTTGGCAGACTGATGCGACTTTTCAAGTGCCACGTCGGATATCATTAATTGCACATCCCGCTTCAAATTCAAAATTTAGGGTTACATATAAAAGGGGATTCAAAGGTCTATTATCAGTTTACGCGTTCAAATTAAAAAATTCCCAATTCTCTCTGATCTTCAAAGCTTTGAAACCCTGACAATGGCGACTTCTGTTTATGTCGATGTTGACCCTTCTCAAACCACTGAAGATGTGACTTCATTACCGATAATGAAGATTCAAGGAACTAACTATCAACTGGATGCTGATGTTTCTCAATACCCTGAAGAATTGAAGATGTTAATTGTTGCTTTAAAGAGTTATGTTCTGTCAAAGGCTATGTTCAGTTCGTTTTCAGTTCCGATGTCATGGCTTTCTCAAGCAGGATCAACGGCTACATACAACAAAGCTTTTGATGCCATTACTTTTAATTTGGTTAATGACAAAAAGGTCAGATTGTCCAAGAAACTCTTTTGCCAAATTCTTGGAATTCCAAATTCACCACCGTATGTTGATTTCTCATTCCCTCAAATTGTCAGTATGTTCAATGAGATGGGTTATCAACCACAACTAATTAAGATCAGTGAGTTTAAGAAATCTGGTCTTCCTACTATCTGGAATTTTCTATTTGGTATTTTTCTGAGGTGTTTAACTGGTAGAACTGTTGGTCTGGATAAAGGACGAATGGAGGTATATGTCATGGTTGCTGGGCTATACTATGACCTTCAAGTGGATTATTCTACACAGTTATGGAAAGAATTTCAAAAGAGTGTAGAACACATGGATGCTCTTCATGGTATTTCATGTGCGAGGTACTGGAGCTTGATTCTACAATATTTCTACAACAAGGAGGGGATTTTGGTACCCAATGATGAAGAAAAAGCTGTTTTTCAGACATACCACTGTCCGAAGGATGTCATAGATAATGTTGAAGATTTTCCCTTTGTGGCTCGTATTCCTGATGTTATGCTAAAAAGAGTTGATCCTACGAATTCAGTCTTGGTGGCTTATTTGAAAAACATTGATTCTACTGTAGAGACTGGGAAATTATTGCCAAGAGAAGAGAAGAAATCCAAGCGTTCGAAGAAGAATGAACCTGGTTCTTTTGACACAAAAGTCCAAGAATTGAAATTTACGAAATCTTCAAAGAAGAAGCCAATTACAGTTGAAGAGCCAGTGGTACACGAAGTGTCTGTTGCTGAGACTAAATCGATTGAACCTGTTGTTGAAGATACTCAAGAGAAAGTGGTCATTCCTTCGAAGACTGGTATTTTTTGAAGAATCAAAATGAAGTCTAAGCATATACACAAGTCTCCAACACCTAATGTGGTACGAAAACCTCAGGTTACTCATCAAGGTGTCTTAATTCGTCAAGTACCAGCACATGTTTCTCCATCGTCAAAGAAACGAAGGGCTGAGGATATGGCCAAACATCTTTCACAGAAGAAGAAGACACGAAAGCTTATGCTCTCCACTAAGTCTACAGAAGATGACGATGAACGAATTCCTGAAACACCAGAAGTAACTCTTCACAAAGAAAGTTCAACTCCTGAGCAGACAATAGTCATACCACCCGAAGATTCGGTTGCCAAATCAGTTTCTGAGGAGGTAAGAACTTCAGGCATCACTGCAAATGTATCTGATATGGATGCAAATGTCAATATGGGTGAAGGAGATTCGAAGAAAGAAGATCAAGGTCATCCTACTTCTATTGCCTTCGAAAATATTGTTTTTTTACCTCTACCAATCACTCCGATTACTTCAACCACTGATTCACCTACATTCGATAATATCATCAATCAACCCTTTACTTCCATTTTTCTTCTCAATCTACTGATACACCCAAACTTAATTCGCCTGTTCAAGAAACCATTCTTATGGAAACCGACACTGACAATGAAGGTTTTGGAGGCACGTTTGATGAATTAAAGTTTGATGACGAAGAAGAAGATTTTCCAGTTCATATGCTGATGACGATGAAACAGTTTAAAATTTTGAATACCAAGTTGAATTCCATAATTAAATCTCAAGCTGATCTGGAGGGTGGTTCGTCGGTCTCAAGTTTGGAAGTTGATACGATGTTGCAAATGTTTGAAGCCAAGATAGTGGGTAAAGTCTCTGGGATGGTTAGAGACTCGGAGTCGAGAATTTTGGAGAAGGTTGATCATATTGATCAAAACAATGAGCTACGAATAAATTCTCAAAATTCAAAGTTTGTTGGAGATTTAAAAGAATTGAAGACAGTTGCAAAGGAACGACATGTTCTTTTTGTTCAGGATGTTAAGAAAGTCAGGGAGGATGTTAATTTGCAGATTCGTGAACTTCGCGAAGATATGCAAAAGGAGATTGCTAGTGTCCAACAGGATTTTGCGTCTCTGAGTCAGAAGATTGACATTATTTGTGATGATGTCATGAAATTTGTCAAGTTATACGAAAGTATGAGTCCTCAACTTACTCAACTTTCTACAATGGACAGTAACAACTTTGTGGAAGTGATTACGTTGCTGAAGGAGTTAAAAGATCTATCTGTCAAGCCAATTTCGTCTTCTCTGATTACTCCAGAATTCTTATCTCAGAAGTTCACCCAATTCGAAGCTATTCTACACAAGCAACTGGCCCCTCTTTCTCGTATATCAAGCCTTCTACCAACAACAGATGCCCCACCTGTTTTTACAGGGGTGCAAGGGGGAGAAAGAAAAGTTGAAGATACGAAGGCTGGTGGTGAAGATGCGAAGGTTGTGGGAAAGGTATTTTCTTCGAAGATCCCATCAACGAAGCCAATTGTTGCATCTTCTAGGCCGGTTACTTCAACAATTGTAACAACTATGCCAATTACAAGACCAATTTCGAAAGGAATTGTGATTGGTAAATCTGCTGATTCTGGTGGGAGTGGTTCGAAAACAAAAGAGGTAATAGATAATTCAGCTTTGAAAGATAAAGGGAAAACGATAGTTGTGGAAAAGTCGAAAGAAGAAAAGAAAGCTGAAGCAGAAGCTGAAATTGAAAGGCTAAGGTTGATTCAAAGCATAATGACTCAACGTGCGAGTGATCCTAAGGGTATAGACAAAGGTGATCCGTCCAAACACTACAATTACGAAACAATTGAAGCCAAGGTTGCATATAATCATATGTATTCGTTTGAGAAGAAACCAAAGCAGAGTTATATGGTTACGAATACCGATACAAGTCAGCTTGACTTTCCAATGAATGAGATGATGTTCATCATGCCACAATTTAAAGCAGAAGGAAATTTCAAAGAAAAGGATGATGGTACTCACATGAAAATTAGATTTAATGAAGTTCTTGCAAAAGCCCCTGAGGAAGTTTGGTCTTTGGTGAAGATCAAGAAAGTTATCAGTATGAAAAAGGATGTGGTGTTCGAAAACACAGTCCAAAATATCAAGTATGTGGTGGCCAGGGCAAATGGAAGTATTTCCAAATTTACAATTGCAGATTTTCCATTAATGAACTTGTATGATCTTATACAAGTTGCATTGATTCTGAAAGACAAATCTTTTTCATATCTTCAAAACACTGAACCTGATGAATTTAAGCTTGGAGTTGCTCACATCAAGATTTTCATTGAAAATTATTATGAGTGCTTGGCTCTAACTGATGTGGAGTTAGCTACAGCTAAGGGTCTGAAAATAAAAGCTCCAATGGCACCTACGAAGACTCAAGCAGAATTGAAAAAGTATGCTGATGGTGAAATCTGCTTGAAGCCTTTTGGGTTAGTCTTCGCAGGAAAAGACAAGGCTGGAAAAGCAAAACGTTTCTTATTCCAGGCATGCGAAGTGGAGAGATATTCAACGTCTCAATATACGAACTTAATTGTTCGTATGAATCATTGTAAGAAGAACAATGAAGGAGATAAGAAAGAGCTAAAGAAGATAATTTCTTGGTACACAGAAATTCGAAGAGTGATGCTCTATTCCATCCAGCTTCTTACAAATTAAGAAGTTCGACTATGATTACAAAGGGGGAGATTGTAAGGGTCAAAAATTTTGTAATTAGTCGAAGTATATTTTACAGTCTTCGAATGTTTTGTAATCTATTTTACTAAGGCGCTTTTATTCGAAGCTTAAGTGTCTATGCCTTAGTATATTTTTTGTACGCTTTCTGATTCCTATAAATAGGGATATTTACTAGCGTTAGATAAGAGTTTTTACAGACATGTCTTTGTACTCTATAAACATTCGAAAGCGTAATAGAGCTGAAACAAGATCATATTTACATCCGTTGTTCAATTTCGCATTCTTACTTCAATTTTAACTCTGATTCATTTTATACTCGATTCATTGATTCATCAGTTTGTTGAAGATGGTGTAGAAGAAGTTCATCATGTTCATGATGTTCTTTGTGTTCAAGAAAAGGGAATTCAATTTGATTTTCATGAAGTGGTGAAAGTTTTTTGTTCAATTGGAGTTCAAACCAATGGATGCTTGAGTTCTTGTGATTTGTTTGAAGGAATGATGCCATATAGAAAGCCTTCAATCCAAAAAGTTCAAATGTATCAAACTCCAAAAGATTTGATTCAAAATTGCAATGTTGAAATTGTCAAGAATGAAGTTGCTTCAAGATCCAAAAAGATGAAGAAGAAGATGATAAAAAACAAGAACATTTGGGTTTCTAAACAAAATTGTTTAAATGTTGTCTTGAAGCCGAAATCAATGAATCAAATTTGGGTTCCAAAGCAACAATCATCAAATGTTGCAATGACTTCAAATTTCAAACCCAAAATTTTTGAAGATTCTCAAAATCATTATGAAGATGAAGTTAGATCTTGGAAAAATGAGCAGAGATTTCATGGACTGTACAACATGCATCGTAGGTGGTACAATGTGAAATTTGAAGATTTTCTTGTTCCAACCAAAGAACTGAGATCTTCCATGATTTATTCGGGTATTGCAAATGGAAAAAGAATTATCAAAGAAGATTTCTCAAATTCTCAAATGGATTCCGAAAAATTCATGTTGAGATTGATACCTTGTTCTTGAAGATTTGATGATGAACGATTCAGGTTTTCTCAAAATTCAAATTCAATCATATTTTCATTTCGTGCTTTCGTTATTGATTTTTGATCGTCTTGACTCGTTAGATCAAATTTGTTTCAACCCCATTGATGATCCAATAATTTTATTTTGAGCAAGCCTAAAACCAAATCTCGTTACCGTTCATATAATCCAAAATTCGAGCCCAAAAGTCATTTAGTCTGTTACTATTCATTTAATTAGATTGAGCCCAATCAAAAACAATTCGAACACTGTTCATGTTAGGGTGCAAAGTCACTCTTGGATGTAGTGTTTTAGGCTTACCCTCTTGTATGTGTAAATGGGTTGAGTCTTTCCTATAAATAGGAAGTGAGTGACTCCCATTATGTAAGGAACCATTTTGGAGTGTTAGCCTAGAGAGAGAAATTGTGTACAAACCCATTTGTATATCCTTTCTAGATCTAATATGAGCTTACACAGAATTATTTACTCCTTGTGTTCTTGAATTTACATGATGATTCACTAGATCTTTCTAATTTACATGATGTTTGTACATTCGATTTTGTAATTAGACTTGAGAAGTCTTGAAATCGATGGTTGGGTGATTGTTAAAGATCGAAGATTTTGGAAGTTTTGTCTTCAAGATCGAAGGTTATTTGCAAGAGGAATGGTTGATATTGATTGTCGTATCGATGAGGTATTTTGGTCGATGATTTCGATTTTGGAAGTTGATGTTTGAAGTCTTGATTTACAGTCGATCATGGAACTTAATTTTGGAATTTCGTTTTGGGTTGAACTGAAAAGTGAAGAATGAAAGTTTGAGTCAAGGATCGGATTTTGAAAGCAGGTGACGACTGACGTTTGATGATCTGTAAAACAAAAATTTGATTTGGGGTCGAATGATAATCACGATCGGAAAATCGATATTAGATATCGTATATTTGAAACCTTGGATTGGAACGAAGTGTGATGTACGAAGGTTTATTTTGTGATATTTGTATCTGTGATTCAATTGCTGGGTGTGATATCAGTCAAAGTTGTTCGATGAATGGACGAAGCAATCGATATCTAAGTTAAAAACGAAGAATTTGAGTCAAGTACTGGGATAATTTCGAATGGGTTTTACAGTGATAATTGTTGTTGTTGATTTGGTGAATAAGATTAGAAGGGAACAGATGGGTTTAAGGAAATCGATTTTAGGGTCCCTGTAATGTAAGGAACGAAGAACTGTAAGAACGAAAAGTCGATTCAGAGGTATTCAGAGGTTACTGTTCATTAAGAGACTTCGAATGCTTCGAATTCGTGTGTTTGGGAAGATGATTTTCATACGAAGAGGAGAGAGAAGGAAAATCTTCGTATGTTTGGTTGCAAAATTTTCGTGTGTTTGGATGCAGTTTTGCACGAAGCGAACGAAGCAAGAAAATTTTCGTGTGTTTGGATTATGATTTCGTGTGAATTGAGGAACAAGAAAGACATATTTTCGAAAATGGTCCTTGAAGATTCGCATGTTTGTCGCCTGATAATTTCGTACAAAGCAAGGCTTCGTATGAATTGATTGAAATTTCGAATGTTTTGATCAAAAATGGAAAATTTTCGAAAATCACCCCTAAACTTTCGAATATTTGGCAACCTCAACAATTAATTGAAGTTTCGAATGTTTGACACTTTTCACCCAAATTCGAAAATTTTCTGAATTTTCGAATATTTGGGACAACTCTTCGTATGTTTGGTGCACAATGGCAGAATTTTCGAAAATAGTCCCTGAGGCTTCGAATGTTTGGCGGTTCATACCCAAATTCGAAAAAGGACTGTTTTTGCTGAAAATTGAAGAAAATGCATTTCAGACCCCTGCAGTTTGTGCAAATTGATGCTTTCTACCCAGCTTTGAAAAAGGGGGAGAGTTTTGCATATTTGGCTGTTTTGGGCGCAACGGGTCCCTGCAAGTTTCAGAAAGTGACAGTTTCTACCCGGTTTTTGAAAAATCTTGCAACTTTCACTCAAAAAGTCAAAAAATTACATAAATTAGAAAAAATTTTGTGGCTTTTTCGTGATTGTTTTTCCGTGCAAGATTTTTGGTGATTCATTTTTGGTACACATCAAGGGGGAGTATCGTGAAGACTATTCCTCGGGCGCTTCTCACCCTTAGTGGGTTTTATAATCATTTTTTGATTATAAAAAGGGGGAGAATGATGGATATTCGAAGCTTCTCGGGTTTGTCAAATATTCATTTGCGGATTTGAAGACCGGTGTTACTTCGAGGGGGAGTTTGGTCTTGATCGCGCTAGCTCGTTGGAGATTGAAGTCGGACATCCAATCCTAACTTTGAGGGGGAGAATGTTAGGGTGCAAAGTCACTCATGGATGTAGTGTTTTAGGCTTACCTTCTTGTATGTGTAAATGGGTTGAGTCTTTCCTATAAATAGGAAGTGAGTGACTCCCATTATGTAAGGAACCATTTTGGAGTGTTAGACTAGAGAGAGAAATTGTGTACAAACCCATTTGTATATCCTTTCTAGATCTAATATGAGTTTACACGGCATTATTTACTCCTTTCGTTCTTGATTTTACATGATGATTCACTAGATCTTTCCAATTCCGCACATGCCATCATAATCAACACCACTACAGTTCATCACAGATTATTTGACCCCATGTGTATTCTAAAACTAAACAACACCTTTATTGATCGATTCGATCCAATACTGTTCATCCGATACTGTTCAATGATTTGGATTTTCGAAAAATCAAGACTTTCACATTCACAGTTGTCTAGTATCGCTGTTTCGTTTTTATTTTGATTTGGATTTTCGATCAAAAGTGAAACCTCATAATCGAAAGTCTATTCCTGGATCGAAAATGAGAAATCAAAAGTAGATGCATTTTTAAATCGAAAGAGATTTTGATATCATTGTCGATTTGGGTTCGCTTGTCTATAGTCGAACACATGTGATTGAAATTGAAATCAATTTCGACTGACATTTTTAATTGGTGATTTCAAGTCGAACATATTTGATTTTGGATTTGAAACCGATTAAAAGCGATTGTTTCAAATCGATCTATAACGAACTTTCAAAGTTGATTGATGAATTTGACATTGTTATCAAGGGAAGAATGAAAAGTTGCAGGTTTGAGATCGATGATGGTTAATGAAGTTTGAATCGAGAACAAATTGAAGGCTAGGAATAAAAAATCTGAGCCTTGAGTATCGGGCGTTTTTTATTTGGATATTGATTTGGATGTGTGAAAGTTAGTTCGACTGTGAATGATTTGGTTAAAGTCATAATTAAAGTACTTGGAATCGAATGTCTTTGGTCTGATTATCGATTTTTGATCGGAAGAACTTGGAAAAAAAAGTCAAAGTTCTTGAGTAAAATGACCATATACGAGAATCAGAAATCGAAAGGTCGTTAGTGTCGAAATTGTATCTTCTTGGTGTTCGTTCGAGTCAAAAACACATTGCTTGGAATCAAAATCAGATGGGCCATGAATTGATTTGGGTTTCATAGTCGAAAGCGTAAATTGAGGTTCATGGTCGAATGCACTTGTTTGAAATTGAAAGTATGTTCGATTGATAATATTTTAAGTCGTTCGAGCAAGAAGCATTTGAGTTCAACTGTTGTTGATTATTGGTTCGAATCAAGCATCGTAATTTTGACTAGTGTTTAATTGAATCGAGTCAAGATGTTTAAGTGTCGATGTCGACTGGTGTTGGTCATTAGTTCGAATCGAGAGAAACTGGAGTCGAACTTCTTTTGATTCGTTCGAGTCGATGAAGCATTGAAATCCATAGATTCGATCGTATTTCCTTGGAGTCGAATTCGACTCATGATATTCTACTTTGTTCGTGCACCGGAAACGCTTTGGGGAAGAACACAACACTTTTCGATTCGAGTCTTTTATCTTTCAATGTTTGGCAGATTTTACCCAATTTCGATATGGGGTAATATTATGTGAAGAGTGAAGATGTTTCATTTTGAGTCCCTGAAGTTTTAGAATTTAGACAGTTTATACCGAATTTCGACTTAGGGGTATAATTCTGTGAAGTGGGAAAATATTTCGAATGTGGTTTCTGCATTTGATGCGAATAGACATTTTATGCCTTGTTTTGCATTTGGGGTAAAGTTTCGCATTTGAAGTTGATTTGTCGCAACGGGTCTTGCGGAATTTGCGAAATTGACAGTTTTTACCCAGTTTTCAAATTTCTTGCAACTCTCACCCAAAAGTCAAAATTTTCACAAAATTTGGACATTTTTCTCACTTTTCGTGATTGTTTTTTGTGCAAGATTTTTGTGGTTGCATTTTTGTCACATATTGAGGGAGAGTTTCGTCATGTTTATTCCTCAAGCGCTTCTCATTCTTCGTGGGTTTTATAATCATTTGTTGATTATAAAAAGGGGAGAATGTAGAAATGGGTATTCGAAACTTCTCGGATATTTCTTTTCAAAGCGGATTTAAAGATCGGTGTTACTTCAAGGAGGAATTGATCTTGATCTCTTGGAGCTTGTTTGGAAATTGAATCCGGGACATCCATTCCTAATTTTGAGGGGGAGAATGTTAGGGTGCAAAGTTCTCTTTGGATGTGGCTTACCCTCTTGTGATGTTTAATGGGTTGAGTCTCTCCTATAAATAGGAAGTGAGTGACTCCCATTAATGTAAGAACCATTATGGAACCCATTTTATGTGAGATTTAGTTTAGAGAGAGAAACCATTACAAGACCAACTTTGTAAACTCTTTTTATTCTAATGGAGACTAAACGTTTTTATTTACTCTTTGTGTTCCTCATGATTGTTTGATTCACTTTGATCTTTACTATTCCGCACATGTCATCATAATTGGGTGACAACACTAGTGAGAACATGGTCTTTGTAGCTCGAAGGGGAGTCTTTCGCGAGAGAAATATCATATTCAAAGATGGCAGTGGGAGTGTAATTTACCTTGAAGAGATTTAGGAGTCAACCAGTGAAGGAACCTTAGAAGAAACTAGCTCTCAACCAGAGGATGAGACTCCTGTTGAACCCATTGACAATTCATTACCTCTTCGTTGACCTAATAGGGTTAGCATGTCGCCTTCATTCTATGGTTTCCATATAACGTCGGATGGTCACATGTTTATCAATGATTGTACACTGGTAAATTTGGATGAGCCAGCTAACTATAAGGAAACGATAGTGAGCCGTAACGCTGCTAAGTGGAAAGAGGCAATGGACAGCGAGATTAAATCCATGTATGATAACCAAGTTTGGAATTTTAGTGATCATGTACCAGGTCGAAAGATATTTGGCTACAAATGGATATTCAAGAAGAAGACCAACATGGATGGAAAGGTGCACACATTCAAGGCACTACTGGTTGCGAAGGGCTTTACTCAAACCCAAGGGATTGACTATGATGAGACCTTCTGACCAGTGGCTAAGATAAAGTCTATCAGGATAATGATTGCCATAGCTACCTTTCATGATTTTGAGATATGGTAGATGGATGTCAAAACCACTTTCCTAAACGGGAAGTTGGCTGAGGATGTTTATATGATTCAACCAGAGGGTTTTGTACATGCAAAGTTTCCTAATAGAGTGTTCAAGCTTGAGAAATCCTTTTATGGATTGAAGCAAACATCTCGCAGTTTGAATATTTACCTCTATGAGTAAGTCAAAGAGTTTGGTTTCTCTAGGAGTGAGGATGAGTCATGTGTATATGTAAAGACTATGTTGGATTAGGTGTCTAAGCCCATAAATATTTTGGTATGTACTTGACCTGATTATGAGCATGGTCCTTTTGGGTTTCCTTCACCATAGCAACTGATAGGATGAATTATGGAGAAAGAGGATTAATTATGATTTATTAATATATTATGTGAATAATATATTAAAAGAGAATTCATATTGTTTAATTAATATTGATCAAGAATTAATTTAGAATTAATTTTGTGGTCAAAAGGGAATAATTAAACTTAGGGGACTGGAATTGCAATTATAAGATAATTGGATTTTGGGCTGTAGATCCCTTAGGAATAAGGTGGGCGATTTCAAGGTGGAAGCCCGCTTAGAAATCGTCCAGACCTTGATTCTGGAAGGATCTAAAGGGTTGCTTGGTGGTTAAGCAATCCAATTAGGGTTTTTGACTGAAACCCTAGCAGCTCACCTATAAAAGGAACCCTAAGGCTCCCAAAATTCGGCCCCATACTTCCCAAGAGTGCCTTGGACGAATTTTGTGCCTCCTCCTCCCTCTCCTAAGTCATCTTGTTGCTAGTGGTGTTTGTGACTCCATTAGAGGTGCAACATTTGAGGCACTAAGCTTTCAAAGGTCAAGGATATTCAAGGAGAACTTGTTATTACTACATAACAAGAAAGGTAAGATCTAAATCCTAGTTTATATGTCAAGTTGATTGTTGTATGCTAGTTCTTAGGATCATTGCTTTGGTATTCATTGTTGTTGTGTTCATAGTAGAAAACCTAGATCAAAGCAATTAGGGTCGCATGTACACCATAGGAATGATGTAATTCTCATAACCCAACAGTGGTATTAGAGCCTAGGTCGTTTTTCTAGTGAATAGATGCAAAAGTGAACTGCCAAAGTTCAAGAAAATCAAATTTTTTACCTTCTGACTAGCTGACTCGCTGAGTCCCTGTATGGACTCGACGAGTAGGTCCTACTCGATGAGTTCCATTGTGGACTCGACGAGTCCAAGGGTCTGGTGCCGAGATTTTGAATTTTCTGACCAGATTTTGTTGAGGATTACTTCCAAAACTAGTTTTTCTTGCCTAAAATTGATTTTTTATGTTTGGAATGGTTATCCTTATCAAAATTGATGGATTTGGTCAAATATAGTTAATATAGGATTATTATAAGTCAAATATTTGACCTAGTAATTTAGAAAAGTTTCAAATTACACCCTCTAGGTTTTATAGTTTAAATTTGAACTTAAAAGTTTTAGTTTTTGAAATTTAAATAGTTACACCCTAATGTTTTGAAAGGTTTCAAAATTTGTCCTCAAGTTTTGGAATTTATAATTTGATTAAAAGTTGTTAATTTTGAAATATTAAATTCTAAAACCCTAGTATTTTAAAAAGTTCAAATTACACCCTTATGTTTTTATTAAATTAAGTAAATGTCTAATTAAAAGAGATAATTAATAAATCCATAATGATTTGGTTTAAGATTAATCAAATTAAAAGTTTAATTTATTAATAGTTTAAACCACCTAGTGTTTTAAATGTATAAAATACACCTTATACTATATAATTTAAAAGTTTAACATATTATATATGTATAAGTAAAAGGTCAATCTTCCCGTTAGTAGGCCTCATTCACGAAGCTGGTCTATAAGGGGTGTTTAAGGAAGCGGCCTGTAAAATGACCGTCATTGGGTATCCACTCTTACCCACCGCACCCTTGACCAGTGGAGGGTCGTTAGCCGAACGGGTAGGATTAGACAAAACCCCTTCTATTATAAGTATAATGTAGTACAAGTAACTGAACATTTTCTATAAATTCCCAAATCTTAGTTACTTAGGAAAAATGTGGAATTGGTGCTAATCTATGAAATTCCACATTGCACCTTGTTGGTCGTTAGTGGAGCGTGTGTGGTTAACCGACACACTAATATGGGACCAATGAAGGATGGAAATGGGTAGCTCGTAGATTATCATAGATCAATGGAACGTGTGTGGTTAACCGGCACATTGATTAGGTGATGACATCTTCGGGAATACCAAGCTAATTTGCATGGTTATCCACACCTTGTTTGTGATCCTCGGCATACCAATCACAAACATGAAGGGCATAATCGAGATTAAACATGCCATTGAAAAGTTCAATGAATCTCAAAAGATCTAGGAGTTTCAATTCATTTAAAACTTAAACCTTAAAATTTTCGTTTTTCATGGTGGAAATTGGTAAATCGTCATTTACCTACCTTCAAATGTTCTGCAAATTGGATTACGACATCCCTCTTCCATTTTGTAGAATATTGTGTTGGATCCTAGCCTTAATATCTCATTTGGGTGTTTTATTAAGGACTCAATCAACTAACTTGAATTTCTCCCGTTTTGTAGATGTCGAAATCTAATGACTATAGTCTTCCCGAACCTTTTGGAAAAAGATTTCCACATGAAGATGATGTTCCACGATTGGATCATGGAAATGAGAGTCATGCTTCACTTCCTCCACCTCCTCTAGTAATTCTCCCTAACCCACGTGTTCGAAGACTTGAAAAGTTCAAAGTCACTCAAGCCCTGTTGGCTAGCAGACATTAAGATGGAAAGTTTGTGTGTGCACACGTCTTGAAGATGAAGTCTCACATGGATAGATTGGGAATGTTAGGGTGTCGACATCTCCAGGAAGCTGGCTGTTGACTGGGTTCTTCAATCACTTCCTGAATCATATAGTAAGTTCATTAGAGAGTACTATATGATGGACCATGACGTGACCCTCATAGATTAACTTATTTGCTAATTGCTGCTGAATCAGAAATGATTTGGCACACTGGTAAAGCAAAATTGACAAGAAAATTAACTTCACAAGCTGCCATGGACATAGGCAATGACATGGATATCCCAAAAATGATTTCTTCTCCTGAGGGAAAGAAATTAGGTATGGTCAAAAGTTTTGATCATAAGAGAAAAACCAGTTCTGGAATAGTTCCATGTGCAAAGTTCTCCCGAGGGAAAGAAATTAGGGTGCAAAGTTCTCTTTGGATGGGCATTGGTTACGAAACTGCCAAAATTATCTGAAGGATCGCGAAGATGGGAGAGTCAATATATATGACTCTACTTCAGGTAAAATCCACTATCTAACTCTATTAAGTTCCTATTTGTAGATTCTTAATACATGATGTGATCAGATTGCATTTTGATGTTTTGTAGGATCAAAGAAGAGAAAGGAAGCTTAAAGGAAGAGTGAGCTGAGTCTAATCGCGAAGAAATGGATTTCGATCGCATGGATCGATGATGGGATTCTTGAGCTGCTACTTAGAATTATGATAGATTGCTTAGGAATATGTAATAGCATAGTTTTCATTTGATTTTTGCATTGCAAGGACAAGTTTTTTCCGCAATTTTTATAAATAAAATAAATTTTGATTTTGTCTTATTTATATTTCCTTGTAATGGCAATTGTGAAAATTGATGTTTGAATGTTTTCTTATTTTAAGCAATATGGATGTGATTCTTAATTATGCTATTTGTGATAGTGTCGAGATTTTTTCAAATAAGGAAAAATTCTCATCACCCAAGTTTCAATTGGAGAGAAACTTGTAATCATACAACTTGCTTTGTGTGATGTATGAGAACCTTCGTATTTATGAAATTAAGACTAATTCCTTGACAAAGAATCAAGTGAAGGAATAGGAGATCTAGTACACATTGTGTGTATTGGTCAAGTCCACCGCAAATAACAATAAAGGCTATTCGTCATGATTTACTAAAAGTTTAGTAAATATGATTATGCTTACAAGATTAAGTATAATTCTAATACATTGAAAAGTTTCATTGTATAGTAGAAAGAATAGAAAGAATCAATTAGGCAGAAAGATAAAAGTTTCTCCATTCTGAAAAGAAGGGAGGGTACTTTTGTATCGTGTTTTATGTTCATCCTGGTGATTATGAAACCATATCGCAATTGATCCTCTAAGCAGAGGAATCGGTAATTGTTGAAATGGTTAAATCAAAAGGATGAATCGTACTTCGTTCCAAAATCAAGTCTTAGAGTTGTACTCCAAGATTGTGTATTGAGTGATATGTCTTAGGTAAGTAACACATCTTAAGAAGGTTTATAACACTCGTCAAATGTAGAGTAGAAAAGGTTCTTACTCTTGTACATTTGAAATTAGTAAATTGTGATGTCTTGGATAAGACAAAGACCAATTAATACCAATTGTGTGAAGTGTCTATCTTGATAAGAATCCGCACTAACTCTTGAATATTTGTTTGTCAAGTAATGTTCTTCGAAAAGAGAATCTTATATGTCAAGAGGTCAGTGGGAGTCTTAATGATCTTGATAGGTTTCAAGAGATAATCAAGAGTAAACCAATTGATAATCACTAGCACGCGACTAGAGGCTTATAGCCTATCGTATTGACATATTCTTGTTTCTGTGCCATTCCAGTTAAGTTGATTATGCATGTGAGTCCTATGAGTTCTCATTTGATTGCGTATGAGGCAGAACACCTTGATCAAGTAAAATTTCATTGATTTGTATGGGTGAGCTGTTGAACAACTTGGAAGCAATGGTGGGCACTCGTGCTGCCATGAGGCAAGAAATTAAGAAATTAATAAGGTTCAGTCCATATGAGTTTGGATTTTTCACAAACATTGTCTTATGATTATCGTTATGACAAATTCACATGGATAAGAACACATACACCATAAAATCCAAGTGTCATAAGGTTTCTCTCCGCTTCATGAAAATGATTGTGAGGAAACGCTTTCAGTAGGAAGATTTTAAGGAGATAGCGATTGTGTAACTTGCATTCTCAAATTCGATTATGATTACGACATCCCTCTTCATAGTTCGAATTATGAGATTTGACAATTAGTTTGAACATTCGAGACTTATTGCTATAAGTTCTAGAATTTTTTAGACACACATGTAAGTTATCAAAGGAAAGGTGTATGAGCTTAAGAAGCTTAGATAAAGTCTTATCGAAGTATCTCGAATTAGAAATATGAACTTTGGTTAAGAAAGTCAATAAGCATTGATTTCTAGAAGTCCAACTGTTTCTAAATACGTGTCGAAGCTAGTGGGAGCATAAGTGTTATGATAGTAAGGTAATAATCATCATGTTAGTGGGAGCATGATCATTATGTTGAGTATTGCAAGTTAGCAATATTAATTATAGAAAACAAAAGTTTCAATTTGCAAAGTTGCAGAGGTTGAAAAGTTGTTTTGCTATAATTAAGGGAGAGAATATTATATTTCATTTCAATTCTAAAAGCTTAGATCGAGAAATTTTAATCGAATTTAGTCAAAAAAGACATATATGAATGCTATGTTGAAAAGATTCAACATGAGGAAATTCTATATATAGAAATATTTTAGCAGGAGACTGGTAAAGTATCATGTTTTTGTTATGAATCGTATCCAATACGCTTCGGGTATAGGATCAATTGCATATGCTGTAATATTTGTCCGTTCTAATTTTTCCAAATGCCTAGCGCACTAAGAGGGAAAAAGGACCAGAACCGGACATGACTAAAATAATTAAACAACTGTAAAGGACAATCTAAGGTTCGCCAAGGATTGGTCACTTGTGGGCAGTTGGAAGTATAGTAATGGATGGACCATATTGGAATTATTATGAATAGATAGGAATCTATTACGAATGAGTTGTCGTATGGGAAATATGGAAATGTTTCCATAATGGGAGTTGGGTATTGAGAATCTTTGTAGATAAGAAACTTTTATGCAGGAAGGATGTTCAAAGGAATGTACTTTGAATGTGAGACTTCGTATCTATGGAATTGTCTTGTAACAATCTCCAATAGAGCACTTTGTAACATCACTGGCAAAGTCTTTGTGATTTTGTGCTTTGACATTACAAAAGGATCATTGCATAAAATGATAGAGTCGAACATATTCTAAAAGTGGCAAGAATTTGGTATTCTTACACTTGTGATAAGGATTGGGAATTGTGAAATGAGTGTAATTAGAAATGTTATTCAATTGATCTATTTCACAAAGTAAGGACCATATGCAAACATAGTATGCATGCTTAGAGCATGGGATAGCTAATGTTATAATTCAAGTATTAAGTTGATTATCCGAAACATTATACAATGAATAATGTGTAATCAATATGGTGACTAAATAAAAGGTGTTTTATTTATACTCAAAGGTTTGAGATCATATTGGATTCGATTATTCTTGTGTTTCACTTCGCATGTTTTGACTTCCAAAATAGTAAGATTATTTAAACTTTCCACAATCGATCATACTTTGGAAGTAGGTGTGAATGAAGATTGTCATGAATCTGACTGTAGATTGTCTTAAGTGTTTAGACATAACAAAAGTCTGCTGCAGTGTTCATGAGTACTTCTGAAATTAGATTTGAGTATTGGATTAAACCCACGCTCACTTGAATCACTTCATGGAATTTATCACGGGTGATTAGTGAGACGATAACATCTTATATTCTTGAAACCGAGACATGTGAGTTGTAATTTACAAGTCGGTTGCACATTGATAATATGTAAACGCACCAGTAACTTGGTGTTATAAAACATATTGTTGTGTGTGATTTGATGAGTAGGTACAAGCGAGCATTTGAGTCGAATTTTATCCGTTTCTTTTACCCTAAGAGGGATAAAAGTGATATATGTGGGCTCCTCGATGATTTAGTGATGACACCCTAAAGCGCTTGGCCAAGCCAGGACTGATTTGATTTGTTCAATTAGCCAGTCATCATAAATCGGAAATCGGGAAACAACACATGAACAGAGAGTGTGATTAAAATCCATGTCTCAGTTCATACAATATCAAGAATAGAGGAATATATGATCCCTTATTTAAAGAACGTGTTACTGATAAGATCAGAGTTGACAACAGCTTTTGAAAGCTACGATTGTTGATCAGGTTCTGAAGTCGTACTTGCAAAAATAGTTATTAGACTTATCCAAGTGAGAGATTGTTGGATTAGGTGTCTAAGCCCATAACTATTTTGGTATGTACTTGACCCGATTATGAGCATGGTCCTTTTGGGTTGCCTTCACCATAGCAACCGATAGGATGAATTATGGAGAAAAAATATTAATTATGATTTATTAATATATTATGTGAATAATATATTAAAAGAGAAATCATATTGTTTATTTAATATTGATCAAGAATTAATTTAGAATTAATTTTGTGGTCAAAAGGGATTAATTAAACTTAGGGGACTGGAATTGCAATTATAAGATAATTGGATTTTGGGCTGTAGATCCCTTAGGAATAAGGTGGACGATTTCAAGGTGGAAGCCCACTTAGAAATCTTCTAGGCCTTGATTCTGGAAGGCTCTAAAGGGTTGCTTGGTGTCTAAGCAATCCAATTAGGGTTTTTGACTGAAACCCTAGCAGCTCACCTATAAAAGGAACCCTAAGGCTCCCAAAATTCGGCCCCATGCTTCCCAAGAGCGCCTTGGACGAATTTTGTGCCTCCTCCTCCCTCTCCTAAGTCATCTTGTTGCTAGTGATGTTTGTGACTCCATTAGAGGTGCAACATTTGAGGCACTAAGCTTTCAAAGGTCAAGGATATTCAAGGAGAACTTGTTATTACTACATAACAGGAAAGGTAAGATCTAAACCCTAGTTTATATGTCAAGTTGATTGTTGTATGCTAGTTCTTAGGATCATTGCTTTTGTATTCATTATTGTTGTGTTGATAATATAAAACCTAGATCAAAGCAATTAGGGTTGCATGAACACCATAGGAATGATGTAATGCTCATAACCCAACAGTGGTATCAGAGCCTAGGTCGTTGAGGGAAAGTTTCATGATTGTTTTTCATACAAGATTTTTGTGGTTGCATTTTTCTCACACGTTGAGGGAGAGTTTCGTCATGTTTATTCCTCAAGTGCTTCTCATCCTTTGTGGGTTTTATAATCATTTGTTGATTATAAAAAGGTGGAGAATGTAGAAATGGGTATTTGAAATTTCTTGGATATTTCTTTTCAAAGCGGATTTAAAGACCGGTGTTACTTCAAGGGGAATTGATCTTGATCTCTTGGAGCTCATTTAGAAATTGAATTCGGGACATCCATTCCTAATTTTGAGGGGGGAATGTTAGGGTGCAAAGTTCTCTTTGGATGTGGCTTACCCTCTTGTGATGTTTAATGGGTTGAGTCTCTCCTATGAATAGGAAGTGAGTGACTCCCATTAATGTAAGAACCATTATGGAACCCATTTTATGTGAGATTTAGTTTAGAGAGAGAAACCCTTACAAGACCAACTTTGTAAACTCTTTCTATTCTAATGGAGATTAAACGATTTTATTTACTCTTTGTATTCCTCATGATTGTTTTATTCACTTTGATCTTTACTATTCCGCACATGTCATCATAATTGGGTGACAACACTAGTGAGAACGTGGTCATTGTAGCTCGAAGGGGAGTCTTTCGCAAGAGAAATATCATATTCAAAGATGGCAGTGGGAGTGCAATTTACCTTGAAGAGATTTAGGAGTCAACCAGTGAAGGAACCTTAGAAGAAACTAGCTCTCAACCAGAGGATGCGACTCCTATTGAACCCATTGACAATTCATTACCTCTTCGTCGATCTAGTAGGGTTAGCATGCCACCTTTGTTCTATGGTTTCCATATACTGTCGGATGGTCACATGTTTATCAATGATTGTACACTGGTAAATTTGGATGAGCCAGCTAACAATAAGGAAACGATGGTGAGCCTTAACACTGCTAAGTGGAAAGAGGCAATGGACAGCGAGATTAAATCTATGTATGATAACCAAGTTTGGAATTTTAGTGATCATGTACCAGGTCGAAAGATAGTTGGATACTGTAACAAATCGTTATTTCAAACCTATGTAATAGTATAGGTCAATGTGTAGTTCTTTTTATAATAATAAAGAGAAATTTTAGCATAATGTGCATATTTACATAATTGACCCTCAAAAATAAATTATTTAACAATCTCTATTGGGATAAACCAAGTGATAGAGATTGTAACAAGGTTTCCAAAAACATAAAGAACACTAAAATCCGAGTTATAACGAAGAAGTTATGATCAATCGAAAATCCGCGACAAAACCGGCAAAACACTGTTCAGTGTAAAAACTGAATTTTCAATAAAAGGCTTTTTAGACTTAACAATCTAAATGAAAGTTGTAGTTTATGTTAAACCGAGAACTTTCATAAAAAGAACAGAAAAATCTAACTTCGTATGTGGAAGTTATGATTTTTCTAAGTGTCAGTATAGCAGTGTACAGCTAAAAACTCGAAATAAAGATCGAGCGATTTTTAGCCGACACAACCTAAACGAGAATTGAAGGTCTCGTCGGTAGTAGTACAACGGTAAAATGACAGACAAAAACGGACGTCGGATGAAGAAGTTATTAATTTTTAACGGATTCCCGTCCTAGTCTGTTTAAAATAATAATATTAAAAATAAAATCAAAATTAGCCGACGAAGTCTAAACGAAAGTCGTAGAGTATGATTTTACCTACGCGTGAATATAAAGAACGCCAAAAACGAAGCTCGTATGCGAAAGTTATGATTTTTGCAAGTTTTGGCACAAAAATAAAGAAAAATAGGAAAACCGGGCAATTTCGCATGTGACACGTCACCCTCGCACGTGGTGGCTACTGATTGGACCGAAGCCTTGCGTGGCACCTCCTGATTCGACCAACTCTGCGGTCCAATCCCACTCGGACAGCCTCGCATGAGACACACCGGGCATCACCTCGCACGCCCCTCGGATGCCCCCTTCGCATGTGTCTTCTTCCCATTGGACCGAGGTTTGGTCCAATCCGAGCCTGCCACTGCGAGCCTGCTGTCCGAAGCTTCGCCCCGAGGACCTCGCTGCTGATGACACGTGCCTAAGCTGACTCACCTTCGGACCGAGGCCTCGGCCTATAAAAGCCATGCGAGGGCTTCCGAAGAAACCCCATTTTCCACCTCAATTTTCACACACTTTCACCCCTTTCACTTCTACAAACTCATATACAACCCCTAAAGCCTCGATATCAAGTCTCGAACCCTAAGCAAGCCTCGAAGCCCCGAGATTCCCGAGAAGTAACCTCTCTCCTGTCGAAACTCTGCCCGATTTCAGCCGGTTTCTCGACAAATAAACTCCTTTTCGTGAAACGAAACTCTGTCCGATTCACCATCTATGAAGTGAGTACATACCCCCGTATTTTCATAATTTCTATTGTTTTAGGGGGGGGGGGGGGAATACAAGCATAACACAAGAACTTTGTGTTATAAAATCATGATTTCAAATCATGATAAAACAACATTAAATCATTAAAAATACTCAAAACATAAACTCTTTATCATCTTATATTTTTCCCCAAAATTCATATTTGTATATATATATATATATATATATATATATATATATATATATATATATATATATATATATATATATATATATATATATATATATATATATAACTAAGATTTAAAAGGCTTAGGACTGATAACTCATTCCGGGTCCTTTTCCTTGTTTGGATGTGGGCTTATAGTACCGGTTATTTGTCCGAGTGTCGTTTAAATTTTACTTATATAAAATTGTATATGTATATAAATATAATAGCTATTTCATCAGTTTAACTACCTTTGTAACATGCTGAGCAAGGGATTACATGCAAACATGGTTATATACACATTCAGAAAGTACATATAAATTATAATAGGTATAATTTATACATAGAACAATAATTCATGATACAAGAATACACAGTCTTACAAGAAACTAGGGTTTTGATACAGAACAAATCAAGGTTTACACTTATCAAATACATGTTTGAAATACTAAATCAAGAACATACTGTCAATCATTTATTTCAGAATGATTGGGTTTTGATTCAAGAACATACGTGTTCGGAATACTAAATCAAGAACATATTGTCAATCATTTATTTCAGAATGATTGGGTTTTCATAACTAATATACATGTAACGTTTATATGCTTTTTATGAGACATTCAATTCAGGTTGTTTAATTCATTTTAGACAATCAAGGTAAAGCCCTGACATTATAACCAGAATCTCCAGTTGGGGATCGAAACAAGTTGTGTGTAGATCTATATCGGGATTGACAACCCCGCACTCAGGCTTCTATCTACAGTCAGGCATACACGCCAATGAGTGGTAATTGTTATCAACAGTTTAAACGCCCACAAAGCGTTTGTTTCAGGCCATCCGTCATAGTATGGTTATAATAACTCATTAAAAAGATATTAACAATACGTTAGTGTATAAACAACTAAACGAAAGTACACCTTCAAAGTACCAGTTTACAGAATACAAAATACAATGGTTCAATACAGTTTTCAATAACAGCTGGTGGAGCCAGGCACACTCTCAGTACAAGTTTTTCATAAAGTAATACAAATACAAAACATTGATACAAAGTGAACGGTTTTATGGGAATAAAACTACTTTTCATATACAACAGAAAATATAGGATTTTCTGGAACAAGTTACATATACAAGATACAAAGACATCCTTTAAACATAAACACTTATGCACTCACTCAACTTTATGTTGATACCCTCTTTTCAAATTACTTGTATTCTCAGGGAAATAATACACAGGTACTCCCCGAGCTTTTTGAGAAGATGGAGCTATGTTGAGTCATATCTTCTTTTGTATAACTATATTTTGGTTCAATATACAATGATTGAACACATGTAAATACTTATACCTTTTAAATACAATTGTTGTTTGTAATTTGATTACTATGATGCATGTGTTGTGATACTACAATTCAAGTCCTCCACCCCCAGACGTTTCCGCCGTCTGGTTTGGGGGTGTGACAGATTGGTATCAAAGCCAGGTTTATAGTGAACTCAGTATATCAATCCATAAAAGATATACAAACTATAAATACATCGGCGCAAGGAGCTCTGACTACAAGTATACTTTTTAAAGATTTAGGTATTTTTATAAGAAGTACACTAACACTCATACCTACAAGTACATTATCACAGTCATAAGAACACACTCATACTTACAAGTACAATATCACAATCATAAGAACTTAAAAGTATTTGGATGTTGAACACTATAGTCAAACCTGGGCAGTTATGTAATCATATCTGGAATTAATATAACCTGATCAACTATATTGATTTGAGATATGACCAACATGTGTTTGGGAGTGATAGTCGTGTTGCGACATGTCTAAAACTTACCATACACCTATAGAAGAACTATAGAACTAAAAACACAGATTAAAAATACTACGGAGAGTATTTTACTAACCTTACTTCTAATACAGAACCTATGGCTGAACCCAATTTACCGGGAGACCCCTACAATCCACAGAATGCAGGCTGGATCACAGACTCAGACGAAGAACCCTTTGAGGACAGCGAGTCATGTGGTACGGATACAGAGCCACAAGTCTGCAACCCTGGGGAGCATCCCCTGAGGCAAGAGGAAGCAGAACCCATACCCGAGTGGGGCCAATACATAAACCATTGGAGTCGACAAGATGGCCAACGCCCTCCGTACGGAATGGCACGAGGTTTCTATAACGTCTCTAGAGGAGGAACCGCTGACAGAGCTCTTCCAGTTATAGTAAACCGAATAGCCCGGCAGATCGATCAATCAAGGATGTCGATCAATCGAATCCTAGAGGTGAATGCGGCTGCGCAGGCTAACACTGCAGATATCCTTCGTCTTGACGAGATGCAAGATGACACCCAGAACCATACTGAAGCCCTTCAAAGGTAACTTAATGCTGCTGAATCAGAGATCAGAGAACTGAGGGAGCATCAAGCTGCCCAAGAAAGGCGCTGGAAAGCGCAAGACGAAGCGGAACATAGCAATCGTCGTAGAAACTGTCGCAAGTAGTGTTCGCACTACTTCTACTTTCTACTTTCTATATCGAATGTATATACTACTCTTCACGATATGTACAAAACCGAGTATCAATAAAACAATAAGCACTTTACTTCAACAAGAGTTAGTACAATTCTCATAAACATCTTATTCCAAAGTTTTGAATCACAAAAATGTTCCAGTGTTATTTTTCATGCTTTCACTACGACCGTGGAAATGTTATTTTCGGTAGGTCGGTTTGATGTCGACACTTTCTCAGTGTTGGGGTATATTATAATCCTGCTTTAAGGTCAAGTTTTCTGGACCTTATACACTTAATATACCAATACAGTCGACATATACATTCATACTCTTTGAAAAATAACCATTCAATTTCATATTATCCTGTTGCAAGTTGTACTTGCACTGGATTTCTATTTCCAATTCTTTGTGAAATTCATGTTGAATTAAGTGTTTAGTTCAGAGATATCAAATTCATATTCATTCTTGATATCTCACTATCTTTTTATCTATTGAATTTTATACCAAGTGATGCCTCCTCGTAGAAATCCAAGACATATCAACACCAATGAAGCACCGATGCCACCCCCACCACCACCTCCTCAATTCGACCCCGCTATGTTTCAAGCGGCGGTCACGGCGGCTGTAGCGGCTGCCATGTCTCATATCCATACTCCTGGTGTTAGTGGGTCGGGAGTCGGTGCACATCCTTCTAACCATGGCGAAAGTCATGGGCATTCGCGAGAATGCACTTATAAGGATTTTTCAAATGCCAAACCCAGGACCTTTAATGGGATCGGGGGAGTTATGGCACTAAGACAATGGATTGAGAAGACGGAAGCAATCTTTGAAATTTTCTCCTATCCTGAGGGTAGCAAAGTTAAATTTGCTGCCTGTACTTTTTCTGATAGGGCTCTAACGTGGTGGAATGGCCACATTAAGTCACTTACTCTGATAGTGGCTAACTCCATCAACTGGGAGAGCCTAAAAGCCATGTTAATGCGGGAATACTGTCCGCGAGGGGAGATACAGAAACTAGAGCAAGAACTATGGGCTCTTACAATGGTTGGTTCTGACATATCAACCTATACCAGTAGGTTCTGTGATCTGGCAATTCTTTGTCCAGACATGGTTCCTATGGAGAGCAAAAAGATTGAGAGATATATTTGGGGTATGTCACCCCAAATTCAGTCAAGTGTTTTAGCTTCAAAGCCTATTACTTTTGACAGTGCCAAGGAACTGGCACAATCTCTTATCGACCACGGATCCCGTCAAAACTCTGTGGTTTCTGTTGGATTAATGTCTAAGTCCATAACTATAATTGGTAAGACTTGACCCGACCCGGCATGGTCCATTTGGGTTGCATGGCATCATGCATTTGGATAGACTATAATGAGACAAATAACACTTAAGGTTGGTTAATATATTATAAGTTCTAATATATTAATAAGGTTATTTAATTAGTATTGATCAAGAATTAATTTGGAATTAATTAAGTGATCAAAAGGAGACTAATTAAATATATGGGTTGATTGTGTAAATCATTCATTCTTATATATGTGGGCTTGTGATCCAAGATTCCTTATGTTGGACTAAGTCCATGGGGTGACCCATGGATACTCCATGGAGGTTAAAATCCATGGAGCATAAGGAATGGGTAAAGTTATGAGTTACATGGTGTAACCCTAATAGCCACCATATAAAAGAATCCCATGGCTCAAGAAATCGTGCACTAATGTGTGAGTGTGAGGGCTAGACGATTTCAAGGAGTGTTCAAGTTTCTCTCAAGTTATTCCAAGTGTATTTGGTGTTGTGTGAACCATTTGAGGTGTCACACTTGGGGCACTAGGCACTCAAGCTTCATGAAGACATTCTACATCAAAGAGGTATGTATTCTATCTTGTTATATTTATTATTTTGTATGCTAGATTAGGATAATACCTTGGATGTTCATAATTGTATGTATAATAGAGAAAACATAGATCCAAGGTATTTAGGGTTGCATGTACACTTAGGAGTGTTAGAATGCTCATAACCCAACAGTTTCCGCTCCAGAACAACCCAAGGAGAACAACAACAACAGCAAGAAGAAGGGTTGGAACAAGAGGAAGGGCAAATCTCCTCTGGAATCTGCAAAGAAACAACAAGTAGTGGCAGTCCATGCTACTACTGTACCTGCTACCATACCCACTGCTATACCTACTGCTGTCCCTAAGAACCTTGCACCAACTAAGTCCTATGCTGGTACCCTCCCTAAATGCAACAAGTGCAATTTTCACCACAACGGAAAGTGCCAAGAAATGCAGTGTCGAAACTGCAACAGGAAAGGGCATACTGCCCGATTCTGTAGAATACCACCCCAACCACTTAACCAAGTACCTGCCGCTGGAGTAGGCTGAGCATGCTACCAATGCGGTGATGTGGGACATTTCAAGAAAGATTGTCCAAAAGCTGGAAATGTCGGTGGAGTTGGGAGGATTCTAGCACTGGGCCATGAAGAAGCGGTGGCAGACCCTGCTGTGGTCACGGGTACGATCCTTCTCAATAATACTTATGCATGCATTCTAATTGATTGTGGTGCTAAGAGGAGCTTCGTGAGCCATAATTTTAAACATCTACTAAATCAAAACTCCCAACCACTAAATGAAATGTTTACAGTAGAAATGGCTAACGGGAAATCTGAATCCACCAACGATATATACATAGGATGTATCCTTACCTTGAATGACTTGTCTTTCCCAATAGACCTTATGTCGGTCTCTATCAAAAGTTTTGACATCATAATAGGTATGGATTGGTTGTGCCCCAACCATGCCGACATCCTATGTTATGAAAGAGTTATTCGTTTGAACTTGCCAACTAACGAAACTCTTATTATCTATGGCGACAAACCCGGAACGACCCTTCGGATCATTTCTTGCATCAAGGCACAGAAGTACCTTCGCAAAGAGTACTGTGCTTTCTTAGCTCACGTCGTAGACAAAAAGCAAGAAGTAAAAGATATCGTGAGCATTCCAGAGGTTTGCAACTTTCCCGATATCTTTCCCGATGATCTTCCAGGAGTATTTCCTGAACGACAAGTCGAATTCCGAATCGAATTAGTCCCTTGAGCTACCCCTGTAACCAAATCCCCCTATCTTCTTGCACCTTCTGAAATGCAAGAATTATCCAGCCAACTTAACGAACTCCTTACTAAAGGTTTCATAAGACCAAGCTTCTCACCATGGGGAGCACCGGTTTTGTTCGTAAAGAAGAAGGATGGATCATTCCGCTTGTGCATAGACTACCGCGAGCTAAATAAACTTACCATCAAAAATCGATATCCTTTACCTCGCATTGACCATCTGTTCGACCAACTTCAAGGTGCGAACTACTTCTCGAAAATAGACTTAAGATCCGGGTATCACCAGTTACGGATTTTGGAGGAAGACATTCCCAAGACCGCGTTTAGAACTCGTTATGGTCATTACGAGTTTATAGTGATGCCATTTGGATTGACGAATGCACCTGCTGTGTTCATGGATCTAATGAACAGAGTGTGTCGTCCATTCCTGGACAAATTCGTCATAGTCTTCATCGACGACATCCTTATCTACTCAAGGAGCAAGGAGGAACATGGCCTACATCTTCGTTAAATATTACAAACCCTTAGGACAGAAAAACTCTATGCAAAGTTTTCAAAGTGCGAGTTTTGGATTAGGAAGGTTGAATTCCTTGGTCATGTGGTCAGTTCAGAAGGAATACACGTGGACCCTTCCAAAATCAAAGCAATTGAAAACTGGCCAGCACCCAAAACACCTACATAAATCCGTTAATTCTTAGGTCTTGCTGGCTACTATAGCAGATTCATCCAAAATTTCTCCCGAATCGCTAAACCGCTTACCACCCTGACGCAAAAAGGTGTAACTTTCAGTTGGGAAGAGAAGCAAGAAGCAGCATTTCAAACGCTCAAACTAGCCTTGTGCAGTGCACCGATCTTGTCTCTACGCGAAGGGACAGAAGACTTTGTAGTGTACTGCGATGCTTCAAATCAAGGACTTGGGTGTGTACTTATGAAAAGAGGAAAGGTGATCTCCTACGCCTCACGACAACTTAAGACGCATGAAGTCAACTATACAACACACGACCTTGAACTAGGAGCGGTGGTATTTGCTCTGAAGATCTGGAGACATTACTTATATGGCACGAAATGCACAATATTCACGGACGATAAAAGTCTCCAGCACATCTTCAACCAGAAAGAGCTGAACATGAGACAACGACGATGGGTGAAGCTACTGAACGACTACGAATGTGAAATCCTTTATCACCCTGGTAAAGCAAACGTAGTAGCTGACGCCCTTAGCAGAAAAGAATACTCGGGTCGCCGAGTAAAGTCGTTGACCATGACAATCCATTCACATCTGTCCACACAGATAAAAGAAGCTCAACTCGAAGCCTTGAAACCCGAAAACGTGGCAGGTAAAACTCTGAGAGGAATGGATAAGAACTTTCGAACTCAGGGATGATGGAGTCTATTATTTCATGAACCGGATCTGGACACCAAAGTTCGGTGGTTACAGAGACGTGGTTATGAATGAAGCACACAAAACCCGATATTCCATTCATCCAGGTTCAGACAAGATGTATCCGGACCTTAAGAAACTATATCGGTGGCCTAACATGAAGGCCAAAATCGCTATCTTTGTGGGCAAGTGCCTTACTTGTGCCAAAGTCAAGGTAGAGTACCAGAAACCTTCAGGTTTACTACAACAACCTGAAATCCCTGAATGGAAGTGGGAGCGGATTACAATGGATTTCATAACCAAATTACCCAAGACTTCGGGTGGTTATGATACTATTTGGGTAATCGTCGACAGATTAACCAAATCCGCACACTTCTTGCCAATAAAAGAGACCGACAAGATGGAGAAACTAACCCGAACTTACCTCAGGGATATTTTTAGACTGCATGGTGTACCAATATCTATTATTTCAGACCGAGATAGTAGATTCACCTCTCGTTTCTGGCAATCTTTACAAAACTCTTTGGGAACTAGGTCGGACATGAGTACAGCCTACCATCCACAAACCGACGGACAAAGTGAGAGGATGATTCAAACACTAGAAGACATGTTGCGAGCTTGCCTGATAGACTTTGGAAAAGCATGGGATATTCATTTACCCCTTGTTGAATTCTCTTATAACAATAGTTATCACACTAGCATTAAGGCTGCTCCATTCGAAGCCCTCTATGGCCGCAAGTGCAGATCCCCTCTGTGCTGGGCTGAAGTGGGTGACACACAGCTAGCTAGAGGTCAAACTCCTGATAGTGCTCTCACTGGTCCGGAAATCATTCGAGAAACCACCGACAAAATCGTACAAATTCGGGAGCGACTTAAAGCTTCCAGAGATAGACAGAAAAGCTACGCTGACAAACGGAGAAAACCCTTGGAATTTCAGGTTGGTGACCGCGTCTTGTTAAAGGTCTCACCCTGGAAGGGCATGATACGCTTTGGAAAGCGTGACAAATTGAGTCCAAGGTACATAGGACCCTTCGAAATTCTTGCTCGAATTGGTCCTGTAGCTTACAAACTTCGACTACCCCAAGAACTAAATAACATTCATCCTACCTTCCACGTTTCGAACTTGAAAAAGTGTCTATCAAACGAGACTCTTGTGATCCCACTCGAGGAAATCGAGTTAAACGAGAGTCTCAACTTTGTGGAAGAACCCGTAGAGATTCTAGACAAGGAAGTTAAGAAAACCAAACAACGCCGTATCCCGATATTGAAGGTTCGCTGGAATGCAAAACGGGGACCTGAATTCACTTAGGAGCGGGAGGATCAAATGAAACAGAAATATCCACATCTTTTTCCCTAGTCTATCTGAAATACTAATTTCGGGACGAAATTCTCTCTAACGGGGGGATAATGTAACAAATCGTTATTTCAAACCTATGTAATAGTATAGGTCAATGTGTATTTCTTTTTATAATAATAAAGAGAAATTTTAGCATAATGTGCATATTTACATAATTGACCCTCAAAAATAAATTATTTAACAATCTCGATTGGGATAAACCAAGTGATAGAGATTGTAACAAGGTTTCCAAAAACATAAAGAACACTAAAATCCAAGTTATAACGAAGAAGTTATGACCAATCGAAAATCCGCGACAAAACCGGAAAAACACTATTCAGTGTAAAAACTGAATTTTCAATAAAAGGCTTTTTAGCCTTAACAATCTAAATGAAAGTTGTAGTTTATGTAAAACCGAGAACTTTCATAAAAAGAACGGAAAAATCTAACTTCGTATGTGGAAGTTATGATTTTTCTAAGTTTCAGTATAGTAGTGTACAGCTAGAAACTCGAAATAAAGATCGAGCGATTTTTAGCCGACACAACCTAAACGAGAATTGAAGGTCTCGTCGGTAGTAGTACAACGGTAAAAAGACAGACAAAAACGGACGTCGGATGAAGAAGTTATGAATTTTTAACGGATTCCCGTCCCAGTCTGTTTAAAATAATAATATTAAAAATAAAATCAAAATTAGCCGACGAAGTCTAAACGAAAGTCGTAGAGTATGATTTTACCTACGCGTGCATATAAAGAACGCCAAAAAGGAGCTCGTATGTGAAAGTTATGATTTTTGCAAGTTTTGGCACAAAAATAAAGAAAAATAGGAAAACCGGGCAATTTCGCATGTGACACGTCACCCTCGCACGTGGCGGCTGCTGATTGGACCGAAGCCTTGCGTGGCACCTCCTGATTCGACCAACTCCGCGGTCCAATCCCACTCGGACAGCATCGCATGAGACACACCGGACATCACCTCGCACGCCCCTCGGATGCCCCCTTCGCACGTGTCTTCTTCCCATTGGACCGAGGTTTGGTCCAATCTGAGCCTGCCACTGCGAGCCTGCTGTCCGAAGCTTCGCCCCGTGGACCTCGCTGCTGATGACACGCGCCTAAGCTGACTCACCTTCGGACCGAGGCCTCGGCCTATAAAAGCCATGCGAGGGCTTCCGAAGAAACCCCATTTTTCACCTCAAATTTCACACACTTTCACCCCTTTCACTTCTACAAACTCATATACAACCCCTAATGCCTCGATATCAAGTCTCGAACCCTAAGCAAGCCTCGAAGCCTCGAGATTCCCGAGAAGTAACCTCTCTCCTGTCGAAACTCTGCCCGATTTGAGCCGGTTTCTCATCAAATAAACTCCTTTTCGTGAAACGAAACTCTGTCCGATTCACCATCTATGAAGTGAGTACATACCCCCGTATTTTCATAATTTCTATTGTTTTAAGGGGGGGAATACAAGCATAACACAAGAACTTTGTGTTATAAAATCATGATTTCAAATCATGATAAAACAACATTAAATCATTAAAAATACTCAAAACATAAACTCTTTATCATCTTATATTTTTTCCCAAAATTCATATTTGTATATATATATATATATATATATATATATATATATATATATATATATATATATATATATATATATATATATATTGTATATAACTAAGATTTAAAAGGCTTAGGACTGATAACTAATTCCGGGTCCTTTTCCTTGTTTGGATGTGGGCTTATAGTACCGGTTATTTGTCCGAGTGTCGTTTAAATTTTACTTATATAAAATTGTATATGTATATAAATAAATAGTTATTTCATCAGTTTAACTACCTTTGTAACATGCTGAGCAAGGGATTACATGCAAACATGGTTATATACACATTCAGAAAGTACATATAAATTATAATAGGTATAATTTATACATAGAACAATAATTCATGATACAAGAATACACAGTCTTACAAGAAACTAGGGTTTTGATACAGAACAAATCAAGGTTTACACTTATCAAATACATGTTTGAAATACTAAATCAAGAACATACTGTCAATCATTTATTTCAGAATGATTGGGTTTTGATTCAAGAACATACGTGTTCGGAATACTAAATCAAGAACATATTGTCAATCATTTATTTCAGAATGATTGGGTTTTCATAACTAATATACATGTAACGTTTATATGCTTTTTATGAGACATTCAATTCAGGTTGTTTAATTCATTTTAGACAATCAAGGTAGAGCCCTGACATTATAACCAGAATCTCCAGCCGGGGATCGAAACAAGTTGTGTGTAGATCTATATCGGGATTGACAACCCCACACTCAGGCTTCTATCTACAGTCAGGCATACACGCCAATGAGTGGTAATTGTTATCAACAGTTTAAACGCCCACAAAGCGTTTGTTTCAGGCCATCCGTCATAGTATGGTTATAATAACTCATTAAAAAGATATTAACAATACGTTAGTGTATAAACAACTAAACGAAAGTACACCTTCAAAGTACCAGTTTACAGAATACAAAATACAATGGTTCAATACAGTTTTCAATAACAGCTGGTGGAGCCAGGCACACTCTCAGTACAAGTTTTTCATAAAGTAATACAAATACAAAACATTGATACAAAGTGAACGGTTTTATGGGAATAAAACTACTTTTCATATACAACAGAAAATATAGGATTTTCTGGAACAAGTTACATATACAAGATACAAAGACATCCTTTAAACATAAACACTTATGCACTCACTCAACTTTATGTTGATACCCTCTTTTCAAATTACTTGTATTCTCAGGGAAATAATACACAGGTACTCCCCGAGCTTTTTGAGAAGATGGAGCTATGTTGAGTCATATCTTCTTTTGTATAACTATATTTTGGTTCAATATACAATGATTGAACACATGTAAATACTTATACCTTTTAAATACAATTGTTGTTTGTACTTTGATTACTATGATGCATGTGTTGTGATACTACAATTCAAGTCCTCCACCCCCAGACGTTTCCGCCGTCTGGTTTGGGGGTGTGACAGATTGGTATCAAAGCCAGGTTTATAGTGAACTCAGTATATCAATCCATAAAAGATATACAAACTATAAATACATCGGCGCAAGGAGCTCTGACTACAAGTATACTTTTTAAAGATTTAGGTATTTTTATAAGAAGTACACTAACACTCATACCTACAAGTACAGTATCACAGTCATAAGAACACACTCATACTTACAAGTACAATATCACAATCATAAGAACTTAAAAGTATTTGGATGTTGAACACTATAGTCAAACCTGGGCAGTTATGTAATCATATCTGGAATTAATATAACCTGATCAACTATATTCATTTGAGATATGACCAACATGTGTTTGGGAGTGATAGTCGTGTTGCGACATGTCTAAAACTTACCATACACCTATAGAAGAACTATAGAACTAAAAACACAGATTAAAAATACTACGGAGAGTATTTTACTAACCTTACTTCTAATACAGAACCTATGGCTGAACCCAATTTACCGGGAGACCCCTACAATCCACAGAATGCAGGCTGGATCACAGACTCAGACGAAGAACCCTTTGAGGACAGCGAGTCATGTGGTACGGATACAGAGCCACAAGTCTGCAACCCTGGGGAGCATCCCCTGAGGCAAGAGGAAGCAGAACCCATACCCGAGTGGGTCCAATACATAAACCATTGGAGTCGACAAGACGGCCAACGCCCTCCGTACGGAATGGCACGAGGTTTCTATAACGTCTCTAGAGGAGGAACCGCTGACAGAGCTCTTCCAGTTATAGTAAACCGAATAGCCCGGCAGATCGATCAATCAAGGATGTCGATCAATCGAATCCTAGAGGTGAATGCGGCTGCGCAGGCTAACACTGCAGATATCCTTCGTCTTGACGAGATGCAAGATGACACCCAGAACCATACTGAAGCCCTTCAAAGGCAACTTAATGCTGCTGAATCAGAGATCAGAGAACTGAGGGAGCATCAAGCTGCCCAAGAAAGGCGCTGGAAAGCGCAAGACGAAGCGGAACATAGCAATCGTCGTAGAAACTGTCGCAAGTAGTGTTCGCACTACTTCTACTTTCTACTTTCTATATCGAATGTATATACTACTCTTCACGATATGTACAAAACCGAGTATCAATAAAACAATAAGCACTTTACTTCAACAAGAGTTAGTACAATTCTCATAAACATCTTATTCCAAAGTTTTGAATCACAGAAATGTTCCAGTGTTATTTTTCATGCTTTCACTACGACCGTGGAAATGTTATTTTCGGTAGGTCGGTTTGATGTCGACACTTTCTCAGTGTTGGGGTATATTATAATCCTGCTTTAAGGTCAAGTTTTCTGGACCTTATACACTTAATATACCAATACAGTCGACATATACATTCATACTCTTTGAAAAATAACCATTCAATTTCATATTATCCTGTTGCAAGTTGTACTTGCACTGGATTTCTATTTCCAATTCTTTGTGAAATTCATGTTGAATTAAGTGTTTAGTTCAGAGATATCAAATTCATATTCATTCTTGATATCTCACTATCTTTTTATCTATTGAATTTTATACCAAGTGATGCCTCCTCGTAGAAATCCAAGACATATCAACACCAATGAAGCACCGATGCCACCCCCACCACCACCTCCTCAATTCGACCCCGCTATGTTTCAAGCGGCGGTCACGGCGGCTGTAGCGGCTGCCATGTCTCATATCCATACTCCTGGTGTTAGTGGGTCGGGAGTCGGTGCACATCCTTCTAACCATGGCGAAAGTCATGGGCATTCGCTAGAATGCACTTATAAGGATTTTTCAAATGCCAAACCCAGGACCTTTAATGGGACTGGGGGAGTTTTGGCACTAAGACAATGGATTGAGAAGACGGAAGCAATCTTTGAAATTTTCTCTTGTCCTGAGGGTAGCAAAGTTAAATTTGTTGCCTGTACTTTTTCTGATAGGGCTCTAACGTGGTGGAATGGCTACATTAAGTCACTTACTCTGATAGTGGCTAACTCCATCAACTGGGAGAGCCTAAAAGCCATGTTAATGCTGGAATACTGTCCGCGAGGGGAGATACAGAAACTAGAGCAAGAACTATGGGCTCTTACAATGGTTGGTTCTGACATATCAACCTATACCAGTAGGTTCTGTGATCTGGCAATTCTTTGTCCAGACATGGTTCCTATGGAGAGCAAAAATATTGAGAGATATATTTGGGGTATGTCACCCCAAATTCAGTCAAGTGTTTTAGCTTCAAAGCCTATTACTTTTGACAGTGCCAAGGAACTGGCACAATCTCTTATCGACCACGGAGCCCGTCAAAACTCTGTGGTTTCCGCTCGAGAACAACCCAAGGAGAACAACAACAACAGCAAGAAGAAGGGTTGGAACAAGAGGAAGGGCAAATCTCCTCTGGAATCTGCAAAGAAACAACAAGTAGTGGCAGTCCATGCTACTACTGTACCTGCTACCATACCCACTGCTAAACCTACTGTTGTCCCTAATAACCTTGCACCAACTAAGTCCTATGCTGGTACCCTCCCTAAATGCAACAAGTGCAATTTTCACCACAACGGAAATTGCCAAGAAATGCAGTGTCGAAACTGCAACAGGAAAGGGCATACTGCCCGATTCTGTAGAATACCACCCCAACCACTTAACCAAGTACCTGCCGCTGGAGTAGGCCGACCATGCTACCAATGCGGTGATGTGGGACATTTCAAGAAAGATTGTCCAAAAGCTGGAAATGCCGGTGGAGTTGGGAGGATTTTAGCACTGGGCCATGAAGAAGCGGTGGCAGACCCTGCTGTGGTCACGGGTACGTTCCTTCTCAATAATACTTATGCATGCATTCTATTTGATTGTGGTGCTGAGAGGAGCTTCGTGAGCCATAATTTTAAACATCTACTAAATCAAAACTCCCAACCACTAAATGAAACGTTTACAGTAGAAATGGCTAACGGGAAATCTGAATCCACCAACGATATATACATAGGATGTATCCTTTCCTTGAATCACTTGTCTTTCCCAATAGACCTTATGCCGGTCTCTATCAAAAGTTTTGACATCATAATAGGTATGGATTGGTTGTGCCCCAACCATGCCGACATCCTATGTTATGAAAGAGCTATTCATTTGAACTTGCCAACTAACGAAACTCTTATTATCTATGGCGACAAACCCGGAACGAACCTTCGGCTCATTTCTTGCATCAAGGCACAGAAGTACCTTCGCAAAGAGTACTGTGCTTTCTTAGCTCACGTCGTAGACAAAAAGCAAGAAGTAAAAGATATCGTGAGCATTCCAGAGGTTTGCAACTTTCCCGATATCTTTCCCGATGATCTTCCAAGAGTACCTCCCGAACGACAAGTCGAATTCCGAATCGACTTAATCCCTGGAGCTACCTCTGTAGCCAAATCCCCCTATCGTCTTGCACCTTCTGAAATGCAAGAATTATCCAGCCAACTTAACGAACTCCTTAGTAAAGGTTTCATAAGACCAAGCTTCTCACCATGGGGAGCACCGGTTTTGTTCGTAAAGAAGAAGGATGGATCATTCCGCATATGCATAGACTACCGCGAGCTAAATAAACTTACCATCAAAAATCGATATCCTTTACCTCGCATTGACCATCTGTTCGACCAACTTCAAGGTGCGAACTACTTCTCGAAAATAGACTTAAGATCCGGGTATCACCAGTTACGGATTTTGGAGGAAGACATTCCCAAGACCGCGTTTAGAACTCGTTATGGTCATTACGAGTTTATAGTGATGCCATTCGGATTAACGAATGCACCTGCTGTGTTCATGGATCTAATGAACAGAGTGTGTCGTCCATTCCTGGACAAATTCGTCATAGTCTTCATCGACGACATCCTTATCTACTCAAGGAGCAAGGAGGAACATGGCCTACATCTTCGTCAAATATTACAAACCCTTAGGACAGAAAAACTCTATGCGAAGTTTTCAAAGTGCGAGTTTTGGATTAGGAAGGTTGAATTCCTTGGTAACGTGGTCAGTTCAGAAGGAATACACGTGGACCCTTCCAAAATCAAAGCAATTGAAAACTGGCCAGCACCCAAAACACCTATAGAAATCCGTCAATTCTTAGGTCTTGCTGGCTACTATAGCAGATTCATCTAAAATTTCTCCCGAATCGCTAAACCGCTTACCACCCTGACGCAAAAAGGTGTAACTTTCAGTTGGGAAGAGAAGCAAGAAGCAGCATTTCAAACGCTCAAACTAGCCTTGTGCAGTGCACCGATCTTGTCTCTACCCGAAGGGACAGAAGACTTTGTAGTGTACTGCGATGCTTCAAATCAAGGACTTGGGTGTGTACTTATGCAAAGAGGAAAGGTGATCTCCTACGCCTCACGAAAACTTAAGACGCATGAAGTCAACTATACAACACACGACCTTGAACTAGGAGCGGTGGTATTTGCTCTGAAGATCTGGAGACATTACTTATATGGCACGAAATGCACAATATTCACGGACCATAAAAGTCTCTAGCACATCTTCAACCAGAAAAAGTTGAACATGAGACAACGACGATGGGTGGAGCTACTGAACGACTACGAATGTGAAATTCTTTATCACCCTGGTAAAGCAAACGTAGTAGCTAACGCCCTTAGCAGAAAAGAATACTCGGGTCGCTGAGTAAAGTCGTTGACCATGACAATCCATTCACATCTGTCCACACAGATCAAAGAAGCTCAACTCGAAGCCTTGAAACCCGAAAACTGTTGGGTTTTGAGCATTCTAACACTCTTATGGTGTACATGCAACCCTATAAACCTTGGATCTATGTTTTCTCTATTATCCATGCAAATATTAACTATTCCAAGGTTTCATCCTAACTAGCATATTACGAAGCACCTATACTACAAAGTTCTAGTTAGATGACATACCTTTTGATGTAGCTTGATGTCTTCAAGCTTTAAGAGCTTAGCCCCAATAGTGTGGAAGCCTCAAATGGAATCACAAATCACCAAAACACCTTGGAAGAACTTGAGAGAATATGTATGCACACTAAAATCGGCCCACTCTTATTTTCACACACTTGTGCCAATTTTGTGAGCCAAGGACCCCTTTATATATTATGGAGGATTAGGGTTACATCCATGTAAACCCTAATACCCATGACCTTTCATTTACAAAGGATCCATGGGTTAAAAGCTCCATGGACCATCCATGAAAGCTTAGCCCAACCTAAATGAATTTGGCCCATTCCATATATATAAGAGTCCATATTTAATTAGTTCTTTTTGATCACTTAATTAATTCTAAATTAATTCTTGATCAAGACTAATTAAATAATATGATTCCATATTAATATATTAGAACTTATAATATATTAATATAAATCATAAATATACTATTCTCAAAAGACTATCCATATAAATTGTGCCGGTGAAGTGCAACCCAAATGGACCATGCCGGGTCGGGTCAAGTACGTACCAAATATAGTTATGGACTTAAACATTAATCCAACAGTCTCCCAGTTGGATAAGTCTAAAACTATTATTGAGTATGACTTCAAAACCTAACTGGCAATCGTAGCTCTTAAAGCCGCTGTCGAACTCTGACCTTGTCAATGACTTGTCCATTAGATAAGGGATCATATATTCCTCCATTCTAGATATCATATGGACTGAGACATGGATTATAATCATTCTCTCTGTCCATTTGTTGTTTCCCGATTTTCGATTTATGATGACTGACTGATTGAACAAATCAAATCAGTCCTGGCTTGGCCAAGCACTCACATGTGTCATCGCTAAATCATCGAGGGGCCCACAGATATCGCTTTTATCCCGAAGGTAAAAGGAATGGATAAACTTCGACTCATATGGCTTGTTCTGCTACTTGTTGAATCATACACAAAGACACGTTTTATAACATCGAGTTACCAAATGCGTTTTCGTGCAATCAATGTATAACCAACTCATAGTAACAACTCATATCTCTAGGTTTGAAGAATATAAGATATTATCGTCTCAAGATCACTCGTGATAAAATCCATGAAGTGATTCAAATGAGCGCGGGTTGAATCCAATACTCAGAACTTATGAGCACTCATGAGTGTTGTAGCACCACTTTGTCCACCAACTTGGACCTCTACAAACCAACCCATGACAGTCTTGATTCATATCTACTTCCAACATATGACCGACTGTGGATGGTTTGAATAACTTAATCATTCAGGACGAGCGACTTAGTTATTCTGGAAGTCAAAACATGCAAAGTGAAACACAAGAATAAATGAATCAAATATGGTATCAAACCCTATGAATATAAATAAACACTTTTATTTATCACCATACTGATTACTCATTATTCATTGTTTCGGTTTTATCAACTTTATACTTGAATTAAAAACACTAGTTGTCCCATGCTCCAAGCATGTACACTATGTTTTTCTTAAACAATAGCTTTGCCATACACCAAGTATGCACTCTATGTTTGTCTATGATCCTTACTTTGTGAAATAAACCAATTGAACATAATTTCAATGATTCTAATTTCACACTCCCAAATCCTTATCGAAAAATGTGAGAATTTCAAATTCCTATCATTTATCGAAATCTGTTTAGATTTTAAACTTATATGCACTGACCCTCCTGTAATGAATATGTACAAAGTCACAAAGACTTGTCAACAGTCATTATAAGGTATTCCAATGGAGATCAACTCCATGGAAACTAAGTCTCATATTCAAAGTACATTGCTTTGGACATGCTTCTTGCATTAAGTTTTCTAATCTTACACAGATAACTTCCACCTATGGAGACAACTCCATATTCTCATTTTGACTATCACTTCTGAATAAGAGATGCCTCTTTTCAGAATATGTCAATATGGTCCTTCCAAAATTAGCACTATACTTCCAACTGTCCCTGAGCAACCAATCTTTGGTAAACCTCAGATTGTCCTCGACAATTGCTTAATCATTTTAGTCATATCCAATTCTAGACCTTTTCCCTTCTTAATGCCTCTGGGCATTTGGAAAAATTTAGAAATGACAAATATTATAGCACATGCAATCGATCCTGTACCCAAAGCAAATGGTACACGATTCATGATGTCTCACATAAAGACATGATTCCAGACCAGTCTTTTGCTACAATATTTTTATTTGCCATGTTTTCAAATTTTGACTATGAAGAGGGATGCCGTAATCATAATCGAATTTTGAGAACGCAATATATAGAATTTCATTAAGTTGAACCAATCCAACATGAAATTCATATATATATTCTTGACTAAAGATGATTAAGGTCTCAATCTAAGCCTTTAGAACTGAAATGAAGTATATCCTCTCCCTTAATTATAGCAAAACAACTTTTTCAATCACTGCAGCCTCACGAATTGAAACTTTTGTTTTCTATAATTAACATTGCTAACTTGCAACACTAACAATAATTATCATGCTCCCACTAACATGATGATTATTAGCATAACACTTATGCTCCCACTAGCTTTGACATGTACTCAGAAATCAGCTGGACTTCTAGAAATCAATACTTTATTGACTTTCTTACCAAAGTTCAGATTTCTGATACGAGATGCTTTGATAAAACTTTATCAAAATCATACACCTTTCCGTAGATAGCATGCATGTGTGTCTAAACAATTTCAGAACTATGAAAAGGGATGCCGTAATCATAGTCTCAATTGTTTAGACCTTTTGCCATCTGCTTCAAATCTACTTGGTGGAAGTGTTTCCTCACCATCATTTTCATGAATCGGAGAGAAACCTTATGACCCTTAGATTTTATGGTGTATGTGTTCTTATCCATGTGAATCGTCAAAACCATAGTCACAAGACAAGGATAATGACAAATCCAAACTCATATGGACTGAACTTATGCAATCTTAACTTCTTGCCACCTGGCAGTACAGGGCCTGCCATTGCTTCCAAGTTGTTATGCAACCAATTTAGAACTTTCAGAACTCCTATGCAAAGCCAACTTTAACTGGAATGGGAACAGAATATGTCAACACGATAGGTTATAAACCTCAAGTCGTGTGCTAGTAAAGAACCTCAGGTTTTATTCTTGATTAGTTCTTGAAATTCTTTTTAGGATCTTTAAGACTCCCGCTATCCTCTTGACATATAAGACTATCTTGCCAAATATTCAAGAGATAGTGCGAATTCTTTATCAAGACAAACACTTCACACAATTGGCCTTAGTTGGTCTTTGTTTTATCCAAAACATCACAACTTACCAATTTCAAATGTACAAGAGTAGGACACTTTTACTCTTACATTTGACAAGTGTTTTAAACCTTTCTTTAAGATATGTCACTCAAGTTACAATCTTGGAGTATGACTCTAAGAATTGTTTTGAAACGAAGTATGACTCATCTTCCCGATCTAACCATTTCAACAATTCATGACTCCTCTTCTTAGTCATAAGAATGCACTAAGATGACCTTTAGAGGACTAATTGTGATATGATTTCTAAATCATTAAGATGATCACAAACATGATACTAAAGTACTCTCCCATCTTTTCAGATTTGAGAAACTTTTATCTTTCTGCCTAATTTGATTCTTCCCATTCGTTCTACCATACATTGAGACTTTTCCAATGTTTTAGAATTATACTTAAACTTGTAAGTATAACCATATTTACTAAACTTTAGTAAATCAAATAGTCTTAACGAGCTTTGTGGTGGACATGACCAGTGCACAAGAATGTGTACTCGATCCCTTTAGTCCTTCACTTGACTCACACATCCATGTGAACAAGTAATTAGTCTTGATTTTCCAATGTTTGAAAGTTCTCATTCATCATACTATTCAACTTGCATGATTCCAAGTTTCGGTCCAATTGAAACTTGGGCGATGAGGAACTTTCCTGATTTGGTAAATTTAGACACTACCACAAATGAAAGAATCAAATCCATTTTCCAATATTGCTGTCAGTGGAATCATATAAGCAACAATTTTCCACAAATGCCATTGTAAGGATACTTCAAATAAATAAAATTAAACAATTTTCTTTTATTTTAAAACTTTGCGGAAAAACTTATCCTTACAATCCACATGGAAAATTGTTGTTATCTATTCCTTAGCAATATATCATAACTTCTTAAGCAACTGCTCAAAATTCTGATGCGATCGAAATCCACCTTCGCGATCAGAATCAACATATACTTCCTTTAAGATTTCTCTCTATTCTTTGATTCTTAAAACATCAACATGTGACCCAGTCACATCATGTAATGAGGATCTCAGAATAGAACTTAACAGAGTTAGATAATGGGCTCTACCTGATGTAGAGTCAAACTTATTGACTTTAACATCCTTAGGTAAATTTGGCAGCTTTGCAATCAACGCCCCTTCCTTTGGCAAAATAAACATATGGACCCTTTGGTAATGGGACTATCTCAGACTTAGCCTTTCTCTTTACCATTTGGTCAACCGGGTTGACTATGGCCAATCCCTTTCCATTGGGAAGAGAATGCTTTTTCTGGATTTCCAGTGTCACCATTGTCACTGTCCATAAAGTTTTTGGGAAGTTGATCTTCTAATCAAATTTGCTTTACTATCGTTCCAAATCATTGCTGATTCAGCAGCACCAAGCAAATAGATATGATCATTAAGGTTCATGTCATAGTCTGTTTCATAGTAGTCCCAAAGGAACTCACTATGTGACTTAGAAAGTGATTGAACATCCAACTTTCTCAAGACTTTGACACCCAACTCTCCCGGCTTGTCAATATGTGACTTCATCTCTAAGATGTGATCACACATAGACCTTGCTTGCCATTAGGGCTTGAGTGACCTTGAACTTGTGGGTTAGGGAGAATAATTGGAGGAGGTGGAGGAAGAGAAGTATGACTTCCATGAGCCAAACTCGGGAAGTCATATTCTTTAGGAAAGCTTGGTTTGGGAAGATCATTGTTGTCTAAACCAGACATCAACAATGGGAGAAATTCACGTAAAGTTGATTTAAGTCCTTAATATAACACCCAATATGATATATTAAGGCTAGGACCCAACAAACTATTTTATAACTTGGAAGAGGGATGTCGTAATCCAAGCTATAAAATATTTGAAGGTAGGTGAATGACGATTCACCAATTTCCACCAAGATAAACGAAATGTATTATTAGGTTTTAATTGGTTTTGAAACTCCTAGATTCTTTTGAGATTCATTGAACTTTTCAATTGCATGTTTCAATCTCGAGTGTGCCCTTCAGGTTTTGTGACTGGGATGCCGAGGATCACAAAACAAGGTGTGAAGTAACCATGCAAATATACTTGGTACCCTTAATATTTACCCCTCAATCGATGTGTCGGTTAACCACACACGCTCCAACGATACTATGATAAACATTAAGTTACCATTTGCCTACCTTGTTAAGTCCAGGTTAGTGTGCCGGTTAACCACACACGCTCCACTAACAGCTTAAACAAAGTGCAAAGTGTAATTTCATGGATTAGCACCTTATTCACATTTTCCTAAGTAACTAAGATTGGGAATTTATAAGTGTTTAGTTACTTAGTATTTATCATTATACTTATAATGAAGGGAGAATTATAGTCCTTGTCCTACCTGTTCGGCTAACGACCCTCCACCGGTCAAGGAAGCGGTGAGTGAGAGTGGACACCCATTAAACTGCCATTTTATAGGCAGTAACCTTATACCCCCCTTATAGACCGGCTTCGTGAATGAGGCCTACTAATGGTAAGACGACTTGCTCTTATACATATAATATATTAAACTTTTAATATTATAATAGTATAAGGGTGTATTTTAGACATTTAAAATACTTGATGGTTTAATCTATTAATTAAAGTAGACTTTTAATTTAATTAAACTCAAACCATATATTTATGGATTTAATAATACTCTTTTAATTAAACGCTTTAATTAACTATTAATAAAGTCCATAAGAGTTAATTTGAACTATTCAACAAAACATCATAATTCCAATTATTAAACTCAAAATTAAAACCATTTAATTAATTGTTTAAGTTATGAACCCAAGAGTTTTAGAATTCAATTCTTTTTTTTTTTCATAAAAAACTTTTCTCAAATTCCAAAACTTGAGGGCAAGTTTTGTAATTCTTGAAAACATTTGGATTCCATAACTTATGAAATTAATGGTGTTTTATGATGAAACTTTCCATGTTCCATAACTTAAGAACAAGTTATGGAATTCTTTAAAACATTAATACCAATTTTTGTAACTCTATAAAAACTTTGAATCAAATTCTTTTTTTTTTTTAAAAAACTTTCATATCCATAACTTATGGAAGTTTCAAAAACCCTGGAGATCACAACTTTAAAAAAAAAAATTTGAGCTCCAAAATTTTATGACAAAATATGTAACTCCTTAAAACATTTAGATCAAACTTTTAAAACTAATAAAATAATCATATCATTTTATCTTTTACTAAATTTGACCTAATTCAACTCATATAACAAATGATTCAAATTTTACAAATAATTCGTTTTTCACAAAACAAGTAATTATCTTAAAATTTGACAAACGTCATATTCTTTTTCCTTTTTTTTCAACTTGAAAATAAAACATTTGCATCAATATAACAGAAAACAACCCATGTCTCTGATACCACTGTTGGGTTTTGAGCATTCTAACACTCTTATGGTGTACATGCAACCCTATAAACCTTGGATCTATGTTTTCTCTATTATACATGCAAATATTAACTATTCCAAGGTTTCATCCTAACTAGCATATTATGAAGCACCTATACTACAAAGTTCTAGTTAGATGACATACCTTTCGATGTAGCTTGATGTCTTCAAGCTTTAAGAGCTTAGCCCCAATAGTGTGGAAGCCTCAAATGGAATCACAAATCACCAAAACACCTTGGAAGAACTTGAGAGAATATGTATGCACACTAAAATCGGCCCACTCTTATTTTCACACACTTGTGCCAATTTTGTGAGCCAAGGACCCCTTTATATATTATGGAGGATTAGGGTTACATCCATGTAAACCCTAATACCCATGACCTTTCATTTACATAAGATCCATGGGTTAAAAGCTCCATGGACCATCCATGAAAGCTTAGCCCAACCTAAATGAACTTGGCCCATTCCATATATATAAGAGTCCATATTTAATTAGTTCTTTTTGATCACTTAATTAATTCTAAATTAATTCTAAATTAATTCTTGATCAATACTAATTAAATAATATGATTCCATATTAATATATTAGAACTTATAATATATTAATATAAATCATAAATATACTATTCTCAAAAGACTATCCATATAAATTGTGTCGGTGAAGTGCAACCCAAATGGACCATGCCGGGTCGGGTCAAGTACATACAAAATATAGTTATGGACTTAGACATTAATCCAACAAAAACGTGGCAGGTGAAACTCTGAGAGGAATGGATAAGAACTTTGAAGTCAGGGATGATGGAGTCTATTATTTCATGAACCGGATCTGGACACCAAAGTTCGGTGGTTATAGAGACGTGGTTATGAATGAAGCACACAAAACCCGATACTCCATTCATCCAGGTTCAGACAAGATGTATCTGGACCTTAAGAAACTATATCAGTGGCCTACCATGAAGGCCAAAATCGCTACCTTTGTGGGCAAGTGCCTTACTTGTGCCAAAGTCAAGGTAGAGTACCAGAAACCTTCAGGTTTACTACAACAACCTGAAATCCCTGAATGGAAGTGGGAGCGGATTACAATGGATTTCATAACCAAATTACCCAAGACTTCGGGTGGTTATGATACTATTTGGGTAATCGTCGACAGATTAACCAAATCCGCACACTTCTTGCCAATAAAAGAAACCGATAAGATGGAGAAACTAACCCGAACTTACCTCAGGGATATTGTTAGACTGCATGGTGTACCAATATCTATTATTTCAGAACGAGATAGTAGATTCACCTCTCGTTTCTGGCAATCTTTACAAAACTCTTTGGGAACTAGGCTGGACATGAGTACAGCCTACCATCCACAAACCGACGGACAAAGTGAGAGGATGATTCTAACACTAGAAGACATGTTGTGAGCTTGCGTGATAGACTTTGGAAAAGCATGGGATATTCATTTACCCCTTGTTGAATTCTCTTATAACAATAGTTATCACACTAGCATTAAGGCTGCTCCATTCGAAGCCCTCTATGGCCGCAAGTGCAGATCCCCTCTGTGCTGGGCTGAAGTGGGTGACACGCAGCTAGCTAGAGGTCAAACTCCTGATAGTGCTCTCACTGGTCCGGAAATCATTCGAGAAACCACCGACAAAATCGTACAAATTCGGGAGCGACTTAAAGCTTCCAGAGATAGACAGAAAAGCTACGCTGACAAACGGAGAAAACCTTGGAATTTCAGGTTGGTGACCGCGTCTTGTTAAAGGTCTCACCCTGGAAGGGCATGATACGCTTTGGAAAGCGTGACAAATTGAGTCCAAGGTACATAGGACCCTTCGAAATTCTTGCTCGAATTGGTCCTGTAGCTTACAAACTTCGACTACCCCAAGAACTAAATAACATTCATCCTACCTTCCACGTGTCGAACTTGAAAAAGTGTCTATCCGACGAGACTCTTGTGATCCCACTCGAGGAAATCGAGTTAAACGAGAATCTCAACTTTGTGGAAGAACCCGTAGAGATTCTAGACAAGGAAGTTAAGAAAACCAAACAACGCCGTATCCCGATAGTGAAGGTTCGCTGGAATGCAAAACGGGGACCTGAATTCACTTGGGAGCGGGAGGATCAAATGAAACAGAAATATCCACATCTTTTTCCCTAGTCTATCTGAAATACTAATTTCGGGACGAAATTCTCTCTAACGGGGGGATAATGTAACAAATCGTTACTTCAAACCTATGTAATAGTATAGGTCAATGTGTATTTCTTTTTATAATAATAAAGAGAAATTTTAGCATAATGTGCATATTTACATAATTGACCCTCAAAAATAAATTATTTAACAATCTCGATTGGGATAAACCAAGTGATAGAGATTGTAACAAGGTTTCCAAAAACATAAAGAACACTAAAATCCGAGTTATAACAAAGAAGTTATGACCAATCGAAAATCCGCGACAAAACCGGCAAAACACTGTTAAGTGTAAAAACTGAATTTTCAATAAAAGGCTTTTTAGCCTTAACAATCTAAATGAAAGTTGTAGTTTATGTTAAACCGAGAACTTTCATAAAAAGAACAGAAAAATCTAACTTCATATGTGGAAGTTATGATTTTTCTAAGTGTCAGTATAGCAGTGTACAGCTAAAAACTCGAAATAAAGATCGAGCGATTTTTAGCCGACACAACCTAAACGAGAATTGAAGGTCTCGTCGGTAGTAGTACAACGGTAAAATGACAGACAAAAACGGACGTCGGATGAAGAAGTTATTAATTTTTAACGGATTCCCGTCCTAGTCTGTTTAAAATAATAATATTAAAAATAAAATCAAAATTAGCCGACGAAGTCTAAACGAAAGTCGTAGAGTATGATTTTACCTACGCGTGCATATAAAGAACGCCAAAAAGGAGCTCGTATGTGAAAGTTATGATTTTTGCAAGTTTTGGTACAAAAATAAAGAAAAATAGGAAAACCGGGCAATTTCGCATGTGACACGTCACCCTCGCACGTGGCGGCTGCTGATTGGACCGAAGCCTTGCGTGGCACCTCCTGATTCGACCAACTCCGCGGTCCAATCCCACTCGGACAGCATCGCATGAGACACACCGGACATCACCTCGCACGCCCCTCGGATGCCCCCTTCGCACGTGTCTTCTTCCCATTGGACCGAGGTTTGGTCCAATCTGAGCCTGCCACTGCGAGCCTGCTGTCCGAAGCTTCGCCCCGTGGACCTCGCTGCTGATGACACGCGCCTAAGCTGACTCACCTTCGGACCGAGGCCTCGGCCTATAAAAGCCATGCGAGGGCTTCCGAAGAAACCCCATTTTTCACCTCAATTTTCACACACTTTCACCCCTTTCACTTCTACAAACTCATATACAACCCCTAAAGCCTCGATATCAAGTCTCGAACCCTAAGCAAGCCTCGAAGCCCCGAGATTCCCGAGAAGTAACCTCTCTCCCGTCGAAACTCTGCCCGATTTGAGCCGGTTTCTCGACAAATAAACTCATTTTCGTGAAACGAAACTCTGTCCGATTCACCATCTATGAAGTGAGTACATACCCCCGTATTTTCATAATTTCTATTGTTTTAAGGGGGGGAATACAAGCATAACACAAGAACTTTGTGTTATAAAATCATGATTTCAAATCATGATAAAACAACATTAAATCATTAAAAATACTCAAAACATAAACCCTTTATCATCTTATATTTTTCCCCAAAATTCATATTCGTATATATATATATATATATATATATATATATATATATATATATATATATATATATATATATATATATATATATATATATATATATATATATATATATATTTGTATATAACTAAGATTTAAAAGGCTTAGGACTGATAACTAATTCCGGGTCCTTTTCCTTGTTTGGATGTGGGCTTATAGTACCGGTTATTTGTCCGACTGTCGTTTAAATTTTACTTATATAAAATTGTATATGTATATAAATATAATAGTTATTTCATCAGTTTAACTACCTTTGTAACATGCTGAGCAAGGGATTACATGCAAACATGGTTATATACACATTCAGAAAGTACATATAAATTATAATAGGTATAATTTATACATAGAACAATAATTCATGATACAAGAATACACAGTCTTACAATAAACTAGGGTTTTGATACAGAACAAATCAAGGTTTACACTTATCAAATACATGTTTGAAATACTAAATCAAGAACATACTGTCAATCATTTATTTCAGAATGATTGGGTTTTGATTCAAGAACATACGTGTTCGGAATACTAAATCAAGAACATACTGTCAATCATTTATTTCAGAATGATTGGGTTTTCATAACTAATATACATGTAACGTTTATATGCTTTTTATGAGACATTCAATTCAGGTTGTTTAATTCATTTTAGACAATCAAGGTAAAGCCCTGACATTATAACCAGAATCTCCAGTCGGGGATCGAAACAAGTTGTGTGTAGATCTATATCGGGATTGACAACCCCGCACTCAGGCTTCTATCTACAGTCAGGCATACACGCCAATGAGTGGCAATTGTTATCAACAGTTTAAACGCCCACAAAGCGTTTGTTTAAGGCCATCCGTCATAGTATGGTTATAATAACTCATTAAAAAGATATTAACAATACGTTAGTGTATAAACAACTAAATGAAAGTACACCTTCAAAGTACCAGTTTACAGAATACAAAATACAATGGTTCAATACAATTTTCAATAACAGCTGGTGGAGCCAGGCACACTCTCAGTACAAGTTTTTCATAAAGTAATACAAATACAAAACATTGATACAAAGTGAACGGTTTTATGGGAATAAAACTACTTTTCATATACAACAGAAAATATAGGATTTTCTGGAACAAGTTACATATACAAGATACAAAGACATCCTTTAAACATAAACACTTATGCACTCACTCAACTTTATGTTGATACCCTCTTTTCAAATTACTTGTATTCTCAGGGAAATAATACACAGGTACTCCCCGAGCTTTTTGAGAAGATGGAGCTATGTTGAGTCATATCTTCTTTTGTATAACTATATTTTGGTTCAATATACAATGATTGAACACATGTAAATACTTATACCTTTTAAATACAATGGTTGTTTGTACTTTGATTACTATGATGCATGTGTTGTGATACTACAATTCAAGTCCTCCACCCCCAGACGTTTCCGCCGTCTGGTTTGGGGGTGTGACAGATTGGTATCAAAGCCAGGTTTATAGTGAACTCAGTATATCAATCCATAAAAGATATACAAACTATAAATACATCGGGGCAAGGAGCTCTGACTACAAGTATACTTTTTAAAGATTTAGGTATTTTTATAAGAAGTACACTAACACTCATACCTACAAGTACAGTATCACAGTCATAAGAACACACTCATACTTACAAGTACAATATCACAATCATAAGAACTTAAAAGTATTTAGATGTTGAACACTATAGTCAAACCTGGGCAGTTATGTAATCATATCTGGAATTAATATAGCCTGATCAACTATATTGATTTGAGATATGACCAACATGTGTTTGGGAGTGATAGTCGTGTTGCGACATGTCTAAAACTTACCATACACCTACAGAAGAACTATAGAACTAAAAACGCGGATTAAAATACTACGGATTAGGTGTCTAAGCCCATAACTATTTTGGTATGTACTTGACCCGATTATGAGGATGATCCTTTTAGGTTGCCTTCACCATAGCAACTGATAGGATGAATTATGGAGAAAGAGGATTAATTATGATTTATTAATATATTATGTGAATAATATATTAAAAGAGAAATCATATTGTTTAATTAATATTGATGAAGAATTAATTTAGAATTAATTTAGAGTTAATTTTGTGGTTAAAAGGGATTAATTAAACTTAGGGGACTGGAATTGCGATTATAAGATCCGTCTTTCTTTTTCACGAATAAGATCGGAGCTCCCCAGGGTGAGGAACTCGGCCTTATGAATCCTTTGCTGATCAGCTCATTGAGCTGGCTGGATAATTCCTGCATTTCCGCTGGTACTAAACGGTAAGGAGATTTAGCTACAGGACTAGCTCCGGGAATTAAATCGATACGAAACTCGACTTGGCGCTCGCGAGGGATTCCTGGGAGATCTTCGGGGAAAACCTCAGGAAAGTTACAGACTTCGTGGATGCTCTTGAGGTCTCTAACTTTTTGCGTTTTGTCGACAACATGATCTAGGAATGCATGACACTCCTTCTGCAGATATTTCTGAGCTTTGATGCACGAAATGATACGGAGGTTCGAGCTAGGCTTATCACCATAAATCATAAGGGTTTCGCCAGAGGGAAGATTGAGATGGATAGCCTTCTCAAAGCAAAGAATATCAGCACGATTGGAACTCAACCAATCCATGCCGATAATGACATCGAAGCTCTTGACGGACACATGCATAAGGTCGATGGGAAAGGAGTAATTGTCTAGAGTAAGAGTACAGCCTATGAATATGTCGTTAGTGCTCTCCTTCTTTCCGTTAGCCATCTCGACGGTAAATTTTTCGGTTAGAGTTTGGGATTTACATTTGATTAGGTGTTTGAATGCATGACTAACAAAACTTCTCTCCGCACCAGAATCGAAAAGAATGCATGAATAAGAGTTATCAAGGAGGAACGTACCCGTAACAACGGTAGGATCAGCAACTGCTTCCTCCTGGCCCATCACCAGAACTCTTCCTGTATTGCCACCAGTTGTTGCCTTGGGGCAGTTTCTCCTGAAGTGCCCAGCCTCTCCACATCCATAACAAGTTTGACCAGCGCCCGCTCCCGGAGCCTGGTTGGTTGGTTGGGTTGGCACCTTGCAGTATCGAGCTGTGTGTCCTTTCTTTCCACAGCTGTTGCAACTCAACTCACGGCAGGGTCCATGGTGATGAAAGTTACACTTGTTGCACAGGGGTAGTCTTCTAGCATAACCACTGGTAGGAGATTGAGTGGTTGGAACAGCAGTGGGAGCAGCAGCAGGAGCAGTAACAGCATGAACTGCCACTGTTTGTTGTTTCTTGGAGGGCTCCTGCGAAGACTGACCCTTCCGTTTGTTACCAAACTTCTTCTTCTTCCCACCGCTTTCCTTTTATGGCTCGGAGACAGCTGTCACCTCATCCACATCGATTCCATGATCGATCAGAGTCTGTGCCAGATTGCTTGGTGCTTTCAAAAGTAATCGGTCTAGCAGCAAAGACATTCCCTTTTGTTGGTTGTGTCAGTCCCCAGATGTACCTTTCAATTTTCTTGCTTTCCGGGGTGACCATTCCCGGACAGAGGAGAGCCAGATCACAGAATCTAGCGGTGTAGGCAGCGATGTCGGAACCCTTCATCTTCAAGTTCCAAAGTTCGTGCTCCAACTTTTGCACTTCGCCCCTCGGGCAGTACTCTGCGAGCATGAGCTCCTTCAGTCTTTCCCAACCCATGGCATTAGCCACTGGCAAGGTTAGGGTTTTGACTCGACCATTCCACCAGGTCAAGGCTCTGTCGGTGAAGGTGCAGGCGGCGAACTTCACCTTGTTTGCTTCAGAACAGGAGCAAATTTCGAAGATGGATTCGATCTTCTCGAACCATCGATTCAGGGCGATGACACCTCCATTACCGTCGAAGGACTTGGGTTTTGCAGTCATGAAGTCCTTGTAGGAACACTCTTTTTGATGTTCCTGACTTCCATCTTGTCTCTGTGGGTCGGTTCCACCTCCAGCCCCACCAGCATTCACTTGTGCCATTGCTGCAGTCACGACGGCTGTAACTGCTGCCTGAAACATGACAGGGTCGAACTGAGGGGGTGGTGGTGATGGCGGAGTGTCGTCGTTCCTTCTGATGGGTCTTGGTCGGGGAGGCATCTCGTTCTAGAAAACAGTCAGGAAGAAGAGGACGGTAAGTCCTCGAGATATATAAAACAAAATATATCTCATCCTGATAATAAAACTATACTACCGAGCGATAAGCACAAAAAGGTTACTAACGCAAGTAAGTTATCGCTTAAGGAAGAAGAGGTAGCAACGCTTAGAGTGAATCTGTATACTGAGTTTGGCTCTAACTAAAATACTCCTATAGTATTTTATGTGAGATGATTTTGGTAAGTTCAAGGCATGCTGTAACACCACAGTCACTCCCAAGCACATGTTGGTCATGTCTCGACTGAATATAGTTGATCAGGCTATATTCACCCTAGACATGATTACATAACTGCCTAGGTTTAACCGCAGCGTTCCAACATCCAAATACTTTTTGTTTTTGTTCTACTAGCGTCACGAATTTTGTTATGTATGCATGCTCGTATACTTTTTATAAAAATACTTTATATTTTGAAAGTATGCTTTTAGCGTAGAGCACTTAGGCCCCTTAGTGTTTATAGTTGTATACCACGTAAGGTTCGGTATACTAGTTCGCTATAAACAAGGGCTCCGATACCAATCTGTCGCACCCCAAAACCAGAATGGCGGAAACGTTCTGGGGTGGAGGACGTCATGTGTAGCATCACAACCAATGAATAAAGCAATCATAGCAACACAACCATTACAGTGAATACTTAAATAAAAATGTTTACATCAGTTTGAAACTTTGTCTGAAACTTAGTTTGAATTACATCAAATAGCTTTGCATAGTATAAACATAAAACTCTTATTGCTCCAGTTCTTCAAAAATCCAGCAAGTACCTGTCTACTGATTTCCTGAGAATACAAGCAGTTTGAAAGAGTATCAGCATAAAGCTAGTGAGTTCATAAGCGGTGGTTTGTAGTGAAAGTCGTTGATGAGTTCGTAAAATATTTGTATAATTCCAAGAAAATCTGATATTTTCTTTAGTGAAAAAGTAGTATTTCCAATTCCGTATAAAACCATGAATATTTGTCACTGAAAACTGTAGTGATATGCGAAATTATTACTTCATGTGACTAGCTAATGCTAATCATGATGTAATAGTATTTCGTGCGTGAAACCATTGTATGCTCGCTCCTATTTGAAAACCCTGAAAGTTCTCCAGTTGTAGTGTGTATTAGATCTATTTAATGCAAATAAAACTGTTGAAGAGTGTTAAGTTGTAAACTAAAGGTGATTTATACATATTGTGAGTCGTATAACCATGTTTGATATGACTAGACACCTTTCCAACGTTCTTCAGGCGTCGAGTTAAATGACATTTGTACATCTCAGGCGTGCCCGCCTAACTGTAGCTAGCAGTCCAGATGTGGGATTGTCAGTCCCGAATAGATCTATTCACAAATCTTACGCTCTCCCTCCAGGAGACTCTGGTTATACTATGGTAGGATTTATCCATTTACACCTAAGGGTACAGTAGTGAAGTAGCGCCTCACAGTATCGTACAATCTAGTTTACATGTAGTGTAGTAGCGTTCTACCGTAGTGAAAATCTGTATGTATACCGTATATAATGATAATTACAGTTATGAAAACCATGATAAAGTAGTGATGTAACTGAAAACTATTTATGTCTTAGTGCATATGTTTAGTAGTGAAAGTTTCTGTACTCGTTATGTTTAGAAAATCCCAAACTATACCGATTATAGTTTGCATGTATAGTGAATAGCGTGTCTGGAAAACTATGCAAATTTTAGTGAAAACGTCCCTTATGCTCAACACAGTACAAAAGGGTTAAAGTATGAGATTTGTACAGGTTTTGAAAACATTTATGTTTAGCTTGTATTCCCCCCCCCCCCTGAAAACATTAAAAATACGGAAAATGCAGGGGTATGAACTCACCGTTGTTGCGTGAAAGTGCTGACTGAAATGAAGATCCTCGAGTTGTTGCACGTGACACTTAACGGAATCCTATTATCAAATAAATACGTATATTTATCTAAATTAGCGATTTCGTTAGATAACGTGTTAGAGGAACACTTGTATTCGGTTGAGGAATGTTACCGGGACTCGATCGAATCGATGAAAGTGGGTTTTCAGTCCAAAGCACTACTTAAAAGGTGTTTACGGCCATGAACAAGGGTTTACGGTCGACTGGTAGTTTACGGTTTCTGAAGGCTTGATGAGTTTACGGCCGTAAACGGTGCTGTTTTCGAAGAGATAAGTGCTCCAGATGTTCCGAAGTGACTCCAAACGGTGTTTCTCGATGTTTCCCGAAGTTTGAAGGTGTTTATAGGTGTTTACGGTCAAGGTTCTTAAAGAGAGAAGGAGAGAGTTTTTGGCCAGAAGTGTTCAAATGAAGGTGGATGTCTCGTATTTATAGGGGTTTTGTGGTCGGTGGTGGGGTCCACTCTTTACTGGCCGTAAACGGGTTTACGGTCGTAAACGAGTTTACGGTCGTAAACTAGTTTACGGTCGTAACCCTACTTAGGCCGGAATTATTTGGTTTTCGAGATATTCGGGTTTCCGCGCGACTTTTGGTTCCGACTCGTAAATAATTTAATTATATATAACTAGATTATTTTCTAAACCAAGAAGTTTGACAGAAAAGTTAATGAATTTGAAATTTTATTAACGGAAATCGCGTAACGGAAACGGACAAAATTTCGGGTTGTCACATCATCCCCCTGTTAGAGGGAATTTCGTCCCGAAATTCGAACATAGAATATAAATCATGGATCAAAAAAGAGATGCGGATACTTCTGTTTCATCTGATCTTCGTGCTCCCAAGTGTATTCAGGTCTCTGCTTGGCATTCCAGCGAACCTTCACAATCGGGATGCGACTTTGTTTTGTTCGTTTGATCTCTCTGTCCATGATTTTGACCGGTTCTTCCACGAAGTTGAGGTTCTCGCTGATTTCAATCTCATCGAGAGGAATCATAAGTGTCTCATCGGACAAACACTTCTTTAGGTTCGATACGTGGAAAACAGGGTGGATGTTGCTGAGCTCTCGCGGTAACTAAAGTTTGTATGCTACGGGACCGATCCTAGCAAGGATTTCGAACGGTCCAATGTACCTTGGGTTTAGCTTTCCACGCTTCCCAAAGCGTATCATGCCTTTCCAGGGTGAGACCTTCAGAAGGACACGGTCACCAACCTGGAACTCCAAGGGTTTTCGTCTCTTATCGGCGTAGCTCTTTTGTCTATCTCGTGAAGCTTTCAGTCGTTCCCGGATTTGTACAATCTTCTCAGTTGTCTGTCGGATGATCTCAGGACCAGTGAGAGTACTGTCGGGGACTTGACCCCTGGCTAGCTGCGTGTCACCCACCTCAGCCCAGCACAGAGGGGATCTGCACTTACGGCCATAGAGGGCTTCAAACGGCGCAGCCTTGATGCTGGTATGGTAGTTGTTGTTGTAGGAAAATTCAACCAAAGGAAGATGAGTGTCCCATGATGCGCCGAAATCGATGGCGCAGGCTCTCAACATGTCTTCCAATGTCTGAATTGTTCTCTCACTCTGTCCATCAGTCTGTGGATGATAAGCCGTGCTCATATCCAATTTAGTTCCAAGAGCTTTCTGTAGCGACTTTCAGAACCTCGATGTAAACCTGCTATCTCGATCGGAGATAATGGATGCAGGTACACCATGAAGGCGAACTATCTCTTGAAGGTAGATCCGTGTGAGTCTCTCCATCTTGAAGCTTTCTTTGATTGGCAGGAAGTGGACGGACTTCGTCAACCGATCGACAATTACCCAGATAGCATCGTGTCCACTCGGAGATCTGGGTAACTTGGTGATAAAATCCATGGTTATCCTTTCCCACTTCCACTCAGGTATTTCCGGCTGTTGAAGTATACCTGAGGGCTTCTGATATTCGACCTTCACCTTGGCGCAAGTCAGGCACTTGCCCACGAAGGTAGCGATCTTTGCCTTCATGTTTGGCCACCAATAGAGCTGTTTGAGATCCAAGTACATCTTATCCGACCCTGGGTGAATGGAGTATTTCGTCCTGTGAGCTTCGTTCATTACAACCTCTCTCCGAACTTTGGGGTCCAGATTCGGTCCATGAAATAATAGACTCCGTCTCCCTTGATGTCTAGGTTCTTTTCCGTTCCTCTCAAGGCTTCACCCGGCATGTTCTCTGGTTTTAAGGCTTCCAGCTGAGCCTCCTTGATTTGCGCGGATAAATGGGAATGGATGGTCATTGTTAGTGCCTTCACCTTACGTCCTGAATACTCTTTTCGACTGAGGGCATCTGCTACCACATTGGCCTTTCCAGGATGATAGCGAATTTCGCACTCGTAGTCACTGAGTAGCTCCACCCATCGCCGTTGTCTCATGTTTAACTCCTTTTGATCAAAAATATGCTGCAAACTCTTATGGTCGGTGAAGATAGTGCACTTGGTTCCATAGAGATAGTGTCTCCAGATCTTTAACGCAAATACCACTGCTCCCAACTCCAAATCATGAGTTGTGTAATTGACCTCGTGTGTTTTCAACTGCCTCGAGGCATACGTGATGACCTTTCCTCTCTGCATGAGCACACACCCTAGGCCCTGATTGGATGCATCACAATAGACTACAAAATCTTCCATCCCTCCGGGCAGGGACAAGATAGGTGCGCTGCATAGAGCCTGTTTCAAGGTTTGAAACGCAGTGTCTTACTTAACTCCCTAACTAACGGTTACGCCTTTTTGTGTCAGAGTGGTTAAAGGCTTTGCGATTTTGGAGAAATTCTGAATAAACCGGCGATAATAGCCCGCGAGACCCAAGAATTGCCGGATTTCTGTGGGTGCCTTTGGTGCAGACCAATTCTCAATCGCTTTGATCTTGGAAGGGTCCACGTGTATTCCTTCCTTGCTAATCACGTGTCCAAGGAAATTTACCTTCCTGATCCAGAACTCGCACTTCGAGAATTTCACATATAGCTTTTCTGCCCTTAATGTTTCCAACACCTGTCTTAAGTGATGTTTATGGTCATTATCACTCCGCGAATAGACAACTATATCGTCGATGAACACAATCACGGACTTGTATAAGAAAGGGCGGCACACCCGATTCATCAGGTCCATGAATACTGCCGGTGCGTTGGTTAGACCAAAGGGCATTACTACAAACTCGTAGTGTCCATAGCGAGTTCGGAATGTTGTTTTGGGCACATCATTCTCATGAACCCGCAACTGATGGTACCCTGATCTTAGATCTATCTTCGAAAAATAGCTGGCTCCCTGAAGTTGGTCGAAGAGATCTTCGATTCTGGGTAAGGGATATCGGTTCTTGATGGTAAGTTTATTCAACTCTCGGTAGTCGATGCACATCCGGAAAGATCCGTCTTTCTTCTTCACGAATAAGATCGGAGCTCCCCCGGGTGAGGAACTCGGCCTTATGAATCCTTTGATGATCAGCTCATTGAGCTGGCTAGATAATTCCTGCATTTCCGCTGGTGCTAAACGGTAAGGAGATTTAGCTACAGGAGTAGCTCCGGGAATTAAATCGATACGAAACTCGACTTGGCGCTCGGGAGGGATTCCTAGGAGATCTTCGGGGAAAACCTCAGGAAAGTTACAGACTTCGTGGATGCTCTTGAGGTCTCTAACTTTTTGCGTTTTGTCGACAACATGATCTAGGAATGCATGGCACTCCTTCCGCAGATATTTCTGAGCTTTGATGCACGAAATGATATGGAGGTTTGAGCTAGGCTTATCACCATAAATCATAAGGGTTTCGCCAGAGGGAAGATTGAGATGGATAGCCTTCTCAAAGCAAAGAATATCAGCACGATTGGAACTCAACCAATCCATGTCGATAATGACATCGAAGCTCTTGACGGACACAGGCATAAGGTCGATGGGAAAGGACTAATTATCTAGAGTAAGAGTACAGCCTATGAATATGTCGTTAGTGCTCTCCTTCTTTCCGTTAGCCATCTCGGCGGTAAATGTTTCGGTTAGAGTTTGGGATTTACATTTGATTAGGTGTTTGAATGCATGACTAACAAAACTTCTCTCCGCACCAGAATCGAAAAGAATGCATGAATAAGAGTTATCAAGGAGGAACGTACCCGTAACAACGGTAGGATCAGCAACTGCTTCCTCCTGGCCCATCACCAGAACTCTTCCTGTATTGCCACCAGTTGTTGCCTTGGGGCAGTTTCTCCTGAAGTGCCCAGCCTCTCCACATCCATAACAAGTTTGACCAGCGCCCGCTCCCGGAGCCTGGTTGGTTGGTTGGGTTGGCACCTTGCAGTATCGAGCTGTGTGTCCTTTCTTTCCACAGCTGTTGCAACTCAACTCACGGCAGGGTCCATGGTGATGAAAGTTACACTTGTTGCACAGGGGTAGTCTTCTAGCATAACCACTGGTAGGAGATTGAGTGGTTGGAACAGCAGTGGGAGCAGCAGCAGGAGCAGTAACAGCATGAACTGCCACTGTTTGTTGTTTCTTGGAGGGCTCCTGCGAAGACTGACCCTTCCGTTTGTTACCAAACTTCTTCTTCTTCCCACCGCTTTCCTTTTATGGCTCGGAGACAGCTGTCACCTCATCCACATCGATTCCATGATCGATCAGAGTCTGTGCCAGATTGCTTGGTGCTTTCAAAAGTAATCGGTCTAGCAGCAAAGACATTCCCTTTTGTTGGTTGTGTCAGTCCCCAGATGTACCTTTCAATTTTCTTGCTTTCCGGGGTGACCATTCCCGGACAGAGGAGAGCCAGATCACAGAATCTAGCGGTGTAGGCAGCGATGTCGGAACCCTTCATCTTCAAGTTCCAAAGTTCGTGCTCCAACTTTTGCACTTCGCCCCTCGGGCAGTACTCTGCGAGCATGAGCTCCTTCAGTCTTTCCCAACCCATGGCATTAGCCACTGGCAAGGTTAGGGTTTTGACTCGACCATTCCACCAGGTCAAGGCTCTGTCGGTGAAGGTGCAGGCGGCGAACTTCACCTTGTTTGCTTCAGAACAGGAGCAAATTTCGAAGATGGATTCGATCTTCTCGAACCATCGATTCAGGGCGATGACACCTCCATTACCGTCGAAGGACTTGGGTTTTGCAGTCATGAAGTCCTTGTAGGAACACTCTTTTTGATGTTCCTGACTTCCATCTTGTCTCTGTGGGTCGGTTCCACCTCCAGCCCCACCAGCATTCACTTGTGCCATTGCTGCAGTCACGACGGCTGTAACTGCTGCCTGAAACATGACAGGGTCGAACTGAGGGGGTGGTGGTGATGGCGGAGTGTCGTCGTTCCTTCTGATGGGTCTTGGTCGGGGAGGCATCTCGTTCTAGAAAACAGTCAGGAAGAAGAGGACGGTAAGTCCTCGAGATATATAAAACAAAATATATCTCATCCTGATAATAAAACTATACTACCGAGCGATAAGCACAAAAAGGTTACTAACGCAAGTAAGTTATCGCTTAAGGAAGAAGAGGTAGCAACGCTTAGAGTGAATCTGTATACTGAGTTTGGCTCTAACTAAAATACTCCTATAGTATTTTATGTGAGATGATTTTGGTAAGTTCAAGGCATGCTGTAACACCACAGTCACTCCCAAGCACATGTTGGTCATGTCTCGACTGAATATAGTTGATCAGGCTATATTCACCCTAGACATGATTACATAACTGCCTAGGTTTAACCGCAGCGTTCCAACATCCAAATACTTTTTGTTTTTGTTCTACTAGCGTCACGAATTTTGTTATGTATGCATGCTCGTATACTTTTTATAAAAATACTTTATATTTTGAAAGTATGCTTTTAGCGTAGAGCACTTAGGCCCCTTAGTGTTTATAGTTGTATACCACGTAAGGTTCGGTATACTAGTTCGCTATAAACAAGGGCTCCGATACCAATCTGTCGCACCCCAAAACCAGAATGGCGGAAACGTTCTGGGGTGGAGGACGTCATGTGTAGCATCACAACCAATGAATAAAGCAATCATAGCAACACAACCATTACAGTGAATACTTAAATAAAAATGTTTACATCAGTTTGAAACTTTGTCTGAAACTTAGTTTGAATTACATCAAATAGCTTTGCATAGTATAAACATAAAACTCTTATTGCTCCAGTTCTTCAAAAATCCAGCAAGTACCTGTCTACTGATTTCCTGAGAATACAAGCAGTTTGAAAGAGTATCAGCATAAAGCTAGTGAGTTCATAAGCGGTGGTTTGTAGTGAAAGTCGTTGATGAGTTCGTAAAATATTTGTATAATTCCAAGAAAATCTGATATTTTCTTTAGTGAAAAAGTAGTATTTCCAATTCCGTATAAAACCATGAATATTTGTCACTGAAAACTGTAGTGATATGCGAAATTATTACTTCATGTGACTAGCTAATGCTAATCATGATGTAATAGTATTTCGTGCGTGAAACCATTGTATGCTCGCTCCTATTTGAAAACCCTGAAAGTTCTCCAGTTGTAGTGTGTATTAGATCTATTTAATGCAAATAAAACTGTTGAAGAGTGTTAAGTTGTAAACTAAAGGTGATTTATACATATTGTGAGTCGTATAACCATGTTTGATATGACTAGACACCTTTCCAACGTTCTTCAGGCGTCGAGTTAAATGACATTTGTACATCTCAGGCGTGCCCGCCTAACTGTAGCTAGCAGTCCAGATGTGGGATTGTCAGTCCCGAATAGATCTATTCACAAATCTTACGCTCTCCCTCCAGGAGACTCTGGTTATACTATGGTAGGATTTATCCATTTACACCTAAGGGTACAGTAGTGAAGTAGCGCCTCACAGTATCGTACAATCTAGTTTACATGTAGTGTAGTAGCGTTCTACCGTAGTGAAAATCTGTATGTATACCGTATATAGTGATAATTACAGTTATGAAAACCATGATAAAGTAGTGATGTAACTGAAAACTATTTATGTCTTAGTGCATATGTTTAGTAGTGAAAGTTTATGTGCTCGTTATGTTTAGAAAATCCCAAACTATACCGATTATAGTTTGCATGTATAGTGAATAGCGTGTCTGGAAAACTATGCAAATTTTAGTGAAAACGTCCCTTATGCTCAACACAGTACAAAAGGGTTAAAGTATGAGATTTGTACAGGTTTTGAAAACATTTATGTTTAGCTTGTATTCCCCCCCCCCCTGAAAACATTAAAAATACGGAAAATGTAGGGGTATGAACTCACCGTTGTTGCGTGAAAGTGCTGACTGAAATGAAGATCCTCGAGTTGTTGCACGTGACACTTAACGGAATCCTATTATCAAATAAATACGTATATGTATCTAAATTAGCGATTTCGTTAGATAACGTGTTAGAGGAACACTTGTATTCGGTTGAGGAATGTTACCGGGACTCGATCGAATCGATGAAAGTGGGTTTTCAGTCAAAAACACCACTTAAAAGGTGTTTATGGCCGTGAACAAGGGTTTACGGTCGACTGGTAGTTTACGGTTTCTGAAGGCTTGATGAGTTTACGGCCGTAAACTCAAGAACAGAGTTTACGGTTTCTGAAGGCTTGGACCGTAAACTCAAGAACAGGGTTTATGGTTTCTGAAGGTGGACCGTAAACTCAAGAACAACGGTGCTGTTTTCGAAGAGATAAGTGCTCCAGACGTTCCGAAGTGACTCCAAACGGTGTTTCTCGATGTTTCCCGAAGTTTGAAGGTGTTTATAGGTGTTTACGGTCAAGGTTCTTAGAGAGAGAAGGAGAGAGTTTTTGGCCAGAAGTGTTCAAATGAAGGTGGAGGTCTCGTATTTATAGGGTTTTTGTGGTCAGTGGTGGGGTCCACTCTTTACTAGCCGTAAACGGGTTTACGGTCGTAAACGGGTTTACGGTCGTAAACTAGTTTACGGTCGTACCCTACTTAGGCCGGAATTATTTGGTTTTCGAGATATTCGGGTTTCCGCGCGACTTTTGGTTCTGACTCGTAAATAATTTAATTATATATAACTAGATTATTTTCTAAACCAAGAATTTTGACGGAAAAGTTAATGAATTCGAAATTTTATTAACGGAAATCGCGTAACGGAAACGAACAAAATTTCGGGTTGTCATATCTCCTTCAAAATCTTTTTCCTCAGATTTCTTAATACTTCCTATAAATGTTGAGACAATCTTAATTCTCAACACCCTTGGTTTCTTCCTTTACAAGTTTATATTTCTACTCAAAGCATCTGCTACGACATTGGCTTTACAAGGGTGGTATAGTATCTCGCAGTCGTAGTCCTTGAGTAATTCTAGCCAACGTCGTTGTCTCATATTCAACTCCTTTTGATCGAAGAGATACTGGATTCTTTTATGATCAGTGTAAAGTTTACACTTCGTACCATAAAGATAATGCCTCCATATCTTTAATGCAAACACTACCGCTGCCAACTCCAGATCATGAGTGGGGTAGTTCTTATTTTGCTCTTTCAGTTGTCGAGATGCATATGTTATCACTTTATCTCTCTGGGTCAAAATACATCCTAACCCAACTCCAAACGCATCACTATAAACTACAAAGTCTTCAACTCGATCAGGTAAAGAAATAATCGGTGCTTCACACAACTTCTTCTTTAATTTCTCGAAATCTTCTTCTTGCTTATCACTCCATGTATATGTAGCTTATTTATGGGTCAAATCTGTTAATGGTGCAACTTTCGAAGAAAATCCTTGGATAAACCTTCTGTAATACCCAACTAATCCTAGAAAGCTTCGAATCTCGTTGGAACTTTTTGGTTGTTCCCACTTCATCACAGCTTTAATTTTTGTTGGGTCAACCATTATTCATTCTTGGTTAACCACATGACCCAAGAATTGGACTTCCCGAATCTAAAAATCACACTTGAAGAACTTTAAATACAACTTCTCCTTCTTCAAAATTTCTAACACTTCTCTTAAGTGCTTTCCATGCTCTTGCTGGCTCTTTGAATATACGAGAATGTCATCGATAAACACTATTACGAATTTGTCTAGGAAAGGTTTACATTCATCAAATCCATGAATGATGTTAGAGAATTGGTTAGTCTAAACAACATAACCAAAAATTCATAGTGTCCATATCTCATTCTGAATGCATTCATTTCTATATTCTGCTCTCTCACCTTCTGCTGATGATATCCTGACCTAAGATCGATTTTTGAGAAATAGCTCGCACCATGCAGCTGGTCGAATAGGTCATCAATCCGTGGCAAAGGGTACTTGTTCTTTATCGTTTCCTAGTTCAGATCTCTATAATCTATGCACATCCTCATGTTCCCATCCTTCTTATTTACAAATAACATCAGAGCTCCCTAGGGTGATGAACTAGGTCTAATGAAACCTTTGCCCGATAACTCCTGAATTTGTATCATTAGCTCCTTCATCTCCGTCGGTGTTGATAGGTAAGATGTTTTTGCTATAGGTGTGGTTTGTGGTAACAATTCTATACTAAACTCTACTTGTCTATCAGGGGCAATCCATGAAGATCTTCAGGAACGACTTCCGAAAAGTCGCACATAACGAGTATCCTTCACATTTCATTCTTCTCTTTCTTTGCATCTATCACAAATTCTAATTATAATGTACACCCTTTCGACAAACACTTTCTGGATTTCATCAGGGAGATGGTTCCATAATATACTCTATGTTTGTCCCCGTACACCATAAATGGTTCTCTTCCAAGTGATTTGATCACTACAATATTCTTTCTACGCTTGATGTCGGCATCGTTCACACTAAGCCAATCCAATCCTATACTATGTCCAATCCATTTAACTTAATGGGAAACAATTCCTCGTGGAATTTATTCCCATTCAATTCGATGACGATGTTCTTAATACAATCACTAACAGATACGAATTTGCCACTAGCAACTTCTACTACTAGAGCACTATCTAGTTTATCTACAGGCAATGCTAATCTTCTACCAAATTTATGCGATGTAAAGGAGGAATTAGCTCCAGAATCAAACAATATATTAGTAGGCAATCCATTTACAAGAAAGGTACCTAAAGCAACATTTGCTTTCTCCCTTGCTACTTCCAGTGTCATCTGGAATGCTCTCGCCATTGGCATAGGTGGCACATTGGGTTTTTCAACCTCCTTCTTATTTGGGTAGTATTTCACAATATTCCATTCTTCATTACATCTGTAACACACCTTCATGTTGGATATACACTCGTTGGCATAATGACCGGTTCTCCCATACTTTAAATAGGTCGACTCCTCGCCACATTTCCCAGAGTGCTTCTTCTTGCACTTCTCGCTCCATTTTGCTTCTCCTCCACCTCCATACTTTTTGGAAAAAGACTTTGAAAATCTACTCTGCTTGTTGGACCTTGAAGATCCTGCAAACTTCCTTTTCTCTCCTACCTTTGTTCTCTCTATACCTTTATCCCGAAGTTGAGTCTCCATATTCTTGGCTGCTCTGACGACTGTCTTCAAAGTAGTCGACATCTTTACCATTGGACCAGATTCAACTGGTAGTCCATTAGCAAACCTCTCTATCTTGGAGAGTTCAGTAGGCACCAAGTATGGAATAGCTTCATCTTCTCGGTGAATGCGATGTCATACTCATTAACGTTCATCTTCCCCTTCTTCAGGTTCTGAAACTCGTTGTTCAGGTCTAGTAGATCCACCTCCGACCAATACTGTATCTTTAAATGCTCCCGGAATGCCTCTCAAGACATCCTCAAGGCTTCTTCCTGCGACATTGTATCCGCCAACAACTTCCACCAAATTAAAACTCCGGTCTTCAGTTTCCTGACTACAAGGAGGGTTTCTGCTTGTTGCTACAGTTGCAGCTCTCAAATACCATCTCCATCTTGGAGATCCTGTCCATTATCTCTATTGGCTTTGGGCTTCCAGAAAGACTTGGTGGTTTGGCATCCATGAAGTCCTTATACTTACACCCATCCTTATCAATCCCTCTGTCCGAATTGTTTTTCCTTACTACTCAGGGTTCATCTTGACTTCCAATCCGACTGTAATTTCCTTCCTCCGACTGCACCTATCCCAACTCACATTGTACAATAGGTGCAGTAGGTTCCCTTCCATTTTCTCGGAGTAGACGCCTTGTCTCCTCCTTCTGATGGTCTAGCATCATCTACATCATTACCTATACTTATGCCATCGTCATTGGTTCGGGTGTAGCTGCTACCTCTGGTACACGCTCAATCACTCGTGGCTCAGGCAGTTGGTTTCCATTAGGGTTTCCTAATCCGTTGTGTTTTCTTACCATGACGTTCTATACACCAAAGCAGATGTTCAGTGTACAATTACAAGAATTAAGATAGGGAAATTTATATTTGCGATAGATGTATATATCTCCTTATCAGTTACATGCCAGTTCTAATATTGTAGTTAAACGTTTAGAAACCTAAACACATAAAATTTCCAAATCCGATCGGCAATAGACCATAGATCCGATCAAATAATAGCATCCTAAAGCATATAAGGCATCTTATAGCTATAACATAAATCATTTAGCACATAAAACCAATTTAGGAATCTTCCTTAAAATAAGTTAGTGCTCGTGTCTATTCATCCATTCCTAAATATAGCATACACTCATCTCACAATCATCTCTTAGCATTCTAAGTTTAAGTCTAGAAATCCTACAAATTCCTAGTTCTCTTAAACTAATGCTCTGATACCAACTGTGACATCCCCAATTTCTCGTCCAGAAAAGACCGATTTGTTTATGCTTATTTAAAATCAGAGTATCCTTTTTGAAAGAATAATATTGCGGAATTTGTTCCTAAAAACGTGATAAAGATATTAACAAAGCATTTCCGAACACTTGTATTTTATTTATATTGAAAACATTGGGATGTCATCGTCAATACAGTACATAGGCATAAACAGAAATAATACATGCCTTATAAACATCTATTATTCTACTGGCCTATAATCCATAAATCTCTCATCTGATCATCACACCTGTGCTCTCGTGCCATTACTTGTAGTACAAAAAACTGAGTGGGTCAGACTTGGGAGCCTGGTGAACACATTGGGTTTTCAACCCACAATAATTAAATTCTTTTAGTTATATATATTTTCATCAAAACATTCAACCCGATTACCCATTACCTTTATCCTCACTTTATGTCCCTAAAGCATCTAATTCAAGGGACCTATCCTAAGAATCATCTTCGAGATATACAATAATGCTTAGGGGATTCCTTAGCATTATATGTCAATAAGGCAACCATGGGTGGGATGGAGTACACCTGGTGAACACTTATTTCAAAACACCTACAGGTTGCAAGCCTCCTAGCATTCCACTGGACTGTCTAGAATAGTCTGTGATCGTCGTCTATACTCCGCTACATGACTATATCATCTTTAAGTCAAGGTATCTCATCATCTATTTCATCTTTCCTCTCCCATCATCTATATCAGCTTTTACATACCCATCTCTACCCAATATATTTATAGGTATAAAAATACATATATACAGTTTGAATCAAGTAAAACATGTATGAATTGTTCATCTAGCATAGATATCAGGAACACGAATAATAGGCACCTATAGCATGCAATTATCTTATATACTTCATATTTATGTGTAAGATGAAAGTAAGTATACACTCACTTGTTAAAGTGATGACTCGAAACTCGTTCAGTGCTTCGCTTCTAGTAACTGACTTTTCATTTGACGTAACCTAGTATCATTATCACTAAGTCTTAGCCTAATATTCTACGTGATTGTAAATAGTCTATACCTATCAATCATTCCAATGAATACCGATAGTTTTATCAAATAAGGATCATCCATGTAGGATAGTTGGAAGGCATGATGATTTCGGCGTATAGCCTTTCTGAAATCCAACAACCAATCCAACATGACCACTCTAGTCACCTCTCCCATAAGTAGATTAATCAGTATTATAACTTGGAATTACTAATAGTTCTTATTTATAAATTCATAACAACGACTATGAATTTAAATATAAATTACACTAAAATGAGATAGAGTTTAATTTAACTTACCGGGATTCCCTAGACAAAAGTCTGGAAATTACACTGGCGGAACTTTGGGCTAATAGCTACCAGATATCGGGCTCCTACGGACTTCAGAACTGGCCAAAATATCCTAAGTACTTAGAGAATCTCGTACCAAAAGAAGTAGAATTCGAGAGAGAGTTATAGAAGAGATGTGGGGAAAGTTATGAGCATTTAACAACTATTTATAGGCTGAGATCTCGGGATGCACACCGCACAAGGGCCATGCATGTTGTGCACAAGGTCGATGTGGTTGCCCTGGTGCGCTGCCACGTGTCGGATTTTGGCTGGTGTTACGTGGCGGTTTCTAGAAGATTTCAGAATTTCAAAATTGCATAACTTCTTCATATCAGCTCCATTTTTAATGTTCTTCATATCCATGTGTAGCTATCGATTGGATCTACAACTTTCATTCAGACTCTGTAGGCTAATTTTAAATTTATTTATTCCACATAGGCTTAGACTGTTAAAGCCCGTATAAAATGCATAACTTTGTCATCCGACGCCCGTTTTCAACTGTCTTTGCATCGTTGAACTCCTATTAACAAGATCTTCAATTCTTGTTTAGATCATTTCGGCTAAAAATAGACCGATCTGAAATTCAATTTCTGAGTTGTATACTGCTACGCCGAATCTTAGAAAATCATAACTTCTTCTAATGAAGTCAGATTTTGACGTTCTCTATATGTACGCTCTCGGTTTAGTGACTAATACAACTTTTGTTTATATCACTAAGGCTAAAAAGTATTTTATCAAAATCTCAGTTTTTACGATACGCAGAGTCGTGTCGGTTTAATCGTGAAACTTCAATGGATCATAACTTCTTCGTTATAAGTCCGATTTAAGGGCTCCTTATATCTTCAGAATCCTTGTTACAATTACTTCAACTTTCTTCAAGGATATTCGTCCTAATTATTATTCTATTTAGACGTGTATTTTATTCTTATTTTATTATATCGCTATAAGCACCTATACTACAAATAATTACACATAGAAGACATAATACTCACATAACTTACCTATATAATACACAATAGGTTACAATTATCGGCCCTAACTATTAAATCCTTTTATTAATGCCTAGCGAGAAACGCGGGTGTTACAATACCACAAGGACCATTCTTGCAATTTTGTCTTTAATAAAAATTGTATCTAGTTAACAAAATCAAATGAATTTGAATCCTTTAAAGTTCATAAATTATGTGTCCGAAGGAATTTTTCTTTCTTTGGCTAAAGGCAAAGATTTTACATATCATTTTTATGTGTTATTATATATACCAAAATGCCCTTACAACTCCTTCTTATTTTAGTAACGATTCATCAATCAAAACATATTATCATCATTTCTCCCTACACCACTCATCTACCCACCCACACCACCCTCACCCCATTCACACAGCTATACCTACACATACCTCTATATGTTCATGCTCACACCAATGCCATAATGCCCACATCGGCACAAACACCCATTGCACCTCATACCAAGACCCATCCACCCACAAACCCATACGACCACCCCCACCCTTATACCCACTTCACCTCATACCATACCCATCCACCCATATCCATATCATCGCACCCCACACCCAAATGTTAAATGCATTTTAATGCATCTTTTAGGACATCTATTCCATGTATTTATATCATTTTTAATCTTTAAATTTCATGCATTTTACATATTTTGGGAATTTTATGTAAAATTGTGGAACTTTTTTATTTTACACACTTCGATGGTTGTTAGGTGGTTTGAAGCTTTGAACACTCTTAGGATGTTATTCAAAAGATGCCAATCAGATTTCATGGAGATCAAAGCTGATATGAAAAAGTCATAAAATTTGAAGAATCTGACATTTCCAGAGGATTGTACCGTCTGTCAGGATTTTCCTCCATTTTAAATCGGTCAAGTCGGATCAAAAGTCAAAGAAAGTACAAAAATGTGTGTTTTGGTCTTTAGGTTAAGTGTCTCGGTCAAGCAACCCTACCATTTGATTTGACTCGGTTGAGTGGAGCATTACTTGGTCCCCTCAACTTTTGAAAACTATAAATACAACCCTCATGTTATTATCTCAATGTAGATGATTTTTTGAGGTTGGAAGGTGAACTTTGGAGCATCATAACGATGAAGAACATGCTTTGGAGTGGTTATTCGGTATTTTTGTTATTAGATTTGTGAAAACCTTTATCTACCACATCTTTTGAACTATGTTTTTAGCCATGATCGGCTAAAAACCTCTCTTTTTCGGTTCTAGTTCTTATTTAACTGTGTGTGGTTAATTTCATCAGATTAATGTTTTAGACTTGATTGCAACCTAGTGATTTATATTTTGTTTAATAAATTAGTTCAATTTATGGTCACATAAATTGGTATGATTTGTAGTAAAAATAGTTAGGGGTGTTTGAGATTGTTTATTTAAGGAGTTTGTTGACTTATTGCGGTTTGACACTAAAAAATAAGTATTTTTAGTGCTTGGATATATTAAAACAAAAAGTCTTTATTCACTTAAATGAGGAGTTTTTCATAAGTCATTAAGGGGGTGTATGAGATTGCTTATTTAAGTTGTTTATTAGCTTATTACGATTTGTCACGCTAATAAACATTTTATAGTGTTTAGATAAAGCAAAAATAAGTCCTTATTTACTAAAATAAGGAGTTTTTTTGTGGGTATTTGGCAAGATTCTAAATAACGTGAGGTGTGAGCTTGGCGGAAAGGTCAAGCCTAAATCATGGCAAGCCTTGACGAGTCATGATGTTTTTCAAGGCGTGACAATTTTATCTACATTAAAAAAATCATAGAGTTATATAATTAAATCAAATATATCAAGTTTTTAGAAGTGATATACTATCATTTAATATAAAAAAGTTAACAATAACTCAATGGTTTTACGCCCGATAAGAAAACATAAAACAAAAAAGTCAAAAAATTAAAAAAAAAACGCGCATTGGAAAAAACTCGCACCATAACGCAATAAAGCACGTCATGACACTTTATTTGAATGTCACGCTTAACAAATTTGTCTTTGATTTTTTCGTAACGGCTGCACCACGACTCACGCCATAACACGCATTGAGCACGTCGTGGAGCGCCTTCTAGAACCATGGTATTTGGTATAGTTTTTTCAACTCCAAAAATAATTTTGGGTTTTTATTAAAAAAACATATTTGGATTAGTTTTGTGGTGACAAAATTCATAAGTCAATTAGTTAAAAAGTGTTTAGCTTAAAATCTCATTTTTAAAGCTATTATTGTTAAAAAACTAAAAGGAGTTTCAAAAAGTCAAGTTTTACATGTCAAATTTTTTTTCTTAAAGGTTTTTTTGAAGCTAATGAAAAAATCATTTTAAAAAGTGTTTTTCTTAAGATTGTAAAAAAATGTTTTTTGACTTATTAATTTTTCAAAAATCCAATAAATTAATAAATTGTTTTGAAAAGCCATATAAACACCCTCGAATAAGTTAATACCTTCTAACTTATCTAAAAACTTATCACTTATTTTAACGAGATTATCATACAAACCTTAATATAACCCTACACTTAAATATATATATATATATATATATATATATATATATATATATATATATATATATATATATATATAAAAGTTGTTTTTTTTTTTTATCATTTTACGTGATTAAATAGAATTTGTCAAACATTAAAAAGACAACTTATGAGTTTATTATGTTTTGGTATTGGGTAAGTTAAACCAACTTTTATCTAATTTTACAGCCAATTGATCGATTCGGTTAGGATTGGATCCAGATGGTTATCTAAGAACCGAACGATCAAATTTGGATGTTGAAAATTTCAAACCAATCCAGTCCAATTACCATCGGATATTTAATGTATGTCGGTTGGTTTCATTTACAACAAACTACTTTCGTTGATCCTCATTGACAATCAATCCCCTCATCCGCTTTTGCGCCTTCACAAGACACAAGGTGGCTGCAAAGACTATCATTGATAGATGATAGTTGATCTCACATTTGAACCTCGCCCTTGGGCACCTGTAAACAAACAAACTAAACAGTTAGAGTAAATTACACGAATGGACCCTATAGTTTGTGGTAATTTACGTGTTTGGTCACTAACTTATTTTTTTAACTCAGAAGGTCCTTATTGTTTGTTTTTGTTACGCACTTGGTCTCAACTGTTTGTTTTTGTTACACGCTTGGTCCCTGTTTTACCTAAAACGACTATTATTTAAATAGGGAAAAATGATGAGACATATAAGGTAAGGTGAGGGGGGTGAGGTTGGGGATGTGTTTATTTAAATAAATTAAAAAATCAATGGCAAAATAGTCTTTTTAGGTAAAACAAGGACTAAGCACGTAACAAAAACAAACAGTAAGGACCTTCCGAGTTAACAAAATAAGTTAGGGAATAAACACGCAAATTACCCTAAACCATAGGGACCATTCGTGTAATTTACTCAAACAGTTAAGAATCAAGTAGACAAAAAGCAATGATATATATTCATTGTTACATTACATAAAAAATCCGTAACAATATGTATGATTTAAAAGCAATATTATCTTGATGATTAGTTAATACTACACAGTACACAAATAATGATTTGTAGTGTAGTATTATATTTTTATTTGATATTTGATATTTATAGTACACGTAAGTAACGTAAGATTAAAAATAATTATTAAGATATCACAATCTAAAATGGATACGAATGTTGTCGAAGACAAAGATCGGATCACCTAAAGAAGTTCTAAAAGGCGGCCTACGTACCCTGCTGAAATTGTTGACCACAGATGGAGAAAACTCCAAAAGAACAATAAATACAAGGGGACAAACTGAAACATTTTATTTTACGTGGAATTGAAAATGTTGTTATACTAACTACAAGTACACACCTAGAGACCAGAGGAGAAGGTGGGGAGCTGGAGGAAGGCCGGATTGGCGATTGGCGACGTTTCAGAAGCTTTGAAATAAGCGGTAGGTAGGTCAGCAAAGCAAACCTTAAATTCATAATTTTCAAACCTATCGTTGTCAATTTACTTATTAAAAACCCTACGTACATGCATCATAAATTCATAATTTTCTTACTTTATATAGTGACGAACAGTGTTGTAAAACTCGTCGAATTGACCGATTATTCAGTCGAGTACTCTCTACTCGGCTCCTTACCGAAGCGAGTTATAAAATCTGAATACTCCTTAGTGGTTGCATGTGGTATTGATGTGGTACCCACCACATTATTAGTTAGTGGTGGGTATAACAGATGGTGTAAGTCAAACAACGTTGAATGTAAAATAAAGAATAATTTACAAATTATCTATAGGTTATTGAGTAGTCTAGCAACTTTTGTATTACTTTTTTAAGATATAATCATTTTTTTTTTAAATGAAAAATGATCATCTAGTCTGGAATAAGTCATTTCAGAGTGAAGTTATCCGGTCCGACCCATATGTATCGGGTTAAAAAAAATGGCATTACATAACCCATTCTGAAATGCATATTGGAATGGCTAAATATCATCATATTCCGGAGACTTTACAGGTAAGTTATCGACTCATTTATTTGTACTTGTTTAATTTTCTAATTATAACTGTAAAAACTTGAGTCCGCAACACGACAAATTAATTAGGTAGTTTTTTGGTATTACGAAAGACCCAGAGTTTTAGAAAAATAGTTACGTTGACAATAGCATGCGCCTTACGTTATTCCATATTGATTTTTGTATTCCACCAGAACACGTCCGGAATACGATGAAATAGTCCAGAATGTGAAAAACTAGTCCAAAATGTTTAGAACAGTGTGTTTCGGAGCACCATTTGCAGGATGACAACATTTTTTTATGTTTCTCTTACAATGTCTTGCAAACCTGTCATTGCTACGGATATTCTAGCTAAAATCACGAACCGACCACCATGCAAAGCGATGTTCTAAAAGACGTGTTTTGCTAGGTGGTTAGATATTCATGTTTGGCTAGAAGGGATATTTTGCTTTTACATTACATATTTTGCAAAGAAGTTGCAACACACTCTCGATGTCAAGTACATGAAATGGTTTTTTGAGATCAGTGAGTACGAGTTGACCTTTGGGAAGAGGAAATTATGCATTGTCACCGACTTCTAGTTTGGTGAATATTTTGTTTTCTCGGATTCTAATTATGTGTTTCCTACGGTCAAGACGATAGAGTCGATAAAATTGGAGCATGTAGTTAATGCATTTGAAACATCTCTTCATGAGTTATCGGACGAGGATGCGATCCATGTGTGTAAGGAGAAGGTGTTCAATGGTCGGTTGCTTCATCATCCTATGAAAGAGGAGTATTTGGGTTTGATATCTAATTTTGATGATTTCAACAGGTATCATGTCTTTAATTTAAAAATATCATTATTACTTTACGAAATTAATTGTGTATTTTTTTGTAGTCACAAATATTTGTGATGGCAGATAATTTGGGATTATTGTACGCTAGCTAGAGACGGTATTCAATAAGCTTAATAGGCTTATTCCTGCAAAAGAAAAAAAAAAAAAAAAAAAAAAAAAAAAAAAAAAAAAAAAACTAACATACAATCTAAGCAGGTTTTTTATATGTTTTTAAGGTAAAATACATGACTAATTTTGGCAAAAGGTAGATTTGCATCGAGTGTGTATCTTACGTAATTAAGTATACAGACTAATTTTGTTTCTTTATAACGTAGTTCACTTCAGTCTACCCATTTTGCAAGTCCACCATCCAACAGCCCACAAAAACCAAACTCACCAGACCGGACAGACACCACCAACGCGTCAGTCTATGGCGGACACATATAAATAACATGGTATATAATTAAATCAATTTAAATTTAGTTTAATTTATTAAACCCTAACAATCTAATTTTGATTCACAAGAAAACGTTACCAACTATTTACTATAATAAGCAAGTTGGTAACGTGAGTATTTGTTTATTTATTTGGTTATAGTTACTGGTGCTTTTAGTTTTGTGGAATTGTGGGCTTGACAAATGGGGTCGGGTTGAGGCTGAATAAAGCCCCAATAAATAACCATGGACATGGACTTGATTCCTTTATAGTTTTTATATTTAAGATTTCATGCTACATTCCTACACTGAAAAAAATAAGAACAAAACAAAAACAGATAGATGATCAAGATTCAAGATTCGGAACATCATCAAGGATAAAAGGGCCAAGTTTTCCCGCCCTAAACAATGTAAGAAATTTCTTAGAAACCATAGTACGCGCCTCTGTTGCTTTACTTGAGATCTTCAATGCTTTCTGCAATGCTACAAACTGTTCTTCAATCAAAATCTCCAACTGATTCTCATCCTCCAAATCACCTTTGAACTCTGATAGAGTCGAGTATAGTGCAGATTGCACCTCTCTGGCAACACCCTGCATTAAAAAAAAAAAAAAAAAAAAAAAAAAAAAAACCAATAATTTTAATATCAAAAGTCAAAATGCAGGTCAATTTTATTGATGAATTCAGAAACTGCACAAGTTAGTGTTACCTCAACGTAATGCACATTAGATGCAACAGGAAGAGTTCTTCTTTTAGGCAAAAGATCCTTAAGATTGTAGTCACGTTTATCATCATTTCCATTTTCATTTTGCATTTCCTTTAGAGTGTTGTTATTATGCACATTCCTCCAATGAAGGGGAGTTTGTCGTGTATTTAGAACAGCAAGAAAATACTGAGCAATACGTTCTTCTCCCACAACTGAATCTTTCACAGATCCTGCATTTAGACCTAACCCATCAATTATTAATTCCATACTAAATGTGGGATTGGAATGGAATTCAATTCTGATTCCGGCCAAATCCCAGAATCCAACAAACCAGACTTTTTCTTTTTTTTTTCAGTCACGGGTGACAATCAAGTTGAAAAGATACAAGATTTATAACAAATTCAAAACCTGATAGAGCTAATTTTAATCCTGTTTCAATGTCTGGAATGGATGGGACTAGAACTCCAGGGGTATCCAGTACATATATGCTAGGTCGTTGTGCAATCTGTGCAAGTAACATGGACAAATGTTAAAAATTTGTTTGCATACATACAAAATGTACCCATATCCAAAAGATTGATTTTTTCAACATGGTTTATGTGTTATTATTTAGGAATAAAGGAGGTTAATCTTGTCTTAAAAAAAAACTTGACCTTGAATCCTGCAATATCTTGAGTAACACCAGGCAATGGTCCTACTTTTGCTCGTTTCTTCTTCTCCTGCACTAAGAAAAATCTATAACAGTCATTATAGGGATGACTTAGCAGTCTGTTGTGTACTTGATATACATCTGACATGATGCTAATGAGGAGAGAAAGTGTGGGCCAGTTCAAGGGTTGTTGGAAAAATAAATCCTTTATCTAACAAGAGTACAAGACAAACTAGATAAACAGTTCACCTGGAAACCGAGAGGATGCAATTTGATGAATGCAGTTGATCAAAGCTGACTTCCCGACATTAGGCACACCAACCACCATGACAAGGAGTGTAGGTTCTTTTGCGATTTTTTCCTTCAGTTTGAGCTCGACAAGTTCTAGAAGCTATTTTTAGAATTAGAATACTTTAAAGGTTCAAACTAATGCTAAACTCAGTATCTATCTAGCAAATGGTTCAGCCGATAACTCATTCATTTAGGTTACGAATGGATGAAAGATAAGTTGATAACCCAAGGAAATCTACTAAATTGTGCGAAAGTTTGTGATTTTCAAGCAAAAATTGGTAACCGGCTAATGTCTCACAAATCATAATCAAATATATTAACAAAATCACAAAATTTGGAACAATTTGCAAGAAGGGTTTTATGATTGTACTAGCAAGTTTGCAATGGCATAACCAACCTTCTGAACAGAGCTCCTGCTGTGTGCATTGATGGGTAGACAATCTTGCTTACAGGAACTGAAGTAATCAACCCATTTCTGATAAAACCCAAAATCAAACAAGAGATTATTCCCGATTAGAAAAGATATATACTTGATCAGGTCCGAAAGGAGGCAAATATTTGATACATACGTGCATAATATTGGGATTTGCTAAATCTTTCTTGTTGAGAGCAATTACACGCCGTTTGGTGGATAGACGAGGTTGAAGGTCTTGATTTGCAGACGACAACGGAATCTGCATACCATTTTGCACAATTAGAAAACATAGAATCGAAAAAGAAGAGATCGGTGTTGTTAATAGTAGAAGAAAAGGGCATGCGTACACGGGAATCACGGACTTCGATGACAAGGTCCGCGAGTTTAAGGCGAGCATTAATGGCGCGGGTGGCGGCCGCCATGTGACCGGGGAACCAGTTGATGTTGCCACCGCCGCTGGTGAAGCCCATCTCTCCCAATCCTTTTTTCAGTATCTTCCCTGCTCCCCCCATTTTGGTGGTCTGGTTAAACCCTCTCAGGGTTTCTGTACTTCCGTTATTCTCCCGGCTTCTACTTGTAGGTTAATTTAGGGGCTATTTGGTAAAATGGTAAAACTGAATGTAGTGCTGAATCATTAAGAGGCATAGATCATTAAGATGCATGAGCTAAGAAGAGGCCTGAATGATTGGTATTTGTGAGGTTGCTGAATAAGAAAACTTACCAATTTACCTAATCTAATAAAAACAAACTTTGAAATGCATATTAATTAATAAAAATCTACTATTTTCAAATTAACATTTAATTTATATAAAGATCAATGCTATGTAATTAACCTTTATAAATTATTCAAAATCTACCATTTTACCTTATATCAATGTTATGTGATCTCAAAAAGTCAAGTTTTAGAGCACAAAACTAATCAGAGAGATTCAAGATACAAAAAAATAAACCCCCAACATCACCTTCAATAATTTTCAAATTAATCATATGTTGGCATACAATTGTGATCATTCACTATGGATGCGAACAAAATGTTTAAATGGTTCATGAAGAGAAGTTCTAGGTTCAATATAGATGATATGGATTAGGCAAACATGGAATTTCTTTGACCGGGATTAATTCCTTTGTCCAAGATATGACGTTTTTGCCCTCAACCTCCATAAAAATGTTTATGTGCTTTATCTATTTTCCATGTAAGTGAAGACATCTCGTTGGGGCAATTTATCATGGCATTGTAAGCAAAGACATCCAAAAGTTTATGTGCTGCATTTGTGCATCCATATTGTTAGCCTATATATTTATGTTAGTCCATGCTTATTATTAGCCTATTTGTTTTGGGGTCTTTTAGTCTTTATCCCTTTAGGGTTTTCCCAGCTAGCCTTTATTCCCCTTTCTCTTTGTTTTGTTGCTTCATGCTTTTCTATCAAGAACACTTGTATTTTTTTCTCTTTCAATAAGGATGTGGTTCTATTATCATGGTATCATAGTGTAGTTTTGATATTTTAGAAGGGTTTGTAGCAGTCATCTAGGGGTTTACTGTTGATTTGTTTGTTGCTGATGTTCATTTGCTTGTTGGTGTTCGTTTGTTGTTGCTATTCGATTTCTAGGGTTTGCTGTTCGATTTGTTGTTTCCGCTGGTTTGTTGTTGTTGTTGTTCTTTGATTGTTTGTCTATTGTTATGGTTATATATATGTTGCCAACATGACTGGAAAGGATGATTCCCTTCAGTCAATCAGTACTCGATTAGATGGAAAGAATTATACGTATTGGAGTTATATTATGAAAAAATTCCTTCGTGTGAAGAATATGTAGGGCTATGTCACTAGGGTTAAAGTTAAACCTTCAGTGCCTCAAACTGAGAATTTTGATTTGTTGGTTGATACTTGGGAAACTGATAACTCCAAGGTCGTTACTTGGATTAATAATTATGTTACACAATCCAGTGGTATGGAATTGGCTAAGTGTGAAACAACAAAGGAAGTTTGGAATCATTTGGATAGACTGTATACTCAATCCAACTTTGATAAACAGTATCAGTGAAACATCCCAAAAATACAGTCCAAAAATTTCATTTTAAATCATTATGAAAACCATAGTTATCAAACATCATAAGTCGTGTATCTCAAAATATCATAAATAACTGTCAAACATATCAGAGTATAAACATCTCAGGCTAAACAAATGGTGTGTGCACTGTAGTCATCCCGAGCTCTTCCCTTTGCTACCGGAAGTATCTGAAACCAAAACTGAAAACTGTAAGCACGAAGCTTAGTGAGTCTCCCCAAACTACCACATACCATACACATATCATATAACATGCAGCTATGAGATACGGGCCTCGCCCATACTCAAGGAGATACGAGCCCCCGCCCACACTCAGCTATCTCAGATATACGGGCCTCAACCACACTCTGCTAACTAGGAGATACGGGCCTCGCCCACACTCAGCTGGCTAGGAGGTACGGGCCTTGCCCACGCTCCTCTATCTGGAGGTTACGGGCCCCCGCCCACACCACACTATCTAAACATACATACAAGTATCACGCTGATAACAAGTATACCATAATCTACCAATTCATAAACATACTCAGATAATACTAAGATACAGGCCCAGCCCACACTTAGCTACTAATCATAAACAAGTCTAAGATATGGGCCCTGCCCACACTTAGCTACTAATCATAAACAAGTCTAAGATACAGGCCCTGCCCACACTTAGCTACTAATCATAAACAAGTCTAAGATACGGGCCCTGCCCACACTTAGCTATTAATCATAAACATGTCTAAGATATGGGCCCTGCCCACACTTAGCTACTCTACACGGGCCGACATTGGTGCCTTCGACCCGTTCCTACTGAATGAAACTCACCTCGTAAGCTAGTTGTTAAGTCTCGTGTGCGGAATCTCTGACGGCTGCTCCAACGACCCCCCGACTATCATTATCACAATAACACTTAGTCAAAAACTGATAATCCTTCTTAGGGTAAAATGTTTTGGATTAGGTGTCTAAGCCCATAACTATAATTGGTATGTACTTGACCCGATAGTAGCATGGTCCTTTTGGGTTGCCTTCACCGGAGCAATTTGATAGGATGGACTTTTGAGAAGAGGTTATTTGTGATTTATTAATATATTATAAGTATAATATATTAATTGAGAAATCATATTATTTAATTAGTATTGGTCAAGAATTATGTCACACCCCCAAACCAAGGATGGCGGAAACGTCTGGGGGTGGAGGACTTCATGTATAGTATCATAACAACAATTGTAATAGTAATTCAAGCAAACACAACCAACATATATATAATTGAAAAAGTTACATCATTGTATGAATTACATGTTTACGAATCAATTACAATATGTTGACAAAATATGAAATAGTAGACGCCTTAGCGTCCCATCCTCAAAAGCACTTGATTACCTATTTAATGATTTCCTGAGAATACAAGTTGTTTGAAAAAGTGTCAACACAAAGGTTGGTGAGTTCATAAGCTTTTGTTTGGTATTATTAAAAGCCTTTCGTTTGTAAAAGTAGTATTTGTATTAGAAAATCCAATATTTTCCTTAATGTGTAAATGTAGTCTTAAAACCCAAAGACCGAAATGTACAAGTAATTTGTCATATTTATAGTAAAACAATGCAAGTTTAAATCGACATAAACTCGTTAAATTTTAATGAAGTTCCCATAAATTCCAATGTTTATTAATACTTTATGTGAGTTTATTATAACCATACTATGACCAAGGTTGCCTAAAACGACGTTCTTCAGGCGTCGGAAATGTTATGACATTTGTCACCCCAGACCTATCGGTCTAACTGTTGCATGCAGTTTAGGTGTGGGTTTGTCAAACCCAATATAGATCTATACACAAGTATCACGCTCTCCCTCAAGGAGACTCTGGTTACAATACATGACTTAATGGTAATTTGAAGTAAATGTCTCACAAAGTCATTAACGGAATTACATGTTATGAAAACTTGGTACCGTATGGCCGTACCTTGCTTAATGAAAATATCCTTTGTATAAATGTACCCTTTTTAAATGTATGTGTTATGTAATGTATCATAAACTATACCTATTATAGTTTATCAACCAAGGGTAGTACGTAGTAATGTATGCAAACTATATTCAAAATAGTTTATTAAATGTTTGAATGTATCGGTTGTACTTTGATTATAATCACTTGTTATTCTTTATATTTTATATGTCCAAATCCATTTGTAAACTGATGTGTGTCTAAATATTAAGATAAAATTTCATATATTGCAATAACATATAATCACATAAAGATATACACCTTGCTCAACATGTTACAAGGTGAAATGAAATTAACAGCAACTTTTCGTTGAAAACAGTTTCTGTTACTATTATTAGAAAATTTATAGAAAAATCATCAAAGCTCTAAATCCAAATCCGCAAATTTTGAGAGTTTGGAATATGATTCTAGTTTGTTCCTAAATTTTATCATGATTTTTAGTGATCTCTAACAGAGGTGAAAATGTTCATAATCACAGACTGGTCCGGGTTTGCCTCTGAAATGACAGGCAGTTTTGTAAAAATCACCATAAATTGTAGAAAAATCATATGGAGATGTGCAAGTAGCCATTTTAAAGCTAAGAGTTTGAACTACTTGCACCTGGAACAGTTTTGAAAACTAAAATATTTAAGTTGACCAAAACAGTCCGTGATTAAAGCCCATCTTTTCTGATGTAATCTGTTAGAAAAAGTTTAATTGTGTTCTTGATGATTTTACTTGTATTCCCCCCTTAAAACTTAAGAAAAACATGTAAATGTAGGGGTATGAACTCACCTTATGTGGTTTCAGTAGATGAAAGTGAGAGAGAGGAAGTGTTCAACCCAAGAACACTAAGAAGATGTCTTGATGATTCGAAAATCTAACACCGAATAAGATGGAACTTGTGTAAGATATCAATGATTTGAGTAGAATGGAGTTTAATAATTATGTGAATGATGAAGATACTTACTAATTGAAGAAAGAAATCCCTGGAGAAAGCCTTGAAGTTCTTGAAGTTGAGAGAAAAGATGAGAGAATTTTGGAGAGTGTTCTTGGTTGCTAAGTGTAGAATGAAAGAGTTTTATGGAGAATGAGGAGAGAGGATCAATCCTCCAGCTCTTAGAACGTGGGAAGAGCTGGAGATTGGGTGTAAAGGTCCACTAAGGAGACAAGGGGTAGTGGGAAAGAGTGGCTAATCATAGAGTGAGGTGGTGGTGGTTTGCTTTTGCCATAAATTAAGGAAAAGCAAATATTCCCTCAATAATTAGTTCAACCACTAATTCTTTTAATATATTTTATAAAAACCCTGGAGATTTATATATTTTGGGGCCTTAGTTTATAAAATAAAGTTTTGGGTGAAAATCCCACGTTAAAATAATGAAAAACGGAGTTAAAACGAAGTCGTAGTCGAAAAACCGGTAAAAAGGGGCTGTCTGCGAGACCTCTCGCATGGGGGCCGAAGATGCGAGGCTTCGGACCCTCGCATGCGAGGCTTCGGTCTGCTGGCTTCGGTCTGCGTCTCGTGCGAAGCCTCAGCTTCGGATCAGAGGCCTCGGATGCGAGGCTTCGGTCCTGAAGCTTCGGTTTCGGATCCTTAAAGCTATTTTACTCGTTTTTACCCCGTTTCAAGCGATTTTTGACCCGGTTAAGGGTCGAGATGACCCAAATGATTATAAAAAGTTAAAGTAACTTTTGAGAGAGATTTGGGAGAGATTTGGGAGAGATTTCAAATAGAAAGAGATAGAGTGAAAACGATTTAGAGAGGTTTCGTTTGTGATTAATTTGAGTGTCTGGCTTCACAACGCAAGGTTCGTAAACCCCGTTAAACCGTGTTTTAGAGTCGTACACAATCCCGATGATTGTGCAATAGTGTTTTATCGCTTTGGTTCGTTGTTTAGCACTGTTAAGGCTAAGGAAAATCAAACACATGAACTTTCCAAATGATGATTTCTCATTAAAATAGCGAATTGTATAGTGATTACATAACGTAAACCCTAACATACAAGGGTTATTGGAGTTGACCGGTTTGACTTGTTGACTTTGTTTGACTTTGAATTGACCGAAATTTGACGGTTGTCACAAATTAATTTGGAATTAATTTAGTGATCAAAAGAGACTAATTAAATTTACGGGGACTGATTGAGTAAATCAGTGTTACTTATAGTATGGGCTAATGATCCATGGTTGATTAGGATGGGCTAAACCTATATGATAGTCCATGAAGGTTTAAACCCAAAGGGCCTAAGAAATATGAAGGGTCATGGTGAATTAGGGTTTGCATGGATGTAACCCTAGGCTTTCCCACACTATAAAAGCAACCCCTTAGTGACTAAAATCGCCCCCATGTATTCTTGTGAAGAGCCATAACCGATTTTGTGCTATTTAGCGACTTCTCATAAGTCTCCTCTTTCATTTGGTGTTTGTGACACATTAGAGGTGTCATATTTGAGGTGCTAAAGATTTTGAAGGCCAAGAACTACAAGCTACACCAAGAAGTATTCATCTAACTTGGTTTTATGTTGTATATCTTCAATTGTATGCTAGTTAGGGTGTGTGCTTTGGAAAAAATGAAATTGCATGTATAATTAGAGAAAACTTAGATCCAAAGCATCTAGGGTTGCATGTGCACCATAGGAGTGTTATAGTGCTCAAAACCCCAACAAAATGACCATTTTACCCATGGTCAAAGTCAACATTCTGGGTTGACTCAACTCGCCGAGTTGCTCCATCAACTCGTCGAGTTCTATAAATCAAGACCCTGAAATCGTGATCCAACTCGTCGAGTCATCCCCCTGACTCGCTGAGTTCCCTGGCTACTCACAGTCGCGATTAAGCGAGTCAACTCATCGAGTCATCCTCAGACTCGTCGATTTCTACCATATTCAGCATCTAGACCACTCGCCTTAACTCGTCGAGTTCCTCTATGAACTCGACGAGTTCCTCTGTCTGTTTGGGCCATCTTAGCGAATTAAGCCCCTACCCTTCGGATCTGAGCTTCTTGTTTCTCATACACACTAAAAACGTCCTTTTTAGGGTAAAGTTTCCAACTTTACCCATTAATACTTCTATTTCATGGGTTTAGCTCAAACCCTACCCCTTTAGGACCTAGATCTTGGTCCACAAGCCATCCATACTCCAAACTGATGGATATTCACTGAGATCTAGACTCTAAGCACTCCATAAACACGTAAAGTTCCTGACTTTCCTCCCATGCATGGTCTTTTGAAGCTTAAAAAGGCTAAAATGGCAACTTATAGCTTGCATGGGGCTTCCATAGCCATAAAGTTTGCACCTTTATGCCATGTGAGCCCTTCAAGGTCATAGATCTGAAAGTATACCCACTTGGGACGTCCATGTCCCAAAGATCATGTTTCTTGGACCAAAAACCCCATAAAATGATAAAAAGGAGATCTAACAAGCTATTAAACAAGGTTGAGACTTGATTACCAGAAAATGAAGAGGATGAGATGTTGTTTCTGGATCTACTAGCTTCCTTCTGAATCTCCAAGCTCCTCCTTCTTCAACAAGCTTCAAAACACACAATCTTCACTCAAAAACAACTCACAAGCTCATACAAGGCACTAGGGTTTTGTGGATTAGGGTTTGGGACTTGGAGGCTTGAAATGAGGCCAGCAAGTGGGGATTATGATGCTTAAATAGGGTGAAAAACCCCGAAATTAGGGTTTCATCCTGGCAGCCCTACTCGTCGAGTCGAGGCTCTCAACTCATCGAGTAGGCGACTTAAAATCCCGCGGCCATTCTGGTTTCTACTCGACGAATTTGGGGCTCCTAACTCGTCGAGTAGCTCTACAAAAGTGAATAAAGTATGATTAAATGTGTACCAGAAACCAGACGTTATAATCAGTTAGAATATGACATTCGTGCCCTTCAACAAAATGATATGAGTATTCAAGATTTATATGTTGCTATGTATGATTTATGGGGCCAATTGGCTCTTACTAAATCTAAAGACTTAAAAGATTTTGAGCCTTATATTGCTAGGAGGGAAGAAAAATGTTTGGTTCAGTTTTTATGGCATTGCGTATGATTTTGAAGGCCTACGTAGAACAATCCTTCATTGTTCCCCCTTTCTTCAGTGGATTTTGTTGTTCATAAGCTGATTGTTGAAGAAACTGTATCAAGTCTCATGTGAATAAAGGGTCTAAAGCAACCTCCATTCCTACTTCCACTCCTGATGTGTTTGTTGTTTCCACTAATCAGCCTCGACAAACTCCAAGGGTTGCTTATGATGAGTGTGCCTTCTGCAAATAGAAAAATCTTTAGAAACCTCAGTGTCCATTGTTAGTTAACAAGGGTAAATATAGTCAGCCCCAGTCGGGACAACATCATAGGTCTAGTCAGCAGAAGTTTTAGCCACATTCCTCTGGTGCTCCTCCATGGACGCATCTCCCTCTACAGTTTGTTTTTGTTGCTACGAGACCAGTTGGCAACATGCCACCATATGCATTGGATGCTAAGGTTTTTGAGAGTTTCAGACAGTATTTGGCCTCTAATCCTACTGTCATGACTGCATCTATGTCTCATTCTGGTCCCACGTTATCTGGTACCTTAGGTATTCCTTCATCTTTGTGGATTTTAGATTCTGGTGCAACCCATCACATGTCTCCTTATTTGTCATTGTTTACTTCTTTGTCACACATGTCCTCTATATTTTTTTATGTCTTCTAGCGATACATCTATGACATTTGAGGGTGTTGGGTCTATTTCTATTCCTCATATCTCTCTCCCTGATGTTTATTACATTCTCAAACGCACTTTGAATCTTGCTTCGGTCAGTAGGTTGTGTAAGTTTGGTAATTGGGTGTTCGTTTCTAATTCTGTCTGTGTTATACAGGATCAACACACCCAAAATGTGATTGGGATTGCCCGTAGGGTGGGGGGAACTGTATGTCTTGGAGGTTCTCAAAGTGTCTGATGTTGCTGCCTCTAGCATTGATTTGTCTTCTTTTTATTTGAGTCCTTTTTCGTCTCAGTTTTATTTTTGGAATTCTTGTTTGGGACATGTGTATGTATCACGTTTGAGTTTTCTAGCATCTAGTGGTGTTTTGGGTCATTTGAATACTTGTGATATTTGTGATTGTAGTGGTTGTAAACTGGCAAAATTCTCTACTTTACCTTTCAGTAAAAGTATGTCTTATTCTATTTATCCTTTTAATATTATTCATTCTGATGTGTGGGGTCAAGCACCAGTATCCACAAAGGGTGGGTCGACCTATTATGTATCTTTCATAGATGCGTATACTCGCTATACCTGGGTTTATCTTATGAAATGCAGATCTAATTTCCTTGGCATTTACAACAATTTTAGAGCTCTTGTTAAAACTCAACATTCGGTTGTGATAAAGTGCTTCAGGTGTGACTTATAGGGTGAATATACCACTAATGATTTTACTTAATTACTTTCTTCCGGTGGTACCATATATCAGTCATCGTGTACTGATACTCCTTAGAAAAACGATGTGTCAAAATGGAAACATCGTCATATTGTTACGACGGTCCGCTCATTGTTTTTGTCTGAGCAGGTCCCTAGTGCATTTTGGGGAGAAGTAGTCTTAACTGGTGTTCATGTGATTAATTGTATCCCTACTACATTAAATTCAGGAATGTCTCCTTTTGAGAATCTATATGGTCACCTGCCAGACTACTCTGCTCTACAAGTTTTTGTATGTACTTGTTTTGTTCCTTGTCCTCATGTTGAGAGGAACAAATTGGGATCGAAAATCTGCTATTTGTGTATTTTTGGGGTATGGTGTTAGACAGAAAGTACATCGTTGCTATAATCTTGTGAGTCAAAAGTTATATGTTTCCTGACATGTCACACTTGGAGAACTTCACATACAATCTCTCTTTCATCAGAGCCTCCAATACCTCCCTCATGTGCTCCTCATGCTGCTCATGGGTCTTGGAATAGACCGGGTGTAACAACCCAATTTTCAAAAGAAAATTTTCATTTTTAAATAATCAAAACCTTTCCAATAAACCACAAAATCTCAAGAACAATTGTTTTCAAATTTAAAACATCAACAATTTTTATTTCAAATATCATAGTGTCCCATAAAAACGCCTGAGAGAGTGCATGCCACGCCATCAAGCCTTGCGCTTGCCTTTAGGCTCAGAAGAACCTGAAACAAACCAACAAATTGTAAGCTAATGCTTAGTGAGTTCCCCAGAGCATACCCCACACAATCCACATAATCACATAATCCATATTAGCTATAAAAGCTACATAAACCACACAAGCCATGCATACAACATATAAGGATGCCATGTAAACCCTCCAAGGTCTTACACCTAGTGCCATGGGAACCCCCACGTGGTCTTAACTACCTGCCATGGGAACCCCCACATGGTCTTCCTGCCATGGGAACCCCCACATGGTCTTCCTACCGTGGGAACCCCCACACGGTCTTTACTACCAAGAAATAACATACAAGCCACACATGCAAATATACTAGGATGCCTTGGAAACCCTCCAAGGTCTTACACATAAGTGCCTCGGGAACCCCCCGAGGTCTTTCATGCGAGTATCACAAATAACTAGCATACCACATATCCCATAACCAACTAGTCACACCTCATAACAATAATGGGTCGGCCTTGGTGCCTTAGACCCATTGGTATGGTGAGGAGACTCACCTTTTCAAAATGTCGAACTGATAAGATAAGATCAGATAAGTCCCAACGCACAGCTCCAACTCAACTGCCTATAACCATCATGTGATTAACTTGTCAAAATCCCGAAATACCATAAGTACCCTCTAGGTCAAACTTGGTCAACCCTGGTCAAAGTCCAAGTCAACAGTCAAGGTCAATAATCCATGTTGACCCCAACTCGTCGAGCGCATCTATCAACTCGACGAGTTCCTTCAGAGTCCAGAAAACCGGGACAAACCCTAGCCAACTCGTCGAGTTGTCTCATCAACTCGGTGATTTCAGTCAATATCCAGAAGGTGGGGAAACCCGATCCAACTCGTCAAGTTGTCAGGGCAACTCGTCTAGTTTCCCCTTGTCTTCACACATTTAGTTCTTTCCAATAGCTCCATACAACAAATCCTTAATCATAGAGACGTATAGAAGGGTAAAGTTTCCAACTTTACCCCCAAAGACCATCTAATATGCCTTAGACTCAAACCCTAGCTCCTTTGAGGAAGGTATTGAGTCATTAAGCCTTTAAACCCTCACCCCATCGACCCAAAACACATATCTGAAGTCCAAGGGTGGAAAAATCACATAAAGTTTCTAACTTTACGTCCATGCATGCGTGAAATACTCTCCAATATCCATTTTAGCCGTCATTGTGGACATAATGCATGAATGGGACATGGAGGCTATTAAAGTTTCCAACTTTAATCCTCTAGAGGTCTTATAGAGGCCAGATCTACACTCCTAACCTCTGGAAACCTCTTATCTTGGAACATCCAACCTAAAGTCCCAAAACAAGCCCTAAACTACCAAAAGACGAGATCTAAGCAAATAAAGGTCAAGGTAGCAACTTTATACCTCAAGATGGTGGCCAATACAGAGTAGATGTCGGATCTACTGCTCCTCTCTCTACTCCACCTTCTTCAAGCTTCAAAATCCTTCACAACCACACCAAAATCACTCACCAAAGCTCTCTCACACACTCAAGGAGGTATAAGGCTCGAACTAGGGGTTCTCTGGGCTATAAGGACGATGAGAGAGGCTACAAATGAACCATAAGTTCTTTAAATATGGTACAAATCCCTGAAAATTAGGGTTTTCCTTTACAGCGTCTACTCGTTGATTTGGGCCTTCCAACTCGTCGAGTAGATCCTAACTCCCGCGTCCAAAAATGATTTCTACTCGACGAGTTGGAGCTCCCCAACTCGTCGAGTTCCAGTCTAAAACCCTAAAATTTTGAGAAATAATTAATACATGGAACAAGCGTTATAAATCCGGATAGTGATAACTAGACTTCGTCCTCGAAACCCGCTGACGCAAACAAATCCGGATAGTGATCTCGCATCTCCTCTTCTGGCTCCCATGTCCATTCGGAGCCTCTTCAGCGCTGCCATTGCATCTTCACTAATTTCACCTCCTTGTTCCAAAGAACCTTGGCCTTCCAATCCAAAATCGCAACGGGCCTCTCAATGTAGTTCAGGCTCTCGTCCACCTGAATGTTATCCAGAGAAACAACTGCGGCCTCGTCTGTGACACACTTCCGAAGCTGGGATACGTGGAAGGTGTTGTGTATCTAGCTAAGCTCGTCCAACAGATCAAAGCGATAGGCCACCTTGCCCACCCGGGCAGTAATCCTGAATGGTCCAATATATCGGGGCCCTATCTTGCCCCTCTTCCGGAACCTAATGACACCCTTCCATGGTGACACTTTCAGCAAGACGGAATCCCCCACCTGAAACACAAGATCCGATCGGCGCTGGGCAGTAATCTTGAATGGTCCAATAATAACTATTGTTATATGAAAACTCCGCTAGTGGGAGGTATGTATCCCATCTCCCTCCAAAATGCAACACGCATGCCCGAAGCATATCCTCGAGTGTCTGGATCGTCCTCTCACTCTGGCCATCTGCGTGGGGGTGGTATGTCGTGCTGAAATGTAACTGAGTGCCCAGTTCCTCGTGGAACTTCTTCTAGAATCTAGATGTAAATCGAACATCTCTGTCACAGACTACCGACACTGGCACCCCGTCTCTAGCCACCACCTCTCGCACATAAATATACACCACTTTCTCAGCGGAGATGCTCTCGGAGATCGGAATAAAGTGGGCACTCTTCGTCAAGCTGTCCACAATCACCCATATGGCATCCACACCCCTCGCTGTCCTTGGTAATTTTGTGATGAAGTCCATAGTGATCTCTTCCCATTTCCACATGGGGATGGGTAGCGGCTGCATCTTTCGGTAAGGTCGCTGATGTTCGGGCTTGACCTTCCTGCAGGTCAAGCACCACTCCACAAACCAGGCGATCTCCCGCTTCATGTAGGGCCACCAGTAGCTCAGCCTCATATCTCTATACATTTTTGTAGTTCCCGAGTGTATAGAGACCTTAGACTTATGTGCCTCCTCCAATATCTTATGTCTATCTCCTCCAGTCTCTGGTACCCACACCCAACCACACTATGTCATCCTCAAACAAACGTCCCTAATCAGAGCACTTGCCGCCTTGCGGTTCAAAGCATCGGCCACTACACTAGCCTTCCCTGGGTGGTATAAGATCTCGCAATCATAATCTTTCAGTACATCCAACCACCTCCTTTGTCGCATGTTCAGGTTTTGCTGATCCATCAAATACTTCAAACTTTTGTAATCAGTGAAGATAGTGCACCAAACTCCATACAAGTAGTGCCTCCAAATCTTGAGGGTGAACACCATGCCCCCAATTCCAGGTCGTGGGTGGGATAGTTCGCCTCGTGAGGCTTCAACTGCCTCGAAGCGTACGCGATCACATGCCCTCTCTGCATCAGTACATCGCCTAACCCTGAGATCGATGCATCACAGTACACTAACAAATCATCCAGCCCCTCGGGTAATACTAGAATCGGAGCCTCGCATAAGCTCTGTCTCAAGGTCTCGAAAGCCAACTACTGATCCGGGCCCCATCGAAATGTCACATTCTTCTTGGTCAAGCGGGTCAAAGGCATCGCAATCTTGGAGAAATCCTGGATGAATCTCTGATAGTACCCCGCTAGACCCAAGAAGCTACGAATCTCAGATGCGTTCTTTGGTACTTCCCACCGCATCACTGCCTCAACCTTGGCTGGATCCACCGAAATACCCTCCTGGTTGATGATGTGCCCAAAAAACTGCACCTCTCGCAACCAGAAATCACACTTTGAGAACTTGGCATAAAGCCTTTCCATTCTCAGTGTCTCCAATACCTCCATCAGATGTTGCTCGTGCTGCTCCTTGGTCTTAGAATAGACCAAAATATCATTGATAAACACGATCACTGACCGATCCAACATCGGCCTACACACCCTGTTCATGAGATCCATGAACGCTGATGGGGCATTGATGAGCCTGAATGGCATCACCACAAACTCATAGTGCCTATACCGAGTCCTGAAAGTTGTCTTCGATATATCCTCATCCCGAATCCTCATCTGATGGTACCCCGACCGAAGATCAATCTTGGAAAACCAAGACGCACCATGTAGTTGATCGAACAAATCATCGATCCTCGAAAGAGGATAACGGTTTTTCACCATTAACTTGTCCAAATCAATGCGAAAATCCACTTGCCTCTCCGGAGGCACTCCAGGCAACTCCTCGGGGAAGACATCCCGAAAATCTCGTACAACTGGCACACTATCCAATTCTGTTGAGGCCTCAACCCTCGTATCCAAGATATATGCCAAAAATCCCGAACAACCCTGCTGAAGAAGTCTCCTGGCCCTCACAACTGCCCTGAGAGGCCCTCTCTCCATGAATAACCAGTTCTCCCCCACTTGGGGTTCAAACCCTCACCAGCTAGCGCTCGCAATCAATCATGGCCACATTGGCCCCCAACCAGTCCATCCCGACGATCACATTCTGTCACAATTAGCATCTTTAGCTAGGAAATTCTATTCACATGTAAACATCATCTATTGTAAGGCATGTACTCTAAGTGAAAATCATACTCGATGCTCAATCAAAACCATCCATTTGAATCCAAACTCTTGATTTAAGTTCAAAAACCTAATACAATACGTCTCATATGGATTGAAAACCCTAGGAATCCCGATTCAAGTTAATATGGACTAGGATCCTCTTATTGGGCCTAATGGACCAATAAACATTCAACTGGACTACTTTGGGCCTAGGAACCCTATTTGGGCTCTATTTGAACCAACATTCATGAAACTAAAACATTTTGGGTCATGTGGGCATAAAATTGTTCATTTTATCTCTAATGGGCCATGTTGGGCCATATATGATTTCATTAGCCCTAATGGGCCGTAAACTACTCCCTTGGGTATCATGGGGCCGTGAACTTCCATAAAGGCCCAATGGGCCAAAAAACTTTCATTTTGGGCCTCATGATTTCGAGCTAAGTCTAGGAATGGCCCAAACTATCTCACCTCCTTTCCTCTAGCCCAAATTTAATAAAAAAAAAGCAATTGCATGGAGAAAAGAGGTGACACCTAATTATTACTTAGTGGTAATCCATGTAATATCCTCCATATATCTAGGATTAAACCTACATGTAATAACCAAACTAACCCCTCTCTCTCATCATTCTTAACCTCGGCCAAGAGCCACTTCCCACCATCACCCTTCTCTATTTTCAAACACATTACTCTCTCTAAATTCTCCAAAGTAAGTCCCTCACTTTCCTCCTAAAAATCGTGACTTGGTGGGTGTTTTTAAGAGGTTTTCATCAAGTTTTTCACACTCTTGGTAAGTTGTTATCATACACCAATACTTACTCTCCATTTTATGTTGAGAACTCTTCCTTATATAGGTTCATTTCATGTTCTAGCTTCCTAGGACCATCTAAGTTCTAAACTCCTTCCAAAGAAGCACTCAAGGCCGAAAACAACATCATATCCTCCCATCTCTTCATCAAAAACCAAATCCAAACCCTAATGTGAGTTCATACCCCTTGATTTTCGGTTTTACTATGTTTTGGGGGAGGATACAAGTTGCTATGTGCTAGATCTATGTATTTGTGCATGTTTATGTGTGTTTTCTAAGTTAAATGTTGTGATCATGTGAAGAACTTCATTAATCTCGACAATATATGTAAACTATAACACTTTATACAACTTACCATAAAGATGAAAGTGCTAAACATGTTAAGAATGTTGAAAAACTAAACAAAATCTTAAAAAGGGACCATTTTTTACAAACCAACAAAAAGAATGGAGTTTTATGAAACTTACGGTTTTACATGGACTAAAAGAGTCATATATACATAAAAATGGTTCTTAATAATAATCATAGCTTTAAAAGGGCCAAAAGTGTTAAATTTCGCATAATGGGCCTTAATATGGGCCTTCACGGTTTTCAATGGGCTTAATTTGTAAATTTATGATTTTTATGGATTAAATTGTCATTTAACACAAATTTGAGCCAAACATGTAAATTTACGGTTCTATGGGCTGAAATTGTCACTTTATTTGGATTTGGGCCTAAAATGTTATTTTCACAAAAATTGGGCCGAAAATGTCATTTTTATCAAAAATGGGCTGAAACCGTAAATTATACATATAAATAGGCTAAAAATGTAAATTTATATAATGATGGGCCAAAAACATCAATTTAAATATAAATGGGCCGAAGATGTAAATTTTTGTGACAATGGGCCAAAAACGTTATTTTTAACCAAAGTGGGCTATAAATGTCATTCTATTTGAAATGACCCCATAAAAGTAAAATTTTGGTCTCGAAGGACCTAAAGTGTCAATTTCATCAAAAATACGCCTAAATTGTAAATTTTCGGCTTAATGGGCCAAAACTGTCATCATTACACAAAAAGGGCTTTTTATGCCATTTTAGAAAACAATCAAGCTAAACAATCAATGTAATAACAAACGAACTAAATTCATCGATTACATGTTTATTGGGCCTAATACCTACAATCCATGTTATTGGGCCTTAGTGGCCCATTTACATGATTATTGGGCCTGGATTATACATTACATGTTTACTGGGCCTTAGTGGCCTATTTACATGATTATTGGGCCTAGACTATACATCACATGTTTATTGGGCCTTAGTGGTCCTTCTACATGTCTGTTGGGCCTCGTACGTTCACATACATACTCGTTGGACTTTTCAAACATAAAGCGTACACGGGAAACATTATATATAACATAATACAATATTCGCTTAAACTCAGTTAATGATGCTAGTGAGACATGTCGGTTGACACCTCTCGAGTGTACAATCGTAGCCTGTAGTTATAACCAGAGTCTCCTGGAGGGAGAGCGAGAGTTTGTGTATAGATCTATACGGGGTGACACCCCACACCTGAGCTGTTCGCTACAGCTAGACTAGGCCAGTCTAGGGTGACAAACCTTACCTTAATCAAGTCGGCGCCTAAAAACGCCACGACAGGCGAATTCGTCATAATCAAGTATGGTTAAAACGGCTCACCTAGAGATTTTCTCCAACATAATTTTATGGAACACCTATAAAATCTTGTTGATACGAAAACATACGTACACTGATATTCGGTCTTAGGGTTGAGACCACAACACTTTTATAAACAGAAAATATAGGATTTTCTGGGGAAATACACAGCTAAACAATGCCTTTTACTTACAACAGAAAATACAGGATTTTTATTCGGATTACATTTTATATACATTCAAAAAACGGAAAACACACATGCATTAGTATTTGATTTTGACACATTACTTTCAAACTATTATACAGAAAATATTGGATTTTATAGCGTTTTAAGAACAATACAACACTTCTCATTCAAACATGCTTATGAACTCACCAACATTATATATGTTGACGTTTTCAAAATAACTTGTATTCTCAGGGAATCGTTAAGCGGAAAGGTCAGCAGGAAATGTGGAACTTGTTATATTTTTTTATCATCATACATTGAATATTTTGGCATGTAACTATGATACTATACTTGATGTAAACAATGCTGGTTTTATTTTGATATGTATGATGATTGTGTTGTCCTTTTTCAATTATATACATTGTGATGATATTACAAGATGAAGTCACGCACATGCCCCCGGACGTTTTCTGTCGTCTGGTTCGGGGATGTGACAGATTGGTATCAGAGCATTGTTTATAGTGAACTGGCGTATCTAATCATACTTGATATGCAACTATAAATACAATGGGACTAATACACTCTGAATAAAATGAATACCTACGTGTACATTAAAACTTTAACTCTAAAAGTCTCTGGAGGAAATTGAACACTATGAGTAAACCCGGACAATTATGTAGTCATATTGGGGATAAATATAGCCTGATCAACTATATTTATTCAAAATATGACCAACATGTGTTTGAGAGTAATCATGGTGGGAAATAGATCTAGAAGCTTACCTCGTATCCAAAACTTCTAAGTAACTCAAACTTTAATAATTAAAATACTATAGGAGTATTTTGGAAAACTTATTTGCACATACTCCCTTTACACACTTCTCACTCCCACTTTCTCAAGCAGTCTCCATGGACGAGGCACATCAGGGCGTCCTTTTCTATCAGGCCCTAGTGGCCCACAGAATGATCGAGGAAGATCCTGTGATGGGTCAGGAGGCAGCCCCCGGTGCTGGGCCCGAGGAGTACATGGAGACAGACTACGAGTTTGGAGAATCCGATGAGATCATGGAAGAGGATGGGAACGCTAATGAAGTCCCTAGTGAGCCTCCCACTTCAGTGATAGTACACGATCACTCCGCAGCACCACAGGATCCCATCGATAGCACTCGCTCCTTAGAGGAGGAGGTTGCCATCCTTCGGCAACAACTATTAGCAACAGAGGCTCGAGTTGTACAGGCAGAGCATGAGAGGGACGAGGTCATCAGAGAGATGACCGAGATGGATGATCTTGTAGCACGACATTTCGACATATGATTTCGCCGTCAGACCCATCTCGTCGCAGCTAGTATCCGTTCACTTACTATCGTCATGATTTTACTTATGCATTACCTTATGTACGATCGACTACATGATTAAGTGACTACACTACTCATGGAGTCGTTACTCTGTCAAAATTTATTTCACTGCATGTATTGTATGCCTTATGTAGGCAAATTTTCTTGTACTCAAAAGGATTATCATTAATGAAATCGGCTATATATATTTTATCATGATGTTGTTATCTGCTATGTGTTCTATTGCTTTACTACATGTTGATTGTATGCATTCACTCACTTATACACAACCAAATCACTAACACTGTGCTTTAGCCAAGAAATCGTGAAACTAAATACATTGGATACTCAACATCTTTCCGTTCCATGATAGAAATATGCCTCAAAGACCAAACCGCGGAAACAACACGACACTGACACCACCAGAAATAAACTCAGTCGCATTCCAAGCAGCAGTGTCCGTTGCGGTCACTGCAGCACTAGCACAAATTCGCAACGGAAACAACGGTGAAGGTAACAGACAGGGAACCGGAAGCACAAATCAGGGAACAAATCAAGGACCCACAAGATCTTGCACCTACAAGGACTTCACGAACGCCAAGCCTCGAACCTTCAATGGGACGGGAGGCGTAATAACCCTGAAAAGATGGATAGAAAAGGTGGAATCAGTGTTTGAAATTTGCGGATGTCCGGAGGGGTGCAAGGTCAAGTTTGCGGCACGCACATTCGTTGATCAAGCTCTCTCTTGGTGGAATGGTCACGTAGAGGCCATGACACTCCCGGCGACGAACGCTATGCCATGGGAGGAGCTTAAGGAAATGATGTTGGTTGAGTACTGTCCAAGGGGAGAAATATAGAAAATGGAGCAAGAGCTGTGGAGCCTCACGGTTCAAAACTCTGACATCGATGTCTACATATCAAGGTTTAGTGAGTTGTCCCTCTTGTGTCCCGGAATGATCACATCTGAAGGGAAGAAGATCGAAATATTTATTTGGGGATTGACCGCGCCAATCCAAGGGAATGTGATAGCAGCAAACCCGACCACGTATGATAGTGCAAAGAGACTAGCCAAGAAACTGTACGACCATGGCAACAAAAAGGGTGCCAAAACAGGGGAAGCGGAAGTTAAGAAAGAAGATGATAACAAGAAGGGGAAAAACAACAAGCGGAAGGGAAGACAAAATTCAGAATCATCAAAGAAACAACAAACTGTGACTGTCCATGCTGCTACTCAAGCTACCACAACACCACATGCTCCAACCTCATCCACACCAAATGCTCCCAAGCAATACTCAGGGAACCTACCCAAGTGCAACAAATGCAATTTCCACCATCACGGGGAATGCAGAGAGATGCACTACACAAGCTGCAACCGAAAGGGTCACACGGCAAGAAACTGTAGAACTCACCCTCAACAGAACCAACAGTCGAACCACAACAACAACAACAACAATAACAATTGCAACAACAGTAACAACAACAATGCTGGGGCCAGTTACACCTGCTATGGGTGAGGAGGAACATGTCATTTCAAGCGCGACTGCCCCAAAGCAAACAATCAGGGGGCAGGAACATCAGGAAGGGTATTAGCATTGGGTCAAGGCGAAGCAGTTCAGTACCCAGCAGTTGTTACTGGTACGTTCCTACTTAACAACACATACGCATGCATCTTATTTGATAGTGGGGCGGAGCGAAGTTTCGTTAGTAATAAATTCAAACATTTACTAAATCAACAACCCTAGAAGCTCAACGAAGCCTTCACGGTGGAAATGGCTAATGGGAAAATTGAAACAACCAAAGATATCTATGTAGGGTGCACATTAACACTAAACAATCACTCTTTTCAAATAGATTTGATGCCAGTAAATATTAGGAGTTTTGATGTGATAATCGGCATGGATTGGTTAAGCCCCCATCATGCTGATATTATGTGTTGCGAGAAGGCCGTTCGCCTTCATCTCCCCAATCACGAAACCCTAATAATCTATGGTGATAAACCTGGCGCCAATCTTCGTCTTATCTCGTGCATCAAGGCACGAAAGTGTCTACACAAGAAGAACTACACATTCCTCGCTCATGTTGTGGATAAGACCAAAGAGGAAGTAAACATTCAGGACATTCCAGTGGCATGTGACTTCCCGGATGTGTTTCCAGAAGATCTTCCGGGAATACCCCCAGAAAGACAGGTCGAGTTCCGAATCGACCTAATACCAGGAGCCACATCAATTGCCAAATCACCCTACAGGTTAGCTCACGCCGAAATGCAGGAGTTATCCAGCCAACTAAGTGAGCTGCTGAGCAAAGGATTCATCCGACGAAGCTTCTCACCCTGGGGAGCTCCGGTCTTGTTTGTCAAGAAAAAGGACGGATCCTTCCGAATGTGCATCGACTATAGGGAATTAAATAAGGAGCTAGTTATATCTCAAAAATAGATCTGAGATCCGGTTATCATCAACTCTGAGTTCGGGAAGACGACATTCCGAAAACTGCCTTTCGAACTCGATACGGTCATTAAGAATTTGTCGTGATGCCCTTCGGTCTAACAAATGCCCCCGCTGCATTTATGGACCTCATGAATCGAGTCTTCCGCCCATTCCTTGATAAATTCGTGATTGTCTTCATCGATGATATTCTTATCTACTCTCGGAGCAAAGAAGAGCATGGTCAACATCTCCGTCAAATCTTAGAAACCCTAAGAGCTGAAAGACTTTATGCGAAGCTCTCCAAATGCGAGTTCTGGATCCGTAGCGTAAACTTTTTGGGTCACGTAGTTTGCAAGGAGGGGATTCACGTAGATCCTTCCAAGATCAAGGCCATTGAAGGCTGGGCGATCCCGAAAACACCAACAGAAATCCGCCAATTCTTGGGTCTCGCAGGCTACTACCGAAGGTTTATCCAGAATTTTTCCAAGATAGCCAAACCCCTCACCGCCTTGACACAAAAGGGTGTGCCTTTCGATTGGATGAAAAAGCAAGAAGCCGCCTTCCAAACCCTGAAGCGAGCCCTTTTGTAGTGCACCAGTGTTATCCTTACCGGAGGGAACCGAAGATTTCATAGTATACTGCGATGCTTCGAATCAAGGGTTAGGCTGTGTCCTCATGCAGCGTGGAAGGGTGATAGCTTATGCATCCAGGCAACTAAAGACGCATGAAGTAAATTACACCACACGTGATCTCGAGCTGTGAGCTGTGGTCTTCGCCCTAAAGATTTGGAGGCACTACCTCTACAGTACAAAGTGCACAATCTTCACCGATCACAAAATCCTCCAGCACATTCTAAACCAAAAGGAGTTAAACATGAGGCAGCGAAGATGGGTTGAGCTGCTAAATGATTACGAGTGCGAGATCAAGTACCACGCAGGCAAGGCTAACGTGGTAGCCGATGCCCTGAGCAGAAAATAATACTCAGGTCGTCGGGTGAAAACCTTATCAATAACCATCCAATCCCACCTAACCTCACAAATCATGGAAGCCCAAACAGATGCATTGAAGCCGGAGAACGTCGCAAATGAAACACTGCGTGAGATGGATAAATATTTTGAAGCCAAAGAGGATGGAGCTTATTATTTCATGAACATAATCTGGGTCCCTAAACTTGGGGGATTCGGAGAAATGATCATGAACAAAGCCTACAAGACGCGATATTCCATCCATCCGGATTCAGATAAGATGTACCTGGACATAAAGCAGCATTATTGGTGGCCAAATATGAAAGCAGAGATCGCCACTTACATGGGAAAGTGTCTCACTTGCGCCAAGCTGAAAGTGGAAAACCAAAAGCCCTTGGGACTATTACAACAACCAGTCGAGGTTATGGACCGAGAAGTGAAGCGTACGAAGCAGAGCCGCATTTCGATTGTGAAGGTTCGATGGAACGCAAAGCGTGGACCGGAATTCACATGGGAACGCGAAGACCAGATGAAGCAGAAGTACCCTTACTTATTCTCTCATTCATGATCCTACCTTTCGAAAGAATTTCAGGACGAAATTCCCTCTAACGGGGGGATGATGTCACAACTAGCATTTTTAGCTAGGAAATTCTATTCTCATGTAAACATCATCTATTGTAAGGCATGTACTCTAAGTGAAAATCATACTCTATGCTCAATCAAAACCATCCATTTGAATCCAAACTCTTGATTTAAGTTCAAAAACCTAATACAATACGTCTCATATGGATTGAAAACCCTAGGAATCCCGGTTCAAGTTAATATGGACTAGGATCTTCTTATTGGGGCTAATGGACCAATAAACATTCAACTGGACTACTTTGGGCCTAGGAACCCTACTTGGGCTCTATTTGAACCCATATTCATGAAACTAAAACATTTTGGGTCATGTGGGCCTAGAATTGTTCATTTTATCTCTAATGGGTTGTTAGATGCATTTTATATGCATCTTTTAGCACAATTTCCTTCGTATTTCATTATAAAAAGCTAACTAATTCCCGATTATTCTTATGTATTTCTTTTTTCATGATTATTTTGAAGAATGCCCGTACTGCTCACGTTTGTTACGACTTTTCAGGGCTATTTGGAGCACATGGATGATTGCGCCAGTTCGGGATGCGTTTGCGGATGCTTTGGAGCTTAATTGGAGTCTAGACCAAGGAGGGATGTCGGGAAATGATCAAGAGCTGCTTGGAAGGAGGAATGACGATCAAAAGAGCTGAAAAAAGTAACATGCGATCGAACCTTATTCACGTGCGATCGCAGGTATGCCTTCGCGATCGCAGGTTGGGTCGCAGGTTGCCTTCGAGGTTTTTTCGAGCCAAAAAATTCATCAGCTAAGAAAAAAAGAAACCTGTGATCACAGGTTGTGCCTTTGCGATCGCAGGTTGGTCAAAAAGAGTCTAAATGGAAACGTACTTCATTAAAAAAATCATGTGACATGTTTAGGGTGATAGATGTGATCGCAACCCTTTGCGATCGAAGGTACGACGTTTTGACAGCTAGACGTATAAATACAGCCTGAGACTCTTCCAGTAAACCTAATTGGCGATTCCTGGCGATTCAGAGGCGATTTTTAGAGGTTTTCAAGTGAAGAACACAGATCTAAAGGAGACGATTCGATTTCTATTCGTAGTTTAGTAAGATTTATCGTTTAGATTCTATTTCCACTGTTTGTAATCCGTTTTTAGCCATGTCAGGCTAAAAACTCAGATTTCAGTTTCGCAAGACGTAACCTTTTCGTATGATTAATCATTAGGCACTATGTTTGACTATGATTACTTTTTAGTTTGATCAATTCTGTGTTAAATTGAGTGTTTGATTTTGATTTTAATTTCTGTTGGCCACTTAAATTGTTTGTGAATCATTCTAGTCATCTAATTGTTTAGATCCGTAATTATCTAGAGTAATTAGTAAAAAGTGCACGTATTAGATTAATTCTGAATTTAGGGTTAACTCTAATATGAAATGATCAAACAAGTTTTACCGCCTCCGAGCTTATGAGAGGTATTGAACTTTACTGGGAATTACACTGTGTCTAATGCAACTTTTCTTTGTTAATCAAGAGCTTGTTTGATTAATTTAGTAAAAAGTTAGATTTAACTCAAAGAACTTATTTTGATTAAATGATTTTTTTAATAAAGGTCATTAGAGCTTGTTAATGAACTTTAGTACCAGTTTAAACAAGTGCATAGTCAAATATTGTGTTGAAGGTTAATTATATGATTAGGGGAGTCACCGCGAAACTGGAATTGCTTTCTCTTATTTGAATTTTCACCACTTTAAATTTAGTTATTCTTTTGTCATTTTCGATTTCTACTAGTTTAATTTTCAGAAATAAACCCCCCCCCCGTTTTTATGTTTATTGCATTCATCAAGAATTAGATCACACCTTACGCAAAGAGATGTAAACATTAGGACGTGTCCATGAAGATCCGACCCTGCTTACCTGTACTACCTGTTAGTGCAATAAAGCAGTTTATTTATTATTTTTATTTGTTTAAATCGTGTACGACAGCGGTATTAACATGGGCCATGTTGGGCCATAAATGATTTCATTAGCCCTAATGGGCCGTAAACTACTCCCTTGGGTTTCATGGGGCCGTAAACTTCGATAAAGGCCCAATGGGCCGAAAAACTTTCATTTTGGGCCTCATGATTTCGAGCTAAGTCTAGGAATGGCCCAAACTATCTCACCTCCTTTCCTCCTAGCCCATTCTCGGCCCAAATTTAATCAAAAAAAAAAAGAAAAGCAATTGCATGGAGAAAAGAGGTGACACCTAATTATTACTTAGTGGTAATCCATGCAATATTCTCTATATATATAGGACTAAACCTACATGTAATAACCAAACAAATCCCTCTCTCTCATCCTTATTAACCGCGGCCAATAGCCACTTCCCACCATCACCCTTCTCCATTTTCAAACACATTACTCTCTCTAAATTCTCCAAAGTAAGTCCCTCACTTTCCTCCTAAAAATCGTGACTTGGTGGGTGTTTTCAAGAGGTTTTCATCAAGTTTTTCACACTCTTGGTAAGTTGTTATCATACACTAATACTTACTCTCCATTTTATGTTGAGAACTCTTCTTTACATAGGTTCATTTCATGTTCTAGCTTCCTAGGACCATCTAAGTTCGAAACTCCTTCCAAAGAAGCACTCAAGGTCGAAAACAACATCATCTCCTCTCATCTCTTCATCAAAAACCGAATCCAAACCCCAATGTGAGTTCATACCCCTTGATTTTCGGTTTTACTATATTTTGGGGGAGGATATAAGTTGCTATGTGCTAGATCTATGTATTTGTGCATGTTTATGTGTGTTTTCTAAGTTAAATGTTGTGATCATGTGAAGAACTTCATAGATCTCGACAATATATGTAAACTCTAACACTTTATACAACTTACCATAAAGATGAAAGTGCTAAACATGTTAAGAATGTTGAAAAACTAAACAAAATCTTAAAAAGGGACCATTTTTGACAAACCAACAAAAAGAATGGAGTTTTATGAAACTTATGGTTTTACATGGACTAAAAGAGTCATATATACATAAAAATGGTTCTTAATAATAATCATAGCTTTAAAAGGGCCAAAAGTGTTAAATTTCGCATAATGGGCCTTAATATGGGCCTTCACGGTTTTCAATGGGCTTAATTTGTAAATTTATGATTTTTATGGATTAAATTGTCATTTAACACAAATTTGAGCCAAACATGTAAATTTACGGTTCTATGGGCTGAAATTGTCACTTTATTTGGATTTGGGCCTAAAATGTTATTTTCACAAAAATTGGGCCGAAAATGTCATTTTTATCAAAAATGGGCTGAAACCGTAAATTATACATATAAATAGGCTAAAAATGTAAATTTATATAATGATGGGCCAAAAACATCAATTTAAATATAAATGGGCCGAAGATGTAAATTTTTGTGACAATGGGCCAAAAACGTTATTTTTAACCAAAGTGGGCTATAAATGTCATTCTATTTGAAATGACCCCATAAAAGTAAAATTTTGGTCTCGAAGGACCTAAAGTGTCAATTTCATCAAAAATACGCCTAAATTGTAAATTTTCGGTTTAATGGGCCAAAACTGTCATCATTACACAAAAAGGGCTTTTTATGCCATTTTAGAAAACAATCAAGCTAAACAATCAATGTAATAACAAACGAACTAAATTCATCGATTACATGTTTATTGGGCCTAATACCTACAATCCATGTTATTGGGCCTTAGTGGCCCATTTACATGATTATAGGGCCTGGATTATACATTACATGTTTACTGGGCCTTAGTGGCCCATTTACATGATTATTGGGCCTAGACTATACATCACATGTTTATTGGGCCTTAGCGGTCATTCTACATGTCTGTTGGGCCTCGTACGTTCACATACATACTCGTTGGACTTTTCAAACATAAAGCGTACACGGGAAACATTATATATAACATAATACAATATTCGCGTAAACTCAGTTAATGATGCTAGTGAGACATGTCGGTTGACACCTCTCGAGTGTACAATCGTAGCCTGTAGTTATAACCAGAGTCTCCTGGAGGGAGAGCGAGAGTTTGTGTATAGATCTATACGGGGTGACACCCCACACCTGAGCTGTTCGCTACAGCTAGACTAGGCCAGTCTAGGGTGACAAACCTTACCTTAATCAAGTCGGCGCCTAAAAACGCCACGACAGGCGAATTCGTCATAATCAAGTATGGTTAAAACGGCTCACCTAGAGATTTTCTCCAACATAATTTTATGGAACACCTATAAAATCTTGTTGATACGAAAACATACGTACACTGATATTCGGTCTTAGGGTTGAGACCACAACACTTTTATAAACAGAAAATATAGGATTTTCTGGGGAAATACACAGCTAAACAATGCCTTTTACTTACAACAGAAAATACAGGATTTTTATTCGGATTACATTTTATATACATTCAAAAAACGGAAAACACACATGCATTAGTATTTGATTTTGACACATTACTTTCAAACTATTATACAGAAAATATTGGATTTTATAGCGTTTTAAGAACAATACAACACTTCTCATTCAAACATGCTTATGAACTCACCAACATTATATATGTTGACGTTTTCAAAATAACTTGTATTCTCAGGGAATCGTTAAGCGGAAAGGTCAGCAGGAAATGTGGAACTTGTTATATTTTGTTATCATCATACGTTGAATATTTTGGCATGTAACTATGATACTGTACTTGATGTAAACAATGCTGGTTGTATTTTGATATGTATGATGATGGTGTTGTCTTGTTGTTGGCGTTTTACGAACAATACAAAACTTTTCATTTAAACATGCTTATGAACTCACCAACATTATATATGTTGACGTTTTCAAAATAACTTGTATTCTCAGGGAATCGTTAAGCGGAAAGGTCAGCAGGAAATGTGGAACTTGTTATATTTTGTTATCATCATATATTGATTATTTTGGCATGTAACTATGATACTATACTTGATGTAAACAATGCTGGTTGTATTTTGATATGTATGATGATGGTGATGTCTTGTTTCAATTATATACATTGTGATGATATTACAAGATGAAGTCACACACAAGCCCCCGGACGTTTTCCGCCATCTGGTTCGGGGGTGTGACACCTTCATCCCTCATAACGGTATCGGGACTATATCGACGCGAAACCTCTCCCCAAGCACATTCAGGACACAGTCCCGATACAACCTCGCAGCACTCACAGTTTGGTCATTCGCAATCTCAACCTCAAACAGGGAATCCAAAATCCCCGGCGCATCCCGAAACTTCTTGCTAAGCGGAAGAGATACAAACGATCGGGTAGCACCCGAGTCGAATAGAACGTGAGCCGGCATACCATTGACCAAAAAGGTCCCTATACATGAGCACATATATACACATAAGCAATACAAATCAATATCAAGTAGAAAATATAAAACACATACCAGCTACAACGTTTGGCGCTGCCCGAGCCTCCTCGGTAGTCAACTGAAATGCGCGGCTCTTCACCGTTGGAGCATCCACCTTAGCAGGGCGGCCATCAGTGATCCTCAATGTGGCGGGCGCAGGCACCGCCACTGCTCCTCCTCCTCCCTGCAACCTCGGGCAATCGACCTTTTTATGGCGAGTCTGGTTGCAGTGGAAACAAATCAAGCCCTTCTTGGGGCAATCCCTGCTCACGTGGCCCGGCTTACCACACCTATAACATACTGGGCCCGTCCCCTGGAAAGCTCCACCATGAGATCTCCCACACTTGGCACACCGGCCACTTCCCTGCTGGCCCCTACTGGATGAATCCGAGGTCTTAGGCTTTTTAGCCTGACCTACTACTGTATGTGCCTGCACAGACTTCCGCTTGGTGTGGAACTCCAACTCCATCTTCCGCTCACGGGCCTTCTCCACAATCTCGTTCAGGTTTTAGCACCCTGTAAAGCTCACGAACTCACGGATATCATCCCTCATCATGGAATGATACCTCGTCCTCCTCATATCCTCATCTGCATCATACTGCGGGATCTATAGTGCTCGTTCCTGAAACTTGGTGGTGATCTCCGCCACAGTCTCGGTGGTCTGGTGGAGCTCCTGAAACTCCCTCACTAACAGTTACACCTCAATAGGTGGTGCAAACTCCAGGTCAAAGCATCTGACAAACTCTGCCCATGTCATCTTAGCCACGCCGGCTGCCCCCACCTGGCTAGTCACCTCTCCCCACCAATCTAGGGCTCGATCCCTCAACATATACGAGGCAAAACCCACCTTTGCCGCATCAGGGCAAGAACTCGTGTGATGGGCGTTCTCCATGTCCGCCACCCAGCGTCGGCTAACTATGGGGTCCCTGACCCCGAAGAACTCCGGTGCCCCGCACGCCTTAAACTCCCGGAACGAGGGAGTTCGGACCCCGATCTGGCCCGAAACAATCTCGGCTCTGAATGACCTGAGCCTCTCCTCCATAATCTCCATCATCCCTTCCTTGACCGTCCCAAAAATTACTGGGGCAGCGTCAAGGACGCCCCTCGTAACCTCGGCTGCAATGAGCTCGCGCAGCCTCTCATCAATAGGCTCAGTAGCGTCGCCCGACCTAGATCCGGATCCTGATCCCGATCCTGATCCCCCTGCTCCAAATCGCGTCACCACCATCCGGATAAGACAGAATAATCAAGATAATCAAAAGGGGATCCTCCCACACCGGTTCTCCTTAGAGCTTCCAGATCTAACATTAGTTCGGGTACAGGTCCTGTGCTTTCAGTAGTAATGGCCCAATACTACCTTCCACACCTACCTGCACCTTCCCCAAGGCTCTACCTGATGACTCTAATTCGTCCCAGAACAAAACATATCTCGCATGCTACCTCATAACTCAAATCCTAGGTTATCCTAAGATTTGTTCCATCCATATCAAACCAGAAATTAGACCAATCATAACAGGTTGTCTTTATGCATGCAAATTATACACAGAAAAGGATCAAATAGACTTTCGAATAATAGATTCTACTCTAGGACCACAACCAAACAAGGAACATGAAATAATGCCAAATCAATCATTCTAAGGCTATAAGCGCCTAACCGTATACAATTTTAAAAGCATACACATAACAAAATCCATCCGACTATCATAATCCAAATATCAGTATCACATGGCTAACATATTGGGGAACCACTTACTTGAGCTCAGCCGATCACGTGCATTGCACTCTCCTCTTTTTCCATTTTTAGAAATTTTTAACTTTTGAATTTTGAAAACAATTTTACCATTTCCTTAGTTTGAGTCCTGACACACCCGAGAGTGCGCCCGAATCCCTCAAACCAAGGCTCTGATACCAACTTGTAACATCCTAATTTTCAAAAGAAGCTTTTCATTTTTAAATAATCAAAACCTTTCCAATAAACCACAAAATCTCAAGAACAATTGTTTTCAAATTTACAACATCAACAGCTTTTATTTCAAATATCAGAGTGTCTCATAAAAACGCCTGAGCGATTGCATGCCACACCATCACGCCTTGACCTTTCCCTTAGGCTTAGAAGTACCTGAAACAAACCAACAAACTGTAAGCTAATTCTTAGTGAGTTCCCCAGAGCATACCCCACACAATCTACATAATCACATAATCCATATTAGCTATAAAAGCTACATAAACCACACAGGCCATGCATACAACATATAAGGATGCCATGGAAACCCTCCAAGGTCTTACACCTAATGCAACTGGAACCCCCACGTGGTCTTAACTACCTGCCATGGGAACCCCCACATGGTCTTCCTGCCATGGGAACCCCCACACGGTCTTTACTACCAAGAAATAACATACAAGCCATACATGCAAATATACTAGGATGCCATGGAAACCCTCAAGGTCTTACACATAAGTGCCTCGGGAACCCCCCGAGGTATTTCATGCGAGTATCACAAATAACTAGCATACCACATATCCCATAACAAACTAGTCACACCTCATAACAATAATGGGCCAACCTTGGTGCCTTAGACCCACTGGTATGGTGAGGAGACTCACCTTCTCAAAATGCCAAACTGATAAGATAAGATCAGATAAGTCCCAACGCGCAGCTCCAACTCAACTGCCTATAACCATCATGTGATTAACTTGTCAAAATCCTGAAATACCATAAATACCCTCTAGGTCAAACTTGGTCAACCCTAGTCAAAGTCCAAGTCAACAGTCAAGGTGTGACATCCCCATTTTCACGGCAAGAAAAGACCGATTTTGTTTATGCTTTATAAAAATCAGAGTACTTCTTTTAATAAAAATCTTGCGGAATTTGTTCCCAGAAAAACATGATAAATACGTTATCAAAGAATTTCCAAAGAAATGTATTTTTATTCATTTTAAAACATTTGGGATGTCATCGTTAATACAGAAACATAAGCATAAACAGAACTTACATTCATTTACACTAGTGATCTACATCTCTTTTAAATCTCTCAGTGTAATGTAACTTCATATCGACACCTGTGATACAAATAAACTGAGTGGGTTAGGTTGGGAAACCTAGTGAGTACATAGGGTTTTCAACCCACAATAATATAATTATTATGTTTAAACATCAAACAATCAACCCAATTACCCATCCCCATTATCTTCTTTACTCTTAAGGATCTACCCTAAGAATCAATTATTCCTCGTTCATTCATTCCTAAGGATCATCCTAAGGAATCGGCACGAAGTCCATCGTTGTCAATGACACAGCTGTCAAGCACAGCTGCTAGTTCTATCACTTAGGCGCAACTGCCAGAATTGTGACATTCTATGTGAGGCGCGGCCACCAGTATTGTCCTTCGAGCACAGCTGCTAGGGTTATCTCATTTATTGACAGTATCATTTTCGAGAGTCCACTCGCAATACATGTCAATGGGTTTTTAGAGTACACCGGTGAACACATCGTTCACCACACCTACAGGTTGCGAGCCTGCCAGTGTTCCACTGGACTGTCTAGAATAGTCCGTGGTTGTCATCCATACTCTGCTAGATGACGGGGCCATCATTTGGGAAAGGCTTCTCACATCGTCCACCTCTCACACTCACCTCGTGGTCTATAACACCTCTCAACTCATCATCCAACTCATATTCCATCTATTACATCTACCCATGTTTTACCCAACATATTCTCGTAGATATATATATATATATATATATATACAGTTTAAATCATTTAAAACATGTATAAAATCGTTCATCCAGCATAGATAGCAAGTATACAGATAATATGCACACATAGCACGTAATTTATTTAAAATACTTCATATCTATGTGTAAGATGAAAGTAACTATGCACTCACTTGAAAAGGTGGTGAATCCGAACTCAGACAGCGCTTCGCTTCTTAAAAATAATTTCTTTCGACGAAACCTAGTATTATTACCACTAGAGTTTAGTCTATTATTCGCCGAGACTAATTAATAGTCTAGCTATTATTACTATTATATAAGCGTTAAACAATACTTATATAACCCATAATAATAGCCCAAGTACTTATTATAAGTTCCTAATAACGCTACTATAATTAAATAAACGATATATTAAAAATAGCGTAGGCGTAGCTCACTTACAGCGGGTTTTATAGAAAAACGGGATTTGCTTGGAGCAGCGTTCCCGAGCCGAAAAGCTCTTCTTCTCAGAGCCGTCGAGCACTCCGGGGCTTCCGCCTCATGCTAGGGAGGTTCCCTAGGATTTTCGGGGGGTTTCGGGGCTAGAGAGAGGTTCTAGAGAGAGAGTAAAGAGAAGAAAGAATGGGAAAGGTGTGAAGAAAATGAGGGTGGGAGAGGTTCTATTTATAGGGTGAAAAATGGCTGAACTTGGTGCCACATGTCACCATCTAGTGACAAGACTTGGGGAGAAAGCAATGACCAAGATTGTGCCACATCACCCATTTTCGCAAAGCACACTTCCGACTTCTAAAATCCGTAACTTTCACATACGACCTCCGTTTTTGACGTTCTTTATATCCACGCGTAGGTAAAAATAGGATCTACAACTTTCATTTTGACTCTGTCGGCTAATTCTCGACTGATCTTAAATTTAACAGTACGAGGAGATTATACTGTTAAATGTCCGCGTAAAATTCATAACTTCTACATACGGACTCCGTTTTCGTCTGTCTTTTACCGTTGAGTTCCTATTAATGAGATCATCAATTCTCCTTTAGGTCACGTAGGCCAAAAACCGCTCGATCTAAAATTCGAGTTTCGGGTCGTGCACTGCTATACCAAATCGTAGAAAATTCATAACTTCCTCATACGAAGTCAGATTTGGGCGTACTTTTTTTGTATGTTCTCGGTTTAACGTTTTCTACGATTTTCGTTTAGATCGCTAAGGCTAAAAGTCGCTCTATCATAAATTCACTATTTACGTCTCCCGGTGCCGTGCTGGTTCTGCCGTAAAACTTCAACGGGTCATAACTTCTTCGTTATAACTCGGATTTCGGCGTTCTTTATATGTTCGGAAACCTTGAGACGTATTCTACAACTTGGTTAAGATTATTTATTCTAAATACTCTTTTGTCGAAAAGTCGTTTTCAACCCCTATTATCTCTAAATTGACTAGCCCGGATCTACGGGCGTTACAATTATCTCCCCCTTAGGATGATTACGTCCCGGAATCATCAACGAAACATGGCTCACATGATGACTCCATACATTATCTCTTCATCCTAAGTCATAACTTTGATGTTTCTTCGAACGAGTATCTAACTCTTAGACTCCTTGACTACAGGCGGTGCTCGATCTTGCATCCGCTCTCTATCTTATGTTAGACTTCTAATCATGATCTTCATGTCACGATCTCGATCTTTATTGGAGACTCCTTATTTAACAAACTTGAGATAAGTTTCTTCCTTCGATTATCATAATAGACTGATAGGTCATGTTCTAATGACCTCTCATCGTATGTTGCAATGCTTAGACTCAGGTCTTTTAGAGTCAAATTCTGGAACAGACTATACCTTCCTTCATGTTCTTATCACATCTTAAAAGGTAGCATTTCTAGCTACAAGCAAGTGTCGTGATACCTGTACTGATCGCTTTGATTATCTTTCATTTCAATCTTCCGGCTTAAGTCAGATGCTACATCGAACTGTTGGATTAATGTCTAAGTCCATAACTATAATTGGTAAGACTTGACCCGACCCGGCATGGTCCATTTGGGTTGCATGGCATCATGCATTTGGATAGACTATAATGAGAGAAATAACACTTAAGGTTGGTTAATATATTATAAGTTCTAATATATTAATAAGGTTATTTAATTAGTATTGATCAAGAATTAATTTGGAATTAATTAAGTGATCAAAAGGAGACTAATTAAATATATGGGTTGATTGTGTAAATCATTCATTCTTATATATGTGGGCTTGTGATCCAAGATTCCTTATGTTGGACTAAGTCCATGGGGTGACCCATGGATACTCCATGGAGGTTAAAATCCATGGAGCATAAGGAATGGGTAAAGTTATGAGTTACATGGTGTAACCCTAATAGCCACCATATAAAAGAATCCCATGGCTCAAGAATCGTGCACTAATGTGTGAGTGTGAGGGCTAGACGAATTCAAGGAGTGTTCAAGTTTCTCTCAAGTTATTCCAAGTGTATTTGGTGTTGTGTGAACCATTTGAGGTGTCACACTTGGGGCACTAGGCACTCAAGCTTTATGAAGACATTCTACATCAAAGAGGTATGTATTCTATCTTGTTATATTTATTATTTTGTATGCTAGATTAGGATAATACCTTGGATGTTCATAATTGTATGTATAATAGAGAAAACATAGATCCAAGGTATTTAGGGTTGCATGTACACTTAAGAGTGTTAGAATGCTCATAACCCAACAGTGGTATCAGAGACTAGGCTTGTTTTCTTGTTATACTTGCAAAAGTAGCTGAAAAATCGAGTTGGATGCATATATATTCGATTGTTTTGGCCGGAATTGGACTAGGAACATTACCCTAAGATGTTTTTGGACTTATAAACTTGTTTTTGATGTGGTAATGTTCATGCTAATCCAATTTCTAAGATAATTGTCATAATTTCAAGATTTGTATTAGTTTGTATGTTCATGCTAATTTCTTGAAGATTGATGATTTGAATTATATTGTTCTTATGAGGTTCTTAGATTAATAGAAAAGTTGTGTGAAATAGTTGTTTTCAATCCATTTTAATCTAAGAGTTGATTCCAAAGTGTGTTTTTGTAACTTGTCCTCAAGTTATATGAAAAGTCACATTTAAGAATCATAAAACTCATAAAAGTTGGCAAAGGTTACAAAATGAAGAGTCTAGTTCTAATTAAATGGTTTTATGACTCCATAACTTGTCCTCAAGTTATGGAGGTTCAAGAGTCTCTTCATTAAATTAAAAAAAAAGTGTAACCTTAATTAGTTCCATAAGTTACAATAAAAAAAAGTTATTTTTTTTTATTAATTAGTTTAAAGTCTTCCATAACTTGTCCTCAAGTTATGGAACTTGAAGAGTTTTTTTTTAATTAAAACTACTTTAAACTCATAAGTTATGGAATTAATTAGTTTTGAATAGTTTCAAAACTTGCCCTCAAGTTTTGGAATTTGAAAAGTTTTCACTTATGAATACTTTAATTCCAAGTTAGCCCTTAGAATTTTAAAAGTTAAAATTCAACCCTTATACTTTATAATATTATAAGTTAATAATATTTATATATATGTATAAGAGTAAAGTCAGTCTTACCGTTAGTAGGCCTCATTCACGAAGCCGGTCTATAAGGGGGGTATAAGGTTACTGCCTATAAAATGGCAGTTTAATGGGTGTCCACTCTCACCCACCGTTTCCTTGACTGGTGGAGGGTCGTTAGCCGAACGGGTAGGACAAGGACTATAATTCTCCTTTCATTAAAAGTATTAATGATAAATACTAAGTAACTAAACTCTTATTAATACCCATCTTAGGTACTTAGGAAAATGTGAATTTGGTGCTAACCCATGAAATTACACTTTGCACTTTGCTTAAGTCGTTAGTGGAGCGTGTGTGGTTAACCGGCACACTAACCTGGACTTAACAAGGTAGGCAAAGGGTAACTTAATATTTATCATAGTATCGGTGGAGCGTGTGTGGGGTTAACCGGCACACTGATTAAGGGGTAAATATTAAGGGTACCAAGTATATTTGCATGGTTATTCACACCTTGTTTTGTGATCCTCGGCATCCCAGTCACAAAACCTGAAGGGCACACTCGAGATTGAAACATGTCTTTGAACAGTTCAATGAATCTCAAAGATCTAGGACTTTCAAATCCAATTAAAACCTAATAAATTATTTCATTTTTCATGGTGGAAATTGGTGAATCGTCATTCACCTACCTTCAAATATTTTATAGCTTGGATTACGGCATCCCTCTTCTAAGTTATAAAATAGTTTGTTGGGTCCTAGCCTTAATATTTCATATTGGGTGTCATATTAAGGACTTTAAATCAACTATCTTGAATATCTCCCAAAAAGATGTCTGGTCTAGACATTTATGATCTTCCCAAATCTCTTGAAACAAGCTTTCCTAAATGAAGATGATGTCCCATGGATATCATACTTCTTTCACCTCCTCCAATTATTCTCCCTAACCCACAAGTTCCTAAAAAGTTTAAGGTCACTCAAGCCCTATTGGCAAGGCAAGGTCTAGGTGTGATCACATCTTGGAGATGTAGTCACATATTGACAAGCCGGGAGAGTTGGGTGTCAAAGTCTTGAGAAAGTTGGTGGCTCAACTACTTTCTAAGTCACATAGTGAGTTCTTTTGGGAATCCTATGAAACAGACTAAGACAAGACCCTTAATGATCTTATCTATTTGCTAAGATCAACTTCCTAAAACACTATGGACATTGACAATGATGACATTGGATATCCAGTAAAGCTCTCTCTTCCCAATGGAAAGGGATCGGCCATAGTCAACTCGGTTGACCCAATGGTAAAGAGAGAGGCGAAGTCTGAGATAGTCCCATTATCAAGGGTCCATAGGTAACTATTGCCAAAGGAAGGGGCATTGGTTACGAAGCTGCCAAATTTACCTAAGGATGTTAAAGTCAATAAGTTTGGCTCTACTTCAGGTAAAGTCCATTGTCTAACTCTATTAAGTACATGCTGATTCTGATCGCGAAGATGGATTTCAATCGCATGGTTCGGTGATCAGAATTTTGGGCTATTACTTAAGAGTTATGATATTTATATTGCTTAGGAATAGATAACAACAAGGTTTTCATATGGATTGTAAGGATAAGTTTTTCCGCAAAGTTTTAAAATAAAAGAAAAAGGTTTTGATTTTATTTATTTTAAGTATCCTTACAATGGCATTTGTGAAAAGTTGTTGCTTATAAGATTCCATTGATAGCAATATTGGAAAAATGGATTTGATTCTTTCGGTTGTGGTAGTGTCTAATATTACCAAATAAGGAAAGATTCTCATCACCCAAGGTTCAATTGGACCGAAACTTGGAATTATGCAAGTTGTATAGTATGATGAATGAGAACTTTCAGCTTGGAAAATTAAGACTAATTCCTTATGTGAATAAGGAAATGACTAAGGGATCGAGTACACATTCTTGTGCACTGGTCAAGTCCACCACAAAAGATCAAGAAGACTATTCGTCATGATTTACTTAAGTTCAGTAAATATGGTTATACTTATAAGTTTAAGTATAAGTCTGTAGCATTGGAGAAGTTTCAATGTGAGACAGAACGAATAAGAAGAATCAAAGTATGGCAGAAAGATAAAAGTTTCTCAAATATGAAAAGATGGGAGAGTACTTTAGTATCATGTTTATGATCATCTTAATGATTAAGATACCTATCACAATTGGTCCTCTAAAGTCATCTTAGTGCATTCTTATGACTAAGAAGAGGAGTCATGAATTGTTGAAATGGTTAAATCAAAAAGATGAGTCATACTTCGTTCCAAAACAATTCTTAGAGTCATACTCCAAGATTGTAACTTGAGTGACATATCTTAAAGAGGGTTTGTTAACACTAGTCAAATGTAAGAGTAAAAGGTTATCTACTCTTGTACATTTGAAATTGGTAAGTTGTGATGTTTTGGATAAAACAGAGACCAACTTAGGCCAATTGTGTAAAGTGTTAGTCTTGATAAAGAATCCGCACTATCTCTTGAATATTTGACAAGGGAGTCTTATATGTCAAGAGGAGAGTGGGAGTCTTAAAGCTCTTGAAAGTTTCAAGACTTAATCAAGAATAAAACTTAAAGTCCTTCACTAGCACACGACTTGAGGTTTATAACCTATCGTGTTGAAATTTTTGTGCCTATTCAAGTTGGCTTTGCATAGGAGTTCTGAGAGTTCTCAATTGGTTGCACAACTACTTGGAAGCAATGGCAGGCACCTGAGCTGCCAAATGGCAAGAATTTAAGATTGTACAAGTTTAATCAATATGAGTTTGGATTTGTCACTAACCTTGTCTTGTGATTATGGTTTTGACAAATTCACATGGATAAGAACACATACACTATTAAATCTAAGTGTCATAAGGTTTCTCTCCGATTCATGAAAATGATGGTGAGGAAACACTTTCACTAAGTAGATTTTAGCTAGATAGCAATTGTGATATTTGCATTTTCAAAGTCGTTAGTGGAGCGTGTGTGGTTTACCGGCACACTAACATGGACTTGTGAGAAGTGGCAAAGGTCTAAACAATTGAGACTATGATTACGGCATCCCTTTTCATAGTTCTAAAATTGTTTAGACACACATGTGAGCTATCTAAGAGAGGTGTATGATTTTGATAAAGTTTTATCAAAACAATCTAGTATCAGAAATCTGAACTTTGGTAAGAAAGTCAGCTGATTTCTGAGTACATGTCAAAGCTAGTGGGAGCATAAGTGTTATGCTAATAATCATCATGTTAGTGGGAGCATGATAATTATGACAAAGGTTGCAAGTTAGCAATGTTAATTATAGAAAACAAAAGTTTCAATTCGTGAGGTTGCAGGGGTTGAAAAAGTTGTTTTGCTATAATTAAGGGAGAGGAAATTATACTTCATTTCAATTCTAAAAGCTTAGATTGAGATTTTAATCGTATTTAATCAAGGATATATATATGAATTTCATGTTGGAATGGCTCAACATAAGGAAATTCTATATATGGGTCCATTATTTGCGTTCTAAAATTCGATTATGATTACGACATCCCTTTTCATAATCTGAATTTTGAGAACTTGGCAAATTGAAATGGAAATATTATAGCAAAAGACTGGTTTAGTCTTTATGTGAGACATCATGAATCGTGTCCCATATGCTTCGGATATAGGATCGATTACATGTGCTATATTCATCCTTTCTAAAATTTTCCAAATGCCTGGGGCATTATGAAGGGAAAAGGTCTAGAATTGGATATGACTAAAATGATTAAGCAATTGTCGAGGACAATCTAAGGTTTACCAAAGATTGGTTGCTCAAGGACAGTTGGAAGTATAATGTTAATTCTGGAAGGACCATATTGACATAATCTGTAAGGAGGCAACTCTTGTTCAGAAGTGATAGTCAAAATGGAATATGGAAATGTTTCAAAGTTAGAAATTATTCAATCTGTGTAAGATTAGGAAACTTAATGAAAGAAGGATGTTTCCAAGGAGCTGATCTCCTTTGGAATGCTCTGTAATGATTGTTGTCAAGTCTTTCTGACTTCGTGCATAATCATTAAGAGGATCAATGCATATAAGTTTAGAATCTAACAGATTTCAGTAAATGGCATGAATTTGGAATTCTTGCATTTGCAGTAAGGATTTGGGACTGTGAAAAGAGGATCATTGGAGTGATGTTCAATTGATCTATTTTACAAAGTAAAGATCATAGACAAACATAGTATGCATACTTGGTGTATGGCATGACTAGTGTTTAGAAAACATAGTGTACATGCTTGGAGCATGGGACAACTATTGTTTTAAATTCAAGTATAAAGTTGATAAAACCGAAACAATGAATAATGAGTAATCAGTATGGTGATAAATAAAAGTGTTTATTTATATTCATAGGGTTTGATACCATATTTGATTCATTTATTCTTGTGTTTCACTTTGCATGTTTTGACTTCCAGAATAACTAAGTCGCTCTTACTGAATGATTAAGTTATTCAAACCATCCACAGTCGGTCATATATTGGAAGTAGATATGAATCAAGACTGTCATGGGTTGGTTTGTAGAGGTCCAAGTTGGTGGACAAAAGTGGTGCTACAACACTCATGAGTGCTCATAAGTTCTGAGTATTGGATTCAACCCGCGCTCATTTGAATCACTTCATGGATTTTATCACGAGTGATCATGAGACGATAATATCTTATATTCTTCAAACCTAGAGATATGAGTTGTTACTATGAGTTGGTTATACATTGATTGCACGAAAACGCATTGGTAACTCGATGTTATAAAACGTGCCTTTGTGTATGATTCAACAAGTAGTAGAACAAGCCATATGAGTCGAAGTTTATCCATTCCTTTTACCTTCGGGATAAAAGCGATATCTGTGGGCCCCTCGATGATTTAAAGATGATACATGTGAGTGCTTGGCCAAGCCAGGACTGATTTGATTTGTTCAATCAGTCAGTCATCATGAATCGGAAATCGGGAAACAACAAATGGACAGAGAGAATGATTGATAATCCATGTCTCAGTCCATATGATATCTAGAATGGAGGAATATATGATCCCTTATCTAATGGACAAGTCATTGACAAAGGTCAGAGTTCATCGACAAGGTCAGAGTTCGACAGAAGCTTTTGAGAGCTACGATTGCTGATCGGTTCCTGAAGTCATACGCAATAATAGTTTTAGACTTATCCAAGTGGGAGACTGTTGGATTAATGTCTAAGTCCATAACTATAATTGGTAAGACTTTACCCGACCCGGCATGGTCCATTTGGGTTGCATGGCATCATGCATTTGGATAGACTATAATGAGAGAAATAACACTTAAGGTTGGTTAATATATTATAAGTTCTAATATATTAATAAGGTTATTTAATTAGTATTGATCAAGAATTAATTTGGAATTAATTAAGTGATCAAAAAGAGACTAATTAAATATATGGGTTGATTGTGTAAATCATTCATTCTTATATATGTGGGCTTGTGATCCAAGATTCCTTATGTTGGACTAAGTCCATGGGGTGACCCATGGATACTCCATGGAGGTTAAAATCCATGGAGCATAAGGAATGGGTAAAGTTATGAGTTACATGGTGTAACCCTAATAGCCACCATATAAAAGAATCCCATGGCTCAAGAAATCGTGCACTAATGTGTGAGTGTGAGGGCTAGACGATTTCAAGGAGTGTTCAAGTTTCTCTCAAGTTATTCCAAGTGTATTTGGTGTTGTGTGAACCATTTGAGGTGTCACACTTGGGGCACTAGGCACTCAAGCTTTATGAAGACATTCTACATCAAAGAGGTATGTATTCTATCTTGTTATATTTATTATTTTGTATGCTAGATTAGGATAATACCTTGGATGTTCATAATTATATGTATAATAGAGAAAACATAGATCCAAGGTATTTAGGGTTGCATGTACACTTAGGAGTGTTAGAATGCTCATAACCCAACACGAACTTGGTTCTTTGAACCTCGTAACATACTCATCATAGTCGGACTCGATTTGATATGAACACTAGGGTCGGAATAACAATCATCTTCTTAGTCATTACCGAAACAATGGTAATGACATACCTGAAAAAAACGGAATCAACTACTAGCTTCTCGGTAACCTTGTGACTTTCCCTGATCCAAGCGTGAGTCCTGTGCTTCCGGTAGTATATGCATCTACTACCTTTCACACCTACTCATACTCGTCCCAAGTATTGTCTCGTAGTCCCCAAGTCACCATACAAGAAAATCACATAACAGTTTAACACACCAGATAACAAAACGAAGGCTTTATTATTTCTTGAAACTATTACATAGGTGTTCGAGTTTACCCTATACTATGCCTCTAACATGTTACATTATACGATACTATCCCTTGGTTACTTCATAACTCGATCTTTGGATATTAAGCCTTCACTCCTAAATCCTTGCATTGTTATCTGCTTCGTCAAGGATCATTTGAAATGCTCTCGCCTTTGGCTTTGGTAGCACATTTGGCTTTGTAGCCCCTTCTCTCTTCGGGTAGTCTTGCTTGAAGTGACCTTCCTCGTTACATGCGTAACATACCCTTTTGTTGAATGTACACTCGTTGGCGTAATGCCCATGCTTTCCACACTTGAAACAAGTCACCTTTTCACCGCATGTTCCAGAGTGTTTCTTTTTGCACTTTTCACACCATCTTGCTTCACTTACTCTTCCTCCTCCAGACTTCAGGAATTTGGTCTCCTTGTTGGACCTTGAAGATCCTTCAAACTTCCTCTTCTCGCCAACTTCAGCTTTCTCCAAACCCTTTTCCCTAATCTGAGTCTCAACATTCCTGGCTGCCCAGATGGCGGCTTTCAAAGTGGTTGCTTGCTTGACCATTGGACCAAAGTCCGCTGGTAATCCATGGGCAAACTTGTTGACCTTGGAGAGCTCAGTTGGAACTAGGTAAGGAACAAGCTTCATCTTCTCCGTAAAACTTGCAGCATACTCAGTGACACTCATCCTTCCCTTCTTCAGATTTTGAAACTCATTGTTGATCTCTAGGAGATCCTGCTCAGAGCAGTACTGCATTTTTAGTTGCACCACGAAATCTTCCCAAGACATCTTGCTTGCTTCTCCCTTGGGCATCGTGTTAGCTAGTAGCTTCCACCAGCTCAGTACTCCAGACTTTAACAGAGGGATCGCGAGAGCGGTCTTCTGTTTGTTGCTACACTCGCAACTCTCAAACATTGTCTCCATCTCGGAGATCCAGTCCATAACTTCCACCGGTGTTGGGCTTCCAGAAAGACTTGGGGGTTTTGATGCCATGAAATCCTTGTACTTGCATCTACGTCCGTCATTTCCTCCATCCTGATTGTTTCGTCTAAATATTGGTGGGTCGGCTCGACCAGCCGTCCCACTGTAGTTACCTCCTTCTGACTGCCCATCACTGAGCTCGGGCTGTTCAATAGGCACCGTAAGTTCCTCTCGATTTTGTTGAAGTAAACGCCTTGTTTCCTCCATCTGACGATCCAACATCATTTGGATCATCGCTTGTACTCCGGCCATGGTTATTGGCTCAGCAGCGACTACCACAACCGGTATTTGCTCAATCACTGGGGGTTGGTTTTTGTTCCCATTAGCATTCCCGGCTCCACTGCGGGTTCTTGCCATTTTGATCTATACACTGAATAAAGTGAATCTAGATCTTTATTTAGGATAGTCGTTTAAATCGTCCTTATCACTCCGAAACGTTTACATGTTAGTTCTAATATCGTAGTCGTACGTTTAGAATCCTAAACACATAAGGTTTCCAGATCCGGTCGGCAACAGACCATAGATCCGAACAAATAACAAAATATGAGGCATAAATCATTTAGCACATAAAGCATATTAGGCATACTTTCCTAAATAAGCTAGTGCTCACATCTCATAATCATCGCTTAGCATTCTAAGTTTAAGTCTAGAAATAAATCCATATTCCTAGTTCGCTTAAACTAATGCTCTGATACCAACTGTGACATCCCCATTTTCACGGCCAGAAAATACCGATTTTGTTTATGCTTTATAAAAATCAGAGTACTTCTTTTAATAAAAATCTTGCGGAATTTGTTCCCAGAAAAACATGATAAATACGTTATCAAAGAATTTCCGAAGAAATGTATTTTTATTCATTTTAAAACATTTGGGATGTCATCGTTAATACAGAAACATAAGCATAAACAGAACTCACATTCATTTACACTAGTGATCTACATCTCTTTTAAATCTCTCAGTGTAATGTAACTTCATATCGACACCTGTGATACAAATAAACTGAGTGGGTCAGGTTGGGAAACCTGGTGAGTACATAGGGTTTTCAACCCACAATAATATAATTATTATGTTTAAACATCAAACAATCAACCCAATTACCCATCCCCATTATCTTCTTTACTCTTAAGGATCTACCCTAAGAATCAATTATTCCTCGTTCATTCATTCCTAAGGATCATCCTAAGGAATCGGCACGAAGTCCATCGTTGTCAATGACACAGCTGTCAAGCACAGCTGCTAGTTCTATCACTTAGGCGCAACTGCCAGAATTGTGACATTTTATGTGAGGCGCAGCTACCAGTATTGTCCTTCGAACACAGCTGCTAGGGTTATCTCGTTTATTGACAGTATCATTTTCAAGAGTCCACTCGCAATACATGTCAATGGGTTTTTAGAGTACATCGGTGAACACATCGTTCACAACACCTACAGGTTGCGAGCCTGCCAGTGTTCCACTGGACTGTCTAGAATAGTCCGTGGTTGTCATCCATACTCTGCTAGATGACGGGGCCATCATTTGGGAAAGACTTCTCACATCGTCCACCTCTCACACTCACCTCGTGGTCTATAACACCTCTCAACTCATCATCCAACTCATATTCCATCTATTACATCTACCCATGTTTTACCCAACATATTCTCGTAGATATATATATATATATATATATATATATATATATATATATATATATATATATATATATATACAGTTTAAATCATTTAAAACATGTATAAAATCGTTCATCCAGCATAGATAGCAAGTATACAGATAATATGCACACATAGCACGTAATTTATTTAAAATACTTCATATCTATGTGTAAGATGAAAGTAACTATGCACTCACTTGAAAAGGTGGTGAATCCGAACTCAGACAGCGCTTCGCTTCTTAAAAATAATTTCCTTCGACGAAACCTAGTATTATTACCACTAGAGTTTAGTCTATTATTCGCCGAGACTAATTAATAGTCTAGCTATTATTACTATTATATAAGCGTTAAACAATACTTATATAACCCATAATAATAGCCCAAGTACTTATTATAAGTTCCTAATAACGCTACTATAATTAAATAAACGATATATTAAAAATAGCGTAGGCGTAGCTCACTTACAGCGGGTTTTATAGAAAACTGGGATTTGCTTGAAGCAGCGTTCCCGAGCCGAAAAGCTCTTCTTCTCAGAGCCGTCGAGCACTCCGGGGCTTCCGCCTCGTGCTAGGGAGGTTCCCTAGGCTTTTCGGGGGGTTTCGGGGCTAGAGAGAGGTTCTAGAGAGAGAGTAAAGAGAAGAAAGAATGGGAAAGGTGTGAAGAAAATGAGGGTGGGAGAGGTTCTATTTATAGGGTGAAAAATGGCTGAACTTGGTGCCACATGTCACCATCTAGTGGCAATGGCCAAGATTGTGCCCCATCACCCATTTCCGCACAGCACACTTCCGACTTCTAAAATCCGTAACTTTCACATACGACCTCCGTTTTTGACGTTCTTTATATCCACGCGTAGGTAAAAATAAGATCTACAACTTTTATTTTGACGCCGTTGGCTAATTCTCGACCGATCTTAAATTTAACAGTACAATGAGATTATACTGTTAAATGTCCGCGTAAAAATCATAACTTCTACATACGGACTCCGTTTCCGTCTGTCTTTTTACCGTTGAGTTCCTGTTAATGAGATCATCAATTCTCCTTTAGGTCGCGTAGGCCAAAAACCGCTCGATCTAAAATTCGAGTTTCGGGTCGTGCACTGCTATGCCAAATCGTAGAAAATTCATAACTTCCTCATACGAAGTCAGATTTGGGCGTACTTTTTTTGTTTGTTCTCGGTTTAATGTTTTCTACGACTTTCGTTTAGATTGCTAAGGCTAAAAGTCGCTCTATCGTAAATTCACTATTTACGTCTCCCGGTGCCGTGCCGGTTCTGCCGTAAAACTTCGACGAGTCATAACTTCTTCGTTATAACTCGGATTTCAGCGTTCTTTATATGTTCGGAAACCTTGAGACGTATTCTACAACTTGGTTAAGATTATTTATTCTAAATAATCTTTTGTCAGAAAGTCGTTTTCGACCCCTATTATCTCTAAATTGACTAGCCCGGATCTACGGGCGTTACACAAGGTCAACAATCCATGTTGACCCCAACTCATCGAGTGCATCTATCAAATCGACGAGTTCCTTCAGAGTCCAGAAAACCGGGACAAACCTTAGCCAACTCGTCGAGTTCTCTCATTAACTCGGCGAGTTCACTCAATATCCAGAAGGCGGGGAAACCCGATCCAACTCGTCGAGTCGTCAGGGCAACTCGTCGAGTCGTCAGGGCAACTCGTCGAGTCGTCAGGGCAACTCGTCGAGTTTCCCCTGTCTTAACACATTCAGTCCTTTCCAGTAGCTCCATACAACAAATCCTTAATCATAGAGACGTCTAGAAGGGTAAAGTTTCCAACTTTACCCCCAAGACCATCTCATATGCCTTAGACTCAAACCCTAGCTCCTTTGAGGAAGGTCTTGACTCATTAAGCCTTTAAACCCTCATCCCATCGACCCAAACACACAGATCTGAAGTCCAAGGGTGGAAAAATCACATAAAGTTTCTAAATTTACGTCCATACATGCGTGAAATACTCTCCAAAATCCATTTTAGCCTTCATTGTGGACATAATGCATGAATGGGACATGGAGGCTATTAAAGTTTCCAACTTTAATCCTCTATAGGTCTTATAGATGCCAGATCTACACTCCTAACCTCTAGAAACCTCTCATCTTGGAACATCCAACCCAAAGTCCCAAAACAAGCCCTAAACTACCAAAAGATGAGATCTAAGAAAATAAAGGTCAAGGTAGCAACTTTATACCTCAAGATGGTTGCCAATACAGATTAAATGTCAGATCTACTGCTCCTCTCTCTACTCCACCTTCTTCAAGCTTCAAAATCCTTCACAACCACACCAAAATCACTCACCAAAGCTCTCTCACACACTCAAGGAGGTATAAGGCTCGAACTAGGGTTTCTCTGGGCTGTAAGGACGATGAGAGAGGCTACAAATGAACCATAAGTTCTTTAAATAGGGTACAAATCCCTGAAAATTAGGGTTTTCCTTTACAGCGTCTACTCGTCGAGTTGGGCCTTCCAACTTGTCGAGTAGATCCTAAGTCCCGCATCCAAAAATGATTTCTACTCGACGAGTTGGAGCTCCCCAACTCGTCGAGTTCCAATCTAAAACTCTAAAAATTTGAGAAATAATTAATACCTAGAACAAGAGTTACACCGGGATATCATAAATAAACACAATCACAGACCGATCCAACATTGGACTGCACACGTGATTCATGAGATCCATGAATGCGGCTGGAGCATTGGTGAGCCCGAAGGGCATCGCCATGAACTCGTAATGACCATAACGAGTCTGGAATGCTATCTTCTGTGTATCTTCCTCTCTCACCCTCATATGATGATAACTCGAATGTATATTAATCATGGTAAAACAGGATGCACCCTGAATCTGGTCAAATAAATCGTGAATCCTTGAGAGTGGGTAACGGTTCTTCACCGTTAGCTTATTCAGCTCCCGGTAGTCGATACACATCCGATGCGACCCATCCTTCTTCTTCACGAACAAGATCAGCGCTCCCCATGGGGAACTACTCGGCTGAATAAATACCTTGTCTAACAGCTCCTGCAACTGACTAGACTACTCCTACATCTCTGGAGGTGCTAACCGATAAGGTGTCGTGGCTATCGTAGCCGCACCAGGAACCAAGTCAATCCGAAACTCCACCTGCCTCTTCGGAAGGACTCCAGGAAAATCCTCCTGGAATACGTCCGGGTACTCCTGAACAATCGGTACATCGTCCACAGTCGCCTTACCCTTCTCCCGGGTATCCATAACGTAGGCAACAAATCCAGAACAACCCTGCTGAAGATAGCGTCTGGCCCTAGCTGCTAAACATAGAAACGACCCACGTTGAACACCCTCTCCCAGAACTACCAACTTTCCCCCACTTAGGGTCCGAATACGCACCAACTGATCCTCGCAATCAATGATTTCCCCATTAGGGCTCAGCCAGTCCATCCCCACAATAACCTTGCTCTCACACAGAGGAATAGGAACCAAATCAATCGGATACCCACACAGGACGATCATCAACAATCTCAACCTCTAATGGACAATCCAGCTCCCCCGGAGCATCATCAAACCTCTTGCTGAGCGCAAGAGATACAAAGGATCGGGTAACCCTCGAATCAAACAATACCAAAGCAGAGATATCGTTCACAAGGAACGATCCTAAAAACAAAACACATAGATATAAGTAGGAAATCCAACATAAACAAAGAGAAAAGGAGAAGATACATACCCGTCACCATATCAGGTGATGAACGAGCCTCCTTGGCTGTCAGGTGAAATGTCGTGCTCCTCACAACAGGTGCCTTTGCCTTACCCTGACGGCCATCCGTAATCTGCAAGGTCGTCAGAGTGGGTGCTACAACTGGCCCTACTACTGATAAAATCAGACAATTGGCCTTCTTATGTCCCCTCTGATTGCAATAGAAGCAAATCAGACTCGATCCCTAGGTGGTGGATGTACAATCCCGACTAAAACCCCCTGTCTAGTTTCACTTATAGCAGCCTGAACCACCTCCTCTGCAAGCTTCGTTGTGTGACTTGCCGTACTTGCCATAACGGCCCTAGCCCTACTGGCCCTTCGATCTCGAATCAAAAACCTTGGGCCTCTTTCCCGAACCCTCAGAACCCTGAACTTGATCTGGCTTCCCCTTCTTATCCTTCTCCAAGCTAATCTCCCTCTCTTTGGCTCTCGCCACCATATCCTCCAATGTCCTGCAACTGGATATACTTACAAACTGTCTGGTATCACTCCTCAGCATATCGTTATATCTCGCCTTCTTCATCTCCTCGTCCACCACATACTGCGGAACCAATAACGCCCTCTCATAGAACATAGTGGTGATCTCGACATCGTCTCAGTAGTCTAGCGAAGGTCCTGAAACCCCCTCGCCAACTGCTGAACCTCAATCACCGGTGCAAACTCAGCTCAAAACCTCGTCACGAAATCCTCCCAAGTTATAGACTCAACCGCCTCGCCTCCCAAGGCGTGCCCACCCTCCTCCCACCAATCTCGAGCTCTGTCTTTCAGAAGACAGGAAGCAAGTCTAACATTTTCCCCCTCGGGGAAACAACTAGTCCGGAAGGCGTTCGTGACATTCGTTAACCAACGCCTGCTCGCAATCGGGTCCTTTTTCCTAAAGAACCCCAGAGCCCCGCATGTCCGAAACTCTCGGAAAGTCAAAGTGAGAGCTCCCATCATCGACACCATCTTAGAACGAAAAGCGCCCAAGCGCTCATCCAAAATCTCCAAAATACCCTCTTTGACTGTGCCAAAGATCACAGGAGTCTGCTCAAGAATAATGTGGGTAATCTCTGATGAAATGAACTCTTGCATCTGATCATCCACAAACCCGGCTCCAGAGCCCGAACTTGAACCATCACTGGCACCAAAGCCGCTACCATAACCTCATCAAGCGACCACCATACTGAATATAAACCATATAAACCATTATAACAAACTCGAAGAATTCCATAGTCTATAAGCTTCCTGGTATCTTCGTGACTCTCCTTGACTCGAGTATGGATCCTCTGCTTCCAGTAGTACGGGCCCATACTACCTTCCACATCTATCTGTACTTTCCTCAAGGATCGCTCTGAATCCTCCAAGTCACCTCCCTAACAATCCAAATAGCCCTCAACAAAACAAGGCTCCCGGCACCAAATCATCTCCTAGGTTTTCCTCGGGCTACCATCACACCACTCTCTGCCATCAGTTGTAGAAGGAACTCCCCCTAACACCCTCTAACTAGCTTATGAATAAAATTACATGCCACCAACACTAGATAATTCTTCGAATGAAATGTCTCATACTACAATGGTTGGACTCAAACAAGAGCTGCGCAATAGTGTTAAACCTAACCTTCTAAAATTGTATAATCTCAATAATATGTAATTTAGCGCATTCGCTTACTAGTTAGTTGATGTTAATGGAAACTCCTAAAAGCACAAAGCAAGCAACATTCATGCATTGAGTAATCGGAATCAAGGCATAACCTAAACATGTCATCCTATCACTAACTGATCAGTACTAGCATGCAAGTCTACAAGCTCATATAGTATACATATAAAGACATCTCTCCTACTATTTTATCATGCAAATCCTGAGTAGATCCTTAGCCCTAATCTAGCATTCGATTCACAGATTCTCAATTCAAAGCATAACACAAAACATGTATGGGTATTTTTGAAAATATGGGTTAAATTACTCGAATTTTGTTACGGCATCAACAACTATGTAATCACAACATTTCTTATATTTAGGTAGATATTAATATGTAAAAAATCTAAAGAATGTTCTAATAATACATGTTAAGTTGTATATCATTCAAGATTTAGGTCCTTCCTTTGGTTAAACACTTTTTGTCTCTGCCAAATTTTCGCATTGGATCTATTTTAAATAATAATTAAAATTTTTGCCTTGAACCTAAAACATGATATTAATAGCGATTATGTATAAGACAATATAAATAAAATAATAGATTTTGCATCCAATGACAACAATGCGTTAAATATCTCGTCAAGAGTCAAGACTATCTTTCTTCAATATTTATATACCGCTTTTTCACAAATATCTTCTAATAAAATATATAATTATTATAGTTTCAAAAAAATATGAAATGTGTATATTTTATTGAAGTAACCAACGACATGAAAATCAGTATATCAGTTGGGATAATATATTTAATAAATACATATTTTTCATATCTTAATACGAAGATGCCCTAACTAAAAGATAAGTAATTTGTTGTGAGATCCAAATGAGTTGGCTTAACATTAACTTACCAAAAATATTCATTTCAAGATGATAGTTAACTTAGATGACATTTATTAGAGTAAAATATTCTTAAAGAAAAACCATGTCAAAATTTAATACTAGAAGTGTTAGGGATTTTAACTCTAAAATTACATTAGAAAGCCAAAGCCCCACGACCAATGATTGCCTAAAAAGATAGGACAATTAGCTATATAGACTAGTTTATTTTCTTTACATCAACTTAAAATCATGGTGATAATAAATTGGTGTTATTTTATTTTGTTTTTTTCTTTCTAAATACTAATCACCAATCTAGTATACCTAAGCTAATCATGCGCATTACTAAAGTATTAGTTATAATGTTTTATGAAATTTTTTTTTTATATATTTTTTTATTTCTCTCTCTCTCTCTCTCTCTATATATATATATATATATATATATATATACACACACACACACACACACACACACACACACACACACAAGTAGGTTCATACGAAACATAAATATTTTGCGAAAACACGAAAATAGATTTTATCTTACAAAAATCAAACACATGTATTTTAGAAATTAAATTTATTAGCAATAAACTAAAGATAATAAGTTTAAATGGAAGGGTGTTATGACAATATATATTTAATTGTGGTTTTAACAACTGTTTTTTTTTTTCACGTCCTTAACCATTTTTAAATTCAAGTTTTCATAATAAAAAATTCAAAAAACATGCTTCGCTAATATGTAAAAATTTCTCATGTATCATAGATTATCATCATACAGTCAAAATTTGGATGAATTTTTGTCCAAAATATAAGGTTGAGGTGGCACAATCTCATAAGTTTTCCTTGTTTTCGTGTTTTCGCAAATTCTTTGCATTTTCCCATTAGCCGTCCCCTATATATATATATATATATATATATATATATATATATATATAGAGAGAGAGAGAGAGAGAGAGAGAGAGAGAGAAGGTTCAAATAAGAATAATTTTATGTTTTTGAGAACTTGAGAACAAATCTTAACCATTAATCATTTAAAGAAAATGTGCATCTAATTTTTATTAGTCATGAGTATTTATGTCAATATCGTTTTTATATTCGAAATCATATCAGGCTTTAGTATATTTTCTCCTTTATCATCGGATTTTCTCCTCTATAGTCGTACTTTCAAGATTTCAATTGATTGCTTCCGATTTTAACTGATCCACACCTAAAATCAGATCGTCCTTTAGATATTCTTCATCGATTCGTATAAAGGCAAGTAAATGTTCAATCAATTTCTCATATTTTTCTTTTTCCTCTTGTTTTTTGTCCGTCGTTTGTTCGTCGTTGATTTTGATTGTTATTTGCGATATTTATTGATTTTATTCAATCAATTGCTCAATTTTTTTTGTTCTTCGTTTGTCATTTTGTATGAAAATCGCAAGTTTTGAAATATTAAAACTAATCAGGTTCTAATTCTGAATAATTTGTTCTTCTGATTTTATGTTATCTTAACTAATTCCATAATAATATTGTGTGTTTTATTTGTTTTTTTGTTGTTAACCACATGTTTTTAGTCTGAATATGTCATTTTCAAGTGATGATCATGATAATGAATTCAATTGCTTTTCACAAGAAAATGAATTTGATTCGACATTTGAAGATTATGATGAAGATAATGAATATTCGAATCATCAGAATCAACGTTCAGGTAATTGGTGTTTTAATTATGTTTCAATCATTTGTGATTAGATAGTAATTCATTAGTTTTATTTTTTTGTAATACAAGTAAATATTCTTTTAATTACGTGTGATTAATAAGTTCTTTTTGTTATTAATACAAACACTTTTTTAGTATTTATATGCATTTGTAGATTCATACTCAGTTATTCACATGTAGTTGTGTACGTGTTTTTTATATTCAGCTATTCACATGTTATTCTCATGCTATTTGTCCATATATATATATATATATATATATATATATATATATATATATATATATATATATATATATATTTTGTTGTAAATAATTGGTGGTGTTGTAAATAATTGGTGGATGACATAATAATTGGTGCATGGTAAATTTGTCAACATTTCTAACTAGTTACAACTATATGTTAGTAAAATTTTTAGTATAAATACCCCTCCATTGTAAAGAATGAGACACCAAAAAGTTATAAGAGACATAACTTTCATATTCTCTCTAAATATTCTTTCTTCTCAATTAAAGTTCTTATCAAAGTTTACTAGTTTGGTTTGATTTATAGTTACATTAATTACGCTTAATTCATAACACGTTATCAGCACGAAAGCTCTAATCAAGGTTATTAAACAAGTGAAAAATCACATCTATCTTAATCAAGGTATGTATTACTTATTAAAAACACTATTAATTATAAAAACTTCAATCATATTAAAATAATAATAATACTAATGAATTAATGAAACTTATACATTATGGACATTATGGACTACTAAATTTTTATTTCTTATACTAACATTTCTTTATGTATTCTAATTTTTATACTAACATTTACATTATGCAACTAATTTTTATTTATGCAAACTAACATTTACATTATGCAACTAACTTTTATTTATGCATACTAACATTTATATTATGCTACTAACTTTTATTTGTGCATACTAACATTTAAATTATATTTATTTATACATGTCAATGTTTATTTATATTTTAGATACTCTTAATAATTTTATTTAAACATTTACTAATATTTATTTATGTTTCTAATTAGTAAAGTTATGTATTAGTTATAAGTCTTATTATATGATTTATAAAATACATATACATATATACACAACGGGAATATATATGCAACGGTTATAAACAGCAAAAACAACGCTATATTTTTTTACCATAAATAAACATCTTTACCCTGCTTATTTTACCCACAACAAATATTTCTCTCTTCTATCAAATAAATCAATTTCAAGAAATCAAGTTTCAAGATGATTCATCCTTTTGTGATAATCATGACTATAATAACCATGTTACTTTCCATCCCAATCCTTAACATCGAAGATAATATGGAATTTCATCTACTTTTAGGCTTGTATGCAATGTTAGCTTTACCGCTTCTTTTTTGTGTAATATTTATTGAAATAAATGGATTTTAATTTTAATTTTTATTTTGTTTAAAATTTATAGTTACATTATGTCCAACATTACAAAGCTCGAGTTTGCAGCACTTGAAGTTAGTGGGAAAAACTATGTGTCATGGATGATAGATGTAAAAATGCATCTTGAATCCATGGGTATCTCAAATACTATATATGAATTTAATAATTGCTTGACACAAGACAAAGCAAAAGCACAAGTTTTCCTTCGTAAGCATATTGATGAAATGTTGAGATTTGAATATCTTGATGTTACTGATCCAAGTATTCTCTGGAATCTTTTGAAAGAAAGATTTGATCATCAAAAGGAAGTTATACTTCCAAATGCTAGAGATGAATGGAGAACACTAAGGTTTCGAGACTTCAAGAAAGTAAATGAATACAACTCAGCTTTGTTCAGAATATGTTCACAACTCAAGTATTGTGGACAAGAGGTTACTGATGAAGATATGTTGGAGAAAACTTACTCAACATTTCATGCAACAAACATTACTTTGATGCAACAATATCGGATGCAAAAGTTCACAATATATTCTGAACTAAATGCATGTCTGCTCGTTGCAGAGCAAAACAATGAACTCTTAATGAAAAACCATGAATCTCGTCCAACGGGATCAGTAGCACTTCCTGAAGCAAATGCTATAAATATTGATGGTCATCGAAACAATACACGTGGACGAGGGCGAGGTCGTGGTCGAGGGCGAGGCCGTGGCTATTTTAATCGAAACCAAAGCCATAATCAGAACCATAATTCTGGTCGTGGACAAGGTAATAATCGTGGTCGTGGCCAGAAAAGAAATAATTACTAATATTCACAAAGAAACAATGTCCACACACAAGATAAGGCCAAAGTGGCAAGGCATGACACTGGGACATCACAAAAATCTGATGGTTCATGTTATAGATGTGGTAGCACAGGCCATTGGTCAAGGACCTGTCGCACACCTGCACATCTTTGTCAACTTTATCAGGAGTCCATTAAAGGAAAAGGAAAAGAAGCAAACCTCATTGATAATGTTGAATTCACTCCGCTAAATGTTGTTGATTTCTGCAATGACATGGAAGACATAAACAAAAAAAAATCTATTATTGTTCTAGGAAAACTGTTTTTCCTTCGTTTGTTTTTCATGTAATGTCTTTCCTACAATAAATGAACCTTCTTTTTAATAATAATTATGATTATGTTTATTCACTTATTATTCCTTTTATATGTGAAGTTTAATATGAGTCCAACTGGAGCACAGCACCAAGAAAAGATTGGAGATCTTTGTATAGCAGATAGTGGTAGTACACATACTATTCTGAAATCAAAGAAATATTTTTCAGAATTAGTACCAACAAAAACAGTCATACATACAATATCAGGTCCTGCAGACTTGGTAGAGGGAACCGGGAAAGCCCATTTTATATTACCAAATGGTACAAGCTTTTGTATAGAAAATGCCTTATTTTCTCCGAAGTCTAATAGACACTTATTAAGTTTCAATGACATATATTTCAAAGGTTATGACACAAAAAGTGTGACCATTGAAAATAAGAAATATATGTATATTATAGACAAAAACCATGTGCTTGAAAAACTACCAACACTTGATTCTGGTCTGCATTATACATATATACATATGATTGAATCAAATATGGTAGTAGAAGGAAAACATTGTGATCCTGGGACATTCAGTTTATGGCATGATAGGTTGGGCCACCCAGGATTAACAATGATGCGAAGGATAATTGAGAAGACACATGGGCATCCATTGAAGGACCAAAAGTTCCCTCAATCCAATAGCATAAAACCATGCACATCTTGTTCCCTTGGAAAGTTAATTATAAAACACTCTCCAATGAAAGTTGAAAGGGAGTCACCTAGATTTCTAGAAAGAATTCAAGGTGATATATGTGGACCGATTCACCCACCATCTGGACCATTTAGATACTTTATGGTCTTAATAGATGCATCCAACAAATGGTCTCATGTTTGCCTATTATCAACTCGTAATATGGCATTTGCAAAGTTTCTTGCCCAAATTATTAAATTAAGGGCACTATCAAAAGAGTGAGACTTGATAATGCTGGTGAATTTACTTCACAAGCATTTAATGACTATTGTATGTCTGTAGGAATTGTTGTTGAGCATCCAGTTGCTCATGTACACACACAAAATGGTTTAGCTGAATCACTGATTAAACGTCTCCAGCTAATAGCTAGACCATTGATAATGAGGACCAAACTCCCTATTTCTGTTTGGGGCCATGCAATCTTACATGCTGGATCATTGATACGCATGAGACCAAGTTCATATCATGTATATTCTCCACTACAACTTGCTTTCGGTCAAGAGCCAAATATATCCCATTTGAGAATTTTTGGGTGTGCAGTATATGTCCCTATTGCACCACCTCAACGGACAAAAATGGGTCCTCAAATAAGGTTGGGAATATATGTTGGTTATGAGTCAGTCTCTATTATAAGATATCTTGAACCATTAACAGGTGATGTTTTCATAGCACGCCTAGCAGATTGTCAATTTGATGAGGCAAATTTCCCATCATTAGGTGGAGAAAAGAAGATTCTGGAAAAGGATGTGTCATGGCATGAGCCTACTTTATCATATCTTGACCCTCGCACAAAGCAATGTGACATGGAAGTTCAAAAGATAATGCATTTCCAAGAAATGACAAATCAATTAACTGATGCATTTACTGACACAAAAAGGGTGACTAAATCATATATACCAGCTGTCAATGTTCCAGCTCGAATTGACATTCCACATGGACAATCTGATGATAAAGTCACTCAAGAGTCTAAAACACGCCTGAAGCGTGGAAGGCCATTTGGTTCTAAGGATAAGAACCCACAAAAAAGAAGAGGAGCAGAAAATGCACTAGATCACGATGAAAGTGTTCCTGGAGAAACACGAATTATTCAAATTCCCCCAGGAAAGGAGGATGATGCATTAAATTATGGTCAGACAAATAGAATATGTGACCAAAATGAAACTGACAATATAGGTGCAATATTTTCTTATTCAGTTGCATGTGATATTATGAATGATGACCCCGAACCACAATCTGTCATTGAATGTCAAAAAAGAAATGATTGGGCTAAATGGAAGGAAGCTATGCAAGTTGAATTAAATTCTCTTAACAAGAGAAAGGTTTTTGGGAACATTATCCTCACACCTGAAGTTGTGAAACCATTAGGATATAGATGGATCTTCGTATGAAAAAGAAATGAGAAAGACGAAATTGTAAGATACAAGGCCAAGCTTGTTGCTCAAGGTTATTCTCAAAGACCTGGAATTGATTATGAAGAAACTTATTCACTGGTAATGAATGCAACCACTTTCAGATATTTAATCAGCTTGGCAGTATCTAAAAATTTAGAGATGCGTCTTATGGATGTGGTTACAGCTTACTTGTATGGATCACTTGATAGTGATATCTATATGAAAATCCCTGAAGGATTTAAAATGCCTGAAGCGTTAAGTGCAAAACCCAAAGAAATGTATTCTATAAAATTACAAAGATCTTTGTATGGGTTAAAGCAATCTGGGCGCATGTGGTACAATCGTTTAAGCGATTATTTGACAAGTAAAGGTTATAAAAATAACACTATTTGTCCATGTGTATTTATTAAGAAAACAACATCTGGATATGTGCTCATAGAAGTCTATGTTGATGATCTAAACATCATTGGAACGAATAAAGAAATCCTTGAAGTGATTGAACTTTTAAAGAAAGAATTTGAAATGAAAGATCTTGGAAAAACCAAATATTGTCTTGGTTTACAGATTGAGCATATGCCTAACGGAATACTTGTGCATCAATCAAATTACACAGAAAGAGTCTTGAAACGTTTCAATATGGAATATGCAAATCCTTTAAGCACTCCAATGGTTGTTAGATCATTAAATATTGACAAGGATCCATTTCGTCCATGCGAAGAAAATGAAGAAGTCCTTGGTTCAGAAGTACCATATCTAAATGCAATTGGAGCTCTTATGTATCTTACCAATTGTACTAGACCTGACATTTCTTTCGCTGTAAACTTGCTAGCAAGATTTAGTTAAGCCCCAACAAAAAGACATTGGAATGGAATCAAACATATTTTTCGATACCTTCGAGGAACTAGTGATTTGGGGTTATTTTACCCTAATAATTCAAAAAAAGGCTTGATTGGTTATGCAGATGCAGGTTATTTGTCTGATCCTCATAAAGCTAGATCTCAAACTGGATATGTATTCATGAATAGAGGTACTGCAATTTCTTGGCGTTCTCAAAAGCAAACACTTGTTGCGACATCCTCGAATCATGCTGAAGTAATTGCACTAAATGAAGCTAGTAGAGAATGTACATGGTTAAGATCGATGACACAACTAGTTTTAACTTCATGTGGACTTGAAAAGGATATATGTCCAACTTTAATTTATGAAGATAACTCAGCATGTGACACTCAAATGAAAGAGGGATATATCAAGAGCGACAGGACAAAACATATACCTCCAAAGTTTTTTGAGTACACTCAAGAGCTTATAAAGAACCATCAAGTTGAAATCAAATATGTTCAATCCAGTAACAATGCAACAGACCTTTTTACGAAAGCACTTCCTACTGCAATCTTCAGGAAACATGTCCATGGCATCGGAATGCGACATGTGCATAGAATATAATGTGACGAATGTCTAAATAAGGGGGAATCAACTATACACTGCACTCTTTTTCCCTTCGCTAAAGTTTTTTTCCCACTGGGTTTTCTTTAGCAAGGTTTTTAATGAGGCAGTACGTCAAAGTTGAACGCTAAAATGATGTCATCCAAGGGGGAGTGTTGTAAATAATTGGTGGTGTTGTAAATAATTGGTGGATGACATAATAATTGGTGCATAGTAAATTTGTCAACATTTCTAACTAGTTACAATTATATGTTAGTAAAATTTGTAGTATAAATACCCCTCCATTGTAAAGAATGAGACACCAAAAAGTTATAAGAGATATAACTTTCATATTCTCTCTAAATATTCTTTTTTCTCAATTAAAGTTCTTATCAAAGTTTACTAGTTTGGTTTGATTTATAGTTACATTAATTACGCTTAATTCATAACATATATATATATATATATATATATATATATATATATATATATATATATATATATATATATATTCATTTTGTTTATTCATATGTTATTTATATATGATTGTTTGATATATGATTTTGTTGATATATTCATATATGACTATTTTTGATATATTCACATGTGATTTGTTGATATATTTTTCACATATTAATATAATCACATAATAATATAGATAAATATATCATTATTCATATATATATATATATATATATATATATATATATATATATATATATGAATACTTGTTTTATATGTTAATGTACATGTTTTGATGATCTTATTATTTATAATAGATAAGAGTTAACGAAATGAATAATGATCTAGCAGTATGATGAGTATAGTTGGTGTACAACATACTGATAAGTGTGATGTTCCACATCAGTTTAAACCTGAGGTTCCTAATCATTTTAAACCTGATATGAGAGTGAGGTTCAAGTCTTTTGCTTTTGCAATTTAAATGTACAAAACTTATGCAGCTATGGGAGGTTCTACTGTGCGATTGTATACATAGAGAAAACTAGGTGACTATGTTAAAGATAAATATGTAGTTTGCAATAGGAATGGAAAGCTACCAATAAAATCTCGTGATGGTATGAATAAGTGGAATTCAAAGTACAAGGCTACATGTTGTCAAGCAAATATCATATTTTATCATGTTAAGGGAACTACTGATTTCATGATTTAGAAGTTTGTATAATTGCATAATCATGAGTTTGTGGATCCTTATCATTTAAGGATATCGAGGAGACTTTCTTATTCAGACAAAGAGTTTATAATTCGTTCTTCTATAGTAAAAATAGGTGCAACAAAGGCTTACAAGTTGAAGGCAAGTTTGAAAGGTTGTTTTGAACATGTGAAGGGCAAGGTTACTGATTATAAAAATTTCAAAAGAGATGTGGGTGGCATCATTAGTTACAGAGATGCTCAACTTATAGTTAATAAGATGATTCAACACAAAGATAACTATCCGAATTATTCTTTTTACTACAAATGCGATGAAAATAAAATTTTGAAATCTATGTTTTAGGCGGACGAGACAGACAAGACATACTATAATGAATTTGAAGATGTGATTTCATTTGATGCAATGTTTCTCACTAGTAAGTAAGTAATCTTATCTAATTCAACTTTTGTTATATGCACACATGAATATAAGTATGATATAAAGTTATATTCATATATGAATAAAAACATGAATAGAATAATGATATTATTCAATATATTATTTTATTCACATGTGAATAAAACAATTATTCATTTCTCTCACTCTCTCTCTCTCTCTACATACATATATATATATATATATATATATATATATATATATATGTATATGAATATAGATAGTATTCTTTTATTCATCTGTGATTTATTATATAGGTATGGATTGGTTTTCGTTCCATTTACGTCCATTGATTATCACAAACGATTTACTACTGTTGGAGCTGTTTTGTTAAGGAATGAGAGTATTGAATCATATAGGTGGTTACTCAAATGATTTCTGAAAGCTCTTGTTGTAACACCCGTTCCTCGAGATATTACTTAATTTATTGAGTTAATAATTGTTTTGGACTATCACTTGGACAATGGATTCATTTGGAGTGGACTTTGGAAGTGAGCCGAGAAGATGGGCCGCCCATAAGCTGTACGTCGGGCGTAACCTGGCGTACGCGGGGCGTAATGGCCATTGGATTCGAGGGATGCGGGTACGTACGCCCGACGTACCAAGAGGTACGCCCAGCGTACGAGGGCAGATGCTAAATCCTAATTTTAGGGTTAAGGAACTATAAATACATCATTATAGCCTCCCCTTTTGGCCTCCTCACCTGTCCATCACCCTCAGAGAAACCCTAACTCGTTCATACTCTTCCTTGTGTGTGTGTTTGACATTTTGAGCTTATTTTGGCAAAGAAGGGCTTGGAAGAAGAAAGGAAAGGTGAAGAAGAAGCCCTTGAGTATCTTGAGCTCAAGGATCTGGAACAAGCTCACCATTTGGCACCAAGAGGAGGTATAAAGCTCCTACCTTTCCTCCTCAAATTCTAGATCTAGGGTTTTGAAGATTTGGACCTTTTTAGGTCCAAAGATTTGATCTTGACCTTGCAACTTCGATTTTGAGCTTAGGGTTGCCACCCTTGAAGCTCAAATGAGTTCCTTTAGCCATAAAGTTGCAAGCTTTGAGGCTTTTATGAAGCCATGCAAGAGATCTAGCCATTTTTATGGGAGTTCATTGTTACTCTTAGTGTTGGGCTCATTTGGTGGGTTGCAAGCCACCAAGTGATCAACTTTAAGGGTTAGGACGAAGCATGGGACTCAGATCTGTAGTTTGGACGCAGGGTCTTAAGGGATTAAGTTGTTTTGGAGAAAAGTGCTTAACAGGAGAGTACGCTTGGCGTACACGCCGGTACGCGCAGTGTACAAGCCTTTTCAGCAGTACGCGCAACGTACATAGAGGTACGCCCAACGTACGCTCAGACAGTGGACTTTTGTTATTGGGCTTTGGTTTGGGCCAAGACTTGGATATAGTAGTAATGGGCTGCGATGGGCCTTTAAGATTCAGTTAAGGGCCTAAGGATTAGTGGGCTTGGTAGGAAATCCGATTTGAAGAGTTGGGCCCAATTTAGAAAATTGGGTCATTTGGGGACTTAATGGGCCTTAGTGAGGACTAGAAAGGATTGGGCCTAGGTCATGGCCCAAAATAGATCAAAGGGGTAAAATAGTCATTTTACCCATGGGAGAGTCATCAGTTTTTGACTAAATGTTTATTTGGTCATTGTAGCCAGGGAGTAGTTGGAGCAGCCGACGGTGTCACCTTTGCACGAGTAATCAGTAGTCAGTTTGAGAGGTGAGTTTCCTTCCAGTATGAATAGGTCTACGGCCACAATGTCGGGCCATTTAGATGATAGTAGTTCCGGACTTCGGTCCGATGCCGGGGCGGTCCCGAGAAGTAGTTATGTATGCTTGATGTCTTCGTGATTCAGGCATGTTTATGATATGTGTTATATGTTCCGGGCTCCGGTCCGATGTCGGGCAAGCCCGATGCAGTATATTTGATTATGTTATATGTTCATGTTTATGTTATGTTCAGTTTATTCTGGACTTCGGTCCGATGCCAGGCGGGGCCCGATGCAGCGGGCGGGGCCCAAATCATTTCGGACTTCGGTCCGATGCCGGGCGGGGCCCGATGCAGTGGGCAAGGCCCAGTATGTGTTATATGTGTCATTGTATGGTATGTGGTAGTTTGGGGGAGCTCACTAAGCTTCGTGTTTACAGTTTTCAGTTTTGGTTTCAGGTACTTCCACTAGCAAAGGGAAGGGCTCGGGATGATCGCATGGCACACACCACAGTCACAACCTGAGAGTTTACTCTGATGTTAGTTATGAGATTTTGATTTGAGACAGATACTATGATGTTTTATGTAATGCCCGTGTTTCTAGGCTAGACATTAATATTGACGTTATAGTCTAAGTTAACTCCTTTTGAAGAAATGAAAAGGAATTATGTGAATATTATGTGAATTATGTGTTTTATGCTTAATTGAAAAAGGGTTTAATTAATTAAGAATAAAAATGAGCGTCAAAAATAAATATTAGGTAAAGCCGATATCTATTAAGAAAGTTGTAGTGATCGTGACAAGGATTACAGATATATAAAGACTACCAAAATCCAAGTTATAACGAAGAAGTTATGACCTGTCGAAGTTTCGCGACAAAACCGGCACGGTGCCGAATGTCGTAAGAAGTGAGTTTTTGATAAACTACTTTTTAGCCTTAGTGATCTAAACGAAAGTCGTAGTGTTCGTTAAACCGAGAGTAGGTATAAAAAGAACGCCCAAATCTGACTTCGTATGAGGAAGTTATGATTTTTCGAAGTTTCAGCTTAACAGTAGACAGCTAAAAATTTGAATTTTAGATCGAGTGATTTTTAGCCGACACGACCTAAAAGAGAATCGAATGTCTCGTCAATAGTAGCACAACGGTAAAAAGACAGACGAAAACGGACATTGGATGAAGAAGTTATGAATTTTTAACGGATTTCCTGTCCCGGTCTGTTAAAAATAATAATATAAAAATTAAAGTCAAAATTAGCCGACGAAGTCTAAACGAAAGTTGTAGAGCGTATATTTACCTATGCGTGCATATAAAGAACGTCAAAAACGGAGCTCGTATGCGAAAGTTATGGATTTTAGAAGTTTTGGCGCGAAAATCGAGAAATTTCGCATAGGTGGCTTCGGCCACGTCACCCTCGCTTAAATCGTGCCACGTGTCCGAAATTTTGCTGAGTCATCCGAACCGGAGAGCCATCCGAAGTGGTCCACTAAGAATCCGACGCGTGCCCTTTATCACGTGTCCGAGCCTCGCATGGAGTGTCACGTCCGAAGTCTCGGACTAGACCTTGGTCCAATCAGAGGCCGAAACCGAGCCCCTCGCATGCACAACCCACGTGCGAGCCACCTGCGCACCTTCGCCCAGCTGCTGCCGCGTGTCCTCGCTGCTGACTCAGGCTTCTTAGCCGACCTTCGGACCCCCTATAAATAGAAGGCTTGCGAGCCTTCTCGGATACATTTGGAAATTTGCCATCTTTTACCCCTTTTTCAATATTTCCTTCATATTAACATCCCCCAAAGCCCCAGTATCAATTATAACCCCCGGAATACGCCTCGAAATGCCCGAGAAGCCTGGGAAATTTATCTTTTCGGTTTCGAAGCCCGACCCTTGCAGAGCCCGGTTTCTCAATAAAACTCCCGGTTTTATTAGAAACGAACGTTTTAGGAAACGAATTGCTGCCCGATTATCATCAAATCATGTGAGTGTATAGTCACCTTCATCTTACACCTAGATATGAAGTATTTTCTATAAAATACATCCTATGTGTAATTATATTAATTGTTTAATTGAGGTGACTGTTGAATAGATGTTTTATACAAGTTTTAAACTGTATATGTATTTTTATCTACAAATATGTTGGGTAAAACATGGGTAGATAGTTGAGGTGTGATGAAACAAAAATGATGAGAGGCCTCGATGTGATTGTGATTCAGTCATCTAGCGGAGTTTGGATGACAACCACGAACTTTTCTAGACAGTCCAGTGGAAAGCTGGCAGGCCCGCAACCTGTAGGTGTTAATGAACTTGGGTGTTCATTCGATGTACTCCATCCCCCTCATGGTTGCCTTTAGGACATGTATGGCTGAGGAAACCCCTTAGCAGTAGTGTCCATCCCGATGATATTCTTTAGGCTAGGTCCCTTGTGATAAGTGTTTAGGGCCTTAAAGTGAGGATAACGGGAACGGGTAATCAGGGTTATTGTTGATTGGTGAACTTAATAAGTTTATTATTATTGTGGGTTGAAAACCCTATATGCTCACCAGGCTCCCAAGCCTGACCCACTCAGCTTTTTATGTTACAGGTAGTGGACCCCGAGCATAGTCGGAGGACGATGAAAGATTTTTGGATTATAGGCCAGTAGTTGTAGATAACTGTTGAAAGGCTTGTAATGTCTTGTTTATGCTTTTGATCTGTATCGGAACATGACATCCCGAGGTTTTGATATGAAATGAAATTATATATTTCTTAAAGAAAGGTTTTGACAAACTTTTATCATATTTTGTTTTGGGGACCAATTCCGCAACATCTTTTAAAAAGATTTCTCTGATTTTATTTTAAAAAGCATAAATTAAATCGGTCTTTTCTGGCCGAGAAATTAGGGGATGTCACAGTTGGTATCAGAGCATTAGTTTAAGCGAACTAAGAAATTTGTAGGATTTCTAGACTTAAACTTAGAATGCTAAGTGATGATTGTGAGATGAGTGTCTACCATATTTTAGACACGAGCACTAGTTTATTTTAGGAAAGGTGCCTAAAATGCTTTTATGTGCTAAATGCTATATGTTTGCCATATATTCCATTATTTGTTCGGATCTACGGTCTGTTGCCGACCGGATCTGGAAACCTTATGTGTGTAGTATTCTAAGCGTACGATTACGATATTAGAACTAACATGTAAACGTTTCGGAGTGATAAGGGAATTTAAATACCTATCGAGGATAAAGTCCTAAATTCGGCTTATTCGGTATATAGATTGTAATGGCAAGAACTCATAGTGGAGTTGCAAATGCAAACGGAAATAGGGATCAACAACCTCAACCTCAAGTAGTTGAGAAAGTACTTGTTGTAGGAGCTGCACCTGAGCCAATGACGATGGCTGGGGTACAAGCAATGATGCAGCTGATGTTGGATCGCCAAATGGAGGAGACAAGGCGATTACTATAGCAGAATAGGGAAGAAGCTACGATACCTGTTGAACAACCCAAATTGAATGAAGGGCAATAAGTAGGAGGGAACTACAGTGGGACTCTTGGTCAAGCCAACCCACCGATAGTTAGACAAAACAACCAGGATGGAGGAGTTGATGGACGCGGATGCAAATACAAGGATTTCATGGAATCCAAACCACCGTGTCTATCTGGAAGTCCGACACCGGTGGAAGTCATGAATTGGATCTCCGAAATGGAGACGATGTTTGAAAGTTGTGAGTGCAGCAAAAAACAAAAGACCGCACTTGCAATTCCTCTATTAAAATCTGGTGTATTGAGCTGGTGGAAGTTACTAGCTGATTCGATGCCCAAGGGAGAAGCTAGCAAGATGTCTTGGGAAGACTTTGTGGTACAACTGAAATTGCAATACTGCTCAGAGCAGGATCTTCTGTAAATTAATAATGAGTTCCAGAATTTGAAGAAGGGAAAGATGAACGTTATTGAATACGCTGCTAGTTTTACGGAAAAGATGAAGCTCGTTCCTCATCTATTTCCAACTGAACTTTCTAAGGTCAACAACTTTGCCCTCGGATTACCAGCGGACTTTGGTCCGATGGTTAAGCAAGCAACCACTTTGAAAGCCGCCATCTGGGCTGCTAAGAATGTTGAGATTCAGATTAGAGAGAAGGGTCTGGAGAGGGCAGAAGTTGGCGAAAAGAGAAAGTTTGAAGGAACTTCAGGTTCCAATAAAAAGAACAAGTTCTCGAAGACTGGTTCGAGAAAATTTGGAGGAGGAGCCGTAGTGAAGTGGTGTGAGAAGTGCAAGAAAAAGCACTCTGGAAAATGTAGTGAGGGGGTGACTTGCTACAAATGTGGAAAGACTGGGCATTTTGCCAACGTGTGTCCATCCAACCAGAGGGTATGTTTTGAGTGCCATGAAGAAGGGCATATTTTTAAAGACTGTCCAAAGAGGAAGGATGCAGCAAAGCCCAATCTTCCACCAAAGCCGAAGGCGAGAGCCTTTCAAATGACACTTGAAGCTGCGAAAGAAGAAATCGATGTCGCTTCAGGTACCTTTCTCGTAAACAAATTGCCTGCCCAAATTTTGTTTGATTCTGGAGCCAATTACTCCTTTATATCGCATGAATTTGGTAGAAAACTAGCTTTGCCTGTAGATAGACTAGTTAATGCTTTATTAGTCGAGATTGCTAGTGGCAAGTTTGTACCGGTTAGCCATCGTATGAAAAACATCCTCATTGACTTGGATGGGAATAAGTTCCACGAGGAATTATTACCTATCGAGTTAAATGGATTCGACATAGTTTTAGGAATGGATTGGATTAGTGCCAATGATGCCGAAATATTATGTAGGAAGAAGATAGTAAAAGTAAACCCGCCAGGGAGAGAGTCGTTTATGGTGTATGGAGACAAACACAGAGTAAACTCTGGAATCATTTCCCTAATGAAATCCATAAAGTGTTTGGCCAAGGGATGTACATCATATCTAGCGTTTGTGATCGATGCTAAGAAGGAAAAGAAGGAGGTGCAGAATATTCCGGTGGTGTGTGATTATCCGGAAGTCTTTCCCGAAGATCTTCCCGGATTGCCCCCTGATCGACAAGTAGAATTTCGTATCGACTTGTTACCAGGAACGACGCCGATAGCAAAAGCATCGTATCGATTAGCACCAACAGAGATGAAAGAACTTATGACACAACTTCATGAGTTATTGGACAAAGGTTTCATTCGACCTAGTTCATCCCCCTGGGGAGCCCCTGTGTTATTTGTAAAGAAGAAAGACGGGAGCATGAGAATGTGCATCGATTATAGAGAGCTGAATAAAGCGACGATAAAGAAAAATTACCTGTTGCCGAGGATCGATGACCTGTTCGACCAGTTGCAAGGTTCGAGCTATTTCTCAAAGATCGATCTTAGGTCGGGGTACCATCAACTAAAGGTGAGAGAGCAGGATATCGAAAAGACTGCGTTTAGAATAAGATATGGACACTATGAATTTTTGGTTATGTCGTTCGAACTAACCAATGCCCCAGCAGCTTTCATGGATTTGATGAACAGGGTTTGTAAACCATACCTTGATAAATCCGTGATAGTATTCATAGACGATATCTTGATTTATTCGAAAAGCAAGCAGGAGCATGAAAAGCATCTGCGTGAAGTGCTAGAAGTCTTGAAAAAGGAGAAGCTGTATGCAAAGTTCTCCAAATGTGAATTTTGGATTCAAGAAGTCCAATTTTTAGGTCATGTGGTTAACCAAGAAGGAATAATGGTTGACCTAGAAAAGATTGAAGCTGTGATGAAGTGGGAACAACCAAAAAGTCATACGGAGATTAGAAGCTTTTTAGGATTACCTGGATATTATCGAAGATTTATCCAAGGCTTTTCTTCGATTGCTACTCCATTAACAGCTTTGACCCACAAAGGAGCTACTTATGCTTGGAATGAGAAGCATAAGGAAGCCTTTGAGAAGTTGAAGAAGAGATTGTGTGAAGCACCGATTCTTTCGTTGCCTGAAGGAGTTGATGACTTCGCAGTCTATAGTGATGCCTCTGGAGTTGGGTTAGGTTGTGTTCTGACCCAAAGGGATAAAGTGATAGCGTATGCATCGAGGCAATTGAAAGAGCGTGAAAATAACTACCCACTCATGATCTGGAGTTGGCAGCGGTAGTATTCGCCTTAAAGATATGGAGGCACTATCTTTATGGTACTAAATGTAAACTTTTCACTGATCATAAGAGTCTTCAATATCTCTTTAATCAGAAGGAATTGAACATGAGGCAACGGCGCTGGCTAGAGTTACTCAAGGACTACGACTGTGAGATACTTTACCACCCTGGTAAAGCAAATGTTGTTGTTGATGCTCTCAGTCGGAAGGTAAATCTTGAAAAGAAAAGGCCAAGAGCGTTGAGAATTGAAGTTGTCTCGACAATTGTGGAAAGTATAAAGAAATCTCAGGAGGAAGCTTTAGAGAAAAATGACCGGAAGGAGGAACGTTTGGGTAAAACGTTGGTGTTTGATACAAACGGTCAAGGACTGAAGGTATTCAAAGATAGGATTTGGGTACCTAAGACGGGAGGAGTAAGAGATCTTCTAATGGAAGAAGCTCACAAAACCATATACTCGATTCATCCCGGCAGTACGAAAATGTATAGGGATCTAAAACCCTATTACTGGTGGCCGACGATGAAGCTCGATGTTGCTAAGTATGCGGCCGAGTGTGTAACTTGTGCTAGGGTTAAGGCACAACATGGGAGTTTAGAACCTTTACCTATACCCATGGGTAAATGGGAAGACATCACCATGGATTTTGTGACTAAACTGCCCAGAACAAGGAACGGTCACGACATGATTTGGGTGGTCGTTGATCGCTTCACTAAGAGTGTGCATTTCATAGCCACTAACGAGACATGGTCTATGGATAAACTTGCGCATTCCTATGTGAAGGAAATTGTGAGGCTTCACGGTGTTCCGTTAACGATTGTATCCGATCGTGACAGCCGTTTTACCTCAAGGTTTTGGAGGAGTCTACAAGAGGAATTGGGTACCAAGTTGTGTTTGAGTACAGCTTACCATCCACAAACTGATGGTCAGAGCGAACGAACGATTCAAACATCGGAGGATATGCCACGAGCATGTACCCTAGAATTCCAAGGTAACTGGGATGAACACTTACCTCTAGTAGAATTTTCCTATAATAATAGTTTCCACTCAAGCATCAAGATGGCACCTTATCACGCTTTGTATGGAGAAAAGTGTCGAACGCCGTCATGTTGGCTGGAAGCTGGGGAAAAGCAGTTTATGGGACCTGAAATAGTCCATCAGACTGCTGAAAAGTTGAGAGTGATTAGAGAAAGGATGTTAGCAGCTCAAGATCGACAAAAGAGTTATGCTGACAAGAAAAGACAACCGATATCCTTTGAAGTTGGAGATTCGGTTTTGCTTAAAGTATCACCGTGGAAGGGACTTATAAGATTTGGTAAAAGGGGAAAGTTAAGTCCAAGGTTTATTGGACCATTTAAAGTTCTTCAGAGGATCAGGAATCAAGCTTACAAGCTACAATTACCAGAAGAACTGGAGGGTATTCATAACACCTTTCATGTGTGTTATTTGAGAAAGTTCACGGGAGATGTGCCCGACATAATTCCCATTTCTGAATTAAGGTTGGATGAAAACAAGAGGTTGATTGAAGAACCTGAGGCAATCGTTGACCGTAAGACTAAGAAGTTGCGACGCAAGATGGTCGATTTAGTGCTGGTGTGATGGAAACATACGAATGGGCCAAATCTTACCTGGGAAACAGAGAGTGACAAGATGAGTCGCTACCCGCATTTGTTTGCTGATGAGTGATTCCGGGGACGGAATCATCCTAAGGGGGAGAGAATTGTAATGCCCGTGTTTCTAGACTAGGCATTAATATTGACGTAATAGTCTAGGTTAACCTTTGTAACTCCTTTTGAAGAAATGAAAAGGAATTATGTGAATATTATGTGAATTATGTGTTTTATGCTTAATTATTAGGATTTAATTAATTAAGAATAAAAATGATCGTCAAAAATAAATATTAGATAAAGCCGATATCTATTAAGAAAGTTGTAGTGATCGTGACAAGGATTACGGATATATAAAGAATACCAAAATCCAAGTTATAACGAAGAAGTTATGACCTGTCGAAGTTTCGCGACAAAACCGGCACGGTGCCGAATGTCGTAAGAAGTGAGTTTTTGATAAACTACTTTTTAGCCTTAGTGATCTAAACGAAAGTCGTAGTGTTCGTTAAACCGAGAGTAGGTACAAAAAGAACGCCCAAATCTGACTTCGTATGAGGAAGTTATGATTTTTAGATCGAGTGATTTTTAGCCGACACGACCTAAAAGAGAATCGAAGGTCTCGTCAATAGTAGCACAACGGTAAAAAGCCAGACGAAAACGGACATTGGATGAAGAAGTTATGAATTTTTAACGGATTTCCTATCCCGGTCTGTTAAAAATAATAATATAAAAATTAAAGTCAGAATTAGCCGACGAAGTCTAAACGAAAGTTGTAGAGCGTAATTTTACCTACGCGTGCATATAAAGAACGTCAAAAACGGAGCTCGTATGCGAAAGTTATGGATTTTAGAAGTTTTGGCGCGAAAATCAAGAAATTTCGCATAGGTGGCTTCGGCCACGTCACCCTCGCTTAAATCGTGCCACGTGTCCGAAATTTTGCTGAGTCATCCGAACCGGAGAGCCATCCGAAGTGGTCCACTAAGAATCCGACGCGTGCCCTTTATCACGTGTCCGAGCCTCGCATGGATTGCCACGTCCGAAGTCTCAGACTAGACCTTGGTCCAATTAGAGGCCGACACCGAGCCCCTCGCATGCGCAACCCACGTGCGAGCCACCTGCGCGCCTTCGCCCAACTGCTGCCGCGTGTCCTCGCTGCTGACTCAGGCTTCTTAGCCGACCTTCGGACCCCCTATAAATAGAAGGCTTGCGAGCCTTCTCGGATACATTTGGAAATTTGCCATCTTTTACCCCTTTTTCAATATTTCCTTCATATTAACATCCCCCAAAGCCCCAGTATCAATTATAACCCCCAGAATACGCCTCGAAATGCCCGAGAAGCCTGGGAAATTTATCTTTTCGGTTTCGAAGCCCGACCCTTGCAGAGCCCGGTTTCTCAATAAAACTCCCGGTTTTATTAGAAACGAACGTTTTAGGAAACGAATTGCTGCCCGATTATCATCAAATCATGTGAGTGTATAGTCACCTTCATCTTACACCTAGATATGAAGTATTTTCTATAAAATACGTGCTATGTGTAATTATATTAATTGTTTAATTGAGGTGACTGTTGAATAGATGTTTTATACAAGTTTTAAACTGTATATGTATTTTTATCTACAAATATGTTGGGTAAAACATGGGTATATAGTTGAGGTGTGATGAAATAAAAATGATGAGAGGCCTCGATGTGATTGTGATTCAGTCATCTAGCAGAGTTTGGATGACAACCACGAACTTTTCTAGACAGTCCAGTGGAACGCTGGCAGGCCCGCAACCTGCAGGTGTTAATGAACTTGGGTGTTCATTCGCTGTACTCCATCCCCCTCATGGTTGCCTTTAGGACATGTATGGCTGAGGAAACCCCTTAGCAGTAGTGTCCATCCCGATGATATTCTTTAGGCTAGGTCCCTTGTGATAAGTGTTTAGGGACTTAAAGTGAGGATAACGGGAACGGGTAATCAGGGTTATTGTTGATTGGTGAACTTAATAAGTTTATTATTATTGTGGGTTGAAAACCCTATATGCTCACCAGGCTCCCAAGCCTGACCCACTCAGCTTTTTATGTTACAGGTAGTGGACCCCGAGCATAGTCGGAGGACGATGAGAGATTTTTGGATTATAGGCCAGTAGTTGTAAATAACTGTTGAAAGGCTTATAATGTCTTGTTTATGCTTTTGATCTGTATCGGAACATGACATCCCGAGGTCTTGATATGAAATGAAATTATATATTTCTTAAAGAAAGGTTTTGACAAACTTTTATCATATTTTGTTTTGGGGACCAATTCCGCAACATCTTTTAAAAAGATTTCTCTGATTTTATTTTAAAAAGCATAAATTAAATCGGTCTTTTCTGGCCGAGAAATTGGGGATGTCACATTTTATGCTACATGATTTATGATTTTACTTATGACTTTAGATGGTTTATGATTTAATAATGATTTGAAAACGAAATTTTTGGGTCATATTTTTGGGATGTTTCAAGTTGGTATTAGAGCCTTGGTTTGAGGGATTCGGGCACACTTTCGGGTTTGTCTGAACTCAAACTAAGGAAGTGGTATGAAATTTTTAGAAGAAAATCATTTTTACAAAAAGGATTTTGAAAATAGAAAAGAACTTTGAAAAGAGAAAAGGGTGTGGTGCATGCAATCAACCGAGCTCAAGTAAGTACTCCCAAATTACCCATACAAGTTTATGCTATGTTATGATTATCAGCTTTATTAGAACAACATTCTAGATTAGGACTAAGGATCTAGGAAGGATGCCTTATGTGCCTGTTATATGTGTTCATCTTTATAAGAACTGCATGCTAGTACATATTAGTCAGTATGATAGCCAGAGTAGTATATGCTTGATTATGTGTACTCGATGCTCGAATGCTGCTTGCTTTGTGCTTTTAGGAGTCTTAGTTATCTTTTACTAACCAGTAAATGAATATGTTACGTTGCATATTGCGAGGATTAAATAATTTCAGAAGGTTAGGTCTAGCTCTATTGCGCAACTCTTATTTGAGTCCAACTGTTGTAGGGTAGGATCTCTCATTCGAAGAATTATCTACTCTTAGTAATATGTAATAGTTTTCACGAGCTAGTTAGGGGGAGGTAGCAGGGACTTCTTATACAGCTGATAGCGGAGAGTGGGTTGGTGATTAACCTAGGGCAAGCCTAGGAAGAGTTTAGTATGAGATCAGAAGTAGTAGTAGTAGAAGGGACTTGGTGGAGTCGAGGCAGTTCTTGAGGTAAGTACGGATAGATGTGGAAGGTAGTATGGGCCCGCACTACTGAAAGCAGAGGATATGTACTCGAATCAAGGAAGGCTGAGATAAGACCAGGGAACTTGTAGTGTATGTGATCCCTCCAGTTATATTAGTATTCTGACGTTTTTTATGATGTGTTTTCAGAATGGTGGTTTTACGCCCTAGACCAGCTGTTGGTAGTTCAGGTGCCGGAGAGGGATCGGACTCAGGTTCTGGAGCCGGGCAGTTAGATGAGCAGACCAGGTAGTTCATCTCCTCGGTGGTTATGCGCAACATATTAGACCAGACTCCTGTGATTTTTGGATCGGTCAAGGAGGGTATCTTAGAGCTTCTGGATGAGAAGTTGTGCGCTTTCCGCACTGAGATAGCAGCCATGATGGGATCGCGCACATTGAATTTCAGGGAGTTCAGAGCTTGTGGAGCTCCCGACTACCATGGGGCTCGGGACCCCATTGCGAGTACCAGATGGTTGGCGGATGTTGCCAACGCATTCCACACCAGCAGATGTCCTGAGGGGGACAAGGTTAGGCTTGCGTCCTGTCTTCTGAAGGACAGGGCACATGACTGGTGGGAGGAGGTTGGGAGTGCCATTGGTGATGACACAGTATTGGATGCGATGACCTGGAGTGATTTCACGACCAGGCTCAGGGCCGAGTTCGCACCTGTTATTGAGATGCAGCAGCTTTCTAGAGAGTTTCAGGACCTCCAGCAGACGACAGAGACTGTGGCGGAAATTATCGCCAAGTTTAGGGAGAGGGCCCTTCTTGTTCCGCAGTATGTGGTGGACGAGGAGATGAAAAAGGTCCGATATCATGAGATGTTGCGGAGTGATATCCGCCAGTTTGTGAGCCGCTCCAGCTGCAAGACGCTGGAGGACATGATTGCGAGGGCCCGTGAGAGGGAGATTGATCTAGAGATGGAGAGAAAGATGAAGCCAGAGGTGGCGTCTGACGCAGTGGGTTCGGGCAAAAAGCCCAAGGTGTCTGATCACAGGTCTAGGGGCAGCAGAGCCACAGTCGTTGTGGCAAGTGTGGCAGGTTTCACGATGGGGTGTGCAAGGCGGGGAGTTTCGGCTGCTTCAAGTGCGGCCGGACTGGGCATATGAGTAGGGATTGTACAGCTACTACCACTACCACCACCGCAGCATCTGATCTGATTTGCTTCCATTGCAATCAGAGGGGACACAAGAAGTCCCAGTGTCCGAGTCTAGCATCAGTAGGACAGGTGGTGGCACCCGCTCCTACCACATTGAGGATTACAGACGGTCGTCAGGGTCGGGCTGAGGCGCCAGTGGTGAAGAGAAGAGCCTTCCAGTTGACAACAGAGGAGGCACGAGCGACTCCTGATGTGGTTACCGATATGTATTTTCTCCATCCTCTCTTTATTACTTTTGATTATTACTCATGTTTATGTGTTTGTTTATAGGGTCGTTCCTAGTGAACGCCATTTTAACTATGGTATTGTTTGATTCGGGGGCTACCCGATCATTTGTGTCGCTTCCACTTAGCAAGCGATTTAGCAGAGCTCCGGGGAGCTGGATTGCCTACTCGACGTAGAGATAGCGGATGATAGGACTGTCAGGGTCGCAAGATTTCATAGAGGATGTACACTTCGGTTATTTGATGAGCAGTTCTCAGTGGATTTGGTTCCTATTCCCCTGCGAGGGAATAAGGTTATCGTAGGAATGGATTGGTTCAGCCCCAATGGGGCGGTGATCGACTGCGAATAACAGCTAGTGAGGGTTCGTACTCCCAGTGGGGGAGAGTTAGTGATACGGGGCGAGAGACCACAGCGCGAACCGATTCTTTGTTCAGCGGTGAGTGTCACCCCCCCAAACCTGAACGGCGGAAACATTCGGGGGCGAAGGACGTCATGTACAGTATCATAACAATTGAATAGTAAAGAAAGTACACACCACCATAATATATATTTGAATAGTTTACATGATTGTTGTATTACATGTTTCAAATTTCAAATACAATATGATGCTCCAAAAGATGTTACTAACGCCAGAGCATTAGTCCCCAAAAGTAGTTGCTAACCTGGTGTTTAGCGATTTCCTGAGAATGCAAGTTATTTCAAAGAAAAAGTGTCAACAATTAAGTTGGTGAGTTCATGAGTAAATACTTGTGTAACTGTATGCCATTTGAAAGTTTACGTTTGTTTTCCATAAAATCCGATATTTTCTTATAAAAAAAGTTATGAATCATTGTTTGTATGAAAGGAATGTATCGAACCAGGAAAAACCTATATTTTCCTAAAAGTGAGGAGCAGTCTTAAATGCCCAAGACTGTAACTTGTAAGTAAATATGTCATACTTAAAATAATGATGTATAGTTCTATTAGTAAACAAAACTATAAGAAGTTTGTATTTTCACGTAAAAATAACTGTAATATTACTTTTCCCGTAAAAACATAATACCATAATAATTGTTTATCCTGTGAGTTTTCATAACCGTACTATCATGGATTTGCCTATAGCGACGTTCTTCAGGCGTCGAAGCGTTATGATATTTGTCACCCCGCGGACTGTAGCTAACAGTCAGGGCTACAACTTTCATTTAGATACTCAAGGCTAAAAAGTATTTCATTGAAATTTCGCGTTTTACGCTTAACAGTGTTTTACCAGTTTTGTTGCGGATCTTCGATTGGTCATAACTTCTTCGTTATAACTTGGATTTTAGTGTTCTTTATATTTTTGAAAACCTTGTTACGATATCTACCACTTAGTACATTCTCATTGAGATTTTTGAACATTTCATGTTGTCGCTATTTCTATTATCATCTCAATATAGGTTACCATACTTGACTTTTAGGTCATTACATTGATTTGAAATATCGGGTTGTTACATCATCCCCCCGTTAGTGGGAATTTCGTCCCGAATTTATTTAAAAGGTAAGTGTCTATGGACTAGGGAAGAGATGCGGGTACATTTGTTGCATCTGGTCTTCTCGCTCCCAAGTGAATTCAGGTCCCCGCTTAGCATTCCAGCGAACCTTCACTATTGGTATGCGACTCTACTTTGTTCGTTTGATTTCCCTATCCATGATCTCGACGGGTTCTTCCACAAAGTTAAGATTTTCATTTAATTCGATTTCCTAAAGTGGAATTACAAGGGTTTCGTCAGTTAGACACTTCTTTAGATTAGACACGTGAAACACAGGATGTACGTTGTTAAGTTCGAGTGGTAGTTGGAGTCTATAAGCTACTAGACCAATCCTCGCAGTAACTTCGTAGGGTCCAATATACCTTGGGTTTAGTTTTCCTCGCTTCCCAAAGCGTATCATGCCCTTCCAGGGTGACACCTTTAGCAGGACACGGTCACCAACCTGAAATTCCAAGGGTTTTCGTCTCTTGTCGGCGTAGCTCTTTTGCCTGTCCCGTGAGGCTTTCAGTCGTTCACGGATTTGAACGATCTTCTCAATCGTCTCTCTAATGATTTCCGGACCAGTGAGAGTGCTATCAGGGACTAGGCCTCTCGCCAACTGCGTGTCCCCCACTTCCACCCATCACATATGTGATCTGCACTTGTAGCCGTAGAGAGCTTCAAATGGAGCAGTCTTGATGCTAGTGTGATAACTATTGTTATACGAGATTTCGACTAATGGTAATTGGGTGTCCCATGCCTTACCAAAGTCTATTACACAAGCCCGTAACATGTCTTCTAGGGTTTGAATAGTTCTCTCACTCTGTCCGTCAGTTTGTGGGTGGTAGGCTGTACACATGTCTAGCCTAGTTCCCAAGGATTTCTGCAGTGATTTCCAGAATAGTGATGTGAATCTGCTATCTCTGTCCGAGATAATAGATATCGGCACTCCGTGAAGTCTCACGATTTCCCGGATGTAAGTTCTTGTCAGTTTCTCCATCTTATCGGTCTCCTTGATTGGCAAGAAGTGAGCCGACTTGGTTAAACTGTCGACGATCACCCAAATGGTATCGTGACCACCTTGCGTCTTGGGTAGTTTGGTTATGAAATCCATGGCAATCTACTCCCACTTCCACTCCGGTATTTCGGGCTGCTAGAGTAGACCTGAGGGTTTTTGGTGTTCTACCTTGATCTTGGCACAAGTTAAGCACTTGCCAACGTAGGTAGCAATCTCTGCTTTCATGTTTGGCCACCAATAGAGTTGTTTGAGATCCAGATACATCTTATCTGAACCTGGGTGTACGGAGTATCGAGTCTTGTGGGCTTCATTCATGACCACCTCTCTGAATCCACCAAATTTCGATGTCCAGATTCGATCCATGAGATAACGAACTCCGTCACTCTTAATTTCCAGGTTCTTGTCCATTCCTCTAAGTGCTTCACCTGTCATGTTTTCTGGTTTCAAGGCTTCTAGTTGGGCTTCCTTGATTTGCGTTGATAGGCGTGAATGGATTGTCATGGTTAGTGCTTTCACTCTTCGACCCGAGTACTCCTTTCGACTTAGGGCATCCGCCACTACATTGGATTTACCTGGATGATAACGAATTTCACATTCGTAGTCATTGAGTAGTTCGACCCAACGTCGTTGCCTCATATTTAGCTCCTTCTGGTCGAATATGTGTTGAAGGCTCTTGTGGTCCGTGAAGATGGTGCACTTTGTTCCATATAGATAGTGCCTCCAAATCTTCAGGGCGAACACTACTGCCCCAAGCTCTAGGTCATGAGTGGTGTAGTTGACCTCGTGTGTTTTTAGCTGTCATGAGGCGTAAGCAATAACCTTTCCTCGTTGCATCAGCATACAACCCAACCCCTGATTGGACGCATCGCAGTATACTACGAAGTCCTCTGTCCCTTCTGGAAGAGACAAAATGGGTGCGATGCACAAGGCTTGATTTAGAGTTTGAAATGCAGCATCTTGTTTTTCTCCCCAGTTGAATGCCACAACCTTCTGGGTCAGGGAGGTAAGGGGTTTTACGATGCTGGAGAAATTCTGTATGAACCTGCGGTAATAGCCAGCAAGTCCTAGGAATTAGCGAATTTCGGTTGGCGTCTTTGGTGCTGACCAATTGTGGATTGCCTTGATTTTGGAAGGGTCCACGTGGATTCCCTCTTTGCTGACCACGTGACCTAGGAAGTCCACTTTCCTAATCCAAAACTCGCACTTCGAGAACTTTGCGTAAAGCTTCTCTGCTCGTAGTGTCGCCAAGACTTGTCTCAGGTGCTGACCATGTTCTTCTTTACTCCTTGAATAAATAAGTATGTCATCTATGAACACAATCACAAATTTGTCCAGGAACGAACGACATACTCAATTCATTAAGTCCATGAACACGGCGGGTGCATTGGTTAGTCCGAAAGGCATCACTACAAATTCGTAGTGACCGTATCTTGTTCGGAAAGCCGTCTTAGGAATATCACTTTCCAGGACTCGCAGTTGGTGATATCCCGATCTTAGATCGATCTTTGAAAAGTAGTTTGCCCCTTGGAGTTGATCGAATAGATCGTCTATTCGTGGCAGGGGATACCGGTTCTTAATGGTGAGTTTGTGTAGCTCTCGATAGTCGATGCACATTCTGAACGATCCGTCTTTCTTCTTCACGAACAGCATTGGTGCTCCCCAAGGTGAGAAGCTTGGTCTGATGAATCCTTTGTTGAGCAGTTCGTTCAGTTGACTGGATAATTCTTGCATCTCTGCTGGGGCTAAACGATACGATGCTTTGGCTACAGGGGTGGCTCCAGGAACTAAGTCGATTCTGAATTCGACTTGTCTTGTAGGAGGTATTCCTGGAAGATCTTCGGGGAAAACATCTGGAAAATCACAGACGTCAGGCACACTCTTGATGTCTTCTACTCCTCGCTTCACATCTACGACGTGTGCCGAGAACGCATGGCATTCCTTGCGTAATATTTTTGAGCTTTGACGCAAGAGATGATACGAAGATGTGCATTGGGTTTATCGCCATAAATAACAAGGGTTTCTCCATTTGGCAGATTTAGGCGAGCGGCCTTTTCGTAACATAAAATGTCCGCACGATGAGAACTCAGCCAATCCATGCCTATGATCACGTCGAAACTCTTTATTGACACTGGCATGAGGTTGATTGGGAAAGAATTGTCATTTAGCGTGAGGGTACAGTTTAAGTATATTTCTTTAGCGCCTTCTGTCTTTCCGTTAGCCATTTCTACAATGAATGTTTCGCTTAATGATTGGGGTGTTTGTTTGAGTAGATTTTTAAAATTATGGCTCACAAAACTCCTCTCCGCTCCACCATCAAATAGAATGCATGCATAAGAGTTATCGAGGAGAAACGTACCCGTAACCACCGTGGGATCGGCAATGGCTTCCTCTTGGCCCATTGCGAATACTCTGCCCCCTCCACCAGCATTCATGTTGTTTGCTTTTGGACAGTCCCTTCGGAAGTGCCCCGTTGCTCCACACTTGTAACAAGTACGGCCTACTCCGACATTTGGGGCTGGAGCGGCCGGTTGGGTCGGTTCCTTGCAGAAGCGGACAGTGTGTACCTTCCTGGTGCACCTAGTGCAATGCATTTCACGGCAGGGTCCGTGATGATGGAAGTTGCATCTATTGCACTTCGGCAGATTGCCGATGTACGACTTTGTTGGTGCTGGGGTGGTCAGGACAGTGACAGCGTGGGCTGTCACTATTTGTTGTTTCTTAGGGTTTTCCTGTGTGGATTGCCCCTTTCTCTTTTTCCTGGATTTCCTTTGGTTCTCTATCTCCTTCGGTGGTTCAGAAGCAGCGGTAATAGTACCCTGTTTAACACCATGATTAATCAATCGTTGAGCCAAGCGGTTCGCGCTGTCAAACGTGATTGGGTTAGAAGTCAGGACATGCCCTTGGATCTGGGGTGACAATCCCCAAATGTACCTTTCCACCTTCTTCGGTTCTGGGTTTACCATTCCTGGGCACAAGGCTGACAAATCACTGAACCTGGCCGTGTAAGTGGCTAGGTCCGATCCAGTCATCCTTAGGTTCCATAACTCCTGCTCTAACTTTTGGATTTCGCCCCTCGGGCAGTATTCTTCCAGCATCAAGATTTTGAGATCTTCCCAGCTCATGGAATTAGCAACTGGGAGAGATAGGGCTTTCACATGGCCCTTCCACCAGGTGAGGGCTCGATCAGAGAAAGTGCAAGCAGCGAACTTGACTTTGCTTGTCTCCGGGCATGCACAGATCTCGAAGACCGTTTCGGTCTTCTCGAACCATTGCATAAGTGCAATGACTCCTCCTACCCCGTTGAAAGTCTTTGGCTTCGCATTTGAAAATTCTTTGTATGTGCATTCCCTGGTATGACCATGGCCAGTGCCACGATTCAAGTGGTTGGTACTGCTTCCAGCTCCGTCAGCGCCGTTAGAGTTTATTTGAGTAAGAGCAGCTGCTACTGCTGCAGTGATAGCAACCTGTACCATGACGGGATCATATTGTGGAGGTGGTGGCGGTGGTGTTGGTGTTGCATTGTTGACGCGTCTGCCAGATCTGCGATGAGGCATCTTGCTGCCAAAGAATTAACAATGAAAGACAATAAGTCTTTGATGATTGAAAGTCGAGTGTTAAAAAGTTTAACTATTTTAGATTCTTTATGTATTAAGATTCGACTTAACAGTGATTTGTGTTCGATTCATAGTAGTATTTTATGTAATAACAGATAAACTTATGAATTTGAGTGATATCCAAGGAATTAACACACAAAGCAAATACTTTAATAGATATGTATAGCATGAATACATCGTAATGTTGGGAAAATTTGACCTTATCCACAGGTATATTTGCAGGTATGCCTTGGATGACTTGTAGCTCCTTCATTTCCCTTATCTCAGCGAGGGTTGCATCCATTTGACCCTGGAGTGTCCCGGTGTGGATTCGGGTCTCATCATGTAGTTCGTCTAGGCGACATATATTAGAAGTGTTGCTTTGTGCCGTTGCATTGACTTCTCGAATCCGGGTCATCGAGATCCTTGACTAGTCGATTTGGTTAGCTATTTTATCCACGATGACAGGGAGTGCCCTGTCAGCTGAACCTCCATTGCTAACATCGTAGAAGTCTCGGCACATCCCGTATGGAGGGCGCACTCCTTGTTGTCGGCTCCATTGGTGAATGAGGTTTCCCCACATGGGGGTAAGTCCTTGAAAACCTCTCCTGATTGCAGGAGGTCGGACGGCTGGTGGGGGATTGTACACTTCGGGCTCTGTATCGGTCCCCTCTGACTCTTCTTCCATGTGTTCCTCTTCTTCTTCCTCTTCATCCACAATTTCCTCGGGATCCTCATCTGGATCATCTTTCACCCAGCCTCCGTTACCTTGGTTTGGGTAGTAAGGGTCCCCTGGCAGGTGGAATCCTGCCATTGCGTCTGTACGAGAACAGGGATATGAGAATTGTCTAACACTAAAGCATATAAATTTGAACATCCAGGTTAAACTATTGCATTTACAAAATACTACTATAGTATTCTAAATGTTATGTTTGATTCTAAAGATTGTATGTTTGGTAAGTTTTAGACTTGTCGTCCACTGCAAATATTCCCTGACGTATGTTAGTCGGCTCTCGGATAAATATAGTTGATCAGGCTATATTTATCCCAGTCCCGATTACATATTCCAAGGCATACCTGTAGAGCACAACTCATCTATAATACTTCTATATTGTTTTCCTTATGATACTGTTATTGTTATGTAATGTATGCATGTATACTTTTAATAAAACTATATTTTTAAAAGTATGTCTCTAAATCAGAGTGTTTTTGCCCAGTTGTGTTAATAGTTGTATATAAAAAATAAATGGTTTTGATATACTTATTTCACTATAAACAATGCTCTGATACCAATCTGTCACACCCCCAAACCTGAACGACGGAAACATTCGGGGGCGGAGGACGTCATGTACAGTATCATAACAATTGAATAATAAAGAAAGTACACACCACCATAATATATATTTGAAAAGTTTACATGATTATTGTATTACTTGTTTCAAAAGTAAAATACAATATGATGCTCCAAAAGATGTTACTAACGCCAGAGCATTAGTCCCCAAAAGTAGTTGCTAACCTGGTGTTTAGCGATTTCCTGAGAATACAAGTTATTTCAAAGAAAAAGTTTCAACAATTAAGTTGGTGAGTTCATAAGTAAATACTTGTGTAAATGTATTCCATTCGAAAGTTTACGTTTGTTTTCCAGAAAATCCGATATTTTCTTATAAAAAGAGTTATGAATAATTGTTTGTATGAAAGGAATGTATCGAACCAGGAAAAACCTATATTTTCCTAAAAGTGAGGAGCAGTCTTAAATGCCCAAGACTGTAACTTGTAAGTAAATATGTCATACTTAAAATAATGATGTATAGTTCTATTAGTAAACAAAACTATAAGAAGTTTGTATTTTCACGTAAAAATAACTGTAATATTACTTTTCCCGCAAAAACATAATACCATAATAATTGTTTATCATGTGAGTTTTCATAACCGTACTATCATGGATTTGCCTATAGCGGCGTTCTTCAGGCGTCGAAGCGTTATGATATTTGTCACCCCGCAGACTGTAGCTAACAGTCAGGGCGCGGGATCATCAGTCCCGTATAGATCTATACACACTTATCACGTTCTCCAGACAGGAGACTCTGGTTATAAACCTGGGCTTTCTAGTGGTACCTTGATAGGTATAGTGAAGACGAATGACTCACATATTCTCAATTAAGTCACGTATTTTGAAATGTATATGAATGGTTTCTGAAATGAATACCCTTTCTACAGTGTTGACAAAGGCATAATAATGAGTTGTATTTTCTTGTATAAACATAATGTTATAGTTGAAATGGTTACCCTTGGTATGATGTAGTATGCAGATATATAAATAAAACATATTTCTATTTATAAAACATATTGTATCCCATGAGGGTAATGTTGTGATGTGTGATGTTTTGCATGTTAACAACTTCATATGATAGTTATAACAATAGTATGAAAAGTATAGCAAAAGATTGATATTTTTCACACGAATTTAACCGTGTGTTTACTTGTATTCCCCCCCTTAAAAGTGTTTAAAAGTATTTAAAAGTATTTGAAAGTGTAGTAATAGGGATATGAACTCACTTGGTAGAAATGACGATTTGATGAAAACGATACTTTGCTCGGGCAGCACTTCGACCGGAAAGAAGTCGATTTCTCGGAAATCTCGGGGCTTCGAACTTCCGTTAGAGCTTGGATATGAAACCAGGGCGTCAGGGTAGTCTCGAGAGGGTAGATGTACGAAATTTGGGAGAGAAAGTAGTGAATTAGCAACCAAAACCCGGAACCCTTGCATCCTTTTTATAGGGTGCATTTTTGGAGCTCACCTCGTGAGCATGGAGAGGCTCACATCGTGAGTTCGATCTTATCCCTTCCCGTAGACTCGACGTATTATAGCCCGACCCTGGCACCCATCAGTCACTATCTCACGTCGTGAGCTTCTGGCTCACGTCGTGAGTTTCTGACGGTGTGGGGTTTCGTGTCCCGAACTTCGGAAATTCATATCTCTGGCATACGAGCTCTGATTTTTACGTTCGTTATATCCATGCATAGGTGATATTATGCTCTAGAACTCTCGTTTCGACTCCGTCGGCTATTTTTGACTTTATTTTTAATATTATATTTTTAACAGGCCGGGACTGGAAAAGTCCGTTAAAAATCCGTAACTTCCTCATTCGACGTCCGTTCTCGTCTGTCTTTTTACCGTTGCACTAATATTGTTGAGATCTTTGATTCTCGTTAAGGTTGCGTCGGCCAAAAGTCGCTCGATCTCTATTTCGAGTTTTTAGCTGTCTACTGCTATATCTGAAACTTAGAAAAATCATAACTTCCTTATACGAAGTCAGATTTTGACGTTATTTTTATATACGCTTATGGTTTAGTGATATCTACGACTTTCATTTAGATACTGAAGGCGAAAATGTATTTTATTGAAATTTCGCATTTTACGCTTAACAATGTTTTTCCGGTTTTGTTGCGGATCTTCGATTGGTCATAACTTCTTCGTTATAACTCGGATTTTAGTGTTCTTTATATTTTTGAAAACCTTGTTACGATATCTACCACTTAGTACATTCTCATTGAGATTTTTGAACATTTCATGTTGTCGCTATTTCTATTATCATCTTAATATAGGTTACCATACTTGACTTTTAGGTCATTACATTGATTTGAAATATCGGGTTGTTACAGCGAGAGCGAGGCACTACTTTCAGCAGGGTTGCACAGGATACGTCGCCTATGTCATGGATACCCGAGATAAGGGTAAGGCGACAGTCGATGATGTACCACTGGTGCGAGAGTACCCGGACGTATTCCCGAAAGATTTGCCTGGGATACCTCCGGAGAGATAGGTGGACTTCCGGATCGACCTGGTCCCTGGTGCGGCTCCGATAGCTAAGGCACCCTATCTGTTGGCTCCTCCCGAGATGCAGGAGTTCTCTATGCAGCTGCAGGAGCTGCTAGACATGGGTTTTATTAGGCCGAGCAGTTCGCCATGGGGAGCCCCGATCCTGTTTGTAAAGAAGAAGGACGGGTCGCACCGTATGTGCATAGATTACTGGGAGTTAAACAAGGTAACGGTGAAGAACCATTACCCACTCTCGAGGATAGATGATTTGTTCGACTAGCTTCAGGGAGCATCTTGGTTCTCCAAGCTTGATCTACGGTCCGGATATCACCAGATGCGGGTCAGAGATGACGACATTCAGAAGACCGCTTTTAGGACCCGCTATGTTCATTATGAGTTTGTGGTGATGCCGTTTGGGCTCACTAATGCTCCAGCCGCGTTCATGGACCTCATGAACTGCGTGTGCAGACCGATGCTGGATCGGTCTGTAAAAGTATTCATTGACGACATCTTGGTTTACTCCAAGACTTAGGAGAAACATGAGGAGCACCTGAGGGAGGTGCTAGAGACACTGAGGAGGGAGATACTTTTCGCGAAGTTCTCCAAGTGTGAGTTCTGGTTGCGCGAGGTGCAGTTTCTTGGGCACCTCGTCAACCAGAAGGGTATTTTGGTAGATCCAGCCAAGATAGAGGTCGTGATGCTGTGGGAGATTCCGAGGTCTCCATCTGAGATTCGGAGTTTCCTGGGTCTGGCAGGGTATTACAGGAGGTTTATCCAGGATTTCACCAAGATAGCATTTCCGTTGACCCGACTGACCAAGAAGTCGGTGGTATTTCGTTGGGGTTCTGAGCAGCAAACAACCTTTGAGACGCTCAGACAGCGATTGTGTGAGGCGCCGATTCTCACCCTGCCAGAGGGAGTAGATGACTTCGTAGTCTACTGTGACGCTTCGATCACAGGTATGGGAGCAGTATTGATGCAACGAGGTCATGTGATAGCTTACGCTTCGAGGCAGCTGAAGCCTCACGAGGCTAACTATCCCACGCATGATTTGGAGCTGGGGGCTGTGGTGGTCGCCCTCAAGATTTGGCGGCATTACCTATACGGGGTCCGGTGTACCATTTACACGGACCATAAGAGTTTGAGGTACCTCATGGATCAGCCGAATCTGAACATGAGGCAGCGTCGGTGGTTAGACGTGGTGAAGGATTACGATTGTGAGATCCTTTACCACCCGGGCAAGGCCAATGTAGTGGCTGATGCCCTGAGCCGCAAGGAGGTGGCGGCCCCGATCCGAGATATCTGTTTGCGGATGATAGTGATTACTCTACTGCTGGAGCAGATTAGGGAGGCACAGGTTGAGGGCCTGAAGGAGGAGCGACAGAAGTGCGAGAGGATTATGGGCCGAGTAGCTTCGTTTGATTATGATAGCCGAGGATTGTTGACCCTGCATGGGAGGGTCTGGGTACCATACTGGGGCGGAGTACGGCAGGTATTGATGGATGAGGCCCACAAGTCCCGGTTCTCCATCCATCCAGGGGTGACGAAGATGTACAGAGATCTTCGACTCGATTACTGGTGGCCCTGCATAAAGCGAGACGTAGCTTGGTACGTGGAGAGATGCCTAACCTGCAGGAAGGTCAAAGCAGAACACCAGATGCCTCACGGTAAGATGCAGCCGTTAGACATTCCCGTGTGGAAATGGGAGGATATCACTATGAATTTCATTACTAAGCTCCCCAGGACTGCACGTGGGGTCGATTCGATATGGGTCATCGTGGATCGGTTGACCAAGAGCGCTCATTTCATACCGATCCAGGAGAGCATCTCGGTCGAGAAGTTGGCCGAGATTTATGTGCGAGAGATAGTGACACGTCATGGAGTGCCTGTCTCGGTGGTGTCAGACCGAGATGTCGGTTTTACTTCTAGGTTTTGGAAGCGGTTTCACGACGAGATGGGTACTCGTCTCCATTTCAACACCGCTTTCCACCCTTAAACGGACGGTCAGAGCGAGAGGATGATTCAGACTCTCGAGGACATGCCACGCGCATGCGTGTTAGATTTCGGTGGCAGTTGGGATACGTATCTTCCGTTAGCGGAATTTTCGTTTAACAACAGTTACCATGCCAGCATAGATCGACCTCCCTTTGAGATGCTCTATGGGAGGAAGTGTAGGACCCCAATTTTTTGGGGTGAGGTCGGTCAGAGGGTAATGGGGAGTACGGAGGTAGTACTCAAGACCACGGAGCGGATTCAGCAAGTCCAGATCAGGCTCCAGACTGCTCAGAGTCGGCAGAAGAGTTACGCCGACAAGCGGCGTTCGGACTTGGAGTTTCAGGTGGGCGATATGGTCCTCCTGAAAGTGTCACCCTGGAAGGGTGTTATCAGGTTTTGGAAGCGGGGCAAGCTGGGCCCCAGGTTCATTGGTCTGTTTAGGGTTTTGGCCCGGGTGGGTTGGGTTGCTTGCCGGTTAGATCTTCCAGCAGAGCTTAGCCAAATCCACAACACTTTCCACGTTTCCCAGCTACGGAAGTGCTTGGTGGATGATTCAGCAGTGGTACCCTTAGAGGATATTCAGGTTGATGATAGCCTGAATAACATAGAGAGACCGGTGGCGATTCTGGATCGCAAGACTAAGGAGCTGAGGAACAAAAGGGTCGAGCTAGTAAAGGTGCAGTGGCAGCACCGCAAGGGTTCAGAGTAGACGTGGGAGTCCGAGGAGGAGATTAGGGAGCATTACCCGGAGTTGTTCCTGGATGCGGCAGCAGCAGCAGCAACAGACTTCGAGGACGAAGTCAGATTCAAGTGGGGGTGATTTGTAACACCCGTTCCTCGAGGTATTACTTAATTTATTGAGTTAATAATTGTTTTGGACTATCACTTGGACAATGGATTCATTTGGAGTGGACTTAGGAATTGGGCCAAGAAGATGGGCCGCCCATAAGTCGTACGTCGGGCGTAACCTGGCGTACACGGGGCGTAATGTCCATTAGATTCGAGGGACGCAAGTACGTATGCCCGACGTACCAAGAGGTACGCCCAGCGTACGAGGGCAGATGCTAAACCCTAATTTTAGGGTTAAGGACCTATAAACACATCATTATAGCCTCCTCTTTTGGCCTCCTCACATGTCCATCACCCTCAGAGAAACCCTAACTCGTTCATACTCTTCCGTGTGTGTGTGTGTTTGACATTTTGAGCTTATTTTGGCAAAGAAGGGCTTGGAAGAAGAAAGGAAAGGTTGGAGAAGAAGCCCTTGAGTATCTTGAGCTCAAGGATCTGGAACAAGCTCACCATTTGGCACCAAGAGGAGGTATAAAGCTCCCACCTTTCCTCCTCAAAGTCTAGATCTAGGGTTTTGAAGATTTGGACCTTTTTAGGTCCAAAGATTTGATCTTGACCTTGCAACTTCGATTTTGAGCTTAGGGTTGCCACCCTTGAAGCAGAATGAGTTCCTTTAGCCATAAAGTTGAAAGCATTGAGGCTTTTCTGAAGCCATGCAAGAGATCTAGCCATTTTTATGGGAGTTCATTGTTATTCTTAGTGTTGGGCTCATTTGGTGGGTTGCAAGCCACCAAGTGATCAACTTTAAATGTTATGACGAAGCATGGGACTCAGATCTGTAGTTTAGACGTAGGGTCTTAAGTTGTTTTTTGAGAAAAGTGCTTAACAGGAGAGTACGATTGGCGTACATGCCGGTACGCGCAGCATACATGCCTTTTCAGCACTACGCGCAACGTACATAGAGGTACGCCCAGCATACGCTCAGACAGTGGACTTTTGTTATTGGGCCTTGGTTTGGGCCAAGACCTGGATATAGTAGTAATGGGCTGCGATGGGCCTTTAAGAGTCAGTTAAGGGCCTAAGGATTAGTAGGCTTGGTAGGAAAGCCCATTTGAAGAGTTGGGCCCAATTTAGAAAATTGGGCCATTTTCGGGACTTAATGGGCCTTAGTGAGGAATAGAAAGGATTGGGCCTAAGTCATGGCCCAAAATAGATCGGAGGGGTAAAATAGTCATTTTACCCATGGGAGAGTCATCAGTTTTTGACTAAATGTTTATTTGGTCATTGTAGCCGGGGAGTAGTTGGAGCAGCCGACGGTGTCACCTTTGCACGAGTAATCAACAGTCAGTTTGAGAGGTGAGTTTCCTTCCAGTAGGAACGGTTCTACGACCACAATGCCGACCCGTTCAGATGATAGTAGTTCCGGACTTCGGTCCGATGCCGGGGCGGTCCCGAGAAGTAGTTATGTATGCTTGATGTCTTCGTGATTCATGCATGTTTATGATATGTGTTATATGTTCCGGGCTCCGGTCCGATGCCGGGCAAGCCCGATGCAGTATATGTGATTATGTTATATGTTCATGTTTATGTTATGTTCAGTTTATTCCGGACATCGGTCCGATGCCGGGTGGGGCCCGATGCAGTGGGCGGGGACCAAGTCATTGCGGACTTCGGTCCGATGCCGGGCAGGGCCCGATGCAGTCGACCTGGCCCAATTTATGCCGGACTTCGATCCGATGCCGGGAGGGGCCCGATGTAGTGGGCAAGGCCCAGTATGTGTTATATGTGTCATTGTATGGTATGTGGTAGTTTGGGGGAGCTCACTAAGCTTCGTGCTTACAGTTTTCAGTTTTGGTTTCAGGTACTTCCACTAGCAAAGGGAAGGGCTCGGGATGATCGCATGGCACACACCATAGTCACAGCCTGGGAGTTTACTCTGATGTTTGTTATGAGATTTTGATTTGAGACAGATACTATGATGTTTTATGTTACATGTTTACGATTTTAGTTATGACTTTGGATGGTTTATGATTTAATAATGATTTGAAAACGAAATTTTTGGGTCATATTTTTGGGATGTTTCACATGTGAAACAACTAGTGTTAGTTATAATTGATCAAGATGCAGCAGTAAAAGAAGTTGTTGAATCCGTATTTTCCAATTCAAAACAAAGATTGTGTATGTAACATATTATGAAAAAACTTCAAGCAAAGGTATATTTTTATTTTTGATGTTTATTATATTAGTCGCATGCGGATATTACTTGTGCATTTGTCAAACTAATTTTTTAACTTTTAATCATATGTGAATAATACAGGTAATTGTCGATTTCCTGAAAAACATAGATTTTAGAAAAAGATTCAACAAACTTGTTTTGAATGTCTATTTGGAGCCTGATGTATTTAAGAGAAAATAGGAGTTGTTGATTAGTAAATTTAGTATTGAGGATAAGAGGCGGTTCATAGATATGTTTGGAATTCGGAATTTTTGGATACCTGCATTTTTCAAGGAAATGCCAATGTGTGAGTTGATAAAGACAACATCAAGATCAGACAAAATCAATTCTTTTTTCAACTCATACTCAGAAAGTGATAATTACCTTGTAAGGTCTCACCTGATTATATGATGAGTCAAACACATTACACGCTGATCACCAGTGCCAACGCCAACTCCAAAATGATCAACGTCAGCGTTAACTCCATGGTCTTAGTAATCTTTGTATATTAGGTAGTTATATGTTGTATATATAGAATAGATATCTGATCCATAATCTTTGTGATTAGGATCAAACCTTTAAATAGATCAGTTTATATTTAGAATAGAATCAATCCCTTAATTGAAGGGATTCTCTAGAATAGTTAGTATATAATCAACATTAGGGTGAAACCATAATGTACGACTCGGTGCCGTTAATGTCTTGGTGACCGTCTTTATGACCTTCATTCTCTTGGTGAGAACATCCTTTTTTAGTGAAAGCGTGTTTGTGATTATCTTGTTCTTCGTTCTTTGTTTGTTCTTCGTTATTCATACTTGAGTGTATCCGATCTATACAAACCTTCAATTGGTATCGAAGCGGGTTTTCTGATACACTCAAGATTTAGAAGTTGAAGCATTTTTCATAAACTTGAAAATCAGATGAAGAAGAAGAAGAAAAGAGTTCAGACATCTAAAGTTAATGTCTCCTTTTCAGATAATTTTTTTTTCCAAAAATGAGGTATGTTATAAAAACCAATCTTGAATGGGTTCCCAAGATTTCTTGTTAATTTCTGAAATCTGAGAGAAATGTTAAATTTCACAAACGTATATATGTGGTTCTCTTTCTTTCTGATCAAAGATAAAAAAAAAGTTATGTCTATTGTTGTAGCATCCCGATGATGAGGTATTTCCAAATTTAAACCTTAAGTATAAAGACTTATAGTATTTATCCCTTGTGCATGAGAAAGTTTGTAAAATGGCCAATAGTGGCATTTTTGTAATTTCAGGCCGAAGGTTCGTACGCTGGGTGTACGCTATGTACGCTAGGCGTACATGCGCGAGACTAGTACGTTGGGCGTACATTGCGTACGCAAGGCGTACGTGCGAAGGTTTTAAACCCTAAATTTTAGGGTTTGGACCATATTTAAACATCATTATGGCCTCCAACCTCATCTCTCATCAGCATACAACACCTCCAATCGATTTTAGCAAACCCTAGCCACTTGTTTGAGCATTCTTGACCTTTGTGGGTGTTTTTGGTGGTCTTGAAGGAGAAAGAAGGAAGTAGAACCACCTTGGAAGCTTAAAGGAGCCTTGGATCTGGGATCTTCACCTCTCTAGCAACCTCCAAGAGGTATAAAGTTTCAAACATGGCTTGTATTTCATTAGATCTTGCTAAGTCCTTGATTCATGAGAATTTTGTCCTAAGTCTTGACCTTTTTGGAGTATGGCATGCTCTTGTACATTCTACCTGTCCTTTCAGATGTTTTGAGGGTTTTAGAAGCATAAAAATAGGGTATTGGCTCTTAATCCCTTTCCATGCATGTGTTTGATTGTCTTAATGGGTTAAGAGGATGGAGTTTTTAGCATTTAGCACTTATTGGCCATGCAAGACCATAAAGTTGGAAACTTTATGGTCAAGGATGATATTTGGGACTTGAATTTGCATTTTGGTCGTAATAGCTTAAGTATTAAGCTCTTAATTCATTAAGGAGAAGTCCAGCTGCATACGTTGGGCGTACCAATTAGTACGCTACGCGTGTACAGTTCAAGCCCCAACTCTTCAGACAGCAAGTACCCCCGCGTACATCCGAAGTACGCCCCCGTCTACAAGGGTTGAGTTGACTCGGCTGATTTCATTGATTTTGACTGACTTTGACCAAGGGTATTTTGGGAAATTGATATTAATTTAGATTACGAAATGTTTTGATTATTAGGATTCGGGTAGAGCCGGTTGTCAGAGCAGAGATTCATTTAGACTGTTTTCGGATTGAGAGGTGAGTTTTCGTCAATGTACTTATGGGTTGAAGGCACCAAGGCCAGCCCATTAGATTAGATATCCTATTTTTTGTATGTTGTTATGTTGAGATATGTGTATACTATGTATGCGATTAGACTGGTAGATCTGTAGGACTACCTTTGTTGCTAATTATTATGATAATGTTTATATCGACATGTTATGGTTATGGTTTACTGGGTTGAGGCAGACCAGTTGACACTAAATCCAAGACACCCAAGGAGGCCTGAATAGACTGAAGGCCTGCGTGGCTATCCAGTCAGGCCGAAGGCCCAGAGAATGGTCCAGATAGGCTAAAGGCCCGTTGAGGCGGTCCAGTCATGCTGAAGGCTTTGTATGCATGCTATTGTTTGTTATGTTTATGTGGTGGTACTTTGGGGGAACTCACTAAGCATTAGCTTACAGTTTCATTTTGTTTTAGGTACTTCTAAGGACCGTGGAAAGGCGAAGGCGTGACCGTACACATCCTTAGTTTTATGATGTTGGATCTTGGGAGACTCTGATTTTAAATAATGGTTTTGGGAACAATGGTTATGTAAACACTTTTTGAGTAAATGGGTTGTTATTTGTTTTGATTTTTGAACGTTACAATTGTCTATTGTTATCTGCTCTTAATTGATTTTAGCAGAAGATATGATATTGTGCAAAAGTATTTTTTTGATAAACTATTTTTGTTTATTGAACGAAAGTAGGGGTGATGTTATTTAATCATTAAGGTTAGCTTTATATTTAACAATATAGTTGTTGACCTGATGTATGTGTTGACATATTTAACATGCATCTCAGAAGATTTGACAATTCTTATGGTCAAGAAAATGTTATTGTATCTCATCATTTGTGATTATTGTCACATACAACAACTGTATACAGGAAAAAGAACAAGCATTATTCTTGCAGAATCATGTAACATCCAATAATCTACAGGGGTTGTCTACTTTTGCTTGTTGAAAAGAAAAGCTTTCTTAATAAGTGTCAAGGGCAGGTGTCTCTTCCGTAAAGCACTGTCATGAATATGAAAAAGCATGGTTATTTGGTCACCTATCAAGAGGACTAAAGGTGCAATGTTTCCCTCATCTTGAAGTATGTTACAAAAGTAAAAGTCAAAAGATTCAAACATGTTTGTCTCCATTTCCTGTTGCCATTATCTGTCAAGGGAATTTTCGTCAGTTTGTCACAAGACAATAATCTAAGGTAGTGTTTGTTTTTTGTCTGCAGATCTACGTGGACTCTTCTGTCTACGCCGCGCAGACCACGCGCAGACATTAGCCTTCGCAGACTATTTGTTTTTTTGAAGACTGCAGACCTAAAAATGTCTGCGCGCCCTCTTCTTGGCGCAGATGTGGACCAGAGTCTTCTAACATCTTCAAATATCTTCTAGCCTAAAAAAACATATATATCTTTATTTTTTTTAAGTTTATTTTAATTTATATTTTTTCCAACTTTATTAATGATAAACAATTTGAAAGAAAAATTACAAAACTTAAAAAAAAACGTTCAACGATACAAATTTGATATTTTTGAGAAATTTATAAATAAAGATTTATTACAATAATAGTCGTTGAAGTTGTTTATATAAATATGAAAAAAAAATCATAATATATTCTTATATTTTTTTGCCAAATTTTGTAAAACATTATTTAATACAGTATCGTCAATTTCTCGAGAAAATATTTATGGTACATTTTTAATGGATTTAATAGAAAAAATCGAAGTTTATTTCCATCCCAAAGTTTTTGGTTTTTATCTGTCACACCCCAAAACCGGAACGGCGGAAACGTTCGGGGGTGGAGGACGTCATGTTTAGTATCACAAGACATGCATCATAGTAATCAAAGTAATAAACAACCATTTCATTAGAAAAAAAATGTTTACAAAGTATGTGGTTCACATAACATAGACTACAAAGTAAATAACAAAACAAGACATGAAGCTATACTGCTCCATCTTCTGAATCCCAGTGCCCGTACCTGTCTACTGGTCTCCTGAGAATACAAGTTATTTTGAAAGAGTAGATCAGCATTTAAGCTGGTGAGTTCATAAGATTTTAGTGATGAAAGTAAGTTGAAAGTTCTTTTAGAAAAGTTCGCCTATTCCTCCAGAAAATCCTATATTTCCTGCTTTGATGAAAGATAAGTAAAAATGACTCTACAATCCTTTCTATGAGTACTAAATGGATACAAGTTATATAAAACCCAGAGTAAACAAACAATCGATTGTGTGTATCTGCCCTAAGCCCACAACCAAACAAGGAACAGGAAATGAGGCGGAAGGCACACAGCCCATTGGTTGTTAGATCATTGTTGTATATAACCCTGGCGTATTCACTTGGTACTCACGGAGTTAACTGTAATAGTTCCTTTATATTTGATGAAAATATTCCTTAAGAAAAACCCTTATTTTCTCTACTAAAAATGGTAACCACAATAGTTCCTTCTATAATCACTTAGTTTGTACTAGTTATATATGATCTAATATCGAACGGATAGTTAATTGTGTGAATCTGCCCTAAGCCCACAACCAAACAAGGAACAGGAAGTAAGGCGGAAATCACACATCCAACTACCTATCGGATATTAATTATATATAACCCTGATGTATAAACTAATGTATTATAGAACTAACCACTTAAGGTCCTTTAAGTTATACTGGTTTAATAAAATGGATTAAACCCTTGTCTTATTTAGTAAAATTGGTAACAACAATAGTTCCTTCTATAATCACTTAGTTCATACTAGCTATATATAATCTAATATCGAACGGATAGTTAATTGTGTGAATCTGCCCTAAGCCCACAACCAAACAAGGAACAGGAAGTAAGGCGGAAATCACATATCCAACTACCTATCGGATATTAATTATATATAACCCTGATGTATAAACTAAGGTATTATAGAATTAACCACCAAAGGTCCTTTTTCTGATAAGTTTCTAGTTTAGCCTTCTACATGTTCTAAATGAAAAGTATATTCTTGTACTAGAAAACGATGTATTAAATTTGTATACTATGACCTAACCTATACCTGGTACCCCTTATGATTATTTAGTGTATACGAAATATATATATATATATATATATATATATATATATATATATATATATATATATATATATATATATATATATATAGCTAAGATCGAATAGATAGTAGACTGGGTGCATCTGCTCTAAGCCCACAACCAAACAAGGAACATGAAATGAAGCGGAAAGCACACATCCTACTATCTGTCGGACCCGATTAATATATATCCCTGATGGATGCACTAAGGAATCATAAAGTTAGCATTATAGGCCCCTTTCTAAGTTAATGTACTAGGAAGTTATGTGTTTTATTTAATATTGTCCGGTACTTTGTAGATGTACCCCATATATATATATATATATATATATATATATATATATATATATATATATATATATACATATATATATATATATATATATATATATATATATATATATATATATATATATAAATCATGACATATTGTAGATGCACCATATATATATATATATATATACACATATATCCTTATACCACTTTTATTATCATCTTTTGTTTAGAACAATGAGTTAATGATCATTGGTATAATTTTGTTAATCATGATTTGTTCTTCTGTTATAGTATGTTGTATGTTCCTCCCTGTTTCTCTTTATAGTATGTTCCTCCCTGTCCTAGTTATAGTATGTACTGAACCCCTAAACTATACCTATTATAGTTTACTAGCATGTTTACTTGGACTGTTACTAACTTGAATAAAAGTCTCATTTATCTACTGAGTTATGACTGTACATTAAAAACGAAGTTTTATAAACTATAAAGTAACATAACTTAAAAAGTGTTTTTGAAACGGTTTTGATCACTTATTAAGCATAAGAAATCCTTTGAAAGATGTTTATAACAAACATTTACACAATTATCAATTGTGTTCAACTTGTATTCCCCCCCCCCCCTTAAAATCATTAAAACAGTTTAACAGATTGATTAGGGGTATGAACTCACCTTATGTGGGTGATTCAAATGAATATGCGCGTAAGGATGAGAAGTTCCACGAATGAAGTCCCGAGACACAAACGAGTCCTAAATGACATATAATGGCATATATTGGCATGAATATTGTGTTTAGAAGCAACCACATGCAAGGAAACACTTTTAGGGACTAGGAAACACTTGGACCAAGTGTTAGAATCACATGTGATTCATCTAAGGGGAGTGTACAGCCACTAAAAGGAGTGTGCAGCCATGGGTGTGCTGCCATGGAGTGTACGACCATACACTCATGGTAACAAGTGAACAAAAGTGTGTTTGAATGATAGGGAAGCTTGTGGGACTATTGCTCAACAAGGATGTGAACTAGAATTGCATTTTTGGAGGCCCTTTAGGGGTGTTTTGAGGGGTGTACGGCCACACATGGGTGTACGGCTGTACACTCCTTTTGATCTTGAGTTTTGGTCGTTTTTAGGGTGTTAATCAAGTGTTCCTAACATGTACTAAGCATAGGGAAGGAGTACTTACTATTTGGAGGCTCAAGAGGGCTCACAATCACCAAGAACAAGTGTGTGTTCTTGGTGAAATGGATGAAGATTTGAAGATCTACCCAAAAGATGATTTGCATGGATGAAATCAAGGGTGTTACCAGGTTAAGAAGGATAACAACAAATCAAAACAGAAGAAAGGCTTACATTCTTGAAGATCGGGGTGAAAAGCTTGATGATAGTTGAGAGAGAAATCGATGTTCTTGACTTGGAAACTGAGGAAATGGCTTAGAAATGGAAGGATATCACTCTTATGGAGGGGGTGTACGGCCAACATGGGTGTACGGCCACACACTCATGTGTACGGCCGTACACTCCCTCTAATGGAGTGTTCGGCTCGATTTCAACGCGAAGAACTTTAGCTGATACATCCGTAAAGCCAATGCTTGAATGTACTGAGCTTTGAACCTTTAAACAGACTTTAAACAAGGCTAAAAGATAGCAGAAATGAGTCTGGCACACGGTTGAATTGAATGGCTAAACTTACAAGGCAAAGATTATCGGGTTGTTACATCATCCCCCCGTTAGATGGAATTTCGTCCTGAAATTAGCTTTCTTAGCAGTACTACTGGGGTTGTGCTCCTCTGATTGGTAGAATACCCACTCGTAGACCTGGCAACTTTGCCCTAATGTCCATGATAGGATTCATACTTGGTCCATCTATCATTACCTCGTGTATACAAGTCGTATATAATTAAGATTAGTTAGACGGTCGGATGTGCGACTCTGCCCCAGGTCCACAACCAAACAAGGAACAGGAGATAGGGCAGAAGCACACATACTAAATCTACGTAATCATAATCATATACCACCCTCGCGTATACACTGAATAGTGATAGGTGGGCTGTATTCGTCCTTATCCTCTGTGCTCGAACTTGGTCTGCTGGACGAGTGGTATTTCGTGACGGTCTATGGAACATACGGTGGCAAGGCTTTGGAGGGCAAAGTACTCTTCGCACGAGTACTTCGGGGTTTAGAATATGAAGGACAAAACTGAGGTCTAGGTCGGACTGTCGTTACGAATGACGAAGGTTTCGTGAATTTGACAGTCTAGGCGATGGAAACATATGAACTTCGTATGGTGAGGACCACGCGAACTCATGACGAACGATAGCAACGGACTCTTTACTGAACAAAAGTTTGGCCGATTTGAAAGAAACGTCTGTTATACGATGATGTACCCCTAATGTGTTCGACAATGTACTCTTTGTATACTTTGTAGTGCTTTCTGTTTTCCCCTTGATGCTAACACTTCTACGTATCGTACCGCGATGAGCGAGTACATACCGTGAAAGTGCTTTGATGACTAATGTTGATACTTTATACTACGATCCTCCTCGGTACCACTATGATCGCCTGTCATATACAAGTCATGAATAATTAAGATGAATAAGAGGGTCGACTGAGTAGCTCTGCCCCAAATCCACAACCAAACAAGGAACATGAATTAGGGCGGAATCACTCACTTTAGGTCTGCAAAATCTTAGCTATGCACAACCCTGATGTACATACTCAGCCATCATAGCTTCTCTGAACGGATCTTTTAGTTCTCTTGAATACTGTGACTTGTTTCAATAAGTGAGTTATTATAATTACTTTTAAATGTTTCCCCCAAGTTTTAATCTTATATAAATATAAATTAATTTTTAAAGTAATTCTTTAACTCAAAAACGTACCGCTGCTCGTTGGCGACTCCGGGGTTGATTCTCCTGCGGTGATCATCAGAATTCGTCCATCCGCTCCTGAGTTCTTTGTAATCGGGCAGTCTCTCTCGTAGTGTCCAGTCTTACCACAGCCATAGCAGGCTTGGTTTTCTTGCTCTCCGGGGTAACCATCCCGGGGCATAGTGTTGCTAGGTCGCTAAACCTGTCAGTGTAGGTCACTGTGTCTGAGCCGACCATAGTATGCTCCCACAGCTCTTGTTGCAGCTTTTGAACTTCTCCCCTCGGGCAGTATTCTTCCACCATCAACTCTTTTAGGTTTTCCCAACCTATTGAGTTAGCCACTGATAGGGTCAGTGACTTAACATGGCTACTCCACCATGTCAGGGCTCTGTCGGAGAAGGTGCGGGCAGCAAACTTCACTTTGCTCCCTTCTGAGCACGAACAGATTTCGAAGACCGAATCTGTTTTCTCGAACCATCGCATCAGAGCGATGACTCCACCATTTCCATTAAAGGAATTGGGTTTGCAGTTCATGAAGTCCTTGTACGAACACTCCCTTGGGTGTTCGTGAGAATCTCCGGGGTTGGCTAAGTGGGTACCGCTACCAGATCCGAAGGTACCACTTTCGCCGAAGTGACCTAGAGCAGTTGCCACTGCGGTGGATATCGCTACTTGGAGAGCAGCAGGATCGAATTGTGGCGGAGGTAGTGGCGGTTGAGTTGGAGTTATCGGAGTAGTGCGTCTGTTTGATCTGCGAGGAGGCATCTTTGCTAAAAGAATACAAAGATGAGATGGAAAAAGTCTATAGTAGTGGGTTATAAGCCAAAATCTGAAAGACGAGGTTATCCTAGTTCTGAGTGTATCGGGACCTGACTTCCACAGGGTTCTGGAAACAATTCATAAGAGTCTATACCAAATAAACATTATGAATTAGAAATGGCTATCCTCGAATGAATATCTGTGACCTGAATAACTGTTACCAGTTGCATGTAAAGAAAATAATCCTAACACATAGCGTGAGCAGTGTTTCCACTTAACTTATTAAGTTAACCAAGATTATTATTTATTTGTGCGACGCATAAGACGTTTTGGTTACCTCGGTTGATCCTTCTTTGAAAACTTCTCATGAACTTGCTCTTGTTCCTCCTTGACTCTTCTGTTGCCCGCTATGAGGAAATGGTTACATCTATGTGGGTTTGTTGTACGAGAAGGGAAGTGTCTAAAGAATCTATGAGATTTAAGTGAAACATTATGGGGTGATCCTTACAGAGTCCTTCTATAATTGCACAATGTATACAAGTTGTATATAATTTAAGATTACATAGACCTTCGAATAAGTGATCCTACTTCAAAACCACAACCAAGCAAGGAACAGGTAGTGAAGCGTAAATCACAAATTCTAAGTCTATAAAATCTCAATTATATAAAACATTGGGAGTATACATTGCAAGATTATAGACCTATCTGTAAGGGTCTTTTAAGTTATCACATAAGTTATTTATATAGTGCCTAAAATACTCCTATAGTATTTTTAATGTAATGAACTTGGTATGTTTTAAACTTGTTATCGTTTTATAGTATCATAAAATACTCCCATAGTATCTTATCCTTACGTTCTGATCTAGAATTCCCTTGAATAGAGTTAGGTAAGTTTTAAGACTGTTGCAACACCACATCACTCCCAAACACATGTCGGTCACATCTCGAATGAATATAGTTGATCAGGCTATATTGATCCTAGCTGTGATTACATAACTGTCCAGCTTTGACCGCAGTGTTCAACCTTTAAATACTTCTGTTCTGTTCTTCTTGTGATACTTGTTCTAGTATGTATATATGTATAAGCACGTATGTATACTTTTATAAGGTATCATTATATATTAAAAAAATATATTATTATCCAGAGCTCTTCGGCCCCATTGTATTTATAGTTGTATATCATTTTTCGGTTGATATACTTAGTTCACTATAAACAATGCTCTGATACCAATCTATCACACCCCAAAACCGGAACGGCGGAAACGTTCGGGGGTGGAGGACGTCATGTTTAGTATCACAAGACATGCATCATAGTAATCAAAGTAATAAACAACCATTTCATTAGAAAGAAAGTGTTTACAAAGTATGTGGTTCACATAACATAGACTACAAAGTAAATAACAAAACAAGACATGAAGCTATACTGCTCCATCTTCTGAATCCCAGTGTGCGTACCTATCTACTGGTCTCCTGAGAATACAAGTTATTTTGAAAGAGTAGATCAGCATTTAAGCTGGTGAGTTCATAAGATTTTAGTGATGAAAGTAAGTTGAAAGTTCTTTTAGAAAAGTTCGTCTGTTCCTCCAGAAAATCCTATATTTCCTGCTTTGATGAAAGATAAGTAAAAATGACTCTACAATCCTTTCTATGAGTACTAAATGGATACAAGTTATATAAAACCCAGAGTAAACAAACAATCGATTGTGTGTATCTGCCCTAAGCCCACAATCAACAAGGAACAGGAAATGAGGCGGAAGGCACACAGCCCATTGGTTGTTAGATCATCGTTGTATATAACCCTGGCGTATTCACTTGGTACTCACGGAGTTAACTGTAATAGTTCCTTTATATTTGATGAAAACATTCTTTAAGAAAAACCCTTATTTTCCTTAGTAAAAATGGTAACCACGATAGTTCCTTCTATAATCACTTAGTTTGTACTAGCTATATATAATCTAATATCGAACGGATAGTTAATTGTGTGAATCTGCCCTAAGCCCACAACCAAACAAGGAACAGGAAGTAAGGCGGAAATCACACATCCAACTACCTATCGGATATTAATTATATATAACCCTGATGTATAAACTAAGGTATTATAGAATTAACCACCAAAGGTCCTTTTTCTAATAAGTTTCTAGTTTAGCCTTCTATATGTTCTAACTGAAAAGTATATTCTTGTACTAGAAAACGATGTATTAAATTTGTATACTATGACCTAACCTATACCTGGTACCCCTTATGATTACTTAGTGTATACGGAATATATATATATAGCTAAGATCGAATAGATAGTAGACTGGGTGCATCTGCTCTAAGCCCACAACCAAACAAGGAACAGGAAATGAAGCGGAAAGCACACATCCTACTATCTGTCGGACCCGATTAATATATATCCCTGATGGATGCACTAAGGAATCATAAAGTTAGCATTATAGGCCCCTTTCTAAGTTAATGTACTAGGAAGTTATGTGTTTTATTTAATATTGTCCCGTACTTTGTAGATGTACCCCATATATATATAAATCATGGCATATTGTAGATGCACCACACACACACACACACACACACACACACATATATATATATATATATATATATATATATATATATATATATCCTTATACCACTTTTATTATCATCTTTTGTTTAGAACAATGTGTTAACGATCATTGGTATAATTTTGTTAATCATGATTTGTTCTTCTGTTATAGTATGTTGTATGTTCCTCCCTGTTTCTCTTTATAGTATGTTCCTCCCTGTCCTAGTTATAGTATGTACTGAACCCCTAAACTATACCTAGTATAGTTTACTAGCATGTTTACTTGAACTGTTACTAACTTGAATATAAGACTCATTTATCTACTGAGTTATGATTGTACTTTAAAAGCGTAGTTTTATAAACTATAAAGTAACATAACTTAAAAAGAGTTTTTGAAACGGTTTTGATCACTTATTAAGCATAAGAAATCCTTTGAAAGATGTTTATAACAAACATTTACACAATTATCAATTGTGTTCAACTTGTATTCCCCCCCCCCCCTTAAAATCATTTAAAACAGTTTAAAAGATTGATTAGGGGTATGAACTCACCTTATGTGGGTGATTCAAACGAATATGCGCGTAAGGATGAGAAGTTCCATGAATGAAGTCTCGAGACACAAACGAGTCCTAAATGACATATAATGGCATATATTGGCATGAATATTATGTTTAGAAGCAACCACATGCAAGGAAACGCCTTTAGGGACTAGGAAACACTTGGACCAAGTGTTAGAATCACATGTGATTCATCTAAGGGGAGTGTACGGCCACTAAAAGGAGTGTGCAGCCATGGGTGTGCGTCCATGGAGTGTACGGCTGTACACTCATGGTAACAAGTGCACAAAAGTGTGTTTGAATGATAGGGAAGCTTGTGGGACTATTGCTCAACAAGGATGTGAACTAGAATTGCATTTTTGGAGGCCCTTTAGGGGTGTACGGCCACACATGGGTGTACGGCCGTACACTCCTTTTGATCTTGAGTTTTGGTCGTTTTTAGGGTGTTAATCAAGTGTTCCTAACATGTACTAAGCATAGGGAAGGAGTACTTATGATTTGGAGGCTCAAGAGGGCTCACAATCACCAAGAACAAGTGTGTGTTCTTGGTGAAATGGATGAAGATTTGAAGATCTACCCAAAAGATGATTTGCATGGATGAAATCAAGGGTGTTACCAGGTTAAGAAGGATAACAACAAATCAAAACGGAAGAAAGGTGTAACATACACGTTCAGTTATCGTGTTATGTAATTTTAAAATATTATATAATTATGAGTAATGAGTTCTAACGGATAGTTTTTACTAGAAATGAAGTAAAACTATGCTTAGAATCATTCAGAAAGTATTGGAAGTCTTATGAGATTCCAATCAAATGCCAAAGAGTGAAATTTAGCGAAAATATAAAATTTGAAATAAGTAAAATTTATTATTGAAAGTTGTAAAGAATCTCGTTAGAAACATTTAGGCGAAAACCTCGTCGAAATCCGAGTTATAACGAAGAAGTTATGACCAATTGAAGATCCGCGACAAAACCGGCACGGCACCGAATGACGTAAAAAGTGAGTTTTTGATAAACTACTTTTTAGCCTTAGTGATCTAAATGAAAGTCGTAGTATTCGTTAAACCGAGAAGTTTGATAAAAAGAACGCCCAAATCTGACTTCGTATGAGGAAGTTATGATTTTTCTAAGTTTCAGCTTAGCAGTAGACAGCTAAAAACTCGAATTTTAGACCGAGTGATTTTTAGCCGACACAACCTAAACGAGAATTGAAGGTCTCATCAAAAGTAGTACAACGGTAAAAAGACAGACGAAAACGGACGTCGGATGAAGAAGTTATGAATTTTTAACGGATTTTCCTGTCCCGGTCTATTAAAAATAATAATATTAAAAATAAATTCAAAATTAGCCGACGAAGTCTAAACAAAAGTCATAGAGCATAATTTTCCCTACGCGTGCATATAAAGAACGTCAAAAACGGAGCCCGTATGCGAAAGTTATGGATTTTAGAAGAATTGGGTGCAATTTTCGAGAAAATTCGCATGGAATGGAGCTGGTCACGTGATCCTCGCATGCTTACCTCGTGCCTGACTGGCGTGTCGCATGCTGATTCGACCGAGGGTGAGGTCCAATGATCTTCCGACGCGCATTGCTGTTGACTGCCCCTTGTCCGAAGTGGTGGACCAATCCGAAGCTGGCACGCAGCCTCCTCGCATCCGAGCCTCGCCCAAGCAGCCACCTGGTCCGAGCCTCGCAGACACCTGCCCTCTTCCCCTCGCTTCGGATCCGGACCTAGCTACTATAAATAGTAGCTGCAAGATCTCTTGGGGAAACTTTAGAAATTTGCCCTTTTTCACCCTTTTTCCACATTTTCACTACTTTGACATCCCCCGAAGCCCCGGTATTAATTCCAACGCCCGAAACACGCCCCGAAATTCCCGAGAAGCCCGAAAAATTTATCTTTTAGGTTTCGAAGCCCAACCCTCGCAGGGCCCGGTTTTCAAGAAAACTCCCGGTTTTCAACGAAGAAAGCTAATTATAGTAACGAAGTGCTGCCCAAATTACTATTTTAACCCCCGATTATTTCACGGCGAGTTTAATATATAGGAACAATTGTATGTTATGTGTTATATGTGCTATGTGCTTTTCGGTGTTATTATTATGGGTTATTTTCCCGTGTTATTTTACGAGACTGAAACACCGATTGCGAATCGATTGCAACCTTCGAACGCATAAACTCCGAAAGTGTTTTAGTTGCGAAACTGATTTCTTACGAGCCTAAAACTACGAATGCCTCCGAACATTCGGACCGATTCAGAGATGAACAATAAATTGTTGATTGCGAGTCCAAAATTCCGAACGCGAAGTTTGTGCGACACCATAGCTGCGTTCAATTGCAAAATGGGAATATTACATCTAAGTTACGAATTTGGTCCCCAGAGTATCAGAGAAGTAGTGGTTTTGACCCAATATTCCGAAAGTAACATCCTTTTGACAATAACACCGAATCTAACCCTCTTTTTTGCAGTACACTGACAGTTTCAGCCCACTTTTTGCTGTAATGTTAGATTGCAGCCCTCCTTTTGCAGAAAAAAAATACTTTCCAACCCATCTTTTCAACTTTTCATCATTTTGTCATTTCCAATTATTAAAAATCAATAAAATTTGATTTCTTCAACAAAGTTTTAACTTTTTTACTGCATTTTCGCCATATTTTGTCCCCTTTTTCAATTTTTTTTGATAAATGACAAAACTTTTATGAAACTTTTGGTACCCATTTAAGATTCAAGATTGAAATTGGTTTCTTGCACACCCATTTATTTGAAGAAAATTGATCATCTTCTGAAAATAATACCGGTTTTTTAGTTGGAAAAACAAAAATTTCCATAAGTTTCATTAAACCAACCAAATACTCTTTTCTCTTTCCTCCAACTTCTAACATATTCATCTGAAGAAAAATTGAATTTTCTTTGAACATTCTTGACTTCAGCTTTCTGAATCTTTTCACATGCATGAGGGACTTGTACCTTGCGCATCCAAACATTCTTCATTGTACTCTTGTTCTTCTTCTTTCTTTTCTGATTTCTAGGCTCCAGAAACGAATTTCGGATCTGAACAACCTCTTCATCTTTCTGAATCTAAACATTAGAAACCTTTGGTACACAAACTTTTGGAGTTTGGTAATCTGAACATCTTGAATTATTGGCTTTTTGTAAGGAACCATTCCTTCAAAAACATCATCAGAACATGAAAAATCTTCTGTTTGAGTTCCAATAGAACAAAACTTCTTCACTTTCACGATTTCAGAAGATTTGCTTTGTGATCCAGCTTCAGAACAACTAGATTCAGATTGTGACACTTCTGAAAGACTTGAAACTTTTGACTCCCCCTCAACAAGAACATATGGAGTCACCTTTTCTTCAGAAACATGAAGAACATTATTAACTTCATCAAGAACATCAAGAACTTCTTCTTCTTCTTTTCTTTCTTTCTCTAACTTATGTTGTATTTTCTTCAGAAGTAAATATTCTTTGATAATGATAAATTGTTTTAAAAAATCTTTATCTTCCTCTACACGATTACTTTTAAATCCACCATAAGAAATTTGTGTGAAATCACCAATCTTCTCATCAACATAGAGATTATACATCTCAATGACATTCTTCAACATAGATTGATCAGGAACATCCCAAAACAAATATCCTTCTTTATGACGAAACTTTGGATCTGTAACTTTTAATCCTAGTCCTTTCATGTATTTTAACACCATATAATCTGCCATTAAATCTTCAACAAGAAAGAAAACTTGAAGAAAGAGAAAGTAGATCTGATAAAATTTCTAGAGAGAGAAAACAGATCTGAGATGATTTCTAGAGAGAGAAAACAAATCTGAGATGATTTCTAGAGAAAGAAAACGGATCTGAGATGATTTTTAGAGAGATAAAGTAGATCTGAACACAAATATGAGAATAAACATGGAATTCTTCTTCTATTTCTCTTCCAGAACACGAATCAAGAACAAATTAAGTGAAAGAATGAATAGAAAATAACATATCTGAGATGGGTTTTGCAACAAAACGAGATATTTCACTTTTTCTTTTCAGAAAACTTACAAAACTTGAAGAACAAAGTGAGATTCATGATAAAATATCGTCATAAACAAGATCGATTCTTGCAATAATTGCTGAGATCTGCAAGAACCCGCTCTGATACCACTTGTTAGGAATAAATCTGAGATGACAAATGTGGAATATCAAGAATAATCAAGAATCAATCACCATAATATGCAAGTAATCTGATAAAGGTTTTGTGTACATTGATTATGATATGAACGTACAAAGAAAACCCTAATCAGGAAAAAGCCTACATCAAAAGCTAACCTAATGATTATTTATAGGGAACATAAAATATTTACCAAAAATATAAAATCAATGCCTTAGAAGAGATCGATGAAGAACTTCTACTGTAAAGGCACCGTAGGGAATCATAAAATGATTAACCCTAAAAAGGCTTCCCTAAATAACCAAACATGCTAAATCTGTTTCAATATCTCAAATACTCAACAACTTAGTGAGTTCCCCAAAATACCACATACCATACATAAATAAACACATAATGGGCCCCGCCCAATGAGTGTAACGGTCCCCGCCCACTGAGTATAACGGGCCCCAACCAAACTCGCATAACGGGCCCCACCCAATGAGTATAACAGGCCCCGCCCACATACGAATCTTATAAGCATAACAGATATAGCAAACAGAATAACCATCGGGCCCCGCCCAGTAAGTATACAAATAAATCTTTGGTGCCTTAAACTCGCTTAACCTAGTGAGGAGACTCACCTCACACTACTGAAACTCACAAATAAATTTCTGGCTGTTGGCCCGCTAAAATCCCCACGCTATCAATCACAAAATAACATCCAACTAATAATTGGATCCCGAGTCACACAAAGAGTCCAAACTAGGGTAAAAGACCTTTTTACCCTTTCCCTAACTTGGCCCAATCAAATTGTCCAAAGGCCCAAATTCCAAAATAATCACCCAAAGCCTAAATATGGCCCAATTTTTCAAATTAGGCCCAAACCCCTTTTATGGGCCTTCAACCAAAAGAGTCCACTAAAAAATCAACAGCCCAACAAGAGAATTATGATGGCCTAACAAGGCCCAAGACAGCAAAAGTCCAACATGGTCTAAAACAGAGAAGCCCACACATCCGAAGCCCACTGCTGAGTATGCAGGGCGTACTCAACTTGTGCGCTTAGCGTACTCGCTTTAGGGCCTGTATGCGCACCGTACCTGCTTGTACGCCCAACGTAGTCCACCAACTTGGCCAACTTTCTCATTCAACTCTTAAACGGTTAAGACTTCACTCCAACACTTAGATCTGACTTCCTTGAGTTGGTTTATCACGTAAATTTTCCAACTTTACGTGCATTCATGGCTTAATGAGGCTCTTAGCGCTCAAAAGAGCTTGACAAATGACTTAACACATGCATGAGACCAAAAATACCATAAAGCTTGCATTTTTATGGACAAAGGGACCTAAAGGACCCTGGATCTACCATCAATCACTTCGGGAGTGAATCAAGAGGCTCAACAACCAAACCATGGACTCAAAAGCACAAAAATGGCACCAAACTAGATCTAGCATCATGGATTAGCAAGATGGAAGCTTTTTACCTCACAAAGAAAGCAAATGAAGAACAAATTTTAGATCTTCAAGCTCCATGCACCACTCCAAGTGGTTCACTTCTTCTTCTCATTCACAAAGCACCAACAATCACACTTTAAGGCTCAAACTCTCAAGATCTCACTTAGGGTTCGATTTTCTGGACAAGAGGGGATGGAGGCTATCTAAACATGACCTAGTGAGGCTATCACAAGGTTTAAATAGGGTACAACACCCTAAAATTAGGGTTACATATGGGTTCACGTACGCCCAACGTACGTGGATGAGCTCCGCGACCAAACCTCAGCTAGTACGCCAAGCGTACACTATGGTACGCCCCGTGTACTAACTAAAGGGGACCAAAATGCCATGCTTTTTAATACGAATGTCTAAACATGAAACTTATAAATCCAAGTGTTACAATCCTCTCCCGCTTGAATCAGACTTTGTCCTCGAAGTCCGCTGCACTGAATAACTCCGTATAGTGCTCCCTCATCTTATCTTCTGGCTGCCAAGTCCACTCTGAACCCTTGCGGTGCTGCCATTGCACCTTCACCAACTCCACAACCTTGTTCCTCAAGGTTTTCGTCTTCCGATCAAGAATCGCCACCGGTTTCTCAATATAATTCAGGCGGTCATCCACCAGAATATCCTACAACAACACTACTGTGGAATCATCCACTAAGCACTTCCGCAGCTGAGAGACGTGGAACGTGCTATGAATCCGAATAAGCTCATCAGGAAGATCCAAGCAATATGCAACCCTGGCCACCCGAGCCAAAACCCTAAAAGGACCAATATACATGGGGCCCAGCTTGCCCCTCTTCCTGAATCGGATGACACCTTTCCAAGGTGACACCTTCAGGAGAACCATATCCCCTAGTATCACAAATGTAACACCTCTAATCGATCACAAACACCAAGGGAAAAAGGATAATCTTGGAGAGAGGATATGGAGGCACAAAATCGCCTCTAAGGACTCTAGGGTTCTTCTGGTAGCCGATTTTGGATGCCCTAGGGTTCCTTATATAGCTGGGCTGCTAGGGTTTCAGTCAAAACCCTAATTGGATAACTTAGGCCTTAAGCACTCCAATGGAACATTATGGAATGAGGCTTGGACAATTTCAAGGTGGGCTTCCACCCTAATTTCGTCCACCCCCTTAATCCACAAGATCCACAGCCCAAAATCCAATTATCTTATAATTGCAATTCCAGTCCCCTAAGTTCAATTAACCTCTTTTGATCATAAAATTAATTTCTTAATTAATTATTGACCAATATTAATTAACTAATATGATTTCTCTTTTAATATATTATTCTTATAATATATTAATAAACCATAATAACCTCTTTCTCCACTAATTATCCAGCCCAGTTGCTTTGGTGACGGCAACCCAAAAGGACCATGCTGCAATCGGGTCAAGTACATACCAAATATAGTTATGGACTTAGACACTAATCCAACAATGTTACCTGTTTGTTTAAAAAGAGAAAGAAAACTTGATTGTCCAATTTTTTGGAGAACGTCTACACAAGTATAATATATACGTTGAATGTTCTGTTCTATATGCTCATCTTTCAAATCAACGTGTATTTCTCATTCAAATGGGTCGAGAACACAAAAGTGTAAATCAACTTATGCATGGGAGATACTTATGGTTTAGTTGTTGTCAACAATAATAAAGCAAAATTGAGATTTATTTATTGCTACTGGTCTAGACAAAAGCAAAAAATCGCTATCAAGATGGGTTGTTCAAATAAAAAAATCAAGTTGCATTACATGTAGCAATCTGTCTCTAATCTTAAAGAAATGTTCTACAATTCTCTAATTTTTGCTTTATGGCTACTTTTGTCTATAATTCTCGTAGGTTACATGTTCTAGCTGTTGACTCGAGATACAAGAATGGTTTAATTACTTTTCAAGGGTATTTTTATCCAGTTGATGCCAAAGGGTTTCTGTTAATGTGCATAGTAGTCTCTGTGTTTAGTTATCCTTCTCTTCATGTGATGCATCAGGACCTAAAATACAAAGGACATGGGAAAATTCAAAGTCTACCTACACGTTGGAAAGAGAAACCCTTAGGCTTTTTTTGAAAAGCTACAAGAAACAGAAATTAGATGTTTGGGAAAGATGATGCAGCAGTAAGGTATCTTATGTAAAGACCCATGTTTGTTTTATTGGCAAAAGCATGAATTTGGAGAGATTCATTGAAGTCAGAAATTATTGAATATCCTAGAAGGGTAGTCGAAACAATATAAGCAACAATGGTGTAACTTTGTTTTTCAAAGATTTTAATTAAATTTTAGTTTAGTAATAAATAAATAAAAATAAAAATAAAAAATAAAAAATACATTGTTTTTAAAAAAATTATTAATTTTCTTTTAAACTAAATTTTTTTTATGTAATTTCGTTCATCTCATTCCAATTCGTTTAAATTTTATCTTTTATATATTTATTTTGTTTTTCTAATTTTTGTTTAAAACTAAAATTACAAAATCAAGTGGTAACAAGTGGTGTGCAAGTCATTTTAGCTAAGATTCTCAAGTATATATATATATATATATATATATATATATATATATATATATATATATATATATTCTATCAGCTTGATAGAAATATAAAGGGGAGAACGTACAGATATGGCTCATCAGCAAAGGGGAAGCAACAAAGACAAACAATATTATCTTGCTATTAATTTTAGGGACATATGTGCACCTCCAATACTCATGGTGAATCCTAAGATGGCTGAAATGTACCAACTGGTGAACCGATGATATGTACTAAGGGATTCATGGTGAACTTAAAAGTTCAAGACTGAAACTTGACACTATCGTCAATGTCCCTTGATTTATACTAATTAGGGATGTAGATCCAATCCATCATGTCAATGATATGTCTCACTATCACCCTGATTCACTAAGACATTACCTTACCCCTCCTGCCTCCAGGGAACAAAGTTAACGATGTGTCTGATGTTCAAATTATCTATGAACATTAGAACTTATTTACCCCCTAAAGTGTCTAACTGTCATATCTTTTTGTGTGTTCAAATTTCTTGGCACTAATCTGCAGTTGAACAAGTGATAGCATGGATGTTAGATCACATGACGGTTCTTTTTTGCTTAGAATTGATAGGTTCTAGTGGGTCTTCGTGACGATCTGCCTAATGTGTCAATGTATATTTCGTTCACGATTTTTACTTTCATTGCACCATTTTAGAGCTATTTGACAGTGAACTATGTGTTCTAAGATGTCATGCTTTATGAGCCGAAACTGAAGTTGTTGATGAACCACAAGCGTAGGGGGAGCAATCAAGTTTGAAAAAGGCATTTGAATTGAAAATTGAAACGCAGGTAGTAATGATTTTTGAAGCTGAGACCTCTGCTTCATCTGGCTTGGTCTCTTGTGTTAATATCATTGTACCTTCTATGTTTTGACGGTGGCATTTTATAAGCCAAGTATGTAACAATTGACAAACCATTGTCCCTGGAACAAATGTTGTCGCATATGCCTTAAGTCTCATGTCTTCTGGCAATTAATGACCTGATGAGATTTCACTTCAGAAATCTTTAACCCAACAGGTCATGTTCCTATCTATTAAGACTAAATGAGCCATCCATCTCTTGTGATTGAACCTGATAGCAATGCCTATTCTTCACCTAGAGATATTTGACTGGTCATAAATGAAAATTCTTATAAGACAAGGATGTTATCCCCTCTCTTAGCCAATCTTATTTTCATGTCGTTGACCTCCTAGACTGAGGTATGTCATGGTACCATTGATCGAATTGACGGTGAATCTTTGATTCTAGACTGAAACTAACTCTATGATGCAAGGATTAAACCACTTCTTGCTGATGGATTATCACGGTTAATGATTCACGCTGATCTCATCTCAGTGTGATTGAGACATCCTACTTCTTTCCACAAGTCTTATTTATAAGAACTTGATGATTCACTGTGCAATACCACACACTAATAAAAGTTCGAAAGTTTGTACCGATGGTTAGACTATGTACCATAGTTTATCACACGCACCAACCCATTCTTGCCCTACCATTCTTCTTAAAAGTTTTATGATTCAATGTCAAATGCCCAAATGCCAGACACTAATGAGAACTTGAAAAATCTATGTCGATGGGTACATTCTATACCGGAATGTATTACATGCATCATTCCACTCTTGCCCTTCTTATCTTCTATTAAAGAAGTTAATGATTTAGCGTATAAAACCATACGTTGATGAGACTTCGCAATTCTGTGTAAATGATCTACTATTGCAATAACACAATAGTGTGATACACCTATTTTATCCTCTAACTTTATTTTATGTTTTCTTTTTATTTCAGGTTACTTGTTGCCTTTAAAAAAATCAAAAAGAAGGCGGTGTTTATTGATGCTATCAGAAAGGGGGAGAAAGTCTAGCTCTGCTATGTTGTCTCTTGATCCTTCAGTGAATAGAAGACACTCTGAAGTGACCCTATTATGATGACGAATGCGGGGTAATGATAAAGTGAATCAAAAAAATATTCAAGAACAAACAATGTAAATAATGTCGGTTTAAGCTATCATTAGTCTAGAAAGATATTACAAAGTGGGTCATGGAATATTCCTCTCACTAGACTAATCTCTCATATGGGTTCTTACATAAATGGGAGCATCTCACTTCCTATTTATAGGAAAAGCTTAACCCATTACACATCCTAAAGAGGGTAGGCCTACATCACATCCAAGGAGAACTTTGCACCCTAACATTCTCCCCCTCAAAGTTACGATTGGATGTCCCGACTTTAATATCCAAACGAGCACCAAGCGATCAAGACCAACTCCCCTACGAATTAACACCGGTCTTCAAATCCGCTTTGAAAAAGAATATCCAAAAAGCTTCGAATATCATTTCAATTTAGTCCCCTTTTTATAATCAACAAATGATTATAAAGCGCCAAAAGGGTATGATAAACGCTCGATGGATAAACCATACGAAAATCCCCCTCGATGTGTGACAAAAATGAAACTCTTTACTTTGAGATAATCCAAAAAATACGCCAATGTCTTCAAATCTTTGACTTCCCAGACTTGAAAATGAACACACATTGTTCATAAATCACAAAAAAATCTTGCACCAAAAACAATCACGAAAAGCCAAGAGAAAATCTTCAAAAGTTGTGAAGATTTCGACTTTTGGGTGAGAGTTGCAAGAAATTTGGAAATTAGGTACAAATAGCCATTTTCGCAAGTACTTTGGGGACCAATTGCAAAAACTCAGCTTCCCAATTCATTCCAGATGCAGAACTTTACCCCATTTGCGAAAGTGGGTATAAAGTGTCATTTTCGCATAAATTTAAGGGACCGTATTCAAAAAATCTTCCCACTTCACAAAAATACACCCTTGATTCGAAACTGGGTATAAACTGTCAAAACATTTAAAGACGAGGGACCATATGCGAAAATCGAATCTCTTCGTCCCCAAGTCGTTCGAGACGCGAAAGCACAAGCAACAACAGTCGAAGTCACTTTCTACTCCAAGTTTTGATCCCTTATGCCAAGTAAAATCGAAAGTTAACTCTTGAATTCACAACAAATCCCTTTCCATTATTAACCTCAACTTTCGACTCGGACTCAATTTCCATAACAATCGAATTCAACTTTGAACTTTCATCAAGCAAACACCAAATGAAATCGAGTTGCCAAACTCTTAATGGATTTCGTATATCAATAAGGGAATCACGTATTTAATAAATTTTAATTCAATTTTGTATCCCAATATTTTCGCTTAATTGTTTTTGGTTACAAATTAAGAAATTTAATTAGAATATTATATATTATATATTTAATATTTTGGAAAACATATCTTATATGCAGGGAATGTGTTTGAAAAAAAAGCAAAGTGCATCCCAAATGTGTTATCTCATCAGCGACAAAGAGAAAACGCAAACCCCCGCCCCTTTTATTATCTAATACTCGATGTCATCAAGAACCCTCTTTTCCTTGGCAAACTCAGAAGTTAAAAAGAAACAGGGGGCGGCTATCAGTGGCGGATCCAGGATCAAAGTAAAGGGGTATCCCCGACAAGTAAAGGGGTATCCCGACATAAAAAAATCGCGTAATACAAAATAAGAAAAAAAAATCCGGAAAAAATTACACTACAAATTATTTTTTTGAGGGGTATCCCGGGCTACCCCGAGATATATAGTAAATCCGCCATTTCCGGCCATTCTCCATACACTCATCAGCTGTAATTCTTTCTCCTACAAAGACACTTATTTACACCATATTCTTCATCAACCAATGCTTTCCAGGAGCCACCTGCTTCTTTTCCCATAAACTGGTTCTTCCATATGGTTGCCGCCATCAACACCGCCACCTGCTGCTTCCTTGTGGTCGTCGTCATCGATAAAACCAGTAACCGGTAAGGCTTTTTATTTTATTATGGATTTGATTTCTTACAAACAATTTAGTGACTTTCTCCCATGATGACTTCCGTTCAATCATTTATTTTTTTTTTTCTTAATCTTGTCAAAAAAATCCATGGTTTGTTTAACAACAAAATATTTTTAGTTATAGAACATTGTATTCTAAATCATAAATGCAATTCATAATGTAGCATTTTAAGTGTTTGGTTATTACATAAGCTAAATCATAAATGCAATTCATAAAGTAACATCAACATATTTTTAGTTATGAACATTATATATCAATAAATCATAGAAGCATATTTGACTAGGGGTAGGCTTTTGTATTCCAAATGAAATTGAACGTGTTTGGTTGCTTCTATTAGAATCTCACATTTAATTACTCATTAAGTATTTGTTAATAAATATAAGAGTTTGCTTTCTTGTTAGCTTAATATTTTCTATACAATTGTTATGCACCCTTATATAAACAAGTTTTCTCAGATGGGTTTTTTATGAAGTTAATAGTTTTTGTATGTGTTGAGGAAGAGCTTGAAGTTGAGATGCTTGAGGAAGCAAAAACAACATTGTGGAACGAAACAAAAAATTCATTAAAATTACGTACTTTAACATATATAAACAATATATTCACAAAATGTATATTTATTCATAACTGAACATGTGTATGTTCATAATCGAACATGTGTATGTTCAACTTATATGAACATGATCAATTTTTTAGTTTTTGTAACAATGTTCATTTATGAACGTATGCATATTATATAAGTTTATTATATTTACTCTCGTTATTAATATTCATTTATGAAGATAGGCAAAGTACATACATTTGATATTCATGTTTAATCATAACATTCATAACTATTCAGTTGTGAACATGTATGAACTTTACTAATTCTTGGTTTTTGTAGAAATGTTCAGTTATGAACCTTAATTTGGCAACAAGTTATGTACATTTACGTATGTTTGAAAATGAACACATACATATGTCCAGAAATAAACATATACATATGTTCATAAATAAACACAAACTTATATTTTAATCATATCCTACTAGTTTGGATAGTAATTATATTGAATTAATAAATTCCGATTTCTGTAGGATTTAATATATTTTACATTTCTTTTTTAATTAAATAATATTTTACATTTTACCGTCATACCCTAAATGAATCTAAGTTGATCAAAGAGTAAATATGGTGGTTCTATGGTTCTATGACTTAATTTAGTTCTATGTTGATCTCACCCTTTTATATATATATATATATATATATATATATATATATATATATATATATATATATATATATATATATATATATATATATATATATAGGCTTAGGAAATATGTGGCTATTATCTACCTAATATTAGGTATAGAACCATCAAAAACTACATAGTTTTAAAAAAATGCAATCAAATCTCTCTACCATCTTTCTTGTATCCTCTTTTAGACTAGATGATAGGCTTTGTACATATTTTTATGGAGTTTTAAATATTTAATTTTTCACCATTAACCATGTATAAGAATACATTATCAACTACCTATATGTCTTCATATTAAAATTTAATATAAAAAACTATTGTGGAAGATTGAAATTATTCATTAAAAACCTAATAAATTTATTCCCATAACACATCAAAAACAACCATGAAAGTATACATATGGTAGGTGTCAAAGAAAGTTATGAAGCCTACTAGAGGTCTAATATAAACAACAAATTTAAAATATATAGTTATTGGGGATAAATTATAAAATCAGAAATAATATGAGTTCAGAAGCAATAGGAAGAAGCTAACAATAAAAAACATTGTGTTTTTAATCAAAATGAAGTCAAATTTGATGGTTCTATACCTAATATTACATACATGACAGCCACATATTAACTTTTCCACATATATATATATATATATATATATATATATATATATATATATATATATTATACGTGTGTGTGTTTGTATGCACACACACACACACATACACACTAGACGTATCCATGCATGTTGTGCCAGAAAGCAACTATGTGCTTAAAATATGTTAGAATTTACAATTTTATATATGTTGTTTTTGGCCATTTTGCATATATAAGCTCCGTGAAACTGGAACCGACGGTTCCTAGAATGTTAGAACCGACCCTGTGACAGGTTACATGTTTAATAATTCAAAACCGCTTCCGAAATCATTGGTATCGGTTCCGGTTCTAGGTATCGGACCCGAAACAATCTTCATAATCCTAGAATGTTAGAACCGGCCCTGTGACAGTTCCTAGAATGTTTGGTTTCAGAACCGGATCGAATCAGAATCGAAATAACCAAGAACCCAAAATGAAGATTTTCGGTTCGGTTTTCAGTACGAAACCGGTTATATCGAGTTTGGAAGCGGTTAAGACCGAAAAATCTATGATCAATCGGAACCGGAAATAACCGAAACTGGGAGTTTTTTGGTACAAAAAATGTGTAAATGGGGCTGTTTAATACTTGTTTTTAAATTGTATTGATTGTTTATGTAAAATATGAATGCAGAAGAAGTAAATTGCAATGTGTTATTAGCTAATACTGAATACTCATTTTCCTCAAAACAAATGACTTCAAATGCAGAGTAAGTTAATTGTAGTTTTTAGTCAATACTCCATACCTATTTTCTTTAAAACAAATGACTTCAAATGAAGAAGAAGTAAATTATATTGCTTTATTAGTTATTGATCATCCTATCTTCATCCTTGGGGTAAATAGAAAATGATACATCTACGGTATAAAGAACCTATTTACTTATTGCTCAAACCAATTATATGATTATATCATCTATTAGATTAGATTACATCAATGTAAATACAAATATAGTCAAATACATGCAAGCATATTTGTATTTGGAACATCAAAATGCCCCCAAAAAAGAAACCACCAAAAAAGAAATGGGTATAAATAACAAATACATATTTTGAAAAGAATCGTAGAGAGTTTCTCCCAAAATATAGGACACAAATAAAATCCAAAATACTGGCGAAGTTATGTTTTGTAAGCTTGCTAACTTACCAATGCCTATGCTAAAAATAAGAAACACTTCTACAATAGTTTTATAAGTCTTCGGTAATAGAGTTTTGTAAGCTTGCTAACTTTTGAATTTTCGGTTCTAATTCTTGAAACCGGTATACACGATACCTGGTAAGACTGAAACCAATAACGAAATTGAGAGATATTTAGAACCAATAACTGCCGTTTAAGCGTATTTTGTACCAACTGGTTCCGATTCGGGTTTTCAGTCAAAACACTCATCCTTACACCATATTTTCATGCCATAAGGAGTTAAATATCAAAATAATAATAACAAACTTGTTAGAATGATAAACCCCCAATGATTTGGGTGAATGAATTAGACAAATAAATAGAAGATACAAACCATGTACAAGGAAGGTACAAGTAAATACAACTCATGTACAACTAAGATACAACTGGAGATATTATCTAACATCCCCCCTCAAGCTAAGCGTGGGATTTGAAGTAACGCGAAGCTTGGATCGAAAGAAAGTAAAAAGTGGTCGAGGTAATCCTTTTGTAAAGATGTCAGCAAGCTGCAGGTGCAAAGGAACAAACTGAACTTTAAGTTTGCGAGAAAAAATGAGCTCATGTACGAAGTGATAATAAATGTCTATGTTCTTTGCACGTTTGTGGGCGACAGGGTTTTGAGCCAAGAAAATTGCACTGTTGTTATCACAAAAAAGTATCGGAGATGCATCGGAATGGAGCCATAAGTCTCTTAGCAAACGAATAAGCCATAGAAGCTCAGAAGCAGTATTTTCCAAAGCACGATATTCAGATTCACAACTGGAGCGAGAAACCGTTGGTCGCTTCTTAGCGCTCCAAGATACAAGATTCCCTCCAAGAAAAATAGCATAACCATATATGGAGCGTCTAGTCTCTAGAAAACGAGCCCAATCAACATCAGAGTAACCCTGAACATAAAAAGGAGTAGCGGAACGTGAAAAAGATAGGCCAAGCTGGATCGTACCCCGAACATAACGAAGAATACGTTTAACAGATTGAAAATGCGAGTCCAAAGGAGCATAAATATATTGGCTTACCGAGTTCACCGCAACTGAAAGATCAGGACGGGTGATGGTTAGGTAATGTAAAGCACCAACAATAGAACGAAAAAGTGTAGGATCTCGAAATAATGTGCGATTTTTACTGTGAAGTTGCATACCTGGAGACCATGGCGTGGAAACCGGTTTGGCTTCCAACATTTGAGCTCGATCAAGGATATCACGTACATATTTTGTCTGACTTAAAAACAAACCATTTGCAGTGTGCGTGGCTTCCAAACCCAAAAAATAGTTCAAACGACCAAGATCTTTAATAGAGAATTCTTTGTTTGTGCGCTGAATAAAACGTTGAAGTAAAGCTTGATTATTTCCAGTGACAATAATGTCGTCAACATACATAAGGGTGGCACCACGGGTCAAGACAAATAACGAAGTGTCAACCTGACAGCAGACAAAACCCAACTGCACGAGAAAAGCACTAAAAGGGGTGAACCAGGCACGGGGTGCTTGTTTAAGACCATATAAAGCCTTGCGAAGACGACAAACATGGGATGGAAATTTGGGATCCACATAACCAGGTGGTTGGTCCATATATACAGGTTGGTCCAAGTGACCATTTAAGAATGCATTTTTAACATCTAGTTTATGTAGGGTCCAATTTCGCTGAACGACCAAGGCTAAAATGGTACGGACAGTAGCAGCGACTAAAAGTATGAGTATAGTAAAAACCGGGCATTTGTGAGAAGCCTTGAGCTACAATATGAGCCTTAAGGCTCTCAACAGATCCATCGGAGAGATACTTAGTCTGGTAAATCCACTTTGACCCAACTATATTGACATCGGAAGGACGAGGTACCAGATCCCACGTATGATTTTTATGGAGAGCTTGAAGCTCATCATCCATAGCTGCAACCCATCCAAGATGTTTAAGATCCGATTTGAAAACCTTTAGGCTCAATCGTAGCTAATAAAGCTGCCAAAAGACCGGTAGGAGTGAAATCCGGAAAAGATTTTGTCTTGGAGATGCCATTGCGAGACCGTGTAGGCATATGATGTCGAACGGGGGAAGGAGTTGAATTTTGAGGTTGTTGTTCTGATGTGTCTGATGTGTCTGCTTGTGATGTGTGTTGTTGTGGGTCAGAAGTAGAGACAGATACATGCGAACCATTTGATTCATTAGTAGAGGGACAAAGTGTTGGATATAGTGTCTAAGTCCATAACTATATTTGGTATGTACTTGACCCGACCCGGCATGGTCCATTTGGGTTGCACTTCACCCGAACAATTTATGGATAATCGTTTGAGAATAGTATAAGTTATGATTTATTAATATTATAAGTCCTAATATATTAATATAAAATCATATTATTTAATTAGTATTGATCTATAATTAATTTAGAATTAATTTAGAGATCAAAAGTATGACTAATTAAATATGGGCTCTTGTATTTATATAGTGTGGGCTAATGCTTATTTGGAATGGGCTAGGCTTGCATGGAAAGTCCATGGATACTCCATGGAGCTTTAACCCATGGATCTCATGGAAATGAAAAGACATGGGTATTAGGGTTTACATGGATGTAACCCTAATCCACCACACTATATAAAGGAGGCTTTGGTTCTTGAAATTGCACAAGTTGATGTGTGTAAACCAAGAGGGCCGATTTCAAGAAGTTTGTGACTATTCTCTCAAGTTTCCAAGTTTGTGGTGATTTGTGACTTCCATTTGAGGCATCCACATTATTGGTGCTAGGCTCTCAAACTCCAAGCAATCAACTACTACTACAAGGTAAGTAATTCTACTAGTTTTATTTGATTCAAGTATCCCATGTCATGCTAGTTAGGATAAGAACCTTGGAAAAATAATTATTTGCATGTATCTTAGTCAAACATAGATCCAAGGTTTCTAGGGTTGCATGTACACCATAGGAGTGTTAGAATGCTGAAAACCCATCAGTGGTATCAGAGCCTGGTTTGTTTATTTGATACTTGATGCAAAAAAAAAAAAAAACTTGAAAAATCGAAGTTTTGTTCAAAAGCTCGTATCAAAATTTCAAGTTTTGTATATGTACTTACGATTCTTGAAATTTTTTATATGAACATTCATAAACATATGAGTTTAGAAGATCATAGAAATTATGTGCTAATAATTGATTAGATTAATTCTTGATCTTTATGTGTTTTAATGGAGTCCATAACTAGTTCTTAAGTTATGGATAACCAAAAGTCACATTTATAAATAACCATTAAAAGAACACATAGGTTACAAAAAAAATGAAGAGTCTTCATTTTTAATAACCATTAACTCATAAGTTATGAGAAATGAAAAGTTTTGAAAGTTTACAAAACTTGCCCTCAAGTTTTGGAACATGTAAAGTCATATTAAAAACTTTAGTTCCAACCCCTAGAATTTTAAAAGTTAAAATTCAACCCTTATACTTTATAATATTATAAGTTTAATAATATTTATATATGTATAAGATCAAGTCGTCTTACCGCTAGTACGCCTCATTCACGAAGCCGGTCTATAAGGGGGGTATAAGGTTGTTGCCTATAAAATGGCAACTTAATGGGTGTCCACTCTCACCCACCGCTTCCTTGATCGGTGGAGGGTCGTTAGCCGAACGGGTAGGACAAGGACTTATAAATTCTCATTAAATGTATAATGATAATACTAAAGTAACTAAACTTTATTGAATTCTCAATCTTAGTTATTTTAGGAAAATGTGAATAAGGTGCTAATCCATGAAATTACACTTTACACTTTGTTTAAGTCGTTAGTGGAGCGTGTGTGGTTAACCGGCACACTAACTTGAACTTAACAAGGTAGGTAAAGGGTGACTTAATGTTTATCATAGTATTGATGGAGCGTGTGTGGTTAAACGACACATCGATTGAGGGGTAATACATTAAGGGTACCAAGTAATTTGTATGGTTACTTCACACCTTGTTTTGTGATCCTCGACATCCCAGTCACAAAACTTGAAGGGCACACTCGAGATTGAAACATGTCATTGAAGAAAGTTCAATGAATCTCAAAGAATCTAGGAGTTTCTAAACCAATTAAAACCTAATTAAATATTTCGTTTTTCATGGTGGAAATTGGTGAATCGTCATTCACCTACCTTCAAATATCTTATAGCTTAGATTACGGCATCCCTCTTCTAAGTTATAAAATATTGTGTTGGGTCCTAGCCTTAATATTACATTTGGGTGTTTTGTTAAGGACTATCTCTATATCTAATCTAATCTATTCCCTCTTCTTTTCAGATGTCTTCCAATAACAATGCTTCTGGCTCAAACCCTACTAGCTCCTTCTCTCTCATGAATCTTTGTGGGAGAGTCATCTTTGATGGGTCCAACTTTACAGATTGGATCAGAAACATCAGGATGGTCACTCGGTATGAGAACAAAGAATATGTTCTCGACAAGGAGCTGAAGGTACCCGAGCCAACTGCTACTCCTGAAGAGCTTGCTGATTATGAGGTACATGAAAGAGATGCTACAAAAGTGGCATGCATCATGATGGCCACCATGGCAGCCGAGCTCCAAAAGTCCTATGAGGACTATTATCCTTTTGATGCACCAGGACTTGATGGACCGCTACCATCAAAGTGCTCGTCAAGAGCGATATGAAATAATCTCCTCCATGATAACAACCCGAATGAAGGATGGTGAACCCATCACGGGCCACATGCAGAAAATGCAAAGGTATGTGGACCGTTTACTGAAGCTGAATGTGAACTTCCCCGAGGAGTTAGCAATAGACATTATTTTGCACTCCTTACCATCGTGTTATGATCAATTCCGCATGACATACCACATGAACAAGGAAGAAGTCACCCTCAGCAAACTTCAAGGACTCTTGAAGACCACCGAAAGTGGTCTAAAGGGTAAGTCGATTGTTACTACTCCTACTCCTACTCCAACTGCGGCCAATGTCTTGGCAATAGGGCATGGCAAAGGGAAGAAGAGAAAGAACCCTTCTAAGGGTACCAAGGGTAAGACCCTTGAAGGCTCCTCTTCAAGCAAAACCAAGAAAGGTTTTTTCACTCCTTCTGCTAACCCTAATGAGGCTGAATGCTTCTGTTGCCATGAAAAGTCGCACTGGAAGCGAAACAGCCCAAAGTACCAGCAAGATTTGAAGGATGGGAAAGTAAAACCCAACCATGCGGGTATATACACTATATTGTCTAATAACTCACCTCATTCTAAGTCTTGGGTCCTTGATACAGGTTGTGGTATTCACATATGTTGTGATTTGCAGGGACTAAAAAGAAGTGAGAATGTGGAGCAGGGAAAGATAAACTTGATCATGGGAAACAGGAAAGCTTCACCTGTCACCAAGATAGGAGTTTATTCCTTAGTGCTAAATAGTGGGTTTACATTAGATTTGAATAAATGTTATTATTCGCCAGAAATGGCAAGAAATGTTATTTCCTTTCATGCATTGTATAAACAAGGTTTTACCTTTTATTTTGATAATAATAATGGTAGTATTGATGCTTTCTTTAATAATGTTCTTTATTTTAAAGCATTACCTTGTGATGGCGTGTATGAAACTGTATATGTTGTAGATAATCTAGGAAATAATGTATTGTGTATTAACTCTTCCACTAGCTTAGATAAAGCATCCTTATGGCATTGTCGTCTTGGACATGTAAGCAAGAAACGCATAGGCCAACTCCAAAAGGATGGAGTCTTGGAGTCATTTGACCTAAAGTCAGATGATAGTTGTGAATCTTGTTTGCTTGGTAAAATGACAAAGTCACCTTTTACTGGCACTTGTGCTAGGGGTGAAGGTTTGTTGGACCTCATACACACGGATGTGTGTGGACCCTTCAGAACCGCCACAAGAGATGCTAATCGGTTCTATGTGACTTTTACTGATGATTTTAGTAGATATGGATATGTCTACCTAATCAAGCATAAGTCAGAAACCTTTGAGAAATTCAAAGAGTTTAAGCAAGAAGTGGAGAATCAGTTGGGCAGGAACATTAAGATGCTTCGATCCGATCGTGGTGGTGAGTATCTTAGTACTGAGTTCCTTGACTATCTTAAGGAATGTGGGATTGTCTCACAATTGACACCTCCCAGGACACCACAGTTGAATGGTGTAGCTGAGAGGCGCAATCGGACCTTGTTGGACATGGTTCGTTCCATGATGAGTCGAGCTTCGCTACCAATCTCATTTTGGGGGTATGCCTTAGAGACTGCCGCCCATATCCTTAATCTAGTCCCTACAAAGAAGGTTGCCAAAACACCTCACGAGGTGTGGACTGGAAAAGTTCCCAATCTAGACCACATCAAGATTTGGGGCTGCGAGGCTTTCGTGAGACGCGAGACTCATGATAAGCTCGAACCCCGAAGCGAAAGGTGTATTTTCATCGGCTACCCACAGAAATCCTTTGGTTACATCTTCTACAGACCCAGTGATAATGTGGTCTTTGTAGCAAGAAGAGGATTCTTTCGAGAGAGAGAATTCATGAGCCAAGGAGACAGTGGGAGGCAAATTGACCTTGAGGAAATTCAAGAGTCAAGTGGTGAAGGAACCTCAAACCCTAGCCCTCAACCTGAGGAGGAAACTCCTGTTGAGCCGACTGAAGCATCTATACCTCTGAGGCGTTCCACCAGAGTTAGGAATGCACCTGAGCATTATTATGGTTTTCATATTACTGCAGAAGGTGAGACACTTATCAGTGATAACACACTGGTAAATCTGGATGAGCCTAACAGCTACACGGAAGCCATGGCAGGCCCTGAGGCTGCTAAATGGAAAGAGGCTATGGATAGCGAGATACAGTCCATGTATGACAATCAAGTTTGGAACTTGGTTGACAATGTACCTGATCGTAAGATAGTTGGGTGCAAATGGATCTTCAAGAAGAAGACCGACATGGATGGTAATGTACACACTTATAAGGCACGACTGGTTGCAAAGGGTTATTCTCAAACTCCGGGAGTTGATTATGATGAGACCTTTTCACCAGTGGCCAAGATTAAGTCTATTAGGGTTCTGTTAGCCATTGATGCATTTCATGATTATGAAATATGGAAAATGGATGTCAAAACCGCTTTCCTTAATGGAAAGTTCGCTGAAGATGTTTACATGGTTCAGCCAGAGGGTTTTGTCAGTACAGAGTACCCCAGTAGAGTGTGTAAGCTCGAGAAATCCATTTATGGATTAAAACAGGCACCTCGCAGATGGAATCTTTGCTTTGATGAGAAAGTCAAAGAATTTGGCTTTTCAAGGAGTGAAGATGAATCTTATGTCTATATCAAGGCTAGTGGGAGTATAGTCAGCTTTTTGGTACTGTATGTGGATGACATACTACTCATAGGAAATGACATCCCAACCCTGCAGGAAGTAAAGTCCTGGCTTGGGAAGTGTTTCGCTATGAAGGACCTTGGAGAAGCTGCCTATATCCTAGGGATAAGGATTTTGAGAAACAGGAGTAAAAGACTAATTGGACTTAGTCAAAGCACCTATGTGGACAAAGTGTTGAAAAGGTTCAACATACATAACTCCAAGAAAGGAGAGTTACCCATCCAGAGTAACGCCAGATTGAGTAAGACACAAAGCCCTAGTACTGAGGCTGAGATAGCAGAAATGAGTCGAATACCTTATGCTTCAACTGTAGGATCGATCATGTATGCTATGACGTGTACTCGACCTGATGTAGCCTTTGCTTTGAGCATGGTTAGCAGGTATCAGGGGAACCCTGGCAAGGCACACTGGACTGCGGTAAAGAATATCCTCAAGTACCTACGGAGGACTAAGGACTGGGTCCTTACCCTCGGTGGCAGTGAGGACTTGAGAGTTGTAGGGTACAGTGATGCTAGCTTTCAGACTGACAGGGATAATTTCCGCTCTCAGTCGGGCTGGGTCTTTACTCTAAACGGAGGGGCAATTACTTGGAAAAGTTCCAAGCAGGAGACAGTGGCTGATTCCACTTGTGAATCAGAGTATATAGCAGCAAGCGAGGCAGCAAAGGAGGCTATATGGCTAAAGAACTTCATCGGAGACCTTGGAGTTGTACCAGCTATAAAGGAGCCAATGGAGATTTTCTGTGACAGCAATAGTGCGGTTGCCTTAGCCAAGGAACCAAGAGATCATGGGAGATCCAAACACATTGACAAAAAATATCACTTCATCAGACATCGAATAGAAGAAGGAATCCTCGTGGCAAAGAGGGTATCATCGGATGAGAACCCAGCAGATCCCCTCACGAAGGGACTGACTCGGGCTAAGCATCTCCAGCATGCTCGGAGCATAGGGCTGAAGGATGATATTAGTTTTAGTAGTTAGATAATCTTGAAATTTGTAAAATGTAATTGACATTTGATGATAAATAAAAGCTGTTATTTATGAGTAAAGTGTTGCTATCTCTTGTCAATCGTTTACTATTATTTCTTTTTGCATGTTTTGACTTCCAGAATAATTATGTTATGGTTTATATCATATTATTCAAACTCTCCACAGTCAGTCATATGTTGGAAGTAGATGTGAATCAAGACTGTCATGGGTTGGCTTGTAGAGGTCTAAGATGTTAGACAAAGCGGGGCTACAACACTCATGAGTGCTCATAAGTTCTGAGTATTGGATTCAACTCACGCTCACTTGTATCACTTCATGGAATTTATCTCGAGTGATCGTGAGACGGTAATATCATATAAGTCTTCAAACCTAGAGATATGATTTGTTGCCTATGAGTTGGTTATGCATTGATTGCACGAAAACGCATTGGTAACTCGATGTTATAAACCGTGCTTTTGTGTGTAATTCAACAAGTAGTAGAGCAAACATATGAGTCGAAGTTTATCTGTTCCTTCTAGGATTAGAAGCGATATTTGGGCCCCTCGATGATTTTGTTTTGACCTATGTACCAGGCCCGGTCAGAACTAAATTGATGTGTTCAGTTAAGTTCTATGTCAAACAAATCGGAAATCGGGAAACAAATGCTGGACAATAAGCAAGACCATGTTCCATGTATTTGTCCGGCTGATATCTAGAACAGAGGATTATATGATCACTTATTTAAAATGGCGCTTCATAGTTCAACAGAGTTTAAAGAGCTACGATTGCTGATCGGTTCCTGAAGTCATACTTGCAACTATAGTTATTAGACTTATCCAAGTGGGAGACTGTTGGATATAGTGTCTAAGTCTATAACTATATTTGGTATGTACTTGACCCGACCCGGCATGGTCCATTTGGGTTGCACTTCACCCGAACAATTTATGGATAATCGTTTGAGAATAGTATAAGTTATGATTTATTAATATTATAAGTCCTAATATATTAATATAAAATCATATTATTTAATTAGTATTGATCTATAATTAATTTAGAATTAATTTAGAGATCAAAAGTATGACTAATTAAATATGGGCTCTTGTATTTATATAGTGTGGGCTAATGCTTATTTGGAATGGGCTAGGCTTGCATGGAAAGTCCATGGATACTCCATGGAGCTTTAACCCATGGATCTCATGGAAATGAAAAGACATGGGTATTAGGGTTTACATGGATGTAACCCTAATCCACCACACTATATAAAGGAGGCTTTGGTTCTTGAAATTGCACAAGTTGATGTGTGTAAACCAAGAGGGCCGATTTCAAGAAGTTTGTGACTATTCTCTCAAGTTTCCAAGTTTGTGGTGATTTGTGACTTCCATTTGAGGCATCCACATTATTGGTGCTAGGCTCTCAAACTCCAAGCAATCAACTACTACTACAAGGTAAGTAATTCTACTAGTTTTATTTGATTCAAGTATCCCATGCCATGCTAGTTAGGATAAGAACCTTGGAAAAATAATTATTTGCATGTATCTTAGTCAAACATAGATCCAAGGTTTCTAGGGTTGCATGTACACCATAGAAGTGTTAGAATGCTGAAAACCCATCACAAAGACCACAAGTGGGAGCCGAGTAAGATGACCCATTTGGTGAGGGAGTTGTAGATGTAGATGGAGAAGGCACAATTGGTTGAGTTTCGTCATCTTGTAAATCAAGAAAAACAGAAACATACAGATTCTTTGGAAAGGCAGTAATATGTTGCTCTGTTAAATATGGAAAATAATTTTCATCAGACTGAGCATGGCGAGAAACATACATACGACCCACTGAGTTATCCAGGGAAAGAAACCCTTTGTGCTGGGTACTATAACCAAGAAAAACACATGAAACTGTCCGTGGTGCTAATTTATGGGGTGTAGAAGCACCTAGGCATGGATAAACCCGACATCCAAACGGGTGAAAAGTAGAATACTCGGGTGGGTAACCGAATAAAATCTCAAAAGGAGATTTACCATCAAGAATACGAGAAGGTAAGCGGTTGATGTTGTAAACAGCCGCAGTGAAAGCTTCTACCCAATAACACAATGGAACTGAAGCATGAAATGCCATGGAGAGGCCAGTTTCTGTGATATGACGATGTTTTCGTTCGACACGTCCATTTTGAGCAGAAGTACATGGACAAGACATGTGATGGTGTATGCCATGTTTGTGAAAATGATCCTGTAACAGAGTATTAGTAAACTCCGTTCCACCGTCACTTTGAAACACCTTAATTTTAGCAGATAATTGATTTTCAACAAAAGTTTGAAACCGTTGAAAATTTTCATAAAATTCAGACTTGCGACGCATTGGATACAACCAAGTAAAACGGGAATAATCATCAATAAACACCGCATAATACAGATAACCAAACTTTGAAGGAATGGGTGAGGGTCCCCATAAATCACAGTGCACTAAGTTAAGAACTGAACTTGCACGTTTATCATTGTTGGAAAAAGGTAATCTTTTACATTTGGCTAACTGACAAGAATTGAAAGTAGATGAGTTTGACAAACCAGAAGTCACAGAAATGTGACCCAATTTATTCAACAAAGAAACAATGTCATATGAAATGTGTCCTAGACGATCATGCCATAATTTAAATGATGCTCTTATTCTGCGATTCCTAAGTTTGCCAAGAAATTCTTCATCACCACGTTCAAGAATGTAGAGACCAGATTTACGTCGGCCTCTTCCCACGATCATCCCTGTTTGTTTGTTCTGAATAACAAATGAAACATCATCAAATAAAATTGTAACAGGTAAATCTCGAGTAATTTTACTGATGGATAGTAAACTTTTGGTGATTTATGGAACCACGAGCACATCTCTTAATGAAAGAGAAGAATTAAGACGACAATTTCCAATATGAGAGATAGATAATGAGGCACCATTTCCAATATAGACACGATTGTTACCAGAATAAGGAACAGAAGATTCCTGTTGAGTGGATTGAGATGTCATATGCGATGAAGCACCATAATCGATGTACCAGTGTTATGTTTCACCAGAATTTAGGGAGACTGCATTGAAAGCCTGAGCAAGGTTTTCCTGAGAAGATGAACCATAGGTGGGATTAAGCCATTCTGGGCAATCAGGAGCAACATGGCCAATAACTTTGCAAATCTGGCATTTAGGCGTATATTGGCGCCGATTATTGCGACGATCTGATCCCGAGTGAGAGTTATTTCCCCCACCACCAGCATGACGTCCACCTCCTCCTTGACATGAGGCAAATTGATTATTTGATGATGGTCGTCCCCCACGCTGATGGTTGTGTGACCTATTATATTGAGCAACAAAAGGAACTGGTGCAGAGGCAGGTTCTTCCATCGATTGTTGAAACAGAGCATAACTCTTAGCATCAGAGATAGTGTCTGAAAGCGTTGGCATAGGTTTTAGATGAAGCTGCTGCAAAGAAAAAGTAGAGAAAAATGGTCCAAGACCTCGACAAAACCAGTGTAGTTTGTCAGTTTCGGGTACTGGGGCGCCAATGGATGCTAATTGATCACAGATACCACAAAACTTGGAACTGAAATCTGCAACCGAGAGTGACCCGCGACGCATATGCTCAAGGTCGTCTTTTAATTGAATCTAACAGGTTTTGGATTGCAAGGCATAAGCCTTTTCAAGGGCACTCCAAACTTCTGCAGAAGATTTGCATCCAATAGTTTCTGCCATGGATTCCTCACTAAGAGAAGAAAGTAGAAGACTGTGAAGGCGACGATCTTGCATAAGCCAATCCTTCTTAGCTTTTTCGGCAGAAGCAACATCAGCGGGAGCAGTACTTGCGGACAAGGGATGAGAATTTGAACCATCAAGGAAAACAAAAAGCCCTTGCAATTGGAAAAGGGTCTCAACATGTGTCTTCCACAACAAATAATTGGTGGAGGAGAGTTTCAGGGAGAGCATGCGAATTAGGGTAGCATAGGGAAGAGATTGATTAGTCTCAACCATGATGACAACAGTGGCGACGGTAATTAGGGCAACGACTGTGGCTGAAAAATAAGGGGAAGAGAAAATTATGGAAGGGATATGGCTGATACCATGTTAGAATGATAAACCCCAATGATTTGGGTGAATGAATTAGACAAATAAATAGAAGATACAAACCATGTACAAGGAAAGTACAAGTAATACAGCTCATGTACAACTAAGATACAACTGGAGATATTATCTAACAAAACTTACAATTGATGACACCCTATAAAAACATACCAGTTGTAGCTTTGACAAAGCAAACAATGTTCCAACAACAAGTAAAATGTTTCACTACCATGGATCCATAGTTCACTATATCCACACAAACAATCCTTTGATTTAGGGTAATGTTAGTTGTAATAAAAGAACTAAACTTGTAAGTAGAATCATGTAGCATAAAATAGTAGCTATAACAAGAGCAAGGAGTAGACATGAACACTGGGACTAACGAAGCTGGTGATTATGGACCATGTTTATGAATTAATTTAAAACATTTTCCATGCGTGTAAGTTGAGAGTTGAGAACTAAAAATAGAAAACACATACTATGAAGAATCACATTTCTTGTAAGTTTAAAAAATTAATAATATAAGGTACATAAGTTGAAGAGGTTTTACATGTATCTAACATTAGAATCATTATTAATTATAAAGAATATGAAAAGAATGCGAGTTTCAAATGCATGACGTGATAGGAAAAAAATGCATCCTTTATAAACACAAATAATCCTTTGATTTAGGGTAATGTTAGTTGTGATAAAAGAACTAAACTTGTAAGCATAAGCATGTAGCATACACTTGTGTAGCAAGAAATATTAGCTATAAGAAAAGCAAGGAGTAGACATGAACACTGGGACTAACGAAGCCGATGATTATGGACCATGTTTATGCATTATTTCAAAATTGTTTCCATGCTTGTAAGTTGAGAGTTGAAAAGTAAAACTAGAAAAAACATACTATGATGAGTCACATTTCTTGTAAGTTGAAATGATTAAGAATATAAGTTACATAAGTTGAAGAGGTTTTGCATGTGTCTAACATTAGAATCATTATTAATTATAAATAATATGAAAAAATGGGAGTTCAAATGCATGAGCTCATAGGAAAAATGTCTCCTTTATAAGTATAGTATGACACACACACACACACACACACACACACACATATATATATATATATATATATATATATAATCTTATAAAATGATTACGATATACATATATAAAGTTTTATCACAAAAATAATTATAGAGTATACACACACACACACACACACACACACATATATATATATATATATATATATATATATATATATATATATATATATATATATATATATATAAGGTCATATTATTGTGTTATAAGTAACTATTGTGTGTACGTAAGGACAATTCTGGACCAATGGATAAAAATAATGAATGACTATGATTTTGAGGGTCTATGATATTACAATGGAATATCATGTACCATATTATCACTCATATTTAATTATAGGATATTTTAGGCAAATAACTATATTTAAAAAAATGAATTTTTCGAATTTTAAGGGATAATTTTGATTTTTATAAAAATTAATTCAATTTTTATACTAATATACTTTGTAATCATAACCAATTATATCCTATTTCATTCTGTCAGAATATCAATCTTTTAGAATTAAATTTTGTTAAAATGACATTTTGTTAGAATGACAGTTTATGGAATCCTTTAATAAGACATAAATAAGAAGAAAACATGAATAAGTACCTTATGAAAGAATATACAAAATCGATTTTTGAACTAATAATATATCAAATAATTATATTGTATGATTGTGATACAAAAAACACTCTTGAATAATAAAACATTGTATGATTGGGATACAAAAAAACATTTTTGAATAATAACAACATTCGCAACAAAAACTAAGAATTGTTAAAAAGAAAAAAAAGACATCAAAATCTCTCAAAAGCACTAATCCATTCTAAAAGAATATTATTGCTAAGATTCGTTTTATACATTCTGGAAGAATACATTCTACTATAGTACACTCTCGTTGTCGTGCTCTATATTTTCTTTTTTTTCAACATCAATGAAAACCTCATCAAAACCTAAAAAGAAAAAGAACATCAAAATCTTACAAATATATTAATCCATTCCGAAATAATATTATTGCTAAGAATTTTTTTATATATTCTGACAGAATACATAAGAATACACTGTTATGTGTATTTGATTTTCCTAGAAAATTAATATTCTGTCAAAATGGATTGAGAAATAAGGAGATTAAATAACATAATCAGATAAGAAAAATAAAACTAAATAACATAACTCAATTGTTGGTCCTGAAGAGACTCGGTTTACACAATGGAATTCTATTGATAGATTTCCTATCTGCAACTATTAAAATGTACATTTGATAGAGTTAGCATCAAAGTGTCACTAGTTTTCACTGTGAGAAACATCTATTACAAAAAAAAAAAAAAAAAAGAATACTAGGCAAAGAAAGATTTTAAAAGAATTAGTAAATCTAAAATATGATTACCATTTATTCTGAGAGAATATATATGACATTTAAAATTTTAGCAGAACGCATACAACATTTTAAATTGGCAATGTGGGCTAGATTCAATGTGTTCTAACATAATATTTTTTTCATTATAGCATAGTAAACACCAAATTAGCTTCACAATTAAAACTCATTCTAGTTATCCATCATAGTAATTAAGAATCAACCGTGTTTTTATATATCCAGTAACACACCTAGCAATTCACAATGGAAATAATAAACTATATATATATATATATATATATATATATATATATATATATATATATATATATATATATATATATAAAGTGTATCAAAAAGCGTCGAAAACTCTTAAAGTTCTCATGAAATGCAATTCACAGTCTAAACTTTCTATTTTTCGTTAACTAAAAATATAGCACAAATTGAAATGAAAACCTTTACCATAATGAATTGATGTGACATGAAAACGATGTAGATTAAATATTAATTATGAAACTGTTTCACACAAAGAAATAAAACACGATTAAGCTAGCCCTAAAAGTAAACTGAAATTAATTCTTAAACTAGATAATGGACGGTTCTCCACAAATGATCTATGAAAATAAATTAAACGTGAAATTAATTCTTAAAGCAGATTTTGAAGGTTGTCCTAAAAGTAAACTGAAATTAATTCTTAAAATCATCAATATTTTAGAAATCAACTTTACCTAGTCGATTTTACAGAGATCAGAGGAGAAGAGGAAAAAACATACCAGCAACAAGCTGATTTCTTGGTGTTTGAAAGAGGTCGTCGATCTGGATGAGGCCCATTACTCTGTGCGTTGGAAAGAATTAGAGACGATAAATGGCATTAGGGTCGTGGAGATGATGACTTTAAATGATATTAGATGATGCTGATGATTTGAGAACGACGGTAATGGGGTGGTGTTGTTCAGATGGCGGCGGATGGAGGAAGACCGACAATGAAAAGAGCCGATGTTTTTTATGATGATTAAAGGGTTTAGTGGGGTAGGGTTTTAATAGGTAAATAAAAAACATCAATTGTTAATTTTGGATATTAATTAATGCAGATATCTAGTATTACTAATTTATCTTTATTAATATAATTAATGATTAAATTATTGTTAAATTCTTATTGGTCCATACATACACACAATAGTTGTAAAAAACATTTGAACCTCTATATATATATATATATATATATATATATATATATATATATATATATATATATATATAGATCTCGTAAGAAATTTTTTGGTAGGAATGTAAGAAGTTTTTCTTTCGGCATATTCTTTTGGCGGACAAAACAAATGAATCACTAGATAAATCAAAAATAACATAATTCACAAAAAAATTTCCGAGAAAACATTTTGATTATTCATTTTTATGATAATTTTGTTGATATTCACTAAAATTGTTATAAAAGTGAATTTTTTCTTGATTTACTTAAAAATGAATCATGAATATGAATTTTGAGAATTATTTCTTTTGAATCATTTTACCTTTGAATTATCCAATTATTCATTTTGCTTGTTTGCTAAAAAAATATGTATATAAAAAATTTCCTACCTTCCTACCAAAATTTTTCTTCTTATTTTTGATAGGAATGTAAGAAATTTTCTATATACATAACATATACAAAATCAATATATATATATATATATATATATATATATATATATATATATATATATATATATGTTTTTGTTACATAGAAATGGTTATGTATGTCCATATGTTTTATCATATATAAAAGTTATACACGTATATTTATTTTATAAACTAGTAGGAGTTATAAATGTTTGTAGTTATATAACTTCAAATGTTTATGTATATCTATTTTTATATGATATATATTTCGTCACGATTTTTATGGGAAATAAAAATAGACTAAATACAAGAGTCATACATTAAACAAAAAGATGTGAATTATATTTATAAATGATATAGTATTAAAATACGGTTTTTGGTGAATTTATAAACAAAAGATGTTTTATTTCGTGTTACGAACGAAATGTTGTGAAAAGCAATTTTGTTTACGGTATATTATTTGCTTTATTTATATATGTTCAATTTCTCTACTTTTGGTTGATTTTACATATATTGAAATCTGATTTTAGTTAAAACGTAGCCGTTATTATGTCCAATTTTGTTAAAAAACTTTGATATAGTTTTTAAACAATAAATGATTATCAAGTTTAATAAACCTATTAATATAAGGTTTAAGACTAGAACATATTGAACTAAATGTGTTAAGTGACTGTTTGATTTATAAAAACGTTGATTTATTAGCTATGAGTTTTTTTTTGTTTTTTTATAAAATGGTTATATATTGTTTGATAAAAATTAACCATAACACAAATGTTTTTGATCAAACCACTTACATGATTTTTAGCAAAATAAATGTCGCGTGAATCATAAACTATATTACGAACGATATAAAAATCGTCATAGTGATATAGCTTATAATATGCTAAATAGTTATCGCATTGTTAAACACAACGATAAAACATCTATTTAGGATTGATCGTATATTTGGAAATTGTTGGTTTTACATTGGGCAAAACCTGTTTTTTTTTCGATTTATAGCTGTTACGTTGTCCGATTTATTTGTAAGAAATATATGTGTGGTTAAATAGGTAGTCTAGTAACTTAAGGATTTAGAAACACATTCGCTCAGTTTTGGACCTGTTAGAAAGCGGAAAGTGTACATGAGATTGAAATTCATCAACTAAGAATAAAATCTTAGTAAAACCCTCTGCCTATAACCATTAATCTTGTGTGAGCGAAGAAGTTGTGTATATATCTATACAGGTTGATACCTCCACCCATGGTTGCTAGCTACAACCCATGGTTTAACAAAACCCATCGGGTGACGAATTGTCCAAGTCATTTGTTTTGTGGTTCACGATGTCGATGAAGCGTTGGTGATTTTTTTTTTCAGCACACCCCCTTATTATGCTTTACAGAGGCGGATATACACGTCAAATAGCTCGGTTATAGACTCATGTAGAGCAGTTTACACAGTAATGCAGTATACTTGTACGTCTTATAAGTATCAATGCGATGTATAAGTTGTTGGGTTTTAATATACTACAACATCCTATGGTGCACATACAACCCTAAAAGCTTTGGATCTATGTTTTCTCTAATTATACATGCAATATTGTTTCCAAAGCTTTAAGCCTATAACTAGCATACAAATGATATAAACAACATAAAATACTAGTTAGGAATTTACCTCTTTGTGTAGCTTGTAGAACTTGTTGTATTTGGCCTTTAAGAACTTAGCACCAATAGTATGAATGCCTCAAATGGAATCACAACACACCATGGACAAAGGATGACATTTTGAGAGAGAATCCTAGCCACCCAAATCGTCCATAATCTCCAAGAATACATCATGCATGATTTTGGCTATGGAGTAACATATTTATATGTGGGATTCCAAAGGTCATGGGTTAACCCTAACCATACCCATGGGTTTGTGATCCATGGTTCATGTGGCCCAACTCTTTATGTATCCATACACAAACTTAGTCCAACATGGATCATAAGCCCAACATATAAATATAACTAATTTACACATTTAGTCCCCATTGATTTAATTAGTCTCTTTTGATGACTAAATTAATTCCAAACTAATTCTTGATCAATACTAATTAAATCATATGATTTCATATTAATATATTAGAACTTATAATATATTAATAAACCATAAATAACCTCTTCTCAAAAGTCCATCCTAACAAAGTGTCCTGATGATATGCAACCCAAATGGACAATGCTACTCTCGGGTCAAGTACATACCAATTATAGTTATGGGCTTAGACACCTAATCCATCAGTCTCCCACTTGGATATGTCTAATAACTATTATTGCAAGTACGACTCCAAAATCCTGACTAGCAATCGTAGCTCTTAAAAGCTGTTGTCGAACTCTAACCTAGTCGATGACGCGTCCATTAGATAAGGGATCATATATTCCTCCATTCTAGATATCATATGGACTGAGACATGGATTAAAATCATTCTCTTTGTCCATTTTTTGTTTCCCGATTTCCGATTTATGATGACCGACTAATTGAACAAATCAAATCAGTCCAGGCCCGGCCGATCACTTAGGGTTGTCATCACTAAATCATCGAGGGGCCCATAGATATCGCTTTTATCCCTCCAAGGATAAAAGGAATGGATAAAATTTGACTCATATTCTTGCTCTATTTACTCATCAAATCACACACAATGATGCGTTTTATAACACCAAGTTACTGGTGCGTTTTCACATTATCAATGTGCAACCGACTTGTAAAGTGCAACTCATATCTCTTAGTTTCAAGAATATAAGATATTATCGTCTCATGATCACTCGTGATAAAATCCATGAAGTGATTCAAATGAGCGTGGGTTTAATCCAATACTCGAATCTTATTCCAAGAGCACTCATGAACACTGCAGCTATGTCTAAAACACCTAGACAAACTATAGACCCATTCATGACAGTCTTTCCTCAATACCTACTTCCAAAGTATGATTGATTGTGGATGGTTTTAATAACCTAGTCATTCGGGAAGTCAAAACATGCAAAGTGAAACACAAGAATAATACTAATCCTATATGGCCCCAAAACCTCGAGTGCCATATTGATTACTCATTATTCATTGTATAATGTTTCGAATAATCAACTTAATACTTGAATTAAAACAATAGTTGTCCCATGCTCCAAGCATGCACACTATGTTTGTCTATGGTCCTTACTTTGTGAAATAGATCAATTGACAACACTTTAATGATGCTCATTTCACAATCCCAAATCCTTACCGTAAACATAAGAATATCAAATTCTTCCCATTTACTGTAATCTGTTAGATTCTAAACTTATATGCAATGATCCTTTTGTAATGACTATGCACAAAAGTCACAGAGACTTGGCAACAGACATTACAAAGTATTCCAATGGAGAGCAATTCCATGGAAACAAAGTCTCACATTCAAAGTGTTGGATTAGTGTCTAAGGCTGTAACTATATTTGGTAAGTACTTGACCCGGTTGTGCATGGTCCTTTTGGGTTGCCTTCACCATAACAACTTGACAGGATGATTTGTTAAGAGATAAGAGATATTATTGTTAATATATTATGAGAATAATATATTAAAGAAATAATAATGTTATTTAATTAATATAAGTCATATATTAATTGAGAATTAATTTGGTGACTTAAAGAGGTTAATTGAATAAAGGGGCATAAACTGTCAAATGTGTGATAGTTGTATTTTGGGCTATGTATCCTTATGGATATGAGGGTGGACGAATTTTAGGGTTTGGATACCATAAAATCGTCCAAGCCTATTATCTAGAAGGATCTTGGATTGCTTAGGGCCTAAGTCATTCAATTAGGGTTAAAGGTGAAACCCTAGTAGCTCATAGTATAAAATAGATCCCTTGGGGTGGGGAAATCGGCACTCATGCAAGGCAAGAAACCCTAGGGCCGATTTCTCTCCCTCCTATCTCTCTCAAGATCATCTTCTTGCTATTTGGTGTTTGTAAGCCATTAGAGGAGTGACAACTGTGACTCTAAGCTCCAAGAAGAAGAAGTATCAAGCAAGTAATTCAAGGTATTCTTTTAGATCTGATTTCATATGATTAGATTCAATTGTTTACATTAGATCTAGTATTGTAAGTCTTGGATACAATGCGTGTTCAATTAGAGAAACCTAGATCCAAGCATTATGGTTTGCATGTGCACATAGGAAAGTTCTTATGGCTCAAACCCATCAGTGGTATCAGAGCTTTGATTGATTTCTATTGAATTGTTGCATTGGTTGATTGCTTGTTGCTTGAAAAAATCGATTTTTGTGAGACTGCCTGATGAACTCGGCGAGTTCCACTGTGGACTCGGCGAGTAGCTCCAACTCGGCGAGTCCATAGAGGTACTCGGCGAGTTCGAGCGTCAGAAGGAGGAAGTTTCGGGATTTCTTGCTGTTTTACTTGAGGATACTTGCCTTAACTGTTTTGGGTCATTAAAATCCGATTTTAATCATATATATGAGTATATTCTTGACCAAATAAAAGATAATTGTCAATTAGTTGAATAATAATTTCCTTATATGATTATAATTGATTATTTGAATTGAATTGGTAAATTGTCTTGCAAGTAATTCTAAATAAGATCAAATTGAGATAATCTAATTAGTTGATTTATATTATTTGCTATTTGATCCTTATGTTTTGAAAAGTTCTAAACTTGTCCTCAAGCTTTGAAATTTTATATTTTATGATTAAATGTTTAATTTGGGTAATTTAAATTTCAATCCCTAGAATTTTACAAGTTTAAAATTCAACTCTATACTATTATATTATTACAAGCTTAATATATATATGTATAATTTAAAATGCTAGTCTTACCGTTAGTAGGCCTCATTCACGAAGTTGGTCTATAAGGTGGGTATAAGGTTGCTGCCTATAAAATGGCGCTTAATGGGTGTACATTCACACCCACCGCTTGCTTGACTGGTGGAGGGTCGTTAGCCGAACGGGTAGGATAGGGCAAACCTCCTCTCATTAATAAGTATAATGAATCTATATAAAGTAACTAAACATGTTTTATAAAATTCCCAATCTTAGTTACTTTAAGAAAAGTGAATTGATGCAATCCCATGAAATTACACTTTGTACCCTTGCTAAGACATTAATGGAGTGCGTGTGGTTAACCGGCACATTAATTGGGTTCTAAGCAAAGGTGGCAAAGGGTGACTCATTGTTTGTTATAGTTTAATGGAGCATGTGTGGTTAACCAGCACATTGAATAGGTAACTGTAACAGTGGGGGCACCTTGTACATTTGCATGGTTATTCACACCCACTTTGTGATCCTCGGCATCCCAGTCACAAACGAGAGGGGCATATCGAGATTTAAACATGCCATTGAAAGGTTCAATGAATCTCAATGAAATCTAGGAATTCTCAATACATTTAAAACTTAAAGCTTATGTTTTTCATGGTGAAGAATTAGTGAATCGTCATTCACTTACCTCCAAATTATTTGCATGTTGGATTACGACATCCCTTTTCTAATGTGTAAATAATGTTGTTGGGTCCTAGCCCTAATTTTCTTTTTGGGTGTTAATTAGGGGCTTAATTCTAATCAAACTTTGTTCCTTTCTATTTGTAGATGTCTAACGCAAACAACGCTACTGCTAGCTCATTCCCGCTAATGAGCCTTTGTCAAAAAGTGACTTTCGATGGAACGAACTTTAGCGAATGGATAAGATACATTCGCACGATCGCGCGTTACGAGGACAAAGAGTATGTTCTCGATGAGAAGCTCGAGAAGGTCAATCCAGAAACTGCTACTCCTGAAGAAATGGCTGTCTTTGAGAACCATGAGCGTGATGCAACGAAGGTCCATTGCATCATGATAGCCACAATGAACTCAGAATTCCAAAAATCCTATGAGGACATGTATCCTTATGAGATGCATCTAGACTTGATGGAGAGATATCACCAAAGCGCGAGGCAAGAACGCTATGAGATCATAACGAATATGATCACTGCTAAAATGGGAAGTGGAGAGTCTCTAACTGTGCACTTGCAAAAGATGCAAAGGTATGTTGATCGTCTTCGCAAGTTGAATGTCAACTTTGGGGAAGATTTGGCTATCGACATTGTTCTTCACTCCTTGCCCTCATGCTACAACCAATTTAGGATGACCTACCACATGAACAAGGAAGAGGTCACCCTAAGCAAACTCCAAGGGCTCCTGAGGACTGCTGAGAGCAACCTCAAGGACAAGTCTGTTGCACCAACTCCCAATCCACCCGTTGCTCCTGTTTTGGCTATTGGACAGGGAAGGGGCAAGAAGAGGAAGGCTTTTTCAAAGAACCACCGCAAAGGAAAGTCCCAAGATGGTTCCTCTTCTAGTGGGACCAAGGTTGATCCTGCTAAGCCCAACCCAACCCCAAAGGAGGCAGAGTGCCACCATTGCCACAAAATAGGACATTGGAAGAGAAGCTGCCCGGAATATCTGCAAGCCATCAAGGATGGGAAGATCAAGCCATCTTTCGCAGGTATTTACACAATTAAATCTAATGATTCATCTCATGCTATTTCTTGGGTTCTTGATACAGGGTGTGGTTACCACATTTGTTCTGATTTGCAGGGACTAGGAAGAAATAGGGATGTGGAGCTTGGAAGAATAAATCTAATCATGGGAAACAGAAGAACGTCGCCTGTCACCAAGATTGGAGTGTATTCTTTAGTGCTTAGAAATGGATTAAATTTAGATTTAAATAATTGTTGCTACTCGCCATATATGGCAAGAAACATCATTTCTTTTCATGGTTTATTTAGACAAGGATTTAGATATTCGTTTAATAATGAGAATGGTTCGATTTATGCTTATCTAAATGGTGTTTTATATTTTGAAGCAATGCCTTGTAATGGAATTTATGAAACTGTTATGGTTGTAGATAACCTAGGAAATGATGTGTTGTGTATGGATTCTTCCAATAGTATGGATAAAACATCCTTGTGGCATTGTCGTCTTGGACATGTCAACAAGAAGCGCATAGCCCAACTCCAAAAGGATGGAGTGTTGGAGTCGTTCGACCTTAGGGAAGATGACACATGCGAATCTTGTTTACTTGGAAAGATGACCAAGTCACCCTTCACTGGCACTTGTGCGAGGGGTAAGGGTTTATTGGATCTCATACATACAGATGTATGTGGACCCTTTAGATCCACCACAAGGGATGCAAATCGCTTCTATGTGACTTTCACATATGATTATAGCAGATATGGGTATATCTACTTGATCAAGCACAAGTCAGAAACCTTTGAAAAATTCAAAGAGTTTAAACAAGAAGTAGAGAATCAATTGGGCAGGAAAATCAAGATGCTTCGATCTGATCGAGGTGGAGAGTACCTAAGTCTTGAATTCCACGACTACCTCAAGGAATGTGGAATAGTTTCACAATTGACGCCACCTAGGACACCACAATTGAATGGTGTAGCTGAGAGGCGTAATCGAACCTTGCTAGACATGGTTCGTTCCATGATGAGTCGTGCTTCACTACCTATCTCATTCTGGGGGTATGCCTTAGAGACTGCCGCCCATATCCTCAATTTAGTACCTACAAAGAAGGTTGCCAAAACACCTCACAAGATGTGGACAGGGAAAGCTCCCTCGTTGGCACATATCAAGGTTTGGGGCTGTGAAGTTTTCGTAAGACGAGAAACTCACGACAAGCTCGAACCTCGTAGTGAGCGATGTATATTCATCGGCTACCCACAGAAATCCTTTGGATATCTCTTATATATACCGAGTGACAATGTTGTCTTCGTAGCGAGGAGAGGGGTTTTCCGAGAGCTGGAACTCATAAGCCAAGGAGACAGTGGGAGGCAAGTCGATCTTGAAGAGATTCAAGAGTCGAGCGATGAAGGAACCTCTAACGTTGGCGCTCAACCCGAGGAGGAAACTCCGGTTGAACCAATTGACGAGTCCTTATCTCTTAGACGTTCCGAAAGAGTTAGAGTTCATCCCCAGTTTTATGGTTTTCATATTACTACCGAAGGGGACACGTATATTAGTGATGGTACACTAATAAATCTAGATGAACCTAATAGCTATAAGGAAGCCATGGCAGGCCCAGAGTCTGTAAAATGGAAAGAGGCGATGGACAGCGAGATTCAGTCAATGTATGACAACCAAGTTTGGAATTTGGTTGACAATGTACCAGGTCGTAAGACGGTCGGGTGCAAGTGGATCTTCAAGAAGAAGACCGACGTGGATGGGAACGTGCACACTTATAAGGCATGATTGGTTGCGAAGCGTTTCACTCAGACTCCTGGAGTTGACTACGACGAAACCTTCTCGCCAGTTGCGAAGATAAAGTCTATTAGGGTGATTCTAGCCATTGCTGCATTTCATGACTATGAAATATGGCAAATGGATGTAAAAACTGCTTTCCTTAATGGGAAGTTGGCTGAGGATCTTTACATGGCTCAGCCAGAGGGTTTTGTCGATCCAAAGCATCCCAATAGAGTGTGTAAGCTTGAGAAGTCCATTTATGGGCTTAAGCAAGCGTCTCGCAGATGGAATCTTTGCTTCGATGAGAAAGTCAAAGAGTTTGGATTTGTACGAAGTGAAGATGAATCATGTGTATATGTCAAGGCCAGTGGGAGTATAGTTAGCTTTCTCGTTTTGTATGTCGATGACATACTGCTCATAGGAAACAACGTCCCGACTCTGCAGGAGGTTAAGTCCTGGCTCGGGAAGTGTTTCGCTATGAAGGACCTCGGAGAGGCTTCCTATATTTTAGGAATAAGGATAGTGAGAGAACGAAGTAAGAGACTAATAGGACTTAGTCAGAATACTTACTTGGATAAGGTACTAAAACGTTTTAGTATGGAAAACTCGAAAAAGGGAGAACAACCGATACAGAGTAATGCCAAATTGAGTAAGACTCAAAGCCCGAGTACAGAAGCCGAGATAGCTGAGATGAGCCGAATACCCTATGCTTCCGCAGTTGGCTCTATCATGTACGCTATGACTTGTACTCGCCCTGATGTGGCCTTTGCTTTGAGCATGGTCAGTAGATATCAAGGGAACCCGGGCAGAGCTCATTGGATTGCGGTCAAGAATATACTTAAGTACCTTCGGAGGACCAAGGAATGGTTTTTAGTCCTCGGAGGGAGTGATGACTTAAAGGTGCGAGGGTATAGTGATGCCAGTTTTCAGACTGACAGGGACAACTACCGTTCGCAGTCGGGCTGGGTCTTTACCCTCAATGGAGGAGCAGTGACTTGGAAAAGTTCCAAGCAAGAAACTGTAGCTGATTCAACGTGCGAATCAGAGTACATTGCAGCAAGCGAAGCGTCAAAAGAGGCAATGTGGCTGAAGAACTTCATTGGTGATCTTGGAGTTGTGCCTGCCATAAAGGAGCCTATGGAAATCTTCTGTGATAATGAAGGAACGGTTGCCTTGACCAAGGAACCAAGGGATCATGGTAGATCTCGGCATATCGACAGAAAATATCACTTTATTAGACATCGAGTAGAAGAAGGACACCTCGTGGTGAAGAGGGTATCGTCAGAGGATAACCCAGCAGATCCGCTTACGAAGGGACTGAGCAGGGTTAAGCATTTGCATCACGCTAGGAGCATTGGGCTGAAGGACGATATTAGTTTAGATTAGATAGTTTGGAAACATGTAATAGATAAATGTAATTGACATTTGATGATTAAATAAAGGAGTATTATTTATAAGTAAAGCTACTGTCTTATGTTAATTGTTTAACTATTGTTTCATTTTGCATGTTTTGACTTCCTGAATAATTAAGTTATTTGATAATAATCGAATTATTCGAATAGTCCACAGTCGTTCATATGTTGGAAGTAGATATGAATGAAGACTGTCATGAATTGGTGTGTAGATTGTCTAAAGTGTATTAGACATAGCAAAGGTTTGCTACAACGTTCATGAGTGCTTATGAACTTGATTTGAGCATTGGAATAAACCCACACTTGTTGGAATCACTTCATGGAATTTATCACGAGTGATCACAAGATGGTAATATCATATGGTCTTAAAACCTAGATATATGGTTTATTGTTTGTTAATTGGTTATGCATTGATAATGCGCAAACGCATCAGTAACTTGATGTTATAAAACGTATTGTTGTGTGTAATTTGATTAGTGGATAGTAAATACATATAAGTCGAAGTTTATCTGTTCCTTTTATCCTATGAGGGTAAAAGCGATATCAGGGCCCCTCGATGATTTGATTTGACTTATGTGTCGGGCCCGGTCAGGACTGAATTGATGTGTTCAATTAAGTTCTAAGTCAAGTAAATCTGAGATCGAGAAACAAATTGCAGGACAATAAGTATGACCATGTTCCATGTAATTGTCCGCACGGTATCTAGAACAGAGGATTATACGATCCCTTATCTGAAGGACAGGATACTGATAAGATCAGAGTTTGACAGCGTCTTTGAGAGCTACGATTGCTAATCGGATTATATTTGCATATATAGTTACTAGACTTATCCAAGTGGGAGACTGTTGGATTAGTGTCTAAGGCTGTAACTATATTTGGTAAGTACTTGACCCGGTTGTGCATGGTCCTTTTGGGTTGCCTTCACCATAGCAACTTGACAGGATGATTTGTTAAGAGAGAAGAGATATTATTGTTAATATATTATGAGAATAATATATTAAAGAAATAATAATGTTATTTAATTAATATAAGTCATATATTAATTGAGAATTAATTTGGTGACTTAAAGAGGTTAATTGAATAAAGGGGCATAAACTGTCAAATGTGTGATAGTTGTATTTTGGGCTATGTATCCTTATGGATATGAGGGTGGACGAATTTTAGGGTTTGGATACCATAAAATCGTCCAAGCCTATTATCTAGAAGGATCTTGGATTGCTTAGGGCCTAAGTCATTCAATTAGGGTTAAAGGTGAAACCCTAGTAGCTCATAGTATAAAATAGATCCCTTGGGGTAGGGAAATCGGCACTCATGCAAGGCAAGAAACCCTAAGGCCGATTTCTCTCCCTCCTATCTCCCTCAAGATCATCTTCTTGCTATTTGGTGTTTGTAAGCCATTAGAGGAGTGACAATTGTGACTCTAAGCTCCAAGAAGAAGAAGTATCAAGCAAGTAATTCAAGGTATTCTTTTAGATCTGATTTCATATGATTAGATTCAATTGTTTACATTAGATCTAGTATTGTAAGTCTTGGATACAATGCATGTTCAATTAGAGAAACCTAGATCCAAGCATTAGGGTTTGCATGTGCACATAGGAAAGTTCTTATGGCTCAAACCCATCACAAAGTACATTGCTTTGAACATCCTTCTTGCATTAAGTTTTCTAATCTTACACAGATTTAAAGAATGACTTCCACTTATGGAAACATTTCCATATTCCCATTTTGACTATCACTTCTAAACAGGAGTTGCCTCTTTTCAAAATATGTCAATATGGTCCTTTCCAAAATTTACACCATACTTCCAAGTGTCCATGAGCAACCAATCTTTGGTAAACCTCAAATTGTTCTCGACAATTGCTTAATCATTTTAGTCATATCCAGTTCCAGTCATTTTCCCTCTTAATGCCCCAGGCATTTGGAAAATTTAGAACGGATGAATATTACAGCACATACAATCGATCCTATATCTGAATCATATAGGACATGATTCATGATGTCTCACATAAAGACATGATACTAGACCAGTCTTTTGCTATAATATTTCTATTTCCATTTGCCATGTTCTCTTAATTCGAATTATGAAAAGGGATGCCGTAATCATAATCGAATTTTAGAACGCAAATAATATTTCCATATATAGAATTTCCTTATGTTGAACCATTCCAACATAACATTCATATATATAATTGACCAAAAATGATTAAAATCTCAATCTAAGCTTTTAGAATTGAAATGAAGTATGAATCCCTCTCCCTTAATTATAGCAAAACAACTTTTCAAACCCTGCAACTTAGCGAATTTAAACCTTTGCTTTCTATAATTAACATTGCTAACTTGCAACACTTACCATAATTGATTATGATCCCACTAGCATAATAATTACTTTACTAGCATAACACTTATGCTCCCACTAGCTTTGACATGTACCCAGAAATCAGCTGGACTTCTAGAAATCAATACTTTATTGACTTTCTTACCAAAGTTCAGATTTCTGATACGCAATTCTTTGATAAGACTTTATCAAAATCATACACCTTTCCTTAGATATCTCACATTTGTGTCTAAACAATTATGAAGAGGAATGTCGTAATCATAGTGTTTAGACCTTTTGCCCCTTCTAACAATTCGAATTATGAAGAGGGATGTCGTAATCATAATCGAATTTGAGAATGCAAATCCCACAATTGTTATCTCTTTAAAATCTACTTAGTGAAAGCGTTTCCTCATAATCATTTTCATGAATTGGGGAGAAACCTTATGACACTTAGATTTTATGATGTGTATGTTCCTATCCATGGGAATTTTTCAAACCATAATCATAAGACAAGGTTAGTGACAAATCCAAACTCATATGGACTGAACTTGTTTAATCTCAATTTCTTGTCACCTGGCAGCACAAGGGCCTACCATGTCTTCCAATTATGCAAAACAATTGAGAACTCCTAGAACTCACATGCATAGTCAACTTTTAACTGGAATGAGCACAGAAATAAGAATATGTCAACACGATAGGTTACAAACCTCAAGTCGTGTGCTAGTGATAAACAACAGGTTTTATTCTTGATTATTTCTTGAGACCCTTTTCAAGATCATTAAGACTCCCACTGACTCCATGACATATGAGATTCTCCTGTCAAGAACCATTCCTTGACAAACAAATATTCAAGAGTTAGTGCGGATTCTTATCAAGAAAAACACTTCACACTATTGGTCTTAGTTGGTCTTTGTTTTATCCAAAACATCACAACATTCCAAATTTCAAATGTACAAGAGTAGAAAGCATTTTACTCTACATTTGACAAGTGTTATAAACCTTTCTTAAGATTATGTCACTCGAGTTACAATCTTGGAGTGTGACTCTAAGACTTGCTTTGGAACGAAGTATGACTCATCTTCTTGATTTAACCATTTCAACAATTCACGATTCCTCTTCTTAGCCAAGCAAATGCACCAAGATGTCCTTAGAGAATCAGTTGTGATATGGCTTTCCATAATCTTTAAGATGATCATAAATCATGATACTGAAGTACTCTCCCATCTTTTCAGATTGGAGAAACTTTTATCTTTCTACTTAATTTGATTCTTCTCATTCGTCCTGCCATACATTGAAACTTTTCCAATGTTTCAGAATTACACTTAAACTTGTATGCATAACCATATTTACTAAACTTTAGTAAATCATGACGAATAGTCTTATCGATCTTTGTGGTGGACTTGACCAGTGCACAACCAAGTGTATCCGATCCCCTAGTCCTTCACTTGACTCACATATACATGTGAACAAGAAATTAGTCTTAATTTCCCAAAGATGAAAATTCTCATTCATCACACAATACAAGTTGCATGATTCCAAGTTTCTATCCAACTGAAACTTGGGTGATGAGAATCTTTCCTTATTTGGCAAATTCTCAACACTGCCACAAACGAACGAATCAAATCCATTTTCCAATATTGCTATCAATGGAATCATATAAACAATAATTTTCACAAATCTCATTGTAAGGATACTTAAATTAAATAAAATCAAAAATTTTCTTTTTATTTTAAAATTGCGGAAAATCTTATCCTTACAATGCAAATACATATGAAAACTATGTTGTTATCCATTCCTAAGCAATCTATCATTACTCTTAGCAGCAGCTTAAAATTCTGATCTTCAGATCATGCGATCGAAATCCATCTCTTCACGATCAGAATTAGCTTATTCTTCCTTTAAGCTTCCTTCTTTTCTTCGATTCTACAAAACATCAAAATGCGACCTAGTCACATCATGTAATAAGAATCTCCAAATAGGAACTTAATAAAGTTAGATAGTGGACTTTAACTGAAGCATAGTCAATTTTTTTTTTACTTTTACCATCCTAGTGAACTTTCAGGTAAATAGGACAGCTTTGCAACCAATGCTCCTTCTTTTGGCAATAGAAACATATGGACTCTTTAGTAATGGTACACGGGACTATCTCAGACTTAGTCTTTCTCTTTACCATCTGGTCAACCAGGTTAACTATGGCCGATCCCTTTCCATTGGGAAGAGAAGACTTTTCTGGACTTTCAATGTTTCCATTGTCAATGTCCATGTAAGTTTGGGAAGTAAATCTTCCAATCAAATTTGCTTTACCAGTGCTCCAAATCATTGTAGATTCAGTAGCAACAAGCAAATAGGTAAGATCATTAAGGGTCATGTCGTGGTCTGTCACATAGTAGTTATTAATGAACTCACTATATGACTCAGAAAGTGATTGAAGAACCCAGTCAACAGTCAACTTCCTTGAGACTTCGACACCCAACTCTCCCAGCCTGTCAATATGTGACTTCATCTCCAAGATGTGAGTGCACACGGACTATCCATCTTTGTGTTTGCTTGCCAAAAGGGCTTGAGTGACCTTGAACTTTTTCAAGTCTTTGAACTTATGGGTTAGGGAGAATAATTGGAGGAGGTAGAGGAAGTGAAGTATTATTTCGAGTCCCATTAATGCACGACAAAGGGATTAATCTTTCACCTTGATCGCCATGTGGGGTATCATCTTCATTAGGAAAGCTTTATCCAAAAGGATAAGGAAGACCATAATTTTCATAACTAGACATCTATGAGGGAGAAATTCAAGTTTAGTTGATTTAAGTCCTTAATATAACACCCAATTTTAAATATTAAGGCTAGGACCCAACACAATATTTAACAAATTGGAAGAGGGATGCCGTAATCCAATTTGCAAAATATTTGAAGGTAGGTAAATGACGATTTACCAATTTCCACCACGAAAAACGAAAAAGAATTTTAGGTTTGAAGTGAACTGAAACTCCTAGATCTTTTGAGATTCATTGAACTTTTCAATGACATGTTTAATCTCAATTGTACCCTTCAAGTTTGTGACTGGGATGTCGAGGATCACAAACAAGGTGTGAATAACCATACCAATTAGCTTGGTACACCCAATGTTACAACCACCTAACCAATGTGCCGGTTAACTAAACACGCTCCATTGATCTATGATTAACATCAAGCTACCCTTTGCCACGCATTGCCATTCCCAGATTAGTGTGCCAGTTAACCACACACGCTCCACTAACGACTTAACAAGGTGCAAAGTGCAATTTCATGGGTTAGCACCATATTCACATTTTTCCTAAAGTAACTAAGATTGGGAATTAAAAAAAATTAGTTACTTTATATTTATCATTATACTTTTAATGAAGGAAGAATTAGTGTCCTATCCTACCCGTTCGGCTAACGACCCTCCACCAATCAAGGAAGCGGTGGGTGAGAGTGGACGCCCATTAAACTGCCATTTTATAGGCAGTAACCTTATACCCCCCTTATAGACCGGCTTCGTGAATGAGGCCTACTAACGGTAAGACTGACTTTGTTCTTATATATATATATATATATATATATATATATATATATATATATATATATATATATATTAAACCTATAATATTATAATAGTATAAGGGTAGAATTTTAAACTTTAAAATTCTAGGGTTTGGAATTAAATGTTTCAAAAGATAGACTTTTACATTTACAAATTCCAAAACATGAGGGCAAGTTTTGAACTTTTCAAAAAACTTTTGGATTCCATAGCTTATGAGTTTAATAAGGTTTTTATTGAAAACTTTTCAAGTTCCATAACTTGAGGACAAGTTATGGAAGACATTAACACCATTAAAAATGAGACTCTTCCATTTTTTCATAACCTATGAGTTTTAATGACTATTTTAAAAGAAAAAACTCTTCATTTTCCATAACTTGAGGACAAGTTATGGAGTTCATGAAAAACCATTAAGATCAAATATTCTAATTAACACAATAATCAAATAATTTTCTATGATCTAGATTAAACTCATAAGTAAAGATAATTCACATCAGCAACTTTCAAGAAATTAGCTAATCATATAAACTAATACAAATCTTGAAACTTTGACAATTATCTTGTTTTTGGATGAGGATAATCATTACCATAGCATCAAAATCAAATTTTATGAGCAAAAACATTTTGTGGTAATGATCCTAATCCAAAACATGCCAAAAAATTCGAAAATCTGCATTCAGGACTGCCAACTCGTCGAGTCCCTTGATGCACTCGACGAGTCCAAGACAATATTCAAGCAACTCGGCGAGTCACCCAGTGGACTCGGCGAGTTCACTGGGCAGAAGGCAAAAATTTCGATTTTTTTACTTTGAAAACTTATAAAACATCAAGTATATTAGAAAACAACCCATGGCTCTGATACCACTGTTGGGTTTTAATATACTACAACATCCTATGGTGCACATACAACCCTAAAAGCTTTGGATCTATGTTTTCTCTAATTATACATGAAATATTATTTCCAAATCTTTAAGCCTACAACTAGCATACAAATGATATAAACAACATAAAATACTAGTTAGGAATTTACCTCTTTGTGTAGCTTGTAGAACTTGTAGTATTTGACCTTTAAGAACTTAGCACCAATAGTATGAAGGACTCAAATGGAATCACAACACACCATGGACAAAGGATGACTTTTTGAGAGAGAATCCTAGCCACCAAAATCGTCCATAATCTCCAAGAATACATCATGCATGATTTTGGCTATGGAGTAACATATTTATATGTGGGATTCCAAAGGTCATGGGTTAACCCTAACCCACACCCATGGGTTTATGATCCATGGTTCATGTGGCCCAACTCTTTATGTATCCATACACAAACTTAGTCCAACATGGATCATAAGCTCAACATATAAATATACCTAATTTACACAATTAGTCCCCATTGATTTAATTAGTCTCTTTTGATCACTAAATTAATTCCAAACTAATTCTTGATCAATACTAATTAAATCATATGGTTTCATATTAATATATTAGAATTTATAATATATTAATAAACCATAAATAACCTCTTCTCAAAATTCCATCCTAACAAATTGTCCTGATGATATTCAACCCAAATGGACCATGCTACTCTCGGGTCAAGTACATATCAATTATAGTTATGGGCTTAGACACCTAATCCAACATAAGTAGCACCGATATTTATGTCGGGAGTGCTTGAACTACTATAGGTATAAAACTTATGCAATAAGTAAACAATTATACATAGAATGCATATTTGTAGTATTTTTATGTGCCGATAAGTTATGGTAAGAACTCATGATTTCCATTTGATTGGGTTTACAAGTATAGTTTTATTTACGCAAATCAAGTAAATCGCACATATAATAGTAGGATTTACAGATACCGGTAAAAATTAAATGAACACTTGCACACATGTTACACATACTGGTAAGGTTACATGTGTCTTTTGTTATAGGCATAGTAAAGCATTTTTACATCTCAAATTTTATACTTTTTTGTTAGAAAAAGTATAATTTTTATAAAAGCTGGTCAACCAGTTAAAATTTTATAAAAAACACTTTTGATTATAAAAGTACAACGTGTCAAAACCTATAAAATTCATAAAATTTATGTTGACATATTTTAAAACGCATGTATTCTCAGGATCATTAGCAGCTGGAAGATGACACATTTTGAAGATCCATGAAACTTTTGATATGTGTACGACAATTTAAACTTGTTTCGCACAACCCAACGTTTCCGCCACCGGCCGGGGGTGTGGCATAGTGGGCCTATGATATGAATGGGGTTAGGTGTAGATTGAATCATGCATTGCATTCTTTTTATATGTTTTGAAAATGTTATGAGTAACGAGTTTCAAAATTGCAAAGGTTTCATCAATGGGGTTTTAAAATGATTAAAGAGTTGTAAAAGGATTTTTGGGGAATTTATAATAGGTCAAGGATTGAGTTAATCCTTGACTATTCATGTGGTGAAGTCCCGATATTACTCACTAGGCATTTTCAATGTCTATCCTACTACTTTTTAACATATATTCAGGTTCCATTAGCGGTTAAGGATTAGAGAATGCGAGATATTTTGAAAGCCACTGTGATGTAGTGGTAGTTATTTATGTAATGATATTTGAATTGTTAACCCTCCTTTATAAACTTTTAAAAGTAAAACTATTTTTTGCTAAAAGCTTTCAAGGCTTATGGGACCGAATTCCGCACATGATGATAATTACTTAGAAAAAAATGATTAAATGGTTTTAAACTTATAAACCAAAAGCAGGGTGTTTCAATTTGGTATCAGAGAATGAGTTTAAGTGAACTACATGCTTAGAGTAATATCTGGACTTAAACTAAGTGCTCTTAGTGTGCTTGTAAGAATTAAGGTATAATTTCCTTAGAGATTTCTTGTGAGACTTTATGTGTTTAGGTTTCTAAACATTTAAATATTGTATCAGAACTATAACATGTAATTTCTCATTGGCGGCTAGAATTATAAATTAACTTTCAAAATATGAAGAAAAACAAATAAAATGGAATGTGAAGTTGGTACTTAGGAATGTGCTCATAAATCCTCTCATCACATCCTCCAGTGCCACTACTGAGACATCCACACCATCACCCTCTTACACGCCTTCTACAAGTCAAACGTATTATTCTATTACTAATGTGTGTTCTCAGTTTAGCTTTAAGCTCTCTATTGATGGTTTCGAATATAAGATGTGTCATCGAATCTTTATGGATAAGTTTAAGGGTCTTAGAGTACTTGGTCATATTATTGGTAACTCCAAACCTATCAGAGACAATGATGAAGACTGAGAGGCTATTGACTTTTGAATCAAATCTTGGCTATACTGTATGTCTGACCCCAATCTTCTCCAAATATATCAAATAACCTTTGTACTATGAAATACTTATAGGACAGACTCGATGAGTTTTTCCTCAACAAAAAAGTATCTCACATGTTGTACAACTCCATGACCAATTCCACAACACAAGAAAAAGTCCCCTCTTCCATCACATATTTCCACTCTCTAAAAAATCTTGATGATGCCTTATTTAATGTCGACTCCCATGTCACCAAAATCAAACTAGGAACGCAAAGACTATTTTAACTTCCATCTTTTTATCAGAGCATCATAGACCTCGTCACAAATATAAAACATTTCCCTTATTCTTAGAATCCATAAACATGCTACTTCTACATGAATCTTGTAAAGAAACCATTGAAATGTCATTAAACACTCACTTAGCTTCCTCCAATGCCCTTACTCCAACGCTATGCAACTCAGAGGACAAAAAATATATCACTAAATCACGAAATATGGTAAAAATGCTCCCGGTGGAGTAATAATAGTGTTTCTACTTCTACCAATCTAGTTGCATGCAATAAAAGCATGAATCAACATACTAATGGAAAATTTCAGCGTATTAAGGTCATTTTCATCCAAAATGCAACATATATGGCCAACCTCAACAACAACTAGGCCTAATCGACCCAGTTTTGCAGCTTGATGCCGCCTAGAGACCTACAGATAGGTCCAAAAATAGCTTGTTGATGACATATTTATGCTTAAACAATAGCCATCAATCACCCACTTTGCTGGCTTTTGAGCCTCGATCCAACCCTTTTAGATTTTGCTCCATGGATCATCTCATTTGCAGCCTTACTGTGCATCTCTTCAGCTTCCAAATATAGCTTTTAGTGGTGACACTATAGCCTAAGAAGGACCATTCCCTAAACTCACCTCAGTTTTCTAAGCTATGTCTATTCAACAACCTCAAGATACTATTTTCCTACATGGATTCTAGAGCAAGTTTACATATGTCCTTCAAGCAAGGTAACAAGTTTTTAATCATACCATGTAAATCGAAATATATCATGGTTGGTAATGTTTCCTTACTCCTAGTTAACTATGTTGGCAGCTCATTTTTTCTATTTTTAAAAAATCATTTTTAAAAAAAAAACCTTATTTAAAATCAAATGGGTAAATTTTTGATTTCGGTTCACAAATTCTCTACTCATAACAATGTGTCTATCAAATTTGAGTCTTTTTGTTTTTCTATTAAGGATTTTGACACATGTACCGTTATACAATGATGTGATAGTGCTTGCAACTTGTACCTTGTGTTTCCTTCCATCCTCACTCTTCTTCCAATAATTGTGTTAACTGTTATGTACCCTCTCACATGACATCGACGACTTGGTCATATGTAACGATCAATATTTCAATTTCTTAGGTCTCATAAATTTTATTTCTTGTTCTACAAATACATTTTCTATTTATGATACTTATCAGCTTATAGAAAAATTTCCGTTTACCATTTTCTTCTCCTATTTCAAAAACTACATGTTTATTTGAACTTATTCCCTTAGATTTATTGTCTTCACTAGTTACAAGCTTATGTGGTTACAAATACTATGTGTTATTCCTTGATGATTTTCTCTTTTTTTTTGGATTTTTCCTTTGCGAGCAAAGTTTGATATTTTTAACGTGTTTTGTAACTTTCATGCTTAGATGCTAAATCAATTTAAAACTAACATTCAAAATTTTTAATGTGATAATGGTCGTGAATGTAACAATCAAGCTTAACTAAACTACTTTTTTAGTCATAGAATCAAAATTTTCTTTCTAGTCTATACACACCTCAATAAAATATAATGGACAAACACACCATCCGTACAATCAATAACATGCTTCGCACATAGTTAATGCAAGCATCCCTTCCTCCTAAATTTTGGGTTGTGTCTCTACTCACTTCCATACACATTCTAAACCTGCTACCCACTTCTACTCTTTCATATAAAACTTCCTTTGTGGTTTTGTTCTGTCTCTCCCTGGCTTACTTACACTTACGGGTGCATGGGCGACTATGTTATTCTAATGCTATGTCAATAGCAGCCCACAAGTTAATGCCTTGGTCTACGGATAATTTGTACCCTGGTCCATCTTTTGATCATCATGGCTATAGATGTGTGGATCTTATTACACAAATAGTCGTCGTCTCGCGTCATGTTGTCCTTGATGAAGATCACTTTCCTTACAAAGACTTTCACTCTTCCCTTAATTCTTTTGACTATGACTCATTCATTACTGATTATATCCCTTCATCTTTCTAAGATAACTCAACTAAACTTGAACCCACATCTATAACACCACTCTCGATGCGTCAGTCGTATCATCTCCATCTCCCACTCTACATAAACACTCCCTTCACTTTGACCTCATATTAACTCAACCTCAACTTCCTTTATTGTTCCTTATATTCTTACCCCTCTCACACGTCATCCTATGACTACTTGGCCACATATTGGATTCATAAATCTTAGGCAAATGTTCAATATATTTGTCATTTCTGACGTATCCCATATTCCACGATCTATTGTGCAATCATTGTTCGATCTAAATTGGGAAGTCTCACCAAGGATGTCGAAATGTACACCCTTTCAACTAACCACACTTGGGATCAAGTTCCTTACGTTAAAAGCTGGATTTTCTATCATAAATGTGACAGTAATTGTCAACTCCATTGCTCTAAAAGTCAACTTGTAGGCATTTTCACTGTCTTGACTTTGATGACACATTCAACCTTGTTGTTAAACTAACAACCATTTACACTGTCTTAAGTATTTTCATTTCCTGACATTGGCCTATCCATCAACTTGATGTGAAAAATGCCTTTTTACACGATAATATCAACAAGGTTTTGTATATCTAAAAAGCTTTTGGTTATTTGCATCCTCAAATGCCAACCCATGTCCATCGGCTTCGTAAGGTCTTGTATGGTCTAAAAAAGGCTCTACGTTCTTGGTAACAACCTTTTACTATTTACATCACGTCTATCGACTTTAAAAATAGCTGATCTTATAGCTCTATATTCACATATCATCACGGTTCATATACCATCTACTTGCTTCTTTATGTATATGATGTCATCCGTATTGCTTATTCCACCGCCTTGATCACTCGAGTCATATCCTGACTCGACTCATATCTGAGTTCCCTATGTATGAATTAGGATCTCTTTCTTTCTTTCTAGGAATTGCAGCTAATCACAATTCATCTGGCCTTTTTCTATCTTATTATCATTTTGTTTGAGAGAATAGTGATTGTGCTAATATGGACGCGTGCAACCCTTTCGTACTCCTACAGACTCGAAACCCATCTATCTTCTAAAATCAAGCCCATTTCGGACCTGGATCCATATCAGACTCTTGGTGGGGCCTTGCAATATCTTACTTTTACCCGTACATATATTGCCTACGAGGTTCAACAAGTATGTCTCTACATGCATGACCCATATGAATCATATTTTCTTGCTCTCAAGCGTATCTTATGTTACCTTGTATGGTCTTCATATTGGTTCATCTCATATTGATCGTTTGGTTTCTTATTCTAATGTTGATTGGCTGGTTTTTATTCCATTTTTTTTGGTTCTGTGTGTGTATATCTTGGTGACATTCTTGTTTTGTGCCTCCAAATGTCAACATGTCGTCTCAAGATCTAACCCTGAAGCTTAGTACTAGGGGATGGATAATATAGTCATTGAAGCCACTTGGATTCGAAATCTCTTACTCGATTTATGTTTCCCTCTCTCTTGTGTTACTGCTTCGTGATTTACTCCCCACATGATGAGCCAGGTGTCGGGCTCGGCACGTCCGGTCAAATGATGCAGTTAATGAGTTAACTATTTTTTTTCTTTGTAATTCTTTTTAGCACCTTGCTAATTGTTTAATAAAATCATGACGTTAAAAATATAACTACAACATATTTATTAATTTTATTTTATAGCCATTATACTGTAACATTATAATTACATGAAATCTTGGGATAAATTAATTTAGCATGTGTTCATTCTACAAAACTCGTAATTCAATTTATCAATTGCGTGTGTATTAATATACAGATATGAGAACACGAATGATGTATTTAAGACGAATAATTACGTTTTGCCAATAAAATTTAAACATAATATCATTTAATCAGATAAATAATAGATCTTGCATCAGTGACAACAAGAATCTAAAATTTTCGTGGTGGCACCTTATGCTTAAAATATCTTATCCACAGTTCCACACGCTGCTGTCTTTCCTTCAATATTTATATAGCACTTTTTCATGAATATAGTCTAATTAAATAAAGAAGTCGAAGAAACTAGACACATGCCTTGGTTGTAGAAAAAACATGAAAAGTGTACATATTTTATTTGTAGATCTTATTAGAGTGATTCATTTTGAAGGCATGGATAATAAGTTTAATACTTTTCATAAAATTAAATATCATAAAACGAATCTTCCCATCATCTCATAAAAGATCAAATATTTTATTGTGAGAGTTAGAAATTTTGTTTTAACTTTGAATTACTAATAATATTCTTTTTTAAATGATAAATATATTTAATCAGATAAAACATAAGAATAAAATATTTTGCAAATAAAAAGAGTTGCGTCAAGTTTGAATATTAGAAGCATCAGTTATGTTTGTAACTAATAAATTAACGTCCGAAATTTCCTTCACATCTACAGGTTCACATCAGGGTATGTAAACAAAATAACCGTCCAACCGTCTATTAATCTTATTTTTTTCATCAAATTGATTGATGAAATATACTTTTTTCCTTTTTAGAATTATATCTATTTGATCTGAATTATATCATGAAAACCTTTACGGCGGAGATGCTACACGTGGCACAAGACACGACGAAACAAAACGCGTTATGAGTGACGAGTCTAGAATATAAAACCACATGATTCACTATTTAAATGAAACAGGTAAAAAGTGAAAAACTAAAAAATGGGCTTTGAGAAACTTGATTTATACACGTATTTCTTTTGCCAAAAACATTAATGTGGTTCATTTAAAATATTTAAGACAGTTCATAATTTTTATTTCTATATAATCTATTATAAAAAAAAATAGGTGCGTAAAGTAACTCACCTTTCATCTATCTAGCCTCGCTAGTGCGTGTTATGCCAGAAGTTTTTCATAAGACGCATTTTTTTTAAACTTTCGGGAAAACAACCACTATTTTTTATTGAATTTTGGTAATTAGTTATTGATATAATATTTTTGTAAACTTGATATATATGATACAAATTTATAATTATATTTTTTTGGATGACTAAATCACACACCCCTTAAATCTATATAGTTGTCTCAAACGATACGATAAACCCTCTATTTCAAAAAAAAAAAATGATACAACAAACTCTTTACCTGTGTTGTAAAATTCGTCAAGTTGGCCGATTACTCAACCGAGTACTCCTTATTCGGTCTCTTACCGAGGCGAGTTATAGAATCCGAGTACTCCCCGATTGACCCTTTATTGAAGCGAGCAGTGTTGTAAACCTCGGCTAACTCGGAGATTAAATGTATAATATACTTAATGATTTATTATTTAACACACATGTGTGTGATTATTACTACATATATATCTTAAATTTTCAGTAATTATTCACAAAGTGAGACCATTGTGTGTTTTTCAATTTTTGTGTATTCACATGTATCTAATTTTGGTATATATTTCAATTAACTTATGATTTTAACTTATGATTTTGACATAAATAATTTCTCTAAAAATACTTCTTCGTGAATTACCGAATCCTAGTACTCCCCGGGTACTTCCGAGTACTCACTACTCGGCAGTCGGTCGAACATACACCGAATCGTAAGTTCTACAACCTTGCCAAAAACTTCCTATGCTTCTTGGCTATATGCTCTTTGGTAAATTTAAAGTTATGTGATTTCTTTTCCTTTTGTATGAATTTAAGGTGTTCAACATGACTAAGTAATAGCAGCGGACATATATATGTATATATAGCTATAAATTATATATAAAATCATCGTCGTAAGTTACGCCTTATAAAACGAAATGACCCTGCCTCCATGTCACACATTCAAATTTGTAGATTAGTTTGTTCTTGATAGAATGCCCGAGTTGTAGGATAAAAATAAATCCAAATTAATATAAGATAAAAATTACACAAATGGTTTTTGTGGTTGGAGGAAATATATATTCATTTTCAGATTTAAAATAAACATGATGAGTCATTTTGACTAATATGGTTGGTCTTTTTCAAGTTTAACAAGGCACACGGTGGGTATTTGTGGTTGGAAAATTGGACCCATCATGCGTTTTAAACCTAAAAATGATCAATTATGTTAAAAATTTCTTAAAAGAATTTGCAGGGGTATTTTTTAATGGCCATAAAGGACCATCCATGTAATTTAGTCTTAATATAATGTTGGGGTTTTCCATATTTGTAGTTTCCACCTTTGGGAAGAGCTTATTTCTAACTCGTCAATCTCCGATGCTAATAAACCGTTGTTCCAAAAAATGGTCTTTCCATGTGCTACATGTTGGTGATTTTATATCATTAATGTTATTTAAGTGTAATGGGGTTAATTTGTTGATCAATGTCACTTTGACAATTATTGAACAAATCGGTACGGTGCGGAGTGCACATTTGTTTACTTTTGTCTTTGTTAAAAGTATACTGCTATTTAGGGGCGAAACCCCTAAACCGACGGGGGTCCGAGGGCAGTGCCTCAGGGAGCGGGGTCCAAGGGGCAGAGCCCCTGGCTGGGGTCGAGCTGGATTTTTGGTAAATATACTCGGTTTTGTGATCCATATTCTAGACCCGAATTTAAGTTAGTTTATGACGTTTTGAAAGTTTTTGGACATAAAACTGTCATGTGGCAGTTTTAAGACTGGAAGTTTTCTGGTTATATGATCATATCCGAAATCTGTTGTTGGTACTCTTCTTCTTCATAACATCTTGAACATTCTCTCTTCTGTTTTCTCAATTCTGAGTCTTATCCGATTAAAGATTGGGAGTACCACCCAAATACTTTAATCTGAAAGTGAAACCACAATTCTCAGAATTTCCAAGACTATTTTATCCTGATTATCTAACACTACAGGTAGTCGGACATTTCTCACTTCCCCTATGTTTTTCTTTTTTAAGTAATACGTACGTGCATGTTATTATATGATCCCTTCTAGAATGGACACGAAGACAAAAATGGTATTTCCATGTGATACAAGTTGTTATCCTCTTCTTTTTTAACTCCGCCGATATTTGCCTTCTCAATATTAACTAGATTATGACCCGCGTTAAACGCGGGGAAACGTATAAATAAAATATAAATGTATATAGATATTGCAGAATAATTAAAAAAAAACCAGTGTTATTGGTATTATTGAAATGTATAGAAAATACACTGAAATCGACAAATATATATAGTCGTTGAAGGACCTCTTTGTAGACAATATTTTTTTTATTAGTTGAACGACCTTCCTCGTCACAAAGTAACTTCAAACCTTTTTTACTTGTGACACGAGAAGCAACTACATATAGCTGACCATGCGCGAAAACGGGTCTACGCAGGTATAATCCAACATTTAACAATGTACTTTCAAAATACATTGTTATTTGATGGTTATAGTGTGAAATATAATTGTTTATTTCAAAAAATAGCAACTTATTTATGTTCATTTGAAATGAACCACATAAACCCCCCACAATATTAAATATAAAGAAACTCTAACCAATAAATATAAAAACAGTTATGTTTGCTCGATTTAGATATTGCCCGTGACTCATTGAAAATGTCAAAATACATTATTGGCACACGACTTACTTGTTATTATGATACGAAGAGGTTAGTTTTTGGAAGATGTTAGTTTTTTGGTTATTTATTTGGGAAGCATAATATGTATTCTGCATTACAAGTGCTTACCTTTTGAATTTAGCATTTCTTACTTTAGAATTTTATTTTGGCTTGGCATAGCCATGATCATCCCATATTTAATACTTTGCTCTTCTTGCACCTTCACTACCTGCTGACTTACATTCATTGCCTTTTGTGACAAGAAACTTCTAAACTCAATGGATACGCTAAAAGAGACATGAGACTTGCCTTTTGTGAGATCAATAATACCAAATTGGACTACTTTCTACAAAATAATTTAAGAACCGAAGAAAACCTGATTGCCAAAATATCTAATATCACTATTTAAGTCATAACTTGTTATATGCCGAAAAATTGAAATTTTCAACCAAAACTCTGTTACATGCCATCAAAGTTGACAAAAGATCCTTTATAATAAGATGATGGTATTAATTTAAAAAAATCGTCTTTCACTTTTTGTTGGATGTATTTTTTGATGACAGAAACAATTATCAGACCAAACATAATCCGTAAAAACCATCCTAGCCAAATCATAGATCGCTTAATCAACAAAATAGAATACCACAGTCGTAGATGGTAATACAGTTAGAATACTTTTTTCTAAAAGATCAAGAAATGGACAATTTATTAGAATCTTAAGACGTTGATAAAAGTCATAACAAAGTGCAATAGATTGAATCGATAGTTTACAATAAATATAAAAAATGAAGCCCTATCAGAGATAGAAAAACCTGATGACAAGAAAAAAAACATGTAACACTACAAAGTTGCAAACAACAAAAACACATGATGCTAAAAATCTAGAAAAAAAAATAAAACCAAATTTCATACCAGGTTGTGAGGTGAGTGTAGAGAACTTGTGTCAGATTCTTTGAGACATTTCGTCAAACACCTAAGGTGTCTGTTCTAATAACCCATCTTTTGAATGTAACATGACAAAAAAATCCAATCTTACAGGAAACTGTAGGAAATGAACAAAATTAACATGTATTTAAATTATGTAAATTATTTTGAACAATGTTCCTTCAAAAATATACTTATTATTGTTTCATACCTACATACAAAGTTTAATAAATAAATGTTAATTGTAATTATACAATTTGATTCTAGCATATAAGTACGACCACATAAGAATCAAATAAAAAATTTGTCTATAATACCGTAAATCTGATATTCAAGGAAATAAGATCATTCCTAATTTAGATTCTAACTTATTAGCCTACTTTAGATATAGTTCATGTATTAATATTTAGAAAAACTGGTAGGCAAGGATGTTGATATTAAGTGTTGTATATTGTTGTTATTTTAAACTTAAAAGTTTTTTTTCATGGTAAGTATATATGTTGCTATAATTTGTAAAAAAAAACCACATAGTTATTCCAGTTTGTAGAGATTGTTGAGTATCGAGTCCAAGCTAATAGGTTACGCATTTAATATGAAAAGTTATAATTGTTGTTTTGTCTGACTTAATCTAGACTGAATGATGTAATATGTTAAGCCAAAAAAACATTATGTAATGTTTTCTGAGATTTCAAAAATAGAAACATAATTTTGTTAGTCATAGAAAGCAATCTTTGAATGGTTGTATTTACTGTACAGAAATATATACAAATTAGAATAATTATAGTTTAACCCTTTTCTATATTAATTTTTTTATAAAATTCATCCCCTTAATAGTGAATAAAAGATAAATTAAAAGAGACATTTAAAACATGAAAAAATCACAACAGGTTATTGTTAAAAATGGTATAACAATGTACTTTAAAAGTACATTCCTAAAAATGGTATAATATGAAGTTATTATATTCGACAATAAAGTCAGAAATAGTAACCAAGTTGAGATAATCAAACAAACAGAAATAGTAGCAACAACCGATTTGATCCATTTTTAAATTAAATTACCGATTTACCCTTCTGATGAACATTGTCCATACTAAATTAATGATTTTGCCTTCGGATAAAAAATGGAAGTATCATGCAAAAAGAATCATTTTAGTACACATGTCATCTTAATATCTATTGTTGAATTGCTTTTCCAGCCCAATGTTTTTCTAGTTTCGTAAGTCAAATTACCCTTTTGCCCTTATATTTCCTTACTTAAAGGTTTCCTGCATTTAATTTGCAATTAAATTAAAATAAATAACATAAATTTAGGAGTTTATTGATACCTTCAAAAGGTAAATTCGAATCTTCCTTCTTTATTCTATTCCAAATAAAATTACCTTTCTGCCCCTAAACCTTAAAATCATACTTAGCATTTAAAAAAAAATTCATCCAACAATATCAATAACCTTTAGTTATGATTTCAATTTAAAGTTAGAAATGTTATAATTAAACCATCATATTAGGATATTAATTTACATTCAAACACTAAAAACATATCTCTTTATTCCTATTATACTCTTATCCTCCATTTTCCATTCGGTATTACCATATATTTATCTTAACAGATTATTTGAGTTCTATATTAAGATTACAATCCCTGTAATTCAGTCAGCAATTTAAGATATTATATACAATAAAAAACAATAACCAGGTTGAGGTAATCAAACAAACAGAAATAGCAGCAGCTCATGATTTGATCAATGTTTAAATTAAATTACTGATTTACCATTCTGATGAACATTGTACATACTAAATTAATGATTTACCCTTCGGATAAAAAATGGAAGTATCATGCTAAAAGAATACACAAAAAAATTGATTACAATGAACAGGAAAACGGGTGGGGTGCATTTGTCATTCCATCAAAGTACTTTGCTATATTGTGTTTTAACTGGTTTCCATTAAAGTACATTATTATTTTTTCTGGACTAAAGGTATGTAATATATTTTCCTATTTATTTGAAAAGTTTCAGAAAAGTAGTTAACCGATATCATGTAATTTGTGACAAAGAAAATCGAAATATATGAATACATATATTTGATATAGGAACAAAAAAATAATCGAAAAAAATTTAAAAAAGCGAAAGAAGGTACTGACCTTCTAGTGCACAACAACGAAGGTTTGAAGCAGAGAATGATGATGAAAGTTATAAGCAATAAGAATGATGTTGTAGGAGAATGTTTGAAGAAAAACAACGATTGAAAATAAGTGTGAGCCGCAGATTCAGAGATAAATCATATATGTATGTGATAATTTGAATATGATTTTTTGGTATTAATGATTTCCTAATAAAAATGGATTTTATATTAATAGTTTACTAATATAAACGGATTTATATTAATGGTTGATATTTAATGTCTTAATTGAAATGGTTTTTAGTAATATGTTTTTAAAGTTGACCATTTTAAAACCTTGATAACCGAAAATTCAAGATTTAAAATTTAGGAATCTTTTATTAGAATTAAATACAATCCATTTCAACGGATTTAAGTTAATTTTGTGGAAAACTCTTATTGGAATTAAATACATGTCATTTTGGGAGGATGATGTTAGCAATCTAAGGGTGGAAAACATACGATTGAAATACAATCAAGGGCCTAGATTGTTTAAGATGATGCCATAAAATATTTATTTTAATATATACTAAAGATAACATAATTATTAGTATGCTTATTTAATGACCTTTTTAAAAAAGAAAAAACTAAACGGGTTTGAATTTTGAAACGAAAAGCTATAAATAAGGGAGTTAAATTATGGACAATATTAATTAGGGTTAATGATGACATAGATTGTCAAAAGATGTCTTGAAGGAGATGCATGCTTCAGTTTGTAGAGATTTGTGTGAAGACAAAACAAAGGTGTGATAATTAAAGATGCAAGGAAGTGGTAATACGCAAATTCTAATAATACATGAGCAAAAAGGAACCACCTTATGGTGCTACATTTTATTATGAACACACAAAGCATCAATTGAAGCACAACCATTGACATGAGGACGAAGAGTATTAGAGAATTATGGTTTAAGAGAGAAAAATAGAGGAGAAAGATGGGGCGGCTATTCATGTTTTTTGGCCAGATTTATGGAGAAACTGATATCTTATATATAAATAGAATGATATACTTTAATCGATAACATAATTGTTGATTTTAAAGATTCTATAATTAAATATAATTGTGCTCGAATTGTGAAATATATTTTAGAAAGTATGGATAGATTATATAATTAAAGATTTTATCATTAAATGTAATTGTGTTTGAAATGTAATTGCTAAATTTAAAGATTTTATAATTGAATGTTTGGATTATATTTTAGAAAGATGATGTCAGCAATTTGATCTAAGGGTGCAAATCATAGGATTGAAATACAATCAAGGGCCTGATTGCTTCATTGATTAATTAAGGTTTCTATTTTAATAATATTTAGAGATCCAAGTCCACTTCAGAGTTCAGATGTGGCTTTTTGTGCACATGGACATGGGAATATTAACTCTTTTTCACTTCCGATGCATTATGATCATATTACATCAACTTCCATTCAAACGTTACACAGCGCAAGAAATAGGTTTTATTATCGGCTACCCCTATAGTGACAGTGTAAATTCTTTTACGTATGTATTTTTTTGCGACAACATGATTTAGTTAATTGTTAGAAAATCAGGGGATAGAATAACAATAAATATACACTTTGATAGATTCAAGGATCGTGTTTATCAAACACTTTCCGAAATTTGTGATTCGTCCCTTTCGCCTGGTGTATACAAATTCAGAAGTGGGATAATCCAAGAATTAACCAATCTGAATTACATGTCTAATTTAGATAGAGAAACATAGAATATATGTTAATTGTGTCTTGAGAGATAGATAAATTATGATATAATTTCGAGTACATGAATGTTCAACCCTTTTTCTGAAACCAGAGAAAAGTTCTTATACTTGAGGGAAAAGTGATTAAAATCGGTTAAAACAAAATTGACGCCAAAACATGGTAGTTATTGGACACAACAGATACCTACATCATCATAAGGTCATCAATGGATTTTTGGCGGGAAATTGCATGGCTGAAGTCATACCCAAGTAAAATTCCGTTTAGGTTTTGGGACGCTGCCCCTAGACCCCACCAAGGGGCTGCAGCCCCTTGGAACCCTGCACCCAGGGGCGTTGCCTACGGACCTCTGTATTTCCAAGTTCATATTTATCTCACCGAGTGTGCACTCCGCACCCCCAAACTAGCTTAGTAAATTGAGTTCGACCTATCTCATTATTAATAACAAATACACTAAAATATGTTTATAACACTAAAATCATCAACATTAATTATTTATATATGGTTATTGAAAAAAAAAATATGAATTAATTAAAGATAGATATTTGCCATCTAATTAAAGAACGATAACATTTTGAAAAATCAACATAATAGCAACAACATGCCATCGTAGTTTCTAACTATTTTTGGAAGGCATGCCGCCTATATCAAAATATGTTAGTTCCTATTTTTCATGATATCAAATTGATTAGTGCGACAAATCTCGTCACAATTGGTTGAACTAAAACAATTACAAGTTATACACCTTCATCGACGATTTGTTGTAGTGACAACACGTAAACTCAGAAATAACTTGCTACTTCAGCATGTTATTGATCATGAGATTTTTACATCTAAACATCATCTATTATTAATTTCAAGGGTTTTCTCACTACAAGAAAGTGTATATGTGGAAGGGACAAAATGAAGGTCGCCGGGATAGGTTTTAGAGGCGACCAATCGCATGTATTTTATCCAGTGACTTTTTGTTGCAGTTAATCCAAGCTTTGTCCCCTCCACAAATTTGTCTTTATTCTTTTTATTTTTCAATTTAAAATAATTTTATTTGTTAGTGATTAAGGTTTAGGTCCAAGCCTTTTAGGGTTTAGCTATTAGGCTTTAAGTATTCTCTATATATTCTTATGTAATTGTCTTTTGATAATCAATCAATCCTGTTGGTGATTTGTTATCATCAAGGTTATTTAAGTGTAATGAGATTACTTTGTTGACTAAAAATGATATTGATAAATATTAAACAAGTAAAAAAAGTGTGGAGTACACATTTGTTTAAGTTTGATCAAGTATCAAAGTATACTGTCATTTAGGGGCGAAGCCCCTGAACGAACGGAGGTCCGGGGGCAGCGCCCCTGGGAGCGGGGTCCAAGGGGCGGAGCCCCTGGCGGGGTCCAAGGGGCAGAGCCCTTGGCTGGGGTCCAAGGGGCAGAGCCCATGGCTTGGGTTATTTTGTTGTATTAAAAATGCATCAGAAAATCCAAACTTTGAATATTTGACCCGGTTTTGACTTAGCATTAATCCTTATACAAAACCCGGATTTATAACAGTTTGACTGTTGATAAAAAACTGTTATATGACAGTTTTGACAGTTTTTCAGATAAGGAAGGTTTATAACCAAATTTTAGTCAGTTTTTTCTGGTACTCACGAAATTACACCATCTCATTCTCTTTCTTTCTCTCTGATTTTCTCTGAGTCTTATCCAATTGAGGATTTGGGAGTACCACCCAAATACTTCGATTTGAAAGTGATTATCACGATTCTCGGATTTCCAAGTGCCACTAAACCATATTTCTAACAAATCCATTATCTAACATGGTATTAGAGCTCTATGTTAAAACTCTGCTGCTGACCACAACCCACATCCACCGCCTTCCACCTTACGCGACCTTCTCTAATAGTCGTCGGAGGTGCCTTCATTATGTTTCTTCTCTTCTCCGCCTAAATAATAAAACAACCGGCTGGCACCAAACTAGAGCTCTTTCATCGGTTTCTTCCACTGCCTCGTCTACTTCTACCTCCTCTTCATCTGACCCCTGCCTCTGAGCCTTGTGCCTCCTCCTCTGCTGGCCATTTCTTCAGATCTCTTTTCCGATTCAGCCCCTTCTGATGTTGTTGGTTCCTCCCTCCGATGACACCTTCTTCGCCAAACAACCTTTGATATGTAGTCGTTTCTTTCTCTATCAACATTGTAGTTGCCGATCTCGCCGGAATTGGTTTCGACCGCCGTAGCTCGAGCCCTCTTTCTTTCTCGCTGCCTTTCTCCAGACTCCTCTGATGTTGTTTGCATGATCATCGCCGCCGCCAGTCTTCTCTTTTTCTACAACGGAATCACATATGGTTGCCGCTTCTTCTCTCTTCTTCTCTGACGAGCGGTCGATGTTAGTCGCCATTGTTAGAGCTCTACCACCGCCAATGTCGCTATCTTCATCTAGTTTTTATGTTTTCTTCTTTTATTTTTTTATTTTTCCAGTTTAATCGTCTCCACCCGATCAAACTGCGGGGGGGGGGGGGGGTGTTAGTGATTAGGTTTAAGCTCAAACCCTTTAGGGTTTAGCCGTTAAGCTTTAAGTATTCTCTATATATTCTTATGTAATTGTCTTTTGAGATCAATCAATCCATTATCAAATATTATTAAGGAAAAACTCCATAAAATCCTTATGTTTTGGCATTTAATCCTTAAATATTTTCTTTTATTCAATTAAGTCCCAAAAATCGGGAATTATAATCACTTTTACTCTTTTACCCGGTCAATAGGTCATCCAACTTTCAAAAATTATATTCTTTGACCATATTTTAAATTTATTACAAATTTGGTACAAAATTTACACTTTTGGTCAAGATTTCAATTTCTTTTTTATTTTACAAATTCATCCTAAATTTTGTTTTTTACATCTTTTTTTTCAAAGTTTTGTTTTGAATATGTTTTTTTTGCTATATAAAGTCATATTTATACAAAAAAAAACACATTTCATGTAAAAAACCTTTGTTTTTCTATATAAAAATGATTTTTTAAAAAACATTTTTTATGAAAAATACTTGTATAAAAATCTTTTTTTTTTATAAATATTTTGGTATGCAAAATACCTATTTATAAATAAACATTTTTTTTACTCTAAATACCTATTTATTGTAACATCCTGTTTCCTGTCATTTCTTATTTTAGGGTCGTGGGCCGGAAGTCGATTGTGTAAAGGTTGTGGGCTTTAAGGAGGTAATGTTTAGACCTTTTGGAAGGAAGCAATGATGGTTGCGAGATCTTAACCTTTGAACTGTTTTTCGGGCCGAAGGGTAGAAAAGGGAAAATCATAGGTCGAGGTCTTGCATGAAATATGGATTTTTGTTCAAGAAGTTTTTAGTCCAAGATATCTAGATAATATTGTGGGGCATTTCAATACCTTTCTGTGGATATAAAGATCGTCGAAAATGGAGTTGGAATGAAGAATTTATGATCGTTAGAAGTTAGGAAGGTTTTGGGCTTAGTCTAGTACGTTGGGCATACAGGATGTACGATTGTACGTTGGGCGTAATAGGCATCCCTGGTATGCTGGGCGTACCAAGAGTACGTTGGGCATACACGATCAGAACCCAAACCCTATTTTCTGGGTTTGAGCCCTATTTAAGCTCCTTAACTTCCCAAAACCCATTCCATTAGCAGCCTCCACCTCTCCAACGCCCTCCCTTGAAACCCTAACTATAGTTTGAGCCTTGTAAGCAAAAGAAGATGTTTTTTTAGTGATTTGGAGTGTTCTTGGTGCATATTAGAGAAGAAGGAGTTCATTGGAGAAGTGTTGGTTGCATTGGAGCTTGTAGATCCAGACCTTGTTCACCTTGATCTTTCTTTTGAAGGTATAAAGCTTGAATCCTGATGATCCATAACATGTTTCACGTCTCTCGGCTGCGGAAATGTTTGGTTGATGATCCACAGTGTTTCCATTAGAGGATATTCAGGTGGATGATCAACTGAATTATATCGGGAGACCGGTGACGATTCTTGATCGGAAGATGAAAGCCTTGAGGAACAAGGTTGTCGAGTTGGTGAAGGTGCAGTGGCAGCACCGGAAGGGGTCTGAGTCGATGTGGGAGCCTGAGGATGAGATGAGTGAGCACTACCCAGAGTTATTTGTGGAAGCGGACTTCGAGGACGAAGTCTAATTCAATTGGGGGAAAGTTGTAACACTCGATTCGAGGTATTTTCATTTTTGACCCTTGGTATGTTAATACTTTGCAGATTTGGTCCCTAGGGGGCAGTTTTGCCATTTCCAGCAAACTCGTAGTACGTGGGGCGTACTCCTCGTACGCGGGGCATACGCATGTAGGGGACAAACCCTAAATTTTAGGGTTTGGACCCTATTTAAACAACATTATGAACCTTAGATCTCTCATTTCTCAGCCACCAAAGCCCTTTGAGTCACATTTCACACTAGCCCTTTTTGAAGAGATTGATTGCTCTTTTGTGTGTTGGTGAGACTTGAAGAAGAAGAACTTAGAAGAAGGAGCCTTGACCAAATGAGAGCTTGTAGATCCAGATTTCTCACATCATTTCCAGCTTCATTAAGGTATAAAGCTTGGAACTTGCCCCTTGTTTGCTTAGATCTAGTCTTTATGAATTTTTGGTCCCATTTTGGTCATATGATGAGATCTAGTGGATTCCTTTCACTCCAGAAGTTAGGAGTTGCTTCTCTTGATGTTTCTGAGGTCCTAAGTCCATAACGTTAGCATCTTGATGGTTGTGGATCAACCATGCATGAGTTTAGGTCATTATGGTGAAAGTAGAATGCTAAAAGTGAGGTTTGGGTCCTTTTGAGCCATGCAAATTCTCCAAGTTCATGACTTTATGGCTTAAGACGTTTGATAAGACTTGGATATGAAGTTTGAGCTTTTGGTTGCAAGTATTAAGCACTTAATGGAAAAGCGCTTAATGGGCTTGTACGTTGGGCGTATGTATGTGTACGATGCGCGTACGCTGCCTGGTCCCTGATGATGGCTCGCCTGGTAGTACGCTGGGCGCACCATCTCGTACGCAACGTGTATTAGGAATCCTTGTAGAACGTTGGGCGTAAGCCTGAGTACGTCGGGCGTACTCAGCCGCCATTGATTCGATTGAATTTCTTGGTTTGGGCCGCTTTTGGGCCCTATTGGTGTTGGGTTTTGAGCATAACATCATTCCTATGGTGTACATGCAACCCTAATTGCTTTGATCTAGGTTTTTCTAACTTAAACATACAACATTAAATACCAAAGCAAATAACCATATGACTAGCATACATATTTCGAAATTGACATATGATTAGGGTTAGAAACTTTACCTCTCTTGTTATGTAGCAATAACAAGTTTAATCCTTCTTGATCTTGACTTCTGAAATCCTAGTACCCCAAGTGTTGCACCTCTAATGGAGTCATAAACACTCAATGCAAGAAGATGACTTAGGAGAGAGGTGAAATCGGCTAGGGCTACTCAAAGAAGACATAGTGCCGAATTCCACATGCCAAGGGGTTTATTTATAGTTGAGGCTATTAAGGTTTTATGGTGGAAACCCTAATTTCCTTGATTAGGGCTTAAGCAATCCATGGAGCCCTTCTAGAAAGCCCCTTGGACGAAATCCTTATGGGCTTCCCATAGATTTCGTCCAATCTTTTCTATTAGGAGTCCATAGCCCAACCGGCAACTAACAGTTAATTGCAATATTAGTCCCCTTTATTTAATCATTTTCTTTTGATCACTAAATTAATTTCCGATCAATACTAATTAAATAATATGATTTCCAAATAATATATTAATCTTGTAATATATTAATAAAACCACTTTAAGTACGAATTTATTATTCACATAATAAATTCTATTCTCTCTCCTTTTGTCATCCTATCAAGTTGAATGAGTGAAGGCAACCCAAAAGGACCATGCTCATAATCAAATCAAGTACATACCAAAAATAGTTATGGGCTTAGACACCTAATCCAACAGTCTCCCACTTGGACAAGTCTAATAACTATTATTGCAACTACGACTTCAGAATTTGATTAGAAATCGTAGCTTTCAAAAGTCACTGTCGAACTCTGATCTTATCAACAACGCGTCCTTTAGATAAGGGATCATATATTCCTCCATTCTAGATATCGTATGAACTGAGACATTGATTATTATCATTCTCTCTGTTCATGTGTTGTTTCCCGATTTCTGATTTAAGACGACTGACAATAGACCATAATTGAACACATCAACTTAGTCCAGGCTTGGCCAAGCGCTTAGGGTGTCATCACTAAATCATCGAGGGGCCCACGTATATCGCTTTTATCCCACTTTGGGTAAAAGGAACGGATAAACTTCGACTCATATGCTTGTACTATTCACTCATCAAATCACAAACAACAATACATTTTATAACACCAAGTTACTGGTGCGTTTACGCATTATCAATGTGCAACCGACTTGTAAACAACAACTATATGTCTCCGTTTGAAGAATATAAGATATTATCGTCTCACAATCACTCGTGATAAAATCCATGAAGTGATTCATGTGAGCGTGGGTTTAATCCAATACTCAAATCTTATTTCAGGAGCACTAATGAACACTGCAACAGACTTTTTCTATGTCTAAACACTTTAGACAATCTACAGTCGGATTCATGACAGTCTTACCTCATTACCTACTTCCAAAGTATGATTGACTGTGGATGTTTGAATAACCTAGTTATTCTGGAAGTCAAAACATGCGAAGTGAAACACAAGAATAATCGAATCCAATATGGCCTCACTGTTTGAGTATAAATAAAACACCTTTTATTTAATCACCATATTGATTACACATTATTCATTGTATAATGTTTCGAGTAATCAACTTAATACTTGAATTGAAACAATAGTCATCTCATGCTCCAAGCATGCATACTATGTTTACCTATGGTCCTTACTTCGTGAAATAGACCAATTGGACACATTTCCAATGATGCTCATTTCACAATTCCCAACCCTTACCACAAGTGTAAGAATACCAAATTTTTACCACTATTAGAATATGTTAGATTCCAACATTTTACTCAATGATCCTTTTGTAATGACATAGCACCAAAGTCACCGAGACTTTGCCAATGATATTACAAAGTGCTCTATTGGAGATTGTTACAAGACAACTCCATAGACATGAAGTCTCAAATTCAAAGTACATTCCTTTGAACATCCTTCTTGCATAAAAGTTTCTAATCTACATAAATTCTTAATATCCAACTCCCATTATGGAAATATTTCCATGTTTTCCATATGACAATTCATTCTTAATAGAATCCTATCTATTTATAATAATGTCAATATGATCCATCCATTACTATACTTCCAACTACCCACAAGTGACCAATCCTTGGCGAACCTTAGATTTTACTTGACAGTTGTTTAACTTACTTTAGTCATATCCGATTCTTGTTCTTTTCCCTCTTAACGCCCTAGGCATTTGGAATAGACAGAACGGTCGAATATTACAGCATATGCAATCGATCCTATACCCGAAGCGTATGGGATACGATACATAATGTCTTACATAAAGACATGATACTTTACTAGTCTCTCGCTATAATATTGCTATATATAGAATTCCCTTATGTTGAATCTTTTCAACATAACATTCATATATGTCCTTTGACTAAATTTAATTAAAATTTCTCGATCTAAGCTTGTAGATTTGAAATGAAGTATAAAATTCTCTCCCTTAATTATAGCAAAACAACTTTTCAACCTCCGCAACTTTGAAAATTGAAACTTTTGTTTTATATAATTAATATTGCTAGCTTGCAACACTTAACATAATAATCATGCTCCCACTAACATGATAATTATATCTTTACTAGCATAACACGTATGCTCCCACTAGCTTTGACATGTACTCAGAAAACAACTGGATTTCTAGAAATCAATACTTATTGACTTTCTTACCAAAGTTCATATTTCTGATACGTGATGCTTCGATAAGACTTTATCTAAGCTCATACACCTTTTATTAGAAAGCTCATATGTGTGTCTAACAATTTCAGAACTTACAACAATAAGTCTTAAATGTTAAACTAATTGCTAAATCTCACAATTCGAACTATGAAGAGGGATGTTGTAATCATAATCGAATTTGAGAATGCAATACACACAATCGCTATCTCCTTAAAATCTTCCTAGTGAAAGCGTTTCCTCACAGTCATTTTCACGAAGCGGAGAGAAACCTTACCACTTAGATTTTATGGTGTATGCGTTCCTATCCATGTGAATTTGACATAACCATTATCACAAGACAATGTTTGTGATAAATCCAAACTTATATGGACTGAACTCATTCAATCTTTATTTCTTGCCATCTGGCAGCACAAGGGCCTACCATGTCTTCCAAGTAGTTGAGCAGCTCAGCCATACAGATCAATGAACTCTCACCAATCAAGGTGCTTTGCCTTATGCAATCAACTGAGAACTCTTAGGAGTCACATGCATAGTTAACTTAACTGGAATGGCTCAGAAACAAGAATATGTCAACACGACAGGTTATAAACCTCAAGTCGTGTGCTAGTGATAAACAATAGGTTTACTCTTGATTATGTAACGACGTAAATTTTCAAAACAATTTTTCATTTTTAAAACATGCTTTCATTCATAAAATATCAGAGTAATCCAATGTATCACATGTTATCATAATACAAATCCCAAGATCTCCAAATACATAAATCCTCTCAATGTGTACGAATCATGCCGACGCCTTCCCGCGGTCCTCGCTAGTACCTGAAACACATATCACCACAACTGTAAGCATAAATGCTTAGTGAGTTCCCCAAAATACCACATACAACACATACGTCACTCGAGGCTATAATACGACCCTTCGGTCGATGTGTCTCAGCGGGACCCCCTAGTCCCGTACCTCGTTGGACCCTCTGGTCCAGTCATAGCTCGTTGGACCCTTCGGTCCAGTCTGTATCGTTGGACCCTTCGGTCCGGTCTATATCGTTGGACCCTTCGGTCCGGTCTATATCGTTGGACCCTTCGGTCCGGTCTATACAACACATAGCATACATATGTCACAATGCACATAATCTCATACATACACATAGCACACAAGACCCTCCGGTCTACACATAGATACCACTCTAGGTAATGTATAGTGAGAAGACTCACCTCGTATGATGTCTAGTAACTCACGTGCTCGAAAATCCTGAATCTCGAAATAACGACCTAGCCCCGCCTAATCACATAAAGTAATTATTCCAAATCATTAACGACTCTCAAGGCTAGACTAAATCCCTTTCTACAATCCCACAGAAGGGTAAAAGACCATTTTACCCCTCTCTGACCGAAAAGTCCACATGTTGACCAAAACCCTAAAAGTCAACGAAAGTCAACAGCAAGCAGTACGCGGGGCGTACCAGCTCTTGTACGCGGGGCGTACTCCAGTGATCCAGAATCGGGGTCTCGGACCCTTACGCTGCGCGTACTGAGAGTTACGCCCAGTGTAAGTCTCAGTTTCAGCCATTCCATGGTTTTTGGTCTTAAACGGTTAAGACACTTCTTCAACTTCCAGATCTGACTCTCCTTAAGCCTCTTATCCCATAAAGTCGGAACCTTTAAGCCTTTGCATGGCTGTAAAGGTCCCTACACCCTCTAACACCTTTCCTTTCTCCTCCAAAGGTCTAGATCTAAAGCATGGCTCAATATTTACGTCCAAGATTGCATTTTTATGAACATACAACTCATATAGTCCTGAAATATGATAGATCTAGGCCAATGGAGACCATCTGCTCATAAAGTCTCCATCTTGGGACCAAAAACCCTAGAAATTGGTCCAAGAAGCACACAATACAAAAGAAAAGGCAAGTTTGAGCTTTTTACCTCAGGAAGAAGCTCCAACCTCTGAAAAGCTCGGATCTATTCTTTCCCACAAACTTCTAGCTTCCAAGATGGCCTCTTCTTCTCTTCCACCACCTTGAAATGATACTTAGAAGCTTAGAACACCAACACACTAGCTAGAAACGAAGGAGGACTCTCTTTTAGGGTTTCACTCTCTGGAATGGAGGCTGAGGTCAAGGCCATAACATTCCTTTTATAGTGCACAAGCCCCAAATTAGGGTTTTCACCTGGGCCGGTTACGCCCGGTGTAACCTTGGGTACGCCCAGCGTACCTAGGCGCCTCCGCGTCCAAAATAAGCGCATGAGTACGCGCAGCGTACTGTTGAGTACGCCCAACGTACTCATTTGCTACAAATTCCACTTAAGGGCTAATCTTGACAATTTGACAAAAGAGAAGGGTTAAATAGATGTACCTGAATTTCGGGATGTTATAGATTAGTTCTTGAAACTTTTCAAGATCATTTAGACTCCCACTGACCTCTTGACATATAAGATTCTCTTGTCAAGAAACATTCCTTGACAAATAAATATTCAAGAGTTAGTGCGGATTCTTATCAAGATAAACACTTCACACAATTGGTCTTAGTTGGTATTTGTCTTACCCAAGACATCACAACTTACCAATTTCAAATGTGCAGGAATAAGAAGACATTTTCTAGTCCAAATTTGTTGAGTGTGTTATAAACCTTCTTAAGATTTTGTCACTCAAGTCACAATCTTGGAGTATGACTCTAAAACTCGATTTTGGAACAAAGTATGATTCACTTTTTGATTCAACCATTTCAACAATTGCCGATTCCTCTTCTTAGCCATACTAATGCACTAAGGTGTCCTTAGAGGATCAATTGTGATATGGTTTCATAATCACTAAGTTAATCATAAAACACGGTACTTAAGTACTCTCCCTTCTTTTCAGATTGGAGAAACTTTTATCTTTCTGCCTAATTGATTCTTCTTATTTGTTTGCCATACATTGAAACTTTTCAATGATTCAGAATTACACTTAATCTTGTAAGCATAACCATATTTACTAAACTTTTAGCAAATCATGATGAATATTCTTATCGTTCTTTGTGGTAATTCAGAATTACACTTAATCTTGTAAGCATAACCATATTTACTAAACTTTTAGCAAATCATGATGAATATTCTTATCGTTCTTTGTGGTGAACTTGACCTAGTGCACAACAATGTGTACTGGATCTCATAGTCCTTCACTTGACTCACATACTTTTGTGGACAAGGAATTAGTCTTCATTTCCCAAATATGAAGGTTCTCATTCATCACACAATACCAGTTGCATGATTCCAAGTTTCTGTCCAGTTGAACCTTGGGTGATGAGAATCTTTCCTTATTGGTAAATTTGGACACTACCACAAACAGCATAACTAAGAATCACATCCATTTTCAATATTACTAACAATAGAAACATACAAATATCAATTTTCACAAAAGTCATTGCAAGGATATATATAGATAAGACAAAAAATCAAAATTCATTTTATTTATAAAAAACGCGGAAAAACTTGTCCTTACAATGCAATTACAATTGAAAACTATGTTACTAAATATTTCTAAGCAATCTATCCTAACTCTTAAACAACAACTCAAAAATCCGATCTTCAAACCATGTGATCGAAATCCATTTCTTCGTGATCAAACTCAACTCACTCTTCCTTTAAGCTTCCTTCCTTTTCTTCGATCCTACAAACCATCCAAATGCAATCTTATCACATCATGTATTAAGAATCTACAAATAGGAACTTAATAGAGTTAGATAGTGGATTTACCTGAAGCAGAGTCATATATTTTGACTCTCCCATCTTCGCGATCCTTCAGGTAGATACGGCAGCTTCGCATCCAATGCCCCTTCTCTTGGAAGTAGAAACAAAAGGACTCTTTCGGAATAACACATGGGATAATCTCAGATTCAGCCTTTCTCTTTACCATCTGGTCAAACGGTTTGACCTTGGCCAATCCCTTTCCATTGGGAAGAGAAGACTTTTCTGGACTTCCAATGTTGCCATCGTCGATATCCATGGAAGTTTGGGAAGTTGACCTACCAGTCAAATTTGCTTTACCAGTGCGCCAAATCATTGCTGATTCAGTAGCAATAAGAAAATAGGTGAGATCAATGAGGGTCACGTCGTGGTCCATCATATAGTAATCTTTAATGAACTCACTATATGAGTCAGGAAGTGATTGAAGAACCAATTCAACAGCCAACTTCCTTGAGACATCGACACCCAACATTCCCAACTTGTCAATATGCAACTTCATCCCTAAGACGTGAGCACATATAGACTTTCCATCTTCGTGTTTGCTTGCCAATAGGGCTTGAGTGACCTTGAACTTTTCAAGTCTTCAAACACGTGGGTTAGGGAGAATTATTGGAGGAGGTGGAGGAAGTGAAGCATGATTTTCGTTTCCAGAAAAATGAGTTTTGGTAAATATCCTAATAAAAAACTAGCAAGAAAATCGAAAATCCCGGCACCAGCACACTCAACTCGTCGACTCCACTATGGAACTCGTCGAGTTCATGCAACTCGTCGAGTCCATACAAGGACTCGACGAGTCAGCCAGTCAGACAGCAAGATTTTTGACTTTTTCATCCTTTGGTAATTCACTTTTGCATCTATTCAATAGAAAAACAACCTGGCTCTGATACCACTGTTCGGTTTTGAGCATAACATCATTCCTATGGTGTACATGCAACCCTAATTGCTTTGATATAGGTTTTTCTAACTTGAACATACAAAATTGAATACCAAAGCAAATAACCCGATGACTAGCATACATATTTCAAAATTGACATATGATTAGGGTTAGAAACTTTACCTCTTGTTATGTAGCAATAACAAGTTTAATCCTTCTTGATCTTGACTTCTGAAAGCCTAGTGCCCCAAGTGTTGCACCTCTAATGGAGTCACAAACACTCAATCCAAGAAGATGACTTAGGAGAGAGGTGAAATCGGCTAGGGCAACTCAAAGAAGACATAGTGTCGAATTCCACATGCCAAGGGGTTTATTTATAGTTGAGGCTATTAGGGTTTTATGGTGGAAACCCTAATTTCCTTGCTTAGGGCTTAAGAAATCCATGGAGCCCTTCTAGAAAGCCCCTTGGACGAAATCCTTATGGGCTTCCCATAGATTTCGTCTAATCTCTTCTATTATGAGTCCATACCCCAACCAGCAACTAACAGTTAATTGCAATATCAGTCCCCTTTATTTAATCAACTTCTTTTGATCACCAAATTAAATTCCGATCAATACTAATTAAATAATATGATTTCCAAATAATATATTAATCTTGTAATACATTAATAAAACCACTTTGAGTACGAATTTATTATTCACATAATAAATTCTACTATCTCTCCTCTTGTCATCCTATCAAGTTGCATGAGTGAAGGCAACCCAAAAGGACCATGCTCATAATCAAATCAAGGACATACCAAAAATAGTTATGGGCTTAGACACCTAATCCAACAATTGGGCCATTAGCCTTCTGATTTTGGGCCATGGCTAGGCCTTGGTCCTTACTGGAATTAGGCCCATGATGGGTTTTGGACCCAATTAAGAAGTTGGCGTTAGTGGGATTTTTGGTGCTATTGGATTGAGCCTTGGATTTTGGGCCAAGTTTGGAGGGGCTAAAATGGTCTTTTACCCTGAGTGTTGGGAAATTGGACTAGGATTCCAGTTTTGGGTTGTAACCCACTTATTGATTGGATATTATTTAGTGGTGTTAGCGTGGGGATCTTTCTAGATCAACAATTCGAGTATTTATCTTAGAGGTTCAGCAGTTTGAGATGAGTTTCCTCACTATGCTTGGCGGGTCGAAGGCACGAATTCCGACCCATGGTTTAATATGATTAGGATGCTAGTTGTCTGTATGACTCTTGAGGGTATGATATTTGATATGTATACCGGACTGGGCCGGATGCCCGATGGGGCCGGATGTGTATATTGTATGTTATTTATCTTTGTGATTTTTACATGTGTTTATATGTTTATGTGTATACCCGCTCGATGTCAAGTGGTGGCTGATGAATGTGATGAGATAGGGCCCACCTCATATTTATGTCAGATCTGTTCCGAGCGGGTCTCGATGCTAGGCGGGGCCCGTTATATGTTTGATATGTATGGTATTTGGTATTTTGGGGAACTCACTAAGCTTTGTGCTTATGGTTTTCAGTTTATGTTTCAGGTAGTTCCGGATCCAAGGGGAAGAGCTCGGGGTGATCGCATCGCACACACCACGTTGTTCCGCATTTTACTTTACTCTGATGTATTTGGATGTTTTGATCATACTTGATTCTATTATTCTTTTATGAACATGTTTTGAAATATGATTTTTATTATTCTAAAAATTGAAATTTTTGGCCTTAATTTTTGGGAAGTTATATAAAGGTGGAAACTTTATGACTTAAGTTGATGTTTTGAATCTAGATCTGAGCTCTAGGCAAAAGGTCTTAAGGGATGAAGTGCTTAATGGAATGGTGGGATCAGATAGTGTACGTTGGGTGTACCTGGGAGTATGCTTGGCGTACTGGACTTGAATCGCATATGTTGGGCGTACGTGGAGTATGTTGGGCGTACGAAACCGGTCTTGGACTTTGACTTTCATTGACTTTCGTTGCCTGTTGACTTTTGACCAAGTTTAACCTTGGGTCAAACATGAGGATTTGGTCTATTGATTAAGATTTTATCTGGTTCTCGTGTTAGTGGATTCGCGGGTGCAAGCAGTACAGAAAAAAGGATCATATCGCAGTGTTTAAGAGTTCTTCGATTCAGGTGAGTTTCCCTCACTGTACTAGTGGGTCGAAGGCACTAATGTCGACCTACTAGTTTATGTATCATTGAAGGGTCCAGTTAATGGTTTGGTCTAGGCTTTCATTGTATTTGTTCTTTTGAGTCTTTAAAGTAATTTTGTGGGTTGTTTAACAGTTTACGGTCGGATAGTGAGTTTACGGCCGTAAACCTGTTTACGGCCGTAAACCCAGTTTGCGGCCCATGTCTAGTATAAATAGAGGAGTTGTAGGTCATTGTCTAGTTGTTGATGCCAGAGAGTTTACGGTTTACTGTATCGAGTTGTACCAGACGTTTTACTGCAATAAACGCGTTCAAGCTTGATTAATCTTCTTCTTCTACTCTTATTCTGATTGCTATTGATTGTTTGATTGCTTGATCATTGGTAAAGATCCGTTTTAGGACCTTACAATTGGTATCAGAGCAAAACCGGTGTCAAAGTATCATTCAATCGAGTTTTCAGCCGTTTAAACTGATATTCTTCACTGTTCGAGATTGGTTTCGGTGTTTTCATTGTTATAGGGATTGAATCTACTCCAAAATCGCGTTTTCGAGGAACTTCTGTGTAACATCCCGAAATTCAGGTGCATCTCTTATACCCTTCTTCTTTTCCAAGTTGTCAAGTTTGGCCCTTAAAGGAAATATTAAACATGTCTCCCGAACAATCTCAGTACATATGGCGAAGCAAATGAGTACGCTGGGCGCACTGAAGAGTACGCTGCGCGTACTCATGCGCTTAATTTGGACGCGGACTCGCCTAGGTACGCTGGGCGTACCCAAGGTTACGCCGGGCGTAACCGGCCCAGATGCAAACCCTAAATTGTGGCTTGTGTACTATAAAAGGAATGTTAAGGCCTTATCCTCAGCCACCATTTCAGAGAGTGAAACCCTAATAGAGAGCTACCCTTCGTTCCTAGCTTGTGTGTGTGTGTTCTAAGCTTCAAAGTGTCATTTCAAGGTGGTGAAAGAGAAGAGGAGGCCATTTTAGGAGCTAGAAGTTGGTGGACAAGAGTAGATCTGAGTTCTACAGAGGTTGGAGCTTCTTCCTGAGGTAAAAAGCTCAAAGCTTTCCTTGTCATTTGTGATTTGTGTTTCTTGGACCAACTTTTAGGGTTTTTGGTCCCAAGGTGGAGACTTTATGAGCAAATGGTCTCCATAAGCCTAGATCTGCTATATTTCAGAGTAAAATGAGTTGTAGGTTCATAAAAATCCAATCTTGGACGTGAATATTGAGCCATGCATGAGATCTAGACCTTATAAGGAAGAGGGAAAGGTGTTAAAGTGATTAGGGACCTTTACAGCCATGCAAAGGCTTAAAGGTCTCGACTTTATGGATTAAGTGGTCTTAGAGAAGTCAGATCTGGAGTTTGAGTTTATGTCTTAACCATTTAAGACCAAAATCCATGAATGCATGAAACTGAGACTTACGCTGGGCGTAAATCTCAGTACTCGCAGCGTAAGGGTCTGAGACCCCGATTCTGGATCGTCGGAGTACGCCCAGCGTACAAGAGCTGGTACGCGCCGCGTACTGCCCCTGTTAACTTTCGTTGACTTTTAGGGTTTTGGTCAACATTTGGACTTTTGGGTCAGGGAGAGGTAAAATGGTCTTTTACCCTTCTGTGGGATTGTAGGAAGGGATGTGATCTAGTCTTTGAGAGCGATTATTTATTCGAGAGTACTGTTTATGTGTTTAGGCGGGGACTAGATCAGCGTTTTCGTGTGCGAGATTATCCAAGATACCCGAGGTGAGTCTTCTCACTATACATTACCTAGAGTGGTATTTATGTGTAGACCAGAGGGTCTTGTGTGCTATGTGTATGTATGAGATTATGTGCATTGTGTTATATATATGCTATGTGTTGAATAGACCGGGTCGGAGGGCCCAACGATATAGACCGGACCGAAGGGTCCAACGGCACAGACTGGACCGAAGGGTCCGACGAGCTATGACCAGACCAGAGGGTCCAACGAGCTACGGGACTGGGGGGTCCCGCTGAGACACATCGACCGAAGGGTCGTATTATAGCCTCGAATGGCGTATGTGTTGTATGTGGTATTTTGGGGAACTCACTAAGCATTTATGCTTACAGTTGTTGTGTTATGTGTTTCCGGTACTAGCGAGGATCGCGGGAAGGCGCCGGCATGATCCATACACATTGAGAGCATTTATGTATTTGAGGATCTTGGGAATTGTTATTGTGATAACACGTGATACATTGGAATACTATGATATTTTATGAATGAAAGCATGTTTTTAAAATGAAAAATTGTTTTAGAAATTTACGTCGTTACAAGTTGGTATCAGAGCCTTGGTTTGAGGGATTCGGGTGCATCTTCGGATGAATCTGAACTCAAACTAAGGAATTGAGAAAGTTTTCATAAAATAAACAATTTTTCTAAGAGAGTAAAAGATTTTGAGAAAAGCAGAACGGATCAGTGTGTACGATCAGCCAGCGCCTAAACGATGATTTCCCAAAATACCCTTACATTATGTGTTATGAGATATGTTATGATATGATATGCATGCTCGAGTAGGCTAGGTGTTCTTATTAGGACGAGAGTGGCATGATCTGTAATGCCTTAGCCTAGGAGTTACTGCTACTATGAGATGCTTCGAGAGTAAGTAGGTAGCAGCGAGGAACTTATGAGTGGTCTACTAGAGAGTAGCCTGAGTTTAGTGAGATATAGAGTACTTGTGATCTGGGATCCTAGGAGGAGGACTTGGGGTGAATACCGATGCGCTGTGGAAGGTAGTATAAGGGCCAATACTACTAGAAACACCGGATCGGTGAGCAGTCCAAGTAAGAATCCTCAGGGTACTAAAGAACAAGTAGGGTTGAGTATCGAGTGCGAGTATACTCGAACGAGTCTCTGATTCTTTTGTGTTGTGTTTCAGAGACATCATGGTTGGGACGCGCCACCACCCAGGAGGCAGTGGTACCAGCGATGAGGAGATTCGTAGGTTGATTCACGAGGAGGTGGTTGCGGCCATTCGAGCTGAGATACCAGAGATGTTCGGGTCTATCAAGACCACGCTGATCGAAGTTGTTGTTGCTGCGGCCACCGCAGCTGTTGCTGCTGCCAGGCCGCAGGGGGGTGACTCGTTGCTGTACCGAGAGTTCAGCAACACGAAGCCACCAGAGTTTGATGGGACGCAGGACCCGATTGCTACGATGAGGTGGATTTCTGATATCGAGGGATGCTTCTACACCTGCTCGTGTCCGGAGCATCTGAGGGTTCGGTTTGGGCTGAACCAGCTTCGCTTGGGAGCGAAGGACCGGTGGAAGTTTGTGACGACAGACTTCACTACGGCAGAGCTTACTGCGGTGACCTAGGAGAGGTTCACCATGATGTTTCGAGATGAGTATGTTCCCACTGTGGAGAGGGAACGTCTGGCCCAGGAGTTCTTATCCCTCAAGCAGGGAACTGAGTCTGTGACGGTGATTACGAGCATGTTTCACGAGAGGGCATTGTTTTGCCCTGAGCACGTGTCGACTGAGCAGGCACGTATGAGCCGGTACTTAAGTATACTGAGGAGGGATATCCGGGAGTTCGTGGCGAACTCGTCATACCGGACATTTTCCGAGCTTCAGGCAAATGCCCGTAAGAGAGAGATTGAGCTGGAGACTCAGGTTAGGGAGGAGGCCGAGTCTCAGAGGAGGGACAGGCGACCGGCACAGGTGCAGCCGGCAGCCAAGCGGGCAAAGCCCGCTGATTCGAGATCTGGGGGTCCGAAGGGCCGCACTTGTGGAAAGTGCGGCAAGAGCCACGAGGGAGGGTGCAGGGCTGGGGTGTGTTACAAGTGTGGGAAGGAGGGGCATTACGCGAGGGATTGCCCAAGGGATTGTCGGTTTGCTTTCATTGCAACCAGACCGGCCATCGGAAGGCCGAGTGCCCACAGTTGCTGCAGGGATCTGCACCTATTGCTCGAGCTACTGAGACCCGGCCAGTGAAGGCCGATGCACCGAAGGCTCGCGGGAGAGCCTTCCAGTTGACAACGGAGGAGGTCCGCGCAGCGCCCGATGTCGTGGCTGGTATGTATTATTTCATTTATTTATGCTGAGTTTGAGATTTTGTGCTTATATAATGTTATGCGTAGGTACTTTTCTTGTGAGTTCTGTACCTGCTTTGGTGTTATTTGACTCGGGTGCGAGTCGGTCTTTTGTGTCTTTAGCGTTTAGTCAACACATCAGTATCCAGCGGGAGGCGTTGAGTCGACCTCTACGAGATTCCATAGCTGACGAGCGAGCGGTATATGCTACGGAGGTGATTCGGGGATGTGTACTCGAGATCTTCGGGGTTGAGTTTTCGATTGATCTCATCCCGATTGCGATGGGGGACGTGTGTGTTATAGTGGGTATGGATTGGTTGAGCCGTTTTGGGGCAGTTATAGACTGCGAGCGACAGTTGGTGACGATACGAGACCCTAGTGGGGGAGTTCTTACGGTGTATGGCGAGGGTACCCGTTCAGGGTCAGCATTCTGTTCGGCTGCTAGAGCGAGGCAGAGTCTACAGCAGGGCTGTAGTAGGTTTGTGGCCTATGTGATGGACACACGAGTAGCAGCGGAGAGACCCAGTTCTATTGATGATGTGCCGATAGTGCGTGAGTTCCCGGACGTTTTCCACGAGGAGTTGCCGGGTGTGCCTCCCGAGAGGCAGGTGGAGTTTCGCATCGATTTGGTTCCAGGAGCGGCGCCTATCGCCCAGGCGCCCTATCGCCTTGCGCCACCAGAGATGCAGGAGTTATCCTCACAGCTGCAGGAGCTGCTGGGGAAGGGGTTTATTCGACCAATTAGCTCACCATGGGGAGCGTCGATCCTTTTTGTCAAGAAAAAGGATGGTTCACATCGGATGTGCATTGATTACCGGGAGTTGAACAAGTTAATGGTCAAGAACCGTTACCCACTGCCAAGGATTGATGATCTGTTTGATCAGTTACAGGGAGCGTCTTGGTTCTCCAAGATTGATCTGAGGTCTGGATATCATCAGATGAGAGTGAGGGATGAGGATATCCAGAAGACGGCATTCAGGACTCGTTATGGGCATTACGAGTTCGTGGTGATGCCTTTCGGGTCACCAATGCACCGGCAGCGTTCATGGATCTCATGAACAGAGTGTGTAGGCCGATGTTGGATTGATCGGTGATCGTGTTCATCGATGACATATTGGTGTATTCGAGATCCAGAGAGCAGCATGAGGAGCATTTGAGGGAGATCCTCGGAGTTCTGAGATCGGAGAGGCTTTACGCCAAATTCTCCAAGTGTGATTTCTGGTTACGAGAGGTCCAGTTCCTGGGACACCTCGTTAATCAGAATGGGATATTGGTCAATCCGGCCAAGATTGAGGCGGTGATGAGTTGGGAGGTGCCGAGAACCCCCATCGAGATCAGGAGTTTTATGGGGTTGGCCGACTATTATAGGAGATTTATTAAAGATTTCTCCAAGATCGCCGTGCCTCTCACCAGATTGACCCGGAAGGGCGTTACTTTTTCGTGGGGTCCTGAGCAGCAGGCCTCGTTTGAGACTCTTCGCTAGAGGTTGTGCGAAGCCCCGATGTTATCCCTTCCAGAGAGAATGGAGGATTTTATGGTGTACTGTGACACATCGATATCAGGGTTGGGTGCGGTGCTTATGCAGAGAGGGCATGTGATAGCGTATGCATCGAGGCAGCTGAATCCTCATGAGACGAGGTATCCCACCCACGATCTGGAGTTGGGGGCAGTGGTGTTCGCCCTCAATATCTGGCGCCATTACCTGTACGGGGTTCGGTGTACCATATACACGGACCACAAGAGTTTGAAGTATCTGATGGATCAGCCCAACCTGAATATGCGCCAGAGGAGATGGTTGGATGTGGTAAAGGATTACGATTGTGAGATCCTGTACCACCCGGGCAAAGCTAATGTTGTAGCTGATGCGCTGAGCCGTAGGGCGGAGAGTGCCCCGATTCGAGACATTTGTATGCGACTGACAGTGATGACTCAGGTGTTGGACACCATTCGGGAGGCCCAGGCAGAGGCCGTGATACCAGAGAACCGCAAGAGGGAGCGGGTGATCGGGCAGGTGTCCGAATTCGTTACCGATAGTCGAGGGCTGATGACCTTTCAAGGTCGGATTTGGGTGCCGTATGCAGGCAGGGCACGTACCATCCTGATGGAGGAGGCGCATAGATCGAGGTTCTCGATCCATCCCGAGGCCACGAAGATGTACTTGGACCTGAAGAAGGATTATTGGTAGCCCTGTATGAAGAGGGATGTCGCATGGTTTGTCGAGAGGTGCTTGACCTGTCGCAAGGTTAAGGCCGAGCACCAGCGTCCGCATGGCAAGTTGCAGCCGCTTGAGGTTCCCCAGTGGAAGTGGGAACATATTTCCATGGATTTCATCACCAAATTGCCGAGGACCGCGAGGGGTGTCGATGCAATTTGGGTGATCGTCGACCGGCTGACGAAGAGCGCGCATTTTCTCGCTATCAGTGAGAAATCTTCAGCTGAGAAGTTGGCAGAGTTGTATGTGAGGGAGGTGGTATCGCGTCATGGAGTACCGATCTCGATTGTGTCAGATCGAGATGTACGTTTCACTTCTAGGTTCTGGAAGAAGTTCCATGAGGAGTTGGGCACGAGGTTGCACTTCAGTACCGCCTTACCACCCCCAGTCGGACGGACAGAGTGAGCGAACGATTCAGACGCTCGAGGACATGCTTCGAGCATGTGTGTTGGACTTCGGAGGAAGTTGGGAAACGTACTTGCCGTTGGCTGAGTTTTCCTACAACAACAACCACCATTCTAGTATTGGTATGCCTCCCTTCGAGTTGTTGTATGGGAGGAGGTGTCAGACTCCCATTTGCTGGGGAGAGGTAGGACAGCGGGTGATGGGTAGCACTGAGATAGTGCTGTAGACGACAGAGCAGATACAGCAGGTTAGACAGAGGTTACTGACGGCTCAGAGTCGTCAGAAGAGTTATGCGGATCGGCGACGATCCGAGCTGGAGTTCCAGGTGGGGGACTTCGTACTCCTGAAAGTGTCCCCTTGGAAAGGAGTGATCTGATTCAGGAAGAGGGGCAAGCTGGGGCCCCGGTACATCGGTCCGTTCATGGTGACCGCGAGGGTGGGCAAGGTAGCATATCGGTTGGAGCTACCTGCGGAGTTGAGCCCGATTCATGATACCTTCCATGTGTCTCAGTTGAGGAAGTGTATAGCCGACGAGTCGGCGGTGGTACCGCTGGAGGATATTCAGGTGGATGCGAACCTGAATTATGCTGAGAGGCCAATCGAGATTGTGGATCGAAAGATCAAGGTTCTGAGGAACAAAGAGGTGCCCCTGGTTCAGGTTCAGAGGCAACATCGGAGGGGGTCTGAGCTGACTTGGGAGACAGAGTCAGAGATACGGGAGCAGCATCCGGAGTTGTTTACAGCATGAGACTTCGAGGGCGAAGTCTGGTTCTAGTGGAGGAGAATTGTAACATCCCGAAATTCAGGTGCATATCTTATACCCTTCTTATTTTCCAAGTTGTCAAGTTTGGCCCTTAAAGGAAATATTAAAGTAAATGAGTACGTTGGGCGCACTGAAGAGTACGTTGCGCGTACTCATACGCTTAATTTGGACGCGGACTCGCCTAGGTACGCTGGTCGTACCCAAGGTTACGCTGGGCGTAACCGGCCCAGATGCAAACCCTAAATTGTGGCTTGTGCACTATAAAAGGAATGTTAAGGCCTTATCCTCAGCCACCATTTCAGAGAGTGAAACCCTAATAGAGAGCTACCCTTCGTTCCTAGCTTGTGTGTGTGTGTGTTATAAGCTTCAAAGTGTCATTTCAAGGTGGTGAAAGAGAAGAGGAGGCCATTTTAGGAGCTAGAAGTTGGTGGACAAGAGTAGATCTGAGTTCTACAGAGGTTGGAGCTTCTTCCTGAGGTAAAAAGCTCAAAGCTTTCCTTGTCATTTGTGATTTGTGTTTCTTGGACCAACTTTTAGGGTTTTTGGTCCCAAGGTGGAGACTTTATGAGCAAATGGTCTCCATAAGCCTAGATCTGCTATATTTCAGAGTAAAATGAGTTGTAGGTTCATAAAAATCCAATCTTGGACGTGAATATTGAGCCATGCATGAGATCTAGACCTTATGAGGAAGAGGGAAAGGTGTTAAAGTGATTAGGGACCTTTACAGCCATGCAAAGGCTTAAAGGTCTCGACTTTATGGATTAAGTGGTCTTAGAGAAGTCAGATTTGGAGTTTGAGTTTATGTCTTAACCATTTAAGACCAAAATCCATGAATGCATGAAACTGAGACTTACGCTGGGCGTAAATCTCAATACGCGCAGCGTAAGGGTCTGAGACCCCGATTCTGGATCGCCGGAGTACGCCCAGCGTATAAGAGCTGGTACGCGCCGCGTACTGCCCCTGTTGACTTTCGTTGACTTTTAGGGTTTTGGTCAACATTTGGACTTTTGGGTCAGGGAGGGGTAAAATGGTCTTTTACCCTTCTGTGGGTTTGTAGGAAGGGATGTGATCTAGTCTTTGAGAGCGATTATTTATTCGAGAGTACTGTTTATGTGTTTAGGCGGGGACTAGATCAGTGTTTTCGTGTGCGAGATTATCCGAGATACCCGAGGTGAGTCTTCTCACTATACATTACCTAGAGTGGTATTTATGTGTAGACCAGAGGGTCTTGTGTACTATGTGTATGTATGAGATTATGTGCATTGTGTTATATGTATGCTATGTATTGAACAGACCGGGCCGGAGGGCCCAACGATATAGACCGGACCGAAGGGTCCAACGACACAGACTGGACCGAAGGGTCCGACGAGCTATGACCGGACCAGAGGGTCCAACGAGCTACGGGACTGGGGGGTCCCGCTGAGACACATCGACCGAAGGATCGTATTATAGCCTTGAGTGGCGTATGTGTTGTATGTGGTATTTTAGGGAACTCACTAAGCATTTATGCTTACAGTTGTTGTGTTATGTGTTTCAGGTACTAGCGAGGATCGCGGGAAGGCGCCGGCATGATCCGTACACACTGAGAGGATTTATTTATTTGAGGATCTTGGGAATTGTTATTGTGATAACACGTGATACATTGGAATACTATGATATTTTATGAATGAAAGCATGTTTTTAAAATGAAAAATTGTTTTGGAAATTTACGTCGTTACATTCTGGGAGTTTACTGCCGACCGTAAACCCAGTTTACGATTGTAAAGTCAAGAACATTCATCAACCGTAAAATGTGTTCTTGGACCGTAAACAAGGAATCTTCAATAACCGTAAACAAGGCATCTTCAGAAAAAAGATGTGGTATGAAGCTATGGGAAAGTCAGATGTGCTGGTGGTTGATAAAGACTGAGTCCAAGCTAGCACCAAACCAAGGGGGTGATTGAAGGGTCTAGTTAATGGTTTGGTCTAGGCTTTCATTGTATTTGTTCTTTTGAGTCTTTAAAGTAATTTTGTGGGTCGTTTAACAGTTTACGGTCGGATAGTGAGTTTACGGCCGTAAACCTGTTTACGGCCGTAAACCCAGTTTGTGGCCCATGTCTAGTATAAATAGAGGAGTTGTAGGTCATTGTCTAGTTGTTGATGCCAGAGAGTTTACGGTTTACTGTATCGAGTTGTACCGGACGTTTTACTGCAATAAACGCGTGCAAGCTTGATTAATCTTCTTCTTCTACTCTTATTCTGATTGCTATTGATTGTTTGATTGCTTGATCATTGGTAAAGATCCGTTTTAGGACCTTACAATCATGGTATATAGGATGCTGTTATGCTATAGTGGTCTGTTAGATTTGTATCTTGGTATATACGATGTTGTTATGCGGTGGTGATCTGTAGATCTGTCTGTTTGTCTATTGACTGGTTATATGTTTATCTAATGCATATGTTGATATAGTTTGGTTGGGTTGAGACTAACTTCTTTGTGCTACCATTCACCAAACTAGGGGCAATCAAACCGGGAGGTTGTGGGTCAAGGAAATCCAACCGGGAGGTTGTGTGCTAAGGGTAATCCAACCGGGAGGTTATGGACCCAGTATGTAGTATGTATGACAATCCAACTGGGAGGTTGTGGGCCAGGGTAATCCAACCCGGAGGTTGTGGACCTGAGGGTAATCCAGTCCGATGACTGACTTTACCCAACATGCATGATTGTATATGTTATATGCTATGTGGTGGTACTTTAAGGAAACTCACTAAGCTTCGTGCTTACAGTTTCAGTTTATTGTTTCAGGTACTTCAGATGATCGGGGCAAGGCGGAGGCTTGATCGTGCACATCCTTCAAATTTTATGATATTTGATATTAGGATACTCTGATTTGTAATTATAACTCTTGGAAACAGTGTTTTGTAAACAATTATAGTCATTGGGTTGTTTTTGAAAAATGAAATTTTTACCGTGATTTTTGGGATGTTATAAATTGGTATCAGAGCCGTGGTTTGAGTGAAGTGGATGAGCATTCGTGTGAATCCAGTCTCAAGCTAAGGATCCATAAAAGTTTTCAAAATTGTTTTTAAAATTATTTCAAAGTTGTTTTCAGAATTGTTTTCAAAGGTAACCAAACAATGATGAGATGATTACGATCAGCCGGAGCAAGAAAGTGTACCCTAAGATACCCACACTGTTTTTTGCTTATGATGACTGTGATAGACTTGCATACCAGTAGTAGGCTAGGGATCTTCAGGTATTGCATGCTAGAATTTCCTGATGTATGATGCCTGATAGCCTAGGAGAATTTCTTGTATGCTAGATGAAGTTGACATCATTACTGTAGTTGCTTAGTGTGTGCATCATAGTTGTACATAACTAAGATTTTATTGCTTAAGAATGTTTGATTTAGCCTTATTTCCTGTTCTAGTCTGATAAATGGCTTAGGGTAGAATCAGGTATTCGACTGTCTATGGAATCTAGCGTTATGTATGATTAACATGCACTAGTGACTGCAGGGTTAATGGAAGTTTCATGAGTGAGTACAGTTTATAGCAGGCCATCATGAGGAATGATTAGCCACTCTTGAGAGAGTACATGCAAGATGTATGTGTATCCTTAATGTTTAGGCATAGTGATCCGAGATTGCGTGTAAGAATCTTCCTGATTTTATGGTGTCTTAGTGCCAGTCGGTTTCACTGCTCGAAGGCTGCTTTGTAGAACCCATGTTGATTTGAGTTAACTATCAAATGAATATCTTAAATTACATGCTGCAGAGGTTTAATAATTTTAGAATGATTGATTCAGCCATATGGTGCAGCTCTTGTCTAAGTCTAAGTGTTGTAGGGTGGGTTCTTTTAGTCGAAGAATTATTTAAGTTTTGTCGCATGTAATTATATTCATGAAGTAGTTAGCTGACATTAATAGGGGTTTTCAGCAGCTGATGGCAGGGTGAGGTGTGGATCCTAGGAGAGCCTACGAAGTGCTTTAGTGCGGGAGCTACGTTGTTTAACAGGTATTGGGAGTATTACTATGAGTTGATGACTTAGAGGACTCATGATGATTCTTAAGGAAAGTATGGATAGGTGTGGAAGTTAGTATTGGGCATGTACTACTGGAAACACAGGATCCGTACTCGAATCAACAAAAATTTCAAGGATTCTTAGGAGATAGTCGGGGAAGATAGCATGGTTGGGCATGTACTACTGGATAGGTGTGGAAGTTAGTATTGGGCATGTACTACTGGAAACACAGGATCCGTACTCGAATCAACAAAAATTTCAAGGATTCTTAGGAGATAGTCGGGGAAGATAGCATGGTTTGATACCATGATTCGTAGCAGTGATTCTATATCTGTCGATCTTTTGGTTATGGTTGTTCAGGCATGAGGATGGGTCTGGTGATTGTTTAGGCCTTAGTAGCCATGTCAGTTTGCAGTTTGAATGGTGCAGACCTAGGTAAGTTAGTTGATTTTGAGGTCTCGAAGACCTTGCTCGAGGTATTGTCAATTAAGTCACGGGACTCAAGAAAAAAGCGATTGTTATGAATGGCTCGAGGATTGCAGCTAGAGGCGGAGTAATTGGCAGATGGATTGGAATATCACTATCTTCGGCAGGGGCTTGTTCTTCCAGACTTCCATGTTCAGAGGGGAGAGAGAGAGAGAGAGAGAGAGAGAGAGAGAGAGAGAAGACATGTGATTTTCATAGTTGGGATGTAGACCCATCATGGGGTTATGTGACTGTAGTTTTTGACGACATTGTGGTAGTGTGGGAATGCAAAAGAGGATTTTTGTGGATTGGTTGCCTTGATATGCGATCAAGGGTCTGTTTTCCTTAGATATAGACAGGTCAGGTACCAGATTGATAGTTGGGAATTATGGACGAGGTAAGTGGTAATCCATTTGTTTCGGATAAAATATCGGTGCTATGAATGGACCGTCAGAATTATTGCTTGTGCATCTGCGTGGGGTTCTTAATGTTAGAAGTGGTATGATTGGAAATTTCTGAGGTCTTCATCTGAGATTCAGAATCTATTAGGGTTTTCTTGGTCCTTATTTGGAATATCATCTTGTGTGGGTTATACATTCCAAGAGTCAATGATGGTTTGTTCCTGGTTGAGTCGATTTGAGATATGGTTTGTTTTGCAATGTCAGTTGATGGTAGTTCGTGTTGGGTTTTGAGCATTCTAACACTCCTATGGTGTACATGCAACCCTATAAACCTTGGATCTATGTTTTCTCTATTATACATGGAAATATTATGAAGCACCTATACTACAAAGTTCTAGTTAGATGACATAAATTTTGATGTAGCTTGATGTCTTCAAGCTTTAAGAGCTTAGCCCCAATAGTGTGGAAGCCTCAAATGGAATCACAAATCACCAAAACACCTTGGAAGAACTTGAGAGAATATGTATGCACACTAAAATCGGCCCACTCTTATTTTCACACACTTGTGCCAATTTTGTGAGCCAAGGACCCCTTTATATATTATGGAGGATTAGGGTTACATCCATGTAAACCCTAATACCCATGACCTTTCATTTACATAGGATCCATGGGTTAAAAGCTCCATGGACCATCCATGAAAGCTTAGCCCAACCTAAATGAACTTGGCCCATTCCATATATATAAGAGTCCATATTTAATTAGTTCTTTTTGATCACTTAATTAATTCTAAATTAATTCTTGATCAATACTAATTAAATAATATGATTCCATATTAATATATTAGAACTTATAATATATTAATATAAATCATAAATATACTATTCTCAAAAGACTATCCATATAAATTGTACCGGTGAAGTGCAACCCAAATGGACCATGCCGGGTCGGGTCAAGTACATACCAAATATAGTTATGGACTTAGACATTAATCCAACAGTCTCCCACTTGGATAAGTCTAAAACTATTATTGCGTATGACTTCAGGAACCGATCAGCAATCGTAGCTCTCAAAAGCTTCTGTCGAACTCTGACCTTGTCGATGACTTGTCCATTAGATAAGGGATCATATATTCCTCCATTCTAGATATCATATGGACTGTGACATGGATTATAATCATTCTCTCTGTCCATTTGTTGTTTCCCGATTTTCGATTTATGATGACTGACTGATTGAACAAATCAAATCAGTCCTGGCTTGGCCAAGCACTCACATTTGTCATCGCTAAATCATCGAGGGGCCCACAGATATCGCTTTTATCCCGAAGGTAAAAGGAATGGATAAACTTCGACTCATATGGCTTGTTCTACTACTTGTTGAATCATACACAAAGGCACGTTTTATAACATCGAGTTACCAATGCGTTTTCGTGCAATCAATGTATAACCAACTCATAGTAACAACTCATATCTCTAGGTTTTAAGAATATAAGATATTATAGTCTCATGATCACTCGTGATAAAATCCATGAAGTGATTCAAATGAGCGCGGGTTGAATCCAATACTCAGAACTTATGAGCACTCATGAGTGTTGTAGCACCACTTTGTCCACCAACTTGGACCTCTACAAACCAACCCATGACAGTCTTGATTCATATCTACTTCCAACATATGACCGACTGTGGATGGTTTGAATAACTTAATCATTCAGGAAGAGCAACTTAGTTATTCTGGAAGTCAAAACATGCAAAGTGAAACACAAGAATAAATGAATCAAATATGGTATCAAACCCTATGAATATAAATAAACACTTTTATTTATCACCATACTGATTACTCATTATTCATTGTTTCGGTTTTATCAACTTTATATTTGAATTAAAAACACTAGTTGTCCCATGCTCCAAGCATTTACACTATGTTTTTCTTAAACAATAGCTTTGCCATACACCAAGTATGCACTCTATGTTTGTCTATGATCCTTAGTTTGTGAAATAAACCAATTGAACATAATTTCAATGATTCTAATTTCACACTCCCAAATCCTTATCGAAAAATGTGAGAATTTCAAATTCCTATCATTTATCGAAATCTGTTTAGATTTTAAACTTATATGCACTGACCCTCCTGTAATGAATATGTACAAAGTCACAAAGACTTGTCAACAGTCATTATAAGGTATTCCAATGGAGATCAACTCCATGGAAACTAAGTCTCATATTCAAAGTACATTGCTTTGGACATGCTTCTTGCATTAAGTTTTCTAATCTTACACAGATAACTTCCACCTATGGAGACAACTCCATATTCTCATTTTGACTATCACTTCTGAATAAGAGATGCCTCTTTTCAGAATATGTCAATATGGTCCTTCCAAAATTAGCACTATACTTCCAACTGTCCCTGAGCAACCAATCTTTGGTAAACCTCAGATTGTCCTCGACAATTGCTTAATCATTTTACTCATATCCAATTCTAGACCTTTTCCATTCTTAATGCCTCTGGGCATTTGGAAAAATTTAGAAATGACAAATATTATAGCACATGCAATCGATCCTGTACCCAAAGCAAATGGTACACGATTCATGATGTCTCACATAAAGACATGATTCTAGACCAATCTTTTGCTACAATATTTTTATTTGCCATGTTTTCAAAATTTGACTATGAAGAGGGATGCCGTAATCATAATCGAATTTTGAGAACGCAATATATAGAATTTCCTTAAGTTGAACCAATCCAACATGAAATTCATATATATATTCTTGACTAAAGATGATTAAGGTCTCAATCTAAGCCTTTAGAACTGAAATGAAGTATATCCTCTCCCTTAATTATAGCAAAACAACTTTTTCAATCCCTACAGCCTCACGAATTGAAACTTTTGTTTTCTATAATTAACATTGCTAACTTGCAACACTAACAATAATTATCATGCTCCCACTAACATAATGATTATTAGCATAACACTTATGCTCCCACTAGCTTTGACATGTACTCAGAAATCAGCTGGACTTCTAGAAATCAATACTTTATTGACTTTCTTACCAAAGTTCAGATTTCTGATACGAGATGATTTGATAAAACTTTATCAAAATCATACACCTTTCCGTAGATAGCATGCATGTGTGTCTAAACAATTTCAGAATTATGAAAAGGGATGCCGTAATCATAGTCTTAATTGTTTAGACCTTTTGCCATCTGCTTCAAATCTACTTGGTGGAAGTGTTTCCTCACCATCATTTTCATGAATCGGAGAGAAACCTTATGACCCTTAGATTTTATGGTGTATGTGTTCTTATCCATGTGAATCGTCAAAACCATAGTCACAAGACAAGGATAATAACAAATCCAAACTCATATGGACTGAACTTATGCAATCTTAACTTCTTGCCACCTGGCAGTACAGGGCCTGCCATTGCTTCCAAGTTGTTATGCAACCAATTGAGAACTTTCAGAACTCCTATGCAAAGCCAACTTTAACTGGAATGGGCACAAAATATATCAACACGATAGGTTATAAACCTCAAGTCGTGTGCTAGTGATGAAATACATGTTTTATTCTTGATTAGTTCTTGAAACCATTTCAGGATCTTTTAGACTCCCACTGTCTTCTTGACCAATAAGACTTTCTTGCCAAATATTCAAGAAGTAGTGTGGATTCTTAATCAAGACAAACACTTCACACAATTGGCCTTAGTTGGTCTTTGTTTTATCCAAAACATCACAACTTACCAATTTCAAATGTACAAGAGTAGAAAACTTTTACTCTTACATTTGACAAGTGTTATAAACCTTCTTTAAGATGTATCACTCAAATTACAATCTTGGAGTATGTCTCTAAGATTTGTTTTGGAACGAAGTATGACTCATCTTCTTGATTTGACCAATTCAACAATTCATGACTTCTCTTCTTAGCTATCAGAATGCACTTAGAGGATGAATTGTGATATGGTCTCATAATCTTTAAGATGACCATTAAACATGATACTAAAGTACTCTCCCATCTTTTCAGATTTGAGAAACTTTTATCTTTCTGCCTAATTTGATTCTTCCCATTCGTTCTGCCATACATTGAGACTTTTCCAATGTTTCAGAATTATACTTAAACTTGTAAGTATAACCATATTTACTAAACTTTAGTAAATCAAATAGTCTTAACGAGCTTTGTGGTGGACATGACCCGTGCACAAGAATGTGTACTCGATCCCTTTAGTCCTTCACTTGACTCACACATCCATGTGAACAAGTAATTAGTCTTGATTTTCCAATGCTTGAAAGTTCTCATTCATCATACTATTCAACTTGCATGATTCCAAGTTTCGGTCCAATTGAAACTTGGGCGATGAGGAACTTTCCTGATTTGGTAAATTTAGACATTACCACAAATGAAAGAATCAAATCCATTTTCCAATATTGCTGTCAGTGGAATCCTATAAGCAACAATTTTCCACAAATGCCATTGTAAGGATACTTCAAATAAATAAAATTAAACAATTTTCTTTTATTTTAAAACTTTGCGGAAAAACTTATCCTTACAATCCACATGAAAAATTGTTGTTATCTATTCCTTAGCAATATATCATAACTTCTTAAGCAACTGCTCAAAATTCTGATGCGATCGAAATCCACCTTCGCGATCAGAATCAGCATATACTTCCTTTAAGATTTCTCTCTATTCTTTGATTCTTAAAACATCAACATGTGACCCAGTCACATCATGTAAGGAGGATCTCAGAATAGAACTTAACAGAGTTAGATAATGGGCTCTACCTGATGTAGAGTCAAACTTATTGACTTTAACATCCTTAGGTAAATTTGGCAGCTTTGCAATCAACGCCCCTTCCTTTGGCAAAATAAACATATGGACCCTTTGGTAATGGGACTATCTCAGACTTAGCCTTTCTCTTTACCATTTGGTCAACCGGGTTGACTATGGCCAATCCCTTTCCATTGGGAAGAGAATGTTTTTTCTGGATTTCCAGTGTCACCATTGTCACTGTCTATAAAGTTTTTGGGAAGTTGATCTTCTAATCAAATTTGCTTTACTATCGTTCCAAATCATTGCTGATTCAGCAGCACCAAGCAAATAGATATGATCATTAAGGTTCATGTCATAGTCTGTTTCATAGTAGTCCCAAAGGAACTCACTATGTGACTTAGAAAGTGATTGAACATCCAACTTTCTCAAGACTTTGACACCCAACTCTCTCGGCTTGTCAATATGTGACTTCATCTCTAATATGTGATCACACATAGACCTTGCTTGCCATTAGGGCTTGAGTGCCCTTGAACTTGTGGGTTAGGGAGAATAATTGGAGGAGGTGGAGGAAGAGAAGTATGACTTCCATGAGCCAAACTCGGGAAGTCATATTCATTAGGAAAGCTTGGTTTGGGAAGATCATTGTTGTCTAAACCAGACATCAACAATGGGAGAAATTCACGTAAAGTTGATTTAAGTCCTTAATATAACACCCAATATGATATATTAAGGCTAGGACCCAACAAACTATTTTATAACTTGGAAGAGGGATGCCGTAATCCAAGCTATAAAATATTTGAAGGTAGGTGAATGACGATTCACCAATTTCCACCAAGATAAACGAAATGTATTATTAGGTTTTAATTGGTTTTGAAACTCCTAGATTCTTTTGAGATTCATTGAACTTTTCAATGGCATGTTTCAATCTCGAGTGTGCCCTTCAAGTTTTGTGACTGGGATGCCGAGGATCACAAAACAAGGTGTGAAGTAACCATGTAAATATACTTGGTACCCTTAATATTTACCCCTCAATCGATGTGCCGGTTAACCACACACGCTCCAACGATACTATGATAAACATTAAGTTACCCTTTGCCTACCTTGTTAAGTCCAGGTTAGTGTGCCGGTTAACCACACACGCTCCACTAACAGTTTAAACAAAGTGCAAAGTGTAATTTCATGGATTAGCACCTTATTCACATTTTCCTAAGTAACTAAGATTGGGAATTTATAAAAAGTTTAGTTACTTAGTATTTATCATTAATACTTTTAATGAAGGGGGAATTATAGTCCTTGTCCTACCTGTTCGGCTAACGACCCTCCACCAGTCAAGGAAGCGGTGGGTGAGAGTGGACACCCATTAAACTGCCATTTTATAGGCAGTAACCTTATACTCCCCTTATAGACCGACTTCGTGAATGAGGCCTACTAATGGTAAGACGACTTGCTCTTATACATATAATATATTAAACTTTTAATATTATAATAGTATAAAGGTGTATTTTAGACATTTAAAATACTTGGTGGTTTAATCTATTAATTAAACTATACTCTTAATTTAATTAAATTTAAACCATGTCATTATGGAATTATTAATTCTCTTTTAATTAAACACTTTAATTATCTATTAATAAAGTCCATAAGAGTTAATTGAATTATTCAATAAAAACATCATAATTCCAATTATTAAATTCAAAATTAAAACCATTTAATTAATTGTTTAAGTTATGAACCCAAAAGTTTTAGAATTCAATTTTTTTTATCATAAAAAAACTTTTTTCCAAATTCAAAAACTTGAGGGCAAGTTTTGTAACTCTTGAAAACTTTTGGATTCCATAACTTATGGAGTTAAATACTTGTTTTATGATGAAACTTTTCATGTTCCATAACTTAAGAACAAGTTATGGAATTCTTTAAAACATTAAGACCAAGTTTTGTAACTCCATAAAAACTTTGAATCAATTTTTTTAAAAACCTTTTCATATCCATAACTTATGGAGGTTTCAAAAAACTCTTTAGATCAAACTTTTAAAACTAATAAAATAATCATATCATTTTATCTTTTACTAAATTTGACCTAATTCAACTCATATAGCAAATGATTCAAATTTTACAAATAATTAGTTTTTCACAAAAACAAGTAATTATCTTAAAATTTGACAAACGTCATGTTTTTTTTTCCTTTTTTTTCCAACTTTGAAAATAAAACATTTGCATCAATATAACAGAAAACAACCCATGGCACTGATACCACTGTTGGGTTTTGAGCATTCTAACACTCCTATGGTGTACATGCAACCCTATAAACCTTGGATCTATGTTTTCTCTATTATACATGCAAATATTAACTATTCCAAGGTTTCATCCTAACTAGCATATTATGAAGCACCTATACTACAAAGTTCTAGTTAGATGACATACATTTTGATGTAGCTTGATGTCTTCAATCTTTAAGAGCTTAGCCCCAATAGTGTGGAAGCCTCAAATGGAATCACAAATCACCAAAACACCTTGGAAGAACTTGAGAGAATATGTATGCACACTAAAATCGGCCCACTCTTATTTTCACACACTTGTGCCAATTTTGTGAGCCAAGGACCCCTTTATATATTATGGAGGATTAGGGTTACATCCATGTAAACCCTAATACCCATGACCTTTCATTTACATAGGATCCATGGGTTAAAAGCTCCATGGACCATCCATGAAAGCTTAGCCCAACCTAAATGAACTTGGCCCATTCCATATATATAAGAGTCCATATTTAATTAGTTCTTTTTGATCACTTAATTAATTCTAAATTAATTCTTGATCAATACTAATTAAATAATATGATTCCATATTAATATATTAGAACTTATAATATATTAATATAAATCATAAATATACTATTCTCAAAAGACTATCCATATAAATTGTGCCGGTGAAGTGCAACCCAAATGGACCATGTCGGGTCGGGTCAAGTACATACCAAATATAGTTATGGACTTAGACATTAATCCAATAGTTTGAACCCTAAGTAAGGAAGAGATGGATATTCTTATTAGATGATCAAAGATATCTTCGAGTTATGGTTACAAAATAATGGGTCATAGCACTTTCGGTTCGGGTATGTGAAACCTTGGTTCAAGATTTGGTTAAGACGGGGTGCAGAGTAAGTTGCCATCAGATGTATGTGTTCGGGAATGCAATATTTGCCTTCGCGACAAGAAGCTATTGGACAAGGAGCTCATTGTAGCCAGTGGTTCCTTTCGGGAACATCGAGGAATAGGTCAGGAGGTGTTTGGGGCACTCAGGTTGAGTATCAATTATTGAGCGATTTTTCAGCTTGTTGTATAGATTGATATCTATAGTCTGTGATAGGCAGTTCTTGTTTGGTCGATCAATTTTAGAGTTTGGTATGTTTAGTTCTGCATGGGCTTTGTTCCATAGTGTATTGGATCATTGGATTGGTCGTCAATGCATTCTCGGTCATTTGTCATTCGTTTATCGTCAATAACAGAGGTTCATTGGAAGTTTTATCGAGTTAGTTACGTGATGGCAGGATCTGTTCGGTTTCAACCAAGGTATGGGATCTTAGTTCGACCATCCACGAGAATGTTTTTGCTAGCGGTTGAGGTTCGTCATTTCGGTTAGATCTACTGGTACCACACCCTATGGGTAAGGTTGTGAGGAAGGAGTAATGCAGTAGATCCAGGGTTGGTTATGGGATTCTCTTGAGGGTGTGTATGGAGATAAGTTCATTAGATATTGTCGTGAGGGGTGTATGTGGGCTGAGGGCCGGGAAGGGCATTCCAGACTCATGATGTGGGCTTGAAGGAAATCCAGACTTATGCCGAGGACCTTGTAGGGGTATTCCAGAAATAGACTGTGCACCTAGGGATCATGATTCTTTATTTTTCCGTGTGTGGTACTTTCGGTGTTAGTGCATTCTTGGAAGTCAGGAGACTCACTGACCAACTGATTTGGATCACGTGGGTAGTTAAATGATGTTGGGAGTAATAGTTGTGCGTCAGAAGTCCCTTGTGAAGTGTTTACATTATGAAACCTATTTGCTTACGGTATGTTTATTAGGATTACCAAGGTTGGGTATCGGTTATGGAATCCCGAGTCATGAAGTTCGTTGTAGATATCTCGATTGTTTTGTTAGGTGGACGTAAACCTGAGCTGATGAGAGATTTTGATGCAACGTGCGAATTCTTGGATTGACCATCCTTATGCACTTTGTTACCATGGATTTCATCACCAAGTTACCTCGGAATGCCAAACGATTTGATGCAATTTGGGTTATAATGGATCGAGGGTGATTCCGAGTGTTTTCAATGGATAGCTGAGTCGGGTAGTTGGAGCCGAGTAGGAGTGTGGTCTAGTTTAACATGTGATAAGTTAGTATTCGTTGTGATGGTGCACTTAGGTGCAGATTAACATGACGACATTTGGACGAGAAGGTTTTATGCCAATCAAGTCTGTGGGTTTTCGAACAACTTGGTTGTTGTGAGGGGTTACATCATGAAGTGGAAGCGATAGCTGATTTTGAGGACGAAATCTAATTTAAGTAAGGGAGAATTGTAACATCCTGTTTCCTGTCATTTCTTATTTCAGGGCCGTAGGTTGGAATTCGATTGTGTAAAGGCTTTGGGCCATAATGAGATAATGTTAGACCTTTTGGAAGGAGGCAATGATGGTTGCGAGATCTTAACATTTGAATTGTGTTTCAGACCAAAGGGTAGAAAAGGGAAAATCATAAGCTGGGGTCTTGCATGAAATATGGATTTTTGTTCGAGAAGTTTTTAGTCTAAGATATCTAGATAATATTGTGGGGCTCTTCAATACCTTTCTGTGGATATAAATATCATCGAAAACAGAGTTGGAACGAAGAAGTTATGACCGTTAGAAGTTAGGAAGGTTTTGGTAATAGTCTAGTACGCTAGGAATATAGGATGTACGATTGTACGTTGGGCATACTAGGCATGTCTGGTATGCTGGGCGTACCAATAGTACGTTGGGCATACACGATCAGAACCCAAACCCTATTTTCCGGGTTTGAGCCCTATTTAAGCTCCTTAACTTCCCCAAACCCATTCCATTATCAACCTCCACCTCTCCAACACCCTCCCTTGAAACCCTAACCATAGTTTGAGCCTTGTGAGCAAAATAATATGTTTTTTAGTGCTTTGGAGTGTTCTTGGTGCATATTGGAGAAGAAGGAGTTCATTGGAGAAGTGTTGCTTGCATTGGAGCTTGTAGATCCATACCTTGTTCACATTGATCTTTCTTTTGGAGGTATAAAGCTTGAATCTTGATGATGCATTTGTTAGATTTATCTAGTTTTGGATGTTATGAGCTTTTGGTCACTTTAGTGCATAAAGTTTAGATCTTGAAAGTTTGTGACCTTGTTATGGATAAAGTTGGAAAGTTTATCCATCTAAATATCATTTTGATTCAGATATGGCGGTTGGAAACTCGGACTTAATGGATTAAGTAAGAAAGATGCACTTTTGGTCACTTTGAAACTTAAAAGACTAGATCTTAGTTGCTTGTACCATTCTAATGGATAAAGGTAGAAACTTTATCCATTATGGAGCTATTAGGAACCATAAAAATGTGATCTTGGTCCTTCTATACCTTACATGCAAGAGTTATGATGTCTTAATGGATTAATAAGTTAGGGTTTTAGCTTTTGGACATTTTCTAGCCATGGGAAGTCATAAAGGTTGAAACTTTATGACTTAAGTGGATGTTTTGCGTCTAGATCTGAGCTCTAGACAAAAGATCTTAAGGGATGAAGTGTTTAATGTAATGTTAGGTTCAGCTAGCGTACGCTGGGTGTACCTAGGAGTACATTTGGCGTATTGGACTTGAATCGTGTACACTAGGCGTACGTGGAGTACGATGGGTGTACGCAAACAATCTTGGATTTTGGCTTTCATTGACTTTCGTTGACCGTTAACTTTTGACCAAGTTTGACGTTGGGTTAAACTTGAGGATTTGGGCTATTGATAAAGATTTTATCTGGTTCTCGTGTTAGTGGATTCACGGGTGCAAGCAGTACAGAAAAAGGGATCGTATCACAATGTTTCAGAGTTCTTCGATTCAGGTGAGTTTTCCTCACTGTACTTGTGCGTAAAATGCGCCAATACCGGCCAACTAAGTTATGTATCCTGGTATATAGGATGTTGTTATGCTGTAGTGATCTATTAGATCTGTATCCTGGTATATAGGATGTTGCTATGCGGTTGTGATCTGTTGATCTGTCTGTTTGTCTGCTGACTGGTTATATGTTTATCTGATGTATATGTTGATATCGTGTGGTTAGGTTGAGACTGTACTGCTTTGTGTTGCCATTCAACAAACCGACGGCAATCCAACCAGGAGGTTGTGGGCCAGGGCAATCCAACCGGGAGGTTGCGGGCCAAGTTTAATCCAACCAGAAGTTTGTGGACCCAGTATGTAATATGTATGGCAATCCAACCGAGAGGTTGTGGGCTAGGGTAATCCAACCGGGAGGATGTGGACCCAAGGGTAATCCAGTCTATTGACTGATTGGACCCATCATGCATTAGTGTATATGTTATATGTTGTGTGGTGACACTTTGGGGGAACTCACTAAGTTTTGTAGTTACAGTTTCAGTTTATTGTTTCAGGTACTTTAGATGATCGTGGCGAGACGAAGGCTTGATCGTGCACATCCTTCAGATTTTATGATATTCGATCTTGGGATACTTTGATTTGTAATTATAACTTTTGGAAACAGTGTTTTGTAAACAATTATAGTCATTTGGGATACCATAATTTTTGGGATGTTACATTTATAAAAACATAGTTATATAAAATTGTGTAAAATACACTTATGTAAAACACGTTATTATACCCATTTATAAAAACACATTTGTAATTACATGTTTTTATATATACACATTTTTATAGTAAACGTATTTGATATATTTATGCATACAAACATGTTTTTTAAAGATAAATGTTTTTATACAAACACAATTTTATAAAAAAAAAATACAAACACAAATTTATACCAACATGTTTTTTATACAAACATATTTTTATACCAACACATTTTTATAAAAAGAAACAAATGTATACAAACACATATTTTAGAAAAATATATATAACTATTTGATAGTAAACATAAGAGTAAATTACACGAATGGTCCCTATGGTTTGGGGGTAATTTACGTGTTTGGTCTATAACTTATTTTCTTTTAACTTGGAAGGTCACTGTTGTTTGTTTTTATTACACGCTTGGTCGCTACTGTTTGTTTGTGTTACGCGCTTGGTCCTGTATTACCTAAAAAAAACTATTATTTAAATAGAGAAAAATAGTGGGATAAGTAAGGTAAGGTGACGGGGTGGGGTTGGGGTTAGGGGTGTGTTTATTTAAATAAAATAAAAATTCAATGGAAAAATAGTCTTTTTAGATAAGACAGGGACCAAGGGTGTAACAAAAGCAAACTGTAGGGACCTTCCAAGTTAAAAAAATAAGTTAGGGGTCAAACGCGCAAATTACCCTAAACTATAGGGACCATTCGTGTAATTTACTCTAAACATAATTGTATATATTTATGTATAAAAACGTGTTTGTATACAAACGTGTTTACATATTTTTATAATTACGTGTTTATATATATATATATATATATATATATATATATATATATATATATATATATATAAACATGTTTGTATAAAAGCATGTTCCTATAAAAATATGTTTGAATAAGTACGTTTTCTTACACACCTTTTTTTTTAATAAAAGTGTTTGTATAAAAACATTTTTTTATAAAAACGTGTTTGTATACATAAATATATACAAATACATTTACTATGAAAACGTGCTTTTATAAAAAAAAATGTTTTTTTTAACTATGTATTTTTCATACAAAATGTTTAAAAAAAAGACTTTTATATAAGTATTTTGGATAAAAGAATGTTTTAAAAAAAATCGTTTTTATATAGAAAAAAAAGTTTTTTTACATAAAAATATGTCTTTTTTTGTGTAAATATGATTTTATACAACAAACAAAAATATTCGAATCAAAATTTTGAAAGAAAACGTAAAAAGCAAAATTTAGGATGAACTTGTAAAAAAATTGAAATCTGGACCAAAAGTGTAAATTTTGAATCAAATTTATAATAAAATTTAAAATCTAGACTAAAAGTGTAATTTTTAAAAGTTTGATAACCTATTGATGGGGGTAAAAAGTCAAATTGAATATAGTTTTCGGTATTTGAGACTTAATTAAATAAAAAATATATAAGAATTAAATCGATTACGAGTTCAAAACATAAAGACTTTTACGAAGTTTTTTCTTTTATTAATAACTATCGATGCTAAATTTAATCAACAAAAAATGTCACTAACATGATACATTCATCATTTTATTTTGCATGTGTTAGAATATGTTATACTTTTCTCACTTCACTCTCATCGATAGTTTACATTAGTTGTTTATGAACTTTCTGTCGATTAGTTCAGATCTTTTAAAACGATTATTAAACACGTTTGTCTAGCTTCTTCTTTTAGTTTTTTTTTTTTTTTTTTCTCTCTTTTTTGGACACTTTGAAACTCGGTTATTCTTTTACATGTCCTATAAAAATACTATGTGTGGAATTGTGGATATTCATCCACCAATTTTTAATTTTTATATATTTTATAATAGATTGTGCCTATTTATACTTATCTGTCAAAAAAGTTAATTTAACAAACATAACAGAATATAAACGATAGAAATCTAGGACTAAACTGTAATAAAGTTAGGATTAAGATAAAATAATTTTTTTTACTTAGAACGTAAATAGCAAAATGTAAACAGAATTACATGTAAAAAAGGGTATATGCTACCCCTAGGCATCCCTCCATACAAGTCTAATAATGGCTTCGAGTGAGATTTCACTTATAAATTTTTATAAGGATTCTCACCTCTCCATTGGTAGACAAAAAGTTAGGTTTTCCTTCTATCCAAAAATGAACTTTTCCAAAAACTTTATTTTTACTTTATCCAAATCCAAAAATAGCTTTTAAGATGCATTTGACAAATATCTTTTACCTTCTATTAAAATGACTTTTGGCCTCTAAAAAGCTAAGCCAAACCCCCCTATTTTTAAAATTATACTCTAAGTAAAAATATACTGAGTTCAGGCCCTCCGTTTCCATCCATGTTCATCATATAATAAGCTTCCGAGTCACGACTCCCCACGACTCGCTGAAACCTCGCTCTCATGTACAGGAACTCGCCCTCCGACTCTCCGCAACTTCCTCCGACGCTGCTCTTTCTGCCGCCTTCCAACACCGGTAGAACACCAGCTCCCACAGAGACGCTCTGCACCGTGCTCAGTGCATACCAATCGGAGTCCGAGCATGCCCTTGCCGACGCGTACCCACAATTCCTTCCGTTACAGTACATCGTCCATGTGGGCTCGTTGAACAGCTTGATCTCTCCCCGACGACCAGACAACCGGGAGTGTTGTTTTTTCTCGCACTCAAGCGCGATCCGTACTAGCCCTGAAGACATCTCCTTAACGAGCGCCGCCGTAGATATCGATAGTTCAATGATCAGTACTGGTGCGGATCGTGGGTCATATTGCACTGCAAAGCTGACATGTCCTCTCCGGTTTCCAAACAAAGTTCCGGTGACTTTTCGACCGAGCGACGGCGTTGGTGACAGCTGAGTCGGCAAGCTTAGCCACCGGAAGGTGGGAATGATTGCAGGGATTGATATGATGGTTAGAAGCGAGCGTATAAATGTGGAGATTCCAGTGCGGGTTCTGGATAAACGGCTGTATGATAGAGGAGAACTTTTTCCGACAAGGGGTTTGTTATCGTTGATGGAAAAGGGGTCAACGATAAATGCAGTGCAGGTGATGTAATTTGATGGGGCTATTTTGCTGGAGCTGGTCCTGGATAAAGAGAGAAGACTATGATCATGCTTCATTCTATAAGAGTTTGATGATGATAACATGATGATAAACTTTTGAATAGAGGGAAGGGTGGTGGTTCATCTTGTTCATTTGCAATCAATGTATATATATAGACACAGCATGAACGATACATTTCGATATTTTTTCAATTTCATAATATATTTAATTTTATTTAATTAAAAATATAAGTTGTAAGTAAACAAAAAAAGTTTTGAAAAAAAAAGTAATAACACATTAATCGCCAATTTGATAACCATCATTTTATGTAATCAAGAATAGATTTTTATAATTTTGATATTGTCGATCGTTCTGTATATAGTTACAATCGGATGTAATACTTTAACATTTTCATGTTTACGTCTTCGGTAAATTTTAAAAGATTTGGCCAGAGAAGGCACTTCCGATGATGACCACAGAAAGTTATGAGAGGTGGAGGTGGGCTACAAAAAGTTGTGGTCAATAATACATGATTTTAACCTAAAGGTTTCATACCATGATATTAAATAACTTGTTTGATTACTTATGATAATTACATAGAAATATATAAAAAATACATAAACCATAAGAGTTTTGGACTTAAACCCCAACCCTAGACACTAATAAAGGAAACATTTTTAGTAACGATTTCTTAAAAGCTAAATGTTAAAAGATTTCAAAAGTTTTGTGCCAAACACATCCGCATCAGTGAAATATAATAATATTAGATTACATGAAATGTTGATATAAATTAATTTTGCATGTGTTTATACAACCATTAATATAGAAAATATTTGTTGACATGGTTAAAATGATTAATTGGTGCGGGTATCGAACTGTGCCAACTTCTGCCGATCCCGAGATGCTTTTAAGTGCTCACAGATCTGGACAATTTTCTCCGTGGTTTTTCATATGATTTTCGGGCCTGTGAGCGTGCTATCAGGTACTTGTCCCTTTACAAGCTGCGTGTCACCCACCTTGGCCCAGCACAAGAGTGATCTGCACTTAGGGCTGTAAATGAACCGAACGAACACAAACGGGGCTTGTTCATGTTCGTTCGTTTAAGTTAGCCGAACAAATAAACGAACACGAACGGATAAACGAACGAGTTTCCTTGTTCATGTTCGTTCGTTTAACAAATTACATTGTTCATATTCGTTCGTTTAACAAATTACATTGTTCATATTCGTTCGTTTATGTTCGTGAACATGCTAAACGAACATAAATGAACAAAGATAAAAAAAACATAATTGAAGATATATGAACATAAATGACATATAATACACTAATGTAATAAAACACAATTAAGCATATATGAACATAAAATGAACTTATATGAACAAATGTAAACGAAAAACATAAACGAACGTTCACGAACATAATTGAACGAACGAGACCATTGTTCATGTTCATTCGTTTAACTAAACGAACGATAATTTGTGTTCATGTTCGTTCATTTATTAAATAAACGAGCATAAACGAACTTCCCGCCGAACGGTTCACGAATAGTTCGTTGAACGTTCAGTTCGTTTACAGCCCTATCTGCACTTGCGTCCATATAGGGCTTCGAACGGAGCGACCTTAATGCTGGTGTGATAGCTGTTATTGTAGGAGAATTCGACAAGTGGCAAGTGGGCATCCCAGTCTTTACCAAAGTCTATCACACATGCCCTCAACATATCTTCCAGTGTCTATATGGTCCTCTCGCTCTGCCCTTCGGTCTGAGGATGATAGGCGGTGCTCATATCAAGTTAGGTTCCCAAGGACTTCTGTAGGGACTGCCAGAATCGTGAGGTGAATTTACTATCTCTGTCGGAGATAATAGATAGTGGCACACCATGCAGTCACACTATTTCCTTAATATACGTCCTTGCCAGCTTTTCCATCTTGTAGGTCTCCTTTATTGGCAGGAAGTGGGCGGATTTGGTTAACCTGTCAACGATCACCCAGATGGGATCAAGTCCACCCGCTGTATTGGGTAACTTGGTTATGAAATCCATGGTTATCCGTTCCCACTTCCACTCGGGTATGTATGGTTGTTGTAGTAGAACTGAGGGCTTTTGATACTCTACCTTGACTTTGGCACAAGTCAGGCACTTGCCCACGTAGGTAGCGATTTCGGCTTTCATGTTCGGCCACCAATAAAGTTTCTTGAGATCCAGGTACATCTTATCCGAACCTGGATGGACGGAGTACCTTGTCTTGTGGGCTTCATTCATGATAACGTCTCTATAACCACCAAACTTCGGTGTCCAGATTCGGTCCATGAGGTAGTAGGCTCCGTCGTCTATGACTGTAAGGCTCTTATCCATCCCTCGCAAGGCTTCGTTTATGACGTTCTCGGGTTTCAAGGCTTCCAATTGAGCCTCTTTGATCTGCGAAGACAGGTGTGAGTGGATGGTCATGGTTAGTGACTTTACTCAGCGTCCCGAGTATTCCTTTTGGCTAAGGGCATCTGCTACTACGTTGGCTTTGCCCGGATGGTATCGAATCTCTCATTCGTAATCGTTCAGTAGCTCTACCCATCGTCGCTGTCTCATGTTCAACTACTTTTGGTTTAGAATGTGTTGGAGGCTCTTGTGATCCGTGAAAATGGTGCACTTTGTACCATAAAGGTAGTGCCTCCAGATCTTTAGAGCGAACACTACTGCACCCAGCTCGAGGTCATGTGTGGTGTAGTTCACCTTGTGAGTTTTTAGTTTCTTTGATGCGTAGGCTATGACATTTCCTCGCTGCATAAGTACGCAACCTAATCCTTGATTGGATGTGTCACAATAGACTACGAAGTCTTCTGTCCCCTCTGGGAAGGACAAGACCGGGGCGCTGCATAGAGCTTGTTTCAAGGTTTGGAAGGCGGCCTCTTGCTTTTCTTCCTAGTTCAAGGTTACACCCTTCTGGGTTAGGGCGGTGAGTGGCTTGGCGATCTTAGAGAAATTTTGTATGAACCTCCAGTAGTAACCAGCAAGGCCTAAGAATTGACTGATCTCCATTGGGGTTCTTGGGGTTGCCCAACCTTCGATTGCCTTGATTTTGGAAGGGTCCACGTGTATCCCTTCCTTGCTGACCACGTGACCTAGGAATTCCACCTTTCGGATCCAGAATTCGCATTTGGAGAACTTTGCATACAACTTCTCCGCCCTTAATGTCTCCAGAACCTACTGCAGGTGTTGACTGTGTTCTTCCTTACTCCGTGAGTAGATGAGTATGTCATCGATGAATATGTGACATCCCCTAATTTCTCGGCCAGAAAAGACCGATTTAATTTATGCTTTTTAAAATAAAATCAGAGCAATCTTTTCAAAAGATGTTGCAGAATAGGTCCCCAAAATAAAACATGATAAAAGTTTATCAAAACCCTTCTTTAAGAAGGTATATATTTTCCATATATATCAAAACCTCGGGATGTCATGTTCCGATACAGATCAAAAGCATAAACAAGACATTATAAGTCTTTCAACAGTTATTTACAACTACTGGCCTATAATCCAAAAAATCTCTCATCGTCCTCGCACATGGCTCGCACATGCGAAGGGTTGCTGGCCTCTTGTGATTGGACCGAGGTCTAGGTCCGCAGTAGGGGCATCCGTGGCGGCCTTGCGAGGGTTCGGACATGTGCTAGAGGGTACGTGTCGCCTTCTTAGTGGACCACTTCGGATCAGCTCACGAGATCGGATGACTCAGCAGCTCGGACACGTGGCTCGCATGACTCACCAATTTCGGACACGTGGCACGTTCTAAGCGAAGGTGACGTGGCCGAAGCCACCTATGCAAAATTTCTCGGTTTTCGCGCCAAAACTTCTAAAATCCATAACTTTCGCATACGAGCTCCGTTTTTGATGTTCTTTATATGCACGCGTAGGTAAAATTACGCTCTACGACTTTCGTTTAGACTTCCTCGGCTAATTTTGAATTTGATCTTTATATTATTATTTTTAACAGACAGGGAAAGGAAATCCGTTAAAAATTCATAACTTCTTCATCCGACGTCCGTTTTCGTCAGACTTTTTACCGTTGTGCTACTATTTACGAGACCTTCGATTCTCATTTAGGTTGTGTCGGCTAAAAATCACTCGATCTAAAATTCGAGTTTTTAGCTGTCTACTGCTAAGCCGAAACTTCGAAAAATCGTAACTTCCTCATACGAAGTCAGATTTGGACGTTCTTTTTATACCTACTCTCGGTTTAACGAACACTACGAGTTTCGTTTAGATCACTAAGGCTAAAAAGTAGTTTATCAAAAACTCACTTTTTACGACATTCAGCACCGTGCCGGTTTTGTCGTGAAACTTCGACAGGTCATAACTTCTTCGTTATAACTCGGATTTCGGCATTCTTTATATATCCGTAATCCTTGTCACGACCACTACAACTTTCTTAATAGATATCGGCTTTATCTAAAATTTATTTTCGACGCTCATTTTTATTCTTAATTAATTAACTCCTAGTAATTAAGCATAAAACACATAAAACACATAGAATTCACATAATTCCTTTTCATTTCTCCAAAATGAGTCACAAAGGTTAACCTAGACTATCAAGTCAATATTAATGCCTAGCCTAGAAACACAAGTGTTACAATTCTCTCCCCCTTAGGATGATTCTGTCCCCGGAATCACACATCACCAAACAACTGCGGGTAGCGACTCATCATGTCACTCTCCGTGTCCCAGGTGAGATTTGGTCCATTCGTATGTTTCCAGCGTCCAAGAACTAAATCAACCATCTTGCGTCGCAACTTCATAGTCTTACGGTCAACGATTGCCTTAGGTTCTTCAATTAACCTCTTGTTTTCATCCAACCTTAATTCAGAAATGGGAATTATGTCGGGCACATCTCCCGTGAACTTTCTCAAATAACACACATGAAAGGTGTTATGAATACCCTCCAGTTCTTCCGGTAATTCTAGCTTGTAATCTTGATTCCCGATCCTCTGAAGAACTTTAAATGGTCCAATAAACCTTGGACTCAACTTTCCCCTTTTACCAAATCTTATAAGTCCCTTCCACGACGAGACTTTAAGTAAAACTGAATCTCCAACTTCGAAGGATATCGGTTGTCTTTTCTTGTCAGCATAGCTCTTTTGTCGATCTTGAGCAGATAACATCCTCTCCCTTATCACTTTCAACTTTTCAGCAGTTTGATGGACTATCTCAGGTCCCATAAACTGCTTTTCCTCAGCTTCCAGCCAACATGATGGCGTTCGACACTTTTCTCTATACAAAGCATGATAAGGTGCCATCTAGATGTTCGAGTGGAAACTTTTATTATAGGAAAATTCTACTAAAGGTAAATGTTCGTCCCAGTTACCTTGGAATTCCAGGGTACATGCTCTCAGCATATCCTTCAACGTTTGAATCGTTTATTCGCTCTGATCATCGGTTTGCGGATGGTAAGCTGTATTCAAACACAACTTGGTACCCAATTCCTCTTACAGACTCCTCCAACACCTTGAGGTAAAACGGCTGTCAAGATCGGATACAATAGATAACGAAACACCGTGAAACCTCACAATTTCCTTCACATAAGAATTGCAAGTTTATCCATAGACCTTTTCTCGTTGGCTGCTATGAAATGCGCACTCTTAGTGAAGCGATCAACGACCACCTAAATCATGTCGTGACCGTTCCTTGTTCTGGGCAGTTTAGTCAAAAAAATCCATAGTGATATCTTCCCATTTACCCATGGGTACAGGTAAAGGTTCTAAACTCCCATACGGTTTCTGATGTTGTGCCTTAACCCTAGCATAAGTTACACACTCGGCCACATACTTAGCAACATCGAGCTTCATCGCCGGCCACTAGTAATAGGGTTTTAGATCCCTACACATTTTCGTACTGTCGGGATGAATCGAGTACATGGTTTTGTGAGCTTCTTCCATCAGAAGATCTCTTACTCCTCCCGCCTTAGGTACCCAAATCCTATCTTTGAATACCTTCAGTCCTTGACCGTTTGTATCAAACACCAACGTTTTGCCCAAACGTTCCTCCTTTCGGTCATTTCTCTCTAAAGCTTCCTCTTGAGCCTTCACAATTGTCGAGACAACTTCAATTCTCAACGCTCTTAGCCTTTTCTTTTCAAGATTTACCTTCCGACTGAGAGCATTAGCAACAACATTTACTTTACTAGGGTGGTAAAGTATCTCACAGTCGTAGTCCTTGAGTAACTCTAGCCAGCGTCGTTGCCTCATGTTTAATTCCTTCTCCATACCTTTAAGGCGAATACTACCGCTGCCAACTCCAAACCATGAGTGGGGTAGTTCTTTTCATGCTCTTTCAATTGCCTTGATGCATACGCTATCACTTTATCCATTTGGGTCAGAACACAACCTAACCCAACTCCAGAGGCATTACTATAAAATGTGAAATCATCAACTCCTTCAGGTAACGAAAGAATCGGTGCTTCACACAACTTCTTCTTTAACTTCTCAAAGCTTCCTATGCTTCTCATTCCAAGTATAGACATCTCCTTTGTGGGTCAAAGCTGTCAATGGAGTCGCGATCGAAGAAAAGCCTTGGATAAATTAGCGATAATATCCAGCTAATCCTAAAAAGCTTTACATCTCCATAGGACTTTCGATCGTAACCTTCGAGTTACAAAATAAATCCTTATTGAGGACTCCTTCTTCTTCTTGGAATAAGTACTTTCCTTCATTTATTGTAACAGACCGATGGGTCATGTTCTAATGATCTCTCATTGTATACTGCACTACTTAGACTCAGATCTCCTAGGGACAAATTTTGGAACAAACTATACCTTCCTTCATGTTCTAATGTGATACAATCACAGTTCAACATGTATCATTTTTAACTACCAACTTCTCTAACAATGAGTGCAATACTTCTATTGATTGCTTTGATCATCTTTCACTTCAATCTTCTAGCTTAAGTCAACTACTACATCGAACTTGGTTCTCTGAACCACATAATAAACTCATCTTAGTCGGACTCGATTCGATATGACCTCTAAGGTCGGAATAACAATAATCTTCTTAGTCATTACCGAAACGATGGTACCGACAGACTAGAATAAGACGGAATCAATTACTAGTTCCTTGGTAACCTTGTGACTTTTCCGGATCCAAGTGTGAGTCATGTGCTTCCAGTAGTATAGATCTCTACTACTATTCACACCTACTCATACTCGTCCCGAGTACGGTCTCGCAGTCCCCAAGTCCTAAAATTACAAAACAATTTAACACATACGAATGTGTCCAATTAATCTTAAAATTTTCCTAGACTCTACTAGGACTTCTTCCATGCGTATCTTCAATCATCAATTCTGCTTCAACTTGGTTGGTGATGGAAATTCCAGACGATTGGGACAACTTCAAAAATTACACCAACCATTCCATTCATCAGATGACAAAACCAGGGTTTATATTATTTCCTTGAAATGATTACACAAAGGTTCAAGTTTACCCTATACTATGCCTCTAATAGGCTAAACTACAAGTTACTAACTACATTGCTACTTTATGTCTTAGTTTTGGGAATTTAAGGTCCTTACTCATGATCCCTTATATTTCCATCTGCTTCATTAAGGATCATTTGGAATGCCTTTGGTTTTGGTTTTGGTGGAACATTGGGCATTGCTGCCTCCTTCTTCTTTGGGCAATCCCTCAAAATATGCCCTTCTTCATGGCACCCATGACAGACATTATTAGTGAAGGTGCATTTATTGGCATAATGTCCTGGCTTTCCACATTTGTAACAAGTGAGTTCCACGCTGCATTTCCCAGCATGTTTCTTCTTGCACCTGTCACACCACTTGGCTTCGGCTTCACCTCCGAATTTTCTTGAACCAGTCTTCGAGAATTTGTTCTTCTTATTGGAACCTGAAGTTCCTTCAAACTTTCTCTTTTCACCAACTTCAACCTTGCTGGCGGCTCTCCCCTTTATCATATCTTCAACAGACTTGGCAGCCCAGATAGCTGCCTCCAAAGTAAGTGCCTGATGTACTGGCACTACATACTCCCATGGAAGTCCCTTTGCGTACCTGTCAATTTTCGCCAGCTCATCTGGGACAATACGCAAAGCAAACTCCATTTTGTCTGTGAAGTTATTCGTATACTCGTCAACGGTCATACTCCCCTTCTGCAACGTTAGAAATTGGTTTTCTAACTCAAGTACGTTTTGGGCCGAGCAGTACTTGCGCTTAAAGTGCACCAAGAACTCTGCCCAAGTCATTTGTAGTGGCTCATTAGGGCTTAGGGTTTTCCCCAAAGTGTTCCACCAACGAGCAGCACTACCCCTGAACTGACGCACTGCAAAGGTGGTTTGTAACTTGCCTTGGCAATCACAAGTCATGAAAGCCAACTCCATTTCCGAGATCCAATCCATTACTCCGACAGGATCTTCTTTTCCAGTGAAGGTCGATGGCTTGCAAGTCATAAAGTCCTTATACTTGCACCCATTTCTCTCCACTCTACCCTCGTGGTTATTCCTTCCAACCACGAGCGGTTCACTATGAACAACTGATCTGCTGTTCTTCCCTTCTTCAGATCGATCGTCATTTAGTTCACGTTGTTCAACAGGAACTGAAGGTTCATCCCTGTTGTTCAGCAACATTTGCCTCAACTCCTCCCTCTGTTCAGCCATCATGGTCTGAATCACAGCTCGTACTCCAGCCATGGTGATGGGTTCGGGTGCAGCTCCTACTATAGGCACCTGATCCACCATTTGAGGTTGAGGTTGTTGGTTTCTGTTTGCATTTCCTGCTCCACTTCGACTTCTTGCCATTACAATCTATATACCGAATAAGGCGAATTTAGGTCTTTATCCTTGTTAGACGTGTCAATTCCCTTATCACTCCGAAACGTTTACATGTTAGTTCTAATCTCGTAATCATACGCTTAGAATCCTATACACATAAGGTTTCCAGATCCGGTCGGCAACAGACCATAGATCCGAACAAATAATGGCATATATGGCAACATATAGCATTTAGCACATAAAGGCATTTTAGGCACCTTTCCTAAAATAAACTAGTGCTCGTGTCTAAAATATGGTAGACACTCATCTCACAATCATCACTTAGCATTCTAAGTTTAAGTCTAGAAATCCTACAATTTCTTAGTTCGCTTAAACTAATGCTCTGATACCAACTGTGACATCCCCTAATTTGTCGGCCAGAAAAGACCGATTTAATTTATGCTTTTTAAAATAAAATCAGAGAAATCTTTTCAAAAGATGTTGCGGAATAGGTCCCCAAAATAAAACATGATAAAAGTTTATCAAAACCCTTCTTTAAGAAGGTATATATTTTCCATATATATCAAAACCTCGGGATGTCATGTTCCGATACAGATCAAAAGCATAAACAAGACATTATAAGCCTTTCAACAGTTATTTACAACTACTGGCCTATAATCCAAAAATCTCTCATCGTCCTCCGACTATGCTCGGGGTCCACTACCTGTAATCATAAAAAGCTGAGTGGGTCAGGCTTGGGAGCCTGGTGAGCATATAGGGTTTTCAACCCACAATAATAATAACTTATTAAGTTCACCAATCAACAATAACCCTGATTACCCATTCCCGTTGTCCTCACTTTACGTCCCTAAACACCTAACACAAGGGACTTATCCTAAGGAATATTATCGGGTTGGACACTACTGCTAAGGGGACTCCTCAGCCATACATGTCCTAAAGGCAACCATGAGGGGGATTGGAGTACGCCAGCAAACATTTAGTTCACCAACACCTAAGAGTTGCGAACTTGCTAGTGTGCCACTGGACTGTCTAGAAAAGTCTGTGGTCGTCATCTATACTCCGTTAGACGACTTCGCCAAGAACAACACCAACAAAACCAACACCGACACCGACACCGAGGCCTCTCACCATTTTATCACACACCGACTATTTCGTCTACCCATGTTCTACCCAACATATTTGTAGATAAATAAATATACAGTTTAAAACTTGTATAAAACATCTGTTCAACAGTCACTTCAAATAAACAATTAATATATTTACACATAACACGTATTTTAAGGTAAATACTTCATATCTATGTGTAAAGTGAAAGTAACTACACACTCACTTGATTTAATGAAAATCAGGCAGCAATTCATTTCCTAAAACGATCGTTTCTAATAAAACCGGGAGTTTTATTGAGAAACCGGGCTCTGCGAAGGTCGGGCTTCGAAACCGAAAAGATAAATTTTTCGGGCTTCCCGGGCACTTCGTGGCGTATTCCGGGGGTTATAATCGATACCGGGGCTTCGGGGAATGTTAAGATGAAGAAAATATGGAAAAAGGGGCTAAAAATGGCAATTTCTTAAAAATATCCGAGAAGGCTCGCAGCCTTCTATTTATAGGGAGGAGCTTCTGATCGGACGGCTGAGAAGCCTCCAGGTGGTGGTGATCCGAGGGCTCGCACATGGCTCGCACATGGCTCGCACATGCGAAGGGTTGCTGGCCTCTTGTGATTGGACCGAGGTCTAGGTCCGCAGTAGGGGCATCCGTGGCGGCCTTTCGAGGGTTCGGACATGTGCTAGAGGGTACGTGTCGCCTTCTCAGTGGACCACTTCGGATCAGCTCACGAGATCGGATGACTCAGCAGCTCGGACACGTGGCTCGTATGACTCACCAATTTCGGACACGTGGCACGTTCTAAACGAAGGTGACGTGGCCGAAGCCACCTATGCGAAATTTCTCGGTTTTCGCGCCAAAACTTCTAAAATCCATAACTTTCGCATACGAGCTCCGTTTTTGACGTTCTTTATATGCACGCGTAGGTAAAATTACGCTCTACGACTTTCGTTTAGACTTCCTCGGCTAATTTTGAATTTAATCTTTATATTATTATTTTTAACAGACCGGGACAGGAAATCCGTTAAAAATTCATAACTTCTTCATCCGACGTCCGTTTTTGTCAGACTTTTTACCGTTGTGCTACTATTTACGAGACCTTCGATTCTCATTTAGGTTGTGTTGGCTAAAAATCACTCGATCTAAAATTCGAGTTTTTAGCTGTCTACTTCTAAGCCGAAACTTCGAAAAATCATAACTTCCTCATACGAAGTCAGATTTGGACGTTCTTTTTATACCTACTCTCGGTTTAACGAACACTACGAGTTTCATTTAGATCACTAAGGCTAAAAAGTAGTTTATCAAAAACTCACTTTTTACGACATTCAGCACCGTGCCGGTTTTGTCGTGAAACTTCGACAGGTCATAACTTCTTCGTTATAACTCGGATTTCGGCATTATTTATATATCCGTAATCCTTGTCACGACCACTACAACTTTCTTAATAGATATCGGCTTTATCTAAAATTTATTTTCGACGCTCATTTTTATTCTTAATTAATTAACTCCTAGTAATTAAGCGTAAAACACATAAAACACATAGAATTCACATAATTCCTTTTCATTTCTCCAAAATGAGTCACAAAGGTTAACCTAGACTATCAAGTCAATATTAATGTCTAGCCTAGAAACACGAGTGTTATAATTCTCTCCCCCTTAGGATGATTCCGTCCCCGGAATCACACATCACCAAACAACTGCGGGTAGCGACTCATCATGTCACTCTCCGTGTCCCAGGTGAGATTTGGTCCATTCGTATGTTTCCAACGTCCAAGCACTAAATCAACCATCTTGCGTTGCAACTTCATAGTCTTACGGTCAACGATTGCCTTAGGTTCTTCAATTAACCTCTTGTTTTCATCCAACCTTAATTCAGAAATGGGAATTATGTCGGGCACATCTCCCGTGAACTTTCTCAAATAACACACATGAAAGGTGTTATGAATACCCTCCAGTTCTTCCGGTAATTCTAGCTTGTAAGCTTGATTCCCGATCCTCTGAAGAACTTTAAATGGTCCAATAAACCTTGGACTCAACTTTCCCCTTTTACCAAATCTTATAAGTCCCTTCCACGGCGAGACTTTAAGTAAAACTGAATCTCCAACTTCGAAGGATATCGGTTGTCTTTTCTTGTCAGCATAGCTCTTTTGTCGATCTTGAGCAGATAACATCCTCTCCCTTATCACTTTCAACTTTTCAGCAGTTTGATGGACTATCTCAGGTCCCATAAACTGCTTTTCCTCAGCTTCCAGCCAACATGATGGCGTTCGACACTTTTCTCCATACAAAGCATGATAAGGTGCCATCTAGATGTTCGAGTGGAAACTTTTATTATAGGAAAATTCTACTAAAGGTAAATGTTCGTCCTAGTTACCTTGGAATTCCAGGGTACATGCTCTCAGCATATCCTTCAACGTTTGAATCGTTTATTCGCTCTGACCATCGGTTTGCGGATGGTAAGCTGTATTCAAACACAACTTGGTACCCAATTCCTCTTACAGACTCCTCCAACACCTTGAGGTAAAACGGCTGTCAAGATCGAATATAATCATTAACAAAACACCGTAACCGTCATTAAGTCAATTTGGAAGGAGTGGTTATTCAAAGTTAGCGTGCATCCTATGAATACGTCGTTTGTTGTTTCGGTTTTTCCGTTGGCCATTTCCACGGTGAATGTTTCGTTTAGTGTTTGTGGGTTTTGTTTGAGTAGATGTTTAAACTTATGACTCACAAAGGTGCTCTCCGTACAACTATCAAATAGTATGCATGCATAAATGTTATTGAGGAGGAACGTACTGGTAACCACTACAGGATCTTTCATCGCCTCCTCATGTCCTATTGCTAGGACTTCTCACGTTCCCTCAATATTTCAGTTTTTGGCCTTTGCGCAGTTCCTCTTGTAGTGACCCGTTTCCCCACACCCATAGCACGCTTGGCTCACCCCAATATTGGTGGGTTGGGTGGCCTGTTGTGCCGATGCTTTGCAGTATCGGGCAGTGTGCCCCTTCTTGTTGCAAGTTTTGCAGTGCAACTATTGGCAGGCTCCATGGTGGTGAAAGGGGCACTTGTCGCACTTTGGATGATTACCGACATATTGCTTGGTAGTTGCTAGTGCGACGGGGGCGGTAGCGGCATGAACCGCCACGATTTTTTGCTTCTTGGAGGTGTAACACCCAAAAGTTTCATGCCAAATTTTAAACTTTTAAAACATTTCAAACCATTAAAATCATTAAAACTTTGTTTTCAAAATGTATAATATCAGAGTTTTCCCAGAAACATAAACAAATCATGAGGAGCTGTACGATCATGCCTTCGCCTTGCCGCGATCCCCTGATGTACCTGAAACAATAAACTGAAACTGTAAGCCCGAAAGCTTAATGAGTTCCCCTAAAATACCCATACCCGCAACAATACACATATAATCATAAACAACATACTATGGGTCCAGTCAACCATCGGGTTGGAATACCCCAGGCCCTCAACCATCCGGTTGGAATGCCATAATACTATGGGTCCAATCATCCTCGGGATGGAATACCCCAGGCCCACAACTAACAGGTTGGAATGCCCACATACTATAAGTCCAGTCATCCTCGGGATGGAATACTCACGACCCACAACCAACAGTTTGGAATGCCCAGCCCTATTGGCTTTCGCACAAAGCAGATAAGCCTCAACCGCCAAACAAACATGTGCACATATAACAGATAATCACATAACAGTCTATAGACAACAACTGATCTAACGGATCATACCACATACCACATAATATTATCCTACCCTCTAGGATACCGAACTAACATGTCATACCACATATCACATAATATCATCCTACCCTCTAGGATACCGATCTAACAGATCATACTACCATAACATAACTAATAACAATTCAAAGGGCCGGCCTTGGTGTCTTAGACCTTTGGGTATAGTGAGGATAACTCACCTCGCAAGTAGTGCTGCAATACTGCAAATCTCTGACTGCTGTCTCACCGGGAATCCCGAACTATCACATAATAAATACTAGGTCAATACACCATATAACAGTCTTGACTAATGGTCCACACAATCCATCATGTCCATTCTCTTTATTGGGCAAAGGCCCAATGCCAAGTCCATAACCTTGAAAGTCCTTAAGTAAGGTCCATTATTGGCCCAATTTACCAAATTGGGCCCAACTCCCTAATTGGGCCTAATTCCAAGATCCATTATCAAAGCTTGGCCCAAAACATCATATTCATAAAATCCAACAAAGGCCCAAATCCAGCTAGTCCATAATCAGCCCAAAACCCGAAGCCCAAGTGTCAAAAGCCCAACAGAGGACGTACGCGGGGCGTACTCCTCTGGTACGTTGGGCGTACTCGTTCTGATGTTGACCACCATCGGGGTGGTTGACCCGGTACGCTAGGCGTACGCAGCGTTTTGCCAAAATCTTAATAAGTGCTTAATGGCTTAAGCACTTAAGCCCAAACTTCAGATCCAGTGACTAAATGTGCCTAGGACCCATAAACTCACGAACTTTATCACTTTGGACGTCCATAAAACTCTTAATACTTGGTCTTAATCCATTAAGACCTTCCTACTCCATGCATGGGACATCTTAAGCCATTGGGACCTCATTTTTATCACTCAAAACCCCTTCAAGAGTCTAGAAGGACAGTTCATTTCGTCCAAATCACATCATGCATCATCTTGGGACTTTTTGGGACAAGAAATGGTTCTTATAGCAAAAATGGCAAGATCTACACATATATGCATAAAGTTTGAAGCTTTTTACCTTCTGGATCTTCTAAAGAACAAACCAACTTCAGATCTACAAGCTTGATCTTCTTCTCCAACTCCTTGATGCAACATCTTCTTCTTAAAACACTCAAGAAACACTCAATAAGCTCACACACTCAAAGAAATGGCTAGGGTTTGGAAAAAACGGCTCTAAGCAGTGGAGGCTGAGGTAAGGAAGGGTTAGGAGCTCATAATGTTGCTTATATAGCCCCCAAACCCTAAATATTAGGGTTTCATCCTGATATAAGTACGCCCAGCGTACACAAGTGTACGCCCAACGTACTAAGGCGGACCTTAGTACGCTTAGCGTACTCTTATGTACGCTCAGCGTACTCCCTTCTTGACACAAGGTTTCAACCTTTGCCCTTATACTTATCTTGGCTCTACACTTCCAACCTCATGGACTACAAATAACAAAGTAATGATAGAAGAGGGTTTGGAAGTACCTGCAAAATCTCAGGATGTTACAGGAGGGTTCCTGAGTTGGTTGGCCCTTCTTCTTGTTCCCAAACTTCCTCTTATTGTCATTCTCCTTCGTCTTTTTAGGTATGGGAGTCATTATGCCTTGTCGAACTCCATGATTAATGAGCTTTTGAGCAAGGCGCTTGGCGCTGTCGAAAGTTGTTGGGTTTACATCAATTACATTCCCTTGAATCTGGGGAGATAGACCCCAAATGAAACGTTCTACTTTCTTGCTCTCCGAAGTGATCATTCCAGGGCATAGGATTGCCAGGTCACTAAATCTAGCGATGCAGGCTTAGATGTCAGAGCCGTTCATAGTGAGATTCCAAAGCTCCTGTTCTAGCTTCTGTACCTCACCCCTTGGGCCCATACTCTTCGAGCATCATGATTTTGAGATCCTCCCAGTCCATCGAGTTTGCTACCGGGAGTGTTAGGGCTTTGATGTAGCCATTCCACCATGAAAGGGCCCTATCAGAAAAAGTGCAGGCTGCAAACTTGACTTTGCTCTCCTCTGGGCAGGCACAAATTTCAAATACTAATTCCATCTTTTCGAACCACCGTGTCAGAGCAATAACGCCACCGCTTCCATTGAAGGGCTTGGGCTTTCAGTTTGCAAAATCTTTGTAAGTACATTCCCTTGGGTGCCCTTGGTTTTGACTTTGATTGGACCTGTTTGTTCAATTTCCACCTCCGTTGCTGCTACTGCTTATTTGGGCCACGACAGCGGCTACAGCAGCGGTTACTGCAGCTTGGAACACTGTAGTGTCCATTTGAGGAGGAGGTGGCGGTGGTGGTGGCGCCGATGTATTGTTCTTGCACCTGTTATATCTTCGAGGCGGCATTTTCTGCCACAAGTTGGAATGATGATAAGTTTTTGATATGAGTTATGGTTCGGACATTACTTTAAAGGAACAACTTTTTTGTATTGAATCTATTTGTGATTGAGAGTCGCTCGTACTTTATAATTGAAATTTTACTATACCAAATAAAAATGAAAAAAAAAGACATAGTAGATAACAGCATCCAATAAAATGAAATACATATCCATTTCATTGAAGATAAGGTACTAGTACATAAATTTTGGGAAAATTTGACCCCTAAGGAGGTCTATGGTACATCAAAAGATAATAAAAAAAATTGCAGCATAACGACCCTCCGAATAGTGTAATCACTTAGACGTATGGTCGGTCCTACATACAGGAAAAACGGTAGCACCAACGCATACCTATAAATCTAGTCTATAATGAATTGTGAGTAGGATGAACCCTACTCACGGCGGGTAGTCCCTCGCGGTCCCTGATATGAATTCGAGGCACCCTGTAGCTCTGCTAGCCGATGCTCGGCTGCCACCACTCTCTCCTCGAGAGCCGCATGCCTCTCCTAATATTCCTTTACCTCCGCTCGAGCGGTGGTAAGGTCCTCAATGAGTCTGTCCATGTGATAGTAGTCTCTCTCTAGGTCTCGAGTCCGTGCGTCTCTGACTTCCGCCGCAGCTCCTAACTCCAGAACTCAGTTCGCCGTCGCCCTCGTCTGATCTCCGATGTCTGTGATTCGCTGAATCATGACTGGGAGGGCTTTGTCAGCCCGTCCCCCGTGGCTGAGGTTATAAAAACCTCGCTCCATGCCTAAAGGAGGGCGCTGGTGTTGGTGTCGGCTCCGTCTCTCCAGATCTTCCGCCCAGCGAGGCGTAGGTCCGTTGTAGCCTAAACGGTTTGTAGGGACTCGTGCGACGTAAGGAGGGTTTATGACTTCGGAATCCGCATCCGATTCCTCCTCTTCTTCTTCCTCTGGCTCTTCCTCGAATTCTTCTTCTTCAGGCTCCTCCTCCATGATCTCCTCATGACCCTCTTCTATCCAACCTCCATTTCCCTTGTTCGGGAAATTGGGGTCTCCTGGTGCATGGAATCCTGCCATGATGTCTGTACAAGATGGTGAGAAATGCATGAAAAGTCTAAGTGTATGTATTTTAAAATACTCCTACAGTATTTTAATTGTTTATGTTTGATCAAATAGCTTCTTGGTATATATATAGGGTTCGTAAGTTTTAGATTTGTTGTCCACCACGACCACTCCTAAACACATGTTGGTCATATCTTGAATAAATATAGTTGATCAGGCTATATTTATCCCAGATATGATTACATAATTGTCTAAGTTTAATCGTGAAGCCCAACTCTTCTAAATACTTCTTATTATAACACTATTTCTAATATGCATGTATGTATGTACACTTTTATAAAATACTTTTATTTTTAAAGTATACTTTTAGTGAGAGTGTTTTAGCCCTATTGTATTTATAGTTGTATATCTTGTATGGTTTGATATACTAGTTCACTATAAACAATGCTCTGATACCAATCTGTCACACCCCCAAATCAGAACGGCGGAAACGTCTGGGGGTGGATGGAGTGACTTCATGTGCAGTATCACAACAATTGAATATAAATGAATCATAGCAACACAAACATTCATACATTAAGAATACGAGGTTACATTGTTTACAAACTTTGTTTGTTCCAAAAGTTAAGTACAAATAATTGAAATGTAGATATCATGATGTAGTGACTCTTGTTCTCAAAACGTTTTAGTAATACCTGTTCACTGGTTTCTTGAGAATACAAGCAGTTTTGAAAAGTGTCAACATTAAAGTTGGTGAGTTCATAAGCGTTTTTGTATGAATAAGATCTGTAATGTTTCCTTGTAAATGATAGCGAAAAACTTTCCAGGAAATCCAATATTTTCTTAAATGTAAACTGTAGTCTTAAAACCCTAAGACCAAAAATGTAAGTACTGTTGTATTGTAAAGTAGTATCATATAGCTTTATATATATTTTATAAAACCAAATGAAGAAGCATTAGCCCTGTAAACCGAATGATTGTCAATACCCTATGTGATTTATTATAACCATACTTAATATGACTAATGGCATGTACGACGTTCTTCAGGTGTCGGAGTTGGTTGACATTTGTCACCCTAGACTTCCGGTCTAACTGTAGCGAACATCTTAGGTGCATGGTTTCCGTATAGATCTATACACAACGGTCTCGCTCTCCCTCCAGGAGACTCTGGTTATAATGCAGGACTTAAGGATTTTCACTACATCACACGTAAACCGTTGGTACAGTTTGTGAGACACACTCTCTTCACGTACTTTACCTGAAGTACACCTTAAGTCCTGCATTATAACCAGAGTCTCCTGGAGGGAGAGCGAGACCGTTATGTATAGATCTATACGGGATTGACAACCCTGCACCTAAGATGTTCGCTACAGTTAGACCGAAAGTCTAGGGTGACAAATGTCTACCAGCTCCGACACCTGAAGAACGTCGTACAGGCCATTAGTCATATTAAGTATGGTTATAATAACTCACATAGGGTATTGACAATCATTCGGTTTACAGGGATAATGCTTCTTCATTTGGTTTTATAATATATATATAAAGCTATATGATACTACTTTACAATACAACACTACTTATATTTTTGGTCTTAGGGTTTTAAGACTACAGTTTACATTTAAGAAAATATTGGATTTCCTAGAAAGTTTTCCGCTATCATTTACAAGGAAACATTACAGATCTCATTCATACAAAAACGCTTATGAACTCACCAACTTTAATGTTGACACTTTTCAAAACTGCTTGTATTCTCAGGAAACCAGTGAACAGGTATTATGAAAACGTTTTGAGAACGAGAGTCACTACATCATGATATCTACATTTCAATTATTTGTACTTAACTTTTGGAACAAACAAAGTTTGTAAACAATGTAACCTCGTATTCTTAATGTATGAATGTTTGTGTTGCTATTATTCATTTATATTTAATTGTTATGATACTCCACATGAAGTCACTCCATCCACCCCCAGACGTTTCCGCCGTTCTGGTGTGGGGGTGTGACAGATTGGTATCAGAGCATTGTTTATAGTGAACTAGTATAGCAAACCATGCAAGATATACAACTATAAATACAATGGGGATAAAACACTCTCACTAAAAGTATACTTTAAAAATAAAAGTATTTTATAAAAGTGTACATACATACATGCATATTAGAAATAGTGTTATAATAAGAAGTATTTAGAAGAGTTGGGCATCGCGATTAAACTTAGGCAATTATGTAATCATATATGGGATAAATATAGACTGATCAACTATATTTATTCAAGATAGTACCAACATGTGTTTAGGAGTGGTCGTGGTGGACAACAAATCTAAAACTTACCAACCCTATATATATACCAAGAAGCTATTTGATGAAACATAAACAATTAAAATACTATAGGAGTATTTTAGAAAACATACACTTAGACTTTTCATGCATTTCTCACCATCTTGTACAGACATCATGGCAGGATTCCATGCACCAGGAGACCCCAATTTCCCTAACCAGGGAAATGGAGGTTGGATAGAAGAGGATCTTGAGAAGATCATGGAGGAGGAGCCTGAAGAAGAAGAATTTGAGGAAGAGCCAGAGGAAGAAGAAGAGGAGGAATCAGATGCGGAGTTCGAAGTCATAAACCCTCCTTACGTCGCACGAGTCCCTACAAACCGTTTAGGCTACAACGGACCTACGCCCCGCTGGGCGGAAGATCTAGAGAGATGGAGCCGACACCAGCACCAGCGCCCTCCTTTCGGCATGGAGCGAGGTTTTATAACCTTAGCCACGGGGGACCGGCTGACAGAGCCCTCCCAGTCATGATTCAGCGAATCACAGACATCGGTGATCAGACGAGGGCGACAACGAACTGAGTTCTGGAGTTGGGAGCAGCGGCGGAAGTCATAGACGCACAGACTCGAGACCTAGAAAGAGACTACTATCCCATAGACAGACTCATTGAGGACCTTACCACCGCTCGAGCGGAGGTAAGAGAATATCAGGAGAGGCATGCGACTCTCGAGGAGAGAGTGGTGGCAGCTGAGCGTCGGCTAGCAGAGCTACAAGGTGCCTCGAATTCATCTTCGGGACCACGAGGGACTACCCGCCGTGAGTAGGGTTCATGCTACTCACAATTCATTATAGACTAGATTTATAGGTATGCGTTGGTGCTACCCTTTTTCCTGTATGTAGGATCGAACCTACGTCTAAGTGATTACACTATTCGAAGGGTCGTTATGCTGCAACTTTTTTATTATCTTTTGATGTACGGTAGACCTCCTTAGGGGTCAAATTTTCCTAAAATTTATGTACTAGTACCTTATCTTCAATGAAACAGATATGTATTTCATTTTATTGGATGCTGTTATCTGCTATGTCTTTTTTTCATTTTTATTTGGCATAGTAAAATTTCAATTATAAAGTACGAGCGACTCTCAATCACAAATAGATTCAATACAAAAAAGTTGTTCCTTTAAAGTAATGTCCGAACCATAACTCATATAAAAAACTTATCATCATTCCAACTTGTGGCAGAAAATGCCGCCTCGAAGATATAACAGGTGCAAGAACAATACATCGGCGCCACCACCACCGCCACCTCCTCCTCAAATGGACACTACAGTGTTCCAAGCTGCAGTAACCGCTGCTGTAGCCGCTGTCGTGGCCCAAATAAGCAGTAGCAGCAACGGAGGTGGAAATTGAACAAACAGGTCCAATCAAAGTCAAAACCAAGGGCACCCAAGGGAATGTACTTACAAAGACTTTGTAAACTGCAAGCCCAAGCCCTTCAATGGAAGCGGTGATGTCATTGCTCTGACACGGTGGTTCGAAAAGACGGAATTAGTATTTGAAATATGTGCCTGCCCAGAAGACCGCAAAGTCAAGTTTGCAGCCTGCACTTTTTCTGATAGGGCCCTTTCATGGTGGAATGGCCACATCAAAGCCCTAATACACCCGATAGCAAACTCGATGGGCTGGGAGGATCTCAAAATCATGATGCTCGAAGAGTACTGCCCAAGGGGTGAGGTACAGAAGCTATAACAGGAGCTTTAGAATCTCACTATGAACGGCTCTGACATTGAAGCCTACACCGCCAGATTTAGCGACCTGGTAATCCTATGCGCTGGAATGATCACTTCGGAGAGCAAGAAAGTAGAACGTTTCATTTGGGGACTATCTCCTCATCAAGCGAATGTAATTGCTGTAAACCCAACAACTTTCGACACCGCCAAGCGCCTTGCTCAAAAGCTCATTGATCATGGAGATCGACAAGGCATAATGACTCCCATACTTGAACATACGAAGGAGAATGGAAATAAGAGGAAGTTTGGGAACAAGAAGAAGGGCCAACAAACTCAGGAACCCTCCAAGAAGCAACAGATCGTGGCGGTTCATGTCGCTACCGCCCCCGCCGCACTAGCAACTACCAAGCAATATGTCGGTAATCATCCAAAGTACGACTAGTGCCCCTTTCACCACCACGGAGCCTGCCAAGAGTTGCACTGCACAACCTGCAATAAGAAGGGGCACACTGCCCGATACTGCAAAGCATCGACACAACAGGCCACCCAACCCACCAATACTGGGGTGAGCCAAGCATGTTATTGTGTGGGGAAACAGGCCACTACAAGAGGAACTGCGCAAAGGCCAACAACTGAAATATTGGGGGAACGGGAAAAGCCCTAGCAATAGTACACGATGAGGCGATGAAAGATCCTGCAGTGGTTACCGGTACGTTCCTCCTCAATAACATTTATGCATGCATACTATTTGATAGTTGTGCGGAGATCTAGCAGCTTTGTGAGTCATAAGTTTAAACATCTACTCAAACAAAACCCACAAACACTAAACGAAACACTCACCGTGGAAATGGCCAACGGAAAAACCGAAACAACAAACGACGTATTCATAGGATGCACGCTAACTTTGAATAACCACTCCTTCCAAATCGACTTAATGTCGGTTACCATAAGGAGTTTTGATGTTATCATCGACATGGACTTGCTAAGTCCTCACCGTGCCGATATTATGTGTTACGAGAAGGTCGTTCCCCTTCACCTACCAAGTAAGGAAACCTTCGTCATATACGGTGACAAACCCAATACGAATCTCTGAATCATTTCGTGTATCAAGGCCTAGAAGTGCTTACACAAGAAGAACCACGCCTTTTTAGCCCACGTCGTCGACAAGAAGAAAGAAGAAAAGAGCATTAAGGACATCCCGTAGGTATGTAACTTCCCCGACGTATTTCCTGAAGACCTCCCGGGAGTGCCCCCCGAACGACAAGTCGAATTTAGAATCGACTTGATACCCGGAGCCATGCCAATCGCCAAGTCGCCATACAGACTAGCTCCAACGGAGATGCAAGAACTTTCCAGTCAATTGTGCGAATTACTGGACAAGGGGTTCATAAGGACAAGTTTCTCGCCCTGGGGAGCTCCGGTCTTATTCGTAAAGAAGAAGGATGGATCGTTCCACATGTGCATCGATTACCGAGAGATAAACAAACTCACCGCCAAAAACCGATACCCCCTTCGCTGGATCGACAACCTATTTGACCAGCTACAAGGATCAAGTTATTTTTCTAAGATAGATCTAAGATCCGAGTACCACCATCTACGGGTCCGGGAAGAAGATATCCCCAAGATTGCCTTCCGAACTCGCTACGGGTACTATGAATTCGTAGTAATGCCCTTCGGTCTAACAAATGTGCATGTGGTATTCATGGACCTAATGAACCGGGTGTGTCGACCTTACTTAGACAAATTCGTGATTGTATTCATCGATGACATACTCATCTACTCACGGAGTAAGGAAGAACACAGTCAACACCTGCAGTAGGTTCTGGAGACATTAAGGGCGGAGAAGTTGTATGCAAAGTTCTCCAAATGCGAATTCTGGATCCGAAAGGTGGTATTCCTAGGTCACGTGGTCAACAAGGAAGGGATACACGTGGACCCTTCCAAAATCAAGGAAATCGAAGGCTGGGCAACCCCAAGAACCCCAATGGAGATCAGTCAATTCTTAGGCCTCGCTGGTCACTACTGGAGGTTCATACAAAATTTCTCCAAGATCGCCAAGCCACTCACCGCCCTAACCCAGAAGAGTGTAACCTTCAACTAGGAAGAAAAGCAAGAGGCCGCCTTCCAAACCTTGAAACAAGCTCTATACAGCGCCCCGGTCTTGTCCTTCCAAGAGGGGACGGAAGACTTCGTAGTCTATTGTGACGCATCCAATCAAGGATTAGGCTGCATACTCATGCAGCGAGGAAATGTCATAGCCTACGCATCAAAGCAACTAAAAACTCACAATGTGAACTACACCACACATGACCTTGAGCTAGGTGCAGTAGTGTTCGCTCTAAAGATCTGGAGGCACTACCTTTACGGTACAAAGTGCACCATTTTCACAGATCACAAGAGCCTCCAACACATTCTAAACCAGAAGGAGCTGAACATGAGACAGCGGTGATGGGTAGAGCTACTAAACGATTACGAATGAGAGATTCGATACCATCCGGGCAAAGCCAACGTAGTAGCAGATGCCCTGAGCCGAAAGGAATACTCGGGACGCCGAGTAAAGTCACTAACCATGACCATCCACTCCCACCTGTCTTCACAGATCAAAAAGGCTCAACTGGAAGCCTTGAAACCCGAGAACGTCATAAACGAAGCCTTGCAAGGGATGGATAAGAGACTTACAGTCATAGACGACGGAGCCTACTACCTCATGGACCGAATCTGGACACCGAAGTTTGGTGGTTACAGAGACTTTGTCATGAATGAAGCCCACAAGACAAGGTACTCCGTCCATCCAGGTTCGGACAAGATGTACCTAGATCTCAAGAAACTTTATTGGTGGCCGAACATGAAAGCTGAAATCACTACCTACGTGGGCAAGTGCCTGACTTGTGCCAAATTCAAGGTAAAGTATCAGAAGCCCTCAGGTCTACTACAACAACCAGACATACCCGAGTGGAAGTGGGAACGGATAACCATGGATTTCATAACCAAGTTACCCAAGACAGCGGGTGGACTTGACACCATCTAGGTGATCGTTGACAGGTTAACCAAATCCGCCCACTTCCTGCCAATAAAGGAGACCTACAAGATGGAAAAGCTGGCAAGGACGTATATTAAGGAAATAGTGTGACTGCATGGTGTGCCACTATCTATTATCTCCGACAGAGATAGTAAATTCACCTCACGATTCTGGCAGTCCCTACAGAAGTCCTTGGGAACCCAACTTGATATGAGCACCGCCTATCATCCTCAGACCGACGGGCAGAGCGAGAGGACCATATAGACACTGGAAGATATGTTGAGGGCATGTGTGATAGACTTTGGTAAAGACTGGGATGCCCACTTTCCACTTGTCGAATTCTCTTACAATAACAGCTATCACACCAGCATTAAGGTCGCTCCGTTTGAAGCCCTATATGGACGCAAGTGCAGATCACCCTTGTGTTGGGCCGAGGTGGGTGAAACACAGCTTGTAAAGGGACAAGTACCCGATAGCATGCTCACGGGCCCGGAAATCATATGAAAAACCACGCAGAAAATTGTCCAGATCCGTGAGCGCTTAAAAGCATCTCGGGATCGGTAGAAGAGCTATGCGGATAAACGATGTAAGCCTTTGGAGTTCCAGGTCGGTGACCATGTATTGTTAAAGGTCTCGCCCTCGAAGGGGATGATACGCTTTGGCAAACGTGGAAAGCTAAACCTAAGGTATATCGGGCCATTCGAGGTCCTTGCTAGGATCGGCCCGGTGGCTTACAAGCTTCGGCTACCATGGGAGCTCAGCAATGTACATCCTATCTTCCATGTGTCCAATCTGAAGAAATGCCTATCCGACAAAACTCTCGCCATCCCGCTGGATGAGATAAAAGTAAACGAGAATCTTCATTTCATCGAAAAAATGTGGAAATAATGGACATGGAGGTGAAACAGACGAAACAAAGTCGCATTCCCATTGTAAAGGTCCGATGGAACACTAAACGAGGGCCCGATTTCACATGGGAACGCGAAGATCAAATGAAACAGAAGTACCCACAATTTTTTCTCTAGTTGCAAGAGCCTGTCCAAGATGCCAATTTCGGGACGAAATTCCCTCTAACGAGGGGATGATGTGACAACTAGAAAATTTTGGGTCAAACCAAGTCTAAGGGGTCTTGCGTATAAGTGTATCCACAATGTATATCTATGTAACTTTGATGCAATAATGTTTATTGAAAGCCAAGAGGGCACCATTTGTATGATATAAGATAATATACATTTGGGAATTCATGTTGAAATAAACCTTGAAAAGCCAAGGCAAGTCAAACAAGAATCAAATGCTTTTAACATAACAACATGTATTTATGCCATGGCCTTGAGTCCTCGATTTTTAAGGCCACCATCTTTGTGAGTTCTATTACTCAAAACCGAAAACACACCCATGGAAACACTACAAGACCGAAATCTTTAGTTTGTGGCCCATTAAGGCCGAAAACCTTCCAATACAAGGCCGAAAACACATGTTTGTAACACTATAGGACCGAAATCATCAATAGGAGTATGTACCAAGGGATTTCAGCCATGCCTAGGCCGAAATCACCTTCTTTATGGCCGAAAACCCAAGGGTGAATCATCCTAGAGTGCTTCCAGTTGATTGGGTTTGACTTTAAGATGTGATATCCCACCCTTTTTCCCATGCAAGGTTCACAGTATCCTATGTAAATAACCCGACATATATCCATGAAATAACCACCAGTTATCCAAGTAAACTTCACATCAATCCTATTCCTTTTATTTAAACGAGATTATCTTCACAAAACCTCACCATTTCTTCATCATATTTCCTGTTAAATTCATCCTTCTCTCAAGAATCCATTTCCAAGTTTCAAAGGATATAAACCCCAAGTTCATCCATAGATTTTCTTTGGTAAGTATTTTCATAATACCCTAGTGATTATATACGATTTTATGTTAGTTTCACCATTTTTACACACATTTTTGTGTGTTGACATTCTTAGGATAATAACCTTTCCTAGAAGTTCATCCACTCCATTCAAGTACCAAGCTCGAAATCCTTATCTCAATCCTTTAAATCATCCACAAAAATCCACTCAAGGTGAGTTCATACCCCACCTTTTTCAAGATTTTCATGTTTTTTTGGGGGTAGGGGGGGGGGGAATACAAGCAAAACTATATTATGGCAAAATGTTGTTATATGTGTTCATCTATATGTTGTGTATAAAGTTTTATGTGCAAACTATGTGATTTTACTAGTTATTTTAAGCTTTCATACACAATATGGTTAAGTTATAGTATGAAACAATATAAAAACAAGTTTAAATTTACTACATGAACAAATGGGAAAATTAAGATTTTTATGATAAAAGGAAATTTTCTATCAAGAATGAGTTTTCATAACTATTCTAAGACAATATCCTTTTGGGTTTTGACCAAATTATGAATATTCTAAACCTATTATTATGTATAACAAAATGTATAAATGGGTTCACATTTCACTAACTCTACAACGTTTCAGCAAAACTATAATGGGTATAGTTTGTGGTTCATTTAAACTAGCTATCAGTTTTTGGGCATTTCACAGATAAATATTTCAAACTAACACTATGTCACTCAATAAAACTACTATACAAAGGAAATGCTTCTACATACAAAAAGGATTTTCACTAGATTACACGTAAACCGTTGGTACAGTTTGTGAGACACACTCTCTTTACGTACTTTACCTAAAGTACACCTTAAGTCATGCATTATAACCAGAGTCTCCTGGAGGGAGAGCGAGACCGTTGTGTATAGATCTATACGGGATTGACAATCCTGCACCTAAGTTGTTCGCTACACTTAGACCGGAAGTCTAGGGTGACAAATGTCTACAAGCTCCGACGCCTGAAGAACGTCGTACATGCCACTAGTCATATTAAGTATGGTTATAATAACTCATATAGGGTATTGACAATCATTTGGTTTACGGGGCTAATGCTTCTTCATTTGGTTTTATAAAATATATATAAAGCTATATTATACTACTTTACAATACAACACTACTTACATTTTTGGTCCTAGGGTTTTAAGACTACGGTTTACATTTAAGAAAATATTGGATTTCCTGGAAAGTTTTATGCTATCATTTACAAGGAAACAGATCTTATTCATACAAAAAAGCTTATGAACTCATCAACTTTAATGTTGACACTTTTCAAAACTTCTTGTATTCTCAGGAAACCAGTGAACAGGTATTACGAAAACGTTTTGAGAACAAGAGTCACTACATCATGATTTCTACATTTCAATTATTTGTACTTAACTTTTGGAACAAACAAAGTTTGTAAAAAATGTAACCTCGTATTCTTAATATATGAATGTTTGTGTTGCTATGATTCATTTATATTCAGTTGTTATGATACTGCACATGAAGTCACTCCATCCACCCCCAGACGTGTCACACCCCCAAACCGAAACAGCGGAAACGTTTGGGGGCGGAGGACGTCATGTTCAGTACCATAACAATGCACAATAGTAAACAAGCAACAAAATCATCCATTGCATTAATAATTTAATTTAATACAAGTGTGTTCTATGTATAGTTTGCAAGACACCAAAATATGAATCAAAATAAAAGATGACTCTCGAATGTGCTCCGTCTTCTCAAAACCTGGTCCAATGTACTTGTCTACTGGTGACCTGAGAATACAAGTTATTTTGAAAGAGTAGATCAACATTTAAGCTGGTGAGTTCATAAGTATTTTAGTGTCAAATGTTTGTATGTGTTTGATGTAAATGTTTGTAAGTGTTTGATGTAAATTTTTGTAAGTGTTTTATGTAAATGTCTGTATCTCCTAGAAAATCCTATATTTTCTACTTATAATGAAATGTAGTCTTCTACCAAGACTCGACTGTTCTGTATGTTTGTTTTTTTGTAAAAGTGAGTGTTTTTCCCAAGTATGACTATCATTACCAGAAAACAGTTTACATTACCGTTTAAGTGAGAAGATCACTATATGAATGTAATGGGAAAATGAAGATGTACAGTAGTATTGTATAAAGTAACTACCGTTGTACTAACTACCTTAAAACCAGTTTGTTTAATTAAGGTAAAATGTGATGAGATTATAACCATACTTGATTGACTAATAAAACACGACGATCAAAGACGTCGAAATGGTATGACATTCGTCACCCGTAGACCTGCAGGTCCCACTGTAGCTAGCAGCAAGGTGTAAGATGGTCAATCCCGTATTGATCTATACACAAACTCACGCTCTCCCTCCAGGAGACTCTGGTTACAAAACGTGACACAGCAGTATATTGCCATGCCATGAAGAAGTGGGTCACATTAATGTTATATTGTTCTTGTATTAGTGTAGTATGTTCCTTCTGTTCTAGTGTATAGTATGTTCCTTCTGTTCTAGTGTCTAGTATGTTCTTTCTGTTCTAGTGTATAGTATGTTCTTTCTGTTCTTGTTATAGTATGTTTGAACTGATTCATGTATGAATTGACTCTTGTAAGATTCATTGTTCTAGAAATAGTGAGTAGTAATCCTCTAAACTATACCAATTATATTTTACTAGTATTGTGGTTTGAATGACTGATCATGTTTGTACACCTTTGCTACCCAAAGGTATTGAACTGATTGGAAGAACTTTTATATCTACATACATATACAAGATATATAACTAAGATTCAAATGACACTCGGACAAACAACCGATACCCTAAGTCCATAACCAAACAAGGAACAAAAAATAAAGCGAGTTATCAATCCTATGCCCTTTCAACCTTATTTATATAACTATATCTATATAGACATGATTTTGACAATATATAAGTTTAAAAGAGTTTTGTAAAACAATAAAGAGTTTATATAAAAGAGTTTTAACCATTTGAATAGTTTTTGATGAATTGATGTCAGTTTATAAAATGATTTGAAACAGTTTGTTTTATAACACAGTTTTGAAGTATAAGAAATCCTCTTGTTTGATAGTTATAAATCACATGTGATTGATACTATAACTATCATGTTTTCTACTTGTATTCCCCCCCCCCATAAAAGCATTTAAAATCATTTAAAAGATAAGTTTAGGGGTATGAACTTGTAACGCCCGTGTTTCTAGGCTAGGCATTAATGATGATGTAATAGTCTAGGTTAACCTTTGTAACCTGTCTTGAAATAAGAAAGATGTATTATTTGAGTATTATGTGTTTTGTGCTTAATTGTGTGACTTAAATGAATTAAGGATAAAAATAAGCGTCAAAATGAAATGTTAGATAAACCCGATATCTATGAAGTATGTGGTAGTGGTCGTGACGAGGTTTCCGAATATATAAAGAATGTTGAAATCCGAGTTATAACGAAGAAGTTATGGCCTGTCGAGGTTTCACGACAGAACCGGCACGACGCTGAATGACGTAAAATATGAATTTAAGATAGATCGATATCTAGCCTTAGTGATCTAAACAAAAGTAGCAGAATAAGTTAAACCGAGAGCATGCAAAAGAAGAACGTCTAAATTTGACTTCGTATGACGAAGTTATGATTTTTCTAAGTTTCAGTTTAGCAGTATGCAGTCCGAAGTTCGATTTTGAGATCGAGTGATTTCTAGCCGAAACAATTTAAACGATAAATGAAGATCTCGTCGATAGTAGTCCAACGGTGAAAAGACGGATGAAAACGGACGTCGGGTGAAGAAGTTATGGATTTATAACGGAGTTTTCCTGTCCCGGCCTACTAAAAATAATATAATAAAAATAAAGACAAAATTAGCCAACGGAGTCTAAACAAGAGTTGTAGAGCATGATCTCACCTACGCATACATATAAAGAACGTCGAAAATGGAGTTCGTATGCGAGAGATATGAATTTCTGAAGTTCGGAACACAATATTCGAGGCTGTGTCAGAACACACGAGGTGAGCATAGTGCTCACGACGTGAGAACAGACTGGACGTCCTCCAGAGCAAGTGGACGAATGACGAATGCAGTAACCTACTGTGCTCACGACGTGAGCACTTAAAACTCACGACGTGAGTATAGAATGTTGGCCCTATAAATAGAATTCAAAGGGCAGCCGAGTTTGGTTGCTCAATCTCTTCTCTCTCACTCCCGATACTCTCTCTAAGCCCTCTTTTAACCCCCCGAAGCCCCAGTATCATCCCGAGACCCGAAACGAGTCCTGAAGCACCGAAGATCCCGAGAAGAAAAGAGTTTCCGAGCCGAAGCTCTGCCCACGAGAAGCCCGATGTGTGAAGATATCCCGGTTTCATAGAAGAACTTCTACTCTTAGAGCCGTAGTGTTGTCCGATCATCGGCTTATCAAGTGAGTGTATATTCGTTTTCTTCTAACACATAGATATGAAGTATTATTTATAAAATACGTTCTATGTGTTTATATATTATTTGTTTATTTGAACTAGTTGTTGAATGGATGTTTTGTACAGGTTTTAAGCTGTATATAAATGTATATATTTTATCTACTAATATGTTGGGTAGAACATGGGTAGAAAGTTGGTGTGTGATAAAATAAAATGATGAGAGGCCTCGATGTTGTTGTTGATCTAGTCATCTAGCGAAGTATGGATGACGACCACGGTCTTTCTAGACAGTTCAGTGGAACGCTAGCAGGCTCATAACCTGTAGGTGTTGTGAACGATGTGTTCACCGGTGTACTCCATACCCCCCATGGTTGCCTTTAGGACATTTATTTTGGAGGAAACCCCTTTGCAGTAATGTCCGTCCCGATGAAAATCCTAGATTAGGTCCCTTGTAATAGTTGTTGTCATAGGGACGTAAAGTGAGGGTAACGGGAATGGGTAATCGGGTTATTGTTTGTTGGTGAAATTAAATATAACTATTTATTGTGGGTTGAAAACCCTATATGCTCACCAGGCTCCCAAGCCTGACCCACTCAGTTTTTCTTTGTATTACAGGCAGTGGCACGAGAGCATAAGTTGGATGACATTGTCAAGATATTTTTGGATTATAGACCAGTAGTTATATGTAACTGTTGTAAGGTCTATTTTGTATTGTTTATGCTTTTGGTCTGTATCGGAACATGACATCCCAAGGTTTTGGTATATAATGAAAATACATTTCTTTATGAAATGCTTTGATTATCTATCGTGATTGAGGATCTAAATTCACCTTGTTCGGTGTATAGATCAACGATGGCAAGAACAAGATGTGGCGTTGGAAACGCAGACAAAAACAGGAATCAACGGCCTCAACCACTAGTGATTGAGCAAATACCTGTTGTAGCAGCAGCACCCGAGCCAATGACAATGGATGGTGTACATTTGATGATTCAGACGATGTTGGATCGTCAGAAGGAAGAAACTAGACGTCTGCTTTAGCATAATCGTGAAGAACCTTCGATGTCGATTGTGCAGCTCGAATTAAGTGAAGGGCAGTCTGAAGGAGGAAACTTCAGTGGGACTGTTGGTCAAGCCAACCCACCGATTGTTAGACAAAACAATCGTGATGGAGGAAATGATGGAAGGGGATGTAAATACAAGGATTTTATGGCATCCAAGCCACCATGTCTATCCGGAAGCCCGACGCCGGTGCAAGTTATGGACTGGATCTCCGAAATGGAGACAATGTTTGAAAGTTGCGAATGCAGCAATAGGCAGAAGACCGCTCTTGCGATCCCTTTGTTAAAATATGGTGTGTTGAGTTGGTGGAAGTTGTTAGCTGACTCTATGCCCAATGGAGAAGCGAGCAAAATGTCTTGGGAAGACTTTGTGGAACAACTGAAACTGCAATACTGCTCCGAGCAGGACCTTCTGGAAATCAATAATGAGTTTCAGAATTTGAAGAAGGGAAAAATGAGCGTTACTGAATACGCTGATAGTTTCACGGAAAAGATGAAGCTTATCCCATATTTAGTTCCAACTGAACTCTCTAAGGTCAACAAGTTTGCCCTCGGAGTACCAGCGGACTATGGTCCAATGGTTAAGCAAGCAACCACATTGAAAGCCGCCATATGGGCTGCTAGAAATGTTGAGACCCAGATCAGGGAGAAGGGTCTGGAGAGGTCAGAGGATGATGAGAAGAGGAAGTTCGACGCACCCTTAGGGTCCAGCAAAAAGGGTAAATTCTCGAAGTCTAGTTCGAGAGGAGGTGGAGGACGAGAAGCGAAATGGTGCGACAAATGCAAGAAGAAGCATCTTGGGAAATGTGGTGGGGAAGCCACATCCTTCAAATGTGGAAAGTCAGGGCACTATGCCAACGAATGCACCCTTACCAAGAAAGTTTGCTATGGTTGTGGTGAGGAGGGGCACATCTCGAGAGACTGTCCTAAAAAGAAGGAGGCAGCAAGACCCAATATTCCCCCTAAGCCTAAAGCAAGAGCTTTCCAGATGACACTGGAAGCTGATAAAGAAGAAGCTGATGTCGCTTCAGGTACCTTTCTCGTAAACGAATTGCCTGCCCAAATTTTATTTGATTCTGGAGCCAACTGCTCCTTTATTTCGCATGAATTTGGCAGAAAACTAGCTTTTCCTGTCGATAGATTAGATAATGCTTTATTAGTCGAAGTTGCTAGTAGCAAGTTTATACCTGTTAGCCATCATATGAAAAACATCTTAATTGATTTGAATGGGAATAAGTTCCACGGAGAATTATTGCCTATTGAGCTAAATGGTTTCGACATCGTGCTGGGAATGGATTGGCTTAGCGCCAATGATGCCGAAATATTGTGCCGGAAGAAGATAGTAAAAGTAAACCCGCCAAGGAAGGAGTCACTTATGGTGTATGGGGACAAACGCAGGGTAAATTCTGGAATCATTTCTCTAATGAAAGACAGAAAGTGTTTGGCCAAAGGATGTACATTATATTTGGCATTCGTGATTAACGCAAAGAAGGAGAAAAAGAAGATGCAGAGCATTCCTGTCGTGTGTGATTATCCGGAAGTATTTCCCGAAGATCTTCCCGGATTACCGCCTGATCGACAAGTGGAATTCCGTATCGACTTGTTACCAGGGACGACACCAATAGCAAAAGCACCTTACAGACTAGCACCTACGGAGATGAAGGAGCTGATGATGCAACTTCAGGAGTTATTAGACAAAGGTTTCATTAGACCTAGTTCATCACCCTGGGAGCCCCGGTGTTATTCGTAAAGAAAAAGGACGGGAGTATGAGAATGTGCATTGACTAAAAAGAGCTGAATAAGGCAACGATAAAGAATAGATATATGTTGCCAAGGATTGATGACCTGTTCGATCAACTACAAGGTTCAAGTTATTTTTCAAAGATCGACCGAAGGTCAGGATATCATCAGCTGAAGGTGAGAGAGCAAGATATCGAGAAGACTGCATTCAGAACACGATATGGACACTACGAGTTTTTGGTTATGTCGTTTGGACTAACCAATGCTCCAGCAGCATTCATGTATTTAATAAACAGGGTTTGTAACCCGTTCCTTGATAAATCTGTGATAGTGTTCATAGATTACATTCTGATTTACTCAAAAAGCCAAGAGGAGCATTGCAGACACTTGCGAGAAGTGTTGGAAGTCTTGAAGAAGGAGAAGTTGTATGCTAAGTTCTCCAAATGTGATATTTGGATTCGAGAAGTCCAATTCTTGGGTCACTTGGTCAACCAAGAAGGAATAAGCACAAAGGAGCTACTCCATTAACAGCTTTGACTCACAAAGGAGCTACTTATGCTTGGAATGATAAGCACAAAGAAGCATTCGAGTTGCTAAAGAAGAAGTTATGTGAAGCACCGATTCTTTCTCTACCCGATGGAGTTGAAGACTTCGCTGTCTATAGCGATACGTTTGGTGTTGGGTTGGGTTGTGTTTTGACCCAAAGAGAAAAGGTGATAGCATATGCGTCTCGACAGTTGAAAGAGCATGAAAATAACTACCCCACTCATGATTTGGAGTTGGCAGCGGTAGTATTTACTCTGAAAATATGGAGGCATTACCTCTATGGCTCGAAGTGGAAACTTTTCACTGATCATAAGAGTCTCCAATATCTCTTTAATCAGAAAGAATTGAATATGAGGCAAAGATGATGGCTAGAATTACTTAAGGACTACGACTGTGAGAAACTTTACCACCCCGGTAAAGCAAATGTTGTCGCTGATGCTCTCAGTCGGAAAGTCAATCTTGAAAGAAAAAGGCCAAGAGCGTTGAGAATAGAAGTTGTCTCGACAATTGTGGAGAGTATAAAGAAAGCTCAAGAGGAAGCTTCAGAAAAGAATAACCGGAAGGAGGAATGTTTGGGCAAAACGTTGGTGTTTGGTACAAACGGTCATGGACTGAAGGTATTCCAAGATCGTATTTGGGTGCCTAAGTCCGGAGGAATAAGAGATCTTCTGATGGAAGAAGCTCACAAAACCATGTACGCGATTCATCCCGGCAGCACTAAAATGTATAGAGACCTGAAACCCTATTACTGGTGGCCGACGATGAAGCTTGACATTGCGAAGTATGTGGCGGAGTGTGTGACTTGTGCGAGAGTCAAGGCACAACATCAGCAACTATACGAGAGTTTAGAACCTTTACATGTGCCTATGGGTAAGTGGGAAGACATCACTATGGATTTTGTCACTAAACTGTCCAGAACAAAGAATGCTCACAACATGATTTGGGTGGTCGTTGATCGCTTCACTAAGAGTGCGTATTTCATAGCATCCAATGAGAAATGGTCTATGGATAAGCTTGCGAATTCTTACGTGAAGGAAATTGTGAGGCTTCACGGTGTTCCGTTAACAATTGTTTCAGATCGTGACAGCCGTTTCACCTCGCGATTTTGGAAAAATCTACAAGAGGAATTGGGTACCAAGTTGTGTTTGAGTACAACTTACCATCCACAGACTGATGGTCAGAGCGAACGAACGATACAAACGCTTGAAGATATGCTAAGAGCATGTACCCTGGAATTCCAAGGTAACTGGGATGAACATTTACCTTTGGTAGAATTTTCCTACAATAATAGTTTCCACTCGAGCATAAAGATGGCACCTTATCAAGCTTTATACGGTCAGAAGTGTCGTACGCCGTCTTGTTGGCTTGAGGCTGGGGAAAAGCAGTTTATGGGACCGGAGATAGTCCATCAAACAGTTGAAAAGTTGAAAATAATTAAGGAGAGAATGTTAGAAACTCAAGATCGTGAAAAGAGCTATGCTAACAAGAAAAGACGACCGATGACTTTTGAAGTTGGAGATTCGGTTTTGCTTAAAGTCTCGCCGTGGAAGGGACTTATAAGATTTGGTAAAAGGGGAAAGTTGAGTCGAAGGTTTATTGGACCGTTTAAAGTTCTTCAGAGGATTGGGTACCAAGTTTACAAGCTCGAATTACCCGAAGAACTGAATGGAATTCATAAAACTTTCCATGTGTGTTATTTGAGGAAGTTCACGGGAGAAGTTCCCGACATAATTCCAATTTATAGGTTAAGAATTGATGAAAACAAGTGGTTAATTGAAGAACCAGAGGCAATCGTTGACCGAAAGACTAAGAAGTTGAGACGCAAGATGGTCGAATTGGTGCTTGTCCTTTGGAAACATGCAAATGGGCCAAATCTCACCTGGGAAACGGAGAGTGACATGATGAGTCGCTATCCGCATTTGTTTGTTGATGTGTGATTCCGGGGACGGAATCATCCTAAGGTGGAGAGAATTGTAACGCCCGTGTTTCTAGGCTAGGCATTAATGATGATGTAATAGTCTAGGTTAACCTTTGTAACCTGTCTTGAAATAATAAAGATGTATTATTTGAGTATTATGTGTTTTGTGCTTAATTGTGTGACTTAAATGAATTAAGGATAAAAATAAGCGTCAAAATGAAATGTAAGATAAACCCGATATCTATGAAGGATGCGGTAGTGGTCGTGACGAGGTTTCCAAATATATAAAGAATGCTGAAATCCGAGTTATAACGAAGAAGTTATGACCTGTCGAAGTTTCGCGATAGAACCGGCACGACGCTGAATGACGTAAAATATGAATTTAAGATAGGGCGATATATAGCCTTAGTGATCTAAACTAAAGTCGTAGAATAAGTTAAACCGAGAGCGTGCAAAAGAAGAACGTCTAAATCTGACTTCGTATAAGGAAGTTATGATTTTTCTAAGTTTCAGCTTAGCATTATGCAGCCTGAAGTTCGATTTTGAGATCGAGTGATTTCTAGCCGAAACAATCTAAACGAGAATTGAATATCTCGTCGATAGTAGTCCAACGGTGAAAAGACAGACGAAAACGGACGTCGGATGAAGAAGTTATGGATTTATAACGGAGTTTTCCTGTCCCGACCTACTAAAAATAATATAATAAAAATAAAGTCAAAATTAGCCAACGGAGTCTAAACAAGAGTTGTAGAGCATGATCTCATCTACGCGTGCATATAAAGAACGTCGAAAACGGAGTTCGTATGCGAGAGATATGAATTTCTGAAGTTCGGAACACAATATTCGAGGCTGTGTCAGAACTCACGAGGTGAGCACAATGCTCTAGACGTGAGAACAGACTGGACGAATGACAAACGCAGTGACCTACTGTGCTTACGACGTGAGCACTTAAAACTCACGACGTGAGTACAGAATGTTGGCCCTATAAATAGAATTCAAGGGGCAGCCAAGTTTGGTTGCTCAATCTCTTCTCTCTCACTCCCGATACTCTCTCTAAGCCCTCTTTTAACCCCCCGAAGCCCCGATATCATCCCGAGACCCGAAGCGAGTCCCGAAGCACCGAAGATCTCGAGAAGAAAAGAGTTTCCGAGCCGAAACTCTGCCCACGAGAAGCCCGGTGTGTGAAGATATCCCGGTTTCATAGAAGAACTTCTACTCTTAGAGGCGTAGTGTTGTCCGATCATCGTCTTATCAAGTGAGTGTATATTTGTTTTCTTCTAACACATAGATATGACTTATTCTTTATAAAATACGTGCTATGTGTTTATATATTATTTGTTTATTTGAACTAGTTGTTGAATGGATGTTTTGTACAGGTTTTAAGCTGTATATAAATGTATATATTTTATCTACTAATATGTTGGGTAGAACATATGTAGACAGTTGGTGTGTGATAAAATAAAATGATGAGAGGCCTCGATGTTGTTGTTGATCCAGTCATCTAGCGGAGTATGGATGACGACCACGGACTCTTTCTAGACAGTCCAGTGGAACGCTAGCAGGCTCATAACCTGTAGGTGTTGTGAACGATGTGTTCACCGGTGTACTCCATCCCCCTCATGGTTGCCTTTAGGACATTTATTATGAAGGAAACCCCTTTGCAGTAATGTCCGTCCTGATGAAAATCCTAGATTAGGTCCCTTGTAATTGTTTTTGTCATAGGGACGTAAATTGAGGATAACGGGAATGGGTAATCGGGTTATTGTTGGTTGGTGAAATTAAATATAATTATTTATTGTGGGTTGAAAACCCTATATGCTCACCAGGCTCCCAAGCCTGACCCACTCAGTTTTTCTTTGTATTACAGGCAGTGACACGAGAGCATAAGTTGGATGACATTGTCAAGATATTTTTGGATTATAGACCAGTAGTTATATGTAACTGTTGTAAGGTCTATTTTGTATTGTTTATGCTTTTGGTCTGTATCGGAACATGACATCCCAAGGTTTTGGTATATAATGAAAATACATTTTTTTATGAAATGCTTTGATAAATTTTATCTTATCATATTTTGTTTTGGGAACAAATTCCGCAACCCTTTTTAACCAAAGGATTTACTCTGATTTTATTTAAAAGCATAAATGAAATCGGTCCTTTCTGGCCGTGATTTTGGGGATGTCACAGTTGGTATCAGAGCATTAGTTTAAGCGAACTAGGAATTTGTAGGATTTCTAGACTTAAACTTAAAATGTTAAGTGAAGATTGTGAGATGAATGTTTGTTATATTTAAGACACGAGCACTAGTTTATTTTAGGAAAGTTGCCTAAAATGCTTTTATGTGCTAAATGTTATATGTTTGCCATATATAATATTATTTGTTCGGATCTATGGTTTGTTGCCAATCTTATGTGTTTAGGATTCTAAGCGTATGACGACGGTATTAGAACTAGCATGTAAACATTTCGGAGTGATAAGGATGATTTAATTATCTATCGTGATTGAGGATCTAAATTCACCTTGTTCGGTGTATAGATCAACGATGGCAAGAACAAGATGTGGCTTTGGAAACGCAGACAAAAACAGGAATCAACGGCCTCAACCACTAGTGATTGAGCAAATACCTGTTGTAGCAGCAGCACCCGAGCCAATGACAATGGATGGTGTACAATTGATGATTCAGACGATGTTGGATCGTCAGAAGGAAGAAACTAGACGTCTGCTTTAGCAGAATCGTGAAGAACCTTCGATGTCGATCGTGCAGCTCGAATTAAGTGAAGGGCAGTCGGAAGGAGGAAACTTCAGTGGGACTGTTGGTCAAGCCAACCCACCGATTGTTAGACAAAACAATCGTGATGGAGGAAATGATGGAAGGGGATGTAAATACAAGGATTTTATGGCATCCAAGCCACCATGTCTATCCGGAAGCCCGACGCCGGTGCAAGTTATGGACTGGATCTCCGAAATGGAGACAATGTTTGAAAGTTACGAATGCAGCAATAGGCAGAAGACAGCTCTTGCGATCCCTTTGTTAAAATATGGTGTGTTGAGTTGGTGGAAGTTGTTAGCTGACTCTATGCCCAATGGAGAAGCGAGCAAAATGTCTTGGGAAGACTTTGTGGAACAACTGAAACTGCAATACTGCTCCGAGCAGGACCTTCTGGAAATCAATAATGAGTTTCAGAATTTGAAGAAGGGAAAAATGAGCGTTACTGAATACGCTGATAGTTTCACGGAAAAGATGAAGCTTATCCCATATTTAGTTCCAACTGAACTCTCTAGGTCAACAAGTTTGCCCTCGGAGTACCAGCGGACTATGGTCCAATGGTTAAGCAAGCAACCACATTGAAAGCCGCCATATGGGCTGCTAGAAATGTTGAGACCCAGATCAGGGAGAAGGGTCTGGAGAGGTCAGAGGATGGTGAGAAGAGGAAGTTCGACGGACCCTCAGGGTCCAGCAAAAAGGGTAAATTATCGAAGTCTAGTTCGAGAGGAGGTGGAGGACGAGAAGCGAAATGGTGCGACAAATGCAAGAAGAAGCATCTTGGGAAATGTGGCGGGGAAGCCACATCCTTCAAATGTGGAAAGTCAGGGCACTATGCCAACGAATGCACCCTTACCAAGAAAGTTTTCTATGGTTGTGGTGAGGAGGGGCACACCTCGAGAGACTGTCCTAAAAAGAAGGAGGCAGCAAGACCCAATATTCCCCCTAAGCCTAAAGCAAGAGCTTTCCAGATGACACTGGAAGCTGATAAAGAAGAAGCTGATGTCGCTTCAGGTACCTTTCTCGTAAACGAATTGCCTGCCCAAATTTTATTTGATTCTGGAGCCAACTGCTCCTTTATTTCGCATGAATTTGGTAGAAAACTAGCTTTTCCTGTCGATAGATTAGATAATGCTTTATTAGTCGAAGTTGCTAGTAGCAAGTTTATACCTGTTAGCCATCGTATGAAAAACATCTTAATTGATTTGAATGGGAATAAGTTCCACGGAGAATTATTGCCTATTGAGCTAAATGGTTTCGACATCGTGCTGGGAATGGATTGGCTTAGCGCCAATGATGCCGAAATATTGTGCCGGAAGAAGATAGTAAAAGTAAACCCGCCAGGGAAGGAGTCACTTATGGTGTATGGGGACAAACGAAGGGTAAATTCTGGAATCATTTCTCTAATGAAAGACAGAAAGTGTTTGGCCAAAGGATGTACATCATATTTGGCATTCGTGATTGACGCAAAGAAGGAGAAAAAGGAGATGCAGAACATTCCTGTCGTGTGTGATTATCCGGAAGTATTTCCCGAAGATCTTCCCGGATTACCGCCTGATCGACAAGTGGAATTCCGTATCGACTTGTTACCAGGGACGACACCAATAGCAAAAGCACCTTACAGACTAGCACCTACGGAGATGAAGGAGCTGATGATGCAACTTCAGGAGTTATTAGACAAAGGTTTCATTAGACCTAGTTCATCACCCTGGGAGCCCTGGTGTTATTCGTAAAGAAAAAGGATGGGAGTATGAGAATGTGCATTGACTAAAGAGAGCTGAATAAGGCAACGATAAAGAATAGATATATGTTGCCAAGGATTGATGACCTGTTCGATCAACTACAAGGTTCAAGTTATTTTTCAAAGATCGACCGAAGGTCAGGATATCATCAGCTGAAGGTGAGAGAGCAAGATATCGAGAAGACTGCATTCAGAACACGATATGGACACTACGAGTTTTTGGTTATGTCGTTTGGACTAACCAATGCTCCAGCAGCATTCATGTATTTAATAAACAGGGTTTGTAACCCGTTCCTTGATAAATCTGTGATAGTGTTCATAGATTACATTCTGATTTACTCAAAAAGCCAAGAGGAACAACTGAAAAGTCCCACGGAGATCCGAAGCTTTTTAGGATTAGCCGGATATTACCGAAGGTTTATCCAAGGCTTTTCTTCGATCGCTACTCCATTAACAGCTTTGACTCACAAAGGAGCTACTTATGCTTGGAATGATAAGCACAAAGAAGCATTCGAGTTGCTAAAGAAGAAGTTATGTGAAGCACCGATTCTTTCTCTACCCGATGGAGTTGAAGACTTCGCTGTCTATAGCGATACGTTTGGTGTTGGGTTGGGTTGTGTTTTGACCCAAAGAGAAAAGGTGATAGCATATGCGTCTCGACAGTTGAAAGAGCATGAAAAGAACTACCCCACTCATGATTTGGAGTTGGCAGCGGTAGTATTTACTCTGAAAATATGGAGGCATTACCTCTATGGCTCGAAGTGGAAACTTTTCACTGATCATAAGAGTCTCCAATATCTCTTTAATCAGAAAGAATTGAATATGAGGCAAAGACGATGGCTAGAATTACTTAAGGACTACGAGTGTGAGAAACTTTACCACCCCGGTAAAGCAAATGTTGTCGCTGATGCTCTCAGTCGGAAAGTCAATCTTGAAAGAAAAAGGCCAAGAGCGTTGAGAATAGAAGTTGTCTCGACAATTATGGAGAGTATAAAGAAAGCTCAAGAGGAAGCTTCAGAAAAGAATAACCGGAAGGAGGAATGTTTGGGCAAAACGTTGGTGTTTGGTACAAACGGTCATGGACTAAAGGTATTCCAAGATCGTATTTGGGTGCCTAAGTCCGGAGGAATAAGAGATCTTCTGATGGAAGAAGCTCACAAAACCATGTACTCGATTCATCCCGGCAGCACTAAAATGTATAGAGACCTGAAACCCTATTACTGGTGGCCGACGATGAAGCTTGACATTGCGAAGTATGTGGCGGAGTGTGTGACTTGTGCGAGAGTCAAGGCACAACATCAGCAACTATACGAGAGTTTAGAACCTTTACATGTGCCTATGGGTAAGTGGGAAGACATCACTATGGATTTTGTCACTAAACTGTCCAGAACAAAGAATGCTCACAACATGATTTGGGTGGTCGTTGATCGCTTCACTAAGAGTGCGTATTTCATAGCATCCAATGAGAAATGGTCTATGGATAAGCTTGCGAATTCTTACGTGAAGGAAATTGTGAGGCTTCACGGTGTTCCGTTAACGATTGTTTCAGATCGTGACAGCCGTTTCACCTCGCGATTTTGGAAAAATCTACAAGAGGAATTGGGTACCAAGTTGTGTTTGAGTACAGCTTACCATCCACAGACTGATGGTCAGAGCGAACGAACGATACAAACGCTTGAAGATATGCTGAGAGCATGTACCCTGGAATTCCAAGGTAACTGGGATGAACATTTACCTTTGGCAGAATTTTCCTACAATAATAGTTTCCACTCGAGCATAAAGATGGCACCTTATCAAGCTTTGTACGGTCAGAAGTGTCATACGCCGTCTTGTTGGCTTGAGGCTGGGGAAAAGCAGTTTATGGGACCGGAGATAGTCCATCAAACAGTTGAAAAGTTGAAAATAATTAAGGAGAGAATGTTAGAAACTCAAGATCGTGAAAAGAGCTATGCTAACAAGAAAAGACGACCGATGACTTTTGAAGTTGGAGATTCGGTTTTGCTTAAAGTCTCGCCGTGGAAGGGACTTATAAGATTTGGTAAAAGGGGAAAGTTGAGTCGAAGGTTTATTGGACCGTTTAAAGTTCTTCAGAGGATTGGGAACCAAGTTTACAAGCTCGAATTACCCGAAGAACTGAATGGAATTCATAAAACTTTCCATGTGTGTTATTTGAGGAAGTTCACGGGAGAAGTTCCCGACATAATTCCAATTTATGGGTTAAGAATTGATGAAAACAAGTGGTTAATTGAAGAACCAGAGACAATCGTTGACCGAAAGACTAAGAAGTTGAGACGCAAGATGGTCGAATTGGTGCTTGTCTTTTGGAAACATGCAAATGGGCCAAATCTCACCTGGGAAACGGAGAGTGACATGATGAGTCGCTATCCGCATTTGTTTGTTGATGTGTGATTCCGGGGACGGAATCATCCTAAGGTGGAGAGAATTGTAACGCCCGTGTTTCTAGGCTAAGCATTAATGATGATGTAATAGTCTAGGTTAACCTTTGTAACCTGTCTTGAAATAATAAAGATGTATTATTTGAGTATTATGTATTTTGTGCTTAATTGTGTGACTTAAATGAATTAAGGATAAAAATAAGCGTCAAAATGAAATGTAAGATAAACCCGATATCTATGAAGGATGCGGTAGTGGTCGTGACGAGGTTTCCAAATATATAAAGAATGCTGAAATCCGAGTTATAACGAAGAAGTTATGACCTGTCGAAGTTTCGCGATAGAACCGGCACGACGCTGAATGACATAAAATATGAATTTAAGATAGAGCGATATATAGCCTTAGTGATATAAACGAAAGTCGTAGAATAAGTTAAACCGAGAGCGTGCAAAAGAAGAATGTCTAAATCTGACTTCGTATGAGGAAGTTATGATTTTTCTAAGTTTCAGCTTAGCATTATGCAGCCTGAAGTTCGATTTTGAGATCGAGTGATTTCTAGCCGAAACAATCTAAACGAGAAATGAATATCTCGTCGATAGTAGTCCAACGGTGAAAAGACAGACGAAAACGGACGTCGGATGAAGAAGTTATGGATTTATAACGGAGTTTTCCTATCCCGGCCTACTAAAAATAATATAATAAAAATAAAGTCAAAATTAGCCAACGGAGTCTAAACAAGAGTTGTAGAGCATGATCTCATCTACGCGTGCATATAAAGAACGTCGAAAACGGAGTTCGTATGCGAGAGATATGAATTTCTGAAGTTCGGAACACAATATTCGAGGCTGTGTCAGAACTCACGAGGTGAGCACAATGCTCTAGACGTGAGAACAGACTGGACGAATGACAAACGCAGTGACCTACTGTGCTCACGACGTGAGCACTTAAAACTCACGACGTGAGTACAGAATGTTGGCCCTATAAATAGAATTCAAGGGGCAGCCGAGTTTGGTTGCTTAATCTCTTCTCTCTCACTCCCGATACTCTCTCTAAGCCCTCTTTTAACCCCCCGAAGCCCCGATATCATCCCGAGACCCGAAGCGAGTCCCGAAGCACCGAAGATCTCTAGAAGAAAAGAGTTTCCGAGCCGAAACTCTGCCCACGAGAAGCCCGGTGTGTGAAGATATCCCGGTTTCATAGAAGAACTTCTACTCTTAGAGGCGTAGTGCTGTCCGATCATCGTCTTATAAAGTGAGTGTATATTTGTTTTCTTCTAACACATAGATATGACTTATTCTTTATAAAATACGTGCTATGTGTTTATATATTATTTGTTTATTTGAACTAGTTGTTGAATGGATGTTTTGTACAGGTTTTAAGCTGTATATAAATGTATATATTTTATCTACTAATATGTTGGGTAGAACATAGGTAGACAGTTGGTGTGTGATAAAATAAAATGATGAGAGGCCTCGATGTTGTTGTTGATCCAGTCATCTAGCGGAGTATGGATGATGACCACAGACTCTTTCTAGACAGTCCAGTGGAACGCTAGCAGGCTCATAACCTGTAGGTGTTGTGAACGATGTGTTCACCGGTGTACTCCATCCCCCTCATGGTTGCCTTTAGGACATTTATTGTGGAGGAAACCCCTTTGCAGTAATATCCGTCCCGATGAAAATCCTAGATTAGGTCCCTTGTAATTGTTTTTGTCATAGGGACGTAAATTGAGGATAACGGGAATGGGTAATCGGGTTATTGTTGGTTGGTGAAATTAAATATAATTATTTATTGTGGGTTGAAAACCCTATATGCTCACCATTCTCCCAAGCCTGACCCACTCAGTTTTTCTTTGTATTACAGGTAGTGGCACGAGAGCATAAGTTGGATGACATTGTCAAGATATTTTTGGATTATAGACCAGTAGTTATATGTAACTGTTGTAAGGTATACTTTGTATTGTTTATGCTTTTGGTCTATATCGGAACATGACATCCCGAGGTTTTGTTATATAATGAAAATACATTTCTTTATGAAATGCTTTGATAAATTTTATCTTATGATATTTTGTTTTCAGAACAAATTCCGCAACCCTTTTTAATCAAAGGATTTACTCTGATTTTATTTAAAAGCATAAATGAAACCGGTCCTTTCTGGCCGTGATTTTGGGGATGTCACAGAACTCACCTGTAGTGAGTTATTCGAATGAAAGATCGATATAGGATGCTAAGTATGCCAAGTGAAGTCACGAGCACAAATAGATCCTAATAAGCATATAATGACACTATCGATCGGTTGACCAAATCTGCCCATTTCCTGCCAATAAAGGAAACGTATAAAATGGAAAAGCTGACCCGGATCTACATAAAGGAGGTTGTGAGACTGCATGGCATGCCAAAATCTATTATCTTTGACAGAGATAGCAGATTTACATCGCGATTTTGGCAATCACTCTAGAGATCGTTGGGAACCCAGCTCGATATGAGCACCGCGTACCATCCCCAGACAGATGGACAGAGTGAGAGGACCATCCAAACCTTAGAAGATATGCTAAGGGCCTGTGTGATAGACTTTGACAAGGCATGGGATGTCCACTTGCCACTGATTGAATTCTCGTACAACAATAGCTATCACACGAGCATCAAGGTCGCTCCCTTCGAGGCCCTATATCAACGAAAATGAAGATCACCTCTCTGTTGGGCGGAGGTAGGAGACACACAATTGGAAAAGGGACTGGTACCCAACAACACTATAACCGGTCCTGAAATCATCAGAGAAACAACTGAGAAGATCGTCCAGATTAGGGAACGACTAAAAGCGTCCAGGGACAGACAAAAGAGCTACGAGGATAAAAGACGAAAGCCTTTGGAATTTCAATTGGGTGATCGCGTACTTCTAAAAGTCTCTCCTTGGAAAGGGATGATACGCTTTGGGAAGCGTGGAAAGCTGAGCCCAAGATACATCGGACCATTAGAAATCCTTGCCAGGATTGGTCTGGTGGCTTACAAGCTACAGTTACCACCAGAACTCAGCAATGTACACCCTGTCTTTCATGTGTCAAACCTGAAGAAATGCTTATTTGATGAGACTCTCGTTGTCCCGCTTGACGAAATTGAGGTGAATGAAAATCTCCATTTCGTTGAGGAACCAGTTGAAATTATGGATAAAGAAGTGAAACGAACAAAACAAAGTCGCATCCCCATTGTGAAGGTCCGATGGAGTGCTAAACGAGGACCAGAGTTCACCTGGTAACGCGAAGACCAGATGATGCAAAAGTACCCACATCTCTTCCCTACTCAGTGAAAGCTGCTTTAGAACGAATTTCGGGATGAAATTCCCTCTAACGGGGGGATGATGTCACAACTAGCAAATTTAGGGTTGAGATGGTGATTCATGTACAAAAATTTCCTCTATGTAACCTTGCTACATCAAATTAGTGAAATTCAAACTACAATGTTATTTGAATACATACGTGCATACATTGTGAATCAAGTTGAAATAGCCTCTTGCAATCCCAAAAACTTGATCCAATAGCTAAACCCAATAATTTTTGGGCCTTGGCCCAAGAATTCTCGGCCCAAACACTCTAAGCCGAAAACCCTTTTCTTTGGGCCTTATTGGACCGAAAACCCTTATATTGGGCCAAATTAAGCCCAAAAGCCCACACACACATCAAGACCGCAAACCCTTTATGGATTTAGGGTGTTTTCGACCACCCTAAAAGAGAAAACCCCCTTGGGTAGCCACTATGGCCGAAAACCTTAGATGTGTCGGTTGGAAGTAGACAAAAACAAAAGAAAAAGAAATGCTAAAAGGGAGGTGACACCTCACTATTATCCCACAAGTTTCAATGCTATTATCTAGCATACATCCATGCCAAGTACTATTACCCATCATGTATCTAAGATAACTTCCCATCATGCATCAAGAAGTCAACCAATCCCCCTTTTAAGGGAGTAATCGGCCGTAAACACCCCCCCCCCCCTAACATCCTCACAAATTCATTTCACCCACTTTGCTCTCAAGAAATTTCCTCTCATCTCTTCTCTCAAAATTTCGAGTATCATCACCACAAAATCGGTCCTAGGCATTTTGGTAAGTTCCTTGTGAAACTCAAAGTGTTTTTATACATGTTTGTGTTAAGATCATTCCATTTACACACCCATTTTCGTGTGTATGATCCTTAGAGAACTTGAGATTTCGAGAATCTCTTCAAACTATACAAGGCTAGGCTCAACAACTTCTTTCTTCTTCTTCCCACCACACGAAATCAAGGTGAGCTTCATACCCCCATCTTTTCGTGTTTTTCATAATTTTCGGGGGGAGAATACAAGTCAAGTCTCGTTTACTCTTTGGATACTTGCATGCATCATAGTTATGGGTTGAAAATGGAACAAGTTCTTGAATAAAAACGTTCTTAACATGTGTTAAAATCATAAAGTAAATGTTGATAACATCTTTGTGTTATAAAGTTTTGTGGTCATGATTGTACACTAAAAAATGGCGAAAATATGGGTGTTGTGCTCAAACATGTTTAACTCTTGGACATATGCATTTTCAACTCTTATACTTTACACAAATATTTGAATATAATAAATTTTAAGGTTACTATATGTGTTCTTGTAAAAACCATGACTTATTAGAGTCACAACAAAATAGAATATTTTGTGTTACAAATCTTTCAAACCGATTATGGTGTGTTAAACAAACTACAAAGCTTGATATTTTGCTAAAAATAACTTTATTAGTAAAATAGTCGTAACTATGTTGTCACTACTTTGATGGCTTAAAACCTAAGATATTATGCTATTTTCACAACATATGTTACAATTAGACATGTTCACTAATGATTATTTATAAAAAGTATTATAAATAATTTAACCAAAATGGTATACAAAACAGAATTTATGACATATAAATTTGCATGTCGTAATCTGCCTATCATAAAGCTTTTAAAGCATGAGTAATACGCTGTATGTCATAAAGCTGTAAAATGCGTGTCATAAAACTTCAGTCATAAATTTAGAGTAGTAATGTCATTTTCATTATTCAATAATGGGAATCAAAGTTCGCGTAAATCCGTTAAGGCTCTAGTGAGACACTGTCTTCACCGTACCTACCTAGTGTACATTCTAAGTCCTGCATTATGACCAGAGTCTCATGGAGGGAGAACGAGATAGTTGTGTATAGATCTATACGGGGTTTGACACCCCCACACATGAGCTGTTCACTACAACTAGACGGGCCAGTCTAGGGTGACAAATATCTTACCTATTCCGACGCCTGAAGAACGTCGTACAGGCATAACAGTCACATCAAGTATGGTTATAATAACTCACTTAGGGATTAACAATACTATCTTGATTTACGGGAAGCTTATACTTCACCGGTTTTAAAAAATATAAAAATGCATTTTTACTCTCGGTACACTATTGCTTCCAATACTGGTCTAGGGTTATGACCACAGTTTTTTCATACAACAGAAAATATTGGATTTTCTGAGATCATACGCTTTACATTTACTAACAAAAACAAAAGGACATGCATGCATACATTCATAGTTTATGAACAAGACTTACAAACCATTTTTATAGAAAATATCGGATTTTCTCAAGTCATACAAACTATTACAAACAAGGATGTTACAAATCTTTTCATACAAATATGCTTATAAACTCACCAACATTCAATGTTGACGATTTTGAAAATGACTTGTATTCTCACGGAACCAGTAACCAGGTACCTAAGAACCGGATTTGCTGCATTTTGGAATTTCATACTTTATGTCACTTTTGTGTAATTGATGAACAAATACAATATGTAAACAATGTATGTTGGTATCTCTTAATGTATGCTGTTTGGTTGATATGTTTTATTCATATTCGATTGTTACGATACTATACAATGACATCATCCGCCCCCGGACGTTTCCGTCGTCCTGGTTCAGGGGTGTGACACGGAGTAGGGCATGTGTAGCCCTAGATGGGTGGGACCCATAGGCGAGGCTGCTCCATGGTATAGTTGGGTGTGACCCGTGGTCGAGGCCCGTGTGATTATGGAAATACAGGTGGGACCTGGTAGAGATCGTTGGGTCAAGGTATTGGATCTTCGGTTACACGATTAAGTAGGTGGTCAGTGTGTGACGTAGAGGGGTTTATAGGCTGGGTAGCCTTGTTATTTGGACTTTTAGGAACCTGGTGCTTGGACCAGATGCGAGACTGGTAGTCTCAGCGATGGTTTGGGAACCTTTATATCCCGGTCTAGTGAAGGGTTGTCGTGAATCAGAAGGTTTTGGGTGAACTGCAAGTGCAGAACCGGAGATCTCGAGTTGAGAAACGCGAGTATTTATGTGCATGATTTTCTTTTCAATGGGATAAGAAATGGGGTATCAATATGTTGAGGGCATCAATCGAAGGGTTCAGGGGTAAGGAATGGATTCAATTTTGATGTTAGATCAAGCTCTTGTGATCGTGTCTCGGATTGGTTCTAATTGTGATTGGCATCAAGATAAGCCAAGGCAGTATTATTGATTTGCAAACTCGTGTGTGGAGTCGCTTGTTATTCCGAGGATATGTTAGGTCACTTGCAGTTTGGATTAAATAATCTCAGAGTAAATGATTTGACCCTGTTGTGCAGCTCTCGTTTGAGTCTAACCATTACAGGGATGAGTCTTCTACTCGAAGGATTATCTAAGCCTTCTGTCAAGTATAAGTGTTCTACAACAATAATTTGTATGTTATTCTATTTTCTAGTGGGAACCTCAAGTTATCAGAAGTTGAGTAGTTAGTTGGGAGATAAGTGGAATGGACTTAGCAATGGTTCAGTATGAGCGGTCTGTCAGGGAGTCAGACCATCTCAAGACTTCAGATTTCGGGTTCGGGTAAGATATAAGTGGTTTTCTGTAAGGTATTAAGGATTCGTTTATCATCGGATTTGGAAAGTTCTGCTAAGGTTGGGCTCGATAGCCTTGGGAAGGCCGTCGTATGCTCGAAGTTATGGTTTCGTACTTCAGGCTATCTGGCATGCCTGGGATAGTAAAGAATGATTTTGAGGACGAAATCTAATTTAAGTGGGGGAGAGTTGTAACACCCAGAATCTTGAGGAATAATTCTTAGGAATAAATCCCCTTGTTAGGGTTGGACACGACGTGTTGGAGGAACCAACATGGCGTGTCAAGATTTAAAAAAATAGGCTTTCATTAAGGCCAACATGAGTTGTTTATGCCATAACACGGCGTGTTGGCGGCTGGTGGAGAAAACCCTAATTTTTAGGGTGTTGCACCCTATATAAAGGCCTTAAGCCCTCATGTTTGGACTCCTTACCAGCCTCCATTGCCACTAAAACCCTAAAATTGATCTTTACGTCTCTTGGTGGTGTTTCTGAGCTAGTAAGAACTTCTTGGTGCTCATTTTTGGGTCTTTGTGAAGGAAGAGGAGATCTTCAAGTTGTTTTACTTGGTGGAAAGGCTTTGGATCCAAATCATCTCCTTTTATGAAAGCTTTCTAAGGTATCAAGTTTGAACCTTGACTTATAGATGTTTAGATCTCTTCATATTGTGCTTTGTTGTGCTTTTGGTCCCTTTTTGGGTTGATGAAAGAGTGAAGTCATTTAAGGGCTTGTTATTCCATATTTGAATTTGTATTAGACTCCTTGAGCATAATGGTGCAAGATTTATGAGATAATTGGTTACATGCATGCATTAAGTCACTTATTAAGTCCTTATTAAGCGTAAGATCTTCATTTAGACATGCGTGATCGTAAAGTTGGCAACTTTACATGGTTTTCCAGCTCAAGGAAGTTAGATCTATGTTTTAGGGCTATGTCTTTATGGATTAAGTGCTTATTGGTTAATCCATTGCACTATTAAGCTTGATGGATTGAGTTTTGAACCTTTTGGGTAGTCCCAATGGATAAAGTTGGAAACTTTATCCTTCTGGACCACATTATGGACTAGATCTGAGCTTTGGAGCTCTTGGAGTCGAAGAAAGCAACTTAATGTATTAAGTTGTTGGAATTCAGGCAAACACAGCGTGTTGGCTGGGGTTTTCCCGATTATTTGGATGATGGCGAAACGTGACGTGTTTGCAAGTCAACACGGAGTGTTTCATCAACATGGATGATTGACTTTGAATTTGATCAGAAGTTTGATCAGGGTTGACCTTGGATGTTTTGGGCCATGTTTGGGCCTTTTGGATTGTTGAATTAGGCCTTGGCTTATGGGCCAAGTTATAAAGAGGGTAAAAGGTCTTTTACCTTAGTTTGGACACTTAGTGTGGTTTGGATCTGATTATTGATGGATGTTTAACTTGTGATTGATAGGGTGGGGATTCTTGCGAGCCAGCAACCAGAGATTCTTTCCGTGAGATTCGGCAGTGCGAGGTGAGTCTCCTCACTGTGTTTAGCGGTTCGAAGGCACAAATTCTGGCCCATGGTTTATTATGTTAGGATGCTAGTTGTCTGTGTGACTCTTGCATGTGTATGTATTGGTATGTATGCCGAGCGGGGCTCGATGTCCGGCAAAACCTGACGACTGTATTGTATGCTATTATCTTTGTGATTATCGAATGTGTTAGTAGGATTATGCGTTGTATGTTGGACGGGGCCCGTTATATGAGTGTGGGTGGGGCCCGTATCTCAGTGGGGGGCCCGTTATGTGCTTAGTTATGTATGGTATGTGGTATCTTGGGGAACTCACTAAGCTTTGTGCTTACGGTTTTCAGTTTATGTTTCAAGTACTTCGATTTTCAAATGAGAGAGCTTGGGATGAATACAGAGCACACACCACATGTTTCCCCATTTTACGATTTACTTTGATATTATTGATGTATCGTTACATTTGGCAACCTTGGTTTTATGCCTACCATATGGTTTGATGTTTAATTAATCTAAAAATGAAAAACTTTATGGTCTTATTTGTGGGATGTTACATTTATAGACATGCATGCCCCCATGCATGTCTTCCTCAAATCTAGGTCAAAAAGAAGAAAAGGGACCTAAAGCTCATGCAAGATTTCCAAATCCCAACCATTTCTTAGATCTATGAGACATAATGTCCTTGGGACTCATAAGAGTCATAAAGTTGCAAACTTTATCCCTTTGCTCCACTCAAAATCCAATAAAAGAGATTATTAGGCAAAATAACTCTAGATCTCTAAGGAGAAGATAAAAGACAAGATCAAGAGCCTTACAATTGATCCAATAAGGTGCTTCCATAGGTTGGGGAGTGCTACTTGCTTGTCTCTTGCACAAAATCTTCCTTCACTTCCTTCAAAATCACCAAAAATTAGCAAATGAGTTCCAAAAAGCTTCAAAGAAGATAAGGGTTAGGGTTTATGGGGGTTTGAGAGTGATGGAGGTTGAGGATAAATAAACCATATCCTCTTCATTCCTTTAAATAGGATGTAAATCCCAAAACTTAGGGTTTCATTAAAATCAGCAGCCACGCCATGGCACATATGGCCTCGCTATGGTGGGTCTTTAAATCCCGCGATCTTTGAAATCATCGCCATGCCATGGTGAGCTCCACCATGCCGTGGCCACCAAGGATAAAGTCTTAACAATGTAATGGATTAGCTCATACTTGAAGTGGGTGTTACAATTACAATCTATGGAAGTAGTAAAAATGGGGTACTACAAAACTAGCCATTGTTAAGCCTGAGCTTTATAGGCTTTCATATGATATTTCACATCTAAATTTAGCTCATTCACCTTTTGCTTTGAGAATATGGAGTGGTGCTAGTGATATGAGCATTGATGTAAGTAGCGAGAAAAAGGAATCTACAAACGAGACACCAAATGCTGCTAAAATAGAGGTACAAAAAGATAAAGATCAACCTCATCTTTCTAAAATAGAGACAAGTTCTGGTACAGAACCTAAAGAATTTGTTTTTTCTAACCAACCAGGGACCATATGGTAAGATTTATAGGGATCATGATCAACAACACCATTAGAACCTCTTGGTGAACAAACACATACACAAAAACGTAGGGAAAGACAACTAAAAGGGAATCAAGAACTGAATGATGAGCTTAAAATGAACGCAAATGAATTGTAAAGGGATTGTAGAATTACCAGAAAAAGGAACAAATTAGAGCACTGCTTTATAGAAATTGGTCGTGATTTTTATTATGCTTGCAATTTGAACCGCTGATATTTGTGATCATCTATATTTATGAAAAGGGGAAAATCAGAAGATGCATCTCCTAAAGGTATTGAAATGAAAAAAAAAAAAAAAAAAGTCAGGTACATCTGAATGAAAAATGCGTGAGGGATTTAGGGTTTCCTTCGGTTGCCCCTTTTACATCTTCGACAATCTTCATCTGGTGGATGAGAGAGATGAGAGAAAACTTGGTGGAGGGGGAGAGACGAGAAGGTGGAGGCATTGATTAGGGGTGGTTGAATTAGTAGTTTCGATTGATGAGGAGATCTCCTTCATTATGGCCTGGTGGAGGAGTCGCAATCGCCGATCGACGCTGCAATCGAGAGGAGTCACAGTTGCCGATCGACTTAGCGTGAAAAGTGAAGAGTGAAGTTGGATTTAGGAGAAGTCGTACCATGGGAGAAATCAAACCAGGTTCTTAATTTTGGGAGGACACACTTCAAGAGATCGCGAAAAAAACCCTAGTTAGTCGATTTTGTGATGATGAGGATGGAAGCGGGTTTTAACCGATAACAAAAATATAAAACAACGAGATACTCTTGACACTCGTATTTGATGGGGATACTCCGTGTTTTTTCAGTGTGCAAAAATGCATGTTGGAAGTCCTTCTAATTTTAGTAAAGATGACATCTTTTGACGATATAGACTTTTGCGTATTATAAAGTCAATATGTATCATAGTTCGCATGTCATTAAAAACCTATATTACAGTAGTGTTTGCAAAGGAGGAAAAACACACACAATATAGGGCATACATACTTTATTAGTGCGGTTTATTAGAACAAAAATTTAGGAGGAAAATGAAAAATTAGAATGAATTTTTTAGAGGGAACAATAAATTAATGGTGCAGTTCCCATATTTTTTTTATGCGGTTTTTATTTTTATAAACGTGTTTGATAGAGCCTTTTTCAACAAACGCACCAAATAATGCGTTTTTAATGTCTTTTACTACATATATAGGAAAATCACACGAGCAAATGCTTTAAATGGTACGGTTGCCTGTTTTATTAATGTGAAAATGTTTTTATGGTGCGGTTTTAAGTTTCGAACGAAACGAAAAAAAAAAAAAAAAAAAAAAACTCATCGCAACATGCGTTTTGTACTAGTGTACTACAAAACTTTTAACACATATTAATAGTTTTCTATACAGTAGTACTTATATGAGAGCACGCATGATGTATTTAAGACTAATAATTTCGTTTTGCTAATATAATATCATTAAAATAAGTAAATAATAGTTTTTCCACCAATGACAACAAGAACTCAAAATTTTCTAGGTGGCATCTTGTGCTTAAAATATCTCATCCCCACTGTCTTGTCTTCAATATTTATATAGCACTTTTTTCGTAAATATAATATAATCAAATAAAGAAATCGAAGAAACTAGAGAAATGTTATTATTAATTGCAGATCAGAACACATGAAAAGTGTATATATTTTATTGAATGTTGTATTATTCGAAGATCTTATTAGAGTGATTCAAATTTGAAGCCATGCAAAACTGGATAGAAGTCGGATTATGATTAGTACTTTTCATAAAATTAATATCTAAAAGATCAAATATCTCTTTGTGAGATTTAGATACTTTGATTTTAACTTTAAATTACTAATAATATTCTTTTTCAAATGATAAACATATTCAACAGACAACACGTATTAGATATTTTGATTTTAGCTTTAAATTACTGATAATATTCTTTTTCAAATGATAAATATATTCAATATATAGATAACTCGTATTAGATATTTTGATTTTAACTTTAAAAGCATCAAAATTAGGGTTGTGGCTAAAAAATTAGAGCTACAATAGATGTTTCTCTAATAAAATATATTTACAAATATATGTCTATTTTGAAAAACTTAATACAACATCTTAGAGATTCAAATCCGAATTACGCCATTACCTATTTCATATGATGAATAATGCCCATAAATATGATACAATTCCATTTATATCTATAGCTATGATGAATAATGTCCATAAATATGATAAATTTCCATTTATATCTATAGAAAAATGCAGTATAAAGATTTTGTTGTAGTGATATTAGACTCTCAAAGACAATATACCATTTGACCGAAGAAAATGAAAAAAAAATGAGAACCGCGAGATCTGATTTTAATAATAAATTCGATATGAGTATGATTGTCACATACTTTATTTTGATATTTTAAATTAATTACCCATAAGGCGCATATGCCAGTTAGTAGTACGTCAATATGTTTTTTTTGTTCAAAAAAGCATTTTTTTTTTTTACAAATTATACTTTTTTTATATAAAATATACTTTTTTTTTTATATAAAATAGAAAACTAAATACTCCAAAATTAATGTTCTTTTTCTCTAAAAATAGACAGTACCAATCTTTATGTCTTTAGGTATGTTTACAATTTCAAGATTTTGTATCATTGAATCATAACAAATGTTGTGATTCGGTGTTGGATCATAACATAATATGTTGAATTTTGTTTTGTTATTCAATGATAAAATTTCCAACAAAACCTAATTTCAAAACTTATTAGGTTACCATTTCAAAAAATAAAGAGAAGTTATTGTACAATAAAATAAAGAGAAGTTATTGTACAATAAAATGTATCTGATAGACGTTAGACAAAAATAGTATTTCCCATGTGATACTAGTTGTTTTCCCCCTTTTTTTTATCTCTGAGCCAATATTTGTTTCTGCAACATAATTTCAACTACACTTCATATGTGGCTTTTAGTGCATATGATAAGGTAATATGAATAGTTACATCAGTTTCCATTAAGAAGGTTGAGTAACCCAGTTATTAGCTTTGAGTAACCCGGTTATTAGCTACCATCGTTATCGGTAAAGAATTTATATAATAGTTTGACAAGTTATAACCATTGTCATCATAACCTACCGACCTCAGCTCCACTATCACCCTCACTGACAATCGGTGACGCCGGGACGGTGACGGTGACCTCTCTCTCTCTCTCATAATCGGGGGCAGGGTTGGTGGATAAACCAGTGAGAGTAGGAGAAAGAGGAATGGTCAAGCAAAATAAATGCTAGTATTTGCAAGCTGCAACGTGACATTTTTTTATGGTTAATTTAACAAACATAAATCATAAACTATAGAAATCAAGGACCAAATTGGAATAAAATGAGAACATATGTAAATTTAGGACTAAATTGTATATAATGAAAAATAGCAAAATGCAAACAGAATTCTTACCTCTCTAATGCTAGACAATAAGACAAGTCTAATAATGGCTTCGAGTGAGATTTCATGTAAAAAATAGCAAAATGCAAACAGAATTACATGTAAAAAAAAAAAAGGGTAAATGCTACCCCTAAGCATCCCTCAATACAAGTCTAATAATGGCTTCGAGTGAGATTTCACCTATAGATTTTTATAAGAATTCTTACCTCTCTAATGCTAGACAATAAGACAAGTACATGAGAAAAAGTAAATAACATGTATCACAGAAACACAACAGCCATCAAATTATACTAAATATTAAATTATACTCTAAGTAAATATATACTGAATTCAGGCCCTCTGTTTCCATCCATGTTCATCATATAATAAGCTTCCGAGTCACGACTCCCAACGACTCGCTGAAACCTCGCTCTCATGTACAGGAACTCGCCCTCCGACTCTCCGCAACTTCCTCCGGCGCTGCTTTTTCTGCTGCCTTCCAACACCGGTAGAACACCAGCTCCTACTGAGACTCTCTGCACCGTGCTCAGTGTGTGCCAGTCGGAGTCCGAGCACGCCCTTGACGATGCGTATCCATAATTCCTTCCGTTACAATACATCGTCCATGTGGGTTCGTTGAACAGCTTAGAGTCTCCCCGACGACTAGACAACCCGGAGTGTTGCTGTTTCTCGCACTCAAGCGTGATCCTTACATGCCCTGAGGACATCTCCTTAACGAGCGCCGCCGTGGACACCGCCAGTTCAATGATCAGAACAGGTGCGGACCGTGGATCATATTGCACCGCAAAGCTGACATGTCCTCTGCGGTTACCAAACAACGTCCCGGTGACTTTTCGGCCGAGCGACGGCGTTGGTGACAGCTGGGTCGGTAAGCTTAGCCACCGGAAGGCGGGAATGATTGCAGGGATTGATATGAAAGTTAGAAGCGAGCGTATAAGTGTGGAGATTCCAGAGCGGGTTCTGGATAAACGGCTGTATGATAGAGGAGAACTTTTTCCGACAAGGGGTTTGTTGTCGTTGATGGAAATCGGATCGATTACAAATAACGTGCAGGTGATGTAATTTGATGGGGTTATTTTGCTGGAGCTGTTTCTGGACAGAGAGAGAAGACCATGATCATGCTTCATTCTGTAAGAGTTTGATGATAACATGATAAACTTTTACACAGAGGAACGGTGGTGGCTGTTGGCAAAGGGATGAACAGTTGGTGATGATGGTAATGGAAATGGGGATCGGAGACAATCAAGCTCTTGTTGTGTGAGTCCTCCGTTGATCATTTTTGTTCTGTAATTTATGTATATATAGCCACAGCGTGAATGAGAGACATTTTGATATTTTTTCATTTTAATAATATACTCCCTGCGTGCCAAAATAATAGTCCACAAACAAAAAACACACAGTTTAAAAAAACATTAATTACCGTTAACTTTATTAAATAAAATGACAGTCTTGCCATTCTCTTGCATTTAATTATATGGTAGTTGCATTTAATTTTATGTTAATTTAACTAATAATGAGGGATATTATGATAAAAGACATATTTATTTTTAGAAGTAGACAATTATTTTTGGACAAATCAAAAAGGAAACGTGGACTATTAATATGGGACGGAAGGAGTATTTAACTTTATTTATTAAAAATAAATATAAGTCATAACCAAGAAAACTGCTACTTAGTTTTTTTAACCGACAAATACAAATATTATAATCTACTCCTAAAATAACACCTAATTTCACCTATGTCCACCACGGGACTTGAACCATCGACCTCAAAGAGGGAGGACACCACCTGATACCGTTGGGCTAGATTACAAATACAAATATAATGTTGTAATTAAGGTGATGTTTGTTTTTTTAGAGATATAAGGTAAGTTCTGGAATTTTGATAATTGTAGTTTACAATTTATAATATGTGGATTATATTTGCTGAAATTTAACATATGCACTCTAATAAATTAAAATATAAATAAATTGATTTTTTAAACTTAAAATAGTATTTTAACACTGAAATTTAAATAATTATAATTTACAACTGAAATATAACTTATTCAATTGTAATAACAATTTTTAAAAGTATTCATTATATATAATTCGAAACAACGCATTAGATTGCTCGTATTAAAAAAAGAACTTATCACTCAAACCCTCTTCCTTTATAAAATTATGAAGTACGAAACATGCAATTTAAAAAAAAAACATTTTATAATTACCCAAAAAAAACATTATATTAATTTGTGTTTATTATAATCCTCACAATTGGTGTTTATTATAATTTTCACATATATATTTAAATATATATTACCACATATATTAAACACAAGAAACAAACGAAAAATATAATCTAATATAGAAATCTTGTTGATTTTAAAATAATAATAATAATAATTCAATTGTATTATAAAAGAGATGGTTTTAATTTGCACATAATTAATATAAAAAAAAGTGAAGGATCCTTAATAATATATAAAAGAATATAATCATTATTATTTGCTTAAAATATGTCTACGAGAAATATCTTTTCGTTCGCCGACTTTGGGCCATGTCTTTTTAGAGTAGATGACGTGCATACGTTTTGACATCTGCGGTCTTCAAAAAAACAAACAGTCTGCAATAACATATAGACGTAAATGTATGCCCGCCCGTAGAGACAAGTGCTCAAAAAGAGCTTTTCAACAAAAAAAAACACTATCTATGTAGTCATTAAATGATTCGGCGAACAAAATATTGGTGATCACTTTTCGTCACTAGACCCGTTACTAATCCAATTAGTGACCAAAATATATAATTTATCACTAATAGTGACTAAAATATAATGGTCACTATATTTGTGATGAGTCACTGTTTTACCTAATTAGTGACTATAAGTCGTCATATGTTTACGTAATTGGTGACAATGAATAGTCATCACTGATTTACCCAATTTGTTGATGGAAATAGTATTTACAGTCACAACAGTTGGTAATATTACTATTAATCGTAGGTTCCTTTTGAGTTACACGTGAGGACCAAAATAACCAACTAATGACATGAGAGTTTTATTGGGGTCTAGTTTGTTAATTAAATAACGGTTTAATTAATTAATGAGAAACGTGTAGACTTAAGGGGTTTAAAGTGTAAAGATTTGAAATTCAGATCTTTAAGATAATTACTTAGTGACCAAGTAATTATTCTAAGCCTCGTTTATAAATAGAGAAGCACATAATTGTATTTTGATTTGATGTTTTAGCCCTAATTTCGGTGCTTGCTCTACCTTCTCTCATCTTCGTGATTTCGTATGTTACACGATGCATAGCCACTCCTACACGGTGCGTAACCAATGCTACACGGTGCGTAGGTAGAGATTCTTGATTCGGGTTTTGGTGTTCAACGTGTTCATCAAATCTGTAGATGTCATAGTTGTTGATTTATTTCTTGGGTGCGATCTAGAATAAGAGTTCTACTTTAGACTGTTAGCAATCCACTCTCTATCAAGATCCAAGAAGGTTTCAAATGACTACAAGGGTATGTTTTCTAGTTTATTATGTTTATGTTTGGTTGCATTAGATATGGATGAACTTGGATCCGTCTTTTGGTTTATGAGGTTAATTTATTTATTGTTTCCGTTGTGTACATTTGTGGCCATAGATCCTCATAACCAAACATTTGTGACCATAGAAAGTCATCAACTTTTTATCTAATTAGTGACCATAAAAAGTTGTCATTGATTTATCTGATTGTTGACCATAAAGATTTTTCACTAATTTAGTTGATATTTTTTGTATTCAACCCATTTAAGTAACTAGAATGAAACCTACTCAATGGTAAGATATACTATTGCTCATTTATCAAAATATATCTCGTCAAATGATAAACACAAATTGTTCTCAAATTTCAGTAAACCTACAATGTACAGTACTGAAATGGAAAAAAAGTAAAAACATCATATGTTCACCTTTGAAAAAAGTAGGATTATACAAGATATTCAAAAAAGATGGATTCAACATCTTGTTTACCATGAAAAATATAAAAAGATTATATCTCATCCCCAACAAAAGAACAAATAAGATTAAGATAAGTAGATGTTAAGTTTCATTACAATTCATAGCCTTTCTTCTGTTGCTTTCAAGTAAAGATATACCCTTATTAACATCTATAATTTATAGTTAATGCTAATTATTAACTATGGAATTATGATGACAATTGACGGTTGGTATGGTTTATAAAATGATAATGATTTAAAGAAATGTAGTGTTGTTGTATATTTAATGTGCAGGATGTCCAACCTTTCTTGTGGTATTCGATTTGTTAAAGTAGCAAGCTACATCCAAATTATTCTAACTTACAAATATTACAAGTTGGTTTTTATGATTTTATAAACTAAAAGCTCAAATATTTTGTAACTATTAATACAAAAAAAAAAAACAAGATCCTTGTTGATAGCATCATACATTATGTTTTATGTAGTTTTGGGATTCTCGCTTGATCTACATCAACATATAACACAACCATAAGAGAAATAGCACCGCGAGCATCAAGGGTGTTGGAGATGTTGTTCTTAAAATGACATTGGTGGAAGAATTGACACTTAAGGATCTTTTGTTTGACCCAAAGCTTCGTAAGAATCTTGTATCGGGATGGTTGTTGAATAAGTTTGGTTTTAAACTTGTGTTTGAGTTGGACAATTTTGCTTTATCCAAAAGTGGTATGTTTGCAGGGAAAGGTTATGCCATGAATGACATGTTCCAAATGAATGTAACGGTGAAAAACAAAATGAATGAAGCAAGTACTAGTTCTACTTATATTCTTGAGTTCTCAAATGTTTGGCATGGCCATTTAGGACATCTAAATTAAAATTATATTCATAATTTAGCTAAACTAAATTACATACCAAAATTTGATATTGAATCAAATCACAAATGTCCCACGTGTGTTGAAGCCAAACTTACTAGATCATCCTTCCAGGCGGTTGAAAGAAAAACCAAACCTATTGATTTAATTTACATTGATGTGTGTGATTTAAAATCGATTCCGAATATAGGTGAGAATAAATACTTTATCATGTTCATTGATGATAGCATGAAATATATATATATATATATATATATATATATATATATATATATATTATTGAGAGTAGAGATGAAGCAATTGACAAATCCATTTTGTATAAAAATGAAGTTGAGAATCAGCTCAACAAGCAAATCAAGGTAGTTAGAAGTGATTGGGAGGTGAGTATGTTTCACCATATAGTGTTTTTTGTAACGCCCCCAAATTAAAAAAGACATTTTTCACTTAAGACAAGTTAACCAATTAAAACCCTTACTTAAAATCATTAAGTGGCATCCATTTGTTTGAAAACCATAAGATAAACAGAGTTGAATTTCAAAACAGCAGAAACCAATATCTTCGATGCGAGGGTACAGTTTTGTCGTGTTCTTCTCACAAACAACTTGCAAAACATTTAATCCACAACTATAAGCATAAAGATTAGTGAGTTCACTAGTATACCACATAATCCACCATACATACAATGTATATAAACAAATTTCTCGGCTTTAGCGTCCATCTGCCAACTCTCTTTTCAACATGCATACAACACACATAATCATAATATGTATCGTCCACTGGCACTCTTTCCACTACACATCTTGCTAGGGGCTTCATTCTGCTCTTTCATTCCATTCTTGTCCATATCCATACCGGGGCCAGTGCTAATATTGACAACCGCCTCGTGAATACATAGTTATATGTAGTCGGGAATCAAATAGACAGTCGAACAAATAATCCTACCCGAGAGCAATAAATCAAAAAAACACCATGAAATAAGCTTTTAGACCAAGAGTCCTCAAGCTATCCAAATTAAACTACATACAGCCACTAGGGTATCTACTCAACGATCAACCAATATTATCATTACTTTAACCAATCATGACACTTAACCGTATTATAAAATCAACATGTAAGACCCTACCAGTCTATCATACCATGACGCCAAGTGTCCCATACTACACATACATAACAAGGAGTTATCCTAGTCAACTAGCATACATGTACTTTATCAAGACCGATATCCTATCATACAAAGGATATACAATGTCATATGTGGCATAGTGAGAAGACTCACCTGAATCACAAAACCATAGAAGCTCAACAACACTCTCACTCCTTGCACCGATCAATCCCACAAACCGACTAACACCAAATAAAGATAAATCCTCAATCAACAAACTAAATCCTTCAAGTTTGACCCAAGGTCAAACTAGTCAAAAGTCAATGATCAACAGTTAACGGTCAACAGCCACCATACCATGGTGAGCTCTTTACCATGTCGTGGCCAAGACAAAACAATAAATTCGAGATGTTGAGCACCACCACGTTGTGGGCCTTCCTTGGCCGCGTCATGGTTTCCGGCAGAATTCCCTTATCTTCATTAAGAGCTTAATCCATACGAATCAAAGCCTGCAACATCAGATCTAGTTCTTTTCATTAAATTAATAGATATATTTTCCAACTTTACCCATTAATACATCAACACAAAGCAAGATCTACAACCCTAAGTTCATTAAGTCCTTGAAAGGCCAAGTCCTTGTGCATGGACTTAAGATAATCCAAACTTGGACCTTTTTCTTACGCCACATAAGTCCAAGAGCCTTGAAAGTGCCATAATAAGCTGTGGAGTTCGTCAAACTCCAAGAGCATTCATGAAAGGGACCAAAACCACCCATAAAGAGCATAATCTTGTATCAAAGAGAACAAAGGTCAAGATACAAGCTTTATACCTCGAATGACTCAGGAATCTGAAGAAGCTGATGGATCTAAGCTAGATCTTTGCTTACTTGAATCGAGATGGAGTTCCTTTTTCCTCAAGCTTCACAAAAACATGAAAGAAAGCTCAAAATCAAGCTACCAGACTCACAACCATGGAAGGAAGGCTAAGGCTTCGAAAAGAGGGAATAGGGGCTGAAGAGAATGCCGTAATCCAACAGTTAAGTTCTTTAAATATGGGAGAAATCCTAAAATCTTAGGCATGAGCTACAACAGCTACCATGCCGTGGCCATCATCTTTCCATGTTGTGACACCGAGCCAGACACGCGTCTTCATTATGTATCATGGCCACGTCGTGGTCATCATCCTACCACACCGTGGCTTGATGTTTTTCCCAAAAACCTCATCTTTGAAATCTATAAGTCTTTAAATGGTCAAATCGGGAAAACGGGTGTTACAACTCCCCCCCCCCCCACTTAAATTAGATTTCTTCCTCGAAATTTGTCCTTACCCATTACTCCTTAAACACCGTCAGATTCTCTTGTGGGTTTTCCAAGCCCAATCATATATGCATGAGCTAACACAACTCTATTTTTCTAAGGTTTTCAATTAACAATCAAAAGGTATCCATGAACAGACGCAAACTCCATTCCTGAAAAATGTCCACCAATCTAATTCCCATCCCACTATAGTGCTGTAATAATACTCTAAACAAATGACCTTCTTCTGAAATAGATGTCGATTCAATCCTTAGCGAAAAACACATGAAAGAAAAGAACGACCAAAACAACTGCAAACATCAAGAGGAACTAATTCCTTAATCATAGGCCGAAGACTACTAGACCTTGCTTAACTTTTTGGCAGACGAAGTCATTCCATACATTAACCATGCCGACCAAAACATATAGATTCGATCCATCCAAGATTTCTCCAGTCTCAAGTCTCCTACTGATAAGCAAATAACATAATCCACGGCCAACCGTCGCCGCCAAAAACTTCACATATAGAAGAAAGTGTGAAATTCCTAACATGTAACCAATCAAGTATAGACTAAACTAGTCTACACATCTACTTATCTCTAACATCCCTCTCGTCTAATCATAGAAATAACTAAACAAATAATAACTTGTCTGTTTCAACCTAACAGGTCTGTTTCTACCTAAGTGACAGCTACAGGCTAAATCGTACTCTTACAATCACCCCTACAATGACCTATTTCAGCCAACAGGTATATTTTAACCCAAGTGAATGCCACGTCCAAACCGTAGTCTTACAACACTCCAATAACAACCAATTTTAGCCAAAGGGTCTATTTCAACCCATGTGAGTGCTACAACCAAAACGTTGTCTTACAACACTCCTGCAACAGCCTATTTCATCCAACGAGTCTATTTCAACCCAAGTGAATGATACAGCCAAACCGTAGTCTTACAACACTCCTGCAACGGCCTATTTTAGCCAATGGCTCTATTTCAACCCAAGTGAATGTTATGGCCAAACTGTAGTCTTACAACACTCCTGCAATGGCCTATTTCAGCCAATGGGTCTATTTCAACCCAAGTGAATGCTATGGCCAAACCATAGTCTTACAACACTCCTACAACGCCATGGCGTAAGCCATGGTCTTTCATCTAAAACCATAAGGATAAACAAGCATATACCGACACGATACGGTCCCCTAGTCTACTAAACCCTATCAGGTGTTTGGATCGTGTTTCGAACCCCAAAGCTTTGATCAAATAATCACAGGCAGAGAGGCCCTTAACACAACCCTCAATCTGAACTTAATCACTAACCCTATCCTATGTCGCCACTGCCGCTTCCATTCTTCCGGACAAGATAACACTAAATCGTTGACATATACTTCTTTGGTCACAAATTGTCTAATGAACAAAATTCCTCAGACGAGCTTCTTTCTCGATAATAGTTTAAATCTGCTACTCTCCATCCTTGAATCTACAAAACTTTGGGACAACCCACAACCTTGAAATCCTTCCTTCTGATAAAGAAATTCTAACTCACTTGGAATGATCTAGATTTCGATGACTTCATAACCATTCAAAATTTCGGACCAATCCACACAACTACAAGAAAGCTTTTTTTTTGAAATGGCAAATAATTATCTATTCTCTTCTCCCTGGGATTGGACTCACGACCTCCTAGTTAGTTGTTAGTTTATAACCTCCAAATTAGCCAAATAATCATGCAATACTATTGAAGAAAGCTAACCACAAATAATCATGCAATACATATCCATACCAATTAAAATTAAATAATATTCAACAGATCCTCAAAGATTATAATAAAACAACAAATATAAATGGAAACGTACTAATGACACCAATGAATGTTGCACCCGAACAAACTAAAGAACTGATAACTCAAGCCCTGGCTCTTGGGACTCCAACTGTCCCATGACGTCCATCCGATAACTACCAAGATAAAGGTGTTGGATCCAAAACCATCACACCCGCTCTCTGTGGACAATCACACCTAACATGGCATGGATGACTGCAAAAGAACCATGCCCTCGACTCCCTGTAACTATATTCCCAGCTATAGTGACACTCCTGACAGCATCTGAAAAACACAGAAACCGGCGCACGAAAAGCACGCCAATGTGTCACACCACACCTTCAATAAAATCAATGAGTTCCTTGATCTCCTGACCGAACGTCAGTCAATCTAGTCTTCTTGACTGCTGATACTGATGCATGAACCTGATCTTACTTTCGCTTCCGTTACTAGTTCTCCAACGCCAACTCTCTGTCCCTGGTTTCCTTCACTAAACCGGAAAGAGTCTTATGATCAGAAATACTCATGAACTTCCAGATTTTCATCCTAAACATCTCATGTAAACGAGTCATCCTCATCTCCCCCGTAGCCGCATATTGTGGGCAAAGCAATGTTCTCTCTCTATCTCTCTCTCTCTCTCACACACTCTCTCTCTCTCTCTCTATCTCTATCTCTATATCTATCTTGGAACTTGGAGGTGATCTCAGCCCCGTCTTTGTAGTCTGATCAAGAGTCAGATACTTTCGAGCCAACTACTAAACCTCGATCGTCAGAATGAACTCTCTTTTATATCTGGTAACAAGATCCTCCCAGGTCGTATAATCGACCGCACCTAGTTTGAGGCCCTGAATAATCTCGCGCCACCAATCCCTCGTTTCATCATGCATCAGACATGTTGTGAATCTGACCTTGGCCTTCGTTGAACAAAAGCTGGCAAGGAAGGCACTCTCCATATCGGCGATCCAATAAATGATGCCGATAGGCTCCCTTATACACATGAAATGAGGAGCTCCACAAGCATCAAACTCCTTGAAGGTGACCTCACGAGCCCATGGCCGACCGGCCTCCAACTCGGCCCCAGAGTCCAAAAGTGCGAGTCCATCACTGAAATCAACCCATCCCTGACTGTGTTGATCATACCAGAAAAATCCTCTAACATGATTCTCGAAACCTTGGGAGCGATGATGTCGCGGACATCCCTCTTACTCACACCTGAATCTCCAACACGAAATGTCACCATCCTGAATCTGAAAATACGACCGGAACAATTCAAAATCAATGCACAGTGCTAACCCACACTATGGATACCTACCTAAAAGTTCCTTGGTATTCCTGTAACATTTTCTTCACCCAATGATGGATCGTGTGCTTTGAGTAGTACGGGCCCAATACTAACTTCCACACCTATCCATATATGTTGCAATACTCCCAAGTCAGTTTGCATCACTGCACTAAACTCCTGCAACGTATGCATACTTATATCCATATGTATAATACTACACTTCATAGACTCTCTCTTTGATTCTTCCCTTCCCACAAACCTGCAAGTCGAACAACCTCAACTAACATCTGAGGAAATACGTCATGAATAAGCAGTTGTACACAATCCAGAATCAAATAGTTATTTGAATAAGTGTATCTACCTTAAAACCACAACCAGGCAAGGAACATGTAACAAGGCCAAAACATAAATTCTAAGGCTATTAGATTCTAGTTATGTACAAACCTTATGGCGTTCAATTAACAGTTCAATAACATCATACAAGGATTCTAAAACACATACTACAATTAGCACATATCAGGCAGTAACGTTCCAAATTCTAGAACAAAATTTTCATTTTTAAAATAGAATAAACACCCATTTTTATAAGGTTACATTCAAGGCAAACCATTTGTTCATAAACCATAATTCAAAATCAGATTTATAAGGTAAATAACGCGGAATCTTGAATCATAAAATTGTTGATGTGTGTATACAGTCACGCCTTCGCAGTCCGATAAGTACCTGAAAAACATTTAATCCACAACTATAAGCATAAATCCTAGTGAGTTCCCCAAAATATCACATACATCACAACATAATAAACAGTTATGGGTTATCAGCAACCCTGAGACTTTCAACAGTCCTATGGGTTATCAGCAACCCTATGGGTTATCAACAACCATGAGGACTGTCAACAGTCCTAGAGTTATCAGCAACTCACATAACATCAATCACCAAATAAGACTCAGCTAGTCTAGCATGTGCACCACAATGGCATAGGTAATACAGTGAGAAGGCTCACCTCGCAAATAGCAGACAAACACAACAGCTATCAGACAGTAAAGACCGGTACTATGAATCACCTAACATCAGATAGAAGTACCCACTAAGTCTATACCCTAAAACCCTCAAGTTGACCAAAAGCCAACTTGTTTAAAAGTTCAACGTTCAAAGTCAAACACGACAACCCTCCCATACGCCACGTCGTGGCAGCTGCACAACAAAATAGTCGTGGTGACACCAACCACCACGTCGTGGCAAGCAGACTGCCACATCGTGGAAACCAGACTTTCACGACTTAATGGGTTAAGCTCTTAACTCTTAATCATGTGATCTCCAAAGCTCAAATCTGAACCTTCTCAAGGTCTTGATGGATAAAGTTTCCAACTTTATCCATTAATACATCTTAATATGCCAATATCTCTAAATCTAAGCTCTCAATGGTTGCACCAAATGCATGGACATCAAACTAAGTCATATTGTAACACCCGGTTTCCAGGATGGATTAGTTGGGGACTTAGAGGGATCAAAGATAAGGTTTTTGGGAAAAACCTAGTGCCACGACATGGTGAATGGAGCACCCCGACAAGGCATGCCAAATGCATGAATCGGGCATCTGATGGCCGCCACGATGTGGCAAAAGGAATGCTATGATGTGGCAGTTGCTACAGCTCATCCCATGATCTTTTAGGGTTTCTTTAGTATTTAAGCACGTAATCTCAAGGATTAGACATCCTTTTCAGCCTCCAACCCTTCAACACAAAACCCTTGCCTCCATGGATAATTAAGAGCTTTTTTGCTTGATTGAAGACCTTGTTCTTGGATTTTGGTGGAGCTTGAGGAATGATGGAAGATCACTTTGGTGCAAGGGAGCAAGAGACCAGCTTGGATCCATCATCTTCTTCAAAATTTTGATTTTTTGGAGGTATAAAGCTCTCATCTTGACCCTTGTTCTTCTTCATGAAATTTTAATTTCATGTTGTATGATTTTGGTCCCTTCCTTGGATGCTCTTGGAGTTCGAAGAACTCCAGAGCTTGTGATGGATTTCTAAGGTCAATAGGCTTCTGATTATAACACCTGTTCCAGGTATTACTTAATTTAATTAAGATTTAGGGTTTTGGTGTGTGGACTCGGCGAGTTGGGAGTCCAACTCGTCGAGTAGAGGGAATTTCAAGGACGCGGAATCTACACCCTACTCCACGAGTTGGAAGGCCGACTCGACGAGTAGGCACTGTAATGATAAAACCCTAATTTTAGGGTTTGCACCCTATATAATCTCCTTATGAACCTTGAGGCTGACCAACCATCAGCCTCCAAACCCTAAGAACGTCTGTGCTAACCCTAATCCCCATTCTCTTCCATTTTGTGAGATAAAATGACCTTTGAAGCTTAAAAAGAAGGAGATATTGAGAAGATCCAGCAAACCAAGCACCCATCCTTGAGCTTAATCATCTTGTGGACGGTTGTAAGTCTTCAAGACTCGATTTTTATTAAAGAATATGCCTAGATCTTGAGTTAACCCTTCATTTACTACCCTTCTTGTTGAATGAATGCAAGGGATTCATAAAGTTTGCAACTTTATGAATCTCCAGAGCAAAATGGTCCAAAGGTGGGCTAGATCTGGCCTTTGGTTGAGCAAGGAGACCATGCAAGGGTTTTAGGGCATGTTTCCCTCTTTTTGGCCATTTTGACCTAGGGACATGTATTGGACATGCATGTCCATAAATCCTCCATCTTTGGAATGTTTTGAGGAATAGAAACCTTTCTGGGAAGGAGGGATTTCATATCCCTAGAGTTTCGGACCATATGGAAAACCTTTGGAACTTTCCAACCTTTTTTAAGAGCCTTGGAGCATTTGGAACGGTTATAGAAGGTAAAGTTGGAAACTTTATCCTTCTAGACACCTTAGGGTTTTAGATCTAAGCCCTGGGGTCCCTGGATTTGGTGTATCATCACAACAAGCAAAAAGGAAGGGGACTTGACGAGTTGCTCTAGGAACTCGACGAGTCGGGTTGGGTTTCCCCACCTTCTGGATATCAAGTGAACTCGGCAAGTTGATGAAACAACTCGGCGAGTTGGCTAGGGTTTGACCAGGTCTTCTTGACTCGGTAGGAACTCGACAAGTTGCTAGATGCACTCGACGAGTTGAGGTCAACATGGACTGTTGACTTCGACTTTGACCAAGGTGGACCAGGGTTGACTTTGAGGGTAATTTTGGGATTTTGACAAGTCTGTCTTATGATGCTTTTAGGCAGTTGAGTTGGATCAGCACGTGGGACATATCTGATTCTAGTTTATCAGCACAATATTCGTGAGAGGTGAGTCTTCTCACCATACCAATGGGTCTAAGGCACCAAGGCCGGCCCATTTTATGTTATGTGGATTGTTGATTGATTATGTGTTATGATAGTATGACATTTGCATGGAGACCACGTGGGGGTTCCCGTGGCATTTGGTATAAGACCTTGGAGGGTTTCCATGGCATCCTAGTATATCTGCTTGTATAGTTTGCATTATGTGTTGTTTGGTAGTGAAGACCTTGTGGGGGTTCCCAAAGCAGGAAGACCTTGTGGGGGTTCCCATGGCAGATAAGACCACGTGGAGTTCCCGTGGCATTAGGTGTAAGACCCTGAAGGGTTTCCATGGCTTCCTTATATGTTGTATGCATGGCTTATGTGATATGTGTAGCTTTATAGCTAATATGATATGTGTTATATGGATTGTGTGGGGTATGCTCTGGGGGACTCATTAAGCATTAGCTTACAGTTTGTGGATTTGTTTCAGGTACATCTGAGCCCAAGGGCAAGGGAAAGGCTTGATGGCGCGACGTGCACTCTCACACGGGCATTTTATGGGACACTCTGATATTTTGAAATAAAGTTCTATTTGATATGCTTTGGAAACAATTGTAACTAGTTTTTTTTGTGGATGAGGAAAACGTGATTTGGATAATTAAAAATGAAAAATTTCTTTTGAAAATTGGGTCGTTACACTGATGAATACAAAAAAAGTCATGTTTGGAGTACTTTGTGTCCATGCTCAAGTTATTACCTCATTAAGGACTTAATGGACTTAGGGTTGTAGATCTTGCCTTAGGGTGAGGTCCTAATGGATAAAGTTGGAAACTTTATCTATTAAGTCATTGAAAAGGAATAGATGTGAAGTTATGGGTTTAGATCTATAAACATTACGCTCTTAATGAAGAATATGACTTTCTGCCAAGGGCCATGACATGGCCAAGGGTTTTCCATGGCATGGTGGTGCTTTGATTGTCGACTATTTTGTCCATACGTGCCAACGACATGACCGAGAGGTCTCCACGACGTGGTGGGTGTTGACTTGGTTGGTCGTTGACTTTTTCTGACTAATTTTAACAAATTGACTTTTGACGAGTTTGACTTTGGGGTCAAACTTGAAGGGCTTGGGTTAGTGATTAAGGATCTATCTTGGTTTGGTGATAGTCAGTTCGTGGGAGCTATCGGTGCAGGGAGTGAGGGTGTTGTTGTGTTCCTTGGGTCTTCAATTCAGGTGATTTTCCTGACTATACTATGTATTATATTATATATCATCGTATGTTAGGATATATTAGTAGTTTATGCTAGTTAGAGGACCAGGAGGTCGGTGATCGACTAGTTGAGTACCCTAGTGGTTGTATGTAGTCATGTAGGATAGCCTAAGAACTCTTGATCTAGGCTTTCTTGTGTGTTCCTTGTTTGGTTGTGGCTCTAGAGTGGGATCACCTGTTTGACTATATATCTCATCTCTAATTACATATAGCTATGCATTCAGTAGTGATCTTCCATTGGTGACGTAGAGTACTATATGTGGCCCCATATATGGTAGTGAGTTTTCTCACTGTATTACATATGCCATAGTTGTGTATATGCTAGAATAGCTGAGTCTTATTTACTAACTGTTGTTATATGTATCATTGAGATTTTTGATGACTTCAGGACTGCTAATAGTACACATGTTTGTTGATAACCCACATGGTTGCTGACAACCCATAGGGCTGTTGTGAGCCCATACGACTGCTGATAGTCCCAGGGTTACTGATAACCGATAGTTGTTTTATATTGTTGTGTTGTATGTTAGGACTGCTAATAGTCCTCAAGACTGCTGAAAGTCCCAAGGTTGGTGATAACCTATAGCTGATTATTATCTTGTGGTGTATGTTATATTTTGGGGGAACTTACTAAGTTTTGGCTTACGGTAGTGGATTAAATGTTTTCCAGGTACCATTGGTGACCGTAAGAAGGTGAAGGTGTGATGTACACACTCGTCTGCTGCATTTATTATATTACTCTGATTTTCAAATAGTTGTATTTTGGAAGAAATGAGTTTTCTTAACGTGAGTTTTACAAAAATGGTGTTTTACCTTAATTGAAAATGAAATATTTGTTTGTGAAAATGGGACGTTACACATACAAGTCCTCATTCTAACCACCACCATGATCCAAAAACCAAATAATACACTCAACAGTTCTGGAGTTCACTCAAACTCCAAGAACGAGAAGTTTTGGACCAAAAAGCTCATAATATTACCTAGAACAAGATCTAGAGAAGTAATGAGCAAGGTGAAGACTTTATACCTCCAAAAGACCAACAATGTGATGAAGATGATGGATCTAAGTTGGAACCAAGCACACAAGCAATGAGATGGACTTATTTTCCTTCAACCTTCATAAAATGGCTTCACACACTTAAAACATATATATATATATATATATATATATATATATATATATATATATATATATATATATATATATAAGCTATGGTTTGGGTGGGATTTGATCTTAGAGGGTGGAGGCTTCTAAGTACGACAACCCTAGGAGTTAGTGCCTTTAAATAGGGAACCAATCCCGAAATCTAGGGTTTTGAACCCCAGCCGCCACCACGTCATTGCCAAGACTTTTCCACGTCGTGGTGCCTCGCGAATTCGCATTCATCAGCTGAAGATGCCACGTCGTGGTCCCTCCATCACCACATCGTGGGAAAGCCAAAACCCCAAAAGAATAAGATTCAAATAGATTAAACTCGGAAGAAGCATATCTGGAAAGAGGATGTTACAATTGTTGGATAAGGTGTCTAAGTTCATAACTATAATTGGTATGTACTTGACCCAAGAGTAGCATGGTCCATTTGCGTTGCATTTCACCAGAGCAATTTGTAAGGATGGACTTTTACGAAGAGGTTATTAATGATTTATTAATATATTATGTGACATCCCTAATTTCACGGCCAGAAAAGACCGATTTCGTTTATGCTTTTTAAAATAAAATCAGAGAAATCCTTTTTAAAAGATGTTGCGGAATTTGTTCCCAAAACAAAACATGATAAAAATTTATCAAAACCTTTCTTTAAGAAATATATATTCTCATTTTATATTAAAACCTCGGGATGTCATGTTCCAATACAGATCAAAAGCATAAACAAGACATTATAAGCCTTACATCAGTTATTTACAACTACTGGCCTATAATCCAAAAATCATTCATTGTCATCATCCGACTATGCTCGGGGTCCACTACCTGTAATATAAAAAGTTGAGTGGGTCGGGCTTGGAAGCCTGGTGAGCATATAGGGTTTTCAACCTACAATAAATAATAAACTTATTAAGTTCTCAGTCAATAATAAATTTATTAATTTCATCAACCAAAAATAGCCCTAATTACCCATTCCCATTATCCTCACTTTACGTCCCTAAAACAACTATCACAAGGGACCTAGCCTAAGGATTTTCACTAGGGGTGACAACATTGCTTCGGAGGTTCCTTAGCAATTTATGTCAAATAAGGCAACCAACGGGGTGACAACATTGCTTTCCTCAACAATTTATGTCAAACCAGACATCCTAACATAAAACAACCAATAAGGTGACAACATTGCTTTCCTCAGCAATTTATGTCAAATAAGACAACCAATAGGGTGACAACATTGCTTTCCTCCGCAATTTATGTCAAATAAGGCAAACATCGGGGTGACAACATTGCTTTTCCCTCAGCAATTTATGTCAAATAAAACAACCAATGTGGTGACAACACTGATTTCTTCAGCAATTTATGTCAAATAAAACAAACATCGGGGTGACAACATTGCTTTCCTTCAGCAATTTATGTCAAATAAAACAAACATCGGGGTGACAACATTGCTTTCCCTCAGCAATTTATGTCAAATAAAACAAACATCGGGGTGACAACATTGCTTTCCCTCAGCAATTTATGTCAAATAAAACAAACATCGGGGTGACAACATTGCTTTCCCTCAGTAATTTATGTCAAATAGGCACGAAGTCACATCGTCACCAAGGTTTATACAACAGGCACTACATCACATAGTCGCCAGGGTTTATACAATAGGCACTACGTCTCATAGTCGCCAGGGTTTATACAATAGGCACTATGTCTCATAGTCGCCAGGGTTTATCTAATAGGCACGAAGTCACATCGTCGCCAGGGTTTATCTAATAGGCACGAAGTCACATCGTCGCCAAGGTTTATACAACAGGCACTAAGTCCATAGTTGCCAACGTACTAAATACATAGCTACCAACATACATCTATACTGTACTAAATTCATAGTTACCAACGTACATCTATACTGTACTTTTATCCCTCCTACTTTATCTACCCATGTTTTACCCAACATATTTGAAGATAAAATATTTATACATTTTAAATCATTTTAAACATGTATAAAACATTCATTCAACATCCATCTCAAATAAACAAACAACATATATACACATAGCACGTATTTTATATAAAATACTTCATATCTATGTGTAAGATGAAAGTGACTATACACTGACTTGATTTAACGATAACCGGGCAGCATTTCGTTGCCTAAAACGATCGTTTCTAATAAAACCGGAAGTTTTATTGAGAAACCGGGCTCTGCGAGGGTCGGGCTTCGAAACCGAAAAATAAATTTCCCGGGCTTCTCGGGCACTCCGGGACGTGTTCCGGGCGTTGGAAATGATCTCGGGGCATCGGGGGAAGTCAAAATAGCTAAAATATTGAAAAAGGGGTGAAAATGCCCATTTTCCAAAATTAGCCGCAAGATCTCACAACCCTTCTATTTATAGGGTGAGATCCGAAGTCGGCCGAGAGAAGGGAGTCAGCACCGAGGATACGAGGCAGCAGGAGGCTCGGACATGTCTCGCATGGTTTACACCCATGGAGCTTAAGTAAGATAAAAGGTCATGCACATTATGGTTTACATGGATGTAACCCTAAGCCTTGCCACACTATATAAGAAGCCCCTTAGCACATGAAATCGGCCACTAGTGATCTTTGGAAGAGCATAGACGAATTTGTGTGCAAGATATTCTCTCTCAAGTCCTCCATTGTTGGTGGTGTTGTGTGAAGCATTTGAGGCATCACATTTGGGGTGTTAGGCTCTTAAAGGTCCAAGGAAACAAGCTACAAGAAAAGGTATGTCGTCTAACTAGTTTTGTTATACAAGTACCCATGTTTTGTATGCTAGTTAGGATAATGCTTTGGAAAATCAAATTGCATGTATAATTAGAGAAAACATAGATCCAAAGCATTTAGGGTTGTATACAATCTAGCATGCATAACAATCCACAACACAAATCTATCAATCTAGCATGCATAACAATCCACAGCACAAATACATAACCATATGGGTATATTGGGAATCACTTACTTCCTGAGCTCCAACTGACTGAACGCATCGCATCCTTATTTTATAACTTGAAGTTAGATCAGGAAACCATGTTCACAATCTCAAGCCAACAAACAAATAAGAACATGGAAAAAGGACGAGTTCATGTTTCTGATCCAACCATTTTATTAAGTTTATTTGAATAAAAAGATTTTCTTTTAAAAACTTAGTTCAAAAAATCTCCCAGTCCTCAGTTTGAGTTCAGACACACCGTAAGTCGCGCCCGGATCCCTCAAACTAAGGCTCTGATACCAACTTGTAACATCCCCATATTATGAAAGAGATTGTTCAATTCAAATAAGTTAACAAATTAAAAACCTTACTTAAAATCATTAAGTGACATTGATTTGTCTGAAAACCATAAGATTAATAAAGTTGAACTGCAAGAGAGCGAAAACCAATATCTTCGATGCGAGGTTACAGTCTTGACATGCTCTTCTCACAAACAACCTGCAAAACATTTAATCCACAACTATAAGCATAAAGCTTAGTGAGTTCCCCAGTATACCACATAATCCACCATACATACAATGCATACGAACAAAGTTCATGGTTCTAGCACCGATCTGCTAACTCTCCTTTCAACATGCATACATGTGACATCCCCTATTTTTAGAACCAAAAAAACTTTCTTTACGCTTTCAAAGCCATATTATTTTTGTTTGCGGAAAATCCCAGTACAATAAAATATTTTGCGGAAACTATCTTGTTTAATTAAAATATCTTGAGTAAAGATGTTGTTTCGAATACAAAAACCCTAAGGATGTCATAATCAATACACAACATAAGTTAATCACTCGACATCCTAATCAAGTTCCAGCAGCTTTAACCCTAAAACTTGTGATTCATATAGTTTGAGTGGGTCGGGTTTAGGTAAACCTGGTGAGACACATATGGTTTCCAATCCTATAATATTTTAATGATAGTAAATCATAATAAATAAACCTGCATAACCAACTCTTACCAACAATATATCATTTAACATAAATATCCATACGATAATCTACCTTATCCCATCGATTCTCACATACTAATCCTATAACATTTATCCTTAAGATCTAACCTGATGGATCATTGTAAGAAACGAGTAGACTTTTCTGCTTAGAGGATTCCTTGGTAGTAGAAGTCATTAAAGGCAACCATGAGGGGGATAAAGTATAAACATAGCTTCATATGGACACCTGTTATGTTACAAAATACGTTTGTTGGTTATATGTCCACATTAAACAATGTGATTCATGAGACTTGTCTGGATTAGTCAAGTGTTGTCATGTTACTCTAGTAGATGACCAGACATACCTAACCGGTTGCCTGATACAGACGCACTATTTCTAGCTATCCAAAAGAAGAGGGATACGAGTGTAGTACTCCAGTACGTAATATGTACCCTAGCACGAAACAATCTCATAGAACAGAGCTCTACTCTCCATTCCAATCTCACACATACCCCAGGTATAAAACTACCCAAAAATCCAATTTAATTGAACAAAGCATTCCTTTCAGGTCTTAGTTTGTAACTAGACATCACTACTTAAACCATAATCCATCTTAAACACAAAATTCCTATTTGTTTAAAACTACGGCAATGCCAGGTATAACTAAGCACTTATTCATTTTACTTTGAACTAAATATCTTATATGAATCTTAGTTTGTAACTAGACATGACCATTATACTTGTAATCAATTTCCAATACGATTCCTGATTTAGGAAAATACTTATCATAATTTTAGCATAAAGTCCAAACAGTAAGTATTTAATTTACATCCAATCTTCTTAAGTAATAATACTTATTTTAAGATTGTTATGTAGTTTTACCAAATGTTTCTTTTAACATAATATAATCATATTTGGTTTGAACAGTGTAAGTATTACCAAATATAATTTAACAGATATACCAGATAAAAAGCATATAATTCACATAAAAACTTTCAACTGATATTTAATACTTTTTATAAATACTTGTATTAAATCATGTTCTTGAAAGTAACTATGCACTCACATGAATGAGGTGGAAGACTTGCAGGAAAGTGAGATCCTTAACTGACGCTTCAGTTTTCCCTTTTGAACGACCTAATCACGAATTTTACTAAGCCTCAGTATTCGTTCATATTTATAAAGGTTATATTAATCGTTACTGGATTCTTCAATAATCCCAACGAATACATCAAGCTATAGCTGATAAGGAACGACCATGTAAGATCATATCGAAGGTAATATCTGTTTGGTATACATAGTATACTATTTGGAAAAATCCACTTTAAACACCTCACTAGATCTAGCGTAAACATCACTCACGTAAGTAGATCAAGCGGTATTTTGACTTTGAATCACTGGTAAATCTTATTTATAGGTTCATAATAACGACTATGAATATAAATATAAGTTATACTTAAAGCGTAGTAAGTGCAGCTTAACTTACAGATTTTTCTGACAAAAGTTCGGAAAGTTGTGGACAGAACTTCGATTCCGAACACTTCTTTCAGTTGGGCTTTCTGTCGCAACAGCACCTCGTTGCAAACACTTAGAGACTCCAAAAAGTCAAAATCGTAGAGAGAAACCTGAAAATGGGAAGGTGTGAAGAGGAGTATTTGCAACCTATTTATAGGAAGTCTACTAGGGAGGCGCGACGTGCCTTTTCCTAGGCGTGTCTCGCCTCAGCGTTACGCGGCAAGGTTCGTATGTGGTGCTGACACGTGGCAGATGCAGATATTTCTCACAATTTTGAAAAATCATATCTCTTACATATGAGCTCCATTTTTGACATTATTTATATCTCCAATTTCGTATCGATAAGTACTACAACTTTCATTTAGATTTCATCGGCTAATTCACATTTTATTTTTCATTTTATAGTCCGAGAAGGTTACACTATAAATGACGCTGCGAAACTCATAACTTCTTCATATGAGCTCCATTTTCGGTGTTCTTTATATCGATGGTTTCGTGTTGATGAGTACTACAACTTTCATTTAGATTGTTTTGTCAAATGAGCAACTAATCTCCATCTCACTTTTTATGACACACACGGTATCGAGTCGAACACAAAAACTTCTAAAAATCATAACTTCCTTATACGAAGTTGGATTTTAGTGATTTTTATACTCACAGCTTCGTAATTATGATTACTACAACTTTCGTTTAGATCAATTATTCTAAATACCATTTTACCAAAAATGTTATTTTATCGTTTAACGATAAATTTAATATTAAGGTTTTCTACAAGTATTATATACTCGTAATATTTGTTCGCATAACATGTATACATTAAATAAATATTTATATAGTCTGTAACACGTACGATGAATTCTTATTTATTCATTAGAAATTATCATATTCAAGGTTTTTAGATTTATTCAAACAAAATGAATAACCTCTTAAACGTCTATCCGGAATTTGCAGGTGTTACGATACAACACACATAATCATCATACATATCATCCACTGTCACTCTTGCCACCACACATCTTGCCAAGGGCTACATACTTGTCTTTCATTCCATTCTTTTCCATAGCCATACGAGGCCAATGCTAATACTAACAACCGCATCATGAATAATTAATCATATGTAGTTGGGGTCAGATAGACAGTCGAACAGATGATCCTACTCCAGAGCAATAAATCAAAACAAGAACCATACAATAAGGCTTTAGACCAAGATTTCTCAAGTTATCCAACTTAAACTACATAAAACCCCTAGGGTATCCAATCAGTGATCAACCAATATTATCATTACTCTAACCAATCAGGACACCTAATTGTATTGTACAATCAACATGTAAGATCCTACCACTTTAGCATACCATGACACCAAGTGTCCTATACTGCACATACATAACAAGGATTTATCATAGTCAACTAGCATACATGTAATCTATCAGTACCCCTCGTCTATCGTAGAAAGGGTATAAAATGTCATATGTGACATAGTAAGAAGAATCACCTGAATCGAAAAATCGGAGAAGCATAGTAACACTCTCACTTCTTGCACCGATCAATCCTGTGAACCGAATAACACTAAATAAAGATAAATCCTCAATCAACAACCTAAATCCTTCAAGTTTGACCCAAGGTCAAACTGGTCAACGGTCAATGAAAGTCAACAAAATTCAACGGTCAACCAAATCAACGGCCACCACACCGTGGTAAGCTCTTTGCCATGTCGTGGCCGATACAGGAAAAAATAGTCAAGATTCCGAGCACCACCACGCTGTGGGCCTTCGTTGGCCTCAAAATGGGTTTTGGTAGAATGCCCTTATCTTCATTAAGAGCTTAATCCTTACAGATCAAAGCCTATAACTTCAGATCTGGTTCTTTTCATTGACTTAATGGATAAAGTTTCCAACGTTACCCATTAAAACATCACCACAAAGCAAGATCTACAATGCTAAGTCCATTAAGTCCTTCAAAGGCCAAGTCCTTGTGCATGGACTTAATATAACCCAAACATGGAACTTTTTCTTACTCCACAGAAATCCAAGAGCCTTGAAAATGCCATAATAAGCTATGGAGTTCCTCAAACTCCAAGAGCATTCATGAAAGGGACCAAAACCATCCATAAAGAGCATAATCTTGAATCAAAGAGAATAAAGGTCAAGATACAATCTTTATACCTCAAATGACTCAGGAATATGAAGAATATGATGGATCTAAGCTAGTTCGTTGCTTCCTTGCACCAAGATGGAGTTCTTTTTTCCTCAATCTTTACAAAACCATGAAAGAAAGCTCAAAACCAAGCCACCAAGTTTACAACCGTGGAAGGGAGGTTAGGGTTTCGAAAAGGAGGAATGGAGGATGAAGAGAATGCCTTAATCCAAGAGTTAAGGTCTTTAAATATGGGAGAAACCCTAAAATCTTGGACTTAGGCTGCAAGTGCTACCATGTCGTGGCCATCATCTTTCCACTTCGTGGCAGCCAGCCAGACATGCGTCTTCATTATTTAAGACGTAAATGAAGTGTCCCTGGGCATCAAGGATCTTGAAGCTAAAGTCCTCATAGGATCCTCATTGCCCGAGTAGATCGAGCAGGATCTATTGAATTATTTAAGAACCAGAAACAAGACATTCGCATGGAAACACAAAGATATGACAGGTATAGACAAGCGTATTATTACTCATAAACTTAATATTGATCCTTCTTTCAGACCAATACACCAAAAGAGAAGGAAGTTTGCACCTGAAAGGAAACAAATCATCCAAGAGGAAGCAGAGAAGCTCCTCAAAACAGGGATGATCACCTCAAAACAGGGATGATCAAGGAAGTAGAATTCCCAAGATGGCTAGCTAACGTGGTTGTTGTACAAAAGAAAAACAACAAATGGCGAGTATGTGTAGATTACATGGATCTTAACAAGGCTTGTCCTATGGATCCTTTCTCGCTACCGCATATTGACTCTATGATAGATGCGACGGCTTGCCATGAACTCATGTCCTTCATGGATGCTTCATCAAGATTCCAAAAAATCCAAATGGAACCATCTGACCAAGAACATATTCCATTCATAACACCAACAGGTATATATTGTTACACCGCAATGCCTTTTGGTCTTAAAAATGCAGGTGCGACATATCAAATGTTGGTGAATCGGATGTTCAAAGACAAGTTGGGGGACACCATGGAAGTTTGTATTTACGACATGGTAGTGAAGTCAATGAAAGCCGAAGATCACCTCAAAGACCTTAAGGAAGCATTTGACATCCTGGACGAATACAATATGTAACATTCCGAAAATACAACCCAAAAAATTTTGTTTGAAAACTTTACTAAACCATAATATCAAATATTAAAAGATAAATCCATGAGTCATGTATCTCAAAATGTCATAATAAATTTATCAAATCGAAACTAGTGTCAAGATCATATCAAAATATCAGAGTCTAACTCCCAGGATAAAAACTATGGTGTGTGCCATGCCATCATCCCGAGCCCTTCCTTTTGCTAGCTGAAGTACCTAAAACCAAAACTGAAACTGTAAGCACGAAGCTTAGTGAGCTCCCCCAAACTACCACATACCATACAATAACATATAAAGCAACTACTGGGCCTTGCCCACTGCATCAGACAGAAGTCCGAAAGCTGCATCGGACCGAAGTCCGGAGCTAACCAGGGCCTTGCCCTCTGCATCGGACCGAAGTCCGGAAACTACATCGGACCAAAGTCCGGAACTAACCAGGGCCTTGCCCTCTGCATCGGACCGAAGTCCGGAAACTGCATCGGACCGAAGTCTGGAACTATCCAGGGCCTTGCCCTCTGCATCGGACCGAAGTCTGGAAACTGCATCGGACCGAAGTCCGGAACTAACTGAACATAGCATGGAATAATCATAACTACTAGCATAAACACATATACTGCATACTGCATCGGACCGAAGTCCGGAACACATAACACAGAGACATGCTTGAATCACAAAGACATCAAGCACACTGAACTACTGCATCGGATCGAAGTCTGGAGCTACTGCTAACTAAACGGGTCGGCATTGTGGCCGTAGACCCGTTCCTACTGGAAGGGAACTCACCTTGTAACGCTAGCTGCTGAAATGCTAAGTCTGAAACTGGCTGTCTGCTGCTCCGGAACTCCCCGGCTACAAATCCCATAAACACTAAATCAGATACTGGTAAGTAATCTCAGGGTAAAATGACTATTTTACCCTCTGGTCAAAGTCAACAATCCGTTGACCTGACTCGCCGAGTTGGGTCGTCAACTCGTAAAGTCACAGCTCAAAATCATCAAGACTCGGCCAATCTCTATCAGAAACAATTCTATAGATATGATGTCTCTCACTCAAAGTACATTCCTTTGAACATCCTTCTTGCATAAAAGTTTCTAATCTAGACATAGATTCTTAATATCTAACTCCCAATATGGAAACATTTCCATATTTGGCATATGACAATTCATTCTTAATAGAATCTTATCTATTCATAATAATGTCATCCAATACCATACTTCCAACTACTCACAAGCGACCAATCCTCAGCGAGCTTTGGATCGTCCTTTGATAGTTGTTTAATTATTTTAGTCAAAACCGATTCTAGTCCTTTTTCCCTCTAAATGCGCTAGACATTTTGAAAATTTTAGAATGGTCAAATATTATAGCACTTGCAATCGATCCTATACCCGAAGCGTATGGAACACGATGCATAATGTCTTACATGAAGATATGATGCTTTATCCATCTTCTGCCATAATATTTTATGTGTCTCGTTCTTACAATTCGAACTATGAAGAGGGATGCCGTAATCATAATCGAAATTTAAGAACACACTATGTATCCTTTGACTAAATTTATTAAAATTTCTCAATCTAAGCTTTAGATTTTGAAACGAAGTACAATATTCTCTCCCTTAATTATAGCAAAACAACTATTCAACCCTTACGACTTTGCAAAGTATGACTCTTGTTTTCTATAATTAATATTGCTAACTTGCAATACTTGCCTTAATAATCATACAATCACAACATTTATGCTCCCACTATCATGATGATTATTATCATATAAGCATAACACTTATGCTCCCACTAGCTTTGACATGTTTTAGAAAACAACTGAACTTCCAGAAAACAATACTTATTGAATTTCTGAAGTTCATATTTCTAATACCTAATGCTTTGATAATCCTTTATCTAAGCTTCTTAAACTTATACACCTTTGCCTTAGATAGCTCAGATATGTGTCTAAACAATCCAGACTAATTGCCAAATCTCACAATCGAATTATGGAAAGGGATGCCGTAACCATAATAGAATTCGAGACTACAATTTCACAATCACTATCTTCTTAAAATCTCTCTTAGTGAAAGCATTTCCTCACAGTCATTTTCATGAAGGAGGGAATCTTATGACACTTAGATTTTAATGGTGTATGTGTTCCTATCCATGCGAATTTGTCAAAACCAAAGTTTGCGACAAATCCAAACTCATATGGACTGAACTTTCTTAATCTTGATTTCTTGCCTTATGGTAACACGAGTGCCCACCATGTCTTCCAAGTAGTTAAGCAGCTTACCCTTTCATATCAACGTACTTTTCATTGATCAAGGTGCTTGCCTTTTATGCGTTCAAATGAGAACTCATAGAACTCACATGCATAATTAACTTAATTGGAATGGGACAGAAACAAAATAATGTCAACACGATAGGTTGTAAACCTCAAGTCGTGTGCTAGTGATGATCGATAAGGTTTATTCTCGATTAGTTCTTGAAACTTTTCAAGACCATTAAGACTCCCACTAACTCCTTGACATATAAGATTCTTTTGTCAATAAACATTTCTCGACAAACAAATATTCAAGAGTTAGTGTAGTTTTTATCAAGACAAAACACTTCACTAAATTGGCCCTAGTTGGTCTTTGTCTTATCCAAGACATCACAACTTTCCAATTGTGCAAGAATAAGAAAACCTTTTCAAATTTCACATTTGATGAATGTTATAAACCTTCTTAAGACTTGTCACTCAATTCACAATCTTAACTCTAAGACTTGGTTTTGGAACGAAGTATGATTGACTTCTTGATTTAACCATTTCTTCAATTCTTGATTCCTCTTCTCAGACATACAATTGCACTAAGACTCACTTAGAGGATCAATTGAGATATGGTTCTTAATCATTAAGACCTATCATAAAACATAATAAAAAGGTACTCTCCCTTCTTCTTAGAATAGAGAAACTTTTATCTTTCTGCCTACTTGATTCTTCTTATTCGTTCTGCTATTTATTGAAACTCTTTCAATCAATTGAGAATTACACTTAATCTCATAAGTATAATCATATTTACTTAACCTTAGTAAATCATGACGAATATCTTTGTTACTCTTGTGGTGGACTTGATCAACAGACAACCTTGTGTACTCGATCTCCTAGTCCTTCACTTGACACTTTGTCAATGAATTAGTCTAATTTCCAAATATGAAATTTCTCATTCATCATGTAACCAAGTTGTATGATTCCAAGTTTCTGTCCAATTGAAACTTGGGCGATGAGAAACTTTCCCTATTTGGTAAATTCTTGACCTTTCCACAAATAACATAATTAAGAATCAAATCCATTATTGCTAATAATAGAAACTTACATCAATTTTTCATACACGCCATTGCAAGGATAAATAAATAATACAAAATCAAAATTTATATTATTGCGGAAAAATTTGTCCTTACAATGCAATTCAACTGAAAAACTATGTTGTTAAATATTCCTAAGCAATCTATTCTAACTCCAAGTTGTAGCTTAAGATTCTAATCTTCAAGTAATGCGATCGAAATCCATTTCTTCACGATTAGATTCCGCTCACTTCTTCCCTTAAGATTCCTCTCTTTTCTTCGATCCTACAAGACATCGAAATGTAATCTTATCACATTATGTATTAAGAATCTAGAATAGGAACTTAAAAGAGTTAGTTAATGGATTTTACCTAAAGTAGAGCCATACGTTTTGACTCTCCCATCTCTTAGATCTCTTAGGTAAATAGGGCAGCTTCGTCTCCAATGCCCCTTCTCTTGGCAATAAAAGCAAATTGACTCTTTTGGAACAACACACGGAACTACTTCTGACTTTGCCTTTCTCTTATGATCAAACTTTTCGATCATGGCATGCCTTTCGTTGCCATTGTCTATATCCATAGAGGTCTGGAAGGCAGATCCACCAATCAACTTTGCTTTTCCAGTGCGCCAAATCATTGCTGATTCAGCAGCAATAAGCATATAGGTGAGATCGATGAGGGTTACGTCGTGGTTCATCATATAGTACTCTCTTACGAACTCACTATATGAGTCAGGAAGTGACTGAAGAACCCAGTCAACAGCCAGCTCCTCACAGACAACAGACCCCAACATTCTTAACTTATCAATGTGCGACTTCATCTCTAGGACGTGTGCACACACTGACTTTCCTTCTTCATGTTTACTTGCCAAAAGGGCTTGAGTGAGTTTGAACTTTTCAACCTTTTGAACTTGTGGGTTAGGGAGAACAATAGGAGGAGGTGGAGGAAGTGAAGCATGATCTCGTGTTCCTCTATCGAATCGTGGAATATCATCTTCATGTGAAAAGCTTGTTCCACGGGATTTGGGAAGACCATAGTTGTCATACTTTGACATCTACAAAAAGGGAGAAAAATTCAAGTTAATTGATTGATTGAGTCCTTAATAAATCACCCAAATGAGATATTAAGGCTAGGTCCCAACACAATACTCTACAACTTGGGAGAGGGATGTCGTAACCCAAATTGCAGAACATTTGAAGGTAAGTGAATGACGATTCACTAACTTCTACCATGAAAAACGAAAAAGAAATTTAAGTTTTAAATCTATTGAAAATTCCTAGATCTTTTGAGATTCATTGAACATTTCAATGGCATGTTTAAATCTCGATATGCCCCTCGATTTGTGACTGGGATGCCGAGGATCACAAAACAGGGTGTGAATAACCATGCAAACTTACATGGTGCCCCCAATGTTACAGTCACCTATTCGATGTGCCGGTTAACCACACACGCTCCAACGAACTATGACAAACAATGAGTCACCCTTTGCTACCTTTGCTTAGTACCATTTAGTGTGCCGGTTAGCCACACACGCTCCACTAATGTCTTCGCAAGGGCACAAAGTGTAATTTCATGGAATTGCATCAATTCACTTTTGTCTAAAGTAACTAAGATTGGGAATTTTGTATAAGACATTTAGTTACTTAATACTTCATTATACTTTTAATGGAAAGGGTTTGCCATATCCTACCCGTTCGGCTAACGACCCTCTACTAGTCAAGAGTGTGGTGGGTAAGAGTGGATACCCATTCAATCGCCATTTTATAGGCAATTTCCTTAAACACCCCTTATAGACTAGCTTCGTGAATGAGGCCTACTAACGGTAAGACTGACTGTTTACTCATACATATATATAATACTAGACTTTTAATGTTATATATAGTATAGGGTGTATTTTACACTTTTAAAATACTAGGTGGTCTAATTTAATAAAACATACTTTTAATTTAATTAAATGTAAACCATATCACTATGGATTTATTAACTCTCTTTTAATTATACACTTAATTAATTTAATAAAACCATAAGGGTGTGATTTGAACTTTTCAAAAACAATACTAGGGTTTTAGAATCTAACATTTCTAAATTAAACTTTTAATCAACTTTTAAATTCCAAAACTTGAGGGCAAGTTTTGAAACATTTCAAAACATTAGGGTTTAGAATTTAAATATTTCAAATCAAACCTTTTAATCAAAATTTAAATTCCAAAACTTGAGGGCAAGTATTTGAAACATTTCAAAAACACAAGGATCAAATAGCAAATAATTTAAATTAAACAATTAATTTAATGATTATCTAAATTTGACCTAATTTCAATTTCTTGCAAGATAAGTTACACAATTAATACAAATAATTAATCTTTAATCATATAAGGAAGTTATTATCTAATCAATTGGTAATTATCTTTTGTTTAATCAAGGATATTCTCAAATATAAGATAAAATTCGAATATTAAAGACCCAAAACAATTAAGGCAAGTATCCTCAAGCAAAATAGCAAGAAATCCCGAAATCTGCTCTTACTGACGCTCGAACTCGCCGAGTTCCTCTATGGACTCGCCGAGTTGGAGCAACTCGCCGAGTCCACATTGGAACTCGTCGAGTTCATCAGTTAGGGAGCCAAAAAATCGATTTTGAAGCTTGAACAAATAACCAAGGCATCAATACAATAGAAACCAATCAAGTCTCTGATACCACTGATGGGTTTATGCCATAAGAACATCCTATGTGCTCATGCAAACCCTAATGCTTGGATCTAGGTTTCTCTATTGTACATGCATTCATCCAAGACTATAAACCCTAGATCTAGCATGTGATAATCAATATTAACATATGAATTAGGGTTTAGATCATACCTTAATTGTTATGTAGCAATAACAATCTCAAATCCTCCTTGTAATGGCTTTAGAAAGCTTAGAGTCACAAGTGTCACTCCTCTAATGGCTCACAAACACCAAGAGCAAGAGGATGAAGAATAAGGAAAGAGGAGGCTGCCCAAAACGTGTGGAAACCCTAGTGGAACTCTTAGCCACGTTTTTAGGGCTTAAGGGTACTATATATACATGTAGGCTATTAGGGTTTTCAACTAGGAAACCCTAATCTGACTGCTTAAGCCCTAAGCAGCCCATGGACCCTTTTAGAATATCCCTTGGGCCATTTCTAATGGGTTTCCCCATAGAATTCGTCCAACCTATTATTCCAAGGTGATCCATAGCCCAAATGCAATTATCTTATAATTACAGTTCCAGTCCCTTAAGTTTAATTAATCTCTTTTAGCCACAAAATTAATTATCAATTAATTCTTGACTAATATTAATTAAACAATATGATTTCTCCTTTAATATATTATTCTCATAATATATTAATAAATCATAATTAATCCTTTCTCTCCATAATTCATCCTATCAAGTTGCTTTGGTGAAGGCAACCCAAAAGGACCATGCACCATCGGGTCAAGTACATACCAAAATAGTTATGGACTTAGACACTAATCCAACAGTCTCCCACTTGGATAAGTCTAATAACTATTCTGCGTATGACTTCAGATCCTGATCTACAATCGTAGCTTTCAAAAACCGCTGTCAACTCTGATCCTATCAGAAGCGTGTCCTTTAGATAAGGGATCATATATTCCTCCATTCTAGATATCGTATAGACTGAGACATGGATTTAAATCATTCTCTCTGTCTATGTGTTGTTTCCCGATTTCCGATTTATGACGACTGACAACAGACTACAATTGAACACATCAAATTAGTCCCGGCTTGGCCAAGCGCTTAGTTGTCATCACTAAATCATCGAGGGGCCCACATATATCGCTTTCATCCTACTTTGGATAAAAGGAACGAATAAACTTTGATTCAATGCTTGCTTGCACTCACTTACCGAATCACACACAACAATATGTTTTATGACACCAAGTTACTGGTGCGTTTACATATTATCAATGTGTAACCGACTCACAAGATACAACTCACACATCTCGGTTTCAAGAATATAAGATATTATCGTCTCACCAGTCATTCGTGATAAAATCCATGAAGTGATCCAAGTGAGCGTGGGTTTAATCCAATGCTCAAATCATACTTATAAGCACTCATGAACGTTGCAGCAAACATTTGCTTATGTCTAATACACTTTAGACAATCTACAAACCAATTCATGACAGTCTTCATTCATACCTACTTCCAACATATGAACGATTGTGGACCATTCGAATAATTTGATTATTCTGAAATAATTTAATTATTCAGGAAGTCAAAACATGCAAAGTGAAACACAAGAATAATACTAATCCCATATGGCCCCAAACTCTGGGTATAAATAAAACATTTTATTTAATCACCATATTGATTACTCATTATTTGTTATTTCGGGTAATCAACTTCTTACTTAAATTATTACTACACTTGTCCCATGCTCTCAGCATGCACACAATGTTTACCTATGGTCCTTTCTTTGTGAAATAGATCAAATGAACACATTTCCAATCATATTCATTTCACAACTCCCAATCCTTATCACAAATGGTGTGCCTACCACGAAGACTTTGGCCACATGACGGAGGACTGCATACCCTACGAAAAGAAATCAGCTACATCCTTAGTAAAGGACACCTCAAAGAGATCCTTGGGAGAAAAAGAGAAAATCCAAGGAGAACAGCCAGGATGATCACAAGATCCCGGAGAAATCAGGATCCCCACCCTCTGACGCTAAGATAATTAATGTTATCTCAAGCGGATCTAAAATTTGTGGTACCTCTTATTCTTAGGCTAAAAGACACGCCAAGGTCTTTAAAATAGAAAAGGAGGATAAACCACGAAAGAATACCATGATTAGCAGTGAAAAAGAAATCACATTTGACGAGAAGGACAGGGAAGGAATTCAGGATCCTCACCATGACGGACTCGTGATAACACTGTAGATGGCCAAAGGAAAAAGACGTAAATGAAGTGCCCCTGGGCATCAAGGATCTTGAAGCTAAAGTCCTCATAGGATCCTCATTGCCCGAGTAGATCGAGCAGGATCTATTGAATTATTTAAGAACCAGAAGCAAGACATTCGCATAGAAACACAAAGATATGACAGGTATAGACAACAGTATTATTACTCATAAACTTAATATTGATCCTTATTTCAGACCAATACACCAAAAGAGAAGGAAGTTTGCACCTGAAAGGAAACAAATCATTCAAGAGGAAGCAGAGAAGCTCCTTAAAACAGGGATGATCACCTCAAAACAGGGATGATCAAGGAAGTAGAATTCCCAAGATGGCTAGCTAACGTGGTTTTCGTACAAAAGAAAAACAATAAATGGCGAGTATGTGTAGATTACATGGATCTTAACAAGGCTTGTCCTATGGATCCTTTCTCGCTACCGCATATTGACTCTATGATAGATGCGACGGCTTGCCATGAACTCATGTCCTTCATGGATGCTTCAGCAAGATTCCAACAAATCCAAATGGAACCATCTGACCAAGAACATATTCCATTCATAACACCAACAGGTATATATTGTTACACCGCAATGCCTTTTGGTCTTAAAAATGCAGGTGCGACATATCAAAGGTTGGTGAATCGGATGTTCAAAGACAAGTTGGGGGACACCATGGAAGTTTATATTTACGACATGGTAGTGAAGTCAATGAAAGCCGAAGATCACCTCAGAGACCTTAAGGAAGCATTTGACATCCTGGACGAATACAATATGTAACATTCCGAAAATACAACCCAAAAAATTTTGTTTGAAAACTTTACTAAACCATAATATCAAATATTAAAAGATAAATCCATGAGTCATGTATCTCAAAATGTCATAATAAATTTATCAAATCGAAACTAGTGTCAAGATCATATCAAAATATCAGAGTCTAACTCCCAGGCTAAAAACTGTGGTGTGTGCCATGCCATCATCCCGAGCCCTTCCTTTTGCTAGCTGAAGTACCTAAAACCAAAACTGAAACTGTAAGCACGAAGCTTAGTGAGCTCCCCCAAACTACCACATACCATACAATAACATATAAAGCAACTACTGGGCCTTGCCCACTGCATCAGACAGAAGTCCGGAAGATGCATCGGACCGAAGTCCGGAGCTAACCAGGGCCTTGCCCTCTGCATCGGACCGAAGTCCGGAAACTGCATCGGACCGAAGTCCGGAACTAACCAGGGCCTTGCCCTCTGTATCGGACCGAAGTCTGGAAACTGCATCGGACCGAAGTCTGGAACTATCCAGGGCCTTGCCCTCTGTATCGGACCGAAGTCCGGAAACTGCATCGGACCGAAGTCCGGAAACTGCATCGGACCGAAGTCCGGAAGTAACTGAACATAGCATGGAATAATCATAACTACTAGCATAAACACATATACTGCATACTGCATCGGACCGAAGTCCGGAACACATAACACAGAGACATGCTTGAATCACAAAGACATCAAGCACACTGAACTACTGCATCGGATCGAAGTCTGGAACTACTGCTAACTAAACGGGTCAGCATTGTGGCCGTAGACCCGTTCCTACTGGAAGGGAACTCACCTCGTAACGCTAGCTGTTGAAATGCTAAGTCTGAAACTGGCTGTCTGCTGCTCCGGAACTCCCCGGCTACAAATCCCATAAACACTAAATCAGATACTGGTAAGTAATCTCAGGGTAAAATGACTATTTTACCCTCTGGTCAAAGTCAACAATCCGTTGACCTGACTCGCCGAGTTGGGCCGTCAACTCGTCGAGTCCCTATCTTTCCTTCTACTCCCCTTCCCGACTCTACTCGTCGAGTTTAGCGAAGACTCGACGAGTTCTCCTTCTATAATAACATCAAGTCAACCTTATCTGGCTCGCCGAGTTGTATGAACAACTCGTCGAGTCCTCCTTCATCATATGAACACGTCCATTCTGTGACTCGCCGAGTTGTATAAACAACTCGTCGAGTCTGTTCTTACGGGTAAGGAGATTGCCTTGGACTCGCCGAGTCAGGGCGTAGACTCGCCGAGTCCCTCTACACTCAGATCCATGTCTTAACTCACTGATTCTTTACTCCACTCACTAACGGACTCGCTACTACTGAACAGGGAATCTAAGACTCGCGACCCGACTCGCCGAGTCAGAAGAACGACTCGCCGAGTCCTTTGCATGCAGTTTCTATTCAGTCGATTCTAATCAGTTTTAGTGCATCCAATTCATAGATCTGGGTTTCTGGGACAATCTGAACACGTAAAGTTGCTAACTTTACGTGTATCTATGATGCAATGAAGCAATAACACTCAAACTTGGCTATAATGGGGGTTACTTGTCTAGAACAAGGCCATGGCTGCCAAAAGGTGGCCTTCTTGAGCTCCTGGAACTCAAGAGAGGGTAGATCCGAGATATGGCTTGATTACAAAGCTTCATCACTAGGGATTTGGGGTTTTTGAGCTCAAAACCATCAATTTGGGGACAAACTAGATCTAGCAATACAATAACCAAGATGAAAGCTTTATTACCAGAAAGGATGGCCAAAGAGGAGTATAATCTGGATCTACTTCTTCTTCCTTGAGTTCTTCTACCTTCTCCTTCTTCTTCTTGCTCAACAATGCACCAAGATTCCTTCACAAGGGCAAAAATCACTCACACACACTTTAAGGAGGCTAGGGTTTCGGTAATAAGTCTCTGAGAGGTGAAGGAGGCTGGTTTTAATGGTGTTTAAATAGGGTACACTCCCTAAAACTAGGGCTTCCTCCAGACTGGCGGACTCGCCGAGTCCGGAATATGGACTCGTCGAGTCGCCACGCCTACTCCACGTGCTAACTCGCTGCTACTCGACGAGTTAGGGCCACTTACTCGTCGAGTAGCTTCTAAAATAAAAAGAAAAACAATGTTTTAAATGCATACCAGGAACGGGGCGTTACAATTCTCCCCCACTTATCTTAGACTTCGTCCTCGAAGTCTGCTGCTACTGGTCCTGAAAATAACTCCGGATAGTGCCCCCTCATCTCTTCCTCAGTCTCCCACGTCCACTCTGAACCCTTCCGGTGCTGCCACTGCACCTTCACTAACTGAACCACCTTGTTCCTCAAGGTCTTCGTCTTCCGATCTAAGATCGCAACTGGTCTCTCAATATAATTCAGGCTGCTATCAACCTGAATATCCTCCAATGGTACCACTGCTGACTCATCCACCAAACACTTCCGTAACTGAGAAACGTGGAAAGTGTTGTGGATCTGGCTAAGCTCTGCTGGAAGATCCAAACGGTAGGCAACCGACCCACCCGGGCTAAAACCCTAAAGGGACCAATGAACTTGGGGCCCAGCTTGCCCCTCTTCCGGAACCCGATGACACCCTTCCAAGGTGACACTTTTAGGAGGACCATGTCACCCACCTGAAACTCCAAGTCCGAACGCCTCCTGTCGGCGTAACTCTTCTGCCGACTCAGCTCAGTCTGCAGTCTGCTACGGACCTGCTGGATCAACTATGTGGTCTTGAGCACCACCTCAGTGCTCCCGATGACCCTCTGACCGACCTCGCCCCAATAAATCGGGGTCCTACAATTCCTCCCGTAAAGCATCTCGAAAGGAGGGCGGTCAATACTGGTGTGGTAACTGTTGTTATACGAAAATTCCGCTAATGGAAGATACGTATCCCAACTGCCACCAAAATCTAGAACACATGCCCGCAACATGTCCTCGAGAGTCTGAATCGTCCTCTCGCTCTGCCCGTCCGTCTGAGGGTGGAAAGCGGTGCTGAAGTGAAGACGAGTCTCCATCTCATCATGAAACCGCTTCCAAAACCTGGAAGTGAACCGGACGTCTCTATCTGATACTACTGATACAGACACTCCATGCCGTGCCACTACCTCGCGCACATAAATATCGGCTAGCTTTTCGGCCGATATGCTCTCCTGAATCGGTATGAAATGCGCGCTCTAAGGTCAGCCGATCCACGATGACCCAAATCGAATCAACTCCACGTGCGGTCCTGGGAAGCTTAGTGATGAAATCCATAGTGATATCCTCCCATTTCCACACGGGAATGTCTAACGGCTGCATCTTGCCGTGGGGCCTCTGATGTTCCGCCTTGACCTTCCTGCAGGTCAGGCATCTCTCCACATACCAAGCTACGTCCCGCTTCATGCAGGGCCACCAATAATCGGGTCGAAGATCTCTGTACATCTTCGTCGCCCCTGGGTGGATGGAGAACCGAGACTTGTGGGCCTCATCCATCAACACCTACCGTACTCCTCCCCAGTACGGTACCCAAACTCTCCCATGAAGGGTCAACAATCCTCGACTGTCATAGTCAAAGGAAGCTACTCGGCCAACAATCCTCTCACACTTCTGCCTCTCCTCCTTCAGGCCCTCAACCTGTGCCTCTCTAATCTGCTCCAACAATGGAGTAATCACTGTCATCCTCAGATAAATATTCCTGATCGGTGCAGCTACCGCCTTGCAGCTCAGGGCGTCGGCCACTACGTTGGCCATGCCCGGATGATAAAGGATCTCACAGTCATAATCCTTTACCACGTCTAACCATCGGCGCTGCCTCATGTTCAGATTCGGCTGATCCATGAGGTACCTCAAACTCTTGTGATCCGTGTAAATGATACACCGGACCCCATAAAGGTAATGTCTCCAAATCTTGAGGGCGAACACCACCGCCCCCAGCTCTAAATCGTGCGTCGGATAGTTAGCCTCGTGAGGCTTCAACTATCTAGAGGCATAAGCTATCACATGCCCTCGCTGCATCAACACTGCTCCCATACCTGTGATCGAAGCATCACAGTAAACTACAAAATCCTCTTCTCCCTCTGGCAGGGTAAGAATCGGCGCCTCGCACAATCTCTGCCTGAGGGTCTCAAATGCTGCTTGCTGCTCAGGCCCCAAACGAAACACCACCGACTTCTTGGTCAGTCGGGTGAGTGGAAATGCTATCTTGGAGAAATCCTGGATGAATCTTGTAACAAATCTTTATTTCAAACCTATGTAATAATATAGGTCAATTTGTATTTCTTTTTAAATAATAAAGAGAAATTTTAGCATATTGTGTATATTTACATAATTGACCCTCAAAAATAAATTATTTAACAATCTCAATTGGGATGAACCAAGTGATAGAGATTGTAACAAGGTTTCCAAAAACATAAAGAACACTAAAATCCGAGTTATAACAAAGAAGTTATGACCAATCGAAAATCCGCGACAAAACCGGCAAAACACTGTTCAGTATAAAAACTGAATTTTCAATAAAAGGCTTTTTAGCCTTAACAATCTAAATGAAAGTTGTAGGTTATGTTAAACCGAGAACTTTCATAAAAAGAACGGCAAAATCTGACTTCGTATGAGGAAGTTACGATTTTTCTAAGTTTCAGTATAGCAGTGTACAACTAAAAACTCGAAATAAAGATCGAGTGATTTTTAGCCAACACAACCTAAACGAGAATTGAAGGTCTCGTCGATAGTAGTACAACGGTAAAAAGACAGACAAAAACGGACGTCGGATTAAGAAGTTATGAATTTTTAACGGATTCCCGTCCCGGTCTGTTTAAAATAATAATATTAAAAATAGATCAAAATTAGCCGACGAAGTCTAAACGAAAGTCGTAGAGTATGATTTTACCTACGCGTGCATATAAAGAACGCCAAAAACGGAGCTTGTATGCGAAAGTTATGATTTTCGCAAGTTTTTGGCACAAAAATAAAGAAAAATAGAAAAACCGAGCAATTTCGCATGACACGTCATCCTCGCACGTGTCGGCTGCTGATTGGAGCGAAGCATAGCGTGGCACCTTCTGATTCGACCAACTACGCGGTCCAGTCATCTTCGGACAACCTCGCATGAGACACACCGGAGACACCCCGGACATCACCCTCGGATGCTCCTCGGACGCCCCCTTCGCACGTGCCCTTCTCCTATTGGACCGAAGTCCGGTCCAGTCCGAACCTGCCATCTGCGAGCCTGCTGTCCGAAATGAGCCCATTCTTTCGCCACCTGTCTGACACGCGTCAGCCTCGCATGGCCTCGGGTCCGAAGCTTCGACCTATGTATAAGGCATGCGAGGGTTCCGAAATAATTTACATTTTTCACCCTAAATTTCACTCTCTTTCATATTTTCCACTCCCATAAGCTTATATACAACCCCTAAAGCCCCGATATCAAGTCTCGAACCCTAAGCAAGCCTCGAAGCCCCGAGATTCCCGAGAAGTTCACCTCTCTCCTATCGAAACTCTGCCCGATTTGAGCCGGTTTCTCGGCAAATAAACCCCTTTTCGTGAAATGAAACTCTGTCCGATTCACCACCTATCAAGTGAGTACATACCCCCGTATTTTCATAATTTCTACTGTTTTAAGGGGGGGGGGGAATACAAGCATAACACAAGAACTTTGTGTTATAAAATCATGATTTCAAATCATGATAAAACGACATTAAATCATTAAAAATACTCAAAACATTAAACTCTTTTATCATCTTATATTTTTCCCCAAAATTCATGTTTATATATATATATATATATATATATATATATATATATATATATATATATATATATATATATATATAACTAAGATTTAAAAGGCTTAGGACTGATAACTCATTCCGGGTCCTTTTCCTTGTTTGGATGTGGGCTTATAGTACCGGTTATTTGTCCGAGTGTCGTTTAAATTTTACTTATATATATAAAATTGTATATGAATATAATAGTTATTTCATCATTTTAACTACCTTTGTAACATGCTGAGCAAGGGATTACATGCAAACATGGTTAAATACACATTCAGAAAGTACATATAAATTATAATAGGTATAATTTATACATAGAACAATAATTCATGATTCAAGTATACTAGAATACACAGTCTTACAAGAAACAAGGGTTTTGATACAGAACAAATCAAGGGTTTACACTTATCAAATATATGTTAGAAATTCTAATTCAAGAACATACTGTCAGTCATTTATTTCAGAATGATTGGGTTTTGATTCAAGAACATACTGTCAATCATTTATTTCAAAATGATTGGGTTTTCATAACTAATATACATGTAACGTTTATATGCTTTTTATGAGACATTCAATTCAGGTTGTTTAATTCATTTTAGACAATATAGGAAAAGTCCTGACATTATAACCAGAATCTCCAGCCGGGGATCGAAACAAGCGTGTGTAGATCTATATCGGGATTGACAACCCCGCACTCAGGCTGCTAGCTACAGTCAGGCTTACAAGCCGATGAGTGGCAATTGTTATCATCAGTTTAAACGCCCACAAAGCGTTTGTTTCAGGCCATCCGTCATAGTATGGTTATAATAACTCATTAAAAATATATTAACAATACGTTAGTGTATAAACAACTAAACGAAAGTACACCTTCAAAGTACTAGTTTAAGGAATACAAAATACAATGGTTCAATACAGTTTTCAATAACAGCTGGTGGAGCCAGGCACACTCTCAGATACAAGTTTTCATAAAGGAATACAAATACAAAACATTAATACAAAGAGAACGGTTTTATGGGAATAAAACTACTTTTCATATACAAAAGAAAATATAGGATTTTCTGGAACAATTTACAAATACAAGATACATAGACATTCTTTAAACATAAACACTTATGCACTCACTCAACTTTATGTTGATACTCTCTTTTCAAATTACTTGTATTTTCAGGGAAATAATACACAGGTACTCCCCGAGCTTTTTGAGAAGATGGAGCTATGTTGAGTCATATCTTCTTTTGTATAACTATATTTTGGTTCAATATACAATGATTGAACACATGTAAATACTTATACCTCTTAAATACAATGGTTGTTTGTACTTTGATTACTATGATGCATGTGTTGTGATACTACAATTGAAGTCCTCCACCCCCGGACGTTTCCGCCGTCTGGTTTGGGGGTGTGACAAATCTCCTAAGTACCCTGCCAGTCCTAGGAAGCTCCGAATCTCAGATGGAGACCTCGGGACCTCCCATTGCATCACGGCCTCTATCTTGGCCGGATCTACTAGTATACCTTTCTGGTTGACGAGGTGTCCAAGGAACTGCAACTCGCGCAACCAGAACTCGTACTTGGAGAACTTCGCGTAAAGTCTCTCCCTCCTTAGCGTCTCTAGCACCTCTCTCAGGTGCTCCTCATGCTGCTCCTGAGTCTTGGAATAAACCAAGATGTCATCAATGAACACTATCACTGAACGATCCAACATCGGTCTGCATACGCGATTCATGAGATCCATGAATGCGGCTGGAGCGTTGGTGAGCCCGAACGGCATCACCACAAACTCATAATGACCATAGCGGGTCCTAAAAGCGGTCTTCTGCACATCCTCTTCCCTGGCCCGCATCTGGTGATATCCTGACCGTAGATCAATATTGGAGAACCAAGATGCTCCCTGAAGCTGGTCAAACAAATCGTCTATCCTTGGGAGTGGGTAACGGTTCTTCACCGTTACCTTGTTCAGCTCCCGGTAATCTATACACATACGATGCGACCCATCCTTCTTCCTCACGAACAGGATCGGGGCTCCCCATGGTGAACTACTCGGCCTGATGAAACCCTTGTCTAGCAGCTCCTGCAGCTGCATAGACAACTCCTGCATCTCTGGAGGAGCCAGCCGATATGGTGCCTTGGCAATCGGAGCCGCACCCGGAACCAGGTCAATCCGAAACTCGACATGTCTTTCCGGAGGTATCCCAGGCAAGTCCTCCAGGAATACGTCCGGATACTCTCGCACTACTGGTACATCGTCAACTGTCACCTTACCCTTCTCCCAGGCATCTATAACATAGGCGATGTACCCTGCGCAACCCTGCTGAACGTAGCGCCTCGCTCTCGCTGCTGAACAAAGAACTGGTCCGCGCTGTGGCCTCTCGCCCTGAATCACTAACTCTCCCCCACTAGGAGTACGAACCCTCACTAACTGCAGCTCACAATCAATCACTGCCCCATTGGGGCTCATCCAATCCATACCCACTATAACCTTATTCCCTCTCAGGGCAATAGGAACCAAGTCCACTGAAAACTGCTCATCAAATAACTGCAGCGAACACCCCCTATGCACTCTCGCGACCCTGGCGGTCCTGTCATCAGCTATCTCAACCTCGAGTGGACAATCCAGCTCCCCCGGAGCTCTACTAAACCTCTTGCTAAGCGCAAGTGAAACAAATGATCGGGTGGCCCCCGAATCAAACAATATTGTAGTTGAAATGCCGTTCACTAAGAACGACCCTATACGAAAACATATAACTATGAGAAACAAACAATATCAATTAAGAGACAAGAGGAAAAATACATACCCGTCACCACATCAGGAGTCGCTCGCGCCTCCTCTGCTGTCATCTGGAAAGCTCTACTCTTCGCCACTGGCGCCTCACCCCGGCCCTGACGGCCATCTGTAATTTGCCCAAACTCCCTATACCAGATGCCGCCTCTGGCTTCATCTTCTTCTCCATCTCCAAATCTATCTCTCTCTCTCTCGAGCCCTCGCAATCATATCATCCAGCGTTTTACAGCTGGACCGGCTCACAAACTGGCGAATATCACTCTGCAACATCTCATGATAACGGGCCTTCTTCATTTCCTCATCAGCTGCGTACTGAGGAACGAGAAGAGCCCTCTCCCTGAACTTGGCGGTAATCTCCGCCACTGTCTCTGTAGTCTGGGTAAGATCCTGAAACTCCCTAGCTAACTGCTGCACCTCAATAACCGGTGCAAACTCGGCTCTGAACCTGGTAGTAAAATCAGCACAGGTCATCGCATCAAGAGCTGCGTCATCTCCGATAACATGCCCAATCTCCTCCCACCAATCTCGTGCCTTATCCTTCAGAAGACAGGATGCTAGTCTGACCTTATCCCCCTCGGGACATCTGCTGGTGCGGAACGCATTGGCGACATACGCCAACCACCTAGTACTCGCAATGGGATCCCGTGCCCCATGGTAGTCTGGAGCTCCACAAGCCCGGAACTCCCTGAAGGTGAGTGTGCGCGGCCCCATCATGGCCGCCACCTCAGCACGGAATGTGCTCAACCTCTCGTCCATCAGCTCTAAAATACCCTCCTTGATCGAACAAAAGATCACAGGAGTCTGCTCAAGTATGGTGCGAGTAACCTCTGAAGAGAGGAACTCCCTGGTCTGCTCATCTAGATGCTCGGCCCCCGAGCCTGATCCTGATCCCTCGCCGGCTCCTGAACTGCCGACTGCTGGCCTAGGGCGTAAAACCACCATTCTGAAATCACATCATGATAAACGTCAGAAACACTGATATATCTCGAGGGATCGCTACTACTTACAAGTTCCCTGGTCTCATCTCAGCCTTCCTTGGTTCAAGTACGGATCCTCTGCTTTCAGTAGTACGGGCCCATACTACCTTCCACATCTATCCGTACTTTCCTCAAGAACTGCCTTGATCCCACCAAGTCACTTCTACTGCTACTGATCTCTGCTACTCTCATCCTAGGCTTGCCCTAGGGAAATCTATGACTCCACCCAACCCAGTGCTCAGCTGCTGAAGGCCTCCTTGTAATGCCACTTAGCCATCACCTGAATACCATCACATGTGACGAGGCTCAGATAATCCTTTGAGTAAAAGACTCGTCCCTACAACGGTTAGACTCAGACAAGAGCTGCGCAATAGGGCCAAATCCGACACTCTGAGATTATTCAACCCTGATCACATGTGACGTGACGTATTCACCTAATGGCTAACTCCCATCACTCCGAGTCCTACAAAGCACTAAGCAAGCAGCATTCAGACACAGGAAACTACTCAAGCAATTCTATCCTCATAACAAGAAACTGTACTAGCATACAATGCTATGCTCATACTATCAGGCATAACCTAAACAGGCTATCCTACTGTTGTCTACTCAATACTAGCATGCAATTCTCATAAAGCTGAGACACATATAACAGGCACATAAGGCATCCTCCTAGATCCTTAGTCCTATTCTAGCATGCTGTTCTACTGAAACTGAAACTGATAATCATAACATAAACTTGTATGGGTAATTTGAGAGTACTTACTTGAGCTCGGCTGATTGCATGCACCACACCCTTTTTCTTTTCAAAGTTCTTTTCTTTCAAAAAAAATACTTTTTACTTTTCTAAAACTATTTTCTTTTGAAAACTTTATACCACTTCCTTAGTTTGAGTTCAGACACACCCGAAATTGTGCCCGAATCCCTCAAACCAAGGCTCTGATACCAACTTGTAACACTCCGAAAATACAACCCAAAAATTTTTGTTTGAAAACTTTACTAAACCATAATATCAAATATTAAAAGATAAATCCATGAATCATGTATCTCAAAATGTCATAATAAATTTATCAAATCGAAACTAGTGTCAAGATCATATCAAAATATCAGAGTCTAACTCCCAGGCTAAAAACTGTGGTGTGTGCCATGCCATCATCCCGAGCCCTTCCCTTTGCTAGCTGAAGTACCTGAAACCAAAACTGAAACTGTAAGCACGAAGCTTAGTGAGCTCCCCCAAACTACCACATACCATACAATAACATATAAAGCAACTACTGGGCCTTGCCCACTGCATCAGACAGAAGTCCGGAAGCTGCATCGGACCGAAGTCCGGAGCTAACCAGGGCCTTGCCCTCTGCATCGGACCGAAGTCCGGAAACTGCATCGGACCGAAGTCCGGAACTAACCAGGGCCTTGCCCTCTGTATCGGACCGAAGTCTGGAAACTGCATCGGACCGAAGTCTGGAACTATCCAGGGCCTTGCCCTCTGTATCGGACCGAAGTCCGGAAACTGCATCGGACCGAAGTCCGGAACTAACTGAACATAGCATGGCATAATCATAACTACTAGCATAAACACATATACTGCATACTGCATCGGACCGAAGTCCGGAACACATAACACAGAGACAGGCTTGAATCACAAAGACATCAAGCACACTGAACTACTGCATCGGATCGAAGTCCGGAACTACTGCTAACTAAACGGGCCGGCATTGTGGTCGTAGACCCATTCCTACTGGAAGGGAACTCACCTCGTAACGCTAGCTGCTGAAATGCTAAGTCTGAAACTGGCTGTCTGCTGCTCCGGAACTCCCCGGCTACAAATCCCATAAACACTAAATCAGATACTGGTAACTAATCTTAGGGTAAAATGACTATTTTACCCTCTGGTCAAATTCAACAATCCGTTGACCTGACTCGCCGAGTTGGGCCGTCAACTCATCGAGTCCCTATCTTTCCTTCTACTCCCCTTCCCGACTCTACTCGTCAAATTTAGCGAAGACTCGACGAGTTCTCCTTCTATAATAGCATCAAGTCAACCTTATCTGGCTCGCCGAGTTGGACAACTTGTCGAGTCCTCCTTCATCATATGAACACGTCCAGTCTGTGACTCGCAGAGTTGTATGAACAACTCGTCGAGTCTGTTCTTACAGGTAAGGAGATTGCCTTGGACTCACCGAGTCAGGGCGTAGACTCGCCGAGTCCCTCTACACTCAGATCCATGTCTTAACTCACTGAGTATTTACTCCACTCACTAACGGACTCGCTACTACTGAACAGGGAATCTAAGACTCGCGACCCGACTCGCCGAGTCAGAAGAAGGACTCGCCGAGTCCTTTGCATGCAGTTTCTATTCAGTCTATTCTAATCAGTTTTAGTGCATCCAATTCATAGATCTGGGTTTCTGGGACAATCTGAACACGTAAAGTTGCTAACTTTACGTGTATCTATGATGCAATGAAGCAATAACACTCAAACTTGGCTATAATGGGGGTTACTTGTCTAGAACAATGCCATGGCTGCGAAAAGGTGGCCTTCTTGAGCTCCTGGAACTCAAGAGAGGCTAGATCCGAGATATGGCTTGATTACAAAGCTTCATCACTAGGGATTTGGGGTTTTTGAGCTCAAAACCATCAATTTGGGGACAAACTAGATCTAGCAATACAATAACCAAGATGAAAGCTTTATTACCAGAAAGGATGGCCAAAGAGGAGTATAATCTGGATCTACTTCTTCTTCCTTGAGTTCTTCTACCTTCTCCTTCTTCTTCTTGCTCAACAATGCACCAAGATTCCTTCACAAGGGCAAAAATCACTCACACACACTTTAAGGAGGCTAGGGTTTCGGGAATAAGTCTCTGAGAGGTGAAGGAGGCTGGTTTGGGGCTATAATGGTGTTTAAATAGGGTACACTCCCTAAAATTAGGGCTTCCTCCAGACTGGCGGACTCGCCGAGTCTGGAATATGGACTCGTCGAGTCGCCACGCCTACTCCACGTGCTAACTCGCTGCTACTCGACGAGTTAGGGCCACTGACTCGTCGAGTAGCTTCTAAAATAAAAAGAAAAACAATGTTTTAAATGCATACCAGGAACGGGGCGTTACACAATATGAAGCTGAACCCACTCAAATGTCACTTTGGAATGAATTCAGGCAAGTTCCTTGGATACATGGTAACCAAAAGAGGGATAGAAGCAAGCTCGGAACAGATCAAAGCAATCATGGAATTAAGATCCTCATCTTCAAAAAAGGACATCCAAAGGCTAACCGGAAGAGTAGCAGCACTCAACAGGTTCATTTCAAGATCCTCAGTAAGGTGAAAGCCTTTTATGATATCTTGAAAAAGAACAAGAAATTTGAGTGGAAGGAGGAACACGAGAAAGCCTTCCGGGAACTCAAAAAATATCTAAGCTCTGCTCCGCTACCGGTGAAGCCTATAGAAGGAGAACCACTTATTCTCTACCTCTCAGTATCCTCAAACGCGGTAAGTGCCGTTCTGGTCAAGGATCTTAACGGATATTAACATCCTATCTACCATGTAAGTAAAAGTCTCCTGGATCCAGAAACCAGATACTCTCACCTCGAAAAATTAATTCGTGCCTTAGTAACTGCTTCTACTAAATTAAGACACTATTTTGAAACACACACTATACATGTAAAAACTAACTATCCTATCAAGAATGTCATGAGAAAACCAGAAATGTCAGGAAGGATGGCAAAATGGTCGGTGAAATTAAGCACATTTGACATCAGATACGAATCAAGATCTACCATAAAATCACAAGAATTAGCAGACTTTTTTGCTGACCTTAGTGATAATCTACAAAACGAAGTGGACATGGAAGCCAAGCAACTCCTAGAAGATGAACATCTGGGAAAATGGACGTTGTTCACAGATGGAGCTTCGAATCAGATAGGAACAGGCCTAGGGATCATACTAAAGTCGCCACAGGGGGACATCATACCCGAGGCAGTTAGTTGTGCATTCAACACTACCAACAACGAAGCAGAATACAAAGCACTCATCATGGCACTACAATTAGCTAAGGACCTTCAAATCAAGGATCTTCAGGTATTTATTGATTCTTTATTACTAACCAATCACTACAATGGATCTTATGCAGTGAAAGGTGAAAATTAGCATTATACCTAGAGATCCTCAAAACGTTAGCCTCTAATTTTGAAAACATTAGCCTAACCCAAGTTCCCAGAGAGGAAAACACAGAAGCACATGCATTAGCCAATTTAGGATCCTCCCTTAGGATCCCACCAGAGACGAAGATTCCTATAACCCACATAATAACCCCAGCCACAGAAACCCTCTCCGACAAATCAGAAGATCCTAAGCATCCGACAAGCATAGAAGCTATTGAAGATCCCGACCCTAGGATCCTTTCTCAAAGGGATCTCGACGAACAAGATCCTTGAAGAAGTCCGCGATCATGGACCCACACCATTATGGACTATCTCCAAAATGGCACAATCCCGACAGAAGAAAAAAGCGAAAGAGCATTCAGAACGAGAGTCTCAAGATTCGTGTTAATCCAAGGTAAACTTTAGAAAAAATCTATGGCAGGTCCATACCTTAGATGCTTGGAAGATCCCGAAGCTGCAGAAGTCATAAAGGATATACAAGAAGGAGATTGTGGCAATCACACCGGGGGCATATCCTTATGCTCCAAAATACTAAGAACATGATACTACTGGCCAACCATGAAGAAAGACTCATTTATACATGCTCAAAAGTGTGATGCTTGCCAAAGACACAAAAACATCCTGCTTCAACCGGAAGAACCTCTACATCCTATTATCTCCCCATGGCCATTCATGAAATGGGGGATGGATATAGTAGGAAAACTACCAGTAGCCTAGGAGGAAAAGTCTTCTTGCTGGTGATGATTGATTACTTCTCCAAATAGATCGAAGTTGAAGCTTTTGTCCAGGTAAGAGACAAAGAGGTAGTATCATTTATTTAACGTAATATCATGACCACGTTCGGGATCCCGGCTGAATTTCATATGCGACAATGCATCCCAATTTATTAGCAAAAGGACAAGAGACTTTTGCACAAGCTGAGGGATCAAAATGATAATGTCCACTCCTGTTCATCCCCAAGCTAATGGTCAAGCGGAGTCCAGCAACAAAATCAAAGTTAACAATTTGAAGAAAAGGCTGTACAAAAAGAAGGGAAGATAGGCAGAAGAACTTCCTTTCGTTTTGTGGGCAGATAGAACCACTTCCAAAATGACCACAGGTCAGACCCCTACTCTTTGGTGTTTGGGAAAGAAGCAGTAATCCCTACTGAAGTAGTGATCCCGACGGCAAGATACTTGCTGCAAGACCAAGAGAACAACGACATGATCCTAGCACAGGATCTTGACACTATTGACGAGCTTAGGGATCTTGCCAAAATACGCATTGCTGCTCATCAACAAAGAATCACCAAGGCTTACAATAGGAATATATGGGTCAGAAGGTTTTAAAAAGGAGACTTTGTATTAAGGAAAACATTCCAAAACACCAAGGATCCTAGTCCAGGAAAATTGGCTCCAAAATGGGAAGGAGCATATCTTGTAGATGCTGAAGCAGGAAAAAGGAGCATACCGGCTAGCAACACTCTAAGGAGACGTTCTGCCAAGATCCTGGAATGCTATACAACTCAAAGCATACTACATGTAAGTAGGATCTAATGATCCACAACAAAACCAAGGTACACCTGTTCTTTACCTTAAAACTTTTATTATTACTGATTTTATCCTCGAATACATTACTAACTTAAGCATCGGAGGGGCGTTAGCTAGACTAACGCCCACCCCTAACTAATGTTTGCGATACAGAACAACGTACGGTTAAGGATCCTCAAGAGTGAAGATACTTAAACATCAGGATCCTTACAATCGAAGATCCTAGAACATCTGGATCCTCAACTTTGAACATCCTGAAACACAAGGATCTTGACACGTGAAGATCTCAATACTTGGTAAAATCCATTATATTTAACAATGTAATATATAAACTATCATGTACACAAGCTAGAGACTGATCATCTCTCCCACGCTTAAGGGTACTTAATCCCCTCTAAGGTTTAAAGACCTAATTACCTCTTTCATATAAACTAAGGTTTATGCACCTCGCTTGGACGCATGATATCGAACTTTGGGATACGGGTAAGGGGATCATTTCACGATTCAATGGCTTGGCAACCCTCTTATCTTTGAACACAAGTTGAGATCCTTAAGGTTTATAACATTTTCATGTTATCCAGAAATCGGGATCCTACCCCAGTGATTACTAAAGGTTTATAACATTTTCATGTTATCCAGAAATCGGGATCCTACCCCAGTAACTACTTAAGGCTTATAACATTTTTGATTGGGATTTTGCCCTATAAATTACATCAGGTCTATAACATCTTCATGTTATCACACGTTGGGAATTTTCCCCAGAGAATACAGTCGAATTGCATTTTCATGTTATCTATCCAATGAATTACATCACAAGTTGGGATCCTCCCCAGAAAATAACATTAACATGTTACCTATTTTGTCAAAGTCTATAATCTAAACAGGTTATCCTAAGGAGAAATTTCCCTTACGATATCTAAGATCCTTATTTTTTTAGGATCTCTGACAGTAAGAATCCTTGCCCCTAAGGATCCTCATCGACCTTCGTTGGTAAGGGACCTCATTCTCAGCAGTGAACAAACGTTCTCTCCTAATTTGGAATTTATCCTCAGTAAAATCTAAAATTCAAAGACTCATGAAGCTTAAAGAGAAACTCTAAGACAATCAGGTTCCATCTTTCCTTAACTTTGAAGTTTTAAAATCAAGGATCCTAAACCAATCGCTGACTTATGAACTTTCGTCACTTCGGAGTCATTCGCTATTTTGATATCTTCACAGTAGTTTTAAAAGCATATTAAAAACTCTTAAGAGTTACAAGTTAATCACTAAACTTCTAAAAGAAACTTTTAGATTACTTAACAAAGTCAGTTATTGTTATTTTTTAACTAATCCTTATCAGGCCATTTTGTTTTAAAAATTATTCACTCTTTTTAGGATCCTAACCATGCAAAGACCTTAGTATTATATTATGCAGGAAACGTAGAAAGACGAAAGAAAGATCAACCATTAAATTCAAAACAAAAAGGCCTACAGCCTTACAAGAGTCATGAGTCAAAAGATTATGCTACCCTAATCACCTAAAAGGCCGAGACCTTATCCTGGTCTGATGGGTTTAGGCCATAAGAACATCCTATGTGCTCATGCAAACCCTAATGCTTGGATCTAGGTTTCTCTATTGTACATGCATTCATCCAAGACTATAAACCCTAGATCTAGCATGTGATAATCAATATTAACATATGAATTAGGGTTTAGATCATACCTTAATTGTTATGTAGCAATAACAATCTCAAATCCTCCTTGTAATGGCTTTAGAAAGCATAGAGTCACAAGTGTCACTCCTCTAATGGCTCACAAACACCAAGAGCAAGAGGATGAAGAATAAAGAGAGAGGAGGCTGCCCAAAACGTGTGGAAACCCTAGTGGAACTCTTCGCTACGTTTTTGGGGCTTAAGGGTACTATATATACATGTAGGCTATTAGGGTTTTCAACTAGGAAACCCTAATCTGACTGCTTAAGCCCTAAGCAGCCCATAGACCCTTTTAGAATATCCCTTGGACGATTTCTAATGGGTTTCCCATAGAATTCGTCCAACCTATTATTCCAAGGTGATCCATAGCCCAAATGCAATTATCTTATAATTACAGTTCCAGTCCCTTAAGTTTAATTAATCTCTTTTAGCCACAAAATTAATTATCAATTAATTCTTGACTAATATTAATTAAATAATATGATTTCTCCTTTAATATATTATTCTCATAATATATTAATAAATCATAATTAATCCTTTCTCTCCATAGTTCATCCTATCAAGTTGCTTTGGTGAAGGCAACCCAAAAGGACCATGCACCAGCGGGTCAAGTACATACCAAAATAGTTATGGACTTAGACACTAATCCAACAGTCTCCCACTTGGATAAGTCTAATAACTATTCTGCGTATGACTTCAGATCCTGATCTGCAATCGTAGCTTTCAAAAACCGCTGCCAACTCTGATCCTATCAGAAGAATGTCCTTTAGATAAGGGATCATATATTCCTCCATTCTAGATATCGTATAGACTGAGACATGGATTTAAATCATTCTCTCTGTCTATGTGTTGTTTCCTGATTTCCGATTTATGACGACTGACAACAGACTACAATTGAACACATCAAATTAGTCCCGGCTTGGCCAAGCGCTTAGTTGTCATCACTAAATCATCGAGGGGCCCACAGATATCGCTTTCATCCTACTTTGGATAAAAGGAACGGATAAACTTTGATTCAATGCTTGCTTGCACTCACTTACCGAATCACACACAACAATATGTTTTATGACACCAAGTTACTGGTGCGTTTACATATTATCAATGTGTAACCGACTCACAAGATACAACTCACACATCTCGGTTTCAAGAATATAAGATATTATCGTCTCACCAGTCACTCGTGATAAAATCCATGAAGTGATCCAAGTGAGCGTGGGTTTAATCCAATGCTCAAATCATACTCATAAGCACTCATGAACGTTGCAGCAAACATTTGCTTATGTCTAATACACTTTAGACAATCTACAAACCAATTCATGACAGTCTTCATTCATACCTACTTCCAACATATGAACGACTGTGGACCATTCGAATAATTTGATTATTCTGAAATAATTTAATTATTCAGGAAGTCAAAACATGCAAAGTGAAACACAAGAATAATACTAATCCCATATGGCCCCAAACTCTGGGTATAAATAAAACATTTTATTTAATCACCATATTGATTACTCATTATTTGTTATTTCGGGTAATCAACTTCTTACTTAAATTATTACTACACTTGTCCCATGCTCTCAGCATGCACACAATGTTTACCTATGGTCCTTTCTTTGTGAAATAGATCAAATGAACACATTTCCAATCATATTCATTTCACAACTCCCAATCCTTATCACAAATGGTGTGCCTACCACGAAGACTTTGGCCACATGACGGAGGACTGCATACCCTACGAAAAGAAATCAGCTACATCCTTAGTAAAGGACACCTCAAAGAGATCCTTGGGAGAAAAAGAGAAAATCCAAGGAGAACAGCCAGGATGATCACAAGATCCCGGAGAAATCAGGATCCCCACCCTCTGACGCTAAGATAATTAACGTTATCTCAAGCGGATCTAAAATTTAGGGTTTAGAATTTAAATATTTCAAATCAAACCTTTTAATCAAAATTTAAATTCCAAAACTTGAGGGCAAGTATTTGAAACATTTCAAAAACACAAGGATCAAATAGCAAATAATTTAAATTAAACAATTAATTTAATGATTATCTAAATTTGACCTAATTTCAATTTCTTGCAAGATAAGTTACACAATTAATACAAATAATTAATCTTTAATCATATAAGGAAGTTATTATCTAATCAATTGGTAATTATCTTTTGTTTAATCAAGGATATTCCCAAATATAAGATAAAATTCGAATATTAAAGACCCAAAACAATTAAGGCAAGTATCCTCAAGCAAAATAGCAAGAAATCCCGAAATCTGCTCTTACTGACGCTCGAACTCGCCGAGTTCCTCTATGGACTCGCCGAGTTGGAGCAACTCGCCGAGTCCACATTGGAACTCGCCGAGTTCATCAGTCAGGGAGCCAAAAAATCGATTTTGAAGCTTGAACAAATAACCAAGGAATCAATACAATAGAAACCAATCAAGTCTCTGATACCACTGATGGGTTTATGCCATAAGAACATCCTATGTGCTCATGCAAACCCTAATGCTTGGATCTAGGTTTCTCTATTGTACATGCATTCATCCAAGACTATAAACCCTAGATCTAGCATGTGATAATCAATATTAACATATGAATTAGGGTTTAGATCATACCTTAATTGTTATGTAGCAATAACAATCTCAAATCCTCCTTGTAATGGCTTTAGAAAGCTTAGAGTCACAAGTGTCACTCCTCTAATGGCTCACAAACACCAAGAGCAAGAGGATGAAGAATAAGGAAAGAAGAGGCTGCCCAAAACGTGTGGAAACCCTAGTGGAACTCTTAGCCACGTTTTTAGGGCTTAAGGGTACTATATATACATGTAGGCTATTAGGGTTTTCAACTAGGAAACCCTAATCTGACTGCTTAAGCCCTAAGCAGCCCATGGACCCTTTTAGAATATCCCTTGGGCCATTTCTAATGGGTTTCCCCATAGAATTCGTCCAACCTATTATTCCAAGGTGATCCATAGCCCAAATGCAATTATCTTATAATTACAGTTCCAGTCCCTTAAGTTTAATTAATCTCTTTTAGCCACAAAATTAATTATCAATTAATTCTTGACTAATATTAATTAAACAATATGATTTCTCCTTTAATATATTATTCTCATAATATATTAATAAATCATAATTAATCCTTTCTCTCCATAATTCATCCTATCAAGTTGCTTTGGTGAAGGCAACCCAAAAGGACCATGCACCATCGGGTCAAGTACATACCAAAATAGTTATGGACTTAGACACTAATCCAACAGTCTCCCACTTGGATAAGTCTAATAACTATTCTGCGTATGACTTCAGATCCTGATCTACAATCGTAGCTTTCAAAAACCGCTGTCAACTCTGATCCTATCAGAAGCGTGTCCTTTAGATAAGGGATCATATATTCCTCCATTCTAGATATCGTATAGACTGAGACATGGATTTAAATCATTCTCTCTGTCTATGTGTTGTTTCCCGATTTCCGATTTATGACGACTGACAACAGACTACAATTGAACACATCAAATTAGTCCCGGCTTGGCCAAGCGCTTAGTTGTCATCACTAAATCATCGAGGGGCCCACATATATCGCTTTCATCCTACTTTGGATAAAAGGAACGGATAAACTTTGATTTAATGCTTGCTTGCACTCACTTACCGAATCACACACAACAATATGTTTTATGACACCAAATTACTTGTGCGTTTACATATTATCAATGTGTAACCGACTCACAAGATACAACTCACACATCTCGGTTTCAAGAATATAAGATGTTATCGTCTCACCAATCACTCGTGATAAAATCCATGAAGTGATCCAAGTGAGCGTGGGTTTATTCCAATGCTCAAATCATATTCATAAGCACTCATGAACGTTGCAGCAAACATTTGCTTATGTTTAATACACTTTAGACAATCCACACACCAATTCATGACAGTCTTCATTCATACCTACTTCCAACATATGAACGACTGTGGACCGTTCGAATAATTTGATTATTCTGAAATAATTTAATTATTCAGGAAGTCAAAACATGCAAAGTGAAACACAAGAATAATACTAATCCCATATGGCCCCAAACTCTGGGTATAAATAAAACATTTTATTTAATCACCATATTGATTACTCATTATTTGTTATTTCGGGTAATCAACTTCTTACTTGAATTATTACTACACTTGCCCCATGCTCTCAGCATGCACACAATGTTTACCTATGGTCCTTTCTTTGTGAAATAGATCAAATGAGCACATTTCCAATCATATTCATTTCACAACTCCCAATCCTTATCACAAGTATAAGAATATCAAATTTTTGTTACTTATGCTAGATTCTAACATTTTATGCAATGATTCTTTCGTAAAGTCACAGCTCAAAATCATCAAGACTCGGCCAATCTCTATCAGAAACAATTCTATAGATATGATGTCTCTCACTCAAAGTACATTCCTTTGAACATCCTTCTTGCATAAAAGTTTCTAATCTAGATACAGATTCTCAATATCCAACTCCCAATATGGAAACATTTTCATATTTGCCATATGACAATTCATTCTTAATAGAATCTTATCTATTCATAATAATGTAATCCAATACCATACTTCCAACTACTCACAAGCGACCAATCCTCAGCGAGCTTTGGATCGTCCTTTGATAGTTGTTTAATTATTTTAGTCAAAACCAATTCTAGTCCTTTTTCCCTCTAAATGCGCTAGACATTTTGAAAATTTTAGAATGGTCAAATATTATAGCACTTGCAATCGATCCTATACCCGAAGCGTATGGAACACGATGCATAATGTCTTACATAAAGATATGATGCTTTATCCATCTTCTGCCATGATATTTTATGTGTCTCGTTCTTACAATTCGAACTATGAAGAGGGATGCCGTAATCATAATCGAAATTTAAGAACACACTATGTATCCTTTGACTAAATTTATTAAAATTTCTCAATCTAAGCTTTAGATTTTGAAACGAAGTATAATATTCTCTCCCTTAATTATAGCAAAACAACTATTCAACCCTTACGACTTTGCAAAGTATGACTCTTGTTTTCTATAATTAATATTGCTAACTTGCAATACTTGCCTTAATAATCATACAAGCATAACATTTATGCTCCCACTATCATGATGATTATTATCATATAAGCATAACACTTATGCTCCCACTAGCTTTGACATGTTTTAGAAAACAACTGAACTTCCAGAAAACAATACTTATTGAATTTCTGAAGTTCATATTTCTAATACCTAATGCTTTGATAATCCTTTATCTAAGCTTCTTAAACTTATACACCTTTGCTTTAGATAGCTCATATGTGTGTCTAAACAATCCCGACTAATTGCCAAATCTCACAATCGAATTATGGAAAGGGATGTCGTAACCATAATAGAATTCGAGAATACAATTTCACAATTACTATCTTCTTAAAATCTCTCTTAGTGAAAGCATTTCCTCACAGTCATTTTCATGAAGGAGGGAATCTTATGACACTTAGATTTTAATGGTGTATGTGTTCCTATCCATGCGAATTTTTCAAAACCAAAGTTTGCGACAAATCCAAACTCATATGGACTGAACTTTCTCAATCTTGATTTCTTGCCTTATGGTAACACGAGTGCCCACCTTGTCTTCCAAGTAGTTAAGCAGCTCACCCTTTCATATCAACGCACTTTTCATTGATCAAGGTGCTTGCCTTTTATGCGTTCAAATGAGAACTCATAGAACTCACATGCATAATCAACTTAATTGGAATGGCACATAAACAAAATAATGTCAACACGACAGGTTGTAAACCTCAAGTCGTGTGCTAGTGATGATCGATAAGGTTTATTCTCGATTAGTTCTTGAAACTTTTCAAGACCATTAAGACTCCTACTGACTCCTTGACATATAAGATTCTTTTGTCAATAAACATTTCTCGACAAACAAATATTCAAGAGTTAGTGTAGCTTTTATCAAGACAAAGCACTTCACTAAATTGGCCCTAGTTGGTCTTTGTCTTATCCAAGACATCACAACTTTCCAATTGTGCAAGAATAATAAAACCTTTTCAAATTTCATATTTGATGAATGTTATAAACCTTCTTAAGACTTGTCACTCAATTCACAATCTTAACTCTAAGACTTGGTTTTGGAACGAAGTATGATTGACTTCTTGATTTAACCATTTCTTCAATTCTTGATTCCTCTTCTCAGACATACAATTGCACTAAGACTCACTTATAGGATCAATTGAGATATGGTTCTTAATCATTAAGACCTATCATAAAACATAATAAAAAGGTACTCTCCCTTCTTCTTAGAATAGAGAAACTTTTATCTTTCTGCCTACTTGATTCTTCTTATTCGTTCTGCTATTTATTGAAACTCTTTCAATCAATTGAGAATTACACTTAATCTCATAAGTATAATCATATTTACTTAACCTTAGTAAATCATGACGAATATCTTTCTTACTCTTGTGGTGGACTTGATCAACACACAACCTTGTGTACTCGATCTCCTAGTCCTTCACTTGACACTTTGCCAATGAATTAGTCTAATTTCCAAATATGAAATTTCTTATTCATCATGCAACCAAGTTGTATGATTCCAAGTTTCTGTCCAATTGAAACTTGGGCGATGAGAAACTTTCCCTATTTGGTAAATTCTTGACCTTTCCACAAATAACATAATTAAGAATCAAATCCATTATTGCTAATAATAGAAACTTACATCAATTTTTCATACACGCCATCGCAAGGATAAATAAATAATATAAAATCAAAATTTATATTATTGCGGAAAAATTTGTCCTTACAATGCAATTCAACTAAAAACTATGTTGTTAAATATTCCTAAGCAATCTATTCTAACTCCAAGTAGTAGCTTAAGATTCTAATCTTCAAGTAATGCGATCGAAATCCATTTCTTCACGATTAGATTCCGCTCACTTCTTCCCTTAAGATTCCTCTCTTTTCTTCGATCCTACAAAACATCGAAATGTAATCTTATCACATTATGTATTAAGAATCTAGAATAGGAACTTAAAAGAGTTAGTTAATGGATTTTACCTAAAGTAGAGCCATACGTTTTTGACTCTCCCATCTCTTAGATCTCTTAGGCAAATAGGGCAGCTTCGTCTCCAATGCCCCTTCTCTTGGCAATAAAAGCAAATTGACTCTTTTGGAACAACACACGGAACTACTTCTGACTTTGCCTTTCTCTTATGATCAAACTTTTCGATCGTGGCATGCCTTTCATTGCCATTGCCTATATCCATAGAGGTCTGGAAGGCGGATCCACCAATCAACTTTGCTTTTCCAGTGCGCCAAATCATTGCTGATTTAGCAGCAATAAGCATATAGGTGAGATCGATGAGGGTTACGTCGTGGTTCATCATATAGTACTCTCTTACGAACTCACTATATGAGTCAGGAAGTGACTGAAGAACCCAGTCAACAGCCAGCTCCTCACAGACAACAGATCCCAACATTCTTAACCTATCAATGTGCGACTTCATCTCTAGGACGTGTGTACACACTGACTTTCCTTCTTCATGTTTACCTGCCAAAAGGGCTTGAGTGAGTTTGAACTTTTCAACCTTTTGAACTTGTGGGTTAGGGAGAACAATAGGAGGAGGTGGAGGAAGTGAAGCATGATCTCGTGTTCCTCGATCGAATCGTTGAATATCATCTTCATGTGAAAAGCTTGTTCCACGGGATTTGGGAAGACCATAGTTGTCATACTTTGACATCTACAAAACGGGAGAAAAATTCAAGTTAGTTGATTGATTGAGTCCTTAATAAATCACCCAAATGAGATATTAAGGCTAGGACCCAACACAATACTCTACAACTTGGGAGAGGGATGCCGTAACCCAAATTGCAGAACATTTGAAGGTAAGTGAATGACGATTCACTAATTTCCACCATGAAAAATGAAAAAGAAATTTAAGTTTTAAATCTATTGAAAATTCCTAGATCTTTTGAGATTCATTGAACATTTCAATGGCATGTTTAAATCTCGATATGCCCCTCGATTTGTGACTGGGATGCCGAGGATCACAAAACAGGGTGTGAATAACCATGCAAACTTACATGGTGCCCTCAAATGTTACAGTCACCTATTCGATGTGTCGGTTAACCACACACGCTCCACCGAACTATGAAAAACAATGAGTCACCCTTTGCTACCTTTGCTTAGTACCATTTAGTGTGCCGGTTAGCCACACATGCTCCACTAATGTCTTCGCAAGGGCACAAAGTGTAATTTCATGGAATTGCATCAATTTAGTTACTTAATACTTCATTATACTTTTAATGGAAAGGGTTTGCCCTATCCTACCCGTTCGGCTAACGACCCTCCACTAGTCAAGAGTGCGGTGGGTAAGAGTGGATACCCATTCAATCGCCATTTTATAGGCAATTTCCTTAAACACCCCTTATAGACTAGCTTCGTGAATGAGGCCTACTAACGGTAAGACTGACTGTTTACTCATATATATAATACTAGACTTTTAATGTTATATATAGTATAGGGTGTATTTTACACTTTTAAAATACTAGGTGGTCTAATTTAATAAAACATACTTTTAATTTAATTAAATGTAAACCATATCACTATGGATTTATTAACTCTCTTTTAATTATTCACTTAATTAATTTAATAAAACCATAAGGGTGTGATTTGAACTTTTCAAAAACAATACTAGGGTTTTAGAATCTAACATTTCTAAATTAAACTTTTAATCAACTTTTAAATTCCAAAACTTGAGGGCAAGTTTTGAAACATTTCAAAACATTAGGGTTTAGAATTTAAATATTTCAAATCAAACCTTTTAATCAAAATTTAAATTCCAAAACTTGAGGGCAAGTATTTGAAACATTTCAAAAACACAAGGATCAAATAGCAAATAATTTAAATTAAACAATTAATTTAATGATTATCTAAATTTGACCTAATTTCAATTTCTTGCAAGATAAGTAACCCAATTAATACAAATAATTAATCTTTAATCATATAAGGAAGTTATTATCTAATCAATTGGTAATTATCTTTTGTTTAATCAAGGATATTCTCAAATATAAGATAAAATTCGAATATTAAAGATCCAAAACAATTAAGACAAGTATCCTCAAGCAAAGCAGCAAGAAATCCCGAATTTCCCTCTTTCTGACGCTCGAACTCGCCGAGTTCCTGTATGGACTCGCCGAGTTGGAGCAACTCACCGAGTCCACATTGGAACTCGCCGAGTTCATCAGTCAGGGAGCCAAAAAATCGATTTTGAAGCTTGAACAAATAACCAAGGCATCAATACAATAGAAACCAATCAAGGCTCTGATACCACTGATGGGTTTAGGCCATAAGAACATCCTATGTGCTCATGCAAACCCTAATGCTTGGATCTAGGTTTCTCTATTGTACATGCATTCATCCAAGACTATAAACCCTAGATCTAGCATGTGATAATCAATATTAACATATGAATTAGGGTTTAGATCATACCTTAATTGTTATGTAGCAATAACAATCTCAAATCCTCCTTGTAATGGCTTTAGAAAGCTTAGAGTCACAAGTGTCACTCCTCTAATGGCTCACAAACACCAAGAGCAAGAGGATGAAGAATAAAGAGAGAGGAGGCTGCCCAAAACATGTGGAAACCCTAGTGGAACTCTTCGCTACGTTTTTGGGGCTTAAGGGTATTATATATACATGTAGGCTATTAGGGTTTTCAACTAGGAAACTCTAATCTGACTGCTTAAGCCCTAAGCAGCCCATGGACCCTTTTAGAATATCCCTTGGACGATTTCTAATGGGTTTCCCATAGAATTCGTCCAACCTATTATTCCAAGGTGATCCATAGCCCAAATGCAATTATCTTATAATTACAGTTCCAGTCCCTTAAGTTTAATTAATCTCTTTTAGCCACAAAATTAATTATCAATTAATTCTTGACTAATATTAATTAAATAATATGATTTCTCCTTTAATATATTATTCTCATAATATATTAATAAATCATAATTAATCCTTTCTCTCCATAGTTCATCCTATCAAGTTGCTTTGGTGAAGCCAACCCAAAAGGACCATGCACCATCGGGTCAAGTACATACCAAAATAGTTATGGACTTAGACACTAATCCAACAGCCTTACAAGAGTCATGCGTCAAAAGATTATGCTACCCTAATCACCTAAAAGGCCGAGACCTTATCCTGGTCATCATCGACCTTCTTCCCCCCCCCCCCCCAGGTCAGCCACAATACAGGATCCTGACTGGCAGTAGCAGGCTTACTAGTTAATTTGGCCAATGCCTCGCGCCAACCAACCACGTCCCAGGATCCTGCATTTTTAAGATCCTCAGCAAGACGGATCTTGGCCTCCCAAACGGCCACTGTAGCACTGACCTTTGCGTCGGAGATCACCCCCTCCATCTCATGTACGAGCTCCTCCTCTCTCTCAGACTTTTCCTTGATAAGCAGCTCCACCCTCCTCAGAAGATCCTTGTTGGTCGTCTTCCATATCTTCTCATGTCCCTGAAGCTCTTTTTCAACCCTCTCCACCCGGATCCTTAGATCTGCGGAAACATGATCAAAGACCTGTGATAAAAATATAGTAAGTCAGCAAAAACAAAATGAAAAATGGAGGGAGAACGAAATCAACACTTATATCCTGAGAGAAAGAGACCAACTTCTGGAGCACTTCCTTAACTCGAAGGCTCTCCAAAGATAAACCTATGGATTCAACAGTTTTCCTCTTCTGGGATCCCGAAGTTTTAACTGTCAAATCCACGGTCGACCTTTTAGGAGGAAGAGAGGACGAACTCTTCTCCTTCTTCACTACCAGCTGATCTCCTGACATAGCTGTATCAAGATCAGCAAGAGTGAAGCGAGCACTAGAGTAGTGACCTTGGATCATGTATACAGCAAAAAATTATTAAAGATCCTCATTACAAACTGGAAAAAATTAAGGATCCTTACCCGTCGACATGAGGTCAGTAGCAGAGGAGCTTTCCAGCGGGACGACTTGATCGAAACGGAAGGATCTATCGACTTCAGACAAGGCCAGGAACTTCTCAATCTTCTCTTCAAAATCCTCAGCGGCGGGAACAAGTTGCTCAAACTTGAAGGCTGCAAAGAAACAAACAAATTAAGAATAAGATTCCAGGATCACAAGGTAAAGCATTGAAATCCTACCCTTCTTAACCCAATCTGTGGGCAAGAGATCCCCATTGGGAACAGAGTCACGCCTCACAAAGAGGTATCTCCCTTTCCTAGCTCCATCATTGTGCTTGGTTTTCAAGATTAGAGAAGATCTGAGGGTTTTGACCTTGACAAGGAAACGAGAATTCCCAAAGGTTGTGAGATCGTATACGCAGGCCAACTTAGAAAGGTCTATGTCAAGACCTTTTGATTGATTTATCTGATCGACCCAATATAGGATCCTCCCGACAATTGGCATGGCCTGGATATACGAAATCCCAGTCGCCCTAAAAAATTCAGAGACGATCCCGAGGAAAGGGTATCTCAGGCCTAAGGAGAAAGGATACTCAGGAAAGCACAACCAAGTGGGAGAGACGAAATCGGGATGAATCAGAGGATCGAAAGGCCTAAAAACTGTGCTTGGAGCAAAGGACCCATTGAGTTTTAGAGACTCGATGTCGTCATCGCCAAAAGAGCATGTCTCCTCATAAGAGAGGATCCCTTGGTCGATAAAATCATCGTCGGTAAGGGCCAAGATGCTTTTACGAGAGACAGCCATTTTTCGACCCATGGTAGAAAGAATAAAAGCCCGGAAGAAAAATTACCTTCTAATCGCAAGATGGCACGAGAAAAGCAAAGAAGAATGGATAGGAGATTATGAAACTGATCCCTCATATTTATATTGGTCCAATGAATATGATTTGACTGCTAACGGCTAGTAAACTATCCGTTGGAATTTAAATCACCTAGCCGTTATGGGTTAAAACTGAAAATTACTATTCTCTCTCCTTTTACCTATTTACTTTAAGTTATTCCCTTAATATTTACGAAACTAATCCCTATATTTTCAGGAAGAACTTGGGGGAAATTTGTAGGGCCAGGATCCTTACGATATTCAGGATCCTCAAATATCCAGGATCCTCAGCTACATCAGGATCCCGGCTGATTACCGTTATTATTTTTATTAATATTTATAACGGTCATATTTTGTCTATAACTAACACGTGTGCAGAAGTAGTCAAGGGAAGACCAATTCTCAACGAAGAATCATCTCAACTATGCTAAAGACTCGGAATACTTGGTCAAATAACGTTCATGAAGTTGGTCATAGAGGATCTCAGAAATATCGGACATCTTGTTGGCTAGTTTAGACTATAAATTGACACTTGTAATCTGCACACAACACACTGTTTTGTAGTCTAAGCTTACTCTATGAAATTATCTACTCATTCTTACTAAGAGCTCACTGTAATCTTTATTTTATATCAATAAAATTATCAAGGCAGGTGATCATTATCACCTCCCAAGGTTTGATGTCAGAGATCCTAACAAGGATCAAGGGCTTTCCTTGTAAACCATTGTATTACTTTCTTTTACCATTTTCTATTACACAATTTGAACATCACAGCCTCTCATTCAATTTGGTTGATTAGTACTTGTGTAATTTTTTATCAAAACAAATACGGTTTCGAATAGTCACACGATGGAGACCTTCATCTACTTAAAATATCGTATGACTGAATTTTCATTTCTGGCGTCGAGAGACCAAAGCCATAAAATGTAGGGCAAATGTCATATTAGCCCATCAAACTTATCATGTTGGTTTTAAAAGGTTACCCAACTTTTTTTTGTACATTAAGGGAATAAACTCTCGTTAACCTGTTAAAAATTTCATTTAACCCACTATAACAGGTTTTAATCTCATTGCAGCCTCATGTCCTGCAACCTCCTCTCTGATGTTATGTGTGTCCTCCATTGAAAGGTACAAAACTAACCAAAGTACATTATTCAGAAAATGCCCATTTAGTATTAATCTTCAATACTTAAACACCATAGAAACCACAGTTACAAATGGGTTCATCTTGAATACTTAAAAACTAGAATGTAGTGGAGGTGTGGTGGTTTGATGATGCCGGTAGCAATTTAAGTAATGATATTGAGAAAGTGAAACCATTATCAAGAAAAGGAAACAAAATCAGAGATGGATCCAACAATGGATTTGAAGAAATTAAAGGGGAAACCAGAGATGAATAAGATGAAGAAGCTTTGAATATACGATTTAGATTTATACATAGACTCCCTCAAGAAAAGTGATCGAAATCCATAAATCCATCTGCAACAAGGTAGTTGAAGGTGTGTACAACTCTCAATGCATCTTATACAAGCCTCATATGCATCTTTTTCCCCTGTGAAGAACAAATCATACCCAAATTCTAGATGTGACATTGTGCAACGATTTCAAACCCAAATTCCTCCCCCCGTGACCACCGCCAACCTCCCAAGCCCTTACTGAATCGCCAGAACCCAAATCCAAATCCTAAATCACTGAATGAAAACCCTAAATCTCTAAACCGCCCAACCCAAACCCTAAATATTCTACCTATCTTCTTTTGCTTCATGTTCTGGACTGTTAATTCCACATATCGAGTTCGATTTTGACTCCACGAGTTCATGTAGTCAGACAATGAAGAACAAGAAGAAATATATCAAACCTTGGGTGCTACGAAATTTGGGTAACCCAATTTACATGGAAGGGGTGGCCATAGTAATCACCATTCGACAATCTGGATGGAGAAGTTCAGGAAGAATATGAGGGAACACGATGATCTATTTGATCTGAAAATGAAAAGAACTAGTTGAGCTGACCAAGAAGGGTAGATATGGTGAGTATACTTCAATAGAGGCGCAGTTGATGGTCAAACAGTGGTCAAGGCACACATTTTACATGATTCCCCGATATCACGTCACATAAGGATATTTTTAACAGAAAAACGAGAGTTCATGGGCTAATATGACCTTTTAAAATAAACACAGCAAGTTCGATGGGCTAATATGGCATTTTCCATAAAATGTAGTAGTGTTAGCAAATTTACAGTTTTAAAGTAGGTTGCTATAATTAGTAAAACCTAGATCATAGGGTGCATGTACACATAGGGATTGTTTGGATTATATCATTGCACGAATCTAGTGTGTGTATATATGTATTAAAAACCCAACAGTGGTATCAGAGCATCTAGGTCTTAATTATGAGTACTACTTAAATATAAAAATCTAGAAACCTGGTAGTCGTAGTTCGTGGTGCGTCCCCTCTTGGTCGCTGCACGACTTAACGTTTTTCAAATTTTCGAATTTTTGTTGTTTTTCGCATTATGTGGATAACCTCTTGCTTTAAATATTATTTAAATTATTTAGATATGAATATTCAATCTAAGATTAGTTCTAAACATTATTTAAATAAGAATTTAAATATGAATATTTAATTAATTAATATTTGAATATTGTTTAAATTAGAATTTAATTCTGAATATTTAATTTTGAATATTATTTAATTAGAGAATTAAATTTGAATATTTAAAATAATAAAGATCGAATTTAAAATGTTTAAATTAACCTACATATTATAATAAGATTACTATATGTAAAATAGTATTACAAACATGTGTCCTCACATGTTTAGCATAAACATTATCGTCGAACCAAGACTAGGTGCATCCAAGTTTGATGCTATAAGAGACGTTTAAGGAGGTATATTCGATTCTGAATAAGGTCAGATATTAAAATCCCTAAGGCTTACCATCCTCATCGCCTCTTTTCATTTTGAGATTGGAGTTACTGAAAGAGTTTGATAGGATAAGTGTTTAAATTTAAAAAGTATTAACTAATGTATTAAAAGGAATGAAAGGTTATTAAATTAAATCCTGATTTATTAAAAACGTGAGTCATATGCTACCCACAAAAACACATATTTTTTTTTATATTTTGTTGTTGGAGTGTGTGTGGTTAACCGGCACATCAAAGCGAGGGTATAAGTTGAAAATGATGTGGCACTCAGAAAAATTATTATATTGATGGAGTATGTGTGGTTAACCGACACATCAATGTGAGAATAACTTGGATCGAGGGTCACGTGGTTTTGCATGGTTGATTCACCATCTGTTCTATGATCCGCAGTATCCTCATTATTGAGTTGAGATGAGTATAATCTGAGATTAACATGCCATTGACCCCACTCAATAAAACTCAGAAGGTGTAGGAGTTTCATGGAGATTAATACCCACAAAGAGCTTTACCTACCTAAATAACTTTGCGGTGTGTTTATGACATCCCTTTACACGTCATAGAGCCAAATATTGATCCTACCCTTTGAAAATAATTAATTAGGGATAAAAATTATTTTAAGGATCAATAAAACAAACAAGAATGGAATTAATATTGAATGGTGTCTTTAAGATAATCCACTTGAATCTACTATTATAAAACCTTTAAAAGGATTAGCTAGAAGGATGATAAATCTAGTCCAAGATTGTAGTTTGGGAAACGCTCTCATAGACGAATAAAAAGATCATGCCTTAGATAAATCTCTTCCTAAGGTTCCTCCCATAATTGCATTTTAAAACTGTTAGAATAGTTATCAAGGGTACTATTGAGGTGAAATGGAATTTCATTAAGTCAGGAGTTAACTATGGTTATCATTATCAACTAGCTGACATGTACATATAATCAGTTCACTCTAATTTTGATACGAACAACTTGGAAATGCACATAAAGGAGTTGCATGGCATGTTGAGACCCTTTGGGACTAACATAGCCAATCATATAAACTCCAACTTCAATTACTCTTATATTCACTATCATAAATAGAAGTGTCAAGAAGGAGAAATCTAGTGGCCCATGGTTAAAAGGCAATTAGTGTTGATATAAATAATCTGGCCCCAAACACCATAGACAATATGAAGGCTTATTCTGAGACATGTTCATATAGGCGATTTGTGTAACATCCTGACTCCCAAATATAATATTTAATTAAATCATATTCATTTTGTCAGGACAACTCGACGAGTTGGAGGCCCAACTCGCTGAGTAGAGATTGAGATGGCCGTGTGATTTTTAGAGTCTACTCGACGAGTTGGGGGAGGGGGGGACCCGACTCGACGAGTAGTAGCTGAGTGTGAAAACCCTAATTTTCAGGGTTTGCACCCTATTTAAAGGACCTTAAGTCCTTTACCCCGCCTCCCTCACCACCTTAACACGCTGAAAGAAACCCTAATCGAGCTATTATCATCTATGAGAGAGAGAGGCTAAAAGTGTGTGTTTTAGTGCATTCTTGGAAGGAGTTTGAGGAGCAAAAGACTGGGAACGAGAAATAGCCCTTGGATCCAGTATTCTCTCAGTGTTAGCTGCCATTTGGAGGTAAAAAGTTATTACCTTGACCACTTGTGTGTTAGATCTCTCCATTAGGGAGTTTATGGCCTTTCTATCATCTCTTTGAGTCCCTTAGTTGTTTGAGCATGCCTTGAGGATGAGACTTCAGATCTGGATGATATTAGGTCCCTTGTCCTAAAGATTCAAGCTATATAAAGCTTTGGTCAACTTTCATGCATTAAAAACCTTGTTGAGCTTTGGTTTGGCAACTCAGCCCTAGATTCCATGCATGAACGTAAAGCTTTCAACTTTACGTGTTATTTCAGCCTTGGGAGGCTAGATCTAGAGTATGGGGCCTTAGTTCTGCTTAAAAACGTCTGAATGTGACAATGGACTGAAGGAACTCGACGAGTTGGTGAGCCAACTCGATGAGTCGGTTAGGGTTTTCCCCGATGGTCTGGACGCGTTGCGAACTCGGCGAGTTGGTGAGACAACTCGGCGAGTTGAGATGGATTTTCCCGATTTTTCAGAAGAAACAAAGGAACTCGACGATTCGCATAGATGCACTCGACGAGTTGGGTAAACATGGACTGTTGACTCAAGTGTTGACTTCCGTTGACTTTTAGGGTTTGGTCAAGTTATGGATTACGGAGACCATGGAGGGGTAAAATGGTCATTCACCCTTTCCGAGACTTAGAAAAGGGGTTAGCTAAACATCTTTATAGTTGTTGTTATAAAGTGTTAATTAGAGATTATTATGATATGTAGGTGGAGTCTAGACCAATCGTTGAGTACACAACCTACTTGCTTACGTACGAGGTGAGTCTTCTCACTATACTTACCTGAGTTGTAATATTGTGTGACCGGAGGGTCTTTTTTGAGTTATTGACTGGAGGGTCTTATTTGAGTTACTGACCGGAGGATCCTATGTGTTTATACTGAGTTATTTGATATCATGCATTTTGTCTTTGTGATTTATGATGTATATTATTATGTGCCTTATTGAGTTAGGACTGGAGGGTCCAAACTGAGTTGTGAGACCGGAGGGTCTTCACTGAGATACCGGACTGGAGGGTCCGACCTGAGCTGTGAGACCAGAGGGTCTTCACTGAGACACATGACCGGAGGGTCCTTATTGATGGGTTTCGAGCAATACATCATTCCTATGGTGTACATGCAAACCCTAATAGCTTTTGGATCTAGTTTGTCTAATGAACATGCAATTGAATATCCAAAGCTATAAACCCTAGATCTAGCATACAATTAATCATATTAACATAAAATAGGGTTTAGATCTAACCTTTGATTGTTGCACCTCTAATGGAGTCACAAACACCACTAAGCAACAGGGTGAAGGAGAGAAGAGAGGGGAGGCACCAAAAACGGCTGGAAACCCTAATCCAAGTGTTAGCCACGTTTTTGGGGCTTAAGGGTCCTTTATATACATGTAGGCTATTAGGGTTTACAACTAGGAAACCCTAATCTGGCTGCTTAAGCCCTAAGCAGTCCATGGACTCCTTTAACATATCCCTTGGACGAATTCCCTATAGGCTTCCCATAGAATTCGTCCAACCTATATTATTTAGGTAACCCATAGCCCAATTGCAATTATCTTATAATTACAAATCCAGTCCCCTAAGTTTAATTAATCTCTTTTAGCCACTAAATTAATTCTTAATTAATTCTTGACTAATATTAATTAAACAATATGATTTCTCCTTTAATATATTATTCTCATAATATATTAATAAATCATAATTAAACCTTTCTCTCCTTAATTCATCCTACATATTGCTATGGTGAAGGCAGCCCAAAAGGACCATGCTCATAATCGGGTCAAGTACATACCAAAATAGTTATGGACTTAGACACTAATCCAACAGTCTCCCACCTGGATAAGTCTAATAACTATTCTGCATAACTTCAGAACCTGATCAGCAATCGTAGCTTTCAAAAGCCGCTGTCAACTCTGATCTTCTCAGATACGCGTGTCCTTTCGATAAGGGATTATATATTCCTCCATTCTCAAGATATCGTATAGACACAAGACATGAATTTGATCATTCTCTCTATACTGTTTCCCGACTTCCGATTTATGACGACTGACAACAGACTACAATTGAACACATCAACTTAGTCCCGGCTTGGCCAAGCGCTTAGGGTGTCATCACTAAATCATCGAGAGGCCCACAGATATCGCTTTTATCCCACTCTGGGTAAAAGGAATGGATAAACTTCGACTCAAATGCTCGCTTGCATTTACTGATCGAATCACACACAACAATAAGTTTTATAACACCAAGTTACTGGTGCATTTTCTTATTATCAATGCGCAACCGACCAACAAATAACAACTCACACGTCTCAGTTTCAAGAATATACAATGTTATCGTCTCACAATTACTCATGACAAAAACCATGAAGTGATTCAAGTGAGCGTGGGTTTAATCCAATACTCTAATTTTATTAAAGCACTCATGAACTCTGCAGCAAACTTGTGCTATGTCTAAACACTTAGACAATCTACAGACAGATTCATGATAGTCTTCTTTCATACCTACTTCCAACGTATGACCGACTGTGGAGGTTCGAATAACCCAGTTATTCTGGAAGTCAAAACATGCAAAGTGAAACGCAATAATAATATTAATCCTATATGGCCCCAAAACTTTTGAGCGTAAATAAAAACACTTTTATTTAAACACCATATTGATTACTCATTATTCATTGCTTACTGTTTCAGAAAATCAACTTATTACTCGAATTATAACCACAATTGTCCCATGCTCCAAGCATGCACACTTTGGTTTCCTATGGTCCATACTTTGTGAAATAGATCAATTGAAAAACTTTTCCAATGAATCTCATTTCACAATCCCCAATCCTTATTATTAGTATAAGAATACCAAATTCTTGCCACTTTTAGAATATGTCAGATTCTAACATTTTATGCAATGATTCTTTCGTAATGTCATAGCACAAAAGTTACCAAGACCCGGCTAATGAAATTACAAGGTATTCTATCCGAAATTATTACAATACAATTCCATAGACGTGAAGTCTCACATTCAAAGTACATTCCTTTGAACATCCTTCTTGCATAAAAGTTTCTAATCTAGACATATTTCTTAATATCCAACTCCCATTAATGGAAACATTTCCATATTTGCCATATGACAACTCATTCTTAATAGAATCTTATTTATTCATAATAATGTCAATATAGTCCATCCAGTACTATACTTCCAACTACTCACAAGCGACAAATCCTCAGTGAACCTCAGATCGTCCTTTGATAGTTGTTTAATTATTTTAGTCAAAACCGATTCTAGTCCTTTTTCCCTATTAATGCCCTAGGCATTTGGAAAATTTTAGAATGGTCAAATATTATAGCATATGCAATCGATCCTATACCCGAAGCGTATTGGACACGATGCATAATGTCTCACATAAAGACGTGATACTTTATCAGCCTTCTGCCATAATATTTTATGTGCCATGTTCCCACAATTCGAACTATGAAGAGGGATGTCGTAATCATAATCGAATTTTGAGAATGCACTATGTATCCTTGACTAAATTTTTATTAAAATTTCTCAATCTAAGCTTTAGATATTGAAACGAAGTATAATATTCTCTCCCTTAATTATAGCAAAACAATTTTTTTAACCCTTGCAACTTTGCAAAGTATAACTCTTGTTTTCTATAATTAATATCGCTAACTTGCAATACTTACCATAATAATCATGCTCCCACTATCATGATGATTATTTTCTTACCAGCATAACACTTATGCTCCCACTAGCTTTGACATGTATTCAGAAAACAGCTGAACTTCCAGAGAACAATGCTTATTGAATTCCTTAAGTTCATATTTCTAATACCTAATGCTTTGATAAGCCTTTATCTAAGCTTCTTAAACTCATACACCTTTGTCTTAGAAAGCTCACATGTGTGTCTAGACAAATTCAGAACTAATGTTACTAAGTCCCAAATGTTCAGACTAATTGCCAAATCTCACAATTCGAACTATGAAGAGGGATGTCGTAATCATAATCGAATTTGAGAATACAATTTTCACAATTGCAATCTTCATAAAATCTCTCTTAGTGAAAGCATTTCCTTACAATCATTTTCATGAAGGAGGGAAACCTCATGACACTTAGATTTTAAAGTGTATGTGTTGCTATCCATGTGAATTTGTCAAAACCAAAGTTTGCGACAAATCCAAACTCATATGGACCGAACGTGCTCGATCTTGATTTCTTGCCTCATGGTAACATGAATGCCCACCATGTCTTCCAATCAACTCACCCTTTCATATCAATGTACTTTCCATTGATCAAGGTGCTTTGTCTTTATGTATTCAAATGAGAACTCATAGAACTCACATGCATATTAACTCAATTGGAATGGCACAGAAAAAGAGTATGTCATCCACGATAGGCTTTAAACCTCAAGTCGTGTGCTAGTGATGATCAACTAGGTTTAACTCTTGATTTGTTCTTGAAACCTTTCAAGACCATTAAGACTCCCACTGACTCCTTGACATATAAGATTCTCTTGTCAAAAAACATTCCTTGACAAAACAAATATTCAAGAGTTAGTGTAGTTTTTATCAAGACTATCACTTCACATAATTGGTTCTAGTTGGTCTTTGTCTTATCCAAGACATCACAACTTACCAATCTCAAATGTGCAGGAATAAGAAGACTTTTTCCAATTCCACATTTGTTGAGTGTTATAAGCCTACTAAAGACTTGTCACTCAATTCACAATCTTGGAATATAACTCTAAGACTTGATACTGGAACGAAGTATGATTGACTTCTTGATTTTAACCATTTCTACAATTCTCGATTCCTCCTTTTAGACATACAAATACACTAAGACTCACTTGAAGGATCAATTGAGATATGGTTCTTAATCATTAAGACTTATCATAAAACACAATAAAAGGTAATCTCCCTTCCTTTTAGAATAGAGAAACTTTTATTTTTCTGCCTACTTGATTCTTCTTATTCGTTCTGCTATTGATTGAAACTCTTTCAATCAACTCAGAATTATACTTAATCTTATAAGTATAACCATATTTACTAAACTTTAGTAAATCATGGCAAATATCTTTATCACTCTTGTGATGGACTTGATCAACCCACAACCTAGTGTACTTGATCTCCTAGTCCTTCTCTTGACACTTTGTCAAAAAATATTCTAATTTCCAAATATGAAGTTTCTCATTCATCACGCAACCTAGTTGTATGATTCCAAGTTTCTGTCCAATTGAAACTTGGGCGATGAGAATCTTCCCTTATTTGGCAAATTCTCGACATTTCCACAAATAACATAATAAATAATCCATTATTGCTAACAATAGAAACAATCAAACATCAATTTTTCATACAAACCATTGCAAGGATAAATAAATAAGACAACATCAAAATTTATTTTATTGCGGAAAAATTTGTCCTTACAATGCAATTCAACTGAAAAACTATGCTATTTCATATTTCTTATCATTCTATCCTAACTCTAGAGTAGCAGCTCAAAAATTTGATCCTCGAGTCCATGCGATCGAAATCCATTTCTTCATGATCAGATTCAACACGCTTCTTCCTTAAGCTTCCTCTCTTTTCTTCGATCCTGCAAAACCATCAAAATGTAATCTTATCACATCATGTATTAAGAATCAAAGAATAGGAGCTTATAGAGTTAGTTAATAGATTTTACCTGAAGTAGAGCCATACGTCTTGACTCTCCCATCTCTTAGATCTCTCAGGTAAACAGGGCAGCTTCGTCTCCAATGCCCCTTCTCTTGGCAGTAGAAGCAGATGGACTCTTTTGGAATGACACAAGGAACTATCTCAGAATTTACCTTTTCTGGATTTCCAATGTCACCATTTTCAATGTCCATTGAAGTTTGGGAGTTTGATTTGCCAGACAAATTTGCTTGATCAGCACGCCAAATCATTTCTGATTCAGCAGCTATAAGCAAATAGGTCAAATCAATGAGGGTCACGTCATGGTTCATCATATAGTACTCTCTAACGAACTCACTATATGATTCAGGAAACGACTGAAGAACCCAGTCAACAACCATCTCACCTGAAATCTCGACACCCAACATCCTTAACCTGTCAATGTGTGACTTTATCTCCAAGACGTGTGCACACACAGGTTTCCCATCTTCGTGTTTACTTGCCAATAGGGCTTGAGTGAGCTTGAACTTTTCAAGCCTTTGAACTTGTGGGTTAGGGAGATTAATTGGAGGAGGTGGAGGAAGTGAAGCATGACTCTCATTTCCTTGATCGTATCGTGGAACGTCATCTTCATTTGGAAAGCTTGTTCCAAGGAACTTGGGAAGACCATTGTAAGATTTAGACATCTACAAAACGGGAGAAAAATCAAGTTAGTTGATAAAAATCCTTGATGTAACACCCAAACGAAACATCAAGGCTAGGATCCAACACAATACTCTACAACCTAGAAGAGGGATGCCATAATCTAGTTGCAGAATATTTGAAGCTAGGTAAATAACGATTTACCAATTTCCACCATGAAAAACGAAAAAGAAATTTAAGTTTTAAATGAATTGAAACTCCTAGATCTTTTGAGATTCATTGAACTTTTCAATGGCATGTTTAATCTCGATTATGCCCTTCAAGTTTGCGACTGGGATGCCGAGGATTACAAACAAGGTGTGAATAACCATACGAATCATGTGGTGCACCCAATTGCTACTATCACCTAATCAATGTGCCGGTTAGCCACATACGTTCCATTGATCTATGATAAACATCGAGCCACCCTTCGCCACCAATGCCAAACCCAAATTAGTGTGCCGGTTAACCACACACGCTCCACTAACGTTTCGACAAGGGTACAAAGTGTAATTCCATGGATTAGCATACAATTCCACATTTTTCCTAAAGTAACTATGATTTGGGAATTTGTAAAAGCATGTAGTTACTTTGTACTTCATTATACTTATAATGGAAGGTTTCGTCCTATCCTACCCGTTCGGCTAACGACCCTCCACTAGTCAAGAGTGTGGTGGGTAAGAGTGGATACCCTTTCAATCGCCATTTTATAGGCAATTTCCTTAAACACCCCTTATAGACCAGCTTCGTGAATGAGGCCTACTAACGGTAAGACTGACTCTTTACTTATATATATAATATTAGACTTTTAATGTTACATATATATAGTATAGGGTGTATTTTACACTTTTAAAATACTAGTTGGTTCAATGTAATAAATTATACTTTTAATTTAATCAAATGTAAACCAAAACATTATGGATTTATTAACTCTCTTTTAATTATACTCTTTAATTAATTAACAAAACCATAAGGGTGTAATTTGAACTTTTCAAAATGCGAGGGTTTTAGAATTTAACATTTCAAAATCAAACTTTTAATCAACTTTTAAATTCCAAAACTTGAGGGCAAGTTTTGAAACTTTTCAAAACATTTGGGATTAGAATTTAAATATTTCAAAATTAACTTTTAATCAAAAAATTTTAATTCCAAAACTTGAGGACAAGTTTTGAAACTTTTCAAAAAATTTGGGTTTAACTATTTAAATTTCAAAAACAAAACATTTAAGTTCAAATTTAAACTATAAAACCTAAAGGGGAAAATTGAAACTTTTTCACAAGATAATTCAAATCTAAATTACAAATAATCAATCTTTATCTAATAAAACAAAAGATTATCTAAATTTTGACAATTATCTTCTATTTTGGTAAGGATAATCACCCAATATCAATAAAAATCGGATTTTATGAATTAAAAACGTTTATGGTAAGTATCCTAAGCCAAAACAGCAACAAAATTGCCAAAAAACGCTGCCAGATCCATAGACTCGCCGAGTCAGGGACTGGACTCGCCGAGTCGGCCTGACTCACCGAGTTCATCCACTGACTCGCCGAGTCGGAGATTCAGAAGGCAAAAAACTTCGTTTTTCATGCAAAAATCGATCAAACAAGCATCAAATTCACTAACAAACAGCCCTAGGCTCTAATACGACTGATGGGTTTCGAGCAATACATCATTCCTATGGTGTACATGCAAACCCTAATAGCTTTTGGATCTAGTTTGTCTAATGAACATGCAATTGAATATCCAAAGCTATAAACCCTAGATCTAGCATACAATTAATCATATTAACATAAAATAGGGTTTAGATCTAACCTTTGATTGTTATATAGCAATAACAATCAATCCTTGGCTTCAGAAAGCTTAATGCCTCAAGTGTTGCACCTCTAATGGAGTCACAAACACCACTAAGCAACAGGATGAAGGAGAGAAGAGAGGGGAGGCACCAAAAACGGCTAGAAACCCTAATCCAAGTGTTAGCCACGTTTTTGGGGCTTAAGGGTCCTTTATATACATGTAGGCTATTAGGTTTTACAGCTAGGAAACCCTAATCTGGCTACTTAAGCCCTAAGCAGTCCATGAACTCCTTTAACATATCCCTTGGACGAATTCCGTATGGGCTTCCCATAGAATTCGTCCAACCTATATTATTTAGGTAATCCATAGCCCAATTGCAATTATCTTATAATTACAAATCCAGTCCCCTAAGTTTAATTAATCTCTTTTAGCCACTAAATTAATTCTTAATTAATTCTTGACTAATATTAATTAAACAATATGATTTCTCCTTTAATATATTATTCTCATAATATATTAATAAATCATAATTAAACCTTTCTCTCCTTAATTCATCCTACATATTGCTATGGTGAAGGCAACCCAAAAGGACCATGCTCATAATCGGGTCAAGTACATACCAAAATAGTTATGGACTTAGACACTAATCCAACACTTATTGAGATATATCCATGGGAGGCTAACTATTTGTGTGTGGTATTTTGGGGAACTCACTAAGCTTCGTTTGGGTTTTGAACATTTTTTTGTCTTGTGTTTTGAACATCAAGATCGCGAGAAAGCGCCGGCTTGATTGTACACGCCAACTCGAGATTATGTTTGAGGATTCTGGGATATTGTCAAACATTTTGTTGTCTTGTGTTTTAAATTACTTATGCATTTGGGTTTTGAGAAATGTGAGATTGTGTTTTATGTGGTTTTAAAAATTAAAAAAAAAATTGTTTGAAAATTTAGAGTGTTACAATTTGTTTCCAAAAATAAGAAAAGGACTTAGAAAGCATTCATTCCCAATATATCTCTGAAAGACTCGAACATTGAAAAGAAACTTTGATCTAAGATACTGAGCTATTGCAACTATCCTTAGGATCAAAAAGCAACTCATTTTAGAATGTTTAGTCTATAATCATATATGCAAATTCATAATACCATTGGAATGTTACTCCTAAATGTTTTGGTTTGTGGTCTTATGATTAAAAAAAATGTTTATGTAAAATTTTATAAGATTGTTATGACTTATTTAGAACGTTTTTAACATGTTTAAAAGAAACTCATGAAATCTTTGAAGCTATTATAGTAACAGTAGTTCAAAAGGTTGATTCAAATATTTGAATGAGATGTACTAATGTGGAATCATTTTCTTGGACAGTAAGAATTGCATTATCAAAGATCCAGTTGGATAAGATTTTGGAATTAATTTTACCACAAGTCTTATGATAAATTCAAGTCTTATTTGTCAAAACGAATGATAAAAGTGCTATATGATAGTATGAATATTTGTTGGAATTATGAACTAATGGTGTGTTCAAATTGTCCAAAATAAGTACTAATTCAAATACATCCAAAAGTTTGGATTAAAAATGTATTTGTGGAATCGTGTTCTTGGAAACATAAACAAGAAATACATTACCAAGTATCCAGATGGATCGGATTTTAGATATCATTTGACAACAAGTCTTATGATCAATTTAAATCTTGTTTATCAAGATAGATGAGATTTACATCACTTGGAAAAGTAAATATATGTTGGAATTAGTTCACACAAATGGACCGCTCACATTAACCACAATGCATGATATAGAAAACTTTGAACATGAGTCTAGAACCTTTAAGGTGTTCAGAACTGTCATAAAACGAAGTTAAGAATCAATTGGGCAAAAGGATAAGATACTAATATCCAATAGGCATAATAGGCATCTTAGTCAAAAGTTTACCGGTCATCTAAGTGTTGGAAACGATGCCCAAGGTCATCAAATAATCAATAATATTTCTAAATAGTAACAGGGTCCTTTTGGGTTGGCTTCATGACACAAATATCATTAAGTAAATGGAAAAAATATGTTGTTGATTTATTAAGGAATTAATAAATTAATTAGAAATTATTTTGATATTTAATTAAATATTTTTAATTAATTAAATGGATTGAATATTAATTAAATCATTTGGATTAATTGGAATATTCTATAACTCTCCAGAATAAGGATGTAGATGATTTCTGGTTATCCTCATAAGGATAAGGCAGGTTTTGAATAACATAAGGATTATCATTTATGAATTTGAATTGCTTAGGTTTATCTGCTACCCATAAATAGGATTTCAGGGTTCAAATCCTAGATGATCTTTGGCCTTTAATTTTCGTTCTACCCATCTCTATATTCTCTATATACATAAACCATAACCCCTCTCTGAGGTTATAGGGTTTTCGAATAAACCCTAATAGGGTTTTCCTTGTTTTGCTTTTCGAGTCTTGGATCTGACTTCATTAAAGGAGTTCTACTTTGGGCTTTTCATCCTTTGCAACATATGTTGATCATGTGATCTAAGGATCAAGAGGAAAGTGTTTTATCCTTCTTCAGTTTGATATTAAAATACATTGCTAAAACTAGTAAAACCTAGATTCTAGGATGCATGTTCACTTAGGTAAATCTGTTGATTATTCTGCAACCTTTAGATAGTGTACTTGATGCAATAAATCCCCAACGGCGGTATCAGTGCCAATAGGTTTTAATTTTGGGCACATAATTTGGAAAATCACAAAAATGAAAGAAGCCTACTTAGTTGCAGGGCATGACACGCTCTCCTGGACGTGGCGTGCCAGCCAGGTTTTTCTGAATTTTGGATTTTGTCCTCAAATTTCGAATTTTAGGATTAAGCTCTTGATTAAAATATTGTTTTAAGTGTTTAATCTGAATATTCAAATAAGGAGATTAGTTTATATTAATATTTAAATAGAGTTTAAATATGAATATTAAATTAATTAAATTTGAATATTATTTAAACTTGAATTAAAACTTGAATACTTATCTTGAATATTATTTAAATAGAGAATTTAAATTTGAATATTTAAAGGGTTAATTAAATTTTAAATATTGTTTGATAAATATTTAAACTAGAATACTTAAAAAGATTTGATTAAAACTTTAAATACTATTTAAATGAGAGAATTAAATTTGAATATTTGAAAAAAAAAAATATAAATTTAAAAGATTTAAATTTAGTATATGGTATAATTTACTATAGGTATTACGATTATAAATTTAAAACATTATCTTCGAATGAAGATTAGGCGCACTCACTCTAATACTGGTTTAAGGAGGTCTCTATGATTTCTAATGAGTTTGGTTTTTAAAATGCTTTGTGCTTCCCACCATCACCGTCTTTAGTATTTTGAAAGTGGAGTTACCGAAAAGATTCAATCAAATTTTGTTTTTCAAGATTAAAAGTATTAATCAAGTAATAAAACAAAATTCTCGTTTTATATGTCTAAAAACGTGAGTCATGTGGTACCCATGAGAGAACACATATTATTTATATTTTGATGATGGAATGTGTCGTTAACTGGCACGTCATTGCGAAGATATAAGTCTAATATGATATGTTACTCATGTAATTATTATGTTGATGGAGTGTGTGTGGTTAACCGGCATGTCAATGCGAGAATAATTCTATATCGAGGGTCACGCAGTTTTGCATGGTTGATTCACCATCTATTCAATGACCAGGGACATCCCAATCATTGAATCGAGATGAGCACAATCGAGATTAACATGCCATTGAAATATTCAATGAATCTCAAATGATCTAGGAGTTTCATAAGATATTGGAACTGGAACACTGCATTGCCTACCTAAATAACTTTGTGATGTGTTTACGGGATCCCTTTACACATCACAAAGCCAAATATGGATCCTAGCCTTAATCGATAATTTATTTAGGTTAATAACTATATTAATGATTAATAAATAAAACTAGAATGGAATTAATATTGAATGATGTCTATAAAATAATCCACTAAAGTCCGCTACTATAAAAACTCGAAAAGGATTAGATGGTAGGATGATCAATCTAGTCAAAATTCATAGATTGAAAATTGTTCTCATGAACGAACAGAGAAATCATGTCTAAGAGAAAGCTCATCCTAAAGATTCCACCACTCCATTCGAAAACTGTATAAATAGTTATCAAACATATTTTGAAGAGAAATGGAATTTCATTTAGTTAGCAGTTTGACTGGATGACATATACATATAATCAGTTCATTCTGATTTTGATACGAAGAATCTTGAAATGTCCATAAAGGAGTTACATGGCATGAAATAACATGGCCAATAAAAGAAACTCCAACTTTAAATACTCATACATCTACTATCATGAATAGAAATGTCAAAAATAAAGAAATTCAGTTGTCCATTGGCATAGGGCGATTAGTGATGATACTATTGGATTTTTATTCATAAATTACTTATAAAACACAAGATTAGCAATGGAAGACTTAATATTTGAACAACATAAAACTAGTTTTATTCCCACCAAAGGATCTACTTGCAAAGATTGGAAAGAAAAACAAAAAATATAGATGAGGTAAATGTATAACAACCTTTCTAGTCCTTTGAATCCTCAAGGGGAGGCTAGAATGTTTATGAAGAAGGAAAATATCCAAGAAAGAATCTCTCTATATGTATCCACCAAACAAGTCACCAAAACACCAGTGGATGCTCTTCCCTCACTTGTGTGAAGTTGTACTTAAGCTTCTAAGACTTATATGAAATAAGTCTTCAAAGGAGAACTAACTCAAGCATCAAAAACAAGAAAACTAAATTGCTAGAGAGAGGAGAGGGGAGCTTCTTTTGCTCTCGGCTATGTACAAGAAAAAGAGAAGCAGGAGTAAACTAGTTAAGGTCTCCTTACGTGTTTATATAATTACACTCGTAGATGAAAGCCCATGCTTTCATTTAATGAGACCAATACTTGCAAGTAATTAATATGGTGTAAGAGCAAATTCAAAGAAGCAAACCCCCATACATTGTGCTTGTATGGACGGTTAGGATGAGAAGGAGAAAGAGTGAGTGCATTCCACATCATATCTCTTATATTATGTACACACCATATCCTAATGGTCTTCTATAAGTCCATAATGTTGTACATGACATTTAAATCATACTATGTGATTAAATGTAACTTGTTATGATACATTTTATTATTATTTTCTCAAAAACAATAATTCCACAATTAAAAACAAGTGTTGATTTAATTTATTAACAAACATATTACTTAATAAATAATCAATTAGTGTTTACTAGTTATATACTGTGAGACTATAGGATCATATGTTATTACAAAATATCATTTCATAATCATCATTGAGCATAAATATCTTTAAGATACACCTAATTTAGGCATAAATTTTAGGGACAATATGAAGGCTTGTTCTGATAGGCTAACCGTTTCCAAAATATGAAGAATGAAAAATAAAGCATAAATGCCCAATATGTCTGTTAAATAACACTGAAACGTAGAGAATATGTTTTTTTATTGTGGATTACAAGCCCATGCTACTATTCATATGATCAAGTAACATCTATTTCTCATGAATGTTTCGTCTACAATAAGATATGAAAATTCATAATACCATTGAAACATTACCTCCAATCCTTGAGTATTAAACTAAGGATAAAGTACTGGCATTCTCAAGAGTGTGTATTGACTGAAAGAAGTAAGGGGACTAAAGCATGGAGAAGAAATTTTGGTCATGAATGTCGAGCCCTTGCTATTATTCATAGGATCAAAAGACAATGATTTTCCCTAATGTTTAAGTCTATGGTTTACGATTGAAATTGTTTATAAAAAATTTCATGAAATTGTTCTAACTTAATTAAATTTGGAACATTTCATATGTTCCTATTTCAAAGGAAAGTCTTGAAATCTGTAAATCTGGTACAAGAACAATAGTTCAAAACCAAATTCGAATATTTGAATATAGTGCACTAATATGGAATCATTTTCTTGAATAAGGTTTGCATTACCATAGATCCAGTTGGACATGATTTTTAGATTCATTTGACTACAGATCTTATGATAGATACAAACCCTATTTTTCAAGAAAGATGAATATCTGAAGGATTTGGTCTAACTAATTTTCTATTCATACTTGACCACAAAATGTACTGATTCAAATACATTGAAAAGTTTGGATGGAATGTAATTGTGAAATAATAATCTTCTTTATATGAACAAGAATTGCATTACCAAAGATCCAGTTGGATAGGATTTTGGAACTCCTTCGACCTCAAGTCTTGTGATTAATGTGAGTGTTGTTTATCAAGATATATGTGATTTGTTGTAACATCCCGACTCTTAGGTATAAAATTTAAAGATTTATATATTCATACTTTAGACCTAATCGACGAGTTGGCTACCCCAACTCGTCGTGTAGAGATGGATCAGACCGTGTGGTTTACGGAACCAACTCGACGAGTTGGTGGACCCCAACTCGACGAGTAGAGTTTGTGCATGAAAACCCTAATTTTTAGGGTTTGCACCCTAGTTAAAGGACCTTAAGTCCTCCTTCCAGCCTCCTTACCACCTTTCCACGTCCAGAAGCAAACCCTAATCGATTTGATCCCTATTTTGAGTGTGTGAGAGGCTAAAAGTGTGTGTTTGGTGCATTTGTTAAAAGAGACTTGAAGGTTGAGAAGCTTGGAACGAGAAAGCGCTTATAGATCCAACATCTACATCGTTTTGGCTTTCATTTGAAGGTAAAAAGTCATTACCTTGATCATTTTCTTATTAGATCTCCTCATTCAAGATTTTAGGGCCATTTCTAGTTTAGTCTTGAAGTATTCCTGGTTTTGAACATGATCTGAAGTTGTAACTTCATATCTGGACTCCTCTAGGACCTTATGGACATAAAGCCTCAAGCTTTATGAAGATTCGGCCCTCCTCCATGTCCAAAACCTCTTCCTAAGGCTAGTTTTGAGTGTTTTAGCTTCTTGGAGCCTTGCATACACGTAAAGTTAGCAACTTTACGTGGTAACTACACCCTAGGAGGCTAGATCTACAGTTTTGAGCTTTGGTTCTGCTCAAAAGCGTCTGAATGAGAAAAGAGCCAAAGGAACTCGATGAGTTGCATATTCAACTCGACGAGTTGGATGAGGGTTTCCCGCTTTCTGGATTCTGCATGAACTCAATGAGGTTTTTGGAAACTCGGCGAGTTGACTCGAGTTTTCGGTCTCTGAGTTCTAAAGGAACTCGACGAGTTGTTAGATGCACTCGACGAGTTGGGTCAACAAGGATTGTTGACCTTGACTGTTGACTGTTGACTTTGACCAGGGTTGACTAAGTTTGACTTTAAGGGTACTTTGGTAATTTGGGTCTTGATAGAATTGGTCCTATGATGATTGTAGGTGTTAGAGTTTGGAGCTGTGTTTGGGGAGCTTGACATTATCATCCAGTGCTACTCGTGAGATGAGTTTTCCTCACTATACTCAAGGGTCTAAGGCACCAAGGTCGGCCCTTTGGATTGTTATCCTTTTTTGTTACTGTTATGATATGTTAGATCGGTATCCTAGTAGATAGGATGTTTCTATGTGGTTATGATCTGTTATATCGGTATCCTGGTAGATAGGATGTTGCTATGCTTAGTGATCTGTAGATCTGTTTGACTGTCTGTAGACTGTTATGTGATTATTTGATATACGTGCACATGTTCGATTGGTGGTTGAGGCATCTTCTTTGTGCATGAGCCAACAGACCAGGGCATTCCAACCTGATGGTTGTGGGCCGAGAGTATTCCATCTCGAGGTTGATTGGACTCATAGTATGTGGGCATTCCAACCTGATGGTTGTGGGCCGAGGGTATACCATCCCGAGGATGATTGGACCCATAATATGTTGGCATTCCAACCCGGTGGTTGAGGGCCTGGGGAATTCTAACCCGATGGTTGATTGGGCCCATAGTATGTTGTTATTATATGTGTGTTATTAGTTGGGCGGGTATTTTGGGGGAACTCACTAAGCTTCGGGCTTACAGTTGTTGATTTTGTTTGAGGTACCTCAGATGATCGCGGGAAGGCGAAGGCGTGATCGTGCATCTCCTCATGTTTTATGATTTTGATTTCTGGGATACTCTAACATGAAACTATTTTGAAAACACTTTGTAATAATTAATGATTTTTCAATGGTTGAAAAAGTTTTAAATGGGCCTGAATTTTATGAATGTTACAAGTTGGTATCAGAGCCTTGGTTTGAGTGAATTGGAGGAAAAATCGTGTGAATCCAGTCTCAAACTAAGGAAAAGATTGTCAAAATGATTTTCAAATGGTTTTCAAAATATTGAAGGAGGATGCAAGTGTACGATCAGCCGAAGCCAGTAAGTAGACCCCAAAATACCGTATTGTTATTTGATATTTTGATATGTTAGAACAGCATGCTAGTGATAGGCTAGGGATCTTCAGGAATTGCATGATAGAATTGCCTGACTATTTGATGCATGATAGCCTAGGGTTTTTCCTTATATGAAATTGACATCATTACTATAGTTGCTTAGTGTATGCATCACAGTTGTATATAACTAGATCTTATAGCATGAGAATGTTTGGTTTGGCCTTATTTCTTGTTCTTGTTTGTTGAAGGGCTTAGGGTAGGATCAGGTATTCGAAAGTCTATAGGGTCCAGCGTTATGTATGGCTAGCATACACGAGTGCTGCAGGGTTGGTTGAAGTTTCATGGATGAGTTATGCAGGGTTAGTCGGCCAATTATGAGATATTTATCCTTCCTATATGAAGTGAAGATTGAGCGCTCGCCTATGCTTATGTGTATTGTTAGGGCGATATAATGATACTTGCGACAAATATGGGTAGGTGTGGAAGGTAGTATGGGCCCGTACTACTGAAAGCACAGGACCCAAACGCGTAGCAAGGAAGTCACAACCCCTAGGGCTTTATTGGGAGTTGGTTCCCTGATTTTTATATGGAGTATCTGATATCTTCATGGTATATTTTCAGTATGGTGGTTACGAGGCGATTCATGACTGGAACCGGATTGGGATCAGGACAGGGCAGTCAGGGTGCACCAGCAGTACCCGAGACTATCAGCCAGGATAGGCCAGTGTTGACAGAGGATCGTGTCAGGGAGATCATCCGCGAGGAGGTGGTCGAGATTGTCCGAGGTCAGATTCCGGAGATGTTTGGGTCTATCAAGACCACCATGATGGAGTATTCTGATGATAGATACGTAGCCATTGCTAAGACTGCGGCTGTTGCAGCCTCCGCAGTCGTGGCGGCTGCAGGTGCGGGGGCAGGTCGGGCCTTTCAGTACCGGGACTTCGATAACATGAAGCCCCTGACTTTTGATGGGACTCAGGACCCGATCGTAGCCATGAGGTGGCTATCTGACGTGGATGGATGCTTCTTCACATGCTCATGTCCTACTGACCAGAGGGTTAGGTGTGATGTGAACCTGCTAAGGTCCGGAGCAAAGGACTGGTGGAGATCGATGACAGGGTCGTATTCTGATGAGCATAGAGTTGCGGTTACTTGGGACCAATTTAGGGAGATGTTCCGTGCTCGCTACATACCACGGGTCGAGCGAGAGCGGTTGGCTCAGGAGTTTTTGGAGTTGAGAGAGGATGCGAAGTTGGTAACGGAGATCACCCGTATGTTCACTGAGAGGGTGTTTTGCCCGGAGTTTGCTTCCGAGCAGGCTCAGATGATAAGTTATCTGAGCATGCTCAAGACTGACATCCGACAGTTTGTGGCTACCCAACGTTGTGATACATTACTGGAGTTATAGGAGTCGGCTAGGCGACGTGAGCTTGAGATTGAGCTACAGTTGAGAGAGCAGAGGCAGGCCCCGACGCAATCACAACCGACGCCAAAGCAGTCCAAGACCGCTGATCCTAGGTCTGGAGGTCATCATGGCCGCACTTGTGGGAATTGTGGGAAGGCTCATTTGGGGATTTACCGATCTGGTAGCGGGTGCCACAAGTGTGGCAAACAGGGCCACATTGCTAGGGATTGTAGGTAGCAGACTCCAGCTTCTAGGGTCAAACTTTGTTACCATTGTGAGCATGTGGGCTGTATGAAGGCCCAGTGTCTTCTACTAGCTGCCAAGCCGGCGCAGACTCTAGCGCCGGCTACACAGAGGATTACTAACGGGGGTCAGGGTAGAACAGAGCCTCCGAAGGCTCGGGGTCGTGCATTTTAGCTTACGGCTGAGGAGGCCAGGACAGCACCAGATGTGGTTGCTGGTATGTATATATCCCTTATCTTGTTGATTATATTTTTTTTATGCTTACATGTTTGTACCTATGATTAGGTACATTTTTAGTGAACTCCTTTCCTGCTTTGGTATTATTTGACTCCGGGGCGAGTCGGTCATTTGTCTCTCGATCATTCAGTAGGGATTTCGGTTTGTCTGTAGGAGAGCTAGAGTATCTGTTGCGAGTTCCCATCGCCAACGAACATGGGATTTTTGCTTCTTTAGTCTATAAGGGCTGCGTTCTGGAGATCTTTGGGGTATCCTTCCCGATAGACTTGATTCTGATTCCCATGTGGGAAGTATGTGTGATTGTGAGTATGGACTGGTTGAGTCGCTTCGGTGCCATGATCGACTGCGAGGGTTAGCGGGTGGTTGTTCGAACCCCAAATGGGGGAGAACTGGTTATCTACGACGAGGGTACCAGAGTGGATTCATGGTTTTGCTCAGCTGCTAGGGCTTGGCAGTATATTCAGCACACGTATACAGGTTATTTAGCGTATGTGGTGGATACGCGGGTCAGGGATCAGGTTTCGGTTTCGGATGTTCCGGTTGTCAGAGAGTTCGTGGACGTGTTTCTGGAGGAGTTACCCGGAGTGCCTCCGGAGAGGCAGGTCGAGTTCAGGATCGACCTAGTGCCAGGTGAGGCCCCTATCGCCAAGGCGTCATACCGATTGGCACCACCCGAGATGCAGGAGCTGTCATCTCAGCTGCAGGAACTGTTGGGCAAGCAGTTCATTCGACCGAGCAGTTCTCCGTGGGGAGCACTGATTCTCTTCGTGAAGAAGAAGGATGGTTCACACCAGATGTGCATTGACTACCGGAAGTTGAACAAGTTGACGGTAAAGAACCATTATCCGCTACCACAGATCGATGATCTCTTTCATCAGCTACAAGGAGCATCTTGGTTCTCCAAGATAGATTTGAGATTCGGGTACCATCAGGTCAGAGTGAGGGCGGAGGACGTGGAGAAGACCGCGTTCCAGACTCATTATGGACATTACGAGTTCGTGGTGATGCCGTTTGGGCTCACCAACGCGCCAACTATATTTATGGACCTGATGAATCGGGTATGCAGACCGATGCTCGATCGCTCTGTCATAGTGTTCATAAATGACATCTTGGTGTACTCCAAGACCAGAGAGCAGCATGAGAAGCATCTTCGGGAGCTATTGGGAGTCTTGAGACGAGAACGAATTTATGCCAAGTTCTCGAAGTGTGAGTTCTGGTTACGAGAGGTTCAGTTCCTTGTACACCTCTTTAATCAGGAGGGGATTTTGGTCGATCCGGCCAAGATCGAGGCGGTTATGCAGTGGAAGGTCCCTAAATCTCCCTCGGACATCAGGAGCTTCTTAAGATTGTCAGGGTACTACCAGAGATTTATACAGGATTTCTCCAAGATTGCAATGACCCTCACTCGTCTGACGAGGAAGGGGTGAATTTATGGTGGGGCCCCAAGCAGCAGAGGGCATTTGAGACCCTCAGACAGCGACTTTGAGAGGATCCAGTCTTGACACTCCCGGAGGGAGTTGAGGATTTTGTAGTGTTCTGTGATGCATCCATCACAGGACTGGGAGTGGTTCTCAAGCAGAGAGAACGACTGATAGCCTATGCGTCGTGATATTTGAAGCCGGATAACGAGGTACCCTACACATGATTTGGAGTTGGGAGCGGTGGTATTCGCTCTCAAGATTTGGAGACATTATCTCTATAGGGTCCGTTGTACCATATACACGGACCACAAGAGTTAGAGACACATCATGGATCAGACGAACCTGAACATGAGGCAGCGCAGGTGGCTGGACGTAGTCAAGGATTATGACTGCGAGATCCTTTACTATTTGGGTAAAGCGAACGTTGTAGCGGACGCATTGAGCCGCAAGTCGGCTGGATCTTCTAGTCCAACGACATGTATGAGGATATCAGTGGAATCTCCACTTGTGAGCTTGATCAGGGAATCTCAGGCTGTGGGTGTACGGCAGGAGAACTGGAAGCTTGAGAGGATTTGAGGCGAGATCACCCGATTTGTGCAGGACAGTCAGGGATTGCTGATCCGCTATGGTTGGGTGTGGGTTCCGATGTCTGGTGGGATTAGACAGATTGTACTGGAGGAGGCTCATAAGTCTCGCTTCTCTATTCACCCGGGTGCCACCAAGATGTACCGGGATCTGAGTTTGAGTTACTGGTGGCCGTGCATGAAGCGAGAGATCGCTTGGTACGTTGAGAGGTGCTTGACCTGCAGGATGGTCAAGGCCGAGCATCAGAGGCCGCATGGAAAGCTGCAGCCTCTAGAGATTCCCATGTGGAAATGGGAGCAGATCACGATGGACTTCATCACCAAATTGCCAAGAACGGGAAAGGGTTTCAACGCTATATGGGTCATCATGGATCAATTGACCAAGAGTGCCCACTTTCTTCCCGTTCAGGAGAGCTCATCGGCCGAGAAGCTAGCCGATGTGTATATACGCGAGATCGTCGCTCGCCATGGGGTTCCGGTCTCTATTGTTTTGGACCGTGATGTTCGGTTCACCTCCCTTTTCTGGCAGAAGTTCCACGAGGAACTGGGCACGCGTTATTGACTTCGGTGAGAGCTAGGACTCCTACCTACCCCTTACAGAGTTCTCCTACAATAACAACTTTCATTCCAACATTGGCGCTCCACCTTACGAGTTGTTGTATGGATAGAGATGTCGTACCCCCGTCTGTTGGGGCGAGGTTGGTCACATGGTCATGGGTCGGACCGAGGTAGTCCTGCAGACTACCGAGATGATACATCAGACCAGACAGTAGTTACAGACCGCTCAGATTCGGAAGAAGAGCTACGCCGACCGGCGCCGATCTGAGTTAGAGTTTCAAGTTGGTGACATGGTACTCTTGAAGGTCTCACCCTGGAAGGGTGTAATTCGCTTCAGGAAGAGGGGAAAGTTGGCTCCCCGATACATTGGGCCATTCAGGATTATTGCTAGGGTTGGCAAGGTGATGTATAGACTGGATCTCCCTGAGGAGCTCAGTCAGATTCATAGCATATTCCATGTTTCACAGTTACGGAAGTGCATACTAGATGAGGAGGCAGTTGTGTCATTAGATGATATTCAGGTCGATGAGCGCCTGAATTACGTGCAGAGGCCAGTGGCCATTCTGGAAAGGAAAGTTAAGGTTCTACGGAACAAGGAGGTACCTTTGGTAAAGGTATAATGGGAGCACCTGAAGGGATCCGAGTGGACTTGGGAGCCAAAGGCAGATATGCGGGAGCATTACCCGGAGTTGTTCACTGCAGCAGACTTCGAGGACGAAGTCTAGTTTAAGTGGGGGAGAATTGTAACATCCCGACTCCCAGGTATAAAATTTAAAGCTTTATATATTCATACTCTAGACCTACTCGACGAGTTGGCTGCCCCAACTCGTGGTGTAGAGACGGATCAGGCCGCGTGGTTTATGGAACCTACTCGACGAGTTGGTGGACCCCAACTCGACGAGTAGAGGTTGTGCATGAAAACCCTAATTTTTAGGGTTTGCACCATATTTAAAGGACCTTAAGTCCTCCTTCCGCCCTCCTTACCACCTTTCCACGTCCATAAGCAAACCCTAATCGATCTAATCCCTATTTTGAGTGTGTGAGAGGCTAAAAGCGTGTGTTTGGTGCACTTGTTGAAGAGACTTGAAGGTTGAGAAGCTTGGAACGAGAAGGTGCTTGTAGATCCAGCATCTACATCGTTTAGGCTTTCATTTGAAGGTAAAAAGTCATTACCTTGATCATTCTCTTGTTAGATCTTCTCATTCAAGAGTTTAGGACCATTTCTAGTTTAGTCTTGAAGTATTCCTGGTTTTGAACATGATCTGAAGTTGTAACTTCAGATATGGACTCCTCTAGGCCCTTATTGACATACAGCCTCAAACTTTATGAAGCTTTGGCCCTCCTCCATGTCCAAAACCTCTTCCTAAGGCTAGTTTTGAGTGTTTTAGCTTCTTGGAGCCTTGCATGCACGTAAAGTTAGCAACTTTACGTGGTAACTACACCCTAGGAGGCTAAATATACAGTTTGGAGCTTTGGTTCTGCTCAAAAGCGTCTGAATGAGAAAAGAGCCAAAGGAATTCGACGAGTTTCATAGTCAACTCGACGAGTTGGATGAGGGTTTCCCGCTTTCTGGATTCTGCATGAACTCGACGAGTTGTTTGGAAACTCGGCGAGTTGACTCGAGTTTTCGGTCTCTGAAATTTGAAGGAACTCGATGAGTTGCTAGATGCACTCGACGAGTTGGGTCAACAAGGATTGTTGACCTTGACTATTGACTATTGACTTTGACCAGGGTTGACTAAGTTTGAATTTAAGGGTACTTTGGTAATTTGGGTCTTGATAGAATTGGTCCTATGATGATTGTAGGTGTTTGAGTTTGGAGCTGTGTTTGGGGAGTTTGACATTATCATCCAGTGCTACTCGTGAGGTGATTTTTCCTCACTATACTCAATGGTCTAAGACACCAAGGTCGACCCTTTGGATTGTTATCCTGTTTTGTTACTGTTATGATATGTTAGATCGGTATCCTAGTAGATAGGATGTTTCTATGTGGTTATGATCTGTTAGATCGGTATCCTGGTAGATAGGATGTTGATATGCTTAGTGATCTGTAGATCTGTTTGACTGTCTGTAGACTGTTATGTGATTATTTGATATGCGTGCACATGTTCGATTGGTGGTTGATGCATCTGCTTTGTTCATGAACCAACAGACGGTTGTGGGCATTCCAACCCGATGGTTGTGGGCCGAGAGTATTCCATCCCGAGGATGATTGGACTCATTGTATATAGGCATTACAACCCGATGGTTGTGGGCCGAGGATGATTGGACCCATAATATGTTGGCATTCCAACCCGGTGGTTGAGGGCCTGGGGCATTCTAACCCGATGGTTGATTTGGCCCATAGTATGTTGTTATTATATGTGTGTTATTAGTTTGGCGGGTATTTTGGGGGAACTCACTAAGCTTCGGGCTTACAGTTGTTGATTTTGTTTGAGGTACCTCAGATGATCGCGGGAAGGCGAAGGCGTGATCGTGCATCTCCTCATGTTTTATGATTTTGATTTCTGGGATACTCTGACATGAAACTATTTTGAAAACACTTTGTAATAATTAATGATTTTTGAATGGTTGAAAAAGTTTTAAATTGCCTGAATTTTATGAATGTTACATTTGCATCACTAAGTGATGTGAATATCTGTCGGAATTAGCTTAGACTAATTAATCCGTTTAGATTAACCACAATACGTGACCAATTTCATATGAACGCGAGTCTTGAATATTTTAGGTGTCCAGAGCTCTAGTAAATTAAAATTAAGGGTCAGTTGAGCAAGAGGACTAGATACTCAAATCATATAGGTATTGTGAGCATCTTAGTCTGAACCACATCGATCATTTTAGACCTTATGAAAAAGGTTTCATATGTGGTCTCCACCCAGAACATTGCCGCAAGAAGTGTATTTGGATAAAAAATCGCAATCATTGTTTGATTTGGTGGTTGATAAGTCGTACTATGCTTACCAACAATTCATGGACTATACCATGAACAAATGTTACAAGAGTCCTTAAACTTGAACCAACTAAATGGGTTTATGAGACACTCTCAGAAATGTGGGGTAAGGCTTTATCCCCCTCTATCACATTTTGAAGTCTACGGTTATGAGGTTTACACTCGTCGTAAAGCATTCGACAATCTAGGACTTAGAATGAGAGATGTGTTATCTCATTAGACATCCAACCAATACTTTTTGGGTAATTGTTTCACAAACCTTTTAAGAACAAATGTTTTTTCTCGAAGGGCAGTTCTTCTTGAGAGGAAGCTAATATCCCAAAGAGTTAGTAGGAGTCATACTGATCTTGATAAGGTTCAAGAGTCAACCAACAAAGAACCTAAGGTTGGTCCTAACTTTCATTTCAAGTTTGAAAAAGGCTATTATAGAAACTAACATACATTCAACTCTTCCTAATAAGACTGGATAGAGGACGTCATAGACCTAGTTATATAGCATCTATATTACTAAGGAATATGAGTCACTGGTAGATAACTATCAGAGTGTGCCAGCTATTGGGAAGTAATGATGTAATGTCACAATTTTTAGAATAAACTTTTCATTTTCAAACACATATTTTCATAAGAAATATTCATGGAAAACCCCTTTATTTATAAACCATAGATCAAAATCATAGTTATAAAGAAAAGTGTCATGGAATCTTCAATCATTAAACTGATGATGGGTGTGTATAGTCACGCCTTCACCTTCCAACGAACTATCAAAGTACCTGAAAAACATTTAATCAACAAATGTGAGCTAAAGCTTAGTGAGTTCCTTTAAATATTTCACACAAAAATACACATACAATGCATGCACACAAAGGCCTACATCACAAGGCTGGACCGCCACCAGAGCCTACATCATCCAAGCCACCCCCTCCCCCCTCTGGGCCTACATTATAAACTGGATCGCTCGGTCCACTTGGCCTTCAGCAAACAGCTGGACCGCCTCAACCCAACCACAATATGTCAAAATATGCAAATTAAAAATAACAAGCAAACACAGGTAATCATAAAAAAATCTACATGTCTAACAGATCAGTAGAACATATTAACATCCTAACATACAAAGGGTCCATACTATAGTACAAAGTATAGTGAGAAAACTCACATGAGCTAACCAACAGAAACTCAACAGCAAAACTCAGCAACAAAACGACTAACACAAGTTACCTAAAACCAAACCAGAACTATTCCTTAGCTAAACACTCAAATCTATCATAGTTTGACCAAAAGTCAAATTGATCACAAAGTCAACGGTCAACGGTCAAAGTCAATGGTCAGCCACCGTGTTCTGGCCAACCACTGACCTTGCTGGGCATCCACACGACAAAACAGTCACTGAGAAACATGCCACCAAGCTGTGGTGAGCATCATGCTACCCCGTGGGAACTGTCCTAGAACAGCCAAATGGGTTAAGCACTTAACCCTTAAGCCCAAGTTTCCAACTCTTCAGATCTGCTACTTAATAGCTTCATAATGGATAAAGTTTCCAACTTTATCCACTAGGATGGTCCAAACAACCAATATCTAAACTTTAAGTCTCAAAGGGTCCAAAAATGCATCTTTCTCAACTCAATCCATTATGTCTAAGTTTCCAACCTTCATATTTGAATCAACATGATGGTTAGATGGATAAAGTTTCCAACTTTATCCATAATAATGTCAAAAACTTCCAAGATCTAAAACCCTAAGCTAAGAAATGCCCAAAATCCCACTTTCTTCATGCATGGAGTAAGGAGAGTTCTTGCATACACTCTTTACTCCACCAAATCACTAGATCTGAGCTTTCTTCAAACTCCGACAGTGCATATGTTGTATCCTGAGCACAGACAACGAATCTGTTTAGAAGAATCATGTTAAACACGAGCCTAAGTTTCCTTGTGTTAATCTTGGCTCACATCTTTTTTAATTATTTAGCCGAATTGTTTTGATTATTATCTTTATTATCATTAACTAAGAAATATCAAGATTCAAAACTTTTTATTTAAAATCTCTTGCCTCTCAAACAATTTTTTTTTTCTTAAAAAGCTTTCAAAAGCTCCAAAGCTCCATGCCAAAATCGTCAGTGAAATATAATAATATTATATTACTTTAAATCTTGAGATAAATTAATTTGGCATGTGAAAACTCGTAACACTGATTAATAATTTCCTATATATTATGTACAGTCGTACATATATGAGAGCACGCATGATGTATATAAGACTAATAATTTCGTTTTGCTAATATAATATCACTAAAAGGATAATTAATAGTTTTTTCCACCGGTGACAACAAGAACTGAAAATTTTCTTGGTGGCATCTTGTGCTTAAAATATCTCATCCATACTGTCTTATCTTCAATATTTATATAGCACTTTTTTCATACTCATGAAAAGCTTATATATTTTATTGAAGGTTATATTATTTAATTATTTGAATATCTTAGTACAGTGATTCAATTTGAAGCCATGCAAAACTGGATATAAGTTGGATTATGATTATAACTTTTCATAAAATTAATATCTAATTAAAGATTAAATAATTCATTGTAAGAAATAGATATTTTGATTTTAACTTTAAATAACTATTAATATTATTTTTCAAATTATAAATATATTTAATAGATAACACGTATTAGATATTTTGATTTTAACTTTAAATAAATTACTGATAATATTCTTTTTCAAATGATAAATATATTCAATATAGATAACACATATTAGATATTTTGATTTTAACTTTAAAAACATCAATTAGGTTTGTGTTAGCATATATGTATTTATGTATATTATTTGTATTGTCTTTTAGTTAGCCCATGTATTGTATTCGGATTTTATAGCCTTGTTTGTACCTTGTATTTATACTCATACTAATGTGAATCGTATTATGGGAAAATAGAGTTTAGCATGGTATCAGACTGTCTTGGGGAATAAGTCTGATCCGATCCTTCCTGTTTGTCGACTTTCTCATCAGTCGGCGATTCTTCCTCACCTCTCCACCTCATCTTATCTTCTCCTTCTCCCTTCTGTCGTTGGTCTCCTTCACAATCATCATGTATGGCGGTGAAAGATGTAATCTAATACTTACTCACCGGGCATTCAGTATCACCAACATTAAAACTTATGTACCCCTTATCTTAGACCTCACAACCCGCAACTATGAGCCTTGTAGCGATCTTTTCAAGGCACATTGCATTGCCTATGGAGTTTTCGATCACATAGATGACTCCTACGACCCACCTAATAAACCACCTGATAACTCGAAATGACAGGAACTGGATTCAGTGGTGAAGCTATAGCTTTTTGGGCCGATCTCTCATAAATTGATTACCTCTACTCACTCATTCAATGCATCTGCTCGCAAGATTTGGCAGAACTTACACTCTTTATTATATGAAAATATCGAGTCAACCGTTATGCAACTCAAGGATGAACTGAGACACGTTACCTTGGGGGACCTTTCTATTTAAGATTACTGTTAAAAAATCAAAAAAATTGTTGATCTATTAGAGGCACTATGTGAAAAGGTTAAGGACAAATTTGTGGTTCTTCATGCTCTTAATGGTCTTCCCAGCAAGTATGAAAGCGTTGTGGATATCATTCGATTTTATAACACCTTTCCGAAATTTTTTGAAATATGTGTTATGCTTTCGGTGGAGGAAACTCGGCTCAACAGCCTCCGCATCATCAGCCCCTCTCAAGAAAATCATGCATCTTCTCCATCCCTCCTCCACGTCGGGTCCAAAAATTCAAACCGTGGAGGTTCTGGAGGATCTTCACGTGGCAACTTAAACACTCGTCGGGTGGAGGTAATAACAACCCGTAGCAGCAACGCCGCCAACAGTTCCACAACCCACGTCAACAACCTCATGTCGGGTGGCCTTTTTACCCTCTACTGGGATCCAATCAACAGTAAAGTAATGGGCTACTCCACCTTCGGTCCAACAGCAGTGGGCTCCCCCCTCTTATCCGACCCAACACCATCAACCCCCGTGGGCTAGATCTGCCACAAACACAACAAGAATTATAGATAGCAGGCTCTGGTTCTGGTTCGACTCATCAACAAAGTTTTTCTGGTCCGCAAGCCCACCTGCATAGCTCTTGTTCGGATCAACCCCTATGGAATTTTCTTGGTTCCGATCAGCCCACTTCTCTCCCAAGTATGTTCAACACAATGTCCCTAAATGACCTGAGAAATGACGGTTGGGTCATGGACACCGGGGCGACAGATCATGTCCACACCAATGCTGGTATACTAAATTCCACTTGTAATACTCATTTCCTCGGTCTATTTATGTTGGTAACGGATCTGTAATACCTATTGTGACATAAAGACATTCCACATTCCTTATTCATAATATCTGTCGTACCATTCACTTAAAAAATATTGTCATTACTCCCAATATTATCAAAAAAATTATATGTGTTCGCAAATTCACTACTATTAATAGTTGTTCCACTAATTTTGATCCTTACAGTTTTACCATTCTTGATTATCAGACACAGCGACCTCTCATCCGTTGTGAAAGCTATGGGCCCCTTTATCCAGTCACAAGATCCACAATTTATGCTTTTGTTTCTACTTCTCCTAGCATTTAGCATCAACGACTTGATCATCCTGGTGATCAACTCTTAAAGCATTTATCTTCTAATAGTTCTATTTATTGTCATTTTTCTAAAAATAATGTTAGTTTCCATGCATGTCATCTAGGCAAACACACTAGATTACCATTTTATTTGTATGATTCGCATGTTTCTGCACCTTTTGAGATTATTCATTCTAACTTGTGGACATTACCTATTTCTAGTAATGACAGCTTTCGATATTATATCTTGTTTCTAGATCATTTTACTCATTATTTGTGGGTGTATCCTATACAACTAAGATCCGATGCTTTTGCTAAATTATCACATTTTTCCAACACCATAAGAAATCAATTTGGGGGCCACATCAAACAAATGTAATGTGATAAGGGGGAATACAACAACAAACAATTCCATAATCACTTTGCCTCATACGAGATCACTTTGATTTCTATTATCCCTACACCTCTCAAAAAACGGTCGATCAGAATGAATGATCCACACTATTAATAATATGATTCGAACTATCCTTTCTTATTCCCATCTCCCTCCTACGTTTTTTGCCCGAAGCCCTTTACATGGCAACCCATTTACTTAATCTTTTGCCCTTAGCTTCCATCTCTAATGATACCCTTCACTATCTGTAAGGTCCAACTTTACAATATTATGAGACAAAACCAAGACACACTGACTTCAATCAGCACCAACATCTCACCAACGCCAACGTAAATATCTGTTCTACAAAGTATCACCGGCGTGTTATTGTATCATCTTGTATTTAGGGTTATACGCATAGTTAATTAGCAGATCCATTATCTTAAGGATATCAGATATTTTATAATTTATGTAGACTAGGTGAGATCCATGGTATGTGGGGATTCTCACAATATTGCTTTACTATAAAACTATGTATTAGGGTTCGTATCATTAGTTGATTATCGAACCCTAAGAGCTTTGTGCTTGTTCTCTTGGTGAGAACATTTTCTTAGTGAAAAATCTATGTGATATATCTTCTTATTCATTTAGCTATCTTTTCTGTTAATCGACCACGATCAAGGGAACCTACACCTGGTATCAGAGTGGGTTACTTTGATCGATTAACAATGTCTTCTTCCTCTTCATCAAATCTCTCTAAAACTACTTCTAACCATAAAATCCCACAGTTTAATGAGAAGAAATTCGCCATGTGGAAGTCAAAAGCCATGATGGTTCTCGAAACCATGGACTATTCCATGTTGAGCATTATCAATGACGGTCCTCATGTTCCTATACACCATCCCATGAAGGAAAACGTCAAAGATGGTGACCCAATAGAATAACCAGTTCATGAATTTGAAGATGAAGATAAGCGTCTGGTTGTTCTTGATGTGAAGGATCGTGTTGCTATAGGAAACGATATTCCATACGATATCTAACACTTTGTTCAAAACTGTCTTCCAACCAAGGAGATGATGAATATGTTGATGGTTGCATATGAAGGAACTGACGAAGTTAAGGTTATCAACAAGAACAACTTAAATCGTCGTTATGAGCATTTCTTTCAACAGAAAAATGAATCTCCCACTGACATCTTCAATCGTTTCAACTGCTTGGTGAATGATATGTCTCGTCTTAACATGCATAAAAATAGAAACTCCTTGGTTCTCAAGTTTCTTGACTCACTGAATGATAGCTGGGAACATCACGTCGATGTTCTGAAAACAGTGAGAAAATTAAAACCATGTATTTGTCTTTATTATTTGACAATCTTTGTAATCATGAAGAAAAAAGATCTTGCACAAGGAAATCATGCAAGACACTCACAAGGACAAATCTGTGGCTCTCTATTCAAATTTCATCTCCAAATAGCGACACTGACTTCTTTGATGAATCTGAAGGTGAAGCTGTAATTGTCAAACGCAACATTAGCCGAAGTGAGAAGAAACCATATAGACCTAGAAAGTTTAAGTCGATGTCTGACTCATCAGCATCTAAAGATTTTGACTCTAGTAAAAAATATGAAAAAGAGGGTCCAAAGTGTTTCAATTGCGGAGGTGCTCATCACTTTGCCAGGAAATGCAAGTTAAAAAGGGTGGACACAAGTAAAGATTTAGAAGTGAAGTACAAAAAGTTATTGGCCTTTCTGAAGAGGTGGAATATTGATGTGAAAATCTTTGTTGCTAAAGTGGAGAATTGGGTGGATGATGAAGAATCATCTGATGAAGATAAAGTTAAGGATAAGTGTTTGATGGCACACACTGATGCAACAATAAATGATGAAGGAAGCAATGAATTGAGCTCCTTTAAAGCCAACATAGCTAAAGCTGCTAAAGAATCAAAGATGAGGGTTGGGACTCGTCATCTATGTATCACCTAAGTAAATTTTCCAACTATTCTCACAATGAAAAATGGATGATGTTTGATTAATTGTGTCTTAAATAGTCTAATGTTAACCAAGAAAAACGCCCTTTCATAAAAAAAATTGAGTCTCTGACAAATAGATTGAGTGAAACTAAGGAAACTCTTGCTCAAGTAAACATCAAGGTAACTAATCTGTCCCTTACCAATATTGACCTTCACTCTAAAAATGATAACGTTGAATTGCATGCAAATAAATTACAATGCATTAAAACAATTGGGTTCACTCTCACTTTAAGTTAAATAAGATAATATAAGCCCAAATTCCAGATCAGTGTGAAAAGATTCTTGGTGGAAACATAGATGAAGCTATAGAAATCTATAAACAGGTTGAAACTGAATCAAATTTCTTCAATCCTAGTGATCTTGAGGAAGATTTCAAGTCAAGGTGTAACGTCCCAAAAATAAGACCCAAAAAATTTTCATTTTTAAATTGATAAAACGGTAATCCAAAACATCATCATAAAATCAATATGGATCAAAGTGTATCAATACATCATAGAATATCAGAGTAAATCACAAAATGCAGAATACGGTGGTGTGTGCGCTGCAATCATCCTGGGCTCTTGCCTTTCGAACCAGAAGTACCTGAAACATAAACTGAAAACTGTAAGCACAAAGCTTAGGGAGTTCCTCAAAATACCACATACCATACATAATAAACATATAATGGGCCCCGCCCATCATCAGACCCCGCCCGACATCAGGCCCCGCCCGGCATAGAGCCCCGCTCGGTATACAGATATGTCAGTCATCAGGCCCCACCTAGCATCAGGCCCCGCCCGGTATACATATAAACATATAATCATACAAACACATGCGATAATCACAAAGAAAATAGCATAGAGTACAGTCATCGGGCCCTGCTCGGCATCGGGCCTTGCCCGATAAGCATACCAACACATAACACATGCAAGAGTCACAAAGAGAACTAGCATCCTAACATAATAAATCATGGGCCGACATTGGTGCCTTCGACCGGCTAAACCCAGTGAGGAAACTCACCTCTAACTGCTGAATCACTCAGATAAATCTTTCTCTGCTGGTCCGGAAAATCCCCGCGCTGTCATCATAAAACACATCCAATTAATAATTGGATTCCAAACCATATATATAAGTCTTAGCTAGGGTAAACGACCAATTTTACCCTTTATCTAACTTGGCCTAAAACCAAGGCCCAACTCAACCATACAAAGGCCCAAATCCTAAATCCCAATATATATGTGGCCCAATCTTCCAAATTGGGCCCGAACCCATCATGGGCCTAAAATCCAGGGAACCCCAACATGCTAGTCCAAAGCCTAAAACCTCTAATGGCCCAAGGCCCAAAATGGACCCAATGGCCTTCTGCACAGAACGCCTGACATTCCTCCCTACGACGCCTGGCGTCCGAATGCCGAGTGTTCACATGCAAACGCCTGGCGTTTACTCGATGTTCACTAATTAACTTCCAAACCAATGACTTAATGGCTTAAAATATCAAATCCAAACTTCAGGTCCAGCCATAATGGAACGTCTAAAGCCATAAAGTTGCAAACTTTATGGCCATTCATGGTTACAATGAGCCCAAAACCTAAAACTCCAACTCCTTAACCCATTAATACACTTCAAAACTTGCATGGAGTGAAAGGAAGGTCCAAGATCACATTTTTATCACCTAATCTACCCTAAAACGTCCAAAAGGACAACTCCTTTGGTATAAGGTATCTCTTACCCAAAAAGACCAAGAAAATGGGGGCTAATAAGCATAAACTACTAACATAAACAATATCTAGCGATATGGTGATCAAGTTCAGAACTTTATAACAAAAAATGATGCTCCAAGGTGCCAAGAGTTTAGATCCACAAGCTTGAGAGCAACACCAACACTCCAATGATCTTCCTTCTCTATCAAGAACACTAAATTGATACCAAAAAAATGCACAAGGCTTCAAACTCTCATACACACTTACGGTTTTCCAAATGAGGATGGAGGCTGGAGTGGTGAAGGGTTTAGAGGCCATAATGTTCTCTAAATAGGGTTAAAACCCTAAAGATTAGGGTTTGGCCTCTGCGTGCAAACGCCCGACGTCCATCATAGAATGCCTGGCATGTAACTTTTGACGAGTCCGTTTTTCCTTTCAGCTCGGCGTACATCTCTCGGCATGTAACTTTTGACTAGTCCGTCTTCCCTTTCAGCTCAGTCACACCTATCGAACCTCCTTCCTATGACTTTCTCTTTGACTCTGACATCTCTCTAACCCTAAGACACATCCTTTCTCCCATCCTTTCCGCTTCCCCTACCATTCATCCTCCCGTCTTTGAGGTTGATCCTCCTTCCCCTTATCTTGAGGCTCCTCCTCATGAGGATTTTCCTTCGTCCCCTCCTTCCTCTCTTTCCGACCCCCTCCTCCACCTACCCATCACATGCACACTCGCTCTAAAAGTGTCATTGTCAAACCGGTGGAGCATATAAATGTCCACTATTCTTCCATCTCCTCTGTCCCGAGGTTATACGTACAAGCTTTGAAAGATCCAAACTTGAAGAAATCCATGAAGGAGGAATATAATGCTCTTATTACAAATGGTACTAGGGTTCTTGTTCCACGCCCTCCAGGAAAAAATGTGGTTCGCTCCATGTGGCTGTTCAAAAAGAAATTTAATGATGATGGATCTCTCTCCCTCACTCGATACAAAGCCTGGTTAGTGGCAAATAGACGCAGTCGGCAGCAGGGGATCGACTGTGATGAGACATTTAGTCCGGTTGTTAAACTGACAACCATACGCTTTGCCCTCAGTTTGGCTATCTCCATACATTGGCCTATTCATCAACTTGATGTGAAGAATGAGTTTCTTCATGGATATCTCCAGGAGCCTGTCTACATGCACCAGCCACCAGGTTTTCGTGACTCATGGCACCCAAATTATGTTTTCCATCTTCAACGATCTCTATACGGACTTAAACATGCCCCAAGTTCCTGGTATCAATGGTTTTCTCAGCATGCTCTAAACATGGGGTTTCATCACAGTCTCACTGCCTCGTCATTGTTTATTTACCATCATTGATCTGACATTGCATACTTGTTGCTTTATGTTGATGACATTGTGTTGATTACCTCCTCTACGACTCTACTTCAATCTATTATTGCTCAGCTCAATCAAGAGTTTTCCATGTCTGATCTTGGGGCTCTCAACTATTTTCTTGGGATCTCTACTACCCACTCTCCACATGGTCTTTTTCTCTCCCAAAGAAAATACGCTTGTAAGATCCTTGAGCGAGCTCACATGCTTCATTGTAATCCAGCTCGCACACTAGCTGAAACCTCTCATAAGCTGGATGTCATTGGTCCACCAATTGTTGATCCATCCCTATATATCGCAGTCTCGTCGGAGCTCTTCAGTACCTCACCTTTAATCGTCCTGACATTGCTTTTGCGGTTCAATGGATATGTTTATTTATGCATGACCCACGTGAGCCTCACCTACACGATCTTAAGCGTTGTTACGTTACATTTGAGGGACCCCATACCACGGTTTTTCAGCTTCATGTGTCTTCCACGTCGGATGTTCGTGCGTACTCTAACGCTGATTGGGGCGGGTGTTCAGTCTCTCGCCGTTCGGCTACTAGGTATTTTGTGTTTCTTGACGATAATCTTATCTCATTGTCGTCTAAGCGACAGCGGGTCATCTCACAGTCATTGTAGAGGCGAAGTATCGCAGCGTTGCTAACATCGTCACAGAGACGTGTTGGGTTCGTAATTTACTCTGTGAGCTTCAGTGTCCGCCTAACAAAGCCATTGTCTATTGTGACAACATCAACTCTGTTTACATGACTTTGAACTTAGTTCAGCACCAGCATACGAAGCACATAAAGATTAACATCCATTTTGTTAGTGATCTAGTCGCCAGGGGCGACGTTCGAGTTTTTCACATGCCCTTTTTCTGCTCAATATGCCAACATCTTCACTAAAGGCCTCCTGACACAGCTCTTCAACGACTTCAAGGCCAGTTTGAACGTTCAAACTTCTCCTCCCAATAAAACTGCGGGTGGATATTAGCAGATATGTATTTATGTATATTATTTGTATTCTCTTTTAGTTAGCCCATGTATTGATAGGCTCATATGTATTGAATTCGACTTTTATGGCATTGTTTGTATCCTGTACTTATACTCCTATCTAATGAGAATCGTATCATGGGGAAATAGAGTTTATCAGTTTATGGCTAAAAAAATTGCATATGATCTGATGGTTAACAGATGGAAGGAAAATATCGGGCACAATCTTTAGATCGTTGATATCCTCCACATGAAATTAATTGAGCAACAATGTATGTTCCTATCATAAAATATATTTACAAATATATGTCTAGTTTGTAAAAATTAATACATCTTAGAGATTTAAATCTGCACTACCTATTTTATATGATGAATAAACAAACATTTATTATTTTTACACTCGAGGATAGTCTTTTCGATTGTTATAGATAAGGCAAAAAAACAATACGTATTCGTAATATGCATTGGGAGCCGAAAAAGATGATGACATACTCAAGATTACAAATAGTTTTGAATTATATATTTGAATTTCAAAGCTTGTTTGTAATTTGAAAAAAAAAATTGACCAACAAAGAAAAAACGTGAGAGGAAAAGCAAAAAATACAAGAAGATAAGCAAAACTTACGAAAAAAAAAACAAAAAACAAAAAAAAAAAAAAAAAAAAATTCACCATATGAATTTTCTATCGCAAAAACTCCGACCATCTTTCGTTGCAGTGATATTAGATAGAGCTGTCAAATCGGGCAGTCGTGTTGTGTTTTTCTCTAACACGACACGACACGACAATGTTTTGTGTAACACGAACACGACACGACACGATGTTGTGTTTTTTTTTTCACTAACACGAAAACGAACCAATTAAAACATGAAAACACGACACGACTCGACAAAGACAATATTACATAACTATTAGTTTATTTAATTCATATTTAATCATATATAACACGACAAAAACGACAAACACGACAAACACATGCTCAATCGTGTCAATTTCGTGTGGATTCGTAAACACGAACACGACACGACATCGTGTTTTTTAAACTTGACACGAACACTACACGAACACGGATTTGAATTTTGATTTCGTCCTGATTTTGTTTTGTATTGTGTATTTTTGTCGTGTCGTGTCATAAATTGACACCCCTAATATTAGACTCTCAAAAGACAATAATACAATTTGACCGAAGAAAATGAAAAATTGAGAACCGCGAGATCTGGTTTTTTATAATAAATTTCGATATGAGTATGATTGTCATATACTTTATTTTGATTTTTTAATTAACTACCCATAAGGCATATGTCAATAACTAGTGGTCAGTTTGTTTTTATGTTCAACACAGCTTATTTTTTAACAAATTAAACTTTTATTTTTAATAAAAAAAGAAAACTAAATACTCTTAAATTACCAAAGAGTATTTGCCTATTTGGTCTAGCGGTGAGAAGTGACTCTTTCAAATAAGTGTCATGAGTTCAAGTCTTTTAGAAGACATAAATGGTACCTAGGAGTAGGTTAGCTAGTTGCCGCTTAAAAGAAAATACTTCTAAACTAATGTTATTTTTCTCTGCAAATAAACACAAATCTTTAGGTATATTTACCATTTCAAAATTTTGTAACATTGAATCATAACAAAAAGTGTGATTCAGTGTTTGATCATAACATAATATGTTAGAACTTTGTTTTGTTATTCAATGAAATAATTTCCAACAAAAACTTATTAGGTTACCATTTTAAAAAAAGGGATAATGACATAAAAAACCTTAAGTTTGGCAGAAAATGTCGGTTTTACCCTTCGGCAGATTTTTTGTTCGTTTATACTGCAAACTTTTCATTTTTTTGCCGGATTTGCCATTTTTACCTGCAATAATAGGTTTCCAGGTTACCATGATTTATTTTTTGCAAAAAAACCCTTAAGTTTACAAATATTTTGCAAAAAAACCCTTAAGATTATAAACATATAAAATATAAATATATATTCAAAATTTGATAAAACTAAGTAGTTTTTCTAAAAATTAAATGTCAAAAGTTTATATCAAACTAATATAAGTTTTATTGAACTTATATTATGAAACCAAAATTGAAACATATTTTTAACTTTACATACGGTAAATTTTATATTGGTTTGATATAAACCTTTTATATATAAATTTTAAAAAAGTTACCTAGTTTTATTAAAATTTGAATATATTTCTTAATTAATACTTCAACTTTTCAAAGCAAAATAAAAAAAACGTCTGATAGTTAATAATTAATTATGCTAAAATAGTTAAACATATGAATAATATGACATCAATTACATTCAATTAATTTTTTTAAAAGGTAAACAAAAATATTTTATATGTTTAAAAGGTTTGTATTTCAGAAATAATAATGTATCATATTTTTTATATGTTTAAATACATAATAATATTATCATATATTTTTTTATAAAAATATTATAAACATTTTAAACATAAAAAATAAACATAAACATTTTAAACATATAAATATATTTGTCTAATTTATTATATAAATATATTTATTTTTATAAAAAATATGATAGTTTATTATTTCTAAAATATAAACCTTTTAAACATATAAAATATTTTTATTTTCCTTTTAAAAAAATTAATTGAATTTAACTAATGTCATATTATTCATATGTTTAACTGTTTTAGCATTGTTAATTATTAGCTAACAGACGTTTTTTAATGTTTCTTTGAAAAGTTTAAGTATTAATTAATAAATATATTCAAATTTTGATAAAACTAGGTAACTTTTTTAAAATTTAAATATAAAAACTTTATATCGAACCAATATAAAATTTACTGTACGTAAAGCTAAAAATATGTTTCAGTAGAAAACTATTTAGTTTTATCAAAATTTGAATATATATTTATAATTTATATGTTTATAATCTTAAGGGTTTTTTTGCAAAATATTTGTAAACTTATGGGTTTTTTCGCAAAAAAATAATTCATGGTAACCTGGAAACCTGCTATTGCAGGTAAAAAGGGCAAAACCGACAAAAAAAATGACAAGTTTGCGGTATAAACGAACAAAAAATCTGCCAAAGGGTAAAACCGACATTTTCTGCCAAACTTAAGGCTTTTTATAACATTATCCCTTTAAAAAACAAAGAGAAGTTATTATAAAATAGTAAATATTTGATAGAGGTTGAACAAAATTAGTATTTCCCATGTGATACAAGTTGTTTTCATATATATATATATATATATATATATATATATATATATATATATATATATATATATATATATATATATATATATAGGGAAAGGTTATTTGGAAAACAAAAAACCCTAAAAATCATAAAAATGCATAAAAAAATACTTAGAGATCATAAAACTTTTTTTTGAATTTTTTTTTATAAAAAATCGCAGCTTTCTATACAAATTCGCTGAAAAAAATTTTGAAAAAAAAAATTGATTTTTTATTTTTTTTTTCCGCGAATTTTAAGAAAAAGCTGCGATTTTTTATAAAAACAAATTCAAAACAAAGTTATATATATATATATATATATATATATATATATATATATATATATATATATATATATATATATATATATATATAGGGTCAGGTTCAATAGAGAACCATAATTAACGAAGGAACCAATGAACCAATCTTTTTTTCAACTTTTAGAACTTATTTTTTATCAAAAAAAACTAAAAATACAAAAATTCATAACTTTTTATCATTTTTCCAATGATATCAAATTCGATTTTTTTTTACGTCAAATTCACAATGTGAATCTTTGAAAATTCACAATGTGAATCCGAAAAATATTTTTCACATTCACAATGTTAATATATGAATTTAGATTTTTTTAGATTTTTTTTTTCGATAAAGAATAAGCTCTAGAAATTAAAAAAAAAAAAAGATTTGGTTCCTTGAAGAACCAATAATTATGGTTCTCTATTGAACTTTTCCTTATATATATATATATATATATATATATATATATATATATATATATATATATATATATATATATATATATATATATATATATATATATATAGAGAGAGAGAGAGAGAGAGGAAAGATCATTTGAGAACTCAAAGTTTCTCGAGAACCCGAGAACTAAAGGTGGAACGTTGGATCAAAAAAAAGAAGGGTTGAGATGCAAGGTGGCGTTTTTGTAAATAAGTAGACAAAAAAAGAAGGAGGGGTATCTTAATTAATTCAGTCAGGGGTATTACAGGAATAAAAGTATAATTAAATGATTTATTAAATCTAATATCTGATAAAATAAATTTTCATCTCTCTCTATCCTACCCGTTTTCCTCTCTCGCTCAAACCTACGATCCATCCTCCGACGACTCACCTCCGTCGAATAGCCTCCAACCTCCTCCATCATCCGCCGTCGACCGCCTCCCTCCTCCCTTCACCGGTCACCTCTGTCGACCGCCACACTCCTTGATCTCACGTTCTTCATAGAAAAAACTTCACTGAAGATGCTTTGATTTTGAATCGGTTTGTCCGCCATTATTGCACATCCGTTCTCCCTTGTTTCTCTATCATCATCGGACTACTCCATTACGATCGAGATCTCTCTTCTTCCTCTGTCGTTGCGTCAACTACTGATTAGATAACAGAAGGAGAAAATGATAAGTGTTCTTCATTTATTCTCATATTTGTAACTACCGTTGCTTGTTTCCTATTTTCTTTCTCTAATCTTGAATATTGTATTAGTTTCCTTCACCTTGATGGATTTTCAACCGTTCAGAGTTGGAAAATATCTTTTGTTTGTTTTTAGCACACAACGTGTTTATTGAAATGCTTCAAAGAATGTTTTCACCATTTACCTTTGTTAATTGTGCTTCTGTATTGGTAATTTCATCCCATTGACTATGGTTCCTGTGACCTGCCACCTGAGGATATTTCCAAACCAAATGATTGGCAATATTTTGTTGACCAGCTATCACTAAAGATGATGCTACAATGCCAAATTAGGGAAATATTTATTAACTATTAGAAGTTAACTTAGAAATCCACATTTACTTTCTCTGTTAAGTCATGCTTTATGTCATAAGTAAAGAAGAAGTGGTTTGTAAGATAATTTTGATCTGTTCTTATCTTAATTGTAGTTACAGGCGTATTTTTGGATTTGGTGGGGCTCTTTTAGAGTTTTCCACATTGGTAGCAACACTCATCTTATATTAAAAAAAACCAATAGAATTCTTACTTGTATTCATCTTGATTTCTAGGTGTGTATCAAAATAGACACAGAACAGGAGTCTGCATGGAATGCAGCACATAGTATCTTTATCAGTGAAGATCTTTTGACTGTGCTAAGCTTTAGCTGCAATTTATTGCAGTTGTAGACAGAAACCGTTGGCTTTATCAAGGCCAGACATTGCAATGGGCAATCTATAGGTAACTCAACTTATTATTACTTTTTTAGTAACAAAAACTTATAATTTAATGAAAAAAAACTAATTTCAGGTACAATGCATGTTGGCTTCCATTGCTTGCTAAACATTCAGCGTCTAAAATCACTGAAGGACCTTTAGTTGTTCCTCTTGATTGTGAATGGATTTGGCATTGTCACGGACTTAATCTGATATATGATTATGAAACAAATACTCATTTTTCCAATGATAATTTCTGTAAAAAACTTTATGTTCTTGATATTTTTTTACAGGTTAGATACAAATCAGATTATGAAGAATTCTATGGAAGTATTCTTGACAACTCTAATGTTGTCTCTTCTATTAATCAAAGAACATCAAGAAAGGAAACAAAAGAAACATGGAACAAATTATACCCTAATGAACCCTATGAGTATGACATGTCACGTGCTTCCTCAAGTGAATTTTCAGAAACTTTATATAATGGAGGAACTCAGAATTGTTTGAAACCCTACTCTATGTGACAGGTGTCAAGGCCTCATTTCAAGAAAGATCTATTCCTTCAAGACACACTTATAATCTCATGATTTGGGGGGTTTTCCTTTCTTCAAGAGTAGAAACTACAAAAAGATTCATTGAATGTATGTGTGATGTGTCACAAATATCATTCAGATTTTTCCATTCAGGTTCCTATTAAGCTATAGTTGTGAGAGCTTTCTACAATTGCAGATTTCTTGGATTTCAGGTAATTCTCACATAATATCAAAAAATTTATATAGAAAAATGATGATGAATAAAGAGATTTACATGTGAATCACTTGTGATTCACATGTGAATCACTTGTGATTCACATGTGAATCACTTGTGAAACATGTGAATCATTTGTGATTTACATGTGAATCACATGTAATTCACATGTAAATCATGTTAATTATTTATTTTTTTTCTAACCATATAGTTTATTTTAATTGCTTTTATATTAAGCTTCATAAATCACTTGTGATTTACATGTGAATCACTTGTGATTCACATGTGAATCACTTGTGATTTACATGTGAATCACATGTAATTCACATGTAAATCATATTAATTAATTATTTTTTCTAACCATATAGTTTATTTTAATTTGTTTCATTTTAGCAATATATCACAAGTGAATCCACATATGAATTACATGTGATTCACATGTAATTCACAAGTAAATCACAAATGATTCACATATGAAATACATGTGATTCACATGTAAATCACATGTAAATCACAAGTGAATCACATATGAGTTACATGTGATACATATGTAATTTACATATAAATCACATGTAATTCACAAGTGATTCACATATGAATTACATGTGATTCACATGTAATTCGCATGTTAACCACATGTAACTCACAAGTAAATTTCATATGAATTACATGTGATTCGCATATAAATCATTAGTGAACCACATAAATTACGTCTATATGCACACATGTATTTTTGTGAGTTTTCTTGCATTAATCATTTTTTTTCTTGTAGATTTGGAAGAAATTGTGGAAAATATTGAAGAGATGAAAAATGATAAATTAAAGAAAATATGGAACACGAAGACATAAAAACGCTTTGAAATTTTGTAGTATTTTTTGGTTTTTTTATATTTTTTTTGTATCGATTAAATACTCGTATTATTGTGTTTATAGATTATTAAATAAAAATGGATTTTTTTATATGTTTACTTACGAATATTATAGTATAAGAAATATATATATATATATATATATATATATATATATATATATATATATATATATATATATATATATATATATACTTGAAAAATATACATATATGCATCTAAAACGTTGATTTTTTTTGTGAAAAAAATTAGAGTTTTTTTTTTTTAAATATTCCAGTTTTTTTTTTAATTTATTGATTTTTAAAAATTTACTTTTTGAAAAAAATTGCAGCTTTTTTGAAAAAATTACAGTTTTTTTTTTCAAAAAAATACAATTTTTTTAAAGAAAATTACAGTTTTTTTTTTGAAAAAAAATGCAGTTTTTTTTTAAATTGCCGTTTTTTTAAAAAAATATATTTTTTTCAATTAAAAAATAAAAAAATCTCCATTTTTTTTAAAAAAAATCGAAAATTATTTTTTTTTAAAAAAAATCCGAAATTTGATTTATTATGTTAATTTTTAGAACTTTTTATTAATATTTCCAATAAGAAAAAGAAATTAAACATTAAATTAGATCGGTAAGATGACGATCAATGCCCTTAATGAATTAATTTTGATCTAACGCTCCACCTTTAGTTCTCAGATTCTCGGGAAAATATGAGTTCTCAACGGATCTCAAACCCTATATATATATATATATATATATATATATATATATATATATATATATATATATATATATATATATATATATATATATATATATATATATAACTCTCAGCCAATATTTGTTTCTGCAATATTCATATTTGGCTTTTAGTGCACATGATAAGGTAATATGAGTAGTTATCAGTTTCCTCTTTCCATCCAAAGGTTAAGTAACCCTTACCTGGTTATTACTTATTAGCTTAGCTACGATCGTTGTCACTAAAAAAATTTATATAATATTTTGACAATTATCACTTTCACACACATAACATGGTGGCACTCTATGGTGATTGGGAGAAAATATAACCATCAAATTATTTGACCACATATTTTATAGGAGCATCACTGACGTCTATATATAGTCATTTTTGTTAAAATTGAATTAATAATTAAAAATTATTAATTTTACCATTTTAAAAATAGTCAGTTTGTGAATCTAGATTTAGGAAGACATTTTATCATTGTAATTGTCATAAAGATTTTCGATTATACGCTATATAGCGATAACATGTCGGTTTTGTTTTCTGTGTGGGAGTATAGTTTTTTTTTAGTGTTTTCTTCTTTAAAGATATATAGATTTGTATCTCTTCAAATTTAATCAACAAAAAATTAGACAACATGATACAACTCATCATTTATTTTTGCGAGAATATGTTAAGGTTTTCTTACTTTTACTTATTATCCATAGTTTATATTCGTTGTTTATAAACTTCGGTAAAATGTAAATCAGTTTTGAGTTTTTAAGCGATCATCAGACAAACTTTTTAAAAGATTGTTTACATTACTAGAAATGGTTTCCAACCATTTTTTGTCCTACTTATAAAAGTTTTAGAAATAATTCTTCTAAATAGCATATTAGATAGCCTAGTAGGTCGCCGTTATATGGGAAAGTGGAAAAACAATAATAATTAGCACAGGGCCTTTACTACGAAAGAAAATAGAAACTAATGGCCCAACTATTGGATCCAATAGATACAATAATAAGTAGTTAATTACTAGTAATTAACCACAGACCACAGTGAAGCCAGTGGGCCTTTCCTAAGAATTACAACTATCCCGAACCAAGACCCAAAAAAACACGGTCCAAAGCTGGTTAAGACTAGGCATGCACAAAAAAACCGGTTCAAGATCCGAACCGGTAAACCGGTTTACGCTGAACCGGTCCACAGTGAACCGAACCGGTTTGAGAACCGAACCACCGGTTTACACCCGTTCGAGATTTTAGTCGTTGAAACCGGTTTAGAACCGGTTTATATCGTGTGAACCGGTTTGGAACCGGTATGGAACCGAACCGAACCGAACCGAACCGGTTTAGAACCGGTTTAGATATGTTCGACTAATTTTTTGAGTGAACCGGTTTGAACCGAACCGGTTTGAGGCTGAACCGGTTTTGCTTGGCTAGGGAGTGAACCGAACCGGTTTAAAGAACCGGTTCGGTTTGAAAAATGAACCGGTTTGTGCATGCCTAGTTAAGACCGGACAAGTTTTGCCCAAGACTAGACAATGCTGGTTTGGCAAAAACCGAAAAAGACCATATGGACGTACGACCAAAATTTAGTTCGGGAAAGAATGGAAAAGATCATGATTCAAGAAACTGTCTTTTAACCATTTCAATAACTTACAATTGACTAAGCTAATCAAAGAAACTCTTCAACCGCGTTATTGCCATGATTGATAAAGCTCATCTCCACACAATTCTACAATTCTTGGATGTTTATGGCATTCTTTGACAAAGCTAGTGTCCAAAATAAGCTTGTTTAGTCTCATCCTTTCCTTTTACTTAGGTTTGATCAAGGCCCTAGTTAAATCGTCTAATTTGGATCATGTGAACTTTTGTTTAGGTCTGACCATGATGAATAGTTCGCCTTAGGTGACAAAACTTTTTCTTAGGTTTAACCCAAACACTTGGGTTGTTGTGTTTTAGTAAGGCATACAGAAGATATGATGGATAATCTATTGACTAATGTTCAAATCCTAACATTATTCAGCCCTTGTGACCATGAAGGTTCGCTTGCAGCGACTCTAGGGCATGATGTTTTGCCTCATGTTTGCAGTGGGGATTAGTCAGCACGTGAAAGCTGGGCCGGAACCCTCGTTAGTAAAGTTTCATTTCCAAAAAAAAAATTGTTTAACCCTAGTTTTACAAATATATATATATATATATATATATATATATATATATATATATATATATATATATATATATATATATATATATATATATATATATATTTGTGGGGTTGATGGACAACCCTTTTTTATTTTAATGCTATGGTTTTTTACATATTATTTTGCATGGTCGATGTGATTGTAGCATCAAAATAGGTTAAGTTTTCATAAGGATCCTCAGACGATTAGGATCCTAAAAGATTCAGGTTTTACAAAAACCTTTTGGGATCCTGATAATATGAGATAATTAATCAATATCCTAAAATAATTACGATCCTTAGAAAAGATAAGGCTTTAATTATAGCATAGGAAAGTCTTCTTGTAAGGAAAATGTTGGGGGTCAGAAATGGCATCGACCAAGTCCTCACACGATGGCCGTTGTGCCGCAATCGAATGCTTGGTCCTGGAGGGCTGAATGCTATATGGGTTAGGTTGCGCCCTTTCTAACACCAATTGGTCTTAGATCAACCGATAGCGCTGATGTCTAACAAGTGGTATCAAAGAAGGAAATAGTGTATTCAATCGCTATTCTTCTGTCGAGCAAAAAAGGTTTTTCGTTTAGGGTTTTTCAAAGTTTTCTCATATCTGTTTTTGTGTTATCTCAATCATTTCCGCAATTTGCACTCATTTGTTTGCAAATCGATTGTAGATCACAGAACTGATTTTCCTATTTTCCCTTGAACTCGATTTTTGTTTACATATCTAGTTCTATATTCAGTTTTTGATTGAAATCTCTCAAAATGTCGAAGGACGATCTTTATGCACTCTCATTCAATCTTCCTAGTGGTATCGGTTCAACTACTAGGATCCCAATCCTCTTCCCAGAAGATTATGAAGTCTGGGCTCTTCACTTAGAGGATTACGTGCTTGGGATTGAAACTCATGGATCTAGCATCTGGCATGCTATGACTAAGGAGACATACACGTATTCAGCAAATAGAGAAGAAGTTAAAAATCAAGCTCGGTACGATGTAATTGTAGTTGATGACACAAAAATCACAAATGACGAGAAGGACAAGTTAATGTGCAATCTGAAGGATATACGAATCATCAAATTTGCTCTTCCTCCAGAAACTTTTTGCCTTGTGAATTCGTATGATACTTCCAAAGGAATTTGGGATAGACTGAAGGAGTTGTACTCTGGTGATGACGATTTAGAGCATTCCCTGCAGACTACCCTCCTGTCAGAATTTGGGTCATTCGTACAAAAGCCTGAAGAGAATCTCAAACAGACAGTCAATCGTTTCAATCATCTGTTAAGCAGGATGCTGAAGTACAATCTTCAGAGAAAAGTCATTGAAGAGAAGGTTACTTTCATGAATGGTCTCAGATCTGAATGGAAGTCAATTCTCTCAACTGTGAAAGCTTGTGAACAATTCAAAAATTACTCCCTGGAAAAACTAGTTGGGATTTCTAAATATCATGAAGAAGAGGTTACGAAGGAAGCAAATATGGTTTCAAGTGTTGGATCATTGGCGTTAGTTACGAAAGGCGATAAGCAGATGAAGTTTACTATTGATGATTCCGAGTCTGACATCTCGGATGATGATCTCACAAAAGAAGACAAGGTGTTGATGGTGTCCAATCCAAAGAAGTTCTTCAAAAAGAATTTCTCTCGATTCAGAAACAAATACAAGTCGGGTAACTCTAGCTATGAGAATCCGAGAGAAGAGAATTAGAATAGCTTTCAGAATGATGAAGAGAAGAAGGAGAAGAAATTGTTGGGTGACTCTGGATACGATTGCAATTACTGTCATGGTAAAAATCACTTTTGCGAAGGAATGCATGTTGAGGAAGCAGAACGAGAAGAAGGAGAAGGTGGAGGATGAATCGTACTATGTTCAGAAGATTGAGGAAATCCGAAAGCAGGCAACAACATATGCAAAACCGGTGCCGATGATTCGGAGACAACGATGATGGCAAGGTAGAGGTGTGGTCAACAGATTCTGAAGATGATGAAGTGAGGAGGCCAACTCATGGAGAATGTTTGATGGTGAAATCGGAAGAGAGTGGATTTGCTAGAAGGTGTCTGATGGTGAAGAATATGAATTCAGAAGCCAAGGGTTATGCAACGGATGGAGGAAAAGCTACGACCAGCTGCTTTACCATGAAGTCTATCAAGGAGCATGTCAGTGAGTGCGAACAAGTACTGGATAAGGTACATTCCATTCTTAAATCTCTTAATATTCATGCATCTCGTTATGATTCTGAACTGAATGATTTACGTTATACGATTTATGATTTTAGTGATAGCTTAAAAAGAACTCGTATAAATAATTCTAATCTGAATGATAATCTCAGCAGTGTAACCTTTAAAAATGAGGAGAGGAGAATAAAAATAGAGGCATTGGAAGTAGAGCTGAATAGGTCGAGAGACGATGTGATTTTACTTAAGAGAGATAGTCGAGTGATTTTGAAACAAAGAAACACATTTTGTGTAATTGCTAAACGTCTGTATGTTAATATTTCTCAGCTGCATTTGAATTCTGAAGGTTGGTTTGCCAATTCAGACTGAAGACTTCCTCAATATCCAGTTTAAAGGATTTCGAGGTGCCAATCATGTGCTTCATGAGTTCACATTGGCTGAGTTGCCATTCATGAACCCTACAATTGGTTATCTCTATTCTACATTGTGGTGAAGGATGTTCAAAAATATGAGCCTATCATCGAACACTTGAAGCGGATGATCAAGTGTTATATTCTTGAAATTTCGAAGATGGATGTTGAGATCGCATCTGTTCTGAAGAAGAGGGCCATTCTGAAGCCAAAATAACAACCAAAATACATCCAACACTTGAAGGCAGGAATTATTCGAAAGGATCATTGGATCATTGGAGCACTGTTTACAAGAGAAAGGAATGTGAAGTGGTTCAAAACTGGATGTTCTTTTTAAGGGACAAACACTTATACTCATCATTGGCTCTCAAAACAATCTTGTCCTCTGCTGAAGCTCATAAATCAAATTCTACTGCCGACATCAAATGTGTTGCGGATATGATACGTTGGTATTTGTCAGTTCGAGGCTATCTTCTGAAGATTATGCCAAAGATATTTGAGGTGCAAAGACTACCATGAAGACCTTCCGATTTGACACAAAGGGGGAGATTGTTAGGTCTTTATTTGTTGTGTCAAATTTTAGTGTTCGGAATTTTTGTGTACTTATTCCGATTCCGAAATGGTCCTGTCCATCTTCGGTTTCTTAGCCTAGTTTATCTATAAATAGCGCACTGTACACTTTCCTTTTTATCGATCTTTTGTAACCGTCTAGCACTCATAGAATAGTTCTGAATTGCGAACTGTTCTTTGTGCTTTGTTATTGGAGATTGAGCTCATTTCATTCCATATCATTCTTATTAACTGATTTGTTTTAGTCTTCCATATTGAATATAGAATCTATTGGTCTTATCAATTGGTATAAGAGCCAGTGGCGAGGGTTCGATTCTCTCAGGGAGCAATTTCTGAGGGGGGGATTGTTGGGGGTCAGAAATGGCAACAAAGTCCTCGCACGATCGTCGTTGTGCAGCAATCGAATGCTTGGTCCTGGAGGGCTGAATGCGCTATATGGGGTAGGTTGCACCCTTTCTAACACCAATTGGTTTTAGATCAACCGGCCACACTAATGTCTAACAGAAAATAGTAAGGATAGATAAAACATGATGATCCTTAGGTGTAGTCTTGGTCTTTAGAATTTTCTTTTAGACTTCTATCTTTTAGAGAAGTTCTGTGTTGTAAGTCTTCTACTTTCCTGCGTTCTTGTATAAGGAGGATCCTTCTTTGGATGATCCAACTTAGGAATTTGTTGAAGAAGATCCTTACTTATCTTTCACTGGGGAAAACCTACTTTAGAAAATATTGGGGAAGATCTCGGCTTACGATATTCTGGGGAAAATCCCAACTTAAGAAATTTTGGGGAAGATCCCATTTAGAAAATAACTAGGGAGGATCCCACGATAGAAAATAACTGGGGAGGATCCTACCTTAGGATATAATTGGGGAGGATCCCACCTTAGTAAATAACTGGGGAGGATCCTAACTCGTAATATAACATGATAATGTTATAAGCCTTATAAATATACTGGGGAAGATCCCATCTTAAGATACCACAAAAATGTTATAAACCTTAGATTTAAACTTTAGGATCTTAACATATGTTCAGAAATAAGAGGGTTTCCAAGTCACTAAAGCGTGAAATGATACCCTTATTCACATCCCATAGTTAGATTTCGTGCGTTCAAGCGAGGTGTAGAAACCTAAACTCGTATGAAAGAGGTAATTAACTCATTAAACCTTTGAGTGGATTAAGTACCCTTAATCGTAGGAGAGATGATCAGTCTCTATTCGTAGTTGTTGGGATCCTGTAAGTTCTGCATGTTGAAAACATTAGCTTGGGGTGGAAGTTATCTTGGCTAACGCCCCTCTGATGCTTAAGTCAATAGTTTTCTTCAAAAAATAAATAAAAGAATTCAAACAAAAGAAGAGGGTAAAGAATGTGTACCTTAGATATTTTTGGAAAATGAAAGATTTTAACTTACATGGAATATGCTTTCAAGTGTATGGCATTCCAAAATCATGGTAAGACGTCCCCTGTGGCAATTTTAGTATGATCCCAAGTCTGTTTCCTCTGTGGTTGGATGCCACGTCCGTGAAGAGTTTCCATCTTCCCATGTTCTCTTCTTCTCGGAGTTGTCTTGTCTCTATCTCCACTTCGGCTTGTAGATCATCACTAAAGTCAGCCATAAAGTCTGTTAGTGCTTGTGACTTTATTGCGGATCTTGGCTCATACTTTATATCAAATGTGTTGAGCTTTACCGACCACTTGGCCATTCTTCCTGACATCTCTGGCTTTCTCATAACATTCCTAATTGGATAATTTTTACATGTATGGTATGATTTTCAAAATAGTGTCTTAACTTAATAGAAGTCATTACTAGTGCTAGTATTTGTTTTTTGAGATGAGAATACCTAGTTTCAACATCTAGTAGACTTTTACTTACATAGTAGATGGGATGTTGGTTCGCGTCAAGATCCTTGGCCAGGACTGCACTTATCGTGTTCGAGGATACTGAAAGGTATAAAAGGAGTGGTTCTCCATCTAATGGTTTTACTAGTAGGGTGCTGAACTTAAATACTTTTTTAGTTCTTGGAAGGTTTTTTCGTGATCCTCGTTCCATTCGAACTTCTTCTTCTTCTTTAGTATGTTGTAGAAAGGTTTACACCTATCTAAGGATCTTGAAACGAACCTGTTTAGAGCCGCTACTCTTCTAGTTAGCCTTTGGATATATTTGGTCGTAGTTGGGGATCTTAGATCAATTATGGCTTTGATCTGTTCAAGATTGACTTCTATTCCTCTCTTGCTGACCATATATCTAAGAAACTTTCCTTCCCTCATTCCAAAGTGACATTTGGAGGGGTTCAGTTTCATATTTGTGTTCGTATAAAATGTCGAAGGCTCCTTGTAACGACCCAATTTTCAAAAGAAAATTTTCATTTTTAATTATCCAAAATACATGTTCATCTTCCACAAAAACTAGTTACAATTGTTTTCAAAACCATGTCAAATACAACTTTATTTCAAAATATCAGAGTGTCCCATAAAATGTCCGAGTGAGAGTGCAGATCACGCCATCAAGCCTTGCCCTTGCCCTTGGGCTCAGATGTACCTGAAACAAGTCCATAAACTATAAGCTAATGCTTAGTGAGTTCCCCAGAGCATACCACACACAAACCACATACAACATATCACACTAGCTATAACAGCTACACATATCACATAAGCCATGCATACAACAGATAGGGATGCCGTGGGCTCGTCCCCAGGGTCTTACTCCAGGATGCCATGGGCTCTCCACATGGTCTTACACCTAAGTGCCATGGGCTCTCCCATGGTCTTTGATAGGAAAGCCATGGGCTCTCCACATGGTCTTACATCCAAGTGCCATGGGCTCTCCCATGGTCTTCCATACAACATACCACATATACCAATAGTATACTTCCTAGCTCATACCAACTAACATGTAACATAATATAATATCAGCTAGGATACTACACATCATAAAATGGGCTGGCCTTGGTGCCTTAGACCCATTGGTATGGTGATGAGACTCACCTCTGTCCGAAGAATCTGAAAGCTGCTCTCCTAACAGTCTGTAACCACCCACACTGAACAATGATAGCATTATTTATTGTTAGGATCAAACCCCACTTAAATGAGGAACCCAAAACCCCAAGTCCCTCCACAATGGCCCAAAAGTCTTCCTTAGTTAATGGGCCCAAAGTCCATATCTAAAATCATTAATGGGCCTCATGGCCCAATAAAGCTCAACCATAACATCCATGGCCCAAAACATATAAACTGACCCACTAACCCCAAAATGTGACCAGGCCCAACGACTGATTGAGGCCCAAAGGCTCAAAGGCCCAAAATGAATCCAAGTCCAACTACTGTGTGTACGCTTGGCGTACCACCCTGGTACGCGCAACGTACTGAGCCCTTGAGCAGTACGCGCGGCGTACACTAACTTACGCCCAGCATACAAACAGATTAAGCTCTTCCTTCCATTAAATGCTTAATACTTGATGTTCTTACGTCCAAAACCAGATCTGAGCTCATTAAGAAATCCTAGGGCATAAAGTTGGCAACTTTATGCCTTTGCATTCTCTATGGGACCTAAAACTTCATTCTTCACATTGAGACTTCATATAAGGCTCCAAACTCTTGCATGGAGTCTAGATACTCCCCAAGCTAGCACCTTTATGCATCTAGAATGCTCACAAGGCTCGGATCTAACTATTTCAGCCTCTGGAGTTGCTCAACTCTCAAAAGGAGGTCCAAAACCAACAAAAGGGACCATAAAGAAATCCCTAAATAGATCTAAAGAATAAGAATGCAAGTTAAGAGCTTTATACCTCCAGAAGCTCCTCAAGGTGAACTAGATGCAGATTCTTGAAGCCCACGGTCACTCCAAGCTTGCTTAGCAACTCCTTCTTCTTGAATGAACACTAAAAAGGCCACAAATGCACTCCTTAAGCTCAAAATACACTCTCAAATGATTCTCGGGTTTTTAGCGACGTTTGAAGGTGAGAGAGGCTGATTAGGGTGAGGCTCAAATGAGATAAGGATGCTTATATAGGGCTCAAGTCCAGAAATTAGGGTTTGGACATCCGTCACGTACGCCCATCGTACTTCTGGTACGCCCAGCATACGTGCTGCCCCTCCGCGATCATTAATATATAGTACGCTAAGCGTACTCATGAGTACGCCTAGCGTACTTAAGGGACATCTTATGCAACAATAATTAACTTCAAGGGCTTTTGTGGAAATACCTGAATTGGAGTGTTACACTCCTTGAAGATCCTTGAGGTGATCTTCAGCTCTCTTAGACTTGACCACCATGTCATCAGTGTATACTTCCATGGTGTCCCCCAGTTTTTCCTTTAACATTCGATTCACTAGCCTCTGGTATGTTGCTCCTACATTTTTAAGACCAAAACGCATGGCAATATAACATTATATACCTATAGGGGTTATGAAGGTAGTATCCTCTTGATCAGATGGTTCCATCTGTATTTGTTGGAATCCTGCTGAAACGTCCATGAATGTTAGCATCTCATATCCTGTCGTGCCATCTATCATCGAGTCTATGTGTGGTAAAAGGAAAGGATCCTTAGGGCATGCCTTATTGAGATCTGTGTAATCCATTCACACTCTTTATTTTTCATTCTTCTTTTGGACCACCACTACGTTTGCTAGCCATCTTGGGAACTTCACTTCTTTAATCATCCTTGTTCTGAGAAGTTTTTCAATTTTTTCTTGAATGATTTGGTTCCTATCGGGTGTAAATTTTCTTCGTTTTTGGTGTATAGGCCTGAAAGAAGGATCTATATTGAGTTTATGAGTTATAATTTTCTTATCTATACCTGTCATATCCTCATGTTTCTAAGCAAAGGTCTTGTTTTTCTCTTTTAGAACTTTATTAGTTCTTGCTCGATTTATTCTGGCATTGAGGATCCTATGAGGACTCTAGCTTCAGGATCCTCGAGTTTTAGGGGCACTTCCTTCACATCTTTCTATCTTGATTTAAGCACACTCGTGCCCCTACTTTAATTGCTATACTTGTCGTGGTACTGTTGAAGATTTCATCGAGATCTTGTAGCATTCTTTAGATTCTTGATGATCGTCGACGATCTTCACTGTCCTCCATCGGTTAGGCATATTGATGCACAGGTGGTATGTTGACGGGGCTGTTTTCATGTCATGGATCCATGGTCTACCTAATATAACATTATAGGAATACAAAGCATCAATAACACAAAAACGTTGCATCGAATTTACCCCTTCGATGTAGATGGGTAACTTGATTTCTCCAATAGTGTGCTTTGTTTAACCACTGAATCCTAAGGACCGAGGATCTCTTGATTATTTTGGATTTCGGGATGTTCATTCTGGTTAAAGCATCTAAAAGTATGATGTTCACTTAGGATCCTCTGTCTACCAGGATCCTTCTGACGCAGTGATTAACGATATATAGAATAATCACCAACCCATCGAGGTAAGGATCCTGGATGTTTTCTCTATCATGTTCGTCAAAGATGATCTCCTCGGTGCTTGTTAATGATGTGTTTTTTTGGGGTCTTTCCTCCTTTTCCATCTTGGGCACTTTGGTCTGCCTTTTAGCTGCAAAATAAGATGTTCCACAGATGTCAGATCCTCCGAAAATAACATTGATTGCCTTGGCATCCGAGGGAGGGGATCCTGGATTTTCCAGGATCATTGCAGGGTCTTGTTCTTTTTCCATGGATCTTTCTTTTTTCCTTCCTAGTATGTCTTTGAGATAAACCTTGATCATGAGCTATCTGATCTCCTTCTTGAGGGCTATGAAGTCCTTAGTGTTGCAACTGAAATCCTCGTGATATGTACACCACTTGGATCTGTCCTTCAAGTTGTTCGACTTTTCTCCCTTTCTTGGCTATCTTGATTTGTCACCAAGATCTTGCATGGCGAATATTAGACCTGAAACATCCACATAAAAGCAATAATCAGCCATTTTAGGAAATTCGTCTTCCTCTCCTTCATTATCGAGGGCATTAACCCTGTGATGATCGGGTTTGGAATACGGTTTTGAATTATAGGATCTCTGGGCTGAGGATTCAGCCTTCCTGTTGGGATTGTCATAGGATCTTGGCGTGCTAGCCCTCTTTTATATTTCTTTTTCTTCCTCCAGTCTGATGAACCTTAGTGCTCCGCTTCTGACTTCATCCATACGTTTGCATGGATTCATCACAAGGTCTTCGTAAAATGGGGAATCCTTCTTCAAACCCATCTTAAAGGCCTCCCAGGCAGTGACCATGTCGATGTTTGGTATGTTTAGGGCTTCCCTACCAAACCTTCTTACAAAGTCCCTTAAGGATTCTTTGGGATCCTGGAACACACGGTAGAGATCACTAGTGATCCTTTCAAATATTCTGTTGCAAGAAAACTGATTATTGAAAAGGTTAACTAAATGAGCAAAAGAGGTAATTGAATAAGGAGGAACATTAAACAGCTATTTTAAGGATGATCTTGTAAGGCTTAGTCTGAAGCCTTTGCATAAACATGCTTCTTTCAAGTGTGGCGGAATGTGTATGATCTTCATTCTCTCCCTATATTATGCGATATGTTCTTCAAGACCTGTGGTTCCATCGTAAGGCTTCATGCTAGGAGTTTGGAAGCGCTTAGGAACTTTGGTATCGACTATTGAAGGGATAAATCTGAGATCCTATGACTGGTGGGGGATGCTTCTGAAATAGGTTGGACCACCTCTGGTATGCTTGAGATCATTTGACTTAGTTGTTGGAGTTTTTTTGGCCATAATTGGACTTATTCCGACATCAAGATCCATCGAGTTAGTATTGATAGTGTTACTATTAAATAAGTTACATGTATTTCTATTATTAGGAGTATTAAAGATCTCATCAAGATCCTGGGCCACATGAGTTTGGATGTTTGGGATTTCTCTCCCTATTGGGTAGCAATGGATGTTGGAGTTGTCGATTCTGGACGTTTCCCTAAAGATCTTGCATTATCGAAATTCAGGATCCTCGGTTGTAAGATTGAAGGTGTCGCCTCTTAAAGTTTGCGGATCTCTACCCTTATCCTTTCCACTTCCTTAAGCGACGTTCTGTTGTCTTCCTCTTGCTGAGTCACCTACTGTTTCAATGTCTTCATCATGGCGAATAGTTTGTTATTTGAGACTGAGGCACAAGAATCCTGGGATCCTAGGAGCCCCGGAGCACCCGGAGGAGTGTTCTTCTTCGGTACATCGGAAATCTTATTCTATCCAAGGGGTTCGCTTGAAGGAGGTGGAAGGTTTTTCGAAGGAATAAAGGGAATAGAGGAAGAAGAGAAGGTTGGTTGTGTAGACATGATTTTCGAGGATTATAAACACCACGACCCCGCGGTGGGCGCCAAATTGTTTTGTTTAAAAATAGACTGAATAGATATTAACCAATTTGTATGAGAGGTTGTGGTGTTATTCGTAAAGTGATTATCAAAACTAGAACAAGATTGCACATGTGATTTACAAGGAAAGACCTTGATCCTTGCTAGGATATTCGACACAAAACCTTGGGAGGTGATAATGATCACCTGCCTTGATTAATTTTATTGATTGAACGATTGATTACAGGAATGAAAGGAAATAAATTAGTACAAGCATTGAGTGAGTCTAGGTGTGTGTTGTGTGCGAAATACATGTGTATTTATAGTCTAGTCTGAGTAACAATAAGTCTGATATTCCCGGGATCCTCTCGAATAAAAATGAACACGTTGGTTTGACTTGGTATTCCCGGGTCTTTTGCCTGATTGAAACTTTTATTCGTTGATAATGAGTCTTATGTTGACTAATTCTGCACATGTGAGAAAAAGACTAGAAATATATTCGTTAGAAATGTTAGTAAATAATAATAATAATAATGGTCAGGATCGTGAGATATGTCTGGAATCCTGAAAGTTCTTGAAGATCTGGAATCCTGAATAGGGTTGAGGATCTTGGTCCTAACAAATGTATAATTTATTATATGGAGTATACAAAAATTTACCCTTTACTATCCATTATTAAAAGGCATGTGAATCCATTCTTTTTATTCACATAACCTCTTTATATCAATTTCTAGTTTTTTTATGTTGATCAAAGAAAAAAAACATAATTTAAGGAAAAAAAAGGCTAATGAAGAGATATGAATGGACATATTATACCTTCTATGAGTAAAACATGATCTTGAGACATCCCAAACTAAGCACGTGCTTTTTTTCATTAATTTATTATCAGTCTTATAATTATATCCTTAATTTCATTATCGTTCACTTACAAAATGTGTTCACTCATTGTTGTATCCTCATGTTATCTGGAACACATTGGGTCTGGAATCAGTGTAAAAAGTTTCAGCTCTGTGATAAGTAAGCACTTTGGTTATCATATGAGCTATTTACGTTTTCACATATTCTGGTGCATTAGTTTACTAAAATCTACCAAGTTATAGCAATGAAAATGTTTTGTAAATTAGATGATATTGTTCTAATTGGATTGATTTTTCAAGTAGAATGCTATCATAGGAAAAAAAATGAAAGTAGTTTGCTATTATAATTAAATCAAAGAAAGTACACTGTTGTTTCTTGCATTTACGCAATATCAAGAGATAGAAAGAAAGAAACAACTTATACTAAAAAAGAGGAACGAGAAAACTGATTTATCTAAATTGGATATAAAGAATGTTATTTCTCATGGAACTTGTGGTACTATTGACAGAGGTGTTTATTATGATTAAGATGTTGCAAGTAAACATTTCTCCATGTTCACCCATTATAGTAATATTTGTTATTTAATCGTTGTTTTTTTTCACGTTTTAATTTTTGTGGGTATTAATTTGATTGTTATAAAAAGGGAAGTGATTCGTACATAACAGTTTTTTGTCATACACAACAATTTATGCATTATATAGTTGTACAGTACAACATTTTAAAACACCAATTGTTGTGTATGGAGAAAAATTGTTGTGTACAAATCATCTCCCTTATAAAAAGGTGATTATGTGGTGGTGTTCTTCAGTTTTATACTTGTGATTATCTTGGAATAATTAACATGATAACAGTATAAATTGATCACCTTTTTGTATTTATTGTTTTTTATCCCATATTTTAAATATTTTGTTAGGATCATAAATATATTATCAATAAGATTTTTTTTCTAAAAGTTTGATGGTTTCTGTCTTTCTGATGAGTTCCTCCAAGTTTTGTATAAAGTGATTTTTATTTATTAGCAATCTCTCCATCCGGAAGGTGTAAGGAATTTTTATACAATAAAACTTTTCAGAACCTGTCGTGCCATTTCTATTGTTGTTCTTCTGGTTTTGATGACCGGATGAATAAAGAAACCGAAAAGCTCAAACATTGGTCAAGTTTGCTCATTGAAAGTTTTTAGAAGTTCTGTTTACAATACAGATATTGTGCATCTTATTTTGCGGGCATGCCCCCTGCCCTTTTCATTTGGTTAGGCGTTCCCTCATTCGAGAAATTGAGGGGCAAAAACGTCATTCATGAATTCTTTCCAGTCGCTAACGGAGCAAATTTGGTATTGTAGGATTTTAACAAGAATATTACTTAAAAAACATTGATCACTCAAAAACTTGGGGTGGAGCAGTGTGTCTCCCATGATTGATCTAGCATTTAAATGGGTATCCATTAAAAAGTAACTTTTTTAGTTATACGACCTCACTTTTGGCATTTTCTTTGCATTTTTTTTTTCTATTTTCGACCTCATAACATGACATCTTCCATATTATAACTACATTGTTGTTTGATCATGATGTTCAAGCACTTAATCAGCAAAGTTTAATTTTACTAAAATTGGTTAAGAAGAAAGTTGACTTTATATTATGCAAATTACAACATTTTAGGAGCATAGTTGTTCAACTAAATGGTAGTTGCAGGTGGCTCCAATCAACTATGGAAACATCCTTTTGATAAAGTGTGTATTGAATGTCTTCCCCAAAGTACTGATCATGAGGAGATTTGCTCAATTTTTCGGTAATTAGCCTATTTTTTTTTTCTATTTTGTTTTCTTTTCATATGGTTATTTTTTTTTTTGCTATTAGCTGTTTTATAATGCGACTGTCTTAAAATTGGTATTTTATCCTGATTAGGTTTTTTGCTTGAAGGTGAAACAAACATCAATAGACAAGGACTGATAAAGAAAAATTTGGTTACGGAACCGAATGGAACATTTGAGTTTGAGAACATGATAATAGGACAAGTTATACCTCCTAATTTTATTCCACACATTGAGAATCATGTTGAAAATTGGAAACTTTTTTTCAAAAAATATTCGACCTAATGCACGAACATCTTTATATTGAATATGAAATAAATTTGTAACAAACGGCAAACTTAAAACATGCGTTTGTTTTGAAAAAAAAAATGAATTGAAAATACAGTTTTCAATACAACCACATGGACTAATTTACGCAAACATATATCTTGCATTAAAGAACCACATGATTAATCATTTATGGTTTATTTAATAAACCTAACCTCTTAATAAATTCGTACAAAAACATGTTTGGGTGAAATTTATACACTACAAAAAGGAATAAAACACATATTCAATATAATAAAATCATACATAAAAACATTATTGGGAGGAAATTTTATACGCTACAAAGAGGACTAAAACAGATTGCTCCTTTAACCAATGTGACTTCAATGGATCAGTTAATGACACACAAGTGTTAGTTTTTGGGTTAAAAAATTATCACATACCAAAGGGCTTGTTACCCAGCAGTATCAGGTGTTGTCCTTCATCCTTTAGGTTGACGGTTTAAGTCCATTGTGGATATATGTGAATTTAAAAAATAGTTTAGGATTTGATTTGATTTGCCGTTCTAAAAAAATATCACATGACACATGTAATTTGTTTGTTCTTTTTAAAGGGTAAATTTAATCTTCTTTTAATTACATTTATGTTTCAAACATGACTTGAACCTTCGTCGAAAGTCTATCTCTTTTAATTCATTTGTCATATCATTCTCATGCCAATTTTTCTCTGTCCTTTCGTTTTCATTCTTTCCATCCCACAACATATGAAATACATCTTTTCCATCTCTCCCAACCTACTCAATCTTTTTTCTAAACTAAATTTTTACTAATTTAAAACTAAAATAAATATAATTTAAAAATAAAAATAACATTTCATAAATTAAACTTTAAATGAAAAGACAAAACGACAAATTAAACTACAAACGACAAATGAAAAGAGAAAAACAAAAATTAAATTCAAATACAATCACTAAATTTTAAAAAAGTAGGGTGATCTTTTAAAATATTCTAAGACACTTCGTATCGAAAATATTTCATGTTATGGTGTTAAATGTGACTCGAGCATTTGGAGCATTCGTATGAAGCATTTGAGTTCAATGGAGCACATGGAACTCAATGGAGCACTTGGGGTTCATTGAGCATGTAACAAAGGAACGGATCATCTGAGAAAGGGATGAATCTCCTAATAAAGGAACAGATCAAGTGACAAAGGAACGGATCTTCTAAAAGGAGGTATGGAGCACCTGGAAGTGGAATGGAGCATTATATGCTTGGATGCGCCACTTAGAAGTCAAGGTGTGCCACTATTGGAACTTGATATGCCACAAAGTGACTTGATATGCCACGAAGTGACTTGATATGCCACCAAGTGACATGATATGCCACCAATTGACATGCAATTGACATGATATGCCATCAAGTGACAGGATATGCCACCAAGTGACAAGATATGCCATTCATGAGGTGGATGCGCCATTGTGGAGTGGATGTCTAGATATGCCAACCTTGGAGAGGATGTGTCATCCCTTGATCAAGATGCACCATCTTGATGCAAGGATGCACCACTTGGTTCCTTGATATGTCAAGGTATCCCTTGATGAACTGTATGTTATGAAGTCCCTTATGTTGCTCAATATTGTTCAAGGAAGCTCAGAAGTTGAAGATGTTCAAGGATTATTGCTTGATGTACTACCATGATGGTTGATATGCCATGGTGATCCTGATATGTCACTCTTGCATCATGATATGCCACTATGGATCATTATGCTCCATCATGTGTGTTGTTAATGCTCATGCAAGGATGAATGTTCTAAAAGATGTTGCATGGCGGATTGTAATTGGTTGACATGTTTCATGGGCCTATGGACCAATGGGTTTGGCCCATTAGGGTTCTAGGTCTGATCCCTCAAGTATAAATAGGGATGCATGCTAAGTCATTTTGTATCTTGAATTCTAGAGTGATAAGTGAATCTCTGTGTAATTGTACTTGTAACCGCTTTTGAGAACTCTGAAATAAAGAATACTCCCCTCCTGCCCGTGGACGTAGGTCGCCTTGACTGAACCACGTAAATATTGTGTATTTGTATGTTTATAGTTTTGCTTGTTATCCGTATTACTTCCTAGGAAGGGTAATTAGAACTTGGCAAGTGGTATCAGATTTGTTCTGAGTCTTGTAACAAGTGGTATCAGAGCTGCAGTTGGTGTTCTGTTGATTGAAGATGGCATCTCACAAGTTCGATTTGGAGAAGTTCAATGGTTCGAATGATTTCACGCTGGGGAAGGTGAAGATGAAGGCTCTTCTAGTTCAACAAGGATGTGCAGTGGCACTGGAAGGAGAAGCGAAACTGCCAAAGGACATGGCAGCTAAAAGGAAGGTGGATATTCTAGAAAGAGCGCATAGCGCGATTTTGTTGAGTTTGACATACGAAGTACTAAAAGAGGTCTTGAATCAAACAAGTGCATCTGGGCTTTGGGAGAAGTTGTGTGATAAGTATCAGCATAATTCTATGACGAACAGGCTATACCAAAAGCAACGTTTGTAAACTCTTAGGATGTCGGAGAGCACTCAAGTGAAGGATCATCTTGGATTTACAAGGTGTGAATGTAAAGATTAAAGATGAAGATCAAGCATTTATCCTCTTATGTTCACTGCCGAATTCTTATGAAAATTTCGTTAATACCATGTTGTATGGTAGGACAACGATCACTGTGAATGATGTGAAGAATTCTTTGATGTCTAAGAAACTGAAAAGAAAGTTTCAGTTGGAGAACAAGTTTCCAGTTTCGGTTTGTTCGCAGGCAGATGAAGAACATTAGAGAGAGGTGGAGGTAACAGTGGGAAGTCAAGTTCTAAATCTAAAGCCAACATTAAATGTTATAACTTCAGGGAAAAGGGGCACTTGAGAAGGGGTTTTTCCATTGCTAAAGAAAGGGAATAATGGTGTTGGACCAAGCAACAACAATGTTGTTGTGGTTCAAGGAAATTCTGATGAAGGGGATGATGGTGAAATTTTAACAGTTTGTACATCTAGTTCTGCTGATGCATAGGTCTTAGACTCTGGAGCATCTTATCATATGACATGCAATCATGACTGGTTCGACTCCTTCACAGAGTTTAATGGCACAGTCAAGATGGGTGATGATTGGGTGAGCAATATCAAGGGAAGTGTAGGTTTCCATTTTATCGATTGGATCGGTGCGGAAGATATTACCAAGAAGATAATAGTGTATGGACATGATGAACAAGATATGTGAGTAAAAATTGTAGTAGATAAATAGAGAGATACAAAATATTATAATAACACTCATGGCTTGGGAGAGATAACTCTCCCTTGGTGGGAGAGATCCCACCACACTCTCTGTACTCTAAATGTCTACATAGTGAACACACACTAAAAATGACCATCACCTCCACTTTATATACTAGTGGAGGGAATATGCTTTTCATACAAGGGAATATTCTAACCTAATAAACACTCAATATTATAGAGCATTTTCATGCTCCAACAATCTCCCCCTAAATGCTAAGAAATTGTGAGGGTAAAGCAGTGATAAAAGGCAGAACATCTGACAGGCAGGTCCGGTAGGTCTGGTGTTGAAGTGTCTCAGAAAAGCTGGAGCAGTCTTGATCTCGGAATCTGGCAATGGAATCTCTAGCATCAAAGAACAAACAGAGAAACCCCAATCTATGAATAAAAGTATGAAATCCCAATCTTCGAATGTGATCAGTCCCCAAAAACCAATCGTGTTCATAGTCTCCCCCTCGACTGTAGAACCGAAGAGCACAATCTCGAATCACACAACGTCTTCAATATTCCGAAATCGAATGATAATGCACCAAATAATCTCTGAAGAATAACCTGTTGAAAATGTGAATCATCCAAAAGTGAAGTCCGAATAATAAATAATGTGAATCCGAAGACATGGTCTAGCAATGCCAAAAAATTGATCGTGAGATCAAAAATAAGTGCCACGCCGCATTGCTAAAATAATCATCGTCTTCAAAATATAACAAATCCAAACTCGAGCAATCATAATATCTGAACCGAATGCAAACACAAATGAGACATCCCAAAGTGTAGAGTCTGAAGATAAATAATCATAATCCGAAGAACATCTAATAGCGCCAAAAATTCGATCTGTGAAGATCAAAAATCAGTGCCACATCACACTACTAAATGAATCTTCGTCTTTAAATGTCTCTAACGTCAAAACTCCAATAATAAACCATAATGAATGCTCATGATTCTCCCCCTATTTTTGATCGACCATGCAATAAAGATCAAAAATAATCATGTAACCGGGAAAGAAAATATGCCGGATATGATGGAGCATCGCACGCTCCCCCTTGATGTGAGCGTCTACCCGTAAAAACGAGGATATTATTTTTCGGTCATGGGTAGACATGGTGATGTATCGTTGAACTGAACAAACACTGTAGAATATATCATAAAACCCACTGCAGAAAAATCATAATGCTGAACTGAAGTAATGCCGATAACCGAAATGCAAACTCGAACTCCTAAATAATGGTCCGAGACCATATGTAAATAGTCCGAAGGGAGTAAAAATGCGAGTAGCTCGGTAGAAGTGAGATACAAAAATAATAATCTCTGAACCAACTGTGTCTTCACTCATAATCAGCAAGAAGAATGAAGCCTTGAACCATAAGGCTAAAATTGGTGTTAAAAAAAATAATTGGTTTTAATAAAAAAATTGGTATTAAAAAAATAATGGGTTTTAAAAAAATAATGGGTTTTAAAATAAATAATAGGTGTTAAATAAAATTAATTGTTTTAAAAAAATTGGTTAAAAAAAACTTGAAAAGAAATGAGTTAGGGGGTGGATCCATAATAAAACAGATTCATTTAGGAAAAATGGGTTACACTGAAAAAGGTAAGGAGTGGAAAATGTTAGGAGTAGAAAAAAAAATTTAGGAGTGAAAAATGGTTAGGATTGGAAATTCCGGAGTGAGAAAGAAAAATAGTCAAGAATGAAGAAGTGGTTAAGGTCCGAAATTTTTTTTTTTTGATTCCGGAAATATTGAGTCTGGAATGGAAGGGTGAGTCCGAATTTTTTTTTTTTTTTTTTTTTTGATGAGGAATGGTTGGATTCCGAAGTGAGAAAAAAAAGGGTCTGGAAAAAAAAAATTCCGGAATGGGTTTGAAAATAAAAAAATCGGAATGGGTATAGCTTGGTTCCGAAATAAAAGTAAAATTCCGAAATGGGTATTTAGAAGATAAGGTCCGGAATAAAATTTGATTCCGGAATGGCTTTGGAAGAAAAGGTCCGGAGTGGGTTTAAAAATAAAAGGGTCTGACGTCAACAGTGAAAGTGGTTCCGGAAGGTCTTTGAGTCCGGAATAATTGGATCATGTGAGTCTCACAATAACCGACAAAATTGATTAAATGTTAAAGATGGCGGCATGAAATGGACCTGATGGCAGGCATGGGAAAGTAGATGGGACAACACATGCTTGATTTGTCTCATGGCTTTGAAGTACACGCATCCCATTTCATGTTTGACTTATAAAAGCCTGCAGTTTAAAGGCAAGTGGGACCCGAGTGCTGTGAGGTGTCGACATTCAATTGGAGGGTGCGAGACACTTGCTGGATCCGAGAGTGCGCTTGAGGACTGCATCTTTAATGCATTGTTTGAATGTTGAAATTGATGCACTGCAAGTATTGAGTGAATAGATGGCTGGGCACGTGACTATCTTCCACATTGAATACACAAACTGTAGGTGGGGCCCGGCAGGTGACGTGTTAAAAACGGATTGGAGAATCATTCAGCTGTCACGCAAGGATTGGAGCGTGATTTTCAAACGCTGAATGAAGACTTGTTGTATAGCTTATTTCAAGCGTGATGACCAATCATATCTCCGATTAAAAACAGGCCAAATAAGATGTGCACGTAAATAAAAAAGGACTTGAACGGGTATCTTGTCCGGTCCATACCATGCACTCGACTTTTCCCAATATTCTTCACTAAAATAAGACATGCACCTCAAGTTTGTACCATAGCACATATCACTAGCAATCTCGGAATTTTTACACACAAACACTCCAAAAGCCATATCATCATGGAAAAACTTATCCACAACTCATTTACTTCTCAAAAAAGAGTCACATACTCCGGACAAATGACCAGCTGTTCAACCTCTTACCCCAAAATCAGATTTTTGTCTTTTTCTAAAAACCTTTTTGCATGGGATAATAAGCTCAAACACCACCTTTTTAAAAGAGAACTTCATCTTCTTCAGCAAACATATTTTTCTTTTCATAAACTCAAATTCAACAGCAGCAAAAGTGTATGAACAGTAGCAACACATTTTTTATTGTTCTAACAACATCACCAATAAAACAGTAAATAACTCACATAAGATTTTTCAGTTGCGAAGGCTGAGACAATCTTCATAAATGACGAAAATCTTTAAGATAATAAACCAATCGGGATCATTCCCTTGAAATAATCATGAGATCTCCAAGGTCTTGCTCTGATACCACTTGTAGGTTTCCATTTTATCGATTGGATCGATGCGGAAGATATTACCAAGAAAATAATCGTGTATGAACATGATGAACAAGATATGTGACTAAAAATTGTAGTAGATAAATAGAGAGATACAAAATATTATAATAACACTCATGGCTTGGGAGAGATAACTCTCCCTTGGTGGGAGAGATCCCACCACACTCTCTGTACTCTAAATGTCTACATAGTGAACACACACTAAAAATGACCATCACCTCCACTTTATATTCTAGTGGAGGGAATATGCTTTTCATACAAGGGAATATTCTAACCTAATAAACACTCAATATTGTAGAGCCTTTTCATGCTCCAACAGGAAGTGGCACTGTACAGATCAAGATGCATAATGGTATGGTCAGGAAACTGGATTGTTGGTTTGTCCCGGAAATTCGGAAGAATTTTATTTCTCTTGGCACTTTGGTGAATGATGGATTGAAATATTCTGGAGAGGGTTATTGGTTAAGAGTCTCCAAGGGTGCTCTTGTAGTTATGAAGGGAAGGATGAATCCTCATGGGATTTATATTCTGGATGGATGTACGGTTGGGGGAACAGTGACTGTATCCCAATCCTTGGATCAGTATGATGATGAAAGGAAGTTGTGGCATCATAAGTTGGGGCATGTGAGCAAGAAGGGGTTGCTTGGTGGAGATGCAACTGGAAAAGTTGAACCTGGTGAACCTTGTGTTCAAGAGATACAAAGCAAGGTAAAGTTCAGTTCGGTTCAACACTCAAGCAATGAGATTCTCGAGTGTGTTCACTCAGATCTATGGGGTCCCTCTCCTATGAAGTCTCATGGTGGCTGTCAATACTTTGTGACTTTTATCGATGATTACTCAAGGAATACTTGGGTGTATTTTCTGAAGACAAAGGACTAAGATGAAGTGTGTAGGCGGTTCAAGGAGTGGAAGGTGATGGTTGAGAAATAGACCTGGAACCATGTCAGGTCATTGAGAACGGAAACTGGGTTGGAGTTATGCAAGAGTTCGTTTGACAATTTCTGCAAAACAGAAGGTACATTGAGGCATTGCACTATACGGATAACACCATAACAAAGTGGAGTGGAATAACGGATGAACCAAACACTAGTGGAGCATGCTCAGTGCATGCGATTATCTATTGATTTATCAGAGCAATTCTGGGCGGAAGCAGTCAACACTGCTTGCTATCTGGTGAATAGATCTCCATTAACTGCAATTGATTGTAAGACTCCTCAAGAGGTGTGGTCTGGAAAACCCTCTAAGAATTCCAGTTTACGAATGTTTGGATGCCCTGCTTACGCTCGTATGAATGATGGTAAACTGGAGTCGAGGGCAATGAAGTGCATATTTCTAGGATATGAATCTGGAGGGAAAGGTCATCGTCTGTGGTGTACAGAAGAAAGAAAGACTCCAAAATTCATTATTAGTAGAGATGTGACATTTGAATCTGCTATGTGTAACCAGAGAGGAGGTGATACAAGTGTTGTGGGGAACGATCAGGATGCTAGCCAGAAGGTGGAGTTTGAAATAGAAACCCACACAATTTTATGATAAATGAGGAACAACAGGGTGGCATGGAACAACATAGACGTGAGGAATCCCTTGTTCAACCTAGGGAAGAAGTGTCTGGTGATGCTGATGACGGGAAAGACAACTTGAAGAAGCTTTTGGAGAATGAGTTTGTGATGAACAGTTTAGGAGCTGAAAAGAAGATAGCAAGGATGGAGACTCGGAGTTATAGATGAGCAGGATGGTTAAACATTTCTCATTAATTTGAGAAAATCTTGCGATCATTCTATTGTGACTAGTCCAAACTTGTTGGTACTTCTTTGGCGGTTCAATGCAATCCGGGAAAAGCTCATTGGGAATTGATCAAGTGGATATTGCGATACTTGAAGGGAACATTTGATGTTTTTCTGGTGTATGGTGCTAATGCACGACATACGGACTTGGTTGGATTAATAGACTTGGACCATGAAAGTGATCTGCAAATAAGAAGATCATTAGCGGTTGGTCTCGTTCAAAGTCTTCTTTTGAACGTGGAGAAACTTATCATGCTCTATGACAGGTTATGCATTCAAAAGTCTAATGCCAAGTAGAATCCAGAAGACGTGGTGACAAGGTCGTTGCCCACAGAGAAGATCAAGCTTTGCTTGGACTCGGTTGATATTCGCAGGAGGTAAGCCCCTTCGGGGCTTAATGGCGGGAAGGGGGAGGAAGTTCTTGTTTAAGGTGGAGTTCAGAGGATGCTCAAGTCAAGGTGGCGATTGTTAAATATGACTCGAGCATTTGGAGCATTCGTATGGAGCATTTGAGTTCAATGGAGCACTTAGAACTCTATGAAGCACTTGGGGTTCATGGAGCATGTAACAAAGGAACGAATCATCTAAGAAAGGGATGGATCTCCTGACAAAGGAACAGATCAAGTGACAAAGGAATGGATCTTGTAAAAGGAGGTATGGAGCACCTTGAAGTGTAATGGAGCATCATATGCTTGGGTGCGCCACTTAGAAGTCAAGGTGCACCACTATTGGAACTTAATATGCCACGAAGTGACTTGATATGCCACTAAGGGACTTGATATGCCACCAAGTGACATGATACGCCATCAAGTGACAGGATATGCCACCAAGTGACATGATATGCCATCAAATGACAGGATATGCCACTAAGTGACAAGATATGCCATCAAATGACAGGATATGCCAATAAGTGACAAGATATGCCATTCATGAGGTGGATGTGCCATTATGGAGTGGGAGAGGATGTACCATCCCTTGATCAAGATGCGCCATCTTGATGTAAGGATGCACCACTTGGTTCCTTGATATGCTAAGGTATCCCTTGATGCGCGGTATACTATGAAGTCCCTTATGTTGCTTAATATTGTTCAACGAAGCTCAGAAGTTGAAGATGCTCAAGAATTATTGCTTGATGTGCCACCATGATGGTTGATATGCCATGGTGATCCTGATATGCCACTCTTGCATCATGGTATGCCACTATTGATCATGATGCTCATGCAAGGATGAATGTTCCAGAAGATACTGCATGGCGGATTTGTTGGATTAGTGTCTAAGTCCATAACTATTTTGGTATGTACTTGACCCGATTATGAGCATGGTCCTTTTGGGTTGCCTTCACCATAGCAATATGTAGGATGAATTAAGGAGAGAAAGGTTTAATTATAATTTATTAATATATTATGAGAATAATATATTAAAGAAGAAATCATATTGTTTAATTAATATTAGTCAAGAATTAATAAAGAATTAATTTTGTGACTAAAAGAGATTAATTAAACTTAGGGGACTGGAATTGTAATTATAGGATAATTGCAATTGAGCTATGAATCACCTTGGAATAATAGGTTGGACGAATTCTATGGGGAAGCCCATTAGAAATCGTCCAAGGCATGTTCCAGAAGGGGTCCATGGGCTGCTTAGGGCTTAAGCAGTCAAATTAGGGTTTCCTTGTTGGATAACCCTAATAGCCTAAGTATTTAAGAAGCCCCTAAGCCCCAAAAACGTGGTGAATGATTCCCTTAGGGTTTCTGGACGATTTTGGGCAGCCACTTCTCTTATCCTCTTCATCCAATTGCTTAGTGGTGTTTGTGACTCCATTAGAGGTGCAATACTTGAGGCACTAAGCTTTCTGAAGCCAAGGAATTGATTGTTATTGCTACATAACAATCAAGGTAAGATCTAAATTCTAGTTTGTATGTTGATTTGATTAATTGTATGCTAGATCTAGGGTTTATAAGTCTTGTAGGTTTATTGCATGTTCAAAGTAGAAAAACTAGATCCAAGCAATTAGGGTTGCATGAACACCATAGGAATGTTGTTATGCTCAAGACCCATCAGTGGTATCAGAGCCTAGGTCGTTTTTCTATTGAATAGATGCATAATTGAACTGCCAAAGACCTGAAAATCGAAATTTCTTGCTGTCTGCCTGATGAACTCGCCGAGTTGCTCTTAGAACTCGACGAGTAGCTTGAACTCGACGAGTTCCAAAGAGGACTCGACGAGTTGGCTGTTCAGTTGTCGGGTTTTTCGAATTTTTGGTCAGATTTTGATGTGGATAATTATCAAAACTCGTTTTTATTGCCTAAAATCGATTTTTTATGTTTGGAATGATTATCCTTATCAAAATTGATGGATTTGGTTAAATTTGGATAATATAGGATTATTATAAGATAAATATTTGACCTAGTAAGTTTGAATAGTTTCAAATTACCCCCTTTAGGTTTTATAGTTTAAATTTGAACTTAAAAGTTTTGTTTTTGAAATTTAAATAGTTAAACCCTAATGTTTTGAAAAGTTTCAAAACTTGCCCTCAAGTTTTGGAATTTTAAATTTTGATTAAAAGTTTAATGTTGAAAATTTTAAATTCTAAACCCTAAGTTTGAAAAAGTTTCAAAACTTGCCCTCAAGTTTTGGATTTTAAAATTTAATTAAAAGTCTTAATTTGAAGTTTTTAAAAATCTAAAACTCAAGTACTTTGAAAAGTTCAAATTACACCCTTATGGTTTTATTAATTAATTAAAGTGTATAATTAAAAGAGATTTAATAAATCCATAAAGTTTTGGTTTACATTTAACTAAATTAAAAGTATAATTTATTAGATTAAACCACCTAGTATTTTAAAAGTGTAAAATACATCCTATACTATATATAACATTAAAAGTCTAATATTATATATATGTATGAGTAAACAGTCAGTCTTACCGTTAGTAGGCCTCATTCACGAAGCTGGTCTATAAGGGGTGTTTAAGGAAATTGCCTATAAAATGGTGATTGAATGGGTATCCACTCTTACCCACCGCACTCTTGACTAGTGGAGGGTCGTTAGCTGAACGGGTAGGATAGGACGAAACCTTCCATTATAAGTATAATGAAGTAGGAAGTAACTACATGCTTTTAAAAATTCCCAAATCATAGTTACTTTAGGAAAAATGTGGAATTGTATGCTAATCCATGGAATTACACTTCGTACCCTTGTGGAAACGTTGGTGGAGCGTGTGTGGTTAACCGGCACACTAATTTGGGTTTGGCATTGGTGGCGAAGGGTGGCTCGATGTTTATTATAGATCAATGGAGCGTGTGTGGCTAACCGACACATTGATTAGGTGATAGTAGCAAGTGGGTGCACCACGTGATTCGTATGGTTATTCACACCTTGTTTGTGATCCTCGGCATCCCAGTCGCAAACTTGAAGGGCATAATCGAGATTAAACATGCCATTGAAAAGTTCAATGAATCTCAAAAGATCTAGGAGTTTCAATTCATTTAAAACTTAAACGTCTTTTTCGTTTTTCATGGTGGAAATTGGTAAATCGTCATTTACCTAGCTTCAAATATTCTGCAACTAGATTACGGCATCCCTCTTCTAGGTTGTAGAGTATTGTGTTGGATCCTAGCCTTGATGTTTCGTTTGGGTGTTACATCAAGGATTCTAATCAACTTGACTTGAATTTTCTCCCGTTTTGTAGATGTCTGAATCTAACAATGGTCTTCCTAAATCCATTGGAACAAGCTTTCCAAATGAAGATGGCGTTCCAAGATACGATCAAGGAAATGAGAGTCATGCTTCACTTCCTCCACCTCCTCCAATTGTTCTCCCTGACCCACAAGTTCAAAGGCTTGAAAAGTTCAAGCTCACTCAATCCCTATTGGCAAGTAAGCACGAAGATGGGAAACCTGTGTGTGCACACGTCTTAGAGATGAAGTCACGCATTGATAGGTTAAGGATGTTGGATGTCGATATCTCAGAGATGTTGGCTGTTGACTGGGTTCTTCAGTCACTTCCTGAATCATATAGTGAGTTCGTTAGAGAGTACTATATGATGGACCATGACGTGACCCTCATTGATTTGACCTATTTGCTTATAGCTGCTGAATAAGAAATGATTTGGCGTACTGATCGAGCAAATTTGTCTGGAAAATCAAACTCCCATGCTTCATTGGACACTAGCTACATTGGAAGTCCAGAAAAGGCTGAGATTGTCCCTTGCTATGTACCAAAGGAGTCCATTTGCTTTTACTGCCAAGAGAAGGGGCATTGGAGACGAAGCTGCCATGTTTACCTGAGAGATCTAAGAGATGGGAGAGTCAAGACGTATGACTCTACTTCAGGTAAAATCCATTAACTAACTCTATAAGTTCCTATTTTTGGTTCTTAATACATGATGTGATAAGATTACATTTTGATGTTTTGCAGGATCGAAGAAAAGAAAGGAAACTTAAGGAAGAAGCGTGCTGAATCTGATCACGAAGAAATGGATTTCGATTGCATGGATTCAAAGATCAGATTTTTGAGCTGCTACTTTAGAGTTAGGGTAGATTTCTAAGAAATATGTAATAGCATAGTTTTTCAGTTGAATTGCATTGTAAGGACAAAGTTTTTCCGCAATAAAATAAAATTTGTTTTTGTCTTATTTATTTATCCTTGCAATGGCATGTATGAAAAATTGATGTTTGAATGTTTCTTCTATTAGCAATAATGGATTTGATTCTTAATTGTGTTATTTGTGGAAATGTCGAGAATTTACCAAATAGGGAGAGTTTCTCATCACCCAAGTTTCAATTGGACAGAAACTTGGAATCATGCAACCTGCATTGTGTGATGAATGAGAAACTTCATATTTGAAAATTAGACTAATTCCTTGACAAAGTGTCAAGTGAAGGACTAAGAGATCGAGTACACTTGGTTGTGCGTCAATCAAATCCACCACAAGAGTAATAAAGATATTCGTCATGATTTACTAAAGTTTAGTAAATATGGTTATACTTATAAGACTGAGTATAATTCTAAGTTGATTGAAAGAGTTTCAATCAATAGCAGAACGAATAAGAAGAATCAAGTAGGCAGAAAGATAAAAGTTTCTCTATTCTAAGAAGAAGGGAGAGTACCTTTTATTGTGTTTTATGATAAGTCTTAATGATTAAGAACCATATCTCAATTGATCCTCTAAGTGAGTCTTAGTACATTTGCATGTCTAAGAAGAGGAATCGAGAATTGTGAAAATGGTTAAATCAAGAAGTCAATCATACTTCGTTCCAAAATCAAGTCTTAGAGTCATACTCTAAGATTGTGACTTGAGTGATAAGTCTTAAGAAGGTTTATGACACTCATCAAATGTGGAATTTGGAAAAGTTTTCATATTCTTGCACATTTGAAATTGGTAAGTTGTGATGTCTTGGATAAGTCAAAGACCAACTAAGACCAATTGTGTGAAGTGTTAAGCTTGATAAGAAGCTACACTAACTCTTGAATATTTGTTTGTCAAGAAATATTTCTTGACAAGAGAACCTTATATGTCAAGGAGTCAGTGGGAGTCTTAATGGTCTTGAAAAGTTTCAAGAACAAATCAAGAGTAAACCTAGTTGATCATCACTAGCACACGACTTGAGGTTTATAACCTATCGTGTTGACATTATTTTGTTTCTGTGCCATTCCAATTAAGCTAAATATGTATGTGAGTTCTATGAGTTCTCATTTGAATGCATAAAGTCAAAGCACCTTGATCAATGGAAAGTACATTGATATGTAAGGGTAAACCACTTGGAAGACATGGTGGGCACTCGTGTTACCATGAGGCAAGAAATCAAGATTGAACAGGTTCAGTCCATATGGTTTTGGATTTGTCGCATAACTTCGTTTTGACAAATTCACATGGATAAGAACATATACATCATAAAATCTAAGTGTCATAAGGTTTCCCTTCTTCATGAAAATGATTGTAAGGAAATGCTTTCACTAAGAGAGATTTTAAGAAGATAGCAATTGTGAAAATTATATTCTCAAATTCGATTATGATTACGGCATCCCTTTTCATAGTTCGAATTGTGAAATTTGACAATTAGTCTGAACATTTGGGACTTAGTAACATAAGTTCTGAATTTGTCTAGACACACATATGAGCTTTCTAAGGCAAAGGTGTATGAGTTTAAGAAGCTTAGATAAAGGCTTATCAAAGCATCAAGTATTTAGAAATATAAGCTTAAGGAATTCAATAAGCATTGTTTTCTGGAAGTTCAATTGTTTTCTGAATACATGTCAAAGCTAGTGGGAGCATAAGTGTTATGCTGGTAAGAAAATAATCATCATATTAGTGGGAGCATGATTATTATGGTAAGTATTGCAAGTTAGCAATATTAATTATAGAAAACAAAAGTTATACTTTGCAAAGTTGCAAGGGTTGAAAAGTTGTTTTGCTATAATTAAGGGAGAGATTATTATACTTCGTTTCAAAATTCTAAAGCTTAGATCGAGAAATGTTAATAAATTTAGTCAAGGATACATAGTGCATTCTCAAAATTCGATTATGATTACAGCATCCCTCTTCATAGTTCGAATTGTGGGAACAGAGCACATAAAATATTATGGCAGAAGGCTGACAAAGTATCACGTCTTTATGTGAGACATTATGCATCGTCCAATACGCTTCAAGTATAGGATTGATTGCATATGCTATAATATTTGACCATTCTAAAATTTTCCAAATGCCTAGGGCATTAAGAGGGAAAAAGGACTAGAATCGGTTTTGACTAAAATAATTAAACAACTATCAAAGGACGATCTGAGGTTCACTGAGGATTTGTCGCTTGTGAGTAGTTGGAAGTATAGTACTGGATGGACTATATTGACATTATTATGAATAGATAAGATTCTATTAAGAATGAGTTGTCATATGGAAAATATGGAAATGTTTCCATAAATGGGAGTTGGATATTAAGAAATATGTCTAGATTAGAAACTTTTATGCGAGAAGGATGTTCAAAGGAATGTACTTTGAGTGAGAGACATCACATATATATAATTGTTTTGTAACAATTTCTGATAGAGTACCTTGTGATTTCATTGGCCGAGTCTTTGTGACTTTTGTGTTGTGACTTCACGAAAGGATCGTTGCATAAAATGTTAGAATCTGACATATTCTAAAAGTGGCAAGAATTTTGTATTCCTACGCTAATGATAAGGATTGGGAATTGTGAAATGAGTTTCATTGGAAATGTTTTTCAATTGATCTATTTCACAAAGTAAGGATCATAGGAAATCAAAGTGTGCATGCTTGGAGCATGGGACAATTGTGGTTATAATTCGAGTAATAAGTTGGTTTTCTGAAACAGTAAGCAATGAATAATGAGTAATCAATATGGTGTTTAAATAAAAGTGTTTTTATTTACGCTCAAAAGTTTTGGGGCCATATAGGATTAATATTATTATTGCGTTTCACTTTGCATGTTTTGATTTCCAAAATAACTGGGTTATTCGAACCTCCACAGTCGGTCATACGTTGGAAGTAGGTATGAAGGAAGACTGTCATGAATCTGTCTGTAGATTATCTAAGTGCTTAGACATAGCACAAGTTTGCTGCAGAGTTCATGAGTGCTTTGATAAGATTAAAGTATTGGATTAAACCCACGCTCATTTGAATCACTTCATGGTTTTTATCATGAGTAATTGTGAGACGATAACATTGTATATTCTTGAAACCGAGACGTGTGAGTTGTTATTTGTTGGTCGGTTGCGTATTGATAATAAGAAAACGCACCAGTAACTTGGTGTTATAAAACTTATTGTTGTGTGTGATTCGGTCAGTAAATGCAAGCGAGCATTTGAGTCGAAGTTTATCCATTCCTTTTACCTAAAGTGGGATAAAAGCGATATCTGTGGGCCTCTCGATGATTTAGTGATGACACCCTAAGTGCTTGGCCAAGCCGGGACTAAGTTGATGTGTTCAATTGTAGTCTGTTGTCAGTCGTCATAAATCGGAAGTCGGGAAACAGTATAGAGAGAATGATCGAAATTCATGTCTTGTGTCTATACGATATCTTGAGAATGGAGGAATATATAATCCCTTATCTAAAGGACACGCGTATCTGATAAGATCAGAGTTGACAGCGGCTTTTGAAAGCTACGATTGCTGATCAGGTTCTGAAGTTATACAAAATAGTTATTAGACTTATCCAAGTGGGAGACTGTTGGATTAGTGTCAAAGTCCATAACTATTTTGGTATGTACTTGACCCGATTATGAGCATGGTCCTTTTGGGTTGCCTTCACCATAGCAATATGTAGGATGAATTAAGGAGAGAAAGGTTTAATTATGATTTATTAATATATTATGAGAATAATATATTAAAGGAGAAATCATATTGTTAAATTAATATTAGTCAAGAATTAATAAAGAATTAATTTTGTGACTAAAAGAGATTAATTAAACTTAGGGGACTGGAATTGTAATTATAGGATAATTGCAATTGGGCTATGAATCACCTTGGAATAATAGGTTGGACGAATTCTATGGGGAAGCCCATTAGAAATCGTCCAAGGCATGTTCCAGAAGGGGTCCATGGGCTGCTTAGGGCTTAAGCAGTCAAATTAGGGTTTCCTTGTTGGATAACCCTAATAGCCTAAGTATTTAAGAAGCCCCTAAGCCCCAAAAACGTGATGAATGATTCCCTTAGGGTTTCTGGACGATTTTGGGCAGCCACTTCTCTTCTCCTCTTCATCCAATTGCTTAGTGGTGTTTGTGACTCCATTAGAGGTGCAACACTTGAGGCACTAAGCTTTCTGAAGCCAAGGAATTGATTTTTATTGCTACATAACAATCAAGGTAAGATCTAAATTCTAGTTTGTATGTTGATTTGATTAATTGTATGCTAGATCTAGGGTTTATAAGTCTTGTAGGTTTATTGCATGTTCAAAGTAGAAAAACTAGATCCAAGCAATTAGGGTTGCATGAACACCATAGGAATGTTGTTATGCTCAAGACCCATCAGGATTGTGATTGGTTGACACCTTTTGGTGGGATGTCAAGTCCACCAAGCAAATTTCACCCTTTGTTTGCAAATAAAACGTAATATAATGGTAAAAAGGGGTATCGATCCTCGGGGAAATGGTTGTATTCAATCACAAATGCAATCCAATAGAACTAGTGTAAATAAACTAACTAACTACAATTAAACTAAAAGGGGGGTGTTGTGATTGCTTGAAAACTAAAATACTTGAATAACTAAAAAGCTTGCAATTAAGCAAGATGATGAGATGCTCAAATATCGGATATAATTGGTTAACCAAGGCAATTCAACACAATGAACATTTGTGTGTTTATCATTAGGATTCAACATGAAGCTTATCATTCATCCCAAATTGGTTATAGCAATCATGAAGCATGATATGCCAAGATTCCTCATAGGTAGTATGGAGGTTGGGGAAGCCCACAACACACCTTCTTAATCAAAATCAAAGATCCAATTGAAGCAATTGAACCCAAGAAGTTGATTGGCCTTAAGAATGAAGGAATCCCCAATTCCTAGAGGATGTCAATGCTTACACATCCATAAAGGAGTTATGATTCATAAGCTAGAGATGATTTCTACCATCATAAAGCTCTTGTTCTAAGTAAATTCAATGATTCAATATAAAACCAAAGAAATAAACCAACAATTTCTCATTCAAGTACCAAGCTCATGATCAAAGTATCAAACAAGCATAAGAGATATGAACTAGAATCATAAACATGAGATAATTGATAATCAAACATGAATCCTTCAAAAACCCACAAACATTCAAGGGTTTTTAGCCAATGTTAACCAAATAGAGAGTTTAGCCACTCATGGCACTAGAATAACAATCACAAAAGTCTAATTGCATAAAGAAACTACCAATAACTTGGAAAAATGAAAAGAAATGAGTCTCAAGCTCCAAAATCGCCTTCTTCTGGTCTCCAATGGTGTAAAATCGAAGTTATGGCTGCTAGATCTGATCCCTCAAGGTAATGGCAAGCCAAATGACCAAAATGCCCAAAACTGGGCAGTTGCGCGGGTACCCGCGCAACAAAAATTCCACCCGCGCAAGTGCTGCTGGAATGCTATTGGTCCTTCATTCCTCCACTCCACCCTTCCACTACCAAAGATTCCTTTGGTCCCCTCCATATCCATGTGATTTAAACCAACCAATCATCATTTAGCTACAAAAATGGATGCTCCAAGCCCAAAATAGAAGTTTAAGATCCATCTTCACAAGCCCAAAATATCTAAGTCTTCAACTCTTTAAGGCCCAAGTCTTCTTTTATGGATCCGCCAACCCCAATAGCACCTCGAGATCCTACAAGTCCGTCTTCACTCTAATCCACAATCGCGATAAGCTCCAAAACCCTGCAAAATTCCTCATGCAAAATAAAAAGCACCCGGTACGATCCATACTAAAGAAAATAAATAAAATACAATGCAATAATGATAAAAAGATCTAAAAATCTAAAATAAACTAATAAAAATAAGGAAATAAAATAAGCTATCAAATCACCCCAAGCTTAAACCTAACTTGTCCTCAAGTTAGAACAAGACTAATATGAGATCGGGATGAGCTAAACTAAAAAGGAAAAAGAAAGGTACCATAGAACTTGGTCAACATCAGTCAACATGGTCATAATTAGTCATTCATGGACCCTACGCATCCTCAAAATGTTCCCCGCTTTAGAGCCATAAACCACATTCTCAACCACTTGATGGGCGAATAGATCACGGCTGGATGTAGTCGCGGTGTGCAAGACAAAGGAAACAGAGATGCGCCCAATGGGGGCACTTTAAATTACCAATGCAGACCACAATGCATGAAGGAAAGGCGCCTCTTCACACACTATGATTCCAACATTTGTCAGGCTAAAGTGTATAGTACGGAATAAGGTTTTGCAGTGCGGCCTCCGAGCAAACATCTGGTTTCAGAGGTTTCTCCCTTGTACTGTCCTTTACAATTTACCGTCTCATCGTCATAGCCTTTTCTCACCAAAAATAAAAAATAAAAATAAAATAATTAAAATTCTACTTAACCTAACCCTAAACCTAACAACTTAAATCTTCAATCTTGAACTTCTGTTATTTGGATTTCAGCCTCTTCATTGCTTGATATTCAGTCTTTTTATTTCTCTCTCTCTCTCTCACTCTCTCTCTCTTTCTCTCTCTCTCTCTCTCTCTCTCTCTCTCTCTCTCTCTCTCTCTTTCTCTCTCTCTCTCTCTCTCTCTCTCTCTCTTTTAGAGAGAAACCTTGAACTTGGATTCTTGTTCTTCTTTTTGTGTTGATCTTTTTCTTTCTTCATTTTTTTTCTCTGTTTTTGTTGCTTTTCTTTAATCTTCTTCATTGTTTCTTTTTGTCTTTGCTTTTCCGATTTCTTCATTTTTTTGTGTTTTTCTTCTTGGAAGGTTTAAGGATCTTCATCATGTAATATAGGATGGATGCTAACATGAACACCTAATGATCATTGAAAATGTGCCAAGATCAACTAAAAAGGGTGGAAGATGACTCAAAAATGGGTGTTACCGAACAAATTTGGTCCCAAAAGATGTGAATTGGGGGATCCACTTCAAAGTTTATCGAGTACCTCAATGAAAGGTGTGATAAACAAAATCTATCCAACTATCTACTCTAGACCCCTATAAAAATGATGACCTATCTTAAAAAGGTGGTGAGAATCTAACTAAGTAAGGCTCGGACGAGACTCGGGAGTACTAAGGGGTACTTCCCCCTAAACCAAGATGCGAGTCTTCACTATCTTCAATGTCTTCATAATACCTTACCGGGCTAATCTTTGCTCGCACACATTGGCATGACCAACCACATCGCTCCGCACCTAGACCCAATCAAGCTACCTGCATCTGACCCCCACACAAGTGGTCTTAAAATGGTCTGTGAGGCTCAAAACGTGTCCCATTTATCAAATACAAGGAATTCCATATCAAGACCCGGGACCAATCTATGATTCAATACTTATAACTCGGCGCTTTGGTACCTGTAGGGATGAGAAGACAAGAGAGAACAAAAATGCATGAACTTAAACTAGGATGCATCTAAAAAGTATGAAAATTAGAAAAGAAAGAAAGAAAATATGCAATATTTTTGAATTTTTCATGCAATTTTTATGAATGACCTAAATGAGTTACTCTAAATGCAACTATATACAACCTAAATGTAATAAAATAAAATAAAATATAAGAATACCTCACCCCAAGCTTAAAATTAAGTATTGTCCTCAATGCTTAGGATGAGAGTAAGGAATGATCATACCGGGATCAAGATGGAGGAGGCCCGCGAGGACGCTATAGAAGCAACACATGGGTCGTACAATGATGTGTGGATGGAGTTCTTGGCCACCTAAATACACATGGATGAGAGCTTGGTCGCGCAAAGGAAGCATATGAAATGGCTTTAAATTTTCTTATGAAGTTGCAAATTTGTGCGGGTACCCTCGCAAACTTTGCGCGGGCGATGACTGGGTCGCGCAAATAAAGAATTAGCAGCATTGGTCTCGCAAAGAAGGGGAAGGATTTGGTCTTGGCCGTGCAAAAATCTGCGAGGGTGGAAGGCAGCCGCGCAAGTAGGTTGCGAGGGTGGCAGTCGGTCGCGCGGACATTTGCGCGGGTGAGGAACCGGCCGCGCGCAGACATTAGAATGCATCCCATGTGGGGGTAATTTGGACTCGGATTTGCGCGGCTGGGGGTCGGTCGCGCAACGGTTGCGCGGGTACCCGTGCAAATTGCAGATTTTTGGAACTTTTTGCAATCTTTACCAAGATCATTGGTAAACTTCAAGATGCTTATTTTACCAAATTAAAGCATAGAAACATCCAAACTTCAAGCGGATTTTGTTTATTATGCATTTATTTAACGTCTTTGCCAAGACTTAGTCCCGCTTCCTTCAATCTTCATAAATCGGGGTTTCCAATGTTACGTTGTCGAATTCTCCCGTTTCAAAACCTTCATAAAATAGTTTCAAATGCTGCCCATTCACTTTGAAGATTTGGTTTGTTTCCAAACTCTTGATTTCAACCACACCAGGATCAAACAGTTTTTTAACAATAAAAGGTTCGTGCCCTCGAGACCGCAATTTTCCCGGGAATAGCTTTAAGCGTGAATGATAAATAAGGACTTTTTGACCCCGAATAAAGTGTTTTTGGGTTATGTGCTTGTCATGAAATGCCTTTTTCTTTTCTTTGCATCTTTTGAACCTTTTAATTATCTTCTTCTTGACCACTTCCATCAATGGAGGATTCAATCTTCCATGAGAATCTTGTGTGTGCATACATTAGGGCTTATATCGTTTATTGGCTTAATCACATCAACCTGGTACAATGGAGAAACGTTGCTAGGGTACCTCATTGCTTCAAAGATGTTGAAGTGAATGATCTCTCCATCAAACTCCATAGTAATTTTCCCTTTATGGACATCAATGATCGTGTGAGCGGTATTCATGAAAGGTCTTCCAAGGAGGATCATAGATGATTTGGAAGGGGTCTTCTCTTCAAGATCAATGACATAAAAATCTGCAGGAAAAACAAGTTGATTAACTTGTACTAACAAATCCTCCAACACTCCTCTTGGAGACACACTTGACTTGTCCGCTAATTGAATGATTACTCAGGTTTCTTCCAAAGGTCCAACATTGAGAGATTGAAAAACCGAGTATGGCATTACATTGATCGAGGCTCCAAGATCTAACATGGCACTTTCGACATGCAAATCACCAATGGTACAAGGGATATCAAATATTCCTGGATCCTTACATTTGGGAGGTAACTTCTTTTGGATAACCGTAGACACGTTTGCATTAACTTGAATCTTTTCATTCGCTTTGAATTTCCTCTTCTTGGTGCACAAATCCTTGAGGAATTTTGCATAACTTGGAATTTGCTTAATAGCATTCAATAGTGGAATGTTGATTTGGACCTTGCGGAAAATTTCAAAGAATTCATTTTCTTCCTCTTTTTTCTTTGAAGCGGCTAACCGGGAAGGGAAGGGTGGTGATATGACCAATGGGTTTATAGGCTTGTTAGATGATTCAGGTTGCTCAATGTTTGGAACAACCGGTTCCTTTGGACGGACTACAACCTTTGAAGGTTCAACAATAATAACTTCATCTTCATCTTCTCTTGAAACTTTTTTAGGGTTGCTTTCTCCAAGTGTTTTCCCACTTCTCAAGGTTATTGCACTCACATTGGGGTTCTTCTCGGTTTGAGATGGAAGTTTACCCCTTTGTTCTATCTTGTTGAGAGCGGTGGCCAAGTCTCCAATTTGTGCTTGAATATTGGAGAAGGTGTTTGTTAGGTGCATTTTGTGCACCTTTTTGCATACCTTTTAGTCCCATTTCATGCATCTCTTTAGCATAATTGTTCTTCCTTTTTCTTGCATTTCATCATATTCATGTTAGTCTTTAGAACAACCTTATTTGCACAATTTCATGTCTTTCAGGTAAACCGAAGCTTGGAATGCGCTTTGGGAAGGTGCCGGGAAGCATTGGTGAAGATTTCGGGATGATCGGGCGAAGAACAAAAAAGTTGGAAAAATCAAGTTTGGATTCGGAGTCAGAGGGGTACACGGGCCGTGTTGGATTTACACTGCAAAATCAACACGGTCCGTGTTGACCAAAATGGGAGCTGTTGACCATGCTGCACACAGGCCGTGTCAGTTTAGTGCAAATCAACACGGGCCGTGTTGGCTGCTGAACACGGGCCGTGTTGGCTGCTGAACACGGGCCGTGTCAGTTTAGCCTATTTTAACACGGGCCGTGTTCGACCCAAAAACCAACTTTTGGCAGTTTTTCCTATCTTTCATATTACGGGTTGAGGGTCATTTTGAGATACACAGAACATATCAGAGCACATTTTGAGAGGGGATTTCGAAGGTTATTGCAAGGGATTGATCAGTAATCATTTGGAAACATTATTTCTAGTATTTGTAAGTTGTAATTGCACATTATTTCCATCTTTTTAACTTTTGATCTTGTTCTAGCCATGTGTGGCTAGAACCCTAGTTTCTCCAACTTCATGTCTTGACTTCTTAGTTGTGATTTCAATCATATGACTTGATGTTTGCTTTTAATTTCTATCTAGTGAATTTGATTTTGATTTAATCGAATGTTTGATTCTAATTGTGATTCTTATTGGCCATTTGAATTAGGGTTAGGTCATTCAAGTTATCTCTTTTACAAAATCCGTAATTGTTTTGTGAAATTGAACAAGTAACAAGCACTAAACTGATTTCCATTGAATGAATTTAGTGTAAATCTTATTCACACACTCTTACGCTCCCGAGCTTGTGAAGAGTATTGGGTGTTGTTGGGAACATTCACATAAAGTTTAATGCAATCTTTCAATCTAATTCTAAGAGCGTGTTTAGATTAGGTTAGTAAGGTTAGGGTTAATCAAAGAGCTTGTTTTGGTTAATTAATGTGGTGAATGGGAAGTGTTAGAGCTTGTTAACACTTTCAAGTACCAACTTAGATAGAATTGAGCAAATATCATGTTATCTTGGAATCACATTGCTAAGTTTTCATACATGAGGTTGGAGTCCTTACCATTTCTGAATTTAATTCACTCTTTTAGTTGATTACTTGTGTTTTTAATTTTTTGTTTTAATTATTTCATTCTAAACCCCCCTCTTTACTGTTGGTGACCATAGTACCTTGCACAAAGAGGTATAGACTAATTATCTCGTGTCTCTGTGGATCGAGCCTGCTTGCCTTGTGCTACCTTTTAGTGCAATATAGTGGGATTCTTTTGGAGTATATCGTACCCCTTTATTTGTTGGGTCTGAGATGCCTAACAAATTGGCGCCGTTGCCGGGGACACAGTGTTACTAATTGTTTTATGCCAAGATCTTTCCGTACAGGTACACCATTGCCAATTGACTCGGAGATATAGAAGACTGCAAAGAGGTTACGGAAGCAAGCCAAGCTTCGTAAGAGGCAATCGGGTTCCAGGACTTCTTCATCATCTATCCCTCCGGTCATTAACATTTGGGAGGATATACCCCTCTCAAGTGTGTCCGCATCCGAAACAAAAACTATCTTACTCTAATCTCAACCATCCTCACCCAAAAATACCACTCCACCATCTTTTCCTACTTATAATATCCCAAACACTACACCCACAGAAACTTCAACCACTACTCACACCATGGGAGATAACCATGGAGGGAATCCACCTCCAAATCCACCACCCGAGCAAACTCTCCGTCAATGGTCGAGGCAAGAGGTTACTCAACAACCTCTTTGCATCACATATCCGGCAGCCACCAACCTAGAACTGAAATCCGGGCTCATCCACTTACTTCCAACCTTTAGAGGCCTGGAAAATGAAGATCCTCACAAGTTCCTTACTGAGTTCCATGTTGTGTGCGTGGGCATGAAGCCACACAATGTCACAGAGGATCAAATTAAGCTAAGGGCATTCCCCTTCGCGGTGCAAGACGCAGCAAAAGACTGGCTCTATGACCTCCTACCGGGGACGGTTACTACTTGGGTAGATCTTGCACGCCTCTTTTTGGACAAATACTTCCCAGAGATGAAAGCTTCAGCCCTACGAAGGGAAATCATTGGAATCAAGCAACACAAGAGAGAAGCTTTTCACACATATTGGGAGAGATTCAAGAAACTTTGTGCCCGATGTCCAAAGCATGGAATCACCGAATACCAGCTCCTCCAATACTTCATTGAAGGCATGACTCCAATGGAAAGAAGACTTCTAAATGCCTCCAGTGACACATCTTTACCCGACAAGACTCCAACCGAAATCCGCAACTTAATCAAGAACGTGGCTGAATATTCTAAACATTCAAGCCATGATGAAGAATGGTATACGGATGCACCCCGAGGTGTAAAGGAAGTGCAAACACCTCAAATTGAAGCTCAATTGTTCGAGCTTACAAAATTTGTAATGATGCTAGCCAAAGACAAAGGTGTGCAGCCCACACCCCGCCCGTGCGGTATTTGCACTCAAGTGGGGCATCCAACCGATATGTGCCCACAACTTCAAGACAAGGATTATGCGGAAGCAAATGCTTTAGGAGGATATTCCGGGTCAAACCAAAGGGGATATGAGCAGCCACGAGGTGATCAAAGATGAAACAACAATCAAGGTTGGGGAGGAAATCAACAGGGAAGTTATCAACCAAGTCAACCACATCAATACCAACAAAGACCACCTTTTCCACCACATAACTTTCAGCCAAGGCAGCCACAACAGCCTCCTCAACAATCGGGTTCATCACGTATGTCCTTAGAGGACATAGTGAAGAGTTTGGCAACTAGTACACAAGCTTTCCAACAAGAAACAAAAGCAAGCATAAAGAACTTAGAGCAACAAGTTTCACAGCTTGCTACTTCCGTAAGCAAACTAGAATCTCAAGGAAAGTTGCCCGCCCAAACTGAAACGAACCCAAGACATAACGTGTGTGCCATCACATTGAGAGACGGAAAGAGTTACAATGGTCCAAAAGTGTCGGTTGATCAAGAGGGAGAATAAATAGTGGTCGAAGAGGCAACCAAACAAGAGAAGAAGGAAGATAAAACAACCGAAAAGAAGCCCTTCGTCACTGAGTATAAAGCCACACCTGCTCCATTTCCTGAAAGATTAAAGAGCACGAAGAAAGAACGGGAGGAGAGTGAGATTATGCAAATGTTCAAAAAAGTTCAAATCAACATTCCACTTCTCGAGGCCATCAAGCAGGTACCTAGATATGCAAGGTTCCTTAAGGATCTCTGTGTATCTAAAAAGATATTAAAAGGAAACCAAATTGTAACAGTTGGGGAGAATGTATCCGTGGTTTTGCAAAAGAGGATGCCCCCGAAGTGCAAGGATCCCGGTGTCTTTATCGTGCCATTCAAATTGGGGAATCTTTATGTACCTCGAGCCATGCTCGATCTAGGTGCATCCATAAATGTCCTACCATATTCTATTTTTAAATCGATTGGTGTAGGAACATTGAGCAAAACCGGCGTGATCATCCAACTTGCCGACCGGTCTTTGGTACACCCAAAGGGTGTATTAGAGGACGTGTTAGTGCAAGTCGATGAATTTGTTTTCCCAGCTGATTTTTATGTCCTAGATATGGGAGATGATCACTCTCCAAGTTCAAGTTCCATACTTTTGGGTAGACCTTTTCTTAAAACTTCTAAAACAAAAATCGATGTCTATAACGGAACTTTAAGTATGGAATTTGATGGTGAAGTTATCAACTTTAATGTTTATGAAGGAAAAAAGGTTCCTTCCGATGTTCAATCTGTCGATCTTGTAAATTTGATCCTGCCCTCAACTAAAAAGGGTTTAAACTTGTCTAACAATGAATTTCTAGAGTTAGTTTTGTCACGAAAACTAGACAGGGACAAAGCCAAAGAACTTGCAAAGGAGTGCGGTATAAACGAGGAGGTGCTGGAGATTTTGAAGTTCAAGGATGATAAGCACATGCGGATTGATGAAAGAGAAGTAGAATTACCTACTACCAAAGCCAAATTCCTTCCACCGGTGGAACAAGCACAAGATTCGGGAGCAAAAACTCCACCGGACCCTTTAAAGATAATACATGTCGAGAAGGAGAGCACTCAACCTGTCATCAACTCAAATAAACTATTGAAGAAGGAAGAAAAGGATTTGATAACCTTTCTTAATAAATACCAAAGAAGGATCAAGTGGACAGTCTCCGATATTAAGGGTTTAAGCCCTTTTTGGTTTGTGCGAAAAAAGAAATCCAAAGAAAGGGTGAAGGTTCCATTGAAGGAAGTGGCGAGAAGGTTGATGTGTTGGAAAGGCCCACATACTTAGAATGAAGCATATTCTGGGGCCAAGTCGAGCCAACGACTTAAAACAAGGGCGGCTAACCGGGAGGCAACCCGGGGGTATTTTTGTCTTTTCCTTCAAAACATATCCGTTTCTTTGAAGTTTTTAGTTTTTAATGTTCCAAATGTGTTGCAACATGTTTTTATACCTAGAAAATGAATCTCGGGCTCCAAATATTTCACGGATAGCTTGGGGAAGATGAAGAGGAGGTTCTCACCACAATTGCAAGGCTCCAAGAATGATTTGGTAAATTCTTTCCACATCTTTAATCGTTCGTTTTTTGCTTAAAAATCCAATTGGTCTGCATTTGTGACTATTTTGGACTCTTACCCGACCCGACTACCATCCCCCACCATCTTCCGGTGATTAGGTTGTTCCACGCTCTCCAAGCATCGGGAACGATGCTTATATTCAAGCTTGGGGAGGGGTAGAGTTGTACATTAGGATCACCTCCATGCATTAAATTTCAAAAAAAAAAATCCAAAAATAATTTTTCGTTTATGTTCTTAGTTTCCATTTTTTTTCCTAGCTTCTTAAAAAAAATAAAACAAAAAAAAAATAAAACATCTCCATGCATTTTCATTTTCATGCATTTCGTTAAAAAAAAGATTTAATACGAGATGAGATAATCTTTACATACAATAGCTCCATGAAGTGGGAAAACGAGAAATCAAATGAAAAACAAAATACCCGAGGCGACCGGATAGTTACCGGAAGTGTAGAATCAGCTGTCATAACTAGGGAACCCAAACACCGTAATTCGAGACCCCAACCTTAGTAAATAAAAAAAAATTGCATACTGAAACGTTTTGTGGGCGGTAATAACAGCTTTAGGATGATTTGCTTCTGAATGTTTAAAAAGAATCTTTTTCGGCAACTCTGGACCCATAGAACGCGGACCTATTTGTTGACACGCGTTACCCTCGCGGTAACAGAGAGCTTAAGTATCAGATCCACACAGTCAAGAAGGAATAATGGGTACAACCGTCATATCCAGTACCCAAATCAAAAATTTCAAGCACTTAATCGAAGAAACTTTCAGAAATTCAAAAGTTGATTGAAGAATTCAAAGTTCAAAATGAAGATACAAATCCAAGTTCAATCAAAATCAAAAGCCGCCTCAAAGTCAAATCTGGCGAATGAAGAACTGTGTGATATGATACTTGTGGCTCTCGAAAAAGTGAAAGCATAGGAGCTGGGCCCCTTCGGGTGGGCTCACTGTTTCAGTGAAAGCTGATTCGCCGTGACGGGTTCTTAAGGATGCGTCGATTATGATTCTTGGCCATCTAGTCTTAAGGACATGAGATCCGGACTGTGTTATTTTCGCCTATAAAGCTAATTAAGGTATGAAGTTTAAATAAACTATGGTTGGATTATTGGGTTACACCGTTTCGGGTTTTCCTCACTTTGGGAGTCTGTGATATGTGGAAGGAAGCAAGATGGTTGCCTAGGTATTAATGATTGGAGCCACATTGATGTAAAGTCTGATCGTACTTATATAGATAAATTACTTGTGTTCTTAAATTTCTCTTTGGTTCATTTTGGGTCTTTAGTGCTTTTGTACATATTTTTCTTTTTCATGGTTTTCATTGCATGCATTCATTCCTAGCCTTTAGGATCTTTCTTTCCCTTTTCCCTTTTTGCTCTATGTTTCTTTTTGCCATCTAGAAATCGTCATGTTTGTCTGGTTCTTGTTCTTTCTTGAGGACAAGAAAGGTCTAAGCTTGGGGAGATTTGTTAGGTGCATTTTGTGCACCTTTTTGCAGAACTTTTAGTCCCATTTCATGCATCTATTTAGCATAATTGTTCTTCCTTTTTCTTGCATATCATCATATTCATGTTAATCTCTAGAACAACCTTATTTTCACACTTTCATGTCTTTTTCAGGTAAACCGGAGCTTGGAATGCGATTTGGGAAGGTGTCGGGAAGCATTGGTGAAGATTTCGGGATGATCGGGCGAAGAACAAAAAAGTTGGAAAAATCAAGTTTAGATTCGGAGTCAGAGGGGTACACGGGCCGTGTTGGATTTACACTGCAAAATCAACACGGTCCGTGTTGACCAAAATGGGAGCTGTTAACCATGCTGAACACGAGCCGTGTCAGTTTAGTGCAAATCAACACGGGCCGTGTTGGCTGCTGAACACGGGCTGTGTCAGTTTAGCCTATTTTAACACGGGCCGTGTTCGACCCAAAAACCAACTTTTGGCAGTTTTTCCTATCTTTCATATTGCGGGTTGAGGGTCATTTTGAGATACACAGAACATATCAGAGCAAATTTTGAGAGGGGATTTCGAAGGTTATTGCAAGGGATTGATCAGTAATCATTTGGAAACATTATTTCTAGTATTTGTAAGTTGTAATTGCACATTATTTCCATCTTTTTAACTTTTGATCTTGTTCTAGCCATGTGTGGCTAGAACCCTAGTTTCTCCAACTTCATGTCTTGACTTCTTAGTTGTGATTTCAATCATATGACTTGATGTTTGCTTTTAATTTCTATCTAGTGAATTTGATTTTGATTTAATCGAATGTTTGATTCTAATTGTGATTCTTATTGGCCATTTAAATTAGGGTTAGGTAATTCAAGTTATCTCTTTTACAAAATCCGTAATTGTTTTGTGAAATTGAACAAGTAACAAGCACTAAAATGATTTCCATTGAATGAATTTAGTGTAAATCTTATTCACACACTCTTACGCTCCCGAGCTTGTGAGGAGTATTGGGTGTTGTTGGGAACATTCACATAAAGTTTAATTCAATCTTTCAATCTAATTCTAAGAGCATGTTTAGATTAGGTTAGTAAGGTTAGGGTTAATCAAAGAGCTTGTTTTGGTTAATTAATGTGGTGAATGGAAAATGTTAGAGCTTGTTAACACTTTCAAGTACCAACTTAGATAGAATTGAGCAAATATCATGTTATCTTGGAATCACATTGCTAAGTTTTCATACATGAGGTTGGAGTCCTTACCATTTCTGAATTTAATTCACTCTTTTAGTTGATTACTTGTGTTTTTAATTGTTTGTTTTAATTATTTCATTCTAAACCCCCCTCTTTACTATTGGTGACCATAGTACCTTGCGCAAAGAGGTATAGACTAATTATCCCGTGTCTCTGTGGATCGACCCTGCTTGCCTTGTACTACCTTTTAGTGCAATATAGTGGGATTCTTTTGGAGTATATCGTACCCCTTTATTTGTTGGGTCTGACACGCCTAACAGTGTTCTTGGTCTCTTGTTGAAATTGGGTTTAGCTTTGAGCAAGAGAAGTAACGAGTTCTTGAAGACTCATTTGATGGTTACCACTTGATTGGCCTTGTAGTGGAGGTTGTTGGTAATTTGGAGGGGTATACGTTGTTTGTGGGTATGGAGGTGTTTGGGAAGGATATTGTGGATATTGAGGTCTCGTCATAACATTTGGTGGGTATGGGTTGTTTGGGTTATTCCTCCAATTTGGGTTATAGGTGTTTTGAAACCCCATGAGTCTTGTTTGACCTTGATATCCTCCCATTGCATTCACATCCTCCGGTTCACTTCCAAGAGTGGGACACTTATCCGTATAATGGCCCGTCATGGCACAAATACCACACCCCATACATTGTTGACCACTTCCCACCACCATTTGACTTAACACATTAGTCAAATCCTAGAGCTTTGATTCCAAGTGTTGGGTGTTGCTAACTTCACCAACCACTTGTGGAGAATTTCTCTTCATTTCATTTCGAGTCCCGAAGTTTCTTTGATTTTGTGAAATGATTCCAAAAAGTGATCTTATCTCTTGAGGTGTCTTGTTGAAGATGTCACCACCACTTAAAGCATCAATCATCCTTCGATCTTTTTCATTCATACCCTCATAAAATTGTTGAAGAAGTAGTTGTTCGGGTATGTTGTGTTGAGGGCAACTTGTACACAAATTGTTGAATCGCTCCCAAAAATCGTGAAAGGTCTCATTCTCCCCTTGACGAATCCCCAAAATGTCACTTCTTTGACTTGAAATTCGGGAGGTGGGATAGAACTTGCTATTGAAGGCCTTGAGTAACTCTTCCCATGTGTGAATAGATCCCAGTGGTAAGTTAAATAACCACTCTCTAGCTTTATCTTCCAAGGTGAGCGGGAAGGCGGTTAGCTTGAAATCATCCAATGTCACATTTTCGGGCAACATGCTAACACATATAATATGAAATGACTTCAAATGCTTTTGAGGGTCTTCTCTATCCAAACCATGGAACTTGGTAAGTTGATGTATGAAACTTGACTTCAAGTCAATTCCTCGGCGGTTTGCGAGATAAACAATAGCAAGAGGTGTATGAGTAACATCCGTCCATCAATTGTCGAAGTGTCAACTCTTGAGGGGGATTGGGTGGATTGGGGTAATTGGGATTTTGTTGCAAGTAATTGGGAGGTTGTTGGTAAGGTGGGTATGGGTATTGGTTGTGATTGTACATTGGTGGTGGATAAGGTTGGTAGTTAGAATATTGGTTGTAGGGAGGTTGTTGTTGTGGGTACATCGGGTTTTGGTACATTGGAGGGTGTTTGTAATTGGGTTGAGTTGGGTAATGTACCTGTTGAACTTGAAAAGCATTGTTTTGAGGTTGGTTGTTTTGGTGGAAGTGTTGGTTTTGTGGTTGTAGTGGTTGATAATTGGGTTGGTTTTGTGGAGGGGCTTGATTCCAAAGTGGCATATCAATGAGAGGTTCTTGTGGTTGTTGTCTTGGTTGATGGGGTGGTGTATTTGTTGGATAAGGTGTCTAAGTCCATAACTATTTCTGGTATGTACTTGACCCTACCCGGCATGGTCCATTTGGGTTGCATGGCACCATGCAATTGGATAAACTAAAATGAGAGAAATAACACTTATGGTTTATTAATATATTATAAGTTCTAATATATTAATAATATTATTTAATTAGTTTGATCAAGAATTAATTTAGAATTAATTAAGTGATCAAAAGATAACTAATTAAATATATGGGTAGATTATGTAAATCTTCCATATCTTATATAGTGGGCTAAGAGGCTCCATGGATTATCAAGTTGGGTTCCACCCATAGGATGCTCCATGGATGCTCCATGGGAGTTACAAACCCATGGGTCATGGAAATGAAGAGTCATGACACATTAGGGTTTACATGGTGTAACCCTAGATGTGTCAACACTATATAAGAAACCCATTCTCCACCAAAATAGGCTACACTAAGAAACAAGAGGGCTAGAGCCGATTTTGCAAGTGTAAGATTCTCTCAAAGTTTACTCCTTTGCATTTGGTGTTGTGTGAAGCATTTGAGGCATCACACTTAGGGTGCTAGGCTCACAAGGTTTCAAGGATCATAATCAACAACAAGGTAAGTTATTCTATCTTTCATTCAAGTTAAAAATGTTCCCCATGTATGCTAGATAGGAATATAACCTTGGAATTCAACTTTGCATGATTATTAGACAAACATAGATCCAAGGTTATTAGGGTTGCATGTACACTTAGGAAGTGTTAGAATGCTCAAAACCCATCAGTGGTATCAGAGACTAGGTTTGTTTGTTGTTTTTTTTGTGTGCAAACAGCTTGAAAAAAAATCGTTTTTCTGTTTTCTGCTCGTATGAAAGTTTGCACATTTGTTGCTGGAAATGGACTAGAAACATTACCCTAAACTGTTTTGATGTTTTAAAACTTGTTTTAGATGGTGTAATGTTTATGCTAATCCATTTACAATGACAATTATTAAAATTACAAGTTTTTTTTAAGTGTAATTTTTGATTCTTGAAAGTGTTCATATTCATCTTCTTGAACTTATGAAGATTAGATGATCATAGGAATTGTTTGTAACCTTCATGGTAGTTTAATTCATGATCATAATGTGTTTTAATGGAGTCCATAACTTGTCCTCAAGTTATGGAAAACCAAAAGTCTCACTTTTATTAAAGCCATTAAAAGAACACAAGAGTTATAAAAATGAAGAGTCTTCATTTTTATTACTCAATTAATTCATAAGTTATACGAAATGAAAAGTTTTGGAAGTTTACAAAACTTGCCCTCAAGTTTTGGAACATGTAAAGTCTTGATTAAAACTTTAGTTCCAACCCTTAGAATTTTAAAAGTTAAAATTCAACCCTTATACTTTATAATATTATAAGTTACTAATATATATATGTATAACAACAAGTCGTCTTACCGCTAGTACGCCTCATTCACGAAGCCGGTCTATAAGGGGGGTATAAGGTTGTTGCCTATAAAATGGCAACTTAATGGGTGTCCACTCTCACCCACCGCTTCCTTGATCGGTGGAGGGTCGTTAGCCGAACGGGTAAGACAAGGACTTATAAATTCTCATTAAAAGTATGATGAATATTATAAAGTAACTAAATGCTTTTATTAAATTCCCAATCTTAGTTACTTTAGGAAAATGTGAATAAGGTGCTAATCCATGAAATTACACTTTACACTTTGTATAAGTCGTTGGTGGAGCGTGTGTGGTTAACCGGCACACTAACTTGGACTTAACAAGGTAGGTAAAGGGTGACTTAAGGTTTACCATAGCATCGGTGGAGCGTGTGTGGTTTACCGGCACATCGATTGAGTGATAAACCTTGAGGGTACCAAGTGATTTGCATGGTTACTTCACACCTCGTTTTGTGATCCTCGGTATCCCAGTCACAAAACTTGGAGGGCACACTCGAGATTGAAACATGCCTTTGAAAAGTTCATTGAATCTCAAAAGAATCTAGGAATTTCTAAGAACCAATTAAAAACCTAATATTTATATTTCGTTTTTCATGGTGGAAATTGGTGAATCGTCATTCACCTACCTTTCAAATATGTTATAGCTTGGATTACGGCATACCGCTTCTAAGTTATAATATATTGTGATTGGATCCTAGCCTTAATATTACATTTGGGTGTTTTATTAAGGACTCTCTTAATATCTAAACTAATATGTTCTCTTCTTTCAGATGTCTTCAAACAATGCTGCTTCTGGCTCTAATCCTAATGGCTCCTTTACCCTTATGAACTTGTGTGGGAAAGTCACTTTTGATGGATCCAACTTCAATGAATGGATCAGAAACATCAGGATGATTACCCGCTACGAGGACAAAGAATATGTCCTTGACAAGGAGCTTAAGGAGATTGATGAGACCACTGCAACTCCCCAGGAGATCGCTGACTTCCGGGCACATGAAAGGGATGCTACAAAAGTGGCATGCATCATGTTGGCCACCATGACAGCGGAACTCCAAAAGTCCTATGAGGACTTCTACCCTTTTGAAATGCACCAAGATCTGATGGAAAGATACCATCAAAGTACACAAAAAGAGAGGTATGAAATCATATGCTCTATCATAACAACCATGATGAAGGACGGGGAATCCATCACGAGCCACATGCAGAAAATGCAAAGGTATGTGGATCGGTTGCTGAAGCTTAATGTGAACTTCCCTGAGGAGCTTGCAATAGATATCATTTTGCACTCCTTACCATCATGCTATGATCAATTCCGCATGACATATCACATGAATAAGGAAGAGGTCACACTCAGCAACCTTCAGGGACTCCTCAAGACCGTAGAAACAGGTCTTAAGGGTAAGTCGGTTGTTAACACTCCTACTCCAAACTCCGCCCCGGTTTTGGCAATCGGGAAAGGTAGAGGGAAGAAGAAGAAGAGCTCTTCGAAGGGTACCAAGGCTAGGACCCTTGATGGCTCTTCTTCAAGTGGAACCAAGAAAGGTTTCGTCACTCCTTCTTCTGACCCAAAAGAGGCTGAATGCTTCTATTGCCATGAAAAGTCACATTGGAAGCGGAACTGCCCAAAATACCAGCAAGATGTGAAGGATAGGAAAGTTAAACCCAACCATGCATGTATTTACACTATCTTATCTAATAACTCACCCCATTCTAACTCTTGGGTCCTTGATACCGGTTGTGGTATTCATATCTGTTCTGATTTGCAGGGACTAAGAAGAAGTGAGAATGTGGAGCATGGAAGAATAAACTTAATCATGGGGAATAGGAAAGCTTTACCTGTCACCAAGATTGGAGTTTATACTTTATCGTTAAGTAGTGGGTTTAGTTTAGATTTGAATAAATGTTGTTATTCGCCAGAAATGGCAAGAAATATTATTTCCTTTCATGCATTGTATAAACAAGGTTTCACATTTTCATTTGATAATGAAGTTGGTTCGATTAATGTTTTCTTTAATAATGTTCTTTATTTTAAAGCATTACCTTGTGATGGTGTGTATGAAACTGTATCTGTGGTTGATAACTTAGGAAATAATGTATTGTGTATTGATTCTGTTAATGATAATAACTTGGATAAAGCATCATTATGGCATTGTCGTCTTGGACATATAAGCAAGAAACGCATAGGCCAAATCCAAAAGGATGGAGTATTGGAGTCATTTGACCTAAAGTCAGATGATAGTTGCGAATCATGCTTACTTGGAAAAATGACAAAGTCACCCTTCACAGGTTCTTGTGAGAGGGGTGAAGGTTTGTTGGATCTTATACACACGGATGTATGTGGGCCCTTCAAACATTCCACAAGGGATGCTAATCGTTATTATTTGACTTTTACTGATGATTACAGTAGATATGAATATGTCTACTTAATCAAGCATAAGTCAGAGACTTTTGAGAGGTTTAAAGAGTTTAAACAGGAAGTCGATAATCAATTGGGCAGGAACATTAAGATGCTTCGATCCGATCGAGGTGGTGAGTATCTTAGTTCAGAGTTCCTCGACTATCTTAGGGAATGTGGGATTGTCTCACAATTGACACCTCCCAGGACACCGCAGTTGAATGGTGTAGCTGAGAGGCGTAATCGAACCTTGTTGGATATGGTTCGTTCCATGATGGGTCGAGCTTCGCTACCAATCTCATTTTGGGGGTATGCCTTAGAGACTGCCGCCCATATCCTTAATCTAGTTCCCACAAAGAAAGTTGCCAAAACTCCTCATGAGAAGTGGACTGGTAAAGTACCCAAACTAGACCACATTAAGATTTGGGGTTGCGAGGCTTTCGTGAGACGCGAGACTCATGATAAGCTCGAACCTCGAAGCGAGAGGTGTATTTTCATCGGCTACCCACATAAATCCTTTGGTTACCTCTTCTACAGACCTAGTGAGAATGTGGTCTTTGTAGCTAGGAGGGCTTTCTTTCGAGAGAGAGAGAGTTCATAAGCCAAGGAGACAGTGGGAGGCAAGTTGACCTTGAAGAAATTCAAGAGTCAAGTGGTGAAGGAACTTCAAACCCTAGCACTCAACTTGATGAGGAAACTCCTGTTGAGCCAATTGACAAGTCTGTACCTCTGAGGCGTTCCACAAGGGTTAGGAATGCACCTGAGCATTACTATGGATTCCATATTACTGCGGAAGGTGATACACTTATCAGTGACGAGACACTGATAGGTCTGGATGAACCTAACAGTTACGCGGAAGCCATGGTAGGCCCTGAGTCAGCCAAGTGGAAAGAGGCAATGGATGGTAAAGGATCTCGCAGTCGTAATCCTTTACCACATCAATCCACCTACGCTGCCTCATGTTCAGATTCGGCTGATCCATGAGGTACCTCAAACTCTTGTGGTCCGTGTAAATTGTACAGCGAACCCCATAAAGGTAATGACAAATGTCACATATGTTGGGTTATGAACATTCTAACACTCCTAAGTGTACATGCAACCCTAAATACCTTGGATCTATGTTTTCTCTATTATACATACAATTATGAACATCCAAGGTATTATCCTAATCTAGCATACAAAATAATAAATATAACAAGATAGAATACATACCTCTTTGATGTAGAATGTCTTCATGAAGCTTGAGTGCCTAGTGCCCCAAGTGTGACACCTCAAATGGTTCACACAACACCAAATACACTTGGAATAACTTGAGAGAAACTTGAACACTCCTTGAAATCGTCTAGCCCTCACACTCACACATTAGTGCACGATTTCTTGAGCCATGGGATTCTTTTATATGGTGGCTATTAGGGTTACACCATGTAAGTCATAACTTTACCCATTCCTTATGCTCCATGGATTTTAACCTCCATGGAGTATCCATGGGTCACCCCATGGACTTAGTCCAATATAAGGAATCTTGGATCACAAGCCCACATATATAAGAATGAATGATTTACACAATCAACCCATATATTTAATTAGTCTCCTTTTGATCACTTAATTAATTCCAAATTAATTCTTGATCAATACTAATTAAATAACCTTATTAATATATTAGAACTTATAATATATTAACCAACCTTAAGTGTTATTTCTCTTATTATAGTCTATCCAAATACATGATGCCATGCAACCCAAATGGACCATGCCGGGTCGGGTCAAGTCTTACCAATTATAGTTATGGACTTAGACATTAATCCAACAGTCTCCCACTTGGATAAGTCTAAAACTATTATTGCGTATGACTTCAGGAACCGATCAGCAATCGTAGCTCTCAAAAGCTTCTGTCGAACTCTGACCTTGTCGATGAACTCTGACCTTTGTCAATGACTTGTCCATTAGATAAGGGATCATATATTCCTCCATTCTAGATATCATATGTACTGAGACATGGATTATCAATCATTCTCTCTGTCCATTTGTTGTTTTCCGATTTCCGATTCATGATGACTGACTGATTGAACAAATCAAATCAGTCCTGGCTTGGCCAAGCACTCACATGTATCATCTTTAAATCATCGAGGGGCCCACAGATATCGCTTTTATCCCGAAGGTAAAAGGAATGGATAAACTTCGACTCATATGGCTTGTTCTACTACTTGTTGAATCATACACAAAGGCACGTTTTGTAACATCGAGTTACCAATGCGTTTTCGTGCAATCAATGTATAACCAACTCATAGTAACAACTCATATCTCTAGGTTTGAAGAATATAAGATATTATCGTCTCATGATCACTCGTGATAAAATCCATGAAGTGATTCAAATGAGCGCGGGTTGAATCCAATACTCAGAACTTATGAGCACTCATGAGTGTTGTAGCACCACTTTGTCCACCAACTTGGACCTCTACAAACCAACCCATGACAGTCTTGATTCATATCTACTTCCAACATATGACCGACTGTGGATGGTTTGAATAACTTAATCATTCAGGAAGAGCGACTTAGTTATTCTGGAAGTCAAAACATGCAAAGTGAAACACAAGAATAAATGAATCAAATATGGTATCAAACCTTATGAATATAAATAAACACTTTTATTTATCACCATACTGATTACTCATTATTCATTGTTTCGGTTTTATCAACTTTATACTTGAATTTAAAACAATAGTTGTCCCATGCTCCAAGCAGGTACACTATGTTTTCTAAACACTAGTCATGCCATACACCAAGTATGCATACTATGTTTGTCTATGATCTTTACTTTGTAAAATAGATCAATTGAACATCACTCCAATGATCCTCTTTTCACAGTCCCAAATCCTTACTGCAAATGCAAGAATTCCAAATTCATGCCATTTACTGAAATCTGTTAGATTCTAAACTTATATGCATTGATCCTCTTAATGATTATGCACGAAGTCAGAAAGACTTGACAACAATCATTACAGAGCATTCCAAAGGAGATCAGCTCCTTGGAAACATCCTTCTTTCATTAAGTTTCCTAATCTTACACAGATTGAATAATTTCTAACTTTGAGACATTTCCATATTCCATTTTGACTATCACTTCTGAACAAGAGTTGCCTCCTTACAGATTATGTCAATATGGTCCTTCCAGAATTAACATTATACTTCCAACTGTCCTTGAGCAACCAATCTTTGGTAAACCTTAGATTGTCCTCGACAATTGCTTAATCATTTTAGTCATATCCAATTCTAGACCTTTTCCCTTCATAATGCCCCAGGCATTTGGAAAATTTTAGAAATGATGAATATAGCACATGTAATCGATCCTATATCCGAAGCATATGGGACACGATTCATGATGTCTCACATAAAGACTAAACCCGTCTTTTGCTATAATATTTCCATTTCAATTTGCCAAGTTCTCAAAATTCAGATTATGAAAAGGGATGCCGTAATCATAATCGAATTTTAGAACGCAAATAATGGACCCATATATAGAATTTCCTTATGTTGAGCCATTCCAACATGAAATTCATATATATATCCTTGATTAAATACGATTAAAATCTCAATCTAGGCTTTTAGAATTGAAATGAAGTATAATTTTCTCTCCCTTAATTATAGCAAAACAACTTTTTCAACCCCTGCAACCTCACGAATTGAAACTTTTGTTTTCTATAATTAACATTGCTAACTTGCAACCTTTGTCATAATTATCATGCTCCCACTAACATGATGATTATTAGCATAACACTTATGCTCCCACTAGCTTTTACATGTACTCATAAATCAGCTGACTTTCTTACCAAAGTTCAGATTTCTGATACTAGATTGTTTTGATAAAACTTTATCAAAATCATACACCTCTCTTAGATAGCTCACATGTGTGTCTAAACAATTTTAGAACTATGAAAAGGGATGCCGTAATCATAGTCTCAATTGTTTAGACCTTTGACACTTCTCACAAGTCCATGTTAGTGTGCCGGTAAACCACACACGCTCCACTAACGACTTTGAGAATGCAAATATCACAATTGCTATCTAGCTAAAATCTACTTAGTGAAAGTGTTTCCTCACCATCATTTTCATGAATCGGAGAGAAACCTTATGACACTTAGATTTAATAGTGTATGTGTTCTTATCCATGTGAATTTGTCAAAACCATAATCACAAGACAAGGTTAGTGACAAATCCAAACTCATATTGATTAAACTTGTGCAATCTTAAATTCTTGCCATTTGGCAGCTCAGGTGCCTGCCATTGCTTCCAAGTAGTTGTGCAACCAATTGAGAACTCTCAGAACTCCTATGCAAAGCCAACTTGAATAGGCACAAAAATTTCAACATGATAGGTTATAAACCTCAAGTCGTGTGCTAGTGAAGGACTTTAGGTTTTATTCTTGATTAAGTCTTGAAACTTTCAAGAGCTTTAAGACTCCCACTGTCCTCTTGACATATAAGACTCCCTTGTCAAATATTCAAGAGATAGTGCGGATTCTTTATCAAGACTAACACTTTACACAATTGGCCTAAGTTGGTCTCTGTTTTATCCAAAACATCACAACTTACCAATTTCAAATGTACAAGAGTAGATAACCTTTTACTCTTACATTTGACTAGTGTTAACCAACCCTCTTTAAGATATGTCACTCAAGTTACAATCTTGGAGTATGACTCTAAGAATTGTTTTGGAACGAAGTATGACTCATCTTTTTGATTTAACCATTTCAACAATTCATGAATCCTCTTCTTAGTCATAAGAATGCACTAAGATGACTTTAGAGGACGAATTGTGATATGGTATCTTAATCATTAAGATGATCATAAACATGATACTAAAGTACTCTCCCATCTTTTCAGATTTGAGAAACTTTTATCTTTCTGCCATACTTTGATTCTTCTTATTCGTTCTGTCTCACATTGAAACTTCTCCAATGCTACAGACTTATACTTAAACTTATAAGTATAACCATATTTACTGAACTTAAGTAAATCATGACGAATAGTCTTCTTGATCTTTTGTGGTGGACTTGACCAGTGCACAATAATGTGTACTCGATCCCTTAGTCCTTTCCTTATTCACATAAGGAATTAGTCTTAATTTTCCAAGCTGAAAGTTCTCATTCATCATACTATACAACTTGCATGATTCCAAGTTTCTATCCAATTGAACCTTGGGTGATGAGAATCTTTCCTTATTTGGTAATATTAGACACTACCACAACCGAAAGAATCAAATCCATTTTTCCAATATTGCTATCAATGGAATCTTATAAGCAACAACTTTTCACAAATGCCATTGTAAGGATAAATAAAATCAAAACCTTTTTCTTTTATTTTAAAACTTTGCGGAAAAACTTATCCTTACAATCCATATGAAAACCTTGTTGTTATCTATTCCTAAGCAATATAAATATCATAACTCTTAAGTAATAGCCCAAAATTCTGATCACCGAACCATGCGATTGAAATCCATCTTCGCGATCAGAATCAGCATGTACTTAATAGAGTTAGACAATGGACTTTACCTGAAGTAGAGCCAAACTTATTGACTTTAACATCCTTAAGTAAATTTGGCAGCTTCGTAACCAATGCCCCTTCCTTTGGCAATAGTTACCTATGGACCCTTGATAATGGGACTATCTCAGAATTCGCCTCTCTCTTTACCATTGGGTCAACCGAGTTGACTATGGCCGATCCCTTTCCATTGGGAAGAGAGAGCTTTACTGGATATCCAATGTCATCATTGTCAATGTCCATAGCGTTTTAGGAAGTTGATCTTAGCAAATAGATAAGATCATTAAGGGTCTTGTCTTAGTCTATTTCATAGGATTCCCAAAAGAACTCACTATGTGACTTAGAAAGTAGTTGAGCCACCAACTTTCTCAAGACTTTGACACCCAACTCTCCCGACTTGTCAATATGTGACTACATCTCCAAGATGTGATCACACCTAGACCTTGCCTTGCCAATAGGGCTTGAGTGACCTTAAACTTTTTAGGAACTTGTGGGTTAGGGAGAATAATTGGAGGAGGTGAAAGAAGTATGATATCCATGGGACATCATCTTCATTTAGGAAAGCTTGTTTCAAGAGATTTGGGAAGATCATAAATGTCTAGACCAGACATCTTTTTGGGAGATATTCAAGATAGTTGATTTAAAGTCCTTAATATGACACCCAATATGAAATATTAAGGCTAGGACCCAACAAACTATTTTATAACTTAGAAGAGGGATGCCGTAATCCAAGCTATAAAATATTTGAAGGTAGGTGAATGACGATTCACCAATTTCCATCATGAAAAACGAAATAATTTATTAGGTTTTAATTGGATTTGAAAGTCCTAGATCTTTGAGATTCATTGAACTGTTCAAAGGCATGTTTCAATCTCGAGTGTGCCCTTCAGGTTTTGTGACTGGGATGCCGAGGATCACAAAACAAGGTGTGAATAACCATGCAAATATACTTGGTACCCTTAATATTTACCCCTTAATCAGTGTGCCGGTTAACCACACACGCTCCACCGATACTATGATAAATATTAAGTTACCCTTTGCCTACCTTGTTAAGTCCAGGTTAGTGTGCCGGTTAACCACACACGCTCCACTAACGACTTAAGCAAAGTGCAAAGTGTAATTTCATGGGTTAGCACCAAATTCACATTTTCCTAAGTAACTAAGATTGGGTATTAATAAGAGTTTAGTTACTTAGTATTTATCATTAATACTTTTAATGAAAGGAGAATTATAGTCCTTGTCCTACCCGTTCGGCTAACGACCCTCCACCAGTCAAGGAAGCGGTGGGTGAGAGTGGACACCCATTAAACTGCCATTTTATAGGCAGTAACCTTATACCCCCCTTATAGACCGGCTTCGTGAATGAGGCCTACTAACGGTAAGACTGACTTTACTCTTATACATATATATAAATATTATTAACTTATAATATTATAAAGTATAAGGGTTGAATTTTAACTTTTAAAATTCTAAGGGCTAACTTGGAATTAAAGTATTCATAAGTGAAAACTTTTCAAATTCCAAAACTTGAGGGCAAGTTTTGAAACTATTCAAAACTAATTAATTCCATAACTTATGAGTTTAAAGTAGTTTTAATTAAAAAAAAACTCTTCAAGTTCCATAACTTGAGGACAAGTTATGGAAGACTTTAAACTAATTAATAAAAAAAATAACTTTTTTTTATTGTAACTTATGGAACTAATTAAGGTTACACTTTTTTTTAATTTAATGAAGAGACTCTTGAACCTCCATAACTTGAGGACAAGTTATGGAGTCATAAAACCATTTAATTAGAACTAGACTCTTCATTTTGTAACCTTTGCCAACTTTTATGAGTTTTATGATTCTTAAATGTGACTTTTCATATAACTTGAGGACAAGTTACAAAAACACACTTTGGAATCAACTCTTAGATTAAAATGGATTGAAAACAACTATTTCACACAACTTTTCTATTAATCTAAGAACCTCATAAGAACAAGATAATTCAAATCATCAATCTTCAAGAAATTAGCATGAACATACAAACTAATACAAATCTTGAAATGATGACAATTATCTTAGAAATTGGATTAGCATGAACATTACCACATCAAAAACAAGTTTATAAGTCCAAAAACATCTTAGGGTAATGTTCCTAGTCCAATTCCAGCCAAAACAATCGAATATATGCATCCAACTCGATTTTTCAGCTACTTTTGCAAGTATAACAAGAAAACAAGCCTAGGCTCTGATACCACTGTTGGGTTATGAGCATTCTAACACTCCTAAGTGTACATGCAACCCTAAATACCTTGGATCTATGTTTTCTCTATTATACATACAATTATGAACATCCAAGGTATTATCCTAATCTAGTATACAAAATAATAAATATAACAAGATATAATACATACCTCTTTGATGTAGAATGTCTTCATGAAGCTTGAGTGCCTAGTGCCCCATGTATGACACCTCAAATGGTTCACACAACACCAAATACACTTGGAATAACTTGAGAGAAACTTGAACACTCCTTGAAATTGTCTAGCCCTCACACTCACACATTAGTGCACGATTTCTTGAGCCATGAGATTCTTTTATATGGTGGCTATTAGGGTTACACCATGTAAGTCATAACTTTACCCATTCCTTATGCTCCATGGATTTTAACCTCCATGGAGTATCCATGGGTCACCCCATGGACTTAGTCCAACATAAGGAATCTTGGATCACAAGCCCACATATATAAGAATGAATGATTTACATAATCAACCCATATATTTAATTAGTCTCCTTTTGATCACTTAATTAATTGCAAATTAATTCTTGATCAATACTAATTAAATAACCTTATTAATATATTAGAACTTATAATATATTAACCAACCTTAAGTGTTATTTCTCTCATTATAGTCTATCCAAATGCATGATGCCATGCAACCCAAATGGACCATGCCGGGTCGGGTCAAGTCTTACCAATTATAGTTATGGACTTAGACATTAATCCAACAAGAGTACCCTTTGTAAGCTTGAGAAATCCATTTATGGGTTAAAGCAAGCACCTCGCAGATGGAATCTTTGCTTTGATGAGAAAGTCAAGGAATTTGGCTTTTCTAGGAGTGAAGATGAATCTTGTGTATATGTCAAGGCTAGTGGGAGTATAGTTAGCTTTTTGGTATTGTATGTGGATGACATACTACTCATAGGAAATGACATCCCAACTCTGCAGGAAGTTAAGTCCTGGCTTGGGAAGTGTTTCTCTATGAAGGACCTAGGAGAAACTGCCTATATTCTAGGGATAAGGATCTTGAGAGACCGGAGTAAAAGACTAATTGGACTTAGTCAGAGTACTTACTTGGATAAGGTGTTGAAGAGATTCGGCATGAAGGACTCCAAGAAAGGAGAGTTACCCATCCAGAGTAACGCCAGATTGAGTAAGACACAAAGCCCTAGTACTGAGGCTGAGATAGCAGAAATGAGTTGAATACCTTATGCTTCGGCTGTAGGATCGATCATGTATGCTATGACGTGTACTCGACCTGATGTAGCCTTTTCTTTGAGCATGGTTAGCAGGTATCAGGGGAACCCTGGCAAGGCACACTGGACTGCGGTAAAAAATATCCTCAAGTACTTACGGAGGACTAAGGACTGGGTCCTTACCCTAGGTGGGAGTGAAGACTTGAGAGTTGTAGGGTATAGTGATGCTAGCTTTCAGACTGATAGGGATAATTTCCGCTCTCAGTCAGGTTGGGTCTTTACCTTAAATGGAGAAGCAATTTCTTGGAAGAGTTCCAAGCAAGAGACAGTGGCTGATTCAACTTGCGAATCAGAGTATATAGCAGCTAGCGAGGCAGCAAAGGAGGCGATATGGCTGAAGAACTTCATTGGAGACCTTGGAGTTGTACCAGCTATTAAAGAGCCAATGGAAATTTTCTGTGATAGTGAAAGTGCAGTTGCCTTAGCCAAGGAACCAAGGGATCACGGGAGATCCAGACACATCGACAGAAAATACCATTTCATCAGACATCGAATAGAAGAAGGACACCTCGTGGCAAAGAGGGTATCATCGGATGAGAATCCAGCAGATCCCCTCATGAAGGGACTGACTCGGGTTAAGCATCTCCAGCATGCTCGGAGCATAGGGCTAAAGGATGATATTAGATTTAGTAGTTAGATAACCTTGAAATTTGTAAAGTGTAATTGACATTAGATGATGAATAAAAGGTGTTTTATTTATGAGTAAAGTGTTGCTATCTCTTGTCGATCGTTTACTATATTTCTTTTGCATGTTTTGACTTCCAGAATAATTATGTTTGGTATATCATATTATTCGAACCTCCACAGTCGGTCATATGTCGGAAGTAGGTATGAATCAAGACTGTCATGATTGGTTGCAGAGGTCTAAGTTGTTGGATATGGCTACAACACTCATGAGTGCTCATAAGTTCTGAGCATTGGACTCAACCCACGCTCACTGGAATCACTTCATGGAATTTATCTCGAGTGATCGTGAGACGGTAATATCATATAAGTCTTCAAACCTAGAGATATGATTTGTTACTTATGAGTTGGTTATGCATTGATTGTACGTTAACGTATTGGTAACTCGATGTTTTAAAACGTGCTTTTGTGTATAATTCAATGAGTGGTAGAACAAACATATGAGTCGAAGTTTATCTGTTCCTTCTTGGATTAGAAGCTGATATCTGGGCCCCTCGATGATTTTGTTTTGACCTATGTACCGGGCCCGGTCAGAACTAAGTTGATGTGTTCAATTAAGTTCTTTGTCAAACAAATCGGAAATCGGGAAACAAACTGCTGGACACAAAGTAAGACATTGTTCCATGTATTTGTCCGGCTGATATCTAGAACAGAGGATTATATGATCACTTATCTTAAATGGCGTATCATCATCTTCTCAGTTCCTAGAGACCTTGAAAGAGCTACGATTGCCGATCGGTTCCTGAAGTATTGCAGTTATAGTTATTAGACTTATCCAAGTGGGAGACTGTTGGATAAGGTGTCTAAGTCCATAACTATTTCTGGTATGTACTTGACCCGACCCGGCATGGTCCATTTGGGTTGCATGGCACCATGCAATTGGATAAACTAAAATGAGAGAAATAACACTTATGGTTTATTAATATATTAAAAGTTCTAATATATTAATAATATTATTTAATTAGTTTGATCAAGAATTAATTTAGAATTAATTAAGTGATCAAAAGATAACTAATTAAATATATGGGTAGATTATGTAAATCTTCCATATCTTATATAGTGGGCTAAGAGGCTCCATGGATTATCAAGTTGGGTTCCACCCATAGGATGCTCCATGGATGCTCCATGGGAGTTACAAACCCATGGGTCATGGAAATGAAGAGTCATGACACATTAGGGTTTACATGGTGTAACCCTAGATGTGTCAACACTATATAAGAAACCCATTCTCCACCAAAATAGGCTACACTAAGAAACAAGAGGGCTAGAGCCGATTTTGCAAGTGTAAGATTCTCTCAAAGTTTACTCCTTTGCATTTGGTGTTGTGTGAAGCATTTGAGGCATCACACTTGGGGTGCTAGGCTCACAAGGTTTCAAGGATCATAATCAACAACAAGGTAAGTTATTCTATCTTTCATTCAAGTTAAAAATGTTCCCCATGTATGCTAGATAGGAATATAACCTTGGAATTCAACTTTGCATGATTATTAGACAAACATAGATCCAAGGTTATTAGGGTTGCATGTACACTTAGGAAGTGTTAGAATGCTCAAAACCCATCAGTATTGGCATCTTGATTGTTTGGGTTTGGGTTAATATTGTGAGGTGTAGTGTGATTCATGGCTATGTAGTTTTCAAACGGAATGTCTTCAAAGGAATGACCAACAATTGGAGAACTCGGCTCGGTGTAGGTATCACTTGAAGTATGAACTTGATCTTCTATGTTGATTAGTGGAGAAGATGAAGAAGCTTGAACTAGTTGTTGTTGCTTTGCTTGTTTGGCTAACTTTTTCAACCTTTTTGCTTCTTTTTCAATTTCCGGATTGTAGAGTAGTTCACCGGTTCTTGTAGACCTAGACATAAACAATCAAATAACAATAACCAATTTCCCCGGCAACGACACCAAAACTTGGTGGGATGTCAAGTCCACCAAGCAAACTTCACCCTTTGTTTGCAAATAAAACGTAATATAATGGTAAAAAGGGGTATCGATCCTCGGGGAAATGGTTGTATTCAATCACAAATGCAATCCAATAGAACTAGTGTAAATAAACTAACTAACTACAATTAAACTAAAAGGGGGGTGTTGTGATTGCTTGAAAACTAAAAGACTTGAATAACTAAAAAGCTTGCAATTAAGCAAGATGATGAGATGCTCAAATATTGGATAGAATTGGTTAACCAAGGCAATTCAACACAATGAACATTTGTGTGTTTATCATTTGGATTCAACATGAAGCTTATCATTCATCCCAAATTGGTTATAGCAATCATGAAGCATGATATGCCAAGATTCCTCATAGGTAGTATGGAGGTTGGGGAAGCCCACAACACACCTTCTTAATCAAAATCAAAGATCCAATTGAAGCAATTGAACCCAAGAAGTTTATTAGCCTTAAGAATGAAGGAATCCCCAATTCCTAGAGGATGTCAATGCTTATACACCCATAAAGGAGTTATGATTCATAAGCTAGAGATGATATCTACCATCATAAAGTCCTTGTTCTAAGTAAATTCAATGATTCAATACAAAACCAAAGATATAAACCAACAATTTCTCATTCAAGTACCAAGCTCATGATCAAAGTATCAAACAAGCATAAGAGATATGAACTAGAATCATAAACATGAGATAATTGATAATCAAACATGAATCCTTCAAAAACCCACAAACATTCAAGGGTTTTTAGCCAATGTTAACCAAATAGAGAGTTTAGCCACTCATGGCACTAGAATAACAATCACAAAAGTCTAATTGTGTAAAGAAACTACCAATAACTTGGAAAGATGAAAAGAAATGAGTCTCACGCTCCAAAATCGCCTTCTTCTGGTCTCCAATGGTGTAAAATCGAAGTTATGGCTGCTAGATCTGATCCCTCAAGGTAATGGAAAGCCAAATGACCAAAATGCCTAAAACTGGGCAGTTGCGCGGGTACCCGCTCAACGAAAATTCCACCCGCGCAAGTGCTGCTGGAATGCTATTGGTCCTTCATTCCTCCATTCCACCCTTCCACTACCAAAGATTCCTTTGGTCCCCTCAATATCCATGCGATTTAAACCAACCAATCATCATTTAGCTACAAAAATGGATGCTCCAAGCCCAAAAATAGAAGTTTATGATCCATCTTCACAAGCCCAAAATATCCAAGTCTTCAACTCTTTAAGGCCCAAGTCCTCTTTTATGGATCCGCCAAGCCCAATAGCACGTCGAGAGCCCACAAGTCCGTCTTCACTCTAATCCACAATCGCGATAAGCTCCAAAACCCTGCAAAATTCCTCATGCAAAATAAAAAGCACCCGGTACGATCCATACTAAAGAAAATAAATAAAATACAATGAAATAATGATAAAAAGATCTAAAAATCTAAAATAAACTAATAAAAATAAGGAAATAAAATAAGCTATCACCTTTCATGGGCCTATAGGCCAATGGGCTTGGCCCATTAGGGTTTTAGGTCTGATCCCTCAAGTATAAATAGGGATGCATGCTAAGTCATTTTGTATCTTGAATTCTAGAGTGATAGACGAATCTCTGTATGATTGTACTTGTAACCTCTGTTTGAGAACTTTGAAATAAAGAATATTTCCCTCCTGTCCGTGGACGTAGGTCGCCTTGACCGAACCACGTAAATACTATGTCTTTGTGTGCTTATAGTTTTGCTTGTTATCTGTATTACTTCCTTACAAGTGTCATCAAAACTTGGCAAGTGGCATCAGATTTTTTCTAAGTCTTGGCATCAGATTTTTTCTTTTTGCCGATGTGGGATTGTGTTTGTACCCAACATACGGTGTTCGCAATACTTATTTTTTGTTGCCTTTACAACTTCTTCTTCGAAAATTTCGGGCGCGGTGGTATTCATCTTGTGGTTAAAAATAACGTTGAACTCGTTAACTTTTGCCCGCATATCCCTCCATTTGGAGTTTATTTGATGTGTTGAATAATCCGAACTCCCAAGTTGTTGGTTATAATGATCCATGTTCCCCATAAATATGACAATCTTTGTGGATTTCCTTGGGTATTTTAGAAAGTGTCAATGACTCAAGGTAAGCTTTCGCCTACACCACCTCTTTGGGTTTGGACCATTGTTTGCATCTTTAACTTGGCTAGGAGTATAATACATTTCAGATGAAATTGGATTAGAATGGGAGAAAGTTAGAATGGACCGAAAAGACTTGGAATGAAATGGAAGAAGAGTTGTCGTTTTGAAATGATATAATTATGTATTTATAGTGGGTAAATGGAATTATAAAATAATAATAATAATAATAATAATAATAATAATAATAAAAAAAAAAGACCCTTGGAGGGAAAAGAGAAAGAGACATTGAGCAGGTAAAGTAACCCGATCATCTTCAATCTTGCGTTACCCTGCGCTAGACGGAATCAAGACGTTGGCGGTACACTAAAAGCCCTTTGCATGATAGTTATGTAACTATTTCAGTAACTATCATACAAGTTGATCATTTATCAATTCGGCAGACCTGGCCTAATTTTACCGTTCTTAAGCATATCTCAAATCCGTATTGGTTGACATAATTGTAGGACTAAAATTGTGAAGAAAAAGAATACTCTCAACACTAATAGCAAACGTGAAAACTATATTGCATGTAAAATAGGGAAAACATCCTGGATTAACGACGAACTCGAATGAGTTAAATCAGTATGTTCTTTAAAATAAAGAAAATAATGTCAATTCTTGAATCAAAGCTATTATATTTATATGTGAATTTTTATCGCTTTACATTTAGACAGGCAAACCATTCAATTACATAAACTCAAACGCCATCAAATTTAAACAATCCACACCAAAATCTAATACAGTCGAATTTACCATCAAGCTTGCTAATTTATTTAAAAAAAATTGCAAATTCAAAGACTTTTATATGATAAAAAGATTATAAATTGGAAGACTTTTGACATTACTGGATTTTGACTTATATCCTGAGTAGAAATATACTGAGTTCAGGCCCTCCGTTACCATCCGGGTTCATCATATAATAAGCTTCCGAGTCCCGACTACCAACGACTCGGTCAAACCTCGCTCTCATGTACAGCAACTCGCCCTCCGACTCACCGCCACTGTTTCTCTTTCTGCCGTCTTCCACCATTGGTATCACACCAGCTCCCACCGAGACACTCTGCACCGAGCTCAACACGTGCCAATCGGAATCTGAGCACGCCCTTGAAGACGCGTATCCACACTTCCTTCCGTTACAATACATTGTCCATGTGGGTTCGTTGAACAGCTTGCCGTCTCTGCCACGCGCACCCAACCGCGACTGTTGTTTTTCGCATTCAAGAGCGATCCTTACCAGCCCTGAAGACATCTCTTTCACGAGCACCGCCGTGGATACCGCCAGCTCAATAATTAGTACAGGCGTGGATCGTGGGTCATACTGCACCGCAAAGCTGACGCGTCCTCTTCGGTTTCCAAACAACGTGCCCGTCACTTTCCGGCCGAGCGACGGCGTAAGTGAGAGCTGGGATGGCAAAGTCAGCCACCGGAAGGTCGGAATGATAGCAGGGATTGATATGACAGTTAGAAAGCAGCGTATAAGTGTGGAGATTCCAGAGCGGGTTCTGGATAAACGACGGAATGATAAAGGAAAGCCTTTTCCGACAAGGGGTTTGCTGTCGGCGGCGTAAGAGGGATCAATGACGAATGAAGTGGAGGTGATATAAGTTGACGGGATTATTTTGCTGGATGTGTTTCTGGACAGAGAGAGAAGACCATCATACCTCATTCTGTAGGAGTTTGATACAATGATACGGGAGCGAACCTTTTGACGGGTATTAGCAAGAGGGACAGATAGGGGGGGGGGGGGGGGGGGGGGGATGGAGGGACCGTTAGGCGTTAGTGATGATGGTATTGTAAAGAGGGGAGACACTCAAGGTCGTGTGTAAGTCCTCCGTTCATCATCTTCCTTCTGTAATCAATAAATATATATACAAAGCATGAACAACCTAGAAGCATTTGATGACAAAACAATTTAAAATTGAATTATATATATATATATATATATATATATATATATATATATATATGCGAAGGCACTGTTGATTCATATGTATGTATGCATACATATTTATGATAATACTTTTCAGAAAAAAAAATCATCAATAATGAAAATAAAGGTTGAGAATGTGTTGCCACATAGCCTTCCAGGTGTCTGTTAGTTGATCGTGAGAGTCCTCTTCTAATACACAATCTGGATGACACACTGCAAAGATAGACTCATACTATGTTAGAAAGTGAAACCGATGGATGGACCATGATGTTGTTCTCCACTTTGTAAGTTAGATGTCAGGTGGAAGTATTGCTTAGAGTGAAAGTGTTTTGGCTTTACCAATTTACATCCAGGTCCTTATGTAACATCCTAAAAACCATGATAATTTTTTTCATTTTTAATAAAACATTACCACAAAATCCATAAATAAAATCCAATATTTTCAAATCATATCCAAGAGAATCAGAGTATCAAGTAAATCTCTCATAACATAAACCATAAGAGGATGTGTATGATCACGCCTTTGCCTTGTTGCGATCTTTTGATGTACTTGAAAACAATGAAATCAACAACTGTAAGCCAAAGCTTAGTGAGTTTTCCCAAAATACCCCCCACACTATACATATACAATGCATACACACTGCGCCCACATCGTCCGTCTGGATTGCCCATGAGCCCACAACATAAGACTGGATTGCCCACTCCCAGCTCACAGCTCATGATTGTCTTACTCCCGAGCCTACAACATAAGACTGTATTGCCCTCCCGACCCTTAGCTTATGACTGGATTGCTCCCGGGTTTGTTGGCTTACAACACAAAGCATTACCGCCTCAACCCAACCGCACTATGTCGACATATGCAAACAGATAAACAATAACGAGGAATACAGAAAATTTTACAGATCTACCAAACTATCCAACCAGCATAGCATATCAACATCCTATACACAAGGACACATAACATAATCTAGTGGGCCGACATTGGTGCCTTCAACCCAGAGTATACTAAGAAACTCACCTCGAAGTGTAGAAGATATATGAACTGATCACAAGTCCAAATACCAGCTCTACGAGTCACCTACATAACAAACATGTATCAAGTCTCAACTACAACCCAAAATTCTCAATTTGACCTAAAGTCAAACTTGGTCAAAGACAACGGTTAACGACCAAAAAGTCAATAGTCGGTTGCCATGACATGGACAAGCATATGCCACATCGTGGGGATAATAAGACAAAAAGGTTGTGAATCTGCCAAACATCATGGGGGTGGCGACTAATACCCACGCCGTGGGAACCTTCCAGACCAGCCAAATCCATTAAGCCCTTAATCCTTTTCCCCAGTTATTCAAACTTTCCAGAATGCTTCAAACTCCCAAAAGATTATAAAAATCGCAACTTTATAGACATGCATGTCCAATGCATGTCTTGAGCTCAAGCTAGGTCAAAAGGTGTAAAAATGGGGCCAATATCTCATACAAGTGTTCAAAACTCTATCAAACTTTAGATCCATCACTCTAAACCATAAAGGGACTCTGGGGATCCATAAAGCTTGCAACTTTATGGAACCCCAAACTTCCAATTAGCCTAATCATGAAGAATAACACAAGAAAACCTAGATCTAAACACAAAGAGACATAAAGCTTGGAACTTAAGGACTTACAAAAGTAGATAAGACGTGCACAAAGGGGATGATGAGAGTTGCTTGTTGAAACAAAGCTTCAAGGGCACCTTCTTCTTCTTCTTCTTCTTCTTCTTCTTCAAAACACTACCAAACACCACAAAGGCTCAAAAGTTAGCAGTGGAGGCTAAGGTTTGCTTTGAGAGGTTGAGGGAGAGTGATAGAGGTTGAGGAAGAGCAACCATAGCCATCACATCCCTTAAATAGGGGCACAAAACCCGAAATTTACAGTTTCTCATTAATTGGCTGCCACGCTGTGGCGTCCACTTAATTCTCACGTAGTCTGAGACTATGGTCACGTTGTGGGAACTCATTCACCACACCATGGCCACCAAAAATGTTGGATTAGGTGTCTAAGCCCACAACTAAAATTGCTATATACTTGAATTGATAGTAGCACGATCATTTGGGTTGCCCTCAAATCTAGCAATTGGACAGGCTGATTTTTAGAGAGAGAGAGAGAGAGGGAGAGAGAGAGAGAGAGAGAGAGAGAGAAATTAATTTATTATGTGAATAAAAAATCAAATAAATTGTTTATTAATGTGTTCTGAAAATAAAATATTAATTAGAAATCATATTATTTAATTAATAATTAATCAAAAATTAATTGGAATTAATTTTAGGATTCATTGGATTAATTAAAAGTACAGGGACTGTTTGGTCATTTATTGATAGTTGAGAAATGAAGGCTCTAGAACCTCATGGAATGAGGTGGACAAAAATCTCTAGGGAAAGCCTAGGAGATTTCGTCCAAGGCTCCTTGGATAAGGGGATTGGGTTGCTTGGTCACCAAGCAAACGAATCTAGGGCTTATCCTTTAAACCATAACTTTGGCACCAAGTTTCCTCAACTATATAAGGAACTTCCAAGCCTTGTTTTCGTCCCAATCCTTCCCTCTACAAGCCTTAGATGAAAATCTCTTCTCCTATCTCTTAAATGATCTTCTTGCTAGCTTGGGTGTGATTCCATTAGAGGCACGACACTTGTTGTGCTTGCTTCCAAGAGATCAACAAAGAGGAATTCTAGTTGTTTACTATAGCAACTAAAAGGTATGTAATCCTAAAACCCTCTCTTCTATTTGTTTCGAAAATATCATAGGTTTTCTAGGGTTCCTTTTGATGTTCTTAGTTATAAGTTCAACATAGATCCTATTTAGGTTGCATGCAAACTTAAGGGTTTTATTTTTGTTTGTTTACCTAAATCCCATAAGTGGTATCAGAGCGTTTGGTTTGTTTTCTGTCGAATTTGATATAATTGTTGAATTTGATCAAATTAGGTTTATTGAAATTAAACCCTAAAAGGCCATACTTTCGACAAGGGCTGGGGTTTTAGAAACCCTAGCCTCTACCCCTTGGATTTCAAAATTTAGGGCTAAGGTTTTGAAACCCAAACCTTCCTCCCCAAGTAATTTCGAAAATAGTAGGTTGCTAGGGTTTCCATATTTTGATAATTGTTAGTTTAATTTGATTAAAAGGGATAATTATAAAATTGGATAAATCCTATACCCTAATTTTCGAAATTTAGAGGGTAAGGATTAGGATTAAATTATTTGATTAATTTAATTAGATAATCCTTAATTTATTTAATTTATTTAATTGTTAATAATTAAATCATTATTAATTTATTTTAAATTTAATTAGTTGAATATTAATTTCGAAATTTAAAATATTAACCCTAGTATTTTACGAAGCATCAAAATACTCTGAATTGACGCTGCTTCTCCATCTCTGCTTCAATTTCAACTTTCCTTTCTTCCTTGGAATTTTCTATAACAACCCCTTTTCCTTTCCCTTTATCTGCTTCATTTTGTTTGGGTTTCGAAGAACTCCCTCCACCAGTAGACTCAATTACAATGCTTTTTGCAATTGGCCTTGTAGTAACTGTAGTTGCCATTACCGGTTCAGCCTTCGAAAATATTGGTTTTGTTGTAGGAATTTGAGTCTTGAAAACTTTTCCCACAACCTTTGTTTCTTCATTCATTTTCTCAGAAACACTTACTCCTTTACCAACTGCTTCCTTTTCTCCCCCTTGCACCCCTATGGTAACAGGCGGGGCATTCGTTGGTAAGAGAGTAACAAAGCGAGACAATGGAGCCAACACTTTTTGAATCGCAGTCTCGAATGAGCGAAACTTCTGATCGACAAACTCAGGAAGGAAGAGAGATGATGACCATACTTCGAAAAAAACTCCTTCAATTCGACAAGCATGGTGTTAAGTTGACCAAAACTGGTAACATCAGCAATTACTTTCTCATCAAACTTGGGAACAAGAGATTGGTGTGTTTGAACAAATGAAGTAACACCAGCAACAATAATATCAACTTTCTTACGGATAGAATTGTACTTTTTATCCAACTCACTGAGCTTTGTAAACACGCTTTCTTTCATTTCTTTAAGTTTCTGATTCACATTTTCACGAACTGTTTTGACATCTTGCACAAAAAGAACATGACGTTCCTTGGCAACACGTTTCAAATCCTTGAGCTCATCATTAAAATTCGAAGACGAAGACTTTACTCGTAACTCATTATTTTTTTCCAAGACATCAAGCTTGTCTTGAATTCGACACTAAGATTCTTGAATCATCACATTCAATTTATTCAAAAGACGAAGCTCTTGTGCTTTTATCATGACGTCAACTTCAATACCTGATACAGAATTCCTACCCCCTGCATCTGCTTGTGATTGCAACAATGAGTTAAGTTTTCTGTTGAGAATTTTGAACTGCTTCCCCGATATTAACATATGGTCTGGTATGTTTTCTTCGTCAGGATCAAATTCTAAGTCAGCAAATGATCCTCCAAACCCTCCTTCATCAGTATCATTATCATTGATTGGTTTGGGTGGGTCAGTAGATTGAGATGAAAATAGAGAAGTAATGGGTTGATTTATGACTAAATCAAAAGTTGGGTAATGTGTGGTTTTAGGAACAGTGGTGACAAATGGTGGTAAAGAAGTATTAGTAGTGATGACAGCAGTTTCGAAAATACCTTGAGTAGAAAATGGGTTTTCATTGTTCGAGACTCCTTCACCCATATTGACATTTACATCCATATTAGATACGTGTGTAAAAATGTCTGAGGTTCGAACCTCATCAAAAGATGACTCAGTTAACGAAACCTCGGGTGTTGTGGCCAAAATTTACTCAGGAGTTGAGACCTTTATAGATTCACCAAGAATAGTAGATGCGTCCACTATAGAAGTTTGCACAGAGCTACTGGAAATTCCTATTTCCTCAGTATTCGACTTGACAGGAGATTTCTTCTTAGGTGAAACATCACCCATTGGTGTGTCAGGAACTTCTTCCTCTTCCATAGAATCTTCACAAAGAATCAATTTTCTCTTCTTACTTTTCTTGGAAATATGCTTAGCAACATCCTCAGCCCTTCGTTTCTTTGAGGATGGAGAAACAGGAATAGGAACTTCACGAAGAACAACTCCTTTCCTAGTTACATGTGGCTTTCGAACCATAGAAGGAGAAAAGCTAGAAGATCTTTCAGGAGACTTTCGTGATCGATGAGCTTTCTTTTTAAGACGCTTGAATACACCAGTTTTCGAAGGAACAATTTCCTTTGAAGGTGCAGCAGTTTCAGGCTCAACATTTTGCTCTGACTTTTTCGAAACTTTAATCACTACTCCAGCCTTCTTCTTGGGTGATTGATCAACCTTTTCTTCAGGAACAACATCAGTTATCTTTTGTTTTCGAGATTTCTTCAAAGAACCTTCATCACGTTTTGTTAACAACACACCAATACCATCATTTGTGTTCATAGTGAGAAAATAAGCCTCCAACACTGGATTCGAAGGATCAACCTTGTTGAGCATCCCATCAGGAATCCTAGCAACTGTTGTAAAAATACTCACATCATCTTCAAGCGACTTTGGATAATGATACTTAAAGAATTCTGCTTTAGGCTCATCAGCAGGCACCAAAATACTTTCTTTGTCATAAGCATATTGAAGAATTAGACTCCAATAACTTGCACATGAAATCCCATCTACTGTGACCATAGCATACACCTCCATACGTCCTTTGTCTAATCCAACACTTCGACCTGTGAGGCATCGAAGGTAAATCCCAAAAAGAAAATTCCACAAACTTGGAAGACCAGACTTCTTGAATTCACTGATCTTCAAGAGAGTAGGTTGATAACCCATCTCATTGAACATGTGTAACACCTGTTCATTAGTAACTTTGTAGAAAGGTGGAGAATTAGGGATTTCAAGAATCTTGACAAACAACTTCTTGGTAAGACGAAACTTCTTATCATTGATTAAATTGAAGGTCACAGTATCAATCATCTTGCTGTATGAAGCAGTAGAACCAGCCATTGACAACCAGGACATTGGTACTTCAAATGCACTAAACATCGCAGTCGATAAAACAGAATGTTTTAAAGCAACAATGAGCATCTTGAGTTCTTCAGGGTACATAGTAACATCACCATCCACTTGATAATTGGTACTCTGGATCTTCATGATGGGTTGAGAAGAGGCATCGTCAGTTGTGTTGGATTGAGGAGCGGCCATGATTAAGGTTTGTTTGAAAATAATGAAGAACAGAGAGATAAAGAGAGCACATATCGTGTTGAGAATTTTTAGTACGCGTAAACTTGGAATGACGACCCAATTGCCCCTTTTATATGTATCCCCTTTTTGAATTTTAAACAGTTACCATTAATGATCGTCATATGTGGCCCTTGAAAGTTGCACCAGTAGCCATCATATACACCATGTCAGAAAAAGTATGGGACACGACCTCCGAGAAAGACGCACAGTAACCAAACCGTCACATCAAAAGTCTCTTCGTGAGTACTTGTGGATAAGAACAAAAACCTTCGGAATGGAGGTTGGGCTCTTTCGTTTTTGGGTTTGAAAACGAAGTCATGTACCAGACTTTTGAAATCATCAGCTTGAGTTGGTAATACCCAGAACCTCAAGGATTTCGTGAGTGCAGTGTGCCAAAGAAAAAGATAAGAAGAAAATTAAGAAAAATATGGATCTGTGATGTTGAAAATATAATTTCGACATAAAGGAAGATTAATCTCGGGCAAAGATTTCTTCGCGAATCATCAAGAGAGATGATCAACATCTTGTGTGGTTTCCCGTGAATTACAATCGAATACTTATTGAGAAGTATCGAATGGATTCTTTTAATATGGCTTTAAAGGTGGTTTAAAATTTCGTTACAAAGCATACTCAACATAAGTATGACAATTTGTAAACGAAACTACCTGTTTGACCATTGTAGTCAGTGACAAGTAAGCTTTGAAAAATTTATTAAGTAACGAAGGTTAAGAAAGATACTCAAACGGAAATCATATTCTTGAAACCAAAATGAAACCTAAATCTTGTTGGGAAACAAATGTCATGGGTGTCGAACATTTGATCAAGATTACTATTCAATGAAAGAGTATGATTTTGAATATCGAATTTTGGTACTGAAACAAAGGTTTCGTAAGTTCTGGAACACAGTTCCCCATCAATTCCTTAAAGTGGTTCGACATTTAGGGTTTCACTTCCATCACGGTCTCATGATGTTATATCATCAACACAAAATTTTGATATGTCTAGATCCTGATTGGTTTGTACCAGAAATATCTTGGACATATGTCATTGTGTGTGAAAGTGTAAGAACTTTAGGATGAAAAAGATTTGGTAAAAGATTCGTACTTCTGCTATGTATGGACCAAGCAGTAAAATCTTAACTCAATTGAGAAGAGTAAGGTAGCTCAAGGACTAATGTGAAGATAGCCTGATTGGGAAGAAATTTTCGTGATGAAAACTTCATTAAGGCTCTAAAAACACACATTGAGTCAAAAGAGGCTTAGGTCAACATGATGCAACATGCTTCTAGGGATAACCTAACTAGTGCAAAGTTTTTCGAAGAATATACCTGACCCTAGAACTGCAAGCATGAATCATGGATGATCTTTACTAAAATCTGCATTTAGAAAATAGAATACAAATTCCAAAAACAAGAAAATCTTTTTATTGTTTTTGATTTTTTGAAATGGAAAAGACAAAACAAAAGTAAAATCTTTTTGATCTTTTTGATTTTTCGAAAATTGAAAAGACAAAACAAAAGTAAAATCTTTTTGTGCTTTTTGATTTTTCGAAAATGTGCTTTTTGATTTTTCGAAAATGGAAAAACAAAACAAACATAAAATATTTTGTGTTCTTTTTGATTTTTCGAAACAAACAACAACAAAACAAAAAATATTTTTGGTATTTTTGGACTTTCCGACATGAAAATAAATTATCTACAAAACTCACGAAAATTTGTGATTAAGCAGTATGTACAAAATGTCGAAATCGAAGCGTGTCGAAGCGCTGAATGTGAACAGTAACCTCTGAATGACATGCTATTTTCTTTATACAATCAGTCATCACCTCAGAATCGACACTCATGCACCTTTCTTTTGTTATTCTTTCGAAATCAGTCCAGGAACTGAATTTCCTTCAATCATTCCTAGACCCCCCAAAATTCTCACGAATGATTTCTCATCCAATGGATTTGTGAAAATATCAGCAAGCAGATCAGTGGTTTTCACAAAATGAACTTCGATATTGCCATCCTCAACATGATCTTTTATAAAGTGATAGCAAAGTGGAATATGCTTGGTTTTTGAATGTTGCACAGGATTGTGACAAATGTGTATAGCACTTTGTGAATCACAATACAACGAAATTTTCTTCATGTTGATTGCATAATCACGCAATTGACTTTGAATCCATATGATTTGCGAAGTGCAAGTTGCAGCAGCAACATACTTTGCTTCTGCTGTGGAAATCGAAACACCTGTTTGTTTTTTCGATTGTCGGCTTACTAACTTCCCATCCAGTAATTGACATCCGCCACTTGTGATTTTTCTATCAAGATTGCAACCTCCTGAATCAGCATCTGAAAACGCTTGTATGAAAAATCCTGTTTTCGAAGGATACCACAATCCTAACAAAATTGAGCCTTTGAGATATCGAAAAATATTCCTCACAGCTGTTAAATGTGGTTCTCTAGGATTCGACTGATATCTAGCACAATTACAAACAGAAAACATAATGTCAGGTCGACTTGCCGTAAGGTAAAGTAACGAACCTATCATGCTCCTGTATAAAGTAAGATCTACAGCAGGTTTATCTAACGAAAGTAAGAGCCTTGTTCCAACCGCCATTGGTACTCGTAATTTCGTGCTATTCGTCAAACCAAATTTTTCAAGAAAATTCTTTGTGTATTTTTCTTGATTAATAAAGATTCCTTCTCTGCTTTGACGTATATTCAATCCCAGAAAGTTGTTTATTTTTCCCATCATGCTCATCTCAAATTGACTTTTCATCAAATTTTCGAAATCTCTAGACAAAGCAGGGTCAGTCGAGCCAAATATTATATCATCGACATATATTTGAACAAGCATAAGATGATTCCAAACTTTCTTTCGAAAGAGTGTGGGATCAACTGATCATTGTTTAAATTTCGATTGTTTTAAAAAAGAGGTAAGAGTTGCATACCGTGCTCTTGGTGCTTGCTTTAACCCATATACAACTTTATCTAAGATATAACAATTATTAGGAAATTCTTCGTTAACAAAACCTGGAGGTTGTTCAACGTAAACTATTTCTTCAAGTTCTGCATTGAGAACAACACATTTGACATCCATCTGATAGACATCAAAACCTTTGTGTGCTGCATAGGCCAAAAATATTCGAACAGCCTCGAGTCTTGCGACAGGGGTAAAGGTTTCCTCATAGTCAATACCTTCTTGTTGCGAATAGCCTTTAACTACAAGCCTAGCCTTATTTCGAACAATATTACCATCTTTGTCTGTTTTATTTTTTAAAATCCATTTTAATCCAACAATCGAAACATCTTTTGTTTTAGGAATTAATCTCCAAACGTTGTTTCTTTCGAATTCATACAATTCAGATTGCATTGCAACAACCCAATCTGAGTGTTCCATTGTAGCCTTCACTGATTTAGGTTCAATTTTCGAAATAAAGACGTTAAACATACAAAACTCCTGGTGAGCATTAAGTACCTCATTCTTTGCACGAAGTTGAGCTCTTGCCAACACTCCATATTGAGGATTTCCAAGCACTTGTTCTTGTGGATAATTTCTTGTCCACTTCTCCAATGGTGGATATACTGGATCAAAATCCAATGGTGCATCTTCGAACATTTCTTCATACTCTGAACCTGCAACAGAATTATTATCATTTAAATCATGAAAGATATCATATTGTTCATTATTCGACACATTTAGCTCCTCAACAATTTCATTCTCAGGTTGTTTCTCCTCAACAAATTCATTTTCTGGTTGCTCCCCCTCAAAAAATTCATTTTCTGGTTTCTCCCCCTCAACACGAGAAGTTGAATCCAAGTGCTCCCCCTCCAGTGGATCATTTGTCATACTTTCGCTATTTCCAAGAGAAGGAGATGTTGAGTTTTCATCAACAACATCTTGAATAAGTTTCGAATAATCAGAATGTTTTGATGATTCCGGAAGTTGATTATCCGGAGCATTTATTTCAGCATCAGCAGCCCTATCTGGAACACCAAAAATTAAATCATAATCAAAATCAGACGAATTAAAATTTTCAGATTCATCTGTTGATTCTTTAAGGATTGGTTTTTGTTCGAAAGACTTTTCAACTTGTTTGATATAATAATCATCGAACGTAAGATTGAATATTTCTTCAATTTTCCTTGTTCGTCTATTCAACACTCGATATGCAACCGAATTATGAGAATAACCCAAGAAAATTCCTTCATCAGCTTTGGACTGAAATTTCGAAAGATTATCCTTGAGATTCATGATAAAACACCTGCAACCAAAAACATGAAAGAATTTGACATTAGGCTTTCGGTTATTGATTATTTCATAAGGAGTAATGTTGAATCGTCGATGAATGAACGATCTATTTTGTGTAAAACATGCAGTTGAGACTGTCTCTGCCCAAAGGTATTGAGGAAGATTCGCATATGTGAGCATTGTTCTTGCTGCTTCACAAAGAGAACGATTTCGCCTTTCAACCACCCCATTCTGCTGAGGGGTAGAGGGTGAAGAAAAATTATGTGAAATGCCTTGTTCTATCAAACAAGAACCAAGAACATTGTTCTTAAATTCAACACCATTGTCACTTTTGATTTTTCGAACTTTCTTCTTCAAACTTGTTTCCATCTTTTTGATAAAATCAATCATTATTTGAGCTACTTCTGATTTTAACATGAGAAAATAAACCCAAGTAAATCGAGAAAAATCATCAACAATGACTAAAATATACCGTTTCTTGTTGAGAGTTTCAACAGTGGATGGTCCACAAATATCTATATGAAGAAGTTCCAATGGTTCGATAATTTTTGAATCAATGACAATTGGATGTCCTTGACGATGTTGTTTCCCTTGTTCGCAAGCTGCACATAAAGTATCATTATCAAATTTTAAAACAGGTAAGCCTCGAACAAGATCATTTACCACCAATTTATTGATATTTCGAAAGTTCAAGTAAAATAGACGTCGATGCCAAAGCCATCTAACATCAGATGAATCTTTCGAAAGTAAACACACAGAGGGAACTCCAACAATTGGCTTTATGTCGAGAGTGAACATATCTCCCTTTCTTTTGGATTTGAGCAAGACTTCGTTTGTATTGACATTCGAAATAATGCTTCCTTCTTCATTAAGCACCACTTGATTTCCAGTGCCCACAACAAGTTGCGAGACACTTATCAAATTATGTTGAATACCTTCGACATAAGCAACACGGTTTACAGTAAATTTCCCATTTGTGACTTTACCATATCCATTGACTTGAAATTTTTGATTGTTCCCAAACTTCACAACACCAGCATTTTCCAAACTTCGATAATCACGCAAATTATCTTTCCTTCCGGTCACTTGACGAGAGCAACCACTATCTGTATACCATTTTTCATCATATTGCTCGTCACATAAAACCTGCAATCAGTGGAAAAATTTAGGTACCCAAGGTTGTTTGGGTCCTTTAGGATCAGTTTGAAACACATTATGAAATGAAGAACCTAAAATCCAATTACGAACTTTAGTTTTGACACTATCAATTAAGTCTACTTCATTTGGTAAAGGCTCAGAAATATAACTTTTCGAAAATTTTGAACTTTCACTGACTTTCGCCTTTTTCTTCTCAGATTGTGTTTCTGTTGCTTTTTCTTTCGAAACAGGGCGTCATGCCTTGACTGAAGATATCGAGTCTTTCGATGATGAACTGACATTCGATATTTCGTTCAAATACTTTTCATAAGTATTTTTAATTTGTTGTTGAGAATATTTTCCTATTTGGTACAACTTCCCTTTGCCTTCAAGCCAATGATCGATATTTTGCACATTTGATCTTCCCTTGACATACGAAACTTTGAAAGCTTGTTTTGCTGGTGGATTGGGAAAATTTGATTTTTGAGGTGTGAACCTGACATTGCGTTGGAAATGAACTTGAGCAAACTTTTAATTTTCAACTTTGGACTCAGTCGTTTGTTGATCAAAATTTCGATGTTGAAAAGATGATGAATTGGTTTTAGATATGAATGATTTTGAAAAACCATTATTTGAAAACTTTCTCCGATTGTTAGAATTAGACTTCTTCATAGATGGTAAATTTGACGAATTTGAAAATTTATTTTCATGAAATGTGGGACTATGATTTCGTGACAAAAACTTTGGATCTTGATTTTTGATTTTCGAAAAGTCTTTGTTTGAAGTTGATTGAGACAAATGCTTTTCAGACAGAGCGGGACTTTTCTTTGTAACTGAACTTGTTGAAGACTTTGTCTTAACTTTTTCAGACATTTTCTTTTCAGTTGGTTTCTTTTGCAAATCATTGTGTTTCTTTCGAGATTCAACAAATTTCCAAAAGATTTTCTTTCTAGCTTGTCTCTTTGAAATGCCATTTTCTTTCGAAAAATTTTCAATTTGATCTTTAAATTCTTTTGAATTTATTTTCACATTCTGTGAGTCAGTTTCCAAGTTCATTTGAACTTCATTCGACATTTTTAATTTTTCAACCCATGGTCGTTGAGATTTTGATCTTTGAAAAGTATATGAATTCTTTGTTAGATTATTTTCAATAGTGCTTTGATTAGAGAAAAAACCTTCTTTCGAAGTTTGCTTATTATCTTTTTCTACCAATTTGTTAAATTCTGGCTTAATGTTATCAACATTTCCAGTAGTAACAAATACTTGATTTGGAAAGACGACATCATCAGAACACTTGAAATTTGGATAAACAACCGTATTTGTTTTGAGATAATGAGCACCCTTTTCTTTGAACAATTTGTCGAAATTTTCTGTTTCACCATAAACTTGATCAACAACAACTCTTGGAATTTCATTTTCTTTCGAATCATCAGTTTTTGAGGTTGTATTTTCGAAATTTCTTCATAATCCTTCTCATCATCACTACTGTCAGTATCTCTTTCTCTAACACTCACATTATCAAAATCACAATCTTTCGAAGTGGAGGCGTGATCAGTGTCAGTCTTAACGAACGAATCATTGCATTTTTCCCTGCCTTTACTCAAAGATGTGACATTAATGACAGACAACTGAGAACAGTCGACAGTTTCTTCTTCCTCAATTTCACTAATTTCGCTAATATTATCAGAATTATCTTCAATATCAGCAAAATTAGTTTGAGAATCAGATGTCGAATTCTCAGTTCTTTTCAAAATCTTCATTTGTTCATTCTTGGTTAAGGTTTCATTCACAATGTCAACTAATTCAATAGCATCCAAACATTCATCAATTTTCACAATTCCATATTTATATCTATTATCTGGAACTTTGTAAAAATCGAAAATCTTCTTCTCACAATCATAAGAAGTCTCATCTACTTTTTCTTTTTCAAAAGCTAAAAATGGTAGAAGCTTACTATGTTGTTCTTTACTTATTTCACACGAATGATGTAATTCAGTTAATTTTCCATAGAGTCTCTTAGCAGAATTACAATATATGTTCCTCTGTTTCAACAGGATCTTATTATCATTGTTAATATTATCTCTATCTATCATAATATTGGTTATCTGCAATTCTAAACAATCTATCTTAGTCTTCTTTGTTTCCAAGATTCTTTGAGTTTCTAGTAACTGTGTACTAGCTTTCTTAGCTTCATTCCTAGCAGAAATAACAAGATTATTCACATAAGTAACAGAAGCATCAAAATCAGTTAATACAGAATCATATGCAGATGAAGGAATGCTAAAATATTGAAGTAGAGAACGTACCTTTGCAGTCATTGGTGCATTATCTCCAGACTTCGAAACAAAGCATCGGCCTGTCACATTTTCTTCTTCGACATCCTCATACCTTGCATACATGCCCCATGGGTCGGATTCATCATTTCTTCGTCATCAGACCCCGATGACCATATCTGATATTTTCCCTCATCTTCATCTTCTCCTCTAGCCACAAGTGAAAGATTTTTTGACTTTTGCTTGAGTTCCTCCAGCTTCTCAGAGTAATAAGCCTCATCCTTTACTTTATTCTTCTTTTCTTCTTTCTTTCTCAGCATACAGTCAATAGCCATGTGATTTGCTCCATGAAAATAATGACAATCTATCCCTGAATCACCCTTCAGCCTCTTCTCTTGTTTCGAATCCTCAGCCTTTACCTCTTTCTTCTCAAACCTCTTCTCCTCACTTACTTTCCCAAAATAACTTCCCTTTGTTTCTCCATACTTCATCTTCGCATTAAATGGTTTCTTGTAGAACTTCTTCACCTTGTTGTTGGAGTAAAATGCAACAACGTTATCATCCGACTTGACAATAAGACCTTCTTCATCAGAACCTTCATTCTCAGCAACTTCCTTCTCACTTTCTCTACCATTGACCTTCGAAACTAGAGCTAATGGACCACCCAGACTGATCCTTGACTCTTCTGCCATTTCATTCACTTCAGTTTCATGAGTTTTTAGCTGATTGTAAACATCATTCAAGGTAGAAAAATCGAAGCCATGTTGTGTCTTAATCATCAAACTAACACTCCTCCATTCTTTACGAAGACCCATAACAAAAGTAATGTTGTATTCCATGTTAGTCCTTTTGATTCCATACCTTGTACACTTGTAGATAAGCTCGTTCAGACGATCGTAATTCATTTCAATCGTTTCTCCATCTTTCTGCTTGAATTCTCTTAATTCAGTTAGACATTGTTTGACAGAGCTGATTTTAGTCTTCTCACTCCCCTGGTACTTTTCCTTCAATGTATTCCAGAGCACTTTTGAAGTTTTGCAAGTGCGAACATGATTATAGACCATAGGAGGAAGAGCACCTCGAAGCTCTCTCATGCATCTCTTCTCATAACTCTTCAACCTATCATTTTGTTAGGTTACACTTGGAGTTGATGAAGAAGTACCCATGCTTTCAACAGAAAAAGGTGGAATTACATCATTTGTAATGCATTTCCATAGCTCTTCATCTATGTCATTCAAGTAATCCTCCATCCGATCAGCCCACTGATTGTAATACTCTGGAATCAGCATTGGAATCTTCGTAGACGATCCAAGGAGATGAGAATACGATGTCATCGTGTTCATGTTAAAATTCGCCATGGATGTACGGATGAATTTTCAGAAAAACTTCAAAAAATTTGAGAATTAATGGGTGAATTGAACAGAAAGAACAAGAAGAACACTCGATTAAATAAACAAGTTGCAGAATCGAATCACAACTGAAGATCAAGGATGATTTTCAGTATGAATCGTGCGGAAATGTTTGAATCTAAAATGAGACTCAAAATACAATTGATACAGGATGAAAATCAGATCATTGCAGTATGATTCCTGCTCTGATACCAATTGTAGTTTTAAATTAATCGAGTATGAATGTAATCAGAGTAATCAAAGTAGTATGAACAATGAGAGTAAATAAAATCTGGTTTATAGCTCAATTATACTTTCGTGTATAAAGAGAATCTAGACAGAATGTCTTGGAAAAGTTCTATCTAACTCTGAGTACAACTCCTATTTATAGGAGAATAAGAAAGTATACAAAAAATACTAAGGGCTAAACATCATGACTTTGAAACTATTATGCCTTAGTAAATAGATAAGATAACTTTCGAAAATGACTCAAATAACTTCGACACATTACAACATATTTGACACTAACATATATGACTAAGTCAATCAAATCGCTAGTACGTCTCATTCACAAAGCCATACTATAAGAGGAGTTTAAGGAAGTGCCCAATAAAATGACCGCCATTAGGTATCCATTCTTACCCACCGCTCTCTTGTATGGTGGAGGGTCGTTACCCGAACGGATTTTATATGACACTAATTCTCATCAAAAAGTATAATGCTATTAAAAGTACTAGAACCTTTAAATCCCAAATCTAGTTACTTTAGGAAAAATGTGAAAAGTATGCTAATCCATGAAAACACACATCATGCTTTATATTTCGTTAGTGGAGCGTGTTTGGTTAACCGACACACTAATAGGGACTATAAAGAGATATGATGGGCATCTCGAGAATTATCGTTGTTGATAGAGCGTGTGTGATTAACCGACACATCAATGTGAGATGATAAATGACATCAAGGTTGTTAAGCGGGTTTGCATGGTTATTCACATCTCGTTTGTGATCCTCGACATCCTAGTCACAAAAGTGAGTGCATAATCCGAGATTAAACATGCCGTTGATAAGATTCAATGAATCTCAAAGGATCTAGGCGTTTCATAAGATTAAAATTGGAAAAAGCCTTACCTACCTAAAATAGATTCGAATTTGATTACAGAATCCCTCTTCAAAGTTCTAATCGAAAATATGGATCCTAGCCTTAATTTAAATTATGGGTTAATAATTAAGAATTAAAATCAACTAAATTGAATTCTTTTTTTTCCTATTTTTAAAAATATCTTGTGAAGATAGAAATGGTCTTCCTCATTCTTAAGGAAATAGTTTTCCTCAATATTCTAGAAATTGTCTTCGAGTTTCAAATCAAGGTGAAATTGTTTTTCCCTGCCTTAGGAAATAATGGAACTAGACATCATCTTTCTTTAACTTCCTCCTCCTGTGAATCTCCTGTTGGATTAGTGTCTAAGTCCATAACTATTTTGGTATGTACTTGACCCGATGGTGCATGGTCCTTTTGGGTTGCCTTCACCAAAGCAACTTGATAGGATGAATTATGGAGAGAAAGGATTAAATATGATTTATTAATATATTATGAGAATAATATATTAAAGGAGAAATCACATTGTTTAATTAATATTAGTCAAGAATTAATTAGTAATTAGTTTTGTGACTAAAAGAGATTAATTAAACTTAAGGGACTAGAATTGTAATTATAAGATAATTGCAATTTGGGCTATGGATTGACTTATATTAAGGAGTGGACGAATTCTATGGGGAAACCCATTAGAAATCGTCCAAGGCCCTTAAGGAAAGGAGTCTATGGGTTGCTTAGGGCTTAAGCATCCAAATTAGGGTTTCCTTGTTAGATAACCCTAATAGCCTCACTATATATAGAGCCCTTATGCCTCAAAAACGTGGACAAGCTTCCTTCTAGGGTTTCCATACGTTTTTTAGAGCCTCCCTCTCTTCTCCTCTTCATCCTCTTGCTCTTGGTGTTTGTGAACCATTAGAGGAGTGACATTTGTGACTCTAAGCTTTCTAAAGTCAATACAAGAAGGATTTGAGATTGTTATTGCTACATAACAATCAAGGTATGATCTAAACCCTCATTCATATGTTATATTGATTATCATATACTAGATCTAGGATTTAAAGTCTTGGATGAATTGCATGTACAATAGAGAAACCTATATCCAAGCATTAGGGTTTGTATGAGCACATAGGATGTTCTTATGGCCTAAACCCATCAGTGGTATCAGAGCCTTGATTGGTTTCTATTGTATTGATGCCTTGGTTATTTGTTCAAGCTTCAAAATCGATTTTTTGGCTCTCTGACTGATGAACTCGGTGAGTTCCAATGTGGACTCGGCGAGTTGCTCCAACTCGGCGAGTCCATAGAGGAACTCGGCGAGTTCGAGCGTCAGAAAGAGGGAAATTCGGGATTTCTTGCTATTTTGCTTGAGGATACTTGCCTTAATTGTTTTGGGTCTTTAATATTCGAATTTTATCTTATATTTGAGAATATCCTTGATTAAACAAAAGATAATTACCAATTGATTAGATAATAACTTCCTTATATGATTAAAGATTAATTATTTGTATTAATTGGGTAACTTATCTTGCAAGAAATTGAAATTATGTCAAATTTAGATAATCATTAAATTAATTGTTTAATTTAAATTATTTGCTATTTGATCCTTGTGTTTTTGAAATGTTTCAAATACTTGCCCTCAAGTTTTGGAATTTAAATTTTGATTGAAAGGTTTGATTTGAAATATTTGAATTCTAAACCCTAATGTTTTGAAATGTTTCAAAACTTGCCCTCAAGTTTTGGAATTTAAAAGTTGATTAAAAGTTTAATTTAGAAATGTTAAATTCTAAAACCCTAGTATTGTTTTGAAAAGTTCAATTCACACCCTTATGGTTTTATTAATTAATTAAAGTGTATAATTAAGAGAGATTTAATAAATCCATAAAAGTTTTGGTTTACAATTTAATTAAATTAAAAGTGTAATTATTAAATTTGACCACCAAGTATTTTAAAAGTATAAAATACACCCTATACTATATATAACATTAAAAGTCTAGTATTATATATGTATGAGTAAACAGTCAGTCTTACCGTTAGTAGGCCTCATTCACGAAGCTGGTCTATAAGGGGTGTTTAAGGAAATTGCCTATAAAATGGCGATTGAATGGGTATCCACTCTTACCCACCGCACTCTTGACTAGTGGAGGGTCGTTAGCCGAAAGGGTAGGATAGGACAGAAACCTTCCATTATAAGTATAATGAAGTACAAAAGTAACTAAATGCTTTTACAAAATTCCCAATCTTAGTTACTTTAGGCAAAAGTGAATTGATGCAATTCCATGAAATTACACTTTGTGCCCTTGCGAAGACATTAGTGAAGCGTGTGTGGTTAACCGGCACACTAAATGGTTCTAAGCAAAGGTAGCAAAGGGTGACTCATTGTTTGTCATAGTTCAGTGGAGCGTGTGTGGTTAACCGGCACATCGAATAGGTGACTGTAACATTTGAGGGCACCATGTAAGTTTGCATGGTTATTCACACCCTGTTTTGTGATCCTCGACATCCCAGTCACAAATCGAGGGGCATATCGAGATTTAAACATGCCATTGAAATGTTCAATGAATCTCAAAAGATCTAGGAATTTTCAATAGATTTAAAACTTAAATTTTTTCTTCGTTTTTCATGGTGGAAATTAGTGAATCGTCATTCACTTACCTTCAAATGTTCTGCAATTTGGGTTACGGCATCCCTTTCCTAAGTTGTAGAGTATTGTGTTGGGTCCTAGCCTTAATATCTCATTTGGGTGATTTATTAAGGACTCAATCAATCAACTAACTTGAATTTGTTTTCTCCCGTTTTGTAGATGTCAAAGTATGACAACTATGGTCTTCCCAAATCCCGTGGAAAAAGCTTTTCACATGAAGATGATATTCCACGATTCGATCTAGGAACACGAGATCATGCTTCACTTCCTCCACCTCCTCCTATTGTTCTCCCTAACCCACAAGTTCAAAAGATTGAAAAGTTCAAACTCACTCAAGCCCTTTTGGCAAGTAAACATGAAGAAGGAAAGTCAGTGTGTACCCACGTCCTAGAGATGAAGTCGCACATTGATAGGTTAAGAATGTTGGGATCTGTTGTTTGTGAGGAGCTGGCTGTTGACTGGGTTCTTCAGTCACTTCCTGACTCATATAGTGAGTTCGTAAGAGAGTACTATATGATGAACCACGACGTAACCCTCATCGATCTCACCTACATGCTTATTGCTGCTGAATCAGCAATGATTTGGCGCACTGGAAAAGCAAAGTTGATTGGTGGATCTGCCTTCCAGACCTCTATGGATATAGACAATGGCAACGAAAGGCATGCCATGATCGAAAAGTTTGATCATAAGAGAAAGGCAAAGTCAGAAGTAGTTCTGTGTGTTGTTCCAAAAGAGTCAATTTGCTTTTATTGCCAAGAGAAGGGGCATTGGAGACAAAGCTGCCCTATTTACCTAAGAGATCTAAGAGATGGGAGAGTCAAAACGTATGGCTTTACTTTAGGTAAAATCCATTAACTAACTCTTTTAAGTTCCTATTCTAGATTCTTAATACATAATGTGATAAGATTTCATTTCGATGTCTTGCAGGATCGAAGAAAAGAGAGGAATCTTAAGGGAAGAAGTGAGCGGAATCTAATCGTGAAGAAATGGATTTCGATCGCATTACTTGAAGATTAGAATCTTAAGCTACTACTTGGAGTTAGAATAGATTGCTTAGGAATATTTAACAACATAGTTTTTCAGTTGAATTGCATTGTAAGGACAAATTTTTCCGCAATAATATAAATTTTGATTTTATATTATTTATTTATCCTTGCAATGGCGTGTATGAAAAATTGATGTAAGTTTCTATTATTAGCAATAATGGATTTGATTCTTAATTATGTTATTTGTGGAAAGGTCAAGAATTTACCAAATAGGGAAAGTTTCTCATCGCCCAAGTTTCAATTGGACAGAAACTTGGAATCATACAACTTGGTTGCATGATGAATGAGAAATTTCATATTTGGAAATTAGACTAATTCATTGACAAAGTGTCAAGTGAAGGACTAGGAGATCAAGTACACAAGGTTGTGTGTTGATCAAGTCCACCACAAGAGTAACAAAGATATTCGTCATGATTTACTAAGGTTAAGTAAATATGATTATACTTATGAGATTAAGTGTAATTCTCAATTGATTGAAAGAGTTTCAATAAATAGCAAAACGAATAAGAAGAATCAAGTAGGCAGAAAGATAAAAGTTTCTCTATTCTAAGAAGAAGGGAGAGTACCTTTTTATTATGTTTTATGATAGGTCTTAATGATTAAGAACCATATCTCAATTGATCCTCTAAGTGAGTCTTAAGTGCAATTGTATGTCTGAGAAGAGGAATCAAGAATTGAAGAAATGGTTAAATCAAGAAGTCAATCATACTTCGTTCCAAAACCAAGTCTTAGAGTTAAGATTGTGAATTGAGTGACAAGTCTTAAGAAGGTTTATAACATTCATCAAATGTGAAATTTGAAAAAGTTTTCTTATTCTTGCACAATTGGAAAGTTGTGATGTCTTGGATAAGACAAAGACCAACTAGGGCCAATGTAGTGAAGTGTTTTGTCTTGATAAAAACTACACTAACTCTTGAATATTTGTTTGTCGAGAAATGTTTATTGACAAAAGAATCTTATATGTCAAGGAGTCAGTGGGAGTCTTAATGGTCTTGAAAAGTTTCAAGAACTAATCGAGAATAAACCTTATCGATCATCACTAGCACACGACTTGAGGTTTACAACCTATCGTGTTGACATTATTTTGTTTCTGTGCCATTCCAATTAAGTTAATTATGCATGTGAGTTCTATGAGTTCTCATTTGAACGCATAAAAGGCAAGCACCTTGATCAATGAAAAGTACGTTGATTTGAAAGGGTGAGCTGCTTAACTACTTGGAAGACATGGTGGGCACTCGTGTTACCATAAGGCAAGAAATCAAGATTGAGAAAGTTCAGTTTATATGAGTTTGGATTTGTCGCAAACTTTGGTTTTGACAAATTCGCATGGATAGGAACACATACACCATTAAAATCTAAGTGTCATAAGATTCCCTCCTTCATGAAAATGACTGTGAGGAAATGCTTTCACTAAGAGAGATTTTAAGAAGATAGTGATTGTGAAATTGTATTCTCGAATTCTATTATGGTTACGACATCCCTTTCCATAATTCGATTGTGAGATTTGGCAATTAGTCTGGATTGTTTAGACACACATATGAGCTATCTAAGGCAAAGGTGTAAAAGTTTAAGAAGCTTAGATAAAGGATTATCAAAGCATTAGGTATTAGAAATATGAACTTCAGAAATTCAATAAGTATTGTTTTCTGGAAGTTCAGTTGTTTTCTAAAACATGTCAAAGCTAGTGGGAGCATAAGTGTTATGCTTATATGATAATAATCATCATGATAGTGGGAGCATAAATGTTGTGCTTGTATGATTATTAAGGCAAGTATTGCAAGTTAGCAATATTAATTATAGAAAACAAGAGTCATACTTTGCAAAGTCGTAAGGGTTGAATAGTTGTTTTGCTATAATTAAGGGAGAGAATATTGTACTTCGTTTCAAAATCTAAAGCTTAGATTGAGAAATTTTAATAAATTTAGTCAAAGGATACATAGTGTGTTCTTAAATTTCGATTATGATTACGGCATCCCTCTTCATAGTTCGAATTGTAAGAACGAGACACATAAAATATTATGGCAGAAGATGGATAAAGCATCATATCTTTATGTAAGACATTATGCACCGTGTTCCATACGCTTCGGGTATAGGATCGATTGCAAGTGCTATAATATTTGACCATTCTAAAATTTTCCAAATGTCTAGCACATTTAGAGGGAAAAAGGACTAGAATCGGTTTTGACTAAAATAATTAAACAACTATCAAAGGACGATCCAAAGCTCGTTGAGGATTGATCGCTTGTGAGTAGTTGGAAGTATGGTATTGGATGACATTATTATGAATAGATAAGATTCTATTAAGAATGAATTGTCATATGGCAAATATGGAAATGTTTCCATATTGGGAGTTGGATATTGAGAATCTATGTCTAGATTAGAAACTTTTATGCAAGAAGGATGTTCAAAGGAATGTACTTTGAGTGAGAGACATCATATCTATAGAATTGTTTCTGATAGAGATTGGCCGAGTCTTGATGATTTTGAGCTGTGACTTTACGAAAGAATCATTGCATAAAATGTTAGAATCTAGCATAAGTAACAAGAATTTGATATTCTTATGCTTGTGATAAGGATTGGGAGTTGTGAAATGAATATGATTGGAAATGTGTTCATTTGATCTATTTCACAAAGAAAGGACCATAGGTAAACATTGTGTGCATGCTGAGAGCATGGGACAAGTGTAGTAATAATTCAAGTAAGAAGTTGATTACCCGAAATAACAAATAATGAGTAATCAATATGGTGATTTAATAAAATGTTTTATTTATACCCAAAGTTTGGGGCCATATGGGATTAGTATTATTCTTGTGTTTCACTTTGCATGTTTTGACTTCCTGAATAATTAAATTATTTCAGAATAATCAAATTATTCGAATGGTCCACAGTCGTTCATATGTTGGAAGTAGGTATGAATGAAGACTGTCATGAATTGGTTTGTAGATTGTCTAAAATGTATTAGACATAAGCAAATGTTTGCTGCAACGTTCATGAGTGCTTATGAATATGATTTGAGCATTGGATTAAACCCACGCTCACTTGGATCACTTCATGGATTTTATCACGAGTGATTGGTGAGACGATAATATCTTATATTCTTGAAACCAAGATGTGTGAGTTGTATCTTGTGAGTCGGTTACACATTGATAATATGTAAACGCACCAGTAACTTGGTGTCATAAAACATATTGTTGTGTGTGATTCGGTAAGTGAGTGCAAGCAAGCATTGAGTCAAAGTTTATCCATTCCTTTTATTCAAAGTAGGATGAAAGCGATATCTGTGGGCCCCTCGATGATTTAGTGATGACAACTAAGCGCTTGGCCAAGCCGGGACTAATTTGATGTGTTCAATTGTAGTCTGTTGTCAGTCGTCATAAATCAGAAATCGGGAAACAACACATAGACATAGAGAATGATTTAAATCCATGTCTCAGTCTATATGATATCTAGAATGGAGGAATATATGATCCCTTATCTAAAGGACACGCGTATCTGATAGGATCAGAGTTGACAGCGGCTTTGGAAAGCTACGATTGCAGATCAGGATCTGAAGTCATACGCAAAATAGTTATTAGACTTATCCAAGTGGGAGACTGTTAGATTAGTGTCTAAGTCCATAACTATTTTGGTATGTACTTGACCCGATGGTGCATGGTCCTTTTGGGTTGCCTTCACCAAAGCAACTTGATAGGATGAATTATGGAGAGAAAGGATTAAATATGATTTATTAATATATTATGAGAATAATATATTAAAGGAGAAATCATATTGTTTAATTAATATTAGTCAAGAATTAATTAGTAATTAGTTTTGTGACTAAAAGAGATTAATTAAACTTAAGGGACTGGAATTGTAATTATAAGATAATTGCAATTTGGGCTATGGATTGCCTTATATTAAGGAGTGGACGAATTCTATGGGGAAACCCATTAGAAATCGTCCAAGGCCCTTAAGGAAAGGAGTCTATGGGTTGCTTAGGGCTTAAGCATCCAAATTAGGGTTTCCTTGTTAGATAACCCTAATAGCCTCACTATATATAGAGCCCTTATGCCTCAAAAACGTGGACAAGCTTCCTTCTAGGGTTTCCATATGTTTTTGAGAGCCTCCTTCTCTTCTCCTCTTCATCCTCTTGCTCTTGGTGTTTGTGAACCATTAGAGGAGTGACATTTGTGACTCTAAGCTTTCTAAAGTCAATACAAGAAGGATTTGAGATTGTTATTGCTACATAACAATCAAGGTATGATCTAAACCCTCATTCATATGTTATATTGATTATCATATACTAGATCTAGGATTTAAAGTCTTGGATGAATTGCATGTACAATAGAGAAACCTAGATCCAAGCATTAGGGTTTGTATGAGCACATAGGATGTTCTTATGGCCTAAACTCATCATCTCCCAACATCATGTTTTCCTCAAGTTGAAAGATGCGATACAGCTCAATCCCTATTGGCATATAAACATCAAGATGGAAACTTTGTGTGTACGCATGTTCTGAAAAGAACTCATACAAGTTGATAAAATGGGTATCGTTTTCACAAGGGACCAAACCATTTATTTGGATCTTCTTTCGTTTCCAAAGTCATACGAACAGTTCATTGAGAACTTTCATATCATAAACATCAATGTGATCCTAATTCATTTTGAACCAAATGTTGATTGTTGCTAAAGCAAAAAATACTTAAGAGCACATCTAAAGTAGAAATTCTTATTGGGTCGAATTCCAATGTTTCCATGGACATTAATAATGGTGGTCGATAAAAGATTTCTCTTCCCGATGGAAAGGGTTCAGCCAAGGTCAAACAGTTTGATCGTATGGTAAAGAGAAAGGCTAGTTCTGGAATTGTTCCATGTGTTAACCCCAAAGAGTCCATATGTTTCTATTTCCAATTAAAAGGACATTGCTTGCGAAGCTACCCAAAGTACCTTAAAGATCTCAGAGACAGTAAAACCACATTGTATGACTCTACTTCAGGTACATCCATTATCTATGTCCATTGTTTTAACAAGTTCCTATTCATAGACTCTTAGTACATGATGTGATGATCACATTTTGATAATATTAAAGGAGATAAGAGAAAGAACGAAGGGTGGGCAAGGTAAGATAAATCTGATCATGAGAAATGGACCTTGGTCACATGGTTCGAAGATCGGAATTTGTAGCTACTACTAAGGAGTGAGGATAATTTAATAGATTGCTATTACTCTTAGGAGATGTCTAGAAACATAGTTTTCATTTTATGCGTTATAAGGACAAGTTCCAAATTTCGTTTATTTTCAATAAAAGTGAAATTTTGGTTTATCTGGTTGCCTTATTTATATTTCCTTGCAATGGCATTTATGAAAGTGTTGTTTACATTTCTAATATTAGCAATATTATTTGTGGATTTAATTCTTATGATATCGCTTGTGGTATTGTAATAATTGACCATGTGAAAAGAAATATCATCACCAACTGGACAGATACCTGCTGTTGCACAATTCGTATTGTATAGTATATGAGAATCTTGTTCATTGGAAAATTATGACTAATTCATTGATCACATGTTTATGTGAGTCAAATGAAGGACTAATGAATCTATTATATATTGATATGGACTCTTCGGATCCACCACAAAGGATGATAACTCTATTCTTCATGATTTACTAATGTTTCGGTAAATATGGTTGTGTTTATAAGATTAAGCATAATTCTGATGCTTTGAAAAAATTCAAAGAGTAGCAGAACGAATAAGAAGAATCTATTAGGAAGAAAGATAAAAGTTTCTCCAATCTGAAAGGAAAGGAGAGTACTTTAGTATCATGTTTTATGATCATCTTAATGATTGTGGAACTATACCATAATTGATCCTCGAAGAACATCTTAGTGCAACTGTATGACTAAGAAGAGAATCGAACATTGTTGGAAATGGGTCAATCATAGATGAATCATACTTTGTTCCAATCAAGTTTTAGAGTCATTCTCTAGTAACTACAAATCGTATCTTGAAACTCTCTTCAAACTAAGATGGTTGAAAACACCTCGAAATAAGTGGAGTTAAAATGTTTTTCTTACTCTAGCACATATAGAATTGGAGTTGTGATGTTTTCGTTAATCGAGAAACAAAGGATATATTGAGACCTATTCTATGAAGAGTTTTCTTGTCGGGAATCCACACGAACTTTTGAATATTTGTTTTAGCTCGTCAAGGAATGTTCCTTGAGAGAAAAAGCATATGTCAAGAAGTCAGTGGGAGTTGTATTGATCTTGAGAGTTTCAAGAGTCAACCAACAATAAACCTTTTAGTTAATACTTGCACACGACCTGAGGTTGATGACCAGTCGTGTTTGATTGAGACATTCTTATTTCTATGCACCTTCCAGTTGAGTTGGCAATGCTTATGAGTTCTATGTTTTCATTTAACTGCAAAAGCAAAAGGCACGTTGGTCAGTGAATGAACATTGATCAATATGGTGAGCTGTTAACAACATGGAAGCAATGGTAGGCCCTTGTGATACCAGAGGCAAGATATTTAAAATAAGCGAAGTTCAGTCCATGATTGGTTGCTTGTGGATAGCTGGAAGTATGGTATTAATTTGGGTGGACCGTCGTGACATGACTTTGGATTAAGATGATTCTTGATTAGAAGTGATGGTCATATGGGAATATGGACATGTTTCCATAATGGGGGTTGATTATTAAATCTACATGTAAGTTGGAAACTTTAATGCAAGAGAAGTGTTCAAGGAGTGTACCTTGAACTTGAACCTTCATTATCATGGAATTGTTTCTAGTAACAAAGTTCCAATGGGACATTATGTAATATCGTTAGCTCAGTCTCGGTGAGTTTGAAGCCTCGACATCACAGAAGGTCAATGCATGTAAGGTTGGAATTACAATATATTTTAGACAATGACAAGAATTTAGAATTATGAGATGAGCATCTTTGGAATAGTGTACAGTCGATATGTTCACAAAGGAAGGACCATAGAGAGACTTAGTATGCATGTTTATAACATGGCATGACTGATGTTATTTAATTCAAGTGGTTAGTTGATTACTCGAAACATTATACAATGAATAAATTCTTAACTATTATGGTGATTAAATAATAAGAGTTTTATTTATATTCAATAAGTTTTGAGACCATAGTTAATTAGTTTATTTATATTCATACTTTTGGAAGTAAGTAGTGAATTAATACTGTCATGAATTGAATTTTACATTGTCTACAGAGATTAGACATTACAGTAAGAATTCTACAATGTTCATGAGTACTTAGAAAATGGAGATTTGAGTATTGGATAAACCCACGCTCAAAGAATTACTTCATGGAATTTATTACGAGTAATTCTGAGATGATAATATCTTATGATCTTGAAACGAAGATATATGAGTTGTAATTTACAAGTCGGTTGTACATTGTTAATGTGTAAGCGTATCAGTAACTTGATGTTATAAAACATATTGTCATGCATGATTTGATGAGTAAAACATGCAAGCATATGAGTCAAAGTTTATTCGTTCATTTTGTCCTAATGGGAAAGCGATATCTTTGGGCCCTTCGGTGATTTGGTGTTGACTTGTAGTGTTGGGCCCAACCAGGACTAAATTGATGTGTTCAATTAGAAGTCCTATATCATCACAAATCAGAAATCGGGAAACATAGTCTTGGAAAATGCGATTGATTCTATTCCATGTCTCATGTCCGAATGATATCTAGCTAAACGGAGGATTATATGAACACTTATCTTAGGCCACCAAAATGACTGGGTCAGAGTTTGGCAGCAGCTTTTGGAAGATACAATGTGCTGATCGATTCAGAAGTTATACTGGCAATTATAGTTATAGACTTATCCAAGTGGGAGACTATTGGATAAGGTGTCTAAGCCCATAACTAAAATTGGTATATACTTGAATTGATAGTAGCACAGTCCTTTTGGGTTGCCCTCAAACCTAGCAATTGGACATGATGATTTTTAGAGAGAGAGAAATTAATTTATTATGTGAATAATAAATTAAATAAATGGTTTATTAATGTGTTATGAAAATAAGATATTAATTAGAAATCATATTATTTAATTAATAGTTAATCAGAAATTAATTGGAATTAATTTTAGGATTAATTGGATAAATTAAAAGTACAAGGACTGTTTGGTTATTTATTGATAGTTGAGAAAGGAAGGCTCTAGAACCTCATGGAATGAGGTGGAAGAAAATCTCTAGGGCAAGCCTAGGAGATTTCGTCCAAGGCCCCTTGGATAAGGGAATTGAACTGCTTGGTCATGAAGAAAATGAATCTAGGGCTTATCCCTTAAACCCTAGCTTTGGCACCAAGTTTCCTCAACTATATAAGGAATCTCCTAGCCTTGTTTTCGTCCCAACCCTTCCCTCTACAAGCCTTGGACGAAAATCTCTTCTCTTTTCTCTTAAATTCTCTTCTTGCTAGCTTTGGTGTGATTCCATTAGAGGCACGACACTTGTGGTGCTTGCTTCCAAGAGATCAACAAAGAGGAATTCTAGTTGTTTACTATAACAACTAAAAGGTATGTAATCCTAAAACCCTCTCTTCTATTTCTTTCGAAAATATCCTAGGGTTTCTAGGGTTCCTTTTGATGTTCTTAGTTATAGGTTCAATAGAGAAAACATAGATCATATTTATGTTGCATGCAAACTTAAGGGTTTTATTTTTGTTTGTTTACGTAAATCCCATAAAAAATCCAAAACTTAAATAACAACACTTTAATAGGAACATACCAGAAAACTGGGTGTTACAATTCTCCCCCACTTGAATTAGATTTCGTCCTAGAAATCCTCGATTGCATATAGATCCGGATAATACTCACGTATCTCCACCTCGGGCTCCCACGGCTCCCACGGCCACTCAGAACCCTTCTTATGTTGCCATTGAATCTTGACCAAAGGCACTACCTTGATGCGCAAGTCCTTCATCTTCCTATACAATATAGCAACCGAACTCTCCCCATTATTCAAGCCTTCATCAACCTGAATGTTGTCTAATGGAACCATTGTCGAATCATCAACCACACACTTCCGATGCTAAGAAACATGGAAGGTGTTGTGAATCTGACTAAGCTCCTCAGGCAGATCCAATCGGTAGGCCACGATTCCTACCCTGGCCACTACTCGAAATAGTCCAATAAATAGGGGATGCAACTTGCCCCCTCTTCCTGAAGCGTATAACAACCTTCCATGGTGACACCTTCAGCAAAACCATCTCTTCGATTTGGAACTCTAACTCGGGCTGATGCCTGTCAGCATAACTCTTCTGCTCACTCAGAGCTGTCTGTAACCTTTGTTTGATCTACTGGATAATCTCCTTCGTATGGAGGACCACCTCGGTCCTCCCCATGAACCTATGGTCAACCTCTTAGCAAACTGGTGTACGACACTTCCTCCCATAGAGAAGCTCATACGGCGGTGCACCAATACCCTAAGAAAAATCAGCTAGAGGGAGGTAGGAATCTCACGTCCCACCGAAATAGATAAGCATTACTGAAATGCAGTCTCTAACAATCAGTTTGAGGGTGATAAGCATTACTGAAATGCAGTCTCGTACCTAACTCATCATGAAACCTCTGCCAAAACTGAGAAGTAAACCGTATGTCACAATCAGATATGATAGAAACCAGTACACCATGGAGAATGTCAACCTCATGCACATACATGTCAGCCAATTTCTCATCCGAAGAACTCTCCCAAATGTCAAGAAAATGGACAATCTTGGTTAGACGATCGACAATGACCCATATAGGATCGAATCCCTAGTCCGTCCTTGGCAACTTGGTGATGAAATTTATGGTGATATGTTCCCTTTTCCACATGAGGTCCTCTAAGGGTTGTAACTTGCCATGCGGCCTCTGGTGCACTGCCTTGACCATCCGACAGGTCAAGCATCTCTCCACATACCATGTTATCTCTCGCTTCATGCATGACCACCAATAGCTGATTCTCAGCTCTCGATACATCTTTGTGGCTCTAGGGTAGATCAAGAACTATGAGGTGCGTGCCTCATCTATCACTGTCTTTCAGACCCCTCGAAAATCTGGAACCCATACTCGCCCACACTAGGTCATAAGCCTGCGACTGTTGGTGGCAAATCTGCTAATCTGACCCCTGATCTTCTCTTTCTTCCAATTTTCCATCCTGATTCCCTCGGTCTGAGCCTCCCATATCAAATACAGGAGTGATGAGTCGATGGTCATCCTCAAACATAGCTCTTGAACAGGAGCACCAACCATCTTGGGACTCAGAGTGTCGGCAACCACATTGGCCTTCCCTGGATGATAAAGAATCTCACAATCATAATCCATGAATACCTCTAGCCATCTGCACTGCCTCATCTTCAGATTCGGTTGATCCATAATATATCTCAAACTCTTGTGATCCATGTAAATGCTACAATGAACCCCATAGAGAAAGTGTCGCCAAATCTTGAGGGCAAACACTATTGCCCCCCAACTCCAGATCATGTTTCGGGTATCTAACCTCATGGGGATTCAGTTGTCTGGATGCATAAACAATGACCCTGTCATCCTGCATGAGCACCACACCCAAACCTATGATCGACGCATCATAAAATACTATTAAATCCTCAACACCCTCCGGAAGGTTCAATACCGGGGCCTCACATAATTTCCGTCTCAGCGTCTCGAATACACCTTGTTGCTCAGGCCCCTAATGGAAATCCACACTCTTATACATCAAGTGATTAAGAGGAACGGGAATATTAGAGAAATCCTTAATGAACCTATGATAATAACCTGTTAACCCCAGAAAACTCCTGATCTCAGATGGGGATTTCGGGACCTCCCACTGCATAACTGCCTCAGTATTGTCCGGATCGACCAAAATCCCGTTCTGATTAACGAGGTGTCCCAAGAACGTGACCTCTCGTAACTAGAACTCACACTTGGAGAACTTGGCACATAGCATTTCCTGCCTCAGTACCCCAAACAACTCCCGTAGATGCTCCTCATGATGCTCTCTGGTCTTAGAGTAGACCAAAATATCATCAATAAAAACAATAACCGACCGGTCGAGCATCGGCCTGCACACCTGGTTTATCAAATCCATAAACGTTACTGTTGGAATAGTGTCCAAGGTCATTAACTATTTCTAATATTTCTAATAATAGCAGGGTCCTTTTGGGTTGCCCTCAAGACCCAAATTGAGTAGAATAAATAAAGGAGAAATTGGTTTATTAATTATTATGGTTAATAATTAATTAGAAACTAATTGGAAATATATTTTGGAAATATATTTTGGGAATTAATTAACAGTTTAATTAATTAAAGGGTTGAATGTTCATTAATCGATAGTTGGTTAATCAGGAATGTTCCAGAACCATATGGAATTAGGGTTGGATGAAAATCACTCCATCCCACATGGGAAAGGAGTGAAATTTCGTGGTTAGGCCTCCATCCCACATGGGAAGGAATACTAAACCCTAGGAGGCATCCAAGGCTATAAATAGGGCCTTAGGGATTTCATTCCTCCTTGCACCTTGGACTGAAGTTTCGCCATCCCTTCTTCCTCCCCCTCTTAGGGACGATTTCTAACCCCTTTGGGTTTGTGAAATTGACCCTTCTCCTAGTTATTTTTATTCCACTCTTTGGTGTCATTGGGTGTGATACCATTAGAGGGATTCTGGTTTGGATCCTTTCATCCAAGCAACTTCATGGAGGTTCAAGATCTCAAGCATGGAGATCAAGGGCTACATAAGAGGTATGTTTTCTTACTTATGTTTTAGTTTTCTAGGGTTGATGTAATTAGCATGAAGCCATAGATCCATAGGTTGCATGTACACTTAGGTATATCATTGTTTCGATTTTTCCGCTACCTAGTTTTAGAGTGTATTTGATGCGTAGAAAACCCAACATGTGCTTGGTGCAATTCAAGCGCAAATACTGCTCGTCCCAAAATGTGCTTGAGCTAGAGAACCAATTTCTGACATTAAAGAAGGGAAGTATGTCCATTGATGAATACACCAATAACTTCACAGACAAAATGGAGTTTTCTTTGCGTATTGTCCCAGACGAGCTGACGAAAATCGACAGGTACGGAAAGGGACTTCCATGGGAGTATGCGGTGCCAGTACGTTAGCCACTTACTTTGGAGGCAGCTATCTCGGCTGCCAAGTCTGTTGAAGATATGATTAAGGGGAGAGCCGCCAGTAAGGTTGAAGTTGGCGAAAAGAGAAAGTTTGAAGGAACTTCAGGTTCCAACAAGAAGAGTAGGTTCTCGAAGTCTGGTTTGAGGAAAGGAGGAGCCGAAGCGAAATGGTGTGATAAATGTAAAAAGAAACATGTTGGGAAATGTAGCGAGGAATTCACTTGTTACAAATGTGGAAAGCCTAGGCATTATGCCAATGAATGCACCTTCAATAAGAAAGTCTGTTATGGGTGCAATGAAGAGGTGCAAATTTTGAAGGATTCCCGAAGAAGAAATAGGCAGCGAAGCCTAATCTCCCACCAAAGCTGTTGAATCATAAAAGTGACCCTCTTGAACTCAGCTACCGCAACCATCTTTCTACCGCAACGGTTCAGCACCCGGAGTCAATCTTGTTCATCAGCAACCGCATCAGCAACCGGAGTCAGCTATCGCAGTCAACTTAGCTAGATTACTTTATTTGTCTTTTATGTAATACACTCTATTATCCAGTATGCCTTGCACGGCTGCTTATAGAGTTGTAATCTAGTGTAGTTTCTAAGTCTCTATAAATAGAGACTTACTCTCTTTGTATTCAAGACGGAAGAACCGATAACTTATGAATTCTATCTGAATACACATTCTAAAGTTATCTCTCTATCTTTCTTCACTCATCTCTTCTTACTTAAATCTTATCATAATTCTGCTGATCATAATCCCTCTTCGGAGCAAGTCTTTAAGACTTAATCACTAAGCTTGATCTTCCTTATTAACTTGGAGTGAATGCATTCCTTGTTATGAATCATCTTAAGTGTCTTCTTGATATAACAATTGCTGTCATTTCCATTCCTTTACATTTCCGCAACTAACTCTTTAACTATCTAACTATATTATTGTTGAGCTTTTAGATCCTTTGAGATTAACTATTCCGCATTATACTTGTTCTAACTTTTGTTCAAGTGTGTCTCCAAGTTTTTTCTCTCAACAATTGGTATCAGAGCCAAAGTGGTTGCTTTTTGAAAACGGAACTCTGATTTTTCAAAGAGCCTTCTATACCACTAAAGCTCATTTCTTCAAAACAAAAAAACAATTTCAAATGGCACAATCATTATCTATGAATGTTTCCAATAGTGTCGGTGGTTCTAACCGAGCCCCAATACTAGTCGCAAATGAATATCATCACTGGTCACAAAGAATGGAAAGGTACTTGAGAAGACTGGGTACAGATGTATGGCGATCCGTAGAAGAAGGACCACATGTTCCAGTCCTTACACCAGTCCAAACTGACGGCGCTGCAACCAGGCTAGGAGGAGGTCAACCAGCCATGAGTCGTCCCACCAAGGATGATCTCGATAAAATGGAAAATGATGCTGTTGCTTTTTATGAAATCTCCTGCGGAGTTGCTCCTGACAACTTCGATATTATCATAAGTTGCAAATCATCGAAAGAGATCTGGGATGTTCTCAAAAACCTGTACGAAGGCTCAGAACAAGCACAAGATAAGAAGCTTACTACCGCACTCAACGAGTTCAACAACTTCAAAGCTCATACTGGAGAAAGTTTGGAAGACTCCTTCAAAAGGTTCAACCTGATAGTCACCAAGTTATCCAATGCGGGCACCATCCGCAGTAACCATGAAATCAATCTTCAGTTTCTTAATGGTTTGGGTAGACATTGGACTACGGCCAAGATGATAGTCCAAGGCGATAGAAAGATTCACTCCCTGTCACTTTAGAAGCTCTATGGAGAGCTGCAAGCTCAAGAATCCACCGTACTCAAAGACTGTGCTGACTTCGGAGGACCACTTGCTATCATAGCACAAGCTCCACCGCAGTCACCTTACCCTTCCTCGTATGACACTCTACCGCAGTCATACGAAGCGGATTCTGAATATGATGATGAAGAAGATTTTCAGAAGGCTATTGCTCTGGTTAGCCAACAGTTCAACCGTCTACCACCTCCTTCCTTCCGCAAGAATCAGCAGTTTAACAAACCTCCATTCAACCGTAACTTCGGTTCTCAGAATAACCACTCTCGATTTCCCAAAAGTTCTCATCCACCACCGCAATCTCAGAATATTCAACCAAAGGAGGTACCGCAGTCTCCTCAAATCACTGACTCTGGTACTCCTTCAGAAGACAAGACTAATGTTGTAATTTGTCACAAATGCAACAAAGAGAATCACTTTGCACGAGATTGTAAGGCCAATGTAGTAAAAGACAGAGCATTCTACCTTAGAATGGCTCAAGAGTTGGAAGACAAAGAAAAAGCTGAAAAGGCAAGGGCATACGTGGCCCATGTCAAAAGAGACCATCAAGTCTGGTCATCCGGAGACGAAGATGAGGCCATCAGCAGTGTCAAAGGAAAAGGGAAAATCTGCATGCTGGCCACTACGGATGATGATGGGTCTACAATGTTGAACAAGAACTACTGCTACATGGCAAAGGATGGAACACTAAGCATCGTCGAACAGGTAAAACTCATGATCCAAACTCTAAACTATAGCATGCACGACTGTCAGCCTTACATAGATGATCTTAATGACACTTGTGTTGCCGTCCTTACAGACTATAATAAAGCCTTAGATGAGAAGAACATTGCGTCCCAAGAGATGTTCCACGTGAGAGGACGACTGGATAACAAAAGACTTAAGATGGCTATGTTTGAGAAGGACCTAGAGTTAGAAAAGGATGCAAGAATGTTAAGTGAAACCCAATTAGAGATAGCTTTGAACCAGAGAGATTTAGCTCAGAGAGAAATTGTACGCTTAAATCTCTTAATTGAAAAATTGTTTAATGAAAGTGAAGCTATAGAAAATTTGGTAAACAATGGAACCGTGGACAATACATACAATTGGGGTTGGTCAAATGGATATCCTACCTCAATGGATTCCTCACCCCGGTTCAACAAAGACAGACTGTATGTCCCTCCAGACCGAGAATTTCATTTCCCTGTCAATGACAAGACTTTTCCCGAAGATATTAAAACTCACTTCGGTAGACTGCACAACTTAAGCAATAATTGTGTCATTGAGGAAATTGTGCCGGAGGTTTCGGGTCACACATGTGATCAAATTCCTATCTGTGGCACCATCTATCCAAATTCTCAAACTTCATCCGTAGTTGATGAAGAGATTGTTGTTGAGGGCCCCGAAGTCTCAAAAGACTTTCCATCTCTATCCTCAGACCGCAGTGTCTCTCACTGTAGTCAAATGTCCCACAAATGTCCCACCAAAGTCTCATCTAAGACTTACTCAGCGGTAGTCAAGTCATCCCTACCGCAGTCATCAGTTCAAGGAACTGTAACTCTTCAGCCAATATTTCATGAACTACCTATAGAAACTTTTGAAGTAGGTCAATGTTCCCAAATTCCTGAATCCTCAAGTTCTTATGACTCAAGTCCGCGTTTTCAAAATCATTCTAAGAATTCCAGGAAACCGCAGTTGAACAACAATGACTGCGGTTCACCAAAATCTTTGGCAAAAAGGCTTTTAAAGAAGAAATCAGATCTCGCGGTACTAATAAACAAACTTTTTCAAAAAACAAGAAGCAAGTCAGATTTCCTAAATCCAAAAGTCCTAAAAAATTTGTTTTCTCTCACTACATTTCAAAAAACTCTTCTTTCAAGAAAACAAACAAAAAGGAAAGTTCAGTTTCAAAAGTCATTCCTACTCCTTCTGACACAACCCAAAAGGGTGTTCAATCTTTTCGAAACTATGTTTTTCAGGTCTATTCTTCAAATGATCCTAAATGGAAAGGTATTTTACCCACTCCAACACTTTTAAAGTCACGTCAAAATTTCAAATGGAAGGGTATCTTACCAAATCCATCAAAAAAAATTCAGAAATCTACACGTGCTAAAACCTTTCATAAACAGACTTTTTCAAAACCCAAAAACACTCGTGACAGGAATTACCCATCTCGGACCGGTAACAGATCCAAAACATCCTTAAAACCGCTGACCAATCACAGTGTTAGATCAAAAGACAAAATCTCCTTTTGTAAATGTCAGTGTAGTTGTCAAAAGGTTTTATCTCATGTCAAATCGAGTCAGAGTCAGAAACCTCGTATTTTTTCAAAAAATCACAACACTCCAAATCTACTCAAACACCCAGGACTAGGCTCAAAAGTTGACAAGAGACCTGTCCCTGCAACCTCGGACCATGCATCACTCAGAAACACATCAATTGTCCCAGGCTCCAAACTTGTTTGGATGCCTAAACTAACCGTGTAATTCTCAGGCTTTGTGCAAGGAGGAACAAGAAGAAGAGTGGTTAATTGACAGTGCCTGCTCCTTGCACATGACCGGAAGGTTAGAGTACCTTCGGGATTTCAGGCCTATATGCAATGGTGGAAATGTCACGTTTGGTAACAATGCAAACGGTGTCATCCGAGGTTACGGTGTTATCACTACGGGGAACTTTTCCATTCAGAAGGTTGCTTATGTAGAAAGCCTTAAACATAATCTCATCAGTGTTGGCCAACTATGTAAAGCAGGACATCATGTTGAATTTGATGATCAGTTTTGCTACGTAATGACGAGTGATAGAAACACTTGCCTGATCAAATCTCGATCCGAAGGTACCATGTACCCTTTGGATGTTTCTCTAATCATTGGTAAACCGCAATTGTGTTTCTTGTCCAAAGCTGTATCCGAAGTCAGCTGGCTATGGCACCGTAAGCTAGCTCATCTCAACCTCCGGTACATCAACAACTTAGTCACTGGAGAACTAGTCCGCGGTCTCCCTATTCTCAAATTTAGCAACGATACTCTCTGTCCGGCTTGTGAATGTGGTAAGCAGTCTAAAGCAAGTCACCCTCTGATAATGGACTCTTCTATTTCTGAACCACTGGAGCTATTGCACATTGATCTCTGCGGTCCATCAACCGTAGCCAGCCTCCACCATAAGAAGTATATACTGGTTATTGTTGATGACTATACACGCTTCACATGGGTCTTCTTCCTCGGACTCAAATCAGAGACACCGCAGATCTTCATCCACTTCATCAAAGAAATCGAACTTCAGATCAAGCTTCCAGTTAGACGCATCCGCGGTGATAATGGAACGGAGTTCACTAATCATCTTCTTAACAGTTTCTTGGTGTCCAAAGGCATTTCTCACAACTTCTCAGCACCCTACACACCGCAACAAAATGGTGTTGTAGAAAGAAGGAACCGCACACTGGTAGAAGCAGCCAGATCCATGCTTAACTTCGCCCAACTTCCTCTCTACTTCTGGGCTGAAGCAGTAGCAACCGCATGCTTTGTCCAAAACCGAAGTATCGTGTGCAAACGTCTCAATAAAACACCATATGAGGGCCTTAACAACCGCAAGCCCAATGTTCGCTTCTTTCATATTTTTGGGTGTAGATGCTTCGTGATCAACAACAGAGATCAGCTCAACAAGTTTGCACCGAAGTCCGACGAAGGCATATTCCTTGGTTACTCCACTAACAAGGTTGCTTATCGAGTGCTCATCAGGGGTACAAGGCTGATCATTGAAAGCTTCAATGTGAAATTTGATGATTCTCACATCCACGACGCCCCTCCATCCACTGAAACCACCGCAATCATGGAAAGTGACATTCCTGCCTCTTTAGGTCCCTTGAATCTCGTTGATGTCAACTATGAGGATCTTTTCGATCCTATTGAAACGGCGAAACTATCCGAAGTTCTTGTGTCACCCGCAGCTCAACAACAACATGCTGATGTTTCTGGACCATCTCTATCTGAAGTAGCCTCTCTCAATACTTCCACCTCTCCGGTTGAGGGGGAAAGATCTACTCCGGATCTAGCCGCAACCGTCGAGTTTCCAGTACTTGATGTTGTTGAAATTCCTGTCCGCAGAGAAGCATTACCATCAAACGTATCTTCAGATTCGGATGATGAACTCATAGAAAATATCGACACTAGAACTGATCCAAGGATTGTCACTCTCGCATCCGCAGTCCAGGGGGAACCTTCTCAGGTTCCAGAGGAACTCCTATCTGCAACCCAGGGGGAACCTCTCCCAACTGCTCAAGAAAATTCTGTTCCAATAGATCAAGATGACTCAGCAGGATGTTCTCAAGTCCAGGGGGAACTGTCATCTCCAACCGCAGATTCCTCTGACATTCAAGATATTCCCTCTACCGTAGCTGCTGATCATCTGCTGCCACGTCTTCATGTATGGACGAAAGACCACCCACCAGGTCAAATCATTGGGAACCCATCCGCAGGCATCCAGACTCAATCTTCCAAGGACCTATCTGATCACTGCCACTACGCAGCATTTATGTCCTCGGTAGAACCCAGAACGATCAAAGAAGCATTGCTTGAACCTGACTGGATAGCCGCAATGCAAGAAGAGCTTGAAGAATTTCAAAGAAATAAAGTTTGGCAGCTCGTTCCGAAGCCACGTGGTCACTCCATTGTTGGCACTAGATGGGTGTTCAAAAATAAGTTGGATGAATCTGGTGCGGTAGTCAGAAACAAGGCAAGGCTAGTTGCAAAGGGGTATAGTCAACTTGAAGGCATTGACTACGATGAAACGTATGCTCCGGTAGCACGCATGGAAGCTATCCGGATCTTTCTAGCATACGCAGCCCACAAAAACGTCAAGGTACACCAAATGGACGTTAAGAGTGCCTTTCTCAATGGGGAACTAAAAGAAGAGGTTTATCTTCAGCAACCTCCAGGCTTTGAAAATGTTGAATTCCCAGACCACTGCTACAAGCTTGAAAAGGCAGTCTACGGTCTGAAGCAAGCCCCAAGAGCATGGTATGAGACTCTTTCTGAATTTCTTGTCTCATCCGGGTACAAGAGAGGAGTGATTGATCCCACACTATTCAGAAAAGCAAATGGCGACCACCTCATGATGGTACAGATATATGTGGATGATATCATCTTCGGTTCGACTGATCAAGGCATGGTGGATGAATTTGCTAAGCTCATGACCAACAAGTTCAAAATGAGCATGAATAGAGAGATTAATTTCTTTCTAGGTCTTCAAGTGAAACAAGTACCGCAAGGCATATTCATTCATCAAGAAAAATACACCACTGAACTATTGAAGAAATATTCTATGGACAACTGTTCATCTGCTAAGGTCCCCATGGCCTTCGGTTATAAGATCTCTGTTGATCCCTCAGGCGAATCTGTGGATCACAAGACTTATAGAGGCATCATCGGTTCTTTGATGTACCTCACTGCAAGCAGGCCAGACATTGTCTTTGCAACTGGTGTATGTGCAAGGTATCAGGCTGACCCAAAAGTCTTACATATGACCGCAGCCAAACAGATACTACGGTACCTAAAAGGAAGCAAATCTCTTGGTCTATGGTACCCCGCAGGCAATGACTTCAGCCTGCAAGATTTCACAGATGCGGATCATGCCGGATGCAAGCTCGATCGAAAAAGCATTTCAGGAGGATGTCAATTCTTGGGTGAAAGACTAGTCAGCTGGTCCTCAAGAAAACAAAGTTGTGTCTCTCTATCAACTGCAGAAGCTGAGTATGTGGCCGCAGCCAGCTGTTGCTCTCAAGTCCTTTGGATGAAAACTCAACTAATGGACTACGGGTATAGAATGTTGCGGATACCGATCTATTATGACTCTGAAAGTGCTATTGCTATTTCTCACAATCCAATTCAGCACTCCAAGACTAAGCACATTGAACTACGGTATCATTTCATCAAAGACCACATCTTAAAAGGTAATATTGAACTCATCTTTGTCCCTTCTCATGAAGAGATTGCTGATGTGTTCACAAAAGCGCTCGATTCAACAAAGCTTAACATCTTTCTGCAAATGTTAGGAATGATGAATCCAGACCCGCAATTCTTTTTGAATTGTTAGCTACCGCAGACCATCCTTGGTCTCCGTTGCGGTTCTAACTGAGAATTACATGTGGTAGATGGTTTTGGTACCGCTGTCTAGGTACCGCAACCATATATCATACGTATCTCTCATGGGTCTTTATGGTCTGTTATTACTAATCTTTGTACAAGTGTTTTCCTCTCAGTTTCTCACTGCAGTATTTCCTTCTTCATCCGCAATGACGTTTCTCAACCGCAATGAAAGTTCCATCTGCGATGACGTTTCCAACTGCAATGAATTTTCCATCCGCGATCATCATGATAATTTCTCAACTGTTTTATCAACTCTTGAATCTTTGTGTGCTATTTAATGATCCTTCATTAAGTTAAACATTAAAGACAAAAAAACATTCTCTTTAGAAACGGTCACATTCTCTTTCTGAATAATCCTTGTTTCATACCTATTTTAGGGATGATGACAAAAAGAACGTTTTTCAATAAACTCATCCTTAATTTGTCCTTTCCTCTCCCCAATACGTCCCATCCGTTACAACTTCCTCTCCCATCACCCCCACGATCACCTGACGTATTGACATGCGTCTGACTTTACATTAAATGCAAAACCCCTTTTGGAAATCTCCCAAAATCTCTTCAAACCCGTTTTAATTATGTGTGGCTGAGATTTAATCCAATATTCATAGATTCCCCCCAAAACCCCAATCGACGTTTTACCCTATCCTTACCATTTACCTAGGGTTAAACACTTTTTCACCCCCCTTTATAAACCCATCTTTTTCCCCAACAATACTTTACGTTTTCTGAATATCGATTCTTTCTCCCAAATTCCTCAAAACCTTCAAAACTTTCAAGAACTCTGTTTTCTTCTCTCAAATCTTCAACAATGGTGAAATCAGGTGCATCAAAGAAGCAATCCAAGGCTTCAGGTTCTGTAAATCCAACAGGTTCCGACTCTTCAACAATCGCTTCAAGTAATTTCAGAGCAATATTTGAAGATCATCCTTCATATAATGCTCCCATCAAGCTTATGATCAAGTTTCTCAGGAACCACCCTCTGTTTGGTCCATTCGATGCATTTACAGACGTTGTTCCAGTTTCTACTCTATTCAAATGTGCATTCTCTGCATATCGCCCAATGGAAAACCCCCAAGAAGTTCACCTCAATCTCATGAACGATTCTTTGGTCATCTTGTCCAAAGAAAAGTTCTTAAATGCCATTAATCTTCTGGTTCACCCTTCCATCAAGATTTTCTCACCTTCAATGGCAGACGTTATATACGCACTCTACCAGATGGGGTATCAGAAACCAATTCGAGGGATTGGTGAGTTCAAAAAGAATCAGCTGCCTGCGGTATGGCAGTTTGTGTGTCATTTTGTCATCCGCTGCCTATCCGGCAGAACCGGAGGCATCGACAACATGGGACTGAAGCTACTGGAATTGGTATGGAGCATCTACACAGGCCACGACGTAAACTATGGACAAATCCTTTGGGACGACTTCCTCCAATACATTCCCAAAGAGCACCCAAGGGAGAACCCAACCGAGCTCACATTTGCACGGTTCTGGTCACTTTGCATCTCAGACTTACATGCGGATGCTGGAATAGACATGGGTAGTGACATCAACTTTTTCGTCACTAAGGATCTTAAAAGGTACAACCCTTCTTCTGATCAAACGATATTTGGACCGATCCGCAGACTCCCTACTCATATCCTTTCTTCTCTTGGTCTTGAGACTGCTGATGTCTCAGACCACATTGAGGCTACGGAGGGTATTGCCCCATACCCTCCTACCCCGCCTCTTCCATCCGCAGCCATTATCCCTGAGGGTACCGCGGTCCCCTCTTCCACTACACTATCCAATCTTTCTCAAAGAAGAAAGCAGTTGGCAACCAAGAAACAAAGAACACCCAAAAAGGATGCTCCTAAACGAACCGCACCCACCAAGAAACGCAAAACAAAACCTGCCCCAACCATATCTAGCAGTGATTCAGATGAGGATAGGCATCCAATCTCTATCCTCAAGAAAAGGAAAACAACCGATACCATTATCCATATGCGTGACCGAACCGATGTTGAAGCCTCTCAACAGGCTCCAGTAGTCCTTGGGGTGCCCGCACACCCATTCGACACCACCATCATTTTCCAGTCAGACTCAGAAAGTGAGTATGATTCTCAACTACGTGGAGACTCCCCCCAGTGCACTCCCAAGAGGACGACACTGGTTCACGCCCTAAGGTCTCCAGGGCTTCTCGACTGCATTTCTTTTCACCATAGGAGTTGCGCTCCATCCTTCTTTCTGTCACCCAAACACTACAAACACCTTCCCACCCGCAGGGCACTTCTTTCGCCCATGCCAGAACTGAGCAGAGGCCACACTTGACCACGGGTCAAGGAGACCGAGGAAGCTCAGGAAATCCTACTCTGCTTTCATCTTTTACATGTGGTTTAGGCACGGTGAGCACAAATATGCAAGGATCCGTGGACCCGAAGGACACTTCGGTGCGCTTTGAAGGATTTGACGATGATGCATCCAATGACTCTTGGTTACAGTACAATCCGGTAACTGAGTCAGACAAGAAGAAGTATGATGTGTTCCAAAGGGCTTTCCAAGCCCGCAAGGAACAACGAATCAAGCAGCAACAACAGAAAGAACAGGAGATCCAGTCCGTGGCTAGATATTGGGCAAATTCCATCAGCAATGCCAGTACCGTAGCCACCATTCAAAAAATTCAGAACTGGATGGATCAGATGGCTGAAACAATTTCAAAAGCTCAAGCTTCAGGTGCAGCCACAGGTACCTCCAAAGTTCCTCCTACTCCAACTCCCATTCCATCTCCCACTCCTACAGTCAATCCATCACAAGACGAAGAACCTGCAATCGAACTCAGTTCAGCTCCCACCTTCGGTCTTGATGATGAAGACATCCAAGAAGTAAACAAGCCAAGCCCTTATGATGATGACCTCATGATGTTTGAAGAAGAGGAGTCCAGCGGTTCTCAACATTCGACTTCCAAGCCTAAAGAGAAGAAGAAAAATAAGAAGAATGTTGTCACCCGGAAGGAGTTCATGAGCCTTCAAGCCAAAATCGATCAGATCTTAGCTGCGGTCCAACCTACTCAACCGCAACTTGAAGATACTCCAGGACCGCAATCACTGATTGAAAGAATAGAGCGTCTGGAAACAAGGGAACGCATGGCTGCTGAACGAATCTCTCTCAAAGTAGAGATGGGGATCCGGTCCCTTGACAATAACCGCAAGGCTGACCACAAGGACTTCATGGCTGCAGCGGAACGCCTCATCACTGAGGTGACCGCAATCAAAACGGATCTTCAAGCGGCCATCGCGAATCAAGCTTCTCAGTCTCAGAAATTGATAGATGAGACTCATACTGCTTATGAGTCCACTATCTCTGTTCTTCAAGCAACCATCAACAGACTGCAGAAATCCCTTTCCTCCAACTTCCATGGCCCTGAGATCCTCCAGCTCACCAAAGAAATCCACAAGTTGCTCTTCAGCTCCTCCACTCCAAACAACCAACATTTGGCAGAAGCTCTCAAAGCTCAGTTCCAAGAAGTCTTCAACAAGGTGGATGGACTTAAGCAATGGCTTGAGGAAGCATCGGGGTTGCATCCCTCAAGAGGGGGAAGTGATGAAGAACAAGAAGTCCATCACTCTGATACTTCTATTCATCAGAGTCCCCCCATCATCACTGAAAAAATTCCCACACCACCGCAACCATCTCAACATACTCCATCTCCTCACACTTCACCTCCAAAAGATACTCCCAAAAAGCCAGAGACTCCTCCACACTTCAAGAACTTGGCTGAAAACATGTCTTCTCCAAGCACCACAGACTCCCCTGCCACCGCTCAAAGGAAGCATGATTGGAAAGCATCCAAGCTGGCAGAGTTAATTTGGAGAGAATGCGGGTTTGACACCATGATGGATGAGTCCTTGATCAATTCTTGCATCAATCCGCACCGCAGGCTCCTAGACGAAGATTACAGACTGCACCTCACTTATGCTGAACCCCCTGCTGATGGATACTGGGATATACCAATTTCTCCAAATGCCAAGTACTTCACTGTATTTGAGCAGTTTGACCAAAGCCTTCCAGATCACAAGAGACTGCCAATGGAGTTTGAGAGACTTAGTCTTTTTCATGCTAAACATGCCTCCTCCATTGAAAACATATGGTCTAACGACAGACCATCCGCAGTCAAGAACTACAAAGTCAGGAAATTTATGAAGGCTGACTACATCCAGTATACCCTCACCAGAAGGGAGCATGACTACATCCGCACCCAGGCAGACTTTCCTTGTATGAATCTGGAAGAAATCTTCCTTATTGCCAGGGTGTTCCAAAACAAGTCAGAAAAGCACCCTAAAATGCAGATAGCGCTTGAAAAAGCCAACTCTTTTCTCAGGGATACGGTCTGTGACTTTGCCAAGATAGATGCGGATATCTACCCCACCATCCTCAAGAAGTTTGATCTCCCACCTTTTGAACCTGTTCCAATGCCTACCGAAGGCTTCCAAGAAAGATCTCTAGGCACAACAAACTACCCTGAACTTGGAGTCATATTCAAAAGGAAGACTGACAACGTCAAATATTTCATTCCTATGACTGCCATGCACCGCCTGACCAAGAAACAACTTGACATCTGTCGGACTGCAATTGAAAGATCGAAGCATACTACCGCAGAAGTCAAGTTCGAGATCACAAGAAGAATCACATGGTTGGAAAACGTCAGGAAGTTCTGGTGGTTTTTGATCAAGTTCCTCAAACTTGATAGCTGAACCGGAGTTAAAGAGGTCACTTAGGGGGAAATTGTTGAATCATAAAAGTGACCCTCTTGAACTCAGCTACCGCAACCATCTTTCTACCGCAACGGTTCAGCACCCGGAGTCAATCTTGTTCATCAGCAACCGGAGTCAGCTACCGCAGTCAACTTAGCTAGATTACTTTATTTGTCTTTTATGTAATACACTCTATTATCCAGTATGCCTTGCACGGCTGCTTATAGAGTTGTAATCTAGTGTAGTTTCGAAGTCTCTATAAATAGAGACTTACTCTCTTTGTATTCAAGACGGAAGAACCGATAACTTATGAATTCTATCTGAATGCACATTCTGAAGTTATCTCTCTATCTTTCTTCACTCATCTCTTCTTACTTAAATCTTATCATAGTTCTGCTGATCATAATCCCTCTTCGGAGCAAGTCTTTAAGACTTAATCACTAAGCTTGATCTTCCTTATTAACTTGGAGTGAATGCATTCCTTGTTATGAATCAGCTTAAGTGTCTTCTTGATATAACAATTGCTGTCATTTCCATTCCTTTACATTTCTGCAACTAACTCTTTAACTATCTGACTATATTATTGTTGAGCTTTTAGATCCTTTGAGATTAACTATTCTGCATTATATTTGTTCTAACTTTTGTTCAAGTGTGTCTCCAAGTTTTTTCTCTCAACAAAAGCTGGAAAGCCAGAGCTTTCCAGATGACATTGGAAGCCGCAAAGGATGCAGCGGATGTTGCTTTAGGTACCTTTCTTGTAAATGGATTGCCTGCCAATTTATTGTTTGATTCCGGAGCGAATTACTCCTTTATATCACATAAATTTGGTTAAAGACTAGCATTTCCTATAGAAAAACTTGATGATGCCCTAATTGTAGAAATTGCTAGTGGCAAATTCATACCTGTTAGCGATTGCATTAAGAATATCGTCATTGAATTGAATAGGAATAATTTCCACGAGGAGCTATTGCCTATTGAGTTAAACGGCTTCGACATAGTATTGGGAATGGATTGGCTTAACGCCAATGATGCAGAGATATTGTGCAAGAAAAAGATAGTGAGGGTAAACCCCCCTGGAAAAGAGTCCTTTATGGTATACGGAGATAAGCGCATAGTAAACTCTGGAATCATTTCCCTAATGAAAGCCAGAAAATGTTTATCTAAAGGATGCACCTCATACTTGGCATTCGTAATCGATGCTAAGAAGGAGAAAAAGGATATGCAAACTATACCAGTGGTGTGTGACTATCCGGAAGTTTTTCCCGAAAATCTTCCTGGATTGCCCCCTGATAGACAAGTGGAGTTTAGAATAGACTTGTTACCAGGAACAACACCAATAGAAAAAGCACCATATCGATTAGCACCGACGGAGATGAAGGAGCTTATGACGCAACTTCAGGAGTTGTTGGACAACAGTTTCATTAGACCTAGTTCATTACCCTGGGGAGCTCCGGTGTTATTCGTAAAGAAGAAAGATGGGAGCATGAGAATGTGCATAGATTACAGAGAGCTGAATAAGGCAACAATAAAGAACAAGTACCCGTTGCCAAGGATTGATGACCTGTTCGATCAGCTGCAAGGTTCGAGCTATTTCTCGAAGATCGATCTTAGGTCAGGATATCATCAGCTAAAGGTGAGAGAGCAGGATATTGAGAAGACTGCATTCAGAACAACATATGGACACTACGAGTTTTTGGTTATGTCGTTTGGACTAAACAACGCTCCAGCAACATTCATGGATTTGATGAATATGGTTTGTAAACCATTCCTTGATAAATCTGTGATAGTGTTCATAGATGATATTTTGATTTATTCAAAAAGCAAGCAGGAGCATGACAAGCATCTGCGAGAAGTGTTAGAAGTTCTGAAAAAGGAGAAATTGTATGCAAAGTTCTCAAAATGTGATTTTTGGATTCAAGAAGTCCAATTTTTGGGTCATGTGGTTAACCAAGAAGGGATTATGGTTGACCCAACTAAGATTGAAGCTATAATAAAATGGAAACAACCGAAAAGTCCCACAGAGATTCGAAGCTTTTTGGGATTAGCCGGATATTACCGAAGATTTATCCAAGGCTTTTCTTCGATAGCTGCTCCATTGTCAGCTTTGACCCATAAGGGAGCTACTTATACTTGGAGTGAGAAGCATAAGGAAGCTTTTGAGAAGTTAAAGAAGAAATTGTGTGAAGCACCGATCCTTTCTTTACCTGATGGAGTTGAAGACTTCGCAGTTTATAGCGATGCATCTAGAGTTGGGTTAGGTTGTGTTCTGACCCAAAGGGATAAGGTGATAGCATATGCATCGAGACAACTGAAAGAACATGAAAAGAACTACCCCACTCATGATTTGGAGTTGGCAGCAGTAGTATTTGCCCTAAAGATATGGAGGCATTATCTTTATGGCACTAAATGCAAACTTTTCACTGATCATAAGAGTCTTCAATATCTCTTTTAATAAGAAGTAATTGAATATGAGACAACGACGCTGGCTAGAGTTGCTTAAAAATTACGATTGTGTAATCCTTTACCACTCTGGTAAAGCAAATGTTGTAGCCGATGCTTTAAGCAGAAAAATGATCCTTGAAAAGAAAAGGCCGAGAGCATTAAGAATCGAAGTTGTCTCAACGATTGTAGAAAGTATCAAGAAAGCTCAAATAGAAGCTTTAGAGAAAAATGACCGAAAGGAAGAACGTTTGGGCAAACAGTTAGTGTTCGATACAAACGGTCAAGGACTGAAGGTATTCCAGATAGGATTTGGGTACATAAGACGGGAGGAATAAGAGATCTTCTGATGGAAGAAGCTCACAAATACCATGTACTCGATTCATCCCGGCAGCACGAAAATGTATAGGGATCTAAAACCCTACTACTGGTGGCCGACGATGAAGCTCGATGTTGCAAAATATGTGACCGAGTGTGTGACATGTGCGAGGGTTAAGGCACAACATCAGAAACCGTATGGGAGTTGAGAACCTTTACCTGTACCCATGGGTAAATGGGAAGACATTACCATGGATTTTGTAACTAAACTGCCCAGAACGAAGAGCGGTCACGACATGATTTGGGTGGTCGTTGATCGATTTACAAAAAAGTGCACACTTCATAGCTGCCAATGAAAAATGGTCTATGGATAAACTTGCAAATGCCTACGTGAAGGAGATAGTGAGACTTCACGGTGTTGTTTAATGATTGTATCAGATCGTGATAGTCGTTTCACGTCGAGGGTTTGGAAAAGTCTACAAGAGGAATTGGGTACGAAATTGTATCTAAGTACAGCTTACCATCCGCAAACCGATGGTCAGAGCGAACGAACGATTCAAACATTGGAGGATATGCTACGAGCATGTACCCTGGAATTCCAAGGTAACTTGGATGAACATTTACCTCAAGTAGAATTTTCCTACAATAACAGTTTCCACTCGAGCATCAAGATTGCACCTTATCACGCTGTGTATGGACAAAAGTGTCGAACGCCGTCATGTTGGCTTGAAGCTAGGGAAAACCAGTTTATGGGACCCGAGATAGTTCATCAGACTGCTGAAAAGCTGAAAGTGATTAGGGAAAGGATGTTAGCAGCTCAGGATCGCCAAAAGAGCTATGCTGACAAGAAAAGACAACCGATAACATTCGAAGTTGGAGATTCGGTTTTACTTAAAGTCTCGTCGTGAAGGGACTTATAAGATTTGGTAAAAGAGGAAAGTTGAGTCCAAGGTTTATTGGACCGTTTAAAGTTCTTCAGAGGATTGGGAATCAAGTTTACAAGCTAGAACTACTAGAAGAACTAGATGGTACTCATAACACTTTCCATGTGTGTTATTTAAGGAAGTTCACGGGAGAAGTTCCCGACATAATTCCAATTTTTGAATTAAGGTTGGATGAAAACAAGAGGTTAATTGAAGTACCGAAGGCAATCGTTGACCGTAAGACTAAGAAGTTGCGACATAAGATGGTCGATTTAGTGCTTGTGCGATGGAAACATACGAATGGGCCAAATCTCACCTGGGAAACGGAGAGTGACATGATGAGTCGCTATCCGCATTTGTTTGCTGATGTATGATTCCGGGGACGGAATCATCCTAAGGGGGAGAGAATTGTAACGCTCGTATTTCTAGGCTAGGCATTAATGATGATGTAATAGTCTAGGCCAACCTTTGTAACTTGTTTTGAAATAAAAAGATGTATTATTTGATTATTATGTGTTTTATACCTAATTATTAAGATTTAATGAATTAAGGATAAAAATAAGCGTCGAAAATAAATGTTAGATTAACCCAATATCTATGAAGAAAGTTGTAGTGGTCGAAACAAAGATTCCGGAGATATAAAGAATACTGAAATCCGAGTTATAACGAAGAAGTTATGACATGTCGAAGTTTCACGACAGAACCGACACGATGCTGTGTGACGTAAAAAGTGAATTTACGATAAAGTACTTTTTAGCCTTAGCAATCTAAACGAAAGTTGTAGTGTTCGTTAAACCGAGAGCGTACATAAAAAGAACGCTCAAATCTGACTCCGTATGAGAAAACATCCTGGTTTCATCGAAAAAGATTATTTTAAGGGACGAAGTGCTGTCCAATCACCGTCTTATCAGGTGAGTGTGTAGCGACTTTCGTCATACACATAGATATGAAGTGTTCTTTTTATAAAATATGTGCTATGTGTAATTATATTGATTATTTATTCGAGATGGGTGTTGAATAGATGTTTTATACAAGTTTTAAACTGTATATGTATTTTTATCTACAAATATGTTGGGTAAAATATCGGTAGATGAAATAGTTGATGTGTGTTAAAATGATGAGAGGCCTTGATGTTGTTGTTGTTGTTGTTGTTGTTGTTGTTGTCATCTAGCGGAGTATAGATGACGACCACGGATCTTTCTAGACAGTCCGGTGGAACGCTAGCAGGCTCGCAACCTGTAGGTGTTGGTGAACTATATGTTCGCTGGTGTAATCCATCCACCTCATGGTTGCCTTATTTGACATAAATTGTTGAGGAATCCCTAAAGCAGTGTTGTCACCCCGATGAAAATCCTTAGGCTAGGTCCCTTCTGATAGGTGTTTAGGGACGTAAAGTGAGGATAACGGGAACGGGTAATCAGGGTTATTGTTGGTTGATGAAATTAATAAATTTATTGTTGGTTGATGAAATTAATAAATTTATTTATTGTGGGTTGAAAACCCTATATGCTCACCAGGCTCCCAAGCCTGACCCACTCAGCTTTTTATTTTACAGGTAATGGACCCAGAGCATATTTGGATGATGAAGAGGGATTTTTGGATTATAGGCCAGTAGATGTAAATGACTGTTGTATCGGAACATGACATCCCGAGGTTTTGTATGAAATGAAAATACATTTCTTTAAGAAATGCTTTGATAAATATATTTTTTATCATATTTTGTTTTGGGACAAATTCTGCATATTTTATTGGAAAGATTACTCTGATTTTATTTTAAAAGCATAAACTAAATCGGTCTTTTCTGGCCGAGAAATTGGGGATGTCACATATCGACCGAGCTCAAGTAAGTTTTCCCAAAATACCCGCACATGTTTTGTGTTATGATTTGAATTGAGAATCTGTATATCGCATGCTAGATTAGGGCCAAGGATCTACTCATGATTTGCATGATAGAATGCTAGGAGAGATGCCTTTATATGCCTACTATATGAGCTTGTAGACTTGCATGCTAGTACTGATCAGTCAGTGATAGGATGGCCTGTTTAGGTTATGCCTTGATTCCGATTATTCAATGCTCAAATGTTGCTTGCTTTGTGCTTTTAGGATTTCCCATTAACATTAGCTAACTAGTAAGCGAATACGCAAAATTACATATCATTGAAATCATATAATTTTAGAAGGTTAGGTTTAACCCTATTGTGCAGCTCTTGTTTGAGTCCAGCCGTTGTAGGGTGAGACCTTTCATTCGAAGAATTATCTGGTGTCGGTGGTATTTAATTGTATTTGTAAGCAAGTTAGAGGGTGGTAGGGGGAGTTCCTTCTGCGGCTGATGGCAGAGAGTGGTGTGGTGGTAGCTCTAGGAAAACCTAGGAGATGATTCGGTGTCGGGAGCCTTGTTTTTTTGAAGGCTGTTTGGATTGATAGGGAAGTAACTTGGAGGATTTGGAGCAATTCTTGAGGAAAGTACGGATAGATGTGGAAGGTAGTATGGGCCCGTAATACTGTAAGCACAGAATTCGTACTCGATTCAAGGAGATTCACGAAGATACTAGGAAGCTTGTAGACTATGGGATTTTTCGAGTATGTTCTAATGGTTTATATGGTCTATAATCGAGGAGGTTCTGGTAGCGGATCTGGTGCCGCTGATGGTTCGAGTTCGGGCTCTAGAGTCGGGTTTATGGATGATCAGATGGGGGAGTTCATTTCAGCAGAGATTACCCATAATATTCTTGAGCAGACTTTTGTGATCTTTGGCACGGTCAAGGAGGGTATCTTGGAGATTCTGGATGAGCACTTGGGCGCTTTTCGTTCTAAGATGGTGTTGATGATTGGAGCTCGCACTTTGACTTTCCGAGAGTGTTAGGCATGCGGGGCTCCAGAGTTATTCGAGAAGATGGACTCGGTTGTGAGCAGGGGTTGGTTAGCAGATGTCATGAATGCCTTCCGGACTAGCTGTTGCCCCGAGGGGGAAAAGGTCATACTTGCTTCCTGTCTTCTGAAAGATAGAGCTTGAGATTATTAGCAGGAGTTTTGGCATGCCTTGGGAGGCGAGGCGGTTGAGTCTATGACTTGGGAGGATTTCATGACGAGGTTTCGGGATGAGTTTGCACCGGTGATTGAGGTTCAGCGGTTGGTGAAGGAGTTTCAGGACCATCGCCAGAATACTAAGACGGTGGCGGAGATCACCGCTATGTTCCGTGAGAGGGTGTTGTTGGTTCCGCAGTACGTGGAAGACGAGGAGATGAAGAAGGCGTGATATCATGATATGCTGAGGAGTGATATCAGACAGCTTGTGGGTATATCTAGTTGTAGTACATTGGAGGACATGGTGGCGAGATCCATAGAGAGGGAGATAGATTTCGAGATGGAGAAGAAGAGGAAGCCATATCTAGTTCAGGGTTCTGACGGTTCGGCCAAGAGGCCCAAGGTGTTTGATTTGAGATCGAAGGGCCAGCATGGTCGGGACCGCTATGGTAAGTGCGGCAAGTCGCACGACAGAGCTTGCAGAGGTGGTGGTTCAGGTTGCTACAAGTGCGGCAAGACTGGGCATTTTAGTCGGTATTATATAGCCACCACCCAAGGATCGAGTCTGATTTGCTTCCATTGCAATCGGAGGTGCCATAAAAGACCGATTTTCTGAGTTTAGCAGCAGCAGGACCAGTTGTACAGCCGCTCCGGTGACCTTGCGGATTACGGATAGCCGCCAGGGAAAGGAGGATGCACCTGTTGTGAGGAGCTGGGCATTTCAGCTGACAACTGAGGAGGCTCGTGCAGCATTGGACATGGTGATGGGTATGTATCTTATCCTTACACTTTATGTATGTTGAATTTCCTGCTTATATCTGTGTGTTTTGTGTTGAGGATCGTTCCTTATGAACGGTATCTCTGCTTTGGTATTGTTTGATTCGGGGTCTACCCGATCCTTTGTATCTCTTGCACTCGGCAAGAGGTTTGTCGATACTCCGGGGGAGCTGGATTGTCCATTAGAGGTTCAGATTACTGATGATTGTCCTGTGCGAGTATCTAGGGTAAATTGGGGTTGTGTCTAGGAATTGTTCAGTGAGCAGTATCCGATTGATTATGTTCATGTTCCCCTGCGTGAGAGCAAGGTTATTGTAGGGATGGATTGGTTGAGCCCCAATGGGGCAATGATTGTTTGCGAGCAGCAGTTGGTATGTATTCGGACCCCAAGTGGGGGAGAGTTGGTGATTCAGGGAGAGGGTGTTCAGCATGGTCCGGTTCTACGTTCAGCAGCTAGGGCCAGATGCTATCTTCAGCAGGGTTGTTCTGGATTTGTCCCCTATGTTATGCATACCTAGGAGAAGGGTAAGGCGATTGTGGATGATGTACCGATTGTTCGGGAGTACCCAGATGCATTCCTGGAGGATTTGCCTAGAGTGCTTCTAGAGAGGCAGCTAGAGTTTTGGATGGACTTGGTTCCTGGTGCGGCTCTAATACCCAAGCCATCTTATTGATTAGCACCTTCAGAGATACAGGAGTTGTCTAGCCAGCTGCAGGAGCTGTTAAACAAGGGATTTATTCGGCCGAGTAGTTCGCCATAGGGAGCGCCAATCTTGTTCATGAGGAAGAAGGATGGGTTGCATCGGATGTGTATCGGCTACCGGGAGTTGAATAAGCTAACGGAGAAGAACCGTTACCTACTCCGAGGATCGATGATTTATTTGACCCCCTTCAAGGTACATCTTGGTTTTCTAAGATAGCGGTTCCAACCGGATTGTGTTGCGGATGTTGTGGTATATTGTGATGCGTCAATCACAGGTTTGGGAGCAGTGTTGATGTAGCGAGGTCATGTGATTGCTTACGCTTCGAGGCACCTGAAGCCTCATGAGGCGAATTACCCTACGCACGATTTGGAGTTGGGACCTTTGGTATTTGACTTCAACATTTGGCGACATTACCTCTATTGGGTCTGATGTACTATCTACACGGATCACAAGAGCCTGAGGTATTTAATGGATCAACCGAATATGAATATGAGGCAGCGTAGATGGTTCTATGTGGTGAAGGATTATGATTATGAGATCCTTTATCACCCAGGAAAGCCCAACATGGTGGCCGACGCTCTCAACTGCAAGCCGGTCGCGACTCCGATTAGGGATATGTGTTTGAGGATGAAAATGATTACCCCACTTTTAGAACAGATTCGAGAGGCCTAGTTTGAGGCTATGAAGGAAGAGCACCGGAAGAGTGAATGCCTAGTGGGGCAGGTGGCTTCCTTCGATTATGATAGTCGGGGATTATTAACCCTTCACTAGAGAGTGTGGGTTCCATATTGGGGTGGTGTGTTGCAGGTATTGATGGAGGAGGCGCATAAGTCGAGATTCTCTATTCATCCCGGCGCGACAAAGATGTATAAGGATCTCCGGCCCGACTATTGGTGGTCATGCATGAAGCGAGATGTGGCCTGGTATCTGGAGAGGTGCTTGACTTGTAGGAAAGTCAAGGCCGAGCATCAGCGACCCCACGGCAAAATGGAGCCGATGGAAGTTCCCATTTGGAAATGGGAAGAGATTACAATGGATTTTATCACGAAGTTGCCTTGGATGGTGCGCAGAGTGGATTCGATATGGTTCATCATGGATCGAATGACCAAGAGTGTGCATTTCTTTCCGATTCAGGAGAGTATTTCGGCGAAGAAGTTGGCCGATATCTACATTCGGGAGGTAGTGGTACGACATGGAGTGCTAGTTTTTGTGGTCTCTGATATGGATGTTCGGTTTACTTCCAGGTTCTAGAAGAGATTCGACAAGGAGTTGGGCACTCACTTCAGCACAACTTTCCACCCGCAGACTGATGGTCAGAGTGAGCGGACTATCAAGAAATTGGAGGACATGTTGTGGGCATGTGTACTGGATTTTGGTGGTCGTTTGGATACGTATCTTCCTTTGTCGGAATTTTCGTATAACAACATTTATCATGCCATCATTGATCGGCCTCCTTTTGAGATGCTCTACAGGAGGAAGTGTAGGAACCCGATATGTTCGGGAGAGGTCGGTCAGCGATTCATGGGGAGTACCAAGGTGGTACTCAAGACGAAGGAATTGATTCAGCAGGTCCGCGGCAGACTTTAGACAACACAAAGTCGAAAAAAGAGCTACGCAGACACACGTCGGTCAGATTTGGAGTTTTAGGTTGGAGATAAGGTACTCCTGAAGGTTTCACCTTGGAAAGGTGTCATCCGATTCAGGAAACAGTGCAATTATGGCCCCAGGTACATAGGTCATTTCATGGTTTTAGCCCGGGTGGGCAGGGTGGCGTATCGTTTGGAACTGCCGGAGGAGCTCAGACGGATTCATAGCACTTTTCATGTCTCTCAGCTGTGGAAGTGTTTTTTGATGATTCCGCAGTGGTTCCCTTGGAGGACATTCAGGTAGATGATTGCCTGAATTATATAGAGAGGCCAGTGGCGATCCTAGAAAAGAGAACGAAGACTCTACGAAACAAGGTGGTGGATATGGTGAAGGTGCAGTGGCAGCACTGGAAAGGTTCTGAATGGATGTGGGAGCTTGAGGACGAGATGCGAGAGCAATTCCCAGAGTTATTTACGGAAACAGACTTTGAGGACGAAGTCTAATTCAAGTGGGGAAGAATTATAACACCCGATTCAAGATACTTTTCATTTTTTACCCTTGGTGTGTATATTGTTTACATATTTCGTCCCAAGGGGGCATTATTGCCATTTCCAGAAAAGGTGGTGGTATGCTGGGCGTACTCCTCATGCGCTAGGCGTACGCACCTAGGGGATAAACCCTAATTTTTAGGGTTTGGACCCTATTTAAGCAACACTATAACCCATGATTCCCTCATTTCTTACCTCCATTACCCTTTGAGCCTCATTTCGAAACCCTAGCCCCTCTAGAGAAGATTTGACGCTCTTTGTGTGTGTTTTAGTGTGTAGTGGTGAGCTTTGAGGAATAAGAGATTTGAAGAAGGAGCTTTGATCAAGGGAGAGCTTGTAGATCCAGATTCTATGTAACACCGTAAATTCCAAGATAAATTTTTCATTTAAAAATCACATAATTCTCACAACACCTTTTACAAAAAAAAAAGCTCATTTATTGAATTGATAAATTGCAACTCCATAATTGTTTGATTAAAATCCAGGATCTTCAACAAAAACATAACTCTTTCACTGGTGTGTACAATCAAGTCGGTGCCTTCCCGCGATCCTGAGAGAAACCTGAAACACATAACACGGTAAGCACGAATCTTAGTGAGTTCCCCAAAATACCACACACACAGCTCATTAGCCACTCGAGGCTATATCACTGTAAGACCCTCCAGTCAATGTGTCTCAGTGGGACCCTCTGGTCCGGTCTGTAAAGCTCTGCATAACATAAATCACAAACACATAATGCACAACATAAAACATAAGGCAGGATAACATAATACTCAATGTAAGCACATAAGACCCTCCGGTCACACATAAGTACCACTCTAGGTAATGTATAGTGAGAAGACTCACCTTGCGAGCAAGCAAGCAAATATCCTCGAACTCGAATCTCGAACTAGCCACCGCCTAACAGATAGGGTAAATATCTCTAATTAATACTCGATTCTCAACTCTAAGTAACCACATGTTATTCTTCTCTCTCTAACTCTCGAATTAGGTAAAAGACCATTTTACCCCTCCATGGTCTCCATTACTCATGTTGACCAAACCCTAAAGTCAACAGAAGTCAAACTCGAGTCAACAGTCCATGTTTGACCCGACTCGTCGAGTGCACACTTGCAACTCGTCGAGTCCCCTCATTCCTCAGAAGGCTCAAGAAAGTCCAGCTCAACTCGTCGAGTTGACCCCCAACTCGCCGAGTTATCGCACAATAAAACCCATCGGGACAAACCCTCACCGACTCGTCAGGTCAGGTCATGGACTCAGCGAGTTCCTTCGATCAGATTCTTCATTCAGACGATTTAAGGCAGATCCATCACTCCAAACACTAGATCTACCATCCTAAGGGTCGATTGTCACGTAAAGCTGCAAGCTTTACGTTTAAACATGGCATATAAGACTCATAATGCCATTACATGCTCCCACAAGGGCTAGATGCACAAAAGCTAGACTCTAGCTCAATAAAGCTTGGATCTTTGGACTCTCAAGTCCTTCTACAGTCCAGATCTGAGGTTTCAAACTCATGATATGCTCAAATAACTCATTGCCAAGAATGGATGGAAGAAAACCCTCAAAATCTCCCTAAACTAAGATCTCACAAAGGAAAGGTCAAGATAGGAGCTTTTTACCTTTGCACTGAAGCTCGCCACTGAGGAACTCTGGATCTACAGCCCCTCCTTGATCAAACACACCAAGCTCTCCAAATCTCCTTCAAAGGATGCACAAAACCACCCAAATTAGCTCCTCACTCACTCTCTAGCTCTAATGGCAATTAGGGTTTGGTCTCAGGGGTGTATGGTAACTGGTGAGGCACAAATGGGGCTATAAGTTCCCTTATATAGGCCCCAAGCCCGGGAAATTAGGGTTTCACTGCCCAGCACCTACTCGGCGAGTCGACTCACTGACTCGTCGAGTCCATTCATTAAAGTCATGCGGACAACCCGACTCTACTCGACGAGTTGGACTCACAACTCGCCGAGTCACTTCATGAATCTCAATGTTAAACACACATTAATGCACCTGAAAATCCAGATGTTACATTCTACTCATCATTTCCAACTTCATTGAGGTATAAAGCTTGGAACTTGCTCATTGTATGCTTAGATCTAGTCTTTATGGGGTTTTGATCATTTTTGGTCCCATGAATGAGATCTAGTGGGAATTCTTTCACTCCATTAGTTGGGAGTTGCTTCTCTTGATGTTTCTGAGGTCCCTAGTCCATAAAGTTAGCATCTTGATGGTTATGGATCAACCATGCATGTGTTTATGTCCATTTCGTGAAAGTAGAATGCTAAATATAGGGTTTGAGTTCATTTGAGCCATGCAAAGGCTCCAAGTTGACGAATTTATGAGTTAAGATGTTCCAAAAGGCTTGGATCTGAAGTTTGGACGTCTGGTTGCAAGCATTATTTGCTTAAAGGAAAAAGTGCTTAATGGGCACATACGTTGGGCGTACGCAAGCTCCAGCGTACGGTACGCATACGCGTTCGAATCTCCAATCAGGCACGCGACCTAGTTCCCCGGGCGTACGTGTGGTATGCGCAACATAATAAGCCTGGTCTTGGGCTTTGCGGTTTTGGGCCATATTTGGACTACTAGGGTTTTGGGCCTTGTTGAGCCATTAGCCTTGCTGAATTTGGGCCTTTTTTGGATTTAGTCCCATTTTGGGCTTTAGGTAACCTTTAGGAATTGGGTCACTATTCGGCTTTTGGTGCCATTTAAGTTGGGCCTTAGATTGTGGGCCAAGAGAGGAAAGGGTAAAATAGTCTTTTACCCTGGGTGTTGGACCAATGAACTAGATTACCGGTCATGGATTATGACCCAATTATTAATTGGGATTTTATTTGGTTGGTTAGTGCGGGGATTCTCCGGTTCAGCAGCCCGAACATATATTGACTGACAGCAGACTGAATTTAGTTTGCTCACTATATTGTAGGACACTAGGATATGTTAGGTGCTTGTTGTCTTTGTGACTCCTGTTGTATGTGTTGTATGCATGTTTTCCTGTTTGCTATATGTATGTGGGGTGAAATAGACCCGATACAACATTGTGCTGACACATGAGTTGAAATAGACTCGGGGGTGAAATAGACCCGGCACAATCTTGAGCTGGCATATGAGTTGAAATAGACTCGGGGTGAAATCAATCCAGCGCAACCTTGAGCTGGCATATGAGTTGAAATAGACTTGAGGGTGAAATAGACGTGGGGGTGAAATAGACCCGGCACAGCCTTGAGCTGGAATATATGTATGGTATGCGGTATTTTGGGGAACACACTAAGCTTCGTGCTTTCGGTTTTAAGTTAATTTTTCAGGTACTTTCGGATCGAAGGGGAAGAGCTCAGGATGATCGCATTGCACACACCATGATTTTTAAGGTACTTCTGGAACCTTTTGATTTGCACATAGTTTTGGATGGTTTTCAAACTTTAAAATGCTATGGTTTTAAAAAAACATTCGAGTGTTAACCCACATTTAACAAAAATCGGTCCTACAAAAAACATTTACAAATTTAAAACATTGGGTGTTACCAGTAAGCATCAATACAACCATAGCAAGCAAATAAAAATTATATCAATACAATTAACTTCTAAATTCCATCTATCATCCTCTCTTCTTAAGTGTAACCTGATATACATGTCATTAAAAAGAGATACGTAAGATAATAATGTCTCGTGAGCTACGTGGGTTTGTGATCCAAAACATTTATCACATTTTCATCAAAAACATTTCATCTTTTCAAAACATATTTCAAATAGACATTTTTCCACATTCCATTTTATATCAATACATTTCATTAGTCTTAACATAATTCAAAACACATTTCTTTTCACGTTCCATTCCTTATTTCATTAAGGGCTAATTCTGGTGTTAAACCGTTGCCATTTTTATACTTAGGGTCTACGTCCAATAAAGGAACCACTCCTAAGTCTATACCAAGGTGGAAAGATCAAATAAATCTACCAAGGCATCATTTCCATTAGGACATCTACTTCACGAAGGGGAAGGTACCACCCCAGTAGATTCCATTAGTACCTCTTATGAGGTATCATGGCCCGGGCAGTTTTCATTTCATTACTTTCCAATTCTTTTCATTACTTTCCAATTCTTTTTCATTACTTTCCATTTCTTTTCATTACTTTACATTTCTTATCATTACTTTCCATGCTTTACACATTTCATACATAAGTATCATAAACTCATTTCAAAAGTAAAGCATCTATATTTAAAACATTTTAAAAACATTGGATCTTCCAAAACATTCTTTTCTTTCAAAAACATTCTTGCCTTCAAGGCACTATATAAAAATACCCTTTCCAAAAACATTTGACACTTTCATTTCAAAACATTTCATATATCAAACAATAGTGTTTCATTATCATAAAACCATTTTTTTCCATGTACCCCAAAGTGGGAAAATGCCAACACGTACTCACCTCAATCACACGTAGGTTAGCTAGTGCTTTTCTACTTCCTTTCCATAAAGAAATCCTCTTCAAACACTACCTATAACATATATGGACATAAGTCATTAAAATGACCAAAATACCCCTCAAGGGTTACATTACTAAACTTTAATGCTTCAAACTATTCCTTATGAAAAACTATGAACATAGGTAAAAACCGCGCGTAAATCCGAATTTGTATGCAAAATTTATGAAGAATATAAGAAAATCTTCAATCAGAGACTTCCACTGGCCGTGGAAATTAAGGCATGAATTTCCACGAGCCGTGTTTTAATGTCTGGACACACCCAAAACTCGATTTTTCTCAAAATAACACCCGACTTTGCATAGTTCTTGAAGACCCTTTTTTAAATCACTTTGTACCATTTATTTAGGTTCTCACGCATGATTAGGAGGTGTTTTATCATCCTAAAACACCCCACTTAATTCATTAAGTTCTCATTGAAACCATTTAAGAATATATTGGTTCTCAAATTCCATAAGAAGGGTTTACTAATCTATTGTTCACTTGAATATTCCAAAGCTCACAATTCTTGTTCCCAAGTTACTGAACACTCGTATAAATGTTTTAAGCACATGAAATCATAACCAAACTCATTGTAAATATCTAATTTGACTATGGAATCCCCAATTCCATTCCATGTTCCCAAATTACCCTTTTGGCCAAAACAATCACTAGAGTTAGAACCTTACTAGTATCCCTTCATGTTTGTGTTCCAATATCATCTCTAGAGTGTCAATTCATGTTTATGAATGTCATTAACTACTTAGATGTCAATCACCATGTAGTTATGTATAGATTTCCCAAAATGCCCTTATGGTCAAATATTCCATAAATTCAACTAAGCATCATTCAAGTACTCATGTTTTTGCATTCAAATCATGTTATTAGTATCAAATCATGTTTATGAGTATCATATACTCATCAAATGCTCATATTCAAAGGATTCCACTATTTCATCATAATTTCCCCAAAACCATCCAAATCCAATGTTTGTGCAACATTCTCCCGTCATAGATATGTTTGATCATTCTAATTGTATTCACTGCCATCAAACATCATCTAGGTCATTGAATCCATTCCAATCTAACATATAAATATGAAATCCCTAATTCGAATTTCTAGGTTTCATGAGGGTTTTCACCCAAATCCTCAAATCCATCAATGGGATGATTGGATTGAAATTGGGATCATCAAAACAACTCAAGGGAGGTTAGAAAACCAAACCCTAACCATCATAACAATCAAAAATCAACATTGGGGTTTCCCGCAAGTCATGAATTCAAATTTGAGAGCTAGAGGAGAAGAGATTCTACCTTAATAAGCCTTTGATTCATCTTCCTTTTACTTGGACAATCAAATCTCCACTTGAATCAACCCTAGGAGCTCTTGAGAATCAAAAATCACCATTTCCCTCTTCCTTTCTCCCAATTACGTTCTTCCCAATCAAATGGGAGAGAAGGCCCATTAACTAGCTTTGAACTTTCCCAACTTGCCACTTTTGGTCCCTCCTTGCAAAAGATCTTTCAAGATAACTCCAAACTAACTTATAAGCTTCAATAAATTCCCAAAATGGTCCTTCTCCATCCTAATCTTCACAAACTTAGTCCAAGTTATTAAGTTGGTCAAATATCTAGTCAAACCTAAGTTTCACTCGATTGTCACAAATGGCCCTTAAACTTTTAAAATGTTATTATTTTCATTTCTAGCTTTCTAAACTTCATATCAATTAATGATACGACTAATATTTGATGATTTAACTATATAAATCATCTTTCATTTATTTACTTTATTAATTTAAGAACCAAGTCTTAAATTTTAAGATGTTACAATTATTTACTCCTTAAAAGGATTCCGTCCTCGGGATTACATTGAGATCCATCTCATTAGAATTTCATCTCTTAAATTTTCAATTTCCTCAATGGTTACATAACCTTGGTAATTTGAAACAATTACAATCCGCCTAATAATCAATAACACATATTTAGGGGTTATTATACCTCTTGCACACTTTTACCCTTTTGTCCCCTTTTTGAACTTTTAACAAATTACTCTAACAATAATATCAATTATTTTAAGACATATAGTCTTATAATGTTCCAATAAACTTAAGGCATGCATGAAGTCTTATCGGTTCCTTCTAAACCTTTAAGCCATCATTTGTGTATTTCCTTACTTGGGTTCAAATTTTCGTAAGCATGTCCCTTTATGCTCAAGCACATCACCAACATTCCATTCTTTACTAATTCCATTGATAAGTCATCACCAAGACTTAGCTTTCGATATATATTTTCATCTTACCCTTTTTGACTTTCTCTAGTATCAAAGTATAAAACTTAACAATATAGTTTCAACTTGGCCTAAATGCCTCCCTAAACACGATTTGCATGGTTTAGATACTAACATATCATATGGATTACATGCCAAAACACACTATGGTACACATATTGTCTCATTTCTATTTCTATCGTCACAGTTAACTCGTTGTTGGGTTTTATACTTAGAGTCTAATTCACTCTTCATGACATTTCATTTCAATACTTTCTTTTCTATAGGTATTGATTTCCACATCCTAATACTGACACTTTAATTTGAAAATATCTTACCAGTTCATCCATACGAATGGTTTTCTCCTTCAACATTCACCCATATGATAACTCAACCAACCGGTACTTTTTGGGTCCATACCCCAAGTGGAGGAGAGTTGACCATCTATGTGGAGGGCACTAAGATTGGTTCAACATTTTTTGGACGCTAGGGCTAGGCAATACCTTCAACATGGATGTTCGAGTAACCTTGAATATGTAGTCGACACTCGAGTTAAGGAGAAAAAGCCAGTTTTCGTTGTTCCTGGGGTGAGAGAGTTTCCTAATGTTTTCCCAGAGGATCTACCGGGTGTGCCTCTTGAGAAGGAGGTAGATTTTAGGATCGATCTAATCCCTGGTGCTGTCCCGATTGCCAAGGCACCATATTTCCTTGCACCGCATGAGATGCAAGAGTTGTCCTCACAACTCTACGAGTTGTTGGCCAAGGGATTTATTCGGCCGATTAGCTCGTCTTGGGGAGCACCGATCCTTTTTTTTTCAAGAAGAAGGATGGTTCACAATGGATGTGCATTAATTACTGGGAGTTGAACAAGTTGATGGTGAAATATCGTTACCCATTGCCATTGATTGATGATCTTTTTGACCAGCTGCAGGGAGCGTCTTGGTTTTGCAAGACCGATTTGAGATTAGGCTACCATCATATGAGGGTTAGGGAGGATGACATTCAGAAGATGGCCTTCTGTATCGGTTATAGCCATTATGAGTTTGTGGTGATGCCTTTTGGGCTCACCAACGCACTGGTGGCGTTCATGGATCTCATTAACTGGGTGTGCACGCCGATGTTGGATCGATCGGTGATCATTTTCATTGATGAAATATTGGTCTACTCTAAGACCAAGGAGCAACATGAGGAGCACCTTCATGAAATTCTTGGGGTTGTGTGGATGGAGACGTTGTACTCCAAGTTCTCCAAGTGCGAGTTCTGGTTGCACGAGGTTCAGTTTCTGGGATACCTCGTCAACCAGGACGGTATTTTACTCGATCCGTCCAGAATCGAGGCGGTGATTCAATGGGAAGTTCCAAGGTCTCCATCTGAAATATAGAGTTTCTTTATGTTGGCTGGTTACTACAAGAGATTTAATCGAGACTTCTCTAAGATTGCAGTTCCTATCACCATGTTTACTAGGAAGGATGTCACTTTTCATTGGGGTCCTGGGTAGCAGGTGGCCTTCAAGACCCAATGGCAAGAGTTAGGTGAGGCACTGGTTCTGGCGCTTCCTGAGGGAGTTGATGACTTTGTGGTATATTGTGATGCATCAGTTCTAGGCCTGGGTGTCATTTTGATGCAGATGAGATATGTGATAGCATATGCTTCAAGGTAGATAAAGTCTCATGAGGCGAATTAGCCTACTCACTCTTGATTTGGGGGCAATGGTTTTTGTTGGATTAGGTGTCTAAGCCCATAACTATAATTGGTATGTACTTGACCCGAGAGTAGCATGGTCCATTTAGGTTGCCTTCACCAGAGCAAATTGATAGGATGGACTTTTGGGAAGAGGTTATTTATGATTTATTAATATATTATAAGTTCTAATATATTAATATGAAATCATATGATTTAATTAGTATTAATCAAGAATTAATTTGGAATTAATTTAGTGATTAAAAGAGACTAATTAAATTAATGGGGACTAATTGTGTAAATTAGTTATATATTGGCTTATGATACATGATGGACTAAGTTTATGAAAGAATCCATAAAGAGTTAGTCCATATGGATCATGGATCATGGATCATGGATCATGGATCATGGATAATAAGCCCAAGGGTATGGATTAGGGTTTAACCATGACTCTTAGAATCCTACTATATATATATATATATATATATATATATATATATATATATATATATATATATATATATCACCCTATAGCTAAAATCGGTTACTACATATGTTCTAAGAGTTCATTTGAGCCGATTTTATGCAAGGATATTCTCTCTCAAAAGTCCTCCTTTTGTTCATGGTGTTTGTGAACCATTTGAGGAATCACACTTGAGGTGCTAAGTTCTTAAAGGCCAAAACTACAAGCTACAACAAGAGGTAACTCTATAACTTATTTTTATGTTGTTTATGTCAACTTTATGCTAGTTGTAAGCTTAATGCTTTGGAAACAATATTGCATGTATAATTACAGAAAACATAGATCCAAAGCAATTAGGGTTGTATGTGCACCATAGGATGTTGTAGTATACAAAACCCAACAGTTTTCGCCCTTAATATTTGGCGCCTTTACCTATACGAGGTCTGTTATACTATCAACACGAATCACAAGAGTTTGAGGTACTTCATGGATCATCTGAATCTAAATATGAGGCAGTGTGGGTATCTTGATGAGGTTAAGGATTACGACTGCAAGATCTTATATCATCCGGGGAAGGCCAATATGGTGGTCGATACTTTAAGCCGAAAGATGGCTGGTACTCGTATTCGAGACCTATGTTTGAGGATGACCATCATTTCACCACTTCTAAATATGATCAGAGAAACACAAGCTGGGGGAATCAAGATGGAGAATTGGAAAAAGGATAAGATCAGGGGTCACGTTACTGCTTTTTCAACCGATAGGCATGGTCTATTGACATGGTGTGGGAGGGTTTAGATTTCGGGTTCTAGTGGAATTCGTCAGACGATGTTGGAGGAAGCTCACAAATATAAGTTCTCGATTCATACTGGTGTGACAAAAAATGTATCAAGACTTGAGACTCGTTTATTGGTGGTCCAACATGAAGATGGAGATAACATGGTACGTTGAGAGGAGCCTGACCTGTCGGAAGCTCAAGGTCGAGCATCAGAGACCACACGGTAAGTTGCATCCTTTAGAGGTCCCTATGTGGAAATATGAGCAAATCACCATGGATTTTATCACCAAGTTACCAATGACAGCCAAGGGACCTGATACTATTTGGGTTATTATGGATCGTTTAACCAAGAGCGCCCATTTCTTTGTTGTTCGGGAGAGCTCATAGGCTGAGAAATTAGCTGACATCTATACTCGAGGGGTTGTGGCTCGTCATGGGGAACCTGTTTCTATAGTCTCAGATCGAGACGTTTGGTTTACTTCCAGGTTTTGGAAGAGGTTTCATGAGGAGTTGGGTATCGGGTTATATTTTAGTACTGCATATCATCCGCAGACATACGACAATAGTGAGTATACTACTTACTCTCGAAGACATGTTAAGGGACTGTATCATTGATTTCGGTGAAGATGGGACTCTTACCTTCCTTTGGTTGATTTTTCTTACAACAACAACCATCATGCCAGCATTGGTATGCCTCCTAACGAGCTTCTCTATGGGAGGAAGTGTCGGACCTCGGTTTGTTGGGGAGAGGTTGGTTAGAGAGTCATGGGGAGCATGGAGGTGGTCCTCAAGAAGAAAAAGCTTGTTCAACAAGTCAAATAGAGGTTGTTGATGACCTAGAGTCGACATAAGAGTTATCCGGACCAACATTGTTTGGAGTTGGAGTTCCAGGTCAGGGATATGGTGCTTCTGAAAGTATCCCCCTAGAAGGGAGTTATTCATTTTAGGAAGAGGATGAAACTAGGTCACAGGTTTATCGACCCTTTCTGTATCATCACTAGAGTGGGAAAAATGGCCTACCGATTGGATCTACCGGAGGAGGTCAGTCAAATCCATAGCACTTTCCATGTTTCGCAGCTACGAAAATGTGTGACCAACGAGACTGCTATAGTTCCATGGGATGATATTCAGGTCGATGAACGCCTGAATTATGTTGAGATACCAATGGCGATTCTTGATAGGAAGAGGAAGGCCTTTGTGCAACAAGGTGGTCGGCTTGCTTAAGGTGCGATGGCAGCACCAGAAGGGTTCTAAATGGACTTGGGAACCCGAGGACGAGATGTGCACCCATTACCTAGACTTATTTGATGTTGCGGATTTCAAGGGCGAAATCTAAATCAAGTGGTGGAAAATTGTAACATCCGTTTACCAGGTATGTTTATTCCGAGTTTAATTCAATTAAGAATCTTATTTTAATGATTTTGGCTTGACCACTGTGTGGCATCGTCGAAATGAGGCGCACATTCGTAATGGATGCCACGACATGGCAAACTTTTGGCCACGGCGTGGCGGCTATTTTGGTGCAAACCCTAGATGTCCAGTTTTGTACCCTATTTAAAGTCACTAACTCCTATATTTTTCCTCATTTGGCAGCCTCCACCCTTTGAGATCCTATCCCATTAAAACCCTAGCCTCCACATGTGTATTTGGTATGTATGAAGCCACTTTTATGAAGATTGAAGAAAGAAGGAGTCCATTTTGGAGCTTGTGTGCTTGGTTCCAACTTACATCTTGCATCTTCATCATATTTTTTGACTTTTTGAGGTATAAAGTGTTCACCTTGCTCATTAGATCTCTAGATCTATTTCTAGGCCATTTGATGAGCTTTTTGGTCCATAGCTTCTTACTCTTGGAGTTTGAGTGAACTCCAGAACCTTTGTGTGCCTTATTTGACTTCTGGACCATGGTGGTAGTTAGAAAGGGGACTTTCATGATTTTTTGGTGTCCATGCAATGGGTTCAACCATTAAGAGCTTAGGATATGGGATCTTGGCTTATTGGGATGTCTTAATGGATAAAGTTGGAAACATTATCCATCTAGACCTTGAGAAGGTTCAGATCTAAGATTTGTAGTTCATGGGGTTAAGGGTTAAGAGCTTAATCCATTAAGGCGTGAGAGCCCAGTTCCCACGACATGGCAGTCTACTTGCCATGACATGGAGACTCAGGACTGTTTGTCGTGTAGCTGCCACGACATGGCCTATGGGTGGCCACGACGTGGAAGGTCAGCTAGGGTTGACTTTGACTGTTTACTTTTTGGCCATGTTGACTTTTGGTCAACTTGATGGTTTTAGAGTATAGACTAAGAAGGAACTGTTATATTGATGAATAGGTGATTCCTTGTACCAGTCTTCACTGTCAGAGAGTTGTTGTGTTAGTCTGCTATTTGTGAGGTAAGTTTTCTCACTATATTGCCTATGTCATAGTAGGGTGCATGCTAGACTAGTTGAGTCTTATTTGTTGTTTTTTATATGTGTTTATTGAGTTGCTGATTAATCCAGGACTGTTGATAGTCCTCAGGGTTGCTAACAACCCATAGGGATGATGTGAGCCCATAGGTCTGCTGATAGTCCTCAAGACTGATGATAGTCCTAGTGTCGATGATAACCCATATTTGTTTCTTTTGTTGTGCTATATGTAGTATTTTGGGGAACTCACTAAGATTCAGGCTTACAGTTGTGGAGTTAAATGTGTTTCGGGCACTTCAAATCATCGCGGGAGGGCGAAGGCTTGACTGTACACACTCATCGGTAGTTTTTGTAATTCCGCATTTTTATGATACTCTGATTTTTGGATGATTATTTTTGATACTCATGGTTTTTCTTGACTTGGTTTTATAAAAACAATGTTTTACCTAATTTAAAAATGAAAAAGTCAATTGTGAAAAATGGGACGTTACAAGTATATTATGCTTATATGGTATATTCACATGTGGATATTAGATGAAATATTATGTTTACATATTCATAAATAATGGTATATACTTTTCATATGAATATTACATGCTAGGTTTTATTTATATGGTATATAAATATAATTTTTATATGCGATAGTATATTTATATGTGAATATCATAAGTTATATTTAAAAAATATAAAATAAGTTATAAAGAGTTAATTTTTTTACAGAGCTAAAATTTAAAAACATTGTAAAAAAACTACGAACCAAATTCGTAACACAAAAAAAAATTTAGTCTATATCTATTAAAAAAATCTTTGAGACTTTGTAAAAATGGGTTTGGTGGATATGTAACGCGCTGTTTCGAATCGTTTCCCATTGCGGGGTGGTGATCAAGGAGTGGGTATTAGCATAATTAGAACCCTTGAAGAGTTGAGTTTGGGCTCATTTTGAGGTGGATGATGTAGTTTGGACGATCCGGGTATTCGGTTTGTGTTTTGGAGCCCAAGGGTAACGGTAAAGGCGTTGGTTCGGGCCTTTTATGAATTTTAGATTTAATTTCGGTTGGTTTTCAGACTAAATAAAGTTTATATAAGTGTAGGGATTCTCGTTACCTTTTTGTGGATATAAAGAACGTCGAAAACTGATAAGGGATGCAAAAGTTATGACCGTTTGAAGTTAGATGGGTGTTGGGCCAAAACGGGTACGCATGGCGTACACAAGAATTTGGACGCGGGTGCATTTGGGAACTGTTCGTCAGGCCAGATTAAAACCCTAATTTAGGGTCTTGGACCCTATTTAAAGACCTTAACTCACCTCCAACCCTCATTTCCTCCATCCTCCATCCTCTCTAACCCTAAGAACGAAACCCTAGCCTCCATTTGAATACTTCTTGAGCTTCATGGCGATTTTGTGTGTTTTTGGTGCTTGAGGAGGAAGAAGGAACTTCTTGAAGAGTCATTGCTTGAATTGGAGCTTGTGGATCCAGGCTTTGTGCACCTAGATCTATCTTCTGGAGGTATAAAGTCTCAACCTTGACAACTCTTTCATGTAGATCTAGCTAAGTCGTATTTTGTTATGGTTTTGGTCCTTTGAGGTGGTTCTTGTGAGTAGAAGTTACTCCAGAACCTTTGAGCTTCATATTTAGTCCTTGTTGAGGTTATGGAGTCATAAAGTTTGGATCTTGATGGGTAAAACCTTCCATGCATGATTTGGTAGTCATTTGATGAAGTTTGGGATTTAGGGTTTTTATTTGGGTTCCATTGAGTTATGTTAAATCATAAAGTTAGAAACTTTATGACTTAGAAGTCCCTTGAAATTAGATCTAGAAGTTTGGATTGAGGTCTTAAGGTATTAAGAAGTTTTAAGACATTTTTGGAGTGATTTTGACCTTTTGGAGTTCATCTTTGGTGATTAGGCTTCATTAAGCCATGCAAAGGCTTAAAGCCTTTGACTTTATGGATAAAGTCACTTATATTTATCTATTCATAGGTTTTCAGACATTTTTCTTAGAGGATTAAGTTATTGTAATGACTTTTGGGTGGCCGCGGGGAACGTCGTGCGTAACACTGAGGAACGCCACGCGTTCCGGCTATGATATCTGTTTGTGGACCAGCGACGTACGCCGTGTGTACAAGCCATGTACACCGTGCGTATGTTCGATCAGATAGGATTTGGGCTTTTGGATCATTGGACCTTGGGGCTTTGATTCTGGGTTTTGGTTGAGTTTTGGGCTTTATTGGTTGGGCTGAGGACTTTCATTAGAGTTGTATTTATTTATTGGGCTTGCCTTGTTGGGCCTTAGTGGGCCCAATGGGCTTGGGATATTAGGGGGGCTGATTAGTTGGACCGTTTATGGATTAATGGATTTGGTTTGAAACTCAATTGTTAATTGGGTGTTGTTTGTTTGATAGCACGGGGTTTCTAGCGGATCTGCAGTCAGAGATTATTCGTGGGTTCAGCTGCGAGGTGAGTTTTCCTCATTGTACTAATGGGTCTAAGGCACCAAGGCCGGCCCTTTAGATTTGATATCCTGTTATGCATGCTTTTGTACTGTAGTGACCTATTAGGTCGGTATCATGGTAGATAGGATGTTGTTATGCTGTTATGATCTGTTAGATCGGTATCCTGGTAGATAGGATGTTGCTATGCTTAGTGATATGTAGATATGTTTCTCTGGTTGTAGACTGTCATATGATTATCTGTTATATGTGCACATGTTTGGTCGGTGGTTGAGGCTTCACTGCTCGGTGCGTAAGCCAACAGGTCGGGGCATTCCATCCCGATGGTTGAATGGACCCGAGGTTATTCAATCCCGAGGATGAGTGGGCCCATAGTATGTTGGCATTCCAACCTGATGGTTGAGGGTCTGGGGTATTCTAACCCTAATGGTTGACTGGACCCATAGTATGTTGGCATTCCAACCTGGTGATTGAGGGCCTGGGGTATTCCAACCCGATGGTTGATTGGACCCATAGTATATTGGTATTCCAACCCGATGTTGATTGGACCCATAGTATGTTGTTGTTTATGATATGTGTTTTTTGTTGTGTGTTGGTACTTTGGGGGAACTCGCTAAGCTTTGTGCTTACAGTTTTGTTTATGGTTTTAGGTTCTTCAGATGATTCGTGACAAGGCGAAGGCGTGACCGTACACATCCTTGGTTTTTGTACGGATTGGATCTTGGGAGACTCTTATTTTAAATCATGTTTTGGGAAACAATGATTTTTTGTAAACACTTTTGTTAATGAATGGGTTGTTTTGAAAAGTTTAAATTTGTTGAGATTTTTGGGATGTTACAGGATATTTATCATACAATAAATCCCAAGTACTCTTGTGAACAGCGGTCGGTTTTGCGCCAAGCTAAGCCACCTTTGGTTTGGCTGGCTGGTTTGGAGTCGGTAGCTCAACGGCTGGTCAATTTTGGCTCTGGTGAAAAAGGTGTGATTAATCGGCTTGATACGCATCCTTCCTCTATTCTTCCTTATCAGGTCACCGCATCCTACATCAAATTACGTTACCCCGCTTCAAATCGAAGTTTATACAGGGATGGGATTCAATTGCTTTTTTCCACCGACTGTATCCAATCTTCTCCCATTTCTCATGATTTCCAGAACCATCTCCAAAATTTGAATCAATTCCAAAAATCTCATCGGTCGTCTTCGAAGCCCTCCAAACGCTCTGCTTCGTTAATTTCTTCTGGAGACAATCATCGGTTCTTTTTCTCTCAAATATTGGTGCCTTTTTTTTCTCCGCGTCTTGCTCTGAAATTTGTACAATCATAACGTGCAAGTAATGGAAGCTAAGCAACTGGGTTCAATTCATCGGTAAAGATGAGGATCGCCGACAGTAACTGGTAGCAAGGTCGGGGGCCTTAAAATTGATCCACACCCATGATTTCATTCTCTCAATCCTCACTTTTCTAGGGTTTTCATAACCCTTTGCGTCACTCTACCCTTGCATCATTTGATGGCTATTCCATTATTTCCCATAGCTCTCTCCATGAAGCGCTCCTCTTTCTCTGAGAATCGTCGACACCAGCTCTTTTTAGGGTTTCCAAACTGAGTGCCTTCACCAACGTCGAAAGCTAATCTAAATTTACCACCGTTTCAATCTCTAAAAAACATCAGTTTCATATCGAAGTTAAAATTGAAAACGGGAAAAAAAAAACGGAACGAAGATGACTACAGTGGGTGTTGTTCAACTTCAGGTGTTAGGAAAAGATTCGTTTTCACTCAATTTATGTTTTTCTTCTGTCTAATATGTATATGTTGGTACTCATTGCAGTTAAAGAAACGCACTCTTTAATCTACTCATCAATTCCTTTAAGGTAATATATGTTTTTTAAGTTTATGACCATTTTTCTGTTGGAATCTAGTATTACAAGAAGAGCTATTCTTAGAACCAACACTGATTTGGTAATTATTTGACATGAAACTTGTAACTTAATTTCTTTTTCTTATTTACATACGTCATATCTTCATTGAGTTTGGATTTTATCGGAAACAATTTTTTTGGGATAGTATACAAACAGAAATCTATTGATTTACCATTGAATCAACTTTTAATATATCCTGCTTGGTTTTGGATTTTGAGATGAAGCCTGATTAATAGTTGTCAAAATGTAACATCTCAAAAGTCAGAGAAAAATTTTCATTTTTCCAAAACAACCCCAAGACAATAGATGTTTACAAAACCATTATTTCAAAAGTGATAATCAAGAATCAGAGTATCCCAAAATTTAAATAAGATAAAATCCAAAAGATATGCACGATCATGCCTTCGCCTTGCCACGGTCATCTGAAGTACCTGAAACAATAAACTGACACTGTAAGCCAAAGCTTAGCGAGTTCCCCCAAAGTACCACCACACAACATAACATATACAAACATTGCATGCTGGGTCCAATCAGTCATCGGACTGGAATACCCCCAGGTCTATAGCCATTGGGTTGGATTATCCCCAGCCCAATTAATCATAAAACTAGAATGCCAATATGCAACAAGTCAACTCAATCATCATACTGGAATACCTTCGGGTCCATAACCATCAGGCTGGATTACCCTTGGTCTGTTGGCTCATGCACATAGTAGTAAAGCCTCAACCCAAACCATAAAATGACGACATATACATAACAGATAACATATAACCAGTTAATAGAAAAACAGGCATATCTACAGATCACTACCACATAGCAACATCCTATATACCAGGACACGGATCTAACAGATCACTACAGCATAGCAACATCCTCTATACTGGGACACAGATCTAACAGATCACTACAACATAGCAACATACTCTATACCAGGATACATAAAAAAATGGGTCGGCATTGGTGCCTTTGACCCACAAGAACAGTGAGGAAAACACACCCCAGTCTGAAAAGATTGTTGAACAGGACATTGCTCCGAATATCAGCTCTACTAGTCACCTATTCATTGGAACATGACCAAACTTAACATATAATCAAAATACCCAAAATACCCCTAGGTCAAAACAATTCAAAGTCAAAAAGTCCACCGAGTCCACTCAGCTGAGTACGCCCAACGTACTCAGCTTGTACGCTTAGCATACTCGAGTATTTACCATAAAAATGGGTTGTTGACCTGGTACACCCAACGTACCAATGTGTACACCCAGTGTACGCACTTCTCACCTTTCCTTCTATTAAGAGCTTAATCCTTAAGCTCTTTTGTCCAATTTCCAGATTTAGTCCTCAAATGATGTTCTTAACCATAAAGTTTTCAGCTTTATGGCCTTACATGGCTATTAAGTCCTCAATACCAAAAACCCTAACTTCTTAACTCATTAAGACGTCCTAGATCATGCATGGAAAGAAACTAATGACCAAGATTACATTTTTATGGTTCTAAACACTCCAAAATGTTTGAAAGGACAAATCATATGAATTAGAGTCATCCATACTCACAATACCAAGATTATGGGACCAAAATGAACACAAAACCATAGCTAAACAAGATATAAGAAGAACTTCATCAAGATCAGAGATTTTTACCTCAAAATGGTGTCAAATGATGATGTGATTCTAGATCCAAAATGCTCCACTCTTCTAAGATGGTCTTCTCTTCTTTCTCCCTCCTTCAAGATCACCAAAACACACACTAATTGATCAAAATGCTCTCAAATGGATTTGGGTTTGCAAAGGTTTCGAAATGGTGTCGCAGGATGATGAGAGAAAGAAGTCTTGGGAGATAATGATGTTTAAATAGGGCCCATTTCTACGTGGAAATGCTCTCGTTTTTGGAGGTTACCATGTGGAAATGCTCTCGTTTTTGGTCAAACGATCCACTATAACGATATCACGTCGAATCCTTTAGCAGTCCGAGGTAACTTGGTGATGAAATCTATAGTAATATGTTCCCATTTCTGATGGGTATTGAGCATTCTAACACTCCTATGTGTGCATGCAGCCCTAGAAACCTTGGATCTATGTTTTCTCTATTATACATGCAAATATTCATTTTCCAAGGTTTCATCCTAACTAGCATGTGATTGGGGTACATGTAATATAAAAACAAGTAGAATGACATACCTTTCTTGTTGCTTGAGTTCCTTAAGACCTTGTGAGCCTAGCACCCCAAATGTGATGCCTCAAATGCTTCACACAACACCACAACTCTTGGAATAACTTGAGAGAAGTACACTTGTGCACAAATTAGGCTAGCCCTCCTTTCTTAGTCTTAGTGGCTGATTTTTTCTTGCCATGGGGCTCTTTATATAGTGTGCTACATGTAGGGTTACACCATGTAAACGCTAATGTGCATGGCTTTTCATTTCCTCCATGATCCATGGGTTTTAACCTCCATGGAGCACCCAATGAGACTTAGCCCAATCTAGTGAATCATGGATCATAAGCCCACTATATAAGAATGAATGATTTACATAATTAATCCACATATATTTAATTAGTCTCTTTTGATCACAAAATTAATTCAAAATTAATTCTTGATCAATACTAATTAAATAATATGATTTCATATTAATATATTAGAACTTATAATATATTAACAAATCATAAGTGTCCTTTTCTCATTTTGTCTATCCAGATGTTACGATGCCATGCAACCCAAATGGACCATGCCAAGCCGGGTCAAGTACATACCAAAAAATAGTTATGGACTTAGACACCTTATCCAACAGTCTCCCACTTGGATAAGTCTAATAACTATAGCTACAAGTACGACTTCAGGATTCAGCCAAAAATCGTAGCTCTTTCAAAGTCTCGCGGAACTAGGGTGATGCGCCATTTAAGATAAGTGATCATATAATCCTCTGTTCAAGATATCAACCGGACAAATACATGGAACAACGTCGTACTTATTGTCCAGCAGTTTGTTTCCCGATTTCCGATCTGTTTGACATAGAACTTAATTGAACACAACAATTCAGTTCTGACCAGGCCCGGCACATAAGTCAAAACAAAATCATCGAGGGGCCCAAAATATCGCTTTTAATCCTCCAAGGACTAAAAGGAATAGATAAACTTCGACTCGATATAAATTCCATGAAGTGATACAAGTGAGCGTGGGTTGAATCCAATACTCAGAACTTATGAGCACTCATGAATGTTGCAGCAACAATTTCTATGTCTAATACAATTCAGAAAAATCTACAAACCCAATTCATGACAGTCTTATTTCAATACCTACTTCCAAAGTATGATCGACTGTGGATAGTTTGAATAATATGATATACCATAACACAATTATTCTGGAAGTCAAAACATGCAAAAATGAAACAATAGTAAACGTTTGACACAAGACAGTACCATACTAGTAAATAAAAAAACACCTTTTATTTAAACATCAAATGTCAATTACATTTCAACTATTACAAGTTTCGAAAGCTATCTAATTACTAAAACTAATATCATCCTTCATCCCAATGCGCCTTGCATACTGTAAATGCTTAACCCTACACAGTCCCTTCGTGAGGGGATCTGCTGGGTTCTCATCCGATGATACCCTCTTTGCCACGAGGAGTCCTTCTTCTATTCGATGTCTAATGAAGTGGTATTTTCTAGTTGATATGTCTGGATCTCCCGTGATCCCTTGGTTCCTTGGCTAAGGCAACTGCACTCTCGTTATCACAGAAAATATCCATAGGCTCCTTTATAGCTGGTACAACTCCAAGGTCTCCAATGAAGTTCTTCATCCATATAGCCTCCTTCGCCACCTTGCTTGCTGCTATGTACTCTGATTCGCAAGTTGAATCAGCTACTGTCTCCTGCTTGGAACTTTTCCAAGTAACTGCTCCTCCATTTAGGATAAAGACCCATCCCGACTGAGAGCGGAAATTATCCCTATCAGTCTGGAAGCTAGCATCACTATACCCCACTACTCTCAAGTCATCACTCCCACCAAGGGTAAGGACCCAGTCCCTAGTCCTCCGCAGGTAGTTGAGAATGTTCTTCACCGCAGTCCAGTGAGCCTTGCCAGGATTCCCTTGATATCTGTTGACCATGCTCAAAGCAAAGGCCACATCAGGGCGAGTACAAGTCATTGAATACATGATCGAGCCTACAACGGAAGCATACGGTACTCGACTCATCTCAGCTATCTCAGCCTCAGTACTCGGGCTCTGAGTCTTACTTAGCTTGGCGTTACTCTGGATCGGTAAGTCACCTTTCTTGGAATCCTGCATGCTAAATCTTTTCAGCACCTTATCCAAGTAGGTACTTTGACTAAGTCCAGTTAGTTTTTTACTCCCGTCTCTCAATATCCTTATCCCTAGGATATAAGCAACTTCTCCAAGGTCGTTCATAGTGAAACACTTCCCAAGACAGGACTTAACCTCCTGCAAGGTTGGGATTTCATTTCCTATGAGTAGTATGTCATCCACATACAATACCAAAAAGCTAACTATGCTCCCACTAGCCTTAACATACACACAGGACTCATCCTCACTCCTCGAAAACCCAAACTCTTTGACTTTCTCATCGAAACAAAGATTCCATCTGCGAGATGCTTGTTTCAATCCATAGATGGATTTTTCAAGCTTACACGCTCTATTAGGGTACTTTGCATCGACAAAACCCTTTGGCTGACTCATGTAAATATCCTCAGCCAACTTTTCGTTAAGGAAAGCGGTTTTGACATCCATTTGCCATAGTTCATAATCATGAAATGCAGTAATGGCTAGCATAACCCTAATAGACTTAATCTTCGCTACTGGTGAAAAGGTCTCATCATATTCAACTCCCAGAGTTTGAGTAAAGCCCTTCACAACCAGTCGCGCCTTATAAGTGTGTACATTCCCATCCATGTCGGTCTTCTTCTTGAAGATCCATTTGCACCCGACTGTCTTACGACCCGGTACATTGTCTACCAAGTTCCAAACTTGATTGTCATACATGGACTAAATCTCGCTGTCCATAGCCTATTTCCATTTGGCAGATTCAGGGCCTGCCATGGCTTCCTTAAAGTTGTTAGGTTCATCCAGATTTATCAGTGTACTATCACTGATAAATGCATCACCTTCTGTAGTAATATGGAAACCATAATAAAACTCAGGTGTGTTCCTAACCCTTGTGGAACGCCTCAGAGGTACGAACTCATCAACAGGAATTTCCTCCTCAGGTTGATTGCTATTGTTTGAGGTTCCTTCACCGCTTGACTCTTGAAGTTCTTCAAGGTCAATTTGCCTCCCACAGTTTCCTTGGCTTATGAATTCTCTCTCATGAAAGACTCCTCTCCTCGCCACAAAGACCAAATTCTCACTGGGTCTGTAGAAGAGGTAACCAAAGGATTTTTGTGGGTAGCCGATGAAAATACACCGCTCACTTCGAGGTTCGAGCTTGTCGTGAGTCTCGCGCCTCACAAAAGCCTCGCAACCCGAAATCTTGATGTGGTCTAAATTGGGAACTTTCGCAGTCCACATCTCGTGAGGTGTTTTGGCAACCTTCTTGGTAGGGACTAGATTACGGATATGGGCGGCAGTCTCTAAGGCATACCCCCAAAATGATATTGGTAACGAAGCTCGACTCATCATGGAACGGAACCATGTCCAAGAAGGTTCGATTATGCCTCTCAGCCACACCATTCAGATGTGGTGTTCTAGGAGGTGTCAACTGTGAAACAATTCCACATTCCTTAAGATAGTCAAGGAACTCGATACTAAGATACTCACCACCTCAATCGGATCGGAGCATCTTTATCTTCCTGCCCAACTGATTCTCCACTTCCTGTTTAAACTCTTTAAATTTCTCAAAAGTTTTTGACTTATGCTTGATTAAGTAGACATAGCCATATCTACTGTAATCATCAGTAAAAGTCACATAGAAGCGATTAGCATCCCTTGTGGCGGTCCTGAAGGGCCCACACACATCGGTGTGTATGAGATCCAACAAACCCTCACCCCTTGCACAGGTACCAGTGAAGGGTGACTTAGTCATTTTTCCAAGTAAACAAGATTCGCAACTATCATCTGACCTTAAGTCAAATGACTCCAAGACTCCAGCCTTTTGGAGTTGGCCTATGCGCTTCTTGTTAACATGTCCAAGACGACAATGCCACAAGGATGCCTTATCCAAACTAGTGGAAGAATCAATATGCAAAACATTATTTCCTAAGTTGTCTACAACCGACACAATTTCATATACACCATCACAAGGTAATGCTTTAAAATAAAGAACACCATTATAGAAAGCATTAATACCACCACATTCATTATCAAATGAAAAAGTAAATCCTTGTTTGTACAAACCATGAAAGGAAATAATATTTCTCACCATTTCAGACGAGTAACAACCTTTATTCAAATCTAATATTAACCCACTACTAAGCAATAAAGAATAAACTCCAATCTTGGTGACAGGTGAAGCTTTCCTATTCCCCATGATCAAGTTTATCTTCTCGTGCTCCACATCCTCACTTCTTTTTAGGCCCTGCAAATCAGAACATACGTGAATTCCATACCCTGTATCAAGGACCCAAGAATTAGTATGTGATGAGTTACTATACAATATAGTGTAAATACTTGCATGGGTATGTTTCACTTTCCCATCCTTAACATCATGCAAGTACTTGGGGCAGCTTGGTTTCCAGTGCCCCTTTTTCTGACAGTAGACGCATTGTGCATCCTTCAGGTTGGAAGAGGGAGTAGCAGAACCTCCTTTGGTTCCACTCGAAGAGGAGCCATCAAGAGACTTTCCCTTGGTACCCTTCGAAGAGGCTTTCCTCTTTTTCCCTTTACCTTGCCCGGTTTCCAGAACAGGGTCTGTGGTAGGAGTAGATACAACCGTTTTACCTTTGAGACCAGTTTCGGCTGTCCTCAAAAGTCCTTGAAGTTTGCTAAGTGTGACCTCCTCCTTGTTCATATGATAGGTCATACGGAACTGATCATAACATGGAGGTAAGGAGTGCAGTATGATATCAATAGCCAGCTCCTCAGGGAAGTTCACATTCAACATAAGCAATCGGTCCACAAACCTTTGCATCTTCTGCAAGTGGCCCGTGATGGGTTCACCATCCTTCATCCTGGTTGTTATCATGGAAGAGATGATTTCATACCTCTCTTAACGAGCACTCTGATGGTATCTCTCTGTTAGGTCCTGGTGCATCTCATTGTTGGATAAGATGTCTAAGTCCATAACTTATTTGGTATATACTTGACCCGACCCGGCATGGTCCATTTGGGTTGCACTTCACCCAAACTAGTTATGGATAATTTTATGAGAGTTGTATACTTACGATTTATTAATATATTATAAGTTATAATATATTAATATAAAGTCATGTTACTGAATTAGTTTTAATCTTGAATTAATTATGAATTAATTTAGTGATTAAAAGGAAGACTAATTAAATCATGGGCTATTATATTTATATGGTGTGGGCTAACACTCATTTGGGTTAACTCATCCTACTCGCCGAGTCCATAGGGGGACTCGCTGAGTTCATGTGTAAACTCATCCTACTCGCCGAGTAGGTTCGTGCACTCGACGAGTAGGAGCCTCAGAATGCAGATTTTCGACTTTTGCTGCTGGAAATGGACTAGAAACATTACCCTAAACTGTTTTGGTGTTTTAAAACTTGTTTTAGTTGGTGTAATGGTTGTTCTAATCCATTTACAATAGCTTATATCAAAATTTCATGCTTTGTATGTGTTCATATAATTCTTGAAACTTTGATGATCATGTTCATGTTCTTATGAATTTAGAAGATGATAGGAATTATTTGCTGAATTGTTTAGGATTAATTCTTGATCATTTATGTGTTTTAATGGAGTCCATAATTTGTCCTCAAGTTATGGATATCCAAAGGTCACTTCTTTTAAACACACACTTAAAACACATAAGTTACATGGAAATGAAGAGTCTTCATTTTTATGAACCTTTAATTCATAAGTTATGAAATGAAAAGTTTTGAATAGTTTCAAAACTTGTCCTCAAGTTTTGGAATTTGTAAAGTTACACACACTTTAATATACTTTAATACCAAACCCTTAGAGTTTTAAAAGTTAAAATTCAACCCTTATACTATTTATAACATTAATGGTTAATTATTATATATATGTATAAGATCAAAGTCGTCTTGACTGGTGGAGGGTCGTTAGCCGAACGGGTAGGACAAGGACTTATAAATTCTCATTAAAAGTATGATGAATATTATAAAGTAACTAAACCTTTTATAAATTCCCAATCTTAGTTACTTTAGGAAAATGTGAATATGGTGCTAACCCATGAAATTCACACTTTGTACCTTACCAAGTCGTTGGTGGAGCGTGTGTGGTTAACCGGCACACTAACTTGGACTAGTAAGGATCACGAAGGGTGACTTAATGTTTATCATAGATCGGTGGAGCGTGTGTGGTTAACCGGCACATTGATTAGGTGATAATATTAAGGGTACCAAGTGAATTTGCATGGTTATTCACACCTTGTTTTGTGATCCTCGGCATCCCAGTCACAAAACTTGAAGGGCGCAATCGAGATTGAAACATGCCATTGAAAAGTTCAATGAATCTCAAAGGAATCTAGGAATTTCAAAAACCAATTAAACCTAATAATTCATTTCGTTTTCATTGTGGAAATTGGTGAATCGTCATTCACCTACCTTCAAATATATTATAACTTAGATTACGGCATCCCTCTTCTAAGTTATAATATATTGTGTTGGATCCTAGCCTTAATATTACATTTGGGTGTATTATTAAGGATTCGATATATCTAATCTAAACTTGTTTTCTTCTTTTCAGATGTCTTCCAACAACAAAGCTTCGGGCTCTAACCCTACTGGCTCCTTTTTCCTTCATGAACCTTTGTGGGAGGGTCATCTTTGATGGTTCCAACTTCATGGATTGGATCCGGAACATCAGGATGGTTACTCGTTACGAGGACAAGGAATATGTCCTCGATAAGGAGCTAAAGGAGCTTGATGAGTCCACTGCTACTCCTGAGGAGGTCGCTGAGTATCAGGCACATGAAAGAGATGCCACCAAGGTGGCATGCATCATGATGGCCACCATGACAGCTGAACTCCAAAAGTCCTATGAGGACTATTACCCTTTTGAGATGCATCAGGATCTGATGGAAAGGTACCATCAGAGTGCTCGTCAAGAGCGGTATGAAATAATCTCCTCCATGATCACTACCCGTATGAAGGATAGCGAACCAATCACGAGCCACATGCAGAAAATGCAAAGGTATGTGGATCGTCTAATGAAACTGAATGTGAACTTCCCTGAGGAGTTGGCAATTGATATCATTTTGCACTCCTTTCCATCGTGTTATGATCAATTCCGTATGACATACCACATGAACAAGGAGGAAGTCACACTCAGTAAGCTTTAAGGACTTCTGAAGACTGCCGAAAGTGGTCTTAAGAGTAAGTCGGTTGCTACTCCTACTCCTACTACTACCCCTGTTTTGGCTATCGGGCAAGGCAAAGGGAAGAAGAGGAAGCACCCTTCGAAGGGTACCAAGGGAAAGTCCCTTGAAGGCTCCTCATCTGGAACCAAAGGTGGTTCTAACACTCCTTCTGCCATCCCTAAGGATGCTGAATGCTTCTACTGTCAAAATAAGGGGCACTGGAAGCGAAACTGCCCAAAGTACTTGCAGGATGTCAAGGATGGGAAAGTGAAACCATCCCATGCAGGTATTTACACTATATTGTCTAATAACTCACCATATTCTAATTCTTGGGTTCTTGATACAGGTTGTGGTATTCACATCTGTTGTGACTTGCAGGGCCTAAGAAGAAGTGAGGATGTGGAGCACGGAAAGATAAACTTAATCATGGGGAACAAGAAGGTTGCACCTGTTACCAAGATTGGAGTTTATACTTTGTTGCTAGATAGTGGGTTAAAGTTAGATTTGAATAAATGTGTGTACTCGTCTGAAATGGCGAGGAATATTATTTCCTTTCATGCTTTATACAAACAAGTTTTTACCTTTTCTTTTGATAATGAAGTTGGTAGTATTAATGCTTTCTTTAATAATGTTCTTTATTTTAAAGCATTACCTTGTGATGGTGTGTATGAAGCTGTATCGGTTGTAGATAATTTAGGAAATAATGTATTATATATTGATTCTTCTACTAGCTTGGATAAAGCATCTTTGTGGCATTGTCGTCTTGGACATGTAAGCAAGAAACGCATAGGCCATCTCCAAAAGGATGGAGTCTTGGAGTCGTTCGACCTCAAGTCGGATGATAGTTGTGAGTCTTGTCTACTTGGAAAAATGACAAAATCACCCTTCACTGGTACTTGTGCAAGGGGTGAGGGTTTGTTGGACCTTATACATACTGATGTATGTGGACCATTCAAAACCGCCACAAGGGATGCTAATTGATATCATGTGACTTTTATTGATGATTTTAGTAGATACGGTTATGTCTACTTAATCAAACATAAGTCAGAAACTTTTGAAAGGTTTAAAGAGTTTAAACAGGAAGTAGAAAATCAATTGGGCAGGAACATTAAGATGCTTCGATCCGATTGAGGTGGTGAGTATCTTAGTACTGAGTTCCTCGGCTATCTTAAGGAGTGTGGGATTGTCTCACAATTGACACCTCCTAGGACACCACAGCTGAATGGTGTAGCTGAGAGGCGCAATCGAACTTTGTTGGACATGGTTCGCTCTATGATGAGTCGAGCTTCGCTACCAATCTCTTTTTAGGGGTATGCCTTAGAGACTGCCGCCCACATCCTTTGGTTACCTCTTCTACAGACCCAGTGAGAATGTGGTCTTTGTGGCTAGGAGAGGGGTCTTTCCAGAGAGAGAATTTATAAGCCAAGGAGACAGTGGGAGGCAAATTGACCTTGAAGAAATTCAAGACTCAATTGGTGAAGGAACCTCAGACACTAGCAATCAACTTGAGGAGGAAATTCATGTTGATCCAGCTGACGAGTCTATACTTCCGAGGCGTTCCACAAGGGTTAGGAACACACTTGATTTTATTATGGATTTCATATTACTACGGAAGGTGATACATTTATCAGTGACAGTACACTGGTAAATCTGGATGAACCTAACAGTGTTAAGGAAGCCATGGCAGGCCCAGAGTCTGTTAAATGGAAGGAGGCTATGGACAGCGAGATACAGTCCATGTATGACAATCAAGTTTGGAACTTGGTTGACAATGTACCAGGCCGTAAGACAGTCGGGTGCAAATGGATCTTCAAGAAGAAGACCGACATGGATGGGAAGGTGCACACTTATAAGGCTCAACTGGTTGCGAAGGGGTTTACTCAGACTCAGGGAATTGATTATGATGAAACCTTTTCACCAGTAGCAAAGATTAAGTCTATTAGGGCTATGCTAGCCATTGCTGCATTTCATGATTATGAAATATGGAAAATGGATGTCAAAACCGCTTTCCTTAACGGAAAGTTGGCTGAGGATGTTTACATGAATCAGCCAGAAGGTTTTGTCAGTGCAGAGTACCCCAATAGAGTGTGCAAGCTTGAGAAATCCATTTATGGATTGAAACAAGCATCTCGAAGTTGGAATCTTTGTTTCGATGAGAAGGTCAAAGAGTTTGGTTTCTCAAGAAGTGAAGATGAGTCCTGCGTGTATGTTAGAGCTAGTGGGAGTATAGTTAGTTTTTTGGTACTGTATGTGGATGACATACTACTCATAGGAAATGACATCCCAACCTTGCAGGAGGTTAAGCCGTGGCTTGGGAAGTGCTTTGCTATGAAGGACCTTGGAGAAGCTACCTATATCCTAGGGATAAGGATATTAAGAGAAAGGAGTAAAAGACTAATTGGACTTAGTCAGAGTATCTACTTGGATAAGGTGTTGAAAAGGTTCAACATGCAGAATTCCAAGAAAGGAGAATTACCGATCAAAGCAATGCCAAACTGAGCAAGGCTCAGAGCCCGAGTACAGAAGATGAGATAGCTGAGATGAGTCAATTACCTTATGCTTCCGCTGTTGGTTCGATCATGTATGCTATGACTTGTACTCGTCCTGATGTGGCCTTCGCTTTGAGCATGGTCAGCAGATATCAGGGGAACCCTGGCAAGGCTCATTGGACTGCGGTAAAGAATATTCTCAAGTACCTGCGGAGGACTAAGGATTGGATCCTTACCCTTGGTGGGAGTGATGACTTGAGAGTAGTAGGGTATAGTGATGCTAGCTTTCAGACTGATAGGGATAACTTCCGCTCTCATTCGGGCTGGGTCTTTACCTTAAATGGAGGGGCAATCACTTGGAAGAGTTCCAAACAGGAGACTGTAGCTGATTCGACTTGTGAATCAGAGTACATAGCAGCGAGTGAAGCGGCAAAGGAGGCGATATGGCTGAGGAACTTCATCGGAGACCTTGGAGTTGTACCAGCTATTAAGGAGCCTATGGAGATTTTCTGTGACAGCAATAGTGCGGTTGCCTTAGCCAAGGAACCAAGAGATCATGGCAGATCCCGAGACATTGACAGAAAATATCACTTCATAAGACACAAGATAGAAGAGGGACTCCTCGTGGCAAAGAGGGTATCGTCAGATGAGAACCCTGCGGATCCCCTTACGAAGGGACTGACGAGGGTGAAGCATTTGCAGCATGCGAGGCGCATCGGGCTGAAGGACGATATTAGTTTTACATATTAGATAGCCTTTTCTGAAACTTGTAAAATGTAATCGACGTTTGATGATGAATAAAATTTGTGATTTATTTATGAGTAAAGTGTTGCTATCATTGTCAATTATTTACTATTGTTTCAGTTTTGCATGTTTTGACTTCCAGAATAATTAATTTATTCAAACTCTCCACAGTCGGTCATATGTCGGAAGTAGGTATGAATCAAGACTGTCATGAATTGGGATTGTAGATGACTAAAGGTGTTTAGCCATAGCAATGGTTGCTACAACATTCATGAGTACTCATAAGTTATGAGTATTGGAATAAACCCACGCTCACTTGTATCACTTCATGGAATTTATCTCGAGTGATCGTGAGACGGTAATATCATATAAGTCTTCAAACCTAGAGATATGAGTTGTTACCTATGAGTTGGTTGTGCATTGATTGCATGTAAACGCATCAGTAACTTGATGTTATAAAACGTGCCTTTGTGTGCAATTCAATAAGTAGTAGAACAAGCATATGAGTCGAAGTTTATCTGTTCCTTCTAGAAATAGAAGCGATATCTGGGCCCCTCGATGATTTTGTGTTGACCCATGTACCAGGCCCGGTCAGAACTAAATTGATGTGTTCAGTTAAGTTCTTTGTCAAACAAATCGAAAATCGAGAAACAACTGCTAGACAATAAGTAAGACATTGTTCCATGTATTTGTCCGGCTGATATCATGAGAGCAGAGGATTATATGATCACTTATCTAAAATGGCGCTTCATAGTTCACAAGAGTTTTCGAGAGCTACGATTGCCGGTTGTTTCCTGAAGTAATATAGGCAAATACAGTTATTAGACTTATCCAAGTGGGAGTCTGTTGGATAAGATGTCTAAGTCCATAACTTATTTGGTATATACTTGACCCGACCCGGCATGGTCCATTTGGGTTGCACTTCACCCAAACTAGTTATGGATAATTTTATGAGAGTTGTATACTTACGATTTATTAATATATTATAAGTTATAATATATTAATATAAAGTCATGTTACTTAATTAGTTTTAATCTTGAATTAATTATGAATTAATTTAGTGATTAAAAGGAAGACTAATTAAATCATGGGTTATTATATTTATATGGTGTGGGCTAACACTCGTTTGGGAATGGGCTAAGCTTATATGGAAGTCCATGGATGATCCATGGAGCTTTTACCCATGGATCCTTGGAAGAGGAAAAGACATGGGTTATTAGGGTTTCACCCTAACCATGTACACTATATAAACAAGCTTATGTTGCATGAAAAACACTCTAATGTGTGTGTAAGTGTGGTGGCCAAAATCAAGAGTTAGTATACTCTCTCATACATTTTCCAAGTTTGTGGTGATTTGTGATTTCCATTTGAGGCATTCACATTATTGGTGCTTGGCTCTCAAACTCCAAGGAATCAACAATCAACAAAAGGTATGTAATTCATCTAGTTCTTTTATGGTTAAAAGTACCCCATGCCATGCTAGATAGGTTATAAACCTTGGAAAATAATATTTTGAATGTATCTTAGACAAACATAGATCCAAGGTTTAATAGGGTTGCATGTACACTTAGGAAGTGTTAGAATGCTCAAAACCCAACACTCATAAGGGTAGAAATCTTCATAGGATTTCTGGAGTTCTGCTTTCATGGTAGCCAACATGATACAAGACACCTTAGTGGCATCCTTCTCATGGCTAGTGTACTCAACAATCTGCTCTGGAGTAGCAGAAGACTCATCGATTTCCTTCAGCTCCTTGTCTATGAAATAGTCCTTGTCCTCAAAACGAGTGACCATCCTGATGTTCCTAATCCAATCATTGAAGTTGGAACCATCAAAGATGACTCTCCCACAAAGGTTCATGAGAGAGAAGGAGCCAGAAGGGTTTGATCCAGAAGCATTGTTGGAAGACATCTGAAAAGGAACAAAGACAAGTTTAGATTAGATATAGAATCCTTAATAAAGCACCCAAATGAAATATTAAGGCTAGGACCCAACACAATATTTTATAACTTGGAAGAGGGATGCCGTAATCCAAGCTACAAAATATTTGAAGGTAGGTAAATGACGATTTACCAATTTCCAGCATGAAAAACAAAATAGATTATTAGGTTTTAATTGGATTAAAACTCCTAGATCTTTTGAGATTCATTGAACAATTCAATGGCATGTTTAAATCTCGATTACGCCCTTCAAGTTTGTGACTGGGATACCGAGGATCACAAACAAGGTGTGAATAACCATACAAATTAACTTGGTACTCTTAATTTTATCACCTAACTGATGTTCTGGTTAACCACACACGCTCCACCGATCTATGGTAAACCTTAAGCCACCCTTTTCCACCCTTGTTAAGTCCAAGTTAGTGTGCCGGTTAACCACACACGCTCCACTAACGACTTTAGCAAGGTACAAAGTGTAATTTTATGGGTTAGCATCAATTTCACATTTTCCTAAAGTAACTAAAATTGGGAATTTATAAAAGATTTAGTTACTTTATATTTATCATTATACTTTTAATGAGAATTATAGTCTTTGTCCTACCCGTTCGACTAACGACCCTTCACCAGTCAAGGAAGCAGTGGGTGAGAGTGGACACCCATTAAGCTGCTATTTTATAGGCAACAACCTTATACCCCCCCCCCCTTATAGACCGGCTTCGTGAATGAGGCCTACTAACGGTAAGACTGACTTGATGTTATACATGTATATATATTATTAACTTATAATAGTATAATAGTATAAGGGTAGAATTTCAAACTTTTAAAACTCTAGGGTTTGGAATTAAAGTTTTCTAAAGTGACTTTACAAATTCCAAAACTTGAGGGCAAGTTTTGAAACTATTCAAAACTTTTCATTTCTATAACTTATGAGTTTTAATGGTTTTTAAGAAAGGACTTTTGGAATTCCATAACTTGAGGACAAGTTATGGAGTCCATTCATTGGCATTTAGATCAAGAATTACACTAACAAAAAATTTGCAAATAACCCCTATGATCTACCAAAACTCATAAGCATGAACATTCATATCAACAATTTTCAAGAATCATATAAACATATATAAAACTTGAAACTTTGATAATAACCTTTGAAAATGGATTAGCATAATCATTACTACCTCAAAAATAGATTTTATAAGTCCAAAACAGTTTAGGGTAATGATTCTAGTCCAATTCCAGCAACAAAACTCGACATTTTGCACACAGGGCCTCCTACTGGCCGAGTGCAAGAACCTACTCGACGAGTAGGATGAGATTTCACTTGGACTCGTTGAGTCCCCCCATGGACTTGGCGAGTTCACTGAACAGTTAGCAGAATTCCGACTTGTTCAAGCAATTTTCATCAAGTATAATGAAAACAAGCCTAGGCTCTGATACCACTGATGGGTTTTGAGCATTCTAACACTCCTATGGTGTACATGCAACCCTAGAAACCTTGGATCTGATACCACTGACGGGTCAAATACATACCACTGACGGGTCAAGTACATACCAAAAAATAGTTATGGACTTAGACACCTTATCAAACAATTTTCACATGGTAACCTCCAATGGCTGCATCTTGCCATGCGGCCTCTAGTGCTCGAAATTGACCATCCGACAGGTTAAGCACCTCTCGACATACCATGCTATCTCTCTCTTCATGCATGGCCACCAGTAGCTAAGTCTCAAATCTCGATACATCTTGGTGGCTCCAGGGTGTATCAAAAATTTGGACTTGTGTGCCTCATCCATCACAGTCTGCCTGATCCCTAAAGTCTAGCACCCAAACCCGACCACACCGGGTCAATAATCCATGACTGTTAGTAGAAAACCTGTCAATCTCGCCCCTGATTCGCTCCTGCTTCCAGTTCTCTTTCTTGACCCCCTCAGTCTGAGCCTCCATGACCAAATCCAACAATTCAAATCAATCGAAATCCTCATGCATAGTTTCTCAATAGCATAACTATCCGTCTTGTGGCTCAAAGCATCAGCGACCACATTCGCTTTCCCTGGGTGATACAGAATCTTGTAGTCATAATCCTTGACCACGTCAAGCCACCTACACTGTCTCATGTTCAGATTCGGCTGATCCATAAGATATCTCAAACTCTTATAATCTGTGTAGATAGTACACTGGACCCCATACAAATAATGTCGCCAAATCTTCAGAGCAAACACCACTGCTCCCAACTCCAAATCATGAGTCAGATAACAAACCTCATGTGGCTTCAACTGTCGAGAAGCATAAGCAATAACCCTCCCTCACTTCATAAGAACATCCCCCAGGACGGTGACAGATGCATCACAAAATACCAAAATATCCTCAACACCCTCACGGAGGGTCAGCACTGGGGCCTCACATAACTTCCGCCTCAAAGTCTCGAATGCGGTCTCCTGCTCAGGGCCCCAACAGAAATCCACGCCTTTCCTCGTTAGACAAGTGAGGGGTACAACAATATTGGAGAAATCCTAAATAAATCTCCGATAATACCCTACTAATCCCACAAAAATCCTGATCTCCGAGGGAGACTTCGGAACCTCCCACTGCATCACGGCCTCAATCTTGGACGGATCGACCAAGATCCTATTCTGGTTAACGAGATGTCCCAAGAACTGGACCTCTCGTAACCAAAACTCACACTTCGAGAACTTGGAATACAGTTGTTCTCGCCTCAAAACTCCCAGAAGCTCTCGAAGGTGCTCCTCATGCTGCTCCCTGGTCTTGGAATACACCAAGATATCATCAATAAAAACAACAACTGATCGATTGAGCATTCGCTTGCATACCCAATTCATCAAATCCATAAATGTTGCAGGCGCATTAATGAACCCAAATGGCATCACCACGAACTTATAATGACCATAACGAGTCTGAAACGTGGTCTTCTCCACTTCCTCCTCTCTAACCCTCGTCTGATGATACCTCGACCTCAAACCGATCTTGGAAAACCAAGATGCACCCTGTAGCTGATCAAAGAGGTCATCAATCTGCAGAAGTGAGTAATGGATCTTCACCGTTAACTTGTTCAACTCCCAGTAATCAATGCACATCCGGTGTGAACCATCCTTCTTCTTGACAAACAAGATCGGTGCTCCCCATGGTGAACTGCTCGGTCTAATAAACAACTTGTCCAATAGCTCCTGAAGTTGAGAGGACAACTCCTGCATCTTAAGTGGTGTCATTTGGTACGACGCCTTGGAAATCGGAGTCGCACCTATAACCAAATCAATCCTGAACTCAACCTGCCTCTCAGGACGCACACCGAGTAACTCCTTCATGAACACATCTGCAAACTATCTAACAACAGGCACATCCGAAACCAACACCTGCTTTCCAGCTCGAATATCAACCACATACGCAAGATAACCCATACAACCATGTTGAATATACTGTCGAGCCCTAGCAACAGAACAAAAGATTGACCCAATCCTAGTACCCTCTCCATAAATAACCAGTTCTCCCCCACTTGGGGTTCGAACTACCACCCGCTAACCCTTGCATTCAATCATAGCTCCAAACCTGCTCAACCAATCCATCTCTACTATCATGCACACATCCCCGATGGATATAGGAATCAGATCAATCAGATAAGGCACCCTAAAAATGTAACATCCGAATTTCCAGGGACATTATCGTGTATGTTAATCTTGAGATTTAAGGAGGGACTCGACGAGTTGAGGGACCAACTCGCCGAGTCGAGTCGAGTTGATCGCGTGAATTTAATGAATGGACTCGACGAGTCAGAGGAGGGACTCGCTGAGTAGGTGCTGGGCAGAGAAACCTTAATTTCTCGGTTTGAGACCTATTTAAAGGAACTTATAGCCTCATTTGTTGCTACCCTTCCTTGAGAGCAACCCCTAAACGTGTATGGAGAGCCATGAGAGTCTTAGAAGCTAAAACTTGGAGCAAACTAGTGCATCTCTTGAGGAGAAGAGGAGATCACCCATCAAGGGAGCTAGAGAATCAGTGGATCTGGTGTAACTTCGTGAAAGGGCTTGAGTAAGAGGTAAAAGCTTACACCTTTCTTGTTATTTTGCTTAGATCTTGTAGATATGGAAGATTAGGGTTTCTTCCACCATTGTTGGGACTTTGTATGCATAAGGTCTCTCATGAGGCCTAGACTTCAGATCTGGACCTTGTGAGGCCCAGAGAGTCCAAAGATTATAGCTTTAGTTAACCATAGAAGAGTTATTGTGGTTAATCATCCTTATTAGAGTTATATTGGCATTATGAGCTTTATATGCCATGCTTAAACGTAAAGCCTGCAGCTTTACGTGACAATCGACCCTCAGGATGGTAGATCTAGTGTTTGGGGTGATGGATCTGCCTTAAATCGTCTGAATGAACATTTGGTCTGAATGAACTCGCCGAGTCGATGAGCCGACTCGACGAGTTGGTTAGGGTTTGTCCCGAGGAACCGAATCAGGCGATAGCTCGACGAGTTGGGGGTCAACTCGACGAGCAGAGCTGGACTGTCACGAGATTTCTGAGGAAAGTAAGTGGACTCGACGAGTCGCAAGGGTGCACTCGGCGAGTCGGGTCAAACATGGACTGTTGACTCGAGTTTGACTTATGTTGACTTTGGGGCTTTGATCAACATAAGTAGTAGAGACCATGGAGGGGTAAAATGGTCTTTTATCCACTTCAAAGAGTTAAATAGAGGAAGAATAGCCTTCGGTCATTAGAGTTGTGATTAGAGTATCACTTAGAGATATTCATCCCTTGTGTTAGGTGGAGGCTAGTTCGAGATTCGGGAACGGGGTCTTTACTTGCTGCTGGTCAGGTGAGTCTTCTCACTATACATTACCTAGAGTGGTATCTATGTATAGACCGGAGGGTCTTGTGTGCTATGTGTATGTATGAGATTATGCGCATTGTGATATATGTATGCTATGTGTTGTATAGACCGGACTGGAGGGTCCAACGATATAGACCGGACCGAAGGGTCCAACGAGCTATGACCGGACCAGAGGGTCCAACGAGCTACGGGACTGGAGGGTTCCGCTGAGACACATCGACCGGAGGGTCGTACTGTAGCCTCGAGTGGCGTATGTGTTGTATGTGGTATTTTGAGGAACTCACTAAGCTTCATGCTTACCGTGTTATGTATTATGTGTTTCAGGTATCTCAGAGGATCGCGGGAAGGCACCGGCTTGATTGTACACACCAGAGAAAGAGTCATGTTTTGAGGATCCTGGCTTATTAATGGAGTCGTGTTTTGTAATTTGAATAAACGAGATTTCTATACAATATGTTACGAAAAGTATGCGATTTTAAAATGAAAATTTTGTTTGAAAAATTACGGTGTTACAAGTTGGTATCAGAGCCTTGGTTTGAGGGATTCGGATGCACCTTCGGGTAGATCTGGACTCAAACTGAGGATTTGAGAAAAATTTTCAAGGAAATGATTTTTCTAAAACGAGCAAGAGTTTCTAAAAGAATACGAGTTGGAGCAGTGTGTACAATCAGCCAGAGCCCGAACGGTGATTTCCCAAAATACCCTTACGTTTGTATTATGAGATATTTATGAGATATGCTATGAGAAATTATGCATGCTAGATATAGGCTAGGTATTTCATATGTTAGGACTAGAGTGGCCTGATTTGTGATGCCTTAGCCTAAGAGTTATTATTATCTGTGATGTGCTTTCGAGCATGTGTTGAGTAAGAGTATCCATCAGGAATCCTCTAGAGAGGGATTTGAGTAGAGGAGTAATCTAGGAGAGATACCTAGATGAGCATTTGAGGAGTCTACTGAGAGAGTAGTCAGACGCCCGCGTGGGGTAAAGTTGCTTGAGTTCGGTGGTATCCTTTGATTATGAGGAGAGCAAGTGGGTAATAACCTTGAGTGGTTTTACATGTTGGTAGAGATTATTCGATGCCCGAATGTTGCTTGCTTCGTGCTTTGTGGAACTCTTGATGATGAGAGTCAGCTACTAAGTGAATATGACGATATTCAGGAGGTAGATGGCTGGCATCATAAGGAGTTCTTCAGCAGCTAATGGCGGAGAAGTGTGAGAACCTAGGAAGAACCTAGGAAAGGGTGACCCTAGTCAGATGAGTACGCTGACAGAGTTGGATATTTCGCAAGAGGAGTGAACACGCATGACGGGGTTGGTGATTGAAAAGGTCGAGCAGCTACTTAGGAACTCGGGGATGGTCCGTGTGGAAAGTATGGGTAGATGTGGCAGGTAGTATGGGCCCGTACTACTGAAAGCAGAGGACCCATACTCGATACAGGGAACATTCCGGAGGTTTTAAGTAGCAGATCGAGAGGTGGTTTCATGGTTCGAGTACCATGATTTGTAGCAGATCGAGAGGTGATTTCATGGTTCGAGTACCATGATTTGTAGCAGATCGAGAGGTGATTTCATGGTTCGAGTACCATGATTTGTAGCAGATCGAGAGGTGATTTCATGGTTTGAGTACCATCATTTGTAGCAGATCGATAGGTGATTTCATGGTTTGAGTACCATGATTTGTAGCAGATCGAGAGGTGATTTCATGGTTCGAGTACCATGATTTGTAGCAGATCGAGAGGTGATGTCATGGGTCGAGTACCATGACTCGTAGCGGATTGAGAAGAGATAACATGGTTCGGGTACCATGATTCATAGCAGATCGAGAGGTGGCCACATGGTTCGAGTACCATGACTCGTGGAGGTTAGTGTTACTGGTTCTACCAGTTATTCCGTTGAAATTGGTTAGACTGAGATCAGATGTGAAAGAGTATGGGGCCAGAGGGCCATGATGAACGAGTTTTAGTGGAGCATCCCTTGAGAGGGAAATCGAGTTAGCTCCGAGGGATTTTTGGTAAGATGGCAGATGAAGTCGCAAGGCTCAAGGATGAGTAGAGATGGCAGTTATGGAGGATTGCGGCATGAGTTGAGAAATCAGCCGATAGTGGAGATGTCACCTTCTGTGACATGGATGGTATTATTTCCGTTTCCTGTGGGAAACATAAGAGGTGTTGAGAATTCGGTTTCCGAGCTTAGGGGTAGAACCCTGTGGGTTAACATTGATGGCGACCTTCCATCAGAGTATTTGGGCAGTATGTCTGCCGAGAGGTAATGTTAGAGCATGAGCAGGTTGTCAGCGGGGACTGAGATGGTTAAGGACAAGGATACACCCTATTTGAGCATAGTAGGGCATGTATTAGATGCAGCGGCAGACGATCAAGAAGAGGATATTGGGGCGGTGGTTCTTATTGTCTATGATGAGTATCGAGTGTGGTAATGAGTACTCCACTCTTATTATAACCCACGTGATGGAACGTTGGTTGAAGAGTCGAGGATGAGGAATATGTTAGTTCGTTATTTTCAGACTGAGAGTCAGGGTTACGACTGGACAGTTGAGATGTCCGGTAGTGGGATAGTACGAGATTCAGAATGACTAGAGGTAGTCATGATGAGAGGTTTCTGAGGATATCATCTGAGATTCAGGGTATTTGGAATTGCTCGATCCCCATCGGGGAGATCATCGAGCATTGCATATCACCTTCCAAGAGTAGGTGCGATGTTATTGGTAAAAACAGTCTGTGGGTTAGATTGTTGGCGAACCAATTGGTGATGGTTCGAACCCTGAGTGGGGGAGAACCGGGTACTTTTGAGGAGATCCGATATTTGTTCAAGAGCGGTTAGAGAACTGGATAGAGAGGCATGCGGTGCGGATTCCTAAGAACAGGGTTTTTGGTGGTCAAGGAGAGGTGCAGAGTGAAATAGTGCATGTGGCACGTGTTTGAGAAAGGATGAGTGTCTCCACGGCAAGTGGTCGTTGGTCGGAGACCTTGTGGTGGTTAGGAATCCTTCAAGGTTAAAATGGTGAATTCGAGGTGGTTGGCTTGTGAGGTTAGTTCGGCGGTTGAGAATTTCTGGTTCAGAGTATGGGCTATTATATGCAGTATGGGAAGGAGAGAAGTTGATTGGGCAACCAACTTCAGGGTCGTTATGAGTATTCTTGCATGAGTTTTGAGCAATAGAGGAGGAAGTTTCGGATTGTCATCTTCGTGTTCTGAGTCGTTGGCAATTTCTCCGTGTTTTAATTTGGGAGATGGAGTATTCCGGGGTTACAAGAGACACGAGAGAAAGATCGGTTGCGAGATTCCGAGGAAGCAATGCGATATCTGAGTATGATTCCATGAGTATGAGATCAGTGGTAAAGTCAAGGCACTGCGAGGCGTTGTGATGGTATTCCGGGGTATCCGAGTTTAATGTCCTAAATCTCGGATTATTTTGAGTTTGAGTTTGAGATGACGAGTGGTGTATCAAGTGTCTATGGTTCCGGTGGGGTCCCTTCAGCTAATTGACATCAAATGGATTTATTTGAGAATGTGAATTGCAGCGAGAAAAAGAAGTTTTGTCACGACGGGGGTCGTCCGAAGTAGTGATGCTTAGCCTGGATGGGTGTGTGTGTACCAATCTATGCTGGGTCACAGACCATGAGTTAATGATTGCAGTGTGATGTCAACCTGAGAACGAGGTTGCGAAGTGGTAAGAGTAAGTGCGGTAAGACTACGGGGAGCCGTAGCACTCACTATTCGGTGAGAGGTTGTGGTGATGCTACGGGGAGCCGTAGCATTCACTATTCAGTGAGAGGTTGTGGTGATGCTATGGGGAGCCGTAGCACTCACTATTCAGTGAGAGGTCGTGGTGATGCTCCGGGGAGCCATAGTACTCACTATTCGGTGAGAGGTTGTGGTGACGCTACGGGGAGCCGTAGTACTCACTATTCAGTGAGAGGTCGTTGTGATACTGCGGGGAGCCGTAGTACCCACTAGTCAGCGAGAGAATGTTGTGATGAAGTGCTCTCTGATCAGAGCTTGACGCAGAAGAGTTTTTAGGCTTGGGTGGCCCTAATATTTGAGTTTGTGGAAGCCTGAGGTCGAACCAGGGGCGAGACTGGGGTCTCCAAGTTTGTCGGAAGTCGTTATATTTTGAATGGAGTAGTGGTTTTCGTGGCCAAAGGGAAGTGGATCAGTGAGGTTCGCATGGGTTGCGGGTCATGAGTCATGAGTTGAGTGGTTCATTGGGGCAAGTGGTTCCAGCTCTGGGTCAGATCAAACTCTCGAGTTTGAGTTTGGCTCTGGTAGTGCGTTGAGTAGGCAGAATGAGATTCCGGATTCAGAGCTGAATTTCATTTGGAAGGGGGGTATTGCTTCTATCTGGTGCCTTAGACCTGAGTGGGTCAATTCGTTGGTGTGAGAAAACTGCGAAGTGCATGGAACTAATGAGTAGTAGACGACAGAGGTCGAGGGTGAAACGAATTCCGTATTTGCTTGAGGAAAAGCGAACTTCGTGACTTGTGTGTCACACTGGGCCGAGATAGCTAGTGTGGGAAGGAAGTCAGTGAGACATGTTGAGGTGTGCAATGGGTAACCCTTGGAGGTTCAACTGCTAGGTCGGGAGATGACCTAGTGCTCAGTGTTGAAAGGGATTTGGAGAAGGGAGCTTGGGTTTGATTGCAGTTCAGTGGATGAGTCTCTGGTATGATGTGATCCTTCCATTCCTTTGTATATGACCGAGATTGTTTATCATGACTGGGACGAGTGATCGGTAGCCAATTTTGGGCATGGACTTGTTTTATCAGTCCCCACTACAGAGTCGGAGGAGCGAATAACGTGGTGACATCTGGAGATGGCGGTCTGGCTGTGTGTCAGGCTACTAGAGTTCCAGATTCTTGAGAGTCAGAAGGGGTAGCATAGTGGCAGATGGGTCTGTCCTTTTCCAGGGAGGAGTTCTTGTTTGGATTCAGGTGTCCAGAAAGGAAGATAGTTGTGTGGTATGAGACCTTTCGATGGTGCTGTTTGGTTATTTGATTAGATCTATAAGTTGTGGAGGAGCGATTTTGAGGGCGAAATCTAATTCAAGTGGGGGAGAATTGTAACATCCGGATTTCCAGGGACATTATCGTGTATGTTAATCTTGAGATTTAAGGAGGGACTCGACGAGTTGAGGGACCAACTCGCCGAGTCGAGTCGAGTTGATCGCGTGAATTTAATGAATGGACTAGACGAGTCAGAGGAGGGACTCGCCGAGTAGGTGCTGGGTAGAGAAACCCTAATTTCCCGGGTTTGAGACCTATTTAAAGGAACTTATAGCCTCATTTGCGGCTACCCTTCCTTGAGAACAAACCCTAAACGTGTATGGAGAGCCATGAGAGTCTTAGAAGCTAAAACTTGGAGCAAACTAGTGCATCTCTTGAGGAGAAGAGGAGATCACCCATCAAGGGAGCTAGAGAATCAGTGGATCTGGTGTAACTTCGTGCAAGGGCTTGAGTAAGAGGTAAAAGCTTGCACCTTTCTTGTTATTTTGCTTAGATCTTGTAGATATGGAAGATTAGGGTTTCTTCCACCATTGTTGGGACTTTGTATGCATAAGGTCTCTCATGAGGCCTAGACTTCAGATCTGGACCTTGTGAGGTCCAGAGAGTCCAAAGATTATAGCTTTAGTTAACCATAGAAGAGTTATTGTGGTTAATCATCCTTGTTAGAGTTATATTGGCATTATGAGCTTTATATGCCATGTTTAAACGTAAAGCTTGCAGCTTTACGTGACAATCAACCCTCAGGATGGTAGATCTAGTGTTTGGGGTGATGGATTTGCCTTTAATCGTCTGAATGAACATTTGGTCTGAATGAACTCACCGAGTCAATGAGCCGACTCGACGAGTTGGTTAGGGTTTGTCCCGAGGAACCGAATCAGGCGATAGCTCGACGAGTTGGGGGTCAACTCGACGAGCAGAGCTGGACTGTCACGAGATTTCTGAGGAAAGTAAGTGGACTCGACGAGTCGCAAAGGTGCACTCGGCGAGTCGGGTCAAACATGGACTGTTGACTCGAGTTTGACTTCTGTTGACTTTGGGGCTTTGATCAACATAAGTAGTAGAGACCATGGAGGGGTAAAATGGTCTTTTATCCACTTCAAAGAGTTAAAGAGAGGAAGAATAGCCTTCGGTCATTAGAGTTGTGATTAGAGTATCACTTAGAGATATTCATCCCTTGTGTTAGGTGGAGGCTAGTTCGAGATTCGGGAGCGGGGTCTTTACTTGCTGCTGGTCAGGTGAGTCTTCTCACTATACATTACCTAGAGTGGTATCTATATATAGACCGGAGGGTCTTGTGTGCTATGTGTATGTATGAGATTATGCGCATTGTGATATATGTATGCTATGTGTTGTATAGACCGGACCGGAGGGTCCAACGATATAGACCGGACTGAAGGGTCCAACGAGCTCTGACCGGACCAGAGGGTCCAACGAGCTACGGGACTGGAGGGTTCCGCTGAGACACATCGACCGGAGGGTCGTACTGTAGCCTCGAGTGGCGTATGTGTTGTATGTGGTATTTTGGGGAACTCACTAAGCTTCGTGCTTACCGTGTTATGTGTTATGTGTTTCAGGTATCTCAGAGGATCGCGGGAAGGCACCGGCTTGATTGTACACACCAGAGAAAGAGTCATGTTTTGAGGATCTTGGCTTATTAATGGAGTCGTGTTTTGTAATTTGAATAAACGAGATTTCTATACAATATGTTACGAAAAGTATGCGATTTTAAAATGAAAATTTTGTTTGAAAAATTACGGTGTTACAAAAAATCTCCAAGACACAACCCTGACTAATGCTCGATGCAGAAATCTCGTGTTTGTTGGTGATAGAAACCCGAAACGGACACTACAACTCTCCAAGAGTCATATCAAAACCCCTACTAAAAGACTGAGATACAAAGGACCGACTCACACTCAAGTCAAAAAGCAATAGAAAAGGCAAGGAATTCAATAAGAAGGTACCTAGCAGAATCACAAACATAAGCATACCATAAAATAACTGACATAATAATAAATGAAAACATACCAATAACGACATACGGCACCGCCCTGGCCTCCTCTACAGTGAGCTCGAAAGCATGACCTCGAGCGCTATCGGGCTCCGCCCTACCCTGGCGTCCATTTGTGATCCTCAGAGTAGCTAGTTCTGGAGCCTGCTCTGGACTAGCCACGAACAATGGACAGTTGGCCTTCATATGGCCAACCTACTCACAGTGGTCACAAATCTTGGTGCTCGATGGCGGGGACTGCTGATGACAATCTCTCACAATGTGGCCCTCCCTGCCACATTTGTGGCATCCAAATCAAGGTCGGAAAGCACCATCATGAATCTTACCACAATTGCAATCCTTCTGTCCCCCAGATTTCGAATCTGCGGGCTTGAACCGCTTCGCTGCAGGCTGTGACTGAATTTGGATCCTGCCTTAACTCCCTCGTCTGAATCTCCATCTCAATCTCCCGCCTCCTCGCGGCATCCTGAAGCTCAGCAAGGGTACCATAATGTTGGGTGGACACAAACTGTTGAATATCCTTCTTGAGCATGCTCACGTACCGAGTTATCTGAGTCGGCTTAGAAGCAGCAAACTCAGGGCAAAAAAAAGCCCTCTCAGTAAACATCTTGGTGATTTGCGTCACCGTCTCAGTCGTCTGTCTCATATCCACGTACTCCTGAGCCAACCTCTCCCTCTCCACCAAGGGAACGTATATCACACGGAACATCTCTATGAACTACTCCCAAGTAACAACAACTCTTTGCTCAGGAGTGTAAGCACCAGTCACCAATCCTTCACCCCTAACCGAAAAAGGTTCAAGGTGCACTTGACCTTCTGACCAGCAGGTCAAGAACATGTGAAGAAACATCCCTCCACATCAGGCAACCACCTCATCGCCACAATCGGGTCCCTGACCCCATCAAACTCTGGGGGCTTCGTATTATCAAAGTCCCGATACAGGAAGGATCTGTAACATCCCAAAAATCACAACAATTTAAAACTTTCAAAAATAACCCATATCATAAAAATGTTTACAAAACCAAGGTTTCCAAATTGTTTATCGAGTATTAGAGTATCCCAAAATCATAGTGTCATCAGACAGGAGGATGTGTATGGTCACGTCTTCGCCTTCCCATGGTTATCAGAAGTACCTGAAACCATAAACTAAAACCGTAAGCCAAAGCTTAGTGAGTTACCCCCAAAGTACCAACACACAAACAGATAACATATACAACAGCATGTCGGGCCCAATCAACCATCGGGTAGGAATACCTCAGGCCCAGTCAACCTCCGGTTCCAGTCATCCTCAGGATGGAATACCCCAGGTTAGAATGCCAATATACAACAGGTCCAATCATCCTTGGGATGGAATACCCTCGGGCGCAATCAACCATCGGGTGTAAATGCCCCCGGTATGTTGGCTCATGCACAAAGCAGTAAAGCCTCAACCACAACTCAAAATATATCGACATATACATAACAGATAAACATATAATCAGCCAACAGACAAATAGGAAGATATACAGATCACTACCGTATAGCAACACCCTAGAAACTAGAATACAGATCTAACAGATCACTACATCATAGCAACATATAGTAAACCAGGATATCAATCCAATGGGTCAGCCTTGGTGCCTTCGACCCGCAAGTACAGTGAGGAAGACTCACCCCTCAGTCTGAGCAAGATCGTTAAACAGAACACAGCTCTGAATACAGCTCAACAAAATTTATTCATCAAATAATTACCAGTCTCAAATACAACTCAAAATACCCAAAATACCCCTAGGTCAAGTTTGGTCAAATCCTGGTCAAGGTCAAAGTCAAGCCGAACCCAAAATCCCCACATACAGGGGTCACGTCGTGGCCCCTCCAATGGTCACGTCGTGATATGAAAAAGTCCAAAATAGTGGAGGATCGTCATCCTCACGTCGTGACACCACAAACCCTCACGTCGTGAAGACGCCCATATCATAAGTTCTTAATGAAACTCTGCATCCTTTAAGACAAGCAACCAAACCTTCCATATAGTCTTATTCACTCCAGAACATCATAAAAATCATGGCTTTTTGGACATGCATGTCCAATACATGTCCCAACACCAACTAGGGAAAAAATGGGGAAATATGACATCAAATCTCATGCAAGAGTCATAAAACTCCACCAAAGTACAGATCTAGCAACTATAACACTCAAGGGACCCTAGAGATCCATAAATTTGGCAACTTTAGGGATTCCAATCACTACATCAACTTGAATATAGATAAATAAGCACAAAAACCTAGATCTAAGCTTAAGGACTCATAAAGCAAGGAACTTGGAACTTACAACAAGTCCAAAAGGTGCCAAAATGGATGATGGTGAGGCTTGAATGCAGGAATGATGAACTAGATGATCTTCCTCCTCTTCTTCTTGGCTAAAAACACCACAAATGAGCTTAAAGACCAACAATGGATGCTAGGGTTTCAAAAGGCATGGTAAGGAGGTGATGGAGGCTGAGGATGGGCTAACCCTAGCCCTCACTTCCAAGAAATACAGAGTGAAACCCTCAAAACTAAGGTTTTCCACACAGACAAATCTCACGTCATGATCTATCCATTTCTCACGTCGTGAGCCTCAAAATGGCATGCGCGATCATTTAATTCCTCACGACGCGACAAGAAATCTCACGTCGTGAGAGGGGTCAGAATTGAAATATTAACTTCATCAAAATAATAAAATGTGCACCGGAGTCGAGCGTTAAAATTCTCCCCCACTTGAATCAGACTTCGTCCTTGAAGTTCGTTGCGGTGAATAACCCATCATAATGCTCCCACATCTCAGCCTCTGGCTCCCAGGTCCACTCGGAGCCTCTATGATTCTGCCACTAAACCTTTACCAAAGGTATCTCCTTGTTACGCAGGACTTTCATCTTTCTTTCCAAAATAGCCACTGGTCTCTCAATATAATTTATACGCTCATCAACCTGAATATCATCAAAAGGAACCACCGTGTCACTGTCCAACACACACTTTTGCAACTGAGAGGCATGGAAAGTGTTATGGATCTGACTGAGCTCACTCGGAAAATCCAACTGGTAAGCCACCCTGCCTACCCTGGCGCTTATACGGAAAGGTCCGTATACCGAGGACCCAATTTCCCCCTCTTCCTGAAGCATATCACACCCTTCTAAGGCAAGACCTTCAGGAGCACCATACCGCCGACCTGAAACTCCAACTCTAATCGGCACCGGTCGGCATAGCTCTTCTGCCAACTCTGAGCGGTCTGTAGTCTCCGTCTAATCTGTTGAATAAGGTCTGTGGTCTGAAGGACTACTTCGGTCCTTCCTATGACCCTATGACCAACCTCTCCCTAGCATATCGGGGTAAGACATCTCCGACCATACAAGAGCTCAAAAGATGGGGCACCAATGTTGGAGTGATAATTATTGTTGTAGGATAACTCCGTACGAGGTAGGTAGGAATCCTAACTCCCACCAAAATCAATGGCATAGGCCCACAACATATCCTCAAGGATCCGGATGGTCCGCTCACTCTGACCGTCGGTCTGCGGATGATAAGTAGTGTTGAAATGTAACCTCGTGCCCTGTTCCTCGTGGAACTTCTGCCTGAACCGGGAAGTGGACCGAACATCTCGGTCTGAAACATTAGAGACCGGAACCCCTTGACGAGCAACGATCTCCCGGACATACACATCGGCCAAATTTTCGGCCAAAGAGCTCTCCCGGATGGCCAAAAAGTGGGCACTCTTGGTCAATCGATCCACGATGACCCATATAGCATCAAAACCCTTGGCCGTCTTCGGCAACTTAGTGATAAAATCCATGTTGATCTGTTCCCACTTCCACATGGGAACCTCCAAAGGCTACAGCTTGCCATGTGGCCTCTGATGCTCGGCCTTGACCATCGTACAGGTCAAGCACCTCTCGACATACCAGGCTATCTCCCTCTTCATACATGGACACCAGTAGCTCAATATCAAGTCCCGATACATCTTGGTGGCTCCCGAGTGTATAGAAAAACGAGACTTATGAGCCTCCTCCAGCACTATCTGCCTGATCCCACCGGAAACTGGAACCTAAACCCGACCGCACCGGGTCAACAACCGTCGACTATCGTTGACAAACCTGTCGATCTCGCCTCTAATCCTCTCCTGCTTCCAGTTCTCCTTTCCAACCCCCTCTATCGTGTAACGACCTAAATATCAGAGGTAAAAATTTCATTTTTAATATAGCTAAAACATTGATACCATTTATTTCAAACATTCCAAATCATCATTAAGTAAAAAAAATTATCAGAGTTCGTCCCAAAACCATTCATTGCGGAAATCATAGGTGTGTGCACTGCGATCAATCCGAGCCCTTCATTTCCAAATCTATGCAACCTGAAACCAAAATTGTAAACCGTAAGCACAAAGCTTAGTGAGTCCCCCAGAGCATATCCCACACACACAATCCACATAACACATATCGTATTAGCTGTAAAGGCTATCTCTACTGTTAGCCAGAAGGGCTATCTCTACCATCAGCCATAAAGGCTGTCTCTACCATCAGCCACAAGGCTATCTCTACCATCATCCATAAATGTTGTCTCTACCATCAGCCACAAAGGCTATCTCTACAAGCATATCATGCATATATACATATCACACGCCTCTACATAGCAAATATACCAATTATCATAAAATTAGCTAATTAAAGCTACACACATATCACATAAGCCATGCATACATAAAACCTGTAAGAATGCCATGGGCTACCCCACATGGTCTTTTCCTAGGACTGCCATGGGCTACCCCACATGGTCTTACATCCAATGCCATGGGCTCCCCCACATGGTCTTTACCTAGGAATGCCATGGGCTACCCCACATGGTCTTATATCCAATGCCACGGGCTCCCCCCGGGGTCTTCCATGTAAAAACACACAATCACATATCGTAAAAAATCACGTATCATATCGAATCACATAATGACCAACACATATAACATAATCACATAATGGGCCGGCCTTGGTGCCTTAGACCCATGGGTATGGTGAGAAGACTCACCTCTCACTGGCTGAACCGGCAAACTGTAGTCAGATATGTCCCATGCTGCTCCTCCCAAACTGCCTATAATCAAAGAGTAAATAACTCAGCATAATCCCATAAATACACCCAGGGTCAACCCCGATCAAAGTCAAGGTCAACAGTCCATATTGACCTTGACTCGCCGAGTACAATCATTCACTCGTCGGGTTCCCTGCTTAACTCGTCGACTCGCCGAGTCACTCGAGGGACTCGTCGAGTTCCTTGGTGTTTACGGCTGTAAACCACCAACCGTACACCTTTGACCGTAAACCCTTGGCCGTACAGCCTTGGCCATACACCCTTGGTCGTACACCTTTGGCCGTACACCCTTGGCCATAAACGAGAAAACCCTCTCGACTCGCCGAGTCACTTGCACGACTCGTCGAGTCCCCCAAAGTTCATCATGATTACGGTCCTTTCCGGTGGGACTTAAGGTCCCAAACTTTAGATCCATCATCTCCTATTGTAGATTTCACGTAAAGTTACAAACTTTACGTGCATACAGGGCCTTTCATAACCGTAAACACCAAAACTAATCCTCCAACAAGGTTTTCATTCATGGGGAGGGAATAAGCTTATAAAGCATGCAACTTTATGATATTTGGGACCTAGTGAGGTTCATATCTGGAACCATACCCTTGTGATAGGTCCAGATCTAAGCTTGCTTCCATTTCCTCAAAGTTTGGTCATAAACTCCCAATTAGAATATAGGCTTAAGGTAACAGATTCATACCTCAATCTGATGCCCAAAACGAGCTAGATGCTAGATCCAGTGTTTTCCCCTTGATTCTTCTTCTCCAAGTTTGGATTCCTTCCCAAATTCCCAAGGTCAAGCTCTCAAATGCACACACTTCACATACTAGGGAGTTTGCGGCCGTACACAGTCTCTTATGATGTTAAGGGAGGCTACAAGAGCATTTAATAATGCTTATATAGGGGCAAACCCCAAAATTAGGGTTTTTCATTAAACATCCCTGACTCGTCGAGTCCGCCTTCTGACTCGCCGAGTCACTTCCGATTCGTGCCCCTGCAATACGACCCTACTCGACGAGTTGATCCCCCAACTCGCCGAGTCCATGCATAACATTTCCCCCAAATGGTACTTTCTAACTGATACTCGAAACAGCTGTTACATGTCGGAGCCTCCCTGATGAATCCCAAAAGCGGAGAATCAACAGATATCCTCATACTCATCTCCCCAACTGAAAACCCAGCCGACTTGCGACTCAATGCATCCGCTACCACATTCGCTTTACCTGGATGGTAAAGGATCCCACAGTCAAAGTCCTTGACCACGTCCAACCACCTGTACTGCCTCATGTTCAGGTTCGGCTGATCCATAAGATATCTCAAACTCTTGTGATCTGTGTAAACAGTACAATGAGCCCCATAAAGATAATGTCTCCAAATATTAAGGGAAACACCACTGCCCCCAACTCCAGGTCATGAGTAGGATATCGCGTCTCATGCGTCTTCAGCTGTCGTGAAGCATAAGCAATCACGCGTCCTCTCTGCATGAGGACCGCCCCCAAACCAGTGATAGATGCATCACAGAATACTACCAAATCCTCGACTCCCTCCAGAAGGGTCCATACCAGGGCCTCACATAACCTCTGTCGAAGAGTCTCAAATGCTGACTGCTGCTCAGGGCCCCATCGAAAACCCACTCCCTTCCTCGTCAGACGAGTGAGGGGTACCACAATCTTGGAGAAATCCTGAATAAATCTCCGATAGTATCCCGCCAAACCCAAGAAAGTCCTGATCTTTGAGGGAGATTTTGGAACCTCCCTGTATGTGACATCCCCAATTTCACGGCCAGAAAAGACCGATTTCGTTTATGCTTTTTAAAATAAAATCAGATAAATCTTTTTAAAAGATGTTGTGGAATTGGTCCCCAAAACAAAACATGATAAAAATTTGTCAAAACCTTTCTTTAAGAAATATATAATTTCCTTTTATATCAAAACCTCGGGATGTCATGTTCCGATACAGATCAAAAGCATAAACAAGACATTATAAGCCTTACATAGTTATTTACAACTACTGGCCTATAATCCAAAAATCACTCATTGTCATCATCCGACTATGCTCGGGGTCCACTACCTGTAATATAAAAAGCTGAGTGGGTCAGGCTTGGAAGCCTGGTGAGCATATAGGGTTTTCAACCCACAATAAATAATAAACTCTTTAAGTTTATCAATCAACAAATAATTTATTAATTTCATCAACCAAAAACAACCCTAATTACCCGTTCCCGTTATCCTCACCTTACGTCCCTAAAACACCTAACACAAGGGACCTAGCCTAAGGATTTTCATTAGGGGTGACAACATTGTTTTCCTCAACAATTTATGTCAAACAAGACAACCAATAAGGTGAAACCTTTGCTTTCCTCAGCAAATTATGTCAACAAGACAAACATCAGGGTGACAACATTGCTTTCCCTCAGCAATTTATGTCAAACAAAACAACCTAACATAAAACAACCAATAAGGTGACAACATTGCTTTCCTTCAGCAATTTATGTCAAATAAACAACCAAAATGGTGACAACATTGCTTTCCTCAGCAATTTATGTCAAACAAACATCGAGGTGACAACATTGCTTTTCTCTCAGCAATTTATGTCAAAAGGGTGACAACATTGCTTTTCCTCAGCAATTTATGTCAAATAAAACAAACACCGGGGTGACAACACTGCTTTCCCTCAGCAAGTTATGTCAAACAAGACATCCTAACATAAAACAACCAACAAGGTGACAACATTGCTTTCCTTCAGCAATTTATGTCAAATAGGCACGAAGTCACATCGTCGCCATGTGCTAGTCCATAGCTCTTATTCATCGACGGTATTGCCCACGGGAGTTTTCCCCCCGCAATACATGTCAATGGGTTTTCCATATACTAAGTCCATAGCTCTTATTCATCGACGGTATTTCCCACGGGAGTTCTCCCCCGCAATACATGTCAATGGGTTTTCCATACAGCTAATGAACATACTTAAGGGGTTTTCCCCAGCCTTACTTGCCCTAAAGGCACTCATGAGGGGAATAGAGTACAACGAATGAACACTTAAGTCCATTAACACCTACAGGTTACGAGCCTGCTAGTGTTCCACGGACCATCAAATCAGTCCATGGTTGTCATCCATACTCTGCTGAATGACGGGGGTTTTAGAGTACATCGAATGAACACTTAAGTCCATTAACACCTACAGGTTACGAGCCTGCTAGTGTTCCACAGATCATCAAAACAGTCCATGGTTGTCATCCATACTCTGCTGAATGACGGGGGTCAACGTTGGGTAAGGGCTTTTCTCATATTGCACCACTCACGCCAACATCTGGGTAAAAGCTTTTCCCATATTTCACCACTCACTCTCAACTCATGATCTATATCATTGATCATCTCATCTATCCAACTCACCTTTCATCACACACCCACTATTTAACTCATGATCTATATCACTAACTCATGAAGCTTGTCCAATCACTTCATAAAAGAACAACAACTCCAAAGCTCTTCCAAATAAAAGTATAGGGAAAATACTGATAAAGTACTCCCGTACGCTCCCGTACCCCGACATGTAATAGTGTCAAAAGGAAGAACTAATGGATGAACACATAGTTCAAAAACACCTAATGAACATATAGTTCAAGAACACTTTATGAACATATAGTTCAAACATACGTACCGATTACAAGTCTACTAACATTCCACTGGCCGTTGTTTATACTCTACTAGATGACTAGATCATCTTAAACATCGATACCTCTCATCACTTTTATTTCATCACACATCATCTAATTCATCTACCCATGTTTTACCCAAAATATTTGTAGATAAAATATATATATATATATATATATATATATATATATATATATATATATATATATATACAGTTTAAAACTTGTATAAAACATCAATTCAACAGTCACCTCAAATAAACAATTAATATATTTACACATAGCACGTATTTTAAGGTAAATACTTCATATCTATGTGTAAGGTGAAAGTGACTATACACTCACCTGATTTAATGAAAATCGGGCAGCAATTCGTTTCCTAAAACGATCGTTTCTAATAAAACCGGAAGTTTTATTGAGAAACCGGGCTCTGCGAAAGGTCGGGCTTCAAAACCGAAAAAATAAATTTCCCGGGCTTCTCGGGCACTCCGGGACGTGTTCCGGGCATTGGAATTGATCTCGGGGCATCGGGGGTGGTCAAAATAACCAAAATATTGAAAAAGGGGCCAAAATTGTCAATTTTCCAACTTTAGCCGGGAGGGTTCGCACCCTCCTATTTATATTGTCCGAAGCTGTTGATCCAAGGGCTGAGAAGCCTCCACGCGTCAGCAGATCCGAAGAGGGAAGATGGCTTCGCACGTGGCCTGCGCATGCGAGGGCCTCGCTGGCGTCTTCTTAGTGGACCGAAGCCTGGGTCCGAGGGTCGGGTCCAAAGCAGGAGGAAAGGGTGACAGCTGGTGCGAAGATCGGACACGCGGTAGGCTTTACGAGGTTCGGACTAGGCTGCACACGCGTGGCTCCTCGGATGCGCCACAGCTTCGGATGACTCAGCAATTCTCGGACACGTGGCATGCTCTAAGCGTAGGTGACGTGGCAAAAACGTGACTATGCGAATTTTCTCGATTTTTGTGCAAAAACTTCTAAAATCCATAACTTTCGCATACGAGCTTCGTTTTTGACGTTCTTTATATGCACGCGTAGGTAAAATTACGCTCTACAACTTTCGTTTAGACTTCGTCGGCTATTTTTGAATTTAATTTTTATATTATTATTTTTAACAGACCGGGACAGGAAATCCGTTAAAAATTCATAACTTCTTCATCCGACGTCCGTTTTCGTCAGACTTTTTACCGTTGAGCTACTAATGACGAGACCTTCGATTCTCGTTTAGGTTGTGTCGGCAAAAAATCACTCGATCTAAAATTCGAGTTTTTAGTTGTCTACTACTAAGCTGAAACTTCGAAAAATCATAACTTCCTCATACGAAGTCAGATTTGGGCGTTCTTTTTATCGAACTTCTCGGTTTAACGAATACTACAAGTTTCGTTTAGATCACTAAGGCTAAAAAGTAGTTTATCAAAAACTCACTTTTTACGACATTCGGCCCCGTGCCAGTTTTGTCGCGAAACTTCGACAGGTCATAACTTCTTCGTTATAACTCAGATTTCGGCATTCTTTATATATCTGTAATCCTTGTCACGCCCACTACAAGTTTCTTAATAGATATCGGCTTTAGCTAATATTTAATTTTGATGCTCATTTTTATTCTTAATTAATTAAACTCTAATAATTAAGCATAAAACACATAATTCACATAAAATTCACATAATTCCTTTTCATTTCTTCTAAATGAGTTACAAATGTTAACCTAGGACTGATTTGATTTGTTCAATCAGTCAGTCATCATAAATCGGAAATCGGGAAACAACAAATGGACAGAGAGAATGATTGATAATCCATGTCTCAGTCCATATGATATCTAGAATGGAGGAATATATGATCCCTTATCTAATGGACAAGTCATTGACAAAGGTCAGAGTTCATCGGCAAGGTCAGAGTTCGACAGAAGCTTTTGAGAGCTACGATTGCCAGTTGGTTTTTGAAGTCATACTCAATAATAGTTTTAGACTTATCCAAGTGGGAGACTGTTGGATTAATGTCTAAGTCCATAACTATAATTGGTAAGACTTGACCCGACCCGGCATGGTCCATTTGGGTTGCATGGCATCGGGACAATTGGATAGACAAGATGAGGAAAAAGGATACTAGTGATTTATATTAATATATTATAAGTTCTAATATATTAATATATAATCATATTATTTAATTAGTATTGATCAAGAATTAATTTATAATTAATTAAGTGATCAAAAGGAACTAATTAAATATGGACTCTAAGATATATGTGTGTGATGGGCCAAGTTCATTTAGGTTGGGCTAAGCTTTCATGGATAGTCCATGGAGTGTTTAACCCATGGATCATATGAAATGAAAGGTCATGGGTATTAGGGTTTAACCCTAATCTCCACACTATATAAAGATGTCCTTGGTTGGTGAAATGGGCACTAGTGTGTGTACACAAAAGGGCAAGGCCGATTTCACTAGAGAGAACCAAAGTATCCTTATTCTCAAGGTTATTCCAAGTGTTCATGGTGTTGTGTGAACCATTTGAGGTGTCACACTTGGGGCACTAGGCACTCAAGCTTCGTGAAGACAAGTTACATCAAAAAAAGGTATGTATTCTATCTATTTTATTACCCAAGTATATGATATTTGTGTGCTAGTATAGGGTAATATCTTGGAAACTTCATATTTGCATGTATAATAGAGAAAACATAGATCCAAGGTATTTAGGGTTGTATGTGCACCATAGGATGTTGTAGTATACAAAAACCTAACAGTGGTATCAGAGCCATGGGTTGTTTTTTGTTATATTCATGCAAATGTTTGATTTTCAAAGTTGAAAAAAAAAAAGAAAAAAAAACATGAAGTTTGTCAAATTTTAAGATAATTACTTGTTTTGTGAAAAACTAATTATTTGTAAAATTTGAATCATTTGCTATATGAGTTGAATTAGGTCAGATTTAGTAAAAGATAAAATGATATGATTATTTTATTAGTTTTAAAAGTTTGATCTAAATGTTTTAAGGAGTTACAAATTTTGTCATAAAATTTTGGAGCTCAAAAAGTTTTTTTTAAAGTTGTGATCTTATGTGTTTTGAAACCTCCATAAGTTATGGATATGAAAAGGTTTTAAAAAAAATGATTCAAAGTTTTTATGGAGTTACAAAATTTGGTGTTAATGTTTTAAAGAATTCCATAACTTATTCTTAAGTTATGGAACATGAAAAGTTTCATCATAAAACAAGCATTTAACTCCATAAGTTATGGATTACCAAAAGTTCTATGTTTCCTTGATTTATGAGTTAGTTTAGATTAATGGAAAAAAAAATTGTGTTTTAGTTGTTTTCAATCCTAATTAATCTAAAAGTTGTTCATAAAATGGGTTTTTTTTTGTAACTTGTCCTCAAGTTATATGAAAAGTCACATTTATGAATCTTAAAAACTCATAAATATGCCTTAGGTTACAAAAAATATGAAGAGTCTTTTCTTATAAATAGTTTTTATGGCTCCATAACTTGTCCTCAAGTTATGGATGTCCAAGAGTCTCTTCATTAAAGGTTTTAAAGCTTTACTTAAAACTCATAAGTTATGAAAATCCAAGAGTTTTGAATAGTTTCAAAACTTTCCCTCAAGTTTTGGAATTTGAAAAGTTATCTCTAATGAATACTTTAATTCCAAGTTAAGCCCTTAGAATTTTAAAAGTTAAAATTCAACCCTTATACTTTATAATATTATAAGTTAATTATATATATATATATATATATATATATATATGTATAAGAGCAAGTCAGTCTTACCATTAGTAGGCCTCATTCACGAAGTCGGTCTATAAGGGGGGTATAAGGTTGTTGCCTATAAAATGGCAGCTTAATGGGTGTCCACTCTCACCCACCGCTTCCTTGACTGGTGGAGGGTCGTTAGCCGAACAGGTAGGACAAGGACTATAATTCTCCCTTCATTAAAAGTATTAATGATAAATACTAAGTAACTAAACACTTATAAATTCCTAATCTTAGTTACTTAGGAAAATGTGAATAAGGTGCTAATCCATGAAATTGCACTTTGCACTTTGCTTAAACCGTTAGTGGAGCGTGTGTGGTTAACCGGCACACTAACCTGGATTTAACAAGGTAGGCAAAGGGTAACTTAATATTTATCATAGTATCGGTGGAGCTCGTGTGGTTAACCGGCACATCGATTGAGGGGTAAATATTAAGGGTACCAAGTATATTTGCATGGTTACTTCACACCTTGTTTTGTGATCCTCGGCATCCCAGTCACAAAACCTGAAGGGCACACTCGAGATTGAAACATGCCATTGAAAAGTTCAATGAATCTCAAAAGATCTAGGAGTTTCAAATCCAATTAAAACTTAATTATATTTCGTTTTTCATGGTGGAAATTGGTAAATCGTCATTTACCTACCTTCAACTATTTTATAACTCGGATTACGGCATCCCTCTTCCAGTTATAAATAGGTTGTTGGATCCTAGCCTTAATATTTCATGTTGGGTGTTATATTAAGGACTTTAAATCAACTATCTTGAATATCTCCCAAAAGATGTCTAGCTCAGACATCTATGATCTTCCCAAATCTCTTGGAACTTTACTTCCTCCACCTCCTCCAATTATTCTCCCTAACCCACAAGTTCAAAGGTCACACAATCCCTATTGGCAAGCAAGGTCTATGTGTGATCGCATCTTGGAGATGAAGTCACATATTGACAAGCCGGGATAGTTGGGTGTCAAAGTCTTAAGAAGGTTGGACGTTCAATTACTTTCTAAGTCACTTAGTGAGTTCCTTTGGGACTACTATGAAACAGACTATAACATGACCCTTAATGATCTTATCTATTTGCTTGGTCAGCAATGATTTGAGGACTAGTAAAGCAAATTGATTACGAGATCAACTTCCCAATGGACATTGACAATGGTAACATTGGATATCTAGAAAATCCTTCTCATCCCAAAGAAAGGGTTTGACCATAGTCAACTAGGTTGACCAAATGGTAAAGAGAAAGGCTAAGTTTGCGATAGTCCCATGTACCATTCCCAGTGAGTCCATATGTTTCTCTTGCCAAAGGAAGGGGCATTGATTGTGAAGCTGCCTATTTACCTGAAAGATCATAAGGTTGATCAAGTCAAAAAGTTTGACTCTGCTTCAGGTAAAGTTCACTATCTAACTGTGTTAAGTTTCTATTATGAGATTCTTATTACATGATGTGACTTGGTCACATGTTGATGTTTTAAGAATCAAAGAAAAGTGAAGAAACTTAAAGGAAGTATATGCTGATTCTGATCACGAAGATGGTTTTCGATCGCATGGTTCGGTGATCAGAATTTTGAGCTGTTGCTTAGGAGTTATGATATATTGCTTAGGAATAGATAACAACAAGTTTTTCATATGCATTTGCATTGTAAGGATAAGTTTTTCCGGAAGTTTTAAAATAAAAAACAATTTTGATTTATTTATATTAAGTATCCTTACAATGGCATTTGTGAAAAATTGTTGTTTACATGTTTCCATTCATAGCAATATTGGAAATATGAATTTGATTCTTTCGTTTGTGGTAGTGTCTAAATTTACCAAATAAGGAAAGATTCTCATCACCCAAGCTTCAATTGGACCGAAACTTGGAATCATTCAAGTTGTATAGTATGATGAATGAGAATTTCCATCTTTGGAAAATTAAGACTAATTCCTTGTTCGCATGTATATGTGACTCAAGTGAAGGACTAAGGGATCAAGTACACATTCTTGTGCATTACCCAAAGTCCACCACAAAAGATTGATAAGACTATTCGTCATGATTTACTAAAGTTTAGTAAATATGGTTATGCTTACAAGTTTAAGTGTAATTCTGAAACATTGGAAAAGTTTCAATGTAAGGCAGAACGAATAAGAAGAATCAAATTAGGCAGGAAGATAAAAGTTTCTCAAATCTGAAAAGATGGGAGAGTACTTTAGTATCATGTTTTATGATCATCTTAATGATTGTGAGACCATATCACAATTCATTCTCTAAGGACACCTTAGTGCATTCTTATGGCTAAGAAGAGGAGTCATGAATTGTTGAAATGGTTAAATCAAGAAGATGAGTCATAGTTCGTTTCAAAACAAGTCTTAGAGTCATAATCCAAGACTATAAGTTGAGTGATATATCTTAAAGAAAGGTTCATAACACTTGTCAAATGTAAGAGTAAAAGTGTCCTACTCTTGTACATTTGAAGTTGGTAAGTTGTGATGTTTTGGATTAAACAAAGACCAACTAAGGCCAATTGTGTGAAGTGTTTGTCTTGATAAAGAATCTGCACTATCCCTTGAATATTTGACAAGAGAGTCTTATATGTCAAGAGGACAGTGGGAGTCTTAAAGGTCTTGAAAGTCTCAAGAACTAATCAAGAGTAAAACCTGAGGTTCTTCACTAGCACACGACTTGAGGTTTATAACCTATCGTGTTGACATACTTCTATTTCTGTGCCCATTCCAGTTAAAGTTGGTTTTGCATATGAGTTCTTAGAGTTATCAATTGGTTGCATAACAACTTGGAAGCAATGGCAGGCCCTTGTGCTGCCACGTGGCAAGAAATTAAGATTTAGTTCAGTCCATATGAGTTTGGATTTGTCACTAACCTTGTCCTGTGATTATGGTTTTGACAGATTCACATGGATAAGAACACATACACCATAAAATCTAAGGGTCATAAGGTTTCTCTCCGATTCATGAAAATGATGGTGAGGAAACACTTCCACCAAGTAGATTTGAAGCAGATGGCAAAAGGTCTAAACAATTGAGACTATGATTACGGCATCCCTTTTCATAGTTCTGAAATTGTTTAGACACACATGCATGCTATCTAAGGAAAGGTGTATGATTTTGACAAAGTCTTATCAAGGTAATCTCGTCTCAAAAATCTGAACTTTGGTAAGAAAGTCTGTAAAGTATTGACTTCTAGAAGTCCAGCTGATTTCTGACTATGTGTCAAAGCTAGTGGGAGCATAAGTGTTATGCTAATAATCATCATGTTAGTGGGAGCATGATAATTATTGTTAGTGTTGCAAGTTAGCAATGTTAATTATAGAAAATAAAAGTTTCAATTCGTGAGGCTGCAGGGGTTGAAAGAGTTGTTTTGCTATAATTAAGGGAGAGGATATACTTCATTTCAGTTCTAAAGGCTTAGATTGAGACCTTAATCATCTTTAGTCAAGAATATATATATGAATTTCATGTTGGATTGGTTCAATTTAAGGAAATTTTATATATTGCGTTCTCAAAATTCGATTATGATTACGACATCCCTCTTCATAGTCAAATTTTGAAAACATGGCAAATAAAAATATTATAGCAAAAGACTGGTCTAGAATCATGTCTTTATGTGAGACATCATGAATCGTGTCCCATTTGCTTTGGGTACAGGATCGATTGCATGTGCTATAATATTTGTCCTTTCTAAATTTTTCCAAATGCCTAGAGGCATTAAGAAGGGAAAAGGTCTAGAATTGGATATGACTAAAATGATTAAGCAATTGTCGAGGACAATCTACGGTTTACCAAAGATTGGTTGCTTAGGGACATTTAGAAGTATAGTGCTAATTTTGGAAGGACCATATTGACATATTCTGAAAAGAGGCATCTCTTGTTCAGAAGTGATAGTCAAAATGAGAATATGGAGTTGTCTCCATAGGTGGAAGTTATCTGTGTAAGATTAGAAAACTTAATGCAAGGAGCATGTCCAAAGCAATGTACTTTGAATATGAGACTTAGTTTCCATGGAGTTGATCTCCATTGGAATACCTTATAATGACTGTTGACAAGTCTTTGTGACTTTGTACATATTCATTACAGGAGGGTCAGTGCATATAAGTTTAAAATCTAAACAGATTTCGATAAATGATAGGAATTTGAAGTTCTCACATTTTTCGATAAGGATTTGGGAGTGTGAAATTAGAATCATTGAAATTATGTTAAATTGGTTTATTTCACAAAGTAAGGATCATAGACAAACATAGAGTGCATACTTGGTGTATGGCAAAGCTATTGTTTAGAAAAACATAGTGTACATGCTTGGAGCATGGGACAACTAGTGTTTTTAATTCAGGTATAAAGTTGATAAAACCGAAACAATGAAATAATGAGTAATCAGTATGGTGATAAATAAAAGTGGTCTATTTATATTCATAGGGTTTGATACCATATTTGATTCATTTATTCTTGTGTTTCATTTTGCATGTTTTGACTTCCAGAATAAACTAGGTCATTCTTCCTGAATGACTAATTTATTCAAACTATCCACAGTCGGTCATATGTTGGAAGTAGATATGAATCAAGACTGTCATGGGTTGGCTTGTAGAGGTCTAAGATGTTGGACAAAGCGGTGCTACAACACTCATGAGTGCTCATAAGTTCTGAGTATTGGATTCAACCCACGCTTATTTGAATCACTTCATGGATTTTATCACGAGTGATCATGAGACGGTAATATCTTATATTCTTAAAACCTAGAGATATGAGTTGTTACTATGAGTTGGTTATACATTGATTGCACGAAAACGCATTGGTAACTCGATGTTATAAAACGTGCCTTTGTGTATGATTCAACAAGTAGTAGAACAAGCCATATGAGTCGAAGTTTATCCATTCCTTTTACCTTTGGGATAAAAGCGATATCTGTGGGCCCCTCGATGATTTAGCGATGACACATGTGAGTGCTTGGCCAAGCCATGACTGATTTGATTTGTTCAATCAGTCAGTCATCATAAATCGGAAATCGGGAAACAACAAATGGACAGAGAGAATGATTGATAATCCATGTCTCAGTCCATATGATATCTAGAATGGAGGAATACATGATCATTTATCTAATGGACAAGTCATTGACAAAGGTCAGAGTTCATCGGCAAGGTCAGAGTTCGACAGAAGCTTTTGAGAGCTACGATTGCCAGTTGGTTTTTGAAGTCATACTCAATAATAGTTTTAGACTTATCCAAGTGGGAGACTGTTGGATTAATGTCTAAGTCCATAACTATAATTGGTAAGACTTGACCCGACCCGGCATGGTCCATTTGAGTTGCATGGCATCGGGACAATTGGATAGACAAGATGAGGAAAAAGGATACTAGTGATTTATATTAATATATTATAAGTTCTAATATATTAATATATAATCATATTATTTAATTAGTATTGATCAAGAATTAATTTATAATTAATTAAGTGATCAAAAGGAACTAATTAAAATGGACTCTAAGATATGTGTGTGTGATGGGCCAAGTTTATTTAGGTTGGGCTAAGCTTTCATGGATAGTCTATGGAGTGTTTAACCCATGGATCATATGAAATGAAAGGTCATGGGTATTAGGGTTTAACCCTAATCTCCACACTATATAAAGATGTCCTTGGTTGGTGAAATGGGCACTAGTGTGTGTACACAAAAGGGCAAGGCCGATTTCACTAGAGAGAACCAAAGTATCCTTATTCTCAAGGTTATTCCAAGTGTTCATGGTGTTGTGTGAACCATTTGAGGTGTCACACTTGGGGCACTAGGCACTCAAGCTTCGTGAAGACAAGTTACATCAAAAAAAAGGTATGTATTCTATCTATTTTATTACCCAAGTATATGATATTTGTATGCTAGTATAGGGTAATATCTTGGAAACTTCATATTTGCATGTATAATAGAGAAAACATAGATCCAAGGTATTTAGGGTTGTATGTGCACCATAGGATGTTGTAGTATACAAAAACCCAACAATAAGACCCTCCGGTCACACATAGATACCACTCATGGTAAGTACAGTGAGAAAACTCACCTCGTAAGTAGGCTAAGAAAATGTATACTCCTCGAACACGAATCACCAAAAGTCTAGCCTACATGTAACAAGCATCTCTAATTAACACTTAAAGATCACAATTTCAAATAACTCATGATAGTCCTTCCTTAGCTCCTAGGATGGGTAAAAGACCATTTTACCCCCCTCCGCGGTCAGCTGAAATGCTCTCCCACGAGCCCTCGGAGGCTCGGCCTTCCCTGGCCGACCATCAGTAACACGTAAAGCAGCAGGTGTGGTAGTCTGGGCTGATCCCTGTGTAAGCGGAGGACATTCGGTCTTCCGATGGCCGGTCTGGTTGCAGTGAAAGCAAACAAAAAATCCCCAATCCCTCGCCATGTGCCCCTTCTTGCCGCATTTTGTGGTGCTGATGTGGACCGTGACAAATGTGGCACCACACCAACGCGTGACCTAAGTATTTACAATGTCATGCGGTTACGGTTGGACTACCCAAGCTTTGTGTTAAAAAGCGTCCGACTATATTATCATAAAAACTACTTTAAATGATTAAAAAATTAATAATATTATAATCTATCAGTTGCTAAAGTATTGTAATCTTTGAATGGAGGTACTATTATTGTATTCGTGTGTCACGTCATGATGTTTACACGCGCAATATTTCCCTATCGTCGATCTCATATTTTAAATCTGAGCTTTTTGATAAATCATTAGTGGGCCACTGCTTTTCATTTGTTTATTTGTATCATTAAGAAACATTGATTCTTCGCCGGAACGTTTTTATCTGGAAGGACTTCAATTCTTAATTAAAGTGAAAGTTGTATGATTTTTTCTTTTAATGAAGGTTTTTAAGATTGAACTAGAGTTATGTTTAGAATATTATGTATTTTTGTTTTTTTAACGGTTCCTAATCTAATCTTAAACTATAAATTTTTGTTTAGAATATCGTTGTTGACTCTCAGACCGTCTCTAATTTGGAAGTTTTCACAAATGACAATAGTGCATTTAGACTTGGGGAGTGGTGCGGTAGAGGGAGTGCGGTTACGCCACATAGGCGGCGAACACCGCCCCCTGGGTGCGGTTTAAACCGCAGTGTGGTAAAAAATGACCGCATTTTGTCATTGATGGTAAGAATTTGACCGTTTTATGATTGGGTGGGGAGAAAATTAAAGTTTTTATTTAAATTAAAAAAAAATTTAAAATAAAGTGTGGAATCACTCCTTTGATGTGGCAAAATTCCATACTTTTATGGTAAAAAATGATATGACGCTTATATGACAATGAAAGAAGTACGGTTTCGTTGGCACCACTCCCTCCAGCCTTACGTAATCTAAACCCTAAATTTATTTGACTCATATTCATCAAAGTGGAAATACATTCTCTAACCCACTCGGACTTAATATTACCATATGTAATTGGGGAGGTATACTCCAAACTACTCCAACCAAACATGGTAATGTTGGTCAACGAAAATCGTAATCAGCCAATCAAGTTTTTGTTTGCCTAACAAAACTTTTTTTGCTGACATACCATTGGCGAAGCAGGGCATATACGACGATGACTACAAGACATATCCTGCCTTTTTCAGTCTTTTTCATTCACTATATATATATATATATATATATATATATATATATATATATATATATATATATATATATATATATATATATATATATATATATATATATATATATAGGTTCGTTTGAAACCATGTGAATTTTGTGTGACCGTGAGACGCAATCTAAAAATAATTTTAAAATACAAAATAAAATGAAAAATCAGAAAATTCTTTTTTTAATTATTATTTTCGTCGTTTTCTTTACCTAAAAAAAATAAAAAACAATTACCTTTTTTTTAAATACGGAAAATATTCTAATAGAATATTACACTGTAAATATTCCAACGTGATTTTAGAATGTTAGAATATTCTAGTATTCTAGTAGATTTGTCAGATATGTAAAATATTCTAATATTCTACTAGAATATTCAATCAAAAAAGCGGTAATTTTTTTTATTTTTTGTTTATTATTATTATTATTATTTTTTGGATAAAAAAGTGATGAAAGTAAAATTTTAAAAAAAATCAAAAATTTTCAATCATTTTGCATTTTAAAAATGTTTTTTATCTACAAAATGAATGGTTAGGATTGTGTCTCCCTGTCTCACAAAATATAGTGGTCTCACATGAACCTAACCATATATATATATATATATATATATATATATATATATATATATATATATATATATATAGTTAGTTAGTTAGTTAGTTAGTTAGTTCCGTTGAGATTAAAAATAAAATAAAGATCTTGAGATTCAACCTCAGCCACGTATTTCAAGTTTGTCGCTCTAACCTCCAGCGTACCGGCGCGCAAGGCCTGTTATAATCATAAATGATTATATAGGGTCGCTCGTTCCTTTATTCTTCGCCACCTTCCTCACCACCATAACCGCCACCGCCAGCACCACTACCACCACCTCTGACACCAGCCAACCTCACCCCTGTCACATCTGTCACTTATACCACCGTCATCTCTGTCACCACCATCTCTTCTGCCACCAACTGTCATAATCATATGTGATTACTCAGTTTGTGAACAAACTTATATATATAATTATTTATGATTAGGGATATACGTATAAATATGTATAATAATATATGATTATACCGGTCTGCCATATAATCATTTATGATTAGTCATACACTGTTGTTGCCGATACGCTGAAGCGTTAAAGTGGCAAATGAGAAATATATGGCTTAGGATGAATATCAAGATCTCTATTTTTTTTAATCTCAAGTGAACCGTCCCCTATATATATATATATATATATATATATATATATATATATATATATATATATATATATATATATATATATATATATATATATATATATAAATATCATGTGAGACCATCATATTTTGTTCGACATGAAGACGCAATCCTAATCATTCATTTTGAAAATAAAAAAAATTTTAAATGGAAAATAAATGAATGTGTTCGAAAAAAATTGCAATATTATTTTCTTCATTTATTTTATCCACAAAAAATAAAAAATATAAAAAATATAAAACTTTTTTTATTCAAAATATACGTGAAATATTCTAATAGAATATTATACTTTAAATATTCAAATCCAATTTTTAGATTGTTAGAATATTCTACTAGAATATTAAATTATAAATATTCAAAAAATTCTAACAGAATGTTAGAATATTAAATCTAACAATTCAAGTAGAATATTAAAATATTTTAACATATTTATCAATTTTAGTAGAATATTAGAATATTCTAACATTCTAAAAATTCGATTTGATTTTTTACAGTGTAATATTCTATTAGAATATTCCACTCATATTTCGAAAAAAACGGTGATTTTTTTATTTGTTTTTAATTTTTTTGGATAAATTAAATAACGAAAATAACATTTAAATTATTTTTTTAAGATTTTTCCTTTTATTTTACAATTTATAATTTTTTTTTTATTTTTTTATCTTCAAAATGAGTGGCTACGATCGCGTCCACATATCTCAAAAAATTAACATGGTCTCAAATGAACCTCTATATATATATATATATATATATATATATATATATATATATATATATATTGGAAAAATCAATTGAAAATGCATAAACCTAAAAAAACTCTAAAAATGTATAAAAAATAATTTGAGATATCTATTTTTTTTTTACTTTACAAACATAAAAATCGCTACTTTTTTTATAAAATCGCTGAAAAAAATTTAAAGAAAAAAATCTATAATTTTTTTTTCAGTGAATTTGTTCCAAAACCTGTGATTTTTAGCTCTGTAAAATCAAAAAAAGATTAGATATCTGAAAGTATTTTTTTTTCTATGTATTACTATTGATTTTCTAGGTTTTAAGGTTTAATGCATTTTTTATTGATTTCCCCCCTATATATATAATTTGGATCGAATTAGGACTAAAAAATAGGTGAGGACTGCGAGGACAAGTCTTTGCCGCATGATTGAAAAAAATAAAAGGTAGAGATTTGATTTTATTTATCGTCAATATCTCGCGAGATGATATGATTTGTTTGTAATTTTGTGCGAGATTTTGACATTTTCCAACAAAGGTTAATTGTTTGAAGGTTAAATGGGTAAAAGTAAAGAAGAACCCCCCCCCCCCCCTACCCCCCCCCCTCCCCCCCTCCAGCGTCATCCCCCGCCCCACTCTTTTCTCTCTCTACCACATGTCAAACCCTCATTTTGTGAGTTTTTTTTTTTTTGCACTCATTTCGTTTTTTGGCTATAACTTTTTTTTCTTTAAAAAAAATCTGAAAAAAAAAACAAAGTTCTTAAAATTTAAATATCTACAAAATGAGCATAGTTATGAAAATTTGAAAAAAAAAATATTTTTTTATTTTTTTATATAAAAATCCAGAAAAAAATTATCCAACAATCTTAAAAATTTAAGGAATGTTCTACTCAATATACTAGTGACTTTCAAAAAAGGATTTTTCAAAAATAAGTTTTTGTAGTATTTATTTTTTATTTTAAGAAATATTAATTTTAAAAGATTATTGAAAATAATATCATCGAAAATGTGATAACTCAAAATATTTATGATTCAAAAAAAAAAACTTTTGATTCAACTTGTTTATGACTCTTAATTTGTTATGATCTAAAAATATTTAGAGTCAAATATATTATAATTCTTAATTATATCTTTTATAATTAAAAATTATTTGATTCAAAATATATAATGATCCATAATTTTTTTTCAATAAAAACTATATTTAATTGAATATATTATTGATCCAAAATCATATGATTCAAAAATGATTTGCTTCAAAATACTACGATTCAAAATAATTTGATTCAAAATTTTATGATCCAAAAATAATATGAATAAAAAAATATATGAACGGAAAATATTATGATCCTTAATATTCTTCTTATTTAAAATTTTATAATTGTTAAACATTAAAAAACTCAAACTGATATTTACTTTAAAAAATCAAAAAAATAAAAACAAAAACCGATAATTTGAATTTTTTTAACCAAAAACAAAAAAAAAACAAAATAAACGAAAATAAATAATAAAACTCACTTAGATGACGTTTCATGGACGTTCGCCGCACGTGATTAAATCTTCGAGTCCGTATTAGTTAGCACGGATGTGGATCGCATGCGAACACACCACGACCAAGTATTTCGGTTTGATGTTTGTGCCATTGACGAAATGGGTGGTGGAGAATTGTCCTCGCAGTCCTCAACATTTTTTGAGTCTTCACCGGAACCGGACTATATATATATATATATATATATATATATATATATATATATATATATATATATATATATATATATATATAAAAATTGAGTAATCTAACCATTTTTTTGGGTTTTATTTAAAATTATAACCAATTTTTTTTCTTTGAAAACTAACCATTTGGTCCGGAATGGGTCATTACGGACCCGAAAACCGGCTCAAGCCCAATAATATAGCCCACTGTTATATATATATATATATATATATATATATATATATATATATATATATATATATATATATATATGGGTCCTAAAAAAAATCCAGAATACACGTTCCAGAATTTGCAGATCCCAAGCACGATCTACCCGCATTTCGAACCAAATGTTCAACATGAATTCGTCAAACCAAGTAAGTTCTATACTTTAAGTTATTTTGCATTTGATTTTGTAAAATGATTTACGTATTCTGGAATTGTCCGGAATGCTCCGGAATACAAGGAACAACTCCGGAATATTATGATCAAATCCGGATTATCCTCTTTTTTTATCTTTTTTCTCGTTTGCAATGTGTTTCAGATCACTTGTTTTAGTCTGGAATTAGGTATTGTAGAGGTTCTGGAATGGTAATGTAGGTCCGGAACACGATGAGCGTGGTCCGAAACCCGATGAAACTGAATTTCGTAAAAGGAACGGTATGATTATCTAAAATGACAATTATCCTTTTTTCATTAACATTATTGCAAAGAGCGTAATAGATCCTAATACATACTTAGATTGGTTTCCACAACTTAGAAAATTATAAGGGATCCATATTTTGTGGGTCAATAAAATTTCCTCTAATTCTAACAACATTTGTTAGATGGTCCCATTCTGCACGAAGCTTATTGATCTCCGCATTTGCATTTTCAATCCACGTCTTAGCTTGTTTCACTTCTTTCATAGCTTCAGCAACCCATTTTTCTTTTTCATTTACTTGTTTCGCTAGATCGTCTGCACATTGATTTAGTGTGAGACTTCTTTCAGAGTCCCTTTCATTTGCTTCTTCAGCAGCCTTTATAGCTTGGAAAACGTCATCAGTCAATTTATCCGTAAGTGGGAAATTTGGGCCTTCCGAAAATAGGTTATTATCTGAATAATCATAACAATCTTCTTGTTCACAATGCCAAACACCACCGTGAGATGAACTCATTCAAAAAAATCTACGTTAAGGATGCATGCTAGGTGCATTTTAAGGTCTAAAATAATTGTCTGGAACAAGTGCCTGAAATAGCCATTCCGAAAAGTGGCTCTGGAAAGAGGGTCCAAAATACTGTCAGGAATCAATGACATTTACTGTCCGGAATGAGTACACATACTGTCAGGAATCTATGACTTTTACTGTTGAGAAATGACTACACATATGTTAGGAATCTATGACAATTACGGTTCCGAATGACAACACATAGTGCAGGCTATGAATACATGGTCAAAGCCTATGAGGATGTAAGCTACGTGCATTTTAAGGTACAAAAGCAATGTCCGGAACAAGGGTCCAAAATAGATGGTCCGGAACGTGGCTCCGGAATGTGGTTCCGGAATGAGGGTCCAAAATACTGTCAGGAATCTATGACATTTACTGTTCGGAATAACTACATATACTTTCAGGAATCTATGACTTTTACTGTTCGGAATGACTATACATATGTCAGGAATCTATAACAATTACTTTTCCAAATTTAGGGTCCGAAATATCAATTCTGGAATGTGGCTCCGGAGTGTGTTTCCAGAATAGTGTCAGGAATCATAACCATAGTAAATGCCATTATATAAAGGAATTCAAGTGGCCAAACTCTTTACCTTGTTAAATTTACTATTAAAAATTAATTTCTCATCATCCAAAGAAATGTTTTTTTTCGTTGGTAAGCCCAGTCAACATTGTTCTTCAATCTTGAACTTGTTAAAAATCAACCACCTTCCCAAATCTGTAGTTGATTCCGGAAACAAAATATGAATGCATTTATCGATCAAAGATGAAGACTTAAAGATAAAAAAACCCTTCAAACCAAAATTCCAGAAATCATATCAAACTAAAACCCATAAACAAATTCAAAATCGTTTTTTAAATATGAAAAATCTCATTTAAACTAAAATCAAAAGCGATTTATGTACAACAATTATTTTTGCGAAGAGAATATGTAGATCCTCAAAGTTTATCTGAACACCAAATTTGAAATTGGTTTCTGAAAACCACAATCGATGATTTCTGAAAAGCATGAAATTAGATTTTTATGTTAGGACTGATTTTCTAGAAGAGGATATGCACATATCTAAGAAAACTCTGAAAACCAAAATAAAAATCGATTTCTAAAACCAAAATAGAATTTCTCAAATTCGTTTTCTGAAAACCAAATCAAAATCGATTTCTACTGGAAATGAGTTGGGTGGCCAGAATGGCAGATCTGAAACATTATCGATGGATGAAACTGAAGATCTGGAAGAGGCAGCGGTTCCACTAGAGGGACGATATTCCAGTAGAGGGTTCGAACCGTAGATCTATAGAAGCAAACCGAAGATCTGAAAAGACGAACCGAAGATATAGATATGCGATTGTTCGTCGACTTTTTCGCCGGATGGGTTCATTAGGTGGTTTAGGGTGGAGGGGTCGGTTGTTGCTGTTCTGTCTCTTGTCACTGTACAGATGATGGAGGCTTCAAGGCGGTAGTGGTGGCTTTAGCGGCAGTTTTGGCTTCAGGCGGTCGCAGTCCTAGTGTTAAACTGATGTAGAATGATTTAGGGTTTCTTCAAATATTCCAGTCAAATGGAGGGATATTGGTTTAAAGAGAAGTGATAATATGGAAAGAAGAACATGTATGTGTCTAGGGTTTAGAGATGCTATTAAATATAGAAAAGTAAATTAACGATTTATATTATTGATTAGTTCATAAATTATAAATAAATAATAATAAGATAAATAAGGACTAAATGTCTAATTTTAACCAAACTATAAGGATAATTTTTATAACTTAAATAACTTCTGCATAAATGAACATGTGTCACTTACTAATTGGTTCCTACACTTGTAGTCCTAATATAAGTTTTCTACTAATCTTGAATATAATCTTGAATATATATATATATATATATATATATATATATATATATATATATATATATATACCTTAACAAGCATTTAGCCTCAAATGCTGAATTTTAAGAGGTACAACCCTTAAAGCATCATATATAATAACTTTATACATATATTCTATCCGGTCTAACAGTTTGAAAAGTCAAATAACATAATAATAAACTTTAAGATAAGAAGGAGCTAGCCATCAATCGTTTGACTGAGCCTTTCAATGCATTTGACTAAGCCCCTTAAATATTGATGGAGTTCTTATTGAATCCTGAAATCCCGGCAAGTATATGTGGATTCTGGCCCATCTTCCCTCATATATCGACTCCCATCTCCATTGCATTCCTCCATATCCACAATATTTCACCGACTTCCTCCATCTCTCCACCTCCCTCTAATAGAAATCCTAAATGCCACCTACGCTTTCAACTAAAACCCTTCTAACACACCGCCATTATCCATCACCTTTCACTACTAAGACCGGACCATCTCACAATTATTGTATCTGATTTTACCTCTCATGTTAGTTCAGTCTGCTTTAGCAATGACTGTTTGGCATGAATCACTCTCTAAACCAATCCTTCTCATCTTTTCACTGATGACCTAACCCCGAATTGGCCACCTTAACCTCGCGCAATAATCAGATCATGAAGCAATCACATATTAACTTGCAAGTGGTATCTCTTTTTATCTTTTTCTGGTGCATGATTACATACAAACACACACTTTTGTTTTGGGTTTAATTTTCATTTCATCTCACGATCGTACCTAAGAAATAGCATCTTGGGTTTATTTTCTGGTTGAAATTCGTATTTCTATGTGAACCCTAGTTTGGGTTTGCTTCTTCTGAAGCACATATGATGGCCAAGAATTTGAAGGTTTGCTTTTATAATCATCCTTTTATCTTCATTTCATCTGACTTTGTAAAATTCACTAATTACTTCTTAAAAAAATTCATTTGGGAAGTTCCTTACCAAACTTTTTTTAATAATCAATGAAAATTTTCATGCAATTCAGATCGATCTATGCCTAATATTAGGTGGAAGCCTATACATGATCTTTTAAATGTTATCTTTGTATGTTTTTTGTGCTTCAGTAATCTCCTTGAAATCCTTTTTATTGTTAACATCTTTTATTTATTGGAAATTACTGACAAGCCTTTCTTTTTCAGATGTATCTTTGTTTGCAGGCTTTCCTTTTTTCTTTATGGAGGAAGGTGTTTCGTATATGGAATCCTTTGAATCTCTTATAATCTCTTCAATTTTTTTGACTTTCAAGAGTACGTAAATATTATCAATGGATTTGTCATTATATTTCTTAGTTTACATATATGTGCAAGTTATTTACAATGTTGTTGTAGTCTCCTTCAGAGTCCAAAAAGCCATCAAAAGGAGTTACAGTAGGTGTATTTTTAAATGGGCAAATTGCTAGAAATCTTAACATAATTTCCCCTGTTCACCATTATACTTTAATTAATTGGGTTAACTCTCTTAAACCTTTTGTTCTCAATCCCCCTTCTATGTGTGTGTGTGTGTGTATCAGTGTTGTGGATCTATGCTCTACTTTAATGGCAGCAGGAACAAGGAACCCTAATGGAAACAGATCAGGTATGAGTAAATGTATGAATTTCTTGCTCTTTTTGACCGGTTTCACTGATATGCATGTATTTTAAAGGTTTGGAGTGAAATAAATTTTGTAATATCGAGCATGTTGATGTTGTCATCAGAACCATAAAGGTTTGTTTTGAAATATTGAACCAAAACTTGCTTTTTGTTCCTACAAAGATGTTGATTATCAATAACTTTTTATGGATGCAGGATAAAGATGTTTGTTGTGGATTTTTTGAGACAAAGCTGGTCTTTTTTGTTCATTCAGTGAACTTTGAGTAGAGGTGAAGACCTGTTTCTTCCTTTTTGGACCCTGAATCTGAGTAAGCTAATAAAAAAAATTGTTATGTTGTGTATAATGATTCAATGTTGTTTTCTATCCGTTTTAAAACATCAAATGTAGGTTTCCAAGAGAGGTTGTTGAAGGAGCATTTTAAGAGGATGTCTGATATGTTAGTTTCATGGTATTCAATTTTTTTTTGGTATTTTCAGTGATTGACATAACATATCTCAATATAATTTTTCTTATACCTTTGACAGGTCCTATCAAACAGCTTTGACATAACATATCCAAAATAGCATCGATCTTTGACTCGGCCACCAGAAATAGCCCTTCAATTTGACAGGTCAGATCCAAAAGCATCGCCAAAGACAACAATAATGCTTCTTAATTAAATAAGACAAATCTTTTTCAACTTTAATTTATTGAGTTTTAGTTTTATTTTATGTAAAAAAAAATGTAAATTTCAAACCATAAAATTGACTATATGTTGTGTTCTCCTCTCTCTCTCTCTCTCTTATATGTTTTTGGGGTTTTGTTGTTGTGGATGAGATGCTTTTGACTCGCAAATGGACAAACCAGATCAGATCTAGAAACTTTGGAGAGGGTTCACAATTGTGAATATAAGATTTTCGAATATTAGGCGTGTTGAAGGGGAAACACATAATCTGTGGTTTTCTTCTAACACAAATAGCATTTTGTCCTTATTTGTTCTGTACGATTATAACTTTTATGGTCGTTCATGTTTTTTTGAACTTCGTTTTAGTATCTTTGTATTTCTTTATATTTTAGTATGTCAATTAATTTATATATTTTAGTTAAATTATAGGAAGTGGTTGACTAAGGAGATCAAAATACAAGCTTTACAGAAAAAAAGTAGAATGCACATATTTTTCCTATTGAATAAATAGGCTTATATATGATGATGATGTAGGCTTCTCACTCAAGTCCATTATCTCTACCAAATGTGTATTGGCGAAAAATATGGAGAGATGGGTTATTTATTTACAGAAGATGTGTAATTAGTAGGGGTACAATTGGAAGGGACATAAAAAATGATGAACGACTTCCTTATGAATTATATGAAATTTTTGTGAATGGTTTGGAGCACACGTTGTAAACTAATCATGGTTCTAAGTTTTTTTATTGTTCTTATTTTTTCCTTCAATTTGTTAATGTATTTTGATTTTTTTCAAAAAGTGTAAAATGTATGAATATATTAGAGTATAATATAATTTTGGCCTTTAAGCTTTTTTTTTCTATTTTTTTTATAATTTTGATTATTTATGGTTTTCTAGTTTTGTTTTTTTTTTATTTTGATTCAAATAAATGAAAAAATTACAACATCAAAAGAATGAAAAAATATAAAAAAAAAAGAGTTGGACGGAAATTACAAATACAAATGTACTACGGGCTTAAATATGTAATTTACTTAAATATTGTTATTAAATATTATTATACATGATAATAACTACAATATATGTTTTCAACCGTATAAATTGTTTTTATACAATTATAATAAAAAGATTTACATATAAATGCTTACATAATTTATTATTATCGTGTTTCATATTTGCTTGCCGCGGACAAACGACTAATATATATATATATATATATATATATATATATATATATATATATATATATATATATATATATATATATATATATATATATATATATATATATACTAGTTTATAACCCGTGGTTCCTACGGTTACAAAATTAATTAAACTTTTATACTAAAAATTCAAAGTTATTAATCAATTATTTTAAATAAATTATTAATTAAGAGATTTTTTTAGTTATATAAAATTATAATTATTGATTTAATAAACATGTGAAATTATATCACTTTATAATTTGTATTAATTTTATTTTAATGCTATTAATTTAATGTAGATAGAGTGGAAAATTTAAAATTTAAAATTTGACTTTGAAATGAATAATCAATAGGTTGACAAGTAGCAAATATTAATTAGGAGACATAATAGGGTGACACATGGCAAAAGAAGAATAAAATATGCATTAATTAAGAGGTCTAATAATGTGACACATGTCAAAAGGAAAATAAAACTATTCTTTTATTAGAATAGGTATATATATATATATATATATATATATATATATATATATATATATATATATATCTTATAAAAGAAATCTCAATATTTCTATAAATAGATTCAATATAATAATAATATTTTCTAAGACGTGCAAGTATTAAAGATTAAAGTACAACCAAACATCAATAAAATAATATTAAAATCTTAAGTTAACCCATGTAGATCATATATATACGTTTGAACTTTGAATCCTCCTAAAAATCAAGCAAAATTGACCAAATATTCACTATAGTTCACCCAATTAAATCGGTTTCAGATGGAGTTATTATTTGCAAAATTGACCAAATATTCACTATAGTTCACCCAATTAAATCGGTTTGAGTTATTATTTTGACCTGACTCCTTATTTTTAGTAGACTAAATCAATCTTTATCTCATGTGTAGTTTCAACAAATGTTATAGAAACCTAAATGTGCACCGTAAACCGCCGGTCCTTTTTCTTCTTCATGAAGCCACCTCTCTAATCATGACTTGTTTTTCTTTTTACAGGTTGTAAGTCATGGATCTTGATCTACACCACCATCTTCACACCACCTAAGTCTCTCTCTCTCTCTCTCTCTCTCTCTCAACTATGTTTATTTTTACAAGTCGTCGTTTTTTTATATATTTTTTTATTTTTTATGCAAGCAATGATTTGAGTAGAAATGCACATAGAGGAAAGAAAAGAAACGTGGGTACCAAACTTGAAGAAAAGAAAAATGTGAAGCAAACCCGAAGGTATCTTCTTGCTTTTGAATTCTCGATTATTTTGCATTTTTGTGGACAACTAATCAACTATATTGTAACAACGTAATTTTTCAAAACAATTTTTCATTTAAAAACATACATTCATTCACACGATAATCATAAAAACATAATCTATCCACTGTAACATAACAAAACATGTCCCAAGATCTCGATATCATAAACTCCATAAGTGTGTACGGATCATGCCGGCGCCTTCCCGCGATCATCGCTAGTACCTGAAACACATATCATAACAACTGTAAGCATAAATGCTTAGTGAGTTCCCCAAAATACCACATAGCCCACATACGTCTTTCCAGGCCACAACTCTATAGGATCTTCCGATCCATGTGTCTCAGGGGACTTCTGTCCCAAATTCCGGTAGACCTTACGGTCCGTACCCTCTTGACCTTCCGGCCCATATCATCTCGACCTTCCGGTCCTTACCATACGTAACATACATAGCACATACATACATATCATCTTGACCTTCCGGTCCTTATCATTCGTAGCATACATAACACATACATATCACATAACCGCATATAGCACATACATCATAGCATACAAGACCTTCCGATCACACATAGGTACCCTTCCAGGTACAGTATAGTGAGAAGACTCACCTCAATGAAGTCGGATAACCTCTCGTGCTCAACGTCCCGACTTAGCCTCCTCCTATTATTCAAATAACATTCCCGATCAATACTTTCTCATGATCTCATCTCTACAGACTGGGTAGAAGGCCATTCTACCCTTCCCTGAACTCTCCTGAATCAGCCTTGACCAGAATCCTAAGGTCAACGAAAGTCAACGGTCAACTTTGACCCGACTCGCCGAGTGCACTAGGGTGACTCGGCGAGTACACGCCTGCCCTCTACGCCCCTGGTCCTCCCTTGGCTCGCTGAGTCAACCTTATACTCCACGGGTCATCACAGGTCGCGAGTCGCGGGGCAACCTGACTCGACTCGTCGAGTCTGCTCATGGACTCGGCGAGTTCATTCCATGCTCACACTCAAATGACCTTCTGAGGTCAGATCTGTTCCTCTAATCCATAGATCTAACCTTCCCAAGCTCAATAAACACGTAAAGGTTCGAACTTGATACTCATGCAACGCCCAAATGACTCTACTTGATGATTTAGCCCCAAATACAACATCCTAAGTCCATTTCTTTCATATCTCATCATAAAGCAAGATGGATAAGGTTCTCTGGACCACTATGGGTCCAGATCTGAAGCCTAAACATGATAAGGGACCATATCTCCAACAAATCATCCCAATAAAGGGTATAGAAAACCCTAAATCCATGGATTCTTTAACAAAACAGAAAGAGGATCGATATGCTACCTCAAAGATGATGCCCTTTGCTTGAAAACCACAGATGTGCAACCTCCTTGGCCTCCTCTAAGCTGGAATCAACTTCTTCTAGCAAAACCAACCCACAAAGGTCTAATAATGGCTTCTTCTCTCTCTCAAACGCTCAAGCACTATTAGGGTTTCTCTCAAGGGTCTGGTAGCCGCAAATGGTGGCTATAAGGGTCCTTAAATAGGTCCCAAACCCGAGGAATTAGGTTTTCATTAAACAGCGTGGACTCGCCGAGTCTACGAATGGACTCGCCGAGTCCTTCATTAAATCAGGCCAACACATCGCGATCCAACTCGGCGAGTCTGGGTGCCTACTCGCCGAGTCCCCCCTCTAAAACTCAATATAAAATACTTAAAATAGGATACCTGGGAATCCGGATGTTACATATATTCTCTTTTAACATATCTGACCATATGTGATTTATCGTGGTTTTCCTCCTGATGAGTTTCTTTTTTGATATGATTTTTTGGTAGATCCGACCTCCATAAAAAGTTTGTTGAAATTCAGTAAATAACATGCTTCAAAAATATGTAACCATTGATTGTTATGGGTTTGGCTTTTGGTTGAATTGAATTATTGTTCAAAAATATCTTACCTAACTGCCTTGTTTTTCAAAAGTATTTTATTCCTTAATTGCTCATGGCAGGGTCATCGTTGTTAGCAAGAGAGACTTTTTGAAGAATGAAGGGATATTGACCAGCTTCTCTGAAGGTAGACATATAGGCTCTTTTGATGATGGTTATTGATGGCGAAGACGGGCATCCGCTCCTTTATCGTTCAAGATCACCCAACAGGAATTTGGTAGCAGCTATACTCCTCCATACAACATGAAGGTCAAGTCAATTGGAGCCTATATAATTCTAGCAAGCTATATCTTATAGTTTTTTATATGGGCTGAATGTTTGACTTCATTTTGGACGTAAAAACCTGATAATCAATGTCAATTTTTGGATCCGAAAAAGCAATATATTAAAATTTTATAAACTATAAAATCTATTGCATCTTGTGTAATGCGAGAGCATAATCACATTGGATTTACCTGGTCTCGCAAGCATACAGGAAAGTCAAATTCTTATAATATCACAATCTATGTGTAAATTGATACCATAATGTTTTCTTTGGAAAATACACAAAAGTTAAATGGTTGACAAATAAATGAACTTTCTGCTGAATTTTTTTATGAACTAAAGTATAGTTTTATCACCGACGGCCATTTCCTAATACTAAATCATACTTTTCTCATTGGTAGTCTATTAGTTCAAAATCATTTAATTTCAAGAATACTTGTTTTCTGTCTAATTGTGTTGTTTTTGTTTATTATTGAGCAGGAGCTATGTAAGTATGGAAGGGATAAAAGCATGTGGTTATGGTTTTTTGTTATTTATATGCTTATTCATCGTGCCTAGCTAGGGGATTATTTTTGGAATTTTGAAGGGATAAAATCAAATAATATTTGTTTGCCCAAATTCTTTTTTATTTTATATAATTCTGCATCAGAACCAGTTATGTATATGCTTAGATATCAATTTTCTTTTTTGTATTGTATACACTTACATTTAAAAATGTCGTTCACCAACCATTTATGGGTGTTAATACACATACGGGGGGTTTTAACATTCTAAGTATCATGCCTATTAATAGATTAAACTTACTGTTCATTTTTTGAGTAGATTAATTTTGTTGGTCTTAATTTCCCTAATTTGTTTGATGACTTTTAGAAAATTCTCTTTGTAAAAGTTACAGATCTTACAAAACTGAGAAATGAGCCGGAAGAAATCTCCGTACACCATCAAATAATGAAGACCCACCGGGGCATGTTGCGAACAAACAAAAGGATATATAAAAGTGGGTGTGAATAATTGTCTTGCACTAAGTTTTTAATATAACACCTGGCATTAAATCTTTGAACGGAATGCATTTGTACTGCCATAAGCTTATGGATGACATAATTTATTTCTTTGTGCCTAGACATTGTGAAATATATTTTGGTCTTTGAGTGCTATGCTTTTTTTTGTAGTATCCGTCATCCATCGCCCTCCCGGCTATAATATTTTCCTCTCTTAGTCTTCCATATCATACATAGAGGTGTCAAGCATATTTTGTCATTTTCGTGTCAGAATGAAACTTAAACGGTTGAGATAGTTTAATCCTAACCTGACCGGCTGGCCCATTTAATTACTGTGTCATGTCAAGTTTATTTTCATGTCGTGTTGGATTGATGGCGTTAGTGGAAAAACAAAAGTGAAACATGGGAAAGAGTAGTAGTTTCGAAGATGGAGGAGAAATTCACAATACATCTAGAGGAGGGAAGTGGTTAAGTGAAATTGTGGAGTATATGATATTAATGAAAATGTGAAAAATTGTAAGGCTATAAATCAACCAATTTTCTAGAAGAATCAATCTCCCACCAATGAAAGTTTAATGCTAATTGTGATCACTATAACTTGAAGAAAACAGAAAGGGTGAAACCTTACTACGAGAATTGGGATAAAATTCCAATCATAGCTATACCCTTTGGTTAACCTCCAATTGTAGCATTGTACTTCAAAAGTACAATATTATAACTCTATTTTCTATAATATTTAGAAGTACCGGAGGTCAAAACATCATAGTAAATTTTTTTAGTTTTTCATTTGAAATAACCATCTTTGACCTCAAAAGCCAAATTTGGGTAACTAAAATGTTCTAGACGTATGATGTCTAAAGACTAAGTCCAAGAGTATGTCTTTCCATTTACCAGTGGTGCACTCAAACAGAGTGCTGCACCAAATGCTAGAGTTACATGCATTACCACAACAAATGATTTTTACTATTTTCCAAAATAGAAAATGAAAAAGATGTTTATCGTTTCTTACTTACTTAGCAATCTTTTTTCATTGTTGCTACTAATTTTGTATATTCTTTTCTTTATATGGGGAATTGAAGTTAAAAAACAAAGAAACTGATATACCGAGTGTAATGTTAATCTATTTACATATACATATACTTATGTTAAATTGTTATGGTTGATGATATCACCGATTACCAAACATGATGTAAACATTGTTAATGCAAAACCAATTTACTCTTCTTATACTTAAATTAAATTAGGAATGTTAATTTATTTAAACTTTTGACAATAAAATATTTTAAAAAATCTAGAACTCGGAAAACTCCAAGTGATTTAAAGACCAGTTTCAAAATCTTAAGAAAAACCAATTTCGGTTCCAAAATTAGTGTAATCTAAAAACCAGTTAAAATACAAAAATAATATACAAATAGTCAAATACAAAAATAATATACAAAGATCAAGAATATCTTTGATCCGTCGGAAGTACTGTTCGCCAATTTTTTTCTTTTCTATTTATAAAGTTTTATTGGTAACCAATTAATTTTGATCAACAATATAGTCCAATGAATAACAAATTACGATTTTTCAAATTATGAATAGTGTTTATCTTTTGCCCTCTAACTATTGCAATTATATCATTAGTTGCATTTTGATATGGTTTAGTCCTTTTGGGTTGAATCCAAAATTGAAAGAACCTAAAAGGAGGATCTTCATTGTTTTTTATTTAGCAAACACAAAAAGAAGATCTTTGTTAGTTGTTTCGTTCATCATATACTAAGAATTGTTTCGATGTCAATGACTGGTTAGACATATATTTGCAAATGTATTCCCTTTATTTTAATATCACATATGTCAAGAGATGAAATAATCCCCAAAGGAAAACTATTTGATGTTTACTAAATTGGAAACTAACCACCGAAACAAAACTATTCATAAATATAAACTAATTCACGTACCCTTAAGTACAGAGATATTATAAATGATATTTGTGGTTCCTTTCAATAAAAATATTTTTTACCGAAAAAACTATACAAACTCCCTCCCCACCCTTATGGCCGTCCGCCGCATTGCGCGAGTATATATATATATATATATATATATATATATATATATATATATATATATATATATATATATATATATATATATAACCAAAGAACCAATGAACCAATCGTGAACGTCGGAAATCATAACGATCAACGACCAAGGAAATAGATGTACACTTTTACATTGGACGCACACACACAAGATTATACCAAAAAATCCACCCTTTACAAAAAAACCCACCGCTTTTTTTCGTTAAAAAATTATCCATGATGATATATAAAAAACGAACTTTTTTTTTTCGAAAAAAACTAACTTCATTTTCTTTAATGAAAAAAAGTGAAGGTCTATTTTTTATAGAAAAAAATTAATAAATATATCAAAATTTATATTTTTGTACTTTTTAAACATAGATTCATATTCATGTTAAAAAAAACGATATTTCAGTTCAGATTCACATTGTGAACCTGTTCAGATTAATATTGTAAACCTGTTCAGATTCACATTGTGAACCTCCTCAGATTCACAGTGTGCATAATAATAAGTCAGATTCACAGTGTGAATCTGAACTGATCGGAGCTTTTTCACATTGTGAATGTTAAAATTTGAAATATTTACAATTTAGATTCACAGTGTGAATCTACACCGATCGAGTTTTTTTTTTTTTGAACCTTCTCAGATTCACAGTGTGCAGAATAGTAATTCAGATTCACAATGTGAATCTGAACTGTTCGAGAATTTTCATATTGTGAATGTTAAAAATTGAAATATTTACAATTTAGATTCACAATATAAATCTACACTGTTCGAGGTTTATTTTTTTTATTTTTTTTTTATCGGTGTTGATGTTTATTAATAGAGTACAAAAAATTAATATTTTTGGTATAATTAGTTTTTTTTTTGATAAAAATAAACTTAAATATTGAAAAAACTAAGAAAATTAAGTGGGTTTTTTTCGAAAAAAAAATTCGTTTTTTATATATCATCATTGATCTCTATGAAAAGAGGACGAAAAATCGTGAACAACGGTATATTCGGTTTTTTTTTCGATAAAAAACTTGGCCTAAAAAAAATTAAATGAAAAAAAGCAAGTGAGTTTTGTTATAATCTGGTACATGTGCGTCCATTATAAAATTTTACACCCTTCCTTTTGACGTTGATCGCTTTAAATTCCGACGTTTTGGATTGGTTCATTGGTTTCTTGATTAATAATGGTTCTCTATTGAACTTTTCCATATATATATATATATATATATATATATATATATATATATATATATATATATATATATATATATATATATATATATATATATATATAGGGAAAATATCAAATGAGAACACCAAAAAGGTTAAGAACGCGAGAACAGTTCTGAATCAATCAATATATAAGGGCATATAAGTAATTGTATATTTTAATTAAATTAAAATAAAATCAAATTCAATCAAATTCCCTTAAATTTAGGATCAGTTACCAAAAAGAAAGAAATATTCGATTTTGTATTTTTCTTATTAATGGAATATAAAAACATTTTTACCAAAATTTATTTAAAAAATGAAAAAAATCAAATTTTTTCTCCTAATTCACGTTTTTTTTCTTCAAAAAAAATATGAATAGAAATCCAACCCCAAATCAATACATTTATATTCACAAATGATTTTTTTTTTCAAAAAACCTGAAACTACTCAAATCACAAATGAATACATATCAATTTACAAGTAATCCAATTCCTTTTTTTTAATCAACTGAAAATAAAAAGAATACCTCTAATCATAATTAAATACACTCATTAACACGTGATTACACTGCTATTCACAAATGAATACACTACTATATTAACAAATGAGTACCCTGCTATTCACAAATGAATACCTTTAATCATAAATAAATACATTTATCCACACATGCTATTCATAGATGAATACAATGTTATTCATAAATAAATACAGATTCTAAATGTATTCATAAAGAGAGATCAGGAGACTTAAAGATAAGAAAGATGTAGTAGACTGCAGAAGCTAGGGTTCGCACTTTCGCACCCATCATCTCTGTCCAAGAATCCACACCAGCTTCACTTATCGAATCCGATCATCCAAAGCCCTAATCTAGGAGTTGGGGAACGACTACAAGTGAGATAATGGACTTCTATGAGTATGAGTACTTGGAGAAGACAGTCAACGAATCCGACACCAAGAATGGTTCGTCTTCGAAGACCAAAGAAGGCCCGTCTCTCTCGGCGTCTCTCTCTCCATCCCTACACTACTTCTATGACATTCCGACCGGGAAGACCTTTCCTCACGGCTACGGCTACAGCCATGGTCACGTTCTCTGTCTAAGTCCCTCCTGCTCCCGTCGTTCTCTTCGTCCCCTTTGTATTTCTTGCTCCTTCTCCGTTTTTCTTCAATGCGGTCATCTTCACCATCATCTTCTCTTCCCTTCCGCTTCTGTTTCATCGGATTCAAGGATCCAAGTCTAGAATCTCCAATGAATACCGATGAAATAAAATCGAGTTGTAGGAGAACGATTGGAGATTGAGTTGCAGGAGGCCTATTTGGAGTTGAAGCCTTGGAGGGTTTTAGTGATGGCGAGGTCTGATGATGATCGAGTTGAAGGAGGTCGCTTCTGTTTCATCGATTTAATGCTCTATGAGATTAGGTCAAGAAATAGAGAGGCAGAGAGTAATTATAGGAGTTTACAAAATTAGGGTAATGCTTATTTACCTTAATAGCCTTTATAATTTTCTTTAATTTAAAAATTGAAATTTAAATGTATTAATAGTTAGAAAAATAACAATTAATTATAGTCACACATCTTAAAAATTAGATGGTCCAGATCTGTTCTCGCGTTCTCAACATTTTAGGTGTTCTCATTTGATCCTACTCCTATATATATATATATATATATATATATATATATATATATATATATATATATATATATATATATATATTAGGGTTTTTTGTTTTCCATAGAACCTAAACCTATATATATATATATATATATATATATATATATATATATATATATATATATATATATATATATAGAGAGAGAGAGAGAGAGAGAGAGAGATTATATTATCTATTAATTCAAAATAGGTAAATGTACGTAATTCTTTTACAATAATGCTAAGATTTGCTTGAAAATATTAAAATCAATAAAAACAAAAAAGGTAGGAGTTAAATTGAAATCTTAATCTGTTAAGGACCCTGGAAATTGACGTTGTAGGTATCCCTAACCACAAAGTAAAAATATTGATAGTATTAGTATGACCATCAATCTTTTTTCGAAAATAATAATACGCATGTGGAAGATACGAAATATAATTGAAAACTCAGTTTTGGTTTTTAGTCCATGAATGTATTGGGAAATTCATAAACATTACGACGGGCTGTGCTTCTCTCCTTAATCTTCGAATGTGTGTTTATATGATGGTTTTTGGTAAACCTTTTAATTTAACTATTAAGCAACGTTTTAATCGTTCTTTGTATACATTTAGCGTCTGACCGATTAAACGTCCATTGTGCTCTTGTACCATTCATTTTTGTTAAACGTCTCACTCAGGGCCGGTTCTGAGGATTCAAATGCCCAGGACGAGATGGATAAAAAAGGCCCTTAGGCCTTAACGTGTAACGAATTAAATTACATAAACTAATTTTTTTATTAAAATGACGATAAACTTTATAGCAATAAACAAAGCAAAATCATAGTATTTTAATGAGTAATTACATATCGTAATTACATAGTATTTTAATGAGTAATTACATATCGTAACAGCTAACCGACGATCCGTGAAGCTCTCCTAGCATTCTTGATTGCAAATTGGTTGATCAACTCTTCATAGTTTATACTCTCTAAGATTTCGTTCTCGATAGATATCATTGTCAAACCGCTAAGTCTTTCTTGTGTCATTGTGGAGCGTAAGTAAGATTTCACAAACTTCAATTTTGAAAAACTCATTTCTGCAGATGCAACCGTTACTGGGATAGTCAACAATATTCTATATGCAATGCTTGCATTTGGGAAATAATCAAGTTCTTTCAAAAACTTCAAAACAACTATAGGGTTGCTAAATTCATTGGTTTCCAATGTCTCAAATAATTTCAACTCCGTATAAAGTTCCTCGGCATCAATATCCGATCTTTCTTCAAACTTGAGTGCTTTTTCAAGACGATGATAATACGACTTAAGATCTTTATCTTCAATTCCCCTCAAATTATGTGGAAATAAAAAACCAAATACTTTGTCATACTCTTTGAATTGTTCAAATCTTGTCTCAAGAGAAGAAATAGCTTGATCAACAATGAATAAGAAATAATTGACTCTAAAATTCTATTCAGGTGTAAATGAAACTTTTTTGCTAGTTGAACTCTCATGAAACCTTTTTTTCCTTTCAATTAAATGCTTTTGTGGAAATATTAGATCAATACCCATTTCAATAGCAATCTCCTTAGCTTCAACAATCGCTTTTGAAAAACCAGTTTCTCTATAATCCTTGAAGTACCCAATCAATTTGTTTATTTCTGTAATAGCATTATCAAGATGCATATCCTTTGATTTTAACTTCTTACTCACAATATTCACATGGTTTAGTACTTCATACCAAATAACAGTTGATACCAAAAATTCAAAGTCACCAAGTTCTTTTTCTACTAGTGAAGTTGCTTCACTTGCAATTGCAGCATCATTATCTTTTTCTCCAACTTGAAGTAAAGTTTCCCGTACATCCACAAGTTGAAGTTTAATAGCCTTTACACTCTCAACCCGGCTTTCCCAATGAGTTTGACACAATGACTTAAGACTCCAAGCTTTAACATTATCTTTAAAAATTTCCCACCTCTTAGTAGAATTTGCAAAGATAGTATAAATGCGTAGGATGAATCCAAAAAAGTTATTTCCTTTAACACACTTGTTAGCCATATCACATAATGTTAGATTAAGAGAATGGCAACCACAATGAGTGTAAAATGCTCTAGGATTTATATCTAAAAATATCTTTTGCACTCCTTGGTGTTTTTCTTTCATATTTGTTCCATTATCATAGCTTTGACCACGCATATCATCAATTTCAAGACCAAGAGACTTTAAATCCTCAAGTGTAATATCAAATAGTCATTTTCCAGAGGTATCATCAACATTCAAAAAACCTAAAAATGACTCCTCGACAGTAACAGAATTATATGATAACGTTAAATACCTCACTATTATAGTCATCTGTTCCTGGTGACTTGAATCGGGAGTACAATCAAGTATGATTGAGTAGTACTTTGCTTCCTTTATCTTCTTGATAAGTTCTTTTTTAATTTCTTGAGCTAGCAAATATATTAGTTCGTTTTGGATTAAGTGGCCAAGATAATGCACATGAAGCCCATCACTTGTGATCCGCCGCACATGCTCTTTGATAATCGGGTCAAACTCTTCCAACATTGCAATGACACCCAAAAAATTTCCGTTACCTATTTAATACAATAACAAATAAGAAGTGAAATCAATCATAATAATTAACAAAAAGGTTTTTGGTGGAATTAGAACAAAAAAATTACAATTTATAGTTACCTTTTTTATACAACTTTTCATTGGATCCACGGAATGCTAAATTATGTTTAGCAAGTAACTTCACTACTGCAATGATTCTCAAAAGGACTTGTTTCCAGTAATCTCTTTCTTTCTTGAATTGCTCGTATTGAACTTTATCAATTGTTTCAGTCAAGTTCAATCTTTTACGCATATCAAACCACTTATTCCTATTTGTAAGATGATCCAATGAAATTTCGTGTTATTTAACCCTAGTGGTAACATGGTGCCAATCTGCATAACCTTCACCATCCAATTTACCTTTTGAAATCCCTTTTCTAAACACTTTACAACAGAAACAAAATACCATGTGTAGCTCTTTTGAATATACTAGCCATTCTCTATCACACTTCTCCAAATTTGGTAAAGTTCTTGTATATAAAGCTGTAGAAAACCGTCTACCAAATTTATCATAGGGACCATACATAATACTATTATCTCTTTTAGGGCCTTTCTGGACCAAAAGTTTAATCTCCTCAGAATTAAGTTTTTCCCACCTTCTTGGATCATATATATCAACAAGCTCTTTAACGAGCTCTTGCTCTTCTGCCTCTTCTACTTCTATATGCTCTTGCTCTTCAACATTCTCTACAACACGCTCTTCAACATGCTCTTCAATGTGCTCTTCAACATGCTCTTCAATAGGTTGTCTATGGATAAACTTATCTAGAGCACCGGCGTCAGCCTTTCTCTTTTCTTCATCTAGTTTTCTTTTTTTTACGTTTTTGACTACCGGATGGTTGTTTATACTTCATCTTTACAATTTTACAAACAATAAACATAATTTGATTCTTTAAACACTATGGTTTCTGAATTCCAAATTCTAATAAACAATTATACAATAAACATAATCTTATAATTTAATTTCTCTTTCTAATAATCTATTTCAAAATCATTCATTGATTTCATTCAACATTGTAAATCATTCAATAAGATTTCAATATGATAAAATGACATAATGACAATACGACATAGTGATAAACAATTAAAAATTCATGAATAACATTCAAGAATCTGAAAAATTAAACAGTTAAAGATAAATAGTTAAACAATTACACAATTTAACATACCATAAATCTGAAAAATTGATAATACATTCAACCGATTCAAGTATGCAATTGAATTGAGAATTATAATTTACAAACTCATAATCCTTAATTCCTTATTCCTCATTCCTTAATTTCTCATAATCTATTACATTAGCAGGACCAAGAATCATTGAATCAAGAATGAAGAACCATTGTCATTGATAAAGTGATAACAGGAATACAGGATAATTGGATAAATCATAAATGGATAATCGTCTAATTGTCTAAGACTCTAATCGACCCTCACCTAGAATCTGTTGTATCCATATTCAATGGAGGATGGACGATGATTCGATGAATGATAATCGTTGATTGTTGCACGTTGTGTCGATATCGCTGATGCACTGCGCCACTACCCTTTCGTTTCCTTGCCCTGATTCCACTGATTTTTATTTGTTGATTAATTCAATTGACTTTTTTTAACGAAAACGAAATCGATGAAGTATTGAACGATTGATCGATCGCTGTTGTCTTCACTAATACGCTTTGACGCTGATTTGCGAATCGGAAATTCCGATGATGTTGGATGGATTGCTTGGGGCTGAACCGATATACTATAAAAAAAATGGGCCCCTTAAAATTTTAGGCCCTGTTCCATTGCCCATATGGCACCTGCCCTAAACCGGGCCTGTTCTCACTCTCACTTTACCCGGAGCCATCATATATATATATATATATATATATATATATATATATATATATATATATATATATATATATAGAGAGAGAGAGAGAGAGAGAGAGATAGGTTCAGGTGTTTAAAGTAATTATTGTGTTATTGTATGCATAAATGTGGACCAATCATTTTAAAAACCTAGATAGGGGTAAAATTGTAATCTTAGCTTTTAATTAATTTTGGTATTTAATTATTCAAATCATAAACCCTTTAATTTAGGCAAAATCGTTTACATTTACCGCTTTAAAACCCTAGACAGAAAACATCGACCTTTTACAATCAAGCAGCTCTCGGACTCGTTGGCAAGCCAAAGCCTTTTTCTCTCTTCTTCTCGGCTCAATCTTGACTCCGTAGTCCGTTTCTTTCTACTTCATCGCCGTCGTTTACCGCCGGAGATATCAATTAAATCACATAGACGCCCCACCGTCGAGAAGAAGAAGCCGACGAGTCAGAACTCTACTCCGGCTGGGCCGATTTGACTCACGAGTGCCTCCTCAACATCCTTACCCGCCTCACTGTTGAGGATCGATGGCAAGGCACCTTTCGAATCGCGCTCACGTGAATCGTTTCGCTGGTGGACTCCTCAATTCGAGAGGAAAATCGATAATATGCTCAGATATGTTGTGAATTGGAGCGATGGAGGTCTCACTTAGATCAGGGTTAGACACTGCTCCGATCGTGCACTCTCTCTCGTTGCTCAAAGGTATTCATACACGCTTTCTCAATCATGCTTTCCTTCTTATTTGTTCAAGCTAGGGTTTTCCTGAGATTGTTTCATATCTTTATCATCTTCATGGTGTCGATCAATTTTTCCTCATGATCTGCCCTAAACCTAAATCTGCATGAAATTGACCTTCGATAAATTTGGTATTAACAAAACCTTTCATGTAGATTTGTTTGATTCAGTAGCTTATGTCCAATAGGTTCCCAGAAAACACATTCTGTTCAAGTGATGTGTTTGTGCCGAAGCCCGATGGTCTTGAATAAGATGATGGCTGGGTGATCTCGTTTGTACATGATGAACATTTGAATATATCTCGGGTAAGTTTATATCAATCTCTTATTACATGTATAGATATTCTTGTGAAGCAAATTGGACTAATGGTTCTTGGATATCAATGGGACACAAATTGGCTTAATTTCACAGGTTATCCTAGTAGATGCACAGAAGTTTACCAGTGAGCCAGTTGCAATTATTACCTTGCCATATCGAGTGTCTTATGGTTTTCATGGAGCTTTCATGCCGATAATCTCCTAAATATATGATGTGGACCAAGTCGAACAACTAACTCAAGTCGTGCTTACAAACAACCTAAGATTATTTGGCCCAATTGTTAATGTGTGTTTATGATTTAGATACTTTAGTGTTGTATAGCCCATCAATTCTATTGAAATGGAATCACGAATTCCAATTCTGTTGGAATGGAATCACGAATTCCAATTCTGTTGGAATCACAGAAGTAGATGCTTGAAGAACGGACCACAAAATTGAAAGTGATTCTAAGCAACATTATTCTTTTAGAATGTATTAGTGTCGTTGTTAGATTTTGATGTTTTCTTTCCCGTTTTGAAAGTTTTTTTAGTTTTATTCTTTAACAATAAATGTAATTCTAAACAATTGTTATCCGTATTCTATAAGAAATAATGTATTTTTTTTTATTCTTCAATTGATTGTTCAAGAATTTGTTATTCTACAAGAAGTTTAAAAGTCATGATCAAGAAATAGGTTCAAGAATATTTTTATTATTTATGGTTCAAGAATATTTTTATTTTTGAATATACTCATAAACATATTCTGTCAGAATGTTCGAATTAAAAGAATTATAATTCGTAGAATCGGATTTTTAAAAGTAATAGAATTTATGATCCCTTAAAAAATGCAATTTTCCTTTATTAAATCTATATTAATTGACTAAATTACCCTTGTAATTAATTAAGATGATATTTTTCAATTATATTTAATTCAATAATATATATTAATCACTTTCTTAAAATAAGTAAATTTGATTGGCCCACATTTATACATACAGTAACACAATAATTACTTTGAATAGAATAACCTAAGCCTATATATATATATATATATATATATATATATATATATATACACACACACATACTAAGACCCACGTATTACATGGGTTCATTAAAAAATATATAAAAATTCTAAACATTTGAAAAAATTTGAATTTATAAGAACAATTAGAAAAATATTGAAGTATTAAAATTAAAGTGTTTTTTGTCTTTTAAATTTAAACAGATAATTTAGATAAATAAACAAAGGAAACTAATGAAGTTTTAATTTAGAAATTCTAAAATTAGAAGAAAAGTCAATTATTGAAATTGATATGCATTTATTATTACATTTATTTAGTTATTACATTTAAATATTATGTGGAATTTAATAAAATAAAAAAACCACAAAATGTCATGTGAAAAAAATTAATTAAAAATAACCACAAAATGACATGTGGTCAAATCAATGAAAGTGTGACATGTGGTATAAATGTTTTCATTTATTATAAAGGGTATATATATATATATATATATATATATATATATATATATATATATATATATATAGGTTTAGGTTATTCTATTCAAACTAATTATTGTACATCTATCGTATGCGAATAGAATTACTAATAGAATAAGTTGTTTAGCAATGCGAATACGTTCAACCTTAAAAGAATATCGTCAATTTCGTGCATTCTCGTTAATTTTTTTTTTTTTTTTTGTTCTCATAAATCGTTTTTCACTCATTTTCATTCTGACAGAATACGACCCAATAAAACATTCTGACAGAATTGATAATAATAATAATAAGTATATAATAACCTTATATATGATTTAATTAGTGAGAATTTGTGTTAATGACAATAGTTATGTAAGATTGAACGTATTTATATTATCAAACAACATATTTTCTTTATCATTCTCAATATCGGTCAAACTCGGGGTAGGCGGTCATCGGCGGTCCTTGGCGGGAAGATTTTAAAAAAATTCAAATTTTCAAATTTTCAAATATTACACCAAAATTTACAAAACTTCAAAATTTTAAATTTTTAAATATTCAAAATTTCAAATATTATACCCAATATTTCAAAATTTCAAAATTTAAAATTTTGAAATTTTCAAATACTATTTTTTCTTAGGATATATTAAGTTTTAAAATAGTTTTATTAGTAAATTATGGTCCCCGATTAATCCTCCGATTAATCCCCGCCAAACCGATTGATCGCATGACCCCAGTCGACCGTCGAGCTACCACCAAACGATTTTTACAACCTTGATATATATAGAAACAAGATCGGGTGAGGACTCATTTTAAAGTGAGGACTCGTAAGAACACCTTAAAAAATTGAAAAAAAAATCTTAAAAAAATACAAATCATAAAATCGAGCGTAGATCTATGTCCGAGAGAAAAAAAAATTGAAAAAAAAAATTTGGATCATTAAAATTGAATCATGGATCATAATGATACAAAATAAAAAAAATTAAAATTGAATCATGGATCAATTTTAATGATGCAAAATTTTTTTATCCAATTTTTTTTTCTTCCGGACATAGATCTATCCTCGATTTTATTATTTGTATTTTTTTTCAATTTTTTTAAGGTGTCCTCACTTTAAAATTATTCCTCACAGGAACCGGACCCTATATATATATATATATATATATATATATATATATATATATATATATATATATATATATATATAAGAGTTCATTTGAGATAGTCATAATTTTGTGAGACCGTGAGACAAAAAAAATTTAAAAAAATATTCTAATATTCTGTTGTTCGTAAAAACAAAATATGCAATATATTCTAACATTATATGTTTTAGAACATTTCAATGTAAAATATATTAAAATTATATGTTTTATAAACACTAGAATATTAGAATATTTCACTAGAAAAAAGTGGTATCACGGTCTCACAAAATTAGGTCGTCTCACATGAACCTAACACTATATATATATATATATATATATATATATATATATATATATATATATATATATATATATGAGAGCATTCAATCAATAACAATACTTATTGCGAGAACATTTCAGAACAAAATTTGAGCACATAATTTTTTTAAATTTAAATCATCATATAATATTAATATAAAATCCAAAAATAAGTAAAAAAAAAACTTACTAACCAACATCATTCACCACCCAAACAATACCATCCACCACCACCACCCGTCACCGCCACCCACCTCCACCACCCCCACCTACCACCCAACATCATCACCACTATCCGCCATCGCCAACCACGACCATCATCCACCACCACCACCACCACCCATCACCACCACCCGCCACCACCATCACCGCCACCCGTCACCACCACCTACCATCACCACCACCCACCCACCACCACTATCCACCTCCACCACCCATCACTACAACCCACCCACCACTATGACCACCACCTGCGACTATCACCACCCACCACCAGCACCCATCACCACTGACCACCACCACCCGCCACCATCACCCCCACCCACCACTCACCATCATCACCACCACCCACCCACCTCTACCACCCATCACTACCACCTAGCCACTACCCATCATTATGACCACCACCCGACACTACCACCACCCACCACCCATAACCACCACTCGCCACAACCACCCATCACCACCACCACCCACCCACCACCACCATCCATCACCACCGTGTAACGACATAAATTTTAAAACAATTTTTCATTTTTCCACATAATAAAACTCATATAATATTCTCAAAATCTCATGTATCAAATGTCATCATAATATAACATATCCCAGAATCTCAAAACGTAATCCTCTGCCAGTGTGTATAGTGAGAAGACCCTCCGGTCTGCACATAGTTACCACTCTAGGTAATGTATAGTGAGAAGACTCACCTCGGGTAATCTCGGAAAGTCTCGAACTCGAATATCTGATCTAGCCTCCGCCTAATCACATAAAGTAATTATCTCTAAGTAATACGGCTCTCAAAGGCTAGACTAGTCCCTCCTTATATTCTCTCAGAAGGGGAAAAGACCATTTTACCCCTCCAATGGTCCAATGTCCAAATGTTGACCAAACCCTAAAAGTCAACCCCGGTCAACGGTCCAACTTTGACTAGACTCGTTGAGAGCACTCGAGTGACTCAGCGAGTCCATGCGTGTCCTCTGAATCCTCCTAAGGCCTCACTCGACTTGTCGAGTTAACCTTTCTCTCGACGTGTTACCACTAATCACGAATCGTGGTGCAACACGATCCGACTCGTCGAGTCCGCTCATGGACTTGGCGAGTTTCTTCCATGAGAATGCTCAAACGACCTTCTGAGGTCAAATCTGTTTCTCTAACCTATAGATCTGGCCTTCTAACACTCAAAAGTTACGTAAAGGTCCAAACTTTATGCTCATGCAACACTCATATGGCTCTATATGATGAATTAGCCCTAATATGACAACCATGTTCTAAAACCCAAAAAGGAACTGCATAAAGCTGGATGTTTGGAGCTCTCTGGACCTCTCAAGGTCCAGATCTAAGGTCTATTTCACATTGGGACCTCTCATGCTCTTATTCCAACTCAAGAAAGGGTAAAGAAACCCTTGATTCAAGAAGCCTGCACAATAAAGAAGAAAATGGCCAAATTGCTACCTCAATGTGAAGCCTCCTTGCTTGAAAGTCTCAGAACAACAACCTCCTTTGATCCTTCTTGCTGGATCACTTCTCCTCCTTAGCAAAATCACAACAAATGGTTCAAGATGGCTCTCTCTCTCTCACTACACACACTCAAATATGCTAGGGTTCTTTTCTCTGAAAGGGTGGTCGTAAATGAAGGCCATAAGGTCCCTTAAATAGGGAACATGCCCAAAGATTTAGGGTTTCTGTCCACAGCACGGACTCGTCGAGTCGACCCTCCGAATCGTCGAGTCGACCCTCCGACTCGTCGAGTCCATTCATTAATCCTAGTCTGCAGTCGCGATCCTACTCGACGAGTCTAGGCGTCAACTCGTCGAGTCCCTCTTCTTGACTCAAAAATAAATACTCAATTTATGATACCTGGAAATCCGGATGTTACAATTCTCCCCCACTAGAATCAGAATTCGCCCTCGAAGTCTCACTCTGCGAACAACTCTGGATGCTGCTCCCGCATCTCCATCTCCGGCTCCCATGTCAGCTCGGACCCTCTCCGATGTTGCCACTGGACCTGAACCAGGGGAACCTCCTTGTTCCTCAGTACCTTGATCTTCCGATCTAAGATCACGATCGGCCTCTCAATGTAATTCAAACTCGCGTCCACCTGAATATCCTCTAGCGGCACAACCGCCGTCTCATCGGCTATACACTTCCTCAACTGGGATACATGGAAGGTATCATGGATCTGACTCAACTCCTCGGGTAGCTCCAGACGGTATGCTGCCTTACCCACCCTTGCGGTCACCCTGAATGGACCAATGTATCGGGGCCCCAGCTTGCCCCTCTTCCTGAATCGGATCACTCCTTTCCAAGGAGATACCTTCAGGAGTACGAAATCTCCAACCTGGAACTCGAGCTCGGATCGCCGCCTATCCGCATAACTCTTCTGACGGCTCTGGGCTGTCAGTAACCTCTGTCTGACCTGATGTATCTGCTCAGTCGTCTTAAGCACTATCTCAGTGCTACCCATCACTCGCTGCCCTACCTCTCCCCAACAGATGGGGGTCTGACACCTCCTCCCATATAAAAGCTCAAAGGGAGGCATACCAATACTCGAATGGTGGCTGTTGTTGTAAGAAAACTCAGCCAAAGGTAGGTATGTGTCCCAACTTCCACCGAAGTCCATAACACATGCCCGAAGCATGTCCTCGAGTGTCTGAATCGTCCGCTCACTCTGCCCATCCGATTGTGGGTGGTAAGAAGTACTGAAATGCAATCTCGTACCCAACTCCTCATGAAACTTCTTCCAGAACCTGGAAGTAAAACGTACATTCTCGGTCTGACACAATCGAGATCGGCACCCCATGCCGCGACACCACCTCTCTTACGTACATTTCTGCCAGCCTCTCCGCAGAAGAGCTCTCACTGATAGCAAGGAAGTGAGCGCTCTTCTTCAGCCGGTCCATAATCACCCAAATTGCATCAACACCCCTCGCGATCCTCGACAATTTGGTGATAAAATCCATAGAAAATTGTTCCCACTTCCACTGGGGAACCTCTAGTGGCTGCAACTTGCCATGCGGACGTTGGTGCTCGACCTTAACCCGGCGACAGGTCAAGCACCTCTCTACTACCCATGTAACATCCCTCTTCATACAGGGCCACCAGTAGTCTCTCTTCAGGTCCAAATACATCTTAGTGGCCCCGGGATGGATCGAGAATCTTGATCTATGCGCCTCCTCCATCAGAGTGCTACGTGCCCCGCCCGTATAAGGCACCCATATCCGACCTCGAAAGGTCCTCAGCCCTCGGCTATCCGTCACAAACTCGGATACCTGCCCAATCACCCGCTCTCTCTTGAGGTTCTCTGGTCTCACAGCCTCTGCCTGGGCCTCTCGGGTGGTATCTAGTACCGGAGTCATCACCATCATCCTCATGCATATATCTTGAATCGGGGCGCTCTCCGCTCTGCGGCTCAGAGCATCGGCTACTACGTTAGCCTTGCCCGGGTGGTACAGGATTTCACAGTCATAATCCTTTACCACATCCAACCATCTCCTCTGACGCATGTTCAGGTTGAGTTGGTCCATCAGATACTTCAAACTCTTGTGGTCCGTGTATACAGTACACCGAACCCCATATAGATAATGGCGCCATATCTTGAGGGCGAACACCACTGCCCCCAACTCAAAATCGTGGGTGGGATACCTCGTCTCATGAGGCTTCAGCTGCCTCGATGCGTATGCTATCACGTGCCTTCTCTGCATAAGCACCGTACCTAACCCTGATATAGACGCATCACAGTAAACCACAAAATCCTCCATTCCCTCCGGAAGGGCTAACACTGGGGCTTCGCATAGTCTCTGGCGAAGAGTCTCAAACGAGGTCTGCTGCTCTCGACCTCAAGAAAAATCAACGCCCTTCCAGGTCAATCTGGTGAGGGGAACGGCAATCTTGGACAAATCCCGGATAAATCTCCGATAGTAGCCGACCAACCCCAGAAAACTCCTGATCTCGGTGGGGGATCTCGGCACCTCCTAACTCATGACAGCCTCAATCTTGGCCGGATCGACCAATATCCCATTCTGATTAACAAGATGTCCCAGGAACTAGACCTCTCGTAACCAGAAATCACACATGGAGAATTTGGCATAAAGCCTCTCCGATCTCAATACTCCAAGGATCTCCCTCAGGTGCTCCGCATGCTGCTCTCTGGTCCTCGAATACACTAGAATGTCGTTGATGAACACAATCACCGATCGATCCAACATCGGCCTGCATACTCGGTTCATGAGGTCCATGAACGCCGCTGGTGCCTTGGTGAGCCCAAAAGGCATCACCACGAACTCGTAATGCCCATAACGAGTCCTAAATGTTGTCTTCTGGATATCCTCATCACGCACCCTCATCTGGTGATATCCAGACCTCAAGCCTATCTTGGAAAACCAAGACGCACCCTGCAACTGATCGAACAGATCGTGGATCCTCGGCAATGGATAGCGGTTCTTAACCGTTAATTTGTTCAAGTCCCGGTAATCAATGCACATCCGGTGTGAACCATCCTTTTTCTTGACAAAAAGGATCAACGCTCCCCACGGCGAGCTACTCGGTCGGATGAATCCCTTCCCCAGCAGCTCCTGAAGCTGCAAGGATAACTCCTGCATCTCCGGTGGCGCAAGGCGATAGGGTGCCTTGGCAATAGGTGCTGCCCCCGGAATCAAATCGATGCGAAACTCCACATGCCTCTCGGGAGGCACACCCGGCAACTCCTCGGGGAAAACATCTGGAAACTCTCGCACTATCGGTACCTCACTGACAGAACTCGGCCTCTGTGCGGCAACTCGTGTATCCATCACATAGGCTACAAACCCTCTACAGCCCTGTTGTAGACTCTGTCTCGCTCTGGCAGCCGAACAAAATGCTGACCCAGATCGGGTACCCTCGCCATACACCGTCAGCACTCCCCCACTAGGGTCTCGTATGGCCACCAACTGCCGCTCGCAGTCTATAACAGCTCCAAATCGGCTCAACCAGTCCATGCCCACGATGACACAGACATCACCCATTGTAATCGGTACCATATCTATCGGGAACTCAACACCGAAAATCTCGAGCACGCATCCTCGAATCACATCAGTAGCATAAACCGCTCGCTCGTCAGCTATGGAAACTCGTAGAGGTCGATTCAACGCCTCTCGCCGGGTACTGATGTGCTGGCTAAACGCTAATGACACGAAAGATCGACTCGCACCCGAGTCAAATAACACCAAAGCAGGTACAGAACTCACAAGAAAACTACCTATGCATACCACAGAATAAGCATAATATCTCAAACTCAGTATAAGTAAATAAAAGCATACATACCAGCCACGACATCGGGCGTTGTGCGGACCTCCTCCGCTTTCAACCGAAAGGCTCTCCCGCGAGCCTTCGATGCCTCGGCCTTCGCTGGCCGGACCTCGGTAGCTCTAGCAGCAAGTGCAGATCCCTGTGCTGATCCCTAAAGTAGTTGCGGGCACTCGGCCTTCCGATGGCCTATCTGATTGCAGTGAAAGCAAACCGAAAATCCCTTGGGGCAATCCCTCGCGATATGCCCCTCTTTCCCACACTTGTAGCACACACCCGCTCTACACGTCCCATCATGGCTCTTGCCGCACTTCCAGCGAGTGCGGCCCTTCGGACCTCCAGATCTCGAATAAGCGGGCTTTTCCCGCTTGGCTGCCGGCTGGGACTGTACCGGCCGCCTATCCCTCCTCTGAGACTTGGCCTCCTCCCTGGCCTGAGTCTCTAGCTTAATCTCCCTCTTACGGGCATTCGCCTGGAGCTCGGCAAATGTCTGGTATGTCGAGTTCGCCACGAACTCACGAATTTCCCTCCTCAGTATACTCAGATATCGGCTCATACGTGCCTGCTCGGTAGACACGTGCTCAGGGCAAAACAAAGCCCTCTCATGAAACATCCGTGTAATCACAGTCACGGACTCCGTCCCCTGTTTGAGGGACAAGAACTCCTGCGCCAATCGTTCCCTCTCAACCGGGGGAACATACTCATCTCGGAACATGGTGGTGAACCTCTCCCAGGTCACCGTTGTAATCTCTGCAGGAGTGAAGTCTGCCGTAACAAACTTCCACCAGTCCTTCGCTCCCAAGCGAAGCTGGTTCAGCGCGAACTGAACTCTCAGATGCTCCGGACAAGAACAGGTGTAGAAGCATCCCTCAATGTCAGAGATCCACCTCATCGTGGCTATCGGATCCTGAGTCCCATCAAACTCTGGTGGCTTCGTGTTGCTGAACTCTCGGTACAGCAACGAGTCACCCCCTGTGGCCTGGCAGCGGCGACGGCTGCGGTGGCTGCAGCAACAGCAGCCTCGGTGAGAGAAGCATACCGCTCGTCAAACGTCTCAATCAAAGTGGTCTTGATAGACCCAAACATCTTAGGAATCTCCGCTCGTATGGTTGCGGCCACCTCCTCGTGAATCAACATACGGATCTCCTCATCACTGGTACCACTGGTACCACTGCCCCCTGGGTGGTGGCACGTCCCAACCATGTTGTCTCTGAAATACAACACAAAAGAAGTCAGAGACTCGCTTGAGTATACTCGCACTCGATACTCAACCCTACTTGTTCTTTAGTACCCTAAGGATTCTTACTTGGACTGCTCACCGATCCGGTGTTTCCAGTAGTACGGGCCCTATACTACCTTCCACAACGCATTGGTATTCACCCCAAGTCCTCCTCCTAGGATCCCAGATCACAAGTACTCTATATCTCACTAAACTCAGGCTACCCTCCAGTAGACCACTCATAAGCTCCTCGCTGCTACCTACTCACTCTCGAAGTATCTCATAGTAGCAGTACCTCCTAGGCTAAGGCATCACAAATCAGGCCCACTCTAGTCCTAACTATGAATACCTAGCCTACTCTAGCATGCATAGCATATCACATAATATCTCATAACACATAATGTAAGGGTATTTTGGGAAATCACCGTTCGGGCGCTGGCTGATTGTACACACTGCTCCGTTCTGCGTTTCTCAAAAATCTTTTTCTCTTTTTAGAAAAATTGTTTCTTTTATGCAAAATTTCTCAAATCCTCAGTTTGAGTTCAGATACGCCCGAAGGCGCATCCGAATCCCTCAAACCAAGGCTCTGATACCAACTTGTAATGACGTAAATTTTAAAACAATTTTTCATTTTTCCACATAATATAACTCATATAATATTCTCAAAATCTCATGTATCAAATGTCATCATAATATAACATATCCCAGAATCTCAAAACGTAATCCTCTGCCAGTGTGTACAAATCATGCCAGCGCCTTCCCACGATCCTCGTTGGTACCTGAAACACATATCACATAACACGGTAAGCATAAATGCTTAGTGAGTTCCCCAAAATACCACATACAACACATAAGCCACTCGAGGCTATAACTCGGTATGACCCTCCGGTCAATGTGTCTCAGCGGGATCCTCTAGTCCCGTAGCTCGTTGGACCCTCCAGTCCGGTCTAGCTCGTTGAACCCTCCGGTCCGGTATAAATCGTTGGACCCTCTGGTCCGGTCTAAATCGTAGGACCCTCCGGTCCGGTCTATATAACACATAGCATACATATATCACAAAGCACATAAACTCACATACACATAACACATAAGACCCTCCGGTCTGCACATAGTTACCACTCTAGGTAATGTATAGTGAGAAGACTCACCTCGGGTAATCTCGGAAAGTCTCGAACTCGAATATCTGATCTAGCCTCCGCCTAATCACATAAAGTAATTATCTCTAATTAATACGGCTCTCAAAGGCTAGACTAGTCCCTCCCTATATTCTCTCAGAAGGGGAAAAGACCATTTTACCCCTCCAATGGTCCAATGTCCAAATGTTGACCAAACCCTAAAAGTCAACCCCGGTCAACGGTCCAACTTTGACCAGGCTCGTCGAGTGCACTCGGGTGACTCGGCGAGTCCATGCGTGTCCTCTGAATCCTCCTAAGGCCTCACTCGACTCGTCGAGTTAACCTTTCTCTCGACGGGTTACCACTGATCACGAATCGTGGTGCAACACGATCCGACTCGTCGATTCCGCTCATGGACTCGGCGAGTTTCTTCCTTGAGAATGCTCAAACGACCTTCTGAGGTCAGATCTGTTTCTCTAACCTATAGATCTGGCCTTCTAACACTCAAAAGTTACGTAAAGGTCCAAACTTTATGCTCATGCAACACTCATATGGCTCTATATGATGAATTAGCCCTAATATGACAACCATGTTCTAAAACCCAAAAAGGAACTGCATAAAGCTGGATGTTTGGGGATCTCTGGACCTCTCAAGGTCCAGATCTAAGGTCTATTTCACATTGGGACCTCTCATGCTCTTATTCCAACTCAAGAAAGGGTAAAGAAACTCTTGATTCAAGAAGCCTACACAATAAAGAAGAGAAAGGGCCGAATTGCTACCTCAAAGTGAAGCCTCCTTGCTTGAAAGTCTCAGTATAACAACCTCCTTTGGTCCTTCTTGCTGGATCACTTCTCCTCCTTAGCAAAATCACAACAAATGGTTCAAGATGGCTCTCTCTCTCACTACACACGCTCAAATATGCTAGGGTTCTTTTCTCTGAAAGGGTGGCCGCAAATGAAGGCCATAAGGTCCCTTAAATAGGGCACAGGCCCAAAGATTTAGGGTTTCTATCCATATCGCGGACTCGTCGAGTCGACCCTCTGACTCGTCGAGTCCGTTCATTAATCCTAGTCAGCAGTCGCGATCCTACTCGACGAGTCTAGGCGTTTACTCGTCGAGTCCCTCTTCTTGACTCAAAAATAAATACTCAGTTTATGATACCTGGAAATCCGGATGTTACACACTGACCACCACCACCCATCACCACAACCCGCCCCCATCACCCCCACCCACCACTCACCAAAACCACCACCCGCCCACCTCCACCATCCATCACTACCACCCACCCACTACCCACCATTATGACCACCACCTCTCATTACCACCAACAACCACCCATCACCACCACCTGCTTCCATTACCCATCACCACCACCCAACTCCACAACCCCCCACCACCACCACCCATCACCACCGACCACCATCACCTATCACAACCACCCGCCATTACCACCACCCATCACCACCACCCACCTCCACCACCCCCACCACCACCAACCATCACAACCGACCACCACCCACCTTCACCACCCATCACAAACACTCGCCACCACCACCTCACCCATCACCCACCAAAACCGTCATACACCATCACCACCCTCACCACCAACCACCACCCACCCACCTACCACCACCACCACCACCTATCACATTCACCCGTCTCCACCACCCATCACCACCGCTCGCCACCACCACCTGCCACCCATTATAATCACCACCCCACAAGTCACCCCCACCACCCTTCACCACCTACCACCTACCACCACCAAACATCACTACACACCACCACCACCCGCCACCACCACCCCACCCATCACCCACTAAAACCACCATACACCATCACCACCCTCACCACCAACCACCACCCACCCACCCACCACCACCACCACCTATCACCTTCACCCGTCTCCATCACCCATCACCACCGCTCGCCACCGCCACCTGCCACCCACTATAATCACCACCCCACATGTCACCCCCACCACCCTTCACCACCATCACCACCTACCACCCACCATCACCAAAAATCACTACACACCACCACCACCCGTGATTATCTGTATATAATCACATGTGATTTTTTGTATTTAATCACATATGATTTATATAGACTAAGGATGAGCATGGGGTGGTTCGGTGCGGTTTTTGGACCAAACCGAACCGCAAACCGCAAGTTGCGGTTTTTACAGGGAAAAACCGATAGGTGCGGTTTTAATTCGGTGCGGTTTTGTGGTTATTTCAGTGCGGTTTCGGTTTTTAACCAAAAAACGAGTTGGTGTAGTTTAGCGGTTAAAATAGTGCAATTTTTTAGATTTGTTATTTAGTTTTTTTTGGTTTTTCAGAAATTATTAAAACTTATTCAAAACTAGCTCCAACTCAATCAAAAATCAAATTGACTAGGTTCGAAGTCCAACCAAATCGGACCAACTTAAACAAAATAGGCCTATATAACCAGCAACTTAAAATCAACTGGTCTTAAATAAACCAACTCAACACCCAAAAAATGAGGCACAAAAAAAGGAAGGAAGCTATGAGCACCACATATACAAGGCACCAAGAACTCATTTCCTTAGGCTCAGTCACCACAATGCCTTTTTATAGAGAAGATGGCCTCTAATTTTCTTCCCTACACCGATATGGGATGAGTGATCTTGAAAAGTATGAAAGTTTGATCAAAATAAGAGGCTTCATATGATGTGAAGGGAATTGCATCTATAAACGAAAACGAAATATGGAAGAAAACAATGAAAGTGTAGCTATCTATCTAGAGCTGAAAATATATAATTAAAATATACTAACGAAAGATTAAATAAACGAATGGTAGACAAATTAAAGAAAAAAATGGTTAATTAAGAAACTGATGGCAGTATGTATGCAATTGTTTAAATGCTTGAATTTTCTTTGTTACTAACCTCTCATTTAGATTATTTATTTATAAAATTTCAATCTTTTGAAATATAATTTTTGATTTTGCAGTGAATATTAACTTTAAGGATGATTATATATATATATATATATATATATATATATATATATATATATATATATATATATATGGTGCGGTTCGGGTTTTTGCGGTTTTTGCAAAACTAAAAACCGCACCGCACCGAAATTTTCGTTTTTTATAAAATTAAAAACCGCACAATCGGTGTTTGTTTCGGTTTCGGTTAACGTGGTTTTTTCGGTTATTTCGGTTTACGGTTCGATTTTTGCTCACCCCTAATATGGACAATATTCTTTTTTGTCCATATAAATCATGTGATTAGATACATATAATCACATGTGATTAGATATATTTAATCAAATGTGATTAGATATATTTAATCACATATGTCATTATTGCGTTCTCGATTCAATAATTATTTTTTTGTCAACTTTAATCATATGTGATTAGATACATATAATCACATGTGATTATATGTATCCAATCACATATGATTTATATGACCAATACTCATTTTTGAGTTTTCGATTCAATAATTTATCTCATATATTTAATCACATGTGATTCTAAGTATTTAATCACATATGATTAATATGGACATAAATTTGTTTTAATGTTCTTGATTCAATAGTTGTTCTCGTGTATATAATTACATGTGAATATATATATATATATATATATATATATATATATATATATATATATATATATATATCATCACATGTGATTTATTAAATCAAGAACGTGAAAACAAATCTTTATCACATAAATCGTATGTGATTAAATACACAAGACCAACTATTAAATTAAAAACACAAAAATGAATATTGTCCACATAAATCATATGTGATTAAATACATATAATCACATGTGATTATATGTACCTAATCACATATGATTTTTGTGGACAAGATTCATTATTTCTTTCTCAATTCAATAGATGTAATCATGTACTTAATCACATGTGATTATATGTATCAAGTCACATATGATTTATATTGATAATATTCGTTTTCGCATTTTTGATTCAATATTTTTTCTTATGTATTTATTCATTTGTGATTGTATGTATTAATCACATATGATTAATGTGGAAAAAGAAAAACTATTGAATCAAAAACACGAAAATGAATCTTGTGTACAAAAATCACATGTGACTAAATGCACAAGAACAACTACTGAACGAGTATACGAGAATGAATATTGTCCATATAAATCATATCGGATTAGATACATATAAACTCATGTAATTAAACACACAAGAACAACAACTAAATCGAGAACGCAAAAATGAATATTTTCCACATAAATTTTATGTGATTAGATACATATAATCACATGTGATTATATGCATTTAATCACATATGATATATGTGGACAATATTTATCTTTTTGTTCTCGATTCAATAGTTATTCTTGTGTATATAATCATATGTGATTATATGTATCTAATCACATATGATTTATATAGACATCATTATTTTCTGTGCATATAAATCATATGTGATTAGATACATATAATAACATATGATTATATGTATTTAATCACATATGATTACAGTGGACAAAGAACAATTACTGAATCGAGAATGTAACAATGAATCTCATACACATAAATCATATATGATTGGATACATATAATCACATGTGATTATATGTATTTAATCAGATATGATTTATGTAGACAATATTTATATTTGCGGTTTCGATTGAATAATTGCTTTTTTATATTTAATCACATGTGATTATATGTATATAATCACATATGATTTGAGGTGGACAATATTCATTTTTGTCTTCTCGATTCAATAGGTGTGCTCATGTACTTAATCACATACGATTATACATATAATCACATGTGATAAAATACATGAGAACAACTATTGAATCGACAAAGCAAAAATGAATTATATCCACATAAATTATATGTGATTATATTCATATAATCAGATGTGATTATATGTATTTAATCACATATGATTAATTTGGATAAAGATTTGTTTTTGTGTTCTTGGTTCAATATTTGTTATCGTGTATATAATTACATGTGATTGTATGTATCTAATCACATATGATTTATATAGACAAGATTCGTTTTTTCCAAATAAAATCATATGTTATTAGTGTTGGATAAGATGTCTAAGTCCATAACTTATTTGGTATATACTTGACCCGACCCGGCATGGTCCATTTGGGTTGCACTTCACCCAAACTAGTTATGGATAATTTTATGAGAGTTGTATACTTACGATTTATTAATATATTATAAGTTATAATATATTAATATAAAGTCATGTTACTTAATTAGTTTTAATCTTTAATTAATTATGAATTAATTTAGTGATTAAAAGGAAGACTAATTAAATCATGGGCTATTATATTTATATGGTGTGGGCTAACACTCATTTGGGAATGGGCTAAGCTTATATGGAAGTCCATGGATGATCCATGGAGCTTTTACCCATGGATCCTTGGAAGAGGAAAAGACATGGGTTATTAGGGTTTCACCCTAACCATGTACACTATATAAACAAGCTTATGTTGCATGAAAAACACCCTAATGTGTGTGTAAGTGTGGTGGCCAAAATCAAGAGTTAGTATACTCTCTCATACATTTTCCAAGTTTGTGGTGATTTGTGATTTCCATTTGAGGCATTCACATTATTGGTGCTTGGCTCTCAAACTCCAAGGAATCAACAATCAACAAAAGGTATGTAATTCATCTAGTTCTTTTATGGTTAAAAGTACCCCATGCCATGCTAGATAGGTTATAAACCTTGGAAAATAATATTTTGCATGTATCTTAGACAAACATAGATCCAAGGTTTAATAGGGTTGCATGTACACTTAGGAAGTGTTAGAATGCTCAAAACCCAACAGTGGTATCAGAGCCTAGTCTTGTTTATTTGATACTTGATGCAAAATAGTGATAAAAAGTCGATTTTTTGCTGTCTGACTGATGAACTCGCCGAGTCCATGGGGGGACTCGCCGAGTTCATGTGTAAACTCATCCTACTCGCCGAGTAGGTTCGTGCACTCGGCGAGTAGGAGCCTCAGAATGCAGATTTTCGACTTTTGCTGCTGGAAATGGACTAGAAACATTACCCTAAACTGTTTTGGTGTTTTAAAACTTGTTTTAGTTGGTGTAATGGTTGTTCTAATCCATTTACAATAGCTTATATCAAAATTTCATGCTTTGTATGTGTTCATATAATTCTTGAAACTTTGATGATCATGTTCATGTTCTTATGAATTTAGAAGATGATAGGAATTATTTGCTGAATTGTTTAGGATTAATTCTTGATCATTTATGTGTTTTAATGGAGTCCATAATTTGTCCTCAAGTTATGGATATCCAAAGGTCACTTCTTTTAAACACACACTTAAAACACATAAGTTACATGGAAATGAAGAGTCTTCATTTTTATGAACCTTTAATTCATAAGTTATGAAATGAAAAGTTTTGAATAGTTTCAAAACTTGTCCTCAAGTTTTGGAATTTGTAAAGTTACACACACTTTAATATACTTTAATTCCAAACCCTTAGAGTTTTAAAAGTTAAAATTCAACCCTTATACTATTTATAACATTAATGGTTAATTATTATATATATGTATAAGATCAAAGTCGTCCTACCGCTAGTACGCCTCATTCACGAAGCCAGTCTATAAGGTGGGTATAAGGTTGTTGCCTATAAAATGGCAACTTAATGGGTGTCCACTCTCACCCACCGCTTGCTTGACTGGTGGAGGGTCGTTAGCCGAACGGGTAGGACAAGGACTTATAAATTCTCATTAAAAGTATGATGAGTATTATAAAGTAACTAAACCTTTTATAAATTCCCAATCTTAGTTACTTTAGGAAAATGTGAATATGGTGCTAACCCATGAAATTCACACTTTGTACCTTACCAAGTCGTTGGTGGAGCGTGTGTGGTTAACCGGCACACTAACTTGGACTAGTAAGGATCACGAAGGGTGACTTAATGTTTATCATAGATCGGTGGAGCGTGTGTGGTTGACCGGCACATTGATTAGGTGATAATATTAAGGGTACCAAGTGAATTTGCATGGTTATTCACACCTTGTTTTGTGATCCTCGGCATCCCAGTCACAAAACTTGAAGGGCGCAATCGAGATTGAAACATGCCATTGAAAAGTTCAATGAATCTCAAAGGAATCTAGGAATTTCAAAAACCAATTAAACCTAATAATTCATTTCGTTTTCATTGTGGAAATTGGTGAATCGTCATTCACCTACCTTCAAATATATTATAGCTTAGATTACGGCATCCCTCTTCTAAGTTATAATATATTGTGTTGGGTCCTAGCCTTAATATTACATTTGGGTGTATTATTAAGGATTCGATATATCTAATCTAAACTTGTTTTCTTCTTTTCAGATGTCTTCCAACAACAAAGCTTCGGGCTCTAACCCTACTGGCTCCTTTTCCCTCATGAACCTTTGTGGGAGGGTCATCTTTGATGGTTCCAACTTCATGGATTGGATCCGGAACATCAGGATGGTTACTCGTTACGAGGACAAGGAATATGTCCTCGATAAGGAGCTAAAGGAGCTTGATGAGTCCACTGCTACTCCTGAGGAGGTCGCTGAGTATCAGGCACATGAAAGAGATGCCACCAAGGTGGCATGCATCATGATGGCCACCATGACAGCTGAACTCCAAAAGTCCTATGAGGACTATTACCCTTTTGAGATGCATCAGGATCTGATGGAAAGGTACCATCAGAGTGCTCGTCAAGAGCGGTATGAAATAATCTCCTCCATGATCACTACCCGTATGAAGGATAGCGAACCAATCACGAGCCACATGCAGAAAATGCAAAGGTATGTGGACCGTCTAATGAAACTGAATGTGAACTTCCCTGAGGAGTTGGCAATTGATATCATTTTTCACTCCTTGCCATCGTGTTATGATCAATTTCGTATGACATACCACATGAACAAGGAGGAAGTCACACTCAGTAAGCTTCAAGGACTTCTGAAGACTGCCGAAAGTGGTCTTAAGAGTAAGTCGGTTGCTACTCCTACTCCTACTACTACCCCTGTTTTGGCTATCGGGCAAGGCAAAGGGAAGAAGAGGAAGCACCCTTCGAAGGGTACCAAGGGAAAGTCCCTTGAAGGCTCCTCATCTGGAACCAAAGGTGGTTCTATCACTCCTTCTGCCATCCCTAAGGATGCTGAATGCTTCTACTGTCAAAATAAGGGGCACTGGAAGCGAAACTGCCCAAAGTACTTGCAGGATGTCAAGGATGGGAAAGTGAAACCATCCCATGCAGGTATTTACACTATATTATCTAATAACTCACCATATTCTAATTCTTGGGTTCTTGATACAGGTTGTGGTATTCACATCTGTTGTGACTTGCAGGGCCTAAGAAGAAGTGAGGATGTGGAGCACGGAAAGATAAACTTAATCATGGGGAACAAGAAGGTTGCACCTGTTACCAAGATTGGAGTTTATACTTTGTTGCTAGATAGTGGGTTAAAGTTAGATTTGAATAAATGTGTGTACTCGTCTGAAATGGCGAGGAATATTATTTCCTTTCATGCTTTGTACAAACAAGGTTTTACCTTTTCTTTTGATAATGAAGTTGGTAGTATTAATGCTTTCTTTAATAATGTTCTTTATTTTAAAGCATTACCTTGTGATGGTGTGTATGAAGCTGTATCGGTTGTAGATAATTTAGGAAATAATGTATTATATATTGATTCTTCTACTAGCTTGGATAAAGCATCTTTGTGGCATTGTCGTCTTGGACATGTAAGCAAGAAACGCATAGGCCAGCTCCAAAAGGATGGAGTCTTGGAGTCGTTCGACCTCAAGTCGGATGATAGTTGTGAGTCTTGTCTACTTGGAAAAATGAGAAAATCACCCTTCACTGGTACTTGTGCAAGGGGTGAGGGTTTGTTGGACCTTATACATACTGATGTATGTGGACCATTCAAAACCGCCACAAGGGATGCTAATCGATATCATGTGACTTTTATTGATGATTTTAGTAGATACGGTTATGTCTACTTAATCAAACATAAGTCAGAAACTTTTGAAAGGTTTAAAGAGTTTAAACAGGAAGTAGAAAATCAATTGGGCAGGAACATTAAGATGCTTCGATCCGATTGAGGTGGTGAGTATCTTAGTACTGAGTTCCTCAGCTATCTTAAGGAGTGTGGGATTGTCTCACAATTGACACCTCCTAGGACACCACAGCTGAATGGTGTAGCTGAGAGGCGCAATCGAACTTTGTTGGACATGGTTCGCTCTATGATGAGTCGAGCTTCGCTACCAATCTCTTTTTAGGGGTATGCCTTAGAGACTGCCGCCCACATCCTTAATCTAGTCCCTACAAAGAAGGTTGCCAAAACACCTCATGAGATGTGGACTGGGAAAGTTCCCAATTTGGACCACATCAAGATTTGGGGTTGCGAGGCTTTCGTGAGGCGCGAGACTCATGACAAGCTCGAACCTCGAAGTGAAAGGTGTATTTTCATCGGCTACCCACAAAAATACTTTGGTTACCTCTTCTACAGACCCAGTGAGAATGTGGTCTTTGTGGCTAGGAGAGGGGTCTTTCGAGAGAGAGAATTTATAAGCCAAGGAGACAGTGGGAGGCAAATTGACCTTGAAGAAATTCAAGACTCAATTGGTGAAGGAACCTCAGACACTAGTAATCAACTTGAGGAGGAAATTCCTGTTGATCCAGCTGACGAGTCTATACTTCCGAGGCGTTCCACAAGGGTTAGGAACACACCTGAGTTTTATTATGGATTCCATATTACTACGGAAGGTGATACATTTATCAGTGACAGTACACTGGTAAATCTGGATGAACCTAACAGTGTTAAGGAAGCCATGGCAGGCCCAGAGTCTGCTAAATGGAAGGAGGCTATGGACAGCGAGATATAGTCCATGTATGACAATCAAGTTTGGAACTTGGTTGACAATGTACCAGGCCGTAAGACAGTCGGGTGCAAATGGATCTTCAAGAAGAAGACCGACATGGATGGGAAGGTGCACACTTATAAGGCTCGACTGGTTGCGAAGGGGTTTACTCAGACTCAGGGAATTGATTATGATGAAACCTTTTCACCAGTAGCAAAGATTAAGTCTATTAGGGTTATGCTAGCCATTGCTGCATTTCATGATTATGAAATATGGCAAATGGATGTCAAAACCGCTTTCCTTAACGGAAAGTTGGCTGAGGATGTTTACATGAATCAGCCAGAAGGTTTTGTCAGTGCAGAGTACCCCAATAGAGTGTGCAAGCTTGAGAAATCCATTTATGGATTGAAACAAGCATCTCGAAGTTGGAATCTTTGTTTCGATGAGAAGGTCAAAGAGTTTGGTTTCTCAAGAAGTGAAGATGAGTCCTGCGTGTATGTCAGAGCTAGTGGGAGTATAGTTAGTTTTTTGGTACTGTATGTGGATGACATACTACTCATAGGAAATGACATCCCAACCTTGCAGGAGGTTAAGTCCTGGCTTGGGAAGTGCTTTGCTATGAAGGACCTTGGAGAAGCTACCTATATCCTAGGGATAAGGATATTAAGAGAAAGGAGTAAAAGACTAATTGGACTTAGTCAGAGTATCTACTTGGATAAGGTGTTGAAAAGGTTCAACATGCAGAATTCCAAGAAAGGAGAATTACCGATCCAAAGCAATGCCAAACTGAGCAAGGCTCAGAGCCCGAGTACAGAAGATGAGATAGCTGAGATGAGTCGATTACCTTATGCTTCCGCTGTTGGTTCGATCATGTATGCTATGACTTGTACTCGTCCTGATGTGGCCTTCGCTTTGAGCATGGTCAGCAGATATCAGGGGAACCCTGGCAAGGCTCATTGGACTGCGGTAAAGAATATTCTCAAGTACCTGCGGAGGACTAAGGATTGGATCCTTACCCTTGGTGGGAGTGATGACTTGAGAGTAGTAGGGTATAGTGATGCTAGCTTTCAGACTGATAGGGATAACTTCCGCTCTCAGTCGGGTTGGGTCTTTACCTTAAATGGAGGGGCAATCACTTGGAAGAGTTCCAAACAGGAGACTGTAGCTGATTCGACTTGTGAATCAGAGTACATAGCAGCGAGTGAAGCGGCAAAGGAGGCGATATGGCTGAGGAACTTCATCGGAGACCTTGGAGTTGTACCAGCTATTAAGGAACCTATGGAGATTTTCTGTGACAGCAATAGTGCGGTTGCCTTAGCCAAGGAACCAAGAGATCATGGCAGATCCCGACACATTGACAGAAAATATCACTTCATAAGACACAAGATAGAAGAGGGACTCCTCGTGGCAAAGAGGGTATCGTCAGATGAGAACCCTGCGGATCCCCTTACGAAGGGACTGACGAGGGTGAAGCATTTGCAGCATGCGAGGCGCATCGGGCTGAGGGACGATATTAGTTTTACAGATTAGATAGCCTTTTTCTGAAACTTGTAAAATGTAATCGACGTTTGATGATGAATAAAATTTGTGATTTATTTATGAGTAAAGTGTTGCTATCATTGTCAATTATTTACTATTGTTTCAGTTTTGCATGTTTTGACTTCCAGAATAATTAACTTATTCAAACTCTCCACAGTCGGTCATATGTCGGAAGTAGGTATGAATCAAGACTGTCATGAATTGGGATTGTAGATGACTAAAGGTGTTTAGCCATAGCAATGGTTGCTACAACATTCATGAGTACTCATAAGTTATGAGTATTGGAATAAACCCACGCTCACTTGTATCACTTCATGGAATTTATCTCGAGTGATCGTGAGACGGTAATATCATATAAGTCTTCAAACCTAGAGATATGAGTTGTTACCTATGAGTTGGTTGTGCATTGATTGCACGTAAACGCATCAGTAACTTGATGTTATAAAACGTGCCTTTGTGTGCAATTCAATAAGTAGTAGAACAAGCATATGAGTCGAAGTTTATCTGTTCCTTCTAGAAATAGAAGCGATATCTGGGCCCCTCGATGATTTTGTGTTGACCCATGTACCGGGCCCGATCAGAACTAAATTGATGTGTTCGGTTAAGTTCTTTGTCAAACAAATCGGAAATCGAGAAACAACTGCTAGACAATAAGTAAGACATTGTTCCATGTATTTGTCCGGCTGATATCATGAGAGCAGAGGATTATATGATCACTTATCTAAAGTGGCGCTTCATAGTTCACAAGAGTTTTCGAGAGCTACGATTGTCGGTTGGTTCCTGAAGTAATATAGGCAAATACAGTTATTAGACTTATCCAAGTGGGAGTCTGTTGGATAAGATGTCTAAGTCCATAACTTATTTGGTATATATTTGACCCGACCCGGCATGGTCCATTTGGGTTGCACTTCACCCAAACTAGTTATGGATAATTTTATGAGAGTTGTATACTTACGATTTATTAATATATTATAAGTTATAATATATTAATATAAAGTCATGTTACTTAATTAGTTTTAATCTTGAATTAATTATGAATTAATTTAGTGATTAAAAGGAAGACTAATTAAATCATGGGCTATTATATTTATATGGTGTGGGCTAACACTCATTTGGGAATGGGCTAAGCTTATATGGAAGTCCATGGATGATCCATGGAGCTTTTACCCATGGATCATTGGAAGAGGAAAAGACATGGGTTATTAGGGTTTCACCCTAACCATGTACACTATATAAACAAGCTTATGTTGCATGAAAAACACCCTAATGTGTGTGTAAGTGTGGTGGCCAAAATCAAGAGTTAGTATACTCTCTCATACATTTTCCAAGTTTATGGTGATTTGTGATTTCCATTTGAGGCATTCACATTATTGGTGCTTGGCTCTCAAACTCCAAGGAATCAACAATCAACAAAAGGTATGTAATTCATCTAGTTCTTTTATGGTTAAAAGTACCCCATGCCATGCTAGATAGGTTATAAACCTTGGAAAATAATATTTTGCATGTATCTTAGACAAACATAGATCCAAGGTTTAATAGGGTTGCATGTACAATTAGGAAGTGTTAGAATGCTCAAAACCCAACAATTAGAAACATATAATCACATCTGATTAAATGTATTTAATTACATATGATTAAAGTGGAAAAAAACAACTATTGAATCGAGAACGCGAAAATGAATCTTAGCCACATAAATCATATGTTATTAGATACACATAATCACATGTTATTATATGTATCTAATCGCATATGATTTATGTGGACAATATTAATTTTCGTGTTCTCGATTCAATAGTAGTTCTCGTGTATTTAATCACATGTGATTATACATATCTAATCACATGTGATTTATGTGAATAAGATTCAAATTCGCGTTCTCAATTCAATAGTTGTTATCATGTATTTAATCATATGTTATTTTATGTATTTAATCACATACGATAAATATGGACAAAGAACAACTATTGAACCGAAAACACAAAAAATGAATCTTGTGTATATAAGTCATATGTGATCAGATCATATAATCACGTGTGATTTAATACATGCGAACAATTAAAGAACCGAGAACGCATAAATGAATCTTTTCTTCTTGTCTCACTAGAAAACAAACTACATTCTGCCTTTCCTTTTTCACTCTACCGGAGTAGGGTATTCGTGAACAATAACATAAAACAAGTAATGCCTACATAATAGGAGAATTAGTGTAACTCACCTCCTTGAACTTTAAAATTAGCTAGCATGAGCAAGATAGATCCTTTCCTTTCCAAGAACCTACACAAAAATTATAACATTATTTAGATTGTGCTTTGTTGTATTAATCTTATAAAACTTATTCACATATATCCTTATTTTCTCTTTGATTGTAGTGCTCTGTTTGGGATATGTTTTCTTACCTTTCAACCCATTATTAAATTTTGATAAAATTATATTGGTAAATTTCTCCCTTTATCTTTTCATAAATATAAAGATCTTGTTCTAATGGTTTTTGGTTTATTTTATATTAAATTTACAAGTTAGTAACTTTTAGTTGTCACTTTCTGGACCACTCAATACTCTTGGAATAAACTATACCAATCTACTAATAATTACAACAGTCCCTTTATACATGGGAAACTATACATCCACATCTAACTATAGGATTTGGTATTTTGGCATTTGGAGTTTTGATGAATTTATTATGATTTTTTGAAGACAATGCATGGAATCTATGACAGCATGGACCGGCCTGAGAGATTACCAATTTTACCCCTCAAAGGGTTGGAATTTTGAATTGTGATTCAAAGTTTGAACAAACTAGACACATTAAGATTTCAAGAAAACTAAGTCTCATAATTTTTAGGTGTTCTTATTGAACTGCACATATTTTAGAAGTTGTAGGACACATTTGGGAAAATTGATCATAATAGCTTTTAAATCACCTTTGGTGTTCTATTAAGGACTTAATGGTTAAGTCTTAAGTTTATCACTTTTAACATGATTGTTGGTCAATTATTAGGCTATTGAGATGTGAAATTCAATTTAACATATGGTCCTTAAAGCTTGGCTTGATAAGGGTTCAAAGTTAAGGATTCTCACATAAAAGGCTACTTTTTCACTTATTAGGTTCTTTCAGACAATATGACAAACATCCTGTGTGCATGAAATCCTACAATGATAATAATCTCTCTAATAGACACCAATCCATCCCCTAGAGCTTACTATTTTCAATAAAAACAATCTAGTACGCATAATTCCTCACAAAAACAAGCAAATGAACAAGCAAGTTCATAATCCATCAACAACATGAAAACATACCATAAATTTTCAAATAAAACGTCTTCTTATGTGAAATCAAGTATTAGACACTCGATTAGTCGTTCATTATAAGCTTAATTTCATGATAAATCGAGTCAATTTATGTTGAAAAACGCAGGTGTATAGACTTGAAAATAATACTACCTGGAAGCTCTAATAGATCGTGTTTGTAGACATCAACTTCACTGTCGATTGGGACTTGCAGAAGAGATAGCTAAAGATGAGCTCTGTTGATGGTGATGGTGAAATAAAATCAAAATCTAGCATGAAAATCAAATCAAAATCCAGCATGAAAATCATAACAAAATCCATCGTCATTCATCCATAGCATTAGAAAACTTAACATCTACATCTATGATGATTGATACAGGTGTCTGATTTCATGAAGAAGACCACCTGAGATAGGCGTCGTCGGTGAAACTAGCGAAGGCGGCAATGTCGTTGCAGATCGGGGCAAGGTAGATTGATTGTCAAAGATCAGAGAGGGTAGAGGCAAAAATGGGGCGTTGTGTCGACGGGTAAAAGGAAAAAAGAAAACGGCTCATGTTTAATACTCTAAATTTGTTCTCAAATGTTCTCAAATTTAGAATTGTTCTCATTTGAACATACATATATATATATATATATATATATATATATATATATAGAGAGAGAGAGAGAGAGATAGAGAAAGAGAGAGGGAGAGAAAAAAAAAGTTCAATAGAGAACCATAATTATTGGTTCTCCAATGAACCAAATTTTTTTCAAGTTTTAGAGCATATTGTTTATCGGGAAAAAAACTAAAAATTTCTAAATTAATAACTTCACATTGTGAATGCTAAAAAATAAATTATATATTTTTCGAGTTCACTGTGTGAATTCAGATTCACACTGTGAATCTTCACAGATTCACACTGTGAAATTGACGATTTTTTTATCGAATTTGATATCATTGGAAAAATAATAAAAAGTTATGAATTTCTATATTTTTAGTTTTTTTTATATAAAAAAAGCTCTAAATGTTGAAAAAAAGATTGGTTCCTTGGTTAATTATGGTTCTCTATTGAAACTCACCATATATATATATATATATATATATATATATATATATATATATATATATATATATATATATATATATATATAATTTAGAACAACTATTCAATCTACTTCTAATCTACACCTTAATATCATCTATGTCCCAAATGAGTCTTGAATCACCAACCTCAAACAGAAGACTTATATAACCAACAATCAACCACCGTCTATGTCCCGATACAGAGAAAAAGAAGAATATGTTTTCTTGGTTTCAAAAAAATGAAGAAAAAATAATCCCATCTTAACGAAAGGTTTTTGTTGGAGATTGTTACAGGAAAACAAGGAAAACAAAAAGAGGTTATATTATTAAAATTTGTAATGACATCATTTGGTTACCTTTTAAAGTAGGGATATTAACAAAATCGATATTGTGGTAAATTTGTTTGACTTGTTGATAATTTGAAACGAGTATCTCATTTGATATAATTTTTTTTATTTTGATAGTTTGTTGGTACTTATTATAACTTCTAAACAAAAATGTAAAATGATATGTTTTATCATTCAACACATCTATTCATTAGTTTACCAAAGAACATGTTTTCATTCATAAACAACTCAGGATGAGCATCTAATTCAGAACCTTGAATAATTGGGCGCTAAATTATTCAAAGGTTACCAAATATGTCTCGTGTTATTCTCAAAAGTTATTAAACTAGCACATAGATACATACATAAAGAAAAGTTCAAATAAGAACCACAAAATTTAGGAATCCTAAGAAACCAATAAACTAAAGTTCAATATTTCACTTTTTTTAATATTTAACATTTTGTATTACTTGAAAACATAATCAAACGTATGAAAACTAATACTTTTTAATTTATAACAAATATAGAGAAATATATATATATATATTTTATATAGAAAATAGAAATATTTATAAAACGAACCATTATGAACAGAATGAGTTTGTTAACAAAAATAACCAAATTCTTATCAGTTTTCTTATTATGATCTCATATTTGTTTCAAGGTTGATGTACCTCGATCCAAATTTCTATTATTGAAAACGAGTTCAGGAAATAAGTTTTTTAGAGTTCTTTTTTGTAGTGGACAACAATGAGAGCGAATAAATGTATTTATAAAGTATATGACTCCAACTTACACCGTTATATTATGGATTTAATAAATGACATCAACTTTCTTAGGTTTATTAACTTGGTGGCTTCGAAGTCTAAGATATATACTAATCAAATTTGTTTGTTTTTTCAATAATAAAATCAATAGCTTGTTATGATCTCACATTTGTTTCAAGGTTGATATATCCCAATCTATATTTTTATTATTGAAAACAAGTTCATGAAAGTAGTTTTTAGAGTTCCTTTTTAAAATAGAGGATAATAGGAGTGAATAAACGGATTTATACAGTATGTGGCTTCAACTTACATATGTTATGGTTCAGATTTAACAAATGATGTAACGTCCGTAGATCCGGGCTAATCAATTTAGAGACGATAAGCATCAAAAATGACTTTTTGATGGAAGATTATTTAGAAGGATTAATCTTAACCAAGTTTTAGTATATGTCTCAAGGTTTCTGAAAATATAAAGAACGCCGAAGTCCGAGTTATAACGAAGAAGTTATGACATGTCGAAGTTTCGCGACAGAACCGGCACGACACAGCGCGACGTAAATAGTGAATTTACGTTAGAGCGATATTTGGACTTAGCGATCTAAACAAAAGTCGTAGAATACGTTAAACCGAGAGCGTGCGTGAAAAGAACGCCCAAATCTGACTTCGTATGAGGAAGTTATGATTTTTCGAAGTTTCGGCTTAGCAGTGTACAGCCCGAAGTTCGAATATGAGATCGAGCGAGATTTAGCCGAAACAATCTAAACGAGAATTGAAGATCTCGTTGATAGTATTCCAACGGTAAAAAGACAGACGACAACGGACATCAGATGAAGGAGTTATTAATTTATAACGGAGTTTTCCTGTCCCGGCCTACTAAAAATAATATAATAAAAAAATAAAGTCAAAATTAGCCAACGGAGTCTAAACGAGAGTTGTAGATCATAATCTCACCTACGCGTGGATATAAAGAACGTCGAAAACGGAGCTCGTATGCGAAAATTATGAATTTCTGAAGTTCGGGGCGTGAACCCCAAGGCTGTGTCAGAGCTCACGAGGTGAGCATTAGTGACTCACGAGGTGAACAGATGATGGACGTCTTCCAGGGCAAGTGGCCATGACGAACGCAATGACATATCGAGCTCACGAGGTGAATATTAGAAACTCACGAGGTGAGCCAGTTCACGAGGTGAATATTAGAAACTCACGAGGTGAACTCAGAAAATTCACCCTATAAATAGAAATCGAGGGTCAGCCGATTTTGGTTGCTCCTTCTCATCTCTCCCACTCCCAATACTCTCTCTAAGCTCTATTTTAACCCCCCAAAGCCCCAGTTTCATCCCGAGACCCGAAGCAAGTCCCGAAGCCCGAAGATCCCGAGAAGAAAAGAGTTTCCGAGCCGAAGCTCTGCCCGCGAGAAGCCCGGTTTTTGTGAAGATCTTCCAGATCTACCGAAGAATACTACTTCTACAAGCCGTAGTGCTGTCCGATCATCTTCTGATAAAGTGAGTGTGTGGTTACTTTCTTCTAACACATAAATATTAAGTATTTGCTATGAAATACGTGATATGTGTTTATATATATTGTTGTTTATATGTGTGAGTGTATAGTCCCTTTCAAAATACGATTTTAATACAAGTATTGTTTGGAGGTATTAAGTATATGTTTTGTGTGAGTGTGTAGTTACTTTCTTCTAACACATAGATATGAAGTATTTGCTATGAAATACGTGCTATGTGTTTATATACTGTTGTTTATTTGAGATAAGTGTGGAATGGATGTTTTATATGGTTTTTAAATGAGTTAAACTGTATATGTATTTTATATCTACTAATATGTTGGGTAGAACATGGGTAGATGAGATAGTTGGTATGTGATAAAATGATGAGGTGTGTAAGATGATTAAGAATGATATTGGCAGATGCACCAATTAGAGAATGTCATAATACTAGCAGATGCGCTTAAGAATAATATTGGTAGATGCACCAATTAGAGAATGTCATAATACTAGCAGATGCGCTTAAGAATAATATTGGTAGATGCACCAATTAGAGAATGTCATAATACTAGCAGATGCGCTTAAGAATAATATTGGTAGATGCACCAAATAGAGAACGTCATAATACTAGCAGATGCGCTTATAGGATAATCCTGGCAGATGCGCTTATAGGATAATGTCGGCAGAGGCGCCTAAAAGAGAATGTCATAAACCTGGCAGTTGCGCCTCATAGTGTATGACGTAATCCTGTCAGAGGCGCTTAAAGGATGATGTTGGTAGATGCGCCTTATGTAGCAATAGATTTTGTGCCAATTCCTTAGGTAAATCCTTAGGAATGAATGAAGGAAGGATAGTTGAATTCTTAGGGTAAAATCCTAAGAAATAAAGAAGATAATGGGGATGGGTAATTGGGTTGATTGTTTGATGATTAAATATAATAATTATATTATTGTGGGTTGAAAACCCTATATGCTCACCAGGCTCCCAAGCCTGACCCACTCAGTTTTCTTTGCATTACAGGTAATGGCACAAGAGTATAAGTTGGTGGACTTGACGAGAGACTTTGGATTATAGATCAGTAGTTATAAATAACTGTTGTAAGGTCTATTTTATATTGTTTATGCTTTTGGTCTGTATCGGAACATGACATCCCAGGATTTTGTTATTTAATGAAAATACATTTCTTTAAAGAAATGCTTTGATAAATTCTTATTATATTTTATTTTGGGAACAAATTCCGCATCTGTTTTCTATAAAAGATTACTCTGATTTTAAAAACAAAGCATAAACAAATCGGTCTTTTCTGGCCGTGAAATTGGGGATGTCACAGTTGGTATCAGAGCATTAGTTTAAGCGAACTAGGAATTTGTAGGAAATTTCTAGACTTAAACTTAGAATGCTAAGTGATGATCGTGAGGAGTGTGTCTAAAATATGTTAGGTAGTACACCTAAATTGACGCAAGCACTAGTTTATTTTAGGAATGATGCCTAAAATGCTTTTATGTGCTAAATGTTTTGTGTGATAGCTATATTGATGCTATTATTTGTTCGGATCTATGGTCTGTTGCCGACCGGATCTGGAAACCTTATGTGTTTAGGATTCTAAGCGTATGAGTACGATATTAGAACTATCATGTAAACGTTTCGGAGTGATAAGGATGATTTGATTTCTATCATAATTGAGGATCTAAATTCACCTTATTCGGTGTATAGATCAAGAATGGCAAGAACAAGAAGCGGAGTTGGAAACGTGAACGAAAACAGAAATCAACCACCTATAATCGAGCAAATACCTGTTGTAGCAGCAACACCTGAGCCAATGACAATGGCTGGTGTACAATTGATGATTCAGACGATGTTGGATCGTCAGATGGAAGAAACTAGACGTCTGCTTCAACAGAATCGTGAAGAACCTTCAATACAAGTTGAAGAGCCCGAAGTGAATGGAGGGCCGTCGGATGGAGGAAACTGCAGTGGGGTGATTGGTCAAGCCGACCCACCGATTGCTAGACAAGTCAGCCAGGAAAGAGGAATTGATGGACTTGGATGCAAGTACAAAGATTTCTTGACTTGCAAACCATCGACCTTCACTGGAAAGGAAGATCCGATTGGAGTCATGGATTGGATCTCAGAAATGGAGCTAGCCTTCATGACGTGTGGCTGTAAAGGCAAGTTGCAGACCACTTTCGTAGTACGTCGGTTTAGAAATGGCGTCGTTCGTTGGTGGAACACTCTAGGGAAGACCCTAAGCCCTAATGAGCCACTGCAACTGACATGGGCAGAGTTCTTGGTGCAATTTAAGCGCAAGTTCTGCTCGGCCCAAAACCTGCTAGAGTTGGAGAACAAATTTCTGATATTGAAGAAAGACAGCATGTCAGTGGACGAATGCACTAATGCCTTCACAGACAAGATGGAGTTTCCTTTGCGCATCGTCCCAGACGAGCTGACAAAAGTTGACTGGTACGCAAAGGGACTCCCATGGGAGTATGCGGTGCCAGTGCGTCAGGCACCTACTCTAGAGGCAGCTATTTGGGCTGCCAAGTCTGTTGAGAATATGATCAAGGGGAGGACCGCCAGCAAGGTTGAAGTTGGCGAGAAGAGAAAGTTGGAAGGAACTTCAGGTTCTAGTGAGAAAAGAAAATTCTCGAAGTCTGGAAGAGGAGGAAGAGATGAAGCAAGGTGGTGCGATAAGTGCAAGAAGAAGCACTCGGGAAAATGTGGCGCGGAGGTGACATGTTTCAAGTGTGGAAAGCATGGGCACTACGCCGATGAATGTATATTCAACAAAAAGGTGTGTTACGAATGTAACGAAGATGGGCACTTCAAGCAAGACTGCCCAAGGAAAAATCAAGCAGCAAGGCTAGAGGCACCGCCAAAGCCAAAGGCAAGAGCATTTCAAATGATCCTTGATGAAGCAGATGGCAATGCAAGGAATCAGGAATAAGGATTTTATATCTAAAGATCAAGTTATAAAGAAGCGATGTGAATAGTAACATGTGGTGTAGCCTATTAGAGGCATAGTATAGGGTGAACTTGAACTTTTGTGTAATAGTTTCAAGGAAATAATATAAACCCTAGTTTTGTTATCTGGTGTATTGAATGATTGTATGATTTTCTTGTATGGTGACTTGGTCGACTGCGGGACAATACTTGGGACGAGTATGAGTAGGTGTGAAAGGTAGTAGATGCATATACTACCGGAAGCACAGGACTCGCACTTGGATCAGGGAAAGTCACAAGGTTACTAAGAAGCTGGGAATTGATTTCGTTTTATTCGAGTATATCATTACCCTTGTTTCGGTAATGATTAGTGAGGTGGTTGTTATTCCGACCCTAGTGGTCATATAAATTTGAGTTCGACTGCGATGAGTATGTTACGTGGTCTAGAGGACCAAGTTAGATGTAACATCTGACTTAAGTCAGAACGTTGAAATTAATGCGATCAATAGTATCGCGCTCGTTGTTGAAAGGAGTTTGCAGGTAGAAATGCTACATGCTGAAATGTGATTATATCACATTAGAATATGAAGGAAGGTATATTCTATTCTGGAATTTAACTTTAAAAAGACCGAGTCTAAGCGTCGCATCATGCGATGAGAGGTCAATAGAGGACGACCCATCGGTCTGTTACAATAGATAAAGGAAAGTATTTATCCTAATAAGAAGAAGGAGTCCACAATAAGGACTTATTTGGTAACTCGAAGGTTACGATTGAAAGTACAGCATAGTACGATAAGCAGATGCAAGATTGGGCATCGTCTGCGGTCAAGAAAGCCATAGAGTTAAATACTCTTTCGAGGAAACATAGAAGTTACGGTTATTACCTAGGATGAAGAGATAGCGTATGGAATCATTATACAAGTCCTATTTTCGTTGATGATTCCGGGACGTAATCATCCTAAGGGGGAGATAATTGTAACGCCCGTAGATCCGGGCTAATCAATTTAGAGACGATAAGCATCAAAAATGACTTTTTGATGGAAGATTATTTAGAAGGATTAATCTTAACCAAGTTGTAGTATATGTCTCAAGGTTTCCGAAAATATAAAGAACGCCGAAGTCCGAGTTATAACGAAGAAGTTATGACATGTCGAAGTTTCGCGACAGAACCGGCACGACACAGCGCGACGTAAATAGTGAATTTATGTTAGAGCGATATTTGGCCTTAGCGATCTAAACAAAAGTCATAGAATAAGTTAAACCGAGAGCGTGCGTGAAAAGAACGCCCAAATCTAACTTCGTATGAGGAAGTTATGATTTTTCGAAGTTTCGGCTTAGCAATGTACAGCCCGAAGTTCGAATATGAGATCGAGCGAGATTTAGCCGAAACAATCTAAACGAGAATTGAAGATCTCGTTGATAGTAGTCCAACGGTAAAAAGACAGACGAAAACGGACATCAGATGAAGGAGTTATTAATTTATAACGGAGTTTTCCTGTCCCGGCCTACTAAAAATAATATAATAAAAAAATAAAGACAAAATTAGCCAACGGAGTCTAAACGAGAGTTGTAGATCATAATCTCACCTACGCGTGGATATAAAGAACGTCGAAAATAGAGCTCGTATGCGAAAGTTATGAATTTCTGAAGTTCGGGGCGTGAACCCCAAGGCTGTGTCAGAGCTCACGAGGTGAGCATTAGTGACTCACGAGGTGAACAGATGATGGACGTCTTCCAGGGCAAGTGGCCATGACGAACGCAATGACGTATCGAGCTCACGAGGTGAATATTAGAAACTCACGAGGTGAGCCAGTTCACGAGGTGAATATTAGAAACTCACGAGGTGAACTCAGAAAATTCACCCTATAAATAGAAATCGAGGGTCAGCCGATTTTGGTTGCTCCTTCTCATCTCTCCCACTCCCAATACTCTCTATAAGCTCTATTTTAACCCCCCGAAGCCCCAGTTTCATCCCGAGACCCGAAGCAAGTCCCGAAGCCCGAAGATCCCGAGAAGAAAAGAGTTTCCGAGCCGAAGCTCTGCCCGCGAGAAGCCCGGTTTTTGTGAAGATCTTCCAGATCTACCGAAGAATACTACTTCTACAAGCCGTAGTGTTGTCCGATCATCTTCTGATGAAGTGAGTGTGTGGTTACTTTCTTCTAACACATAAATATTAAGTATTTGCTATGAAATACGTGATATGTGTTTATATATATATTGTTGTTTATATGTGTGAGTGTATAGTCCCTTTTAAAATTCGATTTTAATACAAGTATTGTTTGGAGGTATTAAGTATATGTTTTGTGCGAGTGTGTAGTTACTTTCTTCTAACACATAGATATGAAGTATTTGCTATGAAATACGTGCTATGTGTTTATATACTGTTGTTTATTTGAGATAAGTGTGGAATGGATGTTTTATATGGTTTTTAAATGAGTTAAACTGTATATGTATTTTATATCTACTAATATGTTGGGTAGAACATGGGTAGATGAGATAGTTGGTATGTGATAAAATGATGAGGTATGTAAGATGATTAAGAATGATATTGGCAGATGCACCAGTTAGAGAATGTCATAATACTAGCAGATGCGCTTAAGAATAATATTGGTAGATGCACCAATTAGAGAATGTCATAATACTAGCAGATGCGCTTAAGAATAATATTGGTAGATGCACCAATTAGAGAATGTCATAATACTAGCAGATGCGCTTAAGAATAATATTGGTAGATGCACCAAATAGAGAACGTCATAATACTAGCAGATGCGCTTATAGGATAATCCTGACAGATGCGCTTATAGGATAATGTCGGCAGAGGCGCCTAAAAGAGAATGTCATAAACCTGGCAGTTACGCCTCATAGTGTATGACGTAATCCTGTCAGAGGCGCTTAAAGGATGATGTTGGTAGATGCGCCTTATGTAGCAATAGATTTTGTGCCAATTCCTTAGGTAAATCCTTAGGAATGAATGAAGGAAGGATAATTGAATTCTTAGGGTAAAATCCTAAGAAATAAAGAAGATAATGGGGATGGGTAATTGGGTTGATTGTTTGATGATTAAATATAATAATTATATTATTGTGGGTTGAAAACCCTATATGCTCACCAGGCTCTCAAGCCTGACCCACTCAGTTTTCTTTGCATTACAGGTAATGGCACAAGAGTATAAGTTGGTGGACTTCACGAGAGACTTTGGATTATAGATCAGTAGTTATAAATAACTGTTGTAAGGTCTATTTTATATTGTTTATGCTTTTGGTCTGTATCGGAACATGACATCCCGAGATTTTGTTATTTAATGAAAATACATTTATTTAAAGAAATGCTTTGATAAATTCTTATCATATTTTATTTTGGGAACAAATGCTGCATCTGTTTTCTATAAAAGATTACTCTGATTTTAAAAACAAAGCATAAACAAACCGGTATTTTCTGGCCGTGAAATTGGGGATGTCACAAATGACATCAACTTTGTTGGTTTGATTAACTTGGTGGCTTCGATGTCTAGGATATATACTAATCAAATTCGTTTGTCCTTTCAATGACATGGATCAAGCATAGTGTAACACCCGTGGTTCTGGTACATTTTGATTATCCAATAAATTAAGTTTTAGGAGTTAGGGTTGCGGATCGTGACGCGGTTGGTTTAAAGAGACCACCTCACGACTCGCCTATTAGGCCAAAACCCTAGAGACCTCGAGTATTGAGCCCTATTTAAGGACACTAACTTCTAGGGTTGCCTCATTTGGCAACCTCTATTCCCTGAAATCGCCCTTACCTTAACCCTAATCCTCGTTGGTGCGTTGAGAGCTTATTATTGGTGTTTTGGTGTAATCTTAAAGAAGGTGTTGAGCTTTAGTGAAAGACGAAGAGGAATTCCAGCTTTGCTTGTCCAAAAAATTCATCTTCTAGACACTTAGAAGGTATAAAGTCTCAACCTTTGTGTTTATTCTCAATAGATCTAATTTATATTGTTGTTATCATCATTTTTGGTCCCAAAACCTTTATGTTATTAGAGTTTGAGTGAACTCTAGAACCTCTAGGTGCGTTTTTATGGCTTCTGGACCTTTGTTGTTTATAAAAGGGTGCTTGCATAGACTAGCCTTGAGTCCATGCATCTAAAATGGCCATTTTGGATTTAGGGTTTTAGATTTTGGCTTATTGTGATTACCTAATGGATAAAGTTGGATACTTTATCATTAAGATCCTTAGAAGAATCAGATCTGAGATTTTGAGCTCCAGAGGTTAAGGGTTAAGAGCTTAACCCATTAAGTGGTTTTGGACGCTCACCACAGCGATGTGAGTGATGGGTCGCTGCATGATGACGGGTTTCAGTCGTGTCTATTTTGTCGCCTTGCTGCCATGGCACTGTCATGGGGTTGGCCACGACGCGGTGGGTCAACCATTAAATTTTGACCAGTTGACTTTTTGGTCAAACTTTAGGGTTTAGGGTCATAGTTGGGGTTTGACCTTTTATTAAATGTTTAGGTGGTTTGTGTTACCGGGCTTTACATTTCCAATGAGCGAGTGTGGTTATCTATTATATCTTCAAGGTGAGTTTTCTCACTATACTATATACTTTAGTATGTATCCTTGTGTGCTAGGATATGGTTAGACTATAGTGTGTTGTTAGGCTGATATACTTGTTAGTCTGTTACCTGTGGTGTTGAGTTGTCTGTTTATTTGATTTATGTATATGTTAACATATTTTGTGATTGGCTGAGGTGTTCCAGCTTTGTGTGGAAGGCCAAGATGCGGGAGGACCACCTTATGCCGAAGGCCAAGGTGGAGTTGATGACAAGATCAACGTTTAGTTTTTTGAGTCTAAACACTTACAAGGGACGAGTTGATGGCAAGAACAACTAGAGTGTTGTGAGCCTAGACATTCGTTGTTGTCGGGTGGATCGGTTCTAGCACCGAGAGCCTTGTTTGCATGATTGTAGGTTTATTGTTGTATATGGTATTTTGGGGAACTCACTAAGCATTGATTTATAGTTATAGATTAAATGTTTCAAGTACTTTAGAAGACCGTGGAAAGACAAATGCTTGACTATACATATTCGTCGGCACTTTCCAATGCTTGACTATACATATTCGTCAGCAACTTTAGTATTTTGTAATTCTACGTTTGTTATGATACTTTGGTTTTTGGATGATTGTCTTTTGGAACATATGATTTTTATTGAATTGGGTTTTATGAAAATGGTATTTTATCTTAATTAAAAATGAAAAATTTTGATTTGAAAAATGGGACGTTACACATAGTTATTAATATTATTCACGATAATGATGTCAAACATATTGTTAATATTGTTACTAGTATGTTATTAATAATGTTGTGGATAGTGGTGTTAATCGATTCATTCAGAAAAACTACTTTGATGACAATGGATTTTCTGGTTTTGGAAGTAACTAAATTTGTAATTTATTACATATGACGCTGATCCATACCGACCTGGTGTATGCCAAACAAGTTGCTTACGATGGACCTATAATGAGGTTGATGTTAAATATAAAAAGTAAGGGATTGTCTCGTGATGGTTCTACATATGATGTTGATGAATCAGCAAACGATGAGGTAAAATGGATGATGTTGGTTGATGATTTAAACACACTTCAAAATGGAAAACCGTTGGAAAAGTTTAAGTGTTTATCGTATAATGACGATATTGAATTTAATGACAATGAAACTGAGCCCTAAAAATTATGAAGTTGTTTGCTTTGCTTTGCTAATAATTGTAAATGGCAAATAAAAGCTATAAAAGATAAGATCACATAAATGTATCAAGTCTCACACTTGCACAAACACATAACCTTGTCCCCAATTATCGTCAAGAAAACAAAAAAGTGTTGGGCCACTACTTAAACAATATATTGGTTGATAGTACGAAAAATATGTTGTGGAGACAGCAGATTCAACGAACTCTAAATCGATGTTCATATTTCGTACTAGTAAGTGTGTCATATGAAACTATATGACTCTAGATCTATTGACGGGCCCAGTGAAATTCTTAAAGATTTCTCTATATATTGTTACAAGTTAGAAATGAAGAATCCGCAAACCAATTCTTTCTATTTGGACCAACTGTTCATATTCGGACCCGTGAATCATGTTCTAAACACACATTTCTATAAATTTTCACTCAATAATTTAAACTCTATCATTATGGAATGTCATATTAACATTCGGTGTATATATGGTTTAATGGTAAATGAACTAAAAAGGAATTTATTTTTAACAAGCATAATTTGGTTAGGTTGGCTATGGAGTTTAATAAAATGATACATTTAAACACAGTTTGGTTAGGTTGTTTATGGAGTTTAATAAAATGATACTTTTAAACACATTTCAATTAACAAACTCTACACATGTCGTCTGTCTTCTTAACAAGTTACGATATTGACATCAAAAGATAGCGCAACAACAAAAAGGAGATGATCTTAAATCCCGGATATAAAATATCAATTATCACTCATACAATAAAATAAAAGTAAAACTCGATGTTTAACATTAAATCTGAAGAATTATAACCTCATATTCTTCAAAACTTATGGATCAAGCTCAATTTTCGGAACTTTTCTTTTGTGATGTTGATCATTGTGTGGTGATAACCTACAAATTACAATAAAAATTAGTCAATTAATACGAGCTCCAATTAATGATTTTTATTAAAATAAAAGTAACTATAACCAAGGTTACATACCCTAAATGCAAAGAAATACCAATGTCCCCGTTATCTCGCTTAAGACACCCAAGTGAGCTTGGTGTGTTGAAATGACTATTTCGTCCTAATAGCTGGATTTCAGAGTTTGTTGTAGATTTAGTTAGATGATCTACAATCTATAAGAACAAACATTTCTTGAAATCAATACAAAAAGGAGGGAGCAAGACATGAACATAACTTCATGAACTTGAACATTCTTCTTATTGGAAATAATGGAATTTGTTTTAACTTTTATCATGTAAATAATTTGACTTTGTTGGGAAGCTAGTAGTGTTTAAGAAACTTTACTTGTTTCTTCAAAGCCTCGTTTTCTTGCATAGTTCTTTGTTCCTGTATCAACATAGTCACTCCTTTAAGACTATGCCAAAAAGAGAAGGAAAAAAAATGCAAAAACAAAAACCAATCCTAAGGTGGCATTTGGTTTGTAGGAGTGTGAGACCGAGATCAAAAAGATTTGAAAAAAAAATAAGATTTTTTTCCATGATGGGAATGAGGATTATGAAATCTTATCTCATTGACATGAATTGCGACCCGATGCATACTATACTAAACAAAGTAAAAAGTAATATTGTCATGTGTTTTCCAATAGAGAAACATGATCATTAAATAATGATATACACGAAATTTTTATGCATTAACAAACTCATTACCCGTAATTTAGTTTGTTCGATCTCTTCCATCAATGCCATATCCTGAGGTATAACTAAAAAGAATTATGTAATAACATAGGTGTAATTAAGTATATTCATGTTAGTTTTATGTTACTTGTGTTTATGAAAAATCATTTGAAAACACATATTATTATTATTAAGTTTGAAAATAGAAAGAAACACTTATTTGACTTCATGATAAAAATGATGTAAAAGATAACACCTTCCGATTCTTGACGGCTAACATGCCATCATGAAGTTGATGCTCTAAGTGTTCAAGCTCTTTATAGGTTAATCCTTCCAGCTCCTTTCCCATCATCAACCTTCAAATATTGCAATTAAGTAATTTTATTCAGAATTATAGTTATAATAAGTTTATATCATCGTCCTTAATTAGTGATCATTGCATAATATTTTTAATACTATTCTTGTGAAAAATTATTTCAGAGTGATATATTGTTAGTAGTCAAACATTTTATCAAATTATTTGACCAAGAAAGGGTTGTTTATTCTAAAAATAAAACTAATACCTAAAATATCACACCACATAATTAAATAAAACGATTCAATAAATCGTATTAATGTCTTGCAATGATAACTAATACACAAATAGAAAAACTTGTATTAGCTAGGTTCTATATAAGAAAAATTATTATGCGTCATTATATTTTACTTAGAATTTATATAACCATACACACACATAATATTTTATATGTAAATGGTTGTTTGATAGTCTATGATTGAGTAAAAGTTGATTAAGTAAATGTCTAATTGAGCCGGCATAAGTTATGTTCAAGACTGCGAACAATGTATAAGACTACATCAGATGCAAAAAAATATGGTATCAAACGATAATCGAGTCAGACCAATCATCTATCAGACTCAATAAGAGGCATATCAATCAGCTTGTAAAATTATGTATTGTAAATTGTAATATCATATAATAAAAATTATCGAATGGTTGTTGCAAGTTTTCAGCCTCTGGTAATTTGAAAATAAAAACACTTACCTCTGCCCCTTCCGCAGCTTCAAAATTTCAGCCTTCAAAGCTTCTACCTCGGGATCCACTTCTTGCTTAATAATATTCACAATGGTAAATCTAGATAAGCTCTTGATTATATTAAAAAAATAATCAAAAACTAATTTTAAATGAAAGAAGGAATTTCATATTTTAACATAAAAATTCGATCAATTTACATTATTCTTGTTAACTTTAGTCAAATTACTTCACAAAGCTTATCAAAATGTGAGATTATTGAAATTTGTACATCCATTGTCATTTCCTCATCTTTTTGTTCCAAATTAGTCCTTTAATTTAGTTTTCATAAAACTATATAGAAATGACGTAACCTTTATGATTGTTATAGTACAAGTATTTGACAAACTTTTCCTTTTTAAGTATTTATTTGAGAAAATTGATAGAAATGATTTAAGATATCTTTCATTCCTAATGCAGACACAAATACCAATGTCCATCTTTAATCAACTAAAAATTATTAATAATTTTACACAACATCTATCTTGGGCCGTCACATGAGAGGTAATCGCAGACACTAATAATATTTGGCAGACCCAAAAACAAAATCAAAGATTGCACAGAAGTTTTGAGAGTTGCACTCCTAGAAAAAAAATATATCATTTCATACAGTAGTTTCCGTCATTAAAGGGTTTATACTAAATTTACACTTGTAAGATTTTATAACGGATTTCTAACAGATTTTTGACAGATTTTAATGAATTTACATTAAATTTACATAAAAAATGTTAAAGGATAAGTGTATTACATATTGGTCCGCCCCTGACTAACAATCAATAGTCTGCTCAAATTTTAAACCCGAATAATCCATTATGTAACTTCATTCTCAGTTGATCTCCCATCATAAATGCAATGGGAGTAAGTTTTACTTTTTTTTAATTAAAATTTAAATGTATACCTGTGTCTCAGGGACTGGTTTATCCAAACAATCTGAATTTTTTTCATATCTTGAGATGATGTTTTGCAACCTTCATAAATAAAATCATATATTCATGTAAGGCCACACTAACATTTCATATATGTGAGATTTTGCCATAATATGTATGCATATAAATAATCGCCAAATGCAAACTCACTACATAAACACAGACTGACACATACATAAAAGAACAGTGTATGGACCATTTGGGCCCAAATGTCTTCTAGTGGGCTTCTCCTCATGATATACTAGCACTAGGCTAGCAATTTTAATAAGTAATCCCATTATAGTATGATCAATAATTTTTTATTTTTGTGACATTGTTAAGTATACAATAGACTTTATGTTTGAATCTAACATAGTAAAACGGAAATCAACATCATAAGTTAAAACGAACGCGAAGACTTTTGATGTGATTGGCAACAAACTTATCAAAAAGTTGGCTTACGATATTACTGCTTAAACAAGGAGTTAACGTATTCAATTCAATCGGTTATTATCAATCAACATAAATACAAACAGTTCAATTCTATTTTAATCTTGAGGACTTATTAAAATTTTGTTAACTCCTTTTTGCATTTTCTAAATAGGTTACAACTTAGTACTCTACGACTCTTTTTTCTAAGAACTATTCTATATATGTACAATGCATTTGAACATGTACCCACAACTAGTTGATGCATAAATTATTTGACAATCATTTTATGAAAAAAGAAAAGTGTATTTTTGAAAAAAAGCTTAAAATATTCTGCTAGAAACAAAAAGAAGTTGAGGAAATATAATTTGTACATACCGAGAACTAGCAAATTCATAGAGTTTTCCAGTACTGGAAAATATAATAACGCCCACCTCAGCATCACATAGAATCGCCAACTCTTTAGCTTTCTTCATAAGTCCAGCACGGCGTTTTGAAAATGTCACCTGTCGACTAGTGACATTTTCAATCTTCTTTATCTCAATCCGTCCCCGACCCATCGTCTTCCTCCTTCTCTCTTCTCCTCCACAACCTCCACCACCACCACCGCTGCCGCCACCACCGCCACTTGACGAAGATGATGAAGAAGTACACATGATGGAAACTTTAGTGGACATATAACTTTAAGAAGTTCTCTATGTGGTCTGCTACTTTGAAGTGATCTCTTTTAAAGGGTAAGAGTTGCTATGTTTGGAAATAGAAAATGGAAAGGAAGTGATAGGGTTACCAAAACTGGAAAATGCCATTCTCGAAATGTAAATTAATTAAAATTAAATAATATCATATACCATTTTAGTATGATGCCATTACAAATTTACAACGTTGGTTGTGGGGTATTTGCCCATTTTGGAACTTATTAGTTATATATGGGAATATATGAATTCTCAAGGAAGAAATATTTTGTTTTCATTCATATTTAATGTAGAAATTATACGCTTTATATTCACTCATATTTCTTATGACTTATTTCCTATTTAAGAAACCATACCACAAATGGAAAGTTTCATTTTCACGATTTACTTAATATTCTTGTACCATTTATACATTGTAAATGTGAAAAAAATATTCATAATCAGGAAAAGGTCTATTCAATGTTTTGGATATATAGTATGTACATTATACACATGTATCTTGGAAATATTGTCTTTAAAATTTTTTATAGTGTAAACTATTTTTTATTAAAAATTAGTATGATATTGTAGTGCAAAAAGACTTGGAAATATGAATCACTACATATGTCTCAAAAAATATAATCTAATAATAAAGTTTTGGCGAATATATAAGATACTTTTTGCTATTATTCTTGCTATTATAATAAAGTTGTTTGCGTAACGATTTATTTCACTAAATAGTACATAAAAAAAAACATGTGAATTGTTTTCTAGACAATTATAGAAACTTTTATTTCCAAATATATTTTTGGACATAAATATGAAAAGAAAAGAGAAAGTGCAAAAAGAGAAAACGGTAAAATAAAGAAATTATATCTACACAAAAATGGACTGTAACTTGTTACGTCCAAAATATTGCATTAAAATGTCCAAGACCACACGTAACGTGTTAGTTTTGATTATTTTGGTGACAAACTGTATGTTTTAAGTGATGTTTAGCATGATTTTGACTATTTAATTTGGAATAATTTGTTTTACAATATTTAAGTGGCTATTTTGTTGTCAGGGGCGGTCCTAGCTAGGTGCCCGGTGCGGCACCGGCAACATCTAGCTTCCGCGCACGTAGTAGAAAAAATTCCGTTTTTTTTTTTAATTTTTACCTATTGTGCCACTACGTAAAAAAAATCGTGCAACTACTAAAAAATTTTTGTGCAACTAGCCAACTACATAAAAAAAATATTGTCACTGTATCGGGAATTACCTAACGAAAAAAAATAATAACGAGCCCAAATGCCCAATGTTTTAATCAATTATTGTCTAATTGACCAATTGCCCAAAGCTCAAAATAAAACTTAATTGGATAAATTAGCAATTGGGCTAATTGCTTGTAAAAAAAATAGCCCAATCCTAATTAATTGAGTATTATCGGTTGAAAAAAAAATCACGATTACAGAATCGAAATTAGACTACTCGACTTCCTGATTTGCGTCGAAAAATCCTTCGACCAATCGACAATTCGACCTTCGATCATGCCTTGGCAGACTCGTGACTCACAATCGTTCATCCTTGATCGATTTCATTGTTGGATCGATCACAATCCTTGATCGATTTCAACAATTCTCTTGAAGACTTGAAGTTCTACTCGACTTCCTGAAGCAAGTATCGACCCTTTTCTGTCTTTTTTCAATTTCTACTGTTTTGGTTTATTGGTTAACAAATAACAAAATCCACTTCAAAGTTCAAACTTCAAAGCCCTACACTACAATGAAACAAGTAAGTTCTACTACCAATTCATTTAGATATTTGAAATTGATATGTTTTTTTGAAGTTATTGATTGACTTGGGTGAAATTGATTTGTTTTATTGAAGTTATATTGTTTGCTTAGGTGCAATAGCTATGTTTTTTATTGAATTGATTGTTTGATTAGGTGAAATTGATATGTTTTATTGAATTTATTGTTTAATTAGGTGAAAGCAACTTGTTTTATTGAAGACATTGTTTGATTAGGTGTAATTGTTATGTTTTTATTGAATTTATTGTTTGATTAGGTGAAAGCAACTTGTTTTATTGAAGTCATTGTTTGATTAGGTGTAATTGACTAATTGTTATGTTTTTATTGAATTTATTGTTTGATTAGGTGAAAACAACTTGTTTTTATTGAAGTCATTGTTTGATTAGGTGTAATTGTTATGTTTTTATAGGTTAAACTAAGTGGTTTTTTTACCAAAAGACAAAGACCTAATCCTAATGAAAGTGGTGAAGAATGTTCCCAAATACCAATCACCAATCAATCAATCCCTTCTGTTTCTAATCCTAATGCAACTCCACAAACACCAATCACCAATCAATCAATCCCTTCGGTTTCTAATGCAATTCCACAAACACCATGCTCTAACCAACCTAATGATAATGTTGACTTGAAAGATCTTCCAAAGGACCCGACGGATAGGCCATTGATTACAAGTTACAAACCAAATATAAGAGATGATGTAAGAAGAGCATATTTGCTTCAAGGACCGTGTCAAGTAAGGGCACATAAGTTTCCTAAAAAAAGTAGGTGATAGATTTTGAAGATTCGTTCCTTCATGGTTTGATGACTTTGATTGGTTGGAATATAGTGTGAAAAAGAATAGTGCATATTGTTTATATTGTTATTTGTGTGGGGACCTCATGGGACAAAAAGGAGGGAGAGATGCATTTGTTTCCCAAGGTTTTGATACTTGGAATAAAAAAGATGCATTTCGGACTCATGTGGGTGGTGTTGATAGTTTTCACAACAAAGCAAAAGAAAAGTATGAGTTTTTAATGAGGGAAAAACAAACTATTAATGTAGTCTTGAGGAGGCAAACCGAAGCAGAGGACCATAAATATAAAGCTCGATTACGTGTTTCTATTATTGTTGTTAGACTTTTATTGAAAACCGGTTTACCGTTTCGTGGTCATGACGAGTCGGTTAACTCGAAAAATAGAGGGCTTTACATTGAAGTGTTAAAAGCCATTCGAGAGACTAGTGAAGATATTTTCAACAATATTTTAGAAAATGCTCCTAAAAACAATCAACTTATTTCCCCTAAAATTCAAAAAGAACTTGTGCAATGTTTTGCACAAGAAGTACTTTTGAGTATTCGTGAAGAGATTGGTCAAGATGTTTTTGCTTTACTAGTTGATGAATCTAGTGATGTTTCAAAAAAGGAACAAATGGCTATTGTTTTGCGTTATGTCGATAGTCTTGACTTTGTGAAAGAAAGATTCATAGGACTAGTGCACGTGAAGGATACATCTTCTTTGACACTCAAAAACGCCTTAAATTAAGTACTTACAAGTAATAAGTTAAGTTTTAGTCAGGTAATTTATTCTTTACTTTTTTGTTATTTCAATTTAATTTAATATATATATATATATATATATATATATTAATTGTTTTAAATTTTAATAGATAAGAGGACAAGGTTACGATGGGGCTAGCAATATGCGGGGGGAATTCAATAGTTTGAAAGCTTTGATATTACAAGAGAATGACACGGCTTTTTATGTACATTGTTTTGCACACCAACTTCAATTAGTAGTTGTGGCTGTAGCAAAGAAGCATGATGGTGTTAGTGACTTTTTTGAGCAAATTTCGTTGGTGGTTAATGTTGTTTGTGCCTCATGTAAAAGAAAAGACTTACTACGAGAGCAAGCAAGAGAAAGGGTGCAAAAAGGCTTGTGTAGTGGTGAAATTGAAACCGGAAGAGGGTTAAATCAAGAGACAACACTTGTTCGAGCGGGAGAAACAAGATGGGGTTCACATTTCAACACACTCACAAGTTTGATGAAGTTGTTTGCGGATGTTCTTGTAGTTTTAGATTTTGTGAAAGAGGAGGGAGGGTCATTGGCAAACCGTCAACAAGCATCTGGAATCTTAGCATATTTTAAATCATATGAGTTCGTGTTTTACTTACATATGATGTATGACATTTTACACCTCACGGGTACATTGTCAAAGCAACTTCAAAGAAAAGATCTAGACATTTTAGAAGCGGCTTTGATGGTTAAAGGGACAATGGAGGCATTGCAATCTTTTAGAAACATAGGGTTTGCTAGCATTTTGCCAAAAGTATCATCTTTTTGTCAAACACACGAAATTGATACTTTAGATATGGAAGAGTTGTATATTGGTGCGAGAAAACGTAGGACTACAAAGACTAATAGGTTTCATTTTGAGGTTGAAATCTTCAACACGGTGGTAGATATGCAACTTACAGAATATCGGGATCGATTTAGTGAAACAAGCACCCAATTACTAGAATACATGGATGCTTTGAGCCCTTGTGATTCATTTGCACAATTTGACAAATCAAAGTTATTGAAGTTGGGTAAGTTATACAAGTATGACTTTGATGATTCAGATATGATAGACCTTGAAGGACAACTTGAGATATTTTATCACTCTTGCATCAAAGATGAGCGTTTCACTAGTTTGAAAGGAATTTCCGACCTTTCTCGTTTGATGGTTAGTACAGGGAAGCATCGGTCTTATCCTTTGGTTTATAAGCTTTTAAAGTTGGCTTTGATATTACCCGTAGCAACCGCAATTGTAGAAAGATGTTTTTCAAAGGTGAAGCTCTTGAAGACCGACTTACGTAACAAAATTGGCGATGAATTTTTGAACGACACATTGCTTTGTAATGTCGAGACCGAAGCACTTGCGAAAGTTGAGAATGAAAAAGTAATGGAGCGGTTTCAAAAGATGTCTGCACGAAGAGGACAATTTTAAATTCTGATAGATCGTTGTTATATTATGTTTAACCAGAAAAAAAAATTGTATTAGATGTTTTATATTATGTTTGACCGGATTTTATTTTTAATGTTTTATATTATGTTTGACCGGAAAAAAAATTTGTACAACCCCTACTACTAATTCATGTGTCCGCCCCTGTTTGTTGTGTTATGACCCATAGAACTATAGATTGTTAGAACTATATATATATATATATATATATATATATATATATATATATATATATATATATATATATATATATATATATAGGGTGAGGTTCAATAGAGAACCATAATTAACCAAGGAACCAAAGAACCAATCTTTTTTTCAACTTTTACAACTTATTTTTTATCAATAAAAAAAACTAAAAATACAGAAATTCATAACTTTTTATCATTTTTCCAATGATATCAAATTCGATTTTTTTTTTACATTAAATTCACAATGTGAATCTTTGAAAATTCACAACGTGAATCCGGATTCACACGGTGAATCCGAAAAAGATTTTTCACATTCACAATGTTAATATATGAATTTAGATATTTTTAGATTTTTTTTCGATAAAGAATAAGCTCTACAATTTGACAAAAAAGATTTGGTTCCTTGAAGAACCAATAATTATGGTTCTCTATTGAACTTTTCAATATATATATATATATATATATATATATATATATATATATATATATATATATATATATATATATATATATATATATATGGTACATTCACAAATCACATACAAACTTATGACATGTTATACACAAATTACTCATGTTATAGATACATGGGTGGACCCATACGTGGGACAAGTCCTTTTCAATATAAAAATAGTTATATATAAAAATTATTTTAAAAGTTTTTTTTGTAAGTTACTTTAACAGAACTATTAAATAAGAAATAAAAGAAATTAATTAAATAATTATAAGTAGAAAATATAAGAGTAAATTACACAAATAGTCCCTCATGATGTGCCAAATTACACGTTCAGTCCGTAGTTTTAAAAATTAACTCGGACCGTCCCTCATTAGTTTAAAACGTGCACCCTTCATCCCCGTTAGTTAATATTTACACGCATCCTTTATCAGACTTCAAATGACAATATTACCCTCTCTATACTATTTTTAATTTAATTATAATTTATTTTGTGTTTTTAAAAGATAAAAAAATAAATTTCAATTCGATCCAACCCAACATTCCATTATCTCTTGTTTTCATTATTCGGTTCACAAAAAATCACTAACACCACCACTACCTTCCACCACCACCGGAGCACCGACCACCATCATCACCTGGGAACCGACCACAACCATCGCCGGAGCACCACCCACCTCATTCTTCTCCGACTGGATACTCGTTCTTCTTAGATCTGATACCCCCTCGTCTCAGATCTAATATCTCCGTCGAGGATTGTTTCAAACCGTTGAGTAGGTTTCGAGGAGGGTTTCAAATGACAACGATCTGACGGAAACAACGAAGTTGATGGTTTCAAACGACCACAATCGCAAGGTCATTCTGATATGTTCTCTTTCTCCGGCGAAACCATCATCGATTTGGGAATCTGTTGCTCGTCTTCTTCACATGTGCGCCACCATCAAGCTTCATCAGCTAAGGTTTCGAGATCGGCGAAGATACTGTTGATATATGTGCTTCAGATCTATTTGGTACACATAGCTTTTCCTATCTCTCTTTTTAGCATTCCTTCTCTATAGCCTGTGTCTATCTTCTGTCAATTCCTATTCTCTATCTGGTCTAATCGGCTAAGTCTTCTATCTCTTTCGATGTAGTCGATGTCGGACTAGGAAAGCCAGTAAGGTCAAATGTATTGAAGCTCTACCAATTCACTTGCTAAGGAGCGTAACGAGCAAAATCTAAGGAGTTTCATACAGGTGATAATGGCAATGAAAAAGTATGATTTCTGGTGGTGTTCCCAGTTTTGGGAATGGATCTAATGAAACCCTTCTCACCGAAAAATGGATCTGGGAACAATATTTTTCCATAAAAGTGTCACAGACCTCCATCTCCATCTCTGTTTCTTTCTTCTCTCGTTGTTCTTCTTCTATGCCCTCTTTTTTGGAACAACATCGTCATCACTTTTTGAGTTTGATTTGCGAATACACGAATTGGTTTGTTTATTTAATTTCTGGGTTTGAATTAGTTTTGATACCTCAATTGAATGGAATAATGGGCTATGTTTTTTGCTTTTTTTTTTGTTTGTTTGTTTTTTTCCTTCTTCTTCCTGTATTTGAACATCGATTGATGCTTTTGCATGATAGAGATGGTGGTGGCGGATTATTTATTTCTGATGGCAGAAGTGGTGATAGTTTATTCTGGTGGCAGAGACTGTGGTTTAGAGGTTATTGGTGATAGTGGACGGTGGTGGTGGTTGACGGTGGTGGTCGTGGTTGTATTGGTCAATAGTAATAGGAAAGGAATCATAAATTTAATTAAACAATTTCTTTTAATAGATTAATAATTAAAAATTAATAAATAAATCAAAAAAGAAATAAATAAGGGCAAAATAGTCTTTTTATGTCCTGAGGGATGAAGCGTGTAAGTTTTAAACTAACGAGAGACGGTCCGAGTTAATTTTTAAAATTAGGGACTGAACGTGTAATTTGACACCTGCACGAGGAACGATTCGTGTAATTTACTCAAAATATAATTAAAGAGACTGTCATTAGAGAGCAGCCCATCACCGGTACGTCAAACACGTCACTAGACCACCACCGTCCACCGCCTTAGCACGTAGCCCATGTTCCTCTTCCTCCTAAGCTTCAAATATTTTTATTTATTTTCTTATGATTCTGGTGTAAAGAGATTGTCCAATAAAAAATATCTAAATCAACACCTATATACATATACAGTTATACATCATAAACACACATCCATTAAGGCGGGTTTTGTTTGCAGATTTGTTGTAAATGATACAATCATTAATGCCGATAATCGTAGTTCTATACCAAACCCAAAATTAAAGTATATTGTACACAAAACAAAGTGACCTAGTTGTGTTTTTTTTTTGCTTATCGAATCGTTAAACATAAGCAATTCAACATAAACATGGGTGTATTTAAAGATGTGCAAGGTGGGCGATCGCACATGGTTATATTGTGATGGAAGAAATTTTACACATCAATCAACAATTCGGTAATCCAAAGGCAAAAGCCATCGTTTTGTTCCAATTCCAAAAGCTCATGTTAAAATTAAAAATGGCAACAACTCACGTTTTAAAACTTAGGTTTAAAATTAAAAATTGTATTTGGACTAATAATGTGCTAATGTAGATTTGTCGCAAGCGAGAGCTCACGTTTTGTTACAATTTCAAATTTTCAAATTTGCAGCAACTGCAAAGCTTAAATGACGTTTCTTGTTTCTTGGTTTTCAGATTGCTCTAGACTTTGCCTCTCATTTTTTATTGCACTTCCGCTCTCGTTTTGGTTGTCGACTAAAATTAAATAATTATTCCATTATTTCTAATTTTTGAATCTTACGGCGGCTCATTTTTATATTCATATTGTTGTCGCTGCTTAACGAACATAACACACTAACACACATTTTCTGAAATGACTATATTTCTTACTTCACATTAGTCCATTACAAAACTTAATTTATGTTTTGAATGATTTGATTTTTTTAACGGCATAAACTTTAAATAAAAATTACTAGCTAGATGCTAGCAAAAAAGAACAAAATAGTTCAAGATTACAGCAGTCCAACTATGATTCTATCTTGAACGATTTTATTGATTTTCCTAATTACTAATTCCCTCTAGTTTCTATAATTATGTTCATGTTTTGTGGCATTTACTTAGTTGATGATAACAATGTTTATAACTTTGACATTGTTGTTGATGTTATATCATATATAATTTTCAGAAATTATGACTCCCGAGAATCTGTCGGGTAGTGAAAAACGTAATATATATATATATATATATATATATATATATATATATATATATATATATATATATATATATATATATATATATATATATATATAATGAAGATTTAACAAAGTCTCAAAGTGGAGTTCTAGATAGGTTTATCCAAAAAAAAACACTCACGTTTCTCCTCAAAATCGAAACAATGACAATGATAACTACTGAGAACAATATATTGGAGAGTATTGATTATGAAGGTGACCAACTTTGTTTCAAAAAATGCTAGAAGAACCCCGCAATTCATTTAACTGTGCATGATTATATATCGTATTATCGTTCTTTTGTCTTGATTATTTTATAACATTTATCGATTTATCGTAGTATTAATGAATTTTGCTTATATATTAAAAAAAAGTTATATTTAGGGATCCTTTTTTTTGCACATGACCCTCAAACTCAACGGGACGCTCCTACATAGAAATATATGTGGCGATCCAAGTGTGAAGACTAAACGGGGATAATATACTATGGGGAATCCTTAACATTCCTTTAGTGATTAATGAAGTTATACGTTATAGGTTGGTACAAGGGAATCCTTAACACTCTTTCCAACATGGGTTTTGGGAGAAAGTTAGAGCGTGCCTTAACTCTTCTATGGCATTGGTTTTAGTAAATGACAATCCTACATCTCGGTTCAAACTCAAAAGGGACTTATGCGGATTTGTTATCTTTGTTTTTGTTTATTAGTAACAAGGAATGTAACACCCAACTTCGGGATGTATCTTATTTCAGAATAACAAACTTTGTTGGACCAAGAGAAGTCTCGGGACTCTAGAGTTTGAATTTAGACCCTAAGGGAATAAGGTTTATTATAATAAAAGATCAAATCTTGGGCTGGAAGTCAGTTTGGGCATAATTGGGTTTTGGGCCTTGTTGGGCAAGGCCGTTTGCGGCGTGGTGATCAAGGTAGCATGATGCGGTTTCGGTTGCAACCCAATCCCATGTTTTTTTAGGTTTCTCCCATGTTCTCTTTCTCTCTCTCTCTCTATCTATCTATCTATCTATCTCCCTCTTCTTTCTTTCTCTTCTTTCTTAGTGGAGAGTACTCCGATTGTTTGGGTGGTTTGTGGTTGCTCATGGTGGCTGACTTGGAAGCTCTCCACGACCCTTGGTCGTGGAGAGTATTGTGGATGGCCTTATATTTCAAAACACTTTTGGAATAGGAAAATTGTGAAAAATAATAAATATCAATTTTCTTAGTATTTTTTTTTATAATTTTGGAAAATGAAAAACTTTCGTTTCTTGGAAAAAAATTATAAAAAAATGCTAAACAATTCACATTTTTAAAATTCTCATTTTTCTTAAAAAAATTCCAAAAAAAGACATTTTTCCTCAACTCAACACACCCTGATAGTGATTTTAATGTCATCAGACATTTTATGTAACTGAAACTGACATGTGAGCTAAGTGGTTTATCATTTGTACTCTAAGTGAATGTGGAGTGCATGCATATATAAGATCGAATTATAAGCCGATATGACAAAAAGGCAGGGGTCAAGGAGGTCGCGCCCCCTTGCAGGGTCCTAGGGGCAGCGACCCTAGCGGGGTCTAAGGGGCAGAGCCCCTGACGGTGGTCCTAACTAATATAGAAGACGAAAAACCTTGATTATGGTAAAATTGATAAATCCTATCAATTTTCGTAACAACTGATTATGCCATTAAATTCGTGATTCTCCTAACTAATCTAGAAGACTAAAACCCTAACCTGTCTATGATAAATACGGCTCCTTAATTAAGCCATGATATACTTTTCTCAGCTCTTATTCTTCTACACAAACTCAGAACCTTCTGGCGATTTGACTTATGCTTTTGTGAGTAGATACACAAGTGTCTTTTTGGATTATCCTAGGTTGGATTTCCTGTAACACGGACATAAGGTGCAAATATCAGTTCAAAAAGTGAACTTACACGATCCAAGAGAAATCTGGTTATCTACCATCACCCTACTCAATATCCTCCGACACACCTTTAGAATTTCATGCTTGTGTAACATCTTATATAGTTATATTGCCTCTACATATTCATTAAGTTTCAAGAAAACCAACTATTGCATCTTACTCTCCTTCACCTCGGCTTGCGCCTTATTCATAACAGCAAAGAGAAAACAATCATGAATGTCATTCTCTTTTTCCTTAATTTTGGCTTAGCTCTAATCCTATCATTATACAGTTCATTCCATCCCTAGCCTTCTACGATCATTGATTTTAGTTTCCGACCACAATACAACAAATAGATCTGTTTCTTCTTAATTGTTTAATGAGTTTCATTAATACTTAAGAAGATGAACTAGAAGAAAAGTGTTTTCATAAACTGACTATTAATTTCTCTAACTCGTGTGGAGATCTAAAAGGATAGTGTAGTTCTTATTTGGCTAAAAAACAAAGGGTTGTGTCCCTCGCTAAGGTTCTCCTCTCGGCATCTAGATCACCATTCGTATTGACAACCTTTCCTCCGTTTTTCTCACTTTTAATCTCTCACACACTCACTCGATCTTTCCACCTTTTTCCACTCACTTGACTTTCTTCTAATACAAGCATCTTCGATGGGTTTTTTATGACTTATTACTATTCACTTATTTTAAATAAACACTCAACCCCATTGAAATGTATAACTTATTTGGTTTTTTTATTAACCACTCAATATATATTAAGTGATCAATATACTATATTGGTTTGAACATATAACTGCTTTGTCTTCAATAATGTCATATTACCCTTTTAACTATATCAAAGTCTTGAATATATTTTATTTTTCTAATATTTATTTATTCTATTAAATATGATACATGACAAGTATAATATATATGTATATTACAAATCATAATAAATTCTAATAAAAATATACTAATCTCTACAATAATGTTAATATATATGAGAAGATTTTATAAAATATTTTAATTTCATAGGATAAAATTAGTTAAATTTATGAAAAAAAAACTATAGAAAAAGTTAACCATTGGAGTTTCTATTTAATTTGGGGTCATAGTTAAAAGAGTCATGATGTGTCATTTATTGGGATAATGACTTGAAAGAGTAATGAACTTTTGACTTTGTTCACATTTAGTCACTTAACTTTTTTTCATTATCTATTTGCCACTGAACTATTGAAACTGTTCACATTTTACCCTTATGACCGGTAACAACCGGTCATAAGGGTAAAATGTGAACAGTTTCAATAGTTTAGTGGCAAATAGATAATAAAAAAAAGTTTAGTGACTAAATTTGAACAAAGTTAAAAGTTCGTTTCCCTCACAAACTATCCTAATGTTATACCCCGAAAAAGGTATAAAAAATGAATTATTTCATCAAGTTTTTAAGTTGTTCCTAACTATTTCTAGTTATTAAGGGCTACTCAAAAAGTATTTTGTTTTTAGTTTATAAAGTTATATCAATTTAGTTTAGACCTTAGGCACCTAATCTAACATTATTGGCTACCAATATGGTGTTTTGATTCTATCTGAATATCGATGCTCAACTTCATATTTGAGTTATTACATGTTAGCTTGAAATCTTTATGAAAACGACATCATTAATGTAAATCCAATAGTTATTGATAATAGATTTAAAATTGATGTTGCTGCTTAGTTTCATTAAAGAATCAATTTCTTTTCCTCTCTCAGATGTTGTTGGTTAGTTAGTTGGGTAGTTTCAGTTTATATTTGACTCTGTGTTTCCTTTACAAAACTGGTTAAGAAAAACTATTTTGTGTATGTTTAAAATAAAAAAATATCATATTGTTCTTTATCGTTTTTTCTTCTTTGATGAAAATAAGATTCTTTAAACTCATAGACAGATTAATACTATACCATTTTATTTTTAAAATACAATCGTTAAAAATGAACCATTTATGTATCTATATATTTGAGCGTATGTATGTTTTCAACTATATGTATGTATATGTTAACACAAGTTACATAAGAAAAATTAAAAAGAATAATAATATTAAAAATACTTCTAAATGTATGTTGTGTGTAATATGAAAATTTCGATATCTTTTTTAATAGTAAATATACTAATATGATGTATGTCAATACATGGAGTATAACAACATATATAATGTATCAATGTATGTATGCATTCTTTTATAAACAACATATATGGTTTAATGTATGTCAATTTATATATTACATAATTTTATAACACAAAATTCATACATATAATATTAGGATAATTTTTATACATATTATATTGCATAGTTTTATAACATAAAACTTATCCATATAACATTGGTTTCGTTTTTCGTTTTTTTATATCTTTTCCGGGGTATAATATTAGGATAATTTGAGAGGGAAACAAACTTTCATTTTTGTTCACGTTTAGTCACTAATTTTTTTTTATTATCTATTTCTCATTGAAGTATTGAAAATGTTCATATTTTACCCTTATAGTTACCGGTCATAAGGATAAAATATGATCAATTTTAATAGTTCAGTGGCAAATAGATAATGAAAAAAAGTTTAGTGATTAAATATGAACAAAATCGAAAGTCCATTACCCTTTCAAGTCATTATCCCTCATTTATTTTGACTTATAGTACTAACAATTAACCATTAGAAATGCTCTAAATACATGGTATTTTAACCTGAAACTAATTTAAATCTTTAATAAAATATAAAATGGTATATCTCTATCGAAACTAATTTAAATCTTTAATAAAATATAAAATGGTATATCTCTATCGATGCTGCTTATAATTGTGAAAAGAGTATGGAGTGTACTATATTGCTTTTGCTTGTGATTCCAAGTTTCCAGTCATTTCATTGTCTTACCATCTACATATTATTATTAAATTATTTTATTAACTTAAAATCTTGTGTTGCAGACTTGCAGAAGAAAAATAATTTGTGAAATTGTGAAATTAAGTTTATTTTCTTTTTTACTTTTTTGATTTCTTATTCTATGTAATATTAAACATGTTATTAGTTTTTTTCTTCTAATATCATCCTGCTATTAAAAAATCATTGACAGAAATTGTCCACCGGGATAAAAGTTCTTACGATATGGATTAACATCATGGAATGGGTTTCAGTTTGAACAATTATATTTATCATCTTTACAACGATAGTTACATTTCTTCGTATACGAGGTTTTTGCAACTCCTTACTTGTATCGGTGCTCTTATATGTTCTATTACTATATCTTTTACGACCCTAATCAAAAGAGATAAAATATTAGATTTGGGTTTCTATGAAAAACGATGAAGCTTACACATATTTTATACAAAATTGGCAATTTCATATTAAAAGTGGCAATTTCAATTCCCAATAGGAAACCTAATTATATGATATAATAAAATGTCATATTTCATACTAGAAAAACAAAAACAAGCAATCACACCGACAAATAATATTGAAAATTATATGTTGATTAATTGTGAATAATAAATTCAATACTTATTATTATAGTTACTAAGTTTCGTTCAGAAACTAGACCGATCTTTCGTGATCAGATCTGAGTATAAAAATGGAGAAAGAAGACTCTCCCGTGTTGTTGGACAAATTAAAATAACATAACGGCAACTTAAAACCAACATCGAATTTCGGATCTTTGATTGGTAAAAGACTGTAAAGAACGGTAATTATTAGCCAACTTATTATTATACCTTTATAATTTCCTAACATAAAATAAGTGTTAAAAACTCAATTCTTAGTAAGACCCCCAATTTTGTTTTAGGCCAAATATTGTTATTTTATGACAAAAGGTATATCAATATTGGCTAATTTAGATGAATGCTATTATTCCAAATTTCTAATGATTAGCCCTTATGTTTAATCATATTTTCCCAAACCCACAAAACCTTTTTCAAGGTGAAAAAGTTGTGTTCTGAACAAAAGCTGTACAACTCCATCAAATTGCCCCTTTGGTGATAGAATATGACCACATTAGTAAAAGCTGTGAAAAGTCCATCCATGCAGAGTAGTAAAGTGAGACAACGTTCACAAATCCAGCAAACGCCCGTTTTTTTATCATCTCAAACCTCCTTTCACCAAAACAAATTGTTTGTTTCATCGACAAAAACAAGATTCCCCAAAATGCCCATGTAGTAGAACTTCAAATGCATAATTTATAACCTCACCTTTTTCCGGATTACACATATGGGTTTGACAGGGTTATTTAATAAATAGATAATGATGTAAAAAATAACAAGCTTGGTTTTCGGTTCATAAAAATGTTTTCTTTTTTATTTATAAATTTTATCGTTCATGTTGTTTTATCTGTTTAAAATTAGATAATATTATCTCTGTTTAGATAGATAAAACAAATTTAAAAACATGTATAAAAAAACATTGTTGATAAACACAAATAAAAAACAAAATTGGTTACCCATTTAAATTATTAATCCTTCAATAAAAACCATTTAGGAGAGATCAACATTTTTCCACTCTTTGAAAAGGTTACCCAAAAATTTAATAGAATAATATTACGAATAAATCTTTTTATTTGAGTATATAATAAAAAAATATGGAAAATAAAAATACATTTTTATCTACTACGTATCATATACATTCAATCTGCTAAATTTATACAACCATTCCCGTTTCTAATCTAAATTTCCCAAATCGTTAACGATTTCACTGTGATCGAACCATGTCGTTGGTGTTCTTTTTCGTCATCGTATAAATATACGATCGAATCAAACGCTTTCTAAATCTTACAAGATTCAACCTCACTTTCTGCCGATCAAGATAAATCTTTTTTGTGAATTCCCAACCTCGATCATTCACACTATTTGGATCACTTAGAACAGGATCATCACTTTCATATTCATCGTATAACGAGCTTTCACGTGGAAGGATTTCATACCCGATGTATCTCAACCCAAGCTTCTTCGCCGGTTCGCCGTAGTATGTCTCCGCCGCCCAGTTTGTACCCAGAGGTACCACCTGAATGAACACCGATCCCGGCTTCATGAACAGGAAATGTGTCATCGCAGCTCCATGAACGCCGATCATGACATCGCTGGAGTTAAGTTCCCGATAAATCTTTGCTAATTCGGAAGTCCTCTGTGGTTTCACCACTGTCACTGAGAATCCGATCTTTGATGCCATTTTCACTAATAAGTTTTCGTTCAGTATCTCTCGTGATCCGTTTCTTGATATGATCACGAGCTTTGGTTTCTCCGGTTGTTGGCGTATGGGTTTAATTCGTTTGTTCAGTTGTGATTTTTCGTGTTCTTCTTCAAAGATTAAACCCTGAATTCGAGGACGATACCCTTTGTCCAAAATGTCACGAAAATCTTTGATCGTTTTGCCACCATCCATTAAAGATGAATCGACAGCGAGTTCATTGTGAATATTCAACCCAACAATGGCGTCGGAGAAACAGTGAGTTCTCTTATCTCCGCTGAAATCGATTGGTTCGAAATCGGAAAGATGTTTGAGGAGATTTTCGTATTTCGTTATCCACCAATCATGATACTCTAGAATCACAAACACAACTTTCTTGTTGTATTTCTGAGACGTAATGTAAAGCGGAATCAATCCATCGTTGAATTCATGATAAACGTTACCGGTGTATCCTCCGGTGGAGAAGAACACCGCGGGAACGTCGTGATATACATCGCACTTGTGTCGATCATCGGAGACTGAACTATTCGGTTTCTTGTCGATAAGGGTAAGTTCATCGATGGTGGCCATGGTGGATGGCTCCCATTTTCGAGTGTAGGGTCTGATTTTTTCTTGCCGCAAGCTCTGTTCACCGGCACCGGAGTTCTTGGATGTGTAGAGGAACACGGAGAAGGATGAAGAATGTGTTCTAATATCACCTTTCATTACACACACATCCGATCGAATGCTACTCCTATCACAACATATGGTTCCTGTAAATCAAACCCCGAGAAAAACATTAGAAATCGAAACTTTTCACTGTTTCATCAAATTTACGTCTCAAACACAAATACCCACAAAATCAAGAACTCACTCACCATTTGAGACCGAAGAACAAGGGGAAGTTTTTGAAACAGAAAGTGTTTCGTCTTCAGCTCCAGCTGGATCTGCAAAACGCAAAAAGAAACAGAATCTGATAAGAAACAGCAAAACAGAAGCGAACTTTAACTGAAAAACAGAGGAGAGAGATGGATAGAAAACTTACAGATGAGAGAGAGTGGTGACGTGGGGAAAGGAAGGAGGTGAGGGGAAAGAAGCAAACACGAAGAAAGAAGTGTGCAGAAGAGGAGGAAGAAGAGAAGTTTAGGCTTTGATCTCTTGTTACACGCACTCATGTTAACACATGCATCTTCTTCATCAACATAAGTGACATTAACTACTTTTCTAAGTTGAATATATCTCTGATAGTGCACCATTTTTGTGCTGTGTAAGTTTGTAGAGAGAAAAAAAAGGGAAGAAATTTGTAGGAGATAGAAGAAAGGTGAGGGGGTTTTATGGGTTGAGTAGATAAAAAGAAGAGAGGGGTGGGGTTGGGGGGGGGGGGGGGGGGGATACTCTGTTTCTTCTTGGGGAAGATGGAAGATGAGCTGGCAAAGAGGGATGGCCAAGTCAGCCATTGGTATGTGGGATATGCTTTTTGACAGTCAGAACTAGGAACAGCGATGCATCTAGGGACTAAAAAGTGAAATAACAATTTAACCCTTAACATTCGAGGGATATATGCTTTTGGTCCCTATGAGAAATTGATACTAATTTCACATAGTCATAGCTTCCTTTCATATAACCAAAAAAACAACATTTTCATCAAATTGATAATTTTGTCAAGTCTTTAAGGTTCTTTTTCTTGAGATTTAACATAAGATCCAATTTTTCATCATGTCTACTTTAAGTTTATAGCATGTTGTTAATGATTATTACATTTATGTTATTTTCTAATATTGGCAATACATAGAATGTGTAATGTCATTGTCAAACCAATATTGCTCGTGTAGTTGTGTGCTTATTCAAGGTCCTTAATTAAAACTATGTGCTTAGTCAATGTTTTTAATCAAAGTTTGGAATGATCAATAAAAGAAAGCAAGATGGTAATAATGATCCATGATAGCCGCGACATATAACTTACTTGATTATTACTTGATTATCTGAAGAAAAAAAAGATACATATCACATTCATATTTATATTTTGTATCAAATTCTAGATGTCTAATTTTTTTTTCTATTTATTGTTGATATGGGCTTTATCAATTATACATGTGTAGACCAAAATAACCGTCAAAAAAACTTTCTATTTGTTTTATTTATACTTTGAATTTTCTTGATAAATATGATAAACTACGTAATTGATTTTCCAACATCAACATAAATGTGATGAAAGAGATTGTCATCACATGTTTTAACAAAATTATTTTTACTTTAGATAAACCACATATTTTAATCGAATGATTAAAATCATACATAAATGATGTATTTTATATAGTTTCAAAGATCTAAACATTAAACTAACCATTTTTATATTTGAATGATTTTTAATGTATGTATATAATATGTAAATAGAAAAAGTAGAATCCAATGACATGTTTTGATATCTATTTTAGTATTTTTACCGATAAAGTACACTAAATAAGATAAAATGAATATGTAACCCCGAAAATTGACATTTCTTACATATTGCCAAAATTTTGACCCGAGTTATAGCTTTCTGAATCATGGGTGAGTTTGGACATATGCAATAATTGAGGGGGTTCAGTTCAAAATTATTATAAGAGGGACCACTGAGTCAGGCTGGCTGGCTGCTACATTATCTATGTGGAGATCGTGGATATCACGCGCCTCGGGAACGGCGGAGTGTCCTAATTGGGGGCAGGGCAGGGCAAGGACTGCCAGCTATTTTATATAACGGCACAATTTTCTGGGGTAGTCCTCAATTGGGGACATTGAATTTTGATGCATTATGGGCTTGTGGGAATATTTCATGGAGATTAGTGATAATTTATATGGGTGTTTCATAAACTTTTGAAACTCATAGAACAGTTTTATTTTACATTTAGTTCACCCATTTTAGTATTATTTTTTGGATGATGTACATAAAAATCATTAAAATTTTGATTTTTTACGATTTAGTTATTATATTTAATATGAAAATCACATAATTCTGAAATAATATTTCACTGTGATTAGAGTAAGCTTCTATTTCATGTTTAACATGTGCTAAATTAATATAGTTATTATTTTATCGACAATATATCGGGCGTGTTTGGCAAAAGTAGCTGTTAGCTGGAAGCGGGTAGCGGTTAGCTGGTAGCGGGTAGCTGATAACGTGTAGCGGGTAGCTGGTAGCGGGAAGCTGTAACTTTTATTTGTTATATGAATGTTTGTCAAAAGTAGCTGGAAGATTTTGAAAAATATAAAATTACATAAAAGGACAATTGATTAAAAATAAATAAATATATAAATATATTTTTAAGGGTAATTATGGAAATTGATTTCAAAAGCTCAGTAGCGTTTTGTTAAACGCTACATGAAGTAGCTTTTAGAATTGGAGCGTTTTGTTTGAACTAAAAGTTAAACGCTCGTACTGCCAAACGAAGTTTTTTGTTTAAACTATAGCGTTTCGTCAAAAGTTAAAAGCTAGAAGCTCACAAACGCTTCCAAAAGCTCCGTGCCAAACACGTCTATAATATCATGCTTTTTGAAATTGATTCTTATTTTTTTATACACATATCATACAGGAAAATAAGAATTATTTCAGAGAAAGTTAAATGTTATTTTATGAATTACATATATAATGTTATGTAAGTTAATGAGAAACAATATCAATTTGAACACACCATTACTGAAAACGGGGGTCATTGATGAATTGTTTTTAAACAATGAGTGGCTTTCATTGAAAAAATAAGATAAAGTTGATTTATTTTTTAAACGGTAATCTAATCTACTTCTAAACTACACCTTAAATTCACATATGTCTACGACGGGATTTGAACCTTAAATCTCAAAGAGGGAGGGCTACACCAGATACCGTTGAGCTAGAAGCCATAACTACATCGGTTTTATTTTATTTATAAAAAAAATTCATTTCAGTCACCTTTGTATTTAAGCTCTCATTTGCTTTATCCAACAAATTACGCAGTTGAAATCAAATAATCTATATCTTTTAGGATTTTTAATACAGACAGCTTTTAAAGGGATTATTTGACAACTTGTTAAGACTTTCAAAAAAAACTTTCTTGTTAAAACAACCATATGACTCTATGTCTTGAGTAATTATTCGTTACTAGATCCGTTAATCTCTAGACAATGACAAACTTTCAAATTATGTTGTGCACTAATTACATTTGTTATACTATTTTTGTCTTTTAGAGACCCGATATCTATTGCGTTATCCATCATATGACATTCAGTTTAAGTGTAACTATGCCGAAAATCAAAAACTGATCTTATTTCTTGGAGAGTCGCCACCTTAATGTAATCAATGGATTTTATATTTGGTTTTGAGAAAATATATGGACATAATCGGTACATATGCTTCACTACTTATGTACTATTATATTATGTTGGGTAAATGACACAAAAAACACACTTTTTACACAGAAATTCGATTTTGACACCGTGTTTTTTTGTGTCAAATTTGACACTGTGTTTTCCAATTTGTTACAATTCTGACCACTTGACCGGTTAACCAGTTTACATGCTGACGTGGCATGATAACGTGTCAGTTTTGATGACGTGGCATGCTGACATGATATGCTGACGTGTCAAAATTGATTTTGTTTTCTCACAAAAAACACTAAGTTTTCATTTTTTTTCGATTTTGACACTAAGTTTAATTTTTTCTTTCAACTTTGACACTATGTTTTTTTGTTCCAAATCGAACATCATTTTTTCCAATTTTGTTCAATGTTGTCCAAGTTTAGAAGTTTGGAGGCGTGTAGTCGATCAGAACTCGGATATCAAGTTTGCAACCCATCAAATTTTTACATCTTATTAGAAGTTTATGGTTAGTTTGATTCTCATAATATAACTAATGCTTTGAATGTAAGAAAAAAAAACACCTTGTATTTAAATAAAAATGTGGTTTTTAAACGAAAAAAATATGTTTATACGGTTTAATATGTAATAAAAAAATATATTTATACGGTTTCAAATGGAAAATAGACAAAATTGAACAAAATTTGATAAATGATGTTCGATTGGAGCAAAAAAAACATAGTGTCAAAATTGAAATAAAAAATTAAACTTAGTGTCAAAATAAAAAAAAGTGAAAACTTAGTGTTTTTTGTGGAAAAAAAAATCAATTTTGACACGTCAGCATATCATGTCAGCATGCCACGTCAGCATGTAACCTGGTTAACCGGTCAAGTGCTCAGAATTGTAACAAATTGGAAAACACAGTGTTAAAATTGACACAAAAAAAAACACGGTGTCAAAATCGAATTTCTATGTAAAAAAAGTGTTTTTTGTGTCATTTACCCTATTATGTTTGGATAAATCTTATTTAAACTAACATTTGAATACATATGTTTGAAAATCAAGATTGTATTTAATCATTATATGTTCGTGTTTGGAATGAATTTTAACGAAATACACATAATAATTCATTTTGAATAACAAAACATCCAAATTTTATACAAATAATAAGTGGTAGGACCTTGGCGTTAGGTTGTACATTATTTCGTGTTGGATTCAATACGTAATGTATAAATTGTTATATCTCGCAATGCATTTTTAGGATATTTACTACAAGATGTCCTTGTGGAGTTTGGTTATAGAAGGTATCCATAATACCCTCAGAAACCTCTTTCTTAACTGTCAAAAAGATCATTCAAGGGCGTGTGGAACAGTGTCTGCAGGCTGGTATTGAAGACTTGTGGCTGATTTTTAATTCTCTTTTTTCCTGTTGTGCTGGCTCTAGATAAAGCATTCTATTATGGAAGGACGTATATATGGAAAGGCAACATGTCATTTGAAGTTCGTTTCCCTCTCTTTATTCTCTTGAAAAAATGTTTTATTTCAGAAAATTTCACTTCTGATGGTCCCTCTTGGAGTTGGAAACGTTACCCCGCAGCTTGTCAAAAAATCTTGAGCTTCAACAAATCACACTTGAGAATAATGACTTTACACCCTCGGATTCTCCTGATTCCAAGATAACAAGTGGATCATGCACTTCTATCCTTGGATCAATCACGATCCCTTAAAACTAGTTTACTTCATTTGGAGAGCTCGATTGCTCTTAAAGATAGAGGTATCCAACAACATCTTTGCATGTTGTTCTTTATAAAATCATCACATGGACCAAAACTGTAAGTTACTCGGTTACACTATTTACGAATAAACCTTTCTTTTAATTATCAATTTATTATAAAATGTTTCTTTAAACCAATGATATTTATATAATGATATATTCTCATAATTGGTTTTAGCGCCCTCATGATTACACCAGTGACCACTCATAACTCTTTTTTTATAGTTCTTTCTATGACCATTAATAAATTCTTAAGCTTCTAGTTTATTAAACCAAAAAGGATTAAATTGATAAAAGCATTGCCCATTTTTATATATAATCGAACAAATCATATAGTATTTTATCATCGGGTATATGATATAACCATGGTTTAACATGTTCGGTTCGAACAAAATAATGTGTTAAGTCACATACCCAAATTAAAAAATTAATTTTGATTTCATTCTTTTGGTTTCTAATTTGTGATATTTAACTATTTAAGTATAACAAACAGTTTTTCCTATTAAAATAATCATTTGTTAGACACAAGACTAACAAACGAACCTACTAATTTGATTATGTATGTGCATTATTATTTTGTCTAGGAAAAGACTATCGAATCAAGATTAAATGACAGAAGCTTTACCTGTCACATAACCTGTTAACAATTGTTTTGTATTACTCAATAATACAAGAGCTATATTAATAGTTTGTAGATAGTACATGAAGAGACAAGAAAGAGACAGTAATAAGCATAAGACATAGTAAAAAATGTACAAACCTACACATTTTTTATCCACAACATTGTGAACTTAACTATACATAAACAATCATTAAACAAATATGAGAATAAGCCATTCAAATGAGAAATTTTCTAACCAAAAATTATAATAAAACAAAAGAACGAAGACTTTTATGAAGTTCTTCAAATATTTGAACTTTGGAAATGTTGAAATTATATCGTTTTGTTTTATCCCATGGAACTTACCGTAGGAATAGGGTCAAGTGGACCATTTTGCCTTTCATTCTTTGGCATATATTACGAGGCCAACTCGAATGGACAATGAAATGAAATATGCCATTTATTGAAGTTCCAATCGTCCGGCAAAAGCATCAAAAATTTGGTGATAATAAACTGGATCCATCAAAATTGATGGGTAATTATTTTGATAGAATTATTGCAAATTAATTGATTAGATGAACACAATATCTTTATGGGCCAAAACTAAATTTAAATAGATTTGGAGATAAAAATGTTGGTCTGATAATATTTAATTAACCATTGATCTTAGTAAAACAAAAATAAACACATTAAGTTTGTGTTTGATGAAATAACCGATGAGTGAAAAATAATTGTTAGTTAAAAAACTATCATTTACCACTTTCATATCGTCAATAAAACGATTTTTTGTTTATGCTTGTGTCACATACACAACATATATTGTGCCCCCTTTCCCCGTCGTCAATAAACCGATTTTTTGTCAATGCTTGTGTCACATACACAATATATACTGTGCCCTCACCCCCCCCCCCCCCCCATGATGTTAATCCACGTTTTAGCCATAGAGATTACATGGATCTCCTCATAATGTCGCTCACCCCACACAATAATTTGGGATGCATCTCGTGCTTCAATAATGAAAATCATTTTGTTATAAATTATTTGTGTTTTGTTTGCAGCTAGCCAATTTATATCCACAATAACGTCAAATACTTTGGTAGTAATCGATTTTAGATAAATAAGGAAAATGGTCTCTTCGATCTCCAAACGACACTCAAGAAAATGTTCTTCAAACGACACTCAACAATACTTTCGCTCAACGGGGTTAAGACAATACTTAGTTGAGTAGCAAGTGAGGTCGATACAAAAGAAAAAGTTGCACCCTAATGAAACAACACACTTATCGGGAGTGAATGTAAGGTAAATGTACCAGACAGTACATCGGGTTTCTCCCTTGCCTCGTCTATCGTCATTTGGAATGTCCGACCTTTCACTTTGTCACCCTCATTCTTTTTATCATCTCGAGACTCCTCATTCTAGTTAAGGCACACCTTTTTGAACTTCTATCTTAATCTTTGGACAGTTTGGGCGTATGTGACCAGGGATTTTATTCAGGTCGGAACCGACCCGACCTCGAATAACCCGAAAACCGAATAAGGCTAATTGGAGGAACCGAAATCCGGACCGATTAACCTAATACGGGTTCGATTCGTTTCATGTATTAATCGGTACAGGTCGGTTATTACCCGAATAATATTCACAATATGATTAACGACTTAATATAACTGAAAAGAACGAAGTAAACCTTATTATGATTCCATTACCTGAATAACATTTACAATATGATTATAAACACCGTTATTTTTTTATTACTTTTGTAGCTTATGATTCGATAACAAAACTTTTAAAAAAACAAATTTGTTGATTAAAAATAATGAAAGTATACATAATTGTTTAAAATGTACAAAAAATGTTAGAATTTGTGTAATAAGCATGCACAGTAAAGACAAATATATAATTATAGGCTTACATGCAAACACGAATTATATATTTGGTATGTAGGATCTATTACAATAAAGTAAATGTTCTTCTACGGGGGTCAAAACATCTCGAACATATGTATGATCTATTACAATAAAGTAAATGTTAGTTGAAATAAAAACAACTTTATTACCACTTGTTTAGTGGCATATAACTTATTGAATATACAACCAAAAATAACATATAAATTATGTAAACAGTAGCTTAAACTGTGAACTACAAGTTGAAAAAAAAAATCAGGCAAATCGGGCAAATAACGAAAACTCTAAGACAATTCAAAGTGGCCTAAATTTCTACAAACATGCTGAAACAGAAAACTCAGCTTCAATACCCTATGTTTAGGGGCTTGTATCTCATTAAACATATAACCAAAAATAGCATATAAACTATGTAAATAGTATTTTAAATTGTGAAATAGAAGCTGGAAAAAAAATCAGGCAAATCGGGAAAATAACGAAGACGTTATGACAGTTCAAAGTTGCTTAAATTTCTACAAACATGCTGAAATTCTAGGCCGGGTATTTAGAACCGAATAATTATTTAGGTCACCCGGACCGAAAAACCCGAGAACCGAATAAGCCCAATAGAAATACCCGAAACTCGAACCGAATTGCTTATTCGAGCCTAATTCGGCTCGGTACGGGTTTTCGGTCCAAACACTCATCCCTGTATGTGACTGCTCTCCGCACAATTAAAACAAACGCGGTTTTTTCAGAACAATCTTTCGCCATATGACCCATTTCCCACATGTAAAACAAGAGAGGTGAGACACTGTAAATTCACAAGCTCTAATATGTTTCTTCCAACATTCTCACACCACTTTCCTTCACTTTTCTTCGTATTGTATTCGGATTGCGATCCTGAACATTGCGGATTCTTTGCGCTTCCCTCGGGTTTTCCGTCCCACTTTCATTTCGACACATGACTATCCCTTTTTACTCCTTTTTACGCTTCTTGTCACTTCAATTCTTTTTCCCGGTCTTTGGTTGCCTCCACCACTTGACAAAAGGTGATAAATCCAAATGTGTTTAATGAACTCTTGTATTTAAGACTTTAGACCCTATAGATGACGATCATCCTTTCTTACTTTTGTATCCACTTGGTGCTTTGTAAATCTTGTTTTTTCTGTAAATTCGGCTGTGTATTGTTGCACCGATTTCGACCATTGTTCCAAAAGCATAAATTCTTCCTATAACTGTTTCATTGCTATTGTCGAACAATATTCATCCTTTAACTTGATTTTGAACTTCCTAAGTCAACATACATACCAAATTTTCTCCAGGAGTAATGATAGTATTTCCTACTAAAATGGGCCTCTCCCCGAAGTAAATTGGTAGCATATTCCACTTTATCCTCCTCGACACATTTACTTGTTTGGAGCATCTTTTATATATATATATATATATATATATATATATATATATATATATATATATATATATGTATATATATATATATATATATATATATATATATATATATATATAGAGAGAGAGAGAGAGAGAGAGAAAGAGAGAGAGAGATAGCTAGGTTCAAATGTTTCTCACATCTATTGTGTGCTAGAATGCACCAATAAAAATTTTGTAAAAATTAAATTATTATTTAATCAAATAAAGATAGATATTAAATGATTTCCATAATTATATGTATATTAAATGATATCATTAGTTATAATGAAACTAATTAAATTTGTAATTAATATCAACAATAATATTTTTTCAGAATGAATTCGCATCTAGTTTTTCATTTATGGATTCGTATTTTGTTTCATGACCCACTCACTCAAAATACAAAAGTTGCCTAAAACATGGAGAATGAGAGTGTATTCTACTAGAATGAGAGTTTATTCTAGAAGAATGAGAGTATATTTTAATAGAATGAGAGTGTATTCAAGTAGAATACACTCTTGTTCTTCATATTCCATGCAAATTTGTTGTATTTTTAGTGAGCGGGTCCATAAACAAAACACAAACCCATACATGAAAACGTAGATGCGAATTCTTTCTGAAAGAATGTTACTGCAGACATTAATGACGAATTTAATTACTTTCCATAAAAAAGAGAATTATAATTATGGATATTATTTAATATATATACAATTATGGAAATCATTTAATATCTATCTTTATTTAATTAAATAATTATTTAATCTTACTAAATTCCAATTGGTGCATTCTAGTACACAATAAATGTAAGAAACACATGATCCTAGCCCTATATATATATATATATATATATATATATATATATATATATATATATATATATATATATATATATATATAAGCCATATCATAGTTGCCACCGGATCATCAGCTCCCGAGAACTCTGTGGGTTTTCAATCAAGAAAATCTTTATATGTACAAACACTTTTCTTTTCTGACATAGTATCTTTCGCAGCTCAACCTTTCGAATCCAACGGTGAGTCACACTAAAAGTAAAGAGTAAATTACAAATTTCGTATCCAAGGTTATGTTGTCTCCAAGGTTATTGTTTATTTATATTGTTGTATACAAACGAGCCCACTATCACCACGCCTTCCTCCTTCCCACTACCACTCAGAGAACATCTTCATCGACAACCACTCATTATGGTGACTCGTGACCTCTCCCTTACACTGGTAAATGAAACCCCTAACCGTTGTGAAACCCTTCTGCCAGTAAAACCCCTTCCATTAGAGAAACCACATCTTCCTCTTTCCATTCGTCTCCAATTAAAACCCCTTACATCAGTGATGTTTGTTGTGAATAAAAATCAGAATGTGGTAGTATATCGGTGCCACAATCGAGAGCCTCTCATGTACCATCAAGTTGAAAGGCTTTTATGTTTTTGTCTATTCGAGTTCATATAGAAAATAAGATCTTGTTGCAGGGAAGTAACCTTTATCCCTTCACCTCGCCTTAGGCTATAAGGAGTGGTCACCACTTGACCACACCAAAAGTGTTCCCACCTCATCTCTACATCACCACTACTTCCCCACTACATACCTAGGAAATGGTCACCACTCAGCATAACCTTACTAAACTTGTACTATGTATATTAATGTGTTGTACATTTAAGTGAGATAAAAAAGAAGCGATAGATAGACAAAGAGAACCGTGGTCATCCGTAGTTTAAACTACGACCAAGCCCACCACGCCACCCTTAGGTTGGTGTTTACTATAATGCGCACAACGCACACGATCACACCTCCACTCCGGAAGGACTTATAACATCTTCTATCATAGTTGGTGAAAAAAATATTATATCTACTTAGGCCATGAGGAATACCCACCACTTGGCCATTAAAAACCCAAAAAAATGTAATGTCACCTAAACGTCAATGCATCACTCCTACCACATCATTTTCTAGTTGGTATACTCACCACACCACATTATCAAAACATTTTATTTACATTTTTTAGTTAAGTAAATAACTTAGTTAATGAACTAAATTAAATAAAAGTACTACATTTTCATTAAAATAAAAACATTACATAAGTTAAAATACTTAAAAAAATCAAACATAAAAAATTACATTGATTTAAATAAAGGGAAATTACTTGGTATCAAATTTTATTTTCATTTTCAAAACCATCTCGGAGAACTCGTATCTCACACCAAGCACTGATATAAAGAAAATGTTTATGGTTAAGTTGAGATTTTTAGTATTGTTTCAGCGTCACATCGACACCTTGGAGTCGTTAATCCTATTTGGATGTGTGTTTTTGAGTTCTTTGTAAATGCGGTTGAAGTCAATTATTTTTAACCACATAACGCATCATTTGACGAAAGTTCATCAAGATCCCGATAAAACACCTTCTCCCATATATTGTTGTGAAAGTGGTTTCAAATAGATTGCCTAAAGGTTTCTCTTATATAGAGGGGGTCGTTGGATACCGAGATCCAAGCACAAGCTAACACAATTTCTTCATTTTCCTCCCTGGGTTTGAAAATTTGGTGGTTGTGGAAATTGTTTCATCGTAGTGGGTTTGAAAGTTTGATGGTTGTTTGGTTTGTATGGTAAAGGAAGAAATAAATGGTATGAAAAGTTATAGTAAAATGGTTAGTATTTATAGGAATGATGGATTGGTTAATTTTAATGGTTTTTTTTTAATATATATGTGTTCATAGTCAAACAAATCAATTGCCCAAAATCTTTTGATTGGTCGTTGCCTCCGATGCCATTTACCATGATGTGTTACGACCGTGTCACCAGGGCTGGTGTGCATAATCGTGTCCAATGCACCATGTAATCCACGAGCATCTCCGTGGTCTGTATACCAATCAACCTCAGATGGATTTAAGGCTTACTTGTTACACTTTAGAGTAAATTATACGAATCGTCCCTGGTGCAGGTGTCAAAATGCACGTTCAGTCATTATTTTCAAAATTAACTCAGACTGTCCATCGTTTGATTAAAAGTTGCATGTTTCATCCAGCGTTAGTTTAAATTTGCACGTTTCATTCCTTACGAGACATGAAATGACTATAATGCCCTTCTCAATTTATTTTTCATTTTTTTTATATTTCTGCCTATTTTTAATTATTCATTTTTTTTATTAAATTCAATATATATTTCTCTTCTGCTTTGCTAGAGAAAACTTAAGCACCACCACCGGAAAAATGGAGCACCATCGGAAACCCTCTTAACTACCGCCACTGACCACCACCACATTTCCTTTCATTTGTTCACGTCCGACAAGTACCACCTCCGCCGGGGATGTGGAACACCGTCGGAAAAATGGAAATATACAGAAAAGTCCCAAATTTTTGGGAAAAGTTTCAATAATGTCCTAAAAGTTTTTTTTAAAAGAAAAGTCTTGATTATTTAACTTTTTGCCCAAATTAACAAAAAAGTCATTTTTTTATATTTGAACAAAAAATGACAGATTATATGATTTTCTCAAAATAATGAGACTTTTCTATTCAAAAAAACTTTTTTAGGACTTTTTTGAAACTTTTCCCAAAAGTTTGAGATTTTTCTATAGATTTCCCTCAGAAAAAACATCACTACTGTCGGTTTCTCTCTCTCTCTCTCTCTCTCACATCTGATTTTCTCGTGCAACCCTTGTGCATTCATTGTCATCTGTTTCCTCAATCTTCTTCCCAAACAGAGTAGAGAAACACAAAACACACACACACACACCTTGTGTGTTTCTGCTGATAAGATACAGAGAGAGAGAGAGAGAGAGAGAGAGAGAGAAAATGAGAGATCACCATCACCACCTGTGCGCTAGGGTTTTGAGAAAGAGGGGAGATATAATTACGAAAGTAGATCAGCAGGAGATGTGTGGTTTCAGATCTAGCATTTTTGGGTTTTCATGATGGATTTCACTTTGGGGTTTTCATGATGGATTTCACTTTGGGGCTTTCAGATCGAGCATCACCACCACCAGTAATCGGAGGTGGTGAGACGAGTTTGGAATCTGCAAATCCGATAACGGTGATGCATCAGAACGTGCGTCAAGCAGCGGTGACACATTAGAGCAAAGTCACCTCCTCTCGATCTTCTTTTGTAATGGGAGAATCCATCACCAGAAAGATATGGAGATCACATCTCATATCTTTCATTCTCCTCTCGAATCCTTCAAGATATTTGCAAATCTGAATCTGTATTTGAAGTTCATGAAGTTGAAGTTGAAAACTTTCTTGAAGTTAAAAGCTGAAATCGTTGCACTTTTTAAAGATCTGTGATGGTGGAGATAGGATCGTCGGATAAGTATAAGGGGGTCACCGATTTTGGTCTGGGTGGTTCGAAGAAATGGGGGGAGGGAGACGAAGTGCTTAGGGAGTTAGGTTTTACAACATATTTCTTTTATTAAAGATAATAAATAAATATTTTTTTATAATAAACAAATCAATAAATAATATATAAATAACAAATAAGTAGAAAACAAATAAATAAATAAATAAATAAGGACAAAATTGTCTTTTTATGTCCGGATAGATGAAACGTGCAACTTTTAACCAAACAAGGGACAGTCCGAATTAATTTTTGAAAATAAGGACTGAACGCGTATTTTAGTACCTGTATGAGGGACGATTCATGTAATTTACTCTACTCTTTAATTCGTATTACAAGTCAAATATGATAATAAATAATTAAACAAAATTATAGACATGTACTCTTTGGTGGGGACAAACACATAAGGTAGGATAGGGAAGAATTGGGCACTAGTGGTCAGGAGAATGGAGATGGGTGGGTGAGTGAGTGGTGGTTTTGTAATTGGCTGCAAGGGTGGGCGGTGGTGGGGCTTGTACTTAACACTGAAAGGTGTTGCTGCCTTGCTCGTTTTTCCACTATTGACAGATCCTTTCCGTGGAAATCAAAGGCTTGTTTTCAATTATTTGTGAATACATTGCACTCTTTGTTAAATTTTGTGATGGTAAGAATTTGAGTAATGGGTAGCGAGGGTAGTCTGGTAAATATTTGTTTCAACGGAAATAAACGTGATAAAAAGAGAATTTAAAGACGCCTAGGGTTACATTTGAAAAAACTAAACTTGTTTAAAAAAACCATATAACTACAAGGGCCAAATTTGTAATTTACTCAAAAGCAGTATAACGTAGATTAAATTTTCAGGAATATGATTCCTTGAATCCTTTCGAGCTTATTGGGTTATCCAATTGGCTGACATGTCACCACTCACCACATGCCATATTGGACGACTCAAAGCGTTGGTTTCATCAACGTGGATATACTCAAAATCCACGCTCCGATGCGCGTATGCAAATTACAATGTCACTTTTCCTCTTTTGTTATTCTCTTTCTTTAGTTTTAATAAAGAGAAAGTCTCCTTTCCTTGGATCCCCATAGTTATTCTCCCAAAAAATATATATATATATATATATATAAATGACAAGTTATGACCGTGATTAGTCTGGTAAATATTTTTATAATAAATAGTTATTAGTAAAATTTTGTTACTTCTATTTTCTCAAAAAGTCATTATATGATTAATTAGTCCAACTAATTTATATTATTATATTACGCTTATTGTAAAAACATATAATTAACCCAAATGGGTGACCTAATGTTAAGGCACTCATACTTGTTGGTACAAAAATTATTAGATTTTATCTCGGACTCTCACTAATGGCATCTATAATAGTAAAAACCATTACTAAACTTTTCTTTTGATGATTAAAAAATGACCATCATAGAGTGAGTTTTTTTAATTCAGATCATTTATGCAATTGACTATAATTTCACAAATAGGCCCATTTCGGCATAGTTTTAGATTCTCATTAACAACATGAAAAGCATCTTCTATGACAAAAAAGAATATTTGGATTTAAACTAACAATTTGAGAAAAAAAAATACAAATGTTTAGACAACTTCAGAATTCAATGAACAAATTTGAAATTTTTTAAAAATTACTATGTTTTTGTTTATTAAAATGTAACCAAAAGTTAAAGAATCATAGCGAGAATAACTAATTTATAATTCAAATATATTAACGATGTCATTTAGTCGAAAAACAATGAAACTAAACATTTTGTTTCTTTATAAGAGGTTGGGCTATGAGTTTTATTATAGCAGAGACATGTTGGTATTTTTGGATTATGAATTGAAATGTTACCATATGCATGCCCCTCTACATATTTACATTAAACATTTTGGATTTAATGGAGATAGGAGGATGACATGCATATATTAGACTCTAACATTGAAACTCATAATCCAAAAATACCAACATATTTACCCTATAATAAAACTCATATCTCAACCTCTTTATAGGTCCTATATTTTTTTTAATTTATATCATTTTTTTTCTTTAAACAAAAAATATATTTTAAATTATGTTAATTAACTAAATAATATATACGAATTTCTCATATATATATATATATATATATATATATATATATATATATACTAGGTGTACACCCGCGCAAAGCGGCGGCGACAATTATTATTGTTTCGATGAATGGTTTTTTTTATTCAGAAAATGTTATTTGACGGTTTTAATGGCTATAAATTTTCTGGCTCATATGTTGGAAAAATTTTATGCCCAACCTTTGGGCAAACATCATGCCCATGTTAAAAAGAAAAAAAAAATTAATTGATGTTTTCTTCCTTAAATATTTTCATTGATTATTTTTTTACCATAATTAGTTTTTGTTCATAAAAAGATGAGTGATTTGTGTATAAAAAATTTATACATTAAGTTATCAAGTTTGTACCTCTTAAATTTCAAGAAAAGTTAAATATGCTTTATAATATAGTTAATATAAACATATATATATATATATATATATATATATATATATATATATATATATATATATATATATATATATATAATTTCATATACCTCATTTTCTATAGTAATATTTTTACAACGGTTTATATATTAATGTTTATTTTCGTTTAATTCTATATTATTTATATTGTTCCAAATGCAATTAAAAATCTTATACACACATTATATATATATATATATATATATATATATATATATATATATATATATATATATATATATATATATATATATATATATATATATATATATATATATATATATAGAGAGAGAGAGAGAGAGAAAACATCATAAATGGTCCTTGTGGTTTCCCAAATCTGAAGTTTAATACTCGTGGTTTAAAAACGTCATAGATGGTCCCTGTGCTTTCAAAACTTTTGATGTTTGGTCCTTTTTGCTAACTCCGTTAACTTTCCACCGTTAAATGAAGGGTATTTTTGTCATTTAACTATCCAGGGACCTTTTATGAGGTTTTCTTTTCTTTTCTTTTTTTTTAAATTAAATTTAATATCCAAGGTCTCTCTCTCTCTCTCTCTCTCTCTCTCTCTCTCTCTCTCTCTCTCTCTCTCTCTCTCTCTCTCTCTCTCTCTCTCTGAAGCCTTAAATGGAAAAACCCACCACCATAAATTATCACCTTACACCATCACCACTCTTCCATAAATTTCACTATTGAGCACCCACCAACTATCGAGCCTACAGATGGTATTCTCCACCCCATTAAACCTGCAGAAAGTTAAGTTCAGAAGGAAGCCATTATTGTTCGTTTGTTTTACTGATACACACCAGAAAGTGAGGGGTGGGGGTGAGAGCACACATGTGAAAGAGAAAGAGCTAAGGGTTGTTGGTCGTTTTTTCAACTACAGGGAACCATTGGATCGTCACCACCATTAACCCATCAAGACCCTCTACACTATTGTTAAATTTATGAACCCTAAATCACAAATCATCACCCTCCATCTTTCATCTTCTAATATGAATTCAAGCTGTGGGTTTCATCAGGTGGATTCCTTGAAATAAAATATGAAGTTGTATGTCTTTGTGTGTTTTCATTTCTAAAATCAACGTGGGTGTGTTTTCCTTTACTGAAATCGACAAAATCAGGTATTAATGGTGTATTTACATCATATCTAAAAGATTTAGATGTCGATTTTGGACCAACAACCGATGATATCATCTCTACCTCCTCTTCTTCTTCCTCTTGACTACTGTGTTCTTCCGATTCAGATTCCGGTAGGCTATAGAAAGACAAGTCATCACTGTTACCAACACTTCTTTCCTCATCTGTTTCGTTTTCTAAAGGCCGCTCACGACTTCTTCATCAAAAACTATGGAGTTTTGACATGAACTTGTTGGACTAGTCTGAAAAAACGAGAGCTGTTCGTCATCACCGGTTATATCTGCAATTACAGAAGTTTCTTCGATGAAGAGTTCGAGTTCTTGAAAGAGGAATCAAGATGCTTTAATTCAATCCTGGAGGTGTTAATTCAATGATTCAAGTCACCGATCTTAAAGATATGCCCAAAAGAGAGCTTTATGTTGCTTCAAATCACATCCTTTGTGTGTGTATGTGCGATGTGTTATAATTTTTCGGAGAGTTATAAGAGATAGAAGAGGAAACACGAAGAATTTGTGTTGCTTTAAATCACATCCTTTGTGTGTGTATGTGTGATGTGTTATAATTTTTCGGAGAGTTATAAGAGATAGAAGAGGAAACACGAAGAAGATGAAGTAAAAGTATATAGGTGGGTATACAATATGTGTGTGTGGAGAGAGAGAAAGAGAGAGAGAGAGAGAGAGAGATAGAGAGAGAGCCCTCTTATTTAAGATAATGGCGGTGGTGAAGGGTATGTGGTGGTTTGGTAGGGGGAAGTTATCGGAGGAGGTGGGAACCGGAAACGCCAATGGTTGGAGGTTGGGTTCACCAGCAGTGAATCGATGGATGATTAGATTAGGAAGCAAGGATCGATGAAGGTGAATGGTTAGACTGGGGAAGAGAGAGACCTTGGATATTAAATTTAATTTAAAAAAATAAAAGAAAAGAAAACCTCATAAAAGGTCCCTGGATAGTTAAATGACAAAAATACCCTTCATTTAACGGTGGAAAGCTAACGGAGTTAGCAAAAATGACCGAACATCAAAAGTTTTGAAAGCACAGGGACCATCTATGACGTTTTTAAACCACGAGGATTAAACTTCAGATTTGGGGAAACCACAGCGACCATTTATGATGTTTTTTCATATATATATATATATATATATATATATATATATATATATATATATATATATATATATATATATATATAGAGAGAGAGAGAGAGAGAGAGCTAGGTTCAAATGTTTTTATCAACTATTGTGTGCCTAAATGCACCAATGAGAATTCAAGAAATAATAAATAATTAAATAAATCATTAAAGGGTATTTTGGACCTTTTGTACTTTTAATTAAGGAAATCATTTAATTGAAATCATTCAATTAAGGAAATAAACTAATCATTCAATTAAGGAAATAAACTAAATATATTTGACCTAGTTATGTTTGTGGCCGAACACTTCATCATCGGCATCAACACCATCACCATCACCGATTCTGCTTCTTCTTCTACAATCGACGGATCCAAAAGGGAGCACATACTCTCGTCTCGCAATCGATGATGGACTCTGGGGTCGATGAGGCTGAAGAAGGGGATGCGTAGGAGTAGTGGCGCTGCTGTGGGGTCCGTGAACGCGAATGAGAAGCGATGAGCGAACGGTGAGGAAATCCCGGCGATTTCAGGTACTTGGACGGAGGTATGCTCCGGCAGCCTCCTGTTCTTCTTTCTCTGGTCCGGTAATCCAACAACTAGGGGATATAACTGGAAATTATTTTATCTCGATTTTGATTCAAGATCGAGATTGTGTTCATCATCTTATTAAATTCAATTTATTCAATGGTTTATTTCTGTTCGATTGAAGAAATATTCTAATACAACTTGCACTTCACAGTCATAAGTTGGATTTTGTTTCGAAAAAGTCAAAATTGGTGTTTATATTTCTAAATCGATAATGTAAATTTGTGTTTGTTTCTTGAATTCATGATTGGGAATGAATGCAGATGTGTGTTGATGATTCAATCACAGCTCTTGAATTCTGTATTCAATCACAGCTCTTGAATTATGTAATGTATTCTATTAGAATTTATTTTATATAAATGTATTCTGTTAGAATGTTTGAGAATAATTGTCAACAACAAGTATATTTGTGTATCTGGTAATGAATTTGTGATACTTTATGGTTGACTTTATAGTCTCTACTACATTTTTTCAGAATTTATAGTTTTTATTTTCTACTATATTCAGTCAAACTTTATAGTCTTTAATACATTCTGTCAGAATTTATAGTTTTTATTCTCTTAGAATGCATTGAATTTTTTAATTTTTGAAACTTGATTATGTTTTCTTTGTGGATTTAGGTTTTGAAGAGGCTAACATTGATGTGGAGAAGGAAGAAAACATAGAGAACGAGAGTGTATTATACCAGAATGTGTTATGTTACAATGTATAAAGTGTTGCTAAAAAATAATATTCTCTCAGAATAGATTAGTGTTTTTGTTAGATTTTGATGTTTTTTTTCTTTTTTCTTTCAGAATGTTGTTATTATTCAATGAATCACAATCATACAATGTAATTATTTGGTATATTATTAGTTCAAGAATTGATTTTGTGTATTCTTTTCAGAATGTATTTACTAGTTTATGGTTGGCATTCTGTCATTCTGACAGAATAAAATCGAAAAATATATTTACTAGTTTATGGTTAATATTCTATCATTCTGACAGAATAAAATCGGATTTTTAATTTTGAATTAATTTAAAATATTCAGATTTTTAAAAATAAAGGAATTAATTATCCCTAAAAATCCGAAAATTTCCTTTTTTAATATAGGTTAATTAACTAAAATGCCCTTATGCTGAAATTTGTGTGATTATATGGTATATGTTATCATATTCTACTATCATAGACCCTCAGATCATGACCTTTGATTATATTCTATCCGATGGTTCAGATTTGTGCATTCTGGCACACAATAGTTACTAAAAACAAAATAATATAACCTTTTATATATATATATATATATATATATATATATATGAACATTTTAATATAAAAGAAAAAAATAATTACTTGATAGAGTTGGCTTGTAGCTCCACAAGCTTGTGATTTTCAAAACGAAAAACTTGGATTTCAAAGAGGTCCAAAATAGAAAATTGAACTTTTTCAAACTAAAAATCTTTTGAAGCGTCAAGCAGCTATTTTTTGGTCACTCTGAACTAAATGATGTCCTTTTTTGAGGTGGTGTTTGAAGACTTTAAGTTTGGCATATTTCTAAAATAACATATTTTGGTTAGATAAAATGAAATAATGAAAAAAGAAAATGGCAATGATAACAAGATGGACAAAGATAATGGGATAAATTGTTATATTTTATGATAATGATTGGTCGACATCTACGAATGAAATAAACTTTATATGATTTTTCAATATATGTTTTTAACTTGATTATATATATATATATATATATATATATATATATATATATATATATATATATATATATATATATATATATATTGTTTAATTGTTATTAATGGTTTTCTTGTTTAACCTCATTAAAATCCGAATATGATTATTTCAACAAATATGTTTTAGTTAATTAAACAAAATGATTTAATTAAAGTAATATACTTTTTAAAATATTTTATTATTAATTATTATTTAAATTAGTATAAGTGATATTACAATATTTTGCATCATTAAATGGTATGAAAAGAGCTGTTAAAAAAACGGTATGAAAAGAGTTGTTCAAAAAACAAAATGGTATGAAAAGAAACAAATATCGAGCAAGAAATAAATACTAGTTTTTTAGCGGGAAATACATGCTAGTAATAGTATGAAAGAATATTTAATTCAAGAATGATCTTTTTTATTTTTTCTGATAAAAAATATATATATTTTTTATTCGATAAATCATTTTATTTTATGTTATCGAATCAACCTTGCAATTTCATTCCACCAATATTTTAATTGTCATCGTACAATGAGTGAGATGACAAACGGGCAACAAGCTGTGCCGCTAAGTCTTTTTGAATGGTAAAACTAATTCTTTTAAATACTACATCCGAAAATCTAGGAGATATAACATTACTATGCATGATTCGTTGTACTCTTTTAAGAAGCTCTACCGCATCCTGTGTGAGGAAACCAAACGTATCAAATGCAAAGCTATATTTTGATATGTTATCGTACCAAAATTTTGATGTATTTAAACGTCACGGGCCTCTTTATTCTTAAAGCCATATTTTCAGGATAATAAATAAAAAATTGGTTTAATATATCCATTAAAAAACAAAAAAAATAAATAAATAATAAAAAAAATAAAAAGGTTCAGTTGATTAACCAAATGCCAGCAATGAATGTGCTAATAAAAGTCTCTAAAATAGGAAACAAAAAGAGATAGGCCGCATGTGATGGTAAGGAATCCCTAGAGACTGTGGGAGCCATGCGACTTGTATTTGTCATAAACTTTTAATATTCTTATTCAAAGACTAAAATTATATAGAATAAAATATACCTTTGGTGCATGTATTATATGAAAAGTTTTCAATTTAATGCATAAGGATGTACATTTTTTATAAAATCAAATTGCCCAATTGAACTATTTAGATATGATTATTTGGTTCAGATATTCATATTTTTATATTTGACACTATTTGATTATTTTGTAAGTCCAGCCCTAGTGCAAAGTTTGAATGTTTCATATCGTTGAACCTCTACCTAAGCTAAAAAGAAACTACCGTAAAAGAATCAATTTCTTTGGGGAAAGTTAGGGTTTGGATAGAGATTGAAGCAAGCTAGTAGAAATGGTTGATTTATGTATAATTTATGATACTAATGGATACTTTAAAGTATATTAACATGTAATTTGATCTTGGAACGTCATGGATGAGTCAAATTCATGTTAGAGTCGTTTGATAGTTGTTAACTTGGTTAGAGTTGATTGAGTTAGAAGTTCTGACTGGGTTAACTTTTGACTGAAACTTATTGTTTGTTTTTGCATCTAACTGATACTGCAAAATGACTATATTATTATCAGACATTTTTTTTAATAAATCATTTATGATTTACCATTTAATTATACTAAACGTCATACATCATTGTCAATTTAAGAATTCATAAACAAAAGAACATTTTTCCTTAGACTCCTCACTTTGTATAACACGCTGCTCATTGGAGTGATCCTTTTTTTCTTTGGCAAATGCTTAAAATACGTACAATCTTAATGTGACGTACAACAATCTTTATAACTTCTACTAGTTTCCAAAGCTCATAATCTTCTGAATCTTCATTTATCATAAAACCAAGTCATGATCAAACCAACAATCTTTAATGAAACATCCCTAAAATATGGTCCAACATTTTCATTTTTATTTATAACAAAACCATAGTAATCCAATCATCTCATAAAATATAAGTGTAATAGCTCAAAATATCATGTCAAAACACAGTATCCAAATCACAATCAAAATATCAGAATGAATCCTCCCAGGCTAAAAACTGTGGTATGTGTCATGCAGTCATCCCGAACTCTTCCCCTTACTAGCGGAAGTACATGAAACAAAACTAAAAACTGTAAGCACGAAGCTTAGTGAGTCTCCCCAAACTGCCGCATACCATACACATAATCACAAATAACATACATCGGACACTGCCCGACATCGGGCCCCGCCCGACATCAAACCGCATCTGACATCGGGCCCCACCCGGGATCGAGCAAAACTCGGCATACATATGAGCATAACTACTAATACACATAACATAAGCATAACCACTTAACTATAGACATATACACATTCCTCGGGCCCTGCCCGTCATCGGACCGAAATCCGGAAACATATAAACATTCATCGGGAACCGCCCCGGCATCAGATCGTAGTCTGGAAACATACAAACACATACACATACAAGAATCACAAAGACATCAAGCATACTAACATTCATTGGGTACCGTCCCGGCATCGGATCAAAATCCGGAAAAAAATATAAATCTACATCGGGCCCCGCCTGGCATCGGACCTTAATCCGGACATACATAAACGGGCTGACCTTGGTGCCTTCGACCCGTTCCTACTGGAGGAAAACTCACCTCGTAAGCTAGCTATGAAATCTCGTGTGAGGAATCTCTGACGGATGCTCCAACGACTCCATGGCTATCATTATCACAATAATACTTAGTCAAAATCTGATAATCCTTCTTAGGGTAAAATGACCATTTTACCCCTGGTCAATGTCAACGTTCTGGGTTGACTCAACTCGCCGAGTTCTATAAATCAGAAACCCTGAAATCGCAATCCAACTCGTCGAGTCACCCCCCTGACTCGCCGAGTTCCCTGGCTACTTATAGTCGCGATTTGGCGAATCAACTCGTCGAGTCCCTTCGCAGACTCGCCGAGTCCTACCCTGTACAAAATCGGTACAAAACGACCCAACTCGGCGAGTCCCTCTCTGGACTCGCCGAGTTCCTCATTCTATTTGGGCCATCTTAAAGGATTAAGCCTCTACTCTTCAGATCTAAGGTCCATACCTCATCTGCATATTGGAAATGCCCTTTTAAGGGTAAAGTTTCCAACTTTACCCGCTGCTAGTCCTTCTTAATGGGTTTAGCTCAAACCCTAGTCCTCTAGCACATAGATCTTGGTCCAAAAGCCATAATACTCCAAACAAAATCATACTAACGTAGATTTAGGCCTTAGACATCATTTGAACACGTACAGCTCCTAACTTTCCTTCCATGCATGGCCTTTTGGGGCTTAAAAGGCCATAATAACATCTTAAAGCTTGCATGGGGCTTCCATGGTCATAAAGTTTTCACATTTATGCCATGAAACCCCTTCTAGACCCCAGATCTGAAAGGTAGATCACTTGGGACGTCTAAATCCAAAGGACTAAGCTTCTTGGACCAAAAACCCCATGAAATGATAAGAAGGAGATCTAACAAGCTATTAAGCAAGGTTGAGGCTTACTTACCAGAAAATGAAGAGGATGAGATGTTGTTTCTGGATCTACAATCTTCTCTTGGAATCCTCTAGCTTCTTCTTCTTCTACAAGCTTCAAATCACACACAGTTCACTTAAAAAATGGCTCACAAACTCACACAAGGCTATAGGGTTTCGTGGATTAGGTTTTGGGACTTGGAGGCTGGAAATGAGGCCATAAAGTGGGGATTAAGATGCTTAAATAGGGTGCAAAACCCCGAAATTAGGGTTTCATCCTGACAGCCCTACTCGTCGAGTCGAGGCTCTCAACTCGTCGTGTAGGCGACTTAAATCCCGCGTCTAATCTGGTTTCTACTCGACGAGTCTGGGGCTCCCAACTCGTCGAGTAGCTCTTCAAAAATGAATAAATTATAATTAAATGCGTACCAGGAATCAGACGTTACAATTCTCCCCCACTTTTCTTGGACTTCGTCCTCGAAGTCTACTGCATCGGAAAACAACTCCGGGTAGTGCTCCCTCATTTCCTCATCGGGCTCCCAAGTCCACTCCGAGCCCTTGCGGTGCTGCCACTGCACCTTTACTAGCTCAACCCTCTTGTTCCTTAGCTCCATCGTCTTCTTATCGAGAATAGCTAACGGTCTCTCGATGTAATTCAGGTTGTCATCAACTTGAATATCCTCTAGGGGCACAATCGCTGAGTCATCCACTAGGCACTTCCGTAACAGAGAAACATGGAAAGTGTTGTGGATCTGGCTGAGCTCTGCTGGAAGATCCAAATGGTAAGCAACTCGGCCCACTCGATCCAACACCCTAAACGGATCGATGTATCTGGGGCCCAGCTTGCCTCGCTTCCTGAACCGGATGACAACTTTCCAAGGTGACACCTTCAGGAGGACCATGTCGCCCACCTGAAACTCCAAGTCTAAACGCCGCTTGTCGGCATAACTCTTCTGCCGACTCTGAGCAGTCTGGAGCCTGCTTCGGACCTGCTGGATCCTCTCAGTAGTCTTGAGTACTACTTCAATACTTCCCATGACTCTCTGACCGACCTCGCCCCAAAAAATTGGGGTCTTACACTTCTTCCCGTAGAGCATCTCGAAGAGAGGTCGATCTATGTTAGAGTGGTAGTTGTTGTTATACGAAAATTCCGCTAATGGAAGATACGTATCCCAACTGCCACCGAAATCCAATACACATGCGCATAGCATGTCCTTGAGAGTCTGAATCGTCCTCTCGCTCTGCCCATCCGTCTGAGGGTGGAAAGCGGTGCTGAAGTGGAGACAAGTACCCATCTCGTCGTGAAACCGCTTCCAAAATCTGGAAGTGAAACGAACATCCCGGTCAGACATCACCGAGACAGACACTCCATGTCGTGCCACTATCTCACACATGTAAATCTCGGCCAGCTTCTCAGCCGATATACTCTCCTGGATCGGGATAAAGTGAGCACTCTTGGTCAACCGATCCACGATGAACCATATCAAATCTACTCCACGTGCGGTCCTGGGAAGCTTGGTGATGAAGTCCATGGTGATATCTTCTCATTTCCACACGGGAATGTATAGCGGATGCATCTTGTCGTGTGGTCTCTGGTGCTCGACCTTGACCTTCCTACAGGTTAAGCACCGCTCCACATACCATGTTATGTCCCGCTTCATGCAGGGACACCAGTAATCAGGGCGAAGATCCCGATACATCTTCGTCGCCCCAGGATGGATGGAGAATCTCGACTTATGGGCCTCATCCATCAGAACATGTCGTACTCCGCCCCAGTACGAAACCCAGACCCTCCCATGCAGGTTCAACAACCCACGACTATCATAATCAAATGAGGCCACCTGGCCTATGATTCGATTGCACTTCCGACGCTCCTCCTTCAGGCCCTCAACTTGCGCCTCTCGGATCTACTCTAACAATGGAGTAATCATTTTCATCCTCAGACATATATCCTGAATCGGAGCCGACACTGCCTTGCAGCTCAGAGAATTGGCCACCACATTGGCCTTGCCCGGGTGGTAAAGGATCTCATAGTCATAATCCTTCACCACATCTAACCACCGACGCTGCCTCATGTTCAGATTCGGATGATCCATGAGGTACCTCAAACTCTTGTGGTCCGTGTAAATGGTACAACGGACCCAATAGAGGTAATGCCGCCAAATCTTGGGGGCGAAAACTACAGCCCCCAACTCTAAATCATGTGTCGTGTTGTTAGCCTCGTGAGGCTTTAACTGCCTCGAAGCGTAAGCTATCACGTGACCCCGCTGCATCAATACCGCACCCATGCCTGTGTTCGAAGCGTCACAGTAAACCACGAAGTCATCGACGCCCTCCGGAAAAGTCAAAATCGATGCCTCGCATAACCGCTGTCTGAGAGTCTCGAAGGTTGCCTGCTGCTCAGGCCCCCAATGAAATGTCACCGACTTCTTGGTCAGTCGGGTCAAAGGAACAACGATCTTGGAGAAGTCCTGGACAAATCTCTGGTAGTAACCCGCTAGACCAAGAAAACTCCAAATCTTAGTTGGAGACCTCGGAACCTCCCACTGCATCACGGCCTCTATCTTGGCCGGATCGACCAGTGTGCCTTTCTGGTTGACAAGGTGCCCCCAAAACTACACCTAGCACAACCAGAACTCATACTTGGAGAACTTTGAGAAAAGTCTCTCCCTCCTCAATGTCTCCAGCACCTCCCTCAGGTGCTTCTCATGCTGCTCCCGAGTCTTGGAATAAACCAAGATGTAATCAATGAAGACTATCACAGACCAATCTGACACCGGTCTGTACACACGGTTTGTGAGGTCCATGAATGCAGCTGGAGCATTGGTGAGCCCAAACGACATCACCACAAACTGATAGTGACCATAAAGAGTCTTGAAAGTTGTCTTCTGCATATTCTCGTCCCTGACTCGCATCTGGTGATAACCCGACCGTAGATCAATCTTGGAGAACCAAGATGTGCCCTGTAGCTAGTCAAACAAATCATCGATCCTCAGGAGGGGATAATGGTTCTTCACCGTTACCTTATTCAGTTCCCCGTAGTCTATGCACATCCGATGTGACCCGTCCGTCTTCTTCACAAACAGGATCGGGGCTTCCCATGGCGAACTACCCGGCCTGATAAATCCATTGTCTAGCAGCTATTGCAGCTGCGTAGACTACTCCTGCATCTGGGGAGGAGCCAACCTATGTGGTGCCTTGGCTATCGGAGCCGCACCAGGGACTAGGTCAATCCTGAACTCAACCTGTCTCTCCGGAGGTATCCCAGATAAATCCTCCGGCAATACATTCGGGTACTCTCGCACGACCGGTACCTCATCCACTGTCACCTTACCCTTATCCCGGGTATCCATAATATAGGCGACATACCCTGCACAACCCTGCTGAAGGTAGAGCCTCGCCCTCACCGCTAAACATAAAGTCGGTCCATGCTGTGGCCTCTCACCCTGAATCACTAACCCTCCCCCACTAGGAGTCTGAACTCTTACTACCTGCTGCTCGCAGTCGATCACTGACCCATTGGGGCTCAACTAGTCCATACCCATTATAACCTTATTCCCTCGCAGGGGAATAGGCACCAAATCCACGGAAAACTGCTCGTTGAACAACTGTAGTGGATGCACCCTCGCAACCCGAGCGGTCCTATCATCTGTTATCTTTACATCCAGTGGATAGTCTAGCTCCCCCGGAGCTCCAACAAATCACCTGCTAAGTGCAAGCGATACAAAAGATCGGGTGGCCCCCGAATCGAGCAATACCAGAGCTGATATACCGTTCACTAAGAACGATCCTATAACAAAACAAGTAAACATAAGCGATAATCAATACAAATAATCAGATAAGGATAAAATACGTACCAGTCACTACGTCGGGTGCTGCACGTGCCTCCTATGTTGTCAACTGAAAGGCCCTACTTCTCGCCACACGTGTCTCGGCCCGGCCCTACCGGCAGTCTGTAATCCTCAATGTAGCAGGAGCAGGCGCCACCACCTGTCCTGCGGCTGCTAAACTCGGACACTGGGCCATCTTATGGCCTCTCTGATTGCACTGAAAGCAAATCAGATCTGAAACTGTTGTGGTGGTGGTGGTAGCTGTACAATCCCTGCTCATGTGACCAGTTCGGCTGCACTTGAAGCAGCCCGAACTCCCCGCCTTGCACGTCCCCTTGAGCAACTTGCTGCACTTGCCACACCGGCTGCAGCCCTTCTGCCTCCTCGATCTGTGATCTGATACTTTGGGCTTCTTTCCCGAACTACCCCTCTGAACCCCATCTGGTTTCCTCTTCCTCTCCATCTCCAGATGCAGCTCCCTTTCCCGACCCCTAGCAATCATATCCTCCAGCGTATTGTAGCTGGATCAGCTCACAAACTGGCGGATATCACTCCGCAGCATCTCATGATATTGATTCTTTTTCATCTCCTCGTCCGCCACATACTGCGGAACGAGAAGGGCCCTCTCCCTGAACTTAGCGGTGATCTCGACCACCGTCTCTGTAGTCTGCTGGAGGTCCTGGAACTCCTTCGCAAGCTGTTGCACCTCTATCACAGGTGAAAACTCGGCCCTGAACCTGGCCGAGAAATCAGTCCAGGTCATCGCATCGGTAGCGGCATCATCTCCAATAGCACTCCCAACCTCCTCCCACCAATCTTGTACCCTGTCCTTCAGGAGGCAGGAAGCGAGTCGAACCTTGTCCTCCTCGAGACATCTGCTAGTACGGAAAGCGTTGGCGACATCCGCCAACCATCTGCTGCTAGCAATGGGGTCCCAAACCCCATGATAGTCGGGAGCTCCACGGGCTCTGAACTCCCTGAATGTCGGTGTGTGTAACCCCATCATGGCCGCCACCTCAGTGCGGAATGCACTCAGCCTCTCATCCAACAGCTCCATGATACCCTCCTTGATCTTACCAAAGATCACAGGAGTCTGGTCTACAATGCTGCGCGTGATCTCAGATGAGATGAACTCCCTCATCTGGTCATCTAGCTGCCCGACTCCAGAGCCCGAGTCCGATCCCTCACCAGTGCCTGAAGTGCCGACTGGCCTAGTGCGTAGCGTCACCATACTGAAAATACACCATAACAAACATCAATATACACATCATAACTCGAGAGACCTCACATACTACAAGTTCCCTCCATTCCTCTTAGCCTTCCTTGGTTCGAGTACGGATCCTCTGCTTTCAGTAGTAAGAGCCCATACTGTTGGATTTAGTGTCTAAGCCCATAACTATAATTGGGATGTACTTGACCCGATTGTAGCATGGTCCCTTTTCGGGTTGCCTTCACCAGTGCAATTTGATAGGATGGATTTTGAGAATAAGGTTATTTATGGTTTATTAATATATTACAAGTATAATATATTAATAATCATATTATTTAATTAGTATTGATCAAGAATTAATTTGGAATTAATTTTGTGGTCAAAAGAGACTAAGTAAATATATGGGGATTGATTATGTAAATCAATGATTCTTGTAGTGTGGGCAAATGATCCATGATTATGTAGATGGGCTAAACTAATCCATGGATAGTCCATGGAGGTTAAATCCATGGAGCATAAGAATGTGGAAAGTCATGGTTCATTAGGGTTTACAAAGTGTAACCCTAGCATGTGCAACACTATAAATAGAGTCCCCTAGAGCCAAAATCGGTTGCCCTATCATTCCAAGAGAGTGATACATGATTTTGAGCTTGCTAACCTATTTCTCTCAAGCCTCCTCTTGCATATGGTGTTTGTGAGCCAATAGAGTCATCACACTTGAGGTGCTCAAGCTTTCAAAGGTCAAGAACTCTACCCTACTCAAGAGGTAAGCATCCAAACTAAGTTTTATTATATAGCTTCAATTGTATGCTAGCTAGGGTGAATGCTTTGGAAAAACAAAATGCATGTATAATTAGAGAAAACATAGATCCAAAGCATTTAGGGTTGCATGTGCACCATAAGAGTGTTATAGTGCTTAAAACCCAACAGTGGTATCAGAGCCTAGGGTTGTTTTCTATTATATTTGATGCTTACTAGTTTTTCAAAGCTGAAAAGGTCGAAACTTTTGCTTCTGACTGATGGAGTCGCCGAGTCCACTGGCTGACTCACCGAGTCCACTCAGAAACAGCTCAACTCGGCGGGTCCAGTTCAAGTACTCGACGAGTTGGTGCCCCTGTGTGCATAATTTCGAGTTTCTTGGCCTGGTTTGGATTGGGAACACTACCACAAACTGTTTTGGATCATTGGAAATGTTTTTATGATATGGTAGTGCTTGTACTCATCCAACCACAAGATAATTGTCAAAGTTTTTAAAATAATTTTTGTTTTATATGATAAAAGAAGTTGCTTTTAAAATTGTTGATATGAAATTGTCTTGATTATGAGTTTAGTTAGATCATGAATTATGTGATAATTTAGTTGTTAGAAAAAATGATCTAAATGATGTTTAATGACCTCCATAACTTGTCCTCAAGTCATGGAAAATGAAAGGTCTCTTCATTAAAATCAAATTAAACTCATAGGTTATGAATGTGAAGAGTTTTGACAAGTTTCAAAACTTGCCCTCAAGTTTTGGAATTTGCAAAGTCTCATTAAATGAAACTTTAATTCCAAACCCTAGAGTTTTAAAAGTTAAAATTCAACCCTTATACTTTATAATATTATAAGTTTAATTATATATATATATATATATATATATATATATATATATATATATATATATATATATATATATATATATAAGAACAAGTCAGTCTTACTGTTAGTAGGCCTCATTCACGAAGTCGGTCTATAAGAGGGGTATAAGGTTACTGCCTATAAAATGGCAGTTTAATGGGTGTCCACTCTCACCCACCGCTTCCTTGACTGGTGGAGGGTCGTTAGCCGAATGGGTAGGATAGGACATTAATTCTCCCTCATTAAAAGTATAATGATAAATATAAAGTAACTAAAATTTTATTAAATTCCCAATCTTAGTTACTTTAGGAAAATGTGAAATGGTGCTAATCCATGAAATTACACTTTGCACCTTGTTAAGTCGTTAGTGGAGCGTGTGTGGTTAACCGTCACACTAATCTGGGACTGACAATGTGTGACAAAGGGTAGCTTGATGTTAATCATAGATCGATGGAGCATGTGTGGTTAACCGTCACATTGATTAGGTGATTTGTAACATTGAGTATACCAAGCTAGTTTGCATGGTTATTCACACCTTGTTTGTGATCCTCAACATCCCATTCACAAACTTGAAGGGGCACAATCAAGATTTAAACATGCCTTTGATAAGTTCAATGAATCTCAAAGATCTAGTAATTTCAAACCAATTAAAACTTAATAATCTATTTCGTTTTCTATGGTGGAAATTGGTAAATCGACATTTACCTACCTTCAATTGTTTTACAATTGGATCACGACATCCCTCTTCGCAATAGTAAAATATTGTGTTGGGTTCCAGCCTTAATATTTCGTTTTGGGTGTTATATTAAGGACTTAAATCAACTAACTTGAATTTCTCCCTTGTAGATGTCTAGTTCAGATGTAACGCCCGTAGATCCGGGCTAGTCAATTTAAAGACAATAAGCGTCAAAAAATGACTTTTTGGTGGAAGATTATTTAGAAGGATTAATCTTAACCAACTGGTAGTATATGTTACAAGGGTTCCGTACTTATAAAGAACACGGAAATCCGAGTTATAACGAAGAAGTTATGGCCCGTCGAAGTTTCGCAACGGAACCGGCAAGACACCGGTAAACGTAAATGGTGAATTTACGATAGAGCGATATTTAGCCTTAGTGATCTAAACGAAAGTCGTAGTGTTCGTTAAATCGAGAGCGTCCATAAAAAGAACGTCCAAATCTGACTTCGTATGAGGAAGTTATGATTTTTCTAAGTTTCAGCTTAGCAGTAGACAGCTAAAAACTCGAATTTTAGATCGAGTGATTTTTAGCCGACACAACCTAAACGAGAATCGAAGATCTCGTTAATAGTAGCATAACGATAAAAAGACAGACGAAAACGGACGTCAGATGAAGAAGTTATGAATATTTAACAGATTTTCCTGTCCCGGTCTGTTAAAAATAATAATATTAAAAATAAATTCAAAATTAGCCAACGAAGTCTAAACAAAATTTGTAGAGCATAATGTTTCCTACGCGTGCATATAACGAACGTCAAAAACGGAGCCCGTATGCCAAAGTTATGGATTTTAGAAGTTCGGGGCACAAAAATCAAGAAAAGTCCGAAATCCGAGGAATTTCGCATGGGTGGTGTTCGGCCACGTCACCCTTGCCTCGCTGCTAACCCGTGTCCGATGCTGATGACGAGTCCGAAGTGTGGCCCAGTCAGAGACCGACGCGTGTCACATACGTGGCCTGTCCGAAGCGAGCCACGTCTCGCCTACAAGCTTCCGATGCGCCCTTCGCATCCGAGCCACCTCCGAGCCTCGCAGCTGCCGCGTGGAGCCTTCTTAGCCACTAAACTTCGGTCTCGCACCCTATAAATAGAGGGGTTGCAAGATATCCTGGCTAGATTTGGAAAATTGCCACTTTTCACCCCTTAAACAATATTTTTATCATTTTGACTTTCCCCGAAGCCCCGGTATCATTTTCAACACTCGAAACACGTCTCGAAGTGCCCGAAGACCCGGAAAAAATTATCTTTTCGGTTTTGAAGCTCCACCCTCACAGGGCTCGGTTTTTCATTAAAGCCCCCGGTTTTATTGGAAACGATCGTTTTAAGAAACGAAGTGCTGCCCGATTATCGTCTTATCGAGTGAGTGTATAGTCACTTTCATCTTACACATAGATATGAAGTATTTTATATAAAATACGTGCTATGTGTATATGTATTGTTTGTTTATTTGAAATGATTGTTGAATGAATGATTTATACAAGTTTTAAAATGATTTAAACTGTATATATATTTTATCTACAAATATGTTGGGTATAACATGGGTAGATGGAATAGTTGGTGTGTGATAAAATGATAAGAGGCCTATTGTATAAACCCTGGCGACTATGAGACGTAGTGCCTATTGTATAAACCCTGGCAACTATGAGATGTAGTGCCTATTGTATAAACCCTGGCGACTATGAGACGTAGTGCCTATTGTATAAACCCTGGCGACTATGAGACGTAGTGCCTATTGTATAAACTCTAGCGACTATGAGACGTAGTGCCTATTGTATAAACCCTGGCGACTATGTGACGTAGTGCCTGTTGTATGAACCTTGGTAGCAATGGACTTTGGATAAATTCCTTAGGTCAATCCTGAGGAATGAATGGATGAAGGATAGTCGATTCTTAGGGTAAATCCTTAAGAAATAAGGGAGATATGGGGATGGGTAATTGGGTTGATTGTTTGATGATTGAATATAATAATTGTATTATTGTGGGTTGAAAACCCTATATGCTCACCAGTCTCCCAAGCCTGACCCACTCAGCCTTTTTATCTTACAGGTAGTGGACCCCGAGAATAGTCAGATGATGATGAGAGAATTTTTGGATTATAGGCCAGTAGTTGTAAATAACTGTTGTAAGGCTTATAATGTCTTGTTTATGCTTTTGATCTGTATCGAAACATGACATCCCGAGGTTTTTGATATAAAATGAAAATATATATTTCTTAAAGAAAGGTTTTGATAAACTTTTATCATATTTTGTTTTGGGAACAAACTCCGCAACATCTTTTGAAAGGATTACCCTGATTTTATTTTAAAAAGCATAAACGAAATCGGTCTTTTCTGGCCGTGAAATTTGGGATGTCACAGTTGGTATCAGAGCATTAGTTTAAGCGAACTAGGAATTTGTAGGATTTCTAGACTTAAACTTAGAATGCTAAGCGATGATTGTGAGACGAGTGTCTACTATATTTCAGACATGAGCACTAGTATATTTTAGGAAAGATGCCTAAAATGCTTTTATGTGCTAAATGTTATATGTTTGCCATATATGCTATTATTTGTTCGGATCTATGGTATGTTGCCGACCGGATCTGGAAAACTTATGTGTTTAGGATTCTAAGCGTTTGATACGATATTAGAACTAGCATGTAAACCTTTCGGAGTGATAAGGAGAATTTAAATGTAAATCGTGAAGAAAGATCTGAATTCACCTTATTGGGTGTATAGATCAAGAATGGCAAGAACACGAAGTGGATTTGGAAATGCAAACGGGAACAGAAATCAACCACCCGTGATTGAACAAGTACCTGTTGTAGCAGCTGCACCTGAGCCAATGACGATGGCTGGGGTACAAGCAATGATGCAGATGATGTTGGATCGCCAAATGGAGGAGAGAAGGCGATTACTCCAACAGAATCGAGAGGAAGCTACAATACCGGTTGAACAGTCCGAATTGAACGAAGGGCAGTCGGAAGGAGGGAACTACAGTGGGACCGTTGGTCAAGCCAACCCACCAATAGTTCGCCAAAACAGCCAGGATGGAAAGAACGACGGACGTGGATGCAAGTACAAGGATTTTATGGCATCCAAACCACCGTGCCTATCTGGAATCCCAAAACCAGTGGAAGTTATGGACTGGATCTCCAAGATGGAGACAATGTTTGAAAGTTGCGAGTGTAGCAACAGACAGAAGACCGCTCTTGCAATTCCTCTGTTGAAATATGGAGTATTAAGTTGGTGGAAGTTACTGGCTGGTTCGATGCCCAAGGGGGAAGCTAGCAAGATTTCGTGGGAAGAGTTCGTGGTGCAACTGAAAATGCAATACTGCTCTGAGCAGGATCTTCTGGAAATCAACAATGAGTTCCAGAATCTGAAGAAGGGGAGAATAAGCATCACCGAGTGTGCATCTAACAAAAAGGTGTGCTACGGATGTAATGAAGAAGGGCATATTTCTAGAGACTGCCCAAAGAAAAACACACCGCCACAGCCAAGGGCATTCCACATGATCCTCTATGAAGCAGAAAACAACGCGAGGATTCAAAGATGAAGGCTTCATATCAATATATAAAGTTTGTATCAGAAAGTGTAGCCTATTAGAGGCGTAGTATAGGATGAACTTGAACCTTTGTGTAATCGTTTCAAGAAATATTATGAACCCTGGTTTTGTTATCTGATGTGTTGAATGATTGTGTAATTGTTGTATGGTGACTTGGTTAACTGCGAGACAATACTTGGGACGAGTATGAGTAGGTGTGAATGGTAGTAGAGGCCTATACTACCGGAAGCACATGACTCGCACTTGGATCAGGGAAAGTCACATGTTTACCAAGAAACTAGTAATTGATTCTGTTTTATTCAAGTATGTCATTACCCTTGTTTCGGTAATGACTAGTAAGATGGTTGTTATTCCGACCCTAGTGGTCATATCAAATTGCGTCCGACTACGATGAGTTTGTTACGTGGTTTCGAGAACCGATGTAGCGTTTGACTAGAGTCAGAAGATATAAATCAATGCGATCAATTGTGTCGCACCCGTTGTTAAAAGAAGTTAGTAGGTAGAAATTCTACATGCTAAAATGTGATTATGTCACATTAGAAAATGAAGGAAGGTATATTCCATTTTGGAATTTAACTCTAAGAGACCTGAGTCTTAGCGTTGCATCATGCGATGAGAGGTCTTTAGAGCACGACCCATCAGTCTGTTACAATAGATAAAGGAAAGTATTTATCCTAAGAAGAAGAAGGAGTCCACAATAAGGACTTATTTTGTAACTTGAAGGTTATGATTGAAAGTCCAACATAATAGAAAAAGCAGATGCAAGATTGAGCATCGTCTGCAGTTAAGAAGCCCTAGAGTTAGATACTCTTTCGAGGAAACATAGAAGTTACGGTTATTACCTAGGATGAAGAGATAACATATGGAATCATTATGCAAGCCCTATTTCGTTGATGATTCCGGGACGTAATCATCCTAAGGGGGAGATAATTGTAACGCCTGTAGATCCGGGCTAGTCAATTTAAAGACAATAAGCGTAAAAAAAATGAATTTTTGGTGGAAGATTATTTAGAATGATTAATCTTAACCAACTGGTAGTATATGTTACAAGGGTTCCGTACATATAAAGAACGCCGAAATCCGAGTTATAACGAAGAAGTTATGGCCCGTCGAAGTTTCGCGACGGAACCGACACGACACCGGTAAACGTAAATGGTGAATTTATGATAGAGCAATATTTAGCCTTAGCGATCTAAACGAAAGTCGTAGTGTTCGTTAAATCGAGAGCGTCCATAAAAAAACGCCCAAATCTGACTTCGTATGAGGAAGTTATGATTTTTCTAAGTTTCAGCTTAGCAGTAGACAACTAAAAACTCGAATTTTAGATCGAGTGATTTTTAACCGACACAACCTAAACGAGAATCGAATATATCGTTAATAGTAGCATAATGATAAAAAGACAGACGAAAATGGACGTCAGATGAAGAAGTTATGAATATTTAACAGATTTTCCTGTCCCTGTCTGTTAAAAATAATAATATTAAAAATAAAGTCAAAATTAGCCGACGGAGTCTAAACGAAAGTTGTAGAGCATAATTTCGCCTACGCGTGCATATAAAGAACGTCAAAAACGGAGCCCGTATGCAAATGTTATGGATTTTAGAAGTTCGGGGCACAAAAATCAAGAAAAGTCTGAAAACCGAGGAATTTCGCATGGCTGGTGTTCGGCCACGTCACCCTCGCCTCGCTGCTGACCCGTGTCCGATGCTGATGACGAGTCCGAAGCGTGGCCCAGTCAGAGACCGACGCGTGTCGCATACGTGGCCTGTCTGAAGCGAGCCACGTCTCGCATACAAGCTTCCGACGCGCCCTTCGCATCCGAGCCACCTCCGAGCCTCGCAGCTGCCGCGTGGAGCCTTCTTAGCCACTAAACTTCGGTCTCACACCCTATAATAAGGGGGGTTGCGAGATTTCCCGGCTAGATTTGGAAAATTGCCACTTTTCACCCCTTAAACAATATTTTTATCATTTTGACTTTCCCCGAAGCCCCGGTATCATTTTCAACACCCGAAACACGTCCCGAAGTGCCCGAAGACCCGGAAAAATTTATCTTTTCGGTTTTGAAGCTCCACCCTCACAGGGCCCGATTTTTCATTAAAGCCCCCGGTTTTATTGGAAACGATCGTTTTAAGAAACGAAGTGCTGCCCGATTATCGTATTATCGAGTAAGTGTATAGTCACTTTCATCTTACACATAGATGTGAAGTATTTTATATAAAGTACGTGCTATGTGTATATATTTTGTTTGTTTATTTGAAATGATTGTTGAATGAATGATTTATACAAGTTTTAAAATGGTTTAAATTGTATATATATTTTAACTACAAATATGTTGGGTATAACTTGGGTAGATGGAATAGTTGGTGTGTGATAAAATGATGAGAGGCCTATTGTATAAACCCTGGCGACTATGAGACGTAGTGCCTATTGTATAAACCCTGGCGACTATGAGACGTAGTGCCTATTGTAGAAACCTTGGCGACTATGAGACGTAGTGCCTATTGTATAAACCCTGGCGACTATGAGACGTAGTGCCTAGTTTATAAACCCTGGCGACTATGTGACTTAGTGCCTATTGTATGAACCTTGGTAGCAATGGACTTTGGATAAATTCCTTAGGTCAATCCTGAGGAATGAATGGATGAAGGATAGTCGATTCTTAGGGTAAATCCTTAAGAAATAAGGGAGATATGGGGATGGGTAATTGGGTTGATTGTTTGATGATTGAATATAATAATTGTATTATTGTGGGTTGAAAACCCTATATGCTCACCAGTCTCCCAAGCCTGACCCACTCAGCCTTTTTATCTTACATGTAGTGGACCCCGAGAATAGTCAGATGATGATGAGAGAATTTTTGGATTATAGGCCAGTAGTTGTAAATAACTGTTGTAAGGCTTATAATGTCTTGTTTATGCTTTTGATCTGTATCGAAACATGACATCCCGAGGTTTTGATATAAAATGAAAATATATATTTCTTAAAGAAAGGTTTTGATAAACTTTTATCATGTTTTGTTTTGGGAATAAATTCCGCAACATCTTTTAAAACGATTAATTTGATTTTATTTTAAAAAGCATAAATGAAATCGGTCTTTTCTGGCCGTGAAATTTGGGATGTCACATCAGACAACTATGGTCTTACCGAATCCTTTAGAAAAAGCTTTCCACATGAAGATGAAATTCCAAAATATCATACTTCACTTCCTCCACCTCCTCCAATTATTCTCCCTGGCCCACAAGTTCGAAGACTTGAAAAGTTCAAGGTTACTCAAGCCCTATTTGCAATGAAACATCAAGATGGAAGGTCTATAGGTGCTCATGTCTTGGACATGAAACTGCATATTAACAGTCTGGTAATGTTGGGTGTCGTGTTTCCAATGAAGTTGGCTATTGACTTGGTTCTTCAGTCACTTCCAAAGTCATATAGTGAGTTCGTTAAAGATTACTATATGACAGATCGCGACATGACCCTCATTGATCTTACCTATTTACTAATTGCTGCTGAATCAGCAATGATTTGGTGCAATGGTCAAGCAAATTTGATTGGAAGATCTACCTCCCAAGCTAACATGGGCAATGACATGGACATCCCGGAAATGATTCCTTCTCCTATAGGAAGGGAATTGGCCATGGTTAAAAGTCTTGATCATAAGAGAAAGGCCAATTCTGGGATTGTCTCATGTGCCAATGCAAAAGAAGCCATTTGTTTCTACTGCCATTTGAAGGGACATTGGAAGCGAAGCTGCCCTGAATACCTGAAAGATCTAAGAGAAGGTAAAGTCAAAAAGGTTTGACTCTACTTCAGGTAAGTCCACTATCTGACTCTATTAAGTTCCTATTTGTAGATTCTTAATACATGATGTGATAAGATTACATTTTGATGTTTTGTAGGATCGAAGAAAAGAAAGGAAGCTTAAAAGTAAGAGCATGCTGAGTCTGATTGCGAAGAGATGGATTTCGATCGCATGGTTCAAAGATCAGATTTTTGAAGCTGCTGCTTAGGAGTTATGATAGATTGCTTAGGAATATGTAATAACATAGTTTTCATTTGTACTTGCATTGTAAGGAAAAGTTTTTCCACATTTTATAAATAAATAAAATTCTTATTTTATCATGTTTTATATTATATCTCCTTACAATGGCATTTGTGAATTGATGTTTGTATGTTTCTAGCAATGTTGATAATGGATTTGATTCTTTCGTTTGTGGTAGTGTCATAATTTACCAAATAAGGAAAGACTCTCATCACCTAAGTTTCAATTGGACAGAAACTTGGAATCATGCAAATTGTATTGTATGATGAATGAGAATCTTCGTCTTTGGGAAATTAAGATTAATTCCTTGTTCACATGTATATGTGAGTCAAGTGAAGGACTAGGAGATCAGGTACACTTGGTTGTGCGTTGGTCAGGTCCACCACAAAGAACGATAAGACTATTCGTCATGATTTACTAAAGTTTAGTAAATATGGTTGTGCTTACAAGATTAAGTATAATTCTGTATCATTGAAAATCTTTCAATGTACATCAGGACGAATAAGAAGAATCAAATTAGGCAGAAATATAAAAGTTTCTCCAATCTGAAAAGATGGGAGAGTACTTGAGTATCATGTTTTATGATCATCTTAAATGATTATGAAAGCCATATCACAATTTGATCCTCTAAGGATCTTAGTGCATTTGTTTGGCTAAGAAGAGGGATCAGGAATTGTTGAAATGGTTAAGTCAAATAAGATGAATCATACTTTGTTCCAAAATCAAATCTTAGAGTCATACTCCAAGATTGTATATTGAGTGATATATCAGCAAATGCAGAGTAAAATGTTTTCTACTCTTGTACATTTGAAATTGGTAAGTTGTAATGTTTTGGATAAAACAAAGATCAACTAAGACCAATTGTCAATAGTGTTTGTCTTGATAAGAAATCGCACTAACTCTTGAATATTTGTTTGTCAAGCAATGTTCTTAACAGAGAGAAACTTATATGTCAAGAGGTCAGTGGGAGTCTTAAAGATCTTGACAAGTTTCAAGAACTAATCAAGAATAAACCTATTGTTAATCACTAGCACATGACCTGAGGTTTATAACCTATCGTATTGACATATTCTTGTTTCTGTGCCCATTCCAGTTAAAGTTGACTATGCATGTGAGTTCTATGAGTTCTCAGTTGTTTGCATAAGAACTCGGAAGTAATGGTAGGCCCTTGTGCTGCCAGGTGGCAAGGAATTAAGATTGAACAAGTTCAGTTCATATGAGTTTGGATTTGTCACTAACCTTGTCTTGTCATTATGGTTTTGACAAATTCACATGGATAGGAACACATACACCATAAAAATCTAAGTGTCATAAGGTTTCTCTCAAATTCATGAAAATGATTGTGAGGAAACGCTTTCACTAAGTAGATTTTAAGGAGATAGCATTTGTGATATTTGCATTCTCAAATTCGATTATGACTACGACATCCCTCTTCACAATTCAAATTGTGAGAAATGGCAAAAAGTCTGAACATTTGAGACTTATTGCTGTAAGTTATGAAATTGTTTGGACATACATATGAGCTATCTAAGGAAAGATGTATAAGTTTGAGAAGCCATAAAAGTCTTATCGAAGCGTTTTGTATCAGAAATCTGAACTTTGGTAAGAAAGTCAACAAGTATTGATTTCTAGAAGTCCAGCTGATTTTGGATACATGTCAAAGCTAGTGGGAGCATAAGTGTTATGCCAGTAATATAATAATTATTATGCTAGTGGGAGCATAATTATTATGGTAAGTGTTGCAAGTTAGCAATGTTAATTATAGAAAACAAAGTTTTCAATTCGCAAAGTTGCAGGGTTTGAAAAAATTGTTTTGCTATAATTAAGGGAGAGGAACTTATACTTCATTTTTCAATTCTAAAAGCTTAGATTGAGATTTTTAATCAAATTAATCAAAGACATATATGAATGTTATGTTGAAAAGATTCGACATAAGGAAATTCTATGGAAATGTTAATTGCATTCTCAAAATTCGATTATGATTACGACATCCTTCTTCATAGTTCTAATTGTGAGAACATGGCAAATAGAAATATTATAGCAAAAGATTGATCAAGTATCATGTCTTTATGTAAGACATTATGAATCGTGTCCTCTATGCTTCAGATATAGGGTCGATTGCATATGCTATAATATTCACGTGTTCTAATTTTCCAAATGCCTAGGGCATTAAGAGGGAAAAAGGACTAGAACTAAATCTAACTAAAGTGGTTAAACAACTGTCAAGGACAATCTAAGTTTCGCTGAAGATTGGTTGCTTATGGATAGTTGAAAGTATAGTAATGGATGGACCATATTGAGATTATTATGAATAGACTGGATTCTATTAATAATGAGTTGTCATATGGCAAATATGGAAATGGTTCCGTAATAGGAGTTGGATATCAAGAATCTATGAGAAAGTTAGAAACTTTTATGCAAGAAAGATGTTCAAATGAATGTGCTTTGAATATGAGACTTTGAATCTATGGAATTGTCTTGCAACAATCTCCAATGGAAAGTTTTGTAATTGACAAAGTCTCTGTGACTTGTGTACAAAGTCATTACAAAAGGATCACTGCATATAAGTTTAGAATCTAACAAATTACAGTAAGTGGCAAGAACTTGGTATTCTTACACTTGCGATAAATATTTGGAATTGTGAAATGAGTATCGTTGGAAATATTTACAACTGATCTATTTCACAAAGTAAGGACCATAGGTAAACATAGTGTGCATGCTTGGAGCATGGGATAACTATTGTTTTAATTCAAGTCTTAGTTGATAAATCGAAACATTATACAATGAATAATGAGTAATCAATATGATGATTAAATAAAAGGTGTTTTATTTACACTCACAAGTTTTGGGGCCATATAGGATTAGTATTATTCTTGTGTTTCACTTTGCATGTTTTGACTTCCCGAATAATAAGATCATTCAAACTATCCACAGTCGATCATACTTTGGAAGTAGGTATGAAAGAAGACTGTCATGAGTTGGCTTGTAGATTTCTCTAAGGAGTTAGGCATAGCAACAAGTTTGCTACACCATTCATGAATAAGATTAGAGTACTGGATCAACCCACGCTCACTTTAATCACTTCATGGAATTTATCATGAGTGACCATGAGACGATAATATCATATAAGCCTTCAAACCTAGATATATGAGTTGTTGACTATGAATTAGTTGTGCATTGATGATACGAAAACGCATCAGTAACTTGATGTTATAAAACGTATCATTGTGCATGATTTAATGAGTACTTAGTACAAGCATATAATGTCGAAGTTTATCTGTTCTCTTTTATCCTAAGAGGATTAAATGTTGGGTTATGAGCATTCTAACACTCCTAAGTGTACATGCAACCCTAAATACCTTGGATCTATGTTTTCTCTATTATACATACAATTATGAATATCCAAGGTATTATCCTAATCTAGCATACAAAATAATAAATATAACAAGATAGAATACATACCTCTTTGATGTAGAATGTCTTCATGAAGCTTGAGTGCCTAGTGCCCCAAGTGTGACACCTCAAATGGTTCACACAACACCAAATACACTTGGAATAACTTGAGAGAAACTTGAACACTCCTTGAAATCGTCTAGCCCTCACACTCACACATTAGTACCCGATTTCTTGAGCCATGGGATTCTTTTATATGGTGGCTATTAGGGTTACACCATGTAACTCATAACTTTACCCATTCCTTATGCTCCATGGATTTTAACCTCCATGGAGTATCCATGGGTCACCCCATGGACTTAGTCCAACATAAGGAATCTTGGATCACAAGCCCACATATATAAGAATGAATGATTTACACAATCAACCCATATATTTAATTAGTCTCCTTTTGATCACTTAATTAATTCCAAATTAATTCTTGATCAATACTAATTAAATAACCTTATTAATATATTAGAACTTATAATATATTAACCAACCTTAAGTGTTATTTCTCTCATTATAGTCTATCCAAATGCATGATGCCATGCAACCCAAATGGACCATGCCGGGTCGGGTCAAGTCTTACCAATTATAGTTATGGACTTAGACATTAATCCAACAGTCTCCCACTTGGATAAGTCTAAAACTATTATTGCGTATGACTTCAGGAACCGATCAGCAATCGTAGCTCTCAAAAGCTTCTGTCGAACTCTGACCTTGTCGATGAACTCTGACCTTTGTCAATGACTTGTCCATTAGATAAGGGATCATATATTCCTTCATTCTAGATATCATATGGACTGAGACATGGATTATCAATCATTCTCTCTGTCCATTTGTTGTTTCCCGATTTCCGATTCATGATGACTAACTGATTGAACAAATCAAATCAGTCCTGGCTTGGCCAAGCACTCACATGTATCATCTTTAAATCATCGAGGGGCCCACAAATATCGCTTTTATCCCGAAGGTAAAAGGAATGGATAAACTTCGACTCATATGGCTTGTTCTACTACTTGTTGAATCATACACAAAGGCACGTTTTATAACATCGAGTTAACAATGCGTTTTTGTGCAATCAATGTATAACCAACTCATAGTAACAACTCATATCTCTAGGTTTGAAGAATATAAGATATTATCGTCTCATGATCACTCGTGATAAAATCCATGAAGTGATTCAAATGAGCGCGGGTTGAATCCAATACTCAGAACTTATGAGCACTCATGAGTGTTGTAGCACCACTTTGTCCACCAACCTGGACCTCTACAAACCAACCCATGACAGTCTTGATTCATATCTACTTCCAACATATGACCGACTGTGGATGGTTTGAATAACTTAATCATTCAGGAAGAGCGACTTAGTTATTCTGGAAGTCAAAACATGCAAAGTGAAACACAAGAATAAATGAATCAAATATGGTATCAAACCCTATGAATATAAATAAACACTTTTATTTATCACCATACTGATTACTCATTATTCATTGTTTCGGTTTTATCAACTTTATACTTGAATTTAAAACAATAGTTGTCCCATGCTCCAAGCATGTACACTATGTTTTCTAAACACTAGTCATGCCATACACCAAGTATGCATACTATGTTTGTCTATGATCTTTACTTTGTAAAATAGATCAATTGAACATCACTCCAATGATCCTCTTTTCACAGTCCCAAATCCTTACTGCAAATGCAAGAATTCCAAATTCATGCCATTTACTGAAATCTGTTAGATTCTAAACTTATATGCATTGATCCTCTTAATGATTATGCACAAAGTCAGAAAGACTTGACAACAATCATTACAGAGCATTCCAAAGGAGATCAGCTCCTTGGAAACATCCTTCTTTCATTAAGTTTCCTAATCTTACACAGATTGAATAATTTCTAACTTTGAAACATTTCCATATTCCATTTTGACTATCACTTCTGAACAAGAGTTGCCTCCTTACAGATTATGTCAATATGGTCCTTCCAGAATTAACATTATACTTCCAACTGTCCTTGAGCAACCAATCTTTGGTAAACCTTAGATTGTCCTCGACAATTGCTTAATCATTTTAGTCATATCCAATTCTAGATCTTTTCCCTTCATAATGCCCCAGGCATTTGGAAAATTTTAGAAAGGATGAATATAGCACATGTAATCGATCCTATATCCGACGCATATGGGACACGATTCATGATGTCTCACGTAAAGACTAAACCAGTCTTTTGCTATAATATTTCCATTTCAATTTTCCAAGTTCTCAAAATTCAGATTATGAAAAGGGATGCCGTAATCATAATCGAATTTTAGAACGCAAATAATGGACCCATATATAGAATTTCCTTATGTTGAGCCATTCCAACATGAAATTCATATATATATATATATATATATATATATATATATATATATATATCCTTGATTAAATACGATTAAAATCTCAATCTAAGCTTTTAGAATTGAAATGAAGTATAATTTCCTCTCCCTTAATTATAGCAAAACAACTTTTTCAACCCCTGCAACCTCACGAATTGAAACTTTTGTTTTCTATAATTAACATTGCTAACTTGCAACCTTTGTCATAATTATCATGCTCCCACTAACATGATGATTATTAGCATAACACTTATGCTCCCACTAGCTTTGACATGTACTCAGAAATCAGCTGACTTTCTTACCAAAGTTCAGATTTCTGATACTAGATTGTTTTGATAAAACTTTATCAAAATCATACACCTCTCTTAGATAGCTCACATGTGTGTCTAAACAATTTTAGAACTATGAAAAGGGATGCCGTAATCATAGTCTCAATTGTTTAGACCTTTGCCACTTCTCACAAGTCCATGTTAGTGTGCCGGTAAACCACACACGCTCCACTAACGACTTTGAGAATGCAAATATCACAATTGCTATCTAGCTAAAATCTACTTAGTGAAAGTGTTTCCTCACCATCATTTTCATGAATCGGAGAGAAACCTTATGACACTTAGATTTAATAGTGTATGTGTTCTTATCCATGTGAATTTGTCAAAACCATAATCACAAGACAAGGTTAGTGACAAATCCAAACTCATATTGATTAAACTTGTGCAATATTAAATTCTTGCCATTTGGCAGCTCAGGTGCCTGCCATTGCTTCCAAGTAGTTGTGCAACCAATTGAGAACTCTCAGAACTCCTATGCAAAGCCAACTTGAATAGGCACAAAAATTTCAACATGATAGGTTATAAACCTCAAGTCGTGTGCTAGTGAAGGACTTTAGGTTTTATTCTTGATTAAGTCTTGAAACTTTCAAGAGCTTTAAGACTCCCACTGTCCTCTTGACATATAAGACTCCCTTGTCAAATATTCAAGAGATAGTGCGGATTCTTTATCAACACTAACACTTTACACAATTGGCCTAAGTTGGTCTCTGTTTTATCCAAAACATCACAACTTACCAATTTCAAATGTACAAGAGTAGATACCCTTTTACTCTTACATTTGACCAGTGTTAACAAACCCTCTTTAAGATATGTCACTCAAGTTATAATCTTGGAGTATGACTCTAAGAATTGTTTTGGAACGAAGTATGACTCATCTTTTTGATTTAACCATTTCAACAATTCATGACTCATCTTCTTAGTCATAAGAATGCACTAAGATGACTTTAGAGGACCAATTGTGATATGGTATCTTAATCATTAAGATGATCATAAACATGATACTAAAGTACTCTCCCATCTTTTCATATTTGAGAAACTTTTATCTTTCTGCCATACTTTGATTCTTCTTATTCGTTCTGTCTCACATTGAAACTTCTCCAATGCTACAGACTTATACTTAAACTTATAAGTATAACCATATTTACTGAACTTAAGTAAATCATGACGAATAGTCTTCTTGATCTTTTGTGGTGGACTTGACCAGTGCATAAGAATGTGTACTCGATCCCTTAGTCCTTTCCTTATTCACATAAGGAATTAGTCTTAATTTTCCAAGCTGAAAGTTCTCATTCATCATACTATACAACTTGCATGATTCCAAGTTTCGGTCCAATTGAACCTTGGGTGATGAGAATATTTCCTTATTTGGTAATATTAGACACTACCACAACCGAAAGAATCAAATCCATTTTTCCAATATTGCTATCAATGGAATCTTATAAGCAACAACTTTTCACAAATGCCATTGTAAGGATACTTAAAATAAATAAAATCAAAACCTTTTTCTTTTATTTTAAAACTTTGCGGAAAAACTTATCCTTACAATCCATATGAAAACCTTGTTGTTATCTATTCCTAAGCAATATAAATACCATAACTCTTAAGTAATAGCCCAAAATTCTGATCACCGACCCATGCGATTGAAATCCATCTTCGCGATCAGAATCAGCATGTACTTAATAGAGTTAGACAATGGACTTTACCTGAAGTAGAGCCAAACTTATTGACTTTAACATCCTTAGGTAAATTTGGCAGCTTCGTAACCAATGCCCTTTCCTTTGGCAATAGTTACATATGGTCCCTTGATAATGGGACTATCGCAGACTTCGCCTCTCTCTTTACCATTGGGTCAACCGAGTTGACTATGGCCGATCCCTTTCCATTGGGAGGAGAGAGCTTTACTGGATATCCAATGTCATCATTGTCAATGTCCATAGCGTTTTAGGAAGTTGATCTTAGCAAATAGATAAGATCATTAAGGGTCTTGTCTTAGTCTGTTTCATAGGATTCCCAAAAGAACTCACTATGTGACTTAGAAAGTAGTTGAGCCACCAACTTTCTCAAGACTTTGACACCCAACTCTCCCGGCTTGTCAATATGTGACTACATCCCCAAGATGTGATCACACCTAGACCTTGCCTTGCCAATAGGGCTTGAGTGACCTTAAACTTTTTAGGAACTTGTGGGTTAGGGAGAATAATTGGAGGAGGTGAAAGAAGTATGATATCCATGGGACATCATCTTCATTTAGGAAAGCTTGTTTCAAGAGATTTGGGAAGATCATAAATGTCTAGACCAGACATCTTTTTGGGAGATATTCAAGATAGTTGATTTAAAGTCCTTAATATGACATCCAATATGAAATATTAAGGCTAGGACCCAACAAACTATTTTATAACTTAGAAGAGGGATGCCGTAATCCAAGCTATAAAATATTTGAAGGTAGGTGAATGACGATTCACCAATTTCCACCATGAAAAACGAAATAATTTATTAGGTTTTAATTGGATTTGAAAGTCCTAGATCTTTGAGATTCATTGAACTGTTCAAAGGCATGTTTCAATCTCGAGTGTGCCCTTTAGGTTTTGTGACTGGGATGCCGAGGATCACAAAACAAGGTGTGAATAACCATGCAAATATACTTGGTACCCTTAATATTTACCCCTTAATCAGTGTGTCGGTTAACCACACACGCTCCACCGATACTATGATAAATATTAAGTTACCCTTTGCCTACCTTGTTAAGTCCAGGTTAGTGTGCCGGTTAACCACACACGCTCCACTAACGACTTAAGCAAAGTGCAAAGTGTAATTTCATGGGTTAGCACCAAATTCACATTTTCCTAAGTAACTAAGATTGTGTATTAATAAGAGTTTAGTTACTTAGTATTTATCATTAATACTTTTAATGAAAGGAGAATTATAGTCCTTGTCCTACCCGTTCGGCTAACGACCCTCCACCAGTCAAGGAAGCGGTGGGTGAGAGTGGACACCCATTAAACTGCCATTTTATAGGCAGTAACCTTATACCCCCTTATAGACCGGCTTCGTGAATGAGGCATACTAACGGTAAGACTGACTTTACTCTTATACATATATATAAATATTATTAACTTATAATATTATAAAGTATAAGGGTTGAATTTTAACTTTTAAAATTCTAAGGGCTAACTTGGAATTAAAGTATTCATAAGTGAAAACTTTTCAAATTCCAAAACTTGAGGGCAAGTTTTGAAACTATTCAAAACTAATTAATTCCATAACTTATGAGTTTAAAGTAGTTTTAATTAAAAAATAAAATTAATTAAAAAAAACTCTTCAAGTTCCATAACTTGAGGACAAGTTATGGAAGACTTTAAACTAATTAATAAAAAAAATAACTTTTTTTTTATTGTAACTTATGGAACTAATTAAGGTTACACTTTTTTTTTTAATTTAATGAAGAGACTCTTGAACCTCCATAACTTGAGGACAAGTTATGGAGTCATAAAACCATTTAATTAGAACTAGACTCTTCATTTTGTAACCTTTGCCAACTTTTATGAGTTTTATGATTCTTAAATGTGACTTTTCATATAACTTGAGGACAAGTTACAAAAACACACTTTGGAATCAACTCTTAGATTAAAATGGATTGAAAACAACTATTTCACACAACTTTTCTATTAATCTAAGAACCTCATAAGAACAAGATAATTCAAATCATCAATCTTCAAGAAATTAGCATGAACATACAAACTAATACAAATCTTGAAATTATGACAATTATCTTAGAAATTGGATTAGCATGAACATTACCACATCAAAAACAAGTTTATAAGTCCAAAAACATCTTAGGGTAATGTTCCTAGTCCAATTCCAGCCAAAACAATCGAATATATGCATCCAACTCGATTTTTCAGCTACTTTTGCAAGTATAACAAGAAAACAAGTCTAGGCTCTGATACCACTGTTGGGTTATGAGCATTCTAACACTCCTAAGTGTACATGCAACCCTAAATACCTTGGATCTATGTTTTCTCTATTATACGTACAATTATGAACATCCAAGGTATTATCCTAATCTAGCATACAAAATAATAAATATAACAAGATAGAATACATACCTCTTTGATGTAGAATGTCTTCATGAAACTTGAGTGCCTAGTGCCCCAAGTGTGACACCTCAAATGGTTCACACAACACCAAATACACTTGGAATAACTTGAGAGAAACTTGAACACTCCTTGAAATCGTCTAGCCCTCACACTCACACATTAGTGCACGATTTCTTGAGCCATGGGATTCTTTTATATGGTGGCTATTAGGGTTACACCATGTAACTCATAACTTTACCCATTCCTTATGCTCCATGGATTTTAACCTCCATGGAGTATCCATGGGTCACCCCATGGACTTAGTCCAACATAAGGAATCTTGGATCACAAGCCCACATATATAAGAATGAATGATTTACACAATCAACCCATATATTTAATTAGTCTCCTTTTGATCACTTAATTAATTCCAAATTAATTCTTGATCAATACTAATTAAATAACCTTATTAATATATTAGAACTTATAATATATTAACCAACCTTAAGTGTTATTTCTCTCATTATAGTCTATCCAAATGCATGATGCCATGCAACCCAAATGGACCATGTCGGGTCGGGTCAAGTCTTACCAATTATAGTTATGGACTTAGACATTAATCCAACAATAGTTTCAAACATCAGAGTGTAAAACATAAAAATAGATAATACGTAAACCACAAGTGGATGCAATACAATCAATCCTAACTCTTCCCCTTGATACAAGAAGTACTTGAAACATTTATGTAACGCCTGTTCCAGGTATCATTTAATTCTCTAAGTTTTTATGGTTTTGTGCTAGGACTCGACGAGCTGGGGAGCTCCAACTCGTCGAGTAGAGATCATTTATGAGGACGCAAGATTCAGAACCTACTCGACGAGTCGGAAGGCCCCGACTCGACGAGTAGGCGTTGTAAAGGAAAACCCTAATTTTCAGGGGTTTGTACCCTATTTAAAGAACTTATGGCTCATTTTTAGCCTCTTTCATCATTCTTATAGTCCAGAGACAAACCCTAGCCGCATTTTGGTGCTTCCTTGAGTGTGTGTGAGCTTTGGAGAGTGAATCTTGTGCTTTTTGGAAGATAACTTGGAGGGTGAAGAGATTGAAGTGAGGAGAAGGCTTTGGATCCGGCATCTACTTGTTGTTAGCATCCAGTTAGAGGTAAAAAGTTGCTACCTTGATCTCTTTTTACTTAGATCTCATCTTATGGAAGAATATGGTCACTAGTGGTGCAAAAATGGTGTCATACTCGGATTTGGACTTGTCATGAGGATATGGTTCCAGATCTGGACACCTCTAGGTCTTTCATGACATCAATTTTCTTCCTTTAACTAGTTTAGGCCCTTTTCCTTATTCTAAGTCTTGTATGAACCCTAGTTTTAGTGTTTTAGCCTTGGGAGGCCTTGCATGCACGTAAAGTTTGCAACTTTACATGGTAACTACACCATAAGGGGTTGGATCTGTATGTTGGAGCCTTGGATTTCACTGGAAAGGATTGAACACAGAAAGGACTGAGGGGACTCGACGAGTTGCTTAGCCAACTCGACGAGTCGGGTAGGGTTTTCCCGCTTTTGGGATCCAGAGTGATTTCAGTGAGCTGATTAAGAGATTCCGGTCAAGAGATTTCGGTTTAGAGTTTTCGGCCCTTGGACATTAAGGAACTCGACGAGTTACTCGGGTGACTCGGTGAGTTGACTCGGGATTTCGGTTGTATGCACTCTGATGGAACTCAACGAGTTGCTTGATGCACTCGATGAGTTGGGGTCAACATGGACTGTTGACCTTGACTTTGACCAGGGTTGACTTTGAGGGTATTTTTGGTATTTCGGGATTGTGACAAGTTAATCACATGATGATTATAGGCAGTTGAGTTGGAGCTGTGCGTTGAGACTTGTTGGATCTTATCTTGTCAGTTCAACATTCAAGAGAGGTAAGTCTCCTCACCATACCAATGGGACGAAGGCACCAAGGCCGGCTCGTTTTATGATATGTGGTACACTAGCTGAAGTTATATTATGAGGCATGATAGTTGGTTATGTGCTAGGAAGTATGCTAGTTGTATATGTGGTATGCTTGTATGGAAGACCATGGGAGATCCCATGACACCTGGATGTAAGACCATGTGGAGAGCCCATGGCTTTCCTACTAAAGACCATGGGAGAGCCCATGACACCCGGATGTAAGACCATGTGGAGAGCCCATTGCTTTCCTACTAAAGACCATGGGAGAGCCCATGACACTTAGGTGTAAGACCATGTGGGGAGCGCATGGCATCCTAGAGTAAGACCCTCGGGACGAGCCCACGACATCCCTATATGTTGTATGCATGGCTCATGTGGTTTATGTAGCTTTTATAACTAATATGATTATATGATTATGTGGATTGTGTGGGGTATGCTCCGGGGAACTCACTAATCATTAGCTTACAATTTGTTTATTCGTTTCAGGTACTTCTGAGCCTAAGGGCAAGGGAAAGGTCTGGTGGCGCGGCATGCACTCTCACAAGCGTTTTTATGGGACACTCTGATATTTGAAATAAAGTTTGTTGATGTATGAATTTTGAAAAAAATTGTTCTTGAGATTTCATGGTTGATTAGAAATGTTTTGATAATTTAAAAATGAAAATTTTCTTTTAAAAATTTGGGTCTTTACAATTTAAACTTAAAACCATAAGCACAAAGCTTAGTGAGTTCCCCAAGATACCACATACCAATACTGGCCTCGCCCAACATACATAATGAGCCTCACCCAACATACAGAATGAGCCTCGCCCAATAATATAACGGGTTTCACACAACGGGCCTCGCCCAACATGCATAACGGGTCTCACCCAACGGGCTTTGCCCAACACCAATACATACACGCATGAGTCACAAAGAGTGTCTATCATCATACACAATATAGTGAGAAGACTCACCTCACATTCAACGTAGACTAACACCACAACTCGCAAAACATATTGTTGGCACTACACACCACCTAAATGTTAATCAAAGGTCAAGCCTCAGTCTACTACCCAAAACCAACAAGTTAAAGAAAAGTCAACATGGTCAAAAAGTCAACGGTCAACGATCAAAGTCAACTCTGCAGACCATCGCGTCATGGCAAGTCCTTGGCCACGCCGTGGACTGGTCCAAACAGAAAACACGATGAATATACTCATTGCATTATGGTCAGTACTTGACTTTGTCGTGGTGATGCTGGCATATCCAATTCCTCATTAAGTCCTCAACTCAAACATTCCAGAAGGCTTCATGGCACCCTAATGGTTTATAAAATCCTAACTTTATGGACATGCATCTCCAATGCATGTCATCCACCAAATTAGGTCAAAAATGTAAGAAATGGGTTAAGACTTCATGCATGGCCTAAAAACAACATGAAAGTACATATCTAAGACATATAATAGTTCTAGGATCCTAAGCGGTAATAAAGTTGCAAACTTCTCAACAGGAAGAACTAGCTTCAAAACCTAGATATATAAGAAAATAATCACAAAGTTGAAGGCTTACAGACTTAAAAAAAGTCCAGGAGATGCACAAAGAGGTTAGGTGGTGCTTGCTTGCCGATCTCCTGCTCCACAAATGTGTGCAGTGCAGCGCCGTATCTTGGTCACAAATAACCAACGCACTGTGGTGACACGCCACCACCATGTTGTGGCAATCAATGCACCTCGTTGTGTGTCAATTCCTTCGGATCAATTGATAGTAAGTTTAAGTTTAATTTCTGTCAAATGTGTTTAATTTGGACCTCTTGCTCTGTTAATGTACCTGTGAATTGTGTGTTGTTATTTTCTTTGATTTTAGATTGCAAAAAGTTCATGGGAACAGTTGAAGAAGTTTTCTACATTAAAGTCACAACAGTCGGAGAAGGGGGAGAACAAACATACCTCAAGTGTTGCTGGACTGCTGGAGAATTTGACTGTTAAAGATAAGACAAAAAAGAAAGAAAAAGAAGTCAAAGAGGAATCTGCTGATGCACCAAATAAGGAGGAGATAGAGCCAGAAAAGGCACCAGAGTCGGAGTAGAAGAAGAATGAAGAATCTTCACCTGCTTCCTTAACTTAAAATGGAGCCTTATGAAGACTAAGGTTAAGTATTCCTTCTTGATCAAGTGTCTGGACAAAGAGAACTTTGATGGGTGGTTTGTGATTTCATAGGGACACTAAATGTTTGAGTAAATCCCCAAGTGAAACTTATTTCATGTTAAATGTAACGCTTGATTCCTGGTACGTATTTAATTATAATTTATTCATTTTTGAAGAGCTACTCGACGAGTTGGGAGCCCCAGACTCGTCGAGTAGAAACGAGATTGGACGCGGGATTTAAGTCGCCTACTCAACGAGTTGGGAGCCTCGACTTGACGAGTAGGGCTGTCAGGATGAAACCCTAATTTCGGGGTTTTGCACCCTATTTAAGCATCTTAATTCCCACTTTATGGCCTCATTTCCAGCCTCCAAGTCCCAAACCCTAATCCACGAAACCCTAGAGCCTTGTGTGAGTTTGTGAGCCATTTTTGAGTGACCTGTGTGTGATTTGAAGCTTGTAGAAGAAGAAGAAGCTAGAGGATTCCAGGAGAAGATTTTAGATCCAAAAACAACATCCCATCCTCTTCATTTTCTAGTAAGCAAGCCTCAACCTTGCTTAGTAGCTTGTTAGATCTCCTTCTTATCATTTCATGGGGTTTTTGGTCCAATAAGCTTAGTCCTTTGGATTTGGACGTCCCAAGTGATCTACCTTTCAGATCTGGGGTCTAGAAGGGGTTTCATAGCATAAAGGTGCAAATTTTATGACCATGGAAGCCCTATGCAAGCTTTAAGGTGTTATTATGGCCTTTTAAGCCCCAAAAGGCCATGCATGGAAGGAAAGTTAGGAGCTTTACATGTTCAAATGATGTCTAAGGCCTAGATCTATGTTAGTATGATTTTGGTTGGAGTATTATGGCTTTTGGACCAAGATCTATGTCCTAGAGGACTAGGGTTTGAGCTAAACCCATTAAGAAGGACTAGCAGCGGGTAAAGTTGGAAACTTTACCCTTAAAAGGGCATTTCCAATATGTAGATGAGGTATGGAGCTTAGATCTGAAGAGTAGAGGCTTAATCCTTTAAGATAGCCCAAACAGAATGAGGACTCGACGAGTCTGCGAAGGGACTCAACGAGTTGATTCGCCAAATCGCGACTATAAGTAGCCAGGGAACTCGACGAGTCAGGGGGGTGACTCGACAAGTTGGATCGCGATTTCAGGGTTTCTGATTTATAGAACTCGACGAGTTGAGTTTACCCAGAACGTTGACTATGACCAGAATGTTGACTTTGACCAGGGGTAAAATGGTCATATTACCCTAAGAAAGATTATCATATTTTGATTAAGTGTTATTGTGATAATGATAGCGAGGGAGTCGTTAGAGCAGCCGTCAGAGATTCCTCACGCGAGATTTCACAGCTTGCTTACGAGGTGAGTTTTCCTCCAGTAGGAACGGGTCGAAGGCACCAAGGCCGGCCCGTTTATGTATGTTAGTATATTCCGGATTAAGGTCCAATACCGGGCGGGGCCCAATGTAGATTTATATGTTTTTTTTCTGGATTTCGATCCGATGTCGGGACGGTACCCGATGAATGTTAGTATGCTAGATGTCTTTGTGATTCTTGTGTGTGTATGTGTTTGTATGTTTCGAGACTACGGTCTGATGCCGGGGCAGTTCCTGATGAATGTTTATATGTTTCCGGATTTCGGTCCGATGTCGGGCGGGGACCGAGGAATGATTATATGTCTATAGTTAAGTGGTTATGCTTATGTTATGTGTATTAGTAGTTATGCTCATATGTATGCCGAGTTTTTCTCGATTCCGGGCGGGGCCCGATGCCGGACAAGCCGATGTCGGGCAGTGTCCGATGTAGCAGGGCGGGGCCTGATGGATGTTATATGCGATTATGTGATTATGTGTATGGTATGTGGCAGTTTGGGGAGACTCACGAAGCTTCGTACTTACAGTTTTCAGTTTTGTTTCAGGATGACTACATGGCACACAACACAGTTTTTAGCCTGGGAGGATTCACTCTGATATTTTGATTGGGATTTGGATACAGTGTTTTGACATGATATTTTGAGAAATTACACTTATATTTTATGAGATGGTTGGATTACTATGGTTTTGTTATAAATAAAAATGAAATTTTGGACCGTATTTTAGGGATGTTTCAAGTTGGTATCAGAGCCTTGGTTTGAGGGATTTGGGCACACTCTCGGGTGTGTCTGAACTCAAACTGAGGACTTGGTATGAAAATTTTCAAAAGAAAATCATTTTTCTCAAAAGAACTTTAAAAAGAGAATAGAATTTTGAATAGAGAAAAGGGTGTGGTGCATGTAATTAGCCGAGCTCAAGTAAGTACTCCTGAATTGCCCATATAAATTTATGTTATGATATGCTTATAAGAACTGCATGCTAGATTAGGGCGAAGGATCTAGGAAGCATGCCTTATGTGTCTGCTATATGTGTATCAGCTTTATGTACTGCATGCTAGTACAGATTAGTCAGTGATATGATGGCCTGATTAGAATATGCTTGATTATGTGTACTCAATGCTCGAATGCAGCTTGCTTTGTGCTTTTAGGAGTTCTAGTTATCTATTACTAGCTAGCAAACGAATATGTTAAGTTACATATTGGGAGGACTAAATAATTTCAGAAGGTTAGGTCTAGCTCTATTTTGCAGCTCTTGTTTGAGTCCAACCGTTGTAGGGTAGGATCTCTCATTCAAAGAATTATCTAGTCTTAGTGATATGTAATGGTATTCGTGAGCTAGTTAGGGGGAGATAGTAGGGACTTCTTATGCAGCTGAGGGTGGAGAATGGGTTGGTGATTACCCTAGGGCAAGCTAGGATGTGATTAGCGTGAGAACAGCAGTAGCAGTAGAAGGGACTTGGTGGAGTCAAGGAAGTTCTTGAGGAAAGTACGGATAGATGTGGAAGGTAGTATGTGTTGGGTTTTGAGAACTATAACACTCCTATGGTGCACAGGCAACCCTAAATCCTTTAGATCTATGTTTTCTCTAATTATACATGCATTTTGTTTTTCCAAAGCATTCACCCTAGCTAGCATACAATTGAAGGTATATAATAAAACTTAGTTTGGATGCTTACCTCTTGAGTAGGGTAGAGTTCTTGACCTTTGAAAGCTTGAGTACCTCAAGTGTGATGCCTCTATTGGTTCACAAACACCATATGCAAGAGGAGGCTTGAGATAAATAGGTTAGCAAGCTCAAAATTGTGTACCACTCTCTTGGAATGATGGGGCAACCGATTTTGGCTCTAGGGGACTCTATTTATAGTGTTACACATGCTAGGGTTACAATTTGTAAACCCTAATGAACCATGACTTTCCACATTCTCATGCTCCATGGATTTAACCTCCATGGACTATCCATGGATTAGTTTAGCCCATCCACATAATCATGGATCATTTGCCCACACTACAAGAATCATTTATTTACATAATCAATCCCCATATATTTAATTAGTCTCTTTTGACCACAAAATAAATTAAAAATTAATTCTTGATCAATACTAATTAAATAATATGATTATTAATATATTATACTTGTAATATATTAATAAACCATAAATAACCTTATTCTCAAAATTCATCCTATCAAATTGCACTGGTGAAGGAAACCCAAAAAGGGACCATGCTACAATCGGGTGAAGTACATCACAATTATAGTTATGGGCTTAGACACTAAATCCAATAGTGTCTCACTTGGATAAGTCTATAACTATAACTGCCAATGTAACTCTAGGATCCGGCATGGTCCATTTGGGTTGCATGGCATCATGCATTTGGATAGACTATAATGAGAGAAATAACACTTAAGGTTGGTTAATATATTATAAGTTCTAATATATTAATAAGGTTATTTAATTAGTATTGATCAAGAATTAATTTGGAATTAATTAAGTGATCAAAAGGAGACTAATTAAATATATGGGTTGATTGTGTAAATCATTCATTCTTATATTTGTGGGCTTGTGATCCAAGATTCCTTATGTTGGACTAAGTCCATGGGGTGACCCATGGATACTCCATGGAGGTTAAAATCCATGGAGCATAAGGAATGGGTAAAGTTATGAGTTACATGGTGTAACCCTAATAGCCACCATATAAAAGAATCCCATGGCTCAAGAAATCGGGTACTAATGTGTGAGTGTGAGGGCTAGACGATTTCAAGGAGTGTTCAAGTTTCTCTCAAGTTATTCCAAGTGTATTTGGTGTTGTGTGAACCATTTGAGGTGTCAAACTTAGGGCACTAGGCACTCAAGTTTCATGAAGACATTCTACATCAAAGAGGTATGTATTCTATCTTGTTATATTTATTATTTTGTATGCTAGATTAGGATAATACCTTGGATGTTCATAATTGTACGTATAATAGAGAAAACATAGATCCAAGGTATTTAGGGTTGCATGTACACTTAGGAGTGTTAGAATGCTCATAACCCAACAGTGGTATCAGAGCCTAGACTTGTTTTCTTGTTATACTTGCAAAAGTAGCTGAAAAATCGAGTTGGATGCATATATTCGATTGTTTTGGCTGGAATTGGACTAGGAACATTACCCTAAGATGTTTTTGGACTTATAAACTTGTTTTTGATGTGGTAATGTTCATGCTAATCCAATTTCTAAGATAATTGTCATAATTTCAAGATTTGTATTAGTTTGTATGTTCATGCTAATTTCTTGAAGATTGATGATTTGAATTATCTTGTTCTTATGAGGTTCTTAGATTAATAGAAAAGTTGTGTGAAATAGTTGTTTTCAATCCATTTTAATCTAAGAGTTGATTCCAAAGTGTGTTTTTGTAACTTGTCCTCAAGTTATATGAAAAGTCACATTTAAGAATCATAAAACTCATAAAAGTTGGCAAAGGTTACAAAATGAAGAGTCTAGTTCTAATTAAATGGTTTTATGACTCCATAACTTGTCGTCAAGTTATGGAGGTTCAAGAGTCTCTTCATTAAATTAAAAAAAAAAAAGTGTAACCTTAATTAGTTCCATAAGTTACAATAAAAAAAAAGTTATTTTTTTTATTAATTAGTTTAAAGTCTTCCATAACTTGTCCTCAAGTTATGGAACTTGAAGAGTTTTTTTTAATTAATTTTATTTTTTAATTAAAACTACTTTAAACTCATAAGTTATGGAATTAATTAGTTTTGAATAGTTTCAAAACTTGCCCTCAAGTTTTGGAATTTGAAAAGTTTTCACTTATGAATACTTTAATTCCAAGTTAGCCCTTAGAATTTTAAAAGTTAAAATTCAACCCTTATACTTTATAATATTATAAGTTAATAATATTTATATATATGTATAAGAGTAAAGTCAGTCTTACCGTTAGTAGGCCTCATTCACGAAGCCGGTCTATAAGGGGGTATAAGGTTACTGCCTATAAAATGGTAGTTTAATGGGTGTCCACTCTCACCCACCGCTTCCTTGACTGGTGGAGGGTCGTTAGCCGAACGGGTAGGACAAGGACTATAATTCTCCTTTCATTAAAAGTATTAATGATAAATACTAAGTAACTAAACTCTTATTAATACCCAATCTTAGTTACTTAGGAAAATGTGAATTTGGTGCTAACCCATGAAATTACACTTTGCACTTTGCTTAAGTCGTTAGTGGAGCGTGTGTGGTTAACCGGCACACTAACCTGGACTTAACAAGGTAGGCAAAGGGTAACTTAATATTTATCATAGTATCGGTGGAGCGTGTGTGGTTAACCGACACACTGATTAAGGGGTAAATATTAAGGGTACCAAGTATATTTGCATGGTTATTCACACCTTGTTTTGTGATCTTCGGCATCCCAGTCACAAAACCTGAAGGGCACACTCGAGATTGAAACATGCCTTTGAACAGTTCAATGAATCTCAAAGATCTAGGACTTTCAAATCCAATTAAAACCTAATAAATTATTTCGTTTTTCATGGTGGAAATTGGTGAATCGTCATTCACCTACCTTCAAATATTTTATAGCTTGGATTACGGCATCCCTCTTCTAAGTTATAAAATAGTTTGTTGGGTCCTAGCCTTAATATTTCATATTGGATGTCATATTAAGGACTTTAAATCAACTATCTTGAATATCTCCCAAAAAGATGTCTGGTCTAGACATTTATGATCTTCCCAAATCTCTTGAAACAAGCTTTCCTAAATGAAGATGATGTCCCATGGATATCATACTTCTTTCACCTCCTCCAATTATTCTCCCTAACCCACAAGTTCCTAAAAAGTTTAAGGTCACTCAAGCCCTATTGGCAAGGCAAGGTCTAGGTGTGATCACATCTTGGAGATGTAGTCACATATTGACAAGACGGGAGGGTTGGGTGTCAAAGTCTTGAGAAAGTTGGTGGCTCAACTACTTTCTAAGTCACATAGTGAGTTCTTTTGGGAATCCTATGAAACAGACTAAGACAAGACCCTTAATGATCTTATCTATTTGCTAAGATCAACTTCCTAAAACGCTATGGACATTGACAATTATGACATTGGATATCCAGTAAAGCTCTCTCCTCCCAATGGAAAGGGATCAGCCATAGTCAACTCAGTTGACCCAATGGTAAAGAGAGAGGCAAAGTCTGAGATAGTCCCATTATCAAGGGTCCATAGGTAACTATTGCCAAAGGAAGGGGCATTGGTTACGAAGCTGCCAAATTTACCTAAGGATGTTAAAGTCAATAAGTTTGGCTCTACTTCAGGTAAAGTCCATTGTCTAACTCTATTAAGTACATGCTGATTCTGATCGCGAAGATGGATTTCAATCGCATGGGTCGGTGATCAGAATTTTGGGCTATTACTTAAGAGTTATGATATTTATATTGCTTAGGAATAGATAACAACAAGGTTTTCATATGGATTGTAAGGATAAGTTTTTCCGCAAAGTTTTAAAATAAAAGAAAAAGGTTTTGATTTTATTTATTTTAAGTATCCTTACAATGGCATTTGTGAAAAGTTGTTGCTTATAAGATTCCATTGATAGCAATATTGGAAAAATGGATTTGATTCTTTCGGTTGTGGTAGTGTCTAATATTACCAAATAAGGAAAGATTCTCATCACCCAAGGTTCAATTGGACCGAAACTTGGAATCATGCAAGTTGTATAGTATGATGAATGAGAACTTTCAGCTTGGAAAATTAAGACTAATTCCTTATGTGAATAAGGAAAGGACTAAGGGATCGAGTACACATTCTTGTGCACTGGTCAAGTCCACCACAAAAGATCAAGAAGACTATTCGTCATGATTTACTTAAGTTCAGTAAATATGGTTATACTTATAAGTTTAAGTATAAGTCTGTAGCATTGGAGAAGTTTCAATGTGAGACAGAACGAATAAGAAGAATCAAAGTATGGCAGAAAGATAAAAGTTTCTCAAATATGAAAAGATGGGAGAGTACTTTAGTATCATGTTTATGATCATCTTAATGATTAAGATACCATATCACAATTGGTCCTCTAAAGTCATCTTAGTGCATTCTTATGACTAAGAAGAGGAGTCATGAATTGTTGAAATGGTTAAATCAAAAAGATGAGTCATACTTCGTTCCAAAACAATTCTTAGAGTCATACTCCAAGATTGTAACTTGAGTGACATATCTTAAAGAGGGTTTGTTAACACTAGTCAAATGTAAGAGTAAAAGGGTATCTACTCTTGTACATTTGAAATTGGTAAGTTGTGATGTTTTGGATAAAACAGAGACCAACTTAGGCCAATTGTGTAAAGTGTTAGTGTTGATAAAGAATCCGCACTATCTCTTGAATATTTGACAAGGGAGTCTTATATGTCAAGAGGACAGTGGGAGTCTTAAAGCTCTTGAAAGTTTCAAGACTTAATCAAGAATAAAACCTAAAGTCCTTCACTAGCACACGACTTGAGGTTTATAACCTATCGTGTTGAAATTTTTGTGCCTATTCAAGTTGGCTTTGCAAAGGAGTTCTGAGAGTTCTCAATTGGTTGTACAACTACTTGGAAGCAATGGCAGGCACCTGAGCTGCCAAATGGCAAGAATTTAATATTGCACAAGTTTAATCAATATGAGTTTGGATTTGTCACTAACCTTGTCTTGTGATTATGGTTTTGACAAATTCACATGGATAAGAACACATACACTATTAAATCTAAGTGTCATAAGGTTTCTCTCCGATTCATGAAAATGATGGTGAGGAAACACTTTCACTAAGTAGATTTTAGCTAGATAGCAATTGTGATATTTGCATTCTCAAAGTCGTTAGTGGAGCGTGTGTGGTTTACCGACACACTAACATGGACTTGTGAGAAGTGGCAAAGGTCTAAACAATTGAGACTATGATTACGACATCCCTTTTCATAGTTCTAAAATTGTTTAGACACACATGTGAGCTATCTAAGAGAGGTGTATGATTTTGATAAAGTTTTATCAAAAATAATCTAGTATCAGAAATCTGAACTTTGGTAAGAAAGTCAGCTGATTTCTGAGTACATGTCAAAGCTAGTGGGAGCATAAGTGTTATGCTAATAATCATCATGTTAGTGGGAGCATGATAATTATGACAAAGGTTGCAAGTTAGCAATGTTAATTATAGAAAACAAAAGTTTCAATTCGTGAGGTTGCAGGGGTTGAAAAAGTTGTTTTGCTATAATTAAGGGAGAGGAAATTATACTTCATTTCAATTCTAAAAGCTTAGATTGAGATTTTAATCGTATTTAATCAAGGATATATATATGAATTTCATGCTGGAATGGCTCAACATAAGGAAATTCTATATATGGGTCCATTATTTGCGTTCTAAAATTCGATTATGATTACGGCATCCCTTTTCATAATCTGAATTTTGAGAACTTGGCAAATTGAAATGGAAATATTATAGCAAAAGACTGGTTTAGTCTTTATGTGAGACATCATGAATCGTGTCCCATATGCTTCGGATATAGGATCGATTACATGTGTTATATTCATCCTTTCTAAAATTTTCCAAATGCCTGGGGCATTATGAAGGGAAAAGGTCTAGAATTGGATATGACTAAAATGATTAAGCAATTGTCGAGGACAATCTAAGGTTTACCAAAGATTGGTTGCTCAAGGACAGTTGGAAGTATAATGTTAATTCTGGAAGGACCATATTGACATAATCTGTAAGGAGGCAACTCTTGTTCAGAAGTGATAGTCAAAATGGAATATGGAAATATTTCAAAGTTAGAAATTATTCAATCTGTGTAAGATTAGGAAACTTAATGAAAGAAGGATGTTTCCAAGGAGCTGATCTCCTTTGGAATGCTCTGTAATGATTGTTGTCAAGTCTTTCTGACTTTGTGCATAATCATTAAGAGGATCAATGCATATAAGTTTAGAATCTAATAGATTTCAGTAAATGACATGAATTTGGAATTCTTGCATTTGCAATAAGGATTTGGGACTGTGAAAAGAGGATCATTGGAGTGATGTTCAATTGATCTATTTTACAAAGTAAAGATCATAGACAAACATAGTATGCATACTTGGTGTATGGCATGACTAGTGTTTAGAAAACATAGTGTACATGCTTGGAGCATGGGACAACTATTGTTTTAAATTCTAGTATAAAGTTGATAAAACCGAAACAATGAATAATGAGTAATCAGTATGGTGATAAATAAAAGTGTTTATTTATATTCATAGGGTTTGATACCATATTTGATTCATTTATTCTTGTGTTTCACTTTGCATGTTTTGACTTCCAGAATAACTAAGTCGCTCTTCCTGAATGATTAAGTTATTCAAACCATCCACAGTCGGTCATATGTTGGAAGTAGATATGAATCAAGACTGTCATGGGTTGGTTTGTAGAGGTCCAGGTTGGTGGACAAAGTGGTGCTACAACACTCATGAGTGCTCATAAGTTCTGAGTATTGGATTCAACCCGCGCTCATTTGAATCACTTCATGGATTTTATCACGAGTGATCATGAGACGATAATATCTTATATTCTTCAAACCTAGAGATATGAGTTGTTACTATGAGTTGGTTATACATTGATTGCACAAAAACGCATTGTTAACTCGATGTTATAAAACGTGCCTTTGTGTATGATTCAACAAGTAGTAGAACAAGCCATATGAGTCGAAGTTTATCCATTCCTTTTACCTTCGGGATAAAAGCGATATCTGTGGGCCCCTCGATGGTTTAAAGATGATACATGTGAGTGCTTGGCCAAGCCAGGACTGATTTGATTTGTTCAATCAGTCAGTCATCATGAATCGGAAATCAGGAAACAACAAATGGACAGAGAGAATGATTGATAATCCATGTCTCAGTCCATATGATATCTAGAATGAAGGAATATATGATCCCTTATCTAATGGACAAGTCATTGACAAAGGTCAGAGTTCATCGACAAGGTCAGAGTTCGACAGAAGCTTTTGAGAGCTACGATTGCTGATCGGTTCCTGAAGTCATACGCAATAATAGTTTTAGACTTATCCAAGTGGGAGACTGTTGGATTAATGTCTAAGTCCATAACTATAATTGGTAAGACTTGACCCGACCCGGCATGGTCCATTTGGGTTGCATGGCATCATGCATTTGGATAGACTATAATGAGAGAAATAACACTTCAGGTTGGTTAATATATTATAAGTTCTAATATATTAATAAGGTTATTTAATTAGTATTGATCAAGAATTAATTTGGAATTAATTAAGTGATCAAAAGGAGACTAATTAAATATATGGGTTGATTGTGTAAATCATTCATTCTTATATATGTGGGCTTGTGATCCAAGATTCCTTATGTTGGACTAAGTCCATGGGGTGACCCATGGATACTCCATGGAGGTTAAAATCCATGGAGCATAAGGAATGGGTAAAGTTATGAGTTACATGGTGTAACCCTAATAGCCACCATATAAAAGAATCCCATGGCTCAAGAAATCGTGCACTAATGTGTGAGTGTGAGGGCTAGACGATTTCAAGGAGTGTTCAAGTTTCTCTCAAGTTATTCCAAGTGCATTTGGTGTTGTGTGAACCATTTGAGGTGTCACACTTGGGGCACTAGGCACTCAAGCTTCATGAAGACATTCTACATCAAAGAGGTATGTATTCTATCTTGTTATATTTATTATTTTGTATGCTAGATTAGGATAATACCTTGGATGTTCATAATTGTATGTATAATAGAGAAAACATAGATCCAAGGCATTTAGGGTTGCATGTACACTTAGGAGTGTTAGAATGCTCATAACCCAACAACTATAACTTATTACTCTAATGAACTTTTGATGAAATGTCATTGTCTGGTTTTATTATGTTAAAAATGGAAACTTTACTCTATATTTTTGGGGACCTTACATGTTATTACAAAAGATCTCCAAAGGCTCTTTGATGCTCAGTAAAACTCCAAGATCACCAATGAAGTTCTTTAACCATGAATCTTCATTTGCTGCTTCACTAGCCACAATATAGCCCGACTCGTATGTCCCTATCAGTTTGGAAACTCGCATGTGAATAACCTGTAACTCTCACTTCTCTACCACTATATACTAAGAACATATCGTTAATTCTCTTCAGATACTTGAGGATATTCTTTACTGCCGTCCAATGACTAGTGTCAGGATTCTCTTTATATCGACTCACCATGCTCAGAGCATATGGGATATCAGGTCTAGTACATGTCATGGCATACATGATCGATTCTATAGCAGAAGCATATGGGGCTCGACTCATTTTTCCCAGTTCTTTAGTTGTACTGGGCAATTGATCCTTATTCGATCTTATGCCATGTTTCATGGGCAGATACCCTTTCTTAGAATCTTGCATTCTGAATATTTTCAAAACTTTACCTACGCATGTAATCTAGCTTAGTCCAATTAAACGTTTATGTCTATCTCTATAGAGATTCATTATGCCCAATAGTTGCCTCTCCTAGGTCCTTAGCGAAACACTTCCCAAGCCAAGTCCTCACATTTTGAAACATTGTAATGTTGCTTCCTATAAGGAGTATGTTATCAACATACAATACTAGGAAGACTACATTACTCCCACTAGCTTAAACATATACATAAGACTCATCCTCACTTCTAAAAAATCTAAATTCCATGACCTTTTCATGAAAGCAAAGATTACAACTTCGTGATGCTTGTTGAAGTCCATAAATGGCCTACTCAAGCTTGTACACTCTATTAGGATATTTTGGATCAATAAAGCCTTCAGGTTGTGTCATATAGACATCCTCTGTCAATTTCCCATTACGGAGAGCAGTAATCACATCCATTTGCAATATTTCATAATCATAGAAAGCAACAATGACAATTAATATTCTGATTGGTTTAATATTGGCTACTGGTGAGAAGGTTTCCTCATAGCCAATGCCTTGAGTCTGAGTATAGCCCTTGGCACCCAATCTAGATTTAAAAGTGTGCACATTCTCATCCATGTCGGTCTTCTTCTTGAGGATCCACTTACACCTAACGGTTTTCATGCTAGGCGTAGGATCAACCAAATTCCAAACTTGGTTATAATACATGGATTGAATTTCACTTTCCATGGTGTTCTTACATTTAGCAGCTTCATTACATATTATTGATTCCTTATAATTAGATGGTTCATCCATACTAGCCAGTGTACGATCACTGATTAGTACTTCTCGTTTAGTTTCAATATAGAATCCATAAAACTCAGGAGGAAAACGAACCTTATCATATCTACGAAGCGAAGGAGTAAGAATTATGTCAGTTGTCTCAACAGGTTGATTAACCTCGAGTTGAGTAACAGTTTCAACTGTAGGTCCTTCTTCGTTTGACTCTTAAATTTTTCAAGATCAGTAGGACTCCTACTACTCTGTTTGGATATTAGCTTCCTCTCGAGGAAGAAGCCCCTTCGAGAAACAAAAACGTTGTTCTCAAAATGATCAAAAAACCAGTATCCAAAATACTTTTGTGGATAGCTCGTGAAGAAACACTTTTTCAAATAGGTTCTAGTTTATCGTTAGCCTCACAATGAACGAAAACTTCACAACCCCAGACTTTCAAATGTGCACAAATGGGAGGTTTCCTATTCCACATTTCGGAAGGTGTCATCATGTCCTTCTTAGTTGGTAGGAGGTTTAATATCGATTATCTCTAGGGTGTAACCCTAGAAACTTATTGGAAGCATAGCTCGAGTCATCATGGATCAAACCATATCAAGAAGCGTTCCATTTCTTCTCTCGGCAGCACCAATTAATTGTGGTGTTCTGGGAGGAGAAAATTGTGAGACAATCTCACAATCCTTTAGATGATCGATAAAGTCAAGACTCACATATTCTCCACCCCTATCAGATGGGAGCATATTGATCTTTTTGCCCAGTTGGTTTTCAATTTCCTTTTGGAATTCTTTGAACACTTTAAAAGATTTTTATTTATGCTTCATTAAGTATATGTAGCCATATCTACTAAAATCATCACTAAAAGTCACAAAGTACTATTCACCATGCCTTATAGCGTTTTTGAATGGTCCGCATATGCCACTTTGGATTAAGTCCAACGAATCCTTGCCTCATTCACAATTTCTTGTGAAAGGCAACTTTTCATCTTGCCAAGTAAGCAAGACTCGCATACATCATTCGACTCTAGGTTCAACGATTCTAAGATCCCGTCCTTTTAGAGTTTAGCAATATGTTTCTTGTTCACATGCCCAAGACGACAATGCCACAAGCATGATTTATCCAACACATTATAATTAGAAAAACCAACATTTAACATTAGATTATTAGTATTGCCTACAAAACAACACTTTCATAAACCCCATTACAAGGACTAGCTAAGAAAATAAATGAACCACTTTTTGTAAACCAAAATTTCACCATTATCATTATCAAAAGCAAAACGAAATCCATCATTGTACAATGCGTTAAAAGAAATAATGTTATGTGACATATTTGGTGAGTAGCAACAACTAAATAAACTAAAAGACACTCTATTATTTAGCATGGGTTTGTATTCCCCGATCCTTGTAACAGGTGCAGTTCATCTGTTTCCGATAATAAGGTTCAACTCCCCATACTTCAACTTTCTACTTTCCCTTAGTTCATGTAAATTCGAGAAAATGTGAATACCTGAAGTGAAAACACCCTTATCTTTGTTCTTCTTCGCGTCTTCAAGGTACTTCGGGCATCGACATCTCTAGTGACCCTTCTCTCGACATAAAAACTAATGGCTTCCTTTGGGTCGACGTTAGGAGCTATTTAGAGTCGGATTTTCTCTTGAGATCTTGATTGGAAGGTCCAACCTTGGTCTTACCCTTGAAATAAGAAAACTTCTTCTTGTTGTTAGCACCACCATGCCCAATAGCCAAGACAGGAGTAGTAGAGTTGGAGCCTTTTGCTTTAAGCAAGCTAGCTTTGGCAGATTTCAACATGCCATGTAGCTCCATGAGGGTGTTGTTGAGATTGTTCATATTATGATGATATGAACTGGATAGTGAGTTTAAGAGAATGCCAATGGCCAAATCCTTTGGAAACTCGACACCTAAGTTCCTTAGTTTGTCAAAATACGACTTCTTTTTCTGAACGTACACGCATACAAAATTCCCATCTTGATGTTTAAAGCCATTAAGGACTTCACGGTCTCGAATCTTTCTTGTCGAGCTTTCTCTCGGAACATTTCCTTGAGATGCTCATTAATGTCATACACCCAAAGGTTCTCGAAACTCTTTTGAAGCTCAAAAGACAAGGTCGCCAACATTATGCAAGCAACTTTAGTAGATTCATCATCATGCTTGTAATAAGCGGCCACCTCTCCTTTAGTAGACTCATCATCCACGTAAGAGAGATCTTGATCTAGGACATACTCTTTTCCCTCATACCTTAGGTAAATCTGAAAGGTACGAATACAATCCAGATAGTTCTTACTGGTCAGTTTCTCCTTAAATAGAATCAAGATAAGAGAGAAGTTTGTGTCTGACTGGTAAGTGCGAAGCATTTTAAAAACCGACCTCATTATGAATCAAAGAGACATACTTAAACCTTTCTTAAAGTATTAGTGTGTGTGTGTGTCTAGTCTTGCTTCGACGATAATATTTTTTAATTAACATGTAAAGACACATGTACTATAATTGTTATACATATAGTAATTACACCATATACTTAATTTAAACCTTTAAAAATTTTAAATTCTTGTATTTCTAATTTAATTCTCTTATTAGATAAAATTCAAGATAATATATCAAATTTTAATTTAATTTTAAATAATATTCAAATTTTAATCAATTAAATATTCATCTTTAAGTTTCAATTAAATAATATTTCAAATTAATCTAAATTTCGAATATTTAGATTTATACAATTAAAATAATAATTTAATCAAGAGGCTTATCTCCAGTCTTTCGAAAAACAGATAAAATCCAAAACCATGGAAAATCGTCAGACACGTCGCATCCAGCAAGGGGGTACGCCCCGTCTACAACTAGCAAGTTTCTTTGTTTTCTTCGATTTTTACAAAGTTTTTATTAGTTATAGCAACATACTTTACAAAACTACAAGAAAGAACAAACTAACATCTTGTCTTCGTGCTTGAGATCATGTGATTGCTAGTTGTTTCAATGGATGAAGGATCCAAAGTAAAACCCTTCTAATAAATTCATACCGACAAACTCCAAAAGAAAAAGGAAGAACCCTAGAATAGGGTTTAGTCGAAATTATATAACCCTTGGAGAGAGATTAGAAGTTTCGTATGGAGTAGAGAGAAAGAGAGATAGAATAGACGATTTCTAGAGTGAATAACAACTCTGTGGGTTGACCCCTAGTAGTCTATTTATAGGCACGTGATAAAACCTTATAGGATATAAAATCTTAGGCTTTATCCTTATCTTATTAGAAAGTTGCCTTATTCATATTAGAGATACAGTCACAACCGTCCATATCAATGTTCTGAGAGCTTTTGGAATATTCCAATTAATCTCTTGGATTAAGTAATATTTAAGTCCTTTAATTAATTAATACAATTTAATTAATTACGAAAACAATTTCTAATTATTTTATTAATTTCTTAATAAATAAACAACTTATTTTCTCTATTTCTTTAATGTTATTTGGGTCATGATGCCAACCCAAAAGGACTCTGTTATTATTAGAAATATTACCAAAACAGTTAATAAACTTGGACACCATTTCCAAGAAAAAATATAACATTTATTGAATACTTAGACTAAAATGTTTTGTTGCATTAAGAGTTATGTTGCATGTTTGGAAAACGCAACATTCATTGAGCCACAGACACTACTAGCTCTCCTTCAATTTCAACATACTATTCCACATCCTTAACAAACTCCTCTTTCATGGTCTCTTCATCAACATCAACATCAAATGTTGTTAGTAGGGTATGTCTTCATTTTGGTTACTCATTAGATCACTGACCCTTTTATCCATACCTTTAAATTTTATCACTTCAGGCTTGCATAGGGGTTGTAGGATGGTATAGGAGCAGGACTTGTATTGGCTTTATTAATCTCACTCTCACTATCTACTACTAGGGCCTTTTAGGTTGTTAATGGTCGATTAGGGAAATTTTTTGTGTTTTGGCTAGGTTGAGACACATATTTACCATAATATGTTGTCTTATTTATTGGTCGCTGCAAAGTATAGGTGGATCTGGTGGACATCAGCCTCTCTGCTTTCAAGCATAGGTTTTGCGCTTGATCAATGAACCAAATATGATGTAGAACCATATGGGTTTGTATGTTATACTTTATACCATTGATATAACGTTTTTCTTGTTGTTCACCCATTCTATCTAAATCATACATGCATTGAAGCCGCATAAACTCACTTGTATACTCAAAAGCATATTGTTTTATTATAATGTAACTATGGTACCGCTGATAAAGAATATCCTTAAAAGTAGCAGGAAGAATCTCCCTTTTATTAACATCTTCATGTTATTCCACTATAGAACTGGTTGGCTAACTTGTTTCCTTTGCCCCGCCTGGACATGGTCCCACCAAGCTTCAAATCCAACGCGAAGTCTTTAGGAGACAATCTTCACATGTCGATCCTTTTGGAAGTTCATGATATCAAATAATTTATCGATCTCATACAAACCGTCGAGAATCATTTAAAGTCTAAATTCATGTTGAAATTAGGGATATCGATTTTGATATTGTAACTCAATCCGTAATAATGTTGTCTACATCCACCATGTCGATCAACAAACAATTCTTCATCATCTTTATCAAAAAATTCATTCATACACATTATTCTTCTGTTGTTGGTAGGTAGACGACGACCTCGCCTAACACCACCACCACAGTTGTTTTTGGGTTTCTTTTGATTTTTAGCATCGTTGCAAACCTTGTAGTTTTCTTGGCCATTCCAGTTATCTACGATTCCAATGTGTAATTCCATAAGATGAGCGGCGAGATTATCAACTGTCCACCAAAGATCCTCAACCGTACGACCCCACCATTTGGGTTTGGTTGCCGACCACCTTCAACGTTGTTTGTCATTATGTTGCAAACATGCTTTGATGCTAACTGATGCAAAACGAAATTAATAACAAATAATTATGAGTATCCCCTTTGATTTATGCATCTACTATGGTAAGAGTTGGCGTTTTCATGATAACAAGGTTCTCTCCCCTTTATATATTGTAGGAGCTAGGTTAGTTGTCTTTGAAAGCCATCCCTACATAGAAGAACTGATTTTCACTTAATATCTAAGGTATAACCTATCGCCCCTACTGAAAAGATGACTTATACAAGGATATTGAGTAAAACGAGGATGTATCAGACTTGACCCTCTGTTTTCATGACATGCTTCTTCTATTAGGCAATCCATCCTTAGCCCAATGGATTAGAAATTATGATAGACTTTGTGTGCATCAGAACACGATTAAAAGACCTTGTTGCTTCTTAACTCCAGATGTCCAAACGGATACATATTATTGATTTCAAGATGCCTCTAAAAGGATTGAAAAATCCATTAATATAGATGAAGCTAAATTTAGCAGATATTGTCAAATTTTGGAAAGTTGAATTTACATTAGAAGTTTAATTAAGCTACTAAATAAAAACAAGTAATTCGAACTTTAATGAAAACATATGTTCTGTCATTAAAACATAATAATAAAAACTTAGAAAATACACAAAATTTAAGGGAAGTTAAGATTTACAAGCTTAAAAGGAGGATTTTGAGGTTCAAATAAAGGCAAACCGAGAGCATTTTGATGATGTATAACACACCTTAAAACTCCCGTCGGATCAAAAGTTATGGGAGTTTTAGTGTGTGCTTATTTTGGCCTCGTTTTTACTTTTCATGGTTGTCCATAACCACTTTTGTGAGGTCTTCTATATGATGTGCATTACTAATGGAGACTTATACGAACGATCTAATAATATGAAGAATGTCTGTAATTAGGGATGACCCCAGAAAAAAAAATCAGGGGTTACACAATAACAGATAGTCAAGTTCATCAGCACTTTAACAAGGTTTATAAGCATTGGTATGTTGCAAATTCATTTTTAATACCATTACTACGAATTACCAATGGATTATCGACGAATTACTAATGAATTTACACTAAATTTACAATTGACGGAAAATTTTGAAGGCTACGACATATTACCATGGACTCTATACTAGGTACTTTCATGTCTGTAATGATATTGTTACTTTAAGTCTTTAATATTGATTGTTCGACGTTGATGACTTTACTGCTTCATCTTTTATATTGTCATATAACTTTTGGTTTTTGTAATTGAACAATAATGGAAAACTTCTCAAATTTGTAAAGAATAGTTTAGACGGTTAATATTTCAATATTATGATTATTATTATTTTGAAAATGGATTTCAATTTTAGTTTTTCCACATAAAATAATTTTACATATTTCAAAAGATTTCAACTATTTTTCCTAACATTTGTATTAAAATAAAAGCTTTTATTTTTCCAGCTTGTTTTGTCAAACATACCCCAAGACTTGAAGTAATCGTTAGCGAAAATCGCATTTTGATTACGTGCTTGTTGTACCAAGTTCCATTGCTACCTTTTTATAAATTGGTCACGGAAAAAAACAATAAATATTTAAATATGTCTATCTCATGAAAGGGCATTTTGAACCTACGAAAACAAGAAGTCGTCGATGTTCATTTTAGCTATTTCAAACACGTGATAAAGTCAGTCGATCATTTTCTAAACACAAACCGAGTACTTTTCTCAATTTATCTTTGAAACCTTGCATCATAAGAAGTCTATCATTATGAGCTTTCATATAATATTTTATCTAATATGACAATAACATATGTGTGGTCAAATACTATGAAAGTTGCTGTGAGCTATCTTGTAAGACTAAGTTGGTGTGATGTATCTTGTAAGACCAAGTTGGTTTGAGGTATCTTGTAAGACCAAAATCAAAAAATTGGCGTGTGTTCATATCCTTTGACTACTTTAATTAATTTGTAATGACATTTATCTAAGTGATCTAATATGAATAGACTAACAAATTTTATCTTGAAATATGTTTTAAATCGTAAGTTTATTTCAAAATTTTCAATCGTAACAATTAAAGTTGAAAATAATTAATTTATCATATTATGACGATTGGATGAATAAAATTGACATTGGATGAATAAGATTGACGGGATACCGCCAACACATCACATGTGTTAACAAGCATGCTTTATTATTATTATTATTTTTCATTTGACAACCTCTACTCCACTTGTAACATCCCAGCATGAGGTATTTCCAAAATTCACTCTTAAGTATGAAGGTTTTTGATTTTTAACCCTTAGGTATGAAGAAGTTTGCAAAAAGGCATATAGTGGCATTTTGGTAATTTTGGCCAAGAGGTTAGTACGCTGGGCATACGTTGTGTACGCTAGGCGTACTGGGGCGGGCCCTAGTACGTTGGGCGTACATGGTAAAAGCTCAAACCCTAATTTTTAGGGTTTGATCCATATATAAGTTCATTAACTCTTCATTCCTCATTCCCTCATCGGCCTCCAACATTTATTTCGTCCTTTGCAACCCTAATCTCTTATGAGTGATCATTTGAGCTCAAAAGTGTGTGTTTGTGGTGCCTTTGAAGTAAGGTGAAGAAAGAAGCATCATCTTGAAAGATCAAGACCTTCTAGATCCAGGAACACCTCACCTTCAAGATCCATTTTGAGGTATAAAGTTATGAACTTGATGATTCTATGCATAGATCTAAGTAAGCCTTGGAGTTTGTGTCCTTTTGGTCTTATTATTTGGGTATTTTGAGCTACTCTAATCCATTTAAGCTCTCATTTCAGTCACTTTGAGGTGTCTAGAAACACAAAAATGTAGTTTTGATCATATATTTCCTTCCATGCATGTGTTTTGAGGTCTTAATGGGTTAAGTGGTTGAGGTTTTTGGTGTTAAGACCTTATTGGCCATGCAATACCATAAAGTTGGAAACTTTATGGTCAAAAACGTTATTTGGGACATGGATCTGACTTTGGACATGAAACTTTTGTGTATTAAGCTCTTTATGGGGAAAGGGCTGACCAGGCGCGTACGCTGGGCGTACCAAGTGGTACGTTGCACGTACGCGGTCAGAGTCTCGTCGTCTGGTCAACCAGCGAGTATGCCCTGCTTATAGAGGAGTACGCCTAACTAACTCGACTGGGTCGACTCGGCTGAGTTGGCTCGGCTGGGTGTTGACTTGACTTTTGACCGCTGACCAAGTTTGACTAAGGGTATTTTGGGAAGTGTTATTAATCTAGAATGGGAAATATTCTAATTTCTAGGAGTCGAGTAGTACCGGTTTTCAGAGCAGAGATTCGTTCAAACTGTGCTCGGATTGAGAGGTGAATTTTCCTCACTGTACTTACAGGTCGAAGGCACCAAGGCTGGCCCATTGGATTGATAACCTGGTTTACTGTATGTTGATATGTTGTAGTGATCTGTTAGATTTGTATCCTGGTATATAGGATGTTGATATTGTTGGATTAGGTGTCTAAGCCCATAATTATAATTGGTTAGTACTTGACCCGAGAGTAGCATGGTCCATTTGGGTTGCATATCATCAGGACAATTTGTTAGGATGGACTTTTGAGAAGAGGTTATTTATGGTTTATTAATATATTATAAGTTCTAATATATTAATATGAAATCATATGTTTTAATTAGTATTGATCAAGAATTAGTTTGGAATTAATTTAGTGATCAAAAGAGACTAATTAAATCAATGGGGACTAATTGTGTAAATTAGTTATATTTATATGTTGGGCTTATGATCCATGTTGGACTAAGTTTATGTATGGATACATAAAGAGTTGGGACATATGAATCATGGATCATAAACCCATGGGTATGGATTAGGGTTAACCCATGACCCTTGGAATTCTACATATAAATATGTTGCTCCATGACCAAAATCGTGTGCATTTATTCTTAGAGAACTATGAGCTGATTTTGTGTGAAAGGAATACTCTCTCAAAATGTCATCCTTTGTCCTAGATGTGTTGTGATTCCATTTGAGGCATTCACACTATTGGTGCTAAGTTCTTAAAGGCCAAATACATCAAGGATAGCAAGCTACAACAAAAGGTATGTTATCTAACTTGTTTTATTACCCAAGTATCAAAGTTTTGTATGCTAGTTAGGGTAATACCTTGGAAAAGGAAAGTTTGCATGTTTGATAGAGAAAACATAGATCCAAGGTATTTAAGGTTGCATGTACACCTTAGGAGTGTTAGAATGCCCAAAACTCATCAGTGGTATCAGAGCCTAGGGTTGTTTTCTTATATACTTGATGCTACATGCTTTAAAAATCGAATTTTTACCTTCCGGACAGTGGACTCGCCGAGTCCACTGGGGTACTCGCCGAGTCACCCTTAAAATGCAACCAACTCGTCGAGTTAGTTCATGCACTCGACGAGTTGGTACTCCTGGATGCAGATTTTCGAGGTTTTTGGCTGGAATTGGACTAGGATCATTACCCTAAACTGTTTTTGAACTTATAAACCTGTTTTTGATGTGGTAATGATCATGCTTATCCAATTCAAAAGATAATTGTCAAAATTTCATGTTTGTATTACTTTATATGATTAGTCTAATTACATGGAATTTGCTTGATTTGAATTATTTTGTTGATATGAGTTTAATCAAGAACTTGAACATGCTTGTTAGTTTAATTGATGATCTTGGTGATGTTAATGGACTCCATAACTTGTCCTCAAGTTATGGAAATCCAAAAGTTTTTTATTTAAATGAATTATTAAAAGCCATAGGTTATAGAAAAATGAAGAGTCTCATTTTAAAAGACCATTAAACTCATGAGTTATGAATTCGAAAAGTTTTGACAAGTTTCAAAACTTGCCCTCAAGTTTTGGAATTTGTAAATGCAAAGTCTCACTTTGAAACATTTAGTTCCAAACCCTAGAATTTTATAAGTTAAAATTTTACCCTTATACTATTGTAATATTATAGGTTTAATATTTGTATGTGTGTATAAGAATAAATTCAGTCTTGCCGTTAGTAGGCCTCATTCACGAAGCCGGTCTATAAGGGGGTATAAGGTTACTGCCTATAAAATGGCAGTTTAGTGGAGGTCCACTCTCACCCACCGCTTCTTTGACTGGTGGAGGGTCGTTAGCCGAACGGGTATGACAGGACATTTAAATTCTCATTAAAAGTATAATGAAATACTAAGTAACTGAACACTTATAAATTCCCAATCTTAGTTACTTAGGAAAATGTGAATTTGGTGCTAACCCCTGAAATTGCACTTTGCACCTTGTTAAGTCGTTAGTGGAGCATGTGTGGTTAACTGGCACACTAATCTGGGACTGACAGTGCGTGTCAAAGGGTAGCTTGATGTTAATCATAAATCAATGGAGCGTGTGTGGTTAACCGGCACATTGATTATGTGGTTGTAACATTGGGTGTACCAAGCTAATTTGCATGGTTATTCACACCTTGTTTGTGATCCTCGGCATCCCAGTCATAAACTTGAAGGGCACAATCGAGATTTAAACATGTCATTGAGTTGTTCAATGAATCTCAAAGGATCTAGAAGTTTCAATCCATTTAAAACCTAATGATAAATTTCGTTTTTCATGGTGGAAATTGGTAAATCGTCATTTACCTACCTTCAAATATTTTGCAATAGGATTACGGCATCCCTCTTCCGAATTGTAAAGTATTGTGTTGGGTCCTAGCCTTAATATTTCATTTGGTTGTTATATTAAGGACTAAAATCAACTAAACTTGAATTTCTCCCGTCATAAATGTCTAAGTTCAGACAACTATGGTCTTCCCGAATCTTTTGAATAAACTTTCGTTATAAAAAAATGATTTTCCACAAGGTGATCAAGGTGAAAGATTAATCCCTTCTTTGTGCTTTAGTGGAACTTCACTTCCTTCACCTCCTCCAATAATTCTCCCTAACCCGCAAGTTCTAGGTCACTCAAAGCCCTATTTGCAGGAAGGAAAGTCTGTATGTGCTCACGACTTGGAGATGAAGTTACATATTGACAAGCTGGGAGAGTTGGGTATCGAAGTGTCAAGGAAGTTGGCTGTTGACTGGGTTCTTCAATCACTTCCTAAGTCATATAGCGGGTTCTTTAAGGACTACTATGTGACAGACCACGACATGACCCTTATCGATCTTACCTATTTGCTTGTTACTGCTGAATCAGAAATGATTTGGTGCACTGCTAAAGCAAATTTGATTGGAAGGTCTACTCCCCAAACTTCCATGGACATTGAAAATGGTAACATTGGAAGTCCATAAAAGCTTTCTCTTCCCAATGGAAAGGGATCAGCCATGGTCAAGTCATTTGACCAAATGGTAAAGAGAAAGGCTAAGTCTGAGATAGTCCCGTGTACCATTTCAAAGAGTCCATATGTTTCTATTACCAAAAGAAGGGGCATTGGTTGCGAAACTGCCGTATCTACTTGAAGGACCACAAGGATGGTAAAGTCAGAGTGTATGACTCTGCTTCAGGTAAGTCCACTATCTAACTCGATTAAGTTCCTATTTGGAGATTCTTGATACATGATGTAATGTAATTACATTTTGATGTTTTGAAGAATCAAAGAAATGAAAGGAAGCTTAAAGGAAGAGTATGTTGAGTCTGATCGCGATGAGATGGATTTTGATCGCATGGTTCGATGATCAGATTTGTGAGCTGCTGCTTAAAGAGTTATGATAGATTGCTTAGGAATAGATAACAACATATTTTCACTTGTAGTTGCATTGCAAGGATAAGTTTTCCGCAATTTTTATAAATAAAATAAAATTGAAATTCATTTTAATTTAAAATTTCCATACAACGGCTTTTGTGAAAAATTGTTGTTTATATGATTCCATTGATAGCAATATTAAGAAAGTGGATTTGATTCTTTCGTTTGTGGTAGTGTCGAAAATTTGCCAAATAAGGAAAGATTCTCATCACCCAAGTTTCAGTTGGATAGAAACTTGGAATCATGCAACTTATATTGTGTGATGAATGAGAACCTTCATCTTTGGGAAATTAAGACTAATTCTTTGTTCACATGTTTATGTGAGTCAAGTGAAGGACTAGGGGATCGGGTACACTAGGTGTGCGCTGGTCAGGTCCACCACAAATAACGATAGGACTATTCGTCATGATTTACTAAAGTTTAGTAAATATGGTTATGCTTACAAGTTTAAGTATAATTCTGAAACATTGGAAAAGTTTCAATGTATGGCAGAACGAATGAGAAGAATCAAATTGGGCAGAAAGATAAAAGTTTCTCCAATCTGAAAAGATGGGAGAGTACTTGAGTATCGTGTTTTATGATCATCTTAATGATTATGAAAACCATGTCACAATCGATCCTCTAAGGACATCTTAGTGCATTCGTATGGCTAAAAAGAGGGATCGTGAATTGTTGAAATGGTTAAATCAAGAAGATGAGTCATACTTCGTTCCGAAATCGAATCTTAGAGTTATACTCCGAGATTGGAATTTGAGTTACATAATCTTAAGAAAGGTTTATAACACTCATCAAATGTAGAGTTAAATGTTTTTACTCTTGTACATTTGAAATTGGTAAGTTGTGATGTCTTGGTAAGGACAAAGACCAACTAAGACCAATTGTGTGAAGTGTTTATCTTGATAAAAATGCCGCACTAACTCTTGAATATTTGTTTTGTCAAGGAATGGTTATTGACAGAGAATCTTATGTGTCAAGAGGTCAGTGGGAGTCTTAAAAGATCTTGAAAGTTTCAAGAACTAATCAAGGGTAAACATATTGTTAGACACTAGCACACGACTTGAGGTTTGTAACCTATCGTGTTGACATATTCTTGTTTCTGTGCCCATTCCAGTTAAAGTTGACTATGCATGTGAGTTCTATGTGTTCTCAGCTGTTTGCATAACAACTTGGAAGCAATGGTAGGCCCTTGTGTTGCCAAGTGGCAAGAAATTAAGATTGAATAAGTTCAGTCCATATGGGTTTGGAGTTGTCACTAACCATGTCTTGTGATTATGGTTGTGACAAATTCACATGGATAGGAACACATACACCATAAAATCTAAGTGTCATAAGGTTTCTCTCCGATTCATGAAAATGATGGTGAGGAAACGCTTTCACTAAGTAGATTTTAAGGAGATAGCAATTATGATATTTGCATTCTCAAATTCGATTATGATTACGACATACCTTTTCATAATTCGAATTGTGAGGACTGGCAAAAAGTCTAAACATTTGAGACTTATTGTTGTAAGTTCTTGAATTTTTTAGACACAGATGTGAGTTATCTAAGGAAAGGTGTATGAGTTTGAGAAGTCTAGATAAAGTCTTATCAAAGCATCTCGTATCAGAAATCTGAACTTTGGTAATGAAATTCAATAAGTATTGATTTCTAGAAGTCCAGTTGATTTCTGGGTACATGTCAAAGCTAGTGGGAGCATAAATGTTATGCTTGTAAAAGTAATGATTATTATGCTAGTGGGAGCATAATCAATTATGATGAATGTTGCAAATTAGCAATGTTAATTATAGAAAACAAAAGCTTCAATTCGCAAGTTGCAGGGTTTAAAAAGTTGTTTTACTATAATTAAGGGAGAGGAATTCATACTTCATTTCAAATCTAAAAGCTTAGATTGAGATTTTAATCAGATTTAGTCAAATATATATATATATATATATATATATATATATATATATATATATATATATATATATATATATATATATATATGAATGTTATGTTGGAATGGTTCAACATAAGGAAATTCTATATATGGATGTGTTAATTGCGTTCTCAAAATTCGACTATGATTACGACATCCCTTTTCATAATTCAAATGATGAGAACATGGCAAATAGAAATATTATAGCAAAAGACTGGTCAAGTATCATGTCTTTATGTAAGACATCATGAATCGTGTCCTATATGCTTCGGGTATAGAATCGATTACATGTGCTATAATATTCATCCGTTCTAAATTTTCCAAATGCCTAGGGCATTAAGAGGGAAAAAGGTCTAGAACCGAATATTACTAAAATGGTTAAGCAATTGTCGAGGACAATCTGAGGTTTACCAAAGATTGGTTGCCCATGGACAGTTGGAAGTATTTTTAAACTTTGGAAAAGACCATATTGACATACTCTGAGAAGAGGTAACTCTTGTTCAGAAGTGATGGTCAAAATGGGAATATGGAAATGTTTCCATAAGTGGAAGTTATTCTTTAAATCTGTGTAAGATTAGAAACTATTTATGCAAGAAGGATGTTCAAAGGAATGTACTTTGAATTTGAGACTTTGCTTCCGTGGAATTGTCTTGTAGCAATATCCAAAGGAATACTTTGTAATATCATTGGCCAAGTCTCCATAACTTTTGGTACCTAGACATTACAAAGGAATCCTTGCATGATAGTTTAGAATCTAACACATTCTGGCAGTGACAAGAATTTGGAATTCTTACACTGGTGATAAAGTTTTGGAATTGTGTAATAAGTTTCATTGAAGATGTGTTCAATTGATCTATTTCACAAAGTAAGGACTATAGACAAACATAGTGTGCATGCTTGGAGCATGGCATAGCTATTGTTTTAATTCAAGTATTAAGTTGATTATTTGAAATACTATACAATGAATAATGAGTAATCAATATGACTCAAAAGTTTTTGGGCCATATAGGATTAGTATTATTATTGTGTTTCACTTTGCATGTTTTGACTTCCCGAGTAACTAGGTTATTCAAACCATCCACAGTCGATCATACTTTGGAAGTAGGTATTGAGGCAAGACTGTCGTGAATGTGTCTGTAGTTTGTCTAGGACAAGGTGGCTGCAGTGTTCATGAGTACTCCTGGAATAAGGTTCGAGTATTGGATTCAACCCACGCTCATCTGAATCACTTCATGGATTTTATCACTAGTGATTAGTGAGACCATAATATATTATATTCTTGAAACGGAAACATGTGAGTTGTATTTACAAGTCGATTGCACATTGACATATGTAAATGCACCAGTAATTTGGTGTTATAAAACATATCATTGTGTGTGATTTGATGAGTAGATAGAGCAAGCATATCAGTCAAAATTTATCCATTCCTTTTACCCTTAGAGGGATAAAAGCGATATCTGTGGGCCCCTCGATGATTTAGTGATGACACCCTAAGCGCTCGTCCGAGCCTGGACTGATTTGATTTGTTCAACTAGTCGGTCGTCATAAATCGGAAATCGGGAAACAACAGATGGACAGAGAGAATGATTATAATCCATGTCTCAGAGTTCGACAGCGGCTTTTAAGAGCTACGATTGCTAGTCGGGATTTTGGTGTCACACTTGCAATGATAGTTATTAGGCTTATCCAAGTGGGAGACTGTTGGATTAGGTGTCTAAGCCCATAACTATAATTGGTATGTACTTGACCCGAGAGTAGCATGGTCCATTTGGGTTGCATATCATCAGGACAATTTGTTAGGATGGACTTTTGAGAAGAGGTTATTTATGGTTTATTAATATATTATAAGTTCGAATATATTAATATGAAATCATATGTTTTAATTAGTATTGATCAAGAATTAGTTTGGAATTAATTTAGTGATCAAAAGAGACTAATTAAATCAATGGGGACTAATTGTGTAAATTAGTTATATTTATATGTTGGGCTTATGATCAATGTTGGACTAAGTTTATGTATGGCATAAAGAGTTGGGACACATGAATCATGGATCATAAACCCATGGGTATGGATTAGGGTTAACCCATGACCCTTGGAATTCTACATATAAATATGTTGCTCCATGACCAAAATCGTGTGTATCTATTCTTAGAGAACTATGAGCCGATTTTGTGTGAAAGGAATACTCTCTCAAAATGTCATCCTTTGTCCTAGATGTGTTGTGATTCCATTTGAGGCATTCACACTATTGGTGCTAAGTTCTTAAAGGCCAAATACATCAAGGATAGCAAGCTACAACAACAGGTATGTTATCTAACTTGTTTTATTACCCAAGTATCAAAGTTTTGTATGCTCGTTAGGGTAATACCTTGGAAAAGGAAAGTTTGCATGTATAATAGAGAAAACATAGATCCAAGGTATTTAGGGTTGCATGTACACCTTAGGAGTGTTAGAATGCCCAAAACCCATTAGATATGTTGTAGTTATCTGTTATATTTGTATCTTGGTATATAGGACGTTGCTATGTTGTAGTGATCTTTTAGATCTGTATAACTACCTGTATCTGCTAGCTATTGATTGTTATGGTGTATGTTGATATGTGATGGTTACTGGGTTGAGGCGGATCGGCTAAGACTGAAGTCCAAGACACCCAGGGAGGTCCGGATAGACTGAAGGCCTGCGAGACAGACCAGTCACACCGAAGGCCCAAAGAGCGGTCCAAATAGGCTGAAGGCCCTGTGAGGCGGTCCAGTCATGCAGAAGGCTCTATATGAAAGTTGTTGTTTGTTATGTTTATGTGGTGGTACCTTGGGGGAACTAACTAAGCATTGGCTTATAGTTTTAGTTTTGTTTTAGGTATTTTTGAGGATCGTGGCAAGGCGAAGGCGTAACCGTACACATGCTTAGTTTTATGATCTTGATCTTGGGAGACTCTGGTTTTGAATAATGTTTTTGGAAACAATGGTTATGTAAACCCTTCTTTTAATTAAATCGGTTGTTTTGAAATGTTTAAATTTCTTGTGATTTTTGAGATGTTACAAGCTGGTATCAGAGCCTTGGTTTGAGCGAATTGGAGGAACATCCGTGTGAATCCAGGCTCAAACTAAGGAACTGCAAAAGTTTTAAAAATGATTTTCAAAATTGTTTTTAAAAGTAACCAAGGAAGGATGTGATGTGTACGATCAGCAGGAGCCCATAAGTATACCCCAAGTTACCACACTGTTATTGATATTATTTTTATGTTAGAACAACATGCTAGTGGTAGGCTAGGGATCTTCAGGAAATTACCTGACAAAATTGTCTGATAATTGATGTCTGATGGTCTAGGATTCTTTCTTGTATGGAATTCACATCATTACTGTAGTTTCTTAGTGTATGCATCATAGTTGTACATAACTATGATTTTATAGGCTGAGAATGTTTTATTTGGCCTTATTTCTTATTCCATGTTTGGTTGTGGGATTAGGGTAGAATCAAGTATTCAACTGTCTATGGAATCCAATTTTATGTATGACTTGTAGGGTTGGTGGAAGTTTCATGGATGAGTTATGTGGGGTCAGCCGGCCAGTTGAGGAATGTTTAGCCTTTCTCTAGGAAGTGAGAATAGGATGTATGCATATCCGAGTCTGTGCTATTAGGGTTGTTGTGATGATCTTCTGAGAAAAATATGTATATGTGTGGAAGGTAGTATAGGCTCGTACTACTGGAAACACAGGACCCATACGCATAGCAGAGAAGTCACAACCCTTGGGTTTTGTTGTTGGAATAACTCATATGGTACGCTATGCGCCTCATCTGATATTTTTTAGTTTATTTTCAGTATGGTGGTTACGAGGCGATTTGAGTCGAGAGTTGGATCGAGTGGCCATGATAGGCCAGGGATGATTGAGGACCAGGTTAGGGAGATGATTCATGATGAGGTTGTTTCAATTGTCCAGGGGTAGATATCAGAGTTTTTTAGGTCTATCAAGACCGCCATGATGGAGTTCTTTGATGACCGGTATGCTGCACTTTCAGAGGCTGCTGCTGCTGCAACTACCGTGGTCGTCGTTGATGCGGGGATTGGCGGGGGGGGGGGAGTCTTGCAATATCGGGACTTCGACAATACGAAGCCCCCGACATTTGATGGAGCCCAGGATCCGATCATTTCCTTGAGGTGGTTATCCGATGTTGAGGGATGTTTCTTTACTTTCTCTTGTCCAGGTGACCAGAAGGTCAAGTGCACTCTGAACCTTCTTCGGTCTTGAGTGAAGGATTGGTGGAAACTGGTTACTGGTTCATTTACTCCAGAGCAGAGAGTTCATGTATCATGGGAGCAGTTTTCTATTATATTCCACTTGAGATACGTCCCTTTAGTTGAGAGAGAGAGAGATTATCCCACGAGTATCTGGACCTGAGGCAAGGGACGGAGTTGGTGACTGAGGTCACCAAGATGTTCACTGAGAGAGCATTGTTTTTCCCTGAGTTTGCTGCTTCTGAGCAAGCTCAGATGACCCGGTACTTGAGCATGCTCAAGACGGACATTCGCTAGTTTGTGTCTACTCAACACTATGTTACACTTATGGAGTTACAGGAGGCCGATAGGCGGCGGAAGATTGAGTTGGAGCTCCAGACGAGCGAGCTGAGGTAGGCCCCTGTACAGTTTCAGCCTGCGGTAAAGCGGTTCAAGCCCGCTGATTCGAGGTCTGGAGGACATAGGGGCCGCACTTGTGGGAAGTGCGGAAAGGTGGGTGAGGGTTCTTTCTGATCATCTTCTGGATGACACAAATGTGGCAAGGAGGGGCACTTTGCGAGGGATTGTCGCTAGCCGACCCCAGTACTGAGCTCCATGATTTCCTACCATTGTGATCAGGTTGGCCATGTGAACATCAACTGTCCATTGCTCACCGCCAAGCCGACGCCAGCCACTCTGAGGATCACTGATGGGCGCTAGGGTAGGGCAGAGCCCCCGAGGGCTCGGGTCGTGCTTTTCAGCTCACTTATGAGGAGGCCAGGGCAACGCCAATCGTCGTTACTTGTATGTTTCTATTTATATTCTATCGAGTTATTTATGATATGCTTATGTTTATGATTCTATTATGTACCTTCCTAATGAACTCTTTGCCTGCTCTTGTGCTTTTTGACTCGGGTGCGAGTCAATCGTTTGTATCCCATATGTTTAGTATGGGGTTTGATATGCCTATTGGAGAGTTAGAGTGTCCGTTGTGGGTTTCTATCGCCAACGAACACGGGGTTTCTGCATCCAAGGTTTATCATGGTTGTATTTTGGAGATTTTGGGGGTACCTTATCCAATCGATTTGATTCTGATCCCCATGGGGGATGTGTGTGTGATAGTGGGGATGATTTGGTTGAGCAGGTTTGGTGCTCTGATAGACTGCGAGGGTCAGCAGGTGGTGGTTCGAACCCCAAGTGGGGGAGAATTGGTTATCTATGGGGAGGGTACTAGGATTGGGTCAACTTTTTTCTTTGTTGCTAGGGCTCAGTAGTATTTTCATCATGGTTGTATGAGTTATCTTGCATATGTTATTGATACTCGGGTAAGGGAGCAGACTTCAGCTTCAGATGTGCTAGTCGTTAGGGAGTTCGCTGACGTGTTTTCGGAGGAGTTACCCAGTGTGCCTCATGAGAGGCAGGTTGAGTTCAGGATTGATTTGGTTCTACGTGCGACTCCGATTGCAAAGGCACCATACCGACTGGCACCAACTGAGATGCAGGAGTTGTCCTCTCAGCTTCAAGAGCTGTTAGGCAAACAGTTCATCAGACCGAAAAGATCTCCGTGGGGAGCCCCGGTTTTTCTTGTCAAGAAGAAGGATGGTTCGCACCGGATGTGCATTGATTACCAGGAGTTATGTAAGTTGGCGGTGAAGAACCGTTATCCCCTTCTGCGGATTGATGATCTCTTTGATCAGTTGCAGGCTGCGTCTTGGTTCTCCAAGATCTATTTGGGGTTAGGGCATCATCAGGTGAGGGTTAGAGAGGAGGACGTGGAGAAGACCGCATTTCGGACTCGTTATGGTCATTACGAGTTCGTGGTGATGCCATTTGGGCTCACTAATGCGCCTGCGGTATTTATGGATCTGATGAATCGGGTGTGCAGGCCGATGCTCGATCAATCAGTTATTGTGTTCATTGATGATATCTTGGTGTATTCCAAGACTAGGGAGAAGCACGAGGAGTACCTTCGAGAGCTTATTGGGCTCTTGAGGCGAGAACTACTATATGTCAGGTTCTCGAAGTGTGAGTTTTTGGTTACAAGAGGTCTAGTTCTTGGGGAACCTCGTTAATCAAGATGGGATTTTGGTCAATCCAGCCAAAATCGAGGCAGTTATGCAGTGGGAGGTCCCAAAGTCTCCTTCGATGCTCAGGAGTTTTTTTGGGATTAGCAGGGTATTATCGGAGATTTACTCAGGACTTCTCCAAGATTACAGTTGTTGGATTAGGTGTCTAAGCCCATAACTATAATTGGTATATACTTAAATTGATAGTAGCACAGTCCTTTTGGGTTGCCCTCAAGACTAGCAACTAGACAGGATGATATTTGGAGATAGAGTTTTGATTTATTATTTGTTTAATAAATTGAAATAAATAATTTGTTAATATATTATGAGAATAATATATTAAGTAGAACTAGTAATATTTAATTAATATTTAATCAGAAATTAATTGGAATTAATTTTGGGATTAAAGGAATTAGTTAAAAGTGTAGGTACTGAAGTGCAATTGTTCAATAGTTGAGCAAGAGGCAATCTAGAACCCTCCATTAGGCTTGGATGGTTTCTTGTAGCCTAAGGGATTCTAGAATGATTCCTTGTGGATAAACCGGAAAGTGGATAATTACCCGATTTAAGATAATCTTGGATTAGGGCTTATATATGGTTTCCAGATTGCACTATATATACAGCCTCAACCCTAAGAATTTCGGCATGCTATTCCTTATAGGGTTAGGCCGAAAATTCTTCCTCTCTCCTCCTTCTCAATTATCTTCCTTTGTTAGTGTTGGGTGTGAACGCTTGCTCTCAAGGCTTTATCAACACAAGGATTTGCATTGTTATTACTATATAACAAGCAAGGTATGATTCTTATAACCCCATATGTATTCTCGAATATATGCTAGTGTTCTAGGGTTTCAATTTTGTTGTTCAAGTTGTACGTTCAGTTAGAGAAAACATAGATCAATTTTTAGGGTTGCATGCACACATAGGATTTATATGTTTTGCATAATTGCCATCAGTGGTACCCCTGACTTGTCTGATGAGGAAGGGTGTGGATTTCCGTTGGGGACCTGAGCAGCAGGTTGCATTTGAGATGATGAGACAGAAGTTATGTGAGGCACTAGTGTTGACCCTCCCCACGGGTGTTGAGGACTTTGTGATGCATCCATCACCGGTCTAGGAGAGGTACTTATGCAGCGTGGGAGGGTTATCGCTTATGCGTCTCGGTAGATGAAGCCGCATGAGGTTCGCTATCCGACTCATGATCTGGAGTTGGGAGCAGTGGTGTTTGCTCTTAAGATTTGGCAAGCTGTAGCCATTGGAGGTTCCCATGTGGAAATGGGAACATATCACTATGGATTTCATCACCAAGTTGCCTCGGATGGCTTAGGGCTTCGATGCGATTTTTAATTTTGGCCAAAAGGTTAGTACACTGGGCATACGTTGTGTACGCTAGGCGTACTAGGTCGGACCCTAGTACGCTGGGCGTACACCACGTACGCCGAGCGTACATGGTAAAAGCTCAAACCCTAATTTTTAGGGTTTGGTCCATATACATGCATCATTAACTCTTCATTCCTCATTCCCTCTCTAGCCTCCAACCTTCATTTCGTCCTTTGGAACCCTAATCTCTTGTGTGTGATCCTTTGAGCTCAAAAGTGTGTGTTTGTGGTGCCTTTGAAGCATGGTGAAGAAAGAAACATCATCTTGGAAGATTGAGACCTTCTAGATCCAGGAACACCTCACCTTCAAGATCCATTTTGAGGTATAAAGTTATGAACTTGATGATTCTATGCATGGATCTAAGTTAGCCATTGTGTTTGTGTCCTTTTGGTCCCATTATTTGGTTATTTTTAGTATGAGCTACTCTAATCCATTTAAGTTGTCCTTTTAGTCACTTTGAGGTGTTTAGAAGCACAAAAATGTAGTCTTGAGAATATCTTTCCTTCCATGCATGTGTTTTGAGGTCTGAATGGGTTAAGTGATTGTGGTTTTTGGTGTTAAGATCTTATTGGCCATGCAAGACCATAAAGTTGGAAACTTTATGGTCAAAAGCGTTATTTGGGACTTAGATCTGACTTTGGACGTGAAACTTTGGTGTATTAAGCTCTTAATGGGGAAATAGATGACCAGGCTCGTAGGCTGGGCGTACCAAGTGGGACGTTATACGTACGCGGTCAGAGTCCCATCATCTAGTTAACCAACGAGTCTGCCCCGCTTATAGAGGAGTACACCCACCGTACTCAGCTGGATCGACTCGACTGAGTTGGCTCGGCTAGGTTGACCCAGCTGGGTGTTGAGTTGAGTTTTGACCGTTAAACAAGTTTGACCAAGTGTATTTTAGTAAATATTATTAATCTAGAATGGAAAATGTTCTAATTTCTAAGAGTCGAATAGTACCGTTTGTGGGAGCAGAGATTCATTCAGACTGTGTTCGAATTGAGAGGTTAGTTTTCCTCACTATACTTACGAGTCGAAGGCACCAAGGCCGGCCCTTTGGATTGATATCCTGGTTTACTAGATGTTGATATGATGTAATGATCTGTTATATATCTGTATCCTGGTATATAAGATGTTGATATGTTGTAGTAATTTGATAGATCTGTATCCTGGTATATAGAACGTTGCTATGCAATAGTGATCTGTTAGATCTGTATGACTACCTATATCTGCTAACTATTGATTATTATGGTGCTTGTTGATATGTGATGGTTACTGGGTTGAGGCAGACCATCTGAGACTGAAGGCCAAGAAACCCAAGGCATTTCGGATAGACTGAAGGCCTACGAGGCGGACCAGTCAGGCTGAAGGCCCAGAGAGCGGTCCAGATAGGCTGAAGGCCCGGTGAGGCAGTCCAATCATGCGGAAGGCTCTATATGCATTATGTTGTTTGTTATGTTTATGTGGTGGTACCTTGGGGGAACTCACTAAGCATTGGCTTACAGTTTTAGTTATGTTTCAGGTACTTATGAGGACCGTGGCAAGGCGAAGGCGTGACCGTACACATCCTTCATTTTATGTTGTTGATCTTGGGAGACTCTGGTTTTGAATAATGTTTTTGGAAACAATGGTTACATAAACCCTTATTTTTAGTAAAGGGGTTGTTTTGAAAAGTTTAAATTTGTTGTGATTTTTTAGATGTTACACCACCGTTCAGCTAACCCATTTGATCATAAGACTGGATATCTTTTGCCTTGCAAAAATCAATAAATTCTTCCATCTACTCTTAGAACCTCTAAATGCATTTTGATTTGATTTTCAACTAACACCATCCTTTGCTTGAACATCTCAAATGTATTATGGTTGTTTGATATTCCCCTTACTGAATCTGGATCCAGTTCGGTTGGAGTTAGATGGTTTGGTACCACAACTAGAAACATCTAATTCAATCTTATAGTCTCTGATATGCTTCTTACTAGGACTGATAAGAGGTTGACTTAGTTAGATCTTATTTAATCAACAACTATCAAACAATCCATTCGATTTTTATCACATAATGAACACTCAAACTTTATGAGAGAAATCATCAATAAAATAGACAAGATATTGAACTCCACCATGTTATTGAAAGAGATTGAACCCCACAAGCATGCATTTGACATAAATAAGCCTTAAACTATATACCACTTTTGTAAACCAACACAAAAGTGTTAATTCCTTCCTAAGGGACAAGGGGACCAAATATTACAACTTGTTCTTCATGTGATCTTCAAGCTCCCACTTACAATGACAACCAACTTTGTGTTGGATTAGGTGTCTAAGCCCATAACTATAATTGGTATGTACTCGACCCGAGAGTAGCATGGTCCATTTGGGTTGCCTTCACCAGAACAATCTGATAGGATGGATATTTGAGAAAGAGGTTATTTATGATTTATTAATATATTACAAGCATAATATATTAATTATGAAATCATAATATTTAATTAGTATTGATCAAGAATTAATTTGGAATTAATTTAGTGATCAAAAGAGACTAATTAAATTAACGGGGACTGATTATGTAAATAAGTGATATATATATAGTGTTTGGGCTATTGATCCATGTTGGGCTAAGTTTTATGTAAGTATTCATGAAGAGTTAGCCCACATGAGATATGGATCATAACCTAAGTGTATGGATTAGGGTTTACCGATGACCTTTGGAATCCTACACTATATAAGTGTTACCCCTTAGCCAAAATCGGACCACCTAAGCATTCTAAGAGTTCTAAGAGAACCATTGCCTATTTTGGTGGTGCTAAACCTCTCTCTCAAAGTCCTCCTTTGTTCATGGTGTTTGTGAACCATTTGAGGCATCACACTTGAGGTTCTAAAGCTTTCATAGGCCAAGAACTACAACTACATCAAGAGGTGTTCATCTAACTATGAGTTTTATATTGTATATCCTTTATTGTATGCTAGTTAGGATGTATGATTTGGAAAATTCAAATTGCATGTATAATTAGAGAAAACATAGATCCAAAGCATCTAGGGTTGCTTGTGCACCATAGGAGTGTTACAGTGCTTAAAACCCAACACTTTGTTCCAATTTATAGAACTTTATAGAAGTTATAAACTTTTATAAAATCATTATAAAACTGTGGGTCTCCATGGTTCTTCAAGAAATGGCCTCCATCTTCATATTGTTACATTTTTCATATAATAATTCTAGTCTAAAACTAATCTATTACATAAAAAATAACAAGAATAAAAACTAGATGCTTTTATTACATACTTTATGAATAAAAGAATATTACAAACCATTTTCAACCAAATCACACAAACAACAACACAAATGGTCCAAGGCTTGTTTATGTACTCTAAAATACATATAAACATAAAACAACCTTTGTTTTTCTAAAACAACTTTAAGTGACAAAAATGCATGTAAGTTTTGTCACATAAAATAACAATTATAAAGTTGTCAAAGAAAATATGTATGAACTTGTTTTATACAAAAACAAGTTATCCATATTCTCCAAAAACTAAGATTTCCATAAATCAAAAATCTAACCAAACTTGCAAGGTGGCTCTGCTACCAATTGTTGGGTTTTATTTAAAAAACTAGTTTCAAAAACTACAAATAATGGCAAACGGAAGACTTGACTATTATAAATAACATAAACATTTTATCACCCACCAAGGATCATCTTGCAAGTAAAGGAAAGATTTAAAACACAACCATAGAAGGAAGAAGTGGTAACAAACTTTGAAGCACTTTGAGTCCTCTAGGGGAGGCTTGGAAGTTGATGGAGTGAGGATGAACCCTTGAGACACCAACAATGTACCAACTTGATGTAATGCTAGTTACAACTCCTAAGCTTTAAGTCAAAACAAGATTATGACTTAAAGAGAGAATGCATGCAACAATAAATTTTCAAAGTTCAAGACTTTAGAGAGAATATGGAGAGGGGAGAGGTGCTCTCGGCCAAGCAAGAAAGGAGTGAAGAAAATGAAAGCATTCACCTCTTATTTATAATAGAATTATGGTCCAAGAGTCATTAACCATTAAGCACTTTAGACAACCTTGTCCCCTATGTCATGAACATGTTTCCTTATCTCTTTGTCCCTCTCTTATTCACGTTTTTTATGATGAAAAGACAAGCCAAGAGTTTATATTTTATAAACTCAAAGTTTATAAGATATAAACTTTGTCTTTTGCTAAAAGACAAAATGTTTATTAGGTCCAAAAAGATGTACATGACATATATATTCATATCTTATGAAATAATGTGTTACTTGTGTTGTAAAATAATTTATTTCCTTAAAATAAATATTTTCCCAATTATTATAAGAGTTTATGAATATTTATTAAAATCAATTTCTAATAAATAATCAATTGTATAAAGTTGTTGTTAAAATAACATATGATCCTAAGGGTCACACTAACAACAACTTTATACAATTGAATATTTATTAAAATCAATTTCTAATAAATAATCAATTGTATAGAGTTGTTGTTAGTGTGACCCTTAGGATCATATGTTATTTAGCAATATCATTTTAATATGACTCTTGAGCATACTAGATCTTTTTGAAACCGGTTTCGCATCAAGCAAGTCATCACGTGTAAGAATGTCGTGAGCATACTTGGTTTGCGTGAGAAAAAATGTCATTATCGGTGTAGGAAACTTCAAGGTCGAGAAAGTAGCTTAGCTTACCTAGATCCTTAGTAGAAAACTCATTATTGAGACGATTGATGAAGATTTCAATAAGTTTAGTATTATTGTTGGTAAGGATGATGTCATTCGTGTAAACAATAAGGTATAGCAGGTTGGAGTCGCGTTTAAAAACAAACATGGAGGTGTCTGTGTGACTACACACGAACCCAAAGCCAACTAAGAATGTGCTAAGTCTTTGAAACCATGCATGGGGTACCTGTTTGAGGCCATACAATGCCTTTTTAAAGAGGAAAACATGATGAGTAAATATTTAATCAATATATTCGGGAGGTTGCTCCATAAACACAGTGTCATAGAAATACCCATTTAGAAACGCAATTTTTACATCGAGATGATGTAATGAACATTTATGTAAAATAGCAAGACATACCACAATACGTACAATTAAGGCTTTGACAACTGGACCGAAGGTGCATGATAATCCGTGTCGGGGATCTGGGAAAAGCCTTGACCGACCAACCGAGCTTTAAGACGTTCAGTTGTTCCATCATCTCGTAATTTGGTGCGAAAGATCCATTTAGAACCAACTACATTTGAGGATTTTGGCCTGGGAACCAAGTCCCAAGTGATATTATTGCGTAAATAGGTACTTTCATCTTCCATATCCATTAGGTAATGCGGATTTTTCGCAGCTGATTTGAAGCCTTTATGTTCAGTAGTAGAGAACAATGCTTGATGTAGTTGAGAATGTTGAAGGTGAGCAAGACCAACAATATCATTTGGTTTAAAAATAGGTCAACCATAGTATGAACATTGGATGAAGATGTTGCACTAGGAGCAGTAGAATATGAAAATGTGGCGAAAAGAGAGGTGATGATGACAGTGTTGCTGGTGGCGATTCAGCTGTTGTCGGTGTTGATATTGATTCAATAGTGGGCCATGTTGCAACAAGCTCAAGGAGGGATGAAACACCAGGATCACTAGGGAAGAACGAAAAATGTGGAGCATGATTCTGTGGAGGTGTTTTTAAAAAAGGTGTAGTCATAAGAGAAGCAAAGTCAGCCGGTTCACTGAAGCTGGAATAAATTAATGTTTCAAGATTTTCCTATGGTGAATGACTAGTAAAAGGAAATTGTTTCTCATTAAATTTTGCGTGATGGTTTGTGTAGATATAGTTTGCTGATGGATCCAGACAAGTGTAATGATTGTATTGCGTATTGTATCCAATGAAGATGCAAGTTACACTACGGGGATCAAGTTTGTGATGAAAGTAGTCTCGTAGATATGTGAAAACTCGACAACCAAATGTACGAAAGACATCATAATTTGGTGTAGTGTGAAATATCAATTCAAAAGGACTTTTGTTGTCAAGTAACATTGTAGACAGAAGGTTGATGATGTAAACAACACTGCTAAATGCATCAACACAATAAGTTGCAGGAGCATAGGCATTAAAGAGAATTGCTAGTCCAGTTTTGTGATATGCCGATGTTCCCTTTCAACCCATCCATTTTGTTGTGGTGTGTGTAACACCCCAAAACTTTCAAACTTTTTCAAAGCTATGGTTATAAAATCTTTACGGAAGTTAACCCACATTTAACAAAAAATGGTCCCACAAAAAAATTACAATTAAAACCTTGGGTGTTACCATTAAGCATCATACAACCATAGCAAGCAAATACGAATTACATCAATACATTAATAAGGAACATAGAAAGTTCCACTCCATTCTCTATCACATGACTTCTAACTTCCATAGATCATCCTCTGTCCTTATATGTAACATGAGATACATGGCATTAAAAAGAGATACGTAAGACAAAAATGTCTCGTGAGCTACGTGGGTTTTAGACCATAAAACATTTCAATCATTTTCAAGAAAACTTGATTTTATTCATACCATAAAGCATTTTCAATAATTTTCAAGAAAAAATCCTTTCATTCGTACCATAAAACATTTTCAATCATTTTCATGAAAATTCCTTTCATTCATACCATAAAGCATTTTCAATCATTTTCAAGAAAGTTCCTTTCATTCATACCATAAAGCGTTTTCAATCATTTTATTACATAACATAACATTTCATATCATCAGTGTCATCTCTTATCTTAGCATTTCATTAACTTCTTTTCCATTTCCATTTCCAAGACCAAGGTGGAAAGAACAAATCATTCCACCAAGGCATCATTTCCAAGACCGAGGTGGGAAGAACAAAATCAACCCACTAAGCCATCATTTCCAAGACCAAAATGGGAAGAACAAATCTTTCCACCAAGGCATCATTTCCAAAACCGAGGTGGGAAGAACAAAATCAATCCACTAAGGCATCATTTCCAAGACCAAGGTGGAATGAACAAAATCAATCCACCAAGGCATCATGCTTAGGACATCTACTTCGCGACAGGGAAGGTACCACCCCAGTAGATTCCTCTAGACATCTTACGAGGCATCATTTCAAAACATTTTATATATCAAACATTAGTGTTTCATTATCATAAAATCATTTTGCCATGTACCCCAAAGTGGTAAAATGCCAACACGTACTCACCTCAATCACAAGAAGGCTAGCTAGTCCTCTTCTAGTTCATTTCCTTAGAGCAACACTCTCAATCACCACCTATATAACATGGATGAACATAAGTCATTATAAATAACCAAAATACCCCTCATATATTTTTAACATTTAGATATTCCCCATAAGCTTATTTACTTCCTATTAGCTTATATATAAAGTTTGAGGGAAATCGGAGGTCATTTACTAGGTTATCCACGAAAAATAATACACTTAACAGGATGTTTCACACACCCTGTGTCCAAAAGGACACTCCCCTATGTCATGACATACACGTCCTCGTGTCATTTTAACACATATTATTACGAATAATTCCGAAAACTTCAGGAGAGAAAAAGAGGCATTTACATATTATAGAGATGGTGTGATTTGACTTTTTTTTATTAATCTCAGTCTTACGAGGCCCCGTGTCACGACTGTTGGCCACTATTTTGTGTATAATTTTGCTAAATCTTTGTAACTTGTTCCTTAGACTTCCAATGGCCACCAAACTTTACCAAGTGGTTATTAAGGATAAAGTGGATTATGCCACTAACTTGATGATTGATGCAACCCATTTTTGGTGGGAAATGATTAGTATTACCTTAGGAGAAGAGTTGGCGGCTATGTTAACTTGGGAGGAATTCAAGGTAAAATTCTGTGAAGAATACGATTCTCAAACTACAGTGAGACAATCGGAACAAGAATTTTCCCAGTTTGTGCAAGGAACAAAATCAGTTCAAGAATACATTGTTGAATTTAACGATAAAGCTTGATTTGCAAGACATTTGGTTGATGCTGAAGAGAGAAAGATCGATAAATACCGATGGGGATTAAGGACTCAGATACGTGAATTCATACGGGATTCCAATTATACTACTTTTCGTCAAGTAGTAGATGTTGCGAGAGATCGTGAAATAGAACTCAAAACATTAAGATCAAGAAAGGGAAAGAAGTAAAGATAGGGAAATAAGAGGAGAAAAATGCAACTAGGAAAGCATATATGAAAAATCCTCGAAAATAGGAAAGGTATCAACAAAATCATATCCTACCGAGTCAGGAAGAGATGATGGCAGATGTTGTGAGAGGTGTGGGAAAAAATTTAACGCCCGTGTTTCTAGGCTAGGCATTAATATTGACGTTATAGTCTAGGTTAACCTTTGTAACTTATTTTGAAGAAATGAAAAGGGATTATGTGAATATTATGTGAATTTTGTGTTTTATGATTAATTATTAGGGTTTAATTAATTAAGAATAAAAATGAGCCTCAAAAATAAATATTAGATAAAGCCGATATCTATTAAGAAACATGTAGTGGGCGTGACAAGGATTACGGATATATAAAAAATACCGAAATCCGAGTTATAACGAAGAAGTTATGAGCTGTCGAAGTTTCGCGACAAAAACGGCACGGTGCCGAATGTCGTAAAAAGTGAGTTTTTGATAAACTACTTTTTAGCCTTGGTGATCTAAACGAAAGTCGTAGTGTTCATTAAACCGAGAGTATGTATAAAAAGAACGCCCAAATCTGACTTCATATGAAGAAGTTATGATTTTTCGAAGTTTCAGCTTAGCAGTAGACAGCTAAAAACTCGAATTTTAGATCGAGTGATTTTTAGCCGACACAACCTAAACGAGAATCTAAGGTCTCGTCAATATTAGCACAACGATAAAAAGACAGACGAAAACGGACGTCGGATGAAGAAGTTATGAATTTTTAACGGATTTCCTGTCCCGGTCTGTTAAAAATAATAATATAAAAATTAAAATCAAAATTAGTCGACGAAGTCTAAATGAAAGGTGTAGAGCGTAATTTTACCTACGCGTGCATATAAAGAACGTCAAAAACGGAGCTCGTATGCGAAAGTTATGGATTTTAGAAGTTTTTGCACAAAAATCGAGAAATTTCGCATAGGTGGCTTCGGCCACGTCACCCTCGCCCAAAATGTGCCACGTGTCCGAAATGGCTGAGTCATCCGAGCAGCTGGCAGCCGCGTGTCGCTTCTGGATTCGACTGAAGTCTCGGCCCTCACACATCCGACGCGTGTGCACCTGTCCGAGCTCGGTGAGTCATCCGGAGCTGGACCAATCCGAAGACAACACCTGTCCGAGCCTCGCACCGCCTTCAGCTTCCGAAGCTCGCAGCTGCGACGCATGTCTTCTCCTCATTGCTTCGGGTCCGAACCTCGGCCCTATAAATAGAAGGGCTGCGAGATCTTCCGGGTAGAATTCCAAATTTGTCATTTTTCACCCATTTTTCAATATTTTAGCTATTTTGACTTCCCCCGATGCCCCGAGATCATTTCCAACGCCCAAAACACGTCCCGGAGTGCCCGACAAGCCCGGGAAATTTATTTTTTCGGTTTCGAAGCCCGACCCTCGCAGAGCCCGGTTTCTCAATAAAACTCCCGGTTTTATTAGAAACGATCGTTTTAGGAAACGAATTGCTACCCGATTTTCATTAAATCAAGTGAGTGTATAGTCACTTTCACCTTACACATATATACGAAGTATTTTCTTTAAAATATGTGCTATGTGTAATTATATTAATTGTTTAATTAAGGTGACTGTTGAATAGATGTTTTATACAAGTTTTAAATTGTATATGTATTTTTATCTACAAATATGTTGGGTAAAACATGGGTAGATGAATTAGATGTTGTGTGATGAAATAAAAGTTATGAGAGGTATCGATGTTTAAGATGATCTAGTCATCTAGTAGAGTATAGACAACGGCCACAGACTACTTTAGATAGTCCAGTGGAACGTTCGTAGACTCATAATCGGTAGGTATGTTTGAACTATATGTTCATAAGGTGTTCTCGAACTATATGTTCATTAGGTGTTTTTGAACTATGTGTTTATCCGTTAGTTCTTCTTTTTGACACTATTACGTGTCGGGGTACGGGAGCGTACGGGAGTACTTTATTAGTATTTTCCCTATACTTTTATTTTGAAGAGCTTTGGAGTCTTTGTTTCTTTTATGAAGTGATCGGACGAGCTTCATGAGTCTGCGTTTCCAATGCCGGATAGGGTGAGTCTGGGGGTTACATACCTCACGATATTCAGACCACAGCCTAGGCATTAGTCAGTGTTTCCATTTTCGATGCCGGATAGGGTGAGTCTGGGGGTTCAGACCACAGCCTAGGCATTAGTCAGTGTTTCCATTTTCGATGCCGGATAGGGTGAGTATGGGGGTTCACACCACAGCCTAGGCATTAGTCAGCGTTTCCATTGCTAGATAGGGTGAGTCTGGGGGTTCAGACCACAGCCTAGGCATTAGTCAGCGTTTCCATTGCCGGATAGGGTGCGTCTGGGGGTTATATACCTCACGATATTCAGACCACAGCCTAGGCATTGATAATTACCCCTGACTTAATTGTCTTGTGGTTCTTTCTTTTACGAACAAAGGTTCGTGGTTAAACTTATTCCATTCATTTGATGTCTTCTTCGATCCTCGTTTGCTGCTAGGGAGTTTCCGAAGCAGTTTCGTTAGTTGGTTGTTCATATCGATCCTTTAGGCTAGATCTAGTAAGATCACTGTATAGGATCAGTATGTGGGGATCAACGTTGTTAGTGCTTGTAATATAAACCTTGGGCAGCGATGGACTTCGTGCCTATTCCTTAGGATGAATCCTTAGGAATGAGTGATAGTTGATTCTTAGGGTAAATCCTTAAGAAATAAATAAGATAATGGGGATTGGGTAATTGGGTTGATTGTTTGATGTTTAAGCATAATAAATTTATTTATTGTGGGTTGAAAACCCTATATGCTCACCAGGCTTCCAAGCCTGACCCACTCAGTTTAATTGTATCACAGGTATCGATACGAAGTTGCTTTACACTGAGAGATTAAAAGAGAAGTAGATCACTAGTGTAAATGAATGTAAGTTTTGTTTATGCTTATGTTTTTGTATTGACAATGACATCCCAATGGTTTAAGTGAATAAAATACATTTCTTCGGAAATGATTTGATAACATATTTATCATGTTTTTCTGGGAACAAATTCTGCAACACTTTTAATCAAATGATTACTCTGAAATTATTTTAAAAGCATAAATTAAACCGGTCTTTTCTGGCCGTGAAATTGGGGATGTCACAGTTGGTATCAGAGCATTAGTTTAAGCGAACTAGGAATTTGTAGGATTTCTAGACTTAAACTTAGAATGCTAAGCGATGATTGTGAGATGAGTGTCTGCCATATTTTAGACACGAGCACAAGTTTATTTTAGGAAAGATGCCTAAAATGTTTTATGTGTTAAAAATTTTATGTTATAGCTATAAGGATGCCTTATATGCTATTATTTGTTCGGATCTATGGTCTGTTGCCGACCGGATCTGGAAACCTTATGTGTGTAGGATTCTAAGCGTATGATTACGAGATTAGAACTAACATGTAAACGTTTCGAAGTGATAAGGAGATTTATATGTTTATCGTAAATAAATATTTCCTATCTTAAATTCTCGCCCGGTACACCGAACGTCTGTTTGGGTGTACAAAACATTATGGTGAAGACTCGTAGAGAATTGAGTAGATGGAGGAAATGAAAAGCTTATGATAGTGAATGATACCTATCAGAAGATATCATAAGAGTGGTATCTTGCCTTTAGAATATGTCTAATAAAATAACGGAACGTTTAGAGGGGTACGGTACGTCGGAAGTACACCTTCGATTGGCAGGATGGTGGAATGATTGGTGTAATTTTTGAAGTTGTCCCATCGTCTGGAATTTCCATCACCAACCAAGTTGAAGTAGAATTGAGGATTGAAGATACGCATGGAAGAAGTCCTAGTAGAGTCTAGGAAAATTTTAAGATTAATTGGACACATTCGTATGTGTTAAACTGTTTTGTGATTTTTGGACTTGGGGACTGCGAGACAGTACTTGGGACGAGTATGAGTAGGTGTGAATAGTAGTAGAGATCTATACACTGGAAGCATAGGACTCACACTTGGATCAGGGAAAGTCACAAGGTTACCAAGGAACTCGTAATTGATTCCGTCTTATTCTAGTATGTCGTTACCATCGTTTCGGTAATGACTAAGAAGATGATTGTTATTCTGACCCTAGTGGTCATATCAAATTGAGTCCGACTACGATGAGTTTGTTACGTGGTTCAGAGTAGTAGTTGACTTAAGCCGAATTGAAGTAAAGGATGATCAAAGCGATCAATAGAAGTATCGCGTTCGTTGTTAAAGAAGTTGGGTTAGGTTGTGTTCTGACCTAAAGGGATAAAGTGATAGCGTATGCATTGAGGCAATTGAAGGAGCATGAAAATAACTACCCCACTCATGATCTGGAGTTGGCAGTGGTAGTATTCGCCTTAAAGATATGGAGGCACTATCTTTATGGTACTAAATGCAAACTTTTCACTGATCATAAGAGTCTTCAATATCTCTTTTAATCAGAAGGAATTGAACATGAGGCAACGGCGCTGGCTAGAGTTACTCAAGGACTACGACTGTGAGATACTTTACCACCCTGGTAAAGCAAATGTTGTTGCTGATGCTCTCAGTCGAAAGGTAAATCTTGAAAAGAAAAGGCCAAGAGCGTTGAGAATTGAAGTTGTCTCGACAATTGTGGAAAGTATAAAGAAAGCTCAAGAGGAAGCTTTAGAGAAAAATGACCGAAAGGAAGAACGTTTGGGCAAAACGTTGGTGTTTGATACAAACGGTCAAGGACTGAAGGTATTCAAAGATAGGATTTGGGTACCTAAGATGGAGGAGTAAGAGATCTTCTGATGGAAGAAGCTCACAAGACCATGTACTCGATTCATCCCGGCAGTATAAAAATGTATATGGATCTAAAACCCTATTACTGGTAGCCGACAATGAAGCTCGATGTTGCTAAAGTATGTGGCCGAGTGTGTAACATGTGCTAGGGTTAAGGCACAACATCAGAAACCGTATGGGAGTTTAGAACCCTTACCTGTACCCATGGGTAGGCGTTTCCAATGTCGGATAGGGTGAGTCTGGGGGTTTCATACCTCACGATATTCAGACCACAGCCTAGGCATTAGTCAGTGTTTCCATTTTCGATGCCGGATAGGGTGAGTCTGGGGGTTCAGACCACAGCCTAGGCATTAGTCAGTGTTTCCATTTTCGATGTCGGATAGGGTGAGTCTGGGGGTTCACACCACAGCCTAGGCATTAGTCAGCGTTTCCATTGTCGGATAGGGTGAGTTTGGGGGTTCAGACCACAGCCTAGGCATTAGTCATCGTTTCCATTGCCGGATAGGGTGCGTCTGGGGGTTATATACCTCACGATATTCAGACCACAGCCTAGGCATTGATAATTACCCCTGACTTAATTGTCTTGTGGTTCTTTCTTTTACGAACAAAGGTTCGTGGTTAAACTTATTCCATTCATTTGATGTCTTCTTCGATCCTCGTTTGCTGCTAGGGAATTTCCGAAGCAGTTTTGTTAGTTGGTTGTTCATATCGATCCTTTAGGCTAGATCTAGTATGATCAATGTATAGGATCAGTATGTGGGGATCGACGTTGTTAGTGCTTGTAATATAAACCTTGGGCAGCGATGGACTTCGTGCCTATTCCTTAGGATGAATCCTTAGGAATGAGTTATAGTTGATTCTTAGGGTAAATCCTTAAGAAATAAATAAGATTATGGGGATTGGGTAATTGGGTTGATTGTTTGATGTTTAAGCATAATAAATTTATTTATTGTGGGTTGAAAACCCTATATGCTCACCAGGCTTCCAAACCTGACCCACTCAGTTTAATTGTATCACAGGTATCGATACGAAGTTGCTTTACACTGAGAGATTAAAAGAGAAGTAGATCACTAGTGTAAATGAATGTAAGTTTTGTTTATGGTTATGTTTTTGTATTGACAATGACATCCCAATGATTTAAGTGAATAAAATACATTTCTTCGGAAATGATTTGATAATATATTTATCATGTTTTTTTGGGAACAAATTCCGCAACACTTTTAATCAAATGATTACTCTGAAATTATTTTAAAAGCATAAATTAAACCGGTCTTTTCTGGCCGTGAAATTGGGGATGTCACAAAAAAGCATGTGGGAAATTGCGACAACATTTTTTTTTTGAAAGAGAGATTGCGACAACAGTTATGTTCCATTAAAATGCTTCCAGTGCGGAAAGACAGGGAACACCTCAAGAAATTGTTCAGAAAGTAAACCATTGTGTTTTAACTGCAGAGAGATTGGTCAGTTTTATGAAAACTGTCCGAATGCAAAAACTGAGGTACTGAGAAATATTCAACGGAACGACAGAGGAGGATCGAAGGATGTAAAGAAAAATGAAGAAGAAGGTATGGTTACGAGAGCACGGGCCTTTGAAATGACTACTGAAGATACTAGAGACAAACTGGACGTTGTATCAGGTACTTTTACTTTAAACTCGCTCCCCATATGTGCTTTATTTGATTCCGGTGAAACATTTTCATTTGTATCGAGCCGATTTGCTGAGAAGATTAAAATGCCATTAGTGCCATTAGATGATAAAATTTTAGTATAAATGGTTGACGGGAATCAAATTCTTGTTACACATGAGTATTTAGATTGTTTGTTCGAAATTGATGGTAACGCTTACCCTATCAATTTGAAGCTGATAACTACCAAAGAATTTGATATGGTCGTGGGGATGGATGTGTTATAAAAAATAAGGCTTATATTGATGAGAAATCACTTATTATTGAGCCTGCCAGTGAGCCCAAGATAACTATACGAGGAGAGAGACGATTTGGAAAGGTCCCTATAATTTCCATGGCGAGAGCAAGAAATGATCTCAAGAAGGGAGGGATAGCATACATTGTTTATTTGTCACAAACAAAGCTGAAGGAACGAAAAATAGATCATATCGAGATTGTGAAGAAGTACCCCGATGTGTTTCCGAATGAGCTACCAATATTATCTCCCAATCGGCAAATAGAGTTTTGTATTGATATAATAGCTGAAGCATGTCCTGTAACACAAGCTCCTTATCGACGGGTGCCTTCAAAAATGGAAGAGCTTCGTAAACAGTTACAAGAGTTGATAGATCGAGGTTTTATACGTCCTAGTTCGTCGCCGTTGGGTGCACCTATTTTATTTATAAAGAAGAAAGACGGTACCATGCGTATGTGTATTGATTACCGTGAGTTAAATAAGATCACAATAAATAATCGATATTCGTTACCGTGTATTGATGACTGATTCGATCAACTACAAAGTACTTCGTTCTTTTCAAAAATAGATTTGAGATCAGGATACCACCAGCTGAAAGTGAAAGAGTCAGATGTCTCGAAAACTACTTTTCGAACCTGGTACGGTCACTATGAATTTTTAGTATTGTCGTTTGGATTAACGAATGCACCGGCAGCTTTTATGGACTTGATGAATAGAATTTTTGCATTCATTTTTAGATAAATTTGTAATCGTGTTTATAGATGATATTTTGATTTATTCGAGAAGTCAAGACGAACATCGAAAGCATTTGAGAAAAATTTTAGAAACGTTACATAAAGAGAAGTTGTTGCTAAATTTGCAAAATGTGAGTTTTGGCTTCGACAAGTTCAATTTTTGGGTCACGTTATTAGTGAACATGGCGTACAAGTTGACCCTGCAAAGATCGAGGCGGTAATGAAGTAGGGCCCTCCAAACACTCCATCAGAAGTTCATAGCTTCCTTGGACTAGTAGGTTATTATCGAAGATTCGTAGAGAATTTCTCTTCAAGTGTAGCTCCATTGACAAAACTAATGAGAAAACATGAGAAATTTAATTGGAAAAATGCCCAACAGAAAGCATTCCAACGGTTAAAAGAAACATTATGTCAAGCCTCGATATTAGCCTTATCGCGAGGTGAAGAAGATTTTATTGTTTACACTGATGCTTCTCAATTCGGCCTTGGATGCGTCTTAATGCAGAGAGGTCAAGTAATTGCCTATGCCTCGAGGCAATTTAAACTGTCCGAACAGTCGTACCCCGTCCACGACTTAGAACTTGTTACGGTAGTTTTTGCTTAGAAGATTTGGCAACACTACCTTTACGGAGTAAAGTTCTAGATTTTTACCGATCATAAGAGTTTGAAATATTTATTCAATCAAAAGCAGTTGAATATACAACGACGAATATGGATGGAGCTACTTAAAGATTATGATTGTGAGATTCACTATTATCCTGTAAAAGCTAATGTAGTAGCCGACACATTAAGTCGAAAAAAGAAACCGATTTAAATCACTTCCACACAAATGGGAATCTTTAGTCAACTACCAGATCTGGTTAGAAAAGATCAAAAAGTAGTTGAGATATCAAAGAATTTTAAACAAGAAGATATGGTTAATTATATTGACGAGAACTTAGAAGGTGTAAAAGCATTTATAAGGCGTATATGGGTCCAAAATATGGTGAGGCGTGGAAGTTAATACTCTATGATGCTCATTGTACACGTTATATAGTACATCCAAGTAGTACAAAAATGTACCAGAATTTGAAGAAGATGTATCGGTGGCCCGGGATGAAAAGAGATGTTGGAAGATATGTCGAAAATTGTCTAACTTGTTTACAAGTAAAAACAAATCACCAAAAAGCAGGAGGATAAGTCCAATTGTTACCTATTCCTGTGAGAAAGTGGGACGAGATCACTATGGACTTCATTACAAAGCTACCACGAACCTCAAAAGGACATGACTCCATTTGGGTTATGTTCGATCACTTAACCAAATCCGCTCAATTTATAAACCGATATCTATATTAAAGAAGTGGTAAAATTTCATGGCGTCCCAACTTCTATTGTATATGATTGAGATAGCCGATTTACATCCTGATTTTGGCAAAGATTTCAGATACAAATGGGCTCTAAAATAATTATGAGTACCACATATCACCCCCAAACTGATGGGTAAAGTGAGAGAACGATCCAAACACTTGAAGACATGTTACGAGCTTGCAAAATCTATTTTAGAGGCAACTGGGATGAACACTTATCGTTGGTAGAATTCATGTACAACAATAGCTACCATTCTAGCATTCAAATGGCACCATGCGAAGCACTATATGGAATAACATGTAGAACTCCAACATGTTGTACTGAGGCTGGAGAGAGACCATTGGTGAAACCACAGATTGTGGAAGAAACTAAAACTAAGATCAAGGAGATTAGGGTAGGGAGCACATGAGAGTTGCTCAACTTCGTCAACAACGGTATGCGAACAAGAGACGAAAACCGTTAGAATTTAAATTTGGTGACATGATGATGTTGAAAGTTTCACCATGGAAAGGCATGATTCGTTTTGGTAAACAAGGAAAGTTGAGTCCTCGGTATTGTTAGATGCCATTTTATGCATCTTTTAGTATAGTTTTTATTATCATTTAGCATCATATTTTGTACATTTGCATGTCATTAGTTTAATAATGTTTAGCTCGTATCTTTTATTAGAATTGCCATACTGCTAGCATTTTTATGTTATTTTCAGATAGTTCGAGTGGAGCAGTACTTTGGGAGCAGCTGGATGCATATTTAGAGCTTAAATTAAGCTGGAAATGAAGAAGGATAATAAGGAATAACAAAGAGTAATCAAAGTGAATAATCGAGTCCGAAATGAGTTAGGAACCCAGATCTGCGATTGCATTTCCAGTATATGCGATCACATTTTTTCCATGAAGTTTCTCAAGGTCAAAATAAGTCATCTCGAGGCCATCTGAGCATAAAAGACCGAATATACAATCGCAAATAGCTAACCTGCGATCACATTTTCTTCCCGTAACTCCAGAAACTTCAATTTTCGCTTCGTACTTCATTCAGATGTAATCTTGGAAAAGAATTCAAAAATATGTGATCGCATATAGTCAACCTGCGATCGCATAGATGGCCCAAAGTTCCAGAAACATCGAAAATAGCATCATGCACCATTTAGGGGCAAATCTGGGAAAAAATTGGAAAACATGTGATCGCATGTTTCGGTTTCTTTCTCCAGAAGTTTTCGTCTCGCATATAAATACAACTCTCATTATCACATTCATAGGTTAGACGATTCTAGACGGCAGAATACCTTTCTGAAGATGATTTTTAATACCTTTTAGCGACTTCTGAAGATCTGAAGACTGCGAATCATCTCATTCATTTAGTTTATCTAGATTAATATGTTAATTGTTCTTTCTACTATTTTAGTTTCGTTTTTAGCCATGCCTGGCTATTACCTTAGTTTTCAGTTCTGCATAGACTAGTACTTTTCATGTGATTAGTTTTCAGATCTGGTTTTTGTTTTGTGTTTCTATCTAGATTTTTTCATTTTGAGCTTAATGAATGTTTGATTTTTAATTTTTGTTAGTCTGATCACCTAGCTAGGGTTTTTATCATTCCAGTTAATCAGTTAATAGAATTTGTAATTGTTCTTGTCAACTGGTAAAAGTAACAAGTATCATATTGGTTTCGTGTTTGGGATTTAACTCTGGTATAAACTGTAAAAATCATATCTTTACGCTTACGAGCTTGTGAGAAGTATTGGATATTGTTGGGAATTTTACACAGATCATAAAGTAATTTTTCTGATTTAATTAAGAACTTGTTTAATTGAACAGTAAAAAGATAGGGTTAATTCACAGAGCTTGTTTTGATTAACTAATTTATGTAAAATAGATTATACTCGAGCTTGTTAGTTTTTCTCAGTACCATCTTAGATAGAACACATTCTGAATAACCAGATCTGAACTGATTGCATGATTAGGAAAGTCGCAACAGAATTGGAATCGTTTTTATTATTGATTTTTGTTTAGTCTATTTTCATTGCAATTTTAGTTTTTGGTTTAATTAAAAAAAACCCCCCTTTAATAATTTCTGCTTTGACTAGAATGTCCCTGATGCAAAAATGCATTGACCATTAGGCTGTTTTCATGAGGATTTCACCCTGTTTCCCCTTGCTATATTTTTAGTGCAACCAACAGTGATAAATTTATTTGTTTAAATCAGTTGCGACTATTGGTTTAACAAATCGGCGTCGTTGCCAGGGACACAGTGCTTTCTAATAGTTTTATGCCCAGAATTTTTCGTTCAGGTACACCTTTAGTTTTTTATCCAGAAATCGAAAGAACTGCAAGAAAGCTGAAGAAAGAAGCAGCAAAGAGAAAACAATCAGTTGGTTTCTTTGGTTCATCATCATCCTCCGTACCACCAAAGATCATCACACCACAAGGCACTACCTTGTAGAACAAAACAGATCCGTTTTTTCCAAAATAACCCTCATCATCTCCTTTAAACAACCCATATAAAACATACTCTCCAACACCATCTGTTAAATATGAAACCACAAACTCTTCAGAAATTGAATATGAGGAATCTGACATGAGTGGAGACGAAGCAAAAAAGACTCTCAGAGAGTGGGCCATTCAAGAAGTCAATCAACAGCCTCTCTACATTACTTTTCCAGAAGCCTAGAACTTTGAACTCAAATCTGGGCTGATTCATCTTCTTCCCACATTTAGAGGTTTAGAAACCGAAGACCTGCTGATTCATCTTCTTCCCACATTCAGAGGTTTAGAAAACGAAGACCTACATAAATTCCTTACGGAATTTCATGTGGTATTTTTAGGAATGAAGACAGATGTTGTTACATAAGATCAGATAAAGTTATGGGCATTCCTATTTTCACTTAAAGATTCATCAAGAGAATTGCTATATGAACTCCCATCTGATTCCATCACCACTTGGATAGAACTCACGAAGCTGTTTTTAGAGAAATATTTTCCAGAAATGCGAGTTTCCAGACTCATAATAGAAATCCTTGGTATTAAACAAGGAAAAAAGAACAGCTTTACATACTTACTGGGAAAGATTTAAAAAGCTTCTGGTTCGGTGCCCACAACATGGGATCAGTGATTATCAACTCTACAACTGCTTATGTGAAGGTCTGACACCCGTGGAGATGCTCCTGATAAATGCTTCCAGTGGTGGTTCCTTAGGATATATGACGCCAACCGACATCCGAGAGCTGATTGAAAACCTGGCGATAGAATCAAAACATTCTGGTAACGAAGACGAGTGGTGTCCAGATCAACCAAGGGGAATCAAGGAAGTAATCAATGCTCATCTGGAGTCTCAAATATCTGAACTGAAAAAGGTTGTTATGCTCCTAACAAAGGAAAAAACAGATGCAAAGAATCTGGAACAACAGGTGTCTCAAGCATTCCAGACATTGTGAAGAGTCTTGCCACGAGCACCCAACAGTTCTAGCATGGCCTTATAAGATATTGTGAAGAGTCTTGCCACGAGCACCCAAGCATTCCAGACAGAAACCATAGCTAGTATCAAGAATCTGGAACAACATGTATCTCAACTTGACACTTATGTGGGTCGTCTGGAATCTCAAGGAAAGTTACCGGGGCACACTAAAAACAATCTGAAGCACAATGTGAGTGCTATTTCCTTGAGAAGTGAGAAACGTTCTGGAGACCCAAGCTCATCTGAACCAGAAAAAGAAGTTGATGAAGAGTTTGAAGAAATTATGGTTGAAGAAGATGATGTAAAAGAAACAGAAAAAGAAGAGGAAGAATATGAAGAGGTATTGGTTAAAGAAGAATCTGAAAAGATGGAAGAAAAAGAAATTCCAACACCAGTGAATTCAAATATGAAAGAATACAAGCCTTTACCTCCATTCCCATCAAGACTGAAGAGGTCGAAGCGCGAAAGAGAGGACGACGACATTATGGAAATTTATCGCAAGGTTGAGGTAAATCTTCCACTTTTAGATGTTATCAAACACGTCCCTCGTTATGCCAAGTTTTTGAAAGATTTATCTATTTCGAAGAAAAAAAAAGAAATTTAGTGAACTATAAAAGCAAGCAAAAATATTTCTTTAATTTTGCAAAAAGGTTTGCCTCCAAAGTGCAAAGATCCGGGGATTTTCTCGACTCCTAGTAAATTGGGGAACCTTAATTTTCAAAAAGCCATGCTTGACTTAGGAGCCTCAGCCAATGTCCTTCCCTATTCTGTTTTTGAAAAATTAAAAATGAGAAATTTACAAAAGACCGGGACAATTATCCAGTTGGCTGACCACTCGACAATACACCTAAAAGGTATATTGGAAGATGTTCTTGTCCAAGTGAATAATTTGATCTTTCCCATTGATTTTTATATTTTCGACATGCGAAATTTGGACACTTCAGATACAAATTCTATCATTTTGGGACAACCATTTATGAAAACTACAAAAACAAAAATAGATGTTTTTAATGGCAAGGTTTTAATGGAATTTGATGAGGAGGTGGTTAATTTTAAAATTAATGACGATAATTTTCCTTATGATAATATTTCTGTTAATTATATGGGTACCAGCAGTGCTTTATCTAAGGGTTGATGTGAGTTTTCTAATATCTATGTGCCATGAATATTTGTAGATAAGAATTTATCAGACACATCAAAAGAGATGGAAAAGGGAAATCTTTGGGAAGAATAGAAATTAAATGTTCATAAGAAGTTATCTGAAGGGGCTGAGATGGAGCTGATCAGAAATAAGCTTGTAACACTCATAAAAATCATGCCAAATTTAAACTTTTTAAAACATTTAAAAACACGTGATTATTACAAAACTTGTTTTCAAAATAGTATAATGTCAGAGTATCCCAGAATCAAATCATAAAATCATGAAATATGAGGAGTTGTACGATCACGACTTCGCCTTCCCGCGATCATCAGAAGTACCTGAAACAATAATCGATAAATGTAAGCTCGAAGGCTCAGTGAGTTACCCCCAAAATACCAACGCCATAAAACATATCAATAACATATATAAGCAAACAGCATGCATAATGAGCCTTCAGCCTGACTGGACCGCCTCGCAGGCCTTCACCCTATCTGGACCGCTCTTCGAGCCTTCGACACGTGTAGACCACCTCGCAGGGCCTACAGCCTATCCGGACCGCTCGCCGGGCCTTCAGTCTGACTAACATGCCCTCCTTGGCCCGTAGTCTATCCGGACCGCCCTGGGTATGTTGGCCTTCAGCACAAAGCAGGACCGCTTCAACCAACCCCCAATCAAATAAACATGTGCACATAAATATCATATGCTAGCATATATATAACAGTCAACCTGATCTAACAGATCACCAATCATAGCAACATCCTATAACCATGATACAGACCTAACCGGGCACTAACATAACATCATCCTATATACCAGGATACTGACCTAACTAGGTCACTAAGCATATCACCATCCTAACTACCACGATGTAATCAATAAGCATATCATGCAATAAACCCGGATACAAATTCGATAAGGGCCGACATTGGTTCCTTAGACCATGTTGATATAGTGAGGAGAACTCACCTCACACATGTCGAACTGTAGTGATAATGCAAAACTCTCGAATCGCAGCCACGAACTCAACCACCTATCACCACCATATGACCAAATCCATTAGAATCCCAATTACCAAAATATCCTCAATGTCCAACTGATCAACCCTTGGTCAAAGTCAACGGTCAATGTTGACCTGACTCGTCGAGTGCAGCTAGCAACTCGTCGAGTTCCTTAAGAACTCAAGAAGTCATGAAACCCTAACTGACTCGCCGAGTTTCCAACCAACTCGTCGAGTCCATATGTGTCCAGAAGTCGGGGAAAACCCCTACTGACTCGTCGAGTCCCCCTACTGACTCGTCGGGTCCATGCAAAACCCTAACCATGGTAAACCTTCATCGGACTCGCCGAGACATCTATGCGACTCGTCGAGTAATGCAGTCCATTTCTTGTCCAAAAGATTTTTAAGTTATTCCAACGCTCCAATTGGTAGATCCAGTCTCGTAGGGCCTAGTTATCACGTAAAGTTGCAAACTTTACGTGCATGCAAGGTCTTAAGAGCCAAAACTAAGCTAAAAAAGAAGCTTAAGGCAAGGAGAAGGCCATATCTTGACAAAGACTAGAACTTTGTGACAATAAGGGGCTAAAGGAGTCTAGATCTAAAGTTACAACCTCAGATCTTGCCCCAAAACCGGAAATACCACAACAATACACCAAAAAGGGTTCTAAACCCATGAATGAAGAGATCTAGCTAATGGAGAGCCAAGGTAACGACTTGTTACCTTCAAAGTGATGCTAAGATGGAGTAGAATTCGGATCTACAACTTCTCCTTGTTCCAAGCTTCTTGAACTTCAAGCTCTTCTCACCAAGATCCACCTTCCAAGCTTAGAAACACATAAATATGGAGAGTAAACACGATTTAGGGTTTCTGAGCTCAAGGGGGCTGTAAGGGAGGATAATAACCCTTTAAATAGGGTGCAAAACCCTGGAAATTAGGGTTTCATCCTCCAGCTCCAACTCGTCGAGTTGTATCCTCCAACTCATCAAATTGGTCACTTAACACACGCGGCCAAATTCGTTCCTACTCGACGAGTTAGGGCATCCAAATCGTCGAGTAGACCTTTGAAAATGGAAATAAGGCTGTAAAGTTTATACCTGAGAGTCGGGGTGTTACAATTCTCCCCCACTTGAACTAGACTTCGTCCTCGGAGTCTGCTGCGGTGAACAACTCCGGGTAATGCTCCCGATCTCAGCCTCCGGCTCCCAAGTCCACTCAGATCCCCTCTGGTGCTCCCATTGTACCTTTACCAAAGGTACTTCCTTGTTTCGTAGAACCTTCAATTTCCTCTCCAGAACGGCCACCGGCCTCTCCACGTAATTCAGGCGCTCATCGACCTGAATATCATCTAATGACACTACTGCCTCCTCGTCCAAAACGCACTTCCGCAACTGTGAAACATGGAAAGTACTATGGGTCCGACTATGCTCCTCTGATAGCTCTAGTCTATATGCCACCTTGCCAACCCTGGCAATGATCCTGAACGGTCCAATGTATCGGGGACCCAATTTCCCCATCTTCCTGAAGCGGATCACACCCTTCCAGGGGGAGACCTTCAAGAGTACCATGTCACCGACATGAAACTCCAGCTCAGATCGACGCCGGTCGGTGTAGCTCTTTTGCCGATTCTGTGCGGTCTGTAGCCGCTGTCTAATCTGTTGAATCATCTCGGTAGTCTCCAGGACTACCTCGGTTCAACCCATCACCCTGTGACCCACCTCGCCCCAACAGACTGGGGTACGGCATCTCCGTCCATACAACAACTCATAAGGTGGAACACTAATGTTGGAGTGAAAGATGTTGTTATAGGAGAACTCTGCGAGGGGTAGGTAAGAGTCCCAACTCCCACCGAAGTCAATAACACATGTTCTCAACATATCCTCAAGAGTCTGTATGGTCCGCTCACTCTGGCCGTCCATCTGCGGATGATAGGTTGTACTGAAGTGCAGTTGTGTGCCCAGTTCCTCGTGAAACTTCTCCCAGAAACGGAAGGTGAACCGAACATCACGGTCTGAGATGATAGAGACTAGAACCCCATGGCGATCGACAATCTCGCGTATATACACATCGGCCAGCTTCTTGGCCGATGAGCTCTCCCGGATGGGCAGAAAATGAGCACTCTTGGTCAATCGATCCACGATGACCCAAATAGCATCGAACCCCTTCGTCGTTCTCGGTAGCTTGGTAATGAAGTCCATCGTGATCTGCTCCCATTTCCACATGGGAATCTCTAGAGGCTGCAGCTTGACATGCGGCCTCTGGTGCTCGGCCTTGACCATCCTACAGGTCAAGCACCTCTCAACATACCAAGCGATCTCTCGCTTCATGCACGGCCACCAGTAACTCAATCGCAAGTCCCGATACATCTTGGTGGCCCCCGGGTGAATAGAGAAACGAGACTTATGAGCCTCCTCCAATATAGTCTGTCTGACCCCACCAGACATCGGAACCCAGACCCAACCGCAACGAGTCAATAATCCCCGGCTATCCTGCACAAACCGGGTGTTCTCACCCCTAATCCTCTCAAGCTTCAAGTTCTACTAATGCATACCCTCTGCCTGGGCTTCCCTGATCAAGCCCACAAGTGGAGAATCTACTGAAATCCTCATACACGTCACTGGAGTAGAAGATCCAGCTGACTTGCGGCTCAGAGCGTCCGCAACCACGTTCACTTTACCTGGGTGGTAAATGATCTCACAGTCATAGTCCTTGACTACATCTAGCCATCTGCGCTGTCTCATGTTCAGTTTCGGCTGATCCATGATGTGTCTTAATCTCTTGTGGTCCGTGTAGATGGTACAAGGGACCTCATAGAGGTAATGTCTCCAAATCTTGAGAGTGAATACCACCGCTCCCAATTCCAGATCGTGAGTAGGGTATCTCGTCTCATGCGGCTTCAACTGTCGCGATGCATAGGCTATCACTCATCCTCTCTGCATGAGGACCGCTCCCAGTCCCGTGATGGATGTATCACAGAATACCACAAAATCCTCAACTCCCTCCAGAAGAGTCAAGACTGGAGCCTCGCATAGTCGTTGTCTGAGGGTCTCAAACGCCCTCTGTTGCTCGGGGCCCCACCGGAAATCCACCCCCTTCCTTGTCAGATGAGTGAGGGGTACTGCAATCTTGGAGAAATCTTTTATGAATCTCCGGTAGTAACCTGCCAATCCCAAGAAGCTCCTGATATCCGAGGGAGATTTCGGAACCTCCCACTGCATAAACGCCTCGATTTTGGCCGGATCGACCAAAATCCCCTCTTGGTTAACGAGATGTCCCAGGAACCGGACCTCTCGTAACCAAAACTCGCACTTCGAGAACTTGGCATACAACCGCTCTCGCCTCAAAACTCCCAATAGCTCCCGAAGAGGCTCCTCATGCTGCTCCCGGGTCTTAGAGTACACCAAGATATCATCTATGAACACTATAACCGAGCAGTCAAGCATCGGTCTGCAGACCCGATTCATCAGGTCCATAAATACTGCTGGCGCGTTGGTGAGCCCAAACGGCATCACCACGAACTCGTAATGTCCATAACGAGTTCAAAACGCGGTCTTCTCCACGTGCTCCTCCCTAACCCTGAGCTGATGGTACCCGGACCTCAGGTCTATCTTGGAGAACCAAGATGCTCCGTGCAATTGATCAAAAAGATCATCTATCGTCGGGAGTGGATAACGGATTTTCACCGTCAACTTGTTCAACTCCCGGTAATCAATGCACATCCGGTGTGAACCATCCTTCTTCCCGACGAAGAGAATCGGCGCTCCCCATGGAGAACTGCTCGGACAAATGAATTGCTTGCCCAATAGTTCCTGCAGCTGTGATGACAACTCCTGCATCTCTGGTGGTGCCAACCGGTACGGCACCTTGGTGATAGGGGCCGCACCTGGCACAAGGTCGATCCTGAACTCGACCTGCCTCTCCGGGGCACTCCTGGTAACTCCTCCGGGAATACGTCAGCAAATTCTCTGACCACTGGAACCTCTCATACTGAAACCTGATCCCTGACCTGCATATCTACCACATACACTAGATAACCCGCACACTCGTGCTGAATGTACTGACGAGCCCTGAAAACCGAACAAAACCCTGATCCTAATCTGGTGCCCTCACCGTAAACAATCAGTTCTCCCCCACTTGGGGTTCGAACTACCACTAGCTGACCCTCGCAGTCAATCATGGCACCGAAGCGACTAAGCCAGTCCATACCCACGATCACACATACATCCCCCATGGGAATCAGAATCAGGTCTATCGGGAAAGATACTCCGAAAATCTCCAATACGCAACCCCGATAGACCGAAGAAGCGGAAATCCCGTGTTCGTTGGCAATAGAGACTCGTAACGGACACTCTAGCTCTCCTACTGGCAAACCGAACTCCGTACTAAATGTCTGAGAGACAAACGACCGACTCGCCCTCGAGTCAAATAATACCAAAGCAGGTTAGGAGTTCACTAAAAACGTACCTAATCACAGGCACAAACATATATCCATAAAATAGATATTATCAGTAAGATAAGGGATAGAAACATACCAGCAACCACGTCTGGTGCTGTCCTGGCGTCCTCTGTTGTAAGCTGGAAGGCGCGTCCCTGGGCCCTCGGGGGTGCTGCTCGACCCTGACTCCCGTCAGTAACCCTCAGTGTAGCCGGCGCTGGAGCCTGCGCCGACCTGGCTGCGAGCTGTGGACAGTTGGTCTTCACGTGACCAACTTGATGACAGTGGTAGCATATCCTCATATCCTGAACCGGGGCTGTCTGATGGCAATCCTTCGCATAATGCCCCTCCCTGCTGCATTTACGGCACACGCTGCTAAACCTACAAACCCCCGAGTGACCCTTCCCGCACTTGCCACAAGTGCGGCCCTACTGTCCCCCTGACCTTGAATCAGCGGTCTTAGACCGCTTTGGCGCCGGCTGTGACTGTGTCGGAGCCTGTCATTGCTCCCTCAACTACAGCTCAATCTCCAACTCACGCCGCCTAGCGGCCTCCTGTAAATCAAGTAGTGTATCACAACGTTGGGTCGCCACAAACGGTCAAATATCAGTCTTGAGCATGCTCAGATAACGTGTCATCTGAGCCTGCTCAGAAGCAAACTCCAGGCAGAACATCTCCCTCTCCGTGAACATGCGGGTGATCTTCGTCACCGTCTCACTATCCTGTCTCAAATCCAGAAACTCCCAAGCTAACCGTTCCCGATCGACTCGTGGAATGTAGCGAGCGTGGAACATATCCTTGAACTGCTCCCAAGTAACAGCAGCTCTCTGATCATCCGAATACGACCTAGTCACCAACCTCCACCAATCCTTTGCCCCAATCCTCAGTAGGTTCAGGGCACATCTGACCTTATGGTAAGTATGACATGAACACGTAAAGAAGCACCCCTCCACGTCAGGTCGCCACCTCATGGCTTTGATGGGGTCCTGAGTCCCATCAAAAGTAGGGGGCTTCGTGTTGTCGAAGTCCTAATACTGAAAAGTCCGACTGGCTCCCAACCCTACCGCCGTTACAGCTGTTGCGGCAGCCTCCTCAATGAGGGCTGCATAGCGATCATCAAAACACTCCTATGGTACACATGCAACCCTAGATGCTTTGGATCTATGTTTTCTCTAATTATACATGCAATTTCAATTTCCCAAAGCATACATCCTAACTAGCATACAATAGAGGATATACAATATAAAACTCATATTTAGATGAATACCTCTTGATGTAGTTGTAGTTCTTGGCCTTAAAAAGCTTTAGCACCTCAAGTGTGATGCCTCAAATGGTTCACAAACACCATGAACAAATGAGGACTTGAGAGAGAGGTTAACCACCACCAAAATCGGCTAGGGTTCTCTTAGAATTCCTTAGAATGCTTAGTGTAACCGGTTTTGGGTAAGGGGTAACTCATATATAGTGTAGGATTCCAAGAGTCATGGGTAAACCGTAATCCATACACTTTGGTTATGATCCATATCTCATGTGGGCTAACTCTTCATAGATACTTACATAAAACTTAGCCCAACATGGATCAATAGCCCAAACACTATATATATCACTGATTTACATAATCAGTCCCCGTTAATTTAATTAGTCTCTTTTGATCACTAAATTAATTCCAAATTAATTCATGATCAATACTAATTAAATATCATTATTTCATATTAATATATTATACTTGTAATATATTAATAAATCATAAATAACCTTTTTCTCAAATATCCATCCTATCTGATTGTTCTGGGGAAGGCAACCCAAATGGACCATGCTACTCTCGGGTCAAGTACATACCAATTATAGTTATGTGCTTAGGTATCTAATCCAACAGTCTCCCACAAGGATAAGTCTAATAACTATTATTGCAAGTACGACTCCAAAATCCTGACTAGCAATCGTAGCTCCCAAAAGCCGATGTCGAACTCTGACCTAGTCAAATGACGCATCCATTAGATAAGGGATCATATATTCCTCCATTCTAGATATCGTATGAACTGAGACATGGATTATAATTATTCTCTCTGTTCATGTGTTGCTTCCCGATTTTCGATTTATGATGACCGTTGTTTAATAACTTTGGTCATATCCGGTTCTAATCCTTTTTCCCTCTTAATGCCCTAGGCATTTGGAAAATTAGAACAGGAGAATATTATAGCACATGCAATCGATCCTATATCTGAAGCATATGGGACACGATTCATAACGTCTTACACAACGACCTGATACTTTACCAGTCTCTTGCTATAACATTTCTATATATAGAATTTCCTTATGTCGAATCTTTTCAACATAACATTCATATATGTCCTTGACTAAATTTGATTAAAATCTCACAATCTAAGCTTTTAGACTTGAAATGAAGTATAAGTTCCTTTCCTTTAATTATAGCAAAACAAATTTTCAAACCCTGCAACTTTGCGAATTGAAACCTTTGTTTTCTATAATTAACATTGCTAACTCGCAACACTTACCATAATAATTATGCTCCCACTAGCATAATAGTTATTATCTTACTAGCATAACACTTATGCTCCCACTAGTTTTGACATGTTCCCAGAAATAAGCAGGACTTCTAGAAATCAATACTTGTTGACTTTCTTACCAAAGTTCATATTTCTGGTACAAGATTCTTTGATTGGCCTTTATCTAAGCTTGTCAAACTCGTACATCTTTCCTTAGATAGCTCATATGTGTGTCTAAACTATTCAGAACTTACAGCAATAAGTTCCAATTGTTTAGACCTTTTTCCATTTCTCACAATTCGAACTATGATAAGGGATGTCGTAATCATAATCGAATTTGAGAATGCAAATATCACAATTGCTAACTCTTTAAAATCTACTTAGTGAAAGTGTTTCCTCACAATCATTTTCATGAAGCGGAGAGAAACCTTATGACACTTAGATTTTATGGTGTATGTGTTCCTGTCCATGTGAATTTGTCATAACCATAATCATAAGACAAGGTTAATGCTAAATCCAAACTCATATGGATTAAACTTGTTCAATCTTAACTTCTTGCCACTTGGCAGCACAAGGGCCTACCATGTCTTCCAAGTTGTTGAGCAGCTTACCCTTACTGATTAATGAACTTTCACTGATCAAGGTGCTTTTCCCTATGCAAACAATTGAGAACTCATAGAACTCACATGCATAGTCAACTTTAACTGGATTGAGCACAGAAACAAGAACATGTCAACACGATAGATTACAAATCTCAAGTTGTGTGCTAGTGATTAACAATAGGTTTACTCTTGATTAGTTCTTGAAACTTTTCAAGATCTTTAAGACTCCCACTGACCTCTTGACATATAAGATTCTCTTTGTCAAGAACCTTCCTTGATAAACAAATATTCAAGAGTTAGTGAAGTTTCTCATCAAGACAAACACTTCACACAATTGGTCTTAGTTGATCTTTGTTTTATCCAAAACATCACAACTTACCAATTTCAAATGTACAAGAGTAGAAAACATTTTACTCTACATTTGTTGATATGTCACTCAATATAAAATCTTGGAGTATGACTCTAATACTTGATTTTGGAACGAAGTATGATTCACCTTTTAACCATTTCAACAATCCTTGATTCCTCTTATTAGCCATACAAGTGCACTTTAGAGGATCAATTGTGATATGGTTTTCATAATCATAAAGATGATCATAAAACACAATACTCAAGTACTCTCCTTTCTTTTCAGATTGGAGAAACTTTTATCTTTCTGCCTAATTTGATTCTTCTTATACGATCTGCTATACATTGAAACTTTTCCAATGATTCAAAATTATACTTAATCTTGTAAGTATAACCGTATTTACTAAACTTTAGTAAATCATGACGAATAGTCTTATCGTTCTTTGTGGTGGACCTGACCAGCGCACAACCAAGTGTACCCGATCCCCTAGTCCTTCACTTAACTCACATATACATGTGAACAAGGAATTAGTCTTAATTTCCCAAAGATGAAAAATTCTCATTCATCATACAATACAAGTTACATGATCCCAAGTTTCTATCCAACTGAAACTTGGGCGATGAGAATCTTTCCTTATTTGGTAAAGTTTGACACTACCACAAACTAAAGAATCAAATCCATATTGCTAAAAATATATAAATACCAATTTTCACAAATGCCATTGCAAGGAAATATAAAATAAGACATAATAAAAATTTTATTCTTTATTTATAAAATGCGGAAACTTGTCCTTACAATGCAAATACATATGAAAACTATGTTGCTACATATTTCTAAGCAATCTATCATAATTCCTAAGCAGCATCTCAAAATTCTGAACATCGAACTATGCGATCGAAATCCATCTCTTCGCGATCAGAATCAACTTACTCTTCTTTCAAGCTTCCTTTCTCTTCTTTGATCCTACAAAACATCAAAATGTAATCTTATCACATCATGTATTAAGAATCTATAAGTAGGAACTTAATAGAGTTAGATAGTGAACTTACCTGAAGCAGAGTCATAAATTTTGACTTTACCATCTCTTAGATCTTTCAGGTAGTCAGAGCAGCTTCGCAACCAACGCCTCTTCTCTTGGCAATAGAAACAAACAGACTCCTTTGGAATGGTACACGAGACAATCAGAGACTTATCCTTTCCCTTTCCTTTGGAAAGAGAAATCTTTTCTGGACTTCCAATGTTTCCATTGTCAATGTCCATGGAAGTTTGGGAAGTAGATCTTCCAATCAAATTTGCATTACCAGTGCGCCAAATCATTGCTGATTCAGTAGCAATTAGCAAATAGGTAAGATCAATAAGGGACATGTCGCGGTCTGTCATATAGTAATCTTTAATGAACTCACCATATGACTTAGGAAGTGATTGACGAACCAAGTCAACAACCAACTTCCTTGACACAACGACTCCTAACATTCCCAGCCTGTCAATGTGTGACTTCATCTCCAAGTCGTGAGCACATACGGACTTTCCTTCCTGCCAATAGGGCTTTTAGTGACCTAGAACTTGTGGGTTATGGAGAATTATTGGAGGAGGTGGTAGAAGTGAAGTTCCACTACAGCACGAAGAAGGGACTAATCTTTCACCTTGATCGTCTTGTGGAATATCATCTTTATAAGGGAGAATTTCAAGTTAATTGATTTAGTCCTTAATATAACACCCAAATGAAATATTAAGGCTAGGACCCAACACAATAATTTACAATTCGGAAGAGAGATGCCGTAATCGAATTGCAAACTATTTGAAGGTAGGTAAATGACGATTTACCAATTTCCACCATGAAAAACGAAAATGAATTTTAGGTTTTAAATGAATTGAAATCCCTAGATTCTTTGAGATTCATTGAACTTTTAAATGACATGTTTAAATCTCGATTATGCCCTTCAAGTTTGTGACTGGGATGCCGAGGATCAAAAACAAGGTGTGAATAACCATGCAAATTAGCTTGGTAGACTTAATGTTACAAACCATCCTATCAATGTGCCGGTTAACCACACACGCTCCATTAATCCACGATTAACATCGAGCTACCCATTGCCATCCTTCATTAGTCTCATATTAGTGTGCCGGTTAACTACACACACTCCACTAATGACGAATAAGGTGCAATGTGAAATTTCATGGGTTATCATCAAATTCACATTTTTCCTAAAGTAACTAAGATTGGGAATTTAATAAAAGTTTAGTTACTTTATAATTATCATTATACTTTTAACGAGAATTAATGTCTTATCCTACCCGTTCGGCTAACGACCCTCCACCAGTCAAGGAAGCGGTGGGTGAGAGTGGACACCTATTAAACCATCATTTTATAGGCAGTAACCTTATACCCCCTTATAGACCGGCTTCGTGAATGAGCCCTACTAACGGTAAGACTGGCCTTTTACTTATACATATAATATATTAAACCTTTTAAATTTATATAGTATAAGGGTGTATTTTAAACATTTAAAATACTAGGTTGTTTAATCTTTTAAAAAATTATGGATTTATTAATCTTCACCTTTAATTAAACACTTTAATTACCAGGAAGATATCAGATAATCCGCATAAATAACAGGGAACCAACTCCCAACTAAACCCTAGGGATTATGACCTCCTTGCTACACGTATGGGTCCTGTGCTTTCAGTAGTACGGGCGCATACTACCTTCCACACCTACCCATATTTGTCTCAAGTATCATCACAACGCCCTAACAATATACATATGCATGGTGATCGCTCAACCCTCACTCCTAGAGGATGGCTAACAATCTCATAACTGGCAGACTCATCCAAAGCAACCCATCCATGAAACTTCCACCAACCCTGCCGCACTCGTGTATGCTAGCCATACATAACGTTGGACCCTATAGACTTTCGAATACTTGATCCTACCCTAAGCCCTTCATCAAACAAGAACAGGAAATAAGGCCAAACCAAACATTCTCAGGCTATAAGATATTAGTTATGTACGGCCGTGATGCATACACTAAGCAACTACAGTAATGATGTCAATTTCATATACGGAAAAACCCTAGGCTATCAGGCATCATATAATCAGGCAATTCTATCATGCAATCCCTGAAGATCCCTAGCCTAGTACAAGCATGTTGTTTAAACATATCACATAAATCAAATAATTCGTAAGGTATTTTGGGGTCTATCTGGGAGCTCCGACTGTTCGTACTCTTGCATCCTCCTTTATTATTTTGAAAACATTTTAAGAAAATCGTTTTAAAATCTTATCCTCAATTTGAGACTAGAGACACGCGAGTGTTTCCTCCAACTCACTCAAACCAAGGCTCTGATACCAACTTGTAACACTCATAAAAATCATGCCAAATTTAAACTTTTTAAAACATTTCAAAAGACATGATTATTACAAAACTTGTTTTCAAAATAGTATAATGTCAGAGTATCCCAGAATCAAATCATAAAATCATGAAATATGAGGAGTTGTATGATCACGCCTTCACCTTCCCGCGATCATCAGAAGTACCTGAAACAATAATCGATAAATGTAAGCTCGAAGGCTTAGTGAGTTACCCCCAAAATACCAACGGCATAAAACATATCAATAACATATAAGAAAACGGCATGCATAATGAGCCTTCAGCCTGACTGGACCGCCTCGCAGGCTTTCAGCCTATCTGGACCGCTTTCCGAGCCTTCGGCACGTCTAGACATCCTCGCAGGCCCTACAACCTATTCGGACCGCTCGCCGGGCCTTCGGTCTGACTAACATGCCATCCTCAGCCCGTAGTCTATCTGGAACGCCCTGGGTATGTTGGCCTTCAGCACAAAGCAGGACCGCCTCAACCCAACCACCAATCAAACAAACATGTGCACATAAATATCATACGCTAGCATATATATAACAGTCAAACTGATCTAACAGATCACCAATCATAGCAACATCCTATAACTAGGATACAGACCTAATCGGTCACTAACATAACATCATCCTATATACCAGGATACCGACCTAACCAGGTCACTAAGCATATCACCATCCTAACTACCAGGATGTAATCAATAAGCATATCATGCAATAAACCCAGATACAAATCCGATAAGGGTCGGCATTGGTGCCTTAGACCTTGTTGATATAGTGAGGAGAACTCACCTCACAGATGTCAAACTGTATTGATAATGCAAAACTCTCGAATCGCAGCCACGAACTTAACCACCTATCACCAACATAGGACCAAGTCCATCAGAATCCCAATTACCAAAATACCATCAAAGTCCAATTGGTCAACCCTTGGTCAAAGTCAACGGTCAATGTTGACCCGACTCGTCGAGTGCAGCTAGCAACTCGTCGAGTTCCTTAAGAACTCAGGAAGTCATGAAACCCTAACAACTCGCCGAGTTTCCGACCAACTCGTCGAGTCCATGCGTGTCCAGAAGTTGGGTAAAACCCCTACTGACTCGTCGAGTCCATGCAGTACCCTAACCATGGTAAACCTTCATCGGACTCGCCGAGTCTTCTATGCGAATCGTCGAGTAATGCAATCCATTTCTTGTCCAGAAGATTTTTAAGCTATTCCAACGCTCCAATTGGTAGATCCAGTCTCCTAGGGCCTAGTTACCATGTTAAGTTGCAAACTTTACGTGCATGCAAGGTCTTAAGAGCCAAAACTAAGCTAAAGAAGAAGCTTAAGGCAAGGAGAAGGCCATAGCTTGACAAAGACTAGAACTTTGTGACAATAAGGGGCTAAAGGAGTCCAGATCTGAAGTTACAACCTCAGATCTTGCCCTAAAACCAGAAATACCACAACAATACACCAAAAAGGGTTCTAAACCCATGAATGAAGAGATCTAGCTAATTGAAAGCCAAGGTAACGACTTGTTACCTTAAAAGTGATGCTAAGATGGAGTAGAATTCGGATCTAAAACTTCTCCTTGTTCCAAGCTTCTTGAACACGCGGCTAAATTCGTTCCTACTCGACGAGTCAGGGCATCCAACTCGTCGAGTAGACCTTTCAAAATGGAAATAAGGCTGTAAAGTTTATACCTGAGAGTCGGGGTGTTACAAAGATCGGGGAGGAAGAAAAGAGGATTTATGGAAAAAGGAATAAATAAAAAGTGATGATTTCTATTGAGGAATTTTCTGAAAAGAAATATCTGGATAGAAGAAAATTTGATGAGAATAAGGAGAAGAATTCTGGAAAGCAGAAGATTAGAAAGAAAAGAAGTTTAAAAATCTGAAAGACTTATCTGAAGAAAATTTAGAGTCTTTCCAGTTTGTTGAACAAGTTTCATATCCACCAATCTTGCCATATTTGAAGGGATCTTGAGTGACAAGGAAAATAGTTGAGCTTCAGAGAAGTCCCAACCACACCAATTAGCAAATCTGGTTGGGCAAAGTCGAGCCACCGAATTTAAAAATGGGCGGCTTTTTGGGAGGCAACCCGAGGATTAGTTTTGTTTTTTACGCTTTCAATAAAGAGATGGTCATAGTTCCAAGCAAGCTTGGGGAAATCAGAGGATCGACATAGTTGTTGAAATTCAGATTTTTCGCCACATCATCGTCAAAATTAGATTTCTGCAATTTTATCAGGTACAGTCATTCCTAGCTGCACCTTTTTGTTTTTATATACTTTATTGAGCTGTTAATTCCTCTCTGAGCATTGAGGACAATGCATCATTTTAAGCTTGGGGAGGGGTTAGTGTGAAAAATTGCATTTTTCGTTACAAAATTTTAAAATTTTCAGTTTTCCATTAAAATTTTCAATTTTATTTCTCTTTTTTCATTTTATTTTCTGCATTGCATTTGTATATAAAAGTTCGAAAAATCCAAAAAATATTTTCCTTTTTATTTTTCTGCATTCATAAAAAAAACCCAAGAAGAATTTTATTTCTAGTTATTATTATTTTCTGCATAAAAATCTTTAAAAAATTTTTTAAAAAAATTAAAAAAATATTACATGAGATGAGGATATCTTTTTACATTCGATAGCTCTGTTAAGATGAAGTGTGATAGTAACCGAAAAAAACAGTCTCATTACAATCAATTTTAAGAATTATATTTTATGAGTGTTTTAAATGTTTTCAATATGAACCAACATATTAGTCAGATAATTTTTACAATGGAAGTGTGGGATGGAAAAACGAATAGTGTTTTAGAAATAATTTCCTTAAATGCCTTAAAAAGAACCTAGATTGGATAACCCTTATCATTTCTTGAAGTATTGAACCCTATAGTTTATGCGTCTTTTGAGGTTAGTAGGGAACTCTTGTTATACCCACAATTTATTATCATTTTTGAAGTATTGAAGATATGGTGGGCGTCAAAGTAAAATTTGCACCCGTTCAATATATATGTTAGAAATGGTACATCAAGCAACTTGAAGAAATCTGAAATTCAAAGTCAAATCCAAGTCAAGTTCAAGTCGAAATCAAGAAGCAAGCAAGTCAAATCTAAAGAGTTGATCAAGACAAAGTAGATGTGTGGTATAATGAGATAGATCCCTCGATAGTGGAATCACAGGGGTAAGCTTGGATTTTCTATCCATAATGGAGCTTACCTCGATAGTAAAAGTAACAAGTATCATATTGGTTTCGTGTTTGGGATTTAACTCTGGTATAAGCTGTAAAAATCATATCTTTACGCTTACGAGCTTGTGAGAAGTATTGGATATTGTTGGGAATTTTACATAGATCATAAAGTAATTTTTCTGATTTAATTAACAGCTTGTTTAATTGAACAGTAAAAAGATAGAGTTAATTCAAAGAGCTTGTTTTGATTAACTAATTTATGTAAAAGAGATTATACTAGAGCTTGTTAGTTTTTCTCAATACCATCTTAGATTGAACACATTCTGAATAACCAGATCTGAACTGATTGCATGATTAGGAAAGTCGCAACATAATTGGAATCATTTTTATTACTGATTTCCGTTTAGTTTATTTTCACTACAATTTTGGTTTTTGGTTTAATTAAAAAACCCCCCCTTTAATAATTTCGGGTTTGACTAGAATATCCCTGATGCAAAAAAGGCATTGATCATTAGGCTGTGTCCCTGAGGATTCGACCCTGCTTCCATGTGCTATATATTTAGTGCAACCAACAGTGATATATTTATATGTTTAAATCGGGTGCGACTACCTGTTTAACAGGTATATTGGACCTTTTCAGATAATACAGAGAGTTGGAAAATTTGCATATCGATTAGATTTACCACAAGAATTACAAGGTATCCATAATGTTTTTTATATATCTTATTTGTGGAAAAAACTTGTTTGATAAGGCAGAAATACTACCAATGACTGAGATTGAGTGGATGTGAAATTGAGATATCCCAAGCAACCCGAAAAGATTCTAGATCATAAAATAAAGAAATAAAGAAATCGTATTGGTGAAAGTACAATGGTGTCACCATAGAGGTTCTGATGTAACCTGGGAACCTGAGGCTGAGTTAAGAGAAAAATACCCTTATCTTTTTAATTGACCGATAATAGACTTCGGGGACGAAATCTTTGAAAGGATGGGATAACTTGTAATACTTGTCTTTGTGCATTTGACTTAATCTAGGTTTAATTGCTTAAAATTGAGTATTAATGTATGAAAGTTTAAACATTATAGCATTATGATTAGTATGAATGTTGTGTAATGCATCTAATTGAGAAATTAGGTGCCCACGACGTGGCTAAGATACCTACGACATGGACGAGAACGAGAATCAAGTTACACAAATGAATAGTGATAACATCCTACTTTGAAGATGACAAGTAGAGGTGGAGAAAAGCCACGACGTGGTGGAGAAAAGCCACGACGTGGGGAAAGTATGTTGCCTAATATTATTCATGACGAAATATGATTTGTTATATAAAGAAAACGTCACAAAAGATGCCCACGATGTGGCGATGAGTGCCACGACGTGATGACACAACATATTATAAAATAAGTTTTGTCCTTGAACAGAGTAATTCGATTCCAGCTCTCTAGAAATACATACTAAGGTGCGATTTACACATACTAAACCCTCCTAAGTCCGATTTTATAGAGATTGAAGGAATAGAACTCCAATTTGCTGAATCAAGGTAAGGATAATCATCTATAACACCTTTGTTGTGAAATTAAGGCAAAGTTAGAACATTTTGGTTGAAACCCTAGACGAAGGGTTTGAGTTCAATTGATGAAATTGGGATATTGTATGATATATTGTGGCTTAATTTCAGTTTAATATCATGTTATTAAACCGTGTATGTTAAATTTGATTCATGAGGACTAGGGTTCATTAGTAAAGAAATATTACTTAATAAATTAAGTCTTTGAATAATGAATTTTGATGTATGTAATTATATAACAGGTAAGTTAAACCTGATATGAGTATTTGTTTATTGATATACTTATAGATTTTATTCTTGATGAATAAATGATTTGACTTCATAGATGAGAATTTATGTTTATCAGTTGAAAGGTGTAATGGATCTTGTTAATGATATTTCTGAGATAATTGTGATTAGGAAATCGAGAAGAAGGGTCGGGCAAGGAAGTTCCAAGGTTGGGATATCATCCAAATAAACCATAAAGGACAAGGTGAGTAAACTTTGGTTTACTCATATATTGATTTAGTGATTATGAATATGCTTAACTAAATTCCAAGAATTTATAATTGCATTGTCATGTTAAGAATATGTGCGATTTGAAAGAGAATGATTGATAGATGATGAAAGTTGATACTAGAAAACCCATGAAAGGTGATTGGGTGGTTTCATGTATGAGAATTTCATTGAGATAATTTGAAGAAATCTTGATGATATAAAGATGAGATTGAATGATATAATTTAATTGTGATATGAGATAGTACTGGTAAACGGAGTTGATTAAGAATACACATTACAAGAAAAACAGCCTTTTACGACACACAATGTGTGTCGTAAAACGCTCAGACGACACACAAGTGCATGTCAAGGAAGGCCCTGTCATAACGAAAGACGACACGCTTTTGCGCGTCGTCTATTTATGACACACATTTACGACGCGTAGTTACGACTCGCATTTACGACGCTCATTTACGACACACAATGTATATCAAGGAAGACCCTGTCATTAAGGAAGACGACACACATTTGAGTGTCGTAACCTTATGAAGCGCATTTACGACTCGCATTGCGTATCATTAAAGCCCCTGTCAAGAAAGGCCATGTCATAAATGAAGATGACACACATTTTTGCGTATCGTAATTTTAAATGTTTAAAAAAATATTATTTATAGATTTAATAATTTTCAAATTAAATTTGCATTTAGTGTCTCATAATAGAAAATAAAATATCATATACAAAAAATACAATCCATTGCATAAAATTTAATGTCATACAAATAATCGTTCCATGGAAAAATCAAACAAATCAATAGAAGTTGTAACAGAAATTTACAAACTAATTAGATACAAAAAATATGAAAAACTTGAAATCCCTGAGAATAATAGTTCTAACAAAAGCTTCACGTGAGATACATACAGTTGGACCAGTAAGCAATGATGTTCCCGAATCCACAATAGCAGCACAAGAACACGTACATGATATCTTTTGCTAGAAGGTGTCGATCCAAAACTACTGTTGAAGGTTGCCATGATAGTTGTTAAGATTTAAGCATAACAAGAAACCAATCAGTGACTATAATAAGCTAGAAAACAAGCAACTAATAAACTAAATAAGCAACTAATTAAGTCAAACTATGACTATGTATTCCAAGTTTCCAAAGACTATGTTATTCTAGGTTTCGAACATTGCATATAAGATACTGTACAATCATGTTTACATTAAACTTTAAAGAATTTACAAGTTTAAACTAAAAAAAACATATGCACAACAATGATATAAATTTATAATTTTTTGTCATTTAGAATTTACATTTGGACAGAATGGTAAAATGTTGATTTATGGTTGTTCATACAACACTCTCCAGACAACACTTAATTGAAGAAAAGAACAAGGCTAAACTTACAAGAAAAAGAAGGAAAAAAATAGTTTTGAGTGTAAATTTCTAGATAAAGTCACCTGCACCCTAGAATGAATATCCAAGTGTCAATGAGTATGAAACTCTTTCAATCTTACATAGTTTCTTTAACTCATCAAGATTCTTCGTTGGAATATCTGACAGATCTGCTCCAAAAAGCCACAATTACAAAATATGAATCTCAATATATATAACACGAAAAAAATCAAAAGAAAATAAAAACTTGCAAGATACTCGCCTTAATTTCCTTGATGATTTCTATGTTGTGATGAGCTCAGTAACAGTTGCAGATAGGAGCAGATGTGCTTATTAGTGGATTTTTGCAACCCATTCCTGATTTGACACATGTTATTCCATCTGTTGATGAGACTTCAATAATTGATCAATCTTTGTCTCCTTATGATTCACCAATCATGTTCTTCTATAAGACATGGGACCCGTATGGGAGTTTCTCCAACTTTTCTCCTCATCCAATTAGAATGCCTGATAAAAGTGGTGATTATGTTACTTGGTCAAGTGTAGAGCACTATTATCAGGTACTTGAGTAGATTTTCAAAGTATAAAATATGAAAGTGAGATTTATTAACTTACTCTTCTTCAAATGACCTTTTTACCCTTACATGAAAATTAAGGAACACAAATGTTACAACCCGAAATTTTTTGCCTTGTAAGTCCAGCCATTCAATTCAACCGAGAGTCAGACTCATTTCTGCTACCTTTTAGCATTGTTTAGGGTCTATTTAAGAGTTCCGAGCATAACACATTCAAGTTTTTGGGTTTAAGGATGAGTTAACTTAAGTTCAAAGTGTTGCATTCGGGCCAAAAACTCCTTCAAGAGGAGTGTACGGCCGTACACATGGGTGTACGGCCGTACGCCCATGATGGCCGTGAACCCATGCCCTTATGTAGGGTATTCCTTAATTTCTCTTCATTTCTTACATTTCTCACTCAAGAACTTCCAATTCTCTCTCAACTATGAACGAATGTCATACGCCCATGATGGCCGTGAACCCATACCCTTGCTGCTAGCTACAGTGGGACCTGCAGGTCTACGGGTGACGAATGTCATACCATTTCGACGTCTCGAACGTCGTGTTTTACTAGTCAATCAAGTATGGTTACAACCTCATCATATTTTACCTTAATTAACAAACTGGTTTTAAGGTAGTCAGTACTTCAGCATGTCATTATAAAAGACTCCTGCATACTTTAATTTTCCCATTTCTTTCATATTGTGACATATCCACTTGAAAGGTAATGCAAACTATTTCCGAGTAAAGATAGTTATAAACTAGGGAAAACTTACATCATTACAAGCGACAAACAGAAAAGTTGAGTCTTAGTACATTTAGTAGAAAGGGGCCTATAATGCTAACTTTATGATTCCTTCGTTTATACATCAGGGATATAAATAAATCGGATCTGACAGGTAGTAGGATGTGTGCTTTCCGCTTCATTTCTTGTTCCCTGTTTGGTTGTGGGCTTAGAGCAGATTCACCCAGCCTACTATCTATCCGATCTTAGCTATATATATATATATATATATATATATATATATATATATATATATATATTCCGTATACACCAAGTAATCATAAGGAGTACTAGGTATGGGTCAGTTCATAGTACACTAATTCAATACACTGTTTTCTAGTACAAAACATACTTTTCGAGTAGAACATTTGGTAGATAAAACTAGAAACTTACCAGTAAAGGTTTAATCCATTTTATTAAACCGGTATAACTTAAAGGACCTTAGGTGGTTAATTCTATAATACCTTAGTTTATACATCAGGGTTATATATAACTAATACCCGATAGGTAGTTGGATGTGTGCTTTTCACCTTACTTCCTGTTCCTTGTTTGGTTGTGGGCTTAGGGCAGATTCACACAATTAACTATCCGTTCGATATTAGATTATATATAGCTAGTATAAACTAAGTGATTATAGAAGGAACTATTGTGGTTACTATTTTTACTAAAAGAAATAAGGGTTTTCTTAAAGAATGTTTTCATCAAATATAAAGGAACTATTACAATTAACTCCGTGAGTACCAAGTGAATACACCAGGGTTATATACAACGAAGACCTAACAAACAATGGGATGTGTGCCTTCTGCCTCATTTCCTGTTCCTTGTTTGGTTGTGGGCTTAGGGCAGATACACACAATCGATTGTTTGTTTACTCTAGGTTTTATATAACTTGTATCCGTTTAGTACTCATAGAAAGGATTGTAGATTCATTTTACTTATCTTTCATCATATCAGGAAATATAGGATTTTCTGGAGGAAAATGCGAACTTTTCTAAAAGAACATGCACTTACATTACATCACTAAAATCTTATGAACTCACCAGCTTAAATGCTGATCTACGCTTTCAAAATAACTTGTATTCTCAGGAAACCAATAGACAGGTACGCGCACTGGGATTCAAAAGATGGAGCATAGTAGCTTCATGTCTTGTTTTGATATTTGCTTTTGTAGTCTATCTTATGTGAACCACATACTTTGTAAACACTTTCTTTCTAATGAAATGGATGTTTGTTACTTTGATTACTATGATGCATGTCTTGTGATACTAAACATGATCCCATATATGATTACATTACTGTCTAGGTTTGACCGTAGTGTTTAACCTTTAAATACTTTTGTTCTGTTCTTCTTGTAATACTTGTTCTAGTATGTATATATGTATAAACATGGGATGTGTGCCTTCTGCCTCATTTCCTGTTCCTTGTTTGGTTGTGGGCTTAGGGCAGATACACACAATCGATTGTTTGTTTACTCTGGGTTTTATATAACTTGTATCCGTTTAGTACTCATAGAAAGGATTGTAGATTCATTTTACTTATCTTTCATCATATCAGGAAATATATGATTTTCTGGAGGAAAAGGCGAACTTTTCTAAAAGAACATGCACTTACATTACATCACTAAAATCTTATGAACTCACCAGCTTAAATGCTGATCTACGCTTTCAAAATAACTTGTATTCTCAGGAAACCAATAGACAGGTACGCGCACTGGGATTCAAAAGATGGAGCATAGTAGCTTCATGTCTTGTTTTGATATTTGCTTTTGTAGTCTATCTTATGTGAACCACATACTTTGTAAACACTTTCTTTCTAATGAAATGGATGTTTGTTACTTTGATTACTATGATGCATGTCTTGTGATACTAAACATGACGTCCTCCGCCCCGAACGTTTCCGTCGTTCAGGTTTGGGGGTGTGACAAATTGGTATCAGAGCATTGTTTATAGTGAACTAAGTATATCAACCTATAAAAGATATACAACTATAAATGCAATGGGGCCGAAGTACTCTGAATAATAAAATATTTCAAAAATATAACAATACATTATAAAAGTATACATACATGTTTATACATATATACATACTAGAACAAGTATTACAAGAAGAACAGAACAAAAGTATTTAAAGGTTAAACACTACGGTCAAACCTGGACAGTAATGTAATCATATATGGGATCAAAATAGCCTGATCAACTATATTCATTTGAGATGTGACCGACATGTGTTTGGGAGTGATGTGGTGTTGCAAGAGTCTTAAAACTTACCTAACTCTATTCAAGGGATTACTAGATCAGAACATAAAGTTAAGATACTATGAGAGTATTTTATTATACTACAAGACAACAACAAGTTTAAAACATACCAAGTACATTATAATAAAATACAATAGGAGTATTTTAGGCACTATAAATAACTTATGTGATAATTTAAAGACCCTTCTGGTAGGTCTATGATTCCGGAGTGTATACTGCCAAGGTTTTATATAATTGAGATTTTATAGACTTAGAATTTGTGATCTATGCTTCACTACATGTTCCTTGTTTGGTTGTGGTTTTGGAGTAGGATCACTTATTCAAAGGTCTATTTAATCTTAAATTATATACAACTTGTATACATTGCGAAATTATAGGAGGACCCGGAAAGGATCACCCCATAATGTTACCCTTAATCTCATAGATTCTTTAGACACTTCCATTCTCGTACGACAAACCCAGATAGATGTAACCACTTCATCATAGCGGTCAGCAGAAGAGTCAAGGAGGAACAAGAGCAGGTTCATGAGAAGTTTCCAAGAAGTGATCAGCCAGAGAAACTAAAAAACGTCTTATGCGCCACACTAATAAATAATTACCTTAATTGACTTCGTGAGCTAGTGGTTACACTACTCACGCTATGTGTGAGAATTATTTCTTTTTCATGCAACTAGTATCGGTTATTCAATTCACAGATATTCATTCGAGGATAACCACTTCTGATTCATAAAGTTTATTTCATATAGACTCTCTTTATGAATTCTTTCCAAGAACCCTATGAAAGTCAGAACCAGATACATTCAGAACTAGGATAACTTAGTCTTTCAGCTTTCGGCTCATATCCACCGCTATAGACTTATTTCCATCTCGTCTTTGTATTCTTTTTAGGAAGATGCCTCCTCGTAGATCAAACAGGCGCACTACTCTGATAAATCCAACTCAAACACCACTACCTCCTCCACAATTCGATCCTGCTGCTTTCCAAGCAGCGATATCAGCCGCAGTGGCAGCTGCTCTATCTCACATCAGCGAAAGTGGTACCTACGGATCTGGTAGCGCTACCCACTTAACCAACCCCGTAGTTACTCACAGACACCCAAGGGAGTGTTCGTACAAGGACTTCATGAACTGCAAACCCAAATCCTTTAATGGAAATGGTGGAATCATTGCTCTGATGCGATGGTTTGAGAAAACAGATTCGGTCTTCGAAATCTGTTCGTGCCCAGAAGGGAGCAAAGTGAAGTTTGCTGCCTGCACCTTCTCCGACAGAGCCCTGACATGGTGGAATAGCCATGTTAAGTCACTGACCCTATCAGTGGCTAACTCAATAGGTTGGGAGAACCTGAAAGAGATGACGTTGGAAGAATACTGCCCGAGGGGCGAAGTCCAAAAGCTGGAACAAGAACTATGGGAGCACACCATGGTCGGTTCGGACATAGTGACCTACACTGACAAGTTTAGCGACCTGGCAGCACTATGCCCCTGGATTGTTACCCCAGAAAGTAAGAAGATAGAAAGGTACATTTGGGGTTTATCTACCCCGATTCAGGGAGATGTACTGTCTTCTAACCCAACTACATTCGATAGTGCCAAACGCCTGGCTCAGCGGCTCATTGACCATGGAGTCCGCCATGGCGTGGTAGTCCCTGTTCTCGAGCCATCAAAGGGAGAGAACTATAAACGGAAGTCGGGGAACAAGAGGAAGAAGAAGCGAACAACACAGGAACCCCCGCAGGAGCAACAAACGAGTACTATAAACGCCGCCACAACGCCTGCTACTCCAGCATCTGCCAGTCGTTACGCTGGAACTCTCCCGAAGTGTGATGGTTGTAACTACCACCACACCGTAGTATGTCGAGAAATGCAGTGCCTGAACTGCCACAGAAAGGGACACACTGCCCGGTTCTGCAGGGCACCAGCTCAACTGATCTCCCAAGTCCCCGGTGTTGAAGAAAACCAAGCCTGCTATGGCTGTGGTGAGATTGGACACTATAGGAGGGACTGCCCGATAACAAAGAACTCAGGAGCGGATGGACGAATTCTGATGATCACCGTAGGAGAATTTACCCCGGAGTCGCCAGCGAGCAGCGGTACGTTTTCGAAATAAAATAATTATTTTAAAAATTAATTTATATTTATATAAGATTAAAGCTTGGGGAAAACGTTTAAAAGTAATTATAATAACTCACTAATTTGAACAAGTCACAGTATTCAAGAGAACTAAAAGATTCGTTCAGAGAAGCTATGATGGCTTAGTATGTACATCAGGGTTGTGCATAACTAAGATTTTGCAGACTTAGAGTGAGTGATTCCGCCTTAATTCATGTTCCTTGTTTGGTTGTGGATTTGGGGCAGATTTACTCAGTCGACCGTCTTATTCATCTTAATTATTCATAACTTGTATATGTCAGGCGATCATAGTGGTACCGAGGAGAATCTTAGTATAAAGTATCGACACTAGTTATCAAAGCACTTTCATTGTATGTACTCTCTCATCGCAGTACGATACGTAGAAGTGTTAACATCAAGGAGAAAACAGAAAGCACTAGAAAGTCTACACGGAATACATTGTCGAGCACACTAGGAATACATCATCGTATAACAGACGTTTCTTTCAATTCGGCCAAACTTTTGTTTAGTAAAGAGTCTGTTGCTATCATTCATCACGAATTGGCATGGTCCTCACCATACTAAGTTCATATGTTTCCATCGCCTTGACCGTCAAATTCACGAAACCCTAGTCATTCGTAACGACAGCCCGACCCAGACTTCGGAATCGTCTGCCTCGTATTCTAAAACCTGAAGTACTCATGCGAAGAGTACTTTGCCCTCCGAAACCTTGTCGTCGTATATTCAGCAGACCTTCCTGAAATACCACTCGTTCAGCAGACCAAGTTCAAGCACAGAGGCTAAGGACAAATACAGCCCACATATCCCTAATAAGTGTATACGCGAGGGTGGTATATAATTATGATTATGTAGATTTAGTATGTGTGTTTCCGCCCTATCTCCTGTTCCTTGCTTGGTTGTGGACCTGGGGCAGAGTCGCACATCCGACCGTCTTACTAATCTTAATTATATACGACTTATATACACGAGGTAATGATAGATGGACCAGGTATGAATCCTACCATGGACATTAGGGCAAAGTTTCCAGGTCTATGAGTGGGTAATCTGCCAATCAGAGGAGCACAACCCCAGTAGTACTGCTAAGAAAGCTAATTTCGGGGCGAAATTCCATCTAGCTAGGGGATGATGTGACAACCCGAAATTTTTTGCCTTGTAAGTCCAGCCATTCAATTCAACCGAGAGTCAGACTCATTTCTGCTACCTTTTAGCATTGTTTAGGGTCTGTTTGAGAGTTCCGAGCATAACACATTCAAGTTTTTGGGTTTAAGGATGAGTTAACTTAAGTTCAAAGTGTTGCATTCGGGCCAAACACTCCTTCAAAAGGAGTGTACGGCCGTACACATGGGTGTACGGCCGTACACCCATGATGGCCGTGAACCCATGCCCTTATGTAGGGTATGCCTTCATTTCTCTTCATTTCTTACACTTCTCACTTAAGAACTTCCAATTCTCTCTCAACTATCATCAAGAACATTCATCCTAATCCTCCAAAATCGTAAGTGATTCTTCTATCCTTCTTGATATCTTCCCTAGTTATGTATCATCTCATGATTCATCCATGAAAAGAATCTCTTTATGATAGATCTTCAAACATTCATCCATTTCACAAAGAACACTAAGAACACACACTTGTTCTTGGTGGCCGTAAACCCTCTTCAAGCTTCCAAATCGTAAGTATCCTTTCCATATGCTTAGTAAACATTAGGAACTCTTGATAATCACCCTAGAAATGACCATTTTGCATGAACAAAAGGATTGTACGGCCGTACACCCTTTCATGGCCGTACACACCTCAAGACCCTCCAAAATGAGAAATTTGTTCATCTTCTTGTTGTACAATAGACCCCTAGTTTCCCCATGGTTCAAACACCCTCTTTTGCATGTTTTACCATGAGTGTACGGCCGTTCACTCCATGGCCGTACTGTGACATCCCCATTTTCACGGCCAGAAAAGACCGATTTGTTTATGCTTTGTTTAAAAATCAGAGTGATAATTTAAATAAAAGAGTTGCGGAATTTGTTCCCAAAACAAAATTTGATAAAGATTTATCAAAGCATTTCCATAGAAATGTATTTCATTAAAAGACTCGGGATGTCATGTTCGATACAAATCAAAAGCATAAACAGTACAACATAAGCCTTACTACATTATTTCGTATTTACAGGCCTATAATCCCTTATCTCTCATCCAAACATCTATGCTCATGCGCCACTACCTTTGATACAAGAAACTGAGTGGGTCAGGCTTGGGAGCCTGGTGAGCACATAGGGTTTTCAATCCACAGTAAATAAGTTTATTAACTTTATCAAACCAATCAAACCCGATTACCCATTCCCGTTATCCTCACTTTACGTCCCTAAAACATCTAACACAAGGGACCTAGTCTAAGGACTTTCATTGGGGTGATAACACATGCTTCGGGGGTTCCTCAGTAATTCATGTCAAATAAGGCAACCATGTGGGGGGTGGACTACTGTTGGTGAGCACACAGTTCAAATAAACACCTACAGGTTGTGAGCCTGCTAGCGTTCCACTGGACTGTCTAGAATAGTCTGTGGTCGTCTGATGCAGCGCAAAAAAACAACACAAAGATAACCAAGAATGAACCTGTTGATTCTAAAAGAATAGCCATGACAATCTCTTCAAAACCATGTTGATTCTACGAATACCATGGGATTGGCTTCAAAATTTGGCTTAACACACAGAATTTAGGAGAAAATCGAAAGTTCATAAAATTGATGATCGACCATCCAAATTACATCAAAAACAGTTAAATAAGAAGCAGAAATTAAAATGAAACCCTAAAAGTCCATGGGCCAAATACAAACCCAAAAACAAAACCCAAAAATTAAGGAAAAATAACAAAATTGTTCATAACTCCATTTAGAAAGCGATTTCTGGACTCAAAAATGGGTAAGTCCCCTTCGGGAACTGATTTCGACGTGCTCCTTGCTCCAAGCTTCGATTTGACTGGTCGTAGGACCGAAACGGAGATTCGTAGCCAAAGTTATGGTCATTTCCGTGAAGCCCCTTTAGTCACACGATCGTGGGCCTCTAGGAACGCAAGGGCCCGATCCTCCACACTAGGGCCCGCATCATCCCCTCCTGGGTAGACAAAATTCGACCTCGAATGTGCACCATGGTCATCATCAGAAGAATCCCCATAATAAGGAAGCAAATGCTTTACATTGAAAACATCGGAACAACGAATGTGGCTTGGCAACTGTAGACGGTAAGCATTGGAATTAATCTTCTCCACAATCTCCACCGGTCCAATCTTCTTAACTGACAGCTTGTTGTACTCACCAACCGAAAAACGATCTTTAGTCAAAACAGCCCAAACAAAGTCACCTACTTCAAAATCAACTTGTCTGTGTTTTTTATCTGCATCTTGCTTGTACTTGGAGTTAGCTCGGACCAAGTTGTCATGAACAGCCTTATGAACATCATGCAGTCCTCCAACAAAATCCTGCACTTTCTTTGGAACAACCCTAGAAACAGGCAGTGACATCAAATCAAGTGGTCCCCGTGGCTGAACAGAATAGACCACCTGGAATGGACTATATCCAGTACTTCGGTTGATAGCATGATTATGAGCAAACTCAGCTTGATAAAGCTTCTGATCCCAAGTCTTCACATGATCACCCACTAAACACCGCCAAATATTACCAAGGGATCGATTGTCAACCTCTGTTTGGCCATCCGTTTGAGGATGATATGCACTACTAAAATTGAGCTGAGTGTTCACCATTTTCCATAGGCTGCGCCAAAAATGACTCAAAAACCTAGTGTCTCGATCTGAAACAATAGAAGACGGCAATCCATGCAAACGGTAGACGTCTCGAAAGAATAACTGGGCCACATTAACTGCATCCGTCGTCTTTTTGCAAGGAATAAAGTGCACCATCTTAGAAAAACGATCAACAACCACAAATATTGAATCATTTCCCCGATGAGTACGTGGTAAACCCAACACAAAATCCATGCTGATGTCTACCCAAGGTTGTGATGGAACAGGCAAAGGCATATAGAGTCCTGTATTGGTAGATGTGCCCTTTGACACCTGACAGATTCGACACCATTTAACATATCTATCCACCTCCTTGCGCATTGTAGGCCAAAAATAAGATGATTGTACCAACTGTAAAGTGCGATCTCGGCCGACATGCCCTTCACCATGCAGCTCCCTAATGATTTGAAGGCGGAGACTAGAATCAGGGATGCACAATTGATTGCCTTTGAAAAGAAAACCTTCATGCAGTAGAAAATCAGACATTTGTCCAGATTGTATACCCTGCAGAACAACAGAAAAATAAGGATCAATCGTTAGCTGCTCCATGAGGACATCCATCCCCGGCACACCAACCCTCATGGAAACTAGCAAATTACTCCTCCGACTCAATGCATCAGCCACCCGATTTGACATCCCAGACTTGTGTTTCACCACGAAAGTGAATTTTTCCAAGAACGACATCCACCTCCCATGTTTGTGTGACACCTTATCTTGACTGCGAATATGTCTTAATGAATCATGATCTGTGAACAAAACAAATTCCTTATGAAATAAATAATGGCGCCAATGCTTTACAGCTTGGACCACTGCATAGAACTCAACATCATAAGTGCTATAATGCAGCTTTGGCCCTGTCAACTTCTCACTAAAATAGGCAACCGGTCGTCCTCCTTGACTTAGAACTGCTCCAATCCCAACCTTGGAAGCATCCGTGTGTAATTCAAACACTTGAGAAAAGTCTGGCAATACAAGGATCGGTGATGTAGTAAGCTTCTCTTTTACTAATTGGAAAGCTGATTCTGCTGCTTCGGTCCAAGTAAAGGCCTTCCCTTTCATACAATCAGTCACCAGTGCCATAATAGAACTAAAGTTTGGAATAAACCTCCTATAGAATGATGCAAGGCCATGAAAGCTTCGAACTTCAGTGATGGTAGTTGGACTTGGCCATTGTCTGACAGCTGCTACTTTAGACTCGTCCACCTGTATTCCTTCCCCAGAAACAACGTACCCCAAGAACAAGACTTTAGGAACCATAAACACACATTTCTTCATAGTTGCATACAAACTATCCCGTCGAAGTACGGTCAAAACCTGCCTCACATGGTTGACATGCTCACCAAAAGTAGCACTGTAAATAAGTATGTCATCAAAATAAACGACTACAAATTTACCAATAAAGGGCCTGAACAACTGGTTCATCACACGCATAAATGTACTAGGAGCGTTTGATAAACCGAAAGGCATCACCAACCACTCATACAATCCTTCACGAGTCTTGAAGGCAGTCTTCCACTCATCCCCAGGCCTAAGTCGTATCTGATAGTACCCGCTCTTCAAGTCCAGTTTCGTAAAGATAGAGGCACCGCTAATCTGGTCAAGTAGGTCATCAAGTCGAGGAATTGGAAATCTGTACCTCACCGTGATCTTATTGATGGCGCGACTATCAACACACATACGCCAAGTACCATCCTTTTTAGGAGTCAACAAAGCAGGAACAGCACACGGGCTCATGCTCTCCCGAACATGACCTTTTGAAATCAAGTCCTCCACCTGTCGTCGCAACTCCTCATGCTCTCCGGGACTCGTTCTGTAATGTGGCCTATTAGGCAACTGAGCTCCTGGTTGTAAATCAATATGATGCTGGATGTCACGTAAAGGTGGCAAACCATCAGGTAATTCATTAGGGAAAACATCAGCGAATTCCTTGAGCAGAGGAACCATAGCCTCAGGAATTTCAACCTCCTTAGCGACTTCCTTCCCGAGCAATACAAAAATTTCACCTTCCGCCTCCAACTCGTCTTCAAACTGATTAAGGGTCAGTAGAGTACCCGAAGGTCTCGGAACTGCCTCCTTTGGCTTACTGGGAACCAATGTTATCTTCACACCACCAAACAAGAAACTGTAAGTATGAGTCTGCCCGTTATGATCTATGTTACGATCATACTCCCAAGGTCTGCCCAACAACAAATGACAAGCATCCATAGCAACCACATCACACCACACATCATCTTTATACGTGGTACCAACAGAAAATTGAACAAGGGCTCGTTTAGATACAGTGACCTCGCCACCCTTCTTAAGCCACTGTAGCTTGTAAGGCTTAGGGCGATTTTCTGTTTTCAAAGCCAACTTTTGAACTGCTTCTTCAGATATAAGGTTATCACAACTTCCCGAATCAATAACAAAAGTACAAACCTTTCCCAAAATAGTACATGTCGACTGAAAGATGTTGTGTTTGAGCCAATCATCACCAATAACTTTTGGTGTAAAACAAGACCGCCTTACCACCAAATTTACCCCCACATCTCCAGTTACAACTTCCTCTTCGCATTGATGCTCTTCGTCATACACAGGGGGATCTTCATAATTTTCACCGGCATCATCATTTTGCCAATCATCTTGCTCAGCAAACAAATGGCGTTTTCCGACCTTCTTGCACTCTGATTGTCGGTGACCTGTCTCCCCACAACTAAAACACTTCAAGCTGCTACTAACAGTTGTCCTAGGATTTGGTCCAACACTGTTAGATATCGGTCTTTGTTGATTAGGCACAACACTGGGTACCATACCACCCGTCTCGGAACTTCCTCCAATATTAGCAGTTGAAGACGAACCGCCCACCCGACGACTTTGTTTCTCAAAAGCCAACGCCCGTTGGTGCGCTTCAGAAATAGATACCGGGTCAAACATATTTACAGAGTCCATGATTTGGACCCGTAGACCCCCAATATATCGAGCAACGAGTTGTTCCTCTGTCTCCTGGATATCGTTTCGAGCAATCAATTGGTAGAACTCAGTTGTGTAATCGTCAAATGATTTGGCACCCTGCTTCAGATTTTGCAACCGTTGGTACATCAACCTTTGAAAGTTATGGGGTAGGAAGTTGGATCGTAAACACTTCTTCATCTTCCTCCAAGTCACGACCTTTGACTTTCCGAGCCTGTCTCGTGTCAGTTTTAGTTGTTGCCACCATGCAGATGCCCTACCACGTAGCCTGGTAGCAATCAATGACACTCTTTTGTTTTCAGGGACTTCTTTGAACTCAAAAACTTCCTCAACAGTAGCCAACCAGTCGATGAACCCCTCCGGATTCAAACTGACCCCATCGAATTCTGGGATATCAATTCTCATTCCGGCCTCCCAACGCCTATTGTCACCTCTATGATCATGCCTTGGCTGCCTTTCTAGATCGTCTTCAGAATATGAACTGTCACTGCCGCCGAACGGGTTCCCAAATTCACCATCTTCCACTTGAGAATGTGTTCGAGACCTTTGCCCTCCTCGATTCATCAGTTCGACCATCCTATCAGTCAGTTGGTCAACCATTTGATCCATCCTCTCCTCCATTCGTGCCATAATACGTTCTTCTAGTTCTTGCTCATGAACATTAGCGGGCGTCCTGTTTCTCCTCGGAGGCATTTTGAACCAGGAATTCGGCTCTGATACCAACTGATGCAGCGCAAAAAAACAACACAAAGATAACCAAGAATGAACCTGCTGATTCTAAAAGAATAGCCAGGACAATCTCTTCAAAACCACGTTGATTCTACGAATACCGTGGGATTGGCTTCAAAATCTGGGTTAACACACATAATTTGGGAGAAAATCGAAAGTTCATAAAATTGATGATCGACCATCCAAATTACATCAAAAACAGTTAAATAAGAAGCAGAAATTAAAATGAAACCCTAAAAGTCCATGGGCCAAATACAAACCCAAAAACAAAACCCAAAAATTAAGGAAAAATAACAAAATTGTTCATAACTCCATTTAGAAAGCGATTTATGGACTCAAAAATGGGTAAGTCCCCTTTGAGAACTAATCTAGACGTGCTCCTTGCTCCAAGCTTCGATTTGACTGGTCGTAGGACCGAAACGGAGATTCGTAGCCAAAGTTATGGCCATTTCCGTGAAGCCCCTTTAGTCACACGATCGTGGGCCTCTAGGAACACAAGGGCCCGATCCTCCACACTAGGGCCCGCATCATCGTCATCTATACTCCGCTAGATGACTGGATCATCAATAACATCTATAACGAGGCCTCTCATTATTTTATTTTGTCACACGGCAACTATTACATCTACCCATGTTTTACCCAACACATTTTGTAGATATAAAATACATATACAGTTTAAATCATTTAAAACATGTATAAAATCGTTCATCCAGCATAGATAACAAGTATACAGATAATATGCACATGTAGCACGTAATTTATATAAAATACTTCATATCTATGTGTAAGATGAAAGTAACTATGCACTCACTTGATTAGGTGGTGACTCGGTACTCGGACATCACTTCGTTATCTCAAAAAAAATTTCCCTTGACAAAGCCTAGTATCAATACCACTAGGGTTTAGTCTAACGTTAACCGCGACTAATTAATAGTCTAGCTATTATTACTATTATATAAGCGTTAAACAACACTCCATATAACTCATAATAATAGCCCAAATAATTATTTTAAGGTCCTAATAATGTTACTGTAATTAATTAGAAGCTATATTAAAAATAGCGTAGGCGTAGCTCACTTACAGCGGGTTTTATAGAAAACCGGGCTTTTCTTGGAGCAGCGTTTCCGAACCGAAAGACCCTTTTTCTCGGAACTCCGGGAGCCTCGGGGCTTCCTTCGGGTGCTAGGGGGTTCACCTAGGCTTTATGGGGGGTTAGGATAGTGTAGAGAGAGAAAGAAGTTAGAGAGAGAAGGAGATTTGTGTGAAAAACTCGGAAGACTTCGCAGCCTTTTATAGGCTCCCAGCTTCGGACGAACGTTGGGCGTTCAGCACAACTACGTTGGGCGTAGTTCGGATAAGAGCTCCATGTGGCGACGTCTCGGTGGTGCAACGTGGCTTAAGCTGGACCGAGGAGTGGCTGGCGAACGCGGCGGTACGAGAGTTTGGACACAGGGCGTAGCAAGGGGTGACGTGTCCGAATCCGATGTGTGTTCCTTATCATCAACGGACGGTTGTGGTGCTGCCACGTCATCACTATTCGCATCAGATTTCGCACATTGCACCCTCAACTTCTAAAATTCGTATCTTTCGCATACGAGCTCCGTTTTCAACGTTCTTTATATCCACGCGTAGGCGGGAACGTACTCTACAACCTTCGCTTAGACTCCGTCGGCTCATTTTGACTTTATTTTAAAATTTATATTATTAACAGGCCGGGACAGGATTGGTCCGTTAAAATCTCATAACTTCTTCATCCGACGTCCGTTTTCGTCTGTCTTTTTATCGTTACGCTACTAATAACGAGATCTTCGATTCTCGTTTAGGTTGTGTCGGCTAAAAACCGCTCGATTTAATATTCGAACTTCGGGTTGTACACCGCTAAGCCGAAACTTCGAAAAATATAACTTCCTCATACGAAGTCAGATTTAGGCGTTCTTTTTATGGATGCTCTCAGTTTAACGTATTCTACAACTTTCGTTTAGATCGCTAAAGCTAAAATTCGCTCTATCGTAAATTCATTATTTACGCTTCCCGGTGCCGTGCCGGTTCCGTCGCGAAACTTCAACGGGTCATAACTTCTTCGTTATAACTCGGATTTCAGCGCTCTTTATATCCCCCGAATCCTTGTTTCGACCACTACAACTTTATGTAGAGATATAGGGTTTATCTCACACTTTAATTTTGACGCTTATTTTTATCCTTTATTTATTATACATTTATAAATAAATAATAAGCATATAAAATCACATAATTCACATAATACTCAAATATTTCATCTTTATTACTTCAAAAAGAGTTACAATAGTTGACCTAGACGATTACATCATCTACTACTACTTAGCCCTGAAACACGAGCGTTACACGTACACCCCTTGGTCGTACACTCCATGGTGTGGCCGTATACTCCCTTTAGTTAATCACATGTGATTCTAACACTTAGTCCAAGTGTTTCCTAGTCCCAGAGGGTGTTTCCTTGCATGTTAGTTGTTTAAAACACTAATTACATGCCAATATATTCCATTATATGTCATTTAGGACTCGTTTGTGTCTCGGGAATTCATTCGTGGAACTCTTCATCCTTACACGAATCTGCAATTGAATCACCCACATAAGGTGAGTTCATACCCCTATAATCAATATTTTTACTGTTTTAAATGCTTTTAGGGGGGGATACAAGTTGAACACAATGATAATTGTGTAAATGTTATCTTTGCTAAACCTCATTTTAAAGGATTGCTTATGTGTTTATAAGTGATCAAAACATTTCAAAAACTCTTTTAAAGTTATGTTACTTTATAGTTTATAAAACTCCATTTTTAAAGTACAATCATAACTTAGTAGATATATGAGTCTTTTCTTCAAGTCAGTAACAGTTCAAAATAAACATACTAGTAAACTATAATAGGTATAGTTTAGGGGTTCAGTTCATACTATAACTAATACAAGGAGGAACATACTACACTATAACAGAGAGAACATACTAAACACTAGAACATAGAGAACATACTATAACAAGTTCAGGGAGGAACATACTATAACAAGAACAAGATAATAATAATGTGAAACCTTTACATCATGACTTAGCAATATACTTGTTAGGTTGCGTTTTGTAACCAGGGTCTCCTTGAGGGAGAGCGTGAGTTTGTGTATAGATCTATACAGGATTGACCATCCTACACCTTGCTGCTAGCTATAGTGGGACCTGCAGGTCTACGGGTGACGAATGTCATACCATTTCAACGTCTCGAACGTCATGTTTTACTAGTCAATCAAGTATGGTTACAACCTCATCACATTTTACCTTAATTAACAAATTGGTTTTAAGGTAGTCAGTACTTCAGCATGTCATTATAAAAGACTGCTGCATACTTTCATTTTCCCATTTCTTTCATATTGTGACATTTCCACTTGAAAGGTAATGCAAACTATTTTCGAGTAAAGATAGTTATAAACTAGGGAAAACTTACATCATTACAAGCGACAAACAGAAAAGTTGAGTCTTAGTACATTTAGTAGAAAGGGGCCTATAATGCTAACTTTATGATTCCTTCGTTTATACATCAGGGATATAAATAAATCGGATCTGACAGGTAGTAGGATGTGTGCTTTCCGCTTCATTTCTTGTTCCCTGTTTGGTTGTGGGCTTAGAGCAGATTCACCCAGCCTACTATCTATCCGATCTTAGCTATATATATATATATATATATATATATATATATATATATATATATATATATATTCCGTATACACCAAGTAATCATAAGGAGTACTAGGTATGGGTCAGTTCATAGTACACTAATTCAATACACTGTTTTCTAGTACAAAACATACTTTTCGAGTAGAACATTTGGTAGATAAAACTAGAAACTTACCAGTAAAGGTTTAATCCATTTTATTAAACCGGTATAACTTAAAGGACCTTAGGTGGTTAATTCTATAATACCTTAGTTTATACATCAGGGTTATATATAACTAATACCCGATAGGTAGTTGGATGTGTGCTTTTCACCTTACTTCCTGTTCCTTGTTTGGTTGTGGGCTTAGGGCAGATTCACACAATTAACTATCCGTTCGATATTAGATTATATATAGCTAGTATAAACTAAGTGATTATAGAAGGAACTATTGTGGTTACTATTTTTACTAAAAGAAATAAGGGTTTTCTTAAAGAATGTTTTCATCAAATATAAAGGAACTATTACAGTTAACTCCGTGAGTACCAAGTGAATACACCATGGTTATATACAACGAAGACCTAACAAACAATAGGATGTGTGCCTTCTGCCTCATTTCTTGTTCCTTGTTTGGTTGTGGGCTTAGGGCAGATACACACAATCGATTGTTTGTTTACTCTGGGTTTTATATAACTTGTATCCGTTTAGTACTCATAGAAAGGATTGTAGAGTCATTTTACTTATCTTTCATCATATCAGGAAATATAGGATTTTCTAGAGGAACAGACGAACTTTTCTAAAAGAACTTACACTTACATTACATCACTAAAATCTTATGAACTCACCAGCTTAAATGCTGATCTACGCTTTCAAAATAACTTGTATTCTCAGGAAACCAGTAGACAGGTACTCGCACTGGGATTCAGAAGATAGAGCTGATGGGTTTTAGGTACAATAAATAAACTAGAAACAATTCCTAAGTTCACATGCAACCTACTTTGGATCTATGTTTTAACTATTGAACATACAACTTTGAATTGCAAAACTAGAACCCTAGAGGAGAAAGGCTAATTTCGAAATTAACAAACTAGGGTTTAGGGTTTACATACCTTTCAATTGTTATAGCAAACAATTGATATTTCCTTGATCTTGATCTTGATCTTCTTGGAAGCTTTAGCACCACAAGTGTAATGCCTCTAATGGAATCACACCCAATGACTAGCAAGAAGGAAACTTTGAGGAGAGAGGATGGAGAGAGTATGCAATTTCGGCCTTAGGGTTTCTTCCAAAGAAAGAGTCACCAAAAACATGAACCAGGAGGCTCCTTATATAGCTGAGGGATCTAGGGTTTAAGGGAAACCCTAGTTATCCTTTGCTTAGGGCCTAAGCAAACCCAAGGGCCTTATCCAAGCCCCTATGGACGAAATTATTAGGGTTTCCCCTAAAGATTTCGTCCACCCTCTTCCAAGGGGGTTCTAGAGCCTTCCACTCAACTATTAGATAATTGCAAACTAGTCCCTGCACCTTATAATTAATTCTTTTAACCCCAAAATCAATTCTGATTAATTTATGGCTAACAATTAATTAAACATAATGATTTCTAATTAATATATTAATCCATTAACATATTAATAAATCATTTATATATATATTAATTTATTAATCTTATAAATTAATATCTCTCCTTTCATAATTTCCTTGTCCAGTTGCTAGGTTGAGGGCAACCCAAAAGGACTGTGCTGCTATCAATTCAAGTACATACCAATTATAGTTATGGGCTTAGACACCTAATCCAACAGTCTCCCACTTGGATAAGTCTGTAACTATAATTGCTAGTATGCCTTCTAAATTTGACCAGCAAATTGTAGCTTCCAAAAAACTGCTGCCGAACTCTGACCCAGTCAGTTATGTGTCCTAAGATAAGTGATCATATAACCCTTCGTTCTGCATGATATCCCCAGACAAAAGACATGGAATGTAATCAATCTCTTTGTCCAGAATATATGTTTCCCGATTCCTGATTTGTGATGATGAAAGACTTCTAATCGAACACATCAATTCAGTCCTGGCTGGGCCCAGCACATAAGTCAACACCAAATCATCGAGGGGCCCACAGATATCGCTTTTCCTGTTAGGGCAAAAGGAACGAATAAACGTTGACTCATATGCTTGTATCTTTTACTCATCAAATTATGCATGACAATACGTTTTATAACACCAAGTTACTGATGCGTTTTCGTATCACCAATGCACAACCGACTTGTAAATTACAACTCATATATCTTCGTTTCAAGATTATAAGATATTATCGTCTCAGTATTACTCGTGATGAATTCCATGAAGTAATACTCTGAGCGTGGGTTTATCCAATACTCAAATCTCAATTTCTGAGTACTCATGAACGTTGCAGCAATTCTATTGCCATGTCTATCCTTAGACAATCTGCAATCCAATTCATGACAGTCTTAATTCACTACTTACTTCCAAGAGTACGAGCGACTGTGGAGTTTGAATAATCTCATTATTCAGGAAGTAAAACATGCAAAAATGAAACACAATAATAAACAATTGACAAAAGGTAGTAGCCAAACTTATAAATAATACTTTATTATTTAATCACCAAAAGTCAATTACATTTACTTTGTTACAAGTTTCAATAACTAATCTAACTACTAAAACTAATATCATCTTTCAGTCCTATGCTTCGAGCATGCTGAATATGCTTAGCCCTACTCAGACCCTTTGTGAGAGGATCTGCTGGGTTATCTTCAGATGACACCCTCTTTACTATAAGATGGCCTTCTTCTACTCTATGTCTGATGAAATGGTACTTTCTGTCGATATGTCTGGTCTTACCATGATCTCTCGGTTCCTTTGTCAAGGCAACCGCTCCTTCATTATCGCAGAACAGTTCCATAGGCTCCTGGATGGTTGGAACAACTCCGAGATCCCCGATGAAGTTCCTCAACCAAGCTGCTTCTTTCGACGCTTCACTTGCTGCTATGTACTCTGATTTACAAGTAGAATCAGCCACCGTATTTTGCTTGGAACTCTTCCAAGTAACTGCTCCTCCATTCAGTAAAAATACCCAGCCTGACTGAGAACGGAAGTTATCTCTATCCGTCTGAAAGCTGGCATCACTGTAACCATCTACTCTCAAAGTATCACTGCCACCAAGCACAAGAACCCAGTCCTTTGTCCTTCGCAAATACTTGAGTATATTCTTAACTGCTATCCAATGAGCTCTACCTGGGTTTCCCTGATAGCGACTGACCATGCTCAAAGAAAATGCCACATCAGGGCGAGTACATGTCATAGCGTACATGATCGATCCGACAGCGGAAGCATAAGGTACACGACTCATGTCATCTATTTCAACATCTGTACTCGGGCATTGAGTCTTACTCAATTTGGTATTGCTCTGGATAGGTAGCTCTCCCTTCTTGGAATTTTCCATACTAAACCTCTTTAGTACCTTATCCAAGTATGTGCTCTGACTAAGTCCAATTAGTCTCTTCTTTCTATCTCTCAATATTCTAATCCCAAGAATATAGGCAGCTTCTCCAAGGTCTTTCATGGCAAAACACTTTCCAAGCCAAGACTTAACTTCTTTCAAGGTTGGAACGTCGTTACCAATGAGTAATATGTCATCGACATACAACACCAGAAAAGTTACTATACTCCCACTAGCTTTGATATACACACAGAACTCATCTTCACTTCTAGAGAAACCAAATTCTTTGACTTTCTCATGGAAGCAAAGATTCCAACTGCGAGATGCTTGTTTCAATCCATAAATGGATTTCTCAAGCTTGCACACTCTATTAGGGAACTTTGCATCAACAAAACCCTCTGGCTGACTCATGTAAACATCTTCAGCCAACTTCCCATTAAGGAAAGCAGTTTTGACATCCATCTGCCAGATTTCATAATCATGAAAGGCAGCTATGGCGAGCAATATCCTAATAGATTTAATCTTAGCCACTGGCGAGAAGGTTTCATCATAGTCAACCCCTGGGGTTTGAGTAAAACCTTTTGCAACCAGTCGAGCCTTGAATGTATGTACATTCCCATCCATGTCTGTCTTCTTCTTGAAGATCCATTTGCACCCAACTGTCTTGCGACCTGGTGCACTATCAACCAAATTCCAAACTTGGTTGTCATACATGGACTTAATCTCGCTGTCCATTGCCTCTTTCCACTTGGAAGCCTCTGGGCCTGCCATTGCTTCCTTATAAGTGACTGGTTCATCTAAGTTTACCAGTGTTCTGTCACTTATGAATGTGTCACCATCTGAAGTAATATGAAAACCATACAACTCAGGTGGCACACTCACCCTAGTGGATCTTCTAAGAGGTAATGAGTTATCAATTGGTTCAACAGGAACTGTTTCCTCTGGTTGAGTGCTAGTGTCATCTAAGGTTCCTTCATTGGCTGACTCTTGAATTTCTTCAAGGTCAATAGTGCTCCCACTGTCCTCTTTGAATATGAGCTCTCTTTCAAGAAAGACTCCTCTTCGTGCTACAAAGACCACGTTCTCACTAGGCCTGTAGAACAAATATCCAAAAGACTGCTTTGGGTAACCAATGAAAACACATTTCTCACTTCTAGCTGCTAGCTTGTCGTGAGTCTCTCGTCTTACGAAAGCTTCACAACCCCAGACTTTAATATGTGCTAACGAAGGAACTTTCTCTGTCCACATTTCGTGAGGTGTTTTGGCAACCTTCTTTGTAGGGACAAGATTGAGGATGTGGGCGGCTGTCTCTAAGGCATACCCCCAGAAGTGAATAGGAAGCGAAGCCCGACTCATCATAGAACGAACCATGTCTAACAAGGTTCGATTGCGCCTCTCAGCTACACCATTTAACTGTGGTGTCCTAGGAGGAGTCAATTGTGAGACTATCCCACATTCTTTCAGATAGTCGTTAAACTCGATACTAAGATACTCCCCGCCTCTATCGGATCTAAGTATCTTTATCTTTCTGCCCAATTGATTTTCGACTTCATGCTTAAACTCTTTGAACTTTTCAAAAGTTTCTGACTTATGCTTGATCAAGTAGATATATCCATATCTGCTATAATCGTCAGTGAAGGTCACATAGAATCGATTAGCATCTCTTGTAGTTGATCTGAAGGGTCCACACACATCCGTGTGTATGAGATCCAACAGACCTTCACCTCTTTCACAAGACCCTGTGAATGGTGATTTTGTCATCTTTCCCAAAAGACAAGACTCACACATATCATCTGACTTTAGGTCAAATGATTCCAACACTCCATCCTTTTGGAGTTGGGCTATGCGTTTCTTGTTAATGTGTCCAAGACGACAATGCCACAAGCATGCCTTGTCTACACTATTAGACAAGTCAATATTAAGTACACTATTTCCTAGGCTATCAACACAAGTCACTGTTTCATACACACCATTACAAGGCAAAGCTTCAAACATAAAAACACCATTCTTATAAACAGAAATTGAACCATTCAAATCATTAAAAGAATATGTAAAACCTTGTCTGAACAATGCATGAAATGAAATAATGTTTCTCGTCATCTCAGACGAATAGCAACAATTTATTAAATCTAATCTAACATCATTACTAAGCAGAAGCTGATAAACTCCGATCTTGGTTACTGGTGAAGACTTTCTGTTTCCCATGATCAGGTTTATCCTTCCTCGCTCTATCTCCTCACTTTCCTTTAGACCCTGCAAATCAGAACAGATATGAAAACCACATCCTGTATCAAGGACCCATGAACGAGAATATAATGAGTTATTAGCAGAAATAGTGTAAATACCTGCCGAAGATGGCTTCACTTTGCCATCCTTGATATCTTGCAGATATTGTGGGCAAGATCTCTTCCAATGCCCCTTTTGGTTGCAGTAAAAGCAAACTGCCTCTTTTGGATCAGAAACATGGGGAGTGGAACCATTGGGCTTAGCCTTTGGGCCATTACTAGATGACCCAGCTTGAGCCTTGCTCTTCCAGTTTTGCTTGGGAGGACCTTTCCTCTTTTTCCCCTTTCCCTGTCCAATAGCCAAAACAGGGGCACTAGCAGGTGTGGAGGGTATACTTTTACCCTTCATCCCTGCCTCAGCTGTCTGCAACAAGTTGTGCAATTGGGCCAAGGTCTGCTCAGTATTGTTCAAATGGTAAGTTAGAATAAACTGACCATAACATTCAGGAAGTGAGTTCAAGACCATGTCAATGGCCAATTCCTCATCAAAGTGAATATTGAGCTTGACCAAACGCTCTATGTAGCGTTGCATTCTTTGCACATGTGACACAACTGACTCTCCATCTTTCATCTTGCAAGCCATGAGTGACTTGACTACTTCGAACTTTTCTTGACGAGCTCGCTTATGGTACTTTTCCATAAGGTCCTTGTTCATCTCGAAAGGCCAGTAGTCCTCATAGTACCTCTGCAGTTCTGGGGACATAGTTGCCACCATGATGCATGCCACTTTGGTAGCATCATCGTAATGTTTCTTGTAGGCAGCAAGATCTTCAGGAGTAGCTTCATTCTCATCAAGCTCTTTGAGCTCCTTTTCAAGAACATATTCTTTGTTCTCGAAACGAAGAGCCATCTTGATGTTGCGCATCTAATCGTTATAGTTTGAGCCATCCATAACGACTTTGGAGCATATATTGAGCAAGGAGAAGTTCTGGTTGGAGGAGGATGAAGTAGAAGTGTTTCCAGGAGTAGACATCTGAAAAGAAAGAAAGTTTTAGTTAGATTTCAAGATACCTTAATAGAATAACCCAAAGATATAATATCAAGGTTAGGATCCAACTATGAAGATTCACAACTTAGAAATGGGATGCCGAGACCCAAGTGCAAATTTCATAAAGGTAGGTGAATGACGATTCACCAATTCCACCATTAGACGAAACAAACGAAGTGAAATTCCTAATTCTTTTGAGATACATTGAAACTATTCAATGGCATGTTTTATTCTCAGATTATGCTCTTCTATTTGTGACTGGGATGCCGAGGATCACAAACAAGATGTGAATAACCATGCAAATGTGCTTGGTAACCTCATTGTCTTTATCATTAACTATTGATGTGCTGGTAAACCACACACGCTCCATCAAAATGACAATTATGAGATACCCATTGCTACTCTTTATTAGTGCCTTTTAGTGTGTTGGTTAACTACACACGCTCCACTAACGACCAATAAAGCATAATGTGCAATTTCATGGATTAGCATACTTTTCACATTTTTCCTAAAGTAACTAGAGTTGGGATTTTGAAAATAATGTTCTAGTACTTTCTTTAATATCATTATACTTTTAATGAGAAGTAGTTGTCCTATCAAATCCGTTCTGCTAACGACCCTCCACTAATCAAGGAAGCGGTGGGTGAGAGTGGACACCCATTCAACTACCATTTTATAGGCAGTTTCCTTATACCCCCCTTATAGATTAGCTTCGTGAATGAGGCATACTAGCGATTTGACTGACCATGTTCTTATGCATATATAATATTAAACCTTTAATTATAATATATATAAGGTGTGTTTTAAAACATTTTAAAACTTCAAGGGTTTATAAATTTCGAAATTTAAGCTATTAAATTTAAATTTAAATAAACCAATTAACTAGATTTAATATTTATCTTTTAATTAACTATTAATCAAATTATTAAATCTTGTAAGGATTATCTAATTAAATTAATCAATTAATTTAATCCTAATCCTTATCCCTCTAATTTCGAAAAATAGGGTAAGGATAATTATCCAATTAATCTAATTAAGTAACAATTATCCAAAAACAAGAAACCCTAGTTATCCTCTAGCATATTTCGAAATTTACAAGGGAGGAGGCTAGGGTTTTCAAAACCCTAACCCTAATTTCGATTAGGGTTCTTTGGAGGCTAGGGTTTTCGAAAAAACCCTTTGATCCAAAACCCTAGAAATCGAAAATTTGGCCTTTAGGGTTTAATAGCTATAAACCCTAATTTGTAATTCAACAATTGTAGCAATTCAATTTAAAACAACAATGGCTCTGATACCACTGATGGGTTTTAGGTACAATAAATAAACTAGAAACAATTCCTAAGTTCACATGCAACCTACTTTGGATCTATGTTTTAACTATTGAACATACAACTTTGAATTGCAAAACTAGAACCCTAGAGGAGAAAGGCTAATTTCGAAATTAACAAACTAGGGTTTAGGGTTTACATACCTTTCAATTGTTATAGCAAACAATTGATATTCCCTTGATCTTGATCTTGATCTTCTTGGAAGCTTTAGCACCACAAGTGTAATGCCTCTAATGGAATCACACCCAATGACTAGCAAGAAGGAAACTTTGAGGAGAGAGGATGGAGAGAGTATGCAATTTCGGCCTTAGGGTTTCTTCCAAAGAAAGAGTCACCAAAAACATGAACCAGGAGGCTCCTTATATAGCTGAGGGATCTAGGGTTTAAGGGAAACCCTAGTTATCCTTTGCTTAGGGCCTAAGCAAACCCAAGGGCCTTATCCAAGCCCCTATGGACGAAATTATTAGGGTTTCCCCTAAAGATTTCGTCCACCCTCTTCCAAGGGGGTTCTAGAGCCTTCCACTCAACTATTAGATAATTGCAAACTAGTCCCTGCACCTTATAATTAATTCTTTTAACCCCAAAATCAATTCTGATTAATTTCTGGCTAACAATTAATTAAACATAATGATTTCTAATTAATATATTAATCCATTAACATATTAATAAATCATTTATATATATATTAATTTATTAATCTTATAAATTAATATCTCTCCTTTCATAATTTCCTTGTCCAGTTGCTAGGTTGAGGGCAACCCAAAAGGACTGTGCTGCTATCAATTCAAGTACATACCAATTATAGTTATGGGCTTAGACACCTAATCCAACAAGAGCATAGTAGCTTCATGTCTTGTTTTGATATTTACTTTTGTAGTCTATCTTATGTGAACCACATACTTTGTAAACACTTTCTTTCTAATGAAATGGTTGTTTGTTAATTTGATTACTATGATGCATGTCTTGTGATACTAAACATGACGTCCTCCGCCCCCGAACGTTTCCGCCGTTCCGGTTTGGGGGTGTGACAACAAACCTCAGATACTAGTCTTTGTCTTCCTTCAATATCAGCAACTAAAGCACACCAATCATCACCAGATACCTCCGTTGTGCTACAAAGTTACAAATAAACTGACAAACCTGAAGATTGACAACATCATGGTAAAATGACTGAATGGTGGCATTACCAGCAACATCTTTCCTGCAAATTTATAGAATTACTTATATAGATCTTCAAGAAAACTAGCAAGTAATATATATTATATCTACCAAGCTTCTTTTTTTGGAATATTAATACTGCGTACACCATAAATGCACCAATACACCAATACATCAATCCTCCAGCTGAGCATCCAGAAAGAAGTGCCTGAGAAATTATCAACAAATAGCTTTTTAAATAAAACATCATATAATTCTACTTGATCACAAAAGGGGTATATAACTATATATATTCCCGTAAAATGTACCTGTTGAGCATTAGATAATCCAATTGAAAGGAGTTCATCCGTCATTGCTTCCCATATGAGTTGACCTATGAAGAAAAGTTTAGTATCATTCTGTAGCAGTATTGAAAGAGGAAAAACATATCTCAACAAGCTTTTATAGGCTATTTACCATACGAATACATGCCATGTTGTAATAACAGATTTCAACAAGCTTTTGTAAGCTACAAACACGAGTTGGATTTTGCTTCAATTCTTCAGTTGAAACATTACATAAAATAGTAAAAAACTCCACCAATGACTCACTTGGGAGTTTAACATTGTTCACAATAACTTGCACAGATTGTTTTCCAACTAATTCCCTAGGAGACTGAAGAACTAAATCTTTTAAAATCTTGTTAGATCCAAACATGACTGTAGCAGCCATGGCAGGGTAGATACGGTATATTCAAAAACTACATTCCAAGTGTCTTGAAGTGCATCAGGCTTTGTGCCATATATATCCAACAAATTCCTTAATGCTTCAACATTCTTACTTCTCATATCTTCTGGTGCATGTACAAAAGTATATCTGCAACAAACATAAAATATATATAACTTCATTAGACTTGCTTTTTATAAAAAAAATATGGATTGTATAAAAAATTTACCTGATGAGTGATGTCAGAAGAAAGATTTGAGAAAAAATGAATGAAGAAACAAGTTCACTTGAGAAAAATGAAACTTTTTCATTAATTAAGCTACCAACAAGAAGGATTTGAAAATCTTACACATATCATTGACACGCATGACAACAAGATTACCATTTGCTGAAAGTTCGAACTTTCGTACTTTTGGTTTTCTTCTTTACATGACCCGCTTCTAGTCAATAGATCTTCTAACACTAACAGTGCCATGAATCCTAGTTTCAGAATAGCCCAAACCTGCAGACAATTTGAAACCACTATATATAGGCAAACAATTTGAGCAGTTCCAGTTTTCATTCTAGCAATTGAACAAATGTCAAGCAAAACATGTCCAAATGTCAAAATTGCTTGTTATTTTGCGATAAATGTCTCCAAAGCATATATTCCTCTTTTAATTTTGAGCAATATACAAAAAGATAACTTACAAGCTCCGTGTAACAGCTGGTCTTGGAACATCTAGTCTCTTTACAGCTGCTCTTTGGTGTAACCATAGTCTCCCCACGACCCTTTACAACCTGTAGCATACATACATTATAACTTCAATAGGGAGAAGCACATCCAAACACATGATTATTTGATTCTGATTATTCACCTTCACATTATCACTTTAAAAAAAAATCCAAATACCCCTAAATTTTAATATGAATGTTTGTTGATTCATCAAAATTTCCAAAAATGTCACCTTTGTTGAACCTTTAGCATCTGCCTTTCTTTTGACTTTAGTTTCACACAAATATATGCACTAATAAATGTTAGTAAACACATTTTTCCATCTGAATAAAGAGCGAAAATGATACTACAAAATACAATAATGAGCATTTCAAAAGATAAGTTGCCCATACAATAAAGGCATAGAATACAAGAGCAGTGAATACACAAACAGTTTCCACAGATAGAGGAATGTTCAATGACTAAAGGACTTTGCAATCATAAATTGTAATCAACAACAAGAAAATCGAAAATCCCATACTAGTTTTGTTTCTAATATAAGCTTATAGTGTATTCCAACTAGTTTGGGGTAAAAGCCTTTGTTCTTGTATTCTTTGGTTATCAAGTAAAGAGACTTGTTAACCCCTCAAGAAGAATTTTTAAACCTTTAAGGTAGTCAGACATTAAGAGAAAGAAAGAGTAACTGGAAAACCTAACTTTACTACGATGCGAATCTAAAACCCCACAGCCATTTCATGGATATTGGAATATACCATTGAGGATTGATAAACGTTAACAGTAGGATATTTTAAATCTAAGTGCAACACAAAGCATCCCACTTAATTTCATGGTCTGGTGACCAAAACCCCCCTTCGATTTCACTAAGAACCGAAACCCTAGTTCCAGTAATAGTCGAACCCCTTTTTGGGGATACAGTAGATAAACTACTAATTTTGAAACAAAAATCCTTAGAGAAAGAGTAAGGGTGTACTTCGAGGAGTGTAAGAGACGGAAGAGGAAGGTGAAGACGGATATTGGGACGACAGACGAATGCTCTCGGCATCACTGCAAATCTGATTCACATACCTGTTGAAGAAGTAGAGAAGGCTGGACCACCGTTCGCCGGAAGTGAGAGGGTAGACCGACGATGAAAGCATCTGTTATTGACGATGACAGATTGAGAAAAGTCAATCAATCATGATATGTAGGCATCAAGATTGTCGATGATCGTAACCATGGATCTTTGATTGAGAAGTTGCACAACAGTGTGAGGAGAAAGAAAGATGCTTCAAAAAACGCTTAGGGCAAAGAGGGTAGCGGGCATTTTTAATTTTTTGGCTTTTCTTTTCCCGCTTCTAACTAAAGAACGTGCGTTTCATTAGAAATTATAAAACAACATATATAGATGACACACATTTCATAATAAGCGCCCTCCATGTTTTTTTTTTCTGACACTAATTTTAGGGCGCATAAAATGTGTGTCCTAAATGCTTAAAATTTCTAGAGACATGACATAATTTTTAGGTCACACACTTTTGCATATCATAAATTAATGTGTATCATAAATTGTGTGTCATTAAATTCTTGTTTACTAATAGTGACATGAGAAGTATGTATCATGCCCGCAAGGGGTATATGAGTTGTTTTGATAAAAGTGATGATTTTGGGATTATAATATCTTAAAGATATAAGAAAAAGTTAGACACTAAGAATTGAGGTTACTTTTGTAAATTTCTTAATGTATACAGGTACAAGCATCATGGATAAGGGAAATAACTTAATGGAGTAGCGATAGTGTGTTTCTTTTGATAACTAAACTTTGGAATGTTTTGTAAAATTGTAAACCTGGCTCGAACCCGATCCTGAATAACTATCTTTTGATGTAAACTATAACGAGTTGTATGATAGCTTGTATGAAGTATATATTTAAAAAAAAATCTAGTGTACTTTATTTTAGTCGGGTGTTACATAAGGGCTTATTCGGTTCTAAATACCCGACTTGGAATTTGAAAAATCATTTTTTTAATCGTATTTTTCTTGCTACACCGAATGGCCAACATTCAATCGATTCGATCGTGTTTTTCATTGTCCCTCCCTCTGTGATCGAGTCGTATGTTGCTTCATAACTATATCTCAAGATTTTGGTGTTTGGATTTTACATTCTTATATCTCAAGAATAGTTAATTCGCGTTTACATACTTATTACACAAATTCTAACCTTTTTTGCTCCTTTGAAACATTTATATATATTTTGCATTATTTTTAATTAACAAATTTATTTCTTTAAAAGATTTGTTATGGAATCAAAAGCTACAAAAGTCATAAAAAATAATGTTTATAATCATATTGTAAATGTTATTCGGGTTATAGAATCATAATACAGTTTATTCGGTTCTTTTAGGTTATATTAGGTCCTTAATCATATTGTACATGTTATTCGATTTATTCAGGTAATAACGGAACCGAACCGTACCCGAACTGAACCCATATTGATTATTTGGTCTAGTTTTCGGTTCATGCAATTACCCTTGTTCAGTTTTCGGGTTATTCAGGTTTGGGTTGGTTCGGTCCATTAACCTGAACCTAGTCACAAATCCGTTATGCGCTACGGTCGCTGCTTCATGTCTTTAAACGAGATAACCATGAATCTTCAGTCTTTGCTTCCCTAGTTACATCTGACCACTGACATTATCCCTTGTTTAATCCTTGACTCCTACCCCAACCTAACTGGTTACTCATATGTCCATATTTATGGATTTCCATGTTGGCCCATATTTGGAAATATTTCCATGAATTCCCAAACGTTTCTCCCCCATTTGGATTCAACTACACTCTAACAATCTTCATAGATTCGAACTTCCTAGACAGCCAGAGCGACACCCATTTGATCCTTGACACCCGATCCTACCTTTACCGGTCATAAGAGGAATCGCATTCCTCGAACAATTTTCCAAAGGTTTAACTATGTGACAGCTATCCATAGCGACTAAACTCCAAGATTCCAACTTTTGATCATAACCTATATCAATAAGCAACCCAACCATAAGCCCTCTCAACTCAAAACAATATCTCAACCGTAAGTAACCAAACAAATCCTTTATAAGCACAACTTATCGACATAACTCCCTGAATTGAAAAATATTGATCCGACACCCTAACTCGCAACCCAAATGTCCGTTGATCCATAATTAATGAAAGATCATTGCTCTTCAACATCACCAACTGATACAACTTGAACATCCTCGAACAGTCTTAACCGCGGAACAACTTCATGCAAAAATGCATCACCCACACCTAGAAGTTGATAGATCACAATAGTTCATGCCATACTAGCAATAGCAATCGATCCAACGAGCTAACCAACCCTACTACTACCATCCCACTTGAGAAACACAAGCACCTCTAGACTCTATCTCCATTGTCCCAGAAGGGACAACAATGATATCTTTGCCTAGAAGCCTTTGATGCTAGGACCATACACACATCCCTGAACCTGCGTGCTGACCAATCCCTTATACTCTCAACCGCGAAAGATCTCAACCATCTCGAATTCTGAAAACCACTAGTGTACTTATACTATAACTTCTCCCGATCCATTGCGATGAAGCCAACAAAATTAGTTTGGTTGTTGATCTGCCAAGCAGCACACTCAGCCTCCTCACACCTAGGGCTCACACCATTACTGACCGTCACCTCCTGAACTGATACCTACCACCAGATCGACCAGATACTCTTCAAACATGATTCTTGTTATGCGAAATGGAATAAGACAATTCTTTGAATGATAAATTAAGCAATAATAAAAGAACCTTGAACCTTAGATGGGAATATCATAACTTTCCAACGTCGCAACTTCGAACCTATCAAGAGTGATCGTACACACTATTGATTTATGAGGCACCCTAAGGACTGCACCCTAATCCATTAAAATTTGTAGAGATCCCAATATAGTTCTAACAATCTCACCATGCAAAAGAATTTCTGAACTGCTGGCACAACACTGGCCAAGAATATACTTATTTTAGATAGAGATATCAAAATACATACCAATGATTTCTTGAGGCTCGACCTTGACCTCCTACAGGACAATGGGTGTTGGGGTCTACACTCCCTCCGCCACCCACACATGACAGTTGGATTTGAAATGACCCGGATGGTGGCAATGAAAACATATATAATCCTTCTTACAATCTCGGTACACATGCCCTCTTTCTCCACACTTGAAACATATGAACTTGTGACAAGAAAACCCATGAGTTCCCCCACACTTGCCACATACAACAAAGTCTCCCTGAGTTCCAGTATCCGGGTTAGTTGTATCGAACTCTCCACCCCTCTCCAAGATTTCCTTCCCTATTCGCCTCAACAATCTCTCTTACAGCCTGTAAGATTGCAGTCCGCTCCTCGAACTTGACAATCATCATGTCAGCGATCCGTCCAGTGATACTGGACAACTCTTCCAGTAAGATGTATGAAACCACAGTGGCGATCCAGTCACGTAATCATGCGTTGTCCACACCAATCTCATAGGGCTCTGCTTCCTGTCCAGACGTCGACATCCTATTAAATAAAACCAAATTGTTATCTCATAACCAAAATGTCATCATTAATTCATCACACTCTACCTGCTAATCAGTAACCTGAACATCAACCTTCTACCGGATTCCTAGAATCCTCGTGACATTCGCCAATTCGAGTACGGATCCCATGATTTTAGTAGTACGGGACCAATACTACCTTCCATACCTATCCATACATTCCTTAAGAATCATCCCGAATCCTCTAAGTCATCTTCTCAAACTAACATTCCCAAAACCCGCTAAACAGCGCACAATTTCCACTAAAGCATTTCCTAGGTTCTCCTAGGGTCCCCACCTCACCCTACCATCAGCTGTTGAGGAACTCCTACTAATCCCAGCTAACTACTTCGTGAATTTAATTACACGTAATAAATCTTAGATAATCCTTCGACCAAAAGACTCGACCCTACAACGGTTAGACTCAAACGAGAGCTGCACAATAAGGCCAAGTCAATCACTGTAAGATTATTTAACCTTTACTACATGTAACTTAACATATTCATGTAATATTTAACTCACACCAGTATGAGTCCCACAAATCACAAAGCAAGCAACATTCGGGCATTGAATAATCTAAACCAGTGCATCACCTAATTAGGCCATTCTATCCAACATCTGAAATCCACACTATCATGTCATTCTAAAAGCTCAACCAACATGAATATAAAGGCATCTCTCCTAGCATTTTATCATGCAGTCTTGAGCAGATCCTTAGCTCTAATCTAGCATGAATTCTCATAATATATAACATAACATCATGTATGGGTATTCTGGGAATCACTTACTCAAGCTCGGATGATTGTACGTATCACACCCTTTTTATTTATAAAAAAATTTTAGTAAATTCATTTACTTTCAAAAAGATTACCAATTCCACAGTTTGAGTTCAGACATACCTGAGAGTGTGCCCGAATCCCTCAAACCAAGGCTCTGATACCAACTTGTAACATCCCAAAAATTCATAGTAAATTTTCATTTAAAAAAACACTCAAACCAAACAAATGATTTGTTCCAAAAACCAATCAAAGTGATTGTAACATTTAAACATCTCAGTAAAAGTCATAATTAGCTAATGCAGAAAACGTTGGGGGATGTCGTGCAATCACGTCAGGCCCTTCCCTTTCGAATCGTAAATACCTGAAACCATAAACATGAAACCGTAAGCACAAAGCTTAGTGAGTTCCCCAAAATACCACATAACATCATACATTTCCATGGGCTATCACCATTGTCCTGCATACAAGTGTCATGGGCTACCCCCATGGTCTTTCCCTGGAATGCTATGGGCTACCCCAGGGTCTTACAAACAAGTGACATGGGCTACCCCTATGGTCTTTCATTGAAATGTCATGGGTTACCCCCATGGTCTAACATCCAAGTACCATGGGCAGTTCCCATGGTCTTTCATGCAATTTCCACGGGCTACCCCCATGGTCTTTCATACAAATGTCATGGTCTACCCCCGGGGTCTTCTATGCAAGTATCACAAAGACAACTAGCATCCTACATAGTATAGTGAGAAGACTCACTTAAATCATGAATCAACTAATTCACATCTCAAAGCCTCGCAACCGCTGCTACAACACTTCATATCACATTATACAAGGTCCAACCTTAGTCTACACATTAAAACCAACCATCTTGACCAAAAGTCAACACAAGTCAAAAGTCAACGATCAAAGTTAATGGTCAAATTTGACTTTAATCAACCGCCACTTCGTGGCCCTCCTTCGATCAAACAGACAGAAATTTCCCACTTACAACACCGTAGAGACATATGGCCATGCCGTGGGTGCTGGGTTTCCAGCAGCTAAATGGATTAAGCCGCTTTCTTCGATTCCAAGAGCTCCAAAGCTCATATCTGGTCCATTATATGTCTAAATGGATAAATTTTCCAACTTTATCCATTAAGACGCCTAAAGAGATCAGGATCTCCAACCCTAGGTTCAAATAAATCCAAATACCATAATGTCTTAACATTAAGCCCTTAATCAGAAAAGTCCTTAACCCAACCACTCCATAAGGTTTTCTAATACCAGATCTATCATAAAGATGAAAACTTTATAGACATGCATGCAACTACATGTCAAGAATCCATTTGTAACACTTGATTTAGGCATTAATCGGTTTTGGCCCTTAATATAGAGATTTATTGCTTTTTGGCCCTTATAATGTAAGACTTGGGATTGGAGGGTCTAGTTTTGCCAAAATCTAGAAGTTGGGCGTAATGTCGTGACATGCAAACCCTATTTCTTAGCGTTGGGGACCCTATTTATTCAACATTATAGCCCAAGATTCTATCATTTCTTAGCCCCCACTATCCTTAAAGTCCTATTTTGAAACCCTAAATCATCCCAAGAGAGTTTTAGCTCGTTGTGTGTGTTTTGGTGGGTGTTTGGAGCATATTCAAGAAAGAGAAGCTTGGTGCAAGGTCATTGATCTAGATAGGGCTTGTGGATCCTGATTTCCCACTTCATTTTCAGCTTGTTTGAGGTATAAAGCTCTGACCTTGTTCATTGAATGCATAGATCTATGTTTATGTGAGTTTTGTTCTCTTTTGGTCCTATGAATGAGATCTAGTGGTTTGATACCACTCCTGAAGTTATGAGTTGCCCCTCTTGATGTTTTTGAGGTTTATTTTCCATAAAGTTGACATCTTTAGGGTTAAGGACCACCCATGCATGAGCTTATGTTCATTTGGTGATAAAAGGATGCTAAATCTTAGGGTTGGGTCTTTATGGAGCATGAAAAGTCACCAAGTCAGTGACTTTATGGTTTTAGACGTTTCCCAAGGGTTAGATCGGTAATTTGGACTCCTAGTCTTAAGCATTAAGTGCTTAAAGTTGATTTTGGCTTAAGAGGCACGTACATCGGGAGTAAGTTCTCGTATGCTGAGCGTACGCCTGTGTTTCCCCGATCCAACCAAGCGACCCGATACGCGAGGCGTACCAGGAGAACGCTCAGCGTAGCGCTCGACATTGGACTTTCCATTCGGGCCATCTTTTGGACTTTGAGGCTTTGGGATTTGGTTGGGTTTTGTAATTATTGGGCTTATCATAGACTGAGGATTATCTTATAGAGTCTAGGACTCCTTGTTGGGCTTGCCCCATTGGGACTAGGAATGTGTTGTTGGGCTTTAGTGGGACCAATGGGCTTGGACCCTTAGTGGGCCTGATTAGTTGGGCCATTGTTGGACGTAATTGTTTGGTTTAGCCATGAATATTAATTAAGTATGGTTTTGGGTTTGTTTGACTCAGGTCGAGGATCCAGTTCGCAGCAGTTGCGAGTGTAGGGTCTTTTATCTATCGATTGAGGTGAGTTTCCTCACTATGTTTAGTGGGTTGAAGGCACCAATGCCGACCCATGATCTGTTATGTTAGATTACTCGTTGTTTGTGTCACACTTGTATGTGTATGTGTTGTATGCTGACTGGGCGGGGCCCGATGATTATTCTATATGCTAATACATGTTATGCTTATATGAATTGTATGTGGGCGGGCCCCGTTATGCAAGTTAGGGCGGGCCTGTTATACTCAGTGGGCGGGTCACGTTATGCGAGTTAGGGTGGGGCCCGTAATACTCAGTGGGCGGGGCCTGTTATGTGAGTTAGGGTGGGGTCCGTTATATGATATGTATGTATGGTATATGGTATCTTGGGGAACTCACAAAGCTTTGTGCTTACGGTTTACAGTTTACGTTTCCGGTACTTCTGTTTTCAAAAGGGAAGAGCTTGGGATGATTGCAGAGCACACATCACATGTTTCCGCATTATATGATTTACTCTGATAACGATAATGTATTGATTAGCTTTGATTACCTTGGTTTTATGTAAATGATATGACTTACAATTTTAGTAATTTAAAAATGAAATTTTTTGGGTCTTATTTTTGGGACGTTAAAAGTTGGTATCAGAGCCTTGGTTTGAGAGATTCGGACATACTCTCAGGTGTGTCTGAACTCAAACTGAGGATTTGGTAAAGTCTTTTAAAAAACAAATGTTTTTTAAGAAAAGAGTTTTCTAAGAAACGGTGTGGCGCATGAAATCAACCGAGCTTAAGTAAGTTTTTCCCAAAATACCCATACATGTTATTCGATATGATTGATTTATGGATCTGTGAATCACATGCTAGTTAGGGCTAAGGATCTGCTCAGTTTTTACATGGTAGAATGCTAGGAGAGATGCCGTGTATGCCTATTGTATGATCTTGTAGACTTGCATGCTAGTTCTGATTAATCAGTGATAGATTGGCCTATTATGTGACGCCTGGTAGCCTAGGAAGCACGAGATGCTAGTTTGGGTGTAATTTGTATGCGTAAGGCAGTCGGCAGCAAGAGTAAAGGTTCCTAGCATGAGTTGTGGGGTGTGAGTTTGAATGTTCTCTGGTTAATCTATAGATTGAAGTGTTACTGTATGAATGTTGCTTGCTTTGTGCTTTATGGGACTCTTATGTGATGTGAGTTACTTGTTAAGTGAATATGTTAAGTCACATGTAATAATGGTTGAATAATCCCAGAGTGATGAATGTGACCCTATTGTGCAGCTCTCGTCTGATTCTAACTGTTGTAGGGATGAGTCTTTTACTTGAAGGATTATCTGAGCTTTGTTACATGTGATTGTGTTTAAAAAGTAGCTAATTGACATTATGAGGAGTTCTTCAGCACCTGATGGCAGGGTGAGGTCGGGAACCTAGGAAACACTTTAGTGGGTTTTGTTGCACTGTTTAGCGAATGCTTGGTGTATTAGTTTGAGAAGGTGACTTGAAGGATTCGGGATGATTCTTAAGGAAAATATGGATAGGGGTGGAATGTAGTATTGGGCCCAAACTATTGAAAGAACATGATCCATACTCGGATCGGGGAGAGTCTTGGAGAATCTAGGAAGCCTGTGGGATGAGGATTCTTGGGTATGTTCTGATCTTTTGTATGTTGTCTTTCAGTATGGCGGTGAGCACTCAGGAAAAGGGTTCAGGTTATGTTTTCAACTCAGGTGCAGGTACTGAGTCGGTCGACGAGTGGATGTGAGAATTTATCACGTCGTAGATTACCCGTGGTATTTTGGAATGGACTCCTGTGATCTTTGGTTCAGTCAAGTAAGGGATTTTGGAGCTCTTGGATGGTCGTCTCGAGGTCTTTTGGGCCGAGATTGTAGCAGGGCCGTTGGGGGCTCTTCCGGAGCCCAAGGCTTGTGGATCCTTAGAATCCTTCAGGAAGGAGGATAATATTGCTAGTTCTCGTCATTTGGGATCGGAGGTGAGTTATGCACCAGTTTTCAGGAGGGTCGATCCCATGATTGGATTGCCGCGGAGGTTTCGCTGGCTTTATGCGAGAAGTTACCCGACATCATTGGGAGTTTCGCTGATAGATTGGTCGCCAGATTCGAGGGTCGGACCTCGGTTGTTCAGGCGGTTGATGGGATGGTTGGGGTAACCGAAGAGTAGGATATTGGATCTGATCAACATCTGGGAAAGAGGAAACGGACCCATCGTCTGGCTCGGCGATCGGAGCAGTTGGATGCTGCCATAGCTAGTGTTAGAGACCTGAGGGACCGTGGTGGTTGCACGAAGGATGTATGGTCACTTGAGGACGTGTGCATCAGGTCTAAGTGCGGCAGGTGCGGACGTAACGGCCACTTCCGCCAAGAGTGCACACTGGAGGTAGATTTGTGCCATCGTTGTCATCATTCGGGTCATATCAGGGAAAATTGACCACGCTCAGTGGTTGGGGCAGCTCAGGTTCCATCGCGAGTATCTCGGCGGGAAAAGGAGGTCACGATTCCAGCAGGTGATTTTGCGGGTATGTTGTCTTTTTTTTCTTCTTGTTTATTTCTAGAGTTTATATTGCTTGGGAATTTTGTATTGGTTTGGGGTAAGCATTATCTTTGGGTTGGTTCTCTGCTATTGTCTGAGTTATATCATCAAGAATTTTATATGCCATTTTGCATTCCATGAATCATTAGTCGGTCGTATCTTGCTAAGAGGGTTTCAGCGTGTTCGGTTGCTGTCTCAGGTCTTTTTCGGGATCAATTCAGGGGTATTGTTTGGTGGGTCTATGGTCAGGATGAGCGGGCTAGTTCTCCAGTGAAGATAGGGTTCAGTTGTTTTATCTTTTGATCCGATGGGATTGACGGTCATCTATGGAATAACTGGGTTCAAACACTACCGTTGCTAGGGGTGGAGCGGTAGCAGAAAGATGGTGGTGACAGTTGCAGGAGTTGTTTGGTCATTGGAAGTGTCAGGGGAATTTTATATTCGCATGGATTGTACATGGTTAGAATTCAATGATTCTTTGAGGATGGAAGTTGGGGTGAAGATTTACCAACATAAGAACTCGGGGTGTGGTGCAGTATCATGGTAGGTAATTGGGATTATCGAACTTGTAAAGATTCGGGAGTATTATTCTGGATTTCAGGAGTTGGGCGATCATCGAGTTTGGCTAGTAATGGAACACTAGTATTGGTAAGCGTATTACATAGTCGGTTCATGCTCTATGAAGATAAGATGGGTTGGGAATCCATCGAATTTTGTGGGATGGGAAAGCTTCAAAAAATCCAAGTGGGGGAGAATTGATCAGAATTTCTGGGAGTTGGATCGGGTGTGGAACTAGGGCAAGTTTTAAATCCCAGTCAGGAGGAGAGACGACCTAAGTGGTCGTCGGGATTGAAGTTGTGTAAGTTGGGAGTTCAGGAAACTTCCAACAACTGGTCAGTGTTTTCTTTGTTATGCATAACAGGCTTGTGGATGAATTCGGGTTGAGGGTTGTGTTAGAGCCTCGCTACCTATTCTTGTATGATGAAGGTTTAAGGGTTCGAAGCATGACCCGAACACCTGATTGGATGTAGTCGGATGCGGGTTTAAGTTCAAGATGAGTGGGGTTGTGATGGTTTGGGTGTGGTAAGACCATGGGTGGTAACCATGGTTGGTTTGAAGTGTTGTAAATGCGATGGGATCGTAGCATTCACCAGTTTGAGGTAGACTATCGTTGGAGGTGGTTGTGAGTATAAAGGGGGATAAGTTCGTGCCTTGGACACGACGGTCAGGATTGTCGGAGAGCATTTCCTTGTTGTAGGTTGAGGACCATTGGGGTCTGAAGCGGAGACGGGCATGCGTAGCTCTTGATGGGTGGAACCCGTGGGCGAGGCCGCTTCGTGGTATATTTTGGGTGGGACCCGTGGGCGAGGCTCATGTGTATGTGGAAATGCATGTGGGACCTGGTAAAGACCTTTGGGTCAAGTTTTTGGATCTTGGTTGCAGGATTGTGTGTGTGGTTAGTGAGTGGCGCATAGGGATGCTTAGGCTAGGATATTCTTACCATTGGAGCCCTTGAGAACCTGGTGGCTGGACCAGGTGCGAGATGGTAGTCTCAGTAATGGGTTAGGAACCTTTATATCCCGGTTCAGTGAAGGGTTGCCATGAATCAGAAGCTTTCTGGGGAAATGCAAATGTAGATCCTTGGGTCTCGGGTTATGAGTTTGGTACCGAGTTGGTTCTTGGTGGGAACTCGCGTTGGGAATCACGAGTGTTTGTGTGCAAGGTCTTCATTTAAGTAGGATATGAATTAAGGAATCTATATGCCTAGGGTATCAGTTAAAGGGTTCAGGGTTATAGAACGGTTTCAGTTTTGATGGTAGATCAGGCTCATGTGATTGTGTTTTGGATTGGTTCTATCTGTATGGGGTTTCGGGATCTCAGCATCGGTATGTTGGTTCGACAGTTAAAGGAAACAGTGTCTTGTTCAGCACTAGAAGGTTTATCTCCCAGTTTTTCTCGCATTTTTACTTATATTCATGGAATTGTTATCATCAAGGTGAGCCTTCTCTCGAAGGAATATCTAATTCCTTGGTCAAGTGAAAAGTTGTCGGCATCAGTGTATGGTCTGTAACTCTGTTTTCTAGTGGGAACCTCAGGTAATCAGAAGTTGGGTAGTCATTTGGGGAGTCAAGTGTAATGGAATTGGAAATGGTTAAGTATGGACGGTATGTCAGGGAGTCAGACCAGTTCGAGACTTCAGATTTCAGGTTGAGTAGATGTGGCTATTCTGCATGGGATTGTTTAGGCTGGGAAGGGATTCGTTCATTCTCGGGTTTGGAGAACTCTGCTAGGGATTATTGATTCATCGACCATGGAAGGTGAGGTGAGGGAGCGCTATCCGGAGTTATTCGGGGCATCGGACTTCGAGGACAAATTCTTATTCGAGTGAGGGAGAATTGTCATACTTGATTCATGCATTAATCGATTTTGGCCCTTAATACTCAAATTTATTGCTTTTTGGCCCTTATAGTGTAAGACTTAGGGATTGGAGGGTCTAGTTTTGCCAAAATTTAGAAGTTGGGGCGGAGCCCATTACGTTGGGCGTTGCTCTGAGAACATTGGGCGTAATTTCGTGACATGCAAACCCTATTTCTTAGGGTTGGGAACCCTATTTATTCAACATTATAGCCCAATATTCTCCCATTTCTCAGTCCCTACTGTCCTTAAAGTCCCATTTCGAAACCCTAAATCATCCTAAGAGAGTTTTAGTGTGTTTTGGTGGGTATTTGGAGCATATTCAAGAAAGAGAAGCTTGGTGCATGGTCATTGATCTTGAAGGATCTTGTGAATCCTGATTTCCCACTTCATTTTCAGCTTGTTTGAGGTATAAAGCTCTGACCTTGTTCATTGAATGCATATATCTATGTTTATGTACGTTTTGTTCTCTTTTGGTCCCATGAATGAGATCTAGTGGTTTGATACCACTTGAGAAGTTATGAGTTGCCCCTCTTGATGTTTCTGAGGTTTATTGTCCATAAAGTTGACATCTTTAGGGTTAAGGACCACCCATGCATGAGCTTATGTTCATTTGGTGATAAAAGGATGCTACATCTTGAGGTTGGGTCTTTGTGGAGCATGAAAAGTCACCAAGTCAGTGACTTCATGGGTTTAGACGTTTCCCAAGGGTTAGATCTGTAATTTAGACTCTTGGTCTTAAGCATTGGGTGCTTAAAGTTGATTTTGGCTTAAGAGGCACGTACGTCGGGTGTAAGTTCTCTTACACTGAGTGTACGTGTGTGTTTCCCCGATCCAACCAAGTGACCCGGTACGCGGGGCGTACCAGGTGAACGCTCAGCGTAGCGTTGGGCAGTGGACTTTCCATTCAGGCCATCTTTTGGACTTTGAGGTTGTGGGATTTAGTTGGGTTTTCTGATTATTGGCCTTACCATAGACTGGGGATTATCTTATAGAGTCTTGGACTCCTTGTTGGGCTTGCCTCGTTGGGACTAGGAATGTGTTGTTGGGCTTTAGTGGGACCAATGGGCTTGGGCCCTTAGTGGGCCTGATTAGTTGGGCCATTGTTTGACCTAATGGTTGGGTTTAGCCATGAATATTAATTAAGTATGGTTTTGGATTTATTTGAATCAGTTCGAGGAGCCGGTTCGCAGCAGTTGCGAGTGAAGGATCTTTTATCTGTCGATTGAGGTGAGTTTCCTCACTATGTTTAGCGGGTCGAAGGCACCAATGTCGACCCATGATATGTTATGTTAGATTACTCGTTTTCTGTGTGACACTTGTATGTGTATGTATTGTATGCTTACTGGGCGGGGCCCAATGGTTATTCTATATGCTAATACCTATTATGCTTATATGAATTGTATGTGGGAGAGGTCGTTATCCTTAATGGGTGGGGCCCGTTATGCGAGTTAGGGTGGGGCCAATTATACTCAGTGGGCGGGGCCCGTTATGCGAGTTAGGGTGGGGCCCGTTATACTCAGTAGGCGGGGCCCTTTATGTGATATGTATGTATGGTATGTGGTATCTTGGGGAACTCACTAATCTTTGTGCTTACGGTTTTTAGTTTACGTTTTAGGTACTTCTGTTTTCAAAATGGAAGAGCTTGGGATGATTGCAGAGCACACACCACATGGTTCCATATTCTATGACTTACTCTGATAACGATAATGTATTGATAAGCTTTGATTACCTTGGTTTTATGTAAATGATATGACTTACTATTTTAGTAATTTAAAAATGAAAATTTTCGGGTCTTATTTTTGGGACGTTACACCATTTTAGGTCAAAATGTGCTAAAGGACCAAAACTCAAGCATATGACAAGAACCCCAACCAAAGTCTAGATCTACAACATATGTTGCTCATGCGACTCGGAAGTGTGATAAAGTTGCCAACTTTATTTGCTTTATCCATTTAAATTTGCTTAAACATGAAGAACATGGGGCAATATATTAGATCTAACCACTTCAAGCCATAAAGTTTGAGCCTTTGATACTTACAAAGGTCCAGAAACAATGAGAGGTTTCAGTGGTGTTGCTTCCTTGCAAGATCCAACAATAGAGCACCCTCTTCTACTTCTTCTCTTCTTCTCAAAGCTATCAAATGCTCCAAAAAGGCCACAAATCACCAAGGGAATGAGGGCTAGGGTTTCTCTGAGGTATAAGGGTGTTGGAGGCTAGTAATGAACCCTATAAATGGCTTAGAGGGGTTCAAATACAAAGAAAACCCTTAAAAAACCATGGGCTTGGGCCAGAACAGCTTCCATGTCGTGGCCTTCCTTGGCTACGCCGTGGTGGTCCAAATAAAACATGCGGTCTAATTAATCATTGCCACGTCGTGGGCATCCTTGCACCACGTCGTGGCATATAGTTCCCTCCAAAACTTCATCTTTTGTCCTTGATGAAAGTAAGCATAACTAATCTGGGACTTGGGCGTTACATGGAAGAGTTGAAGAAGCATGATGTCCAGTTCCACATTTTCTAGGGAAGGGAAAACAATTTCACCTTGACTTGAAATTGGAAGACCATCTTCAGAAGATTGAGGAAAACCATTTCCATAAGAATGAGGAAGACCATTTCTATCTTCACAAGACATCTAAAAATGGGAAAAGAGAGAATTCAAGTTAATTGATTTTAATCCTTAATTATTAACCCAAAATTTAAATTAAGGCTAGGATCCATATTTTCGATTCGAACTGTGAAGAGGGATGTCGTAATCTAATTCAAAACTATGTTAGATAGGTAAGGCTTTTACCAATTTCAATCTTATGAAACTCCTAGACCTTTTGAGATTCATTGAATGTTATCAATGGCATGTTTAATCTCAGATTATGCTCTCATTTTTGCGATTGGGATGCCAAGGATCACAAACGAGATGTGAATAACCATGCAAACCCACTCGACAACATCGATGTCTTTTATCATCTCCAGTTGATGTGCCGGTTAACCATACACGTTCCATCAACAATGATAATTTACGATTTGTACCATCATTCAACTTTCTAGTTCCAAATTAGTGTGATGGTTAGCCACGCGTGCTCCATTAACGACATATAAAGAATGATGTGCGTTTTCATGGATTAACATATAATTTCACATTTTTCCTAAAGTAACTAGAATGATATTTTTATTAAAAATAGTTTTGTTACTTTATATTATTATACTTTTAATGAGATTTTGTCATATCAAACCCGTTTGGCTCACGACCCCCCACCACGTAAGGGGGTGGTGGGTAAGAATAGACACCCATTCAACAATCATTTTATAGGTCGTTTCCTTATACCCCTTTATAGCATGGCTTCGTGAATGAGGTCTACTATTGGTTGACTGACTTGTCTTATACATATAATATATTAAACATTTAATCATACATAGTATAAGGTGTACTTCAAAACTTTTCAAAATACGAGGTTTAAATATTAATTATCTAAATTAAACTTTTAATCAATTAAAATTTAAACCAATTATGATTTAATCTTTATATGTTAAGCAATTAATTAAATTAATTTAAATCATTTAGGGATTAAATAATTATTTTCTATAAAATAATTAATTAAATAATTCAAATTTAATGTTAATTTTCGAAATTAAGGTTAGGTTTATCAGGTTTTAATTATTCAAATTTTTAAGGCATTTAAAATAATAATTAAGGAAACAAGATAAACCTTAAGGAAACCTTGGAGCCATATTTTCGAAAATAAAGGTGGAGGCTAGGGTTTCAAGAACCCTAGCCATTTGCGAAAATTCAAGGCCTTTAGGGTTTAATTTATATAAACCCTAACTTTGATTTATTCATTATTATGCACAATCAAATAGAAAACTGAGGCTTTGATACCACTGATGGGTTTATAGGTTATAAATCTATACATGAGGTAGAAAATTATTTAACTATTAAATTCACATGCAACCTATTTGGATTTATGTTTTCTCAATTGATAGCAATAACCTATGAATATCAAGAACCCTATGGGAACTCTATAATAACCAAAATTTACATAGAGTTAGGGTTTATATACCTCGTGATTATTATAACAAATAATCATACCAATATCCTTCTTGAAAACCTTGGAAAGCAAGCACCAAAAGTTTGGTGCATCTAATGGTTTGTACCTAGAAGCCTAGAAAACATAGAATGAAGAGGAGAGAGATATAATTTTCATTTCTAAGCTTGTAGGTAAACGTATGAACGAAAACAATGAGCGAGTTGGTCTTATAGTTTAGGTAACTTTCAGACAAAACCAGATTTAAATTGATTAAACAATATATTTAATCTCAATTCAAACCATTTCCTTATCTGCAACCAGGAGACTTCCAAAAATCCTAAGAACCCTCCAAAATCGTCCATGCCATGGATGATTATAGAATTGCTTTTTTTTTTCAACTATTAAACAATTACAATTCACCCATTGCACCTTTAATTAGTTCTAGTTAATCCTGAATTAATTTCAGATTAATATTGATTAATAACTAATTAATTCTAATTGATTTTTTATTAATTTATTAACCATATAAATTAACAAATCAATTATTTAACTATTGATCTCATGTTAATTTATTAATCACATAACAAATTAACATATTAATTATCTATTCCCAATTAATTTATTAAACACATTATTTCTTTATCTTTCTCTCTCTCCTAATATCATTTTTAGCAATTTCTTGTTATGAGGGCAATCCAAAAAGGATTTTGCTTCTATTTGCAAGTTTATACCAATTTAGTTATGAGCTTAGACACCTTAATTCAACACCATTAACATATCCGGTTAGATTTTTGATTTGTCAGAAGGGGTAATACTTAATTTCGCCAAAGAATGTAATTGTTGGAAGAAAGCTTAATGGTTAACAGGTGGGGAATAGTAGAGAGGGAAAGAGAGGATTCGGTGGTGGGGGGAAGAATCACCAATAGCCATGAAATGAGAATCTATCTCTTCTAATAAATGAAACCTAAAAATGACACGTGTCAGTTTTTTAGAATGTATCTTTGACACGTGACATTTTTTTTTTATTTTTATTATTTCCTTTTTTTGTAACAAATCAAATTCAATTCAAATTTTGAAAATACAAAATCATATCCTAATAACATTATTATGTTTATTTTGCTTAACAAATTAATTCATAATTACTTACAATCGACAAGATCTTGGTTTTTTTACATTTATTATTTTTTTATCTATATAAAAATTTTAGATATACCAATCGTGGTTTCCACGGATTATAATTTAGTTAGGGAATAAATTAGAATATTATCGATTTAAATGACTGATACCATATGATAAATATTAAATTCACGTCAAAATATTCTCATTGTATTAATGTGTATATATAGTACAAAGATATACAAGATAAGTATCACAATACCAAACTAACCTAAAATACAGATTTCAAATAATGCTACGTGATAAACTAGGGCTTATCTCTAATAAGTATCACAATACCAAACTAACCTAAAATACAGATTTCAAATAATGCTACGTGATAAACTAGGGCTTATCTCTAATACTTATTATAAAACATGTTGATTCTTTTCAAGACGTGTCTAATCTAATATGCCATAATTTTGCCATATACATCCTATCCATCCAAGGGTTTCAGAAGTAAAACATGCTTCATCAATCCACACATAAGGTTTATCGTTAAAACTCAACAACATCTAAATATTACTAGTGCCATGTGGATCAAATGACGAGTCCAACGTGAGCCCCTTCAGATGATATGATTTAGTATTTGGTGTGCATTTGTGCATATAATTAGACTTTTAACAAAATAAATTTACCGTGTTTTAGTTTGGAACACCAAATCACAACAAGCGAAACTTTACACTAGATCACTCAAAATGATGCAACTTTTTATGCGATTTGCTCGGCAAAAATATTGCAAAATGATAAGTTCTAATGTGTTCATAATTATTTATTATTATTATTATTTTAATGGCAGCCAATGTGCAATGCTCATTTGCATGATGATTTACAAGAAAAACGGCGTCCTTGGCTTGAATTGAATGAATCTATGAAGTAACATGACGCTATTATGAAGAGAAAAAGGATGTTAATAATGGACACTCCACACTCCACAGATCCACTAGCATGTGAACCACGTGCTTCTGTTGTCAGAGGCGCAATCCAACTTTGGGCAAGTCACGTGCCTTGTTGAACCATACAAAACATAATTTTCTAATTATAATACAATAGAAACTAATCACAATTTTATTATTTAATAATTTTTTAAGATAATTATTTTGAGGGGTCTCTATTCGAAGATAAGGTATTAAATTAATAATTCATTATAATTATAAGATAAAAAACTTTGGTAATTTTTATAGACAACATATAAATTAAAAATTAAAAATTCATGATATACTACATATTAAACGAATGATTTATGAATGGTTCTTGAAAATAACTCAATCGTTTTTGGGTTTTTTATGTTGAAATCAATTTAATATTTAATCTCGTTTCTAAATTATTATTATTATTATTATTATTTTTAGGGTTGATTTTCCATAGTTCAACAAAAATTATTCAATGTGATTGAATAATGCTCTTTGAATCTCATCGATTATTGTTGCTTTTTTTACACCCTGTTGTATGTATAATTTATTTGTGTTGCAATATATTTTTGATCTTGTATTTATAGGACTACTTTTTAATGTCTATTAAGTGATACATTGAACACAAGAAACATAATAATATGGTAAAAATGAAAAGTTTTTTTTAAAAAAATAAATAAATTGGGCCATTTATTTGATATATGTATATATATTCTATAACAATTAAGAGGGAGTTTGAATTGTCTTTGTAAATAGAGATTTTGTATCTTTATCTTTATATAAATCTTATAAAGAATATTCATTTGGAATTCTCACAACTTTTCACATTATGATATTTAATTGATTGGTTAATTGAAATATTTTTACTATATAACTCCTATAATTTTCCAACTTATGTTTTTTAATTCATTAGTTAATCAAAATATGTATCCTATATAAGAATATTATTTTTATGTTAGGTTACTTAGAGTTACTTATCTTATCTTTTTATTTTTGCTATCCAGAGTCCATGAAAATGAAAAAAAAAAAGATAAACATAAAGAGAATTATAAAACAAAAGATGATTACAAGTGACTTAACATATTGTTATGTAAGTGTATGATTTATTTGTGTGTAACATTTCACTACTAATATCATGATATAATATTGCATTTTTCTTTATTCTTTCCACTTTCTTTAAAAAAGTCATGAAAAAACGTTTATGATTATACACATAGAGCCAAAAGAAAATCACGATACATTTTCAATTAGATTGTTACAATTTGTTAATGTACAATTTTGGTATATTTTTGTTGTGGACATCATTTCAGCTATTTGGCATATCTTTTTAAGTACATTAATAGTTTTTGTGTAGATATAGAACTGCATTAACGTCTTGACTTTTCTTAAGACTATGATAATCACCACTAATACAAATAAATATGTTATTTTCATTTTTATAGCATCCAAAATAACTTTTCAGTCAACTATAATTCACTAGATCATGACATACTTTAAGAAAGAGGGTAATATGTAATAATAAAAAAAGAAGTGGTATAGTAATTTTAAATTCATATAAAGATATTTAAGGTTTTAGCAACAAAACACATTGTTTTAAAAAAAATGTTCGTTTGAACGTCGTAAAAAATTGTTCATGCATATTACATTACTGATAATAGTTATTAAAATTTATAAATAAAATAAATAAATATGACATATTGAATTGTGCCATTTGACAATGTTAGGAATATGTTATTCCGTAAGATTTAAGTTGTAGATTTTGTTTGATTTTCTTATTCTTTTTTTTTTAATTAAGTGTAACATTCGGTTAAACTAATATATCTATTGTTGGATTAGTGTCTAAGCCCGTAACTATATTTGGTATGTACTTGACCCGGTTATGCATGGTCCTTTTGGGTTGCCTTCACCAAAGCAACTTGACAAAGTAATTTGATATGAGAGAGAGGATATTATGGTTTATTAATATATTATAAGAATAATATATTAAAAGAGAAATCATATTTATTTAATTAGTATTAGTCATAAATTAATTAGGAATTAATTTGGTGACTAAAAGAGATTAATTAAATAAAGGGGCATAAACTGTCAAATGTGTGATAGTTGAGTTTTGGGCTGGGAAACCTAATGGACTAAGGGGGAACGAAATTATGATGAAGGATCATCATATTTTCGTCCAAGGGCCTTATTCCAGAAGGTTCCTTAGGCTACTTGGTGGCTAAGGTATCCATTAGGGTTTAGACTGAAACCCTAGCAGCCTGCACTATAAATAAGACCCCAAGGCTCCAATTTTCGGCCACTTACTTCCAAGAGAAACCCTAGGGCCGAAAATTAGCATCCTCCCTCCTCTCTCAAAGTTACCTTCTTGCTTGAGGTGTTTGTGATCCATTAGAGGAGTTACAATTGTGACTCTAAGCTCAAGAGAAGAAGATAAGAAGATCTAAGCTAATCTTTGAAGAGGTAAACATCTAGATCTGATGTATTAAATTAATTTTCGAATTATGTATGCTAGATTAGGGTTTGCAAGTCTTGGATTCATTTCATGTACAATAGAGAAACCTAGATCCAATCATTAGGGTTTGTATGAGCACATAGGATTGTTCTTATGCATAAAACTCATCATCTATCTATATTATATTATAATATGTGTATTTTTTTTCCTTTCACCAGATATATTTAAAACTTCTGTGACTTTTCAATTTCTTTCTAATAAATGATTAAAAATTGATTAATTATGTTAAATAAGAGCAAAACCTAAATTGTAATCCTAAGTTAACTAAACTTCAATATAAAAATAACATCTTTTATTTCTACTTATAAAATTATATATTTAACTTTTAACATATTATACTTAACTTATCATTATGTGTATGTTGTTATATGTGAATCATTTTCATTTGAAAATCATACATTTTGAATAATTTATATAAAATACTTAAATTGTTAATGTAAATATAACATTAAAGGGTTAACTTAAATCAAACTTTCAATTAAATTTAAAAGAAAATCCAAATATTATTTTGTAAATAGTTAAAAGTTATAATTTGTAATGTTAAATGCAAATCTTAAGTTTACTAAAAAACTTCTATTTTTTTTTTCTATAATCATTAATAGTTTCCAAGTAAATAGCTTAAAAATAACTTGGAACAACAATAGTTAAAAACAACATTATATAAAAAAATTATATTTTTATGATTAAAAACAAAAACAATGTTTGATGTTTTAAATAATTTAAAATGATCAAAATTAAAATGTTAAGAGAATATTTTTTTATAAATTAAATAATGATAACCACAACTATAAATAACATTAAATCATATATTATATTTAATTTTATTCACAAATAACACACAGATAGAGACCATTGAGATGATTGAGATTATATAGTTTTAATAGATGTTTATTTTATCATATAATTCAACATATAATCAATGTTTTATATGAATTTAATATAAGAATTAATGAATTATTTTATTAAAATTAACAAAACGCCATTGTTATAATGTTATTTGTATGTATGCAACCTAGAGATAAAGACAATAAAATCATATGATTAAATATAAGTATTATAATATAAGTCTCCAATTTCAAACTTTCTAATAAACATATTTGTTATCATATTAGTTATATTTAACTAACATATGTATTCCTTTATATTTTTGACAATATAATTTTTTCCTACACAACGTACAGGTGTTCGACTAGTTTCGTTATAAAATAATGCAAAATTAATTAATATATAAACTAATAAATATTAATTTATTGATTGTTCAATAACACTTTTAATTGATAAATTTTGGTGGCCTATGAGTATTAATTTATAGAGTTTCTATGTATTTCTATTTTATTATCCTAGATGTACGTATATAAGGTCATGGTAATATGGTATGGTGTGTGCCTGTTTGGTACCATAAATCTTTTATTTTTTGCCTATTATTTTAAGGCCACATTATTTCTTCTTTTATTTTTTATTTTGCATCTAAAAAACGGTCTCTCTTTTATATATATATATATATATATATATATATATATATATATATATATATATATATATATATATGACTAGTTTATTTTGTTTCTTATATTTATTGTGTGCTAGAATGCACCAATAGAAATTTAGTAAATTAAATAATTATTTAATTAAATAAATATAGATATTAAATGATTTCCATAATTATATGTATATTAAATGATATCCATAATTATAATTCTCTTTTTATGGAAACTAATTAAATCCGTCATTAATGTCAGCAATAACATTCTTTCAGAATGAATTCGCATCTAGGTTTTTATATATGAGTTCGGGCGTGTTTGGCACAGAGCTTTTGGAAGCGTTTGGGAGCTTCTAGCTTTTAGCTTTTGACAAAACGCTCTAGTTTAAACAAAAAACTTCGTTTGGCAGTACGAGCGTTTAGCTTTTAGTTTAAACAAAACACTCCAAATCTAAAAGCTACTTCATGTAGCGTTTAACAAAACGCTACTGAGCTTTTGAAATCAATTTCCATAATTACCCTTAAAAATATATTTATATATTTATTTATTTTTAATCAATTGTCCTTTTATGTAACTTTATATATTTCAAAAGCTACCAGCTACTTTTACCAAACACTCATATAACAAATAAAAGCTACAGCTACCCGCTACACGCTACCAGCTACCCGCTACCAGCTAACCGCTACCCGCTTCAAGCTAACAGCTACTTTTGCCAAACACGTCCTTCGTATTTTCTTTCAAGACTCACTCACTTTAAATACAATAAAGTTGCATTGAATATGAAGAACGAGAGTGTATTCTACTAGAATACACTCTCATTCTGCTGAAATACATTCTCATTTTTTCTAGATATGAATTCATTCTGAAAGAATATTATTGTTGACATTAATGATGAATTTAATTAGTTTCCATAAAAATGAGTTATAAGTATGGATAGCATTTAATATACGTATAATTAATACTAAATTTCTATTGGTGCATTCTAGCACACAATAGATGTGAGAAACATTTGAACCTAACACACTCTCTCTCTCTCTCTCTCTCTATATATATATATATATATATATATATATATATATATATATATATATATATATAATAAAAATAATAATAAAAAACAAAACAAAAATAATTATATATGTATATATAAAAAACTTTTGCATTATATTTATGTTTAAAAAAACAATTATATTAATATTTACTATTCAAATAAAATCAAATCACTAATATTAAAAGAAATTACCGACGAAAACTCTGATGTGACATACATTATTGTTTTTTAACATAACTTCCATATTAATGGAATAAAACAATTAGTTAATAAAGGAAAATTAGTTGTTTGGGTCCATATACAAAATACAATCGAACAAAATAAATGAAATAGATGTATGATTCGACATGTTTTTACATAGAATCGAGAAAATAGAATGAATATTAATGTTAAATCAGATTTTTAAGTGGACATTTCTTCTAAAAAATTATTATTTTGAATTTATGTGAATACGTTCTTGGCGTAGAAATATGCTTATTTAGGTAGATATTCAAAAGTATTTTGCTCACGACTAAACGTCTCGAAAATTCATTATCCTAACAAAATTAAAAAAGTATAAACTAAAAATATCCATAAATATTTTGGATGATACTAATAAATAAATTTGGTTTTCAATATTTTAGTTATTAACTTTTTACAACCCATTGTTTTAGATAAATAGACTTGTGTTTTGTTTCTTTGAAAAATGATTTATTTTATCTATTATTAAAATTACAGTTTAATCAGTAATACTAATTCAGGAACATATTTTAATAACGTTCTTTATGTAATTGTATTATTTTACATAACAAATCATCAGATAACTTGTTAAGTATTCAAAAATCAAACATGAACAATTTTATTCTTTAATACATAAATATTAAATATTTCAAAGTTAAAGTTGTCTTGTAATATAGTCAATTATATTGTGTTCCTTTATTAATGCTTATTTCTACATCAAACTCAATAACTTTTATAATATAGTCAATTACAGAAACACATGGCCAAGAGGATAATGTTTTCTCTTTTTCTTTTCTTTTTTCTTTCATTAAATAAAAATGTTAATTTAAAAGCGGGTAGATCAATGAATCCCATAAAATAATATCTTATATTACAATTTTTCTTTAAATTAAAGTGATCGTAAACAGAGAACATTCATTGCCCTCTTGATTCTAATAAATAGAAGTCTATTTTTTCTATGAAGTATTTTTTTTTTGTGATATCTAAAATAATAAATAAAGTAACTACATTTATGCAAGATATGTTTATACGATAAAAATCTAGGGGTTTTGTGGTCAATAAAAGTATAAGGATTTGAAGCAAGGAAATCTCTTCCAACAATAATCGAGAACATCTTATGACTGTTTAATGGTTGTTGATTGAGTTAACTCGTCGTATTATCCAATCTAGTAAAAGTGATATCAGAGACTATAATACCGAATCATAGGCTTTTAATCGTGGTAAAAGTTTATTAGAGACTTCTAATTGTGGTAAAAAGTATATAAGAGACTTCTAATTATTGTAAAAAATATATCAAAGACTTTTAGTTGTGGTAAGAGGTATATATTTTGGTCAGATTCTTACCGAATCATACCCATTTTACTATGTGGTTGAAAACACGATAAATGTGTAACATTTTACTTTCTTTGTGTTATTGAAATTCAATATTTAAATTTTAACGTATAAAAGCATAAGTTTTTTTAGAATGACGAGTTTTATATGTCTGAGATTGAATCCACGACATCCTTGTTAGAACACATTAGTCAAGTGGGTTAACCCCAACTTGCATGTAAGATATGCATAATTAATCTCAGGATCAAGGCTTTTTAAGTTGGAATATGTGTTACGATGCATTTTCGTTTGATCAGCAAAACTCGTAGCTAAACATGCAGATTATTTCAAAATTATGTTATAATTTTTGAAAATTCAAGTATTTTTCAGTAAAGAAAACATAACATAAATAATTAAAAAAAAACATAATGAGCATATTAATGCATTTGTTGATAGTAAGGAGATTGTTTAAAAGACAAATAAAAAACTACAAGGGATTCAAAATAAAGTTCTCAACGGTTTGGCGAATATTATTTCATTTAGGGTGATGAATTCAGTATATTTTTGTTTTCTTTTCAAATAATATCAGTTTTAATTACATCTGTTTGTTAGATAAATTGTGTGATTTTAATGATTTTCATTTTCAGTAATGATTTTCAGTTACTTTTAATCGGTTTTGGGATATATATATATATATATATATATATATATATATATATATATATATATATATATATATTGTAGGGAACTTTAGGGTTTGTGGTGGAGATCTGGATACCAACTTGGATCGTGATATCACTTTCCGAACTGATATTTCTACCCTATGTCTGTTTTACAAGAAATTCAGCCTAGGATAATCCAAGTGGACACATACGATTCTAGGTACGGAAATCGTAAGTCAATATGCTAGAGGATTCTGTGAAAGTATGATGAAAAACGAGAGCTTAAGATCGTAACCCTCCTCTGAAGAAGAAGAACTGTTTATATATTAAACGAGATTAGGGTTTCATTAGGGTTGGGCCGTCATTAGTTGCTTTGGAAGCAAGTCATGATAATCCGGATTTAATGAGGATTTAGGGTTACCAAAACTAACGACTTTCGTTAGTTTTACCATAATCACCCTCAAGAAATTGAATTTTCCACTATGTTCCCATATGTAAAATTCGGTGATCAGCGGGACCCTAGCCAGAGGCTCTGCCCCTTAGACCCCGCTAGGGGCACTGCCCCTAGACCCCGCCAAAGGGGCGTTGCCCCTTTGGAAACCCCGGACCCGGGGGCGCTGCCCCCGAACCCCTGACTAGTCATCGAACCGGCTTCTAATTCGATCTTATACATGCGTGCACTCTGCACAACCCCGTACATATATTATAGTACAAACTATGAAGCCCCTTAGCTCACATGTTAGTTCCAGTTACTTAAAATGACATGGTGACACTAAAATCACCAATATATATATATATATATATATATATATATATATATATACATATATATATATATATATATATATATATATATATATATATATATATATATATATATAAGGACATCGCGTTTAGGAATAGTGACTATTCCATTCACCTTCTGCGTCCTCCGCCGCTCGGTAGGCCTGGCAATTGGGTTGGGTTCGGGTTGGCGGGTCACAGTTTGACGGGTTGGCGGGTCAGAATACATTGACCCAACCCAACCCATATAATATATGGGTTGGTGGGTTGGCGGGTCACAGGTTGGCAGGTTGAAAACATCAACCCAACCCAACCCATCTAACCCGTATAAGTATATGGGTTCGTGGGTTAGCGGGTCGAACCCAACCCGTATAACCCATTTAATAAGCACACATTTTAAAATGAAATTAAAAAATACAAATAAAATGAAGTCATAAAATCTTAAATATTCAACATAAAGTCATAAACAAGAGTGACAACGACGCGTGGTGTGCGACATCCGGAGGACGAGAAGACGAGTGGTGTGCGTACGACACTACGACAGTCGATGACTCGACGCCTCAATCGACGGAGACGGGAAACACAGAGTCGTGAGTTTGGAGACTGAAGACTGAATTTCTTTTTTATTAGGGGCTTCTTAGGGGCTAGACCACGCTAAGTCGACTCGAAGATGTTTTGCAGTTTTGGAATTCGGGAAACGATTAAACAATAATCAAATATTCAAAATTGATAAATAATTAAATATATTTTTTAAACATTATATATATATATATATATATATATATATATATATATATATATATATATATATATATATATATATATATATAATCGGGTTGGCGGGTTGACCAGCGAACCCAAACAGGTAACCCAACCCAACCCATGAAATAAACAGGTTGGCGGGTCAAAAATCTCAACCCAAACCCGTTTATTTTCTTGTTGGGTCAGTGTCGGGTTACGAGTTAGATCGAGGATTGCCACCCCTACCGCTCGGCACCTATTGTCCACCGTTGGGTCTTCCAACCAAAAGAAGGCGGATGTTATTCATCGTCAATCGTTTGCCTTCGTCTTATCACCGTTTAATATCTTTTCAATTGTTGTTCGTCGAATTCGCATCTTCTTGAAAGACTTGAAAGAGCACCGCCATCATCATCTTCATCGTTTCGCACACCATTTTCTATTTTCCGTCTGCTGATTTCTTTGTTCATATCATAACGGAGGACGATACTGAGGAAGACAAACTTCACTTGATGAACAAATTCTCGATTTGAAGTCGTGTTCGCTCCCATCTGTTTCTTTATACGATTAAGGTTGTACGCCTTTTTATTTCAACTCTCGTATTCCTGTTTTTCGTTATTATAGTTACCTTTTTGTGCATTTGTTGATACTAGGGAGATTGTTTGAAAGACAAATAAAAAACTACAAGGGATTCAAAATAAAGTTCTCAATGGTTTGGCGAATATTATTTCTTTTAGGGCCATGAATTCAGTATATTTTTGTTTTTTTCCCCAATAATACCAGTTTTAATTATATCTGTTTTTTAGATAAATTGTGTGATTTTAATGATTTTCATAAACTACGTGGCATTTTAAGTAATTATTTTCAGTTACTTTTAATCGTTTTTGGGATTTAAATATTTATATACATATTTAAAGGACATCGTGTTTAGGAATAGTGACTATTCCATTCACCTTCCGCGTCCTCCGCTGCTCGACACCTATTGTCCACCGCTGGGTCTTCCAGTCAGAAGAAGACATATGTTATTCATCGTCAATCGTTTTCCTTCGTCTTATCACCATTTTAATATCTTTTCAATTGTTGTTCGTCGAATTCGTGTCTTCTTGAAAGAGCACCGCCATCATCATCTTCATCGTTTCTCACACCATTTTCTATTTTCCGTCTAATGATTTCTTTGTTCATATCTCAACGGAGGAAGACAAACTTCACTTTATGAACAAATTCTCGATTTGACGTCGTGTTCGCTCCCATCTGTTTCTATATACGATTAGGGTTGTACGCCTTTTTTTTTCCAACTCTCGCATTCCTGTTTTTCGTTGTTACAGTTACCTTTTTGTGTTTTTGTGATGTACAGGTCGTCGGAGATGATGAAGTGCAAAGTCTTGCGGTAAGTTCCATTCCTGTTCACTCCCATTACTACCACAACCTATGAACTTATTTGGGGCAAAATACAGACATTGCCACCGGTGGAGAAGAAGACCCGAAAAAACCATGGCTCTGTCAATTAATACCTCTCATCGCTCCCCTTGCTCTGTGAAACGTTGGCTTCCACTTCTCCTGTCACCTTCACCGTCGTCATCTACCAACTGTATAAATCGGGTCTCAACCAACAAAAGCCCTAAACTCTGATAGATTTGTAAGGAGCGATGATTGTACATGCTCAATCGATAATTTATTTTTTTAGGTAATTCTCACCACGAACCACTATGCTTAGGTCAATTCCTTTTTCAATTAGCAGTTACTTCCACTACTGTTGAATCAAAGTAATTATTTTTCCAAAGTTTTGTCGTCTGCTTCATTCATCTCTGTCATTCTCAAATCTAAAGACAACGTCTGTGACCAGTTTCATAATGCGAATGATATCCACGTGAGGATATTGATTGGATGATTTTTTTTTTTGATTTCATAAAGATTGAAATTTTATGAATCTTGATTTTCCTAATTTTCTGTTGTTATTCGTACATATAGGCACCTTTTATATGAACCATTGTTCCAAATTGATTGATTACAACATCAATTGCTTTAAAAGAAGGGGCACCTGAAAGGATATTGTTTTTGGGTTAAGATTCTGTTTTCAGATGTTGATGTTATTTTCCCTGATTCCTTTTGTTCATTCCATTGGTTTGGTCCAGGTAATGCAATCTGATAACGTTTAGTATTGTAGTGGCTCTTTCAGGTTATGAGTTTCAGATGGATTTTTGCATAAAGTTATGGGCTAATTGTTTATAGGCAAATTGAGCATTTTTTTCTTCAAAAAATTAGGACATTTGTTGATAATGAATCAACTTTACTGTAGTAGACATATTGGTTGCATGAATGAGCTTACTGAAAAAGCTTTGATATGTGATGATCTAAAACTTTTTGCTTTTATTGTATATCGATGAAAGTTGTCTATATATCTTGATTGCTTCTAAACTCATTTTTGCTCTATAGGAAATCGTACAGTGTAGTGTGTGTTCGTATTTGTTCGTTGTGCATTACTTCATTACCTTTTTGTCGTTGTTATTTTGTTGTATTTCATATTTGGCATTAACAAAATGTTTTTCTATTCTAGACTTTTAGTTTGCTGACAAATTATTTTGTTTTGTTTAGTTGATTAATTCTATTGCTACTCATCCACTTCGGCTTAGTATGTTTGTTAGCGGTAGAATTGGAAAAAAAAAAGTTAATTAAATTGAGCTAAATATAGCTTGGGAATCTTTGGTAGTGGAAGGCATTTTGGGTAATTTAGGTTTTATTTTTGTTAGAGGTTTAGCTATATGATGGGATCAATGAAGGGGAGGGTATCACCAAAGGTGTTAAAATGGGTGGGTTGTTTTGGGTTTGCTAATACATTTGTATCGTAGTTTGGAAAAATATTTACGGAAAAATTGTGTTTTAAATTGTATTTAGTAAAGCATAGTAAAAACATATTAATTAAAATAAAATAATAATAATAAAACAACCCTACGTTTTTCTAATTCCAACACTTTTCGGAATTTTGAGTTTTTCTAATTCCAACACTTTTCGGAATTTTGAATCCTTACAGTGAAGCCTCGTTACTTCTATAATTGTAATCTCAATATTTTTAGGTGTAAATCAATTTCTATATAAGAATCACCTCCATCCCATACTCATCCCATGCAAGTTAACAGTGAAGGACGGATACTGGCTTTTTAGGACTGATAGTAGCTGCTCTGCTGGTAGTGTAGTTGGTAGCTCTGCTTATGCTAGCTCTCTTCTTTCTTATGAGAGAGATTCGCAATAGGGGCATTTATCTGTAAGAAGAAGGCCTGTTACAACTATCAGATATAGGGGATTTACTTCACCTTGAATAACTATCGAAAAATAGCTTTCTTTTCAGCTGCTCTCATATTTCATTAAGATAGTTTTCTTACTTAGTGTTTTCGCTAAGGTGACGACTTGAATGACACTTTAATTGTTGATTAGAGGAAAGGGAAGACCTCGATAAGGAAGAAGAACAAGAGCTACATCGGTATGCAAGTGGAAGGTCACATAAGGGCTCCGTATGGGATCACCTCCTAGTTATTATGAATGTTTTGTTATAACACATATATAAACACTGGATTTTTTTTTACTTTTTACTTTCCTCATGCGTCAAATCTCAATGAAAATGATAAACATAAACTTACATGTCTTCCTTCATCCTCCGTATTCACGATGCACAAATTCACTATGTCGAGAATCCAGATCCATACGAATATACGCTGCAATGTTGCATATAACACATATGTGTACACATTTTGGCCCAAGTTGTGTCTAACAAAAAAATTACAAGATGCAACTCATAAAGGCCCAACTTGTGTCTAACCATGAGTATAAGCATGATCATTAATATATATATATATATATATATATATATATATATATATATATATATATATATATATATATATATGTCTCAACTTACGAATAGTGAACTATGTGATCTTTTGACAGAAATGGTCCCTTGATTATGGATGGGTTTGTAATTGTGTCTTTTTTCTTTTAGGGGTCATTTTATGTCATTTTTTTATTTTTTTGTATACACATGTAGTTCTGATTTTGCTTCACCGTTTTGTGACCAATCAGGTTTCGATTTCTGTCACCGTCTTCCATCCTTCCAGACCTCTCTCTCTATTCCTCCGGTATAGTCTACTATACACAGAAATTCACCGCCTTATCTCCATCCTTCCTCAATTCTCTGTGACTGTTTCCTCTTCTACTACCTCCTTCCTCCGCTCAAGAAAACTCCATTAACGCCCGTCTCTTCTTCTTCTGACCTCCACCAACTCCTACCTTACAAAGTGGCTTTCAGAATCGTCGAAAGAAACTTCCATCGGCTCCATGTTTGATTACTCTGTAAATCAGAAGAACGATGCAACTATTCTCGATTTTCTCCAAGCCCACACACACTCTACTGGTGATACGGTTGTTCGTCCGGTATCCGACATCAACATTGCCGTCTCCGTCGACGACGACGTTGTTGATTACTGATCGGTTCTCATTCTATATAAACTTCAATTCTCTGTCAGGTTCTCAGCTTACCGTCCATGAATTTCTCCGCTCACCGCTACTCAAAATCTTCGTCGATGGCGTCATCGACTACAGAGGACGTTCGGTTCTCAGATTCTAATCATGTTGTTAGCGGGCTGCATATTTTACCTTCTCAGCAATCTTCTAAAATTAGTAAAAAAACATTCGCCATTACACCGCCTTTTTCGAGGACGATCTGCGATTTCCAGATAAGACGCATTTATTTCGGATTTGACGTAAGGTACGGTTTGATTTCAGTGTAATTTCTTTCCTGTTTTTAGTTTTGGAGTCGCGAAGGTATTAGATTCAATTTTAGGGTTTTATTGAAGGCTTAATTTGGGGGTTTTTATTGTTGGATACCGATAATCACTTTCACATGCTAATCTTTTGGTTGGTACTAAATTTGTAGGGCTATGTGATTTATCATGTATATGTAAGGTCTTGGAACTCCAAAACAGCTAAAATATGAACCTACATCTCGCGTGGTCATTGTCACTACCTGATCAAGCAAAACCGGCACAGGCTTATTATTGAACAAAGGAAACAACATCATTTGCATTCTCTATTGATTATCGAAAATTTTGGGGGTTTGTTGAGATGTGACGTGATTTAATCCAATTCTTTACAAGATAGCAACATTCAAATTCATTTTGTTTCTGTTGAAGTTGGTTTCAATTTTCTTTTTGCAGCTTTCAATGTTGTGCAATTGTTATCATACCTTATTTTCCTGTAGCTGATCATTACTGAAGAGGAAGGTAAAAAACGCACAGGAAATAGAATGGAATATTCATTACAAACTGCGATTCCTTCTCCTGGCTTGATTCTAATAACCTTTCAGCTGATTTTTTTTCTATATTGTTCGTTTTATATATTATAACTAACCTTCAAACTACCCATTCCTTATAAATACTGTAATTTTTTATGTTTTATGTTTCCCTTTTTACAGTATATCTGAATTGGATATATTCCCATTGAACAAATTTCATGCCATTACAAACCGACCTAGGTCAGTCACATATGAACATCACTTCTCAAAAACCTCAAGTTTATCTCTGTTAATAAGAAACATGAGAATTTTTTTATGTGTCCACGTATTCGTTAGTTCAGTTTAAATAGAGTTCATGTGAGACAAGAAAACGAATGACAATATCGCTTTGTTGAGGCTAAAGTAGATTGGTAGGCATGTCAGCAGGTTTGTTTTTTTTATCTAATTCATATTTAATTGAATGTGTTCTGCTGGAGCAAGCCCTTGCGGATATGTGTAGTGACTAAAGAACATGGTTTGGCATGCGGAATTAAAGATTTCACAATGAACATGGTGATTTGGGTGTTCAAGAGATGTATTGAATATGTATGGTGTTACAAAAAAGGACATAGATCTACATCTACATAAATAACACACACTCACACACTCAACTTTTACACCTCTCAAGCACACCTCTACAAGTGGACTAAACCCACCTTATATAGAGGTGTTTACATGTCTCTCTCTCACTCTCTATATCAAGTCAAAAGGCTAATATACCACATGTAAGTGGGTCTACAAAAGTCAAACATTACAAAGTCATTCATGGAAAACTTTGCACCCCAACATTCTCCCCCTCAAAGTTAGGAATGGATGACCCACTTCAAATCTTCCAAAATCGAACAACTACGCGATCCGAGCCTCAAGGGTGACACATATCAAAATGAACTTCAAATCTTTAATTCTTCCATGATTCTTCAATTTGGGCTCTAGGATGTGAGACCATACAAACCGAGCATCAACGAATGATCACGAGCTTCTCAAACTCCAAATTGATCACCAAAAAGTTGAGCATAAAAACACACCCCGAAAATCTTCAATAAAACCAAACCCATTTCGACACGAAATCACTTCCAAACTTCCAATTGCATCATTTCGTGTACTTCAAAAATTCAAGGTCACTTCGGTCTTCAAATCCGCGTAATATGGAAAATTCAAGTTCGAATTTCCATATAAATTTCTCCCCCTTTTTATAATCGAAATTTGATTATAAAACCTTCAAGGAAAGAGAACGTGCTCTATTCGGAATTTTTCGTGTCAAAACTCCCCCTTAACATGTGGCATAAACTTTGTGCTTCGATCCGGAAAACCGAAAAAATCTTCAATTTTTAACTTCGTTCACGGACCGCCTTTGACAAAATTTCTCAAAAATGGGTAGAAATTGTCAATTTCAAAATTCTGCAGTGGCCCGGTGCGCCCAAAACAGTCAAAAATGCAAAACTCTCCCTCTTTTCCAAAGCTGGGTAGAAAGCGTCGATTTGCACAAACTGTAGGGGCCTGAAATGCATATTCTTCAATTTCTCAGCAAAATCAGTCCATTTTCGAATTTAGGTACTTGTTGCCAAACTGTCGAAATTTCAGGGGTTGATTTCGAAACTTCTGCACTTTTCTTCAAAACATACGAAATTTTGTCCCAATCATACGAAGAGTTGTAAAAGATGTTAAACTTTCGTAAGTGCAGGGATCATTTTCGTAACATTTGCCTTCTTCTTCCCCAATTTCCCAATTCGTACGAATCCACCTTTATCCATTCGTTAGAAATCTATAGCACCCTTCGTACGAATTCACAACACCACAATTTTCTCTCTCCCCTTCTTTATATTCAATCAAAGCACCAAATTAATGAAATTTTTCAGTCCATTTTAACGAAAACGAAGGCATTCGAAGCCATTGAATCTCGTATGAATCATTCACATTTATCCACTGAATCGACATTTCGTTAATATAGCCTTCATTCTTCGTTTGTCATTCATCCAAATAAAACCCAGATGACTACCCAAGATTTGTAACTTCGCGTTTTGTTACAGTGACCCCAAAACAAACTCCATTACCAACTCTTCATTCATTCAAAATCGAAAATCAATGACTTCGCATCATCAACATTACCAAAACGATTCCAAAATCAAGTCATCGATTATTGATTTCAATCAACAGGGCCTTCGATTTCAAATCTTTGATTAACCTTCGTTCTCCAGTATCACTCCTTCGTTCTCCAGTCCAAACTATCGTCTCCAAAAACATCGACTATTATCAATTCCAAACAATCCGACTCCAAAATCGATTTCCTTAAACCCATCTATTGACCATCGATCCCAAATCAACAATCATCTACAAAATCAACACTCATTCTCGTCATCAAAATCAAATTTGTCATGTCAATTCACGAAATTGATTTCCAATAACACTCGAATCTATTCACCGTAACCATCCCTTTGAATTTCTAACCTCAATCAAAATCGAAATTAAAATAATCGCTGTTTGTTCTTAAACACTCTTTGACTTTTGAAAGTCAAACATTCAAAATCGACAAACACGAAAGCCATAATATTCAAAACAATTTCAGATCAAAACCAAAACTTCTTGTTCTTCAACGGTTCTTCATTGATTTCAAGTGTTCTTGGTCAAGTTCACCAAAATCAAGAACCAATTTGATGATTTCTTCACTGGAACTTGTATAAAATCGAGTTCATCATATTCCAAATCATAAGAAATCGAAACTCATTTTCAGATATGCATTCAACATCGATCGAAAAAAAAAAATTAGAGAATGAGATGAAGAACTCAAGAACAATCGATTACGAACAGATGCATATGGATTCGATGGTACAACAAATAGATGTGTGTGATGTAAACATCAACGACTTTAATGAATCACACACTTCGAACGAATTTGGGCTCAAACAGTTTTATCGGATTGAAAGATTTTGGGCTTAAAGATTGATGAACAATAAATGATCATATAAATGGACTCAATTTGTTTGATTCAAAATTTTGAATGAAAATTGTCTTAAACAATGAATCGAAGTATCAGGATCAAAATTTTGATTTAACTCATTTAGAATTAATATTTGGATTCAAGTGAGCAATTGCAAAAATTCGAGAATCGAACAAACGAATATGAGATTGGATTGGGCTTTGATCAACAAAAAAATTTATTGGATCATAACAAATGGGTTTTTCAAAAAAAAATTGATCCAACGAGTCAAATGATCACAATTCAAAAACGCAATGCACGAATTCAATGAAATTAAGAGAGATCATAGAGAGAGACTCACCAAAATTGCTCCAATTGTGACAAATGTTGCCAAACCGAGAATCGTTCTTCAAAAATCACGTTGATCTTCGAAGACCCGCTCTGATACCAATTGTAGTAACTAAAGAACATGGTTTGGCATGCGGAATTAAAGATTGCACAATGAACATGATGATTTAGGTGTTCAAGAGATGTATTGAATATGTATGGTGTTACAAAAAAGGACATAGATCTACATCTACATAAATAACACACACTCACACACTCAACTTTTACACCTCTCAAGCAAACCTCTACAAGTGGACTAAACCCACCTTATATAGAGGTGTTTACATGTCTCTCTCTCTCTCTCACTCTCTATCTCAAGTCAAAAGGCTAATACACCACATGCAAGTGGGTCTACAAAAGTCAAACATTACAAAGTCATTCATGGAAAACTTTGCACCCCAACAATATGGGATAAACCTGCTGACATAAAAATGTAGATTGCATTCCCATTAATTGAGCCATTTGAGTGTGAGTTGCACTAGATCTTGTAGATTGCATTTCCAGATGTATTTGAGGGTATTAAGTCATAAAAATGGGATCTTGGCCATTTCCAACCATCCATACATAAGTTTTTGGTCTTTAGAAATTATCATGAGATTAGGGTTTGTCCTTGAGCCTTGGTAAACCATGAAAATGCTTGAAGTTTGGAACTTTATCACTTAGGACATTTATTTAGACCAGATCTGAGAGTTGGGTGTGGTGTCTTTCTGTATTAAGCACTTAATGGGAAATTTTGGCACCAACATAGTTACAAATGGCGTAACTTAGGGTAAAAAAAGAGCAAAAGACAACTAGATTCAATAATATTAAAGAGACTTCCGTTTAGATTCGATTTACTTATTCCTATGGTTGATTTTGTGGCAAGTGCAATGGATTAATATATCATCAATTACCGATTTCTAATGTGATTAGGTTCATGTTCACTATTACTAATCCTTTAGCAAACAAATCAATTCAAGCAGTGATCAAGTGATTAAACTAAACAGTTTACTAGTGTTCAGTTCGAATCAAGAAAGACTTGTAATAGTAGTTAATTAAATTGGTTGGTTCAGTTAACTTATATATGGTTGGTCATCATATATAGCTCACACATTAATTTACTTGTTTTCTAGTTAACCCTAGGTTATGTTCACAATACTAGGCTTACAATCTTGTTTTCACAAAACCATAATAGGCAAGAAATCAAGAAGATGTTCATACAATCTCAGTTTACTTAGTAATCAACAGAAAATAATTATCATTCACACATAAGGTTCTTTTAACAAGTTTAACATGATAAATAATCAAATCAATATAAACCAAGGCTACTAAATCAAACCATAATCATAAAATCCTCTACTCTAAACGAAAGTAGGGTGTTTAGCCCATGACTTTAGCAGAAACAATCATAAAAACGATATCCAACAATGCAAACATGATGTAGACAAAAAAATTAAGTAACTTGCTAATGATTTTTGCCTTAGATCTCTTCAATTCAAAGATTTTAGTCGAATTCTGCAATCCAAAGCTCCTAGGGACGTATCTGGCCTCCAAAAGTCGATAAAAACTCCAAGCATTTGTAAGGGTTTCGAATAGAAAACGATCTTTAAATAGATGCTGAAAATCGGCGCAACACGCGTGTTTATGGACTCAACACGCCGTGTTCTTCATTAAAAACGTGTGTACGACAAGGCACTATTTTATCGGGATTTTCCATATCAACACGCCGTGTTTAAGGATAACACGCCGTGTTCTTCTGTATTTTCATCTCCTTTCTTCAAATCCAAGATCCAAGCTTCCAATCGCTAATTTCGCTTCCTTTTCCTTCCGAGCATGTCTTTGTTGCTCAAAATGAAATTATAAACTAATTAAGTACCTTATGTTCAATAAATGAAACAAAAACAACATAAAGTATTAAGATAATGCATGAATTATATGACTAAATATGCCCATATCAGCTGCGTTAGGCTCTACACAGTGCATAGAGCTGTTTACGCGTTGCGTAACCGGGCTGATGTTGACCTATGAATTTTGACCGTTGACCATGTTTGAATTTAGGTCATTTAGGGTATTTTGAGTAGTAGATTGAGGCTTGGTCCCTATTTTTTGTATTGGTGACATGTAGAGCCAGTATTTGGAGCAATGATTAGTTCAACTATCTTTCGGACTTTGAGGTGTGTTTTCCTCACTGTACTCGTTGGTTGAAGGCACCAATGCCATCCCACTAGATTGTGTTATGTATCCTTGCATATAGGATGTTGCTATGTATAGGGATCTGTTATCTTAATAGATCTATATGATTTCCTGTGCTAGTTGGTTATTTGCTTATGTGCATATGTCGACATGTTGTGGTTGGGTTGAGGTGGTCCTGCTTTGTGCTGAAGGCCAAGATACTTGGGTGGTCCAGTTGATCCTGTAGGCCCAAGGGGGCAGTCCAGTAATACTATATCTCCAAGGGAGTGATCCAACTTATGTTGTAGGCTCGGGTCAAACTTTTAGCTGAAGGCTTGGTGGCGGTCTAGTCTTGTGCTGTAGGCCTTGTTTTGTGTGCATCGTATGTATTTTGATTTGTGGGGTAATTTAGGAGAACTCACTAAGCTTTGGCTTACAGATTGATTTCATGGTTTCAGGTACATCAGATGATCGGGGCAAGACGAATGCATGATTATGCACATCATCCTTGGATATTTCATTGATAAATGATTTTGGGATACTCTAATTTATGATTATGGTTTTTTGGAAAAATGTTTTATATGAATTATGGGTTATTAAATGGTTTTGAAAACAAAAATTTTTATCACGATTTTTGGGATGTTACAGTAGCTCTCGGTTTTCAGCTCGTAACATGTTCCTTTGTTGTATGGAGTCTTTTCGAATGTTGATACTTCACCGAATTTGAAACTACTACTTGATTCATCTTTCTTTTTGTACTGTTTCTTGTGGAATTCGGATTCTGGATCGTCGAAGGGTGGCACGATTTGAAAGGATGATCCCCTGGTCATGTACTACTAAAACAAAAACAAGGAAAAACGTGTAAAATGAAATAAAACCGTAATAACCGAAAATATGAAACCTCAAGTTCCAAGTCGTGGCAATCCTAATGGCCACGCCGTGGAAAATGTAATTCTAGAAAATTTAAAATGATTGGAAAACTAACTTTTTGTGGATTTAACCCCTAAAAAGGATCGATTAAGTAATAGCAATTAAAATTCAACTAAAACAACCGTTCCCTGGAAACGACTCCAAAAACTTGATGTATTTTATATATAATCACTTAAAAGCTTTAAATGTATATCCTATTTGTTCAACTCAGCTAAAACACAATAGACAGTGTACCTAGTCGTGTAGTAGTAAAGTAGAATAAGTAAGAGTCGAACACAGGGAACGTAATTCTAATTAAGAAAATAATGCTAATAATTAAACTAAAATAAACAAACTTTAAGGGAGTTTTATCTGATTTTTCAAGTTCATAAAAGCTTAAATTAAATAACTAAATACTTCAAACTAAAGCAAACAACTACAAAACGAGATTTGATCAAGAGTTAAAAGGTACTTCCGTTTAGCTTCAAATCCCCCCTTTTCCTATGCTCAATTTCGAATTATGGATTAATATCAGTTGGATACCAAATTAAAAGTCACTAATTATCATGATCAGGCTAACTGGCATATATCAATTTATGAACCTCAACCACAATGATCATCCAAATTACGAACATTAATTGATTTTAAGATCTATTTGGGCTATGAACGAATAAATCTAAGAATTATCTATCCATGATCAAGATTAGACAATCAGACAATTATTATGATCAGATAATGCTCTTTAACATAGTTAAGCAACTAACATTTCCACCTATACTACGGTATGATCAACCTCAACCTCTAGCAGTTTAATGATCATAAAAAGCTAGGACAAACAAGTTCAAGCAATCAATGACCACTTAACTACACAAAACTTGAGGACAAAGTAATAAAGATAAGAGCTTTTAACATGCTAAGACGATCTATCAAACATATGCTAAATCCAACTTCAATAATCCATAAATATAGAAATCAACACATAGTATTAGGGTCCATCTAGTCTAAACGAAAGCAAAAGGACATTAGCCCATAATTACAAAAAAAGAACACATAGTCACAAAGTAAGACAAATTAAACATGATTATCACTATGCAAACCGAATGATTTATGTAGATCTTTACTCTAATCTCCTTTAAGCTCTTCCTTCTAACGAATTATGGTCTCCAAGGGTTCCATGGTTGCTTTATGTCGAAAATCTCAAAAGATCTCAATGCATGCATCCCTAATTATTACCTGAAAATCGGGATTTATACTTTCCTAATTATGCCCTCCACGTTGTGGAATCCATTTAAAACGCATAGGTAGCAAGTCTTCAAATCAATCGAGAAACTTCCTTATAACCACGACGTGGGCCAAAGTTAAACACGTCGTGGAGTCCTCATAAAACACAATCTTCTCCTTGCTTTCCTTCTTCATGAAAAATCTAACCTCCAAGTTTCTAGATTTGTTCAGTTTCAGCCATTCTCTTCGAAAATGTCTTTATTTGGCTACAAGATAGAAATTATACTTATAAGTACCTAATATCTTTATATTTAACCAAATTATAACTCATGAAGCAGCTTCAGGAGTTGAAGGAAAAAGGTTTCATTAGACCTAGTTCATCACCCTGGGGAGCTCCAGTGTTATTCGTGAAGAAGAATGATGGAAGCATGAGAATGTGCATCGAATACAAGGAGTTCAATAAAGCAACAGTGAAGAATAAATACCCATTTCCTAGGATAGATGACATGTTCGATCAACTGCAAGGCACAAGATACTTGTCGAAGATTGATCTCAAGTATGGGTATCATCGGCTGAAGGTGAGAGAGCGAGATGTCGAGAAGACAGCTTTTAGAACGAGATATACACACTACGAGTTTTTGGATTTGCCATTTGGGCTAACCAATACTCCAACATAATTTATGGATATGATGAATCGAGTTTGTAAACCTTTCCTCGATAGATCTGTAATAGTTTTCATCGACGATATTCTGATTTACTCGAAGAGCCAACAGGAGCATGGAAAGCACTTGAGATAAGTATTGGAAGTTCTGAAGAAGTAGAAGTTGTATGAAAAGTTCTCGAAATGTGATTTTTGGATATGAGAGGTTCAATTCTTAGGTCATGTGGTTGACCAAGAAGGTATAATGGTTGATCCATCAAAAAACTGAAGCAGTAATGAAGTGGGAACGACCAACAAGTCCCACTGAGATTCATAGTTTTCCGGGATTAGCTGGATATTACCGAAGGTTTATCCAAGGCTTTTCTTCAATAGTTTCTCCATTGACAACTTTGACCCAAAAAGGGTCTACCTATACATGAAGCGAGAACCATGAAGAAGATTTTGAGAAATTGAAGAAGCGATTGCGTGAAGCGTCGATTCTTGATTTACCCGATGGAGTCGAAGACTTCACAGTTTACAATGACGCATTTGTAGTTGGGTTAGGTTGTGTTTTGACCCAGAGAGATAACATGATAGCATATGCATCCCGACAACTGAAAATCTACGAACAAAATCATCCCACTCATGATTTAGGGTTGGTCGCGGTCATTTTTACACTAAAGATATGGAGACATTATCTTTATGGTACGAAGTGTAAGCTTTTCACATATCATAAGAGTCGTCAGTATCTCTTTGATAAAAAAAAGAGTAGAACATGAGACAAAGAAGCTGGCTAGAATTACTCAAGGATTATGACTGTGAGATACTTTACCACCATGGTAAAGCGAATTTCGTAGCAGACGCTTTGAGTAGAAAAATAAACATGGAGAGGAAAAGGCCAAGGGCATTAAGAATTGAAATCGTCTCAACGATTATGGAAAGTATCAAGAAAGCTCAAAATGATGATTTTGAAGGAAATAACCGAAAGGAAAAACGTTTGGGCAAGGGTTGAAGGTATTCCAAAAGACCACCTAGAAATTGAAAGTAATCAATGAACGGATGCTAGCAGCTCAAAATCGTCAAAAGAGCTATGCAGATAAGAAGCGACAACGAATTACTTTCGAATTCGAAGATCAAGTGTTGCTTAAAGTCTCTCCATGGAAGGGACTTATCAGATTTGGAAATGGAGGGAAGCTGAGTCCAAGGTTCATTGGACCGTTCAAAGTACTTCAAAGAATTGGAAACCAAGCTTACAAGTTAGAGTTTCCAGAGGAACGAGAAGGTATTCATAACACCTTTCATGTTTTTCACTTGAGGAACTTCACAGGATAAGTTCTTGATATGATTGCATTTTTGGAGTTAAGGATTGATGAGAACAAGAGGTTGATTGAAGAACCTGAAGCGATTGTTGACCGAAAAACGAAGAAGTTATGACGTAGGATGGTGGTAATAGTGCTCGTGTGATGGAAACATACGTCAGGGCCGAACCTCACCTGGGACACAGAAAGTGACATGAGGAGTCGTTATCCACATCTATTTGCTGATGTATGATTCCTGGACGGAATCATCCGAAGGGGGAGATAATTGTAACACCTACGTTTCTCGCTAGGCATAATATATATTTACGTTGGTCAACAATTGTAATCTTTTATGAATAAACAAAAGTTACTTACTTGAATATATGTGATTTGTGTGTGTGTGTGTATGTTTGTATATATATATATATATATATATATATATATATATATATATATATATATATATATATATATATATATATAGTGTGTGTGTGTGTGTGTTATGTGTACATAATGCTTGTATAAAAAGTATTTTAAAAGTTAAAAAATAGGACTAAAATAAGCGTAAAAAATAATAGATTAATTGGGACAAATAATCTAAACAAAAGTGGTAGTAGTCATGATGGTGATTCCATACATATAAAAAACGCCTAAATCTGACTTCATATGAAAAAGTTATGACCATTTGAAGTTAGGCCGACATCATCTCCATACAACACTGCAAGAAGAAAAAACAAAAGTATGTTTGGGAGAGAGACGGTCTGTGCAACAAGAAATAGAATCGAAGAAATGGAAGAGTATTAATGATGATGAAATGAATAGGTAAAAAACGAAGTTGGTGAGGTGTTTGTCCACATCAACAACTCTTATCACACGTAACTTTTTAACTTTCTATAGCCGGTATAAGGACTAAATGAACAGGTAAAAAACGAGTTTATTCCCCTAGAGTAAAAAAAAAAACTTGAGTGACCTTTTAAAATAAATGAGAAGTCCGTTAGGTTAAAATGACATTAATCCTTCATTACATACTAAATTGTCGTTATAAGGGAGGAGAGAGTCATTCCCTCCCAACCCACTGAACCCACTGTCACATCACTTTTTATCTTTTGTTTTTCTTCATCTTTCCGAACCCACAACACACGGAAATCATATCTTTTTGAACTCACTCAACCCACTCAATTAAAAAAAATACAAAACAATCAAATGTAAAATCTTAATTAGCAATAGAGTTATCGGCAGTACCACTCTCGCTTCAACGAGTGGGTTGATTGGTTTCACTAACCCACTTCATCATCTCTCTCTACTTTCTATTTCTTATTTTCTCTTGTATCATGTGTTTTAAAATTTGTACCTTAGTTGTTTTGTATTTTTTTTAATTGAGTGGGTTCAAAAAGATATGATTTCCGTGTGTTGTGGGTTCGGAAAGATGAAGAAAAATAAAAGAGAAAAATTGATGTGACAGTGAGTTCGGTGGGTTGGGAGGGAACGACTCCCTCCTCCCTAAGTCATGAATTATAAACATATAACTCAACTCATAAAATTTTAAGACTTGACATTGTTGTCAAACCACCGCTATTTAAAAATCGTTTGTTCACATAAAAGAATACAATTTCTTGGCATCTGGAAAAAAAAAAAAAGGTAAAAAATAAAAATAAAATAAAAGACGATTAGGGCGCAGGGCGCACCAATTCAACAAACAAACTCCATTAACGTAATTCAAGTTTGAGACAGATTACAATAGCAAAAAATCTAACAAAGAAACACTCAAATTAAACCGAAGACTATGGCAGATGCCTACTGCGGCGACTGCAAGAGGAACACGGAGGTGGTGTTTGATCATTCTGCCGGCGATACCGTTTGTTCTGAGTGTGGACTCGTCCTTGAATCCCACTCGATCGATGAGACCTCCGAGTGGCGTACCTTTGCCAACGAGTCCGGAGATAACGATCCCGTTCGTGTCGGCGGTCCCACCAATATCCTCCTCAACGACGGTGGTTTGTCCACCGTGATTTCTAAACCTAACGGCGGCACCAGCGATTTCCTTTCGTCTTCGTTGGGACGGTGGCAGAACCGAGGTTCTAATCCCGATCGTACGCTCATCTTGGCGTTTAAAACGATCGCGACCATGTCTGATAGGTGAACGTTTTGTCTATTCATTGGTCTACTAAGATGTATGAATTTCGATGATTTAGGGTTTCATCTTGTTCGTAAAGAATGTTCTCAATCTAAGGAACTAGGAATGGCAATACCGTTGCATCTTTATATTGCCCCGTGAATTAGAGATAAGGAATGTTGTAGATTTATTGGCTATGGCTTTTTTAATTGATTGATCTGTAAGTTGGAAGGCTTAGGCATTGCAACCCTATTTCGCCATCTATGGTGTCTGTGTTTTCCCTCTAGTTAAGCTTTGTAAGTGATAGTTAAACTTGCACATTGTAAGGAGTTATTGTGACTTGTGGATTTTGAATTTGCGGGGTATCATTGAGAATATGTAGGGCAGTAGGAGAATTGTTGTTTCTACTTTCTTGTGATGATAACGACAGGAAGTAGTCATCTTGCATTTCATTTGATTCTTTTAGATGAATAATTTCAGGGCATCAATTTAATCTGTTCTATTGAACATTATCATTCTTGTTTCTACAATTTTCACTTCAGTTTGTATCTGATAGACTTAATTTATGGTTCAGGTTGGGCCTTGTTGCAACAATAAAGGTATGCAAATGCAACTGTGTATTTCAGTCATATAAACTGCCTTATCCTTTTGAATTCTTCCCTCATTTTTGGTGTGTAGTTTTGATTTTGTTTATGTATTTACACACTATAGGATCGTGCTAATGAGATATACAAAAAGGTGGAAGATCAGAAGTCAAGTAGAGGGAGAAATCAGGATGCCATTTTGGCTGCTTGCCTTTACATTGCTTGTCGTCAAGAAGACAAACCACGAACAGTAAAGGGTAGAAAGAAACCTTGATATCATTTATATTTATATTTGGATTATTCTAATTTATGTATTCTCAATCTCAAGATTTCCTTCAACTCTCTTCGAATAGAAATATATGAAATAGATTTCTTCCTTGAACTCTATTCAAATAGAAATATGTTCGGTTGCCAATGGAGCCTCAAAGAAAGAAATTGGTCGGGCAAAAGAATATATTGTCAAACAACTAGAGCTTGAGATGGGTCAATCTGTTGAAATGGGGACTATTCATGCTGGCGATTTCATGGTCAGTTTTTTTTTCCTGTAAATATCTCATGATATTTCTTATTAATTTGAGTTCTTTCAATATGTATTTCAAATCATTAGAGACGATTCTGTTCGAATCTTGGAATGACCAATCAAACTGTTAAAGCTGCCCAAGAATCTGTAAAGAAGGCAGAAGAGTTTGATATAAGGTATTTTTTTGTTTTGGTTTCATATCCAATATATTGAATCATTTGGGTTATTCTTACAAAATTTATACAATTTGTTTTTCAGGAGAAGCCCGATATCTATAGCTGCTGCTATTATTTACATAGTAACTCAACTTTCGGATGAGAAAAAGCCCCTTAAAGGTAGATATATAAAAATGCAACATTTGACTTTACATAGTTGGTAAAGTTAAATGTAAGTTATGATGTTAAAGTTGCTAAAAAAGGAATTTTGTGGATGCATCAGATGTAGCACTTGCAACTGGAGTTGCAGAAGGGACAATCAGAAACTCGTACAAGGATTTGTATCCTCATTTGACAAAAATCATACCAACTTGGTATGCCCAAGAAGATGATATTAAGAACCTATCTAGCCCTTAAAAACCCATACATACTCTTTTAAAAGTTCATTATTTTTTTTGGATGTTCTTCTGATACCAAAGAAGATAACAGTTAACATGGACAACTGCCCTTTTCTGTCAATCTTATCCACTTTTGGATCCTATGAGTATATACTCTTAATTTGTTATTTTTAGAACTTACATAAGTTGAGCAATCTTACATCTTTCGGGTAACATTGTTTTCAATTTAATGAATGGATTTGAATGTGTCCTTGAGAGTATGAGTACATGTATGCCTAATTAATTAAGATTGCTCAAATATAGCTAAAAGATTATTTATTTATCTATTTATTTATTTTTTATAAATAGTAAATTCCATCCTATATCAAGTATGAAGGCGACCATCAACCATATTGATTGACAATCATACTATTTATTATAATTATGTCCTAATGACTTTAAGTATAAAACCCCATAAGCAAGATGAAAAACTTAACAAGACTTCCATTCATGCATACCCTCACATTCTCATTATACACCAAAGATACATTATTCTCTCTCGGAAATACTTAGGATGACGAGAGTATTTCTGTGACCTCCCCATGAATATGAGGGGAAATTTTCAAGTCAACTATGGTACTTAGTATTTTTTTTTAGATAGTCTAGTTTCTATGTCTTAATATCATTATCATGTTTTAAGTGATTTTTTTTTTCTGGATCTAAACTGTTTTAACAAGAAAGTTAAAATATAAGATTTATTTACTATTACTATTTACTACTACAAAAATCCTCAAAGAAAGCCCCATATATAATCTGATATTTATGAAAGTTTAAAAATATATTATTATTTTTCTATATTGGTTCGTATAAAAAACAATTGTCTTCTTATAACGTACTATTATATTTTTAAAGATGCCAATTTATTCAAATTCAAAGATATGGTTCCTTGTCTACAAATCAGACTTATATAAGGCATGCGTTGTATTAAGCATGAGCTTTAGAACCGGACCGGTTTGGAACCGGAACCGGTTTTCCTATATTATAAGAATCGGAAACCGGACCGCCGGTTCTAGCGCCGGTTCTGGTCCTAGTTTTTCGGTTATTTTTCAAACTAAAACCGGTTGAAATATTATAGATGATATGTTATCTTCCGGAACTTGTAAATGATTCAATATTTAACCAAATTATGACTTTTTTCATTCTAAACTGAAGTACAAATACTAAATTACATGATGAAAAAAGAATAAAGTAATTCCGACTTCATATGAGTGAGTTATGCGTATTTTAAAAGCGGGCTATATTCCAAAAAAAAAAGCTGAAACAGAAAATACGCAACATTGATATGTTGTCTTCCGGGGTCTATAACTGATTCAATATCTAACCAAAATATGTGTTTTTATAGTCTAAAATGAAGTACAAATACCAAATTATATGCTGGAAAATAAATTAAGTAATTCCGACGTCATATGAATGAGTTATGCAGACTTTAAAAAAATAGGACAGATTAAAAAAAAACAAAAAAATATTGAAATAGAAAAAACACAATATCGATATTCTTTCTTTCGAGGCATATGTCTGGTTCAATATCTAACCAAAACATATGTTTGTACAGTACAAAATAAATTACAAACTCCAAATTACATGTTGGAAAAAAAATCAAATAATTCTGACTTAATATGAGTGAGTTATGCGTATTTTAAAAAACAGGAAAAATGTCAAACCGGTTCCGGTTTTTCATAAAAATGGAGAACCGGTAACCGGACCTTATTACCAATTCCGGTTCCGGTTCCGACGACTCTAATGCTCATCCCTACGTCGTATATATGCTCCATTTTGAAAATGAGCAATAAGGCATATTTATGTATTATGATACATTCATATATAATAACTCGCAGAGTTTCTAACTGATATGGTCGTGCGATATGTTTAATTATGTGTCATTTCGTCTTTAGAACTCCCAAAACACGTTCCACATCCGTACGTGTTCATTCTTGTCTTCTCTTGAAAATTTTACCTCTTGGTTCTACTGGGTGTCGAAACGCCTTCACAAATGTGGAATATGATGGATGTATTTCATCCGTAAGTTAATATCAAAACTTATATTCATATCCATTCACTATGAAATGAGCTAACAAAAGATCGTCGCATATCGGTGACTGATCAAGAACGTTGACGTCGTTGTTGGAACCTGCAACCCTAAAAAAACATGTCAACTCTGTGAAACATGTGAATACTCGCTTACCTCTAGCATCATCTCTCAATTGGAAAAATTAATACCTAAACATATATTTAATAGGTAAAAAAATGTATTTATTTACCTAAAATCTACATTTATAAATTACAAAACTTGAAAGAAACGATATCTGCTTTCTAAGGCGTTAATTATCCATACAAACACATTTTTTTCGCAAACAAAACCTTCTTTTGAAATCGCTTGCCTGGTAGACACAATTATCCACAAAATAATCGTGAACTAGACATTTGTGCCCTTCTTCGCGATTTCTGTTTAACATCGCACGTCTTGTTAGTAGTTGAGTTGAATCTGGTTGTAGTAGCATGCTCGTACAATACTCGTATATCATACCAATGAAGATATCGTCGTCATTATCATCGTTGGATGGGTCGAACGGTTCCATTTTTTTAATTGGGAAATATTGAGATTTTATAAAATGTAGAGAAAGAAAAGAGAGAGGTGATTAAAAATAAGGTAGAAGATATGTTTTTAATTGGGAAGTGTGTGTGTGTGTATATATATATATATATATATATATATATATATATATATATATATATATATATATATATATATATATATATAACCGGCCTTTCAATGGTCAAATGGAGGGCAAATCGAGAAAATGAAATGCGTTGCAGTTCATTGGTATGACAACAGAAGATCACATAACGGATGGGGGGTGGGAGGGGGGGTGTTCCTCCTGTTACCACACCGTTAAGGCATTGTCACATGGGCAATAAGGGGTGATAATGAGCCCGTACCCGATAGCCTAAGTATTCATAAAAGATTATTATAGCGGCTTTTATGATGATTTGGTTGTAATTTGTGTATGTATTTTTAAAATGACATTTTAATATTAGTTATTAGTTAAACGCTTCAATTTTGTAAATTATCGGATCCTTCGGTAATAGTTTCTTAAATTTATTTTTAGACTAACCCTATTGACTGTGTAATTGACTAAGACCAAAGGGTGTGGCCATGGTTTCGGATGTGGTTCACCATGTTATCCGCGGTCTACACTATGCACGGTGCATGGTTCGAGTCGTGTTGGGCTAAATCCTCTCTCTCTCTCTCTCTTCAATATTTGTGACCGGTTTTTTTTTTATTTCAAATGTTTTACATATCAATAAACCTTTAACACCCGAACTACCACACCTCGATACAACTTGTTCTATCTCTTTATATTCTATCTCTCAAAAATTTTAAAAATGTTTTCTTTCGACAACAATCCAAACAACCAAAAAACACCCACAAGAAACACATCAACTTCTTTTGATTGACCAAATTTTGCCCCCGTTTATTACTATATTTGTATGCTATTGTATTATCCGTAACTATATCCACAACAACAATACCCACAATAATACCGACAACCACAAACACAAGTCCTATCCGACACCGAATTTAATCCCTTCGATTTTGCGTCTGAAACTCAACTCGAATTCATTCGAGAAACTCAAGTCCAATCCGATTCCGAACCTGAATTCGTTCGAGAAACACAACCCACCAAAGCACCTTATAAAAGAAAAGAGAAGATGACGTGCAAATCATGGGAACCCGTAGAAGTAATGACATTGGTACATGCATAGGTCGATGTTTCCGAGGATCCGAAAGTTTGCAAAAACAAAAAACATGACCATTTTTAGAGGTGGGTTACCAAAATGTTCCACAAAGAAAATTACTAATACAAGACACAAGTAACATGGCAGCGAGGAAGCGTGCCATTGCTTTGGCGGTCAAAGCTGACTTTAAGAAACGTTATAACTATTAGTTTTTTTAAACGTTTGTTTGTTTGTTTTTTTTTGTTTTTGTTTTTGTTTTTTTTAAGGCTTTTAAATTTCATGTTATTTTTGTTTTCTAAGTTTTTAGAGGTTTTTTTAATGTCATTTTATGGTATTATTTTATTTTATTTCAAATTTTAGGCTTTTAAATTTCATGTTATTTTTGTTTCCTAAGTTTTTTTTTTTTTTTTTTTTTTTTTTAGGTATTTAAATTTTAGTCTTTTATTAAAATGAAATTGGTTAATAAAATTTTAAAAAATAAATATGTATGTCATGGTATCAGCTTATTAAAAAACTTTGATGTACAATCATATTGTCCTATTGTCGTAGTATACTATACAAACGATCTTTTGATATACAATCATGTTGTCGTAGGATAATATACAAACGTTGGAAATCCATTTCGGATTTACATGGATAGTGGAAAATGTGCCCATTAATAACCAATAACATCATTTGAAATGTTCATATTTCCGATTACATTTTGATATATCATACATTCAAAACATATTTAAAATAAATGAGAAATTGTATTTTAACATGAGATGAGATGTTTGAAAGAAATTAACAAATAAGTTAATGAGTATTATTTTTCCCACGTGGATAAAGAATGATTAAACTATTCAGATATAATAAACCCTATTGTCGATGTCATAATTGTTTTACATATATGGCTAGTTCGTAAACTCAAATAGTGTTAGAATTGATGAGAGAGAGAGAGAGAGAGAGAGAGAGAGAGAGAGAGAGAGAGAGAGAGAGAGAGAGCATTCTTCATTTCATTGATTATAAAAACTAAATGGTACGATACAAGAAGGAGAAATATATACATCACAAAAAACACAAAGTATAACTAACTTAACCAACTTAATTATCACACGTCATCAAGCTGGTAGGTATTGTGAAAAAGCTAGCTTGGAAATTACATCATTATGTCTTGTAGAAGGGAGAGATTTAGTAAAAATGTATGTTAATTGGTCATAACTTGAAACATGAGAGAGTCTAATCAATCCTCCTTATAATTTTTCACGTACAAAGTGATAGTCTAGCTCAATATGTTTGGTACGTTCGTGAAAAACCGGGTTTTTGGCTATGTAATTGTAGCTTGGTTATCACACTTGAGTGGTATTGGAGTGATATTTGGGACATTCAGTTCTTTTAAAAGACGACTCAACCAAGCTAATTCCGAACATACCCTCCTCAAAGATCAGTATTCAGCTTCTGCTGATGAAAGGGATACCATGGCTTGCTTCTTTGATTTCCAAGACACATAAACATTGCCAAATAATATGAAGAAACCACTAACTGAACGTCTAGTGATTGGGCAAGCAGCCCAATCTGAATCACAGAAAGCTTCAAGATTAAAGGTAGGATCATTGTTGAGAAGTATGCCTCTGAGAAGTATGCCTCTGGAAATTGTCCCTTGCAAGTACTTTAAAACATGAGTTGCAACATCATAATGTGCTTTACTAGGATTCTGATTAAATTGACTCAATGTAACATTCAAGATTTGGTATGTTTCCCTTTTAACCCCCTATATGCAAAAATTCTATATTTTTGGTCCTTAGCTAGTACGTGGGGTGTACTCTATGAGTACGCTTAGCGTACTAGCTCATTTATGGAGCGCGGGTTCACCCACGTACGCTGAACGTATGTGGGAGTACGCATAGCGTACGTAATGCAGGGGCAAACCCTAATTTTTTGGTTTTGTGCCCTATTTAAGCAACTTATAACACCCTTGGACCCTTTATTGATTAGCCTCCACTCCCATATACCCTGAGATCGAAACCCTAGCCTCCTATAGTGTGTTATTGAGCTTTGGAAGTAACTTTGGTGTTGTTTTGTGTGCATTGAGGAACGCAATTCTTGGTGATCAAGCTTTGGTTGGACTTGAGGTTGTAAATCCATAATCTTCATCAAGTTTGCTAGCTCGAGAAGGTATAAAGTTCTTATCTTGGAACCTCTTTGTGTCAGATTGAGATTAGGGTTGTTTTTGAGTTTATTATGGTCTTTTGGGTTCTCTTTGGGAGTTTGAGTCCCTCAATGATCTAGGATGCTAGATCTTAACCCCTATGATGTCCCTTTTGTAAAAAGGTGCCATCTTGATGAATCATATTTGTCCATGCATGAGTTTGAGCCCTTATTATGGGTCTTAATGGACAAAATCAGGTTTTAGGGTCCCATTAAGACATGCAAGATGATAAAGCTGCCAACTTTATGCATTAATGCCTTGAAATGAAGTAGATATGAGGTTTTGACGTTAAGCGCTTAAGTGGTTAAGACAAAGTTGGCCAAAAGGGACTCTGGCCGGTACGCAGGGCGTAATCCATGGTACGCTGCACATACTGTTAGAAATATGGATTTAATGGCACTTGGAAATCTGAGAATCGTGATTATCACTATCAAATCGAAGTATTTGGGTGGTACTCCCAAATCTCCAATTGGATAAGACTCAAAAAATTCAGAGAGAAAGAAAGAGAATGAGAGTGTATAATTTCGTGAGTACCAGAAAAAAAAACCAAAACTAACTTTTAGATCCTTGTCTAAAAACTGTCATATGACAGTTTAAAACTGTCACAAAACCATCAAAACGGTCATAAAACGGGTATTTTGAATAAAATCAAAATGGGTCAATTCTCTAAAATTTCATATTTTTAATGCATTTTTTTATATAGTAACATAACCTATATAAAAAATTTCAGCGCTGACCTGGCAGCACGATCCCAGCCAGGGGCTCTGCCCCTTGGACCCCGCCAGGGGCTGCCGCCCCTTGGACCCCGCTCCCAGGGGCGCTGCCCCCGGATCCCCGTTCGTTCAGGGGCTTCGCCCCTAAATGACACTGTACTTTGATACTTGATCAAATTTAAACAAGTGTGTACTCCACACCTTCCTTACTTGTTTAATATTTATCAAGATCACTTTTGGTCAACAAAGTAATCTCATTACACTTAAATAACATTGATGATAACAAATCACCAACACATACTGGTTCAGCCACCCGCTTTCGCGTCAACACTTGTACGCCGCGCGTACAAGGAGTACGTCGAGCGTACTCGATGCAATGGGCTTTCTTCGTTTGGGACTTTTGGACTCAGGGTTATTTTGGGCTTTTAGAGTTTGGGCCTTTTTGGGCCATTGGACTTCTGACTTTGGACCATGGATAAACTATAAGCTCTCTTGGGATTAGGTCCATGTTGGTTTTGGGCCCAATTAGGAAGTTAGGCCATAATGGGATTTGGGATGCTATTTAGGAATTTGGGCCTTTGAGTAAATGGGTTGGGCCTTGGTTTTGGGCCAAGTAAGGAAAGGGTAAAATGGTCTTTTACCCTGGATGTTGGACAAGTATTTTGAATTCTTGATTAATTGGGTGTTATTGATGATGATAGCGCAAAGATTTTCCGGACCAGCAGGCCGAAATTTTATTTGAGAGATTCAACAGCTAGATGTGAGTTTCCTCGCTGTTTTTAGCGGGTCGAAGGCACCAATGCTGACCCATGTTTCATTATGATTAGGGTGCTAGTTGTCTGTGTGACTCTTGTATGTATGATATCTGATATGTATACCGGGCGGGGCCCGATGACCATGCTATATGCTATTTATCTTTGTGATTATTGCATGTGTTTATATGTTATATGTTTATATGTTTATGTATATACCGGGCGGGGCCCGATGCCAGGAAGGGCCTGATGATTGATAGATCTGTTCCGAGCAGGGCTCGATGCCGGATAGGGCCCGTTATATGTTTGATATGTATGGTATGTGGTATTTTTGGAACCCACTAAGCTTTGTGCTTATGGTTTTCAATTTATGTTTCAGGTACTTCAGGTTCGAAGTGGAAGAGCCCGGGATGATTGCAATTCACACACCATATTGTTCAGCATTTTTCATGACTCTGATGTTTTTAGATGTTATTTGATATACTATGATTGTTTATGTTTTTAATGATATTGTTTTGGATGATGGTTACATTAATCTAAAAATTGAAATTTTTAGTCTTAGTTTTTGGGAAGTTTCACTCAAATACTGAACAACAAAGGACAAATCAGGCCTAGTATGAAGCAATTTTTTTGCTTTCCAACAAGTTGTCTATAGGCGGTTGAACCTTCAAGAGGATCATCCGTGTTGGGTACCAACTTTAAACAAGTAGGAAGAGGAGTAGTCACAGAGTCTGCATTTTCCATGTGATAGTCACGAAGTAAATAAAGAATAAACCTGTGTTGGTGGAGAACCATGCCATTAGTAACTTCATTAAAATCCAATCCTAAGAAAAAATGAATGAACCCAAGATCTTTTATGCGAAATTGATCATCAAGAAATTCTTTCAAAAAATGAATTTCTTGCTCATTATCTCCTGTAACAAGAATGTCATCAGCATATACTGCAATAATGACTATAAAATTGTCCACATTCTTTAGAAATAAGGAATGGTCATTCAAGGAATGAGAAAATCCTCTATATTTTAAAGCAATTGAAAACTTTTAATACCATTGACGAGAGCCATGTTTAAGTCCATAAAGAGACTTCCTTAACTTGCATACAAGGCCATTGACATGGATCGCTTCCAAGCAGAAAAGACGATTCCATTGAATACAGTTGAAACGAGAATTGAACTTGGATTATCTGCAGATCCAAGATAATAAAGACTCGAATGATCATGAATTTGAGAAGAATTACTGGACGAAGAATGAGTATTCGTTGATTGAGACATGATTTGCGGAATACAGAGTAAAAAATGAAGAATTGAAGGAGATGGATTGAACACAATTAATCTAGTACCATGTTAGAATTGATGATGAGAGAGAGATGATAGAAAGAGAATGAACATTCTTCATTTCACTGATTGTAAAAACTAAATTGTACAATACAAGAAGGAGAAATATATACATCACAAGAAACATAATGTATAACTAACTTAACCAACTTAATTATCACGGATTGATGACATGTAACAAATAGTAAGTAAATATAATTTTTTTAAGTTGGCCATCTAGCACGATTATAATTACACACTTGGTTCTAAAAAGCGTCGCTTCAGACTGCTTAAAGCGCTAAGCTCTCAAATGAAAAACTAAATCGCTTTTGTATTAGTCATGCACTTAGAATCCTAAACTTGCTGCTTAATCAGTGTTTTTTTTCAGTTTTTTCTGATTAGGTAAAGCGACGCTTAAGCACACTTTAGGCATAGTGGACTTATTTAATTAGATGGACCTGGTTTAGTGTATTTTTAATTATATACATAAGTTAGGGTTATTAAAATGAGAATCCATACGTCGTACAACAAAGAAAATATCAGTAGGCGGGAAAACGTTTCTTCTTCTCCATTTTCATCTTCAGCCTCTGAACACAACGGTTGGAATCAACAATCAAGATCGAAACAAGGTACAACCTTTTAAATCTTTTATGCTTCATTGCTTCTCCATCTCTTCTTCACCAATTCTATAGATTTTAATGATCTACTATTCTACTCTACTTCTTCCGAGTTAATAACTTAATAAGTTATCAGACATCTGTAATATGTTATGTTATGTTTTTATGTTGTATCATGTTAGATTTTAATGTTACTTGTTAGTTGTTAGTCACTTAGTTAGTTGTTGACTTATAATCAATAATCACTTGATCTTTATTTACTCTTAAGTCTTAACTCTTAACTATTATGTTGCTTGCATGTCAGCATGTGTAGAAACAGAACAATACATGCATGATCCATAATGATATAATGCTAATCTACAAAGATATAATGTTATTTTACATAATGGGTTCTACAAAGAATGGATATGATGACCCAGTTAAGAGATACGGGGTACAAGTGGTGAAGGGAGATGTATTTTTGCCTCAAACATCATATGGTCGGTGGTTATAAGGACGTAAAGAAGTGTCTGAATAGTTTGGAAGATATACAAGAAGAACTAAAAGTATACATGGAAAATAAACAAAATTTAAAAGCTCAATAACAAATGCAACAATCACGATTCCAGATGCAAGAACATGATGAATACGATGATGTTGATGAGGAAGATGTTGTTGAAATAGGCAGTAGTAGGAAATACCCCCTCCGAAAAAACCAAGGAAAAAAGGCCCTATGGACATGTACTTCACCCTTAATCCGCATGAAATCATCAAAGTTAGGAAGGGAGGGAGACAACAAACCATCAATGAAGTATGCTGCAAGGATATCAAGGATAAAGTTTTTCGTGGGATTGCGAGGTGGTTTTACGATGCATGTATAATTTATGTTTGATGCCTTGTTGAGTTTATGTTAATAACAATTTACTAATTAGTATATAATTTATTGGTGCAACCATTCCTTACAACGTCACGGCATATGATAACTTCAAAGTCATGACTGGAGCTATTAGACAATTTGTCCTCGGGATGAAACCACCGAGTATGTATGAGTTACGAGTCCCTCTACTTAGGAAAGAATTAGAGGATGTAAAAATCCAAATTTTTGACCATGAAAAAGAATGGGTAGAAAAGGTTGTTCAATATTATCCGATGGATGGTGTGATTCAATAGTGCCAAAGGACATTATAAACTTCATGGTGAACTCTCTGAAGGGTTCGGTGTTTGTGAAACCAGTCGATGTTTCAGATGTGTCTAAGGATGCATATTTGTTATTTCATGTTTTGGATAAGATGGTGGAGGAAGTTGGAGAAAAAAATGTAGTACAAGTTGTGACTGTTAATGCATCAACATATATAAAGGGAAGTAAGAGTTGTAACTTGTATATGCATGCTAATATTATGTTGCATTCGTTAATGTCTTATAATTTCTATCTATAAACTTTGTAGGAAAGCTGTTGGAAGCCAAAAGAGAGCATCTTTATTAGACACCATGTGCTGCTCATTGCTTGGATTTGATGTTGGATGACACTGAAAAATAGGTTCCTAAGGTGAAAATTGCAATAAAGAAGGCCATGCTATCATTTGGCTATATATATATATATATATATATATATATATATATATATATATATATATATATATATATATAGTTATGTTCCTGTTATGAGAAAGTTCTCCAAAAAAACTTGCATAGGCCAACTGTAACTAGATTTGTCACATCTTTTATCACACTTGCTCAAATCCACAGACAAAGAAACAACCTGAAGAATATGGTGATTTATGCAGAGTGGGAAAAGACACGTGGTCCAACAAAGATCTGATGAAAAAAAAGTAAAAACCTACTTTATGCAAAAGACATTTTGGAGGAATGTCTTGTGAATATCTTGTATGCTCTCAAGTTAACCGACCCTTTAGTCAAAGTTCTTAGGTTAGTTGATGGAGAAAAATATCCAACAACGGGCTACATTTATGAGGCTATGAATACAACTAAAGAAGCTATTTGTGACAGGTTTTCCAATGCGGATGACTACAAGACAACTTTTCAAATCCTAGATTATAGGTGGGAATGTCAATTGCATAAACCTCTACATGCAGCAGGACATTTCTTGAACCCGATGATATTTTATAATGATATTGTTGGGGTAGTTTGTGAAGAAGTAGAACAAGGGTTGTATGGTTGCATTATGATACTTGTTCTAGACCAGGAAGTTCAAGACAAGATTTCTGGAGAGTTAGACAAATACCGGAATGCAGAAGGACTATTCGGTCATCCTATGGCTATTAGGCATAGGAAAACAAAAGCACCAGGTAAAAATAATGCTATTATAAGTTCTTAACCGATTTTTTTCCGTAATTTTTTTTCTGACTTTTTGAATTTGTTTTTATTATTATCTTTTTAGCTGATTGGTGGGCATCATATAGATCTTTGGCACCTAATCTAAAAAAGTTTTGTCATACGGGCCCTTAGTCTAACTTGTAGTGCTACAAGTTGTGAACGAAGATGGAGTGTCTTTCAACACGTAAGATTTCTTGTATCTGTTATAAAAAAATTGTTTTCTTAAATGATAATATGTTTTTTCTTAATTTAGTTATTTTCATTCTTGAAACTTCATATGAAGAAACGAAATAGATTGGCACAATATAGATTAAATGACACGGCGTTTGTCAAATTCAATCGTGCCTTAGACCGTCGAGTTAAAGATAAGGAGAAGGATCCTATTCTTTTAGAAGAGATTGATGAAAGTAACGAGTGGTTGATGGGAAAGCTTGAAGAAAAGAATGATGGTGATATATTATTTGTTAGTGAAGATCTTACTTGGAGAGATGTGGCTCGTGCATCATGCTTATGAGCCTAGTTATCTAACTAGAGCATCGAGAGTACAAAATGATGGAATCGGGTATTGATAAGGGAAAAGCTCCAGAATCTAGTCAACAATCTGGATTTTGTTTGGTGGATGAAGAGGTGGAAAAAGATATTAGAAGTGAAGGTGTACGAGATGATGTTGTCCAAGTTGATGACGATGATTTTCGTTTTACGTATTTTTAGTTTTCATGATTAAAGATTAGGAATTTAGAACTTAAGAAGATACTTTTGCCCTTTTTTTAAAAAATTTATTATTATTATTTTTTTTATCATGCCACTTTTGAAATTGTTGCCTTATGCAATATACTGATTTTTAAGTATTTATATATAATTTCCATAATTTTCAATTTTTTTTAATAATGGGTGCTTCGTGTGCTCTACGAGGGCGTGCTTTCGCTCCCACAGCCTAAAGCACTTTGGGTGCTTTATGCTATTTAAGCGGGTGTTTGGCGAAACTTATTTTAGCTTCTTTTTAACTTATTACCGGTTTCACACCGGTATGTTAGAAATAGGGGATGAACAGATTGCTTGGATTCTTTAAAAGTCGTGATTCATTATCAAACTGAAGTATTTCGATGGTACAGATCGAACACTCAATTGGATGAAATTCAGAGATACGAAATCAGAGAATGTATGTGAAAATATTCTTCAAGAAGTGTACCATAAAATGACCAAAAACGGCTATATGATTCCTGTCTGAAAACTGTCACTAGACATTTACAAACTGTCATCAAAACTACCAAATCTGTAATAAAACAGATCTTAGGGAAAATGGTCAATTTTCTAAAAATCAGATTTTTGATGCATTTTTTAGTATAGCAACATAACACAAATAAAAAATTTACCTCAGCCAGGGGCTCTGCCCCTTGGACCCCGCTCACAGGGGTGTTGCTCCCGGACTCCCATTCGTTTAGGGGCTTCGCCCCTAAATAACAGTGTATCTTGGATCTTGAAAACTTGAACAAATGTGCACTTCTACATCATCATAACTTGTTCAATATTCAAGAAGATCACTTTTGGTCAACAAATTTAATCGTATTACACTTAAATAACATTGATGATATTAAATCACCAATACAGCATAAGCTAAAAATAGTATTTGGATATAAATAGTTTATTACTGATTCCACACCGGTATGACTCATGCCGATAATAAGTCAAAATGTATAAGTAAAACAATCATAACTTATCAACTTATAAACAATAATCTATAAGTTAAAAAGTAGTTATGATTTTTCATAAGCTTAGCCAAACACCCTCTAAAACCAAGATTACACATAAACTAAGATTCATGTTTTATTTATCTCAATGAAGTTGTACATGCTTTTAGGTAATCGGGTATTGTTACTCAAAATTAAAGTGTGTCGCCAACGTTGAAGTTGCTTATTATCCATAAAGGTATCCTCTAGTGTTCACCATGTGTTTACTTTACTATGATGTATTCCCACATCATCATTAAGAAAAGGGGCTAAGGAGACCATTACTTATGGCCTTATAAAGAATGGCAAAGTAATTTTTTTTTCTAATGACTTACCTGTATTATTTTACAATTTTCATGTTTCTATATTGCTAATATGTAATTTAAATACATTGCCAATGTATATAAAAATAAAAATCAATACATTGGTATTATACATAAACAAGTATATGTATAACATCTGGCAAAAAATGTTGGACAGTGGTTAGAAGTTGTTAAAAGGACATTTTAGTATTTTCTATTGTATTCTGTTAAGAGAAGTTAGTTTGTTAGTTTAGAGAAGTCAATTAACAAAAGAGAATCATTTTCGTACTCTTAGATCTAACAACTAACATGGTATCAAGTTAAGATTCTTCATTTTTTTTTGTTCATTCTTCATACTTTGTTCATCATGACTGAACCTAATTCCACAATCGATTCTTCTAATCCTTCTTACATCAGTACATCTGATAATCCTGGTTCAGTTCTTGTTTCAAGTGCATTCACTGTGTTGGTTATAGACACACTACATTTTATTTACTATAATAATTGGCAATAATTTGCCCACAACAATGGGGGTGTACACACTACAAACATCAATGTCATTGGTGAAACAATAAAATTTTATGGACCTATTGCTATCCATGTCTGTTGATGTGAGAAATGAACGAATCAATCTCCTCACCACATTCACCACCCACCGCCACCGATCTCTGCACTTTGTCCGCCAATTCCACCGCCATCTTCCTCACCTCCTCCCCTTCCTTGGAATCCATTAATCTCCTAACAACATCCTCCACCACCACCGACTTCACCAACTCATCTCTATGTTCCCAATCGTTCACCACCAACCCAATTCTAAGAACATCAGTTATCAAAAATGCATTTCGTGGCTGATCAGAATGCATCGGCCAAGTAACCATTGGCACTCCCCTTAATATACTCTCTGTACATGAGTTCCATCCACAATGAGTCATGAATCCACCGGTTGCAACATGTCCCAGAATCTCCGTCTGCGGTGCCCACCCACGCACCACCAGTCCCCGCCCTTCCACCTGCTCTTCAAACCCTTCCGGCAAGTCGGCCATTTTAGCTTCATCTCCAAACACATCCCCTTTGTCCGCCGCTCGAACCACCCAGATAAACCTCTGCTGGCTTCTCTCTAACCCAATGGCAAGCTCTGTAATTTGTTCGTCGGTGAAGGTTGTTGTTGTCCCAAAAGACACATAAACGACGGAGGTAGGAGGCTGCATGTCCAGCCATTGCATGCATTTGTGAAGGTCTTTTGAAACAGTTGAAAATCTTTTCTCAACATGATTTAACGGCCCTATTGCCCAAAGCTTCTTGTTGCCAATCATTTCTTCTCTCTCAAAATATTCAAGATATTCAGATTCAATCGCTCTTGATGAATCGAATAACTCTCCGACGTGGAAACCGACATGGGGACGATGAAGATTCACAAAGTCTATAAACTCCGGCGAGAAACATCCATCATTAGACGGGAGCCGTTTTAGCATTTCCGGGTCCACTGGGAAAGGTCTGTTCATTCTTTCCCAGGTTCTCCAGAAGAAGTCAAAAGCGGAGATGGGTCTGAAGATGTAAGACTCGGCATTTGGTATTGTTTTCACGTCTTGAACGACGTACGACATCAGAAAGTCATGGACGATGGCGACTCTCCGGGTGGTGCTAGAGAGAGAAAGGATGAGTTCGGTGACTGGGCGGCGGAGATGGATGGCTGAATCGAAGGAAGGTTGTAGGTGGGTAGGAAAGCGGTCGGAAGGGTTGGGAGGAGGAGATGTGAAGGGAGGGGTTGGGAATTCGTGGAAGTGGATGAGGTTGGAAGCGGCGGAGTCTGAACTGTGGAGGCGGGAGCGCACTTGGCGGATGTGGGTGGTAGTGGTTACGAAGTGAACGTGGATTTTGTAGGTGGATATAAGGCGGGAAAGGTGAACGAGCTGGTTGAGATGGCCATGAGCTACGAAGGGCACCATCACCACTACCACTTCGGCTGCCGGCGTGTTTATCGTGTTATTTCTGTCGTCGGAGCCCATTTTTGTTTTTTGATGGTTTAGTTGCGCGCTGAGGTTTTCGTTATAAGTGGTGAATGAGAGGTCAAGTTTCTTTGGAATATAAATATCTCTTTTCGAATAAGACTTCTATTAAGATACGATTCTACATGAAGAATGAAAGACGAAGTTTCTTGGTTTAGATTTTTCGTTTTTTTGGAACAGCAACTAAAAATTTCGTTTGACTGGTCATAATTTTGTGATTTTGATAGTTTAGACTTAGAGATGCACAAATACAGGTTATAAACAGAATTTTTATTTATTTATTTATTTATTTTTTTAAATTTGATTTTCTCTATACTGGTTTCATTTGTAACTGTTTCGATTTTCTTAAGGGAAAACAGAGTTTTGAGGAGGGTAAGTCGCGGGCTAGGCAAGTATAAGGGTACCGCTGGAAAACATGGCTTCAACCGCGGGTGTAGCGGGTTCCCCACTTATTTGATTCCAACGGTTGGTGGAAACCATGTTTAAAATTTATATAGACAATAAAATAAATAAAGAAGGTAATTAGGAGAATGTATCCATGATTTCTTAGAATACATTAAAATACGAGAGATTTAATAGGATCTTAAAATGATAGAATATATGAAAATGTTATTAGGATAAGATTTTTTATTTTCAAAATTTGAATTGAAGTTGATTTGTTACCAAATATAGAAAATGATAGAAATCATAAAAAAATGTCACGTGTCAAAAAGGTAATCTAGAAAAGGAACACGTGACACTTTTAAGTTTCGTTTATTAGAATATAGGTTAAAATCCTTGTGATACACACAGATTGAAAACTTAATAAAGATATATAATACAAATTAAAAGATAAACTAAATTGAATCTTTTGTTTGCTGGACAACTAAGTAGGTTTAAATAATCCATTAGTATGCTACATATATGGAGTGTTTAAAGTAAACATGATCCGCCCCTAAATCACTGCGAAAGTAATAACACTCAAAAGGTTAAGTCAATATGTCTTAATATCGAAACATTTACATATTAGTCAAATTCCTAATTAAGCACATTCATCAAAAATTAATAAATATAAAATTAATTTGTTCTTTTAACTTGTAACAGACCACATAGTAAAAACACATGATATATAATTAAAATGGTAGAGATTATTACGTATTGCTTGAAAAGGGATATTTAGGTTTAAATACAAGATTATAGAAATATCATCCAATGCGGGATTGAAGAGCTAAGTGTTAGCTTTAAAAGTTCCAAACATTGGCCTAAGGAAACCAAATGTGTAACTAACCACGGATGCTACCTATGATAATTGCAACAGGCTAAGAAACTGAGATTGGTGTAAGCAATATGCTTCCAACCACTTTCATCAACAATCCTAACATTTAGCATTTTCTTTTTAGGGCTAAATTATATACTTTACGATTTATGTACGGAGCAATCGAGATATTAGGAAGAGTTGCATTAGTTGTTTTCTTAAGCGAACAAACCACTTTAGCTCATTGTCTTTGGTAAAAAGATCTTAGTTCTAAACATATTTGATATCCTATGAATGCGAAAACCTTAAATCAAAAAACCAAAATAGAACACCAAATTAGTTCTAACTTTAAAAGAAGATATCAAACAGTGAAGTGATTTGACAGAACCATATTTTCCAAATTACAATGCTTTAAAAAGATATTTACTAAAAATACAATGCTTTAACAGAAAACATATGAAAGTAAGATGTTAGAATTCAAAATTAGAATATGAAATTACAATGCTGAAACATCCAAAAAATACATTCCAAAAATTTCGTTTTAAATCAGTAATAAAACCATAGTCATCATATATCGCATAAAATCATAAACAATGTATCTCAAAATATTATAACAACTGTCAAGTACCTGAAACCAAAACTGAGTACCTGAAACCAAAACTGAAAACTGTAAGCACGAAGCTTAGTGAGTCTCCCCAAACTACCACATACCATACAATAACTCGCATAGCACATACTGGGCCTTGCCCACTATATCGGGCCCCGCCCGGCATCGGACCTAAGTCCGGAATAACTTGGGCCCCGCCCGGCATCGGACCGAAGTCCGGAATAAACTAAACATAACATAAACATGAACATATAACATAATCACATATACTCCATCGGGCTTGCCCGACATCGGACCGGAGTCCGGAACATATAACACATATCATAAACATGCATGAATCACGAAGACATCAAGCATACATAACTACTTCTCGGGATTGCCCCGACATCGGACCGAAGTCCAGAAAACATAACATATAACATGAAGCTAAACCACTGCATCGGGCCCCGCCCGACATCGAACCGAAGTCCGGAAACATACAATCTGCATCGGGATAACCCCGGTATACTACACTACTAAACGGGTCGACATTGGTGCCTTAGACCCGTTCCTACTGAAGGGAAACTCACCTCACACTGCTGAAGTCCTGCTGACAAAACCCTAGCTGCTGGATGACAGATTCCCGAATTTGTCAACATCAAAATAACACCCAATTAATAATTAGGTTCTAACACATATCCATAAGTCCATTCTTGGGGTAAAATACTACTTTACCCCCTAACTTTGCTTGACTCAAGCCCAAGGCCCAATCCAAAGGCCCAAAAGTCTAATAATGGACCAAGGCCCAACTATAGCCCAATTTTCCAAATTAGGCCCAAACCTCTACATGGTCTTGCCTTAAGGCCCAATCATTTATTCTTGGTCCAACTCTTGGCATTCTAAGGGCCCAATACCATATAACCATCAAGGTCTAAACTATGGCCCAATTTTCTAAATTGGGCCCAAACCCTCATATGGGCCTTACTCTAAAGCCCATCTAAATATTCTAGTCCATATAATCATTCTTGGATGGCCCATTATTGGCCCAATTACCAAAACCCAATAGAAAGGCCCAACTTAAGGCCCAAGTGAAATTAGGGTTTCACATAAAATGACGATTAGGGTTAAGTGTTTCTCACTTAACCCATTAAGGACTTAATCCATTAAGTCCTTTACTCTACTATATAAATGATATGGAATAATTTGGGCTTAATACACAATCCAATCCCAATGGCCCAAAGGTGGGTCCCAATAAGTCCAAGGCCCAAATGCTCACAATTAGGGTTTTCTAAACCCTAATTAGGGTTTCCACCCAAACATGGCCCAATAGGCCCAAAATTAATATTTAAGCCCATTAGGGTTTTGCTAGTGGGGCACCACCCACTACCACCTCGGGTAGTGGTGCTCAATGGCGGCTCACGGCGGCGGCCACCACCTTACGGTGGTGGTTATGGTTCTTTTCATTACTCTTTTGCTAATTACAATTACAAGCTTTTAATCCACAAATAAACACACACACTAACTACTCTAACACACACACACAACCACCCTAGTGGTGGCCGGCGGTGGCTCGTGGCGGCAGCCACCACCTCACGGTGGTGGCGGTGGCTGTTCTAGATTTTCCGGCTAGACAAAACACACACCATAAAATACGTCTCTTGCTCGGGAATGCACACGAACACCCACTTCACGGTGGCGTATAGAGGTCCGATAGCAACAGCAGCGGCACAACGGCGGCAACCACCATTTCCAATGGTGGTGGTGGTTCCTGTCCAAAGAAAAATCACACATACTACTTCGCAATTAATAAATACACACATAGCCACCTTTCACGGTGGCTGTTGGCGGCAGAAACAGTGATAGTGGCGGCAGCCACCACCTTGAGGTGGTGGTGGTGGGTTTTCTGGCCCAAAGCAACTCATACAACAACAACGACGCCAACGACCTATATTCTAGACATATAACCGCCCAGCCACCCTCCACGCGGCTGCCGCTGCCAGAATGTCGTGAAAATGAAGGCCAAAAGCCACCGGCGGCAGCCATGGCGTCTCCAACGTCATTTTCACAGCCAATAACGAGGAAGAGGAGAGAGGTGAGTTGCAGTCGGACTTACCAAGCGTTTCCGGTTGTTCACGCCGCCACGCAAGGACGAATGCCGCCAGTCCTCGATCTTTGGCGGTTCTTCGGCCGCACAGCGCATCTCCGGCAGCAAGGTGGCAGTGGCGGCTACAATGGCGAGGCAGCAGCGGCGGTCCTGGAGCTTCTCACGGTGGCGGCTGAAGAGGGTTTACGTGATGGTGGCGGCGACTGCATTTCATTAGGTTTAGGGTTACCATCTTCCAAATGAGAGGGAAAAGAAATACGAGATTAATCCCGTGACATTTGAAGTTTTGATCCTTTTGACAACTTCATCCCCTCCTCACGAGATTGTCTTCAATTCAAGTCCAAACTTACCTTTTAAACCCTGATCCCATAAATTCCTTTCATAGTAGGTCCCTAAATTACCAATCAGCCCCCTAAGCCTTCAAATCTTTTCAATTTAAATCCATTAATTACCAAACGCACCCCGACTTCTGAAATCCTTATTAAATTAAATCTAGAACTAGCACTTTTAATCCCCCCAACTTCTAAAATTGTAACAATTAACCCTCGAGGCCAATGCCTTGCTATATAATTATTGACTTTAGAGCTACTATACACTCATCAATTTATTTATTTATTTATTTAATAAATGGGGTGTTACAAATGCTATAATTAAACATGTAACAAATGCTAGAATAGAAGTTTGCATTTTTTAGTTAGAATAGAAGTTTGCATTTTTCAGCGGCTCCATTATTTCACAAAGAAAGTAGGACGCTATGATTGACAAATAAATGTAAGTACGTTGCTACTTCCTACATTGAGCGTGTGGTTGACACATAGAAGGATGTTATTTACCGACTTTGTTAAATGCTATAATATTATATCAGTTTTTCCAAATCTGAGAAGCAAGTCAATTTCGATAAGGCAAAAGGAAAGAAATAACATCTAAATATTATTGGGCTATTATAGGAGTATACTTTCATTTATTTCTAGTAAAATAATTTGACTTTATGTTATCTTTGTTGGATATAGTGTCTAAGTCCATAACTATATTTGGTATGTACTTGACCCGACCCGGCATGGTCCATTTGGGTTGCACTTCACCCGAACAATTTACAGATAATCTTTTGAGAATAGTATAAGTTATGATTTATTAATTTATTATAAGTTCTAATATATTAATATAAAATCATATTATTTAATTAGTGTTGATCTATAATTAATTTAGAATTAATTTAGAGATCAAAAGTATGACTAATTAAATATGGACTCTTGTATTTATATAGTGTGGGCTAATGCTTATTTAGAATGGGCTAGGCTTGCATGGAAAGTCCATGGATACTCCATGGAGCTTTAACCCATGGATCTCATGGAAATGAAAAGATATGGGTATTAAGGTTTACATGGATGTAACCCTAATCCACCACACTATATAAAGGAGGCCTTGGTTCTTGAAATTACACTAGTTGATGTGTGTAAACTAAGAGGGCCGATTTCAAGAAGTTTGTGACTATTCTCTCAAGTTTCCAAGTTTGTGGTGATTTGTGACTTCCATTTGAGGCATCCACATTATTGGTGCTAGGCTCTCAAACTCCAAGCAATCAACTACTACTACAAGGTAAGTAATTCTACTAGTTTTATTTGATTCAAGTACCCCATGTCATGCTAGTTAGGATAAGAACCTTGGAAAAATAATTATTTGCATGTATCTTAGTCAAACATAGATCCAAGGGTTCTAGGGTTGCATGTACACCATAGGAGTGTTAGAATGCTGAAAACTCATCAGTGGTATCAGAGACAGGTTTGTTTATTTGATACTTGATGCAAAAAAAAAAAAAAAAAAAAAAAAAAAACTTGAAAATCGAAGTTTTGTTCAAAAGCTCGTATCAAAATTTCAGGTTTTGTATATGTACTTACGATTCTTGAAATTTTTGATATGAACATTCATAAACATATGAGTTTAGAAGATCATAGAAATTATGTGCTAATAATTGATTAGATTAATTCTTGATCTTTATGTGTTTTAATGGAGTCCATAACTAGTTCTTAAGTTATGGATAACCAAAAGTCACATTTATAAATAACCATTAAAAGAACACATAGGTTACAAAAAATGAAGAGTCTTCATTTTTAATAACCATTAACTCATAAGTTATGAGAAATGAAAAGTTTTGAAAGTTTACAAAACTTGCCCTCAAGTTTTGGAACATGTAAAGTCATATTAAAAACTTTAGTTCCAACCCTTAGAATTTTAAAAGTTAAAATTCAACCCTTATACTTTATAATATTATAAGTTTAATAATATTTATATATGTATAAGATCAAGTCGTCTTACCGCTAGTACGCCTCATTCACGAAGCCGGTCTATAAGGGGGGTATAAGGTTGTTGCCTATAAAATGACAACTTAATGGGTGTCCACTCTCACCCACCGCTTCCTTGATCGGTGGAGGGTCGTTAGCCGAACGGGTAGGACAAGGACTTATAAATTCTCATTAAAAGTATAATGATAATACTAAAGTAACTAAACTTTATTGAATTCCCAATCTTAGTTATTTTAGGAAAATGTGAATAAGGTGCTAATCCATGAAATTACACTTTACACTTTGTTTAAGTCGTTAGTGGAGCGTGTGTGGTTAACCGGCACACTAACTTGAACTTAACAAGGTAGGTAAAGGGTGACTTAATGTTTATCATAGTATCGATGGAGCGTGTGTGGTTAACCGACACATAGATTGAGGGGTAATACATTAAGGGTACCAAGTAATTTGCATGGTTACTTCACACCTTGTTTTGTGATCCTCGACATCCCAGTCACAAAACTTGAAGGGCACACTCGAGATTGAAACATGTCATTGAAGAAAGTTCAATGAATCTCAAAGAATCTAGGAGTTTCTAAACCAATTAAAACCTAATTAAATATTTCGTTTTTCATGGTGGAAATTGGTGAATCGTCATTCACCTACCTTCAAATATCTTATAGCTTAGATTACGACATCCCTCTTCTAAGTTATAAAATATTGTGTTGGGTCCTAGCCTTAATATTACATTTGGGTGTTTTGTTAAGGACTATCTCTATATCTAATCTAATCTATTCCCTCTTCTTTTCAGATGTCTTCCAATAACAATGCTTCTGGCTCAAACCCTACTAGCTCCTTCTCTCTCATGAATCTTTGTGGGAGAGTCATCTTTGATGGGTCCAACTTTACAGATTGGATCAGAAACATCAGGATGGTCACTCGGTATGAGAACAAAGAATATGTTCTCGACAAGGAGCTGAAGGTACCCGAGCCAACTGCTACTCCTGAAGAGCTTGCTGAATATGAGGTACATGAAAGAGATGCTACAAAAGTGGCATGCATCATGATGGCCACCATGACAGCCGAGCTCCAAAAGTCCTATGAGGACTATTATCCTTTTGAGATGCACCAGGACTTGATGGACCGCTACCATCAAAGTGCTCGTCAAGAGCGATATGAAATAATCTCCTCCATGATAACAACCCGAATGAAGGATGGTGAACCCATCACAGGCCACATACAGAAAATGCAAAGGTATGTGGACCGTTTACTGAAGCTGAATGTGAACTTCCCTGAGGAGTTAGCAATAGACATCATTTTGCACTCCTTGCCATCGTGTTATGATCAATTCCGCATGACATATCACATGAACAAGGAAGAAGTCACCCTCAACAAACTTCAAGGACTCTTGAAGACCGCCGAAAGTGGTCTAAAGGGTAAGTCGGTTGTTACTACTCCTACTCCTACTCCAACTGCGGCCAATGTCTTGGCAATCGGGCATGGCAAAGGGAAGAAGAGAAAGAACCCTTCTAAGGGTACCAAGGGTAAGACCCTTGAAGGCTCCTCTTCAAGCAAAACCAAGAAAGGTTTTGTCACTCCTTCTGCTAACCCTAATGAGGCTGAATGCTTCTATTGCCATGAAAAGTCGCACTCGAAGCGAAACTGCCCAAAGTACCAGCAAGATTTGAAGGATGGGAAAGTAAAACCCAACCATGCAGGTATATAAACTATAGTGTCTAATAACTCACCTCATTCTAAGTCTTGGGTCCTTGATACAGGTTGTGGTATTCACATATGTTGTGATTTTCAAGGACTAAAAAGAAGTGAGAATGTGGAGCAGGGAAAGATAAACTTGATCATGGGAAACAGGAAAGCTTCACCTGTCACCAAGATAGGAGTTTATTCCTTAGTGTTAAATAGTGGGTTTACATTAGATTTGAATAAATGTTATTATTCGCCAGAAATGGCAAGAAATGTTATTTCCTTTCATGCATTGTATAAACAAGGTTTTGCCTTTTATTTTGATAATAATAATGGTAGTATTGATGCTTTCTTTAATAATGTTCTTTATTTTAAAGCATTACCTTGTGATGGCGTGTATGAAACTGTATCTGTTGTAGATAATCTAGGAAATAATGTATTGTGTATTAACTCTTCCACTAGCTTAGATAAAGCATCCTTATGGCATTGTCGTCTTGGACATGTAAGCAAGAAACGCATAGGCCAACTCCAAAAGGATGGAGTCTTGGAGTCATTTGACCTAAAGTCAGATGATAGTTGTGAATATTGTTTGCTTGGTAAAATGACAAAGTCACCTTTTACTGGCACTTGTGCTAGGGGTGAAGGTTTGTTGGACCTCATACACACGGATGTGTGTGGACCCTTCAGAACTGCCACAAGAGATGCTAATCGTTTCTATGTGACTTTTACTGATGATTTTAGTAGATATGGATATGTCTACTTAATCAAGCATAAGTCAGAAACCTTTGAGAAATTCAAAGAGTTTAAGCAAGAAGTGGAGAATCAGTTGGGCAGGAACATTAAGATGCTTCGATCTGATCGTGGTGGTGAGTATCTTAGTACTGAGTTCCTTGACTATCTTAAGGAATGTGGGATTGTCTCACAATTGACACCTCCTAGGACACCACAGTTGAATGGTGTAGCTGAGAGGCGCAATCGGACCTTGTTGGACATGGTTCGTTCCATGATGAGTCGAGCTTCACTACCAATCTCATTTTGGGGGTATGCCTTAGAGACTGCCGCCCATATCCTTAATCTAGTCCCTATAAAGAAGGTTGCCAAAACACCTCACGAGATGTGGACTGGAAAAGTTCCCAATCTAGACCACATCAAGATTTGGGGTTGCGAGGCTTTCGTGAGACGCGAGACTCACGATAAGCTCGAACCCCGAAGCGAAAGGTGTATTTTCATCGGCTATCCATTGAAATCCTTTGGATACATTTTCTACAGACCTAGTGATAATGTGGTCTTTGTAGCAAGAAGAGGATTCTTTCGAGAGAGAGAGAATTCATGAGCCAAGGAGACAGTGGGAGGCAAATTGACCTTGAGGAAATTCAAGAGTCAAGTGGTGAAGGAACTTCAAACCCTAGCACTCAACCTGAGGAGGAAACTCCTGTTGAGCAGACTGAAGAATCTATACCTCTGAGGCGTTCCACCAGAGTTAGTACTGCACCTGAGCATTATTATGGTTTCCATATTACTGCAGAAGTTGAGACACTTATCAGTGATAACACACTGGCAAATCTGGATGAGCCTAACAGCTACACGGAAGCCATGGCAGGCCCTGAGGCTGCTAAATGGAAAAAGGCTATGGATAGCGAGATACAGTCCATGTATGACAATCAAGTTTGGAACTTGGTTGACAATGTACCAGATCGTAAGATAGTTGGGTGCAAATGGATCTTCAAGAAGAAGACCGACATGGATGGTAATGTACACACTTATAAGGCACGACTGGTTGCAAAGGGTTATTCTCAAACTTCGGGAGTTGATTATGATGAGACCTTTTCACCAGTGGCCAAGATTAAGTCTATTAGGGTTCTGTTAGCCATTGCTGCATTTCATGACTATGAAATATGGCAAATGGATGTCAAAACCGCTTTCCTTAATGGAAAGTTGACTGAAGATGTTTACATGGTTCAACCAGAGGGTTTTGTCAGTACAGAGTACCCCAATAGAGTGTGTAAGCTCGAGAAATCCATTTATGGATTGAAATAGGCACCTCGCAGATGGAATCTTTGCTTTGATGAGAAAGTCAAAGAATTTGGCTTTTCAAGAAGTGAAGATGAATCTTGTGTCTATATCAAGGCTAGTGGGAGTATAGTAAGCTTCTTGGTACTGTATGTGGATGACATACTACTCATAGGAAATGACATCCCAACCTTGCAGGAAGTAAAGTCCTGGCTTGGGAAGTGTTTCGCTATGAAGGACCTTGGAGAAGCTGCCTATATCCTAGGGATAAGGATTTTGAGAAATAGGAGTAAAAGACTAATTGGACTTAGTCAAAGCACCTATGTGGACAAAGTGTTGAAAAGGTTCAACATGCATAATTCCAAGAAAGGAGAGTTACCCATCCAGAGTAACGCCAGAGTGAGTAAGACACAAAGCCCTAGTATTGAGGCTGAGATAGCAGAAATGAGTCGAATACCTTATGCTTTAGCTGTAGGATCGATCATGTATGCTATGACGTGTACTCGACCTGATGTAGCCTTTGCTTTGAGCATGGTTAGCAGGTATCAGGGGAACCCTGGCAAGGCACACTGGACTATGGTAAAGAATATCCTCAAGTACCTACGGAGGACTAAGGACTGGGTCCTTACCCTCGGTGGCAGTGAGGACTTGAGAGTTGTAGGGTACAGTGATGCTAGCTTTCAGACTGACAGGGATAATTTCCGCTCTCAGCCGGGCTGGGTCTTTGCTCTAAACGGAGGGGCAATTACTTGGAAAAGTTCCAAGCAGGAGACAGTGGCTGATTCCACTTGTAAATCAGAGTATATAGCAGCAAGCGAGGCAGCAAAGGAGGCTATATGGCTAAAGAACTTCATCGGAGACCTTGGAGTTGTACCAGCTATAAAGGAGCCAATGGAGATTTTCTGTGACAGCAATAGTGCGGTTGCCTTAGCCAAGGAACCAAGAGATCATGGGAGATCCAGACACATTGACAGAAAATATCACTTCATCAGACATCGAATAGAAGAAGGAATCCTCGTGGCAAAGAGGGTATCATCAGATGAGAACCCAGCAGATCCCCTCACGAAGGGACTGACTCGGGCTAAGCATCTCCAGCATGCTCGGAGCATAGGGCTGAAGGATGATATTAGTTTTAGTAGTTAGATAATCTTGAAATTTGTAAAATGTAATTGACATTTGATGATAAATAAAAGCTGTTATTTATGAGTAAAGTGTTGCTATCTCTTGTCAATCGTTTACTATTATTTCTTTTTGCATGTTTTGACTTCCAGAATAATTATGTTATGGTTTATATCATATTATTCAAACTCTCCACAGTCGGTCATATGTTGGAAGTAGATATGAATCAAGACTGTCATGGGTTGGCTTGTAGAGGTCTAAGATGTTAGACAAAGCGGGGCTACAACACTCATGAGTGCTCATAAGTTCTGAGTATTGGATTCAACCCACGCTCACTTGTATCACTTCATGGAATTTATCTCGAGTGATCGTGAGACGGTAATATCATATAAGTCTTCAAACCTAGAGATATGATTTGTTGCCTATGAGTTGGTTATGCATTGATTGCACGAAAACGCATTGGTAACTCGATGTTATAAACCGTGCTTTTGTGTGTAATTCAACAAGTAGTAGAGCAAACATATGAGTCAAAGTTTATCTGTTCCTTCTAGGATTAGAAGCGATATCTGGGCCCCTCGATGATTTTGTTTTGACCTATGTACCGGGCCCGGTCAGAACTAAATTGATGTGTTCAGTTAAGTTCTATGTCAAACAAATCGGAAATCGGGAAACAAATGTTGGACAATAAGCAAGACCATGTTCCATGTATTTGTCCGGCTGATATCTAGAACAGAGGATTATATGATCACTTATCTAAAATGGCGCTTCATAGTTCAACAGAGTTTAAAGAGCTACGATTGCTGATCGGTTCCTGAAGTCATACTTGCAATTATAGTTATTAGACTTATCCAAGTGGGAGACTGTTGGATATAGTGTCTAAGTCCATAACTATATTTGGTATGCACTTGACCCGACCCGGCATGTCCATTTGGGTTGCACTTCACCCGAACAATTTACGGATAATCTTTTGAGAATAGTATAAGCTATGATTTATTAATATATTATAAGTTCTAATATATTAATATAAAATCATATTATTTAATTAGTGTTGATCTATAATTAATTTAGAATTAATTTAGAGATCAAAAGTATGACTAATTAAATATAGGCTCTTGTATTTATATAGTGTGGGCTAATGCTTATTTGGAATGGGCTAGGCTTGCATGGAAAGTCCATGGATACTCCATGGAGCTTTAACCCATGGATCTCATGGAAATGAAAAGACATGGGTATTAGGGTTTACATGGATGTAACCCTAATCCACCACACTATATAAAGGAGGCCTTGGTTCTTGAAATTACACTAGTTGATGTGTGTAAACTAAGAGGGCCGATTTCAAGAAGTTTGTGACTATTCTCTTAAGTTTCCAAGTTTGTGGTGATTTGTGACTTCCATTTGAGGCATCCACATTATTGGTGCTAGGCTCTCAAACTCCAAGCAATCAACTACTACTACAAGGTAAGTAATTCTACTAGTTTTATTTGATTCAAGTACCCCATGCCATGCTAGTTAGGATAAGAACCTTGGAAAAATAATTATTTGCATGTATCTTAGTCAAACATAGATCCAAGGTTTCTAAGGTTGCATGTACACCATAGGAGTGTTAGAATGCTGAAAACTCATCAATCTTAGCATAACATTCTATTTTTTAAAGTCTCACCATCTTCATTTGTGTATATAACTCCATCAACTTCAAGGATAGACTCGTCATTTTGAATAAATATTTCTAAATCTTTGTCCGATTAACCCCACCATGCATAACACAATGCAAATGTAAGGCCATTAAATACATCATGCATAAAACAATGAGACTCACATCATATCCCAAACAAATACTATAACTCCATCGTGCATTTCTTTCTTACCTTATTTTTGACCATAATGTCATTTTCACCCAACCCATTCAAGAACCCTTTCAAATTTGTGCGAACTTTTAAAAATCTACAACATACCTTAAGTGTATGCATAGGAATAACAAAATAAAAAAACAGAAAACAAAATCTAAATAAAATGAATAAAAAATAAAATATTAGGAATCATAAATCAATTCAGTGGTCATCTAACGCAAAAATTTTGACAATGAATATTTATAGTTTTATATACAACTGGGCATTTAAATAATCACATATCATCAATCTTCATAGTAAAATTATCATTATAACCACCGTTGTCAGACTATCTTCTTTGCTTTTATCTTCCAAATATTATGCCTTTGGCTTACCCTAAGTTACACATGAGAAATCAAAAAAGAAATATATAGTATTGAAATTCCACAACATAAAGATTATAACACATAAATAAGATGCCAAAATCCACAAGAATTATCCTGCTGTTGTTTGACATCCAACCATACCAATGATACAAATAAGGTAATATTTGTGAAAATTTTAAAATGTTGACAATGAATATTTAAAGTTTTATATTCAATTGGGCATTTAAATAATCACATATCATCATTCTTCATAGTCAAATTATCATTATAGCTACCATTGTCAGACTCATATTCTTTGTTTTTATCTTCCAAATATAATGCCTTTGGCTTACCCTAAGTTACATCTGAGAAATCAAAAAAGAAATATATAGTATTGAAATTCCAGAACATGAAGATTATAACACATAAATAAGATGCCAAAATCCACAAGAATTATCCTGCTGTTGTTTGACATCCAACCATACCAATGACACAAATAAGGTAATATTTGTGAAAATTTTAAAAATTTGACAATGAATATTTAAAGTTTTATATACAACTGGGCATTTAAATAATCACATATCATCATTCTTCATATTCAAATTATCATTATAGCCACCATTGTCAGACTCGTCTTCTTTGCTTTTATCTTCCAAATATTATGCGTTTGGCTTACCCTAAGTTACACCTGAGAAATCAAAAAAGAAATATATAGTATTGAAATTCCATAACATGAAGATTATAACACATAAATAAGATGCCAAAATCCGCAAGAATTATCCTACTCTTGTTTGACATCATACCATTCCAATGACACAAATAAGGTAATATTTGTGAAAATATTAAAAATTTGACAACAAATATTTAAAGTTTTATATACAATTGTGCATTTAAATAATCACATATCATCATTCTTCATTGTCAACTTATCATTATAGCCACCATTGTCATACTCATCTTCTTTGCTTTTATCTTCCAAATATTATGCCTTTAGCTTACCCTAAGTTATACCTGAGAAATCAAAAAGGAAATATATAGTATTGAAATTCCACAACATGAAAATTATAACACATAAATAAGATGCCAAAATCCACAAGAATTATCCTGCTGTTGTTTGACATCCAACCATACCAACGACACAAATAAGGTAATATTTGTGAAAATTTTAAAAATTTGACAATGAATATTTAAAGTTTAATATACAACTGGGCATTTAAATAATCACATATCATCATTCTTCATAGTCAAATTATCATTATAGCCACCATTGTCAGACTCATCTTCTTTGCTTTTATCTTCCAAATATTATGCCTTTGGCTTACCCTAAGTTACACCTGAGAAATCAAAAAATAAATATATAGTATTGAAATCCCATAACATGAAGATTATAACACATAAATAATATGACAAAATCCACAAGAATTATCCTGCTGTTGTTTGACATCCAACCATACCAATGGTACATATAAGGTAATATTTGTGAAAATTTTAGAAATTTGACAATGAATATTTAAAGTTATATATATATATATATATATATATATATATATATATATATATATATATATATATATATATATGAAACGACAAATAATTATATAGTTTTCTCCTCTTCTTGGAATTGAACCCAAGACCTCCTAGTTAGTTGTTAGTTTAAAGTTTTATATACAATTGGGCATTTAAATAAGCACATATAATCATTCTTCATAGTCAAATTATCATTATAGCCACCATTGTCATACTCATCTTCTTTGCTTTTATCTTCCAAATATTATGCCTTTGGCTTACCCTAAGTTACACCTGAGAAATCAAAAAAGAAATATATAGTATTGAAATTTCACAACACGAAGATTATAACACATAAATAAGATGCCAAAATCCACAAGAATTATCCTGTTGTTGTTTGACATCCAACCATACCAATGGCAGAAATAAGGTAATATTTGTGAAAATTTTATAAATTTGTTCCTGTATATTACTAAATAAGGTAATATTTGTGAAATTATTAAAAGCCACCTAACAAAAATTTGTTTTTGTATATAACCAAAAATACAACAAATAAAAGCAATAAATAGATATATAAAATTTATGTAATAGTGTTAGCCCCTCAATTTGAGATAAGAAAAAGTAGTTAGATCGATTGTAGAGCCAATTGGCTACAAATCATGAGTTGAATATTGTTGATTGTTAGTGACTTGATCATCTATGGTTCCAAACTTCTGCTTGAAGGAATACTTTTGATGTCATAATACAATGATCTTATAGCATGTTCCAAAACAAAAAACATATAGTCAATATAACAGATTAATTACCAAATATGACAACATACTTTTTAAACTACTTATAGAATCACGGAACCCTTCGAGCCAGCATTCCTCTGCACAAATTTATAGATTTCGTTGTTTTATTCATATACCGTACTAACAATCTATTTCTTAACACGAATATTCTTAGGGCTACAATATACCACCATTAGTGGCTCAAAAGGCAGGTTTGGATGAAACATAATATGATTAATATCGAAATCCGAATAGTTGAAAAGTGTAGAGCCAAAAAGCGAAATTTAAGTGTAAAATTCCTAAAGGAAAGATGCACTTACACTATCGATTTGATCTGCTAATGCGTAGTTCCTTGAGGTGTTTGATGGTGGTGAAGACGTGAAGGTCATGATAATGGCGGCAAATGGTGATCATCTTTTTCCCTTTCAGATATTTTTCTTATTAGCGTCGATGTCATATACCCAATACCCAAAATCCCTCTTTTATTTCTTTGATCTGCCGCTTTAAGAAGTATATGAGATTGAAAAGATGAAAAAGGATTGAGAAGGTGATAAAGGGAGAATAAATGGTGGTAGTCGATGATAAAGTGTAACCCTTTTCGGCAGGATTTCAAAAGAGGCAAACGAGAATTCGAATTTAAAATATTGAATCCCAAAATTCAGGGGATTAGTACGGAAAGTGCGGAAGAAGTCTCACAACCATGCTACAATCACATATATATATATATATATATATATATATATATATATATATATATATATAAATGTTGGTTCCTTTGAGATAAATAAAAAATTAGAGATTGTGAGATAGGTGGATAAGCCGTTGATGTTATGTTTTTTGTTTCTAAAATGTGGCGGTGGCAGAATTGTAAATAGATTGGTAACATATTAAATTAACGCTGTTAATAACGATTGTAGGGCTATTGTTGTAATTTTACAAAGATTCATATCAGTTTGCACGCTACGATACTGTAACCGCCTATACCATTCCTTTCTTTCTCGATCAAAATCTCAATTGGAACTCTCACGAAAACCCTCTTTTTCTTTATTTGTCACATTTTTCCCTAGTTTTCATTTATTACCTGTTCAAATTAAGTTTGGAAAATCGGTAAATGTCTTCAGGAGAAAATATAAACGAAGTCACATCTTCGTTAATGGAAATGCAAGGTTAGAATACGAGTGATTTTTCATTTTATTGATAATGCATGTTTGTATTAAATAGTTAACTGCAGTTTTATGTTGATAATGATGTTTTTTGTTTTGATTCAGTAGTTTTTCGTCATTTTTACTTGATTTTGATGATTTTCTCGTTTAGAGTTGATCTGTTTTTTTTATGATTTTTGTTTGTGTTGGTTTTTATGTAAGTTGTTTATATTTTCACAGATAAGGATTTCAAAAGAAACTATGTTCGAAAAAAGTTCAAAAATCAAAAAAATATCGAAGGCGGTAAAAGTGTTGTTATTTCCGAAGGTACAATTCAAAAAATCGATGTTAAAAAAGCGTATAAAATCATCTATGATTAGAACTAGAAATAAACATATAACTTAATGTTAAAGGTTTTTGTTGTAATCATAACTGATATTGTTATTTTTTTAGTGGATTGAACATAACATTTAATTATAGGTTTATTTTCTAGTTCTAATCATAGTAATGATAAATGTATGTGTTTATAATCATTAGGGATTGTGTGATTTAAAATCATAGTTTAGTTTTTTTTATTCATAATTGATTATCATATTTTGTGTTTATGTATTTCTATATATCAAACGTGAATATGAAGATCTTTCTGGAGAAGTTAAAGAGAAAATTTCTAAGAGAAGAAAATTTAAAGGTATTTTTTGTAATCATAACTGATTTTGTGATATTTTCAGTTTATTGAACATAAGATTTAGTTGTATGTTTATTTTTAGTTCTAATCATAGATGATTTTATACGTTTTGTTTATAATAATTAGTATATAGTAATGATAAATGTACGTTTTTATAATCATTAGTGATTGTGTGATTTGAAATCATAGTTTATTAGTCATATGCATTTTTGTTTAGTACTAATTACTAATTATGTTAATTTTTTTTGTAGTAAATGCTTCTGTTGATGAGAAGGAAATTGAAGATATTTCAGTTAAAAATTCAATGGTTAAAAATGATAAGGGATGTTTTTTGCAATCATAAGTGATTATGTTTTTTGATTTGCAATTGATTATATGTATTATGTTTTATTTTTTACTAACACTATGTTTCTAATAAAAATTTTAGGTAAAAAATATACTTTAGAGAGCTCTAGGAAGACACGGTCATCTTCCAAAAAAGAAAAGGCCAAGGAGGTTTTGCAAACACGGTCAAAGAAATCTAAAAAAACAGTTATTGAACAACCAAAAGTGAACCTGAGGGTTAAGGTCAAAACTGTAAGTAAGAAACGTGAACTATCTGATGAAGATGATTCTGATTTTCAGAGTCGCTCTGGATCTTCAAAGAAACCAAAGAGAGAAAGTAAAGTTGTGAAGAAAGAGAAAAAAGTTGTTATAAAAGAATTTCCTTCATTGAAGAACAGATGTTCACCCGGTTCATTGTTGGGTGTTATTCAAGGTTTAAGTAGAGAACAGAAGGATTGTGTAAGGGCTATGAGATTTGGGAGTTTGTTACGGATGAAGATGATTGATGTACCGTTGAAGATTGTTTATTATGTTCTTGATCATTTTAATTTTGAAACTTTGAAGGCGGAGTTTGAAAATTGTGAAGTTAGTGTTGATAGTAAGTCTGTTCATGAGATGTTAGGATTAACATCTGGTGGCTCATTACTTTCAAACATGGATTACATTTCCAAGAAAATAATGAAGAGAGCTGTATGTTTGAATGGAAGAAACAATATGAAAATATTGATAAATTGAGATTGAAACAACTAAATAATGAACTTGTTCGAACTAGTGCATTGGATGATAACTTTAGAATCAATTTTTTGGTTCTTTTTATTAATACATTCTGTGAGTCTACAAGCATGGGAAAATGTAATCTGAATCCATTGTATTTAATCAGAAGAGATACTGATTTAAGTAGCATTGATTGGTGCGATTTCATTGTCGATTGTTTGGTAAGGACGAAGAAGGTTTACAACCCAGAGAAAGAATCTTCTTTCTTTTATGGACCAACAGCATACCTTATGGTACGTAAGCTAATTTTTGATATTAAATATTCTTTTTAGTTTTAAAAATATGTTTGTTTTTATTTTTAAGCGTATATGATTTTATAATCATATATGATTTATTATATATCTGACAACATAATCATATATGATATATATATATATATATATATATATATATATATATTAAGTAATGATATATTTTATTTGTATAAATCATATATGATTGTATATGATTATATATTCTAATTTTTGTTTAATTATATATTACAGATCATAATCATATATGATTATTCATATATATTATGATTAATGATATATTAAACTGTATAAGTTAATCATTTTAGAAAGTTAACTTATTTGTTATATATGTTTTTTGTAGTTGTTGTATGTGGATAGTTTCAAGTTTGATCATTTGCAAGTCACACGTAAAAGTCCAACTATTTTTTATTGGACGTCAAAGAAGATAAGGTTTCAAGAATCTGAGTATAATGAGGAAGAATATGGTGGTGATGAGGATGAATTTGATGGTGATGAGGATGAAGAAGATTGTGATGTTAATAAAGTTAGTGTTGTGGAGGTAATTTTATAGTTTTATTCGTTTATTATTTTATTAGTGTATTCATTTATGAATTTTTATATTTAAGTATTTTATTTGTAAGTATAATTTTTTTTATGTAGGTGTATGAAAATAAAATTTCATATATGTATCAGAAGATGGAGGATTTGAAAAAGGATCTTGTTGTAAAGATAGATAAGGGAGTGTTGAAATTTCCTCAAAGTCAAAATTTGAAAAATTGGAAATTATTATTTCCTGTTGAAGATTTAAGCACAGAAAGTTTTGATTTCCATTATGTTTCACAACAAAGTAAAGAACCGATATTGACACCTGCTTTTGTTCAAATTAATGTAGAAGCCTTATGGGAATGATTTTCTGAATGATGATGAAAATGTTGAAGATGATGATCAAGGGAAATGTTCTGGTGGTCAGGGGAATAGAAGTGGTCCATATGAGGGCAATGTTGGTAAAAATCATGTTGAAGGTAAAGGTGATGTTAATGATCATGTATATGAGGATGATATTGGTAAAAATAATGATTTGTTGAATGAGAAAGATGATGAACAAGGAAATGGAAATGGATTCAAGGAAGAAGAGGCCATGAATTAAATTATGTTGTTGAAAATGTTACTAAGAGTGTGGGTCTAATTGATAGCCAGGAAGGTGTATCTTTTAGTCAATTCATTTGTGATCCAGTTGTTGAAAGTTTTCTTAAAACTTTGGATCAAGGTAAGCATATTTTATTATTATATGTAGTTTAATCATATATGATTTTAATTTTTATATTTGAATTTTATAGGTACTGAAAACTTGGTTGGTGGTTGTATAAATCAGAAACAAGTTGAAGATGATGTGAATGAGAATTTGACTGGTTTTGAGAAAAATGAATTTGATGACAATAAGTATTAATTTATGTATTTTTTTATACATAAAATATATATGAATATGTTATATAGATGATTCAGTTATGATTTTAATAATTTAGGGACTGTAAATTTGGGTGAGGATGATAAAGTTATTGTAGCAAAGAAGGATGGAGAAGGTGAAGATGTTGAAGTTGATTTGGATTTAGGGAAAGCAATAGAAGATTTTTCAAATAAAAATAAAGATGGAGGTAATTAGTTTATAATTATTGTTTATTCATATATGATTGTGTTTATAATTCTTGTTTATTCATATATGATTTTTATAATTTTATTGGGTAGAAACTGTTGAAGATGGTTTAGAAATTATACAATTGAAGGATTCAAAGGAGACTCAATCACTGAAAAAAGGACAAAGTGGAAGGGAAAGTTGAGAAGTTTTCTGTTCCAAGTTTTAGTCTTGGATTTAGTCAAGATTCTGAAGGTTCCAAGAAGTCATCTCAAAGTCAAAGTTCTTCTGAACGGATGACAAAGAAAAAGATTAAGGATAGAGTTTATTTGAAGAAATCAAGTGCTGGTCCAGAGTGTTTTATTCCAAATGTTGATGTTATTGATGCTAGTCATGTTTCTTTTGCACCCCCTTTGCATACATTAGAAGGACCATCAAAACCAAATTCTGTCAAACCTAAAGATATAAATGAAGGAACATTAGTAGTAGATGTCAAAGGAAAGAGAGTAATGAAATTTTCTTATGTTTATAAGTCACCTTTTAAGGAAAGGTTAATTGATTTTAAACCAAGTTTGACACAAGTAGAAAATGTTGTTTGTGAATGGCTTTTCAGCCTTCAAGGAAATCCCGGGTAAATTTTTTCAAATATAATTTTTTATTTTTATAATTATAATTTTTTATTAGTAATGACATTTAAATTAATATATACATGGATATTGTCTTGCTTATGGAAACAGATGTTATGGGTTTTAGAGCTAATTATGTAAGTCTTTATAAAAAAACCTATTTGCATGTAAGTGTTCTTGATTCATGGTCTCGTATACTAAATCATAAAGAGAAATTCAGAGATGTTGTTAATTCTCCATTCAGATTGTTCATGAATGTTGACACTGTAAGTTTTTATTTTATTTTATTCTTTTTATATTTTTATAATCATTTTATTATATAATCATTTCTGATTTTATATATTACAGACTTTGTCATTTAAATATAATCATTTGAATGAAACAGGAAAATATAAAGTTTTCAAGGAGAACTTCTCTCGTAGTGTTTCTGGTGATAGAGACTTGAAGGTTTTGAAGGATGTTGATATGGTATATTTAGTTTTTTTATACATTTATATATATTTATTAATGTTTTTTTCTAATATTATACATGTTGATGTTAGGTATTTTTCCCTGTTTTGAGGCAAAAGCACATATATGTTATTGTTATCAATCTGAAGAAACGTGCTTTTATGGTTATTGATAATGGTGCAGATGATGCTGATTTTGATGATAAGTATGGTGCAGTTTTTAAACCTCTTGTAAGTTTCAAATCATATTTATAATTTAGATTTGAAATCATGTATGATATGTTTTATAATTATTATACTTATATTTTTCTGATGTGAAATCATATATGATTTTCAGAAAAAAATTATTTTGAAGTATCTAAAAGAGATCAATGATGTTAAAGCAAATGAAATGGCTGATAAAAATATTACACCAGTAAGATTGATAATGCCATGGAGGACAGTTTATAACAAAGTGGATTGTGGTATTTTTGCTATGAGACACATGGAGAGTTATTTTGGAGAAAAAGGTTCTAAATTGTAACATCCTGTTATTTTCTACTTTGTAAAAGTCAACAAAAGTCAACTCAAGTCAAACCCATCAAATAAAAGTCAAACTTAGTGAATTGTTATTTTAGCAAAGTTAAAATTAATATATTTGATACGTTTAAACACTTGGTAAAGTGTTGTATAAATAAGAAGTGAAAAACCAAGAAGAACCGAGGATTCTCGCATCAGCCAAAAACCCTCGCATTTCCCTTCTTTCCTTGGACCGCAAACCATTCGGACCGCAAACCGAAGGGTCGCAAACGACTTTCAGCCGCAAACCATTCGGACTGCAAACGTGCGAGACTTCTTCTAGAAGCCTTATCTCCTCGGTTTGAGTTCACAGTCGAAAACCGAAGCCTCGGTATGTGTTTTCGTCCGAGAACCCTTAAGCCGACTTGCTTTACTCTTCCTTATATAAACTTACAGCCGAAAATAAAGCTCATTTCTTCACACATCAGCCGAAAACTCAAGATTTTCTCTCAACTTCAGCTGAAAACTCCCTCCTCTCTCCTCAAGAACATGCGAAGCCTCCCCTCTCCTCTCAAGAACACACGAAAATCACTTGATTCATCTTAGAATCTTGCAAGTATCATACCTTGATCTTGTAATTAGTTCACAAACACCTTCCAATCATCTTAATTTGGGCCAAAAACTCATAAAATCATTAGTTTTTGATGTGTGTTAAACGAACTAGTTTTAATCCTACTAACTTAGACACAAAATAAACACACGAAAGGCAGTGTACCTATTGATTAGTAATATAGTTCAAGCAAGTAGGGTATCGAACACAAGGAACGGTAAACAATTAAAATAAATGCTAATATTATCTAAATAAAACAAGTAATAGAAAGGGGGTTTTCTCTAGTTTTGCAAGACTAGGAACTTAAGTACTTAACTAATACTCAACTAAGCAACTAACAGCTAAGCAAACGAAAATCAACTAAATTCAATAATGGGAAAGACTTCTGTTTAGGTTTTGAATCGTTTATTCCTATGGTTGATTTTATGACAAGTGCAATGGATTAATTAGCATTGGCTACCGATTAGTGTGATTAGGTTCACATTTGTTATTACTAATCCTTAGAAAACAAATCAATTTAAGCAGTGATCAGGTGATTAAACTAATAGATTTTCTAGTTTATTGATTCGGGTTAAGTAAGACTTGTAGTAGTTAATCAAATTGCTAATTCAATTAACCTCTTGTTGATGGTTCGTCACACAAACTCACACATTAATTTTCCTATTTTCTAGTTAACCCTAGTTTCACGTTCGCTATTCCTAGGCATATAACAATGTTTTCACACAAATCATATGAGATTAACAATTAAGAGATGTTCATGCAACTTAATATGCTGGTTAATTAACAGAAAATATTTGCAATTAACACATAAGGTTCTTTAACAAGCTTAATAAAACAAAATCACCAAATTAAATTAATCCGATCATAAAATCAAACCATATTCATAAAGTCATCTATCCTAAACAGAAGTTATGAGTTTTTAGCTCATAATTAAAGCAGAAAACAACTCAAAAACAAAATCAATTGATGCAAACATAGTTTAAACAAAAGATCAAGTAAAGAGTACAGTTGAATGGCCTTGATCTTCCCAAAATCGAATGATTAGACTTGATCTTCGAGTTCCAGAGCTCCAACAACAACTTGAATCGTAAATTATCCTTCAAGGGTTCCAGCCAGAGATCCCAAATTCGTGAATTAAAGCCCTTTATATAGTTTCTGAAAACAGGGGCTACTCGTCGAGTCCATACACCGACTCAGCGAGTCCACCACTTAAAATCCGTATACGATAAGGAATCTTATTTGTTCGTGAATATTCGAGCCTACTCAGCGAGTAGGCACCCAACTCGCCGAGTTCTTCAGGGTTTTTCTTTCTTTTCTTTCTTTCTTCAATTCCCGAGCTTCCTATCGCTTTTTCTGCTTCCTTTTGCTTCCGAGCTCATCTTTTAGGCTACAAATACATTTTAAACATATTTAACTACCTTTTGTTCATAATTTGCGATAAAATAGCCAAAAAGTATTAAAATTTAACACAAAATATATGACTGATTATGCACATATCAGTTTTCACGAAGAACACGAAGAACCCGAAAAACGCCCAAACGATATTCTAAGTATTATTGTAAGTCTTCTTACGATAATTTAGTGTTGTTAAAAACTTTAAACATCATTATAACATCTAATTTATATTTGATTTTAATATTAATATAAATTAGGATTCGTTATTTTCACGAGTTCTAACCCGGTGATCTACACAAATAGTCAGGAACTCACACAAAAAGTGAGTTCATACCCATGCATTTTACTATTTTTCACTGTTTTAGGGGGGGGGGGAATATAAGTATACCACAAGAATATTGTGTTTACAAAATAAATGATTTCTAAATAATTTAAAATGGCTTTAAATGTTTTCTAAACTCTTTTTAGATTATATTTTGCCAATATCATATATATATATATATATATATATATATATATATATATATATATATATATATATATAGGGTTAGGTTATAATGTTTTTGCTAAGTATTGTGTGCTTGTGTTGTGCATTCTAGGCCAATCATTTGTGGTAAATTAAGAAAGTGGTTTTCTTTTAAAATTAAATGGAAAAAAAAACATTTTAAGGGGGTTTCATTAAATGAGTGGGCACGGAAATGGTATTTAGCATCGACAGTTTATTAGGAAACCGTCTTATTTATGGAACGGATTCCACCGATAATCCCAAACATTTCGCATAGAATCAAAATCAAACACCCAAACCTTTCGGAGTTTGAAGCATATTCTGATTTTGTGTAATCGTTCTTTAGAATCGGAAGATTCGTCAAAGGGTTTGGATATAAATATCGACAGTGAACCCTAGAAGACGGAGTCGGCATTTTAGCGTTTCTGTAAACTTGATTCTTGTAGAATGAGGAGTACACGATCGAATTCCTTCAAGTCCAAGTTTAAGAACACAGTGGAGACGCCATTAAATCTTGAAGATGATGTCGATGATTTCATTGCCGAAGCAGAAGGTAAGAATTTCTTGTTTTATGTGTTTGTTTTGTGTTTTTTTAGAATGTAGTAAACTGTTACAAGTATATTCAGAGACGTTTTTGTAGGTATGATTTGCGTTTTCAAAATGAATTTGTGATTATTATGTAATTTCTTAATAATACATGATGGGTAGAGTATTCAACGGTAGTATGATAAAGTTAGTGATAGTAATCTAGTTGGAATAAGTAGTTTGATGGTTTTGTTCAGTTAGAATGGTGTATTTCTGGGAACGTGAAAGTGTTTTTTAATCTATTAGAATTAATCATGGATTTCGTAGGAAGGTGTGGAAACATGATTTTAAATTCTGATAGAATTGAAGTTTGGTGGAAAAATTCTATTAGAATATTAATCATCATCTGATTGTAAGTATATTAATGGATTGTTAATTATATATTTGGAGTTGTAATTACTAAAATTCTGGTGGAATATGTCTTTTTAATTTTGTTTTTCTACTGTTCTAGTTTCTTTAATGTGTATACTATGTGTATAGTGTGGTCATTAAAATTCTAATAATGGTAAATTTAAAGTTTGTTTTGTTGATTGATATATTGAATATGTAATATATTCTAGTAGAATATGCATATGTATATAAATACATCTATTTCAATCTCAATTGTAAAATGTATAGAATACATGAATTCAATGTTATGTGTTTGGTGTGTAGAATATTAGCAATTATTATTATTCTAGTAGAATGTATGGTATCATATGGGTGTAAGTATAGAAATGTATTGTTGATTTGATTCTTTAAGTTGTAATGTCTGATATTCTGGTGGAATAATAATTTGGTAGTCTGTGTTATATTCTGATGGAATAATAATAAGTGCTAATATTGTGTTTTATGTCATCACTTAATACATGTTACTATACATTCTTATATTTGTTATGTATTATAGCAGAACAAGTACAAGAAGAAGAACAACACATAAAACGATAAAGAAGATCAAAGAAAAAACTTGATAAACCAGTTGCAGAAAAGAAAAGTCCTAAACCTCTAAATGTACTACTTTTTGAAAGGCAGATAAGATCAAAGATAACACATGAGAGAGTTCCAATTCTAAAGAATATAAAGAATAAGGGAATTGATGAATCTGTGAAAGAGGAAAAAGAAGATCATGTTAGAAAAACAACTAAGGAATACCCACCTGGATTAAGAAATCTGTCAACCATAATGAAATGTGATAACATCACTGCAGCTGTTAGGGGCATGTCACCGGAACAAAAACAAGCAATATTAAGGATGGGTTTTGGGTCAATTCTGCAAGTGAATATAACAAGTTATCCTGGCCAACTATGCTACTACCTTTTAGATGTTTATGATGCTGATAGTAGAAGACTTGTCCTACAAAACTCTGTTATTGAGATCACAGAGCAAACAGTACATGATATGATGGGGTTGCCAATTGGTGGAGAAGACTTCAATGAGTTGCCATTGTGTGACAAGGGGAATGAAATTCTGGAAGAATGGAGGGGACAATATACTGGTGATAAGTTCAATGGTGAGGAGTATTTAAGGAGAATTCAGGCCACATCAAAAGATAGTTTGATGTTTAGGCTAAATTTTTTAACTCTTTTCATCAACAACTTCATAGAGTCAATGTTGATGGGAACAAATCAAGTAAAAGTGGTAAGGAAGTTGGTGTTGGTACAAGACTTTTCAAAGTTAAATTGGTGTAAGTATATGCTCGACTGTTTGGGATCAAGGAAGAATCTATGGAAAAGAGATGACAAATCAAGCTACTACACTGGGCCTATTACACTCCTTCTAGTAAGTGTTCAATGATCTTATATGATATTATAGATTGGTTATTAATGTTTTATTTATATGTTTATTTAGTTAATGTTTGTTTTAAATTTTTTTTTTTTATAGTTGGTGTACGTGTACAACATGAAGTATTCTATGAAGTTAGACAAAAGGGTACCTTTTATTGGGCATATAACTGGTGCCAATTTATTAGAGATTCAACAATACGAAATCAGTTTGGGAGGGTTCGGAAGGTTGTTTCGCGATGAGCATGACGATGTCGATATTAATGATGAAACAGGGGGTGAAGATCAACAGTTGGTCAGTTTTAGGAGGGATTTTGGAGATGAGGAGGTAAAATTATATTTTTGTGTTGCATAAATATTTAGTTTGTGATTATTAGACTTTAAATTTGATCATACATTCTGATAGAATATATGTGAATATTCTGATAGTAAAATTGTTGAAATATTCTTGTAGTGTAATTAAAAAGTAATAATATGTATTGCAGGCGTACGCTGCTGTTTTAGAGCATAGTTATGGGTTAATTCTAACAGAAAAAAGTACTATGGAGGTTGCGTTGAAGGATGGATTGGAAAAGTTCCCTGATAGTGTGTTGTTGAATTGTTTTTCTAGGTTGTGGTTTATAATTTTTTGATGCTGATAGAATTGTTTTACAATTATGATTATAATAGAGTATGTTGTAATAATTCATCATCTATTAATGGGATGTATATGGAAAATGTGCTTTTACGTATAATGTATCCATTTTTAAAGTAAATATGTGTGTATAAATGTGTAATTCTGAAAAAATTAGTATAAAATTGTATTGGAATGAATATGTGTAATTAGAAGGGCATGGTCACTAACAGTCAAAGTGAAAACTTTATTCAAAGACATAAAAGATAACATTGAATGTGAATTGACCAACATAAAATGAAAATGTGATTTTAATAAAACTGAAAAACTAACAAACAAAGAACTACGTCTGGACGTTCTTTGAAGGACAATTTCTTTTGTCATGATGAGCCATCTGTTTACATATAGCACACTTTGTCTTCGGTTTCGAGATTTCTTTTTCAATCATCTCTTTTTTAGATTTTAATCTTTTCCCACGACTGCCACATCCTTTGTTCCGAATATCTGAAGGATTCTGAATATCATTAACATCAGATACTACATCAGGAACTATCACGCCTAGAAGCTTGTTGAAATGTTCTATTCTGGTCGGTACTTCATGATTCGGACAATCATCTACAAATTTTTTTTTCAACTTATTCTGCTCGTCAAGGTATAACTTCAATTTAGCTGCATCATGACTAAGAAAAGAAACACAACGGTCAACTGTGTTGAAAATATCAATAGCAGTCATGTCGGAATTAGAATCGTCAAAAGAATTAGTGAACCGTCTTCTAAGTAATTCTGTTGGAATAACATCCCTGCGCCAACGTTTTAGAATGTACTTTTCAGGAAGTTTTTCGATGCCATAGTACTTAAACACACATAATATGTGTCTGCATAAGATCCCGACATGTTCAAAATGCATACAAGTACATTTGAATGAATCGTCTTTTGTTGAGTGTGTGACATGTACAATGTAAGATGAGTAAGGATAAGTTTTTAGTTGTAGGTATTTAGAAATTAAAATCAAAGGATAAAATGTACTATTTTTGTGAAAAAGAAAGATATACCGTGTATTCAGTATCTCTTATAAGACAATCGTAATTGTATTCCTCGTCTTTTTCATCAACATCGACATCAGTTGGTTGCGTAGTGGTTATGTTGTTTTTTTTCTCCAAAACGATAATTGTTTCCACACCGTTGGAAGAAATCACATTTTTTTTGGAAACAATTATCTTCTGCTCTTGATATCTCCTTCTGAACTTGATAAAAAATCTTGCGTGTATATACCTTTGAAGCATGAGGTTCATTCGGACTACGGGTAATGAATTTAGGAAAAGTTGTGGCAGTATTAAAATCATTGAGAATTTGATTATGTCTTTGTCGTTCCATGACTGAATCAAATGTCATCATAAACATGATAAGATAAGAACCGGTTAATGTAGTTGTTTGGAATGACCAATTCTGACTTTCAGACAGTGATGTAGTTCGCATAAGACCAGACATTGGAATGTGCTTGAAAAATGCAGGAATCCAATATCTTCGCAAACCATACATGGTATTCATCCAACTGTTATCTGTAATTTTAAACTCCTCTAACATCGTGTGCCATACATTTTCGAAGTCATGTGGTTCCAGCTTAGAATTCCAAATTATAGAGTGAAAACGCTTGCGAAATTTTTGATTGGTGGCTGTATCTTCAATTGATAAAATCTGTATAAATGTATATTTAATGAGAATGAGTAAAGTATCTTGTAAAGAAATTGATTCTGTTAGAATTGAGGTAAATCATAATATATCCATGACAACAAAGTAAGGATAATAGTCTTTATGTGCATACCTTATTTGGCAACTTCTTAGTAATATGCCACATACATAACCTATGATGTGTCAACGGGAAAACGGTATCAATAGCTTTCTTCAAAGCTGGATCTTGGTCAGATATAACCAATTGAGGTTGTTTTCTAAAAGCTTTCAAAAAAGCTCTAAGCAACCATTCATAAGAAACTCCATCTTCTTTACTTAAAAGTCCAGCACCAAATGTTACACATTTTTTGTGGTTATCAATGCCAGTGAACGGAACAAAAACCATATCATACCTATTAAAAAAATATTATTTTACATATCTGAAAAAAAAAATCTATTTGTAAAAGTATTAAAGATTAGAAATACTTATTCATGTTGAATGTGGCATCGAGTGATACAACGTCTCCGAACGAATTGTAGTTATACTTTGCTGTTTCATCAGCCTAGAATAGAGCATTCAATCTTTTGTTCAAGACTTTATACTCAAAAGTAAATGATGGGACATTTTTCTTCCTGTCATTCATCTTGTCAACAAGGAATTTCGCGTCCCTCCCACCTATGTAACAATTCAGATTTCTCCTAGCATTCTTGAAATCAGAAACCAATCCACCTCGAACCGAAGGACCGACCTGAAGAGCACTGTACAGTCTATGTGCTTTTACAGGACCAATATTTTGCGTTGACATATTATGAATGAAAATTTCCTGGGAATAATCAAGTTTTCTCTTTAAACGAGATAAATACATATTGCCCTTGCTAAACAGCTCGTGATTGTGTTGTTCGACAAAATCACTCACGACATATTTAAGAGTACCTGGAATTATATCTAAAACAACTTTCGCTTTACAATTCCTCCTAAATAAATCTTTCCTTCTTTGAGTTTTATTATGCTGAATGTCCAGAGTATCTACTTTACTAGTATTTGGATTACCTTCCCGATTGCATACCAAATGTCTATATGCAATAATCCCATTATTCGTTTTTTTGACTCTTCCAAGCCTGACATCAAAGCCAGATTCTAATGCATAGTTTCTGTACATTGCTACAGCTTTGTCATATGAATCAAATTTTGATGTTACTTTTGGTTTGATATCGTCTGAAACAATCGGGGTCCAATACAATGTGCCACCAGGTGAAACGTAATCATGTGTATCATGTGGTTGTCCTGTTTAAAACACATGAAGAAAATAATTATTCTGATAGACTTAAAATAGTATGTAATAATTTCAATATCCTGAACTGAATTTAGTACCTTCAGTGAAATCAATATTAACCTCTGTATCTTCATCAACCAAATGATTTTCGTCTTCTGCATGATTTGCGTCCTCTGTATGTTTAATCAATGAAAACACGAAGAAAATAATTATTCTGACATTATTAAAATAGTATGTAATAATTTCAATATCCTGAACTGAATTTAGTACCTTCAGTGAAATCAATATTAACCTCTGTATCTTCATCAACCAAATGATTTTCGTCTTCTGCATGATTTGCGTCCTCTGTATGTTTAATCAATGAAAACACATTAACATTTAATGTTAAACATGTTTCAACAAGTATAAAACCTGATAGACAATGAGAAATTAAACAAAAGATTCAAAACCTTACCTAGATTAGGATTACTGCTTTCTCCTATTTCAAATCCGCCATCATTTAGTGTATCATTATCAGGAAAATCGAAATCTTCAGTTCCATCTTCATCATCACTAGCAAAATATTGTTCCTGATAAATATGAGTATTGACATCTGGTACTTCATCGCCCATAGCTATGGAATACGAAAAAATAAAGTATGATAAACTGACATAGAAAATAAATAGGGATGAACGCGGATACTATGCAAATTAAAAGGCTTGATCCTAGGGATCATTTGATAAATAAATAATGATTCTGATTTGATTCTGTTTTAAAACATACTAAAGATAAAAAATATTCATATCTTACTATAATAAACAATATTTTTTTATCTTAAAAAATAATATGCAAAACAATTTATTTAGTACATAATTCCATTAGAATGTGTAAACATGGATTATAAAACTCTACATATCGTATTGTCTGTATATTATTCTATTAGAATAATATGTATAAATGGCTAATAAAAGTCTTTAATATGTGATATTTTCAAATAATTCCACTAGAATGTTATATCAACATGGATGACAAAAAGACTTGAATTTTGAAAATGTTTAAGTTAAAATCGTTGTATTCTCATTGTTTACACAATTTATTGTTGACATTATGTGTTTTGATTTTATGAACCGTGAAACATATTTTCTGAAATGTATTGAAGAAGTTTTTTTATATATTCCGTCAGAATGAGATGTATATAACTGTGTATGAATGATAACTGGATAATTCTAATTCTCTAAACAAACATATATCAGAAAAACAAAAAACAATGTAATAACATAAATATATAAGATAGACAAACGTAAATTTCATCAAACAAAATTTTATTTTACTGAAATAATACCATGTAGTTCATCAAAAACATAATCTTTAATCAAATCAAACATAATAATATCTAAAAACGTCCAATGCTGATGAATTTGTTGTAGTTCTATGTTTTCTTCAATGCAAAAGGACAGTTCCTGCTGTCATGACCAAATCCAAAGCATATTTTACATCTTCTTTTAGCATTCACATCAGAATTCACACGATTCTTGGGATCATTGACATCGCCCAGATCCTTGAGGGTATTCTGATCATCATTATCCTGAAAGATTAAAAAGTTGATACATATGCATATGACAAAACATTAGAAAAAAAAAATTCAAAGAATAAAAACAAATACCTGCTTGCGACTTCCAGATTGAAACTCCATCGATTCAAAGAATAAGCGGATTTGGTAGTCGACAATTGTTATCTGTGTGTGAAATACGGAATTTGGAATCGAGAATTGTGTGCCTGTGTCTGGAATACGTTTCAATCGGATTTATAATGAAGATGATAAATAAAACAGGAATCATAAATCATTGCCTAATATAAAGGGATAAAAATTAGACTAAATAAGGCATTAAAATGAAAAATTACATGATTACCCTTACATATTTAAATAAATAATAAATAAATTGCTAAATTGTGATTGGTGCACACATGCACACAATACTTGTTGGAAACAATTGAACCTAACTATATATATATATATATATATATATATATATATATATATATATATATATATATATATATATAAGATTTAAAGGACTTAGGACTGATAATTCGCTTTAATTCCCTTTTCCTTGTTTGTATGTGGGCTCAGGGTAGAATTATTTGTCCGAATGTCATTTCAATTTTAATTATATATATATATATATATATATATATATATATATATATATATATATATATATAAGTTAATTCAATCAGATTCATATTCTCTTTGTAACATGTCGAGCAAAGGGGCTACTTTCATGAATATTATATATCAAGCAGAAAACACATATAAATTATAATAGGTATAATTTATGGAACTCTCAAACTATTTTCACAAACTAGTTATACAAAGTTTAACAGATTACTCTTGTACAAATACTTTACATTCAAGAATACTAGATAAAAGATCATACTATCAGTTTATCATTTGTTTAAAAATGACTTTTTATCATTCGTTATATATATACGTAATCGTCAATATGCTTTTTGTGAGACAATGTTTAGTTGCTTATTCATTTAGGCAATACAGTTAAAGTTCTGATATTATAACCAGAATCTCCAGACAGAGAGCGAGACAAATGTGTATAGATCTATACGGGATTGGCAATCCCGCACTCAGACTGTTAGCTACAGTTGGGTAGGCATGCCTATGAGTGACAAATGTCGTTAACAGTTCTGACGCCTACAAAGCCTCGTTTCAGGCCATCTAGTCATAGTATAGTTATAATAACTCACCAAAAAGATATGAACAAATACGATTAATGTATAATTAAACCAAAGAGTACGAATACAAAGTATGGGTTTTACAATAATACGATTTATAGTATTACATTACAGTTTATAGTTGGTGGAGTCAGGCATACTCACTTTTACAGGGTTTTCAAAGAGTACTATTACACAACTTGGAAAACATAAACAATACATAAAACATTCTTTTTACAGTTTTATGGTATTAAAACTACTTTTCAGTTATATTAGAAAATATTGGATTTTCTAGTACAATAAACATGATTACTATTTCAAGAAACAAACATCAAACTCTTAAACATAAATAGATATGCACTCACTCAACTTAAATGTTGATACTCTCTTTTCAAAACACCTGTATTCTCAGGAAACCAGTAGATAGACGGAACAGTATAGAGTCATGTCTTCTATCTTTTGTTATAATACTTTTGAGGGCATATATATAATGACTTGAAAACATATGTAAAACTTATACATTATTAATGCAATGTTTGTTTTACTTTGATTACTATAATGCATGTGTTGTGATACTTAACATGAAGTGATCCACCCCCGGACGTTTCCGCCGCTCCGGTTTGGGGGTGTGACAGATTGGTATCAGAGCATTGTTTATAGTGAACTCAGTATATCAATTCATAAAAGATATATAACTATAAATACATTGGGGCTAAAGAGCTCTGACTACAAGTATACTTTTAAAATCTAAGTATTTTATAAGAAGTATACTAACACTCATACATACAAGAACAACATCACATTCCTTACAACATAAAAGTATTTGGATGTTGGACACTGCAGTTAAACCTGGACAGTTATGTAATCATATATGGGATAAATATAGCCTGATCAACTATGTTTATTTGAGATACGACCAACATGTGTTTAGGAGTGATAGTAGTGTTGCAACAAGTCTAAAACTTACCAACTCTGCATATACAGAAGAACTTAAGAACAGAACATAAAGTTAAAATACTATAGGAGTATTTTAGGCACTATAATACTAAGAACCAACTATATGAAAACAAAGGACTCCTGTTGGTAGATTTATAAGTACTAAAGTGTGTATATTACAGTTATATATAATTAAGGTTTTATAAACTTAGAATGTGTGGTTTAGCTTTACTTCCTTTTCCTTGTTTGGATGTGGGGGTAGAGTGGAATCATTTATTCGAAGGTCTATTCGACCCAAGTTATATATAATTGGTATATACTTTTTGGTTATAGATGGACCAAGTATGATTCACACCATACAAAATACATTAACTCTTAACTGTAAATTTTCTTATATAGAAACTTGAAAGTATTTACTTGTCTTAAATAAATCTATTATATGCTTCTTACACCCCTATTTCTCGCATAGATAACATGGCTGGATTTCATCTACTGGGAGACCCGTACTTTCCTAATCAAGGAAATAATGTTTGGATTGAAGAAGACTTCAAAGAAGATTTTCCAGAAGATTCTGACTCAGATTCTGAAGTCTATAATCCACCTCAAATCGCCCAAAATCTCAATCCCCGTCAGAACTTCCAAGGTCCGACACTGCAATGGGCAATAAACTTAGATAGGTGGAGTCATGAGCAGGGTCAGGACCGTCCTTACAATGGAGACCGAAGTTTCTACAACATTGACGAAGGAAGCTCAGCAAACAGAGCCCTTCCTGTGTTAGTTTGTCGAATTGCGCATAACGATAAACAAGGAAGAGCTACCATCGACCGAGTCATACAGATTGATGCTACTACTAGAGTCAACACAGTTCGCTTACACCACGTGATTGAAAACCATGGAACAACTAGGAACCATACTGAAGCCTTGCGGAGGGAACTAGCTGCAAACCGAACTGAAATCGGAGAACTTCGAGAACGCCAAGCGACACTAGAAAGGAGTATGTTTGCAACAAACGCCAGTTGGCTAAATCCAAGGCTGAATCTAATAGGAAGCCAAACAACACTCCTCGCGAGTAGAGCATACTCTACTCACTCTTTTGTATATAGTTTAAGTCTATGTATATACACTAGTGATGTTTTCATGTACATATTACGACCTCGAAATTTCACTTTTCGATAGGTCGGTATGCTGTCAAAGTTTTCAATTAAGTTAGTATATTGTAGACCTACTTCAAGGTCAAATTTTCCGAATTCTATGTATCAAATATACCAATGAAATTGACAAGCATCTTATTTCCTTTGAAAAATCACTATATAATTTCATGTTATCGTTTTGCAAATTATTCCTTGTGGTAGACTTATATAAACTCCTTTCAAAATACATGTTGAACTAGTGTAATTAGTTCAAAGACATCTGAATTATAATCATTATTGATGTCTTACTACCTTTTTATCTTTTGACTCTTAAAGCAAAAGATGCCTCTAAGGAGAAATCCAAGACGTATCAATGTCAATGCAGCACCAATACCACCTCCACCTCCTCTGCCGCCACCTCCACAGTTTGACGCTGCTATGTTTCAGGCAGTGGTCACTGCAATTGTGGCAGCCGCCATGTCACAAATAAATACAACCGGTGCCAGCGGATCTAGGAGTGGTGCTCATCCCTTAAATCATGATGAAAGTCGTGGACACCCATGGGAGTGTACATATAAGGACTTCACAAATGCCAAACCTAGGACCTTTAATGGGACTGGTGGAGTCATGGCTCTAACTCAATGGATAGAGAAAATTGAAGCAGTCTTTGAAATATGCTCATGCCCTAAAGGTAGCAAGGTGAAATTTGCTGCCTGCACTTTTTCCGATCAAGCTCTTACTGTTGGATTAGTGTCTAAGCCCATAACTATAATTGGTATATACTTGACCCGACCCGGCATGGTCCATTTGGGTTGCATGGCATCGGGACATTTGGATAGACCTTTTGTGAGAAGAGGATATTTGTGACATATTAATATATTAATATGAAATCATATTATTTAATTAGTATTGATCAAGAATTAATTTGGAATTAATTTAGTGATCAAAAGAGACTAATTAAATATATGGGGATTGATTGTGTAAATCATTCATTCTTATATATGTGGGCTTATGATCCATGATTCCTTATGTTGGGTTTAACCCATGTGGTGACCCATGGATACTCCATGGAGGTTAAAACCCATGGAGCATAAGGAATGGGTTAAGTCATGGGTTACATGGTGTAACCCTAATGTGCACACTATATAAAGACCCCATTGGTTGGTGAAATTGGCACTAGTGCATACACAAGAGGGCAAGCCGATTTCTAGAGTAAAGTATCTCTTCTCATGGTTATTCCAAGTTGTTTTGATGTTGTGTGAAGCATTTGAGGTGTCACACTTGGGGCACTGTACTCTTGAGCTCCATGGAATCAAGCTACAACAAAGAGGTATGTAATTCTACTAGATTTTATATTACATGTACTTTATATTATGCTAGTTAGAACATTACCTTGGAAAATTGATATTTTCATGTATAATAAAGAAAACATAGATCCAAGGTATTTAGGGTTGCATGTACACCATAGGAGTGTTAGAATGCTCAAAAACCCAACACTTACATGGTGGAACAGCCATGTTAAGTCACTGACTCTTGCAGTGGCTAATTCAATGAGCTGGGAACATATGAAATCATTAATGATGCAAGAGTACTGCCTAAGGGGTGAAGTACAAAAGCTCGAGCAAGAGCTTTGGGGTCTTACCATGACTGGTACAGACATAATATCTTATACCAATAGGTTCAGCGATCTGGCGATCCTTTGTCCTGGAATGGTTCCACTAGAGAGCAAGAAAATCAAAAGATATATTTGGGGACTCTCACCTCAGATCCAAGGGAGTGTGTTAGCTTCAAAGCCTGTGACAGTTGATAGGGCCAAACAACTGGCACATTCTCTAGTAGATCATGGAGTTCGACATGGCTTCATGGCTGCTGCCCCAGAACAACCCAAAACAAACAACAATAACAATAACAACAACAACAACAACAACAGCAATAAAAATCCATGGAACAAAAGGAAGGGTCAATCTTCTCAAGAGCCTTCCAAGAAACAATAAATAGTGGCAGTCTATGCTGCTACTGTTCCTGCTGCCATTACTGCTACTCCTACACCAGTAAAGCAGTATGCTGGTAAATTACCGAAGTGCAACAAGTGTAATTTCCATCACAATGGAAATTGCCGTGAGATGCAATGTAGGAACTGCAACAGAAAATGGCACACAACCCAATTCTGTAGGTCACCTCCGTAACCGATCTCTCAAGTTCTTGGCGTTGGAGTAAGTCGGGCATGTTATGAATGCGGTGAAACTGGGCACTTCAAAAAGGATTGTCCAAAGCTGAAGAATGTCGGTGGTGTGGGAAGAATACTAGCTATTGGTCACAAGGAAGCCGTGGCAGATCCTACTGTGGTCACGGGTACGTTTCTTCTCAACAATTCATACGCATGCATTCTATTTGATAGTGGTGTAGAGAAGAGCTTCATGAGTCATAAATTCGAACACCTACTTAAACAAAATTCTCAACCACTAAAAGATACCTTCACTGTAGAAATGTCCAACGGGAAAACCGAGTGTACTAACAATATATACATAGGATGTACCCTTACTCTAAATAACTTTTCCTTTCCAATCGACCTGATGTCAGTCTCCATAAAAAGTTTCGACGTCATCATTGGTATGGATTGGTTAAGTCCTAATCGTGCCGACATCCTATGTTACGAGAAATCCATTCGCCTTAACCTGCCAAGTAACGAAACTCTTATCATTTACGGCGACAAATCCAGCGCGAACCTACAAATCATCTCTTGTATCAAGGCGCAAAAGTATCTTTGTAAGGAGTACTGTGTTTTTCTAGCTCACGTGGTGGACAAAAATCAAGAAGTGAAAGACTTCGAGAGCATTCCTGAAGTCTGTAAATTTCCGGACATTGGAGTCCCTCCTGAAAGACAAGTCGAATTCAGAATCGACTTAATTCCTGGAGCTACCCCCGTATCCAAATCACCTTATCATCTTACACCAGTAGAAATGCAGGAATTATCCAGCTAGCTGAACGAACTCCTTAGCAAAGGATTCATTAGACCAAGCTTCTCACCCTGGGGAGCACCGGTCTTGTTCGTGAAGAAGAAGGATGGATCTTTCTGCATGTGCATAGACTATCGCGAGCTAAACAAACTTACCATCAAAAACTGATACCCTCTACCGTGGATAAACGACTTGTTCGACCAACTTCAAGGAGCAAGCTACTTCTCAAAGATTGACTTAAGATCCGGGTATCACTAGTTACGAGTGTTAGAGGAAGATATTCCCAAAACGACCTTCCGAACTCGTTATGGTCACTACGAGTTTGTAGTGATGCCTTTCGGATTAACGAATGCGCCTGTAGTGTTCATGGATTTGATGAACAAAGTGTGTCGTCCTTACCTAGACAAATTCGTAATAGTCTTCATAGACAATATCCTTATCTACTCACGAAGTGAATAGGAGCATAGCCAACATCTCCGACAAGTTTTACAAACATTGAGAGCAAAGAAGCTATACGCGAAGTTCTCAAAGTGATAATTTTGGATTAGGAAAGTAGGTTTCCTAGGTCACGCGATCAGTAAAGAGGGAATACACGTGGACCTATCCAAAATTAAGGCAATCGAGAACTGGTCAGCACCCAAAACGCCTACAGAAATCTGTTAATTCTTAGGCCTTGCTGGCTACTATCGCAGATTCATTCAGAATTTCTCCCGAATTGCTAAGCCACTTACCACCCTGACTCAAAAGTGTGTGACTTTTAGTTGGGGAGAGAAATAAGAAACAATGTTTCAAATGCTAAAGCGAGCCATGTGCAGCGCACCTATTTTGTCTCTAACAGAAGGGACAGAAGACTTCGTAGTGTACTGTGATGCGTCTAACCAAGGGCTAGGTTGTGTTCTTATGCAGCGAGGAAAGGTCATATCCTATGCCTCGAGACAACTTAAGACACAAGAGGTCAACTATACGACTCACAACATCGAACTGGGAGCAGTGATATTTGCTCTGAAGATCTGGAGACACTACCTATATGGCACAAAATGCACAATATTCATGGACCATAAAAGTATTCGGCATATCTATGCAGCGAGGAAAGGTCATATCCTATGCCTCGAGACAACTTAAGACACAAGAGGTCAACTATACGACTCACAACCTCGAACTGGGAGCAGTGATATTTGCTCTGAAGATCTGGAGACACTACCTATATGGCACAAAATGCACAATATTCACGGACCATAAAAGTATTCGGCATATCTTTGACCGGAAAGATCTAAACATGAGACAACGACGTTGGGTGGAGCTACTAAATGATTACGAATGCGAAATTTGTTATCACCCTGGTAAAGCCATTGTGGTAGCTGATGCCCTTTGTAGAAAAGAATACTCTGGACGTCGAGTAAAGTCGTTGACCATGACTATCCATTCACATCTGTCCACACAAATCAAAGAGGCTCAACTTGAAGCTTTGAAACCCGAAAATGTGGCAGGTGAAACTTTAAGAGGAATGGACAAAAGCTTCAACATCAAAAGTGATGGAGCCCGATATTTCATGAACCGGATCTGGACACCAAAGTTCGGTGGTTACAGAGAGGTTGTCATGAACGAAGCACATAAGACGTGATATTCCATTCACCCGGGTTCAAACAAGATGCATCTGGACCTAAAGAAACTTTATTGGTGGCCAAACATGAAGGATGAGATTGCTACCTTTGTAGGCAAGTGTCTTACTTGTGCCAAAGTCAAGGTAGAGTGCCAAAAGCCTTCATGTCCATTACAGCAACCGAAAATCCCTGAATGGAAGTGGGAGTGGATTACTATGGATTTCATAACTAAGTTACCCAAGACAACGGGTGGTCATGATACCATTTGGGTAATCATCGATAGATTAACCAAATCTGCACACTTCTTACCAATAAAGGAAATAGACAAGATGGAGAAGCTAACTAGAACATACATCAGAGAGATAGTTAGACTCCATGGTGTTCCAATATCTATTATCTCTGACCAAAATAGTAGATTCACTTCACATTTCTGGCAGTCACTACAAAAATCTCTGGGAACTAGGCTGGGCATGAGTACAGCCTACCATCCACAAACCGACGGACAGAGTGAGAGAACGATTCAAACGTTAGAAGACATGATGAGAGCGTGTGTGATCGACTTTGGTAAAGCGTGGGATACCCATTTACCACTAGACGAGTTCTCATACAATAACAGTTACCATTCTAGCATTAAATTTGCTCCATTCGAAGCTTTCTACGGTCGCAAGTGCAGATCAACTCTGTGCTGGGCTGAAGTGGGTGACACGCAACTGGCTAGAGGTCAAGTTCCAGACAGTACTCTCACTGGTCCGGAGATCATTCGGGAAACTACTGAGAAGATAGTACAGATCATAGAACGACTTAAAGCTTCCAGAGACAGACAGAAAAGCTACACTGACAAGAGAAGAAAACCCTTGGAATTCCAGGTTGGTGACCGTGTATTGTTGAAGGTCTCACCCTGTAAGGGAATGATACGCTTTGGAAAGTGTGGAAAACTCAATCCAAGGTACATCGGACCATTCGAGATTCTTGCTAGAATCGGTCCAGTAGCTTACAAACTCAAACTACCTCAAGAACTCTGTAACATACATCCTATCTTTCACGTGTCTAACCTAAAGAAGTGCTTATCCGACAAGACTCTTGTTATCCCACTCGATGAAATCGAGATAAACGAGAGCCTCAACTTCGTGGAAGAACCAGTAGAAATCCTAGATAGGGAAGTAAAGAGAACAAAGCAAAGTCGTATCCCGATAGTGGAGGTTCGCTGGAACGCAAAATGGGGACTTGAATTCACTTGGGAACGGGATGATCAAATGAAACAGAAGTATCCACATCTCTTTCCCTAGTCTTACTGTATCCTTATAGTCTTAATTTTGGGACGAAATTCCCTCTAACGGAGGGATAATGTAACATCTTGTTATTTTCTACTTTGTAAAAGTCAACAAAAGTCAACTCAAGTCAAACCCATCAAATAAAATTCAAACTTAGTGAATTGTTATTTTAACAAAGTTAAAATTAATATATTTGACACGTTTAAACACTTGGTTAAGTGTTGTATAAATAAGAAGTGAAAAACCAAGAAGAACTGAGGATTCTCGCATCAGCCGAAAACCCTCGCATTTCCCTTCTTTCCTCGGACCGCAAACCGAAGGGTCGCAAACGGCTTTCGGCCGCAAACCATTCGGACCGTTAACGTGCGACACTTCTTCTAGAAGCCTTATCTCCTCGGTTTGAGTTCACAGTCGAAAACCGAAGCCTCGGTATGTGTTTTCGGCCGAGAACCCTTAAGCCGACTTGCTTTACTCTTCCTTATATAAACTTACAGCCAAAAATAAAGCTCATTTCTTCACACATCAGCCGAAAACTCAAGTTTTCTCTCAACTTCAGCCGAAAACTCCCTCCTCTCTCCTCAAGAACATGCGAAGCCTCCCCTCTCCTCTCAAGAACACACAAAAATCACTTGATTCATCTTAGAATCTTGCAAGTATCGTACCTTGATCTTGTAATCAGTTCACAAACACCTTCCAATCATCTTAATTTGGGCCGAAAACTCATAAAATCATTAGTTTTCATGAAGAACACGAAGAACCCGAAAAACGCCCAAACGATATTCTAAGTATTATTGTAAGTCTTCTTACGATAATTTAGTGTTGTTAAACACTTTAAACATCATTATAACATCTAATTTATATTTTATTTTAATATTAATATAAATTAGGATTCGTTATTGTCCCGAGTTCTAACCCGGTGCTCTACACAAATAGTCAGGAACTCACACAAAAGGTGAGTTCATACCCCTGCATTTTTACTATTTTCACTGTTTTAGGGGGGGGGGGGGGAATATAAGTATAACACAAGAATATTGTGTTTACAATATATATATATATATATATATATATATATATATATATATATATATATATATATATATATATATATATATATATATATATATATATATATATAAAATACACGTTCAGAAATCGTGTTTTGTAAATGTTAAAAGTAAATAATATTATGAAATATTATGTGATATTAAGTATTGAGTTCTAACAGATAGTTTTTACTAGAAATGAAGTAAAACTATGTTTAGAATCACTCGGAAAATATTGGAAGTCTTATGAGATTCCAATTAAAAGTTAAATATCGAAACTTAACGAAAATATAAAATTTGAAATAAGTATAATTTTATTATTGAAAGTTGTAGACAATTTCGTTAGAAACATTTAGGCGAAAACCTCATCAAAATCCGAGTTATAACGAAGAACTTATGATCAATCGAAGATTCGCGACAAAACCGGCACGACACCGAATGACGTAAAAAGTGAGTTTTCGATAAACTACTTTTTAGCCTTGGCGATCTAAATGAAAGTTTTAGTATTTGTTAAACCGAGAATTTTCATTAAAAAAACGTCCAAATCTGACTTCGTATGAGGAAGTTATGATTTTTCTAAGTTTCAGAATAGCAGTAGACAGCTAAAAACTCGAAATAAAGATCGAGTGATTTTTAGCCGACACAACCTAAACGAGAATCGAAGGTCTCGTCAATAGTAGTACAACGGTAAAAACACAGACGAAAACGGACGTCGGATGAAGAAGTTATGAATTTTTAACGGATTTTTCTGTCCCGATCTGTTAAAAATAATAACATTAAAAATAAAGTCAAAATTAGCCAACGGAGTCTTAACGAAAGTTGTTGAGCATAATTTCACCGACGCGTGCATATAAAGAACGTCAAAAACAGAGCTCGTATGCGAAAGTTATGGATTTTTGAAGTTTGGGGCACAAAATTCGAGAAAAATCCCAAAATCCGAGGAATTTCGCATGGTCACACTTCGGCCACGTCACACTCGCTCGCAGCATGCCGCGTGTCCAAATTGATGAGTCATCCGAGGCCATCTGTCAACCCGTGTTTCACCCTCCTCGCACCGAAGGCTCGACCAATCAGAAGCTGCCACCTGCCTTCCCCGTGTCTCGGTCTCGCATCAGTCGCGTGTGCAGCCCTCGCATCTGACGCCTGGCACCCTCGCATGCGAGCCACGTGCCCCCTTCGGTCCGAAGTTCCTCCTATAAATAGGAGGGTGCGAATCCTCCCGAGTAAGTTTGGAAAATTGCCCATTTTCACCCCTAAATCAATATTTCTTGCATTTCAACTTCCCCCGAATCCCCGGGATCATACCAAACATCTGAAATACGTTCCGAAGTGCCTGAAGACCCCGAAAAATTTTATCTTTTCGGTTTTGAAGCTCAACCCTCGCAGGGCCCGGTTTTCAATAAAACTTACGGTTTTCAACAAAGAAAGTTATTTATTATAACGAAGTGCTGCACAAATCACTATTTTAACCCCCGATTAATTCACGATGAGTTCAATATATAGGAACAATTGTATGTTATGTGTTATATGTGCTATATGCTTTCTTGAGTTATTTTGATTTTGTACTGTTGATCATGTAGAGCATGTCTCGTATCACTTCTGGTATTGGCTTTGAGCCTCTGGCCATGTAGAGCATGTCTCGTATTATTCTGGTATCAGATTTATGCCTTTGGCCATGTAGAGCATGTCTCGTATCACTTCTGGTATTGGCTTTGTGCCTTTGGCCATATAGAGAATGACTCATATAACTTCTGGTATTGGCATAGGGCTATGTAGGGCTGAAAGCCTATATATTCTAGCAAAATGATAATCAGAAATTGTATGTTTTCTGTGCCATTTGGGTTGAAGTGTTATTGATGTATATCAAGTATTGAAATTGTTATGTCTCGTTGATTGTATATCTTTGAATCAAATCATCGATTGATATGGAAAGTTTGTTGCATGATTCACATATGCCTTTGTTGTTCCTTGTCCCCTTTGCTTCTGCCATATTGAAGTATATATATGGCATAACGTTATATTGTATCTATTATTGAACTCACTAAGCGTCACCGCTTACTCCTCTCACTGTTTAACAATTGCAGGTAATGAGAATCTAGTATAGTCTTATACTGTTGGAAGACTTAGAATAGTTTATACTTTTACTTTTGTGCTTGGGTTTACGTTTGTATAAAACTTTAATATCCTGGGTAGTTATGTAATATACTAAAACTTAGTCGGTTTGTATCCAGTCTTTTGTAATCACACTATCAATGTAAGATATTATTTATGAATATGCATGTAGCATGTTTTGGAGTAATAATGTTTTTAGTATGAAAGTTTTGGGTCTTTCAATCATGGTATCAGAGCGGTGGTTTAAGTGAACTAAATTCCACGGATTGGTATTTAGACTTAAACTGTTGGAAGTTCAATATATGAACGGATTCATTAGGAGTATATGGATACAAACCATAGGAAAGATTTAAGTAAAGTATTAGGTAATAATAAATCCTAATATTCTAAATACTATGTTGCTCCAAATTTTCAGAAGAATGGCTGAACAGGAAGGTAGCCATACGCCAGAAGTGGGTGGAGATCCTAAACCCGGTGAAGTAAATACTCCAGTATCCCCTCGAGAGGAGCGACTCTTGGGTAAACTTACTGGTATTATTCGGCAGACTTTCGAAGAACACAAGAAGGATAGTGATAAAGGCAAAGAGAAAGCCACTAGAGAATCTTCAAAAGGGGAGGTGAAGCGTCCCTCGTTCAAAGATTTCAAGAGTAGTGGTGCTACAGAGTTTTCTGGTGTCCTTAATCCCATAGTTGTTCTAACTTGGATTCAGAACACAGAGAAAGTATTTCGTATCTCTCATGTGAATAATGAAGACAAGGCTAATTACGCTTCTGCTATGCTCGTCGGAGAAGCCTTGGTCTGGTGGGAAGCAACATATGAAGCTCTCAATGAGTATGACCAAGAGAATATATCTTGGGAAATGTTCAAAACTCGTTTGATAGGGAAGTATTGTCCTCTAGACATGAGGAGGAGATTGGAGAAAGAATTTCTTGAGCTTAAACAAGAAGGAATGACCGTGAATGAGTATGAAACTCAATTCAATCAAAAAGCACGGTTTGCTGCAAAGTATATTGCAACTGAAGACGAGAAAATTCAGTTATTCATGGAGGGACTACGACATGAAATCCATGATTTCATAGCCAATCGAGATGTTCTGTCCTTTGAAAAAGCTGTTAAGTATGCTCGGAAACGTGAGCATGACTTAGAAATACGTGGTGCCACTCTTTTTGTTCCAAAGCACCCACGTACTGATCGAACTATTTCGGTTTCCTCTATTCCACCAACTCAATCCGTTCAATCTGAACCTAGCCAACAATTGCAGTCTCAGAGTGCTTTTCGTGGTCGCGGTAGATCACAATCTTTTTCTCTTCAGTCCCCATCGCGTATAAAATGTGGAAAGAATCACCAGGGCCAATGCAGAACAGAAAAAGCGGTGACCTGTTATGAATGTGGAGAAATGGGTCACATAAAGCCCGTTTGTCCAATGAAGAGTGTTACATGCTTTGCTTGTGGTGTTACCGGCCACAGGAAGCGTTTTTGTCCTACTTTTACTAGTCAAATGGCGGGAAGTCAAGCTTCCGTTCAACAACCAAGGAATACTCCAAAGGAGGAGGTGCCAATAGCTAAAGGCCGTTAATTCTAGATTACCGCAAAAGAGGCACGCGAGGACACGAATGTTGTGACGGGTACATTTCTTGTCAAATTTTAGACCTGCCCACATCTTATTTGATTTTGGTGCCTCAAATTCTTTTGTGTCTCATGAATTTGCGCATTCTTTTCAAATTGCTTGCTATGCACTCGTGCAACCATTTCACGTAGATACCATAGGAAGTGTATCATTACTTGCTGGTAAAGTCCATAGAGATTTTGTCATGGAAACTTAAGGTTATAGTTTTCTTGCTAACCTGATTCCCATCTTCTTGCCCAACTTTGATATTATTCTCGGCATAGATTGGTTGTTAAAGAACCACGTAGAATTCTGGTATTACGAAAGGATGGTATGCATCGCTATCGAAGGGAAGGATCTTATTTATGTCTACGGTAAATGAAAACTTAAAATATTAAAAAAATTATATCGAAGGTTGTTCTATCTATCTGACATATACAGTTGATATCTCAAAAGAGGAGAAGAAAACTGTAAATGATGTGTACCACTGAAGATTATTTCCGATCGTGATACTCGCTTCACTCCTCATTTTTGGGCGAGTATGCAACATGAATTAGAATCTCGTGTTGCTCTTAGCACAGCTTATCCTCCCCGGACAGATGGTCAGACGGAGAGAACAATCCAAACAGTAGAAGATATGCTTTGTGCATATGTCTCGGAGTTGGTGCGCGTCAAGTGGAAACACCATCGAGGCCCAAATTATAATTAAGAAAATAAATGAGATAAGAGCGAAATATTCCCAGTCATTTATATCGTTATGATTTCGGGGACGAAATCCTCAAAAGGAGGAGGTATTTGTAACATACACGTTCAGAAATCGTGTTTTGTAAATGTTAAAAGTAAATAATATTATGAAATATTATGTGATATTGAGTATTGAGTTCTAACAGATAATTTTTACTAGAAATGAAGTAAAACTATGTTTAGAATCACTCGGAAACTATTGGAAGTCTTTTGAGATTCCAATTAAAAGTTAAATATCGAAATTTAATGAAAATATAAAAATTGAAAAAACTAGAATTTTATTATTGAAATTTGTAGACAATTTCTTTAGAAACATTTAGGCGAAAACCTCATCGAAATCTGAGTTATAACGAAAAAGTTATGACCAATCGAAGATACGCGACAAAACTGGCACGGCACCGAATGACGTAAAAAGTGAGTTTTCGATAAACTACTTTTTAGCCTTGGTAATCTAAATGAAAGTTGTAGTATTTGTTAAACCGAGAATTTTTATAAAAAGAACGTCCAAATCTGACTTCGTATGAGGAAGTTATGATTTTTCTAAGTTTCAGAATAACAGTAGACAGCTAAAAACTCGAAATAAAGATCGAGTGATTTTTAGCCGACACAACCTAAACGAGAATCGAAGGTCTCGTCAATAGTAGTACAACGGTAAAAACACAGACGAAAACGGACGTCGGATGAAGAAGTTATGAATTTTTAACGGATTTTTCTGTCCCGATCTGTTAAAAATAATAACATTAAAAATAAAGTCAAAATTAGCCAACGGAGTCTTAACGAAAGTTGTTGAGCATAATTTCACCGACGCGTGCATATAAAGAACGTCAAAAACGGAGCTCGTATGCGAAAGTTATGGATTTTTGAAGTTTGGGGCACAAAATTCGAGAAAAATCCCAAAATCCGAGGAATTTCGCATGGTCACACTTCGGCCACGTCACACTCGCTCGCAGCATGCCGCGTGTCCAAATTGATGAGTCATCCGAGGCCATCTGTCGACCCGTGTTGCACCCTCCTCGCACCGAAGGCTCGACCAATCAGAAGCCGCCACCTGCCTTCCCCGTGTCTCGGTCTCGCATCAGTTGCGTGTGCAGCCCTCGCATCTGACGCCTGGCACCCTCGCATGCGAGCCACGTGCCCCCTTCGGTCCGAAGTTCCTCCTATAAATAGGAGGGTGCGAATCCTCCCGAGTAAGTTTGGAAAATTGCCCATTTTCACCCCTAAATCAATATTTCTTGCATTTCAACTTCCCCCGAATCCCCGGGATCATACCAAACATCTGAAATACGTTCCAAAGTGCCCGAAGACCCCGAAAAATTTATCTTTTCGGTTTTGAAGCTCAACCCTTGCAGGGCCCGGTTTTCAATAAAACTCCCAGTTTTCAACGAAGAAAGCTATTTATTATAACGAAGTGCTGCACAAATTATTATTTTAACCCCCGATTAATTCACGGTGAGTTCAATATATAGGAACAATTGTATGTTATGTGTTATATGTGCTATATGCTTTCCTGAGTTATTTTGATTTTATATTGTTGATCATGTAGAGCATGTCTCGTATCACTTCTGGTATTGGCTTTGAGCCTCTGGCCATGTAGAGCATGTCTCGTATTATTCTGGTATCAGATTTATGCCTTTGGCCATGTAGAGCATGTCTCGTATCACTTCTGGTATTGGCTTTGTGCCTTTGGCCATGTAGAGCATGACTCGTATAACTTCTGGTATTGGCATAGGGCTATGTAGGGCTGAAAGCCTGTATATTCTAGCAAAATGATAATCAGAAATTGTATGTTTTCTGTGCCATTTGGGCTGAAGTGTTATTGATGTATATCAAGTATTGAAATTGTTATGTCTCGTTGATTGTATATCTTTGAATCAAATCATCGATTGATATGGAAAGTTTGTTGCATGATTCACATATGCCTTTGTTGTTCCTTGTCCCCTTTGCTTCTGCCATATTGAAGTATATATATGGCATAACGTTATATTGTATCTATTATTGAACTCACTAAGCGTCACCACTTACCCCTCTCAGTGTTTAACAATTACAGGTAATGAGAATCCAGTATAGTCTTATACTGTTGGAAGATTTAGAATAGTTTATACTATTACTTTTGTGCTTGGGTTTATGTTTGTATAAAACTTTAATATCCTGGGTAGTTATGTAATATACTAAAACTTAGTCGGTTTGTATCCAGTCTTTTGTAATCACACTATCAATGTAAGATCTTATTTATGAATATGCATGTAGCATGTTTTGGAGTAATAATGTTTTTAGTATGAAAGTTTTGGGTCTTTCAATATATATATATATATATATATATATATATATATATATATATATATATATATATAAGATTTAAAGGACTTAGGACTGATAATTTGCTTTAATTCCCTTTTCCTTGTTTGCATGTGGGTTCAGGGTAGAATTATTTGTTCGAATGTCGTTTCATTTTTAATTATATTATATATATATATATATATATATATATATATATATATATATATATATGAATATAAAAGTTAATTCAATCAGATTCATATTCCCTTTGTAACATGTCAAGCAAAGAGGATACTTTCATGAATATTACATATCAAGCAGAAAACACATATAAATTATAATAGGTATAATTTATGGAACTCTCAAACTATTTTCACGAACTAGTTATACAAAGTTTAACATATTACTCTTGTACAAATACTTTACATTCAAGAATACTAGATAAAAGATCATACTATCAGTTTATCATTTGTTTAAAAATGACTTTTTATCATTCGTTATATATATACGTAATCGTTAATATGATTTTTGTGAGACAATGTTTAGTTGCTTATTCATTTAGGCAATACAGTTAAAGTCCTGATATTATAACCAGAATCTCCAGACATAGAGCGAGACAAATGTATATAGATCTATACGGGATTGACAATCCCGCACTCAGACTGTTAGCTACAGTTGGGCAGGCATGCCTATGAGTGACAAATGTCGCTAACAGTTCTGACACCTACAAAGCGTCGTTTCAGGCCATCTAGTCATAGTATGGATATAATAACTCACCAAAAAGATATGAACAAATATGATTAGTGTATAATTAAACCAAAGAGTACGAATACAAAATACAGATTTTACAATAATATGATTTATAGTATTACATTACAGTTTATAGCTGGTGGAGCCAGACATACTCACTTTTACAGGGTTTTCAAAGAGTACTATTACACAACTTGGAAAACATATACAATACAGAAAATATTCTTTATACAGTTTTATGGTATTAAAACTACTTATCAGTTATATTAGAAAATATTGGATTTTCTGGTACAATAAACATGATTACTATTTCAAGAAACAAACAACAAACTCTTAAACATAAATACTTATGCACTCACTCAACTTAAATGTTGATACTCTCTTTTCAAAACACTTGTATTCTCAGGAAACCAGTAGACAGGTACATTCCCGAGATTTTTGAGAAGACGGAGCAGTATAGAGTCATGTCTTCTATCTTTTGTTATAATATTTTTGAGGTCATATATACAATGACTTGAAAACATATGTAAAACTTATACATTATTAATGCAATGTTTGTTGTTCTTTGATTACTATAATGCATGTGTTGTGTTACTTAACATGAAGTCATCCAACCCCAGACGTTTCCGTCGGTCCGGTTTGGGGGTGTGACATAAATGGAAATGTGGTCTTCCAAAAGAAGGTGGTTCTCAAGAAAAAATTCTGGAAAAGTTGAGAATGAAATATGCATCAGCAATTTTAACTTCAGAGATTAATACAAAGCATGATGATGTGTTGAAAGCTGCATATGAGTATCAAAAAGTTGATCAAAAGATTCGTGGTAAGCATGCATATGATGCTCAATGGAATATAGAAAGAAGGCTGTCAACTTTTTTTTGATTGAATATTTTCTTATTGATGATGTTATAAGAACAAGTTTGTTTATGTTGTGTATGTTATGGATATTGTGAAGAATGTTTGTTTTTATGATGATGGAAAACATGGTGATGGAAAACAAGTTAATATGTATTTTGGTGGATTTTATTATGTAAGTTTGTTTGTGTGAATTATGTTATTGAATGTTAATCATAAGTGATTATGTTATATTTTTATATGTAATTATGTTTTTTGTATTGATTATATGTTGTTTATATGTAATCATTAGTGATTGTATCGATTATTTTTTTATGTTTTTGTAATCATAAATGATAATATATGTTGTACAGAACATTATAATTTATTATATCTTTTTCTTGATAAGTGAGCTTATCTTTACTGCATGGAATACATCACCATGCAGAATCTTATATTTGTAAGATTTTAGTTTTGTTTTTTAGTGTTTGTAGTGAATAATCTTTTCTTTATAAATGAAAACCGATTGGGACAACCATATACTGTATTTTTGATAAGTGATTATGTGTGTATAAAGGGGGTAGCCTCGTGCTACCCCTTATATTTCTTCAAAGATGAGTCCTTATACTTCTAAATGGTTAGTTTTGTTTATTAATTTCTTCAATTTTTAATTTAATTTTTTTATATATCACCATTACTTATTTATGATGTAAACAACTTCCATTTTGTTTCAAGTAAAATACGGAGTCTATAAGTCTAAAAGAACTAATTTTGTTGTATCTAATAACATGTTCCCCATTTTTTTAAGATTCTTGTTCTTTTATTTGTAGCCAGATTGTAGCTGACTCCGAGAACACCTCTTCCACCATTACTTAAAAAGTTTATCTTCATTGAACATATCAGATCTTTACTAGATGTCTTTGAAGTAGAGGAATGTTGTTCATTTAAAGAAGATTTCTTTTTAATGAACAACATTTCTCTACATCATATATGTAGTAAAGATTTGTTATGTTTAATGGAGATAATCTTTCTAAGTAATGGTGGAAGAGTTCTTGGAGTCGGCTACAATCTGTATGAAAATCTAGCTAGGAATATGAAGAACAAGAATCTTGGAAAATGGGGAACGTGATATTTGAGACTTGTGAAATTATTTGTTATTGAAGATTTTATCATGTTTGATGTTATTCTATGATGGGTGATTAGAATTTGATTTTCTAGATGTATATTGTTATGTTTATATCTTTTATGAACAGTGTTGTATATTTGTTAGGAACAATGTTGTTGTATATGATTATATGTAATGAGTTTTGTAGTAGAACTTTGATGTTATTTATATGTAATCATATTTTTAATCACTTATGATTAAACAAAACATATGAAGTGGTATTACATAATCCTTTATGATTATATATATGAATATTGTATATGGGTATATGTAATGAGTTTGTAGTAGAAATTAAATGTTATTTATATGTAATCATAAATGACTGCATGTATTGAATAACAGTTAACATATTACATAATTATTTTTATTTGTATAATCATAAATGATTATCTAATACCACTTCATATGCTTTGTTTAATCATAAGTGATTATATACTTTTGTAATCATAAAAGACATAAAGTTAGATAGAATAAGGTTTAAGATAGAAAAAATTCAAGAAAACTGATTTGTTGTACTACTAATAAAATCAAAGAAAGAATTATCAAATTAAACTTTGTTTATAAAAAGAGTAAAGTGTACCAAACAAAAAGTATATTATTTAGAAAAAAAATTATGAATTATTCATTACTGATTAAACTAGTAATTATCTATGTAGCTTTTGATGATTACTCTGCTGTAAGTTTTATTGGGCATGTACGCAAGTTATGAGGAGCCCTTTCTCCACATTCTGAGCATCTTCTCGTTTGCTTGTTTGAATTTTTATATGCTATTTCTGTTGGATTAGTGTCTAAGTCCGTAACTATATTTGGTATGTACTTGACCCGAGTGTGCATGGTCCTTTTGGGTTGCCTTCACCAAAGCAACTTGACAAGGTAATTTGATATGAGAGAGAAGATATTATGGTTTATTAATATATTATAATAATAATATATTAAAGGAGAAATCATATTTATTTAATTAGTATTAGTCATAAATTAATTAGGAATTAATTTGGTGACTAAAAGAGATTAATTAAATAAAGGGGTATAAACTGTCAAATGTGTGATAGTTGAGTTTTGGGCTGGGAAACCTAATGGACTAAGGGGGAACGAAATTATGATGAGGGATCATCATATTTTCGTCCAAGGGCCTCATTCCAGAAGGTTCCTTGGGCTGCTTGGTGGCTAAGCTAGCCATTAGGGTTTAAACTGAAACCCTAGCACCCTACAGTATAAATAGATGCCCTATGCTTCAATTTTAGGCCACTTGATTCCAAGGGAAACCCTAGGGCCGAAATTAGCATCCTTCCCCTCTCTCTCTTAATTGCCTTCTTGCTTCAAGGTGTTTGTGAGTCATTAGAGGCACTACAATTGTGGTGCTTGCTTTCAAGAGTTCAAGAGATCAAGGAAACTAGTTGTTATTGCAATATAACAACAAAGGTATGTCTACTACACTTCTATATAATTTTTGAAAATTATAGAAGCATCCCAGGGTTTATTTTGTGTTCATATAGTTGTATGTCTTATAGTGAAAACATAGATCCAATCTAGGGTTGCATGCACACATAAGATTGTTTGTATAAAACCCATCAGTGGTATCAGAGCCTTTGGTTTTTTGTTTTCAATTTGATTTGATACATATTATGAATTTGACAAATTAGGGTTTATGGCAAGTAAACCCTAAGGCTTGGTGGTTTTCGAAAATAGGGTTAAGAAACCCTAGTTGGCGATTTTTTGTAGGGTTCTTAAACCCTTTTTGCCTAGCCTCCAAATTTCGAAATTAGGGTTATGAAACCCTAGGGATTTCGAAAATCCCTTGCCCCCCAAGACAAGATCCCAAAATTTTAGGGATTTGGATAATGCCATCTTTGTGATTATCAACTTAATTGTTTAAACTAGATAATTGAAGATCTTGAATTATCCTTTCCATAAATTTCGAAATCTAGGGGATAAAAAGGATTAGGATAAATTAATTGTTTAATTTTATGATAATCCTTCATGATTTAATAATTTAAATTAATTGTTTAATTTTGATAATTATTAAACCAAAGATTTTTTTTGGTGTTTAAAATTTTAAATTAAATTGTCTAATTTTCGAAAATTTTAAATGCAACAAAGACACTAGTATTTTAAAATGTTTTAAAATACACACTTATACAATTATGATATTATAAGATTAATTATTATATATATGTATAAGAATAAGCTAGTCTTATCGCTAGTAGGCCTCATTCACGAAGCCAGTCTATAAGGTGGGTATAAGGTTGCTGCCTATAAAATGGCGCTTAATGGATGTACACTCACATCTACCGCTTGCTTGACTGGTGGAGGGTCGTTAGCCGAACGGATAGGATAGGGCACTTAATTCCTCATTATAAGTATAATGGAAATATTAAAGTAACTACATTGTTTTACAAATTCCCACTCTTAGTTACTTTAGGGTAAAATGTGAAAATGATGCTATTCCATGGAATTACACTTTGTACCCCTATCAAACGTTAGTGGAGCGTGCGTGGTTAACCAACACACTAATTTGGGATTGACATTGGTGACAAAGGGTGGCTCGATGTCTTATCATAGATCAATGGAGCGTGCGTGGCTAACCAGCACATTGATTAGGTGATGAAGACATTGAGTGCACCATGATGATTCGTATGGTTATTCACAAACTTGTTTGCGATCCTCGGCATCCCAGTCGCAAATTTGAAGTGCATATCGAGATTTAAACATGCCATTGAAATGTTCAATGAATCTCAAAAGAAATCTAGGAATTTTCAAATACATTTAAAACTTAACCTCTTTCGTTTTTCATGGTGAAAATTGGTGAATCGTCATTCACTTACCTTCAAATTATTTACTTTTAGATTACGGCATCCCTTTTCTAAGTTGTAAATAATGTTGTTGGATCCTAGCCCTAATTTCTCATGTGGGTGTTTAATTAGGGATTCATTCTAATCAAACTTTGTTCCTTTCTATTTCAGATGTCAAACGCAAACGCAAACAACAACACTTCTGGGTCATTCTCGTTGATGAACCTGTGTCAAAAAGTGACATTTGATGGCTCGAACATCAACGAGTGGATGAGATACATTCGCATGATAACTCGTTATGAGGACAAAGAATATGTCCTAGACGAGAAGGTTGAAAGGATCAACCCAGAAGAAGCTACTCCTGAAGAGATGGCCGCCTTTGAGGCCCACGAGCGTGATGCAACGAAAGTTCATTGCATCATGTTGGCCACCATGAACCTCGAACTCCAAAAGTCCTATGAGGACATGTATCCATATGAGATGCATCAAGATTTGCTGGACAGGTACCACCAGAGCGCGAGGCAAGAGCGCTATGAGATCATCACCAACATGATCACCGCTAAGATGGGGAGTGGAGAATCCCTAACTGCTCATTTGCAAAGAATGCAAAGATATGTTGATCGTCTTCTCAAACTTAATGTTAAGTTTGATGAGGATTTGGCTATCGACATCATCCTCCACTCCTTGCCTTCCTGCTACAGCCAGTTCAGAATGACCTACCACATGAATAAGGAAGAGGTCACCCTAAGTAAGCTTCAAGGGCTCCTGAGGACAGCTGAGAGCAACCTCAAGGACAAATCTGTTGCATCACCCTCTACTGTGGCTGCTCCTGTGTTGGCAATTGGCCAAGGAAAGGGAAAGAAGAGGAAGGCTCCTTACAAGAGCCACCATAAGGGTAAGACCCAAGATGGTTCTTCTTCTAGTGGGACCAAAGCAGGTTCTGTTAAGCCCTCTTCTGACCCCAAGGAAGCAGAGTGCTTCTATTGCCACCAGAAGGGCCACTGGAAACGAAGCTGCCCTAAATATCTGCAAGATATTAAGGATGGGAAGATAAAACCCGCCTTCGCAGGTATGTATTTAATTAAATCTAATAACTCATCATTTGCTACTTCATGGGTTCTTGATACAGGGTGTGGTTACCACATTTGTTCTGATATACAGGGCCTAAAAGGAAGTAGGGAAGTGGAGCATGGAAGGATAAGCTTGATCATGGGAAACAAGAAGTCTTCACCAGTAACCAAGATCGGAGTTTATTCCTTAGTGTTGAGTAATGGGTTAGGGCTAGATTTAAATAATTGTTGCTATTCGCCAGATATGGCAAGAAACATCATTTCTTTTCATGGTTTGTTTAGACAAGGTTTCAGATATTCATTTGATAATAGTAATGGTTCTATTAATGCTTATTTGAATGGTGTCTTTTATTTCAATGCATTACCTTGTAATGGGATTTATGAATCTGTGTTAGTTATTGATAATTTAGGAAATGATGTTTTGAATATTGATTCGTCCACAAGTTTGGACAAAGCATGCTTGTGGCATTGTCGCCTTGGCCATGTGAACAAGAAACGCATAGCCCAACTCCAAAAGGATGGAGTCTTGGAGTCTTTCGACCTTAGGGACGATGACGTGTGTGAGTCTTGTTTACTTGGGAAGATGACCAAGTCACCCTTTACTGGCACATGTGAAAGGGGTGAGGGTGTATTGGATCTCATACACACAGATGTATGTGGACCCTTTAGATCCACCACAAGGGACGCTTGTCGCTTCTACGTGACTTTTACAGACGATTATAGCAGATATGGATATATCTACTTAATCAAGCAAAAGTCAGAAACTTTTGAAAAGTTCAAAGAGTTCAAGAATGAAGTGGAGAATCAGTTGGGCAGGAAAATCAAGATGCTTCGATCTGATCGAGGGGGAAAGTACCTAAGTCTTGAGTTTCACGACTATCTGAAAGAGTGTGGAATAGTTTCACAATTGACGCCTCCTAGAACGCCACAATTGAATGGTGTGGCTGAGAGACGTAATCGAACCTTGTTAGACATGGTTCGCTCTATGATGAGTCGTGCTTCGTTACCAATCTCATTCTGGGGGTATGCCTTGGAGACTGCCGCCCATATCCTTAACTTAGTTCCCACCAAGAAGGTTACCAAAACGCCTCACGAGATGTGGACAGGGAAAGCTCCCTCGTTAGCACATATCAAGGTTTGGGGTTGTGAAGCTTTCGTAAGACGAGAGACTCACGACAAGCTAGAACCTCGTAGTGAGAAGTGTTATTTCATCGGCTATCCACAGAAGTCTTTTGGTTATCTCTTCTATAGACCAAATGACAATGTTGTCTTTGTTGCTAGGAGAGGGGTTTTCAGAGAAAGAGAACTCATAAGCCAAGGAGACAGTGGGAGTCAGATTGACCTTGAAGAGCTTCAAGAGTCAGGAGAAGAAGGAACCTCTGACACTGGCATGCAACCTGAGGAGGAAACTCCTGTTGAACCTATTGACCAGTCCTTACCTCTTAGACGTTCAAGTAGAGTTGTTGTTCCACCCCAGTTTTATGGTTTCCATATTACTACTGACGGGGATACGTTTATTAGTGATAGTACACTAGTAAATCTGGACGAACCTAACAGCTACAAGGAAGCTATGGCAGGCCCAGAGTCTGTTAAATGGAAAGAGGCAATGGATAGCGAGATTCAGTCCATGTATGACAACCAAGTTTGGAATTTGGTTGACAATGTGCCAGGTCGTAAGACGGTCGGGTGCAAGTGGATCTTCAAGAAGAAGACAGACATGGATGGGAAAGTGCACACTTATAAAGCGCGATTGGTCGCGAAGGGCTTTACTCAAACTCCTGGAGTTGACTATGATGAGACCTTCTCACCAGTTGCGAAAATAAAGTCTATTAGGGTAATGCTTGCGATAGCTGCGTTTCATGATTATGAAATTTGGCAGATGGACGTAAAAACCGCTTTCCTAAATGGGAAGTTGGCTGAGGATGTTTACATGAATCAGCCAGAGGGTTTTGTCGATGCAAAGCATCCAAATAGAGTGTGCAAGCTTGAGAAATCCATTTATGGCTTAAAGCAAGCGTCTCGCAGATGGAATCTTTGTTTTGACGAGAAGGTCAAAAAGTTTGGCTTTCTGCGAAATGAAGATGAGTCATGTGTATATGTCAAGGCCAGTGGGAGTATAGTGAGCTTCCTCGTATTGTATGTCGATGACATACTACTCATAGGAAACGACATCCCAACATTGCAGGAGGTCAAGTCCTGGCTTGAGAAGTGTTTCGCTATGAAGGACCTCGGAGAGGCTGCATATATTCTGGGAATAAGGATAGTGAGAGACAGAAGTAAGAGACTGATAGGACTCAGTCAGGATACATACTTGGAAAGGGTACTAAAACGTTTTAGTATGGAAAATTCCAAGAAAGGGGAGTTACCAATCCAATGCAATACCAAACTGAGTAAGACTCAGAGCCCGAGTACAGAGGCAGAAATAGCTGATATGAGCCGAGTACCTCACGCTTCCGCAGTTGGCTCAATTATGTACGCTATGACCTGTACTCGCCCTGATGTGGCTTTCGCTTTGAGCATGGTCAGCAGATATCAAGGGAATCCTGGTAGGGCACATTGGATTGCTGTCAAGAATATTCTTAAGTACCTACGAAGGACTAAGGAATGGTTTCTAGTCCTGGGTGGGAGTGATGACTTAAGGGTGCGAGGGTACAGTGACGCTAGTTTCCAGACAGATCGGGATAATTACCGATCGCAGTCGGGCTGGGTCTTTACCCTGAATGGAGGAGCAGTGACTTGGAAAAGTTCCAAGCAAGAAACCGTAGTTGATTCAACGTGCGAATCAGAGTACATTGCGGCGAGCGAGGCGTCAAAGGAGGCTATATGGTTGAAGAACTTCATTGGAGACCTTGGAGTTGTGCCATCCATAAAAGAGCCCATGGAAATTTTCTGTGATAATGAAGGAGCGGTTGCCTTAACCAAGGAACCAAGGGATCATGGCAGATCTCGTCATATCGACAGGAAATACCATTTTATTAGACATCGAGTAGAAGAGGGACTCCTCGTTGTGAAGTGGGTATCGTCAGAAGATAACCCAGCAGATCCCCTCACGAAGGGACTGAGTAGGGTTAAGCATTTGCAGCACGCTAGGAGCGTAGGGCTGAAGGACGATATTAGTTTAGATTAGATAGGTAGGAAACTTGTAATGGATGATCATGTATTCAACATTTGATGATTAAATAAAGGTGTGTTATTTATAAGAAAGCTTCTATCTTGTGTTGATTATTTATCTATTGTTTCAATTTTGCATTTTTTGACTTCCTGAATAATAAGATTATTCGAACAGTCCACAATCGTTCATATGTTGGAAGTAGATATGAAGGAAGATTGTCATAAATTTGTTTGTAGATTGTCTGAAAAGTTTTAGACATAGCAAAGGTTTGCTGCAAAGTTTATGAGTGCTTATGAAATTTGTATTGAGCATTGGAATAGACCCACACTTGCTGGTATCACTTCATGAATGTTATCACAAGTGATCGCAAGATGATAATATCATATAATCTTTAAACCTAGAGATATGGTTATTGTTTGCTAGTTGATTATACATTGATAATGCGAAAACGCATCAGTAACTTGATGTTATAAAACACATTATTGTGTGTGGTTTAACTAGTAAATGATAAAGGCATATTAGTCGACGTTTTTCTGTTCCTTTTATTCTATGAGAATAAAAGCGATATCTTGGCCACTTGATGATTTGGTTTGACTTATGTGCCGGGCCCGGTCAGGATGAAGTTGATGTGTTCAACTGAGTTCTATGTCGAACAAATCAGAGATCAAGAAATAAAATGCTAAACAATAAGTATTGTTAGCATGATATCTAGAACAGAGGATTATACGATCCCTTATCTGAAGGACAGATTATTGGTCAGAGTTGACAGCGGCTATTGAAAGCTACGATTGTTAATCGGATACGGAAGTCATATGTGAGATGTAGTTACTAGACTTATCCAAGTGGGAGACTGTTGGATTAGTGTCTAAGTCCGTAACTATATTTGGTATGTACTTGACCCGAGTGTGCATGGTCCTTTTGGGTTGCCTTCACCAAAGCAACTTGACAAGGTAATTTGATATGAGAGATAAGATATTATGGTTTATTAATATATTATAAGAATAATATATTAAAGGAGAAATCATATTTATTTAATTAGTATTAGTCATAAATTAATTAGGAATTAATTTGGTGACTAAAAGAGATTAATTAAATAAAGGGGTATAAACTGTCAAATGTGTGATAGTTGAGTTTTGGGCTGGGAAACCTAATGGACTAAGGGGGAACGAAATTATGATGAGGGATCATCATATTTTCGTCCAAGGGCCTCGTTCCAGAAGGTTCCTTGGGCTGCTTGGTGGCTAAGCTATCCATTAGGGTTTAAACTGAAACCCTAGCACCCTATAGTATAAGTAGATGCCCTATGCTTCAATTTTAGGCCACTTGATTCCAAGGGAAACCCTAGGGCCGAAATTAGCATCCTTCCCCTCTCTCTCTTAATTGCCTTCTTGCTTCAAGGTGTTTGTGAGCCATTAGAGGCACTACAATTGTGGTGCTTGCTTTCAAGAGTTCAAGAGATCAAGGAAACTAGTTGTTATTGCAATATAACAACAAAGGTATGTCTACTACACTTCTATATGATTTTCGAAAATTATAGAAGCATCCCAGGGTTTATTTTGTGTTCATATAGTTGTATGTCTTATAGTGAAAACATAGATCCAATCTAGGGTTGCATGCACACATAGGATTGTTTGTATAAAACCCATCAATTTCTGCTGCACTTTGAATTCTACTTTTCTTTCCACATCCTTTATTGCTTTGAACATTTGGAACATTGATGTCAATGTCTTTTGGAATAGGAATGCCCATAAGCTTTCCTACCTCTTCAATATTTGTCCTATTTTTCTGCAATTCATTTGTAGGATCGTTATCGTATTCCTTCAACATGCTTTCTGTTTTCTTAACAAACAAATCCATTTTGTCTTTATTTTTTCTTACGTATTCCAAGCATGCTTCAAAGTTGTAGTATGCTTGATTGACATATCTGTTAATTTCACTGTCTCCTGTATCATATACATGCCTACCAAAGTGATAATGCCTTGATATCACATCCTTTCTCCTACGATTCTCAATGTACTGTTCAGGTATTTCCTTAATTCCGTGTTTCATGAGTATGTTGAATGCATGTCTGCACAAAGTCCCAAAGCGGTTGAAGTGTTCACAAGTATATTTTACATCATTTATTGGAAGTTTTATTTCTACCTGTTCAAAATAAAATTAAAGCATTAAGTGTTTTATAATCATAACTGAAAATTGTTGTATATTACGTTTTGATTCATCAAAACTTAAAATAAGAATATATTACCTCAAATTCTGTTTTTAGATCACTGTTTTTGTTCAGTTGTTCCACTTTGTATAACTCCCATCCGTTTTTTGTTCCAGTATGTTTGTATTGGCAGTACCAGGAACCTTTGTAGATTTCTTTCTGTACTTCATAAAACAATGTACTTGTATAAACTTTTGCAACATGTTTTTCTATTGGTCGCGGTGAAATAAATTTATCTACTGCCTTCTTTGTTTGATGATCAAGCTCATTTTATGTATTTATTTGTTTTTGAATTGTTGTGTCATAGTTCATCATGAAATGTAAAAGTAAATTTCCAGATTGCGAGTAAGTGTTGAAGAAGGAATTCATGCTTTCTGATCTTGAAGTGGTTTTCATTAATCCAGACATTCTAGTGTCACTGAAGTATGCAGGTATCCATTTGTCACGTAATTCGAACATATCATTGAACCATCTTTTATCTTCGAGGTTGAATTCATTAATAATCAACTCCCACTTCTTCTCAAATTCATCAGGTTTGATATGCATGTTCCATACAATCTTGTTAAATCTTTTTTTGAAGTCTTTGTTTTTAAATAAATCGCCAGTAACCTATGAATGAACAATTTTACTTATATAAGTATAAATTATATACTTATTTGGATATATCATATATGAGTAATCATATATGATTATGTACTGTAATGTAGGATTAATCATATATGATTATACAGTATGATATCTGATAATTCATATTATTATAATCATATATTATTAATGGTATATGATTAACTGTTATAATAATATGAATTATCAGATATCATACTATATAATCGTATATCATTAATCATATATGATTATACAGTATGATATTTGATAATTCATATTATTAGAATACATAATTATATATAATTCATCATATATGATTATACAGTATGATATCTGATAATTCATATTATTATAATCATATATGATTAATCATATATGATTAACTATTCTAATAATATGAATTATCAGATATCATACTATATAATCATATATGATTATATACTATGATATACGATAATACAATATATAATCATATATGATTAATCATATTTGATTAAGTATTCTAATAATATGAATTATCAGATATCATACTGTATAATCATATATGATTATACAGTATGATATCTGATAATTCATATATTAGAATAGTTAATCATATATTATTAATCATATATGATTATACAGTATGATATCTAATAATTCATATTATTATAATCATATATGATTAACAATTATAATAATATGAATTATTAGATATCATACTATATAATCATATACTGTATTATCATATATCATAATATATGATCATATATGATTATACATTATGGTATCTGATAATTCATATTCTTACAATACTTAATCATATATGATTAATCATATATGATTATACAGTATGATATCCAATAATTAATATTATTAGAATACTTAATCATATATGATTATATAGTTTTATTTTTATTATACCTTTGCTTGTAGTTTTTTTATTATGTGCCACATGCATAGTCTGTGTCTTGAATTTGGTAAGACAGATTCCACTGCTTGTTTTATTGCTTGATCTTGATCAGTTAGAACAATTTTTGGTGCTTTCCCTTCATGAGCTCTAAGAAAAGCTTTAATTAGCCATTCATACGACTCAATTGTCTCTCTACTCAGCAACCCAACGCCAACAGTAACTGATTTCTTGTGGTGGTCAACTGCTGTGAATGGAACAAATACCATTTTATTAATAGTATGTTTAAATTTAATTGTATAATTTTTTTTATTTTAATCATAAATGTATAAATTATGTAAAGCATATACATTAACTTACTTGTTTGTTCTAAAAGTTGCATCAAAAGATATAACTTCTCCAAACTCTGTATAAAAAGCATTTTCTCTTTCATCTGTCCAAAACATAGCAGCCAACATATCTCCATCACGTAGGAACTCAAATGAATAATTTGGGTAATGATCTCTACGATCATTCATGTTGTTTATCATTATTTGAGCATCCTTGTAACATAAGATTCTATTTACTCATCTCCTCAAGTTTTTGTAGTCTGTTACCTTTGCCCCTACATATTCATATCCTCCTTTCAAAACTGCTCGTATTTTGTGAGCCATTGTTCGACCAATTTTAGCTTTTGATGCACGTACTACAAACTCTTTTTCAGAATATGACATCTTTCTTGCCTTTTTCGTATAAGATCTTTCATCAATACTTTCCAGTGGGTGGTTGTGCAATTCAAAGAATTTCTTAACTTTGTAATTCGTTGTTCCATAAACATTTTCAAATATAATCTTTGCTATACACCCAGTAATTATCTTGTTTGAATTTGGTTTCCTCTTGATAGAACTTGTAGCCAACGTATCACAAGGTTTTGGTTTATCCTTGCCACCCCTATTGCATATAACATATTTTTCTTTTATTATTTGGCTATTGTATTTTGATTGGCTACTCAGTCTTGTTTGAAAACCTACCATTTATGCATAATCAGTATACATTTTTACTGCCAAATTTAATGATTTGAAAACAATGTTTACATCTGGTACAAATTCAGTAGGGACATCTGGTTTATATTCAGATTCTTCAATTATGTTACTGCAACATGATTCATTTGTTGAATTGGAACTTTCACCTGATAAAAGAAGAGAATGTCAAATATGTTATTATATAATTTTATGCTGTAATAATCATATGTGATTAACAATATGTATTTATATAGTGTAATATATTATTCATTATATTTTAGTATGAAAAATCATATATGATTATAGATATTAATATATTATTAGATGTTAAATCATATGTGTTTGTTCATTGTCTTATATGATTAATCATATACTGTACTGTGTACTCATAAATGATTATACGTATTAATTTATAGGTAATCATACTTAATACTGTTTAATCATCTATGATTAATCATATGTATTTGTAGTTTGTAATATATGATTAATCATATTTTATGATGTATAATCATATATGATTATTCATCCTAATATAAGATTAATATATATTTCAATTTGAAAACATATATGATAAATCAGAATTACAAACTATAAATACATATGAATAATCATATATGATTATTCATGCTAATATAATCATATTTTATGATGTATAATCATATTTTTTTGTACAATGTCTTATATGATTAATCATATATTATAGTATTTAATATATAATTAATCATATATTTAGATCTATTAACACATATGATAAATCATATGTTTTTTTTAAATTGTTATATACAATTAATCAAATGTTAGTATGTATAATCGTATATGATTATACACCGTAATATATAATTAATCGTAATTTATATTGTATAATAAAAAAATCAGAATGAAGTGTAGAAATTGTAATGTAATATGTCGTATTAAAACGAATTATTTGTACCTTCAATACGAATCGTATTTTGAAGTTGTTCAGAAGTCAAAGAAATTGAATCGATTTGTTCGTTGTTACGAGATGAATTGATTTCAGCTACAATAGTATCAGTTGCGATCGACTCGTCAATTTCTTTTGAATTCGACATCATTTATGAAAATTGATTTTGATTCAATTTTCAAATGTTATCTTGAATTGCGTTGATGAATGAGATGGTGCTTGTTTCTTCGATTTGAGGATTATGTCTCGTATTTATGAAGATATGAACTGATGCTCTGTTTCGATCGTTTTTTTCGATTTGAAGATTGCGATTAATTTGATAACAGATTCAGTAAAAATAGGAACTTTATGATGATATTGAATGATTTTTGAAGATTGAATGATACAATTACGTGATTGATACTGAGAATCGATGATTTAATGATAAATGATTTTTAGAGAAGGAAGGTGTCCGCTTTCTAAGCATTAAGTTGAAATTTATTATTATACCCCTGCATCATTTAACAATTGGTTGATGTTTAATCTCATAATCTCTAATTTTTTATTAATCTCAAGGAACCATCCCATATATATATATATATATATATATATATATATATATATATATATATATATATATATATTACAAAGGGTGTTTGACGAATAAATTCCAATGACATGCATTTGCTGAATGTCTATGATTCCCATATGCAACACTAAATGACAAGAAAGGCGTCAGTAGCGAACAGCCATCCCAAATCACGTGCGTTTAATTATAATATTGAATATCTAGAACAACAGTGCTTCTAACTCACCACTTACAAGTTATGAGAAAGGCCTCAGCCCTCAGCAGATCTAGAACCTCCACACAACGATCAAAACCCAAAAATGGAAGTCGACGAGCGAAATGCTACAGTACACTCCCCGTCGCCGGTAGCCGAAGTTGTGGTGGTGATGGTGCCATTCGTAGCTCAGGGCCATCTCAACCAGCTCATACACCTTTCCCGCCTTATATCCACCTACAAAATCCCCGTCCATTTCGTAACCACCACCACCCACATCCGCCAAGTGCGCTCCCGCTTCCACGATTTCATTTCACGCTCCGCCGCTTCCAACCTCATCCACTTCCACGCTCTCCCAACTCCTCCCTTCACTTCTCCTCATCCCAACCCGTCCAGCCGGTTTCCGTCTCACCTACAACCCGCTTTCGAATCAAGTCTCCATCTCCGCCGCCCAGTCGCCGACCTCATATTATCTCTCTCTAGCTCCACAACGAGAGTCGCTGTCATCCATGATTTTATGATGTCCTACGTCGTTCAAGACGTGAAAGCGATACCAAATGCCGAGACTTACATCTTCAGACCCCTATCCGCTTTCCATACCTTCTGGCTAACCTGGGAGAGATTGAGCAGACCCTTCCCGGTGGACCCGGGAATGCTAAAACGGCTCCCGTCTGCAGATGGATCTTTGTCGCCGGAGTTTAAAGAATTCGTTAAACAACAGTTACCCCATGTCGGTTATCACGTCGGAGAGTTATACGACTCATCAAGAGCCATCGAAGGTGAATATCTTGAATATTTAGAGAGAGAAGAGCTGAACGACTATAAGAAGCTTTGGGCAATAGGGCCGTTTAATCATGCTGACAGAACATCTTTTACCGTTTCCAAAAACCATCACAAATGCTTGCAATGGCTGGACCTACAGCCTCCTACCTCCGTCGTATATGTGTCTTTTGGGACAACAACAACCTTCACTGACGAACAAATTACAGAGCTTGCCATTGGGTTAGAGAGAAGCCAGCAGAGGTTTATCTGGGTGGTTCGAGCGGCGGACAAAGGGGATGTGTTTGAGGATGAAGCTAAAATGGCGGATTTGCCGGAAGGGTTTGAAGAGAGGGTGGAAGGGCGGGGATTGGTGGTGCGGGGGTGGGCACCGCAGACGGAGATTTTGGGTCATGTTGCAACCGGTGGGTTCATGACTCATTGTGGGTGGAACTCCTGTACAGAGAGTATATCAAATGGCGTGCCAATGGCTACTTGGCCAATGCATTCTGATCAGCCACGTAACGCGTTTTTGATGACTGATGTTCTTAGAATTGGATTGGTGGTGAAAAATTGGGAACATAGAGATGAGTTGGTGACGTCGGTGGTGGTGGAAGATGTTATTAGGAGATTAATGGATTCGAAGGAAGGGGAGGACGTGAGGGAGAGAGCGGTGGAATTGGCGGACACAGTGAAGAAGTCGGTGGTGGAGGGTGGTGAATCTAGTAAGGAGACTGATTCGTTCATTTCCTACATAAGCAGGCATGGATAGCAATAGGTCCAAATGATTTCTTCTATGTTTCATGTAATTCTCTTATGCATCCAATATATATTGGTAACTCATTCATATGCTTAATTATTTCTCACTGTGTTGTTTCAATCTTTTGATTGTTTTGAGAACACTGTTTTATTCATACTCCCACGACATTCTTGATACTTTTTTCATATATACTATAGAACATATGTGAATAAAGGCCTTTATTTTTTTTTTTGAAAATCATTCCCGACGGAACTTGTGCCGACGACATGTCGTCGGTATAGGGGTACGTACCTATCCTGATGACAATTTCCACCTATGGTGACAATGCTATGCCGACGAATCTGTGTCGACGACATGTCTTCAATATAGCCTATCCCGACGACATGTCGTCGGCATAGGGTTAAAAAGTGTCGTCGGCACAGGAGTGTTATTCTTGTATTGAGGATAGCTTGGATGAGTTGGAAAAAAATGTTGTCTAGCAAAGAAGTTGGGGGGTCTTGTTGTCGGTGGCTTGTTTTTGTAAGTGGTTCTCTATAAATGGAGATAGAGGCGTCTACAAGTTCAAGATGATCAAACTTTATAAGTTCTGGTTGTAAAATAAACTCATAGAACAGATGAGTGTTTTTTGGGCAACTGATGATTGGAAGTTCAGTCCTATAGTACTCATAGTGGAGAGCTCTTGTGCAATGGAAAGAAATGGTTTGAATCTTAGTTATTTCTCCTCTTAAAGGTGAGAAAGGAAAAGAAAAAAAAAACTAAGTTTTTGGGAAGATATTTATAATCTTCCGGTTAAAAACAAACTTTAAATTTTCGCTCTTGAGATGAACAAATCGGCTTCGATTTACAATGGAGTTTCGACTCCTTGTTAGCATTCATTCTTGTGTAGCCAACATAAAGGAAGAGGAGCATTGGTGTGAACTGTGAAATGGATAACTTACTTTATTTTTTTGCCATCTCAGATCACATGTTAGATGGATGAATTTAGATTTAATGGGTACTTTCTCGATCTCTACGGTTTAGACTGATCGACTCCATGACACTAGTTAATAGTTATCATAGATCGTTATGGCCTGTGATCATTTGGCAGATCATTGTCCTCCACTAGCCTAACTACAAGAGATTTTAAATCGTATCTTGCCGTATTCGTTTTATCTTCTACCAAATCTTTTGATCTCTTGATCTCAATGATGTTAAGCAGCTCTTGATCGTAGCAATCATGCCTTCGAAGGTACATTTTTTTTCATTCGGGGTCTTACCTTGGGGATAGACGATGGACCCAATTTTTGAAAGAAAATTTCATCAAATAAAAGGAGTTTACATTTGTGACATCTCTTGACACCCTTAGTTTTAATAGGGGTATTGCCTCATGATTTTATTGGTCCTAGGTAGACTCGAGCCGTCGTGCAATTTGGTTATGGAGAATATTTTGTAGTTCTATGAAATGAACTTTTTGTTTTTATTAAGTTGAACATTTTGGGTTAGAAATTACGTTTAAAAAATTGCTTATAAGTTTAATCAATAAACCTTATTGATAGAGGTTTGGATGTTAACCAAGTTGTTTATCATATTTGTGATGCTCATAATGAAATAATGGATCATATTTTTAGTACTTGCAAGGTTGGGGCTTCTATTTGGTGCCTTATAGTTACTTACTCGGGTTTCGATAATCTAAATGTCGGTTCAGTCTTCTTAGATTTTGTGACTTGGGTGGATAAACTGATACTCAACTTTATATATAGAAAGAAAATGCTTCGATACAATTATTAATACAGCATTTTGAATTATATGGAGCTATGTTAACAAAATTATTTTTGGAAAAATCAAGATGTGGAAAGCGGATTTGTTTGATAGAAACGTCACTCATGTTTTTTTGTAGGCCTGACAATACTCAACACGACGTGAAATAAACGGGTTTGAGTTGAATTTTTCAACCCGTCAACCCGATTATTAAACAGGTCATATATGGATTTCTCAAAAATATACGGGTTGACCCGTCAACCCGTTTAGAATTTTAATAAAAAAATTCTATATTTTTTAAATGTATTAAGTATTATACACTATATAGTTTATACTTTATACTAGGATAGGATACCCGATACCATTGACCATTTGACATTTGGCGTTTTTCCTAAATAATCTCAGTATCTCACAAACAAAATCGAATAAGCCCTCTCTCGCTCTCTCATCTATGATGAACGACAGAACAAACTCACGAAGAACGGCAACATGAATTATTGAATCATTATCGAACAACTTCGATGCTTGAACGTGAACGACGGACGCACAACACAGTAGACAATCGATTTGCTGCAATCCAACCTACGAACACGAACCCAAATCTGACCCACGAACCCGCCAAGCTTTAAACTAGTATAAATAAGTGGGTTGACGGGTCATATATAAATTTATGTTCCAAACCCACCAACTCGTGACCTGTATAGTTAAATGGGTCGTGTTTGGGTTGGTATATATTGACCCGCCAACCCGAACACGACACGATTGTCAGAGCTAGTTTTTTGGGTCTTTAATAGAAGTTGTAAGAGTAAGATTAATTTGGTTTGAATGGTTGCATAACCTTTCTTTTATTATATCTAATATATAATGTTTGTTTTTTTTTCTCGTATCTTGTTTGGTTTTTATATAAGATATTTTGTTTGAAAAAAATAACAATAGTCCAAAAACAAAGTAAGGGACGATATAAGAATATAAACATAATTAAAAAAAAATCAATTTCAACGTTATCCTTCCAACCAAACAGTAAAAGACATCTACCTTCTCTAATAAACAAAACTCATTTTTGCCACGTGTCCTTATTCTACCTTGCCACTTTGCCACTTGTCATCTTCTTAAAAATTCCTATAATTCCGATTTAATTAAAATCATTCAAAAAAAATCATAATTATTCGATATCAAGTATATCATTGTAGTTCATTAAAAGTGACATTTCAAAGTACATTGATATTAACCAAATATGTTAATAATCAAATACAAACTATGTTGCCATAAAATTAAATTTCATTACTAATTGTATAGTTTAACCAAGTAGAATGTTGTTTGTTGTATGATTGGAGAAAAAAAAAGAATGAAAGTTCGTTGCTATTCGTTGGTATGACTACGGATAAAAAAATAAAATTGTTATCATATTTGTGTTATGAAAGCATGTAAACAACAGGAAAAAAAAAGAGGTCAAATTGAGAAAAAATGACAAAACATGGTCAAAATAAATTAGTAAAACTGATGAATTTGACAAAAATTGTCAAAAATGGTCAATTTTTGTTTAAGTGGTACAAATTTGAAAAAAAAATAAAAAAAACGGCAATAAATTGACCAAATTGGACAAAAAGGGCAAAATGGTCATTTTTAATAAAAAAAAAATCAATTTAAACATTTTTTTCAAAACGAAAGTACAGTGTTTGTTTCTTTAAATATAAAATCCTTTTTATAACACCTAACTTTCAAAGTTATCCCAATACAACATTCTATTTCGTATTTTCTGGACACATTTGCCCTTCATTAAAAGGGGCATTTCAAAGTACATTAATCAAATATGTTCATAATCAAATACAAAGTATGTTGCCATGAAATTAAATTTCATTACCAATTGTATAGTTTAACCAAGTAGAATGTTGTTTGTTGTATGATTGGAGAAAAATAATAATGATAGTTCGTTGCTATTCGTTGGTATGACTACGGATACCAAAATAAAATTGTCATCATATTTGTGTTATGAAATCATGTAAACAACATAAATTTTAAGTATTAAATTTTATGCCTTTTTTAAAATTATCAAGTATATCATTGTATTTCATTAAAAGTATGACTACGGATACCTAAATGTTAAATATGAAATTTTATAACTTTTTAAAAAGTTTAATTTTGTAATTATCTTTTCCAGAGCTGATTTTTATTTATTTATTTATTTATTTTTTATGTTAATAGCTATGATTCAGTTACTATGCTTCTCCAAAGACTAAGGGGCCGTTTGTTTTGTTTGATTCCTAAGGAATTTAATGGAATTGGAAACTAAAATCCAATACAAAATGTGTTTGGTTTACAAAAGGAATGGAATATAATTTCTATAATTACTTTATAATTCCCTATATGAAAGATTTTCAATTCATTCCCCATGCATCAAGAATCTACATTCACTTGCTTATTTTTTTTTCGGATTGCACAATTATCCTCCCATGTAAGATTTTGGTAGCAAATATCATCTATGTGTAAATGACTTGTTGCTTTATATTATTATATAATAAATGACTTGTTGCTTTATATTATTATATATAATAATTTTATTTCAATTTAAAAAATATTTTTATTATTTGATTGTGTTCAACGAAATGTTAATTATTTTTTTAATTTATATTTTATAGAATAGTTTAATAAAAGATATTGTAACTAAATAAAATTTTGTCTTCTTTATTAAAAAATATAAAGGTATTTCTGTCATATTATAACATTTATTTTCTAATCATACATCATACATCATACATACTTATAAAGCTAACATTTTTTTTTTAATCTCATGCATTTGAAACCCCCTTTTTTAACTTCCTCAAACCACATTCATTTGAAACTCCCTTTTTTAACTAATGCAACTCAAAAGTTTTCTTAATTATGATTTAACACTCAAAAGTTTTATAACTTATATTATGTTTAATTAGCATTTAGTGAAAAGTTTACTATAAACAGGTCAATCTTTTGGGAAGACATGCATACAAATCATATACAAATTTAAGAAAAAAAAACAAACTTAAAGGTTTTTGTGTTGGGTGAGGTCTTATGACTACTTTTGGAGATATGCTATTATATTAGACCTTTTAATTTGTAAGTTTGTTATACTAATTCGTTTTTATATTTTCTTTGTTTTTGGATTATTGTAATAAAGTCGTTGTATATTGTGGTTTAATCGTTAATATATTGATCATTGTCGAAAATATTTAATTAAATATTTTAAATATGTTTTTTTTTGTTTTGTAATTGTACCATTTCAAAAAGATAATTAATTAAAACTCATACATATGTTATACTTTCCATCTCTCTCTCTCTCTCTCTCTCTCTATATATATATATATATATATATATATATATATATATATATATATATATATATATATATATATAATAATAATAATAATAGAGGTCAAAACACTTCAACCATAATTCATTTAAAATCTAATATTTCAAATGCTTTTTAATAATGATTGTAAAAATTTCAACATGTGTTACTTAATTGATTGGTTAATAAAAATATTAATGTTTTGAAACTCCTAACTCTTAAACTTATATTATTTAATTTGTTAGTTAACTAAAATATTTTTCCTACATAAAGATAACATTTTTATGTTTGGTTACTCATATTTTTTTATGTAATTAGAAAACAATGTGTACATAGAATGACTACTTCAATTTCACATAGGAATCGATACCACTAGACATGTATGTTGTCTTTAACCGGTGGTAGGAGATCCACATATCATTTTTAATTATTTATAGTAATGCTTAGTAATATCTATTTTATATTCCTATTCACCTTAGTTTTTTAGGTACAAATTACGGAAGAGGATTTTCGGCGCACCAACATAAAGTCAAACGTACGCCTTGCAAAATATGTAATTAAAATTAAATATCATATTTACTAATCGACTTATTTTAAAACTTTTGATGACATTTATGTATAATGATATATTTTGTATGACTTCATTCTAAATTTCAATGTTTAATATTTGAAAGTTCATATATGAAACATTGGATGTTTTGGTGTAATATAAATAGTGTAATACAAAGTTTATTAGTTCAATATTGTTTATTAATAGCTCATTCAAAACAACTTATTTGTTATTTTATCCAAAAAAATATTATCGGACATAAGAAAAGTAGATTATATTAATGTTATACAAAAACTTATAATATATATTAGATAGTATCAAAATATAAATTGATGGATTTTTATGTTATTTGATAATTCGGTTAATGCCCAAAACATGACTAAAAACATAAATTTCAATATATTTCTATTTTTTCCCATAATTGTTTTAACCACTTAAATGCATTTTTGCGCAACGCGCGATGTTACACCTAGTTTCTTTGTAAAATCAACAAACCAATCAAAAAACAGATTCCATTCCTTGTCCTTCAGACGCATTTCAACTTCTAGTACATTCAAATTCTAATTCCTTTGGATTCCAATTCTTTGGACAAATTTCATTCCTTCAAAAAACATTCTGCGAAACAAACGCCCCCTAAAAATCTCATCTCAAAATATCAATCGGCGATTTCAAATAACATGATAAAACACCAAGCGGGAAATACATTATAAAACGAAAATTTCAGATTCTGTAATTTCAATTTTACGCACATAAACACAAAAAATTCAAATTTCGATTTTCAACTACAAGCATATAAACAATTTAATAAATACTTAATCTGGAATAGGGAAAACCAATTATCTATGCATCTTCTGCAAAAAACGAAAATTTTAGATTTTACCTTTATTCATCTTCTTCAGACGCCTTTCAGAATCAGATGACAAGGAAGCCATTATTTCTTCAAAAGCTTTTCTCCGGATTTTGACCTCCATCCAGGTGTCTTTCTTCTCTACTCTCTAATAACAAATTTTATCTCTATTCATTCCATATTTAACAACAAAGTCGGCACCCAGGTTGAAAACCATGTGCGAAATCGTATGCTTTTCACCAAAAATCCGAAATTTTGAATACCAAAATCATGAAATCGCAACCTGTGAGATTCGACTTATGTGACACGCTGATGAAATCTGAAGTAAAAACGTTGAGAACATATCTTTGAATCGCATATTTGGAACTTGTGCCCTTTGTATTTTGTAAATCAAACCTATTCCTTGAGTTTGTACGATCGTAGAATATTAATCCTTTATTTGGATAATAAAAAAAATACTGCCTTTTAGGTTAGAGTAGATTAGGGTCAAATTTGTAAATTGAAATAAATATATAACTTCATACATACATACTTATAAAGCTAGCATTTTTTCTTGAATCTCATTCATTTGAAACCCCATTTTTTAACTTCCTCAAACCACATTCATTTGAAACTCCCTTTTTTTAACTAATGCAGCTCAAAAGTTTTCTTAATTATGATTTAACACTCAAAAGTTTTATAACTTATATTATGTTTAATTAGCATTTAGTGAAAAGTTTACTATAAAAATGTCAATCTTTTAGGAAGACATGCATACAAATCATATACAAATTTAAGAAAGAAAACAAACTTAAAGGTTTTTGTGTTGGGTTGAGGTCTTATGACCACTTTTGGAGATATGCTATTATATTAGACCTTTTAATTTGTAAGTTTGTTATACTAATTCGTTTTTATATCTTCTTTGTTTTTGGATTATTGTAATACAGTCGTTGTATATTGTGGTTTAATCGTTAATATATTGATCATTGTCGAAAATATTTAATTAAATATTTTAAATATGTTTTTTTTGTTTTGTAATTGTATCATTTCAAAAAGATAATTAATTAAAACTCATACATATGTTATACTTTCCATCTCTCTCTCTCTCTCTTATATATATATATATATATATATATATATATATATATATATATATATATATATATATATCTATAGGGAAGGGTTATTTGGAAAACAAAAAAACCCTAAAAATCATAAAAATGTATAAAAAAAAACACTTAGAGATCACAAAACTTTTTTTTGAAAAAATCGCAGCTTTCTATACAAATTCGCTGAAAAAAATTTTGAAATTTTTTTTTTTTTTTATAAAAAAAAATTGATTTTTTTTTCGGCGAATTTGTATAGAAAGCTGCGATTTTTTCAAAAAAAAAATCAAAAAAAAAGTTTTGTGATCTCTAAGTATTTTTTTAATGCATTTTTATGATTTTTAGGGTTTTTTGTTTTCCATAGAACCTAAACCTATATATATATATATATATATATATATATATATATATATATATATATATATATATATATATATATATATATTATAATAGAGGTCAAAACACTTCAACCAAAATTCATTTAAAATCTAATATTTCAAATGCTTTTTAATAATGATTGTAAAAATTTCAACATGTGTTACTTAATTGATTGGTTAATAAAAATATTAATGTTTTGAAACTCCTAACTCTTAAACATATATTATTTAATTTGTTAGTTAACTAAAATATTTTTGCTACATAAAGATAACATTTTTATGTTTGGTTACTCATATTTGTTTATGTAATTAGAAAACAATGTGTACATAGAATGACTACTTCAATTTCACATAGGAATCGATACCACTAGAAATGTATGTTGTCTTTAATCGGTGGTAGGAGATCCACATATCCTTTTTAATTATTTATATTAATGCTTAGTAATATCTATTTTATATTCTTATTCACCTTAATTTTTTAGGTACAAATTACGGAAGAGGATTTTCGGTGCACCAACATAAAGTCAAACGTACGTCTTGCAAAATATGTAATTAAAATTAAATATCATATTTACTAATCGACTTATTTTAAAACTCTTGATGACATTTATATATAATGATATATTTTGTATGACTCATTCTAAACCTTGGATGTTTTGGTGTAATATAAATAGTGTAATACAAAGTTTATTAGTTCAATATTGTTTATTAATAGCTCATTCAAAACAACTTATTTGTTATTTTATCCAAAAAAATATTATCGGACATAAGAAAAGTAGATTATGTTAATGTTATACAAAAACTTATAATATAGTGGGAACCACGGTTATAAAATTAATTAAACTTTTATAATAAAAATTTATAATTATTAATCAGTTATTTTAAATAAGTCATTTTAAATAAAATATTAATTAAGAAATATATAAAAATTTTAGATTTATTATAACTTCAAATTTAACATATAATTAGAAAATGTAAATTTGAATTTTGAAATGAGTTGCCTAATATATCTACATGACACATGACATAATATTAATGAGGAGTTGTATTAGAGTGAAACTTGGCAAAATGAGATTAAAACTATTCATTTATTAGAATAGGGATATAATATGTAATTTGATATTTATGTTTTTTGTTATTTCTTTATAAATATATTAAATTAATACATTCAAACATGTCAAGTTCATAAGTGTTATTTGGGTGATTTCAATATCAAGAATAATAAATTGAATTTTTATGTATTATTTAATATGTGGAACATTTGTTTCCATTGTCTTGACTCATGAACAGTAACTATTAAACCTTTTTACCAAAGTGTTTTTTCAAGAATGAGTTTATTTGATTGTGATTATTTAACTCTCCATATATTCTTATAACATCTTTGCAAATATATATCATCTTTTTTAACATTTAATTAATACTTTTTTTGCAGATTCAAAGAAAAATATGGACTACAGTCATGCTAAAGAAAAGAGAAAACTTAGAAAATTATATTTGGATAAAAAAAATCCAAAAAAAATTCTTCTACGTCAGCACCTCAGAATTCATCAACCATACATGTTTTAAACATGAAAGAGAATGGTGATAGTATCAATTTCGTTTTTTATCCAACTTTTACTATTTTCGAGATTAATATATGATAATGTAGACATCTTTTAAAATTTTATAATTTCAATTGTATCAATGGTCTCTACTTGCGAGTTATTCATAAATTTAATTAAATATAATATATTGTTTAATGATATTTATAGATGTTATGATTAATTAACATTAAAAGTTATTTGCTTAAGATTTTAATTTCTATTATTGTAATTATTTAAAATATCAAACATTGTGTTTTTTTAAAGGTAACATTATAATTTTTGTATATAAAATTATTTTTAACTATTCTTATTGTAAATTATTTTAAAATAACGTATTTGAAAACTCTTAATTATTTTAATTTGGTTTCATAATTTTAACTTTTTTAAAATTTATTTGATGAATATTGTTATTTCTTTGATTGTAACTATTTAAAACAACCAACATTGTTTTTGTTTTTAATGATAACATAATAATTTTTTATATAATATTAGTTTTAACTATTCTTATTGTAAATTATTTTTAAGCTATTTATTTGAAAATTCTTAATGATTATAAAATATAGATTCATGGTTTTTTATATAATACTAGGCGAATACCCGCGGAACGCAGAAACACCTATATAGTTGAAATCTTTACAAATATATGTTTTTGTAAATATAACAATAACGTTGTTGTTAAATTTGATATAATAATTCGTATACTAAATTGATATAATATATTGATTATTTTGAATTATATGATAATATATACATCTATTATAACTGCATAATCTCAACCGTTTGAGTAACGTATACCCGCGAGTTACTCATGAATAATATTAAATATAATATATGGTTTAATGTAATTTATAGTTGTTGTTATTGTTAATTAATTTTTTAAAATTTATTTGTTTAACGTTTTAATTTCTATCATTATAATTATTTAAAACATCAGACATTGTTTTTTGATTTTAAAGGTAACAATGTAATCATTTATATAGAGTTATTTTTAACTATTGTTATTGTAAGTTATTTTAAGCTACTTATTTGAAAACTTTTAACGATTATACAAATATCTTTAGGAAATATTTTAGTTAAACTGATATTATAATTTAGTTTTTGCATTTAGCACTACAATTTATCACTTTTAACTATTCACAAAATATTCATTGGGTTTTTTAAGTAGAACTGAAATTTATATTTAAGTTGACACTGTAATGTTATATTTATATTAACAGTTTAAGTATTTTGTCTAAACTGTTTAAAAGTTGTAGCTTTAAATTGATAATGGTTTACATACAACAACATCTTAATCTAATAAATTAAGTATAATCTGTTAAAAATTAAAGACATAACTTTATAAGTAGAAGTAAATATGTTATTTTAATATTGAAATTTAGTTTATATATGATTACACTTTCGGTTTGATATTTATTTAACCTTATGAACCAACTTATAATCATTATTAGAAAGACACTACAATTTATCACTTTTAACTATTTACAAAATATTATTTGGGTTATTTAAGTTAAACTAAAATTTATAATTAAGTTGATCCTGTAACATTATATTTAAATTTATAATTTAAGTATTTTATACAAATTGTTCAAAAGTTATAGCTTTAAAATGATAATGGTTTACACCCAAAAATATATTAAAACTAATAAATTAAGTATAATATGTTAAAAGTTAAAAAAACATAACTTTATAAGTAGAAGTAAAGATATTCTTTTAATATTGAAATTTAGTTTGTATATGATTACACTTTATGTTTGATATTTATTTAATCTTATTAACCAACTTATAACAATTATTAGGAAGAAATTGAAAAGTCATGGGAGTTTCAAATGAATATGGTGAACGGAAAAATGCATGGAAGTTTCAAATGAATGTGGTGAAATGAAAAATGCTAGCTTTGTAAGATACTAGTCGAATCCACACGCGTTGCGCGTGAATATAATCATTTAATTAAAATAGTAACATTTAACAAATTGTGATTTAATATTTATGCATGAAAAACCAATGAAAATAGCAAAACAAACTCTATAGTTACCATATTAGTTTTATCAAAAATACAATGCTATCGTACAAAACTCATGTTATCAAAACGCATTCAAGTATACCAAAACATAAAAATATAACTAACAATTTACGTCAAATACATCAGTGCTATATTTAAGTATTCATCGTCCTTCAAGACTCCATTGATATCATGTAAGAGCTTAATATTACCGATTACCAGCATAAAAAGAAACATGAACATTATGATTGGAATCGATTTCATGGTGATATATTATCGCACGTATAATTTCTGTTTCATGGAAACCCGTTAATAGAATATATAAAAAGAAAACGGAGGGTCTATTTCATAAAATCGAAATAGTAAAAGGACACATATAGTAATACTGAATCCATTAGCCCTTCCGGAAATATTCCATGAGAACTAGAGAGAGAGAGAGAGTTAGTTAGTTGTTTTGTTGTACACATATTTCCCTAAAAAGAGAGGGCTCTTGTTCACGTCTTTGGATGATCCATTAAATGGTACAATAATTTGAAGAATGGTCTTTTACTATGCCCGTTTTTAATTTAAAATCATTTTGACACTTTTGATTTCATTCGCCAATAATTAGGTTTTTATTTATGCGACTATTTTCTAATTTCAATAATGATGTTCATTTAAAATACAATTTATTTCTTTCTAACGTTATGTAATTTATAAATTGATGTTATTATCATTTAAAATTATTGTTCTTTAGTTTTAAACTACTTATTATTATTAATAAGTTAAATAATAATTTTAAGAAACACTTAATATTACTATTAAAATGTGAAACATACACTAAATAATAAACTGATAAGATAGACAATTTGAATTTCAAAAGAGACTTGCGTGGATAATATGACATATCCATGATTTTTATAATTTGATTTTATGACATATCCATGTGCGAAATCGTATGCTTTTCACCAAAAATCCGAAATTTTGAATACCAAAATCATGAAATCGCAACCTGTGAGATTCGACTTATGTAACACGCCGATGAAATCTGAAGTAAAAACGTTGAGAACATATCTTTGAATCGCATATTTGGAACTTGTGCCCTTTGTATTTTGTAAATCAAACCCATTATTTGAGTTTGTACGATCGTAGAATATTAATCCTTTATTTGGATAATAAAAAAACACTGCCTTTTAGGTTAGAGTAGATTAGGGTCAAATTTGTAAATTGCAATAAATATATAACTTCATACATACTTATAAATCTAGCATTTTTTCTTGAATCTCATGCATTTGAAACCCCCTTTTTTAACTTCATCAAACCACATTCATTTGAAACTCCATTTTTTTAACTAATGCAGCTCAAAAGTTTTCTTAATTATGATTTTTAACACTCAAAAGTTTTATAACTTATATTATGTTTAATTAATATTTAGTGAAAAGTTTACTATAAAAATGCCAATCTTTTGCGAAGACATGCATACAAATCATATACAAATTTAAGAAAGAAAACAAACTTAAAGGTTTTTGTGTTGGGTTGAGGTCTTATGACCACTTTTGGAGATATGCTATTATATTAGACCTTTTAATTTGTAAGTTTGTTATACTAATTCATTTTTATATCTTCTTTGTTTTTGGATTATTGTAATACAGTCGTTGTATATTGTGGTTTAATCGTTAATATATTGATCATTGTCGAAAATATTTAATTAAATATTTTAAATATGTTTTTTTTCTTGTTTTGTAATTGTATCATTTCAAAAAGATAATTAATTAAAACTCATACATATGTTATACTTTCCATCTCTCTCTCTCTCTCTCTCTCTATATATATATATATATATATATATATATATATATATATATAGGAAAGAGTTATTTGGAAAACAAAAAAACCCTAAAAATCATAAAAATGCATAAAAAAATACTTAGAGATCACAAAACTTTTTTTTGAAAAAATCGCAGCTTTCTATACAAATTCGTTGAAAAAAATTTTGAAATTTTTTTTTTATAAATAAAAAAAAATTGATTTTTTTTTTCAGCGAATTTGTATAGAAAGCTGCGATTTTTTCAAAAAAAAATCAAAAAAAGTGTTGTGATCTCTAAGTATTTTTTATGCATTTTTATGATTTTTAGGGTTTTTTTAGGGTTTTTTGTTTTCCATAGAACCTAAACCTATATATATATATATATATATATATATATATATATATATATATATATATATATATTATAATAGAGGTCAAAACACTTCAACCAAAATTCATTTAAAATCTAATATTTCAAATGCTTTTTAATAATGATTGTAAAAATTTTAACATGTGTTACTTAATTGATTGGTTAATAAAAATATTAATGTTTTGAAACTCCTAACTCTTAAACATATATTATTTAATTTGTTAGTTAACTAAAATATTTTTGCTACATAAAGATAACATTTTTATGTTTGGTTACTCATATTTGTTTATGTAATTAGAAAACAATGTGTACATAGAATGACTACTTCAATTTCACATAGGAATCGATACCACTAGAAATGTATGTTGTCTTTAATCGGTGGTAGGAGATCCACATATCATTTTTAATTATTTATATTAATGCTTAGTAATATCTATTTTATATTCTTATTCACCTTAATTTTTTAGGTACAAATTACGGAAGAGGATTTTCGGCGCACCAACATAAAGTCAAACGTACGTCTTGCAAAATATGTAATTAAAATTAAATATCATATTTACTAATCGACTTATTTTAAAACTCTTGATGACATTTATGTATAATGATATATTTTGTATGACTTCATTCTAAATTTCAATGTTTAATATTTGAAAGTTCATATATGAAACCTTGGATGTTTTGGTGTAATATAAATAGTGTAATACAAAGTTTATTAGTTCAATATTGTTTATTAATAGCTCATTCAAAACAACTTATTTGTTATTTTATCCAAAAAAATATTACGGACATAAGAAAAGTAGATTATGTTAATGTTATACAAAAACTTATAATATAGTGGGAACCACGGTTATAAAATTAATTAAACTTTTATAATAAAAATTTATAATTATTAATCAGTTATTTTAAATAAGTCATTTTAAATAAAATATTAATTAAGAAATATATAAAAATTTTAAATTTATTATAACTTCAAATTTAACATATAATTAGAAAATGTAAATTTGAATTTTGAAATGAGTTGCCTAATATATCTACATGACACATGACATAATATCAATGAGGAGTTGTATTAGAGTGAAACTTGGCAAAATGAGATTAAAACTATTCATTTATTAGAATAGGGATATAATATGTAATTTGATATTTATGTTTTTTGTTATTTCTTTATAAATATATTAAATTAATACATTCAAACATGTCAAGTTCATAAGTGTTATTTGGGTGATTTCAATATCGAGAATAATAAATTGAATTTTTATGTATTATTTAATATGTGGAACATTTGTTTCCATTGTCTTGACTCATGAACAGTAACTATTAAACCTTTTTACCAAAGTGTTTTTTCAAGAATGAGTTTATTTGATTGTGATTATTTAACTCTCCATATATTCTTATAACATCTTTGCAAATATATATCATCTTTTTTAACATTTAATTAATACTTTTTTTTGCAGATTCAAAGAAAAATATGGACTACAGTCATGCTAAAGAAAAGAGAAAACTTAGAAAATTATATTTGGATAAAAAAAATCCAAAAAAAATTCTTCTACGTCAGCACCTCAGAATTCATCAACCATACATGTTTTAAACATGAAAGAGAATGGTGATAGTATCAATTTCGTTTTTTATCCAACTTTTACTATTTTCGAGATTAATATATGAACGAATTAGATATCAATCTCTTAAAACGATTGATAAATCTTTTTAAGTATCTTGAAACATTTTGAATTTTTCATTATATTTTGAATACATTTTATTGTGATTTTTTTATCGTGTTCATTACTTTTGTTTTATATAACGAATGGACATGTATTATAATTATGCTAGAGAGAGAAGAAAGATTAGAAAGTTATATTTGGATAATAGAAAATCCAAAAGAGTGTCCACCGCATCAACTGTTCAAAGTCCAAATAATTCTCATGTTTTTAACATGCACACTGATGGTAATCGTTTTCCATTCCTTATAAATATATTTTTTTTTTCTTTTCATACCTTCATTTCTTATAAATAATTATATATTTTTTTAACATATGTTTATATTGTATAACAGAAATGTGCAATCCTTCTGGACAGTTGCTACCTTCAAACAACTCAAAAAATGTTGGTAACGAAAATACAAGCAACTATAAATCATTTTCATATCAACAAAGAAGCTTACAATCTCCTTCTTCAATTTGAAATGTTAGAACATCATTATCTAACATTTCCAATGGTATGAGTAATTTTCTACCACCTATTATTAATGTCATTCACTAATGTATAAAAATTCTAACAAAAATTATACTATCTAATTATTCTATCATTTTTTACAGGCGTATATAATTCTTATAATAACATCCAAACACCAATATCAAATAACAGACATTACTCTTTTTTTCCAATGACATGCAATCCATCAACTCATCGACTATAATTCAACCTTCTTCTTCTGTGAATTTAACAAGACGAACCCAGAGATTAAAAAGCAAGCCTACCAACATATCTGCAATTCCTATGTTTGACTTGACAATAGATGAAGAAGTTAATGATCAACATACACATGCAAACATAGCTAAAGGTGTATCAAAAGGTAACCATCACAAAAAAAATTATTTGAATTTATTATTATCTTAAATTTATGGAATTGTTACAGCTACATAGATAGTTATATTTGACATTGATTTTTTTAACAGATTACATTGATCATGGTGACCAGAATGTTGTATGTCAAATATGTAATGCAAAGTTATGGACGGATGAATCTATTAGAGGAAAAGATAAACATAATACAAGTTTTTCACTATATTGTGGTTATGGCAAGGTTGAGTTGCCAGATTCTAAAGAAGCGCCGCCAACTTACCTAAATCTTTATCGTTCAACAGATTCTAAATCCAAATACTTCATTAATAACATTCGTCGTTACAATTCAATGTTTCCGTTTACCTCAATGGGTGGGAAAGTTTATGCATCCATTAATATTGGAAAAGCTCCATACATATTCAGACTTGGCGGTCAAAATTATCATAGAATTGGAAGTCTATTACCCTCAAATGGATCTAAACCAAAATTCTCTCAGTTATACATATATGACACTGACAATGAGGAGTCAAATAGGCAAACAATTTTTAGGTACATATTCACACATATCAAAATTATTTTATGTTTTTTTCATTATTTTTCATTACAACTATTAACTTTTAAATTTCACTTTATTTCCAGTCGACAAGAAGATGCATCTACATCAACTTATGATTCAATTGATCTTCAAATTATACACGATTTGAAGCTTATGTTGGATTCGAATAATGTGTTGGTTCAGTCTTATAGGATGGTAAGAGATTGTTTCCAAGACAATCCTCACATTGACCTTAAGTTACGCCTTATTGGAAAAAGGATACAAGATGGAAGGACATATAACTTACCGTCTGCATATGAGGTTGCCGCTCTAATTGTTGGAGACATTGATGATTCTTTTCAAAATAGAGATATCATTGTACAAAATTCATCGGGATCTCTTGAACGTATTAGTGAATTACATCCTTCTTATCTCGCTCTTCAGTATCCACTACTCTTTCCATATGGTGATGAGGGTATATAGTAGACATCCTTCATCGAGGTCTAACAAGTTCAAGCAGCAGCAAGCGGCCTAACTGTACAATGAGAGAATTTTTTGCTTACAAAATTCAAGATAGGGTTAATAGCTTCTCATTAATTCTTAATTCAAGAAGGCTTTTCCAACAATTTTTGGTTGATGCTTATACAATGATCGAAAGCGAGAGACTTTTTTTCGTACAGAAAAAACAAAAAAATCTTAGATGTGCATCCTACGAACATCTTCGAAACGTACAAGATCAGGGGAAGACAACTTTTTCCAACACTTGACAACGTGTTATATTACCTTCTTCTTTTACTGGTGGTGTACGTTACATGCAGCAGAACTATTTAGATGCTATGTCCCTTTGTAAATGGTTTGGATATCTAGATTTTTTTTATAACTATAACATGCAATCCAAAATGGCCTGAAATCAAAAGGTTTCTTAAATACATAAATCTCAAACCTGAAGACAGGCCAGATATCCTGTGTAGGATATTTAAAATAAAGCTTGATGCAATGATTAAAGACTTGCGAGAGAAAAACTTATTCGGAAAAGTTCAAGGAGGTATGTTTGATTTTAAAATTTCAATTTTACCATCTTCATATTTATAGTATAAATACTATCATACCTAACAAAATTATTACATTACATTTATTATTTTATATTTATTATCTATTTACATTAACTTTACAGCTTGTAAAAGGTAGTCATACCATAATTAGTGCCATAGAGTTCTTTGAAATTGTCTGAGCCCAAAACTTTAATTGATGAAGGTACTTTTAAAACATTTCTTGGAATTTGAAGCTTTGAAAATGATTCTTATGAAGTAAAAATTCTTTCTTTATGTTGTATTAAAAGCTTTGCAGAAATTGAAGGATTCATTTCAGTTGGAATGGTGATCCATGTGTTCCACAACAGATACATGGAGTGGAATTGGGTGATGAATAAGGCTGGAATGCAAAGCCGGAATGGGTGAAATGCAATCAGGAATGGATTGCAGGAATGGGGGATGTGACATCAAGTACGTTTGTTTATGGTGTATTAGATGCTTATATCTGGTGTATTAGATTCTTTTATGTGATGGTTGTAATGCTATAGATAGGATACATATAGAGTACGGTTAAATAGTCGTACTCTATTAAGCATGTAATCTAATACACCACTCTACTAATACGAGCTTAACCTACGTAATATATTCATGTTTTCAACTGAATTATATTACACTTTTTCTAGTAGTGTCAGATGGGTTTAAAGACAGGGTGGAAGGGCGGGGATTGGTGGTGCCGGGGTGGGCACCACAGACTGAGATTTTAGGACATGTTGCAACCGGTGGGTTCACGAATCATTGTGGATGGAACTCATGTACAAAGTGTATATCAAGGGGAGTGCCAATGGCTACTTGGCCGATGCATTCTGATCAGCCACGAAATGCATTTTTGATAACTGATGTTCTTAGAATTGGGTTGGTGGTGAAAGATTGGGAACATAAAGATGAGTTGGTAAAGTCGGTGGTGGTGGAGGATGTTGTTAGGAGATTAATGGATTCCAAGGAAGGGGAAGAGGTGAGGAAGAGGGCGATGGAATTGGAGGACAAAGTGAAGAGGTCGTTGGCGGAGGGCGGTGAATCTCGTAAGGAGACTGAGTCGTTCATTTCCTACATAAGCAGGCATGGATAGCAATAGGTCCAAATGATTTCTTCCATGTTTCCTCTAATCCTCTTATGCATTAATGAATATATATAAGACAAAACTTCAAAAATGGTCCCTGTGGTTTTCGAAAATATCAAGTTTAATCCCTAAGTTCAAAAAACCTCACAGATGGTCCCTGTGGTTTCAAAACTTTTAACAAATGGTCCTTTTCGCTAACTCCGTTAGCTTTTGGCCGTTAAGTGAAGGGAAATTCCGTCATTTCACAAAAGAGGGACCATTTATGAAGTTTTTTGTTATTTAAAAAATATAAATATATAATAAAGGGTCCCACACACACACTCTCTCTCACACACACACACATCAAACTCAAGAACATATATCACTCTCTTCTGAAACCTCAATCGGACCAACATAGACATACACATATATTGATGATTCACTCTCCCTCCCTTTCACATACACACATTAATGATTCATTCTATCTAGTTCAATCGATGGATTAGGATCTAGCTCCACCTTTAAAGTCGTCACTATCACAACCAGATTTGGCCTTCCATTAAGACCCTCTTCTGTGAAAGAAATACCTAGCTCCCATTTATATGAAAGAAAAGTATCGACATCTTAATTACATCAAGAAAATACATAACAGAAGAAGAAATTAAAGCATGTATCCCCCTTTTATCCCTCTAATTGAATCGCATACAGCCACCCCCCAAATCAATACAAGAAACATATAACAGGCAGTTGCAATTCAAAGGGAGGTCAGTTCAAAATGTTTACAAATTCAATCTTTGAAGGAAACAAGTTATGCGATTACACTTGCTAGAAATCAAACGAACTCTTTCCACAATCCCAAAATAGGAAATCCAGGTAAAGCAAAGGTGCAATTGCAGGTATAGAAATCGGAATCGGAATGGAACATTATTCATTCTTCTACTCATGTTCTTGATCATTTTTCGTGCAACAACCAGACAAGAAGTCGATCAAGAAAAAGAAGATGAAACCGATAGCAACAAAGAAGAACATGAATCGAGACTAGTCGTTCTTTTCTAGAAATCGAACGGAAACAACAAAGATCTTTTGAAATCAACCAACAGTTTCGATCAAAAAAAACATAATCAGATGTGGAGGATTTGGTCTCGTCTTCAAAGCCACCCTCACAGACGGTCGTAAAGTCCCCATTAAATGGTTGCCCGGCGACACTGGTCAAGTTGATCGCGAATTCCAAGCGGAAGTGGAAACCCTCTTGCTTCTATGAAAGAATCGAGAGATGTTAAGAGAGGGCCGTCAACAGACTGTAACTTGTAGTTTGAATTGGAGATGGATGGTTTAAGCGATTCGACGCCTGAAAGAAGAGAATGCAGGTCATCGAAAGCCATTATGAAGTCCTGATAATGAACCTTGCAGACTTCTTCGATCTCAACCTCTTTGGATCTGCAGAAATGACGGAGGTGGTGGAGTCGGGTTTCGGGGTTACCCGAGGCGAAGGTTTTGATGATGAAAGGGGATAAGTCTTCTTCGTTTGATATGGCGGAAGATGAATTCATCGACGAAGTGAAGATCCAGTTTAAGATGGGTTCTTTTGAGAGAGAGAGAGAGAGAGAGAGAGAGAGAGAGAGGTGGTACCCATTGCATATTAAATTTTATTTATTTATTTATTTATTTTAAAAAAAGTAATAGAAAACCTCATAAATGGTCCCTGGGTAGTGAAATGACAAAAATACCCCTTACTTAACGGCTAAATGGTAATAGAGTGAGCCGGAAGGACCAAATGTTAAAAGTTTTGAAACCACAGGGACCATCTGTGAGGTTTTTTGAACTTAGGGATTAAACTTGATATTTTTGAAAACCACATGAACCATTTTTGAAGTTTTGTCTATATATAATTAGTAACTCATTGATATGCTTAATTCTCAACTGTTTCAAAAATTTTCTTGTTTTGAAAACATTGTTTTGTTCACACTTCCTCGGAATTCTTGATACTAAGAAAACATTAATTACTAAAGGATAGCTTGGGTGAGTTAGAAAAAATGTTGTCTAGCAAATACATAAGGTCTTGGTGTTGGTAGCTTGTTTTCTTTCGGTCAGGTGTTTCTCTATAAATGGAAGTTGACCTTTTTCCAAGATGATCAAGCTTTATAAGTTCGGATTATAAAATAATTTCATAGAGCAATGGGTGTTTTAGGCAATCGATGATTAGAGGTTCATCTTATAGCACTCCTTGGGTGAACTTAGAGCTCTTATGATGAACAGATCAGTGAGAAATGGAAAAAGAGCTATGTTTTTTTTGTAGATATTTGGATATGTAGTCTTCCATTTAAACAAACATTACCTTAAAAATTTTCTCTTGAGATAAACATATAGTCTTCGGTTTACAATGGAGTTTCGACTCCTTGTTAGCATTCTTTCTTATGTAGCCACCTAGAGGGGTACATAAGAGGAGCAATGGTGTGAAATGGGTAGTTTACTTCATTTTTTTCATCTATGATAACATGATGGATGGACGTGGAATTTAGACTCAGTGTGTACTTTCTCGATCTCTACGACGAGGTCCTAGGTAGACTTGAGCAATTTGGTTACGGAGAATACTTCTATAGTTCTATGAGACTGAAGTTTTTTGTTCTTATCAAGTTGAACATTTTGGCTTAGAGATTGCGGTTAAAAAGATTGTTTAAAAGATTAATGAGCCTTGACGCCTTGTTGATATAGGTTTAAATGTTAACCGAGTTGTTTGTCCTATTTTTATTTCTCATAATGAGAGAGTGGATCGTATTTTTAGTACTTGCGATGTTAGGGGCTTCTATTTGGTGCTCTATAGCTTACTTGGTGGGGTTTGGATAATCTAAATGTTAGTTTGGTCTCAGAGTCTGTGACTTGGGTGGATAAACCGAAACCTAGCGTCGTAGAATGAAAATGTTTCGATACAAATGTAGCTTTTGGTTATATGGAGCTTTCATGACGTTATGTTGGTAGCACTAAGATGCGAAAAGTATGAGTGGTTGCATAAACCTTCATTTATTATATTGGTTTTATAATGTTTTTATCATCAAGTATCTTGTTAGATTTTTATACAAAATACTAGTTTATAACCCGTGGGAACCGTGGTTACAAAACTAATTATACTTTCATAGTAAAAATTCGAAGTACTGTTTTTATATTTAGGTTAAAGATTATTATCAGCTCCTATATTAATCAAGTATCTTGTTAGCTTTTTATAAAGATCTCATCAAGTATCTTGTTAGCTTTTTATACAAAGTACTGTTTTTATTTTATATTTTTTGAATCATATGAATTTGATGTATTCATATATGATTGTTTTATTCATGCATTAATAAACATTGTTTTTTGGTTTATTCATATGTGAATAAAGAGTGCCTTTGTGTTTATTATTGATTATAATAAAGTGTCACTAGATTGACTTAGATTTCATAATTTTTTATCAGTTAAATCTTCGAGTTCAGTAGATGATTGTAGTAATGTAATTGGAGAACATGTCTATAAGCCAGATGTATCTGTTTAATTTATTCCATTTGAAGGTTTAATCTTCAAATCATTAAAGTTGGCCAACAAAATGTATTCTGAATATGCTGAAATTTGTGGTTTTGATATGGGACTAAGCACACAGACAATGTTTGATAACAATATTATAAAGAAGAAACATGTTATATGTAATCGTGGTGGCAAACAGAAAAAGAAATCTTGTGACACATTGGGTACAAGTGGTGTTAGGAGGAAACGAAATTCAAATTCAAGAGTTATTGGTTGTCAAGCAAAGATTATATTTGAATTTGTGTATGAAACTCTAGATTATAAAGTTTTTTAGTTTGATGAACTTCACAACCATCCACTTGAGATGAGAAGTGATTTAAAAAAAGCGAGACAAATGTTATATTCAGAAAAAGAGTTTATAGTGCGTGTTTCCAAATCAAAAATAGGCCAAAATATGGCTTATAAGTTGAGGGCAAGTCTGAGAGGTAGGTATGAGTTTGTAAAGCCCAAGGTAGTTGACTATAAAAATTTAATGAGAGATATCAACAAGGTTATAGGTTATAAATATGAGCAATTGATAGTAAACACAATGAATGACCGTCGAACTCACTATCCAAATTACTTTTGCGTTTAATTGTCAATATGATGTTTTGGACTCTATGTTTTGGGCTGACGAAATGGAGAAGACATATTATGTTGAATTTGATGATGTTATCTCATTTGATGCGACTTTCCGAACAAACAAGTAAGTTATTTTATCTAGTTTTTTATAGCTTATTCATATATGAATATTTTAACTATATGTTTAGTGTCCCGTTTTGAATATTGAAATTATTTTAATATAATTTTATATTCATGTTTTATTATTATTATTATTATTATTATTATTATTATATATTGTAACTCTATTCATACATGAATAGTTTTATATTCACTTATGAATACATCAAAAACTAACTTTAATGAACACTTTTTTTTTGTGTGTTATAGGGTATCGAATGGTTTTTGTTTCATTTACTGCTATTGACCATCATAAAAAATCAATTACTGTTGGAGCGGGGTTGCTAAGAAATGAAAACATTGAGTCCTACTATTGGTTGCTTAAAACGTTTCTTAAAACTCATGGGAAAGAAACAACACTAGTTTTAACCGATCAAGATGTGACAATAAAACAAGTTATTGAGAATGTGTTTCCTAATTCAAAGCACCGATTATGTATATAATCTAAGAAACCTGATTTTCAGATTCAATTTTGATGATTTTCCTATTTAAAATGTAAAATGTTACTTTAATGACATATTGCCTGAAAAATTGATGACCAATTCGGAATAAACATCAAATTTGGTTGTGTCACGGTATCAATTTTCATTTCTAACAATACTACAAACAATTTTCATAATTTATTTTAAAATCATCTTTAAATTCGCAAACTCTTAAAATTTTCATTCTTAATTGTATTTATTTAGCTATATGAGGTTGTTCTCAAAAAAGTCAAAATTGGTGTTGTCCTAAATGATTGAGATCGTTTGAAATTATTAATATCAAATAATGTATCTACTGAATTTTTTTATTTGTAATTTGGTGATAAAGTCAAAATGTTTATTGATAAAATAAAGTCATAAAAATTGATGAATATCAAATACTTTAAACTATAATACCTGATAAATTTGACTCAATTATTCTTTATTTTTACTATAAAACATTTAATGGTGACCCGTAAATGTGGTTGACTAGTAAAACATTATGAAATGAATACAAAGCGAACCAAATTTTATTATCACATACCTCAACTATGTTATATAAGTTGCTATTTTTTTGTTCAAATAAAGATGTTGAAAATGATTTATATGGCTTCACATAAAAATTTCTAATCTACAAAATTGTATATAAAACGTTCTTTTAGTACAAACTAAAATAAAATTATCTCTCTTTTATATAAAATGTCCCAATCTAAAGATCAAATTCAGAGCGGGTTCGATTGACCATGAGTGAGACACCGAGGCGCGTTTCGATCTGTGATCAGTCATTATTGCTGATCTGGTCTTCCATTGGTCTATTCGACCTTAACAACCACTTGCTTTTGGCTCCCCGAAGCTTCAAAATACTCACTGTTTTTTCTGTTTCGATTAAGTTCCTTGATCTTCCTCACTCTCTCGCTAAACTGATCAACTATCTGCAATGGTGGAAAGCTACCTAGGCGACGAGTTTCATCTTCCGCCTAAGAATCCGTCGGACGAAGCACTGAAGAACTGGCGCAAAGCCTGCTACCTCGTCAAGAACCGTAGCCGAAGATTCCGGCATGTCGCAGACCTCCCTAAGCGGTCTATTCATCGGGATAGGATTTCCAAAATCAAGGTTCCATTCCTCTCCTTTAACCTTCCAACCTAATTACATATTTTGTCGATTGAATGATTTCAGATCTGTGTGTTTTAATGTATATATGCTCTGTGTGTGAAAAAAGTAAATCACTGAAATCATCTGGTAAATACAACAGTCGAAACGATTATTCGATTATAAGTTATAACCATCGACATTAAAAACTACTGATTCCTGATTGGAGAGTTATGAAAATGCTGGATTCTTTTTCCTTTATCTATCGTTCTTAGTTTTTCGAGCATACATATCACTGTTCTTCATTATACCCAAAATCTATTGAAATGAACAAATTTAGTTGTTAGTTTATTATGTGTCTATGGTAATTTATTTGTAATACAAAAGGTTGGATCAGATCCCGTAGATTATCAAAAGAAAATGCCTTCACGTTTAGACAACTTTTAGTTTGAAACACCATACTTGTTTTTATTGACTTCTGACATTGTTTTTGATGATGATGAGACATTCATGATAATTATCTTTATCTTTGCGTTATAATGTTATTTATGTGGTATAGAGACTATTGAGGGATCACGATCATACAACATTATGATAAATAAATTCTATATGAAATATAATAAAATGATAACAGTGAAGATGCTGTGTTTGCGGGGTCGGAGAAATAACAAAATTGGCAAATATCTATATATAGTATATTATTTTAAGGTTTTTCCTTATCGTGACCACTCGGCTCATGTTAGCGAAACCTGTATTTCCCACTCGTTATTGTAACTTTTTCCCAAAGAACCTTATTTCTTCAGTATTTTAAGAAGAAAAAAAATATAGCCCAAACATGACTTTTTGTTCGGAAAGTAACCTTTCTATTATTATTTTTAATTGGGTAAGGAATCATATTCGTGAAGTTTATCAGATGCGTCTTTCATAATTCCGTTAAATTTATAGATTGATAATCGTTATCTTTTTTCTTTAAAATATTAAGCCTTGATTTAGATTTTAGAGGCTGTTGTAACTACCTTGGTTGTTTGGTGGAGACAACTTGTTGAGCCTAACCAACATCAACATATAAATGCTTTTCATAAATTTGGTCAAGCACTTAAAGTCCATGGTAAAATGTATTTAAATTCTTCGAAAGAGAAAATGTTTATATTAAACTTAAGGTAAACTTTCAAATAATATAATGATTCTAACTATATCTATTTTTTATTTTCTTAACATAATGTTTCTATCAGGTGATAAATTTTTCAAGATCCCTTTATCCAAAATAGAAGTTACTTAGGAAATTTAACCAATATTTCAGAAAAGAACCTTCAGACTTGTGACAGCTTCCTCGAAATTTCTCTCCATTTTTCATAGACTTTTGAGCTCCACTAATTAAAATCTCCAATCATCGATTGCTTTGCCACATTATATCTCCACTATAACTTTATCATACCAAATATTATTAACTTAAATCATCTCAATCATTGTCATTTTTAAAAGCTTTTTACAAAATTAACTAAAATTATTTTATAAATCCTGTTATCTAATTTTTAACGGCATCCAGCCTATGGACAAAAGACAAGAAAATGGTTAAAAAGGTTGTAAGTTACTCAATCCATAGTTTTGAGCATACGATGATTTACGTAATTTACAAAATTAAGAAACAAAGACACATAAATAGTGAATACTGATCGGTTCTGTTGACTTCATGGAATAAATTCATGATAAATTTTGGAATTACAAAATATCCTCACGCCTTTAATAAATCATTTTAAATTGGGTAAGTTGTGAACTGAATACAAACTTATCTTTCGTAGTTGTTTTTTTTTTTTTTTTTTGTTCCTGGCTTATTTTTGCACACATGTTCAGTTCTATTATGAAGTTTGAAGTGTGTACTTTCAGTCTTCATCTTCTTCCTATCTCTCACTTTAGTTTCACCAAGTTCTCCCTTTGTATGCAATGTTCATACTTACAAATATTAATTGGAACTTTATTTACTATGTATTAAAATATTAATCTTAACTACCCAAACCACCTCATGTGACTATAGTTACATTCATATGATAAAAAGCTAATAATGTTCTCTCTTTTTTCTTCAACGTTCCCAGGAAAACCTGCGGGTTAGCTTTTACACTGTGAGAGCAGCATTGCGATTTATGGATGGTATGCTACTGCTTCTTGCGATAATTGAAATGCTGCATGAAATCAATCAACCGTTTCTTTCTAATTAAACTTCTAATTAACGATCCGAGTTCTGTTATGTCTTTATCCATTATACATTCATTAAATAACAAATTAATACCACTTTATTACAATCCTGTCTCAACAGGCGCTCCTCATTTAGAAAATCATCAAACACCAGATGCAAAAGCTTCCGACATCCGTAATAATCCAGATAACCTCGCATCCATGGTTCAAAATTATAGCATCAAAACCTTACGATCGCTGGGTGGAGTTGACGGAGTCGCTAAAGCCATAGACGTATCTATAGATGAAGGCGTCAAATCCACGGATTTATCCATTAGACAAGACACTTACGGCGTCAACAAATACACAGAAAAGCCTTCGAAAAGCTTTTTTATGTTCGTCTGGGAGGCTCTTCATGATCTAACTCTCATCATCCTTATAGTGTGTGCAGTTGTTTCCATAGGTGTAGGCTTCGCCACCGAAGGTTTTCCAGATGGAATATACGATGGATTGGGAATCCTTCTTAGTATTTTACTAGTAGTTACCGTTACTGCCGTTAGCGACTACAGACAATCCTTACAATTCAAGGATTTAGACAAGGAAAAGAAGAAGATTTCATGTCACGTAACCAGAGATGGATACCGGAAAAAGGTCTCCATTTACGATTTGGTTGTCGGAGACGTCGTCCATTTATCAATCGGCGATCAAGTTCCGGCCGACGGGATATTCATATCTGGATACAGTTTGTTAATCGACGAATCTAGTTTGACCGGAGAGAGCCGTGCAGTCAACGTAGACGAGACTAAACCGTTTCTTCTCGGTGGGACCAAAGTCCAAGACGGCTCAGCCAAGATGCTTATAGCCGCCGTCGGGATGAGAACCGAATGGGGAAAATTAATGGAAACTTTAAGCGAAGAGGGAGAAACCGAAACCCCACTTCAAGTCAAATTAAACGGCGTCGCTACAATCATCGGTAAAATCGGGTTGATCTTCGCAGTGTTGACTTTTCTTGTGTTGACTATCCGGTTCTTAATAGAAAAAGCATTGCGACAAGAGTTTTCAAGCTGGAATTCGAGTGACGCATTAACTATGTTAGACTATTTTGCCACTGCAGTAACCATTATCGTTGTTGCTGTCCCGGAAGGACTACCATTAGCCGTGACTTTAAGTCTCGCGTTTGCTATGAAAAAATTGATGAACGACAAGGCACTCGTGAGACATCTATCTGCATGTGAAACAATGGGTTCTTCCACCAACATATGCACCGATAAAACCGGGACTTTAACCACAAATCATATGGTCGTCGACAAAATATACGTATCCGGTAAGACAAAAGACGTAAAAGCCCCTCCGGAACTCCCCGAAAACGTGTTGACCGTTCTCTTACAGTGTATATTCGAATGTACAAGTTCCGAAGTGGTCAAGGGTACGGATGGGAAAACTTCAATTTTAGGCACTCCGACAGAATCTGCGATTTTGGAATATGGATTACATTTAGGTGGTGATTTTGTGACGGTTCGTAGCGAGATTAAGCTACTAAAAATGGAGCCGTTTAATTCTTCCAAAAAGAGAATGTCGGTCATTACGAAACTGCCCGGCGGGCAGATACGCGCGTTTATCAAAGGCGCGTCTGAAATAGTATTAGGAATGTGTGACAAGTTATTGGATGGAAGTGGAGAAAGTGTTGTAATGTCTGAAGAGAAAGTGAGATTTATTACGAGTGTTATAAATGGGTTTGCGAGCAATGCTTTGAGGACTCTTTGTTTGGCTTATGTTGATGGGGAAGGGGAAGGTGAGTTTGATATGAAAAAAGAGTTGCCCGATTGTGGGTATACGTTGATTGCGGTTGTTGGTATTAAGGATCCGCTTAGGCCAGGGGTTAAGGAAGCGGTGGAGATTTGTTTAGCAGCTGGGATTACTGTGCGTATGGTTACGGGTGATAATATTAACACAGCTCGAGCCATTGCCAAGGAATGTGGTATACTGACTGATGGTGGGTTAGCCATTGAAGGGCCAGTGTTTCGAGCTAAATCAGATGCAGAAAAGCGTGAACTAGCACCGAGAATTCAGGTACAAACAAAAAAACGTGGTAATGGCTAGATCAAATGTAACTATTTTTTTTTTTCCCTTTATTTTGAAACTCAGGAGAATAGGTCGTTAGTTCTCCAAGACAAGTAATGATTCACAATCCTTAAATACATTACAGGTAATGGCTAGATCATCACCAACAGACAAGTTAAAGCTTGTAGAGCATTTGAGGGGTCTGTCTGAAGTTGTTGCAGTCACAGGTGATGGGACAAATGATGCTCCAGCTTTACATGAATCAGATATTGGATTCGCCATGGGTATAGCAGGAACAGAGGTTGGTTTGTACCTCATATTCATGTCAATTTAGTATAAAAAACTTAAGTTAATGAAAACACAATCCCATATATAATATATTGGTTTGTGTCTGTCATAAGTCATCTGTCATCTCATCTGTAGGTTGCAAAAGAACAAGCTGATGTAATCGTGTTGGACGATGATTTTGCAACAATTGTAAAAGTAGCAAAATGGGGACGTGCTGTTTACATAAACATTCAGAAGTTTGTTCAGTTTCAGTTAACTGTCAACATCGTTGCTCTAATGATTAATTTTGTTTCAGCCTGCATTACAGGTTTGTTCAATCGTCTTCTTTATTAGTCATTCTTTGCTTTCTCACATGTTCTGTGCTTACATAGTTGCATGGATATGAATTTTTTTCAGGGTCTGCACCCCTTACTGCTGTGCAGTTGCTATGGGTGAACCTGATCATGGACACTTTAGGTGCATTGGCTCTAGCCACTGAACCACCAAATGATGGACTCATGAACAGGCCACCTGTTAAACGAACCGAAAGTTTTATTACAAAGACCATGTGGCGAAATATTATTGGCCAAAGTATTTACCAAATGGTTGTCCTTTTCGTCTTGAATTTCGCCGGAAAATCCATTCTCAATTTGGACTCAACTGAAATCCTCAATACCTTCATCTTCAACACCTTTGTCTTCTGTCAGGTACAATTTATCTTTTTTTTTTTTTTGAAAATGGCAACGTACTTTTTCATTTACTTGTGTTGTGCATTCTAACAGTTTTTTTTGGATAATTGTGTATGTGTAGGTCTTTAATGAAGTAAACAGCCGGGACATTCATAAGATAAACGTGTTTCATGGCATGTTGAGCAGTTGGATTTTCGTTGGTGTCATGGTGTCTACTGTTGTTTTTCAAGTTATCATTGTGGAGTTCCTTGGCACTTTTGCAAGCACTGTGCCACTAGACTGGGAACTCTGGGCACTTAGCATTGCAATTGGGTTCTTGAGCATGCCAATTGCCATTGTTTTGAAGTGCATTCCTGTTGAGAAGTCGCCCGTGAAACAACCCAAACAACATGATGGTTATGAAATCGTCGCTGGTGGCCCAGAAGGTGCTTGATGAAATGCCAAAAAGAACATAAACAAACCCAACTTCAGGTTTATGAAGCATTTATAATTACAAGGGGTACTTCTCAACTGTTTCATTTTTTTGTGGTGGTTAGACAAACAACCCTAGCAATAGCTCAAAGCTTCCATAACACAACAATTTTGATGCACCCGTATGTACCATTTGGAATTTCGAATTTTGCATCATCTAATTCATGCAAAATCTAAGCATAATCATCTCCAAGCAGTAACAATTATACAACACATATCAACTTCACTCCCCCACAAAATGAAGACCATGATTGGCATCTAACGCAATTATATATAAGAATGGGGACACTATAATTGGCATCTAACTCTTCCCAATAATAAACGGAGCTAGATCAAATTCTCTCATAAGCTCTACTATACTGACTAAATTGCAAACATCATTTTCATTTGTATCTCCTTTTGGCTTCTCCATAAGCAATCACACCCATAACAGTCAAGGAGTAGCCAGCTATACCTAAAGGAGTAACCGGATTACGGAAAATGAGTATTGAGATAACAACCGCTACAGCACCTTTAGCATTCCCTAATACCTGACCATACCATATACAATACTTCAACTTAATTTGTAGTATAAAAAAGAAAGAATCATGGCTAAATTCGCAAGCTCGATCCATGAATATGGACTAAGTTTGAATTCAAAAGTCAAAACAGAAAGCAAGAAGAAACAAGCAACCTGTAGAGTTAGTGCACTTGTGTGCTTGGTGACCAAAAAGTTGGTCAAGTTAGCAGCATAAGCCATGGTTGAATTCACGGAAAGCAGTAGCCACATGAATCTATGCTTTAACCCGAGAGCAATGGTGGCATCTAACACATCTGGCTCCATTATAAGTGCTGTTGGCAATAAAAACACAACAGCCATTGGGGACATATAAAGCAAAAGGTTCATTGAATTTAACTTCTCCCTGCAACAATAAAATCATTAAATGTACATTCACATACTTGACTCCATTGACATACTCCAAGTGAAGAACAAATTTACATATATACCCTTAGCAGAAAGTAGAAGTTAATTTATTTACCCCTCTGAAGAAAGTAGGATACCCTGAAGAACAGACTTGAAGGCCCTAGCAGCAGTTGCACTTATGCACATGATAAATCCATACAGCTGAAAACTTGGTTCACCCTGTAATAACAAACAATTTGACTTGTTATTTTTGCCTCACTTAAACAAAATCTCAACATTACTCTCCATGCAAATGCCTAATTTGTTGTTTCTTTTTTACTTAATACAGTAATGTAGATAAAGTATAAGCTGTTACAGATGGAAGCTTTTATATACTATGTTGATTAAGATGCCAATTGCATTCAGAGGATTGGGTTGACATGTTTTTCAACAAAAAGATGAAAATGAGATTTAATGAGAAGTTACAAAAAATAAATAATAATAATTAATTAATTATTAAAAAAAAAAAAAAAACAAACAAACAAGCCTATATGGGTTCAATGAAGATGTCAAAGAAAATGTAAACACATCCCTGGCCACCCCAACGACTAAAACATAGGGAATACAACAACAAAACCTATAAGGGGGAAACATATACAGACAATAAAACATAAAGCAGGTATACAGACATTATATAAAGAAAGTGTAAAGCATGTATATACATAGGGAATACAAAGAAACATAGGAAATACAACAAGACCCATAAAGGGGAAGCAGATACTGACAATAAAAACATAAAACAGGTATACAGACATTATATAAAAAAAAATGTAAACACATCAATGGCCACCCGACAACCAAAACATAGAGAATACAACGAAAAAAACCAAAAAGGGAAGAATTCACAGACAATAAAGCATAAAGCATGTATAAAGACATTAAAGCATAAATGCTAACATTTTCCTTATATGTATTTAAATTGATGCTTTTATTGTTTAGCTCAAAAAGTTTCCATAATAAACGTCTCCATATATAGATTAATCAAGTTATGGACTTCTTTATATTAACATGGCAAATTGGCAAATACTTTATGAACTTCAAATTCAAGAACGAATTCAATTGACTCTTAAAAGTCAAGATTGGCAATCTATAATGGCATATATGGCAAGATTAAAACCCAGATCATAAACCACTAAAATAAATCTTATCTTAATTCTATCATTTTAGTAAAATAAGACGTGAACATGACATTATTAGATACATACCCCGCTTGCAATTACAACGCCAGTAACAACAGGAACAAGAGCACCATAAGTAATCCATGCTTCTCTTTTGAAGGTCATCATATAGGCAAACAGGGCGGTGAAAAACGGCGTCGTTGCACCGATGGCTTGATTGAAGGAAACAGGAAGAAATCTGAGAGAAATATTCCCTCCGACAACCGACCCACAAAAAACAACACTCAGGGTGGCAATCCTTAAAAACTGCGACCTAGATTTGATCTTCTGAAACGGCACAACTTTGAGGAACACAATGGAGATATAGCTGAGGATGCCGGAAGCTGACATATGACACATTGTGAGGAAAATTGGGAATCTGAAGCCATAACCGGAGAGCAAGAACTTGTTGAGGAGAAGAACGCCGATGTTTGATGAGTACCAGAGGAATATGAGTAATGAGACGAACACAAATTGGTTTGATGATGATGGTGAGATTGATGATGATGAGGAGGTCGTAGGTAACATTTTTTCTGGGTTTTTCCCTTGAAAAATTCAAGGATTTGAAGGAGGAGGAAGAAGGTGGGAAGTCATTGGGGTTGAAACAATGATGGCAAAAACATTCGATTTCAGGTATCTAAAAATTACTTGGAATTCAACGTGATGATTTGTGCGGTGAAATTATCGTGGCATTTGGGCAGGTGAGGTGGGATGGAGGTTTTTGAGGAGGCAGTGTGTCAATGTCATAAGGCAAACAATCGGATCAAAACGCCAATTTGTTTGATTTGTGATAAGGAAGGGTGGTGTCATTACTTTCTTTTATAAATGTCATATTAGCCAATCAAACTTTTTGCGTTTTTTTTAAAAGGTCACTAAACTATTTTTTTTTGCACATTAAAGGAATATACTTCATTTGACCGTTTAATTACATCCTTTTACCGATTGTAAAAGGTTTATCCCATATTTTGTTGACATGTGGCACCACCGTGGAATATTACTGTTGTAATCTTGGTCCCCAAGAATTGCCAAGTCATCGTTAATGGTCCCCCTTATAAATCCGTCTTCCCCTAAATCCGTCTTCCCCACCACTTTGTTACCCTAATCCGTAACTTTCACATAATACAACCGACTTCGTTTTTTTCCCACCTATAAGTCAAGGAGATGGCCTCTGAAGAAAGCTTCTCCTATGGTGGTTTCAGAGCTTTGGAACTAGACTTACCAACTGATTACGAACTTCACGACATGGAAACCCAAGTGCAGACGGAGGAATTGAGAGATGAGATGCGACAACAGCTTGGCGAGTTTAAAGAGGAGATACGCTACTTGAAAAGGAAAGTGACCATGATGGGTGTTGTTGGAGTTGTAGTGATGTCGTTGATCGGAGTTCGTGTTTGTGTCGACTGCAGTGGATGGGGATTTTTGGTGGGTGTAGTTTATTTCGTAGCTAGCACGATGGCGATTAGTCTCTTTTGGGTTATCAGGGTTGTCGAAGGTTATGTGTTGTTGGTTATTTTGACTAGTGGTGCCCATTGACGATGTAATGGTTTTTAGAACCAAATTTTTGGGGGGGTTTTTTGTAAGACAATAACCTCAGTTGTAATGGATGAATGAAATGAAATGTAGTTCCTATTATAACCATTGTTTTGCTTTGCATATGATGTTATGCTTTGTAATGAAATATACCATAGTTTGATGTTATCCTTTTGTTCAAGTTTTGCTTTTCTATCGTTATTAATCGGATTGCTCTTATGTTAATTGTTTATGACATTTGCCCATTTTTTTTATGTGCTACCACATTGTTATGTGGAAGTACATTGTTATATGAAAGTACTTTGTGAATTACCTTGGAAGTACAATTATAAACAAACATTCATGTTATGTTTTAAACTAAAGAAACTAACATTCATGTTTCAAACGAATAACAAACATCCATGCATTCATTAATGTCATAACTTGGTGTTTTAAAGACACGTTAACAAACTAAACAAGACCATAACAACAAGACACCTTAAATAAAGACCTTGCATTGTAACTAACATACTCCAAAAACAAAACACCTTTAATCCAAGTTCATTGGTTTGCTTGATGTATCACCTTCACCGTTTTTGCCAACAACCTTTTTTGCCAACTTTTTCTTTAGTATCCTCTCTGACTTTTTCCTTAATTTCCACGTACCTACTTCTTTACCATTCTTCTTAGTCACACCACTTGTTGACCCACATTCACCTTCTCACGTTTTGAAACGAATTCCACTTCCATTATTACCTTCACCCTTTCCTTTTTTCCCCCTTTGCCCTTTGCCCTTGACCCTTCCCTTTCTTTAATGCACTAGTTTCACCTTCACCTTATGCCTTCCTCTTTTTGACATGAATTTTTTGGGGCTTTGACACTGCATCACATGTTGAGTTATTGTGGCCTGGTTTCTTACAAACACCACAAACCATCTTTTTCCCTGCCTTGGATACTTTATGTGATCCACTAACCTCAGTACTGTCCCTCTTTCTCTTAATAGTGGGTCTCCCTGGCATCTTCCTTTTCAATGGTGGCAAAGGTGGTATGTAGTCTGTTGGGGGCCACATTGCACTCCCATTCATGCTTCCTATTGAGTACTTGTAGGTGTTCATATATATGCAAGCACGATATAAAGGATCAACAAATGCCTCTACATCTCTATTTACATAACTAATGGTTGCCACTGAGTGTACACACCCATATCCATTCATTTGCCAAATCCTACAAGTACATGTTTTCTTTTCCAAATCAACTCCATAAGACTCTCCCAAGTTTCTTGTTTCAAATGTATTCAGGCCACTAGGAAGCACTTGCCGGTACCTACAAATAATCACAGTTACCGGGGCTAATAAAGTACGTTGGTTGGATATTCAATTCATTTATAGTGAATATTAAAGTACCTTTGTTGGATCTTCAATTCATTTATGGCAAGCCTTATGTTTGGACATACATTAAACTGTCCTCATCCACTTCCTTTCTACCTTAAACTACACATCCTCTGCATCACATATAGTCTAATATCCTCCAACATTGTAATAATTGGCTTCTTCCTAGCATCCAATATAACATTGTTAAAGCTTTTAGACAACCCATTCTCAGCTGCATCACAGCCCCTTCCTATTTTAAAAAATGCTCTTGACCATGAGTTTGGATTCCTTCCCATAAGATGCACATAAGCAGCAGGGCTAATCATTTGAATCTTTTTCATTGCAGAATTGAAAAGAGGTTCAGTTGAGGCCTTACAAGCCTTCCAAAATAATTTCTCATATTGAGCCCCAGAGAATTTCTTCTTGAAATTGGAAAGAACATGCCTGGCACATTGCCTATGTTCTATCTCTGGAAATAAATCTTTCACTGCTTCAATTATCCCCTGCATTTACATCATCATAATATTCAGAAGTATATCACATTTGAAAGAAATTAGGTATGTCATTATAAAGTAGAAACATACCTAATGTTGATCTGACATCAATGTGTTACCAAACCCACCTTCAAGATGCAGATCTTGTTGCAAGTTTTCTAAGAACCATTTCCAGTTGTCTTTATTTTCAACACAAACTACAGCCCAAGCTATTGAGTATATATGATTGTTACCATCCCTACCAACAACACATAATAACTGACCAATACACATTCCTTTTAGAAAACACCCATCTAAGTTTATTATCCCTCTACAGCCACTTCTCCAACCCTCATTTAGTGCATGAAACATATATATATATATATATATATATATATATATATATATATATATATATATATATATATATATATATATATATATATATATATCCTGCTAAAGTAAGTTTTCCCATCTGGCATAGAGTTCACAGACAACTTGACTGTTGACCCTGGATTAGACCTTTTTATCTCTTCACCATAGGACCACAACTTTGCATAATTTTCCACTATGGTACCTTCAACAAGAGACATTGCATGTTGCTTACCTCTCCTACATTGTCACATACTAACCTCTATGCCAAATTTAGTCTTTACTTCCTCTTTTAACATCATAACATTGAATTTCTGATTCTCAAGAACTTCCCTGGTGAAATGACTACCAATCCATCTGTAATTAACAATTGACCCTAACTTAAAATTTCTTGCACAATTATGGTCAATGATAAGGGACTTGATTTGGAATGAGTGCTCCTCACTCATCCATGATACCCACAGCCTAAATGTGCATTGACCAGTACTACACTTAACCAATAACCTTTTGCTGTCGTTTTTTTCAAAGTACAATTGATACCCATTTGCTACAGCATAATTACAAATCATAAATTTTAATTGTTGAGGGTTGGTGAACCTCATACCTAGAATTGGCAACTGCTTCTTCCAAGGTATGTCTTCATTAAACATCGGTTTTCCTTTCACATCTGGGACATTATCATCTTCATCATCTTTTGGATCACCTTCTGTGACCTCCTCATTTCCATTTGCCTTACTTACTCCTTCATAGGTTACTCCTTCCATGTTGCTTTCTTGTGGACTCATGAAGTCAGTTAGGTCAATACCTTCTTCCCCTTCGATTGACATGTTTGACTTCACAAAACAATTATCCTCATTTTCATTTTCATTTGCCTTACTTACGTGCACAGTAGTACCAAAATGGTCCACGTAAACAGGAGCTTGTACTCCACATTGATAATCAATGTCTATAAATTCTTGATATTGAAGTTCATTCGAAATCAAGGTTAAACCTTCTAGGATTTGTAAATCGGGTTGACAATAATAAAGTTTCTCACACTTCTCTTGTGTGAATCGTTCAAGAAAACCCACGAACTCATTATATGACATACCAGCAAAATCGACGTTCTCGAACACATGATGAACACCATCAGAATAGCAAAAAGGTTTGTTGATGAACACACCTTGGAAATGAACTTTGATTGAGAGGAATATAACCATCGATCTTCAGTTACTATGGTGGGACGAGAGTTTTCTTCAATGAGGAGGGGTTTCTTCAATGAGGGGGAGGGGATTGTATAACGCAAACGATTTATTTTATAACAAATTAATATAAGTGTACCACACGTGGCCATTACATTAAATGACGTGTCACCGATATTTTCCCTCGTGACATGTATATTACCTTTCAACCCGGTAAAAGGTAACATAAGGGTATTTTAAAACGGTCAAATGAAAGTATATTCCTTTAATGTGCAAAAAAAAATAGTTTAGTGACCTTTTAAAAAAAACGCGAAAAGTTTGATGGGCTAATATGACATGCCCATCCAGAATTTATTTAATAATATGAATTCATACAATATTAGAGAATATTACAACATCTCTATGGTATGGTATGTTAGTTTTTTTTAATTGTGGCAGAATTTTGTTGTGGATTTGATCTTTCAACTTAACATAACTAACTACAATTTTTTTTTAATTATCGATTTGCCCTTATTTTTATTTTTATTAAGTTTTTCTCATTATTTATATCAATGCTATGGATGAAGCCTATCACATCCATGTAGAGCTTTACCATCTGAAGTCCTAACAAACATGTCTATTCCAATCCACCTTTATGGTGAACAAAACCACCAAAACAATAAAAATCAGCACCGATGATTGGTGACTGCCCATCTCCACCGCTACATCTTTCACTTTGTGGCCATTAAACATCAATACACCAATGCTAACTTTGCCACAAAATCCCATCAGTACGTAATTGCCAAACTTGTAAAACAAACATGGTTCCTAACTTCTTATGGTTCCTTGAGAACATCCATTTTAGTGCAAACTTCCATACCGATGGGGCCTTGAAAATAGACGACGTCTTAAGCGATCATTGAATACTTTTTGAAGATGGATCTACATATTCTTGATCTAAGGTTTTAAAGGACAAACATGTCGTCTCCTTCCGCATTATTCCCTGTCACTTTCTACCCCATTATTCACAACCATCCTTATTCGTGTAGCCATTGAAGACCACTTACAACCCTTGTTTCAATTATTGTAAAATAATTTTGTCCTTGCCCTATAGACTAACCCTGTTTTGATGAATCCCGGTTGATTATACTTCTTATCCACGCAAGATTTGGGATCAAATATGCATAATGACGAAAGATGATGTATGGTTGATTTGTTTATAAGGCTTGATTCAAAAATTATTTCTAATGTTTGATAGTAGTTTTGCTTCATGTGTGTTTAACAAGATCCTAGTCGTGATTTGGAATTCTTCTAATGGGTGGATGTATGCAAGTCTGAGCACAATAAAGAAACTTATGCAAAAGATATATAAATAATCGTACAATTACTTTTTGAAAATGAAGGGACTAAGTATGCATCTAACGATTAACTATGGAGGGGTGAGAAATATGACAATAATGAATACTAGATTTAATTTTTTTGACGTCGATCCTCCTTATTTCATCCATCCAATCCTTCATGGCATATCAATTTTTTTTTTCTTTCTCCTCCCACTTTCATCTATTTCATCATTAAACAAAAAAAATGGATCATTCGTATCATTTTCATCGCACATGTTTTATTTAAATAATTTAAGAAACTATAAAGTCATTTTAAATATAATTAAAACTAAAAACCAACATAACATTATACTGATTTAAAAATAATAAACGATTGAAATTGTAACATCCATGATTTTGGGCTATCCGTTTTCATGTTAAATTGTTATTTTAAAGTATTATTAAAATAGTTTATTTGACATTAAATAAATTTTAATGGTTTAATTAATATCTAATTAATAAAATGATCTATTTGACATTCAAATCACTTAAGGTTATAAATTGTCATAATGGTAGGGATGAGATTTAGAACAGAAAAACCAGACTGGAACTGGAACCGTTAGAACCGGAATATGTAAAACCAGTCTGGGTCATGGGTTTAAAAATGGTTTTATCCGGGTTCCAGGTAATCCAGGTTCTGGTTCATTCGGGTCCGGGTAAACTGGGTTTCTGAACCAGAACCGTATTAGGAATGGGAACCGATTTTAGGGGCCGTAACCGGTTTCTGTGAAAAGTTTAAAACATGCATATCTCATTCGTTTGAAGTCGGATTGACATGAGGTTTTTTCCAGAGTATAGTTTATAGTTTGTACATGGTTTTAGACTATAATTTTGTCATTTTTTGGGTTCATATTCATTAACTTACATTCCCTCAAAGTCCGGATATCAAAGTTGGAAGTTTTATGTTTTTCAGATTTTTTTGTATTATGTGATAGTTTTAAAACATGCATATCTAATTCGTTTGAAGTCGGAATAGCATGCGGTTTTTTCCAAAATATAGTCTAGAGTTTGTACATGATTTTAGACTATAATTTTATCATTTTTGGTTTCATATTCATTGACTTATAGTCTCCCAAAGTCAGGATATCAAAGCTGCGAATTTTCTGTTTTTCAGCTTTATTTTCATATTATGTGAAATTTTAAAACATGCATATCTAATTCATTTGAGGTCGAATTATCATGAGGTTTTTTGCAACATGTAGTTTAGAGTTTGTATATGATTTTAGACTATAACTTTGTCATTTTTGGTTTAATATTCAATGAATTACAGTCCCCCAAAGTTGGGATATCAAAGTTGAAAATTTTCAAAGTTCAACCACTAAGTAATTACCAAAAAATTCCGGTTTACCGGGTTTTCCGGTTCTAGACCCACTTTATCAGGTTCCGCCCTACCCACTTTGATGTTTCTCGGTTTTCCGGTTCTAGACCCACTTTACCTTGTACCCTACCCGGAACCGAACCGGAACCGGTTCCTATATACCATCATTGTTTACAAAAATACTCATTGTTTCAAAAATAACATAATATCAGAGTGTCCCAAATAAACCAATCTTGTGAAAATAGGAAGATGTGCACGATCAAGCTTTCGCTTTCCCACGATCATCAGAAGTACCTGAAACCATAAAATAAAATTGTAAGTCAAAGCTTAGTGAGTTCCCCTAAAGAACCAACACACCACATAACAAACAAACATACAAATATGAGCAGCCAGCTTGACTGGACCGCCTCGCAAGGACTATTGCCTATCTAGACCGCTCTACGAGCCTTCAGCATGACTAGACCGCCTCACAGGGCCTACAACCTATCCGGATCGCTCTACGGTATGTCGGCCTGACTGGACCGCCTCGCAGGGCCTACAGCCTATCCGGTCGTCCCCGATTGTCTTGGCCTACATCACAAAGCAGGACCGCTTCAACCCAGCATAATATGTCGACATATGTAACAGATAAACATAAACACAGAGCCAACAAATACATATAATCATACAGATCTACTAAATAGCTACAAACTAGCATAATACTATCCTAACATGATAAATAATCTAGTGGGCCGACACTGGTGCCTTCGACCCACGGGTACAATGAGAAAAACTCACATCTCAGTCTAAATGCAAGTTGAATAATTCTATACTCTGAAAATCGGCTCAGCGATCACCTAACCAAAACCAAGGACCTAATCTGAAAATCGGCTCAGCGATCACCTAACCAAAATCAAGGTCAACGAGTCAACTCAGCTGAGTACGCGGGGGCGTACTCAACTTATACGTTGGGTGTATACGAGCCTTGACCGAGATGGGACTGTTGACCCCGTACATGTGGCGTACGCAGAGTTACGCATGACATACACATTAAGGCTCCTTTTCCATAATAAGAGCTTAATGCGTTAAGCTATTACGTTCCAATTGTAGATCCAATGCCATATTAAGAGTCATAAAGTTTCCAACTTTATGACTTTGTATGCCCATTAACTGCTTAATACCAACAATCCTAACTTCTTAATACCAAAATACATTCTAGAGCATGCATGGGGAAGACCTAAGCATCAAGATCTCATTTTTATGACGCAAAACCCCTCATTGGGTCTGAAAGGACGACTTATTTGGTTAAGAGCATGCCATGCTCAAGAATCACAAAGGTTGGGACTAAAAATGACCTACAGGAAGGAATAACTAGATCTATAAGAAAAAAAAATGATCAAGCTAGGAGCTTTTTACCTCCTGAAGGTTGCTAGCAAGGTGAGAATCCCAGATCCAAACTTCTTCCAAGCTCCAATGTCCTTCTACCACCTTCTTCTTCTTCAAGAACACCACCAAAACACACAAATGAGCTCAAGGTGCACTCTCCATAATTAGGGTTAGCTAGAGGGACGATTTTTAGGTGGAGGCTGATGAGGGTGAATGTCGTGGGGCCATAAAGGGGATTATAGGGTGCAAACCCTCAAAACTAGGGTTTTTGGTCTCAACAGCGTACGCGCCGCGTACATGCTGAGTACGCCGGACGTACGCATGCAAATCCTGTGTTCCCCATGCATGAGTACGCCATGTGTACATCCTGAGTACGCACAACATACGAACTAGAAAGGAAAACTTAAACAAATTTAGGGTTAGAAATAAACCTTCTCGGAACGGGTGTTACATTTTTCTAGGAAAATCCTTAAGGCATCCACAATGGATTGTCACATCACTGCCACATCAATATTTCATTTTTTATTCAACTTTACTCCTTAACATCCACACTCCATTAAACCCAACAAAATTTAATGTATTTCCACATCATCATCTATATTTTTAAACATATATAAACATTTAAAAATAAAAGATATAATAGTTAAAAAAAATATAATACTTAAAAATACATTAATTAAAAATTATGAAAGGTCAAACATTTAAATACCTAAAAATATATTAATTAAAAAACATGAAACCTAAAAACACGAAACCTAAATAATATAATATCTAAAAATATGGTTAATTTTATTTGTAGTTTAATTAAAAAGAATAAAAAAATCAAATATAAAATAATATGAAAATATGATTACATATATAGTTGGTTTGAAATTTAATTGAAAAAGAAAAAAAAATAACTTCATTCAACCACTCAATGATCATACAACTCTTCCATTCAACTGTCATCCATGTTGTAATGTCGTGATTTTCACCTCAATTTTTTTAACACCTTTTAACAGAAAATCGCAATGGAAGACTTTATTTAATTAATTTAAAAAAATTTCAAACCAAAAAACGTTACTTCAAAATTCAAACATTATTCCAAACCAATTAAAATGTAGCGGAAGCAATAGTATTTTAAAGTAAATAATCAAAAACATGTCAAAGAGTGGTATCGATAATAAAAATCTACTACCCATTAGCAACCCCTCTCACCAATCCAAGCTCCTAAGCTACCTGTACCGATCGCATGTCACAAAGTAGAAGAAACAAGTGTCAGCCCCTACTGAGTGAGTTAATAAAAGTTGCATATAGTCGTCGGGAAAACGTATATTTCCCAAACGAGTCAACAATTCAGTTTATGAGATAACAATTGTAAGCAACACATACTCACATATAACAAGAAATTCATCACATATCACCAAAATCATAACATTTCACAAAAAACAACACTTATCACCAAAAGTATCATATATCACCAAAAGCAACACATATCACCAAAAGAAATAGATATCATCAAAAACATATCACCAAAAGCACATCACCAACAATATGTCACCAAAAGCATATCATCAAAAGTATGTCACCAAAAGAATAACACCAAAGGAGTGTCACCAAAAGAATATCACCAAAAGCATCACATATCACCAAAAGCGTCCTATGATAGGCATGAGTCTCTACGCACATTCTATCCCAAGGGAACTACCCAGTTCACTACTCGTGTGCTGTGATAACCATCAAATTTCGGTCAAGTCAAAGTCAAACAAAGTCAACTAGTCAAACCGGTCAACTCCATTAACCCTTGTATGATAGGGTTTACGTTATGTAATCACTGTACAATTCGCTATTTTAATGAGAAAACATCATTTGGAAAGTTCATGTGTTTGATTTTCCTTAGCCTTAACAGTGCTAAACAATGAACCAAAGCGATAAAACACTATTGCACAATCATCAGGATTGTGTAGGACACTAAATCATGGCTTAACGGGGTCTATGGACCTTGCGTTGCGAAGCCGGACACTCAAAAAGATCACAAACGAAACCTCTCTCAATCTCATTCAAACCCTACTCAAGATTACTTGACGCTAATAGGATCAAAACCCATACACTACGATATAAATTGACGTTAATAGCAACATAGTATAGTACAACGTTATAACTATAATCAAATTAAATTATGATACCATATTAAAATCAAATCAAAGTATAATGCTCTAATTAAATTTAAAAGAATCAAACTTGAATGCTATAATTAAACTTCAAATCAAAGTAGATTGTTATAATCAAATAATAACTCATCTTTTATAAAACTCCATTTTTATAAACTTTACATTAAATTTTATAAAACTCTATTTTTATAAACTTTACATTAAATTTTATAAAACTCTTATATTAATTATGTAAAAGATGCTTGTGTTAGTGGGAAATTATGAAGACCACCAAAAACAAAAAGATTATTCCCATGGTCTCCCACTCACACCTCCCATCCACTTTCCTTTCCTTTTTCTCCCAACACATTATTCTCTTCACCACTTAAACCTTCTCTATTCTTTCTCTCACTCTCAATCTCGAAATTCATCCAAGAAATACTCATATTCCAGCCAAGAACAATCTATTATACTCAAATCTTCATCCCTCTTGAAGCATTCATCAATGTATGTTGTTAAAAGTTTCATATTCATACAAGAAACAAATTAAATCCACCAAAATATCTAAAACTCATTTTATGCATAAACCTGATTTTTCTCAGAATCCCATCAATAAAATAAGAAGTTCTGGAAATTTTCAGAAAATAACTTATTTTTATTGAATTACTATAATTATTGCAATAAAGTAGGGCAATAATTCACACAAAATACTTTTTGCATTCTATAAATTCTGAGAAAATTCTGGGATGACCAATATATTGATTAAACATAATTTATAAAGTTTCATGCATTTATATTACTGTTTACTATTATTTATGATTTTATTGATTAATTAATAATGAAATATATAAAAAATACTTCCCATAGTCACAAATATCCGAAACTTATACACTGGGTTCTATATCATGTTATAAAACTATGGTTAATTTTACAGAATTTTTGGGAATCATTTATTATTTTTCCCAAATTTTGTTGTTGTTTAATCATTAAAGTATTAAATAAATACTAAAACAGTTCAGAAAAATATAAATTTTTTACAGTAATTAATATTGTATGAAATAATGATTTCCTAATAATTTCATAATTTTTCAATACTGTGTACTATTTAAACCCATTTTCCTAAGTATTTAAGCATGTAAAAATGCATTTTAATGATTATTTCATATAAATAATTGTTAAAATCTGTAAATAATTATAATTGGGCAAATTATTATTTTAATAAGAAATTATTAAAATCTGGCATAAATTGAAAATATAAATTAATTATGCAAAGTAATTAATTCAATTTCAAATTCATTTAACAAATGAATACCTTAATATTATAATCAAAATGAATTATTGTTAATTCATCTAATATAAGAATATGTGTCTAATTATTTGTATTAGTACTCTATTCTCGTTTAGCAGTTCCTAAACCAAAACTATTAATTATATTAGGTTCTACGCCATTTTGACCCGAACCGTCTATCGTATGACACACGCATTTCGTTTTGGGACTAATGTGAGTAATCTACCCCATATTTTATAATTTTCAAGACTTTTGGGGTGTATCATGTGGTTCTAATATGTTCCAACTTCATTTTATTGTTTTATCACAATTGAGACATTGTTGGGACATTTATACGTGAGTCATTAATTGTATAACTATAGTTTGTTTACGCTACATGTACTTGTAGTGCATTACCATTTTTAGTCTAATCTCCATGACTATGCCCGTATTCTTGAGGTACGTTATGGACAATAATAGCGCTATTGGGTTGACCACCCCGCCTTGGGACGCTAAGGTGATTGATCGCACGTGGTTGAGTGTGTATGATGATTAGATGCTTCATCCTATATATATTTATATATATATATTATATATATATATATATATATATATATATATATATATATATATATACATATGTATATATAGGGTGAGGACTTATTGTTGTTGTTATCATTTGTTAATCAATTTTTGATTTATAAACCGTTATCTCAAATACAATTGTTTGCTGACTTCAAAAGAAAACAAATTTCCAATTATAAAGGTTTCAACTTCACAATTTTCTCTACTAAAATTAGATTACTCACCAACTCTCGTAGTTGACCTGTTTTTACCCATGATGCGGATTTGAAGAATAAAGTTGATGAAAAATAGGTTGTGCCTTAGAAATCCACAAGCCTATTTAAATTTGATGTAATAAATGTTGTTCGTATTTGGATTTGTATTTGTATGTTGTGGATCTTGTTTGCATACTTAGTACTTAATTGAATCTAATCATATTATAACATAGTTGTCATGAGACTTTGAACAATATATCACGCCTCGATCGATTCCGACAAGGATCGGGGTGTGACAGATTGGTATCAGAGCCCTTGACTATAGGGAATTAGGTTAATTGCCTTGACCTAGTCTATAGCCTCTAGGGTCCTCTCGTATGCTAGTTTATAAAATGCACACACAACTGCATGCAATTCACACTTAGAAAATCCTAGGAATACCTTTGTGTGTTAATTGCTCCCTTATGTGCATACGTATTACTCCTGACACTTATATGTGTGCATACACTTGTGAATATTCTCCACTTTCTCTGAAAATCACACACATACTCAAGTTGTTTAACAAAATGTATATACATATATGTATTCCTTAGAGCTCATAGGAAATTCAAAGTCATCCACTCTAGTTGGGTAGGATCATAGTAATGGACGCGTAGTAACTGGAAGGGGGAGGTGCCGGTAGCCCGAAAGTCCTGACTAGGTAAGCATTCGTATACATCCCAATCAACCGAGGGACCAGTTTGCTTATCTGGGGACCAAAGGCGAGAGTTCCCAAACCTATAGGCCAAAGCGCGTCATTCACATTACTTTTGAGCCATCAAAATACCCGACCTTATCAAACGTATCCGAAAGGATACACTCCAAAATGGCCAACTCATTGGACTATTAAGTTCCCTAATGGGCCTAGAAGTGGGAAAGAAATGTGAAAACTTAGTTTTGTGGGGGCCCACGCAAGTGCTACATGTTTCACATCTAGTAACCATGGAAAGCCCAAAAGGTGCCCAACACTCCTAACCATGGCCCAACAAGTGTTTTACAATTATTTTACCCAACAATGTCTAAAAACTTTATTTCCATAATCAATTTACAAATAACTCACAAGTCCATATGCGTGTTTCTCGTAGTTGACTTGTTCCTTGTTTGGTTGTGGACTTAGGGTAGACTCATTAGGATCAACAGTCTAATAAAATTTTAATTACACATAACTGGGGGCATGTCGAGTGAATCTTAGGAGTGGATCAGACATGGAACAAATCACAAGATTATAATCAAGTTATTCCTACTAAATTCATAAGTCTATTTATATAGACCTCTGGTATAGAGTCGTCAGCGTAGTCGTGTCGGCAATCTAGAATATAGCTAAATACATAATACAAACTATAATACCCAAATTATACAAAATTTTCTGCATTAAAAATCAATAGACAAACACAATGAAACTAAAAAGGGTATCAATCTATCAAGAGAAAAACACATACAATGTAGATTAAAATCCACTAATTATAACAAAATTGCTAAAAGAAAAGGTAAGGACTAAGGATTGTTAAGTCCTCTCTTCTTATAAATAGCTTTGAAGCAAGCTTGCCTAAGCTTCTTTGTTCTTTCTGTCAATTCCATACCTGGCAATTTCTCCATCATCTTCTTGTGCCCTGCTAACGTCTCTACCTCCTCCTTTAATCCCAACTCCTAGTTTTTTTAGGTAGATGCAATATATTTTTCGTGTGAGTTCACAAAATTTACAATGAGTTAAGTTTATGTAAATATAAATCAGAAATCATAGTAAAACAATTGATTCGATGTGGCATATGCCTAGGGCCTATGTTTATGTTATAAAGAAACTAATAATTAAAATTTTAGAAAATACCAAAACTACTTTGGTTACCAAGTGCATGCATACATGCATGAGTAATGTATAGAAGGTTATTATCGTAGTTTACCTTGGCATTTTGAATGAGGGATTGAAGGCTCTTAAGTTTTCTATGAGGCCATCTGTTTATGTTTAGCTCTCTGCATCTTTTCTTCAACAATGTTAACCATATCCCTAGTTCCTTTGCTGCCATGATTATCGGCATCTCAAAGTACTTCGCTATCTCTTCAAACTCCAATGGTCTCAATCTCTTTGCCACCTTCCGGCCACCGTGATCAGTGGTGGCAGCACTAGAACTACATGTAGCCTCACCACCGGATTTACAGTCTTCACTGAAACTAACCAATGGTAAATTACCATCCTCCCAACAATCCCATAAGCTTATATCTTCAAGGGGATCCAAATCGTGAAACTCATTTCTAGAAATGATGTTTTGATCTTTGTTAAGTACTGTGGAAACGTTCTGATCGAGCACTTCATGCAATTTTTCTGACAACTCGTAATCATGATGGTCGAGCCTGTCACCACTGCAAAAATCCAAAAACTCAAGATAATCAAATCCAACACGATGGAAGACTCTTTTTGATCACTACAAATCCAAACCATGTTTTGATCAATATAGACAAAATCACTTTTTTGTGCGAAAGATGGGGTAATGAGTGACGTTTATATATACCTGAAAAGATCTTGATGATCAAAGTACGGAAACCAATCGAGGTCATATATGGGGTTTTGATGATCTGCAGGTGGATCCATTTGTGAGGGAGAAGTTAAAAGTTGCGGTAAGAATGTGATGATTTATATAAGTGAAGTGGGAGAAGTAATTAATAACAAATAAAGAGGAAATGAATATATATGGTCTTTGAGCTGTAACCTTCTTCTTCAATTCACACACATATACGTATATGTTGCCGCAAATTATGACTTATGTGCCTCATGCATTTAATACATCACATGCCTACTGCATATTCTTGACTTTGAAGCTACGTACCAGTTTCAAATTTCCCCAGTAGCACACTTTTCATTAGAAAGTACTCCAAGTCTTCACACATGAACCAGTTAGAAAGTACTCCAAGTCTTCACACACGAACCAATTAGAAAGTACTCCAAGTCTTCACACATGCAAATTATGACTTGTGTGTCGCTATAGGTAACTAATAAAACTTTATTTTTTAACCCCTTAAATATCAGTACAAGCTTCTAACCTCGACGTTTAAATTCTAAATTTCTTTTTATTACTAAAACTAGCATCGATTCAAGTATATAAACCATGAATCTTGAGAACACGGCAAAACCCAAATAAGACTTATCATCTATGTAAAAAAAAAAAAAAAAAACTCAGGGTTTTTACTAGTAAATCTATCAGTGGCGGAGCTTGAACAATTAACTTGGGGGGGGGGGGGGCGAAAATATTATAAAATGAAATTAACATTAAAAAAAAAACAGATTGTTTTCTACAAATAAACACCAAAAACACCTAGAAAAAGAATTACAACTCAGCCCGACAGCCTTTAATGTCTTTAAAAACAGATTATGAATGATATATTAGTAAGCAGACAACAATTTCTCTTTCAATGTTTTCATCTTTCCCATGATTATATCTAGAAAAATCAAAATGAAGGAACAATTGATCCAATCAAAACAAAATCAAATTCAAAATTAGAACAATAACCAATAACTCATTTAACAATAACCAAATCAATCTTTGTTGTCACTTTTCAGTTTTGTTTGAAGCTGACAAGCTGTTAAGCATAACCAAATCAATAACCAAATCTATAAGTTCATAACTTATAAATCAAATTGGCAAATCGCCAAATCGCAAATGACAGCCAAATTAAAAGGAAACTCAGTAAGACAGTAGTAACGCATAAATAGGCAACAAATTGACAGAAAACAGCAGCAGCAGTGCAATACGCCAACACCAACAATCAACAATCTTACAATCAGAAAAGAAAGAACATCTGAACAGGATTTGGGTCTCGGGATTACATACCTGATTTCTGTGAAGTGTGAATGGGGTCTTGGGCACTTGGCGATGGCGATTGGCGAGAGTGAGACCAGGCGACTGACTTGGCGAGACAGCGACAAACGAACAGCAGGCGAGATAGCCAGCGAATTTGGAAAATGGGGATGAATCGATTTTGATTTCTTGATACCGCTTGGTCGCTTGGAGAATTGGGTGTATTGGACCATTCTGATTAGGAATCAGGAGGGGCCAAAGCCCAAGTTTGAAGATAGCAGGCTTATAACTATTTCATTTTGAACTACAATTCCTACTTCTAGCCCAATAATACTACGCCCCTGGAATCTATGAGGGGTAGTGTAAACATTATGGTCATATATCATTAAGATTCTATGGACTTAGAATGTGTGATTCCGCCTCATTCCCTGTTCCTTGTTTGGTTGTGGGCTTAAGGTGGGGTCACCCATCCAAAATGCCCTTGCAATCTTAATGATATACGACTAGTTTACGTCAATCGACTATAAAAGAACTTGTAGGACTTATAATGCAAATTTCGTCAAAATTTGTTGAAACATTCGTAATGATGGAACTCGCTAACTACGTTATAAAATATTCATAGTGGTAATACCAAGGATAAAACAGGGAGTATAAAAGCACACATAGAATACTCTATCATCCCAAAACAATAAACTCCTTTTAAATTGACTCAGTTCAAGTTACAATAAGAAATTTCTAAGGTCGTCATGTGACATCAGGAGGGTTGTTCCTCACCATAATCAATTTCTTGTACTACGAAAAGTTTTCCACATCTTTTTACAAACTCTTGAAGTCCCAATCAAAATACAAATTTCGGAACGAAATTCCCTCTAACGGGGGGATGATGTGACAACCATCAAATTTCGGTCAAGTTAAAGTCAAACAAAGTCAACTAGTCAAACCGGTCAACTCCATTAACCCTTGTATGATAGGGTTTACGTTATGTAATCACTGTACAATTCGCTATTTTAATGAGAAAACATCATTTGGAAAGTTCATGTGTTTGATTTTCCTTAGCCTTAACAATGCTAAACAATGAACCAAAGCGATAAAACACTATTGCACAATCATCAGGATTGTGTAGGACACTAAATCATGGCTTAACGGGGTCTATGGACCTTGCGTTGCGAAGCCGGACACTCAAAAAGATCACAAACGAAACCTCTCTCAATCTCATTCAAACCCTACTCAAGATTACTTGACGCTAATAGGATCAAAACCCATACACTACGATATAAATTGACGTTAATAGCAACATAGTATAGTACAACGTTATAACTATAATCAAATTAAATTATGATACCATATTAAAATCAAATCAAAGTATAATGCTCTAATTAAATTTAAAAGAATCAAACTTGAATGCTATAATTAAACTTCAAATCAAAGTAGATTGTTATAATCAAATAATAACTCATCTTTTATAAAACTCCATTTTTATAAACTTTACATTAAATTTTATAAAACTCTATTTTTATAAACTTTACATTAAATTTTATAAAACTCTTATATTAATTATGTAAAAGATGCTTGTGTTAGTGGGAAATTATGAAGACCACCAAAAACAAAAAGATTATTCCCATGGTCTCCCACTCACACCTCCCATCCACTTTCCTTTCCTTTTTCTCCCAACACATTATTCTCTTCACCACTTAAACCTTCTCTATTCTTTCTCTCACTCTCAATCTCGAAATTCATCCAAGAAATACTCATATTCCAGCCAAGAACAATCTATTATACTCAAATCTTCATCCCTCTTGAAGCATTCATCAATGTATGTTGTTAAAAGTTTCATATTCATACAAGAAACAAATTAAATCCACCAAAATATCTAAAACTCATTTTATGCATAAACCTGATTTTTCTCAGAATCCCATCAATAAAATAAGAAGTTCTGGAAATTTTCAGAAAATAACTTATTTTTATTGAATTACTATAATTATTGCAATAAAGTAGGGCAATAATTCACATAAAATACTTTTTGCATTCTATAAATTCTGAGAAAATTCTGGGATGACCAATATATTGATTAAACATAATTTATAAAGTTTCATGCATTTATATTACTGTTTACTATTATTTATGATTTTATTGATTAATTAATAATGAAATATATAAAAAATACTTCCCATAGTCACAAATATCCGAAACTTATACACTGGGCTCTATATCATGTTATAAAACTATGGTTAATTTTACAGAATTTTTGGGAATCATTTATTATTTTTCCCAAATTTTGTTGTTGTTTAATCATTAAAGTATTAAATAAATACTAAAACAGTTCAGAAAAATATAAAAATTTTACAGTAATTAATATTGTATGAAATAATGATTTCCTAATAATTTCATAATTTTTCAATACTGTGTACTATTTAAACCCATTTTCCTAAGTATTTAAGCATGTAAAAATGCATTTTAATGATTATTTCATATAAATAATTGTTAAAATCTGTAAATAATTATAATTGGGCAAGTTATTATTTTAATAAGAAATTATTAAAATCTGGCATAAATTGAAAATATAAATTAATTATGCAAAGTAATTAATTCAATTTAAAATTCATTTAACAAATGAATACCTTAATATTATAATCAAAATGAATTATTGTTAATTAATCTAATATAAGAATATGTGTCTAATTATTTGTATTAGTACTCTATTCTCGTTTAGCAGTTCCTAAACCAAAACTATTAATTATATTAGGTTCTACGCCATTTTGACCCGAACCGTCTATCGTACGACACACGCATTTCGTTTTGGGACTAATGTGAGTAATCTACCCCATATTTTATAATTTTCAAGACTTTTGGGGTGTATCATGTGGTTCTAATATGTTCCAACTTAATTTTATTGTTTTATCACAATTGAGACATTGTTGGGACATTTATACGTGAGTCATTAATTGTATAACTATAGTTTGTTTACGCTACATGTACTTGTAGTGCATTACCATTTTTAGTCTAATCTTCATGACTATGCCCGTATTCTTGAGGTACGTTATGGACAATAATAGCGCTATTGGGTTGACCACCCCGCCTTGGGACGCTAAGGTGATTGATCGCACGTGGTTGAGTGTGTATGATGATTAGATGCTTCATCCTATATATATTTATATATATATACATATGTATATATAGGGTGAGGACTTATTGTTGTTGTTATCATTTGTTAATCAATTTTTGATTTATAAACCGTTATCTCAAATACAATTGTTTGCTGACTTAAAAAAAAAACAAATTTCAAATGATAAAGGTTTCAACTTCACAATTTTCTCTACTAAAATTAGATTACTCATCAACTCTCGTAGTTGACATGTTTTTACCCATGATGCAGATTTGAAGAATGAAGTTGATGAAAAATAGGTTGTGCCTTAGAAATCCACAAGACTATTTAAATTTGATGTAATAAATGTTGTTCGTATTTGGATTTGTATTTGTATGTTGTGGATCTTGTTTGCATACTTAGTACTTAATTGAATCTAATCATACTATAACATAGTTGTCATGAGACTTTGAACAATATATCACGCCTCGATCGATTCCGACAAGGATCGGGGTGTGACATCTGCCAACATTTTTGAATGTTCTAAGTGGCTCATGACTTCCACCCGAAACACCAACCCCGACACCCCTTTCGCTACTCCGACTATGCGAAATACAAGTATTTCACGGTGTCATTCAGGATTGGGTACCAACGGTTTCGTACATCCATAACAACTCCCAATCCAACATGATGTTTGTACTAGTCCTCCTAGGTAGGACCACACCACTCCAATCCACGAACACTGTAGTGACAGTGTACGTGTACCATGTATCGCGAGATCTTCTAGATGGACAAGACGACTAACACCAAAATGGCTTAAGCGCTTTTTATAGGTCCTCTTTCAACCTAATAGGTCACCAAAGGTATCCGGAAAGGGTTTAAGGTAAGTGTCATAAACTACCCAACCCACTACGCAACGCCCCGCAAGATTAAACAAATCATCATGTAAAGCATGCAATTGCATACAATCAATTAATATCACAATTTTCACCAAATTCACCAACAATTCACCAAAGCATAGTCATTTATCATCATTTCAATTAAATTCATGTTACCATACCATAAACATCATAATCATCAAAATGGAGTCAAATATCAATTTAGACCCTAAGCATGGCAACTAGCAAGCAAGCATATCAAATTAACACATCATACTCAAACAAAAACAATGTCTAATTTTGACATAAAATGAATCAATGATCCGTATGTGAAATGTATATTGCGACTTATGCACATTTAGTGAGTAAAACTACTAACTCACCTTAGCCGTGACGAATCATTTAGTAACTTCAAGTTTTGAGCTCCCTTGAAGATGTCAAGACCTCGCCTAATCACATATATCATCAAGTTATTAAGTGCATTCAAAGTCTATAAGTTTAGCTTAACAAATTTTAATTTTATATTGTATTTTTTTTATAATTCAACCATAACCACTGTTCAGTGTTTTACGCATAAATCATAATCCATAACTCCGATTGAGCTGATTCCGGACTTTTTGAAAACTAGACTCGATTTCCTACAACTTCATTAGTGTAGAGCATCAGCCAATTCTACCCAGATTTACAGGTACAGCTCTCACAAGATGGGGCAAAGTTGCTGTGCAGAATTATAGTATTTGTCAAAATTAACAAACACATAAAGGCTTAAAACAATATTTGAAAGCCATCAATTTTACATACAATTATTCTTCAATAAAGGTCTCGTTCGTCTACAAATTTCCAGCCAAGAAACTTAATCCATTAGTTATGCAAATGTTCAACTTTTTTTTTTTAATTAATGAATACTAACGTATTACATTATTGTTTGCCAATATCCCCTTTCTACCCCTCTTTAAACACATACATTCTTTTATGTATGTATGGATGGTATATAAGCTTCTACATGGCATAAATTACACCAACTCTAGAAACTCATCATTTACATGGAAGCTATCGGATCTTTGAGTTTTTGGCAGCAACTTTTGGTCAAAGGTTCATTTATAATATGTAGACTAATACGTGGAAGTTAGACGAGGGCAGTAACCAAGCATCCAGGCTAGGCTACTCAAATGTCTATCTCGTAAAGATTTTAGAGGAATTCATCCAAGGTCAGAGATGGTGTGCTATGAGTGATACAATATCCAAGGGTAATTAGTAAGTTTAACGATCTGAATATGGTTCTTGGAACTTTATACGCATGGAAATCGGGAGAAGAAAAGCTTACCTTGAAGTCGATATATCCCTATTTCGGTTCTGATCAAGCCACACAATCTATTCTTTGGTTTAAACTCTAGCCGCTTAGATTCTTCCCTCTCGTCTCTCCCTTTCTTGTTGCCTCACTCTCTCACTGCCGACGTAGTGAAACAGCCTAACAGGATGCAACGTTAGGTTTATTTAGAACCCATGGAAAACCAACCGTGAGGTAACGGATGAAATCTACGTAGATAAATGCATACATTTTGCTTAATTAATAAAAAAGTTATATTTTTGGTCCTTGGTCTTTCTTTAGCTGATCGCAACCTAGTCAACTTTCATTCTTCTTCAAATATGGTTTGTAACTATGTTATTTTACCCCCTCCCCCTTTAAATTAAGTTATATTAATTAAAGACAAAACTTCAAAAATGGTCCCTGTGGTTTCTGAAAATCTGAAGTTTAGTCCTTAATTTACAAAATCTTCAAGGATCGTCTCTGTGGTTTCAAAACTTTTAATGTTTAGTCCTTCCGCCTAACTCCGTCAGTTTTCTACCGTTAAGTGAGGGACATTTTCATCATTTCAATACCCAGGGACCATTTATGAGGTTTTCTATTTTTTTGTTTTTTGAAAAAAAATGAAATTTAAATGGGTCTCTCTCACACACACACACAGAGACACAAGGCACCATCTTCCTCATTCTTTTTAGAGATATCTTCTTCTTACTTTTACATTCCAGTCAACATCGCTAGTTACCACTCCGCCCCATAATTCTGATGGTTGTCTACGAGTTGTTAAAAGTTGGGTTGTAAAGCTTTGGATCCCGAAATTAAGGGAAGTGAAATCAGAAGACAAGTCTGGTGGAATAGCGATGGTGGGGAGGTGGTGGAACATGCTGGAAGGGATAGTGGTGGCAGAGACTTTGAGGATATTTATGCGAAATTATTTTGGAGGGCCTGATACCGCTGGTGGAGATGGTGGTGGATAGACGTTCAAAGATGGGGCTTTTAGAGCAGATGTCTTTGGATTAAAATAGAGATGCATATGGCTTAACGTCGGATTAAAAAAACAAGGGTCGTGATACAGGTGGTAAAGTGCCACTACGGAGGGTTGGGATTTGGTGTTGGTTTTCAGACTACTCATTGCATCCCTCTTCTTCTGTCAGAAACTTCATCTACTTCATTTGCACTAAATTAGGGTTTGTGCTCTATTTTTTGGTTTGGGTTTGTGAATTACGCTCAATTGCTTCCATAATACAGCTGACATACAACCCATATAAGTTATAGGAGTCTGATCTTTGTATCCAGAGAACGAATTTGGTTGATGGTTTTCATGTAGTAAGAACGATGAAGAATATTAAGTTAAATACAGATGCATCTATGGTGACTCTGGTATTCATGATGACACCAAATTCTAAGAAATCCAAATGGAGAATGCTAACTTCACATTAGTTCCCGATGAAAACAGAGAACAACTTCGAAAAGAAAGAATATAGGTTTTCGTTATAACCTAGGTTTGATGTGGGTTCTCCGCAATAATAGGAACTTCAATTTGCCAAAAAAACATGTAAATACAGGAGATGGTGATGGAATCTCTTCTGATATGTGCAAGATTATATTGGTCTTTTTGCAAGATGCAGAACGACAAAACCCAAATCTCTTATATAGACATTTCTTTTGGCCTATGAATCTGATTATGACATTAACATGCAACAAAGACGTATGATTTTATACAAGAGTGTAATGAGTTTGTTCATTGTCTTTAGCGATGTTAAATTGCGAGGGACATGGGTAAGGACGACAGGAGTTAAGGCATACCGAGAGAAAGACTTTTAATATTAAATAATTTTTTTAACAAGGCAAAACTTCATAAATGGTCCCTATGGTAGTGAAAAGACAGAAATACTCTTTACTTAACAACCAAAAGCTAACGGAGTTAGCGAAAAGGACCATATGTTAAAAGTTTCGAAACCACAGGGACGATCCGTGAGGTTTTTAACTATTTTTTTTTTTGTTAATTTGACATTTTGATTTAGATTTTCCATTTAGACTTTTTAACTATTTAAAAAAGTAGGCTTTGAATATATTATAAAAAATGTTTTAAGTTTAATATCATATTTAGATTAACAAACTAAGTACATTATATTGAGAATAAAGAAGTAATATTGAAATTATTAATATTGGATTTAATACATTAATTTAAAAAGAAGTTCAAAAGTTGGGGGTTTCAAATGAATGTGGTTGAAGAAAAAATGTATATTTTATAAGTGTATATAGATAGATATAGATATAGATATAGATATAGATATCTTATTTACATTTTTTGTCTTATAAAAATTATCTCATAACTTTATATTTGATGGGTTATAATTCTTGGAATAAAGTCCAAATTTTTGGTATGATGGTCAGTGATTCATTATTATACATTAACTTACCTACTTATTCAATAGTTGTTTTTATTATTATAAAGTAATTTACCTGTTTATTAATCATATTGTTTGTATATATTTAGCAAGTTTTAATTAATTAATGTTTAATGTTTACATCATAATTATCATCATCATTTTATAAATATATACGTTTTTTATATATATTGAAATAGTTAATTTATTCATTATAAAATTTGTATTTATATAAAATTATTATTAAAAAAAACATGTAATTCTTACCACTTTATATTAATTTTTTTAAAAAAAAATTCATGTAGTACACGGGTCTTACACCTAGTCATCATATCTGGGCCGATCCATTGAATTTCAATGCCTGGGGCAAGAAAGTAAATTAATGTCCTAACATTCATAAACAAAATTATATAGAAAAGCGAAATAAATTTTATAGTCAAACTAAATGATGGTTGTACAAACAAAAGCATACAAATGGTGCCACTTTGCATTTTTTTGAAAAAAAAATATGCTATTTGATGTTAATCAAGACTTCATAGACATTGACTTTCAATACTTTTTTCGGGCGAAGTTAGCTATCCAGAACCACAACCTATATAAAAACATAAAATGGTCTTGCAGAAATTGAGAATCAACATCATATTTTCTAAAATCTGATATATTAAAGTTTCAGAAATTAAAATAACTTATCAGATTTTGAGACATCAGAATTTCATATACATCAGATTATTCAGAAAAACCATATCACATTATTTAGATATAAAAAAACTAATCAGTTTTTCAAAAACAAATTTCACATATGACATATCAGAATTTACATAACAGATTTTCAGAAATCTAATACATCATATTTTAAGAAATTAAAATAATTTATCAAATTTTGAGATACATCAGATCTTCATATACAACAAATTATTCAGAAAAAATAATATCATATTATTAAAAAAACAGAATATATCAAAAACACATCATACTATTCAGAAAAAACAATTACATCAGAAATTTAAGAAAATCTTATTAGAGAAAACCTTATAAAAGTCAAAAGAAGTCGAAGAAAAAAATTACCTCGAAAATTAATGAAGCCTATAACAGTTATGGATCAACAAGAGTACAACTTTAATCGATAACTTCACTTCACCATCAAACTATATAAGCAAAATTGAAATTTTAAAAAATTTCATTAATAATCATTATCATATTCTCGCAACTTCAGGTAGGCTATGAAAGAAATTTCAAATACTAAAAAAAACTTACTGGATTAAGACTTTTGGAAGACCAATTCATTCAACGACCCCTTTAAATCTTCACTTTAACATGCCCGATTAGAGATTTAGAGCAGTGGAGGACCGTTTGAAACTTTAGCAATTCACAAAATTCTTATAATTTGAATCTATTAATAGGAGATAAAGAGATTAGAGGAAATTGTTCAGGAGAATTAGGATACTAGATGAAACTATTCCAACGAGAACGAAGGAATATAGGAGGAACGACTGAGCGAGGGTGAGAGAAGAGAACCGTTAGTTTACCTCAGACTAGATCAAGATTTTTAATTTTAATCATCCATCGTCTTTTCCCAGAACCAAACGCTTCGTCTTCTACACCTTTAATTATTAGGCGTGGCTGTTGCTTAGATCGAGAAATCAGAAGCGTGTTAAATCGATTTTTCAGTCGACGCCTAATTAGGTTGACATAAAGTTCTTCCCGCTACCCCTCTTCGACATGGAGTGGACCTGCTACTATTTGGCCCAAGTATTATAATACCTATAACAGTCCATGAAAAATTGATGCCCTATTAGGATTTGCTGCCCTGGGTTTGGGCCGACCCTGCATCATATATTCAACTCTTATTAAACCCTATTGTGGATGCCCTTAACTAATAAAACAAAGTAGTTTAATGAATTTTAATATCTAAGCTTAGATGAGACTCAAATGTATATTCATTTTCCCTTTATTTATTTTATTTGTAAATAGAATATATTAACAAAAATAAAGTAAGATCAAAGGTTTATTATGGATCTTGAGCCAATATTATGAGGCCACGAGGGTGTTAACCCTAGGGACAAAATTGTCTTTTAGATGCTAGTTAGGGTTTTGCTTCTCTTTAAGCACACACCTATATAAAGCGAAAAATAGCACCACGACCCCCCTCTCACGAATTATACATACCGCCGCTGCTTGTGATTTCAACGAAGAAGCGCCGGAAAATGGGAGTTTTCACATTCGTCTGCAAAGCCTCCGGCGGCAAATGGACTGCCAAGCAGCTAAAGGGAGACCTTGAAGGCTCTGCCGACTCTACCTACGCTCTTCAGAGGTCTCTTGTTCAGGCCGCTTATTCTTGCGACTCTTCCGGTGGTATCCAGTCTTCTTTCAGCTACGTCCTCCCCGATTCTGCTGTTTTTCAGGTATAATTACGCTTTGATTTGTTCATATCTGTTTGTCTCTATTTCTACTTTGAATGTCGCTGTTGGTTGATTGATGGTAATCGTTGATTAGTCCTTAATCATGGTGAATTTGCTTTGTACATTTGATTTAAATGTTAGAAGTAAACATATCTATTATCTTTATGTATCTTATTTCGCTAGATCTAACTCTGATATAGTAGACGACAATCACTGTGCACAATTTACTATGTATTTTGATTTAATCCGAGCGATTCCTGTTGCTGCTATCTGTGTTCTTTTCTGACTTTGGTAAACAAGTTTGAACATAAAATCAAAATATTTGAGCATCTGTAATTCTTGTTTACAACTTTCCCTTGTTTTTTTAGTTTTAAATATCAGATTTATTTTTTTAATTTCAAACCAAAACTGATAAATTGACTATTCATCAAATCTGAAGCTAAGAGTAATTTAGTAGTAGCTCAATTGTTTTGTGAGGTTAAATTGTTAGGTAAGACACTTTAGTCCTTTATTCAAACACCAAAAAACTGTTCTACATATAAATATTTGTAGCCTCTTCTGTGCAGGTGATTATTGGTGGTGGTGGTGGTGGTGGCTCTTTTGGTGGTGGTGCTGCAGCAGCATCAGCTCCAGCTGGAGGTGCAGCAGCTGCTGAAGCACCTGCTGCTGAGGAGAAGAAGGAAGAAAAGGAGGAGAGTGATGATGACATGGGTTTCTCACTCTTTGATTAATTCTTCTATTTCTTTATACAATGTTATGTTCATCGTATGTTTTCTTATCAAGTTTTGATATTGTTGGTAGATTATTGGTAATGAGATTTTTGTTAAACTGTTATGGTGGATAATGTTTCTGGTATTGAAATAGCACTTTGAATTCGTGAATTTTCCCTTGATCCCAATTGAATTGCTTTATGTGATTTGAAGTTGCCTTCAAAGAATCAAAGTAGCACATTCTTATGAGGACTTTAGGCCACAACTTGGGAAAAATTCTAATCAATATTCCTATTTACTGTTTACAAATTATTATGTGATAAAGTTCGAAGGTATGTGCTTTATACTTCACTTGTGTCACACTAGGGGGTGGTCGAAAAAATTGATAATCTAATTTAACTCTAACAGAATAAAAAATTGATTAATTACTGGTTTTCCAATGTTTATTATTTTAAAAATTTTAACACTCCTACACATCCTTCTCCCATTGGGCCTAATTTGAGTCCAGGTTCCTGATTTGTTTTTTCCCAATTGAATCCATTTTGAATATATTGTATCTTTAAATTCCAAAAAAAAAAACAATTTAAACAATATTCATAACATTTAAAACACAAGAAACGGAGTGAAAAAGTATGAAAAGCAAATAGGTAAAAAAAATTGATATCTTGTTACATTAAACCATATTTTTTAACAGAACATATTCTGTTTGTGAAGTACTTAACATATATAATTGGTTGTTTGGTAGAAGCCGAATGATTCAAAGACTGGTTGTTTGGTAAGTTGTGTATTTGTCGGAAGTTTGCCATTTTAACATTCTCACAAAAACAATTTCAAAAAAACAAAAAACTGTAATTTAATCTACAAATTTCCTTCAAATCATGAAGATTCACCAAGAACACATAATTATAAGCAATTAATCTCCCTATTCTAATAAATGAATAACTTTATTTTTTTATTGACAAGTGTCACAATATTATAAATCAACATTAATATTATATGTCACATATCATGCCACATGTCAACATATTAATTCTTCATTTAAAATTTCTCATTCTAATTATATTAAATTAATAATTGATTCTTCATTTCAAATTTCAAATTTCACATCCTAATTATATTAAATTAATAACATTAAAATAAAAAATAAAATAAAATTAATATATATTATAAGGTGATATAATTTCATGTATTTATTTAAATCAACGATTATAATTGTATATAACTAAAAAAATATCTCTTAATTAATAATTTATTTGAAATAATTGATTAATAATTTTGAGTTTTTTACTATAAAAAATACATCTCGGGGTTTTAGGGATTATTATTTATTTATTTACTTATTTTATTTTATTTATTTATTTATTTAAAACGAATTGTTACAATTCCCCCCCCCCCCCCACTTAAATTAGATTTCGTCCTCGAAATCAGCTCCCGCTTCTACTTCATGATGCACTCCCCCACATCGACCAAGATGAACGAAAATCCGCAGAATCAATCGGTCTCCAGGCTTCTCGGCCAAACACCGACACTCTAATCCCACACCAAAAGGGCATCACCGCAATGAAAATTAACTGATATCCTATTGAACCGAACCACACTCTTACGCTGCTCCGATAGCCTAACTTAGTTATCCACTATCAACACTGAGGCTCACCCCCGATCAGACAATAACAGACAAGCAAACCCTCAACCTGAGCTCCTAATACCTTAGGGACTAAGCACAAGCACGCCCTATGGACGCTATTACGACTAAGATAAATACAAATCGAAGGGAAAATCCAACAGCTGGCGGTGATCTTGTCGCGAAACCCGAATATTTAGCAGTTGCGTAGAAGTCTGGAACTTAGAGAAATTTGATCGAGAACCGAACCTTGGCACAAATTCTCCCTGCCACGAGGTTCCACTCTCCCCCACTTGAAATATGCTAGAAACTGAGAACTACATAGTCCTCCGAAACCAAGACTAACTCAAACGCTGCCTCTCGATTCCAACCCCTGATATCCTGATACATGGTAGGGTCTGAATCCACATATCATTCATACATTCCAAAACACAATATAATCAACGACAAAGATAATCAATCCATTCATACTAAGAATTCAATCAGAATAGAGCTAATAAGATAATTCCATTCAATTGATCATCCAAGATTACAACTGAACCTTGAAACACAAACATAATTACAGATAAATACCAATACTACCACAACATATAACTAGAAGAACTACCAACTCAAATCTCGGTCCTCGGGACCCCGACGGTCCCCTGACGACCATCGGGTAACTGCCAAGCTAAGGGTATAGGATCCAACACCTTTATGAGAAAAGGACAGTGAGCTCTAATGTGGCCTTCCTGACCACAATGAAAAACAACTCGTACACTCCGCCTGCAGTCTCTACCAAAATGGTCCTCCTCGCCACACCGACGACATGGAACAGATCTGCACCTCCCTCCAACTGATCCCGAACTCTGGCCGACAGATTTGAACCGCTTTGCTACAGACTGGGACTGATCCGGAGCCTGACACTGCTCCCTCGCCTGGGTCCCTATCTCAATCTCTCGCCTCCTGAAGCTCAGCGAGAGAACCATAGCGCTGGATGGACATGAACTGTAGAATATCCGTCTTGAGCATGCTCAAATACCGAGTCATCTGAGCCTGTTCTGCAGCAGTGAACTCAAGACTGAACAAAGCCCTCTCAGTGAACATCTTGGTGATCTCCGTCACCGACTCGGTCGTCTGTCTCAGATCCAGACAGTCATGGGCCAGTCTCTCCCTCTTTACCAGGGGAACATACCTTGCACGAAACATCTCCGAGAATTGTTCCTAAGTCTCCGCTGCCCTCTACTCAGGAGTATAAGAACTAGTCACCAATCTCCACCAATCCCTTGCCCCCAAACTGAGAAGGTTCAGGGCGCACTTGACCTTCTGGTCATCTGGACAAGAACACGTGAAGAAACAACCCTCCACGTTAGACAACCATCTCATCGCCTGACTACCTTACCTGATTCTGTCCCTAGAAGCATGTTTGCCGTATGCATCAAGTCTCATGTTCTGCTGAAACATTGAGCATAACCCAATGGCTTACCTTGATTGCATAGTCATCAGTGTAAGAGTTACTTGTCTGGTCCTTAAATGCCAAAGGGTTATTCATGTCCATGACCTCCTAATTTGAGGTATGATATGGTACCATAATGAATTGACAGTGGATCTTTGATTCTAGACTGTAACTAACTCTATGATGTAAGGATTAAACCATTTCTTGTTGATGGGTTATCACTGTTGATGATTCATGCTGATTCCACCTCAGTATGACTGAAACAATCTATTTTCTTCTTACTTTATTCTTTAAAGCCTTATGATTCAGTGTAGTGTACCATACACTGATGAGAGCTTGAAAAATCTATGCCGATGGTTAAGCTAAAACACCACAGCTTATCACACGCATCATACCACTCTTGTCCTTGTTCTTCTAATAAAAGTAATTAATGAGTCAGTTTGTGACCTATTTTTGCATTTGATGAATTTTAAAATGGTTTAATATTTAAAAAAAGAAAACATTATACTTTTTAACCCATACAAAGGGTGTTTATAGTTTGAGACTTTAGAGGCATAGATTAAAGAACATAAAAAGGAGAAGTCATGCGTCGTAGACATTGTTCCAAAGAGATGGATACATTTTTTTTAGGGCAAAAGGTGTATTTTAGGAAACTTAATAGTTCAGAGGGTTTTCAAATGTTGAACGATTAAGAGAAATACTTAATGATTCATAGGTAACTTTATCCTTGCCAGTTGCCAAGCGCTATGATTTTTTAGTCATTCATAGACTAACTTTTAATTGAATTACTACAATGCTTATAAAAGACTCAATAACTTATAGAATGGAAAAGTAACATTTCCTTATAAGTCATATAAACATATTTTTAGGTTACAGAGAGCTTACTTATATATTACAATTTTTGCCATAAATAATAACTTATGCTTTAAAAAATTATACACTATTAAAAAAAACCTTTAAATTGTGTATATGATAAAATTTTTTTAGCTCCCTTCGTATTTGATGAAATCATTTAGATCTTTATATATGAGGTTGGGTTGAATTTCTTTTAATCCACGTGTCTTGCTATAAGTCCGAGAACCCATCATTATCCGTAAGCAGAATCACACCCGATTACGATCATCGAGTTTGACCAATCATTCTCAATAGTCCCCACAATATCTGCATAGGTCCACGTGACGATAACGACAAACTTCCTTTTATTGAAAAATTACGACACTGCCACCCTGCCTGCTCTGCTCTGCATGTACTTTGCTTAACAGTACCTTCGGAGCACTGTATCTTTTCCTGCTCTTCCTCTCCAACACTCTATCCGTACAATTTCAAAAAATTCAAAACCCTAAATACTCGCAATTTCCTTCGTCTCCGAACATTCAAAACAATTCTCCCCTCCGTCCCGTTTTCCGATCAGAATCAAAGGTAACATCATCCAAATATCTTCAATTTATATCTAGATTTCTTGTTCTTGGTGATTTTTTCGATGTCAGTTTACTTCGTTCTGTTGAAATTTGTATTTTATGTCATCCATATGAGTTTTGCAGTTCATGTACCATTAATGTGCGTTTGATCATCGTGTGTGTCGATTGATTAAAGCCTCTGTGATCAAGAAATGACATGGCTATATAAAATTTCCTATTGTGTCCGGGGTTTTGGGTTGCGGCCAGGATTCTGCAAGGGGGGAGGGGATTGCTACTAATTTATTCGTCGATTCTACTGGATTTTGACACTTAAACTTTATCCTTTAGCAAATATCTTTGTAGATTCTTTGTAATTACCTCATACTTCTCGTGATATCTTGATTCGTTTGATTTCTGATTTATGTAATATCAAGTTTTCCATTAATGTTCTTGTTAGAATCTGATTGATTACCATACCTGACCTTGTTGGTAGTGACTTCCATTACTAATCCAAACAACAATTTGTTACTTGTTTTTCATTTCCCCCTTTTTCCTTTTCTAATGCAATCCTTCCATCCTCTTCAAACTGTTACAATGGGATCTAGATTCTATACACTTTTATATCTTCTATTAATTAACATTCATTCAATGTATGGCTAGTCAAAACAACATACTGTGAGGACTATTATAGTATAAAATATGTTCTATCCTTTTAGTTTTCATGCTACTCTGATGAATTTTTTGGACTTCTGCTGGATTACCTCTTGATGTGGTAGGATGAATGATCATAATTTTGACATCAGTTAAATGAAGGTTAATTAGAGCTTGCTTTAACTGTATTTCAGATAACTGTCTGTAGAACTATGGATGGCCTTTGGGACCCACCTGATTATCAAGGTTTCTATATATTTTCCTTCAACATTCATTCTATTCTCTGATTCTCTCTCTAAACCTCATATTTATAAGAGAGATCACTAGATGTTTCATATCATTTTATATTTTTATTATTACTTTGCAGCAATTGAAGACACTGATTGCAGAAATGATGGATGCCAGTGTGCATTTTGTCTTGCTAATGGTAATTCACTGTCAAATTACTTCACTTTTTACATATTTAGTTATGTTAGTTTCATGTTACAAACTTCTTCACTGAACCTGTAGATGTAGCAGAAGAGGCGGCTGTAAATGAGATAAGTTGCATAGAGGTGCTAAGGATTTTGATAAGCAAAGCAGATACTGACATCATTGGACTTGAAGATGAACTTACGGACTTACTGAGTCAACTCGCCTGCACTGATGAAGAGTTTTCAAATATGTATTCTATGTGCTTGAGAAAGGAGATTGATTTTCTTGATCGATCAATAAGGAAATTAAAGGATGATGCTGGAGATTCTTTGTCAACAACAACCAGGAAACCAGCTGAAAGCATGCTTGACATGCTCATGTCTCTTTTCCATCGTTACATACAAAAGAAAGATAAACAGGTCTAGTATTTGGACACTACCAGATCCCTCTTTCTCTCTCCCTCCCTCTCACTCTCATGTTATATAGTACAGATAAAGCAGATATACAAACAATAAAGCATAAAGCAGATATGTAGACAATAAAGCATAAACCTTGGGAGGCATTAAAGTATAAAGCTTTTTGAGACTTATTTGTTAGAGCAACCACACAGGTTCTTGCAAACCATATGCAAGTGCAATGCCATGCTTAATCTTTCAAGATATATCTTAAAAGGTATAAAGTAGTTGTTGAAGTGTCTGTGGGGTCCACTTTTGAAATAGTGTTGACATTACACAAATGTGGATGGTAATTACGAAACTGACATGGCACAATTGAAAGACTAATGTCATTTCGCTAGTAGTGCCTTTATATCTGCTTTATGCTTTATTCATTATTGTCAGTATACTTGGTTGACAATGCATATTACTCTGACCTTAACCTATATATCATATATTTAACAAATACTTCTCTAAAAGAGACAATCTCCTTTATGTTTTATTTTCCCTTTAAAATCAAAAGCTTGCAGATAATATCAAAAATATTGCAAGCTCCAGCTGTCAAGTGCATTCAGAAATTCCATTAAATGAGAAAAAACAAACAGGAAGCTCTTCAAATGCTAATCAAATGGAGAAAAACAAAAAAGTCATCAACACTTCATTGGAGAAACATAAAATTTCACAGACGAGAGTCAAGACTGAAGAAGTAGAAGATGTAAGTTATGTGGTGCTTAAATTTATAAAGCATTTCAATAACATATAATTTTAAAGATACTGTAATTAGTTTTATACCATTTTATACATCAATTTGATGTGATACTTTTTATACAGTATACCGGTCTTTCTCGGGGCTCCATGGAGAAGTGGGAATATCAGCTTGTAAAAATCAAGTCCCAGGTAGGTTTTTATTCTTACAAAAAAGTTAGATACAAAATTAAAGAATCTCATTGTATAATATAATATATTTTTTATTAATATTCTATTGATTTGATTGCACCAGACTGATGATGAAAGTATAGGTTCCATAGAATCATCATCCATACCAAAGGCAAATACAGACAGAAACTTGAATCCAGATGATGTCCAACTCCAAGAATCAAATGTCTCAGTTTCTACCAAGATATACAAAAGGAGAGAGAAACTTAATGATTCACCACCATTAATGTTGCAGACAAGCTCAAGATCACCATGCCTATTAATTGAAGGTGCTGATGTGGCAAACATGTATATGGATTGTTATAAACTAGATGATTTGCGGGCTATTGCTAGGCAACGCGGATTAAGAGGTTACTCTAAACTTCGCAAAATAGAACTCGCACAGGCACTAGGAATCAAGATTGTTGAAGGTGTATACACAGGTACCCTTTCTTTTATAATTTTTTTTATGAGATTATCATTATATATATGTTTTAATTTGATTCGAATGTAGGAAAAAGGAAGCAGAAAAGATAGGAGATGGTGGTGTGGTGTGGTGAAACTGACATAGTTTGACTCATAGGTATGGCTGCTTGATGGTTGTTTATATACATTGAGGGGTATATTATATAGAAATGAAAGAATGAATCCGTATTAGAATTGACATGCTAGATATATACTTGTTTTGATAGTGAACCCTACGGGAGATATAGTGATGTTGATAGTTGTTTACTGATATTCTTGCTTGGTATATGGATGTATTGCTTCTATATTCTGCATAAATATACACTAACATTTGGTAGATGTGATAATACATACTTCTGCTATTCAGAAAAAGTAAACTAATAACACCACATAGACCCATCAATAGTTTTTATAAAGAGAAAATAATCATATTTACAGTATCAGTTAAAGCCTTGATTTATCATTTTGTTGTCTAAATTAGTGGTGGGTTTAGGAAAAAATCTAACCGGGTCCAATATTTTAAAAAGTTATCCTTAAAAAAATTTCAATACTTCCTCTTCCCTTTCCTTATTTGACAATTGTTCAAACTTGATTGAAATGAGGAGCTAGATCTTTATAATTTAAAAAATGAGCAGGTCTTATAATTTTGTCAATGGAATCTGGGGGTTAAATTTTCTTATGTTCACATTTTTTTATATAAATTTGCGGGTAAGAGTGCATGCCGACTGGGATCCATGCCCCTCTCTTGGAGCGATGTAGATATTCCAAGGGTTTAGATGCTTGTGTTAATCCGTATAATTGTTCTTATTAGACCATTACAACAAGATAATGGTTTTGAAACAAAACCCCTTTGGTATTTGACATCAAAGGTAAACCTAGAATATGTGGATGATGACATTATGCAAAAAGGATCAAATATGACACTACTAAATCATTTGCAAAATATTTTAGTTTAAAATCAGTAAAATACAACGTTCATCGCACAATCATATTTAATTAGGGTTTGAGTAGATCAAATGTGAAAACAACGTGGTGTCATATTTATCTAAATGTATGACGTGTCAATACAATGTCATGTCAACAACAATTTGATAGTCTTGATTACCTCTCTTGTATTGACCATGATATGCATTCAAACAATTTCCTCATTCCCAATGGAAATAATCAAAACTTACTAACATTCCAAGGAAGACATGTATGTTTGTATGATGACCATACAATTATTGGATGTCATTGTAACTACGTTTATACAAATATCGTGGACCATGACATACTTGCAAATTTGTGAATGATTTCTCATGTGGTTGTGCATTTTGTAATGGACTAAAACTTATTGTACCTCTTTGCATCTGGACGTTGTTAGAAATATGGACATGCTTCGGTGACGTCGTCAAATATATGTTGAAACAAATGTTTGTGCATTTGGAACCGTCGTTGAAAAAAGAAACCTTGAAAAACCACATGCTCACTAAAATAATTGTGCATGAGACATTTGTGGGCAGCTTAACGGTTTCTTTGTATATATTACTTTTTTCCCGCCTTGCATTTTCGGCTTCCTCCTTGTACTATTCTTCAATCTTGCTCGCCACCGTGTTAGCGACGCCTATCGCCGCTTGTAGCACCATGTCAAAAGTTCTTGAAGATGAAGACAATTTGAGGATTGTAGAAAATAAAATGTTGGTGTGGTATAAAATGGTGTATTAGGTTTGTATCAATAGTGTTTTGGAATTGATTTTTTTTTATTTTATTTTAAAGGCCTACAAATTGGCTAGTCAAACAAGTCAAGAGAGGGAGACTCGGAAGTGGGGTACCGAGGTACCCTTTCCAGCTTGGCATGTCGAGGTAAGGGCATGGTATGCACCGTGCACTTCCACAAATGCTGAAGCTTTGACGTCTCACTCCCTAAGAAATTTTGTACTTACAACAAAATATTGTCACGGTCGTCTAAATACACGACATATTGACAATGCCATATCAACATATTTTTATTGTTTTGTTGGTGCTTGGGATTATGCTCTGAAAAATAATTATAAGGAAAGAGATAGACAATAAATCTGTAATATGCAATAGTTGATGTTTGAATACATTATTGTTGTTACTAGTTATATCACACTAATATGATAATAAGTTTTTTGTAATGTTTGTCAAATCATGATTATTTAACAACTTAACATGATAAATGACAAACAAACATTCTTATATCTTATTAGTTATTTAATAAATTAAGATAGCATAGGATACTTTTTCTAATACTTATAACACCATCCTAATGAAAATTATGTATCAATTAAACTTATAATAAAATTGCCACCTATAATTTCACTCATAATATTCTTTTAAATTTTTCTTGTTCCTCCCTTCCAAAGTTTTAATGAGGTAAAGCAACAATGAATCGACATGGATGCCATGGAACCCTTGACAGATATGAGATTCCCATGAAAATATTCAAATTTGATATTGTTTGGTAATCAATCTTTTTTTAAGCATTACATATCAACAAACTTTCAAAGTCGATGCTAAAAACGCCATTTTGGCAATTGTGAAGATACTTTTTTTAATACTTATAACACCACCCTAATGAAAATTATGTATCAATTAACCTTTATAATAAAATTGCCACTTATAATTTTACTCATAATATTCTTTTAAGTTTTTTCTTGTTCCTCCCTTCCAAAGTTTTAATGAGGTAAAGCAACAATGAATCGACATGGATGCCATGGAACCCTTGACATTCAAAATTGATCTTATTTGGTAATCAATCTTTTTTAAGCATTACATATCAACAAACCTTCAAAGTCGATGTCAAAAACGTCATTTTGGCCATTGTGAAGGGGTCATCCGGTTACCTTACTCATGTGGCATGCCGCATGGCTTTTTGGTCATCTGAACTAGTCCACGTGCCGTTGACACAGTGTCCATATGAGTATTTCTTTTTAAAAATCAATTGTTTTAAAATTTAAAAATTACTTATTGATTTTAAAATCTATTACTATTGTTATGTTTAATGGTGTTCAAGATATGAAGAACACTGTGGTGTTCAAGATATGAAGAACACTGTCCATCTCTCACCTTCTTCAAGTTCACAAAAAGCCAAACACAAACACGTTCACCTCAATGATTGCAATGTTAAAGAATACTGGTCCTGTCAATTGTGACCATCACATTCATGACCACACCAATAGTTTGTTGACCAAGAATGACATTAACCCTAAAGAAAGTTGAAGAATACAATAAAGATTGATATAGATTGAGAATCAAATAATAACCATCAACAATTGGACAAACATGTGAGATTGTGATCCAAGTCATTAAATAAACATGACTTCTAATAAATTAAGATGAATAGAAAAAGATACCAATGTGTTCAATTTAACTTTTGAAAGTACACTCCCATGATCGAAAGCTTTAAAGGTATATATATATATATATATATATATATATATATATATATATATATAACTTCCCATAAGTTGTTACAAAAACCGTTTACATAAAAATCTTATACGCGGTTACGGCTGGCCAAGAAGTGAAGGTTTGTAGAACGCATGACTCTGAGCGATCTCGATTCTTTCACGAGGATCATTCAAGTTTTCATCTCTCAATGCCTGAAGAATTGCTCGAGGACCTTGTTCCCTGAAACCATGCAAAAAATAACAACATACTTTTATTTAATTGTTTGTTATAGTTTCTTAAACAAAACTACATTGCTACTTCTTACATCTAACCCAAAAATGTATGAAGTAAAGAAAACCATGACCTCTTTATGAGTATTTTATAGAGTGTTTTCAAGATTGGGCATAGCTCGACTGGTGCCACTGGTTTCTTTTCGTTAGGATGTAAAACACTTAAACTTGATTGACTCAGAAGTTCAAAAAATGCTCCCACCGCAGACACTCCCTGAAAAGAAAAGCCCAATAAGTTTCTAAGCTCTTGCTATAGGGATAAAGTCGTAAATTTATATTGAGAGTGCTAAAAAGAAAATCTTGCATTTATTCATATTAGTAAAGTACTACCTGGATCATCCCTTTACCACTGATGCTATCACCCATATCTAGGCTCAATTCTCCCTTAGCAATCATTTGACCATACCATGCATTACGTCCTTTTAAAAGTGTCACATAAGTGTCCGCAAGCAACGGGCCCGCAAGCTTTTCGGGCTCTTTTGTCAACAAATGAGTAATAAAAATCATCTCCGATGTACAATGTGCAAAGTACACGGATTTGCTTGTCGCACTTTCGTTAGTTAGGGCCGCCACCATTCCTATACGCATCAAGAAAAAATTTAGCAGTGTTATGTCAGCCACCTAGCAGACTGTTGTTTACTCCTGTACTTGATTTACATTTGACATGATGTTGCTGATAGGATATAGTGTGGGTCAACTTAGGGTTTGCTGACAGAATAACCCTTTTGCAGAAACTTTATTTTGAATCGAGTGCAATAATGGAAATTTAAGTAACAAAAAAGGAAGATTAGATCATACCGGCTCCAATTGCATAGACATTTTTTAAACCTCCCATGACTTCATGTGTGACAAGGTCGCTATTGTCCCATACGATGAAATGTGGTTGCCTTAGAAATTTTGCAAGTGGGACCCTCCACTTTTCGGCCCCACAAATTCGAGCATTTGCATACTCCTTGTTGTAAATCTCAGAAGCAATGTTCGGGCCACCAAGATATAAAATATTCTCTAGGGGTACCCCCGCTACAACAATAATACATCAAAATGGTGATTTTTTATCAGCAATATCGACTTTAATTCCAACAACTAACCATAAACATCATATCAATAAACATCTATTATATTTTAATAACTAAATAACTAATTTTATATATAATATGCAATTAGTTATTTCTTAACTTCTAAAATATTTTATGTTGATCAAAACTTGCTAAAATTAAAATGACAACTTTTTAATGTATGCCAAAAGTTTTAAATATCATACTCAATATTGGAATCGTCTTTAAAGCTCTTGAACAGATTTTCTTTAATGATATATTATATACCAATTAATTTTCTACTTTTTATGTTAAATATATTAAGATTTAATGTGCAAAAAATAAGTTTGGCGTTTTTGGTATAAAAGTGAATAGTATAACAATATTTTTGTGTGTTACTGTTCACCAACATTGTGTGCTTTTGGAGTATTGTTGGAGTACATTTCAACACCAAAAACAACATTTTTGTGCAATGATTGGATTTATAGCCTAAATAATCATAATCAGATAATCAAGAAACAAGATCATGATTAAGTAAAAAGAAAAAAAAAATCCTTACTTGCTCTATTGATCATTTGTGTGGGAGTAATTATGTGAGGAACAGGATCTAAAGCAGCTTCAATACCCTTCGATAATGACACAATAATCGGTGGGCTGATTCTCTCTTTCCAATAAATACTAATTTCTTCAAAAACTTCACGAGTTTCAGTCGATGGAACACCATTCACCACAATATCAGCATCCCAAACAGCTTCCTGCAAATTAGTCACAACTTTCATGGGACTAAGTGGCGTATCGATCATATTCAAACAAAACCCATCTTTCAAAATCTCATCTGCATAGAGAACTCGATCTCCTAATCGAGCTTCAACATATTTCAGATACGCACATCGCCTGATTAATCTTCTTAACACGTCTTCTCTTGAATTGATCACCTCAAATAAGAGTTTTGCTGTTTCCCGATCGACTGCCCGACCTGCCCGTCTCCATATCCGGATTTGAACTTTGTCACGAAACTTTCCGTAGGTATCTTGAAGTAAAGCTGCAAAAACACTTCCCCATGCACCTGCCCCAACTCCGACTATTTTGAGTAAATCACCATCCGATTTACCAAGAACTCTTCGGAATTCATCTAGTTTTTCCTCTAAACTATTATGATTTGAAATCGACCCGTTTTGGAATAGACTAGAAGTCATCACTTCAATGTTACCAACCATGATTTCTTCCGAAAAAACAAAATGGTGTTGATTCGAATATGCAATTTTAGATCAAATGAGTTAACACTCGCCTCTGAATTTAATGAATGCACCAGATAAAATGGAAAATTTCTCACGAATTGCAGAGTTTTTAGGCAACTTGTATATTTATCATCTACACTAGAGTTTTGGGTGAAAAACGTAAACTTTAATGAAAGAAAAGCAGACAAACTTTACTGGTAGGAATTGTACCTAAATCAGAGCTACCTTTTTGGTGTGTCATCTATAATAAGGATGAAAAGTGAAGCATGAAGAACCCTAATTCGAAAAAGTTTAAATTTATATGGAAATTGCTTTGTAAACTCGGTCAAAAGATTGTTCATCTACCCAACAACAAAAAAGATTTTATAAATCTGAAGGAACGATAAAATAAAGGGTCAAGATAATGAAGAACCTTTTTGAGTGTGGGATACTACAAAGTTTGAAGAATTGTATATGTCAGTCAAAATTCTTCAAGGAAAATCAAAACCGACAACCGAAAAGGGTTTTGATTGATCACAGTCACAGATTCACAGGGGGCCGGCGATCGGCATTGGTAATTGTAGAGAGAGAGAAACTGTGTGGGGGTAGAGACTAGAGAGAATGAGAGAGGAAAAGCTATTGTACTGAAGCAGAAATTGGGGAAAATCAGAAACGTGAAAACAGAGTTTGATAATGGAGAGTGAAGAAGGGCATTGATGTTGATAAAGGGGTAGGAGTGGGGGTGGGTGTGGGTGCCAAATCTTCCACATTAATGCTTTGGAGAATGGGGTTTGTGCTGCCAGCTTCAGCAACGGCCATTAATATGTGGGAAGTTGGCAGTTGAAGGAAGGAACTCCATTTCAACCCTTTTCTCATGTGTTTTGGTATTTCTATCCATTAACTGATTTAGGAGATGAAAATGGCTTTTTGGCGTAGTCCAAAATGTGGAAGATCATCATCCTGTCAACGTAACTATAGTATTTTTCGTTCTCCAGAGTATAGTTATTTTTTTTTTGTTGATATAATGAAAAATTTTCAGTAAAGTTTTTATAAGGGGTGATTGACTTATCTTTTGAGAGACCAAAAGGGCTTTTAGAAAAAGATAGAAGGAAAAAGATTTTGATATAAGGAAAACTGACTTTTTGAAAAAATCAGGAAATCCTAACTTTTTGTAACTTTTCCCAAAAGTCCTTTTGGCCTCTCAAAAGATAAGTCAAACACCCCTTAAGATAGCTTGAAATTAAGGTAATTACCAATAGAATTCGTAATTTTTTCTTTTTTGAAAATAATATGATAAATTTTTGTCAATTGTTTATGAAAATGGACAAGAAATAAAAAATTATTTATACATTTAAAATTTTAGCCAGAAAAATCATTATATATTTTGGGCTTATCTATCTATCTATCTATATCTATATCTATATCTATATCTATATATCTTATAAAACTAGCATTTTTCCTTTCACCACATTCATTTGAAACTCTCATGCATTTTTCCTTTAACCACATTCATTTGAAACTCCTATGACTTTTCAATTTCTTCCTAATAATGGTTATAAGTTGGTTAATAAGATTAAATAAATATCAAACATAAAGTGTAATCATTTACAAACTAAAATTTAATATTAAAAGAATATTTTTACTTCTACTTATAAAGTTATGTTTTTTTAACTTTTAATATATTATATTTAATTTATTAGTTTTAATATATTATTAGATGTAAATCATTATTATTTTAAAGCTACAATTTTTGAACAATTTGTATAAAATACTTAAATTATAAATTTAAATATAACATTACATGATCAACTTAAATATAATTTTTAGTTTAAATTAAATAACCCAAATAATATTTTGTAAATAGTTAAAAGTGATAAATTGTAGTGTCTTTCTAATAATGATTATAAGTTGGCTAATAAGGTTAAATAAATATCAAACCTAAAGTGTAATCATAAATAAACTAAATTTCAATATTAAAATAACATCTTTACTTCTACTTATAAAGTTATGTCTTTAATTTTTAACATATTATACTTAATTTATTATATTTAATATGTTGTTGTATGTAATTTTGAACAGTTTTGACAAAATACTTAAACTATTAATTTAAATATAATATTACAGTGTCAACTTAAATATAAATTTCAGTTTCACTTAAAAAACCTAATGAATATTTTTTGAATAGTTAAAAGTGATAAATTGTAGTGCTAAATGCAAAAACTAAATTATAATCTTAATTTAACTAAAATATTTCCTAAATATATTTGTATAATCGTTAAAAGTTTTAAAATAAGTAGCTTAAAATAACTTACAATAACAATAGTTAAAAATAACTCTATATAAGTGATTATATTGTTACCTTTAAAATAAAAAAAACAATGTTTAATGTTTTAAATAATTATAATGATAGAAATTAAAACATTAAACAAATAAATTTTAAAAAATTAATTAACAATAACAACAACTATAAATAACATTAAACCATATATTATATTTAATTTTATTCATGAGTAATTCGCGGGTAGAAATCATTCAAACGGTTGCGATTATGCAGTTATAATAGATGTATATATTATCATATAATTCAAAATAATCAATATATTATATTAATTTAGTATACAAATTATTATATCAAATTTAACAACTTTATTGTTACCTTTAAAAACAAAAACAATATTTGATGTTTTAAATAATTACACTGATAGAAATTGAAATCTTAAGCAAATAAACTATTTAAAATTAATTAATCATAACAATAACTAGAAATATCATTAAACCATATATTATTTTTATTTTTATTCATGAGTAACCTACAATTAGAGGTCATCGAGACAATTGAGATTATAGAATTTTAAAAGATGTCTACATGATCATATAGTTCAAAACAAACAATGTTTATACTAACTTATTATAAGATTTATTATATAAGAGCTAACAATATCATTGATATATTTAAAAAAAAAATATTTGTAAAGATTCAAATATATTAATGTATTCTGCGCAACGCGCAGTATTCGCCTAGTTAATATTATAAAGTTGTGTTTTTTTTAATAAAGGAAAATCTCCAATAAAGTCCCAATATTTTGGGCCAATTTACGATTTAATCCCAAATTAAGTTTCGTTTACAAAAAATGACAAAATACCGGCTAAAACTTCGGAATAACCCTTCGTAGCCGGTTTCGCAGATTTAGCCGGTATTTCGGGTTTTTTCGTTAATTGATCCAATTTTTAGGGCTTTTTCATTAATTTATCAATTACCCTTAAACTTATTGTGAATTTCACTCATCCGTGTCTCAAACTACTACTCCTTTTTGTTTTTCACTTTTTCTAATCCACATTTCCAAGTTGTACTCTTTCAACTTATTTAGTGTTTTAATCTAGCACGAAACGACATACTTAAAAGGTCTATACTGTAAACCCATCAACCTCACACAAAAATAAATTGATTGACACGAAAATAATGGGTTGACACGATAATGAAACAGATCGGTTTAAGATCAACTACGACATAAATGATAATTCATAATATATTTCATGTCAAAATCTTTCATTGTATCTAATATAACAACCATTTTACCTTTTAAACACATAAAATAAAGTCTACATGATTAAGATATGTAACATTCATAAAATTCTTGAAAATTTTAAACTTTTTAAACAAACCCAAAACCATCATTGTTTACAAATTGTTTTCAAAATAAGTTTCACATCAGAGAAATCCCAAAATCGTAAAACAAAAACATGAGGAGGTGCACGATCATGCCTTCGCCTTTCCGCGATCCTCTGAAGTACCTGAAACACAATCGAAAACTGTAAGCCCATAGCTTAGCGAGTTCCCCCAAAATACCAATACATAGCGAATAGTACAAATATAATAACAACATGCAATAGGTCTACAACTAACAGACTGGATTACCCATATGCCCACAACATAAGTATGGCTTGCCCCCTGGGCCCACAGCTTATGTCTGCCTTGATCCTCGACCCTCAGTACGAGTCTGGCATGCCCTACCCGACCCTCAGCTCGTATCTGGAATGCTTATGAGCCCTCAGTATGAGTCTGGCATGCCCTTCCTGGCCCTCAGCTCATATCTGGTATGTTCCAGGGTTTGTTGGCTACAACACAGAGCAGTACAACCTCAACCCAACCCATACCATATGTCGACATATAACAAATAATATCATATATAGATGAACAGACAGTATCACAGATAGTCCTACAGATCTACCAGCCTAGCATATCAAGACTAGTAAGCATATCTATTCCATATTCAGCATAACCACAATATCAGGTTATCAAACCAATGGGGCGGCCTTGGTACCGTCGACCCCTAAGTATAGTGAGGAAAACTCACCTCATAAGTAGTGCATAACTGGTAAGATCCAACTCCGAATCCCATATCCCGACTCAAATGCCTACCATCACCACGTGACCAATTCCATCAAAATCGAGAAATACCCAAAATGCCCTCAGAAGTCAACTTGGTCAACCATGGTCAAAGTCAAAGTCAACGGTTAATGTCAACAGTCCATGTTGACCCAACTCGTCGAGTGTACCAAAGAACTCGTCGAGTTTCTATAGAAATTAGAAAGTCGGGAAAACCCTAGCCAAATCGCCGAATTGGATGGAAAACTCGTCGAGTTTTCCCCAGCTTAACACATTCAGTTGATTCTTCGATTCCAGGGACTCTAAGGTTTAGATCTAAACTCAAATGTTGTCTAAAAGAATAAAGTTTCCAACTTTATCCTTTAGGGCTACTCCAAGAGCTCAAAAACCCCACCACAAGGCTTGAAAACTCAAGGGCTTAACCATTAAGCACAAAGTCCTTGAGATCTGGAAACCCAACCTTTCCAAAAGAGATTCTAGCTTCAAAATAAACCTAAAGGTTGGTGCTTTATAGACTTGCATGTCCAATACAAGTCTTGAACCCAAAATGAGTCAAAAGGGGAAAATATGATCTAAACTCCATGCATGGCATCAAGACTTAGCTAAAGACCAGATCTAAACCACTACAAGGTCACCTTGATCTGGAGATTCATAAAGTTGCAACCTTTATGAAAGCCATCATTTGCAACATCCAAGAATAAGGAGAAAAATGGACAAAACTCAAGATCTAGCTACATAAAGGAGTAAAAATCGGATCTTGGACACTTAGAAAGGTCCAGAAGACTGCCAAACTGAAGACGATAACCTTGCTTCCTAGATCCTTGCCTCCTTCTTCTAACTTATTCTCCTTTTTCTCCAAAAATACCACGCTAGTTCACAAAATGAGAGGGAAAGGTGATTAGGGTTCACAAGGGCCGATATGGGGGTTTGGAGTCTGATAAAAGATCAGTCCTAGGGACTTAAGGAGATTATATAAGGTGCAAAACCCTAAAATTTAGGGTTTCTCATCCAGCCGCCAACTCGCCGAGTTTTCCTTACCCAACTTGCCGAGTTGGTCCATAAAAGTGCGCGGCCCAAAAGCCCTTCAACACGCCGAGTTGAGGCTATCAACTCGCGAGTTCCAAAGGAAAACTTGCTTTTAAAGAATAAATCTCATACCAGGAAGTTGAGATGTTACAAGATATGTAAACTATTTTACATTTTAAACAAATAAAACAAAGCTTTTAGGATTAAGATATGTAAAATATAAGGATTAAGTTAATTATATATACATGCATGCCCTACCACTTGGAGAGGTGGATAAGAAAAAATGAAAAACGGAAAGGAGTAGTAGTTTGAGACGCGGATGAGTGAAATTCACAATAAGTTTAAGGTTAATTGATCAATTAACGAAAAAGCCCCAAAATTTTGTTAAATTAACGGAAAAACCCGAAATACCGGTTAAATCTGTGAAACCGGCCACGAAGGTTATTTCGAAGTTTTAGCCGGTATTTTGTCGTTTTTTGTAAACAAAATTTAATTTAGGATTAAATCGTAAATTGGCCTAAAATATTGGGAATTTATTGGAGATTTCCCTTTAATAAATGACAGAATATATTATTTTGCTAGAATACTATTATTGTATTCTCTTGATTCGCAATAACATCCACAGAAAGTATTATCTTAGTAAAACATATATTTTTGTCTAATTGAGAATATTTTGTTAGAGGTGTTTGAGAGTGTTTTTTAAAATGATTTATTAACTTATTGGTTTTTCAAGAAGACAATAAATTAAAAAAAATGGTAAACACTAATTTTGTAGGTAAAATTAGGCAAAAAAATGACATTTCCCAAAAGCCATGAATTTATGGCTTTTTGGAAATGTCAATAAGGAGTTGTCTTTCTATAATTGATTAGCTGCTCCTTTTGAGACATATGATATTATATCATTTCAAATGTTACTGTATTCCTATATATGTTGGATCATACGGTGTTTTTTGTGTTTTTCAAAAAAATATAAACAAACAAATAACAACAGAAACATTTAAAACTAGAATACTTGTGATTGAACTGTGGATCATGATTTTTTTCCATTAATAACAACTCTAACCCTCAGAGAGAGTCTAAAAATTATATTTAACAAATTGTTGGAAGATCAAGGATCCAAACCAAAGTTCCTATGACAATATTGCATCCTTGACAAGCCAAACAAGCAAGCATCTTTGTTTTGGAGTAGGATTGTAACATCCCAAAAACCATACTGAATTTTTTTTTATTTTTAAAGTCATTTGCATAAAAAACATGTAACAATCAACCATTGTTTTCCAAAATATCATAACAAATCAGAGTATCCAAAACATCTCTCAAATCATAAAAATCCGTAGGATGATGTGTACGATCAAACCTCCGCCTTCCCCTGGTCATTTGAAGTACCTGAAACATTGAAATCTACAATTGTAAGCCAAAGCTTAGTGAGTTTTCCCCAAAATGCCACACACAACATGACATATACAAACATTTCATGTTGGGTCCACAACCTCCCGACTGGATTACCCCTGGCCCACAGTCTCCCGACTGGATTGCCCCGAGTTTGTTGGCCTACAACACAAAGCAGTACCACCTCAACCCACCCACACTATGTCGATATATGCAACAACTAAACACATAACCAACAAATACAAGTAATCATACAAATCTACCAGACTAACATATAACCATCATAGCATTGTCCTATATACCAAGATATATAATCTACTGGGACAACATTAGTGTCTTCGACCCATAAGTACAGTGAGGACAACTCACCTCACAATATGAATGATAGTTGAACTGATCACTACTTTAAACACTGGCTCTACTATCACATGTACAACACATAGGGACCAAGCCTCAATCTACTACTCAAAATACCCCAAATGGCCTAAGGTCAAACTTGATCAGAGTCAACAGTCAACGATTAAAATTCAAAAGTCAACCTCCAGCTAGTCGCCACACCGTGTCCATCCTTGGTTACGCTGTGGCAACGAAACGAAAAAACAAACGAGCTCTAGCCCAGTCGCGACGTCGTGGCAACCTAAGGTCACGCCGTGGGCATTGGTTCTTAACGGCTTAATGGGTTAAGTCGTTTGCTTCGATTCTAAGGGCTCCAAAGCTCAGATCTGGTCCAATCTATGGTCTAAATGGATAAAGTTTCCAACTTTATCCCTTAAGACTCTCCAAGAGATAAAGATCCTAACTCCTAGGTCCAAAAAGGGCAAAAACACAACTTGGATTAATCAATAAGCACTTAATCTTGAAGACCTCTTGTCGAACAATTTTAGAAAGGTTTCTAGCACCATTACTAACACAAAAACCCATGCCTTTCAGACATGCATGTCCAATGCATGTCTTGAATTACTTGTTGGGTTTTGAGCATTCTAACACTCCTATGGTGTACATGCAACCCTATAAACCTTGGATCTATGTTTTCTCTTTTATACATGCAAATATTAACTATTCCAAGGTTTCATCCTAACTAGCATATTATGAAGCACCTATACTACAAAGTTCTAGTTAGATGACATACCTTTTGATGTAGCTTGATGTCTTCAAGCTTTAAGAGCTTAGCCCCAATAGTGTGGAAGCCCCTCAAATGGAATCACAAATCACCAAAACACCTTGGAAGAACTTGAGAGAATATGTATGCACACTAAAATCGGCCCACTCTTATTTTCACACACTTGTTCCAATTTTGTGAGCCAAGGACCCCTTTATATATGATGGAGGATTAGGGTTACATCCATGTAAACCCTAATACCCATGACCTTTCATTTACATAGGATCCATGGGTTAAAAGCTCCATGGACCATCCATGAAAGCTTAGCCCAACCTAAACGAACTTGGCCCATTCCATATATATAAGAGTCCATATTTAATTAGTTCTTTTTGATCACTTAATTAATTCTAAATTAATTCTTGATCAATGTGAGAATTTCAAATTCTTATCGAAAAATGTGAGAATTTCAAATCCTAAACGAACTTGGCCCATTCCATATATATAACACTCCCAAATCCTTATCGAAAAATGTGAGAATTTCAAATTCCTATCATTTATCGAAATGTGTTTAGATTTTAAACTTATATGCACTGACCCTCCTGTAATGAATATGTACAAAGTCACAAAGACTTGTCAACAGTCATTATAAGGTATTCCAATGGAGATCAACTCCATGGAAACTAAGTATCATATTCAAAGTACATTGCTTTGGACATGCTTCTTGCATTAAGTTTTCTAATCTTACACAGATAACTTCCACCTATGGAGACAACTCCATATTCTCATTTTGACTATCACTTCTGAATAAGAGATGCCTCTTTTCAGAATATGTCAATATGGTCCTTCCAAAATTAGCACTATACTTCCAACTGTCCCTGAGCAACCAATCTTTGGTAAACCTCAGATTGTCCTCGACAATTGCTTAATCATTTTAGTCATATCCAATTCTAGACCTTTTCCCTTCTTAATGCCTCTGGGCATTTGGAAAAATTTAGAAATGACAAATATTATAGCACATGCAATCGATCTTGTACCCAAAGCAAATGGTACACGATTCATGATGTCTCACATAAAGACATGATTCTAGACCAGTCTTTTGCTACAATATTTTTATTTGCCATGTTTTCAAAATTTGACTATGAAGAGGGATGCCGTAATCATAATCGAATTTTGAGAACGCAATATATAGAATTTCCTTAAGTTGAACCAATCCAACATGAAATTCATATATATATTCTTGACTAAAGATGATTAAGGTCTCAATCTAAGCCTTTAGAACTGAAATGAAGTATATCCTCTCCCTTAATTATAGCAAAACAACTTTTTCAATCCCTGCAGCCTCACGAATTGAAACTTTTGTTTTCTATAATTAACATTGCTAACTTGAAACACTAACAATAATTATCATGCTCCCACTAACATGATGATTATTAGCATAACACTTATGCTCCCACTAGCTTTGACATGTACTCAGAAATCAGCTGGACTTCTAGAAATCAATACTTTATTGACTTTCTTACCAAAGTTTGGATTTCTGATACGAGACGCTTTGATAAAACTTTATCAAAATCATACACCTTTCCTTAGATAGCATGCATGTGTGTCTAAACAATTTCAGAACTATGAAAAGGGATGCCGTAATCATAGTCTCAATTGTTTAGACCTTTTGCCATTTGCTTCAAATCTACTTGGTGGAAGTGTTTCCTCACCATCATTTTCATGAATCGGAGAGAAACCTTATGACCCTTAGATTTTATGGTGTATGTGTTCTTATCCATGTGAATCGTCAAAACCATAGTCATAAGACAAGGATAATGACAAATCCAAACTCATATGGACTGAACTTATATAATCTTAACTTCTTGCCACCTGGCAGTACAGGGCCTGCCATTGCTTCCAAGTTGTTATGCAACCAATTGAGAACTTTCAGAACTCCTATGCAAAGCCAACTTTAACTGGAATGGGCACAGAATATGTCAACACGATAGGTTATAAACCTCAAGTCGTGTGCTAGTGAAGAACCGCAGGTTTTATTCTTGATTAGTTCTTGAAATTCTTTTTAGGATCTTTAAGACTCCCACTATCCTCTTGACATATAAGACTATCTTGCCAAATATTCAAGAGATAGTACGGATTCTTTATCAAGACAAACACTTCACACAATTGGCCTTAGTTGGTCTTTGTTTTATCCAAAACATCATAACTTACCAGTTTCAAATGTACAAGAGTAGGACACTTTTACTCTTACATTTGACAAGTGTTTTAAACCTTTCTTTAAGATATGTCACTCAAGTTACAATCTTGGAGTATGACTCTAAGAATTGTTTTGGAACGAAGTATGACTCATCTTCCTGATCTAACCATTTCAACAGTTCATGACTCCTCTTCTTAGTCATAAGAATGCACTAAGATGACCTTTAGAGGACTAATTGTGATATGATTTCTAAATCATTAAGATGATCACAAACATGATACTAAAGTACTCTCCCATCTTTTCAGATTTGAGAAACTTTTATCTTTCTGCCTAATTTGATTCTTCCCATTCGTTCTGCCATACATTGAGACTTTTCCAATGTTTCAGAATTATACTTAAACTTGTAAGTATAACCATATTTACTAAACTTTAGTAAATCAAATAGTCTTAACGAGCTTTGTGGTGGACATGACCAGTGCACAAGAATGTGTACTCGATCCCTTTAGTCCTTCACTTGACTCACACATCCATGTGAACAAGTAATTAGTCTTGATTTTCCAATGCTTGAAAGTTCTCATTCATCATACTATTCAACTTGCATGATTCCAAGTTTCGGTCAAATTGAAACTTGGGCGATGAGGAACTTTCCTGATTTGGTAAATTTAGACACTACCACAAATGAAAGAATCAAATCCATTTTCCAATATTGCTGTCAGTGAAATCATATAAGCAACAATTTTCCACAAATGCCATTGTAAGGATACTTCAAATAAATAAAATCAAAAATTTCCTTTTATTTTAAAAACTTTGCGGAAAAACTTATCCTTACAATCCATATGACAACCTTGTTGTTATATATTCCTAAGCAATGTGTCATAACTCCTAAGTAACAGCTTCAAAATTCTGATGCGATCGAAGTCCATCTTCGCGATCAGAAGCAACATATACTTCCTTTAAGCTTTCTCTCTTTTCTTTGATTCTTATAACATCACCATGTGACTCAGTCACATTATGTAATAAGAATCTCCAAATAGGAGCTTAACAGAGTTAGACAATGGACTTTACCTGAAGTAGAGTCAAACTTATTGACTTTAACATCCTTAGGTAAATTTGGCAGCTTCGCAAACAGTGCCCCTTCCTTTGGCAATTTTAACAAATGGGCCCTTTGGTAATGATACTATCCCAGACTTAGCGTTTCTCTTTACCATTTGGTCAACCGGGTTGACTATGGCCAATCCCTTTCCATTGGGAAGAGAATGCTTTTTCTGGATATCCAGTGTCACCATTGTCACTGTCCATAAAGTTTTTGGGAAGTTGATCTTCTAATCAAATTTGCTTTACTATCGTTCCAAATCATTGCTGATTCAGCAGCACCAAGCAAATAGATATGATCATTAAGGTTCATGTCATAGTCTGTTTCATAGTAGTCCCAAAGGAACTCACTATGTGACTTAGAAAGTGATTGAACATCCAACTTTCTCAAGACTTTGACACCCAACTCTCCCGGCTTGTCAATATGTGACTTCATCTCTAAGATGTGATCGCACATAGACCTTGCTTGCCATTAGGGCTTGAGTGACCTTGAACTTGTGGGTTAGGGAGAATAATTGGAGGAGGTGGAGGAAGAGAAGTATGACTTCCATGAGCCAAACTCGGGAAGTCATATTCATTAGGAAAGCTTGGTTTGGGAAGATCATTGTTGTCTAAACCAGACATCAACAATGGGCGAAATTCACGTAAAGTTGATTTAAGTCCTTAATATAACACCCAATATGATATATTAAGGCTAGGACCCAACAAACTATTTTATAACTTGGAAGAGGGATGCCGTAATCCAAGCTATAAAATATTTGAAGGTAGGTGAATGACGATTCACCAATTTCCACCAAGATAAACGAAATGTATTATTAGGTTTTAATTGGTTTTGAAACTCCTAGATTCTTTTGAGATTCATTGAACTTTTCAATGGCATGTTTCAATCTCGAGTATGCCCTTCAGTTTTTGTGACTGGGATGCCGAGGATCACAAAACAAGGTGTGAAGTAACCATGCAAATATACTTGGTACCCTTAATATTTACCCCTCAATCGATGTGCCGGTTAATCACACACGCTCCAATGATACTATGATAAACATTAAGTTACCCTTTGCCTACCTTGTTAAGTCCAGGTTAGTGTGCCGGTTAACCACACACGCTCCACTAACAGCTTAAACAAAGTACAAAATGTAATTTCATGGATTAGCACCTTATTCACATTTTCCTAAGTAACTAAGATTGAGAATTTATAAGTGTTTAGTTACTTAGTATTTATCATTATACTTATAATGAAGGGAGAATTATAGTCCTTGTCCTACCTGTTTGGCTAACGACCCTCCACCGGTCAAGGAAGCGGCGAGTGAGAGTGGACACCCATTAAACTGCCATTTTATAGGCAGTAACCTTATACCCCCCTTATAGACCGGCTTCGTGAATGAGGCCTACTAATGGTAAGACGACTTGCTCTTATACATATAATATATTAAACTTTTAATATTATAATAGTATAAGGGTGTATTTTAGACATTTAAAATACTTGGTGGTTTAATCTATTAATTAAACTAGACTTTTAATTTAATTAAACTCAAACCATATATTTATGGATTAATAATACTCTTTTAATTAAACGCTTTAATTAACTATTAATAAAGTCCATAAGAGTTAATTTGAACTATTCAACAAAACATCATAATTCCAATTATTAAACTCAAAATTAAAACCATTTAATTAATTGTTTAAGTTATGAACCCAAGAGTTTTAGAATTCAATTCTTTTTTTTCATAAAAAACTTTTCTCAAATTCCAAAACTTGAGGGCAAGTTTTGTAATTCTTGAAAACCTTTGGATTCCATAACTTATGGAATTAATGATGTTTTATGATGAAACTTTCCATGTTCCATAACTTAAGAACAAGTTATGGAATTCTTTAAAACATTAACACCAAATTTTGTCACTCCATAAAAACTTTGAATCAATTTTTTTTCTTTTTAAAAAAAAAACTTTCATATCCATAACTTATGGAAGTTTCAAAAACCCTTAAGATCACAACTTTAAAAAAAAACTTTTGAGCTCCAAAATTTTATGACAAAATATATAACTCCTTAAAACATTTAGATCAAACTTTTAAAACTAATAAAATAATCATATCATTTTATCTTTTACTAAATTTGACCTAATTCAACTCATATAACAAATGATTCAAATTTTACAAATAATTCGTTTTTCACAAAACAAGTAATTATCTTAAAATTTGACAAACGTCATGTTTTTTTTTTCCTTTTTTTTCAACTTGAAAATAAAACATTTGCATCAATATAACAGAAAACAACCTGGCTCTGATACCACTGTTGGGTTTTGAGCATTCTAACACTCCTATGGTGTACATGCAACCCTATAAACCTTGGATCTATGTTTTCTCTATTATACATGCAAATATTAACTATTCCAAGGTTTCATCCTAACTAGCATATTATGAAGCACCTATACTACAAAGTTCTAGTTAGATGACATACCTTTTGATGTAGCTTGATGTCTTCAACCTTTAAGAGCTTAGCCCCAATAGTGTGGAAGCCTCAAATGGAATCACAAATCACCAAAACACCTTGGAAGAACTTGAGAGAATATGTATGCACACTAAAATCGGCCCACTCTTATTTTCACACACTTGTTCCAATTTTGTGAGCCAAGGACCCCTTTATATATGATGGAGGATTAGGGTTACATCCATGTAAACCCTAATACCCATGACCTTTCATTTACATAGGATCCATGGGTTAAAAGCTCCATGGACCATCCATGAAAGCTTAGCCCAACCTAAATGAACTTGGCCCATTCCATATATATATATATATATATATATATATATATATATATATATATATATATATATATATATATATATATATATATATATATATAAGAGTCCATATTTAATTAGTTCTTTTTGATCACTTAATTAATTCTAAATTAATTCTTGATCAATACTAATTAAATAATATGATTCCATATTAATATATTAGAACTTATAATATATTAATATAAATCATAAATATACTATTCTCAAAAGACTATCCATATAAATTGTGTCGGTGAAGTGCAACCCAAATGGACCATGCCGGGTCGGGTCAAGTACATACCAAATATAGTTATGGACTTAGACATTAATCCAACATTACTATTAGGTCAAAATAAGGGTTAATGGCCAAAAATCCATGCATGACACCAAAACTCATTTCTAATTCAAATCCAAAGCACCAAATACTCCAAATGGCCTGGAGACTCATAAAGTTGCAAACTTTATGAGATCTCACCACTCAAACCCATCAAGATATGAAGAAAAGGGACAAAATCTAAAGATCTAACAACTTATCAAGGAAAAAGTGTAACATCCCAAAATTTAGAAGTATGATTGAAGGACTTAAGTGTAAATTGAAGAAGGTACTCGACGAGTAGGTACGCTTATTCGTTGAGTCGGAGCGGGTTCTGGTCGCAAGTTAAGTGACCAACTCGCCGAGTCGGTAGCTGGACTCGACGAGTTGGTGCTGAAAAGAGAAAACCCTAATCTTAAGGGTTGCACCCTATTTAAAGGACCATATGTCCTCCCTTCAGCCTCCTTATTGCCCTTGAGAGTCAGTAAACCCTAAAATCGTGTGAGCTTCCATTGTTAAAGAGATTTGAGCTTTGGAGGAGGAATATTAGGAAGGGAGCTTGAAGATCAAGAGGCTAGCATTAGGGGATTGGTGTAGATCCAGAATCTACTTCAGCTTGGGCACATTTTGGAGGTAACAAGTTGTTACCTTGACTCTATTGCATTTATATCTATTCAAGAATGAGATTTGGGGCCCTTTTTGCATGATAAGGATCTATTTCGGGTTAGGGGTCTAGATCTGAGGTTGCCACTTCATATCTAGACTTGTCTTGGTCCAGAAACTCACAAAGTATCAGCCTTTGACTTGTTGGTGAAGCATCCTTGTCTTAAACCTTAGCCCTAGATTGATTTGGGCCTATAGCTCTTTGTTTCCACGTAAATTTTGCAACTTTACGTGAGAATCATGCCCTAGAAGAGTGGATCTACAGTTTGGAGCCCCTGCATGACTCGAAAAGCCTCTGTATGAATAAAGGACTGAAGAGACTCGCCGAGTCTGTTCTTGGACTCGGCGAGTCTGTTGAAGATACGCATGGACTCGATGAGTTGGAGGAACAACTCGGCGAGTCTGTTGAAGATTGTCGTGGACTCGGCGAGTCAGAACACAAAACCCCAACCTCTTCTGGTTAAGACTCAGATCAGTGAGTTGAGTGGTGACTCAGTGAGTTGGACATGATAGGACTCAAAGATTGTTGAACTCGACGAGTCATGGGGTGACTCGGCGAGTCGAGTTGTGATATAAGAGTTTTCTGAAGTTGGGAACTCGGCGAGTCAGTGGGTTGACTCGGCGAGTAGGGTCAATCAGGAAAGTTGACTTCGGCCAGGACTTTGACTTTGACCAGTTTGACCTTCAAGGGTATTATGGTAATTTGGATATTTACGTCAATGGATCATTGATGGCTATAGGTGTTGGAGTTTGGGGCAGTGCTTCGGGATTGTGCTTTCGTGGTTCGGTTCGACAGTTGCAAGGTGAGTTATCCTCACTATACCCAAGGGTCTAAGGCACCAAGGCCGACCCTTTGATTTGTTATTTGAGTTAGTTACTGCTGTGATATGTTAGTTGGCATCCTGGTAGATAGGATGGCTATATGATGGTATGTCTGTTAGTTGGCATTCTGGTAGATAGGATGGTTATATGATGGTATGCTCTGTTAGATCGGTATTCTGGTATATTGGATGTGGCTATGCTTAGTGACCTGTAGTTGGTCTGACTGTCTGTATGCTGGTAGGAGATTACCTGTTATATGTGCACGTGTTGAGCAGTAGTAGAGGGTATTCCATCCCGGTAGGATGATAGGGCCCTAGTATGTTGTCTTGTAGACTGTTATATGGTTATTTGATAGGTGCACATGTTTGCTAGTATGTGGGCATTCCAACCCGATGGTTGAGGGCCAGGAGTATTCCATCCCGATAGGATGATTGGACTCGTAGTATGTGGGCATTCCAACCTGATGGTTGAGGGCCTGGGGTATTCCATCCCGAGGGATGATTGGACCCATAGTAGTTAGTGTATGTATAGTAGGTGGGCATTCCAACCCGATGGTTGAGGGCCAGGAGTATTCCATCCCGGTAAGATGATTGGACTCATAGTAGGTGGGCATTCCGACCTGATGGTTGAGGGCCTGGGGTATTCCATCCCGAGGGATGATTGGACCCATAGTAGTTATTGTATGTATAGGTGTGTGGGCATTCCAACCCGATGGTTGTGGGCCGAGAGTATTCCATCCCGAGGATGATTGGACTCGTAGCATGTTGGCATTCCAACCCGACGGTTGAGGGCCTGGGGTATTCCAACATGTCGGTTGATTGGACCCATAGTATGCTGTTCATTGCTGTATGTGTATGGTTATGTGTGTACGAGTATTTTGGGGGAACTCACTAAGCTTTCGAGCTTACAGTTTTCAGTTTATTGTTTCAGGTACATCAGGTGATCGTGGCAAGGCAAAGGCGTGATCGTACCGCTCCTCATATTTCATGATTTTTGTGATTTGGTTCTGGGGATACTCTGATGTTTAAACTATTTTGAAAACAAGTTGTAATAACTTAATGGTTTTTGAATGGGTTAAAATGTTTGAAATTGGCTTGAATTTTATGGGTGTTACAAAAAGGTTGGGTCTTGGACACTCACCAAGGTCCAGAAGATGTGCTAGTTGATGTAGATGATGCTTGCATGTGACAACCATAAGAATACGTCAACTTTTAGGCTAAAAAATAAGTGCACGAAAAGTCGTGTCGTATTGAGGGCATGTTAGAATTTATAGATTATATAAGCTACCACGATCCCAGAAAAATAAATTTCGCAACGATCCGACTCAGTATGAGTGAAGCATGACTGCTATAACAAATAAATATCTACCGTATGTAAGAAGTTACAACGACGAAAACTACAAGGAAAATGATTGACTTTTGGAAAAAGTCACCAACTAGAAAATTGTAGTACTACTTAAAGTAGTGATTAAGAGTCAAAGAATGCCTAAAAAGGAAACCATATGAGAGAGTTATTATTTTTATAAAATCATAACGGTAATAAAAACTAGTTGGAAAACGAAAGTCAAAACTAGCCAAAACGACCAAAAGAAAAGTTGTAAAGCACGCCGACACCTACACGAATATATAAGAATCGTTGAAAAAGGAGTTCATATGCGTGAGTTACAAATTTTCAAATATTATAAAACATACCTGCGTGCACCCGCGCGCAGCGCACTGCGTGTGTTCTGAGGCCCCGATTCGTCAGGATACAGATGATGTGGCACCATAAGAAGAGGACATGTGTCAACACTTGGTGGTTCACGTGCACTGTACGACGCACATTTCAAAAAATCCCTATAAATAGCAAGCTCAGACTAATCTTTTCTCACACTTCAAGAGACACTACACACTCTCTCGATGTCCATGCCATTGACTCCCGAAGCGCTTCTAGAGTTCTGGACTGCCACATTCTACCCTACATCAACGTTTTCATGAATTACAAGTGAGTTCACGCCCCTATTTTCCAAACCTTTTCGGGGGGAATACATGTTAAAATGCAATTATTACATAGTTATTACTATTTATGGTTAGATACTTATGCTCATAACATTAGGATGATATTATGCCTGGTAGAAACTCTGCCTAAACTTTTTAGCTAATATTATGCCTAGTTGTTATACTGATTCACACTGATAGATAAGATCATACGTAGTTATTACGCTGGTCAGATACCAGCAAACGCTGATATTCTAGTTACTATTATAGCCACCCTTTTGGATAAGCTTAGTACCTAGTGGTTACTCTGCCCAAATACTCGTCTACGCAAAATGTAATAATCAAAATAAATATATATATATATATATATATATATATATATATATATATATATATATAATCAGATTATACAAAATAATGATTAGTTCAAAGTTAATGATGCAATTAGTGACAAATTCTGAGGCTGAATATCTAAAAAAAACGCACTTTGATTAGGCAGTAAATTCGAGCTAATGTAAAGGTTTCATCAGTTAAGCATCTAGGCATTATATATAGCACGAAAAATCGAGTGTAAACCCCACAAGAATTCTGGAAATCGACGGAGAATCGAAGGAGTAATAGGGGTTGGAAGTTCTTGAAGAGTTTTTGGAGTTTTCTTTTGAAATTAAGGTATGATCACTCAATTTAAGCTTGATTAGTTGCTTAGATAGATTTATATGCGTGTTAAACGTATTTTGGTTCAAACTAGTGTCTCAATTCGATCCAATCAGTGTCAAATCGACAAAAGTTATAAGGAACGTTTTTATTCAATAATTTGTTTAATAAACTGGGTTATGGAGCGAAAATTAGATAATTATTTATGGGTTATGGTTAGACAGAAGTGGAGATAAATAATGGTGGTTTTTATTAAATTATTTTATACGATTTTCAGAAAAAAATAAAGCTTCCCAAATGTTTATTAATGGCAGAAATGATGAGTTTTTCGGGTAAGGAAGACGGGCTTCCGGCCCTATTTTTTACAAGTACTTGACGTTTGAATTGTACTTTACCAAAACAAACGAATAAAAAAAAATAAATAATAACTGACAATAAGGTTTGTTTACCGAGACTTATTACCTGCATAGAATTATTGTTTCTCTCCATTTTATAGGGAAGAAAAATCGTAGTTACACATTAGCTCATGGAACTTTTATAATCTCGTTGATTCTTTTAAAGTTAAAAGACAAAATTGCAAAAATGGTCCCTGTGGTTGGCATAAATATGTGATTTTGGTCCAAAAATGTTTGGTGGTGCACCAGTGGTCCAAGTTTGGATCTTTTTAGTGATTTTGGTCCCTATATACTTAAAAAGACGATTATGCCCTCTAATTATATTTTTCATTTTTTATATTTATATTAATGGTTTTAGTTAATTGAAAATAATAAAGGGCCCACCAACCCTACACCTCTTCTTCTCCAGTTCTCCCCATCTCTCTGATGTTATCCCTCCTAACACCATCGCCACTTCATCTCCTTTTAGCTATGGATCCCCCCCAGTTCGTAACATCTTGCATACATTTTATCCTTCGCACCAGCCACTAAAGGCAGAGCTTTAGTCGTCGCCAGTGCATCCTGTCTGGCCACCAACGGAAACATCCCTAGAATCACAGTCCAAACCCTAGTTTCTAGAATTTATAAATTTTGAATCCATAAACACCCAGAACACATTTACCCTCGTCTATTCAAGCTATTATGGCTTCTCCATGTCCTGATTTGTAATTAGCTCAGGTGAGTTTGAAACATTACCAAATGGAGAACACCAACCTACAACAATGGTGATTTTGTTGAAACTTGCAGATGAGACAAGACATCTATGGTTGGTGCCTTTGATTCTCGATTACCATGAACTTGTGAACAATGTGTAGGTCGGTTATTTTTTTCTGAATACAAAATGCTCGATGCCTACTGCTAATGATTTCTTTTCTAATTTTCAGGTGGGTTTTGTTAGGGTTGGAAAGTGTCGATAGTGTGTGTGTGTATGTGTGTGTGTGTGTTGAGTCTAAACCTATAGCTAGAGACACTTGATATCGATTTCTGAAATTGTATGTGTCGTATGATAAACAAGCACCAGCGACATTGATGAACAAGCATGACAGGGTGGTCATGAACAAATAGGGGTGAAGATGGTAGGATGGACTAATGGTGGTGGCTAGGGGAAATAAGGGGATGAGGTCTGTGGAAGAATGGCTCAATTCAAAAGAGAAGTAGAAAAAGGGCGATAGATCACCATCGCAGACTTCTTGTTATTTCCTTTGGAAACCTGCAACTCGAGAAAAATGGAAGAAGATGGGACCAATTTTTGATCTTGACCTACAGTTTTCCTCGTCTATATTTCTTTTAATTAACATTTGCATTGAGTGAAGGAGAAGAAGGAAGCGTGGGATAATTTGAGTGTGTGTGTGTGTATGTTTTGAGTGTATGTGTGTGTGACTGTGTTTTCTTAATTTTGGAAGAGAGAGAGAGAGAGAGAGTGTGTGTGTGTGTGGTGGGTTTATTTTGTTTTTCATTTTTATTATAAGAATAAGAAAATAAATAAAAGAAACTAAAATATAATTATTTAAGGGGCATATTAGTCATTTTAGGTGGGATGTGGACCAAAAACGCAAGAAAATACAACCATAAGGATCAAAACCACACAATGTATCTAAAATTGGACCGGTGATGCACCAACATTTCGTTTTGGACCAAAACTACAGAATTTTGCCAACCATAAGGACCATTTTTGCAATTTTTTCAAGTTAAAAATTCCAACAGTTTAGTGCCTTTTTTCACCAATTGGAAATTGAAGTTACATAAAAGGTCCCTGGACTGTTAATAACTTGACAAATAATAATGGAAAAGGTTCTAGCGCATTGCATTCTTAAGATCGAAAACAATAATGGTGGAGATGGTCTTTGAGTTTTTTTTAATTTGTTAGTGTAAAGTCACATATTCCACATAATTTTAGCTTTTGACCTGTGTATTTAATGATTAAAACATTTTTTTTGGATTTTCGGATGGCTAATTAAAATATTTTACCATAAAGTTTTTATTCAAGAATAATATTATAAAGGGAAGTGTCATAAGTTGTACAAGAAGGTTATTACAAAAGAAAATCGTAAGCAACAATTATCGTTTCTAATAGTTGGTCGGATGAGACACGAAGACAGTTGAACCAAAATAATCACATAGGATGCTTTCCTAGGATTACAACCTTAGAAAATTTGTTGGTGGAATATAGGGTGCAGGTTAGCAACAAAGCTTCGGTTAGGACTTATCGGTTGCAAGGTGAGTTTTTCGTGTTCCGTGGTTGCTCGCACATAAATGTTTGTCATGCGTTTATTATGTAGTTTTTATATATTTATTGACAATATGTTTTATGATAAGTATGGTTGCATACAAATGTTATTTTGGATTTGCTATCTACTGGGTGTGTTTTCGGATGACATGTTTAGCGGGAACGGGTGGGTGTTTAATCGTTGTGAGCATGATGGATGTGTGTGACCGACAGGGATGGGAATTGAGAATCATACTCATTCCTTGGATATTTAAAATACTTGAGTACAATGGATGATAAGTTGTCTCAAGGAGAAGGGAAATGAACCTTTGGTTCTTTCTCTGGATATTTAATCGTTCCCCTAAATTATGTCATCAGGTGATATGTTTTGTTGTATGATTTATTTAAGATATATGATAAACTATATGTTTTTTTTAAGTGATGAACATGTATGTGCAACATGAACTCACTAGGCCCTAGGCTTACCCATTTAGAAACTTTAAATGTGCGCAACCCAGGAAACTATATAACAAGTGGCAGTAAGAAGGCTAGGGAGAAGGATTGATCAACAAGACGACAGAGGAATTTCGCAAAGACGTAACACCCGAAGTTGTTTAATTGAAGACTTTATTTTATTTTATTTGCTTCCGCTGTAGTTTAGTCTATAAGTAAGTTTATAGTTGATCTTGGGAGATGTTGAAACGATTATTTGTCATTTAATCGATATTAGAAAATTGGGGTGTTACAAGTTGGTATCAGAGCGATGTTTAAGCAGATTAAGTGTTTGCATAAAAACTTAAGCTTAGACGGAAGGAACGAGAGGTAATCAAACGACTAAATTAGACCACATCTCGCTTGTAGGTATCATGTCTTCAAGGAGATCTGGAAGGTTTGCTAGGGTCACCCCGGAGGAAGAACAAATCCCAGTTGGAGCTTATGTTAGAGCAACTGAAGATGTACCGGAAATTCCATTGATCCCTAATGCGAGTCGTGGACGAGGCCAAGGAATAGGAGGATCCAGGGGTAGAGGAAGAGGGCGAGGAACTGTAACGACACCAATAGCTGCACCGTCTGGCCAAGGTAGCTCCGACTCCCACCGTGGTAGAGGTCGAGGTCGCGGAAGAGGTCGTGCGACAAATATGATCACTAGAGAAGAGTTGGCTGATGAGATTGCTCGGGCAATTCAAGCCACCTTGCCAAATGTAGTTGCTCAGGCACGAGATGCAATAATAAGTGGGTATGAGGGTAACTTAGGCGGAGATGAAGAAGACTACGAGTATAGTACACCAAATATAAATCCTGACCCAAGCATTGCACAACCCTCAAGGCACATTGACAACCATGAACGAAGGGGTTGTAGTTACAAGACGTTCATGAATTGTAAGCCACCCGTATTTAATGGAGAGATTGATCCCGTTTTGTCATCAACATGGATCATGGAGATCGAGGGAACATTTGATACTAGCAAATGTGCGAATGAGGACAAGGTGATTTATGCTGCAACAATGTTAAAAGGGGAGGCAATACATTGGTGGGGCATGGTGAAGGAAGTTAGGGGGCGTGAGGCGGCCAAGAAGATGTCATGGGATGAATTTCTAAGAGTTTTTAAAGAAAACTTTTGCCCTCGAACAGTGGTTAAACAGTTGGAAGAAGAATTCTTGAGGTTGGAACAAGGGAATATGACTATGAGAGAGTGCACCACTAAGTTCACGGAGAAAGCAAGGATTGACGGATTTTACGTGTCTACGGAGGAAAGGAGGGTTGAAAGGTATATTTGGGGACTAAAAACCGCCATTCGTGAATTTGTAGAAATTCAGAAACCAGGTACGTTCCAGTCTGCTGTAAATGCCGCAGAAGGCCGAGAGCGGGAAAAGAATCGTCAGGGTGAGAATAAGGATTCGGGAAAAAGGAAGTTGGAAAGTTCAAATACAGACTCAAAGAAAGGCAAGACTTCTAGTTCAGATCGTAACTATGAGCAACAGTCTGGGATAGAACAATGCACTATATGTAAACGATTCCATAAAGGGGAGTGTAATATGAACCAAAGAACTTGCTACAAATGTGGAAAGATAGGACATATCGCTTCTGATTGTAAAGTGGGGAAAGTATGTTATGGGTGCGGGTCCCCAGATCACATCAGGTCAAACTGTCCTCAAAATAAGGGTAACAATAATCAACACATGATGACAGAGAAAGGGAATCAGTCGGGAGATGGAAAGGCAAAAACGACAAGAACAAAAGGAAGAGTTTTCCATATGACAGCTCAGGAAGCTCAGGATACCCCGATATAGTGGCATGTGCTTTCTTAGTAAATCTATATTATGGGTGCTATTGGTTGTGGATGCAAACATTTTTCTTTCTTTACTTTTTGTAAGTGCCTAGACTGGAATGTAAAAGTTTCTCTAGAAATAGAGAATGACGATAACCATTGGATAATAATAAGAGAGGATTTTGATTATTGTTTGATTGAAATAGATAGTTGTTTTGCACCTCTAAAACTTGTATTCATATTACTGTGAGATTTTGATTATTTTGGTAGGAATAGATTTGTTGTCGAAATCAAGCTAACATATATTATAATCAGAAAGCTATACATGTGTGGGTATAAAATAGAGAACATGATGTGACACATATACCATTGGTAAGGGAGTTCTCGAAAGTCCTATTGGTTAGCACCAGTAAAGATGAAATGGTTTATTTAATAGTTTCATAACCTACTTGAAAAGGATGGGACGTTGTAGATGTGCATGGATTACCAGAAGTCAAAGAAGGTGTTAGATCTTTACTGATTATGGAAGGTTAACATTGCCACTTATACACTAAGTCATATATAAGGAAGGAACCAAGTAAGTTAATGAGGATTGATGTAGCTTTCGGTTTATTAGGTGGACTGAAGAAGAGTCGAAAAGAATCATCGGTGGAGGAGAAATGGAAAGCTTTTAGATTTTTTTTTGCCTAATATATGATGACACATTTAATGAGGACATGAGTGTATGATATTCGGGAACATAACGAGTGTGGTGTGACCGGCGGGAGATAGGAATTGGGATGTTACTCATTTCTTCGGATATTTAAATGCTTGAGCATAATGGATGTGTTGTGCCAAGTGGGAAGGGAAGTGGACCATTGGTTCTTTCTCTAAAATGTTCCTTTAAATTGTGTCATTAGGTGAAACATACTTGTGAGAAAAGTTATTAGTGAGATCATTCGCTTGTCTATTTATGATCAGAACCTTAGTTTCATATCATCATCTTGGAAGAGTTTACAACGAGAAATGGATTATCTGGTCAAGAAGTTGAGAAATGTGGAGAGACCACTGATGAAAGTTCAGTGGAAGTATCATAAAGGTTCAGATTCGACGTGGGAAACCGAGCGAGATATGAAGACTAAATACCCTCATTTATTTCATTAATTCAAATTCCGAGGACGGAATTTTTCTAAGGGGGGAAGTTTGTAATAATCAAAATAATATATATATATATATATATATATATATATATATATATATATATATATATATAATCAGATTATACAAAATAATGATTAGTTCAAAGTTAATGATGCAATTAGTGACAAATTATGAGGCTTAATATCTAAAAAAACGCACTTTGATTAGGCAGTAAATTCGAGCTAATGTAAAAGTTTCATCAGTTAAGCATCTAGGCATTATATATAGCACGAAAAATCGAGTGTAAACCCCACAAGAATTCTGGAAATCGACGGAGAATCGAAGGAGTAATAAGGGTTGGAAGTTCTTGAAGAGTTTTTGGAGTTTTCTTTTGAAATTAAGGTATAATCACTCAATTTAAGCTTGATTAGTTGCTTAGATAGATTTATATGCGTGTTAAACGTATTTTGGTTCAACCTAGTGTCTCAATTCGATCCAATCAGTGTCAAATCGACAAAAGTTATAAGGAACGTTTTTATTCAATAATTTGTTTAATCAACTGGGTTATGGAGCGAAAATTAGATAATTATTTATGGGTTATGGTTAGACAGAAGTGAAGATAAATAATGGTGGTTTTTATTAAATTATTTTATATGATTTTCAGAAAAAAATAAAGCTTCCAAAATGTTTATTAATGGCAGAAATGATAAGTTCTTTCGGGTAAGGAAGACGGGCTTCCGGCCCTATTTTTTTACAAGTACTTGACGTTTGAATTGTACTTTACGAAAACAAACGAATAAAAAAAAATAAATAATAACTGACAATAAGGTTTGTTTACCGAGACTTATTGCCTGCGTAGAATTATTGTTTATCTACATTTTATAGGGAAGAAAAATCGTAGTTACACATTAGCCCCTGGAACTTTTATAATCTCGTTGATTCTTTTAAAGTTAAAAATTCCAACAGTTTAGTGCCTTCTTTCACCAATTGAAAATTGAAGTTACATAAAAGGTCCATGGACTGTTAATAACTTGACAAATAATAATGGAAAAAGTTCTAGCGCATTGCATTCTTAAGATCGAAAACAATAATGGTGGAGATGGTCTTTGAGTTTTTTAATTTGTTAGTGTAAAGTCACATATTCAACATAATTTTAGCTTTTGACCTTTGTATTTAATGATTAAAACATTTTTTTTGGATTTTCGGATGGCTAATTAAAATAATTAAAATATTTTACCATAAAGTTTTTATTCAAGAATAATATTATAAGGGAAGTGTCATAAGTTGTACAAGAAGGTTATTACAAAAGAAAATCGTAAGCAACATGAATTCACTAGGCCCTAGGCTTACCCATTTAGAAACTTTAAATGTGCGCAACCCAGGAAACTATATAACAAGTGGCAGTAAGAAGGCTAGGGAGAAGGATTGATCAACAAGACGACAGAGGAATTCCGCAAAGACGTAACATCCGAAGTTGTTTAATTGAAGACTTTATTTTATTTTATTTGCTTCCACTGTAGTTTAGTCTATAAGTTTATAGTTCATCTTGGGAGATGTTGAAACGATTATTTGTCATTTAATCGATATTAGAAAATTGGGGTGTTACACAAAACACACTAATTATATATATGTATAAGATAAATAATATATATAATAAGTAAAACCGTATGTCTACAACAAGAATAACAACACAACCGACCAGGGGAGGCCCCCACAACAAGAGTTATATTAGACACGATTCATCAACACGCTGAAAGATTTTCAGCTAGCTCCCGACCTATAATCGTTAAATTTTAAGTGAGCGGGAGAGATATGTGTGACATCCCCAAAATCACGGTCAGAAAAGACCGGTTTCATTTATGCTTTTAAAATAATTTCAGAGTAAATCCATTGATTTAAAAGAGTTGCGGAATTTGTCCCCAAAAACATTACATGATAAAATAAGGTTTATCAAAGCATTTCTTAAAGAAATGTATTTTCATTATATATCAAAACTCGGGATGTTATGTTCCGATACAGACACAAAAGCATAAACAATAAAACATAGACCTTACACAGTTATATATAACTACTGGTCTATAAACAAAAACATCTTCACAAGTTCTCCAACTTATGCTCTTGCGCCACTACCTGTAATACAAAGAAACTGAGTGGGTCAGGCTTGGGAGCCTGGTGAGCATATAGAGTTTTCAACCCACAATAAATAATTATATTTAATTTCACCAACCAACAATAACCCGATTACCCATTCCCGTTATCCTCACTTTACGTCCCTAAAACAACAACTATTACAAGGGACCTAATCTAGGATTTTCATCGGGACAGACAATACTGCAAAGGGGTTTTCTCAGCAATGAATGTCCTAAGGCAACCATGAGGGGGATATAATACAGCAAATGAACACCCAAGTTCACTAACACCTACAGGTTATGAGCCTGCCAGCGTTCCACAGGACAGTCTAGAAAGAGTCCGTGGTTGTCATCCATATTCTGCTGAATGACTAGATCACAATCACATCGAGGCCTCTCATCAGTTTATCACACATCAACTATCTACCCAAGTTCTACCCAACATTTTTGTAGATAACAACATACATATGCATTCATATGCAACTTAAAAACTGATAAGATACTAATTCAATACTCATCCCAAATAAACAGATAACATATATATACACATATATTTATACACACGTAACACGTATTCTAAAGTAGATACTTCATATCTATGTGTTAGAAGAAAGGGAATATACACTTACATAGAACGTATACTTAATACATTCAACAATACTTGTATTAAATCGTGTTTATGAAAGAGACTATGCACTCACTTGATCAGAAGATGATCAGACATCACTACGGCTCTAAAAGTAGTATTCTTCGGTGAAACCGGAAGATCTTCACACACCGGGCTTCTCGCGGGCAGAGCTTCGGCTCGGAAACTCTTTTCTTCTCGGGATCTTCGGAGCTTCGGGACTTGCTTCGGGTCTCGGGATGATACCGGGGCTTCGGGGGGTTAAAATAGGGCTTAGAGAGGGTATCGGGAGTGAGAGAGTAAGGGAGGAGCAACCAAAATCGGCTGACCCTTGATTTCTATTTATAGAGTGAATTTTCTGGGTTCACGTCGTGAGTTTCAAGTGCTCACGTCGTGGGGCTTGATCGTCACTGCACGCGTCGTCACAAGTGGGGTCTGACAGAGTCCAGGTGACGTTTTTCTGAGTTCACGTCGTGAACACAGTGTTCACGTCGTGAGTTCTGACACAGGATCAGATTTCGTGCCCCGAACTTCAGAAATTCATATCTTTCGCATACGAGCTCCGTTTTCGACGTTCCTTATATGCACGCGTAGGTGAGATTATGCTCTACAACTCTCGTTTAGAATTCGTCGGCTAATTTTGACTTTATTTTTATTATATTATTATTATATAATTTTTAGTAGGCCGGGACAGGAAAACTCTGTTATAAATTCATAAATCCTTCATCTGAAGTCCGTTTTCGTCTGTCTTTTTACCGTTGGACTACTATCGACGAGATCTTCGATTCTCGTTTAGATTGTTTCGGCTAGAAATCACTCGATCTCAAAATCGAACTTCGGGCTGCATACTGCTAAGCTGAAACTTCGAAAAATCATAACTTCCTCATACGAAGTCAGATTTAGACGTTCTTTTTATGCATGCTCTCGGTTTAATGTATTCTACGACTTTCGTTTATATCACTAAGGCTAGATATCGCTCTATCGTAAATTCATATTTTACGTCATTCAGCGTCGTGCCGGTTCTGTCGCGAAACTTCGACAGGTCATAAGTTCTTCGTTATAACTCGGATTTCAGTATTCTTTATATATTCGGAAACCTCGTCACGACCACTACCACATCCTTCATAGATATCGGGTTTATATAACATTTCATTTTGACGCTTATTTTTATCCTTAATTCAATTAAGCCACACAATTAAGCATAAAACACATAATACTCAAATAATACATTCTTATTATTTCAAAATGAGTTACAAAGGTTAACCTAGACTATTACATCAATATTAATGCCTAGCCAAGAAACGCGGGCGTTACAATATGTATAGATCTATATGAGATTGACATTCCCACATGTGGTTGCTAGCTACAACCTGATGGAAAGTCGAAGTAGACATAACCTTCTAAACACACTTACGACGTTCGCTGAAGCGTCGTGGTTTTTCGGTATCAACGGTCATAGCTCTATTATAGGAACTCATCGTAACTTTGTTAAACTAAAACTAGCTATCAAATACTACTAACTAAATAAGCAGTGATAATACACTCGAACTCGAGGAAACGAGTTCAGACTACCCTTATCAAACTTAAAACGCCTTGAATAAGAAAGCAATACATACCACACGATAAAATAATATTAGGGGAATATTACCTTGGTACCAACAATGAGTTTCAAAATCAACAAAAGTAAGACAATACCCCCATCTACCATAAAGGTTCATATTTAGTCACTAAACTATCTGAACCCACTACCAAAAAACATTAAAGGAACAGTTAATACGCAACATAAGAATACAACAACAGAACTCAACAAAGTATTTTCAAGTATTCAAAACTTATGGACTCACCAACATTATGTTGACCCTTTTCAAAACTCATATGTATTCCTAGGTCATCAATGGAGATAGAAGACCATTCAACAAAAGGTTATGAATGAATTTCAGTCTACCGAAGTGTAGGATTTCCAAGAAAAAATTTAACGTAATAATACTAAAGTTTTCTTGTAAGTTATTAATCGTAGAATGAAAGTGATATTTATGACATGAATGACAAGTGAAATCCTTATCTATGAGCCAACATCCTAACGACACGTCGGCCGACGTTTCCGCCGCCAGGCCGGGGGTGTGACATTGCAAGGTAACTACCACACCAATGGATTCCTTCTCCTTCAAAGATCACTAAAAACAGCAAGAATGAGTTCACACTTATAATGGAGGCTAATTTTAGGGTTTCTAAGCTTGAGAGGGTGATGGAGGCTGAATGATCACGAAACCCTAACCTTAATGTTCTTTAAATAGGGCACAAAGCCCAAAGATTAGGGTTTTTCTCTAAAAACACCAGCCATGCCGTGGCGCTTATGGCCACGCCGTGGCGGGTTATTTAAACCCACAATCCAAAACAATACTGCCACACCGTGGCAAAACTCCTCCACGCCGCGACCATCCAAAAATAAAAGTTAATATTTAAAAATTGACTCTTACATGGAACAGTCGTTGCAAGGATGTTTTCGATCAAAAGAACCATGTGGGCTGCATGAGATCGCCGAATAGGAGGTGAAGAGAGATTTTGATCTAAGGGTGGCCAATTTTAGAGTTTCAAGGAGTGTTGATTTCTTAATGCTAGTGTTGATTTCTTAATGCTAGTGGGAACTATATCATTTCAATGTATAAAACACATGGTAATATTATTTTAATCTTTAGTAGTTATCCTTTTTAAAATTATCTATTAGTTATTTCAAATAATCAATATAATTTTTAGGCATAATTAATTAATTCCTACAAATTATTTTTTAAATTATTAAATAATAAATTAAAATAATTAATTTCTAATTATTTATTGGATATATAATAAATAATAAATAATAAATTAATTTTCTTTTTTTATTTATTAGCTTGTTTTTGTTTTACAAAAGATAGTTATTTAGGTTATTGGTTATTTATGTAAAAGTAGTTGATTTTTTAAGGATTTAATAATAAAAGGAAATAATACAATTTTCGTGATATTATTGGAAATTTCGAATTTAAAAAAGAAATAATAAGAAAAAGCAATTTAAATTGTGATATTCCTTATTTTAGTAAAGTGTCTAATTAAAAGGAAAATGAAAGGGAGAACGATCTATCCATTTTAGTTTTTGACTATCAAGTACTTAAAAAAAAAAGGTGTAGTGTTTATGGTTGACGGAAGGAAGAACACACACCTTCAATTATGTGTGATCATGAAACTCAAAATACAACAGAGAGACCCATATTGAGAGGGCCAATAGAGATGAAGTGAAATAGAGAAAACAATTAAGCCGACACACATAGGACATGGACAGAACCGGTTCTGAGGATTTAAATGCCCAAGACGAGATGGATAAAAAAGGCCCTTAGGCCTTATCGTGTAACAAATTAACTTACATAAACTAATATTTTTATTAAAATGATGATAAACTTTATAACAATAAACAAAGCAAAATCATAGTATTTTAATGAGTAATTACATATCCTAACAGCTAACCGACGATCCGTGAAACTCTCATAGCATTCTTGATTGCAAATTGGTTGATCAACTCTTCATAGTCAATACGTCAAAGTGATAAACAATTAAAAATTCATTAATCACATTCAAGAATCTGAAAATTAAACAGTTTATCTAAACAATTACACAAGAATCTGAAAAATTGATAATACATTCAAGTATTTAACTGATTCAAGTATGCAATTGAATTGAAAATTATAATTTACAAACTCATAATCCTTAATTCCTTATTCCTCATTCCTTAATTTCTCATAATCTATTACATTAGCAGAACCAAGAATCAGGAATAAAGAATCATTGTCATGATAAATTGATAACAGGAATAGGAATACCGGATAAATCATGAATGGATAATTGTCTAATACTCTAATTGTCTAACACTCTAATCGTGATTGACCCTCACCTAGAAACTGCTGTATCGATATTCAATGGAGGATGGACGATGATTCGATGAATGATAATTGTTGATTGTTGCGTGCCTGTGTCGATGTCGTGACCTGATGGGCGATGGCTGATGCACTGCCCCTTTTGTTTCCCCGCCCTGATTCCACGGTCGCTGCAATGATCGATGATGTATTGAACAATGATCGATCGCTCGCTGCTGTCTTCGCTAATTGCCTAATTCGCTTTAAGTTTCACGCTGATTTCCGATTCTGAAATTCCGATGGTGTTGGATTGCTTTGGCCTGACGAAGTGACGGATATACTATATTTTTTTTTTTTATTTGGGCCTTGTTCCATTGCCCATATGACACCTGCCCTAAACTGGGTATGGACATGGATACGTGAAAGATAAAGAACCAACATGAATCAGTATTGTTGAGGGTTGAGGTGAGATGACATAGGGAAGGTGGAGGACCAAAGATGATGGTGCTCAACCCGAACTCCCTAATTTTTTTTTTAAATAACAAATTTAATTTACTCATAAACTACATCTAATTCCATATACGTCCCCGACGGAACTTGAATCCTCGACTCCTAAAGGTGACATAGAAGATTAACATGACCAAACTCCCCACCTTCATTGATTAGGTGGGTATTGAGGGTAAATTTTAAACCCTAGATTTTATCAGTTTTAATCGGATTTCTTTGATGGCAATGCATGATCAAATCAGTTAAAAATTATTGTAAAGATCAAGAAAAATACATATATCGGTGGTGTTCATGAGATTACACATGTTTAGAATGGTAAATAATCTAATTTTCTAAATTTACAACATCCGTTTTTCGATAAACAAATCAAGCGAGAGGTTGAATATTTATAATCAATTTTAAAATTAGTTACTATTCAAGACAATGTCTTTTTTGGTCGAAAAATTCAATAACTCAATATGAAATAAATGTTCTTTTTAGTTTGTCTTTAATATCACCAACCAACTTTTAAATGAATGATATTATAGTTTTACTTCTTAATTATAGTTAAAATTTAAAATTTTTTGTTATCTATTAACTAATTTTTTAATAAATATTAAATAATATTTTGTTTTAATATTTGATATTAAATATTAAATTCTTAATTATGATATAGTATTTTTGGTATTTTTTTTATAACTATACATGCAAAAATTACATCTTTCATGCTTTTGGGAAAATTAACACCAAAAAAGTTTCATTTAGTTTTTGAAAATTTTATATTGTAATAAATTATTTTTATTAAATGTTTTTGTCATAATATTTCATTTTAAAAAATTCATGTTTGTTTAAAAAATAAAAAAACTTAGATGAGAAAATTTTATAATTAATTGCATATATGAGATATATTGGTTAATAATTTTTTTTAAATGGTCAATAATGAGAAAGGGTTTGAGTTAAGGTCCTAAGTACTCCAATAAGCGGAGAGTTATTTATTTATTTATAAAGATTACCCTAATCATATATTAAACCTATAGAGGGGTATATTAAACCCCCCTAATTTTTCTAGACTACTAGAAAAACTATGTTTCGGTAGAAAATAATGTCAAAATGTATTTGATTCCACAATTTAACAAATCTAATCATATTGACTACATTATGAAATTTAACAATGATAAATTTTTTGATGGAAGTGTGAAGAATTGGGTCCATAATTTTACATTAAGCACCTAAGTATTTACAGTTACCTAATTGGTTAGCCTCCGGAATGCTTGCTTTCGAAGTCAGAAGATTATAATAATCCACAAGATCCAATGTATGACTTACAGGAATAAACCCTTTTCTTGTGGTTATTGGTGATTGAAAATCTAACCCGGGTAATATTTTAGTTCGATTTATTAGTTGAAGAACTATCTTCCTTAAATATTGTAAGTACCTATATTGATAAGATTTACATAATAAGCATAACACAAAATCCAAATGCAATTTATGTGCTTTGAAAGGCAATAAACATGTAACAAAAATCTAAGTGTATCGGTCCATTACATGTAATTGATTACAGTAATCTAGCACACAACAAAAGGCACATGTTTACCAATCAATTGATAATAGAGTTTGTAAAATTTAATTAACCATTTCTTTTGGTACCTATTCGGATCAAATCAGGCCCTCGTTACATCCGCTTCTAGAAATTGAATCAGCATCGGGGGCGGATGATCGATGACAACAAACTCTCGATCTTGTCTTCCCCCGATCTTTGCCATTTGATCCGCACAACGATTTCCATCTCTCTTCACATTCACCATATAGCACCCTAATTCTTGAAGATCCCGCCTACAATCGTTGATCAGCAAGCTTTGTGGATGAGATTCATCGACACTATCGACAGTGATAAGTAAGAGGGCCGCTTGACAATCTGTCTCTATTACAACCTTCTTTAATTTCATGGCTCTAATGAGACGTAAGCCCATTGATATTCCCCATATTTCTGCAGCAAGAATTGTATCCCATCCAATATTTCCCACATAACCACATACCCAAGCACCACAATCATCCCTGATAAGCCCTCCGTAACTTGATGGTCCATGATTTCCTAGCGAACTCCCATCTGTATTGAGTTTGAGCCAACCGGACATAGGCGGACGCCAATAACCAACTATCGGAATCGTCGATTGAAGCGCCATTGTTGAAGAAGGCAATTTTGGTTGCTTTGGGGCTAAGTGGTTGGAGTTTAGATTTGAGAGTAAATGTAGTAGAGTTTAATCTTGTATATATTATATATACATGCACTTCACCAACGATCAAGGTGGTGTGTGTATATATTCCGAAATTATCGAAATATAAAATTAGATACGCTTTGAAATGACCATGAATATGACATTTAATATACACTTCTAAATTATAAGCCCAAGTCAACATAAAACATATTTTGCAAGAATGGGAAGAAGTTTTATGACTTTGATATTGAGAGTTGAGATATATGCTTGTTAATAATTATATTTTTATATTTACAATATTTATTTTAAGTATGATGACCAACAATATAATGAAATATCTGACAAATATATAACTTGTGTAACTTACATGTTTTTATAAAGATAAATAAAATTTGTTGTTTCAGAAATTGCTTAATAAATTAAGCTTGTGAATGAGTAAGATTGTGTGCCAATAGCCCAACACCGTGCAGTTAATATAAAAAATATTATATATATATATATATATATATATATATATATATATATATATATTATAAATGACCAATGCTTAGTAACAGTGAAGTTCCTAAGCTTTTGGCAAAAGTGGTCCTCTCAATATGTTCACTTTTTTTTTTCTTTTTCTTCTGGTTTGTGGTTCTTTTCTGTCAATATCTATATTTTAATGGCCACGTGTTGTTTTACTTTGCTTCACCATTTTGTTGCCCAATCACATTCGGATTAGTGTTCTTCTTCACCGTTTTTGTTACCATACAGTACCATAAACCTACCGCCTTCATCTCGATCCTTCTTCAACCCTCTGTGTGTGAGTGTTTCTCTGTAGACGCGATTCAACGCCGCCATCTCCAACGTCTTTATGAAGCACCATTAGGCGCTCCTTAATTTTTTCACTACTTCTGCTATTCATCGTTTTCTCTTTAACCCACCATTTTCTTCCTGATGGGTTCCGATTTTGATGGTTCCTTACTGATATTGAGGCGATGATGAGTTTTATTTTTGAAAAGATTTTACGTTATCGAGCATCGGGTGAAATTGAGGGTCATATTTTGGCAGGGCAACTCGGAAGGCATTCCAGTCGGATATTGCAACTGGTGTTTGCAGCCATCCCGGTGTTTCACCCTTTTTTCCGGAGCCTCCTCCGGTTGAAATTCAAGGTCGTGTTTTTGATTTAGGGGTTCAGAAGTTGGGTTTTGTTTTTATGATGGTTGGAGTCAGGGTTATTTGTTGTAATGTTCTTTATACCCCAATCGTGGCCTTGACGTCGCTGCTCCACCTTCTTCCTAACGGTCGTTGATGAAGTTAAGCAATTCTTCGACACCGCCATCACCACCGTCTTTATGAAGCACCACCAGACGCTCCTTAATTTTTTCACTGCTTCTGCTATTCATCGTTTTCTCTTTAACCCACCATTTTCTTCCTTTGATGGGTTCCGATTTTGATGGCTCCTTACCCATATTGAGGCGATGATCAGTTTTATTTTTGAAAAGATTTTCCGTTATCGAGCATACAATCGACTGACGAGGTTGACGTCTACTGCTCCTTCTCTGTATTTCACTTTGTTTTAGTTTCATTCTATTTCGACTTTTAATTAGGGCTTACTGAATTTTTGCTTGCTAATTGTAGGGCGCTAGTGGTGATTCACTGTGACACTGGTCATGAATGCAATTCATAAAATCTTTATCGAATGAAGGTCGTGTTTGATAAATATGAGAGAGTTTCTGTTGGGTTTCTCTAAATATGCTCCATTTACAGAATCGATGATGGGTTTGGGGCAAAACCTGTGAAACAGCCATCTGAATGTGATGATTGGGTTCGGTTGTGATGGAGTCAGGGTGGTTTTCTGACATTGCATGGAGCCAATTTTGGAGTAGCCAAATGTAAGAAGAATCGGATTCATAATGAAGTAATCCGCAACCGAATAGAACTGGTTAACTATTATTTTTTGTATATATTTATTTAATTTTACATCATTTAGCATTAGATTTACATTGATTGATCAAAAATATAATTTTGACAAGCTATTTCAGATAAATGTTTTTATACACCGATTTAATTAAACTTTTTTTATATGACTTACCATTAAACTATGTTTCGATCATCTTCTCCGGCTAACACCGTCCACTCCCCCCACCACCACCTTCCACCTCTCACCACCCTCATCCACATCTACCAACAAGCGCCACTTTCCTTCATCACCGTCTACTACCACAACCACCCATCTCTACCATTCACCACCACTACCACCACCACTAAGTAACTAATTCAAAATCAGTTTCAGGCTGCAGCAAAATTGAATCAATCTATGATCATTTTTAACTGACATTCTATAATCGATTCAAACCTCCAATCAATTCAAACTCAAATTCCAACAACAAAAATTGTATCCTTGAACGGATGAATTAATTGATGGTGTACGATACAAGAATGAGCAAAAGATGGATGTGGTGGTAGAGCAATTTTCACAAAATAGTAGGAGAGGGAGAGGATAAGGGGAAATCTATGAGTTGAGACAGGAGAGATGTCGATGGTAGTAACGAGTGTATAAGCATTTTCATCTGTAAGGAGTAGGAGATAATGCGCTTTGCAATTTTTATTAAAAAATAAACATGTAAAATGGTGTTTTCTCTCTTCTTTGGAATTGTGTTGGCCGGAGAAAATGACAGGAAAATTGATGATGACCGAAAAAGATGAAAGTGACTAAATATGTACAAAACTTATTATAATGGTAAATCGTGTTCACAAATTTAAGTTTAATGATATTTCGTGAGGAGTTTAATGTTGTTTTATGAACCGATAAACTGGTTAGACCTATAATAGACGGTGAAAATTGTATTTCCTAAAAAACAAATGTAAGTTTAATCAGGGGCGGTTCTAGGGTGGGTCCATGGTGACACCGACAACCCTTGACTTTTCCGGACGCAGTGGAAAATTTTTCAAAAAATTTATTTTTTCTACTATCGTGCAACCTCTGACTTTCCCGTGACACCCCTACTGTGAAATCATGCGTCTTCCGCTGAGTTTAATTGTAAATCATATATAAAAATGATTAAATATGTACATACTTGATAGTTCATTACCATATATATATATATATATATATATATATATATATATATATATATATATATATATATATAGCCATCAAATCTGTAAATAAAATCATAGTCTATTTTGCCATGAATTTTTGTACACTTATTGATATATTAAAATGAGGTAATTTATATCATATGAAAATTCATAGTTAACATAAAATTGTGTCTATTTATGATTGATGAAAACAACCTGAAAGGGTAATATATGTTGCATTTTATACATGTTTAGTCTCATTGTTTTTCTTTATGTAAAATAAGTTCTTGAAATTATTGTTTTTGTACACATTTAGTCCTTATGACCGACTACTCCAGGATAAGTTCTCAGTTTGTACACATTTAGTCCTTAATGTTTGTTTTTGAAAAATAAGTCATTGTTGTTTTTGTATGCATTCTGTCCCTATGATGAGTTTTTCCAGGTTTTTCTCATGTGACATCCTACGTGGGACAATCACTAATGATGTGTTATCATACGTGGCTCGTTTGGGTAGTGGAATCATCTATTACTTGTCTTGGTTTTAGTAATATCATTATACTCTTGATATTAGTAACTATTATAATACAATCCCAACTATGTTTAATACCAATACAAACTTCATTTCAATAACAATACCAACTACATTACTTCAGGTGAAGAAAATACATTAGCCGTAATAATTTCAATTGTTGGAAATGGTGTCCATATTCACAATAATTGGTAATATTGTTATTAATAGCAGATCATTTTGGGTTAAATGTAAGAAAAACTTTAGATAATTATTGTAAAGTCCGCAACTTCGGGCTAGTCGATTAAAATATAATAAACGATAAAACAAATTTTTGATAGAAGATTATTTAGGATAAATAATCTTAACCAAAGTTATAGTATATGTGACAAGGATTCCATGCATATAAAGAATGCCAAAATCTGACTTCGTGAGAGAAAGTTATGACTTTTCTAATATTTCAGCGTAGCAGTATACGACTTAGAAACCGAAATTGAAATCGGTCGATTGTTAGAAAAAAAATCTCAACGAGAGTTAAAGATCTCGTCAATACCTATATGTAACGCCCGAATCGCCAGGTAAAAACTTTTGCAATTATTTTTATTATTCATGGACTAGCCCGGAGTACGTTGGGCGTATACAAGGTACGCACGACGTACTCTCATGCATGCGCAAAGCGGGGGTGTCCCCTGCGTACGCTGGGTGTACCCATGCGTACGCGGGATGTACGCAAGCCATGGGCAAACCCTAAATTTTAGGGTTTGCACCCTATTTAAGCTCATTAAGTCCCTCAAGCCCTTCACCTTATTAGCCCCCATTGCCTTTTTGAGCTAATCTCGAAACCCTATCCATATTGAGAGCATTCTTGAGCTTACAAAGAGTTTTTGGGTGTTCTTTTGTGATCTTGAAGAAGAAGGAGGCTTGAGGAGAAGCACTGGACAAGAAGGAGCTTGTAGATCCAGAGGCTGTTCATCATTTGTAGCTCATTGGAGGAATAAAGTCTGAAACTTGGTCATTCTACGTCTAAATCTAGGTTTGAGGAAAAACTTAGCATCTTTTGGTCCCATAACTTGGTCTCATGGAGTATAAACTACTCCATACCGTTTGAGCTGTCCTTTTGGGATCTTAGCGGTGCATGAAGTCATAAAAAATTGAATCTTGGAGGTTAGAACTCAACCATGCATGAGTTGGTGACCACTTAAGGGATATAGAAGGCTTAATTCATGGTTTGAGTCCCATTAAGTCATGCAAAAGCATAAATTTTGCAACTTTATAACTTAATACACTTTAATGACCTTGGATCTGAATTTAGACGTCAAAAGCTTAATGGGTTAAGACAATTCGAGAAGGTTGGCTGTTCGACCAGTGCGTCGGGCGTACTCATGAGTACGCTGTGCGTACTGGGCCAACACCCCGATTCTGGATCAGCGATAGCGATGTACGCCGAGCGTACGAGCCGGGTACACCGCGCATACGTCCGTCTGTGAGCCTTGGGAGTTTTGGGCTCAAAATTAGATGGGCTTTTTGCCTTGTTTGAGTTAGGGCCTTAGGTTTAATTGTGGTATCAGGTCATTATTGGGCTTTAGGCCATCATGGAGCTCTTGGGCCCATGTTGGGCCTTAGGGTCCTTTTTATTTGGACTTAGAATGCCTTTTGGGCTAGTTTGGACTTGGGCCTTGGTGGGGTAGGCCTAATAAGGCAAGGATTAAGTTGCCTTTGTGCCCTTAAAGTCAATATTTAGGGTTCGGGCTCATGGGTTGGATTATTGACCTAATCTCTAATTAGGGTTTCTTTACTTGTGATTTAGTGAGAGGATTTCACGAGTCAGCAGCCCGAGTGTGATTTGATATCTTCAGTCTGAGGCGAGTTTCCTTCACTGTATCCGTGAGTCGAAGGCACCAATGCTGGCCCACTAGATTGTGTTTGTAGTATGATGATTGTCTTTGTGACAATTACCTGTTATGTTTGTGCCTGCTTGATGTCTCTGTGACTCTTATTGTTATGATTATATGTGTTAGTAGTAGGGGTGAAATAGACCCGATACCGGTTAAAAGATACTGAAGGGGGTGAAATATACCCGGTACCGATTGAAAGATACCGAAGGGGGGTGAAATAGACCCAATACCGGTTGAAAGATACCGAAGGGGGTGAAATAGATCCAGTACTGGTTGGAAGATACCAAAGGGGGTGAAATAGACCCAGTATGTTTTCGACTGTTATATATGTATGGTATGATGTATTTTGGGGGACCTCACTAGGCTTTGTGCTTACGGTTTTCAATTTATGTTTTAGGTACTTCCAGCTCGAAAGGGAAGGGTCCGGCCTGATCGCACTGCATCCACCTATGTTTTTCCGCATCACGTGATTTTGGGATTTTGTACTCTGATAACATTTTACTATGATATACTCTTGACTATTTTGATATGATTATCGTATGTTTGGAATGAATTTAAGATGAAAATTTTATCTCAAAGTTTTGGATATTACACTATATGTCGAGATGAAAACAGTCGAGAACATATATCATATGAAAAAGTTATGAATTTTTAACGGACTTTAACAGTCTAAGCCTGTTAAAAATATAAATTTAAAAATAAAATCAAAATTAACTGACAGAGTTTAAATGAAAGTTGTAAATCTCGTCGATAGCTACATGTGGATATAAAACCCATCGAAAATGGAGCTCGTATGTATCCACTTAGATATTCAAGGAGATGTAAACCATTAGTATATTGAGATGTTTTAAGTCTTCGGTTATGCTTATGCTTCTTGTATCAGTTATGACATCACATGCTTTTAATATATGAAATCTTTTGAAATGCCTTGATTTTGATATTATATCATGTCAATGATATTTTGGGACCAATTCCGCAATAACAAATGTTTTAAATAAGTATAAACAAAAAGTTTTAAAATGACCGTAAAAATGGGGATATCACAATTATTGACATGATTGTTTAGTGGGGATCCATTTTGTTAATTTATTAGTGATTTAAAAATTAATAGAAGTTCGCGACGCGTCTCTTTAGTCATTGAGGCATAATCGTAATTATTCTAGGGTTTATAATTCATGGTGGTTGAGATATGAAACCTCCTCTTCAATAGTTGCAAGCTCATATTCAAATTTTGGGGTCAATTTAACATGTTCTTCATCAACCTATTGTCAAATTTTACACTTTTTACCTAGTTTTTTTAGTAACAAAAAACAAAATTTAAGCATGTAAGAAAGAAGGTCAATACGAAAAGAAAAAAACCCATTTGCTGAAGATTTGTCAAAATCGACATACCAAAGAATTAGGAAAGACTCTAAGCTTTTTTCCAGTGTGTAATTTTGTCTTGGAATGCAAATTCGAGTTGGAAGAAAACAATCACAAAGAATCTCATTGTCTTCTATGGAGATAGATGAAATTGAAGCCAAATACATCTTCTTCTTGGAGAAAACTAGGGCACCAACATTATTTGACCGATTTGTGAATTAAATTAATGATATAAGTAATGGACAGACCATTGGGCTACTGAATGTATACAAAAACAATAATGACTTATTTTGCAACAATAAAACATTAAGTACTAAATGTTTACAAAATAAGAACTTAACCGAGATTTGCCGGTCATATTACCCTTTTAGGACTGAATGTGTACAAAACAAGTTAAAAGACTTATTTTACAAAAAAAAGACTAAATGCATACACGATGAGAACTATATTACCCTTTTAGGTCATATTCCCTTTATGATTGTGGTTGTAGGCCAACATGCATAGTAAATCTTTTGTAAACACAATAGTTTGTAATATTATGGTTGTCCATACAAAAAATATGTCATTTAGACTTTAGTAGCATACAAAAAGTGCTAGAAAAACTACAAAAATGCCACTAAAAGCTTTTCGATAAGTGTCATAAAAAACGCTCCCACTAAAACACTTTAGTATCACTTTTTTTATTGTGTCGCTGCAGACGTTTTGGGTTTTATTGGTATTTTTTTTGTTATGCCACTACTACTCTTTTAGGTTTTATTGACACTATTTTATGCCACTGCTAAAAAAAACAATTTTCTTGATATCAGTAGCATATTTGTTTTACCACAACAAAATCCATTTTTAGAAATTAGATAGAATTTTTTTTGGTTGGATTATAAAATAGTGAAAAGACAATTAAAATAATAAATGAAAAACACAATATTAATACTTAAAACAAAAGTTAACTTGTTTAACAACGATATTTTTTTTGTGTGTATTACTTTATCAATGAAGTCTTAATTTATATTTTCCAATAGAAATTAAAATTATAATTGTTTTGTTTAAATTTGTAGATCTTTCAAGTTTTATGACATAATATTTATTAAATTGTACATGGTCTTCAAAATCTTACGGCTGACCCTCCCTTTATCGGTTCTCGCACGCCAAATGAACCAAAGTGTTGTAACGATGAGTTGAATTGCCGCTTCTGTGCGAGACACCAATGACTTGTTCAACTGCAGCAACATTGTTAGTCTCCAAGTCACGCACCATATCTAATTCTTGTGATAAATTTGCAAACTAAACATGAACCAACAAATATTTTCATTTCATTAATTCCATGTCAACTAAACCATGACAATTTGAATTTCTCCTTGATTTAAATTTTTAATTATATTTTCAATTTCTCTAAAAGATTCGTTTATAGACATTATGTAAAACAAAGCCGCCCTGAAATTAATTTTGTTCAACTATGTATACATTTTGTAAATCTGTAATTGTCTCTTCTATTGACAAATGGAGCCAAGTCATGGGTATGTCTAAAATGGTCGACGATTTCGTTATTTGTTCCCATGCTTTCTCGAATTCAAAATTAAACATTAATTGTTTAATTAGCAAGTATTTTTTTTCTATTGAGCAAATATCATAAATACTATTTTTTTTTTTTGAAACGGCGAATAGAAATATATATTAGAATAGCAACATACTTAGCAAGGTACTAAGCATGAGCCAACAAGGTACAAGAAAACAAAAAATAGAGAAATCAAAAGGAAAGGGGGGAACAACTCCAATCCGCCCAATTACAAATTCCCGATTTACCCCTATGTTTAAACCATGTAAAAGAGACTGTCATTACGAAATCTGCTACCTTCATGTGAGTAGGTTGAATCTTGTTGAACACCTTATCATTTCTCGCCTTCCACAAGCATCATAGTAAACAGTAAGCTATAGTGATGAATATTTTTGTTTTTCTAGGACAATTCCCCCATGTCGCTGCATAATCCAAAAAATCTGCCACATTTGTTATGGGAACAGGTGTGATATTCCACCAGTGGAACATCCATTCACTGGTTTTCCTAGCCAATTCACAGTTTATCATAATATGATCAACCGTTTCGTCGTCCATTTCACATAAACTGCAAGTTGTTGATGTGATGTTAATGCCTCTTTCTTTTAATGCCATGCTGACAGGTAATCTGGTTTTACCTGTCTTCCAAATAAAACATAAAACCTTAAATGGAACAATGGGCAGCCAAATCATGGAACATCGACTTGGTGTGGTGATCACCTCATCAAATTTTCGTCTGATGATATCAACATAGAACAACCCATCATGCGCTAATTTGAACCTCAACTGATCATTGGATGTATTCATAGAACGGGGTCCGATGAGCAGCATTAGGTTAGTGAATTCAGTAGCAGCGATCGGATCAGTGGGTTGTTTTTTCCATTGCCAACACCAGGTACCTTTAGAGACGGAGAACCGATCAGCAACCTTACAAAGTTTGATAGACTCCAAGGCGTATAAGTTGGGAAAGCAGTCTTGAAGATTGGAGGTGCCTGCCCAGATATCTTTCCAAAAGAGAGTGTTAGTCCCATTCCCAATTACATGAGAGAATACATAAGAGAAGTTAATATTCCAAGCATTAAGGTCTCTGGAAACCTTAGCAATGTTACACCAAATACCATTGAGATATTTTTTTGCAATTTGGGTGACGGGTTTGTTGTGAAGGTTGTGAATTGACTTGATCTTCATTTTTAAGACCCCACCACCATTTGAGAAGCAGTGCATCATTTTGGGCTTTTAACGAGCCCACAGCAAGTCCTCCCAGTTGTTTAGAGGCCAACACTTTATCCCAAGAAATCCAATGGATCTTGGAGACGTTTTCCGAGTCACCCCAAAGGAATCTTTTAATTTTTTCAAGGTTTTCAATGACGCAGGTAGGTGCTTTGAATTAGGAGAAATAGTATGTAGGTAAACTACTAAGAACGACTTTGATTAGGGTAAGTCTCCCACCAAATGACATTACTATTACTTGAATTCAGATTGTTATAACTTGCCAAAATAAGTCATGGTCAGATGGTCTTATATTCAGTTCAGATATCGTACTAACATGTTTTTTAGTATGTTAACAAAAGCTTGCATAATAAATCATAGGAGAAAAGATGTGGTATATATTACACATACTCGAGGCCAAGCATTTATTTGATCACAGTTTCTTCACCTACACAACTTTTGCAAGCTTCCAAAATCTTAAATCTCTTTGTTATTATCATGGTCGAATGAGTAATCATTCAATATTAAATTTCTTTTTACACTCATCAGAGCTGAATCAATGGTAAAGTGTCATATGGGATCATCCTTGGCTTTCAAATACAACCGATACTTCATGAGAAAAAACCCGGTGGTATGTCCCACTACCACAACAATAAAAACACCAAGATTGTATGACATCACAGACAACATTACAAGGTATGCAAGAGCCATACGGAGTCCATAAACAAAAGCCTGAGTCAGACCACCGACAATTGTATATGCTCTTGAGTTGATGGTTGTGAACACGGAAAAGAACTCAATTGCAACAGCAAGAACGAACAGAAAAGCTAAAGCCAAAATATACATGCCTAACTTGCCATTAGGCCAGTCGTTGAACAACATTTCTACATCTTTGCCCCAGAAGAAGGTCATGTGCATCGTGGCCATGGGCATCGGCATGGGCATGTCCATGTCATGAGACATTTTGTTCAAGTGGAGAAGTGGGACAGACCTTTTCCTTTGATGGTAATTGCGTATGTTGCTTTATGGGTATGTAGTTTTTATATGGAGAGGAGATAAGATCAAGATGGATTGATATTGGAAAAATCACCGGCATGAATGTTGCATAAAACAAAGAGCCGGCATGCATCATGCTATGTCCTAATTTACATTATATACATAGATGACAAAATTTCATTATTGCTTCGTATCGTTTTCGAAAAGTTGCAGTTTTTGGATAATTTTAGAAAATATTACACTAGTGGTTCTTTTGGTTCCAAAATCAAATGTGGTTAGTCGTTTTGGGCTAATTCTGTTCAAAATATAGGTAAAATACTTATGAAATGACCTATATACCCTTATCTATTTCGTTTGTCAATTATTTAGGAAATTTCAAGGACCATTACATAAATAAGAGAAAATTAAAATAAAACCCTAAAATACATCGCCCAACCCATGACAAGATTTGGACCTTTTATTGCAATATAAAAATAGATTATGAAAATATATTAAAAGGTATCGTTACATAACCAATGTGACACGTGAACAATTTGGTTGATACATAGTTTCTTTCTTTCTGAATATGCAATAGTTTTATTTCCAGTTTTAAGAATGTTTTCTTCTAATAAATTTACATATTTGCCAGCGATCATTAAGATATAAAACGATTTTTTTAGAAGCTTACACATTTGTTTATTAAAACATTTTTTAATTATGTTTTTTCTAGTGCCTAAAAGGCAATATATTTCTTTTAAAAAAGTCAAACAAAATTGCATTGATTAGGAATTTGAACATTTTAATTTGAAATGAGAAAAAGAACTTGTAGCAACTCCCATTTCTAACACAGTATATTTGGTGGAAGTTGTGGAGCCATAGTTGGTAAAAAACGTTCGACGTTAGTTAGTCGGTGGACTGAGGTTAAAAGATTAATCGGTTGGCGGAGATTAATCAGGGGATTAAACGGAGACCATAAATGGCTAATTCTTAGAGTTTTAAAAAATTAAATATGACTAATATTATAACAAAGTTCGTAAATATCATTAATATCATAATAAAATGGGCTAATATGATTAATACAACACTAATCAATCATCAAATAGTTTCTATTGAGATAGAACTTTAAAGTGTTAAAATTTCATGTTTGCTACTGATTCACTCATTTTATAGGAAGTGATTAATCGTTAGGCGTCTTCTAATCGGCCGGGTAGCGCCTACGGAATAATCGGAGATTAATCGGGACCTGGTCGGGATTTTTACAACACTAGTTTTAATTAAATGAAAATGGTGCCAATTTTTGAATGTTTTCTTCAAAAAAAATGGTGCACTTGATGGTTCACCCGGAATGGGGAGGCGGATCAGGATTCTTAGAACGAATAAGGTTGATGGTTGTAGTGATGTATTCATTTGATCGATTTTAATTTGGATTATTTTAAATTTAACTTGGGGTTTGATTGGTTATATGTTTAATTCTAAGGGTCATTTTTAAACATAAGGAGGAATGTGATAAAAGATGAATAAGATAAGGGCAAATCCATAATTTTTAATGTTAAGTGGAGGATGTCCTAAAATTATATGTGTTTGGTTTTATTCTTTGGTACAACTAAAGGGCATATTTTATTATTTTGTAGTGTACATCGAAAACCAATAGACCGGTCCTCAGGAGGTTAGTGGAGGGATGATGAAAAGGATGGTGATGCAGGAGCATCAAATATTGGCTAATAATAAGTTTATCTATTTCCTTTTATTTGTGTTTAATAATAAAGGTTGTTTAGGAAATTATATTCCTATCCAAAACCTCGTTCCTAGGAAGTAAGAGTTACTTTGGTTTTCTTTGTTACCTATAAGTGTTGGGTATTTTCTTTTGTGGGGATAATCTTGAATATTATTTTGATTCTAAACCTATATGCGATTATCTTTTTTTGGCGTTCTTGAGTTCTTGTGATCATTTTGGCCATTTGATTATCTACTCGCATCATTTGGTATCAGAGCACCAATGGTATACAAATGGTCGGATGTGGGAGACCTACTCGTAATGTCGCTAACAATACCACCGACAGAGGCCACGATGTCGAATAAAGAGACCCGCGCGATGTTCAGATCGAACGCCTTCAACAGAGAATCAGAGACCTCGAACTCCAACACGAGGTTCAAAACGAGGAAATTGAGTTGAACCCTAGCGTCTGGGACGGAGGATATGACGAGGAGGAGAATCCTTTTGGCGTTCATCGCCAAAACGTTCGGGAGGTACACCGTGATGACCCTTTATGCAATTTTAGGATGAAAATAAAGATTCCTGAGCTTGTGGGAAAGGCCCATCCGGATGATTTTATCGATTGGTTGAGCACAATAGAAATTTTTTTGATCAGTGGGATATTCCAGAGCACTTGAAGGTGAAACTTGCTGCCCTTAAACTCCGCAAATCTACTTCACTTTGGTGGGACCATACAAAGAAGCAACATGTGAAAGACGGGAAATCCAATATAGAGACATGGGCTAAGATGAAGAAATTGATGCAAACAAAGTTCCTTCTTGTCAACCATAGACAAGAAACATTTTTAGAATACCATAATTTATCTGAACGAATATCTCGGCTACCCCCAACGACAACCACACAAACACCATCCTCACAAAATGAAACATCCCAAAAACTTCAATAAAATTTAAACTTTTCAAATCAACCCTTTAACAAAAGAAGTGTTTACAAAAGCATTGTTTCCAAGACATTATTTAAAAGTCCGAATCGTTTTCCACATAGTTTTCAAAACATTCACATTATCAGAGTTTTCCCATAAATTATAAGTCCAAAACGCGAGGATGTGTACGGTCACACCTTCGCCCTGACCAGATCCGTTGAAGTACCTAAAACCATAAACCAAAACTGTAAGCACGAAGCTTAGTGAGTTCCCCCAAAAGACTGCCACAACACATAGTCATAAACATAACAGCAAACAGCGTACATACAGAGCTTCAGCATGTCTGGACCGCTCACAGAACCTTCAGCATATCTGGACCGCCTCACCGGGCCTTCAGCCTGTCTGGACCGTTCTCCGGGCCTTCAACCTGACTGGTATGACCTAATGGCCTTCAGTCTATACGGGAGGCCCTGGGTCTCTTGGCCTTTAGTACTAAGCAGGTCCGCCTCAACCCAACCACACACACACACAACCATGTCATCATACACATAAAAGATAAGCAAGCATATAACATACTGATATAAATATTACAGGGTTTGTTGACTGGCAGCACAAAGCAGTACAGTCTCAACCCAACCACACTACTCATGCACACGCGACCAGTAAACATATAGCCAGAACGGATAACAGGAAGATCTAACAGATCACTAGGCATAACATCATCCTATCTACCAGGATACCGACCTAACAGTTCACTACAACATACAAACATACGATAAACCAGGATAACAATAAAAAAGGGTCGGCATTGGTGCCTTCGACCCGCAAATACAGTGAGGAAAACTCACCTCGAATGTAGAAGCTCCCCGAAGGAAAATCCCTGGCCGCCGCCCTACCGGCTTCCCGAGCTATCAATACCAACAACACACCCAATTAGCAATTGGGTTCCATGCTATAATCCATAATCCTTACTTGGGGTAAAATGACCATTTTACCCCTGACCTAACATGAACCAAAACTAAGGCCCAAAACCAAAAGATCCACAAAGGCCCACTAATGGCCCAATTTTCTGAATTGGGCCCAATCCCATATGGGTCTTATCCTAAGCTCATATTTTCCTTAAATACAAATCAGGATACCACAAACACCCCTTGGGACAAACTTGGTCAAAGACATAAGTCAAAAGTCAAAGTCAACGGCCCAAGCTGACCAAACTCACCGAGTTTCCTTTATCAGACTGCAAAATCAAGAAGAACCGATCCAACTCGCCGAGTTAACCCTAAAACTTGCCGAGTTCATTAGGAACCAAACATCGTAATCCATTAAGCCGACATAATCGAAACTAACGGCTTCCCCACTCAGATCTTAACTGAAATAACGTCTAGAAGGGTAAAGTTTCCAGCTTTACCCCTAGGGACCATCCAAGTGGGCTCAAAACCCAAACGTTAGGCTTGAAGTGTTAAAGGCTTAATCAATAATCACTTAATCACCAAGACAAGGCACCAAAATACAGATGTGGTCCTTTAAGGTTGCATGGTCACATAAAGCTTCCAACTTTACACTCATGCATGGCTAGGGGAGGCTCAAAAGCTCATAAGAGACAAAAATAAGAGCTTAATAGATGCATGAGGCCCTTAAGACCATAAAGTTGGCACCTTTATGCCAAAAGAACTCATGAAGATCATAGATCTGAAAGAATAAACACTTGGGACTTCTACTTCCCCAACAATCACCCACCCATGGATAAAAGCATGCAATTGAACCAAAGAAGAGATCTAAGAAAATATTAAGCAAGGTTAGAACTTTATACCCAAAATGTGTTGGAAATGGAGCAGATAATCAAGGTTAGACGAAACAAACGAAGTGAAATTCCTAATTCTTTTGAGATACATTGAAACTATTCAATGACATGTTTTAATCTCAGATTATGCTCTTCTATTTGTGACTGGGATGCCGAGGATCACAAACAAGATGTGAATAACCATGCAAATGTGCTTGGTAACCTCATTGTCTTTATCATTAACTATTGATGTGCTGGTAAACCACACACGCTCCATCAAAATGATAATTATGAGATACCCATTACTACTCTTTATTAGTGCCTTTTAGTGTGCTGGTTAACCACACACGCTCCACTAACAACCAATAAAGCATAATGTGCAATTTCATGGATTAGCATACTTTTCACATTTTTCCTAAAGTAACTAGAGTTGGGATTTTGAAAATAATGTTCTAGTACTTTCTTTAATAGCATTATACTTTTAATGAGAAGTAGTTGTCCTATCAAATCCGTTCTGCTAACGACCCTCCACTAATCAAGGGAGCGGTGGGTGAGAGTGGACACCCATTCAACTACCATTTTATAGGCAGTTTCCTTATACCCCCCTTATAGACTAGCTTCGTGAATGAGGCATACTAGCGATTTGACTGACCATATTCTTATACATATATAATATTAAACTTTTAATTATAATACATATATAAGGTGTGTTTAAAACTTTTTAAAACTTTGAGGTTTATATAAATTTCGAAATTCAAACTATTAAATTTAAATTTAAATAAACCAATTAACTAGATTTAATATTTTATCTACTGATTAACTTTTAATCAATTTATTAAATCTTGTAAGGATTATCTAATCAAATTAATCAATTAATTTAATCCTAATCCTTATCCCTCTAAATTTCGAAAATTAGGGTAAGGATAATTATCCAATTAATCTAATCAAGTAACAATTATCCAAAACAAGAAACCCTAAAACTTCTAGCATATTTCGAAATTTACAAGGGAGGAGGCTAGGGTTTTCAAAACCCTAACCCTAATTTCGATTAGGGTTCTTTGGAGGCTAGGGTTTTCAAAAACCCTTTGATCCAAAACCCTAAAACGAAAATTTGGCCTTTAGGGTTTAATAGCTATAAACCCTAATTTGCAATTCAACAATTATAGCAATTCAATTTAAAACAAAACAATGGCTCTGATACCACTGATGGGTTTTAGGTAAAACAAATAAACTAGAAAAACAATTCCTAAGTTCACATGCAACCTACTTTGGATCTATGTTTTAACTATTGAACATATAACTTTGAATTGCAAAACAAGAACCCTAGAGAAGAGAGGCTAATTTCGAAATTAACAAACTAGGGTTTAGGAGTTACATACCTTTCAATTGTTATAGTAAACAATTGATAATCCTCTTGACCTTGATCTTGATCTTCTTGGAAGCTTAGCACCACAAATGTAATGCCTCTAATGGAATCACACCCAAGAACTAGCAAGAAAGAAACTAGAAGGAGAGAGGATGGAGAGAGTATGCAATTTCGGCCTAGGTATCTTCCAAAGAATAGAGTGGTCCAAAATATGAGTCAGGAGGCTCCTTATATAGCTGAAGGAACTAGGGTTTTGGGAAAACCCTAATTATCCTTTGCTTAGGGCCTAAGCAAAACCCAAGGGCCTTATCTGGAACCCCTTGGACGAAATCTCTAGGGTTTTCCCTATGGATTTCGTCCACCTCCTTCCAAGGAGGTTCTAGAGTCTTCCACTCAACTATCTGATAATTGCAAACTAGTCCTTGCACTTTATAATTAATACTATTAACCCCAAAATTAATTCTGATTAATTTCTGGCTAACTATTAATTAAACATAATGATTTCTAATTAATATATTAATCTTTTAACATATTAATAAATCATTTATATTAATTTATTAATCTTATAAATTAATATCTCTCCTTTCATAATTTCCTTGTCCAGTTGCTAGGTTGAGGGCAACCCAAAAGGACTGTGCTGCTATCAATTGAAGTACATACCAATTATAGTTATGGGCTTAGACACCTAATCCAACAAATTTCATATACAGAAGAATCCTAGGCTATCATGCATCATATAATCAGGAAATTCTATCATGCAATTCTTGAAGATCCCTATCCTATCACTAGCATGATGTCCTAACATACGACAAGATCGTACACATCGCATCTTCCTTGATTATTTTGAAAACCATTTGAAAATTGTTTTAAAAACCTTTTTCCTTAGTTTGAGACTGGATTCACACGAGTGTTCCTCCAATTCACTCAAACCAAGGCTCTGATACCAACTTGAAACATCCCAAAAACTTCAATAAAATTTAAACTTTTCAAATCAACCCTTTAACAAAAGAAGTGTTTACAAAAGCATTATTTCCAAGACATTATTTAAAAGTCAGAATCACTTTCCACATAGTTTTCAAAACATTCACATTATCAGAGTTTTCCCAGAAATCATAAATCCAAAACGCGAGGATGTGTACAGTCACGCCTTCGCCCTGACAAGATCCGCTGAAGTACCTAAAACTATAAACCAAAACTATAAGCATGAAGCTTAGTGAGTTCCCCCAAAATATCGCCACAACACATAGTCATAAACATAACAGCAAACAACGTACATACAGAGCTTTAGCATGTCTGGACCGCTCACAGAACCTTCAACATATCTGGACCGCCTCACCGGGCCTTCAACCTGTCTGGACCGTTCTCTGAGCCTTCGGTCTGACTGGTACGCCATGCTGGCCTTCAGTCTATCCGGGACGCCCTGGGTCTCTTGGCCTTTAGTACTAAGCAGGTCCGCCTCAACCCAACCACACACACACAACCATGTCATCATACACATAACATATAAGCAGTCATATAACATACCGATATAAATATTAAAGGGTTTGTTGACTGGTAGCACAAAGCAGTATAGTCTCAACCCAACCACATTACTCATGCACATGCGACCGGTAAACATATAGCCAGAACAGATAACATGAAGATCTAACAGATCATTAGGCATAACATCATCCTATCTACCATGATAACGACCTAATAGTTCACTACATCATACAAGCATACGATAAACCAGGATAACAAACCAAAAGGGCTAACATTGGTGCCTTTGACCCGCAAATACAGTGAGGAAAACTCACCTCGAATGCAAAAGCTCCCCGAAGGAAAATCTGTGGCCGTCACCATACCGGCTTCCCCAGCTTACAATACCAACAGCACATCCAATTAGCAATTGGGTTCCATGCTATAATCCATAATCCTTATTTGGGGTAAAATGACCATTTTATCCCTGACCCAACATGAACCAAAACTAAGGCCCAAAACCAAAAGATGCACAAAGGCCCACTAATGGCCCAATTTTCCAAATTGGTCCCAATCCCATATGGGTCTTATCCTAAGCCTATATTTTCCTTAAAAACAAATCAGGATACCACAAACACCCCTTGGAACAAACTTGGTCAAAGACATAAGTCAAAAGTCAAAGGCAACTACCCAAGTTGACCAAACTCGCCGAGTTACCCTTCAACTCGTTGAGTTTCCTTTATCAGACTGCAAAATCGAGAAGAACTGATCCAACTCGCCGAGTTCACCCTAAAACTCGTCAAGTTCATCAGGAACCAAACATCTTAATCCATTAAGCCAACATAATCGAAACTAACGGCTTCCCCACTCGGATCTTAACTGAAATAGCGTCTAGAAGGGTAAAGTTTCCAACTTTACCCCTAGCGACCATCCAAGTGGGCTCAAAACCCAAACCTTAGGCTTAAAAGGTTAATGGATTAATCAATAATCACTTAATCACTAAGACAAGGCCCCAAAATACAGATCTGGTCCTGTAAGGATGCATGGTCACGTAAAGCTTCCAACTTTACACTCATGCATGTCTAGGGGAGGCTTAAAAGCTCATAAGAGACCAAAAGAAGATCTTAATAGATGCATGAAGCCCTTAAGACCATAAATTTGGCACCTTTATGCCAAAAGAACTCATGAAGATCATAGATCTGAAAGAATAAACACTTGGGACTTCTACTTCCCCAACAATCACCCATCCACGGCTAAAAGAATGCAATTGAACCAAAGAAGAGATCTAAACAAATATTAAGAAAGGTTAGAACTTTACACCCAAAATGTGCTGGAAATGGAGCAGAGAATCAAGATCTGAAAGCTCCTACTTGAACCACCACCTTGCACCAAGCTTTTCTTCCCTTCAATGAGCTTCCAACACACCAAAACACACCCACGATGAGCTCATAACACTCAAGGGGGCTATAGGGTTTCAAGGTTAGGGTTAGGGGCTATGGAGGCTGGGAATGAGGCCACCACCTGGAACTTAAGGTGTTTAAATAGGGTGTAAAACCCAAAAGTTAGGGTTTCTCAAACAGCATCCAACTCGTCGAGTTCCCTTCACCAACTCGACGAGTTAGTCCTTAAAAACACGCGCCCCAAAAGTTTCCAACACGTTGAGTTTATGCCATAAACTCGACGAGTTGGCCCCTAAAAAGGGAATTTATTTCCATAAATGACCTTCTAGATGTCGGATGTTACACAAAAACTTGATGTCACGAATGGTGCTTCTGTTACAACACCTAACTCGCGGGTATTATGTTGCTTTAAATACCAAGGATTGGGTCACCTCGCGAGGGAATGTCCAAACAAACAACTAGTCACATTCATCGATGATGGAACACCCGTATATGATATTGAAAATGATGGGGACGTCATAGAGGAAACCGAAGAAATTGTGTATGCAGATGATGAAGAGGCTCTAATAACTCAGCGTGTTTTGAATGTGGATGTGGTGCAACCCATCAATGACTCGTTGTGGCTTTAGAACAATATTTTTCATACAAAGTGCACAACTAAAGGCAAAGTTTTTATTGTAATCATTGACGGGGGAAGCTGCAACAACATGGTGGCAACAAATATGGTCGAAAAACTTGGTCACGATGTGGACGATCATCCAGAACCATACCAGGTCACTTGGTTAAAAAAAGGAAGTGTCGTCAAGGTTAGTTAATGTTGCCTTGTTTAGTTTTCGATTGGAAAGAAATATATTGATGAAGTATGGATGTTTTTGTACCTCAGGAAGAAAATAAGAAACGTGAATTATGGATGTTTTTGCTGAATTTTATGCAGAGAAATAGTGGTCCGTATATGTTCTTTGGTGACTTTAATGCTGTAAGAAACCAAAATGAGAGATTGGGGTCGTTTTTTTTTCTCAAAGAGTGGATGATGATTTTAACTCTTTTATTGATGATGTTGGCCTTTATGAGATTCCTATGGGTGGGTACTCTTTCACTAGAGTTGGTAACAACAGAGCCAAATCTAGTAAGCTTGATATATTTTTACTATCTGAAGAGGTGGTCAATCAATTCCCTAATCTTTATATCATGGATTTGGATTTAATTATTTCAGATCATAGACCCATTTGGTTAGAACCTGATTTTGATCGGATTGTTAAAAGTTATTGGACCGGGGAAACGGGAGTCAAGGGTGAAAGTGATATGAATTAGGTAAAACAGATAAACTTAAAACCCTTTAGTTCACATGCAACCTAAAGGATCTATGTTTTTTCTATTTAACCTATAACCATAAACATCAAACAAGAAACCCTAGAAACCCTATGCTATTTTTGAAATAACATAAGAAAGGGTTTAGGATTACATACCTTATTGTTATTATAATAAATAACAAGAATTCCTTCCGTGTAGATCTCTTGGAAGCAAACACCACAATTATCGTGCCTCTAATGGTTCACACCCAAGTTATCAAGAAGGAGGCTTAAGAGAGAGGAGATGGGAGAGTAGGATTTTCAGCTATCTCTTAAGGAGAAAGAGTGGCTGAAAATAGGAGGCCTAAGGGTCTTTATATAGTGGCACAGGAAACTCTTGATAACCCTAATTTGAATATGAAATCAATATTTCAAATCTGATATTTATCTCATTCCTTATTTATCCACATGAGATATTCTAGAAACCCTAGAATATCTCCTCAAAATCGTCCACCACCTATGGTGGAAGGTTCTGAAGCCTTTTGTTTAACTATTGAACAATTTCACTTTAGAACCTACACTTTTAATTAATTCCATTAATCCTAAAATTAATTCTAATTAATTTATGATCAATTATTAATTAAATAATAGTTTTCTAATTAATATATTTTTTCATAATATATTAATACACTATTTATTTCAATCTATTAATCACATAATAAATTAATCTCTCTCTCTCTCTCTCTCTCTCTCCCTCTCTTTAAAAGTCACCATGTCCAATTGCTAGGTTTGAGGACAGCCCAAAAGGAATGTGCTACTATTAATTCAAGTATATACCAATTTTAGTTATGAGCTTAAACACCTAATCCAACAGTCTCTCACTTGGGTAAGTCTATAACTATAATTTCCAGTATAACTTCTGAATCGATCAACAAATTGTAGTGTCCAAAAGCTGTTGTCGAACTCTGATCTAGTCAGAAACATGTCCTAAGATAAGTGATCAAATATCCTCCGTTCTTCAAGATATCGTAAGGACATGAGACATGGATTATGATTAATCTCATTGTCCAAGATTTTGTTTCCCGATTTTTGATTCGTGATGACATCATAAGACTTCTAATTTAACATATCAATTTAGTCCTGACTGGGCCTAGCACTATAAGTCAACACCAAATCACCAAGGGGCCCAAAGATATCGCTTTTCTCGTTCAAGAAAAAGGAACGAACAAACTTTGACTTATATGCTTTCATCTTTTACTCATCAAATCACACATGACAATACCTTTTATAACATCATGTTACTGATGCGTTTACGTATTACCAATGCACAATCAACTTGTAAATTACAACTCATATATCTCTGTTTTAAGAATATAAGATATTATCATCTCAGGATTACTCGTGATATAATCCATGAATTAATTTTCTGAGCGTGGGTTTATCCAATACTTAAATCTCCATTTCCAAGTACTCATGAACATTGCAGCAATACTATTGCTATTTCTAAACTGCTCAGACAATCTACAATTCAATTCATGATAGTCTTAATTCACTACTTACTTCCTAAAGTATAGTGACTGTGGAGTTTGAATAATTAAATCATTCGGGAAGTAAAACATGCAAAATGAAACAGAAGAATAAATAATTGACAAGGGCAGTAAACAAACTCATAAATAATCTCTTATTATTTAATCACCAAAAGTCAATTACATTTAATTTGTTACAAGTTTCAAAACAAAATTCAACTAACTAATAAAACTAATATCATCTCTCAGATTAATGCTCCTGGCATGTTGAATGTGTTTAGCCCTACTCAGACCCTTTGTGAGGGGGTCTACAGGAATCTCCTCAGATGATACCCTCTTTACAATGAGGTGACCTTCTTCTACTCTATGTCTGATGAAATGGTATTTCTATCGATATGTCTTGATCTGCCATGATCTCTCAGTTCTTTTATAAAAGAAACCATTCCTTCATTATCGCATAAAAGTTGCTTCCTTTGATTCTTCACTTTCCGCTATGTACTCTGTTTCACAAGTAGAATCAGCCACCGTATCTTGTTTGGAACTTTTCCAAGTAATTTCTCCACCATTTAATGTGAACACCCAGCCAGATTGAGAATGAAAGTTGTCTCTATCTGTTTGAAAGTTGGCATCACTATATCCATTTACTCTCAACGTATCACTACCACTAAGCACAAGAACCCAATCCTTTGTCCTTCGCAAATACTTGAGAATGTTCTTTACTACTATCCAATGAGCTTTTTCGGTATTTCCCTGATATCGACTAACCATGATCAAGGCAAAAGATACATCAGGGCGAGTACATGTCATAACATACATGATTGATTCCACAGCCGAAGTGTATGTGACCTGACTAATTTCTGCTATCTCTTCATCCGTACTCGGGCTTTGAGTCTTACTCAACCTGGCATTACTCTAAATAGGTAGCTCTCTTTTCTTAGAATTTTCCAAACTAAAACGCTTTAGTACCTTTTCCAAGTATGTACTTTGACTAAGTCCAATTAGTCTTTTCTTTCTATCCCTCAAGATTCTTATCCCTAGAATATATGTTGCCTCTCCTAGATCCTTCATAGCGAAACACTTTCCAAGCCAAGATTTTACATCCTGCAAAGTTGGAATGTCGTTTCCTATAAGTAGTATGTCATCAACATACAATACTTGAAAGGTTACTATACTCCCACTAACCTTGACATACACACATGACTCATCCTCACTCCTAGAGAAACCAAACTCTTTGACTTTCTCATGGAAGCAAAGATTCCATCTGCGAGATTCTTGTTTTAACCCATAAATGGATTTTTCAAGCTTACATACTTTATTAGGAAACTTTGCATCTACAAAACCCTCTGGATGACTCATGTAAACATCCTCAACCAATTTCCTGTTAAGGAAAGCAATTTTGGCATCCATTTGCCATATTTCATAGTCATGAAACGCAACTATGGCAAGCATTACTCTAATAGACTTTATCTTGGCCATTGGTGATGATGTCTCATCATAGTCAATCCCTAGGGTTTGAGTAAAGCCCTTTGCAACCAGTCGTGCCTTAAAATTATGCACATTTCCATCCATGTCAGTCTTCTTCTTGAAGATCCATTTGTATCCAACTGTCTTTCGACTGGGTACATGATCGACCAAATTCCAAACCTGGTTATCATACATGGACTTGATCTCACAGGTCATTGCCTCTTTCCATTTGGCAGCTTCAGGGTTAGCCATTGCTTCCTTATAGTTAGTTGGCTCATCCAAATTTATCGGTGTACAATCACTGATAAACGTATCACCTTCTGTAATAATATGAAAACCATAAATCTGAGGTGGCACGCTAACTTTACTGGAACGACGAAGAGGTAATGACTTGTCAATTGGTCCAACAGAAATTTCTTCCTCTGGTTGATCTCCAGTCTCTTCAGAGGTTCCCTCATTAGTTGACTCTTGAATTTCTTCAAGGTCAATGGTACTCCCACTTTCCTCTTTGAATATGAGTTCTCTCCCGCGAAAGACTCATCTTCAAGCTACAAAGACCACCTTCTCACTAGGTCTATAGAACAAATATCCAAAAGACTTTTGTGGGTAACCAATGAATAAACACTTCTCACTTCTTGCTTCTAGCTTGTCATGAGTCTCTCGTCTAACGAAAGCTTCACAGCCCCAGACTTTGACATGTGCTAACGAGGGAACTTTCCCGTCCACATTTCGTGAGGTGTTTTGGCAACCTTGTTGGTTGGGACATGATTAAGGATATGGGTGGCAGTCTCTAAGGCATACCCCCATAAAGAGATTGGAAAAGAAGCTCGACTCATCATGGAATGAACCATTTCCAACAAGGTTCAATTATGCCTCTCAGTTACACCATTAAGTTGTGGTGTCCTAGGAGGGGTCAATTGTGAAACTATTCCACATTCCTTGAGGTAGTCGTGGAACTCGATACTAAGATACTCTCATCCTCTATCAGATCGGAGCATCTTTATCTTCCTAATCAATTGATTTTTGACTTCATGTTTAAACTCTTTGAACATTTCAAAGGTTTCTGATTTATGTTTGATTAAGTAGATGTAACCTTATCTGTTATAATCATCCGTAATGGTTACATAAACTGATTAGCATCCCTTATGGCGGATCTGAAAGGTACATACACATCTTTGTGTATAAGGTCCAACAAACCTTCACCTCTTTCACAAGATCCAGTGAAAGGTGGTTTTTGTTGGGTTATGAGCATTCTAACACTCCTAAGTGTACATGCAACCCTAAATACCTTGGATCTATGTTTTCTCTATTATACATACAATTATGAACATCCAAGGTATTATCCTAATCTAGCATACAAAATAATAAATATAACAAGATAGAATGCATACCTCTTTGATGTAGAATGTCTTCATGAAGCTTGAGTGCCTAGTGCCCCAAGTGTGACACCTCAAATGGTTCACACAACACCAAATACACTTGGAATAACTTGAGAGAAACTTGAACACTCCTTGAAATCGTCTAGCCCTCACACTCACATATTAGTGCACGATTTCTTGAGCCATGGGATTCTTTTATATGGTGGCTATTCGGGTTACACCATGTAACTCATAACTTTACCCATTCCTTATGCTCCATGGATTTTAACCTCCATGGAGTATCCATGGGTCACCCCATGGACTTAGTCCAACATAAGGAATCTTGGATCACAAGCCCACATATATAAGAAAGAATGATTTACACAATCAACCCATATATTTAATTAGTCTCCTTTTGATCACTTAATTAATTCCAAATTAATTCTTGATCAATACTAGTTAAATAACCTTATTAATATATTAGAACTTATAATATATTAACCAACCTTAAGTGTTATTTCTCTCATTATAGTCTATCCAAATGCATGATGCCATGCAACCCAAATGGACCATGCCGGGTCGGGTCAAGTCTTACCAATTATAGTTATGGACTTAGACATTAATCCAACAGTCTCCCACTTGGATAAGTCTAAAACTATTATTGCGTATGACTTCAGGAACCGATCAGCAATCGTAGCTCTCAAAAGCTTCTGTCGAACTCTGACCTTGTCGATGAACTCTAACCTTTGTCAATGACTTGTCCATTAGATAAGAGATCATATATTCCTCCATTCTAGATATTATATGGACTGAGACATGGATTATCAATCATTCTCTCTGTCCATTTGTTGTTTCCCGATTTCCGATTCATGATGACTGACTGATTGAACAAATCAAATCAGTCCTGGCTTGGCCAAGCACTCACATGTATCATCTTTAAATCATCGAGGGGCCCACAGATATCGCTTTTATCCCGAAGGTAAAAGTAATGGATAAACTTCGACTCATATGGCTTGTTCTACTACTTGTTGAATCATACACAAAGGCACATTTTATAACATCGAGTTACCAATGCGTTTTCGTGCAATCAATGTATAACCAACTCATAGTAACAACTCATATCTCTAGGTTTGAAGAATATAAGATATTATCGTCTCATGATCACTCGTGATAAAATCCATGAAGTGATTCAAATGAGCGCGGGTTGAATCCAATACTCAGAACTTATGAGCACTCATGAGTGTTGTAGCACCACTTTGTCCACCAACTTGGACCTCTACAAACCAACCCATGACAGTCTTGATTCATATCTACTTCCAACATATGACCGACTGTGGATGGTTTGAATAACTTAATCATTCAGGAAGAGCGACTTAGTTATTCTGGAAGTCAAAACATGCAAAGTGAAACACAAGAATAAATGAATCAAATATGGTATCAAACCCTATGAATATAAATAAACACTTTTATTTATCACCATACTGATTACTCATTATTCATTGTTTCGGTTTTATCAACTTTATACTTGAATTTAAAACAATAGTTGTCCCATGCTCTAAGCATGTACACTATGTTTTCTAAACACTAGTCATGCCATACACCAAGTATGCATACTATGTTTGTCTATGATCTTTACTTTGTAAAATAGATCAATTGAACATCACTCCAATGATCCTCTTTTCACAGTCCCAAATCCTTACTGCAAATGCAAGAATTCCAAATTCATGCCATTTACTGAAATCTGTTATATTCTAAACTTATATGCATTGATCCTCTTAATGATTATGCACAAAGTCAGAAAGACTTGACAGCAATCATTACAGAGCATTCCAAAGGAGATCAGCTCCTTGGAAACATCCTTCTTTCATTAAGTTTCCTAATCTTACACAGATTGAATAATTTCTAACTTTGAAACATTTCCATATTCCATTTTGACTATCACTTCTGAACAAGAGTTGCCTCCTTACAGATTATGTCAATATGGTCCTTCCAGAATTAACATTATACTTCCAACTGTCCTTGAGCAACCAATCTTTGGTAAACCTTAGATTGTCCTCGACAATTGCTTAATCATTTTAGTCATATCCAATTCTAGACCTTTTCCCTTCATAATGCCCCAGGCATTTGGAAAATTTTAGAAAGGATGAATATAGCACATGTAATCGATCCTATATCCGAAGCATATGGGACACGATTCATGATGTCTCACATAAAGACTAAACCAGTCTTTTGCTATAATATTTCCATTTCAATTTGCCAAGTTCTCAAAATTCAGATTATGAAAAGGGATGTCGTAATCATAATCGAATTTTAGAACGCAAATAATGGACCCATATATAGAATTTCCTTATGTTGAGCCATTCCAACATGAAATTCATATATATATATATATATATATATATATATATATATATATATATATATATATATATATATATATCCTTGATTAAATACGATTAAAATCTCAATCTAAGCTTTTAGAATTGAAATGAAGTATAATTTCCTCTCCCTTAATTATAGCAAAACAACTTTTTCAACCCCTGCAACCTCACGAATTGAAACTTTTGTTTTCTATAATTAACATTGCTAACTTGCAACCTTTGTCATAATTATCATGTTCCCACTAACATGATGATTATTAGCATAACACTTATGCTCCCACTAGCTTTGACATGTACTCAGAAATCAGCTGACTTTCTTACCAAAGTTCAGATTTCTGATACTAGATTGTTTTGATAAAACTTTATCAAAATCATACACCTCTCTTAGATAGCTCACATGTGTGTCTAAACAATTTTAGAACTATGAAAAGGGATGTCGTACTCATAGTCTCAATTGTTTAGACCTTTGCCACTTCTCACAAGTCCATGTTAGTGTGCCGGTAAACCACACACGCTCCACTAACGACTTTGAGAATGCAAATATCACAATTGATATCTAGCTAAAATCTACTTAGTGAAAGTGTTTCCTCACCATCATTTTCATGAATCGGAGAGAAACCTTATGACACTTAGATTTAATAGTGTATGTGTTCTTATCCATGTGAATTTGTCAAAACCATAATCACAAGACAAGGTTAGTGACAAATCCAAACTCATATTGATTAAACTTGTGCAATCTTAAATTCTTGCCATTTGGCAGCTCAGGTGTCTGCCATTGCTTCCAAGTAGTTGTGCAACCAATTGAGAACTCTCAGAACTCCTATGCAAAGCCAACTTGAATAGGCACAAAAATTTCAACACGATAGGTTATAAACCTCAAGTCGTGTGCTAGTGAAGGACTTTAGGTTTTATTCTTGATTAAGTCTTGAAACTTTCAAGAGCTTTAAGACTCCCACTGTCCTCTTGACATATAAGACTCCCTTGTCAAATATTCAAGAGATAGTGCAGATTCTTTATCAAGACTAACACTTTACACAATTGGCCTAAGTTGGTCTCTGTTTTATCCAAAACATCACAACTTACCAATTTCAAATGTACAAGAGTAGATAACCTTTTACTCTTACATTTGACTAGTGTTAACAAACCCTCTTTAAGATATGTCACTCAAGTTACAATCTTGGAGTATGACTCTAAGAATTGTTTTGGAACGAAGTATGACTCATCTTTTTGATTTAACCATTTCAACAATTCATGACTCCTCTTCTTAGTCATAAGAATGCACTAAGATGACTTTAGAGGACCAATTGTGATATGGTATCTTAATCATTAAAATGATCATAAACATGATACTAAAGTACTCTCCCATCTTTTCAGATTTGAGAAACTTTTATCTTTCTGCCATACTTTGATTCTTCTTATTCGTTCTGTCTCACATTGAAACTTCTCCAATGCCACAGACTTATACTTAAACTTATAAGTATAACCATATTTACTGAACTTAAGTAAATCATGACGAATAGTCTTCTTGATCTTTTGTGGTGGACTTGACCAGTGCACAAGAATGTGTACTCGATCCCTTAGTCCTTTCCTTATTCACATAAGGAATTAGTCTTAATTTTCCAAGCTGAAAGTTCTCATTCATCATACTATACAACTTGCATGATTCCAAGTTTCGGTCCAATTGAACCTTGGGTGATGAGAATCTTTCCTTATTTAGTAATATTAGACACTACCACAACCGAAAGAATCAAATCCATTTTTCCAATATTGCTATCAATGGAATCTTATAAGCAACAACTTTTCACAAATGTCATTGTAAGGATACTTAAAATAAATAAAATCAAAACCTTTTTCTTTTATTTTAAAACTTTGCGGAAAAACTTATCCTTACAATCCATATGAAAACCTTGTTGTTATCTATTCCTAAGCAATATAAATATCATAACTCTTAAGTAATAGCCCAAAATTCTGATCACCGAACCATGCGATTGAAATCCATCTTCGCGATCAGAATCAGCATGTACTTAATAGAGTTAGACAATGGACTTTACCTGAAGTAGAGCCAAACTTATTGACTTTAACATCCTTAGGTAAATTTGGCAGCTTCGTAACCAATGCCCCTTCCTTTGGCAATAGTTACCTATGGACCCTTGATAATGGGACTATCTCAGACTTCGCCTCTCTCTTTACCATTGGGACAACCGAGTTGACTATGGCCGATCCCTTTCCATTGGGAAGAGAGAGCTTTACTGGATATCCAATGTCATCATTGTCAATGTCCATAGCGTTTTAGGAAGTTGATCTTAGCAAATAGATAAGATCATTAAGGGTCTTGTCTTAGTCTGTTTCATAGGATTCCCAAAAGAACTCACTATGTGACTTAGAAAGTAGTTGAGCCACCAACTTTCTCAAGACTTTGACACCCAACTCTCCCGGCTTGTCAATATGTGACTACATCTCCAAGATGTGATCACACCTAGACCTTGCCTTGCCAATAGGGCTTGAGTGACCTTAAACTTTTTAGGAACTTGTGGGTTAGGGAGAATAATTGGAGGAGGTGAAAGAAGTATGATATCCATGGGACATCATCTTCATTTAGGAAAGCTTGTTTCAAGAGATTTGGGAAGATCATAAATGTCTAGACCAGACATCTTTTTGGGAGATATTCAAGATAGTTGATTTAAAGTCCTTAATATGACACCCAATATGAAATATTAAGGCTAGGACCCAACAAACTATTTTATAACTTAGAAGAGGGATGCCGTAATCCAAGCTATAAAATATTTGAAGGTAGGCGAATGACGATTCACCAATTTCCACCATGAAAAACGAAATAATTTATTAGGTTATAATTGGATTTGAAAGTCCTAGATCTTTGAGATTCATTGAACTGTTCAAAGGCATGTTTCAATCCCGAGTGTGCCCTTCAGGTTTTGTGACTGGGATGCCGAGGATCACAAAACAAGGTGTGAATAACCATGCAAATATACTTGGTACCCTTAATATTTACCCCTTAATCAGTGTGCCGGTTAACAACACACGCTCCACCGATACTATGATAAATATTAAGTTACCCTTTGCCTACCTTGTTAAGTCCAGGTTAGTGTGCCGGTTAACCACACACGCTCCACTAACGACTTAAGCAAAGTGCAAAGTGTAATTTCATGGGTTAGCACCAAATTCACATTTTCCTAAGTAACTAAGATTGGGTATTAATAAGAGTTTAGTTACTTAGTATTTATCATTAATACTTTTAATGAAAGGAGAATTATAGTCCTTGTCCTACCCGTTCGGCTAACGACCCTCCACCAGTCAAGGAAGCGGTGGGTGAGAGTGGACACCCATTAAACTGCCATTTTATAGGCAGTAACCTTATACCCCCTTATAGACCGGCTTCGTGAATGAGGCCTACTAACGGTAAGACTGACTTTACTCTTATACATATATATAAATATTATTAACTTATAATATTATAAAGTATAAGGGTTGAATTTTAACTTTTAAAATTCTAAGGGCTAACTTGGAATTAAAGTATTCATAAGTGAAAACTTTTCAAATTCCAAAACTTGAGGGCAAGTTTTGAAACTATTCAAAACTAATTAATTCCATAACTTATGAGTTTAAAGTAGTTTTAATTAAAAAAAACTCTTCATGTTCCATAACTTGAGGACAAGTTATGGAAGACTTTAAACTAATTAATAAAAAAAATAACTTTTTTTTATTGTAACTTATGGAACTAATTAAGGTTACACTTTTTTTTTAATTTAATGAAGAGACTCTTGAACCTCCATAACTTGAGGACAAGTTATGGAGTCATAAAACCATTTAATTAGAACTAGACTTTTCATTTTGTAACCTTTGCCAACTTTTATGAGTTTTATGATTCTTAAATGTGACTTTTCATATAACTTGAGGACAAGTTACAAAAACACACTTTGGAATCAACTCTTAGATTAAAATGGATTGAAAACAACTATTTCACACAACTTTTCTATTAATCTAAGAACCTCATAAGAACAAGATAATTCAAATCATCAATCTTCAAGAAATTAGCATGAACATACAAACTAATACAAATCTTGAAATTATGACAATTATCTTAGAAATTGGATTAGCATGAACATTACCACATCAAAAACAAGTTTATAAGTCCAAAAACATCTTAGGGTAATGTTCCTAGTCCAATTCCAGCCAAAACAATCGAATATATGCATCCAACTCGATTTTTCAGCTACTTTTGCAAGTATAACAAGAAAACAAGCCTAGGCTCTGATACCACTGTTGGGTTATGAGCATTCTAACACTCCTAAGTGTACATGCAACCCTAAATACCTTGGATCTATGTTTTCTCTATTATACATATAATTATGAACATCCAAGGTATTATCCTAATCTAGCATACAAAATAATAAATATAACAAGATAAAATACATACCTCTTTGATGTAGAATGTCTTCATGAAGCTTGAGTGCCTAGTGCCCCAAGTGTGACACCTCAAATGGTTCACACAACACCAAATACACTTGGAATAACTTGAGAGAAACTTGAACACTCCTTGAAATCGTCTAGCCCTCACACTCACATATTAGTGCACGATTTCTTGAGCCATGGGATTCTTTTATATGGTGGCTATTAGGGTTACACCATGTAACTCATAACTTTACCCATTCCTTATGCTCCATGGATTTTAACCTCCATGGAGTATCCATGGGTCACCCCATGTACTTAGTCCAACATAAGGAATCTTGGATCACAAGCCCACATATATAAGAAAGAATGATTTACACAATCAACCCATATATTTAATTAGTCTCCTTTTGATCACTTAATTAATTCCAAATTAATTCTTGATCAATACTAGTTAAATAACCTTATTAATATATTAGAACTTATAATATATTAACCAACCTTAAGTGTTATTTCTCTCATTATAGTCTATCCAAATGCATGATGCCATGCAACCCAAATGGACCATGTCGGGTCGGGTCAAGTCTTACCAATTATAGTTATGGACTTAGACATTAATCCAACAGTTTTGTCATCTTGCCCAAAAGACAAGATTCACATTCATCATCTGACCTTAGGTCAAATGATTCCAACACTCCATCCTTTTGTAGTTGGGTGATGTGTTTCTTGTTAATGTTCCCAAGACAAAAATGCCACAAGCATGCCTTGTCTATACCATTAGACGAATCAATGTGAAATACACTATTCCCTAAGCTATCGTCACACATCACAGTTTCATACACATCATTTCAAGGTAAAGCCTTAAACATAAAAATACCATTTTATAAGCTTTAATTGAACCATTCAAATCATCAAAAGAATAGCGAAAACCTTGACCGAACAATACATGAAATGAAATAATGTTTCTCGCCATTTCTGACGAATATCAACAATTCAATAAATCTATCCTAACTTCACTTCCAAGCACAAGACTATAAACTCCAATCTTGGGACAACTAGGCAAGCAGTTAGGGACCATATCAATGACCAATTCCTCGTCGAAATGCACGTTGAGCTTAACAAGGCGTTCCACGTACCTCTGCATTCTCTGTACGTGGCTACAAACCGACTCTCCCTCTTTCATCTTGCATGCCATGAGGGCTTTGACCACTTCAAACTTTTCTTGACGAGCTCGCTTGTGAAACGTTTCCACAAGGTCCTTGTTCATATCATATGGCCAATAATTCTCATAGAATCTCTGCAACTCAGTGATCATATTAGTGACCATGATGCAAGCCACTTTGATTGTATCGTCGTAGTGTTCCTTGTAGGAGACGTATTCATCGGCAGTAGCAGTGGCCTCATCAATTTTAATTAGTTCATTCTCGAGGACATACTCCTTGTTCTTGAATCGAAGAGCCATTTTTATGTTTCACACCCAGTCACTATAATTGGTGCCATCCAATGTCACCTTTGAGAAAATCGAAAGCAAAGAGAAGTTGTGGGAAGACAATGATGTTGGAGCAGAAGCATCACAGAAGTAGACATCTATAAAAAGAAGGTAGTTTTAATTAGAAGACAATAATCCTTAATATTATGACCCAAAATTAAATAATAAGTCTAGGATCCAAATATGCAGTTTACAACTTAGAAAAGGGATGTCGTAATCTAAATGTTAATTTCATAAATGTAGGTAAAAGCAATTTACCAATTTCGAATAATGAAACTCCTAGATCTTTTGAGATTCATTGAATCTATCAATAGCATGTTTAATCTCAGATTCCGCTCTTCTATTTGTGACTGGGATACCGAGGATCACAAACAAGATGTGAATAACCATACAAATATACTTGACACTCTCGATGTCATTTATCATCTCATATTAATGTGTCGGTTGACCACACGCGCTCCATTAATCAATGATAATTTTTGAGATGCTCATTATGACTCTCTATAGTCACTATTAGTGTTCCGGTTAACCACACACGCTCCACTAACTACTATTAAGTACAATGTGCAACTTTATGGATTATCATACCTTTCATATTTTTCTTAAAGTAACTAAGAGTGGGATTTTATAAAAGGAGTTTAGTTGCTTTTATAGCATTATACTTTTAATGAGATTTAATGTCTTATCAAGTTCGTTCAGCTAACGACCCTCCACCAATCAACGGAGCGGTGGGTGAGAGGGGACACCCATTCAACTACCATTTTATAGGCAGTTTCCTTATACCCCCTTATAGACCGACTTCGTGAATAAGCATACTAGCGATTTGATTGACTTATTCTTATACATATACTATATATTAAACTTTTAATGATATATATAGTATAAGATGTATTTTAAAACTTTTTAAAATACTAGGTTTATAATTTAAATTTTGAAATTAATATCCAATTAATTAAATTTAAAAAAATAAACTAACCATGGTTTAATATTTATCTATTAATTAACAATTAACTAAATAAATTAAATCAAATAAGGATTAACTAATTAAACTAATAAAATAATTTAATCCTAATCCTAACCCTCTAATTTTCGAAATTAGGGTATATGAGTTATCCAATTTTAATTAGTTCTTTTTAGGCAGGTAAAATAATAATTACTAAAATTAAGAAACCCTAACTAACCTAGCCAATTTCGAAAACTTGGGGAGGAGGCTAGGGTTTCTAAAACCCTAACCCTAAAAATTTCTAAATAGGGGAAGGGGGCTAGGGTTTCTAAAACCCTAACCCTAATCGAAATCTTGGCCTTTTAGGGTTTAATTTCTATAAACCCCATTTGATCAAATTTAACAATTATAGCAATTCAATTGAAAAGAAATTAGCTCTGATAGCACTGGTAGAAATTAGGTAAAACAAATACACTTAAAACCCTTAAGTTCACATGCAACCTAAAAGATCTATGTTTTCACTATTGAACCTATAACTATGAACATCAAACAAGAAACCCTAGAAAACCTATGCTATTTTCAAAATAACGTAAGAAAGGGTTTAGGATTACATACCTTATTGTTATTATAGTAAATAACAAAAAATCCTTCCTTGTAGATCTCTTGGAAGCAAGCACCAAAATTGTCGGGCCTCTAATGTTTCACATCCAAGCTAGTAAGAAGAAGGCTTAAGAGAGAGGAAATGGGAGAGTAGTATTTTCAGCTATCTCATAAGGAGAAGGAGTGGACGAAAGGAGGCCTAAGGGTCTTTATATAGTGGCTTAGGAAACCCTAGATAACCCTGATTTGAATATTAAATCAATATTTCAAATCTGGTATTTATCTCATTCCTTATTTATCCACATGGGATATTCTAGAAACCCTAGAATATCTCCTCAAAACCGTCCACCACATATGGTGGAAGGTTCCGGAGCCTTTTGTTCAACTATTGAATAATTTCACTTTAGACCCTACACTTTTAATTAATTTCATTAATCCCAAAATTAATTCTAATTAATTTCTGATCAATTACTAATTAAATAATAGTTTTCTAATTAATATATTACTTTCATAATATAATAATAAATTGTTTATTTCAATTTATTAATCACATAATAAATTAATCTCTCTCTCTCTCTCTCTCTCTCTAAAAGTCATCATGTCTAATTGTAGGTTTGAGGGCAACCCAAAAGGACTGTGCTACTATCAATTCGAGTATATACCAATTTTAGTTATGGGCTTGGACACCTAATCCAACAGAAAGTGCTAGTATTAACTTCAAGAACAAGCTTGAAGGGCTTGAAGAAATTCTTAGAAAATGGTGGAAAGAGGTAAAGAAGAAAAGATGAGGAAAAAGATATGTTGTTGCAAAAGATACATGATATGGACAAATTGATTGATATTGGTGTTGTCAGGTCTTATGATCGGGAGGAAAGAATGAACGCTAAATCGAAATTAATTAACTTGGAGAAAAAAATAGTTGATTGATCTATCTTAAAAAGAGAATATTAAATGGTTTATAGAAGGAGACGAAAATAGTAAATATTTTCCTGGGATTATTAAAAAAAGACTTATGGCCATAAGGGGTGTAAAAGACGAAGGAGAGTGGGTTACTAATCCAATGAAAGTTAAAAACATTCTTTATGCATTTTTGTGAAAAATTCAAACAAGCTCCGTTTATTGAGATTGAAAGGAGGAGTCCACGGTTTTCATCCCTTACAGAAATGGAATCTACCGGTATTGAGATTATGATTACGTTGGAAGAGATCAAGCTCGTTGTTTGATCTTGTGGTAATGAAAAAGCACCTGGTTCGGATGGGTTCTCTTTTTTGTTCATTAAAAAGTATTGGGATCTATTAAAGAAAGATATTTTCGCCTTTGTAAGTGAATTTTTTTTACATTCTAAAATTCCTTCGAGGTGTGACTCTTCTTTTATTACATTGATTCCAAAAATTGATAGTCTGGTGGATGTTAATGATTTTCGTCCTATCAGTCTAATTGGAATCTATAAGATCATCTAAAAAATTCTAGCGCCGCGATTGGATAATGTTATTGATAGTATTGCCAGTCATGAGCAATCAGCTTTTGTGAAAAATCATCAGATTTTGAATGCGCCTCTTATGGTGAACGGAATTTTTGAATGGTATAATAGAAAAAGAAAGAAAATGATGTTATTGAAGACTGATTTTGAAAAAGCTTATGATACGATTAATTGGTCCTTTCTTGATCGTATAATGCAGTTTATGAATTTTGGTTCTAAATGGAGATCTTAGATCCGAGCTTGTTTGATAACAGCGAGATCTTCGATTCTTCTTAATGGTGGCCCTACAGAGGAATTCCAATTATTTGGGGGTTGAGACAAGGTGATCCCTTATTATTGTTCTTGTTTATTCTTGTCATGGAGGGACTTCACGTCGCTATTGCAGGTGCTAAATCAAATCATCTTTTTAAAGGAGTTCAAGTTGGAAATGGAGATATGATAATTTCACATCTTTTTTTATGCGGATGATGTGATCATTCTTGGTGATTGGATTCGGTCGAATATTACTAACATAGTTTGAGTTCTTCATTGTTTTTTAGTATGGTTTTAGGATTAAAGATTAATTTGCATAAGTTTAATCTTTATGGGGTTTGCACTTTGTTTGAGGAAGTCGAAGATTTTTCTTTGGTTGTTGGCTATCGTCCAGATAAATTGCCTTTCATTTATCTAGGACTCCCTGTGGGCCAAAATATGTCTAGGGCGGTGGCTTGGAAGGTGGTTATAGATAGATTTCAGAAAAGGTTATCAAATTGGAAGGGTGCTACTCTATATATTGGTGGAAGATCAATGTTGATAAAGTCGGTATTGGGATCGTTAGGTATATATTTCATGTCTTTGTTCCTTATGACAGTTGTTGTTGCTAAGAAGTTGGAATCTCTACGTGAAATTTTTTTTGGGAGGAGCAGATAAAATACACAAAATTTTGTGGGTTCAATGGGAGATGGTGCTTGCAAGTAAAAACAATAGTGGTCTTGAGATTAGAAGTTTGGTGGCGTTTAATTTTGCGTTTCTTCAGAAATGGCGTTGGATATTTTTACATAACACCAATTTGATTTGGGTTAAATTTTTTCAAGGAGTTATATGGTGAGAATGGTGGTCTTGATCGAGTTAGTTACTTGGGGTGGCACCTTGGGCCTGTATTCTTGCATCATATTCTAAACTTCGTTCTCGTAGTGTGGATTTAGAATTTGTGATGTATAAGAAAGTTGGGAATGGTGCTTTGACTAAATTTTGGAAAGATAGATGGCATGGTGAGATAATTACTACTAGATTTCCAAGGTTTTTTGAGTTAGATCTTAATAAAAATTGCTCTATTGCTGATAGAAGATGTAATGTTGACTGGAATTGGAATTGGCGTCATGAAATTCAAAGAGGTGTTGTGTTTCAACAGTTTTCAGATTTGATGGAACGTCTTCATGGAGTTGTTTTGATTGATAAACCTGATTTTTGGTGATGGAAGATTGGGAAATAAGGGATTTTATGGTTGGAAATACTAGAAGATGGATTGATGATATAATTCTTCCTTCTATACAACCGAAAACCAAGTGGAATCCTTTTGTATCTAGAAAGGTAAATATTCTTCGATTGAGAGTTTTATTGAATAGAATTCCTACTCATTTTAATTTGGCGAATAGAAGAATTGATGTACCTTCGATTTTATGCCCGATTTGTGATTTACATGTCGAGCAACTTGATCATCTTTTCGTTAAGTGTGAGGTGGCAGCTCGAACTTGGAATGAAATATTTCATTGGTTGGAATTGGATCGATTCGAGTTTGAATCTGTTCAAGGCCTGTTTTTCATAATGGATAACTTTCCTATCAATTCAAAAAAGAAAGATGTTGTGGATGCAATTTTCTGTACTACTGTTTGGTACATTTGAAAATACACGAATAATATGGTGTTTCAAGCGGGGAAGATGCGGAAAAGTGATATCGTTGACTCCATTAAATAATGTTCTTTTTTATGGGGTTTTAATAGGAATCATAAATGTTATTTATTTTGGATTAGTTGGTTAACTAATCCTTTAAACTTTTTGTAATTTTCTAGCTACTTGCTAGTTTTTTAATTTATTTGGCTGTTTTCTAAAAAAATATTGATGAAGTATGGTGTGAAGTGATACCCATGGATGCTTGCCACATTTTGTTCGGACGACCTTGGCAATATGATCGCAAAACTAAACATGATGGTTTTCGGAATACTTACACCCCGTTCCGGAGTTCAACTTAACGAGAGAAAAGAAAGGAAATGAGTGGAACTGAGAAGAAAGTAAAAGAAATTGGTGTTCCCGAGTTTCATTAAAGGAAGGAAGTGGAGGGAAACGGAAGGATCACTTTCCCTCCTAACTTTCCTTCCGATTTGGAAGGATTTGGAAAGAAAGAACAAAATGATTAATTTTCCTTCCACTTCTCTCCAACTTGGGAACATAAAATACAAATTTTGTTTCTCTTCTTTTCTCTCCTTACTTTCTTTTATCTTCTTTTCTTTTCTTTGCGTAAACTCGGGAACTAAACGTTATAGTTTTAAAAGGGATGGAGTAAGTATTGTGTTAGCCCCACTTAATATAAGGCAACATGGTACTAATTGCCTTATTTTGACCAAATCACAAATGGTTGGGTTAACAAAGCTCACCTCGCATTCGATTATGCTCGCTTTAGTAGTAATAGAGGTGAATATGGTTCCACCATCAATGCCAGATTCGGTCCAACCTTTACTGTCTTGGTTTTAGGATGTATTTCCTAATGACATCCCACCCGGACTACCCTTAATTAGGAACATAAAACATTGCATTGATTTCTTACCAAGTGTTATTATTTCGAACAAGCCTGCCTATCGTATGAAACCTAAGGAGTTTGATGAATTACATAGACAGGTGACTGAATTACTTGAGAGGGGTTTGATACATGAAAGCATGAGCCTGTGTGCCATCCTGAGTTTGTTAGTTCCGAAACACAATGGAACGTTTTGCATGTGTATAGATAGTAGAGTTATCAGCAAAATTACAATTAAATATCGGCTTCCTATTCCTCGTTTCGATGATTTAATTGATCATATACATGGAACAACAAATTTTTCAAAGTTTGATTTGCAAAGCGGGTACCACTAGATCCGCATGTGTCTGGGCAATGAGTGGAAGACTGTTTTTAAAACACGTGATGGTTTATACGAATGGAAGGTAATGTCGTTCAGATTGTCTAACGCCCCAAACAACTTCATGTGTCTCATGAACCATATTTTTAAACCTTTTATTGGTCACTTCGTTGTTGTTTATTTTGATGATATATTAGTTTTTAGCAAGGATACCAAACAACATCTATCACACCTTGAACAAGTCTTCTCTGTTTTGCTGGATCAACAACTATATGCAAACAAAAGAAGTGTCATTTCCTTGCTAATTAAGTTATATTTCTTGGGTGTGTGGTTTCAAGGGAAGGCATTCGGATGGATTCTGCAAAACTAGAAGCCATTATGAGTTGGCATACACTCACTACAATACATGTTATTCGTAGTTTTCATGGGTTAGCGTCTTTTTATCGATGTTTCATTCGCAATTTTAGTAGTATTATCGCTCCTATGACATAATGCATGAAAGGTGGGAATTTTAAGTGGACTAAGGAAGCCGACAATGTGTTCGGGGAACTGAAAAAAATAAGTAACACAAGCACCTGTATTAGCCCTTCCTAACTTTGATGACGTATTTCAAGTTGAGTGGGATGCCTCTGGGATTGGTATCGGTGGAGTTTTGAGCCAAAATCAACGGTCGATTGCTTTTTTTAGTGAAAAGTTTAATGAAGTCTGTCGTAAGTATTCTACTTACGACAGGGAAATTGTAACATCCAGATTTCCAGGTATCATAATTTAATATTTGTTTTTGAGATGATAAGAGGGACTCGGCGAGTTGACGCCTAAACTCGTCGAGTAGGATCGCGACTGATGACTCGGATTAACGAATGGACTCGACGAGTCGGAGAGTCGACTCGACGAGTCTGCGCTGTGGACAGAAACCCTAAATCTTTGGGCCTGTGCCTTATTTAAGGGTCCTTATGGCCTTCATTTGTAGCCACTCATACCCTTGAGAGACACCATTCGAACCAGAGAGCATAGAGAGAGAGAGAGAGAGAGAGAGTGTGGGAGCTAATTTCTTCACCTTAGAGCATTCTTGCAAGGAAGAAGGAGGGGGTTCAAGCTAGGCTGATTGAGGAGCTCAAATCTTCTATCACCTCATCAAAGGTTGCTGTTTGAGGTACGAATCCATGCATATTTTCGTGTATAAAGTAGATCTCACGAATCTAGGGTTTCTTTACCCGTTCCTTAGTTGGAATATGGAGCATGTGGAGTCCCATTGAGGAATAGACATTAGATCTGGACCTTGAGAGGTCCAGAGAGTCCGAATCATCCAGCTTTATGCAGTCCCATTGGGGTTTTGAGTCTAGGTTGTCATTTTAAGAGCTATTTCTTCAAATAGAGCTTGTTGTGTGGTGCATGGACATAAAGATTGAACCTTTACGTGACTTTTGGGTGCTAGAAGGCCAGATCTATAAGTTAGAGAAACAGATCTGGCCTCAGAAGGTCAAATGAGTGTTGCCATGGAGGAAACTCGCCGAGTCCATAAGAGGACTCGACGAGTCGGATCGGATCGGGTTGCCCCGCGATTCGTGATCAGTGGTAACCCGTCGAGTGAAAGGTTAACTCGACGAGTCGAGTGAGGCCTTAGGAGGATTCAGAGGACATGCATGGAATCGCCGAGTCACCCGAGTGCACTCGACGAGTCTGGTCAAAGTTGGACCGTCGTCTGGAGTCGACTTCAGTTGACCTTGGGGGTTTGGTCACACTGATTCAAGAGAGGCCATGGAGGGGTAGAATGGTCTTCTACCCATTCTTTAGAGATGAGAACATGAGGAGAGTATTGATTAGAGATATTATCATTTTGATAGGCGGAGGCTAGGTCGGGGATATCGAGCACGAGAGTTTACTAGACATCATACGAGGTGAGTCTTCTCACTATACATTACCTAGAGTGGCATTTATGTGCAAACCGGAGGGTTTTATGTGTTATGTGTATGTTTGAGATTATGTGCATTGTGATATATGTATGCTATGTGTTATATAGACCGGACCGGAGGGTCCAACGACTTACGAGGCCAGAGGGTCCTCGAGTAGACCGGACCGGAGGGTCCAACGGTTTAGACCAGACCGGAGGGTCCAACGAGCTAGACCGGACTGGAGGGTCCAACAAGCTACGGGACTGGAGAGTCCCGCTGAGACACATTGACCGGAGGGTCATACCGAGTTATAGCCTCGAGTGTCTTATGTGCTGTATGTGGTATTTTGGGGAACTCACTAAGCATTTATGCTTACCGTGTTATGTGATATGTGTTTCAGGTACTAGCAAGGATCGCGGGAAGGCGCCGACATGATTTGTACACAATGACAGAGGATTTTGTATTTGAGATTCTGGGATATGTTTTACCGTGATAACATTTGATACACTTGAGTTTTGAGATGATTTATATGAGATATGTTATGTTTGAAAAATGAAAAATTGTTTGAAAATTTACGTCGTTACAAGTTGGTATCAGAGCCTTGGTTTGAGGGATTCGGATGCACCTTCGGGCGTATCTGAACTCAAACTGAGGATTTGAGAAGATTTTTCATAAGAGAAACAATTTTTCTAAAAAGAGTAAAAGATTTTCGAGAAAAGCATAACAGAGCAGTGTGTACAATCAGCCAGCGCCCGAACGGTGATTTCCCAAAATACCCTTACATTATGTGTTATGAGATATTATGTAATATGCTATGCATGCTAGAGTAGGCTAGGTATTCATATCTAGGACTAGGGTGGCCTGATTTGTGATGCCTTAGCCTAGGAGATTACTGCTACTATGAGTTACTTCGAGAGTGAGTAGGTAGCAGCGAGGAGCTTATGAGTGGCCTACTGCAGGGTAGCCTGTGTTCAGCGAGATATAGTGTACTTGTGATATGGGATCCTAGGAGGAGGACTTGGGGTGAATACTAATGCGGTGTGGAAGGTAGTATAGGGCCCGTACTACTGGAAATACCGGATCAGTGAGCAGTCCAAGTAAGAATCCTTAGGGTACTAAGGAACAAGTAGGGTTGAGTATCGAGTGCGAGTATACTCGAGCGAGTCTCTGATTTCATTTGTGTTGTGTTTCAGAGACATCATGGTTGGACACGCCACACACCATAGGGCAGCGGCGTTTGCGACGAAGAGATTCGTCGGACGATTCATGACGAGGTGGTCGCGGCAATCCGGGAGGCCATTCCGGAGATGTTTGGGTCTATCAAGACCACGCTGATTTAGACGTTTGACGAGAGATATGTTGCTGTTACTGAGGCGGCTGCTGCTGCAGCCACTGCAGCTGTCGCTGCCGCAAGGCCACAGGGGGGTGACTCGTTGCTGTACCGAGAGTTCAGCAACACAAAGCCACCCGAGTTTGATGGGACTCAGGATCCTATAGCCGCGATGAGATGGATCTCTGACATTGATGGATGCTTCAACACTTGCTCTTGTCCGGAGCATCTGTGTGACATCCCCTAATTTCTCGGCCAGAAAAGACCGATTTAATTCATGCTTTTTAAAATAAAGTCAGAGAAATCCTTTTAAAAGATGTTGCGAAATTGGTCCCTAAAACAAAACATGATAAAAGTTTATCAAAACCTTTCTTTAAGAAATATATAATTTCATTTCATATCAAAACCTCGGGATGTCATGTTCCGATACAGATCAAAAGCATAAACAAGACATTATAAGCCTTACAACAGTTATTTACAACTACTGGCCTATAATCCAAAAATCTCTCATCATCCTCCGACTATGCTCGGGGTCCACTACCCGTAATAATAAAAAGCTGAGTGGGTCAGGCTTGGGATCCTGGTGAGCATATAGGGTTTTCAACCTACAATAATAATAAACTTATTAAGTTCACCAATCAACAATAACCCTGATTACCCATTCTCGTTGTCCTCACTTTACGTCCCTAAACACCTATCACAAGGGACCTAGCCTAAGGAATATCATCGGGATGGACACTACTGCTAAGGGGACTCCTCAGCCATACATGTCCTAAAGGCAACCATGAGGGAGATGGAGTACGCCAATGAACATTTAGTTCACCAACACCTACAAGTTGCGAACCTGCTAGTGTTCCACTGGACTGTCTAGAAAGGTCTGTGGTCGTCATCTATACTCCGCTAGACGACAACAACAACAACAACAACATCGAGGCCTCTCACCATTTTAACACACATCGACTATTTTGTCTACCCATGTTTTACCCAACATATTTGTAGATAAAATACATATACAGTTTAAAACTTGTATAAAACATCTATTCAACAGTCACCACAATTAAACAATTAATATAATTACACATAACACGTATTCTATAGAAAATACTTCATATCTAGGTGTAAGATGAAAGTGACTACAGACTCACTTGATTTAATGATAATCGGGCAGCACTTCGTTTCCTAAAACGATCGTTTCTAATAAAACCGGGAGTTTTATTGAGAAACCGGGCTCTGCGAGGGTCGGGCTTCAAAACCGAAAAGATAAATTTCTCGGGCTTCTCGGGCACTTCGGGACGTGTTTCGGGTGTTTGGTATGATACCGGGGCTTTGGGGGAAGTTGGAATGAAAGAAATATGGGTTTAGGGGTGTAAAATGACAAGTTTCCAAACTATACCCGGGAGGTCTCTCACCCTTCTATTTATAGGTGCGAGGCTTCTGATCGGACGGCTGAGAGGAATCCATGCGGCAGCCGATGTGAAGAGAGGGCAGGTGCCTCGCACGTGCGAGGGGTGAGCTGTTGGCCTCTGATTGGACCGAGGTCTAGGTCCGAGGCTCGGAGTCGTGGCACACCATACGATGGTCGGACACGCAAGAAAGGGCACGCGTCAGACCCCCATTGGACCGCACTTCGGATGCGAGGGAAGGCAACACGCCTCGCCAGCTGGCTTCGGTGACTCAGCAAGGGTGACGTGGCCGAAGTCCACCATGCGAAATTTCTCGGATTTTGCATTTTTTCTCGATTTTTGTGCAAAAACTTCTAAAATCCATAACTTTCGCATACGAGCTCCGTTTTTGACGTTCTTTATATGCACGCGTAGGTAAAATTACTCTCTACAACTTTCGTTTAGACTTCGTCGGCTAATTTTGAATTTAATTTTTATATTATTATTTTTAACAGACCGGGACAGGAAATCCATTAAAAATTCATAACTTCTTCATCCGACGTCCGTTTTCGTCTGTCTTTTTACCGTTGTACTACTATTGACGAGACCTTTGATTCTCGTTTAGTTTGTATCGGCTAAAAATCACTCGATCTAAAATTCGAGTTTTTAGCTGTCTACTGCTAAGCTGAAACTTAGAAAAATTATAACTTCCTCATACGAATTCAGATTTTGACGTTCTTTTTATACATACTCTCGGTTTAACGAACACTACGACTTTCGTTTAGATCACTAAGGCTAAAAAGTAGTTTATCAAAAACTCACTTTTTACGTCATTCGGCACCGTGCCGGTTTTGTCGCGAAACTTCGACAGGTCATAACTTCTTCGTTATAACTCGGATTTCGGTATTCTTTATATATCCGTAATCCTTGTCACGACCACTACAACTTTCTTAATAGATATCGGCTTTATCTAATATTTATTTTCGATGCTCATTTTTATTCTTAATTAATTAAATCCTAGTAATTAAGCATAAAACACATAATTCACATAATATTCACATAATTCCTTTTCATTTCTTCAAAATGAGTTACAAGGGTTAACCTAGACTATCACATCAATATTAATGCCTAGCCTAGAAACACGAGCATTACAATTTTTTCCCCCTTAGGATGATTCCGTCCCCGGAATCACACATCAGCAAACAAATGCGGGTAGCGACTCATCATGTCACTCTCCATTTCCCAGGCGAGATTTGGCCCATTCGTATGTTTCAACGCACAAGCACTAAATCGACCATCTTGTGTCTCAACTTCTTAGTCTTACGGTCAACAATTGCCTCAGGTTCTTCAATCAACCTCTTGTTTTCATCCAACCTTAATTCAGAAATGGGAATTATGTCGGGCACATCTCCCGTGAACTTTCTCAAATACCACACATGAAAGGTATTATGAATACCCTCCAGTTCTTCCAGTAATTCTAGCTTGTAAGCTTGATTCCCGATCCTCTGAAGAACTTTAAACGGTCCAAGAAACCTTGGACCCAATTTTCCCCTTTTACCAAATCTTATAAGTCCCTTCCACGGTGAGACTTTAAGTAAAACCGAATCTCCAACTTCGAAGGATATCGGTTGTCTTTTCTTGTCAGCATAACTCTTTTGTCGATCTTGAGCTGCTAACATCCTTTCCCTAATCACTTTCAACTTTTCAGCAGTCTGATGGACTATTTCAGGTCCCATAAACTGCTTTTCCCCAGCTTCCAGCCAACATGACGGCGTTCGACACTTTTCTCCATACAAAGCGTGATAAGGTGTCATCTTGATGCTTGAGTGGAAACTATTATTATAGGAAAATTCTACTAGAGGTAAGTGTTCATCCCAGTTACCTTGGAATTCCAGGGTACATGCTCTCAGCATATCCTCCAACGTTTGAATTGTTCGTTCGCTTTGACCATCGGTTTGCGGATGGTAAGCTGTACTCAAACACAACTTGGTACCCAATTCCTCTTGTAGACTCCTCCAAAACCTTGAGGTAAAACGGCTATCACGATCGGATACAATCGTTAACGGAACACCGTGAAGCCTCATAATTTCCTTCACGTAAGAATTTGGAAGTTTATCCATAGACCATTTCTCGTTGGCTGCTATGAAATGCGCACTCTTAGTGAAGCGATCAACGACCACCCAAATAATGTCGTGATCGTTCCTTGTTCTGGGCAGTTTAGTCACGAAATCCATGGTAATGTCTTCTAATTTACCCATGGGTACAGGTAAAGGTTCTAAACTCCCATACGGTTTCTAATGTTGTGCCTTAACCCTAGCACAAGTTACACACTCGGCCACATACTTAGCAACATCGAGCTTCATCGTCGGCCACCAGTAATAGGGTTTTAGATCCCTATACATTTTTGTACTGTCGGGATGAATCGAGTACATGGTCTTGTGAGCTTCGTCCATCAGAAGATCTCTTACTCCTCCCGTCTTAGGTACCCAAATCCTATCTTTTAATACCTTCAGTCCTTGACCGTTTGTATCAAACACCAACGTTTTACCCAAACGTTCTTCCTTTCGGTCATTTTGTTCTAAAGCTTCCTCCTGAGCTTTCTTTATACTTTCCACAATTGTCGAGACAACTTCAATTCTCAACGCTCTTGGCCTTTTCTTTTCAAGATTTACCTTCCGACTGAGAGCATCAGCAACAACATTTGCTTTACCAGGGTGGTAAAGTATCTCACAGTCGTAGTCCTTGAGTAACACTAGCCAGCGCCATTGCCTCATGTTCAATTCCTTTTGATTAAAGAGATATTGAAGACTCTTATGATCAGTGAAAAGTTTGCATTTAGTACCATTAAGATAGTGCCTCCATATCTTTAAGGCGAATACTACCGCTGCCAACTCCAGATCATGAGTGGGGTAGTTCTTTTCATTCTCTTTCAATTGCCTCGATGCATACGCTATCACTTTATCCCTTTGGGTCAGAACACAACCTAACCCAACTCCAGAGGCATCACTATAAACTGCAAAGTCATCAACTCCTTCAGGTAACGAAAGAATCAGTGCTTCACACAATCTCTTCTTTAACTTCTCAAAGGCTTCCTTATGCTTCTCATTCCAAGTATAAGTAGCTCCTTTGTGGGTCAAATTTGTTAATGGAGTAGCAATCGAATAAAAGCCTTGGATAAATCGGCGATAATATCCGGCTAATCCTAAAAAGCTTCGAATCTCCGTAGGACTTTTTGGTTGTTCCCACTTCATCACAGCTTCAATCTTTGTTGGGTCAACCATTATTCCTTCTTGGTTAACCACGTGACCTAAAAATTGGACTTCTTGAATCCAAAATTCACATTTGGAGAACTTTGCATACAGCTTCTCCCTTTTCAGAACTTCTAGCACTTCACGCAGATGCTTGTCATGCTCCTGCTTGCTTTTTGAATAAATCAAGATATCATCTATGAATACTATCACGGATTTATCAAGGTATGGTTTACAAACCCTGTTCATCAAATCCATGAAAGCTGCTGGAGCATTGGTTAGTCCGAACGACATAACAAAAAATTCATAGTGTCCATATCTTGTTTTGAACGCAGTCTTTTCGATATCCTGCTCTCTCACCTTTAGTTGATGATATCCTGACCTAAGATCGATCTTCGAGAAATAGGTCGAACCTTGCAACTGATCGAACAGGTCATCAATCCTCGGCAACGGGTACTTGTTCTTTATTGTCGCTTTATTCAACTCTCTGTAATCGATGCACATTCTCATGCTCCCGTCTTTCTTCTTTACAAATAACACCGGGGCTCCCCAGGGTGATGAACTAGGTCGAAAAAAACCTTTGTCCAATAACTCCTGAAGTTGTGTCATAAGTTCTTTCATCTCTGTTGGTGCTAGTCGATACGGTGCTTTTGCTATCAGCGTCGTTCCTGGTAACAAGTCGATACAAAATTCTACTTGTCGATCAGGGGGCAATCCAGGAAGATCTTCGGGAAAGACTTCCAAATAGTCACACACCACCGGAATATTCTACACCTCCTTCTTTTCCTTCTTAGCATCGATCACGAAACGCTAGATATGATGTACATCCCTTGGCCAAACACTTTCTGGCTTTCATTAGGGAAATGATTCCAGAGTTTACTCTGCGTTTGTCTCCATACACCATAAACGACTCTTTCCCTGGCGGGTTTACTTTTACTATCTTCTCCCTACACAATATTTCGGCATCATTGGCGCTAAGCCAATCCATTCTTAAAACTATGTCGAAACCATTTAACTCGATAGGTAATAATTCCTCGTGGAACTTATTCCCATTCAAGTCAATGAGGATGTTTTTCATACGATGGCTAACAGGTACAAACTTGCCACTACCAATCTCGACTAATAAAGCATTAACTAGTCTATCAACAGGCAACGCTAGTTTTCTACCAAATTCATGCGAAATAAAGGAGTAATTGGCTCCAGAATCAAACAAAATTTGGGCAGGCAATTCGTTTACGAAAAAAGTACCTGAAGCGACATCAGCTTCTTCTTTCGCAGCTTCAAGTGTCATCTGAAAGGCTCTCGCCTTCGGCTTTGGTGGAAGATTGGGTTTTGCTGCGTCCTTCTTCTTCGGCCAATCCCTCAGAATATGCCCTTCTTCATTGCACCCAAAACAGACATTCTTATTGAAGGTGCATTCATTGGCATAATGCCCTGGCTTTCCACATTTGTAACAAGTGACTTCCATGCTGCATTTCCCAGCATGTTTCTTCTTACACTTGTCACACCACTTGGCTTCGGCTCCTCCTCCGAATTTTCTCGAACCAGTCTTCAATAATTTGTTCTTCTTATTGGAACCTGAAGTTCCTTCAAACTTTCTCTTTTCGCCAACTTCAACCTTGCTGGAGGCTCTCCCCTTAATCATATCTTCAACAGACTTGGCAGCCCAGACAGCTGCCTCCAATGTAAGTGCCTGACGTACTGGCACCGCGTACTCCCATGGAAGTCGCTTTGTGTATCTGTCAATTTTTGTCAGCTCATCTGGGACAATACGCAAAGCAAGCTCCATTTTGTCTGTGAAGCTATTTGTGTATTCATCAACAGTCATACTCCCCTTCTTCAACGTTAGAAATTGGTTTTCTAGCTCAAGCACATTTTGGGCCGAGCAGTACTTGCGCTTGAAGTGCACCAAGAACTCTGCCCAAGTCAGTTGCAGTGGCTCATTAGGGCTTAGGATTTTCCCCAGACTGTTCCACCAACGAGCAGCACTACCCCTGAACTGACGCACTGCAAATGTGGTTTGTAACTTGCCTTGGCAACCACAAGTCATGAAAGCCAATTCCATTTCCGAGATCCAATCCATTACTCCGACGGGATCTTCTTTTCCAGTGAAGGTCGATGGCTTGCAAGTCATAAAGTCCTTATACTTGCACCCATTTCTCTCCACTCTATCTTCGTGGTTATTTCTCCCAACCACAAGTGGTTCACTATGACCAACAGATCTACCGTTGTTTCCTTCTTCAGATCGATCGTCATTCAATTCACGTTGTTCAACAGGAACTGAAGTTTCATCCTTGTTGTTCAACAACATTTGCCTCAATTCCTCCCTTTGTTCAGCCATCATGGTCTGAATCATGGCTCGTACTCCAGCCATGGATGGGTTCTGGTGTAGCTCCTACTATAGGCACCTGTTCCACCACTTGGGGTTGAGGTTGTTGGTTTCTGTTTGCATTTCCCGCTCCACTTTGAGTTCTTGCCATTATAATCTATATACTGAATAAGGCGAATTTAGGTCTTTATCCTTGATAGATATTTCAATTCCCTTATCACTCCGAAACGTTTACATGTTAGTTCTAATATCGTAATCGTACGCTTAGAATCCTACACACATAAGGTTTCCAGATCCGGTCGGCAACAGACCATAGATCCGAACAAATAATGGCATATATGGAAAACATATAGCATTTAGCACATAAAAGCATTTTAGGCATCTTTCCTAAAATAAACTAGTGCTTGTGTCTAAAATATGGTAGACACTCATCTCACAATCATCACTTAGCATTCTAAGTTTAAGTCTAGAAATCCTACAATTTCTTAGTTCGCTTAAACTAATGCTCTGATACCAACTGTGACATCCCCTAATTTCTCGGCCAGAAAAGACCGATTTAATTTATGCTTTTTAAAATAAAGTCAGACAAATCCTTTTAAAAGATGTTGCAGAATTGGTCCCCAAAACAAAACATGATAAAAGTTTATCAAAACCTTTCTTTAAGAAATATATAATTTAATTTCATATCAAAACCTCGGGATGTCATGTTCCGATACAGATCAAAAGCATAAACAAGACATTATAAGCCTTACAACAGTTATTTACAACTACTGGCCTATAATCCAAAAATCTCTCATCATCCTCCGACTATGCTCGGGGTCCACTACCCGTAATAATAAAAAGCTGAGTGGGTCAGGCTTGGGATCCTGGTGAGCATATAGGGTTTTCAACCCACAATAATAATAAACTTATTAAGTTCACCAATCAACAATAACCCTGATTACCCATTCCCGTTGTCCTCACTTTACGTCCCTAAACACCTATCACAAGGGACCTAGCCTAAGGAATATCATCGGGATGGACACTACTGCTAAGGGGACTCCTCAACCATACATGTCCTAAAGGCAACCATGAGGGGGATGGAGTACGCCAATGAACATTTAGTTCACCAACACCTACAAGTTGCGAACCTGCTAGTATTCCACTGGACTGTCTAAAAAGGTCCGTGGTCGTCATCTATACTCTGCTAGACGACAACAACAACAACAACAACAACAACAACAACAACAACATCGAGGCCTCTCACCATTTTAACACACATCGACTATTTTGTCTACCCATGTTTTACCCAACATATTTGTAGATAAAATACATATACAGTTTAAAACTTGTATAAAACATCTATTCAACAGTCACCACAATTAAACAATTAATATAATTACACATAGCACATATTTTATAGAAAATACTTCATATCTAGGTGTAAGATGAAAGTGACTACAGACTCACTTGATTTAATGATAATCGGGCAGCACTTCGTTTCCTAAAACGATCGTTTCTAATAAAACCGGGAGTTTTATTGAAAAACCGGGCTCTGCGAGGGTCGGGCTTCAAAACCGAAAAGATAAATTTCTCGGGCTTCTCGGGCACTTCGGGACGTGTTTCGGGTGTTTGGTATGATACCGGGGCTTTGGGGGAAGTTGGAATGAAAGAAATATGAGTTTAGGGGTGTAAAATGACAAGTTTCCAAAATATACTCGGGAGGTCTCGCACCCTTCAATTTATAGGTGCGAGGCTTCTGATCGGACGGCTGAGAGGAATCCACGCGGAAGCAGATGCAAAGAGAGGGCAGGTGCCTCGCACGTGCGAGGGGTGAGCTGTTGGCCTCTGATTGGACCGAGGTCTAGGTCCGAGGCTCGGAGTCGTGCCACACCATGCGAAGGTCGGACACGCAAGAAAGGGCACGCGTCGGACCCCCATTGGACCGCACTTCGGATGCGAGGGAAGGCGAAACGCCTCGCCAGCTGGCTTCGGTGACTCAGAAAATTTTGGACACGTGGCGCGTTATGAGCGAGGGTGACGTGGCCGAAGTCCACCATGCGAAATTTCTCGGATTTGGCATTTTTTCTCGATTTTTGTGCAAAAACTTCTAAAATCCATAACTTTCGCATACGAGCTCCGTTTTTGACGTTCTTTATATGCACGCGTAGGTAAAATTACGCTCTACAATTTCGTTTAGACTTCGTCGGATAATTTTGAGTTTAATTTTTATATTATTATTTTTAACAGACCGGGACACGAAATCCGTTAAAAAATCATAACTTCTTCATCTGATGTCCGTTTTCGTCTGTCTTTTTACCGTTGTACTACTATTGACGAGACCTTCGATTCTCGTTTAGGTTGTGTCGGCTAAAAATCACTCGATCTAAAATTCGAGTTTTTAACTGTCTACTGCTAAGCTTAAACTTAGAAAAATCATAACTTCTTCATACGAAGTCAGATTTGGATGTTCTTTTTATACATACTATCGGTTTAACGAACACTACGACTTTCGTTTAGATCACTAAGGCTAAAAAGTAGTTTATCAAAAACTCACTTTTTACGTCATTTGGCACCGTGCCGGTTTTGTCGCGAAACTTCGACAGGTCATAACTTCTTCGTTATAACTCGGATTTCGGTATTCTTTATATATCTGTAATCCTTGTCACGACCACTACAACTTTCTTATTAGATATCGGCTTTATCTAATATTTATTTTCGACGCTCATTTTTATTTTTAATTAATTAAATCCTAGTAATTAAGCATAAAACACATAATGCACGTAATATTCACATAATTCCTTTTCATTTCTTCAAAATGAGTTACAAGGGTTAACCTAGACTATCACATCAATATTAATGCCTAGACTAGAAACACGGGCATTACAATCTGAGAGTACGGTTCGCGCTGAACCAGCTTCGCTTGGGGGCGAAGGATTGGTGGAAGTTTGTGACGGCTGATTTCACCACAGCAGAGCTTACCGCGGTGACTTGGGAGAAGTTCACCGCCATGTTTCGAGATGAGTACGTTCCCCCGGTGGAGAGGGAACGGTTGGCTCATGAGTTCTTGTCCCTCAAGCAGGGGACGGAGTCCGTGACTGTGATCACACGGATGTTTCATGAGAGGGCGTTGTTCTGCCCTGAGCACGTGTCCACTGAGCAGGCACGTATGAGCCGATATATGAGCATACTGAGGAGAGACATTCGTGAGTTCGTGGCGAAATCGACGTACCGGACATTTGCCGAGCTCCAGGCAAATGCCCGGAAAATGGAGATTGAGCTAGAGACTCAGGCCAGGGAGAAGGTCGAGTCTCAGAGGAGGGATAGGCGGTCGGCACAGTCTCAGCCGGCAGCCAAGCGGACAAAGCCCGCTGATTCGAGATCTGGAGGTCCGAGGGGCCGCACTTGCGAGAAGTGCGGCAAGAGCCATGAGGGAGTGTGCAGAGCAGGGGTGTGCTACAAGTGTGGCAAAGAGGGGCATTTTGCAAGGGATTGCCCCAAGGGGTTTGCAGTTTTCTTTCACTGCAACCAGACTGGCCATCGAAAGGACGAGTGCCCATAGCTACTTCAGGGATCAGCACAGGGATCTGCACCTGCTGCTAGAGCTACCGAGGCCCGGCCAGTGAAGGGCGAGGCACCAAAGGCTCGCGGGAGAGCCTTTCAGTTGACAGCGGAGGAGGTCCGCGCAGTGCCCGATGTCGTGGCTGGTATGTATCCTTTTATTTACTTATACTGAGTTTGAGATTTTGTGTTTATATGGTGGTATGCATAGGTACTTTTCTTGTGATTTCTGTACCTGCTTTGGTGTTGTTTGACTCGGGTGCGAGTCGATCTTTCGTATCATTAGCGTTTAGTCAGCACATCAGTATCCGACGAGAGGCGTTGAGTCGACCTCTGCGAGTTTCTATAGCTGACGAGCGAGCGGTTTATGCTACTGAGGTGATTCGAGGATGTGTACTCGAGATTTTCGGTGTCGAGTTCCCGATAGATTTGGTACCGATTGCGATGGGGGATGTCTGTGTCATCGTGGGCACGGACTGGTTGAGCCTATTCGGAGCTGTTATCGACTGCGAGCGTCAGTTGGTAACCATACGAGACCCTAGTGGGGGAGTACTTACGGTGTATGGTGAGGGTACTCGATCTGGGTCAACATTTTGCTCGACTGCCAGAGCGAGACAGAGTCTACAGCAGGGTTGTAGAGGGTTTGTAGCCAATGTGATGGATACATGAGTTGCCGCAGAGAGGCCGAGTTCTGTCGGTGAGGTACCGATCGTGAGAGAGTTTCCGAATGTTTTCCCCGAGGAGTTGCCGGGTGTGCCTCCCGAGAGGCAAGTGGAGTTCCGCATCGATTTGGTTCCGGGGGCAGCGCCCATTGCCAAGGCACCCTATCGCCTTGCGCCATCGGAGATGCAGGATTTATCCTCGCAGCTTCATGAGCTGTTGGGGAAGGGATTCATCCGACCGAGTAGCTCGCCGTGGGGAGCGCCGATCCTTTTTGTCAAGAAAAATGATGGTTCACACCGGATGTGCATTGATTACCGGGAGTTGAACAAGTTGATGGTCAAGAACCGTTATCCACTACCGAGGATCGACGATCTGTTCGATCAGTTGCAGAGAGCGTCTTGGTTCTCCAAGATAGACTTGAGGTCTGGATATCACCATATGAGGGTGCGTGATGAGGATATCCAGAAGACGGCGTTCAGGACTCATTATGGGTAATACGAGTTCGTGGTGATGCCTTTTGGGCTCAGCAATGCACCAGCGGCGTTCATGGATCTCATGAACCGGGTATGCAGGCCGATGTTGGATCGATCGGTGATTGTGTTCATCGACGATATTCTAGTGTATTCGAGATCCAGAGAGCAGCATGTGGAGCACCTGAGGGAGATCCTTGGAGTGCTGAGATCGGAGAGGCTTTATGCCAAATTCTCCAAGTGTGATTTCTGGTTACGAGAGGTCCAGCTCTTGGGACATCTCGTTAATCAGAGTGGGATATTGGTGGATCCGGACAAGATTGAGGCTGTCATGAGTTGGGAGGTGCCGAGATCCCCCACCGAGATCAGGAGTTTTCTGGGGTTGGCCGGCTACTATCTGAGATTTATCAGAGATTTCTCCAAGATTGCCGTTCCCCTCACCAGATTGACCCGAAAGGGCGTTGCTTTTATTTGGGGTCCCGAGCAGCAGAGCTCGTTTGAGACTCTTCGCCAGAGATTATGCGAAGCACCGGTGTTAGCCCTCCCGAAGGGAATGGAGGATTTTGTGGTGTACTGTGACGCGTCTATATCGGGGTTGGGTGCGGTGCTTATGCAGAGAGGGCACGTGATAGCTTACGCATCGAGGCAGTTGAAGCCTCATGAGATGAGGTATCCCACCCATGATTTGGAGTTGGAGGCAGTGGTGTTCGCCTTCAAGATATGGCGCCATTATTTGTATGGGGTTCGGTGTACCATATACACGGACCACAAGAGTTTGAAGTATCTGATGGATCAGCCCAACCTGAATATACGCCAGAGGAGATGGTTGGATGTGGTAAAGGAGTACGACTGTGAGATCCTGTACCACCCGGGCAAGGCTAACGTGGTAGCCGATGCTCTGAGCCGCAGGGCGGAGAGTGCCTCGATTCGAGATATATGTATGAGGATGAAGGTGATGACTTCGGTGTTGGATACCATTCGAGAGGCCCAGGCAGAGGCTGTGAGACTGGAGAACCGCAAACGAGAGCGGGTGATTGGACAGGTATCCGAGTTTGTGACGGATAGCCGAGGGCTTATGACCTTTCATGGTCGGTTTTGGGTGCCGTATACAGGCGAGGCACGTAGCACTCTGATGGAGGAGGTGCATAGATCGAGATTCTCGATCCATCCCGGGGCCACTAAGATGTATTTGGACCTGAAGAGGGACTACTGGTGGCCCTGTATGAAGAGGGATGTTGCATGGGTAGTAGAGAGGTGCTTGACCTGTCGTCGGGTTAAGGCCGAGCACCAACGTCTGCATGGCAAATTGCAGCCATTAGAGGTTCCCCAGTGGAAGTGGGAACAGATTTCTATGGATTTTATCACCAAATTGTCGAGGACTGCGAGAGGTGTTGATGCAATTTGGGTGATTGTGGATCGGTTGACGAAGAGCGCTCACTTCCTTGCTATCAGTGAGAGCTCTTCTGCAGAGAGGCTGGCAGAGATATATGTGAGGGAGGTGGTGTCGCGGCATGGAGTGCCGATCTCGATTGTGTCAGACCGAGATGTACGTTTAACTTCCAGGTTCTACAATAAGTTCCATGAGGAGTTGGGTACAAGATTGCACTTCAGTACTGCTTACCACCCACAGACGGATGGACAGAGTGAGCGGACGATACAGACTCTCGAGGACATGCTTCGAGCATGTGTTATGGACTTCGGGGGAAGTGGGGACACATACCTACCTTTGGCTGAGTTTTCTTACAACAACAGCCACCATTCGAGTATAGGTATGCCACCCTTTGAGCTTTTATATGGGAGGAGGTGTCGAACTCCCATCTGTTGGGGAGAGGTAGGGCAGCGAGTAATGGCTAGCACTGACATAGTGCTTAAGACGACTGAGCAGATACAGCAGGTCAGACAGAGGTTGATGACAGCCCAGAGCCACCAGAAGAGTTATGCGGACAGGCGGCGATCCGAGCTCGAGTTCCAGGTTGGAGATTTCGTACTCCTGAAGGTATCTCCTTGGAAAGGAGTGATCCGATTCAGGAAGAGGGGCAAGCTGGGGCCCCGATACATTGGTCCGTTCAGGGTGACCTTGAGAGTGGGTAAGGTAGCATACCGTTTAGAGCTACATGCGGAGTTGATCCAGTTTCATGATACCTTCCACGTATCCCAGTTGAGGAAGTGTATAGCCGATGAGACGACAGTAGTGCCGCTAGAGGATATTCAGGTGGATGCGAGCCTGAATTACATTGAGAGGCCGATCGCGATCTTGGATTAGAAGATCAAGGTTCTGAGGAACAAGGAGGTGCCTCTGGTTCAGGTCCAGTGGCAGCATCGGAGAGGGTCCGAGCTGACTTGGGAGCCGGAGACGGAGATGCGGGAGCAGCATCCAGAGTTGTTTGCAGAGTAAGACTTCGAGGGCGAAGTATGATTCTAGTGGGGAAGAATTGTAACATCCGGATTTCCAGGTATCATAATTTAATATTTGTTTTTGAGATGAGAAGAGGGACTCGACGAGTTGACGCCTAAACTCGTCGAGTAGGATCGCGACTGATGACTCGGATTAATGAATGGACTCGACGAGTTGGAGAGTCGACTCGACGAGTCCGCGTTGTGGACAGAAACCCTAAATCTTTGGGCCTGTGCCCTATTTAAGGGTCCTTATGGCCTTCATTTGCGGCCACTCATACCCTTGAGAGACACCATTCGAACAAGAGAGCATAGAGAGAGAGAGAGTGGGAGCTAATTTCTTCACCTTAGAGCATTCTTGTAAGGAAGAAGGAGGGGGTTCAAGCTAGGTTGATTGAGGAGCTCAGATCTTCTATCACTTCATCAAAGGTTGCTATTTGAGGTACGAATCCATGCCTATTTTCGTGTATAAACTAGATCTCATGAATCTAGGGTTTCTTTACCCCTTCTTTAGTTGGAATATGGAGCATGTGGAGTCCCATTGAGAGATAGACATTAGATCTGGACCTTGAGAGGTCCAGAGAGTCCCAATCATCCAGCTTTATGCATTCCCATTGGGGTTTTGAGTCTAGGTTGTCATTTTAAGAGCTATTTCTTCAAATAGAGCTTGTTGTGTGGTGCATGGACATAAAGATTGAACCTTTACGTGACTTTTGGGTGCTAGAAGGCAAGATCTATAAGTTAGAGAAACAGATCTGACCTCAGAAGGTCAAATGAGTGTTGCCATGGAGGAAACTCGCCGAGTCCATAAGAGGACTCGACGAGTCGGATCGGGTTGCCCCGCGATTCGTGATCAGTGGTGACCCGTCGAGTGAAAGGTTAACTTGACGAGTCGAGTGAGGCCTTAGGAGGATTCAGAGGACATGCATGGACTCACCGAGTCACCCGAGTGCACTCGACGAGTCTGGTCAAAGTTGGACCGTCGTCTGGAGTTGACTTCAGTTGACCGTGGGGTTTTGGTCACACTGATTCAAGAGAGGCCATGGAGGGGTAAAATGGTCTTCTACCCATTCTTTAGAGATGAGAACATGAGGAGAGTATTGATTAGAGATATTATCATTTTGATAGGCGGAGGCTAGGTCGGGGATATCGAGCACGAGAGTTTACAAGACATCATACGAGGTGAGTCTTCTCACTATACATTACCTAGAGTGGCATCTATGTGGAGACCGGAGGGTCTTATGTGTTATGTGTATGTTTGAGATTATGTGCATTGTGATATATGTATGTCATGTGTTATATAGACCGGACCGGAGGGTCCAACGACTTACGAGGCCAGAGGGCCCTCGAGTAGACCGGACCGGAGGGTCCAACGATTTAGACCGGACCGGAGGGTCCAACGAGCTAGACCGGACTGGAGGGTCCAACGAGCTACGGGACTGGAGGGTCCCGCTGAGACACATTGACCGGAGGGTCATACCGAGTTATAGCCTCGAGTGGCTTATGTGCTGTATGTGGTATTTTGGGGAACTCACTAAGCATTTATGCTTACCGTGTTATGTGATATGTGTTTCAGGTACTAGCAAGGATCGCGGGAAGGCGCCGACATGATTTGTACACACTGACAGAGGATTTTGTATTTGAGATTCTGGGATATGTTTTACCGTGATAACATTTGATACACTTGAGTTTTGAGATGATTTATATGAGATATGTTATGTTTGAAAAATGAAAATTTGTTTGAAAATTTACGTCGTTACAGAATTTTATGTAATTGTCCGGACTTTGGATTATTGGCGTCATTACTTAATGTCTAATGAGTTTATTCTCTTCTTCGACCATGAGGCCCTAAAATATATCAATGGTCAACATACGCTCAACCATCGTCATGCCAAGTGGGTAGAATTTTTACAAGCCAACTCCTTCGTTATTCGCCATAAAGCAGGTTCTGCTAACACTGTTGCTGATGCACTGAGTCGTCGCCATTTTCTCATTCCGTCATTAAAAGTCCAGGAATGTGGTTTTGATTCCTTTCGTGATTTATGCCAAGGTGATCTAGATTTTAGATCCATCTGGGGTGCTTGTGTTGCTATATGATAGCTTATTTTATTTCCTTATTTTTATTAGTTTATTTTAGTATTTTTAGCTCTTTTTATTAGTATTGCATTGTATATTTTTTATTTTTCTTTATCATGGATCGTATAGGGGACTTTCTATTTTGCATGAGAAATTTTGTAGGGTTTTGGAGCATGTTGAGGTTGTGGATTAACTTGGAATGGGCTCTGTGGGCTTCCGAGGCATTATTGGGCTTTGCGGATCCATTAAAAGAGATTTGGGCTTAAAAAGCTAAAGACTTGGATGAAGTGGGCTTGTGAAGATGGGTCATGGATTATTATTTTGGGCTTGGAGCATCCATATTTGAAGCTAAAAGATGATTGGTTAATTTGAATCATGTGGGATATAGAGGGGACCAAGGGAATCTTTGGTAGTGGGATGGTTAGTGGAGGAAAAATGAGCCAATAGCATTCCAGCAGCACTTGCGCGGGTGGAATCTCCGTTGCGCGGGTACCCGCGCAACTGCCCAGTTTTGGGCATTTTGGTCATTTGGCTTGCCATTACGTTTGGGGATTGGATCTATCAACTATCACTTCGATTTTACACCATTGGAGACCATAAGAAGGCGATTTTGAAGCTTGAAACTCATTTCTTTTCATCTTTCCAAGTTATTGGTAGTTTCTTTATGCAATTAGACTTTTGTGATTGTTATTCTAGTACCATGAGTGGCTAAACTCTCTATTTTTGTTAACTTTGGCTAAAACCTTTGAATGTTTGTGGGCTTTTGAAGGATTCATGTTTATTTATCATTTATCTTATTTTTATGATTCTAGTTCATATTTCTTATGCTTGTTTAATACTTTGATCATGAGCTTGGTACTTGAATGAGAAAAAGTTGGTTTATTTCTTTGGTTTAGCATTGAATCATTGAATTTACTTAGAACAAGAGCTTTATGATGGTAGAAATCATCTCTAGCTTATGAATCATAGCTTCTTTATGGATGTGTGAAACATTGACATCCTCTAGGAATTGGGGATTCCTTCATTCTTAAGGCTAATCAACTTCTTGGGTTCAATTGCTTTAATTGGATCTTTGATTTTGATTAAGAAGGTGTGTTGTGGGCTTCCCCAACCTCCATACTACCTATGATGAATCTTGTCATATCATGCTTCATGATTGCTATAACCAATTTGGGATGAATGATAAGCTTCATATTGAATCCTAATAATAAACACACAAATGTTCATTGTTTTGAATTGCCTTGGTTAACCAATTCTCTCCAATATTGAGCATCTCATCACCTTGCTTAATTGCAAGTTTTCTAGTTATTCAAGTCTTTTAGTTTTCAAGCAATCACAACACCCCCCTTTTAGTTTAATTGTAGTTAGTTAGTTTATTTACACTAGTTCTATGGGATTGCATTGGTGATTGAATACAACCATTTCCCCGAGGATCGATACCCCTTTTTACCATTATATTACGTTTTATTTGCAAACAAAGGGTGTAATTTGCTTGGTGGACTTGACATCCCACCAAGTTTTGGCGCCGTTGCCGGGGAAATTGGTTATTGTTATTTGATTGTTTATGCCTAGATCTACAAGAACCGGTGAACTACTCTACAATCCGAAGATTGAAAAAGAAGCAAAAAGGTTGAAAAAGTTAGCCAAACAAGTAAAGCAACAACAACTCGTTCAAGCTTCTTCCTCTTCTCCACTAATCAACATAGAAGATGAAGTTCATACTTCAAGTGATACCGATACCGAGCCGAGTTCTCCAATTGTTGGTCATTCCTTTGAAGAAATTCCGTTTGAAAACTACATAGCCATGAATCATACTCCACCTCACAATCCCAACCCAAACCCAAACAATCAAGATGCCAATACCCCACCCCAACAACCAAGACAACAACACCAAGAACCTATCATAGATATGCCACCTTGGAATCAACCCCCTCATCAACCAAATCAACCCAATTATCAACAACCACAACCACAAAACCAAAACTTCCATCAAAACAACCAACCTCAAAACAATGCTTTCCAAGTTCCACAACAACAAGCTCATTACCCACAACCTCTAATGTACCAACAACCAATGTACCCCCAACAACAACCTCCTTACAACCAATACCCTAACTACCAACCTTATCCTCCACCAATGTACAATCACCAACAATACCCATACCCACCTTACCAACAACCTCCCAATTACATGCAACAATATCCCAATAACCCCAATCCACCCAATCCCATCAAGAGTTGACACTTCGACAAATGATGGAGACGGATGTTACTCACACACCCCTTGGTATTGTTTATCCCGCAAACCGCTGAGGAATTGAATTGAAGTCAAGTTTCATACATCATCTCACCAAGTTCCATGGTTTGGATAGAGAAGATCCTCAAAGGCATTTGAAGTCCTTTCATATGATATGTGTTAGCATGTTGCCTGAACATGTGACATTGGATGATTTCAAGTTAACCGCCTTTCCGCTCACCTTGGAAGATAAAGCTAGAGAGTGGTTATTCAACTTACCACCAGGATCTATTCACACATGGGAACAGTTACTCAAAGCCTTCAATAGCAAGTTCTATCCCACCTCCCGGATATCAAGTCAAAGAAGTGACATTTTGGGGATTTGTCAAGGGGAGAATGAGACTTTTCATGATTTTTGGGAGCGATTCAACAACTTGTGTACAAGTTGTCCTCAACACAACATACCCGAACAACTACTTCTTCAACAATTTTATGAGGGTATGAATGAAAAAGATCGCAGGATGATTTACGCTTCAAGTGGTGGTGACATCTTCAACAAGACAACTCAAGAGATAAGATCACTTTTTGGAACCATTTCTCAAAATCAAAGGAACTTTGGGACTCAAAATGAAATGAAGAGAAATTCTCCACAAGTGGTTGGTGAAGTTAGCAACACCCAACACTTGGAATCAAAGCTCTTGGATTTGACTAATGTGTTAAGTCAAATGGTGGTGGGAAGTGGTCAACAATTGATGGTGTGTGGTATTTGTGCAATGACGGGACATTATACGGATAAGTGTCCCACACTTGGTAGTGAACCGGAGGATGTTAATGCAATGGGAGGATATCAAGGTCAACCAAGACCCATAGGATTTCAAAACACCTACGACTCAAATTGGAGGAATAACCCAAACAACCCATACCCACCAAAGCAAAACCCACCAAATGTTATGACGAGACCTCAATATCCACAATATCCTTCCCAAACACCTCCATATCCACAAACATCTTATACCCCTCCAAATTACCAACAACCTCAACTACAAGGTCAATCAAGTGGTAACCATCAAATGAGTCTTCAAGAACTCGTTACTTCTCTTGATCAAAGCCAAACCCAATTTCAACAAGAGACCAAGAACACCTTCTCCAACATTCAAGCACAAATTAGAGACTTGGCCACCGCTCTCAACAAGATAGAACAAAGGGGTAAACTTCCATCTCAAATCGAGAAGAATCCAAATGTGAGTGCAATAACCTTGAAAAGTGGGAAAACACTTGGAGAAAGCAACCCTAAAAGATTTTCAAGAGAAGAAGATGATGAGGTTATTGTTGTTGAACCTTCAAGGGTGATTGTGACAAATATTGAGCAACCCGAATATTCCAACAAGACCATCAAGCCATTGGTCATACCACCACCCTTCCCTTCCCATTTAGCCGCTTCAAAGAAAAACAAGGAAGAAAATGAATTCTTTGAAACTTTCCGCAAGGTCCAAATCAACATTCCACTATTGAATGCAATTAAGCAAATTCCAAGTTATGCAAAATTTTTCAAGGATTGGTACACCAAGAAGAGGAAATTCAAGGCAAATAAAAAGATTCAAATCAATGCAAACGTGTTTGCGGTTATCCAAAAGAAGTTACCTCCCAAATGCAAGGATCTAGGAATATTTGCTATCCCTTGTACCATTGGTGATTTGCATGTCGAAAGTGCCATGTTATATCTTGGAGCCTCGATCAATGTGATGCCATACTCGGTTTTTCAATCTCTCAATGTTGGACCTTTGGAAGAAACTGGAGTAATCATTCAATTAGCGGACAAGTCAAGTGTGTCTCCAAGAGGAGTGTTGGAGGATGTGTTAGTACAAGTTAATCAACTTGTTTTTCCCGCGGATTTTTATGTCATTGATCTTGAAGAGAAGACTCCTTCCAAATCATCTATGATCCTCCTTTGAAGACCTTTCATGAATATCGCTCACACGATCATTGATGTCCATAAAGGAAAAATTACTATGGAGTTTGATGGAGAGATCATTCACTTCAACATCTTTGAAGCAATGAGGTACCCTAACAACATTTCTCCATTGTACCGGGTTGATGTGATTGAGCCAATAAACAGTATAAGTCCTAATGTATGCACACACAAGATTCTCATGGAAGATGATTGCAAGCCTAAGAGAGAGGCTCAAAGAAGATTGAACCCTCCATTGATGGAAGTGGTCAAGAAGAAGATAATTAAAAGGTTCAGAAGATGCAAAGAGAAGAAAAAGGTATTTCATGACAAGCACATAACCCAAAAACACTTTATTCCGGGTCAAGAAGTTCTTCTTTATCATTCACGCTTAAAGATATTCCCGGGAAAATTGCGATCTCGATGGCACAGACCTTTTATTGTTATAAAAGTGTTTAATCATGGTGTGGTTGAAATTAAGAGTTTGGAAACAAATCAAATATTCAAAGTGAATGGGCACCGTTTGAAACCATTTTATTAAGGCTTTGACACGGGAGAATTCGACAACGTAACATTGGAAACTCCGATTTACGAAGGTTGACGGAAGCGGGGCTATGTCTTGGCAAAGACGTTAAATAAATGCATTGTAAATAAATAATCTCCGCTTGAAGTTTTGATGTTTCCAGGCTCGAAGTTGGTCAAAAATAAGCATCTTGAGGTTTAGCAATGATCTTAGTAAATTATGGAAGAAAACTAGAGCTTGTGGAGCGAAAAATTGCAAAAAATGTCAAAATCTACAACTTGCACAGGTACCCGCATAAATGTTGCATGACCCAACCCTACCCGCGCAAAATCCGAGCTCAAATTACCCCCACACAAGTTGCATTTTGATGTATGCGCGCGACTGCTCCCCACCCGCGCAAAGTTTGCGAGGGTACCCGCGCAAATCTACCACTTTATAATAAAATTTCGAGTCATTGCACCGGCTTTCTTTGCGCGACCAAGCCTTCACCCATATGTATTTAGGCGGCCAATAACTCCACCCACACATCATTGTACAACCCATGTGTTGCTTCCATACCGTCCTCACGAGCCTCCTCCACCTTCATCCCGGTATGATCCTTCCTTACTCTCATCCTAAGCATTGAGGACAATGCTTAATTTTAAGCTTGGGGTGAGGTATTCTTTATCTTTTATTTTTTTGATTGCATTTAGGTTGTATATAGTTGCATTTAGAGTAAGTCATTTAGGTCATTCATAAAAATTGCATAAAAAATTCAAAAATATTGCATATTTTGTTTCCTTCTTTTCTAATTTTCATACTTTTTAGATGCATTCTAGTTTAAGTTCATGCATTTTTGTTCTCTCTTGTCTTCTCATCCCTACAGTTACCATAGCGTCGAGTCATAAGTATTGAATCATAGATTGGTCCAGGGTCTTGATATAGAATTCCTTATATTGGATAAATGGGACACGTTTTGAGCCTCACAAACCATTTTGATACCGCTTGTGTGGGGGTCATATGCAGGTAGCTTGATTGGGTCTAGGTGCGGAGGGACGTGGTTGGTCAAACCGATGCGTGCGAGCAAAGATTAGCCCGGTAAGGTATTTTGAAGACATTGAAGACTCGCATCTTGGTTTTGGGGGGAGTACCCCTTAGTACTCCCGAGTCTCGTCCGAGCCTTACTTAGTTAGATTCTCACCACCTTTTTAAGATAGATCATCATTTTTCTATGAGTCTAGAGTAGATAGTTAGATAGATTTTGTTTATCACACCTTGCATTGAGGTGCTTGATGAACTTTGAAGTGGGTCCCCCAATTCACATCTTTTGGGACCAAGTTTTTTCGGTAACACCCATTTTTGAGTCATATATCACCCTTTTTAGTTGATCTTGGCACATTGTTAATGATCATTAGGTGTTCATGTTAGCCCCCATCCTATGTTGCATGGTGAAATTCCTTAAACCTTCTAAGAAGAAAACACAAAAAAATGAAGAAATTGTAAAAGTGAAGACAAAAAGAAACAATGAAAAAGATTAAAGAAAAGCAACAAAAAAACAAAGAAGAAAAATGAAGAAAAAGAGCAACACAAAAAGAAAAACAAGAATCCAAGTTCAAGATTTCTCTTCAAAAAAAAAAAAGAGAGATCGAGCTACAAAGAGGCTGAAGACCAAATAACAGAAGTTCAAGATTGAAGATTTAAGTTGTTAGGTTTAAGTTTAGGTTAAGTAGAATTTTCTTATTTTATTTTATTTTATTTTTGATTTTGGTGAGAAAAGGCTATGACGATGAGACGGTACACTGTAAAGGACAGTACAAGGGAGAAGCCTCTGAAATCGGATGTTTGCCTGGAGGCCACGCTACAAAAAACCTTATCTCGTACTATACACTTTAGCCTGACAAATGTACGAAACATAGTATGTGAAGAGGCGTCTTTCCTTCGTGCACTATGGTCTACATTGGTGATTTAAAGTGCCCCCACTGGGCGCATCCTTTGTTTCCTTTGTCTTGCACACCACGAATACATCCAACCGTGATCTATTCGCCCATCAAGTGGTTCGAGAATGTGGTTTATGGCTCTAAAGCGGGGAACATTTTGAAGATGCGTAGGGTCCATGAAAGACTGATTCTAACCATATTGACTGATGTTGACCAATTTCTATGGTATCTTTCTTTTTCCTTTTTAGTTTAGCTCATCCCGAGCTCATTTTAGTCTTGTTCTAACTTGAGGACAAGTTAGGTTTAAGTTTGGGGTGATTTGATAGCTTATTTTATTTCCTTATTTTTATTAGTTTATTTTAGTATATTTAGCTCTTTTTATTAGTATTGCATTGTATATTCTTTATTTTTCTTTATCATGGATCGTATCGGAGACTTTCTATTTTGCATGAGAAATTTTGTAGGGTTTTGGAGCATGTTGCGGTTGTGGATTAACCTGGAATGGGCTCTGTGGGCTTCCGAGGCATTATTGGGCTTTGCGGATCCATTAAAGGAGATTTGGGCTTAAAAAGCTAAAGACTTGGATGAAGTGGGCTTGTGAAGATGGGCCATGGATTATTATTTTGGGCTTGGAACATCCATATTTGAAGCTAAAAGATGATTGGTTAATTTGAATCATGTGGGATATAGAGGGGACCAAGGGAATCTTTGGTAGTGGGATGGTTAGTGGAGGAAAAATGAGCCAATAGCATTCCAGCAGCACTTGCGCGGGTGGAATCTTCATTGCGCGGGTACCCGCACAACTGCCCAGTTTTGGGCATTTTGGTCATTTGGCTTGCCATTACCTTTGGGGATTGGATCTATCAGCTATCACTTCGATTTTACACCATTGGAGACCAGAAGAAGGCGATTTTGAAGCTTGAAACTCATTTCTTTTCATTTTTCCAAGTTATTGGTAGTTTCTTTATGCAATTAGACTTTTGTGATTGTTATTCTAGTACCATGAGTGGCTAAACTCTCTATTTTGGTTAACTTTGGCTAAAACCTTTGAATGTTTGTGGGTTTTTGAAGGATTCATGTTTATTTATCATATATATTATGTTTATTATTCTAGTTCATATTTCTTATGCTTGTTTAATACTTTGATCATGAGCTTTGTACTTGAATGAGCAATAGTTGGTTTATTTCTTTGGTTTAGCATTGAATCATTGAATTTACTTAGAACAAGAGCTTTATGATGGTAGAAATCATCTCTAGCTTATGAATCATAGCTCCTTTATGGATGTATAAGCATTGACATCCTCTAGGAATTGGGGATTCCTTCATTCTTAAGGCTAATCAACTTCTTGGGTTCAATTGCTTTAATTGGATCTTTGATTTTGATTAAGAAGGTGTGTTGTGGGCTTCCCCAACCTCCAGACTACCTATGAGGAATCTTGGCATATCATGCTTCATGATTGCTATAACCAATTTGGGATGAATGATAAGCTTCATATTGAATCCTAATGATAAACACACAAATGTTCATTGTGTTGAATTGCCTTGGTTAACCAATTCTCTTCAATATTTGAGCATCTCATCACCTTGCTTAATTGCAAGTTTTCTAGTTATTCAAGTCTTTTAGTTTTCAAGCAATCACAACACCCCCCCCCCCCTTTTAGTTTAATTGTAGTTAGTTAGTTTATTTACACTAGTTCTATTGAATTGCATTGGTGATTGAATACAACCATTTTCCCGAGGATCGATACCCCTTTTTACCATTATATTACGTTTTATTTGCAAACAAAGGGTGTAATTTGCTTGGTGGACTTGACATCCCACCACTATACCATTTCGAGATTTTTCAAAACATGATGGGTATCTTTTTTAAGGTTCTCGGTTATGTATTCCATTATGTTCTCTTCGGGACTCGATTATTTTGGAAACTCATGCAGGTGGTTTAGCAGGACATTTTGGGCGAGACAAGACCATCGACTTAATTCGTGGTCGCTTTTATTGGCCCAAAATGGAGCGTGATGTTTCTCATATCATTGCAATATGTCGTGCTTGCCATGTTGCCAAAACTCACCACACTAATGTGGTTTGTACACCCCATTAGATGTACCCAAAGCCCCATGGGAGGATGTTAGTTTGGATTTTGTTATGGGACTACCCCGCACCCAACGACACAAAGACTCGATTGTGGTTGTAGTTGATCAGTTCTCTAAAATGGCCCATTTTGTCCCATGTTCTAAGACGTATGATGCAAGCCAAATTGCAAGGCTATATTTTGTTGAAATTGTTAAGCTCCATGGTGTTCTTTGAACTCTCACATCAAATCGAGATGTCAAGTTTGTTAGTCATTTTTGGCGCACACTTTGGTCACGTATGGGTTCAAAGTTGTAATTTAGTAGTTCTCACCATCCGCAAACCGATGGACAAACCGAAGTTACTAACCGAAGTTTAGTTAATTTTTTACGTAGTCTCATCAGTGATAACCCAAAACAATGGGACCTTACTCTCCCACAAGCTGAAGTTGCTAATAATCGATCCACTAATCGCACCACCAGAAGTAGCCTAGCCTGTTCTTGATTGTTTATGGCCAAAATCCACTTACGCCACCTGATTTGACACCAATTCCACTTTCCGGACATGTTAGTGTTACTGGAGATGAACGGTCTGAGCAGATTAAAGAGCTTCATGCGCGAGTGCGTGACACAATTACTAAACACAATGAACAATATCAGACACGAGCTAACAAGCATCATAAGCAGGTTTTGTACAAGGAGGGTGATCTCGTTTGGATTCATTTGTGTAAGGAACAGTTTGCACCTGGTCGTTTTGGCACGCTAAAGCCCCATGCCGATGGTCCATTTCGGGTTATTAAGCGGATAAATGACAACACATATAAAATTGAGCTCCCTGGGCATTACAATGTGTCAGCCACCTTTAATGTAGCTGACTTGTCTCCATATGATGGTGATTAAGATGATGAGGTGGACTTGGATGGGGACGTTTTTCAAGTTGGGGAGGATGGTGCGGGAGCATCCAATATTGGCCAATAATAAGTTTATCTATTTCCTATTATTTGTGTTTAATAATAAAAGTTGTTTAGGAAATTATATTCCTATCCAAAACCTTGTTCCTAGGAAGTGGGAGTTACTTCGATTTTCTTTGTTACCTATAAGTGTTTGGGTGTTTTCTTTTGAGGGATTATCTTGAATATTATTTTGATTCTAAACCTAGATGTATTATCTTTTTTGGCGTTCTTGAGTTCTTGTGATCTTTTGGCCATTTGATTATCAACCCGCATCAGATGGTGGTGGTAACGTTGGTGGGTACATGAAGAAAGGAGATGAAGGGGGTGGGGGTTCTTAAAATATGAATATTAAATTCCATCGATATTCGGATTTAATCCGTTGCTAAATTCCATTTAGATACTTATTATAGTGTATATACACAATTAATAATGAGAAGGTAAACCATCATTCTCAAACCTGTGTGTTTCACCCTGAAATCAGATTATATAGTTTAAATGATCTACTTGTAGTTCTATTTATATAATAAAAATAGAGAATATATGTCTTAAAACACAATACGCATACAGAAAATATGAGTGATTAATGGAAGACAAAGAATTGCTTTTGGAAAGAGGATGGGGGATGCAATGCTGGACATGGGAACCGAGGGTCCTGAGCCGAAAACTGTAGCTCCACTTGAATTTGTGGTATTTAGAATCGATGAGCTTGTACTGCAGTGCAAAATAAATTATATACAATTAGATCTTATATTTTAATTATTATACGTATTAAGAAGTTATCAATTATGCGTAATCTTAAAATTTAGTAATCGCTTTAGTAATAGTATTTAATTAATTTGGTCTTAAAATAACAAAAGTGTGTAATCGTAGATTTGCTATTAAAAAAGGAAAAATAAAAATAAACTACAATCAATTTTGTTATTATCGTCTAATAATTGTTAATAAACAAAAGGAAAATCAGTTAAAACTTAGCAAAAGATATTAAATAATCAATTTTTTAGATAAAATATTATTATTTTAAGATAAATAAACAAAAAAATATATTAAAACGTTATCGACTAATAAAAAATCTCAATCTAGTCTTAGAAAAAGTTGGATAGTTGACCTTGTTGATAGGAATTGGCATGTGTTAGAGCCTGCACAAATATAACAAAACATTTAGATGAGATAGAAAGCTTTTTGTCTAAATAATAATTATATGAGACTATAAAATCAAATAAACGATGATGCACATAATCAATAAGGCATTCCATAACGATTCGTTATTAATGACATAATTCATTTGTAACGTTCATAATTATAAATAAATTTAACATCAAAGCATTTCAAAAAATTGTAATCACAAATTTATTATGTCACATTTTGACATGCAAAAATCACTTACTTTTTATATGTGCCAATGATAAAGTTGGTTGTTACTTTGAGAAATAAACAGGAAATAGTAAGTAATTGACATGAGCTTCCATGTGGGCTTTTTCAAACTCATTGCAATTCCAATATAATGTAAAAAAAAACAACTAATTATAAATATATATGCAGAAAAATCATTATATTATTTTTATGTTGAGAAAAATTTTTATATTAATAATTATCATTTGAAAAAGACAAAAAATATGTTTTTAAGATAAATTTATGACTAAAAACCTGATGTGGCTTATATTTTTGTTTTTCTTTATACGACGTTGATAGTAATTATGATAAACGATTAGTTAAGGAGGGAAAATCAATCATATAATTTCATATGGAGAACACAACTGAACAAAAGTAATTGAACTAAATGTATGTTTTGAAATGTTGTCACATACAATCAAGAAAATATATATATATATATATATATATATATATATATATATATATATATATATATATATATCATATTTTTAGCCGGTCATTTTTCTTAGAATTTTACAATTTGGTTTTATTTGAAATGTAAATAATAATATAAGAGTTTTTCTAAACATAAAAATAATATAAACGTTTTCCATATATATATATATATATATATATATATATATATATATATATATATATATATATATATATTGGTTGTGTTTTCTATATATATCCGTCAGGTTTTCCCCTATGAATATTTCAAGGCTTGCAGAGCTACAACTCGTCACAATGATCGCTTATTTAATAAAAATATATTATTTTTATTTTAGTGTTATATTTAATTAATTAGTTAATTATATAATTTAATTTATTATTATATAAACATATTTATATATTAAAAACTATTTGACATTTATCAATATTTTCTAATTAAATTTTGTATTATAAAATAAATTAATAAAATTACAATAATATAAGTCATACAAATACAAGTAATTGATGAAAATATGTATATAAAATTACATATTTTTTATTGAATAGTTATTAGTTAGGGCATTATGTTTTTTGCTTAGGAGCATATCAATTTATTATTTAAATTATAAGTAATTACATCTTATTAGTATAATATTGAACAATTATTTAAACTTATTATTCAAATCTCATAGGTTTCAACATTGGGACGATATACCGTTCAAAAATAAAATAAATAACTATTAATTATAAAAATAATAATAAGAAGAAGAAATTTGTTAAAAATTATACTCTAGTTGTTGATTTGTTGTTACTGTAAAACACTTTCGGAAACGTATTGATATTGCACTAACTGAAATATAGCAAAAAACTCATGTTATATATTTGAAAGATTAGTGATATTGAATTAGTTTGAATGGTCTTATAGGAGTTTATTTTTAATGATTATTACAATCCAAATTCATGTGTATGTTAGTTAAGAATGTTAGAAGATATTGGTAGCTTTAACTTTTTATCTTGCCTGTGTTTTCTTATTTCGATTTGTTAAATAATTTGAATATTTACGTTAGTAAAAAGAATTCATTAGAATATGCATTAATCTAATATTTGTCAAAAGCAGGAGTATTTCTGTATTTGTTAATTATGTGACGAGAGCGGCTACTTTTGAGGGATATATAAATATATAATTGATGACCATAATTTCTCTTCGAAAATTTTATATTTTCTCTCTTGCATTGTGTTTACTGTTATCTTTAATTCAAGCATCAAAAACCCGAAAACTTTAATTCAATTAATTACTAATTAGAGTGAGATTTTTTTTAAAGGTCCTATTACTTTATAACACTACACTTTTAATAAGATTATGTCATTCCGAACCCGTTCTACTAACGACCATCCATCACATAGGAGAGAGACGGGTGAAAAAGACACTCATTCAACGGTCAGCTTATAGGTGGTTTCTTTATATCATATTTATAGCATGACTTCGTGAATGAGACATACTAGTGATTCGACTGACTCATATCATACATATAATATTAACATTTAATATATAAGTAGAATGGTGTATTTTAAACACTAGGTATAAAACCCGTGTAATACACGGGTTGATTAAAAAAATATTATATATCAAAGCGTAAATAATAAGTATTTTTTAAATAAAATTTTGAAATAAGGAATAAAGATACGTATTAATTGCATTTTATTATCACATTTATTACATTTAATATTTTGCATATATAAGTATATAAGTATTTTGTGGCTTTTTTAATTTTAAAAATCAAAAAAATCTAGAAATTGATATGTGGATATTATTTATTTCAAAAATATCATAAAATGACAAATGTTAAAACTCATAAGAGATTGACATGTGACAAAATGAATCTTAATTTATTATAGTTGATTTTAAAATAAGATTTAAAAATTAATAATTAAACATCTTAATTTACTAATTATTTAAACTAATTAATGATTTCAATATTTATCTATTAATTAATCAAATAATAAGTTAAGTTACATGGATCATGGTTTATAAATCTTTAATGGGTCCTTATGAAAAACGAAACATCCAGAAATGAGTAAAATAAGTTATTTGTCAAAAGTTGTCTAAATTATAAGTATAAAAAATATACAAAATGTTACATTTTTTAGTTAAAACAAAAAGAATTATTGTGTTAATCTTTTATGCTTATAATATTTTAAGGAATTACTTATCAATAAAAAATTAAAAAGAAAAGGACAAACCTGTGTTTAAGGATAAACCAACCTAAACTCACACATTTTGACTCTTTTGCAATCCAATTTGACTCACACTCAACCTTTATACATTTTTGGTAAAATTAAGCTAATTCCTTGTAATTTACTCTTTGCATAAAAATAATTTATTTTAGGTAAAATTGCAAATATAACCAAATTCATTAATTACTTTGTGGAAAATAGCCAAAAAAAAACCCAAATTACAAATATAGTCATGAAAATCGCAGATGGATTAAGCCCATCTGCGATTTTAACATTCCATCTGCGAACGTACAAGTCGCTAAAGCATAGTCATGCTCTAGCGACTTGTACGTTCGCATGTGTTTTTTTTTCCGTATAAATACCCCAATCTTAGCCTGAAATCGCAGAGAACTAAGTTCATCTGCGATTTCCTCTCATCCCACCTGCAATTTTGCAAAAAATTATCAATTTAGTTCTTATTTCTTTGGAATATTTGTTTAAAACATCTTTAATAAAATAAATTTTCCAACAAAAACTTTGAAAAATATTTGAAAAATGAAATTGTTCATAGTGCCTCTATAGAGAGAGAGAGAGTTCTCCAAAAAAAAGTTTGAAAAATGCAAGAAGAAAAAAAATTACGTTTTTATACCCCTGAATAAGGGGAAATCACAAATAGACGCAAAATCACAGATGGACTGAGTCCATCTGCAAACGTACAAGTCGCTAAAGCACAGATGGACTGAGTCCATCTGCGATTTTAATGGCTATTTTTGTAATTTGGATTTTTTTTTGCTATTTTCCACAAAGTAATTAAGAAATTTGGTTATATTTGCAATTTTCTCTTTATTTTATCTTATGAACTAATTTATAAGTTAATTTTTGATAAGAGAAATTAAATATCATTATCATATTTTTCGTACTCATCTTGACATCTTCTTACCCATGTTAAATTATGATAAATAAAATATTATTAATTTCATTAAATATAACACCTGTCAATATTTAACACGGATATAAGGATGAGTATGGAGGAAATATAGGAAAATGTTTAATTTCTCTTTTTTTAAACTACTTTGAGATTCTAACGGTGGATAACCCAGAAGATCATCCAAGGTCCATGTCTTTAAGGAACCTAAAGTTTTTAGGATATATATATATATATATATATATATATATATATATATATATATAATTTATTTTTATGTCTATTAGGAGCCCAAGTAAACCCAACTTCAAATTAGCTCAAGAAAAAAAAAGACTTAATGGATCGATTAGAATTTATGAAGTCACAATGGATAATATAACGCGCCTTTCACAAATGCACATCCATAGAGGCGGGAGCATCGAATCAACGTCCTCAATTTGTGAATCGAGGTCCTCTTTTACTGGTTAACCCCGTAAATCAACATCACCTAGAAGATTTCTCCCATCTGCTCATTTTGATTCTGATCTTGTCTTCTTCATCCCCTAGATCTACTTCTCTCTCTCCATCTCTTTTTCATTAACTCTTAGGCTAGCAGGTGTGGACTCGGCTACGAACTCGGTGACCTCGGCGAACACCGGGCTGAGGCCTTGGCATGCCGAGCTTAGCTCGGAAACTCGGCGATGGTTCACCGATGAGAGAGATTGTTGATTTTTTTTTTCTTTTAACCCATTTATTACTTAAACCTCTTTTTTTTAATTACCTTCTTTCCAAAAAAACACCCAATTTCAAAAATATAACCGTTTTTTTTTTTCAAAATTTCAAATTTTAAACCCTCAATCTTCAACTATAAATACATTCATCCTTATTCACTCTTCACCCCCATTCAAATCTCCTTAATTCTATTCTCTTAACTTTCTTATTTTTCCATCATTTTCTACACCTCATCCCTAAAAATGGTTATTTACTGACGAATAGATCTTACTCGCTCGTTCATGGATTGATGTAGTAGAAGATCCACACCACAATGACTACCCTTCGACTACTTTTGGAGTAGAGTCGCCGACATATACAACCGCCAAGCCCTTCAACCTCGAAGAAAAGATCTACTCTGCGCCAAATGGAGAAACGCACACGCAATCGCAACTCGGTTTACCATTGTGTTTCATAAGGTGATGCATGATGTCGGAAATGGTGAAATCGAAAATATTTTGCTAAATAATGCTCTTGAGGCTTACCGTATTGAAACTGACAAAGATTTCAAGTTTATTGAGTTTTGGCAAATTGTGAGGCAGAGCCCCAAATGACGTCAAATTTGAAGTCTTTGTCTTCTAATTTTTAGTGGGTTGTGTATTTGAATTTCTAGTGTGATGTTTCTGAATTTCTAGTGGTCTTGTGATATTTTTAATTTCAATGTTTTTTTTTTTTGAATTTCAATGTTTTTTTTAATCTATATGTTTTTTTAATGGAATTTAAGTTTTAAAAAAATAATATGTTTGCAATATTTATTTTCTAAATTAATTAAAGAAAATATGTATTTAGCATGGCCAGTGTGGCAACCCACGTCATGCAAATGACAAGTTTTGGCTAAAGTGTGACAAAAATGACGTGACGTCTACGTGAACTGTGACAAGTGTGGCATCACACCCACTAGTCTTATTCATCATAAAGACGACGTCCAAACTTTCTGAATTCCGACTTCATCTACAAGATATAACCACCCTTAATCTCGCCTTCATCTGATTCGGTTGATCAGTTCCATTGAATCTCGTCGATTAGTTTCTGACAGAGGCGTCACAACCCTCAATGAAGCAGTCATGGAAGAAGAGGCGTAGAGCTTTGCCGAAGATTCTGAATGAGGCGATCTGCTTGTTGGTGGTGGCGTCCTGAATTGATTAGTTTCTCATTATCACTCTTGAATTCTGACTTTTTGTTTTTGGTTTTTTTTTTGTTGTTTCCCATTCTAATTTCTGGATTCATTAGTTTCTTGATTTCTCAATCCATTAGGTTTTGATTTTGTTTCTTCCTCGATATCATTTTTTTTATGATAAAAGCATTTGTATAATAGAAGTTTATGTTTTAAATTTTCTGAATTTTGTTTGTGATTTAATTCTTGTTGAGTTTCATCTTTAATATATCATATTTCTGACTTGATAAGGTAAAATGTTAAGCATAATTGTTTGTTATAATATATATTTTTTTTTTATCTGATTTGGGAATTTGATTCATACTTTTTTTTGCAGCGTGCTTGTTATTCAGTTTCCATAAATTTGATACAAAAAAAAAAATCATGTCTATTCTTTCCTTAAAAGTAGCTTTTAATTATTTACAATCAATACAATGTTTCCTAAAAAACATTTATTTGAGAGCCAAAAAAAGGAATAAACAACAAATTCTTCATGCTTCTATAAAATTTCAAAAAGCATATATCGATAAGTTTTTTAAACCATTCATTTCTTCTGATTTATATGAACATGATAATAAATTGATAATTTAAATGAAGAAGATATTGATTTGAATTAACATATAACATCTAATTAACTATGGAGATAGAAGTTTTTCAACCTAAAGTTACTGTAGAAAATTATCTAAGGTCCTCAATATCACAATAAAAGTTGAATGACTTGACAATATTATGTATATAAAATATGTTAGGTAAAATTGATTTTAATGCTATTATTAATGATTTTGCATATACAAAAACTAAGAGAAATATTTTTCTTTTAACTTATTTTTGTGAATATTGTGGCTCTATTTGTGTTTTTTTATAATACTATTATTTATGATTTTTGTAATTGGTATGTTTAGTTTCGAATCTTTATCATGTTAATGACTTTAGGGGGCCTTTTTTTTTCTTTTTATCTCGGACTCAAAATATATTTGGACTCAAAATATATTTGGACCGACCCTGATTTTTGACAACCTACAAAGCTTTTTCAAAAATATTTAAAATATACTTTTAATTGTTCGTTTAACTGTATGTTTCAATGTCCATATATGTCATTTTACGTTTGCAATGGAACTTATAAACTATTTTTTTTTAACAAACATTATTAGTTCATAAAGTAGCTTATCAGCTGCCAAATATTTTTCTAGTAAAAACGTTTTAGTCCGACAAACCGGCCTAGACTACTGTATGAGTTTATATAAAGCAAGGTTTAGAAATTTAACTCTTTTGACTAACTTCTGTTAACTCTTAAAAGTTATAACATCCCCTACGACGACGCGAACATGGAGCCGATGCTTTTGGGCAAAGCCGGGTGTCACGGCCCTTTTCGTCGGCGATGTACACCAACCTTTTTTAGGTGTAGCTGCAGTGACTATGTTATACTACGCACATTCAAACCAAAACTTTGAGCCTATAATGTTCTCTTCTTCATGTCTCTTTTCAACTCAAAGCATACAAAGAAAATTACTAAAAACAGAGTAGAAATTTACTGACTTGGATCAGAGCTCGTCGTAATCGCAGTGCCACCAAAATTGCAGCTACTTGGGACAGGATTCTTCTGATAATAACTATTGAACGCGTAAGAAGCATGGTGGCGCAGGGTGTCAGGATTGTAACACTCACCACCCTGCTGAATCGCCGAGCAGTCAGCGCCACCGTGACCACAAGCGTAATCCAAAGCCTCTTGTAATGCCGTTCGTGAAGCAGATTGGGTTGCAACGCACCAGCTTCGGCCTGCAGATGAAGTTGATGATACTGGGGAGGTTGTCGTTTTGGGTTGCGTAGTTGGGTTTGGGTTTCCGGTAGTTATGGTCGGAACTGTTGTTATAGGTGTAGTGACGTCCATAATCTTTCCGGTGAGTGAACTTGAAGTGACTGTGATTGTGAGGTGGATGACGACGAGAGAAACAAGGATCATTGTGGGTGTTTTGTAGGTGGTGATTGATGAATGATGTGGGTTCATTGGCTGTTTCAGAAGGTGTTGAGTTTGGAAAAAGGAGAAAAGCATCATCATTACGTCTTTGAAAATGTGAGGTGGAAAAGGAAAAGAATTGGGGCGTGGGGGGGAAAAGAGACTGAGGTGGATGAAGGAGAAAGAAAGTGAAATTAATGATGATGGTCAATCAATCTACTTTAATCCTTTATTTACTTGTTTCTTTCTTTTCTAATCATGCCATAATATATAATAGTCCATGCTTTTAAAAAAATAATGATCTACTAGTCTTACTTTTTTTTTTCAATAGTGGATATGTTTGAACTTTGAACACATATGTTCATGTATTTTGCGATGGACGCCATCCATTGCAAAGATAGCCGATAACAACACACGTATTTAAGAAACATAGAAGAAATTCTTAACGGATTAGTTTGACACTAATAGTGACATTTACCGTATTTCGTATAAGTAAAAACTCATATACATATACCATTAGAAAAGAATTTGGAGATTGTTATTTTATATTTATTATAACAATATATAAAACAAATAAAAATTACACAATATAGATGAAAATTTAGACATCATATAAAAGTGCAAAATGGTAAACAATAAAAATAGGGAAAATGACTCATGAGGATAACAAATTATGGCTTTTATTCATATTTGGTCATTTTTTTTACACCATTTACCATTAAACTTGTTGTAGGTGTTAAAAAATATCATTATTACCGGGTGTTGAAGGTTTCTGGCGAGTATGTCATTCCAGTTGTCTTCTCCGACGAGTTTTCGGCCACCATGAGTTTTCTGACTATTTTCCGGCCAAATGTAAATGAAGATCCGAGTTTGTTTCTTTCAGAGGTTTAGATGTACTCATAAGGTTCATATAAAGATCTCAGTTTGTTTCAGAGGTTCAAATGAAGATCTGGGTTTGTCTCTTTCAAAGGTTTAGATGTACTCAACCCAAAACGAACTTTGATGAACTCAAATAGATAAGATAATAAATCTGATGAGCTAAAAGAAGACCAGAAATCTGATGTACTCATATTCATCTGTGAACGAGTTTCACAAAAGTTTTGGTTTGAACACAAATCTTCAAAGAACTAAACGATTTTGGGAACAATTTATGAGTCTATTCTTTAAAACCCATCTCAAGACACACATACACACACTAAATCAAAAAATCAAAGCTGGAATACGACCAAACGAAAACGAGCATGAATATGAAAAACAAACCAATAACTTGTTCTTGTGTTCATCGTGTGTATAGAACCCAAAAAAATCCCTAAATCGATGTGTTTAGATCTGAAAGGAAGCTCGATTTTCTACTTCCAATGCTCGATTTTTCTTCTTCTATGTTTTTCAGATCTACAAATTGATAAAATGCATGAATGAAACAAATGGTTTATGTTGGTTGTTGCTCGACTGGAAAAGGGGTTTAGGGTTGTATCAGGTGGTGTTTTGGAAGATGATGAACATGGGAACATATATGGGTTTATCAGATCGGACACACACACATGCTTGTGTTTTTTAACAGATATGGGTCAATTTTCCAGATATACAAAAAGAGAATTGAGGTCGATCTAATGTTGGAATGAAGTCATTAATAGTGTTCATAGCTTCCCTGGAAAATTTATATTTTCGCCGAAAAATTCATATAGTCACCAAAAAATTCATATATTGGCCAGAAAATTCAACTTGACCTGCTAAACCTATAATAACTTCTCATAATGTTTTGTAAACATAAAAAACATGTTCAATGGTAAATAGTATACAAAAAAAAAGTGATCAAAATATGAAAAAAACGATAAATTATTACCCTCCTGAGTTATTTTCCCTAAAAAGTACTATTGCAATAGGATGGAAGGAGTGATTCAACATCAGTTTTTTTTTTTTTTTTTTTCCAACGATACATGAAAATGATAATTTTTCCAAACCATTTGGTACATCATTATTTTTAATTTAATTAAATTAAAAGATATAAAAAGAAAATAAAACATAACATTATTTATTTAATTAAATTAAAAAATATAAAATAAAATAAAACATAACATTTTTTATTTTTTTATTCCCTAAAAATAACATTTAACATTAATTAAATCCTAAAACGACAAACGAAATAACTAAAAAACCATACTACAAACGACAAACAACAAATTAACAAAAATACTTAAATTCTAAAAAAAAAAAGATAATGATTTTTTTAAAATATTTCACGCCACATCGTATAAAAAATCTTTCACGTTATAGTGTTTGCGATACTCACATTTGTTGCGCTTAAAACTTCTCCGTTCAAAATTTTTAGTTACCGGGTGTTCACCTTGTGAGTGAGAACATCATTAAACTCTTTTACTTTTTGATGCATACATTTCCATTTGGAAGCAAGTTGATGTGTTGAACGATCCGACTCTCCAAATTGTTGCTTCAAATGATCCAAAACTAATCGTAAAAAATATAACGATTAATGTTGAGTAATCTGCCTATTTTCGAAAGTGTCAATGATGTATGTTCTAGCCAACGTCACCTCTTTGATTTCGGACCATTTTGCGAATATAAGTGGTCTATGAATGATATCTATTTTCAAATTTTAAATTGAAATGTAGAGAAAATTGAGTAAAATGGAATGAAATTGAACGAAAGAAATGTATGGTTTTGTAACGGTAGAAGGTATTTATAATAGGAAATTTTATTAAAAAAAATAAAACATTCAAAATTTCTAACTTTGGAAGATTCACGGGTTCATCAACCCGCATACAACCATCGGAGCGGTACCAATTTTGTCTCAGAGTAGTGACATGTAACACCCAGAAAATTCATGAAAAATTTAAATTTTTAAAATCAATCCACAATCATCATTGTTTACAAAAATGTTAAATATCAGGGTTTTCCCAAAATCATAAATCAAAACACGAGGAGGTGCACGATCACGCCTTCGCCTTCCCGCGATTATCTAAAGTACCTAAAACATAACCCAAAACTGTAAGCTCAAAGTTTAGTGAGTTCCCCCCAAATACCAACACAACAAATAACACATATACAATAACAGCATGCAATGAGTCCACAACTAACAGACTAGATTACCCCTAAGCCCACAACATAAGTCTGGCTTGCCCCTTTAGCCCACAGCTTATGTCTAGCTTGCTCCCTGACCAGATCAGTCCCTGGACTGAATACCACTAAGCCCTCAATACGAGTCTGGCATGCCCTTCTCGGCCCTCAGCTCATATCCGGAATGCTCATGAGCCCTCAGTATGAGTCTGACATGCTCTCCCCGGCCCTCAGCTCATATCTGGATTGCTCCAGGGTTTGTTGGCTACCACACAAAGCAGTACAACCTCAACCCAACCCACACAATATGTCAACATATAACAGATAATATCATATACAGATAAACAGACAATATTATATGTAGTCATACAGGTCTACCAGACTAGCATATCAAAACTAACATGCTTATTTATTCCATACTCTACATATCAACAATATCAGGTTATCAAACCAATGGGTCGGCCTTGGTGCCTTCGACCCGCAAGTACAATGAGGAAAACTCACCTCGCAAACTGAGTAGAACTGATGAGGCCTGACTCCGAATCTCAGCTCTCTACACGATACCTAAATCCATCAAATGTTCAAATTCCATCAGAATTCCAAAATACTTCAAATACCCTCAAGGTCAAACTTGGTCAAAGTCAAATTCAACGATCAAGGTCAACAATCAATGTTGACCCAACACGCCGTGTTTACTAGAAAACACACTGTGTTTCGATAGCATCCAGACGATCGGGAAAACTCCAGCCAACATGTCGTGTTGGCTTGCAAATACGTCATGTTTTCCCGATTTCCAGCAACTTAAAACATTTAGCTGTTTTCTTCGATTCCAGGGACTCCATGTAACGCCTAGTTCCTGGTACGCATTTAAATAATTAATTTATTCATTTTATGTAGGAACTCGAAGAGTTGGAGGCCCCAAACTCATCGAGTAGGGATTGGATTTGGACGCGGGTTTTGAAGTTTACTCGACGAGTTGGAGGCCTCAACTCGACAAGTAGGGCCGCCAGAATGAAACCCTAATTTTGGGGTTTTGCACCCTATTTAAGCATCTTAATCCCCTTATTCCAGCCCCACTTACAGCCTCCAAGTCCCAAACCCTAGATTCAGAAACCCTAATACTTTGTGTGATTTTTGAGCCATTCTTGAGAGATTTTTGTGTGTGTGAAGCTTGTGGAAGAAGAAGAAGCTTGAGGATTCAAGAGGAGGCTAGTAGATCCAAAGACTCCATTTCATTCTCATCATTTTCTGGTAAGAAAGGCTCAAACTTGCTTAGTAACTTCTTAGATCTCTTTATTATCATTTTATGGGGTTTTTGGTCCAAGGAGCTTGATCTTTGGGTTATGGACGTCCCAAGGGAGTATATATCATCAGATCTGGAAGCATGGAGAGCTTTCATGGCATAAAGGTGCAAAATTTATGGCCATTGAATCCCCATGCAAGCTATAGGATGTCATTTTGGCCTTTTAAGCTCCAAAAGGCCATGCATGGAGAGAAAGGTGGAAGCTATACGTGTTCATATAGTGTTTAGGGTCTAGATCTCTGTTTGTATGCTTTAGTTTGGAGTATGGATGGCTTGTGGACCAAGATCTAGGTTCTAAAGAATTAGGGCTTTAGCTAGATTCTTCAAGTAAGGGTACTAAAGGGTAAAGTTGGAAAAGGACAATTTCAGTGTATAAGTGGAGTATAGGGCTTAGATCTGAACATTAGGGGCTTAATCTATTAAGATGGCTTAACACACTGAAGAACTCGTCAAGTCCATAGAGGAACTCGGCGAGTTGGGACGAAGTATCCCGATTCCGTTAAAGGCAAAAACTCGACGAGTTCAAGGATGACTCAACGAGTTGACTGTAGAAGTCTCGATTCTGTAGATAGGAGGAACTCGACGAGTTGTGAAAGAACTCGTCGAGTTGGATCGCGATTTCAGGGTTTATGATTTATGGAACTCGACGAGTTGATGGACCAACTCGGCGAGTTGTGTCAACCCAGGATGTTGACTTTGACTTTGACTTTGACCAAGGTTGACTCGTGAAGGGGTTTTGAGTGTGGAATGTTATCTAAGAGGTTGTTCTGTATAGGGTGTGAGTAGAGCTGATTGCGGAGCAGGGATATTCAGTTATCCACGACATTGAGGTGAGTTTCCTTCGGTAGGAACGGGTCTACGGCACCAAGGCCGGCTCGTATATGTGATATGATTAGTAGCCGAGTGTGGGCGGGGCCCGTTTCTCACAGTAGCTGATATGGTACAGATTTATATGCTTAGTTATACTTGTTGTCTGTGTGATACCTGTATGTATTTTCATGACTAACTCAGTGTGGGCGGGGCCCGTATCTCATAGTAGCTGAGTGTGGGCGGGGCACGTATCTCATAGTAGCTGAGTGTGGGCGGGGCATTTATCTCATGGTAGCTGAGTATGGGCGGGGCCCGTATCTCATAGTAGCTGAGTGAGGGCAGGGTCCGTATCTCATTGAGTGTGGGCGGGGCCCGTATCTCCTAGTTGCATGCTATGTGTATGGTATGTGGTAGTTTGGGGAGACTCACTAAGCTTCGTGCTTACAGTTTTCAGTTTTGGTTTCAGGTCTTCCGGTAGCAAGGGGAAGAGCTCGGGATGACTGCATTGCACACACCACAGTGTTTAGCCTAGGATGATTTACTCTGATATTTGGACATGCGATTTTGATAAAGTGTTTTGATATGATGTTTTGATATATTATCACTTATGTTTTCTGAGATGATTTAGTTACTATGGCTTTATACATAAATTAAAAATGAAATTTATGGAGTGTATTTTTGGGATGTTTCAAGTTGGTATCAGAGCCTTGGTTTGAGGGATTCGGGCACACTCTCGGGTGTGTCTGAACTCAAACTGAGGACTTGGTATGAAAATTTTCAAAAGAAAATCATTTTTATAAAAAGAATTTTGAAAAGTGAAAAGAATTTTGTAAAGAGAAAGGGTGTGGTGCATGCAATCAGCCGAGCTCAAGTAAGTACTCCCAAATTACCCATACAAGTTTATGTTATGATATGATTATGAGAACTGCATGCTAGATTAGGACTAAGGATCTAGGAAGGATGCCTTATGTGCCTGTTATATGTGTATGAGCTTTATGAACTGCATGCTAGTACTGATTAGCCAGTGATAGGATGACATGATAAGGATATGCTTGATTATGTTTACTCGATGCTCAAATGTTGCTTGCTTTGTGCTTTTAGGAGTCCTAGTTATGTATAACCAACTAGTAAACGAATATGTTAAGTTACATATTATGAGGACTAAATAATTTCAGAAGGTTAGGTTTAGCTCTATTTTGCAGGTCTCGTTTGAGTCTAACCGTTGTAGGGTACGAGCTTTCATTCGAAGAATTATCTAGTCTTAGTGATATGTAATGGTATTCGCAAGCTAGTTAGGGGGAGATAGCAGGGACTACTTATGCAGCTGATGGAGGAGAGTGGGTTGGTGATTACCCTAGGGCAAGCCTAGGATGAGATTAGCGTGAGAACAACAGTAGCAGTAGAAGGGACTTGGTGGAGTCAAGGCAGTTCTTGAGGAAAGTACGGATAGATGTGGAAGGTAGTATGGGCCCATACTACTGAAAGTAGAGGATCCGTACTCGAATCATGGAATGATGAGATGAATCCAGGGAACTAATAGTGTGTGTGATCCCTCGAGTTATGATGAGTATTCTGATGTTTGTTATTGTGTATTTTCAGAATGGTGACGCTACGCACTACACCAGTCGGCACTTCGGGAGCCAGTGAGGGATCATGCTCGGAATCTAGAGTCGGGCAGCTTGATGAGCAGATGAGAGAGTTCATCTCATCCGAGAACACGTGCAACATTTTGGTCAGACTCCTGTGATCTTTGGCACGGTCAATGAGGGTATCCTGGACATTCTTGACGAGAGGTTGAGTGCTTTCCACACTGAGGTGGCGGCCATGCTAGGGGCACACACTATGAATTTCAGGGAGTTCCGAGCTTGCGGAGCTCCAGGCTATCATGGGGCTTGGGACCCCATTGCTAGCAGTAGATGGTTGGCTGATGTCGCCAACGCTATCCGTACAAGCAGATGTCCCGAGGGGGACAAGGTGTGACTTGCTTCATGTCTTCTGAAGGACAAAGCACATGACTGGTGGGAGGAGGTCGGACATGCCATTGGAGATGATGCAGCTCTAGATACGACGACTTGGAGTGACTTTTCGGCCAGGTTCAGAGCCGAGTTTGCACCTGTGATCGAGGTGGAACAACTTGCTAGGGAGTACCAGGACCTCGAGCAGACGACTGAGACAGTGGCGGATATCACCGTCAGGTTCAGGGAGAGGGCCCTTCTCGTTCCGCAGTATGTGGCGGACGAGGAGATGAAAAAGGCCCGATATCATGAGATGTTGAGGAGCGACATCAGACAGATGCAAGATGCTGGAGGATATGATAGCGAGGGCTCGTGAGAGAGAGATTGATTTAGAGATGGAGAGGAAGAGGAAGCCAGAGGCGGTGCCTGGCGTGGAGGGCTCGGGCAAAAAGCCCAAGGTAGATTCCCGAGGGAAAGTTCAGCAGGGTTGTGGCCGCTGCAACAAGTGTAGTATTATGCATGAGGGCACGTGCAGGGCGGGTAGTTCGGGCTGCTTCAAGTGCTGCCGAACTTGACATGTTACCAGGGATTGCACTGCTACCACCACCACCATTGTATCTGGTCTGATTTACTTTCAGTGCAATCAGAGGGGCCACAAGAGGTCCTAGTGTCCGAGTTTAGCAGCAGCAGGGAAGGTGGCGGCACCCGCCCCTGCTACGTTAAGGATTACAGACGGCCGACAGGGCCGGACAGAGGCGCCAGTGGCGAAGAGCAGAGCCTTCCAGTTGACATCAGAGGAGGCACGTGCAGCTCATGATGTCGTTACGGTTATGTATATTCTCCTTATCTCTTTATTTATATTTATTGTCACTCATGTTTATGTGTTTCATTATAGGATCGTTCTTAGTGAACGATATATCTGCTCTGGTATTGTTTGATTCAGGGGCTACCCGCTAAGTAAGCGATTTGTTGGAGCTCCGAGGGAGCTAGACTGTCCGCTGGATGTAGAGATAGCAAATGATAGGACCGTGCGGGTTGCCAGGATTCTCGGGGGTGTACACTACAGTTGTTAGACGATCAGTTTTTAGTAGATTTGGTCCCTATTCCCCTGATAAGGAATAAGGTTATTGTGGGTATGGACTGGTTGAGTCCTTATGGAGCAGTGATCGACTGCGAGCAGCAGCTAGTGAGAGTTCGGACTCCTAGTGGGGGAGGGTTAGTGATTCAGGGCAAGAGGCCGCAGGATGGACCGACCCTATGTTCAGCAGCGAGAACGAGGCACTACCTTCAGCAGGGTTGCGCAAGTTACGTCGCCTATGTTATGGATACCCAGGATAAGGGTAAGGCGACCGTGGATAATGTACCGATCGTGAGGGAATACCTGGACGTGTTCCCAAAGGATCTGCCTGAGATACCTCCGGAGAGGCAAGTATAGTTCAGGATTGACCTAGTCCCTGGTGCGGCTCCGATAGCCAAGGCACCATATCGGTTGGCTCCTCCCGAGATGCAGGATTTGTCTACACAGCTGTAAGAGCTGTTAGACAAGGGATTCATCAGGTCGGGCAGTTCGCCATGGGGAGCCCTGATCCTGTTTGTGAAGAAGAAGGACGGGTCACATCGGATGTGCATAGATTACCGGGAGCAGAATAAGGTAATGGTGAAGAACCGTTATCCCCTCCCGAGGATTGATGATATATTTGACCAGCTACAAGGTGCATATTGGTTCTCCAAGATTGATCTATGATCAGGTTACCACCAGATGTGAGTCAGGGACGACGACGTGCCGAAGATATCCTTTCGGACTCGCTATGGTCACTATGAGTTCGTGGTGATGTAGTTTGGGCTCACCAATTCTCTTGCCGCGTTCATGGACCTCATGAACCGCATGTGCAGACCGATGCTGGACCGGTCTGTGATAGTCTTCATAGATGATATCTTGGTTTACTCCAAGACTCAGGAGCAGCACGAGGAGCACCTGAGGGAGGTGCTGGAGACACTGAGGAGGGAGAGACTTTTCGCAAAGTTCTCCAAGTGTGAGTTCTGGTTGCGCGAGGTGCAGCTTCTGGGACACCTTGTCAACCAGAAGGGTATTCTGGTCGATCCATCCAAGATAGAGGTCGTGATGCAGTGGGAGGTTCCGAGGTCTCCATCTGAGATTCGGAGTTTTCTTGGTCTGGCGGGTTACTATCGGAGATTCATCCAGGACTTCTCCAAGATTCTTGTTCCCTTGGCCCGATTGACCAAGAAGTCGGTGACATTCCGTTGGAGGCCTGAGCAGCAGGCAGCCTTCGAGACACTAGGACAACGGTTATGCGAGGCACCGATTTTGACTTTGCCAGAGGGCGCTGATGACTTCATGGTTTACTGTGACGCTTCGATCACGGGCATGGGTGCAGTGTTGATGCAACAGGGTCATGTGATAGCTTACGCTTCGAGGCTGCTGAAGCCTCATGAGGCGAACTACCAGACACACGATTTGGAGCTGGGGACTATAGTTTTCGCCCTCAAGATTTGGCAACACTACCTCTATGGGGTTCGTTGTACCATTTACAAGGACCACAAGAGTTTGAGGTACCTCGTGGATCAGTCGAATTGGAACATGAGGCAGCGTCGGTGGTTAGATGTGGTAAATGATTATGACTGTAAGATCCTTTATCACCCGGGGAAGGCCAATGTGGTGGCTGATGCTCTTAGCCGCAAGGTGGTGGCAACTCCGATTCGGGATATACGTCTGAGGATGACAGTGATTACTCCGTTGCTGGAACGGATTCGGGAGGCGCAGGTAGAGGATATGAAGGAAGAGCGGCGGAAGTGTGAGCGAATCGTAGGCCAAGTAGCCTCATTTAATTATGACAGTTGTGGGTCGTTGACCCAACATCGGAGGGTATGGGTTCCTTACTATGGCGGGGTACGACAGGTTCTGATGGATAAGGATCACAAGTCAAGGTTCTCCATCCATCCCGGGGCGACGAAGATGTATCGGGATCTTCGCCCTGATTATTGGTGGCCCTGCATGAAGCGGGACATCGCATGGTATGTGGAGCGGTGCTTGACCTGCAGGAAGATCAAGGCCGAGCACCAGCGATCTCACGACAAGATGCAGCCGTTGGAGATTCCCGTGTGGAAATGGGAAGATATCACTCTAGATTTCATTAGGAAGCTTCCCAGGACCGCACATGGAGTGGATTCGATATGGGTCATCATGGATCGGCTGACCAAGAGTGCTCATTTCATCCCGATCCAGGAGAGTATCAGTTTCGGAGTGCCAGTTTCGGTTGTATCAGACCGAGCTAGCCGAGATCTACGTTCGAGAGGTGGTGGCACGTCATGGAGTGCCAGTTTCGGTTGTATCAGACCGAGACGCTCGTTTTACTTCCAGATTTTGGAAGCGGTTTCACGATGAGATGGGTACTCGTCTCCACTTCAGCACCGCTTTCCACACTCAGACGAATAGGCAGAATGAGAAGACGATTTAGACTCTTGAGGACATGCTGCACGCATGTGTTTTGAATTTCGGTGGCAGTTGGGATACGTATCTTCCGTTAGCGGAATTTTCGTATAACAACAGTTACCACACCAGCATAGACTGACCTCCCTTCGAGATGCTCTACAGGAGGAAGTGTAAGACCCCAATCTGTTGGGGCGAGGTCGGTCAGAGAGTCATGGGGAGTACTGAGGTGGTACTCCAGACTACTGAGAGGATCCAGCAGGCCCGGAGCAGGCTCCAGACTGCTCAGAGTCCGCAGAAAAGCTTTGCCGACAAGCGTCATTCAGACTTGGAGTTTCAGGTGGGTGACATGGTTCTCATGAAGGTGTCACCTTGGAAAGGTGTTATCCAGTTCAGGAAGCGGGGTAAGTTGGGCCCCAGGTACATCGGTCCTTTCAGGGTTATAGCCCGGGTGGGCAAGGTGGCGTATCGATTGGATCTTCCAGCAGAGCTTAGCCAGATCCACAACACTTTTCATGTTTCCCAGCTACGGAAGTGCTTAGTGGATGATTCAGTGATTGTTCCTTTAGAGGATATCCAGGTTGACGATAGCCTGAACTACATTGAGAGGCCTGTGGTGATTCTAGATCGCAAGACAAAAACCTTGAGGAACAAGGTTGTTCAGTTAGTGAATGTGCAATGGAAGCAATGTAAGGGCTCAGAGTGGACTTGGGAGCCAGAGGAGGAGATAAGGGAGCACTATCCAGAGTTATTCGAGGTAGCAGACTTTGAGGATGAAGTCTAAGACAAGTGGGGGAGAATTATAACGCATGGTTCCTAATACACATTTAAATTATTAATTTATTCATTTTTATGTAGGAACTCGACGAGTTGAAGGCCCCAAACTCGTCGAGTATGGATTGGATTTGGACACGGGTTTTGAAGTCTACTCGACGAGTTGGAAGCTTCAACTCGACGAGTAGGGCTGGCAGAATGAAACCCTAATTTCGGGGTTTTGCACCCTATTTAAGCATCTTAATCCCTTTATTCCAGCCTCACTTACAGCCTCCAAGCCCCAAACCCTAGATTCATAAACCCTAATACTTTGTGTGAGTTTTTAAGCCATTCTTGAGAGAGTTTTGTGTGTTTGAAGCTTATGGAAGAAGGCGAAGCTTGAGGATTCAAGAGGAAGCTAGTAGATCCAAAGACTCTATTTCATTCTCATCATTTTCTAGTAAGAAAGTCTCAAACTTGCTTAGTAACTTCTTAGATCTCTTTATTATCATTTTATGGGGTTTTTGGTCCAAGAAGCTTGATCTTTGGGTTATGGACGTCCTAAGAGAGTATATCATAGGATCTGGAAGCATGGAGGGCTTTCATGGCATAAAGGTGCAAACTTTATGGCCATTGAAGCCCCATGCAAGCTATAGGATGTCCTTTTGGCCTTTTAAGCTCCAAAAGGCCATACATGGAGAGAAAGGTGGAATATTTACGTGTTCATGTAGTGTTTAGGGTCTAGATCTCTGTTTGTATGCTTTAGTTTGGAGTATGGATGGCTTGTGGACCAAGATCTAGATTCTAAAGAATTAGGGTTTTAGCTAGATTCTTCAAATAAGGGTAGTAACAGGTAAAGTTGGAAATTTTACCCTTAAAAGGACAATTTCAGTGTATAAGTGGAGTATAGGGCTTAGATCTGAAGATTAGGGGCTTAATCTATTAAGATGGCTTAACAGACTGAAGAACTCGTCGAGTCCATAGAGGAACTCGATGAGTTGGTACGAAGTGTCCCGATTCTGTTAAGGGAAAAAACTCGACGAGTTCAAGGATGACTCGACGAGTTGACTGGAAAAGTCCTGATTCTGTAGATAGGAGGAACTCGACGAGTTCTGAAAGAACTCGTTGAGTTGAATCACGATTTCAGGGTTTATGATTCATGGAACTCGACGAGTTGATGGACCAACTCGGCGAGTTGAGTCACCCTAGAATATTTAATTTGACTTTGACTTTGACTTTGACTTTGACTTTGACCAACGTTGACCCGTGAAGGGGTTTTGAGTATGGAATGTTAACTTAGAGGCTGTTTTGTATAGGGTGTGAGTAGAGCCGGTTGCGGAGCAGGGATATTCAACTATTCATGACAATGAGGTGAGTTTCCTTCAGTAGGAACGAGTCTACGACACCAAGGTCGGCTCGTATATGTGATATGATTAGTAGCTGAGTGTGGGTGGGGCCCGTATCTCACAGTAGCTGATATGGTACAAATTTATATGCTTAGTTATACTTGTTATATGTGTGATACTTGTATGTATTTTCATGACTAGTTGAGTGTGGGCGGGGCCCGTATCTCATAGTAGTTGAGTGTGGGCGGGGCCCGTATCTCATAGTAGTTGAGTGTGGGCGGGGCCCGTATCTCATGGTAGCTGAGTGTGGGAGGGGCCCGTATCTCATGGTAGCTGAGTGTGGGTGGGGCCCGTATCTAATAGTAGTTGAGTGTGGGCGGGGCCCGTATCTCATTGATTGTGGGCGGGGCCCGTATCTCCTAGTTGCATGTTATGTGCATGGTATGTGGTAGTTTGAGGAGACTCACTAAGCTCCGTGCTTACAGTTTTTCAGTTTTGGTTGCAGGTACTTCCGGTAGCAAGGGGAAGAGCTCGGGATGACTGCATTGCACACACCACAATGTTTAGCCTGGGATGATTTAGTCTGATATTTGTACATGTGATTTTGATACACTGTTTTGATATGATGTTTTTGTTGGATTAGATGTCTAAGCCCATAACTATTATTGGTATGTACTTGACCCGAGAGTAGCATGGTCCATTTGGGTTGCATATCATCAGGACAATTTGTTAGGATGGACTTTTGAGAGAAGGTTATTTATGGTTTATTAATATATTATAAGTTATAATATATTAATATGAAATCATATGTTTTAATTAGTATCGATCAAGAATTAATTTGGAATTAGTTTAGTGATCAAAAGAGACTAATTAAATCTATGGGGACTAATTATGATAATTAGTTATATTTATATGTGTTGGGCTTATGATCCATGTTGGACCAAGTTTATGTATGGATACATAAAGAGTTGGGCCACATGAACCATGGATCATAAAACCCATGGGTATGGATTATGGGTTATACCCATGACCCTTGGAATCCTACATATAAATAGGTTACTCCATAGCCAAAATCACCACTTCTTTTCTTAGAGAAACATGGAGGTGTTTTGGTGCATGGAATTCTCTCTCAAGAGCCACCTTTGTCCTAGGTGTGTTGTGATTCCATTTGAGGCATTTCATACTATTGGTGCTAAGCTCTTAAGGCCAAATACATCAAGACTTCAAGCCACATAAAAGGTATGTTTCCCTAACTAGTATATTATATGGTTTATGTCAAATGCATGCTAGTTATAGGTTTAATGCCTTGGAAACCATTTGCATGTATGATAGAGAAAACATAGATCCAAGGTATTTAGGGTTGTATGTGCACCATAGGATGTTGTAGTATACTAAAACCCAACAGTGGTATCAGAGCCATGAGTTGTTTTCTGTTATATTGATGCAAATGTTTTATTTTCAAGTTGAAAAAAAAGGAAAAAAAAAACATGACATTTGTCAAATTTTAAGATAATTACTTGTTTTTGTGAAAAACTAATTATTTGTAAAATTTGAATCATTTGCTATATGAGTTGAATCAGGTCAAATTTAGTAAAAGATAAAATGATATGATTATTTTATTAATTTTAAAAGTTTGATCTAAAGAGTTTTTTGAAACCTCCATAAGTTATGGATATGAAAAGGTTTTTAAAAAAATTGATTCAAAGTTCTTTATGGAGTTACAAAACTTGGTCTTAATGTTTTAAAGAATTCCATAACTTGTTCTTAAGTTATGGAAATGAAAAGTTTCATCATAAAACAAGTATTTAACTCCATAAGTTATGGAATCCAAAAGTTTTCAAAAGTTACAAAACTTGCCCTCAAGTTTTGGAATTTGGAAAAAGTTTTTTTATGATAAAAAAAAAGGAATTGAATTCTAAAACTCTTGGGTTCATAACTTAAACAATTAATTAAATGTTTTTAATTTTGAATTTAATAATTGGAATTATGATGTTTTTATTGAATAATTCAATTAACTCTTATGGACTTTATTAATAGTTAATTAAAGCGTTTAATTAAAAGAGTATTATTAATCCATAAATATATGGTTTGAGTTTAATTAAATTAAAAGTCTAGTTTAATTAATAGATTAAACCACCAAGTATTTTAAATGTCTAAAATACACCCTTATACTATTATAATATTAAAAGTTTAATATATTATATGTATAAGAACAAGTCGTCTTACCATTAGTAGGCCTCATTCACGAAGCCGGTCTATAAGGGGGGTATAAGGTTAATGCCTATAAAATGGCAGTTTAATGGGTGTCCACTCTCACTCACCGCTTCCTTGACCGGTGGAGGGTCGTTAGCCGAACAGGTAGGATAAGGACTATAATTCTCCCTTCATTATAAGTATAATGATAAATACTAAGTAACTGAACACTTATAAATTCCCAATCTTAGTTACTTAGGAAAATGTGAATAAGGTGCTAATCCATGAAATTACACTTTGCACTTTGTTTAAGCTGTTAGTGGAGCGTGTGTGGTTAACCGGCACACTAACCTGGACTTAACAAGGTAGGTAAAGGGTAACTTAATGTTTATCATAGTATCGTTGGAGCGTGTGTGGTTAACCGGCACATCGATTGAGGGGTAAATATTAAGGGTACCAAGTATATTTGCATGGTTACTTCACACCTTGTTTTGTGATCCTCGGCATCCCAGTCACAAAACCTGAAGGGCACACTCGAGATTGAAACATGCCATTGAAAAGTTCAATGAATCTCAAAAGAATCTAGGAGTTTCAAAACCAATTAAAACCTAATAATACATTTCGTTTATCTTGGTGGAAATTGGTGAATCGTCATTCACCTACCTTCAAATATTTTATAGCTTGGATTACGGCATCCATCTTCCAAGTTATAAAATAGTTTGTTGGGTCCTAGCCTTAATATATCATATTGGGTGTTATATTAAGGACTTAAATCAACTTTACGTGAATTTCTCCCATTGTTGATGTCTGGTTTAGACAACAATGATCTTCCCAAACCAAGCTTTCCTAATGAATATGACTTCCCGAGTTTGGCTCATGGAAGTCATACTTCTCTTCCTCCACCTCCTCCAATTATTCTCCCTAACCCACAAGTTCAAGGTCACTCAAGCCCTAATGGCAAGCAAGGTCTATGTGTGATCACATCTTAGAGATGAAGTCACATATTGACAAGCCGGGAGAGTTGGGTGTCAAAGTCTTGAGAAAGTTGGATGTTCAATCACTTTCTAAGTCACATAGTGAGTTCCTTTGGGACTACTATGAAACAGACTATGACATGAACCTTAATGATCATATCTATTTGCTTGGTGCTGCTGAATCAGCAATGATTTGGAACGATAGTAAAGCAAATTTGATTAGAAGATCAACTTCCCAAAAACTTTATGGACAGTGACAATGGTGACACTGGAAATCCAAAAAAAGCATTCTCTTCCCAATGGAAAGGGATTGGCCATAGTCAACCCGGTTGACCAAATGGTAAAGAGAAAAGGCTAAGTCTGAGATAGTCCCATTACCAAAGGGTCCATATGTTTATTTTGCCAAAGGAAGGGGCGTTGATTGCAAAGCTGCCAAATTTACCTAAGGATGTTAAAGTCAATAAGTTTGACTCTACATCAGGTAGAGCCCATTATCTAACTCTGTTAAGTTTCTATTCTGAGATCCTCATTACATGATGTGACTAGGTCACATGTTGATGTTTTAAGAATCAAAGAATAGAGAGAAATCTTAAAGGAAGTATATGCTGATTCTGATTGCGAAGGTGGATTTCGATCGCATCAGAATTTTGAGCAGTTGCTTAAGAAGTTATGATATATTGCTAAGGAATAGATAACAACAATTTTCCATGTGGATTGTAAGGATAAGTTTTTTCGCAAAGTTTTAAAATAAAAGAAAATTGTTTAATTTTATTTATTTGAAGTATCCTTACAATGGCATTTGTGGAAAATTGTTGCTTATATGATTCCACTGACAGCAATATTGGAAAATGGATTTGATTCTTTCATTTGTGGTAGTGTCTAAATTTACCAAATCAGGAAAGTTCCTCATCACCCAAGTTTCAATTGGACCGAAACTTGGAATCATGCAAGTTGAATAGTATGATGAATGAGAACTTTCAAGCATTGGAAAATCAAGACTAATTACTTGTTCACATGGATGTGTGAGTCAAGTGAAGGACTAAAGGGATCGAGTACACATTCTTGTGCACTGGTCATGTCCACCACAAAGCTCGTTAAGACTATTTGATTTACTAAAGTTTAGTAAATATGGTTATACTTACAAGTTTAAGTATAATTCTGAAACATTGGAAAAGCCTCAATGTATGGCAGAACGAACGGGAAGAATCAAATTAGGTAGAAAGATAAAAGTTTCTCAAATCTGAAAAGATGGGAGAGTACTTTAGTATCATGTTTGTGATCATCTTAATGATTTAGAAATCATATCACAATTAGTCCTCTAAAGGTCATCTTAGTGCATTCTTATGACTAAGAAGAGGAGTCATGAATTGTTGAAATGGTTAGATCAAGAAGATGAGTCATACTTCGTTCCAAAACAATTCTTAGAGTCATACTCCAAGATTGTAACTTGAGTGACATATCTTAAAGAAAGGTTTAAAACACTTGTCAAATGTAAGAGTAAAAGTGTCCTACTCTTGTACATTTGAAATTGGTAAGTTGTGATGTTTTGGATAAAACAAAGACCAACTAAGGCCAATTGTGTGAAGTGTTTGTCTTGATAAAGAATCCGCACTATCTCTTGAATATTTGGCAAGATAGTCTTATATGTCAAGAGGATAGTGGGAGTCTTAAAGATCCTAAAAAGAATTTCAAGAACTAATCAAGAATAAAACCTGAGGTTCTTCACTAGCACACGACTTGAGGTTTATAACCTATCGTGTTGACATATTCTGTACCCATTCCAGTTAAAGTTGGCTTTGCATAGGAGTTCTGAAAGTTTTCAATTGGTTGCATAACAACTTGGAAGCAATGGCAAGCCCTGTACTGCCAGGTGGCAAGAAGTTAAGATTGCATAAGTTCAGTCCATATGAGATTGGATTTGTCATTATCCTTGTCTTGTGACTATGGTTTTGACGATTCACATGGATAAGAACACATACACCATAAAATCTAAGGGTCATAAGGTTTCTCTCCGATTCATGAAAATGATGGTGAGGAAACACTTCCACCAAGTAGATTTGAAGCAGATGGCAAAAGGTATAAACAATTGAGACTGTGATTACGTCATCCCTTTTCATAGTTCTGAAATTGTTTAGACACACATGCATGCTATCTAAGGAAAGGTGTATGATTTTGATAAAGTTTTATCAAAGCATCTCGTATCAGAAATCTGAACTTTGGTAAGAAAGTCAATAAAGTATTGATTTCTAGAAGTCCAACTGATTTCTGAGTACATGTCAAAGCTAGTGGGAGCATAAGTGTTATGCTAATAATCATCATGTTAGTGGGAGCATGATAATTATTGTTAGTGTTGCAAGTTAGCAATGTTAATTATAGAAAACAAAAGTTTCAATTCGTGAGGCTGCAGGGATTGAAAAAGTTATTTTGCTATAATTAAGGGAGAGGATATACTTCATTTCAGTTCTAAAGGCTTAGATTGAGACCTTAATCATCTTTAGTCAAGAATATATATATGAATTTCATGTTGGATTGGTTCAACTTAAGGAAATTCTATATATTGCGTTCTCAAAATTCGATTATGATTACGACATCCCTCTTCATAGTCAAATTTTGAAAACATGGCAAATAAAAATATTGTAGCAAAAGACTGGTCTAGAATCATGTCTTTATGTGAGACATCATGAATCGTGTACCATTTGGTTTGGGTACAAGATCGATTGCATGTGCTATAATATTTGTCATTTCTAAATTTTTCCAAATGCCCAGAGGCATTAAGAAGGGAAAAGGTCTAGAATTGGATATGACTAAAATGATTAAGCAATTGTCGAGGACAATCTGAGGTTTACCAAAGATTGGTTGCTCAGGAACAGTTGGAAGTATAGTGCTAATTTTGGAAGGACCATATTGACATATTCTGAAAAGAGGCATCTCTTATTCAGAAGTGATAGTCAAAATGAGAATATGGAGTTGTCTCCATAGGTGGAAGTTATCTGTGTAAGATTAGAAAACTTAATGCAAGAAGCATGTCCAAAGCAATGTACTTTGAATATGAGACTTAGTTTCCATGGAGTTGATCTCCATTGGAATACCTTATAATGACTGTTGACAAGTCTTTGTGACTTTGTACATATTCATTACAGGAGGGTCAGCGCATATAAGTTTAAAATCTAAACAGATTTCGATAAATGATAGGAATTTGAAATTCTCACATTTTTCGATAAGGATTTGGGAGTGTGAAATTAGAATCATTGAAATTATGTTCAATTGGTTTATTTCACAAAGTAAGGATCATAGACAAACATAGAGTGCATACTTGGTGTATGGTAAAGCTATTGTTTAAGAAAAACATAGTGTACATGCTTGGAGTATGGGACAACTAGTGTTTTTAATTCAAGTATAAAATTGATAAAACCGAAACAATGAATAATGAGTAATCAGTATGGTGATAAATAAAAGTGTTTATTTATATTCATAGGGTTTCAGGTACTTCCGGTAGCAAGGGGAAGAGCTCGGGATGACTGCATTGCACACACCACAATGTTTAGCCTGGGATGATTTAGTCTGATATTTGTACATGTGATTTTGATACAGTGTTTTGATATGATGTTTATGTTGGATTAGATGTCTAAGCCCATAACTATTATTGGTATGTACTTGACCCGAGAGTAGCATGATCCATTTGGGTTGCATATCATCAGGACAATTTGTTAGGATGGACTTTTGAGAGAAGGTTATTTATGGTTTATTAATATATTATAAGTTATAATATATTAATATGAAATCATATGTTTTAATTAGTATCGATCAAGAATTAATTTGGAATTAATTTAGTGATCAAAAGAGACTAATTAAATCTATGGGGACTAATTATGATAATTAGTTATATTTATATGTGGTGGGCTTATGATCCATGTTGGACCAAGTTTATGTATGGATACATAAAGAGTTGGGCCACATGAACCATGGATCGTAAAACCCATGGGTATGGATTATGGGTTATACCCATGACCCTTGGAATCCTACATATAAATAGGTTACTCCATAGCCAAAATCACCACTTCTTTTCTTAGAGAAATATGGAGGTGTTTTGGTGCATGGAATTCTCTCTCAAGAGCCACCTTTGTCCTAGGTGTGTTGTGATTCCATTTGAGGCATTTCATACTATTGGTGCTAAGCTCTTAAGGCCAAATACATCAAGACTTCAAGCCACATAAAAGGTATGTTTCCCTAACTAGTATATTATATGGTTTATGTCAAATGCATGGTAGTTAAAGGTTTAATGCCTTGGAAACCATTTGCATGTATAATAGAGAAAACATAGATCCAAGGTATTTAGGGTTGTATGTGCACCATAGGATGTTGTAGTATACTAAAACCCAACAGTTTTGAGATATTATCACTTATGTTTTCTGAGATGATTTGAGTTACTATGGCTTTATACATAAATTAAAAATGAAATTTTTTGACAGTATTTTTGGGATGTTTCACTCCAAGGCTCAGATCTAGACCCAAATGCTAACAAAAAGGATAAAGTTTCCAACTTTATACATTGGAACTACTCCAAAGGTCCAAAAACCCAACCACAAGGCTTGAAGATTCAAGGGCTTAACCAATAAGCACTAAATCCTTGAAGTCTGAAATCCATCCTTTCTAGAAGAGATTCTAGCACCAAAACCACCCCAAAGGTCGGTGCTTTACAGTCATGCATGTACAATGCATGTCTTGAACCCAAAATAGGTCAAAAAATGGGGATTTATGACATACTCTCCATGCATGGCATCAAAACTCATCAAAACTCGACTAAAGGCCAGAGCCAAGACTCTACAAGGTCACTTATACATGGAGATTCATAAGTTGTTGATTTTATGAGATCCACCCATTCCCCCACTCAAGAGCAGCAAGAAAAAGGGAAAAAACTCAAGATCTAGCAACATAGAGGAATAAAAATCGGATCTTGGACACTTACAAAGGTCCAGAAGAGTGCCAAACTGATGTATGGAAGCTTGCTTGCTGGATCTTTGCTTCATTCTTCCACCTTCTTCCTCATTTTGCTTCAAAAACACTACACTAGCTCAAAATGAAAGGGAAATATGATTAGGGTTTCCTTCATGGCTTGAGGCGCTGATGGGGGCTGAGGGTGAATGAACCCTAGCCTCCACTTTCCTTTAAATAGGGGGCAAAACCCAGAAAAATTAGGGTTTCATTCCCAGCCATCAACACGCCCTGTTCCAAGAGGAACACGTCGTGTTGCCTATATGAAACTCGCGCCTTTTCCTTAACTAGACACGCCGTGTTGGTGCCTCCAACACACTACAAGAAAAGTCACTTGTAGAAACAATTTTTTTCGTTCCTAGATGTCGTGATTTTGTTCCTATAGGCTTTAGAAATAAAATTTTGTTTCTATAAGTGTCATTTCTATAGGCTCGATGCTATAGGTCCCCTCCCCTTGTAGAAACAAAACTTTTGTTTCTATAGCCTGTTTAATTTTCATTATTTTAATACTTCCCGGAACAATAGCATGTTTTTTTATTTATTTTAAAATCTCTATAGAAACAACATTTTGTTTCAACATAATCGTACTGTAGGTACAAAGTTTTGTTTCTATAGATTTCTCTTTATATGTTTGTTTACTACTTTATAGAAACAAAAAAAATTGTTTCTATAGCATGTTCTAAATAAATATATTACGTTTTTTTTTCAAAACTTTGTACACAAATATTTTTATTTAAATATCCAGATTTTGTACCAAAGCGTTTTAATTATATTTTTAGATTTTGTACTAAAACATAATATTATCCATTAAATCCAAAAGCTATCAAAGCTAACACAAAAGTTAACATCCAATTTCATACAAACCGGTCAAGGTATTAAGAAAACAAAATCGTACAATGTCTAAAATGTGAAATTACTCATTGTCACTAGTATTTTCTTGGTCATTTGTTTCTCGAAATTGATGAAATCTTAGTGTCAGATCATTGAATTCCATTGGCAGTTGGTAGTTGGGCCTTCCCCGAGAGCATTTTTTAGGGCAACAACCTCATCCACCAAAGATGATCCAGCGGCTTGTTGTTGTGCCTCCAACTCCACCAAAATCTTCCCTTGCATAATTGGTGCATGAATTAATCAGTAAGTAATAATGATGGAAAAATAAAATCATATCCAGGTTAATTAGCGAAAAAGAAACCATCATATATATTTGTCCAAGTTTTATGTTCTTAACCCATTTAGCTCACCAAGTCAAAAACAAATAGCAACTTAAATGATATATGTTGAGCTTATTATTAGAAAAATAAACAAATGTCAATGGGAAGCTATACCAGTACAAGAGTTAGTTTGAACAAGTAAAAAAATATAACAAAAAGGGAAACAACTAACAATAGGCTAAGCAGCTCATGGAAGGAATAACCTTAAAATGTGTCTATACGTAAGGGAAAAAATGTCAAAACAAAAACCAAAGATGAGAAGGCCAACCACCTGAACCACACCATATGACTTTTCTTATGTATGGAGCACATACTCCAACAATGAACCAGAAAGAATGCATCAGCAAGTCATAATGCATTCACACAGGTACCAAGGGAAAAATAGTCAAAATATGAAAAGAATTTGAAAAACACCAGCAGGGCACTCAAGGAGAGACCAATGATCTTTACAGTGGGATTGGGGTCAGGAGTGTCAAAGATGAGGCTAGGACAGTAAAGCATTGTTACTTACAAAATCTTCTTTCGCGTTTTGGTTACACCAGTGCCCATTCTTCATATGCCTTTTTTGCCACCCACACACCAAACTTGCTTCATCTGGATTTGTTTGCTCCTATAAAATAAAAATATTAGTAGAATTCTTGAAGTAATAATAATTTTATAAGTAATACTAATAATATTTTGAAGATTCTTACCTCTTCAAATCGTTTTTGCGCTATAGACGAAGTGCCATGATTACTCCCATACTTTTGCTTTTTTTTTATTACTGTTGTTTTCTATAGATTGATTCTTATATTTTGAGTCTAGAAACAACTTATCAATAGTTTTCACCCATACCCCAAGATCCATGTTTTATGGAGGATGTGCTTTTGTCCTGTTTACATCCCCATAACCTCCACAATTTAAAAAATGTTCTTTGATACTTCGTTTCCTACCCCTGTACCGACTCACACAATCTCTTTGAATTTCTGCAACAATCCCTCCCCAAGCATCAGTACCTCTATGTTGCTCAATGTTAAAAAAAATGCTGCAAAAAAGAAACTAGTAAACATATTTAAAAATTATGAACAAATAAACAAATAAAACATTTTATACTTACATTAAGTGTAACACCCAAAAATTTCAAACAAATTTAAACTTTTAAAACATGTCAAGTTCATCAAAACCTTACAACTTTGTTTTCAAAATATTATTTATCAGAGTATTCCCAGAAACATAAACATAATATGAGGAGCTGTACGATCATGCCTTCGCCTTGCCGCGATCCCCTGATGTACCTGAAACAATAAACTGAAACTGTAAGCCCGAAAGCTTAGTGAGTTACCCCCAAAATACCTATACACATACAGTCCACATAACCATATCAATAATAACATATCATAACAAACTGAAACAACATATAGTATGGGTCCACAGCTTTAAGAGTTGGATTACCCCTAGGCCCTCAGTACGAGTCTGGAATGCCTACCGGGCCCTCAGCTCGTATCTGGAATGCCATCGAGCCCTCAGTACAAGTCTTGAATGCCTACCGGGCCCTCAGCTCGTATCTGGAATGCTCTCGAGTCCTCAGTATGAGTCTGGAATGCCTACCGGGCCCTCAGCTCATATCTGGAATACTCTACGGTTTGTTAGCTACCGCACGGAGCAGTACAACCTCAACCCATCCCACATAACATGTAACATATAACATAACTACTGAGCATGCAATAATCATATACCATCATAGGTAGTCCTACATATCCACCTAACTGGAATAACCACTAACATGCAACACTAACTCATACTCAACATCCAATACTGCTAGGATAACACATCCAATGGGCCGGCCTTGGTGCCTTAGACCCCTTAGTATAGTGAGGATAACTCACCTTGCGACTGTCGTCTGAAACTAGAAAGCTTAACTCCCGGATCACCAACACGAACTCCACCACCTATAGTTACCATAAAACCCTTTTTCATAAATCTCCAAATTACCAGAATACCCTCAGAAGTCAACTGGTCAACCCTTGGTCCAAGTCAAAGTCCACAGTTAAAGTCAACAATCCATGTTGGCTCGACTCGTCGAATGCAGTTCACCGACTCGTCGAGTCCTTCCTGAACTCGAGAAGTCGTGAAATCCTTGATTGGCTCGTCGAGTTCATACGTGTCCAAGAATTGGGAGAAACCCTAGCCGACTCGCCGAGTCTTCGAACGACTCGTCGAGTTCAAGGCAATCTTCAACGGACTCGCCGAGTTGTTCATCCAACTCGTCGAGTTCATGGCCATCTTCAACGGGCTCGTCGAGTTGTTCATCCAACTCGCTGAGTCCTTGCAGACCTTCATCCATGCAGACGCTTTTTAAGCCATAGCAAGGTTCCAGATTACAGATCCAAACTTCTAAGGCATGTTTATCACGTAAAGTTGCAAACTTTACGCAGCTGCGAAACGTGGAAAGTACCGTGGATCCGACTAAGTTTCTCCGGTAGCTCTAGCCTGTAAGCAGCCTTGCCAACCCTGGCAATGATCCTGAACGACCCAATGTAACAGGGACCTAATTTCCCTCTCTTCCTGAAGCGGATCACACCTTTCCAGGGTGAGACCTTCAGGAGAACCATATCACCTACCTGAAATTCTAGCTCAGATCGGCGTCTGTCAGCGTAAATCTTCTGCCGACTCTGAGCGGTTTGCAGTCGCTGCCTAATTGCTGAATCTTCTCGGTAGTCCGCAAGACTACTTCCGTTCGTCCCATCACCCTGTGTCCAACCTCACCCCAACAAATTGGGTGCGACATCTCCGCTCATACAACAGCTCGAAAGGCGGAGCGCCAATGCTGGAATGATAGCTGTTGTTGTAGGCAACTTGGTCAATCGATCCACGATGACCCATATAGTATCAAACCCCTTCGCCGTCCTCGGCAACTTGGTAACAAAATCCATCGTGATCTGTTCCCATTTCCACATGGGAATTCTCCAGGGGCTGCAGCTTGTCATGCGGCCTCTGATACTCGGCCTTGACCATCCTATAGGTCAAGCACCTCTCGACATACTAAGCGATTTCTTGCTTCATACATGGCCACCAGCAAGTCAACTCAGGTCTCTATACATCTTGGTGGCCCCCAGTTGAATAGAAAAATGAGACTTGTGAGCCTCCTCCATGACTGTCTGTCTGTCCCCACCAGATATCGGAACCCAAAACCCGACCGCATCGGGTCAATAATCCCCGGCTATCCTGCACAAACTGAGTGTTCTCACCCTTGATCCTCTCCAGCTTCCAGTTTTCTGGTCGCATGCCCTCAACCTGGGCGTCTCTGATCAGACTCACAAGCGAAGAATCCACTGCTATCCTCATACATATAATAATCGGCTCATAAGCACAAATACTCATACCTGGCCCAATCAGCCTCGGGCTGGAATAACAAACCCGTCAGTTCCACTCAATCGTAGGGTCTGGTCATCCTCACGATGGAATACCCTAGATTGAAATACCACTTTATACGTAACTCGGGTCTAAGCCATAACTTGAAATCCAAGGACCTATCCTTGCATCTCATCCAAAATCCTCTGATTCATCACAACTGAGTAACACTCATCTGAAATACCGGGTTCCGGCCCGTCGCGGAGCTAAAGGATTCCCACATAGTTGCCTCACATGACTTCCGAACGAAATCCTTCCCTGGAACTAGTTGGCACCAGATATCATGCCTCTGCGACTCTAACAACCTCCTGATCCAACCGATCGGATCCATGCATCAAATCCTGACGTCACCAAATCCAGGGCTAAAAGTGATTGCTATCTGACCAACGGTAGACTTATATCACAATGACCTTAAGCAATTCCTTGCTCCCTTGATCTCTTAACTGTAGTGGCATTCCTACAGTCTTATCGCTGGCTTAACCAGGTCTAATCCCTCTGGGGAAACCCATAACCAATCTGTGGATTTCCATATCCTCACTGCTACACCCGAACTGGTGGATACTATTGTTCCCTCCGCGTCCTAGCAACGCGCTCATAATATCCACCAACCTAGCGAATGTTGCGGCTACACCCACAGACTTACATCACTCTAGCACTATTTGCTGCTAGTGAATGCTACGGCTACCCCCGCAGTCTTACAACACTTCCATACCGGTCGAACACGCGCTAAGCCTAACACACAACTGAACTTAATTCATGGCTAGAATCCCATCCTGCTTTTCCCCAAGTTCTTCTATCAAGCGCCGAGAAGACGCGATTCACATGCTGGGGAGCTTTACAGAACTCCCAACTCACACAACACTCAAACCAAGCAGCCACTTGGGTTGTCTTCCTTCCTGACAACGATGCGAAACTTATCCTATTTTCAAAACCGATCCTACTTCTGCATTCCGGTTCGATTCTCCCCCACTTAGATTCAACTAAGTCTTCACAATACATTGAAATTTAAGAGTTCCCAATCCTTCTTACTTCCAACGATCGATCTGATGACAATCAGACCCCACCCACTAATACTCCTTACTAGCTGCCCCAAATGATCACACACTTCTAATAACTAGATGAACACTTCTTGAATCCCAGTGAAACCGACAGTCCCTAATGCTTGGATGACCCCACGTTCAAGTCCTGGAGACCAAAAGATAGATGCTCCAACTAATACCTCGTCGACGGGTTACTTCCCTTGGCGCCTTAGTCCGTCAACCACCAACGGCTGCTAGAACCACTGAATCCTGACAAAGCTGAATAACCATCCTGTGGAACCCTGTCCGTAGACCTCCCACATAATACTCTTCTTCCCAAGATGCTCCAAACAAGTTTCCTGTTCTCGGGCTCTAGAATCATTCTCTTCAGGGTTCGCACCCTGACTCACTTACCAGCTTAAACATCCACAGCTGAACTGCAGCAGCCGAAACAACCTTTGCCCTAAACCGGGCTACAAATAACTCCCAAAACAGAGTCTGCAATCCTAAAAGTGCAATAGACCGCACAATCAATCCTTACCACCTAATAACAGAGATCCAAGGCAAACCGAACCTCACAAAATACTTATGTCACATCGACCCACCTGCGCTCACCGGCGCTGAAATAATATCGCCATTCTCTGCAACGAACTGACCCGAGCTGGAATACAGTCTGATCCTGGTATCACAAGCCTGCTCACTCCTTCGAACTCGAAAAATTGAAAGAGCACAACCCTTGCCATAGATGATAAAATTCTAATCAATCACTCTACCTCCCCTCTTCTAATGAATCCCTGAACTCTAATCACCTACAATTCTTTGATAATAAAATTTATCCCGACACCTCCAATGTCCTAACAACTCATGAAACTCCACAACACATAGATCAGACAGGACAGGCAACTAACCCGAAATTACTGCTTATCCATATTCAACAATATTACCAGAAAAAAATAAATACCAATCATGGACGATTGACCACAATATTATTACATAATGGGGGGTTTTCCAATTACATACCAGAGACTTCTTGCGGCTCGACCTTGACCTCCTGAGGAACGATGACCGTTGGAATCTGAATTCCTTCCGTCCTCAACGCAGGACAGCTGGACCTGAAATGACCTGGCTGGTGACAGTGAAAGCACATCTGATTCTTCTTGCAATCCCGTTGCACATGCCCTCTCTCCCCGCACTTGTAGCACCTGAATTTGTGACAAGCAAATCTGTGGGTTCCCCCACACTTGCCACACACCTCCTGACCCTCCTGACTTCCAGTACTTACGTTAGCTGTCTCCAACTCTTCGTCCTCTGCTGAAAAGTCCCTCCTCCTCTTTCCTAGTTGTGACCCCACCACCGGCACTCCCCCAGTAGCCATCCCGGTAGCAACATCTCTCACAGATTGCAATGCTGCAACATGCTCCTCGAACTTGGCGATCACCCTGGCGGTGACCCGGTCCACGACACCGAACAATTCTTCTCGCAAAATCTGAGAAACCTCCACAGAAATCATCTCCTGTATCTGATCGACGGACAATACCGGCCTACCCTGGCCACTCGCTCCTGCTCCTGATCCGAATCCCGCCTCAAATCGATTCGCCATCACCATACTAAACATATACCAGAAAGATATCAGATAATCCGCATACACGACGGGGAACCTACTCCCAACCAAACCCTAGGGGTTGTGACTTCCTTGATACGTGTATGGGTCCTGTGCTTTCAGTAGTACGGGCCCATACTACCTTCCACACATACCCATATTTGTCTCAAGTATCACCACAACACCCAACAATATACATATACATAGCGAGCGATAAATCCTCACTCCTAGAGGAATGCTAAATATCTCATAACTGGCCTCCCGGCCTCTCACTACCCATCCATCCACCAACTGCCACACGACCCTCCATTGGTGCCAGTTAACTATTGCATGAATACAATCACATACCATACGAATTAAACAATCTTAGACTAAAAGATTTAACCCCACAACGGTTGGACTCAGACAAGAGCTGCGCAGCAGGACCAAATCCCTTACCCTAAGACCATTTAACCCATGTAGCATGTGACTTAGAGTATTCACCCAATAGTTAGTTCACACGCGAAAGAGTCACAAACAATCAATTGAGGTACTCTACATAAGATAAGGCATCAAAGATCAGGCAATTCTATCATACGAGTCCTAAGGATCCCTATCTTATTACTAGCATGTTGTTCTAACATATCACATAATATCAAATAACTTGTATGGTATTTTGGGGTCTACTTACTGGCTCCGGCTGATCGTACACCCTGCATCCTCCTTTACTTATTTTGAAAAACTTTTGAAAAATCCTTTTGAAAACCCTTTCCTTGATTTGAGACTGGAGTTACACGAGTGTTCCTCCAATTCACTCAAACCAAGGCTCTGATACAAACTTGTAACACCCAAAAATTTCAAACAAATTTAAACTTTTAAAACATGTCAAGTTCATCAAAACCTTACAACTTTGTTTTCAAAATATTATTTATCAGAGTATTCCCAGAAACATAAACATAATATGAGGAGCTGTACGATCATGCCTTCGCCTTGCCGCGATCCCCTGATGTACCTGAAACAATAAACTGAAACTGTAAGCCCGAAAGCTTAGTGAGTTACCCCCAAAATACCGATACACATACAGTCCACATAACCATATCAGTAATAACATATCATAACAAACTGAAACAACATATAGTATGGGTCCACAGCTTTAAGAGTTGGATTACCCCTAGGCCCTCAATACGAGTCTGGAATGCCTACCGGGCCCTCAGCTCGTATCTGGAATGCCATCGACCCCTCAGTACAAGTCTGGAATGCCTACCGGGCCCTCAACTCGTATCTGGAATGCTCTCGAGTCCTCAGTATGAGTCTGGAATGTTACCATAAAACCCTTTTTCATAAATCTCCAAATTACCAGAATACCCTTGGAAGTCAACTGGTCAACCCTTGGTCCAAGTCAAAGTCCACATTCAAAGTCAACAGTCCATGTTGACTCGACTCGTCCAGTGCAGTTCACCGACTTGTCGAGTCCTTCCTGAACTCGAGAAGTCGTGAAATCCTTGATTGGCTCGTCGAGTTCCCCTTTAACTCGCCGAGTTCATACGTGTCCAAGAATTGGGAGAAACCCTAGCCGACTCGCCGAGTCTTCGAACGACTCGCCGAGTTCAAGGCAATCTTCAACGGACTCGCCGAGTTGTTCATCCAACTCGTCGAGTTCATGGCCATCTTCAACGGGCTCGCCGAGTTGTTCATCCAAATCGCCGAGTCCTTGCAGACCTTCATCCATGCAGACGCTTTTTAAGCCATGGCAAGGTTCCAGATTACAGATCCAAGCTTCTAAGGCATGTTTATCACGTAAAGTTGCAAACTTTACGCACATGCAAGGCTCTAAAGGCCCTAAATGACCAATCTAAGCTTGCAATGGAGCTTTACACCTTGGGAGAGTCTCATCCTTGCACAAGCTGGAAACTTTATGGACTAAGAAGCCCAAGGGAGCTCAGTTCTGAAGTTATAACTTCAGATCTTAGCTTGCACACAAGAATAGCTTCCAATCATACCATGAAAACCCTAGAATTTGTCCAAAGAGGGGATCTAGAATGAAATGAGGTCAGGGTAACGATTTATACCTTCCAGAAGATGCCCAATATGGTAGATTTCAGATCCCACAAGCTCCTTGCTTCTGAATACTTGCTCTCCAAGCTCCCTTCTCCACAAAATCCTCTTCCAAGCTCAAAAATACACAAATGGAACACACACACTCGTTAGGGTTTGAGAGGGACAATAAGCAGTAAAGGGGAGGCTGGGGGAGGCCAATGATCCTTTAAATAGGGTGCAAAACTTCGAGATTTAGGGTTTCATCTGCCAGCTCCTACTCGTCGAGTCCCTTCTTGGACTCGGCGAGTAGGTCATTAAAATAAGTGGACCAACCCGCTGCTACTCGACGAGTAGGGAAATCAACTCGTCGAGTAGCCCTTGAAATCAAGAAACTCACACATTAAATCAATACCTGAGAATCGGGGCGTTACATTAAGCCTCATATATATGCGGTCTTTAGCACTATCAGGAACCTTATACCAACTCGTATAATAGGGTGGGATGCTAGTTGCAATCTCGTTGGAAATTAGCCTAACAAACATGCTATGACTTTTTCTCACACACTTGAAGGTTTCAACAGTGGTACAGGTAGAGGAGTTTTATCGTTTTTTGTCTTGAATGTGGTTTAGGTTTCTACCCTTTCCACACTTGTTTTTTTGCTACATCAACACATGAATTCAAACGTTAACAATTTAAAATTTTAGTCAATATAAATACATATATTTAAAGGAAGCAAATAGCATACAAGACTCACATGCTGTCAGGAGACGATTTCCATCCCCAAAGGTGGTCTATCCCCGCCATCTCCGCCATGCCCTCGCGCAATAACTACCATAACCTTGATTGAGACTTCTATCAAAAGAATAAACAACTTAATAGTTAAGTGTTTATTGCTTAACAGGAAAAAGGAAACTGAAAATATACATTAGTACATACATATACATTAATCACATACATACTTAATTAGTGATACATTAGTACAGTGTATGTATATATTAGTACATTACATACATATAAATTACAATGTTACAAAAAGAAAGTGAAAAAAAAGGTCCATGTGATGGAATCACAAATTAATAGTTTAATAATAAATAGATAAAAATTGTGAATACTTATAATCACAATAGCTTAACAACTTATGATCAAAACTGATTAATAGCTCATCAACTTAATAGCTTATAATCACAAGTTCACAACTTAATAGAAATCAGAAAGATTATAGTGAACTTTTTTTTTCTGAAAACGAAAAAAAAAACATAGAAACATTTAAAAAAACAACAACAACAACAACCTTAAAAGCTGAAGTTTTTGAGCTCAGAACTCGATGAGAGATGGTAAAACAGTGGAGGTCGGAGGGGTCGCCAGAGATCAGCGACTCAGCGGTGAGGGTGAGTTGAGTTTCACAATCGACGATTGGGGGGTGAGAGAGACGATGTAGGCATTCTTTTCTTTGACGGAAGTCAATGTCGAACCCTACTTCTCTATTTAGAACAGCAAATTAAGAAAAAAAAAAGTTGAATCCGGTAAGAAGATAGCAGCTTATATCATGAATAGAAACAAACATGCAAAATCTAAAAAGAAGGGGTTGAAAGAAAAGCAGGGACGAGAAGATTGAAGAATACTTACTGGAGATACTTCGTCGCCGGCGGTGCTTCTTTCACCTGAAATAGTTAAACGATGATGCTTCCTTCGCCTTGGTCGTCGGTCGTCTCCTGATTTTAGTTTAGGCGTATGTTGGAGTGAACAAGGGGAAAGACTTTGGCCTTTTAGGGTTAGTTGTACAAACAAATTTTTGTTTCTACAAAGGCTTAATAAATATCATTTTCATTTATTTATATTTTTTGAAAACAAATTAATTTAAAAACAGAAAACATAAATCTATAGAAATGAACTGTAGTTTCTATAAAATTTTCATGACTTTTACGCGAGGGAAAATTTCCCGCCTATGATATTGCAACAAAATTTTGTTCCTAAAGGCAGGGGTTGGTGAAAAACGATGAAAAATACCTAAAACCCTATTACAACAAATTTTTGTTCCTATAGGATATATCTATAGCAACCATTTATTTTTGTTCCTACAAAGTCGTTGCTGGAAATGCATTTTCTTGTAATGACATGCTGTGTCAAATTCTCAAAAGGGAATTATGCTCAAGATTGTTTCTCAAATTTCCGGGTGTTACATGAATTTCGTGCACCCTTATAGTTTAGCATTTCATTTCGGGCATTTTTTTTGCACAAAAACCACAAGTTTATTTGAATTATGTCAATTATATCCATTTAGCAAGTTAACACCCAACTACATGGATGCCAATGTGGAATGATACATGACAATGTATCATTTTTAGTAAGTTATGTTAGAATGTCTAAACGTTGTTTGATTCCCTTTCAAATGTTTGAAACCCTTCGATCGCCCCTCAAAGCTCGATGATTACAATTACGATCAAACCTTAATCAATTGTTTCCTTGTTTTTATTAGGTGGCTAGCTTTAGTTCCGTAATAAAAGCCAAATCATCAAGTTAATTAACCGGGTATACGGTCTTTATGAGGTAAAATGGTCATGATAGTAGATATTGTAAAATTGTCTATGCAATCGCCTTATTATTGCTATAAGAAAGAGCTGAATACAACCATGATATTAAAAATTATTCATAGTAAGGGTCTCCCTCAAAGAAAACTTCCTGTGGAGCAGTGTCAACGACCTTGACATGGATGTCATAGTTTCCGATTTCACGTTGCTTTTCTTGAATTTCATTAACAGACCTGAGTACCAACGAGTTTGAGTCATCAATCTCAATATGCTCAAGTGTAGAGATGTCTCCTATTTCTAGTGGAATTTGCTTAAGATTTTTGCATGTTCTCATCTCTAGTTTCCTGAGCTGGGGGAAGTTCATGCTAGACGCTTCCCACAATTGGATGTTCAGATTCTCTAATTTCAGGAATTTTAGTTTGCGAAATTGCTCATCACCGGTAACCCACTGACTTCCCTCAAACGAAGAGTCTAGTAACTTGAGAACCTCAAGCTTAGGTAAGAGTCGAATCTTTGACATATAAGTCCAAGGAAGACGTAATCCTTTTAAAGTAAGCTTTTTCAAGGTTTCTGGCAACCTGACTGGATTCACTAGAGGTGATGGATTATCCATGTACTCCACGTCCAATGCTTCAAGATAAGCTAACAAGGCAAAGTTAAGGAATGCATGATCTCTGAATGTCCCAGAAACAGAACATGCAAGTTTCTTTATATTCGGAAAAGATTGCATCAAAGTATGATCTCCAACAACTAATCTTACCCTTGACAGGGTTTGCAAGTTGCATAATACATAAGAACGGGAATCAATAGAGATGGTCCTTTCACTCCATAAATGCCTAAGATCCACCATATTCTCCATATTTAGATCCTTGGAATAAAAAACCTCACCTTTGAGAATGAGAGTTTGAAGGTTCCAGAGATTGCCAACTGAGAATGAGTAGTCGTCATTCGGGCGCCAAACTGCTAGGTACCTTAAATGAATTAGTATGAATATGTCACTGATATCGGCCAACCGAATATTTAGTATATCCAACACCCTAAGTAGCAAAAAGGAAGGAACCCACCTTGTAATTTCAAATCTCATGAATGGGTGAGTGTTAAAAAAACACAAAATTGATCGCATGTGTGTGGTACAATCATCTGAATTATATATCTCACATAAAACTTTATAATCTGCGAATAGACGGTGGTGTTGCTCATTTATGCTGGAAGTAAAATAAGATGAAAGATAGCCATATGAGAGATCTATTTTCTTAATAAAGAACTTCTCTTCAGAAGCTTTTATCAAGCATAGCTCTCTCAAAATATCATGCATACGACATGATTTGATTCCACCATCAGACCTTCTATTGACAACAATCAACAGATTTCTGTCAACAAGATCCATGAGGTAATCCTCAGCTTGTTCCTCCAAGCTTCTTTCAGATGATTCTTTAATAAACCCTTCAGCCATCCATAGGCGGATCAACCTCCATACTTGGATTTCACAGTCTTCCGGAAAGCCGCCAGCATAGAGAAAGCAATTTCTCAAATGTCGAGGTAGATGTTCATAACTAAGAGCTAGTGTATCTAAGCATCCTTTAGGGTCCTCGACAATGTGTGAACTCACACTTTCAGCAACTTTCTCCCACAGATCTTTGCTCTTCTCTCCCTTTTCCAATACACCTGCCATCACAACCAATGCAAGTGGCAATCCTCCACACTTTTTAGCTATATGCTTCCCTGTCTCAATCAAACTTTCAGGGCAATCATATCCCCTAAAAGTCTTCCTATGCAACAGCTCCCAACTTCTCTCTTCGTTTAAACATTGTAGATGATGAGTAAAACCGCCTGTAGGCCTTGCATGCCATGCGACTTCTGTAACGCGAGTGGTTATCAAGATTCTACTACCAATCTTATCATCTGGAAAATATAGTCTCAGATCATCCCATGCTGTGGCCCTCCACATATCATCAATTACGATCAAATATTTCCTACCCTTTAAGCTCTTGTACACCATTTCACAGAGTTTGAGTTCAGTAGTTGCTTCATGAACAGGTTTGCCAATTGATGCCAATAATTCTATCAACAGATCTCGTTTTGCATATGTTTCAGAAACAGTAATCCACCCACGTACGCCAAAATAGTATACAACATACGGATCATTGAATACTTTGGTAGCCAAAGTTGTCTTACCTACTCCGCCCATACCCACAATCGAGATGAAGTCTAGATGCTTGCCGTCTCTGGTAAGTCTGTCCATTATTGACAGTGCATCATCATCGAAGCCCACAATGACTTGTTCATGTTGATGCTCTGTTTCACATGGGTTCACTTTGTGGAACGAAGTTTCAGAAACTTGTGGTCTAATTTCACTTGGAGAGTACTCCACATGGTGCTGGATAGTATTATTATTATGACTCATCTCTTCCCCGATAGATTTTAAGTCTTCCAAAACATCCTTAAGGTGCAGGGGGCAATCAACGACATTAGCATGTATACTAATGAAGAATAACTTTTGCTTGTGGATGGCAGTGGATATGAATGTATCAATAATGTTTTCTGCTTTGTGTGCTACATCCATAAGTCTTCTTTTCCAGTTAATTTCAATATCGTCAACCTCACGGAGTGGATCTTCATCATTGTTGATCATGTTATTGAAACCAGATTCAATAAGGTAGCCAAGTTCCTCATAAAATAGTTGGATTTCTAACATTCTGGCTTGGATCAGTCGGTTGCTTGCAATCAATTTATTACTGCTATCGTAAATTAACCTCTTCAAGTTCCCTAAGAACACATCCAGACCTGTGATTGCCATTTCTCGAGTCTGCTATTGTGATTTGTGAAGAAGATAGGTTTAGACGAGTGGAGACTTGGTTGATTTCCATCAAGTTGTGAGGGTGGTGAATGTCATTGGTTCTGACTTAGGTAGGGACTTGGACTGTAGTTACATTGGAATGATCATATATTTTATATTTGGAATGGCTCTTCTGCCTGTCCTTTTGTCATATGAGTATTTTGTCTAATGGAATGATACTTTCAATAAATTAAGTTTAATAAATATAGAGTTATTATAAGAAAAAAAATGTTTTATTTATAGAACTATATATATTGAACTTCTGTAGAGTTTTATGAATTACAAGAAAAAAAAAAATATTAGAGTTAATTGCATGAGAACTGGAATGAAGTGTTTAAGAAAGGAATTTTTGACTATTAAGTAGTCTTCTAGATTTTTAATGAAAAAATTGTCTTCTCAACTAACAATAAATAGTCTTTAAGGCATATATTCAAATGTCATTTTCTTCGTTTTATCAAAATCGAAAGTTTTAATAGACATTAATAATCAAAGAGGAATTATTAATGGCATTAAAGGCTCCATACCCCATGCCCATATCTGATCCTATCCGAACCGTTGGTCCTCTACCCGCTCGATTCAAAACGAAACGCATCTCTCATCTGTTCTCAACACAGTCAATGTGGAGCTGATTTCGCGGGGTTTTCTTCCACCATCGAATCACACGGCGATTCCACAGTTTTACAACCATCTGCTATGATTTCTACGCCATTCAAAAACAATAAGAAGGACCATCTTATCGCTGAAGCAAACAATCGGTCAACTACTGTAGAGTAAGATCGTTTTCTTCCAACTCCCTTTTGCGTTTTCGGCGATCGATTCCTTTCGTAGTTTATAATTCATGTTATGTACATAGAAGAAAGAAACCTCACCTCCTGACGCGTCGAATCAAAGTAGCTTCCTAGGTTCCCTTTCTAGTTGTTCATTTCTTTGCTTGCTTTATAATGTTCTCTTCCTTTCTGGTCTTCTTTTCTCTGTTTTGTTGGATTTCGTTTCATGATCACTACTCAAGTAAGTGATATTTTCTACATTTTAGTTTATTTAGACCTTCATTCTTTGAATTTGTTATTCCAAAATTTTCATTTCGCCTATCTGTGTTTGATCTTTGATCGGTTTCTACTTTCTAGGTTCTTTTCCCTCCCTCAGGTTGTTATTTCAAAAGAGAAATCACTATTATAAAGTAGTCATTCCAAAATTTATATATGTTTTTGAGATAAAATTACGTAATGCACCAATAGTTGCAGGTAAAACCACTGTAGCATCTGAAATACCAAATTTGAGATAGATTGGAACTATAGTGTTCTCGATAAATGTTTCTTGTTAACTCTTGATTTCAACAGCTCCAAATTTAAGGAATTTTTTAGTTCTTGGTATCTGCAATAGTATTGAACATGAATTCAATTAATTGATTATATTGTTTTTGTAGCATCCCAGGCTATGTGCTATGCTAAGTCTTTTTGATGTCGATAATATGAACACATACATGAAACTTATCAGATTTTTTACATGACACATAAACTGAGACCCTTTCTTGCACTATCTTCCATCAGCCAGCATGATTGAATGAAGACGCAAAAGGGGGAACAGAAAACCTCAAAAGAGGTGAAGAAGAAATTGAAAACTCCATCTTTACAAGAAAACAAGATTAGAGAATCTACAGAATGTTCTAAAATGGGAAACCGGTTACATGTTAGCAAACATCATGAAAGAAAAACAAGTGCCATGGCTTACAAGAACCAGAGGTCAGAAAGTATTGTACATAAAGTCGGCGATCTTGTGAAACACAGTAGCAATCTTCCTAGCTATCTCCAGTGTGGGGGCAAAACTGGATATATCCAAGAAAAGACTTTTGATTTTGGAGTTCTTGACTGGAATCTTCTAGAAAACTGGAAGTCCAACACAAATCGCATTACAAAACCATCAATCTCCATCAATAATCCAGCACAAAAAAGTAAATCATCTAATCTACAAGCTCTTCTACAGCTTACAATGAAGAATGATATTCCTTTCTTCAAACTTATGGCAGATAGCTCCAATAACATTCTAGTTGCCACTGTGAAAAAGTTACCATCTGGGAAAGACGATTCAAGTTTGACTTACACATTCTACTCTGTTCATGAAATCAAGAACAAGATTTTGGGGCATATGAAGATTTCTAGTTCATATCATGCTGAGTTTAGTGGACTAGAAAGAGATTTATTTGTGGAAAGAGAATCAGTATTGTATGATCCTGATTTTGGTCAATCCGAACTTGCTGCCATTGTTGTCAAGAACACAAGTAAAGAAAAGTATGGAGGTTTAGGGAGGTCAAAAAGCACAGTGGTTGTTCTTCCTGGAGATATTCATACCTTGCCAAAAACTGGAAAACCTTCTTCTTTGATTAGCAGATGGAAATCTGGTGGAGCATGTGATTGTGGAGGGTGGGACATTGGTTGTGAGCTAAAAGTTCTTACTAATCAGAGTGAATCAACTGAAATTCTAAATCCATCTACTTCAGATTGTGTTCATCTTTTTTACCAGGTATTTTTTTTCTTTCCTATAATAGCAATGTGCCTTTTTTTTTCCAACTACAATGGAAATATGTTTATAATTTGTAAATGATTATATTTTCAGGGAATGGGGAACAACAAATGTGCTTTTAGTTTGGCTTCACTTGAGAATGGTGTTTACTCAGTGGAATACAATGCATCAATATCTTTGTTGCAAGTATTCTCCATTTGTGTTGCAGTTGTAAGTAGCCAAAATTTAACTCATATTTTCCAAGTTAATCATTTTCAAGATGTATTTGATTTCAGTAAACCCATAATTGCAAGACATCGGAAAGTCAAAAGTCAAACCACTGTACATAATAAAATACCACCTGTCTCACATATTGGGAGGGTATAGTAATCTTTTTATCATGTTTGGGTTCATATGTTATGCTTGAAAATTGGAAGATAGTGGCAAGTGTTAATAGAAATAAGATTCAGTTTTTATAGAACCTGTTGTTTTTAAAGAGACAAATTCATTGAATAGAACCTATACTTGAACTTGAAATCCACAGAGAAAAAAATTTCAACTTTCTCCTTAGAAATTTTCTCATACATTATTCATCAAGTTGCACACATTATTCACCTTTCTCCTTAGTAAAGTTTTCATCAAAATGTATTGTTTAACTTCCACTTCATCAGTTTAAAGTCTGATTGAATAACCATTGGTGAAGTTCTCACACATAAAGGTAAAAAATTTATTCTCAAATTGTGGGTGTTACACAAAATATATAACGCCAAAGTTAGCGTGATGCACATCATTCACACAGAAATGAAAGACATATGTTTGATTCTTCAAATCCAAGTTATTATTGGATTAATATCTCAGGATATTACATATTGTTGAAGACCTCTATCATTTTTTTTTCTGTAATTGGGATTCAAGTGTGTTTCTTACTAGATGTATTGAACTATAAATATTTCTATATTTGGTTGCATGCTTAAATTTGTAAAATTTTATTTTGGTGCTACTTTTTTTGTGTACCAAGTTATAAAATTATGTAAACCATTTCAAGTAATGTAAGTTTCATCCTAGCTGGCATCATTATGTCCACCGATATATTCATCCTAACAAATTATATGAAGCTAAAATTAAATTGCTCTTTCGATTATAAAGTGGTCAATGCATACCACTACATCTGGACAACACATCTATATTAAATTCATAACTAAGAACATCAAATTCATTATTAATATCACTATTTATCCCGTTGACATTATGATGCTCACAAAAACAATTGTATTAAACCATAAACTTATAAATTTGTACAAGCAACCAAGAGTTTTATTGTTAAATTTTATATTAATTCAAAAGTTTCACAGTTAAAGAAAAATTGATATTTAATGGTTAAATATTAAGGAATATTGATTCAACTAAAGAAATGGACTTTGTAAATGCAGTAAAACATATTTTAATTTTTTTTAAAGCATCTGTTTTTCCCATTAAACTCCAATTTCGGTGAAACGTGAAATATTTTTTTAAAAAGTTAATAAAAAGCTTTTTTTTTTCTTATAAAAATCCAGATTTATTGAGCCTCAACTTATCCAACTTATCGCTCTAGTATTATTGAGTTTAACATATTCAATAACCAACTAGACATTACTATATTACTATATGTATTAAAACCAATTGATCTTGAATAGTATACTTTTATTGTTTTAGATTTTGGTGACAAAAGTTTTTTATTTTAGACTTTGGTAACAAAGTATAGTTTTAGGGTTTTAGGTTTTTGACCACAAAAATTTATTATTTAGGACTTTGGCAACAAATAAATTTATGACCGTAAAACCTTTGTATTTTAGATTTTGACCACAAATTTTTTTTATGTTGGAAGATTAGGTCCTTAGACTTTCATACGTTCATACTTTCCACCCCATTACTTTGTCGAATGCCACTTTCTACCTCCCAACTTTATAAAATGTCACTTTTACACTCTTAAATTTCAACACCTATATTTCCCATCCCTTTGCATTTCGTATATTGGCATGTTTTCAAGTTTGACATGTTTGGTCCCTACATAGAAAATGAATTACAAGAATGTTCCATGTAGTTTACAAAATAAGTCCTTATGCACAATGGTATATACAAGAATGGTGCATATGTTCAAAAGAATTATATAAATGCCCCTTCCTAATAACAAATTTACAAAAGTGAGGCTTGGTACTTACATAGAAAATAAATTACGAAAACAGTCCTACTAATTTATAGAAAATGTTTATAAGCCGATTTTTTATTAGAAAAGGTCCACATATTTAAAACTTTCCTATTTTGGTAGGTTTGGTCCATGTTTAGAAAAATAAATTACAAAATTTATCTCTGTAATTTATAGAAAAATGTTTATATCCATATTTTTTCACAGAAAACGATTCACGTGTTTAAAAAAAATACAAAAATTATCTCTGTCTAATACAAAATTTACAGATCACGCACTCTGCAAAACGGATATCATATCAACTAGTTCTACTTAATTTGGTTCCTATGAAACCATGCAATTACTCTTTAATAAAAAAAAGACCATGAATTAGTTATCATAATCCAAATAATAGGTTTGCTAAGAATTCGAAACTTTTAGAAATGAAAACAAATTTAGGGTTGAATCAATCCTACCTAATAAATGAAAATAATTTTGTCACTTGTCAATCTCTCATTAGTTTTTGACACTTGTCATTTTGTGGTATTTTTAAAATAAATATTATCCACTCGTCAATTTTTAATTTGTTTCAAATTTTAAAATTAAAGTCATATATACTTATATATGTAAATTATTAAATATAATATATATGAAATTAAATTGCAATTAATACATTTCTTCCTTTCTAATTTTAACGTTTTACATTAAAAAATATTTACTGAGTTTTTGACACTTGTCATTTTGTGGTATTTTTGAAATAAATATTATCCACTTGTCAATTTCTGATTTGTTTCAAATTTTAAAATTAAAGTCAGATACTTATATATGTAAATTATTAAATATAGTATATATAAAATTAAATTGCAATTAATATATTTCTTCCTTTCTAATTTTAATGTTTTACATTAAAAAATATTTACTGATTACATTTTAATGTTTAATATATATTTTTTAAATTAACCCGTATATTTTCACACCTAGTAAGATATTTAAAAAAAAATGGTTTAAGTAATGAGATTAATATTTAATGAAATACAAAATAATTGTCAATGCTATAAACCCTAGAAATAGCGCAACGGCTTATTTCCTGCTAACCACCAACAAATCCCTTGAAATCCTATCCCTGAGAATCGACAGCAAATCCTTTCAATCGTCTTCTTCCGCGATTGATGGAAGTATCAAATTTCACTACTCTGTCAGGGCGGCCTGGGATTATCCGACCAACCTTTATCAACAATGTAAGCACACACATATCCTATTTTCTCTACAAATCCATTTTCTCCTAAGTTAATGATTTCACTATGAAGTTTCGGTGGCTGTTTATCTTAGTTGTTACTATGGAATTTGCTGGAGTTTCTTGAGATCGTAGCAGCTTCTACTACTGTCTGCAACATCAATTTCTAGTTTTTGATCATGTAGCATCTTGACTTCTAGATTTTTGACTTTAAACATGATGCAAAGCTCGAAGAATAGGAGAAGAGTTTGACTAGTATGATAAAACTTTATACCCTTATTCTTGTAAAGGAACTACGCTTTGATCTGATTTTGGATCTAGTATTTGTCATATAGAAAAATTACCATTTGAAAGGTTTCTAGAGAAGTCAAAGTGTTATGCTTCTTCCTAATTTGTATCACGTATCTTTTTATATATTTATCTGATGATGAGATTAAGATGTAGTACAAATAATATTACTTCAAAAACAACCTTCTTTGAGATACTCATCCATTGTGCTCCTTTATTGCCAGATCTTGAGTCCTCCTATGGGATACCCTTCAAACATAAATGAGACAATACATAATTTTCTGATTTAAACTCATGCCAACTCAACTTGGGTGATCCTTCCTTAAATACATAGTACCTTCTTGACCTTGGAATGTAAATAGATTTAACATGAAAAGTTAAAATCTACCTTCTTTTAGGGAAAAGAGGAAACTGTTTTCTACTTTATTCAAGACCAATAGAAGTTGTGACTTGTGTGACATATGTGAGATTTGTTGTTCTGTTTCAGCACTTACATGATTATAATTTCATAGGGCTAATTGGCTAAATGCAAGAAATAGCAACATAGTTTTATTTATTTGTGTATTATAGCATCCTACTTTCTTTTACTTCTATTACTACATTATACTTTCATTTTTTTATTAGGTATCGTACTTTGGAAAAAACTACTCAATTATAGCATTGCACTTTCTTTTTGTTTTATTAAGACATTATACTTTAGACAATCTTAACCCAATTGTAGCAATGAAATTGATTTGAACATGGATGCTTATGATATAAGAAATTAATCAATAGAAGTACGTTTCTATTTCTTCTAATATCATAATGTGCATGCTGTTAGCCTTTTTGTTATTTGTAGATGTATGTTCGCTGATTTTTAGACACGTATATGATCACCTTTGTTCCATAATATATATCTAATGCTAGTCCTTTTAATTCTTAGGTGAGTTGGTGTAATAACAAGGATTTTAGTAGCATACCCTGTTCTTGTGTAAGTGGTTTTGGGGAAAAAGATAAACTTTCCTTGCAGTCTTCTTGGAAGCAATACAAATTGGTTGCAATCTGGAAACCTAAAAGAGAAATGAAGCTCAAACATTTTTCTGGTTCTCATTTCAATCAGCAAAAGGGAATTCCTAGTAAGCGTTCTTTACTTTTTACCTTCTCTCAGAAAAAGAAAAAGAAAAAAAAAAAAACATTTTGCCTTGTCTTGTATTGTACTGTCATGTCATGTCATGTCCTGTGTTCTGCATCTGTCTAATTTCATACTTGTTCAGTGCAGTACCTTTGAGACACGCATCTCCACATTTCCCAAAACCATGTCAAGTGAAAAGAGAAGATTCGGATAAAACCCTAAGCAGCGAAAGCATCATATACGATGAACAAACCCTAGAACAACAACTCCAAATCGCCATTCGCGATGAAAACTACACCCAAGCCGCCAAAATCCGAGACAACCTTAAACTCCTCCAAGAAGACAGCAAAACCGCTGTCTTAGCCGCCAATTCCCGATTCTATAACTCATTCAGAAACGGTGATTTAGCCGCCATGCAAGAACTATGGTCAAAAAACGAAAACGTGTGTGTGGTGCATCCGGGTGTTAGTGGGATTTCGGGGTATGAACTTGTGATGGGAAGTTGGGAATTTGTGTGGGCAGATTATGAGTTTCCATTATCGATTGATGTGAAGGATGTGCAAGTTTTTGTGAAAGGTGAGATGGGGTATGTTACTTGTGTTGAAATGGTTAGAACAACGGGTAAAAGTTGGGGAAGACAGTTTGCGACTAATGTGTTTGAGAAGATTGACGGGAGGTGGTGTATGTGTGTTCATCATGCTTCTCATGTTGATTTGTGAAGGTTTAGTGAGTGTTGTGAGTGAATTTGAGCATAGTTTAAGTTGAGAATAAGTTGGAAAAATTAATCATCTAAATGATGCTTCATGTGTATTTTTGGTATAAAAAAGGTTATGTAATGTAATGAATGATTTTGTTAAATTTTGTGGTTTATATCTTAGACTATAATAATGCATGTGTAAAATGATTGCAAATGGTTTTGTAACTTTTTGGTTTTGAAATTTGTTTGGATGGTTGATTACAACTTAGAAGTGACATTTGTTGAAGTTAAAGCTTTTGTATGGAATGATCGATTTAATTATTTGGAATGATCGATTTAATTATTTAACATAACTTTTTTGAAAACTTTCATTGATATGGATTATTTGTATATGGTGGGATCATGGACTGTAACTTCACCACTAAGTAGTTCTCATCATCATCAAGATGGGCTATGTTATCTTCAATTAATCATCAAGATGTTCATCTATTTCATCCAAAAACTCATATTGATTTTCACAAAGGGTTATAGGAAATAAGTTCGTTACACATTTAAAGGTTGCAACTATGACCATTTCCCTTTCGTAATGCATGGGCATATTTTTAAAAGCACCTCATGATCGAACTCCAATTCATAATTAGGATCATCATTATTTAATTTCCCCCCCTTCTCCCTTACCTTGATTCTTGATGCCATCTCCTGCTTCGATGTCAAGACCCTAACGTGCTTATGGTTTGAGAGAGTTTATATTTCGTTTAAACTTTCCCCTTATTGTCCGAATGTAAGAGCAAGTTTATCTTTTGAAATTTGTATTCTAACATATACACACACAGATATATACTTTTGTCAAATAAAATGGTATTTATATGCGGAAAGTTTAGCTTTTGACTTTTGGATTCTAACATATACACACATATACTTTTGTCAAATAAAGTGGTATTTATATGCTTTCAAATGACAGCCCATATCAAAAACCGAAATTCCTCAAGTATAAAATCTATTGGGTCGATGACTACGTCTAATTTATGATTTTGCAAATTGTTCTGCGCCAGAGAATAAATTTTCACAAACTGATGTACTTTCGCATAATTCATTTTACAAAAAAAATGGTCATATTTTATGATAGTATGACTAAAAAAGAGTCATTTTATGAATAATACCAATCAGAAAATGTTAACAAATCCACCGATTCCTAGAAACGAAACAACAGACTGAAAGTTTTGGCCTGAAAAATCTTTAAGAAATAGCCAACGAACAAGAGGGGAAGTGAAAAGGAGATGTGAATATAATTGTCAACAATACATACATCATAATTAAACATCATGGCCTCCAGTAGAATAAACATTATCATCATCATCAATATTCAATCATCATCATCATATCATCATCGTCATCATCCTCTTGAGGTTTTAACGTTTTTTTCAAACCCTTTTTGCCCTTAAAAACAATACTAATTTTAAGAAAAGAGATATAGGGTTATAGGGTTATTACTTGGCCATCATAACCTTAACGAACTCCTCGTAGTTGATTTGGCCATCACCATCAACATCAGCTTCCCTGATCATCTCATCGACTTCTTCATCAGTAAGCTTTTCCCCAAGATTCGTCATCACATGACGCAGCTCCGCAGCAGAAATGAAGCCGTTCTGATCCTTGTCAAAAACTCTGAACGCCTCCTTCAGTTCTTCCTCGGAATCTGTGTCCTTCATCTTCCTCGCCATCAGATTTAGAAACTCCGGGAAATCAATTGTTCCGTTTCCGTCAGCATCAACTTCGTTTATCATGTCCTGGAGTTCAGCCTCCGTCGGATTCTGCCCTAGGGATCTCATCACAGTTCCGAGCTCCTTTGTGGTGATGCAACCTATATATTCATGCCAGTTTTCAAATCAATTTTCGAGTTCGTCTAAATAATTGAAGGATTTTTGTTTTTATTATTCTATTCCAGAACAAAATCATTGAATATATGCAACCGATTATACAAGAAAACACGGAATTCCCTGTTCGGGATGTACGGACAAGGCATTTGCCCCATTAAGAAATGATATATAATCATCAGAATATCAGATCAACTATTAATTAAAAGAATCTAGATAGGCTAACGATGATTACTCAATTCAATCTCGATATGTATTGCTCAGTTATCTTTTTGTTTTTCTTTCTAATTTTGTCAATACATCGACGATTCAAATCACAACCTATCCAGAAAAAGCAATTTCGAATTGTTTAAGAAATTCAAAAGGCAAATCGTGATCTAAATCAGATGAACACAAACTCTCTCTCTCTCTCAAAAAAAAAAAAAAAAAAAATGAAATCTATATAAAGCTTATCAGAAACTATCAATAGGATTCTATGGAGAAACACCATTAAGAACACAAATCAATAACAAAACAGTCACACAAGGGAAGACGTAACATACCGTCGCCATCCTTGTCAAATAGGCTGAAGGCTTCCTTGAACTCAGAGATCTGATCATCGGTGAGCTGCTCCGCCATTTGTTGGTTGTTTGGGAGGTGGAGAAGTGGGAAGTAGAGAGAGAAAAATCAAAAATGGGGGAATGAAATGGAAAAAAGAATGGAGTTTGGCTTTAGCGTTATATACCAGCAAATGGGATATTAGTGGTGTTCCTTGATTTCCTTTGGCTTTTGCATCCGGACGTGATCGGTTTATCAAATTCGTTACATCCGCCTTCATCGCCCTGCCCTCGTCTCCCATCTCTTTTTACAAAACAACTAACAATTCATTTGATTATTAAATTTTAAATAATTGATACATAGATATTCACAAAAAACATATCAAATCTTATTGCGGAATATAGGAAAATGATTAAATTTTTAGGATTTGCAATTTGCTAAGTTACCATTTCCAAAATGTTATGTTGTGGGACTAAAAATATATTTGACTGGAAGTAGAGATGAACAAATATCATTTTCAATTTACTTTTAATGGTTCGGTTTTTCTAAACATGAAAAAAAAATATGAGTTTTTTTTAAAGACCGGTTTCGGTCCAATTTTTCTTTTCCTTTTCGTTCATGTTCAAGTCAGTAGTAAGTGTTAGGGCCTGTTTGATACGCAGCTGATTGGGTCCGGTCAGCACTTTTGGCTGACTCGGTCCAGTCAGCCTGTTTGATAAAGGGGCTAATCCTTTCAGACCCAGTCCCTTGTTCTGATTCGGTCCTAGGTAATTGGCTGATTCGGTCCATGGTAAAAAGGAAGCTGACCGGAACATTTCCTCACTTTACCCCTGATTCTTTTTACGCTACATCGTGAGGACGTGAACAACAATCCCACCGTTTCTCTATCTCCTGCTTCTGCTTCTGTCTTCATCGAGTTTGCAACTCCCTTCTGCCATCGTCGACGCCTTCTTCATCATGAATCTTATTTGTCGGGGACTTCTTCAATCGCTGGTAAGCTCTGACGTTTTTAATCTTCTTCTTTAATCAGTTCATGAAATCGGTTTCACTAAATCGTTTTTGAAATCTATATACATAGTGTGATAGGTAAGCATCTCCATCAATAGCAGGTTTTCATAATTTTTATGTGTGAAATTCTGATGAATATATGTCTGAATTTAGGATCGATTTTTGCTCCTTTTTGTTGTTTGGTTTTTGCTGTCAATTGTTGTTGTGAAAATCAGTTGATACACTTGTTTATTGTTGCTCTGTTTCCACCATTTCCAGTGCCACATTAATGGAAGAGATAAAAAAAAATTGTTCAACTCTTTGAATTTCCACCAAGATAGATTCCATGTGACTCTTTAATTCACATGTAAGGAAATATAAAGATTTGGTATTATGATTAAATAAATCTTGTATCATATTGCACTATGTTATGTTGTTCGAACTTGCTCAACAGATTAACCATTCACAGATTTCATGATATATATTCTATATATGTTAATCTCTATCTCTCAAGTGGTGCGAATTGAAACTTGAATGGACCCAAAAAGGTTGAACCAGGAGAATCGTATGAACATAGAAATGGCCTTGCAATTTTTTATATTAATATATATTGTTATTCTTGTTAAAAAGATTTTTATTGTTGATTTTAAACTTTTATTTTTATCAGGGAGAAGAGTTGAGAATGATTCAAATGAAGGTGAAATATTGAATTGAAAGTCAAAGTTGGTGTTCCAAATTGCTTTATAATTTGATTAAAACAAATAATTCATGTTTTTTTTTATTATGTTCACTTTGCGTATGTACATGTATCATCAAAGTTCATTGCTTTTATTGGAATCATGAATAAAATTCTTCATTATTTTTGGCACTATAAAGAAATTTCCATCAAAGGATAATATGGTTATTTTGCATCATTCATCACAACCGGTCAGAGATATAATCAAACAGCATGGTTTCAGTCAGACGTGGACTCGGTCAGAAGTTCTAACCCAATCAGCACTAACTCAGTCAGCACTAACTCGGTCAGCAACTATCAAACGACCCTTAGTTTTTTCAAGATTCTAAAAGGCACGCCATGGTGTAGCCGTTATGAAAACGTTTAAGACGGGTTTGTTAAGCGTGACGACCAAATAACGTGTCAAGGTGTACCTTATTGCGTTATGACGTGAGTTTTTTCAAGACGCAGGATTTCTTTTTTTTATCGGACTTAAAACAATTGACTTTTTTTGTTAATTTTTTCATATTAAATGATAATATAACACTTCTAAAACATGATATATTTGATATAATTCTATAATTATATGATTTATTTGTTTTAATGTATATAAAATTATCACGCTTTGAAAAACGTCATGGCTCACCAAGGCTCACCATAACATAGGTTTGACCTTGCTAACAAGTCACGTCGCACGCCATTTAGAACCTTGGTTTTTTTTCATCGTGAATGAATTTTCTTTTACATAAAACAAATTGTTAATATTTTTATGTAATATATTTTTTTCATAATACCTACAAGAACATATTTCTTTTTTAATTTTATATTACTTACAATTTCGAAGTGCAAATATAGTTTCAAAAGTGAAATATATATAATTCTTAGACGTTGTTTGGTTCACAAAGTGTTTGTAAATGAATTGGAATTGGAAAATGAATTTGTTTGAATCAAATTCCATATACTATTTGGTTGACAAAATATTGAATTAAAATTAATTTCAGATTATGTTTGGTTGGCAGGAAATGGAATTGTAATTCATGTAAAATGACAGAATTGCCCACTTTTGTCTGTTTTAATTTAGTTTACTTTGTTTTTTTTATCTTAGATGTATAGATATATTATATAACCTATAAAATAGTAAAAGCTTATTTTATTAATTGAGCATTCATGTATGTGGCAGTGGTAGGTGGTTGTGGTGGGGATGGTGATGGTGACGATAGTAGGTGGTGGTGGTGGGTGGTAGTTGCGGTGATGGTAGGGATGTTGGCGGTGGAGGGTGGAGGGTGGTGGGTGGTGATGGCGGTGGCAAGGGTTGTATATAGTGATGACGATGACAATAAGTGGTGGCGATGCTAGGTGGTGGTGGTGGTGTGGGTTGATAGTGGTGGTGAGTGATAGTGGTGGCGTTAGCGGTGGTGGTAGGTGGGTGGTGGTAGCGGTAGCGGTATGTGGGTGATGGTGGTGGCGGTGGCGGTGACGGTAGTGGGGGTAGTTGGTGTTAGTGCTGGTGGGTGGTGGCATCGGTGACAGTGGTGGTGGTGGCTGTAGGTGGTGATGGTGGTGACAGTGATTGTAAGTGGTGACGATTGCGGTGGTAGGTGGTGGTGGCGTTGCTGGTAACGGTGGTGGCGGTAACAGGTGATGGAGGTAGTGGTGGCGATGGTGGTGGTGGTGGTGACGGTGGTGGTGGTGACGGTGATAGGTGGTGGTGGCGATGACGGTGGCAGTGGTAAATGGTGGTGGTGTTGGCAATGGCGGTAGTGGTGGTAGGTGGTAGTGGAGGTGGAGGCGGTGACGATGATATGTGGTGGTGGTGGTCCTGATCGTGGTTGTGGTGATGGTAGTGGCGATAGAGGTGGTGGTGGTGGTGGTGGTGATGGTGGTGGTGAGGTGCGTGATGGTGGTATAGAATTATTTCCATCATCTTCTTGAAAAACAATGTTTTCTCTTATTTGATAGAAAGTTTTTTCATTTAGAATTCCAATTTTATCATACAAAGTTGAACCAAACACTGGAATATGGTGGAATTTGATCCATTTTCCTCCGAATTCCATTCAATTCCAGCAAACCAAACGCACCCTTAATATTCGATTCTTCAATCTTTCGGATATTTTAAATATTCAATCTTCAATGTTTGATAATTACTCTTCTTCAATAATATATATAAAAGACATAATCAAATGACTTGCTAGAATACAATAATAAATATCAAGTATTTCTACTTTTATTAATAAAAAAGTAATGTGAGAATATTACTACTATTTATTTAATTAGTTGTTGAAGACTTGGACACATATCACTCGTTTGTTTGTTGGTAACCAATAGTGAATTTGTAAGATAACAAGAGTTACTAAATATATTTGTTGTTGGCAACTAATTGCAAGAATATAGATGAAAGTGAGATGGTTAGAACTTTAAAAGAAAATATTGTTATATAAATTACAAGAAAAAATCATTAAAGAACATTCATTAAATTTCAGTTTTCACTGCATGATTCATTTGCGCTTATACAATTTGAAGAATGTTTATTAAATAATTTAATCAGTTTTAAAAACATTGACAAGTGAGAGAAGCATGTATAATGTGTTTTTATCAATTAATTCATAGTGGTAGCTTTCATAGACAATCAATCCATTCATTATGTTTACCTATAAATTTGCATGTTTACCCAAAAAGAAAGACATATCACATGGTTGATTTTAATCTATAATATAAAATTATACACTAATTGATGGTAGTTTTAAACCGGTTTTAGTCTTTAACTAGTTTAGGACTGAAACTGATTTCAGTTTCAAACTTATTTCAATATGATTTAAATAGGTACTTACACCGAAAGAAGAATTATTTAAGAACTAGATGTCCGGTCTAGGACTAGGATTGGTTATAATCACTAAAATCCTTTTTAGGATCGATTTTAGGCCGGTCTAGGACCAATTTCAATTTTTGACATGATGAGTTTTAAATTGTTCCGAATTTTGATATTTCATACAACCTTTTCGGAAAATACATTTCAGATGTATTAGCATAGATTGCGCCTAAAGTGTTTTGGCTTGATATTTCATATACTAATATTTTAAAATCGCATTCATGTGTAACGTCTCAAAATGATAATAATTTTATTTCATTTATAGTTCATTCAAAACATTCATTAATTGTTCGGAATTCATACAAATCATAGTGTTAAATCATCATAGTATAAATTATTTCATGCGAAACCGTGAGGGGACGATGTTGTGCTATCATGTCAGACACATTTCCTTTGGAACTGAAAGTACCTGAAACCATAAACAAAATCTGTAAGCATAATGCTTAGTGAGTTCCTGTAACGCCCGTGTTTCTGGGCTAAACATTAATGATGATGTAATAATCTAGGTCAACCATTGTAACTTGTTTTAAAGTAATAAACATGAATTACTTGAATATTATGTGAATTATGTGCTTTTGTGTGCTTATTACTTGTTTATAATAATATAATAAATAAAGGATAAAAATAAGCGTCAACAATAAAATGTTAGATAAATCTGATATCTATGAAGAAAGTTGTAGTGGTCGTGACAAGGATTCCAGAGATATAAAGAACACCGAAATCTGAGTTATAACTAAGAAGTTATGACATGTCGAAGTTTCGCGACAAAACCGGCATGACACCGGGAATCGTAAAAAGTGAGTTTACGATAAAGTACTTTTTAGCCTTAGGGGTCTAAAGGAAAGTTGTATAGTACGTCTCCACCTACGCGTGGATATAAAGAACCTCAAAAACGGAACTCGTATGCAAAAGTTATGACCTTCCGAAGATACAGCTGTCTGAGAGCATGATACGCGTCAGATTCCCTAATCTGACTGGACTCACGACGTGAGCGTAGATTCTCACGACGTGAGGAGTCAAATCGTTACTTTTCAAGCCCAGAATGCAGCTGGCAAGTCTACGGAGTGATAGGTCAAAAGCTCACAACGTGAGCATCAATTCTCACGACGTGAGGAGTCAAATGGTCACTTTTCAAGCCTAGAATGCAGCTGGCAAGTCTACAGAGTGATAGGTCAAAGGTCAAAAGCTCATGAGCATTAGAAGAAAGCCCCGGAGCGCCCGAAGACTTCGAGAAAAAAAAAGAGTTTTTCAGTTTGAAACTCTGTCTGCGCGGAGCCTGGTTTTCAAGCAAACTTCTCAATTTCGTCAAAGAAGATTATTTTAAGAAAGCGAAGTGCTGTCCGAATCACTCCTTATCAGGTGAGTGTATAGTCACTTTCATCTTACACATATATATGAAGTATTTTAGATAAATTACATGCTATGTGTATAAATATACGTTGTCTGTTTACCTGAGATGTTTGCTGGATGAAAGATCTGAACTTTCTCCTTCAGATCTAGATTTTTCCTCCGGATCTAAACTTTTTCTTTTTAGATCTAAGACTTTTCTTCAGATCTGAATGGTATATGTATTTTTTTGTCAGATCTAACCCTTTTCTTTCAGATCTGAACTGTTTCCTTCAGATCTAGACTTTCTCACTGCAGATCTGAACTTTCCAGATCTAAACCTGATATATGGATGATTTATACTTGAGATCTATGCTGTATGAAACAGAAAAACTTCGTTTTCATATCTGAGTTGTATGTGTTTTATATCTAAAAATATATTCGGTAAAACATGGGTAGATGAAATAGTTGGTGTGTGATGAAATAAAATGATGAGAGGCCTCGATGTTGACGTTGAACCAATCATCTAGCGGAGTATGTGTAACACCATAAATTTCCAAACAAAATTTTAATTTTAAAATCATATAATTCTCATAACGCATTTCACAAAATCTCATTTATTTAGTTTACAAAACGCATCTCCATAATTGATTGATTAATAATCCAAGATCCTCAAAACATAACTCTTTCTCTGGTGTGTACAATCGATCTGTTGCCTTCCCGCGATCCTGAGAAAAACCTGAAACACATAACACATAACACGGTAAGCACGAAGCTTAGTGAGTTCCCCAAAATACCACATACAACACATTAGCCACTCGAGGCTATAACTCTGTAAGACCCTTCGGTCAATGTGTCTCAGTGGGACCCTCCAGTCCCACAACTCTGATGGACCCTCCGGTCCTAACTCTGTGGACCCTCCGATCCTAACTCTGTGAACTCTGAATACCACATAGCATAAATCACACAGACATAATGCAGTAATATCACAATACTCAAATAAACACATAAGACCCTCTGCTCACACATAAATACCAGTCTAGGTAAAGTATAGTGAAAAGACTCACCTCGGATGATGAACAGCCCCTATAAACGCTGTTGCTACGCACCGACCTCTAACTCTGAGCCAAAACCATAATTAACCCAATTAGGAACTAAGTCCAGACTCTCACTCATTAGGTTTAAAGGAAGACCACTAACCAGCCCATTAATAGCCTAAAACCCATTGGGCCCACCAAGGCCCAATAATAAATGGGCTCACCCGAGGCCCATTCTCAAAACTAAATGGCAAGCCCAACTCAAGGGCCCAAGCATGAATATATATATATATATATATATATATATATATATATATATATATATATATATATATATATATATATAGAAGTAAGTTCAAATAAAAACAGTAAATAGTGTGAGAACGTAAAAACACTATGTTTATGTTATTATTCTGTAATGAATTTTGTATATGTGTATTGTTGAAGTAATTCTAATATAAATATTAACTTTCGATTAGTCATATATTCATTACAGTGTTATTATTCTATTATAAACTTATGTATGTGCATTTTTGTAGTAAATACTAATTTTAATTTTACCCTTTGACTATTCATTTATTCTTTGCTGAATAATGACATAAAATTGTCGATACAAAATTCATTGCAGAATAATAACATAAAAAAGTGTTTTTACGTTTTCACACTATTTACTGTTTTTATTTGAACTGTCCCCTATATATATATATATATATATATATATATATATATATATATATATATCCTCTGGTCCAATACTCTATTACAACAAGCCCAAACTCCAGGCCCAACACTCAAGGCCCAAAATGTGACTTTGTAACGACGTAAAATTTAAAACAAAATTTTCATTTTTCAACATAATAAAACTCATATAATATTCTCAAATCTCATGTATCAGATGTCATCATAATAAAACATATCCCAGAATCTCAACACATAATCTCCTGCCAGTGTGTATAAATCATGCCGACGCCTTCCTGCGATCCTCACTGGTACCTGAAACACATATCACATAACACGGTAAGCATAAATGCTTAGTGAGTTCCCCAAAATACCACATACAACACATAAGCCACTCGAGGCTATAACTCGGTATGACCCTCCGATTAATGTGTCTCAGCAGGACCCTCCAGTCCCGTAGCTCGTTGGACCCTCCAGTCCGGTCTAGCTCGTTGGACCCTCCGGTCCGGTCTAAATCGTTGGACCCTCCGGTCCTGTCTATATAACACATAGCATACATATATCACAATGCACATAAACTCAAACATACTCATAACACATAAGACCCTCCGGTCTGCACATAGTTACCACTCTAGGTAATGTATAGTGAGAAGACTCACCTCGGGTAATCTCGGAAAGTCTCGAAATCGAATCACTGATCTAGCCTCCGCCTAATCACATAAAGTAATTATCTCTAATTAATACGACTCTCAAAGGCCAGACTAGTCCCTCCCTATATTCTCTCAGAAGGGGAAAAGACCATTTTACCCCTCCAATGGTCCAATGTCCAAATGTTGACCAAACCCTAAAAGTCAACCCCAGTCAACGGTCCAACTTTGACCAGACTCGTTGAGTGCACTCGGGTGACTCGGCGAGTCCATGTGTGTCCTCTGAATCCTCCTAAGGCCTCACTCGACTCGTCGAGTTAACCTTTCTCTCGACGTGTTACCACTGATCACGAATCGTGGTGCAACACGATCCGACTCGTTGAGTCCTCTCATGGACTCGGCGAGTTTCTTCCATGAGAATGCTCAAACGAACTTCTGAGGTCAAATCTGTTTCTCTAACTTATAGATCTGACCTTCTAATACCCAAAAGTCACGTAAAGGTCTGAACTTTACGTTCATGCATCGCACATAAGGCTCTATTTGATGAAATAGCTCTAAACATTGAGTCCTAAGCTCAATATCCTCATGTAACACCATAAAGCTTGGTTGTTGGGACACTCTGGACCTCTCAAGGTCCAGATCTAAAGTCTATTCCTCAATGGGACTTAACATGCTCCATATTCCAACTAAAGAAAGGGTAAAGAAACCCTAGATTTGAGAGATCTACTATATACACGAAAATAGGCATGGATTCATACCTCAACAGCAACCTTTGATAAAATAATGGTGGATCTGAGCTCCTCGATCAGCCTAGCTTGAATCCCCTCTCTCCTTCTTGCAAGAATGCACTAAAGGTGATGCAATTAGCTCCTTCCCTCACTCTCTATGCTCTCTGGTTCGTTAGGGTTTCTCAGGTGGGTGTGTGGCCGCAATGAGGGCCATAAGGACCCTTAAATAGGGCACATGCCCGAAGATTTAGGGTTTTTGTCCACAGCGCGGACTCGTCGAGTCCATTCATTAATCCTAGTCAGCAGTCGCGATCCTACTCGACGAGTTTAGGCGTCAACTCGTCGAGTCCCTCTCCTTGACTCAAAAATAAATACTCAATTATGATACCTGGAAATCCGGATGTTACAATTCTCCCCCACTAGAATCAGACTTCGCCCTCGAAGTCTCGCTCTGCAAACAACTCTGGATGCTGCCCGCCATCTCCGTCTCCAGCTCCCAAGTCAGCTCGGACCCTCTCCGATGTTGCCACTGGACCTGAACCAGGGGCACCTCTTTGTTCCTCAGAACCTTGATCTTCCGATCCAAGATCGCGATCGGCCTCTCAATGTAGTTCAGACTCGCGTCCACCTGAATATCCCCTAGCGGCACAACCGCCGTCTCATCGGCTATACACTTCCTCAACTGGGATACATGGAAGGTATCATGGATCTGACTCAACTCCTCGGGTAGCTCCAGACGATATGCTACCTTTCCCACCCTTGTGGTCAACCTGAACGGACCAATGTATCGGGGCCCCAGCTTGCCCCTCTTCCTGAATCGGATCACTCCTTTCCAAGGAGATACCTTCAGGAGTACGAAATCTCCAACCTGGAACTCGAGCTCGGATCGCCGCCTATCCGCATAACTCTTCTGACGGCTCTGGGCTGTCAGTAACCTCTGTCTGACCTGTTGTATCTGCTCAGTCGTCTTAAGCACTATCTCAGTGCTACCCATCACTCGCTGCCCTACCTCTCCCCAACAGATGGGGGTCCGACACCTCCTTCCATATAAAAGCTCAAAGGGAGGCATACCAATACTCGAATGGTGGTTGTTGTTGTAAGAAAACTCAGCCAGAGGTAGGTATGTGTCCCAACTTCCACCAAAGTCCATAACACATGCCCGAAGCATGTCCTCGAATGTCTGAATCGTCCGCTCACTCTGTCCATCCGTCTGTGGGTGGTACGCAGTACTGAAGTGCAATCTCGTACCCAACTCCTCATGGAACTTCTTCCAGAACCTGGAAGTGAAAACGCACATCTCGGTCTGACACAATCGAGATCGGCACTCCATGCCGCGACACCACCTCTCTCACATATGTCTCTTCCAGTCTCTCCGCAGAAGAGCTCTCACTGTAGCAAGGAAGTGAGCGCTTTTCGTCAGCCGGTCCACAATCACCGAAATTGCATCAACACCCCTCGCGGTCCTCGACAATTTGGTGATAAAATCCATAGAAATCTGTTCCCACTTCCACTGGGGAACCTCTAATGGCTGCAACTTGCCATGCGGACGCTGGTGCTCGGCCTTAACCCGGCGACAGGTCAAGCACCTCTCTAGTACCCATGCAACATCCCTCTTCATGCAGGGCCACCAGTAGTCTCTCTTCAGGTCCAAATACATCTTAGTGGCCCCGGGATGGATCGAAAATCTCGATCTATGCGCCTCCTCCAACAGAGTGCTACGTTCCCCGCCCGTATACGACACCCAAATCCGACCACGAAAGGTCATGAGCCCTCGGCTATCCGTCACAAACTCGGACACCTATCCAATCACCCGCTCCCTTTTGCGGTTCTCCGGTCTCACAGCCTCTACCTGGGCCTCTCGAATAGTATCCAACACCGGAGCATCACCGTCATCCTCATACATATGTCTCGAATCGGGGCACTCTCCGCCCTGCGGCTCAGAGCATCGGCTACCACATTAGCCTTGCCCGGGTGGTACAGGATTTCACAGTCATAATCCTTTACCACATCCAACCATCTCCTCTGGCGCATATTCAGGTTGGGCTGATCCATCAGATACTTCAAACTCTTATGGTCCGTGTATATGGTACACCGAACCCCATACAAATAATGGCGTCATATCTTGAGGGCGAACACCACTGCCCCCAATTGCAAATCGTGGGTGGGATACCTCGTCTCATGAGGCTTCAGCTGCCTCGACGCGTATGCTATCACGTGCCCTCTCTGCATAAGCACCGCACCCAACCCTGATATGGACGCATCGCAATACACCACAAAATCCTCCATTCCCTCCGGAAGGGCTAACACTGGGGCTTCGCATAGTCTCTGGCGAAGGGTCTCAAACGAGGTCTGCTGCTCTGGACCCCAAGAAAAAGCAACGCCCTTCCGGGTCAATCTGGTGAGGGGAACGACAATCTTGGAGAAATCCCGGATAAATCTCCGATAGTAGCCAGCCAACCCCAGAAAACTCCTGATCTCGGTGGGGGATCTCGGCACCTCCCAACTCATCACAGCCTCAATCTTGGCTGGGTCGACCAATATCCCATTCTGATTAACGCGATGTCCCAAGAACTGGACCTCTCGTAACCAGAAATCACACTTGGAGAATTTGGCATAAAGCCTCTCCGATCTCAATATTCCGAGGATCTCCCTCAGGTGCTCCTCATGCTGCTCTCGGGTCTTCGAATACACTAGAATGTCGTCGATGAACACAATCACCGATCGATCCAACATCGGCCTGCATACTCGGTTCATGAGGTCCATGAACGCCGCTGGTGCATTGGTGAACCCAAAAGGCATCACCACGAACTCGTAATGCCCATAACGAGTCCTGAACACCGTGTTCTGGATATCCTCGTCACGCAGCCTCATCTGGTGATACCGAGACCTCAAATCTATATTGGAAAACCAAGACGCACCCTGCAATTGATCGAACAGATCATCGATCCTCGGAAATGGATAACGGTTCTTGACCGTTAACCTTTTCAACTCCCGGTAATCAATGCACATCCGGTGTGAACCATCCTTTTTCTTGACAAAAAGGATCGGTGCTCCCCACGGCGAGCTACTTGGTCGGATGAATCCCTTCCCCAACAGCTCCTGAAGCTGTGAGGATAACTCCTGCATCTCCGGTGGCGCAAGGCGATAGGGTGCCTTGGAAATAGGTGCCGTCCCCGGAATCAAATCGATGCGAAACTCCACTTGCCTCTCAGGAGGCACACCCGACAACTCTTCGGGGAAAACATCCGGAAACTCTCGCACTATTGGTACCTCACCGACAGAACTCGGCCTCTCTGCGGCAACTCGTGTATCCACCACATAGGCTACAAACCCCCTACAACCCTGTTGTAGACTCTGTCTCGCTCTGGTAGCCGAACAAAATGCTGACCCAGACCGGGTACCCTCGCCATACACCGTAAGTACTCCCCCACTAGGGTCTCGTATGGTCACCAACTGACGCTCGCAGTCGATAACAGCTCCAAATCGGCTCAACCAGTCCATGCCCACGATGACATAGACATCCCCATCGCAATCGGTACCAGATCTATTGGGAACTCAACACTGAAAATCTCGAGTACACATCCTTGAATCACATCAATAGCATAGACCGCTCGCTCGTCGTCTATAGAAACTCGTAGAGGTCGACTCAACGCCTCTCACCGGATACTGATGTGCTGGCTAAACGCTACGGACACGAAAGATCGACTCGCACCCGAGTCAAATAACACTAAAGCAGGTACAGAACTCACAAGAAAAGTACCTATGCATACCACAGTATAAGCACAATGTCTCAACTCAGTATAAGTAAATAAAAGAATACATACCAGCCACGACATCAGGCGCTGCGCGGACCTCCTCCGCTGTCAACTGAAAGGCTCTCCCGCGAGCCTTTGGTGCCTCGGCCTTCGCTGGCCGGGCCTCGGTAGCTCTAGCAGCAGGTGCAGATCCCTATGCTGATCCCTGAAGTAGCTGTGGGCACTCGGCCTTCCGATGGCCCGTCTGGTTGTAGTGAAAGCAAACCGAAAATCCCTTGGGGCAATCCCTTGCGATATGCCCCTCCTTCCCACACTTGTAGCACACACCCGCTCTGCATGTCCCATCATGAGTCTTTCCGCACTTCCCACAAGTGCGACCCTTCTGGCCTCCAGACCTCAAATCAGCGGGCTTTGCACGCTTCGCTGCCGGTTGAGATTGAACCGGCCGCCTATCCCTCCTCTGAGACTCGGCCTCCTCCCTGGCCTGAGTCTCCAGCTCAATCTCCCTCTTCCGAGCATTTGCCTGAAGGTCGGCAAATGTCCGGTACGTCGAGTTCGCCACGAACTCACGAATGTCTCTCCTCAGTATGCTCAGATATCGACCCATACGTGCCTGCTCGGTAGACACATGCTCATGGCAAAACAACGCCCTCTCATGAAACATCCGTGTAATCACAGTCACGAACTCCGTCCCCTGCTTGAGGGACAAGAACTCCTGGGCTAGACGTTCCCTCTCCACCGGGGGAACATACTCATCTCGGAACATGGTGGTGAACCTCTCCCAGGTCACCGCTGTAATCTCTGCTGGAGTGAAGTCAGCCGTCACAAACTTCCACCAATCCTTCGCCCCCAAGCGAAGCTGGTTCAGCGCGAACCGTACTCTCAGATGCTCCGGACAAGAACAGGTGTAGAAGCATCCCTCAATGTCAGAGATCCACCTCATCATGGCTATCGGATCCTGAGTCCCATCAAACTCTGGTGGCTTCGTGTTGCTGAACTCTCGGTACAGCAGCGAGTCACCCCCCTGTGGCCTGGCAGCGGCGACGGCTGTGGTGGCTGCAGCAACAACAGCCTCGGTAAGAGAAGCATACCGCTCGTCAAACGTCTCAATCAAAGTGTTCTTGATAGACCCAAACATCTCAGGAATCTCAGCTCGTATAGCTGCGGCCACCTCCTCGTGAATCAGCCTATGGATCTCCTCATCATTGGTACCACTGCCTCCTGGGTTGTGGCGCATCCTAACCATGATATCTCTGAAATACAACACAAAAGAATCAGAGACTCGCTCGAGTATACTCGCACTTGATACTCAACATTACTTTCTCTTTAGTACCCTAAGGATTCTTACTTGGACTGCTCACCGATCCGGTGTTTCCAGTAGTACGGGCCCTATACTACCTTCCACAACGTATCGGTATTCACCCCAAGTCCTCCTCCTAGGATCCCAGATCACAAGTACTCTATATCTCACTAAACTCAGGCTACCCTCCAGTAGACCACTCGAAGGCTCCTCGCTGCTACCTACTCACTCTCGAAGTATCTCATAGTAGCAGTAATCTCTTAGGCTAAGGCATCACAAATCAGGCCACTCTAGTCCTAGATATGAATACCTAGCCTACTCTAGCATGCATAGCATATCACATAGCATCTCATAACACATAATGTAAGGGTATTTTGGGAAATCACCATTCGGGCGCTGGCTGATCGTACACACTGTTCCGTTCTGCTTGTCTCAAAATCTCTTACTCTTTTCGAAAAATTGTTTATTTTATGAAAAATTTTATTCAAATCCTCAGTTTGAGTTCAGACACGCCCGAAGGTGCATCCGAATCCCTCAAACCAAGGCTCTGATACCAACTTGTAACGACGTAAATTTTAAAACAAAATTTTCATTTTTCAACATAATAAAACTCATATAATATTCTCAAATCTCATGTATCAAATGTCATCATAATAAAACATATCCCACAATCTCAACACATAATCTCCTGCCAGTGTGTACAAATCATGCCGGCGCCTTCCCGCGATCCTCGCTGGTACCTGAAACACATATCACATAACACGGTAAGCATAAATGCTTAGTGAGTTCCCCAAAATACCACATACAACACATAAGCCACTCGAGGCTATAACACGGTATGACCCTCCGGTCAATGTGTCTCAGCGGGACCCTCCAGTCCCGTAGCTCGTTGGACCCTCCAGTCCGGTCTAGCTCGTTGGACCCTCCAGTCCGGTCTAGCTCGTTGGACCCTCCGGTCCGGTCTAAATCGTTGGACCCTCCGGTCCGGTCTATATAACACATAGCATACATATATCACAATGCACACAAACTCAAACATACACATAACACATAAGACCCTCCGGTCTGCACATAGTTACCACTCTAGGTAATGTATAGTGAGAAGACTCACCTCGGGTAATCTCGGAAAGTCTCGAAATCGAATCACTGATCTAGCCTCCGCCTAATCACATAAAGTAATTATCTCTAATTAATACGACTCTCAAAGGCCAGACTAGTCCCTCCCTATATTCTCTCAGAAGGGGAAAAGACCATTTTACCCCTCCAATGGTCCAATGTCCAAATGTTGACCAAACCCTAAAAGTCAACCCCAGTCAACGGTCCAACTTTGACCAGACTCGTCGAGTGCACTCGGGTGACTCGGCGAGTCCATGCGTGTCCTCTGAATCCTCCTAAGGCCTCACTCGACTCGTCGAGTTAACCTTTCTCTCGACGTGTTACCACTGATCACGAATCGTGGTGCAACACGATCCGACTCGTTGAGTCCTCTCATGGACTCGACGAGTTTCTTCCATGAGAATGCTCAAACAAACTTCTGAGGTCAAATCTGTTTCTCTAACTTATAGATCTGACCTTCTAACACCCAAAAGTCACGTAAAGGTCTAAACTTTACGTTCATGCATCGCACATAAGGCTCTATTTGATGAAATAGCTCTAAGCATGGAGTCCTAAGCTTAATATCCTCATGTAACAGCATAAAGCTTGGTTGTTGGGACACTCTGGACCTCTCAAGGTCCAGATCTAAAGTCTATTCCTCAATGGGACTTAACATGCTCCATATTCCAACTAAAGAAAGGGTAAAGAAACCCTAGATTTGAGAGATCTACTATATACACGAAAATAGGCATGGATTCATACCTCAACAGCAACCTTTGATAAAATAATGGTGGATCTGAGCTCCTCGATCAGCCTAGCTTGAATCCCCTCTCTCCTTCTTGCAAGAATGCACTAAAGGTGATGCAATTAGCTCCTTCCCTCACTCTCTATGCTCTCTGGTTCGTTAGGGTTTCTCAGGTGGGTGTGTGGCCGTAATGAGGGCCATAAGGACCCTTAAATAAGGCACATGCCCGAAGATTTAGGGTTTTTGTCCACAACGCGGACTCGTCGAGTCGACTCGCCGACTCATCGATTCGACTCGCCGACTCATCGAGTCGATTCATTAATCCTAGTCAGCAGTCGCGATCCTACTCGATGAGTTTAGGCGTCAACTCGTCGAGTCCCTCTCCTTGACTCAAAAATAAATACTCAATTATGATACCTGAAAATCCGGATGTTACAGACTTAGCCCAAAAGTCCATAGTAAGGTTATGCGGTGCGTACCTCCCTTGGTATGCTCAGCGTACTCACAATCCAGATTTGGCCATCGGGGACACTGGGGCAGTACGCGGGGCGTACAGGAATTACGCTCAGCGTACTCCCCAGATTCACACTTTCTACTCATTTGGTCTTAATGAGTTAAGACATTAACTTAAATCCCAGATCTGGACTCCCTAATGGCTCTTACTCCATAAAGTTAGTGACTTTAAGCCTTTGCATGGCTGGAAAGGTCACAAACACCCAAAACACTTACTCCCTTATCTCAAAAAGCTCATAACACATGCATGGCTTGATTCCAACGACCAAGATTGGATTTTTATGACATTACACCACTAATATACTTAAAAGGGGTTGGTCCTAGTCTCTGGAACTCAAGATCTCATAAAGTCTCCACCTTTTTGGAACAAAACCCTAAAAGTCTCATCTATGATGCACATAACAAAAGAGTGGTAAAGTTTGAAGCTTTATACCTCTATATGAAGCTCCCAACTCAGATTTGCTCAGATCCAAGAGCTTGGACTCCCACTCCTTCTTCTCTAAATATTTCTATTCTCTTCAAGAACACACAAACACTCTCAAAGGCTCAGAAATGCACTCACTAGCTCTAAAACAAGGGTTAGGGCACACTTAGGGTTTGATGTCTGAGAATTGTGGCCAGAAATGAGGCCATCATATCCTTTATATAGGCGACTCACCCTAAATTAGGGTTTTCACTCTGGGCCTAGTACGCCCAGCGTACCCTCTGGTATGCACAGCGTACTAGGTGGCTCTGCTTAAAACTCACGCACATGAGTACGCTAAGCGTACACATATGTACGCCCAGCGTACTCACCTGTCACCTTTCTCCAATAAGGGACTTATCCTGCCACAACTTTAAACTTTCATCGCTTCCTCGATATAACCCCGATTCCCATGAACCTCAAACCCATGGAAAGGTGACAAGATACCCTAAGCTTCTAGCAACTCGTCGCAACCCCGAGACTTCCTCATGCCCGGTTGCAACCCACGAACCCTAATCACGGACACTTAGAAACAGGATGTTACAATTCTCCTCCACTTGAATCAGATTTCGCCCTCGAAATCATTCCTTGTCAACACATAAAACGAACCCAAACCCGAGAAGCACCACCAAAGGTCCTCATATCATACAACAATCACTTCCAAAGACACCCGATCCCAACAGGGACTCCCGACCCGAAGAAGGACAGACCCAACTGCCAATGCGGTACTCGATATGACTCTCCAGCACTTGAAAACTCTAAGAACACTCTTCCAACTTTGATTCTCTAATCGATCCCGATCGCAACTCAAAAGGAACGGAAACGTCATAATCCCGTAAGGACCCACCGCCTGAAAAGCTATCAGAACTCATGGGAAAGAAAGAACCCCAAAACTCAAACACAAGAAAAGATCATGCTCGCTTGGAAGTATCCTCGGATATCTATAAACATACACCCCAACTTTTCTCTTGATTATCCCCTTCAACACTAAGCATCAGGTCAGCTCCCGACCCAAAAGATGAACCTCCAAAGGTTACTCATTGCAAACCAAAAACGTCTCACTGACTTCCTTCTCACGATAACTATCTCGGCTCATCTCGACACGCAAGTCACGAAGTTCGCTTTACCCCAAGCGAATGCTACAACTCATCTGGAATCGTCTCACCTCCGACCTCTGTCGTCAACCACCCATTGGTTCCATACGTCTCACGGGTTCTTCCCATACCGACGAAACTGACTCACTCTGGTCTAAGAGATCTGATGGAGAACAATACTTCTCAAAATGAACCCATCTACGAATCTGAAACCTCATCTCGCCTACTCAACACACGAACGAATCCAGACTCAAGCTCGAGAGTCTGATTCAACAGCAAAATTGGAACCACTCAATTCCAATCTGGTACTCAACTCATGACCCAAGATTCATGAATTTAAGAACACACCATCTCTCCAATTCCTTCCGATTACAATAATCCCTTCTCATCCTGGGATATAACAATTCTCGACCGCTACGGAGACCCCAGTCTCGCCTCTAGTTCGACACTCAAGTTCCCGAAGACTCAGGTGGTAAGGCTGCACAAGCCTAAGGACTCTTCTGCGTCATACTCAGACTAGTGAGTACTACAGCTCCCGGCGAAATAGTATTCACCCTTATCGACTACTGAGTGCTACGGTCTCCCCCGTAGTCTTGCGACACTCTATCACTGACTCGAGTATGCTACGGCTCCCCGCAGTATCACAACACTCTCTCTTTAACCAGTGAATACTACGGCCCCCCGCAGTATCACGACACTCCCTTGCTGACTAGTGAATACCACGGCTCCCCGCAGTATCACGACACTTCTTTCTCTGACTCACGTATGTTGCGGCTCTCCGCAGTCACACGATACCCTTTCTCTCATTGACTCATGGATGCTACGGCTCCACGTAGTCTTACAACACTCTCTTACTCACTGAATCACCATGGGCTCACTCCATGGTTTTTCCCCGTTAATCCTGAGTGATTATCCCCACTCGGATCCACTCGCTCTCTTATCACCACATAATCTCATAATCAAGTCATCACTACACTGAGTTCACCAACTCATGCTCTACAACCCAACATAGATAAGTGCACACCCCCACTCAGTTTATGCACCACCACTCCTGATGTAAGTTCTCGTAGGCAAGGCACTTTTCTCAGCACATATACGCCCTTAGACAGTCCCACTCTGACGACAATTAACTGCTGGGTTCCAACTGGAACAATAAAATCTCTCGGGTACCTCGGTACACCATCACAACATCTCACGATCTCTTGCCTCAACCACTGATCTTCCACTTATGTAACTTGAAACCTCGAAATATTCTCATCTCGCAAATTGAAACACGAAAGAAATCGTCAACGACTGAAAACATGATGGCGAAAATCCAAAACTCCATCCTCTACTGATCACCATCCATACGTAACTACTCATATCGACTCTGCAGTTGGTTGGCAAATCAACTGTTGCCCTTCCTGGAGTATAAATCACAATCTATACCGATACCCACAAATCTCAGCAATTGCACCCTGAAATCAGCGACCCAACTGCCTTGAACTCAACATTTACAAACCTTGCACCTCGCTTCATCCACCAATAACCCAAATTTCATGTGTCCGCACCGCAGATCTTCATAGCCAGCTCTCTAACAGTACCTGAACAAATCTCTGATCCTCTTAATAAAATACCCAGTCCTCCCCCACTCAGGGTTCGAACCATCACCAATTGGCATACCCACAGTCTGCTCCACAGACTGTTTCACCGGGTACATCACACTTAACTCTTGGAACGTACCACGTATTCACATCAATGATCTTCCCGTTAGAAACCAATCAACTCAAAATATCCCGTAACTCAGACAAAAATCTCAAAATCCTCTCGACGTGACTTCCTCTAGTCATCTCGAAGCCTCAGACCGACACACCGCTGGATACCCCAACTGTTCCGAAATAATCCTGACTCTCGGTCCGGGAATAATGCACTATCACACACCTCGTCTCTGACTCCTCGACCATCCTCCCAATATGGGAATCATCATCAAAGCACGAGACCTCACTCTCACGACCGATACACAACATATCGATGAGGGCCACTGCCCCAGTATACTCCTCTTGATCACTTGGAACCGCTACTAAAAACATGCCCGACTCGTCTAAGGCATCTCTTTGTCCTCATCTCAGTCTCCACTAATAGTTCTCTCGTGGCATAAGGAATACCTCGCAGCAAATATATTGCCCAAATACTCTGGTGAAAAGGTTGCAACCCTATGCTACCCCACGGGGTTTACCTCCAACTCTGAAACCAGAAAATTTTATCTCCTTTGCTTATCCCAGAAACGGAGACAACGCAACTATTGTCACAGAAGGTGACGTCTCATCTATCGGTCGATTGCTCAACTCAGACCGCGATCCTCCAATAAGCATCACCTCTACTCATCCTAGAGTCTTGCGACTCCAACTGGCATCTCACCAATAAATCTCCCGGAAACTAACACGATTTCCCTCTCAAGGTAGGCTCCATTAAAACTCGCTCGACATGGCCCTCGGGCCCCACACGCTATCACATCAGATCTCAGCCTAATCAATCACAATGGGATAACTGGTAAAACCAGGAGCACTAACCGCCACAAATCATGGTACTCGAACCATGTGCTCACCTCTCAATCTGCTACGAATCATGGTACTCGAACCATGTTATCTCTCTTCTCAATCTGCTACTTAGAACCCCTGGAATTCTCCCTGTTTCGAGTATGGGTCCTCTGCTTTCAGTAGTATGGGCCGATACCACCTGCCACATCTACCCATACTTTCCACATGGATTTTCCCAGATTTCCTAAGTATCAGCTCAACCTTCCCGATCACCAATCCCATTATACCTTGTCGCTCTCCAGCGAATACTCTCCTCTATCAGTGTACTCATCTGACTAAGGGGTCTCCCTAGGCTCTTCCTAGGTTCTCATACTTCTCTGCCATCAGCTGTTGAAGAACTCCTTATGATGCCAGTCATCTACCTCCTGAATATCGTCATATTCATTTAGTAGCTGACTCCCATCATCAAGAGTCCCACAAAGCATGAAGCAAGCAGCATTCGGGCATCAAATAATCTCTACCAACATGTAAAACCACTATATGTTACAACTCCACTTGCTCTACTCGCACTCAAAAGGTGTCACCGAACTCTACCCCTTGCGGGTATCTAACTACTCTCTCAGTAGGCTCCTCCGATGCTCATCTAGGTATCTCTCCTAGATTACTCCTCTACTCAAAGCTCTCTCTCTCTAAAAGATTCCTGCTGGATACTCTTACTCTGCACATACTCAAAGAACATCACAAATACCAAAGTTCCTAGGCTAAGGCATCACAAATCAGGCAACACTAGCCCTAAGATATGAAACACCTAGCCTATCTTCTAGCATGCATCACTATTATCTCAATAATAACTCATAACACAAATAAGAAAACAAATAAGAAAGGGTATTTTGGGAAATCACTGTTTGGGCTCTGGCTGATTGTACACACTGCTCCTTCTCGTTTTTCTCTTAGAAACTCTTGCTCGTTTTAGAAAAATCATTTCTTTTGGAAATTTTTCTCAATTCCTCAGTTTGAGTCCAGATATACCCGAAGGTGCATCCGAATCCCTAAAACCAAGGCTCTTATACAAACTTGTAACACCGTAAATTTCCAAACAAAATTTTAATTTTAAAATCATATAATTCTCATAACGCATTTCACAAAATCTCATTTATTTAGTTTACAAAACGCATCTCCATAATTGATTGATTAATAATCCAGGATCCTCAAAACATAACTCTTTCTCTGGTGTGTACAATCGATCCGTTGCCTTCCCGCGATCCTGAGAAAAACCTGAAACACATAACACATAACACGGTAAGCGTGAAGCTTAGTGAGTTCCCCAAAATACCACATACAACACATTAGCCACTCGAGGCTATAACTCTGTAAGACCCTCCGGTCAATGTGTCTCAATGGGACCCTCCAGTCCCACAACTCTGATGGACCCTCCGGTCCTAACTCTGTGGACCCTCCGATCCTAACTCTGTGAACTCTAAATACCACATAGCATAAATCACACAGACATAATGCAGTAATATCACAATACTCAAATAAACACATAAGACCCTCTGCTCACACATAGATACCAGTTTAGGTAAAGTATAGTGAGAAGACTCACCTTGGATGATGAACAGCCCCTATAAACGCTGTTGCTACACACCGACCTCTAACTCTGAGCCAAAACCATAATTAACCCAATTAGGAACTAAGTCCAGACTCTCACTCATTAGGTTTAAAGGAAGACCACTAACCAGCCCATTAATAGCCTAAAACCCATTGGGCCCACCAAGGCCCAATAATAAATGGGCTCACCCGAGGCCCATTCTCAAAACTAAATGGCAAGCCCAACTCAAGGGCCCAAGCACGAATATATATATATATATATATATATTGCAACAAGCCCAAACTCCAGGCCCAACACTTAAGGCCCAAAATGCGACTTAGCCAAAAAGTCCACAGTGAGGTTACGCGGGGCGTACCTCCCTTGGTACGCTCAACGTACTCACAATCCATATTTGGCCATCGGGGACACTGGGGTAGTACGCGGGGCGTACATGAATTACGCTCAATGTACTCCCCAGATTCACACTTTCTACTCATTTGGTCTTAATCAGTTAAGAGATTAACTCAAATCCCAGATCTGGACTCCCTAATGGCTCTTACTCCATAAAGTCAGTGACTTTAAGCCTTTGCATGGCTGGAAAGGTCACAAACACCCAAAACACTCACTCCCTTATCTCAAAAAGCTCATAACACATGCATGGCTTGATTCCAACGGCCAAGATTGGATTTTTATGACATTACACCACTAATATACTCAAAAGGGGTTGGTTCTAGTCGCTGGAACTCAAGAACTCATAAAGTCTCCACCTTTTTGGGACAAAACCCTAAAAGTCTCATCTATGATGCACATAACAAAAGAGTGGTAAAGTTTGAAGCTTTATACCTCTATATGAAGCTCCCAACTCAGATTTGCTCAGATCCAAGAGCTTGGACTCCCACTCCTTCTTCTCCAAAGCTTTCTCTTCTCTTCAAGAACACACAAACACTCTCAAAGGCTCACAAATGCACTCACAAGCTCTAAAACGAGTGTTAGGGCACACTTAGGGTTTGATGTTTGAGAATGGTGGCCAGAAATGAGGCCATCATATCCTTTATATAGGGGGCTCACCCTAAATTAGGGTTTTCACTCTGGGCCTAGTACGCCCAGCTAGGGATGAGCATATGGACCGGGGAACCGGCCGGAACCGGTATCGGAACCGGAACCCGATGGAACCGGTCGGGCCGGGACTGGGACGTTATTTTTGTAGATTTTTAGAACCGAGAACCGGTAGGAACCGGAACCGATATAACCGGCAAAAACCGGTAGAACCGGCAAAAACCGGAACCGTATGATGCTATTTTTCGAGGACCGGTTCCAACATTTGAAGACACGACAAGAACCGGTAGGAACCGGGAACCGGTAGAACCGTCAGGCCGGTTCGGTTCTTGATTTCGGCCGAAGCCGGTTCCTGGGTCGGGTCCGGTTCGGGCCGGTTCCAGCCGGTGCGGTCCTTTTGCTCATCCCTACGCCCAGCGTACTAGGTGACTCTGCTTAAAACTCACGCACATGAGTACGCTAAGCGTACACATATGTACGCCCATCGTACTTAGATGTCACCTTTCTCCAATAAGGGACTTATCCTGCCACAACTTCAAAATTCCATCGCTTCCTCGATATAACCCTGATTCCCATGAACCTCAAACCCACAGAAAGGTGACGAGATGCCCTAAGCTTCTAGCAACTCGTCGCAACCCCGAGACCTCCTCATGCCCGGTTGCAGCCCACGAACCCTAATCACAGACACTCCAAAACAAGATGTTACAGTATGGATGACGACCACAAACCTTTCTAGGAAGTCCAGTGGAACGTTAGCAAGCTCGCAACCTGTAGGTGTTTGTGAACAATGTGTTCACGGGTGTACTCCATTCCCCCTATGGTTGCCTTACGGACACTTATGGCTGAGGAATCCCCTTAGCAGTAGTGTCCATCCCGATGAAATTCCTTAGGATAGGTCCCTTATAATATATGCTTTAGGGACGTAAGGTGAGGATAACAGAAATAGGTAATCGGGTTTAATGATTGTTGAAAATAATAAACTTATTTATTGTGGGTTGAAAACCATATATGCTCACCAGGCTCCCCAGCCTGACCCACTCAGTTTCTTGTATTACAGGTAGTGGCAAAAGCATAGTTGGATGATCTAACGAGAGATTATGGATTTTAGGCTAGTAGAAAATAAATAGAATGTTGTAAAGCCTATGTTGTTTTGAGGCCAAACTTTGTTTTGTGGCCTATGATGTTTTTGGTTTATGCTTATGATCTGTATCGATGATGACATCCCAAGTTTTGTAATGTAATGAAAATACATTTCTTTAAGAAATGCTTTGATAAATTTTATCACATTTTGTTTTGGGAACAAATTCCGCAACACTTTTCTTTGAAAGATTACTCTGATTTTATTTTAAAAGCATAAACGAAATCGGTCTTTTATGGCCGTAAAAATGGAGATGTCACAGTTCCCAAGTACCAAAAACCACACATGCAAGAAGATAAATGCTATGTGGCAAATCATAGTCTTTCCGTTCATTGCCAAGGGCCAAATCACGGTCTTCCATATAAATGTCAGGGGTCGAATCCTAGTCTTTCATATAACTGTGAGGGGCCAGATCCTGATCTTTCATACAAATATCAAGGGCCAAATCCTGGTCTTCCATATAATCATTACATAACATTTAAAATTCTACACCACAAACAATAGGCCGACATTGGTGCCTTCGACCCATGGATCTAGTGAGGAAACTCACCTCAACTGCTGAAAATCCCAGATAAACGCACTGGCCGCTGGACTGGAGAAATCCCCGTGCTAACTAAACAATCGAGTCCCAATTAATAATTGAGACATAACCCAAACTAGAAACCTACAACACTTGCCTAATGTCCAAGGTAAAATGGGCCAAACTAGTCTTTAAAGCCCAATAAAATCCTAGGCCCAAACCCAAGGATCATCCAAGGTCCAAAATGAGTCCATCATCTAAAATGGCCCAACAGCAAGAAAGTCCATGGTCCAGCCCAAGTAGCAAGCCCAACAATTAAGGACCAAAACACACCCCAAATTGGACTGGACCGTACGCTCGGCGTATCGATTGGTGCGTGCAGCGTACTTGGCCGAAGTGGGAGGATCGCGGCTGGGATGCAGTACGTGCCACGTACAGGGAGTTACGTACGACGTACGCACCCCTCATGCAACCCATGCAAAAATGTATTAAATCCTTAAGACTCAACGACCAAAACTTAGATCTGAACCCACTAAGACCTCTAAGGCCATAAAGTTGCAAACTTTATGCCTGCATGGCTACAAGAAGCCCAACACTAAAAATGTAGCCTATTTCACCATTTTCTACACTCTAACTCTTGGATGGGGACAAATCAAGGTCCAAGCTTGCATCTTTATGACTTGAGATCCCTTAAAACGTCTGAAAAGACACCTTGAAGGCTCAGGAGTACCTCATACTCATCAAGCCCTAAACTCTGGGGAGAAAAACGATGAAAACAAGCCTTAACTAAGATCTAAAGAAACACAAGCCAAGTTTGGAGCTTTATACCTCCAAATGGTGCAAAATGAAGAGGAGATGTTGGATCCAAAGTCTTGAGGGAAAAACTTTCTCCTTGAAGATCCTTCTTCCCAACCAAGGAAGTACACAATCACTCCAAAAAGCTTAAAATGAACTAGGGTTTGTAAAGAGTGTTGATCTTGGGATGGACGCTGATGAAGGGGAAGGTCTTAGGGCCACAATGGGATGGAGGCTGAAAAATAAAGACACTGGACTTGACTTACCGTTTTAGTTCTTTTGATCTTTAGATATTGTTCTTGTCTTTTTGAATGACACTATGACAACCTTGAAGTTTTGAGTCTTTTGAACAATCAAGTGCAGATCAACAATGGAGAATCAGAGGATATAGAAAGAAATACACAGAGAAGCCGAATGCACTTATTTTTCAAAGAATGGAGAATCAATCAAAGAACATAGAAGGAAGAGAAGAAGAAGTAGAAGTGAAGATTGAAGAATAGAAGGTATTTTTTTAGACCCGGTTCAAGAATCGAGAATGAGAAGAGAAGGAAGAACAGTCGCTTTCAATTAATCAATTTGGTTGTTGATTTTTGTAGCATACGTAGGTTAACCTAGAAAATATAAGGAATCGTGATTTCTATTTTGTTGAAATATCTTAGGTCAAGTGGGGCCCTCTGGAAGTGGGGGCCCTAAGCTAGGGCTTAATTATCACTAAGGTAGAGTCGGCCTTGCCGGTGATCTTTATAGCAAGCACCCTCTTAATGGGAATACTTGGTAAACATGTTCTTAATGGTTGACATGGATGGAAACCATCAAATCATCCCCTAGCCTACAAAGTGGGAATCTAATTTGCTATCTTTTCTAAATGCCTAATTAGTAACAGTTGTATCAAGATCAATATGGTTCAATATGTCATTCTCCACATGTAGTCAAATCATTCAATTTTTTTGTGATAATGATGACATTAAATAATTTTTCAAAAACTTAACTTTAAAAAACTTCTATTTACAAATTGAGAGGTCAATAAGAGTCTCTATGCAATGTAAACATTCCAAATAACAACCTGGAGTATTGAAAACTTCTTAATTTCAATAACAAACAGCATCTTATTCGGTAAATTCATTTGCAACAACTGCAATTCAGAAAACAAATCATTTGAATCTACATCAACCCTATGGTCAAGAGAAAATGTAGTTGTAAACTTAATACACAGCATTTTATACTATTAGATTTGGAAGTAGGGTTGGGAGTTTAAGGACTATCAATCTTTCCCTATCGGCTATTTATTATAAAGGTACAATGGTGGAGAGTGGAGACTTAAAGAAAACAAGGCTATTTGTTATAAGATTATTCGAGCTATTAAAAATAATGAAGAGAAGTATTCCGCTTTTAAAGTCTTCAATTGCAAATTGGGGATCTGGCGCAATATGGTAAAAATCGAGAAAGAGCTGTCAAAACTCATAATGACACAAGTCGAAAAATCTAAAACTAGAGCTGCCGGAGTCAAACTTGACCAGATTTCAACTCGTAGCCTCTATGCTAGATTCGACTCATGATGTTTATTGATCCAAAGTATGTATGGAAGTACTACAACAAAAAGACAGGCATGGGACAAGCCAGACTGTGCAGTCTTTAGAGTTCATTTGCTATATCTGCCAATGATGAGTACGTTCCCACGACCATGCAAACGATGCCCAACACCATAATACAAATGCTCAAACCAATCTACAAACATTTTAACAACCCTCATTGTCAATTTCGAAGAACAAGGATAGAAGTACAAAATCTTTTGATTAAATGATCGAGATTATGTCTTATAACTTACCTGCGTAGTCGTGGCCTTACTCCCACTGATCATCAAAAAGCATAGAGATGGCAATATGAGAGACTGCACCAAAAACACGTATGAGCCATGAGAAGAGATAAAAGGAAACGAACAAGGATATGAAATGCTAAACTCGAAATTGCATGCTTACCACCAAAATACATAAGACTGAACCCATCAAAGCCATCACAAGACCTGTATTCAAGAAACAAAATCATTTGTATCATTCAATGTGGTTGTGAAATTATTGAAAAGACACTGTAATTTAATTGATCGATACCGAAGAAGGGAATAGATAACGCAATGCAGACAGAGGATGCAACAAGTGCAATCCGTAGAGTAATAAAACACCAATTGCTACGTGCAACTTTAGCAGGAAACAGCTCTTCGATGGCACTTGCCAAAGGGTTCATCAACAGGGCATACGTATGAAATGTTAAGGAGCGACTGTTAAATAGTTTGCATAATCCTCTTGTGGTATCAAAATCCATTTCAAATATGAATTTTATAAAACTTCCATTGTAGACCTTAAAGAAATGACATGAGGGATTGGTACAGGAATCAAAATTTTACGTTTCTTTAATTATAAGTTATATTATATCACAAAAAGGATATTTCGTGACCGGATTGATAATCTGTAAATATGTAAAAGTAGTTAAAATCTATAGTCGAAAGTAAAATCATGAAAATAAACCAACCAATGAACACTTACTACAGTCAACAAAGCAACTTTTGAAGCAACTGCATCCTCAGGCATGTTCAATGTTATCTGGGACAACGATTGTTCTCCAAACATGAGAAAACCCGCAATTGCAACACTCCCATACATCAGAAGACACAAAATAAAGCTGCAAAAGAATCGATAGTGGAAGGTTGATCAAGAGTTAGTTATGATATATCATAGCCAGTAATGAAACATCACTCATCAGGTTCTTGAGAAGTTTTTCACGTTTTTCTCAAGTAGTACTTAGATTGATATTGAAATTAAAGTGTCTCACCATATTATCATTGCCTTTGTAAACTTAGTTTTATCTGCCATTGACTGGTATATATTTGGGAACACACAATGTCCAGAAAAGCAAAATCCATAAATACCAAGTGCGAAAGCAATGCCACCCAATTTTATAGGTGGACCTCTTTCATTAAAGCCCACGTTCACTGTACCCAGCCAAAACACACAGATGATGACCATAAGAGTAGCCACAACACCAGTAGCTGCATGCAAATCGATAGAAGATTGTATACTCTTAATTCAACAACGGGAGAGCTGAAATATATACACCATTAATGATGATAAACTTTACCTGAAAATAATGAGATCACTCGGGGGTTTTTTACTAAAAGCGTGGATCCCATAACGACAGCAGAAAGAACTGCAAACATGTGAACCGGGTCCGTATTGATGCTACCCCATTGCAGCGATACACCAGGGAACAAACTAGTGAGATTGTCTCCTTCCAATATAATGAACTCCACACAATATGCCTAAATTTTAATGGCCAAAATCAACGCTATGAGGTTTGAGCTATAAAATAAGCAATCATGGACGACTAAGAAATAGTTTACTTACATAGAGTGACGTGTACAAAATGATCTGCACGAAAAGAATTGAGTGGATTAATCAGTATCGAATTGAAACTATTACTTAACAATACATAGAGTGGTTAACTTTTCAAACCAATCTTGCTTGGATTTACGTTGCAAAGAGATCATCTTTCTTATAAGTTACAAAGATGCAACAAATACACTATTGTCGACATAAGTTAGTGATCTTAGACACCAAGTGAAGTATTTTTTTTTTAATTAAGGCTTGAAAAGTCAATCACGTACGTATGAAATAAATTAAACTTACTGCTATTGTAAGGCGTCCGTATTTCCCAAATGCAGCTTCTCCAATATCGGGATATGTTTGAATGGTGTCTTTACTCTCGAAGCAAAGTTTCATGAGATAAGCGGTGTAGCAACATATTGCTGCAAAAAGGAGTAGGATTCCTACGCCAGCCCAGCCAGCGGTAGCTATTGTATTTGGCATAGAAAGAACTCCAACTCCAACCATCACATTCACCGCTGATACAACAAATATACCAGTAAAAGTTGATTAATAGAATGATAAACAAACACATGATCATAAGATGTTATATATGATCTATATATATATCGACTGAATTAAAGAAAATGATGATGAGATTTTCTCACAATTGAAAACAGTCTGAGTGACGCTACATCCAAAGGCAATGGGAAGCTCATCGATTAGTTGATCAGGCAAAGAACCCTTTCCTGACCATGTTGATATCTTTCTTGAAATCCTATCTACATCCTCTTTGCTAAAAACCTTTGAACATTCTATCAGCAACTTAGACTTTATATTATCACCAAAATTAGCAGTACTGCTATCAATCCCCGGTTCATACATTGAATATATAGAACCCGATGGGCGTCTAAGGAATGCCACACTTGGTGTTGCTGAAATTGAGTACGAATCAAGTGTATACCTGCAATAATGATATATTGTGGGTATAAGACTTCAAAAAACTAAACAAATTAACTCATTTTTTTCAATTTCTTTTTTTTGAATATCAGTAAATTAAGAACCCAAGCAAACAGTACAATAATTTTCTCAAGGTTGAACCCTAATTTTATTGCAACCCATCATAAAACATAGGCTTATCATTTCTACATGGCATTGTGTTGGAGATTATTAACAAAATAAATAAATGTAAATCCCAAAACAACAGGCATATATAAACGTCAAGAAAAAACCAAAACTGAAGCATATGAACGCAATAGATGAAACTGAAACTAACTTGTAACTCTGTGGCCATTGACCAGTAGCTTGAGAAAACGACGATCTACGACTGGAAACATCATCGGTGTCATCATCATCACTGTTATTTGCTTCTATATCATCATTATCGTTGTCATCATAATCGTCTTCGATCGCGAAATAATCTGTGTCCTTCGCTTTACCTGCCATCTTCTCAATCAGAATTTAATTAAATTCCAAAAGGCGTTACGCGATACCCAGATCAGAAGTCATAAAAATTCTCTATCTTTTTCGATCTACTAATACCATGGATCAAAGATGTAGGCTAATTCACGGATACATTTATGTAAATGTACGTGTCAGGATCTTGATGCGTCCTCATATGCATCTACTCGACCATGAGACTTGTCTGTCATAATCGCGTAGACGTGATGCGAGTTGCGAAAAGAAAGGAGGAGAGAGATGATGAATCGACAGACAGTTGTCGAAGTATGATGTTTGTTTACAGATGAATAGGTAACATGGAAGTTCCATGGACAACGACCGACGCGGATAATGGGTTTGAATGGGGAGGTGGATTTGTCTTTTCGTTACCCATTTTGTCATACCGAATAAGATTGGGTTATATTATAAAAAAATGGAAACTCTTTTGTACTTGACATTTGACATGGGTCTCATTGGTTCATCTAATTTAATACTTTATCTTTGATCACATGCCATGCGTATGTGAAAAGAAAAATATGACAGAATAGCAATCTTTTGGAATATGAAAATTGAAAAATATGATTTTGAGAAATACAAAAGATATTGTTATAAATAGTTAGTCAGTTGAAGGTTGAGACATGGATCAACTGATGATTAATTTTCAATCTTTATCAAATCTTTCAATACTACTTGTTATTTGATGATATGTATAAATACTATTAGATATATAAAATAAAATGAAAACACATAATTTGAATTTTTGAATATACTTATGATCAAATTCTCTAATCAAAATAATTAAACAAATGCAAATAATATTTATGTTGATCAAGATATATATTTTTTTGAACAACCAATTCCTATAAAAAAAAACTAGCAAAACGCTAAAGGAGGAACCAATTACAGAGAGTCGAAGGGGATTTTGCAACCACTGGGTCTAAGAGATACTACTTGTACTACATCTATTCGAAAGCAAATTAAAAGAATGAATGACAATACTTTCAAAAATATTAGTTTTCCTTATGATGTGCGTTTGAAACAACATACTATTCCTATAAGATAAAATAACCCAATTTGTGGTGATAAAAATTACTTCAATCGCTCTTCGTTTCGATCATCTCAATGCAATGCTATCAACCCAACTCATAATCTCAAAGACATTCACAAACAAAGGAAAAAAGAAGATTAAGCCACTTAACCACTTTGTTTCAAATTTCTTTGGCTATTTCACAAACAAGAAACACATGGCTATTGTTTTAGTAAAAAATAATTTAAATAGAATCTAACCAAATTGTATGAGAGGCTGTGATGTTCGTGATAAATCAAGTAAGAAATGATAATCAAAGTGACTTACAAGGAAAGCTCTTGATCCTTGATAGGATCTCCGACATAAAACCTTGGGAGGTGATGATGATCACATGCCTTGATGATTTTATTGATATCAAATGTTGAATATAGAGATGAATGTGTAAATGTAAGTACAAGTATCGTGAATTAGCTCAGTGTCTCCCTAGTGTGCTAATTACATGTGTTATTTATAGTCTAATGTTAATAACAAGAAGTCCGATAATTCCGGGATCCTCCAGAATCAGCATATGAACGTTATTTGATTTGGTATTCCGAGTCTTTTGCCTGGTTGAGATGACTCTCCGTTAAGAATGGGTCTTGTGTTGACTCGTTCTGCACACATGAGATAAATAAAGAAAATATAGTTGTTACAAGTGTTAGAAATATTAGTGGTAATAGTCAGGATCCCGGGATATGTTTAAGGATCCTGAAGTTTCAGGAATATTTGAGGATCTTGAATATGAGTCAAGGATCCTGCCCCTAACAATTGCCCCCAAATTATACCTGCGAAATATAACCGTTAGTGTTTTAAATATTTAGAGGTATAAGTTTTAAATAAAAATTGAAGTAAGAATTTCCAACGGATGGGTAATTTGAACCTTAATGGGTAGATTTCTAGTCGTTGGGAAGGGTCAAATCACCTTTTTACCTCTCACTGATTCCTATATAAGTAAGATATGGAGCTTCTTCGATTTCATCTTACTCTTATCCTTTCTTCCAGAAGTTCATCGAACATCATTGAAGGTAGTATTTTTATTCGTTTTGTCCTTCTTCCTTCTTAGTTTTCTTTTTATTAAGAATGGCCAAGAAAGGCTCTCGTTCTCGTGCACACATCATAACTATACCTGATGATGATTTTGTTGATCAGAAGCTCATTTCCTATGAGGAAACTTGTACCTTCGATGATGATAGTATTGAAGTTTTGAGTTCGAGTGGAACTTTTCTCACTAGTACTGTCTTCAATCCTTTCGATGTTAAGATCCAACCTTATTTTATTTCTTCTGTTTGGGTTTGTTTTCATGAGTATCCTTTTACCTTAGGTCTTGTCTATCCCTTTTTCGGGGTCATTTCTGAATTTTTTGAAATCACCAAGATTTCATATATTCAAGCCATGCCAGCAGTTTGTACGATCCTTTATTGGACCGACAATCTGATTCGCTCCACCGGTCTCAAAATTGGTCTAAATAAATTAACTTATGTTTACGACCTTTCTACCTTTGGAAACTCTCGCTTTTGTTGAAAGTTAAAACCACCGGATCACCTCTTGTTCTAAAGTCCAAGCATAACGATGGTGCTTGGAAAGGAAGATATTTTTTCGTAAAACGTGACTCGATTCCTGGTGGAGATCTTCTACCTTAATCCTGGGTTAAAAAGGGTTCCTAATTTTCATAGCGAGGATCCCAATATTCCCACTTCTTATTTTGTTTAATTTTTTTTGCAGCTTTCAAGTTTGAGGAATTAGTTCCCCTGCTAAAGATACGGAGGATAGGATCAGAGACTTCCTTGCTCTGCCCGAAGCTATCAAGACATTCAAGATCGATTTTTCAAGTCATCAAGAAAGCTCAACCGCTATCATCCCTATGGCTACCGGTAGGGATACTTGAGTACCTTCAGCTTTAGTCTTTGAGAGATTATTAAGATTTCTTTGGTTTTCGTAGGATCTAAAGCAACGCATGCCAGTGCTCATTTCTCCCTTTCTGATCTTGATACGACTGTGTCAAGTGGCCAGATATTTGTGAAGAAAGAGAAAACTAACTCCTCCCTTGTCTCAAAAGGCCCATATTGACCTAACTATGAAAACTCTGGGATCCTGGGAGAGGAAAACTCATGAAGCTGTGAATCTAAACTTGGAAAATCTTGGAGCTGAGGATGCACTTCAGAGGCTGGTCTCCTTTTCTCAAGTTGTAGGTGTTAGTGTTGCTTTTCTTTCTTACGCTTTGCCTTTCACTCTTTTTAATGTAACTCTTGCTCTAGGTCTTTGATCGTGTCTCTATAGACTTGAGGATCCAGGCTGAGAAGGCTAAAGAAGCTTTAAGAGAACAAGAAAAAATATGGAAGGCGACCAACGAGGATCTCCTAAAACGAGTGGAACTCCTAAGCAAGGGGAAGGATGAGAAAGAGGAGGAGCACGATGCAGAGTTGGCGTAGGTGATCGCCAAAGTGAAAGCTAGCGTAGTCATGGCTGTTTGGGAGGCCAAGATCAAACTAGCTGAAGATGTGGCCAACGCTGGATCTTGGAAACTGGCTGGGTGGCGCACAACCCTCGCTGAATTAAAGGGCAAATCTGTCAAAATCGACGAGGATCCTGAGGGGAAACATCTGAAGTCGAATGAGGAGAAGAAGATCCCAGGCGATGATGACCAGGCTACGATCTAGGTCTGTTAGATAGGAATATTTTGCATGATTTTGTATAAAACGATGTTTGGTTCTTATGGAACCAATGTACCACTTCTTCGTTTATGTATGGTTGTGGTTTAGATTTCCATCTACATGGTTGACTTATATGCTTGTTATGATTGTAGATCTTATGAGGATCCTTATGCAATAGGATTCTAAAAAGTAAGAACTCTTAAGATCTAAATACCCTGAAATGGTTAGTAATCAACTTGGGATCTTAAAATAATTAAGATCTTAATCATTATGTAGGAAAAGTTAACTTTAAAGGATAGATAGAACCTGACTATCCTTAGGCTCTATGACCTTTAGACTTAGGAGAAGTCCTTTAGTATGATACGGGAAGATCCTTGCTTTAAGAATTCATAAGGGAGGATCCTTGATTGGCCCTGGCTCAGTGAAATTGGGAAGGATCCCTCCTTAGGAGTCAATTGGAAATAACTTCAACTTGGAAAATACCCGAGAAAAACTCTTGTGTGATAATGTTGTAACCCTTGCATATTTTTTGAGGAACACCCCAACTTTAGACAATCCGTTGGCGTCATAACTCTTAGAAAATCTCAGGAGAAAATCCCAACCTGAGATAACACGTCAGTATTACAATCCTTAGTAAATTACTGGAGAAATCCCAATCCAATGTAAAAGGTTAATGTTACAAATACCGGTAAATTACTGGGGAAAATCCCAATTCTTATGATAACATGCCAATGTTATAAATCTTAGGAAATTTTCTAGGGAAGATCACAACTTGAGATAACATGTCAATGTTATAAACCTTATGTGTTTCCTGGGGAAGATCCCAACTTGAGATAACATGTCAAAGTTATTAACCTTATATTCAAACTTTAGGATCTTAACTTATGTTCAGAAATAAGAGGGTTGCCAAGTCACTGAATCATGAAATGATCCCCTTATTCACATCCCATAGTTAGATATCGTGCATCCAAGCGAGGTGTAGCAACCTTAACTCGTATGAAAGAGGTAATTAGCTCTTTAAACCTTATAGGGGATTAAGTACCCTTATTTGTAGGAGATATGATCAGTCTCTATTTGTAGTTACTATGGTATTTGCGTATTGTCATCGTGAAGATCTTAGAATTTTGTAGCCATTGGGATCTTTGAATGCCAGGATCCTTAAATATCAAGATCCTTGGGTTCCTACGCATAGCAAACGTTAGCTTGGGGCGAGCGTTATCTTGGCTAACGCCCCTCTGATGATTTAAGTTAGTAATGGTTTTCAAGAGAGTAAATAATAACAATAATGAAAATAAAGGGTAAAAGGTAAAGAGTATGTGTACCTTGAGTAAGTTGGAAAATGGCTAATCTCACTTACATGAAATAAGCTTTAAGATGTATAGGATTCTAGGATCTTGGAAAGATATTTCCATCGAGGGTAGCTAGCCAATATGACCCCTTTCCTGCTTCAGCGTCCATGGGATACGGTCCTTCCCGTTTCGGTGCTAATTTACCTACACTGGGATCCTTGGTATTTTGGAATGCTTTCCTTAAGACCAAGTCTCCTATCTGGAATCTTCTGACTTTGATATTCTTGTTGTATGCTTTGGTGATGGGCAGCGATGCGGATCTTGGTAAGATCCCTGAGTTCATCGATAGTGTCAAGATCTTGGGTTAGGATCCTATCGTTGTTCTTTTGATCTTGAAATAGATATCTTGTCGTTGGGATCACCACTTCAGTGGGGAACATCGCTTCTGCTCCGAACACCAAAGAGTATGGAGTTTGGCTTGTGGCTAATTTGGAAGTGGTCCTATCTGCCCATAGGATGAAAGGAAGCTCTTCTGCCCATCTTATTTTCTTTTCATCTAGCCTTTTCTTTAAGTTATTGACTATGATTTTGTGGCTAGATTCTGCTTAACCGTTGGCTTGAGGGTGAACAGGGGTGGACATTATCATTTTGATTCCCTAACTTGTGAAAAAGTCCATAGTCCTCTTTCTTATGAATTGGGATCCATTGTCACATATAATTTCGACAGGGATCCCGAACCTGGTCAGTATATTACATTTGATAAACGACACCTCCTCCTTATCTCTTACTTGAACAAAAGTCTCAGCCTCGATCCACTTCGAGAAATAGTCTGTCATTACTAGCATGAAGACTTTTCCTCCTGGTGTGTTAGGTAATTTTCCTACTATATCCATCCCCCACTTCATGAATGGCCAAGGGGAAATTATAGGATGTAAAGGTTCCACTGGTTAGTGTAGGATGTTGCTATGTCTTTGACAAGCATCACATATTTGAGTATACAAGAAGGAATCTTTCTTCATGGTTGGCCAGTAGTATCTCGTCCTCAACACCTTTGAGCACAAGGATCTGCCCCCAGTGTGGTTACCACAATCTCCTTCATGTATGTCTTTTAGGACTTCAGTAGCCTCATGATCTTCCAGGCATCGAAAGTATGGTCCTGCCACAAATTTAATGTGTAGCTTACCTTGGATCATCACAAAACGCGAGACCCTCATTTTGAATGACTTGTCACTTTTTTCTTCCTTCAGGATGGTACCATTTTGGAGATATTCCACAATGGGTTGAATGCAGTATCTTGAGGTTGGGGAAGGATCCTTGATGTTAGGATCCTAATGATAAAGTTGAGGATCAAGATCTTCGATTGTAGCGACGTTGGTTGTTACCTCGTCATCGTCGAGATCCCTTAGTCTTTTGGCAGGATCCTTGATTGCTGGGATCATCATGTGGATTATCGGGATCCTAGTTTCTGGTGGGATCCTAAGGGAGGATCCTAGATTGGCTAAGGCATCTGCTTCAAAATTATCTTCTCTAGGAACTTGGTTTAGGCTGAATTCTTCAAATTCAGAAGCTAAAGTTTTGAGGATTTTGAGGTATATTACTAGTCTTTATCCTTTTACTGCATACGATCCATTAAAATGGTTAGTTATTAATAAGGACTCGACATAAACCTGAATATCTTTGATCTGAAGATCCTTAGCTAGTTGTAGTCCCATGATTAGTGCCTCATATTCAGCTTCGTTATTGTTTGCATCGACCTCACAATCGACTTCCTGGGGTAGGATGTCCCCCTGTGGCAACTTTAATATGATCCCTAATCCAGTTCCTCTTTGGTTTGATGATCCATTTGTGCCATCTGTGGCATATCCCCATTTTCACGGCTAGAAAAGACTGATTTTGTTTATGCTTTGTTTAAAAATCAGAGTAACATTTTAAATAAAAGTGTTGCGAAATTTGTTCCCAAAATAAAATATGATAAAGATTTATCAAAGCATTTCCGTAGAAATGTATTTCATTAAAAACCTCGGGATGTCATGTTCGATACAGATCAAAAGCATAAACAGTACAATATAAGCCTTACTACATTTATTCATATCTACAGGCCTATATCCGTAATATCTCATCCCAAACATCATATCTATGCCCGTGCACCACTACCTGTAATACAAGAAACTGAGTGGGTCAGGCTTGGGAGCCTGGTGAGCACATAGGGTTTTCAACCCACAATAAATAAGTTTATTAATTTCATCAACCAACAATAACCAGGTTACTCGTTCCTGTTATCCTCACTTTACGTCCCTAAACACCTATCATAAGGGACCTAGCCTAAGGATCATCATCGGGATGGACACTACTGCAAAGGGGGTTCCTCAACAATAAATGTCCTAAAGACAACCATGAGGGGGATGGAGTACACCGGTGAACACATCGTTCACAAACACCTACAGGTTGCGAGCCTGCTAGCGTTCCATTGGACTGTCTAGAAGAGTCCGTGGTTGTCATCCATACTCTGCTAGATGACAAAATCAACAGCAACAACATCGAGGCCTCTCATCATTTTATCACACATCGTCTATTACATCTACCCATGTTTTACCCCAACATTTTGTAGATATAAAATACATATACAGTTTAAATCATTTAAAACATGTATAAAAATCTTTCATCAGCATAGACAGCAAGTATTCAGACAATATGCACACATAGCACGTAATTTATATTAAATACTTCATATCTATGTGTAAGATGAAAGTGACTATGCACTCACCTGAAAAGATGGTGACTCTGCACTCGGACAGCACTTCGTTACTCTTAAAACAATTTTCCTCGACAAAACAGCGGGTTTTTATTAAAAATCGGGCTTCGCTGGAGCAGCGTTTCCGAGTCGAAAGCTTTTCTTCTCGGAGCCGTCGGGCGCTCCGGGGCTTCCTTCTCATGCTAGGGAGGTTCCCTAGACTTGGGAGGGGTTTAGGGAGGCTAGAGAGAAGTTAGAGAGAGAAAGAAAGGCTTATGGTGTGAAGAAAATATGAAGAGTTCACCCTTTATTTATAGGGATTTTATAGTGAAGTAGCCCCTAAGTTTCGTCCGTATCTTCCGCGTACGAGCTCCGTTTTCTACATTCTTTATATCCACGCGTTGGTATTTACGAGTACTACAACTTTCATTTAGACCCCGTCGGCTAATTCTCTTTCTATCTTAGATTTACAAAAACTGTATCGTATTTATCGCGCACGAAGAGTAGCGACTAAGCTTCGTCCATATCTTTCTGATACGAGCTCCGTTTCCGACGTTATTTATATCCACGCGTTGGTATTTACGATTACTACAACTTTCATTTAGACCCCGTTGGCTAATTCTCTTTCTATCTCGGATTTACAAAACTGTATCGAATTCGCCGCACTCGAAAAGTAGAGACTAAGCTTCATCCATAACTTTTGCATACGAGCTCCGTTTTTGACGTTATTTATATCCACGCGTTGGTAAAAATAAAATCTACAACTTTCTTTTTTACTCCGTCGGCTAATTCTCGACCGATCTTAAATTTAACAGTATGAGGTGATTACACTGTTAAATGTCCGCGTAAAATTCATAACTTTTACATACGGACTCCGTTTTCGTCTGTCTTTTTGTCGTTGAGTTCCTATTAATGAGATCTTCAACTCTCATTTAGGTCGCGTAAGCCAAAAACCGCTCGAACTAAAATTCGAGTTTCGGGTCGTGCACTGATATGCCAAAAATCTTTGAAAAATCATAACTTCCTCATACGAAGTCAGATTTGGGCGTTCTTTATATCCCCAGAATCCTTGTTTCGACCACCACCACTTTATGTAAAGATATCGGGTTTATCTCACACTTTAATTTTGACGCTTATTTTTATTCTTTATTAATTATACATTTATAATTAAGTATAAAACACATAAATTCACATAATTCACATAATACTCAAATAATTCATTTTTATTACTTCAAAAAGAGTTACAATAGTTGACCTAGACTATTACATCATCTATTAATGCTTAGCCCCGAAAACCGGGCGTTACACCTGGTCTCAGGATCCAAGTGACTTTTACTTACATAGTAGATGGGATGTTGATCCCCATTAAGATCCTTAGCTAAGACTGCACTTACCGTGTTTAAGGATACTAAAAGGTAGAGAAGAAATGGTTCCCTATCTAATGGTTTTACCAATAGGGGTGCTGAACTTAGGTATTTCTTAAGTTCCTGGAAAGCATCTTCGTGCTCCTTAGTCCACTCGAACTTTTATTTTTCTTCAAGATTTCGTAGAAAGGTTTGTATCTTTCTGAGGATCTTGAGATGAATCTGTTTAAATATGCCGCTCTTCCTATTAATACTTAAATATCCTTTGTCGAGGATGGGGATCTTAGATCAATGATTGCTTTGATTTGCTCAGGACTTGTTTCGATTCCTATATTGGTCACCATGTACCTAAGGAACTTGCCTGATGTCATTCCAAAGTCACACTTGGCGGGGTTCAGCTTCATGTTATACTTTTCCGGTATGTCGAAGGATTCTTCAAGATCCTTGAGATGGTCTTCAACTTTATTCGATTTGACTACCATGTCATCAATGCAGACTTCCATCGTATCACCTGGTTTCTCCTTGATTATCTTGTTGACTAGCCTTTGATATGTTGCACCTGCATTTTTAAGACCAAATGGCATGGCATTATAACAAAATATACCTGTTGGGGTTATGAATGTTGTATCCTCTTGGTCAGATGGTTCCATTTGGATTTGTTGGAACCCTGCTGATGCATCCATGAATGTTAGTAGCTCATGACCAGCTATGGCGTCTATCATGGAGTCTATGTATGTTAGAGGGAAAGGATCCTTGGGACAAGCCTTGTTAAGATTCATATAATCCACACACACTCTCCATTTCCCATTCTTCTTTTGTACTACCACCACGTTGGATAGCCACCTTGGGAACTTCACTTCCTTGATCATTCTTGTTTTAAGAAGTTTTTCTACTTCTTCTTGTATGATTTGGTTTCCCTCTGGTGCGAACTTCCTTCTCTTTTGTTGTATTGGCATGAAAGAAGGAACAATATTAAGTTTATGGATCATTATATTTTTATCTATACCTATCATGTCCTCGTGCTTCCATGAAAATGTCTTGCTTCTAGCTTTGAGGAGCTTTATTAGTTCTTGTTCGACTGGTTCTGGTATTGCGGATCCTATGAGAACTTTGGCATCAGGATCCTCAAGGTTCAGGGGCACGTCCTTTATATCTTGCTCTCTTGTTCTTGGCACGTCTTGTGCCCCCTGCTTTAGTTGCTATGCTTGTCGTGGAATTGTTTAAGATTTCATCGAGGTCTTGTAACACTCTTTGGATTCTTTTTGATCACCTGTGATCTTCACCGTCCCCCATGGGTTGGGCGTCTTCACAGATTGATGATATGTTGATGGGACTACCTTCATGTCGTGAATCCATGGTCTACCTAGTATACCATTATAAGAGGATAATGTCTCTATTACACAAAAGCATTGCATATAGTTTACCCCCTCAATGTAGATATGTAGCTTTATTTCGTCGACTGTATGTTTTCTTTCACCACTGAATCCTATTAATACTGAGGATCTTTTGATTATTTTGGACTCTGGGATGTTCATTCTTTTTAAAGCATCCAAGAGTATTGTTGAATGAGGATCCTCCATAAACAAGAGTGATCACCAATCCGTCGTGGTGAGCATCCTGGATGTCTTGTCTATCTGCTTTGTCGAAGGTGATCTCCTTCTTTTTTGTGATCGATGTATTCTTCCATGACCTTTCTTATTTTTTTGTTTTTGATACCTTGGCATGCTTTTTTTTCTATGCCAGATCCTCCGGATATCACATTGATTACATTTGCGTCAATAGGAGGGGATCCCGACTTATCGAGAGTCTTTAGAGGATCCTGATCTTTCTCTTTGGATTTTTCGTTTCTTCTTCCAAGGATTTCTTTGACGTATCCTTTACTTAAGAGGTAGCTGGTCTCCTTCCTGAGATCTATGAAATCCTCCATGATATCACCAAAGTCTTCATGGTACACATGCCATTTGGATTTGTCTTTCCAAGTCGTGGATTTTTGTCCCTTCCTTGGCCATCTTGCTTTGTCGCCAAGATCCTGCATAGAAAATATTATACTTGTAGGATATTTGTACCGATGAGTCGGCCTTCCTATTGGGGTGATCGTATAAGCTTGGTAGGTTGCTCCTTTTTTGGATCTCCTTGTCCTATTCGAGCCTTATGAATCTTAATGCTCTGCTTCAAACCTCATCAATTCTCTTGCATGGAGTCATTACAAGGTCTTCGTAGAAAGGAGAGTCCTTCTTTAAGCCCATTTTGAAGGCTTCAACCGCAATCTCCATATCGATGTTGGGGATACTTAGAGCTTCCCTGCCAAACCTGTTCACAAAAGTCATAACAGATTCCTTAGGATCTTAAACCACTCAATAAAGATCACTAGTGATCTTCTCGAATGTTCTGCTAGAAGAAAATTGATTGTTAAACAAATTAACTAAGTGAGAAAATGAAGTAATAGAGTAAGGAGGAACGTTAAGAAGGCATTTTAAGGCTGATCATGTAAGGGTCGAACCAAAACCCTTGCATAGGCAAGCTTCCTTTAAGTGTGTCGGAATAGGGATGATCTCCATTTTTTCCCTATATTGTGTGACATGCTCCTCAGGATCTGTGGTCCCATCATAAGGCTTCATGTTGGGCATTTGGAAGCGTTTTGGGACCTCGGTGTCAGTGATCGCATGAGTGAATCTCAAGATCTTGTGGCTTGTGGGGGATACTTCTCGTATAGGTTGAACTACTCCGGGCATGCTCGAGATCATTTGTCTTGATTGCTGAAGTTCCTTAGCCATGATCGGGCTTAAAACTGTATGAAGGTCCATAGAGTTAGTAGTAAAGATATTATTTTTGACGAATTTACAAGGATCCTTGATATTGGGAGTAACGAAGGTTTCATCGGGATCCTGGGTCGTATGGTCCTGCTCTATTGGAGTCGCCCCCAAGCAGGAACAGAGGCCGGTATTGAGGATCCTATATCACATTGATTTGTTGAGGATCCCATGTTATCAAAGTTCAGGATCTTGGGCTGCAAGATCGTTGTAATACCCGGATTTCCAGGTATATTATTTTAATTATTTATTTTGTGAATCATTGACCTACTCGACGAGTTGGTGCTATAACTCGTCGAGTAGAAGTGGGGTGGCCACGTGAGTTTAATGAACTACTCGACGAGTCCAAGAGTAGACTCGCCAAGTAGGCGCTGTGGGTGGAAACCCTAAATCCTCGGGCCTATGCCCTATTTAAGGAAACTTATGGCCCTCATTTGCAGCTACCAGTCCAGAGAGAGAAACCCTAGTGAGCTTGAGCGTCTGGTGTGAGGAGAAGGGCTATTTTAATCCTTGTTGGTGTGGTTTTTGCAAAGAAGAAGGAGATTCCAGCAAAAGAAGGTCAAGGGGGTTGCTATTCTGTGGTTTCAAGCAAGGAAACTCCATATTTGAGGTATTAAATCGAACCCTTTTCTGTTTTAGTGTAGAACCCTTGAATCTAGGGTTTTCTCTATCCTTTATTGGCTTGGATATGATGCTTATGATGTCCCTTTGAGTGTTAAACTATGGATCTGGACCTTGAGAGGTCCAGAGAGCCCCAACCTCCCTGCTTTATGCTACTTCCTTAGAGATATGAGCCTAGGTTGCCATTTTAGAGGCTATTTCACCAAAAGAAGCATATTCAACGTTGCATGAGTGTAAAGGTCGGACCTTTACATGATTATTGAGTATGGTAAGGTCAGATCTATAGGTTAGAGAAACAGATCTGACCTCAGAAGGTCATTTGAGTGTTGCCATGGAAGGAACTCGCCGAGTCCATAAGGGGACTCGACGAGTCGAGTCGGGTTGCCCTGCGATTCATGACCGGTGGTAACCCGTCGAGTGAAAGGTTAACTCGACGAGTCGAGTGAGGATCTATGAGGATTCAGAAGATGCCTGGACTCGGCGAGTCACACGAGTGCACTCGACGAGTCTGGTCAAAGTTTGACCGTTGACTTGAGTTGACTTCAGTTGAACTTAAGGTTTTGGTCAAGCTGGTTCTAGAGAGAGATCTGGGAGGGGTAGCTTGGTCTTCTACCCACTCCTTAGAAATGAGGACAAGAGAAAGTATTGATTAGAGATGTTATTGTGTTGATAGGAGGAGGCTAGGTCGGGTTATCGAGCACGAGAGGTTATCCGACATCGTACGAGGTGAGTCTTCTCACTATACTTTACCTAGAGTGGTAATATGTGTGACCGAAAGGTCTTATGTGTTATGAGGAGTATGCGATGTATGCTGTTACTTAATATATACGTGCTATGTTATGTTATGAGTAGTATGTTATGGACCGGAAGGTCATTATGATATGGACCGGAAGGTCATTATGATATGGACCGAAAGGTCGCTACGGGTAGGACCGGAAGGTCTACCAGGATTGTGGGACGGAAGTCCCCTGAGACACATTGACCGGAAGGTCTTGTAGAGCTATAGCCTTGAGTGGCGTATGTGCGTATGTGGTATTTTGGGGAACTCACTAAGCATTTATGCTTACAGTGTTGTGTGATGTGTTTCAGGTACCAGTGAGGATCGCGGGAAGGCGCTAGCATGATCTGTACACACTGATGGGATTTATGTATTAGAGATCTTGGGATTTGTTTTATTATGATGACATGTGATACAATGGATTTTTATGATATCTTACGAATGAAATTATGTTTTAAAAATGAAAAAAAATTGTACTGAAAATTTACGTTGTTACAAATTGGTATCAGAGCGTTGGTTTGAGGGATTCGGATGCACCTCCGGGCGTATCTGAACTCAAACTGAGGATTTGAGAAAGTTTTTCATAAAAGAAACAATTTTTCAAAAAAGTAAAAGAAATTGAGAAAAGCGGAAAGAAGCAGTGTGTACGATCAGACAGCGCCCGAACGGTGATTTCCCAAAATACCCTTACATTATGTGTTATGAGATATGATATGAAATGTTATGCATGCTAGAGTAGGCTAGGTATTCCTATTAGGACTAGAGTGGCCTGATTTGTGATGCCTTAGCCTAGGAGATTACTGCTGCTATGAGATGCTTCGAGAGTGAGTAGGTAGCAGTGAGGAGCTTATGAGAAGTCTACCAAAGGGTAGCCTATGCTTAGCGAGATGTAGAGTACTTGTGATCTGGGATCCTAGGAGGAGGACTTGGAATGAATGTTGATGCGGTGTGGAAGGTAGTATAGGGCCTGTACTACTGAAAACACCGGATCCGTGCGCAGTCCAAGTAAGAATCCTTAGGGTACTAGAGGACAAGTAGGGTTGAGTTATCGAGTGCAAGTATACTCGAGTAAGTCTCTGATTTCTTTATGTTGTGTTTCAGAGGCATCATGGTTGGGAAACGCAGCACTCCAGAGAGCAGTGGGGTTAGCGATGAGGAGATTCGCCAATTGATTCATGAGGAGGTGGCCGCAGCCATCCGGGCGGAGATTCTGGAGATGTTTGGGTCAATCAAGACCACCTTGATTGAGACGTTTGATGAGCGATATGCTGCTCTGTCGGAGGCTGCCGTTGCTACAGCCACTGCAGCTGTCGCTGCCGCGAGGCCACAGGAAGGTGACTCGTTGCTGTACCGAGAGTTCAGCAACACGAAGCCACTAGAGTTCGATGGGACTCAGGATCCGATAGCTGCGATGAGGTGGATTTCTGACATTGAGGGATGCTTCTACACATGTTCATGTCCGGAGCATCTGAGGGTACGGTTCGCGCTGAACCAGCTTCGCTTGGGAGCGAAGGATTGGTGGAAGTTTGTGACGGCGTATTTCACTTCTGCAGAGCTTACCACGGTGACCTGGGAGAGGTTCACCGCCATGTTTCGTGATGAGTATGTTCCCCCGGTGGAAAGGGAACGGTTGGCCCAGGAGTTCTTGTCCCTCAAGCAGGGAACATAGTCTGTTACTGTGATCACCAGGATGTTTCACGAGAGGGCGATGTTCTGCCCTGAGCATGTGTCTACTGAGTAGGCACACATGAGTCGATATCTGAGTATACTGAGGAGAGACATTCGCGAGTTCGTGGCGAACTCGACTTACCGTACATTTGCTGAGCTTCAAGCAAATGCTCGGAAGAGGAAGATTGAGCTGGAGACTCACGCCAGGGAGGAGGCCGAGTCTCAGGGGAAGGACAGGCGACCGGCACAGGTGCAGCCAGCAGCCAAGCGGGCTAAGCCCGCTGATACGAGATCTGGAGGCCAGAAGGGCCATACTTGTGGGAAGTGCGGCAAGGGACATGATAGAGTGTGTCGAGCGGGTGCTTGCTAAAAATGTGGCAAAGAGGGGCATATAGCCAAGGACTACCCCAAGGGATTTATGGTTTGCTTTCATTGCAACCACGGGTCACCGGAGGGCCGAGTGCCCACAGCTGTCACAGGGTTCAGCGCAGGGGTCTGCCCCTGCTACTGCACGAGATACTGAGGGTCGGCCAGTGAAGGCCGAAGCACCGAGGGCTCGCGGGAGAGCCTTCCAGTTGACAGCGGAGGAGGTCCGCGCAGCACCCGATGTCGTGGCTGGTATGTATTTTTTTCATTTATTATGCTGAGTTTGAGATATTGTGCTTATATCACGATATGCATAGGTACTTTTCTTGTGAGTTCTGTACCTGGTTTGGTGTTATTTGACTCGGGTGCGAGTCGATCATTTGTGTCTTTAGCGTTTAGTCAGCACATCAGTATCCAGCGAGAGGCGTTGAGTCGACCTCTACGAGTTTCTATAGCTGACGAGCGGGCGGTTTATGCTTCGGATGTTATTAGAGGATGTATACTCGAGATCTTCGGTGTTGAGTTCCCGATAGATCTGGTCCCGATTGCGATGGGGGACGTTTGTGTCATAGTGGGCATGGATTGGTTGAGCCGATTTGGGGCTGTTATAGTCTGCGAGTGACAGTTGGTGACGATACGAGACCCTAGTGGGGGAGTGCTTACGGTGTACGGCGAGGGTACCCGATCTGGGTCAGCATTTTGTTCGGCTGCCAGAGCGAGGCAGAGTTTACAGCAGGGCTGTAAAGGATTCGTAACATATGTGATGGATACACGAGTGGCCGCAGAGAGGCCGAGTTCGGTTGATGATGTTCAGATAGTACGTGAGTTCCCGGATGTTTTTCCCGAGGAGTTGCCGGGTGTGCCTCCCGAGAGGCAGGTGGAGTTCCGCATCGATTTGGTTTCGGGGGCATCGCCTATCGCCAAGGCGCCTTATCGCCTTGCGCCGCCAGAGATGCATGAGTTATCCTCGCAGCTTCAGGAGCTGCTGGGGAAGGGGTTTATTCGACCGAGTAGCTCGCCGTGGGGAGCGCCGATCCTTTTTGTCAAGAAAAAGGATGGTTCACACCGGATGTGCATTGATTACCGGGAGTTGAACAAGTTGACGGTCAAGAACCGTTACCCCTTGCTAAGGATCGATGATCTGTTCGATCAGTTACATGGAGCGTCTTGGTTCTCCAAGATACACTTGAGGTCTGGATATCATCAGATGAGAGTGCGGGATGAGGATATCCAGAAGACGGCGTTCAGGACTCGTTATGGGCATTATGAGTTCGTGGTGATGCCTTTTGGGCTCACCAATGCACCAACAGCGTTCATGGATCTCATGAACAGGGTGTGCAGGCCGATGTTGGATCTATCGGTGATCGTATTCATCGACGATATTCTGGTGTATTCGAGATCTCGAGAGCAGCATGAGGAGCATTTGAGGGAGATCCTCGGGGTTTTGAGATCGGAGAGGCTTTACACCAAATTCTCCAAGTGTGATTTATGGTTACGAGAGGTCCAGTTCTTGGGGCATCTCGTTAATCAGAATGGGATATTGGTCGATCCGGCCAAGATTGAGGCGGTGATGAGTTGGGAGGTGCCGAGATCCCCCACCGAGATCAGGCGTTTTCTGGGGTTGGCCGGCTACTATCAGATATTTATCAAGGATTTCTCCAAGATTGTCGTGCCACTCACCAGGTTGACCCGGAAGGGCGTTGCTTTTACGTGGGGTCCAGAACAGCAGACCTCGTTTGAGACTCTTTGCCAGAGACTGTGCGAAGCCCCGGTGTTAGCCCTTCCGGAGGGAATGGAGGATTTCGCGGTGTATTATGACGCATCGATATCGGGGTTGGGTGCGGTGCTTATGCAGAGAGGGCACGTGATAGCATATGCATTGAGGCAGCTGAAGCCTCACGAGGTGAGGTATCCCACCCACGATTTGGAGATGGGGGGAAGTGGTGTTTGCCCTCAAGATATGGCGTCATTATTTGTATGGGGTTCGGTGTATCATATACACGGACCACAAGAGTTTGCAGTACTTGATGGATCAGCCCAACCTAAACATGCGCCAGAGGAGATGGTTGGATGTGGTAAAGGATTATGACTGCGAGATCATGTACCACCCGGGCAAGGCTAACGTTGTAGCCGATGCCCTGAGCCGTAGGGCGGAGAGTGCCCTGATACGAGATATTTGTATGAGGATGACGGTGATGACTCCGGTGTTGGATACCATCCAAGAGGCCCAGACAGAGGCTGTGAGACCAGAGAACCGCAAGAGAGAGCGGGTGATTGGGCAGGTATCTGAATTTGTTTCCGATAGCCGGGGGCTTATGACCTTTCAGGGTCGGATTTGGGTACCGTATGCGGGCGGGGAACGTACCATCCTGATGGAGGAGGCGCACAGATCGAGGTTCTCGATCCATACCGGGGCCACTAAGATGTATTTGGACCTGAAGAGAGATTATTGGTTGCCCTGTATGAAGAGGGATGTTGCGTTTTTTGTTGAGAGGTGCTTGACCTGTCGCAGGGTTAAGGCCGAGCACCAGCGTCCGCACGGCAAGGTTCCCCAGTGGAAGTGGGAACAGATTTCTATGGATTTCATCACCAAATTGCCGAGGACCACAAGGGGTATCGATGCAATCTGGGTGGTCGTTGACCGGCTGACGAAGAGCGCTCACTTCCTTGCTATTAGTGAGAGCTCTTCCGCAGAGAGACTGGCAGAGATATATGTGAGAGAGGTGGTATCGCGGCATGGAGTACCGATCTCGATTGTGTCAGATCGAGATGTACGTTTCATTTCCAGATTCTGGAAGAAATTCCATGAGGAGTTGGGTACGATTTTGCATTTCAGCACCGCTTACCACCCACAAACGGACGGACAGAGTGAGCAGACGATCCAGACGCTCGAGGACATGCTTCGAGCATGTGTGTTGGACTTCGGAGGAAGTTGGGACACGTACTTACCATTGGCTGAGTTTTCCTATAACAACAACCACCATTCGAGTATTGGTATGCCTCCCTTCGAGTTGTTGTATGGGAGGAGGTGTCGGACTCCCATCTGCTGGGGAGAGGTAGGGAAATGAGTGATGGGTAGCACTGAGATAGTGCTTCAAACGACTGAGCAGATACAGCAGGTCAGACAAAGGTTGCTGACAGCTCAAAGTCGCCAGAAAAGTTATGCGGATAGGCGATGATCCGAGCTCGAGTTTCAGGTTGGTAACTTCGTACTCCTGAAGGTGTCTCCGTGGAAAGGATTAATTCGATTCAGGAATAGGGGCAAGCTGGGGCCCCGGTACATTGGTACTTTCAGGGTGACTGCGAGGGTGGGCAGGGTAGCGTATCGTTTAGAGCTACCTGCGGAGTTGAGCCAGATACATGATACCTTCCACATGTCTCAGTTGAGGAAGTGTATAGCCGACGAGTCGGCGGTAGTACCACTAGAAGATATTCAGGTGGATGCGAGCCTGAATTATGTTGAGAAGCCGATCGCGATCTTGGATCGGAGGATCAAGGTTCTGAGGAACAAGGAGGTGTCCATGGTTCAGGTCCAGTGGCAACATCGGAAAGGGTCCGAGCTGACTTAGGAGCCGTAGTTGGAGATGTGGGAGCAGCATCCAGAGCTGTTTGCAGAGCGAGACTTCGAGGGCGAAGTCTGATTCTAGTAGGGGAGAATTGTAACACCCGGATTTCCAGGTATATTATTTTAATTATTTATTTTGTGAATCATTGACCTACTCGACGAGTTGGTGTTATAACTCGTCGAATAGAAGCGGGGTGGCCACGTGAGTTTAATGAACTACTCGACGAGTCCAAGAGTAGACTCGCCGAGTAGGCGCTGTGGGTGGAAACCCTAAATCCTCGGGCCTGTGCCCTATTTAAGGAACCTTATGGCCCTTATTTGCGGCTACTAGTCCAGAGAGAGAAACCCTAGTGAGCTTGAGCGTGTGGTGTGAGGAGAAGGGCTATTTTAATCCTTGTTGGTGTGGTTTTTGCAAAGAAGAAGGAGATTCCAACAAAAGAAGGTCAAGGGGGTTGCTATTCTGTGGTTTCAAGCAAGGAAACTCCATCTTTGAGGTATTAAATCGATCCCTTTTCTATTTTGGTGTAGAACCCTTGAATCTAGGGTTTTCTCTATCCTTTATTGGCTTGGATATGATGCTTATGATGTCCCTTTGAGTGTTAAACTCTGGATCTGGACCTTAAGAGGTCCAGAGAGCCCCAACTTCCCTGCTTTATGCTACTTCCTTAGAGATATGAGCCTAGGTTGCCATTTTAGAGGCTATTTCACCAAAAGAAGCATATTGAACATTGCATGAGTGTAAAGGTCGGACCTTTACGTGATTATTGAGTATGGTAAGGTCAGATCTATAGGTTAGAGAAACAGATCTGACCTCAGAAGGTCATTTGAGTGTTGCCATGGAAGGAACGCGCCGAGTCCATAAGGGGACTCGACGAGTCGAGTCGGGTTGCCCCGCGATTCATGACCGGTGGTAACCCGTCGAGTGAAAGGTTAACTCGACGAGTCGAGTGAGGATCTATGACGATTCGGAAGATGCCTGGACTCGCCGAGTCACACGAGTGCACTCGACGAGTCTGGTCAAAGTTTGACCGTTGACTTGAGTTGACTTCAGTTGACCTTAGGGTTTTGGTCAAGCTGGTTCTAGAGAGAGATCTGGGAGGGGTAGGATGGTCTTCTACCCATTCCTTAGAAATGAGGACAAGAGAAAGTATTGATTAGAGATGTTATTGTGTTGATAGGAGGAGGCTAGGTCGGGTTATCGAGCACGAGAGGTTATCTGACATCGTACGAGGTGAGTCTTCTCACTATACTTTACCTAGAGTGGTAATATGTGTGACCGAAAGGTCTTATGTGTTATGAGGAGTATGCGATATATGCTGTTATTTAATATGTATGTGCTATGTTATGTTATGAGTAGTATGTTATGGACCGGAAGGTCATTATGATATGGACCGGAAGGTTGCTACGGGTAGGACCGGAAGGTCTACCAGGATTGTAGGATGGAAGTCCCCTGAGATACATTGACCGGAAGGTCTTGTAGAGCTATAGCCTTGAGTGGCGTGTGTGCGTATGTGGTATTTTGGGGAACTCACTAAGCATTTATGCTTACAGTGTTGTGTGATGTGTTTCAGGTACCAGTGAGGATCGCGGGAAGGCGCCAGCATGATCTGTACACACTGATGGGATTTATGTATTAGAGATCTTGGGATTTGTTTTATTATGATGACATGTGATACAATGGATTTTTATGATATCTTACGAATGAAATTATGTTTTAAAAATGAAAAAAATTGTACTGAAAATTTACGTTGTTGTGGGTGCTGCTTCTTGAGGATTGTGGATCTTTGCCCTCATTTTATCCACTTCCTTGAGTATTTTCCTGTTATCCTCCTGTTGTTGAGTGAATTGTCGTTCTAGACTTTTCATCATAGCAAAGATTTCATTATTGGAAATCAGCACAAGAGGATCCTGAAGTCCTTGGGTAGCGACCGAAGATGTGTTCTTATTCGGTGCCTCAGAGGCTTTCTTGGGAGCTTCCCCTGGGGGTGGAGGAAGGTTTTTAGAGGAAATGGGAGGAATGGAGGAGGAAGATATAGCTCGTTGTGTAGACATGATTTTCTGAAAGGTTTTGAACACCACGACCCCACGGTGGACGCCAAATTTTTTTGGTAAAAAATAATTTAAATAAAATCTAACCAAATTGTATGAGAGGCTGTGATGTTCGTGATAAATCAAGTACGAAATGATAATCAAAGTGACACAAGTGAGTTACAAGGAAAGCCCTTGATCCTTGATAGGATCTCCGACATAAAACCTTGGGAGGTGATAATGGTCACCTGCCTTGATGATTTTATTGATATCAAATGTTGAATACAAAGATGAATGTGTAAATGTAAGTAAAAGTATCATGAATGAGCTCAGTGTCTCCCTGGTATGCTAATTACATGTGCTATTTATAGTCTAATGCTAATAACAAGAAGTCTGATAATTCTGGGATGCTCTAGAATTAGCATACGAACGTTATTTGATTTGGTATTCCGGGTCGTTTTGCTATTTGAGATGACTCGCCGTCGAGAATGGGTCTTGTGTTGACTCGTTCTGCACATGTGAGATAAATAAAGAAAATATAGATGTTACAAGTGTTAGAAATATTAGTGTTAATAGTCAGGATCCCAAGATATGTTTAAGGATCCTGAAGTTTCAGGAATATTTAAGGATCTTGAATATGCGTCAAGGATCCTGCCCCCTAACAGCTACAATCTTCAATCTGTGTGGAACATATAATGCATAAAATAGAATTCAAGCCAATACCCCTATTAATCATATTATCTCTAGTAGGTAATCTATCTAGGATGGTTCTCCAGAGATGAATATTAAGCTTAAGAGAGGCAAACTTACATTAACGCGTCTTAGTCACGCCTTCCTACAAAATGTTATTATCAATATGTTTTCTAGTGCTATTAATAGTAAAACAATCATCACAGCTAATAGCCCACTCCCATATATCCGGACGATCACAACACGAGACATTAGAAATAAGCCCAATCAAACTCGACAGTTGTGAAGTCGTGCCACCGTTGTCCCGGATTTGACAGGTCCAACTCCAAACCCAACCACTATCACTCTATGTGTCAGCAACATAAAAATCCTTCAACTCTTCAAAAGAAAAAACAATCGTAATGAAAGAGTCTCTTCACCGATCCAAACATCATTCCAAAGTCTAGTATTTCTCCCATTACCAACCTGTCTGATAAAAAAAGAATGGGGCACAATCTGAAAAGCATCAAGCTTATCGTTAAGCTTCACAAAATTTGCCTACACCATGGATATTATGAATCACCTTAACCCAAAGCGCTTCCTTATCATTATAAAACCGCCACCTTCACTTAACAAGCAACACCATATAAAACACTTTTAAACTTCCAATACCCAAACCACCTTTATTCTTAGAATGCAACACCAAGTTCCATTTGACCCAAGAAATATTTCTATCTGATTCGCTAACTCCTCAGAAGAAACGAGAACGCAAAGACTCAAGAACAGTATTCATAAGCCCGACATTTTAAACATGGACATATAGTAAATGCCAAGGCTATTAAGAATAGATTTAATTAACGTCAATCTAACTGCCTGATTCACTTTCCAATTAGCCAATCTATAACGACCCATTTTTTTTACAAAGAGAATTTCCATTTTTAGTTAATCAAAGCTAATCTCATAAATCATAACTTCCCAAAACATTTGCTTTCCAATCAACATTCATTACATCATTGTTTTCCCTTTTAAAACATCAGAGGGTCCCAAACACACTAAAAAGAGAGATAGAGTGAACGCCACGTCATCACGCCTTGCCCTTGCCCTTGGGCTCAGAAGTACCTGAAACAAATCAACAACCTGTAAGCGAAATGCTTAGTGAGTTTCCCAGAGCATACCACGCACATTCACATACACATATCCTGATGGCTATTAAAGCTATAAACATGCCACAGAAACCATGCAATACGATTCAGCAAGAATGCCATGGGCTACCCCACATGGTCTTTACCTAGGATTGCCATGGGCTACCCCACATGGCCTTATATCCAATGCCATGGGCTACCACACATGGTCTTTACCTAGGAATGCCATGGGCTACCCCACATGGTCTTATATCCAATGCCACGGGCTCCTCCCGGGGTCTTCCATACCAACATAATATCACATAACATATCAATTCATAAATAAATAACACACACATAACATGTTCACATAATGGGCCGACCTTGGTGCCGTAGACCCATAGGTATGGTGAGAAGACTCCCCTCCGTCCGATGAATACGAATATTGTCCTCCTAATAATCCGTAACCTCCCAAGCTGAATAATAACAATGATAATATAATCAATGATAAGACCTTAAATTACCCAAGGAAAGGCCCAACCTTCAAACTCTACCCCCAAGGCCCAATTACCCTTATCTTGCAAATGGGCCCCAAAGTCCATGTCCAATATCCTTAATGGGCCCCTTGGCCCAATAAGGCCTAACCGAAAACTCCACGGCCCAAACAGATGAAAAGGCCTCTAACTCACAAAATCCAATCAAGCCCAACAACCAAATGAGGCCCAAAGGCCCAAAACAGCTTAGGGCCCAACTGAGCTGCGTACGCCCAGCGTACCACCCTGGTACGCGCAGCGTACTGAAGGTTTAGGGACTACGCGCCGCGTAAAGCCAGTTACGCCCAACGTACAACCATTTTAAGCACCTTTTCCATTAAGTGCTTAATGCTCGAATCCTTCACGTCCAAAAGCTAGATCTAAGTCTGAAAAGATGTCATAAGGCATAAAGTTGGCAACTTTATGCCCTTGTATGTCTCATACACACCCAACTACTCCATTAAGACCTTTCGAAGGTCTTGTAGCCATGCATGAGGTCAAATCTCTCATCAAGCTTCCATTTTTATACTTCTAAATGACTAGGGGACCTCAGATCTGCCTTTCATAACAAATGGGGATGCTTAGCTCAACAAAAGAGGTCCAAAGTTCATCAAAGGGACAAACCACCAAAACCCTAGCTAGATCTAAATATTAGAAAGGAAAGATGCAAGCTTTTTACCTCTAGAAGCTTTGCAAGATGATTTTGGTGCAGGATCTTGAAGCACCCACTTGATCCAAGCTTGCTTGACCACCCCTTCTTCTTGAAATACACACTAAAAGGCCACAAATGCACTCTTTAAGGCTCAAGAATGAGCTCACAAGGTTTCCAGGAGTATATGGACGTTCTAAGGCTGTGGAGGCCCTCTAGGGTTTAGTCCAAGGGACTTAAAGTTGTTTAAATAGGCCTCAAGTCCGGAATTTAGGGTTTTGCGTCCCTGGCGCGTACGCCCCGCGTAACCCAAGGTACGCCCAGCGTACCCTGATTCCTCCGCGACCACATCCATGCAGTACGCTAAGCGTTCACTTAAGTACGCCCAACGTACTTAAGGGACCATTCATGCAAAAATTGACATTCTTAGGGTTTCAAGACATACCAGAATTTTGGATGTTACACAATCACTTCTCAAACTTTTGGATCACCTATTTTCCAATTAACCACACGATTCATATTTGCACCAATCGGTAATCCAAGATAAGAAAAAGGAAAACTAGTCGACGTACATCCAGTAGTAACAACCATTTCCTCCACCTTTTGAAATGGAATACCAATACCATACAAATTCAATTTATGTATATTTAATTTAAGGCCTGACACCAAGTACATGCAATTAAGAATAACAATCAGGTTAGCAATATTCTAATTATTTCTTCTCTCCCAAAAACAAGGCGTCGTCGGCATAAAAAAAATGAGATAATTAGAGAACACCGTCTCCAACCACAACACTCTGAAATAGATCATGGCTCCCAACATCCTCTACCGCCACATGCAATCCTTTCATAACAAGAATAAAGAGAAAATGAGATAGAGGGTCGCCTTGACGAATACCTCTTAGAGGCGAGAACTCCTTTGTAGGACTTCCATCCACTAAGATGGAGGTTCGGGAAGATACCAAGTAAGCTTTAATCCACTGTATCCATTTCAGATCAAACCCCATATGAGACATAATCTATAATAAGTATTCTCAGCTAACCGAATCATAAGCCTTATCAAAGTCGACCTTAAAAATCATTAAGTTCATTTTTCTTTTATACCATTGAATAATCTCATTCATCATTAAATGACCATCTAGGATTTTTCTACCGTTAACAAAGGTAGACTGCACGGTATTTACCAAATACATCATTTACCAAAGCTAATCTATTAGCTAAAAGCTTAACAATAATTTTATATTGCACATCAATTAAGCAAATCGGACGATAATCTTTAAAGATCGAAGGACTATCTACCTTTTGGAATTAGAGTAATGAAAAAGAATTACATCCATTAAGGATACGAACTGTATCAAAGAATTCTTCAATAAAATTGCAAATATCTTCCTTCATAAGCTCCCAAAACCTTTTCACAAACTGGAATGAAAAACCATCTCGACCAGGAGCCCTCTCACTCCCACACGACCAAATAGCAGGACGAACTTCCTATTTATAGAACCTTGAGAACACCTCCCTATGTGCCGATGACAGATGCAAAAGCCGAGGGCTATAATGAAAAGAAGAAGCCACCGAGAACCTTTTGATTTTTTCTTTAAAAATCGAAAGAAATGATCTTTAACATGGACCGGCTCATCAATCTAAGAACCATTAACCATTACACCTGAAATTGCTAATTTTCTTATTTTCTTTTAAGCATATTATGAAAAAAAAACTAGTATTCTTATCTCCATCTATTCCCCATTTGGTTTTTAATTTTTGAGCCATGTCCATTCCTTCAATCATGTCAAGATCAATTAATTGCTTTAAAATATCAATTGTAGCCAAAACTATATCATCATCATGTATACCATCGTCCAATAACGAGTCAATACCATCTAACTTGCCTAAAAGATATTTTTTCCGACCATTATTATTAATAATCACCCTTTTATGCCATGCCTTCAATCTATCTTTTACATTTTTAAATTTATTTTTAAAAACAATAAACTTATTTTCATTCGTTCCCATGTCATTATTTTGTTGGATTAAGGTGTCTAAGCCAGTGACCAAATTGGTATATTCTTGTAGTTAAAAACAAAATCCTTTTTGGGTTGCCCTCATAACTAGAACTTGATTAAAATGACATTTATAGAGAGAGGATGATTTATTAGATTATTATATGATTAATAAACTAATTAGAAATTTTGAGGAAATGATTTGCTAATATATTATATGATTAATATATTAATTGGAAATATATAGTTGATTTGTTAATTTATTATGTGATTAATAAATTAATATGAGAACACTAGTTAAACAATTGATCTGTTAATTTATACGGTTAATAAATTAATAAGAAATCAATTAGAATTAATTAATTATTAATCAAACTTAATCTGAAATTAATTTGGGATTAATTATAATTAATTAAAGGTATAATGGGTGAATTGTAATTGTTCAATAGTTGAACAAAAGATGCAATTCTAGAACCATCCTAGTGAGGATGGTTTTGGTAGATATTCTAGGGTTTCCAGAAGCCTCTTGGATGTTAATAAAAAAATGATTTGAATTGGAATTAAATACATTATTTAATTATTGAAATATTGCTTTGTCCCTAAGTTACCTAAACTATAAATAAGACCCATTGGGACCTCAAATTAGTTGTTACACTTCCCTCAAAGATGGTGAACAAAATTTATACCTCTTTCCTCTCCCCTTAAGTGTCTTCTAGTTCTAGGGTTTAGGTGTGAGCCATTAGAGGCATCATCCTTCTGGTGCTATCTTTCTAAGCTCTTCAAAGGAAGGATTGAAGTAACTTGTTTACTATAATAACTTTGAGGTATGTATCTTTAGTTTTTTATTTTAGAAATTACTAGGATGCATATTAGGTTTTTGTTATTCAAAGTATGTTGCCTTAATGTGAAGACTTAGATCCTTTTAGGTTGCATGTGCCTTTCTTAATTGTTAAGTGATTTTCCACATTGAACATTTTGTTGTAACCTAATAAATCCATCAGTGATGTCAGATATAATTGGTGTGTCTAATATTGAAAGCACGATAGTTGAATCGAACAAATTTTTTTTTGTCAGACTGAGATCACGACGTGACAGAGGCTCTACCACGACGTGAACACAACTCAAATCCATTTTTTCGGGATTTTCTGCGTAATTTGATTTATGTGGTTTGATTTGGTAATTATCTATTTTCTTTTCTGTCAAAATCCGATTTTGCTTGCCTAAGATAATTAAAATAAAAACCCTAAATATTAAGAGATAATCTTAGACAAGATAATGATTAATTATAAAATTCATTAATATTATCATTGTTAGGGTAGGATCCTTGAATCATATTCAGGATCCTCAAATACTTCTGAAGCCTCAGGATCCTTAAACATATCCTGGATCCTGACTATTATCACTAATATTTCTAACATTTGTAACGAGTATATTCTCTTTATTTTTCTCACATGTGCAAAACGAGTCAACACAAGACCAAATCTCAAGGGAGAGTCATCTCAACCAGGCAAAGAACCGGAATACCAAGTTAAATAACATTCATATGTTGATTCCAGAGGATCCCAGAATTACCGGACTTCCTTTTATTTGCATTAGACTATAAATTACACATGTAACTAGCACACTACAAACACGTTTAGCTTATCTACGATACATGTACTTACTGTTGAAGCAAGAAAGTGACCCTCTTCAGCTAAGATGGCCCCGAAGACCTCATGCCTTGTGAACTGAAGAAGACTTACCCAGAGACTACTTTTGTCATCATGTGAACCTGAAGACGTGAACATGACCAGTAGATGAACCTTACATGAAGACTGTCATAAGTTACTTTTTATACTTACTTTGCTTGTAATCGTTGTATTGTCCGGTGTACCATTCAGGGTTACGAAAGTCAGTTACTTTATCTTATTTTAATATTTCCGTGTAACTTTTGGGACTCTATAAATAAAGCTTCCCACTTCATGTATTCTTACCATTTTAGAGCTTATCAGTATAAGATCTTTCATCTCTATATCTCAAGTTATCTTAACTGATACTTAAACCGAGTCCCTCTTCACTTATGTTGTTCATTATATGCTAATTTGTGTTTGCATGCAAACCTTATTACGATTCAACTAAGTGTCAACTTGTCTAACGCTTATTGATATAAACTTGCTGCTATTTACTTTCCTTACATTTCCACAATCTAACTTATCTAACTCTTATTGTTGAGCTAACAAGATTCATTGAGATTAACTTACTATTCTGCAACTCATTATCTCATTACTTATGTTCATCAAGTTTTTCTTTCAACAATTGATATCAGAGCCAGAGTGGTTGCCTTTTAATCTTTTTAAAAAAACGAAACTCTTTTCAACAAACTTTGATTTAAAGGGACTTCTATACCACTAAATCTCACTTAAAAAAACAAGGAAAGATGGCACAAGCTTATTCATTAAACGTTTCAAACAGTGTTGGAGGTTTTAACAGAGCTCCAATACTTGTTGCAACTGAATATCATCATTGGTCCCAAATAATGGAAAGATATTTAAAGAGACTCAGAAGAGATGTGTGGAGATCTATACAAGAATGACCTCGTGTCCCTATTCTCACTCCCATTGCAACTTATAGTGCTCAGGCAAGACTTGGAGGTGGTCCGACAGCCATGAACAGACCTACCAACGATGATCTCGATAAGATGGAGAAAGATGCAATTGCCTTCTATGATATTTATTGTGGTGTTTCTCCAAACAACTTTGACATCATCATCAACTGTGAATCTGCCTAAGAGAACTGGGACGTACTCAAAATCTCTACCAAGGGTCTGAACAAGCTCAAGACAAGAAGCTCACTACTGCTCTCAGTGAGTTCACCAACTTCAAAGCTCTACCTAGTGAGAGTCTTGACGATCCATTCAAAAGGTTCAACCTCATAATCACGAAATGACAAATGTTACTGTCAGAAGCAACCGTGAAACCAACTTGCAATTCCTGAATGGGATAGGCAGACCGTGGACAACCGCAAAGATGATAGTTCAGGGTGACAAAAGGATTCAGACTCTTTCACTTTTCAAACTCTACGGTGAACTTTAGGCTCAAGATTCATTGATGTTAAAAGAATGTGTAGACTGTTGGGTTTTAAGCACTATAACACTCCTATGGTGCACATGCAACCCTAGATGCTTTGTATCTATGTTTTCTGTAATTATACATGCAATAAAAATTCCAAAGCTTGAAGCCTACAACTAGCATACAATTTTGCTACATTAATCATAAAATCAAGTTAGAAGAATACCTCTTTATTGTAGCTTGTAGTTTTGGCCTTTCAAGAGTTTAGCACCTCAAGTGTGATGCCTAAAATGGTTCACAAACACCATGAACAAAGGAGGACTTTGAGAGAGAGGTTTAGACACTCCAAAATCGATTTCTCTCTTCCTAGAACTCTTAGGTGTGTCGATTTTGGCTAAGGGGTAACATATATATATTGTAGGATTCCAAGAGTTATGGGTAAACCCTAATCCATACACTTGGGTTATAATCCATATCTCATGTGGGCTGACTCTTATGGATACTTACATAAACTTAGCCCAACATGGATCAATAGCCCAAACAATATATATATATATATATATATATATATATATATATATATATCACTGATTTACATAATCAGTCCCCGTTAATTTAATTCCAAATTAATTCTTGATCAATACTAATTAAATAATATGATTTCATATTAATATATTATACTTGTAATATATTAATAAATCATAAATAACCTCTTTCTCAAATGTCCATCCTATCAGATTGTTCTGGTGAAGGCAACCCAAATGGACCATAGTACTCTCGGGTCGAATACATACCAATTATAGTTATGGGCTTAGACACCAAATCCAACAGTATCCCACTTGGATAAGTCTAATAACTATTATTACAAGTATGACTCCAAAATCCCGACTAGCAATCGTAGCTCTTAAAAGCAGATGTCGAACTCTGACCCAGTCAAATGACACGTCCATTAGATAAGGGATCATATATTCCTCCATTCTAGATATCGTATGAACTGAGACATGGATTATAATCACTCTCTCTGTTCATGTGTTGTTTCCCGATTTCCGATTTATGACGACCGACTAATTGAACAAATCAGATCAGTCCAGGCTTGGCCAAGCACTTAGGGTGTCATCACTAAATCATCGAGGGGCCCATAGATATCGCTTTTATCCCACTTTGGGTAAAAGGAATGGATAAACTTCGACTCAAATGCTTGCTTGTACTTACTCATGAAATCACACACAACAATATGTTTTATAACACCAAGTTAATGGTGCGTTTACATATGTCAATGTGCAACCAACTCGTAAACGACAACTCACATGTCTTGGTTTCAAGAATATAAGATATTATCGTCTCACAATCACTCATGATAAAATCGATGAAGTGATTCAGATGAGCGTGGGTTTACTCCAATACTCGAATCTTATTACAGAAGTACTCATGAACACTGCAGCAAATTTGTGCTATGTCTAAATGCCTTTAGACAATCTACAGACCCATTCATGACAGTCTAGCTTCAATACCTACTTCCAAAGTATGATCGACTGTGGATAGTTGGAATAACCTAGTTATTCGGGAAGTCAAAACATGCAAAGTGAAACACAATAATAATCGAATCCAATATGGACTCAAAACTTTTGAATATAAATAAAACACCTTTTACTTAGTCACCATATTGATTACACATTATTCATTGTATAATGTTTCGATTGATCAACTTAATACTTGAATTAAAACAATAGTCATCCCATGCTCCAAGCATGCACACTATATTTTACCTATGGTCCTTACTTTGTGAAATAGATCAATTGTAAACATTTCCAATGACACTCATTTCACAATTCCAAATCCTTATCGTAAGTGTGACAATACCAAGTTCTTGCCACTTACTGTAATCTGTTAGATTCTAAGCTTATATGCAGTGATCCTTTTGTAATTACTATGTACACAAGTCTCATAGACTTTGCCAATTACAAAAATTTCCATTGGAGATTGTTACTAGACAATTCCATAGATACGAAGTCTCATATTTAAAGTACATTCCTTTGAACATCCTTCTTGCATAAAAGTTTCTAACTTACTCATAGATTCTTGATATCCAACTCCCATTATGTAAACTTTTCCATAAATTCCATATGAGTATCCATTCTTAATAGAATCCTATCTATTCATAATTATATCAATATGGTCCATACATTACTATACTTCGAACTGCCCACAAGTGACCAATCCTCAACGAACCTTGGATTGTCCTTAGCAATTGTTTAACAACTTTAGTCATATACAGTTCTGGTCCATTTTCTCTCTTAATGCCCTAGGCATTTTGAAAATTCAGAACACATAAATATTATAGCATATGCAATCGATCCTATACCCGAAGCCTATGGGACACGATTCATAATGTCTTACATAAAGACCTGATACTTTACCAGTCTCTTGCTATAACATTTCCATATATAGAATTTCCTTATGTCAAATCTTTTCAACATAACATTCATATATGTCCTTGACTAAATTTGATTAAAATCTCAATCTAAACTTTTAGAATTGAAATGAAGTATAAGTTTCTCTCCCTTAATTATAGCATAACAACTTTTCAAACCCTGCAACTTTGCGAATTGAAACTTTTGTTTTCTATAAACAGTATTGCTAACTCGCAACACTCACCATAATAATTATGCTCCCACTAGCATAATAATTATTATCTTACTAGCATAACATTTATGCTCCCACTAGCTTCGACATGTATTCAAAAATCAGCTGGACTTCTAGAAATCAATACTTATTGACTTCCTTACCAAAGTTTAGATTTCTGATACGAGATGCTTCGATAAGCCTTTATCTAAGCTCATACACCTTTTTATTAGAAAGCTCATATGTGTGTCTAAACAATTTAAGAACTTACAGCAATAAGTCTCAACTATTTAGACCTTTTTCCATTTCTCACTATTCGAACTATGAAGAGGGATGTCGTAATCATAATCGAATTTGAGAATGCAAATATCACAATTGCTAACTCCTTAAAATCTACTTAGTGAAAGCGTTTCCTCACAATCATTTTCATGAAGCGGAGAGAAACCTTATGACACTTAGATTTTATGGTGTATGTGTTCATATCCATGTGAATTTGTCATAACCATAATCACAAGACAAGGTTAGTGACAAATCCAAACTCATATGGACTGAACTTGTTCAATCTTAATTTCTCTCCACCTGGCAGCTCAAGGGCCTACCATTGCTTCCAAGTTGTTATGCAAACAATTGAGCACTCATAGAACTCACATGCATAGTCAACTTTAACTGGAATGGGCACATAAACCAGAATATGTCAACACGATAGGTTACAAACCTCAAGTCACGCGCTAGTGATTAACAATAGGTTTACTCTTGATTAGTTCTTGAAACTTTTCAAGATCTTTAAGACTCCCACTAACCTCTTGACATATGTAACACCGAAATTTTTCAAACAAATTTTTCATTTTAAAATCGCATACTTTTCATAACATATTGTATAGAAATCTCGTTTATTCAAATTACAAAGCACAACTCCATTAATAATCCAGGATCCTCAAAATATAACTCTTTCTCTGGTGTGTACAATCAAGCCGGTGCCGTCCCGCGATCCTGAGAAAACCTGAAACACATAACATAACACGATAAGCACAAAGCTTAGTGAGTTCCCCAAAATACCACACACAACAACTAGCCACTCGAGGCTGAAACTCTGCAAGACCTTCCGGTCAATGTGTCTCAGTGGGACCTTCCGGTCCCATAGCTCGTTGGACCCTCCGGTCCGGTCTGGTTGAGCCTTCCGGCCTCATAAATCGTCGGACCCTTCGGTCCAGTCTGTAACACTCCGCATAGCATAAATCACAAAGAAATAATGCACATCATAAGGCATAATAACATAATACTCAATGTAAGCAAATAAGACCTTCCGGTCACACATAACTACCACTCAAGGTAAATTATAGTGAGAAGACTCACCTCGGCTAGCAGGTGAGCGAATAACCTCGCGCTCGGATCTCGAACTAGCCTCCTCCTAACACAAAGGATAAATATCTCTTATTAATACTCTTTTCACGACTCAGATAATCGAAGGCGGTTCTTTCTCTTTCTAACTCTTTAAAGTGGGTAAAAGACCATTTTACCCCTCTAAGGTCTCTATCACATATGTTGACTAAAACCCCAAAGTCAACAGAAGTCAAACTCGAGTCAACAGTCCAAGTTTGACCCGACTCTTCGAGTGCACTCCTGCGACTCGTCGAGTCCCCTCGTATCCTCAGAAGTCTCAAAAGTCCAGCTCAACTCGTCGAGTTGACCCCCAACTCGCCGAGTTATCGCACAATCAATCCATCGGGACAAACCCTCGCCGACTCGTCGAGTCAACTCATGGACTCGGCGAGTCCCTTTGATCTGATTTCTCATTCATACGATTTCAACTAGATCTATCACTCTAAACTATAGATCTATCATCCCAAGGCTCAATAATTACGTAAAGCTTCGATCTTTACGTTCATACATGATGCTATTGCTTCAAAATGCCAATACATGCTCTTCATGAAGGTTTTTGCTCATCAACCCTCATTTGGAGCATTAAAGCTGAGACATCTAGACTCTAAGGACCTTAGGAGGTCCAGATCTGAGGTTTTCCAACCACAACCAGGTCTCATTCGACTCATAGATTCAAAAGGATGGAAGCAAAGCCCTAAAACTCCCAAAATGAGATCTAGTACAAGGAATGAACAAGATGAGGACTTTGTACCTTCTCTTAGCAGCTGAAACACTCAATACCATAGATCCACTGCCTCCCTTTGTTCCCCATCATGAAGCTCTTCATTCTTCTTCATAGAAATGCACCAAGAACCACCATATGAGCTTCTCTCTCACTCTCTAGCTCCAATAGCAATTAGGGTTTGCTCTCAGGGGAAGGTAGCCGCAAATTAGGCTATAAATGCCTTTAAATAGGTCCCAAACCCCGGAAATTAGGGTTTCTCTGCCCAACACCTACTCGGCGAGTCCCTCCTCTGACTCGTCGAGTCCATTCATTGAATCCACGCGAGCAACTCGACTCGACTCGGCGAGTTGGTGCCTCAACTCGTCGAGTCCCTCCTTAAATCTCAAGATTAAGATACACAATAATGTCCCTGAAAATCCAGATGTTACAACATATAAGATTCCCTTTGTCAAGAAACATTACTTGAAAACCAAATATTCAAGAGTTAGTGCGGTTTCTTATCGAGACAAACACTTCACACAATTAGTCTTTGTCTTATGCAAGACATCACAACTTACCAATTTCAAATGTACAAGAGTAAAAAACATTTTACTCTACATTTGAGAAGTGTTATGAACCTTTCTTAAGATAATGTCACTCAAGTCACAATCTTGGAGTATGACTCTAAGACTTGATTTTGGAACGAAGTATGACTCTCCTTAATTGATTTAACCATTTCAACAATTCAGGATTCCTCTTCTTAGCCATAGAAGTGCACTAAGGTATCCTTAGAGGATCAATTGTGACATGGTTCCATAATCATAAGGATGATCATAAAACACGATACTAAAGTAATCTCCCTTCTTTTCAGATTGGAGAAACTTTTATCTTTCTGCCTAATTTGATTCTTCTTATTCGTTCTGCTATACATTGAAACTTTTCCAATGACTCAGAATTACACTTAAACTTGTAAGCATAACCATATTTACTAAGCTTTTAGTAAATCATGACGAATAGTCTTATCGTTCTTTGTGGTGGACCTCATCATTGCACAACCAATTGTACCCGATCCCATAGTCCTTCACTTGACTCACATATACATGTGAACAAGGAATTAGTCTTAATTTCCCAAAGACTAAGGTTCTCATCCACCACACAATACAAGTTGCACGATTCCAAGTTTCTTGACAATTGAAACTTGGGTGATGAGAATCTTTCCTTATTTGGTAAATTATGACATTACCACAAATGAAAGAATCAAATCCATCTTGCTAAAAATAGAAACATACAAACATCAATTTTCACAAATGTAATTGCAAGGAAATATAAATAAGATATAATCAAAATTTCTTTTTATTTATAAAATGCAGAAAACCTTTCCTTACAATGCAAGTACATATGAAAACTATGTTTCTAAATATTCCTAAGCAATCTATCATAACTCCTAGCATCAGCTCAAAAATCCGATCATCGAACCATGCGATCGAAATCCATCTCTTCGCGATCAGACTCAGCCTGCTCTTTCTTTAAGCTTCCTTTCTCTTCTTTGATCCTACAAAACATCAAAATGTAATCTTATCACATCATGTATTAACAATCTACAAATAGGAACTTAATAGAGTTAGATAGTGGACTTACCTGAAGCAAAGTCAAACTTTTTGACCTTACCATCCTTATGATCCTTCAGGTAGATACGGGAGCTTCGCAACCAATGCCCCTTCTCTTGGCAATAGAAACACATGGACTCTTTGGGAATGGTACACGGGACAATCTCAGACTTAGCCTTTCCCTTTCCCTTGGAAAGAGAAATCTTTTCTAGACTTCCAATGTTTCCATTGTCAATGTCCATGGAAGTTTGGGAAGTAGATCTTCCAATCAAGTTTGCTTTACCAGTGCGCCAAATCATTTCTGATTCAGCAGCAATTAGCAAATAGGTAAGATCGATAAGGGACATGTCGCGGTCTGTCATATAGTAATCTTTAATGAACTCACTATATGACTTAGGAAGTGATCGAAGAACCAAGTCAACAACCAACTTCCTCGACACAACGACTCCTAACATACCCAGTCTGTCAATGTGTGACTTCATCTCCAAGACATGTGTACACACAGACCTTCCATCTTGGTGTTTGCTAGCCAATAGGGTTTGAGTGACCTTGAACTTTTCAAGTCTTTGAACTTGTGGGTTAGGGAGAACTACTGGAGGAGGTGGAGGAAGTGAAGTTCCACTACAGCACGAAGAAGGGATTAATCATTCACCTTGATTTGCTTGTGGAATATCATCTTCATGAGGAAAGCTTTTTCCATAAGATTCGGGAAGACCATAGTTGTTTGACCTAGACATCTATAATGGGAGATATTCAAGCTAGTTGATTTAAGTCCTTAATATAACTCCCAACATGAAATATTAAGGTTGGGACCCACCACAATATTTTACAATTCGGACGAGGGATGTCGTAATCCAATTGCAAAATATTTGAAGGTAGGTAAATGACAATTTACCAATTTCCACCATGAAAAATGAAATTGATTATTAAGTTTTAAATGAATTGAAATTCCTAGATCCTTTGAGATTCATTGAACTTTTCAATGGTATGTTTAAATCTCGATTGTGCCCTTCAAGTTTGTGACTGGGATGCCGAGGATCACAAACAAGGTGTGAATAACCATGCAAATTAGCTTGGTACACTTAATGTTACAGATCACCTAATCAATGTGTCGGTTAACTACACACGCTCTATTGATCTATGATTAACATCAAGCTACCCTTTGCCACACACTGTCAATCCCAGATTAGTGTGTCGGTTAACCACACACGCTCCACTAACGACTTAACAAGGTGCAAAGTGCAATTTCATGGGTTAGCACCAAATTCACATTTTTCCTAAGTAACTAAGATTGGGAATTTATAAGTGTTTAGTTACTTGGTATTTTCATTATACTTTTAATGAGAATTAATGTCTTATCATACCCGTTCGACTAACGACCCTCCACCAGTCAAGGAAGCGGTGGGTGAGAGTGGACACCCATTAAACCACCATTTTATAGACAATAACCTTATACCCCCTTATAGACCGACTTCGTGAATGAGGTCTACTAACGGTAAGACTGACTTGTCTTATACATATAATATATTAAACTTTTAATTTTATATAGTATAAGGGTGTATTTTAAACTTTTAAAATACTTGGTGGTTTAATCCTTTAATCAAACTAGACTTTTAATTTAATTAAACTTAAATGTTATTATGGATTTATTAAACTTCTCTTTTAATTAAACACTTTAATTAATTTAATAAAGTCCATAAGGTGTAATTGAACTATTCAAAGCAACTAGGTTATTAAAAATTCAGAATTAAAGCTATTTAATTAACTTTTAAGTTACAAACCCAAGAGTTGCATCTTTTGAAACCTTTCAATTACAAGAGTAAATGTTTTCATAATTTGAGACTTTTCAAATACCAAAACTCGAGGGCAAGTTTTGTAACTCTTGAAAACTTTTCATTTTCATAACTTATGAAAACTTATGAGTTTTAATGTCATTTTAATGGATGAGACTTTTCATGTTCTATGACTTGAGGACAAGTTATGGAAGTCATTAAAAACATTTAGATCAATTTTAACAAATAAAATTATCATATAATTCATGATTGATCTAACTAAACTCATAAGGCAAGATAATTCATATCAACAATTTACAAACAACTTTGTTTATCATATAACAAACAATTAACTTAAAACTTTGACAATTATCTTTTAATTGGAAGAGGATCATCATTACCAAATCAGAAAATACATTTTTTATGATACAAAACATTTTGTGGTAATGATCCTAAACCAATTCTGGCCAAAAACTCGAAATTTTGCAACCAAAGGCATCAATTCGTCGAGTGCATGATCATGACCCATTGCGTTGCCCTTTTACTGAGTGCACTCGTCGAGTTATCCAGTGGACTCGACGAGTTCATCAGTCAGAGGCCAGAAAATCAATTTTTTTTAACTTTGAAAATTAGCAAGCATCAAATATAACAGAAAACAATCCTAGGCTCTGATACCACTGTTGCGTTTTAAGCACTATAACACTCCTATGGTGCACATGCAACCCTAGATGCTTTGGATCTATGTTTTTTTCTAATTATACATGCAATAAAAATTCCAAAGCTTGAAGCCTACAACTAGCATACAATTTTGGTACATTAATCATAAAATCAAGTTAGAAGAATACCTCTTTATTGTAGCTTGTAGTTTTGGCCTTTCAAGAGCTTAGCACCTCAAGTGCGATGCCTCAAACGGTTCACAAACACCATGAATAAAGGAGGACTTTGAGAGAAAGGTTTAGACACTCCAAAATCGATTTCTTTCTTCCTAGAACTCTTAGGTGTTGCGATTTTGGCTAAGGGGTAACATATATATATTGTAGGTTTCCAAGAGTCATGGGTAAACCCTAATCCATACACTTGGGTTATGATCCATATCTCATGTGGGCTAACTCTTATGGATACTTACATAAACTTAGCCCAACATGGATCAATAGCCCAAACAATATATATATCATTGATTTACATAATCAATCCCCGTTAATTTAATTAGTCTCTTTTGATCACAAAATTAATTCCAAATTAATTCTTGATCAATACTAATTAAATAATATGATTTCATATTAATATATTATACTTGTAATATATTAATAAATCATAAATAACCTCTTTCTCTCCATCCTATCAGATTGTTCTGGTGAAGGCAACCCAAATGGACCATGCTACTCTCGGGCCGGGTACACTAAATCCAACATAGACTTGGGTGGATCACTTGCTTTAATGGCTTAAACTCCTCAGTTTGCCATCAAAGCTCCTCAGTATTCTTATCCCGGAGAGTCATCATACCAGTCAACGTATGAAAACTCTCTGTAGTCATATGAAACAAATGTTGAGCTAGATGATGAGGAAGAATTTCAAAATGTCATTGCTCTCGTCAGTTAAAAGTTCAACAAACTTCCACCACCAACTTTTCGCAAAAACCAACAGTTATAAAATCACCAATCAAAACTTCAACTCGCAGAACAATCACCAACGATATCCAAGAAACCGTCACCATAATCCTCAGCCTCAGAATGCTCCCCAGATAAAGGAAAACCCGCAGACCAACAAATCACAAGACTCCGGTACTACCACCGAAGATAACAAGGATGGAGTTCTGGTCTGTCACAAGTGTCACAAATTAAATCATTTTGCATGGGACTGTAAAGCAAATGTTGTAAAAGACAAAGCATTCTATCTCAGAATGGCTCAGGAAATGGAGGATAAGGAGAAATAAAAGACAAGGGCATGTGTAGCTTAGGTTCGAAGGGATCATCAGGTGTGGTCCTCGGGTGATGAAGATGAAGAGCCTGACAACAAGAGGAAAAGAGGAAATATATGCATGATAGCAGCAAGTGACAAAGATGGATCTACCAACCTGCAGAGGAATTGTTGCTACATGGCAAAATAAGGGACCCTCAGCATCGTCGAACAGGCCTTGTGCAAGGAGGACCATGAAGAAGAAATGGTTAATTGATAGTGCCTTCTCCCTACACATGACTGGAAGGCTAGAATACCTTCATGACTTTAGGCCAATCAGTGGTGGTGGACACGTCACCTTCGAGAACAATGAAAACGGGATAATCAGGGGATATGGAGTGTTAACTATGGGTAGCTTCTCTATTCAACGAGTAGCTTACGTAGACGGTCTAAAACACAACTTGATCAGTGTTGGTCAACTGTGCAAAGCCAGTCATTGGTTTGAGTTCGACAACGAGCATTGTTACCTCATGACAAATGACAGAAACACTTGCTTGATCAAATCTAAAGCCGAAGGGACAATGTACCCTATGGATGTCTCTCTCATCATCGGAAAACCTCAAATTTGTTTCTTATAAACAACAATGTCGAGGTGAGTTAGTTATGGCATCGAAATCTTACACATCTCAACTTCAGATACATCAACAACTTGGTAACTGGAAAGCTAGTTCGAGGACTACCAATTCTAAAGTTCAATAATGATACTTTGTGCTTAGCGTGTGAGTGTGGGAAACAAACCAAGGGAAGTCATCCATTGATAATTGATTCCTCGATTGCTGATCCTCTAGAGCTTCTTCACATAGACCTCTGCGGTCCTTAAACTGTAGCCAATCTTCATCACAAGAAATACATTCTGGTTATAGTTGATGACTTCACTCGTTTCACTTGGGTCTTCTTTCTAAGACTCAAATAAGATACACCGCAAATCTTGATCAACCTCATCAAAGAAATAGAGCTTCAGATCAAACTTTCGGTTAGAAGAATAAGAACTGATAATGGCACAAAGTTTACTAATCAGCTGTTGAATAGATTTTTGGTATCAAAAGGAATCAACCATAACTTCTCGGCACCCTACACCCTACAACAAAATGTAGTAGTGGAGAGGAGGAATAGAACGTTGGTTGAAGCTGCTAGATCAATGCTTAAGTTTGCCAACTTGCCTCTCTACTTTTGGGATGAAGCAGTGGCAACTGCATGTTTTGTTCAAAATCGAAGTATCATCTGCAAACGCCTTAACAAGACTCCATATGAAGGTCTTAACAACAGAAAACCCAATGTACGTTTCTTTCACATTTTTTGTTGCAGGTGTTTTGTGGTTAAAAACAAGGATCATCTCAACAAATTTGCACTAAAGTCTGATGAAGGCATCTTCTTGGGTTACTCAACAAACAAGGTTGCTTATAGGGTTCTCATAAGGTGAACAAGACTAATAGTCTAAAGCTTCGATATCAAATTCGATGACTATTATGTCCGCAACAAAGAGCCCATCAACGAAACCAAATTCATCCTTGAAAATGACATTCCACCATCCTCGGGTCCATTAAACTTCGTTGTAGTTAACCATGATGATCTCTTCTATCCCGTAGAGATTGCTCATCTGTCATAATATTGGTATCTACGATAGCACAAGTGCACAACAACAACATTCAACAGTATCTGGACCAAGCAATCCTGAAGAAACCTCGGTCAATACTTCCACCTTGTCGGTTGAGGGGGAAACTCAAATCCTTTAGAAATTGAAACCATCGAGGTTCCAGTACTTGAAGATGCCGCTCCGGTGCCAGTATACAACGTGACCAATCAATCAACTATTTCTGAAGACTCAGAAGACGAAGAAGTTGAAAATATTGATACTGAAGAGGATCCAAAGATAATAACTCAGTCATCGGTTCAGGGGGAACCATCATCGGTTAAGGGGAACCGTTATCAGTTCAGGAGGAACCACCAAATTTAGCAGTAGAACCAATCCCAACAGTCCAAGACTCATCTGCGAGTTTCTCTCAAACCGAGGGGGAACTACCTTCTTCAAACCAACCCGAAGATTCCTATGAGGTAGAGGATATTCCCTTAAGTGCAGCCGCAGACCGTCAACAATATCGTCTATACATTTGGACGAAAGATCACCCACTAGGCTAGATCATCGGGAATCCATCTGCAGGTATTCAAACTCGTTCCTCTATAGATTTAACTGATCATTGTCATTATACATCTTTCCTATCTTTGATCGAACCAAGACACATGAAGAAGCTCTTCTAGAGCCTGATTGGATAATAGCAATGCAAGAAGAATTAGCTGAGTTCAAAAGAAACCAAGTCTGGAAGCTGGTACCAAAGCCTAAGGGCCACACTGTAGTAGGAACCAGATAGGTTTACAAAAACAAGTTAGATAAATCGGGTGTTGTGGTTCACAACAAGGCACGATTGGTTGAAAAAGGGTACAATCAACTAGAGTGTGTTGATTATGATGAGACATATGCACAATTGCAAGGATGGAAGCCATACGTTGATGGGTTTTGAGCACTACAACATTCCTATGGTGTACATGCAACCCTAATGCTTCGGATCTATGTTTTTCTCAAGTTATATATGCAAATCAAATCATCCAAAGCATGAACCCTAACTAGCATACAATTTTTGGAATTTGTAACATAAAACAAAGTTAGAAGAATACCTTTTACTTTTAGCTTGTAGATCTTAACCTTCAAGAGCTTAGTGCCTCAATTGCTGCACCTCTAGTGAGTCACAAACACCAAGTAGCAAGTTGGAAGAATATGAGAGAGGTTAGGAGGCTCAAAATTGGCTAGGGTATTCTCTTAGAAGCAAGTGGCCGATTTCAAGGTGTCATGGGGTCTTTATATAGTTGTGCAATTAGGGTATTTGACTGAAACCCTAATTCTCTGCTTAGGCCTTAAGCAATCCAGTAGATCCTTCTAGAAGGCCTCTTATGGATGAAATCTATGTGGCTATACATAGGATTTCGTCAATCCCTTCTTAGGGATCCACAAGCCCAACTTTGAAACTATCATATAGTTGCAATATCAGTCCCCATAATTTAATCAATCTCTTTTGATCACCAAATTAATTCAAAATCAATTCCTGATCAATACTAATTAAATAATATGATTTCTCAACTAACGTATCATTTTTATCACAATTAACCTCTTTCTCCATAATTCATCCAGTCAAGTTGCTATGGTGAAGGCAACCCAAAAGGACCATGCTACTATCGGGTCAAGTACATACCAATTATAGTTATTGGCTTAGACACCTAATCCAACATACATATATTTCTAGCGTATGCAGCTCACAAGAACATCAAGGTCCATCAAATGGACGTGAAGAGTGCTTTCCTGAATGGTGAACTGAAAGAGGAAGTGTATTTGCAACAACCTCCAGGATTTGAAAGTTTAGAATTTCCCACTCACTGTTACAAGCTGGAGAAAGCCGTCTAGTGGCTAAAGCAGGCACCTAGAGCTTGGTATGAGACTCTCTCACAGTTTCTTATCAACTCTGAGTACAAAAGAGGTGTAATAGATCCCTCTCTTTTTAGACTAGTAAATGATAAACACTTGATGCTCATTCAAATTTATGTGGATGATATCATCTTTGGCTCAACGGATCAAAGAATGGTGGATGATTTTGCAAAGCTCGTGAATAACAAGTTTCAAATGAGCATGAATGAAGAGATTAATTTCTTTCTAAGTCTTCAAGTCAAACAGATCTCTCAAGGGATCTTCATTCATCAGGAAAAAATACCACTGAGGTGTTGAAGAAATTTCCAATGGATAATTGCTCCTCGGCAAAGGTCCCTATGGCCTTCGGGTATAAAATTTCAGCTGACCCTACCGAAGAGTCAGTTGATCACAAAATATACCGAGGAATGATTGGTTTATTGATGTACCTCACTCCAAGCCGAACGAATATTGTGTTTGCTACGGGTTTATGTGCTAGATACCAGGCCGATCCCAAAGTATCCCACTTGATCGCAGTCAAGGAGATCTTCAGGTATCTCAAAGGGAGTAACACCTTGGGTCTCTGGTACGCTGCGGGTAATGACTTCAGTCTACAGGCATTCACAGACACAAACCATGCAGGGTGTAGACTTGATCGAAAGAGCACATCGGGAGGATGTCAGTTTCTGGGTGGAAGACTAGTAAGTTGTTCTTCAAGAAAACATAATTGTGTTTCTCTCTCCACCACAGAGACTGAGTACGTGGCTGTAGCTAGTTACTGTTCTTAGGTACTTTGTATGAAGAAACAGCTTTTGGACTACGGGTACAGGATGTTGCGAGTGCCAATCTACTGTGATTCAGAGAGTGTGATAGCCATTTCACACAATCCTATTCATCACTCGAAGACGAAACACATAGAGCTACGATATCACTTCATCAAAGACCACATCCTCAAAGGTAACATTGAATTAATTTTTGTTCCAATTCATGAGTAAATAGCTGATGTTTTCACTAAGGCACTTGATTCCACAAAACTGAATGGATTTTTGAAAATGTTAGGAATGATGAAGCCAGACCCACATTCTTCTTGAAAGGATAAATATCAGAGACTTTATAGTCTTCGGGTATGATTAAATTTCATCTTTTCTTTTATCAAATCAAATTCTTGAAGCACTTTACTCATCTTTATCTCATTCTAAAAAAAACTGAAGCAATATATACTTCATAGATTGCTCCTCGGTATACTCTGTATACTTGAGTTATTTATGATTTATATACTCCTCGGGTCTCTTTATCTCTTGTATTTCTAACCATTATAATCAAGTTACTTTTCAGTTCTCATCTCCCGCAAACACATTAATCAATCCAAAGTCATCCTTCCTCGGACACATTAAATTTTATTGTGTTCTACTTAATGAAGTTGAAACATTCTTCTACATTCAATTTGTCGCACATGATAATTCAGTTACCTTTCAAAAGACTTTCCTCAATCAGGCCTATTTTTGGATAAAGGATAAATAAATCGATTTTCCATAAAAGAAATCATTTTGAAAATATTTTTCACTCATCCAATCACATCATGCAACCGTTGGGGTCACATCCGTTCCACTTCCCCACTTTATTCGACGAACCAAACCATTTTCACCCCACGATTGTACGGCGTGTCATAATGGACCTGCAATACATTAAATGCTCCTCTTTTCCCGTATTTTTTTTCTTAATTTAATTTAATGTAATATATAATGGTAAAAACCCAAAGTTTTTTTCTTTAACAACTGTAATTAAACTGTTATTAATTAAATTTGAAATCCGGAGGTATAAAACCCCATTTTCTTCCCCAAGAAAGCTTTACGCTTTCTGATCTCTTACATACTAACTCCTTCTTCTTCACCTTCTTGCAAAAACCCTTTTCAAGCAACTTCTTCCAAACCTTTTCTGCAACAATGGTGAAATTTGGTGTGTCGAAGAAATAATCAAAGGCTTCTGGATCAGCAAGACCAACTGGGTCGGGTTCAATAATCAAGGATCTCACTCCTTCGATTGCTGCAAGTAACTATCGTGGCATTTTTATGATCGTGATTTCTACAACGAAGCAATCAAGATCATGATCAAGTTTCTCCCAACTCACCCTTTGTTTGGTGCATTTGACTCATTCACTGAAGTTGTTCGAGCTATGACTGTTGAGAGTTCCCCGAAAACCACGACGCTTCAACAGACGTCGAAAATGTGTTTAGAAAGTTATGCTTGCTTTGACTTGCTGTTAGGTTGTAGCTAGCAACCACATGTGGGAGTGTAAATCCCGTATAGATCTATACATATCTTTCCCACTCACTTAATATTTAACGATTATAGGTTGGGGGCTAGGTGAAGTTTATTCAGCATGTTGATGAATCGTGCCTCATCTAACCACTTGTTGTGTGAAGCCTCCACTGTTCGGTCGTCTTGTTATTCTTCGTTGTATTTATACAATATATATATATATATATATATATATATATATATATATATATATATAATTCATCTTATACATATATAAACAAGTTAGAGTGTTTTGACTAGCCGAGTATTTGGGTAGAGTAACCACTACGTACTAAGCTTTTTCCAAAGGTTGGCTATAATGAATAGAGTATCGGCGTTTCCTGACAACTGGCCAACGTAACAACTAGGTATGATATTTTCTATCAGTGTGAGTTAGTATAACAACTAGACATAATATTATCTTTAAAAGTTGGGCAGAGTATCCACCAACATAATATCATCCTAATGTTATGAGCATAATTATCCAACTAATATTATACAATTAGTAATGACTATGAAATAGTTTTATTTTAACATGTATTCTCCCCCCCCCCCACCAACAAAAAATTTGAAAATGGGGTCGTGAACTCACTTGAAAATGTAAACGGTTGTTGTAGGGTACAAAGCCAGGAGTCCGAAACTTCGAGAGACGTTCGGGGACAGTGGCATGTAGATCGAGAGAGATTTAGTGATTTTTTGAGATGTGAGGAATGAGTCTTCCGAAGTCAAATATTTTTAGCAAATTTTAGGGTGCACAACATGCAATGTGCAACGCGTAATTACGTGTGAACCATAGGGAGATGCCGCGTGTCGTACTCTCCTTGTGCCACGTCATCCTGAATCCAGATGGATCGAGTGTCAGATTGCGCGCGGCACACTGCATGTGGGTGCGCGCGATGGTAAAAATCAAACTTTGAAATTCATATCTCTCGCATACGAACTCCATTTTCAATGACTCTTATATATTCGTGTAGGACTCGACGTACTTTACAACTTTCCTTTCGGTCGTTTTGGCTAGTTTTAGCTTTCTCTTTTCGACTATATTTTATAACCGTTATGTTTTTATAAAATCATAACTCTCTCATACGGGTTCCGTTTTAGGCGTTCTTTGTCTCAAAATTCCTACTTTGAGTAGTACTACGTTTCTATTTTTGGTAACTTTTGCCAAATGTCAACTGTTTTCCTCCTATTTTTTGACGTTGTAATTTCTTACACACGGTGTAACATCCCAATGATGAGGTACTTCTAATTTTGACCCTATAATTAAATAATATTTCACATTGGTCTCTAAGTAAAACAAAGAGTGTAAAAGGGCCCATAGTGGCATTTTGGTAATTTCTGACTTTGGGGAATACGCTAAGAGTACGTGTGTACGCTAAGCGTACTAGGGGTACGCCTTAGTACGCTGGGCGTACACATCGTATGTAGGGCGTACGTGAGGATCATGCAAACCCTAATTTTTAGGGTTTGGCTCATATTTAAACCTCCTTATAGACTCACATCTCATTCTTATTCAACCTCTATCTATGAAATCGACCCCCAAGCAAACCCTAAGAGAAAGAGAGCATTTTGGAGCCTTTGGAGTGATTAGAAGTGTGCTTGAAGAAGAGGAGAGTGGTGTGGAGAGCTTGGAGTTTGTGAAGTACTTTGGATATGAAGTTTTCTCCTTGTTTGCAACCTTTAGGAGGTATAAAGCTTGCAACTTTACCACTCCATCTTGTAGATCTAGACATTTCACTTTTTTAAGTCACTTTTTGTCCCAAAATGGTGATTCTAGAGCATGGCATGTTCTTGACCCATTAAGCCGTCCTTTCAGATCTTAGGAAGGGTCCTGAGTCGTAAAAATGGGGTCTTAATGGTTGGTTTTGCTCCATGCATTCTTTATAAGGTCTTAATGTATTATGATGTTGGGTTAAGCACTTAATGGACATGCAGTGTCATAAAGTTGGAAACTTTATGACTCTTGAGGATGATTTGGCCTTACATCTGAAAGTTGGACATAAGAGTTTAAGGCATTAAGCTCTTAATGAAGTTTTGAGAAGTCTGGGCGTACGCCCTACGTAACCTGAGTATGCATTGCATACATGGTCAACTCTCCCGTCTGCGATAAAGATTTGAGTACGCCCCGCATACGCGTTCTGTGTTAACTCGGCTGGGCTGACTGGGTTGGGTTGACTTGTTGATTTTGACCAGTTTGAATTTTACTTTGACCAAGTGGCCAAGGGATATTTTCGGGATTTTGAATGGTGTTTGAGAATTGGTCATTTGGATGAATAGGTGACGGTTAGAGCTGAGATTCGGAGTCAGTACCTCATCAGCTATTTTTGTTCAGACAGTGAGGTGAGTTTTCCTCACTGGACTTTCGGGTCGAAGGCACCAAGGTCGTCCTATTGGATTGATATCCTGGTTTACCGTGTGTTGCTATGATGTAGTGGTCTGTTAGATCTGTATCCTAGTTTATAGGATGTTGTTATGCGGTAGTGATTTGTACATCTGTTTGTTTGTCTGTTGGCTGATTATATGTTTATCTGTTATGTATATGTCGACATATTTTAAGTTATGGTTGAGGCTTTAATGCTTTGTGTATGAGCCAATCAACTGGGGGCATTCCATCCTTATGGTTGATTGGGCCCGAGGGTATTCCATCCCGAGGATGACTGGACCCATTGTATATTGGCATTCCAACCTAGGTTATTCCATCACGAGGTTGACTGGGCCTGAGATATTCCAACCCGATGGTTGATTGGACCTGACATGTTGTTGTATGTGTTATATTTTTGTGTGATGGTACTTTGGGGGAACTCACTAAGATATGGCTTATGGTTTTAGTTTGTTGTTTCAGGTACTTCTGATGATCGCGGGAAGGCGAAGGCGTGACTGTACACATCCTCTGTTTTATGGCTTTATGATTTTGGGATACTCTGATATTGATAAACAATTTGGAAACAATGATTTTTTAAACCTTTTATGAGTATGGGTTGTTTTAAAAAGTTTAAATTTATTATGTTTTTTGAGTCATTACAAGTTGGTATCAGAGCCATGGTTTGAGTGAATTGGAGGAACATCCGTTTGAATCCAGTCTCAAACTATGGAACTGTAAAAGTTTTAAAAGTGATTTTCAAAATTGTTTTTAAAAATAATCAAGAGAGGATTTGATGTGTATGATCAGCCGGAGCCAGTAAGTAGACCCCAAATTACCACACTGTTATTTGATATTATGATATGTTAGAACAACATGCTAGTGATAGGCTAGGGATCTTCTGGAATTGCATGATAGAATTGCCTGATTATATGATGCCTGGTAGCCTATGGTTTCTTTCTTATATGAAATTGACATTATTATTGTCGTTGCTTAGTGTATGCACTAAAATTGTACATAACGAAGATTTTATAGCTTGAGAATGTTTGATTTAGCCTTATTTCCTGTTCCTTGTTTGGTTGTGGGCTTAGGGTAGAATCAAGTATTCGACTGTCTGTAGGATCCAATGCTATGTAGGATTAGCATACACGAGTGTTGTAGGGTTGGTTGAAATTTCATGGATGAGTTATGTGTAGTCAGTCGATCAGTTGAGGAATGTCTAGCCTTTCTCTAGGAAGTGAGAATAGGATGTATGTTTATTCTAGTGAGTGTTGCTAGGGGTTTTGTGATGATCTTCGAGACAAATACGTGTAGGTGTGGAAGGTAGTATGGGCCCGTACTACTGGAAGCACAGGACCCGTACGCGTGGCAGGGAAATCACAACCCTAGGGTTTTGTAGGATTTGTTACCTATGGTATGATATGCGTGTTATCTGACGTCTCCCTGGTTTATTTTCTATATGATGGTTACGAGGTGATTTGAGTCAGGATCCGGATCAGGTGGCCGGAATGGGCCATGATTGACTGAGGATCGGGTTAGGGAGATCCTTCATGAGGAAGTTGTTTCTATCGTCTGGGAGCAGATACCAAATTTGTTTGTGTCTATCAAGACCACTATGATGGAGTTCTTTGATGATCGTTATGCTACACTTTCTGAGACTGTTACTGTCGCAGCTACCGCAACCATGGTTACTGCGGGGATTGGCGATGGGAGGGCTTTCCAGTATTGGGACATCGATAATACGAAGCCCCCGGTGTTTGACAGGGTCCAGGATTCGCTCATTGCCATGAGCTGGCTGTCAGATATTGGGGGATGTTTCTTTACCTGCTCTTGCCCATCTGACCAGAAGGTCAAGTACGCTCTGAAACTTCTTCGGTCTGGAGAGAAGGATTGGTGGAGGCTGGTTACTAGTTCATACACACTAGAGCAGCGAGCTGCCGTATCATGGGAGCATATCTCTAAGACGTTTCGCTCGAGATATGTTCCATTGGTGGAGCAGGAGAGGCTATCCCAAGAGTACTTGGATCGGAGGCAGGAGACCGAGTCGGTGACGGAGATCACCAAGATGTGTACAGAGAGAGAGATATGTTTTGTCCTGAGTTTGCTGCTTCTGAGCAAGCTTAGATGAATCGGTACTTGAGCATGCTCAAGACGGAAATCCTTTAATTTGTGTCTACACAACGCTATGGATCATTGGTGGAGTTGCAGGAAGCCGCTAGGCGGCGTGAGATTGAGATGGAACTCCAGGTGAAGGAGCAAAGGCAGTCCCCGACGTAGTCGCAACATGTGCCAAAGTGGTTCAAGGTCGCTGATGTTAGATTTGGGAGTCATACGGGACGCACTTGTGGGAAGTGAGGCAAGGTTCATAATGCAGCTTGTCGATCTTCTTCTGGATGCCACAAATGTGGAAGATAGGGCCAAATTGCGAGGGACTGCCGACAGGAGGCTCCAGTACCCAACATCAGGATTTTCTATCACTGTGATCAGTTGAGCCATATAAAGGCCCAATACCCCGTGCTTGCTTCTAGACCGGCGCAGGTTCCAACTTTGGCTACTTTGAGGATCACTAATGGGAGCCAGGGCAAGGCGAAGCCCCCGATGGCTTGAGGTCGCGCTTTTCAGCTCACTGCGAGGAGGCCCGAGCAGCACCAGACATTGTGACTGGTATGTTTCTATTTATTGTTTTGTCGATTATTTTATGGAATGCTTATGTTTATATTTTTGATAGGAAAGTTCTTAGTGAACTCTTTTCCTGCTCTTGTGTTATTTTACTCGGACGCGAGTTGGTCTTTTGTGTCCTGATCTTTTAGTGGGGATTTTGGTATTCCACTCTATGAGTTGGAGTGTCCGTTGCGGGTTTCTAACACAGGGTTCCGAAATCTATTGTATATCAGGGTTGCGTATTAGAGATCTTCGGGGTGCCCTGTTGAAAGATCTAGTATGCTCAAGAGTCATATTAAATTGATATTGCTAAATAACATATGATACTAATGGGTCACACTAACAACAACTTGATACAATTGATTATTTATTAGAAATTGATTTTAATAAATATTCAATAAAACTCTTATAATTAAATTGGAAATTATTTATTTCATGGAAATAATAAATTCCATTAGCAAGTAACCTAATGTATATCATATGGTATGATTTATAAGTCATGTACAAACTTTTGGACTAGTTAAATCCTTTTGTCTTTTTCCTAAAAGACAAGGTTTATATTTTATAAAAGAGTTTATAAAAGTTTGACTTTCTTTCTTCTTCTTTATGCAATTTTCGAGATATGCATAAAAAGAAGAAGTGTATGACTTGTCTAATCCTGCTTTAAAGGCATGGGAGACATGCTTACGACAATGGGGACAAGTTTGCTTAAAGTGCTAAGGACTAATGGTTAATACCTTCACTTTTTGCATATAAAATATGAGGCTTGCATTCTTGAAAGAGTGTTCATTCCTTCTTCTCTTCTACATGGACAAGAGCTCTCTAGGAGACTCTCCCTCTCTTCTTTGCTTTGAGTTATTGAAGATTACTTGCATATATTTTGCTCTCTTGAATTTTATATTGGTTATGAACTTCAAGCTTGAGGGTTTAAGAGTTTTGGACTAGCATCTACATCAAGTTGAGTCATTGTTGGTGTCTCAAAGGTTCCACATTCTTCATCAACTTCCAAGCCTCCCAAGAGGACCCAAAGAATTACAAAGGTTGTTATTTCTTCACCTCTTCTTTGGTTGGTGTTTAAATCTTTTATAACTTGCAAGAAGATCCTTGGTGGGTATAAAATGTTTATGTTATTTCAAACATTAAAGTCTTCCGTTGCCATATCTTTCAAGTTTATGAAACTAATTTTGATCTAAAACCCAACAATTGGTATCAAAGCCATCTTGCAAGTTTGGTTATATTTTTGATTTTTGGAAATCTTAGTTTTTGGAGAATATGAATAACTTGTTTTTGTATAAAAATAAGTTCATACATATTTTCTATGACAACTTTTTTATTTTATGGGACAAAAGTTTCATGCATCTTTTGTCATTTAAAGTTGTCTAAGAAAAACAAAGGTTGTTTGATGTGTATATTGATGTATATGATGTGCATAAACTAGCCAATGATCAATGTGTTGTTATGTTGTTGTGTTGGTTCTTTTTGTTTGAAAATGGTTGTAATAATTTATTTATTCATATGGTATGTAATAATTAAATAGATTAGCTTTTCTTGGTTATTTTTGTAAAATAATAGATTAGTTTTTAGAAATAATTTATTTGTACAAAAATATAACAAGAAATGAAGTTTGAACCATTTTTTGAAGACAAAAGGAAAACTTTCGAATTCAACATGTGCTAGGCAGAACATGACACTTTCTGAAAAGTGTCATGAATGCTACACATGTGCTGAAAAGGTGCTAAACAGAAAGATGACACTTTCTGAAAAGTGTCATAAAAGCTGCAAATTTTCCTTTAAAGAAGCCTTTCAAATCTTTTGCAAGCAATGGGTGTTTACTCAAGTGGGAGCTTCTACAACAACATTACAATAAGTTTTTGGTCCCCTTATATGTCCCTTTAGGAATGGACTTGGCACTTTTGTGTTGGCTCAAAAAATGTCATTAGTTGATTATGTTTATACACATATCTTTTTATGCATTATTTTGTGTGGTTGATAAAATTAGTTTTTCACATGCTAAAATAATTTTGGACAAAATAAACTTCACATGGAGTTTGTGTTTTTCAAAATTGGTCATAAGATGTAACAACTTATTATATTTAGAAACCCCCCCCCCCCCCCCCCCGTTTTATAAAATCATTTATAACGACAAATTTTGAAATACTCCATTATAAGTTTTAAAATGATGATTTTTGTAACTTATACAAACTATAAAATATATATGTAATAAAATGAAGTTTTATTAAAGATATAAAAGGTTCAAATGCATTCAAACTTAATACCGGTTATTAAAATTGAATTGCGTCAAATTATATAAAAACTAACTTTTTATATAGAACCTTTAAAAGTGATTTTCTTTTGAAAATTGATATCATGGTTTATTATATGCATGTAATAACCATAATATCATATGTTTTTAAACTAGAATTATAAAACATATATAAAGACCCTTATTTTACAAACCTCAAATCTATGCAATCCTTTTGAAAAACACCCACATGTCTCTTGTATGCACTAGTGGGATAAATGATACTTAACCGCTTAGTGTTATATTTTGATGGCCGGGGTGTATTCGCGATTTCTATAACCAAGTTATAGGCCGATTACACAAGCTTTTCAAATTAGACGATTTGATCGGAAGTCTTTTGTGATAAAAGATACCTACGCAAGAGAGTTTTGAGGCATAGATGGGATTAAACATGTCTAATTAAATTTGTTATTAGCGATCCCATAAATCTAGAAATTATATAGCAAGATATAATTGATAATCGATATCTCCCGGGTTGAATTCAAATGGATGGGATAAAGGATACCTAACCATTTATTTGTTTTGCAACTTGGATCCTAGACTTTGATAATTAATGTTTTTGGAAACTAAAAGGGTATTAATTTTCAAAGATTAAATAAGAATTTTGTTAAAAATTTTGTAGTTAAGTAATCCATTCTCATTATCATGTATTGTCATTTTCTTTAATGACTTAATGAAACAATAACATTCAATAGATACAGCTTTAATGAATGAGTTCATGTCTTAAGAGACACTCTCGTAAGAGATATCAAATTGTATACACTTAAATGTCCTAGTCCTAAACTATTTGCTTTAAGTAATTAAACCTGAACATGATACCTAGTAAAGACATCACTGGGATGCTTCAGATGTTTCTAACATCAAGCTAGGAATAGTTATTCATGACTTCTAGAAAGTATTGGATAATTTAAACATGTATATATGATGATATAACAGGTCAAGAAATATTCCAATAAATTCAGTGATTATTTAAAGCTAGTTTAAACATTAGAATAATGCAAGGCTAAAAGAATCACCTTATGTGATCCAGGAGGCCCATGTTTTATGGACTGAACACCTTTAAGCCCAAGAAATCTACTAAAGCCCACATAGATGGATCTTGTTTCTTTTGTGAAGAAACTAGACACTGGAAGAGGATTTACTCCTCTTATTTAGAAAGAAAGTCTGGAAGAGACTAGTATTTCTTGTATCTACTAGATAGAACTCATACTTTTCATATAACACTTAGGTACTTGGTACTTAAATGTTAATATAATATTTGTAAATGGCTTTCAAATATTTATTGAAGAGTAACCAAGTTGAGCACAATCAAGTTGGAACTACACTCTAGGAGTTTAGTTTATTATTTATGCTTAGAACATAAATTACTTGTAATGTAAAACAACATTTGTTTTGGAACAAAGTGTGTTTTAATTTAGCATGTCTAAATTTATGTCTCAGTTATTTTATTCAAATGTTTGATCAATTACTTAATCATTTTTCATAACGATAATATTCATATTCTGAATGATTAACTTCTATTTATGAGACTAGATCTCTTAATAGAGTTGTGAAGTAGATATCAACATTTCATAAATAAAATTAAGTTCCATATGCAAGCACTTTTGACTTAAACTTTTTTTAAGTCAAACTCATCTCTGACATTATTATCCTTATTATATAAATGACATTCACATATTCCAACTTCAAGAAATGGATATTTAAAGGCAAATAATGTAGTTTATTTGACATATGTGAACCTTATTTATATGTAAAGAATTCTTTATAATATTTTCACTAAGGTGTAGAGAAAATAATTAAGGAACTATACACTTTGGTGTATGGCTTCGTTTCTAATGAATGTCTGAGATTAAGCACAAAATACCAAATCAACTTTACGAACAACTATAGTAGTTTTAATTATATTTTACGTGGTAAAGCATAATTGTGAAATCTTTGTTGAAGATTTCAAACGTTGAGATACAAACCGGTAAGAACCATCCAAGGCCTTAATGATAATAAATGATGAATTAAATCTTACTTGGTATGATTTGCTTTCTAATCGGTAGAAATATCCTCCTTTAATATTTTTGGGATAATACTTCAATCACTATTAATTGTATCTTGATACAAATACCAACTAATAAGTAGATTAAAAATTTTATAAGATTAAGTATGGAAAGGCTTCATCCTTATCTTACTTAATGTTTTATGGATTTGAAGTCGATGCTGGACTAAAGCTTCTAAACCTAAAATCTACTAAATACATATTTGTATAATACTCTAAATGTGGCTTAGATTGTAATATGCAAACCCACCAAGAATAGGTCCTCTTATTCTTGTGAAAGCTAAGTTAGTAGAAAGCAAGCTTCTAATGACAAAGCAAGTGGGAGGTACATGGAACTTGAAGCAGCTCAAGAACCATAACCTTATGTAGTAATAGTTGGCACTAGTTTTAACAAGGATTGTTAAAATTGAATAATAGTTATTCACAAACACAAATTGTTCGTAATAATTGTAGAATTCATCTATGACTTGAGAAATGTGGAATCCCTCATTGATGAGATTTTATTGATGGTTTTTGGAAAATCCATCAAATACCAAGATGTTATGTCAGATCTTGAATCTGATAAATGACTTAGAGTCATGAACATGAGATGACATCCATGTATGAGAATCAAGTATGTGTTTGATTAAAATTTGTCCCTTAGCAAGGCTAGAAGGAGAAAATAATTCTTTTAGAAAGAATAAGTTACATGGATAACCATACACATTTAAATCAAGACTTGTAGTAAAAGGATTTTCTCATACTCATGTCATTGAATATGGTCTTCATCATACTCATGACATTGACTATGATCAAACCTTTTTCAGAGGTAGCTATGATTAGATCAACAAGGATATTATTTGCTATAAATTCATATTCTTAATATGAGATATAGTAAATAGATTTCAAGAAAGACCGCTTTTCTTAATAGACATCTACTGGAAGATATCTATATAGATTAGCCTGGAGGTTTTCTTGATCCATGTTATCCTAACAAAATGTGTAGAGCTTGAGATCCACTTTTGGATATAAAGCAAACATCTCAATGTTACAATCATCATTTTATGTAAAACCACAAGGTATGTTTTTATATCAAAATGAATGGAACATATGTGTTTACTAAGAAGTAGTGGGAGCATAGTGAAGTACCTAATCTTAAATGAATGAGACATACTTAATCATTTGAAATCACATTCTGACTAAGCAAGGTCATTTTCACCCTGACTCAGAAAGTGTTTCTAAAATGAAAGACTTGGGAAGAAGAAGATACATTCTTGGAATGTAAAATCTATAAGGGATAGATAAAATGAATGTTAAAAGTTTCATGTCCTTATACATATATTGGCAATATCTTGAAAGGGATCAAGACACAAGATTCTTTTGGAGAATTCTTGGCATTGTCATATGACACCATTTTTAGCTAGCCTCAAAAGTAAATAACTCATAGTCTTGAACTAAATAAAATGATTTATATTCTATTTTCTTGGAAAATGAATTCGTTATTTACGCCATATTATGCATATGACATGGTATTTGATCATGCTGTAAGCATGTCATACAATATTAATTGAATGCATGGTTAAGTCACTGGATGACTAAGAGAGAGCATTCTAAGAGTACTTTAGAAGAACTAAGAGAATGTATATGAGACAATCAGTTTAGAAAGGATCTTTATGGAAAGAGCTACACAAGATGTTAATTTCTAAACATATATATATATATGAATTATAATTGGATTTTTTACTTCATTATGGAATGAAAAGTAAGTTTTATTGGAATGAGGTCCAAGCAAAACATAATGACACAATCCACTACAAAATAAGAATACACTACTTTAGAAGTTGAATTCAAATATGATTGGATGAATGGATCATTGAAAAACTATGTTGATTTCTGCCATTCAAGGATCACATAGAAATCTTTGTAACTTCGAGAGTATACTAAATCAAGCTAAGAGACTCTATGTCACGGAAGAAAACCAATCATATTCTCCAAGATATTTAACTATACTTAGAGTAAAGTTAAGTATGGAGATGATAGTTTTCACAGAATTCACACAAATTAAATTTCGTCAGATCCATTGATAAAGTCATTCTTTTGAGCTAAGTATGAATGGTCACACTTCAGCTATAAGACTTTATTATTCTAGAAATGGGTTTTTGAAATTGATTTAGTATTTGGATATTGGAACATTATAACAACAACTATTAGATAATGTTATGATATATTAGGATATAGTCATCACATTAATACTTGTTGTGTTCTATATTAACATGTTTAATCCATGAATAATGTTATTATTCTAAAGGTTCATAGTCGATTATAATTGTGGGAGCAATTATGAAGTAAGACTAATATGAATTGGATTGGTTGACTCTCACTAGATGAAAGTAGGCAAGTGGTTGTAACCAAGTTTCATAGGTACTTGTCAGAGAACTAGTATTGAACTGACCTGCATCAAGATCATCTCATGGATCGCTATCGTGAATGATACTTGATTAAAAGGTACTATCTTTGTATCCTTAACACCTGAGATATATAGTGGGACTTAAGTGTAGGGAGTACTATGCTTTGATAATGGTCAAATGATGTTCCTTAACCGGGTAATTATAAAAGCCATTTTCAGGTATGGTGTGAACTATACAAAAGTCTTATGTAGTCAAGATGGGATTTGTTCCTCTTATGTGTTGAGAGTTAGACATCTAAGGCGCCTTACCAAAAGTTGAACATCTAATGAGATTGATCGCGATCCAAATCTCATATTCAACATGATGTCTGTAGCAAAGGGATAACTGATAAACTTCCTTATACACCAATTGTAGCATTGAGCTTTTTAGGAATTGGGCGTTGATAGAATGGCACAAACAGTCGTATGGTCTTAGGGGCAGTGAAATGTTGCTACACGTTCACCACTGTCTATATAAGTCTAATATGAGTCTTGCGCAAGTGGGAGATTGAAAGATCTAGTATGCTCAAGAATCATATTAAAGTGATATTGCTAAATAACATATGATACTAATGGGTCACACTAACAAAAACTTGATACAATTGATTATTTATTAGAAATTGATTTTAATAAATATTCAATAAAACTCTTATAATTAAATTGGAAATTATTTATTTCATGGAAATAATAAATTCCATTAGCAAGTAACCTAATGTATATCATATGGTATGATTTATAAGCCATGTACAAACTTTTGGACTAGTTAAATCCTTTTGTCTTTTCCCTAAAAGACAAGGTTTATATTTTATAAAAGAGTTTATAAAATTTTGACTTTCTTTCTTCTTCTTTATGTAATTTTCGAGATATGCATCAAAAGAAGAAGTGTATGACTTGTCTAATTATGCTTTAAAGGCATGGGATACATGCTTATGACAATGGGGACAAGTTTGCTTAAAGTGGTAAGGACTAATGGTTAATACCTTCACTTTTCGCATATAAATATGAGGCTTCCATTCTTGAAAGAGTGCTCATTCCTTCTTCTCTTCTGCATGGCCAAGAGCTCTCTAGGAGACTCTCCCTCTCTTCTTTGCTTTGAGTTATTGAAGATTACTTGCATATATTTTGCTCTCTTGAATTTTATATTGGTTATGAACTTCAATCTTGAGGGTTTATGAGTTTTGGACTAGCATCTACATCAAGTTGAGTCATTGTTGATGTCTCAAAGGTTCCACATTCTTCATCAACTTCGAAGCCTCCCAAGAGGACCCAAAGAACTACAAAGGTTGTTATTTCTTCACCTCTTCTTTGGTTGGTGTTTAAATCGTTCTATAACTTGCAAGAAGATCCTTGGTGGGTATAAAATGTTTATGTTATTTCAAAAATTAAAGTCTTCTGTTGCCATATCTTTCAAGTTTATAAAACTAATTTTGATCTAAAACCCAACACTTATTCGATTGATTTGATCCCTATTCCCATGGGGGATGTATGCGTGTAAGTGGGTATGGATTTGCTGAGCAGGTTTGGTGCCATGATCGATTGTGAGGGCCAGTGAGCAGTGGTTCGAACCCCAAGTAGGGGAGAACTGATTATCTATGGAGAGGGCACCAGGGTTGGTTCAGGGTTTTTTTCAGCAGCCAGGGCTCGATAGTATATTCAACATGGATGTGTGGGTTATCTGGCTTATGTGGTTGATACTCGGGTCGGGGAGCAGACTTCGGTTTCAGAATTGCTAGTTTTTAGAGAGTTTATTGATGTGTTCCTGGAGGATTTACCCAGTGTGCCTCCCGAGAGGCAGGTTGAGTTCAGGATAGATCTAGTGCCAAGTGTGGCCCTGATTACCAAGGCATCGTACCGCTTGGCACCGCCCGAGATGCAGGAGCTGTCCTCTTAGCTTCATAACCTGTTAGGAAAGCAGTTCATCAGACTGAACAGTTCACCTTGGGGAGCGCCGATATTTTTCGTCAAGAAGAATGATGGTTTACACCGGATCTGCATTGATTACCGGGAGTTGCACAAGTTAACAGTGAAGAACCGTTATCCCCTTCCGCGGATTGATGACCTTTTTGATCAGTTGAAGGGTGCATCTTGGTTCTCTAAGATCGACTTGAGGTCGGGTTATCATCAGGTGAGAGTGAGAGAGGAGGACGTGGAGAAGACCGCGTTCCAGACTCGTTATGGGCATTACGAGTTCGTGGTGATGCCATTTGGGCTCAACAATGTGCATGTAGTATTTGTGGATTTTATGAATCGAGTGTGCAGGCTGATGCTCGACCAATCTGTTATTATGTTTATTGATGATATCTTGGTGTCTTCCAAGACTAGAGAGCAACACGAGGAGCACTTCCGAGAGCTTCTGAGAGTACTGAAACGGGAACAGTTGTATACCAAGTTCTCGAAGTGTGAGTTTTGGTTACGAGAGGTCCAGTTCTTGGGAAATCTCGTCAACCAGGATGGGATTTTGGTTGATTCGGCCAAGATCGAGGCCGTAATGTAGTGGGAGGTTCCGAGATCTCCCTTAGAGATCAGGAGCTTCTTTTGTTTTGTGGGATACTATCGGAGATTTATTTAGGATTTCTCCAAGATCGCAGTACCCCTCACTCGTCTGACGAGGAAGGGAGTGGATTTCCGGTGGGGCCCTGAGCAGTAGGTTGCTTTTGAGACGTTGTGACAAAGGTTATGTGAGGCCCCGATGTTGACCCTTCCAAAGGGCATTGAGGATTTCGTGGTACTCTGTGATGTATCCATCACTGGTGCGGGGGCAGTCCTTATGCAAAGGGGACTAGTGATTGCTTATGCTTCGCGACAGTTGAAACCGCACGAGGCGCGATATCCTACTCATGACCTGGAGTTGGGGGCAGTGATGTTTGCCCTCAAGATTTGGAGACATTATCTTTATGGGGTCCGTTGTACTGTACACACAGATCACAAGTGTTTGAGATATCTTATGGACCAGCTAAACCTGAACATGAGGCAACGCAGGTGGCTTGACGTGGTCAAGGATTATGATTGTGAAATCCTTTACCATCTAGGTAAAGCGAATGTGGTAGTGGATGCATTGAGCCGTAAGTAGGCTGGGTCTTCGGTTGGAGGGATATGTATGAGGATATCCATCGATTCTCCATTTTTGGGTTTGATTAGAGAGGCTCAGGAAGAGGGAGTTCAGAAGGAGAAATAGAAACAAGAGAGGATCAGGGGCGAGCTCGACAGGTTTGTCACTGATAGTCAAGGTTTGTTGACCCAATGTGGTCTGGTTTGGGTTCCAGTTTCTGGTGGGATTAGGCAGATAGTTCTAGAGGAGGCTCATAAGTCTCGCTTTTCAATACACCCGAGAGCCACCAAGATGTATCAGGATTTGAGATTAAGTTACTAGTATGTCGAGAGGTGCTTAACCGGTAGGATGGTCAAGGTCGAGCATCAGAGGCCGCATGGGAAGTTGCAGCCTTTGTAGGTTCCCATGTGGAAGTGGGAACAAATCACCATGGATTTTATCACTATGTATCCAAAGATGACCAAAGGTTTTGATGATATATGGGTCATCGTGGATCGATTGACCAAGAGTTCCCACTTTTTGGCCATTCGGGAGAGATCTTCGACCGAAAAGTAGGTCGATGTGTATGTTCGGGAGATTGTTGCTCGTCATGGGGTTCCGGTCTCTATTGTTTTAGACCGAGATGTTCGGTTCACTTCACGATTCTGGCAGAAGTTCCACGAGGAACTGGGCACGAGACTACATTTCAGCACGAATTATCACCCACATACCGACAGTCAGAGTGAGGGGACCATCCAGACCCTTGAGGATATGTTGCGGGCATGTGTCATTGATTTTGGTGGGAGTTGGGATCCCTACCTACCTCTTGTGGAGTTCTTCTACAACAACAATTATCACTCCAGCATTGTTGCCCCACCTTTTGAGCTCTTGTATGGTCGTAGATATCATACCCCGGTATGTTGGGGAGAGGTTGGTCATAGGGTCATAGGAATGACCAAAGTAGTCCTTCAGACCATGGAGCTTATTCAGCAGATTAGGTAAAGACTGCAGACTGCTCAAAGTCGACAGAAGAGCTATGCCGACCGGCGTCGATCAAAGATGGAGTTTCAGGTCGGCGATATGGTGCTCCTGAAGGTCTCTCCCTGGAAGGGTGTGATACGCTTCAGGAAGAGGAAGAAATTGAGTCCCCGATATATTGGACCTTTCCATGTGATCGCCAGGGTAGGCAGGGTCGCTTGACGGTTGGATTTGCCGAGTGAGCTCAGTCAGATCAAAAACAATTTCCATATATCTCAGTTGTGGAAGTGTGTGTTGGACAGCAAGATAATGGTTCATTTGGATGATATTCAGGTCGGTGAGCACCTGAATTATATTAAGAGACCGATGGCTATTTTGGAAAGAAATATGAAGGTCCTGCGTAACAAGGAGATACCTTTGGTAAAGGTTCAGTGGCAACATCGGAGAGGTTCCGAGTGGACCTGGGAGCCGGAGGCTGAGATACGGGAGCATTATCCTGGGTTATTCCTCGTAGCCGACTTTGAGGAAGAAGTCTAGTTCAAGTGGGGGAGAATTGTAACATCCCAATGATGATGTACTTCTAATTTTGACCCTATAATTGAATAAATTTCATATTGGTCCCTAAGGTGTTGTTTGTTTTTTTGTAAAAAACCTCTTCAGATGTCTTATTGTTGTGCGGCGCAGCACGCACGCAACACTTTTCATCTCGCAGTTGTTTGTTTTTTAGAAGTCTTCAAAGTAAAAAATCTTTGCGCGTGTTCTGCTTGGCGCAACACTTGTACTGTCTCTCCAACCTCTTCTTCTTCTTTTTTCTTGCTGAAATCTTGATTATATGTTGCTGAAATCTTATTTTACCTTTTTTTCGTTTTTTTTGTTTATTCTTGTTGATTTTTTTTCGTTTTTTTATATTAAAATTTTTTGCTAAAATATCTTTATTTTTTGTTGAAATATCGTTATTGTTTGCTGAAATATCATAAATTATTGCTGAAATGTCATACATTATTAAATTTTCGGTATTAAAAAACTATTTTCGATTTATAAAATCAGCTTATTTTAATTTTTTAATATCTGCAGCAGCATGCAGATGTTAAAAAAACAAACACGCTTCTTATTACAGTCTGCAGCCATTTGGTCCACCTCTTCTACTGCAGAGGGTTGTAGAAGTGGTCCACAGACTTCATGATTTTTTACTTCAAAAAAACAAACAACGCCTAAGTAAAAGAAAGAGTGCAAAAGGGCCCATAGTGACATTTAGGTAATTTCAGACTTTGGGGAGTACACTGAGCATATTAGGGCGCGCCTTAGTACGCTAGTCATACACCTCGTACGCAGGACATACGTGAGGATCATGAAAACCCTAAATTTTAGGGTTTGGCTCATATTTAAACCTCCTTATAGCCTCACATCTCATTCTTATTCATCCTCCTTCTGTGAAATCGATCCCCCAAGCAAACCCTAAGAGAAAGAGAGCATTTTGGAGCCTTTGGAGTGATTAGAAGTGTGATTGTAGAAGACGAGAGTGGTGTGGAGAGCTTGGAGTATGGGAAGCACTTTCGATCTGAAGTTTTCTCCTTGTTTGCAACCTCCAGGAGGTATAAAGCTTGCAAATTTACCACTCCATCTTGTAGATCTAGACATTTCACTCTTTTAAGTCACTTTTTGTCCCAAAATGGTGATTCTTGAGCATGACATTTTCTTGACCCATTAAGCCGTCCTTTCAGACCTTAGGAAAAGTCTTGAGTCATAAAAATGAGGTCTTAATGGTTGGTTTTTCTCCATACGTTCTTTAGAAGGTCTTAATGTATTAAGATGTTGAGTTAAGCACTTAATGGACATGCAAAGTCATAAAGTTGGAAACTTTATGACTCTTGAGGATGATTTGGCCTTGGATCTGAAAGTTGGATGTAAGAGCTTAAGGCATTATGCTCTTAATGAAGTTTTGAGAAGTCTGGGTGTACGCCCTGCGTAACCTGAGTATGCAGTGTGTACGTGGTCAACTCTCCCGTCTGCGGTCAAGATTTGAGTACGCCCCGTGTACTCGGCTGGTTTGACTCAGTTGACTTGTTGATTTTGACCAGTTTGACTTTGACTTTGACCAAGTGACCAAGGGGTATTTTGAATGGTGTTTGAGAATTGGTCATTTTGATGAATAGGTGACAGTTAGAGCTGAGATTCTGAGTCGGGACCTGGTCAGCTACTGTTCAGACTGTGAGGTGAGTTTTCCTCACCGGAATTTCAGGTCGAAGACACCAAGGCTGGCCCATTGGATTGATATCCTGGTTTACCGTATGTTGCTATGTTGTAGTGGTTTGTTAGATCTGTATCCTAGTTTATAGGATGTTGCTATGCGGTAGTGATCTGTAGATCTGCCTGTTTGTCTGTTGGTTGATTATATGTTTATCTATTATGTATATGTCGACATATTTTGAGTTGTGGTTGAGGATTTACTGCTTTATGTGTGAGCTAACAGACCGGGGGCATTCCAACCCGATGGATGATTGGGACCGAGGGTATTCCATCCCGAGGATGATTGGACCCGTTGTATATTGACATTCCAACATAGGGTATTCCATTCCGAAGATGACTAGACCCGAAGCTTGGCTGGGCCTGGGGTATTCCAACCCAATGGTTGATTGGACCCGACATGTTGTTGTATATGTTATATGTTTGTGTGATGATACTTTGGGGGAACTCACTAAGCTTTGGCTTACGGTTTTAGTTTGTTGTTTCAGGTACTTCTGATGATCGCGAGAAGACGAATGTGTGACCGTACACATCCTATGTTTTATGGCTTTATGGTTTTGGGATACTCTGATATTGATAAACTATTTGGAAACAATGATTTTGTAAACCTTTTATGACTATGAGTTGTTTTAAAAAGTTTAAATTTATTGTGATTTTTGAGTCGTTACACACGGTAGATTTTTATCTACTATAAAAATCAAAACTCTTTAATACTAAATCCGATTTTTACGAAGTTTATATTTTTTGGAATCATTGTAACATTTATATTCTAAAAATGTAAACCTGGTCTGACGGTGACTCGATTTTTCGTGCACTACTTAAATGTTGACGTAATTAAGGACGAAATTAAATATATTTACTTATATATGTCGAATGGTTACATGGTTGCCCTATTACATTTTTTTGCTTGTCGTTAAGTTATAACGGCGTTTAATGAAGTGTTTTTTGGGTTGTCACATATTTGGACTATGAGTGACAAGATATAGTGATTTTCTTATCTACGATTAAGACAATAAATCAAGCACATAATATGATTATTAATTCTCTCTAACACAGTCAAAATTACTAATTATTACCACCTAAACCTGAGATTTGTTCCGTCTCTAGATCTAACAATTCAATGATCATAAAAAGCAGATAACAAGTTAATCCAATTGGAGTGATCATCAAACTACACATAACTTGAAGATAATTGATAAAAATTAGAACTTTAACATGCTAGGTTGTTGATCTATCAAACACAAGTAAAAACCAACATAATTTAATCCATAAAAATTGAAATCAACACATAGTTATTAGGTTCATCTATGCTAAAAGAAAGTTAGGGTGTTTTAGCCCATAACTAAATCTTAAAAAGAAAACATAAACATAGAGTTAAATGGATTAAATAAGATTAACTCAAGCAAACCAAATGATTTATATTGCTCTTTGCCTCTAGATCTCTCCAAAACTTGTTCTTCAATCAATCTCTGCTTTCTTCGGATTTCTAAGAAGGTTTTGGTCTCCTTTTATCGTAGGTAATCACAACACATTCTCAAATTCTGACCTAATATTCATATAAATAAGTTTCCAAAATAAATTTGTCACGTCGTGGTAGATACCACGACGTGGGAAACATTTTTTTACCTAGGCTCCAAGAAGTCTATGCAGATCATCGGTGAAGCTTCTATGATGAACACATCACTACGTCGTGGTGATGTGTAACAAAAACAAACAGTAGGGACTTTCCGAGTTAAAAAAACAAGTTATGGACCAAACGCGCAAATTATCCTAAACCATAGGGACCATTCATGTAATTTACTCCAAAAATTATTTTAATACATCACATCAAAACTTTGTAGCTTAAGACAAACTAAAAAAACCCTCTAAACCATCATGGACCTTTTCCTAGTTAATTATTATGGTGCATTGTATTGTGTGGATACCACAAGCAAAAGTCAAAACCTTATATTCGTTGACCATGAAGAAGGTCAAACAATTTTACGTGGTGGATGCCTTAGAGGTTTCAAAACCATGCACATTGACAAATAAAAAATATGAAGGATCAATACAATCAATTAGTTAATTTCAAATCGCCTCAAACTTTCAACATTGTATTATTGTAAATTATTATGACGTACACCTACCCAAAACAAATACAGTCACAGATTTTTTTGACTGTTTCTTTTTTACATCACATTTAAAGATGAATTGCGTCGTAAAACTTCTTCAACTCTATAGTTTTATAAACAAAAAAAATCAATGAATTCAAGAATCATATATATATATATATATATATATATATATATATATATTTCACCCCTTAGTTTTAAAGCCCGTGTTCTGCCCCTAGTTTACAATGATGAATGTATAATCATTTTCAGTTCCACCCTTGTAAATGTATAAAAAAATTCAGCTTGAAGATTTAAGAAAATACTGACAAAACGTGTAATCAGTTTTTTATAATCAAATTCAAAGTTTAGGATTTATTCAATATGTTTACATCATAGAAGTATTAATATATAGAAATATTTTTTATGACAAATTATTCTGCAGAAAATTTCAAGTATATATAAATAGGCAAGCACCATGCAAAGGAAAAAAACATCTCAATCCACCACTTTCTAGCTATTTCTCAAATTAAAAGATCGAACTCAATGGCAAACAATCTCATATCCACTTCCACAGCCGCCTCCACCTTCATAATCCTCCTTCTCTCCCTCCTCCTCGCCGGAAAATCCCAGACTTTCTCAACCAGCTTGCGACGGACAGCGCTGCCACGTGGAAAGCAAAACCTAACCCACCTCCATTTTTTCTACCACAACGTGGTTGGTGGCCCAAATGCAACCGCCATTCGGGTGGCTGCAGCCCCAATTACCAACACTTCCGCCACCGGATTTGGGGCAGTGATCATGGTGGACAACCTCTTGACGGTGGGGCCGGAACCTAACTCTACTCGGGTGGGAAGAGCTCAAGGGATGTATGCATCTGCGGATTTGAATAATATGAGCTTTATGATGGTTCACAACTATGTGTTTGATGAAGAAAGGTATAATGGTAGCACTTTGAGTATATTGGGTCGGAACCCTCTTAATTCGCCGGTAAGAGAGTTCCCGGTGATTGGAGGGAGTGGTGTTTTCCGATTTGCTCGAGGGTATGCTAAAGCTCAGACTTATTTTCTAAATGCGACCAATCGAGATGCCATTGTCGAGTACAATATTTATGTCCTTCATTATTGATATTAACTTTTCATTCTTGCTTATTGATGTTCTTATTTCTGGTTTTCGGTTCATGATTTATATTCTATATTTATGAGCATACATTTGTGTATTTGTTTATGATGAACTAGACGAATTCAGCGAAGATTAAAAATATATTGTTAAAAGAGAGTTCCCGGTGATTGGAGGGAGTGGTTTTCCGATTTGCTCGAGGGTATGCTAAAGCTCGGACTTATTTTCTAAATGCGACCAATCGAGATGCCATTGTCGAGTACAATATTTATGTCCTTCATTATTGATATTAACTTTTCATTCTTGCTTATTGATGTTCTTATATCTGGTTTTCGGTTCATGATTTATATTCTATATTTATGAGCATACATTTGTGTATTTGTTTATGATGAATTAGTTATTTCTCTTATATCATAATAGTGTCTCTATATTTTTTAGTAACAGTATTATTCTTTCACATTAATTATTATTCAAACATTATCTTACGTTAATACTAGTAGTAACCAAGGTTGTCAAGATCGTGATCCTACCTAGGATCGTTTTTGGGTTTGCAAGATCGGGATCGTAAGATTGGGATCGAGATCCTAAGATCCCACAAAATAAAATATAATTTTAATTTATAATATTTAATCATGAAAAAATATTTGAGACATTTAATTTTTCATTCAAAAGTTATAAAAACTTCAAAATATTAGTCATAAGTCACAATAAAAAATAATAAAGTGGTAAAAAAAATTCATTTGCAAAAAAAAAAAAAAAAAAAAAATCAAGGGAAGGTAGAATCGGATCGGATCTCGATCCTACGATCTTACGATCCTACCTGCGATCCTTCCCCAAATACGATCCTTTTACGATCCGGATCGTTTTTCATACTTAGGATCGTAGGATCGTACGATCCTACGATCAGGATCGCGATTCTGATAACCATGGTAGTAACCACGGATAAAAAGAATATATATATATATATATATATATATATATATATATATATATATATATATATATATATATATATATTAAACCCCCCACTAGCATTCTACTTTTGAAAATTGTCATTTATAATATTATACAGTAATTATACGAATCGTCTATCGTCCAAGTGCCAAAATTCACGTTCAAATCCTTATTTTCAAAAATTAACTCGAACCGTCCCTCGTTTGGTTAAAAGTTGCACACTTCATCCATTGTTAGTTTAAATTTACATGTTTAATCCCCTACGAGACATGAAATGACTACAATGTTGTTTTCATTTTTATTTTTCATTTATTTTTAACATTTCTGATTATTTTTAATTATTGAAAAATATTTTAATTAAAACTGTGGATCCATCCAATGCGATTATTACGCACAATCAACATGAATATGCTTTTTTTCTTCAATTGAAATTAAAGGCGTAAAAATTTATCATTTCTCCACAAATGAATACATGGAATCACAAATGAATATGTTTTGTTCTCGCGTTCTCAACCTTTTTGGTGTTCTCATTTGATCCTACTCCTCTATATATATATATATATATATATATATATATATATATATATATATATATATATATATATATATATATATATATTCCTCTTTTGTTGAATATTTAACCACCAGCACAACCATCGGAAAATGGTGCACCACCGGAAATGTGTACACCCACTCCTTATCTTCCTCTCCCAATATGTTCTTCTCCATAAATCCAAAATAAAAACTCAATAATTTGAAACCTGTAACCCAAATGATTCTAGAAACTGAAAATTGTTTCGGAAATCTCAAAATCGTTCCAGAAATCAAAAATGGTGGTGGATCCTTTTGAAAACCTAAAATATACACATCAGTTTCTCTCCCTCTGATCTCACCTGATTTTTTCTCTTTACCCTTCATTGCTATCTGTTTCCTCGTTCTTCTTCCTAATCAAACACAAAACACAAACACAGCTTGTGTGTGTCTGCTAATGCGATATAAAAAGAGGGAGAGAGAGAGAGAGAGAGAGAGAGAGAGAGAGAGAGAAAGAGAAAGAGCAACATGATGTCGTCATCGCCACGTGCGTTAGGGTTTTGAGAAATCGTGAGGAGATATGTGGTTTTAGATCGAGAACTTTTTGGGTTTCATGAAGGATTTGAATTTAGGGGTTTTGGATCAAGCATCACCACCACCGGTAATCTCTTCTTTCGTTGTGTGTCGCCACCACACTTGGAGTTCGAAGGTGGTTTTAGGAGGAGGTTATACATAGAGGGAAATAGGTTGTACACATAGAGGAGGGTCGTCAATGGAGACGATTTGTGTTTGATCTGAACCTGGTTCTACAATCTGAATCTCCCTCTTCTCCGATGGACTTGTGACCTGGTCCAGTGAGGATACGCACTGAAGAAGAAATGGGGGGAGGAAGATGATCTGTTTTAAGGGTTTAGAGCCTTTCTATTTTTAAAGGAAATAAATTATTATTTTTATAATAAAAATCAATAAATAATTAATAAATAACAATTAAATGGAAAATAAATTTTAAAGAAATAAATAAGGGCAAAATTGTCTTTTTATGTTCGGTTGGATGAAGCGTGCAACTTTTAACCAAACGAGGGACGGTCCGAGTTAATTTTTGAAAATAGGGAATGAACGTGCATTTTGACACGTGGACACTAGTACAAAACTGCGCTATGGCTTCGGTTTTTGAAAACTGGGTGGTCTCGGTTATCATTTTTCTCATCACTAAAGGAGTAAAGGTCATAAAATAATTCACATGATTGTTTCCATGACAGTTTACTAAAAACGAGTCACCATTGTATATCAGACTTCACACATTCACGTTGGTTTCACATAAAAAAAGTGACGATTAGTGTGACGGCCTAAAATGGTGAGAAAATGTCCTCTTTACTAACGGGTTTTGTTATTTTATATGTGTCTTTACCTTGTACCGGTATTAAGCGAGACATATGGTGTTGAAGTTTCATTTTAAGTGATTAAATCTTATATTGAAGTTTCTAACATGAAAAAAACATGTGACAAGTCGTGCAACGGTGGGCAAATGTCATCTATTATAACTGGTTTTTTATTTGATATGTACTTTAATGGGCTTAGTGAAATCCAACTATCCAAATCCAGTAAACCGGTCCAAACTATCCAAGTCAAATAAACCGGTTCAAACATTTTTTAATGTATTTATCACATCGTTCAGCTAGATTTTTTAAGAAACCGTCCGTTTCGATCCGGTCTAAAAAATAACATAAAATTGGTTGTTGGTTGAACCGCTCTCGTCCCAGGTTCTTGGTTCGAATCGGTTTTAAAAATATTTGACATAATATCATAATTTGCCACTACAAGTTGTAAAATATCAACCTTACTATAAATATTTTTTGGTCATTCAAATTATTCATCACATTATATTTATATTGTTCTTCCCATGCACCTAATGTTCTAAATAAATATGATCAACTCCACACGCGTAGGAAGGAAAAGAAAGGATCGTACTAGCTAGGAAGAATTTGTCAAACTAATATTTTAACACAGGTAAATCTTAACAAAAATCTAAAAATAACAAACCAATTATTAATAAAAAAAAATATTGGGTATACAACAACAGACCCCAATATACTGATGTATATACTGAAAATTAACATAAAAAAACTAACCTAAAAATATTTACAATACTTATAAAAGATAAAAGAATAGTATCAGGTTTTGTCCTACAACTAGTGTATCTTCACAACTTCTTTTTACCCTTACAGACCGACCGAAAGTAATCATTATGGGATTCAGCAACCATATCAAGTTTATCTACAGGTGGCATTATATATTTATCTATGTGTGGTAAAACTATTATACAATATTCCTCATCATCACTTTCATATGCATCTTTATAACTTTTTGGAAGTGTCATGATTACAATTGACTTTTTATGTAACATCCCAAAAATTTAAATAAAATTTTCAATTTTAAATTCATTTCAATCATACGGTAATCATATAAAAACAGTCAAGAGTATATCATAATAACATATTATCAGAGTACAAAATCCTAAAATCACGTGTTACGGAAAATCATAGGTGGATGTGGTGCGATCAGACCGGACCCTTCCCCTTCGAACCAGAAGTACCTGAAACATAAACTGAAAACCGTACGCACAAAGCTTAGTGAGTTCCCCCAAAATACTCCATACCATACATATATAACAGTTAAGCATATATTGGTGCTTTCAAACCCTTCGGTCTCTATCAACCGGTATCGGATCTATTTCACCCCTACCACTACCACATAATATCATATCAACAGAGTCATAGAGACATCAAGAGGATACAGGCATAACAGACAACTGTCACGAAGACAATCCTCATACTATAAACATAATCTAGTGGGTCGGCATTGGTGCCTTCGACCCACGGATACAGTGAAGGAAACTCACCTCAGACTGAAGATATCAAATCACAGTTGGGCTGCTGACTCGCGAAATCCACTCACTAGATCACAATTATAAAATCCTAATTAGAAATTAGGTCAATAATCTAACCCGAGAGTCTAAACCCTAAATCCTAGTTTTAAGGGAAAAATTACACAATCCTTGCCTTATTGGGCCTAACCCACCGAGGCCCACATACAATTAGTCCCAAGGCCCAAAAGATATGCCATGACAAAAATGGGTCCATGTGACAACCCGAACATTTTTCCGTTTCCATTTACCAATTTCCGTTAATAAAATTTGAATTTTATTAAGTTCCCGTCAAACTTCTTGGTTTAGAAAATCATCTAGTTTTATAATTAAATTTTTATATATGAGTCGGGACCAAAACTTCGCGAAATTTAGAGTTATCATTCGATCAAAACATCGGTTTCCGGCCTAAGTGAGTTTACGGTCGTAAACCCGTGTACGGCCGTACACTCGTTTACGGCCAGCATCGGGTGTACCCCACCACCGACCACGAAGACCCCTATAAATACGAGACCCTACACTCATTTACACTTTTCTGGCCGAACACTCTCTCCTTCTCTCTCTAAACTCTTGACCGTACACCCAAAAAACACCCTTATCCTTCCGAAAATCATCGAGAATCACCATTGGGAGTCATTTCGGAGCATCTAGAACACGTTTTACATCGAATCCAGCATCCTCGTTCTTGAGTGTATGGACGTACACCCTTCAAATCTGCAAATCTTCATCGACCGCACACCAGTTCACGGCCGTACAACCTTCAAAGGCCGTACACCCTTAGAGAGGCAGTTCACGGCCGTAAACTCTCTTCACGGCCGTAAACCCCATTCACGGTCGTACACACTTCCTAAGTGGTGCATTAGACTGAAAACCCACTTTCCTCGATTCAATCAAGTCCCGGTAACATTCCTTAACCGAAAGCAAGTTTTTTTCTAACACTTTACCTAACGAAATCGCTAATTTAGATACATATATGTATTTAATTGTTATTAGGATTCCGTTAAGTGCCACACACTACAACTCGAGGGTCTTCATTTCATTCCGTTGATTTGACGCTTGTACACGACTAACAGTGAGTTCATACCCCTACGCTTTTATGATTTTTAATGTTTTCACGGGGGAAATACAAGCCAAACACAAATGATTCTATGAACCAAAACAAAAGGTTTTTAAGGGGTTTAAAACTTATGCAATTGATACAGTCAAACGATTACCACGTTTTAAAAAATATTTAGATATTTTATCCCTTTTGTATTATGTTGAGCATAAGGGACACTCTTACCTTGGAAACACAATCGCATAATTTTTAGAACAATTTACAAACCAAGTACATAACATTTCAAGCAAACTATAATGGGTATAGTTTGGGGAATTTAATACACAGCTTTTACCGACTCAGATTACATACATGGGTAACATATAAACTATGACAGATTTAGTTTATGATATATACTACTACAAGAGTACAACATTTAATAATTATTTAAGTATAATTATTACCTTATACAGTATACAACGGATTCAAATACAATAGAACAACACAGAACCACAGGTAAACTAGTTAATACAGGATTGTGAGACAACACTTCGATTGTACTCTTTGGGGTACAGGTTGAATCTTATCATAGTATAACCAGAGTCTCCTGGAGGGAGAGCGTGAGATTTTTGAATAGATCTATTTGGGACTGACAATCCCACACCTGAACTGCTAGCTACAGTTAGGCAGGCATGCCTGGGGTGACAAATGTCATTTAACCGACACTTGAAGAACGTCGTAAAGGTCACTAGGTCATATCAAGCATGCTTATACGACTCACAATAGTATAAAATAAACATTTGTTTATGGGATTTCATTCTTCATCAGTTTTATTTTAAGTAATGAAACTACTATACATACTGGTGGTAGCCATGGTTTTCAACAGAATATACTATTCATACTGGTGGTAGCCAGGGTTTTCAAACAAATCATACTATACATACTGGTGGTAGCCAGGGTTTTCATACAGATTATGCTATACATATTGGTAGTAACTAGACATGCAAACTAACGTTTTTCCCATACTACAACAGGATACAGTAACAAACATTCATAGTTAATTCTATAATTACTTAGTTTAGGCGGCAGGGCCACGTATGGAGAATATTCGATAGACTGTGGAATGTGTGGTTTCCGCCTCATTTCCTGTTCCTTGTTTGGTTGTGGGCTTAGGGCAGATACACATAATCAATTGTCTGTTCGATATTAGTTTATACATGGCTAGCATGAACTAAGTGGTTATAGATGGAACTGATATTATCACATTTTTACTAAAGAAAATATTGGATTTTCTTGGAAACATACGGACATTTTTACAGAGTCATCAACAGGTTTTCATTACCAAAACATCGCTTATGAACTCGCCAGCTTTATGTTGATACTCTTTCAAAACTGCTTGTATTCTCAGGAAATCAGTAGACAGGTACCTTCTGGAGTTTTGAGAAGACGGAGCATATAGAGTCACGTCTTTTTCTTTTGATTATACTTTTGTTGTATAAAAACAAGAATCAAACAGATGTAAATACCTTTTTATATGTGCATTCAATGTAATGGTTGTGTTTACTATGATTACTATGATGCAATTGTTGTGATACTACATATGACGTCATCCACCCCTGAACGTTTCCGCCGTTCCGGTTTGGGGGTGTGACAGCTTGGTATCAGATCTCTTTTTTATAGTGAACTAAGTATACCGAACCTTACATGGTATACAACTATAAACACTAAGGGGCCGAAGTGCTCTGAACTAAAAGTATACTTTTAAAATATAAGTATTTTATAAGAAGTATACAAAACAATATCATGAGTAGAACAAAACAAAAGTATTTGGATGTTGGACACTGTGGTTAAACCTGGATAGTTATGTAATCATGTCTGAGATCAATATAACCTGATCAACTATATTTATTTGAGACATGACCAAAATGTGTCTGGGAGTGATCATGGTGTTGCAACAAGCCTAAAACTTACCAAGCTATATACATCAAGATATTGATAGAACAGAGCATACAATTTAAAATACTATAGGAGTATTTTAGCTAGAGCCGAATACAGTATAGAGATTCATTCCAAGTGTTGCTACTTATTTCTTCCAAGCGATAGTTTACTTGCATTGGTAACCATTCTCTGTTTATCACTTAGTAGAACACTTTATCTATCAGGTTGAGATATATCTTGTTTCATATCTCTTGATTTAAGATCTAGGGGACTTACCATCCTCTTCTTCCTGATTATTTTTAGAAAAAGATGCCTCCCAGAAAGAGACCCATCAGGAAGAACAACGACCCTCCGCCGCCACCACCTCCTCAGTTCGATCCTGCCATGTTCCAGGAAGCAGTTACAGCCGCCGTGACTGCAGCGATGGCGCAAATAAACCCCGGTGGGGCTAGCAGATCTGGAGGTGGTACTCATCCCCAAAATCTCGGCGATCAGGGACATCAAAATGAATGTTCCTATAAGGATTTCATGAATGCAAAACCAAAACCCTTCGACGGCAATGGAGGAGTCATTGCCTTAACCCGATGGTTCGAGAAGGTCGAATCCATCTTCGAGATTTGCGCTTGTTCCGAGGCAAACAAGATGAAGTTCGCCGCCTGCACCTTCACCGACAGAGCATTGACCTGGTGGAATGGTCGAGTCAAATCCCTAACCCTGCCGGTAGCGCATGTCATGGGTTGGGAAAGCTTAAAAGAACTCATGCTTGCCGAGTACTGCCCAAGGGGCGAAATGAGAAGTTAGAGCACGAGCTCTGGAACCTGAAGATGAAGGGTTCCGACATTGCCCTTACACAGCTAGATTCTATGATCTGGCTCTTCTATGTCCGGGAATGGTCACCCCGGAAAGCAAGAAGATAGAAAGATACATTTGGGGTTGACGCGCCCAACTAAAGGGAATGTCTTGGCTGCTAAGCCTTCTACATTTGACATCGCCAAGTGCCTAGAGCAGACCCTGATAGATCATGGGGTTGATCTTGATGAAGTGACAGTCGCTCCCGAACCACCAAAGGCAAGTGGTGGGAAGTGGTTGACCCTGATAGAACTCACATGCATAGTCATCTCAACTAGAATGACACAGAAAAACAAGAATATGTCAACACGATAGGTTACAAACCTCAAGTCGTGTGCTAGTGTAAAACAATAGGTTTACTCTTGATTAGTTCTTGAACTTTTCAAGATCATTTAGACTCCCACTGACCTCTTGACCTATACGACTCTCTTTTCAAGAACCATTCCTTGACAAACAAATATTGAAGAGTTAGTGCGGGTTCTCATCAAGACAAACATTTCACAAAATTGGTCTTAGTTGGTCTTTTTCTTATCCATGACATTACAACTTACCAATTTCAAATGTGCAGGAATAAGAAGACATTTTCTATTCCACATTTGATGAGTGTTTTATAAACCTTCTTAAGATGTGTCACTCAATGCACAATCTTGGAGTACGACTCTAAGACTTGATTTTGGAACGAAGTATGATTCACCTTTTGATTTAACCATTTCAACAATTTCTGATTCCTCTTCTTAGCCATACTAGTGCGCTAAGGTGTACTTAGAGGATCAATTGTGACACGGTTTCATAATCACTAAGTTAATCATAAAACATGATACTTAAGTACTCTCCCTTCTTTTCAGATTGGAGAAACTTCTATCTTTCCGCCTAATTGATTCTTCTTATTCATTCTGCTATACATTGGAACTTTTTCAATGATTCAGAATTACACTTAATCTTATAAGCATAACCATATTTACTAAACTTTTAGCAAAGCATGACGAATATTCTTATCATTCTTTGTGATGGACTTGACCTAGTGCACAACAATGCGTACTAGATCTCATAGTCCTTCACTTGACTCACATACTTATGTGAACAAGGAATTAGTCTTAATTTCCCAAATACGAAGGTTCCCATTCATCATACAATACAAGTCGCATGATTCCAAGTTTCTGTCCAATTGAAACTTGGGTGATGAGAATCTTCCTTATTTGTAAATTTTTGACACTACCACAAATAACATAACTAAGAATCACATCCTTTTCAATATTGCTTTCAGTAGAAACATACAAACACCAATCTTCACAAATGCCATTGCAAGGATATATAAATAAGACAAAAAAAATTATTTTATTTATAAAAGTGCGGAAAAAATTGTCCTTACAATGCAATTATAAATGAAAGCTATGTTACTAAACATTTCTAAGCAATCTATCCTAACTCTTAAACAGTAGCTCAAAAATCCGATCTTCGAACCATACGATCGAAATCCATTTCTTCGTGATCAGACTCAGCTCACTCTTCCTTTAAGCTTCCTTTCTTTTCTTCGATCCTACAAAACATCAAAATCCAATCTTATCACATCATGTATTAAGAATCTACAAATAGGAAGTTAATAGAGTTAGATAGTGAATTTTACCTGAAGCAGAGTCATACATCTTGACTCTCCCATCTTCTCGATCCTTCAGGTAGATACGGCAGCTTCGCATCCAATGCCCCTTCTCTTGGAAGTAGAAACAAATAGACTCTTTCGGAATAGCACATGGAACAATCTTAGATTCAGCCTTTCTCTTTACCATCCGGTCAAACAGTTTGACCTTGGCCAATCCCTTTCCATTGGGAAGAGAAGTCTTTTTTGGACTTCCAATGTTGCCATTGCCAATGTTCATGGAAGTTTAGGAGGTTGACCTACCAGTCAAATTTGCTTTACCAGTGCGCCAAATCATTGTTGATTCAGCATCAATAAGCAAATAGGTAAGATCAATGAGGGTCGCGTCATGGTCCATCATATAGTAATCTTTTATGAACTCACTATATGAGTCAGGAATTGATTGAAGAACCAAGTCAACAGCCAGCTTCCTTGAGACATCGACACCCACATTCCCAACTTGTCAATATGTAACTTCATATCCAATACATGAGCATATACAGACTTTTCATCTTCGTGTTTGCTTGCCAGTAGGGCTTGAGTGACCTTGAACTTTTCAAGTCTTCGAACAGGTGGGTCAGGGAGAATTATTAAAGGAGGTGGAGGAAGTGAAGCATGATTTTCGTTTCCATGATCCAATCGTGGAATATCATCTTCATGTGGAAAGCTTTTTCCAAAGGATTCGGGAAGACCATAGTTGTTAGATTTTGACATCTACAAAACGGGAGAAATTCAAGTTAGTTGATTCAATCCTTAATATAACATCCAAATGAAATATTAAGGCTAGGACCCAACACAATATTCTACAAATCGGAAGAGGGATGTCGTAATGCAGCTGCAGAATATTTGAAGGTAGGTAAATGACGATTTACCAATTTCCACCATGAAAAACGAAAATAAAAATTAGGTTTTAAATGAATTGAAACTCCTAGATCTTTTGAGATTCATTGAACTTTTCAATGGCATGTTTAATCTCGATTATGCCCTTTAAGTTTGTGACTGGGATACCGAGGATCACAAACAAGGTGTGAATAACCATGCAAATTAGCTTGGTACTCTCGAAGACGTATATCACCTAATCAATGTGTCGGTTAACCACACACGCTCCATTGATCTATGATAATCTACAAGCTACCCATTGTCATCTTTCATTGGTCCCATATTAGTGTGCCGGTTAACCACACACGCTCCACTAATGACCAACAAGGTGCAATGTGCAATTTCATGGATTAGCACCAAATTCACATTTTTTCTAAAGTAACTAAGATTTTGGGAATTTATAAAAGTGTTTAGTTACTTCGTATTTCATTATACTTATAATGGAAGGTTGTGTCCTATCCTACCCGTTCGGGTAACGACCCTCCACTAGTCAAGGATGCGGTGGGTAAGAGAGGATACCCAATGGCGGTCATTTTACAGGCCGCTTCCTTAAACACCCCTTATAGACCAGCTTCGTGAATGAGGCCTACTAACGGTAAGACTGACATTTACTTATATATATATATATATATATATATATATATATATATATATATATATATATATTAAACTTTTAATTCTATATAGTATAAGAGTGTATTTTATACTTTTAAAATACTAGGTGGTTTAATCTATTAATAAATTAGACTTTTAATTTGATACTCATAAACCATATTATTATGGATTTATTAATTCTCTCTTTTAATTAAACTCTTAATTAACTTAATAAAATCCATAAGGGGGTAATTTGAACTTTTCAAAGCACTAGGGTTCTAGAATTTAATATTTCAAAATTAATACATTTTAGTTAAATTTTAAATTCCAAAACTTGAGGACAAATTTTGAAACCTTTCAAAATATTAGGGTTTAACTATTTAAAATTCAAAAACTAAAACTTTTAAGTTCAAATTTAAACTATAAAACCTAAAGGGTGTAATTTGAAACTTTTCAAATTTACTAGGTCAAATATTTGAATCAAAATAATCCTATATTATCCATATTTAACCAAATCCACCAATTTTGATAAGGATATCTAATATATGCATATCTACAGATATATTTTACATCATATCTTAATACTTTAAGCTATAATTATACTTATTATAGAACAAAAGGTACTTATTATGCTTAATATCTGTTATGTAGCATAAAGACATTCTCGGGGGCAATATGGAAGCTAGAAGCAGGAAAATACGAGCTTAGACAAGAAGAAGACACAAGAAGGATGTTGCTAGACAGCTTGACCCCTCGTCAGTATTTTGACCATATCTCATGACTCGTAACTCCGATTAAGGTGATTCAAAATGATCTGAAAACTAGACACAATTTCGGACGACTTTTATGTTTTGAGAAAAGTAGGATTTTCAACCACCACGACGTGGTGAATGGAATCTTCGCGATTCTTGACGCTGGCTTGGGGAATACGGGATAAACACGAGGACCACGACGTGGTGCCTTTACCACGTCGTGGTGTCGAGATTTTTGGCAACTATATATATATCTCAGACATTAGGTCGATTCCAGAGGAGAGAGGGTTGAAGGTTGCGACCATTAACAAAAAAATACCCTTCCAAGACCCCTTTGAGGGCAGAATTCAAGTAGAGATCAAAGGATAAAGAGATTGGAGAAAGGATTCGCATATACACATTCGGTTTGCCTAGTTTAATCATGATTAGTCTAGTTTCCCTTATGTGTATGTGTTTTCCAGCTATGATTATGGGCTAAAAACTCTTGCTTTCGTTTAGTTAGTTGAAACCTAAAACTATGAGTTAGTTTCTTACTTTATGGATTATATGAATTTGGTTTATGCATGTGTTTGATTATCATTACCTAGCATGTTAAAGTTTATAACTTTTTTGCTTAATTTCAAGTGTAGTGTAGCTTAGTGACCATTAAATTACATGAACTTGATTACCTAGTGATTTAGTGACCATTAAATTGCTAGAGCTAGGATCGACCAAATCTTAGATAAGTAATAAAAGCAACAAATTTAGTTGTGCTAAAGAACATAATTGTGACCATAATTATGTTTGTTTAGATAAATCTTACATAGCCCATCTATAATGAATAACTAATTTTGTGTTTTGCTTGTGTATGACCATAGAAAGTAATTCATGAATTGGTGAAAATATTAGTGAATTTGGACTTGAATTGCTAATTATAATAACTTGGTAACCAACTTCATTAATCCATAAATAAGAACTAACCATAGGAAAAAGGTGGATTCGAAACTAAACGAAAGTGTTTTAGTATATTGATTACAATCGTTTTTATTCAAGTGCTTAAGTTTTTCTGAACTTGTAAAATCTGATAAAACCCCCACTTTTAGTTGTTTTTCTTAGTTTAGCTTTTAGTAATTATTTTATTAATTAAATATTGTTCCCTGTGATCGACACCCGACTTACCCAAGCTATACTATAATCTGACTAGGTACACTGCCTATAGGTGTATAGTTAGTATAAGTTTGTTAGGTTATAAATTTAAAATTTGATAGGTATAATTTGTGCACATCAAGTTTTTGTCGCCGTTGCCGGGGAACGGCTTATTTGATTTTTAATTTAATTGTTTTTAGTTATTCGATCCTTTTTGTGGGGTAAAAACCACAAAAAGTTACTTTTGTTTCATTTGTTTATTTTAGTTTTTTTTCTCTCTGAGACGCAACCACGTCGTGGTAATCTTCACCACGTCGTGGTCTCGCTTAAGTTAGTTTTTCATTTATTTGTTTTTTGTTCCTTTTACGCGTGTTTTTCTAGTTTTATCTTAGCAGGAAAAAATGGGGGACATCATGACCATGTCAATGGAAGAGTACAAGCGACATATGAGGAATGAAAACAGATGGGGTCTTGATCCACCAAAAATCCCAACCACGACAAAGTTTGAACTTTCGGGGCACATTATTAATATGTTAAAAGAACTACCTTTTTATGGGAAGGAGCACGAGGACGCTTATGAGCATATAGAAGAGGTGGTGGAGATTTCACATTATTTTAACTCACCAAACGTGAGTAAAGATGCGGTGATGCTACGACTTTTACCGGTCACATTGAAGGGTGAAGCAAAAGAATGGTTAAAATCACTTCCTTTTGGAGAAATCACGACATGGGCTGATTATAAGACTGAGTTCATCAACCAATTTACTCCTCCTTTGAAAGTGGCAAAACTTAAAAGAAACATCCAGAATTTTGAACAATTGGAAGGGGAGTCTCTATATGAAGCTTGGGAGCGTTACAAGAGATTGTTACGACATTGCCCTCAACATGACTTGAATGTGCAACAAGAAATCTTGATATTTTATGATGGAGTCAATGTATGCACTCGTCAACTTCTAGACTCACAAGGGCCCATGACAAAGAAGGATCCGGCTACTAACAAAGCTTTAATTGAAGAATTTTCCAAGCATTCAAGGGAGTATCACAACCCAAGGGGGTAGGATATCACGAGAAGAAGAGCGAATGGAGATGAAGCTTCTGATGTCCTAACAATGGTAATGACAAAGCTCGATGCCATGGAAAACAGGCTCACAACAATGGATGGATCAATTAATGTGGTTTACGATAGATACGAATCTTGTGGAGGATCTCACTCTGTAAGGGATTGTGAATTGGAATACAAGAGAGCTCAAAACACGGCAAAATATCAACAACTAGAGCATAATCTCTACCAACTAGAACGAGTCCAATCCGAGAAGATAGATGCTCTCAAGTCAATGCTATTTAGATTCATGGAAGCTAGTAAAAAAAGACATGATGCAACTGATGCAACACTTAAGGTTCAACAAGAATCTATTTTGAGCATCCACACACAAGTTGGGCAATTAACAAAACTTGTACAAGAAAAGCTATCGGATCTACCTTCAAGTACAGTCGAGTCAATCCCTATGGCTCAAGTCATGACCGTTGATACAAAAGAAGATGATGAATTGGTGCATGTGAAGGACCTTGAAGAGGAATCTAATCAGTCACTCGAAGTAAAAAATAAAGAAGAAGAATAAAAGTGTTGTGATTCTGACCAGCCATCACGACGTGGAGGCAATAGTGCCACGTCGTGGATGAAAAAAAGTGATTATGATTTTTCTGTTGTTAAACCATATCGACCACCTCTCCCTTTCCCTTCTCGTGCCAATGAAAATCTAGTGAAGCAAGAAAACACGAAGTTCCTTAAGCATGATGAATTTGAACGCATGAAGGAAGAAGCGTGGGAAGAATGGGAGGAGCCTTTACCAAAAGAGCGGTTGGAAAAAGAGGTGACTTATTCGAAACCTCAAGTTTTAGCGCCTATGATTTTTGAGGTGTTTGCTTTTACAAGACCACCAAATCACGTCACAGAGCCTATTGAAGAAAAAGAAGAAGAATATGATGGACCTCATTTTGACAAGAAAAACCCAGAAAGAGACAAGACAAAAGCTAAAGACACGGGGATAAAGAAAGAGCCCAAGAGGAAACATAAAGAAGATGTCAACCCAACAATGCAAGAAAGCTCAAGAAAGGCATTCAACAGACGGGTTGCCTACAAACGAAAAAGGCTCAAATTGATGGAGAACGGGGAGGTTACACTTCCACCTGACGCAACGTAGAGTGGGAAGGAGTCCAGCTCACGACTCTTCAAAAAGAAGCGCTTCTCGGGAGGCAACCCGATGTATTTAGAGTTTGCATTTTCTTTTATTTTTTCTTTAGTTTTAGTTTTTTTTTGTTTTAGTTTTATTTTACCTTAACCGAATGATGATGCGTTTCTATAGTTCTTGATCTTATTTTGTAGTGTTGAACGATAGTGAAGCAGTGAAGGAGCTTAATTTGAAGAAGTCGTGCGGTTTTTGAAGATCATAATTGAAGAACAAGTTTTTGAATAAGTGTAGGGTTCCCATATAATGAAGAAAAAAGCATTTTGAAGCATATTTACTGAAAAGAAGACAACACGACGTTGACATCATCAACACGTCGTGGCAGTGGTTCAACACATTTTTTTCAAGAATGGTTCTTTAATTTCATTCAATCCGGCACATTTGAATTCACAAGAAGAAGCTTCCCAGGTATTATATTTAGAGTCCGAGTGAGGGTATTATTGACAAAAGAAGGTTCTTTATAGAGAAAGATTAGAACGACGAGAGAAGCAAGATTTGAGCAATTTTTCGGGTGTTTATTTGCGTCAATAAGTGAGGACTCATGCCTAACAGCTTCGTACATTCGTTGGTGCCACATATATTCCAGAAATCAGGTCATTCTGGCACCGATTATTGCAATTTCAAGACCAACACGTCGTGGTAATCCCCACCACGTCGTGTTGTCGCAGTCAGAATACCAGAAAAATAATCTGTTTGAGCCACCACGAGGTGGTGAATTCCGCCACGAGGTGGTGCTTTTCGAGTCCGTTTTTCGAGTCTGGTCCCGTACTTTCAGTAGTCCAAGTGTTCAAGAGTGGCGTTTCCAATTCTATATTGAATTCCATGGTATGGATGAGCTGTTCCACACCATCGAATTTTATTTTTACGCCAATGTCCCGGCTGCCACGACATGGTTGACACTTTCCTATGTCATGGGGGAGTTTTCATCACATCAGGAGGCTGTCATTTTACTTTCGAATTCCGTTTCCACACTTTAGAGAAAGCTAGAGATCCTACACACGATTCGAGATGCATCTTCGATCCCAGGGGAGTCTGATCCTTTTTCTCCCTCTTTTTAATTATATATTTTGCATAGCATACAATGAGGGCATTGTATGTAATAAGTGTGGGGTAGGGGGTCGAAAAAGTAAATTTCTAGAAAAGTAGTAAATTTAAAATTTTTTAGTAGGTTTGAAATAATAATCTAAAAATTTAATCTAGTAATAATTTGAACTTAAGTTGCTAGTATTATATGGGATGATCCGATGAGAGCTCAAATGTTTAACTGAGCCAATATATGATATAGTATATTTGTGGCTTCCCATTCCTAGTGAAAAGTCATGAGATATGAAAGGTAATCTGGTAGTTTTTATGACATAATATGTTTTGCAGCCTAAACCTGAAATCTATCCAGGAAAGCTTATGTAGTCATTGCACATAGACTAATGCCTCTAACCAATAAAGGTTGAAGTTAAGCATCCATGCCTAAGCATGTAGGATTTGAGAAAAAAAAGTGAGATACATGTGAAAAAAAGAGAGAAATTACCAAAAAGTTGAAGAATTTTGGAGCTTTCAAAGTATGAAGATCAAAAGATCAAAATTCCACAGAATCAAAAGTTGAAGATACCAAAAATCGGAAAAAGAAGGTGGTGAATTCAAATAAATCAAAGATAAAATATCAAAGAAGTGAAGAATTCCAAGAGCTCCAATTTGGTATCTAAAGTTGTAATTTCTAGATTATGTATGATTGGGTTGCTTAACCAAAAATACCTTGAGGTTAAGAAAGAGTTCTGAGGATTGATTCGGAGGGTTGCAAAAATGAGTGTCGTATAAACTAAGGGGTGAAGGTTCATAAGGATTGTGAGTATTTAGGATTGGGAAGTTGTTAGGATTTTAGACACACATATGCGCATTGAGGTCTTGGTAAAATGACTGAGTTCAAAATGGATTGTTCTATATGATGGTGGTGATGAAGGCTTGAATTAAAATTTATTAGTTTTGCTTGAGGGCAAGCAAAAGATAAGTGTGGGGTATTTTGATATGTGCATATATACACATATATTTTACATCATATCTTAATACTTTTAGCTATAATTATGCTCATTATAGAACAAAAGGTACTTATTATGCTTAATATCTGTTATGTAGCATAAAGACATTCTCGGGGGCAATATGGAAGCTAGAAGCAGGAAAATACGAGCTTAGACAAGAAGAAGACACAAGAAGGATGTTGCTAGACAGTTTGACCCCTCTTCAGTATTTTTACCATATCTCATGACTCGTAACTCCGATTAAGGTGATTCAAAATGATCTGAAAACTAGACACAATTTCGGACGACGTTCATGTTTTGAGAAAAGTCGGATTTTCAACCACCACGACGTGGTGAATGGAATCTTCGCGATTCTTGACGCTGGCTTGGGGAATACGGGATAAACACGAGGACCACGACGTGGTCCCTTTACCACGTCGTGGTATCGAGATTTTTGGCAACTATATATTGTTGGGTTTTGAGCATTCTAACACTCCTATGGTGTACATGCAACCCTATAAACCTTGGATCTATGTTTTCTCTATTATACATGCAAATATTAATTATTCCAAGGTTTCATCCTAACTAGCATATTATGAAGCACCTATACTACAAAGTTCTAGTTAGATGACATACCTTTTGATGTAGCTTGATGTCTTCAAGCTTTAAGAGCTTAGCCCCAATAGTGTGGAAGCCTCAAATGGAATCACAAATCACCAAAACACCTTGGAAGAACTTGAGAAAATATGTATGCATACTAAAATCGGCCCACTCTTATTTTCACACACTTGTGCCAATTTTTGTGAGCCAAGGACCCCTTTATATATTATGGAGGATTAGGGTTACATCCATGTAAACCCTAATACCCATGACCTTTCATTTACATAGGATCCATGGGTTAAAAGCTCCATGGACCATCCATGAAATCTTAGCCCAACCTAAATGAACTTGGCCCATTCCACATATATAAGAGTCCATATTTAATTAGTTCTTTTTGATCACTTAATTAATTCTAAATTAATTCTTGATCAATACTAATTAAATAATATGATTCCATATTAATATATTAGAACTTATAATATATTAATATAAATCATAAATATACTATTCTCAAAAGACTATCCATATAAATTGTGTCGGTGAAGTGCAACCCAAATGGACCATGACGGGTCGGGTCAAGTACATACCAAATATAGTTATGGACTTAGACATTAATCCAACAGTCTCCCACTTGGATAAGTCTAAAACTATTATTGAGTATGACTTCAAAACCTAACTGGCAATCGTAGCTCTTAAAGCCGCTGTGGAACTCTGACCTTGTCAATGACTTGTCCATTAGATAAGGGATCATATATTCCTCCATTCTAGATATCATATGGACTGAGACATGGATTATAATCATTCTCTCTGTCCATTTGTTGTTTCTCGATTTTCAATTTATGATGACTGACTGATTGAACAAATCAAATCAGTCCTCGCTTGGCCAAGCACTCACATGTGTCATCGCTAAATCATCGAGGGGCCCACAGATATCGCTTTTATCCCGAAGGTAAAAGGAATGGATAAACTTCGACTCATATGGCTTGTTCTACTACTTGTTGAATCATACACAAAGGCACGTTTTATAACATCGAGTTACCAAATGCGTTTTCGTGCAATCAATGTATAACCAACTCATAGTAACAACTCATATCTCTAGGTTTGAAGAATATAAGATATTATCGTCTCATGATCACTCGTGATAAAATCCATGAAGTGATTCAAATGAGCGCGGGTTGAATCCAATACTCGGAACTTATGAGCACTCATGAGTGTTATAGCACCACTTTGTCCACCAACTTGGACCTCTACAAACCAACCCATGACAGTCTTGATTCATATCTACTTCCAACATATGACCGACTGTGGATGGTTTGAATAACTTAATCATTTAGGAAGAGCGACTTAGTTATTCTGGAAGTCAAAACATGAAAAGTGAAACACAAGAATAAATGAATCAAATATGGTATCAAACCCTATGAATATAAATAAACACTTTTATTTATCACCATACTGATTACTCATTATTCATTGTTTCGGTTTTATCAACTTTATACTTGAATTAAAAACACTAGTTGTCCTATGCTCCAAGCATGTACATTATGTTTTTCTTAAACAATAGCTTTGCCATACACCAAGTATGCACTCTATGTTTGTCTATGATCCTTACTTTGTGAAATAAACCAATTGAACATAATTTCAATGATTCTAATTTCACACTCCCAAATCCTTATCGAAAAATGTGAGAATTTCAAATTCCTATCATTTATCGAAATCTGTTTAGATTTTAAACTTATATGCACTGACCCTCCTGTAATGAATATGTACAAACTCACAAAAACTTGTCAACGGTCATTATAAGGTATTCCAATGGAGATCAACTCCATGGAAACTAAGTCTCATATTCAAAGTACATTGCTTTGGACATGCTTCTTGCATTAAGTTTTCTAATCTTACACAGATAACTTCCACCTATGGAGACAACTCCATATTCTCATTTTGACTATCACTTCTGAACAAGAGATGCCTCTTTTCAGAATATGTCAATATGGTCCTTCCAAAATAAGCATTATACTTCCAACTGTCCCTGAGCAACCAATCTTTGGTAAACCTCAGATTGTCCTCGACAATTGCTTAATCATTTTAGTCATATCCAATTCTAGACCTTTTCCCGTCTTAATGCCTCTGGGCATTTGGAAAAATTTAGAAATGACAAATATTATAGCACATGCAATCGATCCTGTACCCAAAGCAAATGGTACACGATTCATGATGTTTCACATAAAGACATGATTCTAGACCAGTCTTTTGCTACAATATTTTTATTTTCCATGTTTTCAAAATTTGACTATGAAGAGGGATGCCGTAATCATAATCGAATTTTGAGAACGCAATATATAGAATTTCCTTAAGTTGAACCAATCCAACATGAAATTCATATATATATATATATATATATATATATATATATATATATATATATATATATATATATATATATATATTCTTGACTAAAGATGATTAAGGTCTCAATCTAAGCCTTTAGAACTGAAATGAAGTATATCCTCTCCCTTAATTATAGCAAAACAACTTTTTCAATCCCTGCAGCCTCACGAATTGAAACTTTTGTTTTCTATAATTAACATTGCTAACTTGCAACACTAACAATAATTATCATGTTCCCACTAACATGATGATTATTAGCATAACACTTATGCTCCCACTAGCTTTGACATGTACTCAGAAATCAGCTGGACTTCTAGAAATCAATACTTTATTGACTTTCTTACCAAAGTTCAGATTTCTGATACGAGATGCTTTGATAAAACTTTATCAAAATCATACACCTTTCCTTAGATAGCATACATGTGTGTCTAAACAATTTCAGAACTATGAAAAGGGATGCCGTAATCATAGTCTCAATTGTTTAGACCTTTTGCCATCTGCTTCAAATCTACTTGGTGGAAGTGTTTCCTCACCATCATTTTCATGAATCGGAGAGAAACCTTATGACCCTTAGATTTTATGGTGTATGTGTTCTTATCCATGTGAATCATCAAAACCATAGTCACAAGACAAGGATAATGACAAATCCAAACTCATATGGACTAAACTTATGCAATCTTAACTTCTTGCCACCTGGCAGTACAGGGCCTGCCATTGCTTCCAAGTTGTTATGCAACCAATTGAGAACTTTTAGAACTCCTATGCAAAGCCAACTTTAACTGGAATGGGCACAGAATATGTCAACACGATAGGTTATAAACCTCAAGCTGTGTGCTAGTGAAGAACCTCAGGTTTTATTCTTGATTAGTTCTTGAAATTCTTTTTAGGATCTTTAAGACTCCCACTATCCTCTTGACATATAAGACTATCTTGCCAAATATTCAAAAGATAGTGCGGATTCTTTATCAAGACAAACACTTCACACAATTGGCCTTCGTTGGTCTTTGTTTTATCCAAAACATCACAACTTACCAATTTCAAATGTACAAGAGTAGGACACTTTTACTCTTACATTTGACAAGTGTTTTAAACATTTCTTTAAGATATGTCACTCAAGTTACAATCTTGGAGTATGACTCTAAGAATTGTTTTGGAACGAAGTATGACTCATCTTCCTGATCTAACCATTTCAACAATTCATGACTCCTCTTCTTAGTCATAAGAATGCACTAAGATGACCTTTAGAGGACTAATTGTGATATGATTTCTAAATCATTAAGATGATCACAAACATGATACTAAAGTACTCTCCCATCTTTTCAGATTTGAGAAACTTTTATCTTTCTGCCTAATTTGATTCTTCCCATTCGTTCTGCCATACATTGAGACTTTTCCAATATTTCAGAATTATACTTAAACTTGTAAGTATAACCATATTTACTAAACTTTAGTAAATCAAATAGTCTTAACGAGCTTTGTGGTGGACATGACCAGTGCACAAGAATGTGTACTCGATCCCTTTAGTCCTTCACTTGACTCACACATCCATGTGAACAAGTAATTAGTCTTGATTTTCCAATGCTTGAAAGTTCTCATTCATCATACTATTCAACTTGCATGATTCCAAGTCTCGGTCCAATTGAAACTTGGGCGATGAGGAACTTTCCTGATTTGGTAAATTTAGACACTACCACAAATGAAAGAATCAAATCCATTTTCAAATATTGCTGTCAGTGGAATCATATAAGCAACAATTTTCCACAAATGCCATTGTAAGGATACTTCAAATAAATAAAATTAAACAATTTTCTTTTATTTTAAAACTTTGCGGAAAAACTTATCCTTACAATCCACATGGAAAATTGTTGTTATCTATTCCTTAGCAATATATCATAACTTCTTAAGCAACTGCTCAAAATTCTGATGCGATCGAAATCCACCTTCGCGATCAGAATCAGCATATACTTCCTTTAAGATTTCTCTCTATTCTTTGATTCTTAAAACATCAACATGTGACCCAGTCACATCATGTAATGAGGATCTCAGAATAGAACTTAACAGAGTTAGATAATGGGCTCTACCTGATGTAGAGTTTGACTTTAACATCCTTAGGTAAATTTGGCAGCTTTGCAATCAACACCCCTTCCTTTGGCAAAATAAACATATGGACCCTTTGGTAATGGGACTATCTCAGAATTAGCCTTTCTCTTTACCATTTGGTCAACCAGGTTGACTATGGCCAATCCCTTTCCATTGGGAAGAGAATGCTTTTTCTGGATTTCCAGTGTCACCATTGTCACTGTCCATAAAGTTTTTGGGAAGTTGATCTTCTAATCAAATTTGCTTTACTATCGTTCCAAATCATTGTTGATTCAGCAGCACCAAGCAAATAGATATGATCATTAAGGTTCATGTCATAGTCTGTTTCATGGTAGTCCCAAAGGAACTCACTAAGTGACTTAGAAAGTGATTGAACATCCAACCTTCTTAAGACTTTGACACCCAACTCTCCCGGCTTGTTAATATGTGACTTCATCTCCAAGATGCGATCACACATAGACCTTGCTTGCCAATAGGGATTGAGTGACCTTTGAACTTGTGGGTTAGGGAGAATAATTGGAGGAGGTGGAGGAAGTAAAGTTCCAAGAGATTTGGGAAGATCATAGATGTCTGAGCTAGACATCTTTTGGGAGATATTCACGATAGTTGATTTAAAGCCCTTAATATAACACCCAACATGAAATATTAAGGCTAGGATCCAACAACCTATTTATAACTGGAAGAGGGATGCCGTAATCCGAGTTATAAAATAGTTGAAGGTAGGTAAATGACGATTTACCAATTTCCACCATGAAAAACGAAATATAATTAAGTTTTAATTGGATTTGAAACTCCTAGATCTTTTGAGATTCATTGAACTTTTCAATGGCATGTTTCAATCTCGAGTGTGCCCTTCAGGTTTTGTGACTAGGATGCCGAGGATCACAAAACAAGATGTGAAGTAACCATGCAAATATACTTGGTACCCTTAATATTTACCCCTCAATCGATGTGCCGGTTAAGCACACGAGCTCCACCGATACTATGATAAATATTAAGTTACCATTTGTCTACCTTGTTAAATCCAGGTTAGAGTGCCGGTTAACCACACACGCTCCACTAACAGCTTAAACAAAGTGCAAAGTGTAATTTCATGGATTAGCACCTTATTCACATTTTCCTAAGTAACTAAGATTGGGAATTTATAAGTGTTTAGTTACTTAGTATTTATCATTATACTTATAATGAAGGGAGAATTATAGTCCTTGTCCTACCTGTTCGGCTAACGACCCTCCACCGGTCAAGGAAGCGGTGAGTGAGAGTGGACACCCATTAAACTGCCATTTTATAGGCAGTAACCTTATACCCCCCCTTATAGACCAGCTTCGTGAATGAGGCCTACTAATGGTAAGACGACTTGCTCTTATACATATAATATATTAAACTTTTAATATTATAATAGTATAAGGGTGTATTTTAGACATTTAAAATACTTGGTGGTTTAATCTATTAATTAAACTAGACTTTTAATTTAATTAAACTCAAACCATATATTTATGGATTTAATAATACTCTTTCAATTAAACGCTTTAATTAACTATTAATAAAGTCCATAAGAGTTAATTTGAACTATTCAACAAAACATCATAATTCCAATTATTAAACTCAAAATTAAAACCATTTAATTAATTGTTTAAGTTATGAACCCAAGAGTTTTAGAATTCAATTCTTTTTTTCATAAAAAGCTTTTCTCAAATTCCAAAACTTGAGGGCAAGTTTTGTAATTCTTGAAAACCTTTGGATTCCATAACTTATGGAATTAATGGTGTTTTATGATGAAACTTTCCATGTTCCATAACTTAAGAACAAGTTATGGAATTCTTTAAAACATTAATACCAAATTTTGTAACTCCATAAAAACTTTGAATCAAATTTTTTTTTTTTAAAAACTTTCATATCCATAACTTATGGAAGTTTCAAAAACCCTTAAGATCACAACTTTAAAAAAAAACTTTTGAGCTCCAAAATTTGTAACTCCTTAAAACATTTAGATCAAACTTTTAAAACTAATAAAATAATCATATTATTTTATCTTTTACTAAATTTGACCTAATTCAACTCATATAACAAATGATTCAAATTTTACAAATAATTCGTTTTTCACAAAACAAGTAATTATCTTAAAATTTGACAAACGTCATGTTTTTTTTCTTTTTTTTCAACTTGAAAATAAAACATTTGCATCAATATAACAGAAAACAACCCATGGCTCTGATACCACTGTTGGGTTTTGAGCATTCTAACACTCCTATGGTGTACATGCAACCCTATAAACCTTGGATCTATGTTTTCTCTATTATACATGCAAATATTAATTATTCCAAGGTTTCATCCTAACTAGCATATTATGAAGCACCTATACTACAAAGTTCTAGTTAGATGACATACCTTTTGATGTAGCTTGATGTCTTCAAGCTTTAAGAGCTTAGCCCCAATAGTGTGGAAGCCTCAAATGGAATCACAAATCACCAAAACACCTTGGAAGAACTTGAGAGAATATGTATGCACACTAAAATCGGCCCACTCTTATTTTCACACACTTGTGCCAATTTTTGTGAGCCAATGACCCCTTTATATATTATGGAGGATTAGGGTTACATCCATGTAAACCCTAATACCCATGACCTTTCATTTACATAGGATCCATGGGTTAAAAGCTCCATGGACCATCCATGAAATCTTAGCCCAACCTAAATGAACTTGGCCCATTCCACATATATAAGAGTCCATATTTAATTAGTTCTTTTTGATCACTTAATTAATTCTAAATTAATTCTTGATCAATACTAATTAAATAATATGATTCCATATTAATATATTAGAACTTATAATATATTAATATAAATCATAAATATACTATTCTTAAAAGACTATCCATATAAATTGTGTCGGTGAAGTGCAACCCAAATGGACCATGACGGGTCGGGTCAAGTACATACCAAATATAGTTATGGACTTAGACATTAATCCAACATATATATCTCGAACATTAGGTCGATTCTAGAGGAGATAGGGTTGAAGGCTGCGACCATTAACAAAAAAATACCCTTCCAAGACCCCTTTGAGGGCAGAATTCAAGTAGAGATCAAAGGATAAAGAGATTGGAGCAAGGATTCGCATCTACACATTCGGTTTGCCTAGTTTAATCATGATTAATCTGGTTTCCCTTATGTTTATGTGTTTTCCAACTATGATTATGGGCTAATAACCCTTGCTTTCGTTTAGTTAGTTGAAACCTAAAACTATGAGTTAGTTTCTTACTTTATGGATTATATGAATTTGGTTTATGCATGTGTTTGATTATCATTACCTAGCATGTTAAAGTTTGTAACTTTTTTGCTTAATTTCAAGTGTAGTGTAGCTTAGTGACCATTAAATTACATGAACTTGATTACCTAGTAATTTAGTGACCATTAAATTGCTAGAGCTAGGATCGACCAAATCTTAGATAAGTAATAAAAGCAACAAATTTAGTTGTGCTAAAGAACATAATTGTGACCATAATTGTGTTTGTTTAAATAAATCTTACATAGCCCATCTATAATGAATAACTAATTTTGTGTTTTGTTTGTGTATGACCGTACAAAGTAGTTCATGAATTGGTGAAAATATTAGTGAATTTGGACTTGAATTGCTAATTACAATAACTTGGTAACCAACTTCATTAATCCATAAATAAGAACTAACCATAGGAAAAAGGTGGATTCGAAACTAAACGAAAGTGTTTTAGTATATTGATTACAATCGTTTTTATTCAAGTGCTTAAGTTTTTCTGAACTTGTAAAATCTGATAAAACCCCCCACTTTTAGTTATTTTTCTTAGTATAGCTTTTAGTAATTATTTTATTAATTAAATACCGTTCCCTGTGATCGACACCCGACTTACCCAAGCTATACTATAATCTGACTAGGTACACTGCTTATAGGTGCATAGTTAGTATAAGTTTGTTAGGTTATAAATGTAAAAATTGATAGGTATAATTTGTGCACATCAATATCCATACCAAACTGAAAAAAAAATCGAATTTTGGCAAGAAAAACGAGTTTTGATAGTTATCTTCATCAAAATCTGGCGAGAAAATCGAAAATCCAGGCATCAGAGCCCTGTACTCGTCAAGTCCACTATGGAACTCGTCGAGTTCATGCAACTCGTCGAGTCCATACATGGACTCGGCGAGTCAGACAGCAAATTTTCGACCTTTTGATCCTTTGACAGTTCACTTTTGCATCTATTCAACTAGAAAAACGACCTAGGCTCTGATACCTGTTGGGTTATGAGCATAACATCATTCATATGGTGTACATGCAACCCTAATTGCTTTGATCTAGGTTTTTCTAACTTGAACACACAACATTGAATACCAAAGCAATAACCCTATGACTAGCATACATATATCGAAATTAAAATATGATTAGGGTTAGAAACTTTACCTCTCTTGTTATGTAGCAATAACAAGTTTAATCCTTCTTGATCTTGACTTCTGAAAGCCTAGTGCCCCAAGTGTTGCACCTCTAATGGAGTCACAAACACTCTATGCAAAGGATGATGTAGGAGAGAGGAGGATCGACCACTCTAGGGTTTCTTAAAGCCTTTTTTTTCGAAAATCTCTTGTAATGGGGTCTATTTATACTTGTGGCTGCTAGGGTTTTAGGTGGAAACCCTAATGTGACTGCTTGGGCCTTAAGTAGCCCATGGACCCCTTCTAGAATAGCCCTTGGACGAATTCCTTATGGGCTTCCCATAAAATTCGTCCAACCTTATTCCAAGGTAATCCATCAGCCCAATTACAACTATCAAATAGTTACAATATCAGTCCCCTTTATTTAATCAGTCTCTTTTGATCACCAAATTAATTCCAAATTAAATTATGATCAATACTAATTAAATAATATTATTTCCAAATAATATATTAATCTTGTAATATATTAATAAAACCATTTTGAGTATGAATTTATTATTCATATAATAAATTCTACTCTCTCTCCTCTTGTCATCCTATCAAGTTGCATGAGTGAAGGTAACCCAAAATGACCATGCTCATAATCAAATCAAGCACATACCAAAAATAGTTATGGGCTTAGACACCTAATCCAACAGTTTATACCAAATGTTGCATTTCTTCTAGTACACTTCCTTGTTTTCCCCTAAAGTCAAGCAATCTTCTTTTGAAGTTTTCTTTTTCTTCTTACACTTCCTACCTTTTCCTTTAGAAGTTTAAGTGGCCTTCCCCCATTTATTATGTATAGATTTCACTTTGTTGTATATCTATTACCCACTCATAGGTTCTGGGGCATATTCAAACTCCCTCTTTCCATTGAAACGAATATTTTGACATCTGATCAGATGGTCACATAGAAGATAGTGCCTACGACCAACATTGTGACACCAATCAAATTTAGGTCAAAAATAAATTGATCAATAATCGTAATTGGGATGAACAAAGTGGTAGATATTGTAACAAGGTTTCCAAAAATATAAAGAACACTGAAATCCGAGTTATAACGAAGAAGTTATGACCAATCGAAAATCCGCGACAAAACCGGCAAAACACTGTTCAGTGTAAAATGTGAATTTTCGATAAAAGGCTTTTTAGCCTTAACAATCTAAATGAAAGTTGTAAAATATGTTAAACCGAGAACGTTCATAAAAAGAACGTAAAAATCTGACTTCGTATGAGGAAGTTGTGATTTTTCTAAGTTTCGGTTTAGCAGTAGACAGCTAAAAATTCGAAATATAAATCGATTGATATTTAGCCGACGCAACTTAAACGAGAATCGAAGGTCTCATCAAAAGTAGTACAACGGTAAAAAGACAGACAAAAACGGACGTCGGATGAAGAAGTTATGAATTTTTAACAGATTTCCTGTCACGGTCGTTAAAAATAATAATATTAAAAATAAATTCAAAATCAGCCGACGAAGTCTAAACGAAAGTCGTAGAGTATAATTTTACCTACGCGTGCATATAAAGAACGTCGAAAACGGAGCTCGTATGCAAAAGTTATGATTTTCGCAAGTTTTTGGCACAAAAACCAAGAAATATTGAAAATCGGGCAATTTCGCATGGGTGACCTTCGCACACGTCACCCTCGCATGCGAGACTCCATGTGTCGTCTTCTGATTGGACCGCAGATGCGCGTGTCACCTGCTGATTGGTCCGAAGTCGTCATAGGCGCTCCTGATTGGACCGAGGCTCGGTCCACTCCTGATCCGACACCACCGAGGAAGCTTCCGAGACCGCCTCCAGCTTCGCTTCTCCTTCTGACGCGTGGCTGCTGAGTCCTCCTCCCCCTCGCATGCGAAGCTGCCACGTGTCCTGCTGACTCGCCTTCGCCCTCGCCACCTGTCCGATGAGTCACCCCTCGGCCGAACCCTCGCACCCCTATATAAAGGGTGCGAGACTTCTCGGATTTGAGAGGTTTTTCACCCCAAATTTCACCACTTTTCACCTTTTCACCCCCTAAACTTTCTCACGACCCCCCAAGGCCCCGGTATCGTGTCTAAGACCCGAAGCAAGTCCCGGAGCCCCGGAATTCTTGAGAAGATAACCTCTTTCCAGTCGAAGTGCTGCCCGCATAAAGCTGGTTTTTACTCAAAAACTCGCAGTTTCTTCGAGAAAGATCATCTATAGAAACGAAACGCTACCCGAATCACCGCTTATCAAAGTGAGTTCATACCCCTATAATATACCTTTTTAAATGGTTTTATATGTTTTTTAGGGGGGGAATACAAGTTGAACACAAATTAAAATGGTGTTAATAATTGTATGTGATAATAATCACACAAAGGATTTCCTTATGCTTTTAAGGATTACCAAATATTTCCAAAATGACTTAAAGCCATGTTAAATCTTTAAAGTCATGTAAACTCCGTTAAAATTCTTTGAAAAAGGTTTTATAAACTATTTCAAATTATAAATGTCAAAATCATGTTTATATATGTATAAATATATAAATAAGATTTGAAGGGCTTAGGACTAATGAATTATTTTATTTCCTTTTCCTTGTTTGGATGTGGAATTAAGGTTGTGTTATTTGTCCGAAGGTCGTTTCCTTCTTAATTATATATATATTATACATATATGAGTATAAAAGGTTACTCCTTTCGGAATCATTACCTTTGTATCATGCTGAGCAAAGGTGTTCATCCATGAGAAATCATGCTAATCAGATAGAACATATAAATTATAATAGGTATAATTTATGATTCAAAACTAAATATACAAGTATGATTCACGATTGTATACTTTCCAAGGAAATTACCAACAATTCATTTATCTATACCAAGATATGTATAATACTTTTAATATAAGGATAATATATTAAAGAAGTAATAATACATCATACCAGGTTTGCATTAACAAATGTACTATACAGAGTACCAGGGTTAGCAATCACGGGGTAATAATACATCATACCGGGTTTGCATTAACAAAGGTACTATACAGACTACCAGGGTTAGCAATCACGGGGTAATAATACATCATACCAGGTTTGCATTAACAAAGGTACAATACAAAGTACCAGGGTTAGCAATCACGGGGTAATAATACATCGTAAATCTCGTTGAAACAATAAATTTGTGAGACTCTTCATGGTGTACTTATCTAAGTACGACTTTAAGTCCTGACTTATTAACCAGAATCTCTTGTAGGGAGAGCGTAAATTTTTGTATAGATCTATATGGGACTGACAATCCCACACCTTTACTGTTCGCTACAGTTTGGCCGGCAGGCCTAGGGTGTCAAATATCATATCATTTCTGACGCCTGAAGAACGTCACAGCAGGCATATCAGTCATATTAGTATGGTTAATAGAACTCACATGGATAAAACAACGAGTAAATTACCAAGTAATATATTTCTCTTAAAACAGTAAGAAAAGATAATTACATCCTGACCAAATATACCTTATGTTAGTTTTTACTTACAGTAAAAACTATGTATCATGAAATCAAGTATGGTAAATATACTTGTACTTCTGGTTTTGAACATTTAAAACCAAAAGGCAGTATTATGGATAATATAATATTTTCCAGGATTAATACTAATTTTTTACTGTAGAACAGATATAACTAAGAATACTTTTACAAAGGAAACGGTTTATGGGATTAAACCACTTTTACAAAGGAAACAGTTTATGGGATTAAACCACTTTTACAAATGAAACGGTTTATGGAATTAAACTACTTTTACAAAGGAAACAGTTTATGGGATTAAACCACTTTTACAAAGGAAACGGTTTATGGGATTAAACTACTTTTACAAATGAAACGGTTTATGGGATTAAACCACTTTTACAAATGGTAACTTAGTCATTCACTTTCTGTAAACTAGTATAACATAAAGGACCTTTAGTGGTTAATTCTATAATTCCTTAGTTTTTACATCAGAGTTATACATAAGTAATATCCGATTGACAGTGAAATGTGTGACTTCCGCCTTACTTCCTGTTCCTTGTTTGGTTGTGGGCTTAGGGAAAATACACCCATTTAACTGTCCATTCGATATTAGGTTATATATAATTAGTATAAACTAAGTAATTACAGAGGGAAACTATTGAGGTTATCAATCTATCACCTCAGGAAATATAGGATTTTCTGGAGGAACCAGTGAACTATTCCAAAGAACTTAGAGTATACTTAACAGAACTAAAATACTTATGAACTCACCAGCTTAAATGATGATCTACTCTTTCCAAATAACTTGTATTCTCATGAATCCAGTAGACAGATACACTCCCGAAGCTTTTGAGAAGACTACCTAGTACCGTACCGCGACTCTTGTCTTCTACTGTACCTACTTTGGTGTTTGAATATGTAATGTTTAATCACTTATGTAAAACTTATACTTATTAATGCAATGGTTGTTTGTACTTTGATTACTATATTGCATGTGTTGTGATACTTACCTGAAGTCCTCCGCCCCCGAACGTTTCCGCCGTTCTGGTTTGGGGGTGTGACAAACATAACTTTGTGTCTTTAATGCAGGAAGTCTAATAGAATTAGTATTTTTCTGACACACTATGCAACCTTTGTATCCATTGTATGAGCATCCACATAGTACACCCAAAGCAGGGTAATCGTTTATGGTTGATATGTGTATATGTGCATATATATTTTACATCATATCTTAATATTTTTAGCTATATTTATGCTTATTATAGAACAAAAGATACTTATTATGTTTAATATATGTTATGTAGCATAAAAGACATGCTTGAAAGCTGGAAGCAGGAAAATGCAACCTTTTTAGCACACCAACGTCCACCGCCATCTCCTCTCCACTATGTCTGCCATCTTCTCCATTTATCCATATCACTGCTTTCCCAACACACCTTTACCATATATTTCATATGGGTCCTATTCCTCTTCCTCTCAATCTATTTTCTGCTCTCTCTCTCTCTCTCTCTTTTGAAGAATTCCTTCATTTCCGAAGATTTCAAAAAGAGGTCGATCGCCTGGCTCTTCTTGGGTTCAAATCGAAGATAGAAAACGGGATGCAAAAATTATATCTATATTAGTTTACAATTATAAGATGCATTAGTTTTAATTCTAGTGTTTTAATTATTCAGAATTTCATGATTTCATCTTCATTTTTCCATCTTCAAACCTTTAGCAGTTGGGATCGATGAACAAGAAATCAATATCATCCCCTTTTTATTGGTTTAAATTTTGTTGTCTGTTTTCATCTTCAAATTTAATATGAGAGAAGGTAATATTTTTGTAGTGTCTCCGATTATCAGTCAAAAGCCTTTACAAAAGGTACGTGGCAGATGGTATTTTATTTTACTTGTCTTTATCTTCTGTTATTGTTTATGTTAGCCACCTTCTTGTACTATTATAATACTATTCACAGGTTTTATACACACTGATTTTGGGTTATCTCCCTTTTCCTAGTGAACGATGGATAAAAATCGGTTGAGGTAAGGGTTTTGTTTATTTGGTTAGTCTTGAAATTCTATTTTTGTTTGGTTTGTGCTACATGTGATTTAATCGATTGATAATATGATTTGATTATTTATCTTTTCTTTTTCTTTTTTTAGATGGAAACTGTTTATGAACATCCTGAATTCACTCTTGATTATACCCATACAACAAAAACATGTCACGTAGTTTATCTTTCTTTCTTTTTTTCTTTTTTTTTTTGTGCTTTTGTTGTTGGTTTACTTTGCTTATTTAATTTGTTTATTTGGTGCAAAAGCATGTTTGAAAAAGTGAATATTACAATTTTGATTTATTTGAAGGATTCAGTAGCCTAAAATGGGGCCTTTTCATTAGTCTTAAAAATTGTATATCAACTATGTAGTGTTGATTATTTAGGGTTGCCTCTTTATCTTTTATCTTTGCATTTCTGTTAGTTTTGCCTTTGAAGCAGCTAATAAAATATCTATTTTTTGTTTCAAACATATTATATCAACAAAGCTAAATTGAAACCACTATTAATTTACTTTAATAAAATTTCATTAAAATATAGTATTCTTTAAGGTTATTAAATGCTTGCATCCAGTTATAACATTGTACTTCTAAAGTACATTGCTATTTAGGCTATGAAAATTAATCGACTTCACCTAACATAGCATTGTACTTTTAAATGACCAAAAAAGGCTTAAATTCTTAAAGTAGATTGAAATTTAATGTCAAAAGTCACGTTCTCAATATTCCTAATCATAGTAAACTTACTATGAAAAGTTACCTAAACGCAACATACTTTATCATAGTAAATGTATTTTATCAATTGTTTTCCTTATAAATGCATGTATGTGCCTCATCCTTCCATTTTTAAAGGAACAATGATTATTTATAGCAACATACTTCCAATTTTCTTTCTATTACAACAACCTCTTTTTTTATTACATTGTCCTACTTCCAAAAATAAAGAATTTATATAGAGTACCGAAAAGGTTCTAGAATCAATATGTTCTTTAATTTATCTTCAAATTTAACATTAATGTCTTGTTTTTTCATTAGAAAAGTTACATGGTTGTAGAAGAAGAGTTAACAACCAGTTTTCTTGCTCTTTGTTTCTCAACACACACACACACACACACACACATATATATATATATATATATATATATATATATATATATATATATATATACATACCAATCGTGCGGAACTAATTATAAAACTAATTAACAAGTACTCAATCGTGCGGAACTAATTATAAAACTAATTAACAAGTAGTTTCAGATATTTTTTGATGATAAAAATCATACATTATTTTATAAAACTGTTTTCTATCTTTGCTTATAAACTTATGATTATTGATTAGAACTTGTAAAGCTTTTAATTGATTACAATAATAATGACGATTAGCTTGTATCTTTGAATCAGACATGATGAATAATAAAAGAACAAAAGTTATTTAAATATTTCAAGCATGAATTTGATTAACTTGATTATTATTAAATGCGAGTATTATTTTAACAAAAATTTCAAATTTTGTAGAATTAATAGTTAGAATAACTCGAAATGAGATTGCCATAGAGATAATACAACAATTGAATAAAATTTTATAAAATTCTTTAAACTTATCAAAAATATTATCAAATTTATACACGTGTCTCAAATTGACGTGTTATCAAATTGTGTTAACTGTTATCAAATTTATACACTGTGTGAGTACATCAATTATCAAAAATATTATCAAATCTTCTGTAGAGATAAGATGCTAAATTATTACACGAAAACAAACAACTTTTACAAAGATGAAAGAAGATGCTCCATTATCGCAAAAGAAGATTTTCCATTATCAAAAAATGACAAAATATGATGCCAATTTGTCAAAAGCTTTAGAGTTTTGTCTGCCACATCTACACTCCGACAAATGCAAGTTGATTCAATAATTCTCAAGATTGATCCGGTAATCCTTCGGTTTCCCGTTTCAAGATATTTCAAGACTCCAAGACTCCTATATATTGAGGAGATATGTTAGAATCATCTCTGGGTTCTCTAAAAATTTCTCTCATTGAATTTCTCTCAAATGTTTAGTTCATGTCTAAGAAAAGTGTTCTCCTATCTACTTCTAGATGTTCAAAATCTTTAGATTTTCAAATCATACTTGCTCCAGACGGATGCTCTGATTGTAATTTAAAAGAAGGTAATATATAAAGAATTTTATTCAATTGTTGTATTATCTCTATGGCAATCTCATTTCGAGTTATTCTAACTATTAATTCTACAAAATTTGAAATTTTTGTTAAAATAATACTCGCATTTAATAATAATCAAGTTAATCAAATTCATGCTTGAAATATTTAAATAACTTTTGTTCTTTTATTATTCATCATGTCTTATTCAAAGATACAAGCTAATCGTCATTATTATTGTAATCAATTAAAAGCTTTACAAGTTCTAATCAATAATCATAAGTTTATAAGCAAAGATAGAAAACAGTTTTATAAAATAATGTATGATTTTTATCATCAAAAAATATCTTAAACTACTTGTTAATTAGTTTTATAATTAGTTCCGCACGATTGAGTACTTGTTAATTAGTTTTATAATTAGTTCTGCACGATTGGTATCAGAGCTAGTTATGTATGATATTTCTGTTTGTTATTTAATTAATTTTTGTTTAAAGAATTTTAAGAAAATTATGAGTTTTGTTAAGAATGATACAGAGACCAGACCAGTGATTGGTTGGATTAGCGTAAGACGTGCAAGTATGGTAAGTCGCAGAGCCGGACCACAATCATCGTTGGGCCGATGCCCTCTCTGTTCATCCTAAATAGAACAAGTAAGTTTTCTTATAAAATCTTTAAACTAAAATTAATTAAATATGAGTAGATTTTCACGCATATTATCTAAAAAATATGATACTGGTAAAAATATCATGAATAAAGAACAAGATTATGATGATAACCATATAAACTCTATTGAAGAAACTATTGATAATATAGAACAAAATTTAAATGATTGGACTATACCTAAAACAAATATAAATACAATTTATAGAATAGGGACTTTTGATTATTTTCAAAGTTACTCAATTAAAATGACTGAACAAACCCTATCAATTGGTCAAGACCAACAAAATATAAATTTGTTATCATCAAGATCTATTTTTGAACATAGACAAAAATATAAATTTCTTCATTTAGGTCTTGTTCAAATTGCTATCAAACCTCTTTTTAGAATTGGTGTTGATGCTCCTGTTCTCTTAATATTAAGAGATAAAAGACATACAGATTTTCAAAATTCTATTTTAGCTATGGCAGAAACAAATATCGCAAATGGACCAATTTATTTTAATTGTTATCCAAATTTTTCTGTAGGATTATTTGACAAAAATATTTTAGACACTTTGGTTTTAACTATTGAAACAAAGAATTTAGAATTTAAAAATAACTCTAAACCTTTAGCAATCATTTATCGTGTTTGTTATAAAACCATGACAACTACTTTAGAACCAAAAACCCGTTTGTCAAGTCCAAGAAATGAAACAATTATTTACGAAGCAAATACTAATCATACAAAAGTTCATATGCCTAAACGACTTAAATGGTCAGAAATTACTCAATCGTGTAATTGGAATTTACAAAATGTTATTGAACCAAAATCTTTAGATTCTTCAAAACAAATTTCAAATATAATTGAGCATAATGATGGCTCAGTTGATATAAATTTTTCTTCTATAAATTTTTCATCATCTAGATTTTCTACTAATTCTATTCCTGAAATTGGTACTTCTAAATCTTCGTTTTCAAAATCAAAGTCTTTAAATTTAAAAACTGTTGACTATTCTAGTTCTATTCCTAAACCTCTTTATCAAGAAGATCAAACTAGTGATACAAGTTTACCAAGTCCTACTAAATCTGATTTTATTAATGAACTTCTAGACAACAATTATGAGTAATAAAGTTCAGATAAATTGTAATTCTTTAAACAGAAATAGAGTTACTGCTATTAAAAGATTAAGAAATTCAATAAAAATATTTAAAAAACTCTTACAAGAAAAGGTATTAGAATTAAAAAATATAAATTTAATAATTAATGATAAGGAACTATTAAAATTAGAACAAGAAATAAATAACATAAAAGCAGTATTAAAAACCTTTAATATACATCTTGATAATTATTTAACAAATTTATCTAAATATACGTGTTAATGAGTTCTAAAAGACAGATTAGTTGTTGTAATAATAATACTTTTTGGAATAATTTATTAAAGACTAGATGGCAAATTATTGCAAGCGTTTCTAAAGAAATAAATAGAATTAAACAACTTAAAGAAGACGAAGAAATTAAATTATCTAATATTGAAAATGACACATATAATTATAATATTCAAAAGGAAATAATATATTGTTTATCAAAAATGATTAAAAATAAAAATATTGTTATTAGTGCTCAACTTAGTATTATTAAAAATATATCTTTCAGATTAAATCAATCAACTTGTTAAAATGAATAATAATATAGATATTTCTAAAATACATTCATATGTTAATTTTGATTATTTAAAAGAAGAAGAATATTATAAAGATTATAATAATACAAAAAGAATTTGGCATGAAGAAAACTTTTCATATTATATAAGATTTTTACATTTTGGACTTTGGGAAGATTATGTTTTATCAAATCAAATTCACTCTCCGTTTTTTCAATGGTTCGAATTGATTTATGTTCCTAAACATAATATAGATTATCCTTTTAAAATGCAAACTGTTTTTCCTGTTTTTCAAAAACATACAAGGATGTTATTACTAATCAAGAAATTATTTCTGAATATCCGCCAAAAAATGAAATCATTATTGATAATAATTTTATTGCAACTCCTTTAGTTAAAGTTCCAAGTCAGATAACAAATGAAAAATGTTTTCAAAATATTATTTATCAAAATAATTATTCGAATGAAACTCTTTTAACTATTTCAGATCAACTAAATAGGATTGAAGAAAATACTATAAATTTACAGTTATCAAAAGAAAATAAAATTAAAACAAAAAAATTTTATAATAATATAGCAAGCTCTAGTAATGTCAGCTTTATTCCTCATCAAATAAATGGAAATTTTAATCTTGGAAATAAAGATTTAATTGATGAATTAGAAAAAAGACTTACTAATTTTCGTATTTCAAAAAACGAATCTATAAATATGTTAAAAACAAATAATGACTCTTTTGACGAATCTGACGAAAGTAATAATGAAAGTGAATTAAATTTAGATAATCTTACTCAACAATTCATAAATGATAATGATGATATAAATCAGCTTACAAATGATTTTTCAAGATTAAATAAGATTAATTCTTTTGGTAATAATCCAAAACCAACTATTAAAAATTACTGGAATAGACCTTCTTTTCCTGATGTTCAAATTGAAGAAAGAGCTTTTCAATATGATCGTTCAGCTTACGATGGTACCTCTGTTTACGAATGGAATATCGATGGTAACTCTGAACATCAAATTCTTAATATTGTTCAAGAAATGACCATGGCAGCTAATGCTTACAAGTCTCACAATAATACTCAACTTCAAATTGTTAATATTATTATTTCCGGGTTTACTGGTACTCTTAAAGGTTGGTGGGATTTCTATATTACACCAGAAGAAAAGAATTTTATTATGACTGCCAAGAAAACCGTTATAAAACAAGAAAATAATTTACCTATTCAAACTCAAGAGGATGATATGGTTAATATTTTAATTTTTGCTATAATCAAAAACTTTGTAGGAGATCCTACTACTTTTCAAGAAAGAACTTCTGAAATTCTAATGAACTTACATTGTAGAAAATTAACTGATTTCAGATGGTACAAAGATAATTATCTCGTTAAAGTTTTTTCAAGACCTGATTGTAAAGAATCTTATTGGAAAGAACGTTTTATTGCTGGACTTCCAAAACTTTTTGCCGAAAGAATTACACAAAAATTAAGAGAAAATTTTAATAATACAATTCCTTATCAAAACCTAACTTATGGAGATTTAATTAATTATATTAATAAAGAAGGATTAGCTATTTGTGCTGACCTTAGATTTAAAGAAAAACTTAAAAAGGATAGAATTAATAGTAAAAATGAATTAGGAAATTTTTGTCAACAATATGGTTATCAACCATTAACAGGTCCGTCTACTTCAAAAACCAAAAAATATAATAAAAAATCTTCAAAATATTTCAAGAAAAAGAAATATAATAAATCGGAAAATTATAAGAATTATAAGAAAAATAAATTTTCAACATCAAAAAACCCTTATAAACAATCTAATAAAAAATCTAAAAGAAAATCAAAAGACATTATTATTTGCCATAAATGTGGTCGTAATGGTCATAATGCTAATAATTGTTATGCAAAAACAAAAATTAATGAATTAAATATTTCGGAAGAATTAAAAGAACAAATTAGAAAAATTATGTTAAATTCTGATTCCGATTCTGATTCTAGTTTTTCCGATTTTCAAGAAAATGATTTAAACATTTTAGAGCAAAATAGTTCAAGTTCGGAAGATTCTGATACATGCGAATGTGTTGGAAAATGTAATTGTAATTATTCAATTAATGTCCTTACAAACAATGACAAAGATCTTTTAAAAAATTTAGATTCCATTAAAGATAAAAATATCCAAAAATTGTTGATAAAACAAATGCTTAATAAGAATGAAAATTCTGTTTCAGATAATACAAAAATTTTTAATTTAAAAGACATATATGAAAGATTTTCTGAAACAAAACCCATTTCCATGCAAGAACTTCAAGAAGAATTAAAATCAGTTAAACAAGACATAAAAGAAATTAAAGGCAAAATTATAACTCTTGAAAAGGGAAAAAATATTATTAATTCACAAAATAATGATAATAAAGATGAAAAGGTTATCGAAAGAATTATAAATGATCAAATTTCTCAAAAATGAAATACTCAAATAACTTTAGTAAAGGATAATTTTAAAATGGATATTACTGCTCTAATTGATAGTGGTGCTGATATGAACTGTATACAAGAAGGTATATTTCCCACTCAATTTTATGAAAAAACTTCTTCTAGGCTTACTGGAGCTGAAGGAACCAGTTTAAAAATAAATTATAAAGTTTCCGATGTTCATATTTGTAACAATCAAGATTATTGTTATAAAACTCATTTAATTTTAGTAAAAAATCTTACTTCTCCTTTAATTTTAGGAACACCTTTTATTACTAAATTATATCCTTTTATGGTTCAAGATGATGGAATTATTACTAAAGTTTTTGGAAAAGAAATTATGTTTAAATTTTGTGAACCTCCGTCTTATTCAACTATTAATATTCTTAATTATAAAACAAAACAAGCAAATTACCTTATCAATGAAATTAATGATTTTCGTATACATAATCAATTACAAGATAAGTATATTCAAGACAAAATTATAGCTTTAAAACAAAATTTTGAAAATAATGTTTGCTCAAATATTCCAAACGCCTTTTGGAACAGAAAACAACATATTGTCAAATTACCTTATATTAAAACTTTCAATGAAAAAGATATTCCTTCAAAATCAAGAGCTATTCATATGAATAATGAATTAGAAGCTCATTGTAAAAAAGAAATTCAAGATTTATTGGACAAAAAATTAATTAGACCTTCTAAATCTCCTTGGTCTTGTTCAGCTTTCTATGTTATGAATGCTGCTGAATTAGAAAGAGGATCACCAAGATTAGTTATCAATTATAAACCTTTAAATAAAGTTTTAGATTGGATTAGATATCCTATTCCTAATAAAAGAGATTTATTGAAAAAACTTTATGATTCAAAAATATTTTCAAAATTCGATATGAAATCTGGTTTTTGGCAAATTCAAATTCATGAAGAAGATAAATACAAAACAGGTTTTAATGTTCCTTTTGGACATTATGAGTGGAACGTTATGCCCTTTGGTTTAAAGAATGCTCCTTCTGAATTTCAAAACGTTATGAATGATATTATCATTCCTATAAATAGTTTTTCAATTGTTTATATTGATGATGTTCTTATTTTTTCAAAATCTATTGATCAACATTTCAAACATTTAAATCAGTTTTATGATTTAATTTATAAAAATGGCTTAGCTGTTTCAGCTAAGAAAATGCATTTATTTCAAAATGAAATTAGATTTTTAGGACATAACATTGTTAATAATACTATTAAACCTATTATAAGAAGTTTAGAATTTTCTAAAAAATTTCCTGATGAAATTATAGATAAAAAACAACTTCAACGGTTTCTAGGATGTTTAAATTATATTCATGATTTTTTCAAAGATTTAGGAACTCTTTGCAAACCTCTTTATAATAGATTAAAAAACAATCCAGAACCTTGGACTCAAGAACATACTAATATTGTTAAACTTATAAAACAAAAAATTCCTTCTTTACCTTGTTTAAATTTACCACATCGTCATGCTAATATCATAGTCGAAACTGATGCTAGTGATATTGGATTTGGAGGTATTTTAAAACAAAAATTATCAAATTCTTCTGAAGAACAATTGGTTCGTTTTTATTCAGGTGCTTGGAATAATACTCAAAAGAATTATTCAACTGTTAAAAAGGAGATTTTAAGTATTGTTTTATGTATTACTAAATTTGAAGATGATTTATTTATGAAAATTTTTTTATTAAGAATTGATTGTCAATCTGCAAAATCAATTTTAGAAAAAGATGTTAAAAATATTATTTCTAAACAAATTTTTGCTAGATGGCAAGCATTGTTGGCCAATTTTGATTTCGATATTGAATTTATAAGAGGAGAAAGCAATTCATTACCAGATTTTCTTTCTCGTGAATTTTTGCAGGGAAAATGAGTTCATCATCTTCCTCCAAGATTGAAGACAAGAAACCAGTTAATCAAAAGCTTGTTCCTTTCTCAAGTCAAAATCGTTTTTCCCCATTAACTCCAATTGCAAAAAATTCTCAACTTTATTCAAACATGCTACAATCAAAACTAGCTACTCCAAACATTTCTCCAGTTCAATCAATTAGCCCTTTTTCAAAACCTATTCCTTCTGAAACACAAATTTCAACAAATCCTAAACCTACAAATAAAGCCCCTTATGTTCTCAATCCAAATCTCTTGAAAATCCAAATACTTGAAGATTCTCAAATTCTTAAGCTTAATCAAGGTTTTCATGTTCTTACTGAACACCTCTTTGGTCGAGGAAAAACCTTTCATGAAAACTCTTACAAATCTCGAGAATATTATCAAACCATTCTACAAGAATCTGGATCTGTTCAGATTGATCACCGTTCTAATAATAAGGAAGGATCTATTGATTTTAGCAAAGCCCGAATTCTTAAAATCATTTCTCCAGAAAATTGGTCATCCAATCTTTCCTTCGAAAAACCCCTTTATCAATTCCCTGCTTATCCAAGATATTCATATTATGATTACCAAGAAGCTTGGACTAAAGCATTTTTTCTTCGAAACTATTCTCATTCATGGTTCATTTTCTTTGATAAAAATTTCAACTGTGAATACCCCAGATGGTTTGTCAATTGGTATCGTTATATGGGACTTGTTCCTATTTGTTTACCCACTGAAATTCTCAAAGGATTTTCTAAATTCAAAGAACTATTTATTCAACAAATCCCAGAATTTGAATATTTGTTACAGTTCACCATGTTATTCAAAGTTCCATGGATCATGTCCTGGACATTCTCTTATCAAGAAGCAACAGACTTAAATCCCCCTTGGCTCAATAGACAATTTCGTCTAAAATGGTGGGATAAAGTCACAATTTCTCAAGCAAACGAGCAGGCTGTTTTCAATCATTATCAATCAATGTATAATCAAAAGCCAGAAATTGAAGCGAATCTTATCAAGAGTCTATCTTCTCCAGATGCTAATCTTATTAGCAAAATTCGTGCCGCTGCAAATTCTTCCCCTGAAGATCTACAACAATTACTTCAAGAAATTCGCAATTCTCCAACTAATTCAGAAAATTCTCCCACATCTGTCAAAAATAATTTTCAAGATGCTCAAGATCCTTTTGATGATCCATTTGCAGATTAATTAAATTTTATTTTGGTGTTATACCTTCAATGTAAGGTATTCTTTCATTTCGTATTTCACCCTCCACCCTTGGTGTCATACCTTTTTAGGTATTTTGCAAAAGTGTTTGTTATTCAAGGGGGGGTAGTACGTGTTATCAAATTGACGTGTTATCAAATTGTGTTAACTGTTATCAAATTTATACACTGTGTGAGTACATCAATTATCAAAAATATTATCAAATCTTCTGCAGAGATAAGATGCTAAATTATTACACGAAAACAAACAACTTTTACAAAGATGAAAGAAGATGCTCCATTATCGCAAAAGAAGATTTTCCATTATCAAAAAATGACAAAATATGATGCCAATTTGTCAAAAGCTTTAGAGTTTTGTCTGCCACATCTACACTCCGACAAATGCAAGTGATTCAATAATTATCAAGATTGATCCGGTAATCCTTCGGTTTCCCGTTTCAAGATATTTCAAGACTCCAAGACTCCTATATATTGAGGAGATATATTAGAATCATCTCTAGGTTCTCTAAAAATTTCTCTCATTTAATTTCTCTCAAATGTTTAGTTCATGTCTAAGAAAAGTGTTCTCCTATCTACTTCTAGATGTTCAAAATCTTTAGATTTTCAAATCATACTTGCTCCAGACGGATGCTCTGATTGTAATTTAAAAGAAGGTAATATATAAAGAATTTTATTCAATTGTTGTATTATCTCTATGGCAATCTCATTTCGAGTTATTCTAACTATTAATTCTACAAAATTTGAAATTTTTGTTAAAATAATACTCGCATTTAATAATAATCAAGTTAATCAAATTCATGCTTGAAATATTTAAATAACTTTTGTTCTTTTATTATTCATCATGTCTGATTCAAAGATACAAGCTAATCGTCATTATTATTGTAATCAATTAAAAGCTTTACAAGTTCTAATCAATAATCATAAGTTTATAAGCAAAGATAGAAAACAGTTTTATAAAATAATGTATGATTTTTATCATCAAAAAATATCTGAAACTACTTGTTAATTAGTTTTATAATTAGTTCTGCACGATTGGTATGATTTTTATCATCAAAAAATATCTGAAACTACTGATTAATTAGTTTTATAATTAGTTCCGCACGATTGGTATCAGAGCTAGTTATGTATGATATTTCTGTTTGTTATTTAATTAATTTTTGTTTAAAGAATTTTAAGAAAATTATGAGTTTTGTTAAGAATGATACAGAGACCAGACCAGTGATTGGTTGGATTAGCGTAAGACGTGCTGAAACAGAATTTTCATTCTTATTAATCATTTGTTTTATCAACAATTCTTGGATATTTTTATCTTTAATGGAATCTAAATTTTTTAAAAGATCTTTGTCATTGTTTGTAAGGACATTAATTGAATAATTACAATTACATTTTCCAACACATTCGCATGTATCAGAATCTTCCAAACTTGAACTATTTTGCTCTGAACTAATTATAAAACTAATTAACAAGTAGTTTCAGATATTTTTTGATGATAAAAATCATACATTATTTTATAAAACTGTTTTCTATCTTTGCTTATAAACTTATGATTATTGATTAGAACTTGTAAAGCTTTTAATTGATTACAATAATAATGACGATTAGCTTGTATCTTTGAATCAGACATGATGAATAATAAAAGAACAAAAGTTATTTAAATATTTCAAGCATGAATTTGATTAACTTGATTATTATTAAATGCGAGTATTATTTTAACAAAAATTTCAAATTTTGTAGAATTAATAGTTAAAATAACTCGAAATGAGATTGCCATAGAGATAATACAACAATTGAATAAAATTCTTTATCTAATATTGAAAAGGACACATATAATTATAATATTCAAAAGGAAATAATATATTGTTTATCAAAAATGATTAAAAATAAAAATATTGTTATTAGTGTTCAACTTAGTATTATTAAAAATATATCTTTCAGATTAAATCAATCAACTTGTTAAAATGAATAATAATATAGATATTTCTAAAATACCTTCATATATATATATATATATATATATATATATATATATATATATATATATATATATATATATATATATATAGAGAGAGAGAGAGAGAGAGCCATACACACACATAGATATATACACGGACAGAGATAATTGGCTGAATTTGGTATATTTCTAATATTGCACAGATGCATGATGAAAGAGTCTCAACACACAAAAACACACATAAAGTTTGTTTTTATTCAATTTTGTGTATTTATTTACATTTATGTCTTCTTTTATTTATTTAATCCGGTAACTTTATTGTTTTAAGATGGAAGAATTAGTTAGGAAGAATTTTTTCTTGTATCTATTTAATTTGTTAACTTTATGGTTTTAGGGTGGAAAAATTAGCTATGACGAATTTGAAGCAATGATGAAGGCGGGAACTAAATTGAGGAAAGCATCTGAGATTATTTAAGAAAGGGATAAAATAATTTGATATTGTCTTAAAATTGTTCAAAGATGGTTCTACATCAAGCGAACATAAAAATGTATTTATGTTGCAAATTAATAATCCATGTCAAGATATGAAGAAAACTTTTTTTTTTCTGTCTAATTGTATGTTTAATTAAGTTCTAATCAAGAGTTGAGATCTTTGTTTTTTCGATAAGTTGTATCGTTTTGAGTTGTAAATATGAGATCTCTTTGTTTACGATAATGTATATTGTTTAGGGTTTAAATGGTTTATTTGTTGTTATAGATATATTGTCATCATCGGTATACTTATTTATGGGGATGAATATTTTCATAATATGTGTTGATATGGTAGTCGTTATTATTTATCATATTTACAAACGTAAAATATAATTTGCAATAATATAAAACTATACAATATTAATAATGTTAGGAGAAAGAAACAATTCTCTTGATAAAAGTCATACTAATATGGTTAATAACATAATTTTTTAAATTTCAATCGATTAAATTTAATTAAAGAGATCATTACTTAAATTTTCAATCAATCATTATATTATTACGAAATCAATGACAAAACATATTTATATTATTAATAATTAAATCTTTTATTATCATTGCTCAATAATTAAGTTATAATTTGATTAATTTTTTTAAAAAATTTCTCGTCGGTAGTGTTCACACGTTATAACCTTAACTAGTTGTGAGACGCATGTATTACATATATTAATTTTTTTTTAAAGTTAAATATAAAGGTTAAATTTGTGAGCTTTGAAATTATAAGAAAATAAGAAAAATAATGAATTATTATAATGGAAATGTTTTTTATCTTTTAAATTTAAACAAATAATTTAAATTAATAAAAGAAACTAATGAGCTTTTAACTTTATGAATTTTGAAATTAAAATGTAAGTTCATTAATGAAATTGATATCAATTTATTACTATATTTATTGCAATTATTACATTAAAATATTATGTGGAATTTAATAAAATAGAAAATTTCAAAAAATGACATGTGGAAAAAAAAAATTAATTTAAAATAACCATAAAATTACATTTTGCAAATTGAATGAGAATGTAACAACGGCAAAAAAAAAATTCATCGAGAGAGAGAGGGTGTACTTAGTGTCGGGATATTTATAAAAGGGTGAGATAGTAATTCCAAACGTATGTGAGTATGTCCATGCATTTAAAAGTGCAACAGTTTGTGGACGTCCCTCCACATGTACCGTGAGTATCTTAAATTCATTGTGCAAATTAATTGACTCATGCAAGTTTTGTTGTTTCAGACCAATATGACCATTAACTCCCCATTTTATTATTTTATTATTTTAGATCTTTTCTTAATCTAACAGCAAGACATTAATCTCCGATCACAAAATTAAACACCAAAATTCAACAAAAAAACAGGAATTTCCCCTGAGGTTTGATGACCTCTGATTTACATAGCAGAAACATAGGAGGGATTGATCCGAGCGGAGAGAGGGAACAAAGAGGAGAAGGATCAAGAACACGAAAAAAGGGACGAATCAAGATAGAGAGAGAACTGGAGAAGCCATTTCCGACGTTTTGCATGTCGTTAATTACAATGGCAGAAACCAGGTGCAAACAACTACATTGTCATGATCAGTACGTTGATAATTATTGTGTAAAGAAACAATCAAATCCAAGAAGGGATGTTTAATTTTTTTATGCATAAACATTGAAACCGACAAAAAGTCTAGGAACAAATTAAATTTATAAATTCATGATCATCCTTACATTTACATCTGCGCGACATGAAGGCATGGGAGGCAACCGTGAGGAAAACACACGCTGCAAGACGACAAGCTAGCAATATCTTCAGTTCATCCCCCGTTGCAAACATGGATGAAGAAGATGAGATTCATGCTGCAGGAGAGGTGTTTCATGCTGAACGTTATCTCCCAAACGGAGATTACTACACAGGTCACTGGTTGGATAACTTTCCTCATGGTTTTGGCAAATACTGGTGGACCGATGGATGCATGTATGTAGGAGACTGGTATCGTGGAAAAACCATGGGAAAAGGCACCTTCAGTTGGCCTTCAGGAGCCAACTATCAAGGCGAATTTAAAAGCGGGTATATGGATGGAGAAGGGATCTATACAGGGCCAAATGGAGATACTTATAAAGGGTCATGGGTTATGAACTTGAAACATGGACATGGGGTGAAGGAATACACTAATGGGGATATATATGATGGGGAATGGTGTGGAGGGTTACAAGAAGGAAATGGTAAGTATCAATGGAAAGATGGGAATTGCTACGATGGAGAATGGAAGAATGGAATGATGTCTGGAATGGGAAAACTGGTTTGGAGTAACGGGAACACGTTTGAGGGGTTATGGGATGATGGTATACCAAGTGGGCATGGGAGATTCAAGTGGGCTGATGGGAGTTTTTATGAAGGTAATTGGAGTAAGGATGCTGCAGAGCAAAATGGTGATTATCATCCATCTGATGATGCTAAAGATGAACATAAAGACTGGTCTCAAGAACAAGTTTATGAAGTTGATCTTAAGGAATGTGAAATATGTCCTCTTGATAAGGTCCCGATCTTGCCATCTCACAAGAAACTAGCAGTTTGGAGATCGACAAAGGGCAGCAGTAGCAGTGCTAGTACTAGTGACACTGCACCTAGGTCCAGACGAATGTCCATTGATGGAAGCAGCTTCGATGTGAGTACTGTTGAAGAAGCAAATTTAAAGGCAAGAGATGATACGTCATTGTCATCATCATCACCTAGTAATTCGTCAGTAGAAGCAAGTCCAATACAAATCCCCAAAGTGGTAAAGAAACAAGGAGATATCATATCCAAAGGACATAAGAACTATGAACTTATGCTCAATTTGCAACTAGGAATCAGGTTATATTTTGAAGTCTTGTGCTTTATTATTTCCTCTTTTCAGCCTTTCATGGTTTTGATTAATCTAATGAAATGATGTCGCATGTAGGCATTCGGTAGGAAGACCGGGTCCCACTCCCTCATTAGACTTAAAGCCATCAGCTTTCAATCCAAAGGAGAAAGTATGGACAAGATTCCCACCAGAGGGATCCAAATACACCCCTCCACACCAATCTTGTGAATTCAAATGGAAGGATTACTGCCCATTGGTCTTCAGGTAACACAATAAATTTTACTTCTTTTTACTTAATTTTTCCTTTTGTATATATATATCCAGACATAAACATATCATTTCGATGTTATGTACTCGTATAGGACATTAAGGATGTTGTTTAAGGTAGATGCAGCTGAATATATGCTATCTATGTGTGGGAATGATTCCCTTCGAGAGCTCTCCTCACCAGGGAAGAGTGGAAGCTTCTTCTACCTGAGTTATGATGATCGGTACATGATCAAGACCATAAAAAAAGCTGAAGTCAAAGTGAGATTCGTATTTCCAATAAGATGAACAATGTTGATCAACTTTCACTTCCATTTTTGGATTAATTAACAAATGTGGATCATTAATTAGGTGATTCTAAGGATGCTTTCTGCTTACTTCAATCATTTCCGACAATACGAAAACACTTTATTGACAAAATTCTTTGGACTGCATTGTGTGAGGTTAACAGGTGCTGCTCAAAGGAAGGTATGTTTCATGACTTAATTATATCTTGGGATGCTATATATATTAGGTGTTAAAATATATTATTAATAATAAGTTAAATAACGTAGGTACGTTTCATTATTATGGGAAATCTTTTCTGCACGAATCACACCATTCATAGACGCTTCGACTTAAAAGGGTCTTCCCTTGGTCGCCTTACGGATAAGCCCGAGTCGGAAATAGAGGCAACCACTATACTTAAAGATCTTGATCTCAAGTACTTTTTCCGATTACCAAAAACATGGAATGAAGAATTCAGAAGGTACAAAATACGACAAAATTAATGCACCGTTGTCAAAATTTTAAAAAGTTTTAGAATTTGTTCATGGATATCATGACTAAATGTATGTGCAGGCAAATAGAGAAGGATAGTGATTTCCTGGAGCAGGAGAGAATAATGGATTACAGTCTCTTGGTTGGTCTTCACTTCAGAGAACCGTCGCACTTAACACCTGTTGGTAATCACTCTTCTCCTTTTCACTTCAATAGAATTCGGATATCATGTTTGTTTAATGATCATATATCTTTCAACTTGTTTAATCTGCAGGTGATGGCACAGTAGAGGACTCATATTCTGTGGCTGATATGGACAAACTTCTTTCAGACCCATCTGGGTAAAACAATTGGTTTTGTTTAAATTAACATGTTAATTTAAAGTAATAGCTAGATTTAGGTTGCACATTGAGTTTGCTTGTGTGTATAATTGCAGACACCAGTTGGGAATTGGCATGCAAGCACGAATTGAAAAGATGGAGAGGGCGATAGAGACAGAACTGATAGGGGAACCAACCGGGGAGTGTTATGATGTTGTAATGTTTTTCGGAATCATAGACATACTTCAAGACTATGACATTACCAAGAAACTCGAGCATGCTTACAAGTCCATGCATTACGACCCTACCTCAATATCAGCTGTTGATCCCCGACAATATGCCAAACGTTTTCATGATTTTATACTCACGATTTTCAAGGAAGATGATCAATAGAAAGGAAAATTTTAGAATCTTTGTACAGATATACGTCTAGTCTATTTCTCTAAATCATATTACGTACTTACCCAAGGCAGGCAGAAGGACCATGTAGAAGTAGCTTCTTTAGTTTCTATAGTGTACAATGTGTTGCCATGTAAGTATACTTGTTTGTTGTACAATACATTTCATGAACAATTCAGTATTTTTCTTCGGAAACAATTATGTACATGTGAAATTTTGGTGTAGAAATAAATGACTTTGCAAGGAATAATTTGCCACGTTCTTTGAGCCAAGACACTACACTTGCACATGCTGTACAATATGGTGTGTCTATCGACATTGACACCAACCATGGCACACCATGATTGTTGACAACTTAATTTAGTGTCATTAGTCATTTTGGTGTGATTGGAATTTATAATACCAAAGGGGATCAAATTGTGATCTAATGCAAGTCAGCTCGTGTCAAGTGCATACTTTATAAATTGAGTTTGATCCCGAACACGGCGAAATTAACACAGGTCAAAAAGGTCACGCCAAGACGTGCAATTTACCCCAACCTACATGGTTGATTTATGTAATTTAGTCAATGTTTCATTTACTTTTCCAAATTATAGAAAATAGTATTTATTATAATTTATAAATCTCATTAGTTTCATACACAATGCCAAGTAGTACTTCCCTCATGCTCATATCAAAAACTACAGAAAATATATATTAAAATAAAAGGATCGAATACAACAGTTGCATCATGTTCATACAGACTTATACATATGGTATAACACAATAGACCAATTATACCATACCCATAGAACAATATGATACATCATTATATTTCGATACCAAAAACCCTATTTTACAACAGCCACGTTATTTCTTCAAAACCAAAAAGCTTCGGTTTCATTTAGACTTCAACACCTATCCTTTCAGCAATCTAGATTAGCAAATAAACCATTTCATACATAATTATTATAATGTTTAAATTTATATATAAGTCGTTAAGAACTAAATAACTATAAAATACAAGGATAAAATTGACATTTTGTTACATACCTCCTTAAAGGAATGGACATCGCTTCCCCAAAGCCAAGCATCACAGCCTGCATCTCGGGCACCCCATATATCGTTTCTACGGTCATCGCCTACGTGGACAGCATCTTCCGGTTCTACCCCTAATAACTCACATGCTTTTAGAAATATCATAGGATTTGGTTTCTCTGCAGCAACCTATAGAACAAAATCCATTATTAATATCTCAGTTCATTAAGACCCCGTTTGTTATGGAGGACTGGACTGGAACAGACAGGACAAGACAAGACAAGACAAAACAGATTGTTTTGTGTTTTGCCTGCATTGGGACTTGGACACATACTGATTGTACCGACTGATGTCAATGGGACAAAATTTGGAACTGTCTGTCCCTATCATTAAAGATAGCCCTACAAAGCTTGTCTAGTCCTATCCTGTGTAACAAATGGGGCCCACCACCAACAGAAGTTAATTAAATATATCACTTACTTCAGCTGAAACAGCCAAGGCATCGAACCAGTGATCACATTTTAGGGCACGCAGAAGAGGTCTTAAACGTGTGTCAAAGTTTGAAACAATTGCCAATTTTACACCGGCTTTTTTCAGAGCCTTGAACACCTTCTCAGCATTTGGATCACAGAGATGCCATGCCTTTTGATGAGAAACAAATCATTGTTAGATGTATAATTGCAGTGTATATGTATATGATAAAATGAATAAAATGAAATGTACCTTTTCAGTGGTGTAATAATTATAAAGCTCCTCGAAGTATTGAGAGTTAGAACAGCCTGTTGATGAACTAACTATATGTTGCCAGAAAGGTCTTCCATCATCTACGTATCTGTGTGTTTGTGAAGCAAAGTAAGTCTCTCACTTCCATCTTGAGCATTAAATGCTTGACAGAAATTGGGTTGTTTAATTTCTTTACACTGATTTCATTCTATATTTTACTCGGTTGATCTTGTTGCTTCATTAAATCAAGAGCCATCGCCATTAATTCTTGATGGTTTCCGAGAATCAAGAAAATCTTATCTCATAGTTTTGGGCTCATTTGATCAGTAAATAATTTTTCCATTGACGGTTTTAACTATTAAATAAACTTTTAGCATCAAAATGCAAATTTAGTAAATGTACAGAAATCAATAAATGCTAAAAGGTTACCTGAGTCGAGATCTGCCCCATGGTTGCTCATATGCTCTCCTGTATCTCTTCAGAATCTCATCTTCACTAAAATCCACTCCGTATTTCTCCCCAATCTGCTTATAAATCTACAATTACAACCAAATTCAGTGGATCCTCGTAAAATGAAGAACAAATTAACGGTTTCCCAAAAAAATTACGAGAATCGAGCAAATTATCAATTAAATCGACACATCGATCCTACGAATTTGAATTTCGGATGATACACACGGAGACTGACCTGAGCCATGGGCTGAGAAGGGATAACGAGGGTGCCAACGGCGTCCACCAACAGTGCTTTATGAGTGATTCCACCATGGAGCGTTTTTCTGTAATCTTCGTAATCTTTCAAACCGAACAACCGAGAATCCGCCTCTGATTCAAGGGAAGCCACTGCCGAAGAGTACGAGCTGTACCCCGAACCCAAACCCAAAAACGTGGTTACGCGATTCGTTGATACGACGCCATTAGAGGAGAAGAGGCGAGTGAATGTTGTCATGCGAGACGCCATTAGAGGGTTAATTAATATTCACCGAGCTTCATTTGAGTTCAGACATCACGGCGTAGAAATTGATCGTGGGTATGAAGATGATTTCCAAGAGATGCAATTTGGTTCTTGGCCTAATTTTTTTGTTCGCTTTGATTCAAGTTAAATGGACCTGTGGTTTAGAAAGGAGGAGAGATAGGTGAATAACTGTTGCATAAATGACCGTTGACCCCTTTGTGATTGCGATTTTTAACCATTATACCCCACAATTTTATTTTTTATTTTTTGTAGTACATAACAATTAACAAGGTATTGAAAGTTTAAAATTTAAATAATGACAAGACTTTACTTTATACACGAGAGGGCTCCTAGTTTCCCTCCACCTTACCACCATGTGCCCTTCCACATCAAAGTCGTATACTCCCCAGGGTGATTCGGTGGGAAGAAGATCTATAAAAAAGGAAAAGTGAGAGAAGAGAGAAGAAGAGAGATATGATAGATCGTGGTAAGTTGTGGTCAAGAGCAAGAGAAGTCCGGGTCATGGCACCAGGTCATCACCATGAGGCCTTCGTAAGGCTATCCGGAGTGGGATAGAAAATCACGCGTGGAAGGCTTATATGGCATGCAAAAGACTAGTGAACACCACCCCAATGGTTATGGCTTGGGCGTGGCGTGAGTGCAAAGACAAGACGCATCAAGACAGCCAATAAGAAATAAGGAGTAGCAAACGATTGCTTTCACCAATTTTCTCTTTAATTGATGTTACACATATGGTCCCTGAAAATATTCTTTTGTATCTCATTATACCCTTAAAAAAATAAGAAAATTGAATATTGTGGAGTGGTAACCATTTCCAATGTCTAGTGGGTTGGTGGTGAAGCTGACGTGGCACAGAGGTGGCACCACTTTTTCGATGGGTTGGTGGTGACCACTCCCCACAACCTAATGGTTTTCACGGTGGTTTTCCTCCTCCAACTCATCACCATAAAACTTTCATGTTATCCATACCAAAAGATTTGATGATAATACATCATTTATCTAGGAAAACGATATAAAATATAATTAACCTTTAAACGATTATTTAGAGTTCATTTGTTTCTAAAATTTGAAATTCTAAAACAAAAAGCAATATCAAAATTAAAAAAAAAAAAATTAAATTTTAAATTTAAGTTCTAAATAATTTACCTCTATTTGTGTTTCATATTCATTAACTTTCGTACTTTGTGTGGAATAATGCGTGAAAGGGTGAAAAAGAGGGGTTTAAGATTTAAACTTCTAGAATTTTAAAGTTTTAAAAATAAATCATGATAACAGAATTAATTAATGGACTTTATATGTGAGCATAGTTTGACAAATGAAGAATCAAATTTCCTGTCACACAAATTATTACTACATTAGACATTGTTGACAAATTTCAATAAAAACAAGTTAAATCAGATTGTATTTTATTATAATGGAGTTGCAACCTTTTTTTAAAAAACTCTGTTAAAAGATAAATATTAATAATATAATTTTTAATTTTAATTTAATAACTGGATTTTTAAAAACAAAAATAAAGTTCTGTTTCTTTGTACTAAAGTATTATTAGCATGTCCCAAAATAAAAAATCACTAAAATATTGGTTATATTCGTGTGCAATTTGTCCTTACATATATGTATGTACCTAGATATACCCAAATAGATATAAAATGATGTCGAGTTAATTAACAACTAAATTATTTGTTTGTTTATTAACATAATTTATAAAGTAAATTAGCGAATTTGAAACTAAAATCATTTAAATCGTAATTTTGGTTCAAGGAAATGGAATTCTAAATCTAAGAATTTTAATATAAGACAGTTTGAAGGATTTATAAATCATTCTATCATGAGGTTTAAAAAATTATTTATTTTCTTATGTTTGTGTTCTGGTTGCCATCGCCTTTTTTCCGAATCCATTCTATAAGGATTCTGGGTTTAAAAACCACTAGTGAAGCAACGCACCATGTTGCATGGTCATGCAATTTCAAATATATGATGATCACAACAAACAAAATAAGAATATTAAGATGCTACATCCGTTCCGTTTGGACCCTTTGAAATCCCTAATGCCAACTACGTTACTTTACATGTCTATTCCCATTCGGTCGAGTGATACCCCTCAAAACCTCACAAGTCACCCAAATTAAAACTTAGAAAGTTGTCTCATTCATCCTAAACATAGCCCAAATTATACAAACCAATTATCACCATCAATATGACATCTAATATAAAGTTTGTCATGCATCTAGATTATTTTAAGCTTCTTTTGGTTTACATATGTAACACCCATAAAATGATATTGGCATTTTTTATTTTTTTATGATTTACTACCCATTGTTTAATTATTATTATTATCATCGTCGTCGTCGTCGTCGTCATCGTTGTCGTCGTCGTCGTCATTATTATTATTATTATTAATATCAATGCAATTGTAGCAATAATAAGATACAAATGTATGAAATGTATAATTAAAGATGATGTAGTGTGGATATACAGTGTCATTAACAAGGTACATTTGAAGTAAGGTTGCAGAAATCGTTCGACGGTAGCTAGGCGGTCGACCGGGGTCAAGGGATTAATCGGTTAGGCGGAGATTAATCGGGGACCATTAGTTATTAATAAATTATTAAAAAATTAATAAATATAACATTAATCCTGATAATATAACATTAAATACAATATTAATAAATATAACATCAAAAATTAAGTTAAAATATGGGCTCAAAATACCAGTAACAATCCAAATCTTTAACTTCTTAACTTAACCCTTGATAAAAACTATATTGCTGTAAAAAAATCAATAAATCTGGAACCAATCTCACAAACATCCAAGATAACATAAAACTAATCTCACAGACTTCCAAGATAACATAAAACTACACATAAGTATACATTACATTAACACCAATTTGATCATCAACAACCTTCACAACTTGATCATCAACACCTTCACAGCTTGATCATCAACACCTTCATCATCTTCACCTCTTTCTGCAGAAGGATTTGCAGCTTTATTGACATCAACAACTCCTGAAACAACCCACTATATGTGTACAAGTAGAAGAAAACAATATGAATCTTTACCATAAAACATGAACTCAAACGCCTAGATAAACTAGTTGGCCTCCATATATTGATCAATTTTAGCTTTGGTACTTGACAAAGAACTTATTAACTAAAATTTGGTACTCCACAATTTGAATAGATGCCGATCAGATTCATGATAAGATTCATAAAATTTGGTAAAACCAAGCATCCTAATTGATCTTACATCAAGTGTAAAACCAAGCAACCTAATTGATCTTAAACCAAGCAACAGATGCTTGGAAAAGAAAGCCATTGCATCATATGTTTAGAAGAAAGCTATTTCAGCAAAACAATTTTCTGAAATCGATTTTTAGATCAAACAAATCGATTCTACAATAATCATCATCTTCATATGTTCTTCATTAAAACTTCAATCATATCGTCGGTTTCCAAAACCTAACCAATTTTTAATCAATTTTCTGAAATCGATTAACCAATTAAAACTTCAATCATATCTCATCGTTTACATCAAAAACTCAGAATAAGATGAATCAATCGAAACTTGAAAACAAAATTGATAGATTAGCAGTCGACGATGGCAGAAGACGTGAAGAAGAAGCGAAGAAGAAAAGAAGAAAATAAGACATGTCGGAGTCGACGATGCAGAAGACGATTGCAGAAGACGATGTTGTTCCTTTAATGTCGTGGCAGAAGACGATGGAAGAAGATTGACGGCATCAGGGTCAGAGTCGGAGTCGAGCAGGGTAGGAGTCGGAATCGAGCAAATTAGGGAAGAACGAGGTGCAAAGAACATATATGGAAGAGTAAAAGTTTGAGCATCCCACATCGAAGCTGCGAACACTCTATCAATGAAAACATACTCTATAAAAGGGAATCATCTATACAAAAATAAATGCAGTTATGTTTTAGGCAAGCCAGCTCCTTTGAGGTGGTGGGTCCTTTAGAGTCAGCTGGACCGATTAGGTCCGAGTTGGACCGATTTGGTCCGATTTTGTCCGAATTGGGTCGTCTTTGACCGATATTGACCAAGGCCGCCTAGCCTAACCCTCTAACACCTATTCGTAGGCGGTTGGAGGCCGCCAAGTGCCTAGGCGCCGATTAATCGGCCGCCTAGACCGATTTTTACAACCATGATTTGAAGTATGTTGTTATTATTTTATTTTTCCTTTATATAATTGATGGAGATATACAACAATTAGACAATTAAGGATTAACAAAAAAAAAATTGCAGTGGAGGTGAGAAATCATTTCTCTTAATGAAAATCACCCAATTTTGATCATTGATATGGATGGATTAGATCTTTTTCTTATGTTTGGGCATTAATTTATATGTTTGTAGCATTACTAAACAATTTAGTAATGTTATTGATGATGAAATATTAGGATATCTTAAATACCTAGGAGAATAGGGGGTTAAACCGGGTTTCGGACTACAAAATTATTCTTTTTCTGTTCCATTTCAACCTGGTTTATGATAATCTATATTATTTTTCTTACAAGCATAGTCAGTTATAAACAAAAAAAATTTAAAAAAGGAAAGTCGTATAAAGGTTTCTCAATGCGATGAACTATTCATAATCTAAGAAAAACGAATCGATTTTTGCTCCGGGAAGCAATTCTGGGACTAAGGAACAACTTGTGGTAAAAAATAGGATTTAAGAAGAAAAATTACTTAATATGTCAATGTTCTTCCGCCATCACCCCAAGTTCAAAACGTTCATCGGTAGATCGCGAAATGAAAAATGAAAACATACTTGATACTTGTCACCAATGACCTCTCGGACTTTATTTAAGAAAGTCTCTTCTCAAACATCAAAAATTTTAGTAGACCGGAATTTTTTGACTTGTATAATGAGAACTATATATTTAATCGTTTCATAGTGTATATAAATTTTCGCAACTAGATATTAGAAAATAAGTGATTGCATTGGAAAAGTTATTTCTAGTTTATAATTAAGAAAAATGGATATTTTTCATATATCTAAATAATAAAAATAATCTAGTTATTTTTTTTTCAAATTTAACGTTCTAGAAACTAATTGCAAGACAAATAAAACAATAGGAATATTTAAAAAAATAATAATAATAAATAAAAAATAAAAGCATCGAGAACCAAAGAAAAAGAAAAAAGAAAAAGAAAAAAAAGCATAATGACGAACTTGTCATTCACTCGAAAGTTAATTCTAAATTGAGATAAGATATTTATTTTTCGTAACAAGATAAAAAGATAGACGAGTCCGTATGGGTTATGTCGTGATCATCTAGTCTGCAGAATTGTTCTGAGCAATACGGACATAACCATCTACGTGGCATCCCATGAAAACCACATTCGTCTTCTACTTATCAAAAGTCCAAATTGTATAGATAGCACACCAGTTGATACCTCATACACAAAATAACCTTTCTTTTATAAAGCCAAAATTGTACAAAACTAAAATTAACCATGATGTATTAAAATAAAGAGAAATTGATTAAACTAACAATTATAAATGACTAAGGGGTCGTTTGATAGTTGCTGACTGGGTTAGAACTGACTGGGTTAAAAGCTGACTGAGTTAGAAGTTCTGACTGAGTTAACTTCTGACTCAAACTTGTTGTTTGATTTTACATTTGACTAACTGTGCAAAATGACTATATTACCATCAAACAATAATTTTTATAATAATTCTTTTATGATTTACCATTTAACTTGTAACATTACATTTTTTTTATAACATTACAACTAGTGTTATACCCGTAAATTTGAACGATTGAGCTTATTACAAAAAGTAATTAATACATAATGAAAATGACTCAAATATGAGTTATCCGTCTCATTTCAATGTTTAAGTCAAAATTTAAAGGAATAGTGAAATATGGCTTATAGATAAAAAAAAATGTGTAAGGACTTGTACTTCGATAATGATAGACTGGGGCATGATCGTTATTACTACCATAACAAACATGAAAATTTTGAAACAATTCTACACCAAAAGTCCAAAAAATTGAGATGAATTAACCTAACTAACTTCCATCCTTTTTTTTCTCTACGCCATATTCTTTTCCATTATCAGTGGCATATGAATCTTCATCAACTGGGATGAAACAACTCTACATCAAGGTCTGTTTTGAAAGTTATCCTGCTTCTTTTTCTTCTTATAATCAACAACCTGTTGTCAAAGAATGTATCAATATCAGCACCAACACATACACATTTATATTATTCAAGTCCTTCAAGGTAGGTTCAACGTAATCTTTATCATCAAATTCTATGGTTAATAACTTCCTTTTGTATCATCTAGATATTCAAATGCCACTTTACTCTATTGAATGAGCATACCAATAACTACTTAACCCACAATGTTTTTTGTATCAAATAAATATGCATTATAGTAACATATTGCCTCATTCAACTTGATCAAGTTGGTGAAAAACTTCAGTGTAAAATACTTTAACTAGATCATGCAAATGATTTTATATGTGGATACAAATAGTTGGGAATTACTCCAAAAAAAGCACTCATATTGCTTTAAAGAATTATTGGATTCTATAATTTTGTGTACTAATAACTCGCTTGCTTTAGAACATCCAATAGTAAAGATATAAACTTGTAATAGTAAAGCTATAAACTTGCAATCAAGGAATAAAACATAAAATCTGTCATCTGTAATTAGAAAGAAAAAAAACCTGATTCGAAGTGACATGAGGTGGAGATCAAGAACAGAGGAAATGAGCAGTAGTGGTGGTCGATGCGGTAGGTAATGATGGAGACAATGAGGGTGACAACAGCGGTCAGAGGTTGAAGCCGATGGTCAGATGCAGCTTGTGAACACAGAGGCGATGTCTTCCTCCTTTGCCCTTTTGACGCTTTCTTCCTCTCGATCGGCTTGCTGCCTTGCTCTCCCACTTCCTTATTATATTTTTACTCATTTATCATACAATTTGTACCATACGAGATTCACAGCAACAACAAGAGCACAACAACATCACCAAACGAAAAAATATCAGAAAAAAAAATCATCAATACTTCACTAAATCTAGCATAATCAAAGAAAAACAAAAAAAAAGTTGAACATCACAGCAAAAATCCAACATCTCAGTAAAATTCACGCACAAAAAATTGGAGAAAAAAGGTATGAAAACTCACATGTTCGGAATCTTGGTGGTTTCCTGTTGAATGGTCGGGGGAAGCTGACACCGTCGAGCAACATATCGAAATTGAAAGCAACACGTGATCTTGATAGCAGCAGTCGTCAATGGATGTTCTTCCCGTGGAGGCATTCAATCGTAGGGCAAAATCGGAAAGATGAGTGTTTTGTCACATTTTGTCCCGGTCCAGCAAATGAAAAGGTATGACCGAATCAGCTCCAAAGCTTGGACCGAGTCCACAGCTTGGACCGAGTCTTTGATTGTAAAATAATCATCAAACATGTTGATTAAGTTTTTTTGGACCGGGTCCTTTATTGGACCCAGTTAGAGGCTATATCAAACGAGCCCTAACTTAATTAAAAAATAATCAATTTTTTTAATATTTGGAAAAATTACTATCTTTTTTGGAATATGTATTCCGGAGAATTTGCTATTCATTTCGGATTGACGTGGTAGGTAGTGATTCCATTCGGAACTTGTGGTTGTACATTCCGGATTGAAATAGTCAAATTCTGAACCACCCTAGTCAAAACCATACATATAAGACAGAAAGTCTGGACTGTATATCGTACCCCAGACACACATTCTGGACATACATTCAGGAAAAATTACTAGATTTTCCTTAACTATATAACATGTGTATTTCATTTTTTTTACTTACAGTCAAAATTCGTAATTGTGTTGTTTTATAACTTTTTAAATATGAGTTTCTCATACAGCGATCACGAAGAAAACTTTATCAGCTTGTCTGTTTACCTACACAACTTTGGAAGGACAACCCCCTATAGTTACACTAACATAAAAATTGATGTTATAGGTCGTTTCCAACTTTGTTTTGTGGCTATTGTATGTATGACAAAATAATTTTGTTGCAAATTTTAATTGTTTATTAAAATTTTCTAATGTTGTTACAACTAATTGTTTTATTTTTCCAAAACATATACAACTGCATAGATTCATATGTTGCTTGTTGTCTGTCATTTTTATAGGTAATGCCCCTCTAAGAGGGGACTACCTACAAACAATGTTCATAGTGGTTACTATGGACGGAAACAACCAGCCCCTACCTATAATTTTTTTTGTGAAAAATATTGTCGACTCTTGTACATGGTTCCTGATGAGGTTGAAGGAAGCTCTTAGATACGCTAAAGAAGTATCGTTCATAACCAATATGGAAGATGTGATAAACTGCTTCCCTAGGTCAGGTATTCCCTAATTCGTATAATGAGTTAAAACATTCCAAAATTCAGAACCAAAAATTTCATTTTTAATTATTAAATAAAACCCTAGTTATCAAGACGTCCGTCAAAAACATAAGTCAAAGTATTCAAAACATCACAATCAGAGTATCCATATCAAAAACATATGTCAGATATATCAGAGTAAACATCCCAGGCTAAACATCATGGTGTGTACAATGCAGTCATCCCGAGCTCTTCCCTTTGCTACCGGAAGTACCTGAAACCAAAACTAAAAACTGTAAGCACGAAGCTTAGTGAATTTCCCCCAAACTACCACATACCATACACATAACATACAACTAGAAGTTACGGGCCCCGCCCACACTCAAGGAGATACGGGCCTCGCCCACACTCGGATAACGGGCCCCACCCACACTCAACTATCTAGGAGATACCGGCCCCGCCCACACTCGACTAACTAGGAGTTACGGGCCCCGCCCACACTCAGCTAACTAAGAAACACATACAAGTATCACACAGACAACAAGTAGAACCAAATCTACCAATCCATTCCATATCCATACTCAAGTAATGCTAAGATACGGCCCTGCCCACACTTAGCTACTAATTAGAACGCATAATATACACGGGCCGGCATTGGTGCCTTCGACCCGTTCAATCAAGGAGGAAACTCACCTCAAATGTCGGATGATAGCTGAAACGTCTCTGCCCGGAATCAGCTGTATTCACTCCCTGAACCAAAACAACCCCTTAGATACCATTTCATACTTATAACCCCTTTAGTGTCAACTATGGTCAAAGTCAAGTCTAGGTCAAAGTCAAAGTCAACGCTCCGAGTTGACTCAACTCGTCGAGTTTGCCCTTCAACTCGCCGAGTTCCCATGAATCATAAAATCGTGAAATCGTGATCCAACTCATCGATTTTTCCTCCAATTCGCTGAGTTCTTCCTTTTTAACAGAATCGGGACACATCGACCCAACTCGTCTAGTTCCCCTATGGACTCGTCGATTTCTTCAGTCTGTTAACCCTTCTTAATGCATTAAGCCCTTATTCTTCAGATCTACACCCCATACTCTAGATCTACGTTGGAAATGCCTCTAGAAGGGTAAAGTTTCCAACTTTACCCATTAATACCTTTCCTAAAGGGATTAAGCTCAAACCCTAACCCAAAAGCCCAAAGTCTTAAGCCAAACACTACCAAAACTACAAGATAGACCATGAGGTCTTGGATCTGGACTCTAAAGACAAAAAGATCACGTAAAGTCTCAGCTTTCTCTACATGCATGGCCATTAGAAGCTCCAAAAGGCCAAAATGATAGTCTAAAGGTTGCATGAGACTTCCATGGTCATAAAGTTGGCACCTTTATGCCATGAAAACCCCTTAAGGCCCTAGATCTGAAGTGTTCTCCACTTGGGACGTCCAAATCCCAAGAATCATATAATTTGGACCAAAACAAGCAAGGAACTTCAAAAATGGAGATCAAAATAACCACAAAGCAAGGTTCAAGCTTTATACCAGCAAAATGTCGTGGATGAGGTAAGGATTCTGGATCTATAAACTCCTTCTTGTGTCCTCAAACTTCTCCTTCTTCCAATGGCTTCAAAACACACACTAAAACACTTGAAATGGATCACAAACACTATAGCATTAGGGTTTCGAGATTAGGGTTTTGGACAGTGGAAGCTGGAAATGAGGCCAAAACCTTGGGGTTAAGGTGTTTAAATAGGGTGCAAACCCCGGATATTAGGGTTTCACATCTGCCAGCCTACTCGTCGAGTTGAGGTCTCCCAACTCTTCGAGTAAGTCACTTAAAATGTACGACCCTTTTTGATCTCTACTCGACGAGTTTGGGGCTCTCAACTCGTCGAGTTGTTCTATAAATTAGAATAAATTATAAATTTAAATACATATCAGGAACCAGTCGTTACATGAGTATTGTTGTAAGAGTATAACATTGACTGGCATTGATTGTGCGCTCAATAGTTGGTCGAAAAACAGAACATTTGAACCTTTGTTTTGGCGTACATGCAAGTCATATACTATGTCTGATTTTGAAGAAACATTCGGTCAGCTACCCTGTGACATCCCCTAATTTCTCGGCCAGAAAAGACCGATTTCGTTTATGCTTTTTAAAATAAAATCAGAGTAATCCTTTTAAAAGGTGTTGCAGAATTTGTTCCCATAAAAACATGATAATTATATTATCAAATCATTTCTGAAGAAATGTATTTTATTCACTTAAACCATTGGGATGTCATCGTCAATATAGAAACATAAGCATAAACAGAACTTACACTCACTTACACTAGTGATCTACATCTCTTTTAATCTCTCAGTGTAAAGTAACTTCATATCGATACCTGTGATACAAACAAACTGAGTGGGTCAGGCTTGGGAGCCTGGTGAGCATATAGGGTTTTCAACCCACAATAAATAATTTATTATGCTTAAACATCAAACAATCAACCCAATTACCCAATCCCCGTTATCTTATTTATTTCTTAAGGATTTACCCTAAGAATCAAATCTCACTCATTCCTAAGGATTCATCCTAAGGATTCATCCTAAGGAATAGGCACGAAGTCCATCGCTGCCCAAGGTTCATACAACAGGCACTACGTCACATAGTCGCCGGGTTTATACAATAGGCACTACGTCTCATAGTCGCTAAGGTTTATACAATAGGCACTACGTCTCATAGTCGCCAGGGTTTATACAATAGGCACTACGTCTCATAGTCGCCAGGGTTTATACAATAGGCACTACGTCTCATAGTCGCCAGGGTTTATCTAATAGGCACTACGTCTCATAGTCGCCAGGGTTTATCTAATAGGCACGAAGTCACATCGTCGCCAAGGTTTATACAACAGGCACTAAGTCCATAGCTGCCAACATACTAAATCCGTAGCTACCAACGTACATCTATACTGTACTAAATTCATAGCTACCAACGTACATCTATACTGTACTTTTATCCCTCATACTTTATCTACCCATGTTTTACCCAACATATTTGAAGATAAAATACGTATACATTTTAAATCATTTTAAACATGTATAAAACATTCATTCAACATCCATCTCAAATAAACAAACAACATATATACACATATCACGTATTTTATATAAAATACTTCATATTTATGTGTAAGATGAAAGTGACTACACACTCACCTGATTTAATGAAAATCGGGCAGCAATTCGTTTCCTAAAACGATCGTTTCTAATAAAACCGGGAGTTTTATTGAGAAACCGGGCTCTGCGAAAGGTCGGGGTTCAAAACCGAAAAGATAAATTTTTCGGGCTTCTCGGGAATCTCAGGGCGTGTTTCGGGCTTTGGAATAAGTACCGGGGCTTCGGGGGATGTTGGGATAGTAAAAATATGGAAAAAGGGGTCAAAAATGGCAAAATCTCAAAAGTAACCTGGAGGGTTCGCTTGACCCTTCTATTTATAGGGTCCGAAGTCGGTCTGGTGGTGGGGTCCGCAGGCGAGGGTGCGCAGGTGGCTGCACGTGCGAAGGCCTCGGTGGCAGCTGCTAATTGGACCGAGGTCTAGTGGTCCATCTGCGAGGCTCGGAGGCTAAGACGGTGCGAGGCTCGGTCCAGCTGCGAGCTTCGGATTGGGCCTCCCTTCGGTCGAATCAGAATCCGACACGCAGCTACTGTTCATGCGAGGGAAGGCGACACGTGGCTTCGCATGACTCACCAATTTTCGGACACGTGGCACTCTTTCAGCGAAGGTGACGTGGCAAAAACGTGACTATGCGAATTTTCTCGATTTTCGCGCCAAAACTTCTAAAATCCATAACTTTCGCATACGAGCTCCGTTTTTGACGTTCTTTATATGCACGTGAAGGTAAAATTACGCTCTACAACTTTCGTTTAGACTTCGTCGGCTAATTTTGAATTTAATTTTTATATTATTATTTTTAACAGACCGGGACAGGAAATCCGTTAAAAATTCATAACTTCTTCATCCGACGTCCGTTTTTGTCAGACTTTTTACCGTTGTGCTACTATTTACGAGACCTTCGATTCTCGTTTAGGTAGTGTCGGCTAAAAATCACTCGATCTAAAATTCGAGTTTTTTAGCTGTCTACTACTAAGCTGAAACTTCGAAAAATCATAACTTCCTCATACGAAGTCAGATTTGGGCGTTCTTTTTATACTTACTCTCGGTTTAACGAACACTACAAGTTTCGTTTAGATCACTAAGGCCAAAAAGTAGTTTATCGAAAACTCACTTTTTACGACATTCGGCCCCGTGCCGGTTTGTCGCGAAACTTCGACAGGTCATAACTTCTTCGTTATAACTCGGATTTCGGCATTCTTTATATATCCGTAATCCTTGTCATGCCCACTACAAGTTTCTTAATAGATATCGGCTTTATCTAAAATTTAATTTTTGACGCTCATTTTTATTCTTAATTAATTAAGCCCTAATAATTAAGCATAAAACACATAATTCACATAATATTCACATAATTCATTTTCATTTCTTCAAAATGAGTTACAAAGGTTAACCTAGACTATAATGTCAATATAAATGTCTAGCCTAGAAACACGGGCATTACATACCCCCAACTACATGTGAGTGGCTAGTCCCTAACATCCGTTATAATTTACTAAAAATTGATATTCCAGAATTCATCTAGATGTTATCGGTTCATGAATGTAATATACAGATAACAATCGTCATTGAAGGAATCATATATTCAACGGATTTTTATTCAAAAGCAGTGGCATGGGAGGTAAAATACTATAAAAATAATAAAATATTATTTAGTTGTAAAATGATCAAAATCATAATGTTTATTTTTCAAGGAGGTTTATAGATGTACGCACCTCATAGGCAGAGATGGTGCTTCAAATGAGGATGCATAAGTCTGTTCGGTGGCAGACAAGAAAGATGTCGTCTGAGATGTTGTCTGATATTTTTCAAGTCTTTTTAGAAAAAGTTGCATTGTAGATCTGAATTGTTCGACGTATACATGTGCGAAATGGCATAGTCGTGATATAGTGTGTGGTCATGCTCTTACGGTAAGACGTTATTTAACTTTCGCAGACTTTTACCATATGGTTTAGTTGTATTGGAGGTCTGATGTGTATCGAGTTACATACCAGACGAAAATATGCTTCCTCTCCCCTCCTTCTGAATGAGAAATATCATACTCAATGATGGTTGTTTTAATTCCTATGTAATCGAATAATTTATTTTTAATCATAATTAATTATGCTCGGATATTGATTTGGAATGAAAAAACACAATTATTTTTGTATTAACTAATTAATGATGTTTGGATTTCGATTTCGATTTGAAATGAAGAAAAGAAAATTATTATTTCCCTATTATTTATTACATATTACGAATAACAAAAAAAAACAAATTTAGATTTTCGGGACATATTTTAAAATATTCCAACCGTCTTCGTATATAACATCGACCCCGTCATTTATGATTATGTATTGCTCCCTAGCAGCTTGCAAAATTACCTCTTTATCTTCATTCAATAATTCGTTTTCAATCTTGTGATAAATTTTGTTAAAGATCTTCACCTTTGTTCTTATATACTTAAACTTAGACTTCACTTCTTTTTTTATCCGATACTCTCTATGAGATAACTCATAGTGAAACATATTTTTCAAATGGGCCCAAAGTGATCCATACATCAAATATGGGAGACCGGTGACAACAATATCATCCTCAATGATAATCCAAGACCGAACGAGCGCAATTTGTTTTTCTAAAGTCCATGGAAGTGGTTGATTTGTTGCCATTTTTGAAATCTATAATTAAAGTCAATTTAACTCTTATTTATAATGGTTCGATAACATTGCACAAACCCCCAATGCATATATTCCGGACTAGGATTTCGGTCACACATTCCGGAAAATTATCTCATACTATTATTGTTCATCTACCATCCACTACATAACCGGTTGTAAATGAAGTACATTATCAAACTAATTACTTGAGAATGAGTTCATATGTGTTTGGTGTTTGGCATTGTAAAGAGAAGATTGCTATGTTTGTTGGATATTAACCCATTTCTTGAAGACCCAGATTTTCCACTCTCAGATAAAATGTATGATGATATTTTCCTAGTGATTACGGAAGCCAAAAAATCCAAAAGAGAATGATTTTATATGTGTTTGGTGTTTGGCATTATAAAGAGAAGATTGCTATGTTTGTTGGATATTAACCCATTTCTTAAAGACCCAGATTTTACACTCTCAGATAAAATGTATGATGATATTTTCCTAGTGATTACGGACGCCAAAAAATCCAAAAGAGAATGATTTTATATGTGTTTGGTGTTTGACATTATAAAGAGAAGATTGCTATGTTTGTTGGATATTAACCCATTTCTTGAAGACCTAGATTTCTCACTCTCAGATAAAATGTATGATGATATTTTCCTAGTGATTACGGACGCCAAAAAATCCAAAAGGGATTTTGCAAAGAGACGAATACTCAATAAATGTTCAGACGATCTAGCAGAACAAGTAAATGAAAAAGAAAAATGGGTGGTTGAAACTCGGAAAAAACTTAAGGAGGTTGGGAAGTGGATTCGAGATGCGAATGCAAATATTGATAGGCTTCGGGCAGAATGGAACCGTCTTACAGATGATATTATACTTAGTGGAGATTTTATCTACCGCGACAAAAAATATGTATCTCTTATAATTTCCAAATTTGTATAAACCAATTTAAGTATGTAATAGCTTTTGTAAGGTTCGTTTACCTAATGTGAATTAAAAGTACCGCCCTTTAAGAAAAACATACCAATTTTTTTTACATATTTAAGTTTAAAATGGCATTACAACATTTAAAATTAGAGTGCATTTCCAAGATAACTGGGAACTTTCATACGATGAAAACAATTAGTGTCTACATGATTTTTGAACAATTACATATAGGTCTCAATTAGACGGAACATAGTATTAGACATTTGCACTCGTTCTTCTATCGTTGCTCAAGTCCTACGTGTTTCTTTGATGATGTCCATTATGTTAAGAAAAATCGTTGTATATCTTCAGACATTATAATGAGGAGCATTAGCATATTATACAATGCTAGTTCTCTATGCTCATCGGCCACAAAAGGCGGTAATGTGATTTTCAGTATCATAATTCGATCTTTGGCACGTTGAATCATTTCTAACGTAATCGGATCAACAATACATCATTGGTCGTCCTTAAGGCATAGTAGTTAATATTCTTTTTGAAATGCATCATCATCACTCGACTCACTGGATGTCGGGGACTATGATATATATATATATATATATATATATATATATATATACATAGGGCTAGATTATTTTGTTTCTTACATTTATTGTGTGCTAGAATGCACCAATAGGAATTTAGTAAATTAAATAATTATTTAATTAAATAAATATAGATATTAAATGATTTCCATAATTATATGCATATTAAATGATATCCATAATTATAATTCTTTTTTTATGGAAACTAATTAAATCCGTCATTAATGTCAGCAATAACATTCTTTTAAAATGAATTTGCATCTAGGTTTTTATATATGAGTTTGTATTTTGTTTCAGGACTCACTCACTTAAAATACAATAAAGTTGCATGGAATATGAAGAACGGGAGTGTATTCTACTAGAATACACTCTCATTCTGCTGGAATAAACTCTCATTCTTCTAGATATGAATTCATTCTGAAAGAATATTATTGTTGACATTAATGACGAATTTAATTAGTTTCCATAAAAATGAGTTATAAGTATGAATAACATTTAATATACATATAATTAATACTAAATTCTTATTGGTGCATTCTAGCACACAATAGATGTGAGAAACATTTGAACCTACCTATATATATATATATATATATATATATATATATATATATATATATATATATATATATGTGTGTGTGTGTGTGTGTGTGTATGTGTGTGTGTGTGTATTATAAAAGTTAAATGGTTCAAAAAATAAAACCAAACATTATACAACCTATCCATAACAAAAATTATAAAATGAGCTCTACTCTAAAATAACATGTTTACCTAAACTTGATCTGGTCTCGTCTTTCGAAGTTCTATCTGCTTTAAATTTCAGCTTTAACACTCTCTCTGATTTCCTTCTTATTTTTATGGGTTCCCTTGGTGGCTTAGTGTGTAATTTTTTTTTTCTATTTCCACATCTGATTTTTTCATCCGTAAAAACAATGCAACCAAAAATTAATGTTTAGTTTTAGTATCGTAAAGACAAATACTTAGTATACATTTATTTTAATTTAATGTTACCTTTATCGGGACCAGTTTTGAAAGTTCTTATAGGTGGTATACAATCTCTTCGTCCATAAAACCCACTTTTTTACCAACATTCTTGCAAATTGATCAGAGACATCTTCAAACGCACTGTTTTTGATTTCAGACGAATTCGTAGCTATTGGTTTAATACAAATCAATATTCATTCTTTAGTTAACAATATCAAAAACAAAAAGGAAAAAAACTTTTCGAAGAGACATTCCACATAAGTTCTTCGTATTCTGAACAATCCATATTACTTCTACGAATTCCGAACACTTAATTTGCATTTTGAAATTATATTCAATCGGTAATATACACTTATTTCCTCCTTATGGAGTGGTACTAACAGCTTTTAAGGTCTTGTTTGTTTTTTCGAAGCGAAAACACCTAAAGTCTATAGACCACTTATAAAATCCTCTGCAACATAAGAGGTGGACCAAACGGTTGTAGCCTGTAATAAGAAGTATGTTTGTTTTTTAACGCCTGCATGTTGTTGCAATAAAATGAAATTTAAATGAACTGATTTTACAAACTTAAAATAGCTTTTCAGCAAAAAACATATATGTTTATATCCCATTGTTATAACAAAAAAACATATAGAATTCAAATTTTAGCAAACAAAACCTTATAAGATTTGAACAACATCAAACCAAAAATATGACATTTAGCACACAAGAATGACATTTTAACATAACAAAAACTTCAATTGATGAAATTAATCTATAATCTAGGACATTTTGGCAACACTAGCATCATGAATCAGAAAAAAAAATGATTTAAGCAACGATTAAACATTATAATGACATTTCAACAACACTTGAATCATGAATTAGAAAACAAAAATTGATTCAGCAAATTAACATAACAACAACATCAACACACAAGCAAATCAGCATAACAAAAATCAGAAAAATCTATGACATTCAACAAATCAGAAAATCCATTTCAACAAGTCTATGGTATTTCAGAAATTTTGAAAAATCATTTAAGCAAATCATAAAACAACAATCGATTTTAAAAAAATCAGCATAACCAAAATCGAATTCATGATATGTTATAAGAAACGTACTTGTCGATGTTAATGATTTACGAGGGTTGTAGTGGTGCAACGAGATATCATAGTTGAGGAAGGTGACGAGATATCAAGGTGGAGGAAGGTAACAGAGAAGGGTTGAGGCAGGCGAGATGATGGTGTTGTGAGGCTGTGACGAATCACCGACGATCAGGCTCCATGGAGGTTGAAGGTCGAGTGGCGAAAGAAGAACGAGCGGCGCTTTGTGAAAAATGTCTCATTTCTCTTTTTTAGTAGGGTTTAGAAGTGTTTAAAAGTAGTTGGTACAATGTTGCATCACACAGTACACACGCAGAGATTTTAAAGTTAGAAGCCTTTTAAAAACAAACAACGACAAAAGCCTAACTGGTGCACGCGTTCTGCGTTATGAAGCCAAAAGTGGCTAGAAGAGGTTTTTTTTAAAATAAACATCCCCTAAGCTACTTATATGGTCATAATGGCCAAAAATAACAATAAATTTACATGCAATATGTCATTCCGGTCGGACATGTTATACGCATTATAGATTAGTTCTACGTGCAAATACATGAACCAATAAAACTAACCTGGTTTGTTGAATCCATGGTATAAAACACTAAACAATCTTTGATATTTTGGTTGCAAGAAATTCAGAATGAGCACTATCCGGAATGGTATCTTCGGAATGTGAATGTGTAGGCCACATATATATACAATAAGGCTTCAATATTGGGGTTGACCCATTTTTGCCTACTCCGGAGTATAAGTGATTATTTTTCGAAAAGAAAATTTGTTAATTTATTAAAAAAAAACTTCAAATTTTGGTTAGATTACTCGATTTGCCCAAAATAAATGTAAAAGAAAAAAGCTAAGTTTTAAAATCTATATTAAATATTTATTAATAAAATATATCTATAAATATGTATACAAAACATCAAAGTTATTGTGTTAACGTAAGAACAATTATGAAACGTTGAACTAAAAAATTCAATAGTTCTTGTTGATTCCTGAGTAATTAAAACATTTCTAAATTACAAAGATTTAATTATGGATAAGAAATTATTGTCATTCCCATCAAAATCGTTGATTTTTTTTATCTCACAATCTATAATCATTCTTATACTCAGACAATATATATGATTCTAAAAATTAAAAGCTATAATTATGGAATGACCAATTTGTATGAATTATTTCATAATTAATTTCATGATAATGGGAATTTTAATCATGTAATTTGTAACACCCGTTTTTCAGAATAGATTAGTTGAGGACTCGGAGGGGCCAAAGGTAAGATTTTTGGGAAAAAAATCTAGTGCCACAACGTGGTGAATGGGGAACCACGACGTGGCATGCGAAATGCATGAAAGACGCATTTTGGATGGTTGCCACGACGTGGCAGCTGTTGCAGCCCAAACCCATGGTTTTAGGGTTTCCTCCATATTTAAGCACCCAATCTTAAGGATTATGACATCATCTTCATCCTCCAACCCTTTATCAACGAAACCCTAGCCTTCATGGTTGTTTAAGAGCTTGTTTGCTTGATTGAAGACCTTGTTCTTGGATTTTGGTGGAACTTGAGGAAGGAGAAACATCATTTGGTGCAAGGGGGAAAGGGCCCGACTTATAGTCATCATCCTCTTCTGATTTCTGAGCTATTTAAGGTATAAAGTTCATACCTTGGCATTTCTTCTTCTAGATTCAAGTTTAGGGTCATGTTGGGTGGTTTGGTCCCTTCCAAGGATGCTCTTGGAGTTTAAGGAACTCCAGAGCTTGTTATGGTCCTCTTGTGGTCTCTATGTTTCTGGTATTTGAGAAAGGAGTCTTGGTTGGAGTTACTTTGTGTCCATGTTCAAGACATTGCCTCATTAAGGACTTATTAGACATAGAATTGTAGATCTTGCCTTGAGGTGGAGTCCTAATGGATAAAGTTGGAATCTTTATGATGGGTTATGAGCATAACATCATTCCTATGGTGTACATGCAACCCTAATTGCTTTGATCTAGGTTTTCTACTATGAACACAACAACATTGAATACCAAAGCAATGATCCTAAGAACTAGCATACAACAATCAAATTGACATATAAACTAGGGTTTAGATCTTACCTTTCTTGTTATGTAGTAATAACAAGTTCTCCTTGAATATCCTTGACCTTTGAAAGCTTAGTGCCTCAAATGTTGCACCTCTAATGGAGTCACAAACACCACTAGCAACAAGATGACTTAGGAGAGGGAGGAAGAGGCACCAAAAACATCTAGGGTTCTCTTAGAAGTGTTAGACACGTTTTTGGGAGCCTGTGGGGTCCTTACATAGTTGAGGCTTCTAGGGTTTTCAACTTGGAAACCCTAATCCAATTGCGTAGTCCTTAAGAAGCCCAAAGATCCTTCCAGAAAGCCCTTGGACGATTTCTATATGGACTCTCATATAGAATTTGTCCATTGCATCCTTATGGATCTTAAGCCCAACTTTGTAACTATCTTATAATTACAGTATCAGTCCCCTTTATTTAATTAATCTCTTTTGACCACAAAATTAATTCTAAATTAATTCTTGATCAATATTAATTAAACAATATGATTTCTCTTTTAATATATTATTCACATAATATATTAATAAATCATAATTAATCCTCTTTCTCCTTAATTCATCCTATCAGTTGCTATGGTGAAGGCAACCCAAAAGGACCTTGCTCATAATCGGGTCAAGTACATACCAAAATAGTTATAGGCTTAGACACCTAATCCAACACTTTATCCATTAGGTCATTAAAATAGACCATATTTGAAGTTATGGGTTTAGATCGGTAAGTATTAAGAACTTAATGAAGAATATGGCAATTTGCCAGTTCCCACGACGTGGCAATGGGTTTGCCACGACGTTGTGATTCTCTGTTTCGCAACTTTTTGTCCTGGTATTCCCACGACGTAGCCAAGAGGTCTCCACATCGTGGTGAGCGTTGACTTGGTTGCCATTAACTTTTGTTGACCGTTGACTTTTGACCAATTTGACTTTGGGTCAAACTTAAAGGACTTGGGTTATTGATTAAGGAGTTATCTGTATTTGGTGCCATTCGGTCCGCAAGAGTGATCAGTGCAGGGAGTAAGGGTGTTGTTATATTTCCTTAGGTCTTCGATTCAAGTGAGTTTCCTCACTATACTTTGTGTTGCAGTATATATCCTTGTATGTTAGGATCTAGGAGTATTGGTATGCTGGTTAGAGTACCAAGGGTTGGTGATCGTCTAGTTGAGTGACCTAGGGGTTGTATGCAGTCATCTAGGATAGCTTGAGAACTGTTGATCTAGGCTTTATTGTCTGTTCCTTGTTTGGTTGTGGCTCTAGAGTGGGATCATCTGTTCGACTGTCTATCTCAACTCTGATTACATACAGTTATGCATTCATTAGTGATCTGCCAGTAGTGACGTAGAGTATTGTACAAGGCTCGGTGTGCTGTAGTGAGTTGTTAGACATGTAGACAAGTGCAGAAAGTTGCATGTGTTTATGTTCTTGTTTGATTTCTTATTGGTTTATATGTCAACATATCGGGTGGTAGGTTGAGCCGATCGTTCTTTTTACGGTAAGCTAAGATACCCGGGTGGGCCAGCGGTGTGTTGTAGGTTAGGTGCAAACCAACTATAGGCTGTAGGCACGGGAAGGGAACCAATCATGGACTAGAGGCCCATGTAGGCGGTCTAGGTGTACTGTAGGCCTCTCGAGGCGGTCCAGGTGTATTATAGGTCTCGCGAGGCGGTCGAGTCAGACAGAAGGCTTGTGTGTGTATATGCATGCATTGTATGTGTATTGTGGTGTGTGGTATTTTGGGGGAACTCACTAAACTTTGGCCTATATTTATGGATTAAATGTTTTTCAGGTACCATTGGTGATCGTGGAAAGACGACGGCATGACTATACACACTCATCAACAACATTGGAGATTCTGCATATATTATAATACTATGATTTTCAAACAATTGTATTTTGGAACAAATGAGATTCTTAACTTGGGTTTATCAAAATGGTATTTTATCTTAATTAAAAATGAAAAAGTTGTTCATGAAAATGAGACGTTACAAGTTAGAATTAGAGCTCTGGTTTGAGGGGTTTGGAGGAACACCTGTGTGAATCCAAACTCAAACTAGGATCCGAGAATTTTCACAAAATGTTTTCGAAAACGTGCTAGTGAATAGGCTAAGGATTCCTTCAGGAAGTGTATGATAAGTATTGCCTGACTTATGTGATGCCTTATAGCCTAGGGATTTGATTGTTATATGCTACTTGATTATGTGAATTGGTAAGTATATGTTGTATAGTTGTATACGGTTAGGATTATATAGCCTTAGAATAAGTAACTTAGCCTTTTTCCCCGTTCCTTGTTTGGTGTGGGTTTAGGGTAGATTCATTTATTCAACAGTCTATCTGATCATGGATTGTGTACAACTTGCATTTGAAGGTAACTAGTAGAGCGGAAGTGTGATTGAGGAGAATCCTAGGAGGAGCACCTAGGAAGTTGGTTGTGGCTCTTAGGAGCAAGTGGGTTTTAGTGCACCTAAGGGTGGTCTAGTGCAGTAAATTAGGACCTTGAGATGAATTTTGAGTCGACTACAGATAGGTGTGGCATGTAGTATGGGTCCGTACTACTGAAAGCATAGGATGCGTATGAGAATCAAAATGAATCTTGAGGCTACTAAGGAAATAATAAGTGAAGGCATAGTATGTTTGAGTGTTATGTCTTGATATTTATCCTTTTTCATTGTGAGTTTTCAATATGGTGGCTATCAGAGGTTCAGGATTAGGCGTTGGCAACCCATAGAGGACGAGTCCGAGTGATGAGGAGATTCGCGAGATCATTACTGTCGAGGTGGCCGTGGAAATCAGGGAGGCAATTTCAGAGATGCTTGGGTCAGTAAAGACAATGTTGATTGAGGAGTTCGACATGCATTATGCCACTATCACGTAGGCGGCTTCTTCCGCAGCCGTTGCCGCTACATGACTTCAGAGAGGTGGGATGATGTAATACCGAGAGTTTAGTAGTACGAACCCTCCAGATTTCAAAGGAGACAATGACCTGATTACGCTTTATGATGAATATCTGATGTGGAGGGATGTTTCTACATGTATTTGATGGAAAATACAGGTTACAACATAAAGCTCTAAGCAGAAAAACAATTAACAATTAATCGTATTAGGGCACATGCAACCTAAAGGATCTATGTCTTTCACATAAAGACAACATACTATGAACTATCAAACTACAAAACCTTAATGAAATCAGAATTCATAAGGAAGTTTATATACTTTTTGATTTGTTGTTGCAAACAAATCTAAAACCTTCTTCAAAGCTTTTGGAAGCGAGCACCAGAAATCTCGTGCCTCTGATGGTTCATGCCTAACCCTAGTAACTAAGAGACTTGAAGAAATATGAGAGAGGTGAGTAAAATTTCGGCCTTCTCTAGAGAATAATGAGTAGCCGAAATTTAAAGGCTATAGGACCCTTTATATAGCTGAAGGAAATTTGGGGCAAAAGCTAGAGTTTTTGAGATAAGACCTAGATTAATTAATATAATAATCAAGCTGTCTTATCTCCTCATTAAAGCCCCCTTGGACGAAAATTGTAGATGATCCCTAGTCAATTTTCGTCCACCCCATCCTCTGGGATTCTAGAGTCTTCTTGCTTCAACTTTCAATAAATAATCAAATAATCCCTGCACTTTTAATTAATCTGTTTAATCCCGAAATTATTTCTAATTAATTTCTGATTAATTCTTAATTTAATACTATTATTTCGAATTAATATATTATTTTCATAATATATTGACAAATTCATTTATTTTATTTTATTAATCATAGAATAAACCAATAAATCAGTCTCTCTCTCTCTCTCTCTCTCTTTAAAAGTCATCATATTTAATTACTAGGTTTGAGGGCAACCCACAAGGACTTTGCTAAAAATCAAGTATATACTAATTCAGTTATTGTCTTAGGCACCTAATCCAATAGTCTCCCACTTAGATAAGTCTATAACTACCATTACCATTATAACTTCTAAATTAGACAGCAAAGAGTGCTTCCATAGCAACTGCCGAACTATGAACTAAACAGACATTGGTCCTAAGATAAGTTGTCACACACCCGGCCGAGACGACGGAACATGCTGGGTTGTGCGACTAAGTTCATGGATCACAGGTAAACTGAATATATAACACATGTACAACAATAAACAAAATAGCATTCATATTCCATCTGGATGTTTGAATACAAGGTTCTTACATATAATAATAGTACATGAACTGCCTTAACAGATAGGTAGATAATACAACAACTAGTAAACTAGGTCGCCTGTAATCCATTCCGTCTTGAATGTTTGTTTAGTGATTTCCTGAGAATACATGTAGTTTTGAGGGTCAACACAAGGTTGGTGAGAATTACAAGTTTTCTGCTAACAACAGTAATACTTTTAGAATGTCAAAAAAGTATTTTCTTTGTAAGTATAACAATACTTAAAATAATGTTTGTAAAGAGTCTTTGAAAGCCAAAATGTATCTTTCAATAAGTAAATCCATACTTAAAACTGTGTTTGTACTGAATCCTTGAATATACTTGAAAACCAAATTGTACTGTTACATAAGTAATTCCATACTTAAAATAGTTTTGAAAGAAACCAAGCCCATGGTTTGTAGTGAGAGGGAGAGAGAGAGAGAGAGAGAGAGAGAGAGAGAGAGATTCTAGTTAACGTTTATAGTGAGTCCTATAACTGAGCAATGTGACTGAATGTACCCCCTACAAAGCTTCATTAGATGTTGTAGTAACAATAGTAGACACTTATCACTCGCTTCGATTGATCGGTCGAGTTTGTAGCTAACCATAGGTGGGGATGTCAACCCCGTATAGATCTATACATATGTATCTCGCTCCAAAGATGAACGGTTATATTAGTGTGAGTATGCTAAGTGTTTAGACTCAACTAATGAATATAGTCTCACTAAAAAGCCCTTAACTAAGGTATGTGAATAGCTCTCTGTCCTAACTTATAAGAGGATAAGTCACTAGGCATAATGAATTTCATTGTATAAAGTTTATAAAAGCTGAATATGTTTGGTGTCTATGTAAAAGTTTAAGGTACTCGCTTTTATAAAGAGGTACGTCTCAAAGTAGTGATCGTAAGTACATGTATAACTCTAAGTTATAAATATTATAACTTGTATGAATATGTATGTGTGTGTGTGTGTATATATATATATATATATATATTTGAAAGACAAAACATGAATATAAGTCTAGAATGCCGATTTTATCCCTGTTTTAGTAAAATTATAGAAAAATCATCGGGAGTCGGAATTAGGATCCATAAACTCTCAAGGTTTATAAACTGAGTCAAATTTATTCCTAATTTTTTCCCTTACCTGATATGAACCATAACTAAGATGAAAAGGACCTTTTTTATAGAGTGATCTGAAAAAGGACTGCAATGATATGCAGTTTTGAAAAAATCATAATAAATTGTATAAAGATCGTATGAACGTGTGCGAGTAATCCCTAAAAATGTATCAATTTGAAATACTTTCATACAAAACAATTTTTCAAACCATAGGGTTTAAGATGAGCAAAACTGGTCTTGAACGGACCACATTTTTTCACATAAAAACATAACATTTGGTAGTATGTTTTTCAAGAGTGTTTTTGCATAAATGAATATGTGAGCACATGTATTCCCTCCCCCCCCCCCCCGGAAATATATAAAATTATAAAAAGGGGCCGTCACCTTAGATGTGTGAATTCGGTTTAGACTCAGGGATGTGGTTGATTTCCGGGAAGCGCCGCGAGAAACACGAACTAGCAACGATGTAAACTGGGGCATTTTTGGACTCGAAATAACACCACAAAAGAACGACAAAACTAGATGTTTAGACTTGGAAATATCACAGCAAATATAGCAATACGAGATGGCAACACAATGGTGGTGGTTGATGGTGGTTTTCGGTACAGGAAGGGGTTGCTCCGGTGGGGAGTTCTAGCCGAGAGAAAGAGAAAGAGAGTGAGAGAGAGGTTGATAGTGTTTGTTTTCTGAATTGGTGATGAAAATGAAGAGCCAAGCTCTCCTTTTATAGTGTCTAGGAATCCTTCTTGCACCATGTCATGCATCTTACCTCAAAAACTAGTCAAACACTTAAAAGGACCATGCCTTGTACCCTTTGACTTAGCGTGCACTCAAAAAGAAAGATGTCAAGGGGAGAAGGATCCTATTCACGTGGGCAAGGGCAAGAAGAGAGGCAAGGTGGCTGATTTTTCATCCACGCAAGGTGGCATGTACTTTCATGATGTCATCTTTCTCAAAAATGCCCCTAAAACCATCATATTTTTGCGTGCCAAGATCCCGACACCTAATATTTTTTTCGAATGTGGTGAATAATAGCGTAGAGTTCAAGGATTCCAAAAATCCAAACGGATTAATTTTTCGAGTTGTAGAACTCCCGGAAATCGCGTTTAAAGTTTCGCGTCTAAACGACCCGAAACGTTCGATTTTTTGACTTTTGCAAATATTTTGAGTATGAAATTAAATATTAGAGCTTAGTCTGAATCCAAAACGCTCTCGGAATTTCCATCTGAGGTGTGCAAGTGCCTCAACGGATCGTTTCGGTTTTTGCAGTTTAAAGAAGGGAACATGTACTACGAGACTAGAATGTTTTCTTTGCTCACAACTGCTTAATACGAAATTTCAGTTTTCCAGACGTATTAACTAGGTGTAACGCCCGTAGATCCGGGCTAGTCAATTTAGAGACGATAATCATCAAAAGTGACTTTTTGATGGAAGATTATTTAGAAGGAGTAATCTTAACTAAATTGTAGTATATGTTACAAGGGTTCCGTACATATAAAGAACGCTGAAATCCGAGTTATAACGAAGACGTTATGACGTGTCGAAGTTTCGCGACAGAACTGGCACGACACAGCGCGACGTAAATAGTGAATTTACGATGAAGTGATTTTTTATCCGGAACAATCTAAACGAGAATCGAAGATCTCGTCGATAGTAGTGCAACGGTAAAAAGACAGACGAAAACGGACGTCGGATGAAGAAGTTATGAGTTTATAACGGAGTTTTCCTGTCCCAGCCTACTAAAAATAAATATAATAAAAAGTTAAAGTCAAAATTAGCCGACGGAGTCTAAACGAGAGTTGTAGAGCATAATCTCACCTACGCGTGGATATAAAGAACGTCGAAAACGGATCTCGTATGCGAAAGTTATGAATTTCTAAAGTTCGGGGCACGAACCCCAACACTATGTCAGAGTTCACGACGTGAAAAAGGGGTTCACGACGTGAACTCAGTGCTGGCGTCTTCTAGAGCCTGACAGACTGAACATCGCGACTACGCACCTGATGACGTCCAAGGTCACAACGTGAAATGATGGTTCACGACGTGAAAACTGAACTTTCAGCCATATAAATAGAAATCGAAGGCAGCCGGTTTTAGTTGCTAATTTCTCAACCTCTCTCCTACTCTACTCATCTTTAAGCCATCTTTTAGCCCCCCGAAGCCCCGATATCATCCCCGATACCCGAAGCGAGTCCCGACGCTCCGAAGATCCCGAGAAGAAAAGAGTTTCAAGCCGAAGCTCTGCCCGCGAGAAGCCCAGTGTGCGAAGATATCCCGGTTTCATCAAAGAATAGTACTTGAAGAGCCGTAGTGCTGTCCGATCATCGTATTATCAAGTGAGTGTGTAGTTACTTTCTTCTAACACATAAATATGAAGTATTTGCTATGAAATACGTGCTATGTGTATATATATTGTTGTTTATTTGAGATGAGTGTGGAATGGATGTTTTATATAGTTTTTAAATGAGTTAAACTGTATATGTATTTTATATCAACAAATATGTTGGGTAGAACTGTTGGATTAGTGTCTAAGTCCATAACTATATTTTGTATGTACTTGACCCGACTTAGCATGGTCCATTGGGGTTGCATGGCATCAAGACAATTGGATAGACAAGATGAGGAAAAAAAAAAGGATACTAGTGATTTATATTAATATATTATAAGTTCTAATATATTAATATATAATCATATTATTTAATTAGTATTGAGCAAGGATTAATTTATAATTAATTAAGTGATCAAAAGGAACTAATTAAATATGGACTCTTAGATATATATGTGTAGTGGGCCAAGTTCATTTAGGTTGGGCTAAGCTTTCATGGATAGTCCATGGAACTTTAACCCATGGATCCTATGGAAATGAAAGGTCATGGGTATTAGGGTTTAACCCTAATCCTCCACACTATATAAAGAGTCCAATGGTGCATAAAATTGGTTCAAGAAGATGACTAGTTCATAGTAGTGAGGGCATAACCGATTTTATGAGATGTAAACCAAGTATCCTTTATTCCTTAGTTATTCCAAATGTTCATGGTTTTGTGTGAACCATTTGAGGTGTCACACTTGGGGCACTCGGCTCTTAAGCATCAAGGAATCAAGTTACATAAAAAGGTATGTCTTCTAACTTGTTTTATTACCCAACTATCAAAGATTGTATGCTAGATAGGGTAATACCTTGGAGTATTCATATTTGCATGTATAATAGAGAAAATATAGATCCAAGGTATTTAGGGTTGCATGTACACTTAGGAGTGTTAGAATTCTCTAAACCCAACAGTGGTATCAGAGCCTAGGCTTGTTTTCAATTATACTTGATGCAAAGTTCTGAAAAATGCTAAAAAAATCGATTTTCGGGCTGTCTGGGCAGTGGACTCGCCGAGTCGACTGATGGACTCGCCGAGTCCATGAAGAAACTCATCCTACTCGTCGAGTAGGTTCATACACTCGACGAGTAGGACCCCCAGACAACATATTTTCGAGGATTTTGGCTGGAATTGGACTAGAAACATTACCCTAAGCTGTTTTTGAACTTATAAACCTGTTTTTGATGTGGTAATGTTCATTTTAATCCAATTTCAAAGATAATTGTCAATAGATTCATGTTTTGTATTAGTTTAAGGATTAGGCTAATTACATGAAAAAGTTTGATTGAAGTATCTTGTTCTTATGAGTTGCTTAGATTAATAGGAATGTTATGTGAAATTGTAGTTTTCAATCCAAATTAATCTAAGAGTTGATTCTAAAATGTGTTTTTGTAACTTGTCCTCAAGTTATATGAAAATTCACATTTAAGATTCATAAAACTCATAAATACTTCCATAGGTTATGAATAAAGAAAACTCATATTCATTTAATAGTTTAAAGTCTTCCATAACTTGTCCTCAAGTTATGGAACTTGAAGAGTTTTTTGAATTAAAACTACTTTAAACACATAAGTTATGGAATTGAAAAGTTTTTGAATAGTTCAAAACTTGCCCTCAAGTTTTGGAATTTGAAAAGTATTCTTTCATGAATACTTTAATTCCAAATTAAGCCCTTAGGATTTTAAAGGTTAAAATTCAACCCTTATACTTTATAATATTATAAGTTAATAATATATATATATATATATATATATATATATATATATATATAAGAGCAAACCGTATTACCATTAGTAGGCCTCATTCACGAAGCCGGTCTATAAGGGGGTATAAGGTTATTGCCTATAAAATGGCATTTTAATGTGTATCCACTCTCACCCACCGCTTCCTTGACTGATGGAGGGTCGTTAACCGAACAGGTAGGACAAGGACTATAATTCTCCCTTCATTAAAAGTACAATGATAAATACTAAGTAACTAAACACTTATAAATTCCCAATCTTAGTTACTTAGGAAAATATGAATAAGGTGTTAATCCATGAAATTACACTTTGCACTTTGTTTGAGCTGTTAGTGGAGCGTGTGTGGTTAACCGACACACTAACTGGTTTTAACAAAGTAGGCAAAGGGTTTCTTAAAGTTTATCATAGGCCGGTGGAGCGTTGTAACGCCCGTAGATCCAGGCTAGTCAATTTAGAGACGATAAGCGTCAAAAATGACTTTTTAATAGAATATTATTTAGAATGAATAATCTTAACCAAGTCATAGTATATGTTACAAGGGTTCCGTACATATACAGAATGCCAAAATCCGAGTTATAACGAAGAAGTTATGGCCCGTCGAAGTTTTACGGCAAAACCGGCACGGCACCGGGAGACGTAAATAGTGAATTTACGATAGAGGAATTTTTGGCCTTAGTAATCTAAATGAAAGTCGTAGAATATGTTCAACCGAGAGCGTCCATAAAAAGAACGCCCAAATCTGACTTCGTATGACGAAGTTATGAATTTTCTAAGATTTGGCATAGCAGTGCACGGCCCGAAACTCGAATTTTAGATCGAGCGTTTTTTGGCCTACGCGACCTAAAGGAGAATTTAAGATCTCATTAATAGGAACTCAACGGTAAAAAGACAGACGAAAACGGAGTCTGTATGTAGAAGTTATGAATTTTACGCGGACATTTAACAGTATAATCTCCTTGTACTGTTAAATTTAAGATCGGTCGAGAATTAGCCAACGGAGTCAAAATGAAAGCTGTAGATCTTATTTTTACCTACGCATGGATATAAAGAACGTCAAAAACGGAGGTGGTATGTGAAAGTTACGGATTTTAGAAGTCGGAAGTGTGCTGTGCGAAAATAGGTGATGTGGCACAATCTTGGCCATTGCTTTCTCCCCAAGTCTTGCCACTAGATGGTGACATGTGGCACCAAGTTCAGCCATTTTTCACCCTATAAATAGAACCTCTCCCACCCTTATTTTCTTCACACATTTCCCATTCTTTCTTTCTCTCACTAGTTTCTCTCTCTAACCCCCCAAACCCCCCGAAAAGCCTAGGGAACCTCCCTAGCACGAGGCGGAAGCCCCGGAGTGCTCGGCGGCTCCGAGAAGAAGAGCTTTTCGGCTCGGGAATGATGCTCCAAGCAAAGCCCGGTTTCTATAAAACCCGCTGTAAGTGAGTTACGTCTACGCTATTTTTAATATATCGTTTATTTAGTTATAGTAACGTTATTAGGAACTTATAATAAGTAATTGGGCTATTATTATGGGTTATATAAGTATTGTTTAACGCTTATATAATAGTAATAATAGTTAGACTATTAATTAGTCTCGACGAATAATAGACTAAACTCTAGTGGTAATAATACTAGGTTTCGTCGAAGGAAATTATTTTTAAGAAGGGAAGCGCTGTCTGAGTTCGGATTCACCACCTTTTCAAGTGAGTGCATAGTTACTTTCATCTTACACATAGATATGAAGTATTTTATATAAATTACGTGGTATGTGTGCATATTATTTGAATACTTGTTTTCTATGCTGGATGAACGATTTTATACATGTTTTAAATAATTTAAAATGTATATGTAGTTATATCTACGAATATGTTGGGTAAAACATGGGTAGATGAATGATGAGAGATGAAAGATGATATGAGTGAACATTGGCAGCTATAGACTTAGTGCCTAACAAATAACATCGACAGCTATGGACTTAGTGCCTATAGAATAAACATTGGTTGCTATGGACTTAGTACCTGTTAAATAAACGTTGGTAGCTATGGATTTAGTACCTATTAGCTGAACACCGGTAGTTATGGATTTAGTACCCGATGAATGAACTTTAGCAGCTATGGAATTAGTGCTTTACGAACAAGCATTGGCAGCTATGGACTTAGTGCTTATCATATAAACCCTGGAAGCAATGGGCTTCGAAATGAACGAATGCAGGATAGATGATTCTTAGGGTAGATCCTTAAGGGTAAGGAAGATAATGGGGATGGGTAATTGGGTTGATTGTTTGATGTTTAAACATAATAATTAAATTATTGTGGGTTGAAAACCCTATGTACTCACCAGGTTTCCTAACCTGACCCACTCAAGCTTATTTGTATCACAGGTGTCGATATGAAGCTACTTTACACTGAGGGATTTAAAAGAGATGTAGATCACTAGTGTAAATGAATGTAAGTTCTGTTTATGCTTATGTTTCTGTATTGACGATGACATCCCAAATGTTTTAAAATGGATAAAAATACATTTCTTCGGAAATGCTTTGATAACATATTTATCATGTTTTTTCTGGGAACAAATTCCGCAACATTTTTATTAAAAGAGGTACTCTGGTTTTTATAAAGCATAAACAAAATCGGTCTTTTCTGGCCGTGAAAAATGGGGATGTCACAGTTGGTATCAGAGCATTAGTTTAAGCGAACTAGGAATATGGATTTATTTCTAGACTTATACTTAGAATGCTAAGCAAGGATTGTGACGAGTGTGTCTAATAAAATTTAGGTAAAGCACCTGAATAGACACAAGCACTAGCTAATTTAGGGAAAATGCCAAACATGCTTTTATGTGCTAAATGATTTATGATATGCATTGTATGATCGGATCTATGGTCTGTTGCCGACCGGATCTAGAAACTTTATGTGTTCAAATTTCTAAACGTTTAATTACGGTATTAGAACTGGCATATAACTTTTCGGAGAAATAGGGAGAATTACACGTCGATCGTAAATAAAATCTTTCCTATCTTAATTCTCGTCATTGCACACCGAACGTCTGATTTGGTATATAGATCGAAATGGCAAGAACCCGTAGTGGAGCCAGGAATGCAAATGGGAACAGGAATCAACCACCAGTGATTGAACAAATACCTGTTATAGTAGATGCTCCTGAGCCAATTACAATGGCCGGAGTACAAGCCATGATACGGGCTATGTTGGCTGAACAACGGGAAGAGATGAGGCAAATGTTGCATGAAAATAGGGACGAACCTACAATGCCAGTTGAACAGCCCGAATTGAACGATGGGCAGTCAGAAGGAGGGAACTACACTGGGACCGTTGGTCAAGCCAACCCACCAATAGTTCGACAAAACAACCAGTATGACGGAGTCGAGAGGAATGGATGCAAGTACAAGGATTTTCTGACTTGCAAGCCATCGACTTTAACTGGAAAGGAAGATCCGATCGGAGTCATGGATTGGATCTCGGAGATGGAGTTAGCTTTCATGACGTGTGGTTGCAGAGGCAAGTTACAGACCACCTTTGCAGTACGTCAATTCCGAGGAGGTGCTGTGCGCTGGTGGAATACTCTGGGGAAGACTCTGAGCCCCAATGAGCCCCTGCAACTGACATGGGCAGAGTTTTTGGTGCAGTTCAAACGCAAGTACTGCTCAGCCCAAAACCTGCTTGAGCTAGAGAACCAGTTCCTGACCTTGAAGAAAGGAAGCATGTCAATTGATGAATACACCAACAACTTCACAGAGAAGATGGAGTTCGCCTTTCATCTTGTTCCGGATGAGCTGACGAAAATCGACAAGTACACAAAGGGACTTCCATGGGAGTATGCGGTGCCAGTGCGTCAGGCACCTACTCTGGAGGCAGCTATCTGGGCTGCCAAGGCTGTGGAGGATATGATTAAGGGAAGAGTTGCCAACAAGATTGAGGTTGGCAAAAAGAGGAAGTTTGAGGGGTCTACGAGGCCCAATAAGAAGATCAAGTCTGGTTCAAAGGAGTTTAGCGGAGGAGGAAACAAAGTGAAATGGTGCGAGAAGTGCAAGAAGAAGCACTTCGGGAAATGTAGCGAGGAAGTGACTTGCTACAAGTATGGGAAGACCGGACATTACGCCAACGAGTGCACCGCCAGCAAAAGGGTGTGTTATGAATGCCGTGAAGAAGGGCACGTTGCTAAAGATTGCCCGAAGAAGAAAGAGGCGGCAAGACCAAACATTCCACCGAAACCGAAGGCAAGAGCGTTCCATATGATCCTTGACGAAGAAGATGGAAATGAAAGGGATCAGGAATGAGGATCTATGAAGTAGTCGTGTAAATAGTACCACGTGGTATAGCCTATTAGAGTCATAGTATAGGTTGAACTTGAACACCTATGTAATCGTTTCAAGGAATAATATAAAACCTTCGTTTTGTTATCTAATGTGTCAAGTTGTTATGTGATTTTCTTGTATGGTGACTTGGGTGAACTGCGAGACAATACTTGGGACGAGTATGAGTAGGTGTGAAAGGTAGTAAAGGCCTATACTACCGGAAGCATAGGACTCACACTTGGATCAGGGAAAGTCACAAGGTTACCAAGAAGTTAGTAATTGATACCGTTTTATTCAAATATGTCGTTACCATCGTTTCGGTAATGACTAAGAGGATGATTGATTATTCCGACCCTAGTGGTCATATCGAATTGAGTCCGACTACGATAAGTATGTTACGTGGTTCAGAGAACCAAGTTTGATGTAGCATCTGACTTAAGTCGGAAGATTGAAATAAAAGATAATCAAAGCGATCGATAGAGGTATCGCGATAGTTGCTTGTAGCTAGAAATGCTACCTTTTAAGATGTGATTAGAACATGAAGAAATGTATAGTCTGTTCTGGAAGACTCTAAGAGACATGAGTCTAAGAGTGGGAACATACGATGACAAGTCATTAGAATATGACACATCGGTCCATTTTAGTAATAAAATAACTTATCTTAAGTTTGTTAAGAAGAAGAAGCAGTCTCCAGTAAGGATCGAGATTGTGACTTGAAGGTCATAATTTGGAGTCTAATGTGAGATAGGGAGCAAGTGCAAGATCGAGCACCGCCTGCAATCAGGAAGTCTTAGAGTTAGATATTCGTTCGAAGAAACATTAAAGTTACAGTTATTACTTAGGATGAAGAGATAACGTATGGAGTCATCATGTGAGCCATGTTTCGTTGATGATTCCGAGACGTAATCATCCTAAGGGGGAGATAATTGTAACGCCCGTAGATCCGGGCTAGTCAATTTAGAGACGATAAGCGTCAAAAATGACTTTTTAATAGAATATTATTTAGAATGAATAATCTTAACCAAGTCATAGTATATGTTACAAGGGTTCCGTACATATACAGAATGCCGAAATCCGAGTTATAACGAAGAAGTTATGGCACGTCGAAATTTTACGGCAAAACCGGCACGGCACCGGGAGACGTAAATAGTGAATTTACGATAGAGGACTTTTTGGCCTTAGTAATCTAAACGAAAGTCGTACAATATGTTCAACCAAGAGCGTCCATAAAAAGAACGCCCAAATCTGACTTCGTATGACGAAGTTATGAATTTTCTAAGATTTGGCATAGCAGTGCACGGCCCGAAACTCGAATTTTAGATCGAGCGGTTTTTTGCCTACGCGACCTAAAGGAGAATTTAAGATCTCATTAATAGGAACTCAACGGTAAAAAGACAGACGAAAACGGAGTCTGTATGTAGAAGTTATGAATTTTACGCGGACATTTAACAGTATAATCTCCTCGTACTGTTAAATTTAAGATCGGTCGAGAATTAGCCGACGGAGTCAAAATGAAAGTTGTAGATCTTATTTTTACCTACGCATGGATATAAAGAACGTCAAAAACGGAGGTGGTATGTGAAAGTTACGGATTTTAGAAGTCGGAAGTGTGCTGTGCGAAAATGGGTGATGTGGCACAATCTTGGCCATTGCTTTCTCCCCAAGTCTTGCCACTAGATGGTGACATATGGCACCAAGTTCAGCCATTTTTCACCCTATAAATAGAACCTCTCCCACCCTCATTTTCTTCACACATTTCCCATTCTTTCTTTCTCTCACTAGTTTCTCTCTCTAACCCCCCAAACCCCCCGAAAAGCCTAGGGAACCTCCCTAGCACGAGACGGAAGCCCCGGAGTGCTCGACGGCTTCGAGAAGAAGAGCTTTTCGGCTCGGGAATGCTGCTCCAATCAAAGCCCGGTTTTCTATAAAACCCGCTGTAAGTGAGTTACGCCTACGCTATTTTTAATATATCGTTTATTTAATTATAGTAACGTTATTAGGAACTTATAATAAGTACTTGGGCTATTATTATGGGTTATATAAGTATTGTTTAACGCTTATATAATAGTAATAATAGCTAGACTATTAATTAGTCTCGGCGAATAATAGACTAAACTCTAGTGGTAATAATACTAGGTTTCGTCGAAGGAAATTATTTTTAAGAAGCGAAGCGCTGTCTGAGTTCGGATTCACCACCTTTTCAAGTGAGTGCATAGTTACTTTCATCTTACACATAGATATGAAGTATTTTATATAAATTACGTGGTATGTGTGCATATTATTTGAATACTTGCTTTCTATGCTGGATGAACGATTTTATACATGTTTTAAATAATTTAAAATGTATATGTAGTTATATCTACGAATACGTTGGGTAAAACATGGGTAGATGAATGATGAGAGATGAAAGATGATATGAGTGAACATTGGCAGCTATAGACTTAGTGCCTAACAAATAACATCGGCAGCTATGGACTTAGTGCCTATAGAATAAACATTGGTTGCTATGGACTTAGTACCTGTTAAATAAACGTTGGTAGCTATGGATTTAGTACCTATTAGCTGAACACCGGTAGTTATGGATTTAGTACCCGATGAATGAACTTTAGCAGCTATGGAATTAGTGCTTTACGAACAAGCATTGGCAGCTATGGACTTAGTGCCTATCATATAAACCCTGGAAGCAATGGGCTTCGAAATGAACGAATGCAGGATAGATAATTCTTAGGGTAGATCCTTAAGAGTAAGGAAGATAATGGGGATGGGTAATTGGGTTGATTGTTTGATGTTTAAACATAATAATTAAATTATTGTGGGTTGAAAACCCTATGTACTCACCAGGTTTCCCAACCTGACCCACTCAAGCTTATTTGTATCACAGGTGTCGATATGAAGCTACTTTACACTGAGGGATTTAAAAGAGATGTAGATCACTAGTGTAAATTAATGTAAGTTTTGTTTATGATTATGTTTCTGTATTGACGATGACATCCCAAATGTGTTAAAATGGATAAAAATACATTTATTCGGAAATGGTTTGATAACATATTTATCATGTTTTTCTGGGAATTCCGCAACATTTTTATTAAAAGAGGTACTCTGGTTTTTATAAAGCATAAACAAAATCGGTCTTTTCTGGCCGTGAAAAATGGGGATGTCACAAGCGTGTATGGTTAACCGGCACATCGGTTGAGTGATAAACATTTAAGAGTACCAAGTAATTTGCATGGTTACTTCACACCTTGTTTTGTGATGCTCGGCATCCCAGTCACAAAACCTGAAGGGCACAATCGAGATTTAAACATGCCATTGAAAAGTTCAATGAATCTCAAAAGAATCTAGGAGTTTCAAAACCAATTAAAACCTAATAAATTATTTCGTTTTTCATGGTGGAAATTGGTGAATCGTCATTCACCTACCTTCAAATGATTTATAGCCTGGATTACGGCATCCCTCTTCCAAGTTATAAAATATTGTGTTGGGTCCTAGCCTTAATATTTCATATTGGGTGTTATATTAAGGACTTAAATCAACTTACTTGAATATCTCTCATATTAGATGTCTGGTTTAGACATTTATGATCATCCCAAATCTCTTGGAACAAGCTTTCCTAATGAAAATGATGTCTCATGGTTGGTTCATGGAAATCATACTTCTTTTCTGTCACCTCCTCCAATTATTCTCCCTAACCCACAAGTTCTTGAAAAGTTTAAGGTCACTCAATCCCTATTGGCAAGCAAAGTCTATGTGTGCTCACATCTTGGAGATAAAGTCACATATTGACAAGCCGGGAGAGTTGGGTGTCAAAGTCTTGAGGAAGTTGGATGTTCAATCACTTTCTAAGTCACATAGCGAGTTCCTTTGGGACCACTATGAAACAGACTATGACATGACCCTTAATGATCTTATCTATTTGCTTGGTGCTGCTGAATCAGAAATGATTTGAGGACTAGTAAAGCAAATTTGATTAGAAGATCAACTTCCCAAACCTTCAATGGAAATTGACAATGGTAACATTGGATACCCAGTAAAAGCTTTCTCTTCCCAATGGAAAGGGATCGGCCATAGTCAACTCGGTTGACCAAATGGTAAAGAGAATGGCTAAGTCTGAGATAGTCCTACCAAAGGGTCCATATGTGTGTATTGCCAAAGGAAGGGGCATTGATTGCGAAGCTGCCTATTTACCTTAAAGATCATAAGGTTGATCAAGTCAAGAAGTTTGACTCTATTTCAGGTAAAGTCCACTATCTAACTCTGTTAAGTTTCTATTCTGGGATTCTTATTACATGATGTGACTGGGTCACATGTTGATGTTTTAAGAATCAAAGAAAAGTGAAGAAGCTTAAAGGAAGTATATGTTGATTCTGATCGCAAAGATGGATCTCGATCGCATGGTTCAGTGATCAGAATTTTGAGCTGTTGCTTAGGAGTTATGATATATTGCTTAGGAATAGATAACAACAAGTTTTTCATATGCTTTTGCACTGTAAGGATAAGTTTTTCCGCAAAGTTTTAAAATTAAAGGAAATTTTTGATTTTATTCTAAGTATCCTTACAATGGCATTTGTGAAAAAATTGTTGCTTATATGATTCCATTTATAGCAATAATGGAAAATGGATTTGTTTCTTTCATTTGTGGTAATGTCTAGTTTACCAAATAAGGAAAGATTCTCATCACCCAAGGTTTCAGTTGGATAGAAACTTGGAAATCATGCAAGTTGTATAGTATGATGAATGATAATTTTCATCTTTGGAAAATTAAGATTAATTCCTTGTTCACATGTATATGTGAGTCAAGTGAAGGACTAAGGGATCGAGTACACATTCTGGTGCACTGATCAAGTCCACCACAAAAGATCGATAAGACTATTCGTCATGATTTATTAAATTTTAGCAAATATGATTATACTTACAAGTTTAATTATAATTCTGAAACATTGGAAAAGTTTTGATGTATGGCAGAACGAATGAGAAGGATCAAATTAGGCAGAAGGATAAAAGTTTCTCAAATCTGAAAAGATGGGAGAGTACTTTATTATCATGTTTTGTGATCATCTTAATGATTAAGATACCATATCACAATTAGTCCTCTAAGGAAATCTTAGTGCATTCCTATGGCTAAGAAGAGTAACCAAGAATTGCTGAAATGGTTAAATCAAGAAGATGAGTCATACTTCGTTCCAAAAACAAATCTTAGAGTCATACTCCAAGACTGTAAGTTGAGTGACATATCTTAAAGAAAGGTTTATAACACTTATCAAATGTAAGAGTAACAGTGTCCTACTTTTGTACATTTGAAATTGGTAAGTTGTGATGTTTTGGATAAAACAAAGACCAACTTAGGCCAATTGCGTGAAGTGTTTGTCTTGATAAAGAATCTGCACTATCTCTTGAATATTTGACAAGTGAGTATTATATGTCAAGAGGACAGTGGGAGTCTTAAAGATCCTGAAAGAATTTCAAGATCTAATCAAGAATAAAAACCTGTAGTTTGACACTAGCACACGACGTGAGGTTTATAACCTATCATGTTGACATATTGACATTTCTGTGCCCATTCCAGTAAAGTTGGCTATACATTTGAGTTCTACATGTTCTCAATTGTTTGCATAACTACTTGGAAGCAATGGCAGACCCTGTACTGCCAGGTGGCGAGAAGTTAAGATTGCACAAGTTCAATCCATATGAGTTTGGATTTGTCACTAACCTAGTCTTGTGATTATGGTTTCCACAAATTCACGTGGATAAGAACACATACACCATAAAATCTAAGGGTCATAAGGTTTCTCTCTGATTCATGAAAATGATGGTGAGGAAACACTTCCACCAAGTAGATTTTAAGTAAGATAGCAATTGTGATCTTTGCATTCTCAAAGTCGTTAGTGGAGCGTGCGTGGTTAACCGGCACACTAACATGGACTTATGAAAAATGGAAAAAGTCTAAACAATCGAGACTATGATTACGACATCCCTTTTCATAGTTCTAAACTTGTTTAGACACACCTGTGAGCTATCTAAGATAAGGTGTATGATTTTGATAAAGTCTTATCAAAGCAATCTCGTATCAGAAATCTGAACTTTGGTAAGAAAGTCAATAAAGTATTGATTTCTAGAAGTCCAGCTAATTTTTGGATACATGTCAAAGGTAGTGGGAGCATAAGTATTATGCTAATAATCATCATGTTAGTGGGGGCATGATAATTATGACAAGTATTGCAAGTTAGCAATGTTAATTATAGAAAACAAAAGTTTCAATTCATGAAGTTGTTGGGGTTGAAAAAGTTGTTTTGCTATAATTAAAGGAGAGGAAATTATACCTCATTTCAATTCTAAAAGGCTTAGATTGAGATTTTAATCGTCTTTAGTCAAGGATATATATATATATATATATATATATATATATATATATATATATATATATATATATATATATGAATTTTATGTTGGAGTGGCTCAACATAAGGAAATTCTATATATGGGTCCATTATTTGCGTTCTAAAATTCGATTATGATTACGGCATCCCTTTTCATAATCTAAATTATGAGAACTTGGCAAATAGACATAGAAATATTATAGCAAAAAGACTGGTCTAGTATCATGTCTTTATGTGAGACATTATGAATCGTGTCCCATATGCTTCGGATATAGGATCGATTGCATGTGCTATAATATTCATCCTTTCTAAATTTTCCAAATGCTCTGGGCATTAAGGGGGAAAATCTAGAATTGGATATGACTAAAATGATTAAGCAATTGTCGAGAACAATCTAAGGTTTACCAAAGATTGGTTGCTCAGGAACAGTTGGAAGTATAGTGTTAAATTTTGGAATGACCATATTGACATACTCTGAAAGGAGGCAACTCTTGTTCAGAAGTGATAATCAAAATGGGAATATGGAAATGTTTCATAGTTGGAATTTATTCAATCTGTGTAAGATTAGAAAACTTAATGCAAGAAGGATGTTTCCATGGAGTTGATCTCCATTGGAATACTCTGTAATGTCTGTTGACAAGTCTTTGTGACTTTGTGCATAATCATTACAAGAGGATCAATGCATATAAGTTTAAAATCTAACAGATTTCGATAAATGATAGAGATTTGGAATTCTTACATTTTCGATAAGGATTTGGGAGTGTGAAAAGAGAATCATTGAAATTATGTTCAATCGATCTAGTTCACAAATTAAAGATCATAGACAAACATAAAGTGCTTACTTGGTGTATGGCAAAGCTATTGTTTAGAAAAACATAGTGTACATGCTTGGAGCATGGGACAACTAGTGTTTTAATTCAAGTATAAAGTTGATAAAACCGAAACAATGAATAATGAGTAATCAGTATGGTGATAAATAAAAAGTGTTCTATTTATATTCATAGGTTTTGATACCATATTGGATTCAATTATTCTTTTGTTTCATTTTGCATGTTTTGACTTCCAGAATAAACTAGGTCGTTCTTCCTGAATGACTAAGTTATTCAAACCATCCACAGTCGGTCATATGTTGGAAGTAGATATGAATCAAGACTGTCATGGGTTGGCTTGTAGAGGTCTAAGATGTTGGACAAAGTGGTGCTACAACACTCATGAGTGCTCATGAGTTCTGAGTATTGGATTCAACCCACGCTCATTTGACTCACTTCATGGATTCTATCACGAGTGATCATGAGACGATAATATCTTATATTCTTCAAACCTAGAGATATGAGTTGTTACTATGAGTTGGTTATACATTGATTACATGAAAACGCATTGGTAACTCGATGTTATAAAACGTGCCTTTGTGTATGATTCAACAAGTAGTAGAACAAGCCATATGAGTCGAAGTTTATCCATTCCTTTTACCTTCGGGATAAAAGCGATATATGTGGGCCCCTCGATGATTTAGCGATGACACATGTGAGTGCTTGGCCAAGCCAGGACTGATTTGATTTGTTCAATTAGTCAGTCATCATAAATCGGAAATCGGGAAAGAACAAATGGACAGAGAGAATGATTATAATCCATGTCTCAGTCCATATGATATCTACAATGGAGGAATATATGATCCCTTATCTAATTGAAAAGTCATTGACGAGATCAGAGTTCATTTACAACGTCAGAGTTCGACAGCGGCTTAAAGAGCTACGATTGCCAGTCGATTTTTGAAGTCATACTCAATAATAGTTTTAGACTTATCCAAGTGGGAGACTGTTGGATTAGTGTCTAATTCCATAACTATATTTGGTATGTACTTGACCCGACTTGGCATGGTCCATTTGGGTTGCATGGCATCAGGACAATTGGATAGACAAGATGAGGAAAAAAAAGGATACTAGTGATTTATATTAATATATTATAAGTTCTAATATATTAATATATAATCATATTATTTAATTAGTATTGATCAAGGATTAATTTATAATTAATTAAGTGATTAAAAGGAACTAATTAAATATGGACTCTTAGATATATATGTGTAGTGGGCCAAGTTCATTTAGGTTGGGCTAAGCTTTCATGGATAGTCCATGGAACTTTAACCCATGGATCCTATGGAAATGAAAGGTCATGGGTATTATGGTTTAACCCTAATCCTCCACACTATATAAAGAGTCCAATGGTGCATAAAATTGGTGCAAGAAGATGACTAGTTCATAGTAGTGAGGGCATAACCGATTTTATGAGATGTAAACCAAGTATCCTTTATTCCTTAGTTATTCCAAATGTTCATGGTGCTGTGTGAACCATTTGAGGTGTCACACTTGGGGCACTCGGCTCTTAAGAATCAAGGAATCAAGCTACATAAAAAGGTATGTCTTCTAACTTGTTTTATTACTCAACTATCAAAGATTGTATGCTAGATAGGGTAATACCTTGGAATATTCATATTTACATGTATAATAGAGAAAACATAGATCCAAGGTATTTAGGGTTGCATGTACACTTAGGAGTGTTAGAATGCTCTAAACCCAACAAGAACATGGGTAGATGTTGTCGATAAACGAGAGAAAAACTTTGGTAGCTATGGATTAAGGCATAGTTAATTTTCCCTAGATCCGGGAGTATGGATCAGATCAAGAGGTTAGTTTTAGATCCGGGAGTATGGATCAGATCAAGAGGTTAGTTTTAGATCCGTGAGTAGGGATCTGGTAAAGAGGAAAATTTTAGATACGAGAGTTTAGATCGCGTCGTTGTGAAGATCGACGGGGTGGGATAAGGGTTGTTCTTATATGGTGAAATTGTAAAAGTAATGATGATAGGTCCCGATGTTTAAGATGATCTAGTCATCCGAGACAACGACCACAGGCTATACTATATAGTCCATTGGAACGTTAATAGGCTCGTAGCCTGTAGGTATTTTTGTACTCTGTGTTCATTAGGTGATTGGGTTCACCAGGTGTTTTTGTACTTTGTGTTCATTAGGTTATTAGGTTCACCAGGTGTTTTGTACTCTGTGTTCATTAGGTGATTGGGTTCACCAGGTGCTTTTGGACTCTGTGTTCATTAGGAGATCGTATTCATAGAGAAAATTTGGACTCTTTGTTCATTAGGTATTTTTGAACTCAATGTGTTGATTAGGTATTTTTGAACTCTATGTGTTCACTTGGTGTTTGAACTCAATGTGTTCATCAGGTAGATTTGAACTAAGTGTTCACTAGATGTTTTGAACTTATGTGTTCATCAGGTATTTTCGAACTGAGTGTTTAATAGATGTTTTGAACTATGTGTTTATCAGGTGTTTTTGAACTATGTGTTCATTAGAGGATTGTGTTCATTAAGTATTTTTAAACTAGATGTGTTCACTTGGTGTTGTTGAACTGAGTGTGTTTACTAAGTGTTTTAGAACTAAGTATTCACAAGATGTTTTGAATTAAGTGTTCACTAGGAGTGTTAGAACTAGGTGTTCGTTAAGTATGTTGAACTAAGTGTTTACCGGTTGTAATTTGAGGACCTGGGCAGTGGTAGACTTTGTGTCAATTCCTTAGGTCAATCCTTAGGAATAAATGAATCAAGGATAGTTGATTCTTAGGGTAAATCCTTAGAAATAAAGGAGGTAATGGGGATGGGTAATTTGGATTGATTGATTTATTTATTGATTGATGATTGAATATAATAATTATACTATTGTGGGTCGAAAACCCTATATGCTCACCAGGCTCCCAAGCCTGACCCACTCAGTTTTCTTTGCATTACAGGTAATGGCACAAGAGTATAAGTTGGTTGACTCGACGAGAGATTTTAGATTATAGACCAGTAGTTGTAAATAACTACTGTAAGGTTTAATTGTATTGTTTATGCTTTTTGGTCTGTATCGGAACATGACATCCCGAGGTTTTATTATTAATGAAAGGTACATTCTCTTTGAGAAATGTTTTGATAAAGTTTTATCATATTTTGTTTGGGAACAAATTCCGCAACTGTTTTCTTTAAAAGATTACTCTGATTTTAAAACAAAGCATAAACAAATCGGTCTTTTCTGGCCGTGAAATTTGGGGATGTCACACTAGGGTTGTAGTTTGAGCTATTTGATTTGTTTGTCAGTTTACACATTTGGAAGTAAGATACCATTTGGTATCTTATAATAGTTGAAATGAACTCATTTAATCTACAAAAGATGCATTAAAACTCAATAAGTCAAATTACGAAGAGATTTACTGTGAATTAACCGTCCAGAGTCTTTGACCTAAATTTCGGGATGTCACATAAGTGATCAAATATTCCTCCGTTCTACAAGATATCATATGGACATGAGACTTAGATTATAATCAATATTCATTGTCCAAGTTTTGTTTCCCGATTTCCTGATTTGTGATGACGACATAAGACATAAGATTGTACACATCAATTGAGTTCTGGTTGGGACCAGCACTATAAGTCAACACCAAATCACCGAGGGGCCAAAAGATATCGCTTTTCCCATTATGGCAAAAGGAACGGATAAAATTTGACTCATATGATTGTATCCTTTACTCACCAATTCATAGATGATACTAAATTTTATAACATCACGTTACTGACCCATTTACGCAATACCAGTGAACAACCGACTTGTAAATTACAACTCATATATCTCTGTTTCAAGAATATAAGATATTATTGTCTCAAAATTAATCATGATATAATCCATGAAGTAATTCTCTGAGCATGGGTTTATCCAATACTTAAATCTCCATTTCCAAGTACTCATGAATGTTGTAGCAACACAATTGATATGTCTAACTCCTTAGACAATCTACAATCCAATTCATGACAGTCTTAATTCACTACTTACTTCCCAAAATATGAGCGACTGTGAAATTTTTGAGTAATTAAATTATTCGGGAAGTATAATAGGCAAAATGAAACACAAGAATAAATAATTGACAAAGGCAGTAAACAAACTCATAGATAATCTCTAATATTTAATCACCAAAAATCAATTATATTTATTTTGTTACAAGTTTTAAAACTAATCATCTAACTACTAAAACTAATATCATTTCTTAATCCAATGCGTCTAGCATGCTAATTGTGCTTAACCCTACTCATAGCCTTTGTCAAATGATCTGCAGGATTATTTTATGACACAACTCTCTTTACTATGAGATGAACTTCTTCAACTCTATGTTTGATATAATGGTACTTTTGGTTGATATGTATTGACTTGCCATGGTCTCTCGGGTCTTTAGTCAAAGCAACCACACATTCATTATCGAAGAAAATTTACATCGGTTCGTGAATGGTTGGAACCACTCCAAGATCTTCGATGAAGTTCCTCAACCAAGATTCTTCACTTGCCACTATGTACTCTGATTCGCACGTAGAATCAGCCATCGTGTCTTTCTTGTAACTTTTCCATGTAATTTCTCCTCCATTTAATAGAAATACCCAACCCGACTAAGACCGAAAGTTGTCTCTATCTGTCTGAAAGTTGGTGTCACTGTAACCAGTCGCTCTCAACGTATCAATGCCTCTAAAGACTAGAGTCATATCCTTTGTCCTTCGCAGGTACTTGAGAATGTTCTTTACTGTTGTCCAATGAGCTTTTCCTGGATTTCCCTGATAGCGACTTACCATGCTTAAAGGAAAGGACACATCAGGACGAGTACATGCCATAGCGTACATGATCGATCCTGTAGCCGAAGCATAAGGAACTCAACTCATATAAGCTATTTCCTCATTTGTACTTGGGCTTTGAGTCTTACTTGATTTGGCATTGCTTTGAATATGTATCTCTCATTTCTTGTAATTTTCCATACTAAATCGTTTTAGTACTTATGTACTTTGACTAAGTCCAATTGGAACTTTGTTTCCTATAAGTAGTATGTCATCAACATAAAATACTAGAAAGGTTACTGTACTCCTACTAGCTTTGACATACACACATGACTCATCTTCACTTCTAGAGAAACCAAATTCTTTGACTTTCTCATGGAATCAAAGATTCCAGCTATGAGATGCTTGTTTTAATCGATAAATAGATTTCTCAAGCTTATACACTCTATTGGGAAACTTTGCATCAACAAAACCCTCTGGCTGACTCATGTAAACATCCTCAGCCAACTTCCTGTTAAGGAAAGCGATTTTGACATCCATCTGCCTGATTTCATAGTCATGAAAGATAGCTATGGCGATCATTATCCTAATAGATTTAATCTTAGCAACTGGTGATAAGGTCTCATCATATTCAATCCCTGGGATTATGCTATTCTATTTGTGACTAGGATACCGAGGATCACAAACAAGATGTGAATAACCATACAAATATGTTTGACACTTTCGATGTCATTTATCATCTCATATTAATGTGTCGGTTAACCACATGCATTCCATTAATCAATGGTAATTTTCGAGATGTTCATTATTACTTTTTATAGTCATTATTATTGTGTTGGTTAACCACACGCGCTCCACAAACTACTATAAAGTATAATGTTCAATTTTATGGATTAGCATACTTTTCACATTTTTACTAAAGTAACTAAGAGTGTGATTTTAAAAAAAATGGTTTAGCTACTTTAATAGCATTATACTTTTAATGAAGTTAATGTCCTATCAGATCTTTTCTGCTAACGACCCTCCACCAAACAAGGAAGAGGTGGGTGAGAGTGGACACCCATTCAACTATCATTTTATAGGCATTTTCCTTATACCCTCCTTATAGTTCGGCTTTGTAAATGAGGCATACTAGCGATTCGACTGACTTATTCTTATACATATATTATATATTAAGCCTTTATATATATATATATATATATATATATATATATAGTATAATGTGTGTTTTAAACAATTTTAAAATACTAGGGATTTGACATTAAAAATAATTAATATCTAAATTAACTATTTACACATTTAAAAAATTAATTATATTAATCATTCAAGTCAAATATTTATCTCCTAATTTTTAGGTTTTTATTTAATTACCAAATATGCAGCAAATTCAAATTTTGGCAGGTATAGAAACATATAGTTACCAAATAAAAGGCATGTATAAATTCGAAATTTTTGAATTCGACAGATCTCACGTCGTTAGCATAAACTCTCACGTCGTGAGATTCGTAAAATTGAAAATTCTTTTTTGATTGATTCACCAATGTGCAATTAGATGAAAGATAGCCATAGGCTTTGATACCACTGACGGAAAATGCAAGTTACAACACAATGCTCTAAGCGGAAAAACAATTAACAATTAATCGTATTAGGGCACATGCAACCTAAAGGAACTATGTCTTTCACATAAATACAACATACTATGAACTATCAAACTACAAAACCCTAATTAAATCAGAATTCAATAGGAAGTTTACATACCTCTTGATTTATTGTTGTAAACAAATATAAAACCTTCTTCAAAGCTTTTGGAACTGAGGACCAGAAATCTTGTGTCTCTAATGGTTCACACCCAACCCTAGTAACTAGGAGACATGAAGAGATATGAGTAAAATTCCGGCCTTCTCTAGAGAATAATGAGTGGCCGAAATTTGAAGGCTATAGGACCTTTTATATAGCTGAAGGTAACTTGGGGGCAAAGCTAGAGTTTTTGGGATAAGGCCTAGAATAATTAATATAATAATCAAGCTGCCTTATCTCCTCATCCAAGCCCCCTTAGACGAAAATTGTATATGATCCCTAGCCAATTTTCTTCTACCCTATCCCATGAGATTCTAGAGTCTTCCTGCTTCAACTTTCAATAAATAACCAAACAGTCCATGCACTTTTAATTAATCCAATTAATCCCAAAATTAATTCAAATTAATTTTTAATTAATTCATAATTAAATATTACTACTTCTAATTAATATATTATTTTCATAATATATTAACAAATTCATTTATTGTTATTTATTAATCATATAATAAATCAATAAATATGTCTCTCTCTATCTCTCTAAAAGTCATCGTATTTGATTACTAGGTTTGAGGGCAACCCAAAAGGACTTTGCTAATAATCAAGTATATATTAATTCAGTTATTGGCTTCGACACCTAATCCAACAATATTCGTGTCCCGAGGACTAGAAAGTGAAGTTTTCCCTAAACCTTCTTCGTTGTGGAGCAAAGGATTAGTGGGAATTTGTGAACCATACCTTTTTGCATGCAAAGTGAGTCACAGTGACTTAGGAGCGGGTTTTGGAGATGTTTTGGGTGGAGTATGTCCCACTTGTGGAGAGAGAGAGAGAGAGAGAGAGAGAGAGAGAGAGAGACGGGCATGGGAGTATCTGTCGCTCAACCAAATGATAGAATCGGTGACAAAGATCACCAAGATGTTTACAGAGAAAGCCCTCTTCTGTCCGGAGTATGCTGCTTTAGAGCAGATGCAGATGTCATGGTACTTGAGCATGTTGGAGACGAAGATCCGAGAGTTTTTGTCGACTTGGCAGTACCGGACTTTGGTTGAGTTGTAGTTGAAATCCAGGAAGAGAGAGAGAGAGAGAGATTAAGATATAGATTTAGGAATATAGAAAGAGATTAATAAGGGGGTATGAGATTCCAGTTTCAATATATTCACAGCCGGCGGCCAAGCGATTCAAGTCTGTCGAATGGAGATCATAATCAGTAGAGCAGAGGAGTTACGGGTGTGATAAGTGTGGGAAGTTTCAGGATGGAAGGTTTCGATCTTTTGCATGCCGTAAATGTGGAAACGAGGGGCATTTCGGCAGGGATTACAGGTAGAGTGTGCGATTTTGTTTTCATTGTGATGAGGAGGGCCACATCAGAGCCCATTGTCCTCTTCTCATTTTCGGAAAAGTGCATAACCCTACACCTTTTGCGTGGCAGATGTCAGATGGATATAAAATGAGGGCTGAGGTGCTAAGGACTAAAGGAAAAGCTGATCATATTGTTACAAAGCATCCATAGTTGGTGACTATGTCGATTGTGGGTATGTTTCTAGTTTATTTTATTTTGCATTTTATGTATTGAGTTTGGCTTCTCGAAGATTTTCTTGGGAGGATTGTGGTCTTGTTCATGCATGTTTCATTGAGTCGATACTAGGTCTTGGTAGACTGCAGTGTTGGGTTGACATAGACTTAAGACTTTCAAATTGATCCCTCTGCATGTTCTTAGTTGATGAATGTTTTGGGATTGAGTTGAACGGTTTGAAGGACTATCTTACTCCATTTCGGTTTATTCCTCAAGGGAAGGAATAAGTAGTGATTGAGTTAGTTCGATTTGGAGTTTCAGTTTCATTTTGGCTACGTTCAAATAAAGTGTATATTCTAAATGGGTGAGAGTGGAGATTTCATAGCGGGAAGACTTCGTACCATGGTGCAGTTTTCGTCCAGATTGTTTAAGTTGAAGACTTTCGCGCAATTGCTTAATCTTCTGAATTCCACGTCAAGGTCATTTCTAGTTGATGAAATTCCTTCTGGATTATCTTAGCTGCAGTTGTGTTAAGTACCATCTAGAGCGTCATCGTGATTTAGGGTCCTAAGGTGTAAGGAGCTCAGGTCGAGGGTTGCGATGAGGATCTCCTTGTCTGTTCTTATTTGATTGGTACGTGGGGGTCCAAGTCACGACCCAAAGGCCTAATAGGGATAGTAAAGTTTCAGAGGTTCGGTGTGTGCCTATGATAGGTTGAGTGGCTTTGGCGGTGGTTTACGGATCGGGGGTAAGCCCGAGAGTCAGTAGTGGTTGACGGATCGGGAGTAAGCCTGAGAGTCGATATTGGTTGACGGATCGGGGTGAAGCCCAATAGTCGATAGTGGTTGACGGATTGGGGGTAACATCGAGAGTTTTTAGTGGTTAGCTTATCAGGACTGTTAGAGTCGAGTGGGTATATGGTCTAGTCTAGTATATGTTTTGTTTGTTTTTGTTCAGGTTTTCGCTAGTGTGTTTTTATGCAAGGTTATCGGCGATGGCGGTCGGCGTTAGGTTTCGTATTCAGTTTATCAGTAGGACGGCGTAAGGCCAGGGAGATCTTGGTCAGATCGAATCTGTGAATTTTTAGTTAGCATGGTTGATTTATAGGATGAGATTGTTCGTCAGATCGTCAGGAACAACCTTGGAGTCTTTGAATTATGGTCAAGAAGTTTGTTCCTTGTAATACGGTTAATATTCGTTTCTCTATCATGGTGTATGTGTTCGCTAAAGAATTAAATCGATAATTGTTTCGAAAGTGGTCGTCTGGGTGGGGCATCGATCAAGTGTTGCACCAGTTAAAAGATCGATTGTTAGGCTTCTAGTCCAAGAATAGAATTTGCATATGTTCATGAAGGCCTTGGGATGGAAACTACAAACCATAGTAAGGGAGTTGTGCCGACCAGTGCAATTGTATTGGGATTAGGAGGACCCGCAAGAGGATCGCGATGGATATAAGTGGTAATTGTAACGACTGATTTCGAGGACGAAATCTACTTTAAGTGGGGGAGAGTTGTAACACTTGTTTTCCATAATAGATCAGTTAAGGACTCATAAGGGCCAAATGTAAGATTTTTGGGGAAAATCTAGTGTCACGACGTGGTGAATAGGGCACCACGATGTGACATGCGAAATGCATGAAACATGCATTTTGAATGACCACCACGACGTGGCAGCTGTTGTAGCTCAAGCCTATGATTTTAGGGTTTCCTCCACATTTAAGCACCTAATCTCAAGGATTAGAGCATCCTCTTCAGCCTCTAACCCTTTATCAATGAAACACTAGCCTCCATGGTTGTTTAGGAGCTTTTTTACTTGATTAAAGACATTGTTCTTTGATTTTGGTTGAACTTGAGGAAGGAGAAAGATATATGGTGCAAAGGAGCAAGGGACTAGCTTGGAATCATCATCATCTTCTGATTTTCGAGCTATTTGAGGTATAAAGTTCATATGTTGGCATGTCTTCTTCTAGATGCAAGTTTTGTTGGATTAGGTGTCTAATCACATAACTATAATTGGTATATACTTGAATTGATAGTAGCATAGTCCTTTTGGGTTTCCCTCAAAACTAGCAACCGGACAGGATGACTTTTGGAGAGAATGTTGATTTATTATTTGATTAATAAATTGAAAAAAAAATTATTAAACTATTATGAGAATAATATATTAATTAGAAATAGTAATATTTAATTAGTATTTAATCAGAAATTAATTGAAATTAATTTTGGGATTAAAAAAATTAATTAAAAGTGAAGGGTAGTGCAATTGTTCAATAGTTGAACAACAGGCTCCATAACCTTCTTGGAGAAGGGTGGACGGTTTCTATATGGATATTGTAGGGTTTCTAGAATATCTCATGTAGATAAATAATGAGCTGGATAATTACCAATTTGAAATATTATTAATATATTCAGATTAGGGTTATCCAGGGCATCCTTGTTGCCTATAAAAGGGCCTTACCCCTAAGGAATTTCGGCCACTCATACCCTTGAAGATATAGTCGAAATTCTAAGCTTTCCTCTCCTCTCTCATCTTTCATCATCTTGCTAGTGTTGGGTGTGAACCATTAGAGGCACGACATTTGTGGTGCTTGCTCTCAAAGCTTCAACAACACAAGGATCATTGTTATTTGTTTCAATAACAATCAAGGTATGTATTCTTAACCCTAATCATATTTTCGGAAATATGCTAGGTATCCTAGGGTTTCTTATTTGATGTTCAAAGTTGTATGTTCAATTAGAGAAAACATAGATCTATAATTAGGGTTGCATGCACACATAGGATTTTATTTGTTTTGCATATAACCCATCAAGTTGGGGGTCATTTTGGGTGGTTTTGGTCCCTTTCCATGAATGATCTTGGAGTTTGACGAACTCCAGAGCTTGTTATGATCCTCTTGTGGTCTCTAAGTTTCTGGTAATACATAGGTGGTTTTTGAATATGAAGTGCATTTATTTTTTACATGTACTAAATAACATGTACTGACCATTCTACCATATTTTTTCAATGATTCCAGCTAATACATAGGTGGCTTTTGAGTAAACTCACTTGTGAATATCAGTAAATTTATTTGTATATAATAAAAAAACTTAAAATAATATAAAAAAAATATATGAATTTACTTAGATTCACATGTAAATTTAATCAGATTCTCATGTAAATGAATATTTATTCTAATTTGCTGTTAATCTGATATGTTTATATTCACGATCATTCACATAGATTTATCATCTAAATTTATCATTTACATTCGAATGACAATCATATAGATTAAATTTTTGATAGATAGAAAAAAATATATTTGAGTTATCTTCTATAAAACATATATTCTATTAGATTATTAAAATATATAATTTTGGAACAATACATGATGGTTTTTCAAACCGAATAATAACTATAAAAAAAAGTCAATATGTTAACAACTAATTAGTGAATGATAAATAATTGTTGAAAAAAATGAATACAATGAAAATTCATATTTGAGTTATCTTCTATAAAACATATATTCTATTAGATTATTAAAATATATATTGTTTTAAAATCTTTAACAATATTCTTATTTACATTAGTATTACAATATATAAAATTTTAAAAATTTAACAATATCCTAATAGAATATTTAAAAAACTATTCCTTATGAATAATATTTTTAAGATTTTTACTTATAACAGTGATTTATTTATTTTAATATATATATATATATATATATATATATATATATATATATATATATATTAAAAGTGACTGAAAATTAATATGAAATAGTTTATACTTTTATTTATTTTTGTTACTTTTATATGTGGTGGTTATGAATAGAACGTCACAACATCATCATTTCTAATAACTTAATTTCAAAACTGTCAATTACCACACAATACACAAATACATTGTCAATTATATTTCCTCAATCATAAAGTGACCAACAGACATGAGGATTTTTCTTCGCTTCACATTAAATTCCATGTAAAAAGTCGAAGTCATAACTGACAAATGTGTGGTGGTTATGAACCCTAAAATTGACAATAAAAGAGTGTTCTTGCCTCTTGTGGTGCCCAAGGGCTAAGGCCTGAAAACTCCCCCATCGCTGAATCGCTGATCACTCCTTTCTCTTTCTAATTATTGACCCAAAAGCTGGCCCAAACATATATTCCTCTTGATCTCTACTCCACAAAAATTATAAGTGGACCAATTTTTTCTATGGCTCCATTAATTACAAAAGGGATAATCACTTAAAAGGGTAATATATTTTTTGATTTGTACACATTTAGTCACTGAGTTTTTCTTTCGTCCACATTTACCCTTTCAACTTGTTAAACTGTACACATTTAGTCCTTATGACCGGCTACTCCAGGTTAGCCGGTAAAAATGACTTAATAGGGTAATATATTTCTCACTTTGTACACATTTAGTCCTTAATATTTTTGTACACATTTAGTCCTTAATATATTTTTTGTTGCAAAATAAGTCATTTTTGTTTTTGTATTCATTCAGTACTTTTGAATGATTTTTTTAGGTTTTTCTTACGACATCTTATGTGGGATAGCCATATAGTGGTGGGTTAGGTTGAGGTGATCCTGCTATATGTTGTAGGTCAAGATACCTGGTGCGGGGCAGCTATAAGCTATAGGCACGAAGACTCGAGAAGAGTTGTTGGGTTAAGGCGGCATGCCAACAAACCTTGGGTATTCCAGTTCGATGACAGATTAGACTTGTTGCATGTTGGCGTTCCAGTCCGATGACTGATTGGGCCAAGATATTCCACTCTGATGAGTGTAGGTCCGTTGTGCATGATAATATGTTTGTTGTATCGGGTATTTTGGGGGAAACTCACTAAACTTTATGCTTACCCAGTTGTTTATGTTTTCAGGTTCTATCCTTCGTCGTGGGAAAGAGAATGCATGATTGTACACACTCATCAACAGTATTGAGGATTCTGCGTTTCTTATATTACTCTGATTTTCGATAAATGTATTTTTGAATAAACGTTTTTTTTTCTTAATAATGGATTTATAATTAGGGAGTTTTGCCTTATTTAAAAATGAAAATTTTTTGTTGTGAAAATGAGACATTACACATAAACATCAACAACCCCGCACACTTCATCAATGATTGTCCCACGTAAGATGTCGTGAGAAAAACCTAAAGAAAACATTCATGAGTACTTAATGTGTACAAAAACAAAAATGACTTATTTTGAAACAAAAAAATATGAAGGACTAAATTTGTACAAAAATATTAAGGACTAAATGTGTACAAAATGAGAAATATATTACCCTATTAAGTCATTTTTCCCGGTTAACCTGGAATAACCGGTCATAAGGACTGAATGTGTACAGTTTAACAAGTTGAAGGGGTAAATGTGGACGAAAAAAAACTCAGTGACCAAATGTGTACAAATCGAAAAATATATTACCCTTTTAAGTCATTATCCCATTACAAAATGTCGGTAACTCACATTATGTTTCAAATTTGTTATAAATGTATTCGTATGGATCATATGGATCTAATTGGTTAAGAATTAGACTATGTGGTCACCATAGGTTCAAATGCTTTTTGTGCAATGGGTTTCCTTTTTAGTTTCTGGCTTTTAGTGTATATTTAAAATTGATGAAATGTTACGTTTGAAAATCTACAAATTGGTGTTTGGAAATGGAATGAATGTTGAAAGATATAACATAATCTGTATGCATACATACATACATTTACTTTAGCCCATTTATAAAGAGGTGTTTGGGATTTAGTTTTGATGTTTGGGATTTAGTTTTGAAATTATCCCTATAAGGCTTGTGAGTACGAGTCTCTGTTATAACATCAAAAAATTATCACCTCATATGTCACATCATCCTAACACCATACCATTTAGGTAAGAAATGGTCATCACAACTACACATCATTTTAATTTTAATGTCGTATTTTTTTCAAGTGTTTTTTCTTTCATATTATTTTCAATAATTATAAAAAAAGTTATATAGTATTAAAAACCATAGCATTTAAATTAAAAAAATACATTACAAGACCCAAAAAAATACACATTTTTTTTTCTAAATACACTACTCGTCATCATCGTTACCATCATAGATATGATCCGTCAAGTCTTATCGAGGTTGCCCGTGTTTGTGTGCATCTTGAATATCAACGACTCTATGCAAATATTCCACTGAACATGAATGAAATTGTATGTGCCAGGGCTCCGCTGACATATATTGTGTAATATTTCGTCAACTATCTTCCACCACCATGTTATGCATTATGATACATGCATACATAATATATCGTAGAGTTTCTATCTCAAATGGTTGTGTTGTATGTTCTACTATGTGTCACCTCGCCTTTAGAATTCCAAAAATACATTCAACATCCTTACGTGTTGCTTCTTGTCTTCCCTTGAAGAGTTTTTCTCTTGGTTCCATTAGGTGTCGGAATGCCTTCATGGATGTGGAATACTCAGGATATATTTCATCCGTAAGATAATACACAAACTAATATTCATTTTTATTCGCTGTGAAAGGAGCATCTGGTGCCTTACCTGACAAAATATCGTTAAATATTGGTGACTGATCAAGAACGTTGATATCGTTGTTGGAACCCGTAACCCCGAAATAAGCATGTCAAATCTACAAATCATGGGAAGTAACAACCTCCAATACCAAGGAAGGTGTTTCATGATGTCCAATTGCAAACTGCCCTCTCCACACTTGGGGACAATTTCTTTAATCCCAATGTGTACAATCAATACGTCCACATATACCAGGAAAACCATGTCTCTCTTCATGTAGCGCGTATAGTTGTTGCATATCATTCAATGAATGTTTCAGCAAATAAACATCATTAAATGTTTCAACAAAACTTTTTAACAATCCATACAAACTTTTCTTTTGCATTTCTTTCATACATTCTCATATAATCGCCAATGGAATCGGATGACTCTCTGTAAGCCATTAACCAAATTACCGCAACACATTTTTGCAACCCTGTGAATCTCCGCCAACCTCTAACATCATATCTCAATTGGAAAAAATGATACCTAAACATATATATTTAATAGGTAAAAATATGTATTTATTTTATATAAATATATATTTAATATGGTATTAAAATAAAAGAAACGATACCTTCTTTCCAAGACGTTGGCTATCCGTACAAGCACATTCCTATGCAAACAAAACATTTGTTTGAAATCTTTTGACTGATATACACAATTATCCGCAAAGTAATCGTGATATAGACTTCGTACCCTTCCTTACGATTTTTATTTAACATTGCGCTTCTTGTTAGTAGAGGAGCTATATCTTCTCCTCTCGTTAGTATAATACTCGTACATCATGATGGTGAACATATCATCATCATCAGAAGATGAGTCGAACGGATCCATAAATTTTTTTGAAAAGGTATTGAAATTTTATAAATTATAAGGAAAGAAAAGAATGGTGTGAATAAAATTGGTAATGGTATGTATTTACATGTAAAAAAAAATAATTTTTTTTACATAAGACTGCTCAACGGTCAAATGGTCCATATTGATGGCTTCTTGCTATTGAGAGATGTGATGGGCCTAACATGGCTTGCCTTAAAGCCTAAGGGGGTCGTGTTCATCTGGCCTTAACGGCATTAAGGAGTTGCCACATCGGCTCCTCCATGCCATTCCATGCTCACACGGTTCAGTTTAAGCCATTTTAGAATATGTAGTGAAGAAGCATCCAAAGAGTAGATATGCCAAAAAATACAAATATGATTATATAATGAGTTTTTGTTAAATACTCTAAAACATCATCTAAAACATTAGCTAATTATGTTTTGATCCGCATAAGCTAATCCAAAAGTTAAATAAATAAACCCTTTATTTACTACCATATAAACTAATAAACACTTTAATCAAAAAATATTTTTTATTTTCGAAGTTCAATCCCAAACAACTCCTAATTAGTCCTAAACTAGATGTTTGCCTATCGCACATTGCGGCGGCGCCAATGTATTTAACGAATGATGGGTTGCATTTGTAAAACATATACACGGTATTGAGCAAACATGTACCAACTAAATTTCAACCGTCAAAAAAACAAGGACCAAAAATGTCAACAATCAAAACGCAATGACTAAACCTGCACAAAAACAAGGACCAAAAATGATGACAACCAAACAACAAGAATTAAAGTCGGACATATGCAAGGACCAAAATGACATTTAACAAAGTTCAAAGTCGAAGGGGTCAAAATGATATTTTAAAAAGTTAATGGTGCTAACCGTAGAAAAATCATATTATATATAATACGGGGTTAAACACGAAACTTTAGACAATAAAAGGATGGAAGTGACATTTGAGATAGTTCAAAGTTGAGGGACTAAAAATAAAATTTTAAAAGTAGATAATAAAAAGTGTCATTTCAAAATAGTTGGAGGGGCCGGTGGAAATATTTTGGACTGGGCTTTCTTTTGATGACCTACTTAAGCTCTTTTTGATTTTGGGTTTTGGGCTCTTAACCGTGTCATATATTGTCCATACTCCATATACTGTTGTGTATCTATATATTAACAAGAGTTAAAAAAAAATATTTAAGTATATTATAATAATAATAATTTATAAATGTCTCATCGGTATATTCAAAAAAATTAAAAAATTAACCACTAAAAATTCAATTTAACTCCGATAGAAGAAAAGCCAATAAACTAGATCTGAATAATAGATATATACCACTTGGTTCCTCCAATCTGACCTTAGATTTCTTTGCAACTCTTTCAAGAATGTCTTCTTGAGCCTATTCACAATTTTTAGGCGAAGATTGTAATTTTTCATAATTATTTACACACCCATTAATTTCTTCAACATTTAGAAGTCGATTGCAGCTTGTAAACCTATTTAGTTACACCAATCTCTATTTTTTTAACCAGCTTACATTATTCCTTCATATTTTGTTATTTATTATTTACATTTACAAACATGCAGCCTACTAGATAATCAAATAACAACATACATTACTATGGTAGTTCTTTGTAGCCTAATCTTTTTAAGAACCTCAACTTTTAACTTTTATGCATATGTAACCGGTAATTATGGGAAAAATATAGTATTTAATTTGTGCATGTGGGATTTGAGTTAGAGCTAGAGGCACAATCACTACACTTAAATTAGTTTTTGTTGCTTAAAGTCACTATTTCCCGACATATGTATATCAAGAATCTTAATAGTTAATAACTTTTTGAAGTTTAAACTACTTGGAAATTCCTTCAAACCAAGCAAAGTAATGAAGAATACATATCATTTCAAGGAATAATACAAGATTTTTATCATATAGTATAACTGATATAATGATCTCACAAATATTCATTAATGATATTAAACATTTTAAACTAAGAATAACACTTAGTTATATGAAAGTAGAGGACCATGATTACTCAAAGTTAGTTTTATGACTGGTTAGAGGTGTATATGGGACAGTCTGAAAAACACAAGACCGGTCAACGTTGGTTCAAAAAAGTACAACTATATTTAGGAGTGAAAGGCAGACAGGTCGTGGGTATGATTTGTGGCTTATGTTTTGAGCCGAATGGTGGGGGTTGACTACAAAGAAATATTTTTCATCCATAGTGCCGAATGGTGAGGGTATTTTTGTTTTCTGAATGGATGATCGCATGGTTCGACGCAGTGGGTTTATGTACGGTTTAGAGCATTCGTCAATGAACAGATACAAAGGATTTGTACTGGGGTTCGATAGACATCCTTACACACAAGGTTCAATTTAAAGACAAGAAATAAATAATTACATGATCTAGTTTATTGTTCATTATTAGTTAATGGTTTAATTAGAAACTAAAAGAGATACTTACTTTATAATAAATACAATGTTTGAATTATGGAATGTAATTATATTAAACAAATCTTGGAGAGAAATAAACCCTTAAGAAATGTGCAAGTATAAAAGACATGTCAGTCCCTTTGAAAGCCAACCCTAATCTCGAATTACTCTCATATTTCTCTTTGGCGGCCAAAAACTCCAAAAACCCTAAGGTTTCGAGATTTTCTTGTTCACCAAGAAAAGGAATCTATAAGACTTGCTTGCTAGGATTGCAACTTTGGGATGCGGTTTGGATAGAGAGGTTCTCCTGTAGATCCTCTTGTTTTGCTTCCTGATCATCGAATAATGTAAACTTCCTAGACCTTGTTGTGGATTAATGTTTATTACTTGAATTTAGGAATACTAATCTAAGACTAGATCATGATGTTTTGATTAAATGCTTTTGTTATTTATTTTGTTTATAAAATTCGAATAAGCATTATGATCCAACATACATGCTTAGGATCAACTCTACATGCTCAAATGAATAAATGTTGGTTATCCAAGGTTTTTGTTTTGAGTTTGATAATAAGATTTATACATTCACATGCAGATACATTTTCAACTAAAATTTCAATTGTACTTAGTACAATTTTCAAGGTGATTGTTGCTTAAATATGGCAAACATACTATAGTGTATGATACTATGACTAAAAGTTAAAAATGGGAAAAGTCTAAATGATTTTTTTTACCTCATTTTTCATTAGACGTGTAGAAAGTTCAAGTTTCCATTTGGAAAAATGTCATTTTAACCCTACAAAACTTTTTCCATTTGTTTTAAAATGTCACTCAATTGTTTTTATACTTTAAGAGAATAAAGTCCATTTTTTAGTATTTAGAATGTCATTACTGAAAAAAACTAACTGGTAAGCCGGTCATTTTTAGGCTAGTCATCAAAACTGAGTATCATGTAATCCCAGCCTTAGGCATTGAAATCCTCTCCCTAATCTTTGTACCTATTGTCCTCAACCTCCTTAATTATGTATATTCAAGTGTCAACTCAGCCAACGTTGACGCTTTCATGGTTCTCTTCTTTACCCCTCCAATTTCCCTCATTTCCTCTTGATTTCCCTCCTGTTCTCTCTCCCATGGTAGAATCATCTCCATATCCTCATCTTCGAGCAACATTCTATCCAGACAAACCCTGTAACGTTCGATTTTCCTGCAAGGAATAGTCATATTTTGTAATCTTTATATGAATGAATAAGAAATGGCTCTTCATGTATTTATGTGCTTAAGTATTTTATATATGTATTTAATAATATAATAAATAAGATTAAAACACGCGTCAAAATAGAATAATAATTAGGACTAATAACCTTAATGAAATATGAAGTAGTCAAAATGTGGATTCCGAAGATATAAGGAACGCTCAAATCCGACTTAACGAAGAAGTATTGATCTACTGAAGTTTCGTGTTAAATCCGATTCGGCCTCGGATGTCGTAAAAAGGGAATTTTTGATAGGTTGTTTATTAGCCTAAGCAATCTATATGAAATTCGTAGTAATCGTAAAACCAAGAGTGTGCATAAAGAGAACGCCCAAATCTGACTTCATATGAGGAAGCTGTGATTTTTCGACGTTTCAGCGCAGTTGGGTTAGCACAAAAATCGAATTTTGGATCGGTCGATTTTTAGCCAAAATAATATAAACGAGAATTGAAGATCTCGTTAATAGGAGTCCAACGATATAAAGACACTCGAAAACGGACGCCGGATGAGAAAGTTATGCATTTTATACGGTCTTTAATAATCTAAGCATGTGTGAAATAAATAAAATCAAAAATAGCCGATGGAATCTAAATGAAAATTGTAGATCCCTTTGATAGCTACACGTGGATATAAATAACGTCAAAAACGAAGTTTGAATGAAGAAGGTACACAATTTTGAAAATCTGAAAACCGGTACGTGCACGGTGCGACACGCGCACAGAGTTCTAGAAGCAGCTATGCAGCCCCACCCGTTATTGGAAAAATGTCAGCTAATCTATGGTGCCACATCACCAGGCGCAATGCGCTTTTCAAAAAATGCTATAAATAGTTGCTATCTGTCTGTGTTGTTCATATCTCGCCCCTACAGCCTCTATCTCGAGCCTCTCTCTCCTTTAGCCCATTTTCCCTTAAGTTCTTTTGCATTATGGCGAAGCCGTAAGATCCCTGAGTGCTCAGCAAGTAGTAGCTATCCAGTAGGAGGCTCTGCCAGTGCAATTTCCAGATTGTTGTCTTAGAAATCTCTGTAAGTTAAATTACACTCAACCTTATTTAAGTGTAATATATATTTATATTCATAGTCGTTGTTATGAATCTATAAATAAGATTTATCAGTAATTCCATGTCATTATACCGATTGATCTACTTACGGGAGAGATACCTAGAATGTTCGTGTTGGCTTGGTTATTGGATTTCAGAAAGACTATACACCGAAATGGTCCTGCCTCCCAACTTTCCTGCATGGATGATCCTTATTTGATAGAACTCTCAGTATTCATTGGGATTATTGAGGAATCTAAACAATTATAGTCACCAAGATTATGAAACTAGACTAAGACTTAGCATTATATACATTTAGGTCTTTTGGAAAAGTGTTAAGGCGAAGCGCTGCCCTAACCTCGAGTCACTTTCATTTGTCAGATGAGTGCGTAGTTACTTTCAAGAGCATAATTTAATAAAAGTATTCACTAAATGATAATTGTAATAATTATACTTTGTACTACTTGTACAATTATAATAGTACTGCGTATTAGGAATTATGCCAGAATCAGAATTGCCTTTAGATATAGTATGGGTTAGTTATAGACTTATAAAAGGTACTTAGTTCTAAATAAATTGGATATTGGTTAGGTCTCATTCTGAGGGTAGAGTGTGAGATAAGAGCTGAGTGTAGTAGTCCTCTTCTTGGATGACCAAAAATGGTGGGTCCAGATCAGACAACTGACAAGTATGTCTATGTCATCGACCACGGTAAATGACAACACTTGACTATTCTAGGCGGTTTAGTGAATTACGTTGCTAGTGTGGACTTATAACCCACAAATGTAAGTAGAATAGGATATCATGTCAATTAGTTTTTTTGAACATTGGTTGCCTTATTATGAATTACACTGGCCAAGGACTCCCCTAGTTGTGTAGTCAAGCAGTTGCTCAAACGATTCATCAGGTTGGGTGATTCCTCCATATAATCATTGCCTTAGGAATTATGAGAATCGATCGAGAATGCTAGGTGGTCTTATATCAGATTATACCTATATTGTTTGTTTTGCTGGAATGTTATTATGTAATATCATTAATATATTATGGGCTTGAAATCCCTATGCATCTCACCAGGTTTACCAAACCCGACCCACTCATTTTATGTGCATCACAGGTAGCGGATGTAAGGCAGCCGAAGTCTAGTTAGGATGCTAGGTGAAATAAAGAGATGTTCCTATAATAAATAGTTTCAGAATCTAGTATATTTACGTTGTAATGTATGTTTGATATTAACCATTACATATGAAATAGAGATTACACAACAAATTTGGTATTTGAGATTAGAGAGGAACTTTTATTTTGATAGGCATCTTCAATTTTAAGAGTTTGTGGCAGTGAGTTTCTTGAAATAGTTTAAGTAGGGTGGAGTTTAATTAAATGGTGAACCTATCAAGATAAAGAAAACATCAAGTATTATAATTTATTTGATCATTATGGCCTTGGTGTTAGGCTGTGAAAAAAAAACAATCATAATCTAAAATTGTAAAAGATCAAAACGTAATAATGAATTAAAGGAACACCAGATTTATAGTGGAAAACCCCGAAATCAGGAAAAAACCACTTCAAAGAACACTATATCAATCTCGATATTGAAAAGGGTTACAAAGGTTTTATGTTTTTTTTTTTTTGAAAGAGAACAAAAGCTTTATGTTGGTGTAAAACCGAAATGAAAATGATGATATGAAATTGTATCTAATATTTCTTATATATAAGAATTTAATAATAAGAGTCCTAACATAACTCTACTTGAAGAGCAACGAAAAACGGCAACCTTGGTGGACAAGGAAGCTATGACAGCTTGCCACACCTTTTAGCGGCAGTTTTCGGAAAGTGTCACCAAACAGAAATCCCATGCATGCTTGATTCGGATCATATTCAACAAAAACATTGAAGACTTGATGGCCTGGTCGCCTACTTATATATTTCTCTTTATAAAAAATAAAAAAAATAAAAAAAAAGACTTTACAATCATGGATAACAAAATATACTTTTTTATATTGATAGGCAGAATAAAAATTTTACTTTTTATGATGCAAAAAACTTCTCTAACACCCAAAGGACTCTAGATGTGATTAATGGATTCCCACATTGTAGACTTTTCTGATATGAAGACATTACTTTACATGGCATGTGAAATAAATTGTTTGAGTACCAAAAACGGAATATCAAAGATAGAGAAATTGCGATTCACCAAAAAGTGAGAAACATCTCACTAATCAAGACCCCATGTGGTTGATGGCATGTTCTGGGTAGGACCATATTATTCTATCGTTTTGTCTAGAAATTAAGCAACCTTACACGTAGTCATTCTAAAAAAGGTTTTAACTTTTAACGAATAAAGAAAATCAGATTATTGGTTATGACAACAAAAAATTTAGTGTACAAAAACTGCCTATGTATAATCTATACGTGTTTAACAAAACTAGCTGATAACTGTATAATTTATTTGTATATAAGTGTTCAACAAAAATAACTAAAAGCTTTTGAAATATGTAAAATTACATAAAGAACATATACTTAAAAATATATAAATACATACGTTATATTTTTAATGGTAATATAGTAAATTTGTTATATCATGACGAGAGCTTTTTTCTTAAATGTTACTTTAATAGGTTTTGGATTATAAATTTTTTATTTAAAACAAAAAACTTTAAGCTCGTACTCTCCAATAAAGTTTTTTCTTTTATTTGAGTATTTTTTTTATTAAAAAGTAAAAGCTTCTAAAAGCTTTCAAAATTTTACTGCTGAACAATCTCATAATGATATTGCAATTGAAAAAGAAATAAATGTTAGAAAAACTAAATTTATTATAAGCGAATAGTCAAATAAACATTAAAGACTTAGGTGCTGTTTGATTTTCTGAAGCAAAAATTCATGAAGTCTGCGGACCACCTCTGCAACCCTCTGCAGTAGAAGAGATGGACCAAACGGCTGCAGACTGTAATAAGAAGCGCGTTTGTTTTTTTAACATCTGCATACTGCTGCAAATATTAAAAAATTAAAATAAACTAATTTTATAAACCGAAAATAGTTTTTTAATACCGAAAATTTAATAATGTATAACATTTCGGCAAGAATTAATGATATTTCAATACAAAATAATGATATTTCAAAAAAAAAGATATTTCAGCAAAAAATAATGATATTTCATCAAGAAATTATCATTATTCAATATAAAAAAATGAAAAAAAAATTCAACAAGAATAATAAAAAAGAAAACGATAAAAAATGTGAAATAAGATTTCAACAACATATAATCAAAATTTCAGCAAGAAAAAAAATAAGACTAAGAGGTTGGAAGAGGCAGTATAAGTACTGCGCCAAACAAGAATAATAAAAAAGAAAACGATAAAAAATGTGAAATAAGATTTCAACAACATATAATCAAAATTTCAGCAAGAAAAAAAAATAAGAATAAGAGGTTGGAAGAGGCAGTATAAATACTGCGCCAAACAGAGCACGCACATAGGTTTTTTACTCCGAAGACTTTTAAAAAACAAACAGCTGCGAGATGAAAAGTGTTGCGCGTGTGCTGCGCCGCGCAGCAATAAGAGGTCTGAAGAGGTTTTTTCCAAAAAACAAACAGCACCTTAGAGTATCTACCCATGAAAAGGTATGGTTTCTTTTGGAGGATGACAGGGGGTTTCCCATTAGAAAGGGAGCTGCTCATGGCACCAGAAGTTCATCAAGGAAAGAAAGGCATGGTGGGTTTGCGTTCAAGAGCGATTAAATGGAAAGAGATAGGGTTTATGAGTCGAGGTGGGTTGTGTCCCGCCTCATTAACTAATAAAATATTAATATACTAAAAATGTAGGCAAAATGTATAATAAATGGCAAAATGGTAACTTTTGACAACCCACAACGATATATATGTATTTTTGTCTTATAAGAATTTGTATGACTTAGGGGTTGTTTGACAGGATCTGAATTTTTACGATGTCTAAATTTCTAAGAGGGTCTGAATTTTTAAGATCTGAATTTTAACATGTTGTTTAGTTGGAACCTCTGAATTAATGTGTTGAATTATAAAAATGACCATTTTACCCTTACGTATTATTTTTTTGCCAAATTCAATGTTTCTATTTATAAAATAGCCAAACAACTTCTTGAATAATTATAAAAATATATATTTAAACACCATACAAAATCCAAATTAAACATAAATCAAAATTAAACAAAAAACCAAATCAGACATAAATAATTCACAAATCTATCCAACTATAGCAATCATTGTTTTGGACGACATTGCTTTAACTAAACAAATTTTTCAAAATACAATGCTCTAATAGGAAGAGGTGAAAGTATGATGTTATAATAGAGAAATCAACAAAAATCTATGTTTGTAGTCTTTAATGCGCTAGTTGTTTCACCTCACAAAAGTCCTGCATTATATAAGCTTTCAAAGAATTCATTAAACAGGGATTTCATATCTGTCACACCCCCAAACCATAACGGCGGAAACGTTCGGGGGCGGAGGACGTCATGTATAGTATCACAACAAATGTATAATAGTAATCAAAGCAACAACAACCATTATATTAATAATATAAAGTTTACATTGTATTTGATTTACATAAGATTGGCTCCAAAAGTAAATAGTAAAACAAAGACTTGAAGCTACTATGCTCCGTCTTCTCAAAACTTGAGCGTGTACCTGTCTACTAGTTTCCTGAGAATACAAGTGATTTTGAAAGTGTATCAACATTTAAGTTGGTGAGTTCATAAGTATTTTGTTTTATGAAGTAAGTTCCTTATTCCTTGAAAATTGTTCGTGTGTCTCTCTAGAAAATCCTATATTTTCTTATTAAGTAATAACCATACAAGTTCCTTCTACAATTACTTAGTGTATACAAGTTATATATAATTCAGATCGTATGGACAGTCGAATGGGTGGGTCTGCCCTAAGCCCACAACCAAACAAGGAACAGGAAATGAGGCGGAAGTCACACATTCCACTGTCTATCAGATCCTTATTATATATAGCCCTAACGTATCCGCTAGGTAATCGTAGAGTTAACAATAAAGGTTATTTTAATCATGATGAATGTGTTCCTTTAGAAAATCCTATATTTTCTTAGTAAAATGGAATGTAGTCTTAGACCTTAAGACCAAAATATATATGTTTCTTATACTTAAAGAAAGATATATAACGCTTTAATTTCGTATCAGTAAAGTGACCAATACTAGTTCCTACCATGATTACTTAGTGCATACAAGTTATATATAATCAAAGATCGAACGGACAGTCGAATGTATGGATCTGCCCTAAGCCCACAACCAAACAATGAATAGGAAGTAAGGCGGAAATCACACATTCCACTGCCTATCGGATCTTTATTGTATATAACCCAAATGTATCCACTAAGTATTCACATCGACATGTAATCAATCGTATCTATTTCCCAAAAATCCTATATTTTCTATAAAGATGAGTTGTAGTCTTTAATGTACCAAGACCGAAAAAGTATAAGTATAAATGTCATACTTAGTTTGATAACTTGTAGTTTTATTAAGTAAAACTAGTTGAAGACGTGCTTTCCCTAAAAGTTGGATGTTTTGTTATAACCTTACCATGATTACTTAATATATACGAGGTATATATAATCGAGATCGAACAAACAGTCGATTGGGTGATTCTTCCCTAAGCCCACAACCAAACATGGAACAGGAAATTAGGCGGAAATCACACATTCCACTGCCTATCGGATATTAACTATATATAACCCTGATGTATATACGAAGTAATCATATAATTATATTCCCTTAATATTGTTTGATAAGCATATTACTACGTAAATAAATCATTGTTTTCACCATGTGAGTTCTTATAACCATACTAATATGACGGATATCCAGATACGTTAATGACGTTTGTCACCTAGAATAACTGTAGCTAACAGTCAGGGTGGGGTTGTTAGTCTCGTATAGATTTATACACAAACTCACGCTCTCCCTCTAGGAGACTCTGGTTCATAAGTGGGGACTTTCTTTGGTACTTAGGTAAGTACGCAAAGCCATGTCTCACAAATCTATTGCATCTACGAATTCATGAGTAATACGGTGAAAAACCTTTTAATAAATAAAAATGAATTTTTTTTATTTACACCTGTTTAGGATAAAAATTGTGGACTGACTCATAAATTATACCTATTATAATTTATATGCTTGTTTTCATACCGTCTTTCCTACTAAGTAAAATAATCTGAAACTTTCATAAACTATACATGTTGTAGTTTATATGCAAGTGAATTTTATAATAAAATCCTCGTTATTTTAATAACTTTAAAAGTTATAATTTAGCAATAACGTGTAAAGTGTTTATAAAGTAAAAGAGAACGTAATAAACGATTTTTATAAACACAAGATTTCTTGTGTTTTACTTGTATTCCCCCCTTTAAAACATATAAAAAGTTTGGAAAAGTGTAGGGGTATGAACTCACTTGATATGTGGTGATTTGGGCAGCACTTCGTTTCTAGAAATGAATTTCCTTGACGAAACCGTGAGTTTCTAATTAAAACCAGGCTTTACGCGAGCAGAGTTTCGACTAAAAAAGATTATTTTCTCGAGGACGTCGGGGCTCCGGGCTTTCTTCGGGTGTTAGGGATGTTCCCGAGGCTTCGGGGTGTTTTAACATGGCTAGAGAGGGTATAGAGAGTGAAAGAGAGTGAGAATTAGCAACCATTTCCGGGAAGCCTCGCATGCTATTTATAGTGAGAGATTTTGACTCTTACATCGTGAGCATTCATGGCTCACGTCGTGAGTTTGGTCCTGATCATCCCGTAGCTTTGCCACGTGCGTTTCTAGCTCCGAAAGGTGTCTAGGTGATTTCTCACGTCTTGAGAACTCAAGCTCACGCCGTGATCCTTTAACGTAGACTTGTCGTGTGTCCTCTAGGCTTGAAAAGTGACGTTTTGACTCCTCACTTCATGAGAAATGATGCTCACGTCGTGAGTTCAGTTAAATTAGGGTTTGTGACACGCGTCATGCTCTCAGACAGTTGTATCTTCGGAAGGTCATAACTTTTGCATACGAGCTTCGTTTTTGACGTTCTTTATATCCACGTGTAGGTGGAGACGTACTCTACAACTTTCATTTAGATCAATAAGGCTAAAAAGTAATCTATCGTAAACTCACTTTTTACGATTCCCGATGTCATGCTCGTTTTGTCGCGAAACTTCGACAGGTCATAACTTCTTCGTTATAACTCGGATTTCGGCGTTCTTTATATGTACGGAAATCTTGTGACATATCATACAACTTAGTTAAGATTATTTATTCTAAATAATCTTCTATTAAAAAGTCATCTTTGACGCTTATTGTCTTTAAATTGACTAGCCTGAATCTGTGGGCGTTACAATTATCTCCCCCATAGGATGATTACGTTATGAATTCACTGGTACATGATTGAAGTTTAGACCTAGTTTGGTCTAGAATTTTCCAGTTGTCACATTATCCCCCCGTTAGAGGGAATTTCGTCTCGAAATTTGAACTTTGAGTGGGAGTTCAGGTGTTTGAGAAAAGATATGTGTACTTCTGTTCCATTTGATCTTCTCGTTATCCAGTGAATTCAGATCCTCGCTGGGTGTTCCAGTGGACCTTCACTATTTCGTCTGTTATTTTGATCGGTAGGGAGTGTGTGAGTTTGGCTTACTTGTTTACGTTCATCTGAATGTTAGCGTGTTCACTCGTAGTACTGGGCAGCTTCGTCCTGAAGTTCAAGGTTGGATTCATACCTGGTCTATCTATCATCACTTCATGCCTACAAGTCATATATAATTAAGATTAATAAGACGGTCGGATGGGTGACTCTGCCCCAAGTCCACAACCAGACAAGGAACAGGAGATAGGGCGGAAACACACATCCTAAGTCTGTAGAATCTTAATTATATACCACCCTCGCGTATACACTTAGTAGTAATAGGTTAATCGTATTTGTCCCTAGTCTCTATTCTCGAACTTGACTTGTTGTACGAGTGGTATTCCTGGGAGATCTATTGGGGATACTTCGGGAGAGTTAGGGAAGGATATAGTACCTCTCGCATGAGTACTTCGGAGGTTTGAAACAGGAGACAATTCCGAGATTCGTATCTGGTTTGTCGTTATGAGTGAAGAGAGTTTCGTTAGTCGGTCGTTTAAGGCAAAGGATTTTTACGTGGCACAGGATATTAGTATCAGAGCATTGTTTATAGTGAACTAAGTATATCAACCTGTAACGCTGTGTTCCGAATTGACTCCTAGTCTAAGGCTGTGGCTCGAAGGTCGGTCATTATAAGGATTATGGCTTTTGGGAAGGTAAGATCTAGGCCTATTTGGGTGTGGGTGATGTATTAGAAGTGATTCGGGTGTTCGGTTCGTGTTTTGGAGCCTAGGTGTATTTTGGTAAAGTGGCAGTTTGGGCTTTTGTGGAAAATGGATTTTTGTTCTGAAGGTCTTAAGAAAGGTTTGAGTTGTTAGAAGTGTGGGGCTTCTCGTCACCTTTCTGTGGATATAAGGATCGTCGGAATCGGGCTTATAACGAAGAAGTTATTGCCTTCGGAAGTTTCGTGGTTTTCAGTCTTAGCCGAGTACGCGGGGCGTACACAAAGAGTACGCGGGGCATACTAGGGAAGAAGGTAGTACGATGGGCGTACCTTGGAGTACGTTGGGCGTACTGACCAGGATGGTCGTGAATGTTCCCCGGAGTACGCTAGGCGTACTATATGTACGTTGGGCGTACTCCAGTCAGATCAGAACTCTATTTTAGAGTCTTGGACCCTATTTAAGCTCCTTATCTCATAACTTAACCCTAATATCTTCAGCCTCCACCCCTCTAAACCCTAGAAATCGTCATATATCATCCATGGTGGCATTTTGAGCTTATGAAGTCCATTTTTGGGGTGTTTAATCCATTTTCAGGAAGATGGAGTTTGATGCAAAGATGGGAATCAAGGAGGAGCTTATGGATCTTGCTTTTAGGACTCATTCTCAGTTTGATGAAGGTATAAAGCTTTGAACTTGATCATTCATCTCTTAGATCTACCATTTTTGGGTTTTGGTTCCTTTTTGGTCCCAAGGATGAAGCTTTATGGTTCAAATTCGATTCTTAGACTTGGGGTTGCCACCCCTGATGCTATTTGAGTCCCTAAGACAGAAAGTTGCCATCTTGAAGGCCTTAATGGGTTCATGCATGAGTTAGGGTCACTTTTATGGAAGTAGAATGCCATTTTTGGAGTTTGGGTTTGTTTGGGGCATGTAAAGTCACAAAGTCAGTGACTTTATGGGTTTAGACGTTAAGTATAGCTCAGATCTGTGATTTGGACTGGTGGGATCAAGTATTAAGCATTTAATGGATTTTGGGCATGAGCTGTTTGTACGATGGGCGTACTATGTAGTACGTTGCGCGTACAGTCCATTTGCCCAGTACGTTAAGCGTACAGAAGAGGTACGTTGGGCGTACGCTCTTAGGAGGACTTGGGCCTTAGTAGACTTCGGACCTTTGGGCCCTATTGGTTTTGGGCCTGGATTTGCGGTTTGTTGGGTCTGAATGTATCTTGGGCCAATATTGGAATAGTTGGGCCTAATGGGCCTTGTGGCCCAATATAGAAATGGATTTCACATTTGTGGGCCTCGGTTTGAGCCAATCCTTGGATTAGATTGTTGTGGGCCTTCGTGGGCCAGTTAGGGACATGATTATTGACTAAGGAGAATATTGGGCTTTAGTATAAGGTCAATTAGAAAGGTCCGGGCCCAATTTGGAAAATTGGGTCATTGATGGTTTTATGGACATTATAATGTTGGGCTTTTGTTTTGGGTTTGGGCCTTAGTTTTGGATCATACTGGGTCAGGGGTAAAATGGTCATTTTACCCCATGCATGGATTAAGGATTATGGTATGGGACCCAATTGCTAATTGGGTGTATTGATTGGTAGTAACAGCTCAGGAAGCTTGTGGGGCAGCAGCTAAGGAATTCATGCGGGAAGCTTCTGCAGTGCGAGGTGAGTCTTCTCACTATATCAATGGGTCTAAGGCACCAAGGTCGGCCCATTTATTTAGTGTGATGATTATTGTGAATGTGCTATCGATATATTATGTATTATGTATGTGACCATGTGCGGGTTCCCATGGCAATTAGTTATATGCGGTATGCTAGTTGACTTTGTGGTATTTGATATGCTAGTTGTCTTTGTGATGCTTGCATGAAAGACCCCGGGAGTTTCCCGTGGCAGTGGATTGTGACAATGTGGGGGTTCCCATGACACATGGTATAAGACCCTGGAAGGTTTCCATGGCATCCCACTACGTTTATTTTGCATGATTTGTATTTGGTAGTAGAGACCCTGGGGGGTTCCCGTGGCAGTGGATTGTGACCATGTGGGGGTTCCCATGGCACATGGCATAAGACCTTGGAGGGTTTCCATGGCAACCCATATTTTTGTATGCATGGCTGATGTGATATATGTAGCTTTTATAGCTAATATGGTATGTGTTATGTGGATTGTGTGTGGGGTATGCTCTAGGGAACTCACTAAGCTTTGTGCTTACGGTTTACAGCTTTGGTTTCAGGTATCATCGATTTGGAAAAGAAGAGCTCGGATTGATCGCGGTGCACACACCTATGATTTCCGCAATAAATGATTTTGGGATGAACTCTGATAAATGTTTTACTTAATGATGATTTGAAATGTTTGAAATAAATGGTATCAATGTTTTAGCTATATTAGAAATGAAATTTTTACCCTTGATTTTTGGGTCGTTACACAACCCATATAAGATATACAACTATATATACAATGGGACTAAAATACTCTGATCAAGAATTATACTTTAATAATATAATAATATTTTTATAAAAGTATACATACATGCAAAAACATATACACAAAATAGTTCATTATTCTAACAATCATTCCTTCCAAATCAACTTAACATCCGTTACTATAAGAAGTTCTGACGTCGTCACGTGTCGATAGTGTGAGATACGTGTTGCATGCGAGGGTAAGGGCGTCGTGGACAATCTGAGGCCTAGCTTCCGAGTACGTTGGGCGTACTCCTATTTTTATATAAATGCTGTGATTTTGTTCGGACGAGAGAGTAATTTATAATTACTTTTATTTTTATTGGGAAAAAAACGTACCGTTGTTCACAGGGGTTCCGGGACAGTTTCTCCTGCGGTGATCATCAATATTCTTCCATCTTCGCCAGAGTTCCTTGTTATTGGACAATCCATCTGGAAGTGTCCAGTTTCGCCACACCTGTAACAACTGAAGAAATCCCGGAGCCCCGAAGTCCTCGAGAAAATAATCTTTTCCAGTCGAAACTCTGCCCGCGTGAAGCCCAATTTTTCATCAGAAACTCGCGGTTTCGTCAAGAAAAATCATCCCTAGAAACGAAACGCTGCCCGAATCACCACTCATCAAGTGAGTTCATACCTCTGCGTTTTTACTATTTTTCACTGTTTTAAGGGGGGGGGGGGAAATACAAGTCAAACACAAGAATATTGTGTTTACAAACAAAGGATTTCTAAATATTTTTAAATCAACTTTAAATTACTAAAACTCTTTTAAACTTATATTTTGTCAAAATCATATATATATATATATATATATATATATATATATATATATATATATATATATAGATATATAGAAGATATAAAGGGCTTAGGACTAATAATTCGCTTTATTTCCTTTTCCTTGTTTGGATGTGGGCTTAGGGTAGAGTTATTTGTCTGAATGTCGTTTCAATTTTTAATTATATATATATATATATATATATATATATATATATATATATATATATATATATGAATATAAAAGTTATTTCAATCAAATTCATTACCCTTTGTAACATGCCGAGCAAAGGGGGTACTTTCATGAGTATTACATATCAAGCAGAACACACATATAAATTATAATAGGTATAATTTATGGAACTCTCAAACTATTTTCACAAATCAGTTATACAAAGTTTAACGATATACTCTCGTACAAATACTTTACAGTCGAGTATATTAGAAAAAGGACATACTGTCAGTTCACTTATTTCAAAATGAATTTTCATCATTTTTATATACGTAATCGTCGATATGGTTTTTGTGAGACAATGTTTAGTTACTTATTCATTTTGGCAATACTATTAAAGTCCTGATGTTATAACCAGAATCTCCAGACAGAGAGCAAGACAAATGTGTATAGATCTATATGGGATTGACAATCCCGCACTCAGATTGTTCGCTACAGTTGGGCTGGTATGCCTATGAGTGACAAATGTCGTTAACAGTTTCGGCACCTACAAAGTGTCATATCATGTCATCTAGTCATAGCATGGTTATAATAACTCACAAAAAGATATGAACAAATACGATTAGTATATAATAAATTAAACCAAAGAGTACGAATACAAAGTACTAGTTTTACAATAATACGATTCACAGTATTACATATCGATTTACAATTACAGCAGGTGAAGCCAGACATAGTCACTTTTACAGGGTTTGCAAAGAGTACAATTACAGAATTTGGAAAACATAAACATTATAGAAAACATTCTTTTTATAGTTTTATTGTGAACTAAAACTATATCATACTATTTTCTAGTACAACAACACTTATACAGAACGATTTTATGGTATTAAAACTACTTTTCAGTTACAATAGAAAATATTGGATATTCTGGAACAGTAAACATACTCATGAATACTTATGCACTCACCAACTTAAATGTTGATACTCTCTTTTCAAAACATTTGTATTCTCAGGGAACCACTAGACAGGTACATCCCCGAGATTTTTGAGAAAACATAGCAGTTTAGAGTCATGTCTTCTATCTTTTGATGTATATAACTTTTTGGTGTCAATATACAATGATTGAACACACATGTAAAAACTTATACTTTATTAATGCAATGGTTGTTGTACTTTGATTACTATGATGCATGTGTTGTGATACTTAACATGAAGTCATCCACCCCCGGACATTTCCGCCGCTCCGGTTTAGGGGTGTGACAATATCAGATTTCAGATTTCATAGCATCAGATTTATCAAGCATCATAACATCAAATTTCACATTTCACATAATCAATTCTGTCAAAGAAAACACCAAAAAAATCAGAAACTTCCAATCCAAAATAAAAAACATGATGTTATTCACAAGATCAGTAATGCGAGATATCATAATTTGAATCAAAGCATCTGATTTATAGAGAATCAGATGTCAAACCTTGAAATCGATTGCAAATGTCAAACCTCGAAATCGATTGCTCCAGACATCAAATCATGAAAACAATTGCTCCAAGGCGATGGTTATAGGGGAAGACGGAAGCGGCGATAGCTATGGTGGAAGACGCAGCAACTATGGGAGGGGGTTATAGGTGTGGTGTCAGCGACGATGGGAGGAAAAAACAGGGTTCTTAAATCAATTACATAAAATCGATTTTGAGAAAAAAAATCTTACCTGATGTTGTTGTCTCCGAGTTTTGACGAAGCTAGGGGCAGTGATTGGACCAGAAGGCATATGGTGGAGGCGGAAGGTGTGCACATCGAGATAACAAGGTCGAGGCGGAGGTCTATACGTGAATAGAAGGAACGGTGGGTGAAAAAGGAACAAGGTCTCTTATTTTTTTCAGACTTCACTCTATATCTCAAATATTAAGAGATCTTTAAAAAATTAAGAGACAAAAAATAAGAAGCTACCAAACGGTCTATATCTGAATTTTTAAGATGTTACCTCTTAATTTTTCAATTAAGATGTAAACAAAAAGGGCCTTAATTTCATAAATAGCTAAACTCCTATTTTTATGTTTTCCTAAACATTATTGTCCTCAAATTAAACAAATTATTTATTTTTCTATCAAAATATCATTAAAATATTTGTATTTTGTTTAAAGTGATTATATTTTGTGAATACAAAGTTTTAATTGCTTATTTCTAAGGCTTGTGGGTAATGGCGTGGCATGGGCATGGCAAAGTTGAGATGACACCTAGGTTGAGATGACACCTAGGTGACATGACATACAATATGGCTTATGCTAGCAAATCGGAGGTGGCGTCTAAATGGCATGTCATATAATATGACAAGACAAGATAAAACGTTCAAATGGCATTGGAATTTACTACTCTCTCTTCTCTTTCTTCCACTTTATCTCTTCTCATCTCTTTCTTGTTACATTAACACTAGTTACATTCAAACCACTTGACTTTTCTATTAAACTATATATTATGGATGCTTTTAGTTTTAATATCTTAAATAAACATAGACACCACTCCAAGATGACAAGTAATATGTCAAAAAATAAACATAGACACCACGCCAAGATGACAAGTAATATGTCAAAAATTGGTATTCAAAGTATTAAATTTGACCATAATTATATTGGATTTTAATGAATATAAAGATGATGTTTAATTCTTTAAATAAAATAATAAAACATTTTATTTTTTAAATAAATGTTATAAATTATGTTTTGTAATATTTTTTTAAATATGTTTTATTGTGGCGTTTAATGTTTTTATGAAAATTAAATTATATGAAAAAATGAGAGTTTTAGAAGATGATGATTGTAATACAAACGGTATTCTTTAAGCAACCATGGTCATCATGGACGGACCGACACACACACACCTTGGCCCCCTACGTCACAAAATTACGCATAATACAAACTGTCAAACTCATTATTCCACTTCACTCGGTGGCATTCCATTAATCCATTCTCTTCTTCATCTGTTTTCTGATAGAACCATGACGTCACCTAACTTTCTTCTTCTCTTACTTGTCCAGACATTGATGATCGGATTACGTGCTGACCTCCCCGGCACGTGGGAACTACTAGTAGCCAACGCCGGCATAGCCACCATGCATACCGCCGTCACCCGCTTCAACACCGTCGTTCTCCTTGACCGAACCAACATCGGCCCTACAAGGAAAATGCTCCGTCCAGGCCACTGCCGTATAGACCCACAAGATCCACTTCTGAAACGCGACTGCTATGCTCATTCCGCCCTCTTTGACCCTGCTACTGGACTAATTCGACCCTTGATGATCCTCACCGACACTTGGTGTTCCTCCGGTCAGTTTCTCCCCGACGGCACTCTCCTCCAAACCGGCGGCGATCGTGACGGGGTCAAGAAAATACGCAAGTTCATCCCGTGTGAGAAAACATCGTTTTGTGATTGGGAAGAACTCGAGGAGGTTGAATTAGCACAAGGTAGATGGTATTCAACCAACCAAATACTTCCCGACGGGTCGGTGATCATCGTTGGTGGTCGCGCCACCGCTAGTATTGAATTTTTTCCTTCACGACACGGTGGCGGTGCTGTGAATTTTCCGTTTCTTGCTGAAGCAGAGGATACACAAATGGACAATCTTTACCCCTATGTTCATCTGCTCCCCAATGGTCACTTATTCGTATTTGCCAAGAACAGAGCTGTATTATACGACTATACTAATAACAAAGTATTGAAACAATACCCAAAATTGGACGGCGGCCCACGTAATTATCCGTCGGCGGGTTCATCGGCGATGCTCGCTTTGAGAGGGGATCACTCCTCTGCAACCATCGTCGTTTGTGGCGGAGCACAATTTGGAGCATTCATTGAGAGGAACACTGATACACCGGCTCATGGTAGCTGCGGTCGAATCGAGGCTACTGAATTAACCGCTGTTTGGGAAATGGAAGACATGCCATTTGGTCGGATTATGGGTGATATGGTGCTGCTTCCGACTGGTGATGTTTTGATTATAAATGGAGCAGAAGCTGGAACTCAAGGATTTGAAATGGCATCCCAACCATGTTTATATCCACTTTTGTACGGACCAGATGAACCAGTGGGTCTCCGATTCATGACTTTAAACCCAGGTTCAGTGCCTAGAATGTATCATTCCACTGCTAATTTGCTTCCCGACGGTAGAATTTTGATCGCCGGTAGCAATCCACATTATTTCTACAAGTTCGAGGCCGAATTTCCTACAGAATTGAGAATAGAAGCTTTTTCGCCGGAATATTTGTTGGCGGAGAAGGCGAACATTCGGCCTACAATCCTTGAGTTACCTGAGAAGATACACTACGGAGGTGGTTTTGATGTGGTGGTGACGACGGAGCTTCCGGTGGTGGGGATAATTGAGGTAAATATTGCAAGTGCGCCTTTTGCGACTCATTCATTCTCACAGGGTCAGAGGCTGGTGAAATTGGCCGTTTCAAGTGCAGTGCCGGATGCAGTGGGGTCTTATAGGATTTCATGTACGGCGCCACCGGACGGGAGGGTAGCGCCGCCGGGATATTATATGGTGTTTGCTGTAAATACAGGTGTTCCGAGTGTTGCAAAATGGGTGAAGCTGCTTTAGCAATTTACAATTAAGATCTCTTACAATTAATTTATAAATGTAGATAAATTATTAATTTCAATTTTATGTTCATTGGAGCATCAACAATCGTATAGACCAGGTACTTCAAAATTTTATGTGTGGCGTGGTTAGATTTGATGTAATCATTTCGGGTGTTAGATTAATGATCAACGTTAAATATGGACAATGGTTCATAGAAATAGGATACTTTATTTTTGTTAGGATTAAGTTTTTTTCTAAAGATTTATCATCATTAGGAATATATCTCCTAATTAAATAAAATCTTTAGAATATATATTATCTCTTAAAATTAAATGATTCATATCTAAATTAAGAGTTCGTAGTAGAATTATGGAGAGTTGTATTTTATCAATAAATCTGTCTTGTAGATTTCTCTTATTCTGTCCGTGTTGATTATAATTAGTCATTCAACCATAAACTTATGGTTTGGCCATCATAGTCCATGAGTGTAAACTATTAGAAAGTAATTGACTCATTGGACTGATTCTTGAATCAATAACCATGCCAAGTTCTTATTATTTGGACAGAACTTTCGTTTGTGTTTTATGAAGCTCACTATGATAAAATTGAACTTACTTTTTATCGTTGGAAACAACAAGAGAAAGTAACAAACATTATGAGAATATCTTTTATCTAATCATGTATATATGCATCACAAAAAGCATACTTTAGGATCATAGAAACTTACATGCAATGAAGAGTCACTAGAACCGTGGACTTGCGATAACCAATAAAGGGGACTTCCTTTGAACTGTAATCCCATTTGACTCAGTCATGTCCAAATCCTTCTCTTGAACTCCATTTGGTAATGCCAAATCGAACTTGTATACAACATTTGCTAATGCAAGCTCAATGATAGGTACAACAAACTGAACACCAGGGCATCCTCTACGTCCACCTCCAAATGGAAGCCATTCAAAATGAAGCCCTTTATACTCGATATTATTGTTCAAGAACCTCTCCGGCCTAAACTCCTCTGCTTCTTCCCACAACACAGGATCTCTGGCAATTGCCCAAGCATTGATAAGCACTTGTGTTCGTGCTGGAATGTCGTACCCCATGAGATTGACTTCTTGTGTTGATTCATGAGAAACAAGAAGTGGGAGTGGAGTATGCAATCTCAAGGACTCTTTTATGACAGCTTTAAGGTATTTCATTTTCTCCAAATCCTCCTCATGAATCATGGATCTTCCTTGTGCTATTTCTGTTGCTTCTTGCTGCAACTTCTTCATTACTTTTGGGTGTCTTATCAGCTCACTGATCACCCAATCTAAGCTTGTGTATATGGTATCAATTCCAGCAACCAATACATCCTACAAACAACAGAATCTTTATGTTGGACTTAAATCATATAAGATTATATATGTATAATGATAGCTATGTTAAAAGAAGAAAAAATGGAGGAATTAAACATACTAAGATGATAGCTTTAAGGGTATCTGTGTCAAGGATGAAGCCGGATGTGTTATTTATTTGAATATCCCTTAGGATATCAACAAAGTTTTGGCTTTCCTCATCGTCAAAAGCCTCTCCTCTTTTCTGATTTAGATGTTCTTCAAGGACGCCTTCAAGAAAATCATCGAACTCTTTAACAACTTTATGTGCTCTTCCCTTTAAACGATCTATCCACGACAACCATGGAATATAACTGCCGACACAGAAAACACCCAGAATATCAACAAACCTCTTTAACAACTCTCTAAAGCCTAATCTGTGATACGTCTTCCCGAAGGCCACCTTACAAATTATGTTATTTACAACTGAAGCAAGCATCGCACTCAAATCAACCGAAGAACCATAGCTTCCTCCAAGCGCACCAATCATAAGTCCGATCTCTTCTTCTCTCACTACTCGGAATGACTTGACCCGTGCATTACTTAGAAGATGGAGTACTAGAATGCTCTTTAACCGCCTCCATTGTTCCCCGTAGGGAGAAAATGCTATGTCCTTAGAGCCATAGAATAGTATGTTAGGGATTGCTATGTCCTTAGAGCCATAGATTGGAAATCTTTGGTACTAATATGGACATAGACATTTATACTAACTTTGTGATACTAACTTATAACCACTAACCCAAATTCATAAAAATAATTGCACTTTTGTATACATTTATATTTAATAAAATTTTGTTGGTGAGAAATAGTATCCATGCGCTATTAGGCCAAGGGTGTGAGCTATAACCTCCCATCATTTTTTCCTTGTCAACTTTCTCCTCACCCTTCCTTACCGTTAGGAAATCATTATATATCATTCCCCTCAAAATATACAACAATAAGATGTACCGTATAATAGTGTGGAACTGAAAAGAAAAGGAAAAAAAAAAAAAGGTGATGCAGTGGATTGTTCTCCTGCGTGGGTCATCGCACACCACTGTGGTGTTACCCGCACCTATTACCTGCCACCTCAGTCCACTGGATCGATGCGATGGATGTGCACCTTACAAACTTAAAAAATAACGCTTGTAAAATAATGCATGACAGAAGCTCTTGCTTCTTTATGTTGAGCCACCTGCATACATTCATATTCTAAGAGATTATCTCATTGATGTTGTGAATTTTCTCGAACCTGTGGACAAATCGACTACAATAAATAATCGATAACTTCAAGATCGAAGTATAAAACCCAAATATCACGATAGCGATTCAACGGAATATAAAACTATTTGAATAATCAACCAAGAATAAATCGAACGATAAAAAGAAAAAACACGCGATATTTACGTGGAAACCCAAATCGGGAAAAACCACGGGCGGAGGAAGCCGAGAACCAATTTACTATAATATTCAGTGTTTACAGAGATAGAGGAAAGAAAAACAAATATATCAAATATATATTTGTATGAATATGAGAGAAAAATGAAGATGTAATTTGAGGTGTGTTGTTTTTATTTAATAAGCTTGGTTTCATTTCCTTTTATAGGCAAATGAATGTATGAATTCAATTGTCTATTACCATCCAAGCTTGACAAACATGCTACCATCCATTCTTGACAAACATGCTACCACCCATTCTTGACAAATTAAAACCACATGTGTAGAATGGTATTCTAGAAATCATCAAATGTTGAAGTTTGAAGGAAACTTCCACAATCTCCACCTTGACTTCAAACGAGACAGGATGAAAAAACTTTAACTTGCACAATGATCATGCAAAACAGTTTATCAACAGCTCATCATACTCCAAATCTCTATAAGAATCTGCAAACACCATATGAGAAAAAATTGATTTCGAAAAGTAAATATACTTCCTCCACCACGAGCCTATCAGGCTCAAATGCGATCTGAAACACCCACCAAATCCAAACATGCTTTGAATTTGGCTATTGGAAGACTTTTAGTGAACATATCAGCAGGATTATCATTGGTGATGATCTTGTTTACTGTAATATCGCCTTTAGCAATAACATCTCTGATGAAGTGATAACGAACATCAATATGCTTCGTTCGATCATGGAACATTTGATCCTTCGTCAGAAATATTGCACTTTGATTGTCACAAAAAACAGTGTTAACAGATAACTTGTTTGAAAGCTCACCTATCAACCGTTTCAACCAGAGGGCTTCCTTCACTGCTTCCGTAGCAGCCATGTATTCGGCTTCAGTGGTGGATAACGCTACAGTAGATTGTAACTGCGCTTTCCAGCTAACTGCGCAATCACCCAAAGTAAACACGTACCCTGTAATCGATCGTCTTTTATCCAAGTCCTTTGCATAATCGGAATCCACATAACCAAGTACTCCATTATCGGTTTTTCCAAACCGCAGACATAAAGAGGAAGTACCTCGCAAGTAGCGAAAAATCCATTTAACAGCAACCCAATGCTCCTTTCCTGGATTCGCCATGTATCTGCTCACCATGCTTACCGCATATGACAAATCTGGACGTGTACAAATCATAGCATACATAAGAGATCCTACAGCGCTGGAGTATGGTACCTTTACCATGTATGTTATATCTTCTTCGGTAGTAGGACTTAAGGCGGATGATAGCTTGAAGTGGGCTGCGAAAGGAGTGCTGACTTCTTTTGCGTCATGCATATTGAAACGGTGCAGAACCTTCTCAATGTAGCTTTGTTGAGAAAGGTATAGAGTTCTTGCACTACGGTCTCGCACTATTTCCATTCCTAGAATTTTCTTGGCAGCACCCAAGTCCTTCATATCGAACTCATCATTTAACTGGTCTTTTATCTTTTGAATCTCCTTTATATTCTTCGCTGCAATTAACATGTCATCCACGTATAAAAGTAGATAGACCATTGAACCATCGTCACACTTTTTGTAGTAAACGCAGCTGTCGTAGGTGCACCTTTTCAGCTTGTGACTGGTCATAAATGAGTCAAACCTTTTATACCATTGTCGAGGAGATTGCTTGAGGCCATAAAGAGACTTCTTCAATTTGCACACGTAGCTTTCCTTGCCAGGAGCTACAAAACCTTCAGGTTGTTGCATATATATCTCTTCCTCAAGCACACCATTTAAGAATGATGTAGTAACATCAAGTTGCTCTAATTCATAATCATGAGAGGCAACTAATCCCAACAAGACACGTATTGACGTGTGTTTCACAACCGGAGAGAAAATGTCGGTATAATCGATACTTGGGATTTGATTGTAGCCTTTGGCTACCAAACGAGCTTTATATCTTGGTTTGTCACCAGGGTGGATAGCCTCCTTCAACTTGTAGACCCATTTGCACTTAACTGTCTTCTTACCCTTTGGAGCTGGAACGAGATCCCATGTGCCATTTTTCTGAAGAGATTCCATCTCCTCGTGCATGGCAACCATCCACTTATTAGAATGTTTGGATTGAATGGCCTCGTTGTAGCTTGTGGGCTCCAGAACAGACTCAACTTCATTGGCAACTGTAAGTGCATAAGCGACATAATTGGCTTGAACATATCTCTTTGGAGGTACAATCTGTCTGCGAGGTCTATCTCTTGCAATGGAGGGACTGTGAGGTTGGCTTGGAGCTTCGGCTGGCTCATGAGAAGAGGAATGTTGATTATTCGAGGGTTGAGAAACCTCGACACCTTCATGAGACTGGTCCTCGAAAGATGAATTTAAAGGAAACTCCACCTCCACTCGAACTTTGTCTTTTTCCGAATTTTCATTTTCTCTGGTCTGAATGTTGGAGACAGGATGAAGCATGGCTTTTTCATCGAAGGTCACATCTTTAGATGTCAAAACCTTGCTTACCTCCGGGCTCCATAATTTCAACCCTTTAACACCTGTCGGATATCCGAGAAAGACGCATTTAATTGCCCTCGGTTCCAATTTACCGTTATCAACTCGGGCATATGCTGGACATCCAAATGGAATCAATTTCGTGTAATCAGCAGGTTGGCCGGACCAAAGCTCAAATGGGGTCTTCTTTTGAATAGCACGAGAAGGGGAACAATTGATAATGTAGCATGCGGTTGAAGCGGCCTCGGCCCAAAAAGACTTCGGCAACTTCGAATGAGATAGCATGCATCGGACCTTCTCCATGATGGTGCGGTTCATACGTTCCGCTACGCCGTTCTGCTGTGGTGTATGAACTACGGTGCGATGCCTCGTAATTCCTTCCCTACGGCAATAGGAGTTGAATTCTTCAGAACAAAATTCCAGTCCATTATCAGTACGAAGGTATTTCACTTCAAAACCTGATTGCTTTTCAACCAATACTTTCCAATCTCTAGAAGTTTGGAATACTTCTCCCTTTGACTTCAAGAAGAACGACCATACCTTTCTTGAGAAATCGTCAATGATCGTGAGCATATAAGAGGCTCCACCTTTCGATGTAACCTTCGCTGGTCCCCATAAATCAGAGTGTATGTAGTCAAGTGGCCCTTTCGTCGTATGTTTGCCACCGATAAAACTCACTCGCTTCTGCTTTCCAAATACACAATCTTCACAGAATTTAAGTTCGATTGATTTGTGCTCCCCGAGCAACCCCCTTCGACTTAGTTCATTCATACCATGGTATGACATGTGAGCGAGCCTGAGGTGCCATAGACGAGAGCGATCAGCGTTGGAGAGGGATTTAGAACATACCGAGACTTCGCCGGAGATAACTTGCCCATCCATAATGTAAAGGTTTGCGGATTTTCTAACTCCTCGGATGACCACAGAACCTTCCTTGAAAATATGGAGTTTCCCGTCTTTGCCAACAAACTCGTAACCTTTCTTCTCGAAAGTACCGAGACTTAGTAAATTTCGCCTAAGACCGGATACGTGCTTCACATCTTGAATCGTTCGAACAACGCCATCGAACATGCGGAACCTGAGTGTACCCCGTCCAATAATACGACACGAAGTGTCGTTACCCATTAGAACGTGGCCTTCGTTAACCTTTTCATATGAATGAAAAACGCTTCGGTTGGAGCTCATATGAAAAGTACACGCTGAATCAAGTACCCACTCACTCGTGGTCATTAAACCGTAGTCTGAAACGGATAGAAGCTCGCCATCGGAACCAGTTTCGGCAACATCGGCTTCAACGGTGTTATTGGTTGTTTTTCCCTTTGCGACTGCCTTTGCTTTCTCCTTGTTCTTTAACTTGAAACATTCATCGATCAGATGTCCCTTCTTGTGGCAATAATTGCAATACTTGCGATTGGCTTTGGACTTAGATCTAGATCGGTTTTGTGAAGAGCTACCTCTCTCGTTAGGTCTCCCTCTGATGTTGAGACCTTCGGCTTTAGAATCGCTGCTACTGTTCCCAACTATCTGCTTCATCTTTTCCTTTGAATCAAGAGCAGTCATTACCTCGTCAAGGACAAGAGTGTCCCGAGAATAGATAATGGTGTCACGAAAGTGATCGTAGGAGTCTGGGAGAGAAGATAATAAAAATAACGCCAAGTCTTCATCTTCGTATTTGACGTCCATATTCTCCAGATTTCCTACAAGCTCTTTAAAGGTAGAGAGGTGATCAGACAAAGAACTACCTTCACCCATCTTTAGGTTAAAAAGTCGTTGCTTCAAGTGTAGCTTGTTGGGCAAGCTTTTCGTCATAAGTAGCTGCTCGAGTTTTAGCCAGAGAGCTGCTGCGGATGTCTCTTTCAACACATCTTGGAGAACGTCGTTAGAAAGATGCAGACGGATCTGCGACGACGCCTTCAGATCTTTCATCTCCTTTTCCTCAGTCGACCAAGTTGCCGGCATTTTCTCCATTCCTAATAGTGCTTTGTGGAGATCCATTTGGATCAACACATATTTCATCTTTACTTGCCAGAGAGGGAATCTTGTGTTTCTGTCAAGTAAAGGAATATCGTACTTCACCGATGACATGGTTGAAAATAGTTTTTTTTTACGAATCGTTATCGGAAAACCCGGATAGCTCTGATACCAATTGTGGACAAATCGACTACAATAAATAATCGATAACTTCAAGATCGAAGTATAAAACCCAAATATCACGATAGCGATTCAACGGAATATAAAACTATTTGAATAATCAACCAAGAATAAATCGAACGATAAAAAGAAAAAACACGCGATATTTACGTGGAAACCCAAATCGGGAAAAACCACGGGCGGAGGAAGCCGAGAACCAATTTACTATAATATTCAGTGTTTACAGAGATAGAGGAAAGAAAAACAAATATATCAAATATATATTTGTATGAATATGAGAGAAAAATGAAGATGTAATTTGAGGTGTGTTGTTTTTATTTAATAAGCTTGGTTTCATTTCCTTTTATAGGCAAATGAATGTATGAATTCAATTGTCTATTACCATCCAAGCTTGACAAACATGCTACCATCCATTCTTGACAAACATGCTACCACCCATTCTTGACAAATTAAAACCACATGTGTAAAATGGTATTCTAGAAATCATCAAATGTTGAAGTTTGAAGGAAACTTCCACAGAACCCCCATGCCTAATTATCATATTTTAATTGGTACATTATCCAAGTAAATGTCTATTTAATTAAAAGTTTATTTTAAAATATGTTTGTAAAGGAATCAATTGCAAGTTCGACTTCGTTAGTATGTCGAAGTTTGTAAAGGAATCACTTAAAAGTTTAAAGATCTCGTAGTTTGTAATCGTATATTCCGATCATGATTATTTTAGCCTTAGCCACTGTCCCATATATATAATTGGGAAATTAACATCTATCTAGCTTATTTTAACGGCTGAAAATATATTAGAAACAAAGTAGCGACAAACTAGAGAGGGTGCCTTTTTGAACTTTCATATTTAGGGATTAAAAAAAAACCAAAAAACAAAAACAAAAAGGGCAAATGTCATATTAGCCCATCGAACTTTTCGCGTTTTTTTTAAAAGGTCATTAAACTATTTTTTTTGCACGTTAAAGGAATATACTTTCATTTGACCGTTTAATTACATTCTTTTACCGATTGTAAAAGGTTTATCCCATATTTTCGTGACATGTGGCACCACCGTGGAATATTACTGTTGTAATTTTGGTCACCAAGAATTGTCAAGTCATCGTTAATGGTCCCCCTTATAAATCCGTCCTCCCCTAAATTCGTCTTCCCCACCACTTTGTTACCCTAATCCGTAACCTTCACATAATACCACCAACTTCGTTTTTTCCCACCTATAAGTCAAGGAGATGTCCTCAGAACAAAGCTTCTCTTATGGTGGTTTCAGAGCTTCGGAACTAGACTTACCAACTGATTCCGAACTTCACGCCATGGAAATCCAAGTGCAGATGGAGGAATTGAGAGATGAGGTACGACAACAGCTTGGCGATTTTAGGGAGGAGATACGCTACTTGAAAATGATAGTGAGCATGATGGGTGTTGTTGGAGTTGCAGAGATGTCGTTGATCGGGGTTCGTGTTTGCGTCGACTGCAGTGGATGGGGATTTTGGTGGGTGTAGTTTAGTTCGTAGCTAGCACGATGTCGATTAGTCTCTTTTGGGTTATCAGGGTTGTCGAAGGTTGTTTCTTTTTGTCTAATTTCGTCATCTGCTAGTATTATATGTATGTATTAGGTTATGTGTTGTTGGTTATTTTGACTAGTGGTGCCCATTGACGATGTATTGGTTTTTAGAACCAAATTTTTGGGGGTTTTTGGTAAGACAATAACCTCAGTTGTAATGGATGAATGAAATGAAATGTAGTTCCTATTATAACCATTGTTTTGCTTTGCGTATGATGTTATGCTTTGTAATGAAATGTGCCCATGTGCTACCACATTGTTATGTGGAAGTATATTGTTATATGATTGTTATTTGTTATGTCGAATTACCTTGGAAGTACAATTATAAACAAACATTCATGTTATGTTTTAAACTAAAGAAACTAACATTGATGTTTCAAACGAATAACAAACAGCATACATCCATGCATTCATTAATGTCATAACTTGGTGTTTTAAAGACACGTTAACATACTAAACAAGACCATAACATCAAGACACATTTAATAAAGACCTTACATTGTAACTAACATACTCCAAAAACAAAACAGCTTTAATCCAAGTCCATTGGTTTGCTTGATGTATCACCTTCACCGTTTTTGTCTGCAATCTTTTTTGCCAACTTTTTCTTTAGTATCCTCTCTGACTTTTTCCTTAATTTCAATGTACCTACTTCTTTACCATTCTTCTTAGTCACACCACTTGTTGACCCACATTCACCTTCTCCCGTTTTGAAACCAATTCCACTTCCAGTATCACCTTCACCCTTTCCTTTTTCCCCCTTTGCCCTTTGCCTTTGACCCTTCCCTTTCTTTAATGCACTAGTTTCACCTTCACCTTCTGCCTTCCTTTTTTTGACCTGACTTTTTTGGGCCTTTGACACTTCGTCACAGGTTGACTTATTGTGGCCTGATTTCTTACAAACACCATAGACCATCTTTTTCCCTGCCTTGGATACTCTGTGTGATCCACTAACCTCAGTATTGTCCCTCTTTCTCTTAGTAATGGGTCTCCATGACATCTTCCTTTTCAAAGGTGGCAAAGGTGGTATGTAGTCTGTTGGGGGCCACATTGCACTCCCATTCATGTTTCCTATTGAGTACTTGTAGATGTTCATATATATGCAAGCACGATATAAAGGATCAACAAATGCCTCTACAACTCTATTTACATAACTAATGGCTGCCACTGAGTGTACACACCCATACCCATTCATTTGCCAAATCCTACAAGTACATGTTTTCTTTTCCAAATCAACTCCATAAGACTCTCCTAAGTTTCTTGTTTCAAATGTATTCAGGCCACTAGGAAGCACTTGCCAGTACCTACAAATAATCACAGTTAGCATGGGTAATAAAGTACATTGGTTGGATATTCAATTGATTTATGGTGAATATTTAAGTACCTTTGTTGGATCTTCAATTCATTTATGGCAAGCATTATGTTTGGACATACATCAAAGTGTCCCCATCCACTTCCTTTCTGCCTTAAACTACACATCCTATGCATCACATATAGTCTAATATCCTCCAACATTGAAATAATTGGCTTCTTCCTAGAATCCAATATAACATTGTTAAAGCTTTCAGACAACCCATTCTCACCTGCATCACACCCCCTTCCTATTTGAAAAAAATGCTCTTCACCATGATTTTGGATTCCTTCCCATAAGATGCACATAAGCAGCAGGGCTAATCATTTGAATCTCTTTCATTGCAGAATTGAAAAGAGGTTCAGTTGAGGCCTTACAAGCCTTCCAAAATAATTTCTCATATTGAGCCCCAGGGAATTTCTTCTTGAAATTGGAAAGAACATGCCTGGCACATTGCTTATGTTCTATCTCTGGAAATAAATCTTTAACTGCTTCAATTATCCCCTGTATTTACATCATCATAATATTCAGAAGTATATCACATTTGAAAGAAATTAGGTATGGCATTATAAAGTAGAAACATACCTTATGTTGATCTGACATCAATGTATTACCAAACCCCCTTTCAAGATGCAGATCTTCTTGCAAGTTTTCTAAGAACCATTTACAGTTGTCTTTATTTTCAACACAAACTACAGCCCAAGCTATTGGGTATATATGATTGTTACCATCCCTACCTGTTGGATTGGTGTCTAAGTCCATAACTATAATTGGTATGTACTTGACCCGACTCGGCATGGTCCATTTGGGTTGCATGGCATCAGAACATTTGGATAGACCGTTTATGAGGAAAATATATTTTGTGACATATTAATATTTTATAAGTTCTAATATATTAATATGAAATCATGTTATTTAATTAGTATTGATCAATAATTAATTTGGACTTAATTTAGTGATCAAAAAGAGACTAATTAAATATATGGGGATTGATTGTGTAAATCATTCATTCTTATATATGTGGGCTTATGATCCAAGATTCCTTTATGTTGGGTTTAACCCATGTGGTGATCCATGGATACTCCATGGAGGTTAAAACCCATGGAGCATAAGGAATGGGTAAAGTCATGAGTTACATGGTGTAACCCTAATAGCCACACTATATAAGAACCCCTTTAGTTCAAGAAATTGGCACTAGTGATACATATTTTGAGGGCTAGCCGATTTGAACATGTATGTCTTCTTCTCATGGTTATTCCAAGAGTTCATGATGTTGTGTGAACCATTTGAGGTGTCACACTTGGGGCACTAGGCTCTCAAGCTTCATGGAGTCAAGCAACAACAACAAGGTATGTATTCTATCTATTTTAGTATCCTAGTATCAATGTTTTGGTATGCTAGTTAGGATAATACCTTGGATAATCATATTTGCATGTATAATAGAGAAAACATAGATCCAAGGTATTTAGGGTTGCATGTACACTTAGGAGTGTTAGAATGCTCAAAACCCATCAGTGGTATCAGAGCTTAGGCTTGTTTTCAATTATACTTGATGCAAATTGCTGAAAAATGCTGAAAAAGTCGAATTTCGGGCATTATGGGCACTGGACTCGCCGAGTCCACTGATGAACTTGCCGAGTCCATGAAGAAAATCATCTTACTCGGCGAGTAGGTTGATACACTCGACGAGTAGGAGCCCCTGACAGCATATCTTCGAGTTTTTTGGCTAGAAATAGACTAGGAACATTACCATAAGCTGTTTTTGAACCTATAATCCTGTTTTTGATGTGGTAATGTTCATACTAATCCAATTTCAAAGATAATTGTCAATAGATTCATGTTTTGTATTAGTTTAGTGATTAGGCTAATTACATGAAAAAGTTTGATTAAATTATCTTGTTCTTATGAGTTGCTTAGATTAATAGAAAAGTTAATTGATTATGTGTTTTCAATCCATTTTAATCTAAGAGTTGATTCTAAAATGTGGTTTTGTAACTTGTCCTCAAGTTATATGAAAAGTCACATTTAAGTTTCATAAAACTCATAAAAGTTGGTAATGGTTACAAAAATGAAGAGTCTTGTCCTCAAGTTATGGAGGTTCAAGAGTCACTTCATTAAGTAATAAAATGTGTAACCTTAATTAATTCCATAAATTACAAAATAAAGAAAAGTTACATTCTTTTATTAGTTTAAAGTCTTCCATAACTTGTCCACAAGTTATGGAACTTGAAGAGTTTTTTTTTAATTAAAACTACTTTAAACACATAAGTTATGGAATTAATTAGTTTTGAATAGTTTCAAAACTTGCCCTCAAGTTTTGGAATTTGAAAAGTTTTCTCTTATGAATACTTTAATTCCAAGTTAGCCCTTAGAATTTTAAAAGTTAAAATTCAAACCCTTATACTATTATTATAATTTTAATTATATAGATATGTATAAGATAAAGTCAATCTTACCGTTAGTAGGCCTCATTCACGAAGCCGGTCTATAAGGGGGGGTATAAGGTTACTGCCTATAAAATGGCAGTTTAATGGGTGTCCACTCTCACCCACCGCTTCCTTGACTGGTGGAGGGTCGTTAGCCGAACGGGTAGGAAATGACTATAATTCTCCCTTCATTAAAAGTATTAATGATAAATACTAAGTAACTAAACACTTGTACATTCCCAATCTTAGTTACTTAGGAAAATGTGAAAAGGTGCTAACCCATGAAATTACACTTTGTACCTTACCAAGTCATTAGTGGAGCGTGTGTGGTTAACCGGCACACTAATAAGGACTAGTAAGAGTGGCAAAGGGTAACTTGACTCTATTATAGATCGGTGGAGCGTGTGTGGTTAACCGGCACATCGATTAGGTGATAAAGTTAAGGGTACCAAGTCAATTTGCATGGTTATTCACACCTTGTTTGTGATCCTCGGCATCCCAGTCACAAACTTGAGAGGGCACAATCGAGATTCAAACATGCCATTGAAAGTTCAATGTATCTCAAAAGATCTAGGAGTTTCAAATCCAATTAAAACTTAATTATATTTCGTTTTTCATGGTGGAAATTGGTAAATCGTCATTTACCTACCTTCAACTATTTTATAACTTGGATTACGACATCCCTCTTCCAGTTATAAATAGGTTGTTGGGTCCTAGCCTTAATATTTCATATTGGGTGTTATATTAAGGACTTTAAATCAACTCTCTTGAATATCTCCCAAAAGATGCTCTTCCCAAATCTCTTGAAACAAGCTTTCCTAAATGAAGATGATGTCCCATGGAAATCATACTTCTTTCACCTCCTCCAATTATTCTCCTTAACCCACAAGTTCCTGAAAAGTTTAAGGTCACTCAAGCCCTATTGGCAAGCAAAGGTCTATATGTGATCACATCTTGGAGATGTAGTCAGATATTGACAAGCCGGGAGAGTTGGGTGTCAAAGTCTTGAGAAAGTTGGTGACTCAACTATTTTCTAAGTCACATAGTGAGTTCCTTTGGGACTCCTATGAAACAGACTATGACAAGACCCTTAATGATCTTATCTATTTGCTAAGATCAACTTCCTAAAACTTTATGGACATTGACAATGATGACATTGGATATCCAGTAAAGCTCTCTCTTCCCAATGGAAAGGGATCGGCCACAGTCAACTCGGTTGACCAAATGGTAAAGAGAAAGGCTAAGTCTGAGATAGTCCCATTATCAAGGGTCCATTGCCAAAGAAAGGGGCATTAGTTGCAAAGCTGCCAAATTTACCTAAGGATGTTAAAGTCAATAAGTTTGACTCTACTTCAGGTAAAGTCCACTATCTAACTCTACTAAGTTTCTATTCTGAGATTCTTGATACATGATGTGACTGGGTCACATGTTGATGTTTTAAGAATCAAAGAAAAAAGTGAAGAAACTTAAAGAAAGATTATGCTGAATCTGATCGCGTAGATGGATTTCTATCGCATAGTTTGAAGATCGGATTCTTAAGCTACATCTTAGGAGTTATGATATATTGCATAGGATTAGATAACAACAAAGTTTTCATGTGCTTTTGCATTGTAAGGATAGTTTTTCCGCAAAGTTTTAAAATAAAAGAAATTTTTTTTTATTTTATTTATTTTAAAATATCCTTACAATGACATTTGTGAAAACTTTTGTTGCTTATAAGATTCCATTAAGAGCAAGAGTGGAAATATGAATTTGATTCTTTCATTTGTGGTAGTGTCTAAATTTACCAAATAAGGAAAGATTCTCATCACCTAAGTTTCAGTTGGATAGAAACTTGGAATCATGCAAGTTGTATAGCATGATGAATAAGAACTTTCAAGCATTGGAAAAATTAAGACTAAGTACTTGTTCACATGGATGTGTGAGTCAAGTAAAGGATCGAGTACACATTCTTGTGCACTGATCAAGCCCACCACAAATAATCGTTAAGACTATTCGTCATTATTTACTAAAATTCAGTAAATATGGTTATACTTACAAGCTTAAGTGTAATTCTGAGACATTGGAAAAGGTTTCAATGTATGGCAGAGCAAATAAGAAGAATCAACTTAGGCAGAAAGATAAAAGTTTCTCAAATCTGAAAAGATGGGAGAGTACTTTAGTATCATGTTATATAATCATCTTAATGATTAAGAGACCTTATCACAATTCATCCTCTAAGTGCATTCTGGTAGCTAAGAAGAGGAGCTATGAATTGTTGAAGTGGTTAAATCAAGAAGATGATTTATACTTCGTTCCAAAAATAATTCTTAGAGTTATACTCTAAGATTGTAACTTGAGTGACATGTCTTGAAGAAGGTTTAAAACACTTGTCAAATGTAAGAGTAAAAGTTTTCTACTCTTGTACATTTGAAATTGGTAAGTTGTGATGTTTTGGATAAAACAAAGACCAACTAAGGCCAATTGTGTGAAGTGTTTGTCTTGATTAGAATCCACACTATCTCTTGAATATCTGACAAGAAAGTATTATATGTCAAGAGGACAGTGGGAGTCTTCAAGGTCTTGAAAGTCTCAAGAACTAATCAAGAATAAAACCTGAAGTTCTTCACTAGCACACGACTTGAGGTTTATAACCTATCGTGTCGACATGTCTGTACCTATTCAAGTTGGCTTTGCATAGGAGTTCTGAGAGTTCTCAATTGGTTGCACAGCTACTTGGAAGCAATGGCAGGCCCTTGAGCTGCCAAATGGCAAGAATTTAAGATTGTACAAGTTTAATCCATATAAGTGTGGATTTGTCAGTAACCTTGTCTTGTGATTATGGTTTTGACAAAATTCATATGGATAGGAACTCATACACCATAAAATCTAAGTGTCATAAGGTTTCTCTCCGATTCATGAAAATGATGGTGAGGAAACACTTTCACTAAGTAGATTTTAGCTAGATAGCAATTGTGATATTTGCATTCTCAAAGTCGTTAGTGGAGCGTGTGTGGTTAACCAGCACACTAACATGGACTTGTGAGAAGTGGTAAAGGTCTAAACAATCGAGACTATGATTACGGCATCCCTTTTCATAGTTCTTAAAATTGTTTAGACACACCTGTGAGCTATCTAAGATAAGGTGTATGATATTGATAAAGTTTTATCAAAGCAATCTAGTATCAGAAATCTGAACTTTGGTAAGAAAGTCAATAAAGTATTGATTTCTAGAAGTCCAGCTGATTTTTGATTACATGTCAAAGCTAGTGGGAGCATGAGTGTTATGCTAATAATCATCATGTTAGTGGGAGCATGATAATTATGATAAAGATTGCAAGATAGCAATGTCAATTATAGAAAACAAAAGTTTCAATTCGTGAGGTTGCATGGGTTGAAAAAGTTGTTTTGCTATAATTAAGGGAGAGGAAATTATACTTCATTTCAATTCTAAAAGCTTAGATTGAGGTTTTAAGTCGTATTTAGTCAAGGATATATATATATGAATTTCATGTTGGAATGACTCAACATAAGGAAATTCTATATATGGGTCCATTATTTGCGTTCTAAAATTCGATTATGATTACGGTATCCCTTTTCATAATCTGAATTATGAGAACTTGGCAAATAGAAATGGAAATGTTATAGCAAAATACTGGTTTAGTCTTTATGTGAGACATCATGACTCGTGTCCCATATGCTTCGGATATAGGATCGATTACATGTGCTATATTTATCCTTTCTAAAATTTTCCAAATGCCTGCGGCATTAAGAAGGGAAAAGGTCTAGAACTAGATATGACTAAAAGGATTAAGCAATTGTCGAGGACAATCTAAGGTTTACCAAAGATTGGTTGCTCAAGGACAGTTGGAAGTATAGTGTTAATTCTGGAAGGACCATATTGACATAATCTGTAAGGAGGCAACTCTTGTTCAGAAGTGATAGTCAAAATGGAATATGGAAATGTTTCAAAGTTGGAAATTATTCAATCTGTGTAAGATTAGGAAACTTAATGCAAGAAGGATGTTTCCAAGGAGTTGATCTCCTTGGAATGCTCTGTAATGGTTGTTGTCAAGTCTTTCTGACTCTGTGCATAATCATTACAGGAGGATCAATGCATATAAGTTTAGAATCTAACAGATTTCAGTAAATGGCATGAATTTGGAATTCTTGCATTTGCAGTAAGGATTTGGGACTGTGAAAGAGGATCATTGGAGTTATGTTCAATTGATCTAATTCACAAAGTGAAGATCATAGACAAACATAGTATGCATACTTGGTGTATGGCATGACTAGTGTTTAGAAAACATAGTGTACATGCTTGGAGCATGGGACAACTATTGTTTTAAATTCAAGAATAAAGTTGATAGCTGAAACAGTATACAATGAATAATGTGTAATCATATGGTGATAAATAAAAGGTGTTTTATTTATGTTCATAGGTTTTGATACCATATTAGATTCTATTATTATTGTGTTTCATTTTGCATGTTTTGACTTCCAGAATAACTAGGTCGTTCTTCCTGATTGACTAAGTTATTCAAACTATCCACAGTCGGTCATATGTTGGAAGTAGATATGAATCAAGACTGTCATGGGTTGGCTTGTAGAGGTCTAAGATGTTGGACAAGGGGCTACAACACTCATGAGTGCTCATAAGTTATGAGTATTGGATTCAACCTGCGCTCATTGGAATCACTTCATGGATTTTATCACGAGTGATCATGAGACGATAATATCTTATATTCTTCAAACCTAGAGATATGAGTTGTTACTATGAGTTGGTTGTACATTGATTGCACGAAAACGCATTCGGTAACTCGGTGTTATAAAACGTGCCTTTGTGTATGATTCAACATGTAGTAGAACAAGCCATATAAGTCGAAGTTTATCCATTCCTTTTACCTTCGGGATAAAAGCGATATCTGTGGGCCCCTCGATGATTTGATGATGACAAATGGAAGTGCTAGGCCGAGCCAGGACTGATTTGATTTGTTCAATTAGTCAGTCGTCATAAATCGGAAATCGGGAAACAACAAATGGACAGAGAGAATGATTATAATCCATGTCTCAGTCCATATGATATCTAGAATGGAGGAATATATGATCCCTTATCTAATGGACAAGTCATTTACAAAGGTCAGAGTTCATCTACAAGGTCAGAGTTCGACAGCGGCTTTTGAGAGCTACGATTGCCAGTTGGTTCCTGAAGTCATACGCAATAATAGTTTTAGACTTATCCAAGTGGGAGACTGTTGGATTAGTGTCTAAGTCCATAACTATAATTGGTATGTACTTGACCCGACTCGGCATGGTCCATTTGGGTTGCATGGCATCGGAACATTTGGATAGACCGTTTATGAGGAAAAGACATTTTGTGACATATTAATATATTATAAGTTCTAATATATTAATATGAAATCATGTTATTTAATTAGTATTGATCAAGAATTAATTTGGACTTAATTTAGTGATCAAAAAGAGACTAATTAAATATATGGGGATTGATTGTGTAAATCATTCATTCTTATATATGTGGGCTTATGATCCAAGATTACTTTATGTTGGGTTTAACCCATGTGGTGATCCATGGATACTCCATGGAGGTTAAAACCCATGGAGCATAAGGAATGGGTAAAGTCATGAGTTACATGGTGTAACCCTAATAGCCACACTATATAAGAACCCCTTTAGTTCAAGAAATTGGCACTAGTGATACATATTTTGAGGGCTAGCCGATTTGAACATGTATGTCTTCTTCTCATGGTTATTCCAAGAGTTCATGATGTTGTGTGAACCATTTGAGGTGTCACACTTGGGGCACTAGGCTCTCAAGCTTCATGGAGTCAAGCAACAACAATAAGGTATGTATTCTATCTATTTTAGTATCCTAGTATCAATGTTTTGGTATGCTAGTTAGGATAATACCTTGGATAATCATATTTGCATGTATAATATAGAAAACATAGATCCAAGTTATTTAGGGTTGCATGTACACTTAGGAGTGTTAGAATGCTCAAAACCCATCACTACCAACATCACATAATAACTGACCAGTACACATTCCTTTTAGAAAACACCCATCTAAATTTATTATCCTTCTACAACCACTTCTCCAACCCTCCTTTAGTGCATGAAAACATACATATATCCTGCTAAAGTAAGTTTTCCCATCTGGCATAGAGTTCACAGACAACTTAACTGTTGACCCTGGATTAGACCTTTTTATCTCTTCACCATAGGACCACAACTTTGCATAATTTTCCACTATGGTACCTTCAACAAGAGACATTGCATGTTGCTTAGCTCTCCTATATTGTCCCATACTAACCTCTATGCCAAATTTAGTCTTTACTTCCTCCTTTAACATCCTAACATTGAATTTCTGATTCTCAAGAACTTCCCTGGTGAAATGACTACCAATCCATCTGTAATTGACAATTGACGCTAACTTAAAATTTCTTGCACAATTGTGGTCAATGATAAGGGACTTGATTTGGAATGACTGCTCCTCACTCATCCATGATGCCCATAGCCTAAATGTGCATTGACCAGTACTACACTTAACCAATAACCTTTTACTGTCGTTTTTTTCAAAGTACAGTTGATACCCATTTGCTACAGCATAATTACAAATCATAAATTTTAATTGTTGAGGGTTGGTGAACCTCATACCTAGAATTGGAAAATGCTTCTTCCAAGGTATGTCTTCATTAAACATCGGTTTTCCTTTCACATCTGGGACATTATCATCTTCATCATCTTTTGGATCACCTTCTGTGACTTCCTCATTTCCATTTTCCTGACTTACTCCTTCATAGGTTACTCATTCCATGTTGCTTTCTTGTGGACTCATGAAGTCAATTAGGTCAATACCTTCTTCCCCTTCGATTGACATGTTTGACTTCACAGAACAATTATCCTCATTTTCATTTTCATTTGCCTTACTTACGTGCACAGTAGTACCAAAATGGTCCATGTAAACAGGAACTTGTACTCCACATTGATAAGCAATGTCTATAAATTCTTGATATTGAGGTTCATTCGAAATCAAGGTTAAACCTTCTGGAATTTGTAAATAGGGTTGACAATAATAAAGTTTCTCACACTTCTCTTGTGTGAATCGTTAAAGAAAACCCACAAACTCATTATATGACATACCAGCAAAATCGACGTTGTCGAACACATGATGAACACCATCAGAATAGCAAAAAGGTTTGTTGATGAACACACCTTGGAAATGAATTTTGATTGAGAGGAATATAGCCATCGATCTTCAGTTCCTATGGTGGGACGAGGGTTTTCTCAATGAGGAGGGGTTTCTTCAATGAGGGGGAGGGGATTGTATAAAGCAAACGATTTATTTTATAACAAATTAATATAAGTCTACCACAGGTGGCCATTTCATTAAATGACGTGTCACCGATATTTTCCCTCGTGGCATGTACATTACCTTTCAACCCGGTAAAAGGTTACATAAGGGTATTTTAAAACGGTCAAATGAAAGTATATTCCTTTAATGTGCAAAAAAAAAAAGTTTAGTGACCTTTTAAAAAAACGCGAAAAGTTCGATGGGCTAATATGACATTTGCCCAAACAAAAACATATCCGGCGAGAAACCTGCAACCTGCATCCGATTCTCTGTTGGGGATCTCCCGGTCCCCAACAGGATAAGAATGAAGGTTCATTTATATTCTCCGGTAGGATGGATATCAAAATGGGGATTTGAAGATAAGATGGAATTGGGGTCCTCAGTACTTCCGGGCTCGTTTCCATCTCTCTTTATATTGGGAAATACTAAATAATAGTATGTATGATAGAGCCTTGATATCATGTACATTATTATGAAATTTTTCTTAAGAATATTTTCAAGGCTATCATGAGCGAAAGCAAAAACGGTATTAACGATAGGAAGGATATTAAAACCCTATTGCAATCCAGAGGAGTTTTATATTTGGAAGCAAAGCAACAAGGATACGAAATCAAACCATCATACAACTTGTGCAAACTGCAATAGGTAAAATATTCAAATGGTTAACTAACCTTAAACTTACCAAAGGGCTTCTAGCCCAGCGGTATCCGGTGTTGCTCTCCCTTCTTGAGGATGAGGGTTCAAGTCCCGTCGTGGACATAAATGGATTTAAGGTGTAGTTTAGGACTAGGTTAAATTTGTCGTTTAAAAAAAAAACTAACCTTAAACTTGAGTATCCTACTTAGGGTGGAACACGAATCTTATAATTAGGGTGGTCTAAACCAAAATTAAAATGAAATCAACAAGTTTAATTTGATTCATAGTTACAATTAATACGAAATATTATTACATTGCTCATCAAAATGTGAAAGCAAGTTCTTTTCAAAGTCCAAAACCAATAATATGGTATTATGATAAAAATATAAATATTTATTTGAATTTTTATTATTATTCATTAATTATCATATTTGGTCTAGAAATAAACTATCTTTGTGCATTTATAATTTAATAAGATAATAACGATAAAAAAAAAAAAAAAAAAAAAAAAAACAAACATGCTCGTACATCTTATTAGTGTTAATTTTAAGTTACATAACTTTTAATATGGTTTAAAGGTAATTGAAAGTTCTTAATTAATGCTAATATATAACTTTTGGTTAATTTGAAATGTAATAATAGAGCTCGTTCGAAGTTAAAATCAAAGCAAAATTACATTTTCATTGTTATATTGATATATTCATAGAATAACAACACATTTTATTTCCATCTCTATTTAAACACATTTCAATGTTTCTTTAAGAACCATGATATCGATTCATTAATTCCATATAATTAAAGATTTTTTATAATGTGTCACCCAATAAATTGGCAAAGTTTTTCTTTTTGAAAAATAGGCATAGCCGCATAGCCCATGTCTCGAAAGCGGTCCTACATGGACTCGAGCCTAGGTCACCCATTAGGGCATTCACGAATTGATCTTATCACTAAGGTCAAAAACCAAAGGGTCAATGACCTAGCGGTAAGGAGTGACTCTCTCATATAAGTGGTTATTTGGGAATAGGTTAGTTAGTTTGTCGTTTCAAATAAAATAAAATAAAATAAGGTTAAAAAATAAAGATTTTATGTTTGTATAACTTTAAAAGAGTTAAAGTGCAAGAAACTGAAACATAATTTTATTGATTTGTTTATTATAGTATTATACTTTTTTTCTATTACTATTATACTTTTTCTTCTATTACTATATCATAGTTTGAAAAATCTACAACTTATAACAATACTATACAAATACATAGTTATTTTCAATACTACAACAAGATAAATTTAAAAAGTATGATGTCATATCCCAAACTCAAAATATTCAATCTAGAAAACCTCTAACGGGTCAACACCATACAACCATAAGCTCAATGTATAAGAGTTAAATCATGATAAATGTTAAGATCGGAAAACTGTCAGCATAAACTGTCAGCATGGAGCTCCCTTAAAGGAGAGAAACTTCATTTTTACATGATTTTCTGCTGACAGTTTCCCGATCTTAACAGATCACAGTAGGGGTGAGCATTGTGCGGTTCGGTGCGGTTTTTGGCAAAAACCAAACCGAAAACTGCAACTTCGGTTTTTTGACGTTTAGAAACCGCACCATTTGGTTTTTATGCGGTTCGGTTTTTGCGGTTTTTTTTCGGTTTTTTGCGGTTCGGTTTTTTCTTTGCGGTTTTTTGTCATTTTTTTTATTTGTTTTTTTTTTGTCTTTTTACTAAAACTCGGGTAACTCAACGAGTTACTTTAACTCGGATGAGAAGTGTTAATCATTTTTTGAGAAAGTTTATGTATAGATGAGGAGCGTAAAATTTTTCATCCCCAACAATGTGCGACTCCTCAAAGATGTAGGTTAAAAGCTATAGACTTGACTCTCTTATATGAAATGTGAGAATGGTGAATGTTTTATCTCAAATGCGATGACGGATACACTTATAAGGTTGACAAAATTAAAGCCCAAATGATATCTTGGAGATGAAGCGATACCACAACCTCTTGGTTTGAAATCAATTAATATAACCACTCATTCAACATGTTTCTAATGCTTGAATATAATACGAATTAAATATAGTATTTGTTTCACTGGTACATACGATACTGTCAATTAATGTATTCATAATAATGATATTATCATTACTAGTACGCTTAATATTAAAATGTTAAAAAATATAATAAACATTATTTGTTCTTGTAAATATCACTATATTTATGTTTAAAAATATACAATCATCCTCTGATAAGATAGATATTTATATATAAAAATTTTAATTGTCAAGACTTCTTCATTCTTACAAATATCAACACTTAATATATATATATATATATATATATATATATATATATATATATATATATATATATATATACTATATTAATATACATACATAATTGTACAATACTTTTGTGCACAAAGTCTTAATTTTAAGACATCAATTTAAGAGGTACAAGTATTAAAGCATGACTTTTTTATCCTCACACGGATTGATGTCCGGATTGCCAACATGTCACCTTATCCGATGGATGAGATAACACAAAGGTGATCCAACGAATGCAAACGTATGTGAACAAACACACACAAACCCCACTCATTCCTCTCCAGCTATCTCGATGTCAACAGCTTTCAAATCCAAAAAACTCTCTCTTTCTCTCAACCTGCATTAGGGTTTATCTTGAAACGTGAATCCAACAAAATCGTTGTCACCACCATCACTCGCAACAGCTACACCACCTTCTACAACAAAATCGATGTCCATGGTCCACCTTCTCCGCCTAAACGATCTGAAAACCCCCCACCACAACCGTGAACAGGTAAGAACCTTAAACCATCTAACATAGCAAAATTCCTGAGAAACCTCAAATGCATCCTTCACTCATTCCTCTCCAGCCCTTCTGTGGTTATGTATATAGTTTCTCTATCTAACTCGCTTTCTCTGATTTTGATCAGAATCTCGGTAGTGGTTATAGTGTGAAAACCGCGAGCGGTGCTGAGTCGGAGACATGGATCTGAATTCATTGGTTAAAGGGCTCGAGAGTAGGTCTCGTTTGGGGCCGTCGGTGGTACAAAATGCATCGACAAGAATGGTTCTATGTGTCGAAAGATCTATGGACCTGGTTGGGTCCGATTGGGCTCGACTGTTCGTCTTCTTTACACGTAAAGAAAAATAAAGTTTCAATTACAATATTTTTAAGTTTAATTTTATGTTCTTTCTGTATGATCTTGAGTTTTTTTTATGAAATGAATGACAATTGTTAAAAGTTTAGTAAAACTGTGTTTGCAGGTAAAGATTAGACAAAGACGACACCTTGTGAGAACAAGATGGAGAAGAAAGATGCAACAGGGTACTAAGTTTTATGCAAGACCATGAGTTTAATTTATCACATTCTCCTTCTCTCCGTCTCTTTCGACTAGGTGGAGATAAATCTCCACCTGAAGCTTCCATTTACTTAAAATTGTCTACAATTCAGAAAAAGGTGGTGTTTTTATTTAATCTGATGTAAAAAGCACATTAATTTGCTCATGTTTTAGTTAATTGGGTTTTGTATACAATATTTTAGTTTTAAATAATGAGTTAAACCGTTATTTTGCAGCTGTTAGAGATATTGCTTCAAAGAAAGGCCTTCAAGTAAAGACATCGTTTTACATCTTAACACAATATCTCAAGTCTTTATGTTTCCTCTTGAACCCATTGATTTGTAATGTTATAATGAAGTTGAGTCTTATTTTGACATTTGTTTGTAGGGATTGTTTTCTGCAAGTTGTTTGATTGGATTTGGGGGGATTTTAAGGGAAAAGTTGGAAGGAAGAAGAAGCACACTGTGAAGATGGAGAAATGGACTGGATGTATAATTGGAGGAATCATTTTGTGATTAAGGTTTTTTAATATAATTCACGGTTGCTGATGAATGAGGTTATACAGTAGCTAGAATGCTCAATTTTATTCCATTTTTTGTTGTGTTTCCATGGAAACAGAGTTGGGTATTTTGTAGAATCTCATTTTTCTGTTAATTTTTGCAGGCTGTGTTGGTTACCGATTCAACATTATCATTTTTGTTGGGAAAAGTTATCCCAGGAAGAAGTTTAGCTTTAACCGGTATGTAGACTTGTGGAAAATCCACAAGACTTTGGTTAATTTTGTTAAGCATTGGCCAACAGTGAGGACACATCTGAAAGTTTTTTTGCCAAGATACAACTCACGTTTTCTTATGCTTTCTCTTTTTTCTGTAAATATTATATGATTTACAGATCTGAAATCTTTTTGATAATATTTACTAAAAATATTATATGAAAATATTTTGTGATTTACTGATTTAAAAGATCAAAACGTTGATTCTGCATGATTTGTCTCCTTTGCAGGGTTGTCATATGATACCAAAGAATATGCATTTTATGGTTTCATTTAATTTTTTGCCTTTTTCTTTGATCTGGTTATAGAGAGATGATTGTATATGGTTCTTGTGTGTAGGTTTATAATTATTTGTTTTATGATGATATATTTTGTGATATAGATGAACAAAAAGCAAAACTATTTTTTTATGTTTAGTTTCTATTTTCAAGGATCATGTATATGATGATGTGAATCAATTTGGTTATTGTGAATAAGTTCTTGGGTTGTTTTCTTAATAATGTGCTATTAGAAGAGTAACTTGAAATCTGATCTTCAACAGGAAGAAAGAGACTCTATTTGTTGAAGAGCAAGGTATAAACAATTGGCCAACTTATGAAACAACTTATTCAAAACAGATTTTTTTAGCCTGAAATGAGTGTTTTCTATTTTTGTTTTCTGCACCAAGTTGTCTAAGGTGGTGCACATAATAACATTTTTAGTTATTATTTCTTTTGTGTGTGAATTTTCTTATTCTTGAATGTATGTAGTAGAAAAAATTCTGTCAAATCGTGTTGATGTGCATTGAATAAGTACAAAATAGCTTATTTTGTTAATATAATGTTTGTTTATGTGTTTTCATATCTGAAACGTGAAATATGTTTTTCAAAATAATATGTATAAATTGTATATGTAGTTATTATAGAGGTTGTTTTCATTCCTTTTAATTAGTCTCTAAAATTTAAAAATGTTTTTGATTGCATCGGAAAATAAAACTAAAATAAAGAAAAATATAAAAGTTTATTTTTTTTATTTGCTGTTGCATTTCTAATTCAACATTAATAGTAAGGTACTGATGTCTTATTTGTTATATATATATATATATATATATATATATATATATGTAAACAAAGTTTTTGTAGTTATCAATTATTAAAAAAAATATGAATCAACTTTTGCATTTAATAAAACATTGATTTTACGTTTTTTCTTTACAAACGTTGCTATATGAACTAACTGATTTTGTTTTTTTTACACATTCAATTAAACTAAAGGAAAAAAACTTTGTTTGTATGTTTCACTTTTTTATAACTATTTCAAATTAGGTTAGTTATTTTCTAAATAGGTATTAAAAAAAACTTCTACTAAATTACATAATTAAATCTTACTTTACAAAATTAAATTATTTATTTTCAAATAAATGAAAGAATAATTAAAACTAGAAAGGTGACCCCCGCTACGCGGGGGCCAAAAGCTTTCAATGTTATTTCCGAATTGATAAATATGACAGACATACAAAGTGCAAGGATGAAAAGTCCGGGCTTTGCCCCGGACAAAAAATGTAAAAGTTTTGACTGCAAGGACCAGAAGTGTGAAAATGGCTAAAGAATTAAAAGGGTAGGAATTAGCAACTTTTTAGAAAAGGGATCAAAGTTGTCAAACCGTTAAAGTTTTGTGGCCAAACTTTAACTATTAAAAGGTTTCAAAAAAGTATAAAAATATTGATTGCAAGGACTAAAAGTGTCAAAATGGGTAAAGAATAATGACCAAAGTTGCCAAAAAACATCCAAATTTAGTATTCCTAACTTCCAACAATAATACAAGGACCAATTCTGCCAAAAAAATGGGAAGTTGAATGGAACACAAATAAAAGGACATGAATAAATTAATTAAAGAAGTACATGGACCGGATATGTAAATTAAGGGACCAAACTTGGACAAAGTATCCCAAATTTACTATTCATTTCTTCCATAACTTTTATATATATATATATATATATATATATATATATATATATATATATATATATATATATATATATATATATAATAAGAGAGAAATATTAAAGTAGCATAGGATGTTGCACAAGGCTCATGACATATTATCATGTTTTAACTTATATATTACATATTCCCAAGATTTTATTTGTATCAATAATAAAAATATCCAAACATCATTAATTTATTAAATAAATAAATTTATAAATATTTTTAATAGTTTAAAATATCAAAATAATTTTAGTAAATAAATTTACAAACGTAATAACAGTTTCATGAAATATGGATATATTAATATTATACTATTATAATCTATAATTAAAACCCTTTTTACAATAAAGGTAATAAAAACAATTATATATATTTTATGAAAAAATCAAAGAGTTGCATCTCCTTCTGAGTCCATTCAAAATCTTACATTGAAATATTCGTTGAAAAACTCTTTAGTAAACCATGAAATTTGAATAGTTAATTTCTTACAATGAAATAATATTTAAATTAATAAATTCAATCCATTATAATCGCAAAATTATAAATGTATTTAAGTTTAAATTACTTAATTAGTAGAAATTATGTCATTAAGAGGCGTTATATAATTTAAGCATTTGGTGTTGTTCTAAGGAATATTATGGGACATTTCTAACACCAAACGCAATATCCATAACAATACAACACGTTCTCCACTTGCGATAAACTAACTATTCCGCCATAGCATCTACATACCTAGCTATATACTATTCGCCAAAAGAAACTACCCGGCACAAAACAATCCACCAAAATGCTGAAACGAACTATCTGACACAAAAGAAAACTAATTGCCGCATTCAAACTATCTGCTGAACGTAACTATCTGGAGTCGCCGCATCGCGCGGGTACCCTACTAGTATATATATATATATATATATATATATATATATATATATATATATATATATATATATATATATATATATATATATATATATATTATATATATATATATATATATATATATATATAGGGCTGTAAACGAACCGAACGAACACGAACAAAGGCTTGTTCATGTTCGTTCGTTTAAGTTAGACGAACAATTGAACGAACACGAACGAATAAACGAACGGAGTTTTCTTGTTCATGTTCGTTCGTTTAACAAATTGTCTTGTTCATGTTCGTTCGTTTATGTTCGTGAACATGCTAAACGAACATAAACGAACGAACAAAAGTTAAATAAACACAATTGAACATATATGAACATAAACGAACTATAATATAGTAATGTAATAAATAACAATTGAAAATATATGAACATAAAAAAACTTAAACGAACGAACATAAATGAACGTAAACGAACAACATCAACGAACGTAAATGAACGAACGAGACCATTGTTCATGTTCGTTCGTTTAACTAAACGAACGAGAATTTGTGTTCATGTTCGTTCATTTATTAAATAAACGAACATAAACGAACTTCTCGCCGAACAGTTCACGAATGGTTCGCCGAACGTTCAGTTCGTTTACAGCCTATATATATATATATATATATATATATATATATATATATATATATATATATATATATATATATATATATATATACGGTGCGGTTCGGTTTTTTGCGGTTTTTGCAAGACTAGAAACCGCACCGCACCGAACATTTTCGGTTTTTGCAAAACTAAAAACCGCACCGTCGGTTTTCATTTCGGTTTCGGTTTTTCGGTTTCGGTTTATGCGGGTTTTTCGGTTTTTTCAGTTTACGGTTCGGTTTTTGCTCACCCCTAGATCACAGTACCTGATTTAACTCTTACACATTGAGTTTATGGTTGTATATATGATGTGGACAGTTTGAGGTTTCCGAGATTCAATATCGAAACCTTATCACATTGTCAATGTGTGACTCCAACCATAGGAATCAGTGTGATCATTTGTTTTATCTTGACCTTAATCATGTTACCCATAACTAACTGAGCTACCTCTTGAAGGCCAAAAATGTCATAATAAAAAAAATAAGTGCAATATAATTGCTTATATCTGTCGAAATATAATGTGTTAAAAAGAAACAACAGAATAATCCGGATAAAAATAGAATATTCTAATATACCATAGAATATAATACGTTTTATTTTTTATAATAAGCTTTTCCAAGTAGAGGAGTGTTCTCAATTTTAATACGTCGACGGCCATGATGAGCAAATAAATTGGTAGCATGTGTCCATAAACTTGAACCTAATAAGTAATACCTACCACATTGTTGTCATCCCTCTAGAACATATATATACTTCCCTACCAAACCCCATTTTATAATATATACAAATACAAACAAATCCCAAAAAGCTATCACATAGGACTCATTAAGAACAAACATGGCCACATCTCCAGTCAACCATGTCTTCTTCACTACCATATTCATTCTCATCGCCATAGCCACCGTCTGCCGATCAGTAAGCTAACCGGCCAACCCTCACCAATTCATACATCCACTAACAGTTTTTGTTAATCATATATTGCAGGATGATCCAGACTGCGTGTACACCGTCTACGTACGAACTGGTTCCGTCTGGAAAGGTGGAACGGACTCCAAAATAACTCTGACACTATATGATGCAGCTGGCTATGGCATAAGGATCAACGACATCGAGGCTTGGGGTGGCTTGATGGGTTCCGACTATGATTACTTCGAGCGGAGCAACCTCGACATATTTAGTGGCCGAGGACCATGTTTGACCGGACCACCTTGTGAGATGAATTTGACGTCGGATGGGACCGGAGATCACCATGGATGGTACTGTAACTATGTAGAGGTCACCACCACCGGAGCTCATACACCGTGTGCGCAGCAGGAGTTTACCGTGGAGCAGTGGTTGGCCACAGATACTTCGCCGTATGAACTGACGGCCATCAGAAACTACTGTGAGTATTCTTCCACCCGTCGCAGAGTCGGTGGTGGCCACGTGATACTGGAGTCCAATTCTTCGTCTGTCCTTGGGATGCGAAAATAAATGGGGTTGGTAGAGGATTATGTTTTAATAATTATTATGTGCAGAAAGGTGACTTGTTACGTTGTATGCCACTTGTTTGCCAATAGTTTGGGGCCCAATAATTTAGAATAAGATCCAACATAGTTGGTTTGAAAAGAAATGGGTTAAGGTAATATCAATGTTTTTTTAACTAGTTTATTGTACTTTTTATATATTTACTAAGTTGGTATATTTAATATATATCTTGCTTAAGGTATGAGGTAACTTATTGACCAAATTAAATACATTGGCATGGCAGCTTAGTAGCAATGAAATGATATGTTTATATATATTTTGCTATATATGAACATTTTTAATTTACAACAAAATACCAATTTGGGTTGTTTTCCACTTTTCCTTCCTACGTGGCTTAACTTTTTTAGGCTGAAAAAAATAATAATAATAATTAAAAAAAAAACTATAATGGAACTTTTATCAGATTAACTCCTACACAAAGATCGAGAACAGTAAAAGACGTCCAAATTTCCGGTTAAATGATCTTTTATCGGTTTCTTTTGAATAATGTGGAAATTGATGTTGCTTGGCTGATGACATGGAATGTCCACGTCATCAATTTCACTTTAAATAAACCTTTTTGGACTAAAATAAGTTTATTGCCTTCATTATCTTCATATCTTTGGTAGCTAGGTCGATCCTCTTCTTCAAAATCAAGCTCCAAGTTGATCAAATACATCTCCAACACCTCATACACATTCTTCAAAACTAATGGGTAAATCTTGTGTTTTGAGGAAGCGCATTATATGTCATTGTTCAAGATGTCACGTTGATTATTATAAGGAATCAAAAAGATAATTTAACCGGCAAGGTAGACAAAATTAATAGGAAAATATCAATGTCATGATTTTAATGTACAGTTTGTTTCCCATAAGAATCCCAATGATAGATTTGTGTATTTCTGCCATTGGATTTACAACCAATAAACCTATGTTACTAACCATTTCGACAAAAAACTAAACAGTTCGTTTCAATATATATTTTTTATCATTCACGATTTAATTACAAAAGGTTTTTCTTATAACGACCACATAAGATCATGTGTATTTTTATGTTTTAACTAATAACAAACTAAACTATATAACTTTATAACATAAAAACACTAAATATGAAATATAAAATTTACGAACTTTCAAACTATCCATGAAAACATGCCAATACTAATATTTAACTATTAATTATAGAGTTTTTTTTTTTTAAATTACCAATTTTAATGTGTTTGGCAAGATTTCCTATCAAATAACCACTTCTTTTGCATAAAATAAAGGAAACGAACTTTCAGAAAAATACCGGATCACTGGTTCAAAATTGCAACTCAACACATAACAAGCACAGCACATATGATTGCACAACTCAGCATCCAAGTATTTCTCAATTATGAAATGGCATGCCACATAAGCAAAGGAGGAAAATAAATGATCTAACATTAGAACCATAATTTCAAATGTAGATCCAACATTTTTTACCTTTTTACCAGAAAGCAATAGCATGAGATAAGATACGTTGTGATAACTACTCATTAGAATCATAGTTTGGAAAAGGTGACATAGTTTAAAAGAAGCATGATAATGATAAGGAGGTAGAAGAAAGATGTATAATAAGTAGAAGAAGATCAAAGGCCTAAGCCAACAGTACGGCCATCTCTGCGACGAAGGCCAGCAGTGTACTGTTTTTCCAAGTCGATCTGCAGCTCTTTCTGCTTCTCTGCAAGAGTGGCGTCTGAAACATCTGGTTTGGGGTCCACTTTTACACCCTACAATTGGCCATATGTACCAATACAACCTCAGACTCTAAAACATGTGTCAGTATCATCAAACACCTATTGTGCTGTGTAGTGCAGTGGATAAATAATAAAAAGAACACAAGAAAGAAACCAACAAGTAAAAGTACCATGAGTTTCTTGAACTTCTCTTGTCGTTCCCGATCAGAGAACATGGATGTGTCCCACTTGTGACCACTCTGCATTCATACATATCCCAATCAACAAAAATAAATATAAACTTGGTATTTTGGGAAGAAATGCGTATGTTTGGACTTTGGTTACCAAATCATTATTTCTAAGCAACTGTATAATATGCTTCATCAGAATACTTCTTATGGATTACAAGATTCAAGCATGTAGGAAAAAATTAGCAAACATATAATCAATCATAGTATACCTCTTCGGTAGCTGTGCTCTTCTTACTCCCCCATAACAGCTTCTTCTTTTGGTCAGTTGACATGATGCCCGTTCCAATCAGGTTTCTATTCACTGATCAACAGATAATTCAAAAAGGGAAATACAAATCAAACAAGCACGACTCAAAACATAATCCTTAGAACCATAAGATTATATATATATACATACCTAACTCTGCAGCCTTCATTGCAGCTATTTTTGCAGCATCTATATCAGAATCCTTCACGAACTCTTGCTCTACAGTCGCTTTACCAACAAACTCTTGACCATGTTTTGAACTTGAAGACTGGACTTCATTGGCAACACCCACATGCTTTGAACCTAAATTAAATATTCAAAGTTATAAAACAGACCCAACTTCAGAATTGGGTCCCAAAAAAAAAAAAAAAAAGTCAAAGTCAAAGTTAGTTACCTGAATTACCATCCCTGCTGAACTCTGGATCTTTATCCATGCTAAACATTGACTTCCTTGCAGCTAAAACAGTTTTATCATCAACTAGCTCTTTAGGTTCCTTGAAATGTCGGTCCTTAAGTTCCCTAGCCTCCTGATTGTAGGACTTTCCCTTTTCAAACCTTCCTCCATATTTGGTGTCATCAAGCTCCTTAGAATCCCTCCAAGAAGTGTCTTTATGATGATGATGTCCGGATCGATGTCCCCTAGACTCCTCAAAAGTAGGTAATGATTCACTTTTCCCACCCTTGGAAGCTCTTGGGTAGTCTCTTTTTTCATCCCTTTTGTCCCTATCCCTACCTCTATGTCCTGAACCATCTGATCTATCTCGGGAGTATTTATCACTATAGCTGCCCTTATGAAAGCTTTTCTGATCTTCATCTGCATACTTGTCCCTTCTTTTATGATCATCATGCCTACGATCATTATAAGATCTTCGATCAGAATGTCTGTTTGAATTTGAACTGCTGTAACGGCTTCTTTTGTAATCCCTATTGTCATCCTTCCTTTGCAAGGAATGGGTGGGGGTAGAACTACGGTCACAAGCGGGCTCCACTGAAAATCAAAACTGTGTCATTATCTTGTATCTTGTTGTTCAATGTAAAAGCACCCAAAAGAAGGAGTTCATAATCATGACAAAACTCATAACATTTCATAGAAAGAAAACTAACCATCAGAAGAAGAAGAGCCACTCACTGGAGACCTACGGCGATACTTTCTGTTGGAAGAATCATTTGAAGGCTTATGAAATGCTGCTTTAGCTCCATCACTATCCATAGGAGAATGCAAGTCCGAATCCATATTGGCTGATGTCATATAGCACCAAATTGCATCAGAAAGTGTACATACACAGTAATCTTCTCGATAGTGTGATGTTAGATCAAACCATATAGCACCAAAATTGCATTAGAAAGTTTATAGCTCTCAGCAGGGTATAAATACAATGTCAAAATGATTAATATACCTGTAAATTAATTTTGGTATAATGTTCTGATACTTGTCATAAACATAGTATCCTGTAATCACAAGAAATGCACAGCTTTTTTAATCATTCCATCTAAAGTTCTTCATATTAAGACTGTGTTCATAGATAAATCTACAAAACGTACGATGTAGCTTGACAGCTATTTTCACTCATGGATGCTTAGACATAAAACCGTTTGAGAAGACGAGGATCTTGCCTACCTAAATTCAAGATGTTTGAGATTTAATCAAGGCAATTTAGTTCTACAGGGGCTTCTTAAAAACATTTTAGCAAAGCTCGACCGCAGGCTCTTGAATAGTTACCATGTTTTATAGTCGAGCCTGTAAGCCAGTTTACAACCAAAATTTCCATTGAACTTACAATAAACTGTTCAAACAAGACAGACTGAAATACTCAAAGAACCAACCAAAGCCGTACAGTTAACTCAATAGCGCAAAAAAAATTAATGGATCTACGCTCTGTGAATCTAACATACGCACATACCGACAAAAACCCAAATTAATAATCAAATAAAGGTACCTAGTTGGTGAACGATGTCAGACAGAGGCGAATGGCAACGGTGAAGGAAACAGAAGAGGAGACGGGCGGTGGTGGAGAATTCCACGGCGAGAGGAAGGACGGAGGGTGTGGATTGCTAGGGTTCTTTGTTTGGACTTCGGAGTATCGTTTCGATTAAATTCGACGACAGATTGGCTTTCCCTTTTCCTCAGTTTTAATTTTAACTAACTAAAGAGTAAGTTACAGTTTTGGTCCATGGGATTTGGTCAAAGTCTCACTTTTTGTCCCAGATCAAAAACAATTGATAGAATGCATCCTTATGGTTGGTAAAAGTTACACAGTGGTATAAAAAGACTGATTTATCCTTTCTATTTTTTATTTTTTATTATACTTATTTACAATTCTTTTAAATATAAAAATAAAAAAGGTTATACCTTACCGCACCCAACCCCAACTCACTCCCCATCTTCTTTATTTCCCTCCAGAACAATCATCGTCACCCTTATTTCACCTACAAAAAGCACCATCACCATCTTCAAATCCTCTTCCTTAATTTCATTTCTCTTTCTCTCTGTTCATTACGTCTAATATCCGTGGTCTTGAAAACACACCAATATTTTTAGGAAAAAAAAAAGGAAACAACCTGTAACTTGTTCCAGTAAATTCATTAAATCCGACTACTTTTATACACCACAACACCCCTATGGATTTTAATCATAAATTCATAATCGCATCTCATTTTTTCCATATTTTGATCTCATAACTCGTGATTGACCATCTTTATAAAACTTTTGTTAGGGAATCAGATGATACTTGCAAAACTCATAACAAATTTGATGCCACTTGTCAAGTTCTGATGACCCTTGTTAGGAAGTAGTGCGGATAACAAGCAAAACTAAAAGCACACAAAGACACGGTATTTACGTGGTTCGGTCAAGGTGACCTACGTCCACGTGGAGGAGGGGGTATTCTTTATTTCAGAGTTCTCAAACAGAGGTTACAAGTACAATTCACCGGAGATTCTTTCTACTCACTAAGGATTACAATATACAAAACACTTCAAATGACTAAGCATGCATTCCTAGTTATAGTTGAGGGATCAAACCTAAAACCCTAATGGGCCAAGCCCATTGGCCTATTGGGCCATAAAAGGTGACAACCAATCATATTCCTCCATGCAACATCTTCTAGAACATTCTTCCATTTCATGCAACCCATGAGCATCAACAACACACATAATCGACCACCTTGACCATAGTGGAGCAACATAATACACAGGTGGAGCACCATGATCACTAATGGCCCATCATCCATCATGATGGCACAACATGGTGTATTTCTTGAGCATCGTCATCTTCTAAGCATACGTGGATCAATATGGCACAACAAAGGAATCAAGATGGTGCATCATGTACCAAGATGGTCCATGATGGCGCAACATCTCCTCCATGGTGCAACTTCCCTTCTTGATGGAGCAAAATCATCTTCATGGCTCAACATCACCTTGGCATAACTTCAGACATAATGGCGCATCATGTTATCATTTGGCGCAACATCCCCAAGGATGGCGTAACTTGCTTCTACATGGTGCAACATGATATTCCATGTTGCTCCAAGTGTTCCAAGTTGCTCTATGTTACTCCAAGTGATCCATGAGAATGCTCCAAATGCTCCATGAAAATGGTCCAAATGCTCAAATCACATTTAACAATCTCCACCTTGACTTGAGCATCCTTTGAGTTCTACCTCAAATAAGAACTTCCTCTCCATTCCTGCCATCAAGCCCCGAAGGGGCTTACCTCCTGCGAACATCAACCAAGTCTAAGCAAAGCTTGAACTTCTCTCTGGGCAAGGTCCTTGTCACCATGTCTTCCGGATTCTCCTTGGTACCAGACTTTTGAATGCATAACCTGTCATAGAACATAATAGGTTTCTTCACCTTCAAAATAAGACTTTGAACAAGACCAACCGCCAATGATCTTATCTCAAAATGTAACGTCCCGAAAATCATAGGGTAAAATTTTCATTTTTAACATATATTTAAACATTCAATTATCATTTATTCAAGCATTTAGAAGTATTTCAAAACAAAACAATTATCAGAGTTCATTCCCAAAATCATGATTGCGGAAAACACGAGTATAAGCGCTGCGATCAAGTCGGGCCCTTCCCTTTCGAACCGGAGGTACCTGAAACCATAAACCACAAACTGTAAGCACAAAGCTTAGTGATTTCCCCAAATACCACATATCATACGAGCCATACATATCAAACATACATTAGGAAGTGCTATGTTCCAACCATAGTCTTGTCATTATGCCATGAGTCGTATCATGGTCTTTTTTGCCAAGTCGGGGTCCAAAACCCAATGTCTTATAGACAAGTGCCAGGAGCCACCTCCTGGTCTTTCATACAAATGCCAAGGGTAACCCCCGGGTATTCCTATAATGCATAAACCAAATGGGCTGGCATTGGTGCCTTCGACCCATAATACAGTGAGGAGACTCACCTCAAACGACAAACAAATCCCACAATTGTTGCGAACAGGCTTCCACAAATTGAACTAAACAACCAAACCATTTGTTAATATTTAACCATGGCTAAACCCCAGGCACTAATCCCATAAACAGGGTCCAACTACCCAAAATCATTGGGCCCACTAAGACCCAATACAAAATCCTAGGCCCAACAAGGCAAACCTAGACAAGAGTCCAAGACTCTAAAATTCCTCTGTCCAAAAAGCCCAACACATAAAGCCCAAACCCAAGTCCAAAGCCCAAATCATGAACAAGCCCAAAAGTCCACAGTTGAACGTACGTGGGGCGTACCCCTTGGTACGCTCAGCGTACTCGATGATTTTGGACAGGATCTCAAACCAATACGTGGGGCGTTCTTGCATGTTACGTGGGGCGTAAAAGCAATTTTCTAAAACTTAAACTATGACTTAATCCTTTAAGTCCTTTGCATTTAAACCTCAGAAAACCTTCAATATAAGTCCTTAACTGATAAAGTTGGCAACTTTATCAGTTTGCATATCTTAATGGAACCCAACTTCCAAATATAACCATTAAGACCCATATAAAGCACCTTAACACATGCATGGTCCATTCTTAAACATCAAACAAGCATTTTTATGAACTAACAACATCATAAGGGGCAAGATCTATCACTCCAAGCTCCTGGAGTGGCTCAAACTCACAATGAGAACTTAATACACCATAAAAGCTCCTAATCTTGCCCTAAACTCAAACTAGCATACTAAGAAGTCAAGATAAGAACTTTTTACCTCCTGAAGCTTCCCAAGAGTGTGGAGGTTCTGGATCTACAACCCCAAGGCCACACCAAGCTTGATCACCAAGATCCATTTCCTTGAAATAACACCAAGAACCCTTCAATACCACCTCCAAGCTCTAGAATACACCACCAAGGGAATTAGGGTTTGAAATGAGGCTCTAAGATCAGTGGAGGCTGAGAAATGAGAGACCCTTGATGTAATAGCCCAAAAATTCAGATAAAATTTTTCATTTAATAATTAGAAATCTCATTCATATTTATTTTTCCAAAATTACGTTACATAAACACGTTGCTCAAAAGATCAGAGTATCCAAAACAACTAGTGCGGAAATACTGGAGAGTGCATGTTGCGCCATCAAGCTGGGCCCTTGCCCTTAGAACCAGAAGTACCTGAAAAAACCAATAAGACTGTAAGCACACGCTTAGTGAGTTTCCCAAAATACACAAAACACATAACCACATAATGTCATGCACATATATACATAGATTTGCAATGGACTCCCTCCATGGTCTTCATCTGGAATGACATGGGCTACCCCATGGTCTTACATCCAAGGGTCATGGGCTCCCCCTCATGGTCTTACCAGGTGCCATGGGCTCCCCCCATGGTCTTCACATAAGTTAATACATATCGAATCACAAAACCATTGCATATTTAATTATTAAAATCTCATATCAAGTAACGGGTCGGTATTGGTGCCTTCGACCCATTGGTATAGTGAGAAGACTCACCTCAGTCTGCTGAAAACAATTATTGGTTAACTACCAACCAAAGCCTTACATTGAATAAATATACAAATACCATAATTAGGATTATAACTCAACCTAATCAAACAGCCCAAAATTCTAAGTCCAAGATCCTCCATAATGGCCCAAAGGTCATTCCTTCACTAATGGGCCCAGCATAAAAGTCCAATTCTATATTGGGCCACAAGGCCCAATAGGCCCAAACATACCAACATTGGCCCAAAGATAATTTTAGGCCCAAACACCAGCAACTCTAGGCCCAAATCCATTATGGCCCACAGGTCCAAAGTCCGCCAAGGCCCAAAGCTTCCTGAGAGCATACTGTTAGGTTTTGGTATAATACAACATCTTATGGTGCACATACAACCCTAAATACCTTGGATCTATGTTTTCACTAATTATACATGCAAATGGTTTCCAAGGTATTGAACCTATAGCTAGCATGCAATTGTCATACAAACTACATAAAATACTAGATAATGTAACATACCTTTTTGTGTGGCTGGAAGTCTTGATGTATTTGGCCTTAAGAACTTGGCCCCAATAGTGTGGAAGCCTCAAATGAAGTCACAACACATCAAGGACAAAGGTAGGACTTGAGAGAGAATCTCCATGCACTCTAAAACCTTCATGAACTCCAAGAACATGCACACACACTCTAGGGTGGCGGTTTTAGGTCATAACATATGTATTTATATGTGTTGAATTCTAAGAGTCATGGGTATAACCCAAACCCATATTCATGGATCTTATGATCCATGGTTCATATGGCCCAACTCCTTATGCATCCATACATAAACTTGGTCCAACATGGATCATAAGCCCAACACATATAAATATAACTAATTACCATAATTAGTCCCCATAGTTTTAATTAGTCTCTTTTGATCACTAAATTAATTATAAATTAATTATTGATCAATAATAATTAAAACATATGATTTCATATTAATATATCAGAACTTATAATATATTAATAAATCATATATAACCTCTTCTCTCAAAAGTCCATCCTAACAAATTGTCCTGATGATAGGCAACCCAAATGGACCATGCTACTCTCGGGTCGAATACATACCAATAATAGTTATGGGCTTAGACACCTAATCCAATAGCCTCCCACTTGGATAAGTCTAAAACTATTATTGTGTACGACTCCAAAACCCGACCAGCAATCGTAGCTCTTAAAGCCGTTGTCGAACTCTGAACAAATCAATGACGCGTCCATTAGATAAGGGATCATATATTCCTCCATTATAGAAATCATATGGACTGAGACATGGATTATAATCATTCTCTCTGTCCATCTGTTGTTTCCCGATTTCCGATTTATGACGACTGACTAATTGAACAAATCAAATCAGTCCAGGCCCGGCCGAGCACTTACGTTTGTCATCACCAAATCATCGAGGGGCCCACAGATATCGTTTTTATCCCTTTAAGGGTAAAAGGAATGGATAAACTTCGACTCATATGCTTGTTCTACTACTTGTTGAATCATACACAAAGGCACGTTTTATAACATCGAGTTACCAAATGCGTTTACGTGCAATCAATGTATAATCAACTCATAGGCAACAAGTCATATCTCTAGGTTTGAAGAATATAAGATATTATCGTCTCATGATCACTCGTGATAAAATCCATGAAGTGAGTCAAATGAGCGTGGGTTTAATCCAATACTCGAATCTCATTCCAGGAGCACTCATGAATGTTGCAGCAACTTTTGCTATGTCCAACACCTTAGACATCTACAAACCCAATTCATGACAGTCTTGCTTTAATACCTACTTCCAACGTATTATCGACTGTGGTTGGTTTGAATAACTTAGTCATTCGGAAAGAATAACCTAGTTATTCTGGAAGTCAAAACATGCAAAGTGAAACACAAGAATAATACTAATCACTCTATGGTCCTAAGCACATTTGAGAGTAAATAGAACACCTTTTTTTTAAACACCATATTGATTACTCATTATTCATTGTATAATGTTTCAAATAATCAACTTTATACTTGAATTAAAACAATAGTTGTCCCATGCTCCAAGCATGTAAACTATGTTTTCTAAACACTAGTCATGCCATACACCAAGTATGCACACTATGTTTATCTATGATCTTTACTTTGTGAAGTAGATCAATTGAACATGATTCCAATGATGCTCATTTCACAATCCTAAATCTTTATCGTAAATGTAAGAATTTCAAATTCCTACCATTTAACGAAATCTGTTAGATTCTAAACTTATATGCATTGATCCTCTCGTAATGACTATGCACAAAGTCACAAAGACTTGTCAACAATCATTACAGGGTATTCCAATGGAGATCAATTCCATGGAAACGAAGTCTCACATTCAAAGTACATTCCTTTGAACATCCTTCTTGCATTAAGTTTTCTAATCTTACACAGATTTGAAGAACAACTTCCACCTATGGAAACCTTTCCAGATTCCCATTTTGACTATCACTTCTGAACAAGAGTTACCTCTTTTTAGAATATGTCAATATGGTCCTTCCAAAATTAACACTTATACTTCCAACTGTCCATGAGCAACCAATCTTTGGTAAACCTTAGATTGTCCTTGACAATTGCTTAATCATTTTAGTCATATCCAATTCTAGACTTTTCCCTTCTTAATGCCCTCAGCATTTGGAAAATTTAGAAATGATGAATATTACAGCACATGCAATCGATCCTATATCCGAAGCATATAGGACACGATTCATGATGTCTCACATAAAGAGGTGATCATAGACCAGTCTTTTGCTACAATATTTTTTATTTGTCATGTTTTCAAAATTTGACTATGAAGAAGGATGTCGTAATCATAATCGAATTTTGAAAACGCAATATATATAGAATTTCCTTAAGTTGAACCATTCCAACATAAAATTCATATATATATATATATATATATATATATATATATATATTTGACTAAAGATGATTAAAATCTCAATCTAAGCTTTTAGAATTGAAATGAAGTATAATTTCCTCTTCCCTAATTATAGCAAAACAACTTTTCAACCCCTGCAACTTCACGAATTGAAACTTTTGTTTTCTATAATTAACATTGCTAGCTTGCAATACTGAACATAATAATCATGCTCCCACTAACATGATAATTATCAGCACAACACTTATGCTCCCACTAGCTTTGACATGTACTCAGAAATCAGCTGGACTTCTAGAAATCAATACTTTATTGACTTCCTTAACAAAGTTCAGTTTTCTGATACGAGATGCTTTGATAAGAATTTATCAAATTCATACACCTTTCCTTAGATAGCTCATATGTGTGTCTAAAAACTTTTAGAACTATGAAAAGGGATGCCGTAATCATAGTCTCAATTGTTTAGACCTTTGCCACTTCTCACAAGTCCATGTTAGTGTGCCGGTTAACCACACACGCTCCACTAACGACTTTGAGAATGCAAATAACACAATTGTTATCTACTTAAAATCTACTTAGTGAAAGCGTTTCCTCACCATCATTTTCATGAATCGGAGAGAAACCTTATGACCCTTAGATTTTATGGTGAATGAGTTCCTATCCATGTGAATTTGTCAAAACCATAATCACAAGACAAGGTTAGTGACAAATCCAACCTCATATGGATTGAACTTGTGCAATCTTAACTTCTTGCCAACTGGCAGCACAAGGGCCTGCCATTGCTTCCAAGTTGTTATGCAACCAATTGAGAACTCTCAGAACTCCTATGCAAAGCCAACTTTAACTGGAATAGGCACATAAATGTCAACACGATAGGTTATAAACCTCAAGTTGTGTGCTAGTGAAGAACTTCAGGTTTTTATTCTTGATTAGTTCTTGGAACTTTCAAGAGCTTTAAGACTCCCACTGTCCTCTTGACATATAAGACTCTCTTGTCAAGAACCATATCTTATCAAGGGTCAGTGCAGATTCTTATCAAGACTAACACTTCACATAATTGGCCTTAGTTGGTCTCTGTTTAACCCAAAACATCACAACTTACCAATTTCAAATGTACAAGAGTAGAGACACATTTTACTCTTACACTTGACAAGTGTTACAAACCTTCCTTAAGATGTCACTCGAGTTACAATCTTGGAGTATGACTCTAAGACTTGTTATGGAACGAAGTATGATTCATCTTTTTGATTTTAACCATTTCAACAATCCACGATTTCTCTTCTTAGCCAAACAAATGCACTAAGATGTCCTTAGAGAATCAATTGTGATATGGTTTCATAATCACTAAGATAATCATAAAACAAGATACTCAAGTACTCTCCCATCTTTTCAGATTGGAGAAACTTTTATCTTCCTGCCTTATTTGATTCTTCTTATTCGTTCTGCCTAACATTGATACTTTTCCAATGTTTCAGAATTATACTTAAACATGTAAGTATAACCATATTTACTAAGCTTTAGTAAATCATGACGAATAGTCTCATCATTCTTTGTGGTGGACCTGACCAGTGCACACTCAAGTGTACCCGATCCCCTGATCCTTTCATTTGACTCACATATACATGTGAACCATGAATTAGTCTTAATTTCCCAAAGATGAAAATTCTCATTCATCATACAACTTGCATGATTCCAAGTTTCTACCCAACTGAAACTTGGGTGATGAGGATCTTTCTTTATTTGGTAAATTATGACACTACCACAGTCGAAAGAATCAAATCCATTTTCCAATATTGCTATCAGTGGAAACATATAGACAAAAATTTCTCACAAATGTCACTGTAAGGATATTTTAAAATAAATAAAATCAAAACTTTTCTTTTATTTTAAAACTTTGCGGAAAAACTTATCCTTACAATGCAAATGCATGTGAAAAACTATGTTGTTATGTATTCCTAAGCAATCTATTGTTGGATATAGTGTCTAAGTCCATAACTAAATTTGGTATGTACTTGACCCGACCCGGCATGGTCCATTTGGGTTGCACTTCACCCGAACAATTTATGGATAATCTTTTGAGAATAGTATAAGTTATGATTTATTAATATATTATAAGTTCTAATATATTAATATAAAATCATATTATTTAATTAATATTGATCTATAATTAATCTAGAATTAATTTAGAGATCAAAAGTATTACTAATTAAATATGGGCTCTTGTATTTATATAGTGTGGGCTAATGCTTATTTGGAATGGGCTAGGCTTGCATGGAAAGTCCATGGATACTCCATGGAGCTTTAACCCATGGATCTCATGGAAATGAAAAGACATGGGTATTAGGGTTTACATGGATGTAACCCTAATCCACCACACTATATAAAGGAGGCTTTGGTTCTTGAAATCACACTAGTTGATGTGTGTAAACTAAGAGGGCCGATTTCAAGAAGTTTGTGACTATTCTCTCAAGTTTCCAAGTTTGTGGTGCTTTGTGACTTCCATTTGAGGCATCTACATTATTGGTGCTAGGCTGTCAAACTCCAAGCAATCAACTACTACTACAAGGTAAATAATTCTACTAGTTTTATTTGATTCAAGTATCCCATGCCATGCTAGTTAGGATAAGAACCTTGGAAAAATAATTATTTGCATGTATCTTAGTCAAACATAGATCCAAGCTTTCTAGGGTTGCATGTACACCATAGGAGTGTTAGAATGCTCAAAACCTATCAGTGGTATCAGAGCCTGGTTTGTTTATTTGATACTTGATGCAAAAAAAAAAAAAAAAAAAAAAAAAAAAAAACTTGAAAATCGAAGTTTTGTTCAAAAGCTCGTATCAAAATTTCAAGTTTTGTATATGTACTTACGATTCTTGAAATTTTTGATGTGAACACTCATAAACATATGAGTTTAGAAGATCATAGAAATTATGTGCTAATAATTGATTAGATTAATTCTTGATCTTTATGTGTTTTAATGGAGTCCATAACTAGTTCTTAAGTTATGGATAACCAAAAGTCACATTTATAAATAACCATTAAAAGAACACATAGGTTACAAAAAATGAAGAGTCTTCATTTTTAATAACCATTAACTCATAAGTTATGAGAAATGAAAAGTTTTGAAAGTTTACAAAACTTGCCCTCAAGTTTTGGAACATGTAAAGTCATATTAAAAAACTTTAGTTCCAACCCCTAGAATTTTAAAAGTTAAAATTCAACCCTTATACTTTATAATATTATAAGTTTAATAATATTTATATATGTATAAGATCAAGTCGTCTTACCGCTAGTACGCCTCATTCACGAAGCCGGTCTTTAAGGGGGGTATAAGGTTGTTGCCTATAAAATGGCAACTTAATGGGTGTCCACTCTCACCCACCGCTTCCTTGATCGGTGGAGGGTCGTTAGCCGAACGGGTAGGACAAGGACTTATAAATTCTCATTAAAAGTATAATGATAATACTAAAGTAACTAAACTTTATTGAATTCCCAATCTTAGTTATTTTAGGAAAATGTGAATAAGGTGCTAATCCATGAAATTACACTTTACACTTTGTTTAAGTCGTTAGTGGAGCGTGTGTGGTTAACCGGCACACTAACTTGAACTTAACAAGGTAGGTAAAGGGTGACTTAATGTTTATCATAGTATCGATGGAGCGTGTGTGGTTAACCGGCACATCGATTGAGGGGTAATACATTAAGGGTACCAAGTAATTTGTATGGTTACTTCACACCTTGTTTTGTGATCCTCGGCATCCCAGTCATAAAACTTGAAGGGCACACTCGAGATTGAAACATGCCATTGAAGAAAGTTCAATGAATCTCAAAGAATCTAGGAGTTTCTAAACCAATTAAAACCTAATTAAATATTTCGTTTTTCATGGTGGAAATTGGTGAATCGTCATTCACCTACCTTCAAATATCTTATAGCTTAGATTACGACATCCCTCTTCTAAGTTATAAAATATTGTGTTGGGTCCTAGCCTTAATATTACATTTGGGTGTTTTGTTAAGGACTATCTCTATATCTAATCTAATCTATTCCTTCTTCTTTTCAAGATGTCTTCCAATAACAATGATTCTGGCTCAAACCCTACTAGCTCCTTCTCTCTCATGAATCTTTGTGGGAGAGTCATCTTTGATGGGTCCAACTTTACAGATTGGATCAGAAACATCAGGATGGTCACTCGGTATGAGAACAAAGAATATGTTCTCGACAAGGAGCTGAAGGTACCCGAGCCAACTGCTACTCCTGAAGAGCTTGCTGAATATGAGGTACATGAAAGAGATGTTGCAAAAGTGGCATGCATCATGATGGCCACCATGACAGCCGAGCTCCAAAAGTCCTATGAGGACTATTATCCTTTTGAGATGCACCAGGACTTGATGGACCGCTACCATCAAAGTGCTCGTCAAGAGCGATATGAAATAATCTCCTCCATGATAACAACCCGAATGAAGGATGGTGAACCCATCACGGGCCACATGCAGAAAATGCAAAGGTATGTGGACCGTTTACTGAAGTTCAATGTGAACTTCCCTGAGGAGTTACCAATAGACATCATTTTGCACTCCTTGCCATCGTGTTATGATCAATTCTGCATGACATATCACATGAACAACGAAGAAGTCACCCTCAGCAAACTTCAAGGACTCTTGAAGACAGCCGAAAGTGGTCTAAAGGGTAAGTCGGTTGTTACTACTCCTACTCCTACTCCAACTGCGGCCAATGTCTTGGCAATCGGGCATGGCAAAGGGAAGAAGAGAAAGAACCCTTCTAAGGGTACCAAGGGTAAGACCCTTGAAGGCTCCTCTTCAAGCAAAACCAAGAAAGGTTTTGTCACTCCTTCTGCTAACCCTAATGAGGCTGAATGCTTCTATTGCCATGAAAAGTCGCACTGGAAGTGAAACTGCCCAAAGTACCAGCAAGATTTGAAGGATGGGAAAGTAAAACCCAACCATGCAGGTATATACACTATATTGTCTAATAACTCACATCATTATAAGTCTTGGGTCATTGATACAGGTTGTGGTATTCACATATGTTGTGATTTGCAGGGACTAAAAAGAAGTGAGAATGTGGAGCAGGGAAAGATAAACTTGATCATGGGAAACAGGAAAGCTTCACCTGTCACCAAGATAAGAGTTTATTCCTTAGTGCTAAATAGTGGGTTTACATTAGATTTGAATAAATGTTATTATTCGCCAGAAATGTTATTTCCTTTCATGCATTGTATAAACAAGGTTTTACCTTTTATTTTGATAATAATAATGGTAGTATTGATGCTTTCTTTAATAATGTTCTTTATTTTAAAGCATTACCTTGTGATGGCGTGTATGAAACTGTATCTGTTGTAGATAATCTAGGAAATAATATATTGTGTATTAACTCCTCCACTAGCTTAGGTAAAGCATCCTTATGGCATTGTCGTCTTGGACATGTAAGCAAGAAACGCATAGGCCAACTCCAAAAGGATGGAGTCTTGGAGTCATTTGACCTAAAGTCAGATGATAGTTGTGAATCTTGTTTGCTTGGTAAAATGACAAAGTCACCTTTTACTGGCACTTGTGCTAGGGGTGAAGGTTTGTTGGACCTCATACACACGGATGTGTGTGGACCCTTCAGAATCGCCACAAGAGATGCTAATCGGTTCTATGTGACTTTTACTGATGATTTTAGTAGATATGGATATGTCTACCTAATCAAGCATAAGTCAGAAACCTTTGACAAATTCAAAGAGTTTAAGCAAGAAGTGGAGAATCAATTGGGCAGGAACATTAAGATGCTTCGATCCGATCGTGGTGGTGAGTATCTTAGTACTGAGTTCCTTGACCATCTTAAGGAATGTGGGATTGTCTCACAATTGACACCTCCTAGGACACCACAGTTGAATGGTGTAGTTGAGAGGCGCAATCGGACCTTGTTGGACATGGTTCGTTCCATGATGAGTCGAGCTTCGCTACCAATCTCATTTTGGGGGTATGCCTTAGAGACTGCCGCCCATATCCTTAATCTAGTCCCTACAAAGAAGGTTGCCAAAACACCTCACGAGGTGTGGACTGGAAAAGTTCCCAATCTAGACCACATCAAGATTTGGGGTTGCGAGGCTTTCGTGAGACGCGAGACTCACGATAAGCTCGAACCCCGAAGCGAAAGGTGTATTTTCATCTGCTACCCACAGAAATCCTTTGGTTACATCTTCTACAAACCCAATGATAATGTGGTCTTTGTAGCAAGAAGAGGATTCTTTCGAGAGAGAGAATTCATGAGCCAAGGAGACAGTGGGAGGCAAATTGACCTTGAGGAAATTCAAGAGTCAAGTGGTGAAGGAACCTCAAACCCTAGCCCTCAACCTGAGGAGGAAACTCATGTTGAGCCGACTGAAGAATCTATACCTCTGAGGCGTTCCACCAGAGTTAGGAATGCACCTGAGCATTATTATGGTTTTCATATTACTGTAGAAGGTGAGACACTTATCAGTGATAACACACTGGTAAATCTGGATGAGCCTAACAGCTACACGGAAGCCATGGAAGGCCCTGAGGCTGCTAAATGGAAAGAGGCTATGGATAGCGAGATACAGTCCATGTATGACAATCAAGTTTGGAAATTGGTTGACAATGTACCTGATCGTAAGATAGTTGGGTGCAAATGGATCTTCAAGAAGAAGACCGACATGGATGGTAATATACACACTTATAAGGCACGACTGGTTGCAAAGGGTTATTCTCAAACTCCGGGAGTTGATTATGATGAGACCTTTTCACCAGTGGCCAAGATTAAGTCTATTAGGGTTCTGTTAGCCATTGCTGCATTTCATGATTATGAAATATGGCAGATGGATGTCAAAACCGCTTTCCTTAATGGAAAGTTGGCTGAAGATGTTTACATGGTTCAGCCAGAGGGTTTTGTCAGTACAGAGTACCCCAATAGAGTGTGTAAGCTCGAGAAATCCATTTATGGATTGAAACAGGCACCTCGCAGATGGAATCTTTGCTTTGATGAGAAAGTCAAAGAATTTGGATTTTCAAGGAGTGAAGATGAATCTTGTGTCTATATCAAGGCTAGTGGGAGTATAGTCAGCTTTTTGGTACTGTATGTGGATGACATACTACTCATAGGAAATGACATCCCAACCCTGCAGGAAGTAAAGTCCTGGCTTGGGAAGTGTTTCGCTATGAAGGACCTTGGAGAAGTTGCCTATATCCTAGGGATAAGGATTTTGAGAAACAGGAGTAAAAGACTAATTGGACTTAGTCAAAGCACCTATGTGGACAAAGTGTTGAAAAGGTTCAACATGCATAACTCCAAGAAAAGAGAGTTACCCATCCAGAGTAACGCCAGATTGAGTAAGACACAAAGCCCTAGTACTGAGGCTGAGATAGCAGAAATGAGTCGAATACCTTATGCTTCAGCTGTAGGATCGATCATGTATGCTATGACGTGTACTCGACCTGATGTAGCCTTTGCTTTGAGCATGGTTAGCAAGTATCACGGGAACCCTGGCAAGGCACACTGGACTGCAATAAAGAATATCATCAAGTACCTACGGAGGACTAAGGACTGGGTCCTTACCCTCGGTGGCAGTGAAGACTTGAGAGTTGTAGGGTACAATGATGCTAGCTTTCAGACTGACAGGGATAATTTCCGCTCTCAGTCGGGCTGGGTCTTTACCCTAAACGGAGGGGCAATTACTTGGAAAAGTTCCAAGCAGGAGACAGTGGCTGATTCCACTTGTGAATAAAAGTATATAGCAACAAGCGAGGCAGCAAAGGAGGCTATATGTCTAAAGAACTTCATCGAAGACCTTGGAGTTGTACCAGCTATAAAGGAGCCAATGGAGATTTTCTGTGACAGCAATAGTGCGGTTGCCTTAGCCAAGGAACCAAGAGATCATGGGAGATCCAGACACATTGACAGAAAATATCACTTCATCAGACATCGAATAGAAGAAGGAATCCTCGTGGAAAAGAGGGTATCATCGGATGAGAACCCAACAGATCCCCTCACGAAGGGACTGACTCGGGCTAAGCATCTCCAGCATGCTCGGAGCATAGGGCTGAAGGATGATATTAGTTTTAGTAGTTAGATAATCTTGAAATTTGTAAAATGTAATTGACATTTGATGATAAATAAAAGTTGTTATTTATGAGTAAAGTGTTGCTATCTCTTGTCAATCGGTTATTATTATTTCTTTTTGCATGTTTTGACTTCCAGAATAATTATGTTATGGTTTATATCATATTATTCAAACTCTCCACAGTCGGTCATATGTTGGAAGTAGATATGAATCAAGATTGTCATGGGTTGGCTTGTAGAGGTCTAAGATGTTAGACAAAGTGGGGCTACAACACTCAGGAGTACTCATAAGTTCTGAGTATTGGATTCAACCCACGCTCACTTGTATCACTTCATGGAATTTATCTCGAGTGATCGTGAGACGGTAATATCATATAAGTCTTCAAACCTAGAGATATGATTTGTTGCCTATGAGTTGGTTATGCATTGATTGCACGAAAACGCATTGGTAACTCGATGTTATAAACCGTGCTTTTGTGTGTAATTCAACAAGTAGTAGAGCAAACATATGAGTCGAAGTTTATATGTTCCTTCTAGAATTAGAAGCGATATCTGGGCCCCTCGATGATTTTCTTTTGACCTATGTACCGGGCCCGGTCAGAACTAAATTGATGTGTTCAGTTAAGTTCTATGTCAAACAAATCAGAAATTGGGAAACAAATGCTGGACAATAAGCAAGACCATGTTCCATGTATTTGTCCGGCTGATATCTAGAACAGAGGATTATATGATCACTTATCTAAAATGGCGCTTCATAGTTTAACATAGTTTTAAGAGCTACGATTGCTGATCGGTTCCTGAAGTCATACTTGCAACTATAGTTATTAGACTTATCCAAGTGGGAGACTGTTGGATATAGTGTCTAAGTCCATAACTATATTTGGTATGTACTTGACCCGACCCGGCATGGTCCATTTGGGTTGCACTTCACCCGAACAATTTATGGATAATCTTTTGAGAATAGTATAAGTTATGATTTATTAATATATTATAAGTTCTAATATATCAATATAAAATCATATTATTTAATTAATATTGATCTTTAATTAATCTAGAATTAATTTAGAGATCAAAAGTATTACTAATTAAATATGGGCTCTTGTATTTATATAGTGTGGGCTAATGCTTATTTGGAATGGGCTAGACTTGCATGGAAAGTCCATGGATACTCCATGGAGCTTTAACCCATGGATCTCATGGAAATGAAAAGACATGGGTATTAGGGTTTACATGGATGTAACCCTAATCCACCACACTATATAAAGGAGGCTTTGGTTCTTGAAATCACACTAGTTGATGTGTGTAAACTAAGAGGGCCGATTTCAAGAAGTTTGTGACTATTCTCTCAAGTTTCCAAGTTTGTGGTGCTTTGTGACTTCCATTTGAGGCATCCACATTATTGGTGCTAGGCTGTCAAACTCCAAGCAATCAACTACTACTACAAGGTAAGTAATTCTACTAGTTTTATTTGATTCAAGTATCCCATGCCATGCTAGTTAGGATAAGAACTTTGGAAAAATAATTATTTGCATGTATCTTAGTCAAACATAGATCCAAGGTTTCTAGGGTTGCATGTACACCATAGGAGTGTTAGAATGCTCAAAACCCATCATCTATCACAACTCTTTAAGTAACAACTCAAAATTCTTCCTTTAAGCTTCCTCTTCACTTTGATTCTTAAAACATCAAAATGTGATCTAGTCACATCATGTAATAAGAATCTCCAAATAGGAACTTAATAGAGTTAGATAATGGACTTTACTTGAAGTAGAGTCAAAACTTAGAGTCAAAACTTTTGACTTTACCGTCCTTACAGACTATCGGGTAAATTTGGCCAGCTTCGCAACCAATGCCCCTTCCTTTGGCAATAGAAACCTATGGACTCTTTGGGAATGGTACACGGGACTATCTCAGATTTAGCCTTTCTCTTTACCATTTGGTCAACCGAGTTGACAATGGTCGATCCCTTTCCATTGGGAAGAGAAAGCTTTTTTGGATTTCCAATGTTACCATTATCAATGTCCTTGGTAGTTTGGGAAGTCGATCTTCCAATCATATTTGCTTTACCAGTGCTCCAAATCATTGTTGATCCAGCAGCACCAAGCAAATCGGTAAGATCATTAAGGGTCATGTCATGGGTTGTCATATAGTAGCTCTAAAGGAACTCACTAAGTGACTTAGAAGGTGATTGAAGAACCGAGTCAACAATCAACTTCCGCAAGACCTTGACACCCAACTCTCCCGACTTGTCAATATGTGACTTCATCTCCAAGATGTGATCACACATAGACTTTGCTTGCCAATAGGGCTTGAGTGACTTTAAACTTTTCAAGAACTTGTGGGTTAGGGAGAATAATTGGAGGAGGTAGAGGAAACATATTTGGGAAGATCATAGTTGTCTGAACCAGACATCTCAAATGGGAGATATTCAAGTTAGTTGATTTAAGTCCTTAATATAACACCCAATATGAAATATTAAGGCTAGGACCCAAGACAATATTTTACAACTTGGAAGAGGGATGCCGTAATCCAAGCTATAAAATATTTGAAGGTAGGCGAATGACGATTCACCAATTTCCACCATGAAAAACCAAATAAGTTATTAGGTTTTAATTGGTTTTGAAACTCCTAGATTTTTTGAGATTCATTGAACTTTTCAATGGCATGTTTTAATCTCGATTGTGCCCTCTCAAATTTTGTGACTGGGATGCCGAGGATCACAAAACAAGGTGTGAATAACCATGCAAATTCACTTGGTACCCTTAATATTATCACCTAATCGATGTGTCGGTTAACCACACACGCTCCACCGATCTATGATAAACATTAAGTTACCCTTCGCCACTCTTACTAGTCCATGTTAGTGTGCCGGTTAACCACACCCGCTCCACTAATGACTTGGTAAGGTACAAAGTGTAAATTTCATGGGTTAGCACCAAATTCACATTTTCCTAAGTAACTAAGATTGGGAATTTATAAGTGTTTAGTTACTTAGTATTTATCATTGATACTTTTAATGAAGGGAGAATTATAGTCCTGTCAAACCCGTTCGACTAACGACCCTCCACCAGTCAAGGAAGCGGTGGGTGAGAGTGGACACCCATTAAACTGCCATTTTATAGGCAGTAACCTTATACCCCCCTTATAGACCGGCTTCGTGAATGAGGCCTACTAACGGTAAGACTGACTTTTACTCTTATACATATATATATAAATATTAAACCTATAATATTATAATAGTATAAGGGTTGAATTTTAAACTATTAAAATTCTAAGGGTTTAACTTGGAACTAAAGTATTCATGGGGGAAACTTTACAAATTCCAAAACTTGAGGGCAAGTTTTGAACAATTCAAAAACCTTTTTCAATTCCATAACTTATGAATTTAAAGTAGTTTTAATGAAAACTCTTCAAGTTCCACAACTTGAGGACAAGTTATGGAAGACTTTAAAAAACATTTAAGGAAAAATAAACTCTTCATTTTCATAACCTATGAGTTTAAAGTAGTTTAATGAATAAACTCTTCAAGTTCCATAACTTGAGGACAAGTTATGGAAGACTTTAAAATCATTCAAGAAAATAAGACTCTTCATTTTTCCTAACTTATGGAAATCTTATGAGTTTTAAAGAATCATAAATGTGACTTTTCATATAACTCGAGGACAAGTTACAAAAACACATTTCATGAGAAACTTTAAGATTAATATGGATTGAAAACAAATTATCACATAACTTTTCTATTAATCTAAACTAACTCATAAGAACAAGATAATTCAAGTCAAACAATTTTCATGAAATTAGACTAACCATTAAACTAATACAAAACATGAATCTATTGACAATTATCTTTGAAATTGGTTTAGCATGAACATTACCACATCAAAAACAGGTTTACAAGACCATAAACAGCTTAGGGTAATGTTTCTAGTCCAATTCCAGCCTTAAAAGTCAAAAATATGCTGTCAGGGGGTCCTACTCGTCGAGTGTACGGACCAACTCGACGAGTTGGATGAATTTCTTCATGGACTCGGCGAGTTCATCAGTGGACTCGGCGAGTCCAGTGCTCAGACAGCCAAAATTTTCGATTTTTCAGCCATTTCAGCAAGTATAACATGAAAACAAGCCTTGGCTCTGATACCACTGTTAGGTTTTGGTATAATACAACATCCTATGGTGCACATACAACCCTAAATACCTTGGATCTATGTTTTCACTAATTATACATGCAAATGGTTTCCAAGGTATTGAACCTATAGCTAGCATGCAATTGTCATACAAACTACATAAAATACTAGATAGTGTAACATACCTTTTTGTGTGGCTGGAAGTCTTGATGTATTTGGCCTTAAGAACTTAGCCCCAATAGTGTGGAAGCCTCAAATGAAGTCACAACACATCAAGGACAAAGGTAGGACTTGAGAGAGAATCTCCATGCACTCTAAAACCTTCATGAACTCCAAGAACATGCACACACACTCTAGGGTGGCGGTTTTAGGTCATAACATATGTATTTATATGTGTTGAATTCTAAGAGTCATGGGTATAACCCAAACCCATATTCATGGATCTTATGATCCATGGTTCATATGGCCCAACTCTTTATGTATCCATACATAAACTTGGTCCAACATGGATCATAAGCCCAACACATATAAATATAACTAATTACCATAATTAGTCCCCATAGTTTTAATTAGTCTCTTTTGATCACTAAATTAATTATAAATTAATTCTTGATCAATAATAATTAAAACATATGATTTCATATTAATATATCAGAACTTATAATATATTAATAAATCATATATAACCTCTTCTCTCAAAAGTCCATCCTAACAAATTGTCCTGATGATATGCAACCCAAATGGACCATGCTACTCTCGGGTCGAATACATACCAATAATAGTTATGGGCTTAGACACCTAATCCAACACATACGCTCATCGTACCTCTTCTATACGCTTAGCGTACTGGGTTAAGGGTTGTACGCGCAACGTACAACATAGTACGCCCCAACGTACAACTGCTCATGCACAAAAGTCCATTAAGTGCTTAATACTTGAGATCTCAACGTCTAAATCCAGATATGAGTCTATTAAGAAGTCCTAGGGCATAAAGTTGGCAACTTTATGCCCTTGCATGTCACATGGGATCCCAATAATTCATTTTTTCCCATTAAGACCACTTTTAATACCTTAAACTCATGCATGGTCTCAATATAACCTTCAAGATGGCATTTTTATGCATTAAACATGCCCAAGGAGCTTAGATCCAACATTTCTAGCATCTGGAGTTGCTCAACTCGCAAGAGGGGGTCCATGAACCAAAAATAAACTTCATAACAAACCCTAACTCAAACTAGCAAAAGAGATGGCAAGGTCTAGACTTTTTACCTTCAGAAGTTCCTCAATATGGACTAGATGCAGGATCTAGAAGCTCAATAACATCCAAGGCTTGATTCTACCTTCTCCTTCTCGAAAACCCACTAAAAATGGCCACCCAAACACTTTTAAGCTCAAGGATACACTCTTATGCAAATCTAGGGATTTGGGACGATAATAAACTATGGAAACTGACTAGGGTAAGGTCCAAGCAACATAAAAGTGTTTAAATATGAGCCTTGCCCTAAAATTAGGGTTTTAGTCCTGAGCCACATACGCCCTGCGTACTGCTTGGTACGCCCTACGTACGTGGTGCACACCCGCGACCAACTTTCCCCTAGTACGCTAAGCGTACACCTATGTACGCCCAACTTATGTAGGGACCCTTTTTGCAAAGAAAAATTCATTCTAGGGGAAAAAGAGTAATTACCTGAACCTCGATCGTTACAAATCTCCTCCACTTGGATTAGACTTCATCCTCAAAGTCTACTGATGCGAATAAGTCTGGGTAGTGCTCTCTCATCTCGTCCTCCGGTTCCCAAGTCCATTCGGACCCCCTCCGGTGCTGCCATTGCACCTTAACCAACTTCACCACTTTGTTTCTAAGAGCTTTAGTTTTTCTATCCAAAACTGTGATAGGCTCCTCCACATAGTTCAGACTCTCATCCATTTGACCACTTCCCAATGAGCTTTCCTCTGATTGCCTCGAACCGCCAAATAAGTGCAAACACGTTTGTACTGATCACGATATGTCACAACTGGCAAATTTAGGGTTGAGATGGTGTTTCATGTACAAAAAATTTCTCTATGTGACTTTATAACATCAAATTAATGAAGTTCAAACTACAATGTTATTGGAATACATACGAGCATACGTTGTGAACCAAGTTGAAATAGCCTCTTGCAAGTCCAAAAACTTGATCCAATAGCTAAGCCCAATCAATTTTGGGCCTTGGTCCAAGAATTCTCGGCCCAACACCCTATTGGGCCGAAAAATCTTTCTTGGGTCTTATTGGGCCGAAAACTCTGTTATTAGGCCCAATTAAACCCAAAAAGTCCATACATTCTTCAAAACCGCAAACCCTTTATGGGGTTAGGGTGTTTTCGGCCACCCTAAAACCAAAAACCCCTTTGAAGAGCCATAAGGGGCCAAAAACCCTATGGTTTTCGGTTGGTATTAGAAAAAAAAAGAGAAAAAGAAATTTTCAAGAAAGTTGTCACCTCATTTTTAACCCACAAATAACAATGCTATGGACCAACATGTTTCCAAGCACGTTTCACATCAAACATCAACAAAGTCAACTCTCTTCTTCCCCCCTATCTTATGTTTGCGGCCAATCACCCCTCCCCCACACACACAAAATTCAATTGAAAGCCATTACACTCTCCAAACTCTCCCTTCTTCTCTCAAATTTTCGAGAACCACCTTCAAGAAAAGTTGCATCTTCAAGTGGTCCTAAGAAATCTAGCTTTTTAGAACATTATCCATTTTCGAGAATCTCTCCAAGTTTAAGGCTAGGCTCGACATTTCTTCCTTCTTCTTCTTCCTATCACATGAAAAATACCAAGGTGAGCTTCATACCCCTATCTTTTTGTGTTTTTCATACTTTTTTTTTGGGGGGGGGGAGGAGGGGGGATACAAGTTAAATCTCGTTACTCTTTGGAATAATTGCATGCTTCATGGTTATGGTTTGAAAATGAAACAAGTTCTTGAACAAAAAGGTGCTTAACATGTGTTAAAATCATAAAGTAAATGTTGATGACTACTTTGTGTTATAAAAGTTTTGTGACCATGATTTTTCACTCAAAAGGGCGAAAATATGGGTGTTATGCCCAAACATATTTAACTCTTGGACACATGCATTTTAACTCTTATTTTTTTCATAAGTATTTGAAGATAATAGATCTCAAAGTTACTATATGTGTTTTGCAAAAATCGTGACTTACTAGAGTTACAACCAAAAATAGAATATTATATGTACAAAACTTTCAAAACCCATTTTGGTATGCTAAGCAAGCTACAAAGCTTGATATTTTGCTAAAATTAAGTTATTAGTAAAATAATCGTAACTAAGTTGTCACTATTTTGATGGCTTAAAACTTAAGATATTGGGCTATTTTCACATCATATGTTACAATTATACATGTTCACTAACGATTATTTATAAAAAGTAATATAAATAATTTAGTCCAAAATAGTATACAAAACAGAATTTATGACAGAAAAATGTGTGTGTCATGATCTGCATATCATAAAGCTTTTAAAGCATGAGTAGTAAGCTGTATGTCATAAAAGCTGAAAAGCGTGTGTCAAAAAACTTCGGTCATAAATTTACACAAGTAATATCGTTTTCATTATTCAATAATGGAAGTTAAAGTTCACGTAAATCCGTTAAGGCTCTAGTGAGACACCGTCTTCATTGTACCTACCTAGCGTACACTTTAAGTCCTGCTTTATAACCAGAGTCTCCTGGAGGGAGAGTGAGACCGTTGTGTATAGATCTATACGGGATTGACAACCCCACACCTCAACTGTTCGCTACAGTTAGACCGACAAGTCTAGGGTGACAAAAGTCTACCAATTTTGACGCCTGAAGAACGTCGTTCAGGCATAACAGTCATATCAAACATGGTTATAAGAACTCACTTAGGGAGTAACAATACTAATTTGGTTTACGGGAAGCTTACACTTCACCGGTTTTATTAAAAATATAAAACTGCATATCATTTTTCAGTACAGTCACTTACACTTTTGGTATTAGGGTTAAGACTACCGTTTACTTATAAGAAAATATTGGATTTTCTGGGAACATACTCTTTACAATTGCAAACAAAAGAAAACAAAGGACATGTATGCATATATTCACAGTTTTGGAACGAGACTTACAAACCATTTTCATAGAAAATATCGGATTTTCTAAGTCATACGAACTATTACAAACAAGGATGTTACAACTCTTTTCATACACATATGCTTATGACCTCACCAACATTCAATGTTGATGATTTTCAAAATGACTTGTATTCTCAGGGAACTAGTAAGCAGGTACCTAAGAACCGGATTGGCTACATTTTGGAATTTCATACTTTATGTCGCTTTTGTGTAATTTCATTTCAAATACAATATGTAAACAATGTAAGTGGGTTATCTTAATGTATGTTGTTGGTTGCTATGTTTCATACATATTCAATTGTTGTGATATTATACAATGATGTCATCCGCCCCCGGACGTTTCCGTTATCCTGGTTCGGGGGTGTGACACGATAGAACGACCAAAAGACTTTCTCAATGTAGTGAGAAATGTATAACCATCCTGCTCCTCTATCACTCCGAATCTCCATTATTGTTATCTTTTTTTTATGCTTTAAAAATTATTAATTACATTAATTTGTAAAGAATAAGACTATAAACAAGTATTGCATTCATTCTGAAAAAAACATGATTAATAATAGTTTAAGAATTACATTTATTCTTGAAAATTAAAACTAAAATGAGGTTTAAAAAAAACCCATCAAAATCTAACAAAAACATTAATTCATTTCAAAAGAATATTATTGTTAAGAAACATTTTATACATTTTGGTAGAATACACTCTCGTTCTTCAATTTTGTTCATTTTCCACATCAATGACAGCCTCTTCAAAACCTAAATCCACAAAGAAAACATAATCAACTTTCTAATATTAAAACAAATCAGTGCATTCTAAGAAAAAACTAAAAATTCTGACAGATTTTAGTAGACATTAAAGAATTGTAATTAATTTTAATAAAATGTAATCCTAAAACTGTAATGAACATAAACACCATTAATATAATATAACACGTATTCTAACAAAATAATATAAAAGACATTCTAACAAAATATTGTATTTAAAAAAATATATATACCATAATACATACATACATTTTTTCCCACAAAATATTTTCTTATATTCTAATAGCATTTTTTAAAATACAATATTCATTCTACATTTCTTTATCACCTACGAGTATAAATGCATATAATCTAATTCTACAAGCTAACATATGCTGCATTCTAACAAAATATTCAAGTTTTTACACACAAATGTCTTATCTTCTAATTATTTTTAACCCACACATATAAATTCATATGCTTTAATTCTACACATATTAAATTCAATTCGAAAAGAATATTTGTACACAATTACAAACAGTAATGATCTAATTCTAGAATTGTTTAAACTATTTCAAATTTATAAACATCAATATGAAGTTCATAACATTTTATTGAACAGATAAAAAACACTATTAACCCTTCCAACCAATTAAAGAAAAAAGTTGTAAAATAAAAAAACCCTAAAACCATAATCATCAGTTCTCGTTCTTGATCGAACTTCAATTCCACAAGAATCTTACTAAAAGTGCTATTTTGACTAACAGTTAAAAGATTAAAAAATTTATTCCAAAAATACTTTATCGTCGTCTAAAAAAACACATCCAAAAACCAAACAAAACATAGAACAACCACTAAATAATTTTTTTTTTGTAATGAACACTAAACTAACCTTGAGGGGGATTTGACGAAATCGTCCTCATCATCTAAGTTCAATATTGTATCTGTAGTGTTCTTGAACTTCGACTTGAAGAAGATCGCCAACTTCTCATATTCTTCACTTAATTTCCACCGATTAATTGTAATGTCGTTGATTATTCACTTGAAAATGACGATTCCTTGTGGTTTATATAAACCTAGGTCTACAAAATCTTTGAGATTAGTCTTGATTCTGTAAGATTCTTGACGATTAAGTTCTCCGATATTAAGGGTTTTGAAGGTTACTGTGTACAAGAATATGGGGACGAACGGAGAGTGTTTTTATAGGGTTAACAAACTAATTTTCCTAATTTAAAGGACATTAAATGTTTTAAATATTTACCAAAATTAAATGTAACCAAAATTACTATTATACCATTTTATGATTTATTATTGAATTTATTTGGGAAATCTCCAGAAAAGTCCTAAAATTTTAGTCCAATTTATGAAAAAGTCTCAAACTAAATTTTATTTACAGAAAAACACATAATACCGGTTAAAGCTTCGAAAAAACCCTTTTCGGCCGGTTTTGCAGATTTTGTCGGTATTCTGTCCTTTTTTGTTAGTTTGCTCAAAATTTTGGGACTTTTCCAAAAATTACATAATAACCAAAATATTTGGACTTTTTTGAAAATTACCATGAAATTAATGGATATTATTATTATTAACAAATCATTTATAAACATAAAAAATATTTTTATTATAAAAAAAGGATATACATTTGTTGCTAATTTCTAGGAATAAATTGGTGGTCTAAGTACTCTATTGCTTCCTGACCACTCAAACTCTCTACGTTTTTCCTATGCATTGTTGTGGGTATGATGGTGAGATGAACTTAGTTATCATTCATCTAATGTTGGTGTTCCTCTTATGTTGTTTAACCTAACTACCAACCAACATTCATACCTTACATGTTAACGACCATCGGCTAACATACGTCTATAAAATGTGAAAAGTGAACCGTGAATGATAATTTATATGGAAACAAGTGAAGGGTTATTATCTATTTAAATTGTCATTCAAAGTTTACTTTTCAATCTCGATAGATGTGTGTAATTTTATTGTTGTTACCGAGTAATGTTTGGAGGTTAGGTGGTAGTTAGGTTAAAGAACATAATGAATGATCTATATGTTCGTGTAATGATATTTTCTAATAACACATGATCATATAGCATCATGCCTAATAGCAAGTAGACACTTATTGATTGTGTATTAATAAATATTATCAACTCTTGTATCGGTCACGCCTAACAAAGTACTTCTCACTATGACACCTACAACGATACATAGGAAGAACATAGAGACTTTGAAGTGGTCAACAAACAATAGAGAAGTACATAGTCGACCATTCTGTTCCTAGAAATTAGCAACAAATGTATTTCCTTTGTTTATAATAAAAAAAATTATGTTTATAAATGATTTGTTAATAATAATATCCATTAATTCCATAGTAATTTTCAAAAAAGTCCCAATATTTTGGTTATCGGGTAATTTTCAGAAAAGTCCTAATATTTTGAGCAAACTAACAAAAAATGACAGAATACCGGCTAAATCTACGAAACCGGCCAAAAAGGGTTTTTTCGAAGTTTTAGCCGGTATTTTGTGCTTTTCTGTAAACCAAAATTAGTTCGGGACTTTTTCATAAATTAGACTAAACTTTTAGGACTTTTCTGGAGATTTCCCAATTTATTTTTGCTTAATTTTGATTGGTTATTAGAGGCACACAATACTTGTTGAGAACATTTGAACCTAACTCTCTCTCTCTCTCTCTCTCTCTCTCTCTCTATATATATATATATATATATATATATATATATATATATATATATATATATATATATATATATATAGATTGTAACATTTCGGATACAACTTGCATTTCGCTTTGACCTGCACGCATTTGTGATTGGTATTTTTCTCGTGCCCTATAAATGGTTTCTATTATACTTACATTATGTTCATTTTGACTCTTCAAGGCCGAAAGAATATTGCGTGGAGGGACATCATTATCAGTCATGTCTTCCACCGTACGACACTTATCTTTAGTAAGCCGTTTTGCAAATGCAAGCCCCTATATACATTGCAGGGTCATGATTATGTTCACCATTTTTAACCGTCAAGGTCCAATAATCATAAGTCTTATAACAATTTCCGACAAATTCAAAGGGACAATTTATTCTTTTTGTCCCCGTATTTCTCCCAAATGTATTTATACCTCTATAGACACCACTCCGATAACAAACTAAAATGATTTTTGAAACATAGCCTCCACTTGTTTTCGCTTTTGATTTCTTTGTAACGTCCACATATCCAAGAGTTCGTGCCACATTGTCAACCCACTCATTCAAATTTTCACGAGTGCTAAACACCTGACAAAAAAAAGACAATAAAAAGGAGGTGCGTAGAATCAAATTGAAGAAAATAAATTTTCTTTTATTAAATTACTATAATTATTATAAATTTAATTAAATAATAATAATCAAATACAACAAAACAAAAAGACAAAAAAAAAAAAACGTTAAAAGACAAAATTTCAAAAATAAGGAGGGGTTCATAAAACAATATCCGTTTTTCATTTGCATGTAGATTTATTTGAGGTTTAATTTGTTACCAACTCGGACAAATATAGTAATAAGGTGTTTTTGTTTTATTACTTACTAGTTATTTTTATTACTTACTAGTTATTTTTACACGGTTAGTAGTCATTTTGTATCTAAAAGACTAGAACTTTTGAAAGTTTTTATGGTGATGATTATAATTATGTATCCTTTAATTTTTTTTTTTGTATTTATATTAATGTTTTTAACTAACTAAAAATACAAAACCTCTCTCTCCACCTACCACCACTCAACCATAAAGAACCTACACAATACAGACTACAAACCCTCTAACTAATACTTACCATCTGGTTGCCATGTCGTTCGCCGCCACCATCATCGTTCGTCACCACCATCTGTCTAACACCATCGGTGTTCGCTACCACCAGTCGCCGTCAACCACCTCCATCTCCCCCACCTTCACCCTCACATCTCCTTCCTTAACCCGATAACCCTCCACCACCACCATCCGTCGAGCTCCGCCACCTTCTCATCATCCACGAAGACCTGAGTTTGCATCTCATCCCCGACTAAATCAAATAGATTGATGGGTTTAAAGAACAGATCGACAGTGCTAGGGTTTTGATCTTTTTCGATGACTATCCCTACTAGGTACCATCACTTACCTGTGTAGAACCCTAACCAAAGCTCGAACCAAAACCCTCATCCAAATGAGAAGGGAGGCAACATTAGGGTTTTAGAAAATTAGAATGATGGTGACACTAGAAGATCTAAAAATGCTTACGAAGGTGGTGGTGGTGGCTGAAAACACTCATCATTGAAAGACAAAGGCATCGTAACCAAGAACTATGAACAAGACAAATCTAGGGCTTTTATCTCGACGCTAAATAGCCATGGGTTCTGTCGGCTCTTGTGGTTAGATGAGATTGACCTTCTATACTTTGCTTAGTTAACCAAAATATGTTACTCGAGCTCTCATGTTTGAATCTAGAAGTATGTTTGTAGCTTTAATGTCACAATGGTCTTAACTTTGATTTGTATACGGGCAAGTTTTAAAAAGGTTGGAGTTTGGCAAATGTAATTGATTTGCAGGTTTTAATGGTTGCTGAAAGTCTCTTTGGAGCTAATGGTACGTCTACAATGGCGAGATGAAGACTAAGGGATGGAGATGGTGGTCGATTTGATGGTTGAAAGGTGATGTACGATGGTGGTTTGTGTGATGATGGTGGTCCCTGAGCCGTAACTAATCCCTAAGCTTCCTTCGTAGAAAGTTGCAGCGAAGGATGATGATCGATGTACTGTCTGCTTAAAATATGAAGACGATGAAGCTAATGAAAATAGACTTTAAGCCTTAAGGCTTCTGGTAGGGAAATGGTGTGTGTTTTCTGTGTGTTTCTTCTATTTAAAGACAAAACGAGAAAGGGTTAATGTCTTTAAAATGATGAGATTTTTATTTTTTTATTTATTTTCAAATTAAATAATTAGACTACAGTTAAAAGAAATAAAAAAAAATTAGTTAAGGGCATATTTATCATTTGAAGTAGGGTATAGACTAAAAGCATACAAATTTGGCAACCAGAAGAACCAAAACCACACAAATTATCCAAACATGGACCACACTTGCACCACCAAACTTTTTTGGACCTTTTTTGCAATTTTGTCTATCTCATACTATTACTATTGTCATCCCTATCAAAAACCCTCTCATTTGATCCACATTTTGATGTTTCCATGTTTGTAAACGTCAAAATGAAGGAATTGTAAGTGCAAACAATACATTTACTCGTTTATAGTCACACTCCCATACTATTACTATTGTCATCCATAAATATGACATTGTTTGAAATATGCTAAGAAGTCATAAGTGTGATAATTACATTACATGAAGATAATGTTAATAGTTATGGAAAAGTATGAAAAGATAATGATATTATTATAAAATAACAAATATGTAACTTAAAAGTATATTTTTTGAGCTTATAAAACCCTCTACATCACAACTTTCAAACAGAATTACAATGGTAGGTTTCTATTTTTTGTAAGCCATATTGGTGTGTTCTTTTTATATGTGAAAGCCTCTCAAACACACTTAGGGGTTGTTTTTTTTTTTGTGAAGATTTGCGCAGTCTGCGCCGCGCAGACAACGCGCAGACATATGCCATCGCAGAGTGTTTGTTTTTTGGAAGTGCGCAGATCAAAAAATGTCTGCGCGAGGTCTTCCTGGCGCAGACATGAGCCACTGTCTTCAAAGGTCTTCAGACCTCATTTTAACCTAAACAAAAAAAAACATGGGCCACCGTGCAGTTTTTTTTTCTTTTTTTGCTGAAAATGCATTTTTAATGTTTATGACATGAAATTAAGTATGAAAAATCAATTTATTTCAACAGCTGCAGACGTTAAAAACAAACAGTATTCTTATTGCAGACTGCAGACATTTGGTCCACTTCTTCTGCCGCAGAGGCTTGCAGATGTGGTCCACAGACAAAAAAAAACAAACACCACCTTAATCATGACTACTTATTATTATTTTTTTCATTTCAATATCATGCTTTTCTACTTTAAATCGTTTAACATATTCAATTTTATAAATAGGAACATCGATTAATACTTACAAAAGGACAAATTAATTATAAATATATACATAGTAACAAAAAGGTATTATAGGTATTATTATATAAATATAAAACTAATAATTTTATATTAGTTATATTATAAAATAATATATTTTGGTTGTTGCTTATTTGATAATAAATATCATAACAATTTTTTTATAAATTTAATTTAAACTAGAAAAGATTTCCCGGCGTTGCCGGGGTCGGAAGATATTGCTTTGTAAAGTAAAGTAGCATGTTGGTTGCTTTTTGTCCGTTAATGTGAGAGTAATTTGGTCTTTTCAGGTAGTAGGGACTAAACTTGTCACCATGGGTAAACCATATGGACCATTTATGTAATTTTGGCGGTGGTGGTGGTGGTGGTGATGACAGATGGTGGGTGGGTTTATGGTATTGGGTGGGTATTTTCTAATAAATAAAACATTAATTTAAAACCAAAAAGAGAATGTTAAATCTTGTAAACCACAGGGACCAATCGTGTAATTTTGTCTAATAATAATAATAATAATAATAATGAGGGACCATTTCTGCCAAAAGACTAAATACTAATAATATGTAATAAAAGGCGAGGGTTATGAAAAATTCAAACCAAAGTGAAAGGGTTGTTTGTGAACAAAAGCATAAAGATGAAGGGTCAATGTAGTAAGTTGGAGGACCAAAATTGACAAAAAATGTGTCACTTTACTGTTAAAATCTTTAATAACTTTAATATATATATAATAATAATTGTTAATATGGTAATGAAAAGTTTAATTATTAAAATTGATGTAGATATATACTATTGCACCAAAGTAGAGGAAAAATTATTCGGGAAGGTAATTAACTTTTCAGTAAGTTCATCTCTGGGTAACTATCTTTTTTTATACATTTAGGTAACAAATTTGTCGGAAGTGTTCACATATGATCATTATGACCGACTATAACAGGTTACATCCTAGATGTGAACACTTTCAACAATTTCGTTACCTAGATATGTACAAAAAAAATAGTTATCCAAATATGAACAAAAAGAAAAGTAATAGTAAATTACACGAATGGTCTATGTGGTTTGAGAGGATTTTGTTTTTGGTCTCTAACTTGTTTTTTTAACTCGGATGGTCCCTACTCTTTATAAAGAAAAGTCAAGGACGAAAATATAAAGAAATTGGCCAAATAAATAAATAAATAAATAAATAAGAGTGTTATGTGTTAACTTAGATATTTGTATATGTGTTACTTAAAAAAATAAATAAATAAATAAATAAATAATAAAAAAAAAAACTATTATTAAGTTAATCTGTGACCTTTGGGATTCGAACAAGTAAATTCTGAGGGGTGTTTTACACCTAATCGCCTAAAGCTAAATTGTTTGGGACTGATTGAGTTGAAAATTCGTTACATGGGTTCCATAGAAAGTCATGAACTTAATAATAGCAAATAAAGCTGATCTGTGGCCTTTGAGGTTCGGGCAAGTAAACCCGAGGGATCTCTTTAAATCTAGCACACTAAGGTCATTTGATTTGGATGTGTTGGTTGGAAGCCCGTTACACGGATTTCAAAGAAAGCCATGAGCTTTATTTGTAAAAAAAAATTTAATTAAGAAGTTTGTATATAATTGTGTTTATAGTTTAATTGAATATTGTGTTTAGGAAAAATACTTGGCTGTCAAAAGATTCCCTTGGACTTGGATTTGAACTTATGACATTGGACTGAATGTTAATTACTTTGGCTGGTGTAAGTGGTTTGAAGTTTGTAACCAATCTGGATAAATATTAGGGAATTTTTTTTAGAAAAGATTTTTCATAAAAAGATTGTTGTTGACCAACAAATAGCTGGAATCGGACATTGTTATATTTTATGAAACAAAGATGGTTGAGCATGTTTTGTCACATATAATTTCACGAGAGTAAGACCATAATTTGTTCCAGGAATTGACTTGATGATATTGAAAAGAAAAAAAAAGTGTTGTGATCTTTGATTCTGTTGAGTTGTATTAGGGAGTGGCCAAAGTCTTGTTTCTATTATCATATAATATTTTGAGACTAAAGCCAAGTTGACTCAAGGCATGACAGGTACATTCTCAACTATGGTACAAAACAGGGTAATTGGGTTGGATCTTTTCATGTTTGTTTTGATTTCATGCATTAAGTTTCAAATAGTTTTAACTTTAATTTTCTTTTCTTCTATTCTATTTTATTTTCTCTAGTTTAAATCTTCTTGTTCTTTCTTGAGGACAAGAAATGTTAAAGCTTGGGGAGATTTGTTAGATGCATTTCATGCATTTATTTTGTAGCTTTAGTTCATAAAAGTGCATTGCATTTAGGTTTAAACTCATGCATTTTGCATATTTTTCGGGATTTTTCATGATGCAATTCCATTCACACACTTTTATGATATTTCAGGGACTTTTGAAGGTTGGATCTTAATGGAGGAAGTTAAAAAGAGTTGGAGATAAAGTTTCAGAAGTTTTGGAGCATTGAAGAGAGAGAGAATGAAGAAATGAAGATTTGAGCCTTTCAGACATTTACACGGCCGTGTAAATGATGGCTTATAGTTTACACGGGCCGTGTAAACGCATATGCAAGAGCATTCTACTTTTCTTGTTTACACGGTCGTGTAAATGGCACCCTTTAATTTACACGGGCCGTGTAAACGTCTCGACAGTTTTTAAAGTAGTTTTACTCTCATATAATTGAGACAATCAGTTTTGTTGGAGGTTAGGTTGGATTTTGGGCAGAGAGAAGGCGATTTTCAGAGCTTTTGGAAGTAGATTAACACTTGGAAACACTTTAATTTCCTTTTTTTAAGTCAATTTGAAGTTTAAAATTGTTTGATTTGTAGTTTAACCTAGACATGTGTGGTTGATTTCAAAATCATTTCCGAATCTGAATTCTTAAGTATGTGTTGTTAGGTTGTAACTTGAACTTGATTTGTGTTTAACATCTAGTAATCTTTGATTTGATCTTAATCAAGTGTTTGGTTTATTCTCTTTTTCACTTGATCAATGAATTAGGGTTTTTATCAATCTAGTTAATCAAATTGTAAATTTCGTATATGTTTTATGATTTGATGTTAGTAACATGCACTTAATTGATTGTAATTGAATCAAACCGAGTGTAATCAAATATTAAATGTTCATAATCCCAAGCTTATGAGGTTATTGAATATTGTTGGTAATTGTTGCAAGAACTTAAAGTCATTTAATGATTCAAAGAAAGAGCTTATTTGAATTAAATCAATTAAATGAAGTTTTATTTGAAGAACATGTTTTGAATAAAACAATTTTTGTCAACTTAGATATTAGAGTTTATTAGTATCTAAATTACCAACCTAGATAGAACATAATCATATTCATTTTGCATCTTTCAACATAATACATGTATAAGAATCAGAATCGGAAATGTATTTCTTTTACTAAATTCTGTTAACAATCTTGTTTATTTATGAAGTTTAAATCTAGTTATAACACAATCCCCCATTTTAATATTATTTGTATTATGTGTGAAAATATGGCAAGATAAGAAGTCTTGTATTCCTGTGGACCGACCCTGCTTACTCTATACTATATTTAGTATAAGAAATAGAGTGACTTGAGCTTTATTAATATTCTTTATCCCATTATTTGTTGGTTTGACAGCCAAACAAATTGGCGCCGTTGTCGGGGATACGGTAGTACTAATTGTTTATGCCAAGATCTTTTCGCACAGGTACACCTTTACCAGTTGATTTGGAGATAGAGAAATGTGCAAAACAAAGAAGGAAGCAAGCTAAACTTTTAAAGAAACAACAATTCGGAGCTTCTTTATCAAATCCATCAACCACATCTTCACCAACATCCAAAAGTACCACCCCACCATCTTCACCTACTCCTACCATGGCAGACAACCATGGAGGAAACCCACCTCCAAACCCACCACCTGAACAAACCTTTAGACAGTGGGCCACTCAAGATGTCACCCAACAACCTTTGTGCATAAATTACCCTGCAACAATCAACTTTGAACTCAAGTCTGGACTCATCCATTTGTTACCCTCATTCCGTGGTCTTGAGAATGAAGACCCACATAAATTCCTTAAGGAATTTCATGCTGTTTGTGTGGGTATGAAGCCACATGAAGTCACAGAAGATCAAATCAAGTTAAGGGCATTCCCTTTTTCCTTACAAGATTCAGCTAAGGAGTGGTTGTATGACTTACCACCGGGGTCAGTCACAACATGGAATGAACTTGCAAGGATGTTTCTGGATAAATATTTTCCAGAAATGAGAGCTTCAGCTTTACGCAGAGAGATAATTGGTATCAAGCAACAAAAGAGAGAAGCCTTGCATACTTATTGGGAACGGTTCAAGAAATTGTGTTCAAGATGTCCAAAACATGGGATTACAGAATATCAGTTGTTGCAGTATTTTTGTGAAGGAATGTCATCTTGGGATAGGAGATTACTAAATGCATCAAGTGGTGGATCTATAGCTGATAAGACTCCAACAGAAATCAGAGTTCTTATCAAGAACATGGCAGAAGAGTCCAAGCATACAGTCCAAGAAGAAGAATGGTACAGTGATGCACCAAGAGGAGTGAAATAAATTTCTACCCCAAAAATTGAAAGTCAGCTTTCTGAGTTGACTAAAGTAGTGATGATGCTTGCAAAGGACAAGGGCGTGCAACCACCAACAGTTAGACCTTGTGGTATTTGTACTCAAGTAGGGCATCCAACCGACATGTGCCCTCAACTTCAAGAGGAAGATTATGAAGAAGCAAAAGCCATGAGAGGTTTTCTTGGGTCTAATCAAAGGGGATATGAGCAGCCACAGGGTGATCAAAGATGGAGTAACAATGAAGGTTGGGGAGGACATCAACAGACAAATTATCAACCAAGTCAACCACATCAATACCAACAAAGACCACTTTTTCCACCACAAAAATTTCAACCAAGGCAACCACAACACCCTTCTCAACAATCGGGTTCATCAAGTATGTCCTTAGAGGACATAGTGAAGAGTTTGGCAACTAGTACACAAACTTTCCAACAAGAGACAAAAGCAAGCATAAAGAACTTAGAGAAACAAGTTTCACAGCTTGCCACTTTCGTAAGCAAACTAGAATCTCAAGGAAAGTTACCTGCACAAACTAAAACAAACCCAAGGCACAACGTGTGTGCCATCACATTGAGAGGAGGAAAGAGCTATGATGATCCAAAAGTGTCGGTTGATCAAAAGGAAGAAGAAATAGTGTCCGAAGAGGCAACCAAAGAAGAAAAGGAGGAAGAGAAAACAATCGAAAAGAAGCCCTTCATCACTGAGTCTAAAGCCACACCTCCTCCATTTCCCGAAAGATTAAAGAGCACGAAGAAAGAACGGGAAGAGAGTAAGATCATGCAAATGTTCAAGAGAGTTCAAATCAACATCCCACTCCTCGAGGCCATCAAGCAGGTACCTAGATATGCAAGGTTCCTTAAGGATCTTTGTGTATCTAAAAAGAAATTAAAAGGAAATCAAGTCGTAACAGGTGGGGAGCATGTATCCGCGGTTTTGCAAAAGAGGATGCCCCTGAAGTGCAAGGATCCCGGTGTCTTTACCGTGCCTTGCAAGTTGGGGAATCTTTATGTACCCCGAGCTATGCTTGATCTAGGTGCATCCGTAAATGTCCTACCATATTCTCTTTTCAAATCAATTGGTGTAGGAACATTGAGCAAAACCGGTGTGATCATCCAACTTGCTGATCGGTCTTTGGTACACCCAAAGGGAGTATTAGAGGACGTGTTAGTGCAAGTCGATGAATTTGTCTTCCCGGCTGATTTTTATGTCTTAGATATGGGAGATGATGACTCTCCAAGTTCAAGTTCCATACTTTTGGGTAGACTTTTTCTTAAAACTTCTAAGACAAAATTTGATGTCTACAATGGAACTTTGAGTATGGAATTTGATGGTGAAGTTATCAACTTCAATGTGCATGAAGCAAAAAAGATTCCTTTTGATGTTCAATCTGTTAATTTTGTCAATTTGATCCAGCCCTCAACAAAAAGGGTTTAAGTTTGTCTAACAATGAATTTCTAGAGTTAGTTTTGCAAGGAAAACTAGACAGGGACAAAGCCAAAGAGCTTGCAAAGGAGGTCGATATGGACAATGAGGTGTTGGAGAGTTTGGAGTTTATTGATGACAAGAAGCATGTGAGGAGTGATGATATAAAACCCAAGCCATCCACCAAAGTCAAAATCCTTCCACCGGTGGAACAAGCACAAGATTCAGGAGCAAAAACTCCACCAGATCCCTTAGAGAATATACATGTCAAGAAGGAGATGGCGAGGAGGTTGATGTGTTGGAGAGGCCCACGTATCAAGACTGAAGCACATTAAGGGGGGCAAAGTCGAGCCAACGACATTAAAAAGGGGCAGCTAACCGGGAGGCAACCCGGGGGTATTTTTGTCATTTCTTATATTTTCATTGTATTTTCTTTGTTTTCAAACTTCCAAGTTGTTTTTCATGCTAAAAGAGGGTTAAAAATCATTTTTCGGGCAGTAGAGGTTTAGCGGGTTGCAAATTCAAAAAAGTGAAAAAATCAATTTTTTTTTTGGCCTTTACAGACATTTACACGGCCGTGTAAATGTATGCTTATGGTTTACACGGGCCGTGTAAACGACCAGCCACCGCAGTCAAAACTCTACATTTACACGGCCGTGTAAATTTTGCCTTTCTGTTTACACGGGCCGTGTAGACGTTAAAACAGGGCTGAACGAGTTAAAACCCAAAACTTGATTTTTTCACTCATTGTTCTCTCAATACCTGCGACTCCTTCTCTCCTTACTGCCCCCTTCGAAAAAACCATTCCAAATACTCAATCTTCCTCAATTTTGCATCAAAAATCAAGCTCCAAGGTATGAAATTCTTCTCTTTTCTTCATCTTCTTTATCTTCCACCTCTATTTCAACTTCTCATGGCCGATTTTGGGGGTTTTGAGCAAACCCTAGAATTTTTGAGTATTAAAATATCGACCTAATGCTTGAAATTTCTTGTAGGATAAGCTTGGGGAAGCATTAGACATCACCCTACCACCATTTTCAAGCACAAATTGGTATAATTGTTCCAACTCTTTACTTGTGCATATACTTAGATTTTGGGGTGATTTTGGTGATATTGCTGTTTTTTTTTGTGCATACTCTTGAGTTTAAATTGTCCTACATTGTGTGCAAAACTTTGTTGAATCCAATTTGACAATGGCCTCCCGTGGAAAAAGGGCTAGAATTGGGACCTCACATATGGGTGGTCAAGAGTCTAATGATGAACAAGACCAACATCTCATGGAAAACCCATATGAATTTGGTCTTATTTTTGAGACCAATCAACAAAACATTTTGTATGCAAGCCTTATTGGAAGAGTAATGGCGGCTCAAAAATTTGTGGACATCCAAGCCCTCAAAGACCTTCATATCTATAAAGGTGTCCACAAGCTCTTCAAGAACATTGGTTAGAAAGGGCTATTGAATCTACATGCAGTCAGTTATCAAACACCTATGTTGGAATTCTTGTCATCCATCACTTTCGATTACCAAACACACATCCTCACTTTCCGTTTGCTCAATCAATCACATAGAATTCATGCTGATTCTCTCTGTGATATTACTGCTGCCCGTAGACCTTCAACCACCACTTCTACTCCTCCTGCTCCTACTGCTGGTGCCTCTAGCTCATCTCGCCCCATTCCTTTTCCTGAACACAATCTTTACATGGGCGAGTTTGCACACTTGAACCACCGTTACACCAACATACAGCAGGAAGTCGGAGAAATTTATACGGGTGTCGCTGAAATCACTTCTGATTTTCAGGACTACCGTAACTTGCAAGAAGAGCGTTGGGCCCAACAAGAGCTACGGTGGGCTGAGCAGGATCAGAGATGGGTCGCTCAAGAGCAGCATAACCGCAATGTTCATCATTTGATGAGCGATATCCATAGAGTACTTGTGCTTCCCACCCAGCAGCAGCAGCCTCCATCATCATCCCAACCCCAGTGGCCTCCATTTTATCCTTCTGATTATCCTTCACAGTTCCCACCATATCCTCCACCGCCCGGTCCTCAATAGGCCGGCTATGCCTCTCTCCAAGCATCGAGGACGATGCTTATTTTAAGCTTGGGGAGGGGCATCCATCCATGCATAAATCCTGTTGCATGTAGGTTGCATGTAGTTTTGTACATATTGCATTAATTTTCATTTCATTTTCTTTTTCATTTTCTTTTTCATTTTTTTTTCTTTCTGCATGGAAAATTTTTCAAAAACCAAAAAGATTTTCTTTCTATTCTAATTTTTATTATTTTCTTTGCATTTTGTTTGCATCTAAATTTTTGCATTGCATTCATTGCATAATTAAAAAAAAACGATCCAATCCCAAGCAACCGAATCTTTTCAAAACAGTTGAGCTGGTAAATGAGTCATGTGCCTTGAAATTGGTTTGCTCTTTTTATTGAAAAATCTAAAAGCAAGTTAATCACACACGAGCACACCTCCCGAAGCTACTTGTGCAAAACAGAAAGTGAGAAGATTGTCAATATTGGAGCATAACAACAGGTATGAGTTAATTCTTTGGGACATATGACCGGTCTTATGAGTAGTAATGCTCAATTGAACTTAAAATTCCAAATTCAAAAGTTCATAAAAAGAATGCAAAATCTCAATGTCCCGAGCCTTCCAGCGCTCTTAAAAGTCCTTTCTATTCATTCCCTTTTATATACCCTGCTTGGGGACATAGCTTTCAACTATACTTACGGGTCTTTGCATGTTAACCTTTAGTCCCCTGAAAAATGTCTTAGAAGTTCTAACGGTAATAAACCGTGAGATGTCCCACAATAGAAAAGTCAAGGACGAAAATATAAAGAAATTGGCCAAATAAATAAATAAATAAATTAATAAGAGTGTTATGTGTTAACTTAGATATTTGTATATGTGTTACTTAAAAAAATAAATAAAAAAATAAATAAAAAATAAATAAATAACAACTATTATTAAGTTAATCTGTGACCTTTGGGATTCGAACAAGTAAATTCTGAGGGGTGTTTTACACCTAATCGCCTAAAGCTAAATTGTTTGGGACTGATTGAGTTGAAAATTCGTTACATGGGTTCCATAGAAAGTCATGAACTTAATAATAGCAAATAAAGCTGATCTGTGGCCTTTGAGGTTCGGGCAAGTAAACCCGAGGGATCTCTTTAAATCTAGCACACTAAGGTCATTTGATTTGGATGTGTTGGTTGGAAGCCCGTTACACGGATTTCAAAGAAAGCCATGAGCTTTATTTGTAAAAAAAAAAATTAATTAAGAAGTTTGTATATAATTGTGTTTATAGTTTAATTGAATATTGTGTTTAGGAAAAATACCTGGATGTCAAAAGATTCCCTTGGACTTGGATTTGAACTTATGACATTGGACTGAATGTTAATTACTTTGGATGGTGTAAGTGGTTTGAAGTTTGTAACCAATCTGGATAAATATTAGGGAATTTTTTTTAGAAAAGATTTTTCATAAAAAGATTGTTGTTGACCAACAAATAGCTGGAATCGGACATTGTTATATTTTATGAAACAAAGATGGTTGAGCATGTTTTGTCACATATAATTTCACGAGAGTAAGACCATAATTTGTTCCAAGAATTGACTTGATGATATTGAAAAGAAAAAAAAAGTGTTGTGATCTTTGATTCTGTTGAGTTGTATTAGGGAGTGACCAAAGTCTTGTTTCTATTATCATATAATATTTTGAGACTAAAGCCAAGTTGACTCAAGGCATGACAGGTACATTCTCAACTATGGTACAAAACAGAGTAATTGGGTTGGATCTTTTCATGTTTGTTTTGATTTCATGCATTAAGTTTCAAATAGTTTTAACTTTAATTTTCTTTTCTTCTATTCTATTTTATTTTCTCTAGTTTAAATCTTCTTGTTCTTTCTTGAGGACAAGAAATGTTAAAGCTTGGGGAGATTTGTTAGATGCATTTCATGCATTTATTTTGTAGCTTTAGTTCATAAAAGTGCATTGCATTTAGGTTTAAACTCATGCATTTTGCATATTTTTCGGGATTTTTCATGATGCAATTCCATTCACACACTTTTATGATATTTCAGGGACTTTTGAAGGTTGGATCTTAATGGAGGAAGTTAAAAAGAGTTGGAGATAAAGTTTCAGAAGTTTTGGAGCATTGAAGAGAGAGAGAATGAAGAAATGAAGATTTGAGCCTTTCAGACATTTACACGGCCGTGTAAATGATGGCTTATAGTTTACACGGGCCGTGTAAACGCATATGCAAGAGCATTCTACTTTTCTTGTTTACACGGTCGTGTAAATGGCACCCTTTAATTTACACGGGCCGTGTAAACGTCTCGACAGTTTTTAAAGTAGTTTTACTCTCATATAATTGAGACAATCAGTTTTGTTGGAGGTTAGGTTGGATTTTGGGCAGAGAGAAGGCGATTTTCAGAGCTTTTGGAAGTAGATTAACACTTGGAAACACTTTAATTTCCTTTTTTTAAGTCAATTTGAAGTTTAAAATTGTTTGATTTGTAGTTTAACCTAGACATGTGTGGTTGATTTCAAAATCATTTCCGAATCTGAATTCTTAAGTATGTGTTGTTAGGTTGTAACTTGAACTTGATTTGTGTTTAACATCTAGTAATCTTTGATTTGATCTTAATCAAGTGTTTGGTTTATTCTCTTTTTCACTTGATCAATGAATTAGGGTTTTTATCAATCTAGTTAATCAAATTGTAAATTTCGTATATGTTTTATGATTTGATGTTAGTAACATGCACTTAATTGATTGTAATTGAATCAAACCGAGTGTAATCAAATATTAAATGTTCATAATCCCAAGCTTATGAGGTTATTGAATATTGTTGGTAATTGTTGCAAGAACTTAAAGTCATTTAATGATTCAAAGAAAGAGCTTATTTGAATTAAATCAATTAAATGAAGTTTTATTTGAAGAACATGTTTTGAATAAAACAATTTTTGTCAACTTAGATATTAGAGTTTATTAGTATCTAAATTACCAACCTAGATAGAACATAATCATATTCATTTTGCATCTTTCAACATAATACATGTATAAGAATCAGAATCGGAAATGTATTTCTTTTACTAAATTCTGTTAACAATCTTGTTTATTTATGAAGTTTAAATCTAGTTATAACACAATCCCCCATTTTAATATTATTTGTATTATGTGTGAAAATATGGCAAGATAAGAAGTCTTGTATTCCTGTGGACCGACCCTGCTTACTCTATACTATATTTAGTATAAGAAATAGAGTGACTTGAGCTTTATTAATATTCTTTATCCCATTATTTGTTGGTTTGATAGCCAAACAGTTATCCTCGCCCCGAACCGACCCGCCCCGATTATATATATATATATATATATATATATATATATATATATATATATGTTCGAATCCTTTTTGATGTTAATTACACGCTTTAAAAGATAAAATACTTACTGTGGACAATCTTTTTAGTTATTAACAATCTGGTGTGAATGATCATTTTTTATGTTTTGACGTATTACACTAAAATTAAATCAAGTAATTTTTAATATAACGTCGAGTTAATTTTATTAAATTGATTCATGATATTTTTAATTTAAAAGGGAGGCTAGAACACGTATTTTTATAAGGCATCGGGTTAACCTAAAACGGAATAAAGATTTCGTTATGAATTGCTGTAAGCCCGATAAGATACCCGAAACCCGATGAGAAAACCCGAACCCAATGGGGCGCCCCGATAAGATACCTGAAAGATATCGGGGCGGGTTTGGGAAACCATGCCCCGCCCCGAACCCGCCCCATTGCCATTCCTAATCATCCTCAACTTCTATTTCATTTCCATCTTTAGTGACATCGACGTCTTCACCATCCTTCTTTTTTTGGTCATTCAACTCTTGCGAACCAACACCATAACCCACTAAAGATGAAGAGACAATGGGTTACGAGAACCAACACCATAACCCACTAAATATGAAGAGCCAATAGGTTACGAGAACCAACACCATAATCCACTAAAGATGAAGAGACAATGTGTTATGGTGTTGGTTCGCCAGAGTTGAAGGACCAAAAAAGAAGGATGGTGAAGACGTCGATGTCACTAAAGATGGAAATGAATAGAAGTTGAGGAGGATGAGAGATGGGATGAAGACCGGTGGGACCCAGCTTAAATTTCTTAAATGTGGTTTTAGGTTTAGGGTGAGGAGATACAAATATGTGAGGTCTATTAATTTTTTTAAATACATAAAAAATAAATACATAAATAAGAAAATTAATTAAAAAATAAATTAATAAGGGCACAATAGTCTTTTTAGTTAAGACAGGGACCAAACGCGCAACAAAAATAAACAATAGGGACCATCCGAGTTAAAAAATAAGTTAGGGACCAAAAACACAAATTCCCCCAAACCATAGGGACCATTCGTGTAATTTACTCTTACTTTTCGTTTTGTTCATATTTAGTTAACTATTTTTTTTGTATACATCTAGGTAACGAACTTGTTGAAAGTGTTCACATCTAGGATGTAACCTGCTATAGTCGGTCATAATGATCATATGCGAACACTTCCAACAAGTTTGTTATCTAGATGTGTACAAAAAAAAGATAGCTACCGAGATGTGGAATTACTAAAAAGTTCATTACATTCCCAAGTCATTTTCCCCTAAAGTAGATGATCTAACTGAACCTTAGGGGTAACTACGATATTGTTAGAAACCCTAGAGGCAACTATGACATTGTAAGAAACCTAAGGGGGCAACTATGACATTATGAGAAATGATAGGGAAAATTTATGAATATTTTTCCAAAGCAAACAACGGAGTTCCATCTTTAGGGTTTAAGAGCAGAAAGGGTTTTTGTGCTCGTTGGTTCTGTTTTCTCTATTCGGATATCGTCTCCATTTCTGAATTTCCTTACTCGCATTCCATTATGTGGGCAATTCGAAGAGCCTCCGTCCGTATCAAGTAAGAATCCATTCTCTCAATTTACAATCACATACTCATTTCCTGCAACTGATCTATGTGGTTTTTGGAACGATATCTGCTAATCGTAATAGCGATTTGCTTATAGAGTTCGTGTACTTTTAGAGAGAAACCTTGCTATGGATTATAGCTGGGGCAGCATTTCCGCTGCCGCAAAACTTAAGTAGTTTCATCGATATGGGTTTGATTGATGTAGACGAACTTGTTGTTTTTTATGCTTTTGCATTTCGTTACGGATGTCGTTGGTTTCCCTAAATTGATAATCATTTTGCTGAACGCTTAACGTTAACATTTGTTTTTGTGATACTTTTCGATTCTGAAATTGAAAGGCAGCTCGCTTAACATTTGTGATACTTTTCTTTTGCGAGGATGTAGTGAATGTATGTCATATATAAAAGATCTTGACACTGTTTGATGAACTTATCTTGTTTGCCTTTTAACATTTATGCGTTTCATCTCTTATTCTAGAAATATAACTTGAATATGCTAGAAATCACAGTTTCCTTGTGCTATCTTTGTTTACTTTCAATCCTCATATCTGATTTCTTCCTTTTTCTGTGATATTCATTGCTATACGTTTCATCTTATCCAGGTCCCAGCCTTTTTCATCAGTATCTTTCCGTGCTTCCTCTGCTAAATTTGAAACAACAAGTTCCAGTTACACTAACAACACTAAGTTCAGTGAGCTACCACCACTTCTATCCAACAGATCCCTACCAATAAATAGATTTTATTCCCAGACACATGGCAATCAAAGCTTCTTGATCGGGAATCATAGCTTTTCCTCACAGGCTGGAACAGAGAGTAGTGGGGAAGAAGATGATGGTCAAAACAATAGTGTTTCTTTTAATGATATTAGTGACAGTGGACTGATTTCTGAAGCTGACAAGTCTGAATCTGAATCTGAGTCTGAAGATGATGATATTGCTGTGAAAGAGCCTCAAAATGAGCTGACTTTATCAGATAACGAGGAAGAAGAAGAAGCTGTAGAAACTAAAGGTGAAGAAAGAAGAGGTCCTTCAGGATTGTTTAAGGTTATGGTAAATTCTTCATCAATGGTTGCTGCTAAAAAAGCTCTAGATAAGTGGGTTGAAGACGGAAATGATCTATCTAGATCAGAAATATCAGGTGCAATGTTTGAACTCAGAAGGCGAAGGATGTTTGGGAAGGCCTTACAGGTATTTTAACACATTAATTTTCTTTTATTGTAATAACTTATTGTTTATTAACTCATTAACACCAATTTTACAGCTATCAGAATGGTTGGAAGGACAAGAAAAAGTAGAATTCGGGGAGAGAGATTATGCATCCCGTGTTGATTTATTCGCGAAAACCCGTGGATTACAAAAAGCCGAAAGCTACATCGAGAAGATTCCGGAAGCTTTTCGAGGTGAAGTAGTTTATCGAACTCTCTTAGCTAATTGTGTTCAAATCACCCACACAAAAAAAGCCGAACAAATCTTCAACAAAATCAAAGACCTCAAACTCCCAATCACCGCTTTCTCCTGCAACCAATTACTCCTTTTATACAAAAGAACAGACAAACGAAAAATAGCTGATGTTCTACTCTTAATGGAAAAAGAAAACATAAAACCATCACTTTTCACATATAGATTATTAATCGACACTAAAGGCCAGTCAAACGACATAGCGGGAATGGAACAAGTTCTTGAAACCATGAAAACCGAAAGGTTGGAACCCGATTTAAGATGCCAAATCGTTTTAGCCAAACATTATATCTACGGGGGTATAAAAGATAAAGCAAAAACTGTTTTAAAAGAGATCGAAGGCGACAATCTTAAAGAAAACCGAAGGGTAGTTTCGTCTTTGTTACCTGTATACGCGTTACTCGGAAGCGAAGACGACGTGAAACGAGTTTGGGAAATTTGCGAATCCGACCCGAGACTCGACGAGTGTTTAAACGCGATTGACGCGTTCGGGAGATTAAAAAAAGTGGAGGAAGCGGAGGCGGTGTTTGAAAAAATGTCGAAAAAATGGAAACAATTGTCGGCGAAATATTACACTGCGATGTTGAAAGTATATGCGTATAATAAAATGTTGACAAAAGGGAAAGATATGGTGAAGATGATGAGTGATAACGGGTGTAGGATCGGGCCTTTGACTTGGGATGCTTTGGTGAAGTTGTATTTGGAGTCGGGGGAGATTGAGAAGGCGGATTCGGTTTTGAAAAAGGCTTCGGAGCAAATTCAAGGGAAGCCATTGTTTGCTACTTATATGATGATTTTGGATCAGTATGCTAAAAGAGGTGATGTACATAATGCTGAAAAGATTTTTTATAGAATGAGACAAGATGGGTATGTGTCGAGGTTTAGGCAGTATAATTCGCTATTGCAAGCGTATATAAATGCGAAAGTTCCGGCGTATGGGTTTAGGGAGCGGTTGAAGGCAGATAATGTGTTCCCGAGTAAGTCGTTGGTGGGACAGCTGGCGCAGGTTGATGCGTTTAAGAAAACCGCGGTGTCTGATTTGCTTGATTAGTGAGGTAATGGCCATGTATTTGATTTCTGTTTCCATTTCATACCTCAAGTTACTAGAGACACTCTTAATATCTTGTCATTTATCTTACCAAAGACCATTTAACCTTTTTATGCATCTAAGTCTTTTATTTTTAACATTCTTGAACATGTGGCAAATGGAAAGATTTCAATGTTCACACTTCACATGTTTACTCTCTTTTTAATGTGGATATTGTGACGTACAAACGAAAATATAATATGTTTTTGAACAACTTCCTCACCTTGGTTATTGGGTCGGACCTCATAGATTTTAGTTCATGCATAGATATAGTAGGAATAAAATCACATAGTTTACATCATCTTGAATATTGGTTGAGAATTTAAAAACCAAATTTCCATATCAATACTGGTTTCGTTTTGGAGGTATCGAGAAGATCTTTTCAGTGATATACACAAATGTTAACTATATATTTCCAGTAAACGAACTTATCATTTTGGTGGAATCGACATCTTTACAATGATATATACAAATGTTAGCTATATATTTCCAACAAAATGTAACAAGATATAAATAAAATTGTCAATGGGTACACATTCTTGAAAAAAAGAAAAAAAAACTAGTTCCTGAAAGACTATGGGGTGTGGTTTTATCACACCAAGTGGTAAGCTGAGCTGGACAGCGGTGAGGTGCAGTGAACATTGCCCCCTCCTTCTTTTCCACCGCACTCATTCCCCTCCCACGGTGAGAACCCATCTCACTCTTCCCTCACTTTTATCTCTTTTTTTTCCCACTTGTATCGTACAACATCCTAAAGCATATTTAATGGACGAGAGGTGAGAGGCGACAATTTCCTAAGTGAAATAGGAAATGAAGGAGGATGAAGAATGATGTGGTGTTGAAATGAAATGAAAAAAGTAAAGAGTCTTACGCCCAATATCTTAACCCTAAAAGGTTTAGATTTCATTAGAAACCCATCACAAACCGGTCCTTATGACAACCCTCCCTCCCTCTCGATTGAGGAGTTGGGTTGGCTAGTTGTGGGTCCTTTCAACTCACACAAGTGCGACAAAAAAGTTGGAATTAAATTATTCAAAAAATTGTTTCTTTTGAAACTTGAGTGGAGAGACCATATATAAGTTTGAAAACCGACTAAAATCGTCTCCAAAATACCAATAGAACTTGGCACTTAAATATTTTTGTATAAAGGTTGGAACTCAGATCAATACGTAAAGATTTTACAACTCCAGCATTTGAGCACATGAGCTTTAGTAGCATAGCATAGCATATATATACTTGGGAGACCTTTTTTTGGAAACTATTAATCAATGCCGAAAATTGTTTCTGGAGATGATTTTCCGAATGTTTATGGAATTTGGATTCGTTCTTAAAAGCGTGCATTCAAAAAAAAAAATCTCATATGAAATTAGGAAAAATATCATTTCATGGCACAAAAAGGGGTTGTTTGACTTGCAAACTCTCCAAGAAAGCATTGCGGTTGAACGGCAAAGGTTGAGGCGATTGAAAAATTACTTCCCTAATCATTAATCAATGTCAAGGCTATTTGAAGTTTTATGGCAGATTAGATTTGCCGTTCAAAAAAAAAAAATATGAAGCTTTATGAGTTTATGGTCGTGCATGCGTTTACATTAAGGATTTTTTAAAGCCGTTAAGTCACACTAAAAGCATCCACAAATATATGAGCTTTTTGAAGAGAGTTTGTTAATTAACAGGCTTTTGATTGAGTTTTTTCAACCATTATGGTAGACCCATATGAATTTCATCCGATTAAAATTAATCGATTTGTACAAAAACCATTATATTACTTTAAACAAGTTTGTATGACATATGAAAAGCTTTCATACTTTGAGTATATTTAAGCTTTTTGGATTGGTGACGTAACAATGTAACAATAACACCACATCAAAAAAGTTAAATGAATTTTTCTACAAAAGTATTTTTTGAGCATTTTTTCCTTCTAACGGGTAAACGTTTCTCAAGTGCACGTCTTCTTCCGCAAACATAGAAAAAGACAAAAGACATTTAACCACTTCCAAAACAAACAACACCTTAGAGCGAGACAATTGTTTGTTTTTGATGACAAATGCTAAAAATTCTTCTCAAGCAAGATGTTTTATCTATCAAGGTGAAGTGACTTAACACGGCTTAAAAGGCCATGGTCGATTTGAGCAACAATGATATTCGAGACTACACTCACACAAGTAATTTACACTACGACTGAAAAGGAGTTTTAGCCATTGTCTTATCACCTAAAAAGTTTCATCCATACCTAATTGGGACAATATTGTACTTTCCAGGACGAACAATATACCAAACTAAGAGGAGACGCATTTACAAGACAAAATTTAAAATGTCACAATTCCAAGTAGAATCCTACAACCATGATTCTACTAGTCATCCTTATTTAATGATGGTAGTCGGGGTGAGCAAGACTACTGTAATTCCCGACCAACATCGATACTGAACCGGCACCATTTATGTTAATATGGGACAGTCGTCGGTACTCTAAAATCACCAAATTCGGGATTCGGTACCGTCGGTACCGATACTAGTACCGAAAACCAGTTTGTACTTGTTACTAATATCGATAACGATAGTTCAGTTCGAGACTTAGTATCGTTTTAACCAATTTCGGTACTCGGTATTTTCGGGTCTGTACCAATCCAGTACCATGCTCATCTCTAGATGGTAGAGATTTTGTTATTAGCGAGACAGACTAATGTCAAAGAAAAAAAACTAATAATAAGGATGGGATGACATTCATTCAGATTGTTTGTTGTTTGATCATTGATTTTTTAGGGCTTAGACTTCATGAATTATTTACACAAATACACAATACCCAAATCTCACACGAATAAGGTAACTAGAAGGTTAAATGTAGATAGTTGTACCTCCAACCTATTTTGAAAAATTTGGTCCATAGATGATCTTAACATAAGAAACGGGAGCCAACACTAGTGAACAAAAAGGGGGGGGGGGGAAACAAATGCTATAAAAATCCAATACTTTCCGAAAAGCACAAATGGACAAAAAAGAAACTAAAATGCTATAAAAATCCAATACTTTTATCTCCAATATAAGGCGGGGCCCTCGGAAAAAACCAATCCATGACTCATCCATGTCGGAGTTTTACCATTTATATACGCCCGCAAAAGAGAGTTATATTGCCTGGCTTTCAAAACATAACCATCAACTCGCATCCTCTCAAAAGTATTTTCAGCATTACACACATATATTCTCTTAGCATACTCATCCAAAATCATCGCATACATGGCGAAAATTGGCTTTCCCTTTTTCCGAGGTGAACCCGTGTTCAACATTGCATTTGCTTTTCAATCTCCCCTACTTCTATATAAAACTTAACAAGTACATCCAAACTATTAGGCCCGATTCCAAACCCACTCTCATCCATCTGTTTCACTACATTCTTTCCTTAATTCAACAACTTATGATCCACATACACTTTCAACATGGCAGTGTAATGTTTTGCTGAAAGTTGCTTCCATTTTTTTGACATTTTATCAAACATTGCTTCCGCTTCCTTAATTTTGTATACTTTTCCAAACGCGTCAATAGCATTCATGCACTCATGGATTTGGGGATCGGATTCGCATACCTCCCAATCTCTTTTAAAACATACCATTTTGTTTTCATTCAGGTTGCCTCCTTCCATTTCTTTCAAAACGGATTTGGCTTTTTCTTTGATACCTAAATTGGCATAGTTTCGAGCTAATACAAATTGAAACTTTAAATCAAGTTCCAACCCTTCGCCCTTCATATTCTCAAGATTTGTCTGATTCTAGCAAGGTTACTAGATTGGCCTTTAGTTTCTATTAATAATTTACAAGTGAAAAGTGATGGTTTGATGTTTTCTTTTTCCATTAACAACAACGCATCAACCATTTTTCTCTAGTCAGTTCTCTTGTATAAAAGAAGAATTTGATCTCAAGAAAAAGTGGATATAGAGAGTTTCAGGTTTTTGATTTGGTTGAAGACTTGCTCTGCTTTTTTCTTTTGTGTTAGTGTTGAGAACACAATTAGCTAAGAGATATTGGTAGAAAACTTCTCTTTTAAAAGACTCAGGAATCTTGTTCTTGATGTAGTTTTCTGCATTTTGTAAACTCCATGCCATTGCAACTAAATCAACACGTTGAACATAATATTTCTCCCCAAATTCTACCTTCTCATGTGACTCCAACCATTCTAACACCTACAAAACCGATGTAAATACAAAAAAAAATTATATATTACAAAACTAGTGAGAACATATATGAACTAAAGTTTCAACTGGTAGAATGCAAAATGATTATGTTAAGGCACCTGAAAAGCCTCAGCCTCTGAATACTTCCTTCGCTTGCGGAGTTCAGGCATCAGAAATGATATCTCCCACCTGGACAAATCATTTCCTTCTTTAAGCCAATTATCTAGAGCTTCTTTAACTGACATTGATGAAGAATCTACAATAGCCTTAAACAATCCTGAAGAATCCCTTCTACTTTGACGATTATATTCCATTGCTTATTCCTCGGTATTTGATATGTAACGCTCCAAAAATTATAGAAATTTAAAATTAAAAAAAACAACCATTATCCATAATTGCTTACAAAAGACCATTGTTTCAAAAGTAAAGTCATATCAGAGTGTCCCAAAAACCAATATCATGAAAATAGGAAGATATGCACGATCAGGCCTTCGCTTTCCCACGATCCTCTAAAATAACTGAAACAATAAACTGAATGTGTAAGCCAAAGCTTAGTGAGTTCCCCCAACGTACCATCACACAACATATAATATACATAGATTTAGCATGTTGGGTCCTCAACCTCCTGGTTGGATTGCCCTGCATACCACATATTTGGTCCACAACCTCCTGGTTGGATTACCCAGGCCCACAGCCTCCCGGTTAGAATGCCTTGACCCACAACCTCCCGATTGAAATGCCCCGCTCTATTGACCGAAAACACAAAGCAGTAGTCTCAACCCACATAACATGTCGACATATAATAGACAACAATCATACTCATCAAACAGATAATCATACAACCAATAATCACATGTAGTCCTACAGGTCTACCAGTCTAACACCTATTAGCAGCTATCATAGTCATAAAGGTCTATTACGTGCTCAATATATCAACAAATAGTATGAAACATGTTATCAACCAATAGGTCGGCCTTGGTGCCTTCGACTCGAAAGTACAGTGAGGAAAACTCACCTCTCAGTCTGAAAAGATCTCTGATAGAACACAGCTCCAAATGACAGCTCAATTGGTCACCTAAATACCACCAATCTCAAATACCACTCAAGTTACCTAAAATGCCCTTAGGTCAAACTTGGTCAAAGTAAAAAAGTCAAAAGTCAAATTTTGGTCAACACAGCTGAGTACGTTGGGCGTACCCAGCCTGAACGCGGGGCGTACTCAGCCCTTGACCAGAATCGTGAGGTTGACCTAGTACGCTCAGTGTACCAATCTGTATGCCCAACGTACGAGGTCTTCCATTAATCCTTCTATTAAGAGCTTATTCCTTTAAGCCTTTTCATCCATTTCTCTGATCTGACCCTAAACTAACGTCCTTCACCATAAAGTTTCCAACTTTATGGTGTTGCATGGCTAGCAAATGCCCAAGAGTTAAAACCTTAGCTTCTTAACCCATTAAGATACCTTTTGGTGCTTCTCAAAATGAAGCTTAGAGGTGAGGTGATCCTCAAAATGAAGCTTAGAGGTGAGGTGAGGTGATCCAACATAAACTTTTAACATAAACACGATCTAGTGATATGATCATCAAGTTCATATCTTTATACCTCAAAATGAAGCTTAGAGGTGAGGTGATCCTGGATATATGTGGTCTTGATCTTCCAAGTTGGTGCTTCTCTCTTCTCCTTGCTTCAAAAACACCACAAACACACACTTTCAAGCTCAAAGGAACACACACAAGAGATTAGGGTTGCAATGGACGAAATAAGGGTTGGAGCCTGGTAAGGGAGTGAGCATTGGAGAGTTAATGATGTTTATATAGGGTTTAAACCCTAAAAATTACGGTTTGTGGATCACGCACGTATGCCCAACATATGCTACATACGCCCAACGTACGTGAGCTGTAACGCCTGTGTTTCTAGGCTAGGCATTAATATTGACATAATAGTCTAGGTTAACCTTTGTAACTCATTTAGAAGAAATGAAAAGGAATTATGTGAATATTATGTGAAAATTATGTGTTTTATGCTTAATTATTAGAGTTTAATTAATTAAGAATAAAAATGAGCGTCGAAAATAAATATTAGATAAAGCCGATATTTATTAAGAAAGTTGTAGTGGTCGTGACAAGGATTACGAATATATAAAGAATGCCGAAATCCGAGTTATAACGAAGAAGTTATGACTTGTCGAAGTTTCGCGACAAAACCGGCACGGTGCCGAATGACGTAAAAAGTGAGTTTTTGATAAACCACTTTTTAGCCTTAGTGATCTAAACAAAAGTCGTAGTGTTCGTTAAACCGAGAGTATGTATAAAAAGAACGCCCAAATCTGACTTCGTATGAGGAAGTTATGATTTTTCGAAGTTTCAGCTTAGCAGCAGACAGCTAAAAACTCGAATTTTAGATCGAGTGATTTTTAGCCGACACGACCTAAATGAGAGTCGAAGGTCTCGTCAATAGTAGCACAACGGTAAAAAGACAGACGAAAACGGACGTCGGATGAAGAAGTTATGAATTTTTAACGGATTTCTTGTCCCGGTCTGTTAAAAATAATATAATAAAAATTAAAGTCAAAATTAGCCGACGAAGTCTAAACGAAAGTTGTAGAGCGTAATTTTACCTACGCGTGAATATAAAGAACGTCAAAAACGGAGCTCGTATGCGAAAGTTATGTATCTTAGAAGTTTTTGCACAAAAATCGAGAAATTTCGCATAGGTGGCTTCGGCCACGTCACCCTCGCCCAAATCGTGCCACGTGTTCGAACTGCTGAGTCATCCGAGGCCACCTGTCGACGCGTGTCACATTCTCCTCGGACCGAAGGCTCGGCCAATCAGGAGCTGCCTCGTACCCTTCTGATGATGCATCCGAGCTTCGCCCATAACGCCACGTCCGAAGCCTCGTACTAGACCTCGGTCCAATCAGGAGGCGACACCGGACCCTCGCATGTGCGAGCCACGTGAACACCCTTCGGATCTGCTGCCGTATGGCTTCCTCCTAGCCGTCCGATCAGCAGCCTCGGCCCCTATAAATAGGAGGGTGCGAGACCTCCCGGGTATATTTTGGAAAATTGTCACTTTTAGCCCATTTCTTGATATTTCTTTCATTTTAACACCCCCCAAAGCCTCGGTATCAAGTATAACCCCCGGCATACGCCACGAAGTGCCCGAGAAGCCCGACAAATTTATCTTTTCGGTTTCGAAGCCCGACCTTCGCAGAGCTCGGTTTCTCAATAAAACTCCCGGTTTTATTAGAAACGATCGTTTTAGGCAACGAAGTGCTGCCCGGTTATCGTTAAATCAAGTGAGTGTGTAGTTACTTTCACCTTACACATAGATATGAAGTATTTTATATAAAATATGTGCTATGTGAATATATATTGTTTGTTTATTTGAGATGGATATTGAAGGAATGATTTATACATGTTTTTAAATAATTTTAAACTGTATATGTATTTTATCTACAAAAATGTCGGGTAAAACATGGGTAGATGAAATAGTGAGTGTGTGATGAAAGGTGAGTTGGATAGATGAGATGATCAGTGATATAGATCATGAGTTAAATAGTGGGTGTGTGATGAAAGGTGAGTTGGATAGATGAGATGATCAGTGATATAGATCATGAGTTAAATAGTGGGTGTGTGATGAAAGGTGAGTTGGATAGATGAGATGATCAGTGATATAGATCATGAGTTGAGAGTGAGTGGTGAAATATGAGAAAAGCCTTACCCAAACGTTGGCGTGAGTGGTGCAATATGAGAAAAGCTCTTACCCAAACGTTGGCCCCCGTCATTCAGCAGAGTATGGATGACAACCATGGATTATTCTAGATGGTCTGTGGAACACTAGCAGGCTTGCAACCTGTAAGTGTGTGAACTATATGTTCATCAGCTGTACTCTAAAAATCCATTGACATGTATTGCGGGGGGAACTCCCGTGGGAAATACTGTCGATAAATAAGAGCTATGGACTTAGCACATGGAAAACCCATTGACATGTATTGCGGGGGGGAACTCCCGTGGGAAATACTGTCGATATATAAGAGCTATGGACTTAGCACATGGAAAACTCATTGACATGTATTGCGGGAGGGGGGGGGGACTCCCGTGGGAAATACTGTCGATAAATAAGAGCTATGGACTTAGCACATGGCGACGATGTGACTTCGTGCCTATTTGACATAAATTGCTGAAGGAAAGCAATGTTGTCACCCCGATGTTTGTCTTATTTGACATAAATTGCAGAGGAAAGCAATGTTGTCACCTTATTGGTTGTTTTATGTTAGGATGTCTTGTTTGACATAAATTGCTGAGGAAAGCAATGTTGTCACCCCTAGTGAAAATCCTTAGGCTAGGTCCCTTGTGATAGTTGTTTTAGGGACGTAAAGCGAGGATAATGAGAATGGGTAATTAGGGTTATTTTGGTTGATGAAATTAATAAATTTATTGTTGATTGAGAACTTAATAAGTTTATTATTTATTGTGGGTTGAAAACCCTATATGCTCACCTGGCTCCCAAGCCTGACCCACTCAACTTTTTATATTACAGGTAGTGGACCCCGAGCATAGTCGGATGATGATGAGTGATATTTGGATTATAGGCCAGTAGTTGTAAATAACTGTTGTAAGACTTATAATGTCTTGTTTATGCTTTTGATCTGTATCGGAACATGACATCCCGATGTTTGATATGAAATGAAAATATACATTTCTTAAAGAAAGGTTTTGATAAACTTTTATCATGTTTTGTTTTGGGAACAAATTCCGCAACATCTTTTTAAAGGATTACTCTGATTTTATTTAAAAAAAAATAAATCGGTCTTTTCTGGCCGAGAAATTTGGGGATGTCACATGAGCTCGTCCCCAAAATTACAAAAATGCCACTATGGGCCATTTTGCAACATTTTCCATGCATAAGGGCTAAAATGCAATTAATCTTCATACTTAGGGTTAAGATTGAAAATAACTCGTCATCGGAATGTTACAATTCTCCCCCACTTGAACTAGATTTCGTCCTCGAAGTCCGCTGCTGTGAACAACTCCAGGTAATGCTCCCGCATCTCGGACTCGGGTTCCCAATTCCATTCAGAACCCTTTCGATGCCGCCACTGAACCTTGACCAAAGTCACCAACTTGTTGCGTAGAGCCTTCGTCTTCCGATCCGAGATCGCCACTGGCCTCTCAATGTAATTCAGGTGATTATCAACTTGAACATCGTCCAAAGGAACCTCCGCTGAATCATCAGCCACACACTTCCGAAGCTAAGACACATGGAAGGTGTTGTGGATCTGGCTAAGCTTCTCATGCAAATCCAATCTGTACGCTACCTTGCCAACCCTGGCTATCACTCAAAATGCCTAATATATCGGGGCCCCAACTTTCCCCTCTTCCTCAAGCGTATTACACCCTTCCAGGGTGATACCTTCAGTAAGACCATGTCCCCGACCTAGAACTCAAACTCGGATCGCCGCTTGTCGGCATAACTCTTCTGCCTACTCTAAGTTGTCTGAAGTCTCTGTCTAATCTGTTGGATGAGCTTTGTCTTCTGAAGAACTACCTCAGTCCTTTCCATGACTCTATGACCAACTTATCCCCAACACACTGGGGTGCGACACTTCCTCCCATAAAGGATCTCGAAAGGCGGTGCACCGATACTGAAATGGTAGATGTTGTTGTACGAAAACTCAACTAAGGGAAGGTAGGAGTCCCAAGTCCCACCAAAATCAATGAAACAAGCTCTCAACATGTCCTCAAGTGTCTGAATGGTATGCTCACTCTGACCGTCCGTCTGCGGATGATAAACAGTGCTAAGATGCAACCTCGTACCCAGTTCCTCGTGGAACTTCTGCCAGAAACGAGATGTGAACCTAACATATCGATCAGATACAATGGAGTCTGGAATACCATGCTGAGCAACGATCTCTCACACATATAAATCAGCCAATTTCTCGGCCGACAAGCTCTCCCGGATAACGGTCCACAATAACCCATATCGCGTCGAATCCCATAGCTGTCCGAGGTAACTTGGTGATAAAATCCATAGTAATATGTTCCCATTTCCACATGGGAACCTCCAATGGCTGCAACTTTCCACGCGACCTCTGGTGCTCGGTCTTGACCATCCGACAGGTCAAACACCTCTCGACATACGAGGCTATCTCTCTCTTCATGCATGGTCACCAATAACTAAGCCTCAAATCCTGATACATCTTGGTGGCTCCAGGGTGTATCGAAAATCCGGACTTGTGCGCCTCCTCCATCACAGCTCGCCTGACCCCACCAAAATCAGGCACCCAAACCCGTCCATATCGGGTCAATAATCCACGACTGTCGGTAACAAACCTGTCAATCTCACCCTGTGAGTCTCTCCTGCTTCCAATTTTCCTTATTGACTCCCTTGGCCTGAGCCTCCCTAATCAAATCCAGCAATGACGAATCAATCGAAATCCTCATACATAGGCCCCCAATAGCGGAACTAGCCGTCTTACGGATCAAAGCATCATCCACCACATTGGCTTTCCCGGGATGATACAAAATCTCGCAGTCAAAATCCCTGACTAGTCAAGCCACCTGCGTTGCCTCATATTCAGATTTGGATGATCCATGAGGTACCTCAGACTCTTGTGATCCGTGTAAGTGATACAACAGACCCCATATAGATAATGCCGCCAAATCATGAGAGCGAACACCACTGCTCCCAGCTCCATGTCATGATTCGGATAACGAACCTAGTGTGGCTTCAACTGGGGCCTCATACAACTTCCGCCTCAGTGTCTCGAACGCAGTCTGCTGATCCGACCCCCTGCGGAAATCCACGTCCTTCCTCGTCATACGAGTGAGGGGTACCACAATCTTGGAGAAGTTCTGGATAAATATCCGGTAGCACCCTGCCAAACCCAAGAAACTCCTGATCTCTGAGGGAGACTTCGGAACCTACCACTGCATCACAACCTTAATCTTCGCCGGGTCAACCAAAATCCCGCTTTGGTTGACGAGATGTCCCAAGAACTGAACCTCTCGTAACCAAAACTCACACTTCGAGAACTTGACATACAATCGTTCTTGCCTCAAAACCCCCACAAGCTCTCGAAGGTGCTCCTCATACCGCTCAATGGTCTTAGAATGTACCAAGATATCATCGATGAACACAATGACTGATCGATCGAGCATCGACCGGAAAAACCGATTCATCAAATCCGTAAATTCCGCATGCGTATTGGTAAGCCCAAACGACATCACCACGAACTCGTAATGGCCATAACGAGTCCGAAACACAGTCTTCTCCACGTCCTCCTCTCTAACCCTCATTTGATGATACCCTTACCTCAAGTCGATCTGAAGACAAGTGTTTGGACTAAGAGAATGGGTGGGCTTTAGGTTAACGCCCATGTAAGGGTTTGGGCCCAATTTTCAAAATTGGGCCATAAGTGGGCCTTGGAAGATTAATTGGTTTTTGGGCCTTTTAGATTGTGAGTTTAGGCCTTAGTCTTGGACCAAACTAGGTGATGGGTAAAATGGTCTTTTTACCCTAAGTATGGATTGTTGGATTTGGATTGGAACCCAAATGTTAAATTGGGTGTTATTTTGGTGATTGATAGAGTGAGAATTATAGTGGGCCAACAGCCAGAGATTCCTCCTGTGAGATTCGACAGTGCGAGATGAGTTTCCTCACTGTGTTTAGCGGGTCGAAGGCATCACTGTTGGCCCATGGTTTGTTATGTAAGGTGCTAGATGTCTGTGTGACTCTTGCATGTGTATGTGCTTGTATGCTTACTGGGCGGGGCCCGATGGTTATTCTGTATGCTAGTATCTGGTTATACCTAGATGATTTGTATGTCGGCGGGGCCTGTTATGCGAGTTTGGGTGGGGCCCCTTATACTCAGTGGGTGGGCCCCGATGATTGTACGGTATGCTATTATCTTTGTGATTTTGCATGTGTTTGTATGTTTATATGACTATATGCTTATATAAATTGTATGTGGGCGGGGCCGTTATACTCATTAGGCAGGGCCCGTTATGCGAGTTAGGGCGGGACACATTATACTCATTGGGCGGGGCCCGTTATGCGAGTTAGGGCGGGGCCCGTTATACTCATTGGGTGGGGCCCATTATGTGTTTATTTATGTATGATATGTGGTATTTTGGGGAACTCACTAAGCTTTGTGCTTACGGTTTTCAGTTTATGTTTCAGGTACTTCTGTTTTCAAAGGGAAGAGCTCGAGATGATTGCAGAGCACTCACCACATGTTTCCGCATTTTGTGATTTACTCTGATAATGATGATGTATTGATAAAACTTGATTACTTTGGTTTTATGGAAATAATATGATAACGATTTATTAATTTAAAAACAAAAATTTTATGGTCTTATTCTTATGATGTTATAGTCTGTTTCAGCCCACGGTCTGTTTCGGCCAATGAAACATTCAAACATACAAGCATCAAACACGACCCTACTAGTCTAGCTCAACATACAATCATGTCATAACAACTATGTCATAAGTAATAAAATGATAAAACTCACCTTGCTGAAACCTGAAAATCACATATGCACACTAAACCCGTAAGGTTGATCTCACTAACCACCTAAACACTCAATAGAGGCAAAACCTCGGGTTTTTACCCCAAAACCCTGAAGTTTGACCCAATGTCAAAACTTTGTTAAATGTCAAAATTTTCGTCAAAAGACTCCCCGCACCCTCTACTGGGCGCCAACGCCCACTACTGGACAAAATAGTTGAGTTCCAAGGCTAAAATAGACACGTCTCAAAAGTTTCCAAAGCACCCTGACGCATGAAAAGGACACACCACACCTATTGTTATTCAACTCTTATTTTTTGACTTAAGCTCTTATGTCCAGACTTCCAACTCTCATATATAGATCTTATTGATATCTTAATGGATAAAGTTTCCAATTTTATCCATTAGAATACCCTAAACCAATTATATCTAAAACTCTAGGTTCCAAAAGTCTAGGATCCCAATTTTATTCTTGCATGGAGTAAAGAGAGCCCTTGCATGCACTTTCTACTCCACTTAAACATTAGATCTAGAAAAGATTATTGCATAAAGATCATGGAGTTGTCCAAACTCCATAGATCAAACCATCCATGGGACCAAAAATCAAATAAAGCACTAAAACTCCAAATACTCTTAGATCCAAAGGTGAAACACAATAAAGCAGAGAAATCTAAGACAAAACCAAGGTCCAAAAGGTGAATGAAGGTTGATTTCTTCAGTTACGAAAAGCTTCAATGATCAATCTTGCAAGAATACTTCACTATAAAGCCACAAAAACTCCACAAAATGGATGAAGGGAGAGGGGAGATGCTCAAAAATATGAAAGGGAGGCTAGGGTTTCTCAAGACTCGATCTTAGGGTGATGGAGGCTGAGAATAAAAAACACAGGGGTTAATGGCCATTAAATAGTCCCACAACCTTAAAAAAATGTTCAGCCCATGGACTGGGCGCCATGGTGCCCTCTAAAGTGGCGATTTGTGGCCTCAACGTAGTTTAACAGACTTTTCAGTTTTCCAACAAATGCGATAAATGGTTTCTTGTTTCGCTCCATTCTTCTACTTTTTTTTTGGATGATAAAACCCCCAATCAAAAAATAGAAAAACATAATCGAGACTCGGATGTTACAATTCTCCCGCATTTGAACTAGATTTCGTCCTCAAAATCCTCCTTGACTAAATTTTAGAAGACAAACCTAATGCAAATCCTTTGCGACTTCTCCAACCTGCTCACCAATTTGATGTATCCATAACAGGTGTTCCCGATACCATTCAAAACCGATATTAAGCTGCCATCACCGACCTGGCACAAATACCTCTCTTACCACTGGCAATCCAAACAAAATCTTAATGAAACTACACAATTTCGAAAAACTCCATCACTGCTATCACGAATTAGACCAACAATAATCTTCACAAGACCGGAAACCCCTATGTCTGAAACTCTTGAATTCATGCTCAAATATTGATGATTACGTTCTGATATACATATCCTATAGTCCGCTCGACTAGGAGCATCACCACTCACTCAGAAGCGAGCGCCAGAAACATACCGACCATAATCACTCGACATATCACCAATCTGAATGATCATGCCCAAAAAAGGATTCCTCTGCTCAACTGACTTCCGAACATGTCATCACTATTCCTCCGCCCCCATAAGCATGGCAATGAACGAATCATAACCTTGCGTCGTAACTAATTTCCCATCCCGACCCAGGCGTGTAACCATTTAATAGATCAACTAAGGGTACTATTGTGAACCCCATGATTTGTAGTTTCCAGAACCAGTACCCCTTCACTGATAACCAAGCTCATAATAAACGACTCTTGCAAACAGAAACGTATCCACAAAAGAAGAAACCCAACAAGGAACTACTGATGCACAACCATGATTTTCTAACAAGTCAACATTTTACCAAACACATGCCTAGAACCTATCGGCCACTGGGCCACCAATAGCCTTTCCACAAGCTCAAAATACCCGAACTATGCCAATTAGCCTAGCGAACCAAGACTTAAGAGTCTCAACCACTTAACTGTCGGGTCCCACCCACACAAGTCGTACACATGCTGGTTCAAAATATGTCGTGACACCATCTAACCATTGGAATGATAAGCTCATGGTACAACACTGTTCTTGCCATCATTACTCCATGGGCCTGAAGACTCACGACCAACACCTCGGTGGACCTATAGGCACTCGACCATCATCCCACCGACCTGCGGGAACCGAGCCAACATCCCTTCCAACACTTGCCATCCACATCACGAAACATACAAGTCTACAACATGTAAACCATCCCGAAGTCTAGACTGATACTAGCTCAACCCCGGGACAGTCAGGAAATAAGAAAGATATTCGAACGCTTGTTCCTACTTGAAAGCAATATATCAGACAAGAACCATGCAATGAAACCAGACAAAGAGTTCTCAGGCTATTTACGACTCTACTTGAAGAGTGAGAAACCTTGCAAACTAATAACCCTTACCACACCCACTGAAATCTCATCAAATATCATCCCCGGGTCAAACTTACTAAAGTACACCAAATCTAAGACACAATTTTCAGATGTTGGTGATGATGTGACCATCTTTGACACGTTAAGCACTCCATATTAGGGCTGTAAACGAACAGAACGAAGGGCTTGTTCATGTTCGTTCATTTAAGTTAGCCGAACAAACGAATGAACACAAACGAATAAACGAACGAGTTTTATTATTTATGTTCGTTCGTTTATGTTCGTGAACATGTTAAAATGATTAAAATAAAAAAACGATTAATGACTTTGTATATTCAATTGATATACTCTCAAATGAGTCATATGCAGTGTTTTAAAAACCGGTTCGAACCGGCCGGTTGAACCGATCGAACCGGGAACCGGAGGTGAGGACGGTTTGATTTGGACCGGTTTTATAATGATTTCCTGACCGGATTGAACCGGCCGGTTTTAGTAAAAAACCGGTTCAACCGGCTGAATTGAACCGGAATGGATCGGGTTGAACCGGACATTCTTGGATTTTTGTGTTTGTTTTGAGCTTCTTCGTTTGATTTTGATTTCTATAATGATTGTTTTTATATGTTGCATTCTATTTACGTTTGTAATACTAAAAAGATGACAAGTTTTGTAATCAATGTATGCAGGACAATTAAAAACATATAAAAATATAAAACCGGTTTGACCATCCGGTTGAACCGAAAAACGTCACCCGACCGGTTCAATTAAAAACCGGTTTTTAAAACATTGGTCATATGAATGATCGGTCTTTATCAATACCATAAACTCGTGAACAGAAAGAATCGCGTCCGTACACTTTGAGTCTCTTTTGAAATTACAGACGTACAATCAAATAACCTTTCCACCTTCTGATAAGATTAAGCCACGAACCCACAAATTTCGACCATTCTAGTAAACTCCATTTCTAGAACAACAACACTAGTGATACAAATAAGATACCGACGTCTTTTTTCGCCAACAAATTTATCGAGTTAGCTTCATTTCTCTCTTTGGCTACTCGTGTTTTTTTTTGTCGTATTTTATCTGTCTTTTGTCTATGAGCTTTCTAATCTTGATATAACCCTAAAAGCTTTGTGGGTTTTCAGTAAAAAGTTCTCCGAAAAATGGGAGATAAAGCAAATGATGAGTACTTCTTGGAGTATAATGAAGATGACGAAGTTCAATACGACGATATCGAAAATAATGATAGTGACGATGGTAGCGATGACGATGCAAGTCGTAACTCTACGCGTTCTTCATCGCATTTCTCCTCTCGTCAATGGCCGCAGAGTTACAAGTTAGTTTCGCTTTCTATCGCCCTTGTCTTAAGCTAGCTAGTCTTGTCCACCGAGTATAGCAACGTACAGCCTTTACATCATGCAGTACAAGCTACTATAGCAGTGCTATGGATTTGTCATCTGTTGCTATGGAAACAGATCTGTTTCTCTGTGTTACTATTATTAATCTTGAAGAAGGCTAGAAATCTTGGTTTTCCACTTGATTTCTATTGAATCAGGGAAACAATCGTCCGATTTGTTTAGGCGTATAATGAAACCTGTCATAATTATCATATATTATCAGTTAAGATCTATTCTGGCAGAAGGTCCCATGGTGTCATGCTCTTATGATGTGGGTCAATCTTGATATTGTTCTATAAAATATGGCAAAAAGTTCGGAACTTTATATATAAGATGCTTTCTTGCTATGAACATATACACACACCTTGACTTTTGTGGTCAAAGGTATACCTTTTAAATTCAAAAGTTATATTGATTTTGTCAAAATTGTAATCTTTGTTATGAAGTTGCTTAATAATGCTGAGAAATGATACCGATTTTAGAGCTGAATAGTTTATTCGACTTTAAAGTCAACCTAGAAGTTTGTTCATCTTTTTTTAATTGGGAGGAGAGCACCTATTTAGCTACCCAATTAAAGTCCAATACGCAATTATAATGCTATTTTCTTGATTGCAGGCAGACAATTGATTCATATTCAATCACAGCAACACCAAATTTCGGACTCCTTAGATCTCCTTCTACCACTATATATTCATCATTATATGATATTGGTATCGAAAGTAACTTTGATGCTGAAGCAAAAGCTCGGTTGTTATCCGAATGTGAAAAACTTTATAGCAAAGAGGATCTTGAAAAGATCACAAGGAAGATATCAACATGGTCAGGAAAGGGTTCTTTACACGAGCAACTTGGAGAACTTCCCATTAGCCATGGATGCAGTGTTACTCAGACTGTATTCAATGGTGAGAATCTCCAAAATGAATCTTTACACATGATAAATACTAAAGAAAGTGTAATTATCATTATAATGACTATATATTTATTATAATATGGTGGAATAGCGGTGAATGTTATGGTTGGAGTTGGGCTTCTTTCTACACCATATACAATTGCACAAGCTGGTTGGGCAGGATTGGGAATGCTAGTTGTGTTTGGTGTTATATGTTGCTACACTGCTTCACTCATGAGGCATTGCTTTGAGAGTAAAGAAGGGATTCTTAGTTATCCGGATATTGGAGAAGCTGCATTTGGAAAATATGGGCGCCTCATCATATCTGTAAGTTGACGTGGCCCCACCTGCTACACATGACATGACAGAACAAGCTGTACTGTGTTTGACATGCATTAGACTGGTACTGAGACGCAGACCGATGTCAGCGGTTCAAAATTTTTAATTTTTCGTCCCACTCAGAAGGTGAATTGTCTGTGCAAAAGACGAAAATGCCCTTTTCATCATCATCATTGAAAATAATCCTAGAAAGTTTTGTCTAGTCCCGTGTAACAAATGTGACCTATATGATTTATAAAACTCCTTCTGATGCTTATGGGTTTGGTGCAGATCATCTTGTACACCGAGCTTTATGTAAGTGAAGCATTGGTTCAATGGCTTTGTAATGATTTCTTTCCCCCTTTCTGTTTCAACAGCTTTACATTTTGAACTTTTTCAGTCATATTGTGTGGAATTCATTATATTAGAAGGAGACAATCTTAATAGTCTGTTCCCTGGAGTGTCCTTAAATTTGGGTGGTTTTACTCTCGACTCCATGCACTTGTTTGCAATTGTCACTGCTGTCATTCTTATACCTACTGTCTTATTGAAGAATGTCCGAGTAATTTCATATCTATCAGGTATCTTATACAATATTATATATATCTGCTAGTTGAAAATGAAGCTATATGAATAAATGCCAATTTTTTGCAGCTACTGGGGTATTGGCTACAGTTGTGGTTATCTTTTGTGTGTTTTACCTGGGGACAGTGAATGTTGGGTTTCATGAAAGTGGGCCCGCAGTTAAGTGGAATGGTGTTCCGTTTGCTTTGGGCATTTATGTCTTTTGCTATTCTGGACATTCTGTGTTCCCAAATATATACCAGTCAATGTCTGATAAGACCAAGTTTAGCAAGGCCATGGTAATAGGGTATGGTACCAAACATTTACTTTTGTTTAATTATTAAATAAATATGAAAAAAGTAAAATGTTCCATGAGCTAATATCTTTATTTATTATTATTATTTTTTTATGTATCTCAGTTTTTCATTGAGTGGGGTTATGTATGGGGCTGTTGCAATAATGGGGTTTCTCATGTTTGGTGAAAGTACCTTGTCTCAAATAACATTGAACATGCCAGATAATGTGATTGTTTCAAAACTTGCTTTGTGGATAGTGGTAAGTGTCAATTTAAAATAAACAGTAAATAAATTACATTTTTGGTCCATAATTATAGTTTTTTTTTTTTTTTTTTTTTTTTTCTTTTCAAATTTGGTCCTTATTTGAGGTTCTTGTAACATTTTTGGTCTCTGTCCCAAATGAAATGACTAATTTTGGTCCAAAAAATATAGTCATTTTACTTTGAAAAGGAACCAAAAACCTCAAATAAGGACAAAATTGCAATTGAAAACTTTTTGGGACTAAAAATGAAATAATTTGCTATGTGTATTAATATATGTTTAACAAATTGCAGGTCATCAACCCATTCACCAAATATCCTTTTAATGATTATAACCAACTAGGAATAGAATTATAATCCTCCTTTTTAGTTTTTAATTTCTATATCGTTTTATTTCACTTGTTTCCTTGACATTATATACATATGCTTTGCTTATGAATCCATTGGCTAGTGCCATAGAAGAGCTGTTACCTGCAAGAGTCTCGAGTAGCACTTGGTGTTATGTTCTTCTCAGAACAGCACTAGTCCTCTCTACTGTCTGTGTTGCAGTTCTCATTCCTTTCTTTGGTAAGATGGAATCCGGGAAGGAACGGAATGGAATGGTTCATTCCGTTGGAATTAAAAAAAATGATGTTTGTGTTATGTGATGAACTGAATCTTGTATGTTTGAACTTTGACTGCAGGTGCTGTGATGGCATTGATGGGATCACTCCTATGTGTAATGGTGGTAAGTATCCACTTTACTTGACCCCTTTACATTCAAAACTAAATAATTCTTGCATGGCTATTAATGTAATTCTTGAATTCTTGTGAAAGTGAAAACTTTTAATTTGTATGCTTTTCAACACAGGCAATTGTAATGCCAGCTTTGTTGTTTCTGAAAATTCAAGGAAATAAGGCAACAACTACACAGGTAAGTTGCAGGTCAAAACCGTGACATGTGCTACTACACATGACATGACAGGACAAGACAGATAACCTTGTACTGTGTTTGATTGAGTCTGGGACTGAGACTGATGTCAATGAGACAGAAATTGCAATTTCTTGTCCCACTCAGAAAGGTAGAACAGTGTTGGGACATAGACATGTTCTTGATTTGTTGTTTGTGCAAAAGACGTAAATGCCCTTTCATCCTCATTATTAAAAATAGCACAAGAAAACTTGTTTTTTTTTTCCTGATGGAATTTTATATGACGCTTGTTTACACAGATTGCTTTGAGTATTTCCATTATTGTGGTGGGTATCATGAGTGCTCTCGTGGGGACTTATTCGTCATTATCTAGTATTGTTACGGAATATTGAGACCTGTTCTGGGCCCACAAAGATGTGATTTGTCATCGTTTTAAGGCAAGATAGTTGTAGGAAGTTATATTGGTGGCTACTGAGAGGTTATATTATATGATTATGATATCGAAAATAGCTCAATTTTATGACTTTTTTTTTGGTTCCATGTAACGAATGCAATCTTACTTGGTGTGTTACTTATGTTTCTATATAAAATTTGGTCATTATGAGTGGATACACGTCGTACATTTTGGTGATTGCTAATATGAATTTCTTAAAGTTTGATAAAATATTCAAGTTGGCAGAAGTCTTGTGCCAAAGCCCAAATATAGGAGAATATTATTTGTACTTTTGTATGCATGCAGCCACTTACATTTTTTAAGTACACAAATTCTTATTTGAAGTCCTCAAACTATTTGACAAGAATAAATTTCTCATAATATTTGGTAATTAATTACAACAAAAACAAGATGATTAGATGATTCCAACTCAAATTGATTAGTAATTGGGCATCGAGTAATTCTCGTGTGTGTTTTTTTTTCCTAACGAGAAGCTTATCATGAGTTGCATTTGAATTGTTTTCAAAGTTCATTCTCAAGCTTCTATTGCTTGTTATATTTTTATACACTGCTAAAATGCTATAATTTATACACTACTAACAATCTTTCGGGTTTTAATGTTCAAAAGTATCAAAAACACCGTAAACGACAACAAAAAACACAAAAAAAAAAAAACAAAAAAACATGAGAATCGTGAGAAAAACGAAAAAGTTAATTCAAACAAAACAATTTGTCAAATATGAAGTTTTTTACTGAAAAAAATATTAAGTGTTTTTTACGAAAAAAACCGTGTAAACTAGAAGATTAATGGAAAACTTGGTAAATAAGCCAAATAAAAAAATATAAGGATTTTTTTTAATAAAAAAAAGATTTATGTTTAAACTGAATAATAAATTGTGAAATGTAACGTCTTTATACGATTAACCATAGATATTATAATGTAAATGGTAGCGAAGATTTTGGTAGAAACACATCCATCAACTACAACATAGCAACAAAGAAAACTTTTTGAAAAGCAAATTCGTATGTACTAAACTTAATAACGTAGAATTTTTGTTTTATTTTATCCATTACTCGTTTTAGATCATATAGTACATAACTTTATTGGTATTATATGTGTCAATTTATATACTTGTATTTCTATTAGTTTGTATATTTTCTATTCATAATATACATGTACCTAATATATATAACTTTAGAATTTTACACTAACGAAGATCTATAGTACATGATTATACTATCTTTACAAATCAAAACTAAAATACGCAATTTAACAATCAAATGTCACTATTTAGCTGGGAGAATATTTATAGTACATAGTTTTTATTTTATGAAACGATAAAATCATATGATAAACTAATTTAAGATATGAATATAATAAATATAATAAAACCATAATATAAAATAATAATATGACGTGGCATTACTAGCTTCGGCAAACATTGCAAAAAGAATTGACCCTGATAAACAAACTAATTTTAGAATTTTTGATTTGTTGCGGGAGCTCGAACAAAATGGAATGGGTGGTGTAGCGATCTCCCGAATTTCAAGTACATTTTACCCTTCCATTTCCCCATTTACACACACTCGCCCAAGGTAAATCTGAGTGTTTCTTTCCAAAAGCCAGGTCCATTCTCTCTCGCTCACGATCACGATCACGATCACGATCAATCAACTTTCGCAATTCTTGATAGGTAAATCCTCTCGATTCTCGAATTATTATCATCTTTCTTCGTTGATTATACTCTCAAATGCGTTCGATTTCGGTTTCTGTTAACATCTTTTCGTTTTTGACTCTCTGCATGGCACTTATTTGAGATATAATTCGATGCGATTAACGACTGATCTGTTTATTTTGAGTTTGAAGACGATTTCTTTTCCTCATTTAAATCCCAGCATTCCGCTGTCATTTTTATCATCGTGATGCCTGTTTTGTTTGTTTCTTATAGTGATTTGACGTTATTATCTGCAAGCATTTGTTTCTGATTACATTAATCGGATATTGCATTATGGAAACGATTTGAGATCCGATTATTTTATCGTCGGTTGTTTTCATGTACTGCAGATCTATAACATCTTCTACATTTACGATCACAAATTCGCTTCTCAATGATATCATCTAATTGTTCCACATTTGAATGTTGTGTTTCCCTTCGTACCAATTTTCCCCAAATTATACGTACATGGCATACATTTGCTTACATATACAATTATACATCTATCTTTGTATACACACATACTTGTACATGCACATAAATACAACATATTCGTGTACGTATCTATGTATTAATTGATGTATTTTATGCATATTATCAACACACATACACATAAATTAGCGTTGCATTTTAGATTTTCTTAACTCTACATGGTGTGTGACAAACGTTTACTTTTTCAGAAAACCATAATCATTTTCTACACTTGATCTTGATATTTTCAAAAAAAATCTTTGCAAAACACTGTTTCGTTTTGTTAATCACAACTCTTTATACATTACAGATCATGTGAATAGAAAACAGAAATCGTAAATGTTACAATACGAGATCAAGTTGCTATGTTTGGCCGATTCTTGACAATGATGAATCGTTTTGTAAATTATCTTTGATGTATTCGTGTTGGATTTTCTATGTTCTTCCCAGATATCTTGTTGTCGACGAAAAATTTCGACATTTGACATCATAAAAAACTACTTTCCATGTCTTTTGATGATTCTTGGCCTGAATCTACATTTCATCTTTCCTATTATCGTACAGGCTTTGAGTTAAGATGGCAGATGGAGAGGATATTCAGCCACTTGTCTGCGACAATGGAACTGGAATGGTTAAGGTATCAGTTTGAATGTGGTATTGTAGTTTTGTAGCTAAAACTACTTTACTCTCATACTCTTTTGAGATCAATGGCTTCTTGTATGCTTATTTTGGGGACTGAATTCTTATTTCATAATCCCCCCCTCAAAATAAATGCAGCATTTTATCCTATATATGGTTTAATAACAATGTTGGCCATTCATAGAATATCTAAAGTATCACAAAAAATTACAAAACACAGGCCAACATGCTACAATGCTTTGTATTGGTTACTAATGGACATTTGGTCAAATCTAATTTTTCACAAATGGAAACGCTAAATGCAAGAAATAACAATGTAGTTTCATTTTTCCTCTTATATAATTCCAAAATTGTTCATATTAAGGCCTTGTAACGGGTAACTTGGTAATTTGAAATCTAATAACATGGCCCATGTTAATAAGTTTTTATTCCACGTCACCTTCCAAATAGGATGTCCATGTGGAATACCTACTGACAGTCCACATAGGATGGAATACTTGCACACATATTGTTTTTGCTTATATAATACACTTTGAGGCTTAAATTTTCTATCCAAATTGTTTTCCATTTATAAATTTTTTTCTTAAACTTCTTAGGCAAATAAGCCAACAATGGGCTGAGCTGACATGGCAGAAATAGTCCACATAATTGTGATTTGGTGTCTATGTCTGCAAAGTAAAAATTGGGTTTACTGGCTACCCTTTAATCCAATTATCTACTTATGTAACTGTATATATTTTTTAAAGTCCAATGCCTTAATTAGAATAAAGTTGAAAGTACACTGCTATATATAATAAACATATAAATGAAAGTAAGTTGGTGTTTCTTGCATGTAGCCCAAATAGAAATGTTGCTTTCATTCAAAAGTCAAAACATCCGAAAGGAAATTGTTAAGTTGATGTATATTTTTTGGAGTAGAAGTAGGTTGCTATTTGTGTGTGTTTACTCTTATTTAGGCTGGATTCGCTGGAGATGATGCACCAAGAGCTGTTTTCCCTAGCATTGTTGGACGCCCACGTCACACTGGAGTGATGGTTGGTATGGGACAAAAGGACGCATACGTAGGTGACGAGGCTCAATCGAAAAGGGGTATTTTAACTCTAAAATACCCAATCGAACACGGTATTGTCAACAACTGGGATGACATGGAGAAAATCTGGCATCACACTTTCTACAACGAACTCCGTGTGGCCCCCGAGGAACATCCGGTTCTTCTCACGGAAGCACCTCTCAACCCAAAAGCCAATCGTGAAAAAATGACCCAAATCATGTTTGAAACCTTCAATGCCCCTGCTATGTATGTTGCAATTCAGGCTGTCCTTTCACTTTATGCCAGTGGTCGTACCACAGGTAAGTAAGTTCCCTTAATTACATAATTACATAATTAATTGGTTACTGAGTGGGAGTGGTTGGTTTTGCAATTAATTTGTAGGTATTGTTCTGGATTCTGGAGATGGTGTGAGTCATACTGTGCCGATTTATGAAGGATATGCACTCCCGCATGCTATATTGCGTTTGGATCTTGCTGGGCGTGATCTGACGGATGCACTGATGAAGATTCTGACTGAGAGAGGTTATTCCTTCACCACTAGTGCTGAGAGAGAAATTGTGAGGGACATGAAAGAGAAGTTGGCGTATATTGCGCTTGATTTTGAGCAGGAACTGGAAACATCCAAGACTAGCTCTGCTGTGGAGAAGAGCTTTGAGCTGCCCGACGGGCAGGTGATTACCATTGGTGCTGAGCGTTTCAGGTGCCCGGAGGTTCTGTTCCAACCATCCATGATCGGAATGGAAGCTGCTGGGATCCATGAGACCACTTATAATTCTATCATGAAGTGTGATGTGGATATTAGGAAGGATTTGTATGGTAACATTGTTCTCAGTGGTGGAACCACTATGTTCCCTGGTATTGCTGATAGAATGAGCAAGGAAATTACTGCTTTAGCCCCCAGCAGCATGAAGATCAAAGTCGTCGCCCCACCTGAAAGGAAGTACAGTGTCTGGATTGGTGGCTCCATCTTGGCTTCTCTTAGCACCTTCCAGCAGGTAAATTTTTTACTCACACGTTGACTTTGACTTTGACATAAATAAATAATTTATAATAATTATCAATTGTGAATACAGATGTGGATTGCTAAGGCTGAATACGATGAGTCGGGCCCATCCATTGTGCACAGGAAATGTTTCTAAACATGAGGAGGAGGAGGATTGATGACACAGGAAAATAATAATAAAAGGTGGTACTACTGAATTGAGTACTCTGTCTGTTTAGTGAGAGGAAAATGCTGCTGTCCATTTCTTCTTACATATTGTTCTACAAATTTTTTTCAGTTTTTTGGTAGTTGAAATAGTAATACAATCTGCATTTACATTTACATTTGCATTTGCACTTGATTGTTGTTTTTGTTTCGATACTACTGTGTCTGTTTCTATAAATGAATTACTTACGTCCCTTAATTGGAAACCATTTATTAATTCCCTTGTACATGCATGTCTGACGATGATTTCTTTTATTATATGCAATTATAACACTTGAATATGACTACTCCTTTTAAACTAAACATTATCAGCATTTTACCAAGTACTAGGTAATTTGGGAAACAAGATGAATACCGATTCATCACATCCACAATATATGCATATTAGAAATTAGAAAGTCACAACTCACAACCATGCATGCTATTGGATGTTTATTACACATATTTATCTTTTTTTTTTTTTTTTGAACCGGCGGAAATATATTTTATTCATTACTTTACCCCAGCAGCAAGTGGCTAGCGAGGTGAAAATTGTTACATTGATTCAGATACAAATGAGAGGATTTTTATTCCACAAACTCCATTCTAACTTTGCCCTGTCACCACGATTGTTTTACCCATACAAAAGTTTGGGCCTTTATAGTAGAAACTATTCTCGCCGGTTGCCATTCATTTTTGTTGAAGATTCTATCATTTCTGGCCCTCCATAAACACCACAATGCACCGAACAAGATCGTGATTAATGTTTTTCTTTTTTTGGGACAATTCCCCCATTTGGAGGTGAAGTCAATCATGTTAGTGACCGTATGGAACCCTGTCACTTGAACGTTACACCAATTAAGAATCGAGTGTAATATACCTTTTGCTAGTGGACACGAGACCAGGATATGATCTCCTGTCTCTTCTGACTCTTGACAGACTCCACACAGGGACGAGGTCATTTCAATACCCCTATTCCGGAGAGCTCCAGACGAAGCTATCTTGTTTTGTTTAGCCCGCCATACGAAACCCAAGACTTTCAATGGATCCAAACGACATCACTACTGAAAAGTGAAAACCAAGTTTATTTATTAATATCTTAGGAAGTTACGACAAGTATACGTATGTATATAGCCGCTTTGAACACAACTATAAATGTTTGCGGTTTCAAAGTTTTGATAAGTAAAATAGCCAACGGCTTTGCCTAACTCCAAAGGACTCCATATTTACAAAACGACATAAAAATCATATTAATAAGATTTTTAAAAATTGATTAAATATTCATAATAACATGTACATAATCCATACTAATAAAACAACATTATGGGGAAGGGTAAGGGGGCATCATCATAAGCACTATCAATCAATAGTATAATGACAATCAAATATTATCTTCGATGACAGTTTTTTTCTAAATTTTTTTTACTGTTACAATAAATTTTTGAAAAGTTTTTTTTTTCTATACAACCAAACTTTTCTAAAAGGTCAATTCAAACACTTATTATTTAATTAATCCTATGTTGCATCAGGTGGTCTTAATTGGTATCGTGTTGTTGCTCTATAGTCATTTGCTCATCTTTGTTGTAGTCCCAGTCTTTGTTTTCTCTTGCATTTTACTAGTGGTGTTTTAAATAATTGTCTCCAGTTCCAAGGAAAAAAAATTATTATTCATTTGAATATATCATGTACAAGTTTTTTTTTCATGTTCAAAACTTCAGACATGTCCACCATCATCCGCCGCCATCAAGCTGCAGGCATCCGGCGACTCTTCTGTTGCATGTATATAAAACTTAAACCCACTAATACCTCAACAATGGCAGCTTCCGTCTTCTCCTTGTCTGAGAAATGCAATGTCTGCAATAACAGCACAGGAGGCCTGGCGTCAAAACGAGTCATCTCCACTCTCCTCTCCCGTGCCCACAACAAGGTGTTGTGCGCCATGGGTGAAAGCCACATGAATATACTCCTCAACGCTTCCTTCATCTTCTGCTTCCCACCATTGTTGCCCTTGCAATCCCTGAGCCTCCTGATCTTCACCTTAACCATCGCTCTCATATTTTTTGGCAACATTCGATACATCTCATCCCGCACATCATCTTTTATGGTTTTTCTCACCATGTTTTCCTCCGCCATCATGATGAGGTTGGCGTAAAGAATCTGAAGACGGGACCCGCCAACAGTATTGGGACCGGCGTCGTGGAATACCTGATCGGTTTTGGCTTCCTCAGTCGGAATCGACCTATCGGGGTTTGGGTTTATCCGAGTCAAGTTTTTTTTGGATTTGGATTTCACGAGTTTTGACCGAGGAGATTTTGGTTCATGATGATGAACAATCCAGAGTCTTGGCCGAGGAGATTTGTTGTCAGGCGTTCTGGGCTCGATAAACCAGATTTCAGATGGGATTTGTGCAGTAACGTGTTTTTGTCTGCCGGTGTATGCCGTTGGTAAATCAGACACGTATGGTCCAAACACCATGCAAATCCTGGCATAAATTATGCATACAACTCTTGACGTCAGCCTAACTACTTTTTCGAAAGGCAGGGTCCATAAATTCGGTTTTGTGTGATGAACATGTTGTTTCCAGGGCTGCGCATGCGGTATTCTCCATTCAATGGCCGGGAACTTCATCATGTTTTTGAACGGCACCGGAGAATTCATTTTCTTCTCCGGCGCTTCCAATCCCGGAGAACAATGCATCGAACCATACAAACCCAACGTCGCCGACAAGAATCTCTTCAACTTACGAATTTTCTTCTTTGTTTTACTTGTCCCATACTCAAATTTCCGTAAATCCGTCGTTCCTGATTTAATATCAGTGTAAACCCTATCGAAGGAACTCAACGTCAAATCCGAACATTTCCGGCCAAGCCTTGCAACTACGATTGCAGCTTTGTCAAGATCTTCGATCTTTTCCGCACACGCCAGGTTTAGGAGATACCCTTCGTCATCAGAATTGAGATAAACAACGCCTTTAGATTTAAAGATTTCTTTCCTGAGGTTCAAGATTTCAGGATCGGATAGAGATCTGTAGAGTGAAAGAAGGCGGGATACGGTCTTGGCAGCCTCGAATACGAGGATTCCAAGGGGGATATTTGCGGGTTGTTCGTTGGGTGATCTTTTGACGCCGCCATTGTTGCCGTTGAGACAAGCAATGGAAGCGAAAGCCACCATGATTGGAGGGTGTTTGTGAAGATGTTACATACGTTTTGTTTTTGTTTTGGTGATGATGAAGAAAATGCGGGAGAAGGGGTAGATCATGAGGGTGGGGTCGGGGTTGGGGATTTGGGGTTATGTTCATGATTATGGTTTCCGATAGTTGGAAACGTTGTTGCCTAAAACTGGATATGGATTGTGGGCAGGGTGTGGTCATCTTAGGGGCTGTTAATCCAAGAAGACACAAAAGTCGTTAAAGCCGTTGGTGTATATTTATACTACAAAAAAAAGAGACCCTAGAGTATATTCCAATACACATGTTTAGTCACTTTACTTCCAAAGTTCCAATATTGGTATATATTTATAGTTTTATACTACAAAAAAAAAAAATCCAAATTCAACGTGTCTTTAATAAAGATACAATATTTTATATCTTGGATTTCCTTAAAGAAATACATGGATTTTTACTAAGAATAGTGGCGAGTCTAGAATAGAAAACCACGTGGTTCCCGAACGGAGTTCAATCATGTTGATTCAAAAAGAAAATTAGGTTCAATCATGTCGGTTCAACCAGAAAATAACTAGTTTAACATATATAAAAATTGGTGTTGAAAGGACCAAGCCCAAATCGGTCTTTCTTTTATTTTATTTTTTTAACTAAAACAAACTTATACTTGGAGTAAATAAGTCAAAAACATGCCTAAACAAGTTTTTGGTGTGGAAATGTAAAAGAGAAAACAATTTATTCATAAAGAAAACATGTTCACTACTTTGTTCTTGGAGTCGACTTGAGATTTTTTCATGCCACTGAATATGATATTTCTTATATCGTGTATAGTTTATATATTTTTTTCTTCCTTTTTTTTACCAAACACATTTAGGTAGGTCATACAAAATATTTAAGGTAGGTCCTAAATATATTTTATATATAACTTATTGTAAAAAAAATTAAATTTAGGTCTAGGCACACTATAGCCTCGCCACTGACTAAGAACATCCACACAGTTGCAATATCTAACTCCTTGCAAATGGTGGGCCATTTAGCATATTCATTATTTTTAAGAAGAGAAAGTAATGACACAATATTTGATTGGTTTTTAAACATTGATAAAAGATGAAGTTAGTGGTTGATGGACCCACAAATCATGTTGCACGCCTTTCACAGTTTGCAAGAAGTGAGCTTACGTGGAACATTAATATATCTATGTGGCAAGTTGAAAGCCATGTGCACGAACAGATGTAAATGGTCTAAGAGTTAACGTATGCACATCATATTTCTTACTCAATGACATTGAAATCTCTCTATAAAGTTTTAGACATCCATAATATATTTTGAAATCTAGATTTATTGGAATGACATGTCACCAATCTATTTTTCATATAATTTTATAATTTATTTTCATATAACACAATAAACTCTATAAAGTTTCAATGAAACATATTTAAATAAAAAAAGTCATTTATTTGTTAATCATTTGATATTAAAAAAGTTTACTTTCCTATTGAACAATTTAATGAGCATTGTGTAACATCCCGAGTTCAGGTATACCATGTAACCCTTGATCTTTTGAGCACTTGTCCATTTTAGCCCTTTATTGAGAAAATGCAGTGAATGAGTACGCGAGGTGTACGTGAGTGTACGCTCAGCATACTCATATGCGTGCATTTGACGCGGAAGCCACCTAGTACGTTGGGCGTACTAGGCCCAAAGTGAAAACCCTAATTTAGGGTGAGACCCCTATTTAAAGGATATGATGGCCTCATTTATGGCCACCATTCTCAGACAACAACCCTCCTAAACCCTAATTTTCGTTCTTAGAGCTTGTGAGTGCATTTGAGAGCCTTGAGAGTATTCTTGTGTTTCTTTGGAGCGAACAAGGAGCCTTGAAGAAGAAGGAGTGGGATTCCAGGCCTTGGATCTGAGCTTATCTGAGTGTGGATGTAACATCCCAAAAATACAACCCAAAAATTTTCGTTTGAAAACTTTACTAAATCATCATATAAAATATTAAAAGATAAATCTATGGATCATGTGTCTCAAAATGTCATAATAAGTTTATCAAATCAACTGATGTCAAAACATATCAAAGTATCTGAATAAAACTCCCAGGATAAACTGAAGTTGTGGTGTGTGCCATGCCATCATCCCGAGCTCTTCCCCTTACTAGCGGAAGTACCTGAAACCAAAAACTGAAACTGTAAGCACAAAGCTTAGTGAGCTCCCCCAAACTACCACATACCATACAATAACATATAAAACAACTACTGGGCCTTGCCCACTGCATCGGACTGAAGTCCGGAAACTGCATCGGACTGAAGTCCGGAAACTGCATCGGACTGAAGTCCGGAAACTGCATCGGACTGAAGTCCAGAACTAACCAGGGCATCGCCCTCTGCATCAGACCGAAGTCCGGAAATTGCATCGGACCGAAGTCCGGAACTAACCAGGGCCTTGCCCTCTGCATCGGACCGAAGTCCGAAAACTGCATCGGACCGAAGTCCGGAACTAACCAGGGCCTTGCCCTCTGCATCAGACCGAAGTCCAGAAACTGCATCAGACCGAAGTCCGGAAACTGACTGAACATAGCATAGCATAATCATAACTACTAGCATAAACACATATACTGCATACTGCATCGGACCGAAGTCCGGAACACATAACACAAAGACATGCTTGAATCACAGAGACATCAAGCACACTGAACTACTACATCGGACCGAAGTCCGGAACTACTGCTAACTAAACGGGCCGACATTGTGGCCGTAGACCCGTTCCTACTGGAAGGAAACTCACCTCGTAACGCTGGCTGCCGAGATGCTAAATCTGAAACTGCCTGACTGCTGCTCCGGAACTCCCCGGCTACAAATCCCATAAACACTAAATCAAATACTGATTACTAATCTCAGGGTAAAATAACTATTTACCCCTGGTCAAGTCAACTTCCTGGTCAAAGTCAACTTCCAGTTGACCGGACTTGCCGAGTTGGGCCGCCAACTCGCCGAGTCCCTATCATCCATTCTAGTCCTCTACTCGCTTCTACTCGTCGAGTTTGGCAAGGACTCGACGAGTTCTTCTTTGATACTAACATCGAGTCTAACTTCATCCGACTCGCCGAGTTGTATGAACAACTCGTCGAGTTCTCCTTCATCATATGAACACGTCCAGTCTGTGGCTCGCCGAGTCGTATGAACAACTGTTCGAGTCTGAAGAACAACTCGTCGAGTTGAAGAACAACTCGCCGAGTCCCAAGCATGCTATTACTATACAGTCGATTCTAATCGATTTCAGTGCTTCCAAATCATAGATCTGAGCTTCTAGGACTGGTTTTACATGTAAAGTTTCCAACTTTACGTGCATGCACAAGAGTATAAGGCTAAAATACCCAAAATCATCAAATACTAAGCACTTAGGGTTTGGAACAAGGCCATGATTGCATAAAGGTGGCTATAATGAGCTCCTAGAGTTCAATAACGTCCAGATCTAAGGTTTCCATCCAAAGGAGAGTCCATATCTCAAGTTTTGAATCATATAAGGCTCCAAAAGAGACATAACAAGCATAAAAGAGGGTTTAATGGAGGAATACACAAGGTAATAACTTTATTACCTGAATGAGAAACAGATGGAAGCTAACTCTTGGATCTCCTTTCTCTTCTATGGACCTTCTTTCCTTCCTTCTCTTACAAAGCTTCCAAACTAGCACAAACACACTCAAGCTCAACAATGGGGGCTAGGGTTTACAGGGGAAATACTCTAAAGGTGCTGGAGGCTGGGGTGGGAGGCTATAATGACGTTTAAATAGGGTACAAACCCTTGAAATTAGGGCTTCATCCAGACAGGCATACTCGCCGAGTCCGAGGATATGGACTCGTCGAGTTGCCAACTTAACCCGCGTGCAAATCCCGTCTCTACTCGACGAGTCGGGCTACAGACTCGTCGAGTACCCCTTTAAGAAATGAAAATTACTTTAATTAAATCACATAACAGAAATGGGGCGTTACAGTGGAGCTTCATTTTGAGGTATAAAACTCAAAGCTTTCTCACTCTTTTGATTTGTGCATCATAGTAGAGTATTTTAGGGTTTTGTCCCAAAAGTTGGAGACTTTATGAGATATTGTACTCCAGAGACTATGATAAACCCCATTTGAGTGTATTCAGTGGTGTAGTGTCATAAAAATCCAATCTTGGACGTTGGAATCAAGCCATGCATGAGATATGGGCTTTTTGGCATAAGAGAGTGAGTTTTTTATGTGCTTGTGACCATTCCAGCCATGCAAAGGCTTAAAGTCACTGACTTTATGGAGTAAGAGCTGTTAGGGAGTCCAGATTTGTGATTTGAGCCAAGGTCTTAACTGATTAAGACCAAATGAGTGAGAAGAGTGAAAATGGGGCATACGCTGGGCGTAATCCCAGTACGCGCAACATAGGGGTCGCGCATCCCTGATGCTTGCATGGCAGCTGAGTACGCCCAACGTAGAGAGCTGGTACGCGCAGCGTACTTTCTGTCGTTGACTTTTGGTTGACTTTTAGGGTTTGGTCAATTTGTGGACTATTAAGGCCATTGAGGAGTAAAATGGTCTTTTACCCTTCTGTGAGTTTGTAGAAGGGTTAGTTTGGCTTATTGAGAGAGAGTCGTGATTAATTAGGGATGATTGTCGTATGTGTTAAGCGGAGGCTAGACCGGTGATTTGAGTTCGAGATTAGCCGATTTCTTGCGAGGTGAGTCTTCTCACTATACTTACTATGAGTGGTACCTTCGTGTGATTGAGATGTTTATTGTGCTTGCCTGTGTATCTTAATATTCTGCATTACGTCTTTGTGATTTATGCTGAGTATTGTTATTATGAGCTTACTGAGTTGGGACCGGAGGGTCCCACTAAGACACATTAACCGGTGGATCTTATTGAGTTATAGCCTAGAGTGGCTAATGAGCTGTGTGTGGTATTTTGGGGAACTCACTAAGCTTCGTGCTTACCGTGTTATGTGTATGTGTTTCAGGTACTTCTCAGGATCACGGGAAGGCGCCGACTTGATTGTACACACATTAGAGATTTAGTTATGACTGAGAGGATCTTGGAGTTTTGATATATACACTTTTTGGATATGAGATTTGATGATTTGACATCGTGACATTTTGTGATTCTATTATTGAGACAAATGTGTTTTATTTTTAATTGAAAATTTTTGTTTGAAAATTTATGTTGTTGCACATTGAACTTCATATCTATTCGACGCTAACATGTCATTTTAATATAATTTAGTTTAATCAATTGAATATCAACTCATCATTCCACCTCTTTTAATTATTTCATTAGGCTATGTATGCATTATGGATGCTTTAAGATCAGTTGTTGGTAGCGCTTGAGGACGACTTTTACCGGTAATAATGTATGTTTTCTCTAAAGGGTGGAGAGATAAGAATGCTGAAGTGTTCACAACACCATTTTTTTAGTGATATTAAAAATACATATGATGGGGATGTTGTGGTTTTCCTTCGCTATCTTTTATATGCAAGTCAACTTTTTAGAAACAGTAATGCATTGAAAGAACTGATAAGAAGCTAGCCAAGAAGAAATAGACATTACAACTAAAAAATACAACAGAAACAACAAAAAAACTAATTGGTATACCTTATACTATATGCACCTTGAGTACATTCCATTAAAAGAGTTTGGGACAATAGACAAAACAATAAGATCATTCTTACTCAAGTTATTGTATATGGACCGGTTGGTAAGGCGAGCAAGTGCTGTGTGTACTGCCTTAGATCACATTTGAAGTAACTATTTACTTGTTGAATTAGTTATTATATCACATACATACGAGGTCAAATATTACACTTATATAGATATAGAGAGTATTATCAGGCTTGACTTAGTTTTAGATTTTTTTAAAATACGATCTTTGAGACTTTGTTAGCTTAGCTTTTCTATGAGGTCTATGCCAACTCCCCATATTTCAAGAACCTATATGAATTCTATTGTAACGTCCAATTTTCACGGCCAAAATTTTCATTTTTATTTAAGTAAAACTCCTAAATTATAAAACCATTTTTAAGAAAACCATTTATTCTCAATTACAATTTATGAAAATCAGAGTATTATAATGAACGCGAAATCCTCAATGCTGCTGATGAGTGTGTACAGTCTCACCTTCGCCTTCCCATAATCACCGATAATACCTGAAACCATAAACAACTGGGTAAGCATAAAGCTTAGTGAGTTTCCCCCAAAATACCCCATACGATAAACATATAAGCACACATCGGGTCCACTTAGCCATCGGACTGGAATACCCAGGGTTTGTTGGCCTACCGCCTCAACCCAACCGCTCTTCCAGAGCCTCCGTGCCTACGACTTATAGTCGGCCCGCACCGGGTATCTTGGCCTACAACACAAAGCAGAACCGCCTCAACCCAAACCAAACACAACATGTCGACATGTAAACAATCAAAGGTCAAGTAAGCACGTAATACATGCAAACATCAATCATACAACTCGCTACTGCATACTAGTCCTCTCACAACATACAATCTTGCTGCCAACTAAACACCATGAAATGCGTAACCATAAGTAACCAGAGGTGAGATAGCCACCCGAATAGATGATCCTACTCTAGAGCCTCAACCAAACAAGGAACAGGAAAGAAAGCTTAGATTCAAGAGTTCTCAAGCTATCCTACATGACTACCGACAGTCCCTAGGGCACTCCAATAGATGATAACCAATAAGTACAGATAACATACAGTTCTACAAATTATTACACAAAGCAACAAACTCGATACCAGGATACAGATCTAACATATCACTATAGCATAACAACATACTCGATACCAGGATAGAGATCTAACAGATCACTACAACATAACAACATACTAAATATCAACAATCCAAGGAATGCATGACCGTATATACTAAGAGGTGAGATAGTCACCCGAACAGGTGATCCTACTCTAGAACCACAACCAAAAAAGGAACCGGTAAGAGAGCTTAGATCAGAGTCCTCAGTCTATCCTACATGACTATATACAATCCCTAAGGCACCCCTCTACTAATAGATAACCAAACTAGTGGGCCGACATTGGTGCCTTCGACCCACGGGTACAGTGAGGCGGAACTCACCTCGATATGCGTGTAGTTAACCACCATAGTAACGAAGAACTCTACCAGCTTCAACTCAATTCCAATCACCTACAATAAGATACCTGAGTCAATACCCTATCACAGGTCATAGTTGTTGGAATAGTGTCCAAGGTCATTAACTATTGGTCATATTTCTAATAATAGCAGGGTCCTTTTGGGTTGCCCTCAAGACCCAAATTGAGTAGAATAAATAAAGGAGAAATTGGTTTATTAATTATTATGGTTAATAATTAATTAGAAACTAATTGGAAATATATTTTGGGAATTAATTAACAGTTTAATTAATTAAAGGGTTGAATGTTCATTAATCGATAGTTGGTTAATCAGGAATGTTCCAGAACCTTATGGAATTAGGGTTGGATGAAAATCACTCCATCCCACATGGGAAAGGAGTGAAATTTCGTGGTTATGCCTCCATCCCACATGGGAAGGAGTACAAAACCCTAGGAGGCATCCAAGGCTATAAATAGGGCCTTAGGGATTCCATTCCTCCTTGCACCTTGGCTTGAGTATTCGCCAACCCTTCTTCCTCCCCCTCTTAGGGATGATTTCTAACCCCTTTGGGTTTGTGAAATTGACCCTTCTCCTAGTTATTTTATTCCACTCTTTGGTGTCATTGGGTGTGATACCATTAGAGGGATTATGGTTTGGGTCCTTTCATCCAAGCAACTTCATGGAGGTTCAAGATCTCAACCATGGAGATCAAGGGTTACATAAGAGGTATGTTTTCTTACTTATGTTTTATGTTTTCTAGGGTTGATGTAATTAGAATGAAGCCATAGATCCATAGGATGCATGTACACTTAGGTATATCGTTGTTTCGATTTTTCCGCTGCCTAGTTTTAGAGTGTATTTGATGCGTAGAAAAACCAACAGTGGTATCAGAGCCATTGGTTCATGGTTACTTTCACCCTAGATCCATGTTTTCTGTAAAAACTTGTTTGAAATTGAATGACAGAAGATTAATTGAAAAATTCATAATGGTTAAAACCCTAGTCGCAGCTCACGACGTGAGAGCTATGAGCTCACGACGTGAGCTCAGCTGGATTAGGGTTTTCGGATTTTTTGCCATTTTTCAAATATGAAGGCTTATTAAATATGGATAAATACCCAATTTAAATTGTTTAAATCTGGAAAATAATAGATAAATATTATTTAAATGTGTTTATTTAAATTTGAATATTTATTTGATGATTAATATATATTATTTAAATGTGTTTATTTAAATTTGAATATTTATTTGATGATTAATATATATTATTTAAATGTGTTTATTTAAATTTGAATATTTATGGATAAATATTATTTAATCTTATTTTAAATTTGAATATTTATTATTTAAATAGTGATTTCAAATATTTAATATTATTTATAAAAGAGATTTATAAATTTGAATATTACCCCCTTATGATTTATTAATTGTTACATTGCGTCCTCGCAATTAATTAGAATTAATAATAGACAACTAAATTTAAACAGTTTTAAATTTACCCCTTATATTTATATATATTAGAATTGTGTTTGTTATATGTATAAGAAAGTTACAACATGCGCCCTCGCGGGTTTAAATGTTGACATTGTCTGTCTTACATCGACTAGGCTCACCCGTTCTAATGTAGGGGTTTAAGGAGGTCTCTTTGATTCCTAATGAGGTCGGTTTTTAATATGCTTCGCGCTTACCACCCTCACCGCCCAATTGTATTTTGTGAATGGAGTTACCGAAAGGGTTTGATAGTGATAATGGTCAATCTAAAAGTATTTTAAATACAAGTATAAAACAAAATCCCGTTTTATTAATAGAATGTGAGTTTATATTATCCATGAAAATTGCACATTCTCTTTATATTCTGTTGGTGGAGCTCGTGTGGTTAACCGGCACATCAATCTAGGGTATAGTTGAGAATGATATGGAACTCGCGAATCTTAAGCGTAACTTGAGCTGGGGGCCATGCGATTTTGCAAGGTTCATTCTCAATCTATTTAATGTGAATCTTATGTTATCCATAAAAGTTGCACATTCTCTTTATAACTTGTTGATGGAGCTCGCGTGGTTAACCGGCACGTCAATTGGAGAGTATAAGTAGAGAATGATGTGGAACTCGCGAATCTCAAGCGTAACTTGAGCCAGGGACCATGCGGTTTTGTATGGTCGATTCACCATCTGTTCAATGATCCGCGGCGACCCCGTCATTGAATTTGAGATGAACATAATTCGAGATTAACATGCCATTGATAGTCAATGAATCTCAAAGATCTAGGAATTTCGTGATGATCGAAATTGGCAAAGGGCTTTGCCTACCTAAATAACTTTATGGTGTGTTTACGGCATCCCTTTACACATCATGGAGCCAAATATGGATCCTAGCCTTTTAAAATAATTTTATTTAGGGTGATTATTTTCTAAGGATAAGTAAAACAAACTATAATGGAATTTGTTATTGAATGATGTCTATAACCTTATCCACTAAAATCTACTGCTATAAAACCTTTGAAAGGATTAGCTATGAGGATGATCAATCTTGTCAAATTCGTAGTTTGGGAGTAGTTCTCATAAACGAAAGGAAAGATCATGCCTTTGTTAAAGCTATTCCTTGGTTACTTCAAACATTGCATTCTAAAGTGTTAGAAAGAGCAATTGTCAAATGTACGTTGTAAAATGACATATTGAAGTAAAATGGAATTTCCTTGAGTTAGGAGTTGACTAGGATTAATCGACTAGCTGACATGTACATATAATCAATTCATTCTGAATTTGATATGAACAACTTGGAATGTCCATTAAGGAGTTGTGTAGCATGTTGAGGTTTCCTTTTGGAACTAGCATGGCCAATCATAGAAACTCATACTTCAAAACACTCCCATATTTTACTATCATGAATAGAAGTGTCAAGAAGAAGAAAGCCAATTTCCCATGGGTTAAAAGGCGATTAGTTTTGGTATACCTAATCTAGGCCCAAATACCTAGGACAAAGGAAGGCTTAGTTTGAGACATGTTCTGATAGCAATTCGCTTCCATAACAATAAAAGGACTAAGAAAGAAAACCTTGCCCAAATGTATATTTGAGGTGAAAGAACTGGAACATGACGAAGTTAAATTTGATTGTGGATCACGAGCCCTTGCTACTTTCCATAGGATCAAAAGATAACTAGTTCTCCCATGTTTGGTGTTCAATCAAATATATGGATTTATAATGCCATCAAAACATTACTTCTAAACCTTGAGTGTGTTGCTAAGGATTAGTGCTGACAGTTGCAAGAATGTGCAGTCACTAAAATGAAGTAAGAAAACTAAAACATGGAGAAGATAATTTGATCGTGAATGCCAAGCCCTTGCTATATTTATAGGATCAAAAGACAACTCTTATCAAAATGTTTAGTCTATGGTATTATAATTGAAATTTTTTATACTACGATTCATGAGATAGTTCTGACTTATTTAAATGTGGAGCATTCTAACATGTTAAAAGAAAGTCATGAAATCTATGAAGCTAGTATAGTAGCAATCGTTCAAAAATGATTCGAACATTTAAACAAGGTGTATTATTGTGAATATTTGTTGATGTTAGTTCAACTAATGGATCGTTCAGAATGACCACAATATGTACTGATTCAAATACATCCAAAGTTTTGGGTGAAATGTATTTGTGGAATCATAGTCTTGGATACATAAACGAGAAATGCATTACCAAGTATCCAGTTGGATCGGATTTTGGATATCATTTGGCCTTGAGTCTTATGATAAATGCAAATCTTATTTATCAAGATAGATGATGAATGCATCATTAGGTGATGTGAGTATCTGTTGGAATTAGTTCACTCTAATAGACCGTTCAGATTAACCACGATACATGGTGAGACCAACTTCGTATGAATGTGAGTCTGGAACCTTTCAGGTGTTCAGAGCTCTCATAAAGAGAAGTTGAGAAACAATTGGGCAATAGGATGAGACACTCATAGTGAGAATCTCAGTCCAAACTTTATCGATCATCTAAGTGATTGTGAAATAGTTTTCCGATCTGTCTCCACCCAAAACACTGTCACATGAAGTGTTAGTTGGATAGAGAAACAAAACATTCATTGATTTTCTACTAGATGGGTCGAATTATGCATACTAACAGTTCATGGATTGTACCATGAATAGTGTTACGAGAAGTCCTTTGGTCTTGTACCAACTAAGTAGGTTCATGAAACACTCTATGATATGTGAAGTGGGATTCTATCCTCACTTCCATATATGTAAGTCTACGATTATGAGGCTTACGGTCGTCGTTGAAGCGCTCGACAATCTGGGACATTGAAAAGAGATGTGTTATCTCGTTGGAGAACCCATCAAGCATTTTGTATAATTGTTTAATAATCCTTATGAGAACAAAGTGTATGTTGCTCGAAGGGCAGTCTTCCGAGAGAGGGAGCTGATTTCCAAAAGGGCTAGTGGGAGCCACATTGATCTTGATAAGATTCGAGATCCAACCAACGAAGAGCCTAAAGTTGGACATAGCATTCAATTTGGAATTGAAAGAGCTATTAAGGAAACTGACATATTTCCATTTTTCCATATAGATCTGATAGAAGACGTCATGAACCTAGTTATATAAGAGTTTATATTGCTAAGGTATTTGAGTCACTGGTATGGAGTAATTAGAGTGTACCAACTATCGGAGGCTATGGTAGGCCCTAAAGGCTACAACATGGAAGGAAGACTTGGAAAGCGAGATTCAATCCATGTATGTTGTAATTTGGTAGATCAAGCACTTGACCTTAACCCTTAGGTGCAAGTGGATCTTCAAGAAGAGACAAGTATGGAGAGGAAAAAACACATAATCAAACCAAGATAGGTTTTGAAGGATGTGTAAGCTTAACAAGTTCATTTATGGACCAAAATAAGCATCTCGCAAGATGGATCATTATTTCAATGAGAAAGTTCAAAGTGTATGAATTTCGAGAAATAAATATGAGCCATACATATGTCAAAGATAGTGGGAGTAATGGGATTCTTTGTTTCAAGGAGAATGTTCAAGGAGTTTGAATTTCAAGAAACATAGATAAGCCATATATATGTCAGTGCTAGTAGGAGCACTGTAGTCATCCTTGTATTGTACATAGATAATGTACGATTCATAGGAAATTATATTCTAACTTAGCAAGTGTAAAAGCTTGGCTTGGTATGAGAATTGTTTCGATATGATATACATGGGAGATACAGAACACGTACATATATCAAGGTGATTCATTGGATTAAGCCAAAGCACGTGGAATGTTGAGGAAACTCAACATGCAGAACTTGGAAAGGTTCGTGCATAATATGGCATAACATTGAGCGATGCTAATGTCCTAAGTTCTACTAGAGGTTATGAGTCGTGTCCCACATCCTTTTCTATGGGTTCGATCATATATGCCATGACATGTACCAGATCTGATGACTCGTAAGTCTTGAGCATGACAAGTTAGATTAGATCAATTTGGCAAGAATCAATGAATCAAGATCAAGAACATTCTTAAGTGTCCTTGGAGGACAGAAGAGATGATCTTGATAGTATGGAAGAGATCATTGTAAGAGTTACATTGATGCTAAGTTCCACACTAATAAAGGCAATTCCATTTGCAGTCGGAATTCGTGCTTTTACTGAATGGTGGTATATTAGCTTGAAAGAGTACAGGGTAATACACCATAGTGGATTTAACATACTTAGAGTATATTGCAGTTGTGTAAATTGCAAAGAAGACTATGTTACTAAAAGAGATTCATTAGTGACATTTTTGTTGAGATTCAATCATTGATGGTCCTTATGAAGTTTCTTGTGACCTTGGGTGAACTTACCTCGAGTATGGATCCCAAGTCACACAAGCTCACATGAAACATACTCAGTAAGTACCAACACATTTGATAGCGAGTCAGATGTAAAGACATCATAGTCAATATGTCATATCGAAAGATAATCTTGTCGATCCATTCCATAAGCCGATGTCATTGACCAAGTCTGACAGTCAGACAAAGTCGAGAGGCATTAGATTTGCAAATGAATTGGCTTAAGCACTCTTAGTTTGGTTTGTTTTAAAACCCGAGAACCTTAAGCGGTATAAGTTTTAATTTGATTTGGCGATTATTAAGTGGTGATCTCAATATATGGACTTCGGTCATTTCAATTAGCTTATCACTGCGTTCTCACTTTTGCATGTTTGGAACCCACTTCCCGAGTATTAATTTACTCAAACGTCCACAGTCGGTCATACCCTTGGAAGTAAGTAGTGATTCAAGACTGTCGTGAGTATTAGTGGATTGTTCATATTGGTTGGACATAGAATAGTGATTGCGCTAACACTCATGAGTGCTTAATAGAGATTTAAGTATTGGACCAACCCACGCTTAGATATTACTTCATGGATTCTGTCACGAGTAATTCTAAGACGATAATATTTTCTATTCTTCAAACCTAGATACATGTGGGGTTTTGCTTTATGATTCTGTTATGCATTGGTCTACTCCAACGCTAACCGTAACTGGTAGCTATAAAGGGTATGTCCATGTGTGATATGATGAAATAGACAAAAACTATGTAGTCAAAGTTTATTCGTTCCTTCTGCCTTAATAGGAGAAGCGATATCTATGGGCCCCTCGATGATTTGGTGCTGACATCTAAAGTGCTTGGCCGAGCCCTGACTGGAATTGATGTGTTCAATTTAGTAGTCAGATGCAGTCATCACAAATCCATATCGGGAAACATAATCTTGAATTCTTGAGATTGACCATTATCCATGTCTCGAATTCATACAGATATCATAAAACGAAGGGATAGTTGATCACTTATCTAAGGGCTGAATCTTGATTAGATCAAGGGTTCGGTAGTTGCATTGGATGGCTAACTCTCTGTTGATTATTGGAGAAATATTAGTCCTCGTATAGTTGATGACTTGTCCAAGTGGGAGACTGTTGGAATAGTGTCCAAGGTCATTAACTATTGGTCATATTTCTAATAATAGCAGGGTCCTTTTGGGTTGCCCTCAAGACCCAAATTGAGTAGAATAAATAAAGGAGAAATTGGTTTATTAATTATTATGGTTAATAATTAATTAGAAACTAATTGGAAATATATTTTGGGAATTAATTAACAGTTTAATTAATTAAAGGGTTGCATGTTCATTAATCGATAGTTGGTTAATCAGGAATGTTCCAGAACCTTATGGAATTAGGGTTGGATGAAAATCGCTCCATCCCACATGGGAAAGGAGTGAAATTTCGTGGTTATGCCTCCATCCCACATGGGAAGGAGTACAAAACCCTAGGAGGCATCCAAGGCTATAAATAGGGCCTTAGGGATTCCATTCCTCCTTGCACCTTGGCTTGAGTATTCGCCAACCCTTCTTCCTCCCCCTCTTAGGGATGATTTCTAACCCCTTTGGGTTTGTGAAATTGACCCTTCTCCTAGTTATTTTATTCCACTCTTTGGTGTCATTGGGTGTGATACCATTAGAGGGATTATGGTTTGGGTCCTTTCATCCAAGCAACTTCATGGAGGTTCAAGATCTCAACCATGGAGATCAAGGGTTACATAAGAGGTATGTTTTCTTACTTATGTTTTATGTTTTCTAGGGTTGATGTAATTAGAATGAAGCCATAGATCCATAGGATGCATGTACACTTAGGTATATCGTTGTTTCGATTTTTCCGCTGCCTAGTTTTAGAGTGTATTTGATGCGTAGAAAAACCAACAATAGTCACTTGCAACAGTGACTACCTTACATGAAATGATGATTATGATTCCACATAAAATGACGATTAGGGTTAAGTAAAGACACTTAACCCATTAAGGACTTAACCACCTAAGGGTAGGACTGATTAAGGTTTGACCTATTCAGTCTCGGTATAATAACAATCCAAGCAATAGCCCAAAAATGTGCCCCGATCATTGTCCAAAATAGGGCTTCCGATTCTAGAGTTTCCCACATAAAATCATAACTAGGGTTAGTGTTCCACACTTAACCCCTTAAGGACTTAATTCATTAAGTACGATACTGCATTAAGTTAATCGTAGGGCATTATCGAGTATAATATAAAGTTCAATTAACAGTTCAACGCGGGTCCCGACAAAACTCCAAAACTAGGTTTTTCTTGACATTAGAGTTTTATAAAACCTAATTAGGGTTTCTAACCCAAACACGTGCCACTCGGTCTAAGGTTAGATGCTTAGGTCATTTAGTGTATAGCAACTCGGTCACCACCCACTGCCACCTCGGGCAGTGGTGGTCGGCGGCGGTCCATGGTGGCGGGAGGTGGCATCCTGTTAGGTGTGTCAAACCCAACAAATAATAGGGGTACAGATGACTCCAAAAACACTACTACTTTTCACTAAAAAGGTAATACAAGGTAAGTAGGGTCGATCCACAGAGACACGGAACAAGTGCTTATACCCTTTTTGCGTAAAGTACAAATGTGGTCACAAAATAGGGGGATTTATATGTTTTGATTCAAACAAATGACTGAAGTAATAAGTAAACAATTGATTAAGTAAAATAAACTCAAGATTTGTAAATACTCCAACTTCATGCAAGACTACCTAGCAATGTGATTCCAAGTATGAAATGATATTTGTTTAATTCTATCTAAGTTAGCACTTGGAAATGCTAACAAGCTCTAGCAATTTCCATTCACCATATTAATTAATCAAAATAAGCTCTTTGATTAATACTAACCTCACCAATCTAATCTAAACAAACTCTTAGAATTAGGTGGAGAAATTACATTATGCTTTGTGTGAATTTTACCAACAACATTCAATACTCCTCATAAGCTCGGGAGCATAAGAATGTGTGAATTTGATTTACATTAGAATCACTTGAAGAAATTCAATTTAGTGCTTGTTACTTGTTCTATTTAACAAAACAATTACAGATTTTGCATAACTGATAACTTAGGTGATTCAACCCTAACTCAAATGGCCAATAAGAACTAGAATTGAAATCAAACTTTCAATTGAAACAAAATCAAATTCACTAGATAGCATTTAGAAACAAACACCAAGTCACATGATTGAAATCACACACAATAGTCAATACATAAAGTTGGAGAGTCTATGGTTCTAGCCACACATGACTAGAACAAAACACAAATCTAGAAATTGAAGTTAAAGTATTACAAATTTAAATCCAAACGAAATCCAAGTGTTTCCAAGTATTAATTGACTTCCAATTCTTCCATAAAATCGCCCCAAGAACTCCTAAAATTGACTTAACTTCCAATGGAACCGGTTGCCCTTTTAAGAAAGAAGAAAAACTATTTTTAACTCACGACCACGTTTACACGGCCCGTGTAAATTAACACTACCATTTACACACCCCGTGTAAATACAAAAGTACACTGCGTAAATTGGTCATGCCTTCAAAGTGTGATGCTCAAAATTCTACGTTTACACGGCCCGTGTAAACTCAATGCTTCCATTTACATGACCGTGTAATCTCCTGAAAGGACAAAATCTTCAATTCTTTGATATCTTCATCCTCGGTTTTCCGGCCAACAAAACACACACACGACTCTCCAACTCGCCACAACAACAACGCACACACCCACACTCACGAAACACGAACAAAACTGCAACCATACTCTTGGTGGAGAACGGAGGAACAATGAAAGGCACGATAACACCCCGTTTATAAATAAATAAATAGACAAATTAATAAATGAATAGTAGCCCTAAAATCAATAATAATATAGCAATGTGTTGGTCTCGAGGAGTTAACTGTCACAACTTTAGAAGTTGGGGTTAAAAGTGTAAGTTTCGAGATTTATTTTGTAAAGATTTTTAGAAGACAGGGGCTGTTTGGTAAGTATGGGACTTAATGTGAAAGGATTTATGGAAGCACGGACTAAAGAGTAAATTATGGACCTAAGTTGAAAAGGTTTTGTAGAGGAGGGGCCATTTGGTAACATAAGGACTTCAGTTGAAAATAATTGGTAGAGGGAGGGGCTGCTTGGTAAAATTTCGGACTTGATTTGTAAAGGATTTTAGAAGGCAGGGTTTAAATGGTAAGTTATGGACTTCGTTTGGAAAGATTTTTATGGGGAGGTACCATTTATGTCATTATGGGATAAAGGTCTATAGGGCTCGGGGTATATAACCCGTCACCCCCCGTCTAAACCCTAACCCTAAGGAACTTGTCTCAGCCGCCGAGTATGACTTTTCAGCCGCCACACGTGAACCCTTCCGCTACCACCATCTGACTCTCTCTCTCTCTCTCTCTCTCTCTCTCTCTCTCCGATCTGTTGAACCTCTGAGCGACCGCCGTTGTTGAGGTCGCAAGCCACCGAAGCCAACCACCGTGCTTATCCTACTGACCGGGAACGTAGCGAGCGGCCGGGAGACCCACTGGTGCCTGAAGGCGGAGCAAGGAATGCCGATACGTGGACTGTTAACAACAGGTTGTCACTGCCGCTGTGCCGCAACCGGTGAAGACTAAGTCGAAGTTGGGATAGCTCAAGACCGTTGTGGATTGGTGGACTACGAGTGCCACTGTTGCATCCGCTGCCACCATTTCTTCTTCTTTTCTTCTTTCCGTTAGCCTCCGTCTGCTGCCAAACGCCATAACCGTCGCTGTTGCCGCTGCTGTCGCCGCCCTTTCGCGCTCATTACCGTCGTTAGCCGCTAGTATTGTTGCTGCCGTCTCCGTATGCCACCGTGAGGTGGGTGGTCATATTCATTTCCGAGAAAAAGATGTGTATTGTGTGCATGTTTCAGTTTCTAGGCATGTGTCGCTTAGCCGGACTTCACAAGAAAGCCACCACCACCACCGTGAGGTGGTGGCTGCCACCATGTACCACCGCCGGCCACCACAAGGGTGGCTGTGTATGTGTGTTTACCTTGTTGTGTGTGTGTTCAATTTGGGCTAATGCGTTGTATAATTATAATTAGTGACTAGTATAATCAAGAAAACTCATAAACACCACCGTGAGGTGGTGGCTGCCGCCTTCTGCCGCCACAAGCCGCCGTGTTGGGTGGAGGTGTGCTTTTGCTTGTGTTTAGAATGCTTTTGGGATGTTTGGACATAATTGGACTAGAGCCATAACCACCACCGTGAGGTCGTGGCCGCCGCCGTGAGCCGCCGTTGACCACTACTACCAGAGGTGGTAGTGGGTGGTGCACGACTTAGGAAACCTTAATTGATCTAAAGACTTAGCTTTTGGGCCTAATTGGGTTGTGATTGGGTTGGAAACCCTAATTAGGGTTAAGAAAACCCTAATTTTGGATATATGGGTTTTGGATTGTCGGGACCCGCAATTTTGGATGACCGGATTGGGATTATGTATTAAGCCGACCACACTACATGATTGACCTAGTAGATTGATGGACTTAATGGATTAAGTCCTTAATGGGTTAAGTAAGAAACACTTAACCCTAATCGTCATTTTATGTGAAAACCCTAATTTTACTTGGGCTTTGAGTTGAGCCTTTCTAGTGCGCTTTGGTGATTGGGCTATTGATGGGCCATTCAAGAACAATCATATGGACTAAGAATATATTGATGGGCTTTAGGGTAAGGCCCATGTGAGGGTTTGGGCCCAATTTGGAAAATTGGGCCATAGATGGGCCATAACTGGGCCTTGAGGATTATGAGAGTTTGGACCATTGGAATGCCAAATGGTTGGACTGGACTAAATGGTTGGGCCTTAGGGTAAGACCATGTGGAGGTTTGGGCCCAATTTGGAAAATTGGGCCATATGTTGGGCTTTGGTTCATAGTTTGACTTTTGGGCCTTTGGATTGGGCCTTGAACTTGAATCAAGCTAAGATAGGGTTAAAGTAGTCTTTTACCCCAAGTATGGACTTATAGATATGTGTTGGAACCCAATTATTAATTGGGTGTTATTTTGATGTTGGCAGTTCGGGAATCTGTCATCCAGTAGCTAGAGTTTTGTCTGCGGGACTTCAGCAGTGCGAGGTGAGTTACCTTCCAGTAGAAGTGGGTCTAAGGGGAAGACGAATGTGTGACCATACACATCCTTATGTTTTGGACTTATGATTTTGGGAACTCTAATATTGAAATGCTTTGGAAAACTATGTTTGTAGACAATTTGTGAATGCGGTTGGTTTTAAAAAGTTGAAATTTGTCATGATTTTTACGAGTGTTACAAGTTGGTATCAGAGCCTTGGTTTGAGTGAATTGGAGGAACACTCGTGTGAATCTAGTCTCAAACTAAGGAAAAGATTTTAAAAAATGATTTTCAAAGTGTTTTCAAAATAATCAAAGAGGATGCGATGTGTACGATCAGCCGGAGCCAGTAAGTATACCCCAAATTACCACATTGTTATTTGATCTTGTGATATGTTATAACAACATGATAGTGATAGGCTAGGGATATTCAGGAATTGCATGATAGAATTCCCTGATTATATGATTCCTGATAGCCTAGGGTTCTTCCTTATATGAAATTGACATCATTACTGTAGTTGCTTAGTGCGTGCATCATAGTTATACATAACTAAGATTCTATAGCCTGAGAATGTTTGGTTTTGCCTTATTTCCTGTTCTTGTTTGATGTAGGGCTTAGGGTAGGGTCATATATTCGACTGTCTATAGGGTCCAGTGTTATGTGTGATTAAAATACACGAGTTCTGCAGGGTTGGTGGAAGTTTCATGGATGAGTTGTGTGGGGTCAGCTAGCTAGATTCGTGATGTTTAGCCTTCCTCTAGGCAGTGAGGATTGAGTGTATGCGTATGCTAGTATGTATTGTTAGGGTTGTTGTGATGATCCTTGAGACAAATACGGGTAGGTGTGGAAGGTAGTATGGGCCCGTACTACTGAAAGCACATGACCCGTACGTGCAACAGGGAAGTCACAAGCCTAGGGCTTTGTTGGGAGTTGGTTTCCCTAGTTTGATATGTGTGTGATCTGATATCTCCCTGGTTTATTTTCGGTATGGTGATGACATGTCGTTTCGAGGTAGGATCCGAATCAGGATCAGGGGCATGTGGCCAGGATGGGCCAGCTGTGTCCGATGATAGGATTAGGGAGATCCTTTAAGAGGAGGTTGTTGATCAATTTTGAGCACATTTTCTAGAGATGTTTAGGTCTATCAAGAACGCCATGGTGGAGTACTTTGATGAGCGTTATGTTGCGTTGTCTGAGGCTGCTGCTGCTGTAGCCACCGCAGCCGTTGCCGCTGCTGGGATAGGTACTGGGTGAGTCTTCTAGTATCGAAACTTCGATAATACGAAGCCCCCGACATTTGATGGAGTTTAGTACCCAATCATAGCTATGAGGTGGCTGTCTGACATTGAGGTGTTTTTCTTCACTTGCTCTTGCCCAGCTGACCAGAAGGTCAGGTGCGCTCCGAACCTTCTGAGTAGAGGACTGCAGTGACTTGGGAGCAGTTCTCAAAGATGTTCCGTTCTAGATATGTGTCACTGGTGTAGCATGAGAGGTTGGCCCAGGAGTATTTGGATCTGAGACAGGGGACTGAGTCGGTGACAGAGATCACCAAAATGTTCACGAAGAGGGTCATGTTTTGTCTTGAGTTTGCTGCTTCTGAGAAGGCTCAGATGACCCGTTACTTGAGCATGCTCAAGACAGATATCAGACAGTTTTTGTCCACACAACGTTATGGTTCATTTTTGGATTTGCAGGAGTCCGTCAGGTGGCGTGAGATTGAGATGGATCTCCAGACAAGGGAGCAGAGACCGGCCCCAGCGCAGTCACAGCCTGCGCCGAAACGGTTCAAGGCCGCTGATACTAGATATGGGAGTCACAGGGATCATACTTGTGGGAAGTGAGGCAAGGTTTATGATAAAGCTTTTCGATCTTCGTTGGGATGCCACAAATGTGGCAAGTAGGGTTACATTGCGAGGGACTGCTGGCAGCATGCTCCAGCTTCTGGCATCAGACTTTATTATCATTGTGATCAGGTGGGCCATATGAAGGCCCAGTGTCCCTTGCTTGCTCCCAGGCCAGCATAGGCTCCAACGCCGGCTACCTTGAGGATCACAGATGGGAGTCAGGGCAGGGTGGAGACCCCGAGGGCTCGAGGTCGTGCTTTTCATCTCACTGTCGAGGAGGCCAAAGCAGCTCCAGATGTTGTGACTGATATGTATCTATTCATTATTCTGTTGATTATGTTTATTATTATGCTTATATATATATATATATATATATATATATATATATATATATATATAGGCCTCTAATAGGTACGTTCCTAGTGAACTCTTTGCCTGTTCTTGTGTTGTTTAACTCGGGTGCGATTCGGTCTGTTGTATCTCGATCATTCAGTAGGGAGTTTGATATGCCTATTGGGGAGTTAGAGTGTCCGTTGCGGGTTTCTCTCGCCAATGAACATGGGGTTTCTGCATCTGTGATATATCAGGGTTGCGTGCTAGAGATCTTCGTGGTGCCTTATCCGATTGATCTGATCCCTATTCCCGTAGGGGATGTGTTCGTGATAGTGGGTATGGACCAGATGAGCAGATTGGTGCCATGATTGATTGTGAGGGTCAACAAGTAGTAGTTCGAACCCCAAGTGGGGGAGAACTGGTTATTTATGGAGAGGGCACCATGGTTGGTTCAAGATTTTGTTCGACAACTAGGGCTCGTCAATATATTCAACACGAGTGTTCAGGTTATTTGGCTTATGTGGTTGACACTCGAGTTAGGGATCAGATTTCAGTTTTAGAGGTTCCAGTGGTCAGGGAGTTTGCTGATGTATTCCCTGAGGATTTTCCTGGTATGCCTCCCGAGAGGCAGGTCGAGTTCAGGATTGACCTTGTTCCATGTGCAACCTCGATCACCAAGGCGCCATACCGCTTGGCACAGCCTGATATGCAGGAGTTGTCATCTCATCTGCAAGAACTGCTAGGCAAACAGTTCATCAGACCGAGCAAATCTCCATGGGGAGCGTCGATTCTGTTCGTCAAGAAGAAGGATGGTTCACACCGGATTTGCATTGATTACCGGGAGTTGAACAAGTTAACGGTGAAGAATCGTTATCCCCTTCCACGGATTGATGACCTCTTTGATCAGTTTCAGAGTGCATCTTGGTTCTCCACGATAGATCTGAGGTCTGGGTATCATCAAGTGAGAGTGAGAGATGAGGATGTGGAGAAAAGCGCGTTCCGGACTTGTTATAGGCATTACGAGTTTGTAGTGATGCCATCTGGGCTCACTAATGCGCATGCTGTGTTTATGGATTTGATGAATCGGGTATGCATGCCGATTCTCGACCGATCCGTCATTGTGTTTATTGACGATATATTGGTGTATTCCAAGACCAGAGAGCAACATGAGGAGCACCTTTAAGAGCTTCTGGGGTTTTTGCGGCGAGAACGACTTTATGCCAAGTTCTCGAAGTGCGAGTTTTGGTTACAAGAAGGTCCAGTTCCTAGGGCACCTCGTTAACCGGGATGGGATTTTGGTCGATCCGGCCAAGATCGAGGTTGTGATGCAATGGCAGGTTCCGAAATCTCCCTCAGAGACCAGGAGTTTCTTGGGTTTGGCAGGATACTATCGGAGATTCATTTTGGACTTCTCCAAGATTACAGTACCCCTCGCCCGTCTGACGAGGAAGGGGGTGGATTTCCGATGGGGCCCTGAGCAGCAGTCGACATTTGAGACTCTTCGGTAGAGGCTATGTGAGGCCCTGGTATTGACCCTATCGATGGGATTGGAGGATTTTGTAGTATTTTGTGATGCATCCATCATCGGTTTAGGGGCAGTCCTCAAACAAAGATGATAGGTGATTGCTTATGCTTCGCGACAGCTAAAGTCGCCTGAGTCGTGATATCCCACGCATGATCTGGAGTTAGGGGCAGTGGTTTGTCGCCCTTAATATTTGAAGGCATTATCTAAATGAGGTCCATTTTACTATCTACACAGATCACAAGAGTCTAAGATACCTGATGGACCAGCCGAACCGAAACATGAGGCAGCGTAGGTGGCTGTACGTAGTCAAGGATTATGACTACAAGATCCTTTATCATCCGGGTAAAGCGAATGTGGTGGCTAACGCTTTGAGCCGCATGTCGGTTGAGTCTTCAGGCAGGGAGATGTTTATGAGGATATCAATTGATTCTCTGCTTTTAGGATTGATCAGGGAGGCTCAGATTGAGGGAGTTTGGAAGGAGAACTGGAAACAGGAAAGGATCAGAGGTGAGATTGATAGATTTGTCATGGATAGTCGAGGGTTATTGACCCGGTGTGGTTGGGTCTGGGTTTCAGTTTCTGGTGGGGTCAGACAGATTGTGTTAGAGGAGGCTCATAAGTCTCGTTTTTCTATTCACCGCGGGCCACCAAGATGTATCAGGACATGAGATTGAGTTACTGGAGGCCGTGCATGAAGATAGAGATAGCTTGGTACGTCGAGAGATGCTTGACCTGCAGGATGGTCAAGGCTGAGCATCAGAGGCCGCATGGCAAGCTTCAGCCTCTTGAGGTTCCCATGTGGAAATGGGAGCAGATCACCATGTATTTTATCACCAAGTTGCCGAAGATGACAAAGGGTTTTGATGCTATATGGGTCATCGTGGATCGATTGACCAAGAGTGCTCACTTCTAGTCTATCCGAGAGAGTAATTCACCTTGGAAAGGTCGGTGATATGGTGTTACTGAAGGTCTCACCTTGGAAAGGTGTGATACGCTTCAGGAAGAGGGGGAAGTTGGGTCCCCGTTTTATTGGACCTTTTCGGGTGATTTTGCAGGGTTGGCAAAGTTGCTTACAGGTTGGATCTACCTGAGGAGGTCAGTCAGATTCACATCACTTTCCATGTTTCGCAGCTGCGGAAGTGCGTACTGGATGATGATGTGGTGGTTTCCTTGGACGATATTCAGGTTGATGAGCGCCTGAACTATTTTGAGAGGCCAGTGGCTATTTTGGAAAGAAAGATGAAGGTCTTGCACAAAAAGGAGATACCTTTGGTAAAGGTACGGTGGAAGCATTGGAGAGGCTCCGAGTGGACCTGGGAGCCGGAGGCCGAGATGCGGGAGCATTATCCGGAGTTATTCGCCGCGACAGACTTCGAGGACGACGTCCATATTATGTGGGGGAGAATTTTAATATCCCGATGTGAGGTATTTCTAAATTAAACCCCTTTAGTTCATTTATATTATATTTGGTCCTCCAAGTTCAAGTATTGTGTGCAAAAGGTCCTTAAGGGGCATTGTTGTAATTTGGGACCTTCGGAGTACGCCATGCGTACGTGGTGTACGATGAGCGTGTTGGATTAGGTGTCTAAGCCCATAACTATAATTGGTATGTACTTAACCCGATAGTAGCATGGTCCTTTTGGGTTGCCTTCACCATAGCAATTTGATAGGATGAATTATGGAAAAATAGGTTAGAAGTTGGGCTTATGAATCCCTAGGAAGGGGTGGACGAAATTCTATGTGTAGCCTACATAGAATTCGTCCAAGGAGGCCTTCTGGAAGGATCTATTGGATTGCTTAAGGCTTAAGCAATCAGATTAGGGTTTTACCTGAAACCCTAGCAGCTCAGCTATATAAGGAACCCCTTGGCTCCTTGAAATCGGCCACTTGATCCTTAGAGGAAACCCTAGCCGATTTTTAGAGCCTCTTAACCTCTCTCATATTCTTCCAATTGCTACTTGGTGTTTGTGACTCATTAGAGGTGCAACAATTGAGGCACTAAGCTCTCGAGTGTCAAGATCTACAAGCTACAAGGAAAAGGTATTCTTCTAACTTGGTTTTATGTTAGAAATCTCGAAAATTGTATGCTAGTTAGGGTTTATGCTTTGGATTATTAGTATTGCATGTATAACTTGAGAAAAACCTAGATCCAAAGCATTAGGGTTGCATGTGCACCATAGGAATGATGTAGTGTTCAAAACCCATCAGTGGTATCAGAGCTTAGGGTGTTTTCTGTTATATTTGATGCCATGGTTAATTGTTCAAAGCTGAAAGAAGTCAAAATATTGACTCTGCCAGATGAACTCGACGAGTCCATTATGGTCAAATTAGATAAGGATAATTACCATAAGTTGTTTTAACTGATTAAAATCGATTTTTCTGATATGGTAATGGACATCCTCATCTAACTAAAAGATAATGGTCAAATTTTAAAATAATTACTAGATTATGTGATAAACTAATTATTTGTAAAATTTGATTTGCATTTATCTTACCAAATAAAATTGGATAAGGTCAAATTTAGATAAAGATAAAATTATATGATTATTTTAATTATTTTAAATTTGATCTAGAAGTTTTAAAAGGTTTCAAAACTTGCCCTCAAGTTTTGGAACTTAAAATTTGATTAAAAGTTTTTAATTTTGAAATATTAAATTCTAAAACCCTAGTATTTTGAAAAGTTTAAAAATACAACCCTTATACTATTATAATATTAAAAGCTTAATACTTATATATATATATATATATATATATATATATATATATATATATATATATATAAGATGAGTCAGTCTTACCGTTAGTAGGCCTCATTCACAGAGCTGGGCTATAATGGGTGTTTAAGGAAGCGGCCTAGAAAATGACCGTCATTGGGTATCCACTCTTACCCACCGCACTCTTGACTAGTGGAGGGTCATTAGCCGAACGGGTAGGATAAGACATTAATTCCTCATTAATAAGTATGATGATTATTATAAAGTAACTAAATGTTTTTATAAATTCCCAATCTAAGTTACTTTAGGAAAAATGTAAAAATGATGCTACTCCATGAAATTGCACTTTGCACCTTGTCAAAAGTCGTTAGTGGAGCGTGTGTGGTTAACCGACACACTAAATTGGACTAACAAGGGTGGCGAAGGGTAGCTTGGGAATTATCATAGTTCAATGGAGCGTGTGTGATTAACTGGCTCATTGATTAGGTGGTAAATAAGTCGAGAGTACCAAGCTAATTTGTATGGTTATTCACACCTTGTTTGTGATCCTCGGTATCCCAGTCACAAACTTGAAGGGCATAATCGAGATTAAACATGCCATTGAAAAGTTCAATGAATCTCAAAAGAATCTAGGAATTTCATTTCATTTAAAACCTAAATGTTCATTTCGTTTTTCGTGGTGGAAATTGATAAATCGTCATTTACCTACCTTCATATAATTTGCAATTGGATTACAACATCCCTCTTCCGAATTGTGAATTATAGTGTTGGGTCCTAGCCTTAATATTTCATTTGGGTGTTATATTAAGGATTGCTTATCTAATCTAAACTTTGTTCCTTTTCTTTTTCAGATGTCCGGCTCAAACAACGCTTCAAGCTCGAACCCCTCAAGCTCCTTTTCTCTTTTGAACATTTGTGGGAGGGTCACCTTTGATGGGTCTAACTTCAATGATTGGATCCGCAACATCCGCATGGCCCTCCGATACGAGGAAAAAGAGTACGTCCTCGATGAAAAGCTCAAAGAGATAGACGAAACTAAAGCTTCCGCTAAAGAAATTGCTGAGTATAGGGCTCACGAAAAAGACGCAACAAAGGTGTCATGTATAATGGTAGCCACTATGACTCCTGAGCTGCAGCGGTTCTACGAGGACTATTGGCCTTACGAGATGTGCCAAGACTTGATGGAAAAGTACCATCAAAGTGTGCGTCAAGAAAGGTACGAGATCGTTGCCTCATTGATAACGACCAAAATGAAAGATGGAGAGTCCATCACGAGCCACTTGCAAAGAATGCAAAGGTATGTGGATCGTTTGCTCAAGTTGAATGTCAACTTTGACGAAGAGTTGGCGATTGATATCATTCTCCACTCTTTACCTCCTTGTTATGATCAGTTCAAGATGACTTATCATATGAACAAGGAGGAATTCTCCTTGAGCAAGCTTCAAGGGATGTTAAGAACTGCTGAAAGTGGGTTGAAAGGAAAAGCTGTCACAACCACTCCTACTGATGTTGCCCCTGTCTTGGCTATTGGACAAGGGAAGGGGAAGAAGAGGAAAGCTCCCATTAAGAATCACAAGGGAAAGTCTCATGATGGATCCTCTTCAAATGGTTCCAAAGGAAAAGGTGGTTCCACTGCTCCTTCATCCGATCCAAAAGATGCAGAGTGCTTTCACTGTCATGACAAAGGGAATTGGAAACGAAGCTGCCCGAAGTATTTGCAAGATATCAAGGATGGGAAGATAAAGCCCACCTTCGCAGGTATTTATACTATTCAATCTAACAACTCATCGCATGCTAGTTCTTGGGTCCTTGATACAGGATGTGGTTTTCACATTTGTTCAGATTTGCATGGGCTAAAAAGTAGGGATGTGGAGCATGGGAAGATGAACTTGATCATGGGGAATAGGTGAGCGTCGTCTGTCACCAAGATTGGAGTTTATTCTTTAGTGCAAGGTTTTAGATTTTCATTCAATAATGACGAGGAATATTATTTCCTTTCATGGTTTGTATAGACAAGGTTTTAGATTTTCATTCAATAATGAAATTGGTTCTATTAATGCTTTCTAAAATGGTACTTTTTATTTTGAAGCATTGCCTTGTAATGGTATATATGAAACTGTGATGGTTGTAGACAACTTAGGAAATAATGTGTTGCATATTGATGTTGGGTTTTGAGCATTCTAACACTCCTATGGTGTACATGCAACCCTATAAACCTTGGATCTATGTTTTCTCTATTATACATGCAAATATTAACTATTCCAAGGTTTCATCCTAACTAGAATATTATGAAGCACCTATACTACAAAGTTCTAGTTAGATGACATACCTTTTGATGTAGCTTGATGTCTTCAAGCTTTAAGAGCTTAGCCCCAATAGTGTGGAAGCCTCAAATGGAATCGCAAATCACCAAAACACATTGGAAGAACTTGAGAGAGTATGTATGCACACTAAAATCGGCCCACTCTTATTTTCACACACTTGTGCCAATTTTGTGAGCCAAGGACCCATTTATATATTATGGAGGATTAGGGTTACATCCATGTAAACCCTAATACCCATGACCTTTCATTTACATAGGATCCATGGGTTAAAAGCTCCATGGACCATCCATGAAAGCTTAGCTCAACCTAAATGAACTTGGCCCATTCCATATATATAAGAGTCCATATTTAATTAGTTCTTTTTGATCACTTAATTAATTCTAAATTAATTCTTGATCAATACTAATTAAATAATATGATTCCATATTAATATATTAGAACTTATAATATATTAATATAAATCATAAATATACTATTCTCAAAAGACTATCCATATAAATTGTGCCGGTGAAGTGCAACCCAAATGGACCATGCCGGGTCGGGTCAAGTACATATCAAATATAGTTATGGACTTAGACATTAATCCAATAGTCTCCCACTTGGATAAGTCTAAAACTATTATTGAGTATGACTTCAAAACCTAACTGGCAATCGTAGCTCTTAAAGCCGCTGTCGAACTCTGACCTTGTCAATGACTTGTCCATTAGATAAGGGATCATATATTCCTCCATTCTAGATATCATATGGACTGAGACATGGATTATAATCATATATTCCTGGCTTAGCCAAGCACTCACATGTGTCATCGCTAAATCATCGAGGGGCCCACAGATATCGCTTTTATCCTGAAGATAAAAGGAATGGATAAACTTCGACTCATATGGCTTGTTCTACTACTTGTTGAATCATACACAAAGGCACGTTTTATAACATCGAGTTACCAAATGCGTTTTCGTGCAATCAATGTATAACCAACTCATAGTAACAACTCATATCTCTAGGTTTGAAGAATATAAGATATTATCGTCTCATGATCACTCGTGATAAAATCCATGAAGTGATTCAAATGAGCGCGGGTTGAATCCAATACTCAGAACTTATGAGCATTCATGAGTGTTGTAGCACCACTTTGTCCACCAACTTGGACCTCTACAAACCAACCCATGACAGTCTTGATTCATATCTACTTCCAACATATGACCGACTGTGGATGGTTTGAATAACTTAATCATTCAGGAAGAGCGACTTAGTTATTCTGGAAGTCAAAACATGCAAAGTGAAACACAAGAATAAATGAATCAAATATGGTATCAAACCCTATGAATATAAATAAACACTTTTATTTATCACCATACTGATTACTCATTATTCATTGTTTCGGTTTTATCAACTTTATACTTGAATTAAAAACACTAGTTGTCCCATGCTCCAAGCATGTACACTATGTTTTTCTTAAACAATAGTTTTGCCATACACCAAGTATGCACTCTATGTTTGTCTATGATCCTTACTTTGTGAAATAAACCAATTGAACATAATTTCAATGATTCTAATTTCACACTCCCAAATCCTTATCGAAAAATGTGAGAATTCCAAATTCCTATCATTTATCGAAATCTGTTTAGATTTTAAACTTATATGCACTGACCCTCCTGTAATGAATATGTACAAAGTCACAAAGACTTGTCAACAGTCATTATAAGGTATTCCAATGGAGATCAACTCCATGGAAACTAAGTCTCATATTCAAAGTACATTGCTTTGGACATGCTTCTTGCATTAAGTTTTCTAATCTTACACAGATAACTTCCACCTATGGAGACAACTCCATATTCTCATTTTGACTATCACTTCTGAATAAGAGATGCCTCTTTTCAGAATATGTCAATATGGTCCTTCCAAAATTAGCACTATACTTCCAACTGTCCCTGAGCAACCAATCTTTGGTAAACCTCAGATTGTCCTCGACAATTGCTTAATCATTTTAGTCATATCCAATTCTAGACCTTTTCCCTTCTTAATGCCTCTGGGCATTTGGAAAAATTTAGAAATGACAAATATTATAGCACATGCAATCGATCCTGTACCCAAAGCAAATGGTACACGATTCATGATGTCTCACATAAAGACATGATTCTAGACCAGTCTTTTGCTACAATATTTTTATTTGCCATGTTTTTAAAATTTGACTATGAAGAGGGATGTCGTAATCATAATCGAATTTTGAGAACGCAATATATAGAATTTCCTTAAGTTGAACCAATCCAACATGAAATTCATATATATATTCTTGACTAAAGATGATTAAGGTCTCAATCTAAGCCTTTAGAACTAAAATGAAGTATATCCTCTCCCTTAATTATAGCAAAACAACTTTTTCAATCCCTGCAGCCTCACAAATTGAAACTTTTGTTTTCTATAATTAACATTGCTAACTTGCAACACTAACAATAATTATCATGCTCCCACTAACATGATGATTATTAGCATAACACTTATGCTCCCACTAGCTTTGACATGTACTCAGAAATCAGTTGGACTTCTAGAAATCAATACTTTATTGACTTTCTTACCAAAGTTCAGATTTCTGATACGAGATGCTTTGATAAAACTTTATCAAAATCATACACCTTTCCTTAGATAGCATGCATATGTGTCTAAACAATTTCAGAAATATGAAAAGGGATGCCGTAATCATAGTCTCAATTGTTTAGACCTTTTGTCATCTGCTTCAAATCTACTTGGTGGAAGTGTTTCCTCACCATCATTTTCATGAATCGGAGAGAAACCTTATGAACCTTAGATTTTATGGTGTATGGGTTCTTATCCATGTGAATCGTCAAAACCATAGTCACAAGACAAGGATAATGACAAATCCAAACTCATATGGACTGAACTTATGCAATCTTAACTTCTTGCCACCTGGCAGTACAGGGCCTGCCATTGCTTCCAAGTTGTTATGCAACCAATTGAGAACTTTCAAAACTCCTATGCAAAGCCAACTTTAACTGGAATGGGCACAAAATATGTCAACACGATAGGTTATAAACCTCAAGTCGTGTGCTAGTGAAGAACCTTAGGTTTTATTCTTGATTAGTTCTTGAAATTCTTTTTAGGATCTTTAAGACTCCCACTATCCTCTTGACATATAAGACTATCTTGCCAAATATTCAAGAGATAGTGCGGATTCTTTATCAAGACAAACACTTCACACAATTGGCCTTAGTTGGTCTTTGTTTTATCCAAAACATCACAACTTACCAATTTCAAATGTACAAGAGTAGGACACTTTTACTCTTACATTTGACAAGTGTTTTAAACCTTTCTTTAAGATATGTCACTCAAGTTACAATCTTGGAGTATGACTCTTAGAATTGTTTTGGAACGAAGTATGACTCATCTTCCTGATCTAACCATTTCAACAATTCATGACTCCTCTTCTTAGTCATAAGAATGCACTAAGATGACCTTTAGATGACTAATTGTGATATGATTTCTAAATCATTAAGATGATCACAAACATGATACTAAAGTACTCTCCCATCTTTTCAGATTTGAGAAACTTTTATCTTTCTGCCTAATTTGATTCTTCCCATTCGTTCTGCCATACATTGAGACTTTTCCAATGTTTCAGAATTATACTTAAACTTGTAAGTATAACCATATTTACTAAACTTTAGTAAATCAAATAGTCTTAACGAGCTTTGTGGTGGACATGACCAGTGCACAAGAATGTGTACTCGACCCCTTTAGTCCTTCACTTGACTCACACATCCATGTGAACAAGTAATTAGTCTTGATTTTCCAATGCTTGAAAGTTCTCATTCATCATACTATTCAACTTGCATGATTCCAAGTTTCGGTCCAATTCAAACTTGGGTGATGAGGAACTTTCCTAATTTGGTAAATTTAGACACTACCACAAATGAAAGAATCAAATCCATTTTCCAATATTGCTGTCAGTGGAATCATATAAGCAACAATTTTCCACAAATGCCATTGTAAGGATACTTCAAATAAATAAAATTAAACAATTTTCTTTTATTTTAAAACTTTGCGGAAAAACTTATCCTTACAATCCACATGGAAAATTGTTGTTATCTATTCCTTAGCAATATATCATAACTTCTTAAGCAACTGCTCAAAATTCTGATGCGATCGAAATCCACCTTCGCGATCAGAATCAGCATATACTTCCTTTAAGATTTCTCTCTATTCTTTGATTCTTAAAACATCAACATGTGACCCAGTAACATCATGTAATGAGGATCTCAGAATAGAACTTAACAGAGTTAGATAATGGGCTCTACCTGATGTAGAGTCAAACTTATTGACTTTAACATCCTTAGGTAAATTTGGCAGCTTTGCAATCAACGCCCCTTCCTTTGGCAAAATAAACATATGGACCCTTTGGTAATGGGACTATCTCAGACTTAGCCTTTCTCTTTACCATTTGGTCAACCGGGTTGACTATGGCCAATCCCTTTCCATTGGGAAGAGAATGCTTTTTCTGGATTTCCAGTGTCACCATTGTCACTGTCCATAAAGTTTTTGGGAAGTTGATCTTCTAATCAAATTTGCTTTACTATCGTTCCAAATCATTGCTGATTCAGCAGCACCAAGCAAATAGATATGATCATTAAGGTTCATGCCATAGTCTGTTTCATAGTAGTCCCAAAGGAACTCACTATGTGACTTAGAAAGTGATTGAACATCCAACTTTCTCAAGACTTTGACACCCAACTCTCCCGGCTTGTCAATATGTGACTTCATCTCTAAGATGTGATCACACATAGACCTTGCTTGCCATTAGGGCTTGAGTGACCTTGAACTTGTGGGTTAGGGAGAATAATTGGAGGAGGTGGAGGAAGAGAAGTATGACTTCCATGAGCCAAACTCGGGAAGTCATATTCATTAGGAAAGCTTGGTTTGGGAAGATCATTGTTGTCTAAACCAGACATCAACAATGGGAGAAATTCACGTAAAGTTGATTTAAGTCCTTAATATAACACCCAATATGATATATTAAGGCTAGGACCCAACAAACTATTTTATAACTTGGAAGAGGGATGCCGTAATCCAAGCTATAAAATATTTGAAGGTAGGTGAATGACGATTCACCAATTTCCACCAAGATAAACGAAATGTATTATTAGGTTTTAATTGGTTTTGAAACTCCTAGATTCTTTTTAGATTCATTGAAATTTTCAATGGCATGTTTCAATCTCGAGTGTGCCCTTCAGGTTTTGTGACTGGGATGCCGAGGATCACAAAACAAGGTGTGAAGTAACCATGCAAATATACTTGGTACCCTTAATATTTACCCCTCAATCGATGTGCCGGTTAACCACACACGCTCCAACGATACTATGATAAACATTAAGTTACCCGTTGCCTACCTTGTTAAGTCCAGGTTAGTGTGCCGGTTAACCACACACGCTCCACTAACAGCTTAAACAAAGTGCAAAGTGTAATTTCATGGATTAGCACCTTATTCACATTTTCCTAAGTAACTAAGATTGAGAATTTATAAGTGTTTAGTTACTTAGTATTTATCATTATACTTATAATGAAGGGAGAATTATAGTCCTTGTCCTACCTGTTCGGCTAACGACCCTCCACCGGTCAAGGAAGCGGTGAGTGAGAGTGGACACCTATTAAACTGTCATTTTATAGGCAGTAACCTTATACCCCCCCTTATAGACCGGCTTCGTGAATGAGGCCTACTAATGGTAAGACGACTTGCTCTTATACATATAATATATTAAACTTTTAATATTATAATAGTATAAGGGTGTATTTTAGACATTTAAAATACTTGGTGGTTTAATCTATTAATTAAACTAGACTTTTAATTTAATTAAACTCAAACCATATATTTATGGATTAATAATACTCTTTTAATTAAACGCTTTAATTAACTATTAATAAAGTCCATAAGAGTTAATTTGAACTATTCAACAAAACATCATAATTCCAATTATTAAACTCAAAATTAAAACCATTTAATTAATTGTTTAAGTTATGAACCCAAGAGTTTTAGAATTCAATTCTTTTTTTCATAAAAAACTTTTCTCAAATTCCAAAACTTGAGGGCAAGTTTTGTAATTCTTGAAAACCTTTGGATTCCATAACTTATGGAATTAATGGTGTTTTATAATGAAACTTTTCATGTTCCATAACTTAAGAACAAGTTATGGAATTCTTTAAAACATTAACACCAAATTTTGTAACTCCATAAAAACTTTGAATCAAATTTTTTTTTTTAAAAAAACTTTCATATCAATAACTTATGGAAGTTTCAAAAACCCTTAAGATCACAACTTTAAAAAAAACTTTTGAGCTCCAAAATTTTATGACAAAATATGTAACTCCTTAAAACATTTAGATCAAACTTTTAAAACTAATAAAATAATCATACCATTTTATCTTTTACTAAATTTGACATAATTCAACTCATATAACAAATGATTCAAATTTTACAAATAATTTGTTTTTGACAAAACAAGTAATTATCTTAAAATTTGACAAACGTCATGTTTTTTTTTCCTTTTTTTTCCAACTTGAAAATAAAACATTTGCATCAATATAACAGAAAACAACCCATGGCTCTGATACCACTGTTGGGTTTTGAGCATTCTAACACTCCTATGGTGTACATGCAACCCTATAAACATTGGATCTATGTTTTCTCTATTATACATGCAAATATTAACTATTCCAAGGTTTCATCCTAACTAGCATATTATGAAGCACCTATACTACAAAGTTCTAGTTAGATGACATACCTTTTGATGTAGCTTGATATCTTCAAGCTTTAAGAGCTTAGCCCCAATAACGTGGAAGCCTCAAATGGAATCACAAATCACCAAAACACCTTGGAAGAACTTGAGAGAATATGTATGCACACTAAAATTGGCCCACTCTTATTTTCACACACTTGTGCCAATTTTGTGAGCCAAGGACCCCTTTATATATTATGGAGGATTAGGGTTACATCCATGTAAACCCTAATACCCATGACCTTTCATTTACATAGGATCCATGGGTTAAAAGCTCCATGGACCATCCATGAAAGCTTAGCCCAACCTAAATGAACTTGGCCCATTCCATATATATAAGAGTCCATATTTAATTAGTTCTTTTTGATCACTTAATTAATTCTAAATTAATTCTTGATCAATGCTAATTAAATAATATGATTCCATATTAATATATTAGAACTTATAATATATTAATATAAATCATAAATATACTATTCTCAAAAGACTATCCATATAAATTGTGCCGGTGAAGTGCAACCCAAATGGACCATGCCGGGTCGGGTCAAGTACATATCAAATATAGTTATGGACTTAGACATTAATCCAACAATTGATTCATCTAATGGTTTGGACAAAGCATGCTTGTGGCATTGTCGCCTTGGACATGTCAACAAGAAGCGCATAGACCAACTCCAAAAGGATGGAGTGTTGGAGTCATTTGACCTAAAGTCGGATGACACGTGTGAATCTTGTTTGCTTGGAAAGATGACTAAATCACCTTTCACCGGTACTTGTGAGAGAGGTGAGGGATTGTTGGATCTTATACATATTGATGTGTGTGGGCCCTTCAGATCCACCACAAGGGATGCAAACCACTTCTATGTTACGTTCACCGACGATTATAGCAGATATGTGTATATCTACTCAATCAAGCACAAGTCGGAAACCTTTGAAAAGTTCAAAGAGTTTAAACAAGAAGCGGAGAATAAATTGGGCAAGAAGATAAAGATACTTAGATCCGATAGGGGTGGTGAGTATCTTAGTATCGAGTTCCATGACTATCTTAAGAATGTGGAATTGTTTCACAATTGACGCCGCCTAGGACACCGCAGCTCAATGGTGTGGCTGAGAGCCGCAATTGAACCTTTTTGGACATGATTCGTTCCATGATGAGTCGAGCTTCCCTACCTATCTCATTTTAGGGGTATGCCTTAGAGACTGTCACCCATATCCTTAATCTAGTCCCAACTAAGAAGGTTGCCAAAACACCTCACGAGATGTGGACAACGAAGGTTCCCTCGTTGGCACATATCAAGGCTTGGGGTTGCGAGGCTTTCGTAAGACGAGAGACTCACGAAAAGCTTGAACCTCGTAGTGAGCGGTGTATTTTCATTGGCTATCCACTGGAAAACCTTTAGATATCTCTTCTACAGACCGAGTGACAATGTTGTCTTCATTGCGAGGAGAGTAGTTTTTCGACAGAGAGAGAGAGAGAGAGAGAGAGAACTCATATGCCAAGAGGACAGTGGGAGGCAAATTGATCTTGAAGAGCTTCAAGAGTCAAGCGATGAAGGAACCTTTAACACTAGCGCTCAACTTGAGGAAGAGATTTGTGTTGAACCAGTTGACAAGTCCCTACCTCTAAGACGTTCCAGTAGAGTTAGTGTTCCACCTGTGTTGTATGGTTTCCATATAACAGCTGAAGGTGATACGTTCATCAACGATAGTACATTGATAAATTTGGATGAACCTAATAACTACAAGGAAGCCATGGCAGGCCCCGAGTCTCCAAAATGGAAAAAGGCTATAGACAGTGAGATTCAGTCCATGTATGACAATCAAGTTTGGAACTTGGTTGACAATGTACCGGGTCGCAAGATAGACAGTTGCAAGTGGATCTTCAAGAAGAAGACCGACATGGATGGGAAAGTGCATACGTTCAAGGCACGTGTGACATCCCCATTTTCACGGCCAAAAAAGACCGATTTGTTTATGCTTTGTTTTATAAAATCAGAGTAATCCTTTGATTAAAAGAATTACGGAATTTGTTCCCAAAACAAAATATGATAAGAATTTATCAAATCATTTCTTTATAGAAATGTATTTTCATTAAATAACAAAATCTCGGGATGTCATGTTCCGATACAGACTAAAAGCATAAACAATATAAAATAGACCTTACAACAGTTATTTATAACTACTGATCTATAATCCAAAATCTCTCGTCAAGTCTACCAACTTATACTCTTGTGCCATTACCTGTAATGCAAAGAAAACTGAGTGGGTCAGGCTTGGGAGCCTGGTGAGCATATAGGGTTTTCAACCCACAGTAAGATATAATATTATATTTAATCATCAGACAATCAACCCAAATTACCCATCGCCATTATCTTCTTCTGTTTCTTAAAGCTTTACCCTAAGAGTCAATTATCCTTCATTCATTCATTCCTAAGGATTGACCTAAGGGATTGGCACAAAATCCATTTGCTTCCACGGTTTATACAACAAGCACTACGTCACATAGTCGCCAGGGTTTATACAATAGGCACTACGTCTCATAGTCACCAGGGTTTACACAATAGGCACTACGTCTCATAGTCACCAGGGTTTACACAATAGGCATTACGTCTCATAGTCACCAGGGTTTACACAATAGGCACTACGTCTCATAGTCACCAGGGTTTACACAATAGGCACTACGTGTCATAGTCACCAGGTATTTCATCTACCCATGTTCTACCCAACATATTTGTAGATATAAAATACATATACGGTTTAAATCATTTAAAAACCTGTATAAAACATCCATTCCACACCCATCTCAAATAAACAAACAATACATAACACATAGCACGTATTTCATAGAAAATAATTCATATTTATGTGTTAGAAGAAAGTAACTTTACACTCACTTGATAAGACGATGATCGAACAACACCTCGTCTCTTAAAATAATCTTTTCCGATAAAACCGGGACGTTTTCTCCAAAACCGGGCTTTACGCGGGCAGAGTTTCGGCTCGAAAACTTTACTTCTTATCCTCGGGGATTCGGGACTTGCTTCGGGTCTCGGGATTAATACTGGGGCTTCGGGATATTTCTTGCACGTAAAACGATGCAAAAACGAGAGAGAAGGAAAGAAAATGAGCAAAGAACTTGGCTGTCTTCGACTTCTATTTATAGGGGCTGAAACCCCGAGTTACGCTGGGCGTAACCCCAAATTACGTTGGGCGTAATCCTCCGTCGACATGTACGCTGTGCGTACATCTAGGTACGCTGGGCATACCGGGTGGATAGGGCCGGATGAGTCACGGGTTTGGTATTATCCGATTTTATAATTAAATAAATATATTTTAATTGTTTAAAAACTTCAGAAATTCATATCTTCCTCATACGAACTCTGTTTTCGACGTTCTTTATATCCACGCGTAGGTGAGACTATGATCTACAACTTTCATTTGGACTCCGTCGGCTGATTTAGAATTTATTTTTTTATATTATTTTTAGTAGGCCGGGACAGGAAAACTCCGTTAGAATTTCATAACTTCTTCATCCGACGTCCGTTTTCGTCTGTCTTTTTACCGTTGCACTACTAATAACGAGATCTTCGATTCTCGTTTAGATTGCTTCGACCAAAAATCACTCGATCTCAAATTCGAGTTTCGGGCTGCATACTCTTGAGCTGAAACTTCGAAAAATCATAAATTCCTCATACGAAGTCAGATTTGGACCTTCTTTTTATGCACGCTCACGGTTTAACGAACTCTAAGACTTTCGTTTAGATCACTAAGGCTAAATATTGGTCCAACGTAAATTCACTATTTACGTCGCGCTGTGTCGTGTCGGTTCTGTCGCGAAACTTCGACAAGTCATAACTTCTTCGTTATAACTCGGATTTCGACATTCTTTATATATTCGGAAACCTTGCCACGATCACTACAACTTAGTTAAGATTATTCATTCTAAATAATCGTTTATCAAAAAGTCATTTTAGACGTTTATCGTCTCTAAATTGACTAGCCCGGATCTACGGGCGTTACAATTATCTCCCCCTTAGGATGATTACGTCCCGGAATCATCAACGAAATAGGGTTTGTATAATGATTCCATACGTAATCTCTTCATCCTAGGTAATAACCGTAACTTCTATGTTTCCTCGAAAGAGTATCTAACTCTTGGACTTCTCGATAGCAGGTAGTGCTCAATCCTGCATCTGCTCTTCGTACTATGTTGGACTCTCAATCATAACCTACAAGTTACAAAATAAATCCTTATTGAGGACTCCTTCTTCTTCTTAGGATAAATACTTTCCTTTATCTATTGTAACAGACCGATGGGTCATGTTCTAATGACCTTTCATCGTATAATACAGCGCTTAGACTCAATTCTCTTAGAGTCAAGTTCCGAAATGGAATATACCTTCCTTCATGTTCTAATGTGGTATAATCACATCTTAACTTGTAGCATTTCTAGCTACGAACCTATTTAACAACGAGCGCGATGCTATCGGTCGCATTGATTTCAATCTTCTGACCGCAGTCAGATGCTACTTCGAACTTGGTTTTCGGAACCACGCAACAACTCATCGTAGTCAGAATCAATTTGATATGATCACTAGGGTCGGAATAACAACCATCTTACTAGTCATTACCGAAACAATGGTAACGGCACACTCGAATAAAAATGAACTCAATTACAAGTTTCTTGGTAACCTTGTGACTTTCCCTAATCCAAGCGTGAGTCCTGTGCTTCCAGTAGTATAGATCTCTACTACTATTCACACCTACTCATACTCGTCCCAAGTATTGTCTCTCAGTCTAACCAAGTCACCATACAAAAATCACACAATCATTTAACATATCAGATATTAAAACCATAAATATCACATAGATATTAAAACCAGGGTTTATATTATCTCTTGAAACGATTACACAAAGGTTCAAGTTCACCCTATACTATGCCTCTAAGAGGCTAAATCACAAGTTACTATTCGCACAGCTACTTCATAACTTGATCCTTGGATATAAAATCCTTATCCTTGATTCGCTTCGTCGAGGATCATGTGGAATGCCCTTGGCTGTGGCGGTGCGTTTTTCTTTGGGTAGTCTCTAGAAACATGCCCTTCTTCGTTACACCCGTAGCACACCTTTTTGTTGGATGCGCACTTATTGGCGTAATGCCCTGTCTTCCCACATTTGTAGCAAGTCATCTCCTCGCTACACTTCCCGAAGTGTTTCTTTTTACACTTCTCGCACCACTTAGCTTCATCTCTTCCCCCAGATTTCGATAATTTGCTTTCTCTGTTGATCACTGAAGATCCCTCATGCTTCCTTTTCTCTCCAACTTCAGCTCTCTCCAGACCTTTCTCTCTTATCTGGGTCTCGACATTCCTAGCAGCCCAAATGGCGGCTTTCAGAGTGGTTGCTTGCTTGACCATCGGACCAAAGTCCGCTGGTAATCCGAGGGCAAACTTGTTGACCTTGGAAAGTTCCGTTAGAAGTAGGTAGGGAACAAGCTTCATTTTCTCCATAAAACTAGTAGCGTACTCAGTGACGCTCAATTTTCCCTTTTTCAGATTCTGAAACTCATTGTTGATTTCCAGAAGATCCTGCTCAGAGCAGTATTGCATCTTTAGTTGCACCACAAAATCCTCCCACGACATCTTGCTAGCTTCCCCCTTAGGCATAGAACTAGCAAGTAGCTTCCACCAGCTCAATACTCCTGATTTTAACAGAGGAATCGCAAGAGCGGTCTTCTGCTTGTTGCTGCATTCACAACTTTCAAACATCGTCTCCATCTCGGAGATCCAGTCCATAACTTGTACCGGCGTTGGGTTTCCAGAAAGTCATGGGGGTTTGGATGCCATGAAGTCCTTGTACTTGTATCCTCTTCCACTAAAGTTTCCTCCTTCAGATTGCCCTCCATTTACTTCGGGCTATTCGGCTTGAATTGACAGTTCTTCGCGATTCTGCCTAAGCAGACGTCTGGTTTCCTCCATCTGACGATCCAGCATCGTCTGAATCATCAATTGTACTCCAGCCATAGTCATTGGCTCAGGTGCTGCTGCTGCAACAGCTACTTGCTCTATCACAGGTATTTGATTCCTGTTTTCGTCCATGTTTCCAACTCCACTCCTTGTTCTCACCATTTTTGATCTATACACCGAGTAAGGTGAAATTAGATCCTCATTCACGATAGATATTCAAATCATCCTTATCACTCCGAAACGTTTACATGCTAGTTCTGATATCTTATTCGTACGCTTAGAATCCTAAACACATAAGGTCTCCAGATCCGGTCGGCAACAGACCATAGATCCGAACAAACAATATCATATATGGCAAACATATAGCATTTAGCACATAAAAGCATTTTAGGCATCTTTCCTAAAATATACTACTGCTCGTGTCTAAAATATGGTATACACTCATCTCACAATCATCGCTTAGCATTCAAAGTTTAAGTCTAGAAATCCTACAAATTCCTAGTTCGCTTAAACTAATGCTCTGATACCAACTCTGACATCCCTATTTTCACGGCCAGAAAAGACCGATTTGTTTATGCTTTGTTTTATAAAATCAGAGTAATCCTTTGATTAAAAGAATTGCGGAATTTGTTCCCAAAACAAAATATGATAAGAATTTATCAAATCATTTCTTTATAGAAATGTATTTTCATTAAATAACAAAATCTCGGGATGTCATGTTCCGATACAGACTAAAATCATAAACAATATAAAATAGACCTTACAACAGTTATTTATAACTACTGATCTATAATCCAAAATCTCTCGTCAAGTCTACCAACTTATACTCTTGTACCATTACCTGTAATGCAAAGAAAACTGAGTGGGTCAGGCTTGGGAGCCTGGTGAGCATATAGGGTTTTCAACCCACAGTAAAATATAATATTATATTTAATCATCAGACAATCAACCCAAATTACCCATCCCCATTATCTTCTTCTGTTTCTTAAAGCTTTACCCTAAGAGTCAATTATCCTTCATTCATTCATTCCTAAGGATTGACCTAAGGGATTGGCACAAAATCCATTTGCTTCCACGGTTTATACAACAGGCACTACGTCACATAGTCACCAGGGTTTATACAATAGGTACTACGTCTCATAGTCACCAGGGTTTACACAATAGGCACTACGTCTCATAGTCACCAGGGTTTACACAATAGGCACTACGTCTCATAGTCACCAGGGTTTACACAATAGGCACTACGTATCATAGTCACCAGGGTTTACACAATAGGCACTACGTCTCATAATCACTAGGGTTTACACAATAGGCTGGGCGTAACCCCAAATTACGCTGGGCGTAATCCTCCGTCGACATGTACGCTGGGCGTACATCTAGGTACTCTGGGCGTACCGGGTGGATAGGGCCGGATGAGTCACGGGTTTGGTATTATCCGATTTTATAATTAAATATATATATTTTAATTATTTAAAAACTTCAGAAATTCATATCTTCCTCATACGAACTCCGTTTTTGACGTTCTTTATATCCACGCGTAGGTGAGACTATGCTCTACAACTTTCGTTTAGACTCCGTCGGCTGATTTCGAATTTATTTTTTTTATATTATTTTTAGTAGGTCGGGACAGGAAAACTCCGTTAGAATTTCATAACTTCTTCATCCGACGTCCGTTTTCGTCTGTCTTTTTACCGTTGCACTACTAATAACGAGATCTTCGATTCTCATTTAGATTGCTTCGACCAAAAATCACTCGATCTCAAATCCGAGTTTCGGGCTGCATACTGCTGAGCTGAAACTTCGAAAAATCATAACTTCCTTATACGAAGTCAGATTTGGACCTTCTTTTTATGCACGCTCACGGTTTAACGGACTCTATGACTTTCGTTTAGATCACTAAGGCTAAATATTGGTCTAACGTAAATTCACTATTTACGTCGCGCTGTGTCGTGTCGGTTCTGTCGCGAAACTTCGACAGGTCATAACTTCTTCGTTATAACTCGGATTTCGACATTCTTTATATATTCAGAAACCTTGCCACGACCACTACAACTTAGTTAAGATTATTCATTCTAAATAATCTTTTATCAAAAAGTCATTTTTGACGTTTATCGTCTCTAAATTGACTAGCCCGGATCTACGGGCGTTACAACACGATTGGTTGCGAAAGGCTTTACTCAAACCACTGGGGTTGACTATGATGAGACCTTATCAGCGGTGGCCAAGATCAAGTCTATTAGGGTTATGTTGGCCATCACTGCATTTCATGATTATGAAATTTGGCAGATGGATGTCAAAACCGTTTTCCTTAACGGGAAGTTGGCTGAAGATGTTTACATGTGTCAGCCAGAAGGTTTTGTGGATGCCAAATACCCCAATAGAGTGTGCAAGCTTGAGAAATCCATTTATGGATTGAAACAAGCGTCTCACAGATGGAATCTTTGTTTCGATGAGAAAGTCAAAGAGTTTGGATTTTCAAGAAGCGTGGATGAGTCCTGTGTGTATGTTAAGGCTAGTGGGAGTATAGTTAGCTTTCTTGTTTTGTATGTTGATGACATACTGCTCATAGGAAACGACATCCCGACCTTGCAGGAGGTTAGGTCCTGGCTTGGCAAGTGTTTGTAAGTCCCTAATCTGCTTGTGTATCAATCAGATCCGTTTGATGGTGCGGAATCCCAATCAAACGGATGATGTCAGATAAAATAGAAGAGAAGGAGAAGAAGAAGATGATGAATCTTGTATGTATTGATATGAATAAAGATCCGGATACAAGATTCACACACACTAACACACACTCTTTTTTCTCTCTCTCTAGAACACCTTCAAATGCACACACTTAAGCTCCTCTAGTGTTCATCCTTCACATGCACTCCTTAGCCTATATATATATGGACCTAAGGCCAAGCCCAAAATACAAATAATCCAATGCTCGGTCCAAGCTACAATTAATCCTATACTATTTTTGGCCCAAATAATAAAAACAATAAATGCTTAGAAAAGCAAAGTATAAACCATATTTTTGACCCAACAATCTCCCCCTTGGTTTATAGCTTTCTTTTCTAAATGACCCAACAAGCTCCCCCTAAAAAGGTAGCTGGCTTTTCTTGTTAATCTTCATTGTGAGCTTGGCTTCAGCATTTATCTTCAAATTCTTCACAACTTCAAGATGAACTTGATGAATCTTCAATGAATGACTTCATCTGGAGCAGTTGGGCATATCTTCAAAATTTGACATTGAACGTGCATTGGGTGAGGAGGCTTAACGTACTGATTCTTGAAAGATAGCGCTTTCAGCTTGAGAATCTTCAGAGAGAACACCAGAGAGAACAAATCTTCTGGATTACTTCAGCAGGTTCATAGATAGCAGCAGACTGATTGAGGAGGCTTCAATGCAATCCGTCACCTAATCTTCAAGTGCAGCTTCACCTTGCTTCTGGGGTTGAAAGATTGAATGTTGGAAGAATAATCTTCATTTCTTGCTCCTTCGAATGATAATTCTTCGATGCTCACGGATGAAGCCTTGGCTCAGAAATCTTCGACATAAACTCCATGAGTCTCATCTACACCTGAATTCACTTTTCAAGACAAAACAAAACTAAAAGAAAACTTAGCACACAATATTTTTTGGATTTTTCATATTTTCTAAAAAAGAAATAAAACAGAAATAACACTATTTTTGGATTTTTTTTTAATTTTCTGATTTTTGTTTGGTTTTTAAAAATTTTTAATTCTCCCCTGATATTTAAATTAGAAGAAAACTATGAACAAATTTAACAAAAATAAAAATGATATCTAACTTTAAAGAGTGATTTGGGATCAAAGTTTTTAGACAGCCTTTATCCGTTTATCAGTACCTCTCCCTTCATGAATAGATCTGGTCAATCGCCGGTATTATGGTCCACTTAAACACGAGAGATTGTGACAAAATTAGGACATATTAAAAGTGACAAGACAATGCGATCCTAAGTTCCTAGCTAATATTCCTTAAGGACCATTCAGCTGACGACGACCAAAGATATTGTTGTCCACCTAAATTGAGCAGTGAGATCTACAGACAACCTAGTGATTGTTCAATTTTAAATGTACTAGAACATGTTTCCCACTTCCTGACATACCCCAATAATCAGGAACTTCCAAAGTACTCCTTACTGGTGAGCAGACAATTATTATGAGAGATGTCAGATTTAGAATGCATATGCTATACACCCAGGTCGAATCTCTTCCAATCACGCAGAGGGTGAAACATATGACTAACCAGATTTAGAGGGATTGAGAAGTAGAATGGTGCATATACTGTGTACCAGGTCGGATTGTGAGTCACGCAAAGGAGACAGTATATGGCTAACAGACAGGAAGAATTGCATAGATAGAAGATGCATAGAAATAGAGTTGCATATGTTGCAGTCCAGGTCGGATGTATTTCAATCATGCAGAGGAGGCAACATATGACTAACAGAAGGAAAGCAAGAAAATAATTTTCTACAGACCTACTTTATCGGAATTCCCCAGTCGCCCCATCAATACCGGAATTAAGGACAAAGTCCGTACATCGAGGAAGAGTTAAACCACAGTTCTAGATACAGATAACTTTAATGTGACCGGTGGATTATCATGTATATCTCCCTGCTCAACCTATCTGAGCGTCGTATTGTCAGGCTAAATGGATCTATCTAGGTCAAGATTTTTCAAGTCTCTAGATTCCTTAAGTTCACCAAGCCTAGTCAAGTCCATTTTAATCTCTCGTGCCTACCAGCGCATCAAACACAGAGCCTAGACAATTCAGATTCAGTCCCTTACACAGATTCAGATTGCCTGTTATCACATGATTATATCATTTCCCAAAACATCTCCCTCAAGCACATTCCATAACCAACATATTTTTTTTGATTTTTTGATTTTCTAATGTTTTTGGATTTTTTTTAAAATTTTCTAATTTTTGTTTTGTTTTTATTTCTCCCCTTAAATTTGTGCATAGGAGAGAAATGAAAGTAAATGCACAAATTTAAACTATCCTAAAACAAAAATTAGTCTTTAAAGCGAATCAGCTTAAGAAAAACTCAGGAGTATAGAGAGGAAAAACTCAAACCTTAAGTCACCGATTGAATTTGCATCCAGAAGGTCTGAGAACAACACGCGTAATCTCAGAACAGATCCGAAAATTCTTCATGTCATTAAGCACTAACCCCGTTTGTGATCTCTTCCTTTCTTCCTTTCCTGAAAAGGACACATACTCCCAAACAATGTTCTGAGTGTTGTACAGTTGAGAGATGTCTCCTATCATGTGCCAGGAACAGCCACTACCAACAAACCGAAGTCTGATGATATGCCTCCATAGCTGCTCCGACACAGAGCGGGATCAGTTGGTCTTTGGAACCCAGTCCATTTTGAAACTGGGTCGACCTTTTTCATCTACGCAAGATACATTCTCCCATGACATATCCTGCTTATCAGAAACAGAAGATGTAGAAACATTAGAGTCATTAGGTGATTTGGGAGAGTGAGCCTTTGGAACCCATTTGTAGTTGGGTTTAACCCATTTCTTTTTCGATCTGATGGGTGGCTCGGTACTTAATTTTGAACTTGATGTCGGCCGTTGAGATGACTTTGATTTTGGCTTCACGGGAGCATCTCTTGGATTTGGCTTCTTGGCCGGCATTTCCTTCTTGACTTTGGGATTTTGATTCTTGTCCTTTGGAGTTTGATTCTTGCTCTTCTGCGCATTCCAGTCATCATTGTCTGAACGTGACCTTGAGGGGTTTCTTTTGGAATATCTCCCTCTTGGCGCGTTTTGCCATCCATGTGCGTAGTAGGGAATGTATACGCGATTTGGACATTTTCGGGCAATGTGACCAGGTGTTCCACAGTGAAAACAAGTCTTTTTCTTCACTGGGAAATTGTTTCTTCCTGCCCCTGGTGGCGTGTCTTTGCCTTGTCTCTTGCTTTTCCCACACGTACAGTTGCAGCATGCATTCTGTTTAACTTGATTTGGTGGCCTGTACTTCTCAACAACAGGTTGATAAGAAGCAACTGAGTTCGAAGCAACAGATTCAGAGCTCAATGAGATGTTGGTTTGTTCAATGGTTTTCTCCTTGTTCTCATCTTCTGCTACTTTACTATCAGACACACTCTCTTCAGCTGCTTGCTTGGATTGATTTAAGGATTGATCTACAGTGGAAGTAGAAACGTTAGCATTTTCAACATTAATAAATCCTCCTGAAACAAAACCAGATGGCTTGCCATAAACCATGAATGGTTCGTTGGTAATCTCCTCTTTAGACAAAGGTTGATACTGATATGTATGATTAAAAGGAGGAGGTACATTATCGTATCCTAAACCCTTTGATTGATTATGTTTAAATTGCATGCAATGGTCTATCATGTTGGCAACTACTTCGCTTGATACATCAAACTTTTTAAAATCAAAATTTGCAGTTTCAAATTGCCCTTTTAATATATCAAGCTCAGTAATTAACTAAGCATTTTGTCTCTTGATATAATCATAATGTTCACATTTTTCACTGTATTTTGTCTGAATTCTTTTAAAGTTCTTAATTTTTGTTTCTAACTGGGCCTTAAAGGGTTTCTGTCCTTTCCTGAGTTGATATCCTTCATATCTCAGGTCCTCAACTTCTCTTTTTAATAAATCAATTTGTTCTCGAAGAAATTTAATCGTAGTTTCACAAGATGGAGTACATGAAACTTTATTGACCGGAACGTTTGAAGAACTCATTGTTTTTTTTTAAATGCCCTTTGACTAAAAACTCAAAAGTCAACCTTAAAAGTCAAATTTGAAAAATCAAACTCAAAAGTCAAACTTGAAAAGTCAAACTTAAAAGTCAAACCGAAAAGCTAAATTTGAAAATTTAAAAGTTAAACGAGAAAGTCAAAGTTTAAAGTCAAAGGTCAAACTTGAAAGTCAAAGTCAAAATTTTAAGGTCAAAAGTTAAAAAATAAAGTCAAAAATTAAAAACTAAATTTTTGGGTTGAAAATGGAATTTTAAAATAAAGAAAATTGATTTTTGGGTTAAAAATGTAAAAAATGCGAAATTAGGAACGAAAGGGAGTGCTTTTGAATTAAAATTGGGAGGGAAAGAACAAAGGCGTTGCTAGAGGAGTTGGTAAAGCGTTGGGTTCCTCAACCAGAGGTCGCAGGTTAGATCCCCGGCACCCCCCAATCTGTTTCAATATTTTTAATGCGAAGCTGCTGCGATGCGAGGGCGCTGGTCCGAAGTGCGAAGGCGAGGATCTGGTGCGAGGATGCTGATGCGAAGCTTGTTGCTGCTGAGCCGGCTTCCCTAGCCGTTCACCGAGCCGAATTCCGAGCCGAGGCCGCAAACTCCGGCGACCGTAAACTCCGGACCGTAAACACGTTTACGGTCGTAAACTCCGGGAAACCCTAGCCGCCGCCGCCGACCGTAAACCCTTCAAAGACCGTAAACTCTTCGCAGATTACGTGAAAAACAGCGTTTTTCACCTCTTTTTGCTCCAAAACTCGATCAAAAAATCGTTTTTACCAAAAACGCGAAGAACAAACCCCCCCTAATTTTCAGAGATCTATCCAAAAACGCAAGAATCTTTCAAAAATAAGATCAAATATGCTCCATATCTGACAAAAATGACTGATACAATCCAAGCTCTGATACCAATTGTAAGTCCCTAATCTGCTTGTGTATCAATCAGATCCGTTTGATGGTGCAGAATCCCAATCAAACGGTTGATGTCAGATAAAATAGAAGAGAAGGAGAAGAAGAAGATGATGAATCTTTTATGTATTGATATGAATGAAGATCCGAATACAAGATTCACACACACTAACACACACTCTCTTTTCTCTCTCTCTAGAACACCTTCAAATACATACACTTAAGCTCCTCTATTCTATGTGTTCATCCTTCACATGCACTCCTCACCCTATATATATATATATATATATATATATATATATATATATATATATATATATATATATATATATATATATATATATATATATATATATATATATATATATGGACCTAAGGCCAAGCCCAAAATACAAATAATCCAATGCTCGGTCCAAGCTACCATTAATCCTATACTATTTTTGGCCCAAATAATAAAAACAATAAATGCTTAGAAAAGCAAAGTATAAACCATATTTTTGTCCCAACAGTGTTTCGCTATGAAGGATCTAGGAGAAGCTGCTTATATTCTAGGGGTAAGGATATTGAGAAACAGAAGCAGAAGACTAATAGGACTTAGTCAAAGTACTTACTTGGACAAAGTGCTGAAACGTTTTAGCATGGAGAACTCCAAGAAAGGGGAACTGCCGATCCAAAGCAATACCAAGCTGAGTACGACTCAGAGCCCGAGTACCGATGTCGAGATAGCGGAAATGAGTCGAGTGCCATATGCTTCTACAGTTGGCTTGATCATGTATGCTATGACATGTACTAGCCCTGATGTGGATTTTGCGCTGGGCATGGTGCACATTGGACCGCAATGAAGAACATTATTATGTACCTGCGAAGGACTAAGGACTGGGTCCTTACCCTTTATGGGAGTGATGGCTTGAGAGTGACAGGGTATAGTGACGCCAGCTTTCAAACCGACAGAGATAACTTCCTCTCTCAGTCGGGCTGGGTATTTACCCTGAATGGAGGGGCAATCACTTGGAAAAGTTTCAAGCAGGAGACTGTGGCTGATTCAACGTGCGAATCAGACTACATAGTAGCGAGCGAAGCGTCAAAGGAGGCAATATGGTTGAAGAACTTCATTGGAGACCTCAGAGTTGTACCAGCCATAAAGGAGCCTATGGAGATTTTCTATGACAACGAAGGAGCGGTTGCCTTAACCAAGGAACCGAGGGATAATGGTAGATCCAGACACATTGACAGAAAAAACCACTTCATCAGACATCGGGTAGAAGAGGGACTCCTCGTAGTAAAGAGGGTATCGTCAGAAGAGAACCCAACAGATCCCCTCATAAAGGGTCTGAGCAGGGTTAAGCACTTACAGCATGTGAGGAGTATTGGTCTGAAGGACGATATTAGTTTTAGTGATTAGATAGTTGTTTAGAAACTTGTAATAGATAAAATGTAATTAACATTTGATGATTAAATAAAGGAGTTTTATTTATGAGTAAAGTTTACTATCTTATGTCAATTGTTTACTATTGTTTCATTTTGCATGTTTTACTTCTAGAATAATTAAATTGTTCAAATTATCCACAATCAATCATATTTTAGGAGTAAGTTATGAGGTTAGACTGTCATGAATTGGTTTGTAGATTGTCTAAGTGTTTACACATAGCAAAGGTTTGCAGCAACGTTCATGAGTGCTCTTGAACTAAGATTTGAGTATTGGATTAAACCCACGCTCATTTGAATCACTTCATGGAATTCATCGAGTGATTGTGAGACGATAATATCATATAATCTTTAAACCGATATATATGAGTTGTTGGTTACATGTTGGTTGTGCATTGATAATGCGTAAACGCATCAGTAACTTGATGTTATAAAACGTGTTGTTTTGTACGATTTAATGAGTAAATAGTACAAGCATATAATTCAAAGTTTATTTTTTCCTTTTATCCTAGGAGGATAAAAGCGATATCTTGGGCCCCTCGATGATTTTGTGCTGACTAATATGCCGAGCCCGGTCAGGACTGAATTGATGTGTTCAATTATATTCTATGTCAAACGAATCAGAAGTCGGGAAACAAACTGTTGGACATTGAGAATGATTATGTTCCATGTCATTGTCCACACAATATCTTGCAGAACGGAGGATTATATGATCCCTTATCTAAAGGACGCGTCATTGACTAGGTCAGAGTTCGATAGCGACTTTTGAGAGCTACGTTTGCTAATCAGATTTTGAAGTCGTACTTGCAGTTATAGTTATTAGACTTATCCAAGTGGGAGACTGTTGGATTAGGTGTCTAAGCCCATAACTATAATTGGTATGTACTTGACCCAATAGTAGCGTGGTCCTTTTAGGTTGCCTTCACCATAGCAATTTGATAGGATGAATTATGGAAAAAAGGTTAATTATGATTTATTAATATATTACAAGAATAATATATTAATTGAGAAATCATTTTAATTAATTAGTATTGATCAAAAATTAATTTGGTGATAAAAAAAGACTGATTAAATTGCGGGGACTAATATTGCAATTATATGATAGTTTCAAGTTGGGCTTATGGATCCCTAGGAAGGGGTGGACGAAATTCTATATGTAGCCTACATAGAATTCGTCCAAGGAGGCCTTTTGGAAGGATCTACTGGACTGTTTAAGGCTTAAGCAATCATATTAGGGTTTTACCTGAAACCCTAGCAGCTCAGCTATATAAGGAACCCCTTGGCTCCTTGAAATCGGCCACTTGATCCTTAGAGGAAACCCTAGCCGATTTTTAGAGCCTCTTAACCTCTCTCATATTCTTCCAATTGCTACTTGGTGTTTGTGACTCACTAGAAGTGCAACAATTGAGGTACTAAGCTCTTGAAGGTCAAGATCTACAATCTACAAGGAAAAGGTATTCTTCTAACTTGGTTTTATGTTATAAATCTCGAAAATTGTATTCTAGTTAGGGTTTATGCTTTAGATGATTAGTATTGCATGTATAACTTGAGAAAAACCTAGATCCAAAGCATTAGGGTTGCATGTGCACCATAGGAATGATGTAGTGCTCAAAACCCATTAGATAGTACATCAGTATACGCTGGGCGTACTTGCTAAATGAGGAAACCCTAATTATTAGGGGTTTCCTGGTATTTAAGCATCCTTATGGCCTCATTTCCATTCACTTTATCAACCTCCACCCTCTCATTCGTGTTATAAACCTAGAACCACCTTGTGAATCCATTTCAAGCCTTAAAGTGTGTCTTTTTGTGCTTATAAGAAGAAGAAAGGAAGCCAAGCTCATCTTGGAGGAGTGAAGCACCTTGGATCTAGAACCTGTTCTTCATTTGCAACCTTTCTAAGGTATAAAGCTTGCATCTTTATCTTTCAATCATGTAGATCTAGACATGGGTGTTTTAGTGATACTTTTTGGTCCTAAATGTCTTATCTTGAGCATGGCATGTTCTGGACGATTTGAGTTGTCCTTTTAGACCCTAGGAGGGGTCCTAAGTCATAAAAATGAAGTCACACTCATAAGTTTTGCTCCATGCATCTTGTAGAAGGTCTTAATGGATTCAGACCTTGAGTTAAGCTCTTAATGGGCATATAAAGTCATAAAGTTGGAAACTTTATGACTCTAGAGTGTATTTTAGTCATGGATCTGAAGTTTGGTCGTAAGAGCTTAAGCCATTAAGCTCTTAATGGAGTTTTGGACCTTGCGAGGGTACGCCCCGCGTAATCGGAGTATGCCCTGTGTACGAGGTCAACCACCCCGATGGTGGTCAACTGCGAGGCTTCATGTACGCCTAGCATACCTTAAGAGTATTCCCCGCGTACGCACCCTGAGTTGACTCGGTTGGGTTGACTCAGTTGACCTAGTTGGTTTGACCAGTTGACTTTGACCAAGTTTGACCTTGAGGGCATTTTGGGATTTTGATGGAAATTGGTCATGTGGTGGGAATAGGTGTCGGTTAGAGAGTTGAGATTCAGAGTCGGGACCTTATCAGCTTCTGTTCAGTTTGCGAGGTGAATTTTCCTCACGGTACTAGCGGGTCGAAGGCACCTATGCCAGCCCCTTTGGATTTGATATCCTATTATGCATGCTATTGTGCTATAGTGATTTTTTAGATCGCTATCCTGGTATATAGGATGTTGCTATGCTTAGTGATCAGTTGATCTTTCTGTTGTCTGTTGGCTGACTATATGTTTATCTGTCATGTATATGTGCACATATTTGGTTAATGGTGAAGGCTTTACTGCTTTGTGCGTAAGCCAACAGACCGGGAGCATTCCAACTCGATGGTTGAGTGGGACCGAGGGTATTCCATCCTGATGATGGCAGGGCCCGTTGTGTATTGGCATTCCAACATGATGGTTGAGGGGCCTGGGGTATTCCAACCCGATGGTTGACTGGACCCATAGTGTATTGGCATTCCAACCCGATGGTTGATTGGACCCGACATGTTGTTATTGTATATATGTTATTTGGTTATGTGTTGTTATTTTGGGGGAGACTCACTAAGTGTTGGCTTACAGTTTTGGGTTATGTTTCAGGTACTTCAGATGACTGCGGGAAGGCGAATGCGTGACCGTACACATCCTCATGTTTTGGACTTATGATTTTGGGAACTCTGATGTTGAAATGCTTTGGAAAACTATGTTTGTAAACAATTTGTGAATTCGGTTGGTTTTAAAAAGTTTAAATTTATCATCATTTTATGAGTGTTACATTAATTATGTATGGTTGGATTGTTTGTTGATTGTGGGGTTGTAGATGTGTGTTGGAACTCTTGGATTTTGTTTGAAGGATTCATATTCTCTTGTTCCTATAGATGTCAGGTGTGGTTGTTAGGAACCAATTAGTAAAGTCTTGGGTTGGCTCGAAATCGTGAATGGTTTTGGATTCATTAGAGTCTAGCTAATTCCAAGTGGGGGAGAATCACTTGCTCGGATGGAAGGACTTCAGAGTGTAGGTCATCCCAGAGTTTCTTATTCAAGGATAAAGGATGGCAAGTTCAGTTCGTTGAGAGGAATGAAGCTTATGCAAGGAATATTGTTCGATAGTAAGTTGTGACCAGGGAATTAAATGCTGAAGATTCAAGGTTATCTCGTTGGGAAGACTTGGAGAATTGGTAGCCGCACAAGATATAATTAGTGATTAGGCTCAGGTCGAGGGTTGTGTGAGGGCCTCTCTGCCTATTCTTATCTGATGAAGGCTTTGGGGTTCGAAGCACAACCCAAACACCTGATGGGATCTAGTAGACTAGGGGCCCGTCTCGTGTGAAATTATGTTTTCCATCCTTATAACTTTGTTTTAAAGACCATTGGGGAGTCCATGGTAGTCACAGGAGTGTTGTAAGATTGTGGGAGGACCCCAACATTCACATGGTTGAAATAGACCGCTTGGTGAGCCCGCTGGCTATTATAGGCCACTATAGGGGTGATTGTAAGACTATGGAGGGAACCATATCATTCACTTAGGTTGAGGTAGACCCTTCATTGTTTGTTTAGTCGCTCCTTTGTTCAGGCGTAAGGGCTCTTAGATCTGTATCGATGTTTAGACTTTTTTAACTTCGCTTGTTGGGCGATGCCTGTGTTATCTTGGGTGAGACCCATGGAAGAGGCCCGTTTATATGTTATCTTGGGTGAGACCCGTGGGCGAGGCCCGTTTATATGTTATCTTGGGTGAGACCCGTGGGCGAGGACCGTTTATGTGTTATCTTGGGTGAGACTTGTGGGCGAGGCGCGTTTATATGTTTTTTAGGCTTTTGTTTGGGGTTTTGCTTTTGCGTTTGAGTGTGAGGTTGTTGCCTATGACAGTTGGTCCTAAATTCCTTTCTTTAGTTATCAGTAACCCAGAACGAGGCCAGGGGAGGACTTGGTCATATCAGATCTATGAGTTTTTGGTCAGCATGGTTGATGTATAGGGTGACTTTGTCTGCCTGGAAGTCAGACATGATCTTGGAGTCTACAAATTATGGATGAGGAATTTACTGTTGAATTAGGTGTCTAAGCCCATAACTATAATTAGTATGTACTTGAATTGATAGTAGCATAATCCTTTTGGGTTGCCTTCAAACCTGGCAATTGAATAGGATAACTTTTAGAGAGAGAAGAATGATTTATTAATTTATTACTTGGTTAATAAATTAATTATAAATCAAAATAAATGATTTATTAATGTATTATGGAAATAATATATTAATTAGAAATCATATTTTTTAATTAATATATAATCAAAAATTAATTTAGAATTAATTTTAGGATTAAAGGAATTAATTAAACTACAGGGACTAAAGGTGACAGTGTTCAATAGTTGAGCATTGCGCAATTCTAGAACCTCCCTATAGTAGGGGGAACGAATTCTAAATGCTCCTAGGGTTTCCTTGGGCTCTAAGGGTGCCTTGGATGCCTTAGGGGAGAGTTAAGGGATTAGGGTTATCTTGGATTCACCTGCCTTATCCAATACCTTCCTAACACCTATATAAACCCTCCTTATGGTTAAATTTTGGCTATGAATCCTCTAAGAGCCTAACGGCCAAAAGTTCTCTTCCATTACTCTCTTTATATAGTATTCCTTGGTCGCTTGAGTTTGTTTGTGAACCATTAGAGGCGCGACACTTGTGGCTATCCATTCACACTTGTCCATACAAATTAAGGAGGCTCAACTTGAAGCCTTGAAACCTGAAAAAATGGCGAGTGAATCCCTGAGAGGGATGGATAAAAACTTAGAAGTCAAAGGTGGCGGAGCCTTATATCTCATGGATCAGATCTGGACACCCAGACACGGGGGCCTCAGAGACTTGGTCATGACCGAGGCACACAACACTCGATATTCCGTCCACCCAGGTTCAGATAAGATGTATCTGGATCTTAAAAAGTTATACTGGTGGCCTAACATGAAAGCAGAGATTGCTACCTTCGTAAGTAAGTGTCTTACTTGCGCCAAGGTTAAGGTCGAATACCAGAAACCCTCAGGTTTACTTCAACAACCGGAGATACCTGAATGGAAGTGGGAGCGGATCACAATGGACTTCATAACCAAGTTGCCCAAGACAACGGGTGGTCTCGATACCATATGGGTGATCGTATACAGGTTAACAAAGTCCGCACACTTATTGCCTATCAAAGAAACGGACAAGATGGAGAAACTAACTAGAACATACATTAGGGAGATAGTACGACTGCATGGTGTTCCCATATCCATTATATCTGATAGAGATAGTAGATTCACTTCAAGGTTCTGGCAGTCGCTACAAAGTTCCCTAGGAACTAGGCTGGACATGAGTACAGCCTACCATCCGCAAACCGATGGACAAAGTGAGAGGACTATTCAAACTTTGGAAGATATGTTGCGAGCCTGTGTGATAGACTTTGGGAAGGCATGGGATACTCATTTACCCCTTTTCGAGTTTTCCTACAACAATAGTTATCACACAAGCATAAAGGCTGCTCCATTTGAAGCCCTCTATGGCCGTAAGTGCAGATCCCCTCTGTGCTGGGCTGAGGTGGGAGACACTCAGTTAGCTAAAGGACGAGTTCCTGACAGCGCTCTCACATGTCCGGAAATCATACGGGAAACGACAGATAAAATCGTTCAAATTCGTGAATGATTGAAAGCCTCTAAAGACCGACAGAAAAGCTACGCAGACAAGAGAAGGAAACCTTTGGAATTCCAGGTGGGAGACCGTGTTCTATTGAAGGTCTCACCCTGGAAGGGCTTGATACGCTTCGGAAAGCGTGGAAAGCTAAATCCAAGATACGTAGGGCCTTTCGAGATTATCGCTAGAATCGGCCCTATAGCTTACAAACTCAAACTACCTCGCGAACTTAGTAACGTACATTCTACTTTCCACGTCTCGAACTTGAAAAAGTGTCTGTACGACGAGACTCTTGTAATCCCACTCGACGAGATCGAGATCAACGAGAGCCTCAACTTCGTGGAAGAACCAGTGGAGATCATGGACCGAGAGGTCAAGCAAACGAAGCAAAGTCGTATCCCGATAGTGAAGGTTCGCTGGAATGCTAAGTGATGACCTGAATTCACTTGGGAGAGCGAGGATCAAATGAAACTGAAATATCCTCATCTTTTCACTTAGATATTTGTAATTTCTTAAACTCTAATTTCGGGACGCAATTCTCTCTAACGGGGGGATGATGTGACAACCCGAAATTTCTATCTTGTACAGCCATTCAATTCAATCAAAGTCAGACTCGTTTCTGCTATCTTTTAGCATTGTTTAGGGTCTGTTTGAGTATTCTAAGCCTAGTGCATTCAAGGTTTGGGTATATGGATGAGATAACTTAAGTTCAAAGTGTTGCATTCGGGCCAAACACTCCTTTATGAGGAGTGTACGGCCGTACACATGGGTGTACGGCCGTACACGCAATGTGGCCGTGAACTCATGTCCATTTATGATTTATGCCCTCATTTCTAGTCATTTGTTACACTTCCAAGTCAAGACAAGTCAATTCTCTCTCAAGTATCATCAAGCATTTAACCTTGATCTTCAAAAATGTAAGAATTCCTTCCATTTCTTTGTTGTTATCCTTCATGATCTAGTATCACCCTTTGATTTCATCCATGAAATTCATCTTTTTGGGTAGATCTTCAAGTATTCAACACTTTCACCAAGAACACCAAGAACACCTACTTGTTCTTGGGCCGTGAACTCCTTAGGAGCCTTCAAAAGGGTGAGTTCCTCTTCTATCTTCTAGTTAGGCTTGGGAATCACTTGATTTCTAGCCTTGAATCATCATCTAATGCAAGATCTTCAAGGGTGTACGACCGTACACACCTCATATGGCCGTAGACCCTTGTTAAGTGCATGATATGGCCTCAAACTCACCTCATGTCCCAACTTCGGATCTTGAACACTTAGTGGATGCTAGATAGGGCCATACAACACCCTTTTTGCACACTTCTTCCATGAGTGTACGACCGTACACTCCATGACCGTACACCCATGTGGCCGTACACACAATGGTCGTACACACATTTGTGTGGCCGTACACCCCTTTGATGCAATCATATGTGATTGTAACACTTCAATATAAGTGTTTCCTAGTCCATAAGGTGGTTTCCTTGCATGATTAGTTGTGTATAGACTAATTATATACATATATGTGTCATTATATGCTTAATAGGATCCGTTTGTGCTCGAGGCTTCACTTGACACTTAGCATCCTATATCGATCTTACATTCGTATAACTCACTGTAGGTGAGTTCATACCCCTTAACTTATCTTTTAAATGATTTTAAATGCTTTTATGGGGGGTGAATACAAGTAGAAACATTATAGTTATTATATCAATCACATGTGATTAATAACTACCAACAAGTGGTTTTCTTATACTACAAAACTGTGTTATCAAACAAATGATTTCAAAACCCTTTTATAAGCTGACATCAAGTCATCTGTAACCATTCAAATGGTTAAAATTCCTTTTTATGTTTAAAACTCTTTTACATGCTAAACTCTTTATTAAAGCTCTTTTAAACTTATGTATTGTCAAAATCATGTATATATATATATATATATATATATATATATATATATATATATATATATATATATATATATATAGTTATATAAGTAAGGTTGAAAGGGCTTAGGACTGATAGCTCACTTTATTTCCTGTTCGTTGTTTGGTTGTGGACTTTGGGTATTCGGTTGTTTGTCCGAGTGTCGTTTGAATCTTAGTTATATATTATGTATATGTGTATAGATATAACAGTTCTTACATCAGTTCATCACCTTTGGGTAGCAAAGGTGTACAAACATACCCAGTCACTCAAACAACATTACTAGTAAACTATAATAGGTATAGTTTAGAGGATTACTACTCACTATTTCTAGTACAACGAAACATACAAGAGCCAGTTCATACATGAGTCAGTTCAAACTTACTATAATGAGAAACAAAGAGAACATACACTACACTATACAAAGAGAACATACACTACACTATACAAAGAGAACATACAATACACTAGAACAGAGAGAACACACTATACAAATACAAGAATACTATAACATTAATGTGAGCCACTACTTCATGGCATGTCAATATACTGTTGTGTCACGTTTTGTAACCAGAGTCTCCTGGAAGGAGAGCGTGAATTGGTGTATAGATCTATACGGGACTACTATCCTACACCTTGCTGCTAGCTACAGTGGGACCTGCAGGTCTACGGGTGACTAATGTCATACCATTTCGATGTGTTCGAACGTCGTGTTTTAACTAGTCGATCAAGCATGGTTACAACTATATCACATTTTACCTTAACTAATCAATTGATTTAAGGTAGTTAGTACAACGGAAGTTACTATATACAATACTACAAGTACATATTTATTAGTTTCCCATTACATTCAAATTGTGATCTTCTCACATAAACGGTAATGTAAACTATATTTTTGGTAAATGATAGTCTGTCTTTGGGAAAACACTCACATTTTACAAAGAAACAAACATACAAAACAGTCGTGTCTTGGTAGAAGACTACATTTCAGTTAAAGTAGAAAATATAGGATTTTCTAGGAGATACAAACATTTACAAACAAACATTTCCAAACGAACATTTACAAACACTTTCATTAAACATATACAACAACTGACACTAAATATTTATGAACTCACCAGCTTAAATGCTGATCTACTCTTTCAAAATAACTTGTATTCTCAGGTCACCAGTAGACAGGTACACTGGACCAGGTTTTTGAGAAGACGGAGCAGATACAAGACTCGTCGTTTATTTTGATTCATATTTTGGTGTCTATCAAACTATACACAGAACACACTTGTATTAAATTATATTATTAATGCAATGGATGATGTTGTTGCTTGTTTACTATTATGCATTGATATGATATTGTACATGACGTCCTCCGCCCCCGAACGTTTCCTCTGTTCTGGTTTGGGGGTGCGACAGATTTGGAGGGTGTTTTAAGAGTAGCTTGTAAGGATAGATTTCGTGGACGAAATATAATTTAAGTGGGGGAGAGTTGTAACATTCTGTTTCAGGAAGTTCTCATTTCAGACTTTTGAATGTATTAATAATTTAAGATAAGTATGATTTAAGTCCAAAGTAATTGGATAAAATTGTGGGGATCTTCAATACATTCGTGTGCATATAAAGATCACTGAAATCGGAGTTGAAATGAAAAAGTTATGATCGTTTGAAATTGAAGCTGAAAACCGGAAAATCAAGAGTTTTTTTGGAAAAAGCACGGGGCACCATTTATATGTGCGGTGCGCTTTTGGCCCAGTGGGCTATGCATTTTTAACGTTTTGGGATTATTTAAGTTCCATTAACCCTTAGGGTTTGTCAGTTCTCAGCATTCTTCACCATTGAACGAATTCTAGAGAAACCCTAACCCTCTCTTCCTCATTTTGAGCCTTAGAATCATTTTGGGAGCTTATCTTCTTCATAATGTGCTTGAGGCTTGAAGATCAAGTTTCTTTTTGAAGCTTTGAAGTAAGAAAGTGTAGATCCAACAAGTTGACATTTTTCTTGGACTATTGTGAGTATAAAGCTTCAAGCTTTCCTCTTCATTTGCTAGATCTTGTTACTTATCTACGTTATGCACTTTTGGTCCCATTTTGGTGATGATTTTGGAGTGAAGGTGACTCTAGCTCCTTCTAAGTTTATAGAAGTATGTTTGGGACCATTTGAGTCTAGAAAGTTGGCATCTTGGAGCCTGTTCTCTTGGCTATGAAAAGTATGTTGCCTTTTGGTGCATTAAAGTCTAGATCTTGTAAGTTGGTGGCATTATTATGGATAAAGTTGGAAACTTTATCCATCTTGGCATCATGTTGTTTCAAATCTAAAAATTAGAGGCTTGTACTTAATAGATTAAGTTGCTAAAAGTGCATTCTTGGACTTTTTGGACTTAAAGTTTAGATCTTGTTTATTGTGGAAAGGATAATTGGATAAAGTTGGAAACTTTATCCATTTAGACCTTATGAAAGTTCAGATATGTGATTTAGGGGATTGACTTAACCAAAAAAGTCATTTTTGTTGGATTAGGGTGTCTAAGCCAATAACTAAATTGGTATATTCTTGAAATAAAAGCACAGTCCTTTTTGGGTTGTCCTTAGAACTAGCAACTAAGAAGAATTGCATTTGGAGAGAGAGGATAAGTTATTAATGTATTATATGATTAATACATTAATTAGAAATAATTATAATTAATTAGAAATTAATTTGGAATTATTTTTGGGATTTATTAAATTAATTGAAAGTGCGGGGACTAAATGTGACATTGTTCAAAAGTTAAACAATTGAGATCTTCCAGAACCTCCCACAAGGGGACAGTTTTGTGGAGGTCATCTAGGGATTCTAGGAAGCCTTGGAGGATAAGTAAAGAGATTGGATGTCTGCCTAATTTGAGATATTATTATTATATTCAAATTAGGATTATCCAAGGTTACCTCATTCACCTATAAATAGCTCCTAAAGGCTTAATATTTTTGACTACTTCTTCTAAGCCTATCATAGCCGGAAATCCACTACTCTCTCCTCTCTCCTCTTGTGTTATTGTTGCTAGGGTTTGGGTACAAACCATTAGAGGCATCATCTCTTTGGTGCTAGTCTTTCCAAGCTTCTTAACTACAAGGATTGGTGTGATTTGTTTGCAATAAAAAATATAAGGTATGCAACCTTAAACCTTGCAATTTTCGAATTACACTAGGGTTATACTAGTTTAGTTGTTCATTGTATGTTGCTATCAAGGTGTATGATGTAGATCTTTTATAGGATGCATGTACCTTATTAAGTGTTAATTATTTTCCACATTGTACAAATTTGTTTTCTATAAAACCCAAATTTTTTACCTTTTGGATTAAGCCAAAGTGCGACGTGCTTTTCCTGGAGTGCGGGGTGCTTTCCAAACTTTCCTAATAGCATTTGTTTTAAGCCTTATGCCCGACTATTATGTCATATGGCAAAGCGTTGGGCGCTTCTTAAAGAGTGTGGCATGCTTTTTGACCCAAATGTTGACTTTTTGACTAGGTTTGACTTTAGATCAAACTTTAGGGTTGCGTCATTGGTTGAGGTTTGACCTTTTCTTAGTGTTAGACGATTCGTGGGTCTGATCGGTTCAAGGAGTTGGGAATGAAGCGGTTTTTCTTCGGTTTTGCGATTCAGGTGATCAGTTTTCTCACTATGCCACGTATCCCATTGTATATCCTTTGCATAGTGGGATAGAGGTACTGTTAGAGTACAAGCATGCTAGTTGACTAGGATAACTCCTTGTTATGCATGTACAATTTAGGATATATGCTAGATTGGTAGGGTCTTGCTTGTGGACTATATGATGCTGCTAGGTGTTATGGTTAGTTAGGGCAATGCTTCTAATGGTTGTAGGTGGTTAATTTGGATAGCCTGAGAACTCTTGGTCTAAGGCCTAATTACATGTAATGTGTTTGATTTATTGTTTTCAGGTGGATCACCTGTTCGACTGTCTATCCAATCTCTTACCACATACGATTTTCTATATTGAATGGAAGATCAGGATCTGGCCCCGGGCATTGACTTGTTGTGTACGTTGGGGTGGGCCGGTTATTTGGGAGGAGCCCGTTATATGATCGGGGCCCATTATGTATATGGATGGGGCCCGTTTTGTATGATTGGGTGGGGCCCATTATGTGAGTTTGGGTGGGGTCTGTCATACTCGTGGTTGGGCCCGTTATATATGATACATGTATGTGGATAGGAGTTTCCGATGTTCGGCACTAGAGCCGAGGACTTTGCTTGTATGCATTGTATGTATGGTGGAATATGTGGTATAGTGGGGAACTTACTAAGCTTTATGCTTATAGTTTGTAATTTTTGGGACGTTACACTCTTGGTGGTGGGGATGTATGCCTATGGATAGCCACTTACAACAACTAGATTAATCCATTACCGTTAGTTTAATAAGTGGAATGCAATAAACCGAATCTGTATGACCCCTCAAGCACATTGATTATGGTTCAGTTTGTGTTCTTGGTGTTTGGAGTGTGTGAAGATGATTTCAAGCAAAAATTAGAAGATTGATAAATGGCATTTCATAATCAAACACTCGAAGCAAAAGTATGATGCAATTAGTTTTCATTTTTATTGTCTTAATTCAATTATTATTGATGATTGCAAGAACCCTAATTTATAAGGTTTAGTCAAATGATGAAATTGTTAATATAATCAATTCTTGAGTATTATTAGTTCATCTTCAAGTGAAGTTAGTGGACAACAAATGAGATATCATGAAATTGGAATTGATTAAATTACTTTGGTACATAACACAAAAAGGGGTAAGTTGTATAGTTTTGGAAGACATGGAAATTTAAGTCATGATTATGAAATCATTAAATTTAACAATACATACTCCATGAAAAACTTGATTGGGAAGTGTAAGACGGGTTATAATTTGTTAGGGTGTCAAACCCAACAAATAAAAGGGTACACAGTATGACTTCAAAAATCACTACAAGACTGTAATTACAATGTTAACACAAAGCAAGTAGGGTTGGTCCATAGAGACACGTGACTAACTGTAAATTGATTGTCTTTTTGCACAAGGTGTATCATAAAAAATGAGGGTTTGTTTGTTTAATTAAAACACAACTAAAACTCATACAAGACTTGTAAATGAATTCAATTAAGAGAAGGATTTTGGTTCTATGTTTTACTATATATTTATGCTATATTAATCATTAAGTGATGTCACATTCACTCTATTTAAGTTGGTACTTGAAATTACTAACAAGCTCGAGCAATTCCTATTCACATATTAATTAACTTAAACAAGCTCTTTGATTAACCCTAACCTAACTAACCTAATCTAAACAAGCTCTTAGAATTAGATTGAAAGATTTCATTAAGTTTTATGTGAATATTCCTAACAATGTCCAATACTTCTCATAAAATAGAGTGACAAGAATGACCTAATGCTAATTCAAGTAGCCACCATGAACCATAATCACAATCAAACTCTTTGTTAAAACAAAACTACAATTTCTAGATAGATAGTGAAACATAATAACAATTCATTGAATCAAAAGCACATTATCAAGTAGTCCATAAAATCAGAAATAGAAGTGAGTTAGTCACACATGGATAAATCAAGAACAAAGTCTAACATGTAATGAAAATACGAATCAAAATTACAAAACACAAACTGAAATAGTTTCCAAGTGTTAATCAAGTAAGAAAATTCTTAAAAAATCAGCCTTCAAAGCTCCAAAACTCGCTACCCCTGGAAATGAGGTCAGATCCCCTTTCTAGATAAAACTAGAAATTGCCAAAATTATTCACATTCTCATTTACACAGCCACATAAATTAATACAAGTGTGCAAGTGAAATAATACCATGAAATGTCCCGAAAACATGTAAAATGGATGATTCTAAGCCAAAATGAAAAATGCTAAATAGGTGCATAAAATGCACCTAACATACTTATAACCTAAGTATTATGACAATAAAAGATTATTACTACAACCTCATGAGTCATTGAATTAACTGTCATATATAAAAATGGTATATTATATGTATTAGAACATATCCTAGATATAAGAGTAGTACTAACTGAATGAAATGGTTAATTCTATAATAATTGAACTTGAAATATACAAGGAACAAGATAGTTATCAGGGGGAGAAAGTAGTTAGTGATCCTAAATACCAAGGTGAGTATATGTGGCATTTTCTCAACTTTGGGGTACATGGAAAATATGAATGCTTTCATGATTTAAATATACATGTTCCATTCATATAAGAATGTTTTAAGTATGTTATTTGTTTATATCGTAAGTTATCCTAGAGTATGGAATTGATATGTTTCAAATAGTTGGAATTTCTCAATCCTATTATATGATAGTCATTTAAAGTGTTAAAGTTTATATGTCATGATTTTTTGCAAGTTCATTAATGCTTTCTAATTGTCTAAAGTTTGTTGTATAGTAAATGCATATCATGTCAATTGTGTGTGATTGGTTTACACAAAAGACAAGTAGTGATCATGTATATATTTAGAAGAGATAGTAAGTAGAAATAGATTTGTATTAGTTGTCTTGTCCGGACCATGATGTCCCTTAATGGGATTAGAAAGACTCTACCGGGGATGGTACATCCCTTTTACAAGTTCGATGTCCACTAGCACGATGCCAAGGGGAACTAATCAAATTCTTTTTTCCATGGTATATACTTGGAGTGAAACTCTAAGTATAAAAACATGATGTCAGTGTATAATAGATCCGAGAAGTTAATTAGAAATAGTTAATCATGTGAGATTGGAACCGACCAATGGGTGTTAATACTAAATTGTAACATTAACTATAAATCATGAATTTCATACATATCATTGCATGAGTTTTGGAAAAAAATATTTTACAAATTATTGAATGAATGTTTATGTCTAAAACCATGTAGCTCACAAGATGTTTTCGTCTTATGTGTTTTTGTTTAATACCATGTGTTGCAGGTTCAAGCTGCAAGATATAATGTCTGCATGCGGAATGCTAGAAGTACTTTGAAGTTAAAAAAAAGTGAAGCTTTCATAGACTTATTTTGATCTTATGTAAATCTTGAATTGCTTGTTATGGTTTTGTTGGTATGAATTTAGTAAAACCCACTATATAAATATAAACTTTTAAACAATGTTTTTTGTCGGACCATATTTCGTAAAACTTGACTATGTGTCATGGAATACTTTATAAACCATAGGCTAAAAGGCTTTGTAAATTGGGGAGTTATAAGACTCTCATTGCGGGGGTAGGAGAAAACAATGTTGGTGGTACATGGAAATCAATTTTGGTATCATCCTTAGATGGTCCTTGTTAGTCACAATCATTATCGAAAGAATTCTAAAAATCATATTGGTTGGTTTTCTTCTATCAGTTTATGACCACACAAACTATATAAATATTATGGCAGAACCAAATATAAATTAGTTTTGACATTTTAAAATGTTGGGAAAAACAACTAAAAATGTCATTTTATACTTTAGTCACAATGACACAAGATATTTCAATTTTCCAAGGTAGTATCGTAGCTTTGGAAAAAAAACATTACTGGCTGGATTATAAAGGACATCATTGAAAGTGGATTTTGTTTGAATATTGCACATGATTAAAGATTATAATGATTCGTTTACTATGAGCCAAGACGAAGCAACTCTTGAGGAATGTTTGGATCAAGTAGAAACTGGACTCTTTGAAGATGAAATGGACAAACAAAGGGAATATCCAAACATATCTCAACACTCATACGAGATGCAAAGTATTACGGAAACTAAAATACCATTTGCTAACTCTGCAACTTTAATGTCAGCATCAAATGTGTTTTATAACTACAACAATGATAGTGTTTAATTTCCCCCGATGCACTAAGATAACTATTTATAGTTATAGTTTTGTAAGTTTATATATATATATATATATATATATATATATATATATATATATATATATATATATATATAACATCCTAAAAATCATGACCAAAATTTTCATTTTTGATATAACAACTCATAAAACAATTTTAAGAAAACATCATTAAGTTAATTCATTTCATCAAAGCCAAAGATCATATGTCTCAAAAACATGTCATAGTGTAGTAACAATGTCAGAGTACAATCCTAAGAACATCAAGTGCGGAAAATAATGGTGTGATGCGCTGATATCGTGTCGGCTCCTTTCCTTTCGAAGAAGGAGGACCTGAAACAAAAACTATAAATCGTAAGCATAAAGACTAGTGAGCTCCCCCATCATACCACATATAACAAACATATAATTTCTATCCCTCGGTATCTGACTAGCATAACCGGAAGCTGGACTTCCCTTCGGTATCTTTCAACCGGTAGCCAGGAGCTGACCTCCCCTTCGGTATCTTTCAACCGGTAACCGGGGACTATTTCACCCCTACTACTACTAACACATATATCATAGCATCCTAGCACATAAAGTGTAACAGATAGTGACATATCAGATAATTATAACGAAGACAATCATCTAACTACAACTCCTACTTAGTGGTCCGACATTGTGGCCTTAGACCCACTTCTACTGGAAGGTAACTCACCTCAATGTCGTGTAGTAACTGAACTGTCCTCGGTGCTGGGATCAACTCTCCTCAAACTCCTACACATAACAGTCGCCTTTAGTTACTCCTTCATATTCATATCCCCTTTAAGGTTCAATCTTGGGTACTGGTCAAAGTCAAAGTCAAAGTAAACGCCCTGGTCAAAGTCAACATCCTGGTTGACTCAACTCGCCGAGTTGGTCCATCAACTCGTCGAGTTCCATAATTCAGAGAATCTGGAATTTGCGATCTGACTCGTCGAGTTACCCTCTAACTCGCCGATTTTCTCCTTATGACAGAATCGAGATTTTCCATTTGAACTCGTCGAGTCCTTCCTTGGACTCGTCGAGTTCTCCTTCATACAGTCGGGACATTTGCTCACTGACTCGGCGAGTTCATCCTTGGACTCGTCGAGTTATTGACCTTTAAGTCCAAAACACGTCTAACTGGCTGAGTCATCTTCTAGACTCAACAAGTTGCTAAGTAACAGAGAAGGTTGGGGAACCACAACCCGACTCGCCGAGTCCTAAGAACGACTCGTCGAGTCCCCCATGATCCAAAACTATACAGTCGATTTCAGTCGGGCTTAACGCATCCAAAACATAGATCTGGCCTCCTAGGGTCGATATAACACGTAAAGTTTCTAACTTGACGTACATGCATGAGTTATTTAGCTCAAAAAGCCCTAAAAAGTGGTTCCTAGGATGCATGGGACTCCCATGGCCATAAAGTTGGCACCTTTATGCCATGGTGTCCCTCAAAGGCTCTGGATCTGAAGTCGATACCCCAAAACATGTTTTCATCCATGAATGGTTCCAAAAATGGCTCTTTAAAGCCCTAAACTACTCCAAGAAGAAATCTAATAGATGAATGGTCAAGGTATAAACTGTATACCTCAAATGAGCTGGAAATGGAACACAACCTCTGGATCTACTTGCTTCCTCTTGAACTCTCAAGCTTCTTCTTCCTTCTCAAGCTTCAAAACCACCAAAAACACACAAAAATGGCTCAAGAACACTCAAAATGGGTTAGGGTTTCGAATTAGGGTTTTCTGGACTAAGGGAGGCGATGAGGGAGGCCACAATGGGGGTGTTAAGGTGTTTAAATAGGGTGCATACCCTGAAAATTAGGGTTTCACTCTGACAGACCTACTCGTCGAGTCGAGGCTCCTCGGCTCGTCGAGTAGACTTCAAGTCCCCCGTCCAACATATCTAATTCCTACTCGATGAGTTTGAGGCTTCCAACTCGTCGAGTCCCTTAGCAAATATGAATAGTTCTTATTTAAATACGTACCAGGAACCGGACGTTATAATATATATATATATATATATATATATATATATATATATATATATATATATATATATATATATATATATATATATATATATATATATATATATATATATATATAACCTACCTTGCATTGAGTCTATAAAAAGTCTATACACTGGTTCGTAAAAAAAACACATTTCAATTACTAGCTATAGTAGGTTAGTAGTTGAGTGAGTAATTTTTTTTATGGGAAAATGACTTAAAAGGATAAAAAAAAGTTTCCAAATTATATAAAAAAACACCATTCAATTTGGTTTAGTATAAAAAATACCAATAAACTATGTTATTTGTAGACATATAACCATTAAAGTTAGGAAAAATTACATGAAAAACACTTAAGCTTTTGAAATAAAAAAAAATGGTTTTATCCTAACATCAAGGTATTCATATCGAAACTTTGTAAGTTTTTTCTATTTTTACCTTTGTTACGTGTTTTCACCTTACTTTAAATTAAAATTTGTAAAAAAACCTTAAGTTTGCAATCATTTTATTTTTACGTTTTTACATTAAGTTTATTTTTTTTTCATCTTATATGTATTCATGTGATAATTGATAATAATGGTAAAAGTAGAAAATAGAAAAAAAAAAAAAAAAAAAAAAAAAAACATACAAAGTTTCGGTTTTAGAAGCCTAAAAAATGAATTTATGATAAACTTGTTTTGTTTTTTTTAACTTATGGGTTTTCTCTGTAATTTCTCTAACTTTGCTTGTCATGTAAGTACAAATGATATAGTTTATTGATATTTTTTATATTATACAAAGTTGAATGGTTTTTTTGTACAATTTTGAAACTTTGTTACCCTCCTAAGCAAGCTTGTAAAAGTCGTGCAATACTAAGTTTGTTTACTAGCAACTAGAGATTAGTCGGTTTGACTATAAATTGTAAATTTGTTAAGGTTTAATAAAATAAATACGACTAATATAAAAAAATAGGAAAATAAGTCTAAAATCATGACAAAATAAATTGATATGACTAATACAACACAAATATGTCATCAATAGTTTTTATTAAGATAAAACTTCTTCAAAGTGTTAAAATTATTGGAATCGACAATTTCGTTAGGCATAATTTAATCACTAGGTGCCGCACGTAGTTGGTCGTGTACCGACTAGGGAATAATCGGAGTTTAATCCACGACTAGTCGTGATCTGTACAACTTTGCTCGTAAGTCATTTTCTTGCAAAAAAACGTTTGTCTTGAACAAATTGATTTGTGTTTTTATATAATTTTATTGACAGCCTCTTGGAAGTGGTAAATCTTAAAATTGACTTCCTAGTTATCTGGACTCGTTTTGCATAACCAAAGTTTAGTTACAGTTATCACCTCTAAACCTCATTTATAAGAAACCAATGGCGCTTGGCATCCATTGTAATATTGTTTTCTTGTACATAAATCATGAGTAAGCAAAGATTTTATTGGTAAGATGCTAGTTTCCCAAGTTTTTAAAAGTATATGATAACGACTAATGAACATATTTGTGGTTGTATCGAAACTGAAATGCCCATTGGTGGTGGTATACCATATTATAAACATTAGTATATTTTACTAATTAATTAACTGCCTCGCTCGTTTTCTTCCATAAACTCAAGTCAATTCTCCCGAATTAAACAAAAAAATAAACATTCAAGAAGTATGATTATAATTATTACCTAAACGTTGAAGTTTACCTTGATTAATCTTTTAATCCGATCGATGGAAAAGATACTGGATTTTTTTTTTTGTTTAATCTATTTTGCCTTGCAATTAATATAAACACAATCCATATATTCCATATATGCTTTACAAATTGATTGCAAGCTAATTGACACTCATTGGTCTTTGATCTCCCTTTGGTTCACCAAAGACCAAATCAGACAGTAACTGAAACTAATTAAGCACCCACAAACCATATACTGATCATCAGACGTCAAACCCTGTCTATATCTTTGTACTTGTTTTATTCACGGAATCACGGAAATTAACTAAGACCATGAGCATCCTTGGCTTTCCAAAGGCATGCACGCACGTAATATTGATTCTTGATCTTCACATAATCGAGGTTGTTGTAGTACTCCTCCGATGAGTGACGGAGGAGGGAGATGAAGAGGTTGAGAATCCATGGTCTGGCCGGAGCATATGAAAGTTGGTAGCTTGAAATCGCCCTGATTCGCCGGTGGGAAGCCTGACATAGGAGGATGACGGCGAGTCGGTAAGCGCCGACCGGAGTAAACTCTGCCCGGTGCTGTTCCTTTGTTGCATGATGGCCCTGTAAACGAAGGGAATTAATCCTTCCATTTTAGAGAGAGAGAGAGAGAGAGAGAGAGAGAGAGAGAGAGAGAGAGATGGTGTGGTTAGGGTTGGGTTGAGGATGGTGGGGGTGGAGTAGTTGATGTCGTTTATAGGGGTAGATGATGAGGACGTGGCGTAATCGTGTTGAGCAGAAGGCTTTCTACGCCATGCCAGGTGGCACGCCGAAAAGGACTTCACCGGAGAAACCCACACGCAGAATCGGAAAACGATGTCCTGGCCTGGTTTGCTTGCTGAAAGCAATGGTGAAACTAACACCCGCACCATCTTTACCAAATCTCAATATAATAATGTTTATCCATTTCTTAATTATTCCTTTACTATTTGTTGTCTAATTATTATAATATTTGTATTTGACATCATGGATTCTATAAATAATACCCCCTATAATATCCACTCCTTAGACCGAGCCTAGTGTTTGAAAAGTTTATTTTTAAAATGTATCTTAATACCTTTCTAACAAGTTAGGTGATAGGGTTAGATGAATGTTTTTTTTTCATTATTTATTTTTTTATTTATTTATTATAATGCATATTATTTTTAATATGTTTTTTATTAATAACTTAAACTTTCTTAAATAAAATAAATTAAAAACTATTAATTTTAGAAGTACATTTTATACAACTTTCAACTTACTCAACGCATATTACTTGTTTTTTTAATTTCCTTTTTAACTTAAGCTTTTTGTTTTATTTTTTTTATTATGTGTCTGTGAGCACAAATATTGTTTCAAAATATCAAAACCTTAAGGATGTTATAGACAATACATACCATAAGTTACAGCGTAAAGACCTAACGATCATAAATACTTTTGTATGTCTTCTTTTTAATCACTCAACATCATCATCTTCAAGTCTACATCAGTCTTAACACCGCTACATGTTATGTATATAAATTGAGTGGGTCGGATTAGAAAACCTAATGAGATATATAAGGTTTTCAATCCCACAATGTTATTATAATAATAATAATCCTTAATCAATAAACCTGTAAAACCAACTGTTACCAAACATTATATATATATATATATATATATATATATATATATATATATATATATATATATATATATATATAAAATCCAATGAAAATATTTATAAGACAATGTACCCATGCATACTCTGCCCAGTTGATTCTCACGAATCCTAATCAACCGTCATCTGGAAGAACCACCTTACCTAACGAATCGTTTAAAATAATTGTTTGACTACGGAGCTAGATGATTCCTTGGTCGGTGTAAGTCATAAAAGACAAACATAGTGGGGGGGGGGGGGGATTAAGGGGTGACATCCCTAATTTCACGGCCAATTTAAAACTTTTTAATTATGATTATTTATTTTTGCGTATAAAACTTAATGCGAAATTTGTTCCCAAAACATAATATATTTCCGAGAAAACAATATTCATTATACAAAAACCTTGAAATGTCATCGTCAATACAAATACAGAAGCATAAATATGTCTTAATAGGCCTTACAACAATTTATTATACTATGGTCTAACAACTCTTTAAATCACTCATCAACCATGTGTCTTCGTACCGCTACCTGTGATACAAAGAAACTGAGTGAGTCTGGTTTGGGGGTCTGGTGAGCACATAGGATTTTCAACCCATAATAATTATATAACACTTGAATTTTTGGTATGTTCCTTATTGCCCTTTCATTTTGAAAATGTTGCATTTTGGTCCTTGGAATAGTACACGGGGCGTACCACATGGTACGCTTAGCATACTAAGCATATATCAGTCGGGTTGCGAGGCCTCGTACGCTGGGCGTACGAGAGTTACGCTTAGCATACTTGAAGGATAAGAAACCCTAATTTTAGGGTGTTGCACCTTATTTAAAGACCTTAAGTACCTAGGGTTGGCCTCTTTACCAGCCCCCAAACCTCCTAAAACCCTAAATCAACCCTTAAGCCTTCTGTGTGGTGTTCTTGAGCTCTTGAGAAGATTTTGGTGGTTATTTCGCCCTTTGTGAAGGAAGCAAAGAAGATTGAAGGTGCTTTGCTTGGTGAGGAGTTCATAGATCCATAATCATCACCCTTTTTGCAAGACTTTGTAGGTATCAAGTTCATACCTTGGCTTCTAGATGCTTAGATCTCTTTATGACTTGATTTGTTATGCTTTTGGTCCCTTTTTGGGTTGGTTGTTGTTAGGTGCAATTTGTGCACCTTTTTGCACACCTTTTAGTCCCTTTTCATACATTTATTTAGCATAATTGTTCTTCCTTTTTCTTGCATTTCATCATATTCATGTTAGTCTCTAGAACAACCTTATTTGCACACTTTTATGTTTTTTTCAGGTAAACCGGAGGTTGGAACGCGTTTTGGGAAGTGTTGGGAACCGTTCGTGAAGATTTCGGGATGATCGGGCGAAGAACGGAAAAGTTGGAAAAATCAAGTTTGGAATTAGAGTCAGAGAGGTACACGGGGCGTGTTGAATTTACACTGAAAAGTGGGCACGGGGCGTGTTTGACCAAGAAGAAGCTGTTGACCATGCTGAACACGAGCCGTGTCAGTTTAGTGCAAATCAACACGGGCCGTGTTGGCTGCTGAACACAACCCGTGTCAGTTTAGCCTATTTTGACACGGGCCGTGTTCGACCCAAAAACTGCCTTTTGACAGTTTTTCCTATCTTTCATATTACAGGATGAGGGCCATTTTTACATAGACACAACATATCATAGCACATTTTGTGAGGGGATTTCGAAGGTTTTTGCAAGGGTTTGATCAGTAATCATTTGGAAACATTATTTCTAGTATTTGTAAGTTGTAACTGCACATTATTTCCATCCTTTAAACTTGTGATCTTGTTCTAGCCATGTGTGGCTAGAACCCTAGTTTCTTCAACTTCATGTCTTGACTTCTTAGTTGTGATTTCAATCATATGACTTGATGTTTGCTTTTAATTTCTATCTAGTGAATTTGATTTTGTTTTAATCGAATGTTTGATTCTAATTGTGATTCTTATTGGCCATTTGAATTAGGGTTAGGTCATTCAAGTTATCTCTTTTACAAAATCCGTAATTGTTTTGTGAAATTGAACAAGTAACAAACACTAAACTAATTTCCATTGAATGAATTTAGTGTAAATCTTATTCACACACTCTTACGCTCCCAAGCTTGTGAGGAGTATTGGGTGTTGTTGGGAACATTCACATAAAGTTTAATGCAATCTTTCAATCTAATTCTTAAGAGCTTGTTTAGATTAGGTTAGTAAGTTAGGGTTAATCAAAGAGCTTGTTTTGGTTAATTAATGTGGTGAATGGGAAGTGTTAGAGCTTGTTAACACTTTCAAGTACCAACTTAGATAGAATTGAGCAAATATCATGTTATCTTGGAATCGCATTGCTAAGTTGTCATACATAGAGTTGGAGTCCTTACAAATTCTGAATTTAATTCACTCATTTAGTTGATTGCTTATGTTTTTAATTGTTTGTTTAATCATTGCATTCTAAACCCCCCTCTCTTTACTATTGGTGACCATAGTACCTTGTGCAAAGAGGTATAAACCAATTGTCTCGTGTCTTTGAGGATCGACCCTACTTGCCTTGTACTACCTTTTAGTGCAATATAGTAGTGTTATTTTGGAGTATATCGTACCCCTTTATTTGTTGGGTCCGACACGCCTAACAGTTGTTGACTTAAGACGTTTGAAGGACTTATTCTTTTAGATCTGAGCTTATTAGGAGCTCCTTGAGCATAAAGGTGACAACTTTATGGAGTATTGGGTCTCATGCATTTGTTAAATCATCTATTAAGTCCTTTTTAACCTTAAGAGCTTCATTTAGCCATGCATGAACGTAAAGTTAGACACTTTACGTGATAATCCAGCTCAAGGAAGTCAGATTTACGTTTTGGAGCAATGTCTTAATGGATTAAGGGATAAAATCTAGATTTGGCTGAATGGGTGAGTACGATGGGCGAACAAGCAGGTACGCTTAGCGTACAACCCCTCAAGCGACTACGTTGCGCGTACGTGATGAGTACGCCCCACATACCCAGTCTGATGGACTTCGCGTTTTGGGCTTCGAGTTTGGGACATCATTTTGGGCTTGTATGCTTTGGGCCTTGTTGGGCGATCTGAATGCAAGTAGTTTTGGACTAGATTTATTGGTGGGCCTTGGGGTAAGGCCCATGTAAATATTAGGGCCCAATTTGGAAAATTGGGCCATGTTTGGGCCTTGAATGATTATTTGGTTTTTGGGCCTTTTAAATTGGTCATTTACCCTAGTTATGGACTGATGATTATGGATTGGAATCCAATTGTTAATTTGTTGATATTTGATATTGATAGCTCGGGGATTTGTTAGACCAGCAGCCAAGGATTTATCAGTGTGATTCAGCAGTGCGAGGTGAGTCTCTCACTATACCAATTGGTCGAAGGTACCATTGTCGGCCCATTACATGACATGTGGAAATTATAGTTGGCTATGTGCTTACTTGTCTGAAGACCCTGGGTGTAACGCCCGGGTTTCGGGGCTAAGCATTTTTAGATGATGTAATAGTCTAGGTCAACTATTGTAACTCTTTTTGATGTAATAAATATGAAATATTTGAATACTATGTGAATTATGTGTATTTGTGTGCTTATTATTTAATTATAAATGTATAATTAATAAAGAATAAAAATAAGCATCAAAATTAAAGTATGAGATAATCCCGATATCTTTATATAAAGTTGTAGTGGTCGAAACAAGGATTCCGGAGATATAAAGAACGCTGAAATCCGAGTTATAACAAAGAAGTTATGACCCGTCGAAGTTTCGCGACGGAACCGGCACGACATCGGGAAGCGTGAATAGTGAATTTACGATAGAGCGAGTATTAGCCTTAGCGATCTAAACGAAAGTCGTAGAATACGTTAAACCGAGAGCGTCCATAAAAAGAACACCCAAATCTGACTTCGTATGAGGAAGTTATGATTTTTCGAAGTTTTGGCTTAGCAGTGTACAGCCCGAAGTTCGAATATTAGATCGAGTGGTTTTTAGACGACACAACCTAAACGAGAATCGAAGATCTCGTTAATAGTAGCATAACGATAAAAAGACAGACGAAAACGGACGTCGGATGAAGAAGTTATGAATTTTTAACGGATCAATCATGTCCCGGCCTGTTAAAAATATAACTTTTAAAATAAATTCAAAATTAGCCGACGGAGTCTAAACGAAAGTTGTAGAGTACGTTCCCGCCTACGCGTGGATATAAAGAACGTCGAAAACGGAGCTCGTACGTGAAAGTTATAAATTTTTAAAGTCGAGAGTGCAATTTGCGAAATCTGATGCAAGACGCGATGACGTGGCTCAATCCCAGCCTTCCCTTGCCCCCCACGGTCTCGCATCCGATGAACGCCACGTCGCCTCGCTTCGCCCTACGCCCCGCGTCCAAGGCTGGTATGCCCAGCGTACCTTCGGACCTGATCCTCTTGCGAGTGCGAGCCAGCTGTGCGAAGCTGGCACCCTTATCCGAAGTTACGCCCCGCGTAACTTGCTGAACGCCCCGCGTAGATCCGAACTTCAGCCCCTATAAATACCATGCGAATTCTCCCGGATTTTTCACACATTTTCTCAACTCTTTCTCTCTCTACTTTCTCTCACTACCCCTTTAACCCCCTAAAACCCTACGAACAATCCCTAGCACCCAAAGGAAGCCCCGCGGCTCCCGGAGTCCCGAGAAAAAGGGTCTTTCGGTTCGGAAACGCTGCTCCGAGCAAAACCCGGTTTTCTTTAAAATCCGCTGTAAGTGAGCTACGCCTACGCAATTTTTAATATAGCTTTTAAATAATTATAGTAATGTTATTAGGTCCTTAAAATAATTATTTGGGCTATTATTATGAGTTATATTGAGTGTTATTTAACGCTTATATAATAGTAATAATAGCTAGACTTTTAATTAGTCGCGGTTAACACTAAAACTAAACTCTAGTGGTATTGATACTAGGTTTTGGTCAAGGAAAAATTGTTTTGAGATAACGAAGTGTTGTTCGAGTACCGAGTCACCACCTAATCAGGTGAGTGCATAGTTACTTTCATCTTAAACATAGATATGAAGTATTTTATATAAATTACGTGCTATGTGTGCATATTATCTGAATACTTGCTGTCTATGTTGGATGAATGATTTTATACACGTTTTTCATTATTTAAACTGTATATGTATTTTATATCTACAAAAATGTTGGGGTAAAACATGGGTAGATGTAATAAGACGATGTGTGATAAAATGATGAGAGGCCTCGATGTTGTTGGTGATCCAGTCATCTAGCGGAGTATAGATGACGACCACGAACTCTTCTAGACAGTCCAGTGGAACGCTAGCAGGCTCGCAACCTGTAGGTGTTTGTGAACGATGTGTTCACCGGTGTACTCCATCCCCCTCATGGTTGCCTTTAGGACATTTATTGCTGAGGAACCCCCTTAGCAGTAGTGTCCATCTCGATGATGATCCTTAGGCTAGGTCCCTTATGATAGGTGTTTAGGGACGTAAAGTGAGGATAACAGGAACAGGTAATCGGGTTATTGTTGATTGATGAAATTAATAAACTTATTTATTGTGGGTTGAAAACCCTATGTGCTCACCAGGCTCCCAAGCCTGACCCACTCAGTTTCATGTATTACAGGTAGTGACGCTCGAGCATAGATGTGATGTTTTGGATGAGGGATTACGGATATAGGCCTGTAGATATGAAATAATGTAGTAAGGCTTATATTGTACTGTTTATGCTTTTTATCTGTATCGAACATGACATCCCGAGTCTTTTAATGAAATACATTTCTTTAGAAATGCTTTTGATAAATCTTTATCATATTTTGTTTTGGGACAAATTCTGCAACACTTTTATTTAAAATGTTACTCTGATTTTCAAACAAGCATAAACAAAATCGGTCTTTTCTGGCCGTGAAAATGGGGATGTCACACTGGGGGTAGCACGTGGCACTTGTATGAAAGACCATAAGGATAGCCCATGGCATAGAAGACCATGGGGATAGCCCATGACACTTGGATATCAGACCACGTGGGTAGCCCATGACATTCTAGGGGAAAGACCATGGGGATATACCATGGCAATCTTATGTATGTTGCATGGTACTTCCTGATTGTATGTTATGTGGTATTTTTGGGAACTCACTAAGCGTCTGCTTACAGTTTGAATTGTGATTTCAGGAACTTCCAGTACTAAGGGGAAGGGCCCAACTTGATGGTGCATCATTTACTCTCCACTGTTTTATGTACTTACTGAATTTGTTACTCTGATAATTAAACATTTTTAAGGTGTAATGGATTTTGGAAACATATTATGGATGTAATTTCTCTTTTTAAAAATAAAAAATTTTATTTGGATTTTGGGGCGGTTACAAATTAAGTTCTTTAATTATATAATTTACATCAAATAAATTCACAAGATTACCCATTCCCATTATTCTCTTATACTGACCCTAAAATGCTGATCTCAAGGGATCTATCCTAAGGATCATCATCAGTAACGGGTAGACATTACTGCTTGGGGGATTCCTTTAGCAATATATTTCAATAAGGCAACCATGGTGAAACATCCCAAAAACACAGTCTGAAAATTTCGTTTTAAATCAGTAATAAAACCATAGTTATCATACGTCATAGAAAAATCATAACAATGTATCTCAAAATAATATAACAACTGTCATGTATATCAGAGTATAAACATCCCAGGCTGAACAGATGGTGTGTGCACTGCAATCTTCCCAAGCTCCTATTTTGAAAACCGAGTACCTGAAACCAAAACTGAAAACCGTAAGCACGAAGCTTAGTGAGTCTCCCCAATCTACCACATACCATCTACACATAGCATGCAACTAGGAGATAGGGGCCTGGCCCACACTCCGCTAACTGGGAGATACGGGCCCCGCCCACACTCCGCTATCTAGGAGATACGGGCCCCGCTCACGCTCCACTGTCTAGGAGATACGGGCCTCGCCCACACTCCACTATCTCTGAGGTACGGGCCTCGCCTATGCTCAGCTACTTCGAGATACGGGTCCCGCCCACACTCGACTACTGTGAGATACGGGCACCGCCCACACTCAACTGCTATGCCAAAACATACAAGTATCACACAGACAACATGCATAACTAATCTATCGTTCCGTCATATATCATAATCAAGTACGGCTATGAGATACGGGCCCCGCCCACACTCGACTAATATGGGATACGGGCCCCGTCCACACTCAACTACTATGAGATATGGGCCCCGTCCACACTCATTAGTCATGAAAATACATACAAGCTATAAACGAACAACAAACAACAAATATCACTAGCATATAAATATATACCATATCAGCTATCTATAAGATACGGGCCTTGCCCACACTCAGCTACTATAAGATTCGGGCCCCGCCCACACTCGCATTCCTAACAACATATACAAGCATCACACAGACAACAAGTATAGCAATCCAATAATCTGACTGATATCTATACTCAGATAATAATGAGATACGGGCCCCGCCCACACTCAGCTACTATCACATCTCATATACGGTTCGGCCTTAGTGCCTTAGACCCGTTCCAACTGGAAGAGGACTCACCTCACATGCTGAAGTCCCGCTGACAAAACCATAGCTGCTGGATGACAAATTCCTGATCTGTCAATATCAAAACAACACCCAATTAATAATTGGGTTCCAACTCATAGTCATAAGTCCATGCTTGGGTAAGAGACTACCTTACCCCGATCTTAGCTTGACTCAAGCGCAAGGCCCAATCCAAAGGCCCAAAGGTCTAATAATGGACCAAAGCCCAACTATGGCCCAATTTTCCAAATTGGGCCCAACCTCTACATGGTCTTGACTTAAGGCCCAATTGTTCCGTCCAATCCAACATGTCTCATTCTAAGGGCCCAATATCATACAACCATCTAGGCCCAAACAATGACCCATCTATGGCCCAATTTTCCAAATTGGGCCCAATCCTTCATATGGGCCTTACCCTAAAGCCCAACTACTTACTCTAGTCCATTTGATTATTATTGGATGGCCCATTAATAAACCAATTACGAAAACCCAATCGAAAGGCCCAAATCAAGGCCCAAGTGAAACTAGGGTTTCACATAAAATGACGATTAGGGTTAAGTGTTTCTTACTTAACCCATTAAGGACTTAATCCATTAAGTCATTTACTCTACTAGATCAATGATATGGAGAAATTGGGCTTAATACACAATCCAATCTCAATAGCCCAAAAGTGGGTCCAATAAGTCTAAGGCCCAATTACTCACAATTAGGGTTTTCTAAACCCTAATTAGGGTTTCCGCCCAAAAATGGCCCAATAGGCCCAAAATTAATCTTTAAGCCCATTAGGGTTTTGCTAGTGGGGAACCACCCACTACCACCTCAGGTAGTGGTAGTCAATGGCGGCTTGCGGCGGCGGCCACCACCTTACAGTGGTGGTTACTATTGTTTTTATTATTCATTGCTAATTACAGTTACAAAGCTTTAATCCAAAATTACACACACACTAACTAACCCACACACACAGCCACCCTAGTGGTGGCCGGCAGTGGCTCGTGGCGGCAGCCACCACGGCATGGTGGTGGTGGTTTTTTCTTCATTTTCCGGCCAACAAACCCTCACACGACCAAAACACATATACATTCACGATTCTACTTGCTAATAAGGTCCAGCCACCCACCTGGTGGCTCATGGCGGCGGCATCAGAATAGTTGACGGCGACAGCCACCATGGCCGGCTGCCATGGTGGTTCTTCATGGCTTACGCCCATCAGAAGAGACGCACAAACCTTCATTCGATCATGAAACAGCAACCCAAACGCACCCGATTCCTTTCAGCGGCAGGCGGTGATGGGTGACGACCGGAGCAATTGGAAGGTTGCTTGGTGGCGGCAGAGACCGCTAGCAGCGGCCTGAATGAACGAAGACGGGAGAACGTTGTCTGCGGCAAGGAGACGATGCGCCGATCACAACAACGACCACGACGCCCGTCGATGGTCCTAGTCCCCAACCACACCGGAGCAGCATGGCGGTCTTCAATATGGCGGCTCCTGACTTCGTCGTTGACCGGCATGGCGACGGAAGATGGCGATAGAGCGGCGGCTATCGGCGACTAGAATGCAGCGGCTCTCAACAGCAACGCACATGGCTATGACGGAGTGGCAGCGCCAGAGAATGGAGAAGGAGGGTGGTGGCGGCGCTACAAGTCGAAGAAGGGGAAGGGAAATGGCGACCGGTGCTTAGAGGTTGGCGACTGCAACCTTTTCTTTAGGGTTAGGGTTCCCGTAAGGATATATACCCGGTGCCTCTCTAACTTATTTCCATATTAACAGGATCAGCCCCTCCTTTCCTCTTTTCTCTCAAAATGAGTCCATAAGTTACCCTTTTAACCCCAGCCATTTAAAATCTCTTCAATTGAAGTCCCATAAATTACCATTTAGTCCATGCCTTCATAAATACTTACAAATCTAATCCGGAACTTACACGTTTAGCCCCCGACTTCTAATATTGTAACAATTTACTCCTCGAGACCAACTCTTATTATAAAATTATTGATTTTAGGGCTACTATCCATTCATCAACTTTATCTATTTATTCATTTAATAAACGGGGTGTTACAACTCTCCCCCACTTAAATTGAATTTCGTCCTCGAAATCATTCCTTACCATCCCTTACACATCAAACCACCCAAGTAACATGGTCACTATCCTGGGCACACCCTAGCCTTCCCAGGGTAACCGTGACCATCCTTCGCAAGGCCCTAAATTCTGCAGATGAACGAATTCCTTGCAACAAGATCACATCTACTCCGTCTGAAATCTATTGTCTCGAGATGGTCTGAATCCCTGACAGACCACTCATACTAAATCATTATAGATGAGCCCTGCGGTGGTTGACTAAGCATTACTCAGCAATCTGCTACGCTTATCATACATGAGATCCTTAAATACCATTACTGCTGGAGACCCAAAACTGTCTGAAACATTGATCTGCCTAAAAACACTGAACTGCCTGAAACACTGACTGCCTGAAACTGTATGCTACCACATGGCTGCTTTCCAACATCTACCGAGACCTACCTGGTCTCAATTTTTTGCCAATCATCTGAAATACCGGGTTCCGGCCAGGCTGCGGAGCCAAAGGACTCCCACTTAGTCGCCTCACACGACTTCTGAACGAATTCCTTCTCTAGAACTAGTTGCCACTAGTTACCATGCCACTGAGGCTCTAATAACTTTCTGATCTAACTGATCGAGTCCATACATCGAATCCTGACGTCACCAAACCCAAGGCTAAAAGTGATTGCTACATGACCATTGGTAGCCTCATGTCATGAATGACCTTAAGCAGTCCCCTACTTCCTTGCTCTCATAGCTGTAGTGGCGCTTCTACAGCCTTATCACTGGCTTAACCAGGTCTAATCCGTCTAGGTAATTCCGAAGTCCAATCCGTGGATTTCCATATCCTCACTGCTACACCCGAACTGGTGGGTACTACTGCTCTTTCCGCGCCCTAACAACGCACTCACGCTATCTACCAACATAGTGAATGCTACGACTACACTCGTAGACTTACAACACTCTATCACTATCTGGCTGCTAGTGAATGCTACGGCTACTCCCGTAGACTTACAACACTCTAATACTATCTGGCTGCTAGTGAATGCTACGGCTACAACCGCAGACTTACAACACTCTAACACTATCTGGTTGCTAGTGAATGCTACGGCTACACCCGCAGACTTACAACACTCTAACACTATCTGGCTGCTAGTGAATGCTACGGCTATACCCGCAGACTTACAACACTCTCCATACTGGATCGAACACGCGCTTGACCTGCACTCAGCTGAACTCATGTCCTGACTGGAATCCCCAACTTGTTTCCCTAAGGCTTGCTAGTAAACATTACGGGAACGCGATCTCCTTATTGGCAAGTTTTTCCGAACTTCCATCTCACACTATCCTCAAACCATAGAGTCGCTTGGGCTGTCTTCCTTCCAAACAAGGATGCGAAACTTATCCCAGTCTCAAAACTGCTCCTACTTCTGAATCCTTTGATGATTCTCCCCCCACTTTGATTCAACTAACGTCTTACGACACACAATACTGGAAGGATTCTCAATCCTTCTTACCATTCTATGCCCAATCTGCTGAAAACCACGTTTACCATTGCTAGTGTTTTAATAATAGCCAGTCCAAAAGATCACACAACCTTCACGAACCCGAATAAATCTCTGGTAATAACCCGCTAGACCCAGGAAGCTCCGAATCTCAATTGGAGACCTCGGAATCTCCCACTGCATCACGACCTCTATCTTGGCCGGATCGACTAGAATATCCTTCTGATTGACAAGGTGCCCAAGAAATTGCACCTCGCGCAACCAGAACTCACATTTGGAGTACCTTGCAAAAGGTCTCTCCCTCCTCAAAGTCTCTAGCACCTCCCTCAGGTGCTTCTCGTGCTGCTCCTCAGTCTTGGAATAAGCCAAGATGATGCTATACTCTCCCAATCCCACAATTGTTGCATTGATTCTGGACCTGTAGGCCTCTCAAGAGCTGTTCTGAAAACTTGGGTCTCCTCCCGAGACCCTTTAATATAAACAACTGATCTGATTCCCTTTTCCAAATGTGCTCCAAGTCAATATCTCACTCTCGTTCTCTAGAAGTCATATCATTCAGGGTCTTGCACCCCGCGATACTCATGATCTCCCTGTTATCATTCTACAGTATGTTCTGATAACTTACCTTCTTCATTTCCTCATCTGCTGCATACTATGGTACCATATAAGCTCTTTCCCGAGACTTGGCAATGATCTCTGCCACACTCTCAGTCGCCTGGTAGAGATCTAACAACTCTTGCGCCAACTGCTGCGCCGCAATCGCCTGGGCACACTCTGCCCAAAATCTGATCTAAAAGTCATCCCATGGCATAGCATCAACCGCATCATCACTCAACTCACTACCAACCTCTTCCTATCAATCTCGTGCTCTATCCCTCAAGAGACAGGAAGTAAGTCAGATCTTGTCTCCTTTCGAGACAACGTCTGGTACGAAAAGTGTTGGTGACCTCTGCCAACCATCTGCTGCTAACAATGGGGTCCCTAACCCCCATGACAATCTGAAGCCTCACAAACTCTGAATTCCCGAAACATCAACGTACGGGTCTCTATCATGACTGCTATTTCAGTGCAGAATGCACTCGACCTCTCATCACAAATCTCTATAATGCCCTCCTTGATCACACTGAGGATCATAGGAGTCTGGTCAATGATACTGCGCATAATTCTCAGATGGAATGAACTCCCTCATCTGATCATCAATCTGCCCGGCTCCAGAGTCCGAGCCTGATCCCTCGTCGACACCAGAACTACCATCTGGTCTACCACGTAGCGTCACTATACTCGGCAACATACCATCACTAACACCACAATACTCATCCAAACTCGAGGGATCTCACACACTACAAGTTCCCTGGGTTCATCTCAGCCTTCCTTGATTCGAGTACGGATCCTCTGCTTTCAGTAGTACGGGCCCATACTACCTTCCACATCTATATGTACTTTCCTCAAGAACTGCCTTGACTCCACCAAGTCCCTTCTACTGCTACTGATCTCTGCTACGCTCTTCCTAGGCTTGCCCTAGGGAAATCTCCAACCCACTCTCCGTCATCAGTTGCGTAAGAAGTCCCTGCTTTCTTCCTCTAACTAGCTCGAAAATACTATTACATATCACTCAGACTAGATAATTCTTCGAATGAGAGATCCTAACCTATAACGGTTGGACTGAAACAAGAGCTGCGAAATAGGGCTAGACCTAACCTTCTTGAATTATTTAGTCCTTGCAATATGTAACTTAACATATTTGTTTACTAGATAGTGAAAGACAACTAGAACTCCTAAAAGCACAAAGCAAGCAGCATTCGGACATCGAGTGCACATAATCAAGCATATACTACTCAGGCTATCCTCCTGTCTAATCTGTACTAGCATGCAGTTCTCATAAAGCTGAAACACATATAGCAGGCACATAAGGCATCCTCCTAGATCCTTAGCCCTAATCTAGCATGCTGTTCCACTAAAACTGATAATCATAACATTAACTTGTATGGGTAAATTGGTAGTACTTACTTGAGCTTGGCTGATTGCATGCACCACACCCTTTTCTCTTTTTCAAAACACTTTTCTGTCACACCCCCCAAACCAAGGATGGCGGAAACGTCCGGGGGTGGAGGACTTCATGTATAGTATCACAACAACGAGTATAATAGTGCTCAAAGTAAATACAACCATCATAAATATAATTGAAAAGGTTACACCATAGTATATGTTTACATGTTTCAAAATCAATTACATTATGATGACAAAATGAACTGTTTGACGATTTAACGTCCCATCCTCAAAGTGCTGATGTTTTCCCGTTTCACTGATTTCCTGAGAATACAAGTAGTTTTGAAAAGTGTCAACATCTAAGTTGGTGAGTTCACAAGAGTTTTGTTTGAGGAAGAAACTGTTTTCCTTGTAAAAGCGATAGAGTATGATTTCCAGAAAATCCAATATTTTCTTAGTTAAGTGTGAAATGAATGCTCCTATGTTATGCGATAATGAACCCTAGAACGACCCGTAGATTCCTCCTATAATCGCCCAGCGTATATAAGCTATATAAAATTCAAGTTAAATAAACTGTTGAATGTAATGGGTCTGCCCTAGGTCCACAACCAAACAAGGAACAGGAGATAATGCGGGCCCACTAATTCTAAGTCGATTGTGACTAAATTCTTATATAACTCTAGCATACACACTTAGCAATTCTAGCTGAAATCTAACAATTCTAGATGAAATGTAGTTTTAACAGAAATATGTTTCCAAAGAAAATCCAATATTTTCCTTATAAAAGTTATGTAGTCCTAAATCCCAGGACCGAAAGTAAACAAGTATTTTTCCATACTTAAGGTAATTCATGCAAGTTTAAATCGACATAAACTTGTTTAGTTTGGAAGTAAAACCCTTTTTCAAAGTAGAAGTTTCCATGTAAACTTGAAAGATTGTTAACTACCTATGTGAGTCGCTATAACCATACTATGACGAGAAATAACTTGCACAACGTTTTTCAGACGTTAAGATACTATGACTCTTGTCACCCGCAGACCTGTCGGTCCGGCTGTAGCTAGCAGCGAGGTGTGGGGTGTCAATCCCAATATAGATCTATACACAATTATCACGCTCTCCCTACAAGAGACTCTGGTTATAACTTACAGGAATTGGGATCCCGTACTCGAACGTACGGGGAGAGAATTGCCTCACAACCTAAGTTAACTAGTTTACACATAGTTTGATATTAAAACCTCTTCCGTGAAGGAAGTAAAATCACCTTTTCTGAATCAATTAGTGATATGAAATCTTTAAACTAATACTATTATAGTTTATCACATAGTATATGAAAAACTCATTTGTTTTGAGAGTAAAACCTTTTTTTTCATGAAGTAAAAATCCATAAACTATGTTCATTGAAGTTTATTATATGTGTTCGAAATGAATGAGTAACCTTATCATGAATGACTAAATTTCAGTTTATGATGATAAACTAACAAGAAAATACATTCAATATTTAGAACTTATGGTTATACACTTTGCTCAACATACTACAAAGTGTTATGAAAGTTGTAAGTTGTTAACTAGTTTTTAATCTTTCTACACTGTTTTAGAAAAATTATAGAAAAATCATACGAAGTCGAAAACTAAATCCGTAATTTCTGAGAGTTCACAAAATGTGTCTAGTTTATTCATAATTTTTATTATGATTTTTAGAAGTCTTTAACTTGTGTTAAAATGTTCATATTCACAGACTGGTCCGAATTCGTTTCTGAAATGATAGGCAGTTTTGTAAAAATCACCATAAATCGTAGAAAAATCGTATGGAGATGTGAGAGTAGTCATTTTAAAGGTATGAACCTGAACTATTTGCATATTAAACAGTTTTGAAAGATATTAAGTTTAAGATAGTCAAAACAGTCCGTGAATAAGACTCAACTTTTCTGATGAAAGCTGTTGTTTGAGTTTAGTTGTGTTCTTGGTGTTTTAGCTTGTATTCCCCCCTGAAAACTGAAGAAAACATGAAAATGTAGGGGTATGAACTCACCTTGAGTGATTTCAGTAGATGGATGATGGAGAAAAGAAGTGTTCAACTCAAGAACACTTGGGAGATGCTTGAAGATTTGAAGATCTAACAACAAATATGACGATATTGGTGTAAGCAATCTATGATTTGGATGAAGGATAGTAGAATATCTAAGTGTAGGAGGAAGATACTTACCAAATGTAGAAGAAAAGCTTGGAGAATAGCCTTGAATCTCGAAATCTAGAGAGAGGAAGTGAGAGAGAATGAAGTTTGTCACTTGGAGGAAAATGAGAGTAATGTGAGGAGAGAGGAAGGTTTTCCAGCTCTTGACCAAGTGTGTGGCTGAAAAATGGTGGGAAAAGTACTATGGAATGACTAGGTATGGTGGAAGGACAAGGGGTTGTACTATGAAGGTATGGGGAGGTTGCTTGTGTCCTTGTCCAAAGGATAAGTCAACACTCCACCTAAATATCTCACTAAATATATTTTGTTCTTAGTCGATGATTTTCCCCAAAATATATTCAAAATATGAATATTTAGGGTTTATTATGTTAAAATACGAGTTTGGGTGAAAATCCTGCGTTAAAATCACGAAAAACGGGCTTAAAACGCTAAAAATATTGAAAACCAGGTACGAATTGCTGAAATCCGAACTTCAGGGCCGAAGGTGCGCAGGTTCGGCTCCTTAGGAGCATAGAACCGAAGGTGAGGCTCGGTTGTGCATGGGAACCGAGAGGTCTCGCAGGCTGCTCATCAGGAGGGACCGAAGGTCATGATCTCGGACCGAAGGTAGTCCTCTCGGACCGAAGGTGGGAAGAGGTGAGCCGAAAGTCAGGTCTCGGTTTAGCATGATCAGGGGACCGAAATAGACAGAGCGCTCGGTCCATTTCGGTTGAGAGGGTTTTGGTTCTCATGAGGTTCGGCTCTAAGAGGAGTTCGGTTCCTAAGAGGAGTTTCGGCTCCTAAGAGAGGTTTCGGCTCCTTAGGGCTGTTTTTCGCGTAGACTTTCGTTTTCGAGCGGTTTTCGACTAAGTTAAGGGTCGGGATGCCCCGAGTGATTATAAGAAGTTGAGAGAGATTTTGAGAGAGATTTGGGAGAGATTTGACATACTTGGAGAGATTTGACATACAGAGAGAGATTTGGGAGAAATTTCACATTTTTGGAGAGATTTCACATACTTGGAGAGATTCCTCATACAGAGAGAGATTTGAGAGAGATTTCACATTCTTGGAGAGATTTCTCATACAGAGAGAGATTTGGGAGAGATTTCACATACTTGGAGAGATTCCTCATACAGAGAGAGATTTTGGAGAGATTTCACATACTTGGAGAGATTTCTCATACAAAGAGAGATTTGGGAGAGATTTCACATACTTGGAGAGATTTGGGAGAGATTTCACATTCTTGGAGAGATTTCTCATACAGAGAGAGATTTGGGAGAGATTTCATATACTTGGAGAGATTTGGGAGAGATTTCACATTCTTGGAGAGATTTCTCCTACTTAGAGAGTTTTGGGAGAGTTAGAGTGAAAGAGATTGGGAGAGACTTCTTTTGTGACCTTTTTGAGTGTTTGGCTTCGCAACGCAAGGTTTGTACATCCCGTTAAGTCTCGTTATGATTGTTATATGCCCCTGAGGGTTAAGGAATAATGTTTTATCGAGTAGTTTCATCACTTGCCCTGATTAGGGTTTAGAATTTCCGAACACGTGAAAACTCTAAGTGATACTCTGTATTAAGATTGCGAGTTGTTTAATAAGAAACATAATGGAAACCCTAATGTACAAGGGTTAGATGAGTTGACCGGTTTGACTCGTTGACTTTAGTTGAATTTTACTTGGCCAAAAATTGATGGTTTTCACATTTTCTCTTTCTAAAAACTCTTTTCGCTTTTCTAAAACTCTTTTCTTTTAAAAAACTTTATACCACTTCCTTAGTTTGAGTTCAGACACACCCAAAAGTGTTCCAGAATCCTTCAAACCAAGGCTCTGATACCAACTTGAAACATCCCAAAAAAACACAGTCTGAAAATTTCGTTTTAAATTAGTAATAAAACCATAGTCATCATACGTCATAGAAAAATCATAACAATGTATCTCAAAATAATATAACAACTGTCATGTATATCAGAGTATAAACATCCCAGGCTGAACAGATGGTGTGTGCACTGCAATCTTCCCGAGCTCCTCTTTTGAAAACCGAGTACCTGAAACCAAAACTGAAAACCGTAAGCACGAAGCTTAGTGAGTCTCCCCAATATACCACATACCATCTACACATAGCATGCAACTAGGATATACGGGCCTCGCCCACACTCGTGGAGATACGGGCCTCGCCCACACTCCGCTAACTGGGAGATACGGGCCCCGCCCACACTCCGCTATCTAGGAGATACGGGCCCCGCCCACGCTCCACTGTCTAGGAGATACGGGCCTCGCCCACACTCCACTATCTATGAGGTACGGGCCTCGCCCATGCTTAGCTACTTCAAGATACGGGCCCCGCCCACACTCGACTACTGTGAGATACGGGCCCCGCCCACGCTCAACTGCTATGCCAAAACATACAAGTATCACACAAACAACATGCATAACTAATCTATTGTTCCGTCATATATCATAATCAAGTACGGATATGAGATACGGGCCCCGCCCACACTCGACTAATAAGGGATACGGGCCCCGCCCACACTCAACTACTATGAGATATGGGCCCCGTCCACACTCATTAGTCATGAAAATACATACAAGCTCTAAACGAACAACAAACAACAAATATCACTAGCATATAAATATATACCATATCAGCTATCTATGAGATACGGGCCTCGCCCACACTCAGCTACTATAAGATTCGGGACCCGCCCACACTCGCATTCCTAACAACATATACAAGCATCACACAGACAACAAGTATAGCAATCCAATAATCTGACTGATATCTATACTCATATAATAATGAGATACGGGCCCCGCCCACACTCGGCTACTATCACATCTCATATACGGGCCAACCTTGGTGCCTTAGACCCGTTCCTACTGGAAGAGGACTCACCTCACATGTTGAAGTCCCGCTGACAAAACCATAGCTGCTGGATGACAGATTCCCGATCTGTCAATATCAAAACAACACCCAATTAATAATTGGGTTCCAACTCATAGTCATAAGTCCATGCTTGGGTAAGAGACTACCTTACCACGATCTTAGCTTGACTCAAGCCCAAGGCCCAATCCAAAGGCCCAAAGGTCTAATAATGGACCAAAGCCCAACTATGGCCCAATTTTCCAAATTGGGCCCAACCTCTACATGGTCTTGACTTAAGGCCCAATTGTTCTGTCCAATCCAACATGTCTCATTCTAAGGGCCCAATATCATACAACCATCTAGGCCCAAACAATGACCCATCTATGGCCCAATTTTCTAAATTGGGCCCAATCCTTCATATGAGCCTTACCCTAAAGCCCAACTACTTACTCTAGTCCATTTGATTATTATTGAATGGCCCATTAATAAACCAATTACGAAAACCCAATCGAAAGGCCCAACTCAAGGCCCAAGTGAAACTAGGGTTTCACATAAAATGACGATTAAGGTTAAGTGTTTCTTACTTAACCTGTAACGCCCCGATTCCAGGTATGGATTTAAATAAAAGGTTAATTGGTTTAATGTCCTACTCGACGAGTTGGTTGCCCTACTCGTCGAGTAGCAGCGGGGTTGGAACGCGTGTTTAGTGACCTACTCGACGAGTCCACTAAGGGACTCGACGAGTAGGAGCTGGCAGATGAAACCCTAAATCTCGGGATTTTGCACCCTATTTAAGGAATGATAAGCCTCCTATGGCCTCTTTACAGTCTTTGAGAGCTCAGAGAAACCCTAATTCGTGTGGTACTCTTCTTGGTGTTATTTAAGCCTTGGAAAGAAGGTTGGCTAGGAGGGAAAAGCTTGAAGAGCAAAGGAGTTGAAGCAAGGAAGGTGTGGGAAGCAGAACTTACCTCAGCTAACATCTTCTGGAGGTATCAAGTGTTGAGTTATGAGCATTCTAACACTCCTAAGTGTACATGCAACCCTAAATACCTTGGATCTATGTTTTCTCTATTATACATACAATTATGAACATCCAAGGTATTATCCTAATCTAGCATACAAAATAATAAATATAACAAGATAGAATACATACCTCTTTGATGTAGAATGTCTTCATGAAGCTTGAGTGCCTAGTGCCCCAAGTGTGACACCTCAAATGGTTCACACAACACCAAATACACTTGGAGTAACTTGAGAGAAACTTGAACACTCCTTGAAATCGTCTAGCCCTCACACTCACACATTAGTGCACAATTTCTTGAGCCATGGGATTCTTTTATATGGTGGCTATTAGGGTTACACCATGTAACTCATAACTTTACCTATTCCTTATGCTCCATGGATTTTAACCTCCATGGAGTATCCATGGGTCACCCCATGGACTTAGTCCAACATAAGGAATCTTGGATCACAACCCCACATATATAAGAATGAATGATTTACACAATCAACCCATATATTTAATTAGTCTCCTTTTGATCACTTAATTAATTCCAAATTAATTCTTGATCAATACTAATTAAATAACCTTATTAATATATTAGAACTTATAATATATTAACCAACCTTAAGTGTTATTTCTCTCATTATAGTCTATCCAAATGCATGATGCCATGCAACCCAAATGGACCATGCCGGGTCGGGTCAAGTCTTACCAATTATAGTTATGGACTTAGACATTAATCCAACAGTCTCCCACTTGGATAAGTCTAAAACTATTATTGCGTATGACTTCAGGAACCGATCAGCAATCGTAGCTCTCAAAAGCTTCTGTCGAACTCTGACCTTGTCGATGAACTCTGACCTTTATCAATGACTTGTCCATTAGATAAGGGATCATATATTCCTCCATTCTAGATATCATATGGACTGAGACATGGATTATCAATCATTCTCTCTGTCCATTTGTTGTTTCCCGATTTCCGATTCATGATGACTGACTGATTGAACAAATCAAATCAGTCCTGGCTTGGCCAAGCACTCACATGTATCATCTTTAAATCATCGAGGGGCCCACAGATATCGCTTTTATCCCGAAAGTAAAAGGAATGGATAAACTTCGACTCATATGGCTTGTTCTACTACTTGTTGAATCATACACAAAGGCACGTTTTATAACATCGAGTTACCAATGCGTTTTCGTGCAATCAATGTATAACCAACTCATAGTAACAACTCATATCTCTAGGTTTGAAGAATATAAGATATTATCGTCTCATGATCACTCGTGATAAAATCCATGAAGTGATTCAAATGAGCGCGGGTTGAATCCAATACGCAGAACTTATGAGCACTCATGAGTGTTGTAGCACCACTTTGTCCACCAACTTGGACCTCTACAAACCAACCCATGACAGTCTTGATTCATATCTACTTCCAACATATGACCGACTGTGAATGGTTTGAATAAGTTAATCATTCAGGAAGAGCGACTTAGTTATTCTGGAAGTCAAAACATGCAAAGTGAAACACAAGAATAAATGAATCAAATATGGTATCAAACCCTACGAATATAAATAAACACTTTTATTTATCACCATACTGATTACTCATTATTCATTGTTTCGGTTTTATCAACTTTATACTTGAATTTAAAACAATAGTTGTCCCATGCTCCAAGCATGTACACTATGTTTTCTAAACACTAGTCATGCCATACACCAAGTATGCATATTATGTTTGTCTATGATCTTTACTTTGTAAAATAGATCAATTGAACATCACTCCAATGATCCTCTTTTCACAGTCCCAAATCCTTACTGCAAATGCAAGAATTCCAAATTCATGTCATTTACTGAAATCTGTTAGATTCTAAACTTATATGCATTGATCCTCTTAATGATTATGCACGAAGTCATAAAGACTTGACAACAATCATTACAGAGCATTCCAAAGGAGATCAGCTCCTTGGAAACATCCTTCTTTCATTAAGTTTCCTAATCTTACACAGATTGAATAATTTCTAACTTTGAAACATTTCCATATTCCATTTTGACTATCACTTCTGAACAAGAGTTGCCTCCTTACAGATTATGTCAATATGGTCCTTCCAGAATTAACATTATACTTCCAACTGTCCATGAGCAACCAATCTTTGGTAAACCTTAGATTGTCCTCGACAATTGCTTAATCATTTTAGTCATATCCAATTCTAGACCTTTTCCCTTCATAATGCCACAGGCATTTGGAAAATTTTAGAAAGGATGAATATAGCACATGTAATCGATCCTATATCCGAAGCATATGGGACACGATTCATGATGTCTCACATAAAGACTAAACCAGTCTTTTGTTATAATATTTCCATTTCAATTTGCCAAGTTCTCAAAATTCAGATTATGAAAAGGGATGCCGTAATCATAATCGAATTTTAAAACGCAAATAATGGACCCATATATAGAATTTCCTTATGTTGAGCCATTCCAACATGAAATTCATATATATATATCCTTGATTAAATACGATTAAAATCTCAATCTAAGCTTTTAGAATTGAAATAAAGTATAATTTCCTCTCCCTTAATTATAGCAAAACAACTTTTTCAACCCCTGTAACTTCACGAATTGAAACTTTTGTTTTCTATAATTAACATTGCTAACTTGCAACCTTTGTCATAATTATCATGCTCCCACTAACATGATGATTATTAGCATAACACTTATGCTCCCACTAGCTTTGACATGTACTCAGAAATCAGCTGACTTTCTTACCAAAGTTCAGATTTCTGATACTAGATTTTTTGATAAAACTTTATCAAAATCATACACCTCTCTTAGATAGCTCACATGTGTGTCTAAACAATTTTAGAACTATGAAAAGGGATGCCGTAATCATAGTCTCAATTGTTTAGACCTTTGCCACTTCTCACAAGTCCATGTTAGTGTGCCGGTAAACCACACACGCTCCACTAACGACTTTGAGAATGCAAATATCACAATTGCTATCTAGCTAAAATCTACTTAGTGAAAGTGTTTCCTCACCATCATTTTCATGAATCGGGGAGAAACCTTATGACACTTAGATTTAATAGTGTATGTGTTCTTATCCATGTGAATTTGTCAAAACCATAATCACAAGACAAGGTTAGTGACAAATCCAAACGCATATTGATTAAACTTGTGCAATCTTAAATTCTTGCCATTTGGCAGCTCAGGTGCCTGCCATTGCTTCCAAGTAGTTGTGCAACCAATTGAGAACTCTCAGAACTCCTATGCAAAGCCAACTTGAATAGGCACAAAAATTTCAACACGATAGGTTATAAACCTTAAGTCGTGTGCTAGTTAAGGACTTTAGGTTTTATTCTTGATTAAGTCTTGAAACTTTCAAGAGCTTTAAGACTCCCACTGTCCTCTTGACATATAAGACTCCCTTATCAAATATTCAAGAGATAGTGCAGATTCTTTATCAAGACTAACACTTTACACAATTGGCCTAAGTTGGTCTCTGTTTTATCCAAAACATCACAACTTACCAATTTCAAATGTACAAGAGTAGATAACCTTTTACTCTTACATTTGACTAGTGTTAACAAACCCTTTTTAAGATATGTCACTCAAGTTACAATCTTGGAGTATGACTCTAAGAATTGTTTTGGAACGAAGTATGACTCATCTTTTTGATTTAACCATTTCAACAATTCATGACTCCTCTTCTTAGTCATAAGAATGCACTAAGATGACTTTAGAGGACCAATTGTGATATGGTATCTTAATCATTAAGATGATCATAAACATGATACTAAAGTACTCTCTCATCTTTTCAGATTTGAGAAACTTTTATCTTTCTGCCATACTTTGATTCTTCTTATTCGTTCTGTCTCACATTGAAACTTCTCCAATGCTACAGACTTATACTTAAACTTATAAGTATAACCATATTTACTGAACTTAAGTAAATCATGACGAATAGTCTTCTTGATCTTTTGTGGTGGACTTGACCAGTGCACAAGAATGCGTACTCGATCCCTTAGTCCTTTCCTTATTCACATAAGGAATTAGTCTTAATTTTCCAAGCTGAAAGTTCTCATTCATCATACTATACAACTTGCATGATTCCAAGTTTCGGTCCAATTGAACCTTGGGTGATGAGAATCTTTCCTTATTTGGTAATATTAGACACTACCACAACCGAAAGAATCAAATCCATTTTTCCAATATTGCTATCAATGGAATCTTATAAGCAACAACTTTTCACAAATGCCATTGTAAGGATACTTAAAATAAATAAAATCAAAACCTTTTTCTTTTATTTTAAAACTTTGCAGAAAAACTTATCCTTACAATCCATATGAAAACCTTGTTGTTATCTATTCCCAAGCAATATAAATATCATAACTCTTAAGTAATAGCCCAAAATTCTGATCATCGAACCATGCGATTAAAATCCATCTTCGCGATCAGAATCAGCATGTACTTAATAGAGTTAGACAATGGACTTTACCTGAAGTAGAGCCAAACTTATTGACTTTAACATCCTTAGGTAAATTTAGCAGCTTCGTAACCAATGCCCCTTCCTTTGGCAATAGTTACCTATGGACCCTTGATAATGGGACTATCTCAGACTTCGCCTCTCTCTTTACCATTGGGTCAACCGAGTTGACTATGGCCGATCCCTTTCCATTGGGAAGAGAGAGCTTTACTGGATATCCAATGTCATCATTGTCAATGTCCATAGCGTTTTAGGAAGTTGATCTTAGCAAATAGATAAGATCATTAAGGGTCTTGTCTTAGTCTGTTTCATAGGATTCCCAAAAGAACTCATTATGTGACTTAGAAAGTAGTTGAGCCACCAACTTTCTCAAGACTTTGACACCCAACTCTCCCGGCTTGTCAATATGTGCCTACATCTCCAAGATGTGATCACACCTAGACCTTGTCTTGCCAATAGGGCTTGAGTGACCTTAAACTTTTTAGGAACTTGTGGGTTAGGGAGAATAATTGGAGGAGGTGAAAGAAGTATGATATCCATGGGACATCATCTTCATTTAGGAAAGCTTGTTTCAAGAGATTTGGGAAGATCATAAATGTCTAGACCAGACATCTTTTTGGGAGATATTCAAGATAGTTGATTTAAAGTCCTTAATATGACACCCAATATGAAATATTAAGGCTAGGACCCAACAAACTATTTTATAACTTAGAAGAGGGATGCCGTAATCCAAGCTATAAAATATTTGAAGGTAGGTGAATGACGATTCACCAATTTCCACCATGAAAAATGAAATAATTTATTAGGTTTTAATTGGATTTGAAAGTCCTAGATCTTTGAGATTCATTGAACTGTTCAAAGGCATGTTTCAATCTCGAGTGTGCCCTTCAGGTTTTGTGACTGGGATGCCGAGGATCACAAAACAAGGTGTGAATAACCATGCAAATATACTTGGTACCCTTAATATTTACCCCTTAATCAGTGTGCCGGTTGACCACACACGCTCCACCGATACTATGATAAATATTAAGTTACCCTTTGCCTACCTTGTTAAGTCCAGGTTAGTGTGCCGGTTAACCACACACGCTCTACTAACGACTTAACCAAGTGCAAAGTGTAATTTCATGGGTTAGCACCAAATTCACATTTTCCTAAGTAACTAAGATTGGGTATTAATAAGAGTTTAGTTGCTTAGTATTTATCATTAATACTTTTAATGAAAGGAGAATTATAGTCCTTGTCCTACCCGTTCGGCTAACGACCCTCCACCAGTCAAGGAAGCGGTGGGTGAGAGTGGACACCCATTAAACTGCCATTTTATAGGCAGTAACCTTATACCCCCCTTATAGACCGGCTTCGTGAATGAGGCCTACTAACGGTAAGACTGACTTTACTCTTATACATATATATAAATATTATTAACTTATAATATTATAAAGTATAAGGGTTGAATTTTAACTTTTAAAATTCTAAGGGCTAACTTGGAATTAAAGTATCCATAAGTGAAAACTTTTCAAATTCCAAAACTTGAGGGCAAGTTTTGAAACTATTCAAAACTAATTAATTCCATAACTTATGAGTTTAAAGTAGTTTTAATTAAAAAAAAAAAACTCTTCAAGTTCCATATCTTGAGGACAAGTTATGGAAGACTTTAAACTAATTAATAAAAAAAATAACTTTTTTTATTGTAACTTATGGAAGTAATTAAGGTTACATTTTTTTTTAATTTAATGAAGAGACTCTTGAACCTCCATAACTTGAGGACAAGTTATGGAGTCATAAAACCATTTAATGAGGACAAGACTCTTCATTTTTGTAACCATTGCCAACTTTTTATGAGTTTTATGAAACTTAAATGTGACTTTTCATATAACTTGAGGACAAGTTACAAAAACACATTTTAGAATCAACTCTTAGATTAAAATGGATTGAAAACACATAATCAATTAACTTTTCTATTAATCTAATAAACTCATATGAACAAAGATAATTCACATCAAATTTTTTTCAAGTAATTAGCATAAACATACACTAATACAAATCTTGAAATTATGACAATTATCTTAGAAATTGGATTAGCATGAACATTACCACATCAAAAACAAGTTTATAAGTCCAAAAACATCTTAGGGTAATGTTCCTAGTCCAATTCCAGCCAAAACAATCGAATATATGCATCCAACTCGATTTTTCAGCTACTTTTGCAAGTATAACAAGAAAACAAGCCTAGGCTCTGATACCACTGTTGAGTTATGAGCATTCTAACACTCCTAAGTGTACATGTAACCCTAAATACCTTGGATCTATGTTTTCTCTATTATACATACAATTATGAACATCCAAGGTATTATCCTAATCTAGCATACAAAATAATAAATATAACAAGATAGAATACATACCTCTTTGATGTAGAATGTATTCATGAAGCTTGAGTGCCTAGTGCCCCAAGTGTGACACCTCAAATGGTTCACACAACACCAAATACACTTGGAGTAACTTATGAGAGAAACTTGAACACTCCTTGAAATCGTCTAGCCCTCACACTCACACATTAGTGCACAATTTCTTGAGCCATGGGATTCTTTTATATGGTGGCTATTAGGGTTACACCATGTAACTCATAAATTTACCCATTCCTTATGCTACATGGATTTTAACCTCCATGGAGTATCCATGGGTCACCCCATGGACTTAGTCCAACATAAGGAATCTTGGATCACAAGCCCACATATATAAGAATGAATGATTTACACAATCAACCCATATATTTAATTAGTCTCCTTTTGATCACTTAATTAATTCCAAATTAATTCTTGATCAATACTAATTAAATAACCTTATTAATATATTAGAACTTATAATATATTAACCAACCTTAAGTGTTATTTCTCTCATTATAGTCTATCCAAATGCATGATGCCATGCAACCCAAATGAACCATGTCGGGTCGGGTCAAGTCTTACTAATTATAGTTATGGACTTAGACATTAATCCAACATCAAGTTGCAATCTTTACTTCCCTTTCCTTCTAGATCTCTTTTCCTTTGGATGATTTTTAGGGTTTTATGGATTTTGAGTTGATATGGGGAGCTATGGGCTAGATCTGAAGTTGTAACTTCAGATCTGGACCCTTCCTAAGTCCTAGAGTCATAAAGTTACGGGTTTGGGGGTGATTGAGATCCTCCTTGTGCATGAAACCCCATTAAGAGCTTAGAATTGCCATTAAGAGCCTTTTTAGCCATGCATACACGTAAAGTTTGCAACTTTACGTGATAAACATACCCTAGAAGCTTGGATATGTAATCTGGAACCTTGCCATGGCTTAAAAAGCGTTTGCATGGATGAAGGTCTGCAAGGACTCGGCGAGTTGGATGAACAACTCGGCGAGCCCGTTGAAGATGGCCATGAACTCGACGAGTTGGATGAACAACTCGACGAGTTGGATGAACAACTCGGCGAGTCCGTTGAAGATTGCCTTGAACTCGGCGAGTCGTTCGAAGACTCGGCGAGTCGGCTAGGGTTTCTCCCAATTCTTGGACACGTATGAACTCGGCGAGTTAAAGGGGAACTCGATGAGCCAATCAAGGATTTAACGACTTCTCGAGTTCAGGAAGGACTCGACGAGTCGAGTCAACATGGACTGTTGACTTTGACTGTGGACTTTGACTTGGACCAAGGGTTGACCAGTTGACTTCTGAGGGTATTCTGGTAATTTGGAGATTTATGAAAATGGGTTTTATTGTAACTATAGGTGGTGGAGTTCGTGTTGGTGATCCGGGAGTTGAGCTTTCTAGTTTCAGACGACAGTTGCAAGGTGAGTTATCCTCACTATACTAAGGGGTCTAAGGCACTAAGGCCGGCCCATTGGATATGTTATCCTAGCATTGTTAGATGTTGAGTATGAGTTAGTGTTGCATGCTAGTGGTTATGCCAGTTAGGTAGACCTGTAGGACTACCTGTGATGTTATATGATTATCGCATGCTCAGTGGTTATGTTGTATGTTATATGTTATGTGGGATGGGTTGAGGTTGTACTGCTCCGTGCGGTAGCCAACAAACCCTAGGAGCATTCCAGTTACGGGCTAAGGGAGACTTGTATTGTGGGCTCGGGAGCATTCCAGTTACGGGCTAAGGGAGACTCGTATTGTGGGCTCGATGGCAAGCCAGATGTGAGCTGTGGGCCCGTAAGGCAATCCAGACTCACACTGTGGGCCCAGGGGTAATCCAGTCTGTAAGGCTGTGGACCCATTACATGCTGTTCAGTTTGTTATGATATGGTTATGTGGACTGTATGTGTAACGGTATTTTGGGGGTAACTCACTAAGCTTTCGGGCTTACAGTTTCAGTTTATTGTTTCAGGTACATCAGGGGATCGCGGCAAGGCGAAGGCATGATCGTACAACTCCTCATATTATGTTTATGTTTCTGGGAATACTCTGATAAATAATATTTTGAAAACAAAGTTGTAATGTTTTGATGAACTTGACATGTTTTAAAAGTTTAAATTGGTTTGAAATTTTTGGGTGTTACAAGTTGGTATCAGAACCTTGGTTTGAGTGAATTGGAGGAACATGCGTGTAACTCTAGTCTCAAATCAAGGAAAGGATTTTCAAAACGATTTTTCAAAAAGGTTTTCAAAATAAGTAAAGGAGGATGCAGGGTGTACGATCAGCCGAAGCCAATAAGTAGACCCCAAAATACCATACAAGTTATTTGATATTATGTGATATGTTAGAACAGCATGCTAGTAATAAGATAGGGATCCTCAGGACTCGTATGATAGAATTGCCTGATCTTTGATGCCTTATCTTAGGTAGAGTACCTCAATTGATTGTTTGTGACTCTTTCACGTGTGAACTAACTATTGGGTGAATACTCTAATTCACATGCTACATGGGTTAAATGGTCTTAGGGTAAGGGATTTGGTCCTGCTGCGCAGCTCTTGTCTGAGTCCAACCGTTGTGGGGTTAGATCTTTTAGTCTAAGATTGTTTAAGTCGTGTGGTATGTGATTGTATTCATGCAATAGTTAACTGGCACCAATGAAGGGTCGTGTGGCAGTTGGTAGATGGGTGGGTAGTGAGAGGCCGGGAGGCCAGTTATGAGATATTTAGCATTCCTCTAGGAGTGAGGATTTATCGCTCGCTATGTTGTGTATTCAGTTAGGGCATTGTGATGATGCTTGAGACAAATATGGGTAGGTGTGGAAGGTAGTATGGGCCCGTACTACTGAAAGCACAGGACCCATACGCGTGTCAAGTAAGTCACAATCCCTAGGGTTAGTAGGGAGTTGGCTCCCAGTGATTTATATGGGTTATCTGATATCTTGTGGTATGTTTCAGAATGGTGATGACGAGGCGCTATGTGGCTGGATCCGGTTCGGGATCAGGATCAGGGGACAGAGGCCAAGAGGGGCCGACAGCACCCGAGCCGGTGGTGCAGATGGGTACAGAGGAGTTGGATGCCAGGATTCGAGGGATCCTGCATGATGAGGTTGCTGCTGCATTCCGGGCTCAGTTACCGGAGATGTTCGGGTCGATTAAGACCGCCATGGTGGATTATTTTGATGAGCGCTATGCAGCCCTTGCAGAGACAGCCGCCGCAGCAGCTGCATCAGCTGTATCAGCGGCAGGAGGAGGAGTTGGTAGAGGTTTTCAGTACAGGGACTTCGATAACACGAAGCCCCCTACTTTTGATGGGACGCAGGATCCCATCAAGGCTATGAGATGGATTTCAGACGTGGAGGGGTGTTTCTTCACCTGCTCGTGTCCTGCTGACCAGAAGGTCAGGTGTGCTCTGAACCTGCTTAGGTCTGGGGCCAAGGACTGGTGGAGACTTGCGATTGGGTCGTACACTGATGATCAGAGAGCTGCTGTTACTTGGGAGCAGTTCAGGGATTTATTCCGCGCCCGTTACATTCCACGGGTTGAGCGGGAGCGATTGGCACAGGAGTTTTTGAGCTTGAGACAGGATGGGGAGTCGGTGACGGAGATCACCCGGATGTTCACTGAGAGGGCGATGTTTTGCCCGGAGTTTGCTTCAGAGCAGGCTCAGATGACCCGTTATCTGAGCATGCTCAAGACGGATATCCGTCAGTTTGTGTCTACCCAGCGATGTGATACTCTTCTAGAGTTGCAGGAGGCCGCCAGATGGCGTGAGTTGGAGATTGAGCAGCAGTTGAGAGAACAGTGGCAGGCCCCGGCACATTCTCAGCCGGCGCCGAAGCGGTCAAAGACCGCTGATACTAGGACCAGGGGTCAACAGAGCCGCACTTGTGGGAAGTGTGGCAAGGGTCATTCTGGTGTTTGTCGAGCCAACAGTGGGTGCCACAGGTGTGGCAAGGAGGGGCACTATGCGAAGGATTGTCGCCAGGCCGTTCTGATACCGAGTATGAGGTTATGTTACCATTGTGATCAGGTTGGCCATTTGAAGGCCAACTGCCCGTTACTCGCCGCCAAACCGGCGCAGGCTCCAGCGCCGGCTATTTTGAGGATCACGGATGGGAGACCAGTCAGGGCAGAGCCTTCGAAGGCTCAGGGTCGTGCCTTCCAGCTTACAGCGGAGGAGGCCAGAGCAGCACCAGATGTGGTTGCTGGTATGTTTCTATCCTTTATCTCGTTTCCTATATCTGATGTATGCTTATCTGTTGTACTTGTGGTTAGGTACGTTTTTAGTGAACTCCTTGCCTGCTTTGGTCTTATTTGACTCGGGGGCGAGTCGGTCCTTCGTGTCTCAGTCGTTTAGTAGGGAGTTTAGTGTGTTTGTGGGCGAGCTAGAGTGTCCGTTGCGAGTGTCTATCGCCAACGAGCATAGGGTTTCTGCTTCGTCAGTTTATAGAGGGTGTGACTTGGAAATTTTCGGGGTATCCTTTCCGATAGATTTGATTCCGATCCCCATGGGGGAGGTGTGCGTGATTGTGGGCATGGATTGGCTCAGTCGGTTCGGTGCTATGATTGATTGCGAGGGCCAGCGAGTGGTAGTTCGAACCCCAAGAGGGGGAGAACTGATTGTATATGGCGAGGGCACCAGAGTAGGATCGGGGTTTTGTTCAGCTGCCAGGACTCGACAGTACATTCAGCACGCGTGCGCGTGTTATCTAGCGTATGTGGTAGATACGCGAGTCAGGGATCAGATTCCGGCTTCCGATGTACTGGTGGTTAGGGAGTTCGCAGATGTGTTCCCAGAGGAGTTACCAGGGATACCTCCGGAGAGGAAGGTCGAGTTCAGGATCGACCTGGTGCCAGGTGCGGCCCCTATCGCTAAGGCGCCGTATCGATTGGCACCACCAGAGATGCAGGAACTGTCATCACAGTTACAGGAACTACTGGGCAAGCAGTTCATTCGACCTAGCAGTTCTCCATGGGGAGCATCGATACTTTTTGTCCGGAAGAAGGACGGTTCGCACCGGATGTGTATTGATTACCGGGAGTTGAATAAGTTGACGGTGAAGAACCGTTACCCACTCCCGAGGATAGACGATCTCTTCGATCAGTTACAGGGCGCATCTTGGTTTTCCAAGATAGATTTGAGGTCTGGGTATCATCAGGTCAGGGTCAGAGAGGAGGACGTGGAGAAGACCGCGTTCCGAACTCGTTATGGACATTACGAGTTTGTGGTGATGCCATTTGGGCTCACCAACGCGCCAGCGGTGTTCATGGACCTGATGAATCGGGTCTGCAGACCGATGCTTAATCGCTCGGTCATAGTGTTTATAGATGATATCTTGGTGTATTCCAAGACCCGAGAGCAGCACGAGGAGCATCTGCGAGAGCTGTTGGGAGTTCTGAGACGAGAACGGCTGTACGCCAAGTTCTCGAAGTGTGAGTTTTGGCTACGAGAGGTCCAGTTCCTCAGACATCTCGTTAACCAGGAGGGGATTTTGGTCGATCCGGCCAAAATCGAGGCGGTTATGCAGTGGGAGATTCCGAAATCCCCCTCAGATATTAGGAGCTTTTTGGGATTGGCAGGGTACTACCGGAGATTCATACGGAATTTCTCAAAGATTGCAGTACCCCTCACTCGTTTGACGAGGAAGGGAGTGGATTTCCGGTGGGGTCCGGAGCAGCAGAGGGCGTTTGAGACCCTCCGTCAGCGATTGTGTGAGGCACCAGTATTGACGCTCCCGGAGGGAGTTGAGGATTTTGTGGTGTTCTGTGATGCATCCATCACAGGTTTAGGGGCGGTCCTCATGCAGAGAGGAGGAGTGATAGCCTACGCATCGTGGCAGCTGAAGCCGCATGAGACGAGATACCCTACGCATGACTTAGAGCTGGGGGCGGTGGTGTTCGCCCTCAAGATATGGAGACATTACCTCTATGGGGTCCGCTGTACCATTTACACGGATCACAAGAGCTTGAGACATATCATGGATCAGCCGAACCTGAACATGAGGCAGCGCTGGTGGCTGGATGTAGTCAAGGACTACGATTGTGAGATCCTTTACCACCCCGGAAAAGCGAATGTGGTAGTGGATGCTTTGAGCCGCAAGTCAGCTGGGTCTTCCACCCCCGCGGTATGTATGAGGATAGCGGAGGATTCTCCACTTGTGAGTTTGATCAGGGATGCCCAGGTAGAGGGCATGCGACCGGAGAATTGGAAGCTGGAGAGAATCAAGGGTGAGAATACCCGATTCATACAGGATAGTCGGGGACTATTGACCCGATGCGGTCGGGTTTGGGTTCCGATGTCGGGTGGGGTTAGGCAGACGGTTATGGAGGAGGCTCATAAGTCTCATTTCTCTATTCACCCGGGGGCCACCAAGATGTACCGGGATTTGAGTTTGAGCTATTGGTGGCCGTGCATGAAGCGAGAGATCGCTTGGTACGTCGAGAGGTGCTTGACCTGTAGGATGGTCAAGGCCGAGCATCAGAGGCCGCATGGAAAGCTGCAGCCCCTAGAGATTCCCATGTGGAAACGGGAACAGATCACGATGAATTTTATTACCAAGTTGCCGAGGACAGCAAAGGGGTTTGATGCTATATGGGTCATCGTGGATCGATTGACCAAGAGCGCCCACTTCTTGGCTATACGGGAGAGCTCATCGGCCGAGAAATTGGCCGAATTGTACGTTCGCGAGATTGTGTCTCGCCATGGGGTTCCTGTTTCCATTGTCTCTGATCGGGATGTCAGGTTTACCTCCCGCTTCTGGCAAAAGTTTCACGAGGAGCTGGGCACGCGGTTGCACTTCAGCACAGCATTCCACCCGCAGACAGATGGCTAGAGCGAACGGACTATTCAGAACCTCGAGGACATGTTGAGGGCGTGTGTCATTGATTTCGGTGGGAGTTGGTATTCTCACCTACCGCTTGCGGAGTTCGCCTACAACAACAGCTATCATTCTAGCCTTGGCGCCCTGCCATTCGAGCTGTTGTACGGGCGGAGATGTCGCACCCCGGTCTGTTGGGGTGAGGTTGGACACAGAGTGATGGGTAGTACGGAGGTAGTCTTGCAGACTACCGAAAAGATCCAGTAGGTTAGATAGCACTTGCAGACCGCTCAGAGTCGGCAGAAGAATTATGCCGATAGACGCCGATCTGAGTTGGAATTTCAGGTGGGTGACATGGTACTCCTGAAGGTCTCGCCCTGGAAAGGTGTGATTCGCTTCAGGAAGAGGGGAAAATTGGGCCCCTGTTATATTGGGTCGTTCAGGATCATTACCAGGGTTGGCAAGGTGGCTTACAGGCTAGAGCTGCCGGAGGAGCTTAGTCGGATACACAGCACTTTCCATGTTTCGCAGCTGCGAAAGTGCATCATGGACCAGGAGGCAGTAGTATCGCTGGATGATATTCAGGTCGATGAGCGCCTGAACTATGTGGAGAGACCTGTGGCCATTTTGGAGAAGAAGATGAAGATTCTGAGGAATAAGGAGATATCTTTGGTGAAAGTACAGTGGGAGCATCGAAGGGGGTCCGAGTGGACGTGGGAGACGGAGGCCGAAATGCGGGAGCATTACCCGGAGTTATTCATTGCAGCAGACTTCGAGGACGAAGTCTAGTTCAAGTGGGGGAGAATTGTAACGCCCCGATTCCAGGTATGGATTTAAATAAAAGGTTAATTGGTTTAATGTCCTACTCGACGAGTTGGTTGCCCTACTCGTCGAGTAGCAGCGGGGTTGGAACGCGTGTTTAGTGACCTACTCGACGAGTCCACTAAGGGACTCGACGAGTAGGAGCTGGCAGATGAAACCCTAAATCTCGGGGTTTTGCACCCTATTTAAGGAATGATATGCTTCCTATGGCCTCTTTACAGTCTTTGAGAGCTCAGAGAAACCCTAATTCGTGTGGTAGTCTTCTTGGTGTGATTTAAGCCTTGGAAAGAAGGTTGGCTAGGAGGGAAAAGCTTGAAGAGCAAAGGAGTTGAAGCAAGGAAGGTATGGGAAGCAGAACTTACCTAAGCTAACATCTTCTGGAGGTATCAAGTTGCAATATTTACTTCCCTTTCCTTCTAGATCTCTTTTCCTTTGGATGAGTTTTAGGGTTTTATGGATTTTGAGTTGATATGGGGAGCTATGGGCTAGATCTGAAGTTGTAACTTCAGATCTGGACCCTTCCTAAGTCCTAGAGTCATAAAGTTACGGGTTTGGGGGTGATTGAGATCCTCCTTGTGCATGAAACCCCATTAAGAGCTTAGAATTGCCATTAAGATCCTTTTTAGCCATGCATACATGTAAAGTTTGCAACTTTACGTGATAAACATACCCTAGAAGCTTGGATCTGTAATCTGGAACCTTGCCATGGCTTAAAAAGCGTCTGCATGGATAAACGTCTGCAAGGACTCGGCGAGTTGGATGAACAACTCGGCGAGCCCGTTGAAGATGGTCATGAACTCGACGAGTTGATGAACAACTCGGCGAGTCCGTTGAAGATTGCCTTGAACTCGGCGAGTCGGCTAGGGTTTCTCCCAATTCTTGGACACGTATGAACTCGGCGAGTTAAAGGGGAACTCGACGACCCAATCAAGGATTTCATGACTTCTCGAGTTCAGGAAGGACTCGACGAGTCGGTGAACTGCACTCGACGAGTCGAGTCAACATGGACTGTTGACTTTGACTGTGGACTTTGACTTGGACCAAGGGTTGACCAGTTGACTTCTGAGGGTATTCTGGTAATTTGGAGATTTATGAAAATGGGTTTTATGGTAACTATAGGTGGTGGAGTTCGTGTTGGTGATCCAGGAGTTGAGCTTTCTAGTTTCAGACGACAGTTGCAAGGTGAGTTATCCTCACTATACTAAGGGGTCTAAGGCACCAAGGCCGGCCCATTGGATATGTTATCCTAGCATTGTTAGATGTTGAGTATGAGTTAGTGTTGCATGCTAGTGGTTATGCCAGTTAGGTAGACCTGTAGGACTACCTGTGATGTTATATGATTATCGCATGCTCAGTGGTTATGTTGTATGTTATATGTTATGTGGGATGGGTTGAGGTTGTACTGCTCTGTGCGGTAGCCAACAAACCCTAGGAGCATTCCAGTTACGGGCTAAGGGAGACTCGTACTATGGGCTCGGGAGCATTCCAGTTACGGGCTAAGGGAGACTCGTATTGTGGGCTCGATGGCAAGCCAGATGTGAGCTGTGGGCCCGTAAGGCAATCCAGACTCGCACTGTGGGCCCAGGGGTAATCCAGTCTGTAAGGCTGTGGACCCATTACATGTTGTTCAGTTTGTTATGATATGGTTATGTGGACTGTATGTGTATCGGTATTTTAGGGGTAACTCACTAAGCTTTCGGGCTTACAGTTTCAGTTTATTGTTTCAGGTACATCAGGGGATCGCGGCAAGGCGAAGGCATGATCGTACAGCTCCTCATATTATGTTTATGTTTCTGGGAATACTCTGATAAATAATATTTTGAAAACAAAGTCGTAAGGTTTTGATGAACTTGACATGTTTTAAAAGTTTAAATTGGTTTGAAATTTTTGGGTGTTACATAACCCATTAAGGACTTAATCTATTAAGTCATTTACTCTACTAGATCAATGATATGGAGAAATTGGGCTTAATACACAATCCAATCTCAATAGCCCAAAAGTGGGTCCAATAAGTCTAAGGCCCAATTACTCACAATTAGGGTTTTCTAAACCCTAATTAGGGTTTCCACCCAAAAATGGCCCAATAGGCCCAAAATTAATCTTTAAGCCCATTAGGGTTTTGCTAGTGGGGAACCACCCACTACCACCTCGGGTAGTGGTAGTCAATGGCGGCTTGCGGCGGCGGCCACCACCTTACGGTGGTGGTTACTATTGTTTTTATTATTCATTGCTAATTACAGTTACAAAGCTTTAATCCAAAATTACACGCACACTAACTAACACACACACACACACACAGCCACCTTAGTGGTGGCCGGCAGTGGCTCGTGGCGGCAGCCACCACGGCATGGTGGTAGTGGTTTTTTCTTCATTTTCCAGCCAACAAACCCTCACACGACCAAAACACATATACATTCACGATTCTACTTGCTCATAAGGTCCCGCCACCCACCTGGTGGCTCATGGCGGCGGCATCAGCATAGTTGACGGCGACAGCCACCATGGTGGTTCTTTACGGCTTGCGCCCATCAGAAGAGACGCACAAACCTTCATTCGATCCTGAAACAGCAACCCAAACGCATCCGATTCCTTGCAGCGGCAGGCGGTGATGGGTGACGACCGGAGCAATTGGAAGGTTGCTTGGTGGCGGCAGTGACCGCTAGCAGCGGCCTGAATGAACGAAGACGGGAGAACGTTGTCTGCGGCAAGGAGACGATGCGCCGATCACAACAACGACCATGACGCCCGTCGATGGTCCTAGTCCCCAACCACACCGGAGTAGCATGGCGGTCTTCAACATGGCGGCTCCTGACTTCGTCGTTGACCGGCATGGCGACGGAAGATGGCGATAGAGCGGCGGCTATCGGCGGCTAGAATGCAGCGGCTCTCAACAGCAACGCACATGGCGGTGACGGAGTGGCAGCGCCGAAGAATGGAGAAGGAGGGTGGTGGCGGCGCTACAAGTCGAAGAAAGGGAAGGGAAATGGCGACCAGTGCTTAGAGGTTGGCAGCTGCAACCTTTTCTTTAGGGTTAGGGTTCCCGTAAGGATATATACCCGGTGCCTCTCTAACTTATTTCCATATTAACAGGATCAGCCCCTCCTTTCCTCTTTTCTCTCAAAATGAGTCCATAAGTTACCCTTTTAACCCCAACAATTTAAAATCTCTTCAATTGAAGTCCCATAAATTACCATTTAGTCCCTGCCTTCATAAATACTTACAAATCTAATCCGGAACTTACACGTTTAGCCCCCGACTTCTAATATTGTAACAATTTACTCCTCGAGACTAACTCTTATTATAAAATTATTGATTTTAGGGCTACTATCCATTCATCAACTTTATCTATTTATTCATTTAATAAACGGGGTGTTACACATGGGGGATAAAGTACATTAAATGAACAAATAGTTCATTAACACCTATAGGTTGTGAGCTTGCCAACATTTCCACTCGACTGCCTAGAGTAGTCTGTGGTTGTCATCTATACTCTGCTAGATGACTGGTTCATCAATAGTGAAGTTCTCTCATCATCATCTCATCATTTTCATCACCCATCACTACCCAATATAATTTATATAAGTATATGAAAATACATATATGATTAAATCAAGTAAAATCCATATAATTCATCTAACACATATATCAAGTAATATAGATAATAGGCTCACATATAATTCATCTAACACATTATTTCTTATGACTAATGATAGTTTAGATTCCTCAACAATCTCAATGTCTACATCAAGATCTATGAAGTAAGGAGCAACAAGGTAAGATCATATCAGAGGTAGCGTACGTTTGGTATACAAAGTATATTATTTGGAAATCCCACTTTAAACACCTCACTAAATCTAGCTCAGACATTACCCCCATAAGTATATCAATTAGTATAACGGCTTGGAATCACTGATAAATCTTATTTATAAATTCATAACAATGATTATGAATATAAATATTATTGGATTAAGGTGTCTAAGCTCATAACTGAATTGGTATACTCTTGTAGTTAAAAGCAAAGTCCGTTTTGGGTCCAGAAATAGCTAGAAATGATATTAGAAGAGAGAAGTATAATTTACTAGATTATTATATTATTAATAAACTAATTGGAAATTATGGAAAAATGATTTGTTAATATATTATGTGATTAATATATTAATTGTAAATACATAGTTGATTTGTTGATTTATTATGTTACTAATAAATTAATATGAGATCAATTGTTAAATAATTGATTTGTTAATTTATATTATTAATAAATTAATGTGCAATTAATTAGAATTGACTAATTATTAATCAGAATTAATCTAGAATTAATTTGGATTAATTGGAATTAATTGAAGGTGCAAGGGGTGAATTGTATTTGCTCAATAGTTGAACTAAAGAAGCAATTCTAGAACCCTACATGGTATGGACGGTTTTGGAGGGTTTCCTAGGGTTTCTGGTAGCCTCTTGGTTGCATAAAAGGAAAGGATTTGAATTATGATTAAATCTAATATATAATCAATTCAAATCTTGCTTTGCCTGCAAGTTACCTGAACTATAAATAGGACCCATTGGCTTGCAATTTTCGTTTACTATATTATCTAAAGGCATAGGAATGAAATTTCCCTCATATCTCCTCTCTCCTCCTCATTCTAGGGTTTCTGGTTTTGGGTGTGAGCCATTAGAGGCAACATCCTTTTGGCGCTAGGTTTCCAAGACCAAGAAACACAAGGGATTGAAGTGATTTGTTCACTACAACAAATCAAAGGTATGTAACCCTAATCCTATGTATATTTCGATTATAATAGGTTTCCCTTAGGGTTCTTTATGTTCATAGTTTATTGCTATCAATAGAGAAAACATAGATCCTTTCTAGGTTGCATGTGAACTTAAGGGTTTAAGTGTTTTTCCGTTTACATGTATTTTTTATAACCTAGAAAACCCCTCAAATATAAGTTACACTGAAAGCAATATAAGTGTAGCTTAACTTACATAGATTTTCCTGGCAAAAGTCCAAAAGTTGTACTGGCTGAACTCCGACTCGATAGCTCCTAACTACCGGCTCTAAGGGACCTCAGGGCTTCGCCAAAATACTCTAAATCTAAGGGAAGGTTGGACTATAATTGAAAGAAACTCGAGAGAGAATGATAGGTGAGGTGTGGAGAAACAATGAGCCCTTGCAAGCAATTTATATGCAGAATTCCGAGTATGTGCGTCGCGCCTAGGCCTTGTCGGCCAACCTCCGCGTTACACGTGGCATTCAAGGGATGGAGTAGCGTGACCCTTCTAGAAGCATGCACACCAATCCTTTTTGCGCTTTGCGCACTCGGGAAACTTCAAATTTTCTTAAATTCTTCATACGGACTCCTTTTTTGACGTTCTTGATATCCACGTGTATCTATCGACGAGATCTAAAACTTTAACTTAGACTCTTTCAAATAATTCTGATTTTTTTTTTATTTGTTATTTTAGAAGGCTTAGACTGCTAAACTCCATTAAAAATTCATATTTGTTTCATACGACATCCGTTCTCGATTGTCTTTATATTGACAGACTCCTGTTTACGAGATCTTCAACTCTCGTTTAGGTTGTTTCGACTAAAAATCAACCGATCTAAAATTCAGTTTCTGTGTCCGCACTGCTGCGCTGAAACTTCGAAAAATCATAACTTCCTCATATGAAGTCATCTTTGGACATTCTTTATATGCAAGCTCTCAGTTTTACAATTACTACGTCTTTCATTTAGATTACTTAGGCTAATAAGCAACCTATCTCCGATTCACTATTTACGATGTACTTTGCCATATCTGGTTGAACGTGAAACTTCAAATGATTATAACTTTTTTCATACGAAGTCAGATTTAAGCTTTCCTTATATCTCTGAAATCCTCATCACGACTAATTTAACTTTCATCAAGGCTATTTACCTTTATTAACATTTTATTTTAATATTTGTTTTATCCATATTTATTAAGTTTTCACCTAATATTCTATACACATAAATCACATAGATTCAAGCAAGTTTCTTTTATCTATTCTTAGAAACGTTACAATTTTTGACCGATGTCAACTACATATAAATTAATGCCTAGCGAGAAATACGAGTGTTATAATTATCTCTCCCTTAGGATGATTCCGTCCCGGAATCATGCATCAACAAACATATGTGGATAGTGACTCCTCATTTCACTTTCTATCCCCCAGGTGAGGTTTTGCCCTGCCTTATGTTTCCATCGCACAAGCTCCAATTCAACTATCTTCTGTTGTAACTTCTTTGTCTTATGCTCAACATTCACTTCAAACTCTTCAATTAACCTCTTGTTTTCATCGACCCTCATTTCGAAAGTCGAATCACATCGGGAACTTTTCTTGTGAACTTCCTCAAATAATAAACATGAAAGGTGTTATGAATACCTTCCAGTTCTTCTGACAACTCCAGCTTGTAAGCGTGGTTTCCAATTCTCTAAAGAACTTTGAATGGTCCAATAAATCTTGGACTTAGCTTTCCTCTATTTCCAAACCTAATAAGTCTCTTCCATGGAGAGACTTTAAGAAACACTTGGTCTCTGATTTCAAAAGTAATTCGTAGTCGCTTCTTATATGGATAGCTCTTAAGACGGTTCTGAGATGCTAGCATCCATTCTCTGATTACTTTTAGTTTCTCGACAATCTGATGAACAATCTTAGGACCCATAAACTGCTTCTCTCCAACTTCAAGCCAACAAGATGGCGTACGACACTTTTGTGCGTACATTGCTTAATAATGTGACATCCTAATGCTTGAATGGTAACTATTGTTGTAGGAAAATTCCACTAATGGTAAATGTTCATCCCAGTTACCCATAAAATCTCAGGTACAAGCTCCTAACATATCTTCTAGTGTTTGAGTCGTTATCTCGCTTTGATCACCATTATGTGGATGATAAGAAGTACTCAAACACAGTTTTGTACCCATCTCTTCGTGTAGACTCCTCCAAAATTGAGAAGTAAAATGATTGTTACGGTTTGAAACAATTGTCAAGGGAACATCGTGAGCTTTCACGATCCCTTTCACATAAACTTTTGAAAGATTTTCCATATACCATCTTTCATTGGCTGCTACGAAATGTGCACTCTTTGTGAAACGATCCACAATTACCCAAATCATGTTGTTACCTTCTTTCGTCCTGGGAAATTTGGTCACAAAACCCATGGTGATGTCTTCCCATTTTCCCATGGGTACTGGTAAAGGTTCCAAATTTCCATATGGTTTCTGATATTGTGCTTTAACTATTGCGTAGGTCACACACTCAACCACATACTTAGTGATATCAAGCTTCATCGTTGGCCACCAGTAATACGGTTTCAGATCCATATACATCTCGGTGCTGCCAGGGTGAATAAAGTACATGGTTTTGTGAGACTCTTCCATAAGAAGTTCCCATATACCTTGTAACACCCATAGAATTCAAGCCAATTTAAAACTTTTAAAACATTTCCAAAACCATTAACCATTTCAAAACTTGTTTTCAAAATGTTTCACATCAGAGTATCCCAGAAACAAATTCATAAAAAGTGAGGAGCTGTACGATCACGCCTTTGCCTTGCCATGATCTCCTGATGTACCTGAAACAATAAACTGAAACTGTAAGCCCGAAAGCTTAGTGAGTTACTCCTAAAATACCCATACACACAACCATACACATAAAGCAATGAACAGCATACTATGGGTCCAGTCAACCATCGGGTTGGAATACCCCTGGCCCTCAACCATCGGGTTGGAATGCCAACATACTACGAGTCCAATCATCCTCGGGATAGAATACTCTCGGCCCACAACCATCGGGTTGGAATGCCCACACACCTACACATACAACAACTACTATGGGTCCAATCATCCATCGGGATGGAATACCCCATGCCCTCAACCATCGAGTTGGAATGCCAACCTACTATGAGTCCAATCATCCTCGGGATGGAATACTCTCGGCCCACAACCATCGGGTTGGAATGCCCACACACCTACATATACAACAACTACTATGGGTCCAATCATCCATCGGGATGGAATACCCCAGGCCCTCAACCATCGGGTTGGAATGCCAACCTACTATGAGTCCAATCATCCTCGGGATGGAATACTCTTGACCCACAACCATCGGGTTGGATTGCCCACACACGATGAGTCCAATCATCATCGGGATGGAATACTCTCGGCCCACAACCATCGGGTTGGATTGCCCACATACGATGAGTCCAATCATCCTCGGGATGGAATACTCTCGGCCCACAACCATCGGGTTGGATTGCCCACATACGATCAATCAAACATGTGCACCTATATCAGATAATCATATATAACAGTCTACAAGACAACATACTAGGGCCCTATCATCCTCGGGATGGGATACCCTCCACTACTGCTCAATCATGTGCACATATAACAGGTAATCTCCTACCAGCATACAGACAGTCAGACCATACTATAGGTCACTAAGCATAACCACATCCTATCTACCAGGATACCGATCTAACCGATCATACTAGCATATAACCATCCTATCTACCAGGATGCCGAACTAACATATCACAATAGTAACTATCTCAAATAACAAATCAAAGGGCCGGCCTTGGTACCTTAGACCCTTGAGTATAGTGAGGATAACTCACCTTGCAATGCCGGACTGAACCACGAAATCACACTCCCGAAACACTGCCCCAAACTCCAACACCTATAACCATCAATGATCCAATTCATAAATATTCGCTTACCAATTATCCTCAAAAGTCAAAACGGTCAACCCTTGGTTAATAGTCAAAGTCAACTATCAAGGTCAACAGTCCATGTTGACCTCAACTCGTCGAGTACCCTCAGCTACTCGTCGAGTTCCTTGCATAACTTTCCAACTCGCTGAGTCACCATTCCACTCGCCGAGCCCAAGGCAATCTTCAACAGACTCGCCGAGTTGTTCATCCAACCCGTCGAGTTCATGACCATCTTCATATGACTCGCCGAGTCTACCATGCGACTCGCCGAGTCCCTTCAGTCCTTCATCCATACAGATGCTTTTAAGCCATGCCAAGGCTCCATACTGCAGATCCAAGTTCCCAAGGCATGCTTATCACGTAAAGTTGCAAACTTTACGTGTATGCAAGGCTCTAATGACTCAAAATGCCAAAACCAAGCCAAGAAGCCCTAATTTCATCCAAAGAGATCTAGAAAGGAATGAGGCCAAGATCATGAATTGATACCTCAAATGAAGCTAGTTGAGATAGACTTCAGACCCACAAACATTCTTGCATCCAACTTGTTGATCTTCAAGCTTCTTGCATCAAGGTCTTATTTCCAAGCTTAAAATTTACACTAATATGGAGCACACACATGAATTAGGGTTTATGGACTCTCAAGAGGCTGCAAAGGGACTAAGGGAGGTGATCCCTTAAATAGGGTGCCAAACCCCAGAAATTAGGGTTTCACCCTCCAGCTCCAACTCGTCGAGTCACTCTTCCGACTCGGCGAGTTGGTCACTTAAACACGTGGCCCAAACCCGCTGCTACTCGACGCGTCAGGCAACCAACTCGTCGAGTAGATCTTGAATTCATGAGAATTCATAACCATAAATTGGTATTCGAGAATCGGGGCGTTACATACCTCCCACCTTTGGCACCTAAATTCTATTTTGGAATACCTTTTACCCTTGATTGTTTATTTGAATAATAATGTTTTGCCCAAACGTTCTTTTTTTTTTGGTTTTCTTCTTGCAATGCTTCCTCCTAAGCTTTCTTGACACTTTCTACGATTGTCGAGAAATTTTCAATTCTCAACGCTCTTGGGCTTTTCCTTTCTAGGTTTATTTTTCTACTCAGAGCATTTACTACAACATTCTCTTTACTAAGGTGGTAAAGTATCTTGTGGTCATAGTCCTTAAGTAATTCTAGCCAACGTCTTTGTCTCATGTTTAATTCCTTCTGATCAAAAAGATATTGAAGACTCTTATGATTGGTAAAAAGCTTACACTTCGTGCCATAAAGATAATGTGTCCATATCTTTAGTGCAAAAACCACCACTACCAACTCCAAATCATGAGTGAGATAGTTTTCTTTGTGGATTTTCAGTTTTCTGGATGCATATGTTATCACTTTATCTCTCTGGGTCAGAACATAACCTCGCCCTACTCCAAATGCATCACTATAAACTACAAAGTCTTCAACTCCATCAAGTAATGCAAGGATTGGTGCTTCACACAATCGCTTCTTTAGCTTCTCAAAAGCTTCTTCATGCTTCTCACTCCATGTGTAACTAACTCCTTTGTGGGTAATTGTTGTTAATGGAGCAGCTATTGAAGAAAAATCTTGGATAAACATTCGGTAATATCAAGCTAATCCTAGAAAACTATGAATCTTTGTGAGACTTTTTGGTCGTTCCCACTTTTGTCTACAACAAACATTTCCTTCACATATTATTTGTTTTTTAGAAGGCAACATATATTAAAACATTTACGCGTCCTCTTCTCCAAGAATACATGAGAAATGGTCTTCCAAAACTCACTGGTGCCTTAAGAAAAACGTTATAATTACAAAAAAAAAAAATGCTTCCTTCATTTCTCCTAACTTCAACCCTAAAAATAAAACCACGGTTCCATCAGTTGCTGCTTCCCATCGCACCCCTTCGACCACCTCACTTCACTTGATGCTCCATCGTTGTACCACCACAAGACCGTCGTTGAATCGCCAACACACCACATGTTTGTTGCCGTTGAGCCATTGACGCACCACTGTTCGTCACGATAAACCACCGATGAACCGCAAAACCACAAGTTTGATTATATTTTCATGAAATCATTATGTTTTATGATGGTTTTTATTTGTGGCTCTAATTCTGCTCTAGCATCTTGACTGTGATTCTTTTTTCAGAGTGTATGATATTACATGTCTTCTTATCTTGATTAGTTGTTATCTATGATATGTCATTGAGATTGTGGTATGTTATTGCTTGCTTTTTGGTTCCATATATTGCTCAAGCGAGATTGTTATAAGTGGACAATGAAATATGCTTTTGTCCGTGACCGAGGCCGTTGCTGAGGTGATTTGTTTATCATAAAGAGCGAAAAGGGTTGGCAAAGTATTAGGTTAAAGATAAGAAAATAAGCATTAACTGGCGTGAATTCAACCTGGACGATGTTGATTTTGACTTTGTAAAAGATTTTAAAATTTCTATATTTGTTTTACTTATTTACGCGAGTATTTTAGTAACTATAAATTATATAGCAATTTGTTATCATTAACTCTTTGAGTCTCTTATAATTTAAAATTGATATGGGTTTGTCGATTTTTACAAAAACACATAGTAACGCTATAATTAAACTTCATATGGATCTCCTGGATAAATATTGACTTATAGTTTTAAGTTATTAGAAATTATTAAGATAATAAATAGATTTATATACGAAATGCTCATATTATTGAAAAAAATCTTTAAAATTATAAAAAATCAACTTTTATAAACTTTATTTTCTTATGCAGTCTGTAGACTTCAAAAAATAAATAGTTTTTTTCTTCTATAAATATGATTAGTAGATTAAGATCTGACTGAATAAAAAGCATTTCAAAAGAGTAAAAACCGAACCAAAATCTTCTAAGCATGATATCAGAGGGTATGAATGTGAATTTTGAGACTCAACCAAACCCAATTAAAAAGACGCATCAAAAAGTCGTAAAACATATATTTGTAATTGAATTGGTTATACACTTGGATGTGTTGTATTAGCCCAAACTTAACGAGCCCTGTATAGCCGGCCCAATGTATGTATGTATATATTATATAGTCTCGTGTACGGTGTATGACACCTATTGGAAATCAGACGTTCGCCTGGTAATTCCGTTGAGCTTTTGCCACCCCTCCACGCGCCACCTCAACCTTTTTTACTGGAGTAATCTCGCCGCTCTGAAACTCTTCTGGACCAGCGTCAAAGCCTGCACAGGTAAGGTTCAATCATTTCTTATGTATATTTTGTATGCTTTGTGTTTTCGAATTAGGGTTTCTATGGGCTATTGATTTTATTTTCTTGATTGCCACTGTTAACATTTGGGGTATTTTGTATTTAATTTAAGGTTTCCCTTTCTTTTTATAATCCCGATTCTAACCACTGTCAAATTAAAGACAAAATGTAAATTTGATAAGAATCGGAAATAACAAAGAAGAGCGGATCTATTATTCCATCGATTTCACCATGCATAAGGATCTTAAAGATATACAGACTTTTGACATTTAGGTGAATTTCTAATGCAATTATGCAAAACTTCTAATTAAGAGTTGAATGATGATAAGTAATGCATTTAAATTATCTGCCATGACAAACTAGGTCGGGTCAACACCAGCGTTAAACTCAATCCTGTCTCACTGCACCTTCTCATATATGAATCTCTAAAATGCCCTTGGACCAAACCATTTACAGTCGATTCGATTGTGACATCATTTTTCTTGGATAAATGCTTTTTAAGTTTCTATGGGTTGCTTGTATTATAAGCGCAGGCAGAATCATCTCCATGAACAAGTGAACAGCCCTTAAAAAATATTTAATTACAAGGATGAAAACGGCAGCCACTAACATGAAACTTGCACATGTTTAGAAGGAGCTTAATATACCTTTTAAAACAGATTTTTGTATAAAAATAGATAAATATGAAGAATAGTTCAATTCAAAATACTACAGTATTCTTTTTATGATTTTGACATACTTTACATCAAATTTTTTTAAATAAAAATAATCTCAAAGCACAATAAATCTTAATATCATTTATTCCTACAGCTAAACTGGAACTCATGTTTGATTAGATGTTCTTCCATGAGCATGAAAACCGACTAATGGAGCTGTGCATTTTATTACTTTGTTACCATTTGATCATTGATGCTTAGTTAATGAGCAAAGAATAGTAAATGACAATGGGCATGCTATGATACTTAATTGATCATTTGAAGACTAATTATTAATCCTACTAATCTTTGTTTTTATATTGTTAATCGAGTTTGTATTAAAAGTAATGCATTTTTCGGTTATCCGAATCTGCATCTGAAATTTCGGATACTAAAATTCACTATCCGAAAAATTCGGATATCCGGTTTTGAAAGCCTGTAGTTGTAGCACCCATTATTTATTCTTGTAAACAAAACCAGATTGTTGGTTTTAAAACTAAACCAAATAACACGATTCAATTACCACAGTTTAGAAAATCCTGATTTCCCAATTACCCTAATCTCCCCACTTTCATACTCAACAGGCACCTTTACAAATGGCGATTCAGCACGAGATCGCTAGGCAGAATCAGACCAAGATCCTTGATACAGCGCCATTCATTGTGCTTCTACTGATCGCAGCACACGTCCTTGCATTGGTACGATTCTAATTTTCCTCAATCACTTATCGCATTTGGATCTTCAATTGCTTCTCTTTTCTTTTAATTTTTTTTTTTTTCGTAATTTTGTTAAAAGGTTTATGGGATCTACAAATTGGCTACATCGAAACTGCCTCAAAGAAGAGTCGAGCCCTTGAAGAAAAGAAGTTAGTAATGTAACATCGGTATTTGATTTTTGGTAAACAATTGTTTAATTTTTCTTTAATCGGTCGATGGCAATGAGTCCTTAGTAAAATGGATGCCTGATGTTTAGTGGATTTCTTGTAATTCAGTTTTGGCATAATTACCTCTTTCTGATAGATTTTGTCCCCATTCATCATCAAAAACACATCGTTCTTGGATAACGCATTTCAATTTAGTAAAGTTTCTTGTTAGATTTATTGGTAGGGGATGGGTTACCCACGTGGCGTTAACATGACGTCCACATGGCTTTCTCCTAATCCCTTTCCTCAATTCTCGTACACAACTGAACGCCACCAACAAAAATATCCCCATCAACCCGCCAAAATCTTCACAAATTGCCCTAAAATTGTTCAATCTCAATTGGAAATTCATAAGCCCTAACCCTAAATTCCATTTTCCTCTTATATCTGTACGATGTCGGTAGAGCGAGGTTGTTATGGGTAGACAATGCTAATATGTTTTTGTTGTGACTGGGGTTGTTGTTGAGATGATTTGCTGATCATAAAGCGAGTGGCTAAAAATCATGTTGAAGTTAAGTAAGTAAGCGGATGTGAATTCAACCCGGACGAGATGTTGATGATATCCTTCTCCTAAAAACTTAGGATTGTGATTCACTACACACTTGTTTATTACTACAAACTAAATAAGTCGACGAACAACAATGAAGCTCTAATACTAGATCATCTCTTTCGAAAAGAAAAGAAAAAGATCTAATACTAGATCAAGTTGATATATTTATTAATTTAATATGTATTTATTACGATAGAAAATATAATTCTTTTTAAACAAAAACTTTATAAAAGATTGTAAATTTTATATATTTGTTTACATAGGTATTTTAGTAATGTAAATTATATAACAAATTGTGATCTTAAATTCTTTGACACTTTGGTACCGCTTAAAATTTAGGGATAATGATATAAAAAACTCTTAAGTTTGATAGAAATACGAAATTATCTTTTTGTTTTTTAGGTTCATTAATACCGGACACTTTCAACCTTTTTTTCTTTAATTTTATCCTTTTTGCAGATTTACCCGATAAAACCGAACAATTCTGCAAAACGTATGAGTTTTAATGAATCAAACAATTAAACTTAAGGCTTTTTATTTTTTTTAGAAACGACAAATGATTTAGGGGAAGCCTACTCGTAAATTTTCAGCGAGCACCTCGGGTTCGAGCTCCTTTATAAGGCAAACTCAATTCACATAGGGATTTCTAGGGAAAATCTCCCCACATGTGGCACTTACAGAGGTATTACAAAATTTGAACTCCCGACCTTCAGCCCCACATAGGTATTAAACTCGGTGCATCAACTCAGCTAAGTTGGACTTCATGTGCAAACTTAAGGCTTTTATGATCCAGAAAGAAAAAAAAAGATAAAATCGAACATTTCTTCCAAACGTAAGAGATTTAATAAACCAGAAATACACAAAAATATAAATTTGATTTTTTTTTTTGTTTTTTTTTTGCAAACATCTAGTATTATTGAACCTAAAATCAACAAAAAAAATTCATGCATTTCTGTCAAATTTAAAGGTGTAACATCACAAAAATTTCAACAAATTTAAACTTTTCAAAACAACCCATTTATTAACAAAAGTATTTACAAAAACATTATCTCCAAAACATGATTTTAAAGGTGTAACATCACAAAAATTTCAACAAATTTAAAATTTTCAAAACAACTCATTTATTAACAAAAGTGTTTACAAAAACATTGTCTCCAAAACATTATTTAAAATCAGAGTCTCCCAAGATCCGTTCCGTTGTAAAACCAAAGATGTGTACGGTCACACATTCGCCTTGCCACGAATCATTTGAAGAACCTGAAACCATAAACAAACTGTAAGCACGAAACTTAGTGAGTTCCCCCAAAGTACCAACACACAAACAGATAACATATACAAATAACATGTATTGGGTCCACATCTAAAAGACTGAATTACACCCACAGTATAAGTCTGGCTTGCCTATCCGTAACATCCATAAAATTCATAAAAATTTTAAACTTTTAAAACATTCCAAAACCATCCATTGTTTACAAATTGTTTTCAAAATAGTTTAACATCTGAGAAATCCCAGAAATCATAACATAAAATATAAGGAGGTGCACGATCAAGCATTCGCTTTCTCGCGATCATCCGATGTACCTGAAACAAAATCCACAATTATAAGCCCAAAGTTTAGTGAGTCTTCCCCAAAATACCACCACATAAACATAACCAATAACAACATGCATAATGAGTCTTCAGCCTGACTCGACCGCCTCGTAGGGCCTTCAGTCTATCTGGACCGCTCCCGAGCCTTCGGCATGAATGGACCGCCTCGCAGGGCCTACAACCTATCTGGGCCGCTCCCAAGCCTTCGACATGACTGGACCGCCTCGTAGGTCCTACAGCCTATCCGGACCGCTCGTCGGGCCTTCGACATGACTGGACCGCCTCACAGGGCCTACAGTCTATCCGGACCGCCCAGGGTATCTTGGCCTTCACCACGAAGAAGGACCGCCTCAACCCCACCACACACAAACCATGTCGACATATACATAAAAATTAAACATATAACCATCTAACAGACAAACAGGCAGATCTTACAGATCACTAAGCATAGCGTCATCCTATCTACAGGATACAGATCTAACAGATTACAACAGCATAGCAACATCCTATCTACCAGAATACAGATTTTAAATAGATCCCTAAAAATTCATTTATTAAGTCCATGAACACTGCCGGTGCATTGGTTAAACCGAAGGGCATACCCTGTTTATTAAGTCCATGAACACTGCGGGTGCATTGGTTAGACCAAAGGGCATCACTACAAATTCGTAGTGACCATAACGCGTTCGAAATGCCATTTTGGGAACATCGTTTTCATGGACTCGTAATTGGTGGCATCATAAAATACTCTTACAGTATTTTAAATTTTATGTTTGGTTCTCGAGTTTATGAGATTGGTAAGTTTTTAGATTTGTTGCCCACTACGACTATTACCAAGCGTATGCTAGTCACCTCTCGAATAAGTATAGTTGATCAGGCTATATTCATTCCAGACCTGATTACATACTCTCAGGCATACTCGTAGTGCTCAACGCATCTTTAATATTTTTGTTTTGTTTTTATTACGACACTGTACTAGTACGTATGTATGCATGTATACTTTTTATATAAAAATATTATTATATTTTAAAAAGTATAACTCTTGGTCAGAGTGTTTTAGTCCCATTGTATTTATAGTTATATATCATATGGTTCGATATACTTAGTTCACTATAAACAATGCTCTGATACCAATCTGTCACACCCCCAAACCTGAACGGCGGAAACATTCGGGGGCGGAGGACGTCATATATAGTATCACAACAATGCATAATAGTAAACAAAGTACAACAACCATACATTGATAACGTATAAGTTTTTACATATGTGTTCAAATCATTGTATATTGACAGCACAATATATAAACAAAAGCTTAAAAGACATGAGTCTATAATACTTCGTCTTCTCAAAAGCTCGTGGTTGTACCCGTGTTACCGGTTTCCTGAGAATACAAGTTATTTAAGAAAAAGTGTCAACATTTAAGTTGGTGAGTCCATAAGCATTTGTATGAAAATATATGTCATTCAATGATATGAAATCACTTTTGTTTCCAGAAAATCCGATATTTTCTATAAAACTGAGTTGTACGTTATTTGATTGTAAGTAATCGTATCTATCTCGGAAAATCCTATATTTTCCATAAAACTGAATTGTAGTCTTATATATATTCCAAGACTGAAAAGTATAAGTATAAATGTCATACTTAATTTCGTAACATGTAGTTTTATTTGAAAAATAAAACCATTTGATGTGCTGAGTAATTACGTAAAATAAATATAATATTAATTTCACGTAAAAATAACGTATTTCCGTTTATCATGTGAGTTTTCATAACCGTGCTAACCAATGAATTGTCTGCCGCGGCATTCTTCAAGCGTCGTTATGTTTGATATTTGTCACCCATAACTTGTCAGTCGTGTTGTAGATAACAACAAGGGTGCGGGGTCATCAATCCCGTATAGATCTATACACAAGTATCACGCTCTCCGGGAGGAGACTCTGGTTATAAAACATGACTTCCATGTATACCTTGGGTAGGTACAATGAAGACGAATGACTCACAAATTTCCAACGAGATACGTGTTTTGTTATTTGAAAATATTCATGCATGAAACTGTTACCCAATTCATCATGTTTACAATATAAAAGTAATCGTATTTTTATATATTCGTTTCTTTGCCCTGAAAGGGGTAAAATAATGAGACTGTAACCCAAACTATATCTATTATAGTTTATAATATATGTTTCATTTGAACTGATAACCGTTGTATCATAAGATGTTTTGTATGCATATGTTTTCATATAATAGTTATATAAACTATAAGAAAACATAAACAATGGTTTGTATTTTAACACAAGTTTCCTGGTATTTTACTTGTATCCCCCCCCCCCCCCCCCCCCCGTTTTAAAACATGGAAAAAGCTGTAAAAAGTGTAGGGGTATGAACTCACCTTAAGTTTGATTGCAGGTAGAATCTAGCTAGCAACTGACAGTGGTTAGCGATCGTCGGGAGGAGACTCTGGTTATCCTGGTATTTTACTTGTATCCCGTATAGATCTATACACAAGTATCACGCTCTCCGGGAGGAGACTCTGGTTATAAAACATGACTTCCATGTATACCTTGGGTAGGTACAATGAAGACGAATGACTCACAAATTTCCAACGAGATACGTGTTTTGTTATTTGAAAATATTCATGCATGAAACTGTTACCCAATTCATCATGTTTACAATATAAAAGTAATCGTATTTTTATATATTCGTTTCTTTGCCCTGAAAGGGGTAAAATAATGAGACTGTAACCCAAACTATATCTATTATAGTTTATAATATATGTTTCATTTGAACTGATAACCGTTGTATCATAAGATGTTTTGTATGCATATGTTTTCATATAATAGTTATATAAACTATAAGAAAACATAAACAATGGTTTGTATTTTAATACAAGTTTCCTGGTATTTTACTTGTATCCCCCCCCCCCCTGTTTTAAAACATGGAAAAAGCTATAAAAAGTGTAGGGGTATGAACTCACCTTAAGTTTGATTGCAGGTAGAATCTAGCTAGAAACTGACAGTGGTTAGCGATCGTCGGCTCGGGAATGGCTCGAATTCAGCAACACGAGAGAGTGTGAGTATATTTTTGGTGTAACAAGACCATGAGGACGGACTTGCTATTTATAGGTTGATCAAGTCAAGTCCATGTCGTGGGCTTAATGTCCACGTTGTGGAACTGAGCTGTGTTGTCACGCCCCCAAACCGGAACGGCGGAAACGTTCGGGGGCGGAGGACGCCATGTTTAGTATCAGAACACATGCATCATAGTAATCAAAGTAACAAACAACCATTGCATTAATGTTAAAGTGTTTACAAAGTTTGTGATTCACAAAAGGTTAACTTCAAGTAAATAACAAAACAAGACATGAAGCTACTATGCTCCATCTTCTGAATCCCAGTGTGCGTACATGTCTACTAGTCTCCTGAGAATACAAGTTATTTTGAAGGAGTAGATCAGCATTTAAGCTGGTGAGTTCATAAGTATTTTAGTGATGTAAAGTAAGTTGTAAGTTCTTTTTAAAAAAGTTCGTATGTTCCTCCAGAAAATCCTATATCTTCTGATGAAATGAAAGATAAGTAAAAATGATTCTACAATTCCTTCTATGAGTACTAAATGGATACAAGTTATATACAACCCAGAGTAAACAGACAATCGGTTGTGTGAATCTGCCCTAAGCCCACAACCAAACAAGGAACAGGAAATGAGGCGGAAGTCACACATCCCATTGTTTGTTAGATCTTCATTGTATATACCACTGGCGTATTCATTTGGTACTTACGGAGTTAACTGTAATAGTTCCTTTATATTTGATGAAAACATTCTTTAAGAAAATCATATATTTCCTTTAGTAAAAATGGTAACCACGATAGTTCCTTCTATAATTACTTAGTTTATACTAGCTATATATAATCTAATATCGAACGGACAGTTAATTGTGTGAATCTGCTCTAAACCCACAACCAAACAAGGAACAGGAAGTAAGGCGGAAAACACACATCCAATTGCCTGTCTGATATTAATTATATATAACTCCGATGTATAAACTAAGGTATTATAGAATTAACTACTAAAGGTCCTTTAAGTTATACTGGTTTAATAAGAAGTATTAAACCCCTTTTATAAATAAGTTTCTAGTTTCACTAACTCAATTGTGAAACGTTGTTTTTGGTAAAACGCTATTGTTTTCAAAAAGTACAATCAAAACTGTTTACCTTGAAAAGAATGATGTTTACCATATAAAATCCTATATTTCCTATTAAAAAAACCGACTGGATGTCCATGTTGTTCTAAGTTTGAAAAGCACAAGTATACTCCCTATACTTACTACAATGATGTATAGTTTTGTTGATATGTTAAACTGAATAAAGACTTGGTTGTTCTGGATACCTGGTACGACGATACTACCCTCATATGATTACCTAATACATACGAGTTGCATATAACCGAGATCGAATAGACAGTTGAATGGGTGAATCTGCCCTAAGCCCACAACCAAACAAGGAACAGGAAATGAGGCGGAAGTCACACATCCCACTGTCTATCGGACTTCAGTTCTATCTAACCCTAAGTATACATTGGGTAATCACATAGTTAGTGTCCTTTGAGATTTGTTCATGAAAATTTTATTACTACTTAAATATATCGTTGTTATCTATTTGTGAGTTTTACGACCATACTAATTGGACCGGTTAACCCCGACGTATTGTCGACGTCGAAAAGAATATGACATTTGTCACCCGCAGACCTGCCGGTCCGGCTGTAGCTAAAAGCGAGGTGCGGGATTGTCAATCCCATATAGATTTATACACAAACTCACGCTCTCCCTCCAGGAGACTCTGGTCGTAAGGGTAGACTTTCGCTAGTACTTATATGAGTACTAGAAGACGTGTCTCACAAGCTGGATTAACGACTTTACAAGTAATAATGTGGAAAACCCTTTTTATATTTAACAGACTGGTTCATAAAAAGATACTTTTGTTCTTTAAGTTAAGCTTATTAAAGTTTATAAGCTTATTTCCATGTTCTAATCACAGTTTCATGTTCTACATACAGTTTATTGGTACAAAGACATAATAAGCCGTTTATATTTTAAAGCACAACATTTATTGTGTTTTACTTGTATTCCCCCCCCCCCCTCCTTAAAAGCATTTAAAACCATTTAAAAGATTGATTATGGGGGTATGAACTCACCTTATGTGGGTGATTCAACTGAAGATTCGCGTAAGGATGAGAAGTTCCACGAATGAATTCCCGAGACACAAACGAGTCCTAAATGACATATAATGGCATATATAGGCATGTAATTAGTGTTTAAAACAACTAACATGCAAGGAAACAACCTTAGGGACTAGGAAACACTTGTGAGGAAGTGTTACAATCACACGTGATTGATTAAAGGGAGTTCACGGCCACACAAAGTGTGTTTACGGCCAATGAAGAGTTTATGGCTAAAGATGCTTAAGTGTTTACGGCCAAAATCATGATCTTATGAAAGGGTTTATGGCCATAGGAAGAGTTTACGGCCGTAAACTCTTAAAGATCATGCACTTATCGTTTATTTCATGGCTAGGAATCAAGTGTTTCTTATGGATAACTAGATGAAAGAAGAGATACTCACACTTTGGAGGTCTTTAGGGTGTTTACGACCCAAGAACAAGTGTGTGTTCTTGGTGTTCTTGGTGAAAATGATGATGATTTGAAGATCTAACCCAAAAGAGTTGAATTCATGGATGAAATCAAAGGGTTTCACAAGATCAAGAAGGATATCAAGACACAATGGAAGAATCACTTACAAAAATGAAGAGAAATCGAAGTGTTCTTGATGATACTTGAGAGAGAAATGAATTTCAGCCTTGAAGATGTAAAAATTATGAAGAAATGAAGGAAATTGATACATAAGGGGAGGAATTCACGGTTGCCTAGAGTTTACGGTCGTAAACTCTAGTTTGCGGCCGTAAACTCCTTGTGATGGAGTTTCCGGCTCGATTTCAACTCAATGAACTTTAGCTAACACATCCCTACACACAATCCTTAAGTGTACTAGGCTTAGAACACTCAAACAGACCCTTAACAATGCTAAAAGATAGCAGAAACAAGTCTGAAATTTGATTGGATTGATTGGCTTTACCAGATAGAAATTTCGGGTTGTCATATGTGTCACCTCGTAGACTTGTCATTTGCGTTCTAGCTTCAAAAGGTGTCTGGATGACATTTCCACGTCGTGGCCTTTATGTCCACGTCGTGGGACCTTAACACATCACTCCCTTAGACTTAGCACGTGTTTTTCTAGCCTCGATTAGTGTTCTTAACTAATTCCACGTTTTGGCCCTTATTTCCACGTCGTGGAGCATGGCCGATTAGGGTTTCTGCCACGTGTCATGCTCTTAGACTGCTACATCTTCGAAAGGTCATAACTTTTGCATACGAACTCCGTTTTTGACGTTCTTTATATCCACGCGTAGGTGGAGACGCCCTCTAAAACTTTCTTTTATATCACTAAGGCTAAAAAGTACTTTTTCTTAAACTCATTTTTTACGATTCCCGGTGTCGTGTCGGTTTTGTCGCGAAACTAGGTCATAACTTCTTCGTTATAACTCGGATTTCAGCATTCTTTATATGTACAGAAACCTTGTGACGACTACTACAAGTTTCTTCATAGATATCGAGTTTATCTAACATTTTAATTCTGACGATCATTTTTATCTTGGGGATATGACCTATACCAACCAACTCCACAGTTCCAACACCCATATCCTCCACCTCCCCAACAAACTGAAAGTTCGAGCCTGTCCTTGGAAGACATTGTCAAAAGCATTGCCACTACCACCCAAATCTTCCATGAAACAACCAAAGCTAGCCTCAAAAGCTTAGAGCAACAAATTGCACAACTTACTCAATCTGTGAGTATATTGGAAAGTCAAGGAAAACTACCATCGCAGACTGAAGTGGACCCAAGGCATACCGTTTCTGCCATCACCTTGAACGATGGGGAAAACTTTGATGGCCCAAGACTGCAAGTAGAAGACGGGGAAGAGGAGGAAGAAGTACAAGTGGAGAAGGTTGTCGATGAAGAAGTAGAAATTAAGAATGCTGACATGGAAGTTGTAGAGGAGCTGTTGGAGGTTAACAAAAAAGAGGTTGAGCCACCTACTACCAATGAGAAACTCCTTTCACCGGTAGACCAAACACAAGAGCCGAAAACGACAAATTTGTTGGACCCTTCAATGGATATGTACCCTGATAAGGAAGACACCCAACCGGTCATCAAATCGACCACTTTATCAAAGAAGGAAGATTTGACCACCTTACTGGAAAGTACAAGAAAGGGGTCGGCTGGATGATTGTTGTCATTAAGGGTCTAAGTCCAACATGGTTCCCACGCAAAAAGAAAGTCAAGTATAAGATAAATGTTCCATTGAAGGAGGTGGCGAGAAGGTTGATGTGTTGGAAAGGCCCACATACTTAGAATGAAGCATATTCCGGGGCCAAGTCGAGCCAACGACTTAAAACAAGGGTGGCTAACCGGGAGGCAACCCGGGGGTATTTTTGTCTTTTCCTTCAAAACATTTTCATTTCTTTGAAGTTTTTAGTTTTTAATGTTCCAAATGTGTTGCAACATGTTTTTATACCTAGAAAATGAATCTCGGACTCCAAAAATATTTCACGGATATCTTTGGGAAGATGAAGAGGAGGTTCTCACCACAATTGCAAGGCTCCAAGAACGATTTGGTAAATTCTTTCCATATCTTTAATCGTTTATTTTTTTTCTTAAAAATCCAATTGGTGTGCATTTGTGACTATTTTGGACTCTTACCCGACCCGTCTCCTCCTCCGTAATAGGTTGTTCCGCCCTCTCCGAGCATCGGGGACGATGCTTATCTTTAAGCTTGGGGAGGGGTAGAGTTGTACACTAGGTTCATTCATGCATTAGGTTCATTCATGCATTTTCAAAAAAAAAAGATTTTGATTCCATGTTTGTTTTGATCCAACCCAAGGCAGCCTAATCTTCTAAAAACAGTTGAATTGGTAAGTGAGTCGTATGCCTTAAGATTAGACTTGTTCTTTTTATTGAAAAATCTCAAAGCAAGCTAATTGCACATGAACACACCTCCCGAAGCTACTCGTGCAAAACAGAAAATGAAAAGGTTGTCAACACCGGAGCATAACGACAGGTATGAGTCAATCTTTGGGACATGTGACCGGTCTTATGAGTAGTAAGTGCTCAATTGGTCCCAAAATGTCAAATTCAAGAAAACATAAAAAGAATATAAAATCTCAGTGTCCCGAACCTTCCAGCGCTCTAAAAAGTCCTTTCTACTAATTCCCTTTTATATACCTTACTTGGGGACATAGTTTTCAACTATACTTACGGGTCTTTGCATGTTGACTTCAGTCCCCCGAAAAATGTCTTAGAAGCCCCTCACGGTAATAGACCGTGAGATGTTCCCATAATAAAAAAGTCAAGGACGGAAATATAAAGAAATAAGCTTAGAAAAAAAAATAATAAATAAATAACAATAAAAAAAATTATTAAGTTAATCTGTGACCTTTGGAACTCGAATAAGTAAACTCTGAGGGGTGCTCTACATCTAATCGCCTAAAGTTGAATTGTTTGGGACTGATTGGGTTGAAAGTTCGCTACACGGGTTCCATAGAAAGTCATGAACTTAATAATAATAATAATAAAATTAGATATGTATAGGTATCCAAATAAAGCTAATTTGTGGCCTTTGAGGTTCGGGCGAGTAAACCCGCGGGATCTCTTTAAATCTAGCACACTAAGGTCATATGGTCTGGATGTGTTGGTTGGAAGTCCGTTACATGGATTTCAAAGAAAGCCATGAGCTTTATTTGTAGGAAAAACATAATTAGATAGTTTGTATATATTTATTTTTATAGTTTAATTGAATAATATATTTAGGAAAAATGCTTGGCTGCAAAAAGATTCCCTTGGACTTGGACTTGAACTTATGACATTGGGACTGACTGTTAATCACTTTGACTAGTGTAAGTGGTTTGAAATTTGTAACCAATCTGGGTAAATTTTAAGGAATTTTTAGAAAATATTTTTTAGAAAAGGATTGTTGTTAATCAACAAATAGCTGGAGTCGGTCATTGTTACATTTTGTAAAACAAAGATGATTGAGCATATTTTTGTCACATACATTTTCACGAGAGTAAGACCATAATGTGTTCCATGAATTGACTTGATGCTATTGAAAGGGAACAAGTGTTGTGATCTTTTATTCTGTTGAGTTGCGTTAGGGAGTGGCCAAAGTCTTATTTCTATTGTCATATAATATTTTGAGACCAATGCCAAGTTGACTCAAGGCACGACAGATACATTCTCAACTATGCTACAAAAACGAGGTTAATTGGGTTGAATCTTTTTCATGATTGTTTTGATTTTTGCATTAAGTTTCAAAAGGTTCTTGATTTTGATTTTTGTTTCTTTTCTTTTCTTTTATTTTCCCCGGTCTAGCTCTTTTTTCTTCTTTCTTGAGGACAAGAAAGGTCTAAGTTTGGGGAGATTTGTTAGGTGCAATTTGTGCACCTTTTTGCACACCTTTTAGTCTCATTTCATGCATCTATTTAGCATAATTGTTCTTCCTTTTTCTTGCATTTCATCATATTCATGTTAGTCTCTAGAACAAACCTTATTTGCACACTTTCATGTCTTTTTCAGGTAAACCGGAGCTTGGAATGTGCTTTGGGAGGTGTCGGGAAGCATTGGTGAAGATTTCGGGATGATCGGGCGAAGAACGAAAAAGTTGGAAAAATCAAGTTTGGATTCGGAGTCAGAGGGGTACACGGGCCGTGTTGGATTTACACTGCAAAATCAACACGGGCCGTGTTGACCAAAATGGGAGCTGTTGACCATGCTGAACACGGGCCGTGTCAGTTTAGTGAAAATCAACATGGTCCGTGTTGGCTGCTGAACACGGGCCGTGTCAGTTTAGCCTATTTTAACACGGGCCGTGTTCGACCCAAAAACCAACTTTTGGCAGTTTTTCCTATCTTTCATATTACGGGTTGAGAGCCATTTTGAGATACACAGAACATATCAGAGCACATTTTGAGAGGGGATTTCGAAGGTTTTTGCAAGGATTTGATCATTTATCATTTGGAAACATTATTTCTCTTATTTGTAAGTTTTGATTGCACATTAATTCCGTCTTTTGTTCTTGTGATCTTGTTCTAGCCATGTGTGGCTAAGAAACCCTAGTTTCTAGTTCTTGTTCAAAACATGTTGATTGCTTGACTTGAAGCATATGATTTGATGTTTGATTTGTGATTCTATTCTAGTGATTATGTTCTTGTTTAAACTAGAATCCTTAAATTTGATTTGTGTTTGATTGGCCACTTTCATGAATTGAATTTTTGTGTAGTTAATTAACTTTTAGGGCACCTAATCGTTCTATAAAGTTAATGGTTGGTAACAAACAATAGGTTTTCTTATTGTAGAACATTTATCACATGTTTTCACACTTCCGAGCGTATGAGAAGAAATGAACATTGTTGGGAAGCTTGTACAAAACTTAATGCAGTTTTTCAATACAATCTAAGAGCGTGTTTAGGTTGAATTAGTAAAGCTAGGTCTAGTCAAAGAACGTGTTTTGGTTAGATAATTTGGCAAGCGAGAGGTATTAGAGTGTGTTAATATCTTTCAGTACCAACTTAGAATAGTAATCACAAATTACATCAAGTCATAATCAGGTTAAATGACAACATTGAGAACTAGAACCGGAAGCACTTTTACAGCTTGTTTACAAATCTATTTCGTTTTCTGCATGTTTCAAAGTTGATTGTTATTTTCATTATTTGACTTTTGCAAACAAATCCCCCTTTGTAACCAAAGTACCTTGCGCAAAGAGGTATAGACTTTTATCTCGTGTCTCTGTGGATTGACCCTGCTTGCCTTGTACTACCTTTTAGTGCAATATAGTGGGATTCTTTTGGAGTATATCGTACCCCTTTATTTGTTGGGTCTGACACGCCTAACAAATTGGCGCCGTTGCCGGGGACACGGTGTTACTAATTGTTTATGCCAAGATTTTTGTGAGCAGGTACATCTCTATAAAAAAACGTAAAAAAAACAGGAAAAAAAACAATGCAAAAAGTGTCGCTCAGAAATGAATACTCCTTACATTGAAGACCAACTTTCTGAGCTAGCTCAGTTAGTTATGATGATTGGAAATGAACAGAGTGCACAACCCACACCTATTCCTTGTGATTTTTACACTCAAAATGGACATCATAGTGATATGTGTCCATATTTACAAGGAGAATGGGAAGAAGTGCAAGAAACGGGAAACTACTACTGGCCAAACCAATGGAGTTATGATCAACCTCAAAATTATCAATGGTGGGACAACAACCAAGTTTGGGGAAACAACCAATACCAAGCTTGGGGATATGACATATACCAACCAACTCCACAGTTCCAACACCCATATCCTCCACCTCCCCAACAAACTGAAAGTTCGAGCATGTCCTTGGAAGACATTGTCAAAAGCATTGCCACTACCACCCAAATCTTCCAGGAAACAACCAAAGCTAGCCTCAAAAGCTTAGATGTAACATCCGAAAATACGACCCAAATATTTTTTTTGTTTTAATATTGCTAAAAATCACATCATCGCATGACATATGTACTAAAAACCTTAGAATGAGTAAATCAAAAGTCAAGTAATTGTGTCAAACAAATACTATATCAATCATAACAAAATATATGACTCAAACTCCCAGGATAAAACTGAAACTGTGGTGTGTGCGATGTCATCATCCCGAGCTCTTCCCCTTACTTGCGGAAGTACCTGAAACCAAAATTGAAACTGTAAGCACAAAGCTTAGTGTGCTCCCCCAAATTACCACATACCACACAATAACATATAAAGCAACTATTGGGCCTTGCCCACTGCATCGGACCGAAGTCCGGAAACTGCATCGGACCGAAGTCCGGAACTAACCAGGGCCTTGCCCTCTGCATCAGACCGAAGTCCGGGAACTGCATCGGACCGAAGTCTGGAACTAACCAGGGCCTTGCCCTCTGGTTCGGACCGAAGTCCGGAAACTGCATCGGACCGAAGTCCGGAACTAACCAGGGCCTAGCCCTCTACATCAGACCGAAGTCCGGAAACTGCATCGGACCGAAGTCCGGAACTAACTGAACATAGCATAGCATAATCATAACTACTGGCATAAACACATATACTGCATACTGCATCGGACCGAAGTCCGGAACACATAACACAAAGTCATGTTTGAATCACAAAGACATCAAATACACTGAACTACTGTATCAGACCGAAGTCCGGAACTACTGCTAACTAAACGGGTCGGCATTGTGGCCGTAGACCCGTTCCTACTGGAAGGAAACTCACCTCGTAACGCTGATTGCCGAGATGCTAAATCTGAAACTGCCTGACCGCTGCTCCGGAACTCCCCGGCTACAAATCCCATAAACACTAAATCAAATACTGATAACTAATCTCAGGGTAAAATGACTATTTACCCGTGGTCAAGTCAACTTCCTGGTCAAAGTCAACTTCCTGGTCAAAGTCAACTTCTAGTTGACCGGACTCGCCGAGTTGGGCCGCCAACTCGCTGAGTCCCTATCATCCATTCTAGTCCTCTACTCGCTTCTACTCGTCGAGTTTGGCAAGGACTCGACGAGTTCTTCTTCGATGCTAATCATCGAGTCTAACTTCATCCGACTCGCCGAGTTATATGAACAACTCGTCGAGTTCTCCTTCAACATATAAACACGTCCAGTCTGCGACTAGCCGAGTCGTATGAACAACTCGTCGAGTCTGAAGAACAACTCGCCGAGTTGAAGAGCAACTCGTCGAGTCCCAAGCATGTTATTACTATACAGTCGGTTCAAATCGATTTCAGTGCTTCCAAATCATAGATCCGAGCTTCTAGGACTGGTTTTACACGTAAAGTTTCCAACTTTACGTGCATGCACAAGAGTATGGGGCTAAAATGCCCAAAATCAACAAATACTAAGCACTTAGGGTTTGGAACAAGGCCAAGATTGCATAAAGGTGGCTATAATGAGCTCCTGGAGTTCAATAACGTCCAGATCTAAGGTTTCCATCCAAAGGAGAGTCCATATCTCAAGTTTTGAATCATAAAAGGCTCCAAAGAAGACATAACAAGCATAAAAGAGGGTTTAATGGAGGAATACACAAGGTAATAACTTTATTACCTGAATGAGAAACAGATGGAAGCTAACTCTTGGATCTCCTTTCTCTTCTATGGACCTTCTTTCCTTCCTTCTCTTCCAAAGCTTCCAAACTAGCACAAACACACTCAAGCTCAACAATGGGGGCTAGGGTTTACAGGGGAAATGCTCTAAAGGTGCTGGAGGCTGGGGTGGGAGGCTATAATGACGTTTAAATAGGGTACAAACCCTTGAAATTAGGGCTTCATCCAGACAGGCAGACTCGCCGAGTCCCAACATATGGACTCGTCGAGTAGCCAACTTAAATCGCGAGCTCATCCCGCTTCTACTCGACGAGTCGGGCTAAAAACTCGTCGAGTACCCCTTAAGAAATGAAGATACTTAATTAAATTTACATATGGGCGTTACAACTCTCCCCCACTTATCTTAGACTTCGTCCTCGAAGTCTGCTACCGTTGAATCCGAAAATAACTCAGGATAATGCTCCCTCATCTCCCCCTCGGTCTCCCACGTCCACTCTGAACCCTTTCGATGCTTCCACTGCACCTTCACTAACTGAACCACCTTGTTCCTCAAGGTCTTCATCTTCCGATCTAAGATCGCAACTGGTCTCTCGATAAAATTCAGGCTGCTATCAACCTGAATGTCCTCTAAGGGTACAACTTACTCAATCTGTGAGTATATTGGGTTTATGGCCATAGGAAGAGTTTACTCAATCTGGGGCGTTACATTAGAGCAACAAATTGCACACCTTACTCAATCTGTGAGTATATTGGAAAGTCAAGGAAAACTACCATCGCAGACTGAAGTGGACCCAAGGCATACCGTTTCTGTCATCACCTTGAACGATGGGGAAAACTTTGATGGCCCAAGACTGCAAGTAGAATACGGGGAAGAGGAGGAAGAAGTAGAAGTGGAGAAGGTTGTCGATGAAGAGGTAGAAATTAAGAATGCTGACATGGAAGTTGTAGAGGAGCTGTTGGAGGTTAACAAAAAAGAGGTTGAGCCACCCACTACCAATGAGAAACTCCTTTCACTGGTAGACCAAACACAAGAGCCGAAAACGACAAATTTGTTGGACCCTTCAATGGATATGTACCCCGATAAGGAAGACACCCAACCGGTCATCAAATCGACCACTTTATCAAAGAAGGAAGATTTGACCACCTTACTGGACAAGTACAAGAAAGGGGTCGGCTGGACGATTGTTGTCATTAAGGGTCTAAGTCCAACATGGTTCCCACGCAAAAAGAAAGTCAAGTATAAGATAAATGTTCCATTGAAGGAGGTGGCGAGAAGGTTGATGTGTTGGAAAGGCCCACATACTTAGAATGAAGCATATTCCGGGGCCAAGTCGAGCCAACGACTTAAAACAAGGGTGGCTAACCGGGAGGCAACCCGGGGGTATTTTTGTCTTTTCCTTCAAAACATTTTCATTTCTTTGTAGTTTTTAGTTTTTAATGTTCCAAATGTGTTGCAACATGTTTTTATACCTAGAAAATGAATCTCGGGCTCCAAAAATATTTCACGGATAGCTTTGGGAAGATGAAGAGGAGGTTCTCACCACAATTGCAAGGCTCCAAGAACGATTTGGTAAATTCTTTCCATATCTTTAATCGTTCATTTTTTTCTTAAAAATCCAATTGGTGTGCATTTGTGACTATTTTGGACTCTTACCCGACCCGTCTCCTCCTCCGTAATAGGTTGTTCCGCCCTCTCCGAGCATCAGGGACGATGCTTATCTTTAAGCTTGGGGAGGGGTAGAGTTGTACACTAGGTTCATTCATGCATTAGGTTCATTCATGCATTTTCAAAAAAAAAAAGATTTTTATTCCATGTTTGTTTTGATCCAACCCAAGGCAGCCTAATCTTCTAAAAACAGTTGAATTGGTAAGTGAGTCGTATGCCTTAAGATTAGACTTGTTCTTTTTATTGAAAAATCTCAAAGCAAGCTAATTGCACATGAACACACCTCCCGAAGCTACTCGTGCAAAACAGAAAATGAAAAGGTTGTCAACACCGGAGCATAACGACAGGTATGAGTCAATCTTTGGGACATGTGACCGGTCTTATGAGTAGTAAGTGCTCAATTGGTCCCAAAATGTCAAATTCAAGAAAACATAAAAAGAATATAAAATCTCAGTGTCCCGAACCTTCCAGCGCTCTAAAAAGTCCTTTCTACTAATTCCCTTTTATATACCTTGCTTGGGGACATAGTTTCCAACTATACTTACGGGTCTTTCCATGTTGACTTCAGTCCCCCGAAAAATGTCTTAGAAGCCCCTCACGGTAATAGACCATGAGATGTTCCCATAATAGAAAAGTCAAGGACGGAAATATAAAGAAATAAGCCTAGAAAAAAAAATAAATAAATAAATAACAATAAAAAAAAATTATTAAGTTAATCTGTGACCTTTGGAACTCGAATAAGTAAACTCTGAGGGGTGCTCTACATCTAATCGCCTAAAGTTGAATTGTTTGGGACTGATTGGGTTGAAAGTTCGCTACACGGGTTCCATAGAAAGTCATGAACTTAATAATAATAATAATAAAATTAGATATGTATAGGTATCCAAATAAAGCTAATTTGTGGCCTTTGAGGTTCGGGCGAGTAAACCCGCAGGATCTCTTTAAATCTAGCACACTAAGGTCATATGGTCTGGATGTGTTGGTTGGAAGTCCGTTACATGGATTTCAAAGAAAGCCATGAGCTTTATTTGTAGGAAAAACATAATTAGATAGTTTGTATATATATTTATTTTTATAGTTTAATTGAATAATATATTTAGGAAAAATGCTTGGCTGCAAAAAGATTCCCTTGGACTTGGACTTGAACTTATGACATTGGGACTGACTGTTAATCACTTTGACTAGTGTAAGTGGTTTGAAATTTGTAACCAATCTGGGTAAATTTTAGGGAATTTTTAGAAAATATTTTTTAGAAAAGGATTGTTAACAAATAGCTGGAGTCGGTCATTGTTACATTTTGTAAAACAAAGATGATTGAGCATATTTTTGTCACATACATTTTCACGAGAGTAAGACCATAATGTGTTACATGAATTGACTTGATGCTACTGAAAGGGAACAAGTGTTGTGATCTTTTATTCTGTTGAGTTGCGTTAGGGAGTGGCCAAAGTCTTATTTCTATTGTCATATAATATTTTGAGACCAATGCCAAGTTGACTCAAGGCACGACAGATACATTCTCAACTATGCTACAAAAACGAGGTTAATTGGGTTGAATCTTTTTCATGATTGTTTTGATTTTTGCATTAAGTTTCAAAAGGTTCTTGATTTTGATTTTTGTTTCTTTTCTTTTCTTTTATTTTCCCCGGTCTAGCTCTTTTTTCTTCTTTCTTGAGGACAAGAAAGATCTAATTTTGGGGAGATTTGTTAGGTGCAATTTGTGCACCTTTTTGCACACCTTTTAGTCCCATTTCATGCATCTATTTAGCATAATTGTTCTTCCTTTTTCTTGCATTTCATCATATTCATGTTAGTCTCTAGAACAAACCTTATTTGCACACTTTCATGTCTTTTTCAGGTAAACCGGAGCTTGGAATGTGCTTTGGGAGGTGTCGGGAAGCATTGGTGAAGATTTCGGGATGATCGGGCGAAGAACGAAAAAGTTGGAAAAATCAAGTTTGGATTTGGAGTCAGAGGGGTACACGGGCCGTGTTGGATTTACACTGCAAAATCAACACAGGCCGTGTTGACCAAAATGGGAGCTGTTGACCATGCTGAACACGGGCCGTGTCAGTTTAGTGAAAATCAACATGGTCCGTGTTGGCTGCTGAACACGGGCCGTGTCAGTTTAGCCTATTTTAACACGGGCCGTGTTCGACCCAAAAACCAACTTTTGGCAGTTTTTCCTATCTTTCATATTACGGGTTGAGGGCCATTTTGAGATACACAGAACATATCAGAGCACATTTTGAGAGGGGATTTCGAAGGTTTTTGCAAGGATTTGATCATTTATCATTTGGAAACATTATTTCTTTTATTTGTAAGTTTTAATTGCACATTAATTCCGTCTTTTGTTCTTGTGATCTTGTTCTAGCCATGTGTGTCTAAGAAACCCTAGTTTCTAGTTCTTGTTCAAATCATGTTGATTGCTTAACTTGAAGCATATGATTTGATGTTTGATTTGTGATTCTATTCTAGTGATTATGTTCTTGTTTAAACTAGAATCCTTAAATTTGATTTGTGTTTGATTGGCCACTTTCATGAATTGAATTTTTGTGTAGTTAATTAACTTTTAGGGCACCTAATCGTTCTATAAAGTTAATGGTTGGTAACAAACAATAGGTTTTCTTATTGTAGAACATTTATCACATGTTTTCACACTTCCGAGCGTATGAGAAGAAATGAACATTGTTGGGAAGCTTGTACAAAACTTAATGCAGTTTTTCAATACAATCTAAGAGCGTGTTTAGGTTGAATTAGTAAAGCTAGGTCTAGTCAAAGAACGTGTTTTGGTTAGATAATTTGGCAAGCGAGAGGTATTAGAGCGTGTTAATATCTTTCAGTACCAACTTAGAATAGTAATCACAAATTACATCAAGTCATAATCAGGTTAAATGACAACATTGAGAACTAGAACCGGAAGCACTTTTACAGCTTGTTTACAAATCTATTTCGTTTTCTGCATGTTTCAAAGTTGATTGTTATTTTCATTATTTGACTTTTGCAAACAAATCCCCCTTTGTAACCAAAGTACCTTGCGCAAAGAGGTATAGACTTTTATCCCGTGTCTCTGTGGTTCGACCCTGCTTGCCTTGTACTACCTTTTTAGTGCATTAAAGCAGTGTATTTGGAGTCTATTGTACCCCTTTATTTGTTGGGTTTGACATGCCTAACACTTGGGCTAAGGTCCAAAGTTGATTGGACATAGCATATTGGGTTAGGTTTTGGGATTTCGCGAGGAGGTTTCGACTAAATTCACAATTTTTTGATGTATAAACTTAGATAGCAATGAAGTCGATTTATACTACACGTAGTGTTACATAGTTACACAAAGAAACTATCTTGTACATGGATAGGAAACCTAGCCCTAATCTGCCATTTGTGACATCATCCCCTTATTAGAGGGAATTTCGTCCCGAAATTCTTTCGAAAGTAATCCTTAAGAACTAGAGAAGAGATGAGGGTATTTTTGCATCATTTGATCCTCACGTTCCCATATGAATTCAGGTCCGCGTTTTGCACTCCATCGAACCTTCACAATCGGAATGCGGCTTTGTTTCGTATGTTTCACTTCTCTGTCCATGATTTCAACCGGTTCCTCAACGAACATGAGATTTTCATTCACCTCAATCTCGTCAAGTGGAACAACGAGGGTTTCGTCCGATAGGCATTTCTTCAGGTTCGACACGTGAAAGACAGAGTGTACGTTGCTAAGCTCTGATGGTAGTTACAGCTTGTAAGCCACCGGACCGATCCTGGCAAGGATCTCGAATGGTCCGATGTATCGTGGATTTAGCTTTCCTCGTCTTCCGAATCGTATCATCCCTTTATAGGGAGAGTCTTTGATCAGCACACGATCTTCTACTTGAAATTCCAGGGGCTTTTGCCTTTGGTCTGCGTAGCTCTTCTGTTGGTCTCGAGATGCCTGGAGCTGTGCATTGATCTGGACGATTTTCTCAGTTGTTTCCCGGATGATCTCGGGTCCAGTGAGAGTGCTGTTTGGCATCTGTCCTCTTGCCAGCTGGGTGTATCCTACCTCAACCCAACAGGGATATGATCGACATTTTCGTCCATAAAGGGCCTCAAATGTAGCAACTTTGATACTTGTGTGATAACTATTATTGTATGAGAATTCAACCAGTGGCAAGTGGGAATCCCAAGCCTTGCCGAAATCTATCACACAAGACCTTAACATGTCCTCTAATGTTTGGATAGTCCTCTCACTCTGTCCATCGGTCTGGGGATGATAGGCGGTGCTCATATCGAGCTGAGTTCCCAATGCTTTCTGGAGCGACTGCCAAAATCGAGAGGTGAATCTACTATCTCGGTCAGAGATAATAGATATCGGTACCCCATGTAGTCTCACCACCTCCTTTATGTAGATCCGAGTTAGTCTCTCCATTTTATACGTTTCCTTTATTGGTGGGAAACGAGCGGATTTAGTCAATCGATCGACAATCACCCAAATGGCATCCAGTCCGTCTGCCGACTTAGGCAATATGGTTATAAAATCCATTGTTATTCGTTCCTATTTCCACTTAGGTATCACTGGCTATTGTAATAATCCCGAGGGCTTCTGATATTCTACCTTGACCTTAGCGCAAGTCAGGCACTTGCCCACGTAGGTAGCAATCTCTGCTTTCATATTCGGCCACCAATAATGTTGTTTGATATCCAGGTACATTATATCGGAACCCGGATGGACGGAGTATCGTGTCTTGTGTGCTTCATTCATGACTACGTCTCTGAACCCTCCAAATTTTGGGATCCAGATCCGGTCCATGAGATAGTATGCTCCGTCCTCTTTGATTGTGAGATTCTTTTCCATTCCCCGCAAGGCTTCATTTGCGACGTTCTCTGGCTTCAAGGCTTCTAGTTGGGCCTCCTTGATTTGTGAAGACAAGTGGGAATGGATGGTCAACGTTAGTGTTCTTACCTGGCGGCCCGAGTATTCTTTTCTGCTTAAGGCATCGACCAATCGCCGCTACCTCATGTTTAGTTCTTTCTGGTTCAGGATATGCTGGAGGCTTTTGTGGTCTGTGAAAATGGTGTGCTTTGTCCCGTAGAGGTAGTGCCTCCAAATTTTTAGAGCGAAGACCACAGCTCCCAGCTTGAGATCATGAGTGGTGTAGTTTAGTTCATGGGTCTTTAGTTGTCAGGATGCGTAAGCTATCACTTTCCCACGCTGCATAAGTACGCAGCCTAGCCCTTGGTTGGAAGCGTCGCAATACACTACGAAATCTTCTGTTTCCTGTGGCAGAGATAACACCGGAGCACTACAGAGGGCTTGTTTCAGGGTTTGAAAAGCAACTTCTTGTTTTGCATCCCAGTTGAAGGGTACGCCTTTCTGGGTTAGAGTGGTGAGGGGCTTGGCGATCTTGGATAAATTCCGAATGAACCTTCTATAATAACCAGCAAGGCCCAAGAATTGTCTGATCTCCGTTGGTGTTCTCGGGGTTGCCCAACCCTCAATAGCTTTGATCTTGGAAGGGTCTACATGTATCCCTTCTTTACTGACTACGTGTCCCAAGAAGTCCACCCTGTGAATCCAGAACTCGCATTTGAAGAATTTTGCGTATAGCTTCTCCTCCCTTAGAGTTTCCAAGACCTGCCGTAGATGATGGTTGTGCTCTTCCTTACTCCGAGAATAAATGATTATATCATCGATGAAGACAATTACAAAGTTGTCGAGGAACGGTAGGCAGACTCGGTTCATTAGGTCCATAAATTTTGCGGGTGCATTTGTTAGACCAAAGGGCATTACTACGAACTCGAAATGGCCGTAGCGAGTTCAGAAAGCTGTCTTGGATACATCTTCTTCTCGGACCCATAGTTGGTGGTATCCGGATCTTAGATCTATCTTGGAAAAGTAACTGACTCCTTGAAGCTGCTCAAATAGATCATCAATCCGAGGGAGGGGGTATCGGTTCTTTATGGTGAGCTTGTTTAATTCCCGATAGTCGATGCACATCCGGAAAGATCCATCCTTCTCTTTGACAAACAACACCGGAGCTCTCCAGGGTGAGAAGCTCGGTCTTATGAATCCTTTGTCTAGCAGTTCGCTCAATTGGCTAGATAGTTCTTGCATTTCTGTAGGGGCCAATCTATACGGCGACTTAGCAATCGGCGTGGCTCCTAGTACTAGGTCAATTCAAAATTCGACCTGTCGCTCAGGGGGTATTCCGGGAAGGTCTTCCGGAAATACGTCTGGAAAGTCACGCACCTCCAGAATATCCTTGATGTTCTTTTCCTCTTTTTGTTTGTCCACTACGTGGGCTAGAAAGACATGATTATTTTTATGCATGCACTTTTGTGCCTTGATGCACGAGATAAGATGGAGGTTTGCACCGGGTTTATCGTCGTAGATAATTAGTGTTTCGCTGGTGGGTAGGTGAAGGCGAACGGCCTTCTCGTGGCACATAATATCGGCATGGTGGGGGCTTAACCAATCCATACCGATGATCACATCAAAAGTTCTAATATTAACCGGCATCAAGTTTATTTGAAACGAGTGATTATTTAGTGTTAATGTGCACCCTATGAAAATGTCTTTGGTTGTTTCAGTTTTCCCATTAGCCATTTCCACCGTGAAGGTTTCTCTTAGCTTTTGGGGGTTTTGATTTAGTATGTGTTTGAATTTATGACTCACGAAACTCCGTTCAGCCCCACTATCGAATAAAATGCATGCATGAGTGTTTTTTAGGGGAAACACACTAGTGACTACAGCCGGATCTTGCACCGCCTCCCCCTGTTCCATTGTTAGGACCCTGCCTGATCCCCCTGCACCTTGATTGTTGGCTTTGGGGCAGTTTTGCTTAAAATGTCCAGTCTCCCCACATCCGTAGCATGCTCGACTGGCCCCGACATTGTTGGGTTGGGGTTGTTTTGATGTGGCTGAGATCTGCAATACCGGGCGGTGTGCCCTTTATGATTTCAGTTGGTGTACTATAAGTCTCGGTATGCGCCACTGTGGTGGAAATTGCATTTATCACACTTGGGTAGAGAACCCGCGTAAGGCCTTGCAGGTGTTGGTGTGGTTGAGGTTGGTGCAGCTGGAGCTGGTGTGATCTGAGTGGTAGTAGCGTGGACTGCTACAGTTTGCTACTTCTTAGATGATTCCTGATTCTGTCGCCCTTTTCTTTTGTTTCCCAGTTGTTCTTGTTATTGTCCTCCTTTGTTTCAGCGTCGGAAGTCTTCGCGCCCTTTCCATCCCCGTGGTCGTACAACTTTTGTGCCAGACGCTTGGCATTATCGAAGGTCTACAGTACATAGAGAATAATAATCTGCCAGCATAACGACTCTACGAGTAGTGTAATCACTTAATCGTAGGGTCAGTCCTACATACATAAAGTAAAATAAAAGAGAGTCCCATCGATAGTAGCGGTGAGTAGGACGGGTCCTACTCGCGGCGGGAGGTATCTGGTGGTGCTGATGACGAAGTGGAAGCGCCCTGGAGTCTGGCTAGCTAGCGCTCGGTGACTTGCATCCTCGCCTCAAGTGCGGCCTGTCGCTCCTGATAGTCCCACACTATGTCTTGGGTCTGCCTCTCAGCGCGTTCCACCGCGGCTCTCATCGCGTCCATCTGATCGGCGGTGGCCTGGGCCTGCTCACCAATATCCTTGGTCCGTCTGACCATCACCGAAAGGGCTCGGTCCGCTGGCCCTCCATGTCTGAGGTCGAAAAATCCCTGCTCCATGCCAAACGGCGGACGCAACCCCTGCTGCCTGCTCCACATCCATATATTGTGTGCCAACGAGGGCATAGGGCCATTGGGGCCCATCCGATGTGCGGGCACCCTAGCCATGTAAGGTGGGTCAATGACTTCGGACTCCGCGTCTGAGTCATCCTCTTCCTCCTCGTCATCCTCATTGACTTACTCGTCAATTTCTTCTTCTTCCGGGTCTTCCATGGGCTCTTCTTCTGGGTTCTCCTCGGACTTTGCCTCTAGCCATCCCCCGTTCCCCTGATTGGGTAAGTAGGGGTCTCTAGGAAGATGAAAACCAGCCATAACATTTGTACGAGAATATGAGTACAAAAGGAGATATAAGAAAATATATGAAGACACCACATAATGCCAAAATACTCCTATAGTATTTTTAATTGTTTATATTCGGTTCCTTAAATCTTTTGGGTATTAGGTTGGTAAGTTTTAGATTCGTTGTCCACCCCGATCACTCTCAAACACATGTTGGTCGTATTTTGAATAAATATAGTTGATCAGACTATATTTATCCCCAATACGATTACATAACTGCATGGGTTTAACCGCGATGTCCAACTCTTCTAAAGACTTTTAATTGTTTCTTATTATTATTTTTTTTCAGAGTGTTTTAGTCTCATTGTATTTATAGTTGCATATCTTGTTTGGTTAGATATGCTAGTTCACTATAAACCTGGATCTGATACCAATCTGTCACACCCCCGAACCGGGACGGCGGAAATGTCCGGGGGCGGGTGACTTCATCTTGTAATATCATAACAATTGAATATAAATGAAACATAGCAACCATCATCATCATACATTAACGATATCAACATGCATTGTTTACATCATTGTGTTTGTTTACGAAATACATCCAAAATAACATAATGTATGATAATTCAAAAATATAACAATTATCCAAATTCCTTAGCTGCCAACCTGCTTATTGAGTCCCTGAGAATACAAGTCGTTTTGAAAAGCGTCAACATAGAATGTTGGTGAGTTCATAAGCATGTTTGTAGGAAAACTTTGTAATAGTTTGTAAACTTCCAGAAAATCCAGTATTTTCTTGTAAAAATAGTTCGTGAGTCTCGTTTCAAATCATGTATAATTGCATGTGTATTCTTTGTTTATCTTGTTTGAGAATATATAGAGAGTGATTCCCAGAAAATCCTATATTTTCTGTTATATGAAAAGTTGTAGTCCTAAGACCCGAGTGGTGAATTTAGATGCAAAATAGTCAACACATAGTTTTGTACTTCGTAAAATGAGTAGAGTATATGTTTTGCGTAAATTTTAATATAATATTGTTATTCTCTATGTGAGTCGTTACAACCATACTAATATGACGAGAGCGTCTGTCTTGACGTTCTTCAGGCGTCGGTTTCTAAAGATAATTGTCACCCTAGACTGGTCTGTCTAGCTGTAGCGAACAGCTCGGGTGTGGGGGTGTCAACCCCGTATAGATCTATACACAATATCCCGCTCTCCTTCCAGGAGACTCTGGTTATAAGTTACAGGACTTACGATGTACACTAGGTAGGTACGAGTGAAGGAGTGTCTCACAAGAGCCTTAACGGAATTTACGCGAATATTGAATTTCATTATTTAACGTTATAGATAATGTTACTAGTGTATATTTTCGACTACAAATTATAAGTGCCAAAAATAGTCATTTTTACCATAAGTGTAAAAAATAGCCCGTTTTTACCATTGTTGTCAAAATAGCCCAAATTTACCAAAATTGTCAATACAGACCCAATTTTACTAAAATTGTCAATAAAGGCCCAATTTTACTAAAATTGTCAATAAACGCCCAATTTTACTAAAATTGTCGCATAAGGCCCATTTTTACCCAAGTTGTCATAAAAGGCCCATTTTTACTGAAATTGTCATATAAGGCCCATTTTTACCATAATTACCATAAACGGCCCATTTTTACAAAAATGTTTATAAATGATTATTTTCCAAGCTTTCATAACCAATCTTTGTTTGAACATATTCTTGGACTAATCCTTGTGATTTTTAACATGCATCTAGTGAAAACATTATTCACCTAGAAAGTAGTTTTCATTTTTAACAACATATCAAGTTAACTATGTTCCAACAACCTGAGATTCAACCAAAATCTCGAGTTCATGGACTTTTAGCATGATTTCACAACATTTCAACACACATAACATGTAAAACATACACATGTAAGAAAGTATACAAAGATTTTACACAAGACCTTGACTTGTATCCCCCCCCCCCAAGAAGGAAAACTCGAAAACAAGGGGTATGAAGCTCACCTTGGGAGATTTTTCCGTTTATAGAGGAAGAGGAATGAGGTTTTCGGCCCTAGCTTGCTTCCTTGAGGAGATTTGTGAAGTTATGGTGTTCTAAGAGCATAATCACGAAAATGAAGTGGTATGAGGAAAGAGTTTTAGTGTAAGCTTGGAATAGAACTATAGAGTTTATCAAAAACTTACCAAGTTATGGAGCTTGAAGAAGACTTTCTTGTAAACACACACACACAAAACCCACAAAATTTGAAGAAGGAGATGAGAGAGTTTCTTGAGTGTTGAGAGAAAATGAGCTAAGAGTTTGAGTTTGGAAATGAAAAGTGGAGAGGGAATGGCGGTGGTGTTCGGCCGATAAAGGGGGAGATGGGGATGATAGGGGTTGACTTTAGTTATGTTTGATGTGAGTTGCTTAGATACATGAAGGGTAATGCATGGTTATATGAAGTGTAAACTTGAGGTGGCATCATATTTATTCTATGTAGTCTTTTTTTTATTAAATGGGCTAACCGATCGGCCCAAAGGAGAAAAGAGAAAAAAAGGATTTTTGGGCTTGAAGGGAAACCGAGAACACCCTAGGCCCAATAGCGTTTTCGGTTGGCACAAGTTTTTGGGCTTGGATTGGGCCCACAATGGTTTCGGCCCAATAATAGGTCCAAAAGAAATGGATTGGGTCCAATAAGGATTTTTGGTTTAGAGAGAGGGCCCAATAGTGATTTTTGGCCCATTAGGGCCCAAAGAATGGTCTTTGGTCTAATGAGACTCTAAGTGAAGGCTTTCGGCCCAAAAGGGCCCATTAGAGGGTTTTTGGCCCAAAATATTTCCTAATAGAGGTATTCGGCCCATTAGGGCCCAATAGGAGAGGCTTGGCCCAAATAGGGGCTTCGGCCGAGAAGGCTTGGGCTAAGGTCCAAAGTTGAGTGGACATAGCTTATTGGGTTAGGTTTTGGGCTTTTGCGAGGAGGTTTCGACTAAATTCACAATTTTTGGATGTATAAACTTAAATAACAATGACGTCGATTTATACTACACGTAGTGTTACATAGTTACACAAAGAAACTATCTTGTACATGGATAGGAAACCTAGCCCTAATCTGCCAGTTGTAACAGATACCGGGCGAGGCCCGATGGAGGGCGGGGGCCCAGTATGTGATTTATGTATGTGTGGTATGTGGTATCTTGGGGAACTCATTAAGCTTTATGCTTACGGTTTTCAGTTTATGTTTCAGGTACTTCAGTTTTCAAATGGAAGAGCTCGGGATGATTGCAGAGCACACACCATTCGATTCCGCAGTTGTGGTTTACTATGATAATGATGGTGTATTGATAAAATTGATTACTTTGTATTTTAGACAATGATATGGTTTGTGGCTTTATTAGTCTAAAAATGAAAAAATTTATAGTCTTATTTTTGGGACGTTACAGATGCATTCTTGGACTCTTTGAGACTTAAAGTTTAAATCTTGGTTGTTTGGACCATCCTAATGGATAAAATTGGAAACTTTATATATTATGAAACTATTAAGTACCACCAAGGTCTACCCATGTGTATGTGTGTATGTTTATCAAATTTTAGTGTGTTGAGTTGAAGGTGAGTGAGAGAGAGACAATGCTTCGGACGAGGAAACCAAATGGACCAACTATCTTTTTTTAATTATATATCATTTTTTTTAAAAAAATTATTAATGATATATTGGTAAATTTACATGACCCTAACCCTTACTTTTTAACATATTCAAATGGATGTCTCACATAATGATTATTGGTGTAACAATTTTTGGTTGAAATTGACCATTGATGCAAAAAAAATGTTTCATAAGGAACATTTTAAGGAAAAAATAAATCATAAGGACCATTTGTGAAATTTTGTCAATTATAAATTTTCTATGAAAAATATATTAAAATTATGTATGATCATTCTTTATTTTGCAATATCGTGATTGTAAGATCGAATCGGGGTCGTTAAATACTACAAGAAATAGTTTAAAACATAAAAAAATACATATAACAAATCAGTTAATCGTTTAGTTAATAATAAATAGTTTAAAACATATAAAATGCATATTTAGTTAATAATAAATAGTTTAAAACATAGAAAATACATCTTCAATACAACAGTTAACAATAATTAATTAATTATAAGTTTTGTAGTGTTCATAGTATGTTCGGCAAAACTAGTTGAAAGTTGTATTTTTTTATCTGTATGTAAGTGTTCGACAAATGTAGTTGAAAACTTTTAAAACATGTACAATTACATAAAAAAACTTATCTAAAACACACCATTAATTTTAAAAAATGATAATTAAGTCAATTTGCAAAATTATAAAATGTTTTTTTGTTAAACTTTACTTGAAGTAGCTTTTGGATTAGAATTTTTGTTTTAGCTAAAAGCTAGAAGCTCCTACTTCCAAACGAAACTTTTTTTTCGAGTTTTTTTTTCAAAATAAAATATTAGAAATTTAATATATATATATATATATATATATATATATATATATATATATATATAATAATAATAATAATAACAACGATCATACCTTCGACCCTACCAAAAAAAAAGATCCTAATGATTTACCAAGATAAAATCATATGAGAAACACAATTTTTTTTACTAAAAAAACCTAGCAACTTAATTAATATGTAGAAATATGTTCTTTATATTTTTTAAGGATAATTCTATATATACTCTATTAAACATCAAAATACCATATTTGTTCACCCTAATTTTTAAATATCATATTTACCCTTCTAAACTTTCAAAATATCAAATTTGCCCAAAATATGTAATTTATAATATTTTATAAGCATTCTAAATATTTTTTTTTTATCAATTGACTATTATACCCTTTTCTTCCTAAGTATTTTTTTTGCATACCCTTTCATTTCCATTTTAGGAAAAGCTCCTTCTCGATTATTTAATACTTCCTTTACAAGTTCATATCATCTCTAATAAATGAATGTTTTTTTTGTCACTTGTCACATTCTCATTCAATATGCCAAATGTCATTTTGTGGTTATTTTGAATTAGTTTTTTTTTCCACATGTCATTTTATTAGTTTTTCTATTTTATTAAATTCCACATAATATTTTAATGTAATAATTGCAATAATAATAGTAATAAATGAATATTAATTTCACTAATAAACTTATCTTTTAATTTTAAAATTCTTTAGTTTCTTTTTTTTATTTAAATTATTTGTTTAAATTTAAAAGATAAAAATATTTCCATTATAATAAATCATTATTTTTTTTATTTTCTTATAAATTTAAAGTTCTCAAATATTTTGATCTTTTTTTTTAAATCAACACATGTAATACATTGGTCTCACAACTAGTTCTACAGCAAAAAATTGTCTTGTGAACTATGTGTATTTGCAAAATTCATGTTTACAAAAAAAAATATTGTGTAATCTAAGTCAATATTGTTTATGTCTAGAAATAAAATTTAACATATGGCTAAATTCTTGCAAATATATTGTATAATATATCGATTGACTAGCCCATGGATTGGTTTGTCATGGCAATGATTACTCTAGTGTTTACACGATAAAATTCATTGAGGAGAACTTTGATTCCTTGGGATTTCATCATCGTTTGTATGCTAATTCATTATTGATTGTATGCTAATGGGATTCCACAATGCGTTATTAAGAAATGTAAGGAGGGTTTGAAGAAGATATAGACACCATGTGATTATTATGAAAGCCACACTTTTGGAAAGTATTCTGATTTTGAGAAAGACGTGTGATGTATTATTGATTGGGAGGGTAAAATAGTAAACTTGTAAATGCAATGATTTAAAAGGATTATTTAATATTAAAAGGTAAGGATTTGAGCAAATATAATATTTTATAAACTTATATAAAATAAATTTGATATTTAGAAATTAAATTAAATAAATATGATATTTTAATTTTTAGAAATGATATATACAAAATTCACCATTTTTATTTATATTTTATTTGTCCATAAAGATATCGTAGATTTTCATATTAAAAAATGATTATTATAATTTATCTGTAATTGAAAGTAACTCCAAAGGAAGAGCACTACAAACATCATTGGTTCCTAAAGGAGGAGGGAGTCATTCCCTCCCAACTTCCAACCTACTGAACTCACTGCCACATCACTTTTTCTTTTTTATTTTTCTTCATCTTTTCGAACCCACAACACATGGAAATCCTATCTTTTTGAACTCACTCAATTAAAAAAAAATACAAAACAATCAAATGTAAAATCTTAATTAGCAATAGAGTTATCGGCGGTACCACTCCCGCTTCAACGAATGGGTTGATTGGTTTCACTAACCCACTTCATTATCTCTCTCTACTTTCTCTTTCTTATTTTCTCTTGTACCATGTGTTTTAAAACTTGTACCTTAGTTGTTTTGTATTTTTTTTTAATTGAGTGGGTTGAGTGGGTTCAAAAATATAGGATTCGTATGTTGTGGGTTCGAAAAGATGAAAAATAAAAGAAAAAAATTAATATGGCAGTGGGTTCGGTGGGTTGAGAGGGAACAACTCCCTCCTCCCTAATGCAACATACTCACTCTCTATGCCACCCACTATATATTATATATAACATAAATTGTGAGTAGCCTTACCAACAGTTATTTTTCCCTTTCAGATTTTCGCCACCAAAGTTTCCACTTTCGGACTTTTGCCACCTTATTTCAATTTGTTGACATTTACTACCTTATTTTCATTTATTGACGTTTTAGTCCCTTTGTGAACAGTTATTTATGCTCATTCAGACTTTGGCTACAGTGGTTTGTTGCATTGACATTTTGGTCCCTCCACCGCACTTTACCCCCAATCAAATTTGCTGCTTCCTCCATCGCCTCTTTTTTTTTCCTATATTTGTTCCTCGCTTCCCACCGCCTTCTCTTTTCTATCCTCTTTGGTTCTCCCTCTACCCCGTCGGATACTCACCACAGTCAAGTCGTTGATTTCCCTGATGCTTCTTAAGTCGTCAGACCAGTCACTACCACCTACATCTTTCTATCTAGGGTTCGTCCATGCTCTGGCGTAGCAAACTACAGACGACGGTCGGATAGAGAAACAGAAATATACAAATTTCAAGATTCGTCTCTTTGCTATCTTCTTCCCAACTGTTAGATTTTTTTTTTCTCGACAGCTTAATTTTTCACGTAATTGTTGATTCCGTTCTTCATCTACTTATTTCCTTCACTTCTTTTTCTATTTAGTCAGTAGTAATCTGAATGCGGTGTTCATGTGTAGGATATGAAGGATATGTATGGCGCAGGGATAGGGGACGAGAACGACGGGGTGGAGGAATGCCAGTCAAAACGTCGCCTCCGTTATGTTTGGTGGTTGATGACGTGAAGAAGGTGGTCTGGACTGGGGAAGATTGGTTTCAATTTTATTCTTGATCAGGTGCGATGGTGTCACCAAACCCGTACTCCAGGTATTCGATGAAAAGCCCAGTAGAAGTAGACAATGTTTAAAAACAACATTTTAACATTTTGGCCTTCAAGTGATTGCTTATGTTCTCGTCTCTCCAAACCCAAATTCAATTTCTCTCTTTTGTTCATCCACTTTCGCTCTTTTGGACATCTCAGTTATATATTTATGATCCAAATAATAAAGATTAGTGATTCTATTTTATATTTATTTGATGACTGTTTTCTCATTTAGCTTTAATATCCTGGAATTGAAGGCCTAGTAGACCAAGACACCGATTTATGTCATCCTTTCAGCAGGTATGCCACGTATTTTTATTGTTCGGAAATTACGACTTTGTTTTTAAGAATTGATAGAATCCGGTGTGATTTAGAAACTACCTTAAAGGTGTTTGCTTCATATAGTGATGATAATGAAAGATATGGTGGTAAGCAAACTGTGAATTAAAATCACAATCGGAGGTTTTAGTGAAGATAGATAACAAAAATGGGGTTCCGTTGAGAGTCTTATATTACTTAAAGGATAAAAAATTGCTTGTGTATAACCACATTCCTGTTGGTAGCTTTTGTGATCTTTTCCATGTTAACTACTTAACATCTTTCTCACTACATTTTCAATTATCTATTCATTTTTTTTATTGATTTATCGCACCAAAAAAATGTACAACTATGTGATCCTTACACCAAAGAACGACTGCAGCAAACCCCTGCAAGTTGGACTTACTTTTGCTGGTGAATATGTGGCTGGCTTTTGTCTGCTATGGAAGACAAATTGTAATAAATTTAAGCTATAAATTATGTCGGCATGTTGGTTTTAGGTTGCTAATTAGTTTCACTTTTATGTTATTCAGGTTTTGTAACAGAATAAAAGATGTATCAAGACAAGTAGGTAGTTTGGAAGGCGGATATGGACCCAAATCTAGGTAAAACATGTTTTGTATAACTAGATGAATGTGATTTTTTTTAGTATAAATGTTGTAGAAGTATCTGATTTTTGCAGTAAAAGTTGCAGAAAAAAATGTTTTTGGTTTGGTTAATTAGATTACTGGATTAATGAATTTTGATGAGTAAAAGTTATAGCAGTATCGGTTAATTTTATAATAAAAAAGAGTTTACTTTCATTTTTTTGTTTTTTCTTTTCCATTTTAAATCAATTTGTTTTGAAGCCTACATCATAGCATACTTTTTTTAGTCTTTTATAACTTTAAATGTTAAATACAAGCCTACATACTTCAATAATTTCATCAAGAATCTTAATATGATCATTTTTTTTTTTTTTTTGGGTTTTTTGGTTTTGAATTACAGGTGCATGTCTTACCATGGTGCAATTTAGTCGTTGAAATGGCTGTCTGTAAAGGGGTTGGTCTGATGTATGCTCGTGCTGATTTTTGGTTGATGGATACTTGGGAAATTTGAGAAAGACTATATAAAGAAGCCATAAGCCCACAAATGTTATCATGATCATATAAATCATTAAAAAGAGCTTAGAGATCATATTTTTATCCCGTTGTTATTTTCTAAGTAGTTTTGATGTAAGTTACGCTCAACCATTTTTCTTTTTTTGGCATTTTGTTTCAAGCATTGTTATAAAGTCAATGAGGTGAATGTAATGCATACTTGGTTAACCAGAGAAAGTTATATTCGATCTTTTGTCAATGAGCATGAAGTCCACTAGCAAAAAGATGCAAAAGGATGATGGCATATCGTATGTGACATGTCATACAAAATCTTTGAAATATGTTTAAGATGATATCAATATTAATATTAGATTAGATGTTGACAAAATATAAATGATATATAAATGGTGTCCAAAAAAAGAACCCTCATCGGTCTCATCCCTAGTTCATCATAAAATGCCACTTATTTGGAATAGGATATTACAAATTTTCTCTAGAAACTTCCTTCTTTCCAACGGCAATGTATTAGTCAAAATATTTCGATGTAGATTTCAAGAATATGTTTGGGAAACCAAACACACGACATGCAATTGATCCAATTTTGATGGACATCAACGTAAAATCCATGTAAAACAACGTTCGAAATTTAATTAGTATACGATATGTTTGGGAAACCAAAAGTAATTTACAAACTAGTTCTTTAAATGGATAATGTCATCATTACCTAACAAACTATTGCTTTTAATCACACTTTGGAATCCATATTTTTGTTTTCATTCTAAGTCCCCAAACTGTTAAATTACCCGTCAAAAAAATATAATATGACTTTTTCCGGTTGTAACATCCTGTTTCGAGAAGTTTCTTATTTCGGGATCGTGGAAAATAAATTGATCAAGTAAACGCATTGGGCTTCAAGGGAATGGGGTTTAGACCTTATTGGATGATGATAATGTTGGATAAGTGATAAAAGCATTGGTTTGTGTCTTGGAGTCAAAGGGTAAAATGGGAAAATTGATGTTTCAGACTTCTTTCACAAATTATGGTTTTTAGTTCGACATTTTTTCGCCAAAACTAACTAAATAAAAGTGTGGGGTTCGTCAATACCTTTACGTGGATATAAAGATCGCCGAAAACGGAGTTGAAACGAAGAAGTTATGATTGTTTGAAGTTGGAGTGAAATTGGGTGAAAACTCATTCTCACGGGGTGAGAAGTAATTCTCACGACGTGAGAGTCCTCACGAGGTGAGAATTACTTCTCACGACAAGAGAACTGTGTAGCCCAAAGCCCACAAAATTTTTAGGGTTTTCAAGGTATTTAAAGGTAAGGATTCATGTTTTAGGGTATTTTCTTAACCTCCATCATATCTAAAAACCCTTGGGAGAACCCTAGCCTCCATTTTCAAGATTTGAGCCTCCTCTCTTCTCTCTCATCCTTTTTTGGTGATTTTGGAGCAATGTTTTCATGCAAGATTGATCCTTGAAGCTTGGCAATTGAAGTTCTCAACTTTCATCTACCTTTTAGACCTTTGTAAGTTATAAAGTCCCAAGCTTTATTCCATATTCATCTTGGTTGTAAGTATATTTGGTGTTTTGGTCCATTTTAATGAGTTTTGAGTGAGAGTTGAGAATGAAGTTTGCAACTTTATTACTCTCCTAGGTCCCAAGAACCTTGTATGTTTCAGATCTGGACTCCAACATCTTTTGATCAGTTTAGAATGTTTTCTTAGATCTCATGGACTAGGAAAGTTTTGATCTTTTGCCTTCCCTATCAACCATGCAAGTTATCTTTGTCATTTAAGTCATTTTGGTGTATTAAAGTTTAGATCTTGAAAGCTTCAGACAATATTATGGATAAAGTTGGAAACTTTATCCATCTAAACATCATGTTGATTCGGATCTGAAGGTTGGAGTCTTGGACTTAGTGGATTTAGCTAAAAAAGATGCATTCTTGGTCCCTTTTAGACTTAAAGACTATATCTTGGTTGTTTGGACCATCCTAATGGATAAAGTTGGAAACTTTATCCATTATGAAACTCTTTAGGGTCTAGATCTGAGGTTATGGGCCTTGTTCTGAAGAGATTAAGCACTTAATGAAGATTTTAGCCTTCTGACAAGAAGTCACGACGTGACATAGGATGTGTCACGACGTGACAGTACCCAGAATCGCGATTGTTTTTTCGTTTCATTCACACGACGTGACCAGGGAATGGTCACGACGTGACGTTGGCTTTGACAATTGACTTTTTGAATAGTTTGACTTTTGGTCAAACTTGGGTAGAATTGAGTATTTGACTAAGGATTGGTACCAGTTTGGTTTTAGGAAGTTTAGGTTGGATGTTCTGATGCTGAGGTAGCTGTTGAGCTTCTGTCGAGTGGTTCAGGTGAGTTTTCCTCACTGTAATTGTGGGTCGAAGGAACCAATGTCGACCCAGTAGATTGTGTAATCTAGTTTAGAATGCTGCTATGTTGAAGTGATCTGTTAAAATTTGCATGATTATCTGTTTGTTGTTATGTGTTTTATCTGTTATGCATGTCGACATAGTATGGTTGGGTTGAGGTTGTATTGTTTTGTGTTGCCAGTCAACAAACCCGGGCAATCCAACCGGGAGGTTGTGGGGTAGAAGGAGGCAATCCAACTGGAAGGTTGTGGGCCAAAGGTAATCCAATCGGAAGGTTGTGGACCCAATATGTATTATTTGTATATGTTCTATTATGCGGTATTTAGGGGAACTTACTAAGCTTTGGCTTACGGTTTAAGTTTTATGTTTCAGGTACTTCAGATGATCGGGGAAAAGAAAAGGCATGATCGTACACATCCTTCGGTGACATGTTTTGGAGAAATTATGATACACTGATTTTGGAACATTTGTATTTGGTCTTGGGTTTTTATGATTTGGGTTGCATGAAAACAATGATTTCTCTTAAATTAAAATTTTAAAAAAAAGGCGAAGATGATGGTTTCTCATGCATTCTTCTCCAAAATTTCTTCACCCTTTCCTCTCCACGACTTCCTCAAGCATTCAATGATTTTGTTCATGAGTTCAAAATTTAAAAAACGGAGGTGTTTTTGTAAGTTCGAGCTTTGGGGTTTTAATGAGTGTGGATCTAGAAAAGAAAATAGAGTGGGGGTTTCATCTTCATCTTAGAGATGTTGCTTCACAATCATCTTCAACACACCAATGAGGATTTGAATCCCTTAAAGGTGAAACTTTAAAGATGAAGGTTTAAAACCCATATTTTGGTGATTTTTAGGTTGCGATCTTCTAGGTCTACGGAAGTTTGAAGAAAGTAAAAAAAATGGTCGTAAGCTCTTCGAATTGGTTCGTATATGTTGTGGATGAGAACCTGATTCGCTCATAAATTAATTGAATAAGAATAACAGAGAACAAGAAACAAAAAAATCCCAAACCAAACACCTATAATATGCAATTGCAAAATCAAATCCCTAAAATTACTATGTATGAGGAGCTTTTAAGTAGTCTCGTTTGGATCCATGGAACATTCTTTAAGTGACGCATATATCTCATCTTCATTGTGATTACATTTGATCTGCTTGATGTTATGGATCTTGCTGGCTTCTTTTACAACAAATGATAGATTATCCCATATCCTTTAGTTTATCATTGCTCAATCATTATTTGACCTTGAGGATGATACGGTATTGATAAATTTTAACATCCAAAGCACGGAGAGATATGATTTATTCTCTGTGATAATTGAGATATTGATCATTATAAGTTGCATTTTGCATCCTCGTACACTAGTCTTCAATCTCACATAAATAAAGTAATGACAGGATGGGAGCCTAAGCACCAACAATCAGTATCAACTAGGAACAACATACTTTAAACGTGGTGTTGAATTGAAACACAATAGAAATAAGATGATAACAAATTATCAACAGTTGGAATGAGACAAAGAATCAAATTGAAACTATTAGAAAAATATGTAATCAAATAATCACCAAACACTTACATAGATGGAAGTAGTTTACATTGCATCACTTTATCGATGAACATTTACGTCTTCACGGTTGAACGAAACATCAAGGAAAGTGCAAAACAATACTCCTCGCAAATAAATATGTGCAAATGTATGCTTAGCGATTATTTGTTAGAGACAACTGAATCATATAAAATTATCTCCACGAAGAATAAAGTGTCCCTACGAATGTATACTGGTGATGCTACGTTCAAACAGGATGTTCTCGTGAGTTTGAATGCATTTATTCGTAAAGAATATGTTTATTTTGTTAGAATCTGAAAAAAGATGGTTATGTATGTTGGATTAGATATCTAAGCCACTAACTAAATTGATATATACTTGAATTAAAAACAAAGTTCTTTTGGGTTGCCCTCAAAACTAGTAATTGACAGAATGACTTTTTGGAAAGAGAGGTTGATTTATTAGTTTATTATAAGATTAATATATACAAATAAATAATTTATTAATATATTAGGAGATTAATGTATTAATTAAAAATAATATTATTTAATTAATAATTAATTGGAATTAATAGTGGGATTATTTGGATTAATTAAAAGTGCAAGGACATAAGTTGTAATTATTCAATAGTTGAACAAGAGAAGGATTCTAGAATTTTCTAGGTATGGCCGAAAATTTGAAGCCTCCTTAGCTTTCTATATTGATCCTTAATGATAATTAGGAATATGGATAATTACCTAATTTGAGATTATAGTATTATATTCAAATTAGGGTTTCTAGGGTTTCTTTGTTCGGCTATATAAGGAGCCTTATATCTCATAATTTCGGCCACTCCTTTCTCAAGAAGAAAAGCCGAACATTCCACCCTCCCTCCTCCCTCCTCTCTCCTCTCAAGTCTTCTATTGCTAGGGTTTGGGTACAAACCATTAGAGGCACGAGATTTCTGGTACTTGTTTTCTAAAGTTTCTTCAAGAAGGAATTGTTGATATTTACTACAATAATCAAAAGGTATGTAAACTCTAAAACCCTTTATGAATTTTGAAAATAGTAGGGTATTCCTAGGGTTCTTGATGTTCAATTGTTTGTTGTAATCAATAGAGAAAACTTAGATCCAATAGGTTGCATTTGAACTTAGGGTTAAGTTTTTTCTGCCACATATTTTTTTGTAATCTATAAAACCTATCAATGTGGAGATACACTTTTATTTTATATGATCATTTTAGTGAATGTATTGTTTTATTTTCTTTGACATATAGCATAAAGAAAAATCAAGAGGGGTTTTAAACCCTAATCACCAAATCATAATACAAACTTATTGTAATTTTGTTAATACCTCATGTATTCTCAACTTTTTCTATCATGTTTTTTTCTTATTTAACTTTTCCACATAAATATTTGTCTCTTTTATATAAATATTTGTCTCTTTTTATATATGGCTTTGATATATTTGATGGAGGTCAATTACAATATCTTAATTATTACTACTACAAAAACAGCCTTTCACGACACGCAATGTGTGTCGTAAAACGCTCAGACGACACGCAAATGCGTGTCAAGGAAGGCCATGTCATAACGAAAGACAACACGCTTTTGCGCGTCGTCTATTTATGACACACATTTACGATGCACAATTACGACACACATTTACGACGTGCATTTACGACACACATTGCGTGTCAAGGAATGCATTGTCATAAAGAAAGACGACACGCATTTGCGTGTCGTAACCTTACGACGCGCATTTACGACTCGCATTGCGTGTCATTAAAGCCCCTGTCAAGAAAGTCCATGTCATAAATGAAGATGACACACATTTTTGCGTATCGTAATTTTAAATGTTTAAAAAAAATATTATTTATAGATTTACTAATTTTCAAATTAAATTTGCATTTAATGTCTCATAATAGAAAATAAAATATCATATACAAAAAATACAATCCATTGAATAAAATTTAATTTCATACAAATGATCGTTCCATGGAAAGAAATAACAAATCAATAGAAGTTGTAACAAAAATTTACAAACTAATTAGATACAAGAAATATGAAAAACTTGAAATCCCTGAGATTAAAAGTTCTAACAAAAGCTTCACGTGAATACATACAGTTGGACCAGTAAGCAAGGATGTTCCTGAATAGACAATAGCAGCACAAGAACACGTACACAATATCTTCTGTTAGAATCAACTTAGACATTTTAGTGTCCAAAAATATAATTGACAGGTGGCACACATATGGGAACATAAAACTTTAAAATCTTAACAAATAGTTAATGTTCCACATGCCACCATATTTGAAGAACTTAAGATATGAAACATGTAATTGAGTAGAAAAGAAGGTAAAAAATATGAGATATATATATATATATATATATATATATATATATATATATATATATATATATATATATAGTACTCTTACTTTTCAGTTTCTTCTATGAGGTCTTCATTTTTTGAAGCAACCAATGCTTGTTGTCTCAAAACTTGATTTTCTGATTCAAGGTTGGATAAGTTTGCATCTAACCTGATAATGTACATATAAAATACAAAGTCAAGAAATAGCAATGTACTTTCATATAAATAAATAAACTTAAGCTTTATATGGGTGAGTTTCTTTTTCACTAAATGTAATACTAAAAAACTTAAAAGAACGAAAGTCAAATTCTCTCAAATATTTTTTTATTTGGACAACACAAAAAATAAAAATGGCTTATTGTGGTTTAGCTACCTTTCAATGGTCTCCTCAAGTCCTGAGATTTTTGCTTGTGATTCCTCCAATTCTTTAAGTCTATTTTTGCTCTCATTGTCAACTTCATTGAATTTCTACTCAAATTCATCAACTCTCTTCTTAAACTCTAGAATTTCATCCTGTATATAGAAGGATAGTATAAGGTATGGAGGGTTGATCAGGATGTGGCTTTAGTTCAAGGAGGAGAAGGCCAATAAACAAGAATATAGCAGGGATTAAGAGCTGAAAAACAATTGTCTTTCGGTCTCTTCGAGCAGATATCCTTCTCTTTATGAGCAATACTTTGGAGTTAATATGTTACTTGGATCATCCGTTGAAGTTAATTCGAAAGTGTACCCTCGATCATAAAGCGGGACTGAATTGTTATCCAATGCAATAACTTCCTTGCTTTGTAAAGTACTAGTTTGCCCATCCATCTAGAACGACTACACAAAACAATACACATGTTTCAGAAGGCAACATAGGGGTATTTTGGTCTTTCTAATAAAGTGATTGAATTGATACCAGTGTAGAAGGTTTATCTAGACCAACATTAAGAGCTGGAAAATACGTCCCTTCACCAGATTCCACCTCAACATTTGAATCCAGAACAATTGAGAAATTTAGATATTTACGAACATAAATAAAAATAAAAAATAAAAAATAAAAATACAAGCAATTTACATGAGATGAAGATTGATGTCGATTATGCCATTCAGGCCACTTCTGTAATAACTCCTCAAGCTTCTGTTTACTCTCTCTTATACAAACAAGTTATACACTTAAAACTTTATACAGAAATATCTTCAACCAATGTATATAAAAATGTGTGGTGTTTAAATGATTTGAGAATATAAACATGTAATTATGAAGCATTAAACAATATTGTGTTTTTCCTTTATACCTTGTTAAAGAATTATAAATGACATGAACCGAAGCTTGTTGTTCATCAACGTACAGTTATTCGAGGTCTCTTAATAGCTACCATGTCAATGGAAAAACATATTATAGTAACAAGCTAAGATATAATTATATTTAACTGAGTAGAAATAAACATATAAATATATAAAAAAAAGAAATTACTATATCTAATTATGGATTACTAATTCTACAAGGAAATTGTTGTATCACACTGTATATCTTATGAGGTGATCAATTCTAGCCCTGTCCAAGCTCCTCAACAAACATACCCTATCTTTCCTTGCCATTGATATGTACGCATCACTCATCTTTTCGATACTCAAGGTAGTTATTGACTTTGGCTTTTCAGCCAACCTGAAGCAATAGATCAAAAGAGTCCAAATAAGCAACCATACAAGCTTATGTTGTAAAACTTAAATAAAATCTGAGAAATTACTTCGCTCACGCATGTTACTGATGGAATATGTCTGTAGACAATATCAACAGCTGTGGAGGCCCCAGGTGAAGTCTGAAAAGAAGATACACAAAGTGGAAAGTGGATGCAAATAAAAATTGAAATAAGCCACAGTTAGGAAACTCAAAGAAGGTTGAGAAGTAAAGAGAACACACCTTCACCAAAGTAAGAGTATAGCGAACCCCATACTGGTGCTTCAAGAAGAGGAACTGGTCAAAAAAGAGCAGTTTAATTGTACTTATGATGTAAACACCTTCACAAGTCTATGGATGTTTTCACAAAACATGGAAAGGTGATAGAATAGAACCTTCCGCAGCATTTCAAAGAACCATTAGCCATAATAGTTATTCGGTCTCCAAGTACATCTGCTTCATCCATTGAGTGTGTCTTTAATAGTATAATCCTTCCTTTTTTATTTTTTGATAAGCTGCCATGTCAACCACATTGAATATGGATCCATTCCACTAGTTGGTTCATCAAGAATAACAACCTAAGGAAAATAATAATAATAATAATAATAATAATAATAATAATAATAATAATAATAATAATAATAATAATAAATATATGCTTGCTTTACAAAGTAGACCTCACCCTCTATCTAGAAATTTACCTTACTGTCTCCAATCTATCTAGAAATTTACCTTACTGTCTCCACCTGGCACAAGACTCTGAACAATAACAGTTTAAAGTTAAAAAAAAATGTGATTAGCTTAAATAGTTAGGAACTGTGCAGTAATAGATCACAGTTGTGACCGTATTGCTGGATTCTCATATTGAGATAGTAAAGGGAATCAAATCAGTTCAGAAATTGTAAGTAAATGATTCAATTCCTATTACATAAATTAAATTCCAACTCCTAAACACTAAATTGATTTTTTTTATCATTATCAAAACACAATTGGTTGATTACTACTCATGTGTATGTATAATAATAGTAAATTGAATCTAATTGGAATATAGAAATTTTTATTTACCTGTGAGGTTGTCACTATGGCAGGTTGCTTTGAATATTGTTCACTTATCTTGGACAATCCCCTTTTGGCAACCTCTGAACTATTTGAAAATAACCGAACCACATTTATACTTTCAAGAACAAGATTCAAAGCAAGTTGCTTCATTGGTTTCTCTTTGCAAAGAGAAACCAATGAAGCAACTTGCTTTGAATCTTGTTCTTGAAAGCATAAATGTGGTTCGATTATTTTCAAATAGTTCAGAGGTTGCCAAAAGGGGATCGCCAAAAGGGGATTTTTCAAATAGTTCACAACTCATGAATAGAATGAAAATAAAAAATAATAATAGAAAAGGATAAAACTCTTTTATTGTAAGATTGTCTTCTTGTTGAACTTTTGTTGCAATTTAATTATATAAAGAGATTACTTAATTTTTTTTGAAAACTGATTTCCCATAAGCTATATATTAAACACAAAATTCATGAATGGTTCTTTGACTGAAACCAAGACGAAGTCTGGGATATTGAATTTTGATTATTAATAAAATCAAGAAATAAATCAACATCTAGAACATAAACAACCCATTATAGAAGTAAAACAACCTGGCAATAAAAACATGTTACTTAACTGTAGCAATAAACTCTTCTGTCAAGATTAGAACACATACATGCCTTCCAAATCAATGTGGAAAAATCTCAATAATTAAAAAAAAGCAACCAAACTGAAAGTGACATAAGATTGCTTTGGTAAAACAAAATTTATACCAGAAAGTCAAATGTACCTGCTTGTTGAGCTTTTTCTGTAGCCAAGTTGAAATCATTAGAGGGTAAAACTGTAACCTTTTACATATACCTACAATGAACAGAAAACAAACAATATTGTCATTAAACAAAAATACTGATCATTTGTTAGTACAAGGCATAGGTGATTCTTGTTTGAACATAACTGTTGGCATAACAGTTACCAATCCCAAAATGTTAAAATCAATTGCCATCAGTCAGCATATGTACGATTGAAGACATTGAGAGAGACAAAACATAGTACCTGAACAGTAATAATGAATTGGAACAATGGTAAGCTTTAGCTTACTCTCTACTTTACCAGTAACATGTAGAGAAGATTGGGTGTGCAATGGATTCCAAGATTGAACTAACTTACTTATTATAATAATATATATTTTGGTTCAAACATTTAGTCAAACACCTGGTGTGCATAAAAAAATCAGGTACTTATATCATAAAATATTAATAATTCCATGAAAATATATGAGAGAGGGTAGAAGGGCACAAAAAATCGTCCAAAAAGAAGGACCAGTGGGACATGAAACAAGTAACTATGGTTGAAAAAAGAAGAATTACCTTTGAAATATGCCTACTACGCATATGAAATGCACTCCTTTAATTTTGAAGTCTCCAGAATCGGTGTGACGTCAGGATGACCTGAAGCAACCAGACAACTATCATACTACATGATGTAGGCGTGCAGAAGCTGTTGGATTAGTGTCTAATTCCATAACTATAATTGGTATGTACTTGACCCGACTTGGCATGGTCCATTTGGGTTGCACTTCACCGGAACAATTTATATGGATAGTCTTTTGAGAATAGTATGTTTATGATTTATATTAATATATTATAAGTTCTAATATATTAATATGGAATCATATTATTTAATTAGTATTGATCAATAATTAATCTAGAAGTAATTTAGTGATAAAAAAGGAACTAATTAAATATGGACTCTATTATATATATATATATATATATATATATATATATATATATATATATATATATATATATATATATATATATATGGAATGGGCCAAGTTCATTTAGGTTGGGCTAAGCTTTCATGGATAGTCCATGGAGTGTTTAACCCACGGATCCTATGGAAATGAAAGGTCATGGGTATTAGGGTTTACATGAATGTAACCCTAATCCTCCATACTATATAAAGAGGTCTTTGGCACATGAAATGACACTAGTGTGAGTAAACAAGAGTGGGCCGATTTCTATTGTGCATTCTATTCTCTCAAGTTTTCCAAGGTGGTTTTGGTGATTTGTGATTCCACTTGAGGCTTCCACACTATTGGGGCTAAGCTCTTAAAGATCAAGACTTCAAGCTCTATCAAAAGGTATGTTATCTAACTAGGCTTTTGTAGTATAGTTGCTTCACATTATGCTAGTTAGGATGAAACCTTGGAATATTGAATATTTGCATGTATAATAGAGAAAACATAGATCCAAGGTTTATAGGGTTGCATGTACACCATAGGAGTGTTAGAATGCTCAAAACCCAACAGTTGTATCAGAGCCTAGGCTTGTTTTCTTTTATACTTGATGCAAATTACTGAAAATCGAAGTTTGTATGCTGTCTGGACAGCTGACTCGCCGAGTCCATTAAGGGAATCGACGAGTCCATGCCTAAATTCATCCAACTCGTCGAGTTGGTTCATGCACTCGACGAGTTGGACCCCCTGACAGCATATCTTCGAGTTTTAAGGCTGGAATTGGTCTAAAATCATTACCTTAAACTGTTTTGGACTTATAAAACCTGTTTTTGATGTGGTAATGATTATGGTAAACCAATTTCAAGGTTATTATTAAAATTTCAAGTTTTATGTGTGTTTATGTGATTCTTGAAATTGTTGACATGATTGTTCATACACTTATGATTTTTGGTAGATCATAGGAATTATCTGCAAATTGGTTGTTAGTTAATTCTTGATCTAAATGTATTTTAATGGAGTCCATAATTTGTCCTCAAGTTATGGATTACCAAAAGTCATTTCTTTTAAAGATCCATTAAAATACATAGGTTACAAAATTGAAGAGTCTTTTTGTTTTATGAACTCCATAACTTGTCCTTAAGTTATGGATGTTCAAGAGTCTCTTCATTAAAGTTTTTAAAAACCTTAATTAAACTCATAAGTTATGAAAATCCAAAAGTTTTTTGAATAGTTCAAAACTTTCCCTCAAGTTTTGGAATTTGTAAAGTCTCACACACACTTTAATTCCAAACCCTAGAGTTTTAAAAGTTAAAATTCAACCCTTATACTTTATAGTATTATAAGTTAATAATAATATATATATATATATATATGTATGTATAAGAACAAAGTCAGTCTTACCGTTAGTAGGCCTCATTCAAGAAGCTGGTCTATAAGGTGGGTATAAGGTTACTGCCTATAAAATGGCAGTTTAATGGGTGTCCACTCTCACCCACCGCTTCCTTGACTGGTGGAGGGTCGTTAGCCGAACGGGTAGGACAAGGACTATAATTCTCATTATAAGTACAATGATAAATATAAAGTAACTAAACCTTTTATAAATTCCCAATCTTAGTTACTTTAGGAAAATGTGAATTTGGTGCTAACCCATGAAATTACACTTTGCACTTTGCTTAAGTCGTTAGTGGAGCGTGTGTGGTTAACCGGCACACTAACCTGGATTTAACAAGGTACGCAAAAGGTAACTTAATGTTTATCATAGGATCGGTGGAGCGCGTGTGGTTAACCGACACATCGATTAAGTAATAAATATTAAGGGTACCAAGTATATTTGCATGATTATTCACACCTTGTTTTGTGATCCTCGGCATCCCAGTCACAAAACTTGAGAGGGCACAATCGAGATTGAAACATGCCATTGAAAAGTTCAATGAATCTCAAAAGATCTAGGAGTTTCAAATCCAATTAAAACCTAATAAATTATTTCATTTTTCATGGTGGAAATTGGTGAATCGTCATTCGCCTACCTTCAAATATTTTATAGCTTGGATTACGGCATCCCTCTTCCGAGTTATAAAAGTATTATGTTGGGTCCTAGCCTTAATATTTCATATTGGGTGTTATATTAAGGATTTAAGTCAACTAACTTGAATATCTCCCATTGTAGATGTCTGGTTCAGACAACTATGATCTTCCCAAATCCCTAGGAACAAGCTTTCCTAATGAAGATGATGTCTAATGGTTGGTTCATGGTAATCATACTTCTCTTCCTTCACCTCCTCCAATTATTCTCCCTAACCTACAAGTTCTTGAAAAGTTCAAGGTCACTCAAGCCCTATTGGCAAGCAAAGTCTATGTGTGCTCACATCTTGGAGATAAAGTCACATATTGAAAAGCCGGGAGAGTTGGGTGTCAACGTCTAAAGGAAGTTGGTTGTTGATTAGGTTCTTCAATCACTTTCTAAGTCACATAGTGAGTTCCTTTAGGACTACTATATGACAGACCATGACGTGACCCTTAATGATCTTACCTATTTGCTTGATGCTGCTGAATCATCAATGATTTGAAGCACTGGTAAAGCAAATTTGATTGGAAGATCAACTTACCAAACTTCTATGGAAATTGACAATAGTGACATTGGAAATCCAGAAAAGCTTTCTCTTCCCAACGGAAAGGGATCGGCCATAGTCAACTCATTTGACCAAATGGTAAAGAGAAAGGCTGAGTCTGAGATAGTCTCGTGTACCATGACTAAAGAGTCCATAAGTTTCTATTGCCAAAAGAAGGGGCATTGGTTGCGAAGCTGCCCTATTTACCTGAAAGTTCACTAGGATGGTAAAAGTCAAAGTTTAACTCTACTTCGGGTAAAGTCCACTATCTGACTCTGTTAAGTTCCTATTTAGAGATTCTTATTACATGATGTGACTGGGTCACATGTTGAAGTTTTAAGAATCAAAGAAAAGAGAGGAATCTTAAAGAAGAGTAAGCTGATTCTGATCGCGAAGATGGATTTCGATCGCATGGTTCGGTGATCAGAATTTTTGAGTTGCTGCTTAAGAGTTGTGATAGATTGCTGAGGAATAGATAACAACATAGTTTTCATATGCATTTGCATTGTAAGGATAAGTTTTTCCGCAAGTTTTAAATAAAAGAAAAGTTTCGTTTTTATTTATTTTAAATATCCTTACAGTGACATTTGTGAAAAAAAATTGTTGTTTATATGATTCCATTGATAGCAATATTGGAAAATGGATTTGATTCTTTCGTTTATGGTAGTGTCATAATTTACCAAATAAGGAAAGATTCTCATTAACCAAGTTTCAGTTGGATAGAAACTTGGAATTATGCAAGTTGTATTGTATGGTGAATGAGAATTTTCATCTTTGGAAAATTAAGACTAGTTCCTTGTTCACATGTATATGTGAGTCAAGTGAAGGACTAAGGGATCGAGTACACATTCTTGTGCACTGGTCAAGTCCACCACAAAGATCGATAAGATTATTCGTCATGATTTACTGAAGTTCAGTAAATATGGTTATACTTACAAGTTTAAGTATAATTCTGAAACATTGGAAAAGTTTCGATGTATGGCAGAACGAATGAGAAGAATCAAATTTGGCAGAAAGATAAAAGTTTCTCAAATCTGAAAAGATGGGAGAGTACTTTAGTATCATGTTTTATGATCATCTTAATGATTATGAAACCATATCACAATTGATTCTCTAAGGACATCTTAGAGCATTTGTTTGACTAAGAAGAGAAATCGTGAATTGTTGAATTGGTTAAATCAAAAGATGATTCATACTGAGTTCCAAAACAAGTCTTAAAGTCATACTCCAAGATTGTAATTTGAGTGACACATCTTCAATAAGGGTTATTAACACTTATCAAATGTAAGAGTAAAATGTATCCTACTCTTGTACATTTGAAATTGGTAATTTGTGATGTTTTAGATAAAACAGAGACCAACTTAGGCCAATTATGTGAAGTGTTTGTCTTGATAAGAATCCGCACTATCTCTTGAATATTTGTTTGTCAAGGAATGGGTCTTAGCAAGAGAGTCTTATATGTCAAGAGGACAGTGGGAGTCTAAAAGATCTTGAAAGAGTCTAATCAAGAATAAAACTTGTAGTTTATCACTAGCACACGACTTGAGGTCTATAGCCTATCGTGTTGACATATTCCTATTTCTGTTCCCATTCTAGTTAAAGTTGGCTTTGCATATGAGTTCTGAGAGTTCTCAATTGGTTGCATAACAACTTGGAAGCAATGGCAGACCCTTGTACTGCCAGGTGGCAAGAAGTTAAGACTGCACAAGTTCAGTCCATATGAATTTGTCACTAACCGTGTCTTGTGATTATGGTTTTGACAAATTCACATGGATAGGAACACATACACCATAAAATCTAAGTATCATAAGGTTTCTCTCCGATTCATGAAAATGATGGTGAGGAAACGCTTTCACTAAGAGGTTTTAAGTAGAGAGCAATTGTGATATTTGCATTCTCAAAGTCGTTAGTGGAGCGTGTGTGGTTAACCGACACACTAACACGGACTTGTGAGAAATGGCAAAGTTCTAAACAATTGAGACTATGATTACGGAATCCCTTTTTCATAGTTCTGAAATTGTTTAGACACACATGTGTGCTATCTAAGGAAAGGTGTGTGATTTTGATAAAGTTTTATCAAAGCATCTCGTATCAGAAATCTGAACTTTGGTAAGAAAGTCAATAAAGTATTGATTTTTAGAAGTCCATCTGATTTCTGAGTACATGTCAAAGCTAGTGAGAGCATAAGTGTTATGCTAATAATCATCATGTTAGTGGGAGCGTGATAATTATGATAAGTGTTGCAAGTTAGCAATGTTAATTATCGAAAACAAAAGTTTCAATTGGGAAAAAGTTGTTTTGCTATAATTAAGGGAGAGGAGATTATACTTCATTTCAATCCTAAAATCTTAGATTGAGGTTTTAATCATCTTTAGTCAAGGATATATATGAATTTTATGTTGGAATGGCTCAACATAAGGAAATTCTATATATGGGTCCATTATTTGCGTTCTAAAATTCGATTATGATTACGGCATCCCTTTTCATAATCTGAATTATGAGAACTTGGCAAATAGAAATAGAAATATTATAGCAAAAAGACTGGTCTAGTATCATGTCTTTATGTGAGACATCATGAATCGTATCCCATATGCTTCGGATATAGGATCGATTGCATGTGCTATAATATTCATCTTTTCTAAATTTTCCAAATGCCTGGGGGCATTAAAAGGGGAAAAGGTCTACAATTGGATATGACTAAAATGATTAAGCAATTGTCGAGGACAATCTAAGGTTTACCAAAGATTGGTTGCTTAGGGACAGTTGGAAGTATAGTGTTAATTTTGGAAGGACCATATTGACATGTTCTGAAAAGAGGCTTCTCTTATTCAGAAGTGATAGTCAAAATGGGAATATGGAAATGTTCCCATAGGTGGAAGTAATTCATTAAATCTGTGTAAGATTAGGAAAATTAATGCAAGAAGGATGTTCAAAGCAATGTACTTTGAATATGAGACTTCATTTCCATGGAGTTAATCTCCATTGGAATACTCTGTAATGTCTGTTGACAAGTCTTTGTGACTTTATGCATAATCATTACAGAGGATCAGTGCATATAAGTTTAAAATCTAACAAAATTTTGGTAAATGACAGGAATTTGGAATTCTTGCATTTGCGGTAAGGATTTGGGATTGTGAAATGAGAATCATTGGAATTATGTTCAATCGATCTATTCCACAAAGTAAAGATCATAGAAATATAGTATGCATACTTGGTGTATGGCATGACTATTGTTTAGAAAAACATAGTGTACATGCTTGGAGCATGGGACAACTATTGTTTTAATTCAAGTATAAAGTTGATAATTTGAAACAGTATACAATGAATGATGTGTAATCAATATGGTGATAAATAAAAGATGTTCTATTTATATTCATAAGTTCTGAGACCATATTGGATTCGATTATTCTTGTGTTTCACTTTGCATGTTTTGACTTCCAGAATAACTAGGTCATTCTTCCTGAATGACTAAGGGGTCGTTTGATAGTTGCTGATTGGGTTAGAGCTGACTGGGTTAGAAGCTGACTGGGTTAGAAATGTTGACTGAGTTCATATCTGACTGAGTTTATGCTGTTTGATAATTTATCTGAATGATTGTGCTGAATGAAAAAAATGACCATATTACCCTTGTGTTGTCTCTTGTGCTGAATAAAATAATTATAAAAACACAAATTATCATATAAAATCCAAATTAAACATACATCAATTAAAATCCAAATACAAAGTGTAATACAAAATCCAAATACAAATTGTCATACATAATAAAAAAGTATATCATTTAACGTGAACCATTTGAAAGTAACTGATTAGCAATCTGGTTACGCAAAGTAGTCATATAGTCAACGGCTTCTGAACTCCATTCTATGCCTTCTATGTTTTGGCCCTCACTTCCTCCACCACCCACATTAGGAGTAACCATAGTGTTTTGTTCAAAGTTCGTAAATAAGTCATCTTGAATATCGTATTTCCTTATAAAATTATGGATCTCAACACAAGCAATGACTATATCTCTTTGCACTGGAAAAGGATAAGGAGCCATTCATTTTAAAATTGGAAATCTCGCCTTCAATACACCATAAGCACGTTCAATGATATTTCTAAGTTGTGCATGAGCATGATTGAACCTTTCTTCCTTAGTTAAAGCTCTGTTTCTTCGAAAATCTGCTAACCAATACCTAGTATTGCGGTAGGGAGCCATAAATCCACGGGTGTTGGTGTATGCATCATCACAAAGGTAATATTTATCTGTAGATGATTGATAAATTTATCATATAAATAATATAGATAATAAAACATATAGTAAAGATACAAACCTGGTAGAGGGAATGGAAATCCGGAAGTCGGGTTAAATGCAACTTCTTTCAAAACTTTAGAATCATGTGCTATGTCCTCCCATCCAGCCCATACAAAGGTGAATATCATATCAAAATTACAAATTCCAATTACATTTTGATAACATTCACCTTTTCCTCTTCCCCTATAACGAGTTTGTTGATCAACGGGCACAACTGCATGTATAAGTGTTCCATCTAGTGCACCTATTGCTCCGGGAAATATGTGCATTAGCCGTCTATGTCGTTCTGAGGTATTTCTTGTTGGAGTAGACGAGGTTGGTACTATAATTTCTTGTGCAAAACACATCATTGCACGTAAGACCTCATGAAAACATTGATGAATCGTTTGTGTGGAGTGATGAAATCTTTCTTTAACAGCTCGAAAACGTTCATTATGTCCTATAACATGTAAAAACATAGCCATCTTCTGTTCAACGCTTATCGTCCTACTACATTGCAACCAATTTCTCTCTGTAAAGTGATTGCATAATAGTACAAATGCATCTTGTGAAAGACGTATCATATCGTAACATTGTATAGGACATCCGTGTATCAAATATTGCGTATACACATACCCCTTTGCTACCTGTTCGCTAGCTCTTATTCTTTTAATTATTCTTTGCCTTTGTCGGACCAACATCAACCAATACCACGAGAATATAAGGAAATATAAAAAGTCACCTTCTTTATCCATGTGTCCTGTTAGATGTCAGATAAAAATTACATTTAAATCAATAACATAACAAACCGTAACATGTAAATACTAAAAGCATAACATTCCATAACATATAAATTCATATAACATAAGTGCACCTAAGAAAACAATCCATAACATAACTAAACCATAGCATACTAATGTCAAACAATGTACCATAACATACTAATGTCAAACAATGAACCATAACATACTAAAGTCAAACAATAAACCATAACATACTAATGTCAAACAATGAACCATAACATACTAAAGTCAAACAATAAACCATAACATACTAAAGTCAACCAACTAATCCAAACTTTCTTCCCGCATTTGTTACCCACGACTCACAAGTTGACAAGTTAAGGCGCAACCAAATTTTCCTATTGCCAGCACTTTCAGCAAATAACATAAGAGCAGTGGTGTATTTCAGATCATATTCTCCCCACTCCAAGCTTGTCAACTTCGCCATACAAGCATCCATCTCCTTGTCAAGATTATTTGCTTCCGTGAATGCTTGTGCAGCCTTGATAATTTCTTTTCCAACTTCTTTCAACTCATCATCAAGTGTGGTTTCTTTAGGACCATTTCGTTTGCCCCCCTTGTTTTTTGTCCGCCCAGATGATTCCTCACTAGTAGGTTGAGGTACGGTTGAGCTTGGGGTATCTGGATGAGGTGCTGGCTCTTCCATCTCTGTATCCTCAAAATCATGTGTACTGAAGGTTTCATTGGGATGAGGTAGTGTCGAAGATGGCCCCCAACTGTGAACATCGGTCGAGGTCGCCCCATCAAATAGTTGGGTACAAAGATTAGGGCAAGGGAGGGGTGCATTTCTCAGCTTATCTACATACTTGTTCAGCTGTTTAAAATTTAATAAATATTGTTAAAGTAGTAAAAAAAATAATCTAATTTAAAAAATATGTATATATATACCTTCGCTTCCGCTTCCCATTCTTCATTAGTCATGTTAAAAGAATTTGTTACGGGATTGTAAATATTTCCTGTTTTGTTTTTAAGTTTTAACCACACTGCATACTTTGCTTTTAAATAGTCGTATCGGTTTTTCATTTGTTTTTTGTCGACAACAAAATTATGATCTGTTTTCAATTTCTCCGCGACCACAGCCCATGAGCTTGCTTTTAGGCCACTACCCTCCCAGCCATTACTTGTTAATTCTTGTATACACGCTTCCAAAAAAGTTTTGTCCACCAATTCCGACTTCCAACTAACCCTAGTTCTTTTATCCGTCATGTCTATTGTAAAAAAGAAAAAAAAAAGTAACTAAATCATTCACATAACACACATTTACAAATAAATCATCCACATAACACATGTTTACAAATAAATCAAGCAAAATTGTGATTTCATCATATTTTCAACAACATAAAACAGTCTTTTATAAACAAAAAAACATAAATGTGATTTCCTCATACAAAATAAATTTTGATCTCATAAGCATATAACAATCTTTTATAAACAAAAACACATTATGAATTGATTTTATAAGCATACAACAATCTTTTATAAACAAAAACACATAAATGTGATTTCATCATATTTTCAACAACATAAAACACTCTTTTATAAACAAGAACACATAAATGTGATTTCATCATACAAAATAATTTTTGATCTCATAAGCATATAACAATCTTTAATTTCTGATTTCACACAAGAATGTACAAACATATTCAAACATTAGTTCATCTCATGAGTTCATGTCAATTGATTTTATGGTAATCCTTCAATCTAATTGAATCCAAGAATAATGAAATAAGTAATTTCAAACTTTGATTTCAGCATGTAATCAGTAATTTGACAACAAACATCAAAGGATTTTTGATTTCAAGAAGCAAAAGCCAAAACAGAAAAAAAAAAAAAAACGCAGAAACTTACCTCTCCTCACCGGCGTTGTGTGCTTGTCGCCGTCGCTGTGTGGTCTTCGCCGGAGAAGGTGGTGCAGAGGGTGTAGTCGACGTGCGATGGAGGGCGACCAGTTGTTGGGTATCGCTTTCTGTGTTCAATTTTGGCGAGAGAAGGGTGAGGCGAGAAAGGGCATAAATCGATGGAAGCGTTGATCTAGTCAGGAGGGTATTTTGGACGGACCGAGTAAGTAGAATGAATTGGAATGGGCTGACCGAATCAGCTAATATATGTTATTATCAAACATCTGACTGCTGACCGGGTCAACAGTCAGCACTGACCGGACCCGGTAAGTTCAAATCAAACAGGCCCTAAGTTGTTCAAACCATCCACAGTCGATAATACGTTGGAAGTAGGTATTAAGGCAAGACTGTCATGAAGCTGGTTTGTAGATGTCCAAGGTATTGGACATAGCAAGAGTTGCTACAACATTCATGAGTGCTCATAAGTTCTGAGTATTGGATTAAACCCACACTCATTTGACTCACTTCATGGATTTTATCACGAGTGATCATGAGATGATAATATCTTATATTCTTCAAACCTAGAGATATGAGTTGTTGCCTATGAGTTGGTTATACATTGATTGTACGAAAACGCATTGGTAACTCAATGTTATAAAACGTGCATTTGTGTATGATTCAACAAGTAGTAGGACAAGCATATGAGTCGAAGTTTATCCATTCCTTTTACCCTTGATGGGATAAAAGCGATATCTGTGGGCCCCTCGATGATTTAGTGATGACACCCCTAAGTGATTGGCCAAGCCTGGACTGATTTGATTTGTTCATTTAGTCGGTCATCATAAATCGGAAATCGGGAAACAACAAATGGACAGAGAGAATGATTATAATTCATGTCTCAGTCCATATGATATCTAGAATGGAGGAATATATGATCTCTTATCTAATGGACAAGTCATTGACTAAGGTCAGAGTTCGATAGCGGCTTTAAGAGCTACGATTGCTAGTCGAGTTTTGGAGTCATACATAATAATAGTTTTAGACTTATCCAAGTGGGAGACTGTTGGATTAGTGTCTAAGCCCATAACTATAATTGGTATGTACTTGACCCGACATGACATGGTTCATTTGGGTTGCACTTCACCGGAACAATTTATATGGATAGTCTTTTGAGAATAGTATGTTTATGATTTATATTAATATATTATAAGTTCTAATATATTAATATGGAATCATATTATTTAATTAGTATTGATCAATAATTAATTTAGAATTAATTTAGTGATAAAAAAGGAACTAATTAAATATGGACTCTATTATATATATATATATATATATATATATATATATATAGGTTCAGGTGTTTAAAGTAAGTATTGTGTTATTGTATTCATAAATGTGGGCCAACTAAAATTTAAAATAAAAACAAATAATTAAATAAATAAATAAGGGTAAATAGGTAATTTGATAATTAGTTTCCACAAATAATATCCTATAATTATGGCAACCATACCTAGGTTTTCTCCATCCATCGGCTTTTTAAAACCACCTAAAGTGAACAAGATCATTCGTTGACGTTTTCCTTCCGGGCTCGATGAGTGCCCGCCTCTGTTACCTGCTGCGACGCTATTGCTGCTACCAGTGCCTTCTTCGTTTGAACCAGATGAATCAGACAAGCCATTGAATCCATCATGTCAACACACGGTGATGATCTCGATCTTCTTCTTTCCCTTCAAGACAGGGTGCTAGAAACCCCTCCTTCTTCTCCTTCGCCCCATTCACCTGGTAATCTGAGTAGTAGGTTAATTATGTAAGTAATTAATCAGATTGTTCATCAACAAAATGTTTATAATATGTAGGAAAGGAAATATTTCCAGATGTTGGTTATAAATCCTCGATTCTTCTGCATTGCTTTCGTTTTGACATTCTTCAGTGCACTCGGGATATACATCCTTAATCTACTCATAGGATTTCTATATCCTCAGGTTGATCCGGAATTCCAAGACCTTCCCAATGGCCCTACTCTTCCCTCTCGGAGCTCCGACGAGTTCTGCCGTTTTTTTCGTCGTCTTCCCGAGTTTAAGTTTTGGTAATTACTGTTTCTACTCTAAATTCGATTTTCTAATTCCTGATTTCAATTGCAATATTAACTCAGCGATCAACTGATTTAGTTACTTTAGATTTAGATATTAGATCAAATAGGATCACGTAATGAATTTAGGGATCAACAACCCAAAAACACACGCAAATTGATAGCAAGATGAACTGGACTGTTGATTTGCAACATAATCTAGGGTTAGCAATCAGGATGTCTGTGTTGTTAATTACTAACCAATTAACCATCATTCTTCAAATCCACCAGTTAAATAATTCTGTTACTGTTGATAATACTGATCTAATTACTCAATTGTACTTGATAAAATATTTGTTACATCTCAAGCAAGTTGCTGAATTTGTACAATACACCAATATTATGCAGATACAAATGACCTTCTTCTTAAAAAGCTAACCCTGTTACCCAACATTCCAGTCTTTTTTGTTAAGCCTTAACAATGAAATCACCAGATGTCAATCTTGTTTTTATTGATGACAGGTACTCTATAACAAAAGCCTTCTGCATTGCTTTCGGTTTCATCAGATTGGTGGTTATAAATCCTGGGTTTGTCATTGGTCCTCTCTTACAGCCAACTCTCAACACCACTTCTGAGTGGGTTATGGGATTGATTGTAACTGGTAATTGTCTACTACAACTAAAAATCAATTCATCGGATTTGTATAATTAATTTAGTGCATGCTCAAATCTTTATAATATGTATGAAAGGAAATATTTCTAGATGGAATTTATAGACTTGTTGATGTGAGAGATGCAATCTCATTCTCATTAAATTCTTTTTTACTTTGGATATTTTTCCAACAGAATGCATACCGTAACTGAATCTTGAATTCCAATTCTATCAGAATGGAATCACGAATTCCAATTCTGTTGGAATGGAATATGGATATTTTCTCACTGATTTATGCATTGGATTTGTTTCCACAGAAGCAGCTGATGCTTGAAGAATGGACCATGAAATTGAGAGTGATTCTTAGCAACATTATTCTTTTAGAATGTATTAGTGTCTTTGTTAGATTTTGATGTTTTTTTCCCTATTTGAAAGTTTTTTTAGTTTTATTCTTTAACAATAAATGTAATTCTTAGCAATTGTTACCCGTATTCTATAAGAATTAATGTAATTTTTGTTTTTATTCTTCAATTGATGGTTCAAGGATTTGTTATTCTCCAAGAAGTTTTTAAAGTTATGATCAAGAAATAGGTTCAAAAAATATTTTTATTATTTTATAGTTCAAAAATATTTTTATTTTTGATAAATATATTCTGTCAGAATATCCGAGAATTATTATCACTACAATCAGATTTTTAAAATTAATAGAATCTATTATCCCTTAAAATATGCAATTTTCCTTTTTTAAATTTATGTTAATTGACTAAAATACCCTTAAAATGAAATTAGATGGTATTTTCTAATTATCTTTAATTTAATAATATGTATTATTCACTTTCTTAAAATAAGTAAAATTGATTGGTCCACATTTATGCATACAATAACACAATAATTACTTTGAATAGAATAACCTAAGCTTATATATATATATATATATATATATATATATATATATATATATATATATATATATATATAGGAGTAGGATCAAATGAGAACACCTAAAAGGTTGAGAACGTGAGAACGGATCTGGACCATCAAAATATTCAGATATGAGGCTATTATCAAACGGGCCATTTATGTAAATTCTAAAACCATAGGTATTTAAGTGTAACTTGTAAAAGGTCACAAGGCTATAATGGTAATTGCAATTTTAACTTGTTCCTATAATTTCTCAATCACCTCTCATATTGCCGTTTAAATTATTTTCCCCCACCTCATCTCTTTCTCTCTCTCTCTCTATACCTAGGGTTGAATCAATAAACAACCTCCATCATCTGTATTCCCCCGATTTCTTCCTAATCGCAACATCATCATCGCTCCACCATCTATCGCAGCCCTAATCGGACCTTTGTAAGTCATCAACTCAATCATTTATGGTAAAGTCGATTTTTCTAGGTGGGCATCGTGCTCTGCCAAACACATCAGATGCAACGGCATATCGAATCCACGTAGCGCCTCTCCCTCTCCTATCAGACATGTTATCGGGTGGTCTCTAGTAGTGCTCTACGACAACCCTAGCTTCAGAAACTTATACAACATGTCCCGAGTAAAAATCGAAGACTTTGGTTTTTCCAACTCCGACTTGCTTTTCACCGATCTGAGAAACCCTGGATGGATGAGAATCGCTCCGGCCAGTCTCAGTGGATGGAGGTTTTCTCCGATGCTATCTCCGATGAGGAAAACACGGTTGAAGTCTCCTTTACTAGACAACCATGGTTGGTGTGCTTTTTCGTTAGCCAAATCTTGGAGCCAGAAAAGGGTGGAGTAAGCTTCATTGATAACAGTAGGGAGTCGATGCTTAGGGGCAAAAGGGTGGAGGTACTTCATTGTGGTTTTGTGTGGGGTCGAAATCTGAAAACAGAAGCAAGTAAGGATATCATATGGGTTTACGTTATATTTATTTATGATTACAGTCACAATTCTAAATGAATGTATAGTACTATAGTATATGGGTTTATATTATATTTATTTATGATTATAATTACAAATTTAAATGAATAAAATATATAGTGTATTTTGGGTTTTCATTTTTTGTTTAGATATATTAATTGGTTATACGTAGTGGTTTTGATTTATTTTTTGATTTATTAATTGTTTGTATGAGTTTTGTTTTGTTTTTTTTGTTAGGTTTGAAGTTATATGTGGTTACCAGACAACATTCAGAATTTTCGGTGAGACGATTAAGCCTACAACAAGTGCAGCAAAGTGGACAAGAAATTGGTGGTAAACATGAAAGACAAGGTGTCAAATTTGTTAAGTATCACTGAAGTTGGTTACACAAGCACGTGGATTTTAGCAGCAAAAAATAATCATAGATGTTGAAGCAACGATATCAAGTTAAAAGATTCAAAACAAAAATATGTAAGAAAGCTACAATATTTTATGTTATATTCATTTATAATTACAACTATTTTAAAAGTTTTTATCAAAATATTTTTCTTTATTCATTTTTTTTATTTGTTTATGATGATTATACATGTATTTAATTATCTATGTGTATATTGGGATTTATTCATTAATGATTACAAATGTATTTGGTTTTTAATCTTTATATCATGCTTTATTTGCTTATATTTACAATCATATTCATATATGATTGCAACCATATTTAGATTTGTCAGCTTCACAAAAATTTATTAAAAAAACTAAATTTATAAAACCATAAAACTATATTGTGTTATTATTTATGAATAGATGTTTAATCTAGATATAAGTAGCCAATATGTTTTATTTATTTATGATTATAGTTGTATTGTAATTTTTCTTTATAAATTGTGCTATATTCGTTTATTATTATAACTTAATTCATCTATTCATTCATGATTACAACAGATTCATATATGACTACAATATGTTTTTATTTTTGTATGATTACACATATTAAGTTGAAATCATTAATTCATCAATCTTTTTTATATACTCGTAAAAAAATTAAAAAATAAAAAATAAAAAACATTTTTTAATCATGGTAAAAACATTTTTTTAATAATCTGATTGATTAAAAATAGATTAAATTTATTTTTAGTTTTTAGGCAAAAAATCAATTAATTAGATAACATCCCATGATTGTAGGAATTAATTAATTATCCATATTTAATTACATTGTAAAATTCTTTTTACACCCTTATGGAATGATTGGTCTACAACTGTTCTCGCGTTCTCAACCTTTTAGGTGTTCACATTTGATCCTCTCCATATATATATATATATATATATATATATATATATATATATATATATATATATATATATATGGAATGGGCCAAGTTCATTTAGGTTGGGCTAAGCTTTCATGGATAGTCCATGGAGTGTTTAACCCATGGATCCTATGGAAATGAAAGGTCATGGGTATTAGGGTGTACATGAATGTAACCCTAATCCTCCATACTATATAAATAGGTCTTTGGCACATGAAATGGCACTAGTGTGTGAGTAAACAAGAGTGGGCCGATTTCTAGTGTGCATTATATTCTCTCAAGTTTTCCAAGGTGGTTTTGGTGATTTGTGATTCCACTTGAGGCTTCCACACTATTGGGGCTAAGCTCTTAAAGATCAAGACTTCAAGCTCCATCAAAAGGTATGTTATCTAACTAGGCTTTTGTAGTATTGTTGCTTCACATTATGCTAGTTAGGATGAAACCTTGGAATATTGAATATTTGCATGTATAATAGAGAAAACATAGATCCAAGGTTTATAGGGTTGCATGTACACCATAGGAGTGATAGAATGCTCAAAACCCAACAGAAGAAAGCAGGATGGCAACATCATGAGAAACGAAACCACCAACAAGGATAACCCACAGAAGGGGAGTGACGAGAAAAAGGCATTGTATTGTTCTTGTGCTTGCTTGCTGTTGTATAAGATAAAATCGAGATTGAATGAAGAACATACAAAATTGGGATGAGAGAAGAAAGAAAACATACCTTAATCCGTGTGAGGTAGGTTGAATCCGAACTCGTCAGACATTGTAGAGACAACTCATGTAGTAATGCCCTAAATCACCGGCTCTCTAAGAGTAAGAAAATTAGTGCGATTCTGATCGGAACCTTAGATTTCTGTCGATTTTTTCAAGTTTGAATCAGAAAATGAGAAAGAGTTAGGGAAATCAAGAGTGGAATGCTCGTCCTTCTTCGATTGACATTTACTGGTCGTGATTGAGAAGATGAAATATAGAAAGAAAGTAGAAAGAAGTCGGGTCTTCAAAATTTTGGGGATTTCATTTTCCCCCGTTAATAGGAGATGCGCGTTTCATTAAAATTATAAAGTGAAACCTATAGAGGACGCGCGTTTAATATAAAGCGCCCTCCGTGTTTTTTTTTCTTGAGACACTAATTTAAGGGCACGCAATAATGCAGGACATAAATCTTTAAATTTTTTGTAGAGATGACACTATTTTAAGGTCACTCTCTTTTGCGTAACATAAATCATTGTGTGTCGTGGTTTGCGTGTCATTAAAGGCATATATTCTAGTAGTGTATATTCCATGTTACACTAATATTATCATAAACTTTTTGGATGCTTGGTGCAATGGTGTTGACTTTAGTCATCTAAATTTTTTTTAACAACTGAATATTTTATCAAAAAAGTTAGCAAAGAGCTAACACATACTAACAAAGGAATGGAAAAACCATGCAATCCGACTAATAGAAAGCTTTTTATTTCTAAAAATAAATCAAATGTAGGATTAATTAATCAAAGTATCAATCAACATACTCCTTTTCATCTTTTGACCACTAAAAATGATATCATTTCTGACATCTCCAATAAAAAATATTTACTTTACGAGAGACATTTTATTATATTTGGTAGAATAATAAACATTGGAAAGAGATATATCATCAACAAGTCTACGGGCCTCTGAAACGATGAACTCATCAAACCGCCAACATCCCACACCTACTTATCTCTACAATCTCAAAAAAAAAAAAACAAACTGAATAATAATGGGCAAGACCAATTCCAATTCCAATCAACACTATTCCATCTTTGATTAATAAAACAGTCTTTATCAGTCTCTAATATAAATAGTTTCCAAAACCACACCATCAAAGGACTATCACCAATCCACTTATCTTTCCAAAAGAAGTACTCATTCCATTACCAACTTTTCGAATAATCACATCGCTCGAGGTTATTCTGGTATCATGAAGTTGATTGATTGTACCAACGATCGAATGCCAAACTCCTCTTTTCAGAACCGAACCATCATTCCAACCAAAACCATCATGTCTACCATGTAAATACTTTAACACTTTAACCCAAATTTAATCACAATCAACCTAAAAACACCACTTTCATTTAAGTAACAAAGATTTGTTAAAAGCTTCCAATTAACCAATATACGAAACCACTTTTTGTTTATTGGCTAAAATAATCTCCCATTTAACCCAATGTAATTTATGTTCACCTTCACCATCTCCCAAAAAACACCTGCTCTAACCTTCTCAATATACTTTTTTTTTACCAGATTTGGCATGCAGAAAAGAGACATATAATAGATTCCTAAAGAACCTAACACCAAATTTAGTAGCATAACACGACCCCTATGGAAAGTAACTGAATCTGCCAAGAAGCAAGTTTCTTTTGAAACTTATCTAAAATGATCTTCCAAGCATTAAATTGCGGCATACAAGCACCAAACGGGAGACCTAAGTAAGTAAAAGGCAATTTGACACTTTTACAACCTATAAGTAAAGCAAATTGATCCACCCCCTTTTACGAGACACTAATCCCAAAAATATTAGATTTCAGAAGATTAATTTGAAGTCCAAAAACCATATAAAAGCATCGCAAAACACTAATCAAATTCACAATATTATCACAAGACCATTCTTAAAAATATATAGCATCATCAACATAAAATAAATTAGAAAGAAGAATACTCTCGTCGCCAATATGAATGTCACGGAAGATATTAGCTGCAACTGCATCTTGAGCAACAACATGCAAAACTTCCATTGCCAAAATAAAAAGAAAAGGTTATAACGAATCACCTTGTTTCGACCCATGTTTTATAGGTAACTCACAAGTCGGGTTGTCATTAATAAGAATAGAAGACCGACTATTACCCAAACAATCTCAAATCAAATCTATCCAAAACTCTGAAAAACCCATGAATCCCAAAACTTGGAAAAGAAAGTCCCACAAAATCGAGTCGTACGCCTTCTCAAAATCAACTTTGAAAATAATTAGCTTTTTTTCTTCATCTTGCACCAATCAACCACCTCATTAACAATAAAAGCCCCATCCAGGATTTGTCTTCCTTTCACAAAAGTAGTACGCACCGATCCTACCACTGAGTCGACAACTTTGGCTAAACGAAGGGGTAACGATTTGGCAATAATCATATATTGAATACCAATAAGAGTGACCAGTCTAAAATCTTTAACAATCAACGGGTTATCAATTTTAGGAATCAACGTGATAAAAGAAGAATTACAACCCGTGGGAATAGGATTTGACTTAAAAAAGAAAGCGTCAAACTGAAATGTATCTTCATGAAGAATATCCCAATACGTCTTAATAAAAGATAAAGAAAATTGTCCTAACCCGACGCCTTATCACTACCACAAGCCCACACCACAACACAAACCTCCTCATATTTGGAATAACATCTAGAAACTAAGCTTGATTCAGATTTAGAAGCCTAAATCGAGGACTAGGATTGGAGATTCGAATCCCGTGAAACGAATCAAACTTTTCTTTATAGAAATTAAAAAATTAATCCTTTACTCTATCTGATTGCGTAACCCATTCATCATTCACATTAATACCTTTAACATTATTCTGACAATGTTTCTTCTTGAGCAACCCATGAAAGAACTTTGCATTTTCATCACCTTCCACCGGACATTTCAATTTTACTTTTTGAGCCAAATCACTAACCACTATTTTCTCCATCTCACGAAGTCGAGATCTAAGATTATGACTCTCAACTAAGAGCTGTTGTGAGCCATAACCATGCCCAAGAGTTTATCGATCTCACAAAGACGTTTTTCAATAGACTGGTTCTCATTTTTGGCAGCTAAATTAAAAACCCGAAGCTAATCTCTAATCCTGAATTTTAAGAACTTAATTTTATCCTTAAAATAAATAAAAGGATTAGCAGAAATATCACCCTGAAAATTAGACCAAGAATCACGAACAACTTCATCAAATCCCTTCAACTTGAGCTAAGAATAAAAAAAACTTGAAAGGAGATGGCCCGTAATTAACATTCCCTTTCGTCAAAACAATGAGTTTATGATCTGAAATAGACCTATCAAGCGTAATATCCACCAAACTGTGAATCTATCAACCATCCCTTCCAAAACCAAGAATTTGTCAAGTTTACGCATTTAATTTCCACTTCTAGCACATCGAGTAAAATTAAAATCACTCGTTGGAATATCAAACAAGTCATTATTAATAATAAAATTATTGAAATGATCTGTTGAACTTTGACAAAACATTGACCCCGTCTTTCTTCAGGACATATGACAATATTAAAATCACCAATATATATATATATATATATATATATATATATATATATATATATATATATATATATATTTATTGTTATGGATTACAATTCATAAATCCAATAAAAAAACCCAAAGAACAAATTTGTCATCTAAAATTTATGAGAACAAGAAATTGCCCTTTCCCCGCTTTGCGGTAGATATATATTTTTTAAACACATTGATCGTTTCTATAAACAAAATATGCATGGGGACTTTTCTATAAAGTATAGGGACAAATTTTATAATTTATTTTCTACCAAGGGACCAAATTTGGCAGCATACGAAAGTATTAAACAGAATGACCGTTTTTGTAACAAAAATCTATGTAGGGACCTTTTCTGTATATTATATGGACAATTTTTGTAATTTGTTTTGTGACAAAACTTGTCAAGGTGTTGTGGCCAAAGTGAATGTTCCACATAAAAATATCAAAGGTACAATTATTTTAGACTTAAAGTCATTTGTGGCCAAAATATGAAATAAAAGCCTTTTGTTTGTGGCCAAGATGTAAAATAAGAAACTTTTGTGGTGAAAATATGAAACTATAAAAATATACTATTCTTAAACCAATTTGTTTAATATATGGTATAATTTTATATAGATGTATAGCAAAGTCGAGGTTCCAAAACCAAAGTTTAAGGATTTTTTTGGGGTCGACATTGATAATTTAATAACTAACTAGTAAAGAACCCGCGGCTATGCCGCTTTTTGGGGTAATATGGAAAAAATCGGCAAACTTTAAAAGATATGTGCTGAAATTGTAAATCACCATAAATAGGGAAGAAAGTCGACAACTCCTAAAATTAGATGTCAAAAGTGTACAACGAAAAAAGGAACACTGGTGGAGAAAATCCAAAATGTTGTGGCAATAATATTAAAGTTGTTAACGTTGGGAAAATATGTTGGCAAAATTTTAAAGGAGGTTTTTTTGTGTTTTTTATGTCAAAATGTAAAACTTTTGACTACAAGGACAAAAAGTGTCAAATTCATTAAAGAATTGTGGCAAAAACACCAAAATGTAATACCTTTGAATATAAGGACTAAAAGTGTCAAAGTCATTAAAGATTTGTGGCAAAAACCTTAAGGCACAAAAACTTAATCAAAAGGCAAAAATGTAAAAATTTTGACTTAAAGTTGTTAACGTTGGGAAAATATGTTGGCAAAATTTTAAAGGAGGTTTTTTTGTGTTTTTTATGTCAAAATGTAAAACTTTTGACTACAAGGACAAAAAGTGTCAAATTCATTAAAGAATTGTGGCAAAAACACCAAAATGTAATACCTTTGAATATAAGGACTAAAAGTGTCAAAGTCATTAAAGATTTTTGGCAAAAATCTTAAGGCACAAAAACTTAATCAAAAGGCAAAATGTAAAAATTTTGACTTTAGGGACTAAAAGAGTTTCGAGTTCAGCAAACTTTTGTGGCAAAATCCTAAAGCCTAAAAGAATACTATTCCTAAGCTCCTTTGGATTTAATATATATATATATATATATATATATAATTTATACAACCCCATAAATAAATAAATAAATAGATAAATAGTCATTGTATCGCCTCCAATGAAGCTTCCTGGAAGCTCACTATGCCTCTCCCTCCATTCCTCCATTTAACCAACCCCACCTTCCTCTCTCCTTCTGCACATCAACTTCTTTCTCTCTCTCATTCTCACTCTTAATACCCACCACATTCTTATTGCCCAATCGCTGCAATCATGAAAATCTCCGGCAAACTCAACCCCAAACATCTCTTCCGATCAAATAAAAGCCGTTCGGTTTCCAGATCTGATCCATCCTCTTTCGGTTCCTACGCCACGACGTCCTCTACTTCGCCGGAGCCCAGCCATGGCCACCACAAGTCCATGTCAAGCGGTGTTGCTACTCCAACCAGCGTCCTGCCTAGGCACTCGAATTCGCACTCGCACGAAATATCTTCCGAGTGGTCCGAGAATTCTACCGACGTACAGTTTGAGTTGGTGCAAGCGTTCAGGTTTATTGACAGCGACGGTGACGGAAGGATAACGAGGGAGGAGCTCGAGGCTGTTTTGAACCAAATCGGAGGATCCGAACCTCCGATCCGGGAGGAGCTAAGCCTGATGTTGAGTGAACTCGATAGAGACGGCGACGGTATTATTACTCTGGAGGAGTTCGGAGCCATAAGCTCCGCTTTTGGTCCGCCGGCTTGCGATACTGAGCTGAGAGATGCTTTTGATTTTTTCGACACCGATCGCGACGGGAAGATCACGGCGGACGAATTATTTGCGGTGTTCAAGTCGATTGGGGACGGGCGGTGCACGTTAGAAGAATGCAGGAGTATGATAAGTAGCGTGGATAAGAACGGAGACGGGTTCGTGTGCTTCGAGGACTTTACGCGTATGATGGAACAGCAAAGATGAAGAGGACATGATTTGCTTTTCCAAGTTTTTTGGGGTTAGATGATGATGATGACGAAGATGATGGAATTAAGCTGTTAATAGATGATTATGAGTGTGTTCAAGGGTTTTTAGTTAGAATCAATGTTGTATTGTTGTTGTTATAATATAACTTATAATATTGCGCAGAATCTGTGTGCTGGTCGCCGTATGTTTGTTTGTGCGTATTTGCTGTGTTGATCAAAAGCGTTTGGCGGATTGCCTGCCACTTCCCACTTTCTCTCTCTCAATCCCATAAAAACACTTGTTTATGGATTGTCAGAAAAACAAAACATGTCTTGCTAGTTTTTAATTCAACAGAAAACCACAAAAACATTTAAAACGAATTAAGGATTTTCCAAGAATTAAAAAAACTATTAATCATATTTTGAAAATAGATCAATTTCACATATCATATCTAAAATTGGAATTAAACCTGCAACATCATCAAAACTAAGTTGTTTTAAACATGCAACATCATCAAAACTAAGTTGTTTTCAAATAACCGTAAAAAATTTCCCCCGTTCTCTTATTCAATCAAGCAACAATAACTAGAAATACTCTCAAACTGATCACCTCCCCCTTCACGATTTGAAATGTTATGGGTTTACTTAAGTTGTTTTCAAATAACCGTAAAAAATTTCCCCCGTTCTCTTATTCAATCAAGCAACAATAACTAGAAATACTCTCAAACTGATCACCTCCCCCTTCACGATTTGAAATGTTATGGGTTTACTTAAGCCATGGAAAACCCAAATGAGTTATTCTGTAAACTCTGTCTTTGATCAAAACACCACTGACATGGAGCGTCAGCTTCTACAATTCTGATATCGATGAGAAATGGAATAGAACTCAAAAAAATGGAGTCATGGGAGGGAGTTAAAGGAAAGGGAACAAACCATCAGCTCCATTTACACCATCAATTGATTCTGAAGACGTCCCTATTAGTGAGTTTTTTTCGTGAGTGGAATCGTTGATATGGCGGACCTGAATCCATTTCTCTTACTTTTCCTATCTCTAAACTTGCTCCATTTGTTTCATACGTTCTTTGACAAAGGTTGTGAACGTTATTCGGGTCAACCCCTTTTTCGATTTTAATTTCTCGTTCTTTTTCAATCATATTCTTGTTTTGTTGTTGAATGAACCGATTCTTTTGTTGTTTGATTCACGTTGTAACTATTTCTTGCTTTATTTTTATTGATCATGAAAGGGTATGGATGGAAATTCTTACTCCACTTTTGATTTTAGAAATTGAAATACTGATACTTTCGTATTCCAATTTTCCATTGATTCTAATAGAATTGGATGTAAACAAATCTATGATTTTGTGAAAGTGAAGGAGTTGTACTTAGAGATGGTTGGGAGTAAAAAATGATAAACACATTTTACATGAAAATCCAACTTAGATTTATGTTTATGGTAGACTCTTGGATCTAGGTTTGGCAAAAAAAAGGTATAATTTAAATGATGGTATAATTGTCACTAAACATAAATATCAGTGGATTGGATAAAAATATCTCTGTGAAAAAATGAGCCCCCATGCGAATCTAATGCGTTCTATTAATTTTGTTGTGTAAAAACTTTAAATTTCATATTAATAGTTTACTTCTTTTTACATAAAAGAAAAACTTCCAAATCCTCTCTCTCTCTCTCATGTGTGCAAAAGTTGAGTTATAGTTGATTTTCTCACTGAAAAATAAGAATTCCACAGGTGCCTACGAAATTTTATTTTCAGTTGGACATGATGATTTCACATGTGACACTTCCAAAATTACACCTTTGTTACTGTGAGTCCTACCAAATATAAGGGTTGTTTAAGTAGATATGGGTTGGTAACTTGAGGTGGTTCTGAATGATGGTTGTTTAAGTAGATACAGAATAGTAACTTGAGGTGGTTCCGAATTTAATTGTTTAAAATGTGTTGCTCAAAGTATCAACTAATATGAAGTAAACAAGCTCTCGTAGCATATATCATTGATGATCCCAACAATAGTTAGATAGGGGTTGTAATAAGTAAGTATTTATTAGTGTGTTAACAGCTCGTGTGAAAACATTTCAGAGACTAATATTTTACGTGAATTGTTGACAAAAAAATATATATTCATGAATTTTTTAATATCAGTTATTAACTATATTTTTAAAAATGTGGAATTCATATATATATATATATATATATATATATATATATATATATATATATATATATATATATATATATATATGATCTGTTTGTTTTATAAAAAATTATGAATTGAATATATTCACCTAACATTGATATAAATAAATTCAACCAACATCACCTAACATTTGTATTTGTTAATCCACATAATTTTATCTTTCCATCAACCAAAATCATTCATCCATTCTAAAAGATAATCAAAGTATAATGTATTCTCAAAACATCAGAGTAAAGTCATAAAATCAATACTGCGGAAAACTCCAGGGGATGTAGTGCGATCAAGTCAGACCCTTCCATTTGGAACCAAAAGTACCTGAATGTAACGCATAGTTTCTGGTATGTATTTAACTCATAATTTATTTCATTTTATAGAGCAACTCGACGAGTTGGGAGCCCCAAACTCATCGAGTAGATATCATAAGGGCCGTACATTTTAAGTAACCTACTCGGCGAGTTGGGAGGCCTCAACTCGAAGTGTAGGCTAGCAGATATGAAACCCCAATTTTCGGGGTTTGCACCCTATTTAAACACCTTAGGGTTTGCACCCTATTTAAACACCTTAAACCTTTTCTCTTGGCCTCATTTCCAGCCTCCACTGTCCTAACCCTATATCTCGAAACCCTAGTGCTATTGTGAGAGTTTGTGAGCCATTTTAAGTGTTTTAGTGTGTGATTGAAGCCATTGGAAGAAGGAAAAGCTTGAGGACACAAGAAGGAGCATAAAGGTCCAAAATCCTTGCCTCATCCACAACATTTTGCTAGTATAAAGCTTGAACCTTGCTTTGTAGTTGTTTAGATCTTCTTTTAGGCTTATTTTGATTGGTTTGGGCCAAATATCATGGTCCTTGAGAGTTGGACGTCCCAAATGGGTTAGCACTTCTGATCTAAGGTCTTGAGGGGTTTCCATGGCATAAAGGTGCCAACTTTATCGCCATGGAAGTCCCATGCAACCTTTAGACCATCATTTTGGCCTCTTGGAGCTTCTAATGGCCATGCATGTAGAGAAAGTTGGGACTTTACGTGATCTTCTTGTCCTTAGAGTCCAGATCTATGACCTCGTGGCCTATCTTGTAGTTTTGGTGGTGTTTAGATTAAGACTTTGGCCTTTTGGGGTTAGGGTTCGAGCTTAATCCATTTAGGAAAGGTATTAATGGGTAAAGTTGGAAACTTTACCCTTCTAGAGGCATTTCCAGTCTAGATCTGGAGTTTAGGGTGTAGATCTGAAGAATAAGGGCTTAATGCATTAAGAAGGGTTAACAAACTGAAGAACTCGACGAGTTCATAAAGGAACTCGATGAGTTAAGGTCGAAGTGTCCCGACTCTATTTAAAAGGAAGAACTCGGCGAGTTGGATCGCGATTTCACAATTTTGTGATTCATGGGAACTCGGTGAGTTGATGGGTAAACTCGACGAGTTGAATCAACTCGGAGTGTTGACTTTGACTGTGACCTAGACTTGACTTTGACCATGGTTGACCTTAAAGAGTTATGAGTATGAAATGACAGCTAAGGGATTGTTTGGTTCATGGATTGAGTAGAGCTGATTCCAGGGTAGAGACGTTTCGGCTAGCATCCGACATTTGAGGTGAGTTTTCCTCCTGTAGGAACGGGTCGAAGGCACCAATGTCGACCCGTATGTATAATTGTATGTTCCGGATTTCGATCCGATATCGGGCGGTGCCCGATGAATGTTTATATGCTTTCCGGACTACGGTCCGATGATGGGCGATGCCCGAGGAATGTGTGTATGCTTGATGTCTTCGTGATTCTTGCATGTGTCTATGTTTATATGTTTTTTGGACTAAGGTTCGATGTCGGGCGGTGCCCGATGAATGTTTATATGCTTTCCGGATTTCGGACTGATGTCGGGCGGTGCCCGAGGAATGTTTATATGCTTATGTTATGTGATTATATTGTATGTGTATTTGATATGTTTATATGTATACCGAGCTTTGCTCGATGCCGGGTGAGGCCCGATTCCGGACACTGCCCGATGCCGGGCGGGACCCGATGCCCGACATTGTCCGATGTCGGGCGAGACCCGAAGAAGGGGCGGGGCCCACAATTTGTTTATATGTGATTATGTGTATGGTATGTGGTAGTTTGGGGAAGCTCACAAAGCTTTGTGCTTACGGTTTTCAGTATTGGTTTCAGGTACTTCTGGTAACAAAGGGAAGAGCTTGGGATGACTGCAGTGCACACACCATTATGTTTAGCCTGGGATGCTTACTCTGATGTTTTGATTTGGAAACTCTGATGATAATGTTTTGAGATATTTTGACTTATGTTTGATGATATGATTTTTATAACTATGGTTTATTTATGATTTAGAAACAAAAATTTTGGACCGTATTTTTGGAGTGTTACACTGAAACATTTAAACATAAAACTGTAAGCACAAAGCTTAGTGAGTTTCCCAAAATACCACATATCATACATAATATCACGGGTCTATTTCTGTAACGCCCGCAGATTCGGGCTAGTCAATTTAGAGACAATAAGCATCAAAAATGACTTTTTAATAGAATATTATTTAGAATAAATAATCTTAACCAAGTTATAGTATATGTCACAAGGGTTTCGTACATATAAAGAACGCCGAAATCCGAGTTATAACGAAGAAGTTATGACATGTCGAAGTATTACGGCAAAACCGGCACGGCACCGAGAATCGTAAAAAGTGAATTTTTGATAAACTACTTTTTAGCCTTAGAGATATAAATGAAAGTTGTTTTATACGTTAAACCGAGAACATACATAAAAAGAACACCCAAATCTGACTTTGTATGAGGAAGTTATGATTTTTCTAAGATTTGGCATAGCAGTGCACAGTTCGGAATTCGAATTTTAGATCGATCGATTTTTGGCCAACGCAACCTAAATGAGAATTGAAGATCTCATTAATAGGAGCTCAACGATAAAAAGACAGACAAAAACGGAGTTCGAATGTAGAAGTTATGAATTTTACATGGTCATTAAACAGTGTAATATTCTCATACTGTTAAATTTAAAATCGGCTGAGAATTATCCGACGGAGTCAAAATGAGAGTTGTATATCTTGCCAATACTTATGCGTGGATATAAATAACGTCGAAAACGGAGCTCATATGCGAAAGTTACGGGGTTTAGAAGTCGGGAGTGTGCTGTTGCGAAGGGGGTGACGTGGCGCGATCTGAGCCATTGCTTTCTCCCCAAGTCTTGCCATCAGATGGTGACATGTGGCACCTAACTCGACGAGTTGGAGGCCCAACTCGACGATTTCAGCTGTATTTCAGCCTATAAATACCATGTGAGAGTGCCTTCATTCTTCACACCAAAACTCATTTCTCTCTCTCTACACACTCTCTAAGCCCCCAAAAACCCTCCTAAAGGCCTAGTAGCCTCAAGGCACTATAGGAAAGCCCCGGAGCGCCCGAAGGCTCCAAGAAGAAGAGCTTTCAGCTCAGAAACTTTGCTTCAGCGAAGCCCGGTTTTTAGCAAAACCTGTTGTAAGTGAGATACGCCTACCCTACTTTAAATATAGCTTATATTTAAATATATTATCGTTATTATGAACCTATAAATAAGATTTATCAGTGATTCAAAGTCGTTATACTGATTGATCTACTTACGGGAATGATGTATAGGCTGTGATTTAGTGAGGTGTTTAAAGTGGCATTTTCAAACAGTATACTTTGTATACCAAACGGACCCTACCTCCGATATGATCCTACCTAGTTGTTCCTTACTTGATAGATCATGAAAGTAGACTTTGAGTTAATGACGAATCTAGACTAATAATTAGTCGCAATAAATATTAGACTAAAATTTAGCGATAATAATGCTAGGTTTCGTCGAAGGAAATTAGAATCGTTAGAAGCGAAGCGTTGCCCGAGTTTGGAATCATCACTTTAACAAGTGAGTGCATAGTTACTTACATCTTACACATAGATATGAAGTATTTTATATAAATTACGTGCTATGTGTGCATATAACCTGTATACTTGCTATCTATGCTGGATGAACGATTTTATACATGTTTTAAATAATTTAAACTGTATATGTATTTTATATCTACGAATATGTTGGGTAAAACATGGGTAGATGAATAATGAGAGATGAAAGATGATATGAGTGAACATTGGCATCCATAGACTTAGTGCCTAATAAATAACATTGGCAGCTATGGACTTCGTGTCTGTTAGATAAACGATGGTAGCTATGGACGTAGTACCTATTAGATAAACGTTGGTAGTATGGACTTAGTACCCAATGAATGCAGCTATGGAATTAGTGCTTTACGAACGAGCATTGGCAGCTATGGATTTAGTGTCTACTGTATAAACCCTGGCGACTATGGACTTAGTGCCTTCTTGTGTAAACCCTGGCGACGATGGACTTCGGAATGAATGAACGAGGAATAGCTGATGCTTAGGGTAGATCCTTAAGAGTAAAGGAAATAATGGGGATGAGTAAATGGGTTGATTGTTCGATGTTCAAACATAATAATTATATTATTGTAGGTTGAAAACACTATGTACTCACCAGGTTTCCCAACCTGACCCACTCAAGCTTATTTGTATCACAGGTGTCGATATGAAGCTACTTTACACTGAGAGATTTAAAAGAGATGTAGAGCACTAGTGTAAATGAATGTAAGTTCTGTTTATGCTTATGTTTTTGTACTGACGACGACATCCCGAATGTTTTAAATGAATAAAATACATTTCTTCGGAAATGCTTTGATAAAGTATTTATCATGTATTTTCTGGGAACAAATTCCACAACATTTTTATTAAAAGGGTACTCTGATTTTTATAAAGCATAAACAAAATCAGTCTTTTCTGGCCGTGAAAATGGGGATGTCATAATTTCATCCCCAGGTGAATGATATGGGTCAAATCATAGTCTTACAATAACTTCCTACCATGGTCCAAATCATGGTCTTTCCTTGCAATGCAAGGGACCAAATCCTAGTCTTACATACAAGTGCTAGGGGTCATATCCTAGTCTTTCATGCATTTTTCAGAGGCCAAATCCTGGTCTTTCATACAATTTCCATGAGCCAGATCCTGGTCTTTCATACAATCTACATGGATCGGATCCTTGTCTTCCACGAAAGAGTCACAAAAATAACTAGCATCCTACATAGTATAGTCAGAAGACTCACCTCACAATCGAAGTCGAAAATACCAAAGCTCTCACAGACGAAAAATTAATACTACACACCACCTAATGAAACATTTAAGGCCAAACTTAGTCCACCATCTAAAACTACTCAATTGACCAATAGTCAACCAGGTCAAAAATTAGCGGCCAATACTCTAAGTCAACGGTCAACGCTCACCACGCCATGACCAACAACTTGCCACATCTTGGCTATTCTCCGACAAAACATTCACGACCAACTCCGCCATCACGTCATGGAAAACATTCCAAAACATTCATGAAAACCCCCTCACCACATCGTGACGAGCATTATGCCTCGTCGTGGCATCTGGCTGAAAACAACTTAATTGATTAAGCTTTAAACCTGTTAAGTCCTTTGCTCAAACTTTCCAGAAGGCTTCCTCACACTTATATCCATCATAAAAATCCTTACTTTGTGGACATGCATGTCCAATGAATGTCTTTCACTTAACTAGGTCAAAACTGGGAGAAATAGGGTCAAAACCCCATGCACGGACTCAAAACTACATAAAACTTCTGATTTGGAGCACCTAACCCTCTTGGGACCTCAATGGTCAATAAAGTTGCCAACTTTATTGATCCCAACCATTCAAACCATCTCATACGTGAAGAAATATGCATAAAACCTAGATCTAGAAAGGTAGAGCAGAAGATATGAGCTTGTAGACTTACAAAGGTCGACAAAGAGCTCAAAAAGACCGAAATAAAGTTAGGTTGCTGATATTTTTGCTCCACAACACTTTTTTCTTCCTTCACAAGACCAAGAACGCCACAAAAGAGTCTTAAAAATAGAGGATATAGGATTAGGGTTTAGATCTAAGCACTTGGATGGGATGGAGGCTGAGGTTGAACGAAACCCTCGCCATCACATCCCTTAAATAGGGGCTTAAGGCTAAAAAAATTGGGTTTGAGCCTAGGACGTCCCCACGTCGTGACCAATACATGACAATGTCGTGGCCACTTAAAATGATCACAACCCAAAAGTGGTTGCAACGTCGTGGTGATCCTCCCCACCACATCGTGGCCACCAAAATTCCACAAGATTTAAGCATCAAAATCCATACGTGAAAACTGGGTGTTACATCTATATAAAGAGTTTTAACACATAACGATCTTCATATTAAAGCTTATAAATCTTAATCATAAACTTTTTCTTAATTGCAAAAATCCCTTTCTCAATAAAGATGTAACACCCCGTTTCCACTTTATAGTAGAATTTAATATAAACGTTTGTTTATAAAATCCGAGGTAGAATATATTAAATTTTAGCCAGTGTAATCATCACAAAAGTTGTAATGGTTGTGGTGACGATTTCTCGGATATAGAGAACGCTTCAATCTGACTTCGTATGAGGAAATTATGATTTTTCGAAGTTTCGGTGTTACACAAAAATCGAAATGAAAATCGGTTAATTTTTAGCCAAAACAATCTAAACGAAATTCGGAGTTCTCGTAAATACAAAACCGTCGATATAGAGAACGAAGTTCGTATGAAGAATGTAGCACCCGGTTCCTGGTATGAATTTCGTTCAAGTATTATTCATTTTTTTTGCCTAGAACTCGGCGAGTTGATGGCCAACTCGACGAGTAGGAGCGACCTGGACCCGGGAGTTTAATGACCTACTCGATGAGTCGGCAGCCAGACTTAACGAGTAGGCCCTGACTGGACAAAACCCTAATCTAAGGGATTGCACCCTATTTAAGCATCTCATTCAGCCTCCCTTCGTCCCTATTGCTCTCAGAACTCTCCATATCAAACCCTAATCGTTTGTGTAAAGATCTAAGGCCTTTGTGGTGGTTTTTGGTGATTTTGGAACATAAGAAGGAAGAGAAAGGCTTGAGGAATCAAGAGGAGGCCAGAGGAGTTCGAGTTTGTGCACCCTCTGCAGTTCTTTAGAGGTATAAAGTTGATACCTTGCTCTTTCATGTTTTAGATCCCTTTTTGGGGTGATTTAGGGCTTTTAGGAGCCATTCTTGGTGACCAAACATGAGTGCAAGCATGGTTGGGGGCTAAGACTTCAGATCCAAAGTCTTTGAGGGGTTACAAGGCAGAAAGGGACTGATTTTGGAGCCTTAGAAAGCCCCATGCACCTTAAGAGTCCCATTTAGAGCCATTTGAGCTCATAGTCCCATGCATGCACGTAAAGTTTGTAACTTTACGTGCTATATCGATCCTAGAATCATAGATCTATCTTTTGGTCAAGTGTTGTACGTCAGAAATCGAGAAATAAGACTTGGTCATTCTCGACTCGGCGAGTCGTTCTTGGGACTCGACGAGTCCATGGCTTGACTTCCCTTTTCTGTTATGGTTCGAAGGAGCCCAGTGAGTGTTAGAATGGTCTTAGAGGGGTCTGGGGGAATGACCCAACGCATTGGACTTAGCCACAGACCTGAGAATCATAGGACTCGGCGAGTGTATGAACAGACTCGGCGAGTCCAAGGCAATCTCCCAACGTTCGAAGATGAACTCGACGAGTTGTTCATACAACTCGGCGAGTCGAGGGCAGACTTGTTCATAGGATGGGGATGAACTCGACGATTTGTTCATACAACTCGGCGAGTTGGATGAAGGTTCATTCGAGGATGTCTTAGAAGGAGAACTCGTCGAGTCGTTGCGAAACTCGACGAGTAGGGGCGTGAAGAAGGGCAGATGAAAGGATAGGGACTCGACGAGTTGGCGGCCCAACTCGATGAGTCAGATCAACTGGAAGTTGACTTTGACTTTGATTTGGTCAGGGGTAAAATAGTCATTTTACCCTAAGAGTAGTTATCAGTGTCTGATTAAGTGTTTTATGGATTTATAGCCGAAAGATCACCGGAGCAGCAGTCAGACATCTGCCGATCAGCTTTTCAGCAGTCAGCCTTGCGAGGTGAGTTACCTTCCAGTAGCGGTGGGTCTACGGCCACAATGCCGGCCCACCAGTAGGAGTTGTATGTTAGATGATTGTCTCTGTGATATTCATCTAGGTTGCTACTACCTGATATGTTTATGTGCTAGCATGATATGTTATACGTGATAGAGGTAGCAGGGGGAGAATAGTCCCCAAGTTCGGTCGTTAGGACCGAAGGGTAGGTCGGGCACCCCAGATATGCCTGACAGTATGTTTATGTTATGATATTATGTGGTAGTAGTAGGAGGTGAAATAGTCCTCGTATGTCGGTCGTAAGGACCGACGGGTAAGTCAAGCACCCCAGAATGGCTTGACCTGGGTATTCAGGCACCCCAGAATTGTCTGGCAGTATGTGTGTGTTATATGGTAGTAGTAGGGGGTGAAATAGTCCCCGGTAGTCGGGTGAAATAGACCGACGGGTAAGTCAAGCACCCCAGAATGGCTTGACCAGGGTAAGTCAAGCACCCCATAATGGCTTGACTTGGGTAGTCAGGCACCCTAGAATTGTCTGACAGTATGTTATTGTATGGTGTGTGGTATGATGGGGGAACTCACTAAGCTTCGTGCCTACAGTTTTCAGTTTTGTTTCAGGTACCTCTTCAGTGAAGGGAAAGAGCCGGCGCGGTAGCTGCACATCATACACACACACGTTGGATTTCCGCATTACGAGATTCTTGGGATTCTACTCTGACATTGTGACATCCCCTAATTTCTCGGCCATAAAAGACCGATTTTGTTTATGCTTTTTAAAATAAAATCAGAGTAATCCTTTTTAAAAGGTGTTGCGGAATTTGTTCCCATAAAAACATGATAATTATATTATCAAATCATTTCTGAAGAAATGTATTTTATTCACTTAAACCATTGGGATGTCATCGTCAATACAGAAACATAAGCATAAACAGAACTTACACTCACTTACACTAGTGATCTACATCTCTTTTAATCTCTCAGTGTAAAGTAACTTCGTATCGATACCTGTGATACAAACAAACTGAGTGGGTCAGGCTTGGGAGCCTGGTGAGCATATAGGGTTTTCAACCCACAATAAATAATTTATTATGCTTAAACATCAAACAATCAACCCAATTACCCAATCCCCATTATCTTATTTATTTCTTAAGGATTTACCCTAAGAATCAAATCTCACTCATTCCTAAGGAATAGGCACGAAGTCCATCGCTGCCCAAGGTTTATACTACAAGCACTAACAAACGTCGATCAAGAATCGACCATCCTTCATCCAATCATTCCTCAGGATTGACCTAAGGAATTTATCCAAAGTCCATTGCTACCAAGGTTCATACAACAGGCACTACGTCACATAGTCGCCAGGGTTTATACAATAGGCACTACGTCTCATAGTCGCCAAGGTTATACAACAGGCACTACGTCTCATAGTCGCCAGGGTTTATACAATAGACACTACGTCTCATAGTTGCCAGGGTTTATACAATAGACACTACGTCTCATAGTCGCGCAGGGTTTATCTAATAGGCACTACGTCTCATAGTCGTCAGGGTTTATACAATAGGCACTACGTCTCATAGTCGCCAGGGTTTATACAATAGGCACTACGTCTCATAGTCGCCAAGGCTTATCTAATAGGCACGAAGTCACATCGTCGCCAGGGTTTATATTATTATTTTTAACGGACCGGGACAGAAAATCTGTTAAAAATTCATAACTTCTTCATCCGACGTCCGTTTTCGTCTGTCTTTTTACCGTTGTGCTACAAATGACGAGACCTTCGATTCTCGTTTAGGTCGTGTCGGCTAAAAATCACTCGATCTAAAATTCAAGTTTTTAGCTGTCTACTGCTAAGCTGAAACTTCGAAAAATCATAACTTCCTCATACGAAGTCAGATTTGGGCGTTCTTTTTATACCTACTCTCGGTTTAACGAACACTACGACTTTCGTTTAGATCACTAAGGCCAAAAAGTAGTTTATCAAAAACTCACTTTTTTACGACATTCGGCACCGTGCCCGTTTTGTCGCGAAACTTCGACAGGTCATAACTTCTTCGTTATAACTCGGATTTCGACGTTCTTTATATGTACGGAATCCTTGTAGCATATACTAAAACTTAGTTAAGATTAATCTTTTTAAATAATCTTCCATCAAAAAGTCATTTTTGATGCTTATCGTCTCTTAATTGACTAGCCCTGATCTACGGGCATTACATACATTGTTATATTTATGGTTTGATTTTCAGACATGGGATATTAGTCTTATGAAATGATATGTATTTACTATGTTTTCTTATGGAAGTTTTATAAATCAATTACTTAAAAATGAAATTTTTGGACTTGAAATTTGGGATGTTTCAAAGAAGTTATAAATTTTGCACGGTCTTTTACAATGTAATATTCATAGACTGTAAATTAAAAATAGAATGAGCATTAGCTGACGAAGTCTATAGGAAAGTTATAGTACTCGGAAAGACGAACATGTGGATATAAAGAATGTCAAAAATGGAGCTGCGCGTGTGAGGGGCTCGGTGTCGGCCTCTGATTGGACCGCGGTCTAGTCCGAGGCTTCGGACGTGGCTCCTCCTGCGAGACTCAGACACGAGGAATGGGACACGCGTCGGACTCCTAGTGGACCACTTCGGATGACTGAGCAGCTCGGATGACTCAGCCATATTTCGGACACGTGGCATGTTCTAAGCGAAGGTGACGTGGCCGAAGCCACCTATGCGAAATTTCTCGGTTTTTGCGCCAAAACTTCTAAAATCCATAACTTTTGCATACGAGCTCCGTTTTTGACGTTCTTTCTATGCACGCGTAGATAAAATTACGCTCTACAACTTTTGTTTACACTTCGTCGGCTAATTTTGAATTTAGTTTTTATATTATTATTTTTAACGGACCGGGACAGGAAATCCGTTAAAAATTCATAGCTTCTTCATCCGACGTCCGTTTTCGTCTGTCTTTTTACCGTTGTGCTACAAATGACGAGACCTTCGATTCTCGTTTAGGTCGTGTCGGCTAAAAATCACTCGATCTAAAATTCAAGTTTTTAGCTGTCTACTGCTAAGCTGAAACTTCGAAAAATCATAACTTCCTCATACGAAGTCAGATTTGAGCGTTCTTTTTATACCTACTCTCGGTTTAACGAACACTACGACTTTCGTTTAGATCACTAAGGCCAAAAAGTAGTTTATCAAAAACTCACTTTTTTACGACATTCGGCACCGTGCCGGTTTTGTCGCGAAACTTCGACAGGTCATAACTTCTTCGCTATAACTCGGATTTCAACGTTCTTTATATGTACGGAATCCTTGTAACATATGCTATAACTTAGTTAAGATTAATCCTTTTAAATAATATTCCATCAAAAAGTCATTTTTGATGCTTATCGTCTCTTAATTGACTAGCCCTGATCTACGGGCGTTACAACTATCTTCCCCTTAGGATGATTACGTCCCGGAATCATCAACGAAAATAGGGCTTGTATAATGATTCCATACGTTATCTTTCCATCCTAAGTAATAATCGTGATGCTAAATCTTGCACCTGTTCTTCATACCATGTTGGACTTTCATTTGTATCCTTCAAGTTACAAAATAAATCCTTATTGAGGACTCCTTCTTCTTCTTAGGATAAGTACTTTCCTTTATCTATTGTAACAGATCGATGGGTCATGTTCTAATGACCTCTCATCGTATGATGCAACGTTTAGACTCAGGTCTCTTAGAGTCAAATTCCAGAATGGAATGTACCTTCCTTCATATTCTAATGTGTTATAATCACATTTTAGCATGTAGCATTTCTAGCTACTAACTTCTTTAACAACGAGCGTGTTACCAATGACCGCATTGATTTCAATCTTCTGACTTTAGTCAAATGCTACATCAAACTTGGTCCTCTGAACCATGTAACAAACTCATCGTAGTCGGACTTAATTTGATATTACCACTAGGGTCAGAATATCAATTACCTCATTAGTCATTACCGAAACAATGGTAACAACATACTTGAATACAAACGGAATCAATCACTAGCTTCTTGGTAACCTTGTGACTTTCCCTGATCCAAGCGTGAGTCCTGTGCTTCCAGTAGTATAGATCTCTACTACTATTCACACCTACTCATACTCGTCCCAAGTACTGTCTCGCAGTCCCCAAGTCCTAAAATCACAAAACAATTTAACACATATGAATGTGTCCAATTAATCATAAACTTTTCCTAGACTCTACTAGGACTTCTTCCATGCGTATCTTCAATCATCAATTCTACTTCAACTTGGTTGGTGATGGAAATTCCAGACGATGGGACAACTTCAAGAATTATACCAATCATTCCATCATCCTGCCAATCGAAGGTGTACTTCAGACGTACCGTACCCCTCCAAACGTTCTGTTATTTTATTAGACATATTCTAAAGGCAAGATACCACTCTTACGATATCTTCTGATAGGTATCATTCACTATCATAAGCTTTTCATTTCCTCCATGTACTCAATTCTCTACGAGTCTTCACCATAACGTTTTGTACACCCAAGCAGACGTTCGGTGTACTGGGCGAGAATTTAAGATAGGAAAGCTTTATTTACGATCGACGTATAAATCTCCTTATCACTTCGAAATGTTTACATGCTAGTTCTAATATCGTAGTCATACGCTTAGAATCCTAAACACATAAAGTTTCCAGATCCGGTCAGCAACAGACCATAGATCCGAACAAATAATAGCATATAAGGCATCCTTATAGCTATAACATAAAATATTTAACACAGAAAACATTTTAGGCATCTTTCCTAAAATAAACTTGTGCTCGTGTCTAAAATATAGCAGACACTCATCTCACAATCACCACTTAGCATTCTAAGTTTAAGTCTAGAAATCCTACAATTTCTTAGTTCGCTTAAACTAATGCTCTGATACCAACTGTGACATCCCCTAATTTCTCGGCCAGAAAAGACCGATTTCGTTTATGCTCTTTAAAATAAAATCAGAGTAATCCTTTTTAAAAGGTGTTGCGGAATTTGTTCCCATAAAAACATGATAATTATATTATCAAATCATTTCTGAAGAAATGTATTTTATTCACTTAAACCATTGGGATGTCATCGTCAATACAGAAACATAAGCATAAACAGAACTTACACTCACTTACACTAGTGATCTACATCTCTTTTAATCTCTCAGTGTAAAGTAACTTCGTATCGATACCTGTGATACAAACAAACTGAGTGGGTCAGGCTTGGGAGCCTGGTGAGCATATAGGGTTTTCAACCCACAATAAATAATTTATTATGCTTAAACATCAAACAATCAACCCAATTACCCAATCCCCATTATCTTATTTATTTCTTAAGGATTTACCCTAAGAATCAAATCTCACTCATTCCTAAGGATTCATCCTAAGGAATAGGCACGAAGTCCATCGTTGCCCAAGGTTTATACTACAAACACTAACAAACGTCGATCAAGAATCGACCATCCTTCATCCAATCATTCCTTAGGATTGACCTAAGGAATTTATCCAAAGTCCATTGCTACCAAGGTTCATACAACAGGCACTACGTCACATAGTCGCCAGGGTTTATACAATAGGCACTACGTCTCATAGTCGCCAAGGTTATACAACAGGCACTACGTCTCATAGTCGCCAGGGTTTATACAATAGACACTACGTCTCATAGTTGCCAGGGTTTATACAATAGACACTACGTCTCATAGTCGCGCAGGGTTTATCTAATAGGCACTACGTCTCATAGTCGTCAGGGTTTATACAATAGGCACTACGTCTCATAGTCGCCAGGGTTTATACAATAGGCACTACGTCTCATAGTCGCCAAGGTTTATCTAATAGGCACGAAGTCACATCGTCGCCAGGGTTTATATTATTATTTTTAACGGACCGGGACAGAAAATCTGTTAAAAATTCATAACTTCTTCATCCGACGTCCGTTTTCGTCTGTCTTTTTACCGTTGTGCTACAAATGACGAGACCTTCGATTCTCGTTTAGGTCGTGTCGGCTAAAAATCACTCGATCTAAAATTCAAGTTTTTAGCTGTCTACTGCTAAGCTGAAACTTCGAAAAATCATAACTTCCTCATACGAAGTCAGATTTGGGCGTTCTTTTTATACCTACTCTCGGTTTAACGAACACTACGACTTTCGTTTAGATCACTAAGGCCAAAAAGTAGTTTATCAAAAACTCACTTTTTTACGACATTCGGCACCGTGCCCGTTTTGTCGCGAAACTTCGACAGGTCATAACTTCTTCGTTATAACTCGGATTTCGACGTTCTTTATATGTACGGAATCCTTGTAGCATATACTACAACTTAGTTAAGATTAATCCTTTTAAATAACCTTCCATCAAAAAGTCATTTTTGATGCTTATCGTCTCTTAATTGACTAGCCCTGATCTACGGGCATTACAGACATTGTTATATTTATGGTTTGATTTTCAGACATGGGATATTAGTCTTATGAAATGATATGTATTTACTATGTTTTCTTATGGAAGTTTTATAAATCAATTACTTAAAAATGAAATTTTTGGACTTGAAATTTGGGATGTTTCAAAGAAGTTATAAATTTTGCACGGTCTTTTACAATGTAATATTCATAGACTGTAAATTAAAAATAGAATGAGCATTAGCTGACGAAGTCTATAGGAAAGTTATAGTACTCGGAAAGACGAACATGTGGATATAAAGAATGTCAAAAATGGAGCTCGTATGCGAAAGATATTATATGTCGAAGATTGCAAAAAAATACTTGCGTATGGTGACATGGCCCAACAAGGGAGCACCAGGTGGAAAAGGCAGCAACCTCTCCTTCCACTGACTAAGCGACGTGACACCACATTATCGTGACACGTGGCACCATCTGGAATCTGGCACATCGCTTGTTCGCGGCGCACCCATGTCAGAAGTGTGGCACACTTTCACTCATGGCAGCCTGTAAATAGAACTTCAATCTTCATGTTTTCAGACCGACATAGTGAATTGGTTGTTGTAATGTTATTTCATATATCCATCCGTCCCAAATTAATTGTCCACTTTTGACTTTTGAAGTTTTTTTTCTCTAACTTTGACCTTAAATATTTTATTTGTGTTATATATTACTTGATGAAACTTATAACAATGAAAAGAATTTTAAAATACAATTCATTCATATATTTTGCATCAAGTATTATCTATCAAAAAGAAAAATATTTAAGGTCAAAGTTGAAGAATAAAGACTTAAAAAGTCAAATGTGGACAATTAATTTGGGACGAAGGTAGTATCATATACAAACAAGGACGGAGCCACCTTATTAGAGGTAGGGTCCAAGCACCCCACTTGGAAGAGGATTACAACCATAATATTACCATATATACCCTTAAATAATTTTTCTTTTACTAAGAAACCCCCTCCATGGCACCCACTCTTACAAGAAAAATCCCTCATTTATTTTTTTTTGGTTGAAAAAAACTAAAAATATCCTAAAATTTCAATGTATTGTATTTTTATTTGTTATATATATATATATATATATATATATATATATATATATATATATATATATATATATGATGGACCCCTGTTAACTTTTGTCCTGGATTCGCTACTGTATACAAGAACACTTGGAGAGATAAAAACACCTTCTTGATTGTTGCTTTCTTTTCTGTTAGATCGGTAAGAACCGAAGCCTTTTCTGCTATATAGGTTTTCAACAATTGATCAATTGATAATATTGTAGAGCCTTTTCTATTTACTATCTGCCACGAGCCCATGGCCCACCGATACAAACAACAATGAATTACTTAGGGGTTGTTTGGCAGGATCTGAATTTTTAAGATCCAAATTTTTAAGAGATTTGAATTTCTAAGAGGGTCTGAAATTTTAAGAGCTGAATGTTTAACATGCTGTTTGGTTGAGACATCTGAATTGCTGTGCTGAATTATTAAAATGACCATTTTACCCTTCTGTTTTATTTTTTATTGAATTCAACAGTTTGTTTAGAAAATAACCTAATAAATTTCTTAAATACGTATTAAAAAAATATAAACACCATATAAAATCCAAATTTAGCATAAATCAAAATTAAACACAAATCCAAATCAAACATAAATTTTTTAAATCCACACAATCATACTAATATCCAAATAAAATCCTACAAATTTAATTTGGCCCCAATTGATTCGCAATCTGGTCACGCAAATTATCCATATCGTGTACGTTTTGGCCATGAATGAAGGAAGTATTATATATAGAAATTTAAAATCGTATTTTAGAATAAATTTAAAAAGAGTTACAAACCTGGAGGAGGGAACGGAAAGCATGAAGTCGGGTTACATGCAACTTCTTTCAAAACTCGCGAATCATATGTTATACCCTCCCAACCGGCCCATACGAATGTGAATATCATATCAAAATCACAAATTCCTAAAACATTTTGAAAGCATTCACCTTTTCCTATTCCCCTGTAGCGAATTTGTTGATCAGCAGACACGACTGCATGTACAAGAGTTCCATCTAACACACCTATTGCTCCAGGAAAGATTTCTTTTAGCCTACGATGTCTCTCTGAGGAATTCACGGTTGCATTAGAATTCGTTGGCACTATAACTTCTTTTGCAAAAATCATCATTGTATTTAGCACCTCATGAAAGCATCTATGAACTGTTTATGTGGAGTGTTGAAACCTTCGTTTGATAATCCTGAACCGTTTATTATGTGCTATAGTTGTCAAGAACATAGCCACCTTTTCTTCAACGCTTATATGCCTACTACTTTTGCAACCAATTGTTTCGCCTAAAATGATTGCATAAAAGTATATACGCTTCATGTGAAAGACGCATCAGCTCATGACATTGTGTAGAAGTTCCATATAACAATTCTTGTGTATGTTGATGACCGCTCATTTCCGAATCATTATCAATTGCCCTTCCAATTCTATTGGATGCTAGATTCAACCAATAACAACATAGTAAAATGAACACATTCAGATTCGTTCATATAACATCAAAATCGAGCATATAACATCAAAATTGAGCATATAACATCAACATTGAACAAATAACATCAACATTGAACAAATCAGGAACTCATAGCAGGAAAATCGATTTTTGATTTTGTTTTTTGAAGAAATCAGGAACAAATAACATAAAATGATTTCGATTTTTTGATTTTCAGGTTTGGGAGCAGCAAGGAAATCGATTTTCAGAAGAAGGAAGAAAGAAAAATAGCACATAAATCGATTTTAAGAAGAAGAAAAACATACCTGATTGGCTGATTCCGAAAACGCGTTGGAGCCGGGAGGACGTGCGGCGGCGGCGTTGCAGGGAGAAGCGTCGTCGACGGGGAAGGGTGGAGGCCTCGTCGGATCCTTGCTGGTGAAGAGAACCAGAGCGATTGGGAGCAGATGCGAAGGGAAGGAAAGACGGAAGAAAACTAGTCGATCGTTATTAGGGCAAAATAGGTACGCGTCTTGTTTTTTTATTTTTCAGACCTTGTTCAATATCTGAAAAAAATAAGAGGCAATTATAATTTTAAGAGGTAAAAAATAAGATGCAAACAAACGATCTGAATCTTAATTTTTAAGACATTGCCTTTTAATTTTGCAATTAAGAGGTAAACAAACGAACCCTTAATCGAATATCAACTCACGATTTTTCTTTGGAGAAATATCAGGAATGTTTTATTATTATTATTATTATTATTATTATTATTTATTTATTTATTTTTTGCTAATAAAGCACTTCGATAGTTCGATTTACCCTTTAAAATATTGAAAAATTGAAATGTAAAATTTGTATACATTCCTGCAACCATTAACAAAACTGAAACGACGGCGTTCCTTTTCCAAACACAGGTTTCCCTCGCACATTGTTGTTGTTCCTCACTCCTAGTGACCTGAACGCCGACGAACAGCAGCAGCACCCAGTAACCATTCGTATGCATTTTCTCTTTCCGGGTTCCGTGCACTTGTTCTGTTTTCTTGCTTATCGACGCCTGAATTCGTAAATCCTTTGACTTGGTACTTCTTTTTTAATTACATTTTCTCTTTGCGAAAAGGGTTTTGTAGTTGCAGAAATGGCAGGGAATGTGAAGCCACAAAGTGGGTTTGTAATCACACCCCACAAAGTATCGATCTGTATACTTCTTCAGGTTTATGCTCCTTCTGGTCAATTTTCAGTACCATTCCCTTTTGCCTCGATTTCCCAGCATAATCGTCTTGGATCGTTCTTAATTGCACTTACAAAGGTATAATCTTCCTTCAATTTTCTTCAGTTTTGTACATAGAAATCAAGGAAATTTTTATCCTTTTGATACGTAGATCACCACAAGTTACCCCTAAAATCATTCTGTCACCGAATACTGATAAGATTTTATGGAAAAATTGAGCTAAAAAACGCAGTATCGGTAGTTGATCTTCTATAAAAAGTTAGAACAAATTAACCACAGTAAAGGATGTAGTGTAACCAGAATGACTTATTTAATATCGGACAAAACTGAAAACCAAAAGGCTCATATAAATTAGGGCTTTTGAGGGTGCTTAGATGTGCTTTGTCAAAGTGATTATTGTGACTGAGTGAAAATTAGATTATCTGCCCCTTAAAACCAACGATAATTAGGTAATCTTACATAACTCCTTACCTGATCAACCAAAATGTTACTAACTTACTATTTTAACAGTAAACAAATAGAAAATCAAAATCAAAATTCGTTTACTTAGACACTCAAAAAATGATAATTATGATTTCAAATCACATTAATAAGATTAACATCTTCTGTTAAAGTTGTGTTTCTCAATATGTTTACTTTCCCTATCTGCTTTGAAGTCATGTGATGATATCTTGGAGCCAACATTGGATGAATTCTTGAAGCTACTCAAGGAATTTGGTGGATTATTAGATAATTGGCTAAGTGATCATGTAACCAGTAGGCTGTCTTCATTATCATCACCTGATGACCTCTTTACCTTTTTCAATGAGTTACGAGGTGAGCAACTTTTTTCTCTATAACTTGACTTGACATGACATGACATGACACGACATAATGTATAGTGTTTTGCATTCATTGGACTGGGACTGGGACTGGGACGGGGACGGAGACTGAGACTGAGACTGAGACTGATGTCAACTAGACAAAAAGTACAATTGTTTGTCTCACACAACTAGACTCGCTTTGATCTCTTTTATGTGCAAAAGACGTAAATGCCCTCCCCATCCTCATCATCACATATATTATGGTCTAAGAGATTTTGATGTAATGGTTATAGGCATCCTTGCGGGTCCCGAAACAAGCATTGTTGATGATGACCAAATAAATTTGGATCCAAATAGCAACCTTGGAATGTATCTTCGTCGTTGCTTGCTTGCCTTTAATATTTTGTCATTTGAGGTATGCTTTTTCTTTTCCCCCTAATTTTATAAAAAAATTAAATCTAGTTAATAAACGTTTCTGTTTTTCTCATTCTTTACATCAGGGAATGTGCCATCTTTTAACAAATATAAAGACATATTACAAAGAAGCATTCTCAAACTGTCCTCCATATGAAATGACTCATTTGGATGATCCTAGTAATGATCCAGAGGCACCATTAGAATATGAAAACATGGATTTGGAAAACTTTGTACTCCAAAACTTTACAGAAGAACTTGAATCAAGAAAAAGGGTTCCTTTTCATAATCATTCATCAAAAGCACTCTTTAGTCTAATCGAAGGTAAACTTTTTTTTTTTTTTATATATCATATAATAGTACCAAATGGACTAAAGAAACATTTTGTAAATGCAGATATTACGGTTTCCCGTGGTCAAAAAGTCAAACATAATCACAGAAGTCCAGAAGGTAGCCCATATATGAGCTCCCCAACCTCTGCACTACCAAATATTGAATCCTCTGATGTAATCCTACAACGTACAAACTGGCAGATACAAGGATACTTATCAGAGCAAGCAGACATGATTGAAAAGTAAGCTATTTTATAGATTTTATTTTATTTATTAAGAGTATCTTGATGTATAAATTTGTGTTTTAATAGGCTTGGAAGCTCTTTTCCTATGAGTGCCTTTGAATCTGTTTTAAAGCTTCTCCAAAAAGTAGCCCCGGAGTTGCATCGTGTATGTTACTTTGTAATTTGTAATCTAGATATCCATTTGATCTAAGTCAAATCTGTAAGTCAACAGTCAATCCATTAATTTATGTTAAATTTTTACAGGTCCACTTTTTGCGATATCTGAATTGCCTTTATCATGATGATTATCCAGCTGCATTAGAGAATCTTCATCGTTATTTTGATTATAGGTATCTGTAACACCTAAAACTCAAAATTACAAACCAACCCAATGAGCTGTAGATTATTATTTATTTATTTGAAGTAATTAATACTTGATTATTGACACTGTAGTGCAGGAATGGAGGGATCTGATTTTGTTCCCACATCATTTGGTTGCACCAGTAATGGAAGATATGAAATTGCTTTATTATCTTTAGGAATGGCACATTTTCATTTAGGTCACCCTAAGCTAGCTCTTGAGGTATATATATATTTTTTTATATAGGTGTTGACTTTTTGACTAAATACAGAAAGAAACATAATTTGGTGAATCTTTTTCTTGCTATTCAGGTTTTGACTGAAGCAGTGCGTGTGTGTCAGCAGGTATACTTTTTATGTTTGTTCTATATCATTTGGTAACTAAATGATTTTTTTTTTATATATTTGTTCCATGTATATTTATTTATTGTTGCATACATTTTGCAGCATAGTGATGACACATGTCTTGCCTACACATTAACAGCCATTTGCAGCCTGTTATCTGAAGTTGGTATATCAAATATGGCTGGAATTATGGGAGCATCAGATTCACATGTGACAAATATAGGCACATCATTGTCTGTTCAACAACAGTTATTTGTGCTTCTTAGAAGATCTTTAAAAAGAGCAGATTCCTTAAAACTAAAGCGCCTCGTGGCTTCCAATCATTTGGCAATGGCTAAATTTGATTTAACGGTAGTTAACAGATAGAATCAGGGAAGGAATGGAATGGTTGATTCCATTCCATTCCTTTGTCATTCTATTCCATCCAACCTAACAAACCCTAACTCTGATTGCAGCATGTTCAAAGACCTCTGCTTTCTTTCGGTCCAAAAGCTTCTATTCAGCTCAGAACTAGTCCAACTAATGTTTGCAAGGTAAGTTATATCTTAAATTGTTAAATTAAACTTCCCAAAATTCTATTTTAAACTTTTATTGATAGTTTCTTTTTCTTACTACTTTAGAAACTTAGATCAAGTGCTCAATTGATCCACCATTTTGAGAATGAAAACTCGGTAATGACAATTGATGGTGCTTTAAGTACTTCATGGCTTAAGAATCAAAGAAAGCCAACAACTTTGTTGGTGTTTCCTCAAGAAAATGGATCCGAGGACAATTTTGACACATTTTATCCATGGTTACAATCAAGTTCTGTTCCTGGATCTGTACTACAGCTTGTAGGTTCTTCCTATTTAATTCGTATAACATCTTGGGAGCTATATGGAAGGTACTTCTATTGATTTTCAAAACTACAATTTGTGTAAAATAAATTTCTATTAATGTTTTATGACCAAATTTGTGTTCCTCAGTGCTTCACTTGCAAGATCAAATGCTCTGCTATTCGCCACCTGCTTTGCTGACTCATCAAGGTAATGATTATTGAAGAAAGTTTCATTATTATTATTATTATTATTATTATTATTATTATGATGTCCTTTTATGTAACTTTGTCAATAGATGAATTATATCCTTTACAGTTGGTACAGTTCAGCTGATCTTGCTTTGGCATACGGGAAACTCATCCAACATTTAGCTGTCTACAAAGGGTACAAAGGTAATTCCAATTTCCACCACACTTGAAATTTTTATCAGTTTTAGATTTCTAATATACAAACACAATTACATTCTATCTACAGAAGCCTTTGTAGCACTTAAAATAGCAGAGGCAAAGTTTTTGTCGGTTTCAAAGTCTGGAATCTTGCCAGTTAAGCTGCAGCTGCTCCATGAACGAGCTTTACACCGGTATGAATATGATGATCTCTTTTTATACATCTTTTTTGTCAATCAAAATTTGTTTTTTTTAATTATATATAATATTATGTGGGAATCATCTTGTAGGGGGCATCTGAAATTAGCTCAACAAATATGTGATGAACTTGGAGTATTGGCTTCTTGTGTAGCTGGAGTAGACATGGATCTCAAGACTGAAGCAAGCCTTCGTTGTGCTCGGACATTGCTTGCTGCTAACCAATTTAGTCAGGTATTTTTTTTTTACCAATAATAAGCAATGTACTTTATTTCTTACCCATAATAGCAACCTACTTATAATAGCAATATTTAACATATTGGTAAAGAAATAAAAGTATGTTGCTATATTAATTATGCAACTTGTGTTGCAGGCAGCTTCCATAGCACATTCTCTCTTCTGCACGTGTTACAAGTTCAATATGCATGTAGAGAATGCAACTGTTCTCCTCTTGCTTGCTGAAATCCACAAGGTAAGAATATGATGTATGAAATCTCAATTCATGAATGATGATTTTTGTTGTAATTTTTTCCTTGTTATGATTTGGCAGAGATCTGGAAATGCTGTTTTGGGAATTCAATATGCTTTGGCAAGCTTATCATTTTGTGAATCGTTTAATTTGGATCTTTTGAGAGGCTCAGCCACTTTAACACTAGCAGAATTATGGCTTTTACTTGGATCAAGGCATGCAAAAAGGGCTTTAAATCTTATCCATGGTGCTTTTCCAATCATACTTGGTCAAGGTGGTTTGGAGCTTCGATCTCAGGCCTACATCTTAGAGGCAAAATGTTACTTGTCAGACTCCAGCATTTCAGGTTTTTTTTTTATAATGTTTTTCTGTTTATCTTTATTTTCATGTAATAATTTATATATGTATGATGTCTTTATGTTTTTCTTTTTTCAGTTTCTGAAGATCCTGATATTGTTCTTGATTCTTTAAGACAAGCTTGTGAAGGACTTGAAGCTTTGGAGGTTAGTTAATTCATTTATGTTGTACCAAATATTGAATGTTTTGAAGTTGTGCTGATTTTTTATTTTTATATATATATTTTTTCAGTATCATGAGCTGGCAGCAGAAGCATATTACTTGATGGCAGTTGTGCTGGACAAGTGTGGGGAGATAGAAGAGAGAGAAGAAGCTGCAACTCGTTTTAAGGAACACATTATGGCTTTTGAAAATCCTGTAAAACCAGAAGACCCTCTTCATAATTTGCTGTAATGAAAACTGTTTGCTGGAATGCTTGTGTTGTGCAGTAGTAGTAGTGTGTAAATTTTGCTATAATCAAACTCTTTAGATGGAAATTGAAGGATGTTAGTCTTTATCTTTTCCATGAAACCTTAGAAAGCGTAACTAGTGAACTTTACATTAAAACAACTAGCTAGAGTGTAATAGAAACGGGAGACTTTAACTTTTATACATGTCATTGAAACTGTTGGTGATTTTACTACTGTTACTTTGACCATTTTGATTTAATTTGAATTTATAAGAGTGTTAAATGGAGTCAAGTTTTAACTGTTTCTATTTCTGAAAACCGTTATTTTTCTAAGGGAAAATGACTTAAAAAGGTAACGAAGTTTCAAAAATGTACAAAAAAGACCATTGTTTTTTTTTAGTACACAAAATACCATTTTACCGGCTATTGTAGGTTACCCGGTTTCCAAGTGTTCAAAAAATACCATTGTTGTTTTTTTAGTACAAAAAATACCATTAATGTTACTATTTGTACACAGAATACCAACGAAGTACACATATGTTCAACTAAAACATTGTGGTAACCAGGTACTTCAGGTAAATGAGAAAATGACTTAAAAGTGTAACGAAGTTGCAAAATGTTTAAAAAATATCACACTTTTTGTTAACTGTGTTATTGCCGGATTATATAGAACACAATTACCGGGGATTATGAACCGTCATATCAGTTCACAACAATTGTGCAAATCTCTTTCATTCCTTCACTCGATCGTTATTGTGGTAACAAGAGAAGTAAGTGGGTAATAACATTAGTTAAACATTCTTGCTTCCTGATCACATTATATGACTCAAACCTAAAACATATATACGTTATATAGATGCACATATTATACATCAAGGTAGCCGTTCATTAGTGTTGCGGCACAAGAGAGACACAAAGGAGAAACGAGTGTGACGTTATGTCATGAGAATTCCTAAATATGGATTTAGATACAAACTGATTGAGTGATAGGATGAAAGATAGTACACAACTGGTGTGAACTGGTACGCCGGTGACTAATATCCGATGACTATGTTCTATATAATCTGGAAACAACGAAGTTAACAAAAGGTGCTCTGAAAAAACAACAATGGTTTTTTTTTAAACATTTTGGAAATTTCAATGGTATTTTTTATACTAAAAAAATAATGGTATTTTTTGAACAAATTTGAAACTTTGTTACCTTTTTAAGACATTTTTCTGTTACCTGCAGTAACAGGTTACCCACAAGACTTTATTTGAGCACATGTATACTTCATTGGTATTTTGTGTATAAAAAATATACTATAATGGTATTTTGTGTACTAAAAAAAAACAATGGTCTCTTTTGTACATTTTTGAAACTTCATTACCTTTTTAAGTCATTTTCCCTTTTTCTAAAAATAAATACTTTGCAAGTACGGCACCTTTTGGAAAGATCTAAAACAATTATTATACGAACCTCCTCCTTTGTTTATTGTTTTTGTGAGAAGCAAGTGGCTGGTGTATTTTGGCTTGGTTTGTGTTGTGTTGCACGCTAATAACAAGGAAAATTAAAGAATGAGAAAATTACACGAAAGGTCTTTGTGGTTTAGGATTGCACACTTGGTCCCTAACTTTTTTTTAGAACTCGGACCATCCACATTTTAATTTTGTAACCCGCCTAGTCCTTGTGCTAACATTCCATCATTTTCCTATGTTAGCATCCGACATGTCTTGCATGGTAGGGGTATTTTTGTCATTATACATTGTGCTTGTATTACCGTTAATATGCAGCTGAATCATTTATAACGCTAACATTCAACACGATCAGAAACCAAAAGACTCACAAACCCCGATTGAAAACCCTTGATCGACAAAAGTGTGATCGAGAAAACCCTACACTTGAAGACGACGATGCGCCTTGGAGGCTACATGCTACCATGGACGAGATTGATGTTGGTCGTAGATATGGTAAGTATCGATATTTTTCCTCGGTTATTAATTTGTCAAGAGTTTCCCTCAATAGACATCGTCTTCTTATATCCAATATGTTAATAAGGTAAAGCTAACTTAAAGCATTGATCTTTTCCTTCAATCTACATCTAGACATCCTACGATATTCTCTATTTGATTACACCATGGTGACAAGTTCACACAGTTTCACATAATAAGGTTTTGGGTTGTTTGCTTTGAATTCTGATTTGGGTACTTTGTTTGTAAGCATAAGCCAATAGGCGAATATATAAAGCATGGGAAAACCAATTTACATACTTATTTAATGTCCTACAACCAATGTAAGGTTAGAATTGTTGAAATTAAAGAACCTCCAACTTGCTCCGGTTGTTTTGAATTGGCATGAATCCCCAATTGACTTGGATAAAGTCTCATTTAAGGAGGAAAGGAATATTTGCAATGAGAAGCTATTTTAATGTATTTGAAACCGTTGAAAAAGGACAAAAATACCCCCACCATGCAAGGCACGTGGGGTGTCTAACAGAAAAGATCGATGGAATGTTAGCACAAGACTAGACTAGGCAGGTTACAAAATTAAAATGTAAAGATGGTCCGAATTTAAAAAGATAAGTTAGAAACCAAAAGTGCAATTCATCCTAAACCACAGGGACTGTTCGAGTAATTTTCCCTTAACAAGAAAAATGCGGAGTCACTCGCTCCTTTTGACTGACCCTTCTAACAGGGCATTTTGCTTTATCCTCCTTTCTTCTCAAAAACACCATTGAAAGCAGAATAAGGAGATGGAGAAGGGAATTTGAGAGATAAATATGGCGACTCGGGAAGAATTCAAGGTAGTGGTAGTGCCGTCGGATCGTCACGGCATAGACCCACGACCTCTTACATCATCCGAAGCCACCACCGAAGAGAACTGGCACGACTGCCCTTCCGATCTTGCCTATAACGACGACGAGTTCCCAGCTCTTGATGCTTTGCAATTCTTTCGCCTTGAATCTAGTTCTGATAAATCCGGCAATCGCATATTTCGAATCGTTGGCAAATACTTCCCAGGTATTATCATACTCTGTTAACTTTTGTGCTAATTGTAAGAGATAACGATTGAATAATTTAATTTCTATCAGGATTCACGTCTCTTGATATGCGGTATCAGTTGGTGTTTTGGGATTGGGGATTATGATTATGATTTTATCGCATTCAGCTTCCACAATAGGTCTTTAAAAGTTACAATCTACCTTTTAGTGATTTGAATGAACCCTATTATGTCCTGGAATTGTTCAACAAAGTAGAGTTCGACATACAAATTTGTATTTGTGCCCATATTCGACATAGAAATTTGTACGAAGTTATGAATACTTACTTCCTTTTTACCTTTCTTGCTCATGTGAATCTTAAAAGTTAAATCCCATGGTTATCAAAAAGCTTTGGTATGTTTAGGGTAACACCAAATCCTGTAGAGTTTGAAAAAAAAAGTTTTTCTGCTTTCTTGAATGTGTCTCTTTCTCTTACACTGAATCTGAATGTCATATTCTTTTTAACTTCATCATGAATGCGCCTCTTGCTACAAAGGTGAAATATCAGTCATAAATTGGTTAAAAAAAGTGAAGCATTGTTTCATAAATAAGCATTTAACAAGTACCATGTGAATGGTGTCATGTTGTACCAAATAATTACTATTGTGTGTTTGTTAACTTATAAATTCCAGCCCCAGTGATCCATGGTGAATGGCTAAAGAAGTACATAATATACAAAATGTCGACAGAATTGCCACAAGGCCCTTTTTGCATTGTCTACATGCATTCCACCGTTAGAAATGAATACAACAACCCCGGAATCACCATCTTGAGATGGATCTACGAAGAGCTTCCTTCAGACTTCAAGGACCGCCTTCAAGTTCTCTATTTCGTTCATCCCGGAATCCGCTCCAGGCTCCTTATGGCCACCCTCGGCCGCTTCCTGTTAAGTGGAGGGTAAGTGTCACTTTGTCTCTGTCACTGTCACTGTCATTGTCACTGTCACTGTCACTGTCATTGACACTGATAAAGTTTATTGTTCCCTTTTGGCAGGTTATATTGGAAGGTGAAGTATGTGAGTAGGTTGCAGTATCTGTGGGAGGATATGAAGAGAGGATCGATTGAGATTCCGGACTTTGTGGCTGAACATGATGAAGTTCTTGAAAATAGACCGTTGACTGATTACGGGATTGAACCAGACCCGCTTCATTTCACGGGACTTCCTTCCAATAGTTTCTCGTATGGGAGGTATGAAGATAGGTGGACATCTCGTGAGCCCATGTCTTAAATCTTGTCTCAATACTGAAAAATTGATAGATGTGTCATGTCTTGTGTGTACAACAAGTATGTATGTTAAAGATGTTAGTTTTGTCTGAATTGCTACTGTGGGTAAAGAATAAATTGTGTAATGTTGCTTATTTTGGGAAAGTTGGTTGCTATTTCATGCAATTAGTCCATGTATATGTGGTCTCAAATTGATATATATGACAAAGCTCTCAAAATTCCGTCTCAGGGACTATTATACTGTGAAACTGAATCTTAATTAAGACTTACATTTCTTTCCCAAATGTTTTTCATAAATGAGGTTTCCAATTTTGAGAATTATGGACTAACATAAAACCGATATTACTTGGGTGACAAAATTGTCAATCGTAACGAGAAAAAAAAATGGAATATTCAAACTATGCCTTTTTTCTCAAGATTCCTTGAAACAAAATTTTTCCAGGTTTACACATTAAGTTGACCTTTCAATGAACCTTTTTGTGCATTTATGAATCGACTTAACCGATAGACCTGTAAACCCGGTCATAAGGACTAATAAAGAAAATATCATTTTCCTTAAAAAACCAATTTAAGCTAAAAAAGTGAAGAAAAAAAAATATTCAATGACTTATCTACCTAGTCGAAAGGTTTATTCAGTTTGTTTCTTATAATCAAAACATACATGCGTGTGAAATAAAGTCGAAATAAAATCATGTGAATAAAGAATGGTCATTATGATTGCAAGCGTATACAGTTCTAAGTTCTTTTGGTCAAACCATAATACGTTTAAAATATTGCTAGTATTCAACGATTGATATTTATACGATGAAAGTCTGACAGTCGATGTACAGAATTCCACATAGTAGGTGAATGTTCAAACCCCCAACACACCTAAAATATTGCTTTGTTTGGCAATTTTCATCTTATAGGGTCTTACGTTGGGTTTACACTTTACATTTTTTTTTATACACAATTTAGTAAAGGCCTCTTTTTTCTTTGTGTACCCCTAATTTCCTTTTCTACCATTTTTTTTGTTGTTTTTTTTTATCTTTTGTTTTTTTCTTGTTGTCTTTTGTTATTATTAAACAAATTAGAATTTACATTTTATTAATTATCTGATATGTTAACTCTTTCAACATGACGATTATTACATGGTCTATGTGGTGGAACGTAAGCATTCAATCGAGCGTGATACAATGTTTGTCATCCAGTAAAACATGTTGATTTGTGCATATTCCACAGCCAAGAAACATTAGCCATTGGATGACCCTCTTGTAAATCACCCTTAACATAATGGCAACCGTTAAAGAGGGTCATATTTATAATTGGATGATTTGGGAAATCTTGTGGACCAATCCAAAGTGAGAAAGATGTTGAAGATTCGTCTTTGCTTAAGAAATGAACAATAACACCATACTTATTAGCAATTAGAATACCAGTGTAAGACATAATCATCTAATAATTGCGGGTGTTCTATAGAAAGTCAACACTTTACTAATGGTATTTATGTCATTTTCAAAAACCATTCTTTAATCATGAATGTGCATCAATAACTCTTTGTATAAGTCCGTCCGAATTTGATGTCAATAGTCTTCACTAAAACCAAGAGCAACAACTACTGTCTGAAATCCACAGTGTTCATCTCCTTCACATTTTTATGTGTGACATGTATGGTTGAAATTCACTTGAAATTTCATTCATAAGTGTATGGTCGAAGTAGGATCTTTCAATTGTTGTAGAAATATTGATTTAGACAAAGATATAAGATATGAAATTTTCGAATAAATTCAATCGATCGATCGTATTATATATACGTAATAATAGAAGAAAACAAAACATCAAATCAATCTATTTATTATTATAGTTAAAGTTAAAAAGACATCAAATCAAATCAATTATTTAATAATAATAATAATAATAATAATAATAAACAAAACAAAAAAAAAAAAGACAACCAAAAAAAACAAAAAAGACGATATTTTAAATCAAAATGGGTTTAAAGACAATAAAATGAAAAAAAAAGAAGGATACGTGGAGAAATTTCATGAATTAGAGGGTATACAACGACACCTTGTAATAAAACCTATAAAATTCAAGAATTTTTTGTATTTTACCCCCTGTAAGTTTGCAAAATAAAAAAAAATTAATCAAATTACAAAACAAAACACCAATCACCTTTAGAAATTAGGAGCATTTTTTTAGAGTAAATGAAGTACAAAAAAATGCATAGTGCCAATGTATTTTTTACCCAATAATAACAGTATTTATATAATTTACCAATAATAAAAATAATTATTATTGCATTATTTACTTTACTACTTAACCGTAATACACTTTTTTTACATATAAAAACAACACCACAGCACACTTGTATATCCCTACTCATTATAACATACTCACATTCTCTTCAACAATAACGACATTCACATTAAACTCTAAGCAGTTTACATTTCAAGTTAAGAGTATTACCTGTAAAAACAAGTATAAATTCTCTGCTATTATAAACAAAAGTTATTGATGAGCTATACCCATATTGATAACAAAACCAAAATACATCAATATACCTCACAATTCAACATTAACTTTTGTGACAGAAGAGAATCTTTTAGGACTATTTTCAAAGAGAGCATTCACGTCTTTTCAACAATTTTCCACAAACAAGAGATCTAAAGCAACCACCTTTTTAGGAGGGACAAAATATTACAATTTTTGGACCCATTGATAATTTTTTTTTTTTTGTCAAACCGCATTTTCTAGTGTCCGATAATTGACCCTACATGATTCTAGTTTCACGAGTATACACATCTCTATCATTAGTAAAAAAAAAAAAAAAAAAAAAAAAAAAAAAAACATGACAGTAAATAAAACGAAACTAAACTTTGAACAAAACACCATAAACAAGTTTGCGAGTTCTTCTAGAAGAGCAGATTATCCTATTATCTTCAACTCAAAACTGGAGCATAGAGAATATCTGGAAAATAGCAATTTTCAAAAACTTTTAGCATCATCAACTAACTACATTTGTATCATAAAAAGATATATATGAATAACTCCATATTCACCTGTGAATGTGATTAATGAACTTGTGACTCAAGAAGAATATTTGTAGCAGCATTGATGTCGTTTCTGGCATGAACAAGGGCTTGTCTGGCTGAATTCCTATCAAATCCCATGGAAACCAATGTCTCAATTGAATCCTCTGGTGGCTCAGGGGTAGATGATATCGGGGCACGATAATTACCCTGAAAATTAAGCATCATAATCACAACTTCATCATTTAGTTCTAAAACACTTTCTAAGGCACATTTTATCGAACAGATAGAGTGCAAAAATGGAAACTGACATAAATTTTCCAATTACCTCAACTTGACGAGCTGCAAAGGATGGTCCATTTCTAGGTGGTGGAGCAGGTGATGCACTCCCCACAGATGGCAAAGAAAGCCTTGAGAAAAAGGAGGCTATCAACTCTGGGAACTGAAATTATCAAAACCACAAGAATCATTGTAAAATAAATTATTACTCTTCTTTTTTTATGTTTTCTCTTTCAAGATTAACAAAAGTAATAACCTTAAGCCTGCGGATGCGTAGTACATTTAAACGATATAAAGTGCCAGCAAGGATGCCACATAGACCTGGAACTAGGGATCTTTTCCAAGATGATAGTAGAAGCTGCATCATTTAAAATAAGTATAATGAAGATAATATTTTCAATAGCCTGTAAGTTAAAAAAGCTTATATTATATTATAATTATTACTACCTGAAGACCAGCTAAATAAATGAAAGATTTGTCTGAGAAACTTAGAGCATTCACACGAAACCGTGTTGAAACAGGAATGTCAAAATAGAATGGAACAAAGGAAGAGAATATAAGGCCATAGGGTCCAGATGTAAGCACACTCAAAGTTGGATCTGCATAAAGTAAGTCAAAAGTGCAAGGTAGGATACCAAAAGAAACTCTTGTAGTAATCATAAAATGAAGCACACTAAGTAGCTTACCATTAAGAAATGCTTGGCCAAAACGCTGTAGCAGTGAAGACACAATTATAGAAAAGGAGACAAACACCTGCAGACAGAGATTTGGTCGTTACAGTGGAATAAAATTCAAGCATGTTAATTAATGGGTTGAGAAAATACTCACAGCATATTTGTTAGAACCAATTTGTCTCTCAAACACACGAAAGTAGTATAGAAGATAAGCACCAAACATGAGCTCTGGTGTAGATGAAAATGTAAAAGTTGAAACAATCAGTTTCCATAACTGAAGCTTCTTCCAGATATCCTGTCATGGGAAAAAAAAAACAAATATAGATCAACAATTAGCTCTAAAGGTTTATTTAATTATGAGGTTCCAGCACTCCAAACTGTTTATGTGGGAGAGCAATCTTTCCTTACAATTTCTCAACTTCAAATTTTTCATCATTCTATGTCATAATGTCATGTCAGATTAGGGATTACTATCATCTATTCCCCAAGTTGATCTATGTTAGGAGATACAACTATGATTATATGTTAGAATCAGGGTTTTGCTAGTTTTTCTGTATGTATCCACCAAAATGCCCATCTTGTGCGGCAAGTATTTCAGGGAAGAAGGAAGAAGTAGAACTGAAATCATAAATTTGGACAAAGGGTGATCAGTATAGTCGATCACAAAATACTCCTAAGTCCCTTAGAACTGTAAATTGATACTGGTACATTTAAGCATTAAGAACAAAAAGAATCCACACCTGATAAGATAATCCGAGCTTGTTTGAACGACCTTGGATCCCAAACACGATCGTGAACACACAACACGCAATGACAAAGGTTCTAGTGATCGGAGCATTATCTGATCAATCAGCAAAAGAATTATAAACAACCGATTCAAATTAGCAATAAGAAAGGGAATTTCAAAGAAATTGGTAGAAAATACATACTGAAACCAGATGGGCCGCCGTTCATCTTCCTTTAAAGTGAACCAACGACCGTCAATCTTGAGAGGGCCTTTTATCGATTCAAATCTTTGTTCTACTATACCGATCTACGATGACGACTATAGTTTACTGGCAATTTTTCGGAGGGATTGTAACGAGTAGAATTTGGTAGGTTAGGGTTTCACTTGTGTCACAAGCTAGCAATGTTTGGTAGGGGATTACTCTGGTCAAAAAGGATTTTGTTGCTTCTAAAATCATTATAAATAATTATGACATCTATATTTTTGAGTTGAGATAACTAAAATATCAAAAATGAATTACGGGAAAAATGATAAGTGATCACCATTTTAAAAAAAATAGTCATACTAATCTTAGCAAAGTCGATTTTCATGTATGATTGATTTGTAAAATATATTGGTTAAATGTGACCTGAGAATTGCCAACATCAAATGGATATTGATTTGATGAAAAAAAAAAAAAAAAAAAAAACTCATCATCCAATATCTACATGATAAGTGTTTAGAGTAGATTGATGATCGTTCACCCAAAAATGTTTAAATATGCAATTATCCTCGTACTCTATGGAATATAAACATAAGTCACATTGATCGAACCATGTTAAATATATCTAAATATTATTAGTACTCTATGGAATATGAACATAAGTCACATTGATCGAACCACGTTAAATATATCTAAATATTATTAAAATAGAACCATTAATTCACCAATGAAGCAATCAGGATCTTTGATTGTATTTTAATCCTATGTTTTTCACCCTTAAATTAAATTGCTGACATCATCTTCTCCAAATAAAATTCAAACATTATATAATTATAAAATCTTTAAATTCAATAATTATATTATCAATTGAATCATATCATTCTATTTATATATGAGATATAAATAAAACTCAATTTCCAAAGATGCGTTCATCTATTTACTCTGCATTTAAAAACCAGAAAATTACGGATTTCAAATTTGCAAACTTGAATTATTTAAAACACAAAAATCTTTAATATCTTCCAATCAGTTAACTTACATCCGTATTTTTTACAATATACCATTAAAATCATTTAACCAAAATATTTACTTTCTATATCCAATCCAATTTCAATAACAATCAAAACGAGAAATCATGGATTATATTTCAAGATATTTTTACGGTTAAATATATATATATATATATATATATATATATATATATATATATATATATATATATATATACACACACACACACACGTGAATCCATATTTTTGAAATTCGTTATTCATCTTCTTCCTGTTTCGATTGCATCTAATAAAGCCTCATTCGTATTTTTTGAACTCCATCTGCTTCATAAAGTTCAACACACCAGGTGTGTTTGTTTAATTATCTTATATGTTCTTTTTGTTCGTATTTCTCTCTTCTGGAAAATCATCATTTATCGATTGTTTAGTTTAGCAGTTTAAATATTGATATTTGATTAAGCTATGTTTTGTGTTTGTTTATTTGCAACAATCAGTTATTATGGGTTTTAATAAAAATAATTGTTTCATTAACATGATCATACGCATAATTTTTTTTATAAACATGTGTTAACAATGTAATATATAACAATGTATTTATTTATTAACATTACCGAATCTGCATAATCAATTAAGCAATATACTTTCAACTACGACGATGTACTTTTCATACTTTTCAAACTATCTTATACTTTCATTAATGTTATAATAAACTATCCTGATATTACATAATACGTTTTTGGTTCCTAATGTTGTATATTTTTTCATGAGTCTGGTCATTTTGCTCTAAAAAAGGCAATGTACTTTTGATTTATAACAGAAAGTCTTTTTTATCAATTATAACATCATACTTTACTGTAGTCAAAACGACCAAACTCATCATACTTTACTGTCAAGTTTACCGTTTTGCCCCTGACAACTGTCAAGTTGACAGTTTTACCTTAATGTTAAATGGTTTTATTTTTTGTTTATAGTTCTTAAAAGAATAATGTTATTTCATGTTTTATAAATCTAAGTGTGTACGTTGTTTTCACTAAAAAATAGTGACAAATAGGTTTTGTAAAAGTTTTAGCAAATGAACAAACACAAGACATGGACTAAGATGAAACATTAGTTGTTTTCATAAATCTTTAAAATTTTGGTATTTGTTATCTTTTCTAGCTAATTTTTTTAAGGCATAACTTCTTAAAGTATTAAAAACATATTGAAATATATGTTATGGGATTGGGGGATCCAACATTGATTTGAAGTAACCAAACACAAAGCATAGCAGGGGCTAAAATGATACAGTGACAGTTTTTAAAAAATATTTACAGTTTTTGGTCCTTGTTATGTTTGGTAACCCAAATTTTACAAGTAGTAATTTCTAAAAGTACTATAACTTTATTGAAAATGGATACCAGGAAAGTTTTAGAAAGTGTCAAAAGTGATCAAAGACAATGTAACGTCTCGAAAATCCAAGGTAAATTTTTCATTTTTAAAACAATAATTCATACAATAATTTGTTCTCAAAACCATTCAAGATGAAAATAGTATTTAAAAATCAGAGTAAAAATCATCAATATGGAATAAACTCTGGGGGATGCTATACAGTCACGCCAGGCCCTTTCCTTCCGAACCGGAAGTACCTGAAACCATAAAACATAAACTATAAGCACAAAACTTAGTGAGTTCCCCAAAATACCTCATATCATACATACATAACAATTCAAAACATAACTAGGTATATTTCACCCCCCTTCAGTCTCTTTCAACCGGTATTGGGTCTATTTCACCCCCCTTCGGTCTCTTTCAACCGCTATTGGGTCTATTTCACCCCCCTTCGGTCTCTTTCAACCGGTATCGAGTCTATTTCACCCCTACAGCTAAGCATACAATCATATCAGCAAGAGTCACAAAGACAACAAGCACATACAGGCATAACACTAAGTGTCACAAAGACAACTATCATCATACAAACATAATCCAGTGGGTTGCCATTGTTGTCTTCGACCCACGAGTACAGTGAAGAGACTCACCTCAGTCTGAAGATAGACAAACCACACTCCCGGGCTGTTGCTACTATGGCTCCTTACATTGAACATTCCAAATTAACCTTAATCAATACTTAGGGTAATAACCCATGAATGGTCCAGATTACCCTCTTACATTCCAATGGGTAAAAGACCATTTTACCCCTTCCTCTAATGGGCCCCTCAATCCATGGCCAAAGTCCAAAAGTCCTAAGGCCCAAAATGGCGCAAAACCTCCAAAATGGTCCCTGGTAAGTACGCCCAACCAGATTCATAGCACGTTCCATGTCTCTTAGCTGCGGAAGTGCTTAGTGGATGATTCTGCAGTGGTATCGTTGGAGGATATTCAGGTGGATGACCGCCTGAACTATATTGAGAGACTGGTGGCGATCCTTGAACGGAAGACAAAAACCTTGAGTAACAAGGTTGTTGAGTTGGTGAAGGTGCAATGACAACATCGCAAGGGTTTGAAGTGGACTTGGGAGCCGGATAATGGGATGAGGGATCATTACCCGAAATTATTCGGAGCAGCGGACTTCGAGGACGAAGTCTGATTCAAGTGGGGGAGAATTGTAACACTTGAATTGGGTATGTTTCATTTTAGCCCTTCGTATTTAAAATATTACATTTTTGGTCCTTGTGGCTAGTACGCGGGGCGTACCATAGTGTACGCTTAGCGTACTAGCGAGGGTGTGATCGCGGGTTCGAGCCTCATACGTTGGCGTACGAGGGTTACATTGGGCGTAATCTGGCCAACTTGAAACCCTAGTTTTTAGGGTTTAACCCCTATATAAGCTCATTAAGTCTCATGAGCTTGGTGTCTTACCAGTCTCCATATGCCCTAAACCCTAATTTTTTTATCCTTAGCCATCATTTTATGTCTTTGAGCTCTTGAGAAGAAAAGTTGGTGTTTTATTACTCATTTTGAAGATATAGAAGAAGATTGAAGGTTCATTGCTTGGTGTGAAGCTTAGAGATCCAGAATCATCCTTCCTTTTGCAAGTCATTTGAGGTATAAAGATCTTATCTTGACAACTCCTTGTATGGATCTTCTTTTGGATTTGTTTATGGTCATTTTAGTCCCTTTCGGTTGGTTCTTGTGAGCTAGGGTCGGTTCATAAGTCTAAACTTGTAGATCTGGGCATTTGGGGGTCCCCTTGTTCTTAAAAATGCAAGCTTGGAGGTTTTTATGGACTCATGCATGTGTTAAAACCATTTGTTAAGTTATTTTGAGCTCTAAAGCCCCATTAATCCATACATGTACATAAAGTTGGCAACCTTATGTGATAAACGACCTTAGAGAAGTCAGATCTAGGTTTTGAGTCGAAGTCTTAACCAAATACGTGCTGAATAAGGAAGGTTGGCAAAGCTGAGGAGTATGATAGGCGCACAAGCTGGTACGACGCGCATACATGCCTCCATGCGAGTACGCTTAGCGTACGAGCTGAGTACGCCCCGCATACTCAGCAGTTGGGCTTAGGAAGGTTTGGGCTCACGGTGTTGGGCCATGATTGGACTATGGATGATTAGGGTCTTGTTGGGGCATCATAATGCTATTTTGGGCTAAAAAGGTTTGTTGGATCTTGGTTGAAGGCCCATAAAAGGGTTTTGGTATCACAACTGGAAATTTCAAGTCCAAAAACCAAGCCAAAGGAGTCTCGTATATGTAATAGTTATAACTATACTATTATTGTGTTTTGGTAATGTAATCTTTGATAATTATACTACCCTAAAGTCTCCTAAGTCAATGCAAACAATAAGAAATTTAAGTTACGTCAAGATGTTGATCATATCAACATAAAACCAATACATTAAAGTTCATGTGCATTCTTGACCATGAACACTTCCCTAGGAAGCACCCAAGGCTGTAAACCCTACATATGGGCCATGGTTGGCCATGAACAACTTCCAAGAGGCCACTTTGGCCGTAAACCACCTCAAACCACCAAGCCTTGACCGTGAACCACCCTAAGCATCAAAGCCTTGACCGTGAACACCATTCTAGGCCACTTTTAGGTTGTGAACACCATAAGGGACCCCCATTAGGCCGTAAACCACCTTGGTGGACCCACATTAGACCATAAACCTTAGTTTAAGGTCCATTTAGACCGTGAACCCCTTCCTAATTCAAGGGTGTTTACGGATTGTGAGTTGTTAATTAGCTATTTCCAATACAAATCTCAGTAACCTATGTATTACCCAACAGTAAACCAAGCAAACATCTTATCAATTTCCTCATCCTATATGAAGGGGCGTAAACCCCATTCCTCATTCTAGAACTTCATTTCACTTTCTGTGAATCCTCTCAGGAACTCAAGACTTAACTCCAAAACCCATTAATTCACAATTCTTCCTAGTTTTTGGTAAGTAATTCATGCCTAGTAAATGGTTCATACAGTTAGTTATTGTGATTCTTCTACTCACACATAAATTTATGTGTTAACAACCTTATGCTAGCAAAAATCCTCAAGAAGATCATCCAACACATCAAGTGTTCTAGGCTCAAATTTCTCACCCCATCCCTTCAACTACACTATCTTCTACCCAAGGTGAGCTTCATCCTATTTTTGAGTTTTCATTATTTTGGGGGAGGATACAAGTCAAAGCCTTATTGAAATCTTGATATATTTTCTTGTTATGCATGTATGCTAAGTTATATGTGCTAAACTTATGAAAACTCCATATGAATTAGCCCAAGAACTCGAAATCTTCTGCAAGTCTCAAGAGTTTGAGCCATATTTTACAAATTATGTATAGAAACAAGAACTAGTATCTTACAAAATATAAGTCACACATTGTTATGACAAAAACCATAAGGATTACTTCAAAATTTGCTTAAACAAGTTGTTGGTCAAAATATTGTGGAAGTGGTTAAATTATGGAAATAACAATATTTTGGGACCACTTTCGGCCATATATATATATATATATATATATATATATATATATATATATATATATATATATATATATATATATATATATCATTTTGGAACTTGAGATAAATTTGAGTAATTATTGAACATCTCAATTTCTAAAGGACCAAAAATGGAATTTTTGGATAAACAAGGGCCTTTCTGAACATTTTCTTAAATATAAGTCTAAAATGAGCATTTTAGAATAAATGGGCCATTTTCAACAATTCACATAGTTTTGAACCACTTATGACACCTTTTGACAAATATGAGTCTTATTTGATAATTTGTAAAAAGAAGGGCCATCTTTGCCAATATCGATAATACTGGGTCATCTTTGACAAATATGATTCAAGTGGATTATTTACAACAAACGAAAACGATATATATAGTCAACGAGTACAACTATTCTTATTTATTTAATAAATAACGGGTTTCAACAATTTGCACAAATATCTGTTAGTATTCTAGTCAGACGCATCTTCACTGTACCTATATATATATATATATATATATATATATATATATATATATATATATATATATATATATATATATATATATATATATATTAGTGTACGTTTAAAGTCCTGTAAGAGTTATAACCAGAGTCTCCTGGAGGGGGAGGGGGAATTTGTGTATAGATCTATACGGGGTTGACACCCCACACCTTCGCTGTTCGCTACAGCTAGACCGGCCAGTCTAGGGTGACAAATGTCTTAAACGAAAACGGCGCCTGAAGAACGTCTAGACAGGCACTCCGTCATATTAGTATGGTTATAACGACTCACTTAGAATATAACAGTGTTATTTAGAAATTTACGCAAGTTACACTTTTCGATTATAAACAACTATTGTTTAGATACTTTAAACGAAGCTTTTACCCCACAAGTCTTAGGGTTTTAAGACTACTATTTTGTACATCAGAAAATATAGGATTTTCTGGAGGAAATGGTTTTTATACGATTTCGAAAACGATAAACTAGAACACACATGCAACTATACTTGATTGGAAACAAGACTTACAACTATTTTGACAAGAAAATATTGGATTTTATGGTTTTCTAACTATCAAAGATTTTTATACAAAATACTCATGAACTCACCAACAATACATATTTTATGTTGACGCTTTTCAAACGACTTGTATTCTCAGGAAATCAGTAAGCAGGTTAATGGAACGCGGATTCAGGATTATTTTGCTGTAGTTTGGAAATTACTCACTATTGTCTCTTTTGTTTAATTTGAGAACATAAACATGATGTAAAACAATGTAACTTTGTTATCTTAATGTATGACGTTTGGATTTGCTATGTTTCATTTATATTCAATTGTTATGATACCGCACAATGACGTCACCCGCCTCCGGACGTTTCCGCCATTCTGGTTCGGGGATGTGACAGATTGGTATCTGTAACGCCCCGTTCCAGTTAGGAGCAGGAAGGAAACCCTTGGTGATTCAATAAGAGGCAGTAGATCTAAAGCTTCTAGTGCATTTCAAAAACTTTGAAGCCGGAGAGCCGCCGGAGCAGCAGATAGGGATCCCTCACCTAATTTTTCAGCAGTCAGTCATACGAGGTGAGTTTCCTTCCAGTAGTAACGGGTCTACGGCCACAATGTCGGCCCGTTTAAGTAGTAGAGTATGCCGGGGTGAGCCCGATGCCGGGGTTGGCCCGATGCAGTTTATATGTTTCTGGACCTCGGTCCGATGTCGGGGCGGTCCCGAGAAGTAGTTAAGTATGCTTGATGTCTTTGTGATTCATGCATGTATACGTGTTATGTGTTATGTGTTCCGGGATTCGGTCCGATGTTGGGCAAGCCCGATGCAGTGCATGCGATTATGTATATGTGTTATGTGTTCCGGTGTAAGCCCGAAACCGGGGCAAGCCCGATGTATGTTAGTTATTATACCATGCATTATCTGTTCCGGGGCAAGCCCGTTGTATGCTAGTTTATATGTTATGATTATATGTTCCGGGCTTCGGTCCGATGTCGGGGCAAGCCCGATGCAGATCATGTGATTATATTATGTGTTTATGATATATGTTATGATGTGAATGTTTCGGGGTAAGCCCGATGTCGGGGCAAGCCCGATGCCCGATGCGGTCGGATGTCGGGGTGAGCCCGATGCCCGATGCGGTCGGATGCCGGGGTGAGACCGATGCCCGATGCGGTCGGATGCCGGGGTGAGCCCGATGCCGGGCAGGAGTCCGATGTCGGGTAAGCCGATGTCGGGATTCGTCCCGATGCAGTTGGGAGTAGTCCCAGAGTTATGTTATTTGTTATATGTGCTTTGTATGGTATGTAGTAGTTTGGGGGAGCTCACTAAGCTTCGTGCTTACAGTTTGCAGTTTTGGTTTCAGGTACTTCAGCTAGTAAAGGGAAGGGCTCGAGTTGATGGCATGGCACACACCACAGTTTTATTAGTCTGGGAGTTTACTCTGATGATTTGTTATGAGATTTTGATTTGAGACAGATACTATGATGTTTTACGATACATGATTTATGATTCTACTTATGACTTTGGATGATTTATGATTTTAAAAATGGTTTGAAAACGAAATTTTTGGGTCATATTTTTGGGATGTTACAAGTTGGTATCAGAGCCTTGGTTTGAGGGATTCAGACATGCTCTCGGGTGTGTTTGAACTCAAACTGAGGAATTGGTATGAGAAATTTTTCAAAAGAAAATCATTTTTATAAAAACAAGCTTTGAGAAAAACAAAATAGTTCTGAAAAGAGAAAAGGACTTTGAAAAGAGAAAAGGGTGTGGTGCATGCAATCAGCCGAGCTCAAGTAAGTACTCCCAAATTACCCATACAAGTTTATGCTATGTTATGATTATCAGATTTGTTAGAACAACATGCTAGATTAGGACTAAGGATCTAGGAAGGATGCCTTATGTGCCTATTAGATGAGTTTCAACTTTATGAGAACTGCATGCTAGTACAGATTAGTCAGTATGATAGCCAGAGTAGTATATGCTTGATTATGTGTACTCAATGCCCGAATGCTGCTTTCTTTGTGCTCTTAGGAGTTCTAGTTGCCTTTCACTAACTAGTAAACGAATATGTTAAGTACATATTGCAACGAATAAATAATTTCAGAAGGATAGGTCAAGCTCTATTTCGCAGCTCTTGTTTGAGTCCAACCGTTGTAGGGTAGGATCCCTCATTCGAAGAATTATCTAGTCGGAGTAATATGTAATAGTATTCGCAAGCTAGTTAGGGGAAGAAGGCAGGGACTTCTTATGCAGCTGATGGCGGAGAGTGAGTTGGTGACTACCCTAGGGCAAGCCTAGGATGAGAGTAGCAGAGAGCAGTAGTAGTAGAAGGAACTTGGTGGAGTCGAGGCAGTCCTTGAGGAAAATACAGATAAATGTGGAAGGTAGTATGGGCCCGTACTACTGAAATCAAAGGATCTGTAGTCGAATCAAGGAAGGTCGGGATGAGACCAGGGAACTTGTAGTGTATGTGATCCCTCCAGTTATATTAGTATTCTGACGCTTATTATTATGTGTTTTCAGAATGGTGGTTTTACGCTCTAGACTAGCAGTGGGTAGCTCAGGTGTAGGAGAGGGTTCGGGCTCAGGCTCTGGAGTCGGGCAGTTAGATGAGCAGACCAGGGAGTTCATCTCCTCGGAGGTCACACGCAACATACTAGACCAGACTCCTGTGATTTTTGGAGCGGTCAAGGAGGGTATCTTAGAGCTTCTGGATGAGAAGCTGAGCGCGTTCCGTACTGAGATAGCGACCATGATGGGATCGCGCACATTGACCTTCAGGGAGTTCAGAGCTTGTGGAGCTCCCGACTACCATGGGGCTCGGGACTCCATTGCGAGTACCAGATGGTTGGCAGATGTCGCCAACGCATTCCGTACCAGCAAATGTCCCGAGGGGGACAAGGTCATATTAGCATCCTGTCTTCTGAAGGACTGGGCACGAGATTGGTGGGAGGAGGTCAGGAGAGCTATTGGAGATGACACTGTGTTGGATGCTATGACCTGGAGTGATTTCACGACCAGGTTCAGAGCCGAGTTCGCACTTGTTATTGAGGTACAACAGCTTGCTAGGGAGTTTCAGGACCTCCAGACGACGGAGACTGTGGCGGAGATTACCGCCAAGTTTAGGGAGAGGGCCCTTCTTGTTCCGCAATATGTGGCAGACGAGGAGATCAAAAAGGCCCGATATCATGAGATGTTGTAGAGTGATATCCGCCAGTTTGTGAGCCGATCCAGCTGTAAGACGCTGGAGGATATGATAGCGAGGGCGAGAGAGAGAGAGAGAGAGAGAGAGAGAGAGAGTTGGATTTAGAGATAGAGAGGAAGAGGAAGTCATAGGGGGTTCAGTCAGGAGGTTCGGGCTAGAAGCCCAAGGTATCAGATCACAGATCTCGGAGCCAGCTGAGCCACGGTCGTTGTGGCAAATGCGGCAGGATGCACGAGGGGACGTGCAAGGCAGGGAGTTCGGGCTGCTACAAGTGCGGCCTAACGGGTCACATGAGCCGAGATTGTACAGCTACTACCACCACCACACCAGCATCAGACCTGATCTGCTTTCAGTGCAATCAGAGGGGACACAAACGGTCCCAGTGCCCGAGCTTAGCAGCAGCAGGGAAGGTGGCAGCACCTTCTCCTGCCACCTTGAGGATTACAGATGGCCGTCAGGGCCAGGCTGAGGCGTCTACAGCGCGGAGCAGGGCTTTTCAGCTTACTACATAGGAGGCACGAGCAGCTCCTGACGTGGTCACGGGTATGTATTTTCCTCTTACCTCTGTTTTTTTATATTGTTTGTTTCTCATATTTATGTGTTGCGTATAGGGTCGTTCTTAGTGAACGACATTTCAGCTATGGTATTGTTTGATTTGGGGGCTACCCGATCATTTTTGTCGCTCGCGCTTAGCAAGCGATTTACCAGAGTTCCAGGGGAGCTGGATTGTCCACTCGACGTCGAGATAGCTGATGACAGGACCGTCAGGGTCACGAGAGTTCATAGAGGATGTACATCACAGTTATTTGAGGAGCAGTTCTCAGTGGATTTGGTTCCTATTCCGCTGCGAGGGAATAAGGTTATAGTAGGTATGGATTGGTTGAGCCCCAATGGGGCAGTGATAGATTGTGAGCAACAGTTGGTTAGAGTTTGCACTCCCAGTGGGGGAGAGTTAGTGATTCAGGGCGAAGGGCCACAGCGCGGGCCAGCTTTATGTTCTGCAGCGAGAGCGAGACGTCACATTCAGCAGGGTTGTGCAGGATATGTCACATATGTTATGGATACCCGAGATAAGGGTAAGACGACAGTCGATGATGTACCTGTGATACGAGAGTCAGGTTGAGTTCCGGATTGACCTGGTCCCTGGTGCGGCTCCGATAGCCAAGGCACCATATCGGTTGGCTCCTCCCAAGATGCAGGAGTTGTCTATGCAGCTGCAAGAGCTGCTAGACAAGGGTTTTATCAGGCCGATCAGTTCACCATGGGGAGCCCCGATTCTGTTTGTGAAGAAGAAGGACGGGTCGCACCGTATGTGCATAGATTACCGGGAGCTGAGTAAGGTAACGGTGAAGAACCGTTACCCACTCCCGAGGATAGATGATTTGTTCGACCAGCTTCAGGGAGCATCTTGGTTTTCCAAGATTGATCTACGGTCCGGATATCACCAGGTGCGGTTCAGAGATGATGATGTGCAGAAGACCGCTTTTAGGACCCGCTATGGTCATTATGAGTTTGTGGTGATGCCGTTTGGGCTCACCAATGCTCCAGCCGCATTCATGGATCTCATGAACTGCATGTGCAGACCGATGCTGGATCGGTCTGTAATAGTATTCATTGATGATATCTTGGTTTATTCCAAGACTGAGGAGCAGCACGAGGAACACCAGGGAGGTGCTTGAGACCTTGAGGAGGGAGAGACTTTTTGCAAAGTTCTCCAAGTGCGAGTTCTGGTTTACGTGAGGTGCAGTTTTTGGGGCACCTTGTCAACCAGAAGGGTATATTAGTAGATCCGGCCAGGATTGAGGCCGTGATGGAGTGGGAGGTCCCGAGGTCTCCATCCGAGATTCGGAGCTTCCTGGGTTTGGCAGGGTACTACAGGAGATTCATCCAGGATTTCTCCAAGATGACAGTTCCGTTGACCAGACGGACCAAGAAGTCGATGGTGTTTCGTTGGGGTCCTGAGCAGCAGACAGCCTTTGAGACGCTCAGGCAGCGACTGTGCGAGGCGCCAATTCTCATCCTGCCAGAGGGAGTAGATGACTTTGTAGTCTACTGTAACGCTTCGATCACAGGTATGGGAGCAGTGTTGATGCAGAGGGGGCATGTGATAGCTTATGCCTCGAGACAGTTGAAGCCTCACGAGGCTAACTATCCGATGCATGATTTGGAGCTGGGGGCGGTGGTGTTCGCCCTCAAGATTTGACAGCATTACCTCTACGGGGTCCGGTGTACTATCTACACAGACCACAAGAGCTTGAGGTACCTCATGGATCAGCTGAATCTGAACATGAGGCAGCGTCGGTGGTTAGAAGTGGTAAAGGATTACGACTGTGAGATCCTTTATCACTCGGGCAAGGCCAACGTAATGGCCGACGCCCTGAGTCGCAAGGCGGTGGCGACTCCGATCCGAGATATCTGTCTGAGGATGACAGTGATCACTCCACTGCTGGAGCAGATAGGGAGGCGCAGGTTGAGGGCCTGAAGGAGGAGCGCCAGAAGTGCGAGAGGATAGTGGGCCGAGTAGCTTCGTTTGATTACGATAGCTGAGGATTATTGACCCTGCATGGGAGGGTCTGGGTACCGTACTGGGGCAGAGTACGGCAGGTGTTGATAGATGAGGCCCACAAGTCTCGGTTCTCCATCAATCCAGGGGCGACGAAGATGTATAGAGATCTTCGACCCAATTACCGGTGGCCCTGCATGAAGCGGGACGTAGCTTGGTATGTGGAGAGATGCCTGACCTGCAGGAAGGTCAAGGCAGAGCACTAGAGTCCCCACGGCAATATGCAGCCATTAGACATTCCTCTGTGGAAATGGGAGGATATCACTATGGACTTCATTACTAAGCTTCCCAGGACCGCACGTGGGGTTGATTCGATACGGGTCATCGTGGATCGGTTGACCAAGAGCGCCCATTTTATACCGATCCAGGAGAGCATCTTGGCCGAGAAGTTGCCCGAGATTTATGTGCGAGAGGTAGTGGCACGTCATGGAGTGCCTGTCTCAGTGGTGTCAGACCGAGATGTCCGGTTTACTTCCAGATTTTGGAAGCGGTTTCACGACGAGATGGGTACTTGTCTCCTTTTCAGCACCGCTTTCCACCCTCAGACGGATGGATAGAGCGAGAGAATGATTCAGACTCTCGAGGACATGCTTCGGGCATGTGTGTTAGATTTCGGTGGCAGTTGGGATAAGTATCTTCCGTTAGCGGAATTTTCGTATAACAACAGCTATCACTCCAGTATAGAACGACCTCCCTTCGAGATTCTCTACGGGAGGAAGAGTAGGACCCCAATCTGTTGGGGTGAGGTCGGTCAGAGAGTCATGAGGAGTACGGATGTAGTACTCAAGACCACGGAGCGGATTCAGCAAGTCCGGAGCAGGCTCCATACTGCTCAGAGTCGGCAGAAGAGTTACGTCGACAAGCGGCGTTCGGACTTGGAGTTTCAGGTGGGCGATATGGTCATCCTGAAAGTGTCACCCTGGAAGGGTGTTATCAGGTTTCGGAAGCGGGGCAAGCTGGGACCCAGGTTCATTGGTCCATTCAGGGTTTTGGCCCGGGTAGGTCGGGTTGCCTATCGGTTAGATCTTCCAGCAGAGCTCAACCAGATCCACAACGCGTTCCATGTTTCTCAGTTGCGGAAGTGCTTAGTGGACGATTCAGCAGTGGTACCCCTAGAGGACATTCAGGTTGACGATAGCCTGAACTACATTGAGAGACCCGTGGCGATTTTAGATAGCAAGTCGAAGGAGCTGAGGAACAAGAGGGTAGAGTTAGTGAAGGTGTAGTGGCAGCATCGCAAGGGTTCAAAGTGGACGTGGGAGCCCGAGGAGGAAATAAGGGAGCACTACCTAAAGTTATTTTTAGAGTTAGAAGACTTCGAGGACAAAGTCTAAGACAAGTTAGGGAGAATTGTAACGCCCCGTTCCAGTTAGGAGAAGGAAGGAAACCCTTGGTGATTCAAGAAGAGGCAGTAGATCCAAAGCTTCTAGTGCATTTCAGAAACTTTGAAGCCGGAGAGCCGTCGGAGCAGCAGATAGGGATCCCTCACCCAGTTTTTCAGCAGTCAGTCATACGAGGTGAGTTTCCTTCCAGTAGTAACGGGTCTACGGCCACAATGCTGGCCCGTTTAAGTAGTAGAGTATGCCGGGGTGAGCCCGATGTCGGGGTTGGCCTGATGCAATTTATATGTTTTCGGACCTCTGTCCGATGTCAGGGCGGTCCCGAGAAGTAGTTAAGTATGCTTGATGTCTTTGTGATTCATGCATGTATACGTGTTATGTGTTATGTGTTCCGGGCTTCGGTCCGATGCTGGGCAAGCCCGATGCAGTGTATGCGATTATGTATATGTGTTATGTGTTCCGGGGTAAGCCCGATGCCGGGGCAACCCTGGTGTATGTTAGTTATTATACCATGCATTATATGTTCCGGGGCAAGCCCGTTGTATGCTAGTTTATATGTTATGGTTAAATGTTTCGGGCTTCGGTCCGATGCCGGAGCAAGCCCGATGCAGATCATGTGATTATGTTATGTGTTTATGATATATGCTATGCTGTGAATGTGTCGGGGTAAGCCTGATGTTGGGGCAAGCCCGATGCCGAGGTGAGCCCGATGCCCGAAGCGGTCGGATGTCGGGGTGAGCCTGATGCCGGGCAGGAGTCCGATGTCGGGATTCGTCCCGATGCAGTTGGGAGTAGTCCCAGAGTTATGTTATTTTTTATATGTGCTTTGTATGGTATATGGTAGTTTGGGGGAGCTCACTAAGCTTCGTGCTTACAATTTGCAGTTTTGGTTTTAGGTACTTCAGCTAGTAAAGGGAAGGGCTCGAGTTGATGGCATGGCACACATCACAATTTTATTAGTCTGGGAGTTTACTCTGATTATTTGTTATGAGATTTTGATTTGAGACAGATACTATGATGTTTTACGATACATGATTTATGATTCTACTTATGACTTTGGATGATTTATGATTTTAAAAATGGTTTGAAAACGAAATTTTTGGGTCATATTTTTGGGATGTTTCAGTATCAGAGCATTGTTTATAGTGAACTAGTATATCTAGCCACACAAGATATACAACTATAAATACAATGTGACTAAAACACTCTGACTAAAAGTTCTATAAAAGTATACATACTTGCTAGAACTGTATCATAACAAGAACAAAAACAAAAGTGCTTAAAGGTTGAACACTACAGTCAAACCTGGACAGTTATGTAATCATATCTGGGATAAATATATCCTGATAAACTATATTTATTTGAGATATGACCAACATGTGTTTAGGAGTGGTAGTGGTGTTGCAACAAGTCTAAAACTTCCCAACTCATTATCCAAAAGTTTTAAGAGCCAAACCTAAACAATTAAAAATATTGTAGGAGTATTTTGTTGTTTCGGAAATTTTCTACACTCTTCTTACGCCCCTATTCTCGTACAGACGACATGGCAGGATTTCATTTGCCAGGTGATCCCTATTTGCCTAATCAGGGAAATGGAGGGTGGATCGAGGAAGACCCAGAGGAAGAACCCATGGAAGAACTTGAAGAAGATGATATAAATGAGGAGGAGGAAGAAGAAAAAGAAGAGGATGATGTGTCGGACACCGAGTCTGGAGTCATCGACACTCCTTACGTCAACAGGGTACCTCCATATCGTCTGGGCCCCAATGATCCTGTACATCCATGGGCTTATGACATTGAGAGATGGAGAAGGCATCAACAACAACCACATCCTTATGGGATTGATCAGAGATTTTACGATCTTCGCCAGGGAGGACCCGTTGACTGTGCTCTTCGGGTCGTGGTCCGACGAATCGGAGATATTGGCGATCAGGCTCAAGTGACCGCCGATCAGATGGTGCAAATGAGAGCTGCATTGGAACAAGCGAATGCTCGCATTCATGGTCTTGAATGAAGCTATATCCCAATGGAGCGCCTGATTGAAGACCTTACCGCTGCACGAGCAGGGATAAGAGAATATCAGGTGCGACACGCTGCCCTTGAGGAGAGAGTACGTATCGCTGAGCGCCGATTAGCTGAACTTCAGGGTGCGTCCTCATCATCAGCCGCACCATCAGATGCTCCTCACCACAAGTAGAACCCGTTTTACTTGCTGCCGTTAACCACAGAACTCTCTTTTGCTCATGAATGTAGGATTAACTCTAAAAACTAAGTACCGCACTCCTTGTCGAATCTATGTGCTAGTAGATTTTGTTTCGTCTAGGTACCGAATGACTTTCGAAGGCAAATTTTCATGCGTGTACTAAGAAATTATTGTTAATGAAACAGTTATGTGTTTTATTTGAGACGTATCTGCTATGTTTTCTATCATTGGTTAGGTTGCGTAAGCAAACCATCACGATCTCTAAACAATAACCGATATCTGAAATCATTATATACTCATTGTTCTTCTATTCCATGACAGAAGGATGCCGAGGAGACCAATCCGTAAGAATAACAACACAGCACCACCACCGCCGCCTCCGCCGGATATGAATTCTGCCGCATTTCAAGCAGCAGTTTCAGCTGCAGTGACAACGGCCCTAGCCCACATTCAAACCGAAAATAATGGTGGTGGGAATGGCCAAGGGACAGGAAGCTCCCACCAAGGGATGAATCAAGGTCCTGCAATGGTCTGTACCTATAAGGACTTTTCCAATGCAAGACCCCACACTATCAACAGGACTGGAGGAGTCATCGCCTTGAAACAATGGATCGAAAAGGTTGAGTCGGTATTTGAAATATGCGAATGTTCGGAAGGGAGTAAAGTGAAATTTGCGGCCTGCACATTCATCGACCAGACATTGTCATGGTGGAACGGTCACATTGAGGCTATGACACTCGCTGTTGCGAACACCATGTCCTGGGAAGAACTCAAGGAGATGCTAATCGCCGAGTACTGTCCCCGAGGGGAGGTACAAAAACTCGAGCAAGAACTGTGGAACCTTACGATGCAGAACTCGGACATTGACGCGTACATCTCGAGGTTTAATGAACTAGCTCTTTTGTGTCCTGGTATGATAACGTCCGAGGGAAAGAAAGTCAAACGATTCATTTGGGAATTAACGCCTCCCATCCAATGTAATGTGATTGCCTCGAAACCAGAGACCTGTGACAGTGCAAAGCGTCTAGCCAAGAAGCTTTATGATCACAACGACAAGAAAAGTACCAAAGCGAATGAAGGGGAAAACAAACAAGAAGGGGGTAACAAGAAGAACTGGGAGAACAAGTGAAAAGGGCAACAAAATTCAGGCCCGTCCAAGAAACCACAGACAGTAGCAATCCATTCCGTTACCGCTCCAGTCGCACCAGCTCCACCCGCCCCGGCCTCAACCACAACAACGCCAGCCAAGTCATACACGGGTTCCAATCCCAAATGTGACAAGTGTAATTATCACCACTTCGGGGCATGCAAGGACTTCCAATGCACCAACTGCAATCGAAAAGGGCACACTGTCCGATACTGCAGGATGCCCCTACAACAAAACAAGCAGCCCAATGATAACAACAGCGGAGCCAGCCGTGCATGTTACGGATGCGGAGAAACCGGCCATTTTAAACGTAACTGCCCCAAGAACAACAATCATAACGCAGTAAGGGTCCTAGCCATGGGACAATGAGAGGAAGTACAAGATCCAACTGTAGTGACTGGTACGTTTCCCCTCAACAACTCTTATGCGTGCATTTTATTTGATAGTGGTGTTGAGCGGAGCTTCGTAAGTCACTAATTCAAACACCTACTCAATCAAAATCCCCACAAATTGAACGAAACTTTTACGGTCGAAATGGCCAATGATAAAACAGAATCAACCAATGATATCTACGTAGGGTGCATATTAGCGTTAAATAATCACTCCTTTCCAATCGATTTGATGCCTGTTAATATTAGGAGCTTTGATGTGAATGTTGGCATGGATTGGTTAAGCCCCCACCATGCTGAAATTATGTGTCACGAGAAGGCCGTTCGCCTTCATCTTCCCAACAACGAAACCCTAATAATTTATGATGATAAACCCGACACAAACCTCCGACTCATTTCTTGCATCCAAGCATAAAAGTGCTTGCATAAAAAGAATCACGCCTTTCTTGCTCATGTTGCAGATAAAACAAAGGAGGAGAAAAACATTAACGATATTCCAGAAGTACGTGACTTTCCCGACGTATTTCCCGAGGATTTTCCAGGAATCTCCCCGAGCGTCAGGTCGAGTTTCGAATCGATCTTCTACCTGGAGCCACTCCAATCGCCAAATCACCTTACAGGTTAGCTCCTGCCGAAATGCAAGAGTTATCTAGCCAACTAAGCGAACTTCTCGACAAAGGATTCATCAGGCCGAGCTTTTCACCATGGGGAGTTGCGGTCCTGTTTGTCAAGAAGAAAGACGGACCTTTCAGAATGTGCATCGATTATCGGGAGTTAAATAAGCTTACTGTCAAGAATTGATACCCACTCCCTCGAATCGATGATCTATTCGATCAACTCCAAGGAGCGAGCTACTTCTCCAAGATAGATCTGAGGTCCGGATACCACCAACTAAGGGTCCGAGAGGAGGATATCCCAAAGACTGCTTTCCGAACCCGTTATGGGCGTTTCGAATTCGTAGTCATGCCTTTTGGTCTCACAAATGCCCCCGCAGCCTTTATGGACCTGATGAACCGAGTCTGTCGGCCGTTTCTTGACAACTTCGTGATTTTTTTCATCGATGATATACTCGTTTACTCTAAGAGTAAGGAAGAGCACAGCCAGCACTTACGACAGATTTTGGGAACCTTGAGAGCGGAGAAACTTTACGCAAAGTTCTCCAAATGTGAGTTCTGGATTCGTAGAGTGGAATTATTGGGACATGTAGCCAGTGAAGAGGGAATACATGTGGACCCTACCAAGATCAAAGCTATTGAGGACTGGGCAACCCCAAGAACCCCAACCGAAATCCGACAATTTTTAGGCCTTGCTGGTTATTACCGAAGGTTCATCCAGAATTTTTCCAAAATCGCCAAGCCTCTCACCACTCTCACCCAGAAGGGTGTATCTTTCCATTGGAATGACAAACAAGAAGCTGCCTTCCAAACCCTGAAACAAGCCCTCTGTACTGCTCCAGTGTTGTCCTTGCCAGAAGGAACACAAGATTTCGTAGTATACTGCGATGCTTCTAACCAAGGGTTAGGCTGTGTGCTTATGCAGCGCGGAAAGGTGATAGCGTACGCATCTAGGCAACTAAAGACCCATGAAGTAAACTACACCACCCACGATCTCGAGCTAGGAGATGTGGTCTTCGCCTTAAATATTTGGAGGCACTACCTATATGGTACAAAGTGCATCATTTTCACAGACCACAAGAGCCTCCAGCACATTCTGAATCAAAAGGAATTGAACAGGAGACAACGGAGATGGGTCGAACTGCTAAACGACTATGAGTGCGAAATCAAGTACCACCCAGGCAAGGCAAATGTGGTAGCTGATGCCTTAAGCCGAAAGGAGTACCCGGGTCGCCGAGTAAAGACGCTAACAATGACTATCCACTCCCATCTATCCTCACAAATCATGAAGGATCAGCAGGAAGCCTTGAAGCCAGAAAATGTCGCCAATGAGGCATTGCGCGGAATGGAAAAGAATCTGACGGTCAAATAAGACGGAGCCTATTGCCTTATGGACCGGATCTGGACACCGAGGTTCAGTGGATTCCGAGACGTGATAATGAATGAGGCTCACAAAACGAGGTACTCTATCCATCCGGGTTATGATAAGATGTACCTGGATATCAAACAACATTATTGGTGGCCGAATATGAAAGCGGAGATTGCCACTTATGTGGGCAAGTGTCTCACTTGTGCCAAAGTTAAAGTAGAATATCAAAAGCCCTCGGGTCTACTTCAGCAACCTGAAATACCCGAGTGGAAATGGGAAAGGATAACAATGAATTTTATAACCAAATTACCCAAGATGGCAGACGATCTGGATGCTATCTGGGTGATCGTTGACCGATTAACAAAATCCACCCATTTCCTGCCAATAAAGGAGACGTACAAAATGGAAAGACTAACGTGATTATACCTGAAGGAAGTAGTGAGACTCCATGGGGTGCCCATATCTATTATCTCTGATAGAGATAGCGTATTCACCTCTCGTTTTTGGCAGCCGCTCCAGAAAGCTTTGGGAACCCAACTAGATATGAGCACTGCCTACCACCCTCAGACTGATGGCCAAAGCGATCGAACCATTCAGACTCTAGAAGACATGCTCCGGGCATATGTGATAGACTTCGGGAAAGCTTGGAATACTCACCTACCCCTAATCGAATTCTCATACAACAACAGCTACCACACGAGTATATGAGTCGCTCCCTTTGACGCCTTGTATGGCCGGAAATGCAGAACGCCTCTCTGTTGGGCAGAGGTGGGAGACACCCAACTGGTAAAAAGGAAAACGCCCAATAACACACTCACTGGACCCGAGATTATTCGAGAAACAACGGAAAAGATAGTCCAAATCAGAGCACGAATCCAAGCATCGCGGAACCGGCAAAAGAGCTATGCAGATAAAAGGCGAAAGCCTCTGGAATTCTAGGTGAGGGATCGGGTGCTATTAAAAGTCTCCCCTTGGAAAGGAATGATACGATTTGGAAAGAGAGTTAAACTAAATCCCCGATACATCGGACCATTCGATATCCTTGCCCAGATCGGTCCGGTAGCCTACAAAATCCAACTACCCGCAGAACTTAGTAATGTACAACCTGTATTCCATGTGTCAAACTTAAAGAAGTGTCTATCGGACGAAACCCTCATAGTTCCACTAAATGAGATTGAAGTGAATGAGAACCTTCTATTCGTTGAGCAGCCTGTCGAGATTATGGATAGAGAAGTTAAGCACACGAAACAAAACCGCATCCCCATCGTGAAGGTTAAATGGAATGCTAAACGCGGACCTGAATTCACATGGGAACGTGAGGATCAAATGATGCAAAAATACCCTCACCTTTTCACTAATTCGTAAAGATAACTCCTAAAGAATTTCAGGATGAAATTCCCTCTAACGGGGGGATGATGTCACAACTGGAAATTTCAAGTCCAAAAACCAAGCCAAAGGAGTCCCGTATATGTAATAGTTATAGCTATACTATTATTGTGTTTTGGTAATGTAATCTTTGATAATTATACTACCCTAAAGTCTCCTAAGTCAATGCAAACAATAAGAAATTTAAGTTACGTCAAGATGTTGATCATATCAACATAAAACCAATGCATTAAAGTTCATGTGCGTTCTTGACCATGAACACTTCCCTAGGAAGCACCCAAGGCCGTAAACCCTACTTATGGGTCATGGTTAGCCGTGAACAACTTCCAAGAGGCCACTTTGGCCGTAAACTACCTCAAACCACCAAGCCTTGACCGTGAACCACCCTAAGCATCAAAGCCTTGACCGTGAACACCATTCTAGGCCACTTTTAGGCCGTGAACACCATAAGGGACCCCCCTTAGGCCGTAAACCACCTTGGTGGACATCCATTAGACCATAAACCTTAGTTTAAGGTCCATTTAGACCGTGAACCCCTTCCCAATTCAAGGGTGTTTACGGATTGTGAGCTGTTAATTATCTATTTCCAATACAAATCTCAGTAACCTATGTATTACCCAACAGTAAACCAAGCAAACATCTTATCAATTTCCTTATCCCATATAAAGGGACGTAAACCACATTCCTCATTCTAGAACTTCATTCCACTTTCTGTGAATCCTCTCAGGAACTCAAGACTTAACTCCAAAACCCATTACTTCACAATTCTTCCTAGTTTTTGGTAAGTAATTCATGCCTAGTAAATGGTTCATACATTTAGTTATTGTGATTCTTCTACTCATATATAAATTTATGTGTTAACAACCATATGCTAGCAAAAATCCTCAAGAAGTTCATCCAACACATCAAGTGTTCTAGGCTCAAATTTCTCACCCCATCCCTTCAACTACACTATCTTCTACCCAAAGTGAGCTTCATACCCCTATTTTTGAGTTTTCATTGTTTTGGGGGAGGATACAAGTCAAAGCCTAGTTGAAATCTTGATATATTTGCTTGTTATGCATGTATGCTAAGTTATATGTGCTAAACTTTTGAAAACTCCATATGAATTAGCCCAAGAACTCGAAATCTTGTGCAAGTCTCAAGAGTTTGAACCATATTTTACAAATTATGTATAGAAACAAGAACTAGTATGTTACAAAATATAAGTCACAAATTGTTATGACAAAAACCATAAGGATTACTTCAAAATTTGCTTAAACAAGTTGTTGGACAAAATATTGTGGAAGTGGTTAAATTATGGAAATAACAATATTTTGGGACCACTTTCGGCCATATATATATATATATATATATATATATATATATATATATATATATATATATATATATAAGGATCATTTTGGAACTTGAGATAAATTTGAGTAATTATCGAACATCTCAATTTCTAAAGGACCAAAAATGGAATTTTTGCATAAACAAGGGCCTTTTTGAACATTTTCTTAAATATAAGTCTAAAATGAGCATTTTAGAAGAAATGAGCCATTTTCAACAATTCACATAGTTTTGAACCACTTATGACACCTTTTGACAAATATGGGTCTTATTTGATAATTTGTAAAAAGAAGGGCCATCTTTGCCAAAATCGATAATATTGGGTCATCTTTGACAAATATGATTCAAGTGGATTATTTACAACAAACGAAAATGATATATCTAGTCAACGAGTACAACTATTGTTATTTATTTAATAAATAACGGGTTTCAACGATTTGCACAAATATCTGTTAGTATTCTAGTCAGACGCATCTTCACTGTACCTATATATATATATATATATATATATATATATATATATATATATATATTAGTGTACGTTTAAAGTCCTGTAAGAGTTATAACCAGAGTCTCCTGGAGGGGGAGTGAGAATTTGTGTATAGATCTATACGGGGTTGACACCCCGCACCTTCGCTGTTCGCTACAACTAGACCGGCCAGCCTAGGGTGACAAATGTCTTAAACGAAACCGGCACCTGAAGAACGTCTAGACAGGCACTACGTCATATTAGTATGGTTATAACAATTCACTTAGAATATAACAATGTTATTTAGAAATTTATGCAAGTTACACTTTTCGATAATAAACAACTATTGTTTGGATACTTTACACGAAACTTTTACCCCACAAGTCTTAGGGTTTTAAGACTACTATTTTGTACATCAGAAAATATAGGATTTTCTGGAGGAAACAATTTGTATACGATTTCGAAAACGATAAACTAGAACACACATGCAACTATACCTGATTGGAAACAAGACTTACAACTATTTTGACAAGAAAATATTGGATTTTCTGGTTTTCTAACTATCACAAATTTTTATACAAAATACTCATGAACTCACCAACATATTTTATGTTGACGCTTTTTAAACGACTTGTATTATCAGGAAATCAGTAAGCAGGTTAATGGAACGCAAATTCAGGATTATTTTGCTGTAGTTTGGAAATTACTCACTATTGTCTCTTTTGTGTAATTTGAGAATATAAACATGATGTAAAACAATGTAAGTTTGTTATCTTAATGTATGGTGTTTGGATTTGCTATGTTTCATTTATATTCAATTGTTATGATACTGCACAATGACGTCACCTGCCTCCGGACGTTTCCGCCATTCTGGTTCGGGGGTGTGACATTTGGGCCTAATTTGGAAAATTGGGCCATAATTGGGCTTTGGGTAATAATTGTGGAATTTGGGCTTTTTGGACATTTGGATTGGGCTTTGGCCTTGGGCCAAGTTAGGGAAGTGTAAAAAGATCTTTCACCCTAGTTTGGACTTTTAGTGTGAGTTGGGATCCAATTATTAATTGAATGTTATTTTGTGATTGTTAGCACGAGGATTTTAGCGGGCCAGTAGCCAGGGATTCTTTTTGTAATATTCGACAGTGTGAGGTGAGTTTCCTCACCATGTTTAGCGGGTCTAAGGCACCAATGTCGGCCCATGATCAGTGATGCTAGGATACTAGATGTATGTGTGACTCTAGTACGTGTATGTGCTTATATGATTTGCATGTTGGGCAGGGCCCGTTATGCGAGCTTTAACAATCTAAATGAAAGTTGTAGTTTATGTTAAACTGAGAACTTTCATAAAAAGAACGACAAAATCTGACTTCGTATGAGGAAGTTACGATTTTTATAAGTTTTAGTATAGCAGTGTACAGCTAAAAACTCGAAATAACGATCGAGTGATTTTTAGCCGAAAACCTAAACGAGAATTGAAGGTCTCGTCAATAGTAGTACAACGGTAAAAAGACAGACAAAAACGGACGTCAGATGAAGAAGTTATGAATTTTTAATGGATTTCCTGTCCCGGTCTGTTAAAAATAATAATATTAAAAATAAATTCAAAATCAGCCGACGAAGTCTAAACGAAAGTCGTAGAGTATAATTTTACCTATGCGTGCATATAAAGAATGTCAAAAAGGGAGCTCGTATGCAAAAGTTATGATTTTCGCAAGTTTTTGGCACAAAAATCAAGAAATATTGAAAACCGGGCAATTTCGCAAGGTTGACCTTCGGCCATGTCACCCTCGCATGCGAGCCTCCACGTGTCACCTTCTGATTGGACCGCAGTTCACCGTGTCGCATTTTGATTGGACCGCAGCCGAGGTCCAGTAAGCAGCCGACAGTGGCCCGACACCCTCGCATGAGACACCCCTCGGACACCCCTCAGACCTTCGTGGCGCCTTTCCGTTGGACCGAAGTTGGGTCCAGTCCGAAGCCAACACCTACGAGCCACCTGTCCGAAGCAGCCTCCTTCCTTCGCCACTTGTCCGAACACGCGACAGCGTCGCATAGTTTCGGATCCGAGGCTTCGGCCTATATAAGGCATGCGAGGGCTTCCGAGAATTTTACACTTTTCACCCCAAATTTCACACACTTTCATATTTTTCACTTCCACAAACTTATATACAACCCCTAAAGCCCCGGTATCAAGTCTCAAACCCTAGGCAAGCCTCGAAGCCTCGAAATTCTCGAGAAGTTAACCTCTCTCCAGTCGAAACTCTGCCCGATTTAAGCCGGTTTTTCGTCAAATAAACTCCTTTCCGGGAAACGAAACGATGTCCAAATCACCTGTAACGCCCCGATTCCAGGTATGGATTTAAATAAAAGGTTATTTGGTTTTAAGTCCTACTCGACGAGTTGGTTGCCCTACTCGTCGAGTAGCAGCGGGTTTGATACGCGTGTTTAGTGACCTACTCGCCGAGTCCATTAAGGGACTCGACGAGTAGGAGCTGGCAGATGAAACCCTAAATCCCGGGGTTTTGCACCCTATTTAAAGTATCTTAAGCCTCATTTGGCCTCTTTGCAGTCCATTGAGAGTCCAGAAGAACCCTAACTTGAGTGTGTGTGTATTCCTTGGAAGTTAAGCTTGGAGGAAGATCTTTTGTGAGGGAATCTCTTGGGAAGCAAGCTAGTTGAAGCAAGAGTTTGTGGGATTCAAGTTCTGCATCAGAAAGGGGCTCTCTTGAAGTTATTAAATCGTTTTTCCCTTGGCTGATTCTCTTCAACCCTTTTGTGCATAAGTTTAGAAAAGGATTCTTGTGTTTAAGCCAAGATCTGAAGTTGTAACTTCAGATCTGGACTCCCCTTGGCTTCTAGATTCATAAAGCCATCAGCCTTGTCTAGTATGAGCCTTCTCTCAAGGATGTGACTTCATTGCAAGCTTATTTGTGCCATTTTAGGGTCTTAAAGCCTTGCATGCACGTAAAGTTTGCAACTTTACGTGATAAGCATGCCTCAGGAAGTTGGATCTGCAATTTGGGGCCTTGGCATAGCTTAGAAAGTGTCTGCATGGATAAAGGGCTGAAGAGACTCGGCGAGTCGCATAGTCGACTCGGCGAGTCATATGAATATAGGCAAGGAACTCGACGAGTTGGATGAACAACTCGGCGAGTCTGATGAAGATCGTCGTAGACTCGACGAGTTGGATGAACAACTCGGCGAGTCGGATGAGTTTTCTCCAGGATATGTATGCGTGTGTATCCGTAGAGTTGCAAGAAGGACATTCGACGGGTGGCCTTAAAGTTTGATCGAGAATCGGAGGAACTCGACGAGTCACCTCGATGACTCGGCGAGTTGGAAAGTGTTTCAAGGAACTCGGCGAGTTAAGGTCAACATGGACTGCTGAACTTGACTGAGGACTTTGACTTTGACCAGGGGTTGACTAGTGAGTTATGGAGTACCTTATAAGGTTAAGGACTTATGAGTATATTGTGCTATGGTAATAGGTGGTGGAGCCTGTGTCAAGTGATTCGAGAGTTGGGTTTTATCTACCGGGTCGACATCTGCGAGGTGAGTTATCCTCACTATATCGATAGGGTCTAAGGCACCAAGGCCGACCCTTTTTAGTTGTTATCGTGATGGTATGCTACATGTGGATATGATCTGTTAGATCGGAATCAGGATAGACAATATGTTATGCTTTTATGATCCGTAGGGATAAATATGTTAGTGACCTGCCAGGTCAGTGCTATAGTTATGAGTGATTGCTATGATTGGTGATCAGTGAGATAGATATGTTTGTTGATTGTATATGCCAGTATATGTTAGTTATGCGCACATGATTATTTGCTTGTTGCTTGGGTTGAGGCGGTCCTGCTCTGTGCTGAAGGGTGAGGGTTGAGCGCACTTCATGTTGATGCTAGAGATAGGGTGTTGTGGTGATACTTGAGACAAATATCGGTAGGTGTGGAAGGTAGTATGGGCCCGTACTACTGAAAGCACAGGACCCATACGCGTAGCAAGGAAGTCACAACCCCTAGGGTTTGTGGATTTGGTCTCCCGATATTATGTTATTTATCTGATGATTTGAGTATATCTTTCAATATGGTGGTGACGAGACGTTTTGCTGCTGGGCCCGGATCAGGATCAGGGTCCGGATCGGGGTCAGGGTCGGGAGACGGAGGGTCGGAGGTGCCGGTAGCACCTGAGCCTGTGGTACAGATAGGGACAGAGGAGTTGGATGCCAGGATCCGGGAGATTTTGCACGACGAGATTGCTGCTGCATTCCGAGCGCAGCTGCCAGAGATGTTCGGGTCGATTAAGACCGCGATGGTTGAGTACTTTGATGAGCGATATGCAGCTCTAGCAGAGACAACTATTGCTGCAGCCACTTCGGCTGTAACTGCGGCAGGGATTGGAGGAGGAGCCAGCAGGGCTTTTCAGTACCGGGACTTCGATAATACGAAGCCCCCGACATTTGATGGTACTCAGGATGCGATCAGAGCTATGAGGTGGTTATCAAACGTGGAGGGATGTTTCTTTACGTGTTCATGTCCCGCTGACCAAAAGGTCAGGTGTGCCCTGAACCTGCTGAGGCTTGGGGCAAAGGACTGGTGGAGATTGACGACAGGGTCGTACACAGATGTTCAGCGAGCTGTTGTTACTTGGGAGCAGTTCCGGGATATGTTCCGCACCCGCTACGTTCCACATGTTGAGCGGGAGCGGCTTGCTCAGGAGTTTTTGACATTGAGACAGGATGGGGAGTCTGTGATGGAGATTACCTGTATGTTCACGGAGAGGGCCATGTTTTGCCCGGAGTTTGATTCAGAGCAGTCTCAGATGACTCGTTATCTGAGTATGCTCAAGACTGATATTCGACACTTTGTGTCTACACAACGATGTGATACCCTCCTGGATCTTCAGGAAGCCGCGAGGCGGCGTGAGTTGGAGATAGAGCTGCATTTTAGGGAGCAGCGTCAGGCACCGACACAGTCTCAGCCGGCGCCTAAGCGGTCTAAGACCGCTGATACTCGGACTGGCAGTCAGCAGAGCCGCACTTGTGGAAAGTGTGGCAGGGGACATTCGGGGGTTTGTCGAGCAGGAGGTGGGTGCCACATATGTGGCAAGGAGGGGCACTATCCCAGGGACTGCCGTCAGTCCGCCCCTCCAGCAGATATGAGGATTTGTTACCATTGTCATCAGGTTGGTCACATGAAGACCAACTGTCCGCAGCTCGCCGCCAAGCCGGCGCAGGGTCCCGCGTCACCTACTGTGAGGATTGGAGATGGGAGGCCAGTCAAGGTGGAGCCTCCGAAGTCTCAGGGTCGCGCCTTCCAGCTCACGGCCGAGGAGGCCAAGGCAGCACCGGATGTGGTTGTTGGTACGTTTCTTTCCTCTGTCTCAGTTATTGTATTTATATTATGCTTATTGGTTGTACCTGTGATTAGGTACGTTTTAGTGAACTCTTTGCCTGCTTTGGTTTTATTTGACTCGGGGGCGAGTCAGTCGTTCGTATCTCAGACATTCAGTAGAGGGTTTAGTGTGCCGGTAGATGAGCTTGAGTGTCCGTTGCGAGTTTCGATCGCCAAGGAACACGTGGTTTCTGCTTCTTCGGTCTACCGGGGATGCGAGTTGGAGATCTTCGGGGTGCCCTTCCCGATAGATTTTATTCCTATTCCCATGGGGGAAGTGTGCGTGATCGTAGGGATGGATTGGCTCAGTCGATTTGGCGCCATGATCGACTGTGAGGGACAGCGAGTGGTAGTTTGAACCCCAAGTGGGGGAGAACTGGTGGTATATGGCAAGGGCACCAGGATGGGATCAGGGTTTTGTTCGGCGGCCAGGGCTCGACAGTATATTCAGCACGGATGTGCCGGTTATTTGGCGTATGTGGTAGATACGCGGGATGTAACACCGTAAAATTTCAAACAAATTTTCACATTTTTAAAACACTTTATTTTACAATATTATAAAACTCATTGTTTCACATATCCAAACATAAGTCAAAATCCCAAGATCATAACATATATAAACTCCGCGTGTGTGTACTGATCATGCCGGCGCCTTCCCGCGATCCTCACTGGTACCTGAAACACATAACACAAAACACTGTAAGCACGAAGCTTAGTGAGTTCCCCAAAATACCACACATAACACATACTAGCCACTCGAGGCTATAACTCTGTGGGCCCTTGAGCCCTAACTCTGTGGACCCTCTGGTCCTAACTCTGTGGACCTTCCGGTCCTATGAGACCAAAAGACTCTATTTGAAGACTCTATTTGAAGAAATAACCTCAAATATGACATCCTAAGCTCATGTCTCTCAATATCAATCATAAAGATCCAAGGGGTTAAGGTCTCTGGACCTCTTTGGATCCAGATCCAAAGCCTTAATACGAGAAGGGACCAAATGCTCATCAAATCAAGCCTCTAAAGGGTCTAGAAAACCCTAACTCCAAAGGTTAACACCAAAACTGAAGAAGGATCGAATCTATACCTCAAATATGAAGTCCTTGGCTCTGAAATCTTCAGAATAGCACCCTCTTCAGCTCCCTCTTGCCTTGGTCACCTTCTTCTTGCAAGAATAACAACACAAGGATCAAAAATGGCCTCTCCTTCCTCACAAACGCTCTAGTTCTCTTAGGGTTTCTCTCTAGGGTCTGGTAGCCGCAATTGGTGGCTATAAGGGTCCTTAAATAGGTCCCAAACCCGAGAAATTAGGGTTTCATTAAACAGCGTGGACTCGCCGAGTCCACGTATGGACTCGCCGAGTCCGCCATTAAATCAGACCAACACATCGCGATCCAACTCGGCGAGTCTGAGCGCCTACTCGCCGAGTCCCCCCTCTTAATTCAATATAAAATACTTAAAATGAGATACCTGGGAATCCGGATGTTACAATTCTCCCCCACTAGAATCAGACTTCGCCCTCGAAGTCCTGCTCGACAAACAACTCTGGATGCTGCTCTCGCATCTCCAACTCCGGCTCCCAGGTCAGCTCGGACCCCTTCCGGTGTTGCCACTGGACCTGCACCAGAGGCACTTCCTTGTTCCTCAGAACCTTGATCTTCCGATCCCGGATCGCGATCGGTCTCTCAGCATAATTCAGGCTCGCATCTACCTGAATATCCTCCAGCGGTACCACTGCCGACTCGTCGGCTATACACTTCCTCAAGTGAGACACGTGGAAGGTATCATGAATCTGGCTCAACTCCGCAGGTAGCTCCAACCGATATGCTACCTTACCCACTCTCGCGGTCACCCTGAACGGACCTATGTACCGGGGCCCCAGCTTGCCCCTCTTCCTGAATCGGATCACTCCTTTCCAAGGAGATACTTTCAGGAGTACAAAGTCACCAACTTGAAACTCGAGCTCCGAGCGACGCCTATCCGCGTAGCTCTTCTGACGACTCTGAGCCGTCAGCAATCTCTGCCTGACCTGCTGAATCTGCTCTGTCGTCTGAAGCACTATCTCTGTGTTTCCCATCACACGCTGCCCGGCCCCTCCCCAACAAATAGGGGTCCGACACCTCCTCCCATACAGTAACTCGAAGGGAGGCATACCAATGCTCGAATGATGGCTGTTGTTATAAGAAAACTCGGCCAATGGGAGATATGTGTCCCAACTTCCCCCGAAGTCCAACACACATGCCCGAAGCATATCCTCGAGCGTCTGAATCGTCCGCTCACTCTGACCGTCCGTCTGTGGGTGGTATGCGGTGCTAAAATGCAGCCTCGTACCCAACTCCTCATGGAATTTCTTCCAGAATCTGGAAGTGAAACGCACATCTCGATCTGAAACAATCGAGACCGGAACTCCATGCCGCGATACCACCTCCCTTACGTACAACTCTGACAGTCTCTCAGCAGAAGAGCTCTCACTGAAAGCAAGGAAATGAGCGCTCTTCGTCAACGGATCGACGATCACCCAAATTGCATCGACGCCTCTCGCAATCCTCGACAATTTGGTGATAAAGTCCATGGAAATCTGTTCCCACTTCCACTCGGGAACCTCTAATGGTTGTAACTTGCCATGCGGACGCTGATGCTCAGCCTTGACTCTGCGACAGGTCAAGCATCTCTCTACAAACCACGCGACATCCCTCTTCATGCAGGGCCACCAATATTCTCTCTTCAGGTCCAAGTACATCTTAGTGGCCCCGGGATGGATCGAAAACCCCGATCTATGCGCCTCCTCCATCAAAATGGTGCGTGCCCCACCCTCAAACGACACCCAAATCTGACCCTAAAAGGTCAAAAGCCCTCGGCTGTCGGCAACAAACTCGGACGCCTGCCCGACTACCCGCTATCTCTTGTGGTTCTCTGGTCTCGTGGCCTCAACCTGGGCCTCCCGGATGGTGTCCAACACCGGAGTCAACACTGTCATTCTCATACAAACGTTTCGTATCGGGGCACTCTCCGCCCTACGACTCAGGGCATCGGCTACAACATTAGCCTTGCCCGGGTGGTACAGGATCTCGCAGTCGTAATCCTTTACCACATCCAACCATCTTCTCTGGCGCATATTCAGATTGGGCTGATCCATCAAGTACTTCAAACTCTTGTGGTCCGTGTATATAGTTCACCGGACCCCATATAAATAGTGACGCCAGATCTTGAGGGTGAACACCACAGCCCCCAACTCTAGATCGTGGGTGGGATACCTCGTCTCATGAGGCTTCAGCTGCCTCGATGCGTATGCGATCACATGCCCTCTCTGCATCAGCACCGCTCCCAATCCCGATATCGACGCGTCACAATACACCACAAAATCCTCCATCCCCTCCGGAAGGGCTAACACCGGGGCTTCGCATAATCTCTGGCGAAGCGTCTCGAAGGAGGCCTGCTGCTCTGGGCCCCAACTGAAAGCCACACCCTTCCGGGTCAACCTGGTGAGAGGAACGACAATCATGGAGAAATCCTTAATAAATCTCCGATAATAGCCAGCCAACCCCAAAAAACTCATGATCTCTATGGGGGATCTCGGCACCTACCAACTCATCACTGCCTCAATCTTGGCCGGGTCGACCAATATCCCATTCTGGTTAACGAGGTGCCCTAGAAACTGGACCTCCCGTAACCAGAAATCACACTTGGAGAGTTTGGCATAAAGCCTCTCCGATCTCATAACTCCGAGGATCTCCCTCAAATGCTCTTCATGCTGCTCTCTGGATCTCGAGTATACCAATATGTCGTCAATGAACACGATCACCGAACGATCCAACATCGGCCTGCACACTCTGTTCATGAGGTCCATGAACGTTGCTGGTGCATTGGTGAGCCCGAAAGGCATCACCACGAACTCGTAATGCCCACAACGAGTCCTGAATGCTGTCTTTTGAATATCATCATCGCGCACTCTCATCTGATGATACCCAGACCTCAGATCAATCTTGGAGAACCAAGACGCTCCCTGTAACTGATCGAACAAATCGTCGATCCTCGGCAAGGGGTAACGGTTCTTGACCGTCAACTTGTTCAACTCCCGGTAATCAATGCACATCCGGTGTGAACCATCCTTCTTCTTGACAAAAAGGATCGGTGCTCCCCAAGGGGAACTACTCGGTCTAATAAACCCCTTCCCCAACAGCTCCTGAAGCTGTGAGGATAACTCCTGCATCTCTGGAGGCGCAAGGTGATAGGGCGCCTTGGCGATAGGTGCTGCCCCTGGAATCAAATCAATGCGGAACTCTACCTGCCTCTCGGGAGGCACACCCGGTAACTCCTCGGGGAAAACATCTGGGAACTCGCGCACTATCGGAACCTCATCTACTGACCTCGGTCTCGCTGAATCAACCCTCGCATCCATCACATAGGCCATGAACCCACTACAGCCCTGCTGTAGACTCTGCCTCTCTCTAGCGGCTGAACAAAATGCTGACCCCGAACGGGTACCCTCGCCGTACACTGTAAGAACTCCCCCACTAGGGTCTCGTATGGTCACCAGCTGTCTCTCGCAGTCGATAACCGCTCCAAATCTGCTCAACCAATCCATGTCCACGATAACACAGACATCTCCCATCACAATCGGAACCAAATCAATCGGAAACTCGACTCCGAAGATCTCGAGTACACATCCTCGTATCACCTCAGTAGCATACACTGCTCTCTCGTCAGCTATGGGAACTCTCAGAGGTCGACTCAACGCCTCTCTACTAATACTGATGTGCTGACTAAAAGCTACAGATACGAAAGATCGACTCGCACCCAAGTCGAATAACACCAAAGCAGGTACAGAACTCACAAGAAAAGTACCTACGCATATCATAATATAAGCACAATATCTCAAACATCAAAATAAATACATGAAAGAATACATACCAGCCACAACATCGGGCGCCGCGCGGACCTCCTCTGCGGTCAACTGGAAGGCTCTCCCTCGTGCCTTCGGTGTCTCGGCCTTCACCGGCCAGCTCTAGATAGCTCTGACAGTAGCAGGGGCAGATCCCTGAGAAGCTCCCTGTGCTGACCCTCGCAGCTGCGGACACTCGGCCTTCAGGTGTCCAGTCTGGTTGCAGTGAAAACATACTGCAAACCCCTTGGGGCAGTCCTTAGCCATATGCCCCTCCTTGCCACACTTGTAGCAAGACCCTGCCCTACAGACCCCATCATGACCCTTGCCGCACTTGCCACAAGTGCGGCCCTTCTGATTCCCAGTCTTCGGATCGGCGGGCTTGGCCTGCTTGGCTGCCGGCTGGGACTGTGCCGGTCGCCGATCCCTTCCTTGAGACTCCGCCTCCTCCCTGGCCTGAGTCTCCAGCTCTATCTCTCTTTTCCGAGCATTTGCCTGAAGCTCGGCAAATGTCTGGTACGACGAGTTCGCCACGAACTCACGGATATCTCTCCTCAAAATACTCAAATACCGGCTCATGCGTGCCTGCTCGGAAGACACGTGCATAGGGCAGAACATCACCCTCTCATGGAACGTCCTGGTGATCACTGTAACAGACTCGGTACCCTGCTTGAGGGTCAAGAACTCCTGGGCCAAACGTTCTCATGGAATGTCAGAAATCCATCTCATCGCAGCGATCGGGTCCTGTGTCCCATCAAACTCTGGTGGCTTCGTGTTGCTGAACTCTCGATACAGCAACGAGTCACCCCCCCTGCGGTCTGGCAGCAGCAACGGCTGCGGTAGCCGCAGCAACAGCTGCATCAGTAAGAGCGGTGTACCGCTCATCAAAAGTCTCGATCAACGTGGTCTTGATAGACCCGAACATCTCTGGTATCTCAGCTCGAATGGCCGCAACCACCTCCTCATGAATCAACCTACGGATCTCCTCATCACAGGTACCACTGGTACCACTGCCTCCTGGGTGATGGCGCGTCCCAACCATAATGCCTCTGAAACACAACATGAAAGAAGTCAGAGACTCGCTCGAGTATTCTCGCACTCGATAACTCATCCCTACTTGTTCCCTGGTGCCCAAAGGATTCTTACTTAGAGTGCGCACTGCTCAGGTGTCTCCAGTAGTACGGGCCCTATACTACCGTCCACACCTCATCAGTATTCACCCTAAGTCTTCCTCCTTGGATTCCAGATCACAAGTACTCTATATCTCACTGGCATAGGCTACCCTTCGATAGACCTCTAATCAGCTCCTCACTGCTACCTACTCGCTCTCAAGCATCACATAGCAGTAGAAATCTCCCTAGGCTAAGACATCACAAATCATGCCACTCTAGTCCTAATATGAGTACTTAGCCTACTCTAGCATGCATAGCATATCACATAACGCATAACATAAGGGTATTTTGGGAAATCACCGTTCGGGCGCTGGCTGATCGTACACACTGCTCTGCTCTGCTCGTTTCAAATCATTTTACTCTTTTTAGAAAAAAATTTCTATTTTAAATTTTTTTCCTTAAATCCTCAGTTTGAGTTCAAATGCGCTCGACGGTGCATCCGAATCCCTCAAACCAAGGCTCTGATACCAACTTGTAACACCGTAAAATTTCAAACAAATTTTCACATTTTTAAAACACTTTATTTTACAATATTATAAAACTCATTGTTTCACATATCCAAACATAAGTCAAAATCCCAAGATCATAACATATATAAACTCCGCGTGTGTGTGTACTGATCATGCCGGCGCCTTCCCGCGATCCTCACTGGTACCTGAAACACATAACACAAAACACTGTAAGCACGAAGCTTAGTGAGTTCCCCAAAATACCACACATAACACATACTAGCCACTCGAGGCTATAACTCTGTGGACCTTCCGGTCCTATCTCTGATATACACACATCATAAATCACATAGAAATAATGCAGTGCAACACATCACATAATAGCATACAATAACTCTGTCACATAACTCTATAAAGTATAGTGAGAAGACTCAGCTCGGATATCTCGGATAATATCTCGCTTGCGTATACACTGATCTAGCCTCTGCCTAATAACATAAACAATCATCTCAATTAATAACGGATCTCCAGGCTAGACTAGACTCTATCTCATGTCCTCTAAGAAGGCTAAAAGACCATTTTACCCTTCAAACGGTCAACAAGTACAATTGTTGACCAATTCCTAAGAGTCAACAAAAGTCAACGGTCAAACCTTGACCAGACTCGTCGAGTGCACAAATGTGACTCGGCGAGTCCATGCGTGTCCTTCACACTCCTGGTCCTCACTTGACCCACTGAGTCAACCCTCCACTCTTCAAATCATCACTGATCGTGAATCGTGGGACAACCCGTCCCAACTCGTCGAGTCCGGCTCTTGACTCGGCGAGTTCAGTCATGAACTCAAGTCCTCTAAATCCCCTCTGACTCACCGAGTCATTTCCCCAACTTAGTGAGTCACCAACTGAGTGATTCACAGGGAATCTAATCCTACTCGTCGAGTCTGTTCTTGGACTCGGCGAGTTCATGCCATGCTCAAACTCAAATGACCTCCTGAGGTCAGATCTGTTCCTCTAATCCATAGATCTGACCTTCCCAAGCATGATAATCACGTAAAGTTCAGAACTTGATGCTCATGCAAAGGCCAAAAGACTCTATTTGAAGAAATAACCTCAAATATGACATCCTAAGCTCATGTCTCCCAATATCAATCATAAAGATCCAAGGGGTTAAGGTCTCTGGACCTCTTTGGATCCAGATCCAAAGCCTTAATACGAGAAGGGACCAAATGCTCATCAAATCAAGCCTCTAAAGGGTCTAGAAAACCCTAACTCCAAAGGTTAACACCAAAACTGAAGAAGGATCGAATCTATACCTCAAATATGAAGTCCTTGGCTCTGAAATCATCAGAACAGCACCCTCTTCAGCTCCCTCTTGCCTTGGTCACCTTCTTCTTGCAAGAATAACAACACAAGGATCAAAAATGGCCTCTCCTTCCTCACAAACACTCTAGCTCTCTTAGGGTTTCTCTCTAGGGTCTGGTAGCCGCAATTGGTGGCTATAAGGGTCCTTAAATAGGTCCCAAACCCGAGAAATTAGGGTTTCATTAAACAGCGTGGACTCGCTGAGTCCGCCATTAAATCAGACCAACACATCGCGATCCAACTCAGCGAGTCTGAGCGCCTACTCGCCGAGTCCCCCCTCTTAATTCAATATAAAATACTTAAAATGAGATACCTGGGAATCCGGATGTTACAATTCTCCCCCACTAGAATCAGACTTCGCCCTCGAAGTCCTGCTCGACAAACAACAATGGATGCTGCTCTCGCATCTCCAACTCCAGCTCCCAGGTCAGCTTGGACCCCTTCCGATGTTTCCACGGGACCTGAACTAGAGGCACTTCCTTGTTCCTCAGAACCTTGATCTTCCGATCCCGGATCGCACCAGAGGCACTTCCATTGTCATCAGGTTGGTCACATGAAGACCAACTGTCCGCAGCTTGCCGCCAAGCCGGCGTAGGGTCCCGCGTCAGCTACTATGAGGATTGGAGATGGGAGGCCAGTCAAGGTGGAGCCTCCGAAGTCTCAGGGTCGCGCCTTCCAGCTCACGGCTGAGGAGGCCAAGGCAGCACCGGATATGGTTGTTGGTACGTTTCTTTCCTCTGTCTCAGTTATTGTATTTGTATTATGCTTATTGGTTGTACCTGTGATTAGGTACGTTTTAGTGAACTCTTTGCCTGCTTTGGTTTTATTTGACTCGGGGGCGATTCAGTCGTTCGTATCTCAGACTTTCAGTAGAAGGTTTAGTGTGCCGGTAGATGAGTTTGAGTGTCCGTTGCAAGTTTCGATCGCTAACGAACACGTGGTTTCTGCTTCTTCGGTCTACCGAGGATGCGAGTTGGAGATCTTCGGGGTGCCCTTCCCGATAGATTTGATTCCTATTCCCATGGGGGAAGTGTGCGTGATCGTAGGGATGGATTGGCTCAGTCGATTTGGCGCCATGATCGACTGTGAGGGACAGCGAGTGGTAGTTTGAACCCCAAGTGGGGGAGAACTGGTGGTATATGGCGAGGGCACCAGGATAGGATCGGGGTTTTGTTCGGCGGCCAGTGCTCGACAGTATATTCAGCATGGATGTGCCGGTTATTTGGCGTATGTGGTAGATACGCGGGATGTAACACCGTAAAATTTCAAACAAATTTTCACATTTTTAAAACACTTTATTTTACAATATTATAACACTCATTGTTTCACATATCCAAACATAAGTCAAAATCCCAAGATCATAACATATATAAACTCCGCGTGTGTGTGTACTGATCATGCCGGCGCCTTCCCGCGATCCTCATTGGTACCTGAAACACATAACACAAAACACTGTAAGCACGAAGCTTAGTGAGTTCCCCAAAATACCACACATAACACATACTAGCCACTCGAGGCTATAACTCTGTGGACCCTCTGGTCCTAACTCTGTGGACCTTCCGGTCCTATCTCTGATATACACACAGCATAAATCACATAGAAATAATGCAGTGCAACACATCACATAATAGCATACAATAACTCTGTCACATAACTCTATAAAGTATAGTGAGAAGACTCAGCTCGGATATCTCGGATAATATCTCGCTCGCGTATACACTGATCTAGCCTCTGCCTAATAACATAAACAATCATCTCAATTAATAACGGCTCTCCAGGCTAGACTAGACTCTATCTCATGTCCTCTAAGAAGGCTAAAAGACCATTTTACCCTTCAAACGGTCAACAAGTCCAATTGTTGACCAATTCCTAAGAGTCAACAAAAGTCAACGGTCAAACCTTGACCAGACTCGTCGAGTGCACAAATGTGACTCGGCGAGTCCATGCGTGTCCTTCACACTCCTGGTCCTCACTTGACCCACTGAGTCAACCCTCCACTCTTCAAATCATCACTGATCGTGAATCGTGGGACAACCCGTCCCAACTCGTCGAGTCCGGCTCTTGACTCGGCGAGTTCAGTCATGAACTCAAGTCCTCTAAATCCCCTCTGACTCACCGAGTCATTTCCCCAACTCAGTGAGTCACCAACTGAGTGATTCACAGGGAATCTAATCCTACTCGTCGAGTCTGTTCTTGGACTCGGCGAGTTCATGCCATGCTCAAACTCAAATGACCTCCTGAGGTCAGATCTGTTCCTCTAATCCATATATCTGACCTTCCCAAGCATGATAATCACGTAAAGTTCAGAACTTGATGCTCATGCAAAGGCCAAAAGACTCTATTTGAAGAAATAACCTCAAATATGACATCCTAAGCTCATGTCTCCCAATATCAATCATAAAGATCCAAGGGGTTAAGGTCTCTGGACCTCTTTGGATCCAGATCCAAAGCCTTAATACGAGAAGGGACCAAATGCTCATCAAATCAAGCCTCTAAAGGGTCTAGAAAACCCTAACTCCAAAGGTTAACACCAAAACTGAAGAAGGATCGAATCTATACCTCAAATATGAAGTCCTTGGCTCTGAAATCATCAGAACAGCACCCTCTTCAGCTCCCTCTTGCCTTGGTCACCTTCTTCTTGCAAGAATAACAACACAAGGATCAAAAATGGCCTCTCCTTCCTCACAAACACTCTAGCTCTCTTAGGGTTTCTCTCTAGGGTCTGGTAGCCGCAATTGGTGGCTATAAGGGTCCTTAAATAGGTCCCAAACCCGAGAAATTAGGGTTTCATTAAACAGCGTGGACTCGCTGAGTCCACCATTAAATCAGACCAACACATCGCGATCCAACTCAGCGAGTCTGAGCGCCTACTCGCCGAGTCCCCCCTCTTAATTCAATATAAAATACTTAAAATGAGATACCTGGGAATCCGGATGTTACAATTCTCCCCCACTAGAATCAGACTTCGCCCTCGAAGTCCTGCTCGACAAACAACAATGGATGCTGCTCTCGCATCTCCAACTCCAGCTCCCAGGTCAGCTTGGACCCCTTCCGATGTTTCCACGGGACCTGAACTAGAGGCACTTCCTTGTTCCTCAGAACCTTGATCTTCCGATCCCGGATCGCACCAGAGGCACTTCCATTGTCATCAGGTTGGTCACATGAAGACCAACTGTCCGCAGCTTGCCGCCAAGCCGGCGTAGGGTCCCGCGTCAGCTACTATGAGGATTGGAGATGGGAGGCCAGTCAAGGTGGAGCCTCCGAAGTCTCAGGGTCGCGCCTTCCAGCTCACGGCTGAGGAGGCCAAGGCAGCACCGGATATGGTTGTTGGTACGTTTCTTTTCTCTGTCTCAGTTATTGTATTTGTATTATGCTTATTGGTTGTACCTGTGATTAGGTACGTTTTAGTGAACTCTTTGCCTGCTTTGGTTTTATTTGACTCGGGGGCGATTCAGTCGTTCGTATCTCAGACTTTCAGTAGAAGGTTTAGTGTGCCGGTAGATGAGTTTGAGTGTCCGTTGCAAGTTTCGATCGCTAACGAACACGTGGTTTCTGCTTCTTCGGTCTACCGAGGATGCGAGTTGGAGATCTTCGGGGTGCCCTTCCCGATAGATTTGATTCCTATTCCCATGGGGGAAGTGTGCGTGATCGTAGGGATGGATTGGCTCAGTCGATTTGGCGCCATGATCGACTGTGAGGGACAGCGAGTGGTAGTTTGAACCCCAAGTGGGGGAGAACTGGTGGTATATGGCGAGGGCACCAGGATAGGATCGGGGTTTTGTTCGGCGGCCAGTGCTCGACAGTATATTCAGCATGGATGTGCCGGTTATTTGGCGTATGTGGTAGATACGCGGGATGTAACACCGTAAAATTTCAAACAAATTTTCACATTTTTAAAACACTTTATTTTACAATATTATAACACTCATTGTTTCACATATCCAAACATAAGTCAAAATCCCAAGATCATAACATATATAAACTCCGCGTGTGTGTGTACTGATCATGCCGGCGCCTTCCCGCGATCCTCATTGGTACCTGAAACACATAACACAAAACACTGTAAGCACGAAGCTTAGTGAGTTCCCCAAAATACCACACATAACACATACTAGCCACTCGAGGCTATAACTCTGTGGACCCTCTGGTCCTAACTCTGTGGACCTTCCGGTCCTATCTCTGATATACACACAGCATAAATCACATAGAAATAATGCAGTGCAACACATCACATAATAGCATACAATAACTCTGTCACATAACTCTATAAAGTATAGTGAGAAGACTCAGCTCGGATATCTCGGATAATATCTCGCTCGCGTATATACTGATCTAGCCTCTGCCTAATAACATAAACAATCATCTCAATTAATAACGGCTCTCCAGGCTAGACTAGACTCTATCTCATGTCCTCTAAGAAGGCTAAAAGACCATTTTACCCTTCAAACGGTCAACAAGTCCAATTGTTGACCAATTCCTAAGAGTCAACAAAAGTCAACGGTCAAACCTTGACCAGACTCGTCGAGTGCACAAATGTGACTCGGCGAGTCCATGCGTGTCCTTCACACTCCTGGTCCTCACTTGACCCACTGAGTCAACCCTCCACTCTTCAAATCATCACTGATCGTGAATCGCGGGACAACCCGTCCCAACTCGTCGAGTCCGGCTCTTGACTCGGCGAGTTCAGTCATGAACTCAAGTCCTCTAAATCCCCTCTGACTCACCGAGTCATTTCCCCAACTCAGTGAGTCACCAACTGAGTGATTCACGGGGAATCTAATCCTACTCGTCGAGTCTGTTCTTGGACTCGGCGAGTTCATGCCATGCTCAAACTCAAATGACCTCCTGAGGTCAGATCTGTTCCTCTAATCCATAGATCTGACCTTCCCAAGCATGATAATCACGTAAAGTTCAGAACTTGATGCTCATGCAAAGGCCAAAAGACTCTATTTGAAGAAATAACCTCAAATATGACATCCTAAGCTCATGTCTCCCAATATCAATCATGAAGATCCAAGGGGTTAAGGTCTCTGGACCTCTTTGGATCCAGATCCAAAGCCTTAATACGAGAAGGGACCAAATGCTCATCAAATCAAGCCTCTAAAGGGTCTAGAAAACCCTAACTCCAAAGGTTAACACCAAAACTGAAGAAGGATCGAATCTATACCTCAAATATGAAGTCCTTGGCTCTGAAATATTTAGAATAGCACCCTCTCCAGCTCCCTCTTGCCTTGGTCACCTTCTTCTTGCAAGAATAACAACACAAGGATCAAAAATGGCCTCTCCTTCCTCACAAACTCTCTAGCTCTCCTAGGGTTTCTCTCCAGGGTCTGGTAGCCGCAATTGGTGGCTATAAGGGTCCTTAAATAGGTCCCAAACCCGATAAATTAGGGTTTCATTAAACAGCGTGGACTCGCCGAGTCCACGTATGGACTCGCCGAGTCCGCCATTAAATCAGACCAAAACATCGCGTTCCAACTCGGCGAGTCTGAGCGCCTAGTCGCCGAGTCCCCCCTCTTAATTCAATATAAAATACTTAAAATGAGATACCTGGGAATCCGGATGTTACAATTCTCCCCCACTAGAATCAGACTTCGCCCTCGAAGTCCTGCTCGACAAACAACTCTGGATGCTGCTCTCGCATCTCCAACTCCAGCTCCCAGGTCAGCTTGGACCCCTTCCGATGTTGCCACTGGACCTGCACCAGAGGCACTTCCTTGTTCCTCAGAACCTTGATCTTCCGATCCCGGATCGCACCAGAGGCACTTCCATTGTCATCAGGTTGGTCACATGAAGACCAACTGTCCGCAGCTCGCAGCCAAGCCGGCGCAGGGTCCCGCGTCAGCTACTATGAGGATTGGAGATGGGAGGCCAGTCAAGGTGGAGCCTCCGAAGTCTCAGGGTCGCGCCTTCCAGCTCACGGCCGAGGAGGCCAAGGCAGCACCGGATGTGGTTGTTGGTACGTTTCTTTCCTCTGTCTCAGTTATTGTATTTGTATTATGCTTATTGGTTTTACCTGTGATTAGGTACGTTTTAGTGAACTCTTTGCCTGCTTTGGTTTTATTTGACTCGGGGGCGATTCAGTCGTTCGTATCTCAGACTTTCAGTAGAGGGTTTAGTGTGTCGGTAGACGAGCTTGAGTGTCCGTTGCGAGTTTCAATCGCCAACGAACACGTGGTTTCTGCTTCTTCGGTCTACCGGGGATGCGAGTTGGAGATCTTCGGGGTGCCCTTCCCGATAGATTTGATTCCTATTCCCATGGGGAAAGTGTGCGTGATCGTTGGGATGGATTGGCTCAGTCGATTTGGCGCCATGATCGACTGTGAGGGACAACGAGTGGTAGTTTGAACCCCAAGTGGGGGAGAACTGGTGGTATACGGCAAGGGCACCAGGATAGGATCAGGGTTTTGTTCGGCGGCCAGGGCTCGACAATATATTCAGCACGGATGTGCCGGTTATTTGGCGTATGTGGTAGATACGCGGGATGTAACACCGTAAAATTTCAAACAAATTTTCACATTTTTAAAACACTTTATTTTACAATATTATAAAACTCATTGTTTCACATATCCAATCATAAGTCAAAATCCCAAGATCATAACATATATAAACTCCGCGTGTGTGTGTACTGATCATGCCGGCGCCTTCCCGCGATCATCACTGGTACCTGAAACACATAACACAAAACACTGTAAGCACGAAGCTTAGTGAGTTCCCCAAAATACCACACATAACACATACTAGCCACTCGAGGCTATAACTCTGTGGGCCCTTGAGCCCTAACTCTGTGGACCTTCCGGTCCTATCTCTGATATACACACAGCATAAATCACATAGAAATAATGCAGTGCAACACATCACATAATAGCATACAATAACTCTGTCACATAACTCTATAAAGTATAGTGAGAAGACTCAGCTCGGATATCTCGGATAATATCTCGCTCGCGTATACACTGATCTAGCCTCTGCCTAATAACATAAACAATCATCTCAATTAATAACGGCTCTCCAGGCTAGACTAGACTCTCTCTCATGTCCTCTAAGAAGGCTAAAAGACCATTTTACCCTTCAAACGGTCCACAAGTCCAATTGTTGACCAATTCCTAAGAGTCAACAAAAGTCAACGGTCAAACCTTGACCAGACTCGTCGAGTGCACAAATGTGACTCGGCGAGTCCATGCGTGTCCTTCACACTCATGGTCCTCACTTGACCCACTGAGTCAACCCTCCACTCTTCAAATCATCACTGATCATGAATCGCGGGACAACCCGTCCCAACTCGTCGAGTCCGGCTCTTGACTCGGCGAGTTCAGTCATGAACTCAAGTCCTCTAAATCCCCTCTGACTCACCGAGTCATTTCCCCAACTCAGTGAGTCACCAACTGAGTGATTCACGGGGAATCTAATCCTACTCGTCGAGTCTGTTCTTGGACTCGGCGAGTTCATGCCATGCTCAAACTCAAATGACCTCCTGAGGTCAGATCTGTTCTTCTAATCCATAGATCTGACCTTCCCAAGCATGATAATCACGTAAAGTTCAGAACTTGATGCTCATGCAAAGGCTAAAAGACTCTATTTGAAGAAATAACCTCAAATATGACATCCTAAGCTCATGTCTCCCAATATCAATCATAAAGATCCAAGGGGTTAAGGTCTCTGGACCTCTTTGGATCCAGATCCAAAGCCTTAATACGAGAAGGGACCAAATGCTCATCAAATCAAGCCTCTAAAGGGTCTAGAAAACCCTAACTCCAAAGGTTAACACCAAAACTGAAGAAGGATCGAATCTATACCTCAAATATGAAGTCCTTGGCTCTGAAATCTTTAGAATAGCACCCTCTTCAGCTCCCTCTTGCCTTGGTCACCTTCTTCTTGCAAGAATAACAACACAAGGATCAAAAATGGCCTCTCCTTCCTCACAAACTCTCTAGCTCTCTTAGGGTTTCTCTCCAGGGTCTGGTAGCCGCAATTGGTGGCTATAAGGGTCCTTGAATAGGTCCCAAACCCGAGAAATTAGGGTTTCATTAAACAGCGTGGACTCGCCGAGTCCACGTATGGACTCGCCGAGTCCGCCATTAAATCAGACCAACACATCGCGATCCAACTCGGCGAGTCTGAGCGCCTAGTCGCCGAGTCCCCCCTCTTAATTCAATATAAAATACTTAAAATGAGATACCTGGGAATCCGGATGTTACAATTCTCCCCCACTAGAATCAGACTTCGCCCTCGAAGTCCTGCTCGACAAACAACTCTGGATGCTGCTCTCGCATCTCCAACTCCAGCTCCCAGGTCAGCTTGGACCCCTTCCGATGTTGCCACTGGACCTGCACCAGAGGCACTTCCTTGTTCCTCAGAACCTTGATCTTCCGATCCCGGATCGCACCAGAGGCACTTCCATTGTCATCAGGTTGGTCACATGAAGACCAACTGTCCGCAGCTCGCCGCCAAGCCGGCGCAGGGTCCCGCGTCAGCTACTATGAGGATTGGAGATGGGAGGCCAGTCAAGGTGGAGCCTCCGAAGTCTCAGGGTCGCGCCTTCCAACTCACGGCCGAGGAGGCCAAGGCAGCACCGGAAGTGGTTGTTGGTACGTTTCTTTCCTCTGTCTCAGTTATTGTATTTGTATTATGCTTATTGGTTGTACCTGTGATTAGGTACGTTTTAGTGAACTCTTTGCCTGCTTTGGTTTTATTTGACTCGGGGGCGATTCAGTCGTTCGTATCTCAGACTTTCAGTAGAGGGTTTAGTGTGCCGGTAGATGAGCTTGAGTGTCCGTTGCGAGTTTCGATCGCCAAGGAACACGTGGTTTCTGCTTCTTCGGTCTACCGGGGATGCGAGTTGGAGATCTTCGGGGTGCCCTTCCCGATAGATTTTATTCCTATTCCCATGGGGGAAGTGTGCGTGATCGTAGGGATGGATTGGCTCAGTCGATTTGGCGCCATGATCGACTGTGAGGGACAGCGAGTGGTAGTTTGAACCCCAAGTGGGGGAGAACTGGTGGTATATGGCAAGGGCACCAGGATGGGATCAGGGTTTTGTTCGGCGGCCAGGGCTCGACAGTATATTCAGCACGGATGTGCCGGTTATTTGGCGTATGTGGTAGATACGCGGGATGTAACACCGTAAAATTTCAAACAAATTTTCACATTTTTAAAACACTTTATTTTACAATATTATAAAACTCATTGTTTCACATATCCAAACATAAGTCAAAATCCCAAGATCATAACATATATAAACTCCGCGTGTGTGTGTACTGATCATGCCGGCGCCTTCCCGCGATCCTCACTGGTACCTGAAACACATAACACAAAACACTGTAAGCACGAAGCTTAGTGAGTTCCCCAAAATACCACACATAACACATACTAGCCACTCGAGGCTATAACTCTGTGGGCCCTTGAGCCCTAACTCTGTGGACCCTCTGGTCCTAACTCTGTGGACCTTCCGGTCCTATCTCTGATATACACACAACATAAATCACATAGAAATAATGCAGTGCAACACATCACATAATAGCATACAATAACTCTGTCACATACCTCTATAAAGTATAGTGAGAAGACTTAGCTCGGATATCTCGGATAATATCTCGCTCGCGTATACACTGATCTAGCCTCTGCCTAATAACATAAACAATCATCTCAATTAATAACGGCTCTCCAGGCTAGACTAGACTCTCTCTCATGTCCTCTAAGAAGGCTAAAAGACCATTTTACCCTTCAAACGGTCCACAAGTCCAATTGTTAACCAATTCCTAAGAGTCAACAAAAGTCAACGGTCAAACCTTGACCAGACTCGTCGAGTCCACAAATGTGACTCGGCGAGTCCATGCGTGTCCTTCACACTCCTGGTCCTCACTTGACCCACTGAGTCAACCCTCCACTCTTCAAATCATCACTGATCGTGAATCGCGGGACAACCCGTCCCAACTCGTCGAGTCCGGCTCTTGACTCGGCGAGTTCAGTCATGAACTCAAGTCCTCTAAATCCCCTCTGACTCACCGAGTCATTTCCCCAACTCAGTGAGTCACCAACTGAGTGATTCACGGGGAATCTAATCCTACTCGTCGAGTCTGTTCTTGGACTCGGCGAGTTCATGCCATGCTCAAACTCAAATGACCTCCTGATGTCAGATCTGTTCCTCTAATCCATAGATCTGACCTTCCCAAGCATGATAATCACGTAAAGTTCAGAACTTGATGCTCATACAAAGGCCAAAAGACTCTATTTGAAGAAATAACCTCAAATATGACATCCTAGGCTCATGTCTCCCAATATCAATCATAAAGATCCAAGGGGTTAAGGTCTCTGGACCTCTTTGGATCCAGATCCAAAGCCTTAATACGAGAAGGGACCAAATGCTCATCAAATCAAGCCTCTAAAGGGTCTAGAAAACCCTAACTCCAAAGGTTAACACCAAAACTGAAGAAGGATCGAATCTATACCTCAAATATGAAGTCCTTGGCTCTGAAATCTTCAGAATAGCACCCTCTTCAGCTCTCTCTTGCCTTGGTCACCTTCTTCTTGCAAGAATAACAACACAAGGATCAAAAATGGCCTCTCCTTCCTCACAAACGCTTTAGCTCTCTTAGGGTTTCTCTCTAGGGTCTGGTAGCCGCAATTGGTGGCTATAAGGGTCCTTAAATAGGTCCCAAACCCGAGAAATTAGGGTTTCATTAAACAGCGTGGACTCGCCGAGTCCACGTATGGACTCGCCGAGTCCACGTATGGACTCGCCGAGTCCGCCATTAAATCAGACCAACACATCGCGATCCAACTCGGCGAGTCTGAGCGCCTACTCGCCGAGTCCCCCCTCTTAATTCAATATAAAATACTTAAAATGAGATACCTGGGAATCCGGATGTTACAATTCTCCCCCACTAGAATCAGACTTCGCCCTCGAAGTCCTGTTCGACAAACAACTCTGGATGCTGCTCTCGCATCTCCAACTCCGGCTCCCAGGTCAGCTCGGACCCCTTCCGATGTTACCACTGGACCTGCACCAGAGGCACTTCCTTGTTCCTCAGAACCTTGATCTTCTAATCCCGGATCGCGATCAGTCTCTCAGCATAATTCAGGCTCGCATCTACCTGAATATCCTCCAGCGGTACCACTGCCGACTCGTCGACTATACACTTCCTCAACTGAGACACGTGGAAGGTATCATGAATCTGGCTCAACTCCGCAGGTAGCTCCAACCGATATGCTACCTTGCCCACTCTCGCGGTCACCCTGAACGAACCTATGTACCGGGGCCCCAGCTTGCCCCTCTTCCTGAATCGGATCACTCCTTTCCAAGGAGATACTTTCAGGAGTACAAAGTCACCAACTTGAAACTCGAGCTCCGACCGACGCCTATCCGCGTAGCTCTTCTGACGACTCTGAGCCGTCATCAATCTCTGCCTGACCTACTGAATCTACTCAGTCGTCTGAAGCACTATCTCTGTGCTGCCCATCACACGCTGCCCGACCCCTCCCCAACAAATAGGGGTCCGACACCTCCTCCCATACAGTAACTCGAAGGGAGGCATACCAATGCTCGAATGATGGCTGTTGTTATAAGAAAACTCGGCCAATGGCAGATACGTGTCCCAACTTCTCCCGAAGTCCAACACACATGCCCGAAGCATATCCTCGAGCGTCTGAATCGTCCGCTCACTCTGACCGTCCGTCTGTGGGTGGTATGCGGTGCTAAAATGCAGCCTCGTACCCAACTCCTCATGGAATTTCTTCCAGAATCTGGAAGTGAAACGCACATCTCGATCTGAAACAATCGAGACCAGAACTCCATGCCACGATACCACCTCCCTTACGTACAACTCTGCCAGTCTCTCAGCAGAAGAGCTCTCACTGAAAGCAAGGAAATGAGCGCTCTTCGTCAACGGATCGACGATCACCCAAATTGCATCGACGCCTCTCGCAATCCTCGACAATTTGGTGATAAAGTCCATGGAAATATGTTCCCACTTCCACTCGGGAACCTCTAATGGCTGTAACTTGCCATGCGGACGCTGATACATCGGACCATTCGATATCCTTGCCCAGATCGGTCCGGTAGCCTACAAACTCCAACTACCCGCAAAACTTAGTAATATACAACCCGTATTCCTTGTGTCAAACTTAAAGAAGTGTCTATCGGACGAAACCCTCATAGTTCCACTAGATGAGATTGAAGTGAAAGCAGCCTGTCGAGATTATGGATAGAGAAGTTAAGCGCACGAAACAAAACCGCATCCCCGTCGTGAAGGTTAAATGGAATGCCAAACGCGGACCTGAATTCACATGGGAACGTGAGGATCAAATGATGCAAAAATACCCTCACCTTTTCACTAATTCGTAAAGATAACTCCTAAAGAATTTCAGGATGAAATTCCCTCTAACGGGGGGATGATGTCACAACTGGAAATTTCAAGTCCAAAAACCAAGCCAAAGGAGTCCCGTATATGTAATAGTTATAGCTATACTATTATTGTGTTTTGGTAATGTAATCTTTGATAATTATACTACCCTAAAGTCTCCTAAGTCAATGCAAACAATAAGAAATTTAAGTTACGTCAAGATGTTGATCATATCAACATAAAACCAATGCATTAAAGTTCATGTGCGTTCTTGACCATGAACACTTCCCTAGGAAGCACCCAAGGCCGTAAACCCTACTTATGGGTCATGGTTAGCCGTGAACAACTTCCAAGAGGCCACTTTGGCCGTAAACTACCTCAAACCACCAAGCCTTGACCGTGAACCACCCTAAGCATCAAAGCCTTGACCGTGAACACCATTCTAGGCCACTTTTAGGCCGTGAACACCATAAGGGACCCCCCTTAGGCCGTAAACCACCTTGGTGGACGTCCATTAGACCATAAACCTTAGTTTAAGGTCCATTTAGACCGTGAACCCCTTCCCAATTCAAGGGTGTTTACGGATTGTGAGCTGTTAATTATCTATTTCCAATACAAATCTCAGTAACCTATGTATTACCCAACAGTAAACCAAGCAAACATCTTATCAATTTCCTTATCCCATATGAAGGGACGTAAACCACATTCCTCATTCTAGAACTTCATTTCACTTTCTGTGAATCCTCTCAGGAACTCAAGACTTAACTCCAAAACCCATTACTTCACAATTCTTCCTAGTTTTTGGTAAGTAATTCATGCCTAGTAAATGGTTCATACATTTAGTTATTGTGATTCTTCTACTCATATATAAATTTATGTGTTAACAACCATATGCTAGCAAAAATCCTCAAGAAGTTCATCCAACACATCAAGTGTTCTAGGCTCAAATTTCTCACCCCATCCCTTCAACTACACTATCTTCTACCCAAAGTGAGCTTCATACCCCTATTTTTGAGTTTTCATTGTTTTGGGGGAGGATACAAGTCAAAGCCTAGTTGAAATCTTGATATATTTGCTTGTTATGCATGTATGCTAAGTTATATGTGCTAAACTTTTGAAAACTCCATATGAATTAGCCCAAGAACTCGAAATCTTGTGCAAGTCTCAAGAGTTTGAACCATATTTTACAAATTATGTATAGAAACAAGAACTAGTATGTTACAAAATATAAGTCACAAATTGTTATGACAAAAACCATAAGGATTACTTCAAAATTTGCTTAAACAAGTTGTTGGACAAAATATTGTGGAAGTGGTTAAATTATGGAAATAACAATATTTTGGGACCACTTTCGGCCATATATATATATATATATATATATATATATATATATATATATATATATATATATATATATATATATATATATATATATATATATATATATATATATATATATATATATATATAAGGATCATTTTGGAACTTGAGATAAATTTGAGTAATTATCGAACATCTCAATTTCTAAAGGACCAAAAATGGAATTTTTGCATAAACAAGGGCCTTTTTGAACATTTTCTTAAATATAAGTCTAAAATGAGCATTTTAGAAGAAATGAGCCATTTTCAACAATTCACATAGTTTTGAACCACTTATGACACCTTTTGACAAATATGGGTCTTATTTGATAATTTGTAAAAAGAAGGGCCATCTTTGCCAAAATCGATAATATTGGGTCATCTTTGACAAATATGATTCAAGTGGATTATTTACAACAAACGAAAATGATATATCTAGTCAACGAGTACAACTATTGTTATTTATTTAATAAATAACGGGTTTCAACGATTTGCACAAATATCTGTTAGTATTCTAGTCAGACGCATCTTCACTGTACATATATATATATATATATATATATATATATATATATATATATATATATATATATATATATATATATATTAGTGTACGTTTAAAGTCCTGTAAGAGTTATAACCAGAGTCTCCTGGAGGGGGAGTGAGAATTTGTGTATAGATCTATACGGGGTTGACACCCCGCACCTTCGCTGTTCGCTACAACTAGACCGGCCAGCCTAGGGTGACAAATGTCTTAAACGAAACCGGCACCTGAAGAACGTCTAGACAGGCACTACGTCATATTAGTATGGTTATAACAATTCACTTAGAATATAACAGTGTTATTTAGAAATTTATGCAAGTTACACTTTTCGATAATAAACAACTATTGTTTGGATACTTTACACGAAACTTTTACCCCACAAGTCTTAGGGTTTTAAGACTACTATTTTGTACATCAGAAAATATAGGATTTTCTGGAGGAAACAATTTTTATACGATTTCGAAAACGATAAACTAGAGCACACATGCAACTATACCTGATTGGAAACAAGACTTACAACTATTTTGACAAGAAAATATTGGATTTTCTGGTTTTCTAACTATCACAGATTTTTATACAAAATACTCATGAACTCACCAACATATTTTATGTTGACGCTTTTTAAACGACTTGTATTATCAGGAAATCAGTAAGCAGGTTAATGGAACGCAAATTCAGGATTATTTTGCTGTAGTTTGGAAATTACTCACTATTGTCTCTTTTGTGTAATTTGAGAATATAAACATGATGTAAAACAATGTAAGTTTGTTATCTTAATGTATGGTGTTTGGATTTGCTATGTTTCATTTATATTCAATTGTTATGATACTGCACAATGACGTCACCCGCCTCCGGACGTTTCCGCCATTCTGGTTCGGGGGTGTGACATTTGGGCCTAATTTGGAAAATTGGGCCATAATTGGGCTTTGGGTAATTATTGTGGAATTTGGGCTTTTTGGACATTTGGATTGGGCTTTGGCCTTGGGCCAAGTTAGGGAAGTGTAAAAAGATCTTTCACCCTAGTTTGGACTTTTAGTGTGAGTTGGGATCCAATTATTAATTGAATGTTATTTTGTGATTGTTAGCACGAGGATTTTAGCGGGCCAGTAGCCAGGGATTCTTTCTGTAATATTCGACAGTGTGAGGTGAGTTTCCTCACCATGTTTAGCGGGTCTAAGGCACCAATGTCGGCCCATGATCAGTGATGCTAGGATACTAGATGTATGTGTGACTCTTGTATGTGTATGTGCTTATATGATTTGCATGTTGGGCAGGGCCCGTTATGCGAGTTTGGATGGGGCCTGTTATACTCAGTGGGCGGGGCCTGATATGTGAGTTTGGGCCGGGCCTGTTATACTCAGTGGGCGGGCCCGTTATGCGAGTGTGGGCGGGGCCCGATACACTCATTGGGCGGGGCCCGTTATATGTTTATTTATGTATGGTATGTGGTATGCTGGGTAACTCACTAAGTTTTGTGCTTACGGTTTCAAGTTTATGTTTCAGGTACCTCTAGTTCCAAAGGGAAGGGCTCAGGATGATTGTGGAGCACATACCACCTCGTTCCACATTTTGTGATTTACTCTGATATGATATGATGATTGATACATTTGTTTTATCTGGATTTTTATGATGATGTTTTTGGGATATTGGTTTTATTAAATAAAAAAAATTGGGTCTTATTTTTGGGATGTTACACGGAGTACGTGTGTTTTCCTCAACACTGTTTCTATGGACAACTTCCGGGCGTGACTAAGAGACAGGAATCATGGATCAAGTATGTTTCAGTTGCTTGACACAACAGCCGTGCCGAATAACAGTCTCAAGGGCTGTATGGCAAGGCCGCGCTTCCTAGCTACCTTGGCCTAGCCTTTTAGCAACACCATTTGTCACAGGAGCAGACTCGCTTTACATAAACATCATTAGCAGCCCTGCCCTGCATCACATTACCAGCAACAGCTACGTTGCGTCACATCGATCAGATCATACTCTTGATAAGAAAGGAGTATCAAGTCAGCCAGTGTTGCATAAGCCCATCGCGCAACACCATGTCTCTCGTGGTCAAGGTTTGGTCATTATTTTTATCTCTTTAATGTATTGTTTCCTTGTCTGTATCCAGTCCAATGTCATTGGCCGCACACCAATAACATCGGACTGTGGGGCTTGTTAACATATGGTCCATTAGCATGGCCCAAACGTCAAGACTTGGCGTGCCAGCCTTGCCTGGCACTTTCCTGGCACTCGCCCGACGACCCCATGAGGCCTTACCCAACTCCTTGCTAGTTGGGCCGGCCCAAGGCCTGACCTAACTCTCCCTTGACCTAGTTGTCCCCTATAAATAGAATAAGTCCTCCTTGAGGGGGAATCTTCTGGAACCTAGATCTAAACCCTGGGGATCCCCCCTTAGTCTCTTACCTCTAAGTAGCCGCCCCGGCTAAACACACATCCCACACACCAAAGTGGTTCTCTCCGGCTAGGAGACACCCGTTCATCCTCAACACTGATCTAACTTGATCGTCGGAGCTTGCTCCCGCCTCCCGGGGCACAATCCCTGGGGCAATGCTAACGACTTTATTGTGATGTTTGCTTAGGTGTATCGCTGGAAACTTGCTGACGGCACCACCTCCAAATCTCCGATTTGGAACCAAAACAGAAGATCCGGCAACCTAACGACATATCACAACAATATCTAATCTCCTTTTGACTTTATAAGGCTAAACATCTGAGGTTTTGGGACACATTCGCTGGAAAAAAAATCGAAAAAAAAAAGTTTTTTATAAAAAAAATTAATTTTTTTCCAGCGATTTTATATAAAAATAGCAATTTTTAATTTTGTAAATTCAAAAAAAAATAGATATCTCAAACTTTTTTTTATACATTTTTAGTGTTTTTAGGTTTTTTTAGATTTATGCATTTTCTATTGATCTTTCATATCTCTACATCTCTCTCTCTCTCTCTCTATATATATATATATATATATATATATATATATATATATATATATATATATATATATATATATATATATATATAACCCATATGTTTAGATATAAATACATTAACATATGTATTTATCTGCAATTTCAATGTAAATACATATTTTTAGTATTTTTTGAAGAAATTAAATGTAAAAATATGAATTAATATATTAAAATGTGTATTTATATGAAAAAACAATATATATTTAGAAAATGCTTTATTTATTGAGAAAATTTGTAACAAACCGTTATTTCAAACCTGTGTAATAATGTAGGTCAATTTGTATTTCTTTTTAAAATAATAAAGAGAATTTTTAGCATATTGTGTATATTTACATAATTGACCCTCAAAAATAAACTATTAAACAATCTCGATTGGGATGAACCAAGTGGTAGAGATTGTAACAAGGTTTCCAAAAATATAAAGAACACCAAAATCCGAGTTATAACGAAGAAGTTATGACCAATCGAAGATCCGCGACAAAACCGGCAAAACACTATTCAGTGTAAAAATTGAATTTTCAATAAAAGGCTTTTTAGCTTTAACAATCTAAATGAAAGTTGTAGTTTATGTTAAACTGAGAACTTTCATAAAAAGAACGACAAAATCTGACTTCGTATGAGGAAGTTACGATTTTTCTAAGTTTCAGTATAGCAGTGTACAGTTAAAAACTCGAAATAACGATCAAGTGATTTTTAGCCGAAAACCTAAACGAGAATTGAAGGTCTCGTCAATAGTAGTACAACGGTAAAAAGACAGACAAAAACGGACGTCAGATGAAGAAGTTATGAATTTTTAATGGATTTCCTGTCCCGGTCTGTTAAAAATAATAATATTAAAAATAAATTCAAAATCAGCCGACGAAGTCTAAACGAAAGTCGTAGAGTATAATTTTACCTATGCGTGTATATAAAGAATGTCAAAAAGGGAGCTCGTATGCAAAAGTTATGATTTTCGCAAGTTTTTGGCACAAAAATCAAGAAATATTGAAAACCGGGCAATTTCGCAAGGTTGACCTTCGGCCACGTCACCCTCGCATGCGAGCCTCCACGTGTCACCTTCTGATTGGACCGCAGTTCACCGTGTCGCATTTTGATTGGACCGCAGCCGAGGTCCAGTAAGCAGCCGACAGTGGCCCGACACCCTCGCATGAGACACCCTTCGGACACCCCTCAGACCTTCGTGGCGCCTTTCCGTTGGACCGAAGTTGGGTCCAGTCCGAAGCCAACACCTACGAGCCACCTGTCCGAAGCAGCCTCCTTCCTTCGCCACTTGTCCGAACACGCGACAGCGTCGCATAGTTTCGGATCCGAGGCTTCGGCCTATATAAGGCATGCGAGGGCTTCCGAGAATTTTACACTTTTCACCCCAAATTTCACACACTTTCATATTTTTCACTTCCACAAACTTATATACAACCCCTAAGGCCCCGGTATCAAGTCTCAAACCCTAAGCAAGCCTCGAAGCCCCGAAATTCCCGAGAAGTTAACCTCTCTCCAGTCGAAACTCTGCCCGATTTAAGCCGGTTTTTCGTCAAATAAACTCCTTTCCGGGAAACGAAACGCTGTCCAAATCACCTGTAACGCCCCGATTCCAGGTATGGATTTAAATAAAAGGTTATTTGGTTTTAAGTCCTACTCGACGAGTTGGTTGCCCTACTCGTCGAGTAGAACTGGGTTTGATACGCGTGTTTAGTGACCTACTCGCCGAGTCCATTAAGGGACTCGACGAGTAGGAGCTGCCAGATGAAACCCTAAATCCCGGGGTTTTGCACCCTATTTAAAGAATCTTAAGCCTCATTTGGCCTCTTTGCAGTCCATTGAGAGTCCAGAAGAACCCTAACTTGAGTGTGTGTGTATTCCTTGGAAGTTAAGCTTGGAGGAAGATCTTTTGTGAGGGAATCTCTTGGGAAGCAAGCTAGTTGAAGCAAGAGTTTGTGGGATTCAAGTTCTGCATCAGAAAGGGGCTCTCTTGAAGGTATTAAATCGTTTTTCCCTTGGCTGATTCTCTTCAACCCTTTTGTGCATAAGTTTAGAAAAGGATTCTTGTGTTTAAGCCAAGATCTGAAGTTGTAACTTCAGATCTGGACTCCCCTTGGCTTCTAGATTCATAAAGCCATCAACCTTGTCTAGTATGAGCCTTCTCTCAAGGATGTGACTTCATTGCAAGCTTAGTTGTGCCATTTTAGGGTCTTAAAGCCTTGCATGCACGTAAAGTTTGCAACTTTACGTGATAAGCATGCCTCAGGAAGTTGGATCTGCAATTTGGGGCCTTGGCATGGCTTAGAAAGTGTCTGCATGGATAAAGGGATGAAGAGACTCGGCGAGTCGCATAGTCGACTCGCCGAGTCATATGAATATAGGCAAGGAACTCGACGAGTTGGATGAACAACTCGGCGAGTCTGATGAAGATCGTCGTAGACTCGACGAGTTGGATGAACAACTCGGCGAGTCGGATGAGTTTTCTCCAGGATATGTATGCGTGTGTATCCGTAGAGTTGCAAGAAGGACATTCGACGGGTGGCCTTAAAGTTTGATCGAGAATCGGAGGAACTCGACGAATCACCTCGATGACTCGGCGAGTTGGAAAGTGTTTCCAGGAACTCGGCGAGTTAAGGTCAACATGGACTGTTGACCTTGACTGAGGACTTTGACTTTGACCAGGGGTTGACTAGTGAGTTATGGAGTACCTTATAAGGTTAAGGACTTATGAGTATATTGTGCTATGGTAATAGGTGGTGGAGCCTGTGTCAAGTGATTCGAGAGTTGGGTTTTATCTTCCGGGTCGACATCTGCGAGGTGAGTTATCCTCACTATATCGATAGGGTCTAAGGCACCAAGGCCGACCCTTTTTAGTTGTTATCGTGATGGTATGCTACATGTGGATATGATCTGTTAGATCGGAATCAGGATAGACAATATGTTATGCTTTTATGATCCGTAGGGATAAATATGTTAGTGACCTGCCAGGTCAGTGCTATAGTTATGAGTGATTGCTATGATTGGTGATCAGTGAGATAGATATGTTTGTTGATTGTATATGCCAGTATATGTTAGTTATGCGCACATGATTATTTGCTTGTTGCTTGGGTTGAGGCGGTCCTGCTCTGTGCTGAAGGCCAATACACCCTATGAGCGGTCCGGGGAGACTGTAGGCCCACGTGGCGGTCCAGTCATGCCGAAGGCTCGGTATAGTTTCAGTTGGACTGTAGGCCCGGTAGGGTGGTCCAGTAAGGTCGATGGCCCAGTATGCATGTTGATTGATTGATTATTGTGGATATGGTATTATCAGTGTGGTATTGGTATTTTGGGGGTAGCTCACTAAGCCCTCGGGCTTACAGTTTTCAGTTTATTGTTTCAAGTACTTCAGGAGTTCATGGCAAGGCGAAGGCGTGACCGTATCGCTCCTCATCCTTATGATCGGGTTTTGGGACACTCTGATTGAATAATGATTTGAAAACACTTTTGTAAACAAATACTATTTCGTTTTATTTATGCTTGAAAAGTTTAAATTTGGCATAAAATTTATGGATGTTACAAGTTGGTATCAGAGCCTTGGTTTGAGTGAATTGGAGGAACACTCGTGTGAATCCAGTCTCAAATCAAGGAGGTTTTCGGAAAGTAAAATTTTAAAATGGTTTTCAAAATAAAGGATGGAGGATGCAGAAGGTACGATCAGCCGGAGCCTGTAAGTAAACCCCAAAATACCATACAGTTATTTGATATCTTGATATGTTAGAACAGCATGCTAGTGCTAGGCTAGGGATCTTTAGGAATCACATGATAGATTTGCCTGATTATATGATGCCTATTAGCCTAGGGTTTCTTGTATATGGAATTGACATCATAATTGTAGATGTTTAGTGTATGCATCACGGCTGTGCATAATAAAGACCTCATAGCCTGAGAATGTTGATTCGGCCTTCGGGTAGGATTGGACATTCGAAAGTCTATTGGGTCCAACGTTATGTGCAGCTAGCATACACTAGCGCTACAGGGGATGATGGAAGTTTCATGGATGTGTGAGTTGTGAGAAGCGGTAAGACCAGTTGCGAGATAGTTGATATTCCTCTAAGGGTGAGGGTTGAGCGCACTTCATGTTGATGCTAGAGATAGGGTGTTGTGGTGATACTTGAGACAAATATCGGTAGGTGTGGAAGGTAGTATGGGCCCGTACTACTGAAAGCACAGGACCCATACGCGTAGCAAGGAAGTCACAACCCCTAGGGTTTGTGGATTTGGTCTCCCGATATTATGTTATTTATCTGATGATTTGAGTATATCTTTCAATATGGTGGTGACGAGACGTTTTGCTGCTGGGCCCGGATCAGGATCAGGGTCCGGATCGGGGTCAGGGTCGGGAGACGGAGGGTCGGAGGTGCCGGTAGCACCTGAGCCTGTGGTACAGATAGGGACAGAGGAGTTGGATGCCAGGATCCGGGAGATTTTGCACGACGAGATTGCTGCTGCATTCCGAGCGCAGCTGCCAGAGATGTTCGGGTCGATTAAGACCGCGATGGTTGAGTACTTTGATGAGCGATATGCAGCTCTAGCAGAGACAGCTATCGCTGCAGCCACTTCGGCTGTAACTGCGGCAGGGGTTGGAGGAGGAGCCAGCAGGGCTTTTCAGTACCGGGACTTCGATAATACGAAGCCCCCGACATTTGATGGTACTCAGGATGCGATCAGAGCTATGAGGTGGTTATCAGACGTGGAGGGATGTTTCTTCACGTGTTCATGTCCCGCTGACCAGAAGGTCAGGTGTGCCCTGAACCTGCTGAGGCTTGGGGCAAAGGACTGGTGGAGATTGACGACAGGGTCGTACACAGATGATCAGCGAGCTGCTGTTACTTGGGAGCAGTTCCGGGATATGTTCCGCACCCGCTACGTTCCACATGTTGAGCGGGAGCGGCTTGCTCAGGAGTTTTTGACATTGAGACAGGATGGGGAGTCTGTGCAGGAGCGGCTTGCCCACTCTTGCAATTATCTTATAATTACAATTCCAGTCCCTTAAGTTTAATTAATCTATTTTAGTCACAAAATTAATTCTTAATTAATTCTTGACTAATATTAATTAAACAATATGATTTCTCTTTTAATATATTATTCTTATAATATATTTATAAATCATAATTCTCCTTAATTCATCCTACATATTGCTATGGTGAAGGCAACCCAAAAGGACCATGCTCATAATCGGGTCAAGTACATACCAAAATAGTTATGGACTTAGACACTAATCCAACAGTCTCCCACTTGGATAAGTCTAATAACTATTTTGCATAACTTCAAAACCTGATCAGCAATCGTAGCTTTCAAAAGCCGCTGTCAACTCTAATCTTATCAGATACGCGTGTCCTTTAGATAAGGGATTATATATTCCTCCATTCTACAAGATATCGTATAGACATGAGACATGGATTGAAATCATTCTCTCAGTCCATGTGTCGTTTCCCGATTTCCGATTTATGACAACTGACTAATTGAACATATCAAATCAGTCCTGGCCCGGCCGAGCACTTTCCTTTGTCATCACTAAATCATCGAGGGGCCCACTGATATCGCTTTTATCCCACTTTGGGTAAAAGGAATAGATAAACTTTGACTCAAATGCTTGCTTGCACCTACTAATCGAATCACACACAACAATAAGTTTTATAACACCAAGTTACTGGTGCGTTTACTTATCATCAATGTGCAACTGATCAGCAAGTAACAACTCACACGTCTTGGTTTCAAGAATATACAATATTATCGTCTCACAATCACTCGTGATAAAACCATGAAGTGATTCAAGTGAGCGTGGGTTTAATCCAATACTTTAATCTTATCAAAGCACTCATGAACTCTGCAGCAAACTTGTGCTATGTCTAAACACTTAAGACAATCTACAGACAGATTCACGACAGTCTTCCTTCATGCCTACTTCCAACGTATGACCGACTGTGGAGGTTCGAATAACCCAGTTATTCTGGAAGTCAAAACATGCAAAATGAAACGCAATAATAATATTAATCCTATATGGCCCCAAAACCTTTGAGCGTAAATAAAAACACTTTTATTTAAACACCATATTGATTACTCATTATTCATTGTTTACTGTTTCAGAAAATCAACTTATCACTCGAATTATAACCACAATTGTCCCATGCTCCAAGCATGCACACTTTGGTTTCCTATGGTCCATACTTTATGAAATAGATCACTTGGAAAACTTTTCCAATGAAACTCATTTCACAGTCCCCAATATGTCAGATTCTAACATTTTATGCAACGATCCTTTCGTAAAGTCATAGCACAAAAGACATCAAGACTTGGCCAATGAAATTACAAAGTACTCTATCTGAAATTGTTACAAAACAATTATATAGATGTGATGTCTCTCACTCAAAGTACATTCCTTTGAACATCCTTTTGCATAAAAGTTTCTAATCTAGACATATTTCTTAATATCCAACTCCCATTAATGGAAACATTTCCATATTTGTCATATGACAACTCATTCTTAATAGAATCTTATCTATTCACAATAATGTCAATATAGTCCATCCAATACTATACTTCCAACTGCTCACAAGCGACAAATCCTCAGTGAACCTCAGATCGTCCTTTGATAGTTGTTTAATTATTTTAGTCAGAACCAGTTCTAGTCCCTTTTCCCTCTTAATGCCCTAGGCATTTGGAAAATTTTAGAATGGTCAAATATTATAGCATATGCTATCGATCCTATACCCGAAGCGTATTGGACACGATGCATAATGTCTCACATAAAGACATGATACTTCATCATCCTTCTGCCATAATATTTTATGTGCCATGTTCCCACAATTCGAATTTTGAGAATGCACTATGTATCCTTGACTAAACTTATTAACATTTCTTGATCTAAGCTTTAGAATTTTGAAACGAAGTATAATATTCTCTCCCTTAATTATAGCAAAACAACTTTTCAACCCTTGCAACTTTGCAAAATAAATCTTTGTTTTCTATAATTAATATTGCTAACTTGCAATACTTACCATAATAATCATGCTCCCACTATCATGATGATTATTTTCTTACCAGCATAACATTTATGCTCCCACTAGTTTTGACATGTATTCAGAAAACAGCTGAACTTCTAGAGAACAATGCTTATTGAATTCCTTAAGTTCATATTTCTAATACCTGATGCTTTGATAAACCTTTATCTAAGCTTCTTAAACTCATACACCTTTGCCTTAGAAAGCTCACATGTGTGTCTAAACAATTCAGAATTTAGTTACTAAGTCCCAAATGTTCAGATCAATTGTCAAATCTCACAATTCGAATTATGAAAAGGGATGCCGTAATCATAATCGAATTTGAGAATACAATTTTCACAATTGCTATCTTATTAAAATCTCTCTTAGTGAAAGCATTTCCTCACAATCATTTTCATGAAGGAGGAAAACCTTATGACACTTAGATTTTATGATGTATGTGTTCCTATCCATGTGAATTTGTCAAAACGAAAGTTTGCGACAAATCCAAAACCATATGGACTGAACTTGTTCAATCTTGATTTCTTGCCTCATTGTAACATGAATGCCCACCATGTCTTCCAAGCAACTCACCCTTTCGTATCAATGTACTTTCCATTGATCAAGGTGCTTTATCTTTACGCATTCAAATGAGAACTCATAGAACTCTCATGCATAATTAACTCAATTGGAATGGCACAGAAAAAGAGTATGTCATCCACGATAGGCTTTAGACCTCAAGTCGTGTGCTAGTGATGATCAATTAGGTTTACTCTTGATTTGTTCTTGAAACTTTTCAAGACCATTAAGACTCCCACTGACTCCTTGACATATAAGATTCTCTTGTCAGGAAACATTTCTTGACAAACAATTATTCAAGAGTTAGTGTAGTTTTTTGTCAAGTTTAACACTTCACACAATTGATCCTGGTTGGTCTTTGTCTTATCCAAGACATTACAACTTACCAATTTCAAATGTGCAAGAATAAGAAAAAAAATTTCAAATTCCACATTCGTCGAGTGTTATAAACCTACTTAAGACTTGTCACTCATGTCAGAATCTTGACTCTAAGACTTGATATTGGAACGAAGTATGATTGACTTCTTGATTTAACCATTTCTACAATTCTCGATTCCTCTTCTTAGACATGCAATTGCACTAAGACTCACTTAGAGGATCTATTGAGATATGGTTCTTAATCATTAAGACTTATCATAAAACACAATAAAAGGTACTCTCCCTTCTTCTTAGAATAGAGAAACTTTTATCTTTCTGCCTACTTGATTCTTCTTATTCGTTCTGCTATTGATTGAAACTCTTTCAATCAACTCAGAATTATACTTAATCTTATAAGTATAATCATATTTACTAAACTTTAGTAAATTATGACGAATATCTTTATTACTCTTGTGGTGGACTTGATCAACGCACAACCTAGTGTACTCGATCTCCTGGTCCTTCTCTTGACACTTTGCCAAAGAATTAGTCTAATTTCCAAAATATGAAGTTTCTCGTTCATCACGCAACCAAGTTGTATGATTCCAAGTTTCTTTCCAATTGAAACTTGGGCGATGAGAATCTTCCTCTATTTGGCAAATTCTTGACATTTCCACAAATAACATAATTAAGAATCAAATCCATTATAGAAACAATTAAACATCAATTTTTCATACACACCATTGCAAGGATAAATAAATAAGACAAAATCAAAATTTATTTTATTGCGGAAAAACTTGTCCTTACAATGTAATTCAACTGAAAAACTATGCTATTACATATTTCTTATCAATCTATCCTAACTCTAGAGTAGCAGCTCAAAAATCTGATCCTCGAGTCCATGCGATCAAAATCCATTTCTTCATGATCAGATTCAGCACGCTTCTGCCTTAAACTTCCTCTCTTTTCTTCGATCCTGCAAAAAAAAAAACATCAAAATGTAATCTTATCACATCATGTATTTGAAAATCAAAAATAGGAACTTATAGAGTTAGTTATTGGATTTTACCTGAAGTAGAGCCATACGTCTTGACTCTCCCATCTCTCAGATCTCTCAGGTAAACAGGACAGCTTCGTCTCCAATGCCCCTTCTCTTGGCAGTAGAAGCAGATGGACTCTTTTGGAATGGCACAAGGAATTATCTCAGAATTTACCTTTTCTGGATTTCCAATGTCACCATTTTCAATGTCCATTGAAGTTTGGGAGTTTGATTTGCCAGACAAATTTGCTCGATCAGCACGCCAAATCATATCTGATTCAGCAGCTATAAGCAAATAGGTCAAATCAATGAGGGTCACATCATGGTCCATCATATAGTACTCTCTAACGAACTCACTATATGATTCAGGAAGTGACTGAAGAACCCAGTCAACAGCCAACATTTCTGAGATATCGACACCCATCATCCTTAACCTATCAATGCGTGACTTCATCTTTAAGATGTGTGCACACACAGGTTTCCCATCTTCGTGTTTACTTGCTAATAGGGCTTGAACTTTTCAAGCCTTTGAACTTGTGGGTTAGGGAGAATAATTGGAGGAGGTGGAGGAGGTGAAGCATGACTCTCATTTCCTTGATCGTATCGTGGAACGTCATCTTCATTTGGAAAGCTTGTTCCAAGGGACTTGGGAAGACCATTGTAAGATTTAGACATCTACAAAACGGGAGAAAAATTCAAGTTAGTTGATAAGAATCCTTGATGTAACTCCCAAATGAAACATCAAGGCTAGGATCCAACACAATACTTTACAACCTAGAAGTGGGATGCCGTAATCTAGTTGCAGAATATTTGAAGGTAGGTAAATGACGATTTACCAATTTCCACCAAGAATAACGAAAAAGACTTTTAAGTTTTAAATGAATTGAAACTCCTAGATCTTTTGAGATTCATTGAACTTTTCAATGGCATGTTTTAATCTCGATTATGCCCTTCTATTTGTGACTGGGATGCCGAGGATCACAAATAAGGTGTGAATAACCATGCGAATGTACTTGGTGCACTCAATGTCATGCTCACCTAATCAATGTGCCGGTTAACCACACACGCTCCATTGATCTATGACAGACATCGAATCACCCTTTGCTACCAATGCCAAACCCAAATTAGTGTGCCGGTTAACCACACACGCTCCACCAACGTTTCGACAAGGGTACCAAGTGTAATTCCATGGATTAGCATACAATTCCACATTTTTCCTAAAGTGACTATGATTTGGGAATTTGTAAAAGCATTTAGTTACTTTGTACTTCATTATACTTATAATGGAAGGTTTCGTCCTATCCCACCCGTTCGGCTAACGACCCTCCACTAGTCAAGAGTGCGGTGGGTAAGAGTGGATACCCATTCAATCGCCATTTTATAGGCAATTTCCTTAAACACCCCTTATAGATCAGCTTCGTGAATGAGGCCTACTAACGGTAAGACTGACTCTTTACTCATATATATAATATTAGACTTTTAATGTTACATATATATAGTATAGGGTGTATATTACACTTTTAAAATACTAGGTGGTTTTATTAACTTTCTCTTTTAATTAAACTTTTAATTAACTTAACAAAACCATGAGAGTGTAATTTGAACTTTTCAAAATACTTGAGTTTTAGAATTTAAATATTACATAATTAAACTATTAATCAAAATTTTAAATTCCAAAACTTGAGGGCAAGTTTTGAAACATTTCAAAACATTAGGGTTTAACTATTTAAATTTCAAAAACAAACTTTTAGGTTCAAATTTAAACTATAAAACCTAAAGGGAGTAATTTGAAACTATTCAAACTTACTAGGGATCAAATAACAACTAATATAAATCAAACAATTAATTTAGTGATTATCTATATTTGACCTAATTCAATTTCTTGTAAGATAAGTTACCCAATTAATACAAATAACCAATTTTAATCATATAAGGAATTTATTATCTAATCAATTGGTAATTATCTTGTGTTTTGGCAAGGATAATCATTTAATTAAGATAAAATTCGGATTTTAACTTCAAAAAACGATTTAGGCATCAAATCCAAGTCAAAACAGCAACAAAATCTCGAAATATCCTCTGCCTGACGCACAAACTCGCCGAGTCAGCTCTGAACCCGCTGAGTAGGGCCAACTCGCCGAGTTGAGTCGGTCAGAGACAAAAAATTCGATTTTCAGCAAGCAAAACAGTTAAGCATCACATACAATTGAAACCAATCAAGGCTCTGATACCACTGATGAGTTTTATGCATAACAAACAATCCTATGTGCTCATACAAACCCTAATGCTTGGATCTAGGTTTCTCTATTGTACATGCTTTGAATCCAAGACTTATAAACCCTAGATCTATCAAATAAGAACTGAAATAAGGGTTTAGTAATTACCTTTGATTGTTATATAGCAATAACAATCAATCCTTGCTTTGATTAGCTTCAGAAAGCTTAGTGCCTCAAGTGTTGCACCTCTAATGGAGTCACAAACACCACTAAGCAACTTGGATGAAGAAGGAGGAGAGAGGAGGCAGCCAAAACGTCCAGAAACCCTAATCTAAGAGTTGTCCACGTTTTTGGGCATAAAGGACTCTTTATATAGGTGTAGGCTATTAGGATTTACAACTAGGAAACCCTAATCTGACTGCTTAGGCCCTAAGCAGCCCATGGATCCCTTTCTTTAGAGTCATGGACGAAATCTTATGGGCTTCCCCATAAATATCGTCCACTCCACTCTATGGAGTCCATTAGCCCACTCTTGCAATTATCTTATAATTACAATTCCAGTCCCTTAAGTTTAATTAATCTCTTTTAGTCACAAAATTAATTCTTAATTAATTCTTGACTAATATTAATTAAACAATATGATTTCTCCTTTAATATATTATTCTTATAATATATTAATAAATCATAATTCTCCTTAATTCATCCTACATATTGCTATGGTGAAGGCAACCCAAAAGGACCATGCTCATAATCGGGTCAAGTACATACCAAAATAGTTATGGACTTAGACACTCATCCAACAGATATTCCTCTAAGGGTGAGGGTTGAGCGCACTTCATGTTGATGCTAGAGATAGGGTGTTGTGGTGATACTTGAGACAAATATCGGTAGGTGTGGAAGGTAGTATGGGCCCGTACTACTGAAAGCACAGGACCCATACGCGTAGCAAGGAAGTCACAGCCCCTAGGGTTTGTGGATTTGGTCTCCCGATATTATGTTATTTATCTGATGATTTGAGTATATCTTTCAGTATGGTGGTGACGAGACGTTTTGCTGCTGGGCCCGGATCAGGATCAGGGTCCGGATCGGGGTCAGGGTCGGGAGACGGAGGGTCGGAGGTGCCGGTAGCACCTGAGCCCGTGGTACAGATAGGGACAGAGGAGTTGGATGCCAGGATCCGGGAGATTTTGCACGACGAGATTGCTGCTGCATTCCGAGCGCAGCTGCCAGAGATGTTCGGGTCGATTAAGACCGCGATGGTTGAGTACTTTGATGAGCGATATGCAGCTCTAGCAGAGACAGCTATCGCTGTAGCCACTTCGGCTGTAACTGCGGCAGGGGTTGCAGGAGGAGCCAGCAGGGCTTTTCAGTACCGGGACTTTGATAATACGAAGCCCCCGACATTTGATGGTACTCAGGATGCGATCAGAGCTATGAGGTGGTTATCAGACGTGGAGGGATATTTCTTCACGTGTTCATGTCCCGCTGACCAGAAGGTCAGGTGTGCCCTGAACCTGCTGAGGCTTGGGGCAAAGGACTGGTGGAGATTGACGACAGGGTCGTACACAGATGATCAACGAGCTGCTGTTACTTGGGAGCAGTTCCGGGATATGTTCCGCACCCGCTACGTTCCACATGTTGAGCGGGAGTGGCTTGCTCAGGAGTTTTTGACATTGAGACAGGATGGGGAGTCTGTGATGGAGATTACCCGTATGTTCACGGAGAGGGCCATGTTTTGCCCGGAGTTTGATTCAGAGCAGTCTCAGATGACTCGTTATCTGAGTATGCTCAAGACTGATATTCGACAGTTTGTGTCTACACAACGATGTGATACCCTCCTGGATCTTCAGGAAGCCGCGAGGCGGCGTGAGTTGGAGATAGAGCTGCAGTTGAGGGAGCAACGTCAGGCACCGACACAGTCTCAGCCGGCGCCTAAGCGGTCTAAGACCGCTGATACTCGGACTGGCAGTCAGCAGAGCCGCACTTGTGAAAAGTGTGGCAGGGGACATTCGGGGGTTTGTCGAGCAGGAGGTGGGTGCCACATATGTGGCAAGGAGGGGCACTATGCCAGGGACTGCCGTCAGTCCGCCCCTCCAGCAGATATGAGGATTTGTTACCATTGTCATTAGGTTGGTCACATGAAGACCAACTGTCCGCAGCTCGCCGCCAAGCCGGCGCAGGGTCCCGCGTCAGCTACTGTGAGGATTGGAGATGGGAGGCCAGTCAAGGTGGAGCCTCCGAAGTCTCAGGGTCTCGCCTTCCAGCTCACGGCCGAGGAGGCCAAGGCAGCACCGGATGTGGTTGTTGGTACGTTTCTTTCCTCTGTCTCAGTTATTGTATTTGTATTATGCTTATTGGTTGTACCTGTGATTAGGTACGTTTTAGTGAACTCTTTGCCTGCTTTGGTTTTATTTGACTCGGGGGCGATTCAGTCGTTCGTATCTCAGACTTTCAGTAGAAGGTTTAGTGTGCCGGTAGATGAGCTTGAGTGTCCGTTGCGAGTTTCGATCGCCAACGAACACATGGTTTCTGCTTCTTCGGTCTACCGGGGATGCGAGTTGGAGATCTTTGGGGTGCTCTTCCCGATAGATTTGATTCCTATTCCCATGGGGGAAGTGTGCGTGATCGTAGGGATGGATTGGCTCAGTCGATTTGGCGCCATGATCGACTGTGAGGGACAGCGAGTGGTAGTTTGAACCCCAAGTGGGGGAGAACTGGTGGTATATGGCGAGGGCACCAGGATGGGATCAGGGTTTTGTTCGGCGGCCAGGGCTCGACAGTATATTCAGCACGGATGTGCCGGTTATTTGGCGTATGTGGTAGATACGCGGGATGTAACACCGTAAAATTTCAAACAAATTTTCACATTTTTAAAACACTTTATTTTACAATATTATAAAACTCATTGTTTCACATATCCAAACATAAGTCACAATCCCAAGATCATAACATATATAAACTCCGCGCGTGTGTGTACTGATCATGCCGGCGCCTTCCCGCGATCCTCACTGGTACCTGAAACACATAACACAAAACACTGTAAGCACGAAGCTTAGTGAGTTCCCCAAAATACCACACATAACACATACTAGCCACTCGAGGCTATAACTATGTGGGCCCTTGAGCCCTAACTCTGTGGACCTTCCGGTCCTATCTCTGATATACACACAGCATAAATCACATAGAAATAATGCAGTGCAACACATCACATAATAGCATACAATAACTCTGTCACATAACTCTATAAAGTATAGTGAGAAGACTCAGCTCGGATATCTCGGATAATATCTCGCTCGCGTATACACTGATCTAGCCTCTGCCTAATAACATAAACAATCATCTCAATTAATAACGGCTCTCCAGGCTAGACTAGACTCTCTCTCATGTCCTCTAAGAAGGCTAAAAGACCATTTTACCCTTCAAACGGTCCACAAGTCCAATTGTTGACCAATTCCTAAGAGTCAACAAAAGTCAACGGTCAAACCTTGACCAGACTCGTCGAGTGCACAAATGTGACTCGGCGAGTCCATGCGTGTCCTTCACACTCCTGGTCCTCACTTGACCCACTGAGTCAACCATCCACTCTTCAAATCATCACTGATCCTGAATCGCGGGACAACCCGTCCCAACTCGTCGAGTCCGGCTCTTGACTCGGCGAGTTCAGTCATGAACTCAAGTCCTCTAAATCCCCTCTGACTCACCGAGTCATTTCCCCAACTCAGTGAGTCACCAACTGAGTGATTCACGGGGAATCTAATCCTACTCGTCGAGTCTGTTCTTGGACTCGGCGAGTTCATGCCATGCTCAAACTCAAGGGTCTAGAAAACCCTAACTCCAAAGGTTAACACCAAAAATGAAGAAGGATCGAATCTATACCTCAAATATGAAGTCCTTGGCTCTGAAATCTTCAGAATAGCACCCTCTTCACCTCCCTCTTGCCTTGGTCACCTTCTTCTTGCAAGAATAACAACACAAGGATCAAAAATGGCCTCTCCTTCCTCACAAACGCTCTAGCTCTCTTAGGGTTTCTCTCTAGGGTCTGGTAGCCGCAATTGGTGGCTATAAGGGTCCTTAAATAGGTCCCAAACCCGAGAAATTAGGGTTTCATTAAACAGCGTGGACTCGCCGAGTCCATGTATGGACTCGCCGAGTCCGCCATTAAATCAGACCAACACATCGCGATCCAACTCGGCGAGTCTGAGCGCCTACTCGCCGAGTCCCCCCTCTTAATTCAATATAAAATACTTAAAATGAGATACCTGGGAATCCAGATGTTACAATTCTCCCCCACTAGAATCAGACTTCGCCCTCGAAGTCCTGCTCGACAAACAACTCTGGATGCTGCTCTCGCATCTCCAACTCCAGCTCCCAGGTCAGCTTGGACCCCTTCCGATGTTGCCACGGGACCTGCACCAGATGCACTTCCTTGTTCCTCAGAACCTTGATCTTCCGATCCCGGATCGCACCAGAGGCACTTCCATTGTCATCAGGTTGGTCACATGAAGACCAACTGTCCGCAGCTCGCCGCCAAACCGGCGCAGGGTCCTGCGTCAGCTACTATGAGGATTGGAGATGGGAGGCCAGTCAAGGTGGAGCCTCCGAAGTCTCAGGGTCGCGCCTTCCATCTCACGGCCGAGGAGGCCAAGGCAGCACCGGATGTGGTTGTTGGTACGTTTCTTTCCTCTGTCTCAGTTATTGTATTTATATTATGCTTATTGGTTGTACCTGTGATTAGGTACGTTTTAGTGAACTCTTTGCCTGCTTTGGTTTTATTTGACTCGGGGGCGATTCAGTCGTTCGTATCTCAGACTTTCAGTAGAAGGTTTAGTGTGCCGGTAGATGAGCTTGAGTGTCCGTTGCGAGTTTCGATCGCCAACGAACACGTGGTTTCTGCTTCTTCGGTCTACCGGGGATGCGAGTTGGAGATCTTCGGGGTGCCCTTCCCGATAGATTTTATTCCTATTCCCATGGGGGAAGTATGCGTGATCGTAGGGATGGATTGGCTCAGTCGATTTGGCGCCATGATCGACTGTGAGGGACAGCGAGTGGTAGTTTGAACCCCAAGTGGGGGAGAACTGGTGGTATATGGCAAGGGCACCAAGATGGGATCAGGGTTTTGTTCGGTGGCCAGGGCTCGACAGTATATTCAGCACGGATGTGCCGGTTATTTGGCGTATGTGGTAGATACGCGGGATGTAACACCGTAAAATTTCAAACAAATTTTCACATTTTTAAAACACTTTATTTTACAATATTATAAAACTCATTGTTTCACATATCCAAACATAAGTCAAAATCCCAAGATCATAACATATATAAACTCCGCGTGTGTGTGTACTGATCATGCCGGCGCCTTCCCGCGATCCTCACTGGTACCTGAAACACATAACACAAAACACTGTAAGCACGAAGCTTAGTGAGTTCCCCAAAATACCACACATAACACATACTAGCCACTCGAGGCTATAACTCTGTGGGCCCTTGAGCCCTAACTCTGTGGACCCTCTGGTCCTAACTCTGTGGACCTTCCGGTCCTATCTCTGATATACACACAGCATAAATCACATAGAAATAATGCAGTGCAACACATCACATAATAGCATACAATAACTCTGTCACATACCTCTATAAAGTATAGTGAGAAGACTTAGCTCGGATATCTCGGATAATATCTCGCTCGCGTATACACTGATCTAGCCTCTGCCTAATAACATAAACAATCATCTCAATTAATAACGGCTCTCCAGGCTAGACTAGACTCTCTCTCATGTCCTCTAAGAAGGCTAAAAGACCATTTTACCCTTCAAACGGTCCACAAGTCCAATTGTTAACCAATTCCTAAGAGTCAACAAAAGTCAACGGTCAAACCTTGACCAGACTCGTCGAGTCCACAAATGTGACTCGGCGAGTCCATGCGTGTCCTTCACACTCCTGGTCCTCACTTGACCCACTGAGTCAACCCTCCACTCTTCAAATCATCACTGATCGTGAATCGCGGGACAACCCGTCCCAACTCGTCGAGTCCGGCTCTTGACTCGGCGAGTTCAGTCATGAACTCAAGTCCTCTAAATCCCCTCTGACGCACCGAGTCATTTCCCCAACTCAGTAAGTCACCAACTGAGTGATTCACGGGGAATCTAATCCTACTCGTCGAGTCTGTTCTTGGACTCGGCGAGTTCATGCCATGCTCAAACTCAAATGACCTCCTGAGGTCAGATCTGTTCCTCTAATCCATAGATCTGACCTTCCCAAGCATGATAATCACGTAAAGTTCAGAACTTGATGCTCATGCAAAGGCCAAAAGACTCTATTTGAAGAAATAACCTCAAATATGACATCCTAAGCTCATGTCTCCCAATATCAATCATAAAGATCCAAGGGGTTAAGGTCTCTGTACCTCTTTGGATCCAGATCCAAAGCCTTAATACGAGAAGGGACCAAATGCTCATCAAATCAAGCCTCTAAAGGGTCTAGAAAACCCTAACTCCAAAGGTTAACACCAAAAATGAAGAAGGATCGAATCTATACCTCAAATATGAAGTCCTTGGCTCTGAAATCTTCAGAATAGCACCCTCTTCACCTCCCTCTTGCCTTGGTCACCTTCTTCTTGCAAGAATAACAACACAAGGATCAAAAATGGCCTCTCCTTCCTCACAAACGCTCTAGCTCTCTTAGGGTTTCTCTCTAGGGTCTGGTAGCCGCAATTGGTGGCTATAAGGGTCCTTAAATAGGTCCCAAACCCGAGAAATTAGGGTTTCATTAAACAGCGTGGACTCGCCGAGTCCGCCATTAAATCAGACCAACACATCGCGATCCAACTCGGCGAGTCTGAGCGCCTACTTGCCGAGTCCCCCCTCTTAATTCAATATAAAATACTTAAAATGAGATACCTGGGAATCCAGATGTTACAATTCTCCCCCACTAGAATCAGACTTCGCCCTCGAAGTCCTGCTCGACAAACAACTCTGGATGCTGCTCTCGCATCTCCAACTCCAGCTCCCAGGTCAGCTTGGACCCCTTCCGATGTTGCCACGGGACCTGCACCAGATGCACTTCCTTGTTCCTCAGAACCTTGATCTTCCGATCCCGGATCGCGATTGGTCTCTCAGCATAATTCAGGCTCGCATCTACCTGAATATCCTCCAGCGGTACCACTGCCGACTCGTCGGCTATACACTTCCTCAACTGAGACACGTGGAAGTTATCATGAATCTGGCTTAACTCCGCAGGTAGCTCCAACCATATGCTACCTTGCCCACTCTCGCGGTCACCCTGAACGAACCTATGTACCGGGGCCCCAGCTTGCCCCTCTTCCTGAATCGGATCACTCCTTTCCAAGGAGATACTTTTAGGAGTACAAAGTCACCAACTTGAAACTCGAGCTCCGACCGATGCCTATCCGCGTAGCTCTTCTGACGACCCTGAGCCGTCAGCAATCTCTGCCTGACCTACTGAATCTGCTCAGTCGTCTGAAGCACTATCTCTGTGCTGCCCATCACACGCTGCCCGACCCCTCCCTAACAAATAGGGGTCCGACACCTCCTCCCATACAGTAACTCGAAGGGAGGCATACCAATGATCGAATGATGGCTGTTTTTATAAGAAAACTCGGCCAATGGCAGATACGTGTCCCAACTTCCCCCGAAGTCCAACACACATGCCCGAAGCATATCCTCGAGCGTCTGAATCGTCCGCTCACTCTGACCGTCCGTCTGTGGGTGGTATGCGGTGCTAAAATGCAGCCTCGTACCCAACTCCTCATGGAATTTCTTCCAAAATCTGGAAGTGAAACGCACATCTCGATCTGAAACAATCGAGACCGGAACTCCATGCCGTGATACCACCTCCCTTACGTACAACTCTGCCAGTCTCTCAGCAGAAGAGCTCTCACTGAAAGCAAGGAAATGAGCGCTCTTCGTCAATCGATCGACGATCACCCAAATTGCATCGACACCTCTCGCAGTCCTCGGCAATTTGGTGATAAAGTCCATGGAAATCTGTTCCCACTTCTACTCGGGAACCTCTAATGGCTGTAACTTGCCATGCGGACGCTGATGCTCAGCCTTGACTCTGCGACAGGTCAAGCATCTCTCTACAAACCACGCGACATCCCTCTTCATGCAGGGCCACCAATATTCTCTCTTCAGGTCCAAGTACATCTTAGTGGCCCCGGGATGGATCGAAAACCCCGATCTATGCGCCTCCTCCATCAAAATGGTGCATGCCCCACCCTCAAACGACACCCAAATCCGACCCTGAAAGGTCAAAAGCCCTCGGCTGTTGGCAACAAACTCGGACGCCTGCCCGACTACCCGCTCTCTCTTGTGGTTCTCTGGTCTCATGGCCTCAACCTGGGCCTCCCGGATGGTGTCCAACACCGGAGTCATCACTGTCATTCTCATACAAACGTTTCGTATCGGGGCACTCTCCGCCCTACGACTCAGGGCATCGGCTACAACATTAGCCTTGCCCGGGTGGTACAGGATCTCGCAGTCGTAATCCTTTACCACATCCAACCATCTTCTCTGGCGCATATTCAGATTGGGCTGATCCATCAAGTACTTCAAACTCTTGTGGTCCGTGTATATAGTACACCGGACCCCATATAAATAGTGACGCCAGATCTTGAGGGCGAACACCACAGCCCCCAACTCTAGATCGTGGGTGGGATACCTCGTCTCATGAGGCTTCAGCTGCCTCGATGTGTATGTGATCACATGCCCTCTCTGCATCAGCACCGCTCCCAATCCCGATATCGACGCGTCACAATACACCACAAAATCCTCCATCCCCTCCGGAAGGGCTAACACCAGGGCTTCGCATAATCTCTGGCGAAGCGTCTCGAAGGAGGCCTGCTGCTATGGGCCCCAACTGAAAGCCACACCCTTCCGGGTCAACCTGGTGAGAGGAACGGCAATCATGGAGAAAACCTTAATAAATATGGTGAGGGGAATGTCACACCCTTCAGACTCGTTATGGTCATTACGAGTTCGTGGTGATTCCATTTGGGCTCACCAACGCGCCGACAGTGTTCATGGATTTGATGAACCGGGTCTGCAGACCGATGCTCGATCGCTCGGTCATTGTGTTCATAGACGATATATTGGTGTATTCCAAGACACGAGAGCAGCACGAGGAGCACCTTAGGGAGCTGCTGGAGGTTCTGCGACGAGAACGGTTGTATGCCAAGTTCTCAAAATGTGAGTTTTGGTTACGAGAGGTCCAGTTCCTCAGGCATCTCGTTAACCAGGAGGGGATTTTGGTCGACCCGGCCAAAGTCGAGGCCGTTATGCAGTGGGAGGTTCCGAAATCTCCCTCCGACATCAGGAGTTTCTTGGGATTAGCAGGGTACTACCGGAGATTCATTCGAGATTTTTCCAAGATTGCAGTACCCCTCACTCGTCTAACGAGGAAGGGGGTGGATTTCCGGTGGGGCCCTGAGCAGCAGAGGGCATTTGAGACCCTCCGGCAATGTTTGTGTGAGGCACCAGTATTGACGCTCCCCGAGGGAGTCGAGGATTTTGTGGTATTTTGTGATGCATCCATCACAGGTCTGGGGGCGGTCCTCATGCAGAGGGGTCGGGTGATAGCCTATGCATCGCGGCAGCTGAAGCCGCATGAGACAAGATACCCTGCGCATGATCTTGAGTTGCGAGCGGTGGTTTTCGCTCTCAAGATTTGGAGGCATTATCTGTACGGGGTCCGATGTACTATATACACAGATCACAAGAGTTTGAGGCACATCATGGATCAGCCGAACCTGAATATGAGGCAGCGCAGGTGGCTGAATGTGGTCAAGGACTATGATTGTGAGATCCTTTACCATCCTGGTAAAGCGAATGTGGTTGCGGACGCCTTGAGCCGCAAGTTAGCTGGGTCTTCTACCCCGGCAAGGTGTATGAGGATAGCAGTGGATTCCCCGCTTGTGAGATTGATGAGGGATGCTCAGGTCGAGGGCATGAGACCAGAGAACTGGAAGATGGAGCGGATTAAGGGCGAGAACGCCCGGTTTGTTCAGGATAGCCGCGGATTATTGACTCGACACGGTCGGGTTTGGGTTCCGATGACCGGAGGGATCCGACAGACAGTGATGGAGGAGGCTCATAAGTCTCACTTTTCTATACACCCGAGGGCCACCAAGATGTACCGGGATTTGAGTTTGAGCTACTGGTGGCCGTGCATGAAGCGAGAAATCGTTGGGTATGTTGAGAGGTGCTTGACCTGTAGGATGGTCAAGGCCGAGCATCAGAGGTCGCATGGCAAGCTGCAGCCTCTGGAGATTCCCATGTGGAAATGGGAGCAGATCACGATGGATTTCATTACCAAGCTGCCGAGGACGGCGAAGGGGTTTGATGCTATATGGGTCATCGTGGATCGGTTGACCAAGAGTGCCCATTTCTTGGCCATACGGGAGAGTTCGTTGGCTGAGAAATTGGCCGACATGTACGTCAGCGAGATTGTCTCTCGCCATGGGGTTCCAGTTTCTATCGTTTCCGATAGGGATGTTAGGTTTACTTCCCGTTTTTGGCAGAAGTTCCATGAGGAACTGGGTATGCGACTGCATTTTAGTACAGCGTTTCATCCGCAGACAGATGGGCAGAGTGAGCGGACCATCCAGAACCTCGAGGATATGTTGAGGGCGTGCATTATTGATTTTGGTGGGAGTTGGGATTCCCACCTACCGCTTGCAGAGTTCGCCTACAACAACAACTATCATTCCAGTATTGGCGCCCCGCCTTTCGAGTTGTTGTATGGTCGGAAGTGTAGAACCCCAGTCTGCTGGGGTGAGATTGGGCACAGGGTAATGGGGCGGACAGAGGTAGTTTTGCAGACTACCGAAAAGATACAGCAGGTTAGACAGCGTTTGCAGACCGCTCAGAGTCGGCAGAAGAGTTATGCCGACAGACGCCGATCTGAGTTGGAATTTCAGGTGGCTGACATGGTGCTTCTGAAAGTCTCACCCTGGAAGGTCACTAAACACGCGTCGAGTCCCTTATTGGACTCGGCGAGTAGCAGCGGGTTTGATACGCGTGTTTAGTGACCTACTCGCCGAGTCCAATAAGGGACTCGACGAGTAGGAGCTGGCAGATGAAACCCTAAATCCCGGGGTTTTGCACCCTATTTAAAGAATCTTAAGCCTCCTTTGGCCTCTTTGCAGTCCATTGAGAGTCCAGAAGAACCCTAACTTGAGTGTGTGTGTATTCCTTGGAAGTTAAGCTTGGAGGAAGATCTTTTGTGAGGGAATCTCTTGGGAAGCAAGCTAGTTGAAGCAAGAGTTTGTGGGATTCAAGTTCTGCATCAGAAAGGGGCTCTCTTGAAGGTATTAAATCGTTTTTCCCTTAGCTGATTCTCTTCTAAACCCTTTTGTGCATAAGTTTAGAAAAGGATTCTTGCGTTTAAGCCAAGATCTGAAGTTGTAACTTCAGATCTGGACTCCCCTTGGCTTCTGGATTCATAAAGCTATCAGCCTTGTCTAGTATGAGCCTTCTCTCAAGGATGTGACTTCATTGCAAGCTTAGTTGTACCATTTTAGGGTCTTAAAGCCTTGCATGCACGTAAAGTTTGCAACTTTACGTGATAAGCATGCCTCAGGAAGTTGGATCTACAATTTGGGGCCTTGGCATGGCTTAGAAAGTGTCTGCATGGATAAAGGGCTGAAGAGACTCGGCGAGTCATATGAAGATAGGCAAGGAACTCGACGAGTTGGATGAACAACTCGGTGAGTCTGATGAAGATCGCCGTAGACTCGACGAGTTGGATGAACAACTCGGCGAGTCGGATGAGTTTTCTCCAGGATATGTATGCGTGTGTATCCGTCGAGTTGCAAGAAGGACATTCGATGGGTGGCCTTAAAGTTTGATCGAGAATCAGAGGAACTCGACGAGTCACCTCGATGACTCGGCGAGTTGGAAAGTGTTTCAAGGAACTCGGCGAGTAGCCGAGGGTACTCGGCGAGTTAAGGTCAACATGGACTGTTGACCTTGACTGAGGACTTTGACTTTGACCAGGGGTTGACTAGTGAGTTATGGATTACCTTATAAGGTTAAGGACTTATGAGTATATTGTGCTATGGTAATAAGTGGTGGAGCCTGTGTCAAGTGATTCGAGAGTTGGGTTTTATCTACCGGGTCGACATCTGCGAGGTGAGTTATCCTCACTATATCGATAGGGTCTAAGGCACCAAGGTCGGCCCTTTTTAGTTGTTATCGTGATGGTATGCTACATGTGGATATGATTTGTTAGATCGGAATCAGGATAGACAGTATGTTATGCTTTTATGATCTGTAGGGATAAATATGTTAGTGACCTGCCAGGTCAGTGCTATAGTTATGAGTGATTGCTATGATTGGTGATCAGTGAGATAGATATGTTTGTTGATTGTATATGCCAGTATATGTTAGTTATGCGCACATGATTATTTGCTTGTTGCTTGGGTTGAGGCGGTCCTGCTCTGTGCTGAAGGCCAATACACCCTATGAGCGGTCCGGGGAGACTGTAGGCCCACGTGGCAGTCCAGTCATGCCGAAGGCTCGGTATAGTTTCAGTTGGACTGTAGGCCCGGTAGGGCGGTCCAGTCAGACCGATGGCCCAGTATGCATGTTGATTGATTGATTATTATGGATATGGTATTATCAGTGTGGTATTGGTATTTTGGGGGTAGCTCACTAAGCCCTCGGGCTTACAGTTTTTAGTTTATTGTTTCAGGTACTTCAGGAGTTCATGGCAAGGCGAAGACGTGACCGTACCGCTCCTCATCCTTATGATCGGGTTTTGGGACACTCTGATTGAATAATGATTTGAAAACACTTTTGTAAACAAATACTATTTGGTTTTATTTATGCTTGAAAAGTTTAAATTTGGCGTAAAATTTATGGATGTTACATCACCACCTATCAAGTGAATTCATACCCCCGTATTTTCATAATTTCTACTGTTTTAGGGGGGGGGGGGGGATACAAGCATAACACAAGAACTTTGTGTTATAAAATCATGATTTCAAATCATGTTAAAACGACATTAAATCATCAAAAAAACTCAAAACATTAAACTCTTTTAAAATCTTATATTTTTCCCCAAAATTCATATTTATATATATATATATATATATATATATATATATATATATATATATGTGTGTGTGTGTGTGTGTGTGTGTGTGTGTATAAATAAGATTTAAAAGACTTAGGACTGATAACTCATTCTGGGTCCTTTTCCTTGTTTGGATGTGGGCTTATAGTACCGGTTATTTGTCCAAGTGTCGTTTAAATTTTACTTATATATAAAATTGTGTATGTATATAAATATAAAAGTTATTTCATCAGTTCAAATGCCTTTGTAACATGTTGAGCAAGGGATTACATGCTAAAAACAGTTAAATACAGATTCAGAAAGTACATATAAATTATAATAGGTATAATTTATGATACATAGAACAATAATTCATGATTCAAGCATACTAGAATACACTGTTTTACAAGAAACAAGGGTTTTGATTCAGAACAAATCAAGGGTTTATACTTGTCAAATACATGTTCGGCATACTAATTCAAGAACATACTATCAATCATTTATTTCAGAATGATTGAGTTTTCATAACTAATATACATGTAACGTTTATATGCTTTTTATGAGACATTCAATTCAGGTTGTTTAATTCATTTTAGACAACCAAGGTAAAGTCCTGACATTATAACCAGAATCTCTAGCCCGGGGATCGAAACAAGTTGTGTGTAGATCTATATCAGGATTGACAACCCCGCACTCAGGCTGCTAGCTACAGTCAGACATACACGCCAATGAGTGGCAATTGTTATCAACAGTTTAAACGCCCACAAAGCGTTTGTTTCAGGCCATCCTGTCATAGTATGGTTATAATAACTCATTAAAAAGATATTAACAATACGTTAGTGTATAATCAACTAAACGTAAGTACACCTTCAAAGTACCAGTTTACAGAATACAAACTACAATGGTTCAATACAGCTTTCAATAACGGCTGGTGAAGCCAGACACACTCTCAGTTACAAGTTTTTCATAAAGGAATACAAATACAAAACATTGATACAAAGAGAACGGTTTTATGGAAATAAAACTACTTTTCATATACAACAAAAAATATATGATTTTCTAGAACAGTTTACATATATAAGATACAGAGACATCCTTTTAAACATAAACACTTATGCACTCACTCAACTTTATATTGATACTCTTTTTTCAAATTACTTGTATTTTCAGGGAAATAATACACAGCTACTCCCCGAGCTTTTTGAGAAGATTGAGCTATTTTGAGTCATATCTTCTTTTGTATAACTATTTTGGTTCAATATACAATGATTGAACACATGTAAATACTTATACTTTCTAAATACAATGATTGTTTGTACTTTGATTACTATGATGCATGTGTTGTGATACTACAAATGAAGTCCTCCACCCCCGGACGTTTCCGCCGTCTGGTTTGGGGGTGTGACAAAATTCCATAAAAACTATTATAATTTAAGTTTTTTGGTTTAACGCCCAAAATATTTTTTTCTATTCTAACCGTTGAAACTTTGTTTTTAGGGGCAATTACTAATCTAGCCAAATTAAGGAAGTCATTAGCAATTTATAGCCAAAAATTAGTAAATGTCCAATTATAGCCCACGAAACCGTAGGTTTCGATATTCGTCTACTGTTTCGTCAAATCGTCTACTGTTTCGTGTTTTGTATATAAAAAAAAAATTCATTTTTAGGATACAAAACCGTAGGTTTTTTTAAAATCTACGGTTTCCTCTCGAAACCTACGGTTCCCAAACCGTAGCTACGGTTTTGGGTGAAAAAATACGTTTTTTTTTTTTAAATCTACTGTTTTGGGGGTTTTAACTACTGTTTTGGGGAAACCGTAGGTTTTCGAGAGGAAACCATAGGTTTTAAAAAACCTACGGTTTTGTATCCTAAAAATGAAAAAAAAATTTATACAAAAACGAAACAGTAGACGATTTGGCGAAACAGTAGTCAACCTACAGTTGACTACTCTTTTGTGGGCTATTTTTGGCTAAGTGGTTTTTTTTGGCTAATTTTTGTTAAGTAATTAAGGATTTTGGCTAGATTTGTATTTTCCCTTTGTTTTTATTTTCAAAACAACCACTACAAAAAACTTTGAATTCCATTATAATTCTATAATTCTGTGAGTTTGAAAATTATTTGGTTTAACCAGTTAAAGAAATTTTTATATTTTTTATAACCATTGAAAGTTTGATTTTTTTTTTCAAAACATTTTTTATCTATTCAAATAATGTTATTTGCAATTCACTAATAGAAATATGATGTTTTGGTTTTGAAAACAAAAAAGTACAAACTCTCCTGGTTAACCTAGAAATTTTTTTTATGTGGTTAACAAAAAAAAAAAAAAAAAATCCAAACTATAATAATTTTTATAGAATTTGGCCATATTTATATGTAAATATATATCTATTCTCTGATCAAATTATGTAAATATATGTATTTTTGAAATGGTATTCTTTGAAAAAATTATGTAATATTAATGGTAAAATATGTACGGAAAAAAGATTAGTAACTAAATTTGTACAAAAAAAAAAAGATAAAGACTAAATGCGTATAAAAAAAAGTTTAGCAACTCAATGTATACATATAAACCTACAATAGCTACTCAAACACTCTTGGGTGATTTACCTTTCCCAAACACTCGTTACAAATCTATCCATTGAAATTAAATAATTTTGAAGATTGTGATTAACTAGACGTTTCATGAAATAGCCTTTAATGTTATCAATACTATTTCACTATGTAAGAGACGTTTCATGAAATAGTATTATTTTTTAATTTGTCGGTAGCATATAATTTTGTTTCTTATTGGTTAATGTGCAAGAGAATGAATGCCAACAACGACTTAAAAAGATAACTAACAAATAAAGAGGAGAAAATAAAAGAATTAAAACAATTCACTAAATATTTAATGTTACAAAAGAAGACCAAACAATAACTTATATGGCATAAGTTGTCCTCAGTAGTCAAACCATGATTGGGCTATGACGAATTAGAAGTTGATCGTGTTGACAACTACAAAGATCTTCGATGACCATGATTTTAGGGATCATCTTCTGAATTAACACCATAACATTGAGACTTGAAAATCTAAATAGAACTTTAAGGAGTCTTTAATGTTATGAATGTTTTTGAATCATAAGGTGTCAGCAATTTATGATTACTTAAAATAATTTCAAACAATCAAAATGTAGCATAAAATACAAATATTTTGTGTAAAATCAAATTCCTAAAGCCACAGATCCAATCGATCTAGTTAAATTAACCAACAAAACTATATAGGGTTTCAAGAAATACATTCTTGATCGGTTTTTGGTGAGGTTGAGATAGAAATTGTGTTCAAATAGATGAACACCTCCATGACTATTTACATAGGCAACCAATAGGCACGCATAATGTAGTTTCTTCCACTCCAATTAAAAATCAAGCACCATCTTTTTTTTTCTTGATCAAATCAATAAATCGATAGGAGAGGGTATGGGATTTGCACCGTCAACAAGAAGGAGAGGGAGGCCAAAAGTAGGAGTATGATAAATTCCTTAAACTTCAAAAGTGCTTCCGTAAATACTATATTATAAAAGTGTGTTTTTTAATTTCCTCAAGCCTTTAACTTAGTTTATACCCAACCCAAATTAAATACTTTAATTAATTTAGTCAGCTTTATTACTTATTTTATTTTTTAAATAATAATAATTGATTGATTAATACTATATATATAACATCCAAAAATTCCTACAAGTAATAAAGATTGTAAATATGGCGTATAAGACGAAATAATAAATGTAAAACACGTATATTTGAAAAATATGTATAAACGCGATATCTAAACATAGTATTTGTAAAATCTCGTATTTTTAGGATGTCCGAGAATGAAATTAAGATTAAAAAATAAGTAATAATTGTGAAATATAAAACTTTCATGAATTGATAAAAACCCTACCTTGAAACCGTGGAAAATAACATACATAAGGTATAATTATGATTTGAAAGTTGTAATGTAAAGATGTGATTACATAGTAAGTAACCCAAAAACAACATGCCAAAACTGAGACGTATGAATGAGTTATGAATACCCGAAGTTGCGAGAAAAATATTTATGTCCATTTTCACTACCAATTCACTTCAATCACTTAGTTAACCATTTTAAGGTGCTAAACTAATTTTCCTAACACTTTTATAACATCAATTAGTAAACTAGTTTCGGTTGGAAGGAATCAAAAGGATGTTTCTCCCTTGATGATGCTCAAACTCAAGAATAAGCTTCAATATCACCAAATTGAGCAATTAATATTGTTTTCTTCGATCGAATGAACACAAGTTGTTAGAATCAAAGTCTAACACCTTACTAACATCAGTTTTACAATTGAAAATCCATCAGTAATATTTAGATGAAGCTTTCACTAACTTATAGCCCTAGAACTCAAGATAAGCATGAACAAGGGAATAAGTATACCTTAAGAGATTCCCTTAAGTGAAAGGATGAAGAACAACTCTAACTAGATCCATCCAACTTTCAATGATGAAAACCATATTTGTTCCTAAAACTAACAACTTATCTCCTACATCTTTCTAAAGTTGTTCAAATGAACACGAGAAGAAATCTTATAGGTTGAAGACTTTAGTACTTCCCATGACGTGGTGTTGTGATTACATCAAATAGTTGTAGCTTTCGTGTTCATTTCCCTCGCAATGCTCCTTTTACATTGTTTTAACCATTTGTATTGCTACAAATTCCATGATTTAAGGATAATATAATTGGTTTTGTAGAACTTTTGAGTTGATAGGTATATGTCAACATCTATACTTAAAATTGTTAATATAAATTGTAAGAACATATTGTTATTATGAATTATAAAAACAAATTATGTTACCAGCATGCTAACGGTATGGTGAGATATTGTTTTTTATAATTGTAAGGATTCAAGTCTTAAATGAAATACCTAAATGAAGATTAAAGTATTTATTGGTTTGTTCTAAGTTCTAAAGATAATAATAATGAACAATAGTTTTTATTTTATTTTATTTATTATTATAAAAATTTGTTAAATACTTTACAAGCTAATAATCTTATCTTATTAATATAATATATATAATATAGAGAAAGTAGAAGCATATGTAAATAGTACCATACGATATTTTGATTGTAAAAAGCTGAAAGTGTGTGGGGCTAATTGGCTAAACAATTATTAGGTCAATAAATAAATGATTCTTCTCCCCCTCCACGCCACGCACACAGGATTTGTGTATCGTCTCTCTCCTTGATCAAGGTTGAAGAAGCTGGCCTGAACTCCTCCTCAGCTTTGTTTGATTGGTAATGCGTTCAAAATAGTCGCCACTTTATAATTTATTTACTGTTAATTGATCTCGAATTAGATCTTGGATCGTCATTTTATCCATAAATTGTATCCCTGAATAATTTTCATGTCTGAATTTTTGACGATATGCCTCCAATAAACAACTAAACTCGGAGTATACGTAGCGATTTGTTTACATTTTTCATGTATATTTTGTGGCCAATCGAAGGATTGGTGAAAATTGATAGACCGTATAGATAATTGGCTTGATTACACAACGACAACGAAACATTTTATAATTTCTAAATTAGGTGGCTAAATATGGAATGTATAAGAAGTTTTATCAACGTAGCATTCTCTTAGAGCTTGAGAACATGAAGAACATTGTTCCTTGCTCAACTTGCCATGGACATCTCATTTGGTATATTCTGGTGTGGCTCAAACTCTTCAGTTGTTTTAAAAAACGGGATACATATTGCATTTCGTGTCAAATTCTTAATTTGGATAAAATATAGTATAGAATAACTAAGGCATTGTTTGGAAGCATGGAATTATTGGTTTGGATTTTGGAATTCAAAGTGATCTTCCTCCAATCCCAATCCCAAGCCCTGGAATCTGAGCTCTTAAACATACCATCATTTTGTTATCTTCTTGTAGGTTAGCAATTGGAAATACTGTATGTAGGTTTAGCAAGGCAATCTAATGAATTATAGGAATTCCCATGGTCATGTTCCTCAACTATTCAAAAGTTAAAACTACATAAAGCACTTAATGCCAATGGTTTTCTTTTGTGTGTGTGTGTGCTTTCATCTGTTTACTGCTACATAACACCATCTCCAGTGATTTAGGTATTTGTTGATGCATGAAATCTTGTGTCCAGAACTTTTTGCTATCTCGAGTACTCTTTTAGCTATAACATTTGGTTTTGTCTTTCTATAACCTAGGAAAGCTGCAAAGTGATTATTGTAGTTTGTGCATCTAGTAGTATTAACTATTAACTATAGATGTAAATTGATGGAAGAAAAACATGGTTTGTGAATTGTGATACTACAGCTGATGTGCTCTTGTTAGTTCAAGGACCTTATGGCAGATAAAGGGTCTGAGCAAATGGATGATACATCCATGCCTTCTGCAGGAAAGGAGGTAGCTTTCAAATCCTGTATCTTTGTCCATAACATAACTACTGCATGTTACTTATAATCATTGATTTCATGATACTTTGTCTTTTAGGAAGAAGTCATCAAAAAGAAGTATGGAGGTATTGTGCCAAAAAAGCCCCCACTCATTTCCAAGGTAAAAATAAAAATCAATTCTATTTCTATTTTTCTAGAAATATTGGGTCTTTCTTGGTTTCATATGACCTATGGTATGGTATTTTACTGCAGGATCATGAGCGCGCATATTTTGATTCAGCTGATTGGGCATTGGGAAAGGTGCAATTTGCAATTTCTTTTCTCTTCTTTCTTTCATGTTCGTCTTTACTCTTTACAATGAGCATTTGTAGCTAAGTTTTATTTAGAAGACTATGATAATTAGTAAATAATGAAGCCAAGTTTTGTATAATGTAGAGAGTTGTTTGTTTATTTAGCTAAACCTAAATGTTATTGGTGACAGCAAGGTGTAGCTAAGCCCAAAGGACCACTTGAGGCACTTCGGCCCAAATTAGAGGTACTTAAAGTCTCTGCCACTTTATTGTAATGTAATGTGCTTTCTTGAAATTGCTATGTTTTTAAGTAAAAGAATAAGATTCTTGAACTACAACACTTAATGAAAATTCATTTGTTGTTTTCGGTTTACTTTTTAGCCAACTCAGCAGCAAACACGATACCGGAAATCTCCTTATGCTCCAGCAGATGGAGAAGGTATGTCTTATATTATTTTTTATTTTCAGCATCTTAAACCCATATTTGAATAAAATGTGTCATAAATCATAATTAGTTTACTAATATAAAATTATGGCTACTTTTATGTTGAATCTATCACTTTGTTTGTATTTTCAAATAGATGCTAGCAACTCGCCTTCTAGTGATGCAAGTGGCAATGAATGAGGAACTGTTGTTGTTGGACAGATAATTGTCTCATTCAAATACTTCAATTCTGTCTTGTTTCATGAAACTATAGCTGTGATACCAGCAAGAACCCTAATTTCTGCATTTGAAAAACAAGTTCTATTAACATTTTTGTCATACATATATGATGTATGATATATCCTATGATCTTTTATGTTTCAAGATGAAATTTAAACAAAGTGTTTCCTAATTCTGTTTTCTTGGTGCATAATATGAATTGGTTAAAACTAACATCAAGAATCTGTTTGATTAGATGAAATGTACGAAGGAATGAAATTGATATGAAACAAGTAAGGTAATAAAATAGGTTCTTATTTTTCATGGTTTGTTGGTTGGTAATAAAATAGGTTCTTATATTATTTCTTTCTTATTTTCATTCCGGTTAGCTTAAAGTTCTAATGCACTTTGCAAACTCACAAGGTGTTATTGGTGTTGGTGAGATCACTTTATTGGGAACTGTTGCTTCATGGATTTGCATAATTGGTTGATGTGAAATTGGTTGTCTTGATGAAATTTGAAAAAGATGTTTCCATCTCACTTGAGGCTACTTTTATTGCCAAGGACATCACTATTCACTATATTGTACATAACTACACATGTTTTTTTATGGCTATTTTCAATGCAAGGACAACAAATATTGCAATTCTTGTCTAATTGACATTAGCTTGGTTTCAAATAACTTAACCCAATCGATACACAAGAACCAACACTCATTTCAAGAAGCACCATCTGCATTGTAGAAAACATTATCAAAAATAAGAACAAGTAGATTGAAAAAGTAATACAACAACAAACCCCAGAAATCCCATTAGACTGGGGGTAGATGATGGACAATCATGCTTCTATTGAGAATGTGTGTCACAAAGATGACCTCCGGCATGTGCAAAAAAAGAAAATCTGTACATGAGGCAAAAAGGTGGTGAGAGTAAGTCAAAGCGATCAATACGACATAAACATGGGTAATCTAAAGAACATGCATATTCACAAGCTAAGACAGTCGCCTAATAATTTAATAATAAAAGAAAACCAAGGACTACACTACACATACTCTCAATTCCACCTACAAACTACAACTTCTTCTGCTTTAATCTGCAAATAAATAAATAACAGACCATCGTTAGGGCTAAATGCAAGAAATAGCAATGTACTTTTATTTATTTTTTTATTATATATAGCTTCTTACTTTCATTTCTTTCTATTCCTGCATTGTATTTTTCAGTGTTTTACTGGCACTTTAAAAACATCTACCCAATTATAGCAGTGAAAATTTCTGTTTGATTACATGACATTGCTATAACTGCGTAGATTTTTCATCGCAGTAAAGAGGATAAATTCTTTTTTTTTGAATAAGATGCTATAACCCCCAAAAAACAAAAAAAAAAAAAAATTATGTTGCTAAATGTTGCATTTAACCAATTGACCCTAGATATTTATGCCCAACTTGAAGAGTGTTAGTATCCCCATTAACTTTTATTTTTATGTTTTTGATTGTATTACTGAAGCATTCAGCTACATATCACTTTCCACCACAAGATATAGCAATTAACCTTCTTTCAAGCATCTCAGTGTCTCAACTTTCAAGTTCATGGAATATTGTGCAAATAGAAGAGCAAAAGCATAAAAAGGGACAAAGAAAGATAGTTTACCTTTAACAGAAGCGCACTATTTGACATGCATAATCCATGCAAACTTTAGTAAAAAGACCCTTTGCACCTTGGTGACCCACACAAACACTTTTTCCTACGGGGCCCACCTTTATCCACACGTCCCTTTCCATAACTATAAGTCAACTCTTGCATAGGAGGAATATGTTTAATTGCATAAAACCCAACATGAAAATAAGCATCATGTTGATATTCACAAACAACCGGTTGCCAATACACATTAGGTGAGCAGCTATGGTTCATAAACCTTCCCACATTCCCCTCTTTTTTAGCACTAATCACTAAAGGAAATGGAAACTTTGCATGCTCATCACTTGTTACACTTTCCACAGGCTCAAACACACGAGTTGCATCAAAAACATAGTCATCATCAGGATCAATTCCTTTTCTACCCTCAATCACTACACCTGCATATTCACATATAAACCCCCCTGAACGAATCGGGTCCCACGACCTCAGTCCCCAACCTCTATCCTTTGTTTTGAACACCTCCAACCGGATCTTCAAACCCATTTGTGAAATCCGATTCCTACAGGTATTAGGGCATCTACAAGAATTCCCACATTCATGAATCACTGTGTTGTGAGTCAGAAGAACACCAAGAGGTGTATATGGCATATACCCTCCATTTTTTTGGAGACAAGGGCAGTTACTGCCAGGCTGGCATCCATCTGTGCAAGTGCAAGTTGAGGAAGATTTAGTCAAAGGAAATGGATTTTTATTCTTGAGAGTTCGTGTATATGTAAAAGAAGCGGGCCCCTTTTCGTCATCAACATCGTTTACAAGAGACACGGGTAATGTTTCAGCACGTGAAGAAAGGTCAGGGAGAATAACATTAACACCAACTCTTGTAATAGGACCACGACTCTTTTTCCATTGTTGAATTGATTTCCATAATGTAAATGCTTCTGGTTGTCCTGGAATTCTAAACAATTTGTACTTAAAAACATCACAATCAGATTTCCCTTTTTCAATCCAAGATTCCTGTATTGTGTATAACCCATCATAGAGATAAACCTTCCCAGTTGTATATTGACAATCTTTAATACCACGAATGACACGTACCTTATCACCCCTGTGTAAGCTTTTTTCAAGAGCAAGGTTACCTCTTGTTAGTTGTTGATCAGTTTGCGGTTTATCTTTCCTTTGGGCCCCACCTGCCCCACTGTATATCAACACCTCACCATCATCCCCTTCATCTTCATATCCTCCTGCAGAGACTATACTCACAGCTACAGGCTCTTCATATTCAGAGGATGGAACACCCATGAAATCTATTCCAGCAATACTTGGAAAATGTAATCCTACCAAGCACAATTCAAATCGAAAAAAGAAAATGTCACCAATATCAACACCTGGAACAGATTCAACCCTTTTCTTGGTATTAGCACGAACCCCTTTATTCATACAGATAGCACCTGCCCCTAAGTCTGGACGTTTTTTTGTCCCTGGAAGAGCTAATTTTGTCTCATCAATTTGTGTGAGTTTTCTCCAGAGAAGATTGTATACCATGATCACGCGGTCAACCAACTCCTTGTCACTGTCGGATTGACGGAAAGGGTCAACTTCCAGGAGATTGAAGGAATTCAAGAGATTAGTAACAAAGGAGTTTATGTTAGAGTCGGAATGGGAAACAGCTATTCCAGTTGTACCCTTCGCCTTTTTACGGGTTACACTCCTGTCATCATCACCGGCGGTTTCCATGTGCGTACCGAACCTAAAAAATTGGTTGGCCGAGCTTTTACCGAAACTAAACGCCTATGGTCAGAGGTCGTTTCGTGATCCAAATTGTGACCAGATCCGTTTTTCTCAACAAAAGGTTTCTTCTGTTCTCGTAATGACTTTGGAAAACCAAAGCCAAAGACGCAGGAATTGAAACCAGGCTATCAAACAATCATCATAAACCTCTTAAGCCCTAATCAACAAATTAATCTAAGAGAAAAACTTACCGTAATTGGATGAGTATACTAAGATCTCTAAACTACAAATATGAGAAAACCGTGATCTTCTTTCTTCTTCTCATTAAAATCACGTCCTCCAGTTCTCTCGTTCAAATAAAACCCTAAGGGTGTTTTTTAATAATTTAGTAAGTAAAAAATGTGAAAACTAAAACGTAAAAAAATATGTATTCAGTAAATGTCTCACTGATCACCAAAAATATCGTTTTCAAAAAAGAAAATAAATCTTCAAAGATTATTTCTATAACAAAAAAGAATTTATATTGTAGCATTAACTTTCAAAAATACAACCAAAATAGAACTTCGCCGATCTTGTTTTTTTTTTTTTTTATATAATTTTTTTAATTGTTAGATCTGGTTTGCGAAATTAAAAAAAAAAAAAAAAAAAAAAAAAAAAAACATTTTGATTTTTTTTTTTGTTGTAAAAATCTTCAAAAGAGCATTTCAACAGCAAAATGAGTTGTAAGCGGTGTATAAATGAAGTTTTTTTAGAAAGTTTTAAAATTTTAAAAACCACTTGAAATTTTAAACTCCAATTTCGAATCCTCTAATTAGAAAAAAAATAATTAAAAAAATCTAAGAAACCCCTGCCTTGGCTGAGTTCGATGTCAGTTATCCAAACACAAACCAAAACGTTCCTTCACCCAATTGGTCACTATGGAATTTTGAGTATGTATTATAGACTTATAGTCGAAGAGGTTCTTGTACAATGATTGTCCTACGAAATGGAACTCTACTTACGAGTTGTTGAAGACCTCCTTAGAAATAAGAGAGGCATCCGTCGAGTATGAAGTTCAAGAGTAATAAATTTTGATTTTTTTGTAAATCCCGAGTATTTATTATATAGTTTTTTTTTGAGTTTTTTCAGTATTAGTAAATTTTATATTTTTTTCTATTATATATTCAATATATGCGGGAGATCGGAATTTTGGATTTCGATGTCATAAAAGATGTGGTGGAGTTTCATGAAAAGTTCAAGAAAAAAACAAAGATTATATCATCATCAATAAAGTCGTTAGTCCATATATCATCATAAATAAAACTGTTAGTCCATATATTTTTTCGGAAAGTTTTAGATGTTGACAAACATCTAAGGGATTGGTCAACACAACCGGAATTTTGTCATATATATATATATATATATATATATATATATATATATATATATATATATATATATATATATATATATATTAATCATATTTTGAAATTTAAGAGATATAAGTTACAAAACTTTTTATACAAACCAGTTATGCATAAATAATTCATTAATACTTCCCAAAAGTTTGAAAATTTTAATTAAGGAAAGTAGTTAAAAAAATCAATTTGGACCAAAATGAACATTTAAAAAAATTAAATTAATGTATATAAAATTAATTTATATTTTTTAAACTGGACACCAATATCGATTAATTTATATCAATATTATAAATATACAATATAAATATAAGGTATAAAAATAAATATTTTATTTACAAGTGGTAATTCTTTATAATTATTTATTATATAATAACTAATTATAAATCTAATAGTTTTTCTCCGTAAGAAACGAATCGCCAAATAGCTATTTATTGTCGACGCTTAGCGCGGACACACATCTATTATGTATGTGTGTGTGTGTGTAAATACAACCGAAGTATGATAAAGGGATATTTGACAAACTCAACGATAATATGTACTTTATGGTGTTGTTGAATCCACAATTTAAATCAGCATTTATTGCACATGCCTTTTAAGAGATGATCTCGTACACGATAAAAGAAGAAAATTTGATGTAAAATTCGACCATACAATTAAAGGTGACATCCATGGTTTGGAAGGTTGAAAAGAAGATGAAACATTCATTTATAATATACAAAGAAAATTTCAAACATTATGGATCGTCTCGAGGAGAAAAACATGAAGAAGTAGTGGTTATGATGACAATAACATCTTTTTGGGTGATTTTCTAAACGTTAAAGGAACCAACTTGGTTTAAATGGATATCGAGTTAAAAAAAAGTATTTGAATGAGCCCAAAGTGCCTTACAAGAAAGAGTTTGATATCTTCAAGTGGTAGAAACAAAACACGTTGTGTTTCACTATCATTACTTCCATTAACAAAGGTAATTCCTAATATTTTTTAATATTTTTTAAGTTTATATATAAAATAATCGACTTATATTTTTCATCGTTTTGATGTTAGATATTTTGGTCATACAAGCCTCAAATGTGGCATCCGTGTAGGAATTTAGCACATATTAATGAGTATCAGACTTGTTTGACAACAAATAATAGAGGCGTTGGTTTGTACCTATGATTGGTTTAGATTATCAAGGAAACAAATTATAGACGACGTTAACGATATCTTAATATGATGACATATTTTTGTGTAATTACTTTCAATTTTCATAATATTTTTTGTTTTATTTGTTACAAACCACAAATTAGAATTATGAGATAATAATTACTTTTTTGATGTTTATATAGAAATAGAAGAAGCAATATACAAAAAACACCGAAAAGAATGAGAAAATAGGCAAATTGATGTTTAAATTGTTTTTTTTTGGACAAACATATTTTTATTGCTTAGTTTGATTTATTGTTTCTTTTTGTGTTGAAAGCACCATACATAAAAGATATGTTGGAACTTTTATTGTTTAGTTTGGTGTTAGAAAGCATGATACATGAAAGATATGTCAGAATTTTACCATTTAGCCTAAGTGACATTATTTATTTTTTACTTTGCCATAAGTGACCTATTTAACCTAACTAAAATACTTCAAGCAAATCTTTGAGGTTTATGGTTCAAGTTTCGTCTGAAACATAGATGGATTTAGGAGTAGTTTACGATTAGATTAGTTTGCCCTTCCAAAAAAAAAAAAATAATAAACCACACTCAAGAACATGAACACATGGTTATCATGCGAAAACTGGGTATGCGGATAATGGAACATTGGAACCAGTAAAACTGTGTGTGTTTGCACGCGCATGTGAGTGTGTGTGTGTGATTCTTGGTTCTTGGTTTGAGGCTATTTCGATTTCCAACAGGGTTTGAATGGGTTTTTCCACGATTTATTTTGGAATTTTGGATATTTGCCTAATTTTTTACTATTTCTTAGAAAGCGGTAACGAGATTAGCATATTTTGTCTTTTTTCTACAAAAATCAGGTATAAGGTTTTTACAAGATTTATGAAAAAATAAAATATATTTTTTTTTCAAAAATAGTCATGAATCTTATCGATGGAAAGTGAGAAATCGCTTCATAGCTGAAAAAACACTAAACGAGCTGCAAAATTAGGTGAAAACTAAAGTTTTGAAAACCGGACGGGAGACCGAACTGGCTGTCTTACCGGTTTGGTGGTTTAGACCAGTCTAAAAAATCGGATCAAAAATCGGATGATGTCATAATTACCTAATAATTAATTTGAATTATATACAAAATTTAAAAAAAAAAACAAATATTTTTTAAAACTCTCGATTTTTACCGGTTTTTACTGGTTCACATGTGGAACGGTTTTTTGGCCTCTAAGAATTGGATCCGGGACTGGTTCGGTTAAGCCGGCGGTCCGGTCCGGTTTTCAAAAACATGAGTGAAAATACTCTTAAAAAATTCAAAAAAAAAATGCATTTTTACACCATATATAACATTAGAAACCACGTGATATCTTTATTTGACCTAATTTCTTCACAACCACTATTTAGGCTTCCTTCTTTCTCCTTTCTTCTTTCCCCTCTGTTAACAAAATCGAAGCTTTTCTTCACTTCGTGGTTTGAAATCGAAGTTGTTCTCCACTTTTGGGTTAAAATCCGAAGCTATTGAGCACATTTATGTTAGAAATCAAAGCTATTGATCACTCCTCTCGTTGCTTACTTAGGACGATGACATTAAGTAAGACTTTTATGTTTGAGTTTGGATTTTAGTATGTTTTTTTTATGGTTAATAATATATTATTTTTTTTTATTCCGCCTCGATGTTTATGCCTAGGTTTGCCTCGAGGCTTCACCTCGTGAGGCAGAGAGTAAACGCCTCGAGATACCCATCACTAACTATTATAATGTGGATGTCATATCATCACCACATGTTTACTACTAAATCATGGGATATCTACCATACCACGCCATTCCATCTTATTTTTCTAATTAAATTTAATTCAAAAATATATAAAAATGCAAATACAATAAAAACATATTTTTTTAAACGGGTTATTGTCACTCTGGCCCAACTATCTTTCGTATATTGGTTTAAATGGTCCCTCGTGACTATTTTTTGCTTTTAAAGGGCTTATACTTGTAAAAGAACTTTTTGACTTGCCAACTAAGCAGCTTACTCAGCATTGAACTGGACTCGTGTACTCATCCTCCACCTAAGCGTCCAACTAACCTTCATTAATTAGTCATTATGTCTACCAACCTTCCAACAACCCGTAGAGGACAAGGAAGAGTCGGTGGTGGGGGCATAAAGTCTGGTTCACAAATCTTTGGTGCTTAAGGTAGCAGAAATCGATACCTGTTTACCCTAATAAGCCAAACACGATTCCGGCCAACACCCTAAAATCTGTCAATGTCGGCTCCACCACCTCCCTCACCCGACTCGATAAATTCTGGAGAGTTTCTCAACCTCAACGACCTGCATTTGATTTTTTGCGACTGTGGAGATAAGATTGCTGCCAACCAGATCGAGATGCAGACCCTCAAAGATCAAGTGGGTAAAGATTTCATTGTGTGTCGTGTTGATCACATCAGTCTGCATCACAAGTTGGAAGATCATGACAGGAAGTTAAAAGCGATTGCTCTGGTGATGGGCGGCGTCATGGTGGCAATGCTTGGGATGATGATGGTTGGGGTCAAAGTCCTTATGAAGCTTGGATAAGATGTTTTGGGTACATTATGAAGCTAGGATAGTTATGGATTTTCTGTTCTTAGTTTTTTTTATGTTTTTTTGTGTTTCGTATCTAACGATCATGTTAAAAGACCTGTGTTAATGACAGGCATTTTGTTCGTATGTTAAGTTTTTTAATGGAAAAGGACCTGAGTAGCTCTCAGGCGTTTTGTATCCAAGTACATTTGACCATTTTTAGTTTGGTTGTATGATCATGCAAGAACAAGGATCATAACATATGTTGGGTTGTTATACCCCACGTGCGTTGCACGGTGAGGGTATTTTTGTCATTTGTTGCTTATAACGGGTATAAATAACCCTGGAAGACCATTTTCTTCATTTTGTTTTCTCTTTTTCAAAGCAACTGGGATCCTTCATTTTGTTTTCTCTTTTTCAAAGCAACTGTGGAGTGAGATTCAAAAATTCGCACATGAAGATTGTGTGTGGGTGTGGAAGTCCAGCAATAATTCGCACATCGAAGACTGTCAATAACCCTAGTTTGACGATTACTTTTTTAATGTTACCTTAATTTCTGTTTTAGGGACCACAATCAGGTTTCATTTCTTGGGTGGATGAAATAAAATGCAACAATGAAGACATAATTTTAAGTGTACTCCTGAGGTCGAAGAAAAACCTGCAAGCAGAGGTGTTGAAGTTGAAGTTGCTTTTACTTTGTAGTTGGGTGTTTTTTTTGGGTTTAATCATTTATAAGTTGTAATCAAATGTACTTTAATCATTTATAAGTTGTAATCAAATGTACTTGGATTGGTGAATTAAGAACACTATGTAGTTATGTGATGGTTCATTGATGTGTTGTTGTGCCATTACCCTTAATCTAGTCAAATAAAAGCAACTGTTAATGTTCTTGGGTTGCTTAATGTCATTACGTATAATGTCTTGTGCCAATACCCTTACTTACAAGGACCACATTTTTGTCCATTAAGCACACAAATAGCACATGACAAATAATGGGAATTGACTGCATGTTAGGTGAAAAGTAATAGGAATCCGAAAGTCTTAAACAACCAAAGCATGATCCAGGATTACAAACCATTGTCAATGTAAACATACTAACTTCACACAAACAAGTAAATGTCAAACCAAACAAACAAGTACAACTTAAAACCATTTTGAAACATACCCATAGGAAACCATCAAATTATACCTACTCATTAAGGTCTACCGGATTTGCACTAGTTTCACCTTTCCTATCCTTGGTCTTAACCTTCTTTGCAAGTTTCTTTTTTATGGTCCTCTCAGATTTTTTCCTTTTACCACCAATTTTTGGTCCACTCCTTCCTTCATCACATGTAGTTGGTCCACTCCTTCCTTCACCGCCTCTAGTTGGTCCATTACTTCCTTCACCATCTTTACCCTTGTCAACTGTTTTTCTTTTCTTGACCTTTAGTTTCCTTCTCCTTTGCACTCTTGACCTTTCTACATGTGGCCTTTCAAATTTGGGACAAGTAACCTTGTTATGCCCTGATTGTCTACACACACTACACAAGATTATTTTCCCTACCTTAGACACAGTGTGTGCCTTGGAAGCTTTTCTGATGCATCTCTTCTTCTATTTACCTTTGGTCTACCTGGCATTCTTCTCTTCAATGGTGGTAAGGGTGGTATGAACTCAGTAACTGGCCACATGTTGCTGCCATTCATCCCATGTATTTGGTATTTGTAAGTGTTCTTGTAGAAGGCAACATACAACATTGGATCAACATAAGTGGCTACATCTTTATTCAGATATGATATAGTAGCTACTGAGTGCACACAACCATACCCATTAAGTTGCCATACTCTACAAGTACAAGTCTTCTTGTCAAGGTCAACAACATGTGATTCTGCCAGGTTTCTGGTTTCAAATTGGTTAAGACCACTTGGTAAAACCTGCCAATACCTATTAAACCCACCTTATTAGTTAGTATGTCACTTATATTAAAAGTGTAAAGATTAGAAAGTACCTTTGAGCTCTTTTCAATTTATTTAGTAGGAGTGTTATTGATGGGCAGGGTTTGTAATCAGGCCATGAACAACCTTTCATCTTCAAATTGTACAGCCACTCCATAACATATAATCTAATCTTCTCTAACATGGTGATGATTGGCTTTTTCCTTGCATCCCTGATGACACTGTTAAAGCTCTCAGACAATCCATTTTCCACTGCATCACACATCTTTCCTTCTTGAAAGAATGCTCTACTCCACGATTTTGGGTTTGTTTCCATAAGGTAATCATAGGCTGCAGGATTAAGTACTTGAATCTCCTTCATGGCAGCATTGAATAAAGGCTCAGTGGATGCTTTGCTTGCCTTCCAAAACATGTGTCACACCCCCAAACCAGAACGGCGGAAACGTTCGAGGGCGGATGACGTCATGCTCAGTATCATAACCATAGTGAAGAAAGTAACACACAACCATCATAGATATAATTTAAAAGATTACATTGTTTCCAAAATACATGTTTTTAATTAAATTACATATGATGATAAAATGTAGCAAAATAATCTACGCCTTAGCGTCTTGACTTCAGAAATCTTGCGGTTACCTGTATTACTGATTACCTGAGAATACAAGTTGTTTTGAAAAGAGAGTATCAGCATAAAGCTGGTGAGTTCACAAGTATTTTATAAAAATAAATGTTGTTTCCTTAACGTTTGTTATAAGTTTGTTTCCAGAAAATCCAATATTTTCTAAAAGATTTGTTGTAAACTGAATTGAAACAAGGCCTAGTATGTGTAAGTAAATCGTCATACTTATGTGTGTGTTTTATATTTAAATAAAACTCCTTTGTATAAAGCCTTAGAATTTCCGTGAATTTTATGCTGTGTTAATATTCCATGCGAGATGTTATAATCATACTAAAGACTAGATGGCCTTGAATGCGACGTTCTTCAGGCGTCGGAAAGTTATGACACTTGTCACCACAGACCTGCCGGTCTAGCTGTTGCAAGCAGCTCAGGTGCGGGTTTGTCGGACCCAGTATAGATCTATACACAACTATCACGTTCTCATTCCAAGAGATTCTGATTATAACTAAAGGACTTTTCTGTGGTACTTGGAGTACCCCGAAGGAGAATGTCTCACAAATATTCATTAACGAGTTCACGTAGTGTGTAGTGAAAGTTCATTTTGTAAATCGATAATGTTATTATTTTCTTCGTTAGATGAAGTGTTCAAAACTATACCTATTATAGTTTATCAAAAGTGTTGTATGATGGTATTAAAACCTGGTTACGCATGTATATGTATTTCAAATAAAGGGCATTGGAAATACTAAGTGTAAATCTTACACACCTTGCTCAACATGTTACAAGGTGTGAATAACTCTTAAATATGTATTTGACAGTTTTACCCTTAACTGTCACTGTTTTTGAGTATTTATAGAAATATCATCGTAAGTCGAAAACTGAATCCGCAAACTCTGAGTATTTGGAAAAAGTGTCTACTGTGTTCATAAATTTTCCCATAATTTTTGGTGGTCTCAAACTAGTGTGAAAATGTTCATTTTCACAACCTGGTCTGATTTCGTTGCTGCAGTGATAGGCAGTTTTGTAAAAATCACCATAAATTGTAGGAAAATCGTATGGAGATGTGCAAGTAGTCTTTTTAAAGGTACAAACCTGAACTACTTGCATATTATACAGTTTTGAAAAATATTAAGTTTAAGTTGGGTAAAACAGTCCGTGAACAGGTCACAACTTTTCTGTTGTAAGCTGTCAAGTTAAGTTTTGAATATGTTTTGGTGTTTTAACTTGTATTCCCCCCCCCCCCCCCCCTGAAAACTGAAGAAAACTAGAAAATATAGGGGTATGAACTCACCTTGAGTGATGACTTGAAGAGTGGAAGGTCGAAGACGGGGAGTATCAAGTCAAGAACACTTGATGAACACGTGAGAGTTTGGATGATCCTAAGAACGATTTTTGGGTGTTAAGATATGAGTCAATGATCCAAGAGTGTTATGAAATTATGGAATGACACTTGAGTTTAGATGAAATACTTACCAAAAAGTGTTGTAGCAACTCAAGAACACTTGCACAAGGTGGTGGAAAGTAGAGAGAAAGAAGCTTTCTTTAGTGGTGATATGAGAAGTGTGTATGTTTGAAATGAGCAGGTAACTCAAGAAATCCTCCAGGGATTTCCTTATATGGAAGGTTGCTGGAGCAACTTGTGAGCTTGAAGTGATGTGTGCATTGGTTTGTGTGATGTGGATAAGGTGGCAAGTGGGAGGGTGACACATGGAAGCAAGTGGGCACACTTGACCCACTTGTGGGGTAGAATATCCTCTTAATATAAAATAATGATTTTTAATTAATAAATCCTTGAAAAATAATTAAAATAATAGTTCTGGGGGTTAAAAATGATAAAAATATGAATTTGGTGAAAAAAATCCCGTCAAAAACGTCAAAAACGGGTTTAGGAGGCGAAAGTAGTCGAAAACCGGACAATAGGAACCGAACCTGCGAGGTTCGGCTCTTAGGAGCTAGGAACCGAGAGTAGGAGGAAGATCCGAAGATCCGAAGGGGAGGCCGAAGGTCCGAGGTTCGCATGGGGGAGCCGAGTCTCGGTCCTCGCTGCTGATCTTCGCATGGCTGAGCCGAGTCTCGGTCCTCGCTGCTGACACTTTCGGTTCTGACAGGAGGGTTTCTGTTCCTAAGAGGACTTTCTGTTCCTAAGAGGACTTTCGGTTCCTAAGAGGAGTTTCGGCTCCTAAGAGAAGTTTCGGTTCTATAAGGCTGTTTTTCGAGAAATCTTACCGTTTTGCGTAATTTTTGACCAAGTTAAGGGTCGGGATGACCAGGATGACCAGAAAAAGTTTGAGAGAGATTTTGGGAGAGATTTGGGAGAGATTTCACATACTTGGAGAGATTTCACATCTTGGAGAGATTTGGGAGAGATTTCACATACTTGGAGAGATTTCACATACTGGGAGAGATTTCACATTTTTGGAGAGATTTGGGAGAGATTTCACATACTTGGAGAGATTTCACATTCTTGGAGAGATTTGGGAGAGATTTCACATACTTGGAGAGATTTGGGAGAGATTTCACATACTTGGAGAGATTTAGGAGAGATTTCACATACTTGGAGAGATTTGGGAGAGATTTAACCTTAGCCATTATTATCGCATAATCTCGCAAATGCAAGGTTCGTGAACCCCGTTACGCTTCGTTAATGATCGTTTTAAGTCCCCGAAAGGGTCCTTAGCCGTGTTTTGATGCGTTTAACCCCCTTTTATGGTTTTTACATTGTTAACACTTAGATTCTTCAAGACACTTGAATTTTTGACATATAATTGCACAATTTTTACAGAGAATAACTCCTAACATACAAGTATTAGTTAAGTTTGACCGGTTTGACTTGTTGACTTTGACTTTGACTTTGACTTGAATTTGACGGTTGTCACAACATGTTCTCATAGTGTACACCACTAAATCTTTTCCTAAAGTTGGCTACAATATGCCTTGCACATTGCCTATGTTCAGCAATAGGAAGCACTTCCTTGACAGCCTCTAACAACCCCTACATAATAATAGTCATATTTTAAACATCATGTAACTTAATTGTGAAATATATAAAAGTTATAAGTATATGACATACCTTGTGTTGATCCGACATCAATGATATACCAAAACCATCCTCTAGATGAAGGTCATCTTTTAGATTTTCCAAGAACCATTTCCAATTTACTTTGTTTTCTACACATACAACTGCTCATGCAATTGGGAATATGTGATTATTAGCATCCCTTCCTACAACAACAATTAGCTCTCCTGAACATAAACCCTTTAAGAAACACTCATCCAAATTTATTATTCTTCTGCAGCTCCCTCTCCACCCTTTCTTTAGGCTATCAAAACAAATGTAAAACTTGCTAAAATAAGTCTTACCATTTGGCATAGCATTGACATCCATTTTGACTGTTGATCAAGGATTTGATCTTCTTATCTCCTCACCATATGACCATAGCTTTGCATAGTGATCCACTAATGTTCCCTCAATCAACTCAATTGCATACTTCTTAGCTCTTCTACACTGTCCCATACTTACATCTATCCCAAATTTCCCTTTAACCTCATCCCTAAGGAGCCTAACACTAACTTTTTGTTTCTATAAGAATTGGGTGGTGTAATGGGTACCTATCCAAGCATAGTTGACAATTGAACCTAATTTGAAGTTTCTTGCACATTTATGCTCATTTATGAGACTCTTAATTTGGAAATATTTTTCCTCACTCATCTAAGATGCCCACAATCTAAACTTGCAAGCACCAAAACAACATTTCACTAAAAGTCTCATGCTATCATTTTTCTTGTAGCATAACTGATAACCATTTGCAACAGCATATTTACACAGCATGTGTTTCAGTTGTTTAGGATTCACAAATCTCATACCTAACACATGCTTCTGTTTTTTCCAATGAACATTGTCATTATAAATAGCTTGCTCATTAGATATTACTTCATCCTCGACTACATGCTCATATAGCTCTTCACGAGGAGGACTGTCAGGGGTAACTTGGTCCTTTGGGCACAGTTTGCTCAAAAACTCATCATCTTTTGTCCTATTCATAGGAATACATTCATCCGGTTCATTGTCAACTTCCAAGTCAATGTCATCATCTTCCTTACCTTGCCAATCCTCCCTACTACCTTGTAGATCCTCCCTATCACCTTGACCATTCTCAACTTCAATGTTAAAGTCATCACCTTCCCCATCTTGCAACTCTTCCCTAGTGCCTTGCAAATCCTCCATAACACCTTGCCAACTATGACCCAACATATCCTCAATTTCAATTCCATCATCCATATCTATACCACCTTGCACTTATTCACCAACTTTAATTTTATCAGACAATTCGTCTAATGAACTGCATATTTCACCTTGCTCCTCAAGGATCCATTGATGTACATTAACACCAAGATGATCCATGTACACATTAATAGCACTACCAAAAGCATATCCTACTTCGATAAAGTCCATATAGTCTATATCAGTAGCTATTACCCTCAATCCATCAGGGAACTCCACATCGGGCATGCAAAAGTAAACACTGACGCATACCTCATTAGCGAATCTTTGAATGAACAACACAAACTCGTTCTTGTCCATTCCAGCAAAATCGACATCATCGAACCTTTGTTCTGCACCATCTGAGTAACAAATAGCAGGGTACCTCGTAAACATTCCAGCAAAATGGAGATCTATCTTCATGTAGATAGCCATAGGATCGATTATGTTGGCCGATTTCAGGGAGGAAGAGTTTAAGAAACGGATTCGTGTCAATCACGGTTTGAAAAAAGAATACGAATGCAAATGGTAGCAGAATAAATGAAAGGGACAGTTGAGAGGGTTTAAACGGATATAAGTTTCATTTAGTGACATAACACGTGGCAATGATCTGACATATTTAATCTACTTGGCATTGAGGTGGAATAAAAAAACGTCCTAGTCGGATGGGTGTGACCGGTTGCACCCTTCAAATCTAGAAATGTGACCTTTTAAACCATAAAATGACAAGTATAAGCCCTTTAAAAGCAAAAAACAGTCACGAGGGACCATTTAAACCAATATACGAAAGATAGTTGGGCCAGAGTGACAATAACCCTTTTTAAACTAGTTTTTTATTCGATTAAAAAACATTACATAATTTTAAAAAGCAACTAAAATAAAATAGAAAAAAACATAAAAATGCAAGCATAAACAACTTAAACTAGTTTCTAAACCCCAACTTTTTTAATTATTCCATTTTGGGGAATCCTTAAATTTTAGCCAAGATTTGAGGTGTTTAAACGGTCTGTGTTTAATGTCTTCATATTGATGCATGGTCATAGCAACCGGATCGATATCGTCTTCATGTACGTTGTTTATAACAAAGTTATAAACTCCGTCGAACTCTCGACATTTTACCCTCATATCGCGAAACTTCGAACATATTGCATCAAGATTACGACTTCGACAACCCATTAAATCATGGAAAACGTTTTCAACTTTTACCCAAAACTCACTAGATGTTCGACTATCTGAGTATTCCGAAACCGACACCCATGCTAGTACTAAGTTATCTTCTTCCTCTTCTGACCAATTCATCATTTTGGGAGCCATTGTTTTTGAAAGATCAAGCAACAGAAGTGTGTGATTGTGAATAAAAAGAGAGAAAAATTGTGTAAAATATAAGGAATTGTGTTGTGATATTTATAAAAAAGTTTGTAGGTAAATTTTTTTAAAAAAAGAAAGATATTGAGTAAATGCCTACTAGCAGTTACACATGGACGAATTTTGATTGGACATTTTAATCCGTGTTGTTGAGCATGATGGGCCACGAGCACAACGAACCACGAAGGTCCGGGCTAGTGTGCACGAGCCACGGTCGTGGCCACCTAGACCACGAAACCCTTTGTGGTATACATACCGGAAGGCCTCATAGGGTTATTTTTAATTATGCGTGAAAAAGTTTTGACTTTTATGATATTTGCCTTGGAAAAAAAACATATAGGTTTATATTTTCCGAAAAATTTCGAATATTTTTAAATATCAACATATTTTATATATAGTTGAATCTAGTTTTTAAATATCATATAGAAACTTTTAAAATATCATATTTATTTAAATTATTGTTTTTAATATTTTATAATTATTTTATCAATTAATTATTATAATTTTATTTAAGTTTAAGTTTAAAATATCATTTATATCTTTTAGTTTTTAAAATATAGAATTTATCGAAATTATTATTTTAATCGATATTTTATTTACTTTACTGTTTATACTCTTATACATGCCCCACCCATCAATACTTCTAGCTTCTTAAATTGGGCGTTGGTTAGCCTGGACTTTGGTTTTGTTATAATAACTATCGTGATGCAAGAAGCTGTTTTAATCAACTCTCCCCTAGCCATGCATATATATATATATATATATATATATATATATATATATATATATATATATATATATATATATATATATATATATATATATATATATATATATATATATATATATATATATTTTTTTTTTTTTTTTTTTTTTCATGTTTAAGCCTTGAAAATCTTGCATATAAACACCCTTAGGGCCTGCCGAATGCAACCTATGAGTTACGGGAATTAAGTGAACTAAAATACCCCCCCCCCCCCCCCCCCCCAAAGGCTAAAGCTACATGCAACCATTAGCAATCTGCAATCTAACAAGAACTAGTAAAGAACTCGCGGCTACGCCGTTTTTGGGGTAATATGGAAAAAATCGGCCAACTTTAAAAAATATGTGCTGAAATTGTAAATCACCATAAATAGGGGAGAAAGTCGACAACCCCTAAAATTAGATGTCAAAAGTGTACAACGAAAAGAAGGGACATTGGTGGAGAAAATCCAAAAATGTTGTGGCAATTATGTTAAAGTTGTCAAAGTTGGGAAAATATGGTGGCAATATTTTAAAGGAAGTTTTCTGTGTTTTTTATGTCAAAATGTAAAAGTTTTGACTACAAAGACGAAAAGTGTCAAATTCATTAAAGATTTGTGGCAAAAACACCAAAATGTAAAACCTTTGACTGCAAGGACTAAAGGTGTCAAAGCCATTAAAGATTTGTGGCAAAAACCTTAAGGCAGAAAAACTTAATTAAAAGGCAAAAATGTAAAATTTTTGACTTTAGGGACTAAAAGTGTCAAATTCAGTAAACTTTTGTGGCAAAAACCTAAAGCCTAAAAAGGTACTATTCCTAAGCTCCTTTGGATTTAATATATATATATATATATATATATATATATATATATATATATATATATATATATATATATATATATATATATATATATAATGCTTGTGTAATACAGTTAATAAAAGCCAAGAGTGAGTTTACAACAGAAAAAGAAAAAACATATGTGGTGGATTAGGGCCGGTCCTAAGGATTCAAATGTCCAGGACGAGATGCAAAAAAAAGGCCCTTAGGCCATAACGTGTAACGAATTAAATTATATAAATTGAAGGTTTTTTTTTTTTTTTAACAACGATAAGTTTTAGAAATATGTTTTTCTCATGTGAAAGTCTAAATCAGAAGTTGTTTAGAGCAACAAACTTATCTTCAAATCATATAAGGATATTTTATCAAACACTTTGTGAACAACAAAAAGTTACGACTTATACTCAAAGTGAAAAGGGCATAAGTTTCAGAAATCTACTTTTCTCATGGGGCAAATGCTATAAAAGCCTTTAAATTTTCTAAAAATTATCGGTTTTACCCTTTGCTGTTTCTTGGATTCATTAAAGCTTGAGATTTTCTTTAATGAGTTCAGTTATTGCATTTATCAGGTTTTACTTATTTTTGGCTGTTACCCTCATTTGAAACAATTCGACATCAAGCAGAGGCAAAATCTATGACTGCATCAAAAGGCAGCAAAATCACAAATTTACAAAAGAAAAACAAAATGGTTTGCTAATGCTAGGAAACTGTGATGACAAGATATTGTATCATTCAAGCATTTTGGGTACTCCGTACTTCATCACTTGGAAAGAAAATGAGTTACATTGTAATTTTGGATGTAAGATTGGTTACGTTTAAGCCTCAAACCTTTACCTGTACATGAAGTGATCCAAGACAAACACTATTAACCTAAAATTTGCAGCAATCCAAATTTATTTACTGATTAGGGAAACATCCAAAAATTACTTAACCCCAAACCAACAAATTAATCATCGGAATAACATTACGATTCACCACAAAATTAAAATTGATTCAACCAAAAACCATTAGAAATACGTCTCATAGCCTAAGAGGAAAGAATTGGTAATAATAATCAAATCGACAGAGATCATATTTAGGTTAAATTTGATACAATATCTAACAGTAAAGAAGATCAATCGAAGCATCTAGTTTTTGTACTTAGACGACACTGATAACGAAACTGCTAGAGATACAAAATACTATGATATTGTTATCTCGATTGAACCGAGAACGATGGTATCTGGAATCGGAATCACGACCCTCGCGACGAGATCAGGAGTTTGAAACGCCGAAGTGTATAACATATAAAAAAATGGGCCCCTAAAATTTTTGGACCCTGTTCCACTGCCCATCTTGCCCCTGCCCTACACCGGTCATGAGCGGATGCTTCTTGGTGAACAGGTACTCTACATGCCTGTTTAATTATTTATTATAACTAAATTAGAGTGCTAAAGTACATGTGTATTAAGTATATATACATACGTTTATGGTTTGCGATGGAAGTGTGTATCGGTGGAATTCAATGTGTTAGTATTCAGATGATACTAAAAGAACTTATGTGGCATTACTGGAATGTAAGCATCGAGTCATATGGTTTCCCATTGAGCAGAACATTGTTTCCCTAGTGCCTTGCAAATCCTCCATAACACCTTGCCAACTATGACCCAACATATCCTCAATTTCAATTCCATCATCCATATCTATACCACCTTGCACTTATTCACCAACTTTAATTTTATCAGACAATTCGTCTAATGAACTGCATATTTCACCTTGCTCCTCAAGGATCCATTGATGTACATTAACACCAAGATGATCCATGTACACATTAATAGCACTACCAAAAGCATATCCTACTTCGATAAAGTCCATATAGTCTATATCAGTAGCTATTACCCTCAATCCATCAGGGAACTCCACATCGGGCATGCAAAAGTAAACACTGACGCATACCTCATTAGCGAATCTTTGAATGAACAACACAAACTCGTTCTTGTCCATTCCAGCAAAATCGACATCATCGAACCTTTGTTCTGCACCATCTGAGTAACAAATAGCAGGGTACCTCGTAAACATTCCAGCAAAATGGAGATCTATCTTCATGTAGATAGCCATAGGATCGATTATGTTGGCCGATTTCAGGGAGGAAGAGTTTAAGAAACGGATTCGTGTCAATCACGGTTTGAAAAAAGAATACGAATGCAAATGGTAGCAGAATAAATGAAAGGGACAGTTGAGAGGGTTTAAACGGATATAAGTTTCATTTAGTGACATAACACGTGGCAATGATCTGACATATTTAATCTACTTGGCATTGAGGTGGAATAAAAAAACGTCCTAGTCGGATGGGTGTGACCGGTTGCACCCTTCAAATCTAGAAATGTGACCTTTTAAACCATAAAATGACAAGTATAAGCCCTTTAAAAGCAAAAAACAGTCACGAGGGACCATTTAAACCAATATACGAAAGATAGTTGGGCCAGAGTGACAATAACCCTTTTTAAACTAGTTTTTTATTCGATTAAAAAACATTACATAATTTTAAAAAGCAACTAAAATAAAATAGAAAAAAACATAAAAATGCAAGCATAAACAACTTAAACTAGTTTCTAAACCCCAACTTTTTTAATTATTCCATTTTGGGGAATCCTTAAATTTTAGCCAAGATTTGAGGTGTTTAAACGGTCTGTGTTTAATGTCTTCATATTGATGCATGGTCATAGCAACCGGATCGATATCGTCTTCATGTACGTTGTTTATAACAAAGTTATAAACTCCGTCGAACTCTCGACATTTTACCCTCATATCGCGAAACTTCGAACATATTGCATCAAGATTACGACTTCGACAACCCATTAAATCATGGAAAACGTTTTCAACTTTTACCCAAAACTCACTAGATGTTCGACTATCTGAGTATTCCGAAACCGACACCCATGCTAGTACTAAGTTATCTTCTTCCTCTTCTGACCAATTCATCATTTTGGGAGCCATTGTTTTTGAAAGATCAAGCAACAGAAGTGTGTGATTGTGAATAAAAAGAGAGAAAAATTGTGTAAAATATAAGGAATTGTGTTGTGATATTTATAAAAAAGTTTGTAGGTAAATTTTTTTAAAAAAAGAAAGATATTGAGTAAATGCCTACTAGCAGTTACACATGGACGAATTTTGATTGGACATTTTAATCCGTGTTGTTGAGCATGATGGGCCACGAGCACAACGAACCACGAAGGTCCGGGCTAGTGTGCACGAGCCACGGTCGTGGCCACCTAGACCACGAAACCCTTTGTGGTATACATACCGGAAGGCCTCATAGGGTTATTTTTAATTATGCGTGAAAAAGTTTTGACTTTTATGATATTTGCCTTGGAAAAAAAACATATAGGTTTATATTTTCCGAAAAATTTCGAATATTTTTAAATATCAACATATTTTATATATAGTTGAATCTAGTTTTTAAATATCATATAGAAACTTTTAAAATATCATATTTATTTAAATTATTGTTTTTAATATTTTATAATTATTTTATCAATTAATTATTATAATTTTATTTAAGTTTAAGTTTAAAATATCATTTATATCTTTTAGTTTTTAAAATATAGAATTTATCGAAATTATTATTTTAATCGATATTTTATTTACTTTACTGTTTATACTCTTATACATGCCCCACCCATCAATACTTCTAGCTTCTTAAATTGGGCGTTGGTTAGCCTGGACTTTGGTTTTGTTATAATAACTATCGTGATGCAAGAAGCTGTTTTAATCAACTCTCCCCTAGCCATGCATATATATATATATATATATATATATATATATATATATATATATATATATATATATATTTTTTTTTTTTTTTTTTTTTTTTTTTTTTTTTTCATGTTTAAGCCTTGAAAATCTTGCATATAAACACCCTTAGGGCCTGCCGAATGCAACCTATGAGTTACGGGAATTAAGTGAACTAAAATACCCCCCCCCCCCCCCCCCCCAAAGGCTAAAGCTACATGCAACCATTAGCAATCTGCAATCTAACAAGAACTAGTAAAGAACTCGCGGCTACGCCGTTTTTGGGGTAATATGGAAAAAATCGGCCAACTTTAAAAAATATGTGCTGAAATTGTAAATCACCATAAATAGGGGAGAAAGTCGACAACCCCTAAAATTAGATGTCAAAAGTGTACAACGAAAAGAAGGGACATTGGTGGAGAAAATCCAAAAATGTTGTGGCAATTATGTTAAAGTTGTCAAAGTTGGGAAAATATGGTGGCAATATTTTAAAGGAAGTTTTCTGTGTTTTTTATGTCAAAATGTAAAAGTTTTGACTACAAAGACGAAAAGTGTCAAATTCATTAAAGATTTGTGGCAAAAACACCAAAATGTAAAACCTTTGACTGCAAGGACTAAAGGTGTCAAAGCCATTAAAGATTTGTGGCAAAAACCTTAAGGCAGAAAAACTTAATTAAAAGGCAAAAATGTAAAATTTTTGACTTTAGGGACTAAAAGTGTCAAATTCAGTAAACTTTTGTGGCAAAAACCTAAAGCCTAAAAAGGTACTATTCCTAAGCTCCTTTGGATTTAATATATATATATATATATATATATATATATATATATATATATATATATATATATATATATATATATATATATATATAATGCTTGTGTAATACAGTTAATAAAAGCCAAGAGTGAGTTTACAACAGAAAAAGAAAAAACATATGTGGTGGATTAGGGCCGGTCCTAAGGATTCAAATGTCCAGGACGAGATGCAAAAAAAAGGCCCTTAGGCCATAACGTGTAACGAATTAAATTATATAAATTGAAGGTTTTTTTTTTTTTTTAACAACGATAAGTTTTAGAAATATGTTTTTCTCATGTGAAAGTCTAAATCAGAAGTTGTTTAGAGCAACAAACTTATCTTCAAATCATATAAGGATATTTTATCAAACACTTTGTGAACAACAAAAAGTTACGACTTATACTCAAAGTGAAAAGGGCATAAGTTTCAGAAATCTACTTTTCTCATGGGGCAAATGCTATAAAAGCCTTTAAATTTTCTAAAAATTATCGGTTTTACCCTTTGCTGTTTCTTGGATTCATTAAAGCTTGAGATTTTCTTTAATGAGTTCAGTTATTGCATTTATCAGGTTTTACTTATTTTTGGCTGTTACCCTCATTTGAAACAATTCGACATCAAGCAGAGGCAAAATCTATGACTGCATCAAAAGGCAGCAAAATCACAAATTTACAAAAGAAAAACAAAATGGTTTGCTAATGCTAGGAAACTGTGATGACAAGATATTGTATCATTCAAGCATTTTGGGTACTCCGTACTTCATCACTTGGAAAGAAAATGAGTTACATTGTAATTTTGGATGTAAGATTGGTTACGTTTAAGCCTCAAACCTTTACCTGTACATGAAGTGATCCAAGACAAACACTATTAACCTAAAATTTGCAGCAATCCAAATTTATTTACTGATTAGGGAAACATCCAAAAATTACTTAACCCCAAACCAACAAATTAATCATCGGAATAACATTACGATTCACCACAAAATTAAAATTGATTCAACCAAAAACCATTAGAAATACGTCTCATAGCCTAAGAGGAAAGAATTGGTAATAATAATCAAATCGACAGAGATCATATTTAGGTTAAATTTGATACAATATCTAACAGTAAAGAAGATCAATCGAAGCATCTAGTTTTTGTACTTAGACGACACTGATAACGAAACTGCTAGAGATACAAAATACTATGATATTGTTATCTCGATTGAACCGAGAACGATGGTATCTGGAATCGGAATCACGACCCTCGCGACGAGATCAGGAGTTTGAAACGCCGAAGTGTATAACATATAAAAAAATGGGCCCCTAAAATTTTTGGACCCTGTTCCACTGCCCATCTTGCCCCTGCCCTACACCGGTCATGAGCGGATGCTTCTTGGTGAACAGGTACTCTACATGCCTGTTTAATTATTTATTATAACTAAATTAGAGTGCTAAAGTACATGTGTATTAAGTATATATACATACGTTTATGGTTTGCGATGGAAGTGTGTATCGGTGGAATTCAATGTGTTAGTATTCAGATGATACTAAAAGAACTTATGTGGCATTACTGGAATGTAAGCATCGAGTCATATGGTTTCCCATTGAGCAGAACATTGTTTCCAATCGAAGAATGAGTTGATCATTGAAGGTCTTGAAACAAATGTGTTGTGCCAGTTATTGGTTTAAAATTTAAATTAAACAAAATATATAAGTCATTGTCATCAAGAAGTGATAGTAGATAAAGTTTATTCACTCAAATAATTAAATATTATATATCTAGCCACTTTACTTAAAAAGCTTATTTGTCAAAATTTCTCATTTTTATATTTGAAATATTACTTTTAGCAAGCCATATTTGAAAAGTTTTGACTAATTTTAAGCATAAACGTAAAAAAAAAAAAAAGAAGCTATAATTAAAATCAAATGTACTTTAGTGATAATAATAATAATAATTGAAAAAGAAAATCAAATCAAGGGGTACAATAAGTAATAAGCGGATGCAAGTATGTAAAATTAAATACAAGCATATAGAAAAACTTGATTTGATGGAAGAAAAATTAAATATTCTCCTACTTTTTGTTCCTACATATCCTCCTACCCAATAAAATGATGACATGTGTAACATTTAATGAAATTTAATGATATTTTAGGATACAAATATGACACATGTCATCATTTAAATGGATAGGAGGATTGGTAGTATCAAAAGATAGGAGGATATTTAATTTCTCTTGATGGAATCACAATTGATTTAATTGATCTTATGGGAGATAAAACTAGTAATGAATGATACAAATTAGGTTTTTTGGTAAGAGACAATGAGATGTCTTGTAAGACCATCCACGGCTCATTTCAACTTATTTTGCAATGCTACCTGTATCACATTTGATGCCACGTGAAGTTAAATCTTGCTATATTTGCGAGCCTTGCAAAGAAATAATGCCCCGCATTTAATAACATGTAATCACTTTACCTGTTTTAATGATTCCCCACACAATAGTTGTAAATTGTAATATGATGCGTAGTAGGCATTTTTTTTTTTTTTTTTTGCAGTGACTTGAAAGAAGATCGGTGTGGGTTCTCTAATAATCAATTCTTGCATTACATAACTCCATTCAATTTGAAAGAGATGGTTTCTTCTTGCTTAAAGAATGACAACCTAAACCATCTCCAACCATAACACCATTTTTCCATTTTTTGTATGATTAATCCCCAACCTTACTATATTTTTAGAGTAATCTATTCATTACTCCTTTTGTTGGTGTTGGATTGGAGCATTTTGACTCGATTTATGATGTTAACACTACGGATGAAGTTGGGTTGGAAATCCCTTAAGGTTGCTTTTGTACCAAAGAATATGATTTGATGATACATAACTAAACAAGCTTTTATGACTATTTTCGATGATGAAAATAAAAGGGACATATTCAGAAGATCTAGAGTGTGCCTTATATTTAGTCTTAGTCCTAGTTTGAGTCCAAATCAACTCAGAAACAATACGACATGTCATATCATGTTTTGCTTAAAAACGAAGCTAATCTTCTTCCACAACCCAACCCTAATCAAAACACCATAACAAAGAACCACTCATTTCGAGAAGCACAATCTACATTGCATAATGGAACATTATCAAAAATAAGAACAAGTAGATTGACAATCTAAAAGTCACCTAATGATTTAATAATAAGAAGGCTACACATACCCAATCCCAACACACAACTTGATATTCATATACTACTAAATTACTACATTGCCATTGCCATTGCCATCGCCATCGCCAAACATAAATATTTTGGGCGCCATCATCATCTGGTCCTAATGCTTAATAAGCGCCATCTAAGCAAAATCCATTTCATTTCATTTCCCAACCTACAAACTACAACTTCTTCTGCAAATAAACAAATCACAAAATCGTTAGTTACATCAACACCTTTCTCAGTCATAAAATTATTAACATCTCCCTATTGAAGTTTCTCCCATGATAGATATGTGGGGCTAAATACAAACCAATAACAACACAATGTTTGTTTATTAATTATTACCACATTGTATTTTCAGCTTTTTCTTTCTTATTTAGGCATTGTAGTTTAAAAAATCTACCCAATAACAGCACTGAAAATTGCTGTGTGTATTTAGATAACATTGCTATAGCTGGATATAATTTTCATACTACAATGTTGTAATAGGAAGAAATTAAAATAGCATGCTATATATAAATAACAAATTCATAAATCTACATTGCTATTTCTTGCATTTAACCGTACAAATTCATAATTATTACTTCCTACTGACTTCACAATACTAACTGCATCAACAATTATCTAATACATCTTAAATTCTACTAATTAACCTTCTTTCAACCATCTCATTCTCATGAAATATTGTGCAAATAAAAGAACAAAAACCATAAAAAGATAGATAGCTTACCTTTTACAGAAGGGCGCCATTTGGTATGCAAAATCCATGCAAACTTTATGTAGACCACTAGCAAAAAGTCCCTTTGCACCTCGCCGACCCACACAAACAATTTTTCCTACGGGGCCCACCTTTATCAGCCTGTACAATTCCATAGTTAAATGTCAACTCCTGCATAGGAGGAATATGCTTTATCGCATAAAACCCAACATGAAAATACGATTCATCTTGATTTTCACGAATAACAGGTTGCCAATACACATTAGGTGAGCAGCTATGGTTCATAAACCTTCCCACATTCCCCTCATTTTTTGCACTAATAACCAAAGGATATGGAAACTTTGCAGCTTCATCCCTAGGGCTAGTTTCCACAGCATCAAAAGAACGAGTTGCATCAAAAATGTAATTATCATCATAATCGATTCCATTTTCTTCAATCACTACACCTGCATATTCACATATAAAAGCCCCTGAACGAATTGGGTCCCACGACCTAAGTCCCCAACCTCTATCCCTTGTTTTGAACACCTCCAAACGGAGTTTCAAACCTGCTTGTGAAATTCGGTTCCTGCAGTTAGGAGGGCATCTACAAGAACTCCCACACTCATGAATCAATGTGTTGTGACTCAAAAGAACACCAAGAGGAGTGTAGGGTATATACCCTCCATTCTTTTCAATACAAGGGCAGTTATAGCCAGGTTGGCATCCATTCGCGCAGCTGCAGCTTAAAGATTGGGTTGAAGGGAAGGGATTTCGATACTTGAGGCTGCGTGAATACGTGAAATAAGCGGGACCCTTTTCGTTATCCACATCGTTTACAAGAGAAACAGGTACTTTTTCAGCACCAGAAGTAAGGTCAGGGAGAATAACACCAGCCCTTGTAAGACCACCACCATTTCCAACATCTTTCCACTGTTGAATTGATTTCCATAATGTAAATGCTGAAGGTTGTCCTGCAATTCGAACCAATTTGTACTTAAAAACATTGCAACCAGATTTCCCTTTTTCAATCCAAGATTCGTGTATTCTGTATAGTCCATCATAGACATAAACTTTCCCAGTTGTATGTTGATAATCTTTAAGACCACGAATAACTCGTACCTCATTACCCCTGTGTAAGCTTTTTTCAAGAGCAAGGTTACCCCTTATTAGAAGTTGATCACTTTGTGGTTTACCTCTACTCGAGACCCCACCTTGCCCACTGTATATCAACACATCACCATCATCCCCTTCATCTTCATATCCTCCTGCAGAGACTATACTCACAGCTACAGGCTCTTCAGCTCCAGAGAATTTAACACTCATGTAATCTATCCCTGCCATACTTGGAGCATGCAATCCCACCAAACACATTTCAAAACGAAAAAAGAAAATGTCACCAATTTCAACACCAGGTACAGGTCCAACCCTCTTCTTGATATTAGCACGAGCCCCTTTGCTCATACAGATAGTACCTGCCCTTAAGTCTGGACGTTTTGCTGACCCTGTCATGCCTTCTTTTGTGTCATCAAGTTGTGTGATTTTTCTCCTGAGTAGATTATATACCATTAGCACACGATCAGCCAACTCCTTGTCACTGTCGCATTGACGGAAGCTATCAACATCCAACAGATTGAAAGATTCCAACAGATGAGTAACAAAGGAGTCAATGTCAATGTCAGAATTAGACACAGCAATTGTACTCTTGACTTTTTTACGGGTTACTCTTCTTTTGTCATCAACTTCACTGCCAGTTTCCATATCCTTGCCAAAGCTGTTATCATAACCATCACTCTGACTATATCCATCCTCATCTACATACATGCGACTCCTGATGCTCTTTTTTGATGTCCCTATGTCACCATTTTTAACATCTGAACCTGGTGTTCTAAAGGAATTTAAAGGAACTGGTGATGGGATAGTGTAAGGCCTAGGATGAGGTGGTTGTGGTTCACTGCCTTGCTTTTGAGATACGTTTGAGGCAAAGAAGGGGAAGAAGGGTGCAGCACCAGGTGGAAAGGGGCCCGTTGGAGGGACGGATGCGTACTGAGATGAGGGTGGTGCAGAAGGGTCTTGTGGTGATGGGAAAATTGGGACAAGACATCTTAATGGCTTAACAATCAAAATCTTAGTCTTGTCCGCAGGAACAGGAACAGAATCAGAATCGGCTCCGAAAGCTTGTTCCATGGAAATCACAGAGATTCAAAAACTCAAATTTTCACAAAGAGAGAGAGCCACAGTTATCATTACCTGAAAAGAAAAACGTGCATTGCAGATTCATTCCATTAGGGCAACCAAGCTCACAAAATTTTCAATCAACCAAAAATCTGAAACGAGTAAAATGCAGACTTGAACGACAACTTGCAGAAGTAACTATCGTACAGAAACATTCAAATGGACTCGGATACAAAGCATAAATAACATCTAGGTTTCTGTCGATCTCCGGATTTAACACACATTAGAAGAAAACCTCAAATCATTTTAAAACCCTAGACACACAGAGATCAGAGAGCGCATGCAGAAACACATAATTGATAACTGATAATACAGAATTAGAGATACAAAATTAAGAAGAAGGAACGAAGATCTGAGGGGGAAAGACGAAGAAACTAGGGTTTAATAGTGCTATCAAGGACAGAAATGAAACGAAAACATGAGAATAATTTAGAAAAATATTAGATCCATTTTTTCCATCGTCAAAGCATAAATTATCAAAAACGTAGGTGTAAGATGATTAGAATTAAAAATTAAGAATCATGAAATTACCTTCTGGTTTGGAATTTGGGGGAGAGAGGACGAGGGAGTGGTGCAGCAGAAGTTCAAAATGAATCAGGTTTATAGTTTTTCACGTTTTTTTCTCATTTTAACACACCTGCTTTCTTCTGTATCCCTTTACACAAAACATTTCCCTATATAAAGCATCTTTGTCTTTTTTTTAGTAAGGTAATTTTTATTTTATTGTAACAGACGAGACTCGTGTATTACACGGGTTTATTAGGAGGACCAAAAGTAACTGTGTGAGCAAAAAACCATTCACTTAAGTTTTGGTAACCATAAAGACCATGTTAAAAAAAAAATAAGTAATGACTGAGTTTATAACCTATGGTAAACTACATGGACCATTCATGTAATTTGGTATTAATTAATCTATACTGATAAAATTTATTAATATGAATTTACAAATAGAATGTACTCTCTGCATTAATATACATATACATTAATTAATATATTAATGTAAAAAGGAATTCACAAATAAAAAATTATTATATGCATTAATTAATCTATTAATAAAATTAATTAATATGAGATGACATTTAATAGGTGGCATTTGAATAAAAAATAAAAAAACTATAAAAATTACAAGTGAATATTAAATAATTGAAAAAATCTAGAAAATGATAAATATCAAAATGAATGAGAATAAAACATTTGACAAAATCATTCTTATTTATTAGGATAGATGTTTTATTCTAAATGTATTAAAATTTCTAAATACGAGATTAGTTGAAAATTTATTTCTATGATAAAATAATCGATAAGAGGCATGTCTCGTCAATAAATATTTAATAAAAATGTTTCATAAATAAATATTTAAGTTTTATTATATGATACTTAATATAAGTTTTTATCTTATACAACTTTGTATTTGTAGGTTTTAAATTTTATACAAGTTTAACGTCTTCATTAATCTATGCAATCAAATAGTTTTGGTATGAATTATACAATCATGTTTCAAAATGGAACGAGGATTAATGATATTAATTATATTATCATAAATAGCCAAATAAGTATAACTTAAAGTTCATATGAAATCTAAATGGGTTTAATGAGCTCATACAAAAAAGTTTCATAAATTTATCCACTTATACGATAAATGATTTTTAAAATGAATTATGGAACCACGATATCAATGAGAGTATTTACATGTTTTAAACTTTTAATTAGTCATATAAGGTAAATGACATAAAAGTTATTAACATTTTGACATTGTTTTTTTTTTAATAATTAAGTCACTGTTTTTAATTTATTGTAATTTTGACTAATTAACCGGATGGCCTGATTACCTATAAGTCCATCCAGGTCATCGTCTGACATTATCCCCTTCACCATACGAAACCCTTAGCTACACACGACACCTTTTCCCCACATTCGAAACCCTTCCCCACAAACGTCCAGGTGGAAATATGTAACGTCCTGATTTTCAACCAAAACTTTTTATTTTTATTTATTTAAATATATCATCGTATAATTATGCGGAAACATGTTGCGAATACGTGGGTGTACAGTCGGGTCTTGCCTTCTCACGAATCAATGAAGTACCTGAAAAATATTTATATTCAACTGGGTAAAGCACGAAGTTTTGTGAGTTCCCCAAAATATCATATACCACAATACATATACATGCATACAAACAATGGCTCACGACCTTTCGTCGATCCACCAATTGGCTCACGACTTTTCAGCGGTCCACTAATAATATGTGTATCTAGACTTACGACATACTTGTCATTTCGCCGTCAACACTTGGGTCTATAGGCTCCTGACCTATCGTCGTTCCGCCGTCAACCCCTACTCTAACTGTAACGAATACAATAACAGTTGCGCACATAGAGACTACACATCCGGCTCTATTCATACAGGCACCTTAGAGACTATACAATTTACTCTACTAACATTATGCATACAAAGACTATTCTACTAGCTCTTATATTCTAACATACATGGATACATAATGTAATACATAGTATAATGAGATAACTCACTTGGACAATTACTCAGACGATTAACAATTATCTATATAATCCTACTACAATCCAACAGACGGGTAACACGCCTAACAAGTATTAACCTATAATACTATAACTTATTATTCTTTATGACAATCTGGTAATGAAAGCTAGATCTTTCACTAATTCTAATGAATATCGATAGTTCTATCAAATAAGGATCAGTCGGGCAAGAAAGTTGGAAGGCGTGATCATTTCAACATATAGCTTTTCTAAAATCCAACAACCAAGACAATGTGACCATTCTAGACACCTCTCTCGTAAGTAGATCAATCAATATTATGATTGAAATTACTGATAAATCTTATTTACACATTCATAATAACTTACCACCAGGATACATGGCAGCTTCGGTGGCCACTCCAGCCAACTACCAAAGGCGTGTTGCGCCTTGGTATGAAAGCAGCGCATCCTCCATACTAGCCTATATATAGGAGGTTTTCCCTATTTATTTTGTGCACCATTCTCTCTTGAGAATTTCTCTTTCACCCACGAGCATTTTGGTCCATCGTGATTCGACTTCTCATTTTGTAGTTTCAGTAGTATCAATAGTGAAACGTTGGAGGTTTCGGAAAGATAAAATGTAGCACCTGGTTCTTGGTACGTATTCTTTTATTTAATTCTTTAAATGTTTTGTAATTTTGGCCTTGGACTCGGCGAGTTGAAGGACCAACTCGCTGAGTAGAAGCGAGTTGAGACGCGGGGTTTAAGCTGTGGACTCAGCGAGTTGGGTCCCGAACTCGGCGAGTAGGCCCTGTCTGGACAAAAAAACCCTAACCCGAGGGTTTGCACCCTATTTAAACACCTTAACTCGGCCTCCTTCATCCCTTTTACTCCCAGAAGACCCCCATAGCAAACCCTAGCCGTTATTGAAGCAATCTAAGGCATTTGGAGTGATTTTGGTGCTTTGTGACCCAAGGAAGGAAGGAAAAGCTTGAAGGATCAAGAGGAGGCTAGAAGGATTTGATTTTGAGCATCATTTCCAGTCTACAGAAGGTATAAAGTCTATACCTTGCTTGTTCTTTTGTTAGATCCCATTTCATGGAGTTTTAGGGCTTTTCTAAGCCATTTTGGTCACCAACCATGATTGCAAGCATGGTTTGGGGTTGATGTTTCGGATCTATTTCCTTAGAGGGGTTACAAGGCAGAAAGGAGTGGCTTTTGCACTCAAAGAAGGCCCCATGCATTGTAAGAGCTTGTTTTAGGACCTTTTGAGCTCAAAGTCCCATGCAAGCACGTAAAGGTTGTAACTTTACGTGCTAGATCGATTATATAAGCTTGGATCTATCTTTTGATCAAAGGTTGTACATCAGAAATCAAGGATTTAGAGTGTGGACATGACCGACTCGGCGAGTCCGTTCTTGGACTCGGCGAGTCCGAGGCTTTGAGCCCCATATCTGTTAAGGGTCAAGAACCCAGTTAAGTGTGGAAAGGTTTTAGGGAGGTCCCGGGGAGTGACCCAACGTTCTGGACTAAGCCATTGTTCTGGAAGTTCATGGAACTCGGCGAGTGCACGAACGGACTCGGCGAGTCCAAGGCAATCTTCTTAGAACTCGACGAGTTGTTCATCAACTCGACGAGTCGAGGACAGAACTTGTTCATCAGATAAAGGTGGACTCGACGAGTTGTTCACCAACTCGGCGAGTCGGATGAGTTTTTCATGTGAGGTTCATATGAGAGAAGAACTCGTCGAGTTGTCGGCCCAACTCGACGAGTGGAGTCGTGTATAAGGACAAAAAGAAGGATAGGGACTCGACGAGTTGGCGGCCCAACTCGGCGAGCCAGGTCAACTGGAAGTTGACTTTGACTTTGACTTGACTTGATCAGAGGTAAAATGGTCATTTTACCCAAAGTGTAGATATCAGACTCTGATTGTGTGCTTTGTGGGATTTATAGCCGGAGGATTTCCGGAGCAGCAGCAGCAGATAGAGAATTCCCGCACAGATCAGCAGCTGCTATGAGGTGAGTTACCTTCCAGTAGTGGTGGGTCTACGGCCACAATGCCGGCCCACCAGTAGGAGTTGTATGTTGGGTGATCGTCTTTGTGATATCATCTAGGTTTGCTACTACCTGATATGTTATGTGCTAGTATGATATGATGTTATATGCTAGTAGCAGTCAGGGAGATAGTCCCCGGGATTTCCGGTCGATAGGGCCGAAAGGGGTAGTCATACCCAGTCATGTTATACAGATTATGATTATGTGATATATGTTATGTGGTAGTAGTAAGGGGGTGAAATAGTCCCCAGTATCCGGTCGAAAGGACCGAAGGGGAGGCCAGCACCCAGATATGCTAGGTAGTATCCGGTCGAAAGGACCGAAGGGGAGGCCAGCACCCAGATATGCTAGGCAGTATCCGATCGAAAGGACCGAAGGGGAGGCCAGCACCCAGATATGCTAGGCAGTATCCGGTCGAAAGGACCGAAGGGGAGGTCAGCACCCAGATATGCCTGACAGTATCTGTATGTTATGTGATTGTATGGTATGTGGTACGATGGGGGAACTCACTAAGCATCGTGCTTACAGTTTACAGTTTTGTTTCAGGTACCTCTTCAGCGAAGGGGAAGGAGCTGGCGCTGTAGCTGCACATCATACACACACGCATTGGTTTTTTCCGCATGATGAGATGTTCTGGGATTGTACTCTGACATTATTATTATTTTTATGATTTGGTTTTTCAGACACGAGATATAATTTATGAAATGATATGATCGGATGATGTTTTACTACAAATGTTTTACAAATCACTTATTTTAAATGAAATTTTTGGACGTGAAAATTGGGTCGTTACAAGTTGGTATCAGAGTCCTGGTTTGAGGGATTCGGACACACCTTCGGGGGTGTATGGACTCAAATCGAGGGATTAAAAGATTTTTATAAAGAAATGATTTTCTAAAGGCTAAGTAAAGGAGCTTTGAGAAAGAACAAGGTGTGTGATGTGCGCGACCGGCCGAGCTCAAGTAAGTTTTCCCCAGAGTACCCATACAAGTTTATCTTATGTTTTACCAGTTTCAGTAGAACAGCATGCTAGAATAGGACTAAGGATCTAGGAATGATTCCTTATGTGCCTGCTTTATGTGTTTCAGCTTTATGAGAATTGCATGCTAGTATTGAGTAGACAGTAGTAGGATAGCCTGTTTAGGTTATGCCTGATAGTATGAGCTTAGCATGGTATGCTAGTACAGTTTCTTGTTATGAGAATAGATTGCTTGAGTAGTTTCCTTTGTCTGAATGTTGCTTGCTTTGTGCTTTTAGGACTTCTAGTTGTCTTTCACTAATTAGTAAACGAATATGTTAAGTTACATATTGCAAGGACTAAATAATTTAAGAAGGTTGGGTCTAGCTCTATTTCGCAGCTCTTGTTTGAGTCCAACCGTTATAGGGTAGGATCTCTCATTCGAAGAATTATCTAGTCTGAGTCATATGTAATAGTATTCGCGAGCTAGTTAGGGGAAGAAAGCAGGGACTTCTTATACAACTGATGACGGAGAGTGGGTTGGTGGTCACCTAGGGCAAGCCTAGGATGAGATTGGCATGAGATCAGCAGTAGTAGTAGAAGGGACTTGGTGGAGTCGAGGCAGTTCTTGAGGACAGTACGGATAGATGTGGAAGGTAGTATGGGCCCGTACTACTGGAAGCAGAGGATCCGTACTTGAGTTGAGGAAGGCTGAGGCGAGACCAGGAACCTTGCAGTAGATGTGATCCCTCTAGATGTATCAGTATCACTGACAATTGTCGTTATGTATTGCAGAATGGTGGTACTACGTTCGAGGCCAGCAGTTGGCAGTTCGGGAGAGGGATCGGGTTCGGGTTCAGGTTCCGAACCAGTGGATGAGAGGCTATGCGAGTTCATCGCGTCAGAGATCACCAGAGGCATCCTTGAGTCCACCCCCATCATTTTCGGGTCGATCAAGGAAGGGATAGTTGAGCTGATGGAGGACCGCCTCAGGGCGTTCATGAGTGACATGGCGTCTGGCCAGTCAGGATCTTGCACACTGTCCTTTAAGGACTTCAGGGGCAGTGGTGCGCCAGACTTCCATGGGGCGAAGGACCCCATTGCTGCCAGACGATGGATTGCAGACATTGAGTTTGCACAGCTGACCAGCTTCTGCCCTGAGGGGTCGAAGGTACGATTTGCAGCAGGATGTCTGAGGGACCAGGCTAGGGATTGGTGGGAGTCGGTTGGTGACTCTCTGGGAGCCTCGGCTGTTGAGGCTATGACATGGTCAGACTTTGTGACCCGGTTCAGAGCGGAGTTCGCACCTGCAGTGGAGCTCCAGCAGTTAGCCAGGGAATTCTTGGATATGAGGCAAACCACGGAGACTGTGGCGGAGATCACCGCCAAGTTCCGGGAGAGGGCGTTACTGGTGCCCCAGTATGCGGGTGATGAGGACATGAGGAGGACCCGCTATCATGACATGCTACGAGCTGATATTCGGGAGCATGTTAGTTTTTCAGCTTGCCCTACCCTGGATTCCATGATTGCCAGGGCAAGGGAGAGGGAGATTGATCTGGAGCATATCCGGAAGAGGAAGGCAGAGGAGGGGCAGGTTATAGGCGCTTCGGGGAAGAAGCCCAAGGGATCAGATGCTGGGCCGAAAGGCCAACAGAGCCGAGGCCACTGTAGGAAATGCGGCAAGGCACATGAGGGGGTTTGTAGGTTGGGAGCGTTTGGCTGCTACAAGTGCGGCAAGACGGGGCACTTCAGCAGGGATTGTACCGCCCCTGCACCTGTTATTCAGACGTCTGAGTTGCTGTGTTTCCACTGCAACCAGAGGGGCCACAAGAAGGCCAACTGCCCCCAGTTGACAGCAGCAGTGCCAGTGAAGGCGCCAGCTCCAGCGACCCTGCGGATTACAGATGGCCGGAAGGGCAAGGCAGAGGCTCCGGTGGTGAGGAGCCGGGCCTTCCAGTTGACTACCGAGGAGGCACGCGCCGCACCCGATGTGGTGACGGGTATGATTCTTTCCTTCTGACTTATTTATATGATGTTTATGATATTCATATGTGCTCTGTGTATATACGTTTAGGATCGTTCCATGTGAACGGTATCCCAGTACAGGTGTTGTTTGACTCGGGTGCCACCCGATCATTTGTTTCCCTTGCGCTTAGCAAGAGGTTCACTGAGTCTTCGGGCATGTTGGATTGCCCTTTAGAGGTAGAGATTGCCGATGATCGATCGGTACGAGCATCAGCGGTGTTCAGAGATTGCGTCCTGAGGTTATTTGAGGAGCGCTACTTGGTAGACTTGGTTCCCATTCTGTTGCGTGAGAACAAGGTGATTATAGGCATGGATTGGCTCAGCCCTAACGGGGCAGTGATAGATTGCGCACAGCAGCTAGTGCGAGTCAGGACCCCAGGTGGGGGAGAATTAGTCATCCACGGCGAGAGGCCACAGTGTGGACCCACAGTATGTTCAGCAGCGAGAGCTAGGCGCTACCTTCAGCAGGGCTGCGCCGGGTATGTCGCGTATGTTATGGATACCCGGGAGACGGGTAAGGAGACGGTGAGCGAGGTTCCGGTGGTGCGAGACTACGCAGATGTGTTCCCAGAAGAGCTTCCTGGGATACCTCCGGAGCGACAGGTGGAGTTCAGGATCGACCTCGTTCCTGGTGCGGCTCCGATAGCCAAGGCACCATATCGATTGGCTCCTCCCGAGATGCAGGAGTTGTCTACGCAGCTGCAGGAGCTGCTCGACAAGGGATTTATCAGGCCGAGTAGTTCACCTTAGGGAGCCCCGATTCTATTTGTGAAGAAGAAGGACGGGTCGCATCGTATGTGTATAGACTATACGGAGCTGAATAAGGTAACGGTGAAGAACCGTTACCCACTCCCAAGGATTGATGACCTCTTTGACCAGCTACAGGGAGCATCTTGGTTCTCCAAGATTGATTTGCGTTCAGGGTATCATCAGATGAGGGTCAGAGAGGAGGATGTGCAGAAGACGGTGTTTCGGACGCGTTATGGCCACTATGAGTTCGTGGTGATGCCTTTCGGGCTCACCAATGCTCCTGTCGCGTTCATGGACCTCATAAACCGCGTGTGTAGACTGATGTTAGACCGGTCTGTGATAGTGTTTATTGATGATATATTGGTTTACTCCAAGACGCAGGAGGAGCACGAGGAGCATCTGCGAGAGGTTCTAGAGACTTTGAGGAGGGAGAACTTGTATGCCAAGTTCTCCAAGTGTGAGTTCTGGTTACGCGAGGTGCAGTTTCTTGGGCACCTTGTCAACCAGAACGGGATTTCGGTAGATCCGGCCAAAGTGGAGGTCGTGATGAGATGGGAGATTCCGAGGTCTCCATCTGAGATTCGGAGTTTCCTGGGATTAGCTGGCTACTATCGGAGATTCATCCAAGATTTCTCCAAGATAGCCTTACCCCTGACCAGGCTAACGAGGAAGGCCGTGGTCTTTCGTTGGGGGCCTGAGCAGCAGGCCACGTTCGAGACACTGAGACAGAGATTGTGCGAGGCGCCAATCTTAGCCCTGCCAGAGGGCATGGAGGATTTTGTTGTGTACTGCGATGCGTCCATCTTAGGTTTGGGCGCAGTATTGATGCAGAGAGGGCATGTCATCACCTACGCGTCGAGGCAGCTGAAGCCTCACGAGGCGAACTACCCGACGCATGATTTGGAGTTGGGGGCCGTTGTTTTCGCCCTCAAGATTTGGCGTCATTACCTATATGGGGTTCGCTGTACCATTTACACGGACCACAAGAGTTTGAGGTACCTCATGGATCAGCCGAATCTGAACATGAGGCAGCGTAGGTGGATTGATGTGGTAAAGGATTACGACTGCGAGATCCTTTACCATCCGGGGAAGGCCAACGTGGTGGCCGATGCGCTTAGCCGCAAGGCGGCGCCGATCAGGGATATCTGCATGCGAATGACAGTGGTGACTCCGCTATTGGAGCGGATTCGGGAGGCCCAGCAGGAGGCCATAAAGGAGGAACATCGGAAGAGTGAGCGTATAGTGGGTCAGGTTTCTTCCTTCGGCTATGACAGCAGGGGATTATTGACATTCCACCGCAGGGTGTGGGTTCCATACCTCGGAGGCGTGCGCCAGGTCCTGATGGAGGAGGCGCACAAATCCCGATTCTCCATTCATCCCGGGGCGACGAAGATGTATATGGATCTTCGTCTGGACTATTGGTGGCCCTGCATGAAGCGGGATGTGGCATGGTACGTGGAGCGGTGCTTGACCTGCAGGAAGGTCAAGGCCGAGCATCAGAGACCACACGGCAAGATGCAGCCGTTGGATATTCCGCTGTGGAAATGGGAAGACATCACGATGGATTTTATCACCAAGCTTCCCAGGACCGCGCGGGGAGTGGATTCGATCTGGGTCATCGTCGATTGATTGACCAAGAGCGCCTACTTTATCCCGATTCAGGAAAGCATCTCGGCCAAGAATTTGGCCGATATCTATATCAGGGAGGTGGTGGCGCGGCACGGAGTGTCAGTTTCGGTGATTTCGGATAGGGATGTGCGGTTCACTTCCAGGTTTTGGAAGAAATTCCACGACGAGTTGGGTACTCGTCTGCATTTCAGCACCGCCTTTCACCCACAGACGGCTGGCCAGAGCGAGCGGACCATCCAGACTCTGGAGGATATGCTGCGGGCATATGTTTTAGACTTCGGAGGTAGCTGGGATACCTACCTTCCGTTGGCGGAGTTCTCGTATAATAATAGCTATCATGCGAGTATCGACCGTCCTCCCTTCGAGATGTTGTATGGGAGGAGGTGCTGGACCCCGATATGCTGGGGCGAGGTTGGCCAGAGGGTCATGGGGAGCATCGAAGTAGTGCTCAAGACGACAGAGAAGATTCAGCAGGTCCGGAGCAGGCTTCAGACTGCTCAGAGTCGACAGAAAAGTTATGCCGACAAGCGCCGATCAGACCTGGAGTTCCACGTCGGGGATATGGTTCTCCTGAAGGTGTCGCCATGGAAGGGCGTCATCCGATTCAGGAAGCGGGGCAAGTTGGGCCCCAGGTACATTGGGCCCTTCAGGGTTGTAGCCCGGGTGGGCAAGGTGGCGTACCGGTTGGATCTGCCAGCCGAGATCAGACAGATCCACAACACTTTCCACGTCTCTCAGCTGCGGAAGTGCCTGGTGGACGACTCAGCAGTGGTACCCATGGAGGACATTCAGGTTGATGACAGCCTGAATTACATCGAGCGGCCTGTAGCGATCCTTGACCGGAAGTCGAAGGATTTGAGGAACAAGAGAGTGGAACTCGTGAAGGTGCAGTGGCAGCACCGGAAGGGGTCGGAGTGGACTTGGGAGCCGGTGGACGAGATGATGGAGCATTACCCCGAGCTGTTTCAAAACGAGCAGCAGACTTCGAGGACGAAGTCTAAAATAAGTGGGGGAGATTTGTAGCACCTGGTTCTTGGTACGTATTCTTTTATTTAATTCTTTAAATGTTTTGCAATTTTGGCCTTGGACTCGGCGAGTTGAAGGACCAACTCGTCGAGTAGAAGCGAGTTGAGACGCGGGGTTTAAGCTGTGGACTCGGCGAGTTGGGTCCCGGACTCGGCGAGTAGGCCCTGTCTGGACAAAAAACCCTAACCCGAGGGTTTGCACCCTATTTAAACACCTTAACTCGGCCTCCTTCGTCGCTTTTACGCCCAGAAGACCCCCATAGCAAACCCTAGCCGTTATTGAAGCAATCTAAGGCATTTGGAGTGATTTTGGTGCTTTGTGACCCAAGGAAGGAAGGAAAAGCTTGAAGGATCAAGAGGAGGCTAGAAGGATCCGATTTTGAGCATCATTTCCAGTCTACAGAAGGTATAAAGTCTATACCTTGCTTGTTCTTTTGTTAGATCCCATTTCATGGAGTTTTAGGGCTTTTCTAAGCCATTTTGGTCACCAACCATGATTGCAAGCATGGTTTGGGGTTGATGTTTCGGATCTATTTCCTTAGAGGGGTTACAAGGCAGAAAGGAGTGGCTTTTGCACTCAAAGAAGGCCCCATGCATTGTAAGAGCTTGTTTTAGGACCTTTTGAGCTCAAAGTCCCATGCAAGCACGTAAAGGTTGTAACTTTACGTGCTAGATCGATTATATAAGCTTGGATCTATCTTTTGATCAAAGGTTGTACATCAGAAATCAAGGATTTAGAGTGTGGACATGACCGACTCGGCGAGTCCGTTCTTGGACTCGGCGAGTCCGAGGCTTTGAGCCCCATATCTGTTAAGGGTCAAGAACCCAGTTGAGTGCGGAAAGGTTTCAGGGAGGTCCCGGGGAGTGACCCAACGTTCTGGACTAAGCCATTGTTCTGGAAGTTCATGGGACTCGGCGAGTGCACGAACGGACTTGGCGAGTCCAAGGCAATCTTCTTAGAACTCGACGAGTTGTTCATCAACTCGGCGAGTCGAGGACAGAACTTGTTCATCAGATGAAGGTGGACTCGACGAGTTGTTCACCAACTCGGCGAGTCGGATGAGTTTTTCATGTGAGGTTCATATGAGAGAAGAACTCGTCGAGTTGTCGGCCCAACTCGACGAGTGGAGTCGTGTATAAGGACAAAAAGAAGGATAGGGACTCGACGAGTTGGCGGCCCAACTCGGCGAGTCAGGTCAACTGGAAGTTGACTTTGACTTTGACTTGACTTGATCAGGGGTAAAATGGTCATTTTACCCAAAGAGTAGATATCAGACTCTGATTGTGTGCTTTGTGGGATTTATAGCCGGAGGATTTCCGGAGCAGCAGCAGCAGATAGAGAATTCCCGCACAGATCAGCAGCTGCTACGAGGTGAGTTACCTTCCAGTAGTGGTGGGTCTACGGCCACAATGCCGGCCCACCAGTAGGAGTTATATGTTGGGTGATCGTCTTTGTGATATCATCTAGGTTTGTTACTACCTGATATGTTATGTGCTAGTATGATATGATGTTATATGCTAGTAGCAGTCAGGGAGATAGTCCCCGGGATTTCCGGTCGATAGGGCCGAAAGGGGTAGTCATACCCAGTCATGTTATACAGATTATGATTATGTGATATATGTTATGTGGTAGTAGTAAGGGGGTGAAATAGTCCCCAGTATCCGGTCGAAAGGACCGAAGGGGAGGCCAGCACCCAGATATGCTAGGTAGTATCCGGTCGAAAGGACCGAAGGGGAGGCCAGCACCCAGATATGCTAGGCAGTATCCGATCGAAAGGACCGAAGGGGAGGCCAGCACCCAGATATGCTAGGCAGTATCCGGTCGAAAGGACCGAAGGGGAGGTCAGCACCCAGATATGCCTGACAGTATCTGTATGTTATGTGATTGTATGGTATGTGGTACGATGGGGGAACTCACTAAGCTTCGTGCTTACAGTTTACAATTTTGTTTCAGGTACCTCTTCAGCGAAGGGGAAGGAGCTGGCGCGGTAGCGGCACATCATACACACACGCATTGGTTTTTCCGCATTATGAGATGTTCTGGGATTGTACTCTGACATTATTATTATTTTTATGATTTGGTTTTTCAGATACGAGATATAATTTATGAAATGGTATGATCGGATGATGTTTTACTACAAATGTTTTACAAATCACTTATTTTAAATGAAATTTTTGGACGTGAAAATTGGGTCGTTACATAAAAAGTAAGCGACGAAGTTCTGCTCGCAGATATTTGGAGTATGCCAATCAGGTAAGTTACACTTTTCACTTTAGTATAACTGACATGAAGAATATCCGTTGTCGTTATTATGAACATGTGTATTAGATTAATCATTAATCCTAGTTATTATATTGATTGATCTACTTATGGGTGCGATGTCTAGGATAGACATGTTGGTGAAGGTTGTTGGATTTCAGAAAAGTTATATGCTGAAACGATCTTGCCTTCCGACTGTATTGACTGGTTAATCCTTATTTGATAGTCATTCAGTGTTATTGGAATTAGTGAAGTATCTAGATTTTGTTATCTAAGTTATATATATATATATATATATATATATATATATATATATATATATTAGTTATAATATTATAGGTTAATACGTGGTTGGTGTTAGGTGCATTTCATGCACTCATTTTGTAGCTTTATTTCATAAAAATGCATTGCATACAGGTTTAAACTCATGCATTTTGCATGTTTTTCGGGATTTATCATAAGGCCATTTCATTCACACACTTTTGTAATATTTCAGGGACTTTTTGAGGTAAGATCTTGCTAGAGGAGGTAAATAAGAGATGTAGACAAAATTTCAGGACTTGCGGAGCACCAGGGGTGAAGATATTGAAGAATTGAAGATTTTAGCAATGCAGTGATTTACACGGCCGTGTAAACTATAGCCTTGAGTTTACACGGGCCGTGTAAACGAAGATACTTAAGGATCGCACTTTGAAGGCCCAACCAATTGAAGCAATGTACTTTATTAATTACATGGGCCGTGTAAACGACAGTGTTAATTTACATGGGCCGTGTAAACGTGGTCGTGGGTTAAAAAGTAGTTTTTCATTTTTCTTAAAAGGGTGCAACCGGTTTCATTTTCTTTCTGTCGGTTTTGGGAGCTTTGGGGGTGATTTTCTGGAAGATTTTGGAGTCAATTAACACTTGAAAACATTTAGATTTCGTTTGGATTTCATTTTGTAAGACTTTAACTTCATTTTCTAGATTTGTGTTTCAATTCTAGTCATGTGTGGCTAGAACCCTAGATTCTCCAACTTTATGTCTTGACATTTGGGTGTGATTTCAATCATATGACTTGGTGTTTGTTTCTAAATTCAATCTAGTGAATTTGATTTCGTTTCAATTGAATGTTTGATTTAATTATGATTCTTATTGGCCATTCGAATTGGAATTAGGTCATTCAAGTTATCTAATTGCAAAATTCGTAATTGTTTTGTGAATTGGATTAAGTAACAAGCACTAAACTGATTTCCATTGAATGAATTTAGTGTAAATCTTATTCACACACTCTTACATTCCCGAGCTTGTGATGAGTATTGAGTGTTGTTGGGAACATTCACATAAAGTTTAATGCAATCTTTCAACCTAACTATAAGAGCTTGTTTAGATTAGATGTGTAAGGTTAGAGTTAATCAAAGAGCTTATTTTGATTAATCAATGTGGTGAATGAGAAATACTAGAGCTTGTTAGCATTTCCACGTACCAACTTAGATAGAATTGAACAAATATCATTTCATCCTTGGAATCACATTGCTAATTTGTCTTGCATGGAGTTGGAGTACTTACAAATCTTGAATTTATTTTATTTAATCAATTGCTTACTTATTACTTCAGTCTTTTTGTTTGAATCAATGCATATAAATCCCGCTCTTTTGTGATCACATTTGTACCTTACGCAAAAAGGTATAATCATTTGTCTCGTGTCTCCGTGGATCGACCCTGCTTACCATGTATTACATTTTTAGTGCAAAGTAACAGTGTTCGTGGAGTCATTGTGTACCCCTTTATTTGTTGGGTCTGACAAGCTCAACAGTTGGCGATCCTGTTCGCCAGTTGGAAAGTTGTTAGTCGTCTGAGAAATTGTCTAGCTGAGTTATCTCACTATATTGTATATTACAATATATATCCTATGCATGTTAGGATTTAAATATGTTGTAGTATTATGTTAAGCAAATAGAATAACTTAGTAGATTGTATTCTATCATTAGACTCTTCGTTTCTTTATTATATCATTTTGTGAGTTGAGGGTGGAGCAACTTTGTACTGAAGGCCAAGATACTCGAGGCAGACCAACTTTACACTGAAGGCCAAAGGGGCATACCAACTTTATGTTGAAGGCCAAATGGGCAGACCATCCTTAGGCTGAAGGCCATTATTTGCATACGTGGACTTGAATAATCTTATATATAATTGGTTGTTAGTTTATATTGTTTTGTTATATGTATATATGAGGAGTTGACGGCGGAACGATGATAGGATATGAGTCTAGAGACTCGTGTTGACGACGGAACAACGATATGCCGTGAGTCCAGATACACATGTTATTGGTAGGACGACAAAAGGTCATGACCCACTGTTTGTATGCATCGTATATGTATTGTGATATATGGTATCTTGAGAAACTCACTAAGCTTTGACTTATAATTGTTGATTAACTGTTTTGCAGATACTCTTCATATTGTAGGAATGGAAAGACTTGACTGTACACGCACATCGGTATCATGTTAAAGATTCCCGCATGTTCTATTTATACTATGATTTCAATAGCTTGACTACCTCTGTGTTATTTTTCTCGTTTCGACTATCATTGTGTTATTTTGTTGTTCCGACCACCCTTGCATTGTTTTTTCGGTCATATTATAATCATGTTATTTTTTCGTTCAGACTATCAATGTGTTATTTTTTCATTTCGACTATCTTTATGTTTTTTTTCCGACTATATATGTGTTATTTTTTCGTTTGGACTATCCTTGTGTTATTTTTTTCATTCAGACTATCCATATGTTATTTTTATTTCGTTCAGACTATCTAGTGTTATTATTTTGTTTTGATTTTAATAACCCTTAAATAAAATTCACACACAAACATACATATAATTGTTCATAATTTTTTTAAACAAAAATAAAAAAATAACACATGATTAGTCCGAACGAAAAAATAATATATGGTTAATCTGAACGAAAAAACTAACACAATGATAGTCACGAAAAAATAACACATGGATAGATGGGACGGTAAAATAACACAAAGATAGTCTGAAAAACTATATATAAAAGATGTTTTCAAAATCACAAATAATTAAAAACAAAATGACATAATTAATTAACATAATAATAATAATAATAATAATAATAATAATAATATTAAAGGAAAACAACATAAGAAACAAAATTAAAAATTTGATTTATGTCAAATTAAAAGGATATGCAAAACAGCACCATTTATAAAACCTTTATAAAATATGAGACCGAAAGAATTATATAATTGTTATATTATGTACTATGGATGAACTCTTAATGATAGTAATAATTGATGGACTTTTTCTCACATAATGGTGATTTAAATGGAAATAAGAAACAAATCCGTATTTTGTTATCCATTTGTATGCAAGCATCTTAATGGGAGTTGCGTGGTCATTATGCATTATGAAGAGATTGTCGAAACCTGAATTTTTTTTTTCAAAAATATTTATTTTTTAAACCTAAACTAAAGAAAACACTAGTCAATACACAAATAGGGACTATTTTTGCAGTTTGTTCTGGATATTTTAAAATATTTATTAAATTAATTGCCAAAATATATTTAAAAGCATACTAAATAAATAATAACTTGTCAATTAAATAAGCATCATCGATGATTAACTTACAATTGTATTAGATATATAAGCAACTTTTTAATTTACATACATTAATAAGAAATACTAAAACACAAATTGTAAAGAAGAACATATTTTGGACACAAGTTTATTTTAGATAACTAAATTTAAAACAATCACTAAAAGACTTGGACTTAATTTATTATCATTTAAAATAAAGGTAAACGTATATTGTATTGTCAAAGTTATTAGTAAATTGATTGGATATGTTGATGTGATTGTGACCCCACAGACCAAGTGTGGACACACGATATTAACGTTATTGTGTCTCAATGCATTTGTGTGTTGCTTGGTACCATGAATCATGAATGTTACATCTTCTATTATACATGTTGCAAACATTCTTAAGGAATGTTTGCAAAATTGACTTATTTTTAACAAATAACATATTCATTTAAATAAATAAATAAATAAAATTGAGCAAATATGAGAGCTTGGTCTAAAATGTCTCATTTTACCAAATGTAAACGAAGACAATGGTTTGTTTACAACAAATAAAATCCTATATGTAGCTTGCCATGCACAAATTTGAATAATAAATGTTACAAAATTTAATTTTAGCGATTTGGTTAATTCACAAGAATAAAAAATACAAAATCAGTATTATAAAAACTTACCCTAAAAAAGCTTTGCCATGGGTGACTCTCATGGCTTCCATCCAAACCATGAGGTTAGACCCTTAGGCGGCCTTTGGGACAACTTCCCGTCCCCATGCTCCAATTTAGGGCTTTGTTGGATATTCTTCTTCTGTTGCTCCTGGATCTGCGAATCGTCTAGTACTTCAGTTATTTGTTCTCTAATGACAAGACATGATGCATTAGAAAGATATTGATGTCAATGAACAAATATTTCACAATAATTGCAATTTTTGCTGGTTAGATCCCTACATATTTATCTCTTTTCAACTAGTTAGTAGTTGTTGTCTACTATTTTATATTTATTAATATTGCTTTTACTATTCAAGAAATAATTTCTATGTGTTAGTCTTAGTCCCTATTTTTCTTACCTGGATTTTATCATATACTATTTTTGCATTTTTTTACTAATTATCTTTACTAACCTGTAGTCATTGCTCTATACTTATCATTTAATATTTACTAGTTAATATCTAGTCTAGTATTCATAATTATTAGGTGGGTGAGTTTTGGTAGGGTAAATATCATGCACCTTTGTATACATGGTAGCTTGAGGCATTGTGATAGAAACCCGAATGCAATAACAGATAGTCAAACTAGAATATGAGATATATAGATCTACGAAGCTATTTGATTACTAAATGGAAATAAGAACAAATCAGAAAGGAAATCCAAATGATTGTCCTCCTGCCTTAATCAGAAAAGTTATCTCAAGAGAAACCTCTGCCCAAGCTAATGCCGATACTCAAAGCTTACAAAATACTGAATGCCTCACTACTCCTATCACTACTCTATTTATGCTTATGCTATTCTTGCGATAATTCTAGATAGGGTGCAAAATAGATAATAATAGATATTACAATTAAGTCCCCCATGTTTACCCATATATTTATATAAGGCCCATAGCACATTCTCTATCACATTGTTAGTTGGAGGACGAGTGAGTTAGAGGTTTGTAGAATACCAGATTACCAAAATGTACCCTAAGTGTAAGATCTTTGAGTGTGAATTAGTTGGAACCAACAATGGTTTGGATAAAAGAAAGTAGACATTGCTTGTATTTTGTAGACTAGGTAAAAAAGTCGAAAGTTGGCGAGTCTAATAGGTATAAATCATGGTATGGAGGTCCAAGGAATAAAAGAAATGGTGTGTGTGTGGGTCTTATGGTTATCGAAGCTCAAAGATAATGTAGTATAAGTTAGAAGATGTCATGATATGATCATTGTGCTCAGTGTCATTGGAGCATGTAAGTTATTTGTTTTTTTATTGACCAGTGAGTGGTCAATATACTTTTATGTTTTGTACATTTAATATTTCATCATTTGATCTTATTGCATTTACCCCCTTAATTATATTATGTTTTCAAATATTTTTTATTTATTTACTAATTAATTATTTCTATGAAATATTTAATGATATTCATCTATAAAATATAATTTATAAACGATTATATAATATCTTTATTCTTTTTTATAACTATGACATATTATTTTTCCGAACAATGTATCGTAAGATATTTCTTTTGAAACATTCTAATTATTTGAAATATGATGTATGCTTCAAAAATGACTAATTAAATGAGAGATGTATTAAAACATGGGAATTCGTAAGGTATATTAAGGATGTTAGTGGTAGAGTTGTTGTGAAAGATGAGGAAATTAAAAGATGATGAATGTAGAGGACATTAAAGAGCGATAGCAGACTTACAATGATGGGCTCTATATGAAGATTAAAAGTGAGAAATTGAAGAGGGCAGGGCTCTATGGAGGATAAAGAGGACACCCGATATTATTCAATTAAAATAGGCAAACAAACAGTGAGGCCTAATTTCTTCACATCTTGATATGATCAGAAATAATTCATAAGAATTGAACACACAAAAAGGGTGGGTAAATCTTGAATTAGCTTTGAGTTTTACCTGTCTCTCTGGTGTTGATGGCATGACTGCGGATCTATAATCGTATTCTTCTTCCTCGTCATCTAAGTGATCACTTACATCAGAAAATGATGATGATGACGAACTTGATTCACTGCTACTTTTCCCTTGATAACCTGGATTCAAAATAAAAGATGTTACATACGTACATTATCAATTTCAGAAAAACTATATATAACTCTACTTTTTCATTACCTTTCTCACCCACATCGCTTGTTTTAACCTCATCATTGTGTACGTACCCCCCTAAAGTTGAAGAACCCACATCACAACTCTCATGGCGATGGCTGGATTGGTTGTTTGGTTGGAAGGATAAAGAATCTGATTCAAATTTACTTTTTTCTTTTCGTGTCTCATCCCCATTAATACTTGCTTTAAACTCATAAACTCTGCCATCTCTTGTAACATGATGGACCTTCACCATGTCGTCATCATCAGAAGATCGGCTTCTTTGACTAACATTCTCACTTGCCCCAAAAGTATAATAACCCTCGTTTTGCCTGGATCCCCCTCCCTCATGGTTTGGTTGGAAGGATAAAGCATCTGATTGAAAAGTGGGTCCACTTGAGTCGTATGGAGGATCATAAGGGTTTGTTCTTGGCATCATATCCGAGGGAGTGGACTCAACAACAGTTTCATTGAAATCGTAAGGAACATCCATTGAATTCCTTCTTGTAGATGCATTGGAGTTCCTTCTTGTTGATGCAATGGGAGTGGAACTATAAGAAATATCAAGATTTATGTTTACCAAATTCTCCTCAGCTTGAATCCTCATGTTTCTTAGTGCTTTTTGCCTAGCGACAAGATTCTCCATATGCTGGTTTCTCTCTATTTCTGATTTTCCCAAATTTCTCAGATTCTTTTGGTCATCTTCTGTCCATGTATGTGCTTCTTCTTCATCATCATCATCATGATCATCTGATTCAAGAGAATGATTGGAAGCAGCATATGCGTTAACATTCGACATTTGAGCATGGTGAGGAGCTTCTGCTTCATTTCTATGAACATGCAACATGTGAGCATGATGAGGAACTTCTGGTTCATTTCTATGACCATGCAATGTCTGGGCATGATGATGAGGAACTTCTGATTCGTTTCTATGAGCATGCAATGTCTGAGCATGATGATGAGGAACTTCTGGTTCGCTTCTATGAACATGCAACATGTGATTATTCTGAGGAACTTCTGGTTGCTGAAGTGGAGGAAGATCATGAACCATTGGAAAGGCACCAACCATGGAAGCAGTTGGGAATGAACTTTCAGAATGCTGAGATCCTGTCTCCCATCGTTTATGATCCTCAGTATTGTTGGCATGTGGAGGCTGAAAGTGAGCACAACGGTTCACAAACATAATTTTCTCTCCACCCAAATCGATCTTTTGATTGTGATTGCACACTTCATTCTTTGCTTCTTCTTTTAACTTCTTATAAGCCATTAATACACTGTTATCAATCGAGTTTCTTCGTTTAATAATTTGTACCCTAGGATGATCATCATTAAGATTCACATTACTAACATCAGAATTTTTCTTCCCAATAGCATTTTCTCGCGTTTCACTTCTTACACCTTTCCCACCAATATCAGTATCTTCGATAGCCCTAACTCGCAGATTGTGGATCTGATGATGATGATATTGTTGTTTTCCTTCTTTTCGGATTTTGGATGCATTTTGATGACCAAAAAGTAACAAAGTTCCAAGCAGAACAGCAGTGGATACGAGAATAGGAGAAGCATAAACCAAAAGAGAAAACAGCAGAGAGAATGATCGATAAAACCAAATCGTAAAAAGAATCAAAACAACCACCACGGGATGCTTCGAAGCTGATCTATAACAAGCTCTGATTGCAATGATAGCGTGCTTTTTGTCCAATTCAACCCCCATTATAACTAGCTGTCCTCCAAAATCGTCCTCGTTTTCCTAATTTTGACCTTAATCATGAGCTGTTTCAGATATCCGTATATCAGATCATTTCAAAAAGGGAGAAGATAGTACCTTTCAGATTTTCTAAAGCCAAGGAAAAGGGAGAATGGAAAGGTAGCGATATATTCTCTGAATTGATTCACTCTGTTTTTTCCTTTTCGTGAAATTCACAGGCATGAATATGCTGCATATCAACGTTTGCAAAGTGAAATTGAAAGAACATCAGGGTGGCGTGAGCCGGTGGCCGGTGGCGGGAACCATTCACGTAATAAAAATTGGCGCCATTCGCAAGTACTTCCTGTTCTATAATGCTGGTAGCTGCTGTATAAGAATTTGAAATACAGTAAAAATCCAGATACACAGCAGAAATATGAAATTCATAATGAGAGGGTTACAATAAGAAATCCAAATGCAAACAGAAATAAGAATAATGGAAGTTACAGCATCTGATTTTTATTATTATTATTATTATTTTTTTTAAAACGAACTTAACAGTAGCAGAAATCAGAAAAATATAATCCAAGTCACAAAATCATAATAAAAAACAAAACTGAATTTAACAGCTAAAGAAATCAAAATTTGTAGCGAAGTATATGATTTTTTTTGGAAATTTGCATCTGATTCAGAACAAAAAGTCGAATTTAACAGTCTAATTGTCTAAAATATCGAATTTCGTATTACAGGGTATAAAAAATCGACATTTGCATCAGATTAAAAAAATTGAATTTAACAATCAATAAGCTTTAAACATACACAGATTCATAAATCAATTGCGTGCTTTGCGTCTTTGACTTCTCAGATTCTCGAACTGATTTCAGAAAGATATATAAATCAGAGGGGTATTTTAGAATCAGAAATAAGAATTGACTGAGGGATATTTCGCTGGATCAGAAATCAGAGGGAAAATCGATCCGGTCTCAATTCTCAATCGGTGCAAGAGTCAAGGGCTCAAGGCGACAAGGTCTCAACAACTAACTCAAGGGCAAAATCAATCAGAGGGGGAAAAAGAAATCGTGGGAATTGGGATCAGAAAGCAGAAAAGAAAAAGAAGAATGCAAATCGCATATTTTTTTCTCAACAACTCTCAACCTGAGCGCCAGTATCGGATCCAATAATTTTGTTGTCTTCTCATAAAATCCCGCCAGGATATCATATATCCCGATAGGTTGTTGTTTGTTTCAAAATTCAAACCATAAAATATGAATGGTTTTATATTAAGGAAAAAGAAAAATTGTTGTGAATCACTTCTACAAAAGGTTAATTGTTTTTTGATTTTTTGGATTTTATTAAAACACTATAATGATTTTTATGAATTATTATTATTATTATTATTATTTATATTATTATTATTATATAGCATTAATTCTCAATGACATTAGAAATAATACATTCTCTATTGTTTAAAATTTTGCCACAAAAGTTTCAAGACTTGCCATTTTTGGTTAGGGAAATTGTCAGAAAAATCTCAATATTTTCAGAAAAGTTACACTTTAGTCCCAAGATTTTTTTTTGAACATAAAAGTCCCGATTATTTCATTTTGGCTCAACTTTACAAAAAAGTCATTTTTTTCTTTTAACATTAAATGACATATTATCGTGTTTTTACAAATAATCGGGACTTTTATGTTCAAAAAAAAAATATTGGGACTAAAGTTTAACTTTCCTGAAAATATTGAGACTTTTCTGACAATTTCCCTTTTGGTTATTCTTTAACTTTTTGACTCCAGACACTTTTGGTCTCTCGGTTTCGATATTTTCTACCGTTAGCCACAAAAGTTTCAAGAGTTTGCAACTTTTGGTCCCTAACATTTATCAAATGTGACACCTCAAATTTTTGCCATATTAGTTTGTAGAGTTGGCGCTTTTGGAAAAAAAAACGAACTTAGCAGCCAAAGAATGTAGCATAAATCAGAATAATATAATCCAAGTCACAAAATCATAATAAAAAACAAAATTTTAAATCATTTAAATTAACATTAAGTTTCAATTATACTTTTTTTTTATCGTAAAATTTGAAAGATCAAACTTTTAACAAAGAACAAAGTAGTAATCTTGTATTTTGTTTAACTTAACTTTCGTGAGAATATTAGACCAATGATGTACTCATATTTCACTTTTTACTATTCATGTATCATCTCAACCTGTCTTTTTTTTTTTTACTATTCTTTCACTCTTCAAAACCTAAAAATGATCATCTTTCAATTCATCTTAATTTTTATTTTTACTTTCAAATATATTTTATACAAATATCATACTTATTTTTGTAGAGAATTAAAAATCATAAATTTTAATATATATTTTTAAGAAAATTAGTATATAAATGATTTAATATTATAACTGGAAAACAAAAAAAAAATAAAAAAAAACATTTTTTAGCCTTGACCAATCAGAAAAGAATAGAGAATGTGAAGATGCTACCATACGCACGGAAACCCTTCACCTAAACCGCACCCACAGTGTAGTGTTCCTGACCTGGCAATCGTGTCGTGTTCGGGTTGACGGGTCAAAATATACCAACCCAAAAACGACCCATTTAACTATACAGGTCACGGGTCGGCGGGTCATAGGTTGGCGGGTTTGGAACATAAACCCATATATGACCCGTCAACCCACTTATTTATACGGGTTCACAGGTTGGCGGGTTGGTGGGTCGTATTTGGGTTCGTGGGTCAGATTTGGGTTTCTGTGTTCGTGGGTCAGATTCCATAAATAAAATTGATAATTAAACATGAATAAATTCTTGCTGCAAACATATCCTAATTTTAGAAACTTAAGTCTTAAACATCCAAATAAAAATTAAAAACATTCTGTAACATCCATAAAATTCATGTAAAATTTAAACTTTTCCAAACATCCAAAAACCACCATTTATTACAAATTGTTTTCAAAATAGTTTGATATCAGAAAAATGAGGAGGTGCATGATCAAGCCTTTACCTTCCCGTGATCATCTGAGGTACCTGAAACGAAATCCACAACTGTAAGCCAGAAGCTTAGTGAGTTCCCCCAAAATACTGATGCATAACATATAGTACACATAATAACAATAACAACATGTAATGGGTCCACAACTCTATAGATTGGATTACCCATGAGCCCACGGTATGAGTCTGGCATGCCCTCATTGGCCCTCAGCCCATATCTGGCTTGCTCTCGAGCCCACAACATAAGTCGGGTTTGCTCTCGGCCCACAACTTATGTCTAGCTTGCTCCCTCAGTCCTCGGACTGGAATACAATGAATAGCCCTCAATACGAGTCTGGCATGCTCGGTCCGGCCCTCAGCTCGTATATGGAATGCTTAGGAGTCCTCAGTATGAGTCTGGCATCCCCTCTCTGGCCCTCAGCTCATATCTGGTATGCTCCAGGGTTTGTTGGCTACCGCACGGAGGAGTACAACCTTAACCCAACCCACACAACATGTCGACATGTAACAGATAAATACACATATAGATAATCATACAGTATCACAAGTAGTCCTACAGATCTACCAGACTAGCATATCAAACTAGCATGCATATCTAACTCATACTCAACATATCAATAACTACTAGGATATCAATCCAATGGGCCAGCCTTGGTGCCTTCGACCCCTAAGTATAGTGAGGAAACTCACCTTACAAGTAGTGCTGAACCGGTAATATCAATCCCAACACACAACTCCAACTCAACTGCCTACAATCACCAAGTGACTAACCTCATCAAAATCCTGAAATACCCTCAAGGTCAAACTTGGTCAACCATGGTCAAAGTCAACAATCAACAGTTAAGGTCAACAGTCCATGTTGACCCAACTCGTCGAGTGCATCTTCCTAACTCGCCGAGTTCCATCAAAACTCAGAAACCCGGGAAAAACCCTAGCCAACTCGCAGAGTTTGCAGAACGACTCGTCGAGTTGGCTAAGCAACTCGTCGAGTTTTCCTAGTCTTAATTCATTCATTCGCTTTCCAAGCAAGTCTATTGCCTCCAAATTGTGGATCTGGTCCCCTAGGGTTGAGATACCACGTAAAGTTGCAAGCTTTACGTCCATGCATGGCATCAAGGGCTAAATTGCTAAAATAAGGCTTTATTTAAGGGACTTAGGGCATGAAGGAGGGCCAAGGCTTGATAAAGCTTGGAACTTTAGGCTCAAAGAGCCACAAAACATTCAGATTGCTCGGGAATTAGCTCAGGTTGCTCAATGGGCATGGTAGGTTCGTCCCTATTTTCATGCAACATCCTCCTCATTTCTTCCCTTTGTTCAGCTAACATAGCCCGAATCATGGCTTGTACTCCAACCACGGTGATTGGTTCAGGTGCAGCTTCTACTACAACAGGTATTTGTTCAATCACTCGGGGCTATTGATTCCTATTTCCATTTGCGTTCCCGACTCCACTTCGGGTTCTTGCCATTTCGATCTATACACCAATTCAGACGTTCGGTGTGTAATGACGAGAATTAAGATAGGAAAGATTTTATTTACGATCGACGTGTAAATCTCCCTATAACTCCGAAAAGTTACATGCCAGTTCTAATACCGTAATTAATCGTTTAGAAGTCTGAACACGTAAAGTTTCCAGATCCGGTCGGCAACAGACCATAGATCCGATCATACATTTAGCATCATAAATCATTTAGCACATAAAAGCATGTTAGGCATTTTCCCTAAAAAAGCTAGTGCTTGTGTCTATTCAGGTGTATTACCTCAGACACTCCTCACAATCATTTTTTAGCATTCTAAGTTTAAGTCTAGAAATAAATCCATATTCCTAGTTCGCTTAAACTAATGCTCTGATACCAACTGTGACATCCCCATTTTCACGGCCAGAAAAGACCGATTTTGTTTATGCTTTATAAAAATCAGAGTACCTCTTTTAATAAAAATGTTGCGGAATTTGTTCCCAGTAAAACAATGATAAATACGTTATCAAAGCATTTCCGAAGAAAAATATTTTTATTCATTTTAAAACATTTGGGATGTCATCGTCAATACAGAAACATAAGCATAAACAGAACTTACATTCATTATTACTAGTGATCCTTAATCTCTCAGTGTAATGTGACTTCATATCAACACCTGTGATATAAATAAACTGAGTGGGTCAGGTTGGGAAACCTGGTGAGTACATAGGGTTTTCAACCCATAATAATATAATTATTATGTTTAATCATCAAACAGTTAACTCAATTACCCATCCCCATTATCTTCTTTACTCTTAAGGATCTACCCTAAGAATTAGCTATTTCTCATTCATTCATTCCTAAGGATTATCCTAAGGAATAGGTACAAAGTCCATCGTTGTCAATGACACAGCTGTCAAGCACAGCTGCTAGTTCTATCACTTAGGCACAGCTGTCAAAATTATGACATTCTCTATGAGGCGCAACTGCCAGTATTGTCCTTCGAGCACAGCTGCTAGAGTTATCTCGTTTATTGACAGTATCGTTTTCGAGAATCCACTCGCAATACATGTCAATGGGTTTTTAGAGTACATCGGTGAACACATTGTTCACAACACCTACAGGTTGCGAGCCTGCTAGTGTTCCACTGGACTGTCTAGAATAGTCCGTGGTTGTCATCCATACTCTGCTAGATGACGGGGCCAACATTTAGGGACAAGGCTTCTCACATCGTCCAGCTCTCACCCTTACCTCATGGTCTATATCACCTCTCAACTCATCATCCAACTCATATTTTATCTACCCATGTTTTACCCAACATATTATGTAGATATAAATACATATATAGATTAAATAATATAAAACTTGTATAAAATCGTTCATCCAGCATAGATAGCAAGTATACAGATAATATGCACACATAACACGTAGTTTATATAAAATACTTCATATCTATGTGTAAGATGAAAGGGACCATGCACTCACTTGAAAAGGTGGTGATTCCGAACTCAGACAGCGCTTCGCTTCTTAAAAATAATTTCCTTCGACGAAACCTAGTATTATTACCACTAGAGTTTAGTCTATTATTCGCCGAAACTAATTAATAGTCTAGCTATTATTACTATTATATAAGCGTTAAACAATACTTATATAACCCATAATAATAGCCCAATTACTTATTATAAGTTCTTAATAACGTTACTATAATTAAATAAAAGCTATATTAAAAATAGCGTAGGCGTAACTCACTTACAGCGGGTTTTATAGAAAAACCGGGCTTTGCTTGGAGCAGCATTCCCGTGCGGAAAATATTTTCTTCTCGGAGCCGTCGAGCACTCCGGGGCTTCCGCCTCGTGCTAGGGAGGTTCTTTAGGCTTTTCGGGGGGTTTCGGGGCTAGAAAGAGGTTCTAGAGAGAGAGTAAAAAGAAGAAAGAATGGGAAATGTGTGAAGAAAATGAGGGTGGGAGAGGTTCTATTTATAGGGTGAAAATGGCTGAACTTGGTGCCACATGTCACCATCTAGTGGCAAGACTTGGGGAGAAAGCAATGGCCAAGATTGTGCCACATCACCCATTTTTGCACAGCACACTTCCGACTTCTAAAATCCGTAACTTTCACATACGACCTCCGTTTTTGACGTTCTTTATATCCACGCGTAGGTAAAAATAAGATTTACAACTTTCATTTTGACTCCGTCGGCTAATTCTTGACCGATCTTAAATTTAACAGTACGAGGAGATTATACTGTTAAATGTCCGCGTAAAATTCATAACTTCTACATACGGACTCTGTTTTCGTCTGTCTTTTTATCGTTGAGTTCCTATTAATGAGATATTCAATTCTCATTTAGGCCGCGTAGGCCAAAAACCGCTCGAACTAAAATTCGAGTTTCGGGTCGTGCACTGCTATGTCAAATCTTAGAAAATTCATAACTTCCTCATACGAAGTCAGATTTGGGCGTTCTTTTTTTGTATGTTCTCGGTTTAACGTATACTACAAATTTTGTTTAGATCACTAAGGCTAAAAAGTCCTTTATCAAATATTCACTATTTACGTCTCCCGGTGCCGTGTCGGTTCTGCCGTAAAACTTCGACGGGCCATAACTTCTTCGTTATAACTCGGATTTCCGCGTTCTTTATATGTACGGAACCCTTGAGACATATTCTACAACTAGGTTAAGATTATTTATTCTAAATGTATTATCTCTAAAATGACTAGCCCAGATCTACGGGCGTGACACAATGCATCATTCCAAGAATGACTCCAATATGGACCAATAATAACAATATCTTTTCATTGAAGTAGATCTAAGCAATAAGAGGCCAAAGTATCGACTTTATACCTCAAAATGGTTTCCACAACAGAGTAAACACCGGATCTACAACCTCTCCCTTCAGCCAACTTCTTCAAGCTTCTTGTTCCTTACAAAAGAGCACCAAAAATCACTCTCTAAGCCCACACACACACACTCAATATGGGCAAAAGCACGAACTTGGGTTTTTATCTGGACAAGGAGGCGATGAAGGAGGCCAACAATGAGAGTTAAGGCCTTTAAATAGAGTGCAAACCCTAAAAATTAGGGTTTTCATGTTCAGCCTTCAACTCGTCGAGTTGGGGCCTTCCAACTCATCGAGTAGACATTGAAAGATACGCGGGCATTATGTACTCTACACGACGATTTGGAGCCTTCCAACTCGTGGAGTTGCCCTGAAAATATAAATATAAAGCTTTTAAATTCATACCTGAAGATTGGGATGTTACACATTCATGGAAACATGTTCAAACAAAAACATTAATACAAACATAGATAAATTCAATCGTATGCTTCGACACCGTTCGATAATGATTCAATCATTCATGTCGCCGTTCTTCGTAAGTTCATTCTGTCGTTTATCACATAGGGGAGACCGGGAGAGGGCTTATTTGATTTTGTTTGTGAGATACTGATGTTATTTAGGGAAAACGCCAAACGTGTCGCAATGCAAATCAGCAAATGGTTACCCACGGGTCAAATGGTCAAGTGTATCGAGTATCATATTGTAGTATAAAGTATAAACTGTATAGTGTATAATACGTAATATATTTAAAAAATATATATAATTTTTTTATTAAAATTATAAACGGGTTGGCGCGTCAACCCGTATATTTTTTGAGAAACCCATATATGGTTTGTTTAATAAACGAGTTGACGGGTTGGCGGGTTGAAAAACTCAACCTGAACTCGTTTATTTCGTGTCGTGTCGCGGGTCGTGTCGAGAATTGTCAGACCTAAGTGTTCGCAAGTGCGGTTTAAGTTCAAGTCTTCAACCCTGATGTGTGCAGGCTATGTATATCGTCCCACCTTAGAAGTGATATTTGGTTCGCTTTAATTTGGGTTTTGATTTAACCGGTTTTTTAATATTTCTAAAACTAATTATAACCAACCAAATAAGTTTCAGTTTAAATTGTGGACCATTAGCTTTTGAGTTTTTTTGGTTCGGCCTACACGGATAAATATAACGATTTTTTTAGGAGTTTTTAGTTTTTATCTTTTGAAAGTAACTAGAGCTAAAGAAAAAACTTCTTTCGGATGTTCGAGCTTAAAGCTTTTAATTTAAACAAAGTAGTTTTTAAAGTTTAAAGAGTTTTTAGCTTTTAGTTTTTATATTTTATGTTATTTTACACCTCTCAAAAGATTATAACTATTTCTTCCAAACTATTTTACACATAAAAATTTTAACTCCTAATTAACGGCTAGTTTTACCAAACATACATATAATACAACTTTACAATTATCTTTATAATAATGAGTCTAAACCACATCATAAGTTTGTAGGTTTAAATTTATAAGATGTTTTTAACATGGTTACCTTTTGTAAAAGAAATAAGAAAAATAAAAATAAGTCTTACACCACAGAAAAAACGAATGTGTAAAAAAGTTTAATTTATAAAAGTAATTGCAAAAAAAGTTCATATTGTTGTTAAAATTATGTGGTTTTAGTCGAAAAAAGTTTGGTGATGCTACAATGGGCCAATTTTAGATACTTTGTGTGGTTTTGATCCCTACGGTTATCATTTTTTGTGGTTTTAATTAATACCTTATTATTTTATTTAAGAAAACAAAAAAAACCCCATACCACCCCTCTTAAGTCAACACCCCACCCCACCGCCATTCAGATCACTCGTCTCTCTCTCTCTCTCTCTCTATATATATATATATATATATATATATATATATATATATATATATATACACACACATATCTATCTATCTATCTATCTCTCTCTCTCTCTCTCTCTCCCTCTCTCTCTCTCCAACGTCGGTAACGACCCACCGCCTCCATTATCATGTCACTATCGTCAACCTTCAACCTACTGCCTCCACCACATGTGTCGACTTCTTCGCCACCATCATTGTCTTCCTCCTGTTCTTTTTAATTTAATATTTTGGACACTGCCACCATCAGACTGTCGCCCTCCTTGTTGAAAATAAGACCAGAGTCTAGCTCCTACCACCCCCTCTTACTTCTCTCTCTCCGTCACCACCTATACCCCACACACACTGTTTCTTTCCCATTTCCCCATTTACATATACAGATCTTGAGAACCACAAAACCACCAATGAATCTAAGGTTCCTTCATACCATTATCACCACTGCCAAATCAATCTACTCTCCATCATCAGCGCTAGTATCCGATCTAAGGGGAGTCGATCTACTATCCATCATCGACAATAACGATGGTTAGTAGTGGTAATGTTGGCGATATTTAGGCTTTCATGATGGGGGCTTTGGGTGGTCCGACGAAAAGGGGAGCTCATCCGGTTGGCGTATGGTAGAAGATCTAATATAGTTCTAACACTCGTTTTGGGTATGTTTCTTTTAAGAATATATCATTTTAGACTCTCAGAATGTGAGATTTTTGGTGACCACGGCGTGGTGATGGAGGATCACTACGACGTGGTCACAGCAGAAAAGGAACGCACATTTTAAATTAACCACGACGTGGCAAGGCTATGGCCACGACGTGGTAGCGGCTGGAGTTTAAAACCCTAATTCTCGGGCCTAGAGCCCTATTAAAGATATGTGATGGTTAGGGTTTGTCCACCCTCAGCCTCCATCACTCCCCTAAGACCAAAAACCAACCCTAGCATCCTTGTGTTCATCTTGACGCTCATTGTGGTGTTTTTTGGCTTTAAAGAAGAAAGAAGGGTGCTCTAAGTGCAAGGATTTAGCAAACAAATCTCTTCACTACCTTCTTGTGCATATTCTTAACCTTTGTAAGTCAACAAGCTCTTACCTTTTTGTCTAACATTTCTGGATCTAGGTCTTAAAGCATATTTCTTCATGTTTGTGTTGGTTTGAATGGATGAGTCCAATAAAGTTGACAAATTTTTTGGATCCTTGAGGCCCTAATGTGGCCAGAAAGGGTTAGTGGTGGAGGATGGGGGAAGTTACATGGAGAGCAAAGAGATCATGGGGGATTAGGATTGGGCTTTGGTTGGAGGTGACGATAAAGACTCACAAGGAAGAGGGGGGAGAAAATGTCATCAAATGTCATCAATTGCAACTTCATCGGAGAAATGGTTGACTGAGGGTTCATGGAGAAGAAGATGGAAAACGATGGTGGTGAGACATCTGCAAGATGTGGAAGGTGGGAATTAATATTTAGGTATTGTTTGGTTTGTAGAATGTTTTTGAAGGGATTACAATTGGAATTGGAAAATGAATCTGCAATTTGAATCCAATTCCATATCTTGTTTGTTGGCAAGAAATGGAATTGGAATCCATATAAAATGACAGAATTACCTTTTTGTGTTTTGCTTAATTTTACCTTTTGTTCTAACTTATATATAAAGATATATTATATAAATCATAACAAACAGTAAAATGTCAACGGCAGTGGCAATGGTGGTGGGGGCGGTGGTAGCGGGGACAGTGGTAGGTGGTAGTGATGGTGGTAGCAACGGTGGTTGTGGTAGTGGAATTGGCAGCGGCGGCGATGATGACGGCGGTGGAAGTGGCGGTGTTGGTGGTGGCGGTGGCGTTGTTAGTGGTGGTGGTGGCGGCATTGGTAACAGTGGTGGGTGATAGCAGATGTGGTAGTGGCAGCGTTGGTAGTGGTGGTGGGGGCGATGACGAGTGGTGGCGACGGCGGTGGTGTTGGTTGGTGGCAATGGCGGCGATGGTAGTGGGTAGTGGTAATGGTGGTGGGTTTTCTGATAAGTTATTATGACATTTTTCCAGTATATTACCATCTCAAATAAATCAATCTAAAAGATTTAATGTAGTTCAATTACCTCTTTCTAATAGCTTTACCGATAACCCTTTTAAGCATAAAATACAATCCAAATCAACCCATCCATTTAACATCCAAACAGTTGATAAAACAATTCACTTAATGCACACAATATATAAATCTTATAAACCATAAAGAACATAAACAATTCCCCTGCCATTGACAACACAATACAACCACAAAGCCATTGACAACACAATACAACCTAAAACAATTCCCCTGCCATTGACAACACAATACAACCACAAAACCATTGCCAAAAGCACTGAAAAATAAGTGTCATCAAAAAACGGTAGAAACTTATACAATCTAAAACAATTCAAAAATGAAATCCATAAAAACTTAATCAATTCTGCAGCAACATATGCAGAATTAGGCATCATCATAAGTTTGTATATGGGAAGAAAAAGGATCAAATTCTGTTGTGAATCGATCCATAAATGATAATAATTTTCAGAATGCAGTAGAATTTGAGAAAAGTTGCATCAAATTATCCAAAGTTTCAGGATAGAACTTCCTTGCAAATAGGAAGCAAGGCCGCTGCATTCCGTTCCATATGCATGGTGTTTTTAACACGGTCTTCTGCAAAATGCAAGAAATAGCAACATACTTTCTTTTATTTGTTTGATCCAAAAAAAAAAGTCAATATGAAAAAGTAATAAAGTCTTACTTACCTTTTCATCACTTGTGAAATGTAGACTTACTTCATAACCCTGCAGTAACAAAATAGTGTTGTTAATTGGCTATACTAATGAGAACCCTAAGATGTGTTTGAAAGTGTAACGGAATCTATCAAAGGAATGGAATCTGTCAAAGGAATTGGAATACGAAGGAATCACAATCTTTTATGAGAAAATGAAAATGAAGGAGATTTACTGTAATGTTTCTAAGAAGCTTGGAAGTAATATCTGGAGGTTTATATGATCTTGGATGCCATTTTCTTTCAGACCAATCTACATATGTTACAGACCAATTTGCAATTCCATTAGGATCAACCATCTGAGAAAAACAATGGAGAATCATGTTAGCCACCAAAAAAATATTAATAATAATAATAATCATAATAAATCAGAAGAGTTGTAAGTACTAACATGGAGAAGTGTTGGAAAGTAATGTTCATCAGCATAGCAATTCTTCCCCTCCATACCTGGCTGTTAAAATCAAAACAGACACTAAACTGAAAAGCAAAACTAAGGGACTTTAACAGTAAAAAAAAATTTGTGAGGGGCTAAAATGCATATTTTAGATAGTTGTTTTTTTTTACAACTTTAACCCTTTACACCTCAGCCTAGCATTTCTTGTGACTAGTCAACATTTTGTAAGAACTGAAACTAAAGTTGAGGGACTTGAACAGTGAATTTTTTTTGTGTGAGGGACTAAAGTGTACATCTCACATAGTTGGATTGTTTTTCACAAAATTAACCCAATTGTCAAATACCTAAAATACACCTTAATATGACAAGTGAGAAAACTTGTGGAGCAAAACCATTGGCATAATTCATAAATATCTTGTCCTGAATATTGATGGGAAATTATAAAATTTTGGATAGGAAACTGATAAAAAGGAAGTGTTCATGATATGTGACATGCCAATATAGAATGTGTGAGATATATTTATATATTACTTTGTAATTTATATTGCATATTTCTATTTTTCTAGCTGTTCATTCATTAAAAAGAATGTACTTACTCTGCAGTAAAGCCGAAATTTCTTGTAATAAAGACTATCTGCCATAATTAACAAAGCATGCCTCCGGGTCATAGTGAACCACTGCAGATGTAAATTTAAAAAAAAAAATCATTTTTTTTTCAATTATAACTCACACTACACTAAAACACAATCACAAGAAAGATAATGTATGAGAACAAAGAATGGAAGTACAAAAGTAAGATGATTTTAATGACTGCAAAAAATACTTAAGGGGCTAAATTGGTAAAATACTAAGATAGTGAAACTACAAACAAGTGTCAAATCAAAAGAGTTTTGAAAGATACCTGTGAACCCTTACGAAAATCCTTATATTCAACTTCGGGTAACATATGCTCTGAATATCTACCACCTCCATGTGGACCTGGATCATCATAACTACAAACACCAGGAAATAGATAAATACAGGAAGAGAGAGAGTTAGAAGCATAAAGTGCATATTAAAGTTTTCCACAAAAGAAATAAAACAGGAAAAGAAAATATATAACATGTCTTTTACAAAAGTATGATTCATCTCACCAGTCAATGAAGCTAACATTTGTGAAGATTAGGTAGTTGTACACAAAATCAAAGTGATGCAAAGGTACACAGCTGCAACAAAAGATAAAAAAAAATGTGTCTTACGTGTTATATCTCACCAAAAGTGAAATACATCAAATTATGTATTTTTACCTGTCAGATAACAAAACAAATTGTTGATTATCTGGATCTTGAAGTGCATTCATTAATAATCTCCTCTCTGCATCAACCATGGATATTTTACCCCAGTCAACCTACCAATCACAAAACAAGATCATTTTATATAAGCTCAAAATCATAACTTTTTTCTTATTTGTGTAAATATTTAAAAAAAAAACTGTAAGGAGTAGATAGAGACCTTGTCACTTCGTATATTCCGACCAATGAAATGTGGACTAGTATGAACCGCTTGTTCTCTTGAGGCATGCACATAAACAGTGAATCTTCCATCATGCCCCTGCAAAATATTTAAAGAAAAAGTCTTTATGAAATAAAGTTCTTTTTTTTAATGAAAATTCACAGAAACAAAGATGAAGCTCACTTGAAAAAACTTGTCCCAAAGCATTTCAAAGGGTAATCGACCAGGGGTCAAGAACATGAAAGCAACTTTAGGGTTGTTGGAGTTAACAGGAGTTGACTTCAAGATTTCTGTGATCACTACATGGGCTGCATTCTCTTCATCGGTTAATTCTCTAGAAGGAACTGCTGGAGTGTTTTCAGGCTCTGAACAACTACTGGAGAAAAAGATATAGCAGGCTGCAGAGTTTCTAGGTGGGTATAGATAGACCCCAATTAAAGAAATGCTTACTAAACAAACTAATATAATAACCCAATTTGGCCCTTTAAGATGTGGTCTTTGTCGAATACCAGACATCATTAGAAAGTCTTTTATGCCTACACGCCATGCTCTACTAGTCTTCATTTAGGCATCACAAGTATGGTGATACTATAATGTTTCTGATTCTAATTACAACTTGTGATTGTGAAACCAAAGCATTAAACAGGAAAGATGTTTTTCTTCCAATCATCAACTTTATCCCCATCATGCCCACATCTGAAAGACACAAAGAAAGTATCTCGTCTGGTTAAAACTGTGGCATAGCTCAAACACATGTCAAGCAATGTCGTATGAAACAAGACAACTCAATTTCCAGTTAACGTCAGAAAGGGACTTGCGTACTCAAATTAGCATTCGAAAAGTTGTAAATGGGTTGGATTTTGGTAATGTTTCAAGGTGACTTGCACCGATGCATTCCAAATCCTGCTAAAAAGTTTTTTTTTTGACAGAAAATATGATCATGTAGGTTTTCTCTTACACAAGGAAAACACCCCCTTTCATGTCTGAAAGTAATGTAGGAAGGTGATTAGTGTATGAAACAGAGTGATTACGCAACAAGCTTGTAGAAGACTCATTACAAGTGTGTTAGATGTCCCATGTAACTCTTTTGACAGTCGATTGTTCCCCCTTTTGAGAGAAAGGGTGAATTACCCACTTTGTCTACTAAAAGAACGAAAAGGAAGAGAGATAGCAACAATCTAACTCACTGAAAAAGTGAAAGAGAATATAGAAATCAAAGGGAAGCTACAGAGGACTATAAATTGTCATAGGATCCTCCTACAGCTGAATCGTGGTGGTGAAATCAACAAAAGTGAGGCTTGAATCAAGAGATCTAACAGTAAATAAAGATCAGCATTTCGGATAAATTCAAATATCATCTGATCTATTTTACATCGGGTAATTTGAGATAATAATACTAGTGAAAAGACTGTGAATGAACATACATTTTCAATGGTGACCGATAGACGGCGGCGGCGACTGTGAATGCGGTGGTCAATGATAGAGTCTCCCTCGTCGACGGAAGCTGCCGAAATCGGCGGCACCGGTGCTGTCAAAGTCGAAAGATCAAATGGAATGAGAGTGGGAAATGAGAAATCAGTGATCCCTCTCCTCTCTTCACTGGTAATTTGTGGCGTGGCGTTCTATGACAAATAAAAACCTTAACGTTGCTTTACGAAGCAGCCGGAGGACGAAATTGCCTATGTCTCGGATTGCCAACTTTTTCCCAGTATTGCTCTAAATTATCATTTCTGCCACATCATTATGAAAAAAACACCAAACTAACCCTTAACAGTTTAACCGTTAGATAGTCGGTTTAAAACTTTAGGGAAATCTCCAATAAAGTCCTAAAATTTTGGCCCGGTTTATGTTTTAGTCCTAAACTAATTTTTGTTTACGAAAAAGTCCTAAAAACCGGCAAAAGTTTGCATTTTGACCTTTTTTGACTGGTTGGAACCGATAACAAATTAATTTGGGACTATTTCATAAACTGGCCCAAAATATTGAGACTTTTCTGCAAAAACAAAAAATATTAGGGCTTTTTTGCAAACAAAAATATTATTATTATTATTATTATTATTATTATTATTATTATTATTATTATTATTATTATTATTGTATTAAAAATATAAATAAGTATACTATTTTTTAAATTTGTTATTATTAATATTGTTAATTATACACATAAATACATTTAAATTAAAAAAAATATTAAAGATATTTTTTAAGAGTGAAGGTGGAGCGGATGATAATGCTTTAAGCATTGAAATCATGAACGTCTGTTTGTATATTCTAACTTTGTATATGAGCATTTCACATTTGTTATTATTGTTTTTATAGTGTGATAAAGCAAAACAAGTCATATTACTTTCTATTAATAGGCAACTTCTCTTAAATTGTAAAGTGTTAACATTCTGAATTGAAAATAATAATAAGAAATGTGAAATGATATATACAAAGTGAGGATATACAAGTAGATATTCATGATTTCAATGCTTAAAGCATTACCATCACCACCACCTTCACCTTTAAATAATTTCTTTAATATTTTTTTATTTAAGTGTATTTATATGTATTATTAAAAATATTAATAATAAAGAATTTAAAAATTAGTATACTTGTTTATATTTTTAATATAATAATAATAATAATAATAATAAGGTTTTTGTTTGCAGAAAAGTCATAATATTTTTTTTTGCAGAAAAGTCCCAATATTTTGGGTCATTTTGTGAAATAGTCCCAATATTTTCGGTCAGTTTATGAAATAGTCCCAAATTAATTTGTTGCCGGTTCCAACCGGTCAAAAAGGGTCAAAATGCATACTTTTGCCGGTTTTTAGAACTTTTTCGTAAACAAAAATTATTTTAGGACTAAAACGTAAACCGAGCCAAAATTTTAGGACTTTATTGGAGATTTCCCAAAACTTTAAATGCATATTTAGGTATCAAGAATTGGATTCAAATGGGAACAAGAAATATTGTGTCAACGTATAAATGATTTTGAAGCGTTGGATTTCAACGACAATTTTTGTCCATAAATAAATCTCTTAATTTTATGAAAGTTTTGCTTCTCATCGGAATCATTGTTTTTTCAATCATACGACGAACATTTATACTTTCATACAATATTTGTCAATTCTCATATATAGAACTGAAAATTTAATTCATGACACGATTGGCACAACACGAACATGACATGGGTTTTCCTTATATGGGTTTTAGAAATTCGTGTATCATGTCAACACAACAGATTAAATTTATGTGATATATGACACACAAACACGTATGAACACATATAGTTATATAGTGTAGGGATTAAAGTTTACACTTCCTGAAAGTTTAAGGACTAACTTGCAAGTTTTTCTAACTTAAAAATGGTATTAGAAAGATGTAAATATGTGTTTTTGTATAACATTGGCTGAAACGTGTATATTCGTGTCGTGTCACGTTTGATACGAATTAATTATGTGTCGTGGTCGTATTTGATACACAACACACGTTTTACAATTCATGTCTTATTCGTGTTTTACAAATTTGTGCGTGTAAATTCATGTCTGATTAGCAGAGACGATTTTACTATATGCGAAGGTGTGTCCTTTGACCCACCTAGATTTTTAAGTCTTACTATAAATTATATACCAAAAATATTATAACCTACCTTACAAAATATAAATTGATTTACCTTATAGTGTTTGACAAAAAAGATGAAGGAAAAAATGTATAATTATAGACAATAGAATGAATATCATACTTTGTTACATGAAAGAGTCTCACATCGACTGCAATAAAAAAATGATTGAGTTTTTCATTATAAATAGATGTTTCCTCTTGTACACTTCCATACCAGGAAGATTGTTGAGGCATGGTTCAAACCGGATTTACTCCAAGTTTAAGTCGGTTTTAGTAAAAAAAAATTAAGGAATAATCGATTTGGACTTGATTTTCTCATCACAGGTTTTTATATATGTTGAACTGGTTATTTATTTGGTTGAATCTGATTTCCTCTTGAACCAACTCGATTGAACTTGGTTAGTGAACCACGTGATTTTCTATTCTAAACTCATCACTGCTGACTCATATACATGACACGCAGACATGGATTGTGAGGTCTAGTCATATGATCCTAATTGTAGGTATCGGGTTAATGTCTAATTTTAAGAAATTTATACAGTAATATATTGTTTGATAGGAATTGTGCAATCATGGTTTAATTTGTTACGATAATTCCATACATGACAAGACCAAACATATTACGGGCTCGGAATGAGAAAAAAATGGAGGTCCTAAAAGACAAGAAATAATGACAAAATTCTATTAATTTATAAAAAATATATATATTACTTCAATGCAAAAAATCACAAAAATGGCCTTTATTTGTACGACGACTGACGTCTATTCTTTCTTTACTGTGATTCTCAGGCTTAACATGGACAAGGCATCCAGTAACGGCGTTAAGTCTCGGATACATATCACAACAATATGCGAACCAGATATGGTTCTATATATGATAAAAATGTATATGTCTATTTTCGCATGATAACAATAATAGAAATATCATCAGGAAAATAGACAAAAGTATATTAATACTTAAAATACTCTATGCTAAATATATATACATTAAGATATGATAGCGTTATCTAGACAGAGTTGGTATTAGAGGTTTGGTAGCTATGTGCGGTAATAATATAAGACTAATTCAATTAAGTTTGATATCGGATAGTCTCATTCAGGACGTATGTGTGTAATTTAGGAACGGAAAGTAGAATTTTGTCCCTTGACACTTTCAGGTGTTGATGTATGGTAGCTCCATATGGAAATACGATATAGTATTCCCCTTGGGATGACCATATATGGTGGGTCCCGATCAGACAACTGTAATGACATATGTCTGCATATTCTTAGATAACCAAAAATGGTAGGTCCTGATCAAACAAATGTAATGGTATGTCTACATATTTTTAAACAACTCATCAGATAGGATAATCCCTCTTGATAATCATAGACTAGGATCTGTGAGGATCGATTGGAAGCGGGTAGGATTAGGTATGAGGGAATACAGATATCCAAATCGGTTCTATATTGTTTGGTAATAACTGGTTTTACAAAATTATTGAAATATATATATTATAACATTGTGGGATTTAAATCCCTATGTACTCACCAGGTTTTCCAACCTTACCCACTCAGTTTCTTTGTATCACAGGAAGCAGTACAAAGATATTGATGTTCGGACTTAATGAGAGATTTAAAGATATATAGAGTATAGAATAGAAGATGATGTAAGGTCTATGTTTATGCTTATGTTTTGTATCAATTATGACATCCCAAGTTTTGAAAATATATCAATATCGAATGTTTCTTCGGAAATGTTTAATGTTAATATTATCTCACATTGAAATAATATTTTGGGAACAATCCTGCAACAAAAGAAATATTGTAACACCCATAAATTTCAAACCAATTTAAACTTTCAAAAACAACCCAAGTTCCATTAGTTATTACAAAAAGGTTTCCAAATGGTTTATTATCAGAGTATCCCAGAAACAAAATCATAAAAAGTGAGGAGCGGTACGATCACGCATTTGCCTTGCCACGATCTCCTGATGTACCTGAAACAATAATCGATAAATGTAAGCTCGAAGGCTTAGTGAGTTACCCCCAAAATACCCATACACACATAACCATACACATACAGTAACAAACAGCACACTATGGGTCCAGTCAACCATCGGGTTGGAATACCCCTGGCCCTCAACCATCGGGTTGGAATACCCCTGGCCCTCAACCATAGGGTTGGAATGCCAACATACTACGAGTCCAATCATCCTCGGGATGGAATACTCTCGGCCCACAACCATCGGGTTGGAATGCCCACACACCTACACATACAACAACTACTATGGGTCCAATCATCCATCAGGATGGGATACCCCAGGCCCTCAACCATCGGGTTGGAATGCCAACCTACTATGAGTCCAATCATCCTCGGGATGGAATACTCTTGGCCCACAACCATCGGGTTGGATTGCCCACATACTATGAGTCCAATCATCCTCGGGATGGGATACTCGCGGCCCATAACCATCGGGTTGGATTACCCACATAACCAATCAAACATGTGCACCTATATCAGATAATCATATAACAGTCTACCAGACAACATACTAGGGCCCTATCATCCTCGGGATGGGATACCCTCCACTACTGCTCAATCATGTGCACATATAACATGTAATCTCCTACCAGCATACAGGCAGTCAGACCACTATAGGTCACTAAGCATAAATACATCCGCTCTCACAGGATACAGATCTAACCGATCATACAAACATATAACCATCCTATCTACCAGGATGTCGAGCTAACATATCGCAATAGTAACTATCTCAAATAACAAATCAAAGGGACGACCTTGGTGCCTTAGACCCTTGGGTACAGTGATGATAACTTACCTTGAAATGCTGAAATGAAGAGATAATATCGAATCCTCTGCTCACGGCCACGAACTCCACCACCTAACACTTGATGAAACCATATCTATAAGTGCCCAATTTACCAGAATACCCTTGGAAATCAAACTGGTAAACTCTTGGTCAAAGTCAAAGTCCTGGTCAAAGTCAACCTCCCTGGTTGACCCTACTCGCCGAGTCAACCTAGTGACTCGCCGAGTTCATGAACTCAGAAACCCCACAATTCGCAACTCGACTCGCCGAGTCACCCCATGACTCGCCGAGCCCTTCAATCCGAGTCCTAGCCTGTCTAACTCACTAAGTCCACTCAAATCACTGATCCGCATTATAACCAGATGGGTTAGGGTTTGCGACCCGACTCGTCGAGTCCAAGAACAGACTCGTCGAGTTCACTTAAGTCATCCTCATTCAGACGATTTCAGTCTATCCCACTGCTTCCAACTCATAGATCTGGACTCCTCAGGCTAGTTTTACACGTAAAGTTTCCAACTTTACGTGCATGCAAGGTGATTTTGGCTCAATACAAGCTAGAGAGAAGGTTCAAGACAAGAATGCTCACAAACAAGCTAAAGGGCTGATACTTTATGCCTCCATGGACCAAGATAAGTCTAGATCTGAAGTTGCAACCCCAGATCTAGTCCCAAAACCCGAAATGGATCCCAAACATGCTAAATATCCCCAAATCATCATCCAAGAATAGATCTAAAAGGGAACAACTCAAAGTAACGACTTGCTACCTCAGAAATGTGCCCAAGATGAAGTAGATTCTGGATCTACACAAACTCCTTGATGCTAGCCTCTTGATCTACAAGTTTCCTTCACTATAATCCTCTTCCAAAGCTTCCAATCACTCAACAATGGAGGTTTACATGATTTAGGGTTTACTGACTCTCAAGGGGTAACAAAGAGGCTGGGGTGAGGATATAAGGTCCTTTAAATATGGTGCAAACCCTAAAATTAGGGTTTTCTCTTCCCAGCACCGACTCGTCGAGTCCCGCCGCCGACTCGGCGAGTTGGTCACTTAACACGTGGCCAAAACCCGCTCCGACTTGACGAGTTAAGATACCTACTCGTCGAGTCTACTCCTTTATTTACACATAGCACCCCGAACTTATATTCCTGAATTTGGGATGTTACAAATATTTTGTTTTAAAATAAGCATAAATAAAAGGTTTTAAAATAACCGTAAATTTGGGGATGTCTCTTGTGTGTGTGTGTGTGTGTGTCTCAACTTAATGGAATGAAAAGAACATATCTTGTTGTTAATCTTGTTGGACAATTTAGTAATTGTTCATTTATTATATGTGTGGATCAACTATAGAAGTTACATTCTTTGGTGACTGATCTCCAACATATGTTAATTGAATTATTGTTGCTCTAGTTTGTTCTAAATGGATCCATGGTTCTTGGGGATTAAACTTCAAAACATTTATTTTTGCTTTTGTTTCTATGATTAGTTTTATAATCTTCAATTCCCAACAGAGAGGACAACCAATGATAATGCATGATCTTTTGGATGTGGTGAATTTGACTGATCCATGCATGGTGGATGCTATCACTTTATGATTTTATAGTTTGTTTTTCCAAGGATAATGTTGCATGGGGACGACGCTTGGGCCATAAAAAATTTAGCATTTATAGTTTTTGTGACGTTTACTTTATAATATGCTATTGTAAGTGGGAGGGTGATGGTGACCAGGGTTAGAGGGAGCATCTTATCAAACTTATGAGTGGGGCCTTGTTAAGCATGAAGTTTGCTCTGGTGGCTTCTGGAATTGGAAATAGTGTTTGAAAACTATTTTTAACCCTCAAATTTCGTCTATTAGTAAATATTTTTTTGAATTTTTTTTAGTTATAATGACCCTGAAAAAATTATGGGCTACCCTTAAAATAATTGGGCTACTTCTAAATTATAAATTCAAACACAAAATCGCTCAAACTAAAGTTTAAGGCAGCCCAAAATGTGTGTTGATAGTCCAAAAATTTAAGCTTATATTTATTCTCAAATCAATAAAATGAAAAAAAAATCCCAAATGCCCAATCCATGTTGTTTGTTTGTTAAAATCGGATGAAGGAAAGCAACACATATTACATATAAAACAATCCCTCCTATGTCGGTCTTGCCCCCAGCCCCACCAACTGTCGATGTTGACTTTTTGGTGCCGCTGACTTTTGTTGTCAAAGACCTTCTCTGCTAGCAACCACTCCACCCCCTAATATAATGAAAGGGAAAACGATACATACGGCCTATGAACTTTCTAGGGTTTACCCTTTTAGTCACTTAACTTTTTTAGTGGCTTTATGAGGGAAAGAACTTTATTTTGTCGGGTCAATTACGTCATTATGTCAATTGTGAAGGGGCCAGTCGGTCATATTTATGCCACCTGTGATACTTAAACCCATTGCCTTGCTGACTGTGTATGCCATGTCATTTATTAATAGCTTTACTTAAACGAGATCTTTTCCCGTCTACTGTTCACCACTTCCATCTCTTTCGATAAACCATTACTTTCTTTCGTCTCCTCAAACCTCAAACATGGATCCCGTATCCATCCAAGTCGATGTGTATTTCCAAGGAATCTTCGCAAAATACCCCATACGCTACACTGGGGGGATTACGCAGAGGTTTTCGGACATCGATTTCGCAGACATGGACAAGAACGGGTGTTATGAGTTTATCGAAAGGTTCACTGGAGAAAAGTGTGAGAAGCTCTATTACTACGAACCAGATATTCCTTTTCACAAATGTTTGACCTTAATTTCCAATGAGATGGCTTATTCCGATTTTATATCAATAGCTTATGAATGTGGTGTTATACTCCTTATGTATGTAGACCATTTTGGTAATAGTAACATGCAGGAATGGTTAGAATAACACAAAGAAGAGGTTGTTGATAACATAATGGAAGAAGTGATTGATGGTGTTGGACTAATTAAATAAATTGAGACAGGTCATTTGGATGAGGATGAGGATGAGGATGAAAATGAGATGAGGATGAGGATGATGATGAGCATTGGGCTGAGGATGTGGATGCTGATGAAGATGAGGATAACCATAGTATCCCTCATTTTTTTCAAAAATGATAATGGCCCTGATGTCGACATGGGTGAGAATGGAGCTTTGGGTGACCCTTTGGAAGAAGCCATGGATGATGATGAAAATGTTTATCCTTAGTTGCCAAATATTTTCAATGAAAAGTTGCACTGGAAGGAGCAGGAACCTGTGTTAGGTATGAGGTTTGAGAGTCATAAACAATTGAAACACATGCTCTGTAACTATGCTGTTGCAAATGGTTATCAATTATGTTTTGTGAAAAATGATAGTAGACGGTTGCTAGCCAAATGTTGTGATGGAAAATGTACATTTAGGGTTTGGGGTTCATGGATGAGTGATGATAAGTCTTTCCAAATCAAGTCTCTTATTAGTGACCATAATTGTTCAAAGAATTTCAAATTCAGATCAATTGTCACGTATAGATGGATAGGTACCCACTTTACCTAACAATTTTTTAACAATCAGAAGATGAGTGTGAGATTACTTAGAGAGGAGGTGAAAACCACTTTTGGCATTGTTTTAAGTATGAGTCAATGTAGGAGAGTCAGGGAAGCACCAGACGTGGTTGTTGGTATGTTTCTATCCCTTATCTTACTGATTATATATGTTTTATGCTTATATTTTTGTGCCTGTGATTAGGTACGTTTTTAGTGAACTCCTTACCTGCTTTGGTATTATTTGACTCGGGGGCGAGTCGGTCGTTTGTTTCTCAGTCATTCAGTAGGGAGTTCGGGTTGCCAGTAGGAGAGCTAGAGTGTCCGTTGCGAGTCTCTATCGCCAACGAACACGGGGTTTCCTCTTCTTCAATCTATCGGGGTTGCGTGTTGGAGATCTTCGGGGTACCTTTTCTGATAGACTTGACTTCGATTCCCATGGGGGATGTGTGTGTGATCGTGGGCATGAACTGGCTTATTCGCTTCGGTACCATGATTGACTGCGAGGGTCAGCGGGTGGTAGTTCGAACCCAAGTGGGGGAGAACTGATTGTCTACGGCGAGGGCACCAGATTGGGATCATGGTTTTGTTCAACTGCCAGGGCTCGGCAGTACATTCAGCACGAGTGTGCGAGTTATCTAACGTATGTGGTGAATACACGGGTCAGAGATCAGGTTTCAGTATCAGAGGTTCCAGTGGTCAGGGAGTTTTTTGACGTGTTCCCGGAAGAGTTACCCGGAGTGCCTCCGGAGAGGCAGGTCGAGTTTAGGATCGACCTAGTGCCAAGTACGGCCCCTATCGCCAAGGCGTCGTACCGGTTGGCACCACCAGAGATACAGGAGTTGTCATCGTAGTTGCAGGAACTGTTGAGCAAGCAGTTCATTCGTCCGAGCAGTTCCCCATGGGGAGCGCCGATTCTCTTCGTCAGGAAGAATGATGGTTCACATCGGATGTACATTGACTACCGGGAGTTGAATAAGTTGATAGTGAAGAACCGTTACCCACTCCCGAGGATAGATGATCTTTTCGATCAGTTGCAAGGAGCATCTTGGTTCTCCAAGATAGACCTGAGGTTCGGGTATCATCAGCTCAACATTAGGGAGGAGGACGTGGAGAATAGTGCGTTTCGGACTCGTTACGAGCATTACGAGTTCGTGGTGATGCCGTTTGGGCTTACCAACGCCCCAATAGTATTTATGGACCTGATGAATCGGGTCTGCAGACCGATGCTCGATCGCTCGGTCATTGTATTCATAGACGATATCTTCGTGTACTCCGAGACCCGAGATCAGCACGAGGAGCATCTTCGGGAGCTATTGGGAGTTTTGAGGCGAGAGCGGTTGTATGCCAAGTTTTCGAAGTGTGAGTTTTGGTTACGAGAGGTTTGGTTCCTTTGACACCTCATTAACCAGGAGGGGATTTTGGTCGATCCGGACAAAATTGAGGCGGTTATGCAGTGGGAGGTTCCAAAATCTCCCTCGGATATCAGGAGCTTTTTAGGATTGGCAGGGTACTACCGGATATTCATATAGGATTTCTCCAAGATTGCAGTACCCCTCACTCGTCTGAGGAGGAAGGGGGTGGATTTACGGTGGGGCCCTGAGCAGCAGAGGGCATTTGAGACCCTCAGACAGCGACTTTGCGAGGCTCCAGTCTTGACTCTCCCGGAGGGGGTTGAGGATTTTGCAGTGTTTTGTGATGCATCCATCACGAGACTGGGAGCGGTCCTCATGCACAGAGGACGGGTGATAGCCTACGCGTCGCGACAGTTGAAGTCGCACGAGACGAGATACCCTACTCATGATTTGGAGATTGGAGCGGTGGTATTCGCTCTCAAGATCTGGAGACATTACCTCTATGGGATCCGTTGTACCATATACACGGACCACAAAAGTTTGAGACTCATCATGGATCAGCCGAACCTGAACATGAGACAACGCAGGTGGCTGGATGTAGTCAAGGACTACGACTGCGAGATCCTTTACCACCCAGGTAAAGCGAACGTGGTTGCGGACGCTCTAAGCCGCAAGTCAGCTGGATCTTCTACCGAGTGACATGTATGAGGATATCGGTGGATTCTCCGCCTGTGAGCTTGATTCGGGAAGCTCAGGCAGAGGGTATGAGTCAGGAGAACTGGAAGCTTGATAGGATTAGGGGTGAGAACACCCGGGTTGTGCAAGATAGTCGGGGATTATTGACCCGTTGTGGTCGGGTCTGGGTTCCGATGTCTGGTGGGGTCAGACAGACTATTTTGGAGAAGGCTCATAGGTCTCGCTTCTCTGTCCACCCGGGGGCCACCAAGATGTACCGGGATTTGCGATTGAGTTAGTGGTGGCCGTGCATGAAGCGAGAAATCGCTTGGTACGTGGAGAGGTGACTGACCTGCAGGATGGTCAAGGCCGAGCACCAGAGGCCACATGGCAAGCTGCAGCCTCTAGAGGTTCCCATGTGGAAGTGGGAACATATCATGATGGATTTTATTACCAAGTTGCTGAGGACGACAAAGGGCTTCGACGCTATTTGGGTCATCGTGGATCGATTGACCAAGAGCGCCCACTTTTTAGCGATACGGGAGAGTTCATCGGCCGAGAAGCTGGCCGACTTGTATATTTTCGAGATCGTTGCTCTCCATGGGGTGCCGGTCTCTATTGTCTCAGACCGCGATGCTAGGTTCACCTCCTGTTTCTGGCAGAAGTTCCACGAGGAACTGGGCACGCGGCTGTACTTCATCACACCCTATCATCCGCAAACGGACGATCAGAGTGAGCGGACCATACAAACTCTCGAGGATATGCTAAGAGCTTGCGTTATTTATTTCGGAGGGAGCTGGGGCTCCTACATACCCCTTACAGAGTTCTCCTACAACAACAACTTTCATTCCAGTATTGGTGCCCCACCATATGACCTGTTGTATGGACGGAGATGTCGCACCCTAGTCTGTAGGGGTGAGGTCGGTCACATGGTGATGGGACGGACAGAGGTAGTTTTGCAGACTACCGAGAGGATTCAACAGATCAGACAGCGGCTTCACACCGCTCAGAGTCGGCAGAAGAGTTACACTGACAGACACCGATCTGAGTTGGAGTTCCAAGTGGGTGACATGGTACTCCTGAAGGTCTCACCCTGGAAGGGTGTGATTCGCTTCAGGAATAGAGGGAAGTTGGTTCCTCGATACATTGGGCCATTCAGGATCATTGCCAGGGTTGGCAAGGTGGCTTATTGACTGAACCTCTCGGAGGAGCTTAGTCAGGTCCACAACACTTTCCATGTGTCACAGTAGCGGAAGTGCATAGCAGATGAGGGGGCAGTGGTATCATTAGATGGTATTCAGGTCAACGAGCGCCTGAATTACGTGGAGAGCCCAATATCCGTTCTTGAGAGGAAGGTAAAGGTTCTACGGAACAAGGAAGAACCTTTGGTAAAAGCACAGTGGGAGCACGGGAGGGGATCCGAGTGGACATAGGAGCCGGAGGTAGAAATACGGGAGCACTACCCAAACTTTTTCGGTGCATCAGACTTTGGGGACGAAGTCTAGTTCAAGTGGGGGAGAATTGTAACACCCCGACTCCCAGGTATAAGTTTTAAAGCATTTTGTACATGTTTATGGACTTACTCGACGAGTTGGTTGCCCCCAACTCGTCGTGTAGAGGCGGGTTAGCCCGCGTGGATTATTGGATCTACTCGACGAGTCGGAGGACCCGGACTCAACGAGTAGGAGCTGGAAGATGAAACCCTAAATTTTAGGGTTTGCACCCTATTTAAAGGACCTTAAGTCCTTACATCCATTCCCTTACCACCTCTTGACGGCTAGAAGAAACCCTAATTAGTCTAGATCTTGTTCTTGAGTGTTTGTGAGGATTAAAGAGTGTTTTTGGTGCATTTTGTGAATAAGGTTTGAGGTATAAGGAGCTTGGGGCAAAGAGAAGCTTGTGGATCTGACTCTACTTCATCTTGGCATCATTCTGAAGGTATCAAGTCGTTACCTTGACTTATCTTTAGCTAGATCTTTTCATGCTTAGGTTTAGGGCCATTTATAGCATATATGTGAGCCATTTTGGGTATTAGCCATGATTTGAAGTTGCAACTTCAGATCTGGACTCCTCCAGGTCTCAAACTCATAAAGTTATCAACTTTATCTAGTATGAACCCTTCACCATGCCCTAAACCTCATTCTATACTTGGTTTTAGTGTTCTAAGCCTTTAAGACCTTGCATGCACGTAAAGTTTGCAACTTTACGTGGAATCTATGCCTTAGGAAGTTGTATCTACAATATAGAGCTTTGGGGTGGCTTAAAAATGTCTGGATAAGAAATGGACTGCATGAACTCGACGAGTCTTTTAGCCGACTCGACGAGTCGGATGAAGATTGCCCGTATTTGATTCTGCATGAACTCGACGAGTCAGTAAGAGGACTCGACGAGTCAATTAGGGTTTTCCCCGACAACTGGACATGCAAGGACTCGACGAGTTGGTTGGAAACTTGGCGGGTCAATTAGGGTTTTGGTGATTTCTGAGTTCTTAGGGAACTCGACGAGTTGCTAGGTGCACCCGACGAGTCGGCACAACAAGACCACTTGCACTCAAGTGCCAAGGCCTCCTAAAACTAATGTCACAAAGAAACAAAAGATCATGCAAACTCAAGAATCAGTGAATATGCAACGGGGTGGAGAAGATGTTGTTATGGGTGATGCAGTTGAGCCACAAACTAATGAAGCTATGAGGGTAAACGAATCTGAGCAGGTGGTGAGGGTAAACGAATCTGAGCAGGTGGTGAGGGTAAATGAATCTGAGCAAGTGGTGAGTGTTAATGAAGCTGAGGATATGGGCAGGGTTAATCAAGTTGTTAGCCAAGTGTATACTACAAGCCAGCCAAGCAAGAGGAAAAATTCAGAGAGAATTCTTAAACTAAAGCTTGCTAAAAGAGTTGAAGGTGAAGGTAGTAGTGTTGGATTGCCAATGGAGTTAGATTAATTACAGTTTTAATTGTGTGTCTGTTATGTGGATTGAACACGGGAATTTATGTTATTTGTTATGTTCATGTATGTTATAATATTCTTAGCATTTGATATTTGGATTCGTGTATGTATTTATAATATGTATGATCTTATTTATATTAGTGTGTACGGGGTAATTTAGTCATTAAAAATATTTCATGAGGGCATGTGAATGTTTGTTTAGGAGTAATTTAGTCATTCGAATAAGTTAATCTAATAGGTGTATGTTATTTCAAGTAATTATTAAAGTAGGGGTATTTTAGTCAATCAAAAAAGTTAAATTACATACATTCCCGTTAGGTGTATTAGTCTCATTTTAATTAATTAAAGAAATAGGGGTATTTCTGTCATTATTTTTTTAATTGACTAAACCCATCAGAGGTATTACAGTCTATATTTCTTATGTGACTTAACCCATTAGGGGTATATCAGTCATAACTTTATTATTTCACTTAACCCATTAGGGGTATTTCATTTCTTCCAGGCAATTATCCAAAGTAGGCAACCAGAAATACAACAAAAAAACACTGTTCTTTTGTTTTCCATTTATGGGTTATAGGCAACGACAAATCTAGGTATTAGATTCTTCTCTTTTGTCCCATGTCCCACACACAAACATTAGGGTTCATGTTTTAATGGTTTAAAAAGTTTGACTTTGTCATGTGGTCCCAGGAAGAAAATCAACAAAAATTATGTGTATTACTTCTCGACACATGCACATTTACATTTATAACAGGAACATTTTAATTTAACCAACATTTCATTCATGGGTTTCTGCATCTTTACATGTATTAAACTAGTAAAAACAGGATTTCTACGTCTATCTAAGTACATACGAGAACCATCACTTGTGATTATCATAAAAAAAACTAATCATCACAACAACATGATCACAAAACCACCAAATACTACAACCAGAAACCAAAAAACAACGAACAAAATGTGTTACTAATAAGGAGAATAAACCAGATGCACATCAAAACAAAATAGAAACCCAGGGTTGAAATGTTGAACCTAAAGTTCTTCTGTCATTTTAAAAACGTGTAGGTTGACACCCCCACAATAGCAACGGCAAAAACCCTAAGGACCCATTTCACTTTCTTCCACTTGTTTTTTCCCAAAACGATGTTCACATACGAGGCTTCCAGTGAACACAAATCCTTCTTCAAATCAGCAACCATGTTAGATAGATCGAGTTGACTTGCCCTAACATCATCGACTTCATGATTTAGGGCATCCAACTCTCTAGTGATGTTGCGTCGTAGTTCACGAAGGTCGTTTGCAATCTCTTCCCTCACAAGTGATACCTCCAACTGTGTCTGCAACAGATTGATCGCCATGTCTTCATTTGTGACTCCATTTGAGACATTTTCAGCCATGTGCCGATTGTAGTTGGGTGACCAACTGTGATTTTGAGATGATCGTGAAGGCATCGTTTTTGCGACTAGTATTAAAGTTTAGGGTGCAGTTAGGGTAACTAGGTTATGAATTGTGCCATTTTAGGGCACAAGCTTCACATTTTATACGGAGGCGGGGTGAACAGTGTGAACGTTGCCTCTATGTTTCACATTCCAAAACAATGTCGTTTAGGTCCAAGACCTAAATACAGTTTCACCATGTCATCGATGATGTGTTAAATTGGGATGATGTGGCATGGTTACCGGGTATAATAAGTAAAAGGGACTAAATTGCTAGGTTACAACACAATTTGTTCCCTCATAAAGCCACTAAAAAGTTAAGTGACTAAAAGGGTAAACCCTAGAAACTTCATAGGTCATATGTGTCATTTTCCCTATAATGAAACAAGTAAGTTTGAACTATCGATCCTATTATTAGTTTAGGTTGTTTCAAATTTTCATTATTTTTCTATTTTATTAAAATACTTGAAATTAACAATTAAGTTTATTTAATTAGGGACTTATGGTTAATAGTTAGTAGTTATTTGTTGTTGATATTTAAATCAATTTTTTGATAAAATCTTTTCATTGCGGACCTCTCTCGTTTGTTGGTGGAAACAGAGAAGCATCACTTTTTTCTTTGGTTTATATATTGTTAAAACTAACTTTGGTTTTGTCTGTCACAACCGCAACTGTCGAATGGTGTTTTTCTGCAATGAAGTTGTTGAAGACTGATTTGTGTAATAGAATAGGCAACAATTTTATGAATGGTGCTCTGATTTGTAGTATAGAAAACGAAGCACTTGAGAATGTTCAGACTGAAAATGTAATTACTAGCTTTCGAAAAATGAAAGAACGACGATGTCAACTTTAAAATGTAATATATATATATATATATATATATATATATATATATATATATATATATATATATTGATGTGTTTTGAGCATAGCAAACAATCCTTATGTGTGCATGCAACCCTAATTTGTTGGATCTTTGTTTTCTCTATTATACATGCAAGCATTGAACACAAAACAAGAAACCCTAGGAGGCAACTATAATTTTCGAAAATACGAATAAACTAGGGTTTAGATACATACCTTTAAGATTGTTATTGTAAACAATCGTGAATCCTTGCTTGAAAGACCTTTGGTAGCAAGCGCCACAAGTGTCGCGCCTCTAATGGTTTACAAACAAACCTAGAAACCAAGGAACACTATATATATATATATATATATATATATATATATATATATATATATATATATATATATAGAGAGAGAGAGAGAGAGAGAGATGAGAAGCCTATATTTCGTCCAAGGCACTTACAAAGAAGTCTTGGCCGAAATTATACCCTAATAAGGGTTTATATAGGTGTTAGGAAGGTATTGGATTAGGCAGGTATCTCCAAGATCACCCTAATCCATTTACTTCCTCCATAAGGCATCCAAGACACCCTTAGAGCCCAAGGAAACCCTAAGAGCACTCTAGATTTCGTTCCCCCCTCTTTAGGGAGGTTCTAGAATTGCCCAATACTCAACTATTTAACATTGTCACCTTTAGTCCCTGCATATTTAATTCATTCCTTTAACCCCAAAATTAATTTCAAATTAATTTCTAATTAAATATTAATTAAACAATATGATTTCTAATTAATATATTATTTCCATAATACATTAATAAATCATTTATTTTGATTTTTAATTAATTTATTAACCAAGTAATAAATTTATAAATCATTATTCTCTCTCTAAAAGTCATCATATTCAATTGCGAGATTTGAAGGCAACCCAAAAGGATTGTGTTACTATCAATTCAAGTATATACCAATTATAGTTATGGGCTTGGACACCTAATCCAACAGTCTTCCACTTCGATAAGTCTAATAACTATAACTACCACTATAACTACCAAAGTGATCAGCAAATTGTAGCTACCAAAAGCCGTTGTCTAACTCTGACCCAGTCAATGACGTGTCCTTAGATAAGTGATCAAATATTCCTCCGTTCTACAATATATCATATGGACATGAGACATGGATTATAATCAATCTCCCTGTCCATTCTTTGTTTCCCGATTTCTGATTTATGACGACTAAAATCAGACTACTAATTGAACACATCAATTCAGTCCAGGCTTGGTCAACCACTTTAGATGTCATCATCAAATCATCGAGGGGCCCACAGATATCGCTTTTCCCGTTAGGGCAGAAGGAACGAATAAACTTCGACTTATATGCTTGCACTATTCACTCATCAAATCATGCACAACAATACGTTTTATAACATCAAGTTACTGATGCATTTACGTATTATCAATGCACAATTGACTTGTAAACAATAACTCATATATCTTTGTTTTAAGAATATAAGACATTATCGTCTCAAAATTACTCGTGATAAAATCCATGAAGTAATTCTCTGAGCGTGGGTTTATCCAATACTTAAAATCCCTATTTTCAAGTACTCATGAACATTGTAGCAAAATCATTATTATGTATAATCTCCATAGACAATCTACAATTCAATTCATGATAGTCTTAATTCGCTACTTACTTCCAAAAGTACGATCGACTGTGGAGTTTTGAATAATCTAATTATTCGGGAAGTAAAACATGCGAAGTGAAACACAATGATAACCTAATTAACTATGGTCTCAAAACAATTGAATATAAATAAACTCTTATTATTTAATCACCATATTAATTAGAATTTATTCATTGTATAATGTTTCGAGTAATCAACTAAACACTTGAATTAAACATCAGTCATGCCATGTTATAAACATGCATACTATGTCTCTCTATGGTCCTTCCTTTGTGAACAAATCGATCAAACACTATTCTAATGATGCTTATTTCACAATTCCAACTATCATGTCGAAGCTTCAAAGTCACGGAGACTTAGCCAATGATATTACTGAATGTTCCATTGGAGCTTTGTTACTTAAAACAATTCCATGGTAACGAAGTCTCAAATTCAAGGCACACTCCTTGCACACCTTCCTTGCATCATAACTCACATGTAGATTAACTCCCCCTATGGAAACATTTCCATATTCCCAAATGACCATCAATTTTGATCAAAAATCATCCCAATCTAAAACATGTCAATATGGTTATTCCAAACCAGACCATACTTCCAATTGTCCACAAGTAACCGATCCTTTGGTAAAACCTCATAATGTTCTTGACAGTTGTCCAACAACTTTAGTCACATCTTGTCCTAGTTCTTTTCCCTCTCATTGCCCTAGGCATTTGGAAAAATCAAAACAAGTGAATATTATAGCATATGGGATTGATCCCATATCCGAAGCATATGGGATTGATCCCATATTCGAAGCATATGGGACTCGATTCATAATGTCTTACATAAAGACCTGATATATGATCAGTCTCTTGCTATAATATTTCCACATATCGAATTTCCTATGTTGAATCATTTCAACATGATATTCATATATGTCCACGACTAAGTTTTATTAAAACTTTAATCCAAACTTTTACATTTGAAATGAAGTATGAGTGCCCTCTCCCCAAAATCTTATTATAGCGAAACAATTCCCAAACATTACAATCTTGCAAATTGAAAACTTTGTTTCCTATAAATAGTATTGCTAACTTGCAACACTAAGCATAACAATTATGCTCCCACTAGCATAACAATTATACTTTTGGTAGCATAACATTTATGCTCCCATTAGCTTTGACATGTACCTAGAAATCTAGCTAGACTTCTAGAAATCAATGCTCTTGACTTCCTTACTAAAGTCCAGATTTCTGATACGTGGTGATTCGATAAGTCTTCGTCTAGACTTCTCAAGCTTATACAGCTTCATTAGACAGCATATGTGTGTGTTTAAAACCTTCCAGAACTTATAGCTATAAGTCCTGAACGTTCAAACTATTTCTTGTCATTTCTCAGAATTCGAACTATGAAAAGGGATATCATAATCATATTGCGAATTTGAGAACACAATTACCACAACCGGTAACCTTAATGATATTTATCAGATCTTCTAAAAGCTACTAGAGAAAGTGTTTCCTCATAATTTTTTTCATGAATTAGAGCAAAACTTTTGACACCTAGATTTTATGGTGTATGTTTTCCCATCCATGTGAAGCTATCATTTCCAACCTACAATCATAAGATAAGGTTGAGAACAAAACCAAAATCAATTCTAGGTTTTTCCTTTCATGGACTGAACTTGCTTGTTCTTAATTTATTGCCTTCTGGTAGCACAAGGGCCTACCAATGCTTCCAAGTTGTTAGACAGTTCACCAATGTCGATCAATGTACTTTCACTAACCAACGTGCTCTGCCTTTTGTAATCAAATGAGAACAATATAACTCATAAGCATTGCCAACTCAACTAGAAAGTGCACAGAAACAAGAATGTGTCAACTTAACATGATAGGTTATCAACCTCAGGTCGTGTGCTAATGATAACTAAAAGGTTTATTATTGATTGACTCCTGAAACTCTTCAAGATCAATAAGACTCCCACTGACTTCTTGACATATAAGTTTTTTCTTTTAAGGATCATTCCTTGACAAGAAAAAAAACAAATATTGAAAAGTTAGTGTGGATTATTGTCAAGAAAACATTTCATTGAATTGGTCTTAGTTCATCCTTTGTTTTTAACAAAAACCTCACAACTACCAATTCCAAATGTGCTAGAGTAAGAAAACATTATTACTCCACATTTTATGAGGTTTCATAAACCTACTTAGTATGAAATGAGTATGCAAAATACGACTCGAAGTAACTAGAGTATGACTCTAAAGCTTGATTGGAAAACGAAGTATGACTCGTCTCTTGATTGAACCATTTCAACAATATCCGATTCCTTTTCTTAGTCAAACAATTGCACTAAGATTGTCTTTGAGGATCAATTGTGATATAGTTCCACAATCATTAAGATGATCATAAAACATGATACTAGAGTAATCTCCTCTCCTTTCAGATTGGAGAAACTTTTATCTTTCTGCCTAATAGATTCTTCTTATTCGTTCTGTCACTCTTTGAAACTTTTCAAATATCAGAATTATGCTTAATCTTATAAATACAACCATCTTATAAACACAACCATGTTTACTGAAGCATCGGTGAATCATGACGAATAAATTCATCATCCTTTGTGGCGGATCTGAATAGTCCACAACAATGTGTACTAGATCCTTTAGTCCTTCACTGGACTCACATAAACATGTGATCAACGAATTAGTCATGATCTTCCAACGATCAAGATTCTAATACATCACATAATTCGGATTGTATGACTCGAAGTTTCTATCCAATTGAAACTTGGGTGATGAGAATTCCTTTTCACTTGGTTGATTATGACATTTCCACAATTGACATAACTACGAATCAAATCCATATTTAATATTGCTGGAAATGTAACCATCAATTTCCATAAATGTCATTGTAAGGAAACATAAAGTAAATAAATCAAAATTCACTTTTATTGATAATAAGCGGAAAAATTTGTCCTTACAATGCATAAAGTGAAAACTACATATCTAGACATTTCCTACGCAATCTATTAATCTATCACAACTCCTAAGCAGTAGCTTCTAAAATCTGATCATCAAACCATGCGATCGAAATCCATCTCTCACGATCATATTCAGCTCACTCTTCTTAAGCTTCCTTCTTTCTCTTAAATCATACAAAACATCAAAATGTGACTATCACATCATGTATTAAGAATCAATGAATAGGAACTTAATGGAGTTAGATAGTGTATGTACCTGAAGTAGAGTCACACAATTTGACTTTACTATCTTTAAGATCTTTCAGGTAGATAGGGCAGCTTCGCATCCAATGCCCCTTCAATTTGCAATAGAAACATATGGATCTTTCAAGAATAGCACACGTGACTATCTCAGAACTAGAATTTCTCTTTACCATATGGTCAAACGGTTTGACCATGGCCGATCCCTTTCCATTGGGAAGAGAAATCTTTTCTGGACTACCAATGTTGCCATTATCAAAGTCCATCGAAATTTTGGAGACAGATCCTTCAAACATTTTTGCTCGACTTGTGCTCTTAAGCATTTTTGCTTCAGTAGCAATCAACATATATGTTAGATAAATTAGGGTCACGACGTGGTCCCTCATATAATAGTCTTTAATGAACTGAGTATATGATTCAGGGAGTGAAACTAGAACCAAGTCAATGGCCAACTCCCTTGGGAAAACGACACCCAACATCCCCAATCTGTCAGTGTGTGATTTCATTTTCAGAACATGTGCACATACAGACTTTCCATCTTGATGCCAATAGTGTAACATCCCAAAATCGAGACCCAATTTTTTTTTGTTTAATTACATTAATTATGAAAATAGTTTAAGGAAAACATCGTTGCTATCATTTCAAAACATCAAGTCACAAATCACAAGTCTCGAAAACCATAACATAAAATAGTAAAATGTCAGAGTACAATCCCAGGGTTCTCAAAGCGGAAATCATATGTGTATAATGCGCTACTACCCTGCCGGCTCCTTCCCCTTAGCTGAAGAGGTACGTGAAACCAAAACTAAAAACGATAAGCACGAAGCTTGGTGAGTTCCCCAATCATACCGCATACCATACAACCATACATACTGTCGGGCAGTTCTGGGGTGCCCGACCTACCCGTGTCAAGCCATTCTGGGGTGTTGACCTACCCATGTCAAGCCATTCTGAGGTGCTGACCTACCCGTGTCAGGCCATTCTGGGGTGCCTGTCTACCCTCCGGTCTATCTCACCCGGTCACAGGGACTATTTCACCCCTACTACTATCATAATAATATATATCATAATCATGTTGTCAGACATATCTGGGGTGTCCGACCTACCCTTCGGTCCTAACGACCGAATCGGGGACTATTCCCCTTCCTACTACCACTAGCATATAGAACATATCATACTGGCACATAGAACACATCTAAAAATAGCAACCAGACAATTATCACATAGACAATCATCTCTACTGAAATCAACTACTAGTGGGTCGGCCTTGGTGCCTTAGACCCACTTCTACTTGAAGGTAACTCACCTCAATACCGTGTAGTGTCTGCACTGTCCTCGGTATGGAAATCAACTCTTCCCGACTCCTCGATCCCTACACATCATCCTTTATAAGTTACCATTTCATACTCATAACCCCTACCAGAGTCAACTCAAGTCCAAGTCAAAGTCAAGGTCAAAACCCTGGTGTCAACACCTGGTTGACCAGACTCGTCGAGTTGGTCCACCAACTCGTCGAGTCCCCACGTCCACAAAATGCCATAATTATGTCCCTACTCGTCGAGTCTAGCAAGAGCTCGATGAGTTCGCCTTCAACAACACATCGGACTATCTTCAACCGACTCGCCGAGTTCGTCCTTTAACTCGTCGAGTTCATCTTCATCCATATGAAGGTGTTCAGTCTATGACTCGCCGAGTTCATCCTTGAACTCGTCGAGTCCGTCTTCATTAGTTTGGGACATTGCCTTGAACTCGCCGAGTTCCTCCTTGAACTCGTCGAGTCCTTTGGTCTTCAAGTCCATATCAAACCCCTAACAAGTTGAGTGTTCCTTCCACTCAACCAAAGACCATTTCTAGAACACATTTGGGGGAAAATGCGACCCGACTCGTCGAGTCACCCAAGCGAGTCGCCGAGTCCCTCTTTGTCCAAAACTATTCAGTAGATTATAATGGGTCTTAATGCATCAAAACAATAGATCTGGCCTCCTAGGGTCCATTTTATACGTAAAGTTCCAATATTGACGTCCATGCATGGGGGTTTTGGCTCAAAAAGCCATAAAAAGAGGTATATAAGAAGCATGGGTCTCCCATGGCCATAAATTTTGCACCTTTATGCCATGGGAACCCTCAATGGTTCCAGATCTGAAGTGCAATTCCAAATATACACACAAATCCGAGTATAGCCTCTCTAAAGCTTAGAAAAGGTAGAAAATAGCCCCAAATCAAGATCTAAGTAATGAATAGCCAAGGTATCAGCTTTATACCTCAAATGAGCAGGAAATGTGCCAAGACTTTGGGATCTACTTGCTCTCTCTTCATCTCCCAAGCTTCCTTCTCCTCTTCCAACTTCAAATACACAAAAAAGGCACCAAAAAGCTCAAGAACACTCAAATAAGGCTTAGGGTTTCGAGTTAGGGTTTCTCTGGGTTGGGAGGAACAATGGAGGTTGTGTTGGGGCGTTATAAGTTGTTTAAATAGGGTGCAAACCCTAAATATTAGGGTTTCATCCAGACATTCCAACTCGTCGAGTAGGTCACTTACCCTGCCGATCCAAAGTCGAGTCTACTCGACGAGTTGCGCCTCCAACTCGCCGAGTCGCAGAGCAAAACATGAGTTTACTTTAATTAAAATACGTACCAAGAACCGGATGTTACAAATCTTCCCCACTAATTTTAAACTTCGTCCTCGAAGTCTGCTGCTGAATCCGGAAAATGCTCGGGGTAGTGTTCCATCATCTCGTCCTCCGGCTCCCAAGTCCATTCCAAGCCCTTGCGGTGCTGCCACTACACCTTCAACAGCTCCACCCTCTTGTTCCTCAGATCCTTCGACTTCCTGTCGAGGATCGCCACTGGCCGCTCGATGTAGTTCAGGCTGTCATCCACCTGAATATCCTCCAAAGGCACCACTGCCGAGTCGTCCACCAGGCACTTCCGCAACTGGGAGACGTGAAAAGTACTGGGAATCTGACTGAGTTCGGCTGGCATGTCCAGCCTATATGTCACCTTGCCCACCCAGGCTACAACCCTGAAAGGTCCAATGTACCTGGGGCCCAACTTGCCCCGCTTCCTGAACCGAACGACACCTTTCCAAGGCGAAACCTTCAGGAGCACCATATCCCCGACCTGGAACTCCAGGTCTGAACGACGCCTGTCGGCATAACTTTTCTGCCGACTCTGAGCAGTCTGAAGCCTGCTCCGCACCTGCTGGATCCTCTCCGTAGTCTTGATTACCACTTCGGTACTCCCCATGACCCTCTGGCCAACCTCACCCCAGCATATCGGGGTCCCGCACTTCCTCCCGTACAACATCTCGAAGGGGGAACAGTCGATACTAGCGTGATAGCTGTTATTATAGGAAAACTCTGCCAAAGGAAGGTAAGTATCCCAACTACCTCCAAAGTCTAGAACACACGCCCGCAGCATATCCTCCAGAGTTTGTATGGTTCACTCACTCTGACCATCTGTCTGCGAGTGAATAGCGGTGCTAAAGTGCAGATGAGTACTTAGCTTGTCATGAAACTTCTTCCAGAATCTGGAAGTGAACCGCACATCTCTGTCAGAAATACCGAAACCGGCACCCCGTACCGAGCCACTACCTCTCTGATATAGATGTCGGCCAACTTCTCGGCCGAAATGCTCTCCTGAATCGGAATGAAATGGGCGCTCTTGGTCAACCGATCCACAATGACCCAAATTGAATCCACTCTCCGCGCGGTCCTGGGAAGCTTCGTGATGAAATCCATAGTAATATCTTCCCATTTCCACAACGGAATATCCAACGGCTGGGTCTTGCCGTGAGGCCTCTGGTGCTCGGCCTTGACCTTGCTGCAGGTCAATCATCTCTCAACGAACCAAGCTACATCCCTCTTCATGCAAGGCCACCACTAATCAAGACGAAGATCTCTGTACATCTTTGTCGCCCCAGGATGGATAGAAAACCTGGATTTGTGCGCCTCATCCATCAATACCTGGCACACACCTCCATGATATGGGACCCACACTCTACGGTGTAGAGTCAATAATTCACGGCTGTCATAATCGAAGGAGGAAACCTGACCCACAATACGCTCACTCTTGCGATGTTTCTCCTTCATAGCCTCCTGCAGGGCCTCTCAAATCCGCTCCAACAGTGGGGTTACCACCGTCATCCTCAAACAAATATCTCTGATCGGTGCTGCCTTGCAGCTAAGCGCATCGGCCACGACATTGGCCCTCCCCGAGTGGTAGAGGATCTCACAATCGTAATCCTTCACCACATCAAGCCATTGATGCTGTCTCATGTTCAGATTCGACTGATCCATAAGGTACCTCAAACTCTTATGGTCCGTGTAAATAGTACATCGGACCCCATAGAGTTAATGACGCCAAATATTGAGGGCGAAAACAACTGCCTCCAACTCCAAGCCATGCGTCGGATAGTTCGCCTCATGAGGCTTCAACTGCCTCGAAGCGTAGGCGATAACATGCCCCCTCTGCATCAATATCGCGCCCAAACCCGAGATGGACGCATCGCAATACACTACAAAATCATCCACGCCCTCCGGTAGGGCTAAGATTGGCGCCTCACATAATCTCTGTCTCAGCGTCTCGAATGCGGCCTGCTGCTCTGGCCCCCAGCGAAAGACCACAGCTTTCCTTGTCAACCGGGTCAAAGGCACAACTATCTTGGAGAAGTTCGATAGTAACCTGCCAAACCATGGAAGCTCTGAATCTCATATGGAGACCACGGAACCTCCCACCTCATCACGACCTCCACTTTGGCTGGGTCGACTGAAATCCCGTTCTGGTTGACAAGGTGCCCAAGAAACTGCACCTCGCGCAACCAGAACTCACACTTAGAGAACTTGGCATAAAATCTCTCCCTCTTAAGAGTATCCAATACCGCCCGTAAGTGCTCCTCATGCTGCTCCCGTGTCTTGGAATAGACCAAGATGTCATCAATGAAAACTATCACAGACCGATCCAACATCGATCTGCACACGCGGTTCATGAGATCCATGAACGCGGCAGGAGCATTGGTGAGCCCGAAATGCATCACCACGAACTCATAGTGACCTTATCGCGTCCGAAAGGCAGTCTTCTGCACATCCTCTTCTCTGACCCTCATCTGATGATAACCTAAACGCAGATCGATCTTGGAGAACCAAGATGCTCCCTGAAGTTGGTCAAAGAGATCATCAATCCTCGGGAGTGGGTAACGGTTCTTCACCGTTACCTTATTCATCTCCCGGTAATCTATACACATCCGATGCGACCCATCCTTCTTCTTCACAAATAAAATCGGGGCTCCCCAGGGTGAACTGCTCGGTCTAATGAATCCCTAGTCTAACAGCTCCTATAGCTGTGTAGACAACTCCTACATCTCAGGAGGAGCCAGCTAATACGGTGCCTTGGCTATCGGAGCTGCACCAGGGACTAGGCCGATCCTGAACTCTACCTGCCTCTCCGGAGGTATTCCAAGCAGCTCCTCTGGAAATACATCTGTGTACTCCCGTACCATCGGCACGCCACGCCTCTCCTGTCTCCTGAGTATCCAAGACATAGGCGACATACCCTGCGTACCCCTGCTGGAGGTAGCGTCTAGCCCTCGCTGCTGAACAATAAAGCTGGTCTACGTTGTGGCCTCTCGCCCTGAATCACCAGCTCTCCCCCACTTGGGGTCCTGACCCGGACCAACTGCTGTGCGCAGTCGATCACCGCCCCATTGGGGCTCAACCAATCCATGCCTATAATAACCTTGTTCCCCCGCAACAGTATGGGAACCAAGTCTACCAAGTAGCGCTCCTCGAACAGCCTCAAAACACAATCCCTGAAAACCTATGATGCTCGCACTGATCGGTCGTCCGCAATCTCGACCTCTAGAGGGCAATCTAACATGCCCGAAGACTCAGGGAACCTCTTGCTAAGCGCAAGAGAGATAAAGGATCGGGTAGCACCCGAATCAAACAACACCTAAACTGGGATACCGTTCACATGGAACGATCCTAAACAAAACATATAACATAATACATCAATATCACAAGCGACATATAATAAAAGTTAGAGAGAAGAAACCATACCCGTCACCACATCGGGTGCGGCGCGTGCCTCCTCGGCTGTCAACTGGAAAGCTCGGCTCCTCACCACTGGAGCCTCTAACTTGACCTTTCGGCCATCTGTAACCCATGTAGTCACTGGAGTTGGCGCCACCACTGGCCCTGCTGCTGCTGCTGTCAACCTGGGGCAGTTGGCATTTTTATGGCCCCTCTCATTGCAATGAAAGCAAATCAGGTCTGACATCTGAACAGTAGGGGCAGGAGCAGTACAATCCCTGCCAAAGTGCCCCGTCTTGTCGCACTTGTAGCACCCTGATGATCCCGCTCTACAAGCTCCCTCATGTGGCCTGCCGCATTTCCTGCAGCGGCTCTGGCCCGGCTGGCCCTTCGACCTAGTGTCAGATCCCTTGGGTTTCTTCCCCGAAACCCCAGTAACCTGCTCTGCCTCTGCCTTCCTCTTCCTGAGGTGCTCCAAATCAATCTCCCTCTCCCTCGCCCTGGCAATCATGGACTCCAGGGTCGGGCAGGCTGAGTAGCAGACATGCTCCCGAATATCAGCCCTCAACATATCATGATAGCGGGTCTTCCGTATCTTCTCATACCCTGCATACTGAGGTACCAACAAGGCCCTTTCTCAGAACTTGGCAGTGATCTCCGCCACTGAGTTCGTAGTCTATCTCATGTCAAGAAACTCCCTGGCCAGCTGCTGAAGCTCCACAGCTGGCACAAACTCAGCCTTGAACCTGGTCACAAAGTCTGACCAAGTCATAGCCTCGATGGCTTGGGCCCCCAGTGAGTCACCAACTCACTCCCACCAATCCCTAGCTCTATCCCTCAAACAACCCGCAACAAAGCGGACCTTCGACCCCTCCGGGCTGAAGCTCGTCAACTGTGCAGACTCGATGTCTGCGATCCATCTCCTGGCAGCAATGGGGTCCTTCGCCCCGTGAAATTCTGGCGCACCACTCCCCCTAAAGTCCTTGAAGGACAGTGTGCGCGAACCCAACTGGCTGGACGCCAAGTCACTCCTGAATGTCCAGAGGTGATCCTCCATCAGCTCAATAATCCCCTCCTTGATCGACCTGAAAATGATCGGGGTCGCCTCAAGGATACCTCTCATGATCTCAGACGTGATGAAATCGCGTAGCCCGTCATCAACCTGCTCGGATCCCACACCCGAGTCTGATCCTGATCCTGATCCAGACCCTGAACCTCCTGCTCCATGTCGCGTCATCACCATACTAAAATAAAACACATAAATGTCAGGGTCATCCATACACTCGAGAGGTCTCACACACTCTCCAAGTTTCCTGGTTCTATCTTAGCCCTCCTTGATTCGAGTACGAATCCTCTGCTTCCAGTAGTACGGGCCCATACTACCTTCCATATCTATCTGTACTTTCCTCAAGGGTTGCTTCGACTTCACCAAGTCCCTTCTACTAATACTGCTTTCCAAGCTAATCTCATCCTAGGCTTGTCCTAGGGCACTCTCCGACCTACTCTCTGCCATCAGCTGCACAAGGAGTCCCTACCATCTTTCCCTAACTAGTTTGCGGATACTATTACATATTCGCTTACTAGTTAGTTAAAGCTAGCTGGAACCCCTATCAGCACAAAGCAAGCAACATTCGTGCATAGAGTAACCATTACCAAGCATAACCTAATCAGGCTACCATACTTCTGACTAACCAGCCCTAGCATATAGCTCAATAAACTCATACAACATGCATGTAAGGCATCCTTCCTAGATCCTTAGCCCTAATCTAGCATGCAGTTCTCATAATCACATAACAGACATATAAGGCATCCTCCCTATATCCTTAGCCCTAGTCTAGCATGCAGTTCTCATAATCATATCATATAACATAACATAACATTTATGGGTATCTTGGGGAAAACTTACTTGAGCTCGGTCGGTCGCACACATCACACACCTTGTTCTTTCTCAAAACTCCTTATTTTTAAATTTTAGAAAACTATTTTTCCTGTAAAAATCTTTCAAGCCCTCGGTTTGAGTCCAGAGACCCCCGATGGTGTACCCGAATCCCTCAAACCAAGGCTCTGGTACCAACTTGTAACATCCCAAAATCGAGACCCGATTTTTTTTTGTTTAATTACATTACTTATGAAAATAGTTTACGGAAAACATCGTCGCTATCATTTCAAAACATCAAGTCACAAATCACAAGTCTCGAAAACCATAACATAAAATAGTAAAATGTCAGAGTACAATCCCAGGGTTCTCAAAGCGGAAATCATATGTGTGCGATGAGCTGCTACCCTGCCGGCTCCTTCCCCTTAGCTGAAGAGGTACCTGAAACCAAAACTAAAAACGGTAAGCACGAAGCTTAGTGAGTTCCCCCATCATACCGCATACCATACAACCATACATACTGTCGGGCAGTTCTGGGGTGCCCGACCTACCCGTGTCAAGCCATTCTGGGGTGTTGACCTACCCATGTCAAGCCATTCTGAGGTACTGACCTACCCGTGTCAGGCCATTCTGGGGTGCCTGCCTACCCTCCGGTCTATCTCACCCGGTCACAGGGACTATTTCACCCCTACTACTATCATAATAATATATATCATAATCATGTTGTCAGACATATATGGGGTGTCCGACCTACCCTTCGGTCCTAACGACCGAATCGGGGACTATTCCCCTTCCTACTACCACTAGCACATAGAACATATCATACTGGCACATAGAACACATATAAAAATAGCAACCAGACAATTATCACATAGACAATCATCTCTACTGAAATCAACTACTAGTGGGTCGGCCTTGGTGCCTTAGACCCACTTCTACTGGAAGGTAACTCACCTCAATGCCGTGTAGTGTCTGCACTGTCCTCGGTATGGAAATCAACTCTTCTCAGCTCCTCGATCCCTACACATCATCCTTTATAAGTTACCATTTCATACTCATAACCCCTACCAGAGTCAACTCAAGTCCAAGTCAAAGTCAAGGTCAAAACCCTGGTCAAAGTCAACATCTGGTCAAATTCAACACCTGGTTGACCAGACTCGCCGAGTTGGTCCACCAACTCGTCGAGTCCCCACGTCCACAAAATGCCATAATCCCGTCCCTACTCGTCGAGTCTAGCAAGAGCTCGACGAGTTCGCCTTTAACAACACATCGGACTATCTTCAACCGACTCGCCGAGTTCGTCCTTTAACTCGTCGAGTTCATCTTCATCCATATGAAGGTGTTCAGTCTATGACTCGCCGAGTTCATCCTTGAACTCGTCGAGTCCGTCTTCATGAGGTTGGGACATTTCCTTGAACTCGTCGAGTTCCTCCTTGAGCTCATCGAGTCCTTTGGTCTTCAAGTCCATATCAAACCCTAACAGGCTGAGTGTTCCTTCCACTCAACCAAAGACCATTTCTAGAAGACATTTGGGGGAAAATACGACCCGACTCGCCGAGTCACCCAAGCGAGTCGCCGAGTCCCTCTTTGTCCAAAACTATTCAGTCGATTATAATGGGTCTTAATGCATCAAAACAATAGATTTGGCCTCCTAGGGTCCATTTTATACGTAAAGTTCCAATATTGACGTCCATGCATGGGGTTTTTGGCTCAAAAAACTATAAAAAGAGGCATATAAGAAGCATGGGTCTCCCATGGCCATAAATTTTGCACCTTTATGCCATGGGAACCCTCAATGGTTCCAGATCTGAAGTGCAACTCCAAATATACACACAAATCCGAGTATAGCCTCTCTAAAGCTTAGAAAAGGTAGAAAATAGCCCCAAATCAAGATCTAAGTAATGAATAGACAAGGTATCACCTTTATACCTCAAATGAGCAGGAAATGTGCCAAGACTTCTGGATCTACTTGCTCTATCTTGATCTCTCAAGCTTCCTTCTCCTCTTCCAACTTAAAATACACAAAAAAAGGCACCAAAAAGCTCAATAACACTCAAATAAGGCTTAGGGTTTCGAGTTAGGGTTTCTCTGGGTTGGGAGGAACAATGGAGGCTGTGTTGGGGTGTTATAAGTTGTTTAAATAGGGTGCAAACCCTAAATATTAGGGTTTCATCCAGACATTGCTACTCGTCCAGTCGGTCTCCCGACTCGTCGAGTAGGTCACTTACCCTGCCGATCCAAAGTCGAGTCTACTCGACGAGTTGGGCCTCCAACTCACCGAGTCCCAGAGCAAAACATGAGTTTACTTTAATTAAAATAAGTACCGAGAACCGGATGTTACAAATCTCCCCCACTTATTTTAGACTTCGTCCTCGAAGTCTGCTGCTGAATCCGGAAAAAGCTCGGGGTAGTGTTCCATCATCTCGTCCTCCGGCTCCCAAGTCCATTCCAAGCCCTTGCGGTGCTGCCACTACACCTTCAACAGCTCCACCCTCTTGTTCCTCAGATCCTTCGAATTCCTGTCGAGGATCGCCACTGGCCGCTCGATGTAGTTCAGACTGTCATCCACCTGAATATCCTCCAAAGGCACCAGTGCTGAGTCGTCCACCAGGCACTTCCGCAACTAGGAGACGTGAAAAGTACTGTGAATCTGACTGAGTTCGGCTGGCAGGTCCAGCCTATATGCCACCATGCCCACCCGGGCTACAACCCTGAAAGGTCCAATGTACCTGGGGCCCAACTTGCCCCGCTTCCTGAACCGAATGACACCTTTCCAAGGCGAAACCTTTAGGAGCACCATATCCCCGACCTGGAACTCCAGGTCCGAACGACGCCTGTCAGCATAACTTTTCTGCCGACTCTGAGCAGTCTGAAGCCTGCTCCGCACCTGTTGGATCCTCTCCGTAGTCTTGATTACCACTTCGGTACTCCCCATGACCCTCTGGCCAACCTAACCCAGCATATCGGGGTCCCGCACTTCCTCCCGTACAACATCTCGAAGGGGGGACGGTCGATACTCGCGTGATAGCTGTTATTATAGGAAAACTTTGCCAAAGGAAGGTAAGTATTCCAACTACCTCCAAAGTCTAGAACACATGCCCGCAACATATCTGTTGGGTTTTGAGCATTCTAACACTCCTAAGTGTACATGCAACCCTAAATACCTTGGATCTATGTTTTCTCTATTATACATACAATTATGAACATCCAAGGTATTATCCTAATCTAGCATACAAAATAATAAATATAACAAGATAGAATACATACCTCTTTGATGTAGAACGTCTTCATAAAGCTTGAGTGCCTAGTGCCCCAAGTGTGACACCTCAAATGGTTCACACAACACCAAATACACTTGGAATAACTTGAGAGAAACTTGAACACTCCTTGAAATCGTCTAGCCCTCACACTCACACATTAGTGCATGATTTCTTGAGCCATGGGATTCTTTTATATGGTGGCTATTAGGGTTACACCATGTAACTCATAACTTTACCCATTCCTTATGCTCCATGGATTTTAACCTCCATGGAGTATCCATGGGTCACCCCATGGACTTAGTCCAACATAAGGAATCTTGGATCACAAGCCCACATATATAAGAATGAATGATTTACACAATCAACCCATATATTTAATTAGTCTCCTTTTGATCACTTAATTAATTCCAAATTAATTCTTGATCAATACTAATTAAATAACCTTATTAATATATTAGAACTTATAATATATTAACCATCCTTAAGTGTTATTTCTCTCATTATAGTCTATCCAAATGCATGATGCCATGCAACCCAAATGGACCATGCCGGGTCGGGTCAAGTCTTACCAATTATAGTTATGGACTTAGACATTAATCCAACAGTCTCCCACTTGGATAAGTCTAAAACTATTATTGCGTATGACTTCAGGAACCGATCAGCAATCGTAGCTCTCAAAAGCTTCTGTCGAACTCTGACCTTGTCGATGAACTCTGACCTTTGTCAATGACTTGTCCATTAGATAAAGGATCATATATTCCTCCATTCTAGATATCATATGGACTGAGACATGGATTATCAATCATTCTCTCTGTCCATTTGTTGTTTCCCGATTTCCGATTCATGATGACTGACGGATTGAACAAATCAAATCAGTCCTGGCTTGGCCAAGCACTCACATGTATCATCTTTAAATCATCGAGGGGCCCACAGATATCGCTTTTATCCCGAAGGTAAAAGGAATGGATAAACTTCGACTCATATGGCTTGTTCTACTACTTGTTGAATCATACACAAAGGCACGTTTTATAACATCGATTTACCAATGCGGTGTCGTGCAATCAATGTACAACCAACTCATAGTAACAACTCATATCTCTAGGTTTGAAGAATATAAGATATTATCGTCTCATGATCACTCGTGATAAAATCCATGAAGTGATTCAAATGAGCGTGGGTTGAATCCAATACACAGAACTTATGAGCACTCATGAGTGTTGTAGCACAACTTTGTCCACCAACTTGGACCTCTACAAACCAACCCATGACAGTCTTGATTCATATCTACTTCCAACATATGACCGACTGTGGATGGTTTGAATAACTTAATCATTCAGGAAGAGCGACTTAGTTATTCTGGAAGTCAAAACATGCAAAGTGAAACACAAGAATAAATGAATCCAATATGGTATTAAACCCTATGAATATAAATAAACACTTTTATTTATCACCATACTAATTACTCATTATTCATTGTTTCGGTTTTATCAACTTTATACTTGAATTAAAAACACTAGTTGTCCCATGCTCCAAGCATGTACACTATGTTTTTCTTAAACAATAGTTTTGCCATACACCAAGTATGCACTCTATGTTTGTCTATGATCCTTACTTTGTGAAATAAACCAATTGAACATAATTTCAATGATTCTAATTTCACACTCCCAAATCCTTATCGAAAAATGTGAGAATTTCAAATTCCTATCATTTATCGAAATTTGTTTAGATTTTAAACTTATATGCACTGACCCTCCTGTAATGAATATGTACAAAGTCACAAAGACTTGTCAACAGTCATTATAAGGTATTCCAATGGAGATCAACTCCATGGAAACTAAGTCTCATATTCAAAGTACATTGCTTTGGACATGCTTCTTGCATTAAGTTTTCTAATCTTACACAGATAACTTCCACCTATGGAGACAACTCCATATTCTCATTTTGACTATCACTTCTGAATAAGAGATGCCTCTTTTCAGAATATGTCAATATGGTCCTTCCAAAATTAGCACTATACTTCCAACTGTCCCTGAGCAACCAATCTTTGGTAAACCTCAGATTGTCCTCGACAATTGCTTAATCATTTTAGTCATATCCAATTCTAGACCTTTTCCCTTCTTAATGCCTCTGGGCATTTGGAAAAATTTAGAAATGACAAATATTATAGCACATGCAATCGATCCTGTACCCAAAGCAAATGGTACACGATTCATGATGTCTCACATAAAGACATGATTCTAGACCAGTCTTTTGCTACAATATTTTTATTTGCCATGTTTTCAAAATTTGACTATGAAGAGGGATGCCGTAATCATAATCGAATTTTGAGAACGCAATATATAGAATTTCCTTAAGTTGAACCAATCCAACATGAAATTCATATATATATTCTTGACTAAAGATGATTAAGGTCTCAATCTAAGCCTTTAGAACTGAAATGAAGTATATCCTCTCCCTTAATTATAGCAAAACAACTTTTTCAATTCCTGCAGCCTCACGAATTGAAACTTTTGTTTTCTATAATTAACATTGCTAACTTGCAATACTAACAATAATTATCATGCTCCCACTAACATGATGATTATTAGCATAACACTTATGCTCCCACTAGCTTTGACATGTACTCAGAAATCAACTGGACTTCTAGAAATCAATACTTTATTGACTTTCTTACCAAAGTTCAGATTTCTGATACGAGATGCTTTGATAAAACTTTATCAAAATCATACACCTTTCCTTAGATAGCATGCATGTGTGTCTAAACAATTTCAGAACTATGAAAAGGGATGCCGTAATCATAGTCTCAATTGCTTAGACCTTTTGCCATCTGCTTCAAATCTACTTGGTGGAAGTGTTTCCTCACCATCATTTTCATGAATCGGAGAGAAACCTTATGACCCTTAGATTTTATGGTGTATGTGTTCTTATCCATGTGAATCGTCAAAACCATAGTCACAAGACAAGGATAATGACAAATCCAAACTCATATTGATTAAACTTGTGCAATCTTAAATTCTTGCCATTTGGCAGCTCAGGTGCCTGCCATTGCTTCCAAGTAGTTGTGCAACCAATTGAGAACTCTCAGAACTCCTATGCAAAGCCAACTTGAATAGGCATAAAAATTTCAACACGATAGGTTATAAACCTCAAGTCGTGTGCTAGTGAAGGACTTTAGGTTTTATTCTTGATTAAGTCTTGAAACTTTCAAGAGCTTTAAGACTCACACTGTCCTCTTGACATATAAGACTCCCTTGTCAAATATTCAAGAGATAGTGCAGATTCTTTATCAAGACTAACACTTTACACAATTGGCCTAAGTTGGTCTCTGTTTTATCCAAAACATCACAACTTACCAATTTCAAATGTACAAGAGTAGATAACCTTTTACTCTTACATTTGACTAGTGTTAACAAACCCTCTTTAAGATATGTCACTCAAGTTACAATCTTGGAGTATGACTCTAAGAATTGTTTTGGAACGAAGTATGACTCATCTTTTTGATTTAACCATTTCAACAATTCATGATTCCTCTTCTTAGTCATAAGAATGCACTAAGATGTCCTTAGAAGACCAATTGTGATGTGGTTCTTTAATCATTAAGATGATCACAAAACATGATACTAAAGTACTCTCCCATCTTTTCAGATTTGAGAAACTTTTATCTGTCTGCCTAATTTAATTCTTCCCATTCGTTCTGCCATACATTGAGACTTTTCCAATGTTTCAGAATTATACTTAAACTTGTAAGTATAACCATATTTACTAAAATTTAGTAAATCATGACGAATAGTCTTAACGAGCTTTGTGGTGGACTTGACCAGTGCACAAGAATGTGTACTCGATCCCTTTAGTCCTTAACTTGACTCACACATCCATGTGAACAAGTCTTAATTTTCCAATGTGTGAAAGTTCTCATTCATCATACTATTCAACTTGCATGATTCCAAGTTTCTATCCAACTGAAGCCTTGGGAATGAGAATATTTCCTTATTTGGTAAATCATGACACTACCACAAACGAAAGAATCAAGTCCATTTTTTTTCAAATATTGCTATCAATGGAATCATATAAACAACCATTTTTCACAAATGCCACTTGTAAGGATATTTAAAATAAATATAAAATTAAAAACTTTTATTTTATTTCAAAACTTTGCGGAAAAAACTTATCCTTATAGTGCAAATGCATACGGAAAAACTTGTTGTTATCTATTCCTAAGCAATATATCATAACCCCTAAGTAACAGCTTCAAAATTCTGATGCGATCAAAATCCACCTACGCGATCAGAATCAACATATACTTCCTTTAAGTTTTCTATCTATTCTTTGATTCTTAAAACATCAACATGTGACCCAGTCACATCATGTAATGAGGATCTTAGAATAGAAACTTAACAAAGTTAGATAATGGGCTCTACCTGAAGTAGAGTCAGACTTATTGACTTTAACATCCTTAGGTAAACTTGGCAGCTTTGAAATCAACGCCCCTTCCTTTGGCAAAATAAACATATGGACCCTTTGGTAATGGGACTATCTCAGACTTAGCCTTTCTCCTTACCATTTGGTCAACCGGGTTGACTATGGCCAATCCTTTTCCATTGGGAAGAGAATGCTTTTTCTGGATTTCCAGTGTCACCATTGTCACTGTCCATAAAGTTTTTGGGAAGTTGATCTTCTAATCAAATTTGCTTTACTATCGTTCCAAATCATTGCTGATTCAGCAGCACCAAGCAACTAGATATGATCATTAAGGTTCATGTCATAGTCTGTTTCATAGTAGTCCCAAAGGAACTCACTATGTGACTTAGAAAGTGATTGAACATCCAACTTTCTCAAGACTTTGACACCCAACTCTCCCAGCTTGTCAATATGTGACTTCATCTCTAAGATGTGATCACACATAGACCTTGCTTGCCATTAGGGCTTGAGTAACCTTGAACTTGTGGGTTAGGGAGAATAATTGGAGGAGGTGGAGGAAGTAAAGTTCCAAGAGATTTGGGAAGATCATAGATGTCTGAACTAGACATCTTTTGGGAGATATTCAAGATAGTTGATCTAAAGTCCTTAATATAACACCCAATATGAAATATTAAGGCTAGGATCCAACAACCTATTTATAACTGGAAGAGGGATGCCGTAATCCGAGTTATAAAATAGTTGAAGGTAGGTAAATGACGATTTACCAATTTCCACCATGAAAAACGAAATAATGTAATTAGGTTTTTAATTGGATTTGAAACTCCTAGATCTTTTGAGATTCATTGAACTTTTCAATGACATGTTTCAATCTCGAGTGCGCCCTTCAGGTTTTGTGACTGGGATGCCGAGGATCACAAAACAAGGTGCGAAGTAACCATGCAAATATACTTGGTACCCTTAATATTTACCCCTCAATCGATGTGCCGGTTAACCACACGAGCTCCACCGATACTATGATAAATATTAAGTTGCCCTTTGCCTACTTTGTTAAATCCAGGTTAGTGTGCCGATTAACCACACACGCTCCACTAACGGTTTAAACAAAGTGCAAAGTGTAATTTCATGGATTCGCACCTTATTCACATTTTCCTAAGTAACTAAGATTGGGAATTTATAAAAAGTTTAGTTACTTAGTATTTATCATTAATACTTTTAATGAAGGGAGAATTATAGTCCTTGTCCTACCCGTTCGGCTAACGACCCTCCACCAGTCAAGGAAGCGGTGGGTGAGAGTGGACACCCATTAAACTGCCATTTTATAGGCAGTAACCTTATACCCCCCTTATAGACCGGCTTCGTGAATGAGGCCTACTAACGGTAAGACTGAATTTCTCTTATACATATATTTATTATTAACTTATAATACTATAAAATATAAGGGTTGAATTTTAACTTTTAAAATTCTAAGGGCTAACTTGGAATTAAAGTATTCATGGGGAAAACTTTACAAATTCCAAAACTTGAGGGCAAGTTTTGAAAATATTCAAAACTAATTAATTCCATAACTTATGTGTTTAAGTAGTTTTAATTAAAAAAAAAACTCTTCAAGTTCCATAATTTGAGGACAAGTTATGGAAGACTTTAAACTAATTAAAAAAAAAATAATTTTTTTTTATTGTAACTTATGGAACTAATTAAGGTTACACTTTTTTTTTAATTTAATGAAGAGACTCTTGAACCTCCATAACTTGAGGACAAGTTATGGAGTCATAAAACCATTTAATTAGAACTAGACTTTTCATTTTGTAACCTTTGCCAACTTTTATGAGTTTTATGATTCTTAAATGTGACTTTTCATATAACTTGAGGACAAGTTACAAAAACACACTTTGGAATCAACTCTTAGATTAAAATGGATTGAAAACAACTATTTCACACAACTTTTCTATTAATCTAAGAACCTCATAAGAACAAGATAATTCAAATCATCAATCTTCAAGAAATTAGCATGAACATACAAACTAATACAAATCTTGAAATTATGACAATTATCTTAGAAATTGGATTAGCATGAACATTACCACATCAAAAACAAGTTTATAAGTCCAAAAACATCTTAGGGTAATGTTCCTAGTCCAATTCCAGCCAAAACAATCGAATATATGCATCCAACTCGATTTTTCAGCTACTTTTGCAAGTATAACAAGAAAACAAGCCTAGTCTCTGATACCACTGTTGGGTTTTGAGCATTCTAACACTCCTAAGTGTACATGCAACCCTAAATACCTTGGATCTATGTTTTCTCTATTATACATACAATTATGAACATCCAAGGTATTATCCTAATCTAGCATACAAAATAATAAATATAACAAGATAGAATACATACCTCTTTGATGTAGAATGTCTTCATAAAACTTGAGTGCCTAGTGCCCCAAGTGTGACACCTCAAATGGTTCACACAACACCAAATACACTTGGAATAACTTGAGAGAAACTTGAACACTCCTTGAAATCGTCTAGCCCTCACACTCACACATTAGTGCACGATTTCTTGAGCCATGGGATTCTTTTATATGGTGGCTATTAGGGTTACACCATGTAACTCATAACTTTACCCATTCCTTATGCTCCATGGATTTTAACCTCCATGGAGTATCCATGGGTCACCCCATGGACTTAGTCCAACATAAGGAATCTTGGATCACAAGCCCACATATATAAGAATGAATGATTTACACAATCAACCCATATATTTAATTAGTCTCCTTTTGATCACTTAATTAATTCCAAATTAATTCTTGATCAATACTAATTAATTAACCTTATTAATATATTAGAACTTATAATATATTAACCATCCTTAAGTGTTATTTCTCTCATTATAGTCTATCCAAATGCATGATGCCATGCAACCCAAATGGACCATGCCGGGTCGGGTCAAGTCTTACCAATTATAGTTATGGACTTAGACATTAATCCAACAATATCCTCCAGAGAATGTATGGTTTGCTCACTCTGACCATCTGTCTGCGAGTGAAAAGCGGTGCTAAAGTGCAGATGAGTACCCAGCTCGTCATGAAACTTCTTCTAGAATCTGGAAGTGAACCGCACATCTCTGTCAGAAATCACCGAAACTGGCACCCCGTACCGAGCCACTACCTCTCTGATATAGATGTCGGCCAACTTCTCGGACGAAATGCTCTCCTGAATCGGAATGAAATGGGCGCTCTTGGTTAACCGATCCACGATGACCCAAATCGAATCCACTCCCCGCGCGTTCCTGGGAAGCTTCGTGATGAAATCCATAGTGATATCTTCCCATTTCCACAACGGAATATCCAACGGCTGGGTCTTGCCATGAGGCCTCTGGTGCTCGGCCTTGACCTTGCTGCAGGTCAAGCATCTCTCAACGAACCAAGCTACATCCCTCTTCATGCAAGGCTACCAGTAATCAAGACGAAGATATATGTACATCTTCGTCGCCCCGGGATGGATAGAAAACCTGGATTTGTGCGCCTCCTCTATCAATACATGGCGCACACCTCCATGATATGCGACCTACACTCTACGGTGTAGAGTCGACAATCCACGATTGTCATAATCGAAGGAGGAAACCTGACCCACAATACACTCACTCTTGCGATGTTTCTCCTTCATAGCCTCCTGCAGGGCCTCTCGAATCCGCTCCAACAGTAGGGTTACCACCGTCATCCTCAAACAAATATCTCTGATCGGCGCTGCCTTGCAGCTAAGCGCATCGGCCACGACATTGGCCCTCCCCGAGTGGTAGAGGATCTCACAATCGTAATCCTTCACCACATCAAGCCATCGACGCTATCTCATGTTCAGATTCGGTTAATCCATAAGGTACCTCAAACTCTTATGGTCCGTGCAAATAGTACAGCGGACCCCATAGAGGTAATGACGCCAAATCTTGAGGGCGAAAACAACTGCCCCCAACTCTAAGTCATGCGTCGGATAGTTCGCCTCATGAGGCTTCCGCTGCCTCAAAGCGTAGGCGATAACATGCCCCCTCTGCATCAATACCGCGCCCAAACCCGAGATGGACGCATCGCAATACCCGTGTCAAGCCATTCTGGGGTGTTGACCTACCCATGTCAAGCAATTTTGGGGTGCTGACCTACCTGTGTCAGGCCATTCTGGGGTGCCTGCCTACCCTCCGGTCTATCTCACCCGGTCACGGGGACTATTTCACCCCTACTACTATCATAATAATATATATCATAATCATGTTGTCAGACATATCTGGGGTGTCCGACCTACCCTTCGGTCCTAACAACCGAATCGGGGACTATTCCCCTTCCTACTACCACTAGCACATAGAACATATCATACTGGCACATAGAACACATCTAAAAATAGCAACCAGACAATTATCACATAGACAATCATCTCTACTGAAATCAACTACTAGTTGGTCGGCCTTAGTGCCTTAGACCCATTTCTACTGGAAGGTAACTCACCTCAATGTCGTGTAGTGTCTGCACTGTCCTCGGTACGGAAATCAACTCTTCTCGACTCCTCGATCCCTACACATCATCCTTTATAAGTTACCATTTCATACTCATAACCCCTACCAGAGTCAACTCAAGTCCAAGTCAAAGTCAAGGTCAAAACCCTGGTCAAAGTCAACGTCTGGTCAAAGTCAACACCTGTTGACCAGACTCGCCGAGTTGGTCCACCATCTCGTCGAGTCCCCACGTCCACAAAATGCCATAATCCCGTCCCTACTCATCGAGTATAGCAAGAGCTCGACGAGTTCGCCTTCAACAACACATCAGACTATCTTCAACCGACTCGCCGAGTTCGTCCTTGAACTCGTCGAGTTCATCTTCATCCATATGAAGGTGTTCAGTGTATGACTCACCGAGTTCATCCTTGAACTCGTCGAGTCCGTCTTCATGAGGTTGGGTCATTGCCTTGAACTCGTCGAGTTCCTCCTTGAACTCGTCGAGTCCTTTGGTCTTCAAGTCCATATCAAACCCCTAACAGGCTGAGTGTTCCTTCCACTCAACCAAAGACCATTTCCAGAAGACATTTGGGGGAAAATGCGACCCGACTCGCTGAGTCACCCAAGCGACTCGCCGAGTCCCTCTTTGTCCAAAACTATTTAGTCGATTATAATGGGTCTTAATGCATCAAAACCATAGATCTGGCCTCCCAGGGTCCATTTTATACGTAAAGTTCCAATATTGACGTCCATGCATGGGGTTTTGGCTAAAAAAGCCATAAAAAAGAGGTATATAAGAAGCATGGGTCTCCCATGGCCATAAAGTTGGCACCTTTATGCCATGGGAACCCTCTTTGGTTCCAAATCTGAAGTGCAACTCCAAATATACACACAAATCCGAGTATAGCCTCTCTAAATCTTAGAAAAGGTAGAAAATAGCCCCAAATCAAGATCTAATTAATGAATAGCCAAGGTATCAGCTTTATACCTCAAATGAGCAGGAAATGTGCCAAGACTTTTGGATCTACTTGCTCTCTCTTGATCTCCCAAGCTTCCTTCTCCTCTTCCAACTTCAAATACACAAAAAAAGGCACCAAAAAGCTCAAGAACACTCAAATAAGGCTTAGGGTTTCGAGTTAGGGTTTCTCTGGGTTGGGAGGAACAATGGAGGATGTGTTGGGGCGTTATAAGTTGTTTAAATAGGGTGCAAACCCTAAATATTAGGGTTTCATCCAGACAGTTCTACTCGTCGAGTCGGTCTCCCGACTCGTCGAGTAGGTCACTTATCCTGCCGATCCAAAGTTGAGTCTACTCGACGAGTTGGGCCTCCAACTCGCCGAGTCCCAGAGAAAAACATGAGTTTACTTTAATTAAAATACGTACCAAGAACCGGATGTTACAAATAGGGCTTGAGTAGTTTCGTACTTTTCAACTTGAAGAAGACATGACTTAGGGAGAGTCACTAGAGGAAGAGTTGGAGAAGCATGATTTCCAGTTCCACCATTGCTTGAAGAAGGGAACACTCTTTCACCTTGATCAACATGTGGAAGATCATCTTCAGATAGAGAAGGAAAAACGTTTCCAGAAGAACGAGGAAGACCATTGTTGTCAGAACATGACATCTATAAAGGGAGAATAGAGAATTCAAGTTAGTTGATTTTAATCCTTAATTATTAACCCAAAAAATTTAAATTAAGGCTAGGATCCATATTTTTTATTCGAATTCTGAAGAGGGATCCCGTAATCAAATTCGAATCTATTTTAGGTAGGTAAAGCATTTACCATTTTCAATATTATGAAACTCCTAGATCTTTTGAGATTCATTGAACTATTCAATGGCATGTTTAATCTCGATTATGCTCTCACTTTGTGACTGAGATGTCGAGGATCACAAACGAGATGTGAATAACCATGCAAATTAGATTGGTACTCTCGATGTCATTTATCATCTGAAATTAACATGTCGGTTAACCACATGCGCTCCATTAATTCAATGATAATTTACGAGACACTCATTGCCAACAATATTAGTCACATATTAGTGTGTCGGTTAACCACACACGCTCCACTAACGACCAATAAGGTGCAATGTGCAATTTTATGGGTTAGCATCAAATTCACATTTTTCCTAAAGTAACTAAGAATGAGTTTTTAGAAAATGGTTTAGTTACTTTATCATTATACTTTTAATGAGGATTAATTGCCATATCAAACCCGTTCGGCTAACAACCCTCCACCATACAAGAGATCGGTGTGTAAGAATGGATACCCAATGGCGGTCATTTTACAGTCCGCTTCCATAAACTCTCCTTATAGTATGGTTTCGTGAATGAGACGTACTAGCGGTTCGACTCACTTTTCTTATACATATAATATATGTTAAAACATTTTAATTATATATAGTATAAGGTGTATTTTAGAACATTTTAAAATAGCAAGGGTTTAATCTTTTAATAAATTAAACTTTGAATTTAATTAAATTTAAACATTTTATGGATTTATTAATTGTCCTTTAATTGATCTCTTAATTAAATTAATAAAACCATAAGGATGTATTTTAAACTTTTCAAAATACTAGGGTTTTTAAATCCTTTTAAAATTTCGAAAATTAAAAACAATTTTAATTCAAATTTTAAAATTTAAAAACTTTGATCTAATAATTATCTATTAATTAAACCTTTAAATAATTTATTAAATTAATTAAGGATTATCCATTAAATTAAACAAATTAATTTAACCTAATCTCTTATCCCTAAAATCTCGAAAATATGGGAGGGATCTTACAAAATCTTCCAATTATCTTAATAAACAAGAACAAGATAATTACCAAAAAAAAAAGTCCACCAAATCTTTATGTCACACCCAAAAATTTCAAGACAATTTGAACTTTTAAAACATTTCAAACCATTAAAAATCATTACAACTTTGTTTTCAAAATTTATAATATCAGAGTTTTTCCCAGAAACATAAACAAATCATGAGGACCTGTACGATCATGCATTCGCCTTGCCGCGATCCCCCGATGTACCTGAAACAATAAACTGAAACTGTAAGCTCGAAAGCTTAATGAGTTCCCCCAAAATACCAACGCCATACCAATATAACCACAACAAATAACAATTACAGATCAGCATGCATAATGAGCCTTCAGCCTGACTGGACCGCCCCACAGGGCCTACAGCCTATCTGGACCGCTCCCGAGCCTTCGGCATGACTGGACCGCCTCGCAGGGCGTACAGCCTATCCGGACCGCTCCCCGGGTATGTTGGCCTACAACACAAAGCAGGACCGCCTCAACCCAACCCCCAATCAAACAAACATGTGCACATAAATATCATACGCTAGCTCATATCATATAACAGTCAAACTGATCTAACAGATCACTAATCATAGCAACATCCCAATAACCGGGATACAGACCTAACTAGTCACTAACATAGCATCATCCTATAACCAGGACACTAACCTAACCAGGTCACTAAGCATAAGCATACCATCATCCTAACTACCAGGATGTAATCAATAAACATATCACGCCATAATCCCGATACAATATATAAAGGGTCGGCCTTGGTGCCTTAGACCCTGTTGATATAGTGAGGATAACTCACCTTGCAAATGTCGACTCGAAAGATAAGCTTGCCCTCTCGGATCACTGCCGAAAACTCCACCACCTATAATCGCCATACAACCATGTTCATAAGTTCCCAAAATGCCCCCAAAAGTCCAAAAGTCAACCCATGGTCAAAGTAAAAGTCAACTACCAAGGTCAGCAGTCCATGTTGAACTGAACTCGTCGAGTGCAACTAGACACTAGCCGAGTTCCTTGCATAATTAACCCTCTCGCCGAGTCACTCTACTGACTCGCCGAGTCTACGACAATCTTCATTGGACTCGCCGAGTTGTTCATCCAACCCGTCGAGTTCCTGACCATCTTCATATGACTCGCCGAGTCTACCATGCGACTCGCCGAGTCCCTTCAATCCTCCATCCTTATAGGTGCTTTCTAAGCCATGCAAAGGCTCCATATTGCAGATCTAAGCTCCTAGGGCATGATTATCACGTAAAGTTGCAAACTTTACGTGCATGCAAGATGATAATGCCCCAAAACAAGCTAAAGGAATGGCTTAAGGTAAGGGAAAGGTCATAGCTTGACAAAGACTGAAACTTTATGACAAAGAGGGGCTAAAGGAGTCCAGATCTGAGGTTGAAAAACCTCAGATCCTGACCCAAATCAGAGAACCACCTCAAAACCCCAAAAAGGGCTCTAAACCCATAAATGAAGAGATCTAACCAAAGGAGAGTCAAGGTAACAACTTGTTACCTTCAAAACGATGCCAATACAGAGAAGAATCCGGATCTACAACAGCCCTTTGCTTCAAACTTCTTGAACTCCAATCCCTTTACTCCAAGAATCTTCTTTCAAGATAAGAAGCACACAAAAATAGAATGAAAGCACAATTAGGGTTTCTGAATTCAAGGGAGGCAGTAAGAGAGGTTAGGGGGGAATAAGTGATCCTTAAATAGGGTGCAAAACCCCGGAAATTAGGGTTTCATCCTCCAGCTCCTACTCGTCGAGTCCCTTCTTGGACTCGGCGAGTAGGTCACTAAAAACACGCGGACCAACCCGCTGCTACTCGACGAGTAGGGCAACCAACTCGTCGAGTAGACCTTGAAATCAAGAAAATTCTTATATAAAATCGATACCTGAGAATCGGGGCGTTACACTTTAACTAACATAATATGGAAAATCTTGGGGGAGGAAGGCAAGGATTTCAATCCTTGCCTTATATTCGAAAATCCCTAGGGTTAGGAAACCCTAGATCTCGAAATTTTGGAGGCCAAAGGAAAGGGTTGAAAAACCCTTAGCAAATTTTCGAAAATAAGGGTTATGAAACCCTAATTGTGAAAATCATAAGGCCTAGGGTTTAATTGCCATAAACCCTAATTTTGTCAAGTTCAATCAATTGCATCAAAATGAAAACAAAAACCAATAGCTCTGATACCACTGATGTGTTTTGAGCATAACAAACAATTCCTATGTATGCATGCAACCCTAATTTGTTGGATCTATGTTTTCTCTATTAGACATGCAATCATTAAACACAAAACAAAAAACCCTAGGAGGCAACTATAATTTTTGAAAATAAGAATAAACTAGGGTTTAGATATATACCTTTAAGATTGTTATTATAAACAATCGTGAATCCTTTCTTGAAAGACCTTTGGTAGCAAGCACCACAAGTGTCGCACCTCTAATGGTTCACAAACAAACCTAGCAACCAAGGAAAACTAGAGAGAGAGAGAGAGAGAGAGAGAGATGAGAAGCCTATATTTCGTCTAAGGCACTTAGAAATAAGTCTTGGCCGAAATTCTACCCTAAGGAGGGTTTATATAGGTGTTAGGAAGGTAGTGGATTAGGCACGTATCTCCAAGATAACCCTAATCCCTTTACTTCCTCCCTAAGGCATCCAAGACACTATTAGAGCCCAAGGAAACCCTAAGAGCACTCTAGATTTTGCTCCCCCGTCTTTAGGGAGGTTCTAGAATTGCCCAATGCTCAACTATTTAACATTGTCACCTTTAGTTGCTACACATTTAATTAATTCCTTTAACCCCAAAATTAATTCCAAATTAATTTTTGTTTAAATATTAATTAACAATATGATTTCTATTTAATATATTATTTCCATAATACATTAATAAATCATTTATTTTCATTTCTAATTAATTTATTAACCAAATAATAAATTAATAAATCATTCTTCTCTCTCTAAAAGTCATCATATTCAATTACCATATTTGAAGGCAACCCAAAAGGGCTGTGTTACTATCAATTCAAGTATATACCAATTATAGTTATGAACTTAGACACACACACATACACACACAGACACACACACACACACACATATATATATATATATATATATATATATATATATATATATATATATATATATATATATATATATATATATATAATATAAAGCATATTAAAATTTTCTTGAAATTTAAGAGGTACATGCTTGAAAACTTAATGTACAAATCTGTTATGTACAAACCGCTAATCTTTCTACGAACAAAAACTAATTATGGTAAATAATAATCACCAAAATTATTTAAGGAATGAAATATCAATTAAGTGTTGTTTCTTTTTCAGTGTGGATAAAAGATTTTACTAAAAAGTAAAAGATATGAGATATGATATCGTTTCACATTACTGTCATTTTATTCACCAGAGTTCACAATTCCACACTCTTTTAACATATTTTAGCTTCGGTTTTAATCTTTTAGTTTATTTTTCTTTCTTTATTCATGTTTCATATCGATACTGTGTATGAATGAATTATTGTGGTTTTCCAAGGATGTTTTTGGTTTTAGTGGTGCGATTATCATATAGTGGTGGGTCTTTATTTCCTTGATTTTCTATTAATTGTTTCTATCATGACTATCCATTCTTTTTATTCTTTATGTTCTAGATATCTACGTATATGGTAAAGTTTTGACATGAAAAAAACTGTGCATTTATATTCTTGATTTTCTATATATTTGTGTATATGTTAAATTTGTACATGGTGGGTCTATTCTCTTCTTTTGAATGAATTTTATGGAAAACTTGAAGTTAATTTTTAATAACTGCAAGAGGACTGAAACAATGGACATTATCTATTATCTTCTCCAAAGTATTACGGGAGAGCTATTAAGGGTCGAACTCCATCCAATTTTGTGATGGGTTGGTCGGTTCAAACTCCTCAAGAACAAGGATCTATGTCAATGAAGCTTTTCTCGCTTTGATATATTTTTCTTCATAAAATATAATTATTCTACGTTATTACATTTAAGTCTATGTATTTTTTAAAGCTTATTTTTCAGGTTGAAATTCAATTTTCGAACCATCTCGAGTAGCTTCTTCTTCTAGATAACAAATTTACTTAGGACCAGTTCTTTAAGTAGTACATGACAAAACAATATGAATTATGCTTAGTGTGTATTCGGCTAATGGTAATTGGACAAAAATGCATTTTCTTTTGTTCCGCCCATTTATTTTCATCTCTCATTGTTCCAAGATATGTGATTTCCCTCCCCATCCTTATTATTGAAAATAGTCCAATATAATTTGTCATAGATGAAACTTTCAAAACATTCTCTGAAAAAGTTTTGATTTTTTGGATTTTTATTTTATAATTCATTTTTAATCTTCTTAGGATTCAACGTGGAGAAGCGATTTATATTATCTCAACTTAGGCATGATGTTTGTCCAAAGGCCAGACATGGAATTTGTTAACATATCAGTCAGAAAATTTATACCCATTGAAACAGTCAAATAACATTTTCTGAAAAAAAAATATTCTTTGAAACAATTATAATTGTTGTCGTCGCTTTGCGCGGGTGTACACCTAGTGTGTGTGTGTGTGTATATATATATATATATATATATATATATATATATATATATATATATATATATATATATATATTCTATAGTCTAGTTTGTCACTTTGTTTTGTCTAATGAAATTGCGGTTTTTTTTTTCTTATTATATATTATCCAAAAAAAAAATTATGCTACCCCTGAACTTTGAATCTGGCTTCGTCATTGGTCACGATCCATGTATATCCCATGGACTAGATATCCTCTACCATTCCTCATATGAGTCGGGGGTCATCCCCTCTATGGTTTAGGGAATGAGATCATCCTCCTCTTATAACTTCTTGTTAGATTGTCACAATCAGTTCATTTTGTTGATATATACCCATGTGGTGTTACTTATTGTCTTACTATGATACAAGAGTCCATACAAACCTTGTGTCTTTTGAACTCATGTCCATGTCATGTGTATTTTGAACTCACGTTTATACCTTATGTCTTTTGAACTCGTTGAGTTCAGTATGACTTTAATCCACTAAGCAGGGCCGACTCTATGATTTTAAGGGTCCTGTGCTAAGAAGAAAAATGGGCCCTAAATACAATTATTTAATATATAAGGAAAACAAATTTAATACGGTGAATTATCGTTACGGAAAACTTAAAAATAAATAAATTAATTAAAAAGGAACATATAAAATTTTATAAAAAGTTCAAGGGCTAATTATGTAACTTCTGAAAACTGATTTGTTAAACATATTGGAAGGAAGGGTTGATTACGAAATATATAGAATAAAGAAATGTGTAAGTTGAATTTAAAAAAAGAGGATCCAACCTACATTGCTTTTGAATAAAAAACATGCCTTTGCCAATTGGGCTACCCAAACTCTATAAAATATTTTGAATAAATTCATATATATTTAGTTTATTGAGGGCCTCTATGATTTTATTGGGTTCCATCATGGATACAAAAATTTACATACAAGCAAAAAATACTTGATATATGATTTCTAGTTTGAACCACATAGCTCCAAATTCCCAATTACATGAGTAATATGATGATCGTTAAGAGTCTTTGATGGAAGAGGCTTGATGAACGGAAGGAGAACCATTCATGGATTCATCATCGTCATGTTGATCAACTTGGAAGGTCTAAAAAAAACCATGATCATATTTGTTAGCTTGAGTGTGAGTTGTTGAGTTAGCTTGAGGTGACGGTCATCTAAACTCATAGTTGAATAAATTTGTTGATCGACGAAGTATAACACAAAGAATTTAACTCAAAATCATACATGAGGCATCATATACGGAAAATGTTTGAACTTAATTGTTACTTGTATGATTACATATTTTTATATGGAGTATATATGACTCACGCACATGTTTTACTTTCACTACGTTGCCCATAAAGTTAATTTAAACATGGCATGCGATCCAGCACCTTACAAAATCCGAAATAACATTAGAAAATGAGTTCATCAAAATTATCGTGTTCCTTTTTACACAACAATCACAAAAACCAACATGACTCGGATTGATTTTTCTACAAAAACATAGTATCATCATCTAGTAAACAAGTTGAGGATCCAAGTCTGCAATGTCAACCGATCCTGAATCAATCGGTTTCATTAGGTATGCAGCCAACAGCTCTGAAACCAGGGCAGCAATATGTGGGATTCTCTTCAAGTTCTTCACCAATGGAATGTCATCTGTTTCCCCAATTGCAATTATCTTTGAATTGATGTCAGCCATTCTGTCCAATTTCCTCTTGAACTCAGGATTCTCTACATCCAATACAGCTGGGAATATCCTAGCTGTCGTTCGGTTCGTCTGCAGTAACACAATAAACACCACTTAATGAACTTACTTGGGACATGACTTAAACCAATACGCTATACATAAGTGACTTTTTACTCGATGTACTAAACAAATCAATCAGAGTACATTTTGCTATTTCTTGCATTTGAGTCTCAAGAGTCAAGATGACAAACCTCAATGATGACATGCATGTCAAACTCCTTGGTGTTCAGCCCAATGCCTTCATAGAAAGAGGTTCTTTGGGTATCATTAAGATACATGGTAACATACACCTACACCCATTTTTAAATTAATAAAAAAAAATTCAATAACAAAATCCTTTCTAAATAAATACTAAATAAATAGAAGCGGAGGGGTATATATACCGATAAGCAGAAGAATCGAGACCACAGCTTAGCCTTCCAGTCGTTGAGGAACTGTGGCTGCGCCTTCATGAGTGCAGAGAAGAAGTCGCCATGTCTGTTCTCATCTTGGCACCAGTTCTCAAAGTATTTGAAAATCGGGTACACTTGGTACTCAGGGTTTGTCTTTAGATGCCTGTATATTGTTATGTATCTCCAGTACCCGATCTTTTCTGACAGATATGTTGCGTAGAATATGAATTTTGGCTTGAAAAATGTGTACTTTCTTGCTTTTGTCAAGAACCCTAAGTCCAATGCCAAGTTGAAATCGGATAATCCCTTGTTCAGAAATCTGCATAAATCGTTGTTAAAATGCTGTTTCTTTGTTTTACGCAATCAAATGAGCATACATATTACATATTACATACCCGGCATGGCGTGCTTCATCCCTGGACATGAGGGAAAAGATCTCGGCGACCACTGGGTTCGTTTTCTGCAAAATGTATCGAAATATGGAAGAAAATCAGAAATAGATGAAGAATTCGAACGATTTTGAAGCTGAAAAGTCAAAATGAGTACCTTGAGTCGTCGACCAAGCTCCTTGTAGAGAAGAAACCCGGAGAACTCAGCAGTACAAGACCTCTCCAAGAACTCAACGAAGATCTGCCTCATAGGACCCTGAATTTCATCAGCAGCTTCTTTGAATTCCTTATTCCTAACGAAATGTGTCTGGTTGTAATCCGTTTTGAATTCCTGCAACAACGCTTCGAATTCTGCTTCGTTCAAGTTCTTGTTCATCTCGGTGTTGAATAGCTGCTCCATCTCGTCGAAATCAGTCGTGTAGAAGCGTGGCGCCAGCAGGGTTTCCTTGATTCCCTTCTTGTTTTTTCCACCACCGGTTCCTTTTGTGGTGGTGGGGGTGGTGGTGGTGGCTGCTGACATACGAACAATGGTGGAGATTCTCTGTGGCAGGATTGTTCTTGCGGAGGTGATGGTGGTGCTGCCGCAGTATCCGATTTTGGAGATGGGTTTGAGCAATGCCATCTCTGCTGCCATTGTTGGTTGTGGATTTCGTTGTTGGTGTCTGGATGGATAGTTGAATTTGTATATAAATTTGGGGGAGAGTGATTGCAATCTATAATCTGTAATCTCATCCAATGAAATCCAGGATCATGAATGGAAAATTGACACGTCGGTTGGAGCCGATTTTATTAGACTTTATTTGCTTCAAATATTTCTGTTATTATATTTTGCGGCTGACAAATACTTATAACTTTGTATATATGGCAACATCAATAATTTCAAACCATACATATTTTAACCAACAATTTCATTATTTATATTTTGGCCAAGGAATAACAGTATATTTTGTTATTGTTATATATATTTTTCATAATGTTCACATATTAATATTTTTAATCAATAATGACAAACTGATCTGTGATATTATTTGTAATTTCGTTTTACATATAGTTATTGTTGATGAGAAATATAAATATACTAAAATATATTACTTGTATAAAATCCATTTTTATTTCTTATAATTTCCCTCAACAAATTTATAGTACTAATTTTATTTTGTTTCTTAATAAGTTATGCTTGGTACAGATTTTTCATTGATATTGTGTATGTTTGGAAATAAGTTAGAAATGGATAATATGTCATTTGAAAATCGATTGTAACTATATGCACATATGTTTTCAATGAAAATTATTTGTTTTACAAATCATTTGATATAACATACTATCATTATCAATTAAAATATAAATACAAAATAAGATATACTAACAAATCAACAAAATCATAGTTTGTATACAACTTTTTCAACCAAAACATGCAGGAACTTGAGGGTTACTAAGAGTCAAAAACAAGACAAAATGGTTTAGACTCATAATAGAGAATATAACAAATAAATTTAAGGATCCTTTTTATACATAACTCAAACCAATAACAAATAGTATAACTTTAGAGTCCCTATCTTTACATAATAAATTTAGGTCATACCAGAAAAGTCAACAAATGATTATAGCAATTTTAGGATGAATTTGACCTAAATTTAGTGACAGGTGATACAATAACAATTCACAATTAACAATTAACAAAGCAAATAAAATAAAATAACACTCCCCGCCCCTAAGCAGATTAACTGCACATTCACAACAAAAGGTACCATGTGATATAATATAATATATACCTACTATCTTCTCAAGTCTCAACATGTTTCCGATTCCGGTTTTCTAACTGGATGTGTTGATTTCCTTTCCATTTTCATGTAAATGTCTCTTCAACCTTCGTAGCCAAATCTCATAATCCATCGGATACGGCGTTCCACAAAGACTATCAACATAATCAGCAAACGCTTTCAAAACAGCCGATATTTCCCCAAGGTTTTGCTGAATCAATCTTTTCGACCAGAATGTGTCTCTCCATTCCAACGCCCCTTCAACGGAATCCAATTCCGGTAAATCCCCACCAGACGAAAAATAAAGCAAATAAACAAGACTTTCCGCATCAGACGCCGAGCATAACTTCCCCTCTTGAAGCGCATACGTAGACGAAAAATGAAGATTCAAAGCCGGCCTATCTCTCTCCTCCAAAATCGCATGCCCCCACCCCACAAGCACAAAATACTGATTCTGCCCACCACCGGAATTCACACAGATTATGTTTTCCGGTCTGATATCGCCATGCCGGATTCCGGCCGTGGCCGCAGTAGACAAAGCCGATAAGCAATCGTGACAACATTTTATCGCCTCATCCGCCCCGAATTCCCCCGACCGGACCATTTCCTCTACTGTTTTCCCGACCGGAGACGTCACCAGAATCGGAGTCCCGCACCACGGATTGTCGCAATTCCCACCGGAATTGGAATTCTGTTTCCGGCAAGCTCCGGGATGAATGATTTTCCCGGACATTGTCAGTTGAGGTAAATACTTGCTGGATAAACCGTTTTGATTCATAACCGAAAAAACTTTAGTTTGTCTCTGAACTTGATACCATAGCTTCATATCTTCCCATGCGGGCTCCACCTGAGACGGATGTGACCCCACGTATAAAAACAAAGCCTTCCCCGGATCATCAACCGAATTAACATAATAATACGACATTTCCCCGTCACTCAAAACTTCATTAATTTTATAACTTTTTTGCCAATTTGAATCCTCCACCACCAAAACCGACCCCACTTCTAATGTAACCGATCTTCGAGGCTCAATGTTTCCGGATTCTTCCGGAACTTCTACGATCTCCGGGGACACGCTTCTTTGTTGGAGTTTGAATAAACCGTTGTTGTTTCCGTTTATTCCGATTTCGCCCATCCTTCTCTCGTTTCTTCTTGTTTGTAGACGCGAACTATGATCGGCTGCTAAATCTTCAATCGAGTTTTTGGGTGGGCCCGCGTACTGCACCATTGATTGAAATGTCGCGAAAAGTACCTGTAAAGCACCGATGTCCCCCCAATTCGCGTTCCCGAGCTTATTCCAGATTCTATCGAAAGGAGAAACAGAAACCTGTGAATGATTCTTAATCCATTCAGAAGCACATTCATACACATTGTTCACATCGAATTCCATTTTGGTCAAATCCCCTTCCAGTTTGACCACACCCCCATATTGACAATCGGCGAGTATAACAAATACCGAATTTAACCCTTTCGATCGGCGGAGACTTCTCGAGAGTAAAACACGTACACCGTAGAACAGGGCTTCACCAAGAATCGATAGGGACGGATACGTAATTTCACTTTCGTTTTCGAGGGTCCCGATCCCAGGTCTCAAAAGTGCTAACTCGAGAATATCGTGCCATTTGCCATGCGGGTGTCGGGGGTTGTTGAGCATTACTGATGTGGCACAGAGACCCGGGAGTTTTCCATTGGCGATTGCTTTTTCTGCTTGATAGAATTTTAAATTTGAGTTGTAGAGAGAGGCCACGTTTAATGGGATGGGTTCGTGTGGGTCCCAGAAGGCCTCCCATAAGCCTTTTATGCTAGCGTGTAGGAAATCTTCAATGGCAAGGAAGGCGGTGGGGTCCATGGTGGCGGGTGGTGATGATGTGTAACCACCGCCACTTGGCATGCGGATTAGCTGTTGGAAAGAAACGCCTTCTAATGCATAATCAAATTTTTGGAGATCAATTAATTCAAAAGGAACATCGAAGTCGAATGAGTTTTCGGATAAAGCTTGGAACCAGTCTTCGAGGTTGGAGGTCAAAGTTTGACTGTCGATGAATCTATGGAGGAATTCATCGCGGATTCTACCACCTGAAGAAATACTTGACTTTTTTGTCCCTGATACTACAGATTCCTGATCTGGTGACCCACCTGTATAAAGATGGTTAGATTTGCTGAGAAAAAAAATCAATGGTCAACATGCATTGGAGCATAATCTTGATTTAGGAGATGATACTTTTTTGCTAGAGTAGAACTGTTATCAGTTAGCCTCCTCCTAGTGAGTAATGGATCTGGTTTTCTATTCTATGCCTATGGAAAATGGGATATTTTGACAATTCATAGCTGTCTTAGGAACCAATACAGAAATTAAATGTGAGTTTGACTGTTGTAGCGCATCTATAAATGTCTGGTTCTTTTAGCATCACAGACATAATCAAATTCAAATGCAATTTGAGTATCTTACACAAAATAAAAGTTGGTTAGTTTTCTCTTTATCTGATTCATTGGTCCTAAATTTCCATACAATCTCCTCTTTTATCTGGCCTTGCAACATCTATTTCATGTTACAGCAACAAGCAAATCAAGAGACTAGCCCCTTTACATTACAGAGTAGGATTCAACTCTTTCTAGGCTACTTCAACATATTCCCCCTTTCAGAAAAGGAATTACAAAGCTAGTGAAACAGCAGTTTGTCTTGCAATCTTTAGGTAAAACAAATAGCAGTTTTCTTACAATTATTGGACAAAATAATGGATATCAAAACTGCAACTTTTTCTAGGGGTAACTTGACCTGTGCCACAACTAAGTCGTCAGCAATAACTTGAGGTGAAATCAGGTCAAGATCAAGATTTTGGTCTTGTGTAGTCGTGTAGATGATTAAGAACCAATTTGCGTTATATTGAACATAAGTGGGGAACTTTAGGGTAAACCTAGTTTATGGCACTTAACCTATGTGAATTCTTATTTCTTCTAATTTAGAAAAATAATGGTAATTTCTCTCCATGATCATTACAAAGAGAAAACAAACAAATAAAAATTCGATTGAAGATCTACTCAATCTATATTCAAAAAGATAGATTCTTCCAGAAATTGAAGAAAGAATACATCACATGAGACAACATTTTATTTATCTCGCATCCCCCTATATATACTGTTAACCCTTCGACACCAAAGAAACACTCAATTCCAGTTAAACGACAATAAACTATAAGCTTATGCGAACATAACATCGTCAATCAATTAAACCACCTGCGAATTCTAAGCCATCACGCCATATGTAAACAAACTAGGTCAGGTAAAATCACTCTAATGTAAATCAATTCAAGGGGGAACAGGCAATTCCGAATGAAACATAAGCAGAAGAATAATTCTAGGGACCCTAGATATGATAGGAAGTGAATCGTGAAGTCGATTGGGTGTAGATGTGTAGCAGAAGACCAAAGAAAGTGGATAATAATTTACCAGGAAATTGTTTACCTTCCATGACGAAGAAATCGAAAAATCGGTTGAACAGCTGCCAGATCCTGTGTGAAGAAAATGCATCACTTGAAGAAAGGTCTAATAAGTAGTCAAGAATCGGTCCACTATCTAGCACGCGAAGACGCACTGCTCCGCTCTAGCGACTAGCGTCTTTGTATATGAGATAAGAAATCGGGATATAACCAAAATCACCCTTTATTTAAACGGTCCTCTACTTTGATAATATGAAATTGTAGAATTTAAAGGGTGTTTAGCTAAGCTCATGAAAAATCATAAGTATTTTTCAACTTATAGTTTATAAGATGACAAGTTAGTAAGTTAAGGGTGTTTAACTTATAAATGGATAAGTTAGTAAGCTGATAAGTTAGGGGTGTTTATCTTCTTGATTTTGACTTATTATCGGTATGATATTGGTATAAACTATTTATATCCAAAGATAATTTTTAGCTTATAGCGGTATAGAAATGGTAATAAACTAAGGGGGTGTTTGGGATTATTTTTTGAACTTAAAAGTTCTTTTTGTAAAAATTCTTTTTGAGGTTAACTTTTGAGTAGACAAAGGCCAAAATTTGTTTTTAAAAAGTGTTTGGGTTGTATTTCTTGACTTTTGAGTGTAATTTAGCTTTAAAATGCTAAAAGTCACAAAAAGTCACACTTTCCTGACTTTTGAAAACCTATATTTTTCTTTTTTACAAAAGTTATTTTGAAAAGAACATTTGTATCTCCCAAACATCTTTTTGACTTTTTAGAAAAATTAAAAGTCAAAAGTCATTTCAAAAGTCATTTCAAAAGTAATTCCAAACACCCTCTAAAAATGAGCTTAAAATAAGCTTAGTCTAACACCCCTAAGGGAGGAGGGAGTCTTTCCCTCCCAACCCACTCAATCCACTGCCACATCAGCATTTCTCTCTCCTCTCTCTTCTATCTTTTTCAACCCACAACACATGAAAATCCTATCTTTCCCAACCCACTCAATCCACTCAATTTTCTATTTTAAAATAACAACAAATTAATAAAACTTATACAAAACTAATTTACATAATATTAAAAATATACAAAATAATTTAAAAACTAATTAAATAATATACAAAAATTGATTTGGTACAAGTTTTGATGCATAATGTGCAAGTGATTATTGCATGAGTTGAAAATGGTAGGATCGGGTTAGTGAAGTCGCTTATTAAGTCCTTTCAACCCAAACTTGTTAAACCGTTGAATAAGGAACGACTCCTTAGGGGTACCAGCGGTACCTCCCATAAATATTTCCAAACCCGTGCATGGTACCCTCCCCCTAATGAGAGTTGTCAAAGTAATTTTTTTTTATAAAAGTAGTTCAAATTTTTCAAAATATAAACAAAATATGTTCAAACCATAACATAATTTATACCAAAACACAATCCACACGGATTCTTTTACTTGATTTTTTTATAAAAAAAAAATGTTTGTTAGTCAATTTAACAAGTCCAAAAAAACAAAAATAAGTTGCAACCACTTTGATACCAACGAATGACCAATTTATTACGAACAAGGTGATTTCATTATTACATTCTTAACCCATTTCATGATGTCGGACGATGATATAAAATTCTATCGTGGTAAATCATTTCCACTTAAGATGTTCGATTATATTTTCGAAGATATAAAATTCACTGTGGAAGACCAAAATAGGGATTCATAATGGCCTTGTGTAATTAATGCACGTAAAGACACACTTATACTCGAGATCTAAAAAAATGAAATGGGTTACTGATATTAAAATAAAAAAGTTGCGGATTAATGGCTTGTTAATGATGATATGTACTGTCCTAAACTTTTGGAAGAGCAAAAACCGTCCTGCATTTAAATACAAGTACAAACAACCTATTTTACACAATTTCTTTACCAAACAACCTACTTTTCAGTTATTTCCAGTTCCAGACTAAAATTGGTTCCGAAGCAAAGATTGAACAAAATTTTGATCATAATCGGTTCCATACCAAATTTAACCGGTACCATACCTGAAACCAAACCGGAACCAATTCCTTTATAATGGTTAGATCTTCGGTTCTAAGGAAAGTTCATTTCCAATTTTAGATTATTTTGGTTCCGATTCTTATCTGATTAGAACCAGTTTCGAAACCGAACACATCCCTATTCCACATAGATATAGTCAACCGAAAAAACCTACAGGCGTCTATTTAAAATATCAATAGATTAGAAACTTGTATTTTGGATCTTATTTAACACAATTTGAACTTTTATTGCTAAACAAATAGTTATTCAAAAGTCAAAACTCCCATTACAATAACCCATAAGTTTTAAGTTATTGTGAATCTTTAGAAATTTTGAGTTTTGAGAGGTGGTATTATCTTTCTTTAATATAAAAATGGTTTTTATATACTTATTGTTAGTTTTTAATAAACTTATGCCTCCAAAAAAACTTAAATATAATTTAATTAAGATTAGATTTACAACCTACAATGCCATAATTATTTAACATGAAAAATATTGCAACTTGGCAAGTATTAATAACAAATATAAATAATACTATTATTTTGTTATTTGTTGTTAAATAACTAATATTTATTCCCTTAACCAAAATAGAGAGGGTGTTTGGATAGGAAAAAAAAGAGGGTTTTTATTGTTTATTGCTTATTCCCACCACAATAAGCTAAGTTTAAGTGTTTGGATATGAATCCTTAAAAATCAGCTTATTGTGGTATGGATAAGCTAAATAACTGAATTTAATAAGCATCTTCCACATTGCTTATTGCTTATTGTTTATTCCCACCGCAAATAAGCTAATAAGCAATAAGCTAATAAACTGTAATCTAATTTATCCAAACACACCCATATATTATAATTTACATATAGGCTTCTAACGTATTGTTCTCTATTGGTTTGTGGAAACCAAAATAGGTTGGAACTTGGTCCTTCGGGCTTCCCATGAATACAATACTAAACACCGCCTCTTGGTAGGTTTTAGGTTCACTTTCCACTACATAGGTGTAAAAATCATCACCAAATGATTTTTCAACTCTAGCCCTCTAACTTCTTCTAAGTTTTATCTCTTATTCCTCGGATTGAGCTTGTTCTTACTCTTGAACAGCTTCGTTGTTTGGTAAAGATGGGCTTTAAACCTCCTTGTTCAAACAAGGAAATACATCTTCAAAGAATGAAGCATTCCTTGATTCCATTATGGTATTCTTATGTATTTCAAAATTCTTAGAATCACGCACAAGAAAACGATAAACACTATTACTTTGTGCATACCCAATGAATACACAATCCACTGTTTTAGGACCTAACTTTTGTACCTTAGGCGGCGGTACAACAACTTTAGCTAGGCACCTCCACACTCGTAAGTACTTGTACGATGGCTTTCTTCTCATCCAAAGTTCATACGGTGTTTCATCCTTTTCTTTACGAGGTATCTTATTTAGAAGATAGTTAGCCAACAAAATAGCTTCCCCCTACATTGACTGGTTTACACCCGAACTAATTATCATGGCGTTAACCATTTCTTTCAAGGTACGGTTCTTTCTTTCAGCAATTCCATTGGATTGAGGTGAATAGGGTGATGTAAATTCATGATGAATTCCATTTTTCGCACAGGAATTCAGCATAAGGAGAAACATATTCTCCGCCCCTTTCACTTCTAACTACTTTTATTCTCTTGTCGAGTTGATTCTCAACTTCATTTGTGTACAAGACAAACTTGTCAATTGCTTCATCTTTACTCTTAAGTAAATATATGTAACAATATTTTGTGCTATCATCGTTGAACGTAATGAAGTATTTGTTCCCACCTTGAGTTGGAATTGACTTTAAATCACACACATCAGTGTGAATTAAATCAAGAGTTTTGGTGTTTCTTTTGATTGTTTGGAAAGATAATCGAGTCTGTTTGGCTTCAACACATATGGGAAATTTTTATTTGAGTCAATATTAAGTTTTGGTATGTAGTCTAGTTTAATTAACTGTTTAATAGAATCGTAATTTACATGTCCGAAGCAACCATGCCAAACATTTGAACACTCAAGCAAATAAGCAGACTTGAAATTGCTTTATTCATTTTGTTTGTCACCATTGCATTTACTTTGAGCATGTCATTCAAGGCATATCCTTTCCCCACAAACATACCATTCTTGGACAAAGCAAACTTGTTTGACTCAAACACAAGCTTAAAACAAAACATATTCAACAAACCACCCGACACTAGATTCTTACGACGTTCAGGAACATACAAAACATCCCTAAGTTTCACATCTTTCCCGGAAGTCATTTTTAGAATGACATCACCAACACCTTTGATATCCTGCATTTCCCATGTAGAGCTTTTCACTATCTTTAACTTCCTTGTAGGTGTTGAAAACACTCTTATCATGACACACATGATGAGTAGCCCCTATTTCAATCCACCACTCTTTTGAATTTGTATTCATGAGATTCATCTCAGTGACCATAGCCGTTAGATCAGTTATCGTGGCCACCAACTCTATGTTATCATTCACCATGTTTGCTTGACGGTTTTCCTGCTTAGGTTATGGGAACTCCGAAACCTTGTGACCTGGTTGGCCACAATTGTAGCACTTGAACTTCTTCTTGAAAGTTCCTGCCTTGGGGCCTAATTTTTTTCCCTTTGCTTTCCTTTTGTGAGGTCCCTTGCTTTTGCTATTGAAACTTTCACCAGCTTCCACCATATGAACCTTAGAAGATGATGGGTTTTGAGCATAACTACATCCTATATGTTCATGCAAACCTAATTGCTTTGGATCTAAGTTTTTCACTAGTTAAACATGCAATTGAATACCAAAGCAATAAACCCTAGATCTAGCATACAATTTCGAAAAATTACATAATGAAAGGGTTTTGATGTTTACCTTTCTTGTTATGTAGTAATAACGAGAACTCCTTTGTAGATCCTTGACTTCTGAAAGCTTAGTGCCTCAAATGTTGCACCTCTAATGGATTACAAACACCACTAGCAAAAGGATGAGAGGAGAGAGGATGGAATCACTAAGAAATTCAGTTAGGGTTTGTATCAACAAGCATTGGCCGAAGATCCTAAGTCATGGGGTCTTTATATAGCTGTGGGCTGCTAGGGTTTTCTGTAGGAAACCCTAATTTCCTGCTTAAGGCTTAATGTAACATCCCGACTCCCATGTATAAATTTTAAAGCTTTTATATTCATAATCATATACCTACTCGACGAGTTGGTTACCCCAACTCGTTGTGTAGAAACTGATAAAGCCGTGTAGATTCTAGAACCTACTCGACGAGTTGGAGGACCCAACTCGACAAGTTAAGGCTGGACACGAAAACCCTAACTTTTAGGGTTTGCACCCTATTTAAAGGACCTTAAGTCCTCCCCTCCAGCCTCCTTACCACCTTTTCACGACCAGAGAGAAACCCTAATCGAGTTAACCCCTATTTTAAGTGTGTGTGAGGCTAAAAGTGTGTGTTTGGTGCATTTCTTGAAGAGGCTTGAAGATTTACAGGCTTGGAACGAGAAGAAGTTTGTAGATCCAACATTTACATCGTGTTGGCATCCATTTGGAGGTAAAAAAAATTTACCTTGGTTTTCCATTTATTAGATCTCTTCTTATGTAAGTATATGGGCATTTTTGGTGCAAAATGGGGTCATTCTCGGGTTTAAGCTTGTCCAGAGGGTGTAGCTTCAGATCTGGACTCCTCTAGGCCCTCATGTACATAAAGCCTCAAGCTTTATGAAGCTTTGACCCTTCTCCATGACCTAAACCTCTGTTAAGCTTAGTTCTAGTGTTTTAATCCCTTTGAGGCCTTCATGCACGTAAAGTTGGAAACTTTACGTGATATCTACACCCTAGGATGATAGATCTACATTTTGCAGCTTTGGTTTCGCTTAAAAGTGTCTGAATGAGAAATGGGATGAAGGAACTCAACGAGTTGCATAAGCCAACTCGACGAGTTGATTAGGGTTTACCCGCCTTCTGGATTCTGAGTAAACTCGGCAAGTTGGGTGAGGTAACTCGGCAAGTCAACTCGAGTTTTCGGTTTTGAAGTTCTGAAGAAACTCGACGAGTTACTCAGGTAACTCGGCGGGTTGGGCCTAGTTTTCAGTTACCGAGTTCTGGAGTAACTCGACGAGTCAGTGGATGAACTCGACGAGTTGGGTCAACATGGACTGTTGACATTGACCGTTGACTTTGACTTTGACCGAGTTGATTAGGGCTACATAGGCCTGACTCCACCTCGGACCCCAATGGTCCTTAATCCTAAACAAAGAAATACTCCTCAGTAGACCTGGCTGGCGTGCCAAAGGCACAACTGATTTCCTTTATAACCTTATGGCCATCGCCACGCTCGTCTACTTCAGTTTGGTGAATGCTACAATTCCAACACAGTCTTACAACACTTTAAATCAACCATGGTTATCATCCATGTCCTTACCACACCTTAACCATCACAACCCCATGACCTGAGCCGAAACCCACATCCAACCAAGTGTTCGTGTCATTCTCTGAATTCTGAAACCCTTATCTGGCAAGAACATTCAGCGAGGCCCTAACACGACCTTTGATCTAGATTCATCCACAAACCTGCTATACGTAACAAGAATATGTTGACTAGCTGCTGGGAGTTCCCTAAACTCCCACTTACACCACCTCAATCTAAACAACCACTTGGGTCGTCTCTATTCCTGACCAGGATGCGAAACTTGCCCTAGTTCCACACTCGATCCAATTCCCGGAAATCCTGATCGATCCTCCCCCACTTGGAATCAACGAAGCTCTATCATCCCATAAGTTTGATGGATTCCCAAACCATTAAACCTCATATAGCGCGGATTGTCTATTCCATGCGCTTACCAAAACTAGCGTTCCATTACTAGCCAATCTTTGCAATTGCTCAGCTCCTGGAATCCAGAAGAATACTCTTGAGGCCTTAACCAGTCTGTAATTTGAATCATCTCCCATGATACCACGCCTATCCCTTGAGCTCCTATACCAGCGACCAAGAACCATAACCCCTGTCATTCGTTGGCAAACTTCCACTCTAATTGCAATCCTAAAGGAATCACTGAATTCTAACCGACTTTAGTCCATGCGAAGATGCAATTTCCTTGACACGTTCAATGATCTAACAATGCATGCAATTGACTCCACTATCTTCCTGCTACCATTCCTCTCCTAGCAACGATAGTGCCTTGAATTCCAAAGTTCTTCCCTAGGCAACTGCCAATCATACTCGAACAGATGATAGAACCACTGAATTCTGACTTCACTGGAGAACTATCCTACTAATCTTGACCAAATATCCTCCAAGCAATACTCCTGAACTGATCCCGACAAGGACCCAGAACAATAACGGTACACGTGGAACCCATTCCACGAGGTACGTCCATCTGAAGATTTGTCAAAGACTTCTCGACATGCAAAATGGCATATAACAATCCTTGATAACCCAGAAAGTAGCAGAGAACCGACCCATGATCTAACTTATTCAAACTCAATCAAAATTCCAAAGTGATACAATTTCCCGATATCCACTTTGAAGTAGCATAAGATAACATACCTCAAACATCTGAAGGAATCATGACTGATTCATCCTCAGTTACATCGACCAACCTGAGGACATGCTGCAACATTCCCTTCCAATCCGAATGACAGGGACTAACAGTAAGATCCTCCTTCCTGAAGGATTCTAGGGATTCACGGGCTTTGGGCTCCAGATGAGCCCCCAGCTGCCCCGCGATGATTTCGGCCCAAAAGGCCCCGAGGCGACTATCTATAGCTCCAAAATCCATTCCTTGGTTGAACGATAGACCACCGAGGTCCATTCCAAAACTATGCGAGTAATCTTGATGAGATGAACTCCTGCGATAGCGCATCGTTTGGCCCAGGTCCTACTCCTGAGCCAAAACCAGAATATGAATCCCATTCTTGAGTGCTCAACACCATACCGAAATGACATGCAAGAGATTCGAATATACCCAAGAATCCTCATCCCACAGGCTTCTTAGATTTTCCAAGACTCTCCCCGATTCGAGTATGGATCCTATGCTTTCAATAGTACGGGCCCAATACTACCTTCCACACCTATCCATACTTTCCTCAAGAATCAGCCTGAATCCTCCAAGTCACCCTCTCAAACTGATACTCTAAATGCTCGCTAACAATGCAAACAAATCCACTAAAGCATTTCCTAGGATATCCTAGGTTTCTGTCCTCACCCTGCCATCAGCTGTTGTCAGTTAGCTACCTCATAAATATAGTCACATGCAATAAAGCTCAAATAATCCATCGAGTAGAAGACTCATCCCTACAATGGTTAGACTCAAAACAAGAGTTGTGCAATAGGTTCAAATCCAATACTCTGAGATTATTCAACCTTTACTATATGTGAATAAACACATTCACTTAATAGCTAACTCACATCACTTAAGAGTCCCACAAAGCACAAAGCAAGCAACATTCGTGCGGTAGCTCTCCCATCCATAGAATAATCCAAGAACATTCAACTCATATACTACAACTCATGCTGGAACTTCCACTCTTACTTCCGATTGCCTTATGCATGCAAATTATACACAATACAGGATCGAATAGACTGTCGGATAAAAGACTCTACCCTAGGACCAAAACCAAAAAGGAATAAGAAATAAGGCCAAATCAATCATTCTAAGGCTATAAGATCCTAACCGTATACAATTTTAAAGCATACACCAATCAAGCCATTCGATCCACTGATCTGAAAACCATACTAGAATGCAATTGTACAGGCTCATACAATCAGGCATAAAAAGGCATCTCTCCAATCATAAAATCCTGAGCAGATCCTTAGCTCTAATCTAGCATGTAATTCTCATAATCATATCATATATCATAATAAACATGTATGGTATTTTGGGAAAACTTCCTTGAGCTTAGCTGATTGCATGCACCACACCCTTTCTTGTATTAGAAAACTCTTTTCTCAAAAATCTATTCCTTTTTGAAAAAACCTTTACTAAATCCTCAGTTTGAGTTCAGACACATCCGAGAGTATGTCTGAATCCCTCAAACTAAGGTTCTGATACCAACGTGTAACATTCCAAAAATAAGGCCATAAAATTTCATTTCTAATCAAATAAAGACAGTGCTCCAAACATTATCCATACAAGTTAAGTAAAGAAAGTGTATGAGTATTATTTCAAATGAGAGTAAATTATAAAATGCAGAAACATGTGGTGCGTGCCCTGCAATCATCTGGAGCTCCCTTTTTTGAAAACCGAAGTACCTGAAACACAAACTGAAAACCGTAAGCACAACGCTTAGTGAGTTCCCCCAACTTACCACATAATAAAAAAAACAAACTGCCAAGAATATATGGGTGCTGGCCTACCCCTTCAGTCTCTTTCAACCGAATACTACCAAACATATCTGGGTGCTCGACCCACCCCCTTCGGTCTCTTTCAATCGGATACTGTCGAGCATATATGGGTGCGCAACCTACCCCTTCGGTCTCTTTCAACTTGATACTGCCGAGCACATCTGGGTGCTCGACCTACCCCTTCGGTCTCTTTCAACCGGATACTACCGAGCATACTTGGGTGCTCGACCTACCCCTTCGGTCTATTTCAACCGGTTACAGGGTCTTTTTCACCCCTACCACTACCCCATAATAACATAGCAATAACATAAATCTCAACAGATAGTGGCATACTAGATAATTATCACAAAGACAATCATCTCTACTATAAACAACTACTAGTGGGCCGACATGGGTGCCATCGACCCACTGATATAGGGAAGGTAACTCACCTCGCACTGCTGATTGCTGAAGTCCCGCAGATAAAACTCTAGCTGCTGGATGACATATTCCCCAACTGTCAACATCAAAACAACACCCAATTAACAATTAGGTTCCAATACATAACCATAAGTCCATACTTAGGGTAAAAAGACTACTTTACCCCCATCCAAGCTTGATCCAAGCCCAAGGCCCAAATTCACACTCATAAGGCCCAAAAGCCAAACAATGAACCAAGGCCCAACATATGGCCTAATTTTCCAAATTGGGCCCAAACCCCTCGCATGGGCCTTACCCTAAAGCCCATCCAAATTTCCTAGTCCTCATACTTATTATTAGATGTCCCATCAAGAATCCAAACATCTAAGCCCAAATCAAAGCCCAACACAATTAGGGTTTTCACATAAAATGACGATTAGGGTTAATTAAGAACACTTAACTCATTAAGGACTTAATCCATTAAGTCCCTCACTCTACTAGGTCAACCGTACAATGTGGTCGGGCTTAATTCATAATTCCAATCCAATGGTCAAAAAATGCGGGTCTCGACAATTCCAAAACTAACATATCCAAAATTAGGGTTTTCTAAACTCTAATTAGGGTTTCCAACCCAATCACATGCCAATTAGTCCAATGGTTAAGTTTTTAGGTTAATTAATGTTAAATAAGTCGGGCGCCACCCACTACCACCTCGGGCAGTGGTGGTCAACGACGGCTCACGACGGAAGCCACCACCATGTGGTGGTGGTGGTTCTGATTCTAGACCAAAACACATCAAAAGCATCCCAAATAACAATCCAATCACACACAAGTGCACATAGCCGCCACCTCGGCATGAGGTGGCAGCCACCACCTCACGGTGGTGGTGACGGATTTCCTTGATTGTTTCGGCCAAACAATGTACATACAAGATAATACCACAAATATCACACAAGAAAACACACACACACGATGGTTGATGGTGGCAGAAAAGAAGAAGTGGCGGCAGCCACCATGGATGGCAGTCATGGTAGTTTTCTCGCTCTTCGGCCACTTATAGACGTCCTTGCTCAAAGTATTGTTATGTTTTGTATACTACAACATCCTATGGTACACATACAACCCTGATGCTTTGGATCTATGTTTTCTCTAATTATACATGCAATGAAATATCCAAAGCATAAGCCTACAACTAGTATATGATTTGACACTTGAATCATAAAATATAGTCAGAATAATTACCTCTTTGTTGTAGCTTGATGTATTTGGCCTTTAAGAACTTAGCACCTCAAATGTGATGCCTCAAACGGTTCACAACACACCCTTGAACAATTAGATGACTTGAGAGAGATTACTAGGCACACAAATCGGTTATGAACTCCAAGAAAACATCTGTAACCGATTTTAGCCATGGGGTTATATTATATATATATATATATATATATATATATATATATATATATGTATATATATATATATATATATATATATATATATATATATATATATGTAGGAATCCAAGAGTCATAGGTAAACCCTAATCCATACACTGTGGGTTATGATCCATATTTCATGTGGGCTAACTCTTCATGGAAACTTACATAAACTTAGCCCATCATGGATCAATAGCCCAAACCATATATATATATATATATATATATATATATATATATATATATATATATATATATATATATATATATATGGTTTGGGCTATTGATCCATGATGGGCTAAGTTTATGTAAGTTTCCATGAAGAGTTAGCCCACATGATATATATAATTAATTTACATAATTAGTCCCCGTTAATTTAATTAGGTAGTGTTTGTTTTTCGTCTGCAGATCTGCGTGACCTCTAGAGATGGCAAAAAAACCCGTACCCGATGGGTACCCGAAACCCTAACCCGAGTTGACCGGGGACGGGGACGGAGATGGGTATTACCCGAATGCAAAAAGCGGGGATGGGGATGGGGATGGTTCTATCTGTTGGGTATCCATACCCGTACCCGAAACCGGCCCCGATGGGTACCCGATATATATATATATATATATATATATATATATATATATATATATATATATATATATATATATAGTATTATTTATGTTTTTATTTTAAATAATGCATAAGCAAATGTTCAGTAGACAAATTAAGGTTTTTTTAACAATCAAACGTATAGTTTTGAGAAGACTTTTAATGTCCTTTTTTTTTGCAAAAAATGGTTTAATTTGTAAACTTGAATGTTATTATTCGTGTTTGAAGACATTCAGTGATTATAGTGCTTTATATTAATTATGTTAGTTTTTGTTTTGTTGGTTAATCTATAACTATGAGTTATTTTTCATAAAAGTTCAAAACTTTGTAATGGGGAAAAATCCTCGATTACCCATTGGGTATCCCCGTTACCCATTGGGGATGGGGATGGGGATAGATTTTTAATCCCCGATGGGGATGGGTTCGGGTATGGGCATGGGGATGGGGATTCGGGTATGGGGATGGGGAACACGAAACCCGGTATACCCGTACCCATTGCCATCCCTAGTGACCTCTTCTGTCTGCGCCGCGCATACCACGCGCATACATTAGCCTTCGCAGACTGTTTGTTTTTTTGAAGACTGCAGACCTACAAATGTCTGTGCGCCCTCTTCTTGGCGCAGATGTGGACCAGAGTCTTCTAACATCGTCAGACATCTTCTAGCCTAAAACAACATATATATCTTTAGTTTTTTTTTGTTTTTTTTTTTAATTTATATATTTTCCAACTTTATTAATGATAAACAATTTGAAAAAAAAATTACAAAACTTAAAAAAAAAACGTTTGACGATATAAACATGATATTTTTGACAAATTTATAAATAAAGATTTATTACAATAATAGTCGTTGAAGTTGTTTATATAAATATGAAAAAAAATCATAATATATTATTATATTTTTTTGCCAAATTTTGTAAAACATTATTTAATACAATATCGTCAATTTCTCGAGAAAAAATATTTATGGTACGTTTTAATGAATTTAATTGAAAAAATCGAAGTTTATTTACATCAATTTATGTATCAAATTCTTTGATCACTAATTATAATGTTTAGTTATAACTTTACAACCAAAGTTGTTGGTTTTTATCAAATATATACGTTAATTCATACCATTTTTATTTTTATTTTTTATATAATAATACATAAAAGTTGATCTAGATTCGTTAATTATTTATAACAAAGTCATAAAAATATTAAAAAATCACGTTGAAGTTTAAAAAAATCAGTTTATTTAAATTTCAGTTTATTTTAGTAGCACGCAGATGTTAAAAAAACAAACAGTCTTCTTTTCTCAGACTGCAGACGTTTGGTCCACCTCTTCTACTGCAGAGGTCTACAGATGTGGTCGGCAGACTGCAGACATTTTGCCTCAAAAAAAACAAACAACACCTTAGTCTCTTTTGATCACTAAATTAATTCTTGATCAATACTAATTAAATAATATGATTTCATATTAATATATTAAAACTTATAATATATTAATAAATCATAAATAACCTCTTACTCAAATATCCATCCTCAAATTGTCATGGTGATATGCAACCCGAAATGGAGCATGCTACTCTCGGGTCAACTACATACCAATTATAGTTATGGGCTTAGACACCTAATCCAACAGTCTCCCACATGGATAAGTCTAATAACTATTATTCCAAGTACAACTCCAAAATCCCGACTAGAAATCGTAGCTCATAAAAGCCATTGTCGAACTCTGACCTAGGCAATGACGCGTCCATTAGATAAGGGATCATATATTCCTACATTCTAGATATCGTATGAACTGAGACATGGATTATAATCATTCTCTCTATTCATGTGCTGTTTCCCGATTTCCGATTTATGACGATCGACTAATTGAACAAATCAAATCAGTCCAGGCTTGGCTAAGTGCTTAGGGTTGCCATCACTAAATCATCGTGGGGTCCACATATATTGCTTTTATCCAACATTGGGTAAAAGGAACAGATAAACTTTGATTCATATGTTTGCTCTATTTACTCATCAAATCATACACAATGATATGTTTTATAACACCGAGTTACCAGTGCGATTACATATCATCAATGTGCAACCGACTTGTAAACTGAAAATATATGTCTCCGTTTCAAGAATATAAGATATTATCGTCTCACAATCACTCGTGATAAAATCCATGAAGTGGTTCAGATGAGCGTGGGTTTAATCCAATACTCGAATCTTATTCCAGGAGTACTCATGAACATTGCAGCAAACTTGTTATGTCTAAAACACTTAGACAATCTTGAGTCAGATTCATGACAATCTTGCCTCAATACCTACTTCCAAAGTATGATAGACTGTGGATAGTTTGAATAATCTTATTATTCTGGAAGTCAAAACATGCAAAGTGAAATACAAGAATAATCGAATCCAATATGATCTCAGAACTTATGAATATAAATAAAACACATTTTATTTAATCGTCATATTGATTACACATTATTCATTGTATAATGTTTCGATTAATCAACTTAATACTTGAATTAAAACAATAGTCTTCCCATGCTCCAAGCATGCACACTATGTTTACCTATGGTCTTTTCTTTGTGAAATAGATAAATTGAATGCATCTTCAATAAAACTCATTTCACAACTCCAAATCTTTATCCCCAGTGTAAGAATACCAAATTCCTGCCACTATTAGAATGTGTTAGGTTCTAACCTTTATGCAATGATCCTTTTGTAATGTCAATGCACCAAAGCCACAGAGGCTTGGACAATGAAATTACAAAACTTTCCACTGGAGATTGATAACAAAACAATTCCAAGGAAGCAAAGTCTCAAATTCAAAGTACATTCCTTTGAACATCCTTCTTGCATAAAAGTTTCCAACCTACACATAGATTCTTAATATCCAACTCCCATTATGAAACATTTCCATATTTGCCATACGACAGCTCATTATCAATAGAATCTTGTCTATTCATAATAATGTCAATATGGTCCATCAATCACAATACTTCCAATTGCCCACAAACAACCAATCTTTGGCGAACCTTAGATTGTTCTTAGCAATTGTTTAACAACTTTAGTCATATCCGGTTCTGGTCCTTTTTCCTTCTTAATGCCCTAGGCATTTGGAAAATTCAGAACACATAAATATTATAGCATATGCAATCGATCCTATACCCGAAGCATATGGGATACGATCCATTATGTCTCATATAAAGACGTGATACTTTACCAGTCTCTTGCTATAATATTTCCATATATAGAATTTCCTTATGTTGAACCATTCCAACATAATAATCACATACATCCTTGACTAAATTTGATTAAAATCTCACAATCTAAGCTTTTAGATTTGAAATGAAGTATAATTTCCTCTCCCTTAATTATAGCAAAACAACTTTTCAAACTGCAACTTTTACGAATTGAAACTTTTGTTTTCCATAATTAACATTGCTAAATTGCAACACTTACCATAATAATTATGCTCCCACTAGCATAACAATTATTTCTTTAATAGCATAACACTTATGCTCTTACTAGCTTTGACATGTACCCAGAAATAAGCTGGACTTCTAGAAATCAATACTTATTCATTTCCTTACCAAAGTTCAGATTTCTGATACTCGGTGCTTCGAAAAGTCTTTTCCAGACTTCTCAAGCTCATACACCTTTTAGATTAAATAGCACAAGTGTGTGTTTGAACCTTTCAGAACTTAAACTAATAAGTCCCGAATGTTCAAACTATTTGCTAATTTCTTACAATTCGAACTATGAAAAGGGATGTCGTAATCATACTCGAATTTGTGAACACAATTATCACAACTGCTAACTCTAATCCTTTAAAATCTACTTAGTGAAAGCGTTTCCTCACAATCATTTTCATTAATTGGAGAGAAACCTTATGACACTTAGATTTTATGGTGTATGTGTTCCTATCCATGTGAATTTGTCATAACCATAATCACAAGACAAGGTTAGTGACAAATGCAAACTCATATGGACTGAACTTGTTCAATCTTAATTTCTTGCCACCTGGAAGCTCAACGGCCTACCATTGCTTCCAAGTTGTTATGCAAACAATTGAGAACTCATAGAACTCACATGCATAGTCAACTTAACTGGAATGGGCACAAAAACAAGAATATGTCAACACGATAGGTTACAAACCTCAAGTCGTGTGCTAGTAATTAACAATATGTTTATTCTCGATTTGTTCTTGAGACTATTCAAGACCATTAAGAGTTAGTGTGGATCTTTATCAAGATAAACACTTCACACAATTGGTCTTAATTGGTCTTTGTCTTATCCAAAACATCACAACTTACCAATTTCAAATGTACAAGGGTAAGAAACATTTTAATCTACATTTGATGAGTGTCATAAACCTTCTTAAGATTATGTCACTCAAGTCACAATCTTGGAGTATGACTCTAAGATTTCTGGAACGAAGTATGACTCATCTTCTTGATTTAACCATTTCAATCAATTCATGATTCCTCTTCTTAGTCATACTTGTGCACTAAGATGTCCTTAGAGGATTAATTGTGATATGGTTCCATAATCACTAAGATGATCATAAAACACGATACTCAAGTACTCTCCCTTCTTTTTAGATTGGAGAAACTTTTATCTTTCTGCCTAATTTGATTCTTCTCATTCGTTCTGCTATACATTGAAACTTTTTCAATGATTCAAAATTATACTTAATCCTGTAAGTATAACCATATTTACTAAACTTTTAGTAAATCATGCCGAATAGTCTTATTGTTCTTTGTGGTGGAACTGACCAGCGCACAACCAAGTGTACCCGATCCCCTAGTCCTTCACTTGACTCGCATATACATGTGAACAAGGAATTAGTCTAAATTTCCCAAAGATGAAGGTTCTCGTTCATCACACAATACAAGTTGCATGATTCAAAGTTTCTATCCAATTGAAACTTGGGTGATGAGAATCTTTCCTTATTTGGTAAATTTTGACACTACCACAAACGAAAGAATCAAATCCATTTTCCAATATTGCTATCAATAGAAATATACAAACATCAATTTTCACAAATGTTATTGCAAGGAAACTTTAAAAATAAGATAAAAATCAAAATTTTATTTATTTATAAAATGCGGAAAAACCTTTCCTTACAATGCAAGTACATATGAAAACTATGTTGCTAAATATTTCTAAGCATTCTATCATAACTCCTAAGCAGCAGCTCAAAAATCCGATCATTGAATCAGCCGATCAAAATCCATCTTTTCGTGATCAGATTCAGCTTACTCTTCCTTTAAGCTTCCTTTGATTCTACAAAACATCAAAATGTAATATCATCACATCATGTATTAAGAATCTACAAATAGGAACTTAATAGAGTTAGATAGTGAACTTACCTGAAGTAGAGTCAAACTTTTTGACTTTACCATCCTTGTGGTCCTTCAGGTAGATACGGCAGCTTCGCAACCAATGCCCCTTCTCTTGGAAATAAAAACATATGGACTCTTTGGGAATAGTACACGGGACTATCTCAGACTTAGTCTTTCTCTTTACCTTTTGGTCAAATGACTTGACCATGGTCGATCCCTTTCCATTGGGAAGAGAAAGATTTTATGGACTTCCAATGTTACCATTGTCAATGTCCATGGAAGTTTGGGGAGTAGATCTTCCAATCAAGTTTGCTTTACCATTGCGCCAAATCATTGTTGATTCAGCCGCAATTAGCAAATAGGTAAGATTGATAAGGGTCATGTCGCGGTCTGTCATATAGTCATATTTAATGAACTCACTATATGACTCAGGAAGTGATTGAAGAACCCATTCAACAGCCAACTTCCTCGAGACAACGACACCTAATACTCTCAGCCCGTCAATATGTGACTTCATCTCCAAGACGTGAGTACACACGGACCTTCCATCTTGATGTTTCATTGCAAGTAGGGCTTGAGTGACCTTGAAATTTTCAAGTCTTTGAACTTGTGGGTTAGGGAGAATTATTAGAGGATGTGGAGGAAGTGAAGCATGATTTCCATTTCCACGATCCAATCGTGGAGCATCATCTTCAAGAGGAAAGCTTATTCCAAAAGATTATGGAAGACCATAGTTGTCTAAACTAGACATCTACAAGGGAGAAATTCAAGTTAGTTGATTTAAGTCCTTAATATAACATCCAAATGAAATATTAAGGCTAGGACCCAACACAATATTTTACAATTTGGAAGAGGGATGCCGTGATCCAATTGCAAAATATTTGAAGGTAGGTAAATGACGATTTGCAAATTTCCACCATGAAAAACGAAATTGATTATTAGTTTTCAATGAATTGAAATTCCTAGATTCTTTTGAGATTCATTGAACTTTTCAATGGCATGTTTAATCTTGATTATGCCCTTCAAGTTTGTGACTGGGATACCGATGATCACAAACAAGGTGCGAATAACCATGCAAATTAGCTTGGTACTCTCAAAGTCATTTATCACCTAATTAGTGTGTCAGTTAACCATACACGCTCCATTGATCTATGACAAACAATAAGCTACCATTTGCCACCCTTACTAGTCCAAGTTAGTGTGCCGGTTAACCACACACGCTCCACTAATGACTTGCCAAGGTGCAAAGTGCAATTTCATGGGTTAGCATCAAATTCACATTTTTCCTAAAGTAACTAAGATTGGGAACTTATAAGGGTTTAGTTACTTTATAATTCATTATACTTTTATTGAGGGTTTAGTGTCCTATCCTACCCGTTCGACTAACGACCCTCCACCAGTCAAGGAAGCGGTGGGTGAGAGTGGACACCCATTAAACCACCAATTTACAGGCAGTAACCTTATACCCCCCTTATAGACCAGCTTCGTGAATGAGGCCTAATAACGGTAAGACTGACTTGTCTTATACATATATATATATAATTATTAAACTTTTAATTTTGTATAGTATAAGGGTGTATTTTAAACTTTTAAAATACTAAGTGGTTTAATCTATTAATTAAACTTAAACCATGTTATTATGGAATTATTAATTCTATTTTAATTAAACACTTTAATTAAATAAATAAAGTCCATAAGGTGCAATTTGAACTATTCAAAAAACATCAAGGTTCTAAATATAAAAAATTCAAAATTAAAAACTATTTAATTAATTTTTAAGTTATAAACCCGAGTTTCACCTTTTAATTACAAGAGTTTTAGAAATCAATGTTTCATGATTTGAGGCTTTTCAAATACCAAAACTTGAGGACAAGTTTTGTAACTCTTGAAAACTTTTGAGTTCTAAACTTGATTACAAGATTTGTAACTCCATAAAAACCTTTTGGTTGCCATAACTTATGAGTTTAATTGTTTTAATGTATGAGACTTTTCATGTTCCATAACTTGAAGACAAGTTATGGATTTCTTCAAAAAACATTTTTGATCAATTTTAACCAATAAAATTATCTTATAATTTTCTTTAGATCTTGTTAAACTCATAAGTCAAGATAACTCATATCAACAATTTGAAAGCAATTAGTCTATCACATAAGCTAACACAAATCTTGAAATTTTGACAATTATCCTTTAATTGGATGAGGATAATCACTACCATATTAGAAAAAAACATATTTTATGATGCAAAATAGTTTGTGGTAGTGATCCCAATCCAATCCAGGCTAAAAATCCCGAAAATCTGCCAACAGGCTGTCTGACTCGCCGAGTCAATTCATGGACTCGTCGAGTTCATCCATGGACTCGGCGAGTCCAGTATGCCAGAATGCAGATTTTCAGTTTTTCAGCTTTGAACAATTAGCCATGCATCAAATATAACAGAAAACAATCCTTGGCTCTGATACCACTGTTCGGTTTTGTATACTACAATATCCTATGGTGCGCATACAACCCTAATGCTTTGGATTTATGTTTTCTCTAATTATACATGCAATGAAATATCCAAAGCATAAGCCTACAACTAGCATAAGATTTGACACTTGAATCATAAAATATAGGAAGAATAATTACCTCTTTGTTGTAGCTTAATGTATTTGGCCTTTAATAACTTAGCACCTCAAATGTGATGACTCAAACGGTTCACAACACACCCTTGAACAATTGGATGACTTGAGAGAGATTACTAGGCACACAAATCGGTTATGAACTCCAAGAACACTTGTGTAACCGATTTTATCCATGGGGTTATATTATATATATGTAGGAATCTAAGAGTCATGGGTAAACCCTAATCCATACATTTTGGGTTATGATCCATATTTCATGTGGGCTAACTCTTCATGGAAACTTACATAAACTTAGCCCATCATGGATCAATAGCCCAAACCATATATATATATATATATATATATATATATATATATATATATATATATCATTGATTTACATAATCAGTCCCCGTTAATTTAATTGGTCTCTTTTGATCACTAAATTAATTCCAAATTAATTCTTGATCAATAATAATTAAATAATATGATTTCATATTAATATATTAAAACTTATAATATATTAATAAATCATAAATAACCTCTTACTCAAATATTCATCCTCAAACTGTCCTGGTGATATATAACCCAAAATGGACCATGCTACACTCGGGTCAAGTACATACCAATTATAGTTATGAGCTTAGACATCTAATCCAACAAGTATGAACACAACCACCCACTTGGTGTCGTACGATGAATGACAGCGACCTGAAACGGTGGCAACGGGCAACGCTAGCGGCGGCGGACGACAACGGGTGGAACAGCCGTTGGAGCAGCGGCATCGATGCAACAGTGGAAAAAAAGTGGCGGAGAGCTGAACCAAAATAGCAGCGATGACAGCCTCGCCGTCCGATGACGGCTTCGTCTTCAATGGGGGTAGCGCAACGCAAGAAGAATGGGGAAGAGAGAGTGTGCACGACCCAACCACGGACAACAACATCCTCCACGACCGACAGTCTTCCGATCTTCACAACTGAATCAATGACAGGATTGCGGTTCTTCGTCTTCATCGGCAGCAGAACAACGACGATGGCTACTTGGTGGTTCTCCGGCGGCAACAAGGAGGTGGCGGCTGACTTGATACACAATTAGGGTTAGGGTTTGTTTGAGGCCGCATAACAAATGGTTAACATGAAGAGGGTGACGGGTTATGACCCCGTCCAATTGATCGTAGGTACAATATTCACTTTCAGTCCCTCCTCCATAGATCCTTTTCAATTTAAATCCACTGATTACCTAACAACCCCCCTCTACAAAATATTTTGCATTTATGATCCAGATGTTACAAAATGGACTCCAACTTCCTGAAATGATAACATTTAACTCCTTATGGCTAACACTGATAACTTACTACAAATTTAGGGTTACTATTCATTTATTAATTTTATCTATTTATTTATTTAATAAATGTGATGTTACACAGTGGTGGTCATTTTACAGGCCGCTTCCTAAAACACCCCTTATAGACTCGCTTCGTGAATGAGGCCTACTAACAGTAAGACTAACTTTTCTTATGTAACACCCAAAATTTTCGAGCCAATTTAAAACTTTTTAAAACATTTAAAACCATTAAGTTGTTACAGTTTACTTTCAAAATAATTTGAACATCAGAGTATCCCCATAATGAATCATGAAAATGTAAGGAGGTGCACGATCACGCCTTCGCCTTCCCGCGTTCATCAGAATACCTGAAACAATAATCGATAAATGTAAGCTCGATGGCTTAGTGAGTTACCCCCAAAATACCAACGCCATACAGATATAACCATATCATATAAACATATAAGCAAACAGCAACAACATGCATAATGAGCCATCAGTCTGACTGGACCGAATCCTGGTCCTCAGTCTATCTGGACCGCTCTCCGAGCCTACGGCACGTCTGGACCGCCCTCCTCGGGGCCTTCAGCCTATCCGGACCGCTCGCTGGGCCTTCGGCCTGACTAGATTTGCCCGGCCCGGGCCTGCAGTCTACCCGGTCCGCCCAGGGTGTCTTGGCCTACTGCACACAGCAAGACCTGCCTCAACCCTTTCCCCAAACCAACAAACATGTGCACATACATATAAACAAGTAAACATGCAGATCTAACAGATCACTAACATGACAACCATCCTATAACTAGGATACCGATCTAACCGATCTCTAGCATAGCAACCATCCTAAACCAGGATGAAATCTAACATAGCAACCATCCTAAACCAGGATGAAATCTAGCATAGCAATAACATAGCAACCATCCTAAGCCAAGATGTAATCTAACATAGCAACCATCCTAAACCAGGATGAGATCTAGCATAGCAATAACATAACGACCATCCTAACCGAGGATGTAAATCATAAAGGGTCGGCCTTGGTGTCGTAGACCCTGTTGATATAGTGAGGAGAACTCACCTGACACTGCTGAAGTCCCGTAGATAAAACTCCAGCTGCTGGTTGACAGATTCCCGAACTGTCAACATCAAACAATACCCAATTAATAATTAGGTTCCAAGCCTAAAGTCCAACTCACACTCCAAAGGCCCAAAAGTCAAGTAATGGGCCAAAGCCCAATATATGGCCCAATTTTCCAAATTGGGCCCAAACCTCTACATGGTCTTTCCTTAAGGCCCATTCAATTAGTCTAGTCCAAACTCTTGGTATTCCCATGGCCCAATATCACATAATCATAAAGGCCCAATTATGGTCCATCAATGGCCCAATATTCCAAATTGGGCCCAAGACTCTCACATGGGCCTTATCCTAAAACCCATATAATTATTTAGTCCATCTGCTTATTCTTGGAAGCCCATTAGAAGTCCAATCACCAAAGCCTAATCGGAAGGCCCAACTCAAAGCCCAAGTGAAATTAGGGTTTCACATAAAATGATGATTAGGGTTAAGTGTTCCTACTTAACCCATTAAGGGCTTAATCCATTAAGGACTTAATCCATTAAGTCCATTATTATCTTAGGTTAATTTGCCAATGATTATAATTCAATACTTTAAGTTTAATAATTAATTCAAGTGCGGGTCCCGACTTTTCCCAAAAATTAGGGTTTTATGCAATTAGGGTTTTCCAAACCCTAATTAGGGTTTCCTACCCAATACTAGCCCCATTAGTCAATTGGTTGGGTCTTTAGGTCACTTTGGGCCTCGTTGGGCCCATTAGGGTTTTTATTAGCTCAATTAGGGTTTCCTTGAGTCCATTAGAGTTTCATTGGTCCCACATTGTCCAAACATCCCCAAACGAGGTCCAAACGCAAACAAAGCACACCGCCACCAGACACGGCGGCCGGTGGCGGCAGGAGGCGGCAACCACCACCTCACGGTGGTGGTTTCAAGTTTTCCTTTACTATTCCGTTTGATTACAACTTACAACACAATCCAAATATCACACACACACTAATAAAACGTACACGCATATCCTTTGCTCGGAACATAAATCCAACACCCACCTATGGTGGGCGGCGATGTTAGCAGCTTCATTATTTCCGGCAGCCACCATGGCCGGCGGCCATGGTGGTTCTTCACGATCTCCAGTCGACAGAAAACCACACACAATTTGCGACACACGGCTGAACATGCACACAACAGCCACCCCAAGGGTGGCGGACGTTGACCGGAGTAGAAGAAGGGTCGCACAGGCGGCGACGGTCGAGCTGGGACCTGGCACTGACGAAAACACGACGAAACAGAAGGGGAAAAAGGGGGGGTGGTTCTTCAGTTCGACGGCAGGAACCACGGCGGCGGCCTCTTGGCGGCAGGGTACCGGCGAACAGAATAAGAAGATGGATGGAGGGAGGCGGCTTCTTGTGGTCACTGTCGTCGGCGGAACGGCAGCAGCGGCGGCGCCATCGTCCGGGGGTAGCGGCGGCGGCAACCCGTCTTCAACGGAGATGGGTACATCGGCGGTGGCGACAGCCTCACTTCGGTTCCCGGTGGCCCTCAACGCCGACAGTAAGAGCTTCGGGTGTTCGAGACTTCACCGGCAGCGGGTTATAGCGGTGCTTAGCACACTAGGTGGCTCGTGATCGGAGGAACAAGAGGAAAGTCGGTGATGGCGGCTGGAGGAATGGAGGGGTGGCGGCCGACTCTTCTTAACGTTTAGGGTTTACAATGTGTCATCACAACACATATATACCCGAACATTATTACAAATTTCCCATAATCACATTTTTGGTCCCTCCCCATGGGATCTTATCAAATTTAATCCAATATTTACAATTTAAACCCTGAATATTAAAATCCATTACACTTAGGTACGGAAATTACCAAACAGCCCCCTATCTTCCATAATCTCTTTCAAATGAAGTCCTAATAATTACCCCATAGTCCCTGCCTTCACAATCATTTACGAAACTAGTCCGAAACTCACATTTTTAACCCTCGGAAATCAGAAGTATATTATTTGGCACCCCGAAACCAACCCTCCACTAATTATTATCTGATTTTGGACTATAATTACATATAATAATAATAAAAATCGCTTCTCGGGCTTCCGGGTTTATTATTTAATTATTATATTTTAAATGGGATGTTACAACTCTCCCCCACTTAAATTTGATTTCGTCCTCGAAATCGTTTCTTCTCATTCCTTACACACCGAACAACTTGAACTACAATCCCGAGCTTCACCCTAGCCTTTCCAAGGCAACTGTAACCAACCCTCATAGGGTTCCAAGACCTGAAAATAAACAAATCCTGATTCTGATTATGCTGTGGTCTACCCACAGTCTTGCGAGCTGGCCCACCCTGGCCTAATCGTCTGCAAGAATTCATGAATGCTACGGGTCCTCCCGCAGTCTCACAACACTTCCCTCACTATCTGACCGCTTGTGAATGCTACGGCTACCCCCGTAGTCTTACAACACTTCCCATACTATCTGATCGCTTGATCTAATGGATTACGTACATAATCTTCAGCCTGACTGGACCGCCCCTCCGGGCCTTCAACCTATTTGGACCACTCTCAGAACCTTCAACATGTCTGGACCGCCTCTCCGGGCCTTCAGCCTGTCTGGACCGTTCTCTGAGCCTTCGGCCTGACTGGTATGCCCCACTGGCCTTCAGTCTATCCGGACCGCTCTAAGTCTGTTGTGCACAAACCTGGGCCCATCCTGGGGCCCTCTCCCATATAGCCAGTTCTCCCCCACTTGGGGTTTCGAACTCCTGATCCAAATCCGTGGACTATAATCTCGGCCTAACTCTAGACCTCATGTTGATCGCCCACTCTTTCGGGAACTCGTGGTCCGATCCCTGATCCGCGTATCTACCACCTACGCTAAATAACCCGTACACCAGTGCTGAAAGTACTGCCGAGTCCTGGCAGCTAACACAACCCTCAATCTTAAAATCCAAAAACCCTCATAGTCAAGCACACACTCGACCGAACCCCCGAACTGAGCTAAATTTATGACTAGAACCCCAAACTGATTCTCCAAATTCTGCTATCAAGCAACGAGAAGACACGATACACATGTTGGGGAGTTTTACCGAACTCCCAACTCACACAACCCTCAAACCAAACAACCACTAGGGTTGTCTTCCTTCCAGAAAACGATGCGAGACCTACCCCAGTTTCAAAAACCGATCCTGCTTCTGCGTTTCGGAACGATTCTCCCCCACTTAGATTCAACTAAGTCTTCACAATACATGAAAAATTGAGAATTTCCAATCCTTCTTACTTTCCAACGATCGATCTGATGACAACTAGACCTTTCCAAATAGTACTCCTTTACTAGCCAACCCCAAATGATCACATGCTTTTAATAACTAGATGAAAACTTCCTGAATCCCTGGGAAACCATCAGTCTCTAAAGCTTGAATGATCCCACACTCAAATCTTGAAGACCTAAAGATAGGTGCTCCAGCTAATATCTCAGCACGAGCTACTTCCCTTGGCGCTATCATCCGCCAAGCAATAACGATTACTAAAACCACTGAATCCGGACAATGCTGAACAACCATCCTGTAGGACCCTGTCCGTAGACCTCTCACATAATACCCTTCTTCCCACAGTGTTCCAATAATTCTCCCGCTCTCGGGCTCTAGAAATCATATCATTCAGGGTCTCGCACCCTGAATCACTCACCAGCTCAGTCGTCCACGGCTGAGCTGCAGTAGCTGAAACAACCTTTTTTCCCTAAACCGGGCTACAACTACCCCCAAGACATAGTCTACAATCCCAAAAGTGCAATAGATAACAGAATCAATCCTCATCGTCTGATACAACAGATCCAAGGCGAATCGGATCTCGCAAGATACTTATGCCACATCGACCCACCTGCGCTCACCAGCGCTGAACTAATGTCGCCAATCCCGGCGACCAACTGACCCGAGCTGGAACACAACCTGATCCTAGGGTCCCAAGTCTGCTCACTCCTTCGAGCTCGAAAACTGAAAGGGCAAAATCATGGCCCTAGAAATGACATTTCAATCTATCATTTAACCATTTTACTTCCTGCTGCAAAACTTCAGCTGATCATAATCATCAATCCCTTCCGGAGTCCCCGCGACTCGTATCCCGACCTCGAACAAAACCCCCGAAGCCTCAAATCCAGGAACTCCTATGCTAGCCACTCCTGCTCAATCCGCGGAATGTAATGAGTACAGAACATCTCCCTGATCCTAAGTAACTGCAGCCCTCGACTCATCAGAATATGTACCAATAACAAGTCCTGGTACTGGAAAACTCGACCAGCTCCTCTCCCCTGCCGTCGTTACAGCTGTTGAAGCTGTTGCGGCAGCCGTCTCAACAATGGCTACATAGCGCTCATCAAGGTACTCAACCATGGCGGTCTTGATAGACCCAAACATCTCCGGAATCTGACCCCGAACAAATCTCGATCACCTCCTCCCGGATGATCTCACCGACATGATCAACTGACAATGTTGGCCTATCCTGGCTGCCAGCTCCCGATCCTAACTCGAATCCGGTCTCAAGACGTCTCGTAACCACCATTCTGGTAACACACCAGAAAGGTCTCTGATAACCCATATAATGACAAATAGCCAATTCCCAACCAAACCCTAGGGGTTGTGACTTCCTTGCTACACGTATGGGTCCTGTGCTTTCAGTAGTACGGGCCTATACTACCTTCCACACCTACCCATATTTGTTTCAAGTATCACCACAACACCCTAACAATCTACATAAACATAGCGAGCACTCAATCCTCACTCCTAGAGGAAAGCTAACTGTCTGATAACTGACCTGCCGGTCCCAAACAACTCACCCATCCATGAAACTTCCACCAACCCTGCAGCACTAGTGTACGCTAGCCATACATAACGCTGGACCCTATAGACTTTCTAATATCCAATCCTACCCTAAGCTCCCAATCAAACAACAACAGAACATAAGGCCAAATCAAACATTTTCAGGCTATAAGATCTTAATTATGTACAGTCGTGATGCATTCACTAAGCAACTACAGTAATGATGTCAATTTCATATAAGGAAAACCCTAGGCTATCAGGCATCATGTAATCAGGCAACTCTATCACGCAATTCCTGAAGATCCCTAGCCTAGTACTAGCATGATGTTCTAACACATCACCCAATCAAATAATTCGTAAGGTATTTTGGGGTCTATCCGCGAGCTCCGGCTGATCGTATACTTGCATCCTCCTTTATTATTTTGAAAACATTTTAAGAAAATCGTTTTAAAGTCTTGTCCTCAGTTTGAGACTGGAGACACGCGAGTATTTCCTCCAATTCACTCAAACCAAGGCTCTGATACCAACTTGTAACACCCAAAATTTCCGAGCCAATTTAAAACTTTTTAAAACATTTAAAACCATTAAGTTGTTACAGTTTACTTTCAAAATAATTTGAACATCAGAGTATCCCCATAATGAATCATGAAAATGTAAGGAGGTGCACGATCACGCCTTCGCCTTCCCGCGTTCATCAGAATACCTGAAACAATAATCGATAAATGTAAGCTCGATGGCTTAGTGAGTTACCCCCAAAATACCAACGCCATACAGATATAACCATATCATATAAACATATAAGCAAACAGCAACAACATGCATAATGAGCCATCAGTCTGACTGGACCGAATCCTGGTCCTCAGTCTATCTGGACCGCTCTCCGAGCCTACGACACGTCTGGACCGCCCTCCTCGGGGCCTTCAGCCTATCCGGACCGCTCGCTGGGCCTTCGGCCTGACTAGATTTGCCCGGCCCGGGCCTGCAGTCTACCCGGTCCGCCCAGGGTGTCTTGGCCTACTGCACATAGCAGGACCTGCCTCAACCCTTTCCCCAAACCAACAAACATGTGCACATACATATAAACAAGTAAACATGCAGATCTAACAGATCACTAACATGGCAACCATCCTATAACCAGGACCTTCCTTAAGGCCCAATATATGGCCCAATTTTCCAAATTGGTCCCAGACCTCTACATGGTCTTTCCTTAAGGCCCATTCAATTAGTCTAGTCCAAACTCTTGGTATTCCCATGGCCCAATATCACATAATCATAAAGGCCCAATTATGGCCCATCAATGGCCCAATATTCAAAATTGGGCCCAAGACTCTCACATGGGCCTTATCCTAAAACCCATATAATTATTTAGTCCATCTGCTTATTCTTGGAAGCCCATTAGAAGTCCAATCACCAAAGCCCAATCGGAAGGCCCAACTCAAAGCCCAAGTGAAATTAGGGTTTCACATAAAATGATGATTAGGGTTAAGTGTTCCTACTTAACCCATTAAGGGCTTAATCCATTAAGGACTTAATCCATTAAGTCCATTATTATCTTAGGTTAATTTACCAATGATTATAATTCAATACTTTAAGTTTAATAATTAATTCAAGTGCGGGTCCCGACTTTTCCCAAAAATTAGGGTTTTATGCAATTAGGGTTTTCCAAACCCTAATTAGGGTTTCCTACCCAATACTAGCCCATTAGTCAATTGGTTGGGTCTTTAGGTCACTTTGGGCCTCGTTGGGCCCATTAGGGTTTTTATTAGCTCAATTAGGGTTTCCTTGAGTCCATTAGAGTTTCATCGGTCCCACATTGTCCAAACATCCCCAAACGAGGTCCAAACGCAAACAAAGCACACCGCCACCCGACACGGCGGCCGGTGGCGGCAGGAGGCGGCAACCACCACCTCACGGTGGTGGTTTCAAGTTTTCCTTTACTATTCCGTTTGATTACAACTTACAACACAATCCAAATAACACACACACACTAATAAAACGTACACACATATCCTTTGCTCGGAACATAAATCCAACACCCACCTATGGTGGGCGGCGATGTTAGCAGCTTCATTATTTCCGGCAGCCACCATGGCCGGCGGCCATGGTGGTTCTTCACGATCTCCAGTCGACAGAAAACCACACACAATTTGTGACACACGGCTGAACATGCGCACAACAGCCACCCCAAGGGTGACGGACGTTGACTAGAGTAGAAGAAGGGTCGCACAGGCGGCGATGGTCGAGCTGGGACCTGGCACTGACGAAAACACGATGAAACAGAAGGGGGAAAAGGGGGGGTGGTTCTTCAGTTCGACGGCATGAACCACGACGACGGCCTCTTGGCGGCAGGGTACCGACGAACAGAATAAGAAGAAGGATGGAGGGAGGCGGCTTCTTGTGGTCACTGTCATCGGTGGAACGGCAGCAGCGGCGGCGCCATCGTCCGGGCGTAGCGGCGGCGGCAACCCGTCTTCAACAGAGATGGGTACATCGGCGGTGGCGACAGCCTCACTTCGGTTCCCGGTGGCCCTCAACACCGACAGCAAGAGCTTCGGCTGTTCGAGACTTCACCGGCAGCGGGTTATGGCGGTGCTCAGCACACTAGGTGGCTCGTGATCGGAGGAACAAGGGGAAAGTCCGTGATAGCGGCTGGAGGAATGGAGGGGTGGCGGCCGACTCTTCTTAAGGGTTAGGGTTTACAATGTGTCATCACAACACATATATACCCGAACATTATTACAAATTTCCCATAATCACATTTTTGGTCCCTCCCCATGGGATCTTATCAAATTTAATCCAATATTTACAATTTAAACCCTGAACATTAAAATCCATTACACTTAGGTACGGAAATTACCAAACAACCCCCTATCTTCCATAATCTCTTTCAAATGAAGTCCTAATAATTACCCCATACACTACCTTTTCAGAAAATTCAATTTGAAGCAATAAAAACGAATTTAGGTAATTATCCTAATCAAACCAAGATATCAAAATCGAAAAATCAGGGATCTGACGAGTCAACTCGTTGAGTTCTCGGCAGGAACTCGTTGAGTTGGACCAACTCGTCGAGTCCAATGATGAACTCGTCGAGTTCAGTGAACAGACTAACGAATCTGTTCCCTCTTCCTTTGGAGAATTCACATATGCATCAAATTCAACTGAAAATCATCCTAGGCTCTGATACCACTAATGGGTTTTAAACATAACTACATCATATGTGTTCATGCAAACCTAATTACTTTGGATCTATGTTTTTCACTAGTTGAACATGCAATTGAATACCAAAGCAATAAACCCTAGATCTAGCATACAATTTCAAAAAATTACATAATGAAAGGGTTTTGATGTTTACCTTTCTTGTTATGTAGTTATAACAAGAACTCCTTGGTAGATCCTTGACTTCTGAAAACTTAGTGCCTCAAATGTTTCACCTCTAATGGCTTACAAACACTACTAGCAAAAGGATGAGAGGAGAGAGAGGATGGAATCACTAAGAAATTCGGCTAGGTTTGTATCAACAAGCATTGGCCGAAGATCCTAAGTCATGGGGTCTTTATATAGCTATGGGTTGCTAGGGTTTTCTGGAGGAAACCTGTAACATCCTGACTCCCAGGTATAATTATTTAATTAAATTATATTCATTTTGTCAGGACAACTCGACGAGTTGGAGGCCCCAACTCACCAAGTAAGAGACTGAAATGGCCACGTGATTTTTAAGACTACTCGACGAGTTGGGGGGACCCGACTCGACGAGTGGGAGCTGAGTGTGAAAACCCTAATTTTCAGGATTTGCACCCTATTTAAAGGACCTTAAGTCCTTTACCCCATCTATGTGTGTGTGTGAGTGAGTGAGAGAGAGAGAGAGAGAGAGACTAAGATTGTATGTTTTAGTTCATTCTTGGAAGGAGTTTGAGGAGCAAAAGGCTTGGAATGAGAAGGAGCCCTTGGATCCAGTATTCTTTCAGTGTTAGCTGCCAGTTCGAGGTAAAAATCTATTACATTGACCATTTGTTTGTTAGATCTCTTCACTAGGGAGTTTATGGCCATTTCCATCTTCTCTTTGAATCCTTTAGTTGTTTGAGCATGCCTTGAAGACGAGACTTCAGATCTGGATAGTATGAGGTCCCTTAGGCCAAAAGATTCAAGCTTTATCAAGCTATTGGCCAACTTTCATCCATTCAACCCTTTATTGAGCTTTGGGTTGGAAAACTTAGACCTAGATGCCATGCATGGACGTAAAGCTTGCAGCTTTATGTGGTATTTCAGCCTTAGAATGCTAGATCTTGAGTATGGGGCCTTAGTTCTGCTTAAAAACGTCTGAATGAGAGAATTGACTGAAGGGACTCGACGAGTTGGTGACCCAACTCGACGAGTTGGTTAGGGTTTTCCCCGATAGTTTGGACGCGTTACAAACTCAGCGAGTTGGTGAGACAACTCGGCGAGTTGAGTTGGATCTTCCCGATTTTTCAGAAGAAACGAAGGAACTCGAAGATTCGCATAGATGCACTCGACGAGTTGGGTCAACATGGACTGTTGACTCGAGTGTTGAATTCCATTGACTTTTAGGGTTTGGTCAAGTTATGGATTATGGAGACCATGGAGGGGTAAAATGGTCTTTCATCTTTTTTGAGAGTTAGAAAATGGGCTAGCTTAACATCATTAGAGTTGTTATAAAGTGTTAATTAGAGATGATTATGATATGTAGGCAGAGTCTAGACCGATCATTGAGTACGAGACCTACTTGCTTACGTACGAGGTGAGTCTTCTCGCTATACTTACCTGAGTGGTAATATTGTGTGACCGAAGGGTCTTATTTGATTTATTGACCGGAGGATATTATGTGCTTATATTGAGTTATGTGATATCATGCATTTTGTCTTCATGATTTATGTTGTATGTTATTTTTGTGCCTTATTGAGTTAGGACCAGAGGGTCCAAACCCGAGCTGTGAGACCGGAGGGTCTTCACTGAGATACCAGAGTGGAGGGTCCGACTCGAGCTGTGAGACCGGAGGGTCTTCACTGAGATACCGGACTGGAGGGTCCGACCCGAGCTGTGAGACCGGAGGTTCTTCATTGAGACACATGACCAGAGGGCCCTTATCGAGATATAGCCATGAGAGGCTAATTATTTGTGTGTGGTATTTTGGGGAACTCACTAAGCTTCGTGCTTACAGTGTTGTGTAAAATGTGTTTCAGGTACCTCTCAGGATCGCGGGAAGGCGCCGACTTGATTGTACACATCAGCTAGAGATTATGTTTTTGAGGATTTTGGGATATTATCAAACGTTTTGTTGTCTTGTGTTTTGAACAAATTATACATTTGTGTTTTGGAGAAATGTGAGATTGTGTTTTATGTGGTTTTAAAAATGAAAATTTGTGTGAAAAATCTAGAGCGTTAAAAGTTGGTATCAAAGCCTTGGTTTGAGGGATTCAGATGTACCCTTGGGTATGTTTTGACTCAAACTGAGGATTTAACAAAATTTTCTAAAAAGAAATGATTTTCTAAAACGAGTAAACGCTTTTAAGAGAAAACGAGATGAAGCAGTGTGTACAATCAGCCAGAGCCCCAATGGTGATTTCCCAAAATACCATTACTTGTTTATATTATGAGATACTTATGGGATATTAGAGCTGCATGCTAGAGGATAGGCTAGGTATTTCAGGAATTTAGAACTAGAGTTGCCTGATTCATGATGCCTTAGCCTAGGGTATCCTATTAATTGACATTATCTGCTATTTGTTCTGTGTGTGTGCTGAGTAGGAGTACCTCGCAAGAAAGTTTTAGAGAAAGCTTTGAGTCGAGGAGTAATCTAGGAGAGATACCTAGATGTGCATTAAGAAATCTACTGAGAGAGTAATTTGATATCCGTGAGGGATAGATTACTTGTGAATTAGGATCCTAGGAGGAGGGCTTGGAGCGACTATGGGTTGGTGTGGAAGGTAGTATTGGGCACGTACTACTGAAAGCACCAGATCTGTATGCGACCCAAGTAAGAACCTAAGGATAATAAGGATCATGTAGAGGTGGGTAATGGCGTGTGTGCTTGAGCTAGTCTCTGATGATTTTCGTGTTTGTGTTTCAGAGACACAATGTGATTACCCGCAACAACCCCAGGGGCAGTGGTACCAGTGACGAGGAGATGCGCAGGATCATTGCTAAGGAGGTGGCCACAACTATTAGGGAGGCCATACCAAAGATGTTCGGGTCTATTAGGACCACGCCGATTGAGACATTTGATGAGCGATATGCTGCTGTCACAGAGGCTGTTGCTGCCACAGCTACCGCAGCCGTAGCTGCTGCGATGCCACATGGGGGTGACTCGTTGTTGTTTTGAGAGTTCAGCAACACGAAGCCACCAGAGTTTGACAGGACCCAGGACCCGATTTCTGTAATGAGATGGATCTCCGACATTGGCGGGTGTTTCTATACGTGTTCATGCCCGGAGCATTTGAGAGTTCGGTTTGCACTGAACCAGCTTCGTTTGGGAGTGAAGGACTGGTGGAAGTTCGTGATGACTGATTTTACTCCTGCAGATCATGCTGTAGTGACTTGGGAGAGGTTTACCCAGTTGTTCAGAGACAAGTATGTTCCCCAGGTGGAGAGGGAACGTTTGGCCCAGTAGTTTCTGTCTCTCAAGCAGAAGACAGAAACAGTGACAGAGATTATGAGGATGTTTCATGAGAGGGCGATGTTCTGCCCTGAGCACGTGTCTACTGAGCAGGCACGTGTGAGCCGGTATTTGAGCATCTTGAGGAGAGATATTTGGGAGTTCGTGGCGAACTTGTCATATCAGAAATTGGCTGAGTTGCAGACCAATGCCAAGATGAGAGAGATTGAGCTGGAGATTCAGACCAGAGAGGAGGGAGAGCATCATGGGAGAGATAGGAGACTAGTGTAGTCGCAGCCAGCGACAAAACGGGATAAGCCCGCTGATTCGAGAGCAGGAGGCCAAAAGGGCCGCACTTGTGGCAAGTGCGGCAAGAGCCATGAGGGATCTTGTCGAGTAGGGATTTGCTACAAATGTGGCATGGAGGGGTATATGGCAAAGGACTTCCCCCAAGGGATTTTCGGTTTGCTTTCATTACAACCAGACTGGCCACCGGAAGGCCAAGTGTCCTCAGCTCACTCAGGGATCAGCCCAAGCTTCTGCTTCTGCTGATTTACGTGTTACTGACGGCCGGACGGGGAAGGCTAAGGCTCCGAGAGCTCGTGGGAGAGCATTCCAACTGACTGTGGAGTAGGTCCGCGCAGCGCCTAATGTTGTTGCTGGTACGTATCTCCTTATTTCTGTTATTTTGAGATTTGTTTATGCTTATATTGTGTTGCACATAGGTACTTTTCTTGTGAGTTATGTGTCTGCCTCGGTGTTATTTGACTCAGGTGCGAGTCGATCTTTCGTGTCCTTATCCTTTAGTCGTCACATTAGTGTGAGACACGAGGCATTGAGTCGACCGTTGAGGGTTTCTATAGCCGATGAGCAAGAGGTTTTTGCCACTGATGTATTCCAGGGATGTGTTTTAGAGATCTTCGGTGTAGAGTTTCTGATAAATCTAGTGCCGATAGCGATGGGTGATTTTTGTGTCATAGTGGTCATGGATTGGTTGAGCCGGTATGGAGCCATGATTGACTGTGAGCGTCAGATGGTGACCATACGAGACCCTAGTGGGGTAATACTTACCGTTTACGACGAGGGAACTAGATCGGGATCAGCCTTCTGCTCTGCCACCAGGGCGAGGCAGAGTCTACAGCAGGGATGCATGGGGTTTTTAGCGTACGTGATGGATACACGGGTTGCCACCGAGAGACCGAGGTCTGTTTCCGATGTTCCATTAGTATGTGAGTTCTCGGACGTTTTCTCCGAGGAATTGTCGGGCGTGCCTCCTGAGAGACAGGTGGAGTTCCGGATCGATCTGATTCTGGGGGCGACGCCTATTTCCAAGGCACCTAATCACCTTGCGTCACCCGACATGCAGGAGTTATTGTCGCAACTTCAGGAGCTGTAGGGGATGTGTTTCATTAGACCGAGTAACTCACCGTGGGGAGCACCGATCCTTTTTGTCAAGAAAAAGGATGGTTCACACCGGATGTGCATCGATTACCGGGAGCTAAACAAGTTGACGGTCAAGAATCGTTATCCACTACCGAGGATCGACGATTTGTTTGATCAGTTGCAGGGGCGTCTTGGTTTTCCAAGATTGATTTGATATCTGGGTATCATCAGATGAGAGTTTGCAAGGAGGATATCCAGAAGACGACCTTTCAGACTCGTTGTAGGCATTACGAGTTTGTAGTGATGTCTGTCGGGCTCACCAATGCACCGGCAACGTTCATGGACTTCATGAACCGGGTGTGTAGACCCATGTTGGATCGGTCGGTGATCGTGTTCATCGATGACATTTTGGTATACTCGAGGTCTAGGGAACAGCACAATGAGCATCTTCGGGAGATTCTTGGGGTATTGATGACGGAGAGGCTTTATGCCAAATTCTCCAAGTGTGATTTCTGGTTACGAGAGGTCCAGTTCTTGGGACACCTTGTTAACCAGAATGGGATTTTGGTCAACCCGGCCAATATTGAGGCAGTTATGCGATGGTAGGTGCCGAGATCCCCATCCGAGATCAGGAGTTTTCTGGGTTTGGCGAGTTACAATCGGAGGTTTATCATAGATTTCTCCAAGATTGTTGTTCCTCTCACCAGATTGAATAGGAAGGGTGTTACATTTGCTTGGGGGCCTGAGCAGCAGTCATCATTCGAGACTCTTCGCCAGAGATTATGTGAAGCTCCAGTGTTAGCCTTTCCGAAAGGAGTGGAGGACTTCGTAGTCTACTGTGATCCATCTATATCGGGGATGGGTGTCGTGTTGATGCAGAGGGGACACGTGATAGCATATGCGTCGAGGCAGCTGAAGCCTCACAAGACAAGGTATCCCACCCATGACTTGGAGCTGGGGGAAGTGGTATCCGCCCTCAAGATTTGGCGCCGCTATCTTTACAGTGTCCGGTGCACCATTTACACAGACGATAAGTACTTGAAATACCTTATGGATCAGCCCAACCTGAATATGAGACAAAGAAGGTGGCTGGATGTACTGAAAGACTATGAATGTGAGATTTTATATCACCCTGGCAAGGCTAATATGGTAGTCGATGCCCTGGGTCGTAGAGCAACGAGTGCTCCAATCCGAGATGTGTGTATGAGGATGACGGTGACGACTCTAGTCTTAGATGCCATCCGAGAGGCCCAAGTGGTGGCCATGAGACCAGAGAACCGTAAGAGAGAGCGGGTGATTAGGCGGATTTATGAGTTTGAGACTGATAGTCGGGGGCTTATGACCTTTCGTGGGCGGATATGGGTGCCACACACGGGTGGAGCTCGACATATTTTGATGGAGGAGGCCCATAGGTCGTCAGGTCAAGGCAGAGCACCAGCGTCCCCATGGCTAGTTGCAATCCTTGGATATTCCCCTGTGGAAGTGGGAACATATCTCCATGGATTTTATTACCAAGTTACCAAGGACTGCGCGAGGTATCGATGCGATATGGGTGATTGTAGATTGGTTGACGAAGAGTGCTCACTTTCTGGCTATAAGCGAGAGCTCTTCTGTGGAGAAATTGGCCGAGATCTACGTTCGAGAGGTGGTGGCACGACATGGGGTGCCAACATCGATAGTGTCAGATTGAGATGTACGTTTTACTTCCAGTTTCTGGAAGAAATTTCATGAGGAGTTGAGTACATGGTTGCATTTCAGCACCGCATACCACCCACAGATAGATGAGCAGAGTGAGCGGACGATTCAGACGCTCGAGGACATGCTACACACATGTGTTATGGACTTCGCTAGAAGTTGGGACACTTAATTGCCCTTGGCTGAGTTTTCATACAACAACAACCATCACTCCAGTATGAGTATTCCTCCCTTTGAGCTTTTATACATGATGAGGTGTCAGACTCCCATCTGTTGGGGAGAGGTAGGGCAGAGAGTGATGGGGAGCACTGAGATAGTGCTCAAGACGACAGAGCAGATCCAACAGGTCAGACAGAGGTTACTGACGGCCCAGAATCGTCAGAAGAGTTACGCAGACCGGCAACGTTCAGAGCTAGAGTTCCAGGTCGGATATTTTGTCCTCCTGAAGGTATCCCCATGGAAAGGGGTGATCCGATTTAGGAAGTGGTGCAAGATCGGCCCTAGATACATCGGTCCTTTCAGAGTGATCGCTCGAGTGGGTAAGGTAGCTTATCGATTAGAGCTGTGTGTAGAGTTGAGCCAGATTCATAACACCTTCCATGTGTCCCAGCTGAGGAAGTGTGTAGCCGATGAGACGATAGTGGTCCCGTTAGAGGACATTTAGATTGATGATCGCCTGAACTACATTGAGAAGCCGGTGACGATTTAGATAAGAAGGTGAAGGTCTTGAGGAATAAAGAGGTGCCCTTGGTTCAGGTTCAGCGGCATCATCGGAAGGGATCCGAACGGACTTGGGAGCCGGAGTCCGAGATGCGTGAGCAGTACCCAGAGTTGTTTCTGGAGGATGACTTTGAGGGGGAAGTCTGATTCTAGTGGGGGAGAATTATAACATCTTGACTCTAAGGTATAATTATTTAATTAAATTATATTCATTTTGTCAGGGCAACTCGACGAGTTGAAAGCCCCAACTCGCTGAGTAAGAGATTGAGATGGCCGCATGATTTTTAGATTCTACTCGACGAGTTGGGGGGACCCGACTCGACGAGTGGGAGCTGAGTGTGAAAACCCAAATTTTCAGGATTTGCACCCTATTTAAAGGACCTTAAGTCCTTTACCCCGCCTCTCTCATCACCTTCACACACTGAGAGAAACCCTAATCGAGCTATTACCATCTGTGTGTGTGTGTGTGAGAAAGAGAGAGAGAGAGAGAGAGAGAGAGAGAGAGAGAGAGAGAGAGAGAGAGAGAAAGAGAGAGACTAAGATTGTATGTTTTAGTGCATTCTTGGAAGGAGTTTGAGGAGAAAAAGGTTTGGAACGAGAAGGAGCCCTTGGATCCAATATTCCTTCAGTGTTAGCTGCCATTTGGAGGTAAAAAGCTATCACCTTGACCATTTGTTTGTTAGATCTCTTCACTAGGGAGTTTATGGCCATTTCCATCTTCCTTTTGTGTCCTTTAGTTGTTTGAGCATGCCTTGAAGATGAGACTTCAGATCTAGACAGTATGAGGTCCCTTAGGCCAAAAGATTCAAGCTTTATCAAGCTATTGGCCAACTTTCATGCATTAAACCCTTTATTGAGATTTGGGTTGGCAAACTTAGCCCTAGATGCCATGCATGGACGTAAATCTTGCAACTTTACGTGGTATTTCAGCCTAAGAAGGCTAGATCTAGAGTATGGGGCCTTAGTTCTGCTTAAAAACGTCTGAATGAGAGAATGGACTGAAGGGACTCGACGAGTTGGTGAGCCAACTTGACGAGTTGGTTAGGGTTTTCCCCGATAGTTTGGACGCGTTACAAACTCATCGAGTTGGTGAGACAACTCGGCGAGTTGAGTTGGATCTTCCCGATTTTTCAGAAGAAACAAAGGAACTCGACCAGTCACATAGATGCACTCGACGAGTTGGGTCAACATGGACTGTTGACTCGAGTGTTGACTTCCGTTGACTTTTAGGGTTTGGTCAAGTTATGGATTATGGAGACCATGGAGGGGTAAAATGGTCTTTCACCCCTCTCCGAGAGTTAGAAAAGGGGCTAACTTAACATCTTTAGAGTTGTTGTTATAAAGTATTAATTAGAGATAATTATGATATGTATCCGGAGTCTAAACCGATTGTTGAGTACGAGACCTACTTGCTTACGTACGAGGTGAGTCTTCTCACTATACTTACCCGAGTGGTAATACTGTGTGACCGGAGGGTCTTATTTGAGTTATTAACTGTAGGGTCTTATGTGCTTATACTGAGTTATGTGATATCATGCATTTTGTCTTTGTGATTTATGTTGTATGTTATTTCTATGCCTTATTGAGTTAGGACCGGAGGGTCCAAACCCGAGCTGTGAGACTGGAGGGTCTTCACTGAGATACCTGAATGGAGGGTCCGACCCAAGCTGTGAGACCAGAGGGTCTTCACTAAGATACCAGACTGGAGGGTCTGACCCAAGCTGTGAGACTGGAGGTTCTTCACTGCATAAGAGGCTAATTATTTGTGTGTGATATTTTGGGGAACTCACTAAGCATAATGCTTACAGTGTTGTGTGAAACGTGTTTCAGGTACCTCTCAGGATCGCGGGAAGGCGCCGACTTGATTGTACACATCAGCTAGAGATTATGTTTTTGAGGATTCTGGGATATTATCAAACATTTTGTTGTCTTGTGTTTTGAACAAATTATACATTTGTGTTTTGGAGAAATGTGAGATTATGTATGTGGTTTTAAAAATGAAAATTTATGTGAAAAATCTAGAGCGTTAAAAGTTGGTATCAGAGCCTTGGTTTGAGGGATTCGGATATACCCTCGGGTATGTCTGGACTCAAACTGAGGATTTGATAAAATTTTCTAAAATGAAATGATTTTCTAAAACGAGTAAAAGCTTTTAAGAGAAAACGAGATGAAGCGGTGTGTACAATCAACAAGAGCCCCAATGGCGATTTCACAAAATACCACTACTTGTTTATATTATGAGATACTTATGGGATATTAGAGCTGCATACTAGAGGATAGGCTAGGTATTTCAGGAATTTAGAGCTAGAGTTGCCTGATTCATGATGCCTTAGCCTAGGGTATGCTATTGATTGATATTATCTGCTTTTTTTTCCGTGTGTGTGCTGAGTACGAGTACCTAGCAGGAAACTTTTAGAGAAAGCTTTGAGTTGAGGAGTAATCTAGGAGAGATACCTAGATGTGCATTAAGAAATCTACTTAGAGAGTAGTTTGATATGCGTGAGGGATAGAGTACTTGTGAATTAGGATCCTAGGAGGAGGGCTTGGATCGACTATGGGCTAGTGTTGAAGGTAGTATTGGGCACGTACTACTGAAAGCACCAGATATGTATGCGACCCAAGTAACAACCTTAGGATACTAAAGAACATGTAGTGGTGGGTAATGGCGTGTGTGCTTGAGCTAGTCTCTGATGATTTTCGTGTTTTTGTTTCATAGGCACTATGGAGATTACCCGCAACAACCCCGGGGGCAGTAGTACCAGTGGCGAGGAGATCCGCATGACATTGCTGAGGAGGTGGCCGTAGCTATCAGGGAGGCCATACCAAAGATGTTTGGGTCTATTAAGACCATGCTGATTGAGACATTTGATGAGTGATATGCTGCTGTGACAGAGGCTACTGCTGCCGCAGCCATCACAGTCGTAGCTGTTGCGAGGCCACAGGGGGGTGACTCGTTGTTGTTTTGAGAGTTCAGCAACACGAAGCCACCAGAGTTTGACGGGACCCAGGACCCGATTTCTGCCATGAGATGGATCTATGATATTGAGGGGTGTTTCTATATGTGTTCATGCCCGGAGCATTTGAGAGTTCGGTTTGGAGGATATTCACGTCGATGATCGCCTGAATTATATTGAGATATCGGTGGCAATTTTAGATCGGAAGACGAAAACCTTGAGGAGCAAGGTTGTGGAGTTGGTAAAGGTGCAGTGGTTGCACCGCAAAGGTTTATAGTGGAATTGGGAACCCGAGGAGGAGATGAGGGAGCACTATCCGGAGTTGTTCGGGATGGCAGATTTCGAGGACGAAGTCTGATTCAAGTGGGGGAGAATTGTAACACCCGATAATTTCCAAGGTAATAATTTAATTTAGAGTTATCTAATTGTTATGGTGGGACCTGAATTATTGGATCTTTTATTATTGGGCTTAGGGTGTGCAGTATGCGGGGCGTATCACCCTATGTACTGAAACATCCAAAAATACAACCCAAAAATTTCGTTTTTAAAACATTATTAAGACTATAATCTCATCGCCAAAGTACAAAATCATAAACCATGTGTTTCAAAATCTCATAATATCTTTCACATATCAAATCTCATGTCAAATATCATATCAAAATATCAGAGTAAAACTCCCAGGCTGAAGAATATGGTGTGTGCCATGCGATCAACCCAAGCTCTTCCCTTTGCTACCGGAAGTACCTGAAACCAAAACTGAAACTGTAAGCACGAAGCTTAGTGAGCTCCCCCAAACTACCACATACCATACAAAGCACATATAACAAATACCATAACTCTGGGACTACTCCCAACTACATCGGGACGAATCCCGACATCAGCTTACCCGGCATCGGGCTCACCCTGGCATCCGACCGTATCGGGCATCGGGCTCACCTCAACATCGGGCTTTCCCCGGCATCGGGCTTACCCCGGCACATACACAACATAACATAATCACATAATCTGCATCGGGCTTGCCCCGACATCGGACCGAACCCCGGAACATATAATCATAACACATAAACTAGCATACATCGGGCTTGCCCCGGAACATATAATGCATGGCATAATAACTAACACACATCGAGCTTGCCCCGGTATCGGGCTTACCCCGAAACACATAATCACATAGCATGTAAACTAACATACATCGGGCTTGCCCCGACATCGGGCCAAAGCCTGAAACACATAACACATATCATATAACACGCATGAATCACAAAGACATCACGCATACTTTAACTACTTCTTGGGACCTCCCCGGCATCGGACCGAAGTCCGGAAACATATAAACTGCATCGGGCTAACCCCGACATCGGATCGAACTCCGGAACTACTATCATCTAAACGGTCCGACATTGTGGCCGTAGACCCGTTCCTACTAGAGGAAAACTCACTTCGTGTGACTGACTGCTGCAACTCTGGGTGGGGAATCTTTGTCTGCTGCTCCGGCGACTCTCCGGCTATAAAATTCCATAAAGGTACTTAGTCAAAAACTGATAACTACCCTTAGGGTAAAATGACCATTTTACCCCTGGCTAAAGTCAACATCCTGGTCAAAGTCAACACCTAGTTGACCTGACTCGCCGAGTTGGTTCATCAACTCGTCGATTCCCTATTCTTTCATCTGTTCCCAACCCCAACTCTACTCGTCGAGTCTAGCAAGAACTCGACGAGTTCCCCTTCAAACATAACATCATGATTATCTTCATATGGCTCGCCGAGCTCGTCCTTGAACTCGTTGTGTCCATCTTCATCATATGAGTGTGACAGGTATGTGACTCGCCGAGTTGTATGAACAACTCGTCGAGTCCGTCTTCATAGGTTGGGTGATTGCGTTGGACTCGCTGAGTACGTTCATATACTCGCCGAGTCCTATAGTTTTCAGTTCCATAACTATGTCTATTTCGTTGGGTCCTTCTTCTGGACTCAACTACATCCCTTCTAAACTCAACTGGGTTCCTGTGAAACGCAACAGGTTGGGGAACCAAACCCCCGACTCGTCGAGTCCCAAGAACGACTCGCCGAGTCGACTAACGTCCATGTCCATAACTCAATTTCTGATGTACAACTCTTATCCAAAAGGTAGATCTGGGATCCCTAAGTAGATATAACACTTAAAGTCATGAACTTTACGTACATGCATGAGACTTTTATGCTCAAAGGACCAAAAATGGGGTTTATTTCATACATGGGGTTCTCATGGCCATGAAGATGGCACCTTTATGCCATGAGGACCTTCCAAGGTTCCAGATCTGAAGTTATGTTAACTTGGGACGTCCAAGACCCAAAGATCAAGCTTCTTGGACCCAAAATTCCATAAAAATGACCACAAGGAGATCTAAGAAACTACAAGTCAAGTATGAAGCGTGATTACCAGAAAGTGAGGAGAAAATGTTGTTGTTCTTGGATCTACAATCTTCTCTTGAAGTCCTCCTTCTTCCTCTTCTTCACACAAACTTCAAACCACACAAGATTACTAAAAAATGGCACTCAAACACTCACAAGGCTCAAGGTGGCGAGTTAGGGTTTTCTGGATGTTGAGGGAGTGATAAGGGAGGCCACAAGGGCGTTATGTTTCTTTAAATAGGGGGACAAACCCTAAAAAATTAGGATTTCCATCAGACAGCTCCTACTCGCCGAGTCGGACTTCCTACTCGTCGAGTAGGTCACTTAATACCCCGACCCGGAGTCGATCCTACTCGACGAGTTGAGCCTCCAACTCGTCGAGTCCAAGGGTAAAATATGAGGTTTGACTTGAATGAAATGCGTACCTGAGTCCGAGAGGCTAATATGTGTATGTGGTATTTTGGGGAACTCACTAAGCTTCGTGCTTACCGTGTTATGTGATATGTGTTTCAGGTTTTCTCAGAATCGCTGGAAGGCACCGACATGATTGTACACACACACACAATTGAGATGGAGTTATGTCATGGATCCTGGATTTGATTCAATGTTTTTAAAACTTTGTTAAACTGATATTTGGTGTTTTAATAATATGACATGTGTTTTATGAGATTTTAAAAATGAAAAATTGGTTCTAAAGTTTTACGGTGTTACAATTTGGTATCAGAGCCTTGGTTTGAGGGATTCGGATACACCTTCGGGTATGTATGGACTCAAACTGAGGAATTGAGAAATGTTTTCAAAAGAAACGATTTTCTGCAAATGAGTAAGAAGTTTTAAGAGAAAGAGGTAACGAGCATTGTGTACAATCAGCCAGCGCCCGAACGGTGATGTCCCAAAATACCCTTACTTTATGTGTTATGAGATGATATGATATCGTTATGCATGATAGAAGTAGGCTAGATGTTTCATGATTTAGGACTAGAGTGGCCTGATTTGTGATGCCTTAGCCTAGGGATCTTGCTATCTGTGTTATGCTTTGAATAGAGAAGTAATCTAGGAGAGATACCTAGATGAGCATTAGAGAAGCCTTTTTAGAGAGTAGTAGATACCCACGAGGGGTAGAGTTGCTTGAGTTCGGTGATACCCTTTTGAGGGTGTGTAGAGCGAGCAGAGTTGTAGCCTAGAGTGGTTTATGTGTTGATGGAGGATATTCGATGCCCGAATGTTGCTTGCTCTGTGCTTTGTGGGACTCTTGATGATGGGAGTCAGCTACTAAGTGAATATGACGATATTCATGAGGTAGATGATTGGCATCATAAGGAGTTCTTCAGCAGCTGATGGCAGAGAAGTGTGAAGACCTAGGGAGAGCCTAGGGAACGACCTTTGTCAGATGAGCATGCTGATAGAAGAAGAGTATTCGCAGGAGAGCGAACAAGTATGACGGGATTGGTGAATTGAAGAGAATAAGTAGCTACTTAGGAAATCTGGGATGATTCAGGTGGAAAGTATGGGTAGATGTGGCAGGTAGTATGGGCCCGTACTACTGAAAGCAGAGGACCCATACTCGATACCGGAAAAAAATTCCAGAGATTCTAAGTAGCAAATGAAAGGTGATCGTATGGTCCGAGTACCATGATTCGTAGCAGATGAGAGGTGATCGCATGGTTCGAGTACCATGATCTGTAGCAGATTGAGGGGAGATAGCATGTTTCGAGTGCCATGTTTCATGACGGATAGTGCCTCCGGTTTTACCCGTTATTCCGTTGAGATGGTCAGTCTAGGGATCATATGTGATAGAGTGTGGGGCTAGAGGGCCATGTGAACGAGTTCCAATGGAACATACCTTAAGGAGGGTGGAAAAATCGAGTGGTTTCCGAGAAATTTTGTGAAGAGGTTATTTGTAGTCGCAAGACTCAGGGATGAATAGAAGTGATGCCTTATAGAGGATTGCGGTCTGAGCTGAGCAGTCGGCCGATAGCGGAGATGCCACTTTTGGTGATCAGAGTTGTACTATTTTCTGTGAGAAGCATAAGGGAATAATGAGATTCCGGTTTCAGGGTTGGAGGTAGACCCTGTGAGGGTAGCAAAGGGTAGTAATCTTTTCACCAGAATGTTTGGGAGGTAAGTTGTGACAGATGTTCTTATCCCATGAGTGAGTCATTAGTGGGGCTATGATGGTTGGGAACGAGGAGGTGCTTTGTTGAGAGTGGTGCATTGTTATTGTTAGTTTCCGCTGGATGAGATGAGTATATCGGGGTGGTGGCCCTCGTTGTCTGCATTGTGTATCGACAATGAGGATGAGGTTTGTGCTTTTAGGATTATACCCGATTTGGTTATTTTTCAAAGTAGAACCGGTTGAAATACTATAGATTATATGCTATCTTCCGGAGCTTGTAAATGATTCAATATTTAACCAAATTATGACTTTTTACATTCTAAATTGAAGTACAAACACTAAAGTACATGATAAAAAAGAATCAAGTAATTCCGACTTCATATGAGTGAGTTATGCACATTTTAAAAGCGGGGACAGATTCCAAAAAAATAAAAAATGTTGAATCAGAAAAAACACAGCATTGATATGTTGTCTTCCAGGGTCTATAACTGATTCAATATCTAACCAAAATATGTGTTTTTATAGTCTAAAATGAACTATAAACACCAAATTACATGCTGGAAAAAAAAAATAAGTAATTCCGACGTCATATGAATGAGTTATACACATTTAAAAAATGGGACAGATTCAAAAAAACAAAAAAATAATGCTGAAATACAAAAAACGCAACATCGATATGCTTTCTTTCGGGGCATGTGTTTGATTCAATATCTAACCAAAACATATGTTTGTACCATCAAAAATGAATTACAAACTCCAAATTACATGTTGGAAAAAAATCAAATAATTGCGACTTCATATGAGTGAGTTATGCGCATTTTAAAAAATGAAAAAAATGTCAAACCGGTTCCGGTTTTTAGAACCGGGACCGGTTTTCATAAAAATGGAGAACCGGTAACCGGACCTATTACGAATTCCGGTTCCGGTTTCGGTCCGGTTCCGGTTCGGTTCCGGTCCGGTTCCGGTTCCGGCGGTTCTAATGCTCATCCCTAGTCTAGAGGCAGTTATGTGGGGAGGATTCCAAGATGCTGTCAAGGACGAGATTTTTGGGAATTGTTTGGTTTCCTTGGGGAAGTCCCTGGGATGATTGCGTTATACATTCAAGAGTCAAGTGTGACATACCTGGTGGGACAGTCTACTGAGTAGATTGTGGTCGTGCCAAATGGTGATGATTCGAACCCTGAGTGGGGAAGAACTGGTTTTCCAGTAAAGGGGATCGGTGATCCATTCAAGTGTGGTCAGAGAAATGGTTATGGGAACCTACGGTACGGACATATGAGACCTGAGCTAGTGAAGGATGAGGCAAGGTGTCGGGTAGGAAAATGTACGAGTACGTGTTTAGGAAAGGATGAGTGGATCCCCGACAGGTGACCATTGGTTGGAAAATTCATTGTGGCCTACGATTTTCAGAAATTGCGTATGTCGAGTTCGAGTGTGATGGGGTCGCTGGATTCAGGGTGCAATAGCAGAGATATACAAGTATAGGTATAGATTGTAATCTATACCCCAGGAAGGGCAGCAGATGATGTGTCAACCAATTTCAGGATCGACATGAGTATTTTCGTATGGGTAGTGATCAATATAGGGTGGAGCTTCGGGCTTTCGTCAACGTGTTCTGAACCTTTGACGATGCCTCTGTGTTTCAAATCGGAAATGGAATACTCTGAGGTTACGAGTGATGCGAAAGGAAGATCGGTTGTGAGATTCTGAATGAGCAATGCAGTATTTGAGTATGATGCCGTGAGTGTGAGATCGGTGGTTGAGGCAGAACATCATGAGATTCTGTGATGGTGTATCGAGGTATCCGAGTATGATGTTCTTAATTCCATATTATTTTGAGTTTTGAGTTAAGAGATGGCAAATGGGTAGCAAGTATCTATGGTTCCAGTGGGAGCCCTTCGGCAAATTGATGACAAGCAAGATTATTTAAGAATGTGGATTGCAGCGAGAAAAGGAGTTTTGTTATGGCGGTTGTCGTCTGAAGTAGTGAATGCTTACTGTTGGATGGGTGTGTGCGCACCTATCAAGGTTGGGCCGTGGAACAAGAGTTAGTGAATGCATTATAGCATCGATTGATGATGAGATCGTGGGGTGGTAAGAGGAAGTGTTGTAAGACTGCGGGGAGCTGCAGCATCCATGAGTTAGTGTGAAAGGGTGTGGTGATACTACGGGGAGCCGTAGTATTCACCAGTCAGTGAGAGGGTGTGGTGGTACTGCGGGAAGCCGTAGTGTCCACCAGTCAGCAAGATGGTGTGGCGATATTGCGGGGAGCCGTAGTATTCGCCAAGCGGTAAGAGAGAGCATTGTGGAACTACGGGGAGCCGTAGTCTTCACTAGTCAGAGCATGACGCAGAAGAGTTCCTAGGCATGAGTAGCCTTATCTTTGGGTCTGTGGGCCTGGTGGTCAGGCCATGGGCGAGACTGGGGTCTCCCTGATGGTCGAAAGTTATCATATTCAGAGCTTCGGTGTGGTGATAGAAATCAAAAGAAATTGGATGTAATGATGTACGCGAAAGAGTTGCGAAGCATGGATTATGAGTTGAGTGCTTCGTTGGGGCGAGTGGTTCCAATTTCGCGGTAGGCCAAACTCTCGAGTTTGAGTTGGCTCTAATGGTACAATATGAAGACGAAATGAGATTCTGGATCCAGAGAAGGGGTTCCATTTTGAGGGGCATCGTTTGTCATCTGATGACTTAGGCCTGAGTGGGTCAGTTCGTTGATACGGGAGGTATCGCGAGACGCATGGAACCAACGAGTAGTAGACGACAGAGGTCGGGGTGAGATGATATTCAGTTGGAATTGTAGTAATCGCTCGGGGTAAACGGATTTCGTGACTTGTGTATCACACTGGGCCGAGATAGCTCATGTGGGAAGGAAGTCAGTGAGACATGTTGTGGTATGCAATGGCTAACCTTTGGAGGTTCAACTGCTAGGTCGGGAGATGACCTGGTGCTCAGTGTTGAAAGGGATATTGGAGAAGGGAGCTGGGGTTTATGATTGTTAGATGTCAGAGGATAATTCAGTGCAAACATGATCATTGTCTTGTGTCTGAGGACAGGGTGTTGAGAGTTCATTGCTCAGATGGGTTTGATTGCAGTACAGTGGATGGGTCCCTGGTGTGATGTGACCCTTTCATTCTTTGGAGTATGATATAAATTGTTTAACATGTCTGGCATGAGTGATCGGTAGTCAATTTTTGGGCATTGACTTGTTTTATCAGTCGCAACAAGGGAATCAGAGGGGCAGTGAGTTGTCAGGATCTGTTATTCGAGGAGCGAATAGCATGGTGATATCTTGAGAAGGCGGTCTGGCAGTGAGACAAGCCACTAGAGTTTCCAGATTATGGAGAGTCAGAAGGGTTATCGTAGCAACAGAAGGGTCTGTTCTTTTCTGGGTGGGAGTTCCTGTTTGGATTTAGGTGTCCATGGAGGGAGATAGTTGTGTGGTATGAGATCCTCTCGGCGGTGCTTTTCGATTATTGGATTCGATCTATGTGATGTTGAGAAGCGATTTCGAGGGCGAAATCTAATTCAAGTGGGGGAGAATTGTAACATCCAGACTTTCAGGTATATTATTGTGTGATTAATATTGAGATTTATGGAGTGACTCGATGAGTTGTGAGTCCAAATCGTCGAGTAGAGTCGAGTGTCCACGTGGGATTAATGATTGGACTCGACGAGTCAGAGAGCTGACTCGCCGAGTAGGTGTTGGGCAGAGAAACCCTAATTTCCCGGGTTTGGGAGCTATTTAAAGGAACTTATAGCCTCATTTGCGGCTACCCTTCCTTGAGAGCAAACCCTAAACGTGTATAGAGAGCCATGAGAGTATTAGAAGCTAAAACTTGGAGTAGATGTAACATCCCAAAATTTCGAGTCCAAAAATTTCATTTTAATTAACTGATTATAAAAGCATTCATAAGAAAACCACATAAAATATATCATTCCGTATATCCATATATCATGTCTGAAAACCCAAGTCATAAAATAGTATCATGTCAGAGTACAATCCCAGAATATCTCAAGTGCGGAAAATCAATGCGAGTGTGTATGATGTGCTGCTACCGCGCCAGCTCCTTCCCCTTCGCTGAAGAGGTACCTGAAACCAAAACTATAAACTGTAAGCACGAAGCTTAGTGAGTTCCCCCATCGTACCGAATACCATACAATCACATAACATACATATACTGTCATGCATATCTGGGTGCCCGACCTACCCCTTCGGTCCTCTCGACCTGATGTCGCCTAGCATATCCGGGTGCTGGCCTCCCCTTCGGTTCTCTCGAACGGATACTGCCTAGCATATCTGGGTGATGGCCTCCCCTTCGGTCCTCTCGACCGGATACTGGGGACTATTTCACCCCACTACTACTACCACATAACATGTAACACATAATCATATTCTATCTAGCATGACTGGGTATGACTACCCCCTTCGGCCCTATCGACCGGAAATCTTGGGGACTATCTCCCCTACTGCTAACATCATATCATACTAGCACATACCATAACAGGTAGTAGCAAACCTAGATGAATATCACAAAGACAATCATCTATCATACAACTCCTACTGGTGGGTCGGCATTGTGGCCGTAGACCCACCGCTACTGGAAGGTAACTCACCTCGAACGAGTAGCTGCTGATAATCTGTGCGGGAAATCTCTGTCTGCTGCTGCTCCGGAAATCCTCCGGCTATAACCCCCACAAAACACTTAATCAGAGTCTGATATATATTCTTAGGGTAAAATGACCATTTTACCCCTGACCAAGTCCAAGTCAAAGTCAAAGTCAACTTCCAGTTGACCCGACTCGCCGAGTTGGGCCGCCAACTCGTCGAGTCCCTTTCTCTTCAACTGTCCTCACCCACGACTCTACTCGTCGAGTTTAGCAACGAATCGACGAGTTCTCCTTCTACACAACCCCTGATGAACCTTCATCTGATTCGCCGAGTTGTATGAACAACTCGTCGAGTCCATCTTCATCCTATGAACACGTCATGTCCTCGACTCGCCGAGTTGTATGAACAACTCGTCGAGTTCATCTTCAAAAGTTGGGAGATTGCATTGGACTCGCCGAGTCTGTTCATGGACTCGCCGAGTCCCATGAACTCCAGGTTGAAGGCTAAGTCCAGTACGTTGGGTCACTCCTTTGGACCTTCTACAACCCTTCTAACACCCAACTGTGCTCTTTTGACCCTCAACAGATATGGGGACTTTATGCCTTGGACTCGTCGAGTCCCAAGAACGGAATCGCCGAGTCGATAACGTCCAAGTCCTATTTTCCCGATTTCTGATGTACAACTTTTGTCCAAATGATAGATCCAAACCCCTAAGCTTGATCTAACACATAAAGTCACGAACTTTACGTGCATGCATGAGACTTTTGAGCCTAAAAGGCCCTAAAATGGCTCTTATGATGCATGTGACCTTCCATGGGTGCAAAAGCAACCCCTAACTGCCTTGTGACCCTTCCATGGACCTAGATCCGAAGTTTCAACCCACAACCATGCTTGCAATCATGGTTGGTTACCAAGAATGACTTATAAAAGCCCTAAATCTCCCCAAAAAGAGGTCTAACAAAAGAACAAGCAAGGTATAGACTTTATACCTTCTGAGAACAGCAAATGATGCACCAAACTTGAATCCTTCAGTCTCCTCTTGATCCTTCTATGCTCTTCCTTCTTCCGTGTGATCAAAATCCACAAAATCACTCAAAAGCCTTGAATCTTGCACCAAAACACTTAGGGTTTGCTAGGGAGGGTTTCTGGGAGAAATAGGGACGAGTGGGGGCTGAATGAGATGATTAAATAGGGTGCAAACCCTAAGATTAGGGTTTTTGTCCAGATAGAGCCTACTCGTCGAGTCCAGGACCCGACTCGACGAGTCCCAAACTTAAATCCCGCGTTCTATCCCGATTCTACTCGGCGAGTTGGGCCATCAACTCGTCGAGTCCCAGGCCAAAAATGAAAAATTACTTAAATGAAATACATACCAGGAACCAGGTGCTACAGTAGACTAGTGCATCTCTTGAGGAGAAGAGGAGATCACCCATCAAGGGAGCTAGAGAATCAGTGGATCTGGTGTAACTTCGTGCAAGGGCTTGAGTAAGAGGTAAAAGCTTGCACCTTTCTTGTTATTTTGCTTAGATCTTGTAAATATGGAAGATTATGGTTTCTTCCACTATTGTTGGTACTTTGTATGCATAAGGTCTCTCTTGAGGCCTAGACTTCAGATCTGGACCTTGTGAGGTCCAGAAAGTCCAAAGATTATAGCTTTATTTAACCATAAAAGAGTTATTGTGGTTAATCATCCTTGTTAGAGTTATATTGGCATTATGAGCCTTATATGCCATGTTTAAACGTAAAGCTTGCAGCTTTACGTGACAATCGACCCTTAGGATGGTAGATCTAGTGTTTGGGGTGATGGATCTGCCTTAAATCGTTTAAATGAGGAATCTGATCGAAGGGACTCGCCGAGTCCATGGCTTGACTCGACGAGTCGGTGAGGGTTTGTCCTGATGGGTTGATTAAGTGATAACTCGACGAGTTGGGGGTCAACTCAACGAGTTGAGCTAGACCTTTTGAGACTTCTGAGGATACGAGGGGACTCGACAAGTCGCAAGAGTGCACTCGACGAGTCGGGTCAAGCTTGGATTGTTGACTCGAGTGTTGACTTCTGTTGACTGTGGGGTTCTGGTCAACATGAGTAATAAGGACCATGGAGGGGGTAAAATGGTCTTTTATCCACTTCAAAGAGTTAGAAAGAGAAAGAATAGTCTTCAGTTGTTTAAATTGTGAAAAGAGTATTCATCCCTTGTGATTAGGCGGATGCTAGTTCGAGATTCGGGTGCGAGGTTATTTACTTGCTGCTCGTCAGGTGAGTCTTCTCACTATACTTTACCTGGAATGGTAATTATGTGTGACCGGAAGGTCTTATGTATTTGTATGAGTTATGTGACTTATGTGATATGTATATGCTGTATGAATTGGGCCGGAAGGAAAACAGAGTTGGGGCTGGAAGGCAAGTCATGGCAGGGCCGGAAGGTCTACCAGAGCTGTGGGACCGGAAGGTCCACTGAGACACATTGACCGGAAGGTCATACAGTGCTATAGCCTCGAGAGGCTAATATGTGTATGTGGTATTTTGGGGAACTCACTAAGCTTCGTGCTTACCGTGTTATGTGATATGTGTTTCAGGTTTTCTCAGAATCGCGGGAAGGCACCGACATGATTGTACACACACACACAATTGAGATGGAGTTATGTCATGGATCCTGGATTTGATTCAATGTTTTGAAAACTTTGTTAAACTGATATTTGGTGTTTTAATAATATGACATGTGTTTTATGAGGTCTTAAAAATGAAAAATTGGTTCTAAAGTTTTACGATGTTATAGTATTGGCCATTTTTATGGAGGTAGATTGTTATATCTCGAGTTTGGGCCCATTTGGGGCATACAAAGCCACCAAGTTGTCGACTTTATGGTTTAAGATGTTGTATATGATTCATATATGTGTTTGGGATTCTTGGTCTTAAGTGGTTAAGAGCTTTTTGGAGAAATGGATTATTGGGTGAGTACGTTGGGCGTACAAGCTCGTACGTGTAGTGTACAAGCCATGCAACGTGTACGCTTAACGTACAGCTGAGTACGCCCTGCGTACTCAGGCAGTTGGGCTTGGCGTCATTTGGGCCTCGGTTTGGGCCATTTTCTTGGACCTTGTTGCTTTGTGCCTTTTAGGCCATCTGGAATTAAGCTTTTGGATTAAGGAGCTTTAGTGGGCGTTAGGGCAAGGCTCATTTGGAAGTTTGGGCCCAATTTGGAAAATTAGGCCATAAGTGGGCCTTTGTGGATCTTTTGGTTTTGGGCCTTATTGGTTTATGGTTTTGGGCCTTAGTTTTGGATCAAGCTAGGCTAGGGGTAAAATGGTCATTTTACCCCAAGTATAAATTATTGATTATAGTTGGGACCCAAGTATTGATTGTGTGTTATTTTGTACTGATAGCTCGAGAAGCCATCATGGAAGCAGCTATGGATTTCTTTCTGTGAGATTCAACATTTGAGGTAAGTTTCCTCACTGGGTTTGGAGGGTCTAAGGCACCAATGTCGTCCCTTATTGATTATGTTAGGATGCCAGGAGTCTGCGTGACCCTCGCATGTGTTATGTGCTGCTATGTATACCGGGCGGGGCTTGATGCCAGGCGAGGCCTGAGGACTGGAACATATGCTAGTGTTTATGATCATTATGTGTGTTAGCATAATTATGTGATATTGATTGTATGTGTATAGCGGGCGAGGCCCAGTAACAGGCGAGGCCCGAGAGTAACAGATTTGTGTACCGAGCGGGGCTTGATGTCGAGCAGGGCTCGATGCTGGGCAAGGCCCGATGTTGGGCGGGGGCCCACTGTATGATTTAGTATGTATGGTATGGGGTAGTTTGGGTAACTCACTGAGCTTTGTGGTTATGATTTTCAATTTATGTTTTAGGTACTTCCAGATCCAAGGGGAAGAGCTCGGGTTGACTGCATCGCACACACCATTGGGATTCCGCATATGATATTTTACTATGATTTAATAACATTTGATACATTGGTTATGTTGAGATGTATGGATGATATTTGAAAATGCTATTTTGTCTATTTTAAAAATGAAATTTTTGGGAGCATATTTTGGGATGTTACACATCTTCAAAAATTGCATCAAAACTAATTTTCAAATGATTCAAGGTTACATTTTCTGGGAATTTATTTTTTCCATCTTCAATCAGCATATCTAACTTCCTATACTTAATCATAACCATTTCCTCATAAGCCTACATAATAAATGAATTAATATATATATATATATATATATATAATTAAAAATTTAAGATTTTAACGTTTGCTTTTCCTGAAGAGCTTGATTCTATCAACGAGTTGATCAACAAAGCTATGAAATTCAAATATGCCTTGTTGGTGGAAACAAGCTTCATCTTTATATCTTGAAGTTGAATCATCTTCTTGTCTTCAAACTGGTTTGTCCATTCTTCACAACATTTATCTTCTTTTGTTATGAATGGAAGTTTTCAAAACTGTTTTCTTCCCAAAGGAAATCCAAGAATTTCTTTCACTGATTCTTTGGTGACATCAATCACTCCTCTTTGAAGAACTATCTTCTTTGTCTCTAAGCTAAATTTCTTAAGAACAAAGCAGCCTAATGTCCCTGGAACCTCTGTCATCTTCATCTTTAATATCCCCCCAAAACCCATCTGTCTCACACAATCTTTTTGAACTTCATTGAAGCCTTGTATAACTGATAGCAAAGCTCCAGTTATACACCAATAATCAAAAATATCAATTAATGAATTTAATTTATATGTTATAATAAGAATTAATGAAGTTATTATACATGTTCGATAATTTAATCACATGTGGGTTAACTGTAAAGACATGAAATATGTTTTGAATAATCACAAGTGATTGGTTTTTGAATCATATATGATATGATAAATTTTTGTATAACCACTTGTGATTGATTTTTTTGTATATAAAAGATATTAATCACATGGTGATTGATTTTTGAATCATATATGATTAATAAAATTATTTAAGAATAAAAAATGATTGATTTTTGAATCATATATGATCTAATAAATTATCTTTTTTGTATAATCAGATGTGATTGATTTTTTCGTATATAAAAGATATTAATCACATGTGATTTAATAAAGTTATTATTAAATCACATATGATTTAATAAAATTATTTTTTTCTATAAAGTTGTTAATCACAAAGTTATACCTGTTTCTGGTTGTATCAAAATGCTTCTTTACTATCTTCTTCTTTCTTCTCTTTATCTCTTTTGTTTCAGAATCCGAATCTTCTCATTTCATTAACTAGTTGTCTTTTGTTTTTGAAGCTATGACTTTTCTCTTCCTTGACTCGGTTTTTTTCAGGTAGTACGACAACTATTATGAAAATAATAATCATATGTTAATACATTTATAACTGACCATCAAGTTTTAATAATGAAGTAATAATTAATAATTATGTAACTTTAAATACATATTATAATCATATGTGATTGAACTATACCCTTGTCGTGTTTTAACTTAGACTTTCATTCTGTTGTGTCTTATTCATTTGCTCTTTTTCCTTTTCCTTTAGAGAGACAAATGATAAAAAAGAATAAATTATTATAAATATATATTTAATCACATGTGATTGAACATATTGTTATTAATATATGTAAATCACATGTTATTAATAATTTTAATCACATGTGATTAAATATCTTTTGTGTATATATAGTGTTCATAACAGATAATAATCAAATGTGATTGAACCTGTTTTGTTACATAAGAGGTAATAATCACGTGTGATTAATAACAAAGTGTTGTTTTTTGTTTGTTTTTTTCTATAATCATATTTGATTGAAATATACCTTTTTCAACTATCTTTGTTGTTAATTTTCTTGTTGTGTTTTTTCGGTATGTTTTTTCTGTGTAGGATTTTCCTTGTTTTGTTCTGAAAGAAAATATACAGATATAATTAGAAAATCATATTTGATTATACACATAAAATATATGAATCACAATTGATTATTGAATGATTTAAGTGTTACAATTTTGATTTGGTCTTCTGGTTGTTGCTTTTGTAAATTTTTGAGTACTAGTCTCTTTATTGGTTTCTGAGATGTACAAATACATGTATTATAAGAATAACATATATGATTATTTCAAGTCATGACAAATAAATAATATACTATTTATATAGATTGTGATCACATGTGATTCAATCTTTGTTATATGTATAAATTTATTATAAGTTCAAATTCATCAGCAAATCATATATGATTGAACACAGCCATTGCCATGTAAGATTGTTCATAAAATATTGTAATCACATACGATTTAATATGTTTTTGATATATATGTAAGATGATAATCACATGTGATTAAACCATAATATGCTTTTTTATGACAATAATAACATGTGATTAATGAATAAAACTTGTTTTTCTAATCATATGTGATTTTAGTCATATATTATTAAAACTATTATGAGTATAAAATGTGTAAATGACTTATGAATTCAATCAAATGAATTCGAGATTGAACACAGTCACTATAAATAAAAATTCATTGATCATAATTGAATGTAAATCACATATGATTTCTATCATATGTTACTAATATAGATATTATCAGAAAATCATATATGAGTAAACATCAAAAAATCATATATGATTAAAGACCGTCAAATGTATTAATATAACACAATGTTAATCATATGTGATTTAGAACATAATATTGCATGTATCGATTGTTTTTTATCACTTTTTTCTTTCTTTTGTATGTTTTTTCATATGTTTTTGGTTTTTCTGCATGTATAAAGCGGGATTATTATCGTTGTAATCAGTAGATAAACAAAATAAATAGTCATTAATCAAAAACAGAGCATAACAATAAAAAAAATCCTAGATAACAGATAAAATCCACTATTATTCAACTTAATTAGGTCAATAGTTAGTAGATAATCACAAATGATCAATCGATGTCATCATAATCAATATATAACACTCGTAATTGAAAAATAGAGTATAAATTTTAAAAAAAACCCTACATAAAACACTCGATAACATTTAAAATCGAGTGCTATCAACTAAAATCTTTCGGTAACTGTTTATATTTTGAAGACAGATAACGACATCTCAAATACTAGTGTAAAGTTCATTTCCTATTGTTGTAAGTTCAAAACAAAATCAAGGAATACGTCGATTTTTACCTTGATCTGAAGCATTTGTTCTCAGGAAATCAGTCGTTGACGACATTTTTGATTTTATCAAGATTTTGTTGTTCGATTTTGATGATTATCAGCGAAGATTTAGGTTTCTCTCGAGGGTTTTCTTTCCAGAAAAGTAGAGAGAAAAGTTATGGGGAACAAAATGAGGGGGAATGAGAGTAGTTATGTGACGAAGGATTCAGTTTCATTTTGCATTTACAATATTGCCCCCAACCCCCACATTTTTAAATTTTTATTTGCTTTGCATCTAGTTTTGAATTAATTAAAAAATTGTCACCTTGTTAAATTAAAAGGTAATTTTTGTTCTCAAATGTTATCGCAGTAAGAAATGTTCTCGATTGAACACTCCTATATATATATATATATATATATATATATATATATATATGACGGTTCGGTTCGGGTATCCGTGAATATCTAAATATCAAAACCGAAACTGACCCGTAGATACTAGGTTTTTTCGGTTTCGGTGTCGGTTTTTCCGGTTTCGGATTGGTCAGATCGGCTTGGTTTTTTTTTCTGGTTTTTTTGCACACCCCTAGTCTTCAGGGTTGCTGATAACCCATAATTGTTTACATGTGATATGCTATGTGTGGTATTTTGGGGAACTCACTAAGCTTTGTGCTTACGATTTGTGGTTTACATGTTTTAGGTTTTCTTATATTAAAGGAGGGGCACGACTCGATTGCATCGGATTAATGGGGGACTTATGCACATGATAACTTTTTATGATACTCTGATAAATGTTTTAAGATCCTGTGGTTGTGAATTGAATAAATTCTTAAGTTTTAAATTGAAATATTTTGGGGTTGAAATTTGGGGCATTACAAGCGAAGGGAAAAGAACAATGATTATGAATGAAATGAGGGAAAGGGGCGATTTTACAGACAATAAATGAAAGAGGGAAGATCATGATAATGATGGTAGGGGTAGTGGTAGTGGTAGTGTTAGTGGTGATGGTGGTGATGATAAGGATGAGGATAAGTTTGAGGGTGATTTTGAATTTGAGAAAGTAAAATGAGAAGATGAAGATGGGAGCAAGAAGAAGGTGAAGAAGGGTTCAGAAGTAAAGGAGTTGAAGAAAGAAAAGAAGGAATATGTTGTGGTGGCTACAAAACATTCATGGAAGGCTGCAACTGAAAAGACTATGGGGGTGAAGGTTCATGATGATCCAAAGACTTTGAATAAGAGTTTATAGAAGGATAAGAAAAGGCGTGAGAAGATTTCAGGGAAATTGAAGGATAGAGTTGAAACACATGAGAAGTTGATGGGGGGGGGGGGGGAATAGTCAAAGAGGATATGGAATATTAACAAAGGGATAACCAGAAGAAAGCTAGGAACCTTTCCAAGAGGGAGAAGAAATTAATGAGATATGGATTTAATGTCCGAAAATAAGGATATATTGGTGAAAAAGGTACCAAAGTTTAATCCATTTTTTGAATGCTTTATGATGCTTATTATGATTAGGGGTGATGTTTTTTACGTGTACTTTCTGTTAGCCTTGAATTTTAACAAAATTTTATCTCATTTCACAAGGTGTTGATCAATCCAAGGACATCTTCTTTGATGACACCAATGATCTCCTTCATTCCATCAACCGTGTCGCTTATATCATCGACAAACTGAACGAAGATATCCTTCCACTTAAGGATCTCACCGACGTTAATCTTCATCGGTGTAAGCTTGTTTTCTAATATTGCCAAGGCATCTACTGATTGGTTGCTCTTCTTGGTCTTTCATCTGTTCTCCTCGACGAGAGGGGGTGTTGGCTACTTCACTTGCTCGTTCCATGGTTATAGTCTATTACTTGTTCAAACGTGGCTCTGATACCACGTGTCACAGGACGACTCAATCACCATATGCCACTTAGCTTATCTTCGACTAAGTCAGACTTACTACATTTCCTTGTGTGACATCCCCTAATTTCTCGGCCAGAAAAGACCGATTTCGTTTATGCTTTTTAAAATAAAATCAGAGAAATATTTTTAAAAAATGTTGCGGAATTGGTCCCCAAAACAAAATATGATAAAAGTTTATCAAAACCTTTCTTTAAGAAATATATATTTTTATTTCATAACAAAACCTCGGGATGTCATGTTCCGATACAGACCAAAAGCATAAAACAGTATAAAATAGACCTTACAACAGTTATTTACAACTATTGGTCTATAATCCAGAATCTCTCGTCAAGTCAACCAACTTATACTCTTGTGCCTTTACCTGTAATGCAAAGAAAACTGAGTGGGTCAGGCTTGGGAGCCTGGTGAGCATATAGGGTTTTCAACCCACAATAATACAATTATTATATTCAATCATCAAACAATCAACCCAATTACCCATCCCCATTATCTTCTTTATTTCTTAAGGTTTTACCCTAAGAATCAACTATCCTTCATTCATTCATTCCTAAGGATTGACCTGAGGAATTGGCACAAAATCCATTGCTACATAAGGCACATCTGCCAACTTTATCCTTTAAGCGCCTCTGCCAGGATTACGACATACACTATTAGGCGCATCTGCCGACATTATCCTTTAAGCGCATCTGCCATGATTACGACATACACTATTAGGCGCATCTGCCGACATTATCCTTTAAGCACATCTGCCAGGATTACAACATTCACTGATTGGTTCATCTGCCAATTTTATTCTTAGGCGTATCTGCTAGTATTTTGAGATTCTCTATTTGGTGCATCTGCCAATATTATTCTTAATTATCTTTCATACCTCATCATTTATCTACCCATGTTTACCCAACATATTCGTAGATACAAAATGCATATACAGTTTAACTTATTTAAAACCTATATAAAACATTCATACCACACCCATCTCAAATAAACAAACAATATATAAACACATAGCACGTATTTCATAGTAAATACTTCATATTTATGTGTTAGAAGAAAGTAACTATACACTCACCTGATTTAATGAAAACCGGGCAGCAATTCGTTTCCTAAAACGATCGTTTCTAATAAAACCGGGAGTTTTATTGAGAAACCGGGCTCTGCGAAGGGTCGGGCTTCGAAACAGAAAAAATAAATTTCCCGGGCTTCTCGGGCACTCCGGGGCGTGATCCGGGTGTTCGAAATGATCTCGGGGCTTCGGAGGAGGTCGAAATAGTGAAAATATGAGTTTAGGGGTGAAAAATGCCAAGTTTCTAATTCTAGCCGGGAGATCACGCAACCCCCCCTTTTATAGGGTGCGAGACCGAAGATCAATGGCTCAAGAAGCTCCACGCGGCAGCTGTGAGGCTCGGAGGTGGCTTGGATGCGAAGGGACAGGTGGTTGGTGCGAGGGCGAGACATGGAGGCGAGGTGTAGGAGGCGCGTCGGAACCTCGTAGGCAAGACGTGGCTCGCTTCGGACGCCTCCACGGATGCGACACACGCCGGACTTCGGTTGGACCTCCCTTCGGTCATATCAGCGGCTGACACGCGTCATGCATGCAAGGCTCGTACGTGGCCAATTCCGAGCCATGCATGATAAATTCCTCGGATTTTGTGCCCAAACTTTTAAAATCCATAACTTTTGCATACGGGCTCCGTTTTTGACGTTCTTTATATGCACGCGTAGGTAAAATTACGCTCTACAAATTTTCTTTAGACTTCGTCGGCTAATTTTGACTTTTATTTTAATATTATTATTTTTAACAGACCGGGACAGGAAATCCGTTAAAAATTCATAACTTCTTCATCCGACGTCCGTTTTTGTCAGACTTTTTACCTTTGTGCTACTATTTACGAGACCTTCGATTCTCGTTTAGGTCGTGTCGGCTAAAAATCACTCGATCTAAAATTCGAGTTTTTAGCTGTCTACTACTAAGCTGAAACTTCAAAAAAATCATAACTTCCTCATACGAAGTCAGATTTGGGCGTTCTTTTTATACCTACTCTCGGTTTAACGAACACTATGAGTTTCGTTTAGATCACTAAGGCTAAAAAGTAGTTTATCAAAAACTCACTTTTTACGACATTGGGCACCGTGCCGGTTTGTCGCGAAACTTCGACAGGTCATAACTTCTTCGTTATAACTCGGATTTCGACATTCTTTATATATCCGGAAACCTTGAGACATATACTACAACTTGGTTAAGATTAATCCTTCTAAATAAGCTTCCATCAAAAAGTCATTTTTGATGCTTATCTTCTCTAAATTGACTAGCCCGGATCTACGGGCGTTACACCTTGGATGTACTAATGACTTGGAAAGAAAAAGACTAAAGCTTTATAGTTACTACAAACTAAAGAGAATTTATATTAAAAAACTCGAGAGATTACAAAGCAACTTCCGATGGTTTGGAGCAAATGAGCTCCTTCCTTATTTATAGTCTCCTTACACCTCATCTTGGGAAGTTTCCAGAGATTACTATTTACATGTCACATTAAAGTTTAATCTAGATCTTTTTATGCAACTACATGTATTTTCAAGACTTTATGAAAAGTGGTAGATCATTTTCCAATGTCCTAGAGAAGTTTAGGATGTTCTGTGGTCTTCCAAATCATTCTTATAAGTTATAGCATTTCCTTAAGTGCTCCAACAAATTTTAGAATCTTGATCGTGAAATTAGGGTATGGATTTAAAATCGATTTTTGGAGCATTTAGTATAATCTAAAATAAATTAAAAATCTAGGGTAGTTTTAAGTCAAATTCTTCAATGTAAATCTTGAAAGGTAAGCATTCTTCCACCTCCTTGTTATTTAAGCTTCATTGTTTTCCAAATACGAATTCTATGATGAAACTCATGATTCTATCAAGTTTAGTTTTGAATTATAAGTTGAAAACACTAATTTCAATGACGAAAGTTTATCTCTATGATAAAAAAATGTGTTCATGAAGCTTTAGGGGTGGCTTGAAACCCTAACTTCATTAATTCACTAATGGATCTCATAGAATTCAATTTATATGTATAATTTAAGTTTATTGTTGTTTTTTAGATGTAGTTTTAGTGGTTTGAAACCCCAACCAACTTATAGTAGTTAAAGTGGGGCAAAATGTATATGACATTCACATTTTGTATGAAAAATAGTTCAAAACACATGACTTGGTTTTGAAAGATATGACACTAAAAATGTACATATTTTATACATTTGAGATATTGTTGTGTTTTAGATGTAAGTTTATTGCTGCATTTTATATGTATTGATTAAGTTTTATTGTTGTGTTTTAGAAGTAATTTCATTGGTCCAAAACCCCAACCAACATATTTTATATGGAAAAATGTACATATATTATACATTTAGGCTATTTTCGCTGTATTTGGGGCTATGTTTGCCATAAGCACTAACCAATGTAGTGTTTAGTCATGGAAGTGCCTTTTGTATGACATTAAAGGTATTAATGGTATGAATGATATCAATACAATATATTTCTTTGTAGTCTAGGTTTGAATGTTATTATTTGTGTGTCATGTTTTCTCCATGATAGAAAGATAATAATGATATATCATATATCTAAGTTTTTCCAAGTTTGATACGATGGATTTTGAATAATAGCATATGTGCATGTTTGAAAACTATTACAAAAGTGTCAACATAATGAGGTAATAATTGTCAATTTACAGTGCAAAAAACTAAAAGTTTTTCTATCCTAATAAACCCATTACCAAAGTGTTGATATAGTAAGAATATAGTATCATCGTATGTAAGGTGTTGTTTGTTTTTTCGGAGACAAAATGTCTGCAGTCTGCGGACCACATCTGCAAACCTCTGCTGTAGAAGAGGTGGACCAAATGTCTGCAATCTGTAAAATAAAGACTGTTTGTTTTTTAACGTCTACGTGTTGTTAAAATATATTGAGATTTAGATATACCAGTTTTTTAAACATAAAAATATTACAAAAAACTAAAATTTTCATCAACTATAACTTCAACGACTAAATAAAACATACAACTAATTTACAAATATAGTTTGGGGTGAGCAAAAACCGAATCGATAAAAAAATTTGATAAAAACGCAACAAACCGAAAATAATAAACTGAAACTGATATAAAATTCGATGATATGATGATTTGAAGGGCTAAAACTATGTTGGGATTCAATAATTAAAAAATTAAATGAACATAGTTATTAATGTGGTATAAATTATGATAACTGAAAAATAAAACTTCATAAATTTTTTTGATATATATATATATATATATATATATATATATATATATATATATATATAACTAATTAATCAATGATATTGTTTCTATCCTAAATAACATAAAAAAAAAGTTACCAGATTTACTTACATTGCACAAAAATAAAAATATCTATAAAACTATGTCAAAATTATTTGGATAAATATATTATTTGAATAGAAAAACATATACATAATCATATACATAAACATTTGGGTTAATACATAATTATGATATAAAAAACAATAAATAAAGTAACAAATAAATACATAAAAAAAAGAGGAGGACAAAAATATAAAAAATAAAAAATGACACTAAAATTACAAATATATATATATATATATATATATATATATATATATATATATATTAAAGTTAAATACATATTGTGGAAGAGGTAAGAAAATGCTAGAAGATGTTAGAAGACATATGTTTATATCTGCGCCAAGAAGAGGACGCGCAGACCTTTTTAGGTCTGCGGTCTTCTAAAGAACAAACAGTCTGCGAGACCAAACGTCTGCGCGTTGTCTGCGCGGCGCAGACATAAGAGGTCAAGAAGAACTTTTGCAAAAAAAAAAACAAACACAAATAAATGTTTTCAGGTATGAATACCGGGTATTTCGAGTCTTAAACCCGGAATCATAATTTTAAATGGCTTTTCACTTCTTGCAATGTGTCGACTATTGCTAATAGAAAACCCATCTGCCCATGTTTTTACCTTATGCGAACGAGAGAAACTAGACTCCAAGAAACATTTGTTTTTTTCTTTAAGTGACAATTGTCTTCAAGAAACCTTTGTTAACAAATCGATCATATAATCGGGTGTTTAATCACCTACAATGAAGAGTAATGGAAAATTGACATTGTAATAACTTAATTAGTTAATTGTAATTTTTTTAATTTGTTGCTTCATTTCATTTGCAAACTATTTCACATTTGGCAAGGTATATGCCATTTAAAATACAAGTAACAAACAATCTTTTTACACATTTTCTACCGAACAACCATTGTTTTTCGTTATTTTCTGTTCCAAACCCGCAACCGGTTCCAATGCAAAGCCAACAAGTTTTGGTCATAATCGGTTCGGCGGTTCCATACCCGATTAACTCGTACCATACTCAAACCAAACTGGAACCGACTCCCTTACATCGGTTCGGTCTTTAATCATAGGAAAAGTTCATTTTCTGTTATTTCAATTTTGGTCTAGTTCCAAAATTGAACAAATCCATATTCCATGTGGGGGTTGACCGGAAAAACCTACAACCATTGGTCTAAAATGGTCATTTAAGTTGCAAACTCATATTTTGGATCTTATTTAACACAATTTGAACTATTATGACTAAATAAATGGTTCTTCAAAACTCCGATTGTCGATTACAATAACCCTAACATAAATTTAAGTTATCTTGATTCTTGAGAATTTTAATTTCTTTAAAGATGGTATTCTTTCCTTTTAATATAACAAATGGTTTTGATAATTTAATTAAAAACAATCTCATTATTATTTAACAATAATTTAATTAAAAACAATCTCATTATTATTTAACATAGAGAAAATTTAGACGGTTTATGAAAACGAAAATAGGCTTGAACTTGGTCCATCGGGCTTTCACTTAAGAAACTGAGCAATATACGGCTTAAACCTAATACAAGACACAACAACGCCTCCATTTGTCTGATTCTCTCCATCGCCTACGCCGCAACAGCTACACCCGGAGACGTTCGACCAGCTACAGGTTCGTCTTCATCTATTTTTTTTTTGTGTTAAGCTGCCCATAATATGGTTAATTATGATCTTGTTGTTTTTGAAAGGTGTTGATGCGGTTCTGCGTTTACACGCATACATCTAACGATTTATATCCTTTTAACGATTAGATACGTTTTTCAGGTTTCGTTTTTTTTTTTTCCTTTGCAATGAAGAAGAAGCTGCAAAAGGGGACACTATCTACAGATGACCTCAAAACCCTAATCCACGATCATGCTCTTTTCTTTGACAAACTAGTTGAATTAATCCCTGCAAAATTCTACCTTCCCGTTGAAGAAGATTCAAAACCCTGGTTCCAAGGCCTGAGCAAAGGCAAAAAAGCCTCTCTCAAACAACAAACACGAGATAACATCAAGAAATCCCGCCGAGATCGCCTTGACCCTGAGAAATCACAAACCACAACTCTAGACCTCCTCAAAAAAAGTATTAGCAAGAATGAAAACAGTAACAAGGATTCTGATGATGATGATGATGATGAAGAAGAAGAAGAAGAAATCGAAATTAAAGTGAAGCCCATTACAAATTTCGATGGTGAAACAAGTAACAAGTCTGTTACCTATGAAGAGCTACGCCAGAGATTGCATTCTAAGCTTGAAATGCTTAAAGCGAATCGAGGGGAAGGGAAAAGAACAATGATGATGAATGAAAGGAGGGAAAGGGGTGATTTTACAGACAAGAAACGGAAGAGGGAAGATCATGATAATGGTGGTAAGGGTAGTGGTAGTGGTGATAAGGATAAGGATAAAGATAAGTTTGAGGGTGATTTTGAATTTGGGAAAGTGAAATTAGGAGATGAAGATGGGAGTAAGAAGAAGAAGGTGAAGAAGGGTTCAAAAGTACAGGAGTTGGAAAAGGCAAAGAAGTTGAAGGAAGCAAAGAAGGAAGATGTTGTGGTGGCTACAAAGCATTCATGGAAGGCTGCAACTGAAAAGGCGATGGGAGTGAAGGTTCATGATGATCCAAAGCTTTTGAAGAAGAGTTTACAGAAGGATAAGAAGAGGCGTGAGAAGAGTGCAGGTAAATGGAAGGAGAGAGTTGAGACACAGGACAAGTTGAGTAAGGAGAAACAGTCAAAGAGGAGAGGGAATATTGAAGAGAGGGCTAACCAGAAGAAAGCTAGGAAGATTGCCAAGAGGGAGAAGAAATTGATGAGGCCTGGATTTGAAGGGAGAAAAGAAGGATATATTGGTGATAAAAGGGATTAAAAGGGTACCAAAGATTAATCCTTTTTTTGATGTTTTATGTTGCTTATTATGATGATTAGGTGATGTTTTTATTTCTACTTTGTGTTAGCCTTGAGTTTTAACAAAGTTTTGATGATGGAAGTTTTGTTGTTAATATAGTGTTGTTTGAACTATGAAGAATTGGCATGAAAGAAATTGCTTTTTTGGTGAGAAGAGGGACTGAAAGGTGCCCATTTTTTATAATCCTTAATTGGGATGTTTCATGTTGCCTCTTATAATTGATTCATCTTTCCTCTGCTTGATGTTTCATGTTGTTTTTTGTAATGGGCTAAATGCAAGAAACAGCTATGTATTTCTATTTATTCTTGTATTATACAATCTTACTGTTCTTATTGTTTTGTTACAGCCTTGTACCTCAATTCTTTTCATGTTAAGGCAATCTACTTTGAGAAGTCTGGAATTATAGCATTTTTTCTTTTTCTTATCAAACATTATATTTACAAATAATCTATCCAGTTATAGCAGTGATAAAATGCGTTGTATTTAGACAGCATTGAAAGTACATTGTTATTTTTTTCATGTTTGATCTTTTATTATTTGTCCATGTTTTTCCTTGTTCAGCAATGGCATTTGGATTTCAGTAATGGGTTGTTTATCAATTGTTATTGATATTGTTTGTATTAATTATTAAAGGGGTGTTTGGGGTTGTTTATATAAAATTACTTATTTATCCCTATCTAAACCTAATACTCTTTATATATCATTGATTATTCTTCTATATTCTTCTCAAGAATTCTTACGATGTTTACCAATGCTCATTTATGCTCTAGAAACTCACGATACAATGGTAAAAAAACATAATTTATTTTTCAAATTATCTCATATATATCATTGTTTTTTTCTTTTTAAATCTTGGACCACAGCGGGAACATCCTACCCTCGTTCATCTCCCTCCCATCACATTTTTTTGCTTTTTACAGTATTTTCTTTTTCAAACCAACTTTCGAACACATAGTTTGAATAAGAGTTACTGATTGACTCCTTTTGGTTTGTTAAAAAATACATGTTTGTGAATATCTTTTCAATGTTTACAAATATCTAATTTACCTGTTTATAAATATCTTTTCGTTGCAAAATATGGTATCTGAATGTTATTCATATAGCTTTTCAATGATGTTTTTTTCGGTCCTTTTATATGTATAAGTTTGAATTTGTCAAACTCTAAAAAACAACTTATTAGCTTGTAGATGACTGTTTTGACACCAAATATCACTTATACAAAAAAAAAAAAAAAAAAAAACTATTTTACATAAGCAATCCCATACACCCCTAAATTTGGTTGTAAACTTGTAATTTATTGAGATTGTCCCTGCATTCTCAAAAACAAATAAACAAACCAACAAAATTGGAACTCGAGTGTAAATCTTTTAAAGGAACTCCGAGTGACCCTGAATGGAACTACTATAAAACTTTGTTACTATTTAGGGGGTGTTTGGCTAAGCTTATTAGTGGTTCCACACAACTATAAGCTAAAAAGTGTTTGGATAAAAATAGTTTATTCCGGTGGAAACCTCTAATAAACGATTTTTTCATAAGTTACCTCACACTTATTAGCTTATAAGCTAATAAGCAATAAACTATTTTGCCAAACACTTGGTAATACCATGTTAGCTTTTTAACACACAAATGACAAAACCGGATTTGCAATTGAATATAACAGAATTCATGTTAATGAAACAAGATTGAAATTTGAGTTGAATCATTAAATACAACATGTCTACATTTAGATACTTGTGCTAAAAAGAAAGACATGTTTCACCAAAAAGCCCATAATACATGGTCTAAAGTAGTTACCCAGAAGAATAATTAATTTACAAGCACGATGTGATGTGCTCCTTCTGAACACACAACTACAATCGACTTCAAAATTGAAAATTCAAATGCAAATCAACTTCAATTAGTCTTCTTCTGTTTGTCTTGTTTTGAGTCTGAGGGACGTACAAGATGCCTAAAGGTCCATGCTGCTAATAGGGTTGCTACCATAGGGGCAACCCAGTAAACAACTAAATGCTCTTTCGTTATATGATCACCACGTGCATAAGCCCACCCCATTACCTGAAAAACCATCCAATCCAATCAAGTTATAAATCTCAAAAATACCCTCAACACTTTTTTACCAATTTTAACCGTTTAAACATAATTGGGGAAAAAAAAAGTGAAACACCATTGAATAAACACGCATTCAACCATACAATAAAATACAAGAGCATGAATAATGGAAGTAGTACTTACAGAAGCTGGGTTCATAGCACCACCAGTTAGATCTGATCCGAGTATATGAAGAGCAAGTTTTGAGACACTACTGATCCATGTTTTCCTCAAGAAACTTCCGGGTATTTTGGTAGAGACTCCATGTGAGATGAGGACAATCGTGAATGTCAACAACCCTTCAGTCAATGCACCTTCATACAGACTAACATTCAGTCGGGGCCCACGTCCTATTTCTGGAAAGATACCCAGGATAAGCCTCACCGCACTTATCGATCCCAACACCTAAAAATCACAACCACCATTAGTTTATAATAGCATCCTACTTTCATTTCTTTCTTTTAAGGTATTACCAATCATATTTTAAAGAGTTTGTTGCCAAAGAAAGTACCAACATTTTTTTTAGAAAAACTTCTTCATGGTTAAAACCAAACCCTAATTTGTATCTGGCTAGATAAAACAAAATTAGGGATTGGTGATCTTCCAAAGTGCAATGCAACCCAAATCAGAAAACATACAGAACAAGAATTGTATCAATTAGTCAACGGACTTGATTGATGCAATCCCAATCGCAGTTCATATCTAAACCAGTCAAAGATTTTGAGAAGAGAATATAATAGGTAACCTGAAAGGGGATTCTTGAACCAACAGTGAAGAGGAAGGTTGCGAAATTTCCAGAGATGGCGGAGGACAAGACAGTGAGGGGATTATAGGCTCCGCCATTGGTGAGCTTAGCAAGATAAGCAAAGAAGAACATGTTGAGAATGGAAAGCGAAGACCTAAACACTTCAACAGGGAAGCCATGATGGCCAAACCCCAAAACCTTGTGGACAAATAGCTTGATTATGACGCTTGACCACACCCACATGAACGACATGATTATATCAGATATGAGCAGCCGCACGATTCCCGCCATTTTTGGGGATTTCTTTCTGGAGTGTGTGTATGTGATTTTTGACTCTTGGCTCTTGCTGAAACCGATCTCAATGATTAGTGATATATGGTAATCTTGGGGGATCAATGGCAGAACTGCATTGAACAAGGAAGCGAATTGACGTTGACCCGTGTTTCAGAATCTTTTCTATCGTGTTTCAGAATCTCTGCTCTTTCCTCTTTATTTCCTCTTTCTTTTCCCCGTCTCCTCCCTTTCTTTTCCAACCTGCTGTATGGTTGGAGTGTTTGGTGAGTGGTGACCAGACATGCCAAGTTATTGATATTCTTTTTGTTAAAAAAAACATCATGTAACTTCCATCAATTGAATTCTTAATGTAATAAATAAGCAACCCACTATTTAAAATGTTCAAAACCACCTCGTTCACCACCATCAAAACTGAAAATTACTCCGTATCAAAAATAGTATTTTTAATTTGGATGAGGATATTAGTCTAGAACGTAAAACCATATGATCTATTATTTAATTAAAACTAAAAAAAAATCAAAAATACTAGTTGTCAAAAACATTGAAGGTGTGTTTAATACATAGCTGACTGGGTCGGTCAACACTTTTTGGCTGATTCTGTCAGCTTATTTGATAAGGCCCAATGTTGGTTGACTCAGCAATCGCTATATCTCATGACTCGGTCCTTACTTGAAATGTGGGTGACCCAAAAAAGTCTTTGCCCTGAGAAAAAAGAACACTCGTTGTTTTGCTCTGTTCCTCTTGTCCGCTTTGAAGGCGCCGCTCCTCCCTCCTGCCTCTCCATCGCCGTCGTCGCCGCCGCCGCCTGAAGCAGAACATCGACCTCTATCCAAACAACCAGACATTTTCGTCTTCTTCATTTTTTTCCTGAAATCAGTTGAAAACTGATGTTAGTGTTAATGGATGAAATATGAATTTTGCTCCTCCCTCTTGTCGAGGTGAATTTCTCTATATATGAAATTTGTTGAAAACTGATTTATGCACTATATATGTATGAATCAGTTGAATCAGAATTTATGCTATGTTTTTTTTATGCACTATATATGTATGAATCAGTTGAATCAAAATTTATGGTATGTTTTTTTTGGAAGAGAAAAAAAAAACATAGCATAAATTCTGATTCAACTTATTCATACATATATAGTGCATAAATCAGTTTTCAACAGATTTCATATATGCTATGTTGGTATCATATATGTATGAAATTTAAATTTGCTCTACATTTATGAAATCAATTTATGCTCTACATTTATCAAATCAGTGGAAAGGTAAAATTGACAGATTTTGTCATTAGATAAGTTTTTCTGAAGTTGCTTGATTTTCTATTGCAATTATCAGTTTTGGGATCTTATGTTTTTTTTAGATCAGGTGCAAATCGTATTCTTAAGTTGAGTATGTTGGAAGGGCATCCCCAACACTAAAACAAACTATTGGTTATCATGGTAATTTCAAATACCATTGTAGGACATAAGATGAAGTGTTTTAATAGCAAAGTACTTTACTTTTTACTAGTATTCCAATAGCAATGTATGATTTTGGCACCTATTATAATGTTTTATATAACATGGCAATTATTGTAGGTGCTTATGATTTGATTCAACAACCAAATAACATGAGTGAAACCATGAAGAAAAATGTTTTCTATTTCATGTGCTTTGAAAAAAATTTACTTTGAATTTTTTTACCTCAAGTGCAGTTGTGAGAATTGTTTTTGTATTAAACGACATTGCTATAACTAAATAGATTCATGTTATGTTGCAAACATAACAAAAAGGTAAAATGGTCATTATGATCATTCAACACAGCCAATCAAATGCATAATCATACAACATGGTTTCAATTAGACGTAGATTCAGTCAGAATTTCTAATCCACTTAGCTATAACCCAATCAGTAACTATCAAACAACCCTAAGGTAGTTTCACTTTAAAAAGACTAGTTGGCAAAAACATTAAGATATGTCACATTTTATTAAAAAAAATATAGATAGATCAAGTGACCTACCACCTAAGGCACATATGGACTCACCCTTATGGACATGACTCATCGGCTTCTTCAACTACTTGAATGAAGATGGTTTAAAATTAAACTTAAAACACAATTTTTGATTATGTTGATCATGATAAACCATGGGAATCTCAATAAAAGACCATTGGATTCAAAAACTGGAAAAAGGATATAAAAAAAAAGAGACCAAAGAAACCTAGTAAATAATTTTTTTTTAACATGAGGGGGACGTAATCCGTTTGTTTCGCTCAAGTTCTCTGTCTTTCATCAATAGTGCCGTTGTACATGGATAAAATCTATCACCAAATATTTTAATAATTAAATTCTTCGTATCCCTCACAGGATTTTTGTTGAAGATTTCTTTAGCTCTCTCAACGGTGTTGAAGATTTGTGTTAAAGATTATGCGTTTCGCTCGACAATGTTGAAGATTTTTGTTAAAGAAGTATTGAAATACAAATGAATAAGATAACCGAGTGTTGCATTGAAGAATGCAAATAAACACTAAATGATTAAAGAAGATAATTACTTTATTAGGTTCGATTTGGTGGTGGTGAACGGTGATGTGTGGTGGTAGTGGTGAGTAGTGGTGGTAAACGGTGATGGGTGGTGGTGCATGGTGTTTGAAGTGGTCGTGGGTCTTTTTTGACTAGTTTACATAGTTTGTTATTCATTATGACATTAAACCATTAATTTACATATTAAACAAACTATGTGAGGGCCATCATAACATTTTTTGAACGAAAATACTGGTACTTTACTTTTGATAACATTTTTTTTAATAATTAAGTGTTATAATTTTTAGCGTAAGACGTATTAATCGTTATGAATTGCTTTAAATAACAATGTACTAACCGTTTTTTTAAAATAGATATAAAATATATTATATTATAATAAGATTAGCAACCAACTTGTTAAAATATTTTTAACGTAAGACAATTTGCAACCTCAAACCTAGAAAAGAAATGATATGACACAAATTCTTCATGCCTTTTACCTAAATGTCAATTTCCTAAACGTTTTTACCATATAAAGTTGCAAATGATACCACATCAATACTTGGATCATAATTGTTGTTGTAGGCAAACTCCATTAATGATAGATGTAAATCACAATTCCCTCCAAAGTTTTTACCTTCCGACCACAATATATCTTTAAGGTTTAAATGGTACGTTCATTTTGACTATTAGTTTGGAGATGATATGGTGTGCTTAAGTTTATTCTTGGCCTTTCCGACTCCCAATATATTGATGTAAAACAACTATCACAATCGAATATTATAGATAATTACATTCCATGCCTTGAAATCAATCCATCCACATATACTTTAGCAAATTTCTCCACAAAATCATTCACATCACCAAGAAGTAGTACTCTTAGTCAACATATCTATAATCACCAAAACTATATCGCACACCTTCAACATCACTATCAATTTAGTCACAAATCAATCGTAATGTGATTCCTTCAACTATAGATTATGTTTCAAGTATAGAATACATTATATAACTTGATATGGACTTGCAATTTCATAAATCATCTAATGCATAATCGTAAGTCCATGCCATGGAATGGGTCGTTACAAGAAAGTCAACTTATACATTGCCAACTCAAGAGCCCCTTTTCATTTCAAAGTCTTATAAGTTCAAGTTAGATGGTTTTATCTACAATTCAGCATAAAGAATTTAAAACTTTTTTTAAGTTAGTTTAAAATTCGTCATGGTGATCTTCTACAAGAAGGCATGCAATCACGAAATTCAAAGGTAAATTATATAAGCAACATATCAACCAAAAGAATGAAGATAAGCAAAACGATGTGCAAACCACTAAGGATTATACACCTATTCAAACTCTTAAGTCATGTGAATGACACTTTTCATACTAGAATTGAAAATTCATGGAAATAAAGATTCTCATTTATGGAAATTACTCCAACGAGTGTTGCAACATAGATTGTTGATTAAGTTGTTAAAAAACCAAAGTAAACCAAGATAACTACTCAATAAAGCTGTTAAAAAAAAGATTTTAAAGTACAACCTTACAAGATGGTAAAATGTTTGTGGATAGTGCTAAACAACCCCTTTTAGGAATTAAAACTTTTTTTGGTAATCAAATTTTTACCTCAAGTAAATTATAGTAATTAAATACTATCAAGCTTTTTTTATGAAAAAATATATTTTTGTTTTTAATAAAATATTTATTAATTTAATATCAACTATAAATTAATTAAAATATAGAATCCAGATATCTATTTTTTATCTACTAACATTTTTATTTTGAAATTCTACTGTATAAACCTTTTACTTTATTGTTATTATTACTATGTATCACTTTAGGATATTAGTGTTATAACTTTTTTTTTGGTTTAAAACAAATATTAGGGATATTTTATTGTTTATACTTTATAAGAAGAACTGATGCATGATGAAATATATAACTAAGATAAAAAGGGAATCTGGAAATTATATTCAAATGAGAAATCTAGTAGAGAAATTTGATGCTTAAAATATCACCAAAATACACACATTTTTTAAATTATAATTGCATAATTCTAAAATTATACAGTAATTACTCAAAACTGAAATTATAATTCCGTCACTCCAAAGTTACCACTCTCCTCTATGAAGGATAAATAGTTTGATGAAACTATCGTTCATCCGCCTCCCAAACAACCACTTAGACAAAGTTGCTCAAACGTGTTTAAATTTGTTGATCCACGAGTTTTATGCTACAAGGAACCTACTATACCTCCACTCACTCTCACTTATTCTAGAAAGGGTAAGAAAGGAATTACAAGCAGCATCTTTTACTGGAAGGGCATTATTGGTATTTTCTCTTTAAATTCTGTTAGGGTTTTTGGTCTATAGATAGTGGAGAGAATAAGGGGTTGGGATCCTTTTTGTGAAATCTGAAATTTATTCATTTGGCAGAGTGGCTTCTAGAATTCACCAAATTATCTTTAGTTCTTGTAATCTTTTAGGTATTGTTGAGAAATATTTACTGAGTATTATTATTACAATGCCTTCGCTATTCTTGGATCTTTGTTATCAGTGAGTTCTTGTTTGATCTTTTGTGAGAGGTGAGTTCATAGCAAGAACCATCAAGACAAAGTTCCCACTTCAAGAATAAATAATAAGATGATGTTAAATAATTTAAATGATTGATTTAACAAAAAAAACAAAAGATTAACAGTAATTATATCCACTGGTTTACAATAAAATAATTAAAAAAAAAAAACAAACAAATACAAAATGATTTTGATAGGAGATAGAAGTGACTTGTTGGGGTTTTATTTAAGAGAAATGAAGGGTTCATTTGAAATTTCCCCACTTACATTCAGTGAAGACAAATGGAAGAATGGACTCATTTCTCTATCCACTAAAGGAAAACCTTTTTCTTACACCCTTTCTGACAAGAATTTAAAAGTAATTAGGAATGTAATTTAACAGAGAAACTCATATGGAACAAACCAATCCACACACAAAAGGTAAGAAAGCATAAAAACTTCAAATTTCATAGAATTCTCTTAAATCCTTCAAGACTAATTGCAAGAACACATGAGTTTGAGAAAGATTATAATTTTTAAAGATAAGACGGATAACAGGTGCCATGCTTTGGATCATATCAATATCAAGTATAAACACTAAATAGATAATTAAATCTTGCATCTATGATCCTTTCTAAGTTTATGATTTGTATAAAACCAAAGGTCACTCAAGTTCTAAGCTAAAAAAAACAACCAAAACATAATCATGTTTTCAGTAGCCACCGACTTTCTTTGAGATAGCAATCACACTAAAGTTCATGGAGTCAGGATTTTTTGCAATCATTCTTTTTATCACTTTAGCAGCATCCTGCAAAACATATAAACAAAATCTTTATTCTGAAAACATGTGAAAATGGTGCAGTTGTCCATAACTATCAAAAGTTTACCTGCAATACAGTATTTGGTGAAGATGGTCCATGTGAAACTGGTGCACTTCTCCTTCCATCAAGCTCATACAATTTTCCTATAAAATATTATTTGCCAAAAAAAGAGTGAAATAAATGTCTTATGTTATAAAAATCTGAGGTTAACTTGATTGCTTACCATTAACACATGCAAAACAGATAAAATGATCATTCACATTGTCAGAAGCCTACACAAAGAAATGTGAATTTTGAGTAAATGTACATGTTTACAAATTACACATTTTATATATATCTTTTAATCATTTCAATAAATTAGTTAAAAGAAAATATTTAACTCACCTCAGTCTCACCAGCAGCTACTGCTTCTGAATGTGCAACTTCCATTTCTGTATCTTTCTCAAGGTATCGAGCACGCTGCATACGTATATCAAATCCATGTCATACAAAAAACACAATATTTAAACCATCAAAAATATATTTTAAAAAACATAATACCTCCATTGGATCCATGCTTGCAGTAGATTTATAAAACTTGTCCAAGAATGAGCCCTCGTCTGAGAAAAAAAAAAAGACAGTTTAATATATTTTGACCACTTTCTTGAACCAGTTTAAAGCTAAATAAAAGTTAAACCAAATAGAATCGTGAGAAATCATAAAAAGAGAACTACCAAGTTTTATCTCTGAGGTGATATTGCCTATAGCATGAAGAAGTCCAATGGTTCCACATGCATTTCCTACTGTTTGTCTCATAAAGTAAACCCCATCATAAGGATCCTACACCCACAAATACAAGAAAACAAATCCTTAAAGATATGGTTAATGAAGTGACTAGTGAGTATGTTATTTATACATTCACTAGCTAAAGTTAAATATTGTTTGATGGTAAATATCACCTGTTTAATACTGTTCTGCTCTAATCTTTCTTTTTCGCTCTGAAACATAAGTAAGATGAAAACATTCATTTAATCAAACATATACATACATTTCCATAGAAGAAAAAAAAACCCTGTTTGGGATAACAAGATAACAAACCTCTGGTGTAATAGGGTAAAGAAACAACACAGCAAGAACTGGCTTTGGGACCATTTCCAACAGTTCTTCATCCAATCCATATACATCATTGCATTCAGCCTCACCAGGAGGAACACCAAGGCGCCAAAGAAACTATCCAGATACAAAAACCATAATCAAAAAATCAAACACATGATCGATCTATAGAAACCGATACAAATTTGCAGATTTTGATCTAAACTAATCATAACACATCTCAAGGATCACTTTTCAAAGTCATGATTCAAATATTCCTACAACTTAGTTACTTGAATTTTCACCATTACTGTATGCCTTTTTTCTATATCCCTAGCTTAAAAAAACTCTATCTTGGCCTATCTACAAAGAATCTCCCGAGTAAGTCAAGCTCTTAATGTAGGAATTCGAGGCTTTTCATTTTTGTGAACTGATTAATTCCTTAAGATACATTTGAATTAGGTACAAAGTGTGGGACCTTACAATGGTAGATCAAATTAGTTTAGTTCATGCATGAGTCTTTATAGAAGATATCAACCAAAGTGAACCCTAATTTCTCTAAGCATCTGCTACACATTTGCTAAATAACAAAATTACTAAATCGTTAAAAGTAATGTCTGTTGGTAACTATTGGCGAGTTAATAGATTCAGCAGAAACACAAAACAAGGGACGATTGAAAACATAATACATATAGAGAAAGAACCTGGTTCATAACATCGGGGTTTGCTTCAAGAGGAAGCCATCGCTTGGCAGAAGAAGCACTTTCAGCCATTCTTGATCGATCGATATTTCTTTCTGCTTCTTTAGGGTGAAGAGAGAATATATGAGTAGCGTGTATTCGGAACGTCCCTTCTGAGGATACCGGAGTCGTGTAAATTGGGAAAAGAAAACCTTGATGCATATGTGGATTTATATAGTCACAATAACTGAGAAAAATCATTAATTTTATTTATTTATTTATTTATTTTTCGGTTTAAATCAAAATTTTGTTTTATCAATTGCCGGTCCATAGCTATTTCATATTATATTTGTACCGAACCTATATACCCATAGATTTATAAAACAAAATAGCAATATATTTTTTTCGGTAAAAAATCGATATACATACAAACTAAAACTTACAAATATGAAGCATAAATATAACAAATAGAAAAGAAATATGAAGTTGGATTGGTGAACTGATGTGCAAAAAAAATACATATTGTGCCTTTTGTTGGTTTATTTCATATCTGCAAAAAAAAACCATTAAAATGCTCTAATAAACATTTAAATGCTCATTTCCTATTAACAATAAGAAAAAAGGCAAGGTATTAGTAAAAGGATTTGCAAATAAATGAATAATCATTCTAAACTCCAACAAGCAACACAATTAAATACTCTAATCCTATTAAAAAATACAAAGAGCCAATGCGGCAAACTTGATTTAAAAATAATAATATAAAAAAAAACAAAAAAAAAACAAAGAAATAAATACTTTAACATCGAATATTGTAACCCTATTAACAATTACAAGAGTAAATTACGCGAATGGTCCCTATTGTTTAGGGTAATTTACGCGTTTGGTCCCTAACTTATTTTTTTAACTCGGAAGGTCCCTACTATTTGTTTTTCTTACGCGTTTGGTCTCTGTCATACTTAAAAAGACTATTATGCCCTTGGTTTTTTTAATTTATTTAAATAAATAGACCCCCAACCACACTCCCCTCACCTTACCTTACATATCCCACCATTTTTTTCCTATTTCAATAATAATATTTTTAGGTAAGACAGAGACCAAACGCATAACAAAAACAAAAAGTAGGGATCAAACGAGTAATAAAAACAAACTGTAGGTACCTTCCGAGTAAAAAAATAAGTTAGAGACCAAGCGTGTAGATTACCCCAAATCCTAGGGACCATTCGTGTAATTTACTCCAATTACAAAAACTCAAAGGCAAAGTATTAGCTTTTTGATTTGCAAAAACCCAAATACCCAATTGACAGCCTACTCATTTACTTGGACCAATAAGCAAATACAAAAAATAAAAATAAATAAATAAATACCACTATTAATAGCTAGGCCGAATTTGATGCCCCATTCGCCCATTTTAGTGATGACGTGGGCTTTGGCCCAATAGTATAACTAATAAGTATTTTTTGATAACTTTAAAATTTCTTATTAAACTAAAAGTTGCTTCCCGCATCGATGTATGTTCATCAATTATCGATAAAGGTTTGGTTTACTATTTTTTTTTTCTAGGTGAAATGTGTACATGCATTTCATTAATATTGACATTCAAGTTGTACAAACCCTTTTCAATAGTACATAGCGGTGCTAAATTTGGCCATTTTAAGGGTAGTATCTTTCATTTCATAATTAAAATAACAAGCGACTTACTTTTAGTATAGCATCCTACTGTATTATAACATCCTTCATGCATTAAAATGTAATAATATGTATCATTACCCACATAAATAGCAATTTGAGTTTTAAAAGTTGTATTATAGCATTGTATTTTGAAAGTACATTGCTATAGTTGTCCTCATCTACCCAATAGCACTGTTTTCGCTAACATCACTACCATCACTACTCTAAATACCATCACTATTCTCTCTTTCTTCTTGGTCACTATTTTATTGATCATTGTACTCTTGTTGTTCCATAACAAGTTCTTATACAATGATTTCTCTTTCTTGTTTAGGAATCTCTCTCTTCTTCATCCATGAAATCTTGGTCATCCATGCAATTATTCTGTAGGGAAAATGACTTACGAGCCCAATGAAGTACTCGTTCAAAAAACCCCAATCATGTTTTGTTTGTTCAAAAAAACCCAACGAATTTTACATTTTGTCTAAAAAAACCCAACTACGTTACACTTTTGTTCAATTTTATGGAAGTCAAATAAGAGAAACAGATGACATGACTTATTACCATATCGGGAAAATGACTTGTCAGATGAACGAAGTTTCCAAACCGTTCAAAAAATCTCAATCATGTTTTCTCTGTTAAAAAAAACCCAACGAACTTAATCTTTTGAATAGACAAAACATGATTGTGGTTTTTTGAACGGTTTGGAAATTTCGTTGGGCTTTTTTAGACAAAATGTTAAGTTTGCTGGGTTTTCTTGAACAGACAAAACATGATTGAAGTTTTTGAACGGTTTGGAAATTTTCGTTAGGCTTGTAAGTCATTTTCCCTTATTCTGTACCATATCCTCATGATCCAATACATTTTGATCCATAAGAAAATCTTCTTTACTCATGAAATCTTACAAATTCTCTTGATCATCAAGAAAAGCTATGTGATCATCTACTTATTATATAACGATTTCGTGTCTACTCTATGCTTATGAGGTTGGAATTGCCACATTTTGAAGCTCGTGTACAACAAAGACGATGAAGTGATTATAATCGATTAGGGTTTTACAGAGTTAGCGGATCAAACTCTTTTAATGAGGGTAACGAGGGGACAAGTGATATTTAGAGATTAATTATGCAAAAGGAAACATATTGGCGGTAATGGAAGTAAAGAATATGAAATGGAGAAAATGCTCATTGTCGTGTGTCGCACATGGAGAGATTTAACGTGAGTTTTGGAAGGTTGTTAAATGGAGGGACCAATTCTGCACGGCAGTTTCGATTTTGGACTATACGTGTGTGAAAAAAAATGGTCCAAAACTGCACTTTTTGGTGAAAACACATTGACCAATTTTGCAATTTACTTTATTTTTTATTATTATTATATTTTTTTGTTTATCAATTTATGTGATAATGTTTTATTTTTTAACAAATTATGCAACCGCAATTCAATCATTAAACTTAAAATATTTACTTTTTTGTTCCTAAACTTAAACATCGTTGCACCTAAATATTGCCACGCTTGACACTTGTGTGCATTTAATCCTTTATTAAACACTTATATATGGTTTTCATCGTAAACAAATATTTGTTCTTCTTAAAATAAAATACAGTTTGAAAAAGGTGCGGTTTGGACAAAAATACAGTCTGCATTTGGATCATTTAAAAGGATTGAATTAATGTTGTGGCAGCACGTTTATACATGGAACAACCCATTATTTATTTGGTTGTTGGTGACAGATTTGCCATTATTAATATTTAAATACCCATACATGATACATTAATGAAATTGAATTATAAACAGACATCCTTTTGTGTAAAGTTATACTTTGATATAAAATAGTAAAATACATCTTAGCTCGAAATCGACAGAATCATTTATTGTTATAAAATATTCAACTTGTGGCATGTATACCTTCAAACTTATTGCAATTTTAAACTTTTTTATTATTATTTCAGGAACATAATGTACATTATTGCTCATGTCTTTGTTATAAATATAAGGTAACATAAACAAGAACCTAGTTATGGTTTTATAATTATTTCAAATATATCTATCTTAATTAATGATTGAGAATATACGTTTCTTTTTCTAGTTGTTAATTGAAGTCATATATTAAATTGTTTTTTAATAACTCATCTTAAGGTTGAAAATTATGGATTTCAAAAATATATATTTTATTTAATTTACTGTTTTTAGGTATATCAGTCACCAAATTTACCATACCTTAACTAAGATCCAAACTATTGTTATAATAATGATTCCAACTTTTCAGTCATAATGTAAGCCCAAAAAATGATTTAAAAAACTGTTTTTCATAATGGGGTAACCAACATCCAGTAATAATGACTTATTAGTAAATTAATAAAGTTTATAAATCTATTTTATTTTTCTAACATAATTCTATTTTATAGAAAAGCAAAAGGTAATAGATAATATTGGATTATTTTTTTAACGAAGGTCTTGATTTTAGGGGATACTTTATAAACTTGGTTGGTACACTTTGTGCCCTCACGATCGGATGCTTCTTTTCTCTCAATGTGGAATTAAAAAGACAATGAATATACTATTTCTTAAAATAAATAAATAAAGGAGCAAGGTACAAGTTTAGTCCTTGGATTATTTATTAACTTGCAGCTTTAATCTACAACATTAATTCTTTCATTGTAGCAGCCTATAAATCACCTTGTTCTATATAAAAGTTATTTTTTTTCCAACTAATTAAAAAGAAAAAGAGAATATTCAACCAAGATATCTATGAATCTTAAAAACATGTACACAACCATTTACATGAACTCAATGTTTTTGATTGAAAAATTCATTATGTGGACATTCTAGATCTATGGATGTCGATCGATAAAATTTCACGATAGCCCATATGCAAATTTTCTTTGTTTTGCAAGTATCAACAAAATTCTATGCATATGTGTGGACCTGATTCTGTGGACACTACCTCGATTTGCACCTAATGCATGTTCCTTTCTTTTTCTACAACCGTAAATCAATTTTTGCAATTGACATCCTTAGTCCTCAACTTGGCTCTTTACATAAAAGCTTTTTTCTTGTTATATGTTCACATGTGGACTTTTGAGTTGTACCAAAATACCATTCGACTCTCAGAACTTAACAATTTTTCAACACATTTGATCTTATATATTGATTAAAGAAGATATATGAAACACAAATTAACATAGGCAATCACTTGTTTTCTTCGTTAATACTAGTTTGAAAACACTTTCAAAACTCAAAATTTCAAAACAAAGATAATTGATAAATAAAGCAAACACTCTAAGAAATAATCAACACACATGAAACAAGTTATTGCTGTAGTTGATAGAAAATTTTATATAGAAATAAACTTACTATAAGGAATTGACAAGTTGCATGTATGTTTACAAAATACAAGAAGGAAAATGAAAGAAATATACAAAATTTATAAAGTTAAGTTTGAAGATGATGAATAAGGTTAAAAACTATAATGTTATATTGTTGAAGGACTAAAGTTGCAGTTTGGTCTATAATCCGGGGAGTAAATTAGGCAGAACAAAAGATAAAGAAAGCCTGAAAAGGCTACCGCGGGAATGTCGCTACAAAGTTGGAACATCCGCCGAATTAGCTTTGTTCGCCAGAGACAGAGAGAAAGAGAAAGGGATATGAAGCTGTTGCTTCCTATAGCTGTAAAATCAACACAAACACAGACAAGGCAAAGCAGCTAATTTCTGAAAGGCTTTTCACTTCCCAATCACACAACTCCAAGAATTGATTGAATATATAACTATCAAAGCGATAAAATTCATTCGAATTGTTGAATGCTTTCCACATGACATGGGTTTTGAGTTGATCGGAAGAGGAAGCAAGGAGTTCCGAAGCTTTTGTATACTCTAATCCAGATCACAGCTCCGATGTCGATTGCAGAAGGGAAAGAAAAGCCAAAAAGACTATATCAGGTCTGGAGAGGAAGCAATGTAAGTTGTTAATCTTCTTCATCTATTCATCCATTCATACTAGAGTTAATTTCTTAAGAGGTTTTAGCTAGGTTTGATTTTCCCGATGATGATCGATGAATTGAATCGGGGTGTTTCCGTTTCAGAGATTCTTTTGTGGGGGACGATTGATCTTTGGTCCAGATGTGGCTTCCTTGATTTTGACCATACTCCTAGTTGCAGGCCCTGCTGTATCCTTCTGTTTTAAAGTCTACCACACTATTAACGTCAACAAGAAAGATGGAAAAGACGTTGGATACTGGTACATCATTCTGCTTGTGGCAGCCATTCTCACTTTTCTGGTAAGCTGTTTGACTTGGTTAATAAAGAAAGAAAGAAGGAGTTGTAACAAATCTGATGATAAATTAAATTTGTATATCTTTTAGGATATATTGTTTCTTTTATTGACTTCGAGTAAAGATCCGGGAATAATCCCACGAAACTCAACCCCACCGGAATGTGATGAAGCCTTTGATATGAACACCCCTTCGATGGAATGGCTGAATGACAGAACTCCTCATTTGAGATTACCCAAAACTAAAGAAGTTGTGGTGAATGGTCATTCGGTTAAAGTCAAATACTGTGACACGTGTATGCTATATCGTCCTCCACGTGCCTCACATTGCTCCATCTGCAACAACTGTGTTCAGAAATTTGATCATCATTGTCCTTGGGTTGGTCAATGCATCGGACTAGTAAGTTCATTGATTGTCTAATTTTCATTCTCATTTATTTTCAAAAAATAATGGGATTGTGTTTCTTTTATCATTTCATTGCAGCGAAACTATCGATTCTTCTACATGTTTATATCAACCTCAACAATCTTGTGTGTATACGTGTTTGCCTTTTCATGGGTCCACCTCGTCCAAAAAGGCAACGTTTTGAAGGCCATGTCAAAGGATATTTTGTCTGATGTCCTCATCGTTTACTGCTTCATCACCATGTGGTTTGTTGGTGGGCTTTCTGTTTTCCATTTTTATCTTATTTGCTCAAACCAGGTGATCTTCATTCTTCTCTTAAAAAACTTCAAATTTGAGAGTTTTTTAGTTTTTGACACTTATGGAACTTTGATTTTGATGGTTGATGCAGACAACATATGAAAACTTCCGGTATAGATATGATAAGAAGGAGAATCCGTATCATGAAGGCATAACAAGGAATCTCTTACAAGTTTTTCTATCGAAGATTCCTCCTTCATTGAATGATTTTAGGGCGATTGTGCATGAAGATGAAAACATGGTGATTGAGGAGACAAGTTCGGATCTTATACAAACATCAAAGGAAAAGATTGACATTGAAATGGGGAATAAGTTTTCAGAATCGAGTGGGATTTCACTTCCTGAAATTCTACAGAATTTGCAGTATGATGAGTTTGAAAGTGACTCAAAACGAAAGGAAGGGAGTCTAGACTTGGATCTTCACCCTTCTCCTTTTCTTTTTGATATGAAAGAAGATTGCATTAGTGAACGTGAGAAATGTGATGAACAAATAATCACACATGAGACCCAAACTGTTCATCAACTATAAAAAAAAAAAAAAAAAAAAAAAAAAAGGTGATAATGGTAAACCGCATTTTATAGATGTAAATTTGGAGTATCATTGTTTTCTGTTTTCCAAGTGTTTGTCATATGTGAGCAAAGATATTGAATACAACTAATTTCCTTATTGTTTTCGGGTTATTTCATTCTGTTGTATTTTATTGAATACAACAAATTTTATTTGGATGTTAAAGTAAGCTCATTATCATTATTTGAAGAGTTCACATTCATATTCAAATATTGTTGTAAATGAGATGCATCAACAAAACTAAGAAGTAAGAACAAACATTTAATGTACACAAGACCTAAGCAACAAATTTAAAAAAGAAAAAGGTAAAGGCTACCCCTACATGACCCCACCAACATGTCTTCAGATAAAGGAAAAGGAAGATGATTAATTGTTAGAGAGGAGCTGAGGTTGTTCTTCGGAGTTGATACTTGGGTTGTTGGGGAGGTGGTACACATGGCAAAACCTTCTCCACCTCCTGCAAATATGCACATGCACATACACATACAATAAGCTTTATACCTTATAAAACATCATGACATTTCACCCTTTTGCCAAATTATGCAACAAAACTGTTATCCAGATGAAATATGCAACCATGAAAAAAAAATGCAACATTTTACAAGTAACAAGTTTAACCAATTGAAACGTAGTTGCAAAATTTGTGTCAGTTGCATAAATAGGTAAATAGTGAAACATTGTTGCATAAATAAGCAAGCATTTAACCAGTGTCACTTAAATTATATCAACTATTACAAAACTTCATCACATGGCATCCTACTCTCTACACTTCTTATCTGCCATTTCATAATACCCCAAACTTTTGAGAACTTATTATTTCATAAACTCTTGTGGTAATGATAAGTAATAAGTTGTTGTACTTTTAAGTCATTTTGAGTAAACATATTGAGAGATATGTAATGATTTTGTTATATTTGAAAGTACAATGCCTTAATCGGAAAAAGTAGAGTACTAGTGCTGGTAGTTCTTTAAATCGTGTTCTCCGATTAGTTAATCATATTCATAGATTTGTATGTAGTTGTATCAGGGTTTGCAAATTGGGGGAATTTGAGTGATTGAGCTAAATGTGGAGAGAAACTTCAATGCATGTGAATGTGAGAATTATGAGTTCTAAACCCATAGAAAAGAAGACAATTTATGAAGTAAGCTCTTAACTACACACATCGAGTGTATGAGATGTATTAATCCCATATTGGAGTAGATTACTTGGGTTAGGTGATGAAAACACTAAACCCACTATGTATATAAATTGAGGTCATTAACTAAGAAATACACAAATAATTTCCAGATCTTATCACAGTAACACTACATACAAGTAACATTCCCATTAAGACATTTCCTGTAAGGAAGAGACTGGATAACATGAAAAAGAGAGAAAGGACTATGAGAAACAGATATACATACCTTCTGCCTCCTGAGTCTTTCATTTTCCTCTTCCAAACGTGAGATTTTGTTCTCCAGCTCATGTGTGTAAGCCTGTTAAACAATACAGCATTTTCTCATCACATAATTATAAGAGGTAAAATGAGAAAAGAAGACAGGAGTTTAGTATTATACCTGTTTTCTTGCTCGAGAACGTGCAGCAGATTCCCTATTCTTAATCATTCTCTTTTGCCTCCTTTCCACAGTCTTCTCTATCACATCTCCAGAAGCAACTCGTTTCCTTCCAAACTCAGATACACTCCCCATCAAAGGGGTGGGAGACATTGTCATACGTGTCTCCAGATAACCAGTGTCTATTACATTCAGAGGGAGGGGTTGTGGTACTTGATAATGGCCTGACATAACAACATGTTGCTGTGGAATCTGAGCAATTTGGTAGTTCATCCACTGTGCTTCTGGTGGATCAAGGTTCTGCTCATGGGTTTTCTTACCAGGAGAAGAAGATTCAGACACGATCCCTGCCTTGACTAAAAAGTCCTCGAGTGTCATCTCACCAAGAGTAGCTTGTCTCTTACAACTACTAGTATTGTTAATGTTGCTATCACTACCATTCGTCGTCTTTTTCTTCTGATCTTGTTGGATATCTTGCCAGACCTCATCGACTGTCTTCTTGGTTAAATCCTTGGTAAATGTAAGGCTCAATTGTCTAGGCAAAGATGAAGCAGAAGCAAGTTGGGTGAGTTCGGAGTAATCAGGGGAGGAGCCATTGTTGATTCCTTGATTAGCTTCAGCACTCCAAACATTCTTCAGAAACTCATCAAGGTTCATACTACTGAAAGGTTTCCCTAAATCGCCTAATTGCTGCTGAACCTCGTCTAAAGTTAGGTTATACAGAGATCCTTGCCTTGACAATCCATCGAACACAGGTTTTTGTGTTCCACCGTTCGATCCCATTGTTTGAGTCCCCATACACGGATCGCCTCACTATCTTACTAATCTCACAAATCAAACTCCAAATACCAATAATCAAAGTAGCAATTAGTAAACGCCTTTTTGTAATTAATCAAAAAAACCCTACATGAACTCCTAATCTGAAATGTTACGGAAAAAACCCCTCAATTCAGACGAATCGGAAACGGAATACTAATCAGAGTTGCATCATGTCGAGTACCAATCTTTAGATTAACAGAAATAGGCGAAAATGAGAAAATCGGCGCACAATCACAGAAAAGCGGTGTGGTCGAAGAAAGAGACGAACTCACTCGAACGCAAAACCAAGAAAAAGAGAATGAAATACCGCAGATTTAGGCACTTCTTCTTCCATGCAGCAGCAGCAGCAATGTCCAACAAGAAGAAAACAAATCTTTCATTCTAAACTTCCAAGTGAATCAGAACATCTGATATTAAATTTGGTTAATCCGAGCATTTACAATCAACCAAAACTTTGTTTCATTTAGGAATAATGTCACATGAATATAAGAATATTCAACTATTCACGCGATAAACAAATAATTTCTTAAAAATATTAATTTTGTAAAGAGATAAAAATAAAAAAAACCTTATAAAACCCAACATATTTTTATCTAAGGCATTGAGCTCGGTAAATCTTAGATAACAGAAAATGCTATGTAATGGATTCTCAACGTTTGGTTTGTTACAATTCATTAGATTAAAAACTTTCAAAAAAAATATGAAGGTTTAAATGCATTAAAAAAATATTATAATGGTTTTTTTAATTCTTTCGTGAAAATAGATTAGGTTTTTCTAAGGTCATAAAACCTTAAATAAGAACTTTAGAAAATATAAGAGTTTTAGTGTACTAGAAAAATAATATAGTGTTTTTTTTAAGGATTTGATGAAAATACGTTGGGTTTTTCGGAGGTTTTCCCATAAAAATAAAATAATGATATTAACATAAAAGTTTTTAAGTTTGATAAATTTTGTCGGCTTTGTGGTTTTGTGTATGTGATGATTTGTGGTGCACTAATGTCTAATATTTAGGAAGATTTCTTAATATTTGCCCCTTTACCTTCTAAGGAGATCATTCGCCTACGTGAGACTGACTAGGACTTGTAGTTGGCGTGGCTGCTAGGTCACTTTCTTATGTTGATGAGAAAAATCAATGAATTTGTTACCCTTACTTTACCACCAATGTTTTCGTGTTTGTGTTTATGAGTAATTATATATAATATCTATAAAAGTATAAAACTGATTTAATCCAAGGAAAATGGAGCTTGCAAGAATCGAACCTTCAACCTCACCTACAAATAGCCAGTGCCTCTATAAAAGTCTATACAAACACGAAAACCTCATATTACGCAACACGTTCCATTACCTTACACGATGTGTTCTACCAGAAAACAGATTCTATAAATAGAGCATCTCCTCATCCCTAGAGATATACCAACTTGTGGAACAAATTAGAGACGATTTTTGAAGACCACAACCCTTTTGGAAGCTGAAGAACAATGTTGAAGCAAACGTTTGAAGATCAAGAGTTTAGGAACGTCAATTTAGTTTGCTTTAATATCAAGTTTAGCACTTTCATATTGATTTCTTTATGCCTTTCATTCGTGATTAGGGGTAATTCTCTTTTACATTTGCTTAGATGTAGATAAACCTCTTGAGATTATGGTTTGATTAATAGATTTGATTTACACGTTGTTTAATTTATTCTTTATGCTTGTTTAAAGGTCTTTATCTCTTTTACATCTTAATTTATTCTTTATATATATATATATATATATATATATATATATATATATATATATATATATATATGTGTGTGTGTGTGTGTGTGTGTGCGGGCGCTTGTGTCTTAACTACTTTATGATCATGACTAATGATAGGCAAAATCCTAAGGTTAGGTGATAATTAATAAATTTTAATGTGTAAGATATTATTTTTTTCTTGAACGTCAAATACAATATAATCCTAAACTACTCCTAAATTCACTTATGTCTCCGACGAGATTTGAACCCTCAACCTCAAGGAGAGAGGGCAACACCTGATACCGCTGGGCTAGAAGCCCTTTGGTCATAATACGAACTGAACACTAATTTTTTAGATAGTTAACTACATGACCATTGTGTTAATAATTATTAGGATTAATTAATCGGACCGAGATAACTAATTATGATAGGAATTGGTAACCAACAAACTTAATCTATTGCACTTTTAGGACAATCAACCATAATCCAGAGGAGGAATTAGAAATCTAAGTGAGAGCATTTTAGATATGTTGATTTAATCTAGTTTTTAATTTTTTTTATTGCAAATCATATCATATTCCATAGTGTTCGATACCTAGTCTTACATCAGTTATAATATTACATGATTAAATATACTGGCTAGTGTATGTAACTGTCCGGTTGTGACAAAATCATTTTATAAATTTAAAATCTTATTATTTTATATATAGTAAATCACACACAATATGGCAAGCCATATTAGTTGCAAACGTCGGCTTTGATACTATGTAAGATATATGTGGAATCCTATATTAACTCTTCAAAAGAGTTCTTATGGAGAGAGGGAAAACTCCAATATATATAGAGATATATATGGCCTTATCATACCAATATGAGATACATTAACATTATATTTGATTTAAATAAGTAAAATAATGTTGTCCTCCTTCCTTGAGGTTGAAGGTTCAAAATTTCAAACCCCCGTCATATGGACATATGTTGAATTAAGGAGTAGTTTATAGTAGTAGTCTAGTAGATTAGATTTTATTCAATAGTTTAGATAAAAATATCTAAACCTTTATTTCCGATGTTGAATAACCAACTTTAAGTTTTTGAAGCTCCAACTTGTTGGGTAGCTTTTTGGTTATTTAAGTGTCTTTTCTACCAAATACTATTAAACTATTTTTTCTACCAATTACATTGATAAACTTCTGTCATATCCTTTCATAAATTTGATACAGAAAGTGGTCTCTCTTAATTTTGGATGTGAGACACTCTCTCTGATTTTATTTTGTCCTGTAATGTTAAAATCATTGATAGCATACTCCAGGGCTACATAGGGGACCATGCCACCCTTTATCACATAGAGGCACTTATTTCCCCTATTTACCTTAATTCCATTTCTAGCCCAAATGCCAACTTCTTTAATTCCAATCCCACAACTGTTCAAGTATTTGAACTTTGTTAAGGATTCTAACTTTAAATTGATTTCTTGACTTAAGTGTCGACATTAGTTTAGTCAATAAACTTCTTTCACTCATTTCAGTGAGTAGTGCCCATATCCAACATATCCCTCGCCCTTTACCAAATTTTCAATAAACGCCATTGTTCATAAAAGAATAATGTATTTTGCATAATAGCAACATACTTTGATTTTCATACCAACGCCGCTCATTAAGTAAATAAATAAATAATTCATCCTTCATAATGTTTATACTTCAATAGAGTATACATTATTACACTTTGTGTGTTATGGTAACCATTTTCACTTAAGTATAAAAACATAATTGTTTAAACCAAAAAATATATACCAAGGGTATGAAAATGAAGTAAAATATGTATTCATCATTAACCTATAAACATACAAGTAATTAACAAACTATCCAATACAAATATAATGAGAAAAGAACAAAACTAGCCACATTTCGCAATGGTCCAACATGACATCACTATTCGCTGCAAATTTGGTTTTTGTATTGTCCCCACTAAAAGCAAATGGGTCATTAAGACCAACATAATGAATCATCTCAACCAAAAATACTTTTATAAACACAGGCCTTTCTTTGATTTTACCACCACACAGTGTATTTCATTGTTCTGGTGGGCTTGGCTCATCAAACCATCTTGGAGGATCAAATCCTGATCCACCTAAAAATTAAAAAAATAAGAAGAAGAAGAAAAAGTATGCATTTCATAAATCATCCAGAAATAGATACAAAACAAAAAGATAAATACCTAGGGGATTGCAGCGACAGAGGCGCCAGGCTGTCAAGATGGAGCCTTTAGCAACACCATACTTCTTGTAAGCAATCATGGAGTACTCACTACAAGTTGGAACGTATCGACAGCTCTTTGGCATTAATGGTGAAATTTCCCCTGTTTGTTTGTTTGTTTCAGATAACCACAAAACATGTTACTAATACTAACATGACACATCATGTGGTGTGCATTGGAGACTCACTTTTGTAAAACCTTAGCATAGACAATGCCACTTTGACTCCTAAGTCTTCACTGTTGTCCCCTATAAAAAAAAAATCACAAAACTAATTGTATTTTCACAACATAGGAAGTTAGGAACAAACTGAAGCTGATTAGTATTTAGTGAAACTGTTTCAATTAGTGAGCAACATCAACAAGATATACAAAGATTCGTAAAAATAGAAAAAAGAAATACAAAATTTCACAACAATGGAACAGATATGAAAGTTGAGTGGTTAAACTTTATTAGAGTGCATGACAACAAGTCAAATGTCTAAAAGACAATTGACCAATCACAACATAGATAAAACGTAAAAGCCAATATCATCAATAATTCACAAGATAACAAGTAAATGGGCAACTTTCACATCAAAGTTTCAAACAGGGAAAAAGGTCAAAATCAGTATGGATCACCCAAAATGGAAATTGTTGAGCTTTTAGTAGATTAGTTTCCAATTTGGTGGACTTGGTACAAATTTATTACACTCTGTCTTTGTAGCGTTTGTTATAAGCTTTGATTGATCACAAGCTTTTCATTACGGGATAATGTACAAAAAGATCTCACCTTGCTTACTGCTCTCGTCGGATTCTTTTCCCAATTCATTAACAATTGGAACATGCAAGCAGCAGCTACGAGATCTCTTCAATATGCGAAATATTTGAGTGAATATGAGTCACAAATACAATATGGAATTTCGGTGATAAAATTTGGGGGAATGTAAGGCAGCCAAAGTACTCTCCTTATAAATCGTAATTTTAATCAATAAAGTGTAAAATTTTCCGAATAATTCATCCTTTTTTTTTTTGTTTATGAATTCTGGACTTATCGATGATGAACCCCCAAATATGAATCACCAAATTTCCGCAACTAGAAAAGATGAATACAGAAAATTGAAGAGGCGGTGATATTGGTAGGCATGGTACCGAAGTGGAACGGATTGAGAACCGGGGTGGAGAACGTCGCGCTATATGGTGGATGGGGAATTTGTGACGGACTGTGTAATTAGGGTTTACGGTGGGAGTGGAAGAGGGAAGAACGTTAGGGGACCAAACGAGCGCCATTTTTTACTACTATAAAACTACGAAGTCTTGATGCTCACTAGTCACACCACTCATAAGTAAGAAGAGTGAGTTACGTATACCGTCCTTTTCGATCCTCTTATTTTTCCACTCGGACCATTTTTTACACCTTTTTCAGGATTTCATTGATTTAAGGGGTTGAATGAAATGGAAGGATATAAAACTATAGATAGGTTAAATGTGTTTTTTGACTTCTCTTTTTTTCAAAAAAAAAAAAAAAAATAGAATGGAAAGGAGTGAAAGCAAAATAGATAGTCTCTTTCATGTCTATTTTTTAGCAAATTACGAAAAAGGCTTAAATTGTTTATGTTTTTTCTAAATCAAAAACACAATTAACTATTTAATTATTTATATTTATCTTTCATATTCTTCGATTCCTTTCTATTTATTCTCCTTCCATCCCTTATATTCATAAGAAAAAATTAAAAAAAAAAACTCAAGAACAAGGCCTTAGGCCAAATGTTGTACTCCCCTCACTCTTCTTGTTTTTACGTGTCAAATTAATATCATGTCATTCACCTCTCATATAGAAAATAGTCATCCCATATATATATATATATATATATATATATATATATATATATATATATATATATATATATAGAGAGAGAGAGAGAGAGAGGTAGGTTCAAATGTGGATGAATGTGGATGTAAGGATTTATATGGGTCAAGTATTATTTAATTTTAATAATAATTAATTAAATCATATACCATTTAATTTAGGCAAATTACATTATTTAAAACCATGTTGCCTCATCAATCGACACCCACAAAATCGTATCCTCCTGCTTGCATCGACCTTCGGCCCCATCAGACGACATTGATTCATCATCGCCTTCAACCATTAGAATTAGGGTATACAATCACCGCCATTATCATCTTTATCGCCGTGTTCGTAACACCAAGGAAGAACCGGCGAGCAACAGTGGTTGCTAGGTTTGCTTTCCGGCGAGCTGTACCAACCATCAGATCAGAGGTTTCTCCACGAAGTCCATCTTCATCATCGCTTCACCTTCAAGCCGTCTCCGGTCGCCGTAAGCCCTTGAGTCCGTCGTCGATCCTCACTAAAGTGTTCATCGTTGACTCTTTAGTCGTCGACCCTTTCTACCCCTTCACTTATTCATCAGCAACACAAGGATTCCGTGTAGAGTTGGGAAAACCCAAAATTTGCTTCATCTCCTTCTGTGTTGGAATCAAGAACCCTGCCCCTTTCCCTGTACTCAATTTCTCCTTTAAAGAAGCCTTACAAAGTTGGATTATACCAATCATTATCTTTGTTCTTTTCTTGATTTTGACAGGTAAACCCATCAATCTTAATTTATTATCGCTGCGTTCTATATTGGGTTTAAAGAAGCAACTCTGTCACGTTTCATGTATTTTTTCTATGATAACCTTGTTTTCTTCTTTAATCGCGTTTTAAGCTTTCAATTAAGTTGTTGTGGGTTTTATTGTAATGTTTTTCAATTGTTTGAAATCTGCAGAAAGCAATCAGAGTGCAGATATGGCTAAATGCTCGTTCAAGCTTGAACACCCATTGGGTATTGTGCCTTTAATCACAATTTCCTTTTCTTTTGTTGTTTTCCTGTTTCATTCTTTATCATTAGATAAGAATATTTGTTTAATTGGGTGTTTTGATGTCTGTTTTCTAAACGATTATTGCATCAAGATGTGCAATTAGATAATAAGATCAATTGCTAAACCTGAATTTCTCCTTTTTGTTTATGTAGAGAAGAGGAAATCAGAATCCTCTCGCATCAGAGAGAAGTATCCTGATAGAGTTCCAGTGAGACATTGTGTTTCTTTATCAATCAAACTTTATGCTATTTTATTTGTCTCTTAACTCTTGAGTAAAATTTTGGTTTCAGGTGATTGTTGATAAAGCTGAAAAATCCGACATTCCTGACATAGACAAAAAGAAGTATGTGAATGTTAACCTTTCCCATTTGTTGTATCTATCTTAGTTTATATAGGATTATATGATAGAAATAACAAACTACTTTCATCGATTTGATTAGATCACTACAGTTTTTACATTTTCTTTTTATGGTGTCATTTATATAAAAAGATATGAATGTGATGGGACCCACAAAATGGTAATAAGTTAATGTTTTTATTTCAGATATCTATTTCCAGTTGATTTGACCATTGGTAAATTTGTGTATGTTGTTCCAGGTGATTTCAATGAAGATTTTTTCAAGAATGAGAATGATGATTCTTTCATGAATGACATTGTATTCTTATAGAATGAAGATTTTTTCAAGAATGACTCACTATGAAGCTTGTATTCTAATAGAATGTGGCAAAAATTCAAAAAATAACATTGTATTTTTATAGAATGTGACAGTATATATTATTTTTTTGTTTATTTTTGGACCTTAGATTCTTCAATAATGTTAATAATAGATGATTATTCTTTAAGAATGTTGTTATTCTTCCACTCATGGTTCAAAAATTTGTTATTCTTGAAAATGTTCATTCAATCAGAATATGTATTCTGTCAGAATTTATATTCAATTAGAGTATGTATTTTAAACTCTTGGTCCACATTCATCCTTACATCCACACAATACTTATCATCCACATTATAACCTAGCCATATATATATATATATATATATATATATATATATATATATATATATATATATATATATATATATATATATATATATACTAGCCGTTACCCGCGCAAAGCGGCGGTGACAAATTGCTTCATCCGGAAATTAGCTTCTTTCGGCAATTAGTTTTATTTGGAAACATGTCATCTTCCAAAGAACATGCATTGTATCATAATTTGATTGCTTCCACAAAGATCGGACTCATCGTTCTTGTATGTTGCTGGTTATCCTGAATTTCTACGCAATTATAAAGTTCTTAGGGTTTTTATGAACAGATGAAAATTAGTTTCCTTTTGGAAAATACTCTTCTTGTTTTTACGTGTCAAATTAGTGTCATGTCATTCACCTCTTACATACAAAATAGTCACCCCACATTTCTTATATATATATATATATATATATATATATGAAATAATATAATATACAAGTGTCAAAACAATGGAAAGAAGGAAGACGAAAAAAGAAAAAGTTATTGTTGTGGTTTCAATTCTCACGGAGGAGGTTACTGCATTCATCAAACTGGATGGTGTGGTGTTGTCCCACTTCCCCGCAATGCCACATTACCCCACCATAGGGTGTAACAGGGGTACTCCTTAATACTATTGTTACTATTTTCCTCTATGTCATGTATAAAATGATTGTTATTTTTCACTATTTAATTGTTGTTTTTATTTTGAAAAAACATCATAAATGGTCCCTGTGGTTACCCAAAATATGAAGTTTAGTACCCGTGGTTTAAAAACCTCATAGATGGTCCCTGTGTTTTAAAAACTTTTGATGTTTGGTCCTTTTTGCTAACTCCGTTAAGTTTGTCCGTTAACTGAAGGGTATTTTCGTCATTTCACCACCACAGGGACCATTTATGATGTTTTCTCGTATTTTTTAAAAAAAGAAAAAATTAAACATAATTAAATATATAAAAGGTCTCTCTCTCTCTCTCTCTCTCTCTCTCTCTCTCTCTCTCTCTCTCTCGCGCGCGCGTCAGCAACCAACACATATATTGGTTTGTTCTTCAATAATCAAGAACACACATATAAACATACCACCACCACTACCAAGATAATCGATAAAGTAACCCTCAACGATCAATCCTATGTCGTCTACAATGCATTGGAAGCCTTCCACCCACCTGTGACATCCCCATTTTCACGGCCAGAAAAGACCGATTTTTGTTTATGCTTGTATGAAAATCAGAGTAACATTTTATATAAAAGTGTTGCGGAATTTGTCCCAAAACAAAATATGATAAAGATTTATCAAAAGCATTTCCAAAGAAATGTATTTCATTAAAAGACTCGGGATGTCATGTTCGATACAGATCAAAAGCATAAACAGTACAACATAAGCCTTACTATATTATTTCGTATTTGCAGGCCTATAATCCCTTATCTCTCATCCAAACATCTATGCTAATGCTCCACTTCCTGTAATACAAGAAAACTGAGTGGGTCAGGCTTGGGAGCCTGGTGAGCACATAGGGTTTTCAACCCACAATAAATAAGTTTATTAACTTTATCAAACCAAACAAACCCGATTACCCATTCCCGTTATCCTCACTTTACGTCCCTAAAATATCTAACACAAGGGACCTAGTCTAATGACTTTCATCGGGATGACAACACATGCTTCGGGGATTCCTCAGCAATTCATGTCAAATAAGGCAACCATGTGGGGGATGGAGTACTGTTGGTAAACACACAGTTCAAATAAACACCTACAGGTTGCGAGCCTGCTAGCGTTCTACTGGACTGTCTAGAATAGTCCGTGGTCGTCATCTATACTCCGCTAGATGACTGGATCATCAATAACATCTATAACGAGGCCTCTCATTATTTTATTTTGTCACACAGCAACTATTACATCTACCCATGTTTTACCCAACACATTTTGTAGATATAAAATACATATACAGTTTAAAACATGTATAAAATCGTTCATCCAGCATAGATAGCAAGTATACAGTTAATATGCACACACACCACGTAATTTATATAAAATACTTCATATCTATATGTAAGCTGAAAGTAACTATGCACTCACCTGAAAGGTGGTGACTCTTCACTAGAACAGCGCTTCGTTATCTCAAAATAATTTTCCCTCGACAAAACCTAGTATCAATACCACTAGGGTTTAGTCTAACGTTAACCGTGACTAATTAATAGTCTAGCTATTATTATTATTATATAAGCGTTAACACTCTATATAACTCATAATAATAGCCCAAATAATTATTTTAAGGACCTAATAACATTACTATAATTATTTAAAAGCTATATTAAAATTTTCATAGGCGTAGCTCACTTACATTGGATTTTAAAGAAAATCGGGCTTCGCTTGGAGCAGCGTTTCCGAACCGAAATACCATTTTTTTTCTCGGGACTCCGGGAGCCTCGGGGCTTCCTTCGAGTACTAGGGGTTCACCTAGGCTTTAGGGGGCTTAAGATAGGCTAGAGAGAGAAAGAAACTAGAGAGAGAAGTGATTTTGGTGCAAGAAAGCCGACTGCCTTCGCAGGGTATTTATAACCGCGAGCCTTCAGTGGTACGCTGGGCATATAGCACTATGCGGGGCGTAGTTCAGATAGAGTCACCAGCTGGCTTCGTACGTGGCAGAGTCTCGGTGGGGCTACGTGGCCATCTTCGGACCGCACAACACCAAGTACGCCGGGCGTACCCAACTTCGGACGCGGGGCGTAATGCGAGGCGACGTGTCCTTCATCCGAAGGGAGGCGTGATCAGCAAGCAACGGCTAGGATCTTGCCATGTCATCAATCGAGCAACAGGCTTCGCAAATTCGAGTCTAAACTTTAAAAATTCGTATCTTCCTCGTACGAGCTCTGTTTCCGACGTTCTTTATATCCACGCGTAGGCGGGAACGTACTCTACAACTTTCGTTTAGACTCCGTCGGCTAATTTTGAATTTATTTTAAATTTATATTTTTAACAGGCCGGGACATGATTGGTCCGTTAAAAATTCATAACTTCTTCATCCGACTTCCGTTTTCGTCTGTCTTTTTATCGTTACGCTACTATTAACGAGATCTTCGATTCTCGTTTAGGTTGTGTCGGCTAAAAACCGCTCGATCTAATATTTGAACTTCGGGTTGTACACCGCTAAGCCGAAACTTCGAAAAATCATAACTTCCTCATACGAAGTCAGATTTGGGCGTTCTTTTTATGGACGCTCTCGGTTTAACATATTCTACGACTTTTGTTTAGATTGCTAAGGCTAAAAGTCGTTCTATCGTAAATTCACTATTTACGCTTCCTAGTGTCGTGTCGGTTCCATCGTGAAACTTCGACGGGTCATAACTTCTTCGTTATAACTCGGATTTCGGTGTTCTTTATATCTCCAGAATCCTTGTTTCGACCACTATAACTTTATGTAAAGATATCGGGTTTATCTCACACTTTAATTTTGACGCTTATTTTTATTCCTTATTTATTATACATTTATAACTAAATAATAAGCATATAATTTCACATAATTCACATAATACTCAATTATTTCATCTTTATTACATCAAAAAGAGTTACAATTGTTGACCTAGACTATTACATCGTCTAAAAATGCTTAGCCCCGAAACCCGGGCGTTACAATTCTCTCCCCCTTAGGATGATTCCTGGAATCATGCATCAGCAAACAGATGCGGATAGCGACTCATCATGTCACTCTCTGTTTCCCAAGTGAGATTCGGCCCATTCGAATGTTTCCAACGAACTAGCACTAAGTCGACCATCTTGCGTCGTAAATTCTTAGTCTTACGGTCAACAATTGCCTCGGGCTCTTCAATCAGCCTCTTATTCTCATCCATTCTTAATTCTGAGATTGGAATTATGTCGGGAACTTCTCCCGTGAATTTCCTCAGATAACACACATGGAAGGTGTTATGAATTCCATCAAGTTCTTCGGGTAATTCGAGCTTGTAAGCTTGGTTCCCAATCTTCTGAAGAACTTTAAACGGTCCAATAAACCTTCGACTTAGCTTTCCTCGTTTCCCGAATCTTATAAGTCCCTTCCACGGTGAGACTTTGAGCAAAACTGAATCCCCAACTTCGAACGTCATCGGTCGTCTTTTCTTGTCAGCATAGCTCTTCTGACGATCTTGAGCTGCTAACATTCTTTCCCTAATCACCTTCAACTTTTCAGCAGTCTCATGGACTATCTCGGGGCCCATAAACTGCTTTTCTCCAGCCTCAAGCCAACAAGACGGCGTATGAAACTTTTGTCCGTACAAAGCTTGATAGGTTGCCATCTTGATGCTCGAGTGGAAACTGTTGTTGTAGGAAAATTCTACCAGAGGTAAGTGTTCATCCCAGTTACCTTGGAACTCTAGGGTACATGCTCTCAGCATATCTTCAAGCGTTTGAATCATTCTTTCGCTCTGACCATCAGTCTGCGGATAGTAAGCTGTACTCAAACACAACTTCGTACCCAGTTCCTCTTGTAGACTCCTCCAAAACCTCGACGTGAAACGACTATCACGATCGGATACAATCGTTAGAGGAACACCGTGAAGTCTTACTATCTCCTTCACGTAAGCATTTGCGAGCTTATCCATAGACCACCTCTCGTTGGCTGCTATGAAGTGTGCACTCTTAGTGAAACGATCAATGACCGCCCAAATCATGTCGTGTTCGTTCTTCGTCCTGGGCAGTTTAGTCACAAAATTCATGGTGATGTCTTCTCATTTACCCATGGGTACAGGTAAAGGTTCTAAACTCCCATATGGTTTCTGATGTTGTGCCTTAACTCTCGCACATGTTACACACTCGGCCACATACTTCGCAACATCGAGCTTCATCGTCGGCCACCGGTAGTAGGGTTTTAGGTCCCTATACATTTTAGTGCTACCGGGATGAATCGAGTACATGGTCTTGTGCGCTTCTTCCATCAGAAGGTCTCTTATTCCTCCCGTCTTAGGTACCCAGATCCGATCTTGGAATACCTTCAGTCCTTGACGGTTTGTACCGAATACCAACGTCGTTGCCTCATGTTCAATTCTTTCTGATTAAAGAGATACTGGAGACTCTTATGATCAGTGAAAAGTTTGCACTTCGTGCCATAAAGGTAATGCCTCCATATCTTCAAGGCAAAAACTACCGCTGCCAACTCCAGATCATGAGTGGGGTAGTTCTTTTCGTGCTCTTTCAATTGTCGAGAGGCATATGCTATCACTTTTTCTCTTTGGGTCAGAACACAACCCAACCCGACTCCAGATGCGTCACTGTAGACTGCGAATTCTTCGACTCCATCGGGTAGAGAAATAATCGGTGCTTCACATAACTTCTTCTTTAGCTTCTCGAATGCTTCTTCGTGCTTCTCGCTCCATGTATAAGTAGCTCCTTTATGGGTCAAAGTTGTTAATGGAGCAGCTATCGAAGAAAATCCTTGGATAAATCGTCGCTAATATCCGGCTAATCCTAAAAAGCTTCAAATCTACGTGGGACTTTTTGGCCATTCCCACTTCATTACCGCTTCGATCTTTGCTGGGTCAACCATTATCCCTTCTTGGTTAACCACATGACCCAAGAACTGGACTTCTCGGGTCCAAAAATCACAGTTGGAGAACTTTGCATACAGCTTCTCCTTCTTCAATACCTCCAACACCTCTCGTAGATGCTTGCCATGCTCCTCCTGGCTTTTCGAGTAGATCAGAATGTCGTCGATGAACACTATCACGGATTTATCGAGGAATGGTTTACAAACCCTGTTCATCAAATCCATGAATGCTGCTGGAGCATTGGTTAGTCCAAACGACATAACCAAGAACCCGTAGTGTCCATATCTCGTTCTGAATGCAGTCTTCTCAATATCCTGATCTCTCACCTTCAGCTGATGATATCCTGACCTAATATCGATCTTTGAGAAATAGCTCGAACCTTGCAGCTGATCGAATAGGTCATCAATCCTCGGCAATGGGTACTTGATCTTTACCGTTGCCTTGTTCAGCTCTTTGTAGTCTATGCACATTCTCATGCTCCCGTCTTTCTTCTTCACGAATAGCACTGGAGCTCCCCAGGGTGATGAAGTAGGTCGAATGAAACCGTTGTCCAACAACTCCTGAAGTTGCGTCATGAGCTCCTTCATCTCCGTCGGTGCTAATCGGTATGGTGCCTTTGCTATCGGTGTTGTTCCTGGTAACAAGTCTATACGAAACTCCACTTGTCTATCAGGTGGTAATCCAGGAAGATCTTCGTGAAAAACTTCCGGATAATCACACACAACCGGTATATTCTGCACCTTTTTCTTTTCCTTCTTAGCATCGATTACGAATGCCAAGTATGATGCACATCCCTTGGACAAACATTTTATGGCTTTCATCAGGGAGATGATTCCAGAATTTACTCGGCGTTTGTGTTGGGTTTTGAGCATTCTAACACTCCTAAGTGTACACGCAACCCTAAATACCTTGGATCTATGTTTTCTCTATTATACATGCAAATATGAATATTCCAAGGTATTATCCTAACTAGCATACAATCATATGTACTAGGACAACAAAACTAGATAGAATACATACATCTTTGTTGTAGCTTGATTCCATGGAGCTTAACAACCTAGTGGCCCAAGTGTGACACCTCAAATGGTTCACACAACACCATGAACATCTTGGCATAACCATGAGAGAGGATACTTGACTCATAGAAATCGACTTGCCCTCTTGTGTATTCACTAGTGCCTATTTCACCAACCAATGGGGTCTTTATTGTTGGATTAGTGTCTAAGTCCATAACTATTTTGGTATGTACTTGACCCGATTATGAGCATGATCCTTTTGGGTTGCCTTCACCATAGCAATATGTAGGACGAATTAAGGAGAGAAAGGTTTAATTATGATTTATTAATATATTATAAGAATAATATATTAAAGGAGAAATCATATTGTTTAATTAATATTAGTCAAGAATTAATTAATAATTAATTTTGTGACTAAAAGAGATTAATTAAACTTAGGGGACTGGAGTTGTAATTATAAGATAATTACAATTGGACTATGGATCACCTAATAATGTATAGGTTGGACGAATTCTATGGGAAGCCCATAAGGAATTCGTCCAAGGGATATGTTAAAGGAGTCCATGGGCTGCTTAGGGCTTAAGCAGCCAGATTAGGGTTTCCTAGTTGTAAACCCTAATAGCCTACATGTATATAAAGGACCCTTAAGCCCCAAAAACGTGGACATCTAATCCTTTAGGGTTTCCAGCCGTTTTTGGTGCCTCCTCTCTCCTCCTTCTTCATCCAAGTTGCTTAGTGGTGTTTGTGACTCCATTAGAGGTGCAACACTTGAGGCACTAAGCTTTCTGAAGCCAAGGATTAATTGTTATTGCTATATAACAATCAAAGGTAAGATCTAAACCCTAATTTCAGTTATAGTTTATTAGATCTAGGGTTTATGGCTTTGGATTATCAATTGCATGTTCATTAGACAAACTAGATCCAAAGCTATTAGGGTTTGCATGTACACCATAGGATTGATGTATTGCTTGAAACCCATCAGTGGTATCAGAGCCTAGGGCTGTTTGTTAGTGAATTTGATGCTTACTTGATCGAAAATTGGCTGAAAAACGAAAATTTTTGAATTTTGGGGCTGGACTCGCCGAGTCCATGACTGAACTCGCCGAGTCCACTGGGTACTCGACGAGTCCAGTGCTGACTCGACGAGTCAGCGAGTCTGGCAACGTTTTTTGGCGATTTTCTTGCTGTTTTGGCTTGGGATACTTACCATAAACGTTTTTAATTCATAAAATCTGATTTTTATTGATATTGGGTGATTATCCTTACCAAAATAGAAGATAATTGTCAAAATTTAGATAATCTTTTGTTTTATTAGATAAAGATTGATTATTTGTAATTTAGATTTGAATTATCTTGTGAAAAAGTTTCAATTTTCCCCTTTAGGTTTTATAGTTTAAATTTGAACTTAAAAGTTTTGTTTTTGAAATTTAAATAGTTAAACCCTAATGTTTTGAAAAGTTTCAAAACTTGCCCTCAAGTTTTGGAATTTAAATTTTTTGATTAAAAGTTTAATTTTGAAATATTTAAATTCTAAACCCTAATGTTTTGAAATGTTTCAAAACTTGCCCTATAGTTTTGGAATTTAAAAGTTGATTAAAAGTTTAATTTTGAAATGTTAAATTCTAAAACCCTCGTATTTTTTGGACAAGTTCAAATTACACCCTTATGGTTTGTTAATTAATTAAAGTGTATAATTAAAAGAGAGTTAATAAATCCATAAAGTTTTGGTTTACATTTAATTAAATTAAAAGTATAATTAATTAAATTAGACCACCTAGTATTTTAAAAAGTTTAAAATACACCCTACACTATGTATATATGACATTAAAAGTCTAATATTATATATGTATAAGTAAACAGTCAGTCTTACCGTTAGTAGGCCTCATTCACGAAGCTGGTCTATAAGGGGTGTTTAAGGAAGTTGCCTATAAAATGGCGATTGAATGGGTATCCACTCTTACCCACCGTACTCTTGACTAGTGGAGGGTCGTTAACCGAACGGGTAGGATAGGACGAAACCTTCCATTATAAGTATAATGAAGTACAAAGTAACTACATGCTTTTACAAATTCCCAAACTCTAGTTGCTTTAGGCAAAATGTGAAATTGTATGCTAATCCATGGAATTACACTTCGTACCCTTGTCAAACGCTAGTGGAGCGTGTGTGGTTAACCGGCACACAAATTTGGGATTGACATTGGTGGCGAAGGGTGGCTCGATGTTTATCATAGATCAATGAAGAATGTGTGGCTAACCGGCACATTGATTAGGTGGTAGTAGCATTGAGTGCACCACGTAGATTCGCATGGTTATTCACACCTTGTTTGTGATCCTCGGCATCCCAGTCGCAAACCTGAAGGGCATAATCGAGATTAAACACGCCATTGAAAAGTTCAATGAATCTCAAAAGATCTAGGAGTTTCAATTCATTTAAAACTTAAACTTCTTTTTCGTTTTTCATGGTGGAAATTGGTAAATCGTCATTTACCTACCTTCAAATATTCTGCAACTAGATTACGACATCCCTCTTCTAGGTTGTAGAGTATTGTGTTGGATCCTAGCCTTGATGTTTCATTTGGGTGTTGCATCAAGGATCCTTATCAACTAACCTGAATTTTCTCCCGTTTTGTAGATGTCTAAATCTTACAATGGTCTTCCCAAATCCATTGGAACAAGCTTTCCAAATGAAGATGAAGTTCCAAGATACGATCAAGGAAATGAGAGTCATGCTTCACTTCCTCCACCTCCTCCAATTGTTCTCCCTGACCCACAAGTTCAAAGGCTTGAAAAGTTCAAGCTCACTCAATCCCTATTGGCAAGTAAGCACGAAGATGGAAAACCTGTGTGTGTACACGTCTTAGAGATGAAGTCACGCATTGATAGGTTAAGGATGTTGGGTGTCGATATCTCAGAGATGTTGGTTGTTGACTGGGTTCTTTATTCACTTCCTGATTCGTATAGTGAGTTCGTAAGAGAGTACTATGCGATGGTTCACGACATGACCCTCATTGATTTGACCTATTTGCTTATTGCTGCTGAATCAGTGATGATTTGGCGCACTGGTCAAGCAAACTTGATTGGTCAATCAAACTCCCATGCTTCATTGGACACTAGCTACATTGGAAGTCCAGAAAAGGCTGAGATTGTCCCTTGCTATGTACCAAAGGAGTCCATTTGCTTTTACTGCCAAGAGAAGGGGCATTGGAGACGAAGCTGCCCTATTTACCTGAGAGATCTAAGAGATGGGAGAGTCAAGACGTATGGCTCTACTTTAGGTAAAATCCATTAACTAACTCTATAAGTTCCTATTTTTGGTTCTTAATACATGATGTGATAAGATTACATTTTGATGTTTTGCAGGATCAAAGAAAAGAAAGGAAACTTAAGGAATAAGCGTGCTGAATCTGATCACGAAGAAATGGATTTCGATCGCATGGATTCAAAGATCGGATTTTTGAGCTGCTACTTTAGAGTTAGGGTAGATTTCTAAGAAATATGTAATAGCATAGTTTTTCAGTTGAATTGCATTGTAAGGACAAAGTTTTTCCGTAATAAAATAAAATTTGTTTTTGTCTTATTTATTTATCCTTGCAATGGCATGTATGAAAAATTGATTTTTGAATGTTTCTTCTATTAGCAATAATGGATTTGATTCTTAATTGTGTTATTTGTGGAAATGTCGAGAATTTACCAAATAGGGAGAGTTTCTCATCACCCAAGTTTCAATTGGACAGAAACTTGGAATCATGCAACCTGCATTGTGTGATGAATGAGAAACTTCATATTTGAAAATTAGACTAATTCCTTGACAAAGTGTCAAGTGAAGGACTAAGAGATCGAGTACACTAGGTTGTGCGTCGATCAAGTCCACCACAAGAGTAATAAAGATATTCGTCATGATTTACTAAAGTTTAGTAAATATGGTTATACTTATAAGATTGAGTATAATTTTGAGTTGATTGAAAGAGTTTCAATCAATAGCAGAACGAATAAGAAGAATCTAGTAGGGAGAAAGATAAAAGTTTCTCTATTCTAAGAAGAAGGGAGAGTAACTTTTATTGTGTTTTATGATAGGTCTTAATGATTAAGAACCATGTCTCAATTGATCCTCTAAGTGAGTCTTAGTGCAATTGCATGTCTAAGAAGAGGAATCGAGAATTGTAGAAATGGTTAAATCAAGAAGTCAATCATACTTCGTTCCAATATCAAGTCTTAGAGTCTAAGATTGTGACTTGAGTGACAAGTCTTAAGAAGGTTTATGGCACTCATCAAATGTGGAATTTGGAAAAGTTTTCATATTCTTGCACATTTGAAATTGGTAAGTTGTGATGTCTTGGATAAGTCAAAGAGCAACTAAGACCAATTGTGTGAAGTGTTAAGCTTGATAAGAAGCTACACTAACTCTTGAATATTTGTTTGTCAAGAAATGTTTCTTGACAAGAGAACCTTATATGTCAAGGAGTCAGTGGGAGTCTTAATGGTCTTGAAAAGGTTCAAGAATAAATCAAGAATAAACCTAATTTATCATCACTAGCGCACGACTTGAGGTTTGTAACCTATCGTGGATGACAATTTTGTTTTTTGCGCCATTCCAGTTAAGTTAGTTATGCTTCTGAGTTCTATGAAGTCTCATTTGTATGCATAAAGGCAAGCACCTTGATCAATGGAAGGTACATTGATATGTAAGGGTGAGTTGCTAAACTATTTGGAAGACATGGTGGGCACTCGTGTTACCATGAGGCAAGAAATCAAGATTGAGAAAGTTCGGTCCATATGAGTTTGGATTTGTCGCAAACCTTCGTTTTGACAAATTCACATGGATAGGAACACATACATCATAAAATCTAAGTGTCATAAGGTTTCCCTACTTCATGAAAATGATTGTGAGGAAATGCTTTCACTAAGAGAGATTTTAAGAAGATAGCAATTGTGAAAATTGTATTCTCAAATTCGATTATAATTACGACATCTCTTTTCATAGTTCGAATTGTGAGATTTGGCAATTGGTCTGAACAATTGGGACTTAGTAACATAAATTCTGAATTGTTTAGACACACATGTGAGCTATCTAAGGCAAAGGTGTATGAGCTTAAAAAGCTTAGATAAAGGCTTATCAAAGCATTAGGTATTAGAAATATGAACTTAAGGAATTCAATAAGCATTGTTTTCTGGAAGTTCAATTGTTTTCTGAATACATGTCAAAGCTAGTGGGAGCATAAGTGTTATGCTGGTAAGAAAAATAATCATCATGTTAGTGGGAGCATGATTATTATGGTAAGTATTGCAAGTTAGCAATATTAATTATAGAAAACAAAGATTCACTTTGCAACGTTGCAAGGGTTGAAAAGTTGTTTTGCTATAATTAAGGGAGAGAATATTATACTTCGTTTCAAAATTCTAAAGCTTAGATCGAGAAATGTTAATAATATTAGTCAAGGATACATAGTGCATTCTCAAAATTCGATTATGATTACGGCATCCCTCTTCATAGTTCGAATTATGGGAACAGGGCACATAAAATATTATGGGAGAAGGCTGATAAAGTATCACGTCTTTATGTGAGACATTATGCATCGTGTCCAATACGCTTCGGGTATAGGATCGATTGCATATGCTATAATATTTGACCATTCTAAAATTTTCCAAATGCCTAGGGCATTAAGAGGGAAAAAGGACTAGAAATGGTTTTGACTAAAATAATTAAACAACTATCAAAGGGCGATCTGAGGTTCACTGAGGATTTGTCGCTTGTGAGTAGTTGGAATTATAGTACTGGATGGACTATATTGACATTATTATGAATAGATAAGATTCTATTAAGAATGAGTTGCCATATAGCAAATATGGAAATGTTTCCATAAATGGGAGTTGGAAATTAAGAATCTATGTAGATTAGAAACTTTTATGCAAACGGATGTTCGAAGGAATGTACTTTGAGTGAGAGACATCACATCTATAGAATTGTTTTGTGACAATTTCTGATAGAGTACTTTGTAATTTCATTAGCCGGGTCTTGGTGACTTTTGTGCTATGACATTACGAAAGAATCATTGCATAAAATGTTAGAATCTGACATATTCTAAAAGTGGCAAGAATTTGGTATTCTTATACTAATAATAAGGATTGGGGATTGTGAAATGAGTTTCATTGGAAAAGTTTTTCAATTGATCTATTTCACAAAGTATGGACCATAGGAAACCAAAGTGTGCATGCTTGGAGCATGGGACAATTGTGGTTATAATTCGAGTAATAAGTTGGTTTTCTGAAACAGTAAGCCATGAATAATGAGTAATCAATATGGTGTTTAAATAAAAGTGTTTTTATTTACGCTCAAAAGTTTTGGGGCTATATAGGATTAATATTATTATTGCGTTTCACTTTGCATGTTTTGACTTCCAGAATAACTGGGTTATTCGAACCTCCACAGTCGGTCATACGTTGGAAGTAGGTATGAAGGAAGACTGTCATGAATCTGTCTGTAGATTGTCTAAAGTGTTTAGACATAGCACAAGTTTGCTTCAGAGTTCATGAGTGCTTTGATAAGATTAGAGTATTGGATTAAACCCATGCTCACTTGAATCACTTCATGTTTTTGTCATGAGTAATTTTGAGACGATAACATTGTATATTCTTGAAACCAAGACGTGTGAGTTGTTATTTGTTGGTCGGTTGCACATTGATAATAAGAAAACACACCAGTAACTTGGTGTTATAAAACTTATTGTTGTGTGTGATTCGATCAGTAAATGCAAGCGAGCATTTGAGTCGAAGTTTATCCATTCCTTTTACCCAAAGTGGGATAAAAGCGATATCTGTGGGCCCCTCGATGATTTAGTGATGACCCTAAGCGCTTGGCCAAGCCGGGACTAAGTTGATGTGTTCAATTGTAGTCTGTTATCAGTCGTCATAAATCGGAAGTCGGGAAACAGTATAGAGAGAATGATCGAAATTCATGTCTTGTTTCTATACGATATCTTGAGAATGGAGGAATATATGATGCCTTATCTAAAGGACACGCGTATCTGATAAGATCAGAGTTGACAGCGGCTTTTGAAAGCTACGATTGCTGATCAAGTTCTGAAGTTATGCAAAATAGTTATTAGACTTATCCAAGTGGGAGACTGTTGGATTAGTGTCTAAGTCCATAACTATTTTGGTATGTACTTGACCCGATTATGAGCATGGTCCTTTTGGGTTGCCTTCACCATAGCAATATGTAGGATGAATTAAGGAGAGAAAGGTTTAATTATGATTTATTAATATATTATAAGAATAATATATTAAAGGAAAAATCATATTGTTTAATTAATATTAGTCAAGAATTAATTAATAATTAATTTTGTGACTAAAAGAGATTAATTAAACTTAGGGGACTGGAGTTGTAATTATAAGATAATTACAATTGGGCTATGGATCACCTAATAATGTATAGGTTGGACGAATTCTATGGGAAGCCCATAAGGAATTCGTCCAAGGGATATGTTAAAGGAGTCCATGGGCTGCTTAGGGCTTAAGCAGCCAGATTAGGGTTTCCTAGTTGTAAACCCTAATAGCCTACATGTATATAAAGGACCCTTAAGCCCCAAAAACGTGGACAACTAATCCTTTAGGGTTTCCAGCCGTTTTTGGTGCCTCCCTCTTCATCCAAGTTGCTTAGTGGTGTTTGTGACTCCATTAGAGGTGCAACACTTGAGGCACTAAGCTTTCTGAAGCCAATGATTAATTGTTATTGCTATATAACAATAAAAGGTAAGATCTAAACCCTAATTTCAGTTATAGTTTATTAGATCTAGGGTTTATGGCTTTGGTTTATCATCTGCATGTTCATTAGACAAACTAGATCCAAAGTTATTAGGGTTTGCATGTACACCATAGGATTGATATATTGCTTGAAACCCATCATTTATATAGTGTGGCTATTAGGGTTACACCATGTAACTCATGAATTTACCCATTCCTTATGCTCCATGGGTTTTAACCTCCATGGAGTATCCATGGATCACCACATGGGTTAAACCCAACATAAGGAATCATGGGAATCATGGATCATAAGCCTACATATACAAGAATCAATGATTTACACAATCAATCCCCATATATTTAATTAGTCTCTTTTGATCACTAAATTAATTCCAAATTAATTCTTGATCAATACTAATTAAATAATATGATTGCATATTAATATATTAGAACTTATAATATATTAATATGTCACAAATATCCTCTTCTCAGAAAAGGTCTATCCAAACGTCCCGATGCCATGCAACCCAAATGGACCATGCCGGGTCGGGTCAAGTATATACCAATTATAGTTATGGACTTAGACACTAATCCAACAGTTTCCAACTTGGATACGTCTAATAACTATTATTGCAAGTATGACTTTATAACCCGACTAGCAATCGTAGCTCTTAAAGCCGCTGTCGAACTCTGAACAAATCAATGACGCGTCCATTAGATAAGTGATCATATATTCCTCCATTCTAGATATCATATGGACTGAGACATGGATTATAATCATTCTCTCCGTCCATTTGTTGTTTCCCGATTTCTGATTTATGACGACCGACTAATTGAACAAATCAAATCAGTCCAGGCTTGGCCAAGCACTTAGGGGAGTCATCACAAAATCATCGAGGGGCCCACAGATATCGCTTTTATCCCTTTACGGCTAAAAGGAATGGATAAACTTTGACTCATATGCTTGTACTAACTACTTGTTGAATCATACACAAAGGCACGTTTTATAACATCGAGTTACCAATGCGTTTCCGTGCAATCAATGTATAACCAACTCATAGTCAACAACTCATATCTCTAGGTTTGAAGAATATAAGATATTATCGTCTCATGATTCACTCGTGATAAAATCCATGAAGTGATTCAAATGAGCGTGGGTTTAATCCAATACTCAAAACTTATGACCACTCATGAATGTTGCAGCAACTCTTGCTATGTCCCATACCTTGGACATCTACAATCCAGCTTCATGACAGTCTTGATTCATATCTACTTCCAACATATGACCGACTGTGGATGCTTTGAATAACTTAGTCATTCGGTAAGAATGACCTAATTATTTTGGAAGTCAAAACATGCAAAGTGAAACACAAGAATAATACTAATCCTATATGGCCCCAACACTTTGAGTGTAAATAAAAACACCTTTTATCTAAGCACCATATTGATTACTCATTATTCAATGTTTCGATTCATCAACTTAATACTTGAATTAAAACAACAGTCATGCCATGCTCCAAGCATGCACACTATGTTTGTCCAAACACTAGCTATGCCATACTCCAAGTATGCACACTATGTTTTTCTATGATCCTTACTTTGTGAAACCTATCGATGACAATATTTCAATGATACTCATTTCACAATCCCAATCCTCTCTTTGTAAATGTAAGAATACCAAATTCTTGCCATTCACCGTAATCTGTTAGATTCTAAACTTATATGCAATGATCCCCTTATAATGACTATGCCCAAGTCACAAAGACTTGGCAACAAACATTACAAAGTATTCCAATGGAGAACAATTCCATGGAAACGAAGTCTCACATTCAAGGTACATTCCTTTGAACACCCTTCTTGCATTAAGTTCTCTAATCTTACACAGATTCAAAGAATAACTTCCACGTATGGAGACAATTCCATATGCCCATTTTGACTATCACTTGTGAACAAGAGTTGCCTATTTTCATAGTATGTCAATATCCTAACTATATACTTCCAATTGTCCATGAGCAACCAATCTTTGGTAAACCTCAGATTGTCCTCGATAATTGCTTAATCATTTTAGTCATATCCAGTTCTATTCCTTTTTCCCTCTTAATGCCCTAGGCATTTGGAAAATTTAGAATGGATAAATATTATAGCACATGTAATCGAACCTATACTCGAAGCATATGGGACACGATTCATGCTATAATTTTTTTATTTGTCATGTTCTCAAAATTCGAACTATGAAGAGGGATGCCGTAATCATAAACGAATTTTGAGAATGCAACATATATAGAATTTCCTCATGTTGAACCATTACAACATAAAATTCATATATATTTTTGACTAAATTTGATTAAAATCTCAATCTAAGCTTGTAGAAATGAAATGAAGTATAAAATCCTCTCCCTTAATTATAGCAAAACAACTTTTCAAAGCGAACTGAAACTTTTGTTTTCTATAATTAACATTGCTAACTTGGAACACTAAACATAATAATCATAATGATTATTATCTTACTAGCATAACACTTATGCTCCCACTAGCTCTGACATGTACCCAGAAATCAACTGGACTTCTAGAAATCAATACTTTATTGACTTTCTTACCAAAGTTCAGATTTCTGATACGAGATGCTTTGATAAGTCTTTATCAAAATCATACACCTTTCCTTAGATAGCACACATGTGTGTCTAAACAATTATGAAGAAGGATACCATAATCATAATGTTTAGACATTTTTCCATTCTCACAAGTCCATGTCAGTGTGTCGGTTAACCACACGCGCTCCACTAATGACTTTGAGAATGAAAATATCACAATTTCTATCTACCTGAAATCTACTTAGTGAAAGCGTTTCCTTACCATCATTTTCATGAATCGAAGAGAAACCTTATGACACTTAGATTTTTTATGGTGTATGTGTTCCTATCCATGTGAATTTGTCATAGCCATTGTAACATCCTAAATTTAGGAATATAAGTTCGGGGTGCTATGTGTAAATAAAGGAGTAGACTCGACGAGTAGGTATCTTAACTCGTCGAGTCGGAGCGGGTTTTGGCCACGTGTTAAGTGACCAACTCGCTGAGTCGGCGGCGGGACTCGACGAGTCGGTGCTGGGAAGAGAAAACCCTAATTTTAGGGTTTGCACCCTATTTAAAGGACCATATGTCCTCCCTTGAGCCCCCTTATTGCCCATGAGAGTCGGTAATCCCTAAAATCGTGTGAGCTTCCATTGTTAAAGAGATTTGAGCTTTGGAGGAGGAATATTGTGAAGGGAGCTTGAAGGTCAAGAGGCTAGCATCAAGAGATTGGTGTAGATCCAGAATCTACTACAGCTTGGGCACATTTTGGAGGTAACAAGCTGTTACCTTGACTCTATTGCATTTATATCTATTCAAGAATGAGATTTGGGGCCATTTTGGCATGTTAAGGATCTATTTTGGGTTAGGGGTCTAGATCTGAGGTTGCTACTTCAGATCTAGACTTGTCTTGGTCCAGAAACTCACAAAGTATCAGCCCTTGGTTTGTTGGTGAAGCATCCTTGTATTAAACCTTAGCCCTAGATTGATTTGGGCTTATAGCTCTTTGTTTCCACGTAAAGTTTGCAACTTTACGTGAGAGTCATGCCCTAGAAGAGTGGATCTACAGTTTGGAGCCCCTGCATGGCTCGAAAAGCCTCTGTATGAATAAAGGACTGAAGAGACTCGACGAGTCACTTGGGTGGACTCGGCGAGTCATATGAAGATAGGCATGAACTCGACGAGTTGGAGGAACAACTCGGCGAGTCTGTTGAAGATTGTCGTGGACTCGGCGAGTCTGTTCTTGGACTCGGCGAGTCAGAACGCAAAACCCCAACCTCTTCTGGTTAAGACTCAGATCGGTGAGTTGAGTGGTGACTCAGTGAGTTGGACATAATAGGACTCAGAGATTGTTGAACTCGACGAGTCATGGGGTGACTCGGCGAGTCGAGTCGTGATATGGGAGTTTTCTGAGTTTAGGAACTCGGCGAGTCAGTGGGTTGACTCGGCGAGTAGGGTCAATCAGGAAGGTTGACTTTGGCCAGGACTTTGACTTTGACCAATTTGGCCTTCAAGGGTATTATGGTAATTTGGATATTCATGTCAATGGATCATTGATGGCTATAGGTGTTGGAGTTTGGGGCAGTGCTTTGGGATTGTGCTTTCGTGGTTCGGTTCGGCGGTTGCTAGGTGAGTTATCCTCACTATACCCAAGGGTCTAAGGCACCAAGGCCGGCCCTTTGATTTGTTATTTGAGATAGTTACTGCTGTGATATGTTAGTTGGAATCCTGGTAGATAGGATGGCTATATGATGGTATGCTCTGTTAGATCAGAATCCTGGTAGATAGGATGGCTATATGATGGTATGCTCTGTTAGATCAGAATCCTGGTAGATAGGATGGCTATATGATGGTATGCTCTGTTAGATCAGAATCTTGGTAGATAGGATGGCTAAATGATGGTATGCTCTGTTAGATCGGTATTCTGGTAGATTGGATGTGGCTATGCTTAGTGACCTGTAGTTGGTCTGACTGTCTGTATGCTGGTAGGAGATTACCTGTTATATGTGCACGTGTTGAGCAGTAGTAGAGGGTATTCCATCCCGGTAGGATGATAGGGCCCTAGTATGTTGTCTTGTAGACTGTTATATGGTTATTTGATAGGTGCACATGTTTGCTAGTATGTGGGCATTCCAACCCGATGGTTGTGTGCCAGGAGTATTCCATCCCGGTAGGATGATTGGACTCATAGTAGGTGGGCATTCCAACCTGATGGTTGAGGGCCAGGAGTATTCCATCCCGGTAGGATGATTGGACTCATAGTAGGTGGGCATTCCAACCTGATGGTTGAGGGCCTAGGGTATTCCATCCAGAGGGATGATTGGACCCATAGTAGTTATTGTATGTATAGGTGTCTGGGCATTCCAACCCGATGGTTGTGGGCCGAGAGTATTCCATCCCGAGGATGATTGGACTCGTAGTATGTTGGCATTCCAACCCGATAGTTGAGGGCCTGGGGTATTCCAACCCGACGGTTGATTGGACCCATAGTATGATGTTCATTGTTGTATTTGTATGGTTATGTGTGTACGGGTATCTTGGGGGAACTCACTAAGCTTTCGAGCTTACAGTTCCAGTTTATTGTTTCAGGTACATCATGTGATCGTGGCAAGGCAAAGGCGTGATCGTACCGCTCCTCATATTTCATGATTTTGTGATTTGGTTCTGGGGATACTCTGATGTTTAAACTATTTTGAAAATAGGTTGTAATAACTTAATGGTTTTTGAATGGGTTAAAATGTTTTAAATTGGCTTGAATTTTATGGGTGTTACAAGTTGGTATCAGAGCCTTGGTTTGAGCGAATTGGAGGAACATTCGTGTGAATCCAGTCTCAAATCAAGGAAAGGTTTTCAAAATGATATCTAAAATGGTTTTCAAAATAAGTAAAGGAGGAGGCAGGGTGTACGATCAGCCGGAGCCAGTAAGTAGACCCCAAAATACCATATAGTTATTTGATTATGTGATATGTTAGAACAGCATGCTAGTACTAGGCTAAGGATCTTCAGGAATTGCATGATAGAATTGCCTGAATACATGATGCCTGCTAGCCTAGGGTTTTCCTTATATGAGATTGACATCATTATCGTAGTTACTTGTGTATGCATCACGGCTGTATATAATTAAGATCTTATAGCCTGAGAATCTTTGATTTGGTCTTATGTTCTATTCTTATTGATTAGGGCTTAGGGTAGGATCGAATATTCAAAAGTCTATGGGGTCCAGCTTTATGTATGGCTAGCATACACTAGTGTTGCAGGGTTGGTGGAAGCTTCATGGATGGGTGGGTTATGTGAGGCCGGGAGGCCAGTTATGAGATATTTAGCATTCCTCTAGGAGTGAGGATTGAGCGCTCACTATGTTTATGTATATTGTTAGGGCGTTGTGATGATACTTGAGACAAATATGGGTAGGTGTTGAAGGTAGTATGGGCCCGTACTACTGAAAGCACAGGACCCATACGCGTAGCAAGGAAGTCACAACCCCTAGGGTTTAGAAGGGAGTTGGTCCCCGGTTATCTAGGCGGATTGTCTGATATCTTCCTCTTCTATTTTCAGTATGGTGGTTACAAGGCGTGTCGTGACCGGATCCGGATCGGGATCGGGACAGGGTGAGCAGGAGGCCCCAGTGGCACCTGAGATTATCGGCCAGGGGGAGCCAATGTTGACAAAGGATCGGGTCAGGGAGATCATCCGCGAGGAGGTGGTCGAGATTGTCCGGGGTTAGATCCCGGAGTTTTTTGGGACTATTAAGTCCGCTATAAGGGAGTACTTCGATGATCGTTATGCAGCTCTTACTGAGAGGGCTGCCACGACAGCTACAACGGTAGGGGGAGGAGCCGGTCGGGGCTTCCGGTACCGGGACTTCGATAATACGAAGCCCCTACCTTTGATGGGGTTTAGGATCCGATCGTTGCTATGAGATGGTTGTCGGATGTGGAGGGATGTTTCTTCACGTGTTCGTGCCCTGCTGAGTAGAGGGTGAGGTGTGCTCTGAACCTTTTGAGGCTCGGGGCGAAGGATTGGTGGAGGTTGACTACGGGATCATACTCGGACACGCAGCGAGCTGCGGTGGCTTGGGATCAGTTTCGGGATATGTTTAGTACTCGTTATGTTCCGCGGGTAGAGCGGGAGAGATTGGCTCAGGAGTTTTTGGAGCTTAGACAGGATTCAGAGTCGGTGACGGAGATCACCAAGATGTTTACGGAGAGGGCGATGTTCTGCCCTGAGTTTGCTTCGGAGCAGGCTCAGATGACCCGGTATCTGAGCATGCTCAAGAGGGACATCAGACAGTTTGTGTCCATACAGAGATGTGATACTTTGTTGCAGTTGCAGGAGGCCGCCAGGCGGCGTGAGTTAGAGATTGAGCTCCAGCTGAGGGAGCAGAGGCAGGCCCCGGTGCAATCGCAGCCTGCGCCGAAACGGATGAGGGCCGCTGATTATCGTCAGGAAAGTCAGAGGAGTCGCACTTGTGGGAAGTGCGGTAAGGTACATGATGGAGTTTTCTGATCTTCTTCTAGGTGCCACAAGTGTGGCAAGGAGGGCCACATAGCAAGGGATTGCAGGCAGCAGGCTCCAGCTGCCGGAGTCCGACTTTGTTATCATTGTGATCAGGTGGGCCATATGAAGGCCTAGTGTCCTCTCTTGGCTGCCAGGCCAGTGCAGGTCCCAGCACCAGCCACTTTGAGACTTACTGACGGGGGTCAAGGTCGAGCAGAGCCTCCGAAGGCTCCAGGGCGTGATTATCAGCTTGTGGCCGAGGAGATCGGGACAGCGCCAGAGGTGACAGCCGGTATGTCTTTTCCTTTATATCTTGTTCATGTTATTATGAGTTGTTTGTTTCCTGCATAAGTTATTAGAGCATAGTAGATGATAGTGAGAAGTTATTTTTGAGAAATTATAGAGGGGTAGTATCTGGTGATGCATTCAAGAGAGAGGAAGGACATGATCCAGAGATTCGGAATCATTAGCGGGAACTCGGATCCCTTGAAGTTCATTGTCTCGGATTGGGACGATTGAGTCGCGTACCAGCTTCGCCGCCGGTAGACAGTAGTTAGTGCTCTAAGTGGGGGAGAATTGGAAATTCTCAGTTGGGGCGTGGTTTGGAAGGAAGTCGCCTGACACAGTTTGGATGTCGGTTACGGGAAGTGGTGCGATGAGGCGTTCCAGTTATGGTAAGAACCCTGTATGTATAGTGGATCTTTGAGCGAGCAGTGAGGATACTGCTATGCTATAACAATCAGCGGGGTTGTTCCCAAGTGTCGAAAATGTTGAGGGGCATGCGGAAGACTCTTTATGGATTGTAGGTTATGCAATCAGTTTCTGAGTATATATACGTGTTATGGGATAGCGACGTGCTCCACAAGTGGACGATGTAGAGTGAGGCTCCGACATTTCGACACCGACTGATGATGTGAAGTCATGGTTCAGGTCTCCTTGGAAGAGGAGAAGGTGAGTAGCTCCAGATTGGAGATTTGGTCAGAGGAGCTAGAGATAGCGGAGTTGATAGACTCGGGAGCAGTCTAGACCGGCGCTAAGAACCGTGTGAGGATATTCCAGTCGTAGGTCGTGGACCTAGAGATCGCGAAAGTAATGTTCCCTGTCATGGTACGTTTGGAGTAGACGTGATGTCGAGATTTGGGTGAGTTACACTCGGATGTGTCGAATCAGAGTAGATTGAGGGAGCTGCAAGGTTGGATCCTTGGGCTTCAAGTATGGTTGTAGGCATGGGTTATGTGGGTAGTGGTATTCCAATCTAGGGTATTCCATCATGAGGATGACCAGACCCTATGATTTATTGGACCTGGTGTGTTTGGTATTCCAACCTGAGGGTTGATTGGGCCAAACATGTCTGAGAATGCGAGGGTATACCATCCTTGGGATGATTGGACCCGTTATAGGCGTACCTGTTATCCCAGCCCGAGGCTGATTGAGCTAGGTACGAATGGTTATGTGATATAGCTGGTTGATTCATGGGAGTTGCTAGAAGCTGAAGGATGCAGTATCCTGTCATTGTAAAAATGGAATAGATTCGGGATGGGAACAGGATTCGTTCCCTATTGCAGGTTATCCGGGTTATCGCTAATTTTGGGCGGAGGAAAGGTGGATTAGTGTTATAGCAGAGCTCAGTGGATTATTGTGGTGTTTAATTTTTGCAAGTCTCGAAGGTGTGTTCATGTCAGGAAGGTGGCAGTATCACCGGGTGATACTGGATTGATGTGTTCTGACATTAAGTAGAAAAGGCCGGTGGTCGGCCGGGAGTATTGGCAAGGATACCACACGAGAAGAAGTTATTTTAAAAGGGGTACAGTGGTAGGGTCTGGAAGGACCTGAGTTGATTGGGAAATTGGAGACTGCAGTGCAAGAGGTATATTCAGAATCGTACACTGCAGTAGGCTTCGAGGACGAAGCCTAATTTAAGTGGGGCAGAGTTGTAACATCCCAAATTCAGGAATACAAGTTCAGGGTGCTATGTGTAAATAAAGGAGTAGACTCGATGAGTAGGTATCTTAACTCGTCGAGTCGGAGCGGGTTTTGGCCACGTGTTAAGTGACCAACTCGCCGAGTCGGCGGCGAGACTCGACGAGTCGGTGCTGGGAAGAGAAAACCCTAATTTTAGGGTTTGCACCCTATTTAAAGGACCATATGTCCTCCCTTCAGCCCCCTTATTGCCCTTGAGAGTCAGTAAACCCTAAAATCGTGTGAGCTTCCATTGTTAAAGAGATTTGAGCTTTGGAGGAGGAATATTGTGAAGGGAGCTTGAAGATCAAGAGGCTAGCATCAAGAGATTGGTGTAGATCCAGAATCTACTACAGCTTGGGCACATTTTGGAGGTAACAAGCTGTTACCTTGACTCTATTGCATTTATATCTATTCAAGAATGAGATTTGGGGCCATTTTGGCATGTTAATGATCTATTTCGGGTTAGGGGTCTAGATCTGAGGTTGCTACTTCAGATCTAGACTTGTCTTGGTCCAGAAACTCACAAAGTATCAGCCCTTGGTTTGTTGGTGAAGCATCCTTGTATTAAACCTTAGCCCTAGATTGATTTGGGCTTATAGCTCTTTGTTTCCACGTAAAGTTTGCAACTTTACTTGAGAGTCATGCCCTAGAAGAGTGGATCTACAGTTTGGAGCCCCTGCATGGCTCGAAAAGCCTCTGTATGAATAAAGGACTGAAGAGACTCGACGAGTCACTTGGGTGGACTCGACGAGTCATATGAAGATAGGCATGAACTCGACGAGTTGGAGGAACAACTCGGCGAGTCTGTTGAAGATTGCAGTGGACTCGGCGAGTCAGAACGCAAAACCCCAACCTCTTCTGGTTAAGACTCAGATCGTTGAGTTGGGTGGTGACTCAGTGAGTTGGACATGATAGGACTCAGAGATTGTTGAACTCGACGAGTCATGGGGTGACTCGGCGAGTCGAGTCGTGATATGGGAGTTTTTTGAGTTTAGGAACTCGGCGAGTCAGTGGGTTGGCTCGGCGAGTAGGGTCAATCAGGAAGGTTGACTTTGGCCAGGACTTTGACTTTGACCAGTTTGACCTTCAAGGGTATTATGGTAATTTGGATATTCATGTCAATGGATCATTGATGGCTATAGGTGTTGGAGTTTGGGGCAGTGCTTCGGGATTGTGCTTTCGTGGTTCGGTTCAGCAGTTGCTAGGTGAGTTATCCTCACTATACCCAAGGGTCTAAGGCACCAAGGCCGACCCTTTGATTTGTTATTTGAGATAGTTACTGCTGTGATATGTGAGTTGGAATCCTGGTAGATAGGATGGCTATATGATGGTATGCTCTGTTAGATCAGAATCCTGGTAGATAGGATGGCTATATGATGGTATGCTCTGTTAGATCAGAATCCTGGTAGATAGGATGGCTATATGATGGTATGCTATGTTAGATCAGAATCCTGGTAGATAGGATGGCTAAATGATGGTATGCTCTGTTAGATCGGTATTCTGGTAGATTGGATGTGGCTATGCTTAGTGACCTGTAGTTGGTCTGACTGTCTGTATGCTGGTAGGAGATTACCTGTTATATGTGCACGTGTTGAGCAGTAGTAGAGGGTATTCCATCCCGGTAGGATGATAGGGCCCTAGTATGTTGTCTTGTAGACTGTTATATGGTTATTTGATAGGTGCACATGTTTGCTAGTATGTGGGCATTCCAACCCGATGGTTGTGTGCCAGGAGTATTCCATCCCGGTAGGATGATTGGACTCATAGTAGGTGGGCATTCCAACCTGATGGTTGAGGGCCAAGAGTATTCCATCCCGGTAGGATGATTAGACTCATAGTAGGTGGGCATTCCAACCTGATGGTTGAGGGCCAGGAGTATTCCATCCCGGTAGGATGATTGGACTCATAGTAGGTGGGCATTCCAACCTGATGGTTGAGGGTCTGGGGTATTCCATCCCGAGGGATGATTGGACCCATATTAGTTATTGTATGTATAGGTGTGTAGGCATTCCAACCCGATGGTTGTGGGCCGAGAGTATTCCATCCCGAGGATGATTGGACTCGTAGTATGTTGGCATTCCAACCGGATGGTTGAGGGCCTGTGGTATTCCAACCTGACGGTTGATTGGACCCATAGTATGCTGTTCATTGCTGTATTTGTATGGTTATGTGTGTACGGGTATCTTGGGGGAACTCACTAAGCTTTCGATCTTACAGTTTCAGTTTATTGTTTCAGGTACATCAGGTGATCGTGGCAAGACAAAGGCGTGATCGTACCGCTGCTCATATTTCATGATCTTGTGATTTGTTTCTGGGGATACTCTGATGTTTAAACTATTTTGAAAACAAGTTGTAATAACTTAATGGTTTTTGAATGGGTTAAAATGTTTTAAATTGGCTTGAATTTTATGGGTGTTACAGCCATAATCACAAGACAATGTTAGTGACAAATCCAAACACATATGGACTGAACCTGCCCAATCTCATTTTTCTTGCCACCCGGCAGCACAAGGGCCTACCATCGCTTCCAGGTTGTTATGCAAACAATTGAGAACTTATAGAACTCACAAGCATAGTCAACTTTAACTGGAATGGGCACGGAAACAAGAAAATGTCAACACGATAGGTTACAAACCTCAAGTCGTGGGCTAGTGATTAACCATACTCTTGATTATTTCTTGAAATTCTTTCAAGATCCTTAAGACTCCCACTGTCCTCTTGACATATAAGATTCTCTTTGTCAAGAACCATTCCTTGACAAAACAAATATTCAAGAGTTAGTGCAGATTCTTATCAAGTTAAACACTTCACACAATTGGTCTTAGTTGGTCTTTGTTTTATCCAAAACATCACAACTTACCAATTTCAAATGTACAAGAGTAAGAAACAACTTACTCTACATTTGACAAGTCTTATAAACCTTTTCTTAAGATTATGTCACTCGAGTTACAATCTTGAAGTATGACTCTAAGAGTCGATTTTGGAACGAAGTATGATTTATCTTTTGATTTAACCATTTCAACAATTCATGATTCCTCTCCTCAGTCAAACACATGCACTAAGGTGTCCTTAGAGAATAAATTGTGATATGGTTTCATAATCACTAAGATAATCATAAAACAAGATACTCAAGTACTCTCCCATCTCTTGAGATTGGAGAAACTTTTATCTTTCTGCCTTATTTGATTCTTCTCATCCGTTCTGCCATACATTGACACTTTTCCATTGTTTCAGAATTACACTTAAAATTTTAAGCATAACCATATTTACTAAACTTTAGTAAATCATGACGAATAATCTTATCATTTTTTGTGGTGGACCTGATCAGCGTACAACCTAGTACACCCGATCCTTTAGTCCTTCTCTTGACTCACACATACATGTGAACAAGGAATTAGTCTTAATTTCCCAAAAATGAAAATTCTCACTCATCATACAATACACCTTGCATGATTCCAAGTTTCTATCCAACTGACACTTGGGTGATGAGAATCTTTCCTTATTTGATAAATTATGACACTACCACAAATGAAAGAATCAAATCCATTTTCCCAATATTGCTTATCAATGGAAACATATAACAACAATTTTTTTCCACAAATGCCATTGTAAGGATACTTAAAATAAATAAAATCAAAATTTCCTTTTATTTTTAAACTTTGCGGAAAAAACTTATCCTTACAAGGCAAATACATATGAAAAACATGTTGTTATCTATTCCTAAGCAACATATCATAACTCTTAAGCCGCAGCTCAAAATTCTGATCATCGAACCATGCGATCGAAATCCATTTTCGCGATCTGAATTAGCATACTCTTTCTTTAAGCTTCCCTTGATTCTCCAAAACATCAAAATGTAATTAGATTACATTATGTATTAAGAATCTCCAAAAGAGACTTAATAGAGTTAGATAATGGACTTTACCTAAAGTAGAGTCAAACTTTTGACTTTACCATCTCTCAGAACTTTCAGGAAAATATGGCAGCTTCGCAACCAATGTCCCTTCTTTTGGCAAAAGAAACATATGGACTCTTTGGAAATGGTACACTTGATTGTCTCAGACTTAGCCTTTCTCTTTACCATTGGTCAAATGACTTGACCATGGCCAATCCCTCTCTATTGGGAAGAGAAAGCTTTTCTGGACTTCCAATGTCACCATTGTCAATGTCCAAATAGGTTTGGGAAGTAGATCTTCCAATCTAATTTGCTTTACCAAGGCTCCAAATCATTGCTGATTTAGCAGCATCAAGCAAATAGGTAAGATCACTAAGGGTCATGTCGTTACCTGTCATCAGGGAGTGACTGAAGAACCAAGTCAACAGCCAGTTACCTCGAGACTTCGACACCCGACTCTCCCGGCTTGCCAATATGTGACTTAACCTCCAAGATGTAAGCACATATAGTCTTTGCTTGCCAATAGGGATTGAGTGACTTAGAACTTTTCAAGTCCTGAAACTTGTGGGATAGGGAGAATTATTGGAGAAGGTGGAGGAAGTGAAGCATGATTTCCAGTCCCATTAATGCACAACAAGGGATTAATCTTTCACCTTGATTGCCATGTGGGATATCATCTTCACTAGTAAGGCTTGTTCCTAAAGATTTGGGAAGACCATAGTTGTCTTGACTAGACATCTATAACGGGAGAAATTCAATTTTAGTTGATTTAAAGTCCTTAATATAACACCCAATATGAAATATTAAGGCTAGGACCCAACAACCTACTTATTACTGGAAGAGGGATGCCATAATTCAAGTTATAAAATAGTTGAAGGTAGATAAATGACGATTTACCAATTTCCACCATGAAAAACGAAATTTAATTAAGTTTTAATTGGATTTGAAAGTCCTAGATTTTTAGAGATACATTGAACTTTCAACGGCATGTTTGAATCTCAATTGTGCCCTCTCAAATTTGTGACTGGGATGCCGAGGATCAAAAACGAGGTGTGAATAACCATGCAAATTGACTTGGTACCCTCAACTTTATCACCTAATTGATGTGCCGGTTAACCACACACGCTCCACCAATCTATGATAAACTTAAGTTACCCTTCGCCACACATTGTCAGTCCCATGTTAGTGTGCCGGTTAACCACACACGCTCCACTAACGACTTAACAAAGGTGCAAAGTGTAATTTCATGGGTTAGCACGTTTTCACATTTTCCTAAGTAACTAAGATTGGGAATTTATAAGAGTTTAGTTACTTAGTATTTATCATTATACTTTTAATGAAGGGAGAATTATAGTCCTTATCCTACCCGTTCGGCTAACGACCCTCCACCAGTCAAGGAAGCGGTGGGTGAGAGTGGGCACCCATTAAACTGTCATTTTGTAGGCAGTAACCTTATACCCCCTTATAGACCGGCTTCGTGAATGAGGCCTACTAACGGTAAGATTGACTTTATCTTATACATATCTATATAATTAAAATTATAATAATAGTATAAGGGTTGAATGTTAAACTTTTAAAATTCTAGGGTTTGATTTGGAATTAAAGCATTCATAAGGGGTAAACTTTACAAATTCCAAAACTTGAGGGCAAGTATTGAAACTATTCAAAAACTTTTCAATTCCATAACTTATGTGTTTAAAGTAGTTTTGAATGAAAAACTTTTTCAAGTTCCATAACTTGAGGACAAGTTATGGAAGACTTTAAAGCATTTTAAAAATGAGACTCTTCACTTTCATAACTTATGGAAATCTTATAAGTGTTTAAAAAACATAAATGTGACTTTTCATATAACTTGAGGACAAGTTACAAAAACACATTTTATGATTAACTTTTAGATTAGTATGGATTTAAAACACATTATCTCATAATTTTTCTATTAATCTAAGCTAACTCATAAGAACAAGATAATTCAAATCATCAATCTTCAAGAAATTAGCATGAACATAAAACTAATACAAATCTTGAAATTATGACAATTATCTTTGAAATTGGATTAGCATGAACATTAACACATCAAAAACAGGTTTATAAGTTCAAAAACAGCTTAGGGTAATGTTCCTAGTCCAATTCCAGCCTTAAAAGTCGAAAATATGCTGTCAGGGGCTTCTACTCGTCGAGTGTATGAACCTACTCGACGAGTATGATGAATTTCCTCACGGAATTGGCGAGTTGATCAGTGGACTCGGCGAGTCCAGTGCCCAGACAACCAGAAAATCGATTTTTTCAGCTTTTTTCAGCAATTTGCATCAAGTATAATTGAAAACAAGCCTAGGCTCTGATACCACTGTTGGGTTTTGAGCATTCTAACACTCCTAAGTGTACATGCAACCCTAAATACCTTGGATCTATGTTTTCTCTATTATACATGCAAATATGAATATTCCAAGGTATTATCCTAACTAGCATACAATCATATGTACTAGGACAACAAAACTAGATAGAATACATACCTCTTTGTTGTAGCTTGATTCCATGGAGCTTAAGAGCCTAGTGCCCCAAGTGTGACACCTCAAATGGTTCACACAACACCATGAACATCTTGGAATAACCATGAGAGAGGATACTTGACTCATAGAAATCGGCTTGCCCTCTTGTGTATTCACTAGTGCCTATTTCACCAACCAATAGGGTCTTTATATAGTGTGGCTATTAGGGTTACACCATGTAACTCATGACTTTACCCATTCCTTATGCTCCATGGGATTTAACCTCCATGGAGTATCCATGGATCACCACATGGGTTAAACCCAACATAAGGAATCATGGATCATAAGCCCACATATACAAGAATCAATGATTTACACAATCAATCCCCATATATTTAATTAGTCTATTTTGATCACTAAATTAATTCCAAATTAATTCTTGATCAATACTAATTAAATAATATGATTTCATATTAATATATTAGAACTTATAATATATTAATATGTCACAAATATCCTCTTCTCACAAAAGGTCTATCCAAACGTCCCGATGCCATGCAACCCAAATGGACCATACCGGATCGGGTCAAGTATATACCAATTATAGTTATGGACTTAGACACTAATCCAACAGTTTGTCCCCGTACACCATAAATGACTCTTTTTCGGGTGGATTTACCTTTACTATCTTCTTTTGGCATTGAATCTCAACATCGTTGGCGCTAAGCCAATCCATACCCAAAACGATATCGAAACCGTTCAACTCTATGGGTAATAGCTCTTCGTGGAATTCGTTTCCGTTTAGGTCGATGACGATGTTCCTAATACGGTTACTAACAGGTACGAACTTGCCACTAGCAACTTCCACAATTAGGGCATTATCAAGTTTTTCTACAGGCAATGCTAATTTCCCACCAAATTTATGCGACACAAAGGAGTAGTTGGCTCCGGAATCAAATAGTATATTGGCAGACAATCCATTTACAAGAAAGGTACGTGAAGCGACGTCTGCTGCCTCCTTTGCAGCCTCGAGCGTCATCTGGAAGGCTCTCGCTTTCGGCTTTGGTGGAATGTTGGGCCTTGTCGCGTCTTTCTTCTTCGGGCAATCCTTAGCAATATGCCCTTCTTCACGGCACTCGTAGCACACCCTCTTGTTGATGGTGCACTCATTGGCATAGTGCCCCGTTTTCCCACACTTGTAGCAGGTCACTTCCTCGCTACATTTTCCCGAATGCTTCTTCTTGCACTTCTCGCACCATTTTGCTTCGTTCCCTCCTCCTCCAAACTTCTTGGAACTGAACTTGCTCTTCTTATTGTTGGGTTTAGCAGACCCTTCAAATTTTCTCTTCTCGCCAACCTCAACCATGCTGGCAGCCCTCCCTTTAATCATATCCTCCACAGATTTGGCAGCCCAGATCAGCTGCCTCCAGAGTATGTGCCTGACGCACTGGCACCGCGTACTCCCATGGGAGTCCCTTAGCGTACTTGTCGATCTTTGTCAGCTCATCCGGGACAAGACGCAAGGAAAACTCCATCTTCTCTGTGAAGTTGTTTGTGTATTCATCGATTGACATGCTTCCCTTCTTCAGGGTCAGAAACTGGTTCTCTAGCTCGAGCAAGTTTTGGGTTGAGCAATACTTTCGTTTGAATTGCACCAAAAACTCGGCCCATGTCAGTTGCAGGGGCTCATTGGGGCTCAGCGTCTTCCCCAGGGTATTCCACCAACGCACAACGCCCCCCCCCCCCCCCCCCCCCGGGAACTGACATACAACAAATATGGTCTGTAGTTTGCCTCTGCAACCACACGTCATGAAAGCTAACTCCATCTCCGAGATCCAATCCATGACCCCGATCGGATCTTCCTTTCTAGAGAACGTCGATGGCTTGCAAGTCAGAAAATCCTTATACTTGCATCCATTCCTCTCGACTCCGTCATCCTGATTGATTTGTCGAACTATTGGTGGGTTGGCTTGACCAACGGTTCCACTGTAGTTCCCCTCCTCAGACTGCCCTTCTTTCAATTCGGGATGTTCGATTGGTATGGTAGCTTCCACTCGATTCTGTTGGAGCAAACGTCTGGTTTCCTCCATTTGACGATCTAACATCGCCTGGATCATTGCTTGCACTCCGGCCATCGTTATCGGCTCAAGAGCGGCTACCACAACCGGTATTTGCTCAATCACTGGAGTTTGGTTTCTGTTTCCATTTGCATTCCCGACTCCATTGCGGGTTCTCGCCATTTTGATCTATACACCGAATAAGGTGAATTTAGATCTTTATTTAGGACTGACGTTCAAATCATCCTTATCACTCCGAAATGTTTACATGTTAGTTCTAATATCGTGGTCGTACGTTTAGAATCCTAAACACATAAGGTTTCCAGACCCGGTCGGCAATAGACCATAGATCCGAACAAATAACAGCATATCAGGCACAAAGCATTTAGCACATAAAAGCATTTTAGGCACAATTCCTAAAATAAGCTAGTGCTCACATCTCACAATCATCGCTTAGCATTTTAAGTTTAAGTCTAGAAATCCAAAAAATTCCTAGTTCGCTTAAACTAATGCTCTGATACCAACTGTGACATCCCCATTTTCACAGCCAGAAAAGACCGATTTTTGTTTATGCTTGTATGAAAATCAGAGTAACATTTTATATAAAAGTGTTGCGGAATTTGTCCCAAAACAAAATATGATAAAGATTTATCAAAAGCATTTCCAAAGAAATGTATTTCATTAAAAGACTCGGGATGTCATGTTCGATACAGATCAAAAGCATAAACAGTACAACATAAGCCTTACTACATTATTTCGTATTTACAGGCCTATAATCCCTTATCTCTCATCCAAACATCTATGCTCATGCGCCACTTCATGTAATACAAGAAACTGAGTGGGTCAGGCTTGGGAGCCTGGTGAGCACATAGGGTTTTCAACCCACAATAAATGAGTTTATTAACTTTATCAAACCAAACAAACCCGATTAACCGTTCCCGTTATCCTCACTTTACGTCCCTAAAATATCTAACACAAGGGACCTAGTCTAAGGACTTTCATCGGGATGACAACACATGCTTCGGGGATTCCTCAGCAATTCATGTCAAATAAGGCAACCATGTGGGGGATGGAGTACTGCTGGTAAACACACAGTTCAAATAAACACCTACAAGTTGCGAGTCTGCTAGCGTTCTACTGGACTGTCTAGAATAGTCCGTGGTCGTCATCTATACTCCGCTAGATGACTGGATCATCAATAACATCTATAACGAGGCCTCTCATTATTTTATTTTGTCACACAGCAACTATTACATCTACCCATGTTTTACCCAACACATTTTGTAGATATAAAATACATATACAGTTTAAAACATGTATAAAATCGTTCATCCAGCATAGATAGCAAGTATACAGTTAATATGCACACACACCACGTAATTTATATAAAATACTTCATATCTATATGTAAGCTGAAAGTAACTATGCACTCACCTGAAAGGTGGTGACTCTTCACTAGAACAGCGCTTCGTTATCTCAAAATAATTTTCCCTCGACAAAACCTAGTATCAATACCACTAGGGTTTAGTCTAACGTTAACCGTGACTAATTAATAGTCTAGCTATGCACTCGGGGTTTCCTTCGGGTGCTAGGGGTTCACCTAGGCTTTAGGGGGCTTAAGATAGGCTAGAGAGAGAAAGAAACTAGAGAGAGAAGTGATTTTGGTGCAAGAAAGTCGGCTGCCTTCGCAGGGTATTTATAGCCGCGAGCCTTCGGTGGTACGCTGGGCGTACAGCACTACGTGGGGCGTAGTTCGGATAGAGTCACCAGCTGGCTTCGTGTGACATCCCCATTTTCACGGCCAGAAAAGACCGATTTTGTTTATGCTTTATAAAAATCAGAGTACCTCTTTTAATAAAAAAAAATGTTGCGGAATTTGTTCCCAGTAAAACACGATAAATACGTTATCAAAGCATTTCCGAAGAAATGTATTTTTGTTCATTTTAAAACATTTGGGATGTCATCGTCAATACAGAAACATAAGCATAAACAGAACTTATATTCATTTACACTAGTGATCTACATCTCTTTAATCTCTCAGTGTAATGTAGCTTCATATCGACACCTGTGATACAAATAAGCTTAAGTGGGTCAGGTTGGGAAACCTGGTGAGTACATAGGGTTTTCCACCCACAATAATTTAATTATTATGTTTAAACATCAAACAATCAACCCAATTACCCATCCCCATTATCTTCCTTACTCTTAAGGTCTACCCTAAGAGTCATTTATCCTGCATTCGTTCATTCCGAAGTCCATTGCTTCCAGGGTTTATATGACAGGCACTAAGTCCATAGCTGCCAATGCTCGTTCGTAAAGCACTAATTCCATAGCTGCTAAAGTTCATTCATCGGGTACTAAATCCATAGCTACCAGTATTTATCTAATAGGTACTAAGTCCATAGCTACCAACGTTTATCTAACAGGTACTAAGTCCATAGCTACCAACGTTTATTCAATAGGCACTAAGTCCATAGCTGCCGATATTATTTGTTAGGCACTAAGTCTATAGCTGCCAATGTTCACTCATATCATATTTCATCTCTCATCATTCATCTACCCATGTTTTACCCAACATATTCGTAGATATAAAATACATATACAGTTTAAATTATTTAAAACATGTATAAAATCGTTCATCCAGCATAGATAAAAAGTATACAGATAATATGCACACATAGCACGTAATTTATATAAAGTACTTCATATCTATGTGTAAGATGAAAGTAACTATGCACTCACTTGTTAAAGTGATGGTTCCAAACTCGTGCAACACTTTAACGATTCTTTTTTCCTTCGACGAAATTTAGCATTATTATCGCTAAATTTTAGTCTAATATTTACCGTGACTAATTATTAGTCTTAACATTATTATTATTATATAAGCGTTTAAACAATATTTTCCAACCACTATGTACAGACAGGGGCCAGACATAAAACACCGGATGACAAGACCATTTTGGCATATAGCACTTCTGAAATCTAACAACCCTATGCGGCCTTTTAAACCAGATTCCCCGTACCGTGAGTAGTTAAAAAGATATTGTAACGACACTTATATAACCCATAATAATAGCTCAAATAATTATTATAAGGTCCTAATAACGTTACTATATTTAAATAAAAGCGATATTAAAAATTAGTAGACGTATCTTACATACGAGAGGTTTGGCTAGAAGCCGGGCTCTGTAGGGGCAGGACTTCCGAGCCGAAAGCTCTTCTTCTCGGAGCCGTCGAGCGCTCCGGGGCTTTCTCCTAGCGCTAGGGGAGTTTTTTTTGGGAGGTTTAGAGAGAGTGTAGAGAGAAGAAAGAATGGGAAAGGTGTGAAGAAAATGAGGGTGGAAGGGGTTGTATTTATAGGGTGAAATATGGTTGAAATTGGTGCCACATGTCACCATCTAGTGGCAAGCCTTGGGGAGAAAGCAATGACCAAGATTGTGCCACATCACCCATTTTCGCATAACACACTTCCGACTTCTAAAATCCGTAACATTCGCATACGAGCTCCGTTTTTGACGTTCTTTATATCCACACGTAGGTAAAAATAAGATCTACAACTTTCCTTTTGACTTCGTCGGCTAATTCTAGACCGATCTTAAATTTAACAGTAGAAGGTGACTACACTGTTAAATGTCCGCGTAAAATTCATAACTTCTACATACGGACTCCGTTTTCGTCTGTCTTTTTATCGTTGAGTTCCTATTAATGATATATTCAAATCTCATTTAGGCCGCGTTGGCCAAAAACCGCTCGATCTAAAATTCGAGTTTCGGGTCGTGCACTGCTAGGCCAAATCTTAGAAAAATCATAACTTCCTCATACGAAGTCAGATTTGGGCGTTCTTTTTATGCACGATCTCGGTTTAACATATACTACAACTTTTGTTTAGATCACTAAGGCCAAAAAGTCCTCTATCGTAAATTCACTATTTACGTCGTGTAGTGCCGTGTCGGTTTTGTCGCGAAACTTCGACGTGCCATAACTTCTTCGTTATAACTCGGATTTCGGCATTCTTTATATGTACGGAACCCTTGTGACATATTCTACAACTTGGTTAAGATTACTCCTTCTAAATAATCTTCCATCAAAAAATCATTTTTGATGCTCATTGTCTCTAAATTGACTAGCCCGGATCTACGGGCGTTACACTTCGCACGTGGCAGAGTCTCGGTGGGGCTACGTGGCCATCTTTCGGACCGCATAACACTAAGTACGCCGGGCGTACCCAACTTCGGACGCGGGGCGTAATTCAAGGCGACGTTTCCTTCATCCGAAGCGAGGCGTGATCAGCAAGCAACGGCTAGGATCTTGCCACGTCATCAATCGAGCAACAGGCTTCGCAAATTCGATTCTAAACTTTACAAATTCGTATCTTCCTCGTACGAGCTCCGTTTCCGACGTTCTTTATATCCACGCGTAGGCGGGAACGTACTCTACAAATTTCGTTTAGACTCCGTCGGCTAATTTTGACTATATTTTAAATTTACATTTTTAACAGGCCGGGACAGGATTGGTCCGTTAAAAATTCATAACTTCTTCATCCGAGTTTCGTTTTCGTCTGTCTTTTTATCGTTACGCTACTATTAACGAGATCTTCGATTCTCGTTTAGGTTGTGTCGGCTAAAAACCGCTCGATCTAATATTCGAACATCGGGCTGTACACCGCTAAGCCGAAACTTCAAAAAATCATAACTTCCTCATACGAAGTCAGATTTGGGCGTTCTTTTTATGGACGCTCTCGGTTTAACATATTCTACGACTTTCGTTTAGATTGTTAAGGCTAAAAGTCGCTTTATCGTAAATTCACTATTTACGCTTCCCGGTGTCGTGCCGGTTCCGTCGTGAAACTTCGACGGGTCATAACTTCTTTGTTATAACTCGGATTTCGGTGTTCTTTATATCTCCAGAATCCTTGTTTCGACCACTATAACTTTATGTAAAGATATCTGGTTTATCTCATACTTTAATTTTGACGCTTATTTTTATTCCTTATTTATTATACATTTATAACTAAATAATAAGCATATAAATTCACATAATACTCAAATATTTCATCTTTATTACATCAAAAAGAGTTAAAATAGTTGACCTAGACTATTACATCGTCTAAAAGTGCTTAGCCCCGAAACCCGGGCGTTACACCACCCTTTCTCCTACATTGACAAACCCCCAAACCAGTGAATTCAGAATCGTTTCTGGAACAATTTTTCTTTTTTGAATCTGAAATCATTTCTGGAAGAGAATTAAATACATCCCAACCCTTCTTCAAACAAACATACAAAGAAACCAGAAAAATAAAACCCAACACTATTCATCGTTTTGAACCCTTCCTTTCCCATTTTCTCCCTTCTTCTTGTTTTTGTTCTTATTTATACACCAAATACCCACCTGCATCAAACAATTCACACATCAAGAGGGGCTGTTTTGGGACAAGATCCAGAATAATCCCAGATTTCGTGTGTGGCTTTCGTTTCTGGGATGATTTGGAACCAAAAAAAACAAATGAAGCGAGTGGTTTTCGCCCGATAGATACCCAGATATGGAATCGAATCAATCAAATCCTAAAGAGAAGAAGAAGAAAAGATTTAGGGGTTGGGAGAAAGAAGACACACAGAGATGCAAACCTAAATGGGTTATTGTTGGTTGCACATACTAGAAAACTTGGTCCAGGTGTGTCTGTAAAAAGGTCAACAAAACTGAATTCAGATGAGCTGATCTGAGAAGGAGGAATTAAAGGGTGTATACCTGATGTGGATCAAGTTGGTGGGTGCAAGAACGACTTCTGCATTACCTAGATGAAAGGGTTGACGACTGCAAGTCGATTGAAGGGAAAGGGGTAGGAGACTCAGATTTGTCGGAAAAATCAACATCAATCTGGGTTTCTTTGAGATCGATTCATGGATGAGATAATAGGGTAGTGGGTTGCTGAAGGGAATGATGTTTCATCGGAGGTGTGTTCACCGGCAGTGGGGTTTAATCCTCAGGAGGTTGAGTAAACGAGGGGGGATGCCGACGATAAGGTTGAAGCTTTTGACTGTGAAATGTCCGACGATTGTTGAGCATGGTGGGATTGGGTACGGTGGGGCGGTGGATTTGCCACGGTGGGTGCAGTCGGTGGTCCAGGAGGAGTGGACGGTGGAGGTGTTTGATTTGGAGTTAATGATGAACAAGGATATTGAAGAGGAAATGGTGAGGTTGTTGCAGGTATGAGTGTGTATGTAAGAGAGAGAGAGAGAGAGAGAGAGAGAGACCTATTGGATATTAAATTTAATTAGTTTTTGCTTTTAAAAAAAAATAAAATAAAAGAAAACCTCATAAAAGGTCCCTGGATAGTTAAATGACGGAAATACCCTTCATTTAACGGTAGAAAACTAACGGAGTTAGCAAAAAGGACCAAACATCAAAAGTTTTGAAAACACAGAGACCATCTATGCGATTTTTAAACCACGGGGACTAAACTTCAGATTTTGGGTAACCACAGGGACCATTTATGATGTTTTTTCTTTTATTTTTATAATAATTTTAAGGAAATAGGTCCACCCCACACCCTACTCCTTTATCCATTTCCCCATGTTAGGCCAACTTTAACCTTAACATTAAAAAAAACACTAAACTTATGTAATTCTAACTCTAAATATTTTTCCCTTCCAACCACACACTAAAAGCTCCCGCTAAAACATATATTTAATATTTTTATCAATAAAATAACAATTTCATTTTTATTTAATTATGAAATATTTGTTACTTTTGTTTTTCTACAAACCCACTTGATCTCCTAGTTTCTTGAAACTATAGACTACATCCATGGTTCTCTTGAAACTATCAAACTCTACATTTTAATTGTTTCACCTTTTCAATTCTCATTCCACACTTCATCATGTTCACCTCAATAACCAATATGTTTCTTGAAATCCATTTTGAACTCCATATTTTCAAACGAACAGTAGGTATAGGAGGCAAAAAAACAATCGGGACAATAAGAAAACTGAAAGAACTAGTAGTTAGGGTCGCCTAATATAAAAAGAAAGATGGACACGATGAAGGAGGCAAGGAAACACACACGCCATCTTCTTAATTTCCCCATTCATGTTGATAGAACGGATCGAAAACGAAGAGTGGAAGTCTTGAAACCATTCTTTTTTGTTTTTAAATGAGTTATTTATGTATAAAATATATATTATATTAAATATTACATTTGGCGGTTGTGAATAGTATCTCACCATTTTTGTGTGTTACTGTGCAATCTCACCATTTTTGTGTTGAAGATACTGGTCGGTTGGACTATTTTTGGCCGGCAAAACACATATTTGTCGGTCCGTTGGAGATGGTCTTACCCTTACCCCCAAGTTCTCTTCTTGGAAAACTTCTATTAACAACCTAAAAGTCCCGAAAGTCCACTGACATCCTATTTGGGCAAGGAAGACCAATCTGCAAAAAAACATAAACAAAATTTGGATGAGGAATAAATACATATTGTTGGTGACTTAGTGTCACCATACCATTTTAGTATAACGAAATTTACAAGATTACCAATGGAGTTCAAGTCTTGATTTTAGACTAGGGATAGAGCAGTTAGTACCATATCCCGATCTCGTACCTGAACCTATACAAAACTGTGCCAAATTTAAACATATGGGATGGTACTCAGTACTCTAGAATCACGAAATACAGGATTCGGTATTGTTGGTACCGGTGCTAGTACTGAAAACCGGTACTGATATCGGTAATGTTAATTCAGTTCGGTACTTGGGATTAAATTTCGATCAAATTTAGTTTTCAAAAAATGCTTCAAGTGAAAATGAGGAAAAAAAACGACGTAGAGATGTTAGAATCGGATGCCAAGCAATGCTTCGAATTACAAAAAAAAAAAAAAAAAAAAAAAAAAAAAACGAGAAATGGTTGGTGGACTCGCTTAATGACACACACAATCACAACTTGAGCATGACACCAACGAAGGTGATGAAGCATCGATCTCATAGCAAGTTCCACCGTTCAATGGAATGTAAATCTCTTACGGTGGAACTCAGACAAGCAGGGTTGAAACCTAGTCAAATTAAAAAGGCTATAAAAAACAAAAGTATGATGCTAATATGGGATAAAAACGAAAGTATGATGTTAATATGGGATAAAAACGAAAGTGTGATGCTATTATGTGTTAAAAATGAACTTAGGATTTTGTTATGGGTTAATAGTGAAAGTTGGATGTTGTTATTGGTTAAAACTGAAAGTTGGAGTTGTTATGTGTTAAAAATGAAAGTAGTATGGTATTATGTGTTAAAAATGAATTTAGGATTTTGTTATGGGTTAATAGTGAAAGTTGGATGTTGTTACCGGTTGGAAATGACAAGTATGTGCTTAAAAGTGCTAATTTTATAAAAAATAATAAGTACAATGCTATTTTGGATAAAAAAAAATGAAAAATGGATTGCTATTTCTGCTCATAAATCTAAGTAAGTCGTTGGTTATGTTGCAAATGACAAGTATGGTCATACATCTATTAAAAGTATAAGTACATTGTTATTTTGGATAAATATTAAAAGTGGCTTGCTATTTCAGCTCGATCCACACAAAAAAAATTGTTGTACTATACACTTTCTATCAACATATACATTGTTTAGTTACTATACAACCCAAACTTATTCTAGAGTTCCTGCAACTTTTCAAACTTTCCTCAAGGCATTACCAATTCACTCCTGAAAAAGATGACCATTTTACCCTCACATGTTCATATAAGCCTTACTACATAAAACAACTTCAAGAAATTAGTACCAAATGTTAAGTGTTCATAACTGAAAACATGTTCAAACCTCATACAAAACAGGCAAAAAATTAGTACCAAATGGTAAGTGTTCATAACCCATAACCTTAAAAATATAAAAAAAAGTTTGGATCACTTAGATTACTAATGTTCTTACCTGATGGGAGCCTATACTATCCAAAGCTAAAATTATAATGCACCAACTTGATTTAAGATATGTGAATTAACCAGTAAAATTCTGAAGCTTAAAGCAGTCTCTATCAGTATGCAAGAGAAAAAAACAAAACATGAAAAATAACAATAAATTTGTATTTTATGTGGTAAAGACTTCATTTAATTTCAATTCTGATAACCACATACAAAAACGCTTCCTGAAATGCATGATATCAAGTTTAACGAAGAAAAACAAAGTATATATATATATATATATATATATATATATATATATATATATATATCCAACAAACCAAAAATGAGGTTACAGAATTTTTACACAAGTTTTGAGTTACAAAGTGTCATAGATCTTGTAATTCACATAAAACCAATTATATTTTTGAAATGGTACATACGATCTACAGTTATGCAGCTACTCTACTTTAGTCTGATCCTGGGTAACACCGGTTGATGTTGTTTCTTCTGAGACTAGCTGCCCAACCTTCACATACTTCTCCTCAAACTTAGCTTCCCAATCTTCCAGAACTTCAAGCTCAGATGCACTCAGACCCTCAATGTTCCCAGTAAGATCAGATGCCTCAAATGACATGAGAGCTAAAGCTCGGCTAGCATCCCTACCAGCAAACAACGCGTATGGTCCTCCAGGACCATAGAACATCCTGCAACATTAATTTGATTAAAATATCAATCTTTCTTCTTGTTATCTTAAATCAACGAAAAAGATGAAGAGAGGTTGTAGAAGATCTGAAGAAGATAAAAATATCCCTAATAAGCCCTGTTGTTAATAAAGATAATGATGACTTCGAAGCTAAATCACATTTCGGAAAATCCCCAATGTTTTCCTGTTTACTAATTACGAAGTTATTACCTATTTGGTTAGCATCACTATTGCAAAATTATTGATGCTAGGATTCATTCCGATCTATTGCCCCGCAATAAAACATTTTATCCAAGTAAGTGAACCGAATCAAACTTAAAATTCTATGGTATATGACTATATGAGTACAAATTTGTAACCTAAAAACCTGAGGAAAGGAGGAGTAAAACATATAGAATTGCGTTAGGAAGGTTCGTTGTCACCTGGAGCGAGAAACATCGTAGATCTTTCCTTTAATGGCCATCAATAAGGGTTTACTAGGATCAGAACCGTTGTAAGGTCTCAATTCGTCCTCCGTGATGTTTCCTACTTGGACTGGTTCACGCTGTACGTATTCCTGTTCACGTTTAACAGCCATGTAGTCATCCGCCGCCACAAACATGCCGGAGACAACTTTATACACCACCAACATCATCGCCGATATGGTGAAAAACGCCGCCGGTGATAGTCCAGTGTACTGGGTGATGGCATCCGTTACCATTGTATATATCGCCATACGATTTGCACTAGAGACAATACTTTGATTTTTGTTGTAAAAGCCCTTTCGGCTAATCTACCTAGTGATACAAAATATAACAACAAATCACAGACCTGCCAACTCCACGTAACTCTCTTGAAGATGTCACCTATGACAATATCCGATTTTATTGACATAACAAAGCTTATTTTATTTTCCATATTAACAGAAATAATTGAGTAAATTATACTTTTGATCCTCAGATTAGAATTTTTCAGTTTTGTTTCTAAAAAGTAAAAACTGTTATATTTACGCTTTGCTTCAAATTTTGGTATTTTAATAATGATTTTGTTATGTATGATAAGTAAAATGGCAATAAAACATTACATAATTTTAATGAGTATTTGTTATATTTTATTTTAATCATTAATAATTTATGTTTGGGCTCCACCATTTTCCATCCCACACTGCCCATCCTCTTCCCTCACCTTGTCATTCTCTGTCTCTGAGTTGTTGACATATAAACCATTATTAATATTTTAACATGCTATGATTTGAACTGTAAACAACTTTTGTAGATTTATACACACAAATCACTAGAATCTGATCGCAGTGAAAAATCTGATTAAAGTATACTAGTATAATAAACAAACCAATACAAGTATATAGCCGTTACGTAAAACATGAAAAAAAAATCCCTTAAATGTCCGAGCTTTTAGGCTCGAGGGTAGCCCAGAAAAATCTCGTGGGCCTTAATGGGTTAGTTTATGGTTGACTAGAATTTGACATGGGCAGGGCTCTTGGGCATGGCAGACCAGGTCGACTAAGATGCCCACTTGTACACCTCGAAGACTCTCTTTTATCATAACTAGACGTAATCTTGCGCGTTGCACATTAATGCAATTATACAGTTGAAATAGTTGTTAGTATATGTTTAAATCAACAATGAAGCTATGCTTATAGTCGAAATCGAAAATAACTATTTATACAAAGTTGTTTAATGTGTAATTTTTACATTCCTGAAGTATAATATAAACAAAAATTATAATTGAATCCGACGAGTTTCGATTGTATTAAAACAACTGATTATATCATTATAAACAATTCATAGAAACATATATTTCTCAACGAGAATGACCAAAAATTAGTTTAACTTATTTTTAAAGTAATTATATTTTGTATAGTAAGTCTAATCTTATTTGAAGAATGATGTATTATATTTATGTTACAGTAAAGATCATAACATTACTTACTTTTAGAGAGGAGATGTATATATATTTTTTCTAAATGCATCATATATTTATGTGAGATTGTTATAAAAGCTTACATGAGGGTGTAGATAAAAATCATATTGTCACTATAGTATATCCAGATTTATGGGCAAGCTTTGTGTATTGAAGTTATAAAAGAAAAATGTATTAAATTGTTCATATCATACAATATAGTAATGAAAATCAAACAAAAATGTAAAACAACCAAAAAACACAATCAAAACAAACCGATGATTTTGTTGCCTTCTTGTTGAGTTGGTTTATACTTCTTTCAATAAGGACCAATTTCATTCATGTGGGGATTGTTGGAAAATTAGTTTTATTAACATCCAAAAAAATGGGTTTTTTCGATGTCTGAGCACGAATTCCGAACTCTAAATGTAACCAAATGGACAAATGATTATATGTTTGTGTTCTCATTTGGGATACATTCGTTTTGATATAACACACATCCAAAATGGATTAATAATGAATGAGAAATTACTTGGTAAAGTGAGGTAGTTGAAAGAGGTTAGCAAATGAGTTAATTGGGTTTTGTTTCATCACACATAGGTGGGAGAAAGATAAAAAGATGTATATATAACTACAATGGTTTTAACCCTTGTAAGACTTATAGAATCAAATGCTCTCTCTTGCATGCACACACAAGGAGGGTGCAAACGTGAGCCGATTTTACTTCGGTTCACTGAACTTGTGTGCAAACACGCGTCCTGCGGGTACAAATGCACCACTGGTCAACCAAAAAATCAAAGGATCTTTTTGCAGTTATTTTCTTTTTGTTTAACAGTGACAAACCCGAATTAAAGGCTATTAATAATAGATTTCAGTTTTGATCTATGGATTAATTATTCCCTTTAGTTGACTGTTATGTTTTGATGTTTAATAACACCAATTACTATTTATAGTATATATAGAAAATATCCTTGACTGTTTAGATTACACCGAATGAATCAAAATCAATCTTCTCTTTCTCTCTTATGTTTTCTATTCTTCTTCCATCTCCTGCTGCAACTAATGTATACACCGACCAAGTGAGGGTTCATACAATCTAGAATAATTATTTTCTACTGTTGTATCATGGGTAGGGCCGTAGGGGTGAGCATTTGGACCGAACCGGACCGGACCGGACCAGACCGACTCTTGGACCGGACCGGTTATGGAGAATATTGTGGACCGTGGACCGGACCGGATGAGTCGTGTCCGTGTCCGTGTTCGGGTCCAGGTCCGGGTTTTCCGGTTCTTGGACCTGTTTGGACCGGTACAACTTTAATTGCATAGAGTACAGGTCGTTAAAATAAGTTTTTGGGTTTGATAGAAATCGTTAAAACGAATATGTTATTGGGTTGATACGATACAACTTGTAAAAATGATTACGTTTCCGTTTCATGCATAACTAATCTACCTTGATGTTGTAATATTATAACTTGCAAAATTAATTTTCCAAATAAAAGCAACTAACATATAAATCAAGTTCACCAAGATCCCTTTCATATGATTTATATGTCAAAGATATACAAAATTCAGAATTATAGTCTAAAATAATAGTTAAAAAGTTGAAATATTTCAACTTTGATAGCTCAACTTTAAAGGATTCTAACTCACTTAATATAATACCAAAATCAATAAAATTATAGTCTAAATCCATCTACAAACTGTAAACTAAATGTTGTAAAAAACCGCTGGTCAATCCGACTTAAAAATAATGAGTTATGGTTGTTTAAAAATTTTCATAGATTACAAAATTTTAAAAATCTGGACAAATTACACGAATGGTCCCTATGGTTTGGTGTTTGTTACGCGCCTAGTCCCTAACTCCATTTTTTAACCCTGCCAATCCTTAATAGTTTGGTTTCGTGCACGCCTGGTCCCTCATCTAACCTTCCGTTTGATTTTGGAGTTAAAACCCCACGTGCCTTGCACGTTGAGGGTTATTTCCGTCATTTTACTTATTCACCCTTCAAAAACCCTAGATCGGTGCATCCCCCTTTTCTTCCTCTACGTTTGTTCTCTCATTTCATCTCTCGTTTCTTTAATGGACAAAAAATCAACAATGGTGAAATGTAATTGCGGGCAACCAAGTGTTATACTGACATCATGGACCGACGACAACCCCGGAAGAAAGTTTTATGGCTGCACAAAGAAGGTAAGGTCATTTTGATTCTAACTCAAGCTTTTGTGTGACAATGACTGTAAATCTGTTGGATTTGAACTTGACAGGGACCTAAATGTAAGTTTATTGGATGGGTTGATGATGAAGGATGTGGACGATGTACTAGGATAATTCCAGGGCTGTTGAAGGCTAAGAACAAAGTTGAAGCTGAGAATCGGCTGCTGAAGATAATCATTATTTTAAGTTGGATGTTCATAGGAATCATTATTTACAAGTTGTAGTGCTTAAGAAGATCCAACTAGTATGCTATGTGGGATGTTTATGTCTTTTTTGAACTTATTTTGACTTCTATGATCCATGTAGTTGGTTGTTGTATGTGATTTGAAGTGTTTCTGGAATGTATTTTGATTAAGTATTTGGGAATTTGATAATATTTTGGTTAAGTGTTTGATTAAGTGTTTCTGGAACTTATTTTGACTTCTATGATCCATGTATTTTGATTAAGTGTTTCTGGAACTTATATGGAAAAGTGTTTGATTAAGTGTTTCTGGAACTTATATGGAAAAGTAAACACTAACAATTGACAAAAACAACCAATAACATATGCTTTCAATTGACATAAACAACCAATAACACAAGTGGGATTTGATAAAGGGTAATTTAGTTTCCATACTTTCCATAACATAGTTTCATACATCAACAAAATGATTAACCAAAAGAAACACAATTTACCCAAAAGTATTAACTATAAGGACACAGTTTTACCAAAAGGACACAGTTTAACCAAAAGAACTGATTAACCAACAAAACATACTTTCACTAATGGATCAAGTCCCTTTCCCTCAACCAGCTTTTCCTTTTCCCTTACCAGAACCACCAGGACCACCAGAACCACTAGGAGCACTAGATCTTTGTCCCTTACAACTCCTTGCATTATGACCAATGTTGTTGCACTTTGAACAAGTGACCGACTGAAGGACTCTTGATGCACTATTACCCTTCACCATGTCATCAATTTCATAAGCTGATTTTCTGCGTTTCTTCTTTGGTCTACCTATTGTGACACGATGTTTAGGAGGAACCAAAGTTGTTGGACACACAGACTTTTCCCACATGCTTCTCCCATTAATGGGCTCAATTTTGAATGAGTACATATGTTTCCAAGTCTTTAGCCAATATACCTCATGCACCCAAGTTTCTGGTATTCCGACATCCTTACTATTCTTCCTCATCTCCCATATAGTAGCAACAACATGTTTGCATGGCATCCCAGTGAGTTCCCATTTCCTGCAGGAGCATGTTTGTTGAACCACATCCACCGCGCACTGGTCCATCCAAGGGCCACTTACCTGATACTTACCATTTCCACAAAAAACAGATCTATAATCTTCTGTCTTTTTTTTTATATTTTCCAAAGTCTGCATAGTTGTGGGTTGGGGACATTAAATAGGTGTGCAAAGTAGTTTTGCCATGCTCTATATATATACATCAATTAACTTATGCTTAGCCACAAAACTCCCCAAATAAGGAACATCTTCATCACTAGCTAAAGCGAATAACCCAAAATCTAAATCGCAAAAAGGCCTTTGAAAGTGATAGTAAAGTGGTTTACCTACTGAAGCATACCCTAGGTCTTCCATAATCTCATCAATGTCATGAACGGAAAAGATATCAATGTCCATTAAATCAACAAATGTTTGCTTCCCACGAATATACTTCCTTCCAGGAAAGCTTGTAAACTCACCTCCATGGTGCATTCTTATTGAAAACACTGTCGGATGTCCAGCTGTAGAGGAGAGAAAATCGTTTTTAGCTAACAAAATTTAACCTTTAACAGTCAATATCATTGAAACGAAAGTCAATCAAACATACCATAACTTTGATCAACGTCGATTTCAGCCATTTCACCACGAATGCGCCAAGAACCCATTGCAGTTCTTCGTTATTGCAGCCGTCGCTCCTAGGGTTTTCACGTAAGGATTTTGCACATAGTTGTGTGTTTTTTTTTTGGTATATGATTGTGTTGTAAAATGTAGAGTATGATCGTTTAATTGAACGCATCGATTTCTTAAACTGGCGGTAGGATGAATAAGTAAAATGACGGAAATAACCCTCAACGTGCAAGGCACGTGGGGTTTTAACTCCAAAATCAAACGGAAGGTTAGATGAGGGACCAAGCGTGCACGAAACCAAACTATTAAGGATTGGCAGGGTTAAAAAATGGAGTTAGGGACTAGGCGCGTAACAAACACCAAACCATAGGGACCATTCGTGTAATTTGTCCTAAAAATCTTGCTGAAAAGCTGAAAATTTTCAGCTTTGATAGCTCAACTTTGAAACACTGTAACTCATTGAATATAATACCAAAATCAACAAAATTATAGTCTAAATTCATCTACAAACTGTAAATTAAACGTTGAAAAAAAACCGGGTGTCAATCCGACTTAAAACGAATGAGTTATGGTTGTTTAAAAATTTTCATAGATTACAAAATTTTAAAAATGTTGCTGAAAAGCTGAAAATTTTCAGCTTTGATAGCTTAACTTTGAAAGACTGTAACTCATTGAATATAATACCAAAATCAACAAAATTATAGTCTAAAATCATCTACAAACTGTAAATTAAACGTTGGAAAAAACCGCGTGTTAATACGACTTAAAACGAATGAGTTAGGGTTGTTTAAAAAATTTCACAGATTATAATTTTTTTTTAAATCGGGTCCAACCGGTTTTAAACCCTGTAAAAACCGGACCGGACCCGGAAAAAAACCGGACCGATTTTGATGGATTCCTAGAACCGAGAACCGGACCGGTGGTCCAAAAAAACGGTCCGGTCCGGTCCACCGATCCAAATGCTCACCCCTAATCCTGGGAAACAAACAACCATATAAGGCAAATTTGTTTTAAGGAAACTGTATTAAACACATGCCTTAGTAATCAAGTTTTTGTTCTTGTTCTTTCGTGCAATTTTGGGTTATATTTGTGCGAAATGAGCAATTGGTAAAATGTTTTAACATCCATTTGAAGTAGATTTCTTCTTCTAAATCCTTGTTTAGAAAGGTTGTTTTAACATTCATTTGATGTACTTCAAGATTTCTTATAGAAACGATTGCAAGTACCAATATAATGGATGTAATACATGTGACAGTTTCCTTGAAACTTTGAAACATCCCAAAATTTTCAATAAAATTTTAACTTTTCAAATCAACCCTTTAACAAAAGAAGTGTTTACAAAAGCATTGTTTCCAAGACATTATTTAAAATTCATAATCGCTTTCCACATAGTGTTCAGAACATTCACATTATCAGAGTTTTCCAGGAAATCATAAGTCCAAAATGCGATGATGTGTACGGTCACGCCTTCGCCCTGACAAGATCCGTTGAAGTACCTGAAACCATAAACCAAAATTATAAGCATGAAGCTTAGTGAGTTCCCCTAAAATACCGCCACAACACATAATCATAACAACAAACAACGTACATACAGATCCTTTAGCATGTCTGGACCGCTCACAGAACTTTCGGTATATCTGGACCGCCTCACCGGGCCTTCAGCCTGTCTGGACCGTTCCCCGGGCCTTCGGCCTGACTGGTACGCCCTACTGGCTTTCAATCTATCTGGGACTCCCTGGGTCTGTTGGCCTTCAGTACTAAGCAGGCCCGCCTCAACCCAATCACATATACACAACCATGTCGTCATACACATAACAGATAAGCAGGCATATAGCATACCGATATAAATATTGCAGGGTTTGTTGACTGGCAGCATAAAGCAATACAGTCTCAACCCAACCACACTACTCATGCACACGCGACCAATAACATATAGCCAAAACAGATAACAGGAAGATCTAACAGATCACCAGGCATAACATCATCCTATCTACCAGGATACTGACCTAACAGATCACTACAATATGGCAACACCTTATCTACCAGGATACCGATCTAACAGTTCACTACAGCATACAAGCATATGATAAACCAGGATAACAATCCAAAAGGGTCAGCATTGGTGCCTTCGACCCGTAAATACAGTGAGGAAAACTCACCTCGAATGCAGAAGCTCCCCGAAGGAAAATCCCTGGTCGCCGCCTTGCCGGCTTCCCGAGCTATCAATACCAACAACACACCCAATTGGAAATTGGGTTCCATGATATAATCCATAATCCTTACTTGGGGTAGAATGACCATTTTACCCTTGACCCAACATGAACCAAAACTGAGGCCCAAAACCAAAAGATCTACAAAGGCCCGCTAATGGCCCAATTTTCCGAATTGGCCCCAACCCCATATGGGTCTTATCCTAAGCCCATATTATCCTTAAATACAAATCAGGTTACCACAAACACCCCTTAGGACAAACTTGGTCAAAGATATAAGTCAAAAGTCAAAGTCAACGGCCCAAGTTGACCCAACTTGCCGAGTTGCCCTTCAACTCGTCGAGTTTCCTTCATCAGACTGAAAAATCGAGAAGAACCGATCTAACTCGCCGAGTTCATCAGGAACCAAACATCTTAATCCATTAAGCCAACATAATCGAAACTAACAGCTTCCCCACCCAGATCTTAACTGAAATAGTGTCTAGAAGGGTAATTTTACCCCTAGGGACCATCCAAGTGGGCTCAAAACCCAAACCCTAGGCTTAAAAGGTTAAGGGCTTAATCAACAATCACTTAATCACCAAGACAAGGCCCCAAAATACAGATCTGGTCCTTTAAGGCTGCATGGTCACATAAAGCTTCCAACTCTACACTCATACATGGCTAGGGGAGGCTCAAAAGCTCATAAGGGACCAAAAGAAGAGCTTAATAGATGCATGAAGCCCTTGAGACCATAAAGTTAGCACCTTTATGCCAAAAGAACTCATGAAGATCATAGATCTGAAAGAATAAACACTTAGGACTTCTACTTCCCCAACAATCACCCATCCATGGCTAAAAGCATGCAACTGAACCAAAGAAGAGATCTAAGCAAATATTAAGCAAGGTTAGAACTTTATACCTAAACACACCCACTTAAGGTGTTTAAATATGGTGCAAAACCCAAAAATTAGGGTTTCTCAAACAGCGTCCAACTCGTCGAGTTCCCTTCAACAAGTCGACGAGTTGGTCCTTAAAAACATGCGCCCCAAAAGCTTCCAACACGTCGAGTTTATGCCATAAACTCGACGAGTTGGTCCCTAAAAAGGGAATTTATTTCCATAAATACCTTCTAGATTCCGGATGTTACAAACTTCATCTTGAAAGTTCCACTTCTGGCTCCCAAGTTTCCACCCTTATTTTTCTTTTGGAATTTACCCTTTGCAGACTTGTTCTTCCCAAAACTTTGACCATGCTCTGTCACATTAGCTTTTTCAGAGGTAGGGTCGTAGGTACTCTTTTGAGCTACCTAATTGTCCTCTCCGATTCGAAGGCGAACAGTTAGGTCCTCAATGGACATCTCATTTCTCTTATGTTTCAATTAATTCTCGAAATCAACCCAATTAGGGGGTAGCTTCTCAATCATGTAAGCAACAGAAAAAATGCTCTTAAACCCCATACCCCCGACATTCATGTAATGTAGGAGGACTTGTAGTTCTTGGACTTAGGAAATAACAGTTATCCCATCTACCACTTTATATGTAGCGACCCAAAAATTTCAAAGAAATTTTCGTTTTTAATTAATAAAACACACTTGCATAATCCATGAAATCCCAGCACAACAGTTTTCAAATCAGTATTCATTACAACTTATTTAATTCATCAGAGTGTCCCCAAAAACATATCAGTAAAAGTGAGATAGAGTGCACGCCGCGCCATCACGCCTTGCCCTTGCCCTTGGGCTCAGATGTACCTGAAACAATTCCACAAACTGTAAGCGAATGCTTAGTGAGTTCCCCAGAGCATACCACACATACAATCCAATTATCACATATCATGTTAGCTCTAAGGCTGCATACACCACATAAGTCATGCATACAACTGATAAGGATGTCGTGGGCTCGTCCCCAAGGTCTTACTCCTGGATTCCATGGGCTCTCCGCATGGTCTTACACCTAAGTGTCATGGGCTCTCCCATGGTCTTTGATAGGAAAGCCATGGGCTCTCCACATGGTCTTACATCCGAGTGCCATGGGCTCTCCCATGGTCTTCCATACAACATATCACATATATCAAAGCATATTTCCTAGTTCATATCAACTATCATCTGACATAACACAACCTCATTTAGAATACTACACATCATAAAATAGGCCGGCCTTGGTGCCTTAGACCCATTAGTATGGTGAGGAGACTCACCTCAGTCTGCCGAATACAAAGTGTTCTCCTAACAGTCCGTAACCTCCCGCGCTGAATAATAATTTTAAACAATGTTAGGACTTTAACTAGTCAAAGGAAACCCAAACTCCAAACCCTTCCCAAAGGCCCAATTATCCATCCCTTGCTAATGGGCCCAAAGTCCAAGTCCAAAATCCCTAATGGGCCTCTTGACCCAGTAAGGCCCAATCAATATATCCATGGCCCATAATAGATGATATGACTCATAATTCTCAGAATACCCCCATGCCCAATAATCAAATGAGGCCCAAATAGCTCAAGGCCCAAAACAGATTCGACCCAACTGTGGTGCGTACGCTTAGCGTACCATCCTGGTACGCGCAGCGTACTTGGGTTCTAGGACTTACGCGCAGCGTACGCTGGGGTACGCCCAACGTACTAACCGATTAAGCACTTTTTCCATTAAGTGCTTAATACTCGATTCTTTTACGTCCAGAAGTCAGATCCAACCCTATTAAGACGACCTAAGGCATAAAGTTGGCAACTTTATGCCTTTATACGTCTTAAATGCTCCCAACACCCTCATTAAGACATTTTCAAAGCTCTTAGCCCATGCATGAGGTCAAAATACCCATCAAGATTCCATCTTTATGTTGAAAAAGGACTAAGGGACCTCAGATCTGTCATTTCCATCCTCTGGAGTTGCTTAACTCACCAATGGAGGTCCAAAATCAACCAAAAGGGACAAAGATGAAAACCCTAGCTAGATCTAAAGATTAAAGAAGAAAGATCCAAGATTTTTACCTCCAGTAGCTTTGCAAGATGACTAAAATGTAGGTTCTTGAAGCACCAACTTGTTCCAAGCTTGCTTGACCACCTCTTCTTCTTGGAATGAACACTAGAAGGCCACAAATGCACTCTTTAAAGCTCAAAATGGTCTCACGAGTTTCTCTGGAGTGTAAGGACGTTCTAAGGCTGTGGAGGCTCTCTAGGGTTAAGTCCAAGGGAATTAAGGCCGCTTAAATAGGCCTTATGTCCGAGAATTAAGGTTTTGGATCCCTGGCGCGTACGCCCAGCGTACTTCTGGTACGCCCAGCTCCTCCGCGTCCAACCCTGCATAGTACGCTAAGCGTACACTCATGTACGCCCAGCGTACTTAAGGGGCCAATTATGCTAAAATGTCAATTCTTGAGGGTTTCAAGTCATACTAGATTTAGGGTGTTACATTATAGTCTAGAAACCGAGCAACCACAAACTTCTTGGTCCCGATATCTTTAGTTTTGTACTTTTTGTCCATTGAGACTTATAGTTCTTTGACCGTTTTTGTTACACAATAGACATTATACAATGAATCAACAAGACCATTAAGAACATTATTCATACACAAGAAATCTGAATGTTTCCAAGCTTCAATAGCACTTAAAGCTTGCACATCTCTTTCTCCTTTGGGTATCCTCGGAGCTTCTTCAATTAAGAATCTACTGAGATTCAGTGTGTTAAGATAGAAGAGCATCTTTTGCTGCCACCTCTTAAAGTGCAATACATAAAACTTTTCCAGTTTCTCTGCATAATTGACTGGCATGGTCATCAGTGGAGCATCTTGAGCATTAGGAGTATTATTAGGTTTTGGTTGTTGGGAACTTTCAACAATTATGCTTCAAAGAGAAACAACAATTTAGTTATACTAATATAAAACAATTTAAAGATTAGTGCACACTAACAATAACTAAAATTGTTAAGGGAGTGTTTTTTTCCGGAAAATATGAAGATGCAATGAATCTAAAAGCTATTTTAGAAAACAATTTCTAAAAACAGTAATAGATTGGAGATGAGTAAACATAAATTGATTAATAGTTAATCTATTCTAAACAAAAAGGCAAAAAGTGTTTTAGAAAACAATGTTTGAAATCAGATTTTGCAAGTGTGAGGGGAAAAATTACGTTTTCCGATAAATAATACTTTAAAAATTTTATTTTTTAAGCCTTTTTGAAAGAGAAAATAATAAAAGGTATATATATATATATATATATATATATATATATATATATATATATATAGAGAGAGAGAGAGAGAGAGAGAGAGAGAGAAGGGTTATATGGAAAAACAAAAAATCCTAAAAATCATAAAACCGCATAAAAGAAATACCAAGATATCACAAAACTTTTTTTTTGACTTTACACATCAAAAAATCGCAGCTTTTTTTAAAACTTCGCTGAAAAAAAAATCAAATTTTTTTTTCAAAATTTTTTTTCAGCGATTTTGTGTTAAAAGGTGCGATTTTTGCAAAAAAAAATTCAAAAAAAAGCTTTGTGATCTCTAAGTATTTTTTTTATGTATTTTTATGATTTTAAGGTTTTTTTTAGGGTTTTTTGTTTTCCATAGAACTTAAACATATATATATATATATATATATATATATATATATATATATATATATTAAAGAAGAGCCATTCTTAGGAATAGTGAACTTGGCTGTTTTTTGGCAGATTTCGTCCTCCATTTATGTCTGCTTTTACAATCCGGGCCTGTTTCTGTTAGGGGTCATATTTTGTTATTTTTTTATTATGTAGCCACGTGTTGTTGTTTCGGCTTTCTTTCACCGTTTTGTCTACCAATAAGGATTCGATTTCTGTTACTCTACCCTCCCGATCCTTCCACCACCGCTCATCGATCCACCGTCTTACTCTTATCTACCGGCTCTTTCCACACTGCTTATCTTCTCGATTGTTCCTGTTTTTTTTTTCTTCTTCACTCCCCGCTCTTCCTCATCCGTTCTCTGTTGATATCGCCACCGCCAAGGATTCACCGAATCCACCTCTTCATCCCTTATTTCTATTGATTTATTCATTTCTATTCCTCTGTCAATGTCGAGAATTTGGTCGACGTTTTGTTTGATTTCTTTTCGTATCAAACTGCCTCCTGATCAGTCCGCTCCCTTCTTGCAATAACTCTTCTGCTTCTTTTTCCCTCCACCCGTAATCGACATCTCAGTCGCAATAGTCGATCCCTGTTGCTCAATCACGTAATTTTTATTCAGCTTCTGAGTTTATAGCACCAAATAAGGTATTTTCTTTTTTAAAATTTATCTTAGGTTGATTATTTCATACGTTTCTAATTCTGATTTTCCCAAAATCTTTATCGTTCTGATTCACAAAATCTGGTGCTTTTTAAATACTTCATTTTTCTAATTGTTCTCCATTGTTATCTTCTTTATTCAGGTATCATGTTTATTGTGGGAATTTCGAAGAAAGTAGAGCGACAAGGATAACCCCATAAATTGTCAGTTCTCGATTCCAGTCAGGTGATATTTTTAAATGGTTCGATATTTCTCTAAATTCCCAGTTCTCGGTTTTACGTTTGAAGATATAGAAGGATATGAATTGAAAATATTCCGATTTGCACACCACCTGTTTGTTAATATGTCTCAGTGAACTTCAGTTACTTATTCCAAAATCGGTTCTTTTCTATTTAATGAGTCATTTTCAATTTGCGGAAATCAACTACAAAAACTCTTGCAACTTATCTTACTCTTATTCTTTATCTCTCGATTAACATAAAGTGATGAATCTATTTTTTTTTGTTTCTTACTTGAAAAAATCTGTGTCAACATGTGTATGCATGTTTTCCATCCACTAAACCAAGAGAGACTAAGAAACCAAAAGCCAACATACAATCTTTCACAGCTATGCACTATGTTTGATGGGTACTAGATGGACTCATAGACAGGATAATTAGTGTAACGACGTAAATTTTAAAACAATTTTTCATTTTTCAATCATAATAAGACTCATATAATATTCTCAAAATCTCATGTATCAAATGTCATCATAATAAAACATATCCCAGAATCTCAAAACATAATCCTCTGCCAGTGTGTACAAATCATGCCGGCGCCTTCCCGCGATCCTCGCTGGTACCTGAAACACATATCACATAACACGGTAAGCATAAATGCTTAGTGAGTTCCCCAAAATACCACATACAACACATAAGCCACTCGAGGCTATAACTCGGTATGACCCTCCAATCAATATGTCTCAGCGGGACCCTCTGGTCCCATAGCTCGTTGGACCCTCAAGTCCGGTCTAGCTCGTTGGACCCTCTGGTCCGGTCTAAATCGTTGGACCCTCTGGTCCGGTCTAAATCGTAGGACCCTCCGGTCCGGTCTATATAACACATAGCATACATATATCACAATGCACATAAACTCAACATACACATAACACATAAGACCCTACGGCCTGCACATAGTTACCACTCTAGGTAATGTATAGTGAGAAGACTCACCTCGGGTAATCTCGGAAAGTCTCGAACTCGAATATTTGATCTAGCCTCCGCCTAATCACATAAAGTAATTATCTATAATTAATACAGCTCTCAAAGGCTAGACTAGTCCCTCCCTATATTCTCTCAGAAGGGAAAAAGACCATTTTACCCCTCCAATGGTCCAATGTCCAAATGTTGACCAAACCCTAAAAGTCAACCACAGTCAACAGTCCAACTTTGACCAGACTCGTCGAGTGCACTCGGGTGACTAGGCGAGTCCATGCGTGTCCTCTGAATCCTCCTAAGGCCTCACTCGACTCGTCGAGTTAACCTTTCTCTCGATGGGTTACCACTGATCACGAATCGTGGTGCAACATGATCCGACTCGTCGAGTCCGCTCATGGACTCGGCGAGTTTCTTCCATGAAAATGCTCAAACGACCTTCTTAGGTCAGATCTGTTTCTCTAACCTATAGATCTGACCTTCTAACACCCAAAAGTCATGTAAAGGTCTGAACTTTATGTTCATGCATCGCACATATAGCTCTATTTGAAGAAATAGCTCTAAAAATGGAGTCCTAGGCTCAATACTCTCATGTAACATCATAAATCTTGGTTGTTGGGACACTCTGGACCTCTCAAGGTCCAGATCTAAAGTCTATTCCTCAATGGGACTTCACATGCTCCATAATCCAACTGAAGAAAGGGTAAAGAAACCCTAGATTCCATAAATCTACTATATACACGAAAATAGGCATGGATTCATACCTCAAACAGAAGCCCTTGATGAAATAGAAGAAGTTTTGAGCCCCCTCTAAGCAGCCTAGCTTGAATCTTCCTTCCTTCCTTGCAAGAATGCACTAAGGTGGTGAAATTAGCCCTCTCTCTCTCTCTCTCTAAGCTCTCTGGCTCGCTAGGGTTTTCTCCAGGTTATGAGTGGCCGCAAATGAAGGCCATAAGGACCCTTAAATAGGGCACAGGCCCAAAGATTTAGGGTTTCTGACCACAACGCGGACTCGTCGAGTCGACTCACCGACTCGTCGAGTCCATTCATTAATCCTACTCAGCAGTCGCGATCCTACTCGAAGAGTCTAGGCGTCAACTCGTCGAGTACCTCTCCTTGACTCAAAAATAAATACTCAATTTATGATAATCCGGATGTTACAATTAGATTTTTAACTCCAGATACGAACTTTTCACATGATTTAAACAAGCATATCAGGGTATCCATGACCCAGTTGTACCAGAGTTAGTATTTTTTACATTGATATAGAAATTGCAATATTGTTTACACAAGCAGATAGCACTGCCCTTAGATTATGTTCAGGATATAGTTTATGAAGTTCTGTTCTATGGATTTCCAATATCGTAGGGGAAGTGTAGATTTGAAAGAAAAGGTCTCAGATCTAAAAGAAAAGTCTTAGATATGAAAGATAAAGTGTAGATCTGAAGGTAAAAGTTTCAGATCTGAAAGAAAGAAGCATAGATCTTTCATTCAACAACATCTCAAGTAAATAGCTAACATATACCTATACACATAGCACATAAAATACTTCATATCTATGTGTAAGATGAAAGTGACTATACACTCACCTGATACGGAGTGATTCGGACAGCACTTCGCTTCTAAAAATAATATTCTTTGACGAAACCGAGAAGTTTGCTTGAAAACCGGGCTCCGCGCGGGCAGAGTTGCAAACCGAAAAACTCTTTTTCTTGGAGCCTCCGGGCTCTCCAAGGCTTTCTTCTAATGCTAGAAGGTTTTCCTAGGCTTTTTGGGGGGTTTGAGGGGTGTTAAAGAGTAAGTAGAGAGAAGAATAAGTGGGTTTTGGTATGAAAAATGAAGGAACTCTCGGGGGGTATTCATAGGCTGAAAAAGGGGTGAACTCGTCGAGTCGGTGCCACGTTTCGTCATCAGATTGTGCCACGTCACCCACTTCGCTGCAGCACCATGCCGACTTCTAAACCCCATAACTTTTGCATACGAGCTCCGTTTTTGACGTTATTTATATCCATGCGTAGGTAAAAACAAGATCTACAACTTTTATTTTGACTCCGTCGGCTAATTCTCGACCGATTTTAAATTTAACAGTATGAGAAGATTATACTGTTAAATGACTACGTAAATTTCATAACTTCTACATACGGACTCCATTTTCGTCTGTCTTTTTACCATTGAGTTCCTATTAATGATATCTTCAACTCTCATTTAGGTCGCGTAAGCCAAAAACCGCTCGAACTAACATTCGAGTTTCGGGCTGTGTACTGCTAAGCCGAATCTTAGAAAATTCATAACTTCCTTATACGAAGTCAGATTTGGGCGTTCTTTTTATGGATGTTCTCGGTTTAACCTATTCTACGACTTTCGTTTAGATAGCTAAGGCTAAAAGGCGCTCTATCGTAAATTCACTTTTTACGTCTCCCGGTGTTGTGCCGGTTCTGTCGTGAAACTTCGACAGGTCATAACTTCTTCGTTATAACTCAGATTTCGGCATTCTTTATATCCCCGAAATCCTTGTTTCGACCACTAAAAATTTATATAAAGATATTGGGCTTATCTCACACTTTAATTTTTGACGCTTATTTTTATCCTTTATTTATTATACATTTATAAATAAGTAATAAGCACATAAATGCACATAATTCACATAATACTCAAATAATTCATCTTTATTACTTCAAAAAGAGTTACAATAGTTGACCTAGACTATTAAATCATCTACTAATTCCTAGCCCCGAAACACGGGCGTTACAATTCTCTCCCCCTTAGGATGATTCCGTCCCGGAATCATGCGTCAACAAACAGATGCGGATAGCGACTCATCATGTCACTTTCTGTTTCCCAAGTGAGATTCGGCCCATTCATATGTTTCCAACAGACTAGCACTAAGTCGACCATCTTGCGTCGTAACTTCTTAGTCTTACGGTCAACGATTGCCTCGGGCTCTTCGATCAACCTCTTATTCTCATCCATTCTTAACTCTGAGATTGGAATTATGTCGGGAACTTCTCCCGTGAATTTCCTCAAATAACACACATGGAAGGTGTTATGAATACCATCTAGTTCTTCGGGCAATTCGAGCTTGTAAGCTTGGTTCCCAATCTTCTGAAGAACTTTGAACGATCCAATAAACCTTGGACCCAGCTTTCCTCGTTTCCCAAATCTTATAAGTCTCTTCCATGGTGAGACTTTAAGCAAAATGGAATCCCCGACTTCGAATATCACCGGTCGCCTCTTCTTGTCAGCATAGCTCTTTTGACGATCCTGAGCTGCTAACATCCTTTCCCTAATCACCTTTAGCTTTTCAGCAGTCTGATGGATTATCTCGGGGCCCATAAACTGCTTTTCTCCGGCTTCAAGCCAACAACACGGCGTACGACACTTTTGTCCATATAAGGCTTGATAAGGTGCCATCTTGATGCTCGAATGAAAACTATTGTTGTAGGAAAATTCTACCAGAGGTAAGTACTCATCCCAGTTACCTTGAAATTCCAGGGTACATGCTCTTAGCATATCCTCCAATGTTTGGATCGTTCTTTCGCTTTGACCATCGGTCTGCGGATGGTAAGCTGTACTTAAACACAACCTTGTACCCAATTCCTCTTGTAGACTCCTCCAAAACCTTGATGTGAAACGACTATCACGATCTGATACAATCGTTAAAGGAACACCATGTAGTCTTACCACCTCCTTCACGTAAGCATTGGCGAGCTTATCCATCGACCATCTTTCGTTAGCTGCTATGAAGTGTGCACTCTTAGTGAATCGATCAACGACCACCCAAATCATGTCGTGACCGTTCTTCGTCCTGGGTAGTTTAGTCACAAAATCCATGGTGATGTCTTCCCATTTACCCATGGGTACAGGTAAGGGTTCTAAACTCCCGTATGGTTTCTGATGTTGTGCCTTGACTCTTGCACAAGTTACACACTCGGCCACATACTTTGCAACATCGAGCTTCATCGTCGGCCACCAGTAGTAGGGCTTTAGGTCCCTATACATTTTAGTGCTACCGGGATGAATCGAGTACATCGTCTTGTGCGCTTCCTCCATCAGAAGATCTCTTATTCCTCCCTTCTTAGGTACCCAAATCCTATCTTGGAATACCTTTAACCCATGATTGTTCGTACCGAACACCAGCGTTCTGCCCAAACGCTCTTCTTTTCGGTCATTTTTCTCTAAATCTTCTTCTTGATCTCTCTTAATACTTTCCACGATCGTTGAGACCACTTCAATTCTTAACGCTCTCGGCCTTCTCCTTTCGAGGCTCACTTTTCGGCTTAAAGCATCAGCTATGACATTTACTTTACCAGGGTGGTAAAGTATCTCGCAATCGTAATCCTTAAGCAGCTCTAGCCAACATCGTTGCCTCATATTCAACTCCTTTCTATCAAAGAGATATTGAAGACTCTTATGATCGGTGAAAAGCTTGCACCTCGTGCCGTAAAGATAATGTCTCCAAATCTTTAATGCAAATACCACCGCTGCCAACTCCAGATCATGAGTGGGGTAGTTCTTTTCGTGTTCTTTCAATTGTCTCGATGCATATGCTATCACCTTATCCCTTTGGGTCAGAACGCAACCTAACCCAACTCCAGATGCATCGCTATAGACTGCGAAGTCTTCAACTCCATCGGGCAGAGAAAGAATCGGTGCTTCACATAACTTCTTCTTTAGCTTCTCAAATGATTCTTCGTGTTTCTCACTCCACGTATAAGTGGCTCCTTTATGGGTCAAAGTTGTCAATGGAGCAGCTATCGAAGAAAATCCTTGGATAAACCTTCAGTAATATCCGGCTAATCCCAGAAAGCTTCGGATCTCTGTAGGACTTTTCGGTCGTTCCCACTTCATCACAGCTTCAATCTTTGCTGGGTCAACCATGATTCCTTCTTGGTTAACCACGTGACCCAAGAATTGGACTTCTCGAATCCAAAAATCACATTTGGAGAACTTTACGTACAGCTTCTCCTTCTTCAGAACTTCTAACACTTCTCGCAGGTGCTTGCCATGCTCCTGTTCGCTTTTTGAGTAAACCAGAATGTCATCTATGAACACTATTACATATTTATCGAGTAACGGTTTACAAACCCTGTTCAAATCCATGAATGCTGCTGGAGCATTGGTTAGTCCAAACGACATAACCAAGAACTCATAGTGTCTGTACCTCGTTCTGAACGCGGTTTTCTCAATATCTTGCTCTCGCACTTTCAGCTGATGATATCCTGACCTAAGATCGATCTTGGAGAAATAACTCGAACCTTGCAGCTGATCTAACAGGTCATCAATCCTTGGCAATGGGTACTTGTTCTTCACCGTTGCCTTGTTCAGCTCTCTATAATCTATGCACATCCTCATGCTTCCATCTTTCTTCTTTACGAATAACACCGGAGCTCCCCAGGGTGATGAACTAGGTCTAATGAAACCATTGTCCAACAACTCCTGAAGTTGCGTCATAAGCTCCTTCATCTCCGTCGGTGCTAATCGGTATGGTGCCTTCGCTATCGGTGTTGTTCCTGGTAACAAGTCTATTCTGAACTCCACTTGTCTATCAGGCGGTAATCCAGGAAGATCTTCGGGAAAGACCTCCGGATAATCACACACGACCGGTATATCCTTCACCTCCTTTTTCTCCTTCTTTGCATCGATCACGAATGCCAAGTACGATGTGCATCCTTTGGACAAACATTTCCTGGCTTTCATTAGGGAAATGATTCCAGAATTCACTCTACGTTTGTCCCCGTAGACCACAAACGAATCTTTCCCAGGCGGGTTCACTCTTACTATTTTCTTCTTGCACAGTATCTCGGCATCATTGGTGCTAAGCCAATCCATTCCCAGTACGATATCGAAACCAATCAGCTCAATAGGTAACAACTCCTCATGGAATTCGTTTCCGTTTAAGTCGATGACGATATTCCTAATGCAATTGCTAACAGGTATGAATTTGCCACTGGCAACTTCTACAACTAGGGAATCATCAAGTTTTTCTATAGGCAATGCTAGTCTTCCACCAAATTAATGTGATATAAAGGAGTAATTTGCTCCAGAATCAAACAATCTATTGGCAGGCAATCCATTTACAAGAAAGGTACCTGAAGCGACGTCCGTTGCTTCCTTCGCGGCTTCGAGTGTCATCTGGAAAGCTCTGGCTTTTGGCTTCGGTGGGACATTAGGCCTTGCTGCCTCCTTCTTTTTCGGGCAGTCCTTCAAAAGGTGCCCTTCCTCGTTGCAGCCATAACAAACTTTCTTGTTGAATATGCACTCGTTGGCATAGTGCCCAGGCTTCCCACATTTAAAACAAGTGACCTCCCCGTCACATTTCCCATGATGTTTCTTTTTGCACTTTTCGCACCATTTCGCTTCGCCTCCTCCTCCTCTCGAACCAGACTTCGAGGATTTACTTTTCTTGTTGGATCTTGAAGATCCCTCGAACTTCCTCTTTTCACCCACCTCAGTTCTCTCCAGACCCCTTTCCTTTAACTGGGTCTCAACATTTTTGGCTGCTCTAACGGCTGCCTTCATCGTACTTGCCATTTTGACTGTTGGGCCAAAGTCTGATGGCAATCCGTTAGCAAATTTCTCGATCTTGGCGAGTTCAGTCGGCACCAAGTATGGAAATAACTTCATCTTCTCAGTAAACGCAGTAGCATAGTCATCAATGCTCATTTTCCCTTTCTTCAAGTTTTGGAACTCATTGTTTAGATCGATCAGATCTATCTCGGAGCAGTACTGCATCTTCAACTGCTCCAGGAACGCTTCCCAAGAGATCTTCAAAGCTTCTCCTCGTGGCATCGTATCCGCCAACAATTTCCACCAGCTCAAGACTCCGGTCTTCAGTTGTCGAACCGCAAAGACGGTTTTCTGCTTATCACTACAGTTGCAGCTTTCAAATACCATCTCCATTTCGGAGATCCAATCCATAATCTCCAAAGGACTTGGGTTTCCGAAAGACTTGGTGGTTTGGCACCCAAGAAGTTCTTATACATACGTCCCTCTCGGTCGATTTCCCTCTCCGTGTAATTCCTTCTTACCACTGGGGGTTCCACTTGACTGACAGTGCGACTGTTATTCCCTTCTTCCGACTTTTTGTCATTTCGTTCTGGTTGTTCAACAGGCATTGAAGGTTCGCTTCTGTTATTAAGCAACAGTTGTCTCATTTCTTCCATCTGTTCGGCCATCATAGCCCGAATCATGGTTTACACTCCAGCCATTGTGACTGGCTCAGGTGCAACTTCGACTATCGACACCTGCTTAATCACTTCGGGACGAGGCTGCTGATTCCTGTTTCCATTTGCGTTCCCAGCTCCACTTCGGGTTCTTGCCATCTCGATATATACACCAAGTTAGGTGAATTTAGATCTTTATTTAGGATAGATGTTTAAATCACCCTTATCACTCCGAAACGTTTACATGCTAGTTTTAATATCGTAGTCGTACGTTTAGAATCCTAAACACATAAGGTTTCCAGATCTGCTCGGCAACAGACCATAGATCCGAACAAATAACAACATATTAGGCACAAAGCATTTAGCACATAAAAGCATTTTAGGCATAATTCCTAAAATAAAGTAGTGCTCGTGTCTAAAATATGGGAGACACTCATATCACGATTATCGCTTAGCATTCTAAGTTTAAGTCTAGAAATCCTACAAATTCCTAGTTCGCTTAAACTAATGCTCTGATACCAACTGTGACATCCCCATTTTCACGGCCAGAAAAGACCGATTTTGTTTATGCTTGTTTGAAAATCAGAGTAACATTTTACATAAAAGTGTTGCGGAATTTGTTCCCAAAACAAAATATGATATAAATTTTATCACAACATTTCTTAAAGAAATGTATTTCCATTACATTACAAAAACTCGGGATGTCAATCATCGATACAGACCATAAGCATAAACTAAAAAGAAATAAACATCTTAGGCCACAAAACACTATCTGGCCTCAAATCCGTAATCTCTCGTCAAATTATCCAACTATGCTTTTGCCACTACCTGTAATACAAGAAACTGAGTGGATCAGGTTGGGGAGCCTGGTGAGCATATAGGGTTTTCAACCCACAATAATAAGTTCATTATTTATTTTAATCAAATTACTACCCCGATTACCCGTTCCCGTTATCCTCACTTTACGTCCCTAGAGCATCTATTATAAGGGACCTATCCTAAGGAATTTCATCGGGATGGACACTACTGCTAAGGGGGTTCCTCAGCCATATGTGTCCGTAAGGCAACCATGGGGGGGGGGTGGAGTACACCGGTGAACACTTCGTTCACAAACACCTACAGGTTGCGAGCCTGTTAGCGTTCCACTGGACTTCCTAGAAAAGTCTGTGGTCGTCATCCATACTCCGCTAGATGACTGGAACAACGTCAACATTGAGGCCTCTCATCATTTTATTTCACCACACCAACTATTTTATCTACCCATGTTCTACCCAACATATTTGTAGATATAAAATACATACATGGTCCAGATCTGTAAAATAAAGCTTACATCTTTTATCCAGCATAACTTTTAAAGCATAAAATACATATATAGTCCAGATCTGAAGGAAAGAGGTTCAGATCTTTCATCCAACATAGATATCAAAGTATACAGTTTAGATCTGAAGAAAAAGTTTGGATCTGAGATGAGAAAGTGTAGATCTGAAGGAAAAAGTTTCAGATCTGAAAGAAAGAAGTTCAGATCTTTCATCCAACATAGATCTCAAAGTATACAGTTTAGATATTGTGACATACCCATTTTCACGGCCAGAAAAGATCGGATTTTGTTTATGCTTAATAAAAATCAGAGTACTTCTTTTAATAAAAATCTTGCGGAATTTGTTCCCAGAAAAACATGATAAATACGTTATCAAAGCATTTCCAAAAAAATGTATTTTTATTCATTTTAAAACATTTGGGATGTCATCGTTAATACAGAAACATAAGCATAAACAGAACTTACATTCATTTACACTAGTGATCTACATCTCTTTTAAATCTCTCAGTGTAATGTAACTTCATATCGACACCTGTGATACAAATAAACTGAGTGGGTCAGGTTGGGAAACCTGGTGAGTACATAGGGTTTTCAACCCACAATAATATAATTATTATGTTTAAACATCAAACAATCAACCCAATTACCCATCCCCATTATCTTCTTTACTCTTAAGGATCTACCCTAAGAATAAATTATTCCTCATTCATTCATTCCTAAGGATCATCCTAAGGAATCGACACGAAGTCCATCGTTGTCAATGACACAGCTGTCAAGCACAGTTGCTAGTTCTATCACTTAGGCGCAACTGCCAGAACTGTGACATTCTAGGTGAGGCGCAGCTACCAGTATTGTCCTTCGAGCACAGCTGCTAGGGTTATCTCGTTTTATTGACAGTATCGTTTTTGAGAGTCCACTCGCAATACATGTCAATGAGTTTTTAGAGTACACCGGTGAACACATCGTTCACAACACCTACAGGTTGCGAGCCTGCCAGTGTTCCACTGGACTGTTTAGAATAGTCCGTGATTGTCATCCATACTCTGCTAGATGACGGGGCCATAATTTGGGAAAGGCTTCTCACATCGTCCACCTCTCACACTCACCTCGTGGTCTATAACACCTCTCAACTCATCATCCAACTCATATTCCATCTATTACGTATACCCATGTTTTACCCAACATATTCTCGTAGATATATATATATATATATACAGTTTAAATCATTTAAAACATGTATAAAATCGTTCATCCAGCATAGATAGCAAGTATACAGATAATATGCACACATAGCACGTAATTTATATAAAATAGTTCATATCTATGTGTAAGATGAAAGTAACTATGCACTCACTTGAAAAGGTGGTGATTCTGAACTCAGACAACGCTTCGCTTCTTAAAAATAATTTCCTTCGACGAAACCTAGTATAAATACCACTAGGGTTTAGTTTTAACGTTAACCGCGACTAATTAATAGTCTAGATATTATTATTATTATATAAGCGTTAAATAACACTCAATATAACTCATAATAATAGCCCAAATAATTATTTTAAGGACCTAATAACATTACTATAATTATTTAAAAGTTATATTAAAAATTGCGTAGGCGTTCGTAGCTCACTTACAGTGAATTTTAAAGAAAACTGGGCTTTGCTCGGAGCAGCGTTTCCGAACCGAAAGACCCTTTTTCTCGGGACTCCGGGAGCATCGGGGCTTCCTTTGGGTGCTAGGGGTTCACCTAGACTTTAAGGGTGGTTTGGGGAGCTAGAGAGAGAAAGATCTTAGAGAGAGAGTGAAGAAAGGTGTGAAAAATCCGGAAGAGTTCGCACCCTTTTATAGCCTGCGAGGCCTCGGACTACACTGGGCGTAATCCTTGGCTACGCGGGGCGTAAGTTCGGATAGGGTGCCACCTCGGATCCAGCTGTCTCGCACTCGTCGGAAGGATAAGGCCGAAGGTACGCGGGGCGTACCGGATCTCGTACGCGGGGCGTAATGCGAGGCTACGTGGCGTGATCCGAAGCGAAGCCTTGGTCAGCAAGCAACGGCTCAGATGCGGCCACGTCATCCACTTCTCGCAGATTTCGTAATTTTACACTCCGACTTCTAAAAATCATATCTTTCGCATACGAGCTCTGTTTTCGACGTTCTTTATATCCACACGTAGGCGGGAACGTACTCTACAACTTTTTTTTAGACCCCGTCGGCTAATTTTGACTCGATTTTAAATGTTATATTTTTAACAGGCCGGGACATGATTGGTCCGTTAAAAATTCATAACTTCTTCATCCGACGTCCGTTTTCGTCTGTCTTTTTATCGTTACGCTACAAATAACGAGATCTTCGATTCTAGTTTAGTTTGTGTCGGCTAAAAACCACTCGTTCTAATATTCGAATTTCGAGCTGTACACCGCTAAGCCGAAACTTCGAAAAATCATAACTTCCTCATACGAAGTCAGATTTGGGCGTTCTTTTTTTGGACGCTCTCGCTTTAACGTATTCTACGACTTTCGTTTAGATCGCTAAGGCTGAATATCGCTCTATCGTAAATTCACTATTTACGCTTCCCGGTGCCGTGCCGGTTTTGCCGTAAAACTTCGACGGGTCATAACTTCTTCGTTATAACTCGGATTTCGGCGTTCTTTATATGTACGAAAACCTTGAGACATATTCTACAACTTGGTTAAGATTATTTATTCTAAATAATCTTTTGTCGAAAAGTCGTTTTCGACCCCTATTATCTCTAAATCGACTAGTCCGGATCTACGGGCGTTACAGATATGAAGAAAAAAAAGCTTAGATCTGAGGTGAGAAAGTGTAGATCTGAAAGAAAAGGTCTCAGATCTAAAAGAAAAGTCTTAGATATGAAAGATAAAGTGTAGATCTGAAGGTAAAAGTTTCAGATCTGAAAGAAAGAAGCATAGATCTTTCATTCAACAACATCTCAAGTAAATAGCTAACATATACCTATACACATAGCACATAAAATACTTCATATCTATGTGTAAGATGAAAGTGACTATACACTCACCTGATACGGAGTGATTCGGACAACACTTCGCTTCTAAAAATAATATTCTTTGACGAAACCGAGAAGTTTGCTTGAAAACCGGGCTCCGCGCGGGCAGAGTTTCAAACCGAAAAACTCTTTTTCTTGGAGCCTCCGGGCTCTCCAAGGCTTTCTTCTAATGCTAGAAGGTTTTCCTAGGCTTTTTGGGGGGTTTGGGGGGTGTTAGAGAGTAAGTAGAGAGAATAATAAGTGGGTTTTGGTATGAAAAATGAAGGAACTCTCGGGGGGTATTTATAGGCTGAAAAAGGGGTGAACTCGTCGAGTCGGTGCCACGTTTCGTCATCAGATTGTGCCACGTCACCCACTTCGCTGCAGCACCATGCCGACTTCTAAACCCCATAACTTTCGCATACGAGCTCCGTTTTCGACGTTCTTTATATTCATGCGTAGGTAAAAACAAGATCTACAACTTTCATTTTGACTCCGTCGGCTAATTCTCGACCGATTTTAAATTTAACAGTATGAGAAGATTATACTGTTAAATGACTACGTAAATTTCATAACTTCTACATACGGACTCCATTTTCGTCTGTCTTTTTACCGTTGAGTTCCTATTAGTGAGATCTTCAACTCTCATTTAGGTCGCGTAAGCCAAAAACCGCTCGAACTAAAATTCGAGTTTCGGGCCGTGTACTGCTAAGCCGAATCTTAGAAAATTCATAACTTCCTCATACGAAGTCAGATTTGGGCGTTCTTTTTATGGATGTTCTCGGTTTAACATATTCTACGACTTTCGTTTAGATAGCTAAGGCTAAAAGTCGCTCTATCGCAAATTCACTTTTTACGTCTTCCGGTGTCGTGCCGGTTCTGTCGCGAAACTTCGACAGGTCATAACTTCTTCGTTATAACTCGGATTTCGGCATTCTTTATATCCCCGAAATCCTTGTTTCGACCACTAAAAATTTATATAAAGATATTGGGCTTATCTCACACTTTAATTTTTTACGCATATTTTTATTCTTTATTTATTATACATTTATAAATAAGTAATAAGCACATAAATGCACATAATTCACATAATACTCAAATAATTCATCTTTATTACTTCAAAAAGAGTTACAATAGTTGACCTAGACTATTAAATCATCTACTAATTCCTAGCCCCGAAACACGGGCGTTACATGATCCATGCTCAATCTTGGTTGATAATTTAGATATTAACAAACTATAATATCCAAGTTGACTAAAGTATTCTATTCAAAACATGTTTTTTAAATAAAACTTCATTTAATTGATTCAATTCAAACAAGCTCTTGCATCAAATAATTAAATGCCATTAAAATCTTGCAACAATTACCAACATTCCTCATAAGTTCGGGAATATGAACATCTAATCTTTGATTACACTAATCTTGATCTTATAACAGCCAATTAAGTGCATGTTACTAACATCAAATCATAAAACATATACGAATTTCACAATTTGATTAACTAGATTGATAAGAACCCTAATTCCTTGATCAAGTGAAAAGAGAACTAATCAAACATATAATTAAAATCAAATCAAAGATTACTAGATGATAAACACAAAGTCAAGTGCAAATTACAATCTAAAAACAAACACTTAGAAATCTAGAATCGGAAATGACAAAGAAATCAGCCACACGTGTCTAAGTTAAACTACAAATTCAACAAGTATGATCTTCAAATTAACTTACAAAAAACAAATTAAAGTGTTTCCAAAGTGTTAGATGATGATATAAACTCACAAAACGCCCCCTTGAAGTTCCAAGTCGAAGTTGTGTCTGAATGTCCCAAAAACCGTAGATAAATCGGAAGTTAAGACTTTGAAATTCCATCAGATCACGTTACACGGCCCGTGTAACATATGCATTATCATTACACGGCCGTGTAATGATCATGATGTGCTGAAAAGTTTCCAAAGCGCGGCCGCATAACGTATGTATTGCCAAAGCGCGGGCCGTGTAATGAGCTGTGAAATAGCCAATTTCCAATTTTCTTCATGTCTTCAATTTAGCCCCGAAAGTTCCAAAATTTCACCAAGAGCTTCCCTTGACCATCCTAAGCATGCTTCAATCTTCAAATCACCCTGAAACATCCACAGAAAATGGTGAAATATCGATAGATCCTCGATTATGTCCTTAAATGCAAAATGTATGAAAATTACACTAAATATGCAATGCAATGCTACAAATAAACATGAAATTAACCTATAAAAAGGTGCAACTTATGCACCTAACACATATACAAACACATAGCCTGATAAATATACTATTTTTAATCTCTCTCGACCACCTGCCTAATTTATACAGTTAGGGGGTGTCTGTTTCACATGATGTTTTAGAAGAAACTGGAATCTGTCAAAAAGAATTGCGAATTGAAGTAACTGGATATGTCTAGCATTTGCTTGGCAGGAAATGTAATGGAATTCAATTCCATTACTTTGTATATTTCAGTTTTCTTTATAAATCTATTAGAGGATTTGGAATGTAAATAATGGCAAATGACAAAATTGCCATTCATTGACTTTTTGTAAATCATATTTGTTTTATGGTGAATTATATCGACATAGAGCAGTGTTTATTAAAAAAGATTACCTTAACATGATTAATTTTTGCCGTGTCTGCTTCGTGAACTCTTATGGAAACCGGAAGAAATTGGACTATAGCCGCCTAAAGTCGTTTTCTTTTACGAACATGGCGCTTGAGAAAGGTAATTGATGGTAAAGTTTTTGTATTTTTTATATTTATTCGCGGTTTTTGGAGTTTCTGTGTAAATCAATAATTTTTTTTAATACTTTTCCTGCATTTTTAAAGTTTTTGTGTAAATAAATAATATTTCATTTTACCTGCTTGTGCATGGAAAGAACAAAAATGCATTGCTTCATGTTTCTTTTTTTGTTATGTGTCCATCTGCCGAATGCTTCAAATTGTGAGGAACATTTCCCCCTTTCTCCCGAATGTTTTTCACTTTTAAAGTCTAATAATATATTTTCTTGCTATGGATTAAAAATAGCAAAAGTTGATATTGCCCCTGAACACTGTTTTTATATTAATAAAAATCAATTTCTATAGTTTTAGGACGTCATTGCCCCTCCACACTGTTTTAATATTAAAAAAATAAATATTTGCATTTTTAGGACCATATTGCACCTGCACACTTTGTATATTATTAAAACTAATTTTTTATAGTTTTAGGACCACATTGCCCCTGCACACTGTTATTATATTAATAAAATTCAATTTTTTCAGAAATACACATCAATAGATGAACACTCAGAGCTTAATGCATTCATCACTCCTCAATTCAATTCCTATGATGCCACCACTTACACCACTCTTTAATCAATGAAGAACCGGATTAATGAACTTCAGGTTAGTATCAATTATTTTTATCTTATCAATTTAATATTATAATTATCATATAAACAATACTATTTCTTACATTTAATCATTTCATAACTTTTCTCAGCAACATGGTTCTTCTCGAGCTTCTGAAATGGAAATGGAAATACTAAAACTAGACTGCAAAAGATCCATGCAAATGGTCCAACAATAGAAGAAAATGTATTAAATTTTGAATCAGTTTTGTGTTGGTTAGCTTTTAGATGGAGAAGGTGATGAAACCAACTTGATGCTCTAAAAATTTTCAACCTCTTCTTCTACTTATGATTTAATACCTTCTTACCCGTATCATATTTATCATGTTATTCAAAATTTTGTTGTGTTGAAGTTTATATATTTGAGAGTATCGACCCAAGTTCCAAATTTAGTAGCATTTTTCCCGTAAACTTAGACAATTTTTATTTATAGTAGCAACATACTTACAATTTTTCACGACTAATAGTAATATGTAAACCCATAATAACAACATAGTCATATTTTTATTCCCGATAATAGCAATATGTAAGTCCATATTAATATTTTGTACAAAATTCATAGTGAAGCCATCACGTTCTGCAAACAAATTGTCCATGCAAGAATATCTACATAAGACAGACCGAATTACTATATAACCATTTCTATCGATAATAAGCACGAAGTGGCCAAAATAATCGAAGCTGTCTAAGTCCATCCCCGCAAAGCGGGGCTCCTCATCTAGTTTAGATTGTAGGAGTGTTTTCCATTAATTAATTGCATCGTGTCAATATATTTGCATGTGAAATAATTTAGAACTAATATTTTTTGTATAAAGGTGAAAATCATAAAAAAAATGAATAAACAATAATAAAAGTATTAAATTTTACTTTTATTAACTAATTATCTAAAAAAATACAAAATGCAAACTAAAATAAATTGTTATTCATATAACTTATTGATGCACTTTACTAAATTATGATATAAAAATATCGAAGAACATTTATAACCATATTTAAAAAAATGTTACGTGATACGAGTTAAACAAAATATAAATTGAGAGAGAGAGAGAGTCAATAAAAAATAAAAAGTTTTTTTATAACCGAAAAACAATTTCGTGGATGTCTACTTGTAATTTTCAGCGATCACCCCTGGCCCGAGCTCCTTTATCAAGGAAAACCAAGCCCACAAAAGAATATAAGAGATTTCCCCACATTTGGCACTTAAAGAGGTATTACATTATTTGAACTCCCGACTTTCCGGTATTAAGCCCGATGCATTCACCCAATTAAGTTGGCCTTCATTAGCAAAATAATAATAATAATAATAATAATAATAATAATAACAACCTATTCTTTTTAGTGAATTTGTATTCAAGAGATTTATATAATATAATAGAAGTAGTTTTTTTATACCAAGGAAATTATAATTTTTTTTACCAAACCCAATCAATAAATTCATAAAATTATAATTCAAAAGTCTTTAAATTGATCAGAACCATCTAACCAAATGTTTTGAATAAACAATTTCAATTCCAAAGAATATCATGTCTTCACAAACATATTTCATTGATTTTTTTTTTTTAGAAATTAAACAACTACAACTTTATTCATTTTTCAAACACTCTATAAGTCTATATAACAAAAATGAAAGGAGATAAAAATATGAATAACCAGTAATGGGAGATAACTTTTTTTTATATAGATAAAATATTATAATTAATCATTTAATGTATATCATTAAAGATAATTAAATAAAGAAGTTGAAAAGTTAGAGAATTACAAATCAATATAATTAAAAATATAGAAAATATTTGAACTTGATTTAAATGATTTATTTATAAAACTTATATAGATCAAGGTTGTCAAGATCGGGATCCTATGTAGGATCGTTTTTGGGTTTGCAAGATCGGGATCGTAAAATCCGGATCGGGATCCTAAGATCCCACAAAATAAAATATAATTTTAATTTATAATTTTTAATCATGAAAAATATTTCAAACATTTAATGTTTCGTTCAAAAGTTATATAAACTTTAAAATATTAGTCATAAGTCACAACACAAAATGATAAATGGTAAATTGGTAATGGTAAAAGACATAAAGTGGTAAAAAAAATTCATTTGCAAAAAAAATAAAATAATAATAATAAATCAATGGAAGGTAGGATCGGATCGGATCTCGATCCTACGATCCTACATACGATCTTACGATCCTATCTGCGATCCTACCCCAAATACGATCTGTTTACGATCCGGATCGTTTTTCATACCTAGGATCGTACGATCGTACGATCGTACGATCAAGATCTCGATTTTGATAAGCATGATATAGATTATATAGATATACTTTTATATATTTAAAGCACTCACTAATGCTAAAAGGATACAACTTACCCTTTTCTATGTGAGTGTCAAAGATAGATAAAAGTTTTATCTTTGCAATGAGAATCTGTCCGTTAAAATGCAAAATTCTACAAAAGATGTTAGTACGTAAGGGAGATAAAAGTTTAATAAAAAAGTTTTAGGCTATGTTTGGCGTACTAGCTGAAAAGCTAGCTGTTAGCTGAAAAGCTAGCTGATAGCGGAAAAGCTAGCTGTTAAATAAAAAGCTAGCTGTTAAATAAAAAGCTAGCTGATAGCTGAAAAGCTAGCTGATAAAAAATAACGTTTGGTAAAACTAGCTGAAATATATAAAATTACATAAAAGGACATGTAGGAGTATGTGTTTCTATAATTAATTAAGGGGTGTATTTGGAAATTTTTAAAAAAGCTCATAAAAAGCTAGTCTAAGTAGCTTTTTCAAAAAGCTAGCTTATAAGCTAGCTTAAAAGCTACTTTTGGCTTACGAAACACGACAACATAAAAAAGCTCGGAAAATAAGTTAGCTTATCAGCTAGCTGTGGCACGCCAAGCACAGCCTTAATTGCAACCAATAAAAATGTATACCATAAAAGAAAAACGAAATATATATTTGAAAAAATCATTATAATAAATTAATAATGATGTTTTATTTCGATCAATAAAAATACATATCAAGAAAGAATATATATATATATATATATATATATATATATATATATATATATATATATATATATAAACATAAAATTTTAAATAATTATAATTGACCATTTATTTGTACTTTGATAAATGATCCATGAGTTTATTTCGAACTCACTATGAATATATTATGTGCTTTTTTTTTCTCATTTGCAAAAATAAAAAGTTTTCAAAGAGTTTCTCCGATAATAATGTTCATTTTGAATTGTCTAATATCGGTTTTCTTTATATCAAATTTCACATTTTAAACCATTATATCTTATTTACTTCTTATTTGTTATATTTCTTTAATTTTTCTTAGATTTCAATAAAAAATCAAAATATCTTTTTTTTTCAAAATTCATGATATCTTTATTGGATTTTGAAATTATGCTTAAAATTTTAGAATATATATATATATATATATATATATATATATATATATATATATATATATATATATATATATATATATATATATATAAAAGGAGTTAAACATGTTAGTTCAAAATATATTTTTTATAAAAATATTTATTTAATGCGACATAAAATAGTATGAATATCCAAAACTTCCGGTTCTAAATAAAGATATTATTTTTTTAAAATTTTAAATTTCTTTTATTCTCTCAACCCTATAATTATTTTTATATCTTTTGATGTAATGGTACTAGCAAGTTTCTAAAAGTTCTTCATGACTTCAAGATTTGTATTTGACGTCACATTTTAACAAAATATCGCTTTAAGTTATATACATATATCAAAAAGAATAATAGTATATATATATATATATATATATATATATATATATATATATATATATATATATATATAATATTATTAATTATATACAAAATTATCGTCTTAAGTTATATCTTACAAACGGCATGACTCGTCAGGACTCGTAAAAACTTGAGACTTGATATTACCGATAAATCATGTCTATCATTATTTAGAATCTTGGGTACTAAGAATCTATCGCTATTATATTTTGATTTTTAATGAACAATTTTACGAAAAAACTTTCTATATCTTATTTTTTTCCCTACTAAAAATACTTTTATACTTTTATTAAAGAACAATCGGAGTTTTATTAAACTTTCCATATAAGCCAAAGCTAGTTTAGAGTTCTTTTTTAACTTTCTTTATTCTCCATGAAAATTATCTCGGGTTTGCCAACTCTTCATACAAAGTCATCGAATATTCATTAACTTTTCATAAAAGTTTACATGAAAATCAATTGAAATTTGTTAATTTAAAAAACAAACAAACATAATATTTAAATCCAAAGCGTCTTTCAAGGATTAGTGGTTGGATTCTTTTCTTTATAAAACTGGTTTCCTATAGGGAAAAAGTAAAAGATAAAGACTTATACCATATTGACATATTCCTTTCATTAAACATGAATAGGAACTCTAATTCTTTAATTCATTTTCACCGTTTGTTCCAAATGTTTTGATATTTATATATTTTGATCTTGCTCCAAAAAATCCATATATTATTTTAAGGTGGGTTTACTAAAACGAACTTCAGTTATCTGGATTTTTTTACTTGAACAAAACATTCCAATATTCGTAATTTTTTATTCAAATTGTACACGACAAGTGTTGCGTATTTTGATTTCTTAACAAAGAAAACAAAATAATATTAACCAAATATCATTGCGAAAAGTAATACATACATATATGTAGATAAAATATAAAACCTCAAAGCAATTTAAGCAAAGCAACAACACGATAATGGGACACAATACATAAAAGTAGAAGGGAATATATTATAATAGGACATTATTACTCAGTGCTTGTGGAATGTCTCTGGGTCCTTCACAATTGTCACAGCACAAGTTGCAGCTGTCAACACGTAATTTGTCACGCTTCCCAGTATTATCCTGCAAATCACGATCCACATAATTCAAGTTACCAAACCAAGTCACGCTTTATGATTATTAGATGATTGATTATCAAATTAAAGAATTTCTGTAAGGTCATGAATGATGAAACATTATTCAAATCATATCGATCGAGAGGAAGGAATGGATACCTCTGGATGGTGGTGAGGCCTCTGCTACCCATAACCAAAGAATCCAGTTTCAGATCTTCAACGGCTTCCACCAGTTTCTCTCTTGCATCTCCCCAATACAATTTTGTCACCACATGTATCTATCAACCATAAAAATTCATATGAAATTGATCAAATACAAATACTGTTTAACAAGATAAGATAATGAAATCTATATACGAGAGATTTAAAACCTCTTTTTGTCGAGCTCCTGTATCCAGCGTGTCCAGAACTTCAATATCCATCTTCACATCGTATTTCGCCATCACTTCCGGTTCCCGGAACTCCACAAGTGGAATCAAAGCTAAATAATAACAACGAAAAAGGATGAAAAACGTTAAATACTAAAGTACAGTGATCGATCGGAAGGATGGATCATGGATAGACGATCTGATCAAGGGTAACTTACGAGAACCGGAGGCGACCCACAGTTGATTTCGAGATTCAGCGGTGGAATGAGGTTTGACATGGATGATGTAGAACGTGTCGCCTTTATCAGCTAAGTTGTCGATTGCCCATTTCAAAGCTGTTTTACTGCTGTTTGAGAAATCCATCGCTATGCCAACCTTCCGATCCTTCACCATATTTGCGAAACTCCGATGATCTATTATACTGTACGTGATCCAGAAGCAGATCTACAAGACTTTGATTCGATTTCTTTGGGATTGATTTGGTCTGTTGCTCTGGTCTCTGGAGGGAGGAGTTGGAGTTGGGTAGTTTTAAAGTGGAGCAAGGAACCATGCCGAGTTGAAACACGGTTTTGTGGCGGGGCGTGAAAGATCCGACCGGGTTACGCATGCACGATCCTTATCCATTTCTGTGTACGGATAAAACCAACACACTCCCACTCTTTGTTAATGATGAATAAAATCGAAAATCTTTTATGACAAAATTTCATAACTGGTCCCTTATGTTCATAAAATATTACAAGTTAAGGACTTTTATGAAAAATGTAACGCCGTTGCCGAGAGCCAAGAGGAGACAGAGATGCTGATGGATACGTGGAGAGGCTATGGGTGGGGGTTGCGCAGCAAGACCGTTGTCGAGAGCCAGGCAACAGAGATGCTTCGGGATAAGCGACGATACTATAGGCAGGGGATGCGCAACGAGACTATTGTCGAGAGCCAAACAACAGAGATGCTGAGGGATATGCGGCGAGGCTATTGGTAGGGGTTGCGCAACAAGACCATTGCCGAGGGCCAGGCGATGAAGATGCTGAAAGGTTGTAGGTAGCAGGGCTGCTGTTGTGATTGCGTTTTTGCTGGAGAGTAACCTCACTATAGCCGGATGTAATGTGGAAAACGTTTTATCGATCGTCCGAGCACAAGAAAACCATGATGATTGTGGGAGAAGAAACACCAAGAGCATGGTGTTAGGCATGGTATAAACGTATGATGTGCGACTTACGGTACGCGACGATGCGTGACTTATGTTGCGTGGCTTAGAGGAATAGCTTGGGCTTAGCAGCTAACGCTCATGGAGATGTCACGCGGGAGAGTATCGCGTGGAATCATATAGGCAAAGGTTGCAAGCCTTTGAACCTTGTTGGCGGGGCATGCCGCTGATGGAGTCGGGCTGAGAAGCCAAGCGACTCAAGGCAAGGGTGTTGAACCTTACATGCAGAGCTTTTTGAGAAGCCATGCGAATCAAGGCAAGGGTGTTGAACCTTGCAGGCGGAGCTTGCCGCTATAATGGAGTCGGGCAGAGAAGCCAGACGACTTGAGGCAAGGGTGCTGAACCTTGCAGGCGGAGCTTGCCGCTATAATGGAGTCGGGCAGAGAAGCCAGGCGACTTGAGGTAAGGGTGCTGAACCTTGCAGGCAGAGCTTGCCGCTAGAATGGAGTCGGGCTGAGAAACCAAATGACTCGAGGCAAGGGTGTTGAACCTTGCAGGCGGAGCTTGAGGCTATATTGGAGTCAGGCTGAGAAGCCAGGCGACTCGAGGCAAGGGTGATGAACCTTGCAGGCGGAGCCTGCCGATAGGATGGAGTCGGGCTAAGAAGACAAGCGACTCAAGGCAAAGGTACTGAACCTTGCAGGATTGGGCATAGCGGCCGACAATCTATGTGTCTGCCCCGGGTGATCAGTCTGGGCTGAAGTGTAATGGCACCTGATTACTTTAATGCATCATTAGTTGTAATGATAATTGGTGCCTCGTCTTCTAATGACTTTGTCGAGAGCTATGCAGCGATGCTACTTACAACTGGATGATGGAGCTGTTGTCAGGAGGAGCGTAGCGAGGATACTGTCAAGAGCTGGTCAACACGGTTGCTAAGAGCTGGGCAACGAGGTTACCGAGGTTCGATCCACGAGGTTGTTCTTTCGATCCGGAATATTAATGTCACCTCGGGAATGCACTATCATGCATAGTATCAGCCGGAAAGCGCGGTCGTTGATGGTTATTTCGAAATGCATCACGAGTAGTAGTAGCGTACTACTCTTCTCCCTCTTTTTTTTTAAAAAACACTGAGCTTAGTTGGACCACATCTTCTAGAACCGGATTTAGCTAGGCTGAATTGGAGCATGTGTGACATCCCCAAAATCACGGCCAGAAAAGACCGGTTTCATTTATGCTTTTAAATAAAATCAGAGTAATCCTTCGATTAAAAGAGTTGAGGAATTTGTTCCCAAAACAAAATATGATAAGGATTTATCAAAGTATTTCATAAAGAAATGTATTTTTCATTATATAACAAAATCTCGGGATGTCATGTTCCGATACAGACCAAAAGCATAAACAATACAAAATAGACCTTGCAACAATTACATATAACAACAGGTCTATAATCCAAAAATATCTTGACAATGTCATCCAACCTATGCCCTTGCGCCACTACCTGTAATACAAAGAAATTTAGTGGGTCAGGCTTGGGAGCCTGGTGAGCATATAGGATTTTCGACCCCCAATAAATAATTATATTTAATTTCACCAACCAACAATAACCCGATTACCCATTCCCGTTATCCTCTCTTTATGTCCCTAAAACAACAACTATTACAAGGGACCTAATCTAGGATTTTCATCGGGACGGACATTACTGCAAAGGGGCTTCCTTACCAATAGATGTCCTAAAGGCAACCATGAGGGGGATAGAGTACACCGGTGAACACATCGTTCACAACACCTACAGGTTATGAGCCTGCTAGTGTTCCACTGGACTGTCTAGAATGAGTCTGTGGTCGTCATCCATACTCCGCTAGATGACTAGATTAACAACGACATCGAGGCCTCTCATCATTTTATTTCTTCACACACTAACTGTCTACCCATGTTCTACCCAACATATTAGTAGATAAAATAAATACATTTATATACAGCTTAAAACTTGTCCAAACATCCATTCAACTAGTTCAAATAAACATATAATATGTAAACACATAGCATGTATTTTTATAAAGAATACTTCATATCTATGCGTTAGAAGAAAACGAATATACACTCACTTGATAAGACAATGGTCGGACAACACCTCGTCTCTTAAAATAAACTTTTCCGATAAAACCGGGATGTTTTCCTTGAAAACCGGGCTTCTTGCGGGCAGAGTTTCGGCTCGGAAACTTTACTTCTCGGGATCTTCGAGACTTCAGAACTTGCTTCGGGGCTCGGGAATGATACCGGGGCTTCGGGATATTTTTGGCACGCAAAACGATGCAAAACTTAGAGAGAAAGGAAGAAAAATGGCAAAAGAATCGACTGCCCTCGCATCCTTTATATAGGGGCTGAGCCTCGCACGTACGTTGGGCGTATGAAGCTACGCGGGGCGTACGCCTCGGAGGTCGTCATCGCTTACATCATCGGAGCACTCGAGTGCGAGGCGGGTCGCGCTTTGGTGTACGCTGGGCGTAGTTCGGATCAGATCAAGACTCCTTCGGATAAGCCTTGGTATGCGTGCCACGATCTTCAAAAATTCATAACTTTCGCATACGAGCTCTGTTTTTGACGTTCTTTATATCCACGAGTAGGTGAGATTATGATCTACAACTTTCATTTAGACTCCGTCGGCTAATTTTGATTTTATTTTTATTATATTATTTTTAGTAGGCCGGGACAGAAAAATTCCGTTATAAAATCATAACTTCTTCATCCGACGTCCGTTTTCGTCTGTCTTTTTACCGTTGCACTCCTAATGATGAGATCTTCAATTCTCATTTAGAAAGTTTCGGCTAAAAATCACTCGATCTCAAATCGAGTATTCGGGCTGTATAACGCTAAGTCGAAACTTCGGAAAATCATAACTTCCTCATACGAAGTCAGATTTGGGCATTCTTTTTATGCATGCTCTCGGTTTAACGTATTCTACGACTTTCGTTTAGATCGCTAAGGCTAAATATTGCTCCAACGTAAATTTCACTTTTTACGTCATTCAACGTTGCCGGTTCTGTCGCAAAACTTCGACAGGTCATAACTTCTTCGTTATAACTCGGATTTCGACATTCTTTATATATTCGGAAACCTCGTTTCAACTACCACAACATCATCCATAGATATCGACTTTATCTAACATTTCATTTTGACGCTTATTTTTATTCTTAATTCAATTAAGACACACAATTAAGCACAAAACACATAATACTCAATTAACACATTCTTATTATTTCAAAATGAGTTTACAAAGGTTAACCTAGACTATTACAACAACATTAATGCCTAACCCTAGAAACACGGGCGTTACAATTCTCTCCACCTTAGAATGATTCCGTCCCCGGAATCACACATCAACAAACAAATGCGGGTAGCGACTCATCATGTCACTTTTCGTCTCCCAAGTGAGATTTGGCCCATTCGCATGTTTCCATCGGACAAGCACTAATTCGACCATCTTACGTCGTAACTTCTTAGTCTTTCGGTCAACGATTGCCTCTGGTTCTTCAATCAACCTCTTGTTCTCATCGATTCTCAACTCCGAAAGCGGAATCATATCGGGAACTTCTCCCGTGAACTTCCTCAAATAACACACATGTAAAGTGTTATGAATTCCATTCAGTTCTTCTGGTAGTTCGAGCTTGTAAACTTGGTTCCCAATCCTCTGAAGAACTTTAAACGGTCCAATAAACCTTGGACTTAATTTTCCCCTTTTAACAAATCTTATAAGTCCCTTCCTTGGTGAGACTTTAAGCAAAACCGAATATCCAACTTCAAAAGTCATCGGTCTTCTTTTCTTGTCAGCATAGCTCTTTTGACGATCCTGAGCTGCTAACATTCTCTCCTTAATTATTTTCAACTTTTCAGCAGTTTGATGGACTATCTCCGGCCCATAAACTGCTTTTCCCCAGCCTCAAGCCAACAAGATGGCGTACGACACTTTTGTCCGTACAAAGCTTGATAAGGTGCCATCTTAATGTTCGAATGGAAACTATTATTGTAGGAAAATTCTACCAAAGGTAAATGTTCATCCCAATTACCTAGGAATTCCAGGGTACATGCTCTCAGCATATCTTCAAGTGTTTGTATCGTCCGTTCGCTCTGACCATCAGTCTGTGGATGGTAAGCTGTACTCAAACACAACTTGGTACCCAATTCCTCTTATAGACTTTTCAAAAATCGTGAGGTGAAACGACTGTCACGATCTGACACGATCGTCAACGGAACACCGTGAAGCCTGACAATTTCCTTCACGTAAGAATTCGCAAGCTTATCCATAGACCATTTTTCATTGGCTGCTATGAAGTGCGCACTCTTAGTGAAGCGATCAACGACCACCCAAATCATGTCGTGACCATTCTTTGTTCTGGGTAGTTTAGTGACAAAATCCATAGTGATGCCTTCCCACTTACCCATGGGCACAGGTAAATATTCTAAACTCCCGTATGGTTTCTGATGTTGTGCCTTGACTCTTGCACAGGTCACACACTCGGCCACATACTTCGCAATGTCGAGCTTCATCGTCGGCCACCAGTAATAGGGTTTTAGGTCCCTATACATTTTAGTGCTGCCCGGATGAATTGAGTACATGGTTTTGTGAGCTTCTTCCATCAGAAGATCTCTTATTCCTCCTGACTTGGGTACCCAAATACGATCTTGGAATACCTTCAGTCCATGACCGTTTGCACCGAACACCAACGTTTTGCCCAAACGTTCCTCCTTCCAGTCATTCTTTTCAGAAGCTTCTTCTTGAGCCTTCTTTATACTCTCCACAATTGTTGAGACAACTTCTATTCTCAACGCTCTTGGCCTTTTTCTTTCAAGATTGACTTTCCGACTGAGAGCATCAGCAACAACATTGGCTTTACCGGGGTGGTAAAGTATCTCACAGTCATAGTCCTTAAGTAATTCTAGCCAGCGTCTTTGCCTCATATTCAATTCTTTCTGATTAAAGAGATATTGGAGACTCTTATGATCAGTGAAAAGTTTGCACTTCGAGCCATAGAGGTAATGCCTCCATATTTTTAGAGCAAATACTACCGCTGCCAACTCCAAGTCATGAGTGGGGTAGTTCTTTTCATGCTCTTTCAGCTGTCGAGACGCATATGCTATCACCTTTTCTCTTTGGGTCAAAACACAACCCAATCCAACACCGGACGCATCACTATAGACAGCGAAGTCTTCAACTCCATTGGGTAGAGAAAGTATCGGTGCTTCACATAGCTTCTTCTTTAGCAACTCAAATGCTTCTTTGTGTTTATCACTCCAAGCATAAGTAGCTCCTTTGTGAGTCAAAGCTGTTAATGGAGTAGCGATCGAAGAAAAGCCTTGGATAAACCTTCAGTAGTATCTGGCTAATCCCAAAAAGCTTCGGATCTCCGTGGGGCTTTTTGGTTGTTCCCACTTCATCACAACTTCGATCTTTACTGGATCAACCATTATTCCTTCTTGGTTGACCACATGACCCAAGAATTCGACTTCTCGGATCCAAAAATCACATTTGGAGAACTTAGCATATAGCTTCTCCTTCTTCAAGACTTCTAACACCTCGCGCAAGTGTCTGCCATGCTCCTCTTGGCTTTTCGAATAAATCAAAATGTCGTCTATGAACACTATCACAGATTTATCAAGGAATGGATTACAAACCCTGTTCATTAAATCCATGAATGCTGCGGGAGCATTGGTTAGTCCAAACGACATAACCAAGAACTCGTAGTGTCAATATCGCGTTCTGAATGCAGTCTTCTCTATATCCTGCTCTCTTACTTTCAGCTGATGATATCCTGACCTCAGGTCGATCTTTGAAAAATAACTTGAACCTTGTAGTTGATGGAACAGGTCATCAATCCTCGGTAACGGATATTTATTCTTTATTATTGCCTTGTTCAGCTCTCTGTAATCGATGCACAGTCTCATACTCCCATCTTTCTTCTTTACGAATAACACCGAAGCTCCCCAGGGTGATGAACTAGGTCTTATGAAACCGTTGTCCAATAACTCCTGAAGTTGCATCATCAGCTCCTTCATCTCCGTCGGTGCTAATCGATAAGGTGCTTTTGCTATTGGTGTCGTCCCTGGTAACAAGTCTATTCTAAACTCCACTTGTCTATCAGGCGGTAATCCAGGAAGATCTTCGGGAAATACTTCCGGATAATCACACACGACAGGAATGCTCTTCATCTCCTTTTTCTCCTTCTTTGCGTCAATCACGAATGCTAAATATGATGTACACCCCTTGTTCAAACACTTTCTGGATTTCATTAGGGAAATGATTCCGGAATTCACTCTGCGTTTATCCCCATACACCATAAATGACTCTTTCCCTGGCGGGTTCACTTTCACTATTTTCTTTTTGCATAAAATCTCGGCATCATTGGCGCTAAGCCAATCCATTCCCAGCACGATGTCGAAACCATTTAGTTCGATAGGCAACAATTCCTCGTGGAACTTATTCCCATTCAGGTCGATTAAGATGTTTTTCATACGATGGCTAACAGGTACAAACTTGCCACTAGCAACTTCGACTAATAAAGCATTATCTAGTCTATCAACAGGCAAAGCTAGTTTTCTACCAAACTCATGCGAAATAAAGGAGTAGTTGGATCCAGAATCAAACAAAATTTGGGCAGGCAAATTGTTTACGAGAAAGGTACCTGAAGCGACATCAACTTCTTCTTTAGCAGCTTCCAGTGTCATCTGGAAGGCTCTCGCCTTCGGCTTTGGCGGAATGTTGGGTTTTGCTGCCTCCTTCCTTTTCGGACAATCCCTCGAGATGTGCCCCTCCTCACTGCAACCATAGCAAACTTTCTTGGTGAGGGTGCATTTGTTGGCATAATGCCCTGGCTTTCCATATTTGAAGCACGTGGCTTCCCCGCCATATTTCCCATGATGCTTCTTCTTGCATTTGTCGCACCATTTTGCTTCGCCTCCTCCACCTCCTCTCGAACTAGACTTCGAGAATTTACCCTTTTTGCTGGACCCCGAGGGTCCATCGATTTTCCTCTTTTCACCAACTTCTGACCTCTCCAGACCTTTCTCCCTGATCTAGGTCTCAACATTTCTAGCAGCCCAGATGGCGGCTTTCAACGTGGTCGCTTGCTTAACCATTGGACCATAGTCCGCTGGTAGTCCGAGGGCAAACTTATTGACCTTAGCGAGTTCTGTTGGTACTAGGTACGGAATAAGCTTCATCTTTTCTGTGAAACTAGCAGCGTATTCAGTAACGCTCATTTTTCCCTTTTTCAGATTATGAAACTCATTATTGATTTCCAGAAGGTCCTGCTCGGAGCAGTATTGCAGTTTCAGTTGTTCCACAAAGTCTTCCCAAGACATTTTGCTCGCTTCTCCCTTGGGCATAGAATCAGCTAACAGCTTCCACCAACTTAACACGCCAGATTTCAACAAAGGGATCGCAAGAGCGGTCTTCTGCCTGTTGCTGCATTCGCAACTTTCAAACATTGTCTCCATTTTGGAGATCCAATCCATAATTTGCACCGGCGTCGGGCTTCCGGATAGACATGATGGCTTAGATGCCATAAAATCCTTGTATTTACATCCTCTTCTATCATTTCCTCCATCACGATGGTTTTGTCTAACAATTGGTGGGTTGGCTTGACCAACAGTACCACTGAAGTTTCCACCTTCAGACGGCCCTCCATTCACTTCGGGCTCCTCAACTTGGATTGAAAGTTCTCCACGATTTTGTTGTAGCAGACGTCTAGTTTCTTCCATCTGACGATCCAACATCGTCTGAATCATCAATTGCACACCAGCCATCGTCACCGGCTCAGGTGCAGCAGCTACAACAGGTATTTGCTCGATTACAGGTGGTCGATTCCTGTTTTCGTTTGCGTTTCCAGCGCCACTTCTTATTCTTGCCATCGTTGATCTATGCACCGAACAAGGTGAATTTAGATCCTCCTTCACGATAGATAATTATCCAAATCACTCCGAAACGTTTATATGCTAGTTCTAATATCGTCGACGCACGCTTAGAATCCTAAACACATAAGGTTTCCAGATCCGGTCGGCAATAGACCATAGATCCGAACAAATAATATCATATATGGCAAACATATAACATTTAGCACATAGAAGCATGTTAGGCAATTTTCCTAAAATAAACTAGTGCTCGCACCTCAAAATCATCGCTTAGCATTCTAAGTTTAAGTCTAGAAATCCTACAAATTCCTAGTTCGCTTAAACTAATGCTCTGATAACAACTGTGACATCCCCAAAATCACGGCCAGAAAAGAACGGTTTCATTTATGCTTTTAAATAAAATCAGAGTAATCCTTCGATTAAAAGAGTTGCGGAATTTGTTCCCAAAACAAAATATGATAAGGATTTATCAAAGTATTTCATAAAGAAATGTATTTTTCATTATATAACAAAATCTCGGGATGTCATGTTCCGATACAGACCAAAAGCATAAACAATACAAAATAGACCTTGCAACAATTACATATAACAACAGGTCTATAATCCAAAAATATCTTGACAATGTCATCCAACCTATGCCCTTGCGCCACTACCTGTAATACAAAGAAATTTAGTGGGTCTGGCTTGGGAGCCTGGTGAGCATATAGGGTTTTCGACCCACAATAAATAATTATATTTAATTTCACCAACCAACAATAACCCGATTACCCATTCCCGTTATCCTCGCTTTATATCCCTAAAACAACAACTATTACAAGGGACCTAATCTAGGATTTTCATCGGGACGGACATTACTGCAAAGGGGCTTCCTTACCAATAGATGTCCTAAAGGCAACCATGAGGGGGATAGAGTACACCGGTGAACACATCGTTCACAACACCTACAGGTTATGAGCCTGCTAGTGTTCCACTGGACTGTCTAGAATGAGTCCGTGGTCGTCATCCATACTCCGCTAGATGACTAGATTAACAACGACATCGAGGCCTCTCATCATTTTATTTCTTCACACACTAACTGTCTACCCATGTTCTACCCAACATATTAGTAGATAAAATAAATACATTTATATACAGCTTAAAACCTGTACAAACATCCATTCAACAACTAGTTCAAATAAACAAATAATATGTAAACACATAACACGTATTTTTATAAAGAATACTTCATATCTATGCGTTAGAAGAAAACGAATATACACTCACTTGATAAGACAATGGTCGGACAGCACCTCGTCTCTTAAAATAAACTTTTCCGATAAAACCAGGATGTTTTCCTTGAAAACCGGGCTTCTTGCGGGCAGAGTTTCGGCTCGGAAACTTTACTTCTCGGGATCTTCGGGACTTTGGAACTTGATTCGGGGCTCGGGAATGATACCGGGGTATTGGGATATTTTTGGCACGCAAAACGATGCAAAACTTAGAGAGAAAGGAAGAAAAATGGCAAAAGAATCGGCTGCCCTCGCATCCTTTATATAGGGGCTGAGCCTCGCACGTACGCTGGGCGTACGAAGCTACGCGGGGCGTACGCCTCGGAGGTCGTCATCGCTTACGTCATCGGAGCACTCGAGTGCGAGGCGGGTCACGCTTCGGTGTACGCTGGGCGTAATTCGGATCAGATCAAGACTCCTTCGGATAAGCCTTGGTATGCGTGCCACGATCTTCAAAAATTCATAACTTTCGCATACGAGCTCCGTTTTCGACGTTCTTTATATCCACGCGTAGGTGAGATTATGCTCTACAACTTTCATTTAGACTCCATCGGCTAATTTTGATTTTATTTTTATTATATTATTTTTAGTAGGCCGGGACAGGAAAATTCCGTTATAAAATCATAACTTCTTCATCTGACGTCCGTTTTCGTCTGTCTTTTTACCGTTGCACTACTAATGATGAGATCTTCAATTCTCATTTAGAAAGTTTTGGCTAAAAACAGCTCGATCTCAAATCGAGTATTCGGGCTGTATACCGCTAAGTCGAAACTTCGGAAAATCATAACTTCCTCATACAAAGTCAGATTTGGGCATTCTTTTTATGCACGCTCTCGGTTTAACGTATTCTACGACTTTCGTTTATATCGCTAAGGCTAAATATCGCTCCAACGTAAATTTCACTTTTTACGTCATTCAGCGTTGCCGGTTCTGTCGCAAAACTTCGACAGGTCATAACTTCTTCGTTATAACTCGGATTTCGGCATTCTTTATATATTCGGAAACCTCGTTTCAACTACCACAACATCATCCATAGATATCGAATTTATCTAACATTTCATTTTGACGCTTATTTTTATTCTTAATTCAACTAAGACACACAATTAAGCACAAAACACATAATACTCAATTAACACATTCTTATTATTTCAAAATGAGTTTACAAAGGTTAACCTAGACTATTACAACAATATTAATGCCTAGCCCTAGAAACACGGGCGTTACAGCATGCGAGCATTGAGTTGTTGATTCTCCCCTTGTAAAAGTAGCCCATATTTTATTATTGTTGATGTAGCCCGATAAAATGCCAATTTGCTACGAACCCGAAATATGTTAGAGCCCATTTAAGAAATGATTACCCCAAGTTCATATCCTTTTTTGTTTTTTGTTTTGTTTTGTTTGTTTGTTTTTGAAAATGCATTGAGTGATTCCAATTGCTGCGCATCTTCTACAATCAGGCTTGTTGGGCGAAATCACAACACTTGAGCATTGACTGATAGGCTAATTTATTCGAATCTTATAGCCCAAAAATTACAATACAACCCGTTTTCTAGAGGGAGCCCACTTGTTAATAATATTTTTTTCTTTTTATGAGGCCCATTGTGACAACCCGAAATTTTTTGCCTTGAAAGTCCAGCCATTCAATTCAACCGTGTGTCAGACTCGTTTCCGCTATCTTTTAGCATTGTTTAGAGTCTGTTTAAGGGTTCAAAACTGTCGCACCCCCAAACCAGAACGGCGGAAACGTTCGGGGGTGGAGGACTTTTAGGTAAGTATCACAACACATGCAATATAGTAATCAAAGTACAAACAACCATTGCATTAATAAGTATAAGTTTTACATAAGTGTTTAAACATTACATATTCAAACACTAAAGTAGGTATAATAGAAGACAAGAGTCGCTGTACGGTACTAGGTAGTCTTCTCAAAAGCTTCTGGAGTGTACCTGTCTACTGGATTCCTGAGAATACAAGTTATTTGAAAAGAGTAGATCAACATTTAAGCTGGTGAGTTCATAAGTATTTTAGTTCTGTTAAGTATACCCTAAGTTCTTTGAATGAGTTCACTCGTTTCTCCAGGAAATTCTATATCTCCTGAGGTGATTAACTGATAACCTCAATAGTTTCCCTCTGTAATTACTTAGTTTATACTGATTATACATAACATAATATTGAATTGATAGTTAAATGGGTGTATCTGCCCTAAGCCCACAACCAAACAAGGAACAGGAAGTAAGGCGGAAGTCACACATTTCACTGTCAATCGGACATTACTTATGTACGACTCTGATGTAATAACTAAGGAATTATAGAATTAACCACTAAAGGTCTTTTATGTTATACTAGTTTACAAAGATTGAGTGACTAAGTTTCATTTGATAAGTGGTTTAATTCCATAAACCGTTTCCTTTGTATAAGTGGTTTAATCCCATAAACCGTTTCATTTGTAAAAATGGTTTAATCTCATAAACCGTTTCATTGGTAAAAGTGTTCTTAGTTATATCTGTTCTACAGTAACAACCTTAGTATTAATCATGGAGAGTATTCTGTTATCCATAATACTGCCTTGTGGTTTTAAATGTTCAAAACCAGAAGTACAATACTTGATTTCATGATATATAGCTCTTACTGTAAGTAAAAGCTACTGAAGGTATATCTGGTCGGGATGTAATTAACTTTTCTTACTGTTATAAGAGAAGTATATTACTTTGTAATTCACTCGTTGTTTTATCCATGTGAGTCCTATTAACCATACTAATATGAAGGAAATGCCTGCAGCGACGTTCTTCAGGCGTCGGAATGGTATGATATTTGACACCCTAGGCCTGCCGGCCAAACTGTAGCGAACAGTAAAGGTGCGGGATTGTCAGTCCCATATAGATCTATACACAAATTCACGCTCTCCCTACAAGAGATTCTGGCTAATAGTTCAGGACTTAAAAAGGTCGTACTTAGATAAGCACACCGTGAAGGGTCTCACAAATTTATTGTTTCAACGAGATTTCCGATGTATTATTGTTATTACCTGATGAATGCTAACTCTGGTACTTTGTATCGTACCCTTGGTTAATGCAAACCAGGTAAGATGTATTATTACCTCGAGTTTGCTAACTCGGGTACTCTGTATAGTACCTTTGCTAATGCCAACCCGGCAGAATGTATTATTACCCGTGATTGCTAACTCTGGTACTCTATATATCGTACCTTTGTTAATGCAAACCCGGTATGATGTATTATTACTCGTGATTGCTAACTCTGGTACTCTGTATATCATACCTTTGTTAATGCAAACCCAACATTACCACGTGTTTGCTAACCCTGGTACTCTGTATCATACCTTTGTTAATGCAAACTAGGTATGATGTATGTTTACTTCTTTAATACGTTATTCGTATATTAAAGGTATTATCCATATCTTGGTATAGTTGAATGAATTTTTGGTAATTTCCTTGGAAAGTATACAGTTGTAATTCATACTTGTATCTTTAGTTTTGAATGATAAATTATACCTATTATAATTTATATGTTCTATCTGATTAGCATGGTTTCTCATGGATGAACACATTTGCTCAGCCTGATACAAAAGTGAAGATACCAAAAGGAGTAACCTTTGGTACTCATATATGTATAATATATATATATATATATATATATATATATATATATATATATATATATATATATATATAATTAAGAAGGAAACGACCTTCGGACAAACAATACAACCCTAATTCCACATCCAAACAAGGAAAAGGATATAGGATAATTCATTAGTCCTAAACCCTTCAAATCTTATTTATATATTTATACATATATAAACATGATTTTGGCATTTATACTTTGAAATAGCTTATAAAACATTTTTCAAAGAATTTAACGGAGTTTTTACATGACTTTAAAGATTTAACATGGCTTCACGTTATTTTGGAAGTATTTGATAATTCTTAAAAGCATACGGAATCATTTTGTGTGATTATTATCACATACAGTTATTAACACAATTTAATATTGTGTTAAACTTGTATCCCCCCCCCCTAAAAAGTATTTAAAAACCATTGAAACGGTAAATTATAGGGGTATGAACTCACTTTGATAAGCGGTGATTCGGGCAGCGTTTCGTTTCCCGGAAAAGAGTTTGTTTGACGAAAAACCGGCTCAAACCGGGTAGAGTTTCGACAGGAGAGAAGATGAATTCTCGAGAATTCCGGGGCTCCGGGGCTTGCTTCGGGCTTTAGACGTGATACCGGGACCTCGGGGTTGTTTGTGAAGTTATGGAAGTGAGAGGAGTGAAAAAGGGCAAAAAATGGGGTGAAAAACCCTTCCATCCGAGAAGGCTCGCACCCTTTATATAGGGGTGCGAGGGTTCGGCCGAGGAGGACAGGTGGCGAGGCGAGGGGTGAGTCAGCAGGACACGCGGCAGCTCCTGCGAAGGCGGCTCGGATTCGGACCATGTGCGAGGCACGTGTTTCGGACAGGTGGGCTCTTCGGACTGGACCGGACTTCGGTCCAATGAGAGACTGACACGCATGCGAAGGGGGTGTCTCCGGGGTGTCCGATGCGAGGCTGTTCGCTTCTTAGTGGACCTCGGCTGCGGTCCAATCAGAAGGTGCCACGCATGGCTTCGGTCCACTCAGCAGCTGCCACGTGCGAGGTGACGTGTCACATGCGAAATTGCCCGGTTTTCCTATTTTTCTTTATTTTTGTGCCAAAACTTGCGAAAATCATAACTTTTGCATACGAGCTCCGTTTTTAGCGTTCTTTATATGAACGCGTAGGTAAAATCATACTCTACGACTTTCATTTAGACTTCGTCGGCCGGTTTTAACTTTATTTTCAATATTATTATTTTAAACAGACCGGGACGGGAATCCGTTAAAAATTCATAACTTCTTCATCCGATGTCCGTTTTCGTCTGTCTTTTTACCGTTGTGCTACTTTTGACGAGACCTTTGATTCTCGTTTAAGTTGCGTCGGCTAAATATCGATTAATTTCTATTTCGAATTTTTAGCTGTCTACTGCTAAACCGAAACTTCGAAAAATCATAACTTCCTCATACGAAGTCAGATTTTTACGTTCTTTTTATGAACATTCTCGGTTTAACATAATCTACAACTTTTATTTAGATTGTTAAGGCTAAAAAGCCTTTTATCGAAAATTCACTTTTTTACACTGAACAGTGTTTTGCCGGTTTTACCGCAGGTTTTCGATTGGTCATAACTTCTTCGTTATAACTCGGATTTCAGTGTTCTTTATGTTTTTGGAAACCTTGTTACAAACTCTACCACCTGGTTTATCCCAATTACGATTATTGATTAATTTATTTTTGACCAAAACTTGACTGGTGTCACATTATCCCCCCGTTAGAGGGAATTTCGTCCCGAAATTAAGTCTAAAGTGATACTCATGGACTAGGTCTTATCTTTCCTTTCCTAAGTGAATTCAGGTCCCTGGTTTGTAATCCAGTGAACCTTCACTAATGGGATAACACTTTGCTTGGTTCTTTTGATTTCTCTATCCATGGTTTTCATTGGTTCTACTACAGAGTGTAGACTTTTATTTAACTTGATTTCATCTAGTGAAATAACAAGTGTTTTATCGGATAGACACCTATTTAGATTTGATATGTGAAAGATGGGATGAATGTCATTAAGTTTTTGGTGGTAGTTTAAGTTTAAAAGTACAAGACCGATTCTGGTAAGAATCTCAAATGGTCTTATGTACCTTGAATTTTGTATTCCACGCTTTCACAAGCGCATCTTGTCCTTCCAGGGTGAGACCTTCATATGACAAGGTCATCAATCCTGGAATTCCAAGGGTTTTCTTTTATCGAAGCCGTAGCTTCTCTGGTTAACTCTGGAAGCTTTATGTCGCTTCCTGATTCGTATTTTGTTTTTGGTAGTTTCTTGGATGAATTCCAGATCAGCGAGGGTGCTGTGTGGAAATTGGATCTCTAGCTAGTTGCGTATTACCTACTTTAGTCCAGTGTAGATAGGATTTGCACTTGTGACCACAGAAGGTTCTGAATGGAGCAACTTGAATGCTAGCGTGTTAAAGGACTCGACTAATTGGTAAATGGATATCCCATTCTTTACTATAGCCGATCCGATAGAATTATGACTACTCTGGTTCCTAGAGGTTTTTGAGTGACGGCCTGAACTGGGAGATGATTCTATTATCTCAGTGGAGATAACAGATATTGGCATACCGTGCACTCACACGTTCTAGTTATCTTCTCTACTTGCTACATTTTCAGGTTTCAAGGCTTCATGTTGAGCCTCCTTACTCTATGTGGAGAGATTTGAATGGGTTATCATAGTCCATGATTGGCACTATGACCTGGGTACTCTTTCCGACTTAGGGTGTCAGCTACTATATTGGCTTTGTCGAGATGATAACGAATTTCAAATTCGTAGTCATTTAGTAGCTCGACCCACTGTCGTGGTCTCATGTTGAATTCCACCTGGTAGAATGCTGACTTTTGCTCCGAAGTTCATGATAAGACTCATACTTGGCTCATCCACCATTACCTCGTGTATACAAGTCGTATATAATTTAGATTTCACAAAAACGTTCGGATGGGTGACTCTGCCCCAGGTCCACAACCAAACAAGGAACAGGAGATAGGGCGGAATCACACATCCTTAATCTTGTTAAGTCTAACTTATATACCACTCTCGTGTATACACTTAGCAGTGATAGAATAACTTAATGAGTTCTTAGTCTCTATTCTTGAACTTGACCTATGGTTCGATGATTTTCCTATGAGATCTATTGAGGTACTTTGGTAGTTACTAAATTCGAAGACTACTTCGGTGCTTTTCGTTTGAAGTTTTCTGTCTACTGAGTAGGCTAGAATGGCGTGGTACTCTTCGCATGGGTACTTCTGAAGTTTTGAAACGAGAGACAACCTAAGGGTTTTGTGTTATAGATTGAAAGAATTTCATCTTACGGCTGATTAAGGAAAAGTTCTCTTATACAGCATAAGAATTTTCACATGGTAAGGGCCAGGCCAAACCATGTCGGATGAGAATGTCAGAATCTTCTCGACGAAATAGATATTAAGTTGTGCTGGGACGAATGATTACTAGGATGATATCTTATGAACCTAAGTTTTCAATGTTTATGGTTTTATTCTGTTATTATCACTACGAAACCCTTTTTGATTCGAAATTGGCGGGTACTACCAATACGAGGGTTCTGATAATTTGAAATTATGAACTTTCATGAAACGACCCTTACTTGGTCTCTCTATAATCGCTTGGTGTATACAAGTCATGTATAATTAATATTGGTAAGAACTTTGACTGAGCAACCCTGCCCTAAATCCACAACCAAACAAGGAACAGGAAATGAGGCGGGATTACTCACTCTAAGTCTACAAATCTTAATTATAAATGACCCTTATGTATACACTAAGTCATCATAGCTTACCTGTTAGGGTTTCAAATTTTATATAACTGTTGTGATTTAATTTGAACGGAAGAGTAATCATAATTATAGATAATTATCGGGTTTTGGAAGCGTACCAAAATATAGCAGGGTTCTTTGATGCTTTCCCATGTATTGGGATCAAAATCCTCCTGCTCCCCCGTCGTTCTTCTCTGTTGGACAATCCCTCTTGTAATGTCCTATTTCACCACAAAGGTGACATATGGGAATGGTTCCAACATCGGTAGTTGAAGTGATGAACTCAACCGGAGTTCTACAGATGCGGGCGGTATGCCCCTTCATGTTGCATCTATTGCAATGCAGCTCTCGGCAAACTCCATGATGATGGTAGTTGCACTTGCTGCAGTGTGGGAGGTTTCCTAAGTACGGCTTGGTTGGTGCTAGAATAACAGGGCTGACGGGGGTATTGACTGCCCCAGCTCGTTGCCCTCTGTTAGGTTCTTGAGTTGAACAACTCCCTTTCGTGTTCTCGAACTTTCGTTTAAGGATATTAGGCTTAAGGTTCGAGGTGTTCTTACAAGTAGGTGCTTGTGGCTGTACTTGGCCATCACCACGATCGGGGTTACCGATAGCATTACTACTAACATTTGCACTGTTAGCATTAAGGTGTGCCATGACAGCTGCTACAGCTATTGTGACCGCAGCTTGAAACGTAGCCGCATCTATCTGAAGGATTGGTGTTTCACTGGTGGGTTGGTTACACTTCTTTGGAGGCATGATTCTGTTACATGATAAGAAAATGAGCTTGTGAGCGACTATCGTGTCTCTAGATGTATTCTAACCATTTGTATCTATGAATTAATCTTTTGTTTTGTTATATTGTTCTCAATGATTCGACCTGCATCCCTATGATGCAGTCTTGGTAAGGAACATAGTTAAGTTTCTAGAATGGTTAGGAACCGAGTATCATCCGAACTAAGTTACCTTGGTTTGGTGGATATCGTTTCCCAATTTTCGAAAATATTCGAAAACAATTCATAACGGTGTCTACATAAAATAGACTTATGAATTTGAGAAGTAATCACTATCAATTAAGATTTCGTGATCTGATTTATTGTTATTAGCCGTGACAGGAAAAGAGGATAAGCTCCAAACCTAATGTGAGTAATGAAATCACTAACTCACTAGATTGAACTGATTTACTAGTTATAACTTAGATGAAAAGGTGCTCGAACACTTCACATGAATCATGCGTGGTTTTCCTTTGTTCTATTATGGGTGGTAATGATTTGTTCTCTCCTGGTATCTATAGGGTGTCCTTCTCCTCTGTAGGTATATTGAATTCCCGGGCTATCTTACTTCCGATTCTGATACTGATCCCCATTACTTCGTAATGAAGATTTTGAATCTCGGAAGTTCATGCGAATATCTCATTGGTGTCCTTAATAGGGTAAAGGCACTAAATGATTTCTATAGTTTGTTTACTTCTCCTATGTTTCTTTCTTGGGATTCTCCTAATGAAATTCTGTTGGATCCTCCTTGATTCTTCTATTGATTGCGGGAGTAACTATGTTTATCTAACGGGTTTATACGAGAATGGGAATGTCTAAAGAATCTATGAGAAAATTTGAATTTTTACGAATGTGATTCTTTCTGGTCCTTCTATAATCACATGGTGTGTACCGATTATATATAATCCAGATCAAATAGACCTTTGAATAAGTAATCCTACTCTAAAACCACAACCAAGCAAGGAAAAGGAAGTAGAGTGAAAATCACATATTCTAAGTCTATAAGATCTCGGCTATATATGATCTTAACGTATCCACTTAGTAATTATAGACTTATCAGAAAAGATCTTTTTAACATTTCCCCAGAGGTATGAAACATACATCCATGTTATTTTAGTTATGAGTTTGATTCTTGGACTTCTAGATACAAGAACTTAACAAGTTTTCAATTTTCTTGTTATAGCATCCTAAAATACCCCCATAGTATTTTAGTCTTTGGTTCTAGAATTCTTCTGGTGCTTAGGTAAGTTTTAGACCAGTTGCAACACTACAATCACTCCCCTAAACACATGTTGGTCATATCCCGGATGAATATAGTTGATCAGACTATATTGATCCCAGATATGATTACGTCACTGTCTAGGTTTAACTGCAATGTCCAACATCTAAATACTTTAGTTTTGTTCTTCTTGTGATACTCATTCTGGTATATATACTCCGCATGTACTTATACTTTTATAAAATATTAATATATTTTTAAAGTATAACTCTTGGTCAGAGTGTTTTTTATCCCAATGGGTTTATAGTTGTATATCTTTTATGACTGATATACTGAGTTCACTATAAACACTGCTCTGATACCAATCTGTTGCACCCCCAAACCAGAACGGCGGAAACGTTCGGGGGTGGAGGACTTTTAGGTAAGTATCACAACACATGCAATATAGTAATCAAAGTACAAACAACCATTGCATTAATAAGTATAAGTTTTACATAAGTGTTTAAACATTACATATTCAAACACTAAAGTAGGTACAATAAAAGACAAGAGTCGCGGTACGGTACTAGGTAGTCTTCTCAAAAGCTTCTGGAGTGTACCTGTCTACTGGATTCCTGAGAATACAAGTTATTTGAAAAGAGTAGATCAGAATTTAAGCTGGTGAGTTCATAAGTATTTTAGTTCTGTTAAGTATACCCTAAGTTCTTTGAATGAGTTCACTCGTTTCTCCAGGAAATCCTATATCTCCTGAGGTGATTAACTGATAACCTCAATAGTTTCCCTCTGTAATTACTTAGTTTATACTGATTATACATAACATAATATTGAATTGATAGTTAAATGGGTGTATCTGCCCTAAGCCCACAACCAAACAAGGAACAGGAAGTAAGGCGGAAGTCACACATTTCACTGTCAATCGGACATTACTTATGTACGACTCTGATGTAATAACTAAGGAATTATAGAATTAACCACTAAAGGTCTTTTATGTTGTACTAGTTTACAAAGATTGAGTGACTAAGTTTCATTTGATAAGTGGTTTAATTCCATAAACCGTTTCCTTTGTATAAGTGGTTTAATCCCATAAACCGTTTCATTTGTAAAAGTGGTTTAATCCCATAAACCGTTTCATTGGTAAAAGTGTTCTTAGTTATATATGTTCTACAGTAACAACCTTAGTATTAATCATGGAGAGTATTCTCTTATCCATAATACTGCCTTGTGGTTTTAAATGTTCAAAACCAGAAGTACAATACTTGATTTCATGATATATAGCTCTTACTGTAAGTAAAAGCTACTGAAGGTATATCTGGTCGGGATGTAATTAACTTTTCTTACTGTTATAAGAGAAGTATATTACTTTGTAATTCACTCGTTGTTTTATCCATGTGAGTCCTATTAACCATACTAATATGACGGAAATGCCTGCAGCGACGTTCTTCAGGCGTCGGAACGGTATGATATTTGACACCCTAGGCCTGCCGGCCAAACTGTAGCGAACAGTAAAGGTGTGGGATTGTCAGTCCCATATAGATCTATACACAAATTCACGCTCTCCCTACAAGAGATTCTGGCTAATAGTTCAGGACTTAAAAAGGTCGTACTTAGATAAGCACACCGTGAAGGGTCTCACAAATTTATTGTTTCAACGAGATTTCCGATGTATTATTGTTATTACCTGATGAATGCTAACTCTGGTACTTTGTATCGTACCCTTGGTTAATGCAAACCAGGTAAGATGTATTATTACCTCGAGTTTGCTAACTCGGGTACTCTGTATAGTACCTTTGCTAATGCCAACCCGGCAGAATGTATTATTACCCGTGATTGCTAACTCTGGTACTCTATATATCGTACCTTTGTTAATGCAAACCCGGTATGATGTATTATTACTCGTGATTGCTAACTCTGGTACTCTGTATATCATACCTTTGTTAATGCAAACCCAACATTACCACGTGTTTGCTAACCCTGGTACTCTGTATCATACCTTTGTTAATGCAAACTAGGTATGATGTATCTGTTGGATTAATGTCTATGTCCATAACTATATTTGGTATGTACTTGACCCGACCCGGCATGGTCCATTTGGGTTGCATGGCATCGGGACAATTGGATAGACAAGATGAGGAAAAAAAAGGATACTAGTGATTTATATTAATATATTATAAGTTCTAATATATTAATATATAATCATATTATTTAATTAGTATTGATCAAGAATTAATTTATAATTAATTAAGTGATTAAAAGGAACTAATTAAATATGGACTCTTAGATATATATGTGTGATGGGCCAAGTTCATTTAGGTTGGGCTAAGCTTTCACGGATAGTCCATGGAGTGTTGAACCCATGGATCATATGAAATGAAGGGTCGTGGGTTTAACCCTAATCTCCACACTATATAAAGATGTCCTTGGTTGGTGAAATTGGCACTAGTGTGTGTACACAAAAAGGGCAAGGCCGATTTCACTAGAGAGAACCAAAGTATCCTTATTCTCAAGGTTATTCCAAGTGTTCATGGTGTTGTGTGAACCATTTGAGGTGTCACACTTGGGGCACTAGGCACTCAAGCTTCATGAAGACAAGTTACATAAAAAAGAAGGTATGTATTCTATCTATTTTATTACCCAAGTATATGATATTTGTATGCTAGTATAGGGTAATATCTTAGAAACTTCATATTTGCATGTATAATAGAGAAAACATAGATCCAAGGTATTTAGGGTTGTATGTGCACCATAGGATGTTGTAGTATACTAAAACCCAACAGTGGTATCAGAGCCATGAGTTGTTTTCTGTTATATTGATGCAAATGTTTTATTTTCAAAGTTGAAAAAAAAAAGAAAAAAAAACATGACGTTTGTCAAATTTTAAGATAATTACTTGTTTTTGTGAAAAACTAATTATTTGTAAATTTTGAATCATTTGCTATATGAGTTGAATTAGGTCAAATTTAGTAAAAGATAAAATGATATGATTATTTTATTAGTTTTAAAAGTTTGATCCAAAGAGTTTTTTGAAACCTCCATAAGTTATGGATATGAAAAGGTTTTAAAAAAAATTGATTCAAAGTTTTTTATGGAGTTACAAAACTTGATCTTAATGTTTTAAAGAATTCCATAACTTGTTCTTAAGTTATGGAACATGAAAAGTTTTTTTTGTGTTACCTTGTTTTATGAGTTAATTTAGATTAATGAAAAAAATTGTGTGTTAGTTGTTTTCAATCCAAATTGATCTAGAAATAGTTCATAAAATGTGTTTTTGTAACTTGTCCTCAAGTTATATGAAAAGTCACATTTATGAATATTAAACCTCATAAAAATTGTCATAGGTTACAAAATGAAGAGTTTTGCCCTCATTAAATGGTTTTATGACTCCATAACTTGTCATCAAGTTGTGGAGGTTCAAGAGTCTCTTCATTAAATAAAATGTTTAACTTTAATTAAACTCATAAGTTATGCAAATCCAATAGTTTTGAATAGTTTCAAAACTTGCCCTCAAGTTTTGGAATTTGTAAAGTTTTCCCCATGAATACTTTAATTCCATGTTAGCCCTTAGAATTTTAATAGTTAAAATTCAACCCTTATACTTTATAGTATTATAAGTTAATAATAAATATATGTATAAGAGCAAGTCAGTCTTACCGTTAGTAGGCCTCATTCACGAAGCCGATCTATAAATGGGTATAAGGTTACTGCCTATAAAATGACAGTTTAATGGGTGTCTACTCTCACCCACCGCTTCCTTGACTGGTGGAGGGTCGTTAGCCGAACGGGTAGGAGAAGGACTATAATTCTCCCTTCATTAAAAGTACTAATGATAAATACTAAGTAACTAAACTTTTTATAAATTCCCAATCTTAGTTACATAGGAAAATGTGAATTTGGTGCTAACCCATGAAATTACACTTTGCACTTTGTTTAAACCGTTAGTGGAGCGTGTGTGGTTAACCGGCACACTAACCTGGATTTAACAAGGTAGGCAAAGGGTAACTTAATGTTTATCATAGTATCGGTGGAGCGCGTGTGGTTAACCGGCACATCGATTAATGGGTAAATTATTAAGGGTACCAAGTATATTTGCATGGTTATTCACACCTTGTTTTGTGATCCTCGGCATCCCAGCCACAAAACCTGAAGGGCACACTCGAGATTGAAACATGTCATTGAAAAGTTCAATGAATCTCAAAAGATCTAGGAGTTTCAAATCCAATTAAAAACCTAATAAATTATTTCGTTTTTCATGGTGGAAATTGGTGAATCGTCATTCACCTACCTTCAAATATTTTATAGCATGGATTACGGCATCCCTCTTCCAAGTTATAAAATAGTGTGTTGGGTCCTAGCCTTAATATTTCATATTGGGTGTTATATTAAGGACTTTGAATCAACTATCTTGAATATCTCCCAAAAGATGTCTAGCTCAGACATCTATGATCTTCCCAAATCTCTTGGAACTTTACTTCCTCCACCTCCTCCAATTATTCTCCCTAACCCACAAGTTCAAGGTCACTCAAACCCTATTGGCAAGGCAAGGTCTAGATGTGATCACATCTTGGAGATTAAGTCACATATTGACAAGCCGGGAGAGTTGGGTGTCAAAGTCTTGAGAAAGTTGGTGGTTCAATCACTTTCTAAGTCACATATTGAGTTCCTTTAGGACTTCTATGAAACAGACTATGACAAGACCCTTAATGATCTTATCTATTTGCTTAGTACTGCTGAATCAGCAATGATTTGGAAGGCTAGTAAAGCAAATCTGATTAGTATATGAACTTCCCAAAACGTTCAATGGACATTGACAATGGTAACATTGGATACCCAGAAAAAGCATTCTCTTCCCAATGGAAAGGGATTGGCCATAGTCAACCCGGTTGACCAAATGGTAAAGAGAAAGGCTAAGTCTGAGATAGTCCCATTACCAAAGAGTCCATATGTTTATCTTGCCAAAGGAAGGGGCATTGATTGCGAAGCTGCCTATTTACCTGAAAGATCATAAGGTTGATCAAGTCAAGAAGTTTGACTCTTCTTCAGGTAAAAGTCCACTATCTAACTCTGTTAAGTTTCTATTATGAGATTCTCATTACATGATGTGACTGGGTCACATGTTGATGCTTTAAGAATCAAAGAAAAGTGAAGAAACTTAAAGGAAGTACATGCTGATTCTGATCACGAAGATGGATTTCGATCACATGGTTTGGTGATCAGAATTTTTGAAGCTGTTACTTAGGAGTTATGATATATTGCTTAGGAATAGATAACAACAAGTTTTTCATATGCATTTGTACTGTAAGGATAAGTTTTTTCCGCAAAGTTTTGAAATAAAATAAAAGGTTTTAATTTTATATTTATTTTAAATATCCCTACAAGTGGCATTTGTGAAAAATCGTTGTTTATATGATTCCATTGATAGCAATATTAAGGAAAAAAATGGACTTGATTCTTTCATTTGTAGTAGTGTCTAAATTTACCAAATAAGGAAAGATTCTCATCACCCAAGTTTCAGTTGGATAGAAACTTGGAATCATGCAAGTTGTATAGTATGATAAACGAGAATTTTCATCTTTGGAAAATTAAGACTAATTCCTTGTTCACATGTATATGTGAGTCAAGTGAAGGACTAAAGGGATCGAGTACACATTCTTGTGCACTGGTCATGTCCACCACAAAGCTCGTTGAGACTATTCGTCATGATTTACTAAAGCTTAGTAAATATGGTTATACTTACAAGTTTAAGTATAATTCTGAAACATTGGAAAAGTCTCAATGTATGGAAGAACGAATGAGAAGAATCAACTTAGGCATAAAGATAAAAGTTTCTCAAATCTGAAAAGATGGGAGAGTACTTTAGTATCATGTTTTGTGATCATCTTAATGATTAAAGAACCACATCACAACTGGTCTTCTAAGGACATCTTAGTGCATTCTTATGACTAAGAAGAGGAGTCATGAATTGTTGAAATGGTTAAATCAAGAAGATGATTCATACTTCGTTCCAAAACAAGTCTTAGAGTCATACTCCAAGATTGTAAGTTGAGTGACATATCTTAAAGAAAGGTTTAAAACACTTGTCAAATGTAAGAGTAAAAGTGTCCTACTCTTATACATTTGAAATTGGTAAGTTGTGATGTTTTGGATAAAACAAAGACCAACTTAGGCCAATTGTGTGAAGTGTTTGTCTTGATTAGAATCCACACTATCTCTTGAATATTTGACAAGAAAGTCTTATAGGTCAAGAAGACAGTGGGAGTATAAAAGATCATGAAATAGTTTCAAGAACTAATCAAGAATAAAACCTGTATTTCATCACTAGCACACGAATAGAGGTTTATAACCTATCGTGTTGACATTTATGTGCCCATTCCAGTTAAAGTTAGCTTTGCATATGAGTTCTGAGAGTTCTCAGTTGGTTGCATAACAACTTGGAAGCAATGGCAGGCCCTTGAGCTGCCAGGTGGTAAGAAATTAAGATTGAGTTCAATCCATATGTGTTTGGATTTGTCATTACCCTTGTCTTGTGACTATGGTTTTGACGATTCACATGGATAAGAACACATACACCATAAAATCTAAGGTTCATAAGGTTTCTCTCCGATTCATGAAAATGATGGTGAGGAAACACTTCCACCAAGTAGATTTGAAGCAGATGGCAAAAGGTCTAAACAATTGAGACTATGATTACGGCATCCCTTTTCATAGTTCTGAAATTGTTTAGACACACATGCATTCTATCTAAGGAAAGGTGTATGATTTTTATAAAGTCTTATCAAGGCAATCTCGTCTCAGAAATCTGAACTTTGGTAAGAAAGTCAATAAAGTATTGATTTCTAGAAGTCCAACTGATTTCTGAGTACATGTCAAAGCTAGTGGAAGCATAAGTGTTATGCTAATAATCATCATGTTAGTGGGAGCATGATAATTATGATAAAGGTTGCAAGTTAGCAATGTTAATTATAGAAAACAAAAGTTTCAATTTGTGGAGTTGCAGGGGTTGAAAAGTTGTTTTTGCTATAATTAAGGGAGAGGAAATTATACTTCATTTCAATTTTAAAAGCTTAGATTGAGGTTTTAATCATCTTTAGTCAAGGATATATATGAATTTTGTGTTGGAATGACTCAACATAAGGAAATTCTATATATAGGTCTATTATTTGCGTTCTAAAATTAGATTATGATTACGGCATCCCTTTTCATAATCTGAATTATGAGAACTTGGCAAATAGAAATATTGTAGCAAAAGGATTGATCTAGTATCATGTCTTTATGTGAGACATCATGAATCGTGTCCCATATGCTTCGGATATAGGATCGATTGCATGTGCTATAATATTCATTCTTTCTAAAATTTTCCAAATGCCTGGGGCATTAAGAAGGGAAAACGTCTAGAATTGGATATGACTAAAAGGATTAAGCAATTGTGGAGGACAATCTAAGGTTTACCAAAGATTGGTTGCTCAGGGACAGTTGGAAGTATAGTGCTAATTTTGGAAGGACCATATTGACATATTCTGAAAAGAGGCATCTCTTGTTCAGAAGTGATAGTCAAAATGAGAATATGGAGTTGTCTCCATAGGTGGAAGTTATATGTGTAAGATTAGAAAACTTAATGCAAGAAGGATATTCAAAGCAATGTTGTTGGAATTAGTTTCCATGGAGTTGATCTTCATTGGAATGCCCTGTAATGACCGTTGACAAGTCTTTATGACCTTGTACATATTCATTACAAGAGGGTCAGTGCATACAAGTTTAAAATCTAAACAGATTTCAGTAAATGATAAGAATTTGGAATTCTTACATTCTTCGATAAGGAGTTGGGAGTGTGAATCATTGAAATTATGTTCAATTGGTTTATTTCACAAAGTAAGGATCATAGAAAAACATAAAGTGCATACTTGGTGTATGGCAAAGCTATTGTTTTGAAAAACATAGTGTACTTGCTTGGAGCATGGGACAACTAGTGTTTTTAATTCAAGTATAAAGTTGATGAAACCGAAACAATGAATAATGAGTAATCAGTATGGTGATAAATAAAAGTGTCTTATTTATATTCATAGGTTTTGATACCATATTAGATTCAATTATTCTTGTGTTTCATTTTGCATGTTTTGACTTCCAGAATAAACTAGGTTATTCTTCCCGAATGACTAAGTTATTCAAACTATCCACAGTCGGTCATATGTTGGAAGTAGATATGAATCAAGACTGTCATGGGTTGGCTTGTAGAGGTCTAAGATGTTGGACAAAGTGGTGCTACAACACTCATGAGTGCTCATAAGTTCTGAGTATTGGATTCAACCCACGCTCATTTGAATCACTTCATGGATTTTATCACGAGTGATCATGAGACGATAATATCCTATATTCTTCAAACCTAGAGATATGAGTTGTTACTATGAGTTGGTTATACATTGATTGCACGAAAACGCATTGGTAACTCGATGTTATAAAACGTGCCCTTGTGTATGATTCAACAAGTAGTAGAACAAGCCATATGAGTCGAAGTTTATCCATTCCTTTTACCTTCGGGATAAAAGCGATATCTGTGGGCCCCTCGATGATTTAGCGATGACACATGTAAGTGCTTGGCCAAGCCAGGACTGATTTGATTTGTTCAATCAGTCAGTCGTCATAAATCGGAAATCGGGAAACAACAAATGGACAGAGAGAATGATTATAATCCATGTCTCAGTCCATATGATATCTAGAATGGAGGAATATATGATCGCTTATCTAATGGACAAGTCATTGACAAGATCAGAGTTCAGTTAACACGTCAGAGTTCGACAGAAGCTTTTGAGAGCTACGATTGCTAGTCGGGTTTTGAAGTCATACTCAATAATAGTTTTATACTTATCCAAGTGGGAGACTGTTGGATTAATGTCTAAGTCCATAACTATATTTGGTATGTACTTGACCCGACCCGACATGGTCCATTTGGGTTGCATGGCATCGGGACAATTGGATAGACAAGATGAGGAAAAAAAAGGATACTAGTGATTTATATTAATATATTATAAGTTCTAATATATTAATATATAATCATATTATTTAATTAGTATTGATCAAGAATTAATTTATAATTAATTAAGTGATTAAAAGGAACTAATTAAATATGGACTCTTAGATATATATGTGTGATGGGCCAAGTTCATTTAGGTTGGGCTAAGCTTTCATGGATAGTCCATGGAGTGTTGAACCCATGGATCATATGAAATGAAGGGTCATGGGTTTAACCCTAATCTCCACACTATATAAAGATGTCCTTGGTTGGTGAAATTGGCACCAGTGTGTGTACACAAAAAGGGCAAGGCCGATTTCACTAGAGAGAACTATAGTATCCTTATTCTCAAGGTTATTCCAAGTGTTCATGGTGTTGTGTGAACCATTTGAGGTGTCACACTTGGGGCACTAGGCACTCAAGCTTCATGAAGACAAGTTACATAAAAAAAAAGGTATGTATTTTATCTATTTTATTACCCAAGTATATGATATTTGTATGCTAGTATAGGGTAATATCTTAGAAACTTCATATTTGCATGTATAATAGAGAAAACATAGATCCAAGGTATTTAGGGTTGTATGTGCACCATAGGATGTTGTAGTATACTAAAACCCAATAGTATCTTTACTTCTTTAATATGTTATTCGTATATTAAAGGTATTATCCATATCTTGGTATAGTTGAATGAATTTTTGGTAATTTCCTTAGAAAGTATACAGTTGTAATTCATACTTGTATCTTTAGTTTTGAATGATAAATTATACCTATTATAATTTATATGTTCTATCTGATTAGCATAGTTTCTCATGGATGAACACCTTTGCTCAGCCTGATACAAAGGTGAAGATACCAAAAGGAGTAACCTTTGGTACTCATATATGTATAATATATATATAATTAAGAAAGAGACGACCTTCGGACAAACAATACAACCCTAATTCCACATTCAAACAAGAAAAAGGATATAGGATAATTCATTAGTCCTACGCCCTTCAAATCTTATTTATATATTTATACATATATAAACATGATTTTGGCATTTATACTTTGAAATAGCTTATAAAACATTTTTCAAAGAATTTAACGGAGTTTTTACATGACTTTAAAGATTTAACATGGCTTCACGTTATTTTGGAAGTATTTGATAATTTTTAAAAGTATACGGAATCATTTTGTGTGATTATTATCACATACAGTTATTAACACAATTTAATATTGTGTTAAACTTGTACCGGGACCTTCGGGGTTGTTTGTGAAGTTATGGAAGTGAGAGGAATGAAAAAGGGCTAAAAATGGGGTGAAAAACCCTTCCATCCGAGAAGGCTCGCACCCTTTATATAGGGGTGCGAGGGTTCGGCCGAGGAGGACAGGTGGCGACGCGAGGGGTGAGTCAGCAGGACACGCGGCAGCTCCTGCGAAGGCGGCTCGGATTCGGACCATGTGCGAGGCACGTGTTTCGGACAGGTGGGCTCTTCGGACTGGACCGGACTTCGGTCCAATGAGAGACTGACACGCATGCGAAGGGGGGTGTCTCCGGGGTGTCCGATGCGAGGCTGTTCGCTTCTTAGTGGACCTCGGCTGCGGTCCAATCAGAAGGTGCCACGCATGGCTTCGGTCCACTCAGCAGCTGCCACGTGCGAGGTGACGTGTCACATGCGAAATTGCCCGGTTTTCCTATTTTTCTTTATTTTTGTGCCAAAACTTGCGAAAATCATAACTTTTGCATACGAGCTCCGTTTTTAGCGTTCTTTATATGAACGCGTAGGTAAAATCATACTCTACGACTTTCATTTAGACTTCGTCGGCCAATTTTGACTTTATTTTCAATATTATTATTTTAAACAGAGCGGGACGGGAATCCGTTAAAAATTCATAACTTCTTCATCCGACGTCCGTTTTCGTCTGTCTTTTTACCGTTGTGCTACTTTTGACGAGACCTTCGATTCTCGTTTAAGTTGCGTCGGCTAAATATCGATTAATTTATATTTCGAATTTTTAGCTGTCTACTGCTAAACCGAAACTTCGAAAAATCATAACTTCCTCATACGAAGTCAGATTTTTACGTTCTTTTTATGAACGTTCTCGGTTTAACATAATCTACAACTTTTATTTAGATTTTTAAGGCTAAAAATCCTTTTATCGAAAATTTACTTTTTACACTGAACAGTGTTTTGCCGGTTTTACCGCAGATTTTCGATTGGTCATAACTTCTTCGTTATAACTCGGATTTCAGTGTTCTTTATGTTTTTGGAAACCTTGTTACAAAATCTACCACCTGGTTCATCCCAATTACGATTATTGATCAATTTATTTTTGAACAAAACCTGACTGGTGTCACAAAAACTCAGTACAATCAAGCTATGGGTTTCGGGAAGTGTCAGCTAAAGTTCTTCGCGTTGAAATCGAGCCGAACATTCCATCAGAGGGAGTGTACGGCTGTACACATGAGTGTACGGCCGTACACCCATGTTGGCCGTACACCACCTCCATAAGTAGGATATCCTTTCATTTCTAGTCATTCCTCACACTTCCAAGTCAAGAAAATTGATTTCTCTCTCAAGTATCATCGAGTTCTTCATCCTAGATCATCAAAAACGTAAGTGTTTCTTCCATCTTTGAGTTGTTATCCGTCTTAACCTAGTAACACCCTTTGATTTCATCCATGTAAATCATCTTTTTGGGTAGATCTTCAAGATCTTCATCTTTCACCAAGAACACCAAGAACACACACTTGTTCTTGGTGGCTGTGAACCCTCTTTGAGCCTCCAAATTGTAAGTATCCTTTCCCTATGCTTAGTATATGTTAGGAACTCTTGTTAAACACCCTAGAAACGACCTTTAGCTGGAACAAGAGGAGTGTACGGCCGTACACCCTTGCATGGCCGTACACACATCAAAACACCCCAAAAGGGCCTCCAAAATGCAAACTTAGTTCATATTCTTGTTGAGCATGAGACCCACTAGTTTCCTCATTGTGGAATCACACTTTTGTGCATGTTTTAACATGAGTGTATAGCCGTACACTCCTTGGCCATACACCCATGGCCGTACACACCAAGTTGTGGCCGTACACACCCATTTGATGAATCACATGTGATTCTAACACTTAGTCCAAGTGTTTCCTAGTCCCTAAGGGTGTTTCCTTGCATGTAGTTGCTTCTAAACACTATATTCATGCCAATATATGCCATTATATGTTATTAGGACTCGTTGTGTCTCGGGACTTCATTCGTGGAACTTCTCATCCTTACGCATATATTCGATTGAATCACCCACAATAATCAATCTTTTAAATGTTTTAAATGCTTTTAAGGGGGAATGCAAGTAGAACACAATGATAATTGTGTAAATGTTTTGTTATAAACATCATTTCAACAGATTGAGTATGTCTTTATAAGTGATCAAAACATTTCAAAAACTCTTTTTAAGTTATGTTACTTTATAGTTTATAAAACTCCGTTTTTAAAGTACAATCATAACTTAGTAGATAAATGAGTCTTTTTCAGTAACAGTTCAAGTAAACATACTAGTAAACTATAATAGGTATAGTTTAGGGGTTCAGTTCATAGTAGATACTAGAACATACTATAAAGAGAAACAGGGAGGTAGATACAATACACGGTAACATAGAGAACATACTATAAAGAGAAACAGGGAGGTAGATACAATACACGATAACAGAGAGAACACTATACACTATAACAGAGAGAACACTATACACTATAACAGAAGAACAAATCATGATTAACTACATTATACCAATGATCACTAACTCATTGTTCTAAACAAAAGGTGATGATAAATATGGTATACAAGATCAACATAACTTTAATGTGCGACTATTTCACGGCTTAGCAATTTGTTTGCTGAAGACGCGTTTTGTAACCAGAATCTCTTGCAGGGAGAGCGTATAGTACGGGTACAACCACATCACATTATGACCTTAATAAAACAAACTAGTTTTAAGGTAATCAGTACTTTAGGATGTCAATTTAAAAGACAACTATGTACTTACATTTTCCCATTACTTTCATATTGTGACAGTTCCACTTGAAAGTTAATGCAAACTATTTTCGAGTTAAGATAGTTATAAACTAGCGAAAACTTACATTTTACAAGCAATAAACAGAACAATCGAGTCTAGTACATTCAGTAGAAAGGGGCCTATAATGCTAACTTTATGATTCCTTAGTTTATACATCAAGGATATATATTAATCGGATCCGACAGGTAGTAGGATGTGTGATTTCCGCTTCATTTCCTATTCCTTGTTTGGTTGTGGGCTTAGAGCAGATTCACCCAGCCTACTATATATTCGATCTTAGCTATATATATATATATTTCGTATACACCAAGTAATCATAAGTAGTACCAGGTATGGGTCAGGTCATAGGACACTAATTCAATGCACCGTTTTCTAGTACAAAACATACTTTTCAAATAGAACATTTGGTAGACAAAACTAGAAACTTACCAGTAAAGGGTTTAATCCATTTTATAAACCAATATAACTTAAAAGACCTTTAGTGGTTAATTCTATAATACCTTAGTTTATACATCAGGATTATATATAATTAATATCCGATAGGTAGTTGGATGTGTGCTTTCCGCCTCATTTCCTGTTCCTTGTTTGGTTGTGGGCTTAGGGCAGATTCACACAATTAACTATCTATTCGATATTAGATTATATATAGTTAGTATAAACTAAGTGATTATAGAAGTAACTATTGTGGTTACTATTTTTACTAAAAGAAATAAGGGTTTTCTTAAAGAATCTTTTCATAAAATATAAAGGAACTATTACAGTTAACTCCGTGAGTACCAAGTGAATACACCAGGGTTATATACAACGAAGATCTAACAAACAATGAGATGTGTGCCTTCCGCCTCATTTCCTGTTCCTTGTTTGGTTGTGGGCTTAGGGCAGATACACACAACCTCTTTATAACACTTCGGAAAGATTTTGCAGTCTTTTCTTATGATGACCTGGTCGAGAGAGTACGATACATCGGTGTAAAATTGTTTGTTTACTCTGAGTTTTATATAACTTGTATCCATTTAGTACTCATAGAAAGGATTGTAGAGTCATTTTTACTTATCTTTCATCAAAGCAGGAAATATAGGATTTTCTGGAGGAACAGGCAAACTTTTCTAAAAGAACTTACAACTTACTTACAACTTACTTACATCACTAAAATCTTATGAACTCACCAGCTTAAATGTTGATCTACGCTTTCAAAATAACTTGTATTCTCAGGAGACCAGTAGACAGGTACGCACACTGGAATTCAGAAGATGGAGCATAATAGCTTCATGTCTTGTTTTGTTATTTACTTTGTAGTCTATTTTATGTGAACCACATACTTTGTAAACACTTTCTTTCTAATGAAATGGTTGTTTGTTACTTTGATTACTATGATGCATGTATTGTGATACTAAACATGACGTCCTCCGCCCCCAAACGTTTCCGCCGTTCCGGTTTTGTGGTGTAACAGATTGGTATCAGAGCATTGTTTATAGTAAACTAAGTATATCAACCGATAAAAGATATACAACTATAAATACAATGGGGCCGAAGTGCTCTGGATAATATTATATTTTAAAAATATAACGATACCTTATAAAAGTATATATACATGCTTATACATATATACATACTAGAACAAGTATCACAAGAAGAACAGAACAAAAGTATTTAAAGGTTGAACACTACGGTCAAACGTGGGCAGTTATGTAATCATAGTTAGGATCAATATAGCCTGATCAACTATATTCTTTCGAGATGTGACTGACATGTGTTTGAGAGTGATGTGGTGTTGCAACAGTCTTAAAACTTACCAAACTCTAATCAAGGGAATTCTAGATCAGAACATAAAGTTAAGATACTATAGGAGTATTTTAGGCACTATATAAATAACTTATGTGATAACTTAAAAGACCCTTACGGATAGGTCTATAATCTTGCAATGTATACTTCCAAGGTTTTATATAATTTAGATTTTATATACTTAGAATTTGTGATCTACGCTTCACTACCTGTTCCTTGTTTGGTTGTGGTTTTGGAGTAGGATCACTTATTCGAAGGTCTATTTTATCTTAAATTATATACAACTTGTATACATTGGGCAATTATAGGAGGACTCTGTAAGGATCACCCCATAATGTTTCACGTAATCTCATAGATTCTTTAGACACTTCCATTCTCGCACGACAAACCTAGATAGATGTAACCACTTCCTCATAGCAGTCAACAGAAGAGTCAAGGAGTAACAAGAACATGTTCATGAGAAGTTTTCAAAGAAGGATCAGCCGAAGTAACCAAAACGTCTTATGCGTCACACTAATAAATAATAATCTTGTATAACTTAATGAGTGAGTGGAGACACTGCTCACACTATGTGTTAGGATTATTTTCTTTTCGTGCAACTGGTAACAGTTATTCAGGTCACAAATATTCATTCGAGGATAGCCACTTCTAATTCATAAAGTTTATTTTGCATAGACTCTTTTATGAATTGTTTCCAGAACCCTATGAAAAGTCAGAACCATATACACTCAGAACTAGGATAACCTAGTCTTTCAGCTTTTGGCTTATAAACCACTGCTATAGACTTATTCCATCTCATCTTTGTATTCTTTTAACAAAGATGCCTCCTCGTCGATCAGCGAGACGCACTACTCCGATAACTCCAACTCAAATGCCACAATTCGATCCTGCTGCTATCCAAGCAGCAATATCCGCCGCAGTGGCAACTGCTCTAGCTTACATCGACGAAAGTGGTACCTTCGGATCTGGTAGCGGTACCCACTTATCCAACCCCGGAGTTACTCGCGAACACCCAAGGGAGTATTCGTACAAGGACTTCATGAACTGCAAACCCAAATCCTTTAATAGAAATGGTGGAGTCATCGCTCTGATGCGATGGTTCGAGAAAATAGATTCGGTCTTCGCAATCTGTTCGTGCCCAGAAGGGAGCAAAGTGAAGTTTGCTTCCTGCACCTTCTCCGACAGAGCCCTGACATGGTGGAATATCCATGTTAAGTCACTGACCCTATCAGTGGCTAACCCAATAGGTTGGGAGAACCTAAAAGAGATGATGTTGGAGGAATACTGCCCGATGGGCGAAGTTCAAAAGCTGGAACAAGAATTATGGGAGCACACTATGGTCGGCTCAGACATAGTGGCCTACACTGACAGGTTTAGCGACCTGGCAGCACTATGCCCCGGGATGGTTACCCGGGAGAGCAAGAAGATAGAAAGATACATCTGGGGTTTATCTGCCCCGATTCAAGGAGATGTACTGTCTCCTAACCCAACTACATTCGATAGTGCCAAACGCCTGGCCCAGCGACTCATTGACCATGGAGTCCGCCATGGCGTGGTAGTCCCCGTTCCCGAGCCATCAAAGGGAGAGGACTATAAACAGAAGTCGGGGAACAAGAGGAAGAAGAAGCGAACAACACAGGAACCCCCAAAGGAGCAACAAACGAGTATTATATAAGCCGCCACAACACCTACTACTCCAGCACCTACCAGTCGATATGCTGGAACTCTCCCGAAGTGTGGAAAGTGCAACTATCACCACACCGGAGTATGTCGGGAAATGCAGTGCCTGAACTGCCACAGAAAGGGACACATAGTCCGTTTCTGCAGGGCACCGGCTCAACCGATCTCCCAAGTCCCCGGAGTTGAAGAAAACCATGCCTTCTATGGCTGTGGTGAGAATGGGCACTATAGGAGGGACATCCCGATAACAAAGAACTCAGGAGCGGGTGGACGGATTCTGATGATCACCACAGGAGAATCAACCCGGGAGTCGCCAGTGAGCAACGGTACGTTTTCTAAAAGATCCGTTCAAGAGAACTAAAAGATCCGTTCAGAGAAGCTATGATGGCTTAGTATGTACATCAGGGTTGTGCATAGTTAAGATTTTGTAGACTTAGAGTGAGTGATTCTGCCTTAATTCATGTTCCTTGTTTGGTTGTGGATTTGAGGCAGAGTTACTCAGTCGACTGTCTAATTCATCTTAATTATTCATAACTTGTATATTCCAGGCAATCGTAGTGGTACCGAGGAGGATCGTAGTATAAAGTATCGACACTAGTTATCAAAGCACTTTCACGGTATGTACTCGCTCATCGCGGTACGATACATAGAAGTGTTAACATCAAGGAGAAAACAGAAAGCACTAGAAAGTATACACAGAGTACATTATCGAGCACACTAGGGATACATCATCATATAACAGACATTTCTTTCAAATCAGCCAAACTTTTGTTCAGTAAAGAGTCCGTTGCTATCATTCGTCATGAGTTGGCGTGGTCCTCACCATACCAAGTTAATATGTTTCCATCGCCTTGACCGTCGAATTCACGAAACCTTCGTCCTTCGTAACGACAGTCCGACCCAGACTTCGGAATCGTCTACCTCGTATTCTGTAATGCCCGTAGATCCGGGCTAGTCAATTTAGAGACGATAAGCATCAAAAATGACTTTTTGATGAAAGATTATTTAGAAAGATTAATCTTAACCAAGTTGTAGTATATGTCTCAAGGTTTCCGGATATATAAAGAATGCCGAAATTCGAGTTATAACGAAGAAGTTATGACCTGTCGAAGTTTCGCGACAAACCGGCACGGTGCCGAATGTCGTAAAAAGTGAGTTTTTGATAAAACTACTTTTTAGCCTTAGTAATCTAAATGAAAATCATAGTGTTCGTTAAACCGAGAGTGTGTATAAAAAGAACGCCCAAATCTGACTTCGTATGAGGAATTTATGATTTTTCTAAGTTTCAGCTTAGCAGTAGACAGCTAAAAACTCGAATTTTAGATCGAGTGATTTTTAGCCGACACAACCTAAACTAGAATCGAAGGTATCGTAAATAGTAGTACAACGGTAAAAAGACAGACGAAAACGGACGTCGGATGAAGAAGTTATGAAATTTTAACGGATTTCCTGTCCCGATCTGTTAAAAATAATAATATAAAAATTAAAGTCAAAACTAGCCGACAAAGTCTAAAAGAAAGTTGTAGAGCGTAATTTTACCTACGCGTGCATATAAAGAACGTCGAAAACGGAGCCCGTATGTGAAAGTTATGGATTTTAGAAGTTCAGGGCACAAAAATCAAGAAAAGTCCGAAATCCGAGGAATTTCGCATGGTTGGTGTTCGGCCACGTCACCCTCGCCTCGCCTGCTGACCCGTGTCCGATGCTGATGACGAGTCTGAAGCGTGGCCCAATCTCAGACCGACGCGTGTCCGCCTCGTGTCAGCTGCTGATACGACCGAAGGGAGGTCCAACCGAAATCAGGCGCGTGTCGCATCCGTGGAGGTGTCCGAAGCGAGCCACGTCTCGCCTACAAGCTTCCGACGCGCCTTCGCATCCGAGCCACCTCCGAGCCTCGCAGCTGCTGCGTGGAGTCTTCTTAGCCACTGAACTTCGGTCTCGCACCCTATAAATAGGGGGGTTGCGAGATCTCCCGGCTAGATTTGGAAAATTGCCACTTTTCACCCCTTAAACAATATTTTTATCATTTTGACTTTCCCCGAAGCCCTGATATCATTTTCAACACCCGAAACACGTCCCGAAGTGCCCGAAGACCCGGAAAAATTTATCTTTTAGGTTTTGAAGCTCCAACCTCGCAGGACCCGGTTTTTCATTAAAGCCCTCAGTTTTATTGGAAATGATCGTTTTAAGAAACGAAGTGCTGCCCGATTATCGTCTTATCAAGTGAGTGCATAGTTACTTTCATCTTACACATTGATATGAAGTATTTTATATAAATTACGTGCTACATGTGCATATTATCTGTATACTTGCTATCTATGCTGGATGAACGATTTTATACTCGTTTTAAATGATTTAAATTGTATATGTATTTTATATCTACAAAATGTGTTGGGTAAAACATGGGTAGATGTAATAGTTGCTATGTGACAAAATAAAATAATGAGAGGCCTCGTTATAGATGTTATTGATGATCCAGTCATCTAGCGGAGTATAGATGACGACCACGGACTATTCTAGACAGTCCAGTGGAACGCTAGCAGGCTCGCAACCTGTAGGTGTTTATTTGAACTGTGTGTTTACCAACAGTACTCCATCCCCCACATGGTTGCCTTATTTGACATGAATTGCTGAGGAATCCCCGAAGCATGTGTTGTCGCCCCGATGAAAGTCCTTAGACTAGGTCCCTTGAGTTAGATGTTTTAGGGACGTAAAGTGAGGATAACGGGAACGGGTAATCGGGTTTGTTTGGTTTGATAAAGTTAATAAACTTATTTATTGTGGGTTGAAAACCCTATGTGCTCACCAGGCTCCCAAGCCTGACCCACTCAGTTTCTTGTATTACAGGTAGTGGCACATGAGCATAGATGTTTGGATGAGAGATAAGGGATTATAGGCCTGTAAATATGAAATAATGTAGTAAGGCTTATGTTGTACTGTTTATGCTTTTGATCTGTATCGAACATGACATCCCGAGTCTTTTAATGAAATACATTTCTTTGGAAATGCTTTTGATAAATCTTTATCATATTTTGTTTTGGGACAAATTCCGCAACACTTTTATTTAAAATGTTACTCCGATTTTTAAACAAGCATAAAAAAAATCGGTCTTTTCAGGCCGTGAAAATGTGGATGTCACATATTCTAAACCCCGAAGTACTTATGCGAAGAGTACTTTGCCCTCCAAAGCCTTGTCGACGTATGTTCAGCAGACCTTCCCGAAATACCATTCGTTCAGAAGATCAAGTTCAAGCACAGAGGCTAAGGACGAATACAACCCACCTATCACTATTCAGTGTATACGCGAGGGTGGTATATGATTATGATTACGCAGATTTAGTATGTGTGCTTCCACTCTATCTCCTGTTCCTTGTTTGGTTGAGGACCCGGGGCAGAGTTGCACATCCGACCGTCTAACTAATCTTAATTATATACGACTTGTATACATGAGGTAATGATAGATGAACCAAGTATGAATCCTATCATGGATATTAGGGCAAAGTTGCCCAGGTCTACGAGTGTGTATTCTACAAATCAGAGGAGCACAACCCCAGTAGTACTGCTAAAAAAGCTAATTTCGGAACAAAATTCCATCTAACGGGGGGACGATGTGACAACCCGAAATTTTTTTCCTTGAAAGTCCAGCCATTCAGTTCAACCGTGTGTCAGACTCGTTTCCGCTATCTTTTAGCATTGTTTAGAGTCTGCTAACTTAGTTCATATTATTGTTGAGCATGAGACCCACTAGTTTCCCCATTGTGGAATCACACTTTTGTGCATGTTTTACAATGAGTGTACGCCCGTACACTCCATGGCCATACACCCATGGCCGTACACACCAAGTTGTGGTTGTACACACCCATTTGATGAATCACATGTGATTCTAACACTTAGTCTAAGTGTTTCCTAGTCCCTAAGGGTGTTTCCTTGCATGTAGTTGCTTCTAAACACTATATTCATGCCAATATATGCCATTATATGTCATTAGGACTCGTTGTGTCTCGGGACTTCATTCGTGGAACTTCTCATCCTTACGCACATATTCGATTGAATCACCCACATAAGGTGAGTTCATACCCCTATGATCAATCTTTTAACTGTTTTAAATGCTTTTAAGGGGGGAATACAAGTAGAACACAATGATAATTGTGTAAATGTTTTGTTATAAATATCATTTCAACAGATTGCCTATGGCTTTGCCGGTTTTACCGCAGATTTTCGATTGGTCATAACTTCTTCGTTATAACTCGGATTTCAGTGTTCTTTATGTTTTTGGAAACCTTGTTACAAACTCTACCACCTGGTTCATCCCAATTACGATTATTGATCAATTTATTTTTGAACAAAACTTGACTGGTGTCACAAAAACTCAGTACAATCAAGCTATGGGTTTCGGGAAGTGTCAGCTAAAGTTCTTCGCGTTGAAATCGAGCCGAACATTCCATCAGAGGGAGTGTACGGCCGTACACATGAGTGTACGGCCGTACACCCATGTTGGCCGTACACCACCTCCATAAGTAGGATATCCTTTCATTTCTAGTCATTCCTCACACTTCCAAGTCAAGAAAATCGATTTCTCTCTCAAGTATCATCGAGTTCTTCATCCTAGATCATCAAAAACGTAAGTGTTTCTTCCATCTTTGAGTTGTTATCCGTCTTAACCTAGTAACACCCTTTGATTTCATCCATGTAAATCATCTTTTTGGGTAGATCTTCAAGATCTTCATCTTTCTCCAAGAACACCAAGAACACACACTTGTTCTTGGTGGCTGTGAACCCTCTTTGAGCCTCCAAATTGTAAGTATCCTTTCCCTATGCTTAGTACATGTTAGGAACTCTTGTTAAACACCCTAGAAACGACCTTTAGCTGGAACAAGAGGAGTGTACGGCCGTACACCCTTGCATGGTCGTACACACCTCAAAACACCCCAAAAGGGCCTCCAAAATGCAAACTTAGTTCATATTCTTGTTGAGCATGAGACCCACTAGTTTCCTCATTGTGGAATCACACTTTTATGCATGTTTTAACATGAGTGTATAGCCGTACACTCCTTAGCCATACACCCATGGCCGTACACACCAAGTTGTGGCCGTACACACCCATTTGATGAATCGCATGTGATTCTAACACTTAGTCCAAGTGTTTCCTAGTCCCTAAGGGTGTTTCCTTGCATGTAGTTGCTTCTAAACACTATATTCATGCCAATATATGCCATTATATGTCATTAGGACTCGTTGTATCTCGGGACTTCATTCGTGGAACTTCTCATCCTTACGCATATATTCGATTGAATCACCCACAATAATCAATCTTTTAAATGTTTTAAATGCTTTCAAGGGGGAATGCAAGTAGAACACAATGATAATTGTGTAAATGTTTTGTTATAAACATCATTTCAACAGATTGAGTATGTCTTTATAAGTGATCAAAACATTTCAAAAACTCTTTTTAAGTTATGTTACTTTATAGTTTATAAAACTCCGTTTTTAAAGTACAATCATAACTTAGTAGATAAATGAGTCTTTTTCAGTAACAGTTCAAGTAAACATACTAGTAAACTATAATAGGTATAGTTTAGGGGTTCAGTTCATAGTAGATACTAGAACATACTATAAAGAGAAACAGGGAGGTAGATACAATACACGGTAACATAGAGAACATACTATAAAGAGAAACAGGGAGGTAGATACAATACACGATAACAGAGAGAACACTATACACTATAACAGAGAGAACACTATACACTATAACAGAAGAACAAATCATGATTAACTACATTATACCAATGATCACTAACTCATTGTTCTAAACAAAAGGTGATGATAAATATGGTATACAAGATCAACATAACTTTAATGTGCGACTATTTCACGGCTTAGCAATTTGTTTGCTGAAGACGCGTTTTGTAACCAGAATCTCTTGCAGGGAGAGCGTATAGTACGGGTACAACCACATCACATTATGACCTTAATAAAACAAACTAGTTTTAAGGTAATCAGTACTTTAGGATGTCAATTTAAAAGACAACTATGTACTTACATTTCCCATTACTTTCATATTGTGACAGTTCCACTTGAAAGTTAATGCAAACTATTTTCGAGTTAAGATAGTTATAAACTAGCAAAAACTTACATTTTACAAGCGATAAACAGAACAATCGAGTCTAGTACATTCAGTAGAAAGGGGCCTATAATGCTAACTTTATGATTCCTTAGTTTATACATCAAGGATATATATTAATCGGATCCGACAGGTAGTAGGATGTGTGATTTCCGCTTCATTTCCTATTCCTTGTTTGGTTGTGGGCTTAGAGCAGATTCACCCAGCCTACTATATATTCGATCTTAGCTATATATATATATTTCGTATACACCAAGTAATCATAAGTAGTACCAGGTATGGGTCAGGTCATAGGACACTAATTCAATGCACCGTTTTCTAGTACAAAACATACTTTTCAAATAGAACATTTGGTAGACAAAACTAGAAACTTACCAGTAAAGGGTTTAATCCATTTTATAAACCAATATAACTTAAAAGACCTTTAGTGGTTAATTCTATAATACCTTAGTTTATACATCAGGATTATATATAATTAATATCCGATAGGTAGTTGGATGTGTGCTTTCCGCCTCATTTCCTGTTCCTTGTTTGGTTGTGGGCTTAGGGCAGATTCACACAATTAACTATCTATTCGATATTAGATTATATATAGTTAGTATAAACTAAGTGATTATAGAAGTAACTATTGTGGTTACCATTTTTACTAAAAGAAATAAGGGTTTTCTTAAAGAATCTTTTCATAAAATATAAAGGAACTATTACAGTTAACTCCGTGAGTACCAAGTGAATACACCAGGGTTATATACAACGAAGATCTAACAAACAATGAGATGTGTGCCTTCCGCCTCATTTCCTGTTCCTTGTTTGGTTGTGGGCTTAGGGCAGATACACACAACCTCTTTATAACACTTCGGAAAGATTTTGCAGTCTTTTCTTATGATGACCTGGTCGAGAGAGTACGATACATCGGTGTAAAATTGTTTGTTTACTCTGAATTTTATATAACTTGTATCCATTTAGTACTCATAGAAAGGATTGTAGAGTCATTTTTACTTATCTTTCAACAAAGCAGGAAATATAAGATTTTCTGGAGGAACAGGCAAACTTTTCTAAAAGAACTTACAACTTACTTACAACTTACTTACATCACTAAAATCTTATGAACTCACCAGCTTAAATGCTGATCTACGCTTTCAAAATAACTTGTATTCTCAGGAGACCAGTAGACAGGTACGCGCACTGGAATTCAGAAGATGGAGCATAATAGCTTCATGTCTTGTTTTGTTATTTACTTTGTAGTCTATTTTATGTGAACCACATACTTTGTAAACACTTTCTTTCTAATGAAATGGTTGTTTGTTACTTTGTTTACTATGAGGCATGTCTTGTGATACTAAACATGACGTCCTCCGCCCCCGAACATTTCCGTCGTTCCGAATTTGGGGCGTGACACCCATCAACTTAGGAGAAACCCAAAACATAAGCCCACTTATGAATAATCTACCCATTACTCCAATTTTTTGTTGTGTGATACGTATTCGATCAAAGGCACGAAGAGATACCACATGTGTGGACCTATCATCTCCAGCTTTTCCTTATTGATGATTGCCTAGTTTCTCACATTCAAGGAGGCAAAAAGAATGGATTGCATCTAGATCTTAAGGAGGCAGGTCAACGGATGGTCTTAGTTGCTCCTTCATTGGATACCATCGTTGATTGTAAGGGAGATCGGAGCAAAGCTTGTCGGCGGCACATATATCTGTAGATGGAGATAGGCGGTTCGACGACTGGGGGTTAGTGGGTGGTTCGACGATGTGGAGTTGTTGGGTCGTTGTTGTGGGTGATCCAGTGGCGCTTTGGTTACAACGACTGGAGGTGGATCGAGAAAACAGGGAGATGGTTCGTTGATGATGATTGATAGTACTTGAACTTGCAGATTATCGGAGACTATAAGCAATCCGGCAGGGATGGCGAAGATCGATGGTGAAGCTTGCTGTTCGGTGTTGATAGGTGGTCTGGTGAATGCTTCTTCGTCGGATTTGTGGCATGGGATGGCATACTTTAGTTTTGGCGGAGGTTCTTTGCCAAACGTATTGGCGGCTGGAGATGATTTAGTGGTGCCCTGGATCGCATCGGTGATGACTGTAGTGGTGGAGTTAGTCGACCAGCAACGTTTCCTCAGAGTTGGAGGAGGCTGGCGGTGGTCACGCTACAATCGCTAGCGGCGAATCAAGGAAAAAGAGCCAGACGATGTTGTTGAGGATGCTTCATTGGAGTTGGCGGAGTCTGGTGATGGCGACGCTCTGGTTGTCGTCACTGGTGATCTTTGAACCATCCGGTGATTGGCAGACATTTGTTGTATTCTGGTTGGCGACAGCTGCCCTTTGTCGTCGTCGTTGCTTTACTGGTTCACTTGTGCTGCACGTAGGCGGGTTGCAGGTGGGGTCGCTTTGGCTGTGACAACTGCTAATGACAAGGCTTTGTTGGAGGGGGTAGTCGGTCGTCGATGTCATCAGTGTGGGTTAGTCATGTGCTGATTCCGGCAAGATGATTGGAGAACCCGGTATGGAAAGGTGGTTACCAGCCGTCTAAGAAAAGAGACAGACCCAGTTGGGACCTGTGCGACTTTTTGTCTCTTCTGCCATCTTCTTTGAATCGTGTGGGATCCTCACGCTTTTGAAATGTGTATGCGTGTTTGTAAATAATGATGTAACCGTTCTTTTCTATACCTTTATTTGTTGCCGGCTAAAATGGCCCATAGTATACCCTCTTCACCTTTTTTTTGCTTTCGTCGGGTAAAAAGAAACACCAACCATTTCTCGTTTTTTTTTTTAATTTTTTAATTTTTTTTACTATTTCTTGTGCTGTAAACTGTAAATGGGTAGGGCAAATTTTGAGGTAAAAATCTGATTTATTTTAGTGACAAGGATGAATGAATCTTGGGAGGCTTTATGAAGTGTGCAAGAAACACAACAATGTGTACAAGCAAATGATTGCAAGAATGGAGTTGCACACAAAAAAATCAAAACTAAAAACGATTTTTGGGAATATATGAATTGAAAATGGGGTAAAAGCTTATAAAAACTTCTTTCTTCCTCAAATTTGTTGAACAAATCCCAAAACATAAACAAGCCATATCTGAGAGAGTCTTGTATATATAAAATCGTTAACCAAAATGATTTTCTTGGTGATATAAACTGAAAATAAAATAAAAACTGATAGAGATTTATTTTATTCTCATTTTGTTGAATAAATCATCAAAATAAACTGAAGTAAGGTAAAAACCCAAAAACACTTCCTACTCTTTCTTCAAACTTTTAAAGAAATAAAAACACCAAATAAACAACAAGAATTTCATTTCTTCTCAAACTTGCTGAAAAACCCCAAGACATAAATAAAAACGGAATTTGATGAGGTTTTCTTCTCATAAAACTTTGTTTTCTCTTCAACTTGCTCAACAAGCCATCAATATATGAACAATAAACATATCTGAAATAAATTTCGTTTTCCTTCTCTGAGTTTTTAAAGAAAACACAAAATCGACAAATCCAAAGGAGTTTTGCAGAGAAAATCATAAACTGAAGGTGATTTCTTTATAACATAAAATGAAAATAAGGTAAATAATTACGAAAAAGTTCCTCACTCTCAAGTTGCTTGGATAAAACATCAAAATATGAACAAAGATGGAGAAAAGCTCGTAAGAACCTCTTTTCTCCCCGAAAATATAAGTAAAAACAGGTATGAGTTGGTGTTTTTAAACTTGAGAGATGATTATGTGAACAAAAAACATTCAGATCTAGAGATCTGAGCTAAAAATGAAGTAGATCTACAGATGTGAACAAAAAACACACCAGATCAAGAGATCTGAAGGATAGCTAATCAAATCTGAACAGCTCTTGGCAAGAGCCAAGCGGATCTGAACAAATGATGGTAGAGATGAACATATCTGAGCAAACCTGATCTGAAACGCAACAGATCTGAATAGATCTACGCAAGAACGAGCTTGAAACCAAGCAAGATGGTGGCTGCTCGTTCAAGTCCGGGATGATGCCAAATGATGCGACATAGATCTGAACCACCTCTTCACTCCCTTCTGATCTCTTGATGGCAGCTAGGGCAGAGAGATCTACTAGTCACAATCAGAGAGATGCGTTAGAGCTGCCCCAGGGACTGTGCCCCTGAAGCGGGCTCCGACGATCAAGTTAGATCAGTTGGTAGATATGAGACGGTTCTCCTTAGTTGGAGAGAACCATCATGGTGATGGGTGTAGTGTAAGGTGGCTGACGGCGGAGGGTGGCGACTGAGCCACCCGGCCGAAGTCTAGGGCGGCGGTGAGCCGCCGGGGAGAGATAACCCTCCATGGAGGAGATATTGTTCACATTATACGGGAAAATTAGGTCAAAGGTAATTAGGTCGGGCCTTGGGCCTGCCCAGTTCAGGCCAACTAGCAAGGAGCTGGGCCAGGCTGCCCGAAGGCGTCGGGCAAGGCTGGCGGGTGCGCACCAAGAAAGGGTGGCAAGGGAGCGCCAGGCCGGGCCGGTAGGAGAGTCCCAAGCAAGGCCGGCAAGGGAGCGCCAGGCAAGGCTGGCAAGGGATTCCCCGAGAAGGCTGTCAGGGGGGCGTCAGGCAAGGCTGGCATGCCAGAGCTGTCTATGTTTGGATTAATCAGGTGGTTTAAGTCACATGTTCTTATTGGTCAATTCTAGACTATTTAGGTTTTGATTTTGCATGGAGTAACCGTGGGTTCAAAGACATTGCATGGCATGATTTTGAACACCCAAAAGCATATTTTGGTTTGGTATCACAGTGATGCATGGCTGCAATTAATGGGTATTTTACTTCACATGGTACTTAAGTTACTTTGTTTTATTTAGAGTGAATAAAAGACTTGGTAAAAAGGTTTGACCGGTTCTTAGGCTAGTGCATGTGGGTGGTCTTCCCAGTTTACCTGTTCTTTAGCTTAGCATTATTAGATTTTTTTTATTTTCTTTAGGGTGTTACATCACTTCATTGTGAGGCTATATATTGCCCTTTATATGTGAATGAAAGTGAATGCTTTTTGGTTTCCTTTTGTTTTCTTACCCTCTGCATATTTTTTTTCCTAAGTATAATAGTTCTATACACTCTCACGTAGACATATATTTGTGAGTTCTTTTTTATCAGATTTAAGGTTCTAAATCTTACATTTGGTATCAGAGCGGAGATCGATTGAAGAGGCGCAGATTTTAAATTAGTAGGTTGTTTTCTATTCTATGGATTAAAAGGGTAGCGGAGACGAGTCGTGATTCCGGCCAAAATCAGCAGGCTTGTTAACCCAGTTTTGATCAAAGAACAAAGGAGGATCAACTAACAAGAAGGTGTTAATCAAAGGCTGTAAAAACAGCGGGTGAAAGGCAGCAAAAGGAGTTTGCAGGTAGTTCTTTCAAGTAGTGTTTTTAGTTGATTATCAAACCTTGGTAGTGCAAATCGCAAGAATGGCTCCACCAAAGGATCAAACAGCGGCTATTGTCAAGGAGAGCAACACCATGTCTGTTCAATGTCCGGTGTTGTCATCAACAAATTACACAATATGGGCTATGAGGATGCGGACTATCTTCAATGTTCATGGGGTGTGGGAGGCAATCGATCCGGGAGTTAATGGAAATGCCAAGAAGAATAACATAGCAATTGTACTTTTGTTTCAAGCCATACCCGAGGAGCAAACATTTTTAATAGGAAATCTCGTAACTGCAAAGGAGATGTGGGAGGTTCTTAAAACCTGTCATTTGGGTGCAGATCGGGAGGCGAGACTTCAAACTCTAATGGGAAAGTTTGAAAATCTGAAAATGAAGGACCAAGAGATGATAGAAAACTTTGCTAATAAGTTGTCCGAGTATGCGTCTCGAGCTGCCTCACTTGGATCGGTTATGGAAGAAACAAAATTGGTTAAGAAATTTCTTAATGGGTTCCCAAAATGTTTTATTCATATGGTGGATTCTATAGAACAGGTTGTAGACTTGAAGACCATCGGTTATGATGATGTTGTGGGCCTACTTAAAGCTATGAAGAAAGGATCAAAGTTGAGGAGATCCAACCCGAGCAAAATCAGCTTTTGTTTGCAAATTCTGATGAAAAAGAAAAAGAAAAGGAGCATAGGTGTGAGCATTGTGGTTGTGGAAACTCAAATCGTGAAGATTATGGGCATGGTCGAGGAATACCCAAGATCAAAAACATGGGGGTAAACGCCAAGTTAAGGAGGAGATTCTTACCATCACGAGACCTCATGAGTGAATCGAGCGCGAATAGTCATATGGAAATATCGAGGTACTACCTAAAAACATCCTCAATATTAGCTTCTCATTAAAAGACCCACGAATGCCCAGCTGGAACCCCAGGGATCCACTCGTGATAACAGCCTACATGCATCAAAAGCAAATTCATCGAGTGCTAATCGATAATGATAGTAGCACCGACATTGTTTACGAACATTGTTTCCACCAACTCCTAGCCCCCTGAAAAGAAGGTCTAAAACCCTCAACCATGTGTCCACTCGTCGGGATCACGGGACATCAGTTATGGCTGCTAGGCACTATAGACCTCCCGCTTACCTTAGTCATCCATAATAGAAAAGAAACAAACACAAGGGAAATAGAGTTCTTGGTAGTACGTCGCGCAGCCGATGATGACATGCTCCTCGGACGGCCAGCGCTCTTCCAGCTCTGGCGATACCATCAACAATCCACGGAACAGTGAAGTTTAGTACAAGCACAAGGTCAACCACAATCGTCACCTTCTACCCATACACACAGTGCCACCAAGCCATCGCTACATTGGAAACAACTCACGTGCCAAAGAAATGAAGAACGTGTAGCCATATAAAGAAGCATCTGATCAAGGAGATTATCACACGACACCAAGACGACAGGCGAAAGAACGCCTGAATATAGAAATCTAAGGGGGGCGTAGTAGTAGCAGCACAACTACGCTGGAGGATGTGAAGACTGTTGGCATGAAGACTCACCGAGGCCTGACTCCTTTAAGTTTACTTATACACCATCCGATAATAAGAAACCACGATGGGTGGCAGTGGCAATGTATCGGCCATCCCATCCTGAGCGAGGATGCGCCACCCTACAACACCAAATAGACCCCCAGACTTTATTGAAAACACAGAACAAGGTCCAAGGACCACACCCAAAGGGTAACACAACAAACAAAGAAAAGCTTGCGACGGACCCATGTGAAAAATGGGAAAATAGTGTAAGACGCCTCCCGACCCCAGTGAGCCTCCTATCACCCCTAAAGTAAAGGCCAAAAGGTCCGAAGACACCAGGACACAAAGAAAAGAGTGGCACACATGTACAGGGATCCCAAAGTCGAGCGAGCACCCAAAGAGGAAATCGTGAACGTCGACACATATCATTCGGCAAAGAGCCCAACCTGAAAGAAATCGTCGAGGCCACAAAAAGCTTCAACGGGTTTTGATTATGCTCAAATAACCATCCATACGGGCCACTCCCATTCAATTCCCCAAATAACGGTGCACGGGGAACACGGGGAGGCCTGAGAGTTGTGATAAGGCGAATGCAGTTAGGAAGAGAAAAACACTCGCCCCCGGAGAGGAATCGGGCGGACAGAACAGAAATGCGAAGGAATCTGAGAATCTTCTTCATAAGGGAAAATCAGCCAGGAACTCTAAGCCCCAGCACGCATAGAAAACACGATCGAATCCTGAGGAATATCCAAGGTGCCAACGCACAGACACCATAGGACCACCCTGATGGGTTTTCTAGGTTATAAAAAAAATTACATGTGGCGAAAAAAACACTTAAACCCTTAAGTTCACATGCAACCTATAATGGATATATGTTTTCTCTATTAATAGCAACTAACTATAAATATCAAGAAAACCCTAGGAGAGAGGCTATGAAATCGAAATTCATACATAAAATTAGGGTTACATACATTTTGATTATTATTGTAAATAATCAAAGCAGAATCCTTCTTCTAGATCTTGGAAAGCTAGCACCAAAGAAATGGATGCCTCTAATGGCTTGTACCCAAAACTCTAGTAGCAAGAAGACTTAAGGAGAGAGGAGAGTAGAGCATGAATTCGGCTCTATGAAAGCAAGTAAAGGTGTGTGTCGAAATATGGCATCCATGGTGTCCTATTTATACTTGCTCAAGGAAACTCCCATGGAAACTAAATTGTCCTTTGAATGATTAATGCTAATTAATCTTAGAAGAAAATCCAAATCAATTATAATTAATCAATTAATCATAGTTATTTCCAATTAATATATTAATCATATAATATATTAATAAATCATATATTTCAATTTCCAATTATTTTATTATTCATATAATAAACTAACAAATTATCCTCTATCTCCAACTGTCATTCTAATTAGTTACTACTTTTGAGGGCAACCCAAAAATGACCTTACTTCTAATTCAAGAATATACCAATTTAGTTATTGGCTTAGACACATTAATCAAATACACCCCCCATCGGAGAACTGCCTTACAACCTGCCAAGAGATACAACAAGAATGCCATCACTTGGGATTGCAAGCAGGTCGCTGCGAACACCCAAATCTGGCAATAACACCAACAAGATGAAGCAAAATTCAGACATGAGCAGTCTCAACAAGAAAAATGTCGCCAAGGAGGGCACAAGCAGGACTGAAGATGCACACAAGGGGGAGTTCACGCCCCAAGAGCCTAAGGACACACTCCCACTACCTGGGAGGCACGCAATCTGCACCACGACCCCTAGAGCCGGGGGGGGGGGGGTGGGGGAGGGAGGAGAATCCCAGACTAAGCATGTCTAGGCCAAGGATAATGTGATCAAACTCCGAACAGATAATCACATCCTAATGGGCCAACCCAAAACTTAGGCCTGAGCTAAGTTATGATGTAATCATCTCTCTTTCTTTACTTGCCAAACAATGTAGTTGTTTCCTAAACACTATCAATGAAGTGAAGAAAGTTGACTATCAAAGAAAATTGTCATAATGTTTTTTACTATTCAAGCTTGATATCTTTACATAAGAGGTTGTGCACATTTACCAAATGATAACAAGGACTGATCATCCACATCATTTGAGCGAAACCATTGCGAGAATGCAACCATAGGGTTCAAAGGCTCATAACCTTCCCCTAAAACATGTTAGTTAAGCCCAAAGAGCCACAACTCCCGACAATGACATGAATAAAGGCTTCAAAGTCTCATAACATTTCCCTTGAAAAAAGAAATACCTAAGTCTCAAATGCCTCGAGGTGACAATCTTGACTTGACTTAGAAGGTTAGGTCTGGAGTGCAACCATCCGAGGCCCCGGACTTAGAACAAAGTCCCAAAAGGGTAATCGGTAAACTTTAGCTAAAAAGACACCCTAACAAAGAAAACTAGAAAAAAAGCCCCAATCTAAATACAATGGTCTATGACACAAAGGAAGGGCTAATTCCGAGCTTCCAGCGAGAGCTCTTGGGATAAGCCCAAAGGACCCTAAACAAATATGAGTCCTAGAGTCACAAGCTGGGCAAATCTAGTAACATGGATAAATCGCCAACCCGAACATCTGCCCATCCAGAAAAAGACTTAATTCCTTACGAAACAAGAAAAGAATTTTCACGAGGTGACCCTCCAAGGCCAACATAAACTTGGGGGAAGAATTGCCTCAGCAAGGAAAAATAAGGGCATATGTACATCGCTGGCCAACACAAACCACATGGGACAACAAGAAAAGGCATAACAAATGGCCCATTGCATGCATATCATCAAAAAAAAGAGATAGAACAAATAAAAAAAAGTATATTGTCTGCCGGACAGACCCCAGACTTGAGAAGAAGGCCACACAAGGCCCCAAACAAATTTAGAATTTATCGGTACAAAATGTAACATAAACACAAAAGCAATACAAACATCATCCCAAATGATGAGAAGCAAGGATGAGAACATGAGTTACATACCAGGAGGAGTGGAGGAAGGCCCAGCCCCGAAAGTGCTATCCTCATGACATCTTTCTTCAACATCAGGGTTGCTACACAGCTGTTAAAGACCTTTCACGTTGAGTTCTCCACAGCATAGGTAGGAGGCAAAGCCTGTCTCAAGAAAAGACTTCACCTCAGTGTGCATCGCCATGGTGTGTTCTAGAAGGGAACTTGATTCACAAGGTATAAACATACCTGTGACAATCAGCTCCCTGGTCACCTGTTTCCCGCCCTCTACCCCAACAGCCATGCACGCTTCCTTCATACGCCTAACGCCCACAGAAAATTCGACACTCTCAACCACTTTTTCCACAACACGAACAATGCCCTTCTGCAGCAGCCACACAACATCCTACTCCACCGCCTTCCTCCTCATTTACTCTGCCTCGAACTGGCTCCGCCCTATCTCCACACGAGTCTCCAACGCCTTCTTATCTTCCACCAAAGTATCAATCCGCTTCAAAAAACGATCCACTGCCCATCCAAAGTATCCACCTACTCCACCAAAGACATTTTCTCCCCGGCCAACAGATCATAACGCTCTTCGAATGCATGTTTTCCCCCTCCAACTCCAACAGCTTCACCCTCAAATCATCCTGCTCGGCCCTATCAGAGGAAAGTTCACCAGAATCCGAACTCACCTGGCATAACCGTCAGTCAGCACCAACCATATAGGGAGCGACTTGAGCCACTACATATTGAAGGCTGTTGGACATATGAGAATTGGAAAGAAGCTCCAAAGCCTCAATAGTAGCAAGGGGAAATGAATGACAACCCCACTCGTACACAACATAATGTTACATATGAAGGGAGGCTCGAGTAAGGCCCCATTATGACATTTAAACACCAGAGGTTTCCGAACGAGTGGAGGAAGAACCGGTACCAACACCACCCTTCGGCAAAAGAAACGTTCGATCAGGAGAAACTTGAGAGATATAATTGGAAACAATCCCGAAGACCCCCCCCTAGAGTAGCAGAGTCTTTGGGATCCTTCTTGGGTTCATGAGGCAATTTTGTCACCTCTTCATTTGTTCCCTTTGTCAGTTTCGATGGGTTATCATCGGGAACTTCCACACCTGTGTCGAACTCCCCCAACAGGAAGTCCACGTTTCGCCTCTTACGGAGGAGTTGACTAATGGAGCTAGCACCTACGCCTTTCGAAAGCGGGGAGTCCAGCCAGTACAACCATCGCTTAGAGATCGAACAACCCTCTTAGGTCACCAACTGAGTCGATGGATCGTCTTCATGATCGGAGGACAAAGGGTCATTGCAAGAAGGTCCGCCAATAGACACGTCAACCAACACATGGTCGGCCTAGGATCTGGACTCTTGCGTAGGAGCATGCCCAGTAAGGGCCATGTCATGGTCAGCGCTGACCGGTGGAGAAAATACCTTCTCAAAGGCACCTCCCAATGATGACAGTTTCCCTGGAATCGACCCCTCAAGACCATATCGAAATGGATAACCCTCTCGCGACGTGCAACCGAAACACAAAATAACATAATTAGGGAAATCGACAAAATTATCAACCTAAATACATAAAGAAAGTGCACAAATAAGAAACCAAAAGGAAAAGGGGGGGGGCAGGGGAGCCACTCACCGTCCTTCTCAACAAAGAACTGAGGCATCGCTCCGTACACGCTCTAGGCGGCACTCATACCGATGACATCCAACATACAATCTTCCCTGTCCTCCCCATTAAAAGAGATGGTCTTCAGAACGTTGGCCACGATTTTGCTGGCTCCCTAGAGGGCAGGTATCTGATCAGTAAAGTTCGTCTTACGAGGATAGCCATAGCTAACCAAATCAAGGTTCACCCATAACCATTTATCTTGCCAATTCTTTTTTGGGGGCCTTCTGATTTATGATGAACGTGTGGATACCCCTCCGTTGAGAGAATGTGTGCACGCCAGATTGGGTCAATGAGTTGAAGAAAAACTTAAAACCCAGAACTGGGGAAGCAAACCCAAGGCTCAACACACCATCTCAAAGCCGACTATCTTGTTGAAAGTGTTGGGAGTGAGATCGTCGACATAGAATCCGTACTGGTGCATGATGTCGTCAAAAAAATCGATCGTTGGTAGAGGGATCCCTACTTCAAAGGTTGGTATGGAGACTCCGACCATTACTTCTGGCAGATGGGTTATAATAGCCCCCTTTCGAGGGTACTCCACCCCATGCTCCAAAAGGAAACCAAATCATTCCTGAAGATTTGCAAACTCGCTTGGAAAAGTCACAATCCCAGTATCTAGAGCATCCATTATCCACCGGTGATAAAGAAAATGAAAGAAGCAAAGAGGAAGGTGAGGCAGTTGAAGGACAGAAGAGCGAAGAAAAGAAAATGTCTCTGATAAAGGAAGCTATAAACTAGAGGCGGGAAATTCGAATGGTCGCAATGATGAAACTGTCTACGCAGCTGAATGTTGGATATAATGTCTAAGTCCATAACTATATTTGGTATGTACTTGACCCAACCCGACATGGTCCATTTGGGTTGCACTTCACCCGAACAATTTACAGATAATCTTTTGAGAATAGTATAAGTTATGATTTATTAATATATTATAAGTTCTAATATATTAATATAAAATCATATTATTTAATTAGTATTGATCTATAATTAATCTAGAATTAATTTAGAGATCAAAAGTATGACTAATTAAATATGCGCTCTTGTATTTATATAGTGTGGGCTAATGCTTATTTGGAATGGGCTAGGCTTGCATGGAAAGTCCATGGATACTCCATGGAGCTTTAACCCATGGATCTCATGGAAATGAAAAGACATGGGTATTAGGGTTTACATGGATGTAACCCTAATCCACCACACTATATAAATGAGGCTTTGGTTCTTGAAATTGCACTAGTTGATGTGTGTAAACTAAGAGGGCCGATTTCAAGAAGTTTGTGACTATTCTCTCAAGTTTCCAAGTTTGTGGTGATTTGTGACTTCCATTTGAGGCATCGACATTATTGGTGCTAGGCTCTCAAACTCCAATCAATCAACTACTACTACAAGGTAAGTAATTCTACTAGTTTTATTTTATTCAAGTACCCCATGCCATGCTAGTTAGGATAAGAACCTTGGAAAAATAATTATTTGCATGTATCTTAGTCAAACATAGATCCAAGGTTTCTAGGGTTGCATGTACACCATAGGAGTGTTAGAATGCTGAAAACCCATCAGTGGTATCAGAGCCTGGCCTGTTTATTTGATACTTGATGCAAAAAAAAAAAAACTTGAAAATCGAAGTTTTGTTCAAAAGCTCGTATCAAAATTTCAAGTTTTGTATATGTACTTACGATTCTTGAAATTTTTGATATGAACATTCATAAACATATGAGTTTAGAAGATCATAGAAATTATGTGCTAATAATTGATTAGATTAATTCTTGATCTTTATGTGTTTTAATGGAGTCCATAACTAGTTCTTAAGTTATGGATAACCAAAAGTCACATTTATAAATAACCATTAAAAGAACACATAGGTTACAAAAAATGAAGAGTCTTCATTTTTAATAACCATTAACTCATAAGTTATGAGAAATGAAAAGTTTTGAAAGTTTACAAAACTTGCCCTCAAGTTTTGGAACATGTAAAGTCATATTAAAAACTTTAGTTCCAACCCCTAGAATTTTAAAAGTTAAAATTCAACCCTTATACTTTATAATATTATAAGTTTAATAATATTTATATATGTATAAGATCAAGTCGTCTTACCGCTAGTACGCCTCATTCATGAAGCCGGTCTATAAGGGGGGTATAAGGTTGTTGCTTATAAAATGGCAACTTAATGGGTGTCCACTCTCACCCACCGCTTCCTTGATCGGTGGAGGGTCGTTAGCGGAACGGGTAGGACAAGGACTTATAAATTCTCATTAAAAGTATAATGATAATACTAAAGTAACTAAACTTTATTGAATTCCCAATCTTAGTTATTTTAGGAAAATGTGAATAAGGTGCTAATCCATGAAATTACACTTTACACTTTGTTTAAGTCGTTAGTGGAGCGTGTGTTGTTAACCGGCACACTAACTTGAACTTAACAAGGTAGGTAAAGGGTGACTTAATGTTTATCATAGTATCGATGGAGCGTGTGTGGTTAACCGGCACATCGATTGAGGGGTAATACATTAAGGGTACCAAGTAATTTGCATGGTTACTTCACACCTTGTTTTGTGATCCTCGGCATCCCAATCACAAAACTTGAAGGGCACACTCGAGATTGAAACATGCCATTGAAGAAAGTTCAATGAATCTCAAAGAATCTAGGAGTTTCTAAACCAATTAAAACCGAATTAAATATTTCGTTTTTCATGGTGGAAATTGGTGAATCGTCATTCACCTACCTTCAAATATCTTATAGCTTAGATTACGGCATCCCTCTTCTAAGTTATAAAATATTGTGTTGGGTCCTAGCCTTAATATTACATTTGGGTGTTTTGTTAAGGACTATCTCTATATCTAATATAATCTATTCCCTCTTCTCTTCAGATGTCTTCCAATAACAATGCTTCTGGCTCAAACCCTACTAGCTCCTTCTCTCTCATGAATCTTTGTGGGAGAGTCATCTTTGATGGGTCCAACTTTACAGATTGGATCAGAAACATCAGGATGGTCACTCGGTATGAGAACAAAGAATATGTTCTCGACAAGGAGCTGAAGGTACCCGAGCCAACTGCTACTCGTGAAGAGCTTGCTGAATATGAGGTACATGAAAGAGATGCTACAAAAGTGGCATGCATCATGATGGCCACCATGACAGCCGATCTCCAATATTGGAAATATGAGTTTGATTCTCTCATATGTGGTAGTGTCTGAATTTACCAAATGAGGAAAGGTTCTCATCACCCAAGCTTCAATTAGATAGAAACTTGGAATCATACAAGTTGTATTGTATGATGAATGAGAATTTTCATCTTTGTAAAATTGAGACTAATTCATTGATCACATGCATATGTGAGTCAATTGAAGGACTAAGGAATTAGGTACATTGGGTGTGTGCTGGTCAAGGTCCACCACAAAGATCAATTCGTCATGATTTACTAAAGATTAGTAAATATGGTTATACTTATAAGGTTAAGTATAATTCTGTAACATTGGAAAAGTTTCAATGTATGGCAGAACGGATGAGAAGAATCAAATTTGGCAGAAAGATAAAAGTTTCTCAAATCTGAAAAGATGGGAGAGTACTTTAGTATCATGTTTTTATGATCATCTTAATGATTATGAAACCATATCACAAATTCATACTCTAAGGACATCTTAGTGCATTGTTATGACTAAGATGAGGGGTCATGAATTGTTGGAATGGTTAAAATCAAGAAGATGGATCATACATGGTTTTATGATCATCTTAATGATTATGAAACCATATCACAAATTCATACTCTAAGGACATCTTAGTGCATTGTTATGACTAAAATGAGGGGTCATGGATTGTTGGAATGGTTAAAATCAAGAAGATGGATCATACTTCGTTCCAAAACAACTCTTAGAGTCATAATCCAAGATTGTAACATTGAGTGACATAAAGTAAGGTTTAAAACACTTATCAAATGTAGTGTAAAATGTTTTCTACTCCTGTACATTTGAAATTGGTAAGTTGTGATGTCTTGGATAAGACAAAGACCAACTAAGACCAATTGTGTGAAGTGTTTATCTTAATAAGAATCTGTACTATCCCTTGAATATTTGTTTTGTCAAGGAATGGTTCTTGACTAGGGAAACTTATATGTCAAGAGGACAGTGGGAGTCTTAAAGATCCTGAAAGGATTTCAAGATTTAATCAAGAGTAAAACCTGAGTTTTATCACTAGCACACGACTTAAGGTTTGAAACCTATTAAGTTGACATAATTCTTGTTTCTGTGTCTGTTCCTATTAAGTTGACTATGCATATGAGTTCTGTTAGTTCTAAACTGTGTGTATAACAGCTTGGAAGCATTGGTGGGCCTTGTGCTACCAGATGACAAGAAATTAAGATTGAACAAGTTCAATCCATGTAAGGCTGAATTTGTTACTAACCTTGTCTTGTGATTATGGTTTTGACAAATTCACATGGATAGGAACTCATACACCATAAAATCTAAGTGTCATAAGGTTTCTCTCCGATTCATGAAAATGATGGTGAGGAAATGCTTTCACTAAGAAGATTTTAAGAAGATAGCAATTGTGATGTTTGCATTCTCAAAGTCGTTAGTGGAGCGTGTGTGGTTAACCGGCACACTAACATGGACTTGTGAGAAATGGCAAAGGTCTAAACAATTAAGACTATGATTACGACATCCCTTTTCATAGTTCTGGAAATTGTTTAGACACACATGTGAGCTATCCAAGAAAGGGTGTACGAATCTAAATTTCAGAAGTCCAGCTGATTTCTGGAAATATGTCAGAGCTAGTGGGAGCATAAGTGTTATGCTGATAATCATCATGTTAGTGGGAGCATGATTATTATGTTTAGTGTTGCAAGTTAGCAATGTTAATTATAGAAAACAAAAGTTTCAATTCGTAAAGTTGTAGGGGTTGAAAAAGTTGCCATGCTATAATTAAGGGAGAGGAAATTATACTTCATTTCAATTCTAAAAGCTTAGATTGAGTTCTTAATCATCTTTAGTCAAGGATATATATATGAATTTTATGTTGGAATGGTTCAACATAAGGAAATTCGATATATATTGCATTCTCAAATTCGATTATGATCACGACATCCCTCTTCATAGTCGATTTTTGAAAACATGGAAAATTAAAAAATATTGTAGCAAAAGACTGATCCAGTATCAGGTCTTTATGTGAGACATCGTGAATCGTGTCCCATATGCTTCGGGTATAAGATCGGTCACATGTGCTATAATATTCATCCTTTCTAAATTTTCCAAATGCTCAGAGCATTAAGAAGGGAAAAGTCTAGAATTGGATAAGACTAAAATGATTAAGCAATTGTCGAGGACTATCTAAGGCTCACCAAAGATTGGTTGCTCAGGGACAGTTGGAAGTATAGTGTTAAATTTTGGAAGGACCATATGAATATATTCTGAAAAGAGGTAGCTCTTGTTCAGATATGATAATCAAAATAGGAATATGGAAATTTTCCATATTGGGAGTTGGATATTAAGAATCTATGAGAAAGTTAGAAACTTTTATGCAAGAAGGATGTTCAAAGCAATGTACTTTGAATATGAGAGTTTGTTTCCATAGAGTTGATCTCCTTTGGAATCCTCTGTAATGACTGATGACAAGGTTTTGGTGACCTTGTGCATAATCATTACGAGAGGATCAGTGCATATAAGTTTAAAATCTAACAATTTTTTGGTAAATGGTAGGAATTAGGAATTCTTACATTTACAATAAGGATTTGGGATTGTGAAATGAGCATCATTGGAATCATGTTCAATTGATCTATTTCACAAAGTAAAGATCATAGACAAACATAGTGTGCATACTTGGAGTATGGCATAACTATTGTTTAGAAAAACAAAGTGTACATGCTAGGAGCATGGGACGACTGTTGTTTTTGTTCAAGTATTAAGTTGATTATTTGAAACATTATACAATGAATAATGTGTAATCAATATGGTGATAAATAAAAGGTGGTTTTATTTATATTCAAAAGGGTTCTGAGACCATATTGGATTCGATTATTATTGTGTTTCACTTTGCATGTTTTGACTTCCAGAATAGCTAGGTTATTCTTTCCGAATGACTAAGTTATTTAAACACTCCACAGTCGTTCATATGTTGGAAGTAGGTATGAATTAAGACTGTCATGAATTGAGTTTGTAGATGGCTAAACGTGTTTAGACATAACAATGGTTGCTACAACATTCATGAGTACTCATAAGTTATGAGTATTGGAATTAACCCACGCTCACTTGTATCACTTCATGGAATTTATCTCGAGTGATCGTGAGACGGTAATATCATATAAGTCTTCAAACCTAGAGATATGAGTTGTTACCTATGAGTTGGTTGTGCATTGATTGCACGTAAACGTATCAGTAACTTGATGTTATAAAACGTGCCTTTGTGTATAATTCAACAAGTAGTAGAAACAAGTATATGAGTCGAAGTTTATCTGTTCCTTCTAGTCCTTGGAGGATTAGAAGCGATATCTGGGCCCCTCGATGATTTTGTTTTGACCTATGTACCGGGCCCGGTCAGAACCTAATTGATGTGTTCAAGTTAGTTCTTTGTCAAACAAATCGGAAATCGGGAAACAAACTGCTGGACAATAAGTACGACGTTGTTCCATGTATTTGTCCGACTGATATCATGAGAACAGAGGATTATATGATCACTTATCTAAAATGGCGCTTCATAGTTCAACAGAGTTTTCGAGAGCTACGATTGCTGGTTGGTTCCTGATGTAACATACGCAAATACAGTTATTAGACTTATCCAAGTGGGAGACTGTTGGATAAGGTGTCTAAGTCCATAACTTATTTGGTATATACTTGACCCGACCCGGCATGGTCCATTTGGGTTGCACTTCACCCAAACTGTTTATGGATAATTTTATGAGAATTGTATACTTACGATTTATTAATATATTATAAGTTATAATATATTAATATAAAGTCATGTTATTTAATTAGTTTTAATTTTGAATTAATTATGAATTAATTTAGTGATTAAAAGGAAGACTAATTAAATCATGGGCTATTATATTTATATGGTGTGGGCTAATACTCATTTGTTAATGGGCTAAGCTTATATGGAAGTCCATGGATGATCCATGGAGCTTTTAACCCATGGATCCTTGGAAAGGAGAAGACATGGGTTATTAGGGTTTCACCCTAACCATGCACACTATATAAACAAGCTCATGTTGCATGAAATAATACCCTAGTGTGTGTGTAATAGTGGTGGCCGATTTCTAAGTGTTAGTATACTCTCTCATACATTTTCCAAGTTTGTGGTGATTTGTGATTTCCATTTGAGGCATTCACATTATTGGTGCTTGGCTCTCAAACTCCAAGGAATCAGCAATCAACAAAAGGTATGTAATTCATCTAGTTCTTTTATGTTTAAAAGTACCCCATGCCATGCTAGATAGGTTATAAACCTTGGAAATTAATATTTTGCATGTACCTTAGACAAACATAGATCCAAGGTTTATTAGGGTTGCATGTACACTTAGGAAGTGTTAGAATGCTCAAAACCCAACAGTATTTTCATCGGCTACCCACATAAATCATTTGGTTACATCTTCTACAGACCCAGTGATAATGTGGTCTTTGTAGCAAGAAGAGGATTCTTTCGAGAGAGAGAATTCATGAGCCAAGGAGACAGTGGGAGGCAAATTGACCTTGAGGAAATTCAAGAGTCAAGTGGTGAAGGAACCTCAAACCCTAGCCCTCAACCTGAGGAGGAAACTCCTGTTGAGCCGACTGAAGAATCTATACCTCTGAGGCGTTCCACCAGAGTTAGGAATGCACCTGAGCATTATTATGGTTTTCATATTACTGCAGAAGGTGAGACACTTATCAGTGATAACACACTGGTAAATCTGGATGAACCTAACAGCTACACGGAAGCCATGGCAGGCCCTGAGGCTGCTAAATGGAAAGAGGCTATGGATAGCGAGATACAGTCCATGTATGACAATCAAGTTTGGAACTTGGTTGACAATGTACCTGATCGTAAGATAGTTGGGTGCAAATGGATCTTCAAGAAGAAGACCAACATGGATGGTAATGTACACACTTATAAGGCACGACTAGTTGCAAAGGGTTATTCTCGAACTCCGGGAGTTGATTATGATGGGACCTTTTAACCAGTGGCCAAGATTAAGTCTATTAGGGTTCTGTTAGCCATTGCTGCATTTCATGATTATGAAATATGACAAATGGATGTCAAAACCGCTTTCCTTAATGGAAAGTTGGCTGAAGATGTTTACATGGTTCAGCCAGAGGGTTTTGTCAGTACAGAGTACCCCAGTAGAGTGTGTAAGCTCGAGAAATCCATTTATGGATTAAAACAGGCACCTCGCAGATGGAATCTTTGCTTTGATGAGAAAGTCAAAGAATTTGGCTTTTCAAGGAGTGAAGATGAATCTTGTGTCTATATCAAGGCTAGTGGGAGTATAGTCAGCTTTTTGGTACTGTATGTGTATGACATACTACTCATAGGAAATGACATCCCAACCCTGCAGGATGTAAAGTCCTGGCTTGGGAAGTGTTTCGCTATGAAGGACCTTGGAGAAGCTGCCTATATCCTAGGGATAAGGATTTTGAGAAACAGGAGTAAAAGACTAATTAGACTTAGTCAAAGCACCTATGTGGACAAAGTGTTGAAAAGGCTCAACATGCATAACTCCAAGAAAGGAGAGTTACCCATCCAGAGTAACGCCAGATTGAGTAAGACACAAAGCCCTAGTACTGAGGCTGAGATAGCAGAAATGAATCGAATACCTTATGCTTCAGCTGTAGGATCGATCATGTATGTTATGACGTGTACTCGACCTGATGTAGCCTTTGCTTTGAGCATGGTTAGCAGGTATCAGGGGAACCCTGGCAAGGCACACTGGACTGCGGTAAAGAATATCCTCAAGTACCTATGGAGGACTAAGGACTGGGTCCTTACCCTCGGTGGCAGTGAGGACTTGAGAGTTGTAGGGTACAGTGATGCTAGCTTTCAGACTGACAGGGATAATTTCCGCTCTCAGTCGGGCTGGTTCTTTACTCTAAACGGAGGGGCAATTACTTGGAAAAGTTCCAAGCAGGAGACAGTGGCTGATTCCACTTGTGAATCAGAGTATATAGCAGCAAGCGAGGTAGCAAAGGTGGCTATATGGCTAAAGAACTTCATCGGAGACCTTGGAGTTGTACCAGCTATAAAGGAGCCAATGGAGATTTTCTGTGACAGCAATAGTGCGGTTGCCTTAGCCAAGGAACCAAGAGATCATGGGAGATCCAGACACATTGACAGAAAATATCACTTCATCAGACATCGAATAGAAGAAGGAATCCTCGTGGCAAACAGGGTATCATCGGATGAGAACCCAGCAGATCCCCTCACGAAGGGACTGATTAGGGCTAAGCATCTCCAGCATGCTCGGAGCATACGGCTGAAGGATGATATTAGTTTTAGTAGTTAGATAATCTTGAAATTTGTAAAATGTAATTGACATTTGATGATAAATAAAAGCTGTTATTTATGAGTAAAGTGTTGTTATCTCTTGTCAATCGTTTACTATTATTTCTTTTTGCATGTTTTTACTTCCAGAATAATTATGTTATGGTTTATATCATATTATTCAAACTCTCCACAGTCGGTCATATGTTGGAAATAGATATGAATCAAGACTGTCATGGGTTGGCTTGTAGAGGTCTAAGATGTTAGACAAAGCGGGGCTACAGCACTCATGAGTGCTCATAAGTTCTGAGTATTGGATTCAACCCACGCTCACTTGTATCACTTCATGGAATTTATCTCGAGTGATCGTGAGACGGTAATATCATATAAGTCTTCAAACCTAGAGATATGATTTGTTGCCTATGAGTTGGTTATGCATTGATTGCACGAAAACGCATTGGTAACTCGATGTTATAAACCGTGCTTTTGTGTGTAATTCAACAAGTAGTAGAGCAAACATATGAGTCGAAGTTTATCTGTTCCTTCTAGGATTAGAAGCGATATCTGGGCCCCTCGATGATTTTGTTTTGACCTATGTACCGGGCCCGGTCAGAACTAAATTGATGTGTTCAGTTAAGTTCTATGTCAAACAAATCGGAAATCGGGAAACAAATGCTGGACAATAAGCAAGACCATGTTCCATGTATTTGTCCGGCTGATATCTAGAACAGAGGATTATATGATCACTTATCTAAAATGGCGCTTCATAGTTCAACAGAGTTTAAAGAGCTACGATTGTTGATCGGTTCCTGAAGTCATACTTGCAACTATAGTTATTAGACTTATCCAAGTGGGAGATTGTTGGATATAGTGTCTAAGTCCATAACTATATTTGGTATGTACTTGACCCGACCCGGCATGGTCCATTTGGGTTGCACTTCACCCGAACAATTTACGGATAAACTTTTGAGAATAGTATAAGTTATGATTTATTAATATATTATAAGTTCTAATATATTAATATAAAATCATATTATTTAATTAGTATTGATCTATAATTAATCTAGAATTAATTTAGAGATCAAAAGTATGACTAATTAAATATGGGCTCTTGTATTTATATAGTGTGGGCTAATGCTTATTTGGAATGGGCTAGGCTTGCATGGAAAGTCCATGGATACTCCATGGAGCTTTAACGCATCGATCTCATGGAAATGAAAAGACATGGGTATTAGGGTTTACATGGATGTAACCCTAATCCACCACACTATATAAAGGAGGCTTTGGTTCTTGAAATTGCACTAGTTGATGTGTGTAAACTAAGAGGGCCGATTTCAAGAAGTTTGTGACTATTCTCTCAAGTTTCCAAGTTTGTGGTGATTTGTGACTTCCATTTGAGGCATCCACATTATTGGTGCTAGGCTCTCAAACTCCAATCAATCAACTACTACTACAAGGTAAGTAATTCTACTAGTTTTATTTGATTCAAGTACCCCATGCCATGCTAGTTACGATAAGAACCTTGGAAAATTAATTATTTGCATGTATCTTAGTCAAACATAGATCCAAGATTTCTAGGGTTGCATGTAGACCATAGGAGTGTTAGAATGCTGAAAACCCATCACTGAATCCGTCACATCAGTATACGTCAAAACCATCTTGGACGAACATGGGCCTTGGTCTAAGCTAGAAAAACTCAGCTACCCAAGGCTAACGTTGATGTTTACTAGCCTAGGGGACTTGTTAATGTATCCCTCTAGGAATACGTCAAAGATAACAAGGAAATTATCTGAAGAACGGCCTAGCTGACGGTCGTTACTTGACGTAAGTGTTAGGATTGGGCCCTAGCCCTTGCGGGCTCGTACTTAGGCCCCAACGTTCTAACGCCAAGGCCCATAACAGGCCAAAATAATACCATCTGCTCCCCAGAATGGCAAGTGTAGCGCTCAGAACGTTGCTTCCCAATGACTCTGCACCAATAGCAGATAACCACTAGTGATGCACGACCCACCAATAGGACGCCCCCACGTCCTAACGGTCCGAACAAGACAAAAGGTGTTGTTGGGGACATGTTTCCCGTAGGATATGTATAAAAGAAGGGATCGCCTCTCTCACTATCTCAAATTAAACCCTAATTCTCTCATACAACTACTGACTAGATCGTCGGAGTCTCATTCCAGGACCCCCTCCCAGACGACGACTAACACTGACTTTTTCTTTGTTGTGATTCTCAGGCTTAACTCAGGCGAAACCACAACAGACGGCGTTAAGCTCGAATACATATCACAACAGGTACTTTAAATTAGGCATTATATAAAGAAGTTTATCATTTGAATGTGGGAAATTGACTTGTTAGCGTAATTATCTTTTCATTTTGTTCACATTTGAGTAACCCTTTTATTTTTGCATACATGTCGACAACAAACTTATTAGAAGTGTTCACATATGATCATTATGACCAATTGTATCAAGTTACAACTTACATGGCATATACGTCACAGCTAATTACCCAAGAGGCTAATCAATTATTGGTTTTGTTCACATCTAGGATACTTCCTTTTTTCACAGTCGACCATCCAACTTGTTAAAGTTCTTCACATAATACCATTGTTTTAAAACAAGGTGCCACTCCTAGCACCTCGACGATGTGTAATGTACTGGAGGTGCCACTCAATGGCACATTGATGTGTTTTCATGGCACCTCGTGATGTGTCATGCATTAGAAGTGTCATGGAGTTATAGGAGGTTCCACTAAGTGACAAGGTGTTCCATGCAATGGCACCTGATGTGTCAGTGGTGCATTGTTGGTGAAAATGTAGTGTCTCTCAATGATGAAGGTTCCAGAAGTTGATGCATGGCAGATTGTAATTGGTTAACACTTTTCATGGGCCTATGGATTAATGGGCTTGGCCCATTACGGTTTTAGGTCTCATGTCAAGTCTATAAATAAGGATGTCTGCTAGTCATTTGTTTAGGTCTTGAATTCTAGTGAGTAGACAAATCTCTGTTGAATTATACTTGTAACCTTTATTTGAAAACTCATAAATAAAGAATATTCCCCTCCTGCCTGTGGATGTAGGTTACCTTGATCGAACCACGTAAATAATGTGTCTTGTGTGCTTTTGGTTTTGTTGGATTAGGTGTTTAAGGTCATACCTAAATTGGTATAACTTTATGGAATAAAAAGAAAAATCATTTTTGGGTTACCCTCAATAACTAGAAATAACTATAAACAACTTTAAGAGAGTGACAAAATGGTTTTTTAATTTATTATATGACTAATAAATTAATTAGAAATAGTTTAGAATTATTTGGAAATTAATTTTGGATTAATTAGATATAATTAAAGGTGCAATAGTTGAATTGTAATTGTTCATAATTGAGCAAGGAAGACAATTATGGAACCTCCTATAGGGTTTCTAAGGAGTTCCAGAAGGGTTCTGGAAATCTCTTGATAAGTGATAAGGATAACTATTTTGAATATATTAAATCTTTTTATTATATTATTCATATTAGGGTTTAACCCGGAAATCCACAAACAAGAAATCGAACCCTAGCATTCACAAACAAGAAATCGAAATCATTTGTCCCTCATCTCTCCTATTTCATTATTAGGGTTTCTAGGGTTTTGGGTGTCACCTATTAGAGGCATCCACTCTATTGGTCCTTTCTTTCAAAGGAAGAATTGAACATCAAGGTTTGCTATATTTGATTATAAAAAAGGTATATATTCTAATTTATTTGATTTTCGTAATTGGTAGATTAGATAGTATTTTGATAGTATGTTGCTATAATGAGAAAATACCACAGATCTCTAGGTTGCATGTAACGTCCACAAAATTACGAAGTAAAAATTTTATTTTTCAACCACCCAAACCAATCATTCGTTTATTCAAAATTAATTAGAGAATAATTTGTTCTCAAACATCAAAGTAAAATCATAAACAGTCAGTTCGGAATAAATCACTACGGGATGCAGTGCGATCAAGTCGGGCCCTTCCCTTTGGAACCAAAAGTACCTGAAAACATTTTAAACATAAACCGTAAGCACAAAGCTTAATGAGTTCCCCCAAATACCCCACACAACAATACATAAGCGATGCATGAATAACACACCCACATGATAAGACTGGATTGCCCCTTATCCACAGCACAAACACTTGATAGCCCCCACGCCCACAAGCATAAAGACTGGATTCCCTCGCCCCCGACCCATAGACACAAAGACTAGATTTCCTTCGGGCCCACAACCACAAAGATTAGAATGCCCCCAATCCCACACTCATAAAGACTGTATTACCCCCGAGCCCAAAACATAAGATTGGAAGGCACTCGGGTATGTTGGCCTACAACACAAAGTAGTACCGCCTCAACCCAACAACACTATGTCTAAAACAATATCAGGCAAGCACAGGTAATCATAACAGATCTACCAGTCTAACAGATCACTACAACATAACAACATCCTACACACAAGGACACATACTACATTACAAATTATAACGAGATCACTTGAATTACTCAACAAAAGCTCAATATCTACCTCGGCAACAAAACAGCCAACCCAAGCTTCATAAATCCAAACCAAGACCAGACCTTAGTCAAATACTCAATTCTACCCAAGTTTGACCAAAAGTCATACTGGCCAAAAAGTGAACGGTCAAAGTCAACTCAGATGACCCCCACGTCATGGCAATTCCTTTGCCACGTCGTGGTCACATCCAGACAAAACAGACGCATTGCAGCGCGTTACCATTTTGTGGGCCTTCCTTGGCCACATCATGGTTTCGGTCAGAAATATTTTTCTTCATCAAGAGCTTAATTCTCCAAGACCAAAACTTATATCATCAAATATAGCTCCTAAATAGCTTGATATTGGATAAAGTTTCCAACTTTATCCATTAGGATGGTCCACACAACCAAGATCTAGTCTTTAAGTCTCAAAGGGACCAAGAATGCATCTTTCTTAACTTAATCCATTATGTCTAAGTCTCCAACCTTCATATCATAATCAACATTATGTTTAGATGGATAAAGTTTCCAACTTTATCCATAATGATGTCTCAAACTTTAAAGATCTAAACTTTAATACACAAAAATGACCTAAATAACCAAGATAACTTGCATGGATAAAAGGGAAGGAAAAAGAGCATAACTTTCCTTGGCCATGAGGTCCAAGAAGCATTCTAAACTGATCAAAATATGTTAGAGTCCACTCAAATCCAAGACCACCCATAAATTGGACCAAAAGTGCCAAAAACCACAAATGAATATATATAAAGAATTAAATAGCAAGATACGAACATTATACTCACAATAGTCCAAAAATAAAGTGACTTTTATGGATCCTAACTTGAAACAACATTGCTTGCAACCAAAACAACCTTCTTGATCTTCAAGCTACATCAAAATACCACCAAAAGCATCCAAAAGAGGAGAGAGAACAGGGGAGGAGCTCGAATCTTGAATAGGTAGGCTAGGGTTGCTCCCAAGCAGTTCTAGATGTGATGGAGGCTAATACAATACCCTAAAACATCAATCCTTACCTTAAATACATTGAAAACCCTAAAATCCATGGGTTTTGGCTGCACATCGGTCACCTCGTGACAATATGTTTGTTACCTCGTGACGACTCCCACGTCATGAAAATATTCTTTTCACCTCGCGACTATTCTCACCTCGTGACAACATTCTTGTCACCTTGTAAGAACGGGTTTTCACTGAATTCCATTCCAGCTTCAAACAGTCATAACTTCTTCGTTTCAACTACATTTTTGGAGATCTTAATATGCACGTGAAGGTATTGACAAGCCCGACAACCCTATCTAATTACTTTTCAATATATAATATTCGAAATAAAACCATAATCCATGCAAGGTGCCCAAAATATTATTTTTCCCATTTTACCCTTTTGCTTCAACGCACAATTCAAGAGATTTAGTCTCTGAACCAACATTATCAACATCCGATAGTGTCTAAACTCTATTTACTTGAAGCCCAAGGCCTTTACATGATCGCATTAAGGTCCACAATCACTAAATAAGAAACATCCTGAAACTGGATGTTACAACTCTCCCCCACTTAAACTGGATTTCCCTCCAACCACTTTATAAAATTAAAGCATCCATAAAGAAAACTCAAGAGACCACACAGATCCCTACTGATGCCAACAAACAACCCAACACTTGGACACACTCAACTCCAACAACTATCTCTTTCTCCCTAACTGCAATACCCATCTCATAGCGAAAAAAAATTATTCACTCCGGGAAACTCTAAAAACTGGTGCTACAAACCAACTCCAACAATATACTTCCCAAAACCGGGGACCCATCATAATACTGAGGATCACGCTCTTATCATACCTACCCCTAGTCCCTGACTAGGACACCACCAAAACATGCATAATGAATTCTTAGAACATCCCGATCATGGATTTCAACAAATCTCAATACATAATTATTTCCCAAAAGACCCAAAATACGCACTTGACTTTCTGCAAAGTCATCACTAACCCACCGCTCTTATGAGCGTAATTATGGTCAATCCAAGAATCCTGTGTTACATCCAAACTCCCACATCAGATCAAGTGTACAACCATAAAAATCCTTCAATACATTTACAACGAACTTCAAGACCCGAAGTTTCGGGACCAATACCTAACATTGGAAACAAAACTCCTTCTAAACATCCCACAAGCAAACGAGGTCCACAAATGCAACCATTCAGTAAAGCAACTTCCGATGCACAACTAATACTTCCAACAAACAAATTTTTACTATTCACATGATCCAAACTAGTTGGTAACTGGGACTCACGAATCCCTAAAAAGTTCTAACACGCAACCATGCCAATAAGACTAACGATCTGGGACTTAAGAGTATCAAACAAATGACTAATGGGCCCCATCCATAAAAGTCATATGATCAATGGTTCACGATACGGCTTGACACCATTCAACCACACCAACCAAAAGAATTCATAGATCTGATCCGACAATGAAACGTATACCTACACATTGCATCTAACCAACCTAAAGAGAAACTGACTCTTTACCCTTAACTCGAAGGCTCCAAGGTTGTGCCTGAAAACCTGCAAAAAACCCATCCTATACATCAACACGGCTCTAATAGCCCGCACGCCTAAACAAGGAGAGTCTACGGATGTTGTGGTCCTATCACATGCTTACAAACACCCTTGTAATGGCCTATATCAGCAAAGTGAATGCTACGAACAAAATCGTAGTCTTACAACACTCCTGCGATTGCCATGGGCTCCTTCATGGTCTTTCAAACAATCTACAAAAATACCAAGCAAAACTAACACGATTCGGACCCTTAGCCTGCTAAACCCCATTAGGCGTTCGGGTCGTGTTTCAAACCCCAAAGCCTTAATCAGAAAATAATAGGCAGAGAGGCCCTCACATAACTCTCGACCTGAGCCTAGACACTAACTCAATCATGTGCTTCTACCGATGCTTCAAGTCTTCAGACCATATAACCTTGAATCTTCAGCATCTGCTTCCTTGGTCGCCACCGGCTGCTAGACAACATTTCCTTGCATAAGTTACATCATTGATAATTACCCAAACCTGCTGCCCTATGACCTTGAATATATCCCTCAAGGGAACTTGAAAAAAAATTGATGCATCAATTGCATTTCCAAGCGATACAGCTCGAAACCTTCGAACAACCTTAGTTGTTGACGATGAATGAAATAACCAATGATCGAAAATTCATCGAAAACTAATCTCAATAATCCCACATACTAATGAACAAAGTCCATGCGAAAATACACATACTGAGCTCTAAATTTGATTGATATATCAACAATTGCCCATCCTTGACTATAGATAGCAATCCATACTGCAAGCTAACCAATATCTCAATAATCAGTACCAACCTGAGCGGCCCAAACGCTTCTCGACCTAATCATTGGTGTTGCTGAAAGAAACCACTGACTATAATGAGATCTTCATCCAAAAACTTTAGATGTGAGGACAACCATGGTTGTAGAACTCGCTACTCGACACCTGTTCGGCCGACTACCAAGTAGCGAGTACCCCGGGAGTACTCATATTAGGTAGTTCATGTAGAAATATTTTTAGGGAAGTTATATATGTCAAAATCATAAGTTACAACCATAAGTTGATTAAAACCCTCTCGAATAAATGAAGGTTTTTTTGCCACTTGGCACACTCTAATTCAATTTGCCAAATGTCATTTTTTGGTTATTTTGAATTAAGTTTTTTTCCACATGTCATTTTATGAGTTTTTTTATATTTTATTAAATTCCACATAATATTTTAATGTAATAATTGCAATAAATGTAGCAATAAATAAATATTAATTTCATTAATAAACTTACCTTTTATTTTGAAAATTCCCAGAATTAAAGCTCATTAGTTTCTTTTCTTTATTTAAATTGTTTTTTTTAATTTAAAAAATAAAAAACATTTCCATTATAATAATTAATTATTTTTCTTATTTTCTTATAAATTCAATGTTCTCAAATATTTTGACATTTATATTTAACTTTTCTTTTTTAAATTAACCCATGTAATACATGGGTCTCACAACTAGTATATAACACAAATTAGATACATGTGAATACAAAAAAACTGGAAAACACAATATGGTCTCACTTCGTGAATAATTACTGAAAATTTAAGATATATATGTAGTAATAATCACACGTGTGTGTGTGTGTTTGTATGTGTTAAATAATAAATCATTAAGTATATTATACATATTAATCACCGAGTTGGTCAACTTTTACAACACTGATCACTTTGGTAAGGGGCCGATCGAGGAGTACTCGGATTATGTAACTCGCCTCGGTAAGGGGTCGAGTAGGGAGTACTCGGCCGAGTAATCAGCCAACTCGGCGAGTTTTACAACACTGAGGACAACACACACGTCCTTGAAGGCATGAACCTGTACCGCACATCCCTCGGACCCATTGAGTCGAAACCATAAAATTGAACCAACTGATGATCCTCCAAGAAGAAATCCCATTCTTCCCCCACTTAGGGTTTGAACCATCATCAACCGATGTCTACCACACCAGAGACTCAGACCGGATCAACCGGATACATACCAACCTTGACTCTCGGAATGCAACATAACATATGATGATTCCCTTGGATAATGACCAAACAATAATACAGAAACCCTAAACCTTAGTTGGAGACCTCAGAAACTATTCCCAGCATTGTCGCCTCAATCCTAGCGAAATCAATCATAATACCATTGGATTGACGAGGCACCTTACAAACCGCACTTCGTGCAACCAAAACTTAGATTATAAGAATTTATTCACAACATTATCCTCTTCCAAAGCTTCAAGAATCCCTCACAGACGCTCAAATAATAGCTCTAAAAAACTCAACATATCAATAGAAATCCCCGTTTCAAAATTATATCATTTTGATCCTCCTTAGATATGCCCGATCTTCTCAAAATTGTGCCACATATCCGACTCACGACATGGTCTTCACCTAGTACCCGAACTAAAAGAACAATCAAGTCTTGAAAATTCTCTTGATAAAAGACAAAAACGATTCACCACGAATCGAACGATACCTCCTAGTGGCAGAAATTAATGCGGAGAACACCCTCCATTTTTTATATCTATCGATTTACACACACTCGATACCTTCCCCCACCTCAAACATGGAGGTTGGAAGAACATAACCCCGTCATAGAGAATGACGTCCCAATCCATCGACCGACCACCCATCCTCAGGCTGCAAGCCTCAGGTCGATTATCACATTCGCTTCCTACATGAGTCTCGCGACTCAAATTGGCGCTAATTTAAACAAGTTCTTCGACACCTTAAGACCAACTAACTCGTAAAGATATGTACCCTTCAAATCTAAACTGCCATTACCACTAAGGCCCGAACAAATACAAGACTCATCTTCATCCTGGACAACCATAACCGAAAGACCGAAAAGTACGGAAATACTGCAACGAATTATGGTGCCAAACCATGCTATCTACCCTCAACCAGCTCCTTAGATTCCCAATGATTTTCCTTGATTCGAGTACGAATCTTGTGCTTCCAGTAGTACGGGCCCAATACTACCTTCGACACTTATCCGTACTTTCCTCAAGAATCATCCTGGACCCTCCAAGTGACTTCCCAATGACCATTCCCATAGATCCTCATGCTAAACAACCTACTAAGGCACTTCCTAGGCTCTCCTAGGATTCTACATCCCATATAAGCACTCTCTAATAATGCTCCTAACCCACCGCAAATCCTTCCTCACCATGCTCTCAGACGCAGAGGAAACTTCTACAAATATCAGTTAACCATTTTACAAATATAATTACATGCAACAAAGTTTAAACAATCTTTTGACTGAAAGATCCTGCCCTATAACGATTGGAATCAAACAAGAGTTGCGCAATAGAGCCGAATCAAGCAATCTAAAATTATTTAATATTTATGGCATGTAACCTAATTAGCATAAATATAAGTCTCACATAGAACAAAGCAAACAACATTCGAGCAGCGAAACCGACTAGAAATAAGGCATCACAAAGATCACGCAATCCTCACACGAAATTCTTTAAGATCCTTAGCCTACTCACTATCAGACATCTCTACCAATTCACAAATCATGCATAAAAAGATATTTCTCCTATGCATGCATTCTAGCATGCAAACCTAAGAAGATACTTATTCTAACTTCTAACATGCATATCATATTATCCCCTTTCCTTTAAAAAAAACCTTTCTAAAATTTTTTTTTCTTTTAAAAGATTTTATCAATTCCTCAATTTGAGTAAAGACACACTGGAGAGCGTGTCTGAATCCCTCAAACCAAGGCCCTGATACTAACTTGTTACGCCTGAAAAATTACTAAGTAAAAATTTTATTTTTCAACAACCCAAACCAATCATTAATTTATTCAAAAGTCAATTAAAGTATAATTTGTTCTCAAACATCAAAGTAAAATCATAAACAGTCAATGTGAAATAAATCTCCATGGGATGCAGTGCGATCAAGTCGGGACCTTCCTTTTGGACCAGAAGTATCTGAAAACATTTTAAACATAATCCATAAGCATAAATCTTAGTGAGTTCCCCAAAATACCCCACACAACAATACACACGCAATGTATGCACACCGGACCCGCAACATAAGACTGGATTGCCCCCAGATCCACAACATAAAGACCTGATTGCCCTTAGGGTCCACAGCCACCAAGATTGGATTGTCCCTGGTCCCATAATCACAAAGACTGGATTACCACAGAGCCCACAGCATAAGACTGGATTTCTCTCAGGTATATTGGCCTACAGCACAAAGTAGTACTGCCACAACCCAACCACACGATGTCCAAAACAATAACATGCAAGTATAGGCAATCATAACAGATCTACCAGTCTAACAGTTCACTACATCATAACAACATCCTACAACATAAGGACACATACCACAATACAAAGTATAGTAAGAAAACTCACCTAAACTACTTAACAGAAGCTCAACAGCTACCTCAGCAACACAACAGCCAGCCCAAGCTTCCTAAAGCCAAACCAAGACTAGAACTTAGTCAAATACTCAATTCTAACTAAGTTTGACCAAAAGTCAAACTGGTCAAAAAGTCAACGGTCATAGTAAACTCATATAACCCCCACATCGTGGCAATTCCTTTGCCACGTTGTGGTCAAGTCCAAACAAAACAGACACGTTACAGCGCCACCACGTCGTGTGCCTTCCTTGGCCACGTCGTGGTTTCAGTTAGAAAGATTTTTCTTCTTTAAGAACTTAATCTTTAAAGACCAAAACTCATATCATCAGATCTAGTTCCAAAATAGCTTCATAATAGATAAAGTTCCCAACTTTATCCATTAGGATGGTCCAAACAACCAAGATCTAGTTTTTAAGTCTCAAAAGGACTAAGAATGCATCTTTCTCAACCTAATCCATTAAGTCCAAGTCTCCAACCTTCAGATCTGAATCAACATGATGTTTAGATGGATAAAGTTTCCAACTTTATCCATAAAAATGTCTCAAACTTTCAAGATCTAAACTTAAATACACCAAAATGACCAAAATGACCAAGATAACTTGCATCGCTAAAAGGGGAGGCAAAAGATCATAACTGTCCTAATCCATAAGGTCCAAGAAGCATTCCAAACTAATCAAAAGGTTTTGGAGTCCACTCGATTCCAAGATCACCCATAAAATGGACCAAAAGTGCCAAAAACCACAAATGAAGAGATCTAAAGAACTAAAGAGCAAGATATGAACTTTATACTCACATTAGTCCAGAAATGGAGTGACTTTGATGGATCCAAAATTGAAACAAAATTCCTTGCAACCAAAAGAACCTTCTTGATCTTCAAGTTTCATTAAAATACCACCAAAAGCATCCATAAGAGTAGAGAAGTTGAAGGCCTTTACATGATTGAATTACGGTCCACAATCTCAAAATAAGAAACATCCTAAAATTGGATGTTACAACTCTCCCCCGCTTAAAGGTTTCCAAAACACCTGATGTCTCATATGAGGTTTCCAAAACACCTCATGAAATGTGGAGTGGAAATCCTCAATAACTAGAAATAATTAGAAATAACTTTTGGAACAACTTTAGGAGAGTTGGGAAATCGTTTGTTAATTTATTATGTGATTAATAAATCAATTATAAATATTTTATAATTAAGTTAGAATTAATTATAATTTAATTTTGGATTAATTACAACTAATTAAAGGTGGAAGGGTTTAATTGTAATTGTTCATAATTGAGTAAGGAAGGAAATTATAGAACCTCCTTATAAGGTGGACGATTTCTAAGGAGTTCCAGAAAGGTTCTGGAAGCCTCCTGATATGTAACGTCCGAATTCTGAGGTATTAAAAATATTAATTTAATTTTAATTGCAAATGGAAGAGGCTCACGACGTGAGCCATAGTGGTCACGTCGTGAGTAGGACCCTTGACTGTTTGACCCATGTTCTCGGACCTCACGACGTGAGGCATAAGACCTCACGACGTGAGTCATGCCTGATGATCCTAAACCCTAAAAATCGGGTATAATACAAAATGGGGAGGCTAGGGTCGTCCATCCTCAGCCTCTTTCACTTCCAAGTCACTGAAAAACCCTAAATTAGGCCTTCTTGAGCCCTTGAAGCCATTGTTGGTGGTATTGGTGTGTTATAGTGGTTGATTTCCTTAAAGAAGAAGAAGAAGAAGCTCTTGTGGATGTTCCTTTAGACGAGATAAGCTCCTTCTAGTGGGATTTCTAAGCTCATAAGCCTCTGTAAGTCTAAAAGATCCCACCTTTCTCTTCCAACCTTGCTAGATCTAGGTTATGGTTACCTTCTTTGCATGGGATCTTGAATTATCATGCATGAGGTCCATAAAGTTAGCAAATTTATGGACCATTAAGTCATTTTCCGTGGTAGAACCTTTGGATCTGGATTTTGGTGCAAGTTTTGGACTCTAAGTTTGAATCTTGATGTTTATACCCATCCTTTGACCTAACTAGTGTTTAAGTCATCATGCATGACTAAAAAGATATGATTTGTATGGTCCTTTAGGCTAGATATGGTATCCTGGAAAGTCCCAACGCGCATCAAAAAGGATTAAGCGCTTAATGCTCACAGAACAGTTCTCATGACGTGAGAAGTATGGTCTCACGACGTGAGCACGGCTTTGCCCCGATCTGAAATCCTGAAATAAGTGAACTGAGTTGACTCGCTGTGTAAACCCAAGACCGTCGCTCTCACGACGTGGGCCAGGGAAGGTAACGACGTGAGGATGGAATAATGAGGAAAGTTGACCATTGACCTTGATCGTTGACTTTGACTTTGACCATGGCTGACCAATTTTGACTTCTGAGGATATTTTGGTAATTTGGGATTTTAATGGAATTAGTCATATGGTGGTTATAGGCAGTTGAGTTAGAGCTGTGAATTGGGATTCGATTATCACTTTAGCACTATTTGTGAGGTGAGTTTTCCTCACTATATTGACAAGGTCCAAGGCACCAATGCCGACCCTTCTTTTGGATTGTTATCCTGGTTATCGTATGAAGATATGCTTAGTGACCTGTTAGGTCGGTATCCTAGTATATAGGATTATGCTATGTTTAGTGACCTCTTAGGTCAGTATCCTGGTTTATAGGATGATGCTATGATTAGTGATCTGTTAGATCGGTTTGACTATTTGTATATGCTAGCATTTGTTATCTATGTGTTGATTGTATGTTTGGGGTTGGGTTGAGGCGGACCTGCTTTGTGCTATAGGCCAACATACCCAGGGCGGCCCGGATAGACTGTAGGCCCAATGGGGCATATTAGTAAGTCCGAAGGCCCGGAGAACAGTCCAGACAGGATGAAGGCTCGCTAGGGCGGACCAGTTATGTTGAAGGTTCTAAGAGTGGGCCAGATAGACTGAAGGCTCGGTGAGGGCGGTCCAGTCATACTGTAGACTCTATATGCATGTTGTTTATTATGATACGGTTATGGTTTGTATGGCGTTGGTATTTTGGGGGAAGTCACTAAGCTTCGGGCTTACAGTTTTGGATTTGGTTTTAGGTACTTCGGATGATCGCGGGAAGGCGAATGTGTGGTCGTGCACCTCCTCGCATTTTTATGATTTGATTTCTGGGATACTCTGATATAAAACTATTTTGAAAATATTTTGTAATAAATAATGGTTTTTAAATGCTTGAAAAAGTTTTAAATTTTATGAATTTAATGGATGTTACATGACAGCTACTTTGTATAGATTAAATCTTATTAGTAAATTATTCAAATTAAGGTTCATTCTGTAGATCTACCAGCTATAAATAGCGACCACCATCTAGCAAATTTCGAACCCAACCATCCACAAGAAAAAAATCGAAAATCCTTCCTCCCTCCTCTCTCCTATTTCGTTAATAAGGTTTCTAGGGTTTTAGATGTGAACAATTAGAGACATCCACACTATTGGTGCTTGCTTTCCAAGGAAGAGTTGAAGATCAAGGTTTGCTATATTCGATTATAGAAAAAGGTGTGTATTACAATCTATTTGATTTTCGTAATTGGTAGATAAGATAGTATTTTCATAGTATGTTGTTATAATGAGAAAATTGATGGGTTTTATAGGTTATCAAAAACATGTAAAGTGGAAAATCTTAACACTTTAGTTCACATGCAACCTATAAGGATCTATGTTTTTCTCTATTTGATAGTAACATACAATGAATATCAAGAACCCTAATGAAACCATAGTATAATAGAAATACATAAATTAGGATTACATACATTTGATTTGTTGATCAAACAAATCACTTCAATCCCTTGTGTGTGTTGGTCTTGGAAAGCTAGCACCAAAAGGATGATGTCTCTAATGACTCACACCCAAAACCAGAAACCCTATAATGAGGAGGAGAGAGGAGATATGATGGATTTTTCATTCATATGCCTTTAGGTAATGTCACGAACAAAATTTTCAAGCCAAGGGGTCATATTTATAGGGATCACAAGGATAAACCCTGATTTGAATTTTAAAATAATAATATATTAATCTATTCAAATCTTTATCCCTATCAACAATCAAGAATATTCCAGAAACCCTAAAAGGCTCCAAGAAATCGTCCAAACCTAGGAACAATCTAGAATTGCCCGTATTATTCAACTATTGAATAATTACAATTCAGCCCATGTACTTTTAATTAATTCCAATTAATCCCAAATTAATTTCAGTTTAGTTTTGATTAATAATTAATCAATTCTTATTGACTTTACATTAGTTTATTAATCATATATATTATCAAATCAATTAGTTAACAATTGATATCATATTAATTTGTTAATCACATAATAAATTAATAAATCAACTATCGATTACCCATTAACATATTAATCACATAATATATTAACAAAACATTTTCCCATAATTCCAATTAGTTTATTAATCATATAATAATCTAATAAATTATAATTCTCTCTCCCAATATCATTTCTAGCTATTTCTGGTTATGAAGGCAACCCAAAAAGGACTTTGCTTCTAATTACAAGAATATACCAATTTTGTTATAAGCTTAGACACCTTAATCAAACCCTATTGCAAGTATAAACTTGAACTAAACAACAAAGTTTGCTTTCCAAAGCCACTGTGAACTCTAATTCAAATCAAACGTTGGCCCTAAGATAATTGATCAATTATTCCTTCGTTCTACAAGACATCGTATGAACAGAGTCATGGATTAAATGATCAACCTCATGTTTATTTGTTTGTCTCCCGATTTCTCGATTTGTCGATCAAACTTCAGACTACAAAATTGAACACAACAATTCAGTCCGGGCAAGGCCTTGTTCTTATAGATCAACTTAAATCACTGAGGGGCCCACATATATCATTTTTCCTGTTAAGGAAAAAGGATTGAATAAGCTTTGACTATTTAATCATTCATTTTACTCACCAAATCATGCATGGAATTACACTTTATAACACCCAGCTACAAGATGCATTGGAGTAAACCAATGCACAACTGATTTCCAAAATATGACTTATATATATATATATATATATATATCTCTTTTTGAATAATATAAGCTATTATCGTATTTGAATCACTTGTGCTTAAATCCATGAAGTACTCTCTAAGCGTGGGTTTATCTAATACTTAAAATCCCAATTTTCGAAGTACTTCTGAATATTGCAACAATCCAATGCAATGTACAATCTCTATAGACAATCTACAATCGATTCATGACAGTCTTAATTCACTACGTACTTCCAAAAGTATGAATGATTGTAGAACTATGAATAATATTAAACTACTCAGGGAAGTAACACATGCAAATGGAAACACACTAATAAATAAATTATTTATGGTATCATACCCATTGAACATAAATAAATCCCTATTATTTAATCACCATAACAATTACTAATTTATTCATTGTATATTGTTTCGAGCAATCAATAACCTCTTGAATTAGATAACATCAGTCATGCGATGTTATGAACATGCATACTATGCCTCTCGATGGTCCTTCCTTTGTGAACATATCAACTGGACATTTTTCCAATAATGCTCATTTCACGATTCCAAATTCTTATCATTATCTAAGATGTAGTGAAGTTTCATATGTACATGCATTCACCTTCTGTGATGTCGAGGTTCCAAAGTCACAAAGATTGAGAATTCGATATTATAGAATGTTCCACTAGAACTTGTTACTACAACAATTCCATGGTTACGAAGTCTCAAATTCAAGGTACAGTCCTTGAACACTTCTCTCGCATTAAAATTTCCAACTCACATGTAGATTCTACAAGCATCTCCAACTATGGAAACATTTCCGTATCTCCATATGACCATCAATTCCGACTAAGAATCATATCAATGCAAAACGTGTCACTATGGTCCTTACCAATAATATCTTACTTCTAATTCTCCACAAGCAACCAGTTTTTGGTAAAACTTCATAATGTTCTTGAAAATTGTTCAACAAATTTAGTAACACATAATTCTGATCCTTTTCACGCAATGCTAAAGGCATTTGAAAATTGTAGAATAAACGAATATTATAATAAATGTGATCGATCCTATATCTGAAGCCTATGTGATTCGATTCATTATGTCCTACTTAAAGACTTGATATCTGTTCAATTTCTTGCTATAATATTTCCATATATCGAATCTCATATGTTGAAACATTTCAACATGATATTCATATATGTATTTGACTAAGTTCTATTACACTATTTGATCTAAACCTTTAGACTTGAAATGAAGTATGGGCGCCCTCTCCCTTATGTAACACCATGGTTTCCAGTTATTTACACTTTTAACCTTGTTGTGTTAATTTTTCGAACTTTGGTCCAAACTCCGGGCATTTGGCATAGAATGCTAGGCGTTCAAACGCCACGCGTTCTATGATGGACGCTAGCCGTTTACACACAGAGATCAAACCTTAATTTTTAGGGTTTGCACCCTATTTAAAGAACATTATGGCCTCAAAACCCTTCACCGCTCCAACCTCCATCCTTATTTCGAAAACCCTATGTGTATATGAGAGTTTGAAGCCTTGGTTCATCTTTTTGGTATAATTTAGTTTTCTTGATAAGAGAAGGAAGATATTTGGAGTATTTTGGTTGCTCTCTAGCTTGTGGATCTAGACTCTTGACATCTTGGAGCATCATTTTGAGGTATAAAGTTCAGATCTTGATGTCTCATTTGTTAGATCTTGATTTAGGGCTAGTTTATGTTCTTTTGGTCCCAAAGACTTGATATTTGTGAGTTTGGAATGCTCCAGAGGTTTGGACTATCCTTTCAAGTGTAATAGTGAGTCTAGAATCATAAAAATGTAATATTGGGTCTTCATAATCTTCCATGCAAGAGTTTTGGAGCCGTATAGTTGATTTTGAGTTAGGATCTTGGTGTCGGGCTCATTGTAGCCATGCGTGGCCATAAAATTTGCAAATTTATGGCTTTAGACGTTCCATTATGATTGGATATGAAGTTTGGACATGAGGTCTTAGACCATTAAGACATTGGTTTGGAAGTTGGTAATCAGCGAGCAAACGCCATGCATTTGCATGGGAACACGCAACGTTTAAACGCTAGACGTCATAGGGTGGAACGCCAGGCGTTCTCAGCAGAAGCCCAATGGATCGATTTTGGGGCTTGGTCCATTATGGGTTTTGGGCTTAGTTTAGTTGGGCTTGTATATAAATGGTAATATGGTCTTTTTCCCTCATCAAGATGAGGAATGGACTAAACCATGGGTTTGGGTTAAAACCTAAATATTGATTGGGTTTGTTTCTAGTTTTGGTTTAGCATGAGGAGTAGTGTTCGCCGTGGATCGAGTGCTATTTCAGTTATCATCAGTAGAGGTGAGTTTCCTCACTGTGCTTAGCGAGTTGAAGGCACCAATGTCGGCCCATGGTTTGATACATTAGGATGCTAGTTGTCTACGTGACTCTTTCATGTTTATGTGTTGTATGCTTACCGGGAGGGGCCTGATGAGTATATTGTATGCTAGTTATATGTATGTGCTTTTATAATTACCGGGTACAACCCGATGCTGGGCGAGGCCCGATGATTATCCTGTATGCTATTACATGTGTTACACTTGCATGTTTTTGTATGTTGGATGGGTCCCATTATGAGAGTTGGGGCGAGGCTCGTTATACTCAGTGGGCGAGGCCCGTTATGAGAATTAGGGCGAGGCTCGTTATACTCAGTGGGCGACGACCGTTATGAGAGTTAGGGCGAGGCCCGTTATACTCATTAGGAGGAGCCCGTTATCAGAGTTAGGGCGAGGCCCGTTAGACTCATCGGGCGGGGCCCATTATGTGATTGATATGTATGGTATGTGGTATTTTGGGGGATTCACTAATCTTCGTGCTTACGGTTTTCAGTTTGTGTTTCAGGTACTTTTGGTGCTAAGGGGAAGGGCTCGGGGTGATTGATGTGCACACACGATATTCTTCTGCATTTTCATGACTACTCTGATATTTTGATGACATAGATGATACATTTGATTTTCCATGGTTGTTGATGATGTTAGGATAAAATTTTATTAATTTAAAAATCGAAATTTTTGGTCTATATTTTTTGGACGTTACACCTTAAGTCCATCATAGCGAAACAATTCTGAACTTTTGCAATTTGAAAATTACAGACATTTTTTCCTAAGAACAGTATTGTCAACATACAATACTAGCATAACAATTATGTTCCCACTAGCTTTGACATGTACCAATAAATCAACCGGACTTCTAGAAATCAATACACTTTGGCTTTCTTAAAGAAGTGCAGATTTCTGTTATGCGATACTTCGGTAAGTCTCCAACTAGACTTCATAAGCTTATACACCTTAGTTAGATAGTGTGTGTGTTTAAAGCTTTTCAATATTTATAGATATATCTCTTGAAAGTTCAAACAATTCTTCTCCATTCCTCACAATTCAAAATATAAAGAGGGATGCCATAATCATTTTGTAAATTTGAGAATGCAATTAACACAACCAAAATCCATATTGATCTTTATCAAAGTTTTTAAAATCTACCAGTGAAAGTATTTCCTCGTAATCATTTTCATGAATTAGAGCGAAACCTTTTTTCCAACTAGATTTCATGGTGCATACGTTCCCATCCATGTGAATCTATCATTTTCAACCTATAGTTATAAGACAAGGTTTAGGACAAACCAAATTCAAATTCAGTTTTCCTTCATAGAATGAACTTCATTATTTTTAATTTCTTGCCTTCAGGCAGCTCAAGGGCCTACCAATGCCTCCATGTTGTTTGCTTTCATATTTAAAGGAAGAAGATAGAACTCATAAGAATTGCCAACTCAAATGGAAGTGCACAGAAAAAAGAATATGTTAATTAAACACAACAAGTTATCAACCTTAGGTTGTGTGCTAGTGATAACTAAAATGATCATTGTCGGTTGACTCTTGCAAAATCAAGATCGACATGACTCCCACCGACTTCTTGACATATAAGTATTCTCTCTCAAGGAACATTCCTTGACAAGCTAAAACAAATATTCAAAGGTTTTCGTGGATTCCCGAAAAGAAAACACTTCATAGAATAGGACTCAGTTTATCTTTTGTTTCTCAATCAACGAAAAATCACAACTCCAATTGTAAATGTGCTATAGTAACAAAACATTCTTTACTACACATATTATGAGGTGTTATCATCTTTCTTACTTTGAAATGAGTTTCATGATATGATTCATAGTTACTAGAGCATGGCTCTAAAACCTAATTGGAACAAAGTATGACTCATTTATGATTGAATCATTTAAACAATGTTTGATTCCTCTTCTTAGTCATACAATTGCACTGAGATGTTATTGGAGGAGTCAATTGTGATACAATTTCACAATAACTAATACGATCATAAAACATGATACTAAATCACTCTTCTTTCTTTTCAGATTCGAGAATCATTTATCTTTCTACCTAATAGATTCTTCTATTCGTTCTGCTAGTCTTTGAACACTTTTAAAAGTATTGGAATTTTGTTTAATATTATAAACATAATCATATTTGCTGAAGCATCAGTAAATCGTGATGAATAGAGTTATCGTCCCTTTTGATGGGTTCGAAGAGTCCATATCAACATGTACTAGATCCATTCGTCCTTCACTTGCATCACATAAACATGTGAACAATGAATTAGTCATAATTTTCCAATGAATAAGATTCTCATGCATCATGCAATTCGAATTGTATGATTCCAAGTTTCTGTCAAATTGAAACTTAGTGATGACATTTCTTTTCACTTGGTCAAAAATGATATTGCCACAAGCACGTTCTAGAAGAATCAATATCCACTATTAATATTGCTATTATTAGAAACATAACCAACACTTTCATAAATGCCATTGCAAGTAAATACAAATAAGGCAACTTCATAAAACAAAACTTCATTTTATTGCTAAAAAGAAAATTGGAACTTGTACTTACAATGCATAAAATGAAAAATTATATTTTAGACATCTTCGAAGATTAATAGCAATCTCAAAAAACTATCTTAACTCCTTGGGTAGTAGCTCCAAATTATGACCATCGAATCCATTTCCCACGATCATATTTAGCTCGCTTTTACTTAAGCTTCTTTTTTTTCTTTTAGATCCTGCTATACCATCAAGATGTGATCATCACATTATGTGTCAAGATTCTAAGAATAGAAACGTATAGTCGAGTAAGATAATGGGTGTATCTAAAGTAGAGTCACACAAATTGACTTTATCATCTTCAAGATATTTCAGGTATTTGGAAAGCTTCGTTTCCAATGTCCCTTCAATTGGTAGGAGAAACGAATGGACTCATTGGGGTTCAACATTTAGAAAGATCTCAGAATGAGCCTTTCTCTTTACCATACAATCAAACGGTTTGACCTTGGTCGATCCCTTTCGATTGAGAAGATAAATCTTTTCTTGATCACCAATGTTATCACTGTTAATGTCCATGGAAACCTTAGAATTAGATCATATGATCATTTATGCTTCAGTTGTGTTGTTAAGCATTTCTGGTTCAACAACCATCAACATATGGTCCATATCAATTAGGGTCACATCGAGATTCCTCATATAAAAGTTCTTAATGAACTGACCATATGAATTTGGAAGCGAAAGAAGAACCAAATCAATGGCTTGCTCCTCTGGGAATACGACACCTATTCTTTCCAATTTGTCAATGTACTATTTTATTTTCAGAACGTGCGCACACACATAATTTTCATCTTTTTGTTTACATGCCAATAGGTCTTGAGTAGTTTCATATCTTTCAACTTGAAGAAAACATGTCATTGGGAGAGTCATAGGAAGAGGGGGTGGAAGAGTTAAAGGAGGACGATGTCCAATTCCACCATTACCCAATGAAGGGAAGACAGTTTCACCTTGACTCAAATGTGGAAGACCATCTCCTAATGATTGAGGAAAATCATTTCCATAAGAACAAGGAAGACCATTTCTAACTTTATAAGACATCTAAAAGTGGGAAAATATTGAATTCAAGTTAGTTAATTTTAATCCTAATTATTAACCCAAAAATTAAATTAAAACTAGGATCCATATTTTCACTTCGTAATATGAAGGGGGGTGTCGTAGTCATATCACAAAACTATATTAGGTAGAAACATTTCACCAATTTCAATCATATGAAACTCCTATATCTATAGAGATTCATTGAATCTTATCAATGACATGTTTAATCTCGGATTATGCTCTTACCAATTGTGACTGGGATGCCAAGGATCAAAATTAAGATGTGAATAACCATGCAAACCCGCTCAAACACCCTCGATCGATTTATAATCTCTCATTGATGTGTCGGTTAACTACACACACTCCTCCAACAATTATAAACACGATTTGTTTCATCATCTCAAGTTTATAGTCCAAATTAGTGTATCGGTTAGCCACACACGCTCCACTAACGACTTATAAATAATGATGTGTGTTTTCATGGATTAACATCCATTTCACATTTTCCTAAAGTAACTAGAGTGAGATTTTAAAAGGTTCCATTACTTTATATCATTATACTTTTAATGAGATTATGTCCTATCAAACTCGTTCGGCTAACGACTGTAACACTCGGTTTCCGATTTGCTTCTTTATTCGGGGCTGCGGTCCAATCTTCAGTGGTCATGAGGCTTAGGTCCTTGGGAAAGGAAGAATTTGGCCCTTCTTGGGTGTGGGTGTTATGGTCTAAGTGATCCAAGTGTTTGATTGTGTCTTCGGAGGTTAACGGTATAATCGTAATTTGATATTTCAGTCTTTTATGGATTTCGGGTTTTGTCCCGGAGGTTTTAAGGATTGGGTATGTTGTTAGAAGCGTAGGGCTTCTCGCCAACTTTTCGTGGATACAAAGTTCGTTGGAAACGGACTTGGGGCGAAAGAGTTATAGTTGAATGAAGTTGAGCATTTTTTAGGGCCATCTAGTACGCGGGGCATACTAGATGTGTACGCAGGGCATACCAAGAAAAGTTGACGCGGGTGGTCTTTGAGTACGCCGAGTGTGCCAAGGGGTACTAGCCCCAAGGGGTGTACGCTGAGCGTACTAGCTGAGTACGCGGGGCGTACTCGACCAGGTTGGGTTTTCTTGGATTGTTGACTTTTAGGGCTTTAGACCTTGGACCAGGAGTTGACTAGGGTTGACCATTCAACATTTTAGGCCTTTTTGGATATCAGGCCTTCTCGGGATAGGTCTATGATGGATTTGGACCTAATTGGTGGTATTTGTGCCTTATAGGGCCTTGCGATGTCATTTCGGGTTTGGGCTACGGTTTGGGTTTGTATTGCTTGGGTTTTTGTTGGGCTAGATATGAATATGTGTTTGGGATTAGAAAAAAGTAAATGGACTTTAGGGAAAGTCCCACGTAAGGGTTTTGGCCCAATTTGGCAAATTGGGCCATTAGTAGGCTTTTATGGACCTAGCAGTTTTGGGCCTTTGTGGTCTTGCGCTTGGGCCTCAGTTTTGATTCATGTTGGGTCAGGGGTAAAATGGTCATTTTACCCCAATTATGGATTATGGATCATAATTTGGAACCCAATTGCTAATTGGGTGATATTTTGGTATTCATAGCTCGGGAAGTCGTCAGGGCAGCAGCTAATGATTTCTTTCAGTGAGCTCCAACATTCGAGGTGAGTCTCATCACTGTTCTATGGGTCGAAGGCACCAATGTCGGCCCATTTGGTTTATATATTATAGGAAGACCCGGGGGTGACCCTTGGCATTTGTATGAAAGACCAAGAGGCGGCTCCTAGCAATTTGTATGCAAGACCAGAGTCTAATTGTATGAGCTTTAGAATTACATGCTAGTATTGATTCTAGATAAGTGGATAGAATGGCTTAATTAGTGTATGTTGGTTAGATTTTCCTTTGCCTGAATGTTGCTTACTTTGTGCTTTGTGGGACTCTTAGTGATGTGAATTGACTGCAAAATGAATATGCTAAGTCACATGTGGCACAGGTTAAATAATATTAGAATGATGGATTTGACCCTATTGGGCAACTCTTGTTTGAGTCCAACCGTTCTAGGGTTGAGTTTTTTACTCGAAGGATTATCTAATATTTGTTACATGTGACTATAACCATGAGGAAGCTAGTTGACATTGCTGGGAGTCCTTCAGCAGCTGAGGGCTGGGTGAGGTCGGGAACCTTGGAGAGCCTAGAATATGCTTCAGTGGGTTAGTAGTGCGGTTTAGTGAGTTTGGGTGCATTGGTTGAGGAAGTGACTAAGAGGATTTGGGTGGATTGCTGAGGAAAATATGGATAGGTGTGGAAGGTAGTATTGGGCATGTTTTGATTGCTGACATGTTGTATTTTAGTTTGGAGATGAGCACTCAGGGAGGTGGTTCTGGTTCTATTTCACGTTCCGGCTCAGGCCCGGGTATTGAGCCAATTATCGAGCAGTTGCAGGAGTTCATCTCATCAGAGATTTCTAACAGTATTTGGGAGATGTTGGATGAGCTTTTGGGCATGTTCCATGCAGAGGTTATGGTTATCATTGGAGCTCGCACTCTTTCTTTCCGGGAGTTCCGTGCATGTGGAGCTCCTGTCTTCCATGGGGAGAGGGACCCCATTGTCCGTAGGAGGTGGTTAGCGGATATGGCTAACGCGTTTTGGACGATTTTTTGCCCCGAGGAGGCGAAGTTCAGATATGCTTCCTGTCTATTGAAGGACAGGGCGCTAGATTGGTGGGAAGAGGTTGGTAGTGAGTTGGGTGATGATGTTATTGATGTGTAACGCCCACAGATTTGGGCTAGTCAATTTAGAGACAATAAGCATAAAAAATGATTTTTTTATGGAAGATTATTTATAAGTAGTAATCTTAACCAAGTCATAGTATATGTCACAAGGGTTCCGTACATATAAAGAACGCCGAAATCCGAGTTATAACGAAGAAGTTATGACCCGTCGAAGTGTTACGGCAAAACCGACACGACACCGGAAATCGTAAAAAGTGAATTTACGATAAAATAATTTCTATCCTTAGCGATCTAAATGAAAGTCGTAGTATATGTTAAATCGAGAGTGTGCATAAAAAGAACGTCCAAATCTGACTTCGTATGAGGAAGTTATGATTTTTCTAAGATTTAGCATAACAGTACACAGCCCGAAATTCGAATTTTAGATCGGTCGATTTTTAACCAAAAAAATCTAAAAGAGAAATGAATATATCGTTAATAGGAGTTCAACAATAAAAATACAGTCGAAAACGGAGCTCGTATGCGAAAGATATGGACGAAACTTAGTCCCTACTCTTCGAGCGCGACGAATTCGATACAGTTTTGTAAATCTGAGATAGAGTGAGAATTAGCCGACGGGATCTAAATGAAAGTTGTAGTACTCGTAAATACCAACGCGTGGATATAAAGAACGTCGATAATAGAGCTCGTATGCGAAAGATATGGACGAAACTTAGTCCCTAATCTTCGAGCGCCATAAATTCGCTCAGTTTTGCAAATCGGAGATAGAATGAGAATTAGCCGACGAGGTCAAAATGAAATTTGTAGTACTCATAAATACCAATGCGTGGATATAAAGAACGTAGAAAACAGAGCTCGTACACTGAGGATACAGACGAAACTTAGGGCCTACTCTACGAGAAAACCCCTATAAATAAGAGATGAACTCTTCATATTTTCTTCACACCATAAGCCTTTCTTTCTCTCTTTAACTTATCTCTAGACTCCCTAAACCCCCCTAAAGCCTAGGAAACTTCCCTAGCGCTAGAAGAAAGCCCCATAATGCACGAAGGCTCCGAGAAAAATAGCTTTTTGGCTCAGAAACTTTGCTCCAGCGGAGCCCGGTTTTTAATAAAACCCGCTGTAAGTGAAATAAGTCTACCATACTTTAAATATAGCTTATATTTAAGTATAATATCGTTATTATGAACCTAGAAATAAGATTTATCAGTGATTCAAAGTCGTTATACTGATTGATCTACTTACGGGAATGATGTCTAGGCTGTGATTTGGTGATGTGTTTAAAGTGGGATTTCCAAACAGTATACTTCGTATACCAAACGGACCCTACCTCCGATATGATCCTACCTGGTTGTTCCTTACTTGATAGATCATGAAGTAGACTTTGTGTTAATGATGAATCTAGACTAATAATTAGTTGCAATAAAGATCAGACTAAAAAACTTAGCGATAATAATGTTAGGTTTCGTCGAAGGAAAAATAGAATCGTTAGAAGCGAAGCGCTGCACGAGTTTGGAATCATCACTTTAACAAGTGAGTGCATAGTTACTTTCATCTTACACATAGATATGAAGTATTTTATATAAATTACATGCTATGTGTGTATATTGTCTGAATACTTGTTGTCTATGCTGGATGAAACATTTTATACATGTTTTAAATGATCTAAAATGTATATGTATTTTATATCTACAAAATGTGTTGGGTAATACATGGGTAGATTAGAGGTGAGATAAATGATGAGCGATGAAAGATGATATAAATGATGAGCGATGAAAGATGAGATGAATGATGAGCGATGATATATGAGTGATAAAATATGGTGCGAAGCGATGACCTAAGCGATGAGCCAAAACAATGAGCCAAAACGATGAGCCAAAACGATGAGCCAAAGCGATGAGCTAAAACGATGAGCCAAAACGATGAGCCAAACGATGACCCAAGCGATGGCCCCGTCATCTAGCAGAGTATGGATGACAACCACGGACTATTCTAGACAGTCTAGTGGAACACTAGCAGGCTCGCAACCTGTAGGTGTTGTGAACGATGTGTTCACCCGATGTACTCTAAAAACCCATTGACAGGTATTACGAGTGGACTCTCGAAAACGATACTGTCAATAAACGAGATAAAACTTGGCGACTATGCAGACTTAGTGCCGATTCCTTAGGATACTCCTTAGGAATGAATGAACGAGGAATAGTTGAATCTTAGGGTAGATCCTTAAGAGTAACGAAGATAATGGGGATGGGTAATTGGGTTAATTGTTTGATGATTAAACATAATAATTATATTATTGTGGGTTGAAAACCCTATGTACTCACCAGGTTTCCCAACCTGGCCCACTCAGTTTATTTATATCACAGGTGTCGATACGAAGCTACTTTACACTGAGAGATTAAAGGAGATGTAAATCACTAGTGTAAAAGAATGTAAGGTCTATTTATGCTTATGTTTCTGTATTGACGATGACATCCCAATGTTTTAATATAAACAAATACATTTCTTCGGAAATAATTTGATAAAACCTTTATCATGTTTTCTGGGAACAAAATTCCGCAACATTGTTCTTTAAAAATGATACTCTGATTTTAAAATAAGCATAAATAAAACTTTTAAAATGACCGTGAATTTGGGGATGTCACAGTTGGTATCAGAGCATTAGTTTAAGCGAACTAGGAATAAGGATTTATGTCTAGACTTAAACTTAGAATGCTAAGAGACGATCATGAGGAGTGTGTCTAATGTATTTTAGGAAGTACACCTGAATAGACATGAGCACTAGCTCATTTAGGGAAGATGCCTAAATTGATTTTATGTGCTAAATGATTTGCGATGCTTTATGATGCTATCGTTTGATCGGATCTATGGTCTCTTGCCGAACGGATCTGGAAACTTTATGTGTTCAGATTTCTAAAAGTTTAATTACGATATTAGAACTGGCATGTAATTTTTCGAAGTAAGAAGTAGGAATACGCGTCTAAACCTTCTTCTATCTATATTCTCGTCTCGACACAACAAACGACTGCTTTGGACCGCAAGAGCTTGAAGTATTTGATGGATCAGCCCAATCTGAATATGCGTCAGAGGAGATGGTTGGACGTAGTGAAGGATTACGATTGTGACATCCTGTACCACCCGAGCAAAGCTAATGTTGTAGCTGATGCGCTGAGCCGTAGGGCGGAAAGTGCCCCGATTCGAGGCACTTGCATGAGATTGACAGTGATGACCCCAGTGTTGGACACCATCCAGGAGGCCCAGGCAGAGGCCGTGATACCGGAGAACCGCAAGAGGGAGCGGGTGATCGGACAGGTGTCCGAGTTCGTTATCGATAGTCGAGGGCTGATGACCTTTCAGGGTCGGATTTGGGTGCCGCATGCAGGAGGGGCACGTACCATTCTGATGGAGGAGGCGCATAGATCGAGGTTCTCGATCCATCTCGGGGCCACGAAGATGTATTTGGACCTGAAGAAAGATTATTGGTGGCCCTGTATGAAGAGGGATGCCGCGTGGTTTGTCGAGAGGTGCTTGACCTGTCGCCAGGTTAAGGCCGAGCACCAGCGTCCGCATGGCAAGTTGCAGCCGCTTGAGGTTCCCCAGTGGAAGTGGGAACAGATTTCCATGGATTTCATCACCAAATTGCCAAGGACCGCGAGGGGTGTCGATGCAATTTGGGTGATCGTCGACCGGCTGATGAAGAGCGCGCATTTTCTTGCTATCAGTGAGAGATCTTCTGCGGAGAGGCTGGCAGAGTTGTATGTGAGGGAGGTGGTATCACGACATGGGGTGCCGATCTCGATTGTGTCAGATCGAGATGTACGTTTCACTTCCAGGTTCTGGAAGAAGTTTCACGAGGAGTTGGGCACGAGGTTGCATTTCAGTACCGCTTACCACCCCCAGACTGACGGACAGAGTGAGCGGACGATTCAGACGCTCGAGGACATGCTTCGAGCATGTGTGTTGGACTTCGGAGGAAGTTGGGACACGTACTTGTCGTTGGCTGAATTTTCCTACAACAACAGCCACCATTCTAGCATTGGTATGCCTCCCTTCGAGTTGTTGTACGGAAGGAGGTGTCGGACTCCCATCTGTTGGGGAGAGGTAGGACAACGTGTGATGGGTAGTACTGAGATAGTGTTGCAGACGACAGAGCAGATACAGCAGGTTAGACAGAGGTTACTGACGGCTCAGAGTCGTCAGAAGAGTTATGCGGATAGACGACGATCCGAGCTTGAGTTCCAGGTGGGAGATTTCGTACTCCTGAAGGTATCTCCTTGGAAAGGAGTGATCCGGTTCAGGAAGAGGGGTAAGTTGGGTCCCCGGTACATCGGTCCGTTCAGGGTGACCGCGAGGGTGGGCAAGGTAGCATATCGGTTAGAGCTACCTGCGGAGTTGAGTCAAATTCATGATACCTTCCACGTGTCTCAGTTGAGGAAGTGTATAACCGACGAGTCGGCGGTGGTACCACTGGAGGATATTCAGGTGGATGCGAGCCTGAATTATGCTGAGAGGCCAATCGCGATTGTGGATCGAAAGATCAAGGTTCTGAGGAACAAAGAGGTGCCCCTGGTTCAGGTTCAGTGGCAACATCGGAGGGGGTCTAAGCTGACTTGGGAGACAGAGTCAGAGATGCGGGAGCAGCATCCGGAGATGTTTACAGCATGAGACTTCGAGGGCGAAGTCTGGTTGTAGTGGGGGAGAATTGTTACATCCCGAAATTCAGGTACAGCTATTTAACCTTTCTCTTTTGTTAAATTGTCAAAGTTAGCCCTTGAGTGAAAAGTTGTAGCAAATGAGTACGCTGGGCGTACTCAAGAGTACGCTGTGCGTACTCATGCGCTTGAAATGGACGCGGACCCTTAGAGGTACGCTGGGCGTACCAAGGTTACGCTGGGCGTAACCGGCCCAGATGTAAAACCCTAATTTAGACTTGAGCCCTATATAAAGAAGGTTATGGCCTTATCCTCAGCCACCATTTGAGTGAGTGAAACCCTAAAAGAGAGCCAACCTTCGTTCTAAGCTTGTGTGAGTGTTTTTGGAGCTAAAGTGCCTTTGTGTGTTAGTAAGGAAGAAGAGGAGATTCTTGTGGAGGCTAGAAGTTGGAGTGCAAGCCTTGGATCTGAGTTCTACAGAGGGAAGAGCTTCACTTGGAGGTATAAAGCTCAAAGCTTTTCTTGTTATTTTGATTTGTGCTTCATGGACCATTTCTAGGGTTAAAGTCCCAAAGGTGGAGACTTTATGAGCATAAAGGACTCCATAGACCTAGATCTGCCCCTTTTCAGTGATATATGAGTTATAGATCCATAAAGTTTCCATCTTGGTCGTTGTTATGAAGTCATGCTTGAGTTATGAGCCTTCTAGAGTTGGGAAATGGAATGTTATGGGTGTTAGTGACTTGTCCAGCCATGCAAAGGCTTAAAGTCACCAACTTTATGGATTAAGAGGTTTAGAAAAGGTCAGATCTAGAAGTTGGACTTGAGTCTTAACTGATTAAGACCCTAAAAGCTAAGAAGTTTGAAACTGGGAATTACGCTGGGCGTAATCCCAGTACGCGCGACGTAGGGGGTTGCATTCCCCGATTCTGTGAGGTTGCCGGGTACGCCCAGCGTACAGGTTTGGTACGCGCAGCGTAACCCGGAGAGTTGACTTTTGTTGACTTTTAGGGTTTTGGTCAACATTTGGACTTTGGGTCAGGGATGGGTAAAATGGTTTTTTACCCTTCTGTGGGATAGTAGAAGAGGGATGTAGTCTAGCCTTGAGAGCCGTTAATGATTTGAAATAATTACTTTATGTGATTAGGCGGGGCTAGGTCGTTGTTTCGAGATTCAGGGATATCGAGCACGTGAGTTACTAGACATCATACGAGGTGAGTCTTCTCACTATACTTTATCTAGAGTGGTATCTATGTGTAGACCGGAGGGTCCTGTGTGCTATGTGTTGTATGAGATTATGTGCATTGTGATATATGTATGCTATGTGTTGTACAGACCGGACCGGAGGGTCCAACGATATAGACCGGACCGAAGGGTCCAATGATATAGACCGGACCGAAGGGTCCAACGATACAGACCGGACCGATGGGTCCAACGAGCTATGACTGGACCAGAGGGTCCGACGAGCTACGGGACTGGGGGGGTCCCGCTGAGACACATCGACCAAAAGGTCGTATTATAGCCTCGAGTGGCGTATGTGTTGTATGTGGTATTTGGGGAACTCACTAAGCATTTATCCTTACAGTTGATGTGTTATGTGTTTCAGGTACTAGCGAGGATCGCGGGAAGGCGCCGGCATGATTCGTAAACACTAAGAGGATTTATGTATATGAGATCTTGGGACATGTCTTGTTTTGTTACAGTGGACACATTATGTTTTGATGACTATCGTACGAATGAAAGTATGTTTTAAAATGAAAAATTGTTTTGAAAATTCACGTTGTTATAGTAAGAAGATTGTAGCTAGAAGTACTATATGCTAGAATGTGATTATATCACATTAGAACATGAAGGAATGTATAGTTTGTTCTGGAATTTGACTCTAAAAGACCTGAGTCTAAGCGTCGCATCATACGATAAGAGGTCATTAGAACATGACCCAATAGTCCATGGTCGTAATCAAAGAACTTATATTAAGTTTGTTAAGAAGAAGGAGTATCCAATAAGGAATCGAGATTGTGATTCGAAGGTCATGATTGGAAGACTAACGTGAGATAGAGAGTGGGTGCACGATCGAGTATTGCGTGCAGTCAATAAGTCTAAGATATAGATACTGATTCGAAGGAATATAGAAGTTACGATTATTACCTAGGATGAAGATATAACGTATGGAGTCATTATACAAGCCCTGTTTTGTTGATGATTCCGGGACGTAATCATCCTAAGGGGGAGATAATTGTAACGCCCGCAGATTCGGGCTAGTCAATTTAGAGACAATGAGCGTCAAAAATGACTTTTTGATGGAAGATTATTTAGAAGGAGTAATCTTAACCAAGTTCTAGTATATGTCACAAGGGTTCTGTACATATAAAGAACGCCGAAATCCGAGTTATAACGAAGAAGTTATGACCCGTCGAAGTTATACGGCAAAACCGGCACGACACCGGGAATCGTAAAAAGTGAATTTACGATAAAATACTTTCTAGCCTTAGTGATCTAAACGAAAGTCGTAGTATATGTTAAACCGAGAGTGTGCATAAAAAGAACGTCCAAATCAGACTTCGTCTAAGGAAGTTATGATTTTTCTAAGATTTAGCATAAGGTACACAGCCCGAAATTCGAATTTTAGATCGGTCGATTTTTAACCATAAAAATCTAAAATATAAATGAATATATCGTGAATAGGAGTTCAACGATAAAAATACAGTCGAAAACGGAGCTCGTATGCGAAAGATATGGACGAAACTTAGTCCTTATTATTCGAGCGCGGCGAATTCGATACAGTTTTGTAAATCTGAGATAGAGTGAGAATTAGCCGACGGGATCTAAATAAAAGTAGTAGTACTCGTAAATACCAATGTGTGGATATAAATAACGTCGATAATAGAGCTCGTATGCGAAAGATATGGACGAAACTTAGTCCCTACTCTTCGAGCGCGATAAATTCGATACAGTTTTGTAAATCGGAGATAGAATGAGAATTTGCCGACGAGGTCTAAATAAAAGTTGTAGTACTCATAAATACCAACGCGTGGATATAAAGAACGTAGAAAACAGAGCTCGTACGCGGAAGATACAGACGAAACTTAGGGTCTACTCTACGAGAAAACCCCTATAAATAAGAGATGAACTCTTCATATTTTCTTCACACCATAAGCCTTTCTTTCTCTCTCTAACTTCTCTCTAGACTCCCTAAACCCACCTAATGCCTAGGAAACTTCCCTAGCGCTAGAAGAAAGCCCCGGAGCGCACGAAGGCTATGGGAAAAAGAGCTTTTCGGCTCAGAAGCTTTGCTCCAGCGGAGCCCGGTTTTTAATAAAACCCGCTGTAAGTTAAATAAGTCTACCATACTTTAAATATAGCTTATATTTAAGTATAATATCGTTATTATGAACCTAGAAATAAGATTTATCAGTGATTCAAAGTCGTTATACTGATTGATCTACTTACGGGAATGATGTCTAGGCTGTGATTTGGTGATGTGTTTAAAGTGGGATTTCCAAACAGTATACTTCGTATACCAAACGGACCCTACCTCCGATATGATCCTACCTGGTTGTTCCTTACTTGATAGATCATGAAGTAGACTTTGAGTTAATGATGAATCTATACTAATAATTAGTCGCAATAAAGATCAGACTAAAAAACTTAGCGATAATAATGTTAGGTTTCGTCGAAGGAAAAATAGAATCGTTAGAAGCGAAGCGCTGCACGAGTTTGGAATCATCACTTTAACAAGTGAGTGCATAGTTACTTTCATCTTACACATAGATATGAAGTATTTTATATAAATTACATGCTATGTGTGTATATTGTCTGAATACTTGCTGTCTATGCTGGATGAAACATTTTATACATGTTTTAAATGATCTAAAATGTATATGTATTTTATATCTACAAAATGTGTTGGGTAATACATGGGTAGATTAGAGGTGAGATAAATGATGAGCGATGAAAGAAGAGATAAATGATGAGCGATGGAAGATGAGATGAATAATGAGTGATGATATATGAGTGATAAAATATGGTGCGAAGCGATGAGCCAAAACGATGAGCCAAACGATGACCCAAGGGATGGCCCCTTCATCTAACAGAGTATGGATGACAACCACAAACTATTCTAGACAGTCTAGTGGAACAATAGCAGGCTCGCAACCTCTAGGTGTTGTGAACGATGTGTTTACCCGGTGTACTCTAAAAACCCATTGACAGGTATTACGAGTGGACTCTCGAAAACGATACTGTCAATAAACGAGATAAGCCCTGGCGACTATGAAGACTTAGTGCCGATTCCTTAGGATACTCCTTAGGAATGAATGAACAAGGAATAGCTGAATCTTAGGGTAGATCCTTAAGAGTAACGAAGATAATGGGGATGGGTAATTGGGTTAATTGTTTGATGATTAAACATAATAATTATATTATTGTGGGTTGAAAACCCTATGTACTAACCAGGTTTCCCAACCCGACCCACTCATTTTATTTATATCACAGGTGTCGATACGAAGCTACTTTACACTGAGAGATTGAAGGAGATGTAAATCACTAGTGTAAAAGAATGTAAGGTCTGTTTATGCTTATGTTTCTGTATTGACGGTGACATCCCAATGTTTTAATATAAACAAATACATTTCTTCGGAAATGCCTTGATAAAACCTTTATCATGTTTTCTGGGAACAAAATTCCGCAACATTGTTCTTTAAAAAGGATACTCTGATTTTAAAATAAGCATAAATAAAAATTTTAAAATGACCGTGAATTTGGGGATGTCACGTGATGCTATGACATGGGATGACTTCTCGACCAGGTTCCAAGCTGAGTTTGCACCGGCGATTGAGGTGTAGCAGTTGGCGCAAGAGTTTCTGGATCTCCGCCAGACTACTGAGACTGTGGCAGAGATCACTGCCAAGTTCCGAGAGAGGCCCTTATGGGTACCGTAGTATTTAGCAGATAAGGAAATGAAGAAGATGAGGTATCATGATATGTTGCAGGATGACATCAGGGAGTTGGTGAGTATTTCGGGGTGCGAGACCCTGAATGATATGGTTTCTAGAGACCGAGAGCGAGAGATCGATTTGGAGCACCCCGAGAAGAGGGGATCAGATCAGGTGCATGTAGTGGAGGGTCCCGGGAAGTGACCCAAGACTTCGAATCAGCGTTTAAGATGCCAGAAGGGTCTGGGTCAGTGCAGCACATGCGGGAAACCACATGATGGATTTTGTCGTTCCAGGGGTTTGGGTTGCTTCAAATATGGCAGGGTGGGTCACGTCAGCAGGGATTGTCCTCAGGGGGCAAGCCCGTTATGTTTTCACTACGATCAGGTGGGCCACAAGAAGGCCGGTTGTCTGATGTTGAGGGAGGAGTAGTGAGTGCACCTACTCCGGCTACTTTGAGGATCACCGATGGACGAGAGGGTAGCATAGGAGCACCAACGGAGAGGAGTCCGGCTTCGCAGTTTCAGACAAGGGAGGTCAGGACTCCAGCAGGCGATGTTACAGGTATGTCTCTTTTGATTTCTTTTCGGATTTGTCTGTATTTTGTTGTTTGGAATCTTGCATCGGTTTGGGCAAGCATATATTTGGTCTATTTCTCTGCTTATGTTTGGGTTATATCTTCAAGAAATATTGTATGCCATTTGTATGCCATGAATCCTTAGTAGAGTGGTGTGATGTCGTTTCCTTATATGGAGGGTTCCTAGTGTTTAATGGTTATTTTGGTTTGTATTCGAGATTGGTTCAGGGGCATGGTGCAGAAGGTTTATGGTCGGGATTCACTGGGATAGTTATCCATCAGCGCCAGGATTCAGTGGTTTTAGCACTTGTGCTTGGTCGGGTTTTGGGGGTGCCGAGGGATGTGGTTTGTTGCTGACGTTTTGATTGAAGCATCCGTCCTATGGACTTCAAGATTTGAGTATGATATCACTGTGAGCATCTGGGGTTATCAGTATTGTTGGAATTCAGAAAGTGTTCATCCACTCCTTAGGGGGTTGTGTGATCTTTTGAGTTTGGCTAGTAATGGATCACTAGCATTGGTAAGCGCAGGTTTTCCGCGGTTCGATCATTGGAGGGTAAGAAGGATTAGGAATCCTTCAATCCTCGTGTGTTATGAAGACTTAGTCGAGTCAATGTGGGGGAGAATCGTTCAGGTATTCAGGACAGAAGCAGATGTGAAACTAGGATGAGTTTTGCATCCCTGTCGGGGAGGAAGGCGGCCCAAGTGGTTGTGTGGATTGAGGATTGTGTGAGTTGGGAGTTCGGGAAACTTCCCAACATTGGGTTCACATCTTCTTGGTGTCTGATAGCTGAATTTGGGGTAACCCAGGTTGGGGTTTAGTTATGACTAGAGTTCAGTTTGGATGTTTTGTCGAGTGTGTGCTCGACTCTGGATGTGTTCGAAAAAATAGATTAGCGGTAAGGCATTGGGCGGTGGTTGTGGCAGTGTGGGAGTGTTGTACGACTGCGGGATGGCCCGTAGCATTCACTAGTGGTCAGTTAGTGTGAAAGTGTTATGAGACTGCAAGGTGGCCTGTAGCATTCACTAGTTAGTAGTTAGCGTGGAAGTTTTGTAAGACTGCGGGGTGACCCGTAGCATTCACTAGTTTTCAGTAGTGTGGAAGTGTTGTAAGACTGTGGGGTAGCCCGTAGTGTTTACTGGTCCCTGTGTAGCAGTGAGATTGTGACAAATCTGTGATTTGCTCATGAATTTCTTTAGATGGTTTAGGCCAACGCGGGTCTATCTGCAAGGCTGTGGGAAGACCACAACATGTTTGGAATCAGGATTTGGTAGGTAGCGGGAGACCGGGTATGAGATAAGACTACAGCTAGTCCTGTAGCCTTCAGTTTAGCATCGGGTTTGGCGTCGTGATGGTTTGGGTAATGACTGTCAGTTGAGGTTTTCATTCGGAAGTCGCGTGGGGCGACTGTGTGAGTGTATTTTAGCTCAGCAACTGGGTGGGAGTCCGGTATTTTAGATAGTTGGCAGATAAGTTGGGACCAGGGAGGTCTCGACTGCTTTGGGGAAGCGGCTAGGAAGCAGTGTGATGTTTCAAGCAGTGGTAATGCTCTGGTATTCTTGCGTGTGGGGTAGCTTGTTGGTCGGGAAATGCTAAGTCACTTGCAGTGGGACTGAATAATCTCAGAGTAATTGATTTGACACTGTGGCGCAGCTCTCGTTTGAGTCTAACTTTATGGGTTTTGAGCATAACAACATCCTATGTGTTCATGCAACCCTAATTGCTTTGGATCTAGGTTTTTCACTAATTGAACATGCAATTGAATACCAAAGCAATAAACCCTAGATCTAGCATACAATTTTCGAAAATCATATAACAAAAGGGTTTAGATGATTACATTACTAGTTATGTAGTAATAACTAGAATTCCTTGTAGATCCCTGACTTGTGAAAGCTTAATGCCTCAATTGTTGCACCTCTAATGGCTCACAAACACCACTAGCAAGAAGATGAGAATGAGAGAGGAGGAAACTCTTATAATTTCGGCTAGGGTTTCTTCAAGGAAGCATTGGCCGAATATCACAAGACATGGGGTCTTTAAATAGCTGGAGGGTTGCTAGGGTTTCTGGAGAAAACCCTAATTTCCTGCTTAGGGCTTATGCAACCCATGGACCTCCCACTAGGAAGCCTCGGACGAAATCTATAGGGCCTCCCTATAGAATTTCGTCCACTCCTAACTAAGGAGTCCACCAGCCCAATTTCACAACTATCAACGATTTGCAAAACAGCCCCCGTTCTTTTAATCAGCTCCTTTAATCCCAAAATTAATTCCAATTTAACTTCTGATTAAATACTAATTAAATAACATGATTTCTAATTAATATATTATTCTCATAATACATTAGTAAATCAATTTATTATTCCAAACAATAAATTCAACATTTCTCTCTAAAATCATCCTGTCAAGTTGCTAGGGTGAAGGCAACCCAAAAGGACCATGCTACTATCAAATAAAGTACATACCAATTATAATTATAGGCTTAGACACCTAATCCAACAGTCTCCCACTTGGATAAGTCTAATAAATATAATTTCAAGTACGACTTCAAAATCTGATTAGCAATTGTAGCTCTCAAAAGCCGCTATCGAACTCTGACCTAGTCAGTTGTGTGTCCTTAAGATAAGGGATCATATAATCCTCCGTTCTGCAAGATATCATGTGGACAAAGACATGGAATGGAATCATTCTCTTTGTCTAACATTTTTTTCCCGATTTCTGATTTGTATGACGAGGAACTTAATTGAACACATCAATTCACTCCTCACCGGGCCCGGCACATAAGTCAACACCAAATCATCGAGGGGCCCAAGATATCGCTTTTACCCCTTGAGGAAAAAGGAATAGATAAACTTTGACTTATATGCTTGTACTATTTACTCATCGAATCATACATAACAATACATTTTATAACATTAAGTTACTGATGTGTTTACGTATTATCAATGCACAACCAACTCGTAAACAACAACTCATATATCTCGGTTTAAAGACTATAAGATATTATCGTCTCACAATTACTCATGATAAATTCCATGAAGTAATTCAAATGAGCGTGAGTTTAATCCAATATTCAAATCCCCATTTCAGGAGTACTCATGAACGTTGCAGCAAACTATTGATATGTCTAAAAACTTAGACAATCTACAAGCAAATTCATGACAATCTTAATTCACTACTTACTTCCAAAGTATGATCGACTGTGGATAATTTGAATAATCCAATTATTTTGGAAGTAAAACATGCAAAGTTGAAACACAAATAAACAACTAACAAAAGATAGTAAACAATACTTATATATAAATCTCCATTATATAATCACCAGATGTCAATTACATTTATATTGTTACAAGTTTCTAAAATATCTATCTAATCACTAAAACTAATATCGTACTTCAGACCAATGCTCCTCGCATGCTAAACGTGTTTAATCCTACTCAGACCCTTTGTGAGGGGATCTGCAAGATTCTCTTCTGGCGATACCCTCTTGACGACGAGGAGTCCTTCTTCTACCCGATGTCTGATAAAGTGGTATTTTCTGTCGATATGTATGGATCTTCCATGATCCCTTGGTTCCTTGGTCAAGGCAACCGCTCCTTCATTATCGCAAAAAATATCTATGGGCTCCTTTATGGCTGGCACAACTTCAAGGTCTCCAATGAAGTTCTTCAACCATATAGCCTCCTTTGACGCTTAGCTCACGGCTATATACTCTGACTCACACGTTGAATCAGCCACGGTCTCCTTCTTGCAACTTTTCCAAGTTACTACTCCTTCATTGAGTGTAAACACCCAACCAGACTAAGAGCGAAAGTTGTCTCGGTCTGTTTGAAAAATGGCGTCACTATAACCAGTAACTCTCAAGTCATCACTACCACCAAGAACAAGGACCCAGTCATTTGTCCTTCGTAGATACTTAATAATGTTCTTTACCGCTATCAGGTGAGCTTTACCCCGGTTCCCTTGATATCAGTTGACCTTGCTCAAAGCAAAAGCCACATCATGGCGAGTACATGTCATAACATACATGATCGAGCCAACGGCGGAAGCATATGGAACTCGACTCATTTCTGCCATCTCGGCATTAGTACTCGGACTCTGAGTCTTACTCAGCTTGGTATTGCTCTGGATAGGTAACTCAGCCTTCTTGGAATTTTCCATGCTAAAACGCTTTAGCACTTTATCCAAGTAAGTACTTTGACTAAGTCCAATTAGTCTTCTACTCCTATTTCTCAAAATCCTTATTCCCAGAATATAGGCAGCCTTTCCTAGGTCCTTCATAGCGAAACACTTTCCAAGCCATGACTTAACTTCCTGCAAGGTTGGAACGTCGTTTCCTATGAGCAGTATGTCATCAACATATAGTACTAGAAAGTTAACTATACTCCCACTAGCTTTGACATACACATAGGACTCATCCTCACTCCTAGAGAAGCCAAACTCTTTGACCTTCCCATCAAAGCAAAGATTCCAGTTGTAAGAAGCTTGCTTCAATCCATAGATTGATTTCTCAAGCTTATACACTCTATTGGGGTATTTAGCATCCACAATACCTTCTGACTGACATATGTAAACATCTTCAGCCAGCTTCCCGTTAAGGAAAGCGGTTTTGACATCCATCTGTCAGTTTCATAATCATAAAACGCAACTATGGCTAACATAACCCTAATAGACTTGATCTTGGCCACTGGTGAGAATGTCTCATCATAGTCAACCCTCGGCGTTTAAGTAAAGCCCTTTGCAACCAGCCGTGCCTTGAACGTGTGCACCTTTCCATCCATGTCAGTCTTCTTCTTAAAGATCCATTTGCACCCAACTGTCTTGCGACCTGGTATATTGTCAACCAAGTTCCAAACTTGATTGTCATACATGGATCGGATCTCATTGTCCATTGCCTCTTTCCATTTGGCAGACTCAGGGCCCATCATGGATTCCTTGTAGTTAACAGGTTCATCCAAATTTATCAGTGTACTATCACTGATAAATGTATCACCTTCTGCGGTTATATGCAAACCAAACAACACAGGCGGAACGCTAACCCTACTAGAACGCCTAAGAGGTAACGATTCGTTAATTGGTTCAACATGAATTTCTTCCTCGGGTTGAGTGCCAGTGTTAGAGGTTCCTTCATCGCTTGACTCTTCAATTTCTTCAAGATCAATTATACTCCCACTGTCCTCTTTGCATATGAGTTTCCTCTCACGGAAAACTCCCATTCGTGCTACGAAGACCACGTTCTCCCTAGGTCTATAGAACAAGTATCCAAAGCACTTATGTGGGTAGCCGATGAAAATACATCGCTAACTTCGAGGTTCAAGCTTTTCGTGTGTCTCTCATCTAACGAAATCTTCACAACCCCAAACCTTAATATATGTGCCAACGAGGGAACCTTCCCTGTCCACATCTTGTGAGGTGTTTTGGCAACCTTCTTTGTTGGGACTAGATTAAGAATATGGGCGACAGTCTCTAAGGCATACCCCCAGAATGATATCGGTAGGGAAGCTCGACTCATCATGGAACGAACCATGTCCAATAAGATTCAATTACGCCTCTCAGCCACACCATTAAGTTGTGGTGTCCTAGGAGGTGTCAGTTGTAAAACAATTCCACATTCCTTGAGGTAGTCATGGAACTCGATACTAAGATACTCACCACCCCTATCGGATCTGAGCATCTTGATCTTCCTGCCCACTTGATTCTCAACTTCATGTTTGAACGCTTTGAACTTTTCAAAGGTTTCTGACTTATGCTTGATTAAGTAGATATATCCATATCTGCTATAATCATCAGTAAAAGTCACATAAAATCGATCTACATCCCTTGTGGTGGATTCAAAGGGCCCACACACATCGGCTTATGAGATCCAACAATCCCTCACCTCTTTCACACGAACCGGTGAAAGGTGATTTAGTCGTCTTTCCAACCAAACAAGATTCGCATGTATCATCCGACTTAAGGTTAAATGATTCCAACACTCCATCCTTTTGGAGTTGGGCAATGCGCTTCTTGTTGACATGTCCAAGACGACAATGCCACAATCATGCTTTGTCTAAACCATTAGACGAATCAATGTGTAACACACTATTTCCTAAATTGTCTACAACCATCACAGTTTCATATACACCATCACAAGGCAATGCTTCAAAATAAAATACACCATTATAATAAACATTAATAGATCCATTCTCATTATTAACATAATATCTAAAACATTGCCAGTACAAACCATGAAAAGAAATAATATTCCTCATAATTTCTGACGAGTAGCAACAATTATTCAATTCTAAACATAATCCACTACTAAGCTTTAAAGAATAAACGTCGATCTTGGTAACAGGTGACGATCTCTTATTGTCCATTATCAGGTTCATCTTCCCAAGCTCCACATTCCTACTTTCTCTTAGTCCCTACAAGTCAGAACAAATGTGAAAACCACATCCTGTATCAAGGACCCAAGAATTAGAATACAATGAATTTTTAGACAAAATAGTGTAAATACCTGCCGAGGAAGGCTTGATCTTGCCATCCTTGATGTCCTGCAGGTACTTGGGGCATCTTCTCTTCCAATGCCTCTTGTCTTAGCAGTAGAAACACGTTGCATCTTTTGGATCTGAGGCAAGGGGAGTAGAACCGGATTTTGCTTTGGGTCCACTAGAAGAAGACCCATCATGAGACTTTCCCTTCCAACTTTGCTTACAGGGAGCTTTCCTCTTTCCCCCTTTCCTTGTCTAATAGTCAGGACTAGAGCAACAGCAGGAGTGCATTCAATACCTTTTCCTTTCAATCCACTTTCAGCGGTTCTCAACAAGCCTTGAAGCTTACTCAATGTAACTTCCTCTTTGCTCAAATGATAAGTTATCTTGAACTGGTCATAGAAAGGAGGCAATGAGTGCAAGACTATGTGAACAGCCAACTCCTCATCGAAGTTCACATTCAGCTTGAGTAAACGATCCATATATCTCTGCATGCGTTGCAGGTGGCTTGTGACGGACTCTCTATCCTTCATCTTGGTGGTAATGAGTGACCTGACTATCTCATACCTTTCTTGACGCGCACTTTGATGGTACTTCTACATCAAGTCTTGACACATCTCATAAGGCCAATAGTCCTCATAGAACTGTTGTAGCTCAGGAGTGATAGTCGCCGCCATAATGCAGGACACCTTAGTAGCATCCTTACATTGGGCCCTATACTCAGCCATTTCTTCCGGAGTAGCTTTGGTTTCGTCTATCTCATTCAACTGTTTGTCAAGGACATATTCCTTGTCCTCGTAACGCAAGGCCATTCGGATGTTACGAATCTAATCATTGAAATTGGAACCATTGAATGTGACCCTCGCATAAATGTTCAAGAGCGAGAAAGAGTTAGCAGATTTGTTGTTGTTGGAGGAGCCAGAAGCGTTGTTTGAGTTTGACATCTACAAAAGAAGAAAGACAAGTTTTGATTAGATAGGAAATCCTTAATATAACACCCAAAATGAAATATTAAGGCTAGGACCCAACACAATAATTCACAATTCAGAAAAAGGGATGTCGTAATCCAATTGTAAATTATTTGAAGGTAGGTAAATGAAGATTTACCAATTCCACCATGAAAACAAAATTTTTAAATGAATTAAGTTTTGAATGAAATTCCTAGATCTTTTAAGATTCATTGAGCTATTTAATGGCATGTTTAATCGCGATTATGCCCTTCAAGTTTGTGACTGGGATACCGAGGATCACAAACAAGGTGTGAATAACCATGCAAATTAGCTTGGTACTCTCGATGTCATTTACCACCTAACCAATGTGCCGGTTAACCACATACGCTCCATTGATCAATGATAATTTACAAGTTACCCATTTCCACTCATTGTTAGCCCAAGTTAGTGTGCCGGTTAACCACACACGCTCCACTAAACAACTTGACAAAGTGCAAAGTGCAATTTCATGGATTAGCATCAAATTCACATTTTTCTAAAGTAACTAAGATTGGGAATTTATAAAAACATTTAGTTACTTTATATTTATCATTATACTTATTAATGAGAGATTAATGTCTTATCCTATCCATTCGGCTAACGAACCTCCACATGTCAAGAGTGCGGTAGGTAAGAATGGATACCCAATAACGGTCATTTCATAGGCCGCTTCCTTAAACACACCTTATAGACCAACTTCGTGAATGAGGCATACTAACGGTAAGACTGACTTTTCTTATACATATATATAAAATAATCTTTTAATTTTATAATAGTATAAGGGTGTATTTTGAACTTTTAAAATACTAGGGTTCTGGATTTTAAGATTTCAAAATTAAACTTTTAATTATATTTTAAATTCCAAAACTAAAGGGTGTAATTTGAAAATTTTCAAAGTTACTAGATCAAATTTTAAATAATTAAATTAATAAAATAATTTTGTCATTATCTTAAAATTTGACCAAATCAATCTTATTTGATAAGGAAATCAGATTACCATTCAAAAAATTCAATTTAAGGCATTAAAAAATGAATTGTGGTAATTATCCTAATCCAAACAAGATCTGAAAATCAAAAAATCAGGCATCTGACGAGTCAACTCGTCGAGTTCTACAAACAGATTGCGAATTTGTTTTGCTTCTGCTTTGGACAATCCATTATGGCATCAAATTCAATTGAAAAACATCATAGGCTCTGATACTAGTGATGGGTTTTGAGCATAACAACATCCTATGTGTTCATGCAACCCTAATTGCTTTTTATCTAAGTTTTTCACTAATTGAACATGCAACTGAATACCAAAGCAATAAACCCTAGATCTAGCATACAATTTTCGAAAATCATATAACAAAAGGGTTTAGATGATTACCTTACTAGTTATGTAGTTATAACTAGAATTCCTTGTAGATCCTTGACTTGTGAAAGTGTAGTGCCTCAATTGTTGCACCTCTAATGGCTCACAAACACCACTAGCAAGAAGATGAGAAGGAGAAAGGAGAAATCTCTTAGAATTTCAGCTACGGTTTATTCAAGGAAGCATCTGTCGAAAATCACAAGACATGGGGTCTTTAAATAGTTGGTGGGTTGCTAGGGTTTCTAGAGGAAACCCTAATTTCCTGCTTAGGGCTTAAGCAACCCATGGACCTCCCACTAGGAAGCCTTGGACGAAATCTATAAGGCCTCCCTATAGAATTTTGTCCACTCCGAATTAAGGAGTCCACCAGCCCAGTTTCACAACTATCAACGATTTGCAAAACAACCCCTGTTCTGTTAATAAGTTCCTTTAATCCCAAAATCAATTCCAAATTAATTTCTGATTAAATACTAATTAAATAACATGATTTCTAATTAATATATTATTCTCATAATACATTAATAAATCAATTTATTATTCCAAATAATAAATTCAACCTTTCTCTCCAAAATTATCATGTCAAGTTGCTAGGGTGAAGGCAACCCAAAAGGACCATGCTACTATCAAATCAAGTACATGCCAATTATAGTTATGGGCTTAGACACTTAATCCAACATAATTGTTGCAGGGTTGGATCTTCTACTCGAAGGATTATCAGAGCCTCTTATTAAGTATAGGTGTTCTGCATCTGGTTATGGTCAGCGAATTTGTTCTGTTGGTAGCATCAGGATGATCAGGGTTAGAAGTGTATGCTTGGTCTGTTATTCGATGAGGTATGGTTTGGTAATGTTTTAGCATGGGTGGTCATTCAGGGAGTCAGACTAATATGGATTTCAGGTCTCGAAAAGGTATAAGTGGTTTTGCAGGGGAAAAAGGTTTGTTTTCTTCGGGATGGAAGTTTCGGTTTAGGTTTCAGGTTTGTTAGTAAGGAGCGATTTCGAGGACGAAATTTAATTTAAGTGGGGAAGAGTTGTAATACTCGGTTTCGGATTTTCTTCCTCATTCGGGGTTGCGGTCCAATCTTCTGTGGTCATGAGGCTTAGGGCCTTAGGAAAGGAAGATTTTTGCCCATCTCTGGTGTGGGTGTTATGGTCTAAGTGATCGAAGTGTTTGATTGTGTCTTCGGAGGTCAATGGTATAATCGTAATTTGATATATCTGTCTTTTATGGATTTCGGGTTTTTCCTGGGAGGTTTTAAGGCTTGGGTGTGTTGTTAGAAGCGTAGGGCTTCTCGCCACCTTTACGTGGATACAAAGTTCGTTGGAAACGGACTTGGGGGGAATGAGTTATAGTTGAATGAAGTTGAGCATTTTTTAGGGCCATCTAGTACGCGGGGCGTACTAGATGTGTACGTAGGGTGTACCAAGAAAAGTTGACGCGGGTGGTCTTTGAGTACGCCGAGTGTACCAAGGGGTACGTGGGCCGTACTCCCTTCAGCCATGAAACCCTAAATTGGGACCCTTAACCCTATTTAAACCTCATTTCTTTCATGATCCTCATCTTGTATCCACCCCTCAGCCTCCTAAACCCTAGAAGTCGATCTTTAGCCATATATTGGAGCATTTAAGTCATTGTGAAGGATTGTTGGGGTATTTTTGTAAACTTTGAAGAGCTTGGAGTTTATTGAAGAATCACCACCCGGAAAGGAGCTTGTAGATCCAGAGGTTTTCTATCTTTTGCAATCCATTGGAGGTAAAAGCTTTGATCTTGTCTTCTCATTCCATGGATCTTCTTTTGGGTTTGTTCTTAGCTATTTTAGCCTCTTTTGGTGGTTCTTGTGAGCTATAGTTGTTTCAGAAGTTGATATTGTGGATCTGGACGTTTTAGGTGTCCCAAAGGCATAAAAATGTGATCTTTATGGTTTACTTGGACTAATGCATGTGTTAAGACCTTTCATTAAGCTCGTTTGAGCTCTAGAGTCCCATTAAGCCATCTATATAAGTAAAGTTGTCAACTTTACGTAATAAGTCATCTATGGGAATCAGATCTGAGAGTTTGGAACAAGGACTTAAGTGATTAAGTACTTTATGGAGATGGTTGGGATTTAGAGGAGTACGCTGGGCGTACCCATCTGGTACGCTGCGCGTACTGGCCCCAATGGGTGTACGCTGAGCGTACTAGCTAAGTACGCGTGGCGTACTCAACCAGGTTGGGTTTTCTTAGATTGTTGACTTTTGGGGCTTTGGACCTTGGACCATGAGTTGACTAGGGTTGACCATTCAGCATTTTAGGCCTTTTTGGATATCGGGCCTTCTCGGGATAGGTCCATGATGGATTTGGGCCTAATTGGGGTTTTTGGGCCTTATTGGGCCATGCGATGTCATTTCGGGTTTGGGCTTGTATTGCTTGGGTTTTTGTTGGGCTAGCTATGAATATGTGTTTTGGATTAGAAAAAAAGTAAACGTGCTTTAGGGAAAGGCCCATGTAAGGGTTTGGGCCCAATTTGGCAAATTGGGCCATTAGTGGGCTTTTATGGACCTAGCAGTTTTGGGCCTTTATGGTCTTGGGCTTGGGCCTCAGTTTTGATTCATGTTGGGTCAAGGGTAAAATGGTCATTTTACCCCAGGTATAGATTATGGATCATAGTTTGGAACCCAATTGCAACTTGGGTGATATTTTGGTATTGATAGCCCAGGAAGTCGTCAGGGCAGCAGCTAATGATTTCTTTCAGTGAGCTTCTGCATTCGAGGTGAGTCTCCTCACTGTTATATGGGTCGAAGACACCAATGTCGGCCCATTTGGTTTATGTAGTGTAGGAAGACCCGGGGGTGACCCTTGGCATTTGTATGAAAGACCAGGAGGCGGCTCCTGGCAATTTGTATGCAAGACCAGAGTCTGAACTCTGGCAGTTAATTAGTTAGTAATGGTAGATTGTATGTTAGTTGTCTTTGTGATGCTTGCATGGAAGACCAGGAGGTGGCTCCTGGCACTTGTCTGTAAGACCCAGGGTTTTGGCCCCCGGCCTGGAAAGGAAGACCACGAGGCGGCTCGTGGCATAATTGCAAGACTATGGATGACACATAGCACTTTTATTGATTGTGATATATGTATGATATGTATGGATCGATGTTATGAATGTTATTTATGGCTCGATTGGTATGTATGGTATGTGGTATTTGGGGAACTCACTAAACTTTGTGCTTAAAGTTTGTGGTTTATGGTTTCAGGTACTTCCGGTTCGATAGGGAAGGGCTCGGCTTGATCACAACATACACCTATGTTTTCCACAATATGTGATTTTGGCATTTAACTCTGATAATTGTTTTACATAGAAATGTTTTTAAATGTTTGTATCAAGTTACATCTATGTTTTGACTATAATAAAAACAAAAATTTTGTCCTTAAATTTTGGGATGTTACAACAACCCTCCACCAAACAAGAGAGAGGTGGGTGAAAAAGACACCAATTCAACGGTCATATTATAGGTCGTTTCCTTATACCCTCTTTATAGCATGGTTTCGTGAATGAGACAAACTATTGATTCAACTGACTTGTCTTCTACATATAATAATTAAACTTTTAATAATATATATATATATATATATATATATATACACACACACACACACATATATATATATATATATATATATATATATATATATACACACACACATAGGGTTTAAATATTAATTATCTGAACTAAACTTTTAATTAATTAAATTTAAACTAGTTAGAATTTAATCTTTATCTTTTAATTAAACAATTAATTAAATTTTAATTAATCATTTAGGGATTTAATAATTATTTCCAATTATACTATTAACCGAATAATTCCACTTTAATCCTAACGCCTTCTAATTTTCGAAAATTAGGGGATAGGGTTACCAAGTTTTAATTATTCAATTTTTAAGGCATTTAAAATAATAATTAAGGAAACTAGAAACTCTAGGAAACCTTAAGGCTTTTTTCGAAAATTAGGGGTGGAGGCTAGGGTTTCAAGAAACCCTAGCAAAGTTGAAATTTTCAAGGGAAAGAGATTATTTTCGATAAACCTTAATCAAGATCAATTAATCTCATGCACAAATCAATAGAAAACAATGGCTCTGATACCACATATGGGTTTTATATGTTATCAAAAACATGTAAAGCGAAAAATCTTAACACTTAAGTTCATATGCAGCCTAAAAGGATATATGTTTTCTCTAATTGATAGCAACATACAATGAGTATTAAGAACCCTAATGAAACACTAGTATAATTAAAATACAAGAATCAGGGTTACATACATTTGATTTGTTGTAGCAAACAATCATTTCGATCCCTTGTGTTTGTTGGTCTTGGAAAGCTAGCAGCAAAATGATGATGTCTCTAATGGCTCACACCTAAAACCAGAAACACTAGAATAAGGAGGATAGAGGATATATATGATGGAGTTTTTGTTCATATGCCTTTAAGTAATGTCATGAACGAAATTTGCAACCAAATGGTCATATTTATAGCTAGAGGATCACAAGGATAAGCCTTGATTTGAATTTTTAAAATAATAATATTTTAACCTATTCAAATCCTTATCCCTATTAGCAATCAGGAATATTCAAGAAACCCTAAAAGGCTCCAAGAAATCATCCAACCCTAGGAACAATTTAAAATTGCCTCTATTGTTCAACTATTGAACAATTACAATTCAACCTTCGTACTTTTAATTAATTCCAATTAATCTTGAATTAATTCAAGTTTAATTTTGATTAATAATTAATCAATTGTTATTGATTTCATACTAATTTATTAATCATATAAATTAACAAATCAATTATTTAACAACTGATCTCATATTAATTTATTAATCACATAGTAAATTAACAAATCAACTATCTATGTTCAAATAATATATTAATCATATAATATATTAACAAATCATTTCCCCATAATTCCAATTAGTTTATTAATCATATAATAATCTAATAAATCATCATTCTCTCTCTTAATATCATTTATAGCTATTTCTGGTTATGAGGGCAACCCAAAAAAAGACTTTGTTTATAATTACAAGAATATATTAATTTAGTTATAGGTTTAAACACTTTAGTCCAACAAAAATGTCATAGATCTCTAGGTTGCAAATGACCATAAATAGTTTTATGATTCCGCTGCGTAGATTTAGTGTTTTTGTAACCTAAAAACCCATCAAGTTTCATGTTTTATCTGATTACTTCCTAACAAAGACATTATGTTTATTAAGAACTTTAATCCTTTAGCTTTAACATACTAAATGAATTTATGTAATTTTATTTTAACACCGGTATGTTTGATATTTATCAAGGTTCCGAATAAAATGAGGCGTGACGTGACGACAAGGTCAAGCGTTAAGCCATGGTGAGCTTTGCGACCCATAGCGTTTTTCAAAACATGACAATTTTATATTCATTAAAAAGATAAATCACATAGTGTAACGCCCCGTTCCTGGTATGCATTTAAAACATTATTTTTATTTTTAGTTTAGAAGCTACTCGACGAGTCAATGGCCCTAAATCGTCGAGTAGCAGCGAGTTAGCACATGGAGTAGGCGTGGCGACTCGACGAGTCCATATTTCCGGACTCGGCGAGTCCGCCAGTCTGGATGAAGCCCTAATTTTAGGGAGTGTACCCTATTTAAACACCATTATAGCCCCAAACCAGCCTCCTTCACCTCTCAGAGACTTATTCCCGAAACCCTAGCCTCCTTAAAGTGTGTGTGACTGATTTTTGCCCTTGTGAAGGAATCTTAGTGCATTGTTGAGCAAGAAGAAGAAGGAGAAGGTAGAAGAACTCAAGGAAGAAGAAGTAGATCCAAATTATACTCCTCTTTGGCCATCCTTTTTGTAATAAAGCTTACATCTTGGTTATTGTATTGCTAGATCTAGTTTGTCCCCAAATTGATGGTTTTGAGCTCAAAAACCCCAAATCCCTAGTGATGAAGCTTTGTAATCAAGTCATATCTCGGATCTAGCCTCTCTTGAGTTCCAAGAGCTCAAGAAGGCCACCTTTTGGCAGCCATGGCCTTGTTCTAGACAAGTAACCCCCTTTATCGCCAAGTTTGAGTGTTATTGCTTCATTGCATCATAGATACACGTAAAGTTAGCAACTTTACGTGTTCAGATGGTCCCAGAAACCCAGATCTATGAATTGGATGCATTGAAACTGATTAGAATCGACTGAATAGAAACTGTATGCAAAGGACTCGACGAGTCATTCTTCGGACTCGGCGAGTCCGGTCGCGGGTCTTAGATTCCCTGTTCAGTATTAGCGAGTCTGTTTAGTGAGTGGAGTAAAGACTCAGTGAGTTAAGACATGGAGCTGAGTGTAGAGGGACTCGGCGAGTCTACGCCCTGACTCGGCGAGTCCAATACAATCTTCTTCCCACACGAACAGACTCGACGAGTTGTTCATACAACTCGGGGAGTCATAGACTAGACGTATTCATATGATGAAGGAGGACTCAACGAGTTGTTCATACAACTCGGCGAGTCAGATAAAGGTTGACTTGATGTTATTATAGAAGGAGAACTCGTCGAGTCTTTACTAAACTCGACGAGTAGAGTCGGGAAAAGGGAGTAGAAGGAAAGATAGGGACTCGACGAGTTGGCGGCCCAACTCGGTGAGTCAAGTCAACGGATTGTTGACTTTGGCCAGGGGTAAAATAGTCATTTTGCCCTAAGATTAGTTATCAGTGTCTGATTAAGTGTCTTTTGGGAATTGTAGTCGGGGAGTTACCGTAACAGCAGCCAGACAGTTCCCGAGCAGCATCTCAGCAGCTAGCCTTGCGAGGTGAGTTTCCTTCCAGTAGGAACGGGTCTACGGCCACAATGCCGGCCCGTTTAGTTAGCAGTGGTTCCGGACTATAGTCTGATGCAGTAGTTCAGTATGCTTGGTGTCTTTGTGATACAGGCATGGTATGTGTTATGTGTTCCGGACTGTGGTCCGATGCAGTATGCAGTATATGTGTTCATATTATATGCTATGATTATGTTATGCTATGTTCAGTCAGTTCCGGATTTCGGTCTGATGCAGTTCCGGACTTCGGTCCGATGCAGTGGGCAAGGCCCTAGTAGTTCCGGACTTCGGTCCGATGCAGTGGTCAAGGCCCTAGTAGTTCCGGACCTCGGTCTAATGCAGTGGGCAAGGCCCTAGTCAGTTCCGGGCTTCGGCCCGATGCAGTGGGCAAGGCCCTAGTCAGCTCCGGACTTCGGTCCGATGCAGTGGGCGAGGTCCAGTATGTGCTTTATATGTTATTGTATGGTATGCGGTAGTTTAGGGGAGCTCACTAAGCTTCGTGCTTACAGTTTTAGTTTTGGTTTCAGGTACTTCAGCTAGCAAAGGGAAGGGCTCGGGATGATGGCATGGCACACACCACAGTTTTAGCCTGGGAGATTGACTCTGATATTTTGATATGACCTTGACACTAGTTTTGATTTGATAAATTTATTATGACATTTTGAGATATATGATTCATGGTTTTATCTTTTAATATTGATATTATGGTTTAGTAAAGTTTTCAAACAAAAATTTTTGGGATGTTACACATAGTTATAGACATATATAAAATATATCAAGTTTTTAGAAGTGTTATACCAACACTTAATATGAAAAAGTTGACAAAAATTCAAGTTTTTGTGTTCGATAAGAAAAAAAATTTACACCAGAACGCGATAAGGCAACGCCTTGATGCATTATTTGAGTGTCACGCTTAACAAACCTGCATTGAACGATTTTGAAACGACTATACCACCCTTCGCATCATGGAACGTCTTGGCGTGTACCATATCATGTCTTTTAGAAACATGATATTTATGCAAACGCATTAACCTGGGCTATTCATACATGGTTTATCAATTTTCTTTAGCATTTATTGCATAAGAGTTAATGGTAGTTTTTCTTTTATTAATTTTTTGTAGCATTTATTGCATAAGAGTTAATGGTAGTGTTTCTTTTACTTTTTTAAAAATGCGAACTAACTAACCTACTCCTAAATACCACATATATCTCTTAAAAGACTTGAACTCATGACTTCTTATTTGAAATAGTCACTCCTTACCCCTATACCAAAATCATGTTATTTAAACTATAATTACGTATTTTGTCTAGTCGATTAGCCTTTCAAAATTGCCCGAGCAGTGACTGTAACTGTAGGACAATTGGAACCATACACATTTTATCTTTTAAAACTTTTATTAATATTTCAGTTTGGGGTTGGAATCAGACCTCCACAAAAGAACCGGTCTCGAACCGAACCCGAAAAAAGATCGAGACTGGACCGGTCTAAAATGAGACTGGACCTGAAAAAAACCGATCCTAAAAAAGACTGGACCGAAAAAAGACCGGCTCGAGACCGTCCAAGACCGGTCCAAGAAAAACCGAACCGTTCCGAGACCGACACAAGACCGGTCCGAGACCGACACAAGACCGGTCCGAGACCGACACAAGACCGTTCTAAGACCGATCTCAAAAAAATATCGTTAGCCAAAGTTTATAAATATATCATTTTTGTGTTAATTATACAATTTTTATTCTCATACAATCTAACTTCATTTCTTTTTTTCTTTTATTAACCTCTAATGTATCATTTTTAATAAAGTTTAATCTATCATTTTTTTGTTAATCACACATTTGTTAAAGGAAAAACTTGAAACTAAAACTAAAAAAACCAACAAATACCAAAATCGAGCCGGAAAAATCCGAAAATCAAACCAAAAATGGTGCTCGGAAAGACCGTGAGACCGGACCAAAAAAGACCTAGACTGGTCCCAAAAAAGATCGGACCGAAAAAGATCGGTCTGAAAAAAGATCTGGACGGAAAAAAGACTGCCCCGAGATCGGACGAGACCGGACCGCTCCGAGACCGACCACAAAAAGACCGGACTGTTTTGAGACCGACCCAAGACCGGTCCGGTACCGCAAATGTGCAGGTCTTGTTGGAATGCTAGATGAATCAAAGCTTTTTTGTTAAACCCAATAAGGTTTAGGACATCGGGTTTGGGGCTTTGGGCTATTACGTATTTTGGGCTTCTTTAATGAGGCTATTGTCCACACCAAACCAGAAGAAGAAATTATGTTGAAGACATTTAACTTTAATATACGATGGGGGTTCAACTATATGCATGGTAATAAAACTAATTGTTGAATTTTAAAGATGTTTTTTTTTTTCATTTTATTGCTTAATATTATGATTGCCATTTTAATAAGAAATCGCAATATAATAAAATATAAATCCAATTATGTTAAATAAATTTGAGAATTTATAAAATTAAAAGCTCCAAATAAGTAAAAATGTAAAATTACCTTCTTCAGTTGGTTGAAGTGGTTCACAATCTTCCAAGACAATTGTAGGCATAGAGTATCCACACAACTAATCCTGTATGCAAATTAGGCTGTCAGGGTTGTTAAAAATGCCTAACATTCATAAATTTGAGTTGGATATTTTTAATTTTAGTGAAATTATTATGTCTTTTTTATCGGAATTAATATTTATAAAGTAGGATGTATAATACATAAGAAATAATGATGAAAACAATATGTATACATAATGCCATCCGGTATGGTCGAGTAATCCATACGTGAAGGCCGACGTGGCAAGGCTGGCTATGCGTGAACACCACTCTCGGTGTGCCTAGCTGCCTTGTGGTGTGGTTCCGGCTACGGGTGAAGAAGAGGAAATTGATTGGTTAATTTGTGAACATCGGAAGATTTAAAAAAAAAATTTACTTTTTTTTAAAGAGCGAAGTGAATGGTATAAAATGAGCTCCACAGGTATGGTCGAGTAATCCATTTGTTGTAGACTACAAATGGAGAAAAAGAGCTCAGGAGCTGCCACGTGCAGGGGAGAAAGAAGACAACAAAATGAAGATTTGGCAGCTTTGGTCCGTGGAGTCTTGGATGATTACCCTCCCACCCTAAATCAAAATTCTTAAACTTAAATTACTTTTGGAAATTACAGATCTAACCCTTGACTTATACATTACAATTATCTTTTTTCAATTTTTAACGTACCTTTAAATACTTACTGAATTTTAAAATTATGTTTTTTTAATTTTATTTAATGTATTTTTTATTACTAAAATATTTATTTATGTTTAGTAAATGTGTTTTTTATTTAATATAATGTAAAAAAAAAGATAAATAATATGAAGTGATAATCATTTCCACTAGGACATGTAGTTGAATTGACAATATTTTTGTAGTGGGTTGGTGGTGACCGTACCTTTTAACCTAAAGTGCTATTAATCCAATGAATCATTTAATTTTGAAATTTATATCGATTGAAGATTAATTAAAACACTGGTCAAAGTAGATGACTAAATGTGTAATATTTAATAAATAAAGTTTCATAATTCGACTTATTTGCAGTTTGCGGAAAGGGCAAATTGGATGACTTTTAGCAAATTTGAGGAAGGATTGTTTTTTAACTTTGCGATCGGGAACTGTTGTAAAATCATTTTCCTCTCTTGTGGTTATTAATTAGAATCTAAAAACTTTGCTTGAAAGTTGAAATCATGAGTTTGGTGTGCTTGACAAAAACTTTCACCTTTTAGTTTTTAATTAAAAAACAATAAAAAGTAGAAAATTGTTTGGTAGTAAGAATTTCTAACTTTTAAGTTTTAACTAAAACAAAAAAACTCTAACTTCAAAAACTACTTTAAGTATCGTTAACAAAAATTTCTAACTTAAAAAACGATTATAAGTAGCGTTTAACAAAAAAAATTCTTCTATAATTTTGCAAATTGATTTAATTACCCTTTTTAAAAACCAATAGTTCATTTTATATAAATCTTTTTATGTAACTTTACATGTTTTAAAAGTTTCCGCTATATTTTCCGAATACTCATATATCTTAGATGATTGATGACACAATTTTGTGTTTATGCGTATGTCAAATGGGATTTCTCCGAAATCATCCCAACAACAAAAGTAACATTAATAAAACCCTTTATATGTGAATGCTTGAATTTGGACGCACTCTCGGTTGCAAATTATACCAAGACGGTCTCATACCATCTCCGATGGAAACACTTCATTCCCTTTTATTCTTCTTTGAATATCACACTACATACTCTAAGGGAGGAAGGAGTCGTTCCCTCCCAACTCACCGAACCCACTGTCACATCAATTTTTCTCTTTTATTTTTCTTCATCTTTCCGAACCCACAACACACGGAAATCCTATCTTTTTGAACCCACTCAACCCACTCAATTAAAAGAAATACAAAACAACTAAGGTACAAGTTTTAAAACACATAGTACAAGAGAAAATAAGAAAGAGAAAGTAGAGAGAGATAATGAAGTGGGTTAGGGAGGAGGGAGTCATTCCCTCCCAACCCACTGAACCCACTGCCACATCATTTTTCTCTTTTATTTTTCTTCATCTTTCCGAACCCACAACACACGGAAACCGTATCTTTTTGAATCCACCCAACCCACTCAATTAAAAAAAATGCAAAACAATCAAATATAAATATTAATTAGCAATAGAGTTGTCGGCGGTACCACTCCCGCTTCAACGAGTGGGTTGATTGGTTTCACTAACCCACTTCATCATCTCTCTCTACTTTCTCTTTCTTATTTTCTCTTGTACCATGTGTTTTAAAACTTGTACCTTAGTTGTTTTGTATTTTTTTTAATCGAGTGGGTTGAGTGGGTTCAAAAAGATAGGATTTCCGTGTGTTGTTGGTTGGAAAATATGAAGAAAAAGAAGAGACAAAAATTGATGTTGCAGTGGGTTCGATGGGTTGGGAGGGAACGACTCCCTCCTCCCTTAGTGAAACCAATCAACCCACTCGTTGAAGCGGGAGTGGTACCGCCGATAACTCTATTGGTAATTAAGATTTTACATTTGATTGTTTTGTATTTTTTTTTTAATTGAGTGGGTTGAGTGGGTTCAAAAAGATATGATTTCCGTGTGTTGTGGGTTCAGAAAGATGAAGAAAAACAAAAGAGAAAAAGTGATGTGACAGTGGGTTCAGTGGGTTGGAAGGGAATGACTCCCTCCTCCCTAAGGATGACATGTTCTCAATATCACACTATACACAAAAACCAATATAATCATAATCAAAATCAACATTTTACCATACATAATACATGTGTCTTAATGATGATGATGAATACAATTCATAATCACAATCAAGAAAAACGTATTCATGTATATTTGTGATCATTACAATCGATAATCACATCAAAAAGTAATATTTTAAATAACGAATCCATATTTGTGAGCTTTAAAACTGAGATTTACAATCAGTTCAAATCCGATATACATTGGATCTTGAGTGTGATACAATAATCTATCCAATCCATTGAATTTTGAAGTTTTGAAACTGATCCAATCCAATTGTAATTAGATATCTAATCCATTCTGTCGGATCATAATCAGATCAGTTGGTTCGAACTAGATCGGTTAACTTCGGGATATATACAAAAATAGAAAACCAAGTGTGTATATGAGAGAGAGAGAGAGAGTGGGGCGGAGTGAGCTTCATTTTATTTTCTAGATAATTTAAAAATAAAAATAAAGAGAACTTTGAAAAAACAAATTGTAAGGATATAAAAATCATGTCAAATATGATAGGGACTAAAACCATAAAAAAAGAAAAAAAATCTTACTTGTTAATGTCTAAATTTTTATGGATTAAAACCATAGTAAATCATAAACCATCGGGATCATTTTTGTATTTTTCTTATAAATTTACATCAAATTGATTTTTTTTTAGAAGTAAGAATGAATAAAGTAGACAAGACAAAGAAAGAAGGGGGTAGAAGACAGACGATTTGGGAAGAGATTCTCATCCAATGTCGACGATCATTTTTGTATTTTTCTTATAGCAACAAAGCAAAGTGTACCAGTGAGGGATCTGGTCACAGGCCAACAGCCTTTGCCTTCTGTTTTCTGAGTTCTGTATCAGTGCTTCCATACCCATTTTGTCAGTACATATTTCAGCGATGGCCTTCCGCTGCTTTTAAACTTCTTGCTTCTCTATTTTAAACTTATAATTTTTATAGATAGAACAAATTGGATACGGAGTAAATATTTTTCTAGTTAACTTTTATATACAAAACTATACAAGTAAAAAAAAATGAAAGGCAATAAATAATCATGACTTTTTTACCAAAATCATCTCATGGTTGTTATTTGTAATCGTTAGAGAGTCAATTGTTCCGTAATAATTTGTATCCACTTTCACCAACTCATCTAAGGCTGTGGGGAGTGGTCGAACTCAACCCACCGAAAAAACGTTGCCACCTCTGCGGCACATCAGCTTACCACCAACCCACTACCAACCCAATAAACATTGGAAATGGTTACCGCTCCACAAATTCTATTTTTTTTAACATTATATTAAATAAAAAACATAATTTATAATATAAATTAATTTTATGAAAACATAAAAAAATAAAACCACATTTCATTAATTTAAAACATAGAAATTTAAAACTTAAATTACTAAAATTAAAAATTACATTGTCTAAATAAAATAAAAATTAAAAAACATAGAAAAATTTTAATCGTCGTCGTTGTCGTCACCGGCATCATCCGTCTCGTCGTCACCGTCCTCATCCTCCTCGTCGTCACATCGTCATCCTCCTCGTCTTCACCATCATTTTGTCATTGGAATTGTCTTTCTCATATGTATTCGGTCAAATCATGTCTTAGATTGTGATGTGTTTCACGGTTTTGTATTTCCAAAACTCTTGAGAATTATGTCGGACTGCCAACTTGTATTACTGCAGATGGATTAAGTATATCGTTTGTGGTATATGAACAAATAGCCCTACCCTCTTCTTTTATTATCATGTTATGTAAAATAACACAAGCAGTTAACATTGTCGTCAATTTTTCCTTGTCCATGTTCGTGTCAGATGTTTGATTATGTGTCACTTTTGTTTGAGGACTCCAAACGCCCGTTCTACATCCTTCCTTGCAGATTCTTGTGCTAACTTTAACATTTTGCGTTTATCGTCGGCCGAAAATGTGTATGACTTGACAAACGTAGCGTATTCTGGATATATCCTATCACCTAGGTAATACCCATATTTATATTCATTTCCATTGACAACATATGACATTTCTGGTGTTTTACCCTGTAAAATATTATTAAATATCGGAGACGCTTGGAGCACATTATAGTCATCGTTTGACCCCGCCATACCAAAGAATGCATGCTAAAACCATAGGTCATTTCAAACAACCGCCTCCAAAATAACAGTCGGCACCCAATGATCACCTCGCGTGAACTGACGACGCCACGCGTTGGGACAATTTGCCTACTCCCAATGTGTACAATCAATGCTACCAAGCATCCCTGGAAAACCATGTTTAGCTTGATGCGCGACATACAACTGTTCAACATCGCTTTTAGTCGAATGTCGCAAGTATATGTCACGGTAAAGCTCTATAACATACTCACAAAATAGATATGTACACTCTCGACCCGTCCTTTCAGACCTTTTCAGATACTCATCTGATGCGTCTGCGGCGATGTCGTATGCCAATTGTCTAAGAGCGGTCGTACATTTTTGTATCGTAGTAAAACCGCGTTTACCTCTAGCATCCCTCGTAATTGGAAAAATTCATAATTACGTGCCAAATCTCTAGCTATACGTAAAAATAAATTTCTACTAATACGAAAACGTTCTTCGAATTTCGATAGATCATATAAACTATCAACGGCAAAATAATCACGTACCAAAAGTTCATGTGTCGCCTCTCGATCCCGGTTGATCCAATTTCTATGCTTCTTCTTGACGTTTGAACTTTCGCCCCTCTCACGTACCATGTCTCGTGCAGCGAACAACAGCGTATACAAAATCAAATCCTCATCAGAATCGTTATCATCAGATGACGAAGAAATCGGAGGAGGGAAATTATCCATTTTTTGGTTGAATGTGTGTGTTTGTTTTGAAAAAATATGGGTGTGTTTTAGTGGAAATTATATGTAAAATGAATGTATATATATATATATATATATATATATATATATATATATATATATATATATAGAGAGAGAGAGAGAGAGAGAGAGAATTTGAAAAAATAATAAAAAGATTTTTTTTTAATTGTCAAACGGTAATATAACGTTCAAAAATGGAATAGTCAATCAAAACTTCTGTCTTCACCGGTCTTCAGCTTCACGCCACACGCAACCCACCCACCCATGGGGCGGTGTTCACGCGTCTCCAAGGGTGTCCACGTCAGCCCCACGCGTGTTTTAGACTACTATACCGGACAACCTAATCTGGCCACCAAAAGCTTAGATTGTTTTTTACCAAATTTTTAATTATTATATAATCTAGATTCAAGGTTGACCCTAACATTTTAAGGATTTTGTGCAATTCATTAAATTTAGACCCTAAAACCAATAACATTTGCTTATTTGTATGTAATTATCAACTATATATACAATTGAAATTCTAAATCACACCTTAAAAAATGACATGGGCCCGTCATAGCTGCTAAAGCTTGATGCTCACCCTTTGCACGCCACACCTCACATATTTTAGAACATTACATGTAGACGATATTCACCAATGACAAATGATATGATCCCCCACATCTAAATTAGAGGTTCGTACCTAAGTGATAAAGGCACCTACCTATTTCATTAATATGGGGAATAAGAGGAGGCACGACTAGAAGAAGACAGGAGCAGTATGCTTAATGATATAATATACCTTTCAATTATCTATGCATTAACGACTAATACAATGGTACGACCAACATACACTTTAGGTAAACATAGGGAATGTAATCTGGAGCATTCATAAGCATTTCGTAATATGAGTTGTCCTAACACATATCTCAACGATCAATTAATCTCTCTCTCTCTCTCTCTCTCTCTCTCTCTCTTAAACATACCCACAGGCTCAATGGTGCATACATTGGCTCGTTTATTGGTTTGTGGTGTTATTTGCACGTATACCATGAAGGCATTATTAGTAAACCACATTCAACCATCTGACCTAAAGGCGACGAAACCTAAGGGGCCACGAGAGGCCATGCCCTTTGGTTTTTAGCTTCCTTATACTAGTATACTTTTGATTTAGAAATCATTATTGAAAAAATAAAAATCAAAACCAAACACTACAAAAAATGAGAGTATTATTGGCAACCGCCGTCGGCGCTATTGCTATGTACGACGTCTATTGTGAGCTGTTGGATTAGGAATAAATCAACGACTGAGATTTATTAATGGGGTTTGATACGGATCGTGGTTTATCACCATTAGTAGCGACGACTTTAGCGGCGACAACCCCCCCCCCCATTTAGCGGCGACATGCAACACAAAAGTCGTATGTCGCCAGCTAAGGGTAATTATTCTTGTAGTGAAATCTATGAATTAAGAAATAAAGCTAAATAACTAATTACCTCTATAAATAAAGCAAAATATCAATCTAACTTGCAACTCAATCTTTAAGGGAAAAAAACTCCAAAACATTATTATCGGCGCTGGAAAAAGTTAATCGAATACATTCCAACTCACTGGAAAATATCCCTAATGAAGTTTTCAACCTTTATTGTTTGTGGGTGAAATGACCCAGCCAGTTTTTTTGATGGTTTGTTTAAAGTTTTGTTTTCGACCCCTAGTATTGATGTTTGTGTTCCGCCAGTAACATTGCCTATCAACAATACGCCCCGTAACATAGTTTTAATTGTTAAATTTATCCAACAAAAAGCCAAAATCCGTTGGATAGTAGATGGTGATGAAAATTCAAAGTATTTTCATAACGCAATAAAGTGCAAAAGCAGGAAAAACAGGATACATGGATTGGTAATTAATGGAAGGTGGAGTACTGATCCAAGCGAAATCAAACGGGAGGTGCATAAATTCTTTGGTAACAAATTCGAAGAGAAGTGGTCGGTAAGACCTAAACTAATCAGTGATGAATTCAAATCACTCACCCTGGATCAAACAGAGTTCTTAGATGCACCGTTTACTCAAGAATAAATAAAACAAGCCATCTGGAATTGTGGTGGTGATAAATCTCCTGGTCCTAATGGTTATACTTTCAAGGTGCTGAAAACAAATGGGAGGTAATCAAATGTGACATCATCCGCTTTGTATCATACTTTGAAACTCATGGTACATTCGCAAAATGTTGTAATTCTTCCTTCATTACCCTCATTCCAAAAGTCAAAGACCCGTTGAATCTCGGAGATTATAGGCCTATCAGTCTCATAGGCTGCATATATAAGATTGTTGCCAAGATACTTGCAGTGCGACTAAAAACTGTGGTAGGTTCTGTGATCGACAAAGTGCAGTCAGCATATATAGAAGGGAGGCACATTTTGGAAGGGACATTAATCATAAACTAAGTCTGTTCATGGGCAAAGAAAACCAAAGAAATGGTGTTCCTACTAAAAATAGACTTTGAGAAAGCATTCGATTCAATCAATTGGGGGTATCTTGATTTGATCATGGAACAGATGGGTTTTAGTTGTAAATGGAGGGGGTTAGATACATGGTTGCCTTTCATCTTCTAGGGCATCAGTATTGGTCAACGGGTCCCCGACTGAAGAGTTTCCAATCTCCAAAGGTGTGAGGCAAGGTGACCCACTCTCTCCTTTTTATTTATTATGGCCATGGAAGGTTTGAATATCGCCATTAAAAATGCTCTAAAGAAATCCCTCATTAATGGCATCTCCTTACCACATGGTGGCCCTACCCTATCCCACTTGTTTCGATTTTTTTGGGCAAATGGAACACAAGTAGCATAAAAACTTGGCAAGAATTTTAAAATGTTTTCATATCTGTTCTGGATTGAAAGTTAATTTTCACAAATCACGTCTATTCGGTATTGGAACCACTGATTTCGATATACAACATCAAGTGCAGATACTTGGATATCTCAGAGGTACATTATCGTTCATGTACCTTGGAGTTCCGGCAGGGGCAAATATGTCATTAAAGAAAAATTGGAAGCCTATAATTGATAAGTTTCATTCTTGTTTATCCATTTGGAATGAGAAAATGCTTTCGTTTGGGGGCAGGCTCACTCTTATAAAATTTGTGCTTAATAGTTTACCTACTTACTATTTTTCATTGTTCAAAGCACCGAATGGGATTATTGATGAACTTGAAAAATTAAGGAGGAGGTTCTTGTGGTGTGGAAAGGACTCTAACTGCAAGATACATTGGGTATCATGGTCAAAAGTGGTAGCATCTAAAAAAGATTGAGGGTTACGTGTGGGTACTTTAAAAGCCCAAAACCTAGCATTGCTTACAAAATGGTGGTGGAAACTCAAGGAAAAATCTGGTGGTCTATGGAGAGAAAGTATAAGCAGTATCCACAATCTCAAAAGGAAACCAGCTACCATCATTGCAAAAGCCTCAATTCTGGGAGTTTGGAGCAATATTGCTAAAGAAATCAAATCTCTTACGGAGTCGGACGTCAATTACCATGATCTCTTCACTTTAACCCCAGGTTCGAACATAAGTATCTTATTATGGAAAGACCGTTGGTATGGATCCTTAACCTTACAAGAACGATTCCCAAGGTTATATGAACTGGAGGTAGCAAAATTATGTTTGGTCTCTGAAAGGATTGACAATTCAGGCTTTCACTGGAGATGGAAAACAAAGGATTTAAAGGAGGAAATATTGGAGGATTTTCACAGTCTATGCTCTGTGATTCAGGGGACGAACACACAACCGATTCTTAACGGATTTCGATTTAATCTTAGCCCTGATGGCAACTACACAGTCAATATCCTACGCCAAAGGATTGATTCCAGTCACACTCTTCTCGTGGGAACAACGATAAATTGGTCAAAGGTTGTTCCATTGAAAATCTGATGCTTCGTTCGGAGATCAGTTTTAGATAGGCTTCGTGTGGCATCAAACTTAGGCAAGAGAGGTGTTAGTGTTCAATCGAATCTGTGTTCCCTGTGCAATAAGGAACAAGAAGCAGGTGATCATCTATTAATTAGATGCAGCGTGGCAACCGAGGCTGGAGCTTGGGTTCTCAAATGGTGCGGCATACCTGTCACTCCATTTGACAACGTGGTCAAATTTAGTAACTTTGCAGCTACGTGGGGGAATTGCCCAAGGAAGAGGAAGAAGATCATCGCGGTGTTTTATGGGCTATTATGGTCCATCTGGATGGCTAGGAACAACAAGTTGTTTAAAGGATTGACATCGAATCCTGCAAGCATTATCGATGAGGTGGTGTCCATGACTTTTGCTTGGTTCAAGTATAGAACTTCGATGATAAATTGTAGGTGGATTGATTGGAGTATCTCACCATTTTGTTAATCTTTTCTGCTTTATGTTGTGTTGCACTCCTATTTGTATGCTGTAATTGCCCTCGATTTAGTTACTTGCTAATCGTGTGACATTTTATATATATATATATATATATATATATATATATATATATATATATATATATATATATATATAGTAGGTTATAACCCGTGGAAACCACGGTTTGAATTTTTTTATTATATAGATAAAATAATAATATTAAATGTTAACAAAATAAAAAGCAATGTATTTCATTGGTCAAATTATCACCTTTATCTAAAATTAATAACTTCAATCATTATCTACTATTTATTCTGGATAAACAACATATAACTTACCGCATCTCGTAAAAGCAAAGCAATCTTTGACAATGATTGACATTGACTTGTATTTATGATCATATCAAAACAAACAACCATAAAAAATTTTGACATCTAAAAGTATTAAAGACAATCTTCAAATAAAAATTCCATGTCCGATATTGCTTCCAGTTTATGACGATTGATATTATCCTCAGTGTTGTTTATAGAATCTGCAAAAGAGAACTACTTACTTAAACAAAAAGAAGATAAGATTAAAGTGTATTATTTTGAGAATTTTTCTTTTAAAGAAGTGTCCAATTAAACTAAATAGCTCATATGTCAGTAATGAAAGTTTAATGAAATAAAATAATGAACGTTAAACAAAAAACTACATTTTAAATTATATGATTCATATTAATATTATTATTTATAAATAGTATGTTATAAAGTGATTGGTTGTTTATTTCAACTAATGAGTTCGTATTTATTATAAATTAAATATAACGATTAAAAAATTTTCCATTGTTTTTGTAGCATGTAAAAGTACATATTTACATTTATAAATATGTATTTAGGATAATTTTTGTGTTTTTATTTTACAATACAAAGTTTATTTTGTTACAATTGATATTATTTTTGTCCATATAATAATTTTAAAAATACCAAACATTGTATCCACCGGTAATGAACTTTTGTATCATATAAATTTTGTACATTAATATTCATATTTACAAAATATTTTTGTTAAATGAATGTTATAAACCTATTTATGATTTAAAAATACAATATTTAATTTTTAAACATGATTTCAAGAAAATAAGAGTTCGAAATCAGTTGGTATTATTTTAAAGTATGAGGACTAAATTAAAATTTTATCTTATTCTTGAAAATAATCACATATGAGAACATGGAATAGAGATGGAATAGAGAAAAAGGGGAAATACCTACGATGGAAGTTCTTGTGCAGCTTTGGAAGAAAAATGGTCAAAAGAGGTTCGATTTGTTGCGATTTCAGAAAGAAAGTGAGGAATTTCTGGCTAATATTGAACCGACTATGTTATTTTAATTGGTAAGTAATTAGGGCTTTTTTTAGGAAGCTGCAAATTGTTTGTAATCAGGTGGAATACTTTCTACCGGTTCAATCTTAGTATATAACATTTGATTGTAGTGAATAAACAAATCCTGAATTTATCTCTGTATATCCTGAAAAAAAAAATTAGTTCCAGCTAGTGTAAATGAATTTTCGGATGGGAGATTTCCCGCTTGGTTTGATTAAATCATGATTCAAATAAATGATTATAATTTGTTGCTTAACCACTTACATCCAACCGTGGTGAATTCAAATGTACAATCTTTTAACCTTTCTATGCATTTACCAATGTTTTGCATTTTTTTTTTGCAAGGCCAAACCAGATGAATTTACCAATTTATCCCAATAAAACGTATTTTGAATGTGTGTGTAATCTGTGTATCTAAGTTTGTGTGTGTTTTAACTATGTGAGTTTACCTTTCCTTTACCACATACTTGTTGAGAGGATGGTACATCAGAATCGTAACAGGAGGAGCAGAAAAAATAAATAAAGTAAATAACATAATGTAGATCACATCACATAAACATAAATCAGTGAACAATTATGTGTTTATACTAACCTGATGTGAATGCAGAGGGTAGTTTGCAGAGATTCAGAAAAATTATCAATTGAAAGCTTTGAAGATGCCAATGAAGAAAACAATTTTAGGGGATCAATATTTATAAGTCTACTGAAAAGGTAAACATATATAATCCAAATCGAATTTTAAATATTAAAAATCTGCGTAATTAATCACCCTTATGATTGAATTCCTATTATGTTGGAGATATATTTCGTATAAGATAAGGTAATTGAAATATCAATACCTGATTTTAGGGGATATCATATCTGATATCTCTATTCTTATTGTATTTACAAAATTAAAACGAAATTTCAATGTTTTTAAGGGAAGTAAATGGAGTATTAAAACTGATTTGCTGATTAATAGGAGCTGATGATGTCGACATTTGAAGCAAGGAATGGGCAGGAAAAGAAAGCAAAACGTAGCTGTGGTAGTGACATGTGGCAAGAAGGTGGATTATAAGGATGACACGTGGCGGTTTAGGGAGTCTTTTATTAAGAATATATATATATATATATATATATATATATATATATATATATATATATATATATATATATATATATATATATATATATATATATCGCTTAAAAAAATAAATAAATAAATAAAACTAATTTTTTGCTTCTTATATTAGTTCAAAAAATTATGGAAATCTTTTGTTTTATTTATTATTAGTCTTCCATAAAACTTCAAAAATCATCCTAAACTCTTAATTTCTTAATCATTAAGTTTTATCGACCACAGTCTTGCACTATTTCAACTTTCGAAGGTCTCCGGTCAAAGCCCACGTCTGTTTTAGCTTCGAAAGGTCTTCCAACCATAAGTCCTGAAGTGATGTTTTGCGGTTGAAAGGCAAAGTATTTACAACCGAAAGCTATATTTAAGCGAAACATATTGGGATCATTGGTGTTTTTTACTTTACAATATTTTATCCTCTAATTATGGGCAAACCTATGAGCAAAATCTATTGGTAGCCAGCTCATAATAATACAGTATTTTATTATTAAAATATAAAATAAATACATCAAATAATCACTTATCATTTTTAATATTTATAAGTACAGATGAATGATTTTTTGTTAAATAAGATTAAATATAAATATTTTAATTGAAACAAATGGAATATATTCCACCATCTACCCGGACACTTAATGCATTTAAATTGAAGAAACTTGTTATTCTAAAATCCTGTTTCAAATTTTTTTAATTAAACATAGGATGACGATTCATGATTACTTACATGCAAAGGCACGCGTAAGAAACGAGCGGACACGTTGTCCAAGTAGTGGAAAGCAGCGACGTGGGCCCATTTTACTTCCCTCGTACAACCATAAAACCGGGCGAGTGGGTCCCACTTTCTCCTCACATGCAAGTAGTGTGACATGGGGCCCACCAACAAACACACCATCTCCACCATGTTCGCTCGATGTTGTCCGCAAAAAGGGCACCCACTCCCTCTCAAAAGAATGTCTACCTTAATTAAAAATATATATCTTAAATTCTAATTAAATACTTGTATTAGACAGCACACCTTATAAATAAATCTTGACGAGTCTTATTATAGAAATATTCCGTAAGAAAGATAATAAGATATACTATTACAAGTTAATAGAATAGGCAAGCAATACAACAAAGTCTCTGGGGGCGTTGAAGGGATAAAGTGGACAGTTGCATATGACCTAATTTTATTATTATATATTATATATATATTTTTATTTAAAAATAAAAATTTATAATAACGATAATCTTTTATTTTAGTTCGTCTTGTTCTTTTGAGGATATTTAATTTCTTATGAATAATTCCGTTTGTTATAATTTACAAGCAAGTATTCTTTTGGTGAAAACGTCTTCATTGAATAAAAATATAAAAGTAAGTGGTAAAATACATTTTTTATGAAGTATGTTAAATCAGCAAGTTAATGAGTATTATAAATAGAAAAGACTTTGTATAAATGAAATTTTAATTCCAATCGAATTATACTATTAAGTTGTTGCCATCTTGAAATTTAACATGGGCTTTTTTCCATTTTTTAATACGACAGAAACTTATTAAAGAGCACACCGGTAAGAAACTTGAGAAAATTATACAGAGAACAAATCGTTTTGGAAAATGACAACCAACAATCTCCAACGTCTATTGCTAATACAAAAGTAGGAAAAAGATCGAATATCATCAAAAAGTTTTTTTTTAACTTTTACCGTTCCAAATACAACATTGTTGCGAAATCTCCAAATGATCCAAAACGCAAGTCCTATGACCGCATCAACAAAGAATGCACTGAAATGAGATCTAGAACCGGTGCCTCCCACCACAAACACTATCTTATTCCATATGAGAAATAATAGCGTGCAAGAAGAGAAAATATATCAGTAGACTAACCTGTTCGAGAACACACCGGAAAAAGAACTAAATCTAGATTAATTTCTTTATCTTGAAGGCTTAAACAAGAAGGAAATCATATCATTAGCAATCCTCCAAAGCAAAACATTCACTTTTCTAGGAATTAAATTGTCCCACATGGTAGAAATACAACAACTTCCTAGCAAATAAGAATCTAAAAAAGTTCTCATGGAGGATCTTGAGAAACATCCATCAATCTCTAAATCTCAAATCTATCGATTCGACACATCCAAGAAGACCACCTCGTCAAGCTTAGAACACAACTCTTATAATTGAGGGGCTATGACCCCCATTCTCGGATCTCGATGTAACACCCGCAGATTCGGGTTAGTCAATTAAGATAAAATAAGCGTTAAAATGACTTTTTCATAAAAGATTATTTAAGATAAATAATCTTAACAAAAGTTATAGTATATGTGACAAAGATTCCGTACATATAAAGAAACGTTGAAATTTGACTTCGTATGAAGAAGTTATACTTCTTCGAAGTTTCGCGAGTAAACCGACACGACTCTACGTATCGAATAAAGTGAATCTTTGATAAATTACTTTTTAGCCTAAGTGATCTAAACAAAAGTTGTAGTAGTCGTAAAACCGAGAGTGTACATATAGAGAACGTCCAAATCTGACTTCGTGAGAAAAAGATATGATTTTTCGAAGTTTCAACGTAGTAGTACGGGCACAGAAATCGAAATTTTAATCGGTTGATTGTTATCCAAAATAATCTAAACAGTAATTGAAGATCTCGTGAATATGAACCCGTCGATATAAAGACAGTTGAGAACGGAGTTCGAATGAATAAGTTATGAATTCCGCACGGACTTTAACAATCTCAACCGGTCTAAATATGAAATTTTATTAGAGTAATAGTTAGATGTTGAGACCTTAATGAAAGTTCTATAGTTCGTCAAGAGGATTCTGGGGATATAAAAAACGTCGAAAACGGAGCTCGTATGTGAAAGTTATGGTCATCTGAAGATCTACGAGAAAACGTGTGTGTTGATGACGTGGCAGCACCGGAGTCCGCCATGTGGTAAGGCTGGCCTCTCACTCCTCCAAGATACAAGTGACGTGGAAAGAAACGGACGTGGTATGTGGCTCTATAAGAGTGTGACACGTGTCACATTCTAGAAGAAGGAGAGACAGACGATTTCGAACGCGACATGTTGCAGGGAGTAAGAGGAGCCAGCACACCCCTTGTGCACGGCGCACCCTTCTTTGTCTTATATATACATCTCTTTTTCCAACCATTTTTCCCACACATTTCATATCCTTTCTTTGACATCCCCAATTTCCGCAGCCATTTTAAAACTTTTATTTATGCTTATTTAAAAACATAGTTTATTTATTGAAGTGGAAATTGGTCCTGTAAAAGTATTTTCGAAGAAATGTTTTCCATCAATTCATTAACACTTGGGATGTCATAACTGATACAAAACATAATCATAAACATGCCTTACAGGTCTTAAACTAACAATCTACGTCTCTTTGAATCTTTCATTATGTATGTACCTTTGTACTACTATTTGTGATACAAAGAAGCTGACTGGGTCAGGTTGGGAAACCTGGTGAGTATATATATGGATTTCAATCCTATAATGTTATAATATATATATATATATATATATATATATATATATATATATATATATATATATATAAACTTGTAAGATTATTTCTCATCATTACGCAAGTATATCTCATATAAGCAATCCACCCTTACCCTGTCGATCCTCACATATTGACCCTATATGACTTTTCGACATTTATCCAAAGGGATTAATGTGAACAATGAATTGACTATGTTGCTTTGGTAATTCCTTAGCAGGAGACGAGGATCAATGGAGACAACAGAGAAAGGAATGGAATACTTGGATTATCATACCTAATCAATACTCCCGGATTAGTGATGAATGACTAGGCTTAATCCATAGTCTTGGATCAGGAATGAATGACAATGCCTAATCCATACTCTCGAATCAGGAATAAATGACTATGCCTAATCCATACTCTCATATCAAGAATGAATGACTATGCCTAATCTGTACTCTCGAATCAGGAATGAATGACAATGCCTAATCCATACTATCAGATCATGAATGAATGACTATGCCTAATCTATACTCTCATATCTGGAATAAATAAATATGCCCAATCCATACTCTCGGATTAGGAATGAATGACTATGCTCAATCTATACTCTCGGATCATGAATGAATGAATCTGCCTAATCCATACTCTCGGACCAGGAATGAATGATTACGCATAATCCATACACTCGGATCAGGAATGAATGACTATGCCTAATCCATATTCTTAGACCAGGAATGAATGAATATTGACACTTGAAGGTGTCACGAGACAGAACTCTACTCTTTGTTTCTAACATATACACATTCTCAAAATAAGACTACCCAGTATAAATCTTAATTGAACTAGGCATCTATATTAAGTCTTATCTCATTAACGGGCAAAACTACTACGCACCTAATACCAACTCTGCTTAGGCAACATTATCCTACTTCAGTATATGTATTTAACACAAAGTATTTAGGTATTAATAAGATTTTATCTTTCTCCCTAGTAATACTTCTATTATCATTATCATGAAATTATATATATATATATATATATATATATATATATATATATATATATATATATATATATATATATAGAGAGAGAGAGAACCATATGTGGTTTGCATGTCGTATATTATCAAATACGGTTCTAACATATATTCCAAGCTGTAACGACGTAAAATTTTAACCAAATTTTTAAATTTCAAAACACATTGATTTTAATAAATAACCATAAAATGTCACAATGTCAGTTCACCAAAACTCATGTTCAAAACAAATCAGTATATAAAAACTCCAGGATCCCCTAAATTTTAAAGCAATCTCCGGTGTGTGTGTGTGTACAATCAAGTCGGCGCCTTCCCGTGATCCTGAGAAGTACCTGAAACACATAACACATAACATGGTAAGCATAAACCTTAGTGAGTTCCCCAAAATACCATACACAGCTCATTAGCCACTCTAGGCCATAACTCAATAAGACCCTCCGGTCAATGTGTCTCAGTGGAACCCTCCGGTCCCAACTCAGTAAACTCATAGCAACAATATTCAGCAATAATCACAAAGACATAAAGCAGAATATTACAATACACAGATAAACACATAAGACAACTCAATCACATAAGGATACCACTCTTGGTAAGTATAGTGAGAAGACTCACCTCGTAAGTAAGCTAAGTGAATGAATACTCTCGCACACGAATCACCAAGTCTAGCCTCCTCCTAATCACATAAGATAATTATATCTAATTAACTCTTTAAATTACACATTTTACTAAGTTATCTCTCTCTCTCCCTCTCTTGAAGTGGGAAAAAAGACCATTTTTCCCTTCCATGGTTTCCCAAAGACAAAGTTGACCAAACCCTGAGTCAACAGAAGTCAAAATCTAGTCAACAATCCATGTTGACCCTACTCGTTGAGTGCACTTATGGGACTCGACGAGTCTGCTCGCCATCCACAGAATCACTCAAAAGTCTGGCTCAACTCACCGAGTTGACTCGTCAACTCGCCGAGTTGCTGCACGATCAAAACCATCGGGACAACCCCATCCGACTCATCGAGTCGGCTCCTTGACTCGGCGAGTTTATTCAGACTCATTTATCATTCAGTCGTTTTCAAGGCAGAGAACCTCCCCAAACTCTGGATCTACACTCCTAAGGCTCATCAATCACGTAAAGTCACAGGCTTTACGTTCATGCATGGCATTTTGAGCTTAAAATGCCAAAACACACCCCACAAAGGGTTTTCACTCGAGATCACTATTATGGTTGGATAAAGCAGGGACTTTTGGACTATAGGGACCTCACATGGTCCAGATCTGAAGTTCAACCCCCTCAATGAGCATGAAACACTCAAGGTTCTCATAGTTGGGTGGAAAAACCCTAGATTCACAAAATCATAAGATCTATACAAAATAATGAGAAATGTGCAAGCTTTATACCTTTCCCAGAAGCTTTGAAGTGAAACAACCTCACATCTAACAACACCCTCTTGTCCCTTAGCTTGGAAATCTTCTCTTCTCTTCACAAGATGCACCAAACACTCACAATTAGCAAAGCACACACACACACACACACACACACTCTCTCTCTCTCTCTCTCTCTCTCTCTCTCTAAGCTCAAAAGTAGTTTAGGGTTTGCTCTCGAGGAAGGGTAGGCGCAAATGAGGCTATAAGTGCCTTTAAATAGGCCCCAAACCCGGGGATTTAGGGTTTCTCATCCCAGCGCCTACTCGACGAGTCGGCTCCTCAGACTCGTCGAGTAGGTCATTAAACCCACGTGGCACAACGCGACTCTACTCGACGAGTTGGGGTACCGACTCGTCGAGTAGCTCAAGAAATAAATAAATTGATAACAAATAATATACCTGGATGTACGGATGTTACAATTCTCCCCCACTAGAATCAGACTTCGCCTCCGAAGTCATGATCTGAAAATAACTCTGGATACTGCTCTCGCATCTCGGACTCCGAATCCCACGTCAACTCGGACCCTCTCCGATGTTGCCACTGGACCTGAACCAGGGGGACCTCCTTGTTCCTCAGAACCTTCACCTTTCGATCCATGATCGCAATCGGTCGCTCAATGTAATTCAGGCTCGCATCCACCTGAATGTCCTCTTGTGGTACCACTGACGTCTCATCGGCTACACACTTCCTCAGCTGAGACACGTGGAAGGTGTTATGAATCAGGCTCAACTCCATAAGTAGACTCGACGAGTAGGGTCAACATGGACTGTTGACTCGACTTTGACTTCTGTTGACTTAGGGTTTGGTCAACCTTGTCTTTGGGAAACCATGGAGGGGCAAAATGGTCTTTTTCCCACTTCAAGAGTGAGAGAGAGATAACTTAGTAAAATGTGTAATTTAAAGAGTTAATTAGATATAATTATCTTATGTGATTAGGAGGAGGCTAGACTTGGTGATTCGTGTGCAAGAGTATTCACTCACTTAGCTTACTTACGAGGTGAGTCTTCTCACTATACTTACCAAGAGTGGTATCCTTATGTGATTGAGTTGTCATATGTGTTTATCTGTGTATTGTAATATTCTGCTTTATGTCTTCGTGATTATTGTTGAATATTGTTGCTATGAGTTTACTGAGTTGGGACCGGAGGGTTCTACTGAGACACATTGACCGGAGGGTCTTATTGAGTTATGGCCTAGAGTGGCTAATGAGTTGTGTATGGTATTTTAGGGAACTCACTAAGCTTTATGCTTACCGTGTTATGTGTTATGTGTTTCAGGCACTTCTCAGAATCACGGGAAGGCATTGGCTTGATTGTACACACATACCGGAGATTGTTTTATGATGTAGGGGATCCTCGGGTTTTTATATACTGATTTCTTTTGAACATGAGTTTTGGTGAATTGACATTGTGGCATTTTATGGTTATTTATTAAAATCAATGTGTTTTGAAATTTAAAAACCATGACGGTCACCCTGAATGAACCGATGTATCGGGGCCCAAGCTTACCCCGTTTCCTGAATCGGATCACCCCTTTCCAAGGGGATACCTTCAGGAGTACAAAATCTCCGACCTGGAACTCCAACTCGGATCGTCGCCAATCTGCATAACTCTTATGGCGACTCTAGGCTGTCAGTAACCTCTTTCTGACCTGCTGTATCTGCTCAGTCGTGTTCAGCACTATCTCAGTGCCACTCATCACTCGCTGACCCACCTCTCCCCAACAAATGGGAGTCCGACACTTTCTCCCATAAAGAAGCTCGAAGGGAGGCATACCAATACTCGAATGTTAGCTGTTGTTGTAAGAAAACTCAGCCAAAGGTAAATAAGTGTCCCAACTTCCCCCGGAATCCATGACACATGCACGCAACATGTACTCAAGCGTCTGAATCATCCGCTCGCTCTGCCCGTCTGTCTGCAGATGGTACGCGGTCCTGAAGTGTAACCGGGTACCCAGCTCCTCATGAAATTTCTTCCAGAATCTGGAAGTGAAACGCACATCTCAATCTGACACTATCGAGGTCGGCACTCCATGCCGAGTTACCACCCCCCTTACATAAATATTGTCCAATCTCTCTGCAGAAGAGCTCTCGCTAATGGCGAGGAAATGAGCGCTCTTCGTTAGCCGGTCTACAATCACCCAAATTGCGTCGACTCCACGCGCAGTCCTCGGCAACTTGGTGATAAAGTCCATGGAAATCTGTTCCCACTTCCACTGGGGAATCTCCAGAGGCCGCAATGGACCATGAGGACGCTGGTGCTCGGCCTTAACCTGACGACAGGTCAAGCACCTCTCAACTACCCAAGTCACGTCCCTCTTCATACAGGGCCACCAATAATCTCTCTTCAGGTCCAAGCACATCTTAGTGGCTCCTGGATGGATCGAGAATCTCGATATATGCGCCTCCTCCATCAAAATACGGCGAGCTCCGCCAGTGTAGGGCACCCAAATTCGTCCCCGGAAAGTCATAAGCCCTCGACTATCAGGCAAAAACTCGGACACTTACCCAATCACCTGTTCCCTCTTGCGATTCTCTGGTCTCATGGCCTCCACCTGGGCCTCTCAAATGGTATCTAAAACTGGAGTCATCACTATCATCCTCATGCACACATCTCGGATCGGAGGACTCTCTGCTCTACGGCTCAGGGCGTCGGCTACCACATTATCCTTGCCCGGATGGTACAACATCTCGTAGTCATAATCTTTCACCACATCCAACCACCTCCTCTGTCTCATATTTAGGTTGGGTTGATCCATGAGATACTTCAGGCTCTTGTGGTCCGTGTAGATGTTACACCTAACACCATAAAGATAGTGGCGCCAAATCTTGAGGGCAAACACCACCGCCCCTAACTCCCAATCATGTGTGGGATACCTCGTCTCGTGAGGCTTCAGCTGCCTCGACGCATATACAATCACGTGACCCTTCTGCATCAACACTGCACACATCCCTGAGATAGACGCATCTCAATAGACTACAAAGTCCTCTACCCCTCCGGAAGAGCTAACACCGGAGCTTCGCATAATCTCTGGCGAAGGGTCTCGAAAGATGTCTGCTGCTCAGGCCCCCAAACAAAAGTAACGCCCTTCCGCGTCAACTTGGTGAGAGGAACCGCAATCTTGGAGAAATCCTGGATAAATCTCTGATAGTATCCGGCCAATCCTAGAAAACTTCGGATCTTGGATGGGGATCTCGGCACCTCCCATCGCATAACTGCCTCAATCTTGGCCAGATCAACCAATATCCCGCTCTGATTAATGATATGTCCCAAAAACTGGACCTCTCGTAGCCAGAAATTAAACTTGGAGAATTTTGCATATAGCCTCTCCGACCTCAAAACCCCAAGAACCTCTTGTAGATGCTCCTCGTGCTGCTCCCTGGATCTCGAATACACTAAGATATCATCAATGAACACAATCACCGACCGGTCCAACATAGGCCTACACACCCGGTTCATGAGATCCATGAACGCTGCCGGTGCGTTGGTGAGTCCAAAAGGCATCACCACGAACTCGTAATGCCTATAACGAGTTCTAAAGGCTGTCTTCTGAATATCCTCATCGCACACTCTCATCTGGTGATATCCGGATCCCAAATCAATCTTGGAGAACCAGGATGCCCCCTGCAGCTGGTCGAATAGATCATCAATCCTCGACAGTAGGTAACGGTTCTTGACCGTCAACTTGTTCAACTCCCGGTAATCAATGCACATCCGGTGTGAACCATCCTTTTTCTTGACAAAAAGGATCGACGCTCCCCATGGCGAGCTACTCGGTCGAATAAATCCCTTCCCCAACAGCTCTTGAAGCTGTGAGGATAACTCCTGCATCTCTGGCGGCGCAAGGCGATAAGGTGCCTTGGCGATAGGTGCCGCCCCCGAAACCAAATCAATCTGAAACTCCATTTGCCTCTCGGTAGGCGCACCTGGTAACTCCTCGGGGAAAACATCAGGGAACTCACATACTATCGGAACCTCAAATACATAACTCGGCCTTTCTGACACAGTCCGCGAATCCATCACATACGCCAGGAATCCCATACAACCCTGCTGTAAACTTTGCCTTGCCCTGGCGGCAGAGCAGAAAGCTGACCCAGATATGGTACCCTCGCCATACACTGTAAGCACTCCCCCACTAGGGTCTCGTATAGTCACCAAATGGCGCTCGCAGTCGATCACTGCTCCATAACGGCTCAACCAATCCATGCCCACGATGACACAGACATCACCCATCGCGATCGGTACCAGGTCAATCGGAAACTCGACGCCAAAAATTTCCAGCACGCATCCTCAGAATACCTCGATAGTAAAACCCGCATGCTCATCTGCTATAGAAACCCTCAATGGTCTACTCAATGCCTCACGCTGGTTGCTAATGTGACGACTAAAGGCTATGGATACGAAGGATCGACTCGCACCCGAATCAAATAACACTAAAGCAGGTACATAACTCACAAGAAATGTACCTAAATATAGCACAAGATAATCATAAAGAGAAGCGCAAAGTAAATAAATGAATAAATAGAGAAATACATACCAGCCACAACATCAGGTGCTGTGCGGACCTCCTCCGCTGTCATCTGGAAAGCTCTCCCACGAGCCTTCGGAACCTCGGCCTTCACCGGCCTAACATCAGTAACACGCAATGCAGCAGGAGTGGAACCCTGGGCTGATCCTTGAACAAGCTGAGGGCACTCGGCCTTCTGATGGCCGGTCTGATTGCAGTGGAAACAGACTGCAAAACCCTTGGGGCAATCCTTCGCCATATGCCCATCCTTGCCACATTTGTAACAATTCCCTACCCGGAAAGATCCCTCGTGACTCTTGCTGCACTTGCCACAAGTGCGGCCCTTCTGGCCTCCTGGTCTCGAATCAGCGGGCTTAGCCCGCTTGGCTGCCGGCTGCGACTGTGCCGGCCGCCGGTCTCTCCCCTGAGACTCCGCGTCCTCCCTCGCCCGAGTCTTCAGCTCGATCTCTCTCCACTTGGCATTCGCTTGTAGCTCAGCAAATGTACGGTAAGACGAGTTCTCCACGAACTCCCGAATATCCCTCCTCGGTATACTCAAGTACCGACTCATGCGATCCTGCTCAGTCGCCACATGCTCAGGGCAAAACAACGCCCTCTCGTGAAACATCCGCGTAATCACAGGTACCGACTCTGTATTCTGTCTAAGAGACAGAAACTCCTGGGCCAAACATTCCTATCCACAGGGGGAACATACTAATCTCGTAACATCGCAACAAATCTCTCCCAAGTCACCACAGCATGCTCTGTAGGGGTGAAACTAGTCGTCACAAACTTCCACCAGTCCTTCGCTCCCAAGCGAAGCTGGTTCAGCGCGGACCGTACCCTCAATTGCTCTGGGCATGAGCAAGTGTAAAAACATCCCTCAACATCAGAGATCCACCTCATCGCAACAATCAGATCCTGAGTCCCATCAAACTCTGGTGGCTTCGTGTTGCTGAACTCCCGGTACAGCAACGAGTCACCCCCCTGCGGTCTGGCAGCAGGGACAACAGCAGCCGCCTCGGAAACAGCAGCATATCGCTCATCAAACGTCTCGATCAAAGTGGTCTTTATAGACCCAAACATCTCCGGAATAGCCTCTCGGATGGCAGCGGCCACCTCTTCGTGAATCATCCGGCGAATCTCATCATCGCTAACTCCACTGCTCTCTAGGGTGTGGCGCGTACCTACCATGATGTCTCTGAAATACAACACAAAATAATCAGAGACTCGCTCGAGCATACTCACACTCAACTACTCATACCTACTTGCTCCTTATCATCCTAAGGATTTTTACTTGGGTTGCCTGCAGATCGGGTGATTCCAGTAGTACGGGCCCAATATTACCTTCCACACCCCATCTGTAGTCACCCCAAGTCCTCCTCCTAGGATTCTAATTCACAAATACTCTATTTCTCACGAATCACAGACTACCTTCTCAGAATACCCCTTTATAAGCTCATCAATGTATCTCTTCCTAGATCATTTCCCGACTCAGAACTCAGCACATACTCAAACAATAACAGATAACATTGATCAAGGCATCTCCTAGGCTAAGGCATCATAGATCAGGCAATACTAGCCCTAGAATATGAAATACCTAGCTTACCCTCTAGCATGCAATTTTAGTAAAATATCTCATAAATATCACGTAATACAAAAATAAAGGTATTTTGGGAAATCACCGTTCGGGCTCTGGCCGATTGTACACACCGCTTCAACTTGTTTTCTCTTTAAACTCGTTCTCGTTTTGGAAAAATTCTTTTCTTTTGAAAATTGTTCTAAAATCCTCAGTTTGAGTCCAAACACACCAGGAGGTGTATCTAATTCCCTCAAACCAAGGCTATGATACCAACTTTAAACGACGTAAAATTTTAACCAAATTTTTAAATTTCATAACACATTGATTTTAATAAATAACCATAAAATGCCACAATTTCAATTCACCAAAACTCATGTTCAAAAGAAATCAGTATATAAAAACTCGAGGATCCCCTAAATCATAAAACAATCTCGGGTGTGTGTGTACAATCAAGCCGACGCCTTCCTGTGATTCTGAGAAGTACCTGAAACACATAACACATAACACGGTAAGCATAAAGATTAGTGAGTTCCCCAAAATACCATACACAGCTCATTAGCCACTCTAGGCCATAACTCAATAAGACCCTCCGGTCAATGTGTCTCAGTGGAACCCTCCTGTCCCAACTCAGTAAACTCATAGCAACAATAATCACAAAGACATAAAGCAGAATATTACAATACACAGATAAACACATAAGACAACTCAATCACATAAGGATACCACTCTTGGTAAGTATAGTGAGAAGACTCACCTCGTAAGTAAGCTAAGTGAATGAATACTCTCGCATACGAATCACCAAGTCTAGCCTCCTCCTAATCACATAAGATAATTATATCTAATTAACTCTTTAAATTACACATTTTACTAAGTTATCTCTCTCTCTCTCTCTCTTGATGTGGGAAAAAGACCATTTTGCCCCTCCATGGTTTCCCAAAGACAAGGTTGACCAAACCCTAAGTCAACAGAAGTCAAATTCGAGTCAACAGTCCATGTTGACCCTACTCATCGAGTGCACTTATGGGACTCGAAGAGTCTTCTCGCCATCCACAGAATCACTCAAAAGTCTGGCTCAACTCGCCGAGTTGCTGCATGATCAAAACCATCGGGACAACCCCATCCGACTCGTCGAGTCGACTCTTTGACTTGGCGAGTCCATTCAGACTCATTTCTCATTCAGTCGTTTTCAAGGCAGAGAAACTCCCCAAACTCTGGATCTACACTCCTAAGGGTCATCAATCACGTAAAGTCACAGGCTTTACGTACATGCATGGCATTTTGAGCTTAAAATGCCAAAACACACCCCAAAAAGGGTTTTCACTCAAGATCACTATTATGGTTGGATAAAGCAGGGACTTTTGGACTCTAGGGACCTTACATGGCCCAGATCTGAAGTTCAACCCTCTCAATGAGCATGAAAGACTCAAGGTTCTCATATTTGGGTGGAAAAACCCTAGATTCACAAAATCATAAGATCTATACAAAGTAATGAGAAAGGTGCAAGCTTTATACCTTTCCCAGAAGCTTTGAAATGAAACAACCTCAGATCTAGCAGCACCCTCTTGTCCCTTGGCTTGGAAATCTTCTCTTTTATTCACAAGATGCACCAAAAACTCACAATTAGCAAAGCACTCTCTCTCTCTAAGCTCAAAGGTCGTTTAGGGTTTGCTCTCAAGGAAGGGTAGCCACAAATGAGGCTATAAGTGCCTTTAAATAGGCCCCAAACCCGGGGGATTTAGGGTTTCTCATCCCAACGCCTACTCGGTGAGTCGGCTCCTCGGACTCGTCGAGTAGGTCATTAAACCCACGTGGCACAACGCGACTCTACTCGACGAGTTGGGGCACCAACTCATCGAGTAGCTCAATAAATACATAAATTGATAACAAATAATATACCTGGATGTCCGGATGTTACACAAGCATTAAGCATATAACTTATATATAAACTCTTTGGCATATATTTTAATACTTTAATTATTATTTGTATTAAAATAATGGAAATAAAAGGGACTATGCAGTCACCTGACTTATGTGGGTCACTCGAGAATTTGACAGTGCTCCGCCGAACACCTTGACTTTTCTTTTGACGTGACCTAGATACGAATATCACTAAGTCTTATTCTTGGAGACTAATGATAGTCTAGATTCCTCACTATTCCCAGTGTCTACATCAAGATCTATCAAGTAAGTAACAACCAGATAGGATCATATCAGAAGAAGGGTCTGTTTGGTATATAGAGTATATTGTTTGGAAATCTCACTTTAAACACCTCACTAAATCCAGCCTAGACATCATCCCCGTAAGTAGATCAATCAATATAATGACTTGGAATTACTGATAAATCTTAATTATAGGTTTATAATAACGGCTATGACTATAATTAAAAGTTACACTTGAATAAAATAAGTGTAGCTTAACTTATAGAATTTCTAGAGAAAAATGGGAAATTACGCAGGCAAAATCTCGATTTGAAAGCTCTATATCTCAAACGCTTCAAGGCCTCGCTAAAGTAGTCAGAAACTAGAAAGTATCGGGACTAAGTGATTGGGGGAGTTCCAGAGGATTATGGACGAAATGAATGAAGAAAATGGTTGAGGGTCGGGATCTATTTATACTTGTTGGAAGAGTGTCCAAGTTCATTAATTATTGGTAATATTTCTAATAATAACAGGGTCCTTTTGGGTTGCCCTCAAGACCCAAATTGAGTACAATAAATAAAGGAGAAATTGATTTATTAATTATTATGGTTAATAATTAATTAGAAACTAATTGGAAATATATTTTGGGTTATAATTAACATTTTAGTTAATTAAAGAGTTGAATACTCATTAATCGATAGTTGGTTAATCAGGAATGTTCCAAAATCCTTATGGGATTAGGGTTGGATGAAAATCACTCCATCCCACATGGGAAAAGAGTAAAATTTCATGGTTATGCTCCCATCCCACATGGGAAGGAGTACAAAACCTAGGGAGGCATCGGAGGCTATAAATAGGGCCTTAGGGATTTCATTCCTCCTTGCACCTTGGCTTGAAGTTTCGCCAACCCTTCTTCCTCATCCCATAGGGACGATTTCTAACCCTCTTTGGGTTTGTGAAATCGACCCTTCTCCTAGATATTTTTATTCCAATCTTTGGTGTCATTGGGAGTGATACCATTAGAGGGATTCTGGTTTGCGTCCTCTCATCCAAGCAACTTCATGGAGGATCAATATCTCAAGCATGGAGATTAAGGGCTACATAAGTGGCATGTTTTCTTCCTTATGTTTTATGTTTTCCTAGGGTAGATTTAATTAGCATGAAACCATAGGTCCATAGGTTTCATGTACACTTAGGTATATCGTAGTTCCAATTTTTCCGCTGCCTAGTTTAGAGTGTATTTGATGCGTAGAAAACCCAACAATGGTATCAGAGCCATTGGTTCATGGTTACATTCACCCTAGGTCCATATTTTCTGTAACTACTTGTTTGAAATTAAGTGAAAGAAGAATAACAAAAAAAAATTCATAAGTGTAAAAACCTAATGGCTGCTCATGACGTGAGTGCGGCAGAATTAGGGTTTCGATTTTCTTCCATTTTTCAAATTAGAAGTTTTATCAAATATAGATAATTACCAAATTTAAAATGTTTTAAATCTGAAAATTTGATAAATATTATTTAAATGTGTTTATTTGAAGTTGAATATTCATTTATTATTTAAATAGTGAATTTAAGTATTTTATATTAATTATAATAGAGATTTATAAATTTGAATATTAATCTCTCATGATTTATTAATTGTTACATTGCGTCCCCGCAATTAATTAGAATTAATACTAGACAACTAAATTTAAAGGGTTTTAAATTTACCCCTTATATTTATATATATTAGAATTGTATCTATTTTATGTATAAGAAAGTTTCAACATACGCCCTCGTATGTTTAAATATTGACATTATCAGTCTTACCATGACTAGGCTCACCCATTCTGATGTAAGGGTTTAAGGAGGTCTCTATGATTCATAATGAGGTCGGTTTTTAATATTCTTCGTGCTTACCACCCTCACCACCCTATTGCATTTTGAGAATGGAGTTACCGAAAGGGTTTGATAGTGATAAGGGACAATCTAAAAGTATTTTAAATACAAGTAATAAAACAAAATCTTGTTTTATTAATAGAATGTGAGTTTATATTATCCATGACAATTGCACATTATCTTTATATTCTATTGGTGGAGCTCGTGTGGTTAACCGGCACATCAATCTAGAGTATAGTTGAGAATGATATGGAACTCGCGGATCTCAAGCGTAACTGGAGCCGGGGGCAAGGCAATTTTGCATGGTTAATTCTCAATCTATTTAATGTGAATCTTATGTTATCCATAAAAGTTGCACAGTCTCTTTATAACTTGTTAATGGAGCTTGTGTGGTTAACCGACACGTTAATTTGAGAGTATAGGTAGAGAATCATGTGGAACTCGCTGATCTCAAGCGTAACTTGAGTCGGGGACCACACGATTTTGGATGGTAGATTCACCATCTGTTCAGTGATCCGCGACGACCCCGTCATTGAATCTGAGATGAACATAATCTGTGATTAACATGTCATTGATAGTCAATGAATCTCAAAGATCTTGGAATTTCGTAGTGATCGAAATTGGCAAAGGGATTTGCCTACCTAAATAACTTTATTGTGTGTTTACGACATCCCTTTACATGTCGTGGAGCCAAATATGGATCCTAGCCATCTAAAATAAATTTATTTAGGGTGATTATTTTCTAAGGATAAGTAAAACAAACTATAATGGAGTTTTATATTGAATGATGTCTATAACCTTATCCACTAAAATCTACTGCTTCAAAACCTGAAAGGATTAGCTATGAGGATGATCAATCTTATCAAATTCGGAGTTTGGGAATAGTTCTCATAAACGAAAAAAATATCATGTCTTTGATAAAGCTCTTCCTAGGTTACTCCATATATTGTATTCTAATATACTAGCAAGAGCATTTGTCAAATGTACGTTGTAAAAGGACATATTGAAGTAAAATGAAATTTCCTTGAGTTAGGAGTTGACTAGGGTTATTCAACTAGTTGACATGTACATATAATCGGTTCATTTTGATTTTGATATGAACAACTTGGAATGCCCATAAAGGAATTGTGTAACATGTTGAGGTTTCCTTTGGAACTAACATGACCAATAATAAAAACTCAAACTTCAAACCACTCTCACAAATTTACTATCATGAATAAAAGTGTCAAGAAGAAGAAAGCCAATTGCCCATGGTTTAAAAGGCGATTAGTGTTGGTATAGCTAATCTAGGCCCAAGCCAAGGACAAAGGAACGCTTATTATGAGACATGTTCTGATAGCTATTCGTTTCCATAATAAGAAAGGACTTGGAAAGCATACATGCCCAAAATATATATTTGAGGTGAAAGGACTGAAATATGAAGAAGTTAAATTTGATCATGGATCACGAGCTCCTGCTACTTTCCATAGGATCAAAAGATAACTAGTCCTCCCATGTTTGGTGTTCGATCAAATATATGGATTTGTAATGCCATCAGAACATTACTTCTAAACCTTGAGTATTTTTCTAAGGATTAAGTACTGACATTGGCAAGAATGTGCAGTGACTAAAATGAAGTAAGGAGACTAATACATGGAGAAGATAATTTGATCATGAATGCCAAGCCTGATGGGTTTTGAGCACTATAACATCCCTATGGTGCACATACAACCCTAATGCTTTGGATGTAAGTTTTCTCTAATTATACATGCAATTTCATTTTTCCAAAGCATGAAGTCTAACTAGCATACAACTTTGATAATTGAAACACAAAAACAAGTTAGATGATTACCTCTTTGTTGTAGCTTGTAGAAATTGGGCTTACAAGAGCTTAGCACCTCAAGTGTGATGCCTCAAATGTCTCACAAAACACCAAGAACAAATGGAGGATTATGAGAGAGGTTTAGGAGGCACCCAAAATCGTCTATATACTTCTTACAATACATATATGTCCGATTTTAGGGCTTAGGGGTTACATATATAGTGTAGAATTCCAAGGGTCACTTGTAAACCCTAATCCATCCACTTAGGCTTTTGATCCAATAATTCATTTGGACTAATCACTTCATGGACTCTCACATAAGCTTAGTCCATCAATAATTAATCATGGATCGTTAGCCAAAACTATATGTATCACTCATTTACATAATCAGTCTGTGTTAATTTAATCAGTCTCTTTTGATCACTAAATTAATTCCAAATTAATTCTTGATCAATACCAATTAAATAATATGATTTCTCAATTAATATATTATTCTTATAATATATTAATAAATCACAAATAACCTCTTTCTCAAATATCCTTCCTATCAAATTGCTTCGGTAAATGCAACCCAAATGGATCACGTTACTATCGGGTCAAGTACATACCAATTATAGTGACGGGCTTAGGCACATAATCCACCAATCTCCCACTTGGATAAGTCTAATAACTATAACTACAAGTACGACTTCAAAAACCAACTAGCAATCGTAGCTCTCAAAAGCCGCCGTCGAACTCTGACGCGTCCTTTAGATAAGGGATCATATAATCCTCTGTTCTTCAAGATATCGTGCGGACAAATACATGGAACATAGTCATACTTATTGTCCAGCAGTTTTTTTCCCGATTTCTGATTTGTTTGACATAGAACCTAATTGAACACATCAATTGAGTCCTAACTGGGCCCGACACATAAGTCAAAACAAAAGCATCAAGGGTCGAAGATATCACTTTTAATCCTCTTAGGATAAAAGGAACAGATAAACTTCAACTTATATGCTTGTACTAATTACTTGTTAAATTATACACAACAGCACATTTTATAACATCAAGTTATTGATGCGTTTTCGTACTATCAATGCACAACCAACTCGTAATCAACAACTCATGTATCTGGGTTTGAAGACTATATGATATTATCGTCTCACAATCACTCGTGATAAATTCCGTGAAGTGATTCATGTGAGCGTGGGTTTAATCCAATACTCAAATCTTATTTCAGGAGCACTCATGAACGTTGTAGCAAACTTTTGCTATGTCTAAACACCTTAGACAATCTACAAGCCAATTCATGACAGTCTCACCTCATAGCCTACTTCCAAAGTATGATCAAATGTGGATGGTTTGAATAATATTATTATTCTGGAAGTCAAAACATGCAAATTTGAAATAATAGTAAACGATTGACACAAGATAGTAACTTTACTCATAAATAAAACTCCATTTATTCAATCATCAAATGTCAATTATATTTTATCTATTACAAGTTTCTAAACAACTATCTATTCACTAAAACCAATATCGTCCTTCAGCCCAATACTCTTAGCATGCTGCAAGTGCTTAACCGCACTCGGTCCCTTCGTAAGGGGATCTGCTGGATTTTCCTCTGACGATACCTCTTTACTACGAGGAGTCCTTCTTTTATCCGATGTCTTATGAAGTAATATTTTATGTCGATGTGCCTGGATTTGCCATGATCCCTTGGTTCCTTGGTTAAGGCGACCACACTCTCGCTATCACAGAAAATCTCCATAGGCTCCTTTACTGCTGGTACAACTCCAAGGTCTCCGATGAAGTTCTTTAGCCATATTGCCTCCTTCGACGCTTCACTTGCTGCTATGTACTCTGATTCGCATGTTGAATCAGCTATAGTCTCCAGTTTGGAACTTTTCCAAGTTATTGCTCCTCCATTTAGGATAAATACCCAACCCGATTAAGAGCAGAAATTATCTTTGTTGGTCTGAAAACTGGTGTCACTATACCCTGTTACACTCAAGTCATCACTCCCACCGAGGGTAAGGACCCAGTCCTTAGTCCTCTGCAGGTACTTAAGAATGTTCTTTACAGCAGTCTGGTGAGCTCTACCAGGATTCCCTTGATATCTGTTGACCATGCTCAAGGCAAAGGCCACATCAGGGCGAGTACATGTCATAGCATACATGATTGTGCCAACTGCGGAAGCATATGGCATTCGACTCATTTATGCTATTTCGGCATCGGTACTCGGACTCTGAGTCTTACTCAGTTTGGTATTGCTCTAGATAGGCAATTCTCCTTTCTTGGAATTTTCCATGCTGAAACGTTTCAACACCTTGTCCAAGTAGGTACTTTGACTAAGTCCTATTAGTCTTTTACTCCTATTTCTCAATATCCTTATCCCTAGAATATAAGCAGCTTCCCCGAGGTCCTTCATAGCGAAACACTTCTCAAGCCAGGACTTAACCTCCTGCGAGGTTGGGACGTCGTTTTCTATGAGTAGTATGTCATCCACATACAATACCAGAAAGCTAACTATACTTCCACTAGCCTTGACATACACACATGACTCATCCTTGCTTCTCGAAAAACAAAACTCTTTGACTTTCTCATCGAAACAAATATTTCATCTGCAAGATGGTTGTTTCAATCCATAAATGGATTTCTCAAGCTTACACAGTCTATTAGGTTACTTCAAATCGACAAAACCCTCTGGCTGACTCATGTAAACATCTTCAGCCAACTTCCCATTTAGGAAAGCGGTTTTGAAATCCATTTGCCATATTTTCATAATCGTGAAATGCAACTATGGCTAGCATAACCCTTATAGACTTGATTTTGGCCACTCGTGAGAAGGTCTCGTCATAGTTAACTCCAGGAGTTTGAGTAAAGCCCTTCACAACCAATCGCGTCTTATATGCGTGTACTTTTCCATCCATTTCGGTCTTCTTCTTGAAGATCCACTTGCACCCGACCGTCTTATGACCTGGTACATTTTCAACCAAGTTCGAAACTTGATTGTCATACATGGACTGAATCTCGCTGTCCATAGCCTCATTCCATTTTGCGGACTTGGGGCCCACCATGGCTTCCTTGTAGTTAGATGCCTCATCCAAATTTACTAGTGTACTATCACTGATAAACGTATCACCTTCCGTAGTAATATGAAAACCATAAAACTCTGGTACCATTCTAACTCTACTGAAACATCTCAGAGGTAAGGACTCGTCAACATTTGAACAAGAGTTTCCTCCTCGGGTTGAGCGCTAGTGTTTGAGGTTCCTTCATCACTTAACTCTTGAAGCTCTTCAAGGTCAACTTGTCTCTTGCCATCCTCTTGGCATATGAGTTCTCTTTCACGGAAAAACCCTCTCCTCGCAACGAAGACAACATTGTCACTCGGTCTATAGAAGAGATATCCAAAAGATTTCTATGGGTAGCCGATGAAAATACAACGCTCACTGCGAGGTTCGAGCTTGTCGTGAGTCTCTCGTCTTACGAAATCCTCGCAACCCAAACCTTGATGTGTGCTAACGAGGGAACCTTCCCTGTCCAAATTTCGTGAGGTGTTTTGGCAACCTTCTTAGTTGGGACTAGATTAAGGATATGGGCGGCAATATCTAAGGCATACCAATAACGCCCGTAGATCCGGGCTAGTCAATTTAGAGATAATAGGGGTCGAAAACGATTTTTCGACAAAATATTATTTAGAATAAATAATATTAACCAAGTTGTAGAATATGTCTCTAGGGTTCCGTACATATAAAGAACGCCGAAATCTGAGTTACAGCGAAGAATTTATGACTCATCGAAGTTTCGCGACGGAACCGGCACGACACCGGGAAGCGTAAATAGTGAATTTACGATAGAGCGACTTTTAGCCTTAGCGATATAAACGAAAGTTGTACAATATGTTAAACCGAGAGCGTCCATAAAAAGAACGCCCACATCTGACTTCGTATGAGAAAGTTATGATTTTTCGAAGTTTCGGCTTAGCAGTGTACAACCCGAAATTCGAATATTAGATCGATCAGTTTTTAGCCGGCACAACCTAAACGAGAATCTAAGATCTCGTTAATAGTAGCGTAACGATAAAAAGACAGACGAAAACGGAAGTCGGATGAAGGAGTTATGAATTTTTAACGGACCAATCCTGTCCCGGCCTGTTAATAATATAACTTTTAAAATAAAATCAAAATTAGCCAACAGAATATAAACAAAAACTGTAGAGTACGTTCCCTCCTACGCGTGGATATAAAGAACGTCGAAAACGGAGCTCGTATGCGAAAGTTATGATTTTTAGAAGTTAAGTGTGCAATTTGCGAAACTGTGATGACGTAGCACGATCCTAGCCTTCCCTTGCTCCCCACGGCCTCGCACCAGATGAAGACACGTCGCCTTCGCTCTACGTCCCGCGTCCGAGGCCGGGTACTCCCAGCGTACCTCGGTTCTTATCCATCCGAGTCCGAAGTGCGAGACAGCTGGACGCAGCTGGCATCCTCATCCGAACTACGCCCAGCGTAGTGCTGCTGAACGCGCAACGTAGTCCGAAGCCAGCAGCCTATAAATAGCTGCGAGATTTCTCGGATTTTTCACACCATTCTCCTTCTCTCTCTAAACTACTTTCTCTCTTTAAGAGTTTTAACCCCCTAAACCCTAGGTAAACCCCCTAGCACCCGAAGGAAGCCCCAAGGCTCCCGGAGTCCCGAGAAAAAAGGTCTTTCGGTTCGGAAACGCTGCTCCAAGCGAAGCCCGATTTTCTTTAAAATCCGTTGTAAGTGAGCTACGCCTATGAAATTTTTAATATAGCTTTTAAATAATTAAAGTAATATTATTAGGTCCTTAAAATAATTATTTGGGCTATTATTATGAGTTATATAGAGTGTTGTTTAACACTTATATAATAATAATAATAATAGCTAAACTATTAATGAGTCGCGGTTAACGTTAGGCTAAACCCTAGTGGTATTGATACTAGGTTTTGTCAAGGGAAAATTGTTTTGAGATAACGAAGTGTTGTCCGAGTACCGAGTCACCACCTTTTCAAGTGAGTGCATAGTTACTTTCATCTTACACATAGATATGAAGTATTTTATATAAATTACGTGCTATGTGTGCATATTATCTGTATACTTGCTATCTATGTTGGATGAACGATTTTATACAAGTTTTATATGATTTAAACTGTATATGTAATTATATCTACATAATATGTTGGGTAAAACATGGGTAGATGAAATATGAGTTGGATGATGAGTTGAGAGGTGATATAGACCATGATATAAGGGTGAGAGGTGGACGATGTGAGAAGCCTTTTTCCCAAACGATGGCCCCGTCATTCAGCAGGGTATGGATGACAACCACGGACTATTCTAGACAGTCCAGTGGAACACTAGCAGGCACGCAACCTGTAGGTGTTGTGAACGATGTGTTCACCCGGTGTACTCTAAACCCTGGCGATCATGCAGACTTGGTGCCTAAACCTTGGCGATCATGGAGACTTGGTGCCAAAACCCTGGCGACTATGCGGACTTAGTGCCCGTTGTATAAATCTTGGCGACTATGCATACTTAGTGCCTAAACCCCGGTGATAATGGACTTCGTGCCGATTCCTTAGGATGATCCTTAGGAATGAATGAACGAGAAATATTTGATTCTTATGGTAGATCCTTAAGAATAAAGAAGATAATGGGGATGGGTAATTGGGTTGATTGTTTGATGATTAAACATAATAATTATATTATTGTGGGTTGAAAACTCTATGTACTCACCAGGTTTCCCAACCTGACCCACTCAGTTTATTTGTATCACAGGTGTCGATACGAAGTTACATTACACTGAGAGATTAAAGAGATGTAGATTACTAGTGTAAATGAATGTAAGTTCTGTTTATGCTTATGTTTCTGTATTGACGATGACATCCCAAATGTTTTAAAATGAATAAAAATACATTTCTTCGAAAATGCTTTGATAACGTATTTATCATGTTTTAATGGGAACAAATTCCGCAACATTTTCACTAAAAGAGGTACTCTGATTTTTATAAAGCATAAACAAAATTGGTCTTTTCTGGCCGTGAAAATGGGGATGTCACAACTGGTATCAGAGCATTAGTTTAAGCGAACTAGGAATATGGATTTATTTCTAGACTTAAACTTAGAATGCTAAGTGATGATCGTGAGGAGTGTGTCTAATAAATTTAGGTAATACACCTGAATAGACACAAGCACTAGCTTATTTAGGAAAATGCCTAATATGATTTATGTGCTAAATGATTTATGCCTTATATGCTGTTATTTGTTCGGATCTATGGTCTGTTGCCGACCGGATCTAGAAACCTTATGTGTTTAGGATTCTAAACGTACGATTACGATATTAGAACTAGCATGTAAACGTTTCGGAGAGATAAGGATGATTTAAACGTCTGTCCTAAATAAGGATCTAAATTCACCGTATTCGATGTATAGATCAAGATGGCAAGAACCCGCAGTGCAGCTGGGAATGCGAATGGGAATAGGAATCAACCCCCAGTGATTCAGCAAATACCTGTTGTAGTAGAAGTTGCACCCGAGCCAATCACCATGGCTAGAGTACAAGCCATGATTCGGGCCATGTTAGTAGAACAAAGGGAATAAATGAGGCAGATGTTGAATAGGGACGAACCTACCATGCCCGTTGAGGAACCCGAGCTGAGTCCCGAGCAATCGGAGGAAGGGAACTATAGCCGCCATGTGAGTCAAGATGGGACTCAAGGAGAACGAAGGAATGACCCAGAGAGGAGAAACGACAAGGATGGGCGGAGGTATAATAATTTCTTGGTTGCCAAGCCACAAAGTCTTTCTGGAAGCCCGAAGCCGGTTGAGATTATGGACTGGATCTTCGAAATGGAGATGGTGTTTGAGAGCTGTGACTGTAGCGACAAGCAAAAGACCGTCTTTGCAGTCAGACAACTAAAGACTGGAGTGATAAGTTGGTGGAAGTTGTTGGCAGATACAATTCCACGAGGAGAAGCCATGCGAATGTCTTGGGAAGCATTCGTGGAGCAGTTGAAAATGCAGTACTGCTCAGAGATAGATCTGATAGACCTAAACAACGAATTTCAGAACCTGAAGAAAGGAAAGATGAGTGTGGATGAGTATGCCACCGCATTCACCGAGAGGATGAATCTATTCCCCTACTTGGTGCCTACTGAACTCTCCAAGATCGATAGGTTTGCTAACGGTCTGCCCACAGACTTTGGCCCAACAGTCAAAATGACAACTACCTTGAAAACAGCCGTTAGAGCAGCTAGGAATGTTGAGACCCAGATTAGGGAAAAAGGTCCGGAGAGAGCTGAAGTTGGCGAGAAAAGGAAGTACTAAGGATCCTTGAAATCCAACAAAGAAAGGAAATTCTCGAAGACTGAAGGAGGAGGAGGAGGTGACGCTAAGTGGTGCGAGAAGTGTAAAAAGAAACACTTCGGGAAATGTAGCGAAGAGGTGACTTGCTACAAATGTGGAAAGACACGGCATTACGCCAGCAAGTGTACATCCAACAAAAGGGTGTGCTACAGATGTAACAAAGAGGGGCATGTTTCTAAAGACTGCCCGAAGAAAAACGAGGCAGCAAGGCCAGAAACGCCACCAAGGCCAAGGGCATTCCACATGATCCTCGACGAAGCAGATAACAACGCGAGGAATCAAGGATGAGGACTTCATATCCGAAGATCGAGTTATGTAGTAGCCATAGTATCGTATGATGTAGCCTGTTAGAGGCATAATCTAGGGTGAACTTGAACACCTATGTAATCGTTTCAAGGAATAATATAAAACCTTCGTTTTGCTATCTGATGTGTTAAGTTGTTATGTGATTTTCTTGTATGGTGACTTGGAGAACTGCGAGACAATACTTGGGACGAGTATGAGTAGGTGTGAATGGTAGTAGAGGCCTATGCTACCGGAAGCACAGGACTCACGCTTGGATCAGGGAAAGTCACAAGGTTACCAAGAAGCTAGTAATTGATTCCATTTTATTCAAGTATGTCGTTACCATTGTTTCGGTAATGACTAAGAAGATTGTTGTTATTCCGACCCTAGTGGTTATATCAAATTGAGTCCAACTAAGACGAGTATGTTACATGGTTCAGATAACCAAGTTCGATGTAGCATCTGAATTAAGCTAGAAGATTGAAGTGAAAGACAATTGAAGCGATCAGTAGAGGTATCGCGATAGTTGCTTGTAGCTAGAAATGCTACCTTTTAAGATGAGATTAGAACATGAAGGAAAGTATAGTCTGTTCTGGAATTTGACTCTAAGAGACTTGAGTCTAAGTATTGCAACATACGGCGAGAGGTTGTTAGAACGAGGCACATTAATCTATTGAAGAATTTATTCTTAAGTTTGTCGAGAAGAAGAAGGAGTCTCCAGTAAGGATCGATATTGTGACTGGAAGGTCATAATTTGGAGTCTAATGCGAGATAGGGAACAGGTGCAAGATCGAGCACCACCTGTAGTCAAGGAGTCTAAGAGTTAGATACTCGTTCGAGGAAAACATCAAAGATACGGTTATCACTTAGGATGAAGAGATAACGGATGGAGTCATCAAGTGAGCCCTGTTTCGTTGATGATTCTGGGACATAATCATCCTCAGGGGGAGATAATTGTAACGCCCGTAGATCCGGGCTAGTCAATTTAGAGATAATAGGGGTCGAAAACGACTTTTCGACAAAAGATTATTTAGAATAAATAATCTTAACCAAGTTGTAGAATATGTCTCAAGGGTTCCGTACATATAAAGAACGTCGAAATCTGAGTTATAACGAAGAAGTCATGACCCGTCGAAGTTTCGCAACGAAACCGGCACGACACCGGGAAGTGTAAATAGTGAATTTATGATAGAGCAACTTTTAGCCTTAGCGGTCTAAACAAAAGTCGTAGAATATGTTAAAACCGAGAGTGTCCATAAAAATAACGCCCAAATCTGACTTCGTATGAGGAAGTTACGATTTTTCAAAGTTTCGGCTTAGCAGTGTACAGCCCGAAATTCGAATATTATATCGAGCGGTTTTTAGCCGACACAACCTAAACAAGAATCGAAGATCTCGTTAATAGTAGCGTAACAATAAAAAGACAGACGAAAACGGAAGTCGGATGAAGGAGTTATGAATATTTAACGGACCAATCCTGTCCCGGCCTGTTAATAATATAACTTTTAAAATAAAATCAAAATTAGCCAACAGAATATAAACAAAAACTGTAGAGTACGTTCCCTCCTACGCGTGGATATAAAGAACGTCGAAAACGGAGCTCGTATGCAAAAGTTATGATTTTTAGAAGTTAAGTGTGCAATTTGCGAAACTGTGATGACGTGGCACGATCCTAGCCTTCCCTTGCTCCCCACGGCCTCGAACCAGATGAAGACACGTCGCCTTCGCTCTACGCCCCGCGTCCGAGGCCGGGTACGCCCAGCGTACCTCGGTTCTTATCCATCCGAGTCCGAAGTGCGAGACAGCTAGACGCAGCTGGCATCCTCATCCGAACTACGCCCAGCGTAGTGCTGCTGAACGCGCAACGTAGTCCGAAGCCAGCAGCCTATAAATAGCTGCGAGATTTCTCGGATTTTTCACACCATTCTCCTTCTCTCTCTAAACTAATTTCTCTCTCTAAGAGTTTTAACCCCCTAAACCCTAGGTAAACCCCCTAGCACCCGAAGGAAGCCCCGAGGCTCCCGGAGTCCCGAGAAAAAGGGTCTTTCGGTTCGGAAACGCTGCTCCAAGCGAAGCCCGATTTTCTTTAAAATCCGTTGTAAGTGAGCTACGCCTATGAAAATTTTAATATAGCTTTTAAATAATTATAGTAATGTTATTAGGTCCTTAAAATAATTATTTGGGCTATTATTATGAGTTATATAGAGTGTTGTTTAACACTTATATAATAATAATAATAATAGCTAAACTATTAATGAGTCGCGGTTAACGTTAGACTAAACCCTAGTGGTATTGATACTAGGTTTTGTCAAGGGAAAATTGTTTTGAGACAACGAAGTGCTGTCCGAGTACCGAGTCACCACCTTTTCAAGTGAGTGCATAGTTACTTTCATCTTATACATAGATATGAAGTATTTTATATAAATTACATGCTATGTGTGCATATTATCTGTATACTTGCTATCTGTGCTGGATGAACGATTTTATACAAGTTTTATATGATTTAAACTGTATATGTAATTATATCTACATAATATGTTGGGTAAAACATGGGTAGATGAAATACGAGTTGGATGATGAGTTGAGAGGTGATATAGACCATGAGATAAGGGTGAGAGGTGGACGATGTGAGAAGCCTTTTTACCAAACGATGGCCCCGTGATTCAGCAGAGTATGGATGACAACCACGGACTATTCTAGACAGTCCAGTGGAACACTAGCAGGCACGCAACCTGTAGGTGTTGTGAACGATGTGTTCACCCGGTGTACTCTAAACCCTGGCGATCATGCAGACTTGGTGCCTAAACCTTGGCGATCATGCAGACTTGGTGCCAAAACCCTGGCGACTATGCGGACTTAGTGCCTGTTGTATAAATCCTGGCGACTATGCAGACTTAGTGCCTAAACCCCGGTGATGATGGACTTCATACCTATTCCTTAGGATGATCCTTAGGAATGATTGAACGAGAAATATTTGATTCTTAGGGTAGATCCTTAAGAGTAAATAAGATAATGGGGATGGGTAATTGGGTTGATTGTTTGATGATTAAACATAATAATTATATTATTGTGGGTTGAAAACCCTATGTACTCACCAGGTTTCCCAACCTGACCCACTCAGTTTATTTGTATCACAGGTGTCGATACGAAGTTACATTACACTGAGAGATTAAAGAGATGTAGATTACTAGTGTAAATGAATGTAAGTTCTGTTTATGCTTATGTTTATGTATTGACGATGACATCCCAAATGTTTTAAAATGAATAAAAATACATTTCTTCGGAAATGCTTTGTAACGTATTTATCATGTTTTACTGGGAACAAATTCCGCAACATTTTCACTAAAAGAGGTACTCTGATTTTTATAAAGCATAAACAAAATCGGTCTTTTCTGGCCGTGAAAATGGGGATGTCACAATACCCCCATAATGAGATAGGTAACGAAGCTCGACTCATCATGGAACGAACCATGTCCAAAAAGGTTCGATTGCGCCTCTCAGCCACACCATTCAGCTGCGGTGTCGTAGGTGGCATCAATTGTGAAACAATTCCACATTCCTTAAGATAGTCGTGGAACTCAATACTAAGATACTCACCACCTCGATCAGATCGAAGCATCTTTATCTTCCTGTCCAGCTGATTCTCCACTTCTTATTTAAACTCATTGAACTTTTCAAAGGTTTCTGATTTATGCTTGATTAAGTAGATATGCCCATATCTGCTATAATCATCGGTAAAAGTCATATAGAAGCGGTTAGCATCCCTTGTGGTAGATCTGAAGGGTCCACACACATCGGTGTGTATGAGATCCAACAAACCCTCACCTCTTTCACAAGTACCAGTGAAAGGTGACTTGGTCATCTTTCCAAGAAAACAAGATTCACATGTGTCATCCGAATTTAAGTCAAATGACTCCAACACTCTATCCTTTTGGAGTTGGGCTATGCGCTTCTTGTTAACATGTCCAAGACGACAATGCCACAAGCATGCTTTGTCCAAACCATTGGACGAATCAATATGCAATACATTATTTCCTAAGTTTTCTACAACCGTCACAGTTTCATATATACCATTACAAGGCAATGCTTCAAAATAAAAGATACCATTATAAAAAGCATTAATAAAACCAATTTCATTATTAAACGAAAATCTAAAGCCTTGTTTATACAACCCATGAAAAGAAATAATGTTTCTCGCTATATCTGACGAGTAGCAACAATTATTCAAATCCAGTTCTAACCCACTACTAAGCAATAAAGAATAAACTCCAATCTTGGTGACATGCGACGCTTTCCTATTCCCCATAATTAGGTTCATCTTCCCGTGCTCCACATCCCTACTTCTTTTTAGACCCTACAAATCAGAACAAATGCGAAAACCACATCATGTATCCAGGACCCAAGAATTAGCATGTGATGAGTTATTAGATAAAATAGTGTAAATACCTGCGAAGGTGGGCTTTATCTTCCCATCCTTAATGTCCTGCAAGTATTTGGGGCAGCTTTGTTTCCAGTGCCCTTTGTCATGACAGTAGAAACACGCTGCTTCTTTTGGATTGGAAGAGGGAGCAACAGAACCACCTTTGGACCCACTAGAAAAGGATCAATCACGAGACTTTTCCTTGTGATTCTTTGAAGGAGCTTTCCTTTTCTTCCATTTACCATGTCCAATTGCCAGGACTGGAGCAGCAGCAGTAGGAGTAGGTACAACAGATTTTCCTTTCAAACTACTTTCAGCAGTTCTGAGAAGGCCTTCAAGCTTGCTTAAAGTGACTTCCTCCTTGTTCATATGATAAGTCATTTTGAACTGATAATAATAAGAAGGTAAAGAGTGTATGATAATGTCAATAGCCAACTCTTCATCAAAATTGACATTTAACTTCAGCAAGCGGTCCACATATCTTTGCATCTTCTGCAAGTGGACCATAATGGACTCTCCATCCTTCATCTTGGTTGTTATCATGGAGGAAATGATTTCATACCTTTCCTATCGAGCAATTTGATGGTATCTTTCCATCAAGTCTTGGTGCATCTCGAAAGGCCAGAAGTCCTCATAAGACTTCTGAAGCTCATGAGACATAATGGCTATCATGATGCACGACACCTTTGTCGCGTCCTTCTCATGAGCCCTATACTCAGCTATCTGTTCAGGAGTGGCAGTAGATTCATCAATCTCCTTAAGCTCTTTGTCGAGGACATACTCTTTTTCCTCGTATCTAGTGACCATTCGGATGTTTCGAATCAAATCATTGAAATTTGATCCATCAAAAATGACCCTCCCACATAAGTTCATGAGGGAGAAAGAGCCGGAAGCGTTTGAGTTTGAAGCAGTTTTTGAAGTAGATATCTGAAAAGAAAGACAAAGTTTAAATTAGATTAAGGATCCTTAATATAACACCCAAATGAAATATTAAGGCTAGGACCCAACACGATATTCTACAATTCGGAAGAGGGATGTCGTAATCCAATTGCAAAATATTTGAAGGTAGGTAAATGACGATTTACCAATTTCCACCATGAAAAATGAAATTTAGGATTAAGTTTTAAATGAATTGAAATTCCTAGATCTTTGAAATTCATTGAACTTTTCAATGGCATGTTTAAATCTCGATTATGCCCTCCAAGTTTGTGACTGGGATACCGATGATCACAAACAAGGTGTGAATAACCATGCAAATGTGCTTGGTACTCTTGATGTCATTTATCACCTAATCAATGTGCCAGTTAACCACACACACTCCATTGATCTATGACAAACATCAAGCTACCCTTTTCCACCCTTGCTAATCCAAGTTAGTGTTCTGATTAACCACACACGCTCCACTAACGACTTGGCAAGGTGCAAAGTGCAATTTCATGGAATAACACCAATTTCACATTTTTCCTAAAGTAACTCAGATTGAGAATTTATAAAAACATTTAGTTACTTTTATAATTATCATTATACTTTTTAATGAGAATTAATGTCCTATCCTACCCATTCGGCTAACGACCCTCCACCAGTCAAGAAAGCGGTGGGTGAGAGTGGACACCCATTCAATCGCCATTTTATAGGCAATTTCCTTATACCCCCCCCCCCCTTATAGACTAGCTTCGTGAATGATGCCTACTAACGGTAAGACTGACTTGTCTTATACATATATATAAGTATTAATCCTTTAATATTATAATAATACAAAGGTCGAATTTTAGCCTTTCAAAATTCTAAGGTTTAGAATTTAATGTTTCATAAATGAGACTTTTCAAATTCCAAAACTTGATGGCAAGTTTTGAAACTCTTCAAACCTCTTCAACTTTAGAATTGAATGTTTCATAAATGAGACTTTTCAAATTCCACAAATTGAGGGCAAGTTATGAAACTCTTCAAAACCTTTTGGGTTCCAAAACTTGATGACAAGTTTTGTAATTCTTCAAGACCTTTTGAATTCCAAAACTTGATGGTAAGTTTTGTAACTCTTCAAAGTCATTTAGATCAAATTTTAAAAAAGAAAAACAATCACATATTTTATCTCTTACTAATTTGACCTAATTCAACTCACATAGCAAGACAATTCAAATCAAATAATACAAATAATCAACGTATTATCTTAAAATTTGATAATTGTCTTTTAATTGGATGAGGATAGTCGTCACCATATGAAAAAAAAAAATTATGATACAAAACAGTTTTTGGTAATGATCCTAATCCAATTCTCACCAAAAAAACTCAAAAAACTGCAAACATGAGATCCTACTCGTCGAGTTCATGGCATAGACTTGACGAGTTCATCACATATGATCCAACCCGTCGAGTTCCCTTATGGGACTCGATGAGTCCAGCAATCAGTGGCCAAAAATCACATTTTTTCCAGCTTTGAAAATCAAACAATGCATCAATATAATAGAAAACACCCTATGGTGCACATACAACCCTAATGCTTTGGATCTAAGTTTTCTCTAATTATACATGCAATTTCATTTTTCCAAAGAATGAAGCCTAACTAGCATACAACTTTGATAATTAAAACATAAAAACAAGTTAGATGATTACCTCTTTGTTGTAGCTTGTAGAAATTGGGCTTACAAGAGCTTAGCACCTCAAGTGTGATGCCTCAAATGTCTCACAAAACACCAAGAACAAATGGAGGATTATGAGAGAGGTTTAAGAGGCACCCAAAATCGTCTATATACTTCTTACAATACATATATGTCCGATTTTAGGGCTTAGGGGTTACATATATAGTGTAGAATTCCAAGGGTCACTTGTAAACCCTAATCCATCCACTTAGGCTTTCTATCCAATAATTCATTTGGACTAATCACTTCATGGACTCTCACATAAGCTTAGTCCATCAATAATTAATCATGGATCATTAGCCAAAACTATATGTATCACTCATTTACATAATCAGTCTGTGTTAATTTAATCAGTCTCTTTTGATCACTAAATTAATTCCAAATTAATTCTTGATCAATACCAATTAAATAATATGATTTCTCAATTAATATATTATTCTTATAATATATTAATAAATCACAAATAACCTCTTTCTCAAATATCCTTCCTATCAAATTGCTTCGGTGAATGCAACCCAAATGGACCATGCTACTATCGGGTCAAGTACATACCAATTATAGTTATGGGCTTAGACACCTAATCCAACAAATCCCTTGCTACATTCATAGGATCAAAAGACAATTCTTTTCAAATGTTTAGTCTATGGTATTATAATTGAAATTCTTTATACTATGATTCATGAGATAGTTCTGACTTATTTAAGTGTAGAGCATTCTAACATGTTAAAAGAAAGTCATGAAATCTATGAAACTAGTATAGTAGCAATAGTTCAAGTTGATTCGAATAATTGAATAAGGTGTATTATTGTGGTGCAAATATCTGTTGAAATTAGTCCAACTAATGGATCGTTCAGATTGACCATAATAAGCACTTATTCGAATACATCCAAAGGTTTGGGTGAAATGTATTTGCGGAATCATTGTCTTGGATACATAAATGAGAAGTGCATTACCAAGTATCAAGTTGGATCGGATTTTGGATATCATTGGACCTCGAGTCTTATGCTAAATGCAAATCTTATTTATCAAGATAGATGATTAATACATCACTACGTGATGTGAGCATTTGTTGGAATTAATTCACACTAATAGACCGTTCAGATTAACCACAATACATGGTGAGAACAACTTCATATGAACATGAGTCTAGAACCTTTCAGGTGTTTAGAGCTCCCATAAAGTGAAGTTAAGAATCAATTGGGCAATATGATGAGACACTCATAGTGAGCATCTCAGTCCAAAACCTTATCGATCATCTAAGTAATTGTGAAAGAGTTTCACGATCTATCTCTACTCAGAACACTACCACTAGGAAGTGTTAGTTGGATAGATAAACAAATCATTAATTGATTTTATACTTGATGAGTCGCACTATGTTTACTAACAATTCATGGATTGTACTGTGAATAGTGTTATGAGAAGTCCTTTGGTCTTGTGCCAACTAGTGAGGTTCATAAACACTCTATGATATGTGAAGTGGGATTCGATCCTCATTACCACATATGGAAGTCTTTGATTATGAGGCTTACATTCTCCGTGAAGCACTCAACAAACTAGGACTTGGAATAGAGATGTGTTATCTCGTTGGAGAACCCATCAAGCATTTTGGATAGTTGTTTAACAATCCTTCTAAGAACAAAGTGTATGTTGCTCGAAGGGAAGTCTTCCAAGAGAGGGAGCTGATTTCCAAAAGGGCTAGTCGAAGCCACATTGATCTTGATAAGATTCGAAATTCAACCAATGAAGAGCCTAAAGTTGGACCTAGCATTCAATTTGTAATTGAAAGAGCTATTAAGCAAACTGACATATTTCCACTTTTTCCTTATAGATCTGATAGAGGATGTCATACGCCTAGTTATATAAGAGTTTATATCACAAAGGTATATGAGTCACTGGTAGATTGCAATCAGAGTGTATCAGCTATCGGAAGCTATGGTAGGCCCTAAAGGCTACAACGTGGAAGGAAGACTTGGAAAGCTAGATTCAGTCCATGTATGTTGAAATTTGGTAGATCAATCACTTGGAATTAATGATTAGGTGTAAGTGGATCTTCAAGAAGATACAAGCATGGATAGGAACAAACACATAATCAAACCAAGATAGGTTGTAAAGGATGTGTAAGCTTAATAAGTTCATTTATGGACCGAAATAAGCATCTCGCAAGTGGGATCATTATTTTAGTGAGAAAGCTCAAAGAGTTTGAATTTCGAGAAATAATGATAAGTTGTATATGTCAAAGCTGGTGGGAGTAATTGGAATCTTTGTTTCAATAAGAAAGTTCAAGGGGTTTGAATTTTGAGAAACATAGATAAACCATATACATGTCAATGCTAGTGGGAGCATTGTTGTCGCCCTTGTTTAGTACATAGATAATGTACGATTCATAGGAAACTATTTTCTTACTTAGCAAGTTTAAAAACTTGGCTTGGTATGGGAATTGCTTCGCTATGATATACATGGGAGATACAGAACACGTACATAGATCAAAGTGATTCGTTGGATTAAGCCAAAGTACATGGAATATTGAGGAAACTCGACATGCAGAACTTGGAAAGGTTTGTGCTTAATGAAATATGGCATGACACTGAGCGATGCTAATGTCCTAGTTCTACTATTGAGCTCAAGCAAATGATTTGTGTCCTACATGTTTCTGCTATGGGATCGATCATATATGCCATGACATGTACCATGTTTGATGACTCGTATGCCTTGGGCATGACAAGTTGGATTAGATAAATTTGGCAAGAATCAACTAATCAAGATCAAGAAAATTCTTATGTGTCCTAGGAGGACAAAGGAAATGATCTTGATAGTATGAAAGAGATCAGTGTAAAAGTTACATTGATGCTGAGTTCCTCGCTGATAAAGACAATTTTGTTCACAGTCAGAATTCATGCTTTTATTGAACGGTGAGCTATTAGCTTGGAAGAGTACCAAGTAATGCACCATAGTGGATTTGATAAAATTAGAGTATATTGTAGTTGGTTAAATTGCAAAGAAGTCAACATGAAAAAGAGATTCATTAGTGACATCTTTGTTGAAATTCAATCATTGATGGTCCTTTTGAAGTTTCTTGTGACTATAAGGGTGAACTTACCTCGAGTATGGATCCCAAGTCACACAAGCTCACATGAAACATATTCAGTAAGTACCAACACATTTGATAGTGAGTCAAATGTAAATACATCATATTCAATAAGTCATATCGAAAGATAATCTTGTCGATCCATTCCATAAGCCAATGTCATTGACCAAGTCTGACAGTCAGACAAAGTCGAGAGGCATTAGATTTGCAAATGAATTGGCTTAAAAACTCTTAGTTTAGTTTGTTTTAAACTTGAGAACTAAAGCAGTGTAAGTGTTAGTTTGATTTGGCGATTATTAAGTGGAGATCTTAATATATGATGGAGTTCAATCATTTCAATTAACTTATCACTGTGTTCTCCCTTTGCATGTTTGGAACCCACTTCCCGAGTATTAATTTACTCAAATTTCCACAGTCGGTCATACTCTTGGAAGTAAGTAGTGATTCAAGATTGTCATGAGTACTAGTGGATTGTCAATAATGATTGAGCATATCATAGAGATTGCGCTAACAATCATGAGTATTTAATAGAGATTTAAGTATTGGACCAACCCACACTTAGAGATTACTTCATGGATCCAGTCATGAGTAATTCTAAGACGATAATATCTTCTATTCTTCTAACCTAGATACATGTGGGGTTTTGCTTTATGATTCTGTTATGCACTGGTCTACTCCAACGCTATCCGTAACTGGTATTATAAAGGGTATGTCCATGTGTGACATGATGAAGTAGATAAAAACTATGTAGTCGAAGTTTATTCTTTCCTTCTGCCTTAATAGTAGAAGCGATATCTATGGGCCCCTCGATAATTTGGTGTTGACATCTAAAGTGCTTGGCCGTGTCCTGACTGGAATTGATGTGTTCAGTTTTTTAGTCAGATGCAGTCGTCACAAATCTATATTGGGAAACATAATATTGAATTATGAGATTGACCATTATCCATGTCTGGAATTCATAACAAATATCATAGAATGAAGGAATAGTTGATCACTTATCTATGGGTTGAATCTTGATTAGATCAAGAGTTCAGTAGTTGAATTGGATGACTAACTCTCTGTTGATTATTAGAGAAGTATTGGTCCTCGTATAGTTGATGACTTGTCCAAGTGGGAGACTGTTGGAAGAGTGTACAAGGTCATTAACTATTACTAATATTTCTAATAATAACAAGGTCCTTTTGGGTTGCCCTCAAGACCCAAATTGAGTACGATAAATAAAGGAGAAATTGGTTTATTAATTATTATGGTTAATAATTAATTAGAAACTAGTTGGAAATATATTTTGGGAATTAATTAACATTTTAATTAGTTAAAGGGTTGAATATTCATTAATTGATAGTTGGTTACTCAGGAATGTTCCAGAATCCTTATGGGATTAGGGTTGGATGAAAATCACTCCATCCCACATGGGAAAGGAGTGAAATTTCGTGGTTGTGCTCCCATCCCACATGGGATGGAGTACAAAACCTAGGGAGGCATCGAAGGCTATAAATAGGGCCTTATGGATTTCATTCCTCCATGCACCTTGGCTTGAAGCTTCGCCAACCCTTCTTCCTCCTACCATAACCCTCTTTGGGTTTATGAAATTGACCCTTCTCCTAGTTATTTTTATTCCAATCTTTGGTGTCATTGGGTGTGATACCATTAGAGGGATTCTGGTTTGGGTCCCCTCATCCAAGCAACTTCATGGAGGATCAAGATCTCAAGCATGGAGATAAAGGGCTACATAAGTGGTAGATCAAGGGCTTAGTACATAAAATCCCAACATCTAAACGCCTTAAGACCTTCTAGAGCATGCATTGAGAAAAACTAAGCATCAAGACCACATTTTTATGACTCAAGACCCCTCATAAGGTCTGAAAGGACGAATTGTTTGGCTAAGCACTTGTCATGCTCAAGAGTCACCATATTCGGGACCAAAAGTGCCCTAAATGAAGAAATTGATAGATCTACAAGGTAAAGTGATCAATTTATGAACTTTTTACCTCCTGGAGGTGGCTAGCAAGGTGATAATCTCATATCCAAGTTGCTTCCAAGCTTCAAGCTCTTCTCACCACCTTCTTCTTCTTAAAGAATGCCACAAAACAAAAAGGTAAGATCAAGATGCACTCTTCTCACTTAGGGTTAGCTTGGGAGTCGTTTTTCTCAGATGGAGGCTGGTGAGGGAATAAGAAATGAGAGATAATTATGCTTAAATATAGACAAAACCCTAAAAATTAGGGTTTGAAGTTCCACCACGTACACCTTGCGGGGTTCACCCCAGTACGCCTAGCGTACACAACGTACGCTCAACGTACTACCTCCTGGCCAAAATTACCAAAATGCAACTATGGGCCATTCTTGAAATTTTTACAAACCCAAAGGTCAAAATGCATTGTTCTTTCATACTCAAGGCTAAAATTGAAATTAATTCATCATCAGGATGTTACAATTCTCCCCCACTTGAACGAGACTTTGTCATCAAAGTCGGCTGTCGTGAATAACTCAGGATAATGCTCTCGCATCTCTGCCTCCGACTCCCAGGTCCACTCGGATCCTAAACGATTTCTCCACTGAACATTTACCAAAGGTATCTCCTTGTTATGCAAAACCGATGGGATGTCAAGTCCTCCAAGCAAAAATTACACCCTTTGTTTGCAAATGCTATGTACCTGGCTGAGCTCACTCGACAATTCCAGTCGGTAGGCCACCCTTCCAACCTTGGCAATCACACAGAATGGTCCAATATATCGGGTACCCGATTTCCCCTCTTCCTGAATCGTATCACACCCTTCCAGGGTGAGACCTTCAGTAACACCATATTGCCGACCTGAAACTCTATGTTTGATCGGCGCCGGTCGACACAACTTTTCTGCTGACTCTGAGCGTTCTGCAGTCTCTGCCTGATCTGTTGAATAAGCTCCGTGGTCTGGAGGACTATTTCAGCCCTCCCTATGACCTTGTGACCAACCTCCCCCTAACAAGCTGGGTTACGACATCTCTGACCATACAAGAGCTCAAAAGGCAAGGCACCAATGTTGTAGTGATAGTTGCAACTGTTGGAAAACTCCGTAAGGGGTAGGTAGGAATCCCAACTCCCACCAAAATCTATGACACAAGCCCGCAACATGTCCTCAAGTGTCTGAATGGTCCTCTCACTCTAACCGTCAGTCTGTGGATGATAAGCAGTGCTGAAATGCAGCCTCGTCCCCAGTTCCTGGGGCAACTTCTGTCGGACTCGAGAAGTGAACCAAACATCTCGGTCTTATAAAATGGAAACCGGAACCCCATGACGAGCAACAATCTCCCAAACATACACATCGGCCAACGTTTCGGCCGATGAGCTCTCCCGGATGGCCAAAAAGTGGGCACTCTTGGTCAATCGATCCATGATGACCCATATAGCATCAACACCCTTGGCAATCTTTAGTAACTTGGTGATAAATTCCATGGTGATCTGTTCTCACTTCCACATGGAAACCTCCAAAGGCTGCAACTTGTCATGTGGCCTCTGATGCTCGACCTTGACCATCCTACATGTTAGGCACCTCTCAACGTACCCGACTATCTCCCTCTTCATACACGGCTACCAATAACTTAGCCTTAAATCCCGATACATCTTGGTGGCTCCCGGGTGTATCGAAAAGCGATACTTATGAGCCTCATCCAAAACTATATGCATGATCCCATCAGAAGCTGGAACCCAAACCCGACCGCACCAGGTCAACAATCTCCGAATATTGGTCACAAATATGTCGATCTCGCCCCTGATCCTCTCTTGTTTCCAATTCTCCTTCTTGACTCCTTCTGCCTGTGCCCCTCTGGTCAAATCCAAAAGTGGAGAATCAATAGATATACTCATACACATCTCCCCAGCTGAAGATCCCACCGACTTGCGGCTCAAAGCATCCGCGACTATATTCACTTTACCCAGATGGTAAAGGATCTCGCAGTCATGATCCTTGACTACGTCAAGCCACCTGCGTTGCCTCATGTTCAGGTTCGGCTGGTCCATAAGATATAACAAACTCTTGTGATCCATGTAAACGGTACAACGGACCCCATACATATAATGTCTCCAAATCTTATGGGCAAAGATCACTGCCAACAACTCCATCTCATGAGTAGGATATCGTGCCTCATGCGGATTCAGCTGTCGAGAAGCATAAGCAATCACTCGTCCCCTCTGCATAAGGACCACCCCCAAACCAATGTTGGGTGCCTCATGCGGATTCAGTTGTTCGAGAAGCAAAAGCATAACTTTTTCCGTAGTGTTTCAAATGCCGCCTGCTGCTCAGGGCCCCATCGGAAATCCAATCCCTTCCTCGTCAGGCGAGTGAGGGGTACAACAATCATGGATAAATCCTGGATAAACCTCCGATAATATCCCGCCAAAACCAAGAAACTCCTAATCTCCGAGGGAGATTTCGGAACCTCCCACTGCATCACGACCTTAATCTTGGCCGGATCGACCAAAATCTCGTTTTAGTTAACGAGAAGTCCCAGGAATTGGACCTCTCGTAACCAAAATTCACACTTTAAGAACTTGGCATACATCCGTTCTCGCCTCAATACTCCCAAAAGCTCTTAGAGGTGCTCCTTATATTGTTCTCTGGTCTTGGAATACACTAAGATATCATCAATAAAAACAATATCTAATCGATCAAGCATCGGCCTACATACCCGATTCATCAAGTCCATAAACACTGCTGGTACAATGGTGAGCCCAAATGAAATCACCACGAACTCATAATGCCCATAACGAGTCTGGAATGTTGTCTTCTCCACATCCTCCTCTTTCACCCTCACCTGATGATACTTGGACCTCAGATCGATCCTGGAGAACCAATATGCACCCTACAACTAATCAAAGAGGTCGTCAATCCGCGGAAGGGGACAATGGTTCTTCACCGTCAACTTGTTCAACTCCCGGTAATCAATGCACATCCGGTGTGAACCATCCATCTTCTTGACGAAGAATATCGGTGCTCCCTACGGCGAGCTACTCGGTCTGATGAACTGCTTGCCTAATAGCTCCAGAAGATGAGAGGACAACTCCTACATCTCGAGCGGAGCCAACCGGTATGACTCCTTGGTAATCGGAGCCACATTTGGCACTGGATCAATCCTGAACTCCACCTGCCTCACAAGAGGCACATCGGGAAACTCCTCCGGGAACACATCAGCAAACTCCCAGACAACTAGCACATCTGTCACCGAGACCTACTCCCCAACCCGAGTATCAACCATATAGGCAAGATAACCCATACACCCATGCTGTATATACTGTCGAACCCTGGCCGCCAAACAAAACCCTGATCCGACCCTGGTACCCTCTCTATAGATGACCAGTTCTTCCCCACTTAGGGTTCGAACTACCACTCACTGACCTTCACAGTCTATCATAGCACCAAAATTGCTCAACCAATCCATCCCTACCATCACGCATACATCCCCCATGGGAATAGGATTCAAATCGATCGGATAAGTCACCCAAAAAATCTCCAAGATACAACCCTGATACACTCTGGATGCATAAATCTTGTGTTCGTTAGCGATAGAAACTCGTAATGAACACTCCAACTCGCTAAGGGTCATATCAAAATACCTACTAAAATATCGAGACACAAAGGACCGACTCGCGCCTATGTCGAATAACACAAGAAGAGGCAAGGAATTCACTAAGAATGTACCTATTAGAAACATAATCATAAGCATACCATAAAATAATCGACAAAAAAATAAATAGAAAAATACCAGTTCGACTTCTAGCGCCGCCCTGGCCTCCTCTTCCGTGAGATGAAAAGCACGACTCGAGCCCTCGGGGGAACCACCCTGCCCTGACTCCCATCCATGATCCTCAGAGTAGCCGGCTCTAGAGCCTGCGCCGATCTAGCAGTAAGCAAAGGGCATTGGGCCTTTATATGGCCCACCTGGTCACAGTGATAGCAAATCATGGTGCTTGGTACTTGAGCCTGATGACGGCAGTCCTTGGGATAATGCCCCTCCTTGCCACATTTGTGCAACCAGATGAAGATCGAAAGATACCTTCATGAACCGTGTCGGCTACCGCACTTACCACAAGTACGAACCCTCTGGCCTCTGGACCTCGAATCAACGGGTTTTAACTAGGGATGAGATTTAGAACCGGAAAACCAGACCGGAACCGGAACCATTAGAACCGGAATATATAGAACCGGTTCCGGTTCCGGGTTTCAAAATTGGCTTTATCCGGGTTTCGGGTAATCCGGGTTTCGGTTCATCAGGTCTGGGTAAAACGGGTCTAAAAATCGGAACCGAAACCACTTTTAGGGCCGGAACCGGTTTTTGTGAAACGTTTAAAAGATGCATATCTTATTCGTTTCAACTCCGATTGACATGCGGTTTTTTCCAACATGTATTTTAGAGTTTGTACATGGTTTTAGACTATAAATTTGCCATTTTTAGTTTTATATTCATTGACTTACAGTCCCCCAAAGTCGAGATATCAAAGCTGGAAGTTTTTAGTTTTTCAGTTTTTTTTTGTATTCAATGAAAGTTTTAAAACATGCATATCTAATTCGTTTGAAATCGGATCGACATGTGGTTTTCCCAAATTGTAGTTTACAGTTTGTACATGAGTTTAGACTATAACTTTGTCAGTTTTGGTTTAATATTTAATGATTTACAGTCCTCCGAAGTCGGGATATCAAAACTGAAAATTTTCAACTTTTCAGATATTTGTTTTTGTGCTTTGTATTATGTGAAAATGTTAACATATGTATATCTCGTCCGTTTAAAGTTGGATTAACATGCGGTTTTCTCCAGAGTGTATTTTAGAGTTTTTACATGATTTTAGACTATAATTTTGTTAATTTTGGTTTCATATTCAATGAGTTACAGTCCCCAAAAGTCGGGATATCAATATGAAAATTTTCAAAGTTCAACCCACTAAGTAGTAACTAATTACCAAAAAAGTTCAGTTTTTTCGGGTTTTTCGGTTCTAAACCCACTTTATCCGGTTCCAACCTACCCACTTTGATGTTTCCGGGTTTTCCGGTTCTAGACCCACTTTACCCGGTACCGTACTCGTAATCGAACCGGAACTGATTCCTATATACCGGTCCGGTTTCCGGTTCTACAAAATCCCGTTAACCGGTTCCATATTTTCCGGGTCCGGGTCCATCCGGTCCGGTTTTGACCCACTTTCATCCCTAGTTTTAACTGCTTTGCCGCAGGTTGTATCTGAACCGGGGCCTGCCTCCGCTCTCTCACCTAGAGCTCCATCTCGATTTCCCGCCTCCTAGCAGCCTCTTGCAACTCCACGAGTGTACCATAGTGTTGTGTGGATACGAATTGGTGGTTTATCCTTCTTGAGAATGCTCAAGTACCGGGTCATCTGAGCTTTCTCAGAAACAGCAAACTCAGGACAAAGCATAGCTCTCTCTGTAAACAACTTGGTGATCTCAGTCACCGACTCAGTCCCCTGCCACAGATCCAAATACTCCTGAGCCAGCCTCTCCCGCTCCACCAATGGAACATATCTCTAGCGGAACATCTCAGAGAACTGCTCACAAGTCACAGCCCCTCTGCTCCGAAGTGTACAAGCTAGTCACCAATCTCCATCAATCCTTCGCTCCAGATCGAACAAGGTTCAAAGCGCACTTGACCTTCTGGTTAGGTGGACACGAACAAGTAAAGAAACATCCCTCAACACCTGACAACCACCTCGTAGAAATAATCAAATCCTGAACCCCATTGAACACTAGGGGCTTCATATTGTCAAAGTCCTGGTACTGAAAGGCTCTCTCCATGCCAATCCCCGCATCAGCGATAACCGCGGTAGTTGTAGCAGCAGCGGCCTCAGAAAGTGCAGCGTATCGGTCATCAAAGAACTCCATCGCGGAGATATTGATAGACCCAAAAAAACTCCGGTATCTTCCCCCGGACATTAGAACAACCTCAACATGAATCATCTCCCTAACATGGTCCTCAGTCAACCCTTGCCTATCCTGACCACTCGCTCTGGCTCCTGATCCGGATCCTGACTCAAATCGCCTCGTAGCCACCATACTAAAAATACACCATAAAATATCATATGAGGCGCACAACATACCATATGAGCTATTCCAAACAACAAACCCTAAGGGTTGTAACTTCCCTGCTACCCGTACGGGTCATGTGCTTCCAGTAGTACGAGCCCATACTACCTTCCGCACCTACCCGTATTTGTCTCAGAAGATAATCACAACAACCTTAACAGCACACACTAGAATACACATACATCCTATTCCCACTTTCTAGAGAAAGGCTAGATATTCCTCAACTGGCCGGCTGACCCCATATAACTCATCCATGAAACTTTCACCAACCCTGCAGCACTTGAATCTTAGTTATGCACAACTATGATGCATACACTAAGCAACTACAATAGTGATGTCAATTCCATACATGAAAGAAACCTTAGGCTATCAGGCATTAATAATCAGACAATCCTATCATGCAGTTCTTGGAGATCCCTAGCCTATTACTAGCATGTTGTTCAATCATATACATAATAACAAATAACAATGTGGGTATATTGGGGTATACTTTCTTGCTCCGATTGATCATACACATCGCATCCTTCCTTGTTTACTTTTGAAAACAATTTTTCAATAAAAGTTGGTTTAAAATTTCTACAGTTCCCCAATTTGAGTCTGGATTCACACAAATGATCATCCAATTCACTCAAACCAAGGCTATGATACCAACTTGTAATCCTCAAAAATCACAAAAATTTAAATTTTCGAAAATCAACCATTCATCATCATTGTTTACAAAATGTTCATTGTTTTCAAAGTATTATCTCAAATCAGAGTTTTTCTCCAAGATCCAGTGACAAAACAGGAAGCTATCTACGATCATGCCTTCGCCTTCCCACGATCCTCGAAAGTACCTGAAACTACAAACTAAAACTGTAAGCCAAAGCTTAGTGAGTTTCCCCAAAGTACCACCACACAAACATACAACCAAACAGATATCGGGTCCACAACCGCCTGGTTTGATTACACCTGGCCCACAACCTTACGGCTGGAATACCCAATACATAACGGGTCCACCACCTTCGGGTTGGATTACCCCCGACCCATAACCTTCTAGTTGGAATGCCCTGGCCCACAACCCTACGGTTGGAATGCCCCGGTCTGTTGACTTACAACACAAAGCAATACATTCTCAACCCCCACCATACCATGTCGACATGCACATAAAAATAACATATATACAATAACAGATAATCATATAATCAATTAACAGACTAGCAGGTAGATCTACAGATCACTACTGTATAGTAACATCCTATATACCAGGATACATAACTAAAGGGGCCAGCATTGGTGCCTGTAACCCACAAGACCAGTGAAGAAACTCACCTCACAGTCTGACGAATAACTGAACAAGATACTGCTCCGAATACCGACTCTACAGGTCACATATTCAACAAATAGGGACCAAGGCTCAATTATAGCTCAAAATACCCAAAATACCCTTACGTCAAACTTAGTCAACCCATGTGAAAGTCAAAGTCAACAGGTCAAGAGTCCACTTGGTTCACTCAGCTAAGTATGTGAGGCGTACTCAACTCCTATGTTGGGAGAACTCTTGCCTTGACCGGAGTCAGGAGTTTGACTGCGTACATGCGATGTACGCTAGGGTACGCACGACGTACACCCAAAATATTATTTTCCCAACAACAGCTTAATTCATTAAGCTCTTACGTCCAAACTTCAGAACCAAGGCTAAAATACCACTAAGAGTCATAAAGTTTCCAACTTTATGACTTTGCCTGTCCATTAAGTGCTTAGTACACAAAATCCCAACATCTTAACGCCTTAAGACCTTCTAGAGCATGCATTGAGAAAAACTAAGCATCAAGACCACATTTTTATGACTCAAGACCCCTCATAAGGTCTGAAAGGACGACTTATTTGGCTAAGAACATGCCATGCTCAACAGTCATCATATTTGGGACCAAAAGTGCCCTAAATGAAGAAATGACTAGATGTACAAGGTAGAGCGATCAAGTTATGAACTTTTTACCTCATGGAGGTTGCTAGAAAGTGTTGGGTTATGAGCATTCTAACACTCCTAAGTGTACATGCAACCCTAAATACCTTGGATCTATGTTTTCTCTATTATACATACAATTATGAACATCCAAGGTATTATCCTAATCTAGCATACAAAATAGTAAATATAACAAGATAGAATACATACCTATTTGATGTAGAATGTCTTCATGAAGCTTGAGTGCCTAGTGCCCCAAGTGTGACACCTCAAATGGTTCACACAACACCAAATACACTTGGAATAACTTAAGAGAAACTTTAACACTCCTTGAAATCGTCTAGCCCTCACACTCACACATTAGTGCACGATTTCTTGAGCCATGGGATTCTTTTATATGGTGGCTATTAGGGTTACACCATGTAACTCATAACTTTACTCATTCCTTATGCTCCATAGATTTTAACCTCCATGGAGTATCCATGGGTCACCCCATGGACTTAGTCCAACATAAGGAATCTTGGATCACAAGCCCACATATATAAGAATGAATGATTTACACAATCAACCCATATATTTAATTAGTCTCCTTTTGATCACTTAATTAATTCCAATTTAATTCTTGATCAATACTAATTAAATAACCTTATTAATATATTAGAACTTATAATATATTAACCAACCTTAAGTGTTATTTCTCTCATTATAGTCTATCCAAATGCATGATGCCATGCAACCCAAACAGACCATGCCGGGTCGGGTCAAGTCTTACCAATTATAGTTATGGACTTAGACATTAATCCAACAGTCTCCCACTTGGATAAGTCTAAAACTATTATTGCGTATGACTTCAGGAACCGATCAGCAATCGTAGCTCTCAAAAGCTTCTGTCGAACTCTGACCTTGTCGATGAACTCTGACCTTTGTCAATGACTTGTCCATTAGATAAGGGATCATATATTCCTCCATTCTAGATATCATATGGACTGAGACATGGATTATCAATCATTCTCTCTGTCCATTTGTTGTTTCCCGATTTCCGATTCATGATGACTGACTGATTGAACAAATCAAATCAGTCCTGGCTTGGCCAAGCACTCACATGTATGATCTTTAAATCATCGAGGGCCCCACAGAAATCGCTTTTATCCCGAAGGTAAAAAGGAATGGATAAACTTCGACTCATATGGCTTGTTCTACTACTTGTTGAATCATACACAAAGGCACGTTTTATAACATCGAGTTACCAATGCGTTTTCGTGCAATCAATGTATAACCAACTCATAGTAACAGCTCATATCTCTAGGTTTGAAGAATATAAGATATTATCGTCTCATGATCACTCGTGATAAAATCCATGAAGTGATTCAAATGAGCGCGGGTTGAATCCACTACTAAGAACTTATGAGCACTCATGAGTGTTGTAGCACCACTTTGTCCATCAACTTGGACCTCTACAAACCAACCCATGACAGTCTTGATTCATATCTACTTCCAACATATGACCGACTGTGGATGGTTTGAATAACTTAATCATTCAGGAAGAGCGACTTAGTTATTCTGGAAGTCAAAACATGCAAAGTGAAACACAAGAATAAATGAATCAAATATGGTATCAAACCCTATGAATATAAATAAACACTTTTATTTATCACCATACTGATTACTCATTATTCATTGTTTCGGTTTTATCAACTTTATACTTGAATTTAAAACAATAGTTGTCCTATGCTCCAAGCATGTACACTATGTTTTCTAAACACTAGTCATGCCATACACCAAGTATGCATACTATGTTTGTCTATGATCTTTACTTTGTAAAATAGATCAATTGAACATCACTCCAATGATCCTCTTTTCACAGTCCCAAATCCTTACTACAAATGCAAGAATTCCAAATTCATGCCATTTACTGAAATATGTTAGATTCTAAACTTATATGCATTGATCCTCTTAATGATTATGCACGAAGTCAGAAAGACTTGACAACAATCATTACAGAGGATTCCAAAGGAGATCAGCTCCATGGAAACATCCTTCTTTCATTAAGTTTCCTAATCTTACACAGATTGAATAATTTGAAACATTTCCATATTCCATTTTGACTATCACTTCTGAACAAGAGTTGCCTCCTTACAGATTATGTCAATATGGTCCTTCCAGAATTAACATTATACTTCCAACTGTCCATGAGCAACCAATCTTTGGTAAACCTTAGATTGTCCTCGACAATTGCTTAATCATTTTAGTCATATCCAATTCTAGACCTTTTCCCTTCATAATGCCCCAGGCATTTGGAAAATTTTAGAAAGGATGAATATAGCACATGTAATCGATCCTATATCCGAAGCATATGGGACACGATTCATGATGTCTCACATAAAGACTAAACCAGTCTTTTGCTATAATATTTCCATTTCAATTTGCGAAGTTCTCAAAATTCAGATTATGAAAAGGGATGCCGTAATCATAATCGAATTTTAGAACGCAAATAATGGACCCATATATAGAATTTCCTTATGTTGAGCCATTCCAACATGAAATTCATATATATATCCTTGATTAAATACGATTAAAATCTCAATCTAAGCTTTTAGAATTGAAATGAAGTATAATTTCCTCTCCCTTAATTATAGCAAAACAACTTTTTCAACCCCTGCAACCTCACGAATTGAAACTTTTGTTTTCTATAATTAACATTGCTAACTTGCAACCTTTGTCATAATTATCATGCTCCCACTAACATGATGATTATTAGCATAACACTTATGCTCCCACTAGCTTTGACATGTACTCAGAAATCAGCTGACTTTCTTACCAAAGTTCAGATTTCTGATACTAGATTGTTTTGATAAAACTTTATCAAAATCATACACCTCTCTTAGATAGCTCACATGTGTGTCTAAACAATTTTAGAACTATGAAAAGGGATGCCGTAATCATAGTCTCAATTGTTTAGACCTTTGCCACTTCTCACAAGTCCATGTTAGTGTGCCGGTAAACCACACACGCTCCACTAACGACTTTGAGAATGCAAGTATCACAATTGCTATCTGCTTCAAATCTACTTAGTGAAAGTGTTTCCTCACCATCATTTTCATGAATCGGAGAGAAACCTTATGACACTTAGATTTAATAGTGTATGTGTTCTTATCCATGTGAATTTGTCAAAACCATAATCACAAGACAAGGTTAGTGACAAATCCAAACTCATATTGATTAAACTTGTGCAATCTTAAATTCTTGCCATTTGGCAGCTCAGGTGCCTGCCATTGCTTCCAAGTAGTTGTGCAACCAATTGAGAACTCTCAGAACTCCTATGCAAAGCCAACTTGAATAGGCACAAAAATTTCAACACGATAGGTTATAAACCTCAAGTCGTGTGCTAGTGAAGGACTTTAGGTTTTATTCTTGATTAAGTCTTGAAACTTTCAAGAGCTTTAAGACTCCCACTGTCCTCTTGACATATAAGACTCCCTTGTCAAATATTCAAGAGATAGTGCGGATTCTTTATCAAGACTAACACTTTACACAATTGGCCTAAGTTGGTCTCTGTTTTATCCAAAACATCACAACTTACCAATTTCAAATGTACAAGAGTAGATAACCTTTTACTCTTACATTTGACTAGTGTTAACAAACCCTCTTTAAGATATGTCACTCAAGTTACAATCTTGGAGTATGACTCTAAGAATTGTTTTGGAACGAAGTATGACTCATCTTTTTTGATTTAACCATTTCAACAATTCATGACTCCTCTTCTTAGTCATAAGAATGCACTAAGATGACTTTAGAGGACCAATTGTGATATGGTATCTTAACCATTAAGATGATCATAAACATGATACTAAAGTACTCTCCCATCTTTTCAGATTTGAGAAACTTTTATCTTTCTGCCATACTTTGATTCTTCTTATTCGTTCTGTATCACATTGAAACTTCTCCAATGCTACAGACTTATACTTAAACTTATAAGTATAACCATATTTACTGAACTTAAGTAAATCATGACGAATAGTCTTCTTGATCTTTTGTGGTGGACTTGACCAGTGCACAAGAATGTGTACTCGATCCCTTAGTCCTTTCCTTATTCACATAAGGAATTAGTCTTAATTTTCCAAGCTCAAAGTTCTCATTCATCATACTATACAACTTGCATGATTCTAAGTTTCGGTCCAATTGAACCTTGGGTGATGAGAATCTTTCCTTATTTGGTAATATTAGACACTACCACAACCGAAAGAATCAAATCCATTTTTCCAATATTGCTATCAATGGAATCTTATAAGCAACAACTTTTCACAAATGCCATTGTAAGGATACTTAAAATAAATAAAATCAAAACCTTTTTCTTTTATTATAAAACTTTGCGGAAAAACTTATCCTTACAATCCATATGAAAACCTTGTTGTTATCTATTCCTAAGCAATATAAATATCATAACTCTTAAGTAATAGCCCAAAATTCTGATAACCGAACCATGCGATTGAAATCCATCTTCGCGATCAGAATCAGCATGTACTTAATAGAGTTAGACAATGGACTTTACCTGAAGTAGAGCCAAACTTATTGACTTTAACATCCTTAGGTAAATTTGGCAGCTTCGTAACCAATGCCCCTTCCTTTGGCAATAGTTACCTATGGACCCTTGATAATGGGACTATCTCAGACTTCGCCTCTTTCTTTACCATTGGGTCAACCGAGTTGACTATGGCCGATCCCTTTCCATTGGGAAGAGAGAGCTTTACTGGATATCCAATGTCATCATTGTCAATGTCCATAGCTTTTTAGGAAGTTGATCTTAGCAAATAGATAAGATCATTAAGGGTCTTGTCTTAGTCTGTTTCATAGGATTCCCAAAAGAACTCACTATGTGACTTAGAAAGTAGTTGAGCCACCAACTTTCTCAAGACTTTGACACCCAACTCTCCCGGCTTGTCAATATGTGACTACATCTCCAAGATGTGATCACACCTAGACCTAGCCTTGCCAATAGGGCTTGAGTGACCTTAAACTTTTTAGGAACTTGTGGGTTAGGGAGAATAATTGGAGGAGGTGAAAGAACTATGATATCCATGGGACATCATCTTCATTTAGGAAAGCTTGTTTCAAGAGATTTGGGAAGCTCATAAATGTCTAGACCAGACATCTTTTTGGGAGATATTCAAGATAGTTGATTTAAAGTCCTTAATATGACACCCAATATGAAATATTAAGGCTAGGACCCAACAAACTATTTTATAACTTAGAAGAGGGATGCCGTAATCCAAGCTATAAAATATTTGAAGGTAGGTGAATGACGATTCACCAATTTCCACCATGAAAAACGAAATAATTTATTAGGTTTTAATTGGATTTGAAAGTCCTAGATCTTTGAGATTCATTGAACTGTTCAAAGGCATGTTTCAATCTCGAGTGTGCCCTTCAGGTTTTGTGACTGGGATGCCGAGGATCACAAAACAAAGTGTGAATAACCATGAAAATATACTTGGTACCCTTAATATTTACCCCTTAATCAGTGTGCCGGTTAACCACACACGCTCCACCGATACTATGATAAATATTAAGTTACCCTTTGCCTACCTTGTTAAGTCCAGGTTAGTGTGCCGGTTAACCACACACGCTCCACTAACGACTTAAGCAAAGTGCAAAGTGTAATTTCATGGGTTAGCACCAAATTCACATTTTCCTAAGTAACTAAGATTGGGTATTAATAAGAGTTTAGTTACTTAGTATTTATCATTAATACTTTTAATGAAAGGAGAATTATAGTCCTTGTCCTACCCGTTCGGCTAACGACCCTCCACCAGTCAAGGAAGCGGTGGGTGAGAGTGGACACCCATTAAACTGCCATTTTATAGGCAGTAATCTTATACCCCCCTTATAGATCGGCTTCGTGAATGAGGCCTACTAACGGTAAGACTGACTTTACTCTTATACATATATATATAAATATTATTAACTTATAATATTATAAAGTATAAGGGTTGAATTTTAACTTTTAAAATTCTAAGGGCTAACTTGGAATTAAAGTATTCATAAGTGAAAACTTTTTCAAATTCCAAAACTTGAGGGCAAGTTTTGAAACAATTCAAAACTAATTAATTCCAAAACTTGAGGGCTAATTTTTACTTTATTTTTAAAGTTATTTTTTAACAAGCTTAGTCTGTTACAGTCCGTTAAAAATTCATAACTCTCTCCTATGATATCCGTTCCCGACTGTCTTTATATTGACATATAGGTGTTGATGAGATCTTCAACTCTGGTTTAGATTGTTTTTCCTAACAATTGACCGATTTCAATTTCGGTTTCCGAGTCGTATACTGTTACGATGAAACTTCTAAAAATCATAACATACCCTCACGAAGTCAGATTTAGGCATTCTCTATATGTATGGAATCTTTGTCACATGTACTACAACTTTGGTTAAGATTATTTATCCTAAATAATCTTTTATCAAAAATTCATTTTATCGCTTATAATATCTTAAGCGTCTAGCCCGAATTTGCGGATGTTACACTTTCTCTCTAAATAAGATTTATTCTCTTAGGACTCGCTTTCTTAGTTTTTAGAGCGATAGTAACAAGGGTGTAGAGCACCAAATAGCCTGGTGAAATTGAGCTTTCGGTTTTGGAGATCTATCCGCGCAATTTCCCGGTTTTAGCTAAAACCTCTGTAAGTTAAGTTACACCCTTGTGCTTTCAGTGTAACTTATATTTATAGTCATAAGTAATTATTGTGAACCTATAAATAATATTAGCAGTAATTCCAAGTTATTATACTGATTGGTCTACTTATGGGGATGATGTCGAAGTTGGATTTAGTGAGGTGTTTAAAGTAAGATTTCCAAACAGTATACTTTGTATACCAAACGGACCCTACCTCCGATATGATCCTATATGGATATTCCTTACTTGATAGATCTTAATGTAGACATTAGAATTAATGAGGAATCTATACTATCATTAGTCGCTAGGAGTATTAGATTAAGACTTAGTATTCATTATACTAGGTCACGATAGTGGAAAAGATAAAGAACCAATGCGAAGTTCTGCCCAAATCCCGAGGCATCTGCTTTTATCAAGTGAGTGCATAGTCCCTTTAATGAAAATAATTTTAATACAAGTATTAATTGAGGATTAAATATATGTTAGATAGTTTATATGTGAGCTATATGCTTGTCTGGTTTATGTGTTAGAAATGTATTTGAGAATATAGAATATACGATATGCGAACCATATATGGTTCTATATATGTTAATGTATATACATATATATATATATATATATATATATATATATATTATCACATGATAACAATAATAAAAATATTATTAGAGAAAATAATAAAAGTATATTAATGCCTAAATACTCTATGTTAAATATACACGCTAGAATAGGATAAGGTTGTCTAAACAGAGTTGATATTGGGAGATTAGTACTTATGACCGTTAATGAGATAAGACTTATTCTAGATGCATAGCTCAATTAAGTTTGATATCGAGTAGTATCATTCATGATATGCATGAGTAAGTTAGGAACGAAGTTCTGTTCCTTGACACTTTCAGGTGTTGATGGTATGAAAATACGTACCGGAGTACAAATCATATTCCTTTTTGGCTGACCAGAAATGGTGGGTCCAGATCAGGCAATTGTAATGGTATGTATGGTCATCTCCTAGAGTAAGATGACAAAACTTGATCATTCTAGACGGTCTTGTGAATTACGTTGCTAGTGTGTGTTCAGAACCCATAGACGTAGATGAAATATGATACCATATTCATCAAATACTTTGATGACATGAGTGTCTTTATGACTTTCACCAACTAAGGAAGCCCATAGCGGTGAAGTCAAGCCCTTTCTTCTAAACGGTTTATCTTCCTGATAATCATGGACTAGGATCTGTTGGGATCAATTGGGGTGGTATGTTAGATATGAGGTTTTATAGATGTTGCGACGTCGTTCCGCTGGCGAGACTTCGGGCTGGTTAGGGTATCTCCGGACAGAACCTGTAGTGACAATCAAACACTACGTCAGACGTCTCCGGGAGAGGATCCCGGGAGGACGCTCCAACGATCTAGTCAACTATATGGGAGTGCGACTTTAGTGAATATGAGAGAGGGAGTAAAATTCATTATACCTATTAGGGTGTACCCGAGTCCCTTATATAGTTAGGGTTTTAGGTAGAGGGACCATAATAACGACATTTGACATACCGGGCTACTATTGGTCCATCTATCTACGTCTGACTCTTCCTCCGTCCTAATTGGAACAAAGGGAATAAGCGGTAGTGACCCATCTATAACGTACTGACGTCTCATTTTGTATGACAGCTCATGGCACTGCATGGGGAGCAATAGACTTTTCCCCGGATGACGCTGGCTGGCTGTCGAGGATAGCTGATCCTTCTGACTGTCTTTCTAAGGTCTCGCATCGGCGTTTATCTCTGTTGACTCGTAGGCTTAGCTGGGCAGTACCGTTCAAATGTTCCTTTTTTCATACGCTCGAGCGAGCAGCTGACTCACTAGATGAGATACAATAACGTTTAGTCATCCCACAACGGACCGTTATGAGGTACGTCATCAAGCCCCTAGTCTAGTAGTGATGTCGTAGCGCGAAAAAGTCGTCATTTTCTAGACTCATAGGTACACGTGTCACTTATTTATCTGTCGGAAAGTTATTAATTCTGCAAAGTGCTCTGCTTTTTGCCACAATATTTATCGATAAATACTCGCCTTTCTCTTTACATGTCTTCCTCTTTCCATCATTCATTTCTCTTCTTCCCTTATTCTGCGTTTTTTCAAAGAAAATGGCTCTCCCCATCAGCATGATTTCTTCTCACGGCGTTCTTCCGACCTCCGAATATGCTGAGGTTATCTGAGAGAAGTATGGCTTTCAGCCGGAGGATGGAGTGCTAATACCCTTGGACGAAGCCTCCTTTCTGGAACCCCTGTCGGGAAAGGTTTGCATCTTTTTCAGAACCTTCGATGCCGGCTATCAGCTTCCGACTACTAACTCTCTTGACAAAGCGCTTCGCAAAAATGGAGTTAATGTTTACGACCTTACCCAAAATGCTGTAAACAAAATTATCGCCTTCAAAATGCTCTGTCGGTCTCAGGGTTTTCTTCCAAGCGTCTTGGTGTTCAAGAATTTCTTTCGTTTTTCCATTGCCGGTGATAAATTTACCTTATATGCCCAGAAGAATGCTCATGTCCTCATTCCTGACGGGAAAAGTAACCCAAAAAATTGGCAAAATCATTGGTTTTGGGTGGACAGTTCTAGAGTCGGCGAACCCTATTGTCAAAGTGAAACAACTCCCGATAGCGCTCCCAAGCTACTTGGTCAAGATCAAGAAAATGTTCGTCTTCTAGAGAGCTTTACTGTTGCTCCTGAGGAGTTTCCTGAGCATATTCTCCCTGGAGCAGGAATGAGCACCGAGTGCGCGACGCCGTCAGGAGATGCCTGAGTTTTTTTTTTTCGTTAATGGAGGTAAGTTTTTTCGTTTCTTTCTTTTTGACTTTCCTATTTTTGTTCGCATTCCTTTCCCCTCCTTTTTTTATAAAAAAAGCGAGAGGCGATGTTTATCTTGCAGGGGAAAAGCAAATGTTGTCTTTCTCTGACGTGCTTGGGTGGAAATTCAAAAGAGACTTGCAATTTCGGTCGGTCGCTCTGCATGACAGACTTCCCCCTCCTAGCCGGAAACTTGCTCGAGGACCCACTACTTCCATTGTTTCGATGCCTTTGCACTCGACTCCTGCTGGTGAAACGCCTTCGTCTGGCAACCCGTCTGGCGTACCCCTCCCTGTACTCCCTCCTCCCATCCAGAGGGCTTGGAGCGCGTGGAATATAACAAGGAGAGGATTTTGGCGGGCGTGATGTCTCGTGTGACGAGAAAGAGAGGACTTTTGAGTATCACTGCTCTATCTGATGCTGCGAAAAGGAAAATTATTGATGACCGCTGCCGCCGACCCAAGTTTGCCACCAATTTCATTGCCACTTTACTGCCTTCTGGTGAAGAGGTGATAAGTATCATTGATGACGACACACACCATTGAATATGGTAACACTTGCAAAACTACTCTTGTAACCAGTTAGTGTCGATTTTAAGGGTTAAATTTAAAAAAAAAACATCATGGATGACTCTTTCGTTAGTAAGTTTAAAGTGTAAAGATGTTTTTGAAGATTTTTTATATATACTAAATTTATTTGAAAGAAACTTATATTTATTTATTAAAAAATTAAAAATAAAGATAATTTTTTTATTAATGATAATTTATATATCATTTTTGGAATTTTTTGTGATTCTCTTCAATAAATATCATTACTACAATCATAAAGATACCATCTATATCCTATATAACTTAAATGGACTTTGTTGATTTGTAAGAAATGCATTCCTATGCCAAATGCTATTTCATTGTTGAAGTTTTAGGTATTGGGTGTAAAACGTGTACCATAAAACTACAATTACCGAATTTCATTTCACAATCGAACGACACATAAGAAAATAAAGGTTTATCAAAGGTTGTTATTCGTAAATAGAGCTCCATTACGTCAACAAAAGTCGGTTTTATGTTCATTAATGCCTCATATTTGTTAAAAATTTCCATTTTAACATTTTCTTAGGTTTTGTACCCTTTTAGCTGGTCACCATCGTCATAAAAGTATTAAATATCATCACCACCACACTCTGTCATCACCACCACCATTTGCAACCAACATCACAATCTTCACCACAAAACACTGGTAGCCCCACCAACACCATCTTTGACCCACCTTTTTCATTCTTCATCTCCGACCCACCATTATCACCATCGTCCGCCTATTTTTCTTTCTCTTCACAACCTGGTAAAAAGCCTAAAATGACAAAACATACCTAAATGTGAGGCATTAATGAACACAAATTTGGACATAAGACATAACCACACATTTCATATAAATATGAGGGTTTTATGGCAATAACCCTATTATAAGAGCTACATAGGACATAACCACACATTTCATGTAAATATGAGGGTTTTATGACAATAACCCTATTATAAGAGCTACAATAGTTATAAAAACACATAATAAATACAATTAATATGAATTTTGTTGATTTGTAATAAGAAGGGTGTTTCTAGGCCACATGTATCATGAAGCTCTATTTAGGAATTGTATTTAGATGATATTTTTATGATTGTTGTAATGATGTTTATTAAAGAGAGACACAAAAAAAATCCTAAAATGATATATAAATTATCATTATTGTGCTTTTTAATAAAACGATATGAGTTTTTTTTTTAAGTGAGAGATGTAGATTATATCTTTATTTTATGTTTTTTAATAAATAAATATAAGATTTCTTCAAATAAATTTAGTATATATAAAAAAGAAAATCCATAAAAGTCCTTAAACTTTAACATTGTTAACGAAAAAGTCATCAATGATTTTTTTTTTCAATTTAACCCTTAAAACAGACACTGACCGGGTACAAGAGTTGTTTTTCAAGTGTTTACCGGTTTCAACGGTTAAATTACAAAATAATAATAATAATAATAATAATAATAAAATAAAATACAATAAATCAGGGGTGACTTTTTAGTCAGTGAGCTGCAATTATAGAGACTTTTTTTTTGCTACAGATTTCCCAAAATAATTATGTGATGAAGTTTTGTCCATTTTAAAAATTCAAGAGTTATCGGTTTAAAACAATAAGGGGCGTTTAGTTCACTGTTTTCGCTGGTCATTACAGGATTTGGAATCAGTAAATTCCTAATCCAAAACATTCATGCACAACCCCAATGACTACAATGTTATATAGGGTTCATCGTTTAAGAGTTATCAAAAATGGTAGGGGGATGGGAGTTACCGATCGCAGGAGTTCGTAAACATGTGGTTTACCGAAAATAAGAAATACGATAGATGGTTATCATCTGACAGACGGTTACCATCTGTGGGAGTGGGGGAGGGGTTGTTATCGATCATAGGATGTAAGGGGAGCTGATGGTTACCATTCATAAGGGAGGGGCGGTTTTGATCTTAGGAGGTGGGGTAAGGGCAGGGGTGGACACATAAATATCTAGCCTTAGTGGAACCAAAAAAATTCCGATCAAATATAATACATAGACCTACCAAACAAGTTCGTGTCGAGTCGATACAAGACAAACCCATGAAACCGCTCAAACTCTCATATGAACTAAAACCAAAAAAATATTTTACTAAAAAGATTAGTTTGAGCAATATTAAGCAAACCCAAACTTTAAACCAAGTATTTTAGGTCTGAGAAAGTTTTTACTTGAACTTACGAAAGACAACCTAAAAAAAAAATCACCGAGCAAGATGTCTTATTGTACTCTAAAGTTGATTTTTTATAGAAGGGAATTGACTCATATTTTTCATTCCACCATCAAAGTGAGATTAGATGAGATTTCTTCATCCCTTAAGTCTTTCAATTTCTACAATTTGCAACCTATTTCTTATGATTTTAATTTATTTAGGCTATTTTATTTACATGTTTGTACTAAAACTTGGTGCATTATATTTTGTTTGTTGTTGGATCAATACTAAATGCATATTTTTTTTAGTAGTTACACAATAATTAGTATATATATATATATATATATATATATATATATATATATATATATATATATATATATATATATATATATATATATATATATAGGCTAGGTTATTTTGTTTCTTACATTTATTGTGTGCTAGAATTCACCAATAGGAATTAAGTAAATTAAATAATTATTTAATTAAAAAAATATAGATATTAAATGATTTCCGTAAATATATGTATATTAAATGATATCCATAATTATAATAATCTTTTTATGGAAACTATTTAAATCCGTCATTAATGTCAGCAATAACATTTTTTTCAGAATGAATTCGCATCTAGGTTTTTATATATGAGTTCATATTTTGTTTCAGGATTCACTCACTTGAAATACAATAAAGTTGCATGGAATATGAAGAACGAGAGTGTATTCTACTAGAATACACTCTCATTCTGCTGGAATAAACTCTCATTCTTGTAGATATGAATTCATTATGAAAGAATATTTTTGTTGACATTAATGACGAATTTAATTCGTTTCCATAAAAATGAGTTTTATATATATATATATATATATATATATATATATATATATATATATATATATATATATATATGAGAAAAGTGAATATTCCCTTAAGGGTATATAAGCTTAGGTACCCAAATTTACCATACTACGTCATTTTGTATCATATATATATATATATATATATATATATATATATATACATTGTAATTGTCCAATATTCTTATAATTCAACTTCTAACTTGATTTACTTCCAAGATTTTTATAAATTTCACATTTATCTTCCTCTTACATAATTTTTATTTTCAACTATAATATATATAGCCTAGTAGGTGTTCGACAAAAAGATGTGATGTAAGAGGAAGATAATAGTGAAATTTTGAAAAATCTTGAAAGTAAATCAAGTTAGGGATTGATGATTAAGAACATTATAATGAATATATCAAACAAAACGACGTATTATGGTGAGTTTGAGTACCTAAGCTTTTATACCCTTAAGGATATATTCACTTTTCCATATATATATATATATATATATATATATATATATATATATATAGGAGTAGGATCAAATGAGAACAACTAAAATGTTGAGAATGCGATTTAGTTTGAGAACGCGAGAACAGATCTGGACCATCTAATTTTTAAAATGTGTGGCTATAATTAATTGTTATTTTTCTAATTATTAATACATTTAAATTTTAATTTTTAAATTAAAGAAAATTATAAAGGCTATTAAGGTAAATAAGCATTACCCTAATTTTGTAAACTCCTATAATTACTCTCTGCCTCTCTATGTTTTGACCTAATCCAGTAGAGCTTTAAATTGATGAAACAGAAGCGGCCTCCTTCAACTCGATCATCATCAGACCTCGCCGTGTGTAAATCGGTAGTCTTCTTCCCCAATTTTCCATAATAAACGAACACAACTCACTTCGATCGACTCAAAACTACTCGTGAAACACAACATGAGCTCTGAATCCAAAATGCAATTAACTCCGAGCAGACCTTCGTTCCGAGCACACAGTTACGAATGTCAGGCGATCAACATCTCATTTCGATTTTTAGCCGACAAGAACCCCGATTCCGAGTACAATTGAAACACCGACTGTGAGATGGTTCGCTCTGAGTCAATAATTTCAGTGCGAATGAAAGTCAATCCCCGAATATGAAGCTCCGATGACTCAGGCAAAACCTCGCATCCACTCCGGCGCAACAAGGCAACGACGACTAAGGTAAGTTTCGATTCCTTTGCCATTGTGTGAATGCGATGTCTTTGTTAATTTCTTGTCTGAAAATGATTTCATAGTTATGTAAAATCTGTTCTTTGCTGATTTCATACATAGTCGATGCATTTGTTGATTTCGAGTTTAGCAAGATGTACAATTTTGAGTCGAAATCAATTTTATGGTCGAACTCAATTTCGGGACTGGTAATTTTTATTAGGGTATACTCGTATTGGGTAAATAAGTTATGGATGCACTATAAAAGATAAAATTTCATTTTGTTAATTGTTCATGATTGGAACTATGTTTTTTAGATATAGAGAACAAGAGGTAAGCTTTGAGTTTCAATCATTAATGATTATAACATTTCATTTATTATTATAACATTTGTTGTAGGTTTTGGATGCTCTGTAGAAGAGAAAAGCATCAATTTCACCAACAGACAAATTTTGAAGAAATGGTAGCTTGATGTAAGTTTTGAGTTTCAATCATTAATAATTATAACATTTCATTAATGATTATAATATTTGTTGTAGGTTTTTGATGCTCTACAGAAGAGAAAAGCACCAATTTCACCAACACACTAGTTTTGAAGAAAAGGGAACTTGATGTTCAATTTTGTATTCTTGTATTCTGAATAGCTAATTATCATATTGTAATTTCTTTTATGTTTTGAGTTATTCATTCATGATTAAATGTATAGAATATGTATTTATACTATGTATTGTATTCATTTGTGATTACAACTATATGAGATTTATTTTAGAAATTGTTCTTATTCATTTACAATTACAAATATATTGATTTTTTTAATTTTATATTCTATTTTATTCAATTACGTATTCATTAAAAACTATAGTATTTTATATTTATGAATAAAAATGTGTGTTAATGTATGAATACATGGTTATTAATCATTAACTACAATATTAACAAAAAATTAATAAAAATTATTTTTGTCATATATTAATAAAAAACTATAATAAAAATCGGTTAATCTATTATTTTAAGTAACTATAATTAATATTGCTAAAATTTAGGAGATTAAGATTTGTTATAATTTAAATTAAATACGCAGTTACTAATATACCCTTCTAAAATGATTGGTCCAGAAGTGTTCTCGCGTTCTCAACCTTTTACGTGTTCTCATTTGATCCTTTCTCTCTCTCTCTCTCTGTATATATATATATATATATATATATATATATAAAGCTAGGTTCAAGTATTATAACTAATTATTGTGTGGATGTAGGAATCAATGTGAGACAATCATTTCAAAACCTAAATAAGGTAAATTTTTAATGTTGTCTATTAATTAATTTTAGTAATTAAATAAATATTTAATTAATCCCTTTATTTTAGGCAAGATAGTTTAAGAATGAATTAAATAAGGTAAATTTTTAATGTTATCTATTAATTAATTTTAGAAATTAAATCTATTTTTTCAATAATTGTATATTTAAAGATGTTATTTAGACTATTATTCTGTAAGAATAATTGTATATTTAAACGAAGATGTTATTTAGACTATTATTCTGTAAGAATATCTATTTTTTCAATAATTGTATATTTAAAGATGTTATTTAGACTATTTTTCAATAATTGTATATTTAAACGGAGGTGGTACTCAAGACCACCGGGTTGATTCAGCAGGTGCGCGACCGGTTGCGGGTCGCGCAGAGCCGTCAAAAGAGTTATGTTGATCGACGGCGATCAGATCTGGAGTTTCAGGTAGGGAATTTTGTTTTGATGAAGGTGTCACCCTGGAAGGGGATTATCAGGTTTCGTAAGAGAGGCAAGTTGGGGCTTCGATTTATAAGCACGTTCAGGATCATAGCCCGAGTGGACAAGGTAGCCTATCGTTTAGAGCTTCCAGAGGAGCTTAGTCAGATTCACAACACCTTCCACGTGTCTTAGCTTCGGAAGTGTGTTGCTGACGAGTCCGTTGTTATATCCTTGGACGATATTGATGGGATTTAGGTAAAACAAATAAACTAGAAAACAATTCCTAAGTTCACATGCAACCTACTTTGGATCTATGTTTTAACTATTGAACATATAACTTTGAATTGCAAAATAAGAACCCTAGAGGAGAGAGGCTAATTTCGAAATTAACAAACTAGGGTTTAGGAGTTACATACCTTTCAATTGTTATAGCAAACAATTGATAATCCTCTTGATCTTGATCTTGATCTTCTTGGAAGCTTAGCACCACAAATGTAATGCCTCTAATGGAATCACACCCAAGAACTAGCAAGAAGGAAACTTGGAGGAGAGAGGATGGAGAGAGTATGCAATTTCGGCCTTAGGGTTTCTTCCAAAGAAATCAGTGACCTCAAATGTGAGCCAGGGGGCTCCTTAAATAGCTGAGGGATGTAGGGTTTAGGGAAAACCCTAGTTATCCTTTGCTTAGGGCCTAAGCAAGATCCAAAGGCCTTATTTGGACCCCTTGGACGAAATCTCTAGGGTTTCCCCTATGGATTTCGTCCACCTCCTTCCAAGGAGGTTCTGGAACCTTCCACTCAACTATTAGTTAATTGCAAACTAGTCCCTGCACTTTATAATTAATTCTTTTAACCCCAAAATTAATTCTGATTAATTTCTGGCTAACTATTAATTAAACATAATGATTTCTAATTAATATATTAATCTTTTAACATATTAATAAATCATTTATATTAATTTATTAATCTTATAAATTAACATCTCTCCTTTCATAATTTCCTTGTCCAGTTGCTAGGTTGAGGGCAACCCAAAAGGACTGTGCTGCTATCAATTCAAGTACATACCAATTATAGTTATGGGCTTAGACACCTAATCCAACAGTCTCCCACTTGGATAAGTCTGTAACTATAATTGCTAGTATGCCTTCTAAATTTGACCAGCAAATTGTAGCTTCCAAAAAGCTGCTGCCGAACTCTGACCCAGTCAGTTACGTGTCCTAAGATAAGTGATCATATAATCCTTCGTTCTGCTAGATATCCCTAGACATAAGACATGAAATGTAATCAATCTCTTTGTCCAGAATCTATGTTTCCCGATTCCTGATTTGTGATGATGTAGGACTTCTAATTGAACACATCAATTTAGTCCTGGCTGGGCCCAACACATAAGTCAACACCAAATCATCGAGGGGCCCACAGATATCGCTTTTCCGCTTAGGGCAAAAGGAACGAATAAACGTTGACTCATATGCTTGTATCTTTTACTCATCAAATTATACATGACAATACGTTTTATAACACCAAGTTACTGATGCGTTTTCGTATCACCAATGCATGACCGACTTGTAAATTACAACTCATATATCTTCGTTTCAAGATTATAAGATATTATCGTCTCAGTATTACTCGTGATGAGTTCCATGAAGTGATACTGTGAGCGAGGGTTTATCCAATACTCAAATCTCAATTTCTGAGTACTCATGAACATTGCAGCAATTCTATTGCCATGCCTATCCTCAGACAATCTACAATCTAGTTCATGACAGTCTTAATTCACTACTTGCTTCCAAAAGTACGAGCGACTGTGGAGTTTGAATAATCTTATTATTCGGGAAGTAAAACATGCAAAATATGAAACACAATAATAAACAATCGACAAAGGCAGTAACCAAACTTATAAATAATACTTTATTATTTAATCACCAAAAGTCAATTACATTTACTTTGTTACAAGTTTCAGAACAAAACTAATCTAACTACTAAAACTAATATCATCTTTCAGTCATATGCTCCGAGCATGCTGAATATGCTTAGCCCTATTCAGACCCTTTGTGAGGGGATCTGCTGGGTTATCTTCAGATGACACCCTCTTTACTATAAGATGGCCTTCTTCTACTCTATGTCTGATGAAATGGTACTTTCTGTCGATATGTCTGGTTTTACCATGATCTCTCGGTTCCTTTGTCAAGGCAACCGCTCCTTCATTATCGCAGAACAGTTCCATAGGCTCCTGGATGGTTGGAACAACTCCGAGATCTCCGATGAAGTTCCTCAACCAAGCTGCTTCTTTCGATGCTTCACTCGCTGCTATGTACTCTGATTCACAAGTAGAATCAGCCACCGTATCTTGCTTGGAACTCTTCCAAGTAACTGCTCCTCCATTCAGTAAAAACACCCAGCCCGACTGAGAACGGAAGTTATCTCTATCCGTCTGAAAGTTGGCATCACTGTAACCATCTACTCTCAAAGTATCACTGCCACCAAGCACAAGGACCCAGTCCTTTGTCCTTCGCAAATACTTGAGTATATTCTTAACTGCTATCCAATGAGCTCTACCTGGGTTTCCCTGATAGCGACTGACCATGCTCAAAGCAAATGCCACATCAGGGCGAGTACATGTCATAGCGTACATGATCGATCCGACAGCGGAAGCATAAGGTACACGACTCATGTCATCTATTTCAACATCTGTACTCGGGCATTGAGTCTTACTCAATTTGGTATTGCTCTGGATAGGTAGCTCTCCCTTCTTGGAATTTTCCATACTAAACCTCTTTAGTACCTTATCCAAGTATGTGCTCTGACTAAGTCCAATTAGTCTCTTCTTTCTATCTCTCAATATTCTAATCCCAAGAATATAGGCAGCTTCTCCAAGGTCTTTCATGGCAAAACACTTTCCAAGCCAAGACTTAACTTCTTTCAAGGTTGGAACGTCGTTACCAATGAATAATATGTCATCGACATACAACACCAGAAAAGTTACTATACTCCCACTAGCCTTGATATACACACAGAACTCATCTTCACTTCTAGAGAAACCAAACTCTTTGACTTTCTCATGGAAGCAAAGATTCCAACTGTGAGATGCTTGTTTCAATCCATAAATGGATTTCTCAAGCTTGCACACTCTATTGGGGAACTTTGCATCAACAAAACCCTCTGGATGAATCATGTAAACATCTTCAGCCAACTTCCCATTAAGGAAAGCAGTTTTGACATCCATCTGCCAGATTTCATAATCATGAAAGGCAGCTATGGCGAGCAATATCCTAATAGATTTAATCTTAGCCACTGGCGAGAAGGTCTCATCATAGTCAACCCCTGGGGTTTGAGTGAAACCTTTTGCAACCAGTCGAGCCTTGAATGTGTGCACATTTCCATCCATGTCTGTCTTCTTCTTGAAGATCTATTTGCACCCAACTGTCTTACGACCTGGTGCACTATCAACCAAATTCCAAACTTGGTTTTCATACATGGACTTAATCTCGCTGTCCATTGCCTCTTTCCACTTGGAAGCCTCTGGGCCTGCCATTGCTTCCTTATAAGTGACTGGTTCATCTAAGTTTACAAGTGTTCTGTCACTTATGAATGTGTCACCATCTGAAGTAATATGAAAACCATACAACTCAGGTGGCACACTCACCCTAGTGGATCTTCTAAGAGGTAATGAGTTATCGATTGGTTCAACATGAACTGTTTCCTCTGGTTGAGTGCTAGTGTCATCTAAGGTTCCTTCATTGGCTGACTCTCGAATTTCTTCAAGGTCAATGGTGCTCCCACTGTCCTCTTTGAATATGAGCTCTCTCTCCAGAAAGACTCCTCTTCGTGCTACAAAGACCACGTTCTCCCTAGGCATGTAGAACAAATATCCAAAAGACTGCTTTGGGTAACCAATGAAAACACATTTCTCACTTCTAGCTGCTAGCTTGTCGTGAGTCTCTCGTCTTACGAAAGCTTCACAACCCCAGACTTTAATATGTGCCAACGAGGGAACTTTCCCCATCCACATTTCGTGAGGTGTTTTGGCAACCTTCTTTGTAGGGACAAGATTGAGGATGTGGGCGGCTGTCTCTAAGGCATACCCCCAGAAGTGAATAGGAAGCGAAGCCCGACTCATCATAGAACGAACCATGTCTAACAAGGTTCGATTACGCCTCTCAGCTACACCATTTAACTGTGGTGTCCTAGGAGGAGTCAATTGTGAGACTATCCCACATTCTTTCAGATAGTCGTTAAACTCGATACTAAGATACTCCCCGCCTCTATCAGATCTAAGTATCTTTATCTTTCTGCCCAATTGATTTTCGACTTCATGCTTAAACTCTTTGAACTTTTCAAAAGTTTTTGACTTATGCTTGATCAAGTAGATATATCCATATCTGCTATAATCGTCAGTGAAAGTCACATAGAATCGATTAGCATCTCTTGTAGTTGATCTGAAGGGCCCACACACATCTGTGTGTATGAGATCCAACAGACCTTCACCTCTTTCACAAGACCCTGTGAATGGTGATTTTGTCATCTTTCCCAAAAGACAAGATTCACACATATCATCTGATTTTAGGTCAAATGATTCCAACACTCCATCCTTTTGGAGTTGGGCTATGCGTTTCTTGTTAATGTGTCCAAGACGACAATGCCACAAGCATGCATTGTCTACACTATTAGACAAGTCAATATTAAGTACACTATTTCCTAAGCTATCAACACAAGTCACTGTTTCATACACACCATCACAAGGTAAAGCTTCAAACATAAAAACACCATTCTTATAAACAGAAATTGAACCATTCAAATCATTAAAAGAATATTTGAAACCTTGTCTGAACAATGCATGAAATGAAATAATGTTTCTCGTCATCTCAGACGAATAGCAACAATTTATTAAATCTAATCTAACATCATTGCTAAGCAGAAGCTGATAAACTCCGATCTTGGTCACTGGTGAAGACTTTCTGTTTCCCATGATCAAGTTTATCCTTCCTCGCTCTATCTCCTCACTTTCCTTTAGTCCCTGCAAATCAGAACAGATATGAAAACCACATCCTGTATCAAGGACCCATGAACGAGAAGATAATGAGTTATTAGCAGAAATAGTGTAAATACCTGCCGAAGATGGCTTCACTTTGCCATCCTTGATATCTTGCAGATATTGTGGGCAAGATCTCTTCCAATGCCCCTTTTGATTGCAGTAAAAGCAAACGGCCTCTTTTGGATCAGAAACATGGGGAGTGGAACCATTGGGCTTAACCTTTGGGCCATTACTAGACGACCCAGCTTGAGCCTTGCTCTTCCAGTTTTGCTTGGGAGGACCTTTCCTCTTTTTATCCTTTCCCTGTCCAATAGCCAATACAGGGGCACTTGTAGGCGTGGAGGGTATACTTTTACCCTTCATTCCTGCCTCAGCTGTCTGCAACAAGTTGTGCAATTGGGCCAAGGTCTGCTCAGTATTGTTCAAATGGTAAGTTAGAATAAACTGACCATAACAATCAGGTAGTGAGTTCAAGACCATGTCAATGGCCAATTCCTCATCAAAGTGAATGTTGAGCTTGACCAAACGCTCTATGTAGCGTTGCATTCTTTGCACATGTGACACAACCGATTCCCCTTCTTTCATCTTGCAAGCCATGAGTGACTTGACTACTTCAAACTTTTCTTGACGAGCTCGCTTATGGTACTTTTCCATAAGGTCCTTGTTCATCTTAAAAGGCCCGTAGTCCTCATAGTACCTCTGCAGTTCTGGGGACATGGTTGCCACCATGATGCACGCCACTTTGGTAGCATCGTCGTAATGTTTCTTGTAGGCAGCAAGATCTTCAGGAGTAGCTTCAGACTCATCAAGCTCTTTGAGCTCCTTTTCAAGAACATATTCTTTGTTCTCAAAACGAAGAGCCATCTTGATGTTGCGCATCCAATCGTTATAGTTTGAGCCATCCATAACGACTTTGGAGCAGATATTGAGCAAAGAGAAGTTCTGGTTGGAGGAGGATGAAGCAGAAGTGTTTCCAGGAGTAGACATCTGAAAAGAAAGAAAGTTTTAGTTAGATTTCACGATACCTCAATATAATAACCCAAAGATAAAATATCAAGGTTAGGATCCAACTATGAAGATTCACAACTTAGAAATGGGATGCCGAGATCCAAGTGTAAATTTCATAAAGGTAGGTGAATGACGATTCACCAATTCCACCATTAGACGAAACAAACGAAGTGAAATTCCTAATTCTTTTGAGATACATTGAAACTATTCAATGACATGTTTTAATCTCAGATTATGCTCTTCTATTTGTGACTGGGATGCCGAGGATCACAAACAAGATGTGAATAACCATGCAAATGTGCTTGGTAACCTCATTGTCTTTATCATTAACTATTGATGTGCTGGTAAACCACACACGCTCCATCAAAATGACAACTATGAGATACCCATTACTACTCTTTATTAGTGCCCTTTAGTGTGCTGGTTAACCACACACGCTCCACTAACGACCAATAAAGCATAATGTGCAATTTCATGGATTAGCATACTTTTCACATTTTTCCTAAAGTAACTAGAGTTGGGATTTTAAAAATAATGTTTTAGTACTTTCTTTAATGTCATTATACTTTTAATGAGAAGTAGTTGTCCTATCAAATCCGTTCTGCTAACGACCCTCCACTAATCAAGGAAGCGGTGGGTGAGAGTGGACACCCATTCAACTACCATTTTATAGGCAGTTTCCTTATACCCCCCTTATAGATTAGCTTCGTGAATGAGGCATACTAGCGATTTGACTGACCATATTCTTATACATATATAATATTAAACTTTTAATCATAATACATATATAGGGTGTGTTTTAAAACATTTTAAAACTTCAAGGGTTTATATAAATTTCGAAATTCAAACTATTAAATTTAAATTTAAATAAACCAATTAACTAGATTTAATATTTATCTTTTAATTAACTATTAATCAAATTATTAAATCTTGTAAGGATTATCTAACTAAATTAATCAATTAATTTAATCCTAATCCTTATCCCTCTAAATTTCGAAAAATAGGGTAAAGATAATTATCCAATTAATCTAATTAAGTAACAATTATCCAAAACAAGAAACCCTAAAACTTCTAGCAATTTCGAAATTTACAAGGGAGGAGGCTAGGGTTTTCAAAACCCTAACCCTAATTTCGATTAGGGTTCTTTGGAGGCTAGGGTTTTCGAAAAAACCCTTTTATCCAAAACCCTAGAAATCGAAAATTTGGCCTTTAGGGTTTAATAGCTATAAACCCTAATTTGCAATTCAACAATTATAGCAATTCAATTTAAAACAAACAATGACTCTGATACCACTGATGGGATTTAGGTAAAACAAATAAACTAGAAAACAATTCCTAAGTTCACATGCAACCTACTTTGGATCTATGTTTTAACTATTGAACATATAACTTTGAATTGCAAAACAAGAACCCTAGAGGAGAGAGGCTAATTTCGAAATTAACAAACTAGGGTTTAGGAGTTACATACCTTTCAATTGTTATAGCAAACAATTGATAATCCTCTTGATCTTGATCTTGATCTTCTTGGAAGCTTAGCACCACAAATGTAATGCCTCTAATGGAATCACACCCAAGAACTAGCAAGAAGGAAACTTGGAGGAGAGAGGATGGAGAGAGTATGCAATTTCGGCCTTAGGGTTTCTTCCAAAGAAATCAGTGACCTCAAATGTGAGCCAGGAGGCTCCTTAAATAGCTGAGGGATCTAGGGTTTAGGGAAAACCTTAGTTATCCTTTGCTTAGAGCCTAAGCAAGATCCAAAGGCCTTATTTGGACCCCTTGGACGAAATCTCTAGGGTTTCCCCTATGGATTTCGTCCACCTCCTTCCAAGGAGGTTCTGGAACCTTCCACTAAACTATTAGTTAATTGCAAACTAGTCCCTGCACTTTATAATTAATTCTTTTAACCCCAAAATTAATTCTGATTAATTTCTGGCTAACTATTAATTAAACATAATGATTTCTAATTAATATATTAATCTTTTAACATATTAATAAATCATTTATAATAATTTATTAATCTTATAAATTAACATCTCTCCTTTCATAATTTCCTTGTCCAGTTGCTAGGTTGAGGGCAACCCAAAAGGACTGCGCTGCTATCAATTCAAGTACATACCAATTATAGTTATGGGCTTAGACACCTAATCCAACAGATATTCGGGTGGATGGGGGCCTGAATTATGTCGAGAGGCCGTTTGCCATTTTAGACAGGAAGACGAAGGGACTTCAGAACAAGGAAGTGAAGTTGGTAAAAGTGCAATGGCAGCACCGAAGGGGCTCCGAATGGACTTGGGAGCCAGAAGAGGAGATGCGGGAGCATTACCCCGAACTGTTTTCAGCTGCAGACTTCGAGGACGAAGTCTAGTTCAAGTGGGGGAGAGTTGTAACATCCAAAATTCTGGTATGTCCTGAAACCATAAGAAATGATAATTTTTGCATAATTGGTCCCTTAAGTACGCTGGGCGTACTTAAGTGTACGCTTAGCGTACTGCATGGAAGTGGTCGCGGAGGAATCATACGTACGCCGGGCGTACCTTGAGTTACGCGGGACGTACGCGCCAGGGACGCAAAACCCTAATTTTCCGGACTTGAGGCCTATTTAAACAACTTTAAGTCCCTTGGACTAAACCCTAGAGAGCCTCCACAGCCTTACAACGTCCATATACTCCTGGAAACCTTGCGAGATCATTCTTAGGCCTTAAAGAGTGCATTTGTGGCCTTTTTTTGTGTATTTCAAGAAGAAGGGGTGGTCAAGCAAGCTTGGATCAAGTGGGTGCTTCAAGATCCTGCACCAAAAGCATCTTGCAAAGCTTCTGTAGGTAAAAATCTTGCATCTTTCCTTTCTAATCTTTAGATCTAGCTAGGGTTTTGGTGGTTTGTCCCTTTTATGAACTTTGGACCTCTTTTGTTGAGTTAAGCCTTCCCTTTTGATATGAAAGTCAGATCTGAGGTCCCCTAGTCATTTAGAAGTATAAAAATGGAAGCTTGATGAGAGATTTGACCTCATGCTTGGGTAAAAGACCCTGGAAAGGTCTTAATGGAGTGGTTGGGTGTGTATGAGACATGCAAGGGCATAAAGTTTCCAACTTTATGCCTTAGGACATCTTTTCAAACTTAGATCTAGCTTTTGGACGTGAGGGATTCGAGCATTAAGCACTTAATGGGAAAAATGCTTAATACGGTTGTATGCTGGGCGTAACTGTCTGTACGCAGCGCGTAGTCGCTAGACCTTCAATACGCTGCGCGTACCAGGGAGGTACGCTGGACATACACAGCTCAGTTGGGCCCTAAGCTGTTTTGGGCCTTTAGGCCTCATTTGGCTGTTGAGCTTGATTGGATTCTGTAATATTGAGGCCTTTTCATCTGTTTGGGCCCAGGACTTATTGGTTGGGCCTTATTGGGCCAAGGGGCCCATTAAGGATATTGGACTTGGATTTTGGGGCCCATTTGCAAGAAAAGGGTAATTGGGCCTTGGGGGTAGAGTTTGAAGGTTGGGCATTTCCTTAGGTAATTTAAGGTCTTATCATTGATTATATATTAATGTTATTATTCAGCTTGGGAGGTTGCGGATTATTGGGAGGGCAGTATTTGTATTCATCGGACGGAGGTGAGTCTTCTCACCATACCTATGGGTCTACGACACCAAGGCCGGCCCATTATGTGATCATGTTATGTGTGTGTTATTCATTTATGAATTGATATGTTATGTGATATTATGTTGGTATGGAAGACCCCGGGGGGAGCCCGTGACATTGGATATAAAACCATGTGGGGTAGCCCATGGCAATCCTAGGTAAAGACCATGTGGGGTAGCCCATGACATTGGATGTAAGGCCATGTGGGGTAGCCCATGGCGGTCCTAGGTAAAGACCATGTGGGGTAGCCTATGACATTTTTGCTGAATCATATTGCATAGTTTCTGTGACATGTTTATAGTTTATTTAGCTATCAGGATATGTGTATGTGAATGTGTGTGGTATGCTCTGGGAAACTCACTAAGCATTTCGCTTACAGGTTGTTGATTTGTTTCAGGTACTTCTGAGCCTAAGGACAAGGACAAGGCGTGATGACGTGACGTGCACTCTATCTCTCTTTTTGGTGTGTTTGGGACCCTCTGATGTTTTAAAAAGGAAAAACAATGATGTAATGAATGTTGATTTGAAAACAAATGTTTTGGGATTTTATGGTTTATGAGATTGGTTTTGGTTAACTAAAAATGAAAATTTTCTTGGTAAAATTGGGTCGTTATATATATATATATATATATATATATATATATATATATATATATATATATATATATATATAACCCATTTGAGACGAAGTCGAGTAGTGAAGACCCTCCGGGACATTATACAAGCCCGTCATTGGGTAAGGGTGGTTATCGATCATGATAGGTGGAGGAAGGGAGATAACATGGGTTCAATAATGATGCAACTGTGGTTGAAACCGCAAATAAAAGTTACAATAAACAAAAATATCGAAAATAAGAGCCAAAGGAATAGGGTGGTTATCGATAATAGGAAGTTGTATGGGGTAGGGGGTAGTTTACCGAAAACGGAAGGTGTAAAAATGGGTGCACATTTTGGTGTGATATATGTAATATTCAGTTGAAATTATTGAATATTTATTTATAAAAGCATTTTTGATATTTCTTGTGGTACATTAAAAACAAGTATTAAACTTCACACAATGTGTAATGATATATTTGATAAAGATATATGACATTTAATTGCTGCACAACTTTATATCTACAAGACTATTACCTGGACGCAACTAGATAATACACTCTCCCTTGCAGAAACCAGAACAAAAACCCGCTTGTTCCTTCAACCGCGTTTTAAGCGCGTGTAGTCCACGCCTCAGCTTTTAGGGTTCCCATTTCCCTCTATATTTAATATTCCAATCACTTGCACCCTCTGCCTCCATCTCTCCCGCCCTTCCCTCCCTCCCATGTTCTATTTCTAATAAACGGCGGGGTCCACAGGTAAAAAGGCAGGCAAGCACGACGGACAGATTGAAGGCTATAATTATCCTTCAACAAGAAGCAACCCCCAATTTCCCATTAAGCATTTCGTGTTAAATCAGCTACTTGTTTACTTGTTTAACTACTGAAGAACCTTCAATGGATCAAGAGATGGATGATGTCATGTTTTGGCTGCCGACGGAGTTCCTGAACGACGACGACGTGCTTGTGGACTTCAAGTCCGGAAGAAACAAAGGTACGTCAACTATGTATGGGCCAGACTCCGATCTCAGTTCTCCGGTGGAGTCTGTAATGGGTTCAACGGAGACCGAGAGTGACGAAGAAGATTATCTCAACGAACTGTCTCGAAAGCTGGCTCAGTCCACTCTTGAAGATAATTACTGGAAAACGGAAAACAGTTCCGGTCTGGAAAGTCACCACTCGAAGGTTTTATTTTTTTTCTCAGTTTTTTCTTTTGATAATTTCTCCCCCTTTCACCATGATTCCTGAATGAGGTTTTATGTCTCAATTAAATTAGTCAACAAGTGTTATGTCGGGGTCGCCCCAATCTACGTTGTGCGGCTGTAAGCAGACGACGAGCAGTCGGAGTACTAATTGTCTTTCACCGGCGCCGCCGGTGACTCACACCGAAACCGCCTGGGATCTTCTGTACGCAGCTGCTGGTGAAGTTGCGAGGCTCAGGATGGTGGATTCTAACAGAAATCACATAGCTCCACAAGCACCTCGAAGAATTCCAAGCCCTAATTTCCAACTTCAACAATTTCAAGCTGCTCAAGTAAAAACCTAATTTAGCTCTCATCCAAAATTTCCAATTTCATTCTATATATCTAGTTAACATGTAGAATTTTCAGCAGTTGAAACAGCAGCAACATCAACATCAACAACAGCAGTATCAGCAATTTATACCACCAACCAGGGGTAGGACGTCTGGAGGAAACATGAAACCGGCGGCGCTGCCGTTATCTGCTTGGCCTACTCTGCAACAATCTCAGCAACAGCCACCACCGGGATCGGGTATGAGGGCTGTCTTTCTTGGAAACCCAACCACCAAACGAGAATGTACTGGCACTGGGGTTTTCTTGCCTCGCCAAATCGGAGCTCCGGCCGAGCCCCCAAAGAAACGAGGTCTGTTATCTCTCCCCTTTCTCTAATAATTTGGATTTTAGTTGATTTTTCATCGACCATTCTGATTCTGTTTTGGCCCCTTTTGTATTCCCAATACTTTTCCCAAAAATGGCAAATTATATTACACGACAATTAACTTATATTGTAGCAATTAGCATGATTGCGACTGCCAATTGATCTGATTTTGTGTATCTGCAGCAGGGTGTTCCACTGTTTTACTTCCAGAGAGAGTTTTACATGCTCTGAATCTGAATCTTGAAGCTCAAAACGGATCCAATGGCGGACGACCTTGTTATGATTACGGTAAGATTAGAATTGGGTATTGAACTTTTCAAATTATAATGAATCGGGGAAAGTACAAGTTTTGAAATTTAATGTTTGCAGATGCAGAAATGAGGCACCGGAGGAGCGTGTTAATGGCGGAGCAGAGGCGGAGACAGGTTGAGAAGGATCTGAGGCTACCGCATGAGTGGACGTATTGATGGTGGAATTAGGGGAGTAGGGGTAGAAGAGAAGAGAGAATAAAAGGTTGAAGTAGAAAGATGGCAACAAGGAACAAAATCCTCTGGTTTTGGTATGAGATTTTTGTTTTGGGGTGGAGTGAAGAAAGAAATAAAGGTTTTTTTGGTGATTATATTATATACTATTATATGTTATATATTATATATTATTATTATTATTATTATTAATTGATTGATAGGAGTTGACATTCTGCTTTTGGGTTTGAAAACTGGTCCATAGGATGTTGGATAGGTAGGGTAGTGGTTCTTTAAAAGCTTGTAGGAATCAAAATTCCAGCCCCACATGGGTGGGGAGATACTTATCAATAATGGCAGGATCTCTTGTTATATTGTGAGTATTTCTCAAAATTTTCTTCTTTTTGTATACATTGCTGAATTTGCACAACTTATATTGCTGTCCAATTTGTACTAAAAAGCTTATTGAGAATCTGTCACAAGTTGTCTTTCAATTTTTGCATTACGCAATAGCGGCATAGTCAATTGATTGTACTTTTAACATGTCAATGTTAAAGCTTTAAATAAGGCAAACAAGCTTTGAGCAAGTTTAACGAGCGGACTACAGAACTGCGGTTTGTTTACGCTTGCATTACAAATGATTTGAGCCAAGTGTGAGTCTGTTCAATTATTCACGAGCCAACCTTGAGTTTTGTCTATAAGGCTTGAAACAATTGGGGTTGGTGTTCAAAGCCCTAACAATTTAAATGAGCCGACCTTAGAGTGTCCTTAAAACATATTTGAAAAATAATTTCTTTAGTTTCCTAGAATACGGTTGCATCTTTTGTAAATAATAAGAATTTGAAAAATATTTTTGTATCTCTTTAACTAGTCTCTAAACTCAGAGTATAAAATTGCAACTAATTTCACAAAACTATTCTGATGATTTTTTTTTGTACTCGTCATGTTGGGAGTTATAGGAAATTGGATGACACATGACTAAACACTAGGAATAACCATATCAAAACTTTTATTCACTATAAGGCCATTTGGACTGCATATTACGAGCATGGCTCGTGATTGATGTGGGATGTGAACACCACTACGGTAAGGATGTCTGGTATAATTTTTTTTTTTTACGCGTGAGAAACTACGTGGAGGAGGGTTTTCACCGGTGAACATCTCTCCAAAATCCATCCATTATCTTGTGGAGTGGAGGTTTCCACTGGTCTTTACGGATCATTTCTCTTCTTTACTAGTGAACACCATTTCCACAACCTAGTGAAATGGTTAGATGATGACGTAGCTTGCTCTTCACTACATTTTCACAGGTGAGGACATTGGATAACCTAATGTAATGAAATATGGAAGCATCACATTGTGGTGAAATGTGGTCACCACCACAATTGACCATATGCAATCATATATTTTCTCTCTATCTTTCTCTATCTCTCTACATTTAACTAATTAAAAAAATATTTTTTTATTCAAATAATCAAAAAATAAGCGGGATATAGTGATGTATAGTGGTGGATATACCAACTTAATATGGTTTTGTGTGGTGATGAGACCCATTATATTTGTGGTTATTGGTGATCACTCCGAAAGACCTAAGTTGAGTATACTTGATGTCTTTAAAAGGATTTGTAGTCAGATGTCTTTGAATGGTTCTACCTCTAGTGTAAATGATGAATATATTTATAATGGAGTTGTCATCGTTATTTTTGTCGTTATAACCATAAACTTTTGTCTTGTTCTCCAAGAGCTTTTAGGCGGTTATTCCTGTCGAAGCAACCATACTTCTTTATTACATAAGTGGCCTTTTAGAATCATTGTGCACCCTCTTTGTTACAAGCATAGCTTATGAAAATCCAAGAACCGCCTAACTAGAGGTGGTTTGGATGAAATATGGTTGGGTTGCAACTTAACAAGGATACCGACCCCCAATATTAACCGTAAGATAAAGATTAACTCGAACTCTAAACTAAAGCATACGAAAAGAAACTCTAATATAACACGACCAAGGCTACTCTAATATAACACGACCAAGGCTGGAATCAAGTCTATCTCATAATGTCAAGCCACTAAAAGACAAAAGACAAACCGTAAGCGTGATGTCCCCTTTTCTCTCAAATAAATCCCAACGCTTTAAAAAGTTGACTCCGTCCAACTACATTGGCAAAAGTTGACCCAAGAATAACTTTCGTATGGATAACAGATCATAGATGGTAGTTCCTTCGCTTGTCCCCTATAATTGTGACTCTCAGGCCATGCATAAGGTATGCGACAATACTCCTACATTCTTCACTTACATACATCCTACCAAATACCCTCAATAACTTAAGAATCTAAGTGTATTATTGAGGAACTCTTCCTGAAATAATCTTCCCAAAATATTGCTAACCTTTCATTTAGACGAGTTGGAGTTATTTTTCAACGGGTCAAAGACGAGAGCTTTAAGATTGGTAGTACAATCCAAGGAATCAAGGATATCCCCAAGAGACTGGATCTACCATTATTGGCACCATCTGTGAGGACTCAAAATAAAATGTCGTATCCTCAACAAGTGACGACGAATAATCACGAAGACAACCCCCTCCCACATAGTAGTCTACAAACGTACCTGTTTGATGGTTTCGTTTGGCTCGACACCGATACGAATAATACCAACACTAGTACACTACCATCACAGGATTTGCGAGTATCAAAATTCACCTTTTTACTCGAGGTGGGAAATGTCCCTATTGATCCGTTGGGTATATGATACAAAACAATTAAATAACCATGCATATTGACACATTAAAGTTTTAAAGCCTCTAAAGCTTGACCCAATTAAAACATACTACGATCAACCTAAAATCACAACCATATGGTGAAAGGATTCCATATCTCAATATGTAGGGATCCTTTGATGTAAGAGACAATCATTTGGAGTATTTGGTGTTTTGGATCTGAAATAGGAATGAGTTTTGGTGTTATGCATGGAATCTTGGTCATTAACCCTTGTTTTGACATAATAGGAGTTCAAGACATGCATTGGACATCCATGCCTACAAAGCAAGAATTTTTATGTTTGTAATGGTGCTAGGAACCCTTCTGGAATTGTTGGACAAGAGACTTTCAAGATTAAGTGCTTAATGATTTAAGCCATGTTATATTTTTGCCCCTTTTGGACCAAGGAGTTGAGATCTTGATCTCTTGGAGAGTCTTAAGGGATAAAGTTAGAAACTTTATCCATTTGGACCATAGAATGGACCAGATCTGAGCTTTGGAGCGCTTAAAATCGAAGAAAACAACTTAACCCATTAAGTTGTTAGAAACCCAGTGCCTACGACGTGGCCTTGACTTGCCACAACGTGGCGACTGGGAAATGCCCGTATGTTTCATCATTTTGCTGCCACGACATGACGACCAACTGAAGGTTGACCTTTGACCTTTGACTTTCGACTATTGACTTTGACCAAGTTTGACTTTAGGTCAAATGGGGTAATTTGGGTAGGAGATTGAGGCTTGGTCCCTGTTTGATGTTTAGGTGATCTGTAGAGCCGATATTTGGAGCAGTGATCAGTTCAACTATCTCCTAGACTTTGAGGTGAGTTTTCTTCACTATACTCGTGGGTTGAAGGCACCAATTGAAACATCCCAAAAATACAAGCCAAAAATTTCGTTTTGAAACCATTTAACAAACATAATGTTATCACCATAAGCTAAAATCCTCCAGCAAGTATCTCAAAATCTCATAAAATCTTACGAACATATAACTGTCTCATATAAAATATCAGAGTAAACTCCCAGGCTAATAAACTGTGGTGTGTGCCATGCCATCAACTCGAGCCCTTCCCTTTGCTAGCTGAAGTACCTGAAACCAAAACTGAAACTGTAAGCACGAAGCTTAGTGAGCTCCCCCAAACTACCACATACCATACAAAGCACATATAACAAACAACATAACTCTAGGACTACTCCCAACTGCATCGGGACGAATCCCGACATCGACTTACCCGACATCGGACTCCTGTTTGGCATCGGGCTCACCCCGACATCCGACCGCATCGGGCATCGGGCTCACCCCGGCATCGGGCTTGCCCCGGCATCGGGCTTACCCCGACACATACACATCATAACATATATCATAAACACATAACATAATCACATGATCTGCATCGGGCTTGCCCCGACATCGGGCCGAAGCCCGGAACAATTAGCATATAACACATAAACTAGCATACATCGGGCTTGCCCCGAATTACATAATACATGGCATAATAACTAACATACATCGGGCTTACCCCGGAACACGTAACGCATAACACATATACATGCATGAATCACAAAGACATCAAGCATACTTAATTACTTCTCGGGACTGCCCCGACATCGGACCGAAGTCCGAAAATATATAAACTGCATCGGGCTCACCCCGACATACTCTACTACTTAAACGGGCCGAAATTGTGGCCGTAGACCCGTTACTACTGGAAGGATACTCACCTTGAATGACTGACTGCTGAAAAACTGGGTGAGGAATCTCCGTCTGCTGTTCCGACGACTCTCCGGCTACAAATTCCCATAAAGATACTAAGTTAAAAACTGATAACTACTCTTAGGGTAAAATGACCATTTTACCCCTGGCTAAAGTCAACATCCTGGTCAACGTCAACACCTAGTTGACCTGACTCGCCGAGTTGGTTCATCAACTCGTCGAGTCCCTATTCTTCCTTCTGTTCCCAACCCCGACTCTACTCGTCGAGTCTAGCAAGAACTCGACGAGTTCCCCTTCAAACATAACATCAGGTCTATCTTCATATGGCTCGCTGAGTTCGTCCTTGAACTCGTCGAGTCCATCTTCATCATATAAGTGTGACAAGTCTGTGACTCGCCGAGTTGTATGAACAACTCGTCGAGTCCGTCTTCATAGGTTGGGAGATTGCCTTGGACTCGCCGAGTGTGTTCATCCACTCGCCAAGTCCCATGGTTTCCAGGTCCATAACTATGTCTATTTCGTTGAGTCCTTCTTCTGGACTCGTCTAGATCCCTTCTAAACTTAACTGGATCCCTTCAAATCAGGAAAGGTTGGGGAGACCAACCCCTAACTCGTCGAGTCCCATGAGAGACTCGTCGAGTCGACTTATGTCCAAGTCCATAACTCGATTTCTGTTGTGCAAAACTCACCCAAAAGGTAGATCTGGGCTCCTAATGCCGATATAACATGTAAAGTCATGAACTTTACGTCCATGCATGGGTCCTTAAGCTCAAAAGACCCAAAAATGAGGTCTACAAGATGCATGGGGGTTCTAATGGTCATAATGTTGCACCTTTATGCCATGTAACCCTTCCTAGGACCTAGATCTGAGATATGAACCGCTTGGGACGTCCCAACTCCAAGGACCAAGGTTTTTGAGCCAAAACCTTCTTAATATGGGGGCAAATAGATCTAAGAGAATGAAGATCAAGTTGGAAGCTTGATTACCAGAAAAGATGGCAAATGGGGTGTAGTTCCTGGATCTACTCCTTCTCCCTTGAGTCCTCTGTTTTCCACTTCTTCCACTAGCTTCAAGACACACCAAATAACACTCAAAATAACCAAGAAATCTCAAGTTCACTTATGGAGGATTAGGGTTTCGGGATTTATGCTCTGGAGGTGATGGGGGATGCAATAGAGGCCCATAATGTTGCTTAAATAGGGTGCAAACCCTAAATATTAGGGTTTCACTCAACAACTCCTACTCGCCGAGTCAGTCCTCCGACTCGTCGAGTAGGTCACTTAATTCCCCGACCCGGAGTCGATCCTACTCGACGAGTTGGGCTTCCAACTCGCCGAGTCAGAGAGTAAAATATGAAATTTAGCTTGAATTTAAATGCGTACCTGAGGCCGGGTGTTACAAATCTCCTCCACTTGTCTTAGACTTCATCCTCGAAGTCTGCTGTCTCTGAAAACAACTCTGGGTAGTGCCCCCTCATTTCCTCCTCGGTCTCCCATGTCCACTCTGAACCTTTCCGGTGCTACCACTGCACCTTCACTAACTCTACCCTCTTGTTCCTCAGCTCCTTCGTCTTGCGATCTAAAATGCCACGGGTCTCTCGATGTAGTTCAGGCTATCGTCAACCTGAATGTCCTCCAGGGGTACCACTGCTAAATCATCCACTAAGCACTTCCGCAACTGAGAAACATGGAACGTGCTGTGGATCTCGCTGAGCTCTGCTGGGAGATCTAACCGATAGGCAACCCGACCCACCCGGGCCAAAACCCTAAATGGACCAATGAACCTGGGGCCTAGCTTGCCCCGCTTCTGAAACCTGATAACACCCTTCTAGGGTGACACTTTCAGGAGGACCATATCGCCCACCTAAAACTCCAAGTCCGAACGCCGCTTGTCGGCGTAACTCTTCTGCCGACTCTGAGTAGTCTGAAGCCTGCTCCGGACTTGTTGAATCCGTTCCGTGGTCTTGAGTATTACCTCCGTACTCCCCATGACTCTCTGCCTGACCTCACCCCAACAGATTGGGGTCCTACACTTCCTCCCGTAGAGCATCTCAAAGGGAGGCCGGTCTATACTGGAGTGATAGTTGTTGTTATATGAAAATTCCGCTAACGGAAGATACGTATCCCAACTGCGACCGAAGTCTAGCACACATGCCCGAAGCATGTCCTCGAGAGTCTGAATTATCCTCTCGCTCTGTCCGTCCGTCTGAGGGTGGAAAGCGGTGCTGAAATGGAGACGAGTACCCATCTCTTCGTGAAACCGCTTCCAAAACCTGGAAGTAAACCGGACATATCGGTCTGACACCACCAAGACAGGCACTCCATGACGTGCCACTACCTCTCGCACGTAAATCTCGGCCGAGATGCTCTCCTGGATCGGTATAAAATGGGCGCTCTTGTTCAACCGATCCACGATGACCCATATCGAATCAACCCCTCGTGCGGTCCTGGGAAGGTTAGTAATGAAGTCCATAATGATATCCTCCCATTTCCACACGGGAATGTCTAACGGCTGCATCTTGCCGTGGGGCCTCTGGTGCTCTGCCTTAACCTTCCTGCAGGTCAGGCATCTCTTCACGTACCAAGCTACGTCCCGCTTCATGCAGGGCCACCAGTAATCGGGTCGAAGATCCCTGTACATCTTCGTCGCCCCTGGATGGATGGAGAACCGAGACTTGTGTGCCTCATCCATCAACACCTGCCGTACTCCGCCCCAGTACGGTACCCAGACCCTCCCATGCAGGGTCAACAATCCTCGGCTATCGTAATAAAACGAAGCTACTCGGCCCACAATCCTCTCGCACTTCTGGCGCTCCTCCTTCAGGCCCTCAACCTGCGCCTCTCTAATCTGCTCCAACAGTGGAGTTATTACTGTCATCCTCAAACAGATGTCTCAGATCGGAGCCCCCACCGCCTTGCGGATCAGGGCGTCGGCCACTACGTTGGCCTTACCCGGGTGATAAAGGATCTCACAGTCGTAATCCTTTACCACATCTAACCACCGACGCTGCCTCATGTTCAGATTCGGCTGATCCATGAGGTACCTCAAACTCTTTTGATCCGTGTAGATAGTACACCGGACCCCGTAGTGGTAATGCCGCCAAATCTTGAGGGCGTACACCACCGCCCCCAGCTCCAAATCATGCGTCAGGTAGTTAGCCTCGTGAGGCTTTAACTGTCTCGAGGCATAAGCTATCACATGCCCTCGCCGCATCAACACTGCTCCCATACCTGTGATCGAAGCGTTACAGTAGACTACAAAGTCATCTACTCACTCCGGCAGGGTAAGAATCAGTGCCTCACACAGTCGCTGCCTGAGCGTCTCAAAGGCTGTCTGCTACTCAGAACCCCAGCGAAACACCACTGACTTCTTGGTTAGCCGGGTCAGCGAAATTGCTATTTTGGAGAAATCTTGGATGAATCTCCTGTAATACCCTGCCAAACCCAGGAAGCTCCGAATCTCGGATGGAGACTTCCGGACCTCCCACTGCATCACAGCCTCTATCTTGGCCGAATCAACTAATATACCCTTCTGGTTGACGAGGTGTCTCAGAAACTGCACCTCGCGCAACCAGAACTCGCACTTGGAGAACTTTGTGAAAAGTCTCTCCGTCCTCAAGGTCTCTAGCACCTCTCTCGGGTGCTCCTCATGCAGCTCCTGAGTCTTGGAATAAACCAAGATGTCGTCGATGAATACTATCACAGACCGATCCAGCATCGGCCTGCACACGCGGTTCATGAGGTCCATGAATGCGGCTGGAGCATTGGTGAGCCCAAACGGCATCACCACAAACTCATAATGACCATAGCGGATCCTAAAAGCAGTCTTCTGCACATCATCATCTCTGACCCGCATCTGGTGATATCCGGACCGTAGATCAATCTTGGAAAACAAAGATGCTCCTTGAAGTTGGTCGAACAAATCATCTATCCTCGGGAGTGGGTAACGGTTCTTTACCGTTACCTTGTTCAGCTCCCGGTAGTCTATGCACATACGGTGCGACCCGTCCTTCTTCTTCACAAACAGGATCGGGGCTCCTCATGGTGAACTGCTCGGCCTGATAAAACCCTTGTCTAGCAGCTTTTACAGCTGAGTAGACAACTCCTGCATCTCGGGAGGAGCCAACCAATATGGTACCTTGGCTATCGGAGCCGCACCAGGGACCAGGTCAATCCGAAACTCAACCTGTCTCTCTGGAGGTATCCCAGACAAATCCTCCGGGAATACGTCCGGATACTCTCATACCACCGGTACATTATCGACTGTCGTCTTATCCTTATCACAGGTATCAATGACGTAAGCAACATACCCTGCGCAACCCTGCTGAAAGTAACGTCTCGCTCTCGCTGCTGAACAAAGAATCGGTCCGCGCTGTGGTCTCTCACCCTGAATCACTATCTCTCCCCCACTAGGAGTACAAACCCTCACTAGTTGCTGCTCATAATCTATCACCGCCCCATTGGGGCTCAACCAATCCATGCCTACTGTAACCTTGTTCCCTCGCAGGGGAATAGGAACCAAATCCACTGAGAACCGCTCATCAAATAACCGTAGTGTACATCCTCTATGAACTCTCGTGACCCTGACGGTCCTGTCATCAGCTTGTTGAAATTGAATAAGTACCAATTAAATTAGATTCGATTGGATGATACTAACAAAATCATGTTTTAACTCTCATTTCTTATTAAATTAACCGATCAAATTGACATATGTTAGACCTTGCAAGGGAGCACGACCCCCTTGACCCATATTTCTTTTTGTTCGATATCAAACCCATCTTATATACAAGTGTACACTAAATACCTCCTAATTTGTATTAGATCATAATTTAAATTCTCATTTGTTAATCGTGTTAATTCCAATTACACATAATGACTGATGAAAATGGAATTACCAACATAACACCTAAGCGTAGTCTTTGAAGGATATCGTTGAGAGCAAAATGGATCATCACTGGAACATGATATTTTTCCATAAAGAACTCACATTTTTCGCTGAAAGAGAGTGTAGTGAAATGCTTTCATCAATCATCATAGTTTGCAACCGTCAATTAACATGGGTAATGATGTTTCTATGGTTATCACTTTGATTGAGTAGGGAAGCTAGTATATAATTAGTGGGATGCATGGACCCCACGTGGGTCCTATTATATATATATATATATATATATATATATATATATATATATATATATATATATATATATATTTTGTTAATAGATGTTCCTATTTTGATCACTTTAGTACTTAATCTTTTCCACAATTTGACTTTTTCCACATATTTTATTTTTTTAAAAGAGAAATTCAATAGGTTTTACGATATCTAAGTTTTAGTATTTAATTGTTATTTTTTTTATAGTACACCAGTTGATTTTTTTGCCACTGTTTGATTCGGAGTATAAGGAAGAACACGAGAGGAGCCATCAGATTTTGGTGTATCTATTGGCATAGAGAATTGTGATAGAAAAGATAAAAGAATTAAGATGAATCTATACCAATTATACAAACTATTAAGGATAAATGTACAAAAATAACGGAGTTTTCATAAAAATTCGATTTTGACACTAAATTTACAATTTAGTTACTATGTTTTCTAATTTTTGCAATGCCGATCATTTAACCGGTCAACCTAGTTACCTGATGACGTGATAATTTTTGATGGCGTGACGTTGACATGTTATGATGGCATGACATTGACGTGTCAGTCCTTGACAAACTCACTGCATTATAGTTTTATTTTTCTTTTCAATTTTAACACAGTGACACGTTATCATGCTACATTATCACTATATTATCATGTCAGCACCATGTCATCAAAAATATTATGTTAACGGGTAACTGGATTTACGAATTAAGTGATCACCATTGCAAAAATTAAAAAATTTATTGACTAAGTTGTTAAAAAAACAACAGTGTTACATGGGACATGTATACATGGTATACAAATATATTGCTAATGATCATATAGTTCCTATTTCTTGTAGTGGAATGGTAATTGCTTAAGTAGGAAGATTAATGAAAGAAAGGAGTGGGGACGTAGCATTGAGTTGTCAGCATGTCCGTTCAACACATGCATAATCATATAAATATATAATGCAGACACGCCTTTGATCTTGCTTTCCTTGTAATCCGCCACTTTCCCATCTATTCAACCAAACCCTCTATTCACCCCTGTCCCATATACGATTTGCTATCTAAAAATATCTAAGAATTCGAAACAAAATATAACTCTCAAATTATCTAAAACTTTGGATCTTTGAATTTCAGATATGGATTCACAAAATGACTTTTTGAAAATTTTATAATTATTAGATTACATGAAACTTGCGGATTAACATATACTTTAATTTTGATTTCGTATCTATATGATTGCTTTATTTTTATTTCGTAACTATACCTTTGACAAAATATTGAAGATACTTAAGCTATATCAAAATATTGAAGATACTTCAATTATATTTGACACTATGCAACTAGTTTGTTCTTTTTTTTTTTTTTTTTTTTTCATATTTGGAAAATAAAAAAAGGGATTATAAGTTAGTTTTTACAAGGCCGATCACTGTTTTTGAATAAAAAAAGGGAACTATTTTAACGTTTTCAGCTCGCCAATAAACCATAAACATTTTTTTTTTTGTTTTTACATATATGAAGTCATCTGTCTCTATATTTTATTTAATATTAAACTCATAACATCTAATTTGAAAAAGTATATATATTTTTAAATTAACATAATTAAGAATATCGAATTTGACTTAACTTTTTATTTCAAAGTTAAAACTACGTTATAAATTCCAACTCCCGACTATTATAAGTGCAAAATACATGTACCAATAATTGTTTGATTATCATATTTGATTTCTAATAATAATACATTACTTTCCGCATAATAATAACATATTATAGTAATCATTGGTTGACAAATAGTTTATGATTGCAACAGAAACAACAATATGCCTCATGAATTCATTTCGGGGTGGGTGAACTAGATGCAGGGCCGATCCAAACGTATATCGGCCCGGGGCGAAAAGAAAAAAATGACCGTTAAAGACAAATATAATAAAGATTCAAAAAAATATCATTTATTCTTCATTATAAACGCGTTCAATTAGCAATAACAACCAAACAAAATTGTTTATCTTTTGAGTTAGTTTGAGTTTGAATAACTTTAGACCCTAAATATCATTTATGTAATAATATATATATATATATATATATATATATATATATATATATATATATATATATATATATATAGTAAATAGCCCAGAAATTTTGGGCCCCCGAAGACGTGGGCCCTGGGCGGTCGCCTGGGCTGCCCACTGTCTGGACCGGCCCTGGTTAGATGTCAACAACATATTTCGAAAAACAACTGTCATATGGATGAGTTCTGACATATTAGTTCGTCAATGAGGATTGAGGCTTGTTGAGAAGGGAACCATGGTACTTACTATACTAAAAACATGAGGAAATACATAGAACAAACATAGGAAGCTCATAATGTGAGCAGAAAAGTGAATATCTAAAATGAGAGTGTAAGACAATGTGAGCAGAAAAGTGAATATCTAAAACAAAAATAAAAAAAGTCATCAACAATATATATACATCAATATTTGATTAGATGTCATAACAACAAATTATTATTGATTTGTAGGTTAAGTTTTATAGACATCCATTACACCTATCCAAAACTTTTAGATATCCAAATATACACTTGAATTTTATATGGAAATACTATATATATATATATATATATATATATATATATATATATATATATATATATATATATAGAGAGAGAGAGAGAGAGAGTCAGGTTCAAATGTTTCTACTATCTATTGTGTGCATATTTGATTGATTCTGGACCAATCATTTTAGTTATTTTAAGAAATTAATTAATACATATTCAATGTTGAATATTTAATTAATACTCATTATATCTTCAACATCTAATATGCATTAATTACTTTCTTAAAATAATTAAAATGATTGGTCAACAATTGTAACACCGTAATTTTTCAAACAATTTTTCACATTTTTAAAAGCATACTTTCATTCATAAATATTATAAAAATATCATTGTATCACATATCAATCCATAGAAACACAACCCAAGATCATAATGTATAAAACTCTTCATGTGTGTACTGATCATGCCGGCGCCTTCCCGCGATCCTCACTGGTACCTGAAACACACAACACAACACTGTAAGCATAAATGCTTTGTGAGTTCCCCAAAATACCACATATAACACATATTAGCCACTCGAGGCTGTAACTCTGTGGACCCTCCGGTCCTATCTCTGTGGACCCTCTGGTCCTAACTCTGTGAACCTTCCGGTTCTAACTCTGTAAACTCTGGAACATACACGACATGAATCACATAGAAATAATGCAGTGTATCACAATCACATAAATAGCACACAAGATACTCTGTCACATAACTCTAATTACCACTCTAGGTAAAGTATAGTGAGAAGACTCACCTCGGGTAACTCGGTAAATCTTGAGCTCGGTAAAATCTGGTCTAGCCTCCGCCTAATCACATGGAATAAGCACTCTAATCAATACAACCCTCAAGGCTAGACTAATCCCTCTCTTAATATTCTCAGAAGGGTAAAAGACCATTTTACCCCTCTTATGACTCAAAGACCCTAACATTGACCAAACCCTAAAAGTCAACAAAAGTCAATGGTCAAACTTTGACCAGACTCGTCGAGTGCACTAGTGTGACTCGGCGAGTACATGCATGTCCTCTTCGCCCCTGGTCCTCACTTGACTCGCTGAGTCAACCCTACACTCAACGGGTTGCACAGGTCGCGAGTCGCGGGGCAACCCGACTCGACTCGTCGAGTCCCTTATGGGCTCGGCGAGTTCCTCCTATGAAAACACTCAAAAGATCTTTTGAGGTCAGATCTGCTTCACCAACCAGTAGATCCAACCTTCTAACACTCGAAAGTCACGTAAATGTTCAAACTTTACGTTCATGCAATGCTTATAAGACCAAAAATGGAGAAATAACCTTTAAAATGGGGTTCTACTCTCAAGGATCACATGAAACCTCATAAAGCTGGAAGCTTGGGACCTTTTGGACCTCTCAAGGTCCAGATCTATCATCTCTACCCAAAGGGACCTCATATGCTTCACAATCTAACTCAAAATTGTGCAAAGGAAACCCTAGATTCAAGGAATCTATCAAATACACGAAATGGGAAGGAACTTGTACCTCAAAATGTGAATCTCGGTGTGAACAACACAGATCCAAGCTCCACAATCGATCTAGCTTGGATTTCCCCACTCCTTCTTGCAAGATCACACCAAAGGATGAAGAATTAGCCTCCAAAATGCTCTCTAAGCTCTCTTTGCTCTCTAGGGTTTTCACAGGGGAGTAGTGGTCTCAAATGACGGCCATAAGGGCCTTTAAATAGGGCTCAGGCCTGAGATTTAGGGTTTCACTTTACAGCGCGGACTCGCCGAGCCCACACATCGACTCGTCGAGTCCGATCATTAAATCAGACAAGGATTCGCGATCCTACTCGGCGAGTCTGAGCGCCTACTCGCCGAGTCCCTCCTTAAAACTCAAGATAAATACTTAAAATAACATACCTGGGAATCCGGATGTTACAACAATCAATCCTACATGCACACAAATATATGAATTTAAAGAGTCCAACCAAAAGCTAATTAGTAATCTTGATTTATAATCCGACTTCTCTTTTTTTAGTATCACAACTAAGGTCAAATGGTCTCACTCATTGTTAGAGGGCTTTAGGGTTTAGGCTAGACGAATGACATTTTATCCTTATTTATTTGATGTTTAACTATCAATATTAACCAAACAATCTATTATCTATAATGATATAAGAGCTTTAGGTTAAAACTTTACTGCTGATTATAACCCGCAACCGCCACCTTCTCTAGTAGTCGTTGAAGTGTCTTCCATGTCCATTTTTTTCCTTCTCAAATCTCTTCTCCTCTTTCTCCTCCTCCTAAAGAAAACCTCTCTCATATAAACACTGCTGCAGCCTCTACACCTTTCTTCAATGTCTACCGACGTCGACTTTGCCGGAGCATTAGTTCTTCCCCACCGCCACTGTATCTAGTTCTAACTACTAAATTCGTCGTCACCGTTGCCGCCGCCGCCTGCAGATCTAACAACCGCCGTTGCTACCGCCGTTGCGTCCAGTTTGATCTCCGTCGGCCTCCCTCTTTTGTCTTTTATCTTCATCTACGGTTTTTTTATTTTTTATTTTTTTTAAGTCGTCTTTGCCGATCAAACTACCGGGGATGTTAGTACGTTAGCATCTAAGGTTTCGGCTTAAGACCCTTAAGGTTTAGGTTAGGCCAATGACCCATTATGTATACATATTTATATGAGATTTAACCCTCAATATTAATCACCGTATTTTTTATATATTCCCACAACATTGTGCAGTGGGGTTTAAGCGGTTGCAAGATGGAGTGTGGTACGTATCGAAACACCATAATAGTTGGGTTTTCCCATGCACTCACTCTGTATTTTTTCTTTTTACGCATATATGTGTATTATAAAATAAATAACAATAAAAAATACATTAAACTTCATGATTTTTAGTTTTCTATAAATATATACATATTTGAAAGTCTCATATAAAATATATTTATAAAAAATGGTGAGAATAATTGACATATGATCATTTCCAGACTCGATGAAAATGACATGATGTTGAGTTGATAGAAGAAAAGTATGAGGAGTACATTTTTTGGTCTTTAAGAACCCGAAGGAAGTCGTGATCATGGTTAAAAACAACATATGGTATGACAAACGTTGAGTGAAAGCAAAGCTGTTTTAAAAGCTAGATACAACCAGAGGTGTAGCTACATGGGTGCAAGAGTGGGCCTTGGCCCACCCCACACAAATTTGAGGTAAAACATATTATATATAGTTTTTATATTTCTTTTGAGTAAAAAATGCTAAGATTGTAAATTGTAACATCGACCACTCCATTCTAAACTTAAATTCATAACGAATGAAATAATTTACATGTTGCGACATGTCGATTAAAGAATTAAGTCAACAATTTTTTAATAGATCAAATTGTTAGCATAGTTTAATAGTTTGTATATGCTTCTTATTATTGATGGCCCATGTGTGCTTTGGCCCGTTTTCTATACCTTTGTATTCATTGTATATATATTGATTAATTGAATGGGAGAAAGGGTTACGGGAATATAATCACCTTTACATGGTATCAGAGCAATATCGCCTGATTACCCTTAAACCCTAGTTGATATCAGCTGTTTGCAATCTATTCGATCTTTCTCTCATTCTTCTGTTTCCTACCTTCTCTGCTTCTCCTTCCTTTTTTCTTCTCTGCTTCTCAGCATGTCTCTCCCCATGTATGACAAGCCATCATCCACAATCAATATCAAGCATGCAGTTCCTTTTGTACTAGACTTGGATTAGATGAATTATGATATTTGGAGGGAGTTATTTGAAATACACTGTATTGGGTATGGAGTAGAAGATCATCTCAAGCCTCCTGTTACTGCAACAAGCGACAAAGACAAAGAAAAAACTACTACATAATCTGTTGCTGCAAAGGACAATCGGCTTCGTGTTGATTCCATCGTGAAATCATGGTTATATGGCACTCTCTCCATATCTCTTCTTAACATGATTTTTAAGAAGCAGGCAACAACTTATGAAGTTTGGGAAAATATTGAAAAAGTTTTTCGTGATAACAAAGCATCCAAAGTTATTCAGTTGGATCGTGAACTCAGAAACATCACGCTTGGTAATTCTTTCATCATAGAGTATTGTAATAAAATCAAATCTATTGTTGATCGATTGGAGCACATGGATGCTAAGTCCCTGAAACCAATCTTGTTGCATACATGATTAATGGTCTGTCTTCAAAGTTTCGCTACATCGCAATCAATTTACTAGAAAACAGCCCTTTAATGACGCGCAAACAATGACACGCGCTGATAGAGGACACACATTTGTGCATGTCCTAAAAAATAATGTCAGTTGTCAAAAATTTGAAGGATAGAGGACACACATTTTTGCGTGCCTTAAAATTAGTGTCCAACAAAAAAAAATTAATAACACGGAGGGCACCAATCATAAAAAGCATGTCGTGTAAATGTGTCGTTTTATATTTTTTTAGGAAGGCGCGTTCTCTGCTTTTTAATTAATAGCCCATGGGAGGAAATGAAATCCCAAAAAATTAAACACCCCGCCTGATGCATCTCCTTCTTCCCCTTCTAAAATCCTCTACCAAAAAATCCTAATAATCCTTTAAGCAGTTCGTCTTCCTCTACCTCTGCACTCAATCTCTCTCTCTCTCTCTCTCTCTCTCTCTCTCTTTCTCTCTCTCTCCCTTCTCTTTGCAATCCATAAGCCGCCACCACCAACATCGAACCTCATAAGATTTAAGAGTTCGAAGTGCCTAAGCAAACACTTCCGCCATCTCAAGATGTCGGTTCAAGATCAGAACGCCACATCGCAGTACATGATGTCATCATCGTCTCCACAAACCGCCGTCAACGGCGGAGAAAACGAATGCGACTGGGTCTGGAACGAAATCAATGCCGAAGCTTGCCGCGACGCCGAATCTGAACCAGCCCTCGCCAATTACCTCTACTCCACCATCATCTCCCACTCATCTCTCACACGCTCTCTCTCTCTCTCTCTCTCTCTCTCTCTCTCTCTCTCTCTCTCTTTCCATTTAGGAAACAAACTCTGCTCCTCCACTCTCCTCTCCACTGTGACATCCCCATTTTCACGGCCAGAAAAGACCGATTTTGTTTATGCTTTATAAAAATCAGAGTACTTCTTTTAATAAAAATGTTGCGGAATTAGTTCCCAGTAAAACATGATAAATACGTTATCAAAGCATTTCCGAAGAAATGTATTTTTATTCATTTTAAAACATTTGGGATGTCATCGTCAATACAAAAACATAAGAATAAACAGAACTTACATTCATTTACACTAGTCATCTACATCTCTTTTAAATCTCTCAGTGTAAAGTAGCTTCATATTGACACCTGTGATACAAATAAGCTTGAGTGGGTCAGGTTGGGAAACCTGGTGAGTACATAGGGTTTTCAACCCACAATAATATAATTATTATGTTTAAACATCAAACAATCAACCCAATTACCCATCCCCATTATCTTCTTTACTCTTAAGGATCTACCCTAAGTATCAACTATTCCTTGTTCATTCATTCCTAAGGATCATCCTAAGGAATCGGCACGAAGTCCATCGTCACCGGAGTTTAGGCACTAAGTCTGCATAGTCGCCAGGATATATATAACAGGCACTAAGTCCGCATAGTCGCGAGGGTTTAGGCACTAAGTCTACATAGTCACCAAGGTTTATACAACAGGCACTAAGTCCGCATAGTCGCCAGGGTTTTGGCACCAAGTCTGCATGATCGCCAAGGTTTAGGCACCAAGTCTGCATGATCGCCAGGGTTTAGAGTACACCGGGTGAACACATCGTTCACAACACCTACAGGTTGCGAGCCTGCTAGTGTACCACTGGACTGCTAGAATAGTCTGTGGTTGTTATCCGTACTCTGCTAGATGATGGGGCCACGCTTGGGTAAAAGGCTTCTCTCACTGTTCACCTCTCACCCTTATCTCATGGTCTATATCACCTCTTATCTCAACATTCAATTCATATTTTATCTACCCATGCTTTACCCAACATATTTTGTAGATATAAAATAAATATACAGTTTAAATCATTTAAAACATGTATAAAATCTTTCATTCAGCATAGACAACAAGTATTCAGACAATATGCACACATATCACGTAATTTATATTAAAATACTTCATTTAGATCGCTAAGGCTAAAAGTCGCTCTATCGTAAATTCACTATTTACGCTTCCTGGTGCCGTGCCGGTTTTGCCGTAAAACTTCGACGGGTCATAACTTCTTCGTTATAACTCGGATTTCGGCGTTCCTTATATATTTACGGAACCATTGAGACATATTCTACAACTTGGGTAAGATTATTTATTCTAAATAATCTTTTGTCGAAAAGTCGTTTCGACCCCTATTATCTCTAAATTGACTAGCCCGAATCTACGGGCGTTACAATTATCTCCCCCTTAGGATGATTACGTCCCGGAATCATCAACGAAACAGGGCTCACATGATGACTCCATCCGTTATCTCTTCATCCTAAGTGATAACCGTAACCGTAACTTTGATGTTTCTTCGAACGAGTATCTAACTCTTAGACTCCTGGACTACAGGCGGTGCTCGATCTTGCACCTGTTCCCTATCTCGCATTAGTCTCCAAATTATGACCTTCAAGTCACAATCTCGATCCTTACTGGAGACTCCTTCTTCTTGACAAACTTAAGAATAAATTCTTTGATTTTTTATAATAGATTGACGTGCCTCGTCCTAACGACCTCTCGTCGTATGTTGCAATGCTTAGACGCAGGTCTCTTTGAGTCAAAATCCAGAACAGACTATACCTTCCTTCATGATCTAATGTGATTTAATCACATCCTGGCACATAGCACTTCTAACTACAAGTTTCTTACTTTAACAACGATCACAATTGCTTTGACTATCTTTTACTTCAATCTTCTGGCTTAAGTCGAATGCTACATCAAACTTGGTTCTCTGAACCACGTAACATACTAATCTTAGTCAGACTCGATATGATATGACCTCTTGGGTCGGAATAATAATCATCTTCTCAATCATTACCGAAACAATGGTAACGACATACTTGAATAAAATGAAATCAATTACTATCTTCTTGGTAACCTTGTGTGACTTTCCCTGATCCAAGTATGAGTCCTGTGCTTCCGGTAGTATAGGCCTCTACTACCATTCACACCTACTCATACTCATCCCAAGTATTGTCTCGTAGTTTTCCAAGTCACCATACAAGAAAATCACTGAAGAGCTTAACACATCAGATAGCAAAATGAAGGTTTTATATTATTTCTTGAAATGATTACATAGGCGTTCAAGTTCACCCTAAACTATGCCTCTAGTAGGCTACATCATATGAAACTACGGCTACTGCATAATCCGATCTTTGGATGAGAAATCCTTATCCTTGATTCCTCGTGTTGTTGTCTACTTCATCGAGGATCATGTGGAATGCCCTTGGCCTTGGTGGCGTTTCTGGCCTTGCTGCCTCGTTTTTCTTCGGGCAGTCTTTAGAAACATGCCCTTCTTTGTTACATCTGTAGTACACCCTCTTGTTGGATGTACACTTGCTGGCGTAATGCCCTGTTTTTCCACATTTGTAGCAAGTCACCTCCTCGCTACATTTCCCGAAGTGTTTCTTTTTACACTTCTCGCACCACTTAGCTTCACCTCCTCCTCCTCCTTCAGACTTTGAGAATTTTCTTTCTTTGTTAGATTTTGAATATCCTTCATACTTCCTCTTCTCGCCAACTTCAGCTCTCTCCAGACTCTTTTCCTTAATCTGGGTCTCCACATTCCTGGCTGCCCAGATGGCGGCTTTCAAGGTGGTTGCTTGCTTGACCATTGGACCAAAGTCCGCTGGTAATCCATGGGCAAACTTGTTGACCTTGGAGAGCTCAGTTGGAACTAGGTAAGGAACAAGCTTCATCTTCTCCGTAAAACTTGCAGCATACTCAGTGACACTCATCCTTCCTTTCTTCAGATTTTGGAACTCATTGTTGATCTCCAGAAGATCCTGCTCAGAGCAGTACTGCATTTTCAGTTGCACCACGAAATCTTCCCAAGACATCTTGCTTGCTTCTCCTTTAGGCATCGTATTAGCTAGTAGCTTCCACCAACTCAGTACTCCAGACTTGAACAGAGGAACCGCGAGAGCGGTCTTCTGTCTGTTGTTACACTCGCAACTCTCAAACATTGTCTCCATCTCGGAGATCCAGTCCATAACTTCCACCGGTGTTGGGCTTCCAGAAAGACTCGGGGGTTTGGATGCCATGAAATCCTTGTACTTGCATCCACGTCTGTCATTTGCTCCATATTGGTTGTTTGTCCTAATCACCGGCAGATTAGCTTGACCAACGGTCCTGCTGTAGTTCCCTTCCTCAGATTTCTCAGGAATCAGCTCAGGTTGCTCAATGGGCATGGTAGGTTCGTCCCTATTTTCATGCAACATCTGCCTCATTTCTTCCCTTTGTTAAGCTAACATAGCCCGAATCATGGCTTGTACTCCAGCCATGGTGATTGGTTCAGATGCAGCTTCTATCACAACAGGTATTTGCTCAACCACTGGAGGTTGATTCCTGTTTCCATTCGCGTTCCCGACTCCACTTCGGGTTCTTGCCATTTCGATCTATACACCAATTTAAACGTTTGGTGTGTAGTGACGAGAATTTAGATAGGAAATATTTTATTCACGATCGACGTGTAAATCTCCCTATTACTCCGAAAAGTTACATGCCAGTTCTAATATCGTAATTAAACGTTTAGAAATCTGAGCACATAAAATTTCCAGATCCGGTCGGCGACAGACCATAGATCCGATCAGAAATTTAGTATCATAAAGCATCATAAATCATTTAGCACATAAAAGCATGTTAGGCATTTTCCCTAAATTAGATAGTGCTTGTGTCTATTCAGGTGTATTACCTAAATTTTATTAGACACACTCCTCACAATCATCGCTTAGCATTCTAAGTTTAAGTCTAGAAATAAATCCATATTCCTAGTTCGCTTAAACTAATGCTCTGATTCCAACTGTGACATCCCCATTTTCACGGCCATAAAAGACCGATTTTGTTTATGCTTTATAAAAATCAGAGTACTTCTTTTAATAAAAATGTTGCGGAATTAGTTCCCAGTAAAACATGATAAATACGTTATCAAAGCATTTCCGAAGAAATGTATTTTTATTCATTTTAAAACATTTGGGATGTCATCGTCAATATAGAAACATAAGCATAAACAGAACTTACATTCATTTACACTAGTGATCTACATCTCTTTTAAATCTCTCAGTGTAAAGTAGCTTCATATTGACACCTGTGATACAAATAAGCTTGAGTGGGTCAGGTTGGGAAACCTGGTGAGTACATAGGGTTTTCAACCCACAATAATATAATTATTATGTTTAAACATCAAACAATCAACCCAATTACCCATCCCCATTATCTTCTTTACTCTTAAGGATCTACCCTAAGAATCAACTATTCCTCGTTCATTCATTCCTAAGGATCATCCTAAGGAATCGGCACGAAGTCCATCGTCACCGGGGTTTAGGCACTAAGTCTGCATAGTCGCCAGAATTTATACAACAGGCACTAAGTCCGCATAGTCGCGAGGGTTTAGGCACTAAGTCTGCATAGTCGCCAGGATTTATACAACATGAACTAAGTCCGCATAGTCGCCAGGGTTTTGGCACCAAGTCTGCATGATCGCAAAGGTTTAGGCACCAAGTCTGCATGATCGCCAGGGTTTAGAGTACACCGGGTGAACACATCGTTCACAACACCTACATGTTGCGAGCCTGCTAGTGTACCACTGGACTGTCTAGAATAGTCCGTGGTTGTCATCCATACTCTGCTAGATGACAGGGCCACGCTTGGGTAAAAGGCTTCTCTCATTGTTCACCTCTCACCCTTATCTCATGGTCTATATCACCTCTTATCTCAACATTCAATTCATATTTTATCTACCCATGTTTTACCCAACATATTTTGTAGATATAAAATAAATATACAGTTTAAATCATTTAAAACATCTATAAAATCTTTCATTCAGCATAGACAACAAGTATTCAGACAATATGCACACATATCACATAATTTATATTAAAATACTTCATTTCTATGTGTAAGATGAAAGTAACTATGCACTCACCTGAAAGGTGGTGACTCTGCACTCGAACAATGCTTCGTTATCCCAAAATAATTTTCCCTCGACAAAACCTAGTATCATTACCACTAGGGTTTAGTCTAATGTTAACCGCGACTAATTAATAGTCTAGCTATTATTATTATTATTATATAAGCGTTAAACAACACTCTATATAACTCATAATAATAGCCCAAATAATTATTTTAAGGATCTAATAACATTACTATAATTATTTAAAAGCTATATTAAAAATTTCATAGGCGTAGCTCACTTACAGCGGATTTCAAAGAAAACCGGGCTTCGCTTGGAGCAGCGTTTCCGAACCGAAAGACCCTTTTTCTCGGGACTCCGGGAGCCTTGGGGCTTCCTTCGGGTGCTAGGGGTTTTACCTAGGGTTTAGGGGGGGGGGGGGGGTTAAAACCCGTAGAGAGAGAAAGTAGTTTAGAGAGAGAAGGAGAATGGTGTGAAAAATCCGAGAAATCTCGCAGCTATTTATAGGCTGCTGGCTTCGGACTACGCTGCGCGTTCAGCAGCACTACGCTGGGCGTAGTTCGGATGAGGGTGCCAGGTGGATCCAGCTGTCTCGCACTTCGGACTCGGATGGATAAGAACCGAGGTACGCTGGGCGTACCCAGCCTCGGACGCGGGGCGTAATTGCGAGGCTACGTGGCGTTTATCGGATGCGAGACCATGGGGAGCAAGGGAAGGCTGGGATCGTGCCACATCATCGTGTCTTGCATCAGATTTCGCAAATTGCACACTCGACTTTAAAAATTCGTAACTTTCACATACTAGCTTCATTTTCAACGTTCTTTATATCCACGCGTAGGTGGGAACGTACTCTACAACTTCCGTTTAGACCCCGTCGGCTAATTTTGATTTATTTTAAATTTATATTTTTAACAGGCCGGGATAGGATTGGTCCGTTAAAAATTCATAACTTCTTCATCCGACGTCCGTTTTCGTCTGTATTTTTATGTTATGCTACTAATAATGAGATCTTCGATTCTTGTTTTGGTTGTGTCGGCTAAAAACTGCTCGATCTAATATTTGAACTTCGGGCTGTACACTGGTAAGCCGAAACTTCGAAAAATCATAACTTCCCCATACGAAGTCAGATTTGGGTGTTATTTTGATGTACGCTCTCGGTTTAAAGTATTCTACGATTTTCTTTTAGATCGCTAAGGCTAAAAGTCGCTCTATCGTAAATTCACTATTTACGCTTCCCGGTGCCGTGTAGGTTTTGCCGTAAAACTTCAACGGGTCATAACTTCTTCGTTATAACTCGAATTTCGGCGTTCTTTATATGTACGGAACTCTTGAGACATATTCAACAACTTGGGTAAGATTATTTATTCTAAATAATCTTTTGTCGAAAAGTCGTTTTCGACCCCTATTATCTCGAAATTGACTAGCCCGGATCTACGGGCGTTACATCCACCCTCCTCTACGATCTTTTCCTCAACACCTTCTCCTCCGACCCATCTCTCCTCTCCGCCACCGTCGCCGACCTACGCGCCGCCAGTCAACGAGACCCTACCTGCATCTCCTTAGCTACAACAGGTAAGAGATCATCATTAAGTTTCAAATGATTTCATGACGGTCAAATCTAAGGAGAATTAGTTTGTTAAAATCTTGGAATTAGAGCCTGGTAGTGCAAAAGAGTCAAATGGTTTTTTTCTTTCAGCTTTTAGAACTTTAACCAGTTAATGGCTAGGGATTGTGGGAAACAAGTTTATTTAGGCGGATTTGACACTGCCCTGGCTGCAGCTAGGTTAGAGACAGAGTTCCTTTTTACAAACATTATTATAGTTTAATTTAATTGAATGTGATTTTAACTTAAATGAATCAATGATATTATAACTTAGAGCCTATGATCAAGCTGCCATCAAGTTCAGGGGAATTGATGCGGATATCAATTTATTTATGAAGTCTTGTATAGAAAATAGAAACATTGTTGCAAGTTCCTGTTTCTAGTTAAACACTTGGTGAATGTTGGTTTACTTGTGTCTTGATCCATTCTATATTCTTTTGAAGTATTGAATTGAAAAATGACATTTTTGTAGATTAGCCATCTTTCATATAGTACTTGACCATTTGATCTTGTTTGAATCATGGTGGAAATGTTAAAATATAGGAGAGTGTGTTTCTTTATTTATGCAAGAATGTTTATGTGTTGATAACTTTGAATTTTGTCTCATGTGATGTCACTTTCTTTAGCTTCCAAATTCGACTTATAGTTTTGCATGAGGGTGTTTCAACTTTTTCTTTTTTCAGTCCTTTTAGTTCATGTTTTACCTTTTCATATCTGTTTTCTACTGATATAATGACTTCCTGCAACTATTCATTGCCAGATGATCAAAATGTTGAAGGATTAAAAATTGCAACAGGACATGTGGTAACAAATACTATAAGACTGTTAATTTCTGGGTGCCAAGCTGGCGGGTTGATTGGGGTATCTGGTCAAAACATTGGTCAACTAAGAAACTCCTCTGGTGCAACAGTTACTATACTTGCTCAAAATCAGTTGCCATTATATGCATCTACTCATGAATCTGATCGAGTAGTTCAGGTAGTCACTACAAGACACATTTTTATAATATATTTTAAGGCAATTTTATTAAAATCGTTAATTTTTTTTGTTCTTTTATTATGGAAAATGTAGATATCTGGAGATGTTCCTGCAGTGTTGAGGGTTTTAGTGGAGATTGGATGCCAGTTGAGGTTTAGGTTTTTGAGGAATTCTTTTTTATCGAGTGGATTTAGATTTAGTTATAATTAATTAATTTGTGTTTATTTTTATACAGGGTTAATCCACCTAAGCAAATAATCTCCATCAGTCCAACTTATAATCTTGGCTTCACTCATCGGCCAACTCAACAATATGTGGACCCGTCTTCAGGTTATATATTGCATCCATTACATTTCTACTGGCTAACAAAACATGATGATGGACATGGAATGTAACTCTAGAGATGATGATTTCTGAGACATTTATTGGTGGATTAATTGGGAGATGTGGCTCAAACATATCTCGGATCAGAACAGAGTCAGGAGCAACTATCAAGGTTTTTTTTAGATATTTTTTGTGCAAGTTATTTAGCAAAATGACTAGATATTTTAGAAAAAAAACAACCCTTTTGTTTTTTTTGTTAAATGTTAATCATTACCGAAAGGAAAAAAAATCAAAATTTGTTTTAATTTTGATTTATTTGATGTCTCGTGTCTGGCAGGTTCATGGTGGGAAAAGGGGAAAACAAACATAGACAAATTCACTTGGGTGGTAGTGCTCAGCAGGTTGGTGATTCCTTTAAAAAAATTGCAAATTTTAGTTATCAAAATAAGATTAATATTTTTATAATACAAATTTGCTTAAAATGAGTTTTAATTTGATGTGAAATAGGTTGCTTTGGCAAAGCAGAGAGTTGATGAGTACATATATACTCAGATGATGCAGGAAACTGGTGGTCAGCAGTCCATGTAAGTTTCTTGATTTGTAACATCTTGTATTCAAGAAATAGCAATGTACTTTACATAAAAAAAATTATAAATTATATTCTTTGAAAAATTTGCTAGATTGGTAGGTTTAAAAGTAGAATGTCCTAATAAGAATTAATTTTAAAAGTAGAATGAAAATGACAAGTGATTTTGTGTTGTGTTTACAGGGTTGATGAAACAACAGCATTGATGGCAGGTCCTATGTACTACCCACCAGTATCAGCTCATGAAAAACTTTTACTTTAAAGTACTGAAAATAGTAAATTAATAATACTGTAATGTAGATAGAGCTTTACCTATACATATATAGATATATGAATTGATTGAATTCATACACATACACATACATAAATAGTAAATTAATAATACTGTAATGTAGAGTGAATTGGAGAGGGAGCGAATAACTCTGGAGTTAGAAGAGGAAAAGAAAGCTCAATCTGAAAGAGATAAGATGCTGCAAATGCAAGCAAAGAAGATCATAAAACTGTGTCGTTTTCTGACTTTGGGCTTCCAGATTAAAGATCATTGATGCATGTTACAAGCAAAAAAAAAGCATCTAACAGGAAAAAAAGCTTACCTATGGTTAGTTTTTATGGTGGAAATTATTGGTATCCCACAACTTAAGGCTTAAGTATTACAAAATACGTGTGCTTTGATTTGCTTTCAGGAAAGTGTGGAATTAATAGAAGTGAAATCAGAATATGAAAAGTTGTTAATGAAATTTGAAGCTGAGGTTGTTATCCTTTTTGCTTCTCTTTTTATGTATAATCTTAGTATGTTTTGTTCTCATATTGTTGCTATTTTTTATGTGAAGAGAACAACGAATGAAATACAAATAGACTAATTAACAAGAAGACTTGCCGATTCTTTAGATAATGATAAAAGTTCAAACAACTTGAGGAAAAGGTTTGTGTTTTACTCTTAATATGAGTTTTGATCTCAATGTCTTGTGAACCACTTGTTCATTTTGCAATGCAGATCTCAGTGTTGGAGATGGAGAAAGATAAGGCTTCAAGTTTTCAGAATTTGGATTCTGTTGTAGATTTCGAAACAGAAAAAGATAAGGATGCCATTAATAAGTATGAAAAGGTTTGACTTCATGACTTTATGATGGTTTCTTTTTTTGTTATATATATATATATATATATATATATATATATATATATATATATATATATATATATATATATATATATATATGTTGCTATTCTTTTTTTAATCAATTCATTTGGTATCTTGTAGCAGTTATACAAAGAGCTTTTGGTTGCACAGGAGGAAGCCTATTTGGCTCATCAACAACTTACCTCTTCAATGGTAATAGTGGAGAAATTTTGAATACTAACAACATACAATAATACTCTTAACATACAACTCATGTAATGCCATGTAGGATGAAGACTCTAAAGCATTGACAAAGTTATCAACAAACATCCAATAAATCACATTTGAGATTCAACAGTATATATATTCTCATATGTATCTTTTTAACAGGAATAGGTCCAAGGGCAACTAATGTTGAATCATCAAATCAAGCAAATGTTGATCTTCTAATGTTGTTCTTTTACAGGTGGTGGGAACTGGACCTAAAGTTGGTTGCTGATATAGGAATAGTGGGTGCTCCAAATGCAGGAAAAACCATGTTTTTAAGTGTTATTAGTGTTGACATGTAGTGTTGTTTGACATGTAATATTAGGTAACTTGTTTGACATGTGATATTTTTTTGAAATGAATTATCGTTCTTATGTATGGTATTTTATTTTGTATTATGATAATTTCAATCTGTTGTTTAATTTGAAAATTAGTAATTCTATCAAAAATATATATATTTTTAAAACATTTAAAATTATGACACACAAATACGTGTCATCTTCATTTATGACAGGGGCTTTAATGATACGCAATGCGTGTCCTAAACGCGCGTCGTAAGGTTACGACACACAAATGCGTGTCATCTTCCTTTATGACAGGGCCTTCCTTGATACACATTGCGTGTCGTAAATGAGCGTCGTAAACGCATGTCGTAAATGCGCGTCGTAAATAGACGACGCGCAAAAGCGTGTCGTCTCTCGTTATGACAGGGCCTTCCTTGACACACATTTGCGCGTCGTCTGAGCGTTTTACGACACACATTGCACGTCGTAAAAGGTTGTTTTTCTAGTAGTAATATCAGGCATTGAGACCCACCTCCATCTTTCTGGGATGCTAGATCCATACTCATATGTGAAGAATAACAGATGATACAAGATGATAAACGTGACTCTATCATTACTCATGGCAACAGTTCTTCTTCCCCCATGCTCTTACGGTTCAAAATCCCACAAACACTTCACCTTCCTGGCAGCACAATAACATTGGTGGTAGAAGAGGCTACCGTGGGGGTCGCCATGGTCACCGCAGTGGCCGGGGAGGAGGACGTTTCAGCTAAAGATTCAACGGCGGTGGGTATAATGGCGATGGTCCATGTTCGACATCGGGAGGCGATAATCAACATAATCAGAGTCAAGGGAAAGGTGCTTGGGTTTGGACTTATTCTCCTCAATTTCCAACCGCATCAAATCAACAAGGACTTTTACCAAGCCCAATCCCAATTCAGATGCATGGAAGTGGACCTAGAATGCAGCAGCCCCAAGATCATATTAACCAACAACAACACCAATTTTTACACCAGCCCAACAACAATTTTCTCATCAGCAGGCCTATCCGACCCACACCCAAAACACAGAGTCCACTACACTTCCACAACTGTTTAATACCATGACATTAATTGACCCAGGGCAAGCCGATTGGTACATGGACACTGGCGCCACATCGCATCTTCATTCAAATGCAAGTATACTTAAGTCTCTTTCAGATAAACCAGTAATTATTCATCTGTCTTAGCTGGTGATGGATCCTTAATACCTGTAACAAAAATGGGACACACTACTCTTCCGCTTCCCAATCCTTATCGTACCTTAACCCTTCAAAACGTTTTAATTACTCCTTCTATTATTAAAAATTTGATTTTTGTTCGACGTTTTGTTCGTGAAAATGATTGCTTGATTGAATTTGACACTTTTGGTTTTTATGTGAAGGACTATCACACCAAACAAACTCTCATCCGATGTGACAACACCGGTGATCTTTATCCTGTCACTTCTCTAAAAACTCAAGCTTTCGTTTCCATTGCTCCGTCTGTTTGGCATCAATGACTTGGTCATCCTAGTCAACACATCCTCAAACAACTTGTCCAGAATCATTTTATTTCATATTCTTCTACTAAAGATTCAACTTTGTGTCATGCATGTCAATTGGGCAAACATGTTAAATTTCCATTTAGTACTTATACTTATGTTTCTTAGTTTCCTTTGAATTAATACATTATGATGTATGGACATCCCCTATTGAAAGTTTGAGTGGTATTAAATATTATGTCATATTCTTGGATGATTTTTCTAATTATGTTTGGGTTTACCTTATTCGTGCCAAATCTGATGTGTTCGAAAAATTCGTGCATTTTAAAAATTGTGTGTCACAACTAGAAAATTTCGGGTCAAACCAAGTCTAAGGGGTCTTGTATATAAGTGTGTATGCAATGTTAAACTTTGGTACAATGATGTTTTATAAAATACACTTGAAACTGATGTTGTAATAAGCCTCAAATGATCAATGCAAATCAAACAAAACTCAAATGATTTTATCACAACAACTTGTACTTATGCCATAATCTTGATTACTCGGATTATAAGGCCATCATTTTTGAGTTTCCAATTAACTAGAAACGTAAACATATCCATAAGAACCATCCAAGACCGAAAACACTCTCATTTGGGCCACCCTTGGCCAAAAATACTCTCATTTGGGCTACCTTTGGCCGTAAACACCCTTAATGGGCCACACTTGGCTGCAAACTCCATTTTAGACCCTATATGACCGAAATCCTCATTGTGTGAGGTGTACTAAGGGTTCACGACCATGCCTGGACCGCAAACCCCTTCCTATGGTAGCAAACTCATAAAGTAATTCATGAAAAGTAGTTCTAAGGGAGTTTTCTATTAGGTTTTAGTACGATAAGGATTTGCTTGGGGAAAAGGATTCAACTTTACACCAATATACCCAGCAAACTACCATTTTGTTCACCAGCAAACTTCACTCTTTCCTTCTTCTAAATTCCTTTTACACTTCCAGCTTCAAGTATCAACCTTTCCCCAAGAATAAGTTAGGTGCTTCAACATCTAAGTGGTCCTTAGATTTTTGGTAAGTAGTTTCAACAACTCCAAGTGTTTTTACACCTTATTATGTAAATTTCATCCTCTTTACACACAAGATTCGTGTGTTAACTTTCTTAGGGTATTAGAAGCTTCAAGAAGTTTATTAAGAGCATCTTAGTGTTTAGGCTCACAAACTCTTCACAACACTTTAAATCTTCCACAAAAACAACAAAGGTGAGCTTCATACCCCCATATTTTCGTGTTTCTCATATTTTTCGGGGGGGGGGGGGGGGTGGAGGAATACAAGTCAAGTTTCGTTTAACCATTAGATATTTGCATGCACCTACATGTTTATGTAACAATTTTTTCTTATGATGTTGAATATATCATACTAACACACCTTAAATTCGTGATTTACAAGCTTCATGTATGCTAGAATAAGTCTATCCTTTGGATAATTGCATGCATCATAGTTATGTGTTGAAAATGGAATAAAATTTTGAATAAAAAGATTCTTATCATGTGTTTTGTAAAAATCGTGACTTGCTAGAGTCAAATAAAAATAAAATAGTTTGTGTTACAAAACTTTCAAGGCGGTGATAGATTGTTGAACAAACTACAAAAGTCGATATTTTATTTTACAAGCAACTTTTTGTAAAATAGTCGTAATTATGTTGGCACGATTTTGATGGGTTAAAAACCCAAGATACTATGCTATTTTCACAATATATGTTACAACTAGACACAAACACTATTGGCTATTTTTATAAAGTGTTATAAAAAGTTCAACCAAAAAGGTATACAAAACAGATTTATGACAGAAAAGTTCGCGTGTCATAAACTATACGTCGTAAAAACTCATGCAACATGGATAACAATCTGCATGTCATGAAATCTGTGAACCGAGTGTCATAAACCTCCTGTCATAAATTTACACTAGTAATGACACTTTCATTATCCAATAAAGGGAGTCCAAGTTCGCGTAAATCCGTTAAGGCTCTAGTGAGACACTATCTTCACCGTACCTACCTAGTGTACATTCTAAGTCCTGCATTATAACCAGTCTCCTGGAGGGAGAACGAGATAGTTGTGTATAGATCTATACGGGGATTGACACCCCCACACCTGAGTTGTTCGCTACAGCTAGAGAGTTGTTCGCTACAGCTAGATGGCGCCAGTCTAGGGTGACAAATATGTTACCGATTCCGACGCCTAAAGAACGTCGTAACAGGCATAACAGTCACATCAAGCATGGTTATAATAACTCATTTAGGGATTAACAATACTATCTTGATTTACGGGAAGCTTACACTTCACCGGTTTTATAAAATAATAAACTGTATTTTTCCTCCTGGTACACTATTAGTTTTCACTACTGGTCTAGGGTTTAAGACCACAATTTTTCATACAACAGAAAATATAGGATTTTCTAAGAACTTACAACTAACAACAAAAGAAAACAAAGGACATGCATGCATATATCCACAGTTTTGGAACGAGACTTACAAACCATTTTCTTAGAAAATATCGGATTTTCTAGAATCATACAAATCATTTCAAACAAAGATGTTACAAACCGTTTTCATACAAAATGCTTATGAACTCACCAACATTCTATGTTGACGCTTTTCAAAATGACTTGTATTCTCAGGAAACCAGTAAGCAAACCATGGGAATTGGATATTTTTGATGCATTATGTGATTTACATTTCTGTCACTTTTGTGTAATTTGTGAACGAATACAATATGTAAACAATGTAATTCTGTTATCTCAATGTATGTCGTTTGGTTGCTATGTTTCATTCATATTCAATTGTTATCATACTATACAATGACGTCATCTGCCCCCGGGCGTTTCCGTCGTCCTGGTTCGGGGGTGTGACAGATTGGTATCAGAGCATTGTTTATAGTGAACTAGTATATCTAACCATACAATATATACAACTATAAATACAATGGGACTAAGAACACTCTGACTAAAAGTATACTTTAAAAATATAAGTATTTTATAAAAAGTATACATACATGTGTGCATAATAAGGATAGTGTCAAAACAAAGAAACTAATAAAAAGTATTTAGAAGAGGTGGACACCGCGACTAAACTTAGACAGTTATGTAATCATATCTAGGGTAAATATAGCCTGATCAACTATATTTATTCGCGATATGACCAACATGTGTTTAGGAGTGGTCGAGGTGGACGACAAATCTAAAACCTACCAACCTTGAACCAAAAGGGTCTAAGTGTTGGATTAGTGTCTAAGCCCGTAACTATATTTGGTAAGTGCTTGACCCGGTTGTGCATGGTCCTTTTGGGTTTCCTTCACCATAGCAACTTGACAGGGTGATTTATGGAGAGAGAAGATATTATGATTTATTAATATATTATGAGAATAATCTATTAAAGGAATAATCATATTATTTAATTAATATTAGTCATAAATTAATTGAGAATTAATTTGGTGACTAAAAGAGATTAATTGAATAAAGGGGCTTAAACTGTCAAATGTGTGATAGTTATATTTTGGGCTAGGAAACCTTTATGGATAAGGGGTGGACGAAATTATGGGTAGGATCCCATCTAGATTTCGTCCAAGGCCTTATTCCAGAAGGTTCCATGGGCTGCTTGGTGATTAAGTTGTCCATTAGGGTTTTGACTGAAACCCTAACTGCTCACAGTATAAATAGAACCCCTAGGGTACAGAAATCAGCCACTGCTTCTCTAAGAACCCTAGAGCCGATTTTGTGTGCCTCCCCCTCTCTCTTATACTACCCTCTTGCTAGTTGGTGTTTGTAAGCCATTAGAGGAGTTACACTTGTGACTCTAAGCATCAAAGACAAAGAGATTCAAGCAAGCAACAAGAGGTAATCTTCTAGATCTGAGTTTCTTATGTCAAATTCGAATTGTATACACTAGATCTAGGTTTTGCAAGACTTGGATGAATGCATGTACAATTAGAGAAACCTAGATCCAAGCATTAAGGTTTGCATGTGCACATAGGAAAGTTCTTATGGCTCAAACCCATCAGTGGTATCAGAGCTTTGATTGGTTTCTATTGTATTGATGCCTTGTTTATTTGTTCAAGCTTTAAAGATCGATTTTTATGCCCCCTGATTGACAGACTCGGCGAGTCCCATTGTGGACTCGACGAGTAGGATGAACTCGACGAGTCCATAAGGGGACTCGGCGAGTCGGAGCGTCTGTAAGAGTGATTTTCGGGATTTCTTGCTGTTTTGCTTAACGATTCTTACCTAAATCGTTTTGGTTTAATAAAATCCGAATTTTATCACATGTTTGACAATATCCTTAACAGAACAAAAGATAATTACCAATTATTTAAATAATAAATTCCTTATTTGATAATGTTTGGTTATTTGAATTTATTTGGTGAATCATCTTATGAATAATCTTTATTAGGTCAAATTTAGATAATCATTAAATTAATTGTTTAATTTAAAATTATTTGCTATTTGATCCTTTATGTTTTGAAAAGTTCAAAACTTGTCCTCAAGTTTTGAAATTTAAATTTTGTGATTAAAAGTTTAATTTGAACTATTTGAATTTCAAACCCTAGAATTCTACAAGTTTAAAATTCACCCTATACTATTATATTATTACAAGATTAATAAATATATATGTACGACTTAAAATGCTAGTCTTACCGTTAGTAGGCCTCATTCACGAAGCCGATCTATAAGGGGGGTATAAGGTTATGGCCTATAAAATGGCCGTTTAATGGGTGTCCACTCTCACCCAACGCTTCCTTGATTGGTGGAGGGTCGTTAGCCGAACGGGTAGGATAGGGCAAACTTTCCTCATTTAAAAGTAAAATGAATCTATATAAAGTAACTAAATGCTTTTACAAAATTCCCAATCTTAGTTACTTTAGGCAAAAGTGAATTTGATGCAATTCCATGAAATTACACTTTGTACCCTTGCTAAGACGTTAATGGAGCGTGTGTGGTTAATCGACACATTAATTGGGTTCTAAGAAAAGGTAGCAAATGGTGACTCATTGTTTGTCATAGTTCAATGGAGCGTGTGTGGTTAACCGACACATCGAATAGGTGACTGTAACAATGAGGGCACCATGTACATTTGCATGGTTATTCACACCCGCTTTGTGATCCTCGACATCCCAATCACAAACTAGAGGGGCATATCGAGATTTAAACATACCATTGAAAGGTTCAATGAATCTCAAAGGATCTAGGAGTTTTTCAATACATTTAAAACTTAATCTTTTTTTCGTTTTTCATGGTGGAGAATTAGTGAATCGACATTCACTTACCTTCAAATTATTTGCTTGTTAGATTACGGCATCCCTTTTCTAATTTGTGAATAATGTTATTGGTTCCTAGCCCTAATTACTCATTTGGGTGTTTAATTGAGGAATTCGTTTCTGATCAACTTTGTTCTTTTTCCTTTTTAGATGTCGAACGCAAACAACAACGCTTCTGGTTCAAACTCCTCTGGTTCGTTCTCACTCATGAACTTGTGTGGGAAAGTGATATTTGATGGGACCAATTTCAGTAATTGGATCCGCAACATTCGCATGGTCACTCGCTACAAGGACAAAGAATATGTCCTCGATGAGAAGCTAAAGGAGATTGACATCGATACTGCTACTGCTGAAGAGATCGCGGCCTATGAGGCCCACGAGCATGATACCACGAAAGTCCATTGCATCATGCTAGCGACTATGACTGCAGAACTCCAGAAGTCCTATGTAGACAAGTACCCCTATGAGATGCATCAAGATCTGCTAGAACGCTACCACCAGAGCGCTAGGCAAGAAAGGTACGAGATCATCACTTCGATGATCACTACCAAAATGGGTAATGGAGAATCCCTTACCGCTCATCTGCAAAAGATGCAGAGATATGTCGATCGCCCGCTGAAGTTAATTGTGAACTTCGATGAAGAGCTGGCAATTGACATCATCCTTCATTCCTTGCCTCCCTGCTATAGCCAGTTCCGCATGACCTACCATATGAATAAGGAAGAGGTCTCTTTGAGCAAGCTTCAGGGCTTGTTGAGGACTGCTGAGAGCAACCTCAAAGACAAATCTGTTGCATCAACTCCAACTCCCGCTGTTGCCCCTGTCTTGGCAATAGGGCAAGGGAATGGTAAGAAGAGGAAGGCTCCCTCAATGGGCCACCACAAGGGAAAGTCCCAAGATGGCACCTCTTCTAGTGGAACCAAAGTTGGTTCTGCTAAACCCAACTCAAACCCTAAAGAGGTAGAGTGCCACTACTGCTACAGGATAGGGCATTGGAAAAGAAGCTGCCCGGAATATCTGCAAGCCATCAAGGATGGGAAGATCAAGCCATCTTATGCAGGTATTTACATAATTAAATCTAATGATTCATCGTATTCTATTTCTTGGGTACTTGATACAGGATGTGGTTTTCACATTTGTTTTGATTTGCAGGGCCTAACAAGAGATAGGGATGTGGAGCATGCGAAGATTAATTTGATCATGGGGAACAGAAGATCGTCACCTGTTACCAAGATCAGAGTTTACTCTTTAATGCTCAGTAGTGGATTAGGATTAGATTTAAACAACTGTTGCTATTCGCCAGATATGGCAAGAAACATCATTTCATTTCATGGTTTATATAGACAAGGTTTTAGATATTCGTTTGATAATGAAAAGGGTTCTATTAATGCTTATCTTAATGGTGTATTTTATTTTGAAGCATTGCCTTGTAATGGAATATATGAAACTGTGATGGTTGTAGATAACTTAGGAAATGATGTGTTGTGTATTGATTCATCCAATGGTTTGGATAAAGCATGCTTGTGGCATTGTCGTCTTGGACATGTCAACAAGAAACGCATAGCCCAACTCCAAAAGGATGGAGTGTTGGAGTCATCCGACCTTAGGGACGATGACGTGTGCGAGTCTTATTTACTTGGAAAGATGACCAAGTCACCCTTCGTTGGCACTTGTGCGAGGGGTGAGGGTTTATTGGATCTCATACATACAGATGTATGTGGACCCTTTAGATCCACCACAAGGGATGCGAACCGCTTTTATGTGACTTTCACAGACAATTATAGCAGATATGGGTATATCTACTTAATCAAGCACAAGTCAGAAACCTTTGAAAAGTTCAAAGAGTTTAAACAAGAAGTGGAGAATCAGTTGGGCAGGAAAATCAAGATGCTTCGATCTGATCGAGGTGGAGAGTACCTAAGTCTTGAATTCCACGACTACCTCAAGGAATGCGGAATAGTTTCACAATTGACGCCACCTAGGACACCGCAGTTGAATGGTGTAGCTGAGAGGCGTAATCGAACCTTGCTAGACATGGTTCGTTCCATGATGAGTCGTGCTTCACTACCTATCTCATTCTGGGGGTATGCCTTAGAGACTGCCACCCATATCCTTAACTTAGTCCCTACGAAGAAGGTCGCCAAAACACCTCACGAAATATGGACAGGGAAGGTTCCCTCGTTGGCACATATCAAGGTTTGGGGTTGCGAGGCTTTCGTAAGACGAGAGACTCACGACAAGCTCGGGCCTCGTAGTGAGCGATGTTTTTTCATCGGCTACCCGCAGAAATCCTTTGGATATCTCTTCTACAGACCGAGTGACAATGTTGTCTTCATAGCGAGGAGAGGGGTTTTCCGAGAGCGAGAACTCATAAGCCAAGGAGATAGTGGGAGGCAAGTCGATCTTGAAGAGCTTCAAGAGTCGAGCGATGAAGGAACCTCTAACACTGGCGCTCAACCAGATGAGGAAACTCCGGTTGAACCGATTGACGAGTCCTTACCTCTTAGACGTTCCGAAAGGGTTAGTGTTCCACCCCAGTTTTATGGTTTTCATATTACCATAGAAGGGGATACGTTCATTAGTGATAGTACACTAGTGAATCTGGACGAACCTAACAGCTATAAGGAAGCCATGACAAGCTGGAGTCTGCGAAATGGAAAGAGGCTATGGACAGCAAGATTCAGTCCATGTATGACAACCAAGTTTGGAATTTGGTTGACAATGTACCAGGTCGTAAGACGGTCAGGTGCAAGTGGATCTTCAAGAAGAAGACTGACGTGGATGGAAATGTGCACACTTATAAGGCGCGATTGGTTGCGAAGGGTTTCACTCAAACTCCTGGAGTTGACTACGACAAAACCTTCTCACCAGTTGCAAAGGTAAAGTCTATCAGGGTGATGTTGGCCATTGCTGCATTTCATGACTATGAAATATGGCAAATGGATGTCAAAACCGCTTTCCTTAATGGGAAGTTGGCTGAGGATGTTTACATGGCTCAGCCAGAGGGTTTTGTCAATGAGAAGCATCCCAATAGAGTGTGTAAGCTTGAGAAGTCCATTTATGGACTTAAGCAAGCGTCTCGCAGATGGAATCTTTGTTTTGACGAGAAGGTCAAAGTGTTTGGTTTTCTGCGAAGCGAATATGAATCATGTGTATATGTCAAAGCCAGTGGGAGTGTAGTAAGCTTCCTCGTATTGTATGTCGACGACATACTACTCATAGGAAACGACATCCCGACACTGCAGGAGGTTAAGTCCTGGCTCGGGAAGTGCTTCGCTATGAAGGACCTCGGAGAGGCTTCCTATATTTTGGGAATAAGGATAATGAGAAACAAAAGTAAGAGACTAATAGGACTTAGTCAGAATACTTACTTGGACAAGGTACTAAAATGTTTTAGTATGGAGAACTCAAAGAAAGGGGAGTTACCAATCTAAAGTAATGCCAAGTTGAGTAAGACTCAAAGTCCGAGTACTGAAGTCGAGATAGCAGAGATGAGCCGAGTACCTTACGCTTCCGCAGTTGGCTCGATCATGTATGCTATGACTTGTACTCGCCTTGATGTGGCCTTTGCTTTGATCATGGTCAGCAGATATCAAGGGATCCCTGGCAGAGCACATTGGACCGCAGTCAAGAATATTCTTAAGTACCTTCGGAGGACCAATGAATGGTTTCTAGTCCTCGGTGGGAGTGATGACTTAAAGGTGCGAGGGTACAGTGACGCCAGTTTTCAGACCGACAGGGACAACTACCGTTTGCAGTCGGGATGGGTCTTTACCCTTAATGGAGGAGCAGTGACTTGGAAAAGTTCCAAACAAGAAACCGTAGCTGATTCAACGTGCGAATAAGAGTACATTGCAGCGAGCGAAGCGTCAAAGGAGACAATATGGTTGAAGAACTTCATTGGAGACCTTGGAGTTGTGCCAACCATAAAGGATCCCATGGAGATTTTCTGTGATAATGAAGGAGCGGTTGCCTTGACTAAGGAACCAAGAGATCACGGTAGATCTCGACATATCGACAGAAAATATCACTTTATTCGACATCGGGTGGAAGAAGGACTCCTCGTAGTTAAGAGGGTATCGTAAGAAGATAACCCAATAGATCCGCTTATGAAGGGACTGAGCAGGGTTAAGCACTTGCAGCACGCTAGGAGCATCGGGCTGAAGGACAATATTGTTTTTGATTAGATAGTTTGGAAACATGTAACAGATAAATTGTAATTAACATTCGATGATTAAATAAAAGAGTATTATTTATTAGTAATGTTACTGTCTTATGTTAATCATTTACCTATTGTTTCATTTTGCATGTTTTGACTTACTGAATAATTGAATTATTTGATAATAATCGAATTATTCGAACGGTCCACAGTCGTTCATATGTTGGAAGTAGATATGAATGAAGATTGTCATGAATTGGTGTGTAGATTGTCTAAAGTGTATTAGACATAGCAAAAGTTTGCTACAACGTTCATGAGTGCTTATGAACTTGATTTGAGCATTGGAATAAACCCACACTTGCTGGAATCACTTCATGGAATTTAGCACGAGTGATCGCAAGATGATAATATCATATGGTCTTAAAACCTAGATATATGGTTTATTGTTTGCTAAATGGTTGTGCATTGATAATGCGTAAACGCATCAGTAACTTGATGTTATAAAACACATTGTTGTGTATGATTTGATTACTGGATAATAAATGCATATAAGTCGAAGTTTATCTGTTCCTTTTATCCTGAGAGGGTAAAAGCGATATCAGGGCCTCTCGATGATTTGATTTGACTTATGTGTCGGGCCCGGTCAGGACTGAATTGATGTGTTCAATTAAGTTCTATGTCAAATGAATCTGAGATCGAGAAACTAATTGCTGGACAATGAGTATGACAATGTTCCATGTAATTGTCTGCACGATATCTAGAACAGAGGATTATACGACCCCTTATCTAAAGGACGGGTTACTGATAAGATCAGGGTTCGACAACGTCTTTGAGAGCTACGATTGCTAATCGGATCGTGCTTGAGTTTGTAGTTACTAGACTTATCCAAGTGGGAGACTGTTGGATTAGTGTCTAAGCCCGTAACTATATTTGGTAAGTGCTTGACCCGGTTGTGCATGGTCCTTTTGGGTTGCCTTCGCCATAGCAACTTGACATGGTGATTTATGGAGAGAGAGAAGATATTATGATTTATTAATATATTATGAGAGTAATATATTAAAGGAATAATCATATTATTTAATTAATATTATTCATAAATTAATTGAGAATTAATTTGGTGACTAAAAGAGATTAATTGAATAAAGGGGCTTAAACTGTCAAATGTGTGATAGTTATATTTTGGGCTAGGAAACCTTTATGGATAAGGGGTGGACGAAATTATGGGTAGGATCCCATATAGATTTCGTCCAAGGCCTTATTCCAGAAGGTTCCATGGGCTGCTTGGTGATTAAGTTGTCCATTAGGGTTTTGACTGAAACCCTAACTGCTCACAGTATAAATAGAACCCCTAGGGTACAGAAATCGGCCACTGCTTCTCTAAGAACCCTAGAGCCGATTTTGTGTGCCTCCTCCCTCTCTCTTATACTACCCTCTTGCTAGTTGGTGTTTGTAAGCCATTAGAGGAGTTACACTTGTGACTCTAAGCATCAAAGACAAAGAGATTCAAGCAAGCAACAAGAGGTAATCTTCTAGATCTGAGTTTCTTATGTCAAATTCAAATTGTATACACTAGATCTAGGTTTTGCAAGACTTGGATGAATGCATGTACAATTAGAGAAACCTAGATCCACGCATTAGGGTTTACATGTGCACATAGGAAAGTTCTTATGGCTCAAACCCATCACTAAGAACAAAAATCAAGACATAAAATACTATAGGAGTATTTTGGTATTCTATCTGTTTTCTCGTACTTATATATTCTCATGCAGACACCATGGAAGATTTTCACCACCCAGGAGATCCTTATTCCCCCAGCCAGGGGAACGCGGGGTGGATAGTAGAGGATCCCGAGGAGGATCCCGAGGAGATTCCGGAGGATGATTCGGAGGAGGAAGTAGATGAGGAGATAGACGAGGAGGAGGAGGATGATGATTCAGACGTAGAGTCTGAAGTCATCGACCCTCCCTACATGGCTAGGGTACTAGCACACCGATGGGGCTACAATGGCCCTACGCCCCCCTGGGCCTATGAAATGGTGAGGTGGAGCCGACATCAGGGGCAACGCCCACCTTTCGGGATGGAGTTAGGGTTTTACGACCTTCGCCATGGAGGGCCCGCGGAACGAGCACTTCCCATCATGGTCCGGAGGATTTCAGACATCGGGGAATAGGCTCATACGAAAGTCCACCGAGTCATTGAGATGAGGGCTGCCATGGAGGTCACAACCGCTCGCACTCGAGATCTCCATAGGGATTAGTACCCTATAGATCAGCTCGTCATGGATCTTACTGTTGGATTAGGTGTCTAAGCCCATAACTATATTTGGTATGTACTTGAACCGATAGTAGCATGATCCTTTTGGTATGCCTTCACCATAGCAACTTGGCTGGATGAATTATGGAGAAAGAGGTTAATTATGATTTATTAATATATTATAGTAATAATATATTAAAAGACAAATCATGTTATTTAATTAATATTGGTCAAGAATTAATTCAGAATTAATTTTGTGGTCAAAAGATATTAATTAAATTAACGGGACTGATACTGTAATTATAAGATAGTTACAAAGTTGGGCTTAGGATCCCTAAAGAAGGGATGGAAGAATTCTATGGGGAAGCCCACATAGAAATCGTCCATAGGGGCCTTCTGGAAGGATCCTGTGAACTGCTTAAGGCCTAAGCAATCAGATTAGGGTTTTGACTGAAACCCTAGCAGCTCAGCTATATAAGGAACCCTTGGGACTCCTAAAATCGGCACTTGAACCCTAAGAAGAGTACCAGTCGAAATTGTGATCCCTTCCTCTCTCTCTCTCTCTCATATTCTTCTAACTTGCTTTTGGTGTTTGTGATCTATTAGAGGCATCACATTTGAGGTGCTAAGTTCTCAAAGGTTGAAGATCAAGCAAGCTACAATTGAAAGGTAACATTCTAACTATGAATTAGATATAAATTTCGAAAATAGCATGCTAGTTAGGGTTATAGCTTTGGATGATTATTGCATGTACAATTAGAGAAAACCTAGATCCAAAGAGTTAGGGTTGCATGTGCACCATAGGAATGTTGTAATGCTCAAAACCCAACAGTGGTATAAGAGCCTAGGTTGTTTTTCTATTGTATTTGATGCATAGCTTAATTGTTGTTAGCTGAAAAAGTCGAAAACATTGCATCTGACTGATGAACTCGTCGAGTCCTCTGATGAACTCAACGAGTCAAGGCTACTCGACGAGTCGGCTCGTCTGTTAGCAGATTTTTCGGGATTTTGACCAGAATTGGATTGAGATAATTACCAAAAACGTTTTTGACTGATAAAATTCGATTTTTATTATATGGTAATGATTATCCTCATCCAATTAGAAGATAATTGTCAAACTATAGGATAATTACTAGTTTATATGATAAAAATAATTATTTGTATTATTTGATGTGAATTATCTTGCCATAAATTGAATTAGGTCAAATCTAGATAATAACTAATTATTTGATTAATTAAATTATTTTAATTTGATCTAGAAGGTTTTGAAAAGTTTCAAAACTTTCCCTCAAGTTTTGGAATTTAAATTTTGATTAAAAAAGTTTTAATTTTGAAATATTTAAATTCTAAACCCCAGAGTTTTGAAAGTTTAAAATTCAACCCTTATACTATTATAATATTAAAAGATTAATAATTATATATATATATATATATATATATATATATATGTATAAGATAAGTCAGTCTTACCGTTAGTAGGCCTCATTCACGAAGCTGGTCTATAAGGGGTGTTTAAGGAAGCGGCATGTAAAATGATCGCCATTGGGTATTGACTCTTAGCCACCGTACTCTTAACTAGTGGAGGGTCATTAGTCGAACGGGTAGGATATGACAAAACTAATTCCTCATTAATAAGTATAATGATTTATAAAGTAACTAAATGTTTTCATAAAATTCCCAATCTTAGTTACTTTAGGAAAAATGTGAAAATAATGCTATTCCATGAAATTGCACTTTGCACATTGCCAAGTCGTTAGTAGAGCGTGGGTGGCTAACCGGCACACTAATTTGGGACTAGCAAGGGTGGCAAAGGGTAGCTCGATGTTTATCATAGATCAATGGAGCATGTGTGGTTAACCGGCACATTGATTAGGTGATAAATGACATCGAGAGTACCAAGCACATTGGCATGGTTATTCACACCTTGTTTGTGATCCTCGGTATCCCAGTCACAAACTTGAAGGGCATAATCGAGATTTAAACATGCCATTGAAAAGTTCAATGAATCTCAAAAGAATCTAGGAATTTCAATTCATTTAAAACTTAATGTCTTGTTTTGTTTTTCATGGTGGAAATTGGTAAATCGTCATTTACCTACCTTCAAATTATTTGCAATTAGATTACGGCATCCCTCTTCTGAATTGTAAATAATTGTGTTGGGTCCTAGCCCTAAGTTTTCATTTGGGTGTTAAATTGGGGATTCTTATCTAATCCTAACTTTGTCTCTTTTCTTTTTCAGATGTCTACCTCGAACAACAACGCTTATGGTTCCAACCCTTCTCGCTCATTCTCCCTCATGAACTTGTGTGGGAGGGTGATCTTTGATGGAACCAATTTTAATGATTGGATTCACAACATTCGCATGGTCACCCGCTACGAGGACAAAGAGTATGTTCTCGACAAGGAACTCAAGGAAATCGACCACATCACTGCTATTCCTGAGCAAATCGATCAATATGATGCTCAAGAGAGGGACGTCACAAAGGTGTCATGTATTATGCTTGCGACCATGACTGTCGAACTCCAAAAGTCCTACGAGGACTTCTATCCCTACAAGATGCACCAAGATTTGATGGAAAGGTACCATCAAAGTGCGATGTAGGAAAGGTACGAGATCATCGCCTCCATGATCACTACAAATATGAAGGATGGAGAGTCCATCACTGCTCACTTATAGAAGATGTAGAGATTCGTTGACCGCTTGCTGAAGTTAAATGTCAACTTCGACGAAGAGTTGGCCATAGATATTATCTTACACTCTTTGCCTCCCTGTTATGATCAGTTTCACACGACCTATCATATGAACAAGGAGGAGGTCACTCTAATCAAGCTCCAAGGACTTCTATGAACTACTGAGAGTAGTTTGAAAGGAAAATCTGTCGCATCTACTCCTACTACGGTTGCCCGTGTGTTGGCAATTGGACAAGGGAAAGGGAAGAATAGGAATGCTCCTTCTAAGAGCCACAAGGGTAAGCCCCATGATGGATCCTCTTCTAGTGGGACCAAAGGTGGTTCTGCTACTCCCTCTTCCAACCCGAAGGATGCAGAGTGCTTCTACTGTCATGACAAAGGGCATTGGAAATGAATCTGCCCGAAGTATCTGCAAGATATCAAGGATGGGAAGATAAAGCCCACCTTCGTAGGTATTTACACTTTTTAATCTAACAACTCATCACATGCTATTTCTGTTGGATAAGGTGTCTAAGTCCATAAGTATTTCTGGTATGTACTTGACCCGATTTAGCATGGTCCATTTGGGTTGCATGGCATCATGCATTTGGATAGACTAAAATGAGAGAAATAATACTTATGGTTTATTAATATATTATAAGTTCTAATATATTAATAATATTATTTAATTAGTATTGATCAAGAATTAATTTGGAATTAATTAAGTGATAAAAAGAAGACTAATTAAATATATGGGTTGATTGTGTAAATCACTCATACTTGTATAGTGGGCTAATGCTCCATGGATTATCAAGTTGGGCTAAAACCCATAGGATGCTCGCTCCACGGTGGTTATAGAACCGAAATGAAAAGTCATGACAATTAGGGTTTACATGGTGTAACCCGAATTGTAACACACTATATAAGGGCACTTATGTTCACCAAAATCGACACTTAAGCAAGAAAGGAGAGGGCTAGCCAATTTCAAGCAGTGTGACATTTCTCTCAAGTTTATTCCAAGTGCATTTGGTGTTGTGTGAGACATTTGAGGCATCACACTTGAGGTACTAGGATCACAAGGTTTTCAAGGAATCCAAACTACTATAAGGTATGTTTTATAGCTAACTTTTATGTTTATAACTTCCCCATGTATGCTAGATAGGATTATGAACCTTGGAAAAATCATTTTGCATGTATCTTAGTCAAACATAGATCCAAGGTTTCTAGGGTTGCATGTACACCTTAGGAGTGTTAGAATGCTCAAAACCCTTCAGTGGTATAAGAGCCTAGGCTTGTTTGTTTGATACTTGATGCAAAATAGTTTAAAAAGTCGAAATTCTTGCTGTCTGCACAAGGGACTCGCCGAGTCCATGGGGGGACTCGACGATTCCAAGCGTATCTTCAACCAACTCGGCGAGTCAATTCTTGCACTCGACAAGTTGGCTAGGCAGAGTGCAAATTTTCGATTTTTGCTGCTAGAAATGGACTAGAAACATTACCCTAAATTGTTTTGTTGCTATAAAACTTGTTTTAGATGGTGTAATGGTTGTTCAAATCCAATTACAATGGCTAATATCAAAATTCCATGTTTATATGTGTTCATATGTTCTTGAAATTTTGATATGAATATTCATGTTCTTATGAGTTCTTGCAAGATCATAGGAATTATGTGCTATTGATTGGTAGTTAATTCATGATCATGATGTGTTTTAATGGAGTCCATAACTTGTCCTCAAGTTATGGATAACCAAAAGTCACTTTGTAATAAATCCATTAAAAAAACACATAAGTTACAAAAAAATGAAGAGTCTTCATTTTTAATAAACAATAACTCATAAGTTATGAATTGAAAAGTTTTGTAAAGTTACAAAACTTGCCCTCAAGTTTTGGAACATGTAAAGTCATCTAGTAAACTTTAGTTCCAACCCCTAGAATTTTAAAAGTTAAAATTCAACCCTTATACTTTATAATATTATAATATTAATAATAATTATATATGTATAAGAACAAAATCGTTTTACCGTTAGTAGGCCTCATTCACGAAGCCGGTCTATAAGGGGGGTATAAGGTTGTTGCCTATAAAATGGTAGCTTAATGGGTGTCCACTCTCACCCACCGCTTCCTTGATCAGTGGAGGGTCGTTAGCCGAACGGGTAAGACAAGGACTTTAAATTTTTCATTAAAAGTATGATGAATATAAAGTAACTACATGTTTTTTATAAATTCCCAATCTTAGTTACTTTAGAAAAAATGTGAATAAGGTGCTAACCCATGAAATTACACTTTGCACTTTGATTAAGTCGTTAGTGGAGCGTGTGTGGTTAACCGGCACACTAACCTGGACTTAACAAGGTAGGCAAAGGGTAACTTAATATTTATCATAGTATCGATGGAGCGCGTGTGGTTAACCGGCACATCGATTGAGGGGTAAATATTAAGGGTACCAAGTAATTTGCATGGTTACTTCACACCTTGTTTTGTGATCCTCGGCATCCCAGTCACAAAACCTGAAGGGCACACTCGAGATTGAAACATGCTATTGAAAAGTTCAATGAATCTCAAAGAATCTAGGAGTTTCAAAAACCAATTAAAACCTAAAATTTATTTCGTTTTTCATGGTTGAAATTGGTGAATCGTCATTCACCTACATTCAAATATTCTATAGCTTGGATTACGACATCCCTCTTCTAAGTTATAAAATATTGTGTTGGGTCCTAGCCTTAATATTACATTTGGGTGTTTTATTAAGGACTATCTTTATATCTAATCTAATCTTGTCTTTCTTCTTTTCAGATGTCTTCCAACAATGTCGCTTCTGGCTCAAACCCTACCGGCTCCTTCTCTCTCATGAACCTTTGTGGGAGAGTCATCTTTGATGGATCCAACTTTATGGATTGGATCAGGAACATCAGGATGGTCACTCGCTATGAGGACAAGGAATATGTCCTCGACAAGGAGCTTAAAGAACTCGAGCCGACTGCTACTCCTGAGGAGGTCGCTGAATATTAGGCTCATGAAAGAGATGCTACCAAAGTGGCATGCATCATGTTGGCCACTATGACAGCCGAGCTCCAAAAGTCCTATGAGGACTACTATCCTTTTGAGATGCACCAGGATTTGATGGACCGCTACCATCAGAGTGCTCATCAAGAGCGATATGAAATCATCTCCTCCATGATAATGACCAGGATGAAGGATGGTGAACCCATCACGGGCCACATGCAGAAAATGCAAAGGTATGTGGACCGTTTGCTGAAACTGAATGTGAACTTCCCAGAGGAGTTGGAAATAGATATCATTTTGCACTCCTTACCTTCGTGTTATGATCAATTCTGCATGACATATCACATGAACAAGGAGGAAGTTACACTCAACAAACTTCAAGGAATTCTGAAGAGCGCGGAAAGTGGTCTTAAAGGTAATTCGGTTGTTACCACTCCTACTCCTACTCCAAACTCCGCCCCTGTCCTGTCCATCAGGAAAGGTAGAGGGAAAAAGAGGAAGAACCCTTCGAAGGGTACCAAGGGTAAGACCCTTGATGGATCCTCTTCAAATGGAACCAAGAAAGGTTTCGTCACTCCTTCTTCTGACCCAAAAGAGGCCGATGCTTCTATTGCATGAAAAGTCGCATTGGAAGCGGAACTGCCCAAAGTACCAACAAGATATTAAGGATGGGAAAGTGAAACCCACCCATGCAGGTATTTACACAATATTGTCTAATAACTCACCCTATTCTAACTCCTGGGTTCTTGATACAGGATGTGGAATTCACATTTGTTCTGATTTGCAGGGACCAAGAAGAAGTGAGAATGTGGAGCATGGAAAGATAAACTTGATCATGGGGAATAGGAAAGATTCACCTGTCACCAAGATTGGAGTTTATTCTTTGTTGCTAAGTAGTGGGTTTACATTAGATTTGAATAAATGTTGTTACTCGCCTGAAATGGCAAGAAATATTATTTCCTTTCATGCTTTGTACAAACAAGGTTTTACCTTTTTCATTTGATAATGATAGTGGTGGTATTTATGCTTTCTTTAATAATGTTCTTTATTTTAAAGCATTACCTTGTGATGGTGTGTATGAAGCTGTGTCGGTTGTAGACAATCTAGGAAATAATGTGTTGTGTATTGATTCTTCTAATAATAACTTGGATAAAGCATCATTATGGCATTGTCATCTTGGACATGTAAGCAAGAAACGCATAGGCCAACTCCAAAAGGATGGAGTCTTGGAGTCATTTTGTCTAAAGTCAGATGATAGTTGTGAATCATGCTTACTTGGGAAAATGACAAAGTCACCCTTCACTGGTACATGTGCTAGGGGTGAAGGTTTGTTGGATCTTGTACACACTGATGTGTGTGGACCCTTCAAAACTTCCACAAGGGATGCTAATCGTTATTATGTGACTTTCACAGATGATTATAGTAGATATGGATATGTCTATTTAATCAAGCATAAGTCAGAGACTTTCGAAAGGTTTAAAGAGTTTAAACAGGAAGTAGAGAATCAATTGGGCAGGAACATTAAGATGCTTCGATCTGATCGTGGTGGTGAGTATCTTAGTACAGAGTTCCTCGACTATCTTAAGGAATGTGGGGTTGTCTCACAATTTACACCTCCCAGGACACCACAGCTTAATGGTGTGGTTAGAGAGGCGCAATTGAACCTTGCTGGATATGGTTCGTTCCATGATGAGTCGAGCTTCGCTACCAATCTCATTCTGGGGGTATGCCTTAGAGACTGCCGCCCATATCCTTAATCTACTCCCTACAAAGAAGGTTGCCAAAACACCTCATGAGATGTGGACCGGAAAAGTTCCTAATCTGGACCACATCAAGATTTGGGGTTGCGAGGCTTTTGTGAGGCGTGAATCTCACGATAAGCTCGAACCTCGAAGTGAGAGGTGTATTTTCATCGGCTACCCACAGAGATCCTTTGGTTACCTCTTCTACAGACCCAGTGATAATGTGGTCTTTGTAGCAAAGAGAGGTGTCTTTCGCGAGAGAGAGTTTGTAAGCCAAGGAAATAGTGGGAGGCAAATTGACCTTGAAGAAATTCAAGAGTCAAATGGTGAAGGAACCTCAAACCCTAGCTATCAACCTGAGGAAGAAACTCCTGTTGATCCGACAGAAGAGTCTATACCTCTGAGGCGTTCCACAAGAGTTAGGAATCCACCTGAGCATTAGTTTGGTTTCCATATTACTGCGGAAGGTGATACACTTATCAGTGATAACACACTGGTAAGTCTGGATGAACCTAACAGCTACACGGAAGCCATGTCAGGCCCCGAGGCTGCTAAATGGAAAGAGGCTATGGACAGCGAGATACAATCCATGTATGACAATCAAGTTTGGAACTTGGTTGACAATGTACAAGGTCACAAGACAGTTGGGTGCAAATGGATCTTCAGGAAGAAGACCGACATGGATGGTAATGTACACACTTATAAGGCGCGACTGGTTACAAAGGGCTTTTCTCAAACTCCGGGAGTTGATTATGATGAGACCTTTTCACCAGTAGGGAAGATTAAGTCTATTAGGGTTATGTTAGCCATTGCTACATTTCATGATTATGAAATATGGAAAATGGATGTCAAAACCGCTTTCCTTAATGGAAAGTTGGTTGAGGATGTTTACATGAGTCAGCCAGAGGGTTTTGTCAGTAAGCTTGAGAAATCCATTTATGGATTAAAGCAAGCACCTCGCAAATGGAATATTTGCTTCGATGAGAAAGTCAAAGAGTTTGGATTTTCGAGGGGTGAAGATGAATCTTGTGTATATGTCAAGGCTAGTGGGAGTATAGTTTGCTTTTTGGTACTGTATGTGGATGACATACTACTCATAGGAAATGACATCCCAACTCTGTAGGAAGTTAAGTCCTGGCTTGGGAAGTGTTTCGCTATGAAGGACCTTGGAGAAGCTGCCTATATTCTAGGGATAAGGATTTTGAGAGACCGGAGTAAAAGACTAATTGTACTTAGCCAGATTACCTACTTGGATAAGGTGCTGAATAGGTTCAGCATGCAGAATTCTAAGAAAGGAGAGTTAACGATCCAGAGTAACGCCAGACTGAGTAAGACTCAGAGCCCGAGTACAGAGGCTGAGATAGCTGAGATGAGTCGGGTACCTTATGCTTCCGATGTAGGCTCGATTATGTATGCTATGACTTGTACTCATGCTGATGTGGCCTTTGCATTGAGCATGGTTAGCAGATATCAGGGGAACCCTGGCAAGGCTCACTGGACTGCGGTAAAGAACATTCTCAAGTACCTACGGAGGACTAAGGACTGGGTCCTTACCCTCGGTGGGAGTGATGACTTGAGAGTAGAAGGGTATAGTGATGCTAGCCTTCAGACTGATATGGATAATTTCTGCTCTCAGTCAGGCTGGGTCTTTACCTTAAATGGAGGAGCAATTTCTTGGAAAAGTTCCAAACAGGAGACAGTAGCCGATTCAACTTGTGAATCAGAGTATATAGCGGCAAGCGAGGCAGCAAAGGAGGCTATATGGCTAAAGAACTTCATTGGAGACCTTGGAGTTGTACCAGCTATAAAGGAGCCTATAGATATTTTCTGTGATAGTGAAAGTGCAGTTGCCTTAGCCAAGGAACCAAGCGATCACGAGAGATCCAGACACATCGACAGAAAATATCATTTCATCAGACATCGAATAGAAGGACTGCTCGTGGAAAATAGGGTATCATCGGATGGGAACCCAACAGATCCCCTCACGAAGGGACTGGGTAGGTTTAAGCATCTCCAGCATGCGAGGCGCATAGATCCCCTCACGAAGGGACTGGGTAGGTTTAAGCATCTCCAGTAGTTAGATAACTTTGAAATGTGTAAAGTGTAATTGACATTTGATGATGAATAAAAGTTGTATTTATTTATGAGTAAAGTGTTGCTATCTTTTGTCAATTGTTTACTATCGTTTCACTTTGCATGTTTTGACTTCCAGAATAAATATGTTTGGTATATCATATTATTCAAATTGTCCACAGTCGGTCATATGTTGGAAGTAGGTATGAATCAAGACTGTCATGAGTTGGTTGTAGAGGTCTAAGGGGTTGGACATGGCTACGACACTCATGAGTGCTCATAAGTTCTGAGTACTCGGATTCAACCCACGCTCACTGGTATCACTTCATGGAATTTATCTCGAGTGATCGTGAGACGGTAATATCATATAAGTCTTCAAACCTAGAGATATGACTTGTTACCTAAGAGTTGGTTATGCATTGATTGTACGAAAACGCATTGGTAACTCGATGTTATAAACCATGCCTTTGTGTATAATTCAACAAGTAGTAGAACAAGCATATGAGTCGAAGTTTATCTGTTCCTTCTTGGATTAAAAGCGATATATGGGCCCCTCGATGATTTTGTGTTGACCCATGTATCGGGCCCGGTCAGAACTAAGTTGATGTGTTCAATTAAGTTCTATGTCAAACAAATCGGAAATCGAGAAACAAACTGCTGGACAAAAAGTAAGACATTGTTCCATGTATTTTTCCGGCTGATATTTACAACAGAGGATTATATGATCACTTATCTTAAATGGCGTATCATCATCATCTCAGTTCCGAGAGACCTTGAAAGAGCTACGATTGCTGATCGGTTCCTGAAGTCATACTTGCAGTTATAGTTATTAGAGTTATCCAAGTGGGAGACTGTTGGATAAGGTGTCTAAGTCCATAACTATTTCTGGTATGTACTTGACCCGGTTTGGCACGGTCCATTTGGGTTGCATGGCATCATGCATTTGGATAGACTAAAATGAGAGAAATAACACTTATGGTTTATTAATATATTATAAGTTCTAATATATTAATAATATTACTTAATTAGTATTGATCAAGAATTAATTTGGAATTAATTAAGTGATAAAAAGAAGACTAATTAAATATATGGGTTGATTGTGTAAATCACTCATACTTGTATAGTGGGCTAATGCTCCATGGATTATCAAGTTGGGCTAAAACCCATAGGATGCTCCATGGTGGTTATAGAACCCATGGGTCATGGAAATGAAAAGTCATGACAATTAGGGTTTACATGGTGTAACCCTAATTGTAACACACTATATAAGGGCACTTATGTTCACCAAAATCGGCACTTAAGCAAAAAAGGAGAGGGCTAGCCGATTTCAAGTAGTGTGACATTTCTCTCAAGTTTATTCCAAGTGCATTTTGTGTTGTGTGAGACATTTGAGGCATCACACTTGAGGTGCTAGGCTCACAAGGTTTTCAAGGAATCCAAACTACTACAAGGTATGTTTTCTAGCTAACTTTTATTTTTATAAGTTCCCCATGTATGCTAGATAGGATTATGAACCTTGGAAAAATCATTTTGCATGTATCTTAGTCAAACATAGATCCAAGGTTTCTAGGGTTACATCTACACCTTAGGAGTGTTAGAATGCTCAAAACCCTTCAATTTATTGGGTCCTTGATACATGATATGATTTTCACATTTGTTCTGATTTGCAGGGTCAAGGAAGAAGTAGGGATGTGGAGCATGGGAAGATGAACCTGATCATGAGGAATAGGAGAGCGTCGCCTGTCACCAAGATTGGAGTTTATTCTTTAATGCTTAGTAGTGGCTTAGGTTTATATTTGAATGATTGTTGCTACTCGCCGGAAATGGCGAGAAACATTAGTTCTTTTCATGGTTTGTACAGACAAGGTTTTAGATTTTAGTTTAATAATGGAATTGGTTCTATTAATGCTTTCTTTAATGGTACTTTCTATTTTGAAGCATTGCCTTGTAATGGAGTATATGAAACTGTGAATGTTGTAGATAACTTAGGAAATAATGTGTTGCACATCGATTCGTCCAATGGTTTGGACAAAGCATGCTTGTGGAATTGTCGTCTTGGACATGTCAACAAGAAGCACATAGCCCAAATTCAAAAGGATGGAGTGTTGGAGTCATTCAACCTCAAGTCGGATGACACGTGCGAATCTTGTTTACTTGGAAATATGACCAAGTCACCCTTCACTGGTACCTATGAAAGGGGTGAGGGCTTATTGGATCTCATACATATGGATGTATGTGGACCCTTTAGATCTACCATAAGGGATGCGAACCGATTCTATGTGACTTTTACCGATGATTATATCAGATATGGGTATATCTACTTAATCAAGCACAAGTCAGAAACCTTTGAAAAGTTCAAAGAGTTTAAGCAAGAAGTGGAGAATCAGCCGGGCAGGAAGATAAAGATGCTCCAATCCGATCGAGGTGGTGAGTATCTTAGTATTGAGTTCCACGACTATCTTAAGGAATGTGGAATTGTTTTACAATTAACGGCGCCCAGGACACCGCAGTTGAATGGTGTGGCTGAGAGGAGCAATCGAACCTTGTTAGACATGGTTCGTTCCATGATGAGTCGAGCTTCGTTACCTATCTCATTATGGGGGCATGCCTTACAGACTGCCGCCCATATCCTTAATCTAGTCACAACTAAGAAGGTTGCCAAAACACCTCACGAGATGTGGACAGGGAAGGTTCACTCGTTAGCACATATCAAGGTTTGGGGTTGCGATGCTTTCGTAAGATGAGAGACTCACGACAAACTCGAACCTCATAGTGAGCGATGTATTTTCATCGGCTACCCACAGAAGTCCTTTGGATATCTCTTCTATAGACCGAGTGATAATGTTGTATTCGTTGCAAGGATAGGGGTTTTCCGAGAGAGAAAGCTCATATGCCAAGAGGACAGTGGGAGGCAAATTGATATTGAAGAAGGGTCAAGCAATGAAGGAACCTCTAACACTGGCACTCAACCCGAGGAGGAAACTCCAGTTGAACTGATTGACGAGTCCTTACCTCTTAGACGTTCTAGTAGAGTTAGTGTTCCACCCGTATTATATAGTTTCCATAGAAATGTTGAGGGTGATACGTTTTGTTAGTGATAGTACACTAATAAATATGGATGAACCTAACAACTACAAGGAAGCCATGGTAGGCCCGAAGTCTGGAAAATGGAAAGAGGCTATGGACAGCGAGATTCAGTCCATGTATGACAATCAAGTTTGGAATTTGGTTGACAATGTGCCAGGTCGTAAGATGGTCGGGTGCAAATGGATCTTCAAGAAGAATACTGACATGGATGGGAGAGTAGACACATATAAGGTGTGATTGGTTGCGAAGGGCTTTACTCAAACTCCCAGAGTTGACTATGATGAGACCTTCTCACCAGTAGCGAAGATTAAATCTATAAGGGTTATGCTAGCCATAGTTGCGTTTCATGATTATGAAATATGGAAGATGAATGTCAAAACTGCTTTCCTAAATGGGAAGTTGGATAAAGATGTTTACATGAGTTAGCCAGAGGGTTTTGTCAAGGTGAAGCACCCTAATAGAGTGTGTAAGCTTGAGAAATCCATCTATGGATTAAAACAAGCATCTCGCAGATGGAATCTTTGTTTCGATGAGAAAGTCAAAGAGTTTGGTTTTTAGAGAAGCGAGGATGAGTCCTGTGTATATGTCAAAGCTAGTGGGTGTATAGTTAGCTTTCTCATTTTGTATGTGGATGACATAATGCTCATAGGAAATGACATCCCAACCTTGTAGGAGGTCAAGTCCTAGCTTGGGCAGTGCTTCGCTATGAAGGATCTCAGAGAAGCTGCTTATATTCTGGGGATAAAGATACTGAGAAATAGGAGTAAGAGACTAATAGGACTTAGTCAAAGCACCTACTTGGATAAACTGTTGAAACGTTTCAGCATGGAGAATTCCAAGAAAGGGGAGTTACCAATCCAAAGCAAAACAAAGTTGAGTAAGACTCAGAGTCCGAGTACCGAAGCTGAGATAGCAGAAATGAGTCGAGTACCTTATGTGTAACACCCCGACTCTCAGGTATAAACTTTCAGTCTTATATTTCCAATTTTTAAAGTCGACTCGACGAGTTGGATTCCCTGACTCGTCGAGTGGGCACAATTCTGGTCGTGGGTTTTAAGTGACCAACTCGGTGAGTCGGAGGACAGACACGACGAGTTGGAGCTGGAGGATGAAACCCTAATTTCCGGGGTTTTGCACCCTATTTAAAGGATCCTTTGCCCCCTTAGCCTCCCCTTACAGCCCCTTGTGAATCCAGAAACCCTAATTCGTGTGTATAATCCATTCTTGTGTGATTTTCAAGCTTGGAAGGTGATTTGCAAGAAGAGGACTTGAAGTATAAGAGGAGTGGTGCAAGAAGAGCTAGTGGATCTGACTCTTCTGCTTATTGGCATCATCTTGAAGGTAATAAGTCGTTACCTTGACCTTCCCTCTTTCTAGATCTCTTTATGTTTAAGATTAGGGCTTTCCTAGCATGTATATTAGCCATTTTTGAGTATGGGCTAGGGTCTGAAGTTGCAACTTCAGATCTAAGCTTATATTGGTCTCTATAGCTATAAAGTCTCCAACTTTAGCAAGTATGAACCTCCCCTTTTGATTTAAACCCCATTATAAGCTTGGATTTGATATTCCAAGCCTTTAGAGCCTTGCATGCACGTAAAGTTTGCAACTTTACGTGATAAACATGCCTTAGGAAGCTAGATCTACAATTTGGAGGTTTGGGGTGGCTTAAATTTGTCTGAATGAGTAATGGACTAAAGGGACTCGGCGAGTTGCAGGGTAAACTCGATGAGTCAGATGAAGATTGCCTGAGAATGGTTTCTGCATGGACTCGGCGAGTCAGTGGGACGACTCGACGAGTCAGTTAGGGTTTCCCCTTAAGGAAATCGACGAGTTGCTAGCTGCACTCGAAGAGTTGGGTCAACATGGACTGTTGACTTTGACCGTTGACTATGACTTTGACCAAGGGTTGACTAGTTAACTTATGGGGGTATTCTGGTAATTTGGAAATTTATGGAAATGGTCTTATGGTAAATATAGGTGGTGGAGTTCGTGTCGGTGGTTCGAGAGTTTGAGCTTATCACTTCAGTGCGACAGTTGTGAGGTGAGTTATCATCACTATATCAAAAGTGTCTAAGGCACCAATGCCGACCCTTATCGAATTTGTATCCGGGTTTATTGCATGATATGCTTATTGATTTGCATTGTAACATCCCGTTATTTTCTATATGTAAAGTCAACCATAGTCAATCAAAGTCAAACTTGGGTCTACTAAAGTCAACTTAAATCTTATTTTATCTTAAATAAGTTAGAATGATGTTTTATAAGTGTTTACACCTTGTATTCTAAAGTGTTATTTGTTCAAGAAGGGAATTATAAGAGTCGAGAAACTTCGCATTCTTTTTCTTTCTTCTTCCTTCAGACCGTACACTTCGGGCTGCAAAAGGTTCACAGCCGTAAACTCCTCGGACCGTGAACCCTCGCAGCCGTAGCCGACTTCGGACCGTATACGAGGTTCACGGCCGTGAACCCTCGGACCGTGAACCCTCGCGTATATAAAGATGTCAGCCGACTTTTTGCTTCATTTCTTCACTTTCACTCGATATTTCAACATTTTTCTCTCAAGTATCATCAAGCAAGAACTCCCTCTCTCCTCAAGAACATGCTAGGATCATCCTTTTACATCATATTCAAGTGTTAATCACTAGTTCTTCATAACATCTAACAAGTATCTTTTCATGATCTTGTTATCATTTCAAGAACATCATTCAATCTTCTTATAAACCCGGTAATTTCGCTAGTTTACACGAAGAACATGCGAAGAACACGAAGAACACCCATCAGAAAACCTTTGAATCTTCTTAGAAACTTGCTTAGGATCATCAAGTGTTCATCATTCATCAAAGACTCAGGGTCGTGAACCCTTCATGCTCTTGGGCCGTGAACACCCCTCCTGGCCATGAACACCGATCAGCTTCCATTTTAGTTTCTAACACTCCTATTTGTAAGTTATACTTACAAATTAGTCCAGTTTCTAATCATTCCTATGATTATATTAGCTAATTGGTTGCATATATGCTATACAAATTACTATATAGGACTTGTTTTGCTACGGGATTACACTTGTGGACTAAACATCCTATATTAAATCATCATTTGAATCACCCTCCAAAAGGTGAGTTCATACCCCCGTATTTTCATAGTTTTTACTGTTTTAAAGGGGGGGGGGGGGAATACAAGTCTAACACAAGAATTTTGTGTTACAAGTAAATGGTTTCAAAATATCTTACCAAAATGGATTTCAACTGGCATCAAATCAAATGGTTTTAAACTGTTAAAATGACATCAAGTCACCAGAAGTATTTCAAAATGTTAAACTCTTTAAATGATTTTATAAACTTATATTTTCCCTCAAAAATCATATATATATATATATATATATATATATATATATATATATATATATATATATATATATATATATATATATATATATATAAGATTTAAAGGGCTTAGGACTGATAACTCACTTTGGTTCATTTTCCTTGTTTGGATGTGGGCTTATAGTATCGGTTATTTGTCCGAATGTCGTTTAAATTTTAGTTATATATATTTGTATATGTATATAAATATAAAAGTTATTTCATTCAGTTTCAATACCCTTTGTAACATGTCGAGCAAGGGGTTGCATTCATGAACAGTTAGTATCAATCCAGAAAGTACATATAAATTATAATAGGTATAATTTATGATTCATAGAACATTAATTCACGATTCAAGTATACTAGAGTACACCATTTTACAAGAACAAGGGTTTGATTCAAAACTAATCAAGGGTATACATCCCTCAAATACATGTTAAGAATACTAATTCAGAAGCATACTATTAATCATTTATTTCAGAATGATTGGGTTTTCACTTCTATTATACGCGTAACATCTATAAGCTTTTTATGAGTCAATAGATACAAGTTGTTTATCCATTTAAACAATACAGTTAAAGTCCTGATATTATAACCAGAATCTCCAGTCGGGGATCAAAACAAGTGAGTATAGATCTATATTGGGATTGACAACCCCGCACTCAGACTGCTAGCTACAGCCGGGCATACACTGTAACATCCCAACCGTCAGGTATCACTATTATTCCATTTAGATTTCATGTTTTAAGGTCTACTCGAGGAGTTGACGCTATGACTCGTCGAGTAGCAGCGGGCCAGGACACGTCATTTAATGAGTGACTCGTCGAGTCGGCATGGGGGACTCGACGAGTAGGATCTGGCAGTGGAAACCCTAAGTTTCAGGGTTTTTGTACCCTGTATATTGGACCATTAGCGCCTCCCACTGTCCTCTATCACCCCTTTAGAGCCAGAAACCCTAATTTCCGTGAGTGTGAGCTTGGAGAGTGTTTTGGAGCTTTGAAAAGTAATTTTTCTGAAGGAAACTTGTAGATCAAGAGGCTAGCATCAAGGATTTTGTGTGGATCTAGAGTCTACTTCAGCTTGGGCACGCTTTGGAGGTAACAAGATGTTACCTTGACCTCTTTTCTTCTAGAATCATTCTTATGTGAAGACTAGGGTTCTTCTTTAGCTATTCATGAAGGGATTATGGTATGGGAGCAAGATTTGAAGTTGAAACTTCAGATCCGAACCTCTTTTGAGTCCTAAGTCCATAAAGTTCTTAATAGGGTCATAAAGGAACCCTTGTGTATGAGTAAAGTCCCATTCAAAGCTTAGATTGGTTATTTAGAGCCTCCAGGGCCTTTCATGCGTGTAAAGTTTGCAACTTTACGTGAGAAACATGCCTTGGAAGCTTGGATCTGTAATCTGGAACCTTGGCATGGCTTAAAAAGGGTCTGCATGGATGAAGTTCTGAAAGGACTCGGCGAGTTGCATAGTCAAATCGGCGAGCCACATGAAGATGGCCAAGTACTCGACGAGTTGGATGAACAACTCGGCGAGTCCGTTGAAGATTGCCTTGAACTCGGCGAGTCGGCTAGGGTTTCTCCCAATTCTTGGACACGTATGAACTCGTCGAGTTAAAAGGGAACTCGACGATCTAACCAAGGATTTCACGACTTCTCGAGTTCAGGAAGGACTCGACGAGTCGGTGAACTACACTCGACGAGTCGAGTCACCACAGACTGTTGACTTTGACTGTGCACTTTGACTTTGACCAAGAGCTGACCAGTTGACTTCTGAGGGTATTTTGGTAATTTGGGAATTTATGAAAAAAGGGCTTTGTGGCAACTATAGGTGGTGGAGTTCGTGTTGGTGATCCGAGGGTTGAGCTTTCTAGTTTCATTCGACAGTTGCGAGGTGAGTTATCCTCGCTATATCAACAGGGTCTACGGCACCAAGGCCGGCCCTTTTTGATTTACATCCTGGGTTAGGATGGTCGTTATGTTATTGCTATGTTAGATTTCATCCTGGTTTAGGATGGTTGCTATGCTAGAGATCAGTTAGATCGGTATCCTGGTTACAGGACGGTTGCCATGTTAGTGATCTGTTAGACCTGTATGTTTACTTGTTTATTTGTATGTGCACATGTTTGTTGATTTGGGCAAAGGGTTGAGGCAGGTCCTGCTGTGTGCAGTAGGCCAAGACACCCTGGGCGGACCGGGTAGACTGCAGGCCCGGGCCGGGCAAATCTAGTCAGGTCGAAGGCCTAGCGAGCTGTTCGGATAGGCTGAAGGCCCCGAGGAGGACAGTCCAGACGTGCCGAGGGCTCGGAGAGCAGTCCAGATAGACTGAGGACCGGGAGTCGGTCCAGTCAGACTGATGGCTCATTATGCATGTTGTATCTGTTTGCTTATGTGTTGCGATTATGACTGTATGGCGTTGGTATTTTGGGGGTTACTCACTAAGCCTTCGAGCTTACATTTATCGATTATTCTTTCAGGTACTTCTGATGATCGCGGGAAGGCAAAGGCGTGATCGTACCGCTCCTCACATTTTATGTTTTTACGATTTGACTCTGGGATACTCTGACAATATACTATTTTGAAAAACAAGTTTGTAATGATCATGTGGTTTGAAACGTTTTAAAAATTTTAAATTGGCTTGAATTTTTATGGGTGTTACAAGTTTGTATCAGAGCCTTGGTTTGAGTGAATTGGAGGAAACACTCATGTGTCTCCAGTCTGAAACTGAGGACAAGGTTATAAAACAATTTTCTTAAAATGTTTTCAAAATAATAAAAGGAGGATGCAAGTGTACGATCAGCCGGAGCTCGCGGATAGACCCCAAAATACCTTACGGGTTAATTGAGTTATGAGATATGAGTAAAACAGCATGCTAGTACTAGGCTAGGGATCTTCAGGAATTGCATGATAAAATTGCCTGATTATATGATGCCTGATAGCCTAGGGTTTTCCTTATATGAAATTGACATCAGTACTGTATTTGCTTAGTGTATGCATCACGACTGTACATAATTAAGATCTTATAGCCTGAGAATGTTTGGTTTGGCTTTATTTCCTGTTCCTTGTCTGGTTGTGGGCTTAGAGTAGGACCGGGTATTCGAAAGTCTATAGGGTCCAGCGTTATGTATGGTTAGCATACACGAGTGCTGCAGGGTTGGTGGAAGTTTCATGGATGGGTTGGTTGTTTGGGATGAGTCCGCCGATTACGAGATATTTAGCCTTCCTCTAAGAGTGAGGCTTGAGTACTAGCGATGATTATATATTGTTGGGATGTTGTGATGATACTTGAGACAAATATGGGTAGGTGTGGAAGGTAGTATGTGTGACATCCCCATTTTCATGGCCAGAAAAGACCGATTTTGTTTATGCTTGTTTGAAAATCAGAGTAACATTTTAAATAAAAGTGTTGCGGAATTTGTTCCAAAACAAAATATGATAAAGATTTATCAAAAGCATTTCCAAGGAAATGTATTTCATTAAAAGACTCGGGATGTCATGTTCGATACAGATCAAAAGCATAAACAGTACAATATAAGCCTTACTACATTATTTCATATCTACAGGCCTATATCCGTATCCCTCATCCAAAACATCACATCTATGCTCGAGCGCCACTACCTGTAATACATGAAACTGAGTGGGTCAGGCTTGGGAGCCTGGTGAGCACATAGGGTTTTCAACCCACAATAAATAAGTTTATTAATTTCATCGATCAACAATCACCCGATTACCCATTCCCGTTATCCTCACTTTACGTCCCTAAACACCTATCATAAGGGACCTAGCCTAAGGATCATCATCGGGATGGACAGTACTGCTAAGGGGGTTCCTCAGCAATAAATGTCCTAAAGGCAACCATGATGGGGATGGAGTACACCGGTGAACACATCGTTCACAAACACCTACAGGTTGCGAGCCTGCTAGCGTTCCACTGGACTGTCTAGAAGAGTCCGTGGTCGTCATCTATACTCCGCTAGATGACTGGATCACCAACAACATCGAGGCCTCTCATCATTTTATCACACATCGTCTTATTACATCTACCCATGTTTTACCCCCAACATTTTTGTAGATATAAAATACATATACAGTTTAAATCATGAAAAACGTGTATAAAATCATTCATCCAACATAGACAGCAAGTATTCAGATAATATGCACACATAGCACGTAATTTATGTAAAATACTTCATATCTATGTGTAAGATGAAAGTAACTATGCACTCACCTGATTAGGTGGTGACTCGGTACTTAAACAGCACTTCGTTATCTCAAAACAATTTTTCCTTGACCAAAACCTAGTATCAAACCACTAGAGTTTAGTTTTAACGTTAACCGCGACTAATTAATAGTCTAGCTAATATTATTATTATATAAGCGTTAAATAACACTCAATATAACTCATAATAATAGCCCAAATAATTATTTTAAGTACCTAATAACATTACTATAATTATTTAAAAGTTATATTAAAAATTGCGTAGGCGTAGCTCACTTACAGCGGATTTTAAAGAAAACCGGGCTTTGCTGGGAGCAGCGTTTCCGAACCGAAAGACCCTTTTTCTCGGGACTCCGGGAGCCTCGGGGCTTCCTTAGGGTGCTAGGGATTTTTCCTAGGGTTTAAGGGGTTAAAATGGGTTAGAGGGAGAAAGTAGTGAGAGAAAGAATGAGTTTTGGTGTGATTTCCTCGGCAGCCCTCGCAGGGTATTTATATGGGCCGAACTTCGGAGCTACGTGGGGTGTTCAGGAAGTTACGCGGGGCGTAACTTCGGATAAGGTCACCAGCTCGGATCCAGCTGGCTCGCACTCGCAAGAGGGTCAGGTCCGAAGGTACGCTGGGCGTACCAGCCTTGGACGCGGGGCGTAGGGCAAAGGCGAGGCGACGTGGCGTTCATCGTCTGTCTTTTTATCGTTATGCTACTATTAACGAGATCTTTGATTCTCGTTTAGGTTGTGTCGGCTAAAAACCGCTCGATCTAATATTCGAACTTCGGGCTGTACACTGCTAAGCCGAAACTTCGAAAAATCATAACTTTCTCATACGAAGTCAGATTTGGGCGTTCTTTTTATGGACGCTCTCGGTTTAACGTTTTCTACGACTTTCGTTTAGATCGCTAAGGCTAAAAATCGTTTTATCGTAAATTCACTATTTAGGCTTCCCGGTGTCGTGCCGGTTCCGTCGTGAAACTTCGACGGGTCATAACTTCTTCGTTATAACTCGGATTTCGGCGTTCTTTATATCTCCGGAATCCTTCTTTCGACCACTACAACTTTATGTAAGGATATCGGGCTTATCTCATACTTTAATTTTGACGCTTATTTTTATTCTTTATTAATTATACATTTATAATTAAATAATAAGCACATAAATTCACATAATTCACAAAATACTCAAATATTTCATCTTTATTACATCAAAAGAGTTACAATAGTTGACCTAGACTATTACATCGTCTAAAATGCTTAGCCCCGAAACCCGGGCGTTACAATTCTCTCCCCCTTAGGATGATTCCGTCCTGGAATCATGCGTCAGCAAACAGATGCGGATAGCGACTCATCATGTCATCCTCTGTTTCCCAAGTGAGATTCGGCCCATTCGAATGTTTCCATTGGACTAGCACTAAGTCGATCATCTTGCGTCGTAACTTCTTAGTCTTACGGTCAACAATTGCCTCGGGCTCTTCAATCAGCCTCTTGTCCTCATCCATCCTTAACTCTGAGATCGGAATTATGTTGGGAACTTCTCCCGTGAATTTCCTCAGATAACACACATGGAAGGTGTTATGAATACCATCGAGTTCTTCGGGCAATTCCAGCTTGTAAGCTTGGTTCCCAATCTTCTGAAGAACTTTGAACGGTCCAATAAACCTTGGACTTAGCTTTCCTCGTTTTCCGAATCTTATAAGTCCCTTCCACGGTGAGACCTTAAGCAAAACCGAATCCCCAACTTCGAAGGTCATCGGTCGTCTTTTCTTGTCAGCATAGCTCTTCTGACGATCCTGAGCTGCTAACATTCTTTCCCTGATCACTTTCAGCTTCTCAGCAGTCTCATTGACTATCTCCGGGCCCATAAACTGCTTTTCTCTGGCCTCAATCCAACAAGACGGCGTACGACACTTCTGTCCGTACAAGGCTTGATAAGGTGCCATCTTGATGCTCGAGTGGAAACTATTGTTGTAGGAAAATTCTACCAGAGGTAAGTGTTCATCCCAGTTACCTTGGAACTCGAGGGTACATGCTCTCAACATATCTTCAAGCGTTTGAATCGTTCTTTCGCTCTGACCATCTGCGGATGGTAGGCCGTACTCAAACATAACTTCGTACCCAATTCCTCTTGTAGACTTCTCCAAAACCTTGACGTGAAACTACTATCACGATCCGATACAATCGTTAGAGGAACACCGTGAAGCCTCACAATTTCCTTCACGTAAGCATTTGCAAGCTTATCCATAGACCACCTTTCGTTGGCAGCTATGAAGTGTGCACTCTTTGTGAAACGATCCACGACCACCCAAATCATGTCGTGTCCGTTCTTCGTCCTGGGTAGTTTAGTCACAAAATCCATGGTGATGTCTTCCCATTTACCCATGGGTACAGGTAAGGGTTCTAAACTCCCATATGGTTTCTAATGTTGTGCCTTAACTCTCGCACATGTTACACACTCGGCCACATACGTCGCAACATTGAGCTTCATCGTCGGCCACCAGTAGTAGGGTTTTAGGTCCCTATACATTTTTGTGCTACCGGGATGAATCGAGTACATGGTCTTGTGAGCTTCTTTCATCAGAAGATCTCTTATTCCTCCCGGTTTAGGTACCCAAATCCGATCTTGGAATACCTTCAGTCCTTGACGGTTTGTACCGAATACCAACGTCCTTCCCAAACGTTATTCCTTCCGGTCATTCTTTTCTGAAGCTTCTTCTTGAGCTTTCTTGATACATTCCACAATCGTCGAGACAACTTCTATTCTCAACGCTCTTGGCCTTTTCCTTTCAAGATTGACTTTCCGACTGAGAGCATCAGCAACAACATTTGTCTTACCGGGGTGGTAAAGTATCTCACAGTCATAGTCCTTGAGTAATTCTAGCCAGCGTCGTTGTCTCATGTTTAATTCCATCTGATTAAAGAGATACTGGAGACTCTTATGATCAGTGAAAAGTTTGCACTTCGTTCCATAGAGGTAATGCCTCCATATCTTTAGAGCAAAAACTACCGCTGCCAACTCCAAATCGTGAGTGGGGTAGTTCTTTTCGTGCTCCTTCAATTGTCGAGATGCGTATGCTATTACCTTTTCTCTTTGGATCAGAACACAACCCAACCCGACTCCAGATGCGTCACTATAGACCGCGAAGTCTTCAGCTCCATCGGGTAGAGAAAGAATCGGTGCTTCACATAATTTCTTCTTTAGCTTCTCGAATGCTTCTTCGTGCTTCTCACTCCATGTATAAGTAGCTCCTTTGTGGGTCAAAGCTGTCAATGGAGCAGCTATCGAAGAAAAGCCTTGGATAAATCGTCACTAGTATCCGGCTAATCCTAGAAAGCTTCGAATCTCTGTGGGACTCTTTGGACGTTTCCACTTCATCACAACTTCGATTTTTGCTGGGTCGACCATTATTCCCTCCTGGTTAACCACATGACCTAAGAATTGGACTTCTCGGATCCAAAAATCACACTTGGAGAACTTTGCATACAGTTTATCCTTCTTCAAGACTTCCAACACTTCTCGTAGATGTTGGCCATGCTCCTCCTGGCTTTTCGAGTAGATGAGAATGTCGTCGATGAACACTATGACGCATTTATCGAGGAATGGTTTACAAACCCTGTTCATCAGATCCATGAATGCTGCTGGAGCATTGGTTAGTCCAAATGACATAACCAAGAACTCGTAGTGTCCATATCTAGTTTTGAATGCAGTCTTCTCGATATCCTGCTCTCTCACCTTCAGCTGATGATATCCTGACCTAAGATCGATCTTTGAGAAATAGCTCAAACCTTGCAGCTGATCGAATAGGTCATCAATCCTTGGCAATGAATACTTGTTCTTCACGGTTGCCTTGTTCAGCTCTCGGTAGTCTATACACATTCTCATGCTTCCGTCTTTCTTCTTCACGAATAACACCGGAGCTCCCCAGGGTGATGAACTAGGTTGAATGAAACTGTTGTCCAACAACTCCTGAAGTTGCGTCATAAGCTCTTTCATCTCCGTAGGTGCTAATCGGTAAGGTGCTTTCGCTATTGGTGTTGTACCTGGTAACAAGTCTATTCAGAACTCTACTTGTCTATCAGGCGGTAATCCGGGAAGATCTTCGGGAAGGACTTCCGGATAATCACACACAACGGGTATATTCTGCACCTCTTTCTTTTCCTTCTTAGCATCGATTACGAATGCCAAGTATGATGCACATCCCTTGGACAAACATTTTCTGGCTTTCATCAGGGAGATGATTCCAAAATTTACTCGGCGTTTGTCCCCGTACACCATAAATGACTCTTTTTCGGGTGGGTTTACCCTTACTATCTTCTTTCGGCATTGAATCTCAGCATCGTTGGCGCTAAGCCAATCCATTCCCAGAACGATGTCGAAACCGTTCAATTCTATGGGTAACAGCTCCTCGTGGAATTCATTTCCGTTTAGGTCGATGACGATGTTCTTAATACGATTACTAACAGGTATGAATTTGCCATTGGCAACTTCCACAATTAGGGCATTATCAAGTTTTTCTATAGGCAATGCTAATTTCCCACCAAATTTATGCGACACAAAGGAGTAGTTGGCTCCGGAATCAAATAGTATATTGGCAGGCAATCCATTTACAAGAAAGCTACCTGAAGCGACGTCTGCTGCCTCCTTTGCAGCCTCGAGCGTCATCTGGAAGGCTCTTGCCTTCGGCTTCGGTGGAATGTTGGGTCTTCCTGCCTCCTTCTTCTTCGGACAGTCTCTCGAAATGTGCCCTTCCTCGTTGCACTCATAACAGACCTTCTTAGTGAACATGCACTCGTTGGCATAGTGCCCAGTTTTTCCACATTTGAAACAAGTGACTCCTCCGTCACATTTCCCCTGGTGCTTCTTCTTGCACTTGTCGCACCATTTGGCTTCACCTCCTCCAGACTTCTGTGTGCCAGACCTTGAGAACTTGCTTTTCTTGCTGAATATCGACGACCCATAAAAGTTCATTTTCTCTCCCACCTCCGCTCTCTCCAGACCCTTCTCTCGTATCTGGGTCTCCACATTCTTAGCAGCCCAGATGACGGCTTTCAGAGTGGTTGTTTGCTTGACCATTGGACCGAAGTCCGCTGGTAATCTGAGGGCAAACTTGGTAACCTTGGAGAGTTCAGTTGGGACGAGGTGAGGAACAAGCTTCATTTTCTCTGTAAAGCCTGCAGCGTATTCAGTAACGCTCATTCTTCCCTTCTTCAGATTCTGGAATTCGTTGTTGATCTCCAGAAGATCCTGCTCAGAGCATAATTGCATCTTTAACTGCACCAGAAAATCCTCCCACGACATCTTGCTCGCTTCTCCTTTGGGCATTGAATCATCTAGTAGCTTCCACCAGCTTAGTACTCCAGATTTCAACAGAGGAACCGCGAGAGCGGTCTTCTGCCTGTTGCTACACTCGCAACTCTCAAACATCGTTTCCATCTCGGAGATCCAGTTCATGACTTCCACCAGCGTCGGGCTTCCAGATAGACACGGTGGTTTAGATGCCATGAAATCCTTGTATTTGCATCCACGTCCGTCATTTCCTCCATCCTGGTGGTTTTGCCTAACTATCGGTGGGTTGGCTTGACCAACAGTCCCACTGTAGTTTCCTCCTTCAGACAGCCCATCATTCAGCTCGGGCTCTACGATTGGTATGGTAGCTTCCTCGCGATTTTGTTGGAGCAAACGCCTGGTTTCCTCCATTTGACGATCCAACATCATCTGGATCATCGCTTGCACTCCGGCCATCGTGATTGGCTCAGGAACATCTGCTACAACAGGTATTTGCTGAATCACTGGGGGTTGATTCCTATTCCCATTTGCATTCCCAGCCCCACTGCGGGTTCTTGTCATCTTGATCTATACACCGAATAAGGTGAATTTAGATCTTTATTTAGGATAGTCGTTTAAACCGTCCTTATCACTCCGAAACGTTTACATGTTAGTTCTAATATCGTAGTTGTACGTTTAGAATCCTAAACACATAAGGTTTCCAGATCCGATCGGCAACAGACCATAGATCCGAACAATTAACAGCATATTAGGCATAAAGCATTTAGCACATAAAAGCATTTTAGGCATAATTCCTAAAATAAGCTAGTGCTCACATCTCACCATCATCGCTTAGCATTCTAAGTTTAAGTCTAGAAATCCCACAAATTCCTAGTTCGCTTAAACTAATGCTCTGATACCAACTGTGACATCCCCATTTTCACGGCCAGAAAAGACCGATTTTGTTTATGCTTGTTTGAAAATCAGAGTAACATTTTAAATAAAAGTGTTGCGGAATTTGCCCCAAAACAAAATATGATAAAGATTTATCAAAAGCATTTCCAAGGAAATGTATTTCATTAAAAGACTCGGGATGTCATGTTCGATACAGATCAAAATCATAAACAGTACAATATAAGCCTTACTACATTATTTCATATCTACATGCCTATATCCGTATCCCTCATCCAAAACATCACATCTATGCTCGAGCGCCACTACCTGTAATACATGAAACTGAGTGGGTCAGACTTGGGAGCCTGGTGAGTACATAGGGTTTTCAACCCACAATAAATAAGTTTATTAATTTCATCGATCAACAATAACCCGATTACCCGTTCCCGTTATCCTCACTTTACGTCCCTAAACACCTATCATAAGGGACCTAGCCTAAGGATCATCATCGGGATGGACACTACTGCTAAGGGGGTCCTCAGCAATAAATTTCCTAAAGGCAACCATGAGGGGGATGGAGTACACCGGTGAACACATCGTTCACAAACACCTACAGGGTGCGAGCCTGCTAGCGTTCCACTGGACTGTCTAGAAGAGTCCGTGGTCGTCATCTATACTCCTCTAGATGACTGGATCACCAACAACATCGAGGCCTCTCATCATTTTATCACACATCGTCTTATTACATCTACCCATGTTTTACCCCAACATTTTTGTAGATATAAAATACATATACAGTTTAAATCATGAAAAACGTGTATAAAATCATTCATCCAACATAGACAGCAAGTATTCAGATAATATGCACACATAGCACGTAATTTATATAAAATACTTCATATCTATGTGTAAGATGAAAGTAACTATGCACTCACCTGATTAGGTGGTGACTCGGTACTTGAACAACACTTCGTTATCTCAAAACAATTTTTCCTTGACCAAAACCTAGTATCAAACCACTAGAGTTTAGTTTTAACGTTAACCGCGACTAATTAATAGTCTAGCTATTATTTTTATTATATAAGCTTTAAATAACACTCAATATAACTCATAACAATAGCCCAAATAATTATTTTAAGGACCTAATAACATTACTATAATTATTTAAAAGTTATATTAAAAATTGCGCAGGCGTAGCTCACGTACAGCGGATTTTAAAGAAAACCGGGCTTTGCTCGGAGCAGCGTTTCCGAACCGAAAGACCCTTTTTTTTGGGACTCCGGGAGCCTCGGGGCTTCCTTAGGGTGCTAGGGATTTTTCCTAGGGTTTAGGGGGTTAAAATGGGTTAGAGAGAGAAAGTAGTGAGAGAAAGAATGAGTTTTGGTGTGATTTCCTCGGCAGCCCTCGCAGGGTATTTATAGGGGCCGAACTTCGGATCTTCGCGGGGCGTTCAGGAAGTTACGCGGGGCGTAACTTCGGATAAGGGCACCAGCTCAGATCCAGCTGGCTCGCACTCGCAAGAGGGTCAGGTCCGAAGGTACGCTGGGCGTACCAGCCTTGGACGCGGGGCGTAGGGCGAAGGCGAGGCGACGTGGCGTTCATCGGATGCGAGATCGTGGGGAGCAAGCAACGGCTAGGATTGAGCCACGTCATCGCGTCTTGCATCAGATTTCGCAAATTGCACTCTCGACTTTAAAAATTCGTAACTTTCATATACGAGCTCCGTTTTCGACGTTCTTTATATCCACGCGTAGGCGGGAACGTAATCTATAACTTTCGTCTAGACTCCATCGGCTAATTTTGAATTTATTTCAAAAGTTATATTTTTAACAGACCGGGACAGGATTGGTCCGTTAAAAATTCATAACTTCTTCATCCGACGTCCGTTTTCGTCTGTTTTTTTATCGTTATGCTACTATTAACGAGATCTTCGATTCTCGTTTAGGTTGTGTCGGCTAAAAACCGCTCGATCTAATATTCGAACTTCGGGTTGTACACTACTAAGCCGAAACTTCGAAAAATCATAACTTTCTCATACGAAGTCAGATTTGGGCGTTCTTTTTATGGACGCTCTCGGTTTAACATTTTCTACGACTTTCCTTTAGATCGCTAAGGCTAAAAATCGTTTTATCGTAAATTCACTATTTACGCTTCCCGGTGTCGTGCCGGTTCCGTCGTGAAACTTCGACGGGTCATAACTTCTTCGTTATAACTCGAATTTCGGCGTTCTTTATATCTCCGGAATCCTTGTTTCGACCACTACAACTTTATATAAGGATATCGGGCTTATCTCATACTTTAATTTTGACGCTTATTTTTATTCTTTATTAATTATACATTTATAATTAAATAATAAGCACATAAATTCACATAATTCACAAAATACTCAAATATTTCATCTTTATTACATCAAAAGAGTTACAATAGTTGACCTAGACTATTACATCGTCTAAAATGCTTAGCCCCAAAACCCGGGCGTTACAGTATGGGCCCGTACTACTGAAAGCACAGGACCCATACGCGTAGCGAGAAAGTCACAACTCCTAGGGTTTTGTCGGGAGTTGGTTCCCAGTTCCTTGTATGGATTATCTGATACCTTGTGTTATGTTTCAGAATGGTGATGACCAGGCGCTTTGTGACTGGATCCGGTTTGGGATCAGGAGAGGGAGAGGGAGAGGGTGGCCAGGGGGCGGCAACAGCGCCCGAGGCTATCAGCCAAATGAGGCCAGATGGGATGGATGACAGGATCCGAGAGATCCTGCATGATGAGGTTGCTGCTCTGTTCCGGGCCGAGTTGCCGGAGATGTTCGGGTCTATTAAGACCGCTATGGTGGAGTATTTTGATGAACGTTATGCAGCCCTCACTGAGGTGGCTGCCGCAACAGCTGTATCAGCGGCAGGGTTGGGAGTCGGCCGGGTTTTCCAGTGTTGGGACTTCGACAACACGAATCCCCCTACTTTTGATGGGACTCAGGACCCCATCAAATCCATGAGATGGCTGTCTGACGTGGAGGGATGTTTCTTCACATGCTTATGTCCTACTGACCAGAAGGTCAGATGTGCCCTAAACTTGCTGAGGTCCGAGGCAAAGGACTGGTGGAGGTTGATGACTGGGTCGTATTCAGACGAGCAGAGAGTTGCTGTTACTTGGGAGCAGTTCAGGGATATGTTCCGCGCTCGCTACATTCCTCGAGTCGAGCGGGAACGGTTAGCTCAGGAGTTATTGGAGTTGAGACAGGATCTGGAGACGGTGACGGAGATCACCTGTATGTTCACTGAGAGGGCGATGTTCTGCACGGAGTTTGCTTCTGAGCAACCTCAGATGACTCGTTATCTGAGCATGCTCAAGACGGATATTTGACAGTTTGTGGCGACTCAGCGTTGTGATATGCTTCTGGAGTTACAGGAGGCCTCCAGGCGGCGGGAGCTTGAGATTGAGTTACAGCTGAGAGAGCAGGGTCGGGCGCCGGCACAGGCGCAGCCGGTGCCAAAGCGGTCTAAGACCGTTGATTCCAGGACAGGGGGACCTCAGGGCCGCACTTGTGGCAAGTGCGGAAAGGGGCACACGGGGGCTTGTAGGTCTGGTAGCGGGTGCTGCAAATGCGGCCAGGAGGGGCATTATGCGAGGGATTGTCGTCAGATGGCCCCAGTTTAGGATATGAGGATCTGCTACCACTGTCATCAGGTTGGTCACGTGAAAACCAACTGTCCGCAGCTCGCAGCCAGGCCGGCGCAGGCTCCAGCGCCGGCTACATTAAGGATTACTGATGGGAGTCAGGGTCGAGCAGTGCCGCCGAGAGCCCAGGGACGTGCTTTCCAGATTACAACGGCGGAGGCCAGGGCAGTACCAGATGTGGTTGCTGGTATGTTTCTATCCTTTGTCTCATTTATTATATATGTTGTATACTTATCTGTTGTACCTGTGGTTAGGTACGTTTCTAGTGAACTCCTTACCTGCACTGCTTTTATTTGACTCGGGGGCGAGTCGGTCTTTTGTATCTCAGACATTTAGTAGGGAGTTCAGAGTGCCGGTAGGCAAGCTAGAGTGTCCGTTGCGAGTTTCTATCGCCAACGAACACGGGGTTTCTGCTTCTTCAATCTACCGAGGGTGCGATATGGAGATCTTCGGGGTACCTTTTCCGATAGACTTGATTCTGATCCCCATGGGAGATTTATGCGTGATTGTGGGGATGGACTGGCTCAGTCATTTCGGTGCCATGATTGATTGCGAGGGTCAGCGGGTAGTGGTTCGAACCCAAGTGGGGGAGAGTTGATTATATATGGAGAGGGCACCAGATCGAGGTCAGAGTTTTGTTTAGCCGCCAGGGCTCGGCAGCATATTCAGCACGGGGGTGCGGGTTACCTAGCGTATGTATTGGATACGCGAGCCAGGGATCATATTTCGGTTTCTGATGTTCCGGTGGTCAGGGAGTTTGCAGACGTATTTCCGGAGGAATTGACAGGGATACCTCTGAAGAGGCAGGTCGAGTTCAGGATCGACCTGGTGCCAGGTGCGGCCCGTATCACTAAGGCGTCGTACCGATTGGCACCGCCAGAGATGCATGAGCTGTCGTCACAGCTACAGGAACTGCTGGCAAGCAGTTCATTCGACCTAGCAGTTCTCCATGGGGAGCACCGATTTTTTTTGTCCGGAAGAAGGACGGTTCGCACCGGATGTGCATTGATTACCGAGAGTTGAATAAGTTAACGGTGAAGAACCGTTACGCACTCCCGAGGATAGACGATCTCTTCGATCAGTTGCAGGGCGCATCTTGGTTTTCCAAGATAGACTTGAGGTCTGGGTATCATCAGGTCAGGGTCAGAGAGGAGGACGTGGAGAAGACCGCGTTCCGAACTCGTTATGGACATTACGAGTTCGTGGTGATGCCGTTTGGGCTCACCAACGCGCCGACGGTGTTCATGGACCTGATGAATCGGGTCTGTAGACCGATGCTCGATCGCTCGGTCATAGTGTTTATAGATGATATCTTGGTGTATTCCAAGACCCGAGAGCAGCATGAGGAGCATCTGCGGGAGTTGTTAGGAGTTCTGAGACGAGAACGGCTGTACGCCAAGTTCTCGAAGTGTGAGTTTTGGCTACGCGAGGTCGAGTTCCTCGGACATCTCGTTAACCAAGAGGGGATTTTGGTCGATCCGGCCAAAATCGAGGCGGTTATGCAGTGGGAGGTTCCGAAATCTCCCTCAGACATCATGAGCTTTTTCGGATTGGCAGGGTACTACCAGAGATTCATACAGGACTTCTACAAGATTGCGGTACCCCTTATTCGTCTGACGAGGAAGGGGGTGGATTTCCGGTGGGGGTCTGAGCAACAGAGGGCGTTTGAGACCCTCCGACAGCGGTTGTGCAAGGCCCCAGTCTTGACACTCCCGGAGGGAGTTGAGGATTTTGTGGTGTTCTATGATGCATCCATCAAAGGGTTAGGGGCGGTCCTCATGCAGAGAGGACGAGTGATAGCTTATGCGTCGTGGCAATTGAAGCCGCATGAGACGAGTTACCCTACGCATGACTTGGAGCTGGGGGCGGTGATGTTCGCCCTCAAGATATGGAGACATTACCTTTATGGGGTCCGTTGTACCATTTACGTGGATCACAAGAGTTTGAGACACATCATGGATCAGTCGAACCTGAACATGAGGCAGCGCAGGTGGCTGGACGTAGTCAAGGACTACGACTGCGAGATCCTTTACCATCCTGGTAAAGCGAATGTGGTTGCGGATGATTTGAGCCGCAAGTCAGCTGGGTCTTCCACCCCAGCGGTATGTATGAGGATAGCAGTGGACTCTCCGCTTGTGAGTTTGATCAGAGATGCCCAGGTTGAGGGCATGCGACCGGAGAATTGGAAGCTGGAGAGGGTCAAGGGTGAGAATGCCCGGTTTGAGCAGGATAGTCGGGGATTATTGACCCGATACGGTCGGGTTTGGGTACCAATGTCTGGTGGGGTTAGGTAGACGGTTATGGAGGAGGCTCATAAGTCTCATTTCTCTATTCACCCGGGGGCCACCAAGATGTACCGGGATTTGAGTTTGAGCTATTGGTGGTCGTGCATGAAGCGAGAAATCGCTTGGTACATCGAGAGGTGCTTGACCTGTAGGATGGTCAAGGTCGAGCATCAGAGGCCGCATGGCAAGCTGCGGCCCATGGAGATCCCATTTGGAAATGGGAACAGATCACGATGGATTTTATTACCAAGCTACCGAGGACGGCAAAGGGATTTGATGCTGTATGGGTCATCGTGGATCGATTGACCAAGAGCGCCCATTTCTTGGCGATTCGGAAGAGTTTGTCGGCAAGAAGTTGGCCGACGTGTACGTTCGCGAGATCGTGTCTCGCCATGGGGTTCTCGTCTCCATTGTGTCTGATCGGGATGTCAGGTTTACGTCCCGTTTCTGGCAGAAGTTTCACGAGGAGCTGGGCACGCGGTTGCACTTCAGCACAACATTCCATCCGCAGACTGATGGTCAGAAAGAGCGGACCATTCAGACCCTCGAAGATATGTTGAGGGCGTGTGTCATTGATTTCGGTGGGAGCTGGGATTCCCACCTACTGCTTGCAGAGTTCGCCTACAACAACAACTATCATTCCAGCATTGGCGCCCCGCCATTCGAGCTGTTGTACAGGCGGAGATGTCGCACCCGGTTTGTTGGGGTGAGGTTGGTCACAGGGTGATGGGCCGGACGGAGGTGGTCTTGCAGACTACCAAGAAGATTCAGCAGATTAGGCAGCGGCTGCAGACCGCTCAGAGTCGGCAGAAGAGTTACGCCGACCGGCGCCGATCTGAGTTAGAGTTTCAGGTCGGTAACATGGTACTCCTGAAGGTCTCTCCCTGAAAGGGTGTGATCCGCTTCAGGAAGAGGGGAAAATTGGGTCCCCGATATGTTGGGCCGTTCAGGATCATTGCCAGGGTTGGCAAGGTGGCTTACAGGCTAGAGCTGCCAGAGGAGCTTAGTCGGATCCACGACACTTTCCACATTTCGCAGTTGCGGAAGTGCATTGTGGACCCGGAGGCAGTGGTGTCACCGGATGACATTCAGGTTGATGAGCGCCTGAATTATGTTGAGAAGCCGATTGCCATTTTGGAAAGGAAAGTGAAAGTCATGCGCAACAAGGAGGTTCCGTTGGTGAAGATACAATGGGAGCATCGGAGGGGATCTGAGTGGACATGGGAGTCGGAGGCTGAGATGCGGGAGCGTTACCCGGAGTTATTCGCTACGGCAGATTTCGAGGACGAAGTCTAAGTTAAGTGGGGGAGAATTATAACATCCCAACCGTCAGGTATCATTATTATTCCATTTAGATTTCATGTTTTAAGGTCTACTCGACGATTTGACGCTATGACTCGTCGAGTAGCAGCGAGCCAGGACACGTCATTTAATGAGTGACTCGTCGAGTCAGCATAGGGGACTCGACGAGTAGGATATGGCAGTGGAAACCCTAAGTTTCAGGGTTTTTGCACCCTATATATTGGACCATTAGCGCCTCCCACTGTCCTCTATCACCCCCTGAGATCCAGAAACCCTAATTTCCGTGAGTGTGAGCTTGGAGAGTGTTTTGGAGCTTTGAGAAGTAATTTTTGTGAAGGAAACTTGTAGATCAAGAGCTTTGAGAAGTAGTTTTGGAGCCAGAGTCTACTTCAGCTTGGGCACGTTTTGGAGGTAACAAGATGTTCTCTTGACCTCTTTTCTTCTAGAATCATTCTTATGTGAAGACTAGGGTTCTTCTTTAGCTATTAATGAAGGGATTATGGTATGGGAGCTAGATCTGAAGTTGAAACTTCAGATCTGAACTTATTTTGAGTCCTAAGTCCATAAAGTTCTTAATAGGGTCATAAAGGAACCCTTGTGTATGAGTAAAGTCCCATTCAAAGCTTAGATTGGTCATTTAGAGCCTCTAGGGCCTTGCATGCGTGTAAAGTTTGCAACTTTACGTGAGAAACATGCCTTGGAAGCTTGGATCTGTAATCTGGAACCTTGGCATGGCTTAAAAAGGGTCTGCATGGATGAAGGTCTGAAAGGACTCAGCGAGTTGCATAGTCAACTCGGCGAGCCACATGAATATGGCCAAGTACTCGACGAGTTGGATGAACAACTTGGCGAGTCCGTTGAAGATTGCCTTAAACTCGGCGAGTCGTTCGAAGACTCGGCGAGTCGGCTAGGGTTTCTCCCAATTCTTGGACACGTATGAACTCGGCGAGTTAAAAGGGAACTCGACGAGCCAACCAAGGAGTTCACGACTTCTCGAGTTCAGGAAGGACTCGACGAGTCGGTGAACTACACTCGACGAGTCGAGTCAACACGGACTGTTGAATTTGACTGTGGACTTTGACTTTGACCAAGAGCTGACCAGTTGACTTCTGAGGGTATTTTGGTAATTTGGGAATATATGAAAAAAGGGCTTTGTGGCAACTATAGGTGGTGGAGTTCGTGTTGGTGATCCGAGGGTTGAGCTTTCTAGTTTCATTCGACAGTTGCGAGGTGAGTTATCCTCACTATATCAACAGGGTCTACGGCACCAAGGCCGACCCTTTTTGATTTACATCCTGGGTTAGGATGGTCTTTATGTTATTGCTATGTTAGATTTCATCCTGGTTTAGGATGGTTGCTATGCTAGAGATAGGTTAGATCGGTATCCTGGTTATAGGACGGTTGCCATGTTAGTGATCTGTTAGACCTGCATGTTTACTTGTTTATTTGTATGTGCACATGTTTGTTGATTTGGGGAAAGGGTTGAGGCAGGTCATGATGTGTGCAGTAGGCCAAGACACCCTGGGCGGACCGGGTAGACTGCAGGCCCGGGCCGGGAAAATCTAGTCAGGCCGAAGGCCCAGCGAGCGGTCCGGAAAGGCTGAAGGCCCCGAGGAGGGCGGTCCAGACGTGCTGAGGGCTCGGAGAGCGGTCCAGATAGACTGAGGACCGGGAGTCGGTCCAGTCAGACTGATGGCTCATTATGCATGTTGTATCTGTTTGCTTATGTGTTACGATTATGATTGTATGGCGTTGGTATTTTGGGAGTAACTCCCTAAGCCTTCGAGCTTACATTTATCGATTATTGTTTCAGGTACTTCTGATGATCGCGGGAAGGCAAAGGCGTGATCGTACCGCTCCTCACATTTTATGTTTTTATGATTTGACTCTGGGATACTCTGACAATATACTATTTTGAAAAACAAGTTTGTAATGATCATGTGGTTTGAAATGTTTTAAAAATTTTAAATTGGATTGTTTTTATGGGTGTTACATACACGCCTACGAGTGACAGTTGTTATCAACAGTTTTTAACGCCTTCAAAGCGTTGTTTCAGGCCATCTAGTCTCAGTATGGTTATAATAACTCATTAAAAAGATATTAACAATACGGTTAGTGCATAATTAACTAAACATGAGTACATTTTCAAAGTACCAGTTTACAAAAATACAGTTTTATATTATTACATCTCAGTTTACAATAACAACTGGTGAAGCCAAACACACTCACTTTTACAGAGTATACAAATACAGAAAACTGGTTTACAAACAGAACGGTTTTATGTGATTAAAACTACTTTCCATATACATCAGAAAATATAGGATTTTCTGGTACATTTTACATATTCAAGAAACAGAAAACATACTTTCATACATAAATACTTATGCACTCCCTCAACTTTATGTTGATACTCTCTTTTCAAATTACTTGTATTCTCAGGGAATCAGTAGACATGTACTCCCCGAGCTTTTAAGAAGATGGAGTTGTTTTGAGTCATGTCTTCTTCTTTTGTGTAACTATTTTGGTATCAATATACATTGATTGTGTTGGGTTTTGAGCAAACTAACACTCCTAAGGTGTTCATGCAACCCTAGAAACCTTGGATCTATGTTTGTCTAAAATACATGCAAAAATAATTTTCCAAGGTCATAACTTATCTAGCATGCATGGGGTACTTTTAAACATAAAAGATACTAGAAGAATTACATACCTTTATTAGTGAGTTGATTCCTTAGGAGTTTGAGAGCCTAGCACCAATAATGTGAATGCCTCAAATGGAAATCACAAATCACCACAAACTTGGAAAACTTATGAGAGAGTATACAAACACTCTAGAAATCGGCCACTTTTATGCACACACACATAGTGTCTTTTCAAGCACCAAAAGCCTCTTTATATAGTGTAGATGATTAGGGTTATGAACCATGCAAACCCTAATAACCCATGTCTTTTCCTTTTCCAAGGATCCATGGTTTAAAAGCTCCATGGATCATCCATGGACTCTCATTTAAGCTTAGTCCATTTCTTAATGAGTGTTAGCCCACACTATATAAAGATAATAACCTATTATTTAATTAGTCACCTTTTGACCACTAAATTAATTCATAATTAATTTAAAATCAATACTAATCAAATAATACGATTTCATATATTAATATATTATAACTTATAATATATTAATAAGTCATAAATATACTATTCTCATAATATTATCCATATAAATAGTTCGGGAGAAGTGCAACCCAAATGGACCATGCCGGGTCGGGTCAAGTATATACCAAATAAGTTATGGACTTAGACACCTTATCCAACAGTCTCCCACTTGGATAAGTCTGATAACTGTATTTGCCTATATAGCTTCAGGAACCAACCGACAATCGTAGCTCTCGAAAACTCTGTTGAACTATGAAGCGCCATTTTTAGATAAGTGATCATATAATCCTCTGCTCTCATGATATCAGCCGGACAAATACATGGAACAATGTCTTACTTATTGTCCAGCAGTTTGTTTCCCGATTTCTGATTTGTTTGACAAAGAACTTAATCGAACACATCAATTTAGTTCTGATCGGGCCCGGTACATAGGTCAAAACAAAATCATCGAGGGGCCCAGATATCGCTTCAAATCCAAGAAGGAACAGATAAACTTCGACTCATATGTTTGTTCTACTACTTGTTGAATTGTACACAAAGGCACGTTTTATAACATCAAGTTACTGATGCGTTTTCGTGCAATCAATGCACAACCAACTCATAGGCAACAACTCATATCTCTAGGTTTGAAGACTTATATGATATTACCGTCTCACGATCACTCGAGATAAATTCCATGAAGTGATACAAGTGAGTGTGGGTTTATTCCAATACTCATAACTTATGAGCACTCATGAATGTTGTAGCAACCATTGCTATGGCTAAACACCTTTAGTCATCTACAAGCCCAATTCAAGACAGTCTTGATTCATACCTACTTCCAACATATGACCGACTGTGGAGAATTTGAATAAATTTATTATTCTGGAAGTCAAAACATGCAAAACTGAAACAATAGTAAATAATTGACAATGATAGCAACACCTTACTTATAAATAAATCACAACTTTTATTCATCATCAAACGTCGATTACATTTTACAAGTTTCAATAATAACTATCTAATCTGTAAAACTAATATCGTCCCTCAACCCGATGCGCCTCGCACGCTGCAAATGCCTAACCCTCGTCAGTCCCTTCGTAAGGGGATCTGCAGGGTTCTCATCCGACGATACCCTCTTTGCCACGAGGAGTCCTTCTTCTATCTTTTGTCTTATGAAGTGATATTTTCTGTCAATGTGTCGGGATCTGCCATGATCTCTTGGTTCCTTGGCTAAGGCAACCGCACTATTGCTGTCACAAAAAATCTCCATAGGATCCTTAATAGTTGGTACAACTCCAAGGTCTCCAATGAAGTTCTTCAGCCATATCGCCTCCTTTTCCGCTTCACTCGCTGCTATGTACTCTGATTCACAAGTCAAATCAGCTACCATCTCCTGTTTGGAACTCTTCCAAGTGATTTCCCCTCCATTTAGGGTAAAGACCCAGCCTGACTGAGAACGAAAGTTATCCCTATCAGTCTGAAAACTAGCATCACTATACCCTACTACTCTCAAGTCATCACTCCCACCAAGGGTAAGGATCCAATCCTTAGTCCTCCGCAGGTACTTGAGAATATTCTTTACCGCAGTCCAATGAGCCTTGCCAGGGTTCCCCTGATATCTTCTGACCATGCTCAAAGCAAAGGCCACATCAGGGCGGGTACAAGTCATAGCATACATGATCGAGCCAACAACGGAAGCATAAGGTAATCGACTCATCTCAGCTATCTCAACCTCTGTACTCGGGCTCTGAGCCTTGCTCAGTTTGGCATTGCTTTGGATCGGTAATTCTCCTCTCTTGGAATTATGCATGTTGAACCTTTTCAACACCTTATCCAAGTAGGTACTCTGACTAAGTCCAATTAGTCTTTTACTCCTTTCTCTTAATATCCTTATCCCTAGGATATAGGCAGCTTCTTCAAGGTCCTTCATAGCAAAGCACTTCCCAAGCCAGGACTTAACCTCCTGCAAGGTTGGGATGTCATTTCCTATAAGTAGTATGTCCTCTACATACAACACCAAAAAGCTAACTATGATCCCACTAGCTCTGACATACACGCAAGACTCATCTTCACTTCTCGAGAAGCCAAACTCTTTGACCTTCTCATCGAAACAAAGATTCCAGCTTCGAGATGCTTGTTTCAATCCATAAATGGATTTCTCAAGCTTGCACACTCTATTAGGGTACTCTGCATTGACAAAACCCTCTGGTTGATTCATGTAAACATCCTCAGCCAACTTTCCGTTAAGGAAAGCGGTTTTGACATCTATTTGCCATATTTCATAATCATGAAATGCAGCAATGGCTAGCATAACCCTAATAGACTTAATCTTTGCTACTGGTGAAAAGGTTTCATCATAATCAATACCTTGAGTTTGAGTAAAACCCTTCGCGACCAGTCGCGCTTTATAAGTGTGCACCTTCCCATCCATGTCGGTCTTCTTCTTGAAGATCCATTTGCACCCGACTGCCTTACGGCCTGGTACATTGTCAACCAAGTTCCAAACTTGATTATCATACATGGATTGTATCTCGTTGTCCATAACCTCCTTCCATTTAGCAGACTCCGGGCCTGCCATGGCTTCCTTAACACTGTTAGGTTCATCCAGATTTACCAGTGTACTATCACTGATAAATGTATCACCTTCTGTAGTAATATGAAATCCATAATAAAACTCAGGTGTGTTCCTAACCCTTGTGGAACGCCTTGGAGGTACATATTCGTCAGCCGGATCAACATGAGTTTCCTCCTCAGGTTGATTGCTAGTGTCTGAGGTTCCTTCACCAATTGACTCTTGAATTTCTTCAAGATCAATTTGCCTCCCACTGTCTCCTTGGATTATAAATTCTCTCTCTCGAAAGACCCCTCTCCTTGGCACAAAGACCACATTCTCACTGGGTCTGTAGAAGAGGTAACCAAAGGATTTTTGTGGGTAGCCGATGAAAATACACCTTTCACTTCGAGGTTCGAGCTTATCATGAGTCTCGCGCCTCACGAAAGCCTCCCAACCCCAAATCTTGATGTGGTCCAAATTAGGAACTTTGCCAGTCCACATCTCATGAGGTGTTTTGGCAACCTTCTTTGTAGGGACTAGATTAAGGATGTGGGCGGCAGTCTCTAAGGCATACCCCCAAAAAGAGATTGGTAGCGAAGCTCGACTCATAATAGAGCGAACCATGTCCAACAAAGTTCGATTACGCCTCTCAGCCACACCATTCATCTGTGGTGTCCTGGGAGGTGTCAATTGTGAGACAATCCCACACTCCTTAAGATAGTCGAGGAACTCAGTGCTAAGATACTCACCACCTCGATCGGATCGAAGCATCTTAATGTTCCTGCCCAATTGATTTTCTACTTCCTGTTTAAACTCTTTAAACTTTTCAAAAGTTTCTGACTTATGTTTGATTAAGTAGACATAACCATATCTACTAAAATCATCAATAAAAGTCACATAATAGCGATTAGCATCCCTTGTGGCGGTTTTGAATGGTCCACATACATCAGTATGTATGAGGTCCAACAAACCCTCGCCCCTTGCACAAGTACCAGTGAATGGTGATTTTGTCGTTTTTCCAAGTAGACAAGATTCACAACTATCATCCGACTTAAGGTCAAACGACTCCAAGACTCCATCCTTTTGGAGCTGGCCTATGTGTTTCTTGCTTACATGTCCAAGACGACAATGCCACAAAGATGCTTTATCCAAATTAGTAGAAGAATCAATACACAATACATTATTTCCTAAATTATCTACAATTGATACAGCTTCATACACACCATCACAAGGTAATGCTTTAAAATAAAGAACATTATTAAAGAAAGCATTAATACTACCAACTTCATTATCAAAAGAAAAGGTAAAACCTTGTTTATACAAAGCATAAAAGAAAATAATATTCCTCGCCATTTCTGACGAGTAAACACATTTATTCAAATCTAACTTTAACCCACTATCTAGCAACAAAGTATAAACTCCAATCTTGGAAACAGGTGAAGCCTTCCTATTCCCCATGATCAGGTATATCTTCCCGTGCTCCACATCCTCACTTCTTCTTAGGCCCTGCAAATCAGAACATATGTGAATACCACATCCTGTATCAAGCACCCAAGAGTTAGAATATGGTGAGTTATTAGACAATATAGTGTAAATACCTGCATGGGATGGCTTCACTTTCCCATCCTTGACATCCTGCAAGTACTTTGGGTAGTTTCGCTTCCAGTGCCCCTTATTCTAACAATAGAAGCAATCAGCATCCTTAGGGATGGCAGAAGGAGTGATAGAACCACCTTTGGTCCCAGATGAGGAGCCTTCAAGAGACTTTCCCTTGGTACCCTTCGAAGGGTGCTTCCTCTTCTTCCCTTTGCCTTGCCCGATAGCCAAAACAGGGGTAGTTGTAGGAGTAGGAGTAGCAACCGACTTACTTTTAAGACCACTTTCGGCGGTCTTCAGAAGTCCTTGAAGCTTACTGAGAGTAACTTCCTCCTTGTTCATGTGATATGTAATACGGAATTGATCATAACACGAGGGTAAGGAGTGCAAAATGATATCAATTGCCAACTCCTTTGGGAAGTTCACATTCAGTTTCAGTAAACGGTCCACATACCTTTGCATTTTCTGCATGTGGCCCGGGATTGGTTCGCTATCCTTCATACGGGTTGTTATCATGGAGGAGATTATTTCATACCGCTCTTGACGAGCACTATGATGGTACCTGTCCATCAGATCCTAATACATCTCAAAAGGGTAATAGTCCTTATAGGACTTTTGGAGTTCAGCTGTCATGGTGGCCATCATGATGCATGCCACTTTGGTGGCATCTCTCTCATGTGTCCTGTATTCAGCGATCTCCTCAGGAGTAGCAGTGGACTCATCAAGCTCCTTTAGCTCCTTATCGAGGACATATTCCTTGTCCTCGTAACGAGTGACCATCCTGATGTTCCGGATCCAATCCATGAAGTTGGAACCATCGAAGATGACTCTCCCACAAAGGTTCATGAGAGAGAAGGAGCCAGTAGGGTTAGATCCTGAAGCATTGTTGTTGGAAGACATCTGAAAAGAAGAAAACAAGTTTAGATTAGATATATCGAATCCTTAATAAGACATCCAAATGTAATATTAAGGATAGGATCCAACACAATATATTATAACTTAGAAGAGGGATGCTGTAATCTAAGCCATAACATATTTGAAGGTATGTGAATGACGATTCACCAATTTTCAACATGAAAAACGAAATGAATTATTAGGTTTAATTGGTTTTGAAATTCCTAGATTCTTTTGAGATTCATTGAACTTTTCAATGGCATGTTTCAATCTCGATTGTGCCCTTCAAGTTTTGTGACTGGGATGCCGAGGATCACAAAACAAGGTGTGAATAACCATGCAAATTCACTTGGTACCCTTAATATTATCACCTAATCAATGTGCCGGTTAACCACACGCGCTCCACCAATCTATGATAAACATTAAGTCACCCTTCGTGATCATTACCAGTCCAAGTTAGTGTGCCGGTTAACCACACACGCTCCACCAACGACTTGGTAAGGTACAAAGTGTGAATTTCATAGGTTAGCACCATTTTCACATTTTCCTAAAGTAACTAAGATTGGGAATTTATAAAAGACATTTAGTTACTTTATAATAATCATTATACTTTTAATGAGAGTTTAAAGTCATTGTCCTACCCGTTCGGCTAACGACCCTCCACCGATCAAGGAAGCGGTGGGTGAGAATGGACACCCATTAAGCTGCCATTTTATAGGCAACAACCTTATACCCCCCTTATAGACCGGCTTCGTGAATGAGGCCTACTAACGGTAAAATGACTTAATCTTATACATATATATAATAATTAACCATTAATGTTATAAATAATACAAGGGTTGAATTTTAACTTTTAAAACTCTAAGGGTTGGAATTAAAGTATATTAAAGTGTGTGTAACTTTACAAATTCCAAAACTTGAGGACAAGTTTTGAAACTATTCAAAACTTTTCATTTCATAACTTATGAATTAAGGTTCATAAAAATGAAGACTCTTCATTTTCATGTAACTTATGTGTTTTAAATGTGCATAAAAGAAAGTGACCTTTGGAAATCCATAACTTGAGGACAAATTATTGACTCCATTAAAACACATAAATGATCAAGAATTAATTAATAAACAATTTAGCAAATAATTCCTATGATCTAACAATAATTCATAAGAACATGAACATCATATCAAAATTTCAAGAACATATGACCACATATAAACATGTAATTTTGATATTGGCCATTGTAAATGGATTAGCATAAACACTACACCAGCTAAAACAGGTTTTCAAACATCAAAATAGTTTACGTTAATGTTTCTAGTCCATTTCCAGCAGCAAAAGTCAAAAATCTGCACTCTGCATAGCCAACTCGTCGAGTGCATTAACTGACTCGCCGAGTTGGTTGAATATTCGCTTGGACTCGTTGAGTCCCCCCATGGACTCGTCGAGTCCCCCCATGGACTCGGCGAGTCCCCTGTGCAGACAGCAAATATTTTGACTTTTTTAGCTATTTTGCATCAAGTATCAAACAAACAAGCCTAGGCTCTGATACCACTGTTGGGTTTTGAGCAAACTAGCACTCCTAAGGTGTTCATGCAACCCTAGAAACCTTGGATCTATGTTTGTCTAAAATACATGCAAAAATAATTTTCCAAGGTCCATAACCTATCTAGCATGCATGGGGTACTTTTATACATAAAAGATACTAGAAGAATTACATACCTTTATTAGTGAGTTGATTCCTTAGGAGTTTGAGAGCCTAGAACCAATAATGTGAATGCCTCAAATGGAAATCACAAATCACCACAAACTTGGAAAACTTATGAGAGAGTATACAAACACTCTAGAAATCGGCCACTCTTATGCACACACACACATAGTGTCTTTTCAAGCACCAAAAGCCTCTTTATATAGTGTAGATGATTAGGGTTATGAACCATGCAAACCCTAATAACCCATGTCTTTTCCTTTTCCAAGGATCCATGGGTTAAAAGCTCCATGGATCATCCATGGACTCCTATTTAAGCTTAGCCCATTTCTTAATGAGTGTTAGCCCACACTATATAAATATAATAGCCCATTATTTAATTAGTCACCTTTTGACCACTAAATTAATTCATAATTAATTTAAGATCAATACTAATCAAATAATATGATTTCATATATTAATATATTATAACTTATAATATATTAATAAGTCATAAATATACTATTCTCATAACATTATCCATATAAATAGTTCGGGTGAAGTGCAACCCAAATGGACCATGCCGGGTCGGGTCAAGTATATACCAAATAAGTTATGGACTTAGACACCTTATCCAACAGATTGAACACATGTAAAAACTTATACTTATTAATGCAATGTTTGTTTGTACTTTGATTACTATAATGAATGTGTTGTGATACTACAAGTGAAGTCATCCACCCCCAGACGTTTCCGCCGTCTAGTTTGGGGGTGTGACATGCATCCTGGTAATTAGGATGGTGATATGCTTAGTGACCTGATTAGGTCGGTATCCTGGTATATAGGATGATGCTATGTTAGTGACCGGTTAGGTCTGTATCCTGGTTATGGGATGTTGCTATGATTGATGATCTGTTAGATCAGTTTGACTTTTATATATGCTAGTGTATGATATTATGTGCACATGTTTGTTTGATTGGGATTTGGGTTGAGGCGGACCTACTTTGTGCTGAAGGCCAACATACCCAGGGCGGCCCGGATAGACTACAGGCCCAGGAGGGCATGTCAGTCAGACCGAAGGCCTGACGAGCGGTCCGGATAGGTTGTAGGCACTACGAGGGGGTCGAGACGTGCCGAAGGCTTGGAAAGCGGTCCAGATAGACTGAAGGCATGCGAGGCGGACCAGTCAGGCTGATAACTCATTATGCATGCTGGTTATTATATGTTATTGATATGTTTATGGTTGGTATTTTGGGGGTAACTCACTAAGCCTTCAAGCTTACATTTATCGATTATTGTTTCAGGTACTTCTGATGATCGCGGGAAGGTGAAGGCGTGATCGTACCGCTCCTCACACTTTATGAATTTATGATTTGATTATGTGATACTCTGACTATATACTATTTTGAAAACAAGTTTTGTAATAATCACGGGTTTTGAAATGTTTTAAAAAGTTTAAATTTAGCATGATTTTTATGGGTATTACATTATGCTTCCGCTGTCGGCTCGATCATGTATGCTATGACATGTACTCGCCCTGATGTGGCCTTCGCTTTGAGCATGGTCTATAAATATCAAGGGAATCCTGGTAGAGCTCATTGGACTGCGGTAAAGAACATTCTTAAGTACATGCGAAGGACTAAGGACTGGGTTCTTATCCTCGGTGGGAGTGATGACTTGAGAGTGCGAGGGTATAGTGACGCCAGTTTTTAGACCGACCGAGATAATTTCTGCTCTCAGTCGGGCTGGGTATTTACCCTGAATGGAGGAGCAGTGACTTGGAAAAGTTCTAAGCATGAGATCGTAGTTGATTCAACGTGAGAATCAGAGTGCATAGTAGCGAGCGAAGCGTCGGCGGAGGCGATATGGCTAAAGAACTTCATCGGAGACCTTGGAGTTGTACCTGCCATAAAGGAGCCTATGGAGTTTTTCTGTGATAATGAAGGTGCGGTTGCCTTAACCAAGGAACCGAGGGATCATGGCATATCCAGGCATATCGACAAAAAATATCACTTCATTAGACATCGGGTAGAAGAGGGACTCCTCGTAGTGAAGAGGGTATCGTCAGAGGATAACCCAGCAGATCCCTTTACGAAGGGACTGAGCAAGGTTAAGCACTTGCAACATGCTAGGAGTATTGGGTTGAAGGATGGTATTAGTTTTAGCGATTAGATAGCTTTTAGAAACTTGTAATATATAAAATGTAATTGACATTTTATTATTAAATAAACGAGTTTTATTTATAAGTAATGTTATCGTCTTGTGTCAATTGCTTATTATTGCTTCATTTTGCATGTTTTGACTTCCAGAATAATAATATTATTCAAACTATCCACGGTCGATCATACTTTGGAAGTAGGTATTGAAGTAAGACTGTCATGAATTGGCTTGTCGATTGTCTAAGCGTTTAGACAGAGCAAAGGTTTGTTGCAACGTTCATGAGTGCTCCTGAAATAAGATCTGAGTATTGGATTAAACCCGCGCTCACATGAATCACTTCATGGAATTAAGCACGAGTGATTGTGAGACGATAATATCGTATAGTCTTTAAACCGAGATATATGAGTTGTTGTTTACAAGTTGGTTGTGCATTGATAATGCGTAAATGCATCAGTAACTTGATGTTACAAAATGTATTGTTGTGTACGATTTAATAAGTAAATAGTACAAGCATATAAGTCAAAGTTTATATGTTCCTTTTACCCTAGGAGGATTAAAAGCGATATCTTGGGCCCCTCAATGATTTTGTTTTGATTTATGTGTTGGGCCCGGTCAGAACTAAGTTGATGTGTTCAATTAAGTTCTATGTCAGACAAATCAGAAATCGGGAAACAAACTGCTGGACAATAAGTATGGCTATGTTCCATGTATTTGTCCACATGATATCTTGAGAACGGAGGACTACATGATCCCTTATCTATAGGACGTGTCAGAGTTCGACAACAACTTTTGAGAGCTACGATTGTTAATCAGATTTTGAAGTCGTACTTGCATTTATAGTTATTAGACTTATCCAAGTGGGAGACTGTTGGACTAGGTGTCTAAGCCCATAACTATATTTGGTATGTACTTGACCCGATAGTAGCATGGTCCTTTTGGGTTGCCTTCACCACAGCAACTTGGCTGGATGAATTATGGAGAAAGAGGTTAATTATGATTTATTAATATATTATAGGAATAATATATTAAAAGAGAAATCATGTATTTAATTAATATTGGTCAAGAATTAATTCAGAATTAATTTTGTGGTCAAAAGAGATTAATTAAATTAAGGGGACTGATACTTTAATTAGAAGATAGTTACAAAGTTGGGTTTAGGATCCCTAAAAAAGGGATGGATGAATTCTATGGGGAAACCCACATAGAAATCGTCCATAGGGGCCTTCTGGAAGATCCTATGGACTGCTTAAGGCCTAAGCAATCAGATTAGGGTTTTGAATGAAACCTTAGCAGCTCAACTATATAAGGAACCTTGGGACTCCTAAAATCGACACTTGAACCCTAAGAAGAGTACCAGCCGAAATTGTGATCCCTTCCTCTCTCTCTCTCTCTCTCATATTATTCCAACTTGCTTTTGGTGTTTGTGATCTATTAGAGGCATAACATTTGAGGTGCTAAGTTCTCAAAGGTTGAAGATCAAGCAAGCTACAATTGAAAGGTATCATTCTAACTATGAATTAGATATAAATTTCGAAAATAGCATGTTAGTTAGGGTTATAGCTTTGGATGATTATTGCATGTACAATTAGAGAAAACCTAGATCCACAGCTTTAAGGTTGCATGTGCACCATAGGAATGTTGTAATGCTCAAAACCCAACACTCACTACCGCGCGAGCAGAAGTGAGGGAATATCAGGAGAGGCATGCTGCCCTGGAGGAGAGGGTGCGGGTAGCCGAGGGCCGTTTGGCCGAGTTGCAGGGCGCCTCTACATCATCCCAGGCACCGCAGGAGACGACTCGACGTGAGTGGGATCTATCCTACTCACCAGATGATAGACTAGATGTTTGGGTATACGTTAGTGCTACCCCTTTTCTTTTCTTTTATGTATGTAGGACCGACCCTACGTCTGTAACATCCGGATTTCTAGGTATATTATTGTGTGTTTAATTTTGAGATTTATGGAGTGACTCGGCGAGTTGTGAGTCCAACTCGTCGAGTAGAGTCGAGTTGTCCGCGTTGGATTAATGAATGGACTTGACGAGTTAGAGAGCCGACTCGTCGAGTAGGTGCTGGGCAAAGAAACCCTAATTTCCTGGGGTTGGGGCCTATATAAGGGAACTTATGCCCCCATTTCTGCCTCACCAGCTGCCTAACCTTTCTGTGTGAAACCCTTAACGAGTGTAGTGAGCTAAGAGAGTCTCCAAGCTAACCTTGAAGGATTTTAGTGCATCTTTGAGGAGGAAGAGAAGTATATTCAGCAAGAACAAGAAGGAGCTATTGGGGTTCAGGCCATTTCGTCCATAGCTTCAAGAGGAAGGTAAAAACCTTGAATCTTTCATCTTTATTTGGTTAGATCTCATGAGTTGAGAAGTTAGGGTTTTTATCTCATATTATTTGGGACTTCGAGAATACTAAGTATCTGGATGTTTAAAGCTCAGATCTGGACCTTGTGAGGTCCTTAGAGCCCAAAAGTCCTAACGTTATTCATCCATATGAGGATTATGGTGTTTAACACCTTATGAGAACATGTATTGGTAGATTGTAGCAAATCCACCATGCATGAGTGTAAAGGTCGAAGCTTTACGTGACAATCGAGCCTTAGGATGGTAGATCTAGTGTTTGGAGTGATAGATCTGCCTTAAGTCGTCTGAATGAGAAATCAGATTGAAGGGACTCGCCGATTCCATGGCCTGACACGATGAGTCGGTGAGGGTTTGTCCCGATGAGCTTGATCATGCGATAACTCGGCGAGTTGGGGGTCAACTCGACGAGCTGAGCTAGATCTTTGTGAGACTTCTGAGGAAATGAGTGGACTCGACGAGTCACATGGGTGCACTCGGCGAGTCGGGTCAAACATGGACTGGTGACTCGAGTTTGACTTTTGTTGACTTTAGGGTTGGGTCAATCATGAGTAATGGAGACCATGGAGGGGTAAAATGGTCTTTTATCCACTTCAAGAGTTAGAGAGAGAAAGAATAGCCTTCGTTTATTAGAGTTGTGTAAAGAGTATTAATTAGAGGTATTCATCCTTTGTGATAGGAGGAGGCTAGTTCGAGATTCGGGTACGAGGTTATTTGCTGGCTTGCTTGCAAGGTGAGTCTTCTAACTATACTTACCCTAAATGGTATCTTTGTGTGATTGAGATATCTTATGTGCTTACATTGTGTATTGTGATATTTTGCATTATTTCTTTGTGATTTATGTTGTGTATTATTCGGAGCTTACAGAGTTAGGACTGAAGGGTCCATCAGAGTTGTGGGATCGGAGGGTCCCACAGAGACACATTGACCGGATGGTCTTATGGTGTTATAGCCTCGAGTGGCTAATGTGATGTGTGTGGTATTTTGGGGGAATCACTAAGCTTCGTGCTTACCGTGTTGTGTGTTATGTGTTTAAGGTTTTCTCGGGATCACGGGAAGGCACCGACTTGATTGTACACACCAGTGAAATACTTATGTTTTGAGGATCCTTGATTTTAATAAAACAATTATGGAGTTGCGATTTGTAAATGAAATAAATGAGATTTTTGTGAAATGTGTTATGAGAATTATATGATTTTAAATGAAATTTTTTTTTGAAAATTTACGGTGTTACAACGTCTAAGTGATTACACCATTCGCAGGGTCGTTATGCTGTCAGATTTTATCCTTGATGTACTGTAGACTTTTTCAAAGGTCAATTTTCTCACATTATGTAGTAAAATCCTATCATTAATGAAATAATCATGTGTTTTATTTATGGATATGGTTATCTGGTATGTCTTATCTATTCATTCTTATTTGGTAAAACAAGATTTCAATTGTATGTACAATGGCGGAGCCAGGATCAAAGTAAATGGGTATCCCAATTTTTTTTAGGGTAACCCAATTTTTTTCCCGGGGTACTTGGGTTTCCCCCGTTCGGTTTCGGTTTTAAACCCAAATCTTAATCGAATCCTTAGCTAACCTCAAGTCTTGTTATATAAACATGAAGTTGAAGTATATTTTGATACTTGAATCGATGTGGGACTCAAAGTAGATATCAAATAAAGCATGAGAATAACATGTTTATATAATAGAAAAAAATGGCTGAGTTTACATGTGTTTAGCGATGTGGGATAGAATAGCTGGGAAAATAAAACAAAAGTAAACAAAGAATATGTAAGAAGCAAGAATTGATCTTGAGACCCTTGCTTCAATAAGCCAACGCCTTAATCAGCAGACCAACTGTTTGTTTGTGTTTATAAGTGGAGGGATGCGTATATATACACTATACCGAATTTTTTTTTTGAGGGATACGTAAACAAAAATTACACTACCGAAAAAAATTTGAGGGGTATCCCGGGCTACCCCGGGATCCCCTTGGATCCGCCCCTGTGTATGTACAAAATAACGCTCAATAATCACTGTACCTAACATAACTAAATGCGATGTTTCATTACAATAGTATCTGCATCATAATGCTTATCAAAAACTTACCAAATTCCACTTGTGGCAGTAGAATGCCGCCCCGAAGATACATTCGATGCAAGAACAACGAGACAGCACCACCACCGCCGCCGCCTCCACCTCAAATGGATTCGGCCGCTTTTCGGGTTGCAATCACTGCAGCTCTGGAACATATCAACAATAATGGAGCCAATGGAGGCGGAAGTGGGAATGGAACGGGCAGTTCCAACCACGGGAGTAATCAAGGGCCTCAACGAGTATGCTCATATAAGGACTTCACAAACGGGAAGCCAAAACCATTCAACGGAAGCAGGGGCGTCATAGCCCTAACTCGATGGTTTGAGAAGACGAAATCGGTCTTCGAGATTTGTGGTTGTCCGGAGGAAAGCAAGGTTAAATTTGCAACATGTACTTTTGCTGATAAAGCCCTCACATGGTGGAATGTCCACATCAAGGCTCTAACCCTCCCCGTGGCGAACTCGACGGATTGGGAGGACCTCAAAACCATGATGCTTGATGAGTACTGTCCTAGAGAGGAGGTACAAAAGCTCGAGCAAGAATTGTGGAATCTCACAGTAAAAGACTCAGAAATTGAAGCTTACATTGCCAGGTTCAACGACCTAGCGATCCTGTGCCAATGAATGATCACCTCTGAGAGTAAGAAGGTCGAACGTTTCATTTGGGGGCTAACTCCCCTTATTCAAGGGAATGTGATCACTGCAAACCCAACAACGTTCGACAGCGCCAAACACCTTGCGCAAAAACTATATGACCAAGGGGTACAAAAGGGAACGAAGACTTCCGCCACTGAACCAAAGAAAGGGGATGATAACAAGAAAAATACGGGAAACAAGAGAAAAGGGCATCAAACACAGGAATCCTCAAAAAGGCAACAAATAGTGGCGGTTCACGCCGTTACTGCTCCTGCCACATCAGCTCCCACAAAGCAATAGTAATCTGCCAAAGTGCGACAAATGCCCCTTCCACCACCACGGAGCCTGCAGGGAGATGCAATGCACAACCTGAAACAAGAAAGGGCACAATGCCCGATACTGCAAGTCACCGGCACAAACGAACAACCAACCCAACAATGCTGGGGCAAGTCAAGCGTGTTATGGGTGCGGAGAGACTGGCCACTTCAAAGAAACTGTCCCAAGGCCAACAATCGAAATGCAGGGGGAACAACCAAGGTCTTAGCGATAGGACGTGAGGAGGCTACAAAGGATCCGACAATACTCACTGGTATGTTCCTCCTCAATAACATCTATGCATGCATTTTGTTTGATAGCGGTGCAGAAAGAAGTTTTGTTAGTCATAAGTTTAAGCATCTACTCAATCAAAATCCCCAAAAATTAAACGAAACTTTCATGGTGGAAATGGCTAATGGGAAAACAGAAACAACCAACGACGTATTCATAGGGTGCACGTTAACACTTAATAATCACTCATTTCAAATCAACTTAATGTCGGTTACTATTAGAGGTTTTGATGTGATCATCGGCATGGACTGGTTAAGCCCCCACCGTGTCGATATTATGTGCTACGAGAAGGCCGTTCGCCTTCACCTACCCAACAATAAAACCCTAGTTATATATGGTGACAAACCTGGTACGAACCTTCGTCTCATCTCGTGCATCAAGGCACAAAAGTGCTTACATAAAAAAGAACCATGCCTTCTTGGCTCATGCGGTCGATAAAAAGAAGGAAGAAAATAGCATCAAAGACATCCCGGAGGTGTACGATTTTCCCGAAGTGTTTCCCGAAGACCTTCAGGGAATACCTCCCGATCGACAAGTCGAATTTCGGATCGACTTGATACCCGGAGCCACACCAATCGCCAAGTCGCCATATAGATTAGCTCCTGCGAAGATGCAAGAGCTTTTCAATCAATTAAGTGAACTACTGGACAAAGGGTTTATAAGGCCAAGCTTCTCACCCTGGGGAGCTCCGGTCTTATTCGTAAAGAAGAAGGATGGGTCGTTTCGTGTATGCATCGATTACTGTGAACTCAACAAGCTCACCGTTAAGAATCGATGCCCTCTTCCCCGGATTGACGATCTATTTGACCAACTGCAATGAGGAAGTTACTTTTTGAAGATAGATTTGAGGTCTGGTTATCATCAGTTGCGAGTCCGAGAAGAAGATATTCCCAAGACTGCGTTCCGAACCCGCTATGGACATTATGAATTCGTAGTAATGCCCTTCGGTCTGACAAATGCGCCCACAACATTTATGGACCTGATGAACCGAGTCTGTCGACCCTATCTTGACAACTTCATGATTGTTTTCATCGACGATATACTCATCTATTCACGAAGTAAAGAAGAACACAACCAACATCTGCGGCAGGTTTTGGAAACACTAAGGGCGGAGAAGCTGTACGCGAAATACTCTAAGTGCGAGTTCTGGATTCGTAGGGTGGATTTTCTGGGCCATGTGGTCAGTGAGGAGGGAATACATGTCGACCCTTCCAAGGTCAAAGCAATTGAAGGCTGGGCAACCCCAAGAACACCAACGGAGATCAGACAATTCTTAGGCCTCACTGGTTACTACAGGAGGTTTATACAGAATTTCACCAAGATCGCCAAGCCGCTCACTGCCTTAACACAGAAGTTTGTACCTTTCATCTGGGAGAAGAAACAAGAGGCTTCCTTTCAAACTTTGAAACAAGACCTCTGCAGCGCTCCGGTTTTGTCTCTTCCAGAAGGAACAAAAGATTTCGTGGTGTATTATGACGCTTCCAATCAAGGGTTAGGATGTGTACTTATGCAGCGCGGGAATGTTATAGCATATGCGTCAAGGCAACTAAAGACCCATGAAGTGAACTATACCACTCACGATCTTGAGCTTGGAGTTGTAGTCATCGCTCTAAAAATTTGGAGGCACTATCTCTACGGGACAAAATGCACTATTTTCACAGAACACAAAAGCCTCCAACATATCCTGAACCAGAAAGAACTAAACATGAGACAATGAAGATGGGTTGAGCTGCTGAACGATTATGATTGTGAGATCCGGTACCATCCGGGCAAGGCCAATGTGGTGGCTGATGCCCTAAGCCGGAAAGAGTACTCGGGTCGCCGAGCAAGAACGCTAGCAATAACAATCAACTCCCACTTGTCTTCACAAATCAAGGAGGCTCAATTGGAAGCCTTAAAGCTGGAAAACATCGCAAACGAAGCCTTGCGTGGGATGGACAGGAATCTTACGATCAAAGAGGACGGATCGTACTACCTCATGGACTGGATCTGGACACCGAATTTCGGTGGGTTTAGAGAAGTGGTTATGAATGAAGCACACAAAACAAAGTACTTCGTCCATCTGGGTTCAGACAAAATGTACCTGGATCTTAAACAACACTATTGGTGGCCAAATATGAAAGCTGAAATTGCTACCTATGTGAGCAAGTGCCTGACTTGCACTAAGGCTAAGGTAGAGTATCAGAATCCCTCGGGTCTCCTACAACAACCAGAAATAGCCGAGTGGAAATGGGATCGAATAACAATGGATTTTATAACCAAATTACCTAAAACGGCTGACGGGCTAGACGCCATTTGGGTGAGTGTCGATCGGTTGACTAAATCCGCCTATTTCCTGCCAATAAAAGAAACGTATAAAAGGGAAAATCTGACCCGGATCTACATAAAGGAGGTTGTGAGATTACATGGCGTGCCGATATCTATTATCTCTGACAGGGATAGTAGATTTACATCATGATTTTGGTAGTCACTCCAGAGATCGTTGGGAACTCAGTTTGACATGAGCATTGCCTACCATCCCCAAACAGATGGTCAGAGTGAGAGGACCATCCAAACATTGGAGGATATGCTAAGGGCTTGTGTGATATCTTTCGGCAAAGCATGGGATGCCCACTTGCCGCTGGTGGAATTCTCATACAACAATAGCTATCACACAAGTATCAAGGTCGCTCCATTTGAGGCCCTATACGAACGTAAATGTAGATCACCCCTCTGTTGGGCTGAGGTAGGGGATACACAATTGGCAAAGGGGCAGGTACTAGACATCACTCTTATTGCGCCCGAGATTATCAGGGAAACAACTGAGAAGATTGTTTAGATTAGGGAACGACTTAAGGCGTCCAAAGACCGACAGAAGAGGTACGCTGACAGACGACGGAAGCCTCTAGAATTTCAAGTCGGCGATCGCGTATTGCTAAAGGTCTCTCCCTGGAAAGGGATGATATGTTTTGGAAAGCGGGGAAAATTGAATCCAAGATACATCGGACCATTTGAGATCCTTGCCAGGATAGGTCCGGTAGCTTACAAGCTGCAGTTACCACCAGAGCTCAGCAACGTACACCTTGTATTTCATGTATCAAACTTGAAGAAATGCCTATCTTACGAAACTCTCATTATTCCGCTTGATGAGATTGAGGTGAAGGAGAACCTCCATTTCGTTGAGGAACCAGTCGACATAATGGAGAGGGAGGTGAAACGAACAAAAAAAAGTCGCATTCTCATTATGAAGGTTCGATGGAGTGCCAAAAGAGGACCAGAGTTCACCTGGGAACGCGAAGACCAGATGGTGCAAAAGTACCCACATCTCTTCCCTAGTTCTTGAGAGCTACCTTAGGACGAATTTCGGGACGAAATTCCCTCTAACGGGGGGATGATGTCACAACTAGAAAATTTCGGGTCAAACCAAGTCTAAGGGGTCTTGTATATAAGTGTGTATGCAATGTTCAACTTTGGTACAATGATGTTTTTATAAAATACACTTGAAACTCATGTTGCAATAAGCCTCAAATGATCAATGCAAATCAAACAAAACTCAAATGATTTTAACACAACAACTTGTACTTATGCCATAATCTTGATTACTCGGATTATAAGGCCATCATTTTTGAGTTTATAATTAACTAGAAACATAAACATATCCATAAGAACCATCCAAGACCGAAAACACTTTCATTTGGGCCACCCTTGGCCGAAAATACTCTCATTTGGGCTACCTTTGGCCGTAAACACCCTTAATGGGCCACACTTGGCCGCAAACTCCATTTTAGACCTTATATGACCGAAATCCTCATTGTGTGAGGTGTACTAAGGGTTCACGGTAATGCCTGGACCGCAAACCCCTTCCTATGGCAGCAAACTCATAAAGTAATTCATGAAAAGTAGTTCCAAGGGAGTTTTCTATTAGGTTTTAGTACGATAAGGATTTGCTTAGGGAAAAGGATTCAACTTTACACCAATATACCCAGCAAAATACCATGCACCACAACAAAAAATATAGGATTTTCTGGGAACTTACAATTACAAACAAAAGAAAACAAAGGACATGCATGCATATATCCACAGTTTTGGAACGAGACTTACAAACCATTTTCTTAGAAAATATCGTATTTTCTGGAATCTTACAAATCATTTCAAACAAAGATGTTACAAACCATTTTCATACAAAATGCTTATGAACTCACCAACATTCTACGTTGATGCTTTTTAAAATGACTTGTATTCTCAGGAAACCAGTAAGCAAACCATGGGAATTGGATATTTTTGCTGCATTATGGGATTTACATTTCTGTCACTTTTGTGTAATTTGTGAACAAATACAATATGTAAACAATGTAAGTTTGTTATCTTAATGTATGTCGTTTGGTTGTTATGTTTCATTCATATTCAAATGATACTATACAATGACATCATCCGCCCCCGGACGTTTCCGCCATCCTGGTTCGGGGGTGTGACATTTTTTCCACACCAATTTAAGATGGACATCAAGTCTTTTCAATGTGATAATGGTGGTGAGTATGACAATAATAAATTTCATGCTCTGTTTTCTCAATACGACATTCATTTTCGTTTCTCTTGTCCTTACACCTCTCAACAAAACAGAAAATCCATACGCATGTTACGCACCTTGAATAATTCCATTCGCACCCTTTTGTTTCATGCTCGACTTCCTCCCACATTCTGGACTGAAGCCCTTCATATGGCTGCTCATCTTCTCAATATCCTTCCTTCCATCCCTCTTCACAATGTCTCTCCTTTCTATAAACTATATAATCGACACCCATCCTATGACCATCTTCGTGTGTTTGGTTGCCTCTGTTACCTTCATATCAATGCTTCTCATAAACTTGACCCAAGATCAACACCATGCATCTTACTTGGGTATCCTACGAATCATAAAGGATACCATTGTCTTAACCATGATACAAATAAGATCATCATCTCTACACACATTGTTTTTTATGAAACCATTTTTCCTTTTGGGTCGATGACACCAAACAAATCACCTTCCTACACCTTTTTAGAGAGCTAGGAGTCCACATATCCTCTTCTTGCCACCTTCACTCATTTAGAGCCCACCTCACCATCATCTACCAGCTCAGATGACACCATATCTCCTATACCTCAAGCTTCGCACCCAATGCTCACCCGTGCCAAGCAAGGGATTTTCAAACCAATACGTAAGTTAAACTTACATGTCGATACCACCTCTCATGTTCCAAAAAGTTACTTACAGGCTTTTAAGGATCCAAATTGGCTTAATGCCATGAATGATGAATACACTGCTCTTATCTCTAATCAGACTTGGGTACTTGTTCCAAGACCACCTATTGCTAACATTGTTAATTGTATTTGGTTTTTCAAAAAGAAACTCAATGCAGATGGCTCTCTACCGCGATATAAAGCACGTCTTGTTGCCAATGGTCGGAGTCAGCGACCAGGTATTGATTGTGATGAGACATTTAGCCCGGTAGTGAAGCCTGCTACTATTCGCACAGTTCTTAGTATTGCTGTCACTCATCAGTGGCCTATTAGACAGCTTGACGTTAAAAATGCATTTCTTCATGGTCATCTATAGGAAACGGTCTATATGCATCAGCCTCCGGATTTTCGTGATCCCTCTCGTCCTGACTATGTTTGTTTGCTTCAGCGGTCCTTATATGGTCTAAAGCAAGCCCCGCGTGTCTGGTTTCAACGATTTACAACCTTCATTTCTCGCATTTGCTTTGTTCATAGCAGATGTGACTCCTCCTTATTTATTTATCGACAGGATACTCATATGGCATATCTTTTACTCTATGTGGATGATATTGTTCTGACCGACTCATCATCTCAAATTTTGTCTCACATCATCTCTTTATTGAGCACTGAGTTCTCTATGACTAACCTTGGAGATCTTCAGGAATATAATCACCTTTACACAAATTGCATTTCAATCTCCTTAGTGAACTATCATTCATCAGATTTGTATACTTATATTTTTTTTATTATCTTAATTTATCAGTTACTTTCAACTTAATCGAACAATTTACTTTAAAATCATATATTGTTACGTTTTGTTATCATTTAGTATTTTTCTATTTGTTCAGATTTTATAAATTATTTGGTCTATTCTAAAACAAAATTTTAGCTACGCCACTGGATACAACGACATATTCTTAGCGAAGGTCATTTAATAGAGCTAAAAAAACAGGAACGATGGAAATAGCATCCTTAATAGTTAATATGGAAGTCCAATTTGCACAAGGAACGGCCAAATTCACTTTTGGAATCAAATAATTTGGTCTTTATCTGTCATTACACGAGGAATATTTAGTCTGAAGCTTTGACAATTGTGTCATAATCCGATTTTTCATGGTGACTTAAAACATATATACGTCACCCTTTTAATAATTGAATAAACTTTATATGTCAGGATAGGTTTGTGCGTACGAAAACATTGATCAAATAAAGCATGAATTAAACAATCAATTAAAGTTTGAATTTAGAGCTTGTTGTTATCTCCTTTGAAAGTGAAAAAACCTTTATTCATTTACTGGAGCATCTATAATATCATGAACGCGTTTTGGGCTAATAATTTTGATACGACAGTTATTTTATAAATTATATTTTTTTAACGGCAAATACATATATATACTAAACTATTCATAAATTATTTCACTTATGTCTACGGTGGGACTTGAACCTTCGACCTTAAGAAGGAAGACAACACCGGATATCAAATACTTTTTAATCATTGATATATTTATAATTTATAAATGAGTCATTTATGTTTATGTTTATTCGTTTATTTCTTTGGAATGCAAATCGATACAAAACCATAGCGATGTAAACTTTTTAAATTATTTTAAATATATATGATAGATAGTGAATAAAATATACAATATGAAAAATGTGAAAAAAACACACATTTGGGAAACCCATGTTGAATAAAATATAATTTGGTTATTCATGGTGAATAACACTCTTAAGTCTTAACTAATATACCTTCAAATGATTTATGGTAAGTTGGAACGAATTGGCTTGGAGTAATTTGTGTATTTGGTTTTTCTATGATATGTAGGTTACGGTGTATAGGTTAATATGTAAAGAGAGTGTTGAAGAAAAGTTTTTACAGAGAGCTAGCCAGAAAAGTACTGTCCAGCAACTTGCCATGACTGGTGGTCATGTACAAGGCGACCTCTTAGCCCCTGAAGATGTTGTTTCTTTGCTCATCGATGATTGTAATTATGATGATGCACAAGCACAACTAAAACAAATTCCCACACAGGTACGCTAATAGCAACCTACTTTCCTTTTTATTTTTTATTATTATTATTTTTTATAATAGCATCTTACTTTCTTTCCCACTTACTCAACTGCATGCGCGCATGCAGGCTCAAAAAGATAGACAAAAGAAAAAGGATATAAGGATAAATGAAGAAGCTGATGCCTGTTTTGAAGATATTGCTACACCTCAAACTCCATTCCATGAAAAAACCACTTTTATCAATATACATCACACGGATTATAATATGTTACTGATTCTAGAATTTAAAATATCACTTTTTATTTATTTACCAAATTATCTGTAATTGCAGAGAAAAGGTATCACAAACAAAGAGACCCAAGCGGAGGGACAACAAAAAGTGTGAATGAGACAGAATCTTGAACCAGCATTTACTACTGCTCATTTTGTTTTATTTCACGAAAGGTATTATTATTTTTTTCTAACTGGAAAAATTTACTAATTTCCTAAACAAGTCATCGAATTCAAACACTTGATATTATCTTTACACGATAACAACAATAAAACTTTAATGAGACAAGTTTTTATGCCTAAGGTTTAAAAAATTTAAAGTTTCTTCTCTAGATCAGTCAGACTGAGTTCAACCACCGTGATTTGTAGCTCTTTGTTCATTCTCTACTCATCATCAATCACCCATATTTCTCTTCAAATCATCAATCTGTCCATTCGATTTGACCTAGAAATTCGGGCTCATAGTTTTATATATAAACTGTCAAAGATATTACTGCAGATTTCATGGACAGCTTGAACAGAACTAAGACCTGCTGGAGGTAAAGTGGCATAAACGATATCTGTATATTCAGCCCAAAGATTCATGAAGCAAGAGTAAAAGTCAGAGATGGAAAGACTATCCTGTTGAAGGGAAGCTAACTCATGTTCCAATTGAAATCTTCAAGCGGTGTTGTTCTGACTATAGAGTTTCTTCAAGTGTTCCCACATCTGGGCTACAATCTTGAAAGGGCCAAGATTTAACATGATACTGGATTCAACAGAACTAATAATCCATGCCATGATCTGGGTATTCTTGACCTTCCATTTGTTTTTGTCTTTGTCAAGAGTTGGAACTGAGTGATGCCATCAATATGGCCCCATAAGTCCTTCCCTTTGACAAAAATTTGGAAATGAAATGACCATGCTGAGTGTAATTCTTCCCATTGAAGCGAACGAAGAAAGTATCACATTTTTCTGAGGACATGGTAGACATGAAGCTACAAGAACTCAATCAAGAATAGCTAAGAGCAAGATATTAAACTAGGATCAAGTGAGAAAAGAAAGACTAGACACTGATCAGAATTGTGGCTCTGATACCATGACAATTTAGAGACTCTTTTTTGGGAAAAAAAAAAAGATGTGTTTTTTCATTCAGAAGAATCCTCAATATATACTGAATATACAAGCTAATTATCAGCCTAAATTACAGATTTCTAGCCTATAAATCAGATTACTAAATTATTTACAATTATTGACAATAAAAGACTGTGATAGCAAAGATATTTTGTTGATTAATCTAAAGCATGAAATCTGCAGTAATATCTTTGACACTGCATGCATTGGTGGACATGACCCGAAGATCTTGTGAGCAGGTTTCTCAATTTCCTGTATCAAATGGTGAGTAGCTGGGACACCTGATGTTCTTGGACCATTACGCGCAAACCCAACTAACAACCTCTTACTCCAAGCTTCATGCAATTCCTCAAACCTTTCTGTAACTACTAAAATCTCTATCCCAACACTCTACATAATTAACCTAAGTAACAAAATGCAAACAGTGCCGTAACACATTTTTATTTTTAAGCACATGTGTATATAAAATCCAATAACACAACTTACAGTTGGTGCCCTTGTTTTAGGAATGAAACAGAAAGCTGAATGAAGGAGTCCTATATATCATGATGTGGCAAGACCAAACTCTCAAATGGAAGTCTTCTTCTAACAGATTTTGATGGCAATAGTAGCATTCTTGTGATTGCTCTTACTTTTTCACTTCCATCTTATACTGTCAGTAGTTTCCAACAAAACACAATGAGAAACAACTACAGATGAAAATGAAACTTAAATAACTTGAGAAACAACTACAGATGAATCTGAACATGAACCTTCTAACCTTCTTGAACTTTTAATTGCCTGAGCTTCATCCAATACCATACACTGCCACTTCACACGTCTGAACTACTTTTCATCCGACACTAGTAGTTGATAGCTTGTAACAAGAATGTGGAATCCAGCATCCCTGTCATGTACAAGATTAATTGATTATCCGTGTTCTTGAAATAGAGAAACTGGCTGAATCTTAATCTTAGTAAATTGTTGAGAATAAATAGATATATATATATATATATATATATATATATATATATATAGATGCTTTGGATTAATGTTTTTTCCTAAGTACAGTGCGTTCTTGAATGTCACCCCAATAAGGAAGTGCTTTTAAGTCAGGGAAGAAACGACTTATTTCATCAACCCAATTGCTCAAAACAGAAGCAGGTGCAACAACAAGAAAAGGCCCCCATATATTTTTCTCCTGAAAAAGATAATCAGTTACAAGTAAAACAGTAGAAATCCAAAATTTTACAGTGGAATACATACTTCTGCTAAATGAGCCAAGAAGGCCATTGCTTGGATCTCATCAGCAAGAATACCATTTAGACCTTGTTCATAACAATTCACCAGCCACTGGAGACCTTTAAGCTGATACCCTTTAAGAGAACTCGGGTGTCTGTACTGAATATCCCACTGGCATAGTTGACCTGAAGGAAATTCGAAGTCAGTCAAACAAGTAGAGCAACAAGTCAATGTCCTTAAGAAGAAGAGGAATATTACGGATGCAACAAGTCAATGTCAGTAGATCCAGAAATTGAAGCATCTTGTTCAGGGGCCTCACGCAGCTTCAAACATTCAGCATCAAATTCATTGGTGATTAGTTTCTGTTTGGAGACTGCATCTTGGGCTGCTTTTAGGGCTTCCATTTTCATTTCTGCCTCTTCAGGATCTTCAACTTCTGAACCAGTCAATGTTGCTTCTTGGCCATCTTCTTTATTTTGGGAGGCTGTCTTGTTCTGCATGAAGTGACTGTACAATTCTGTTTGTGACAACAAGAAATTAAGCCTCTGTTGTTGCCTTTTAGCTTCACGAAGCTCCTGTTCACGCTTCAAAGCTTCTCTTTCTTCTCTTTTCCTTACTTCAGCCTGAAGAGAGATGGTCATATAATCATTCCTCAAAAGATTACCACAAAAAGACAAAGTAAGAAAAGATTACCATTTCTTTGTCCACTCTCTTCCAAAAGAACAACATATCCCTTGCCAGTTTCCTTGTGCGAATTGAAGCACCCTTCATCAACTTAAGTGGTCTGCTCACCTTCATTTTTACCTCACGTTGACAGCTTTCTGAGAATCTCTTGGCATCTGTTAATTGCTTTCTGTGGAAATTGATAAAAAACCCTATGATGCTTTGGCATGTCTTTTCTGATCATGTTCACCCAATACTGACCAATTTTATTCATCTCCTCTTTCTCAATTATAGATGGATCATTGTTCGCCTTCTGCTTCTTGGGCAGACTACGTTCAATAATCTGGATGCCAAGAAGTTTAAGTTACATATGAGTGATAACAGCCGACACAAATTAATGGCCGTTTGAAGACATGATATACTAACCTCATACGTGTCACGTTTCTCCAACACTTTCACATAGTAAACCTGTAGAGTTCCAGTATCTGACATGATACAAATCCAATGTGATATCACCGACTTTAAGACTGAATTTCTGGGGTGAGATATTTGATATTTAGGCCTTTAATCTTGTTTGAAGAGATTCATATTCGGATTTAGGGTCACCCATCCTTGCACTGCTTCTGGGGCCAAAACTTTTGTGGGCTGCCATCATTGAAGCTAATGAGCCCAAATCAAGTGTGCCTTTGAGGTAAAATTCCTTCACTCGAATCTCTGATATTCTAGGTAGGTTTAATGAGTTAGCCAACATTTCATAAGTTGGAGGAATCCTGTAACTGATGCTATCTTCAATATCCCAATAAACGGGTTCAGAAAATAACTTGCAGATTACAATAGACAACTCAGACATATTATTACAATTAAGTACCATCCAATTCACATAAGCTTCAAATGTAACACGGACCTATCCATGTCAAAATGTGGAGAACGATCTTCTTCCCTGTAGTTACCCAACTTTTGTTTTGTAATATCAGGTAAAAAAACTGAAGCTGTTTCAATCTTTTTGGCTCCTTTTTGGTCCTTTGATCCTAAAATACTCTTCAGGCTTGGCATCCTATTGAGGGAAGAAGAGGGACTTGTCAAATTATTATTATTATTATTATTATTATTATTATTATTGTGTCTTCTCTAGTACTTATTGACATGATCACCAAGCATGGCTCTATATTGCTCCTCAGAGGCGTATGTCCTGTAACTGCCATCTTGGTCTTCATCACTACTTTACAAATTTCGTCTCCTTTTCTTTTCAGACATCATAATGTTTTACATTCTTTTGTAGCTTCTTTGTAGTCATTTAATATAATTCTATCATTCTTAAAAAAAGAATGTAGTGCATTAGTTATACATGTGATTGTATTTGACCAACATTGTTAGTTTGTTGTTGCATATAATAGATCGAATCAAACAACTAGTTTTGACAAATTTTCTAACATGTAGGCCAAGTATGGGAAGTCTAACAAAGTCAGTTGGTTCCGTTCACTCTTATAAGTATTTGATGGACATTAATCGTTAAATAGAAAAACGTAAAAATTAAAACATTAACTAATGCCAGCAATCCATACCTGTAATTATCTTTTATGACAAGGGTCCAACCAACCACTAAGAGCAATAAGCTGGGATTTATAAGTTTAATCAATAGTGAAGTAAGCGTTTTTTAACGATTATATTTGTATTATTGTTTAAAGTAAATTATACCAACCATAAATAGAAAAACCACCTAAATGTGATAATAAGAAATTCTAGCCTCATGTCTATAGTCTCATTATGAAATGACCATTAAAGGTTACATGGGGTCACTTTGATATTTTTTCTTGTGGAAATTCAAAAACCATAAAGTCGATCGCTGGAATCTTGGGTCTCACAATTTGATTGCCAATGAAGTTCATGTGTTATCTTTTATATAGATTAATAGTAATCTTAATGGTACATCTTTGAAGCAGGTTAATTGGTATTGTTATCCCATACATGATGACATTTTATTCTATTTGACGTTTTAAAAAAATACAACATTCTTGTTTTTTTTTTTCCACTAATTTCAAGAAAATACATAGAAGATGATTACTTCCCATTTTATCCAATATCATTAGACAATGAGAGACCATAGGAAAACACCTTTAATGCACTTATGTACATGACAAGATTCTAATATTTTTTGGCATATGAAGGATATGTATTTTATTAAATAATTGAACCTTCAAATGAAATTAAGGATTTTTACTAAGAGAATATAAACTTGTTCACAAAGCAAATGATTGACACCAACCCATAAAAGACATAAATCAAAACTAATTAAATGAATGGTTTAAAGATACAAATAACAAAGGTACAAGTGTTTAGTTACACCAAGCATGAAGCGCATAACTTGATCAATTGACAATAGAAGAAGCACAATCATAATGAACTAAATACTCGCACTCCAAGCACTTAAAGATCATCTCGTACTGCAATTCTTTGCGGCACACTTTGCACAAACCATGGGACTGAATCCCTTCAAGAAAGGATAGATGATGTGGGTGAAGTCTTTGGATCTCAACCGTCCCTCCAAACTTGACATTCACAAACTCAAAGACACCTCTTTCATACTTGGCATATGCATGTTGCTCACACCCAAGGATTAAGGGCGCACAAGCAGGATGCATAGACTCGGCACAAACACTACAATGATAGAACCACAATTCAGGGTTAAATTTGTCTTCACAGATTTCACAGAAGTAGTCGCTAGGGTGGTTCTCAACTGGATTGTATCTTAGGCTCAATGGATGCTTATCGAACTTGTGCCTAATCATTCCAGGCAACAACAAAGCACACTCTGTATCTAAGTAGAAATCACAAGAGGGGCAGTGGAAAGCGATGCTATCATCTAGGGAACAATCACATGAATTACATACTTTTTTGATAGATCAGGAGAAGCATTGATTCTTGAGAGGAGATGGTTTGGGTGAGCTTCATGTGTGATTTCTTTGAGTAGGAATGCACAATTGATATCTACATTATAATCAAATTCAGCACATCCATATGCGAAACTATTGCAATCTAAACAACAATTGTAACAGAAAAATAAACCCAATAATTGATGAGGGTTGTTTGACATGAGAACAAGTACATGCTCTGGATGGCCAGGGTGATCTTGTATTTTGGAAGGTAGCCTAGCACACCACTCATGAAGAACAAACGAACACTCTTGGGAATGGGAACACTTATAAAATGGCATTTCAGTAATTGGTTTCACACATCCGTCACATAATAGTTGAGTTTTATTCATGGGGTTGTGAAGAACAATTAGTGATGTTTGTTGCGAGTCTAAAAGAATCAGTGGGTGTTGATGACTAAAATGGTTGAGCATTTCTCCATGGTCTTCTTTAATCATAATAAATTCTTTCTTATTCATTAAAAAATAGTATCTGAGAAGGTTGTAACTTTCATCGGGAAATGGACAATGGAGAAGATTAGGATAATCATTGTAACATCCGGGTTCCCAGGTATAATATTTTATTATTTAATTTGGACTTTTAGAGTGATTCTACGAGTTGGTGCCTCAACTCGTCGAGTAGAGTCGCGGCTGGTGACGTGGATTAATGAATGGACTCGACGAGTCTGTGAGGCGACTCGCCGAGTCAGCGCTGCTGAAGGAAACCCTAATTCCTCGGGCTTGTGGCCTATTTAAAGGCACTTATAGCCTCCCTTTGCGGCCACTTTTCCCAGAGAGAAACCCTAAACGATCTTTGAGCTTATAGAGAGAAAGAGAGGGCTAACCTTGAGCATTTTGGTGTATCTTTGCAAGGAAAGGAGAAGGTTTCAAGCAAGGAGCAAAAGAAGGTTGTTAGATCTGTCAATATGCATCCAAAGGGCTTCTGTTAGAGGTATCAAGTTCGAACCTTTCTCTCTTGTTTGAGTAGATCTCTCATTTTTAAGTTTAGGGCTTCTTTTCTTTATATTTTGGGACTTTGAGGATTTGGGGTTCATGAGGAGGCTTGAACAACAGATCTGGACCTTAGGAGGTCCCTAGTATCTAAAAGTTCCTGCTTTATTCTACCTTGGGGGAAATTTACGAGTGAAAAATCCATTTAGATCATGTTCTTGGCATTTCATGTCTAAAATGCCATGCATGGACGTAAAGTCTATGACTTTAAGTGATAAAGGAGTCCTGAGAGTGTGGATATGGAGTTTGGGAAAGTATCCTGCCTTAAAACCGTCTAATGCAAGTTGAGTCTGAATGGACTCGCCGAGTTGGTAAGCCAACTCGGCGAGTAGATTAGGGTTTGTCCCGGTGAGCTTTATCATGTGATGGCTCGGCGAGTTAGGGGTTAACTCGACGAGCTGGACCTTCAGGAGATTACTGAGAAGGATGGGACTCGACGAGCCTGGTCAATTTGGGGCTGTTGATTGGGATTGACTTCTGTTGACTTTAGGGTTGGTCAACTGAGTAATGGAGGTCAGGGAAGGGTAAAATGGTCTTTTACCCATTTCTAGGGCTAAGAGTGTAAGAGAGACCAATGAATGGTGTAGTCGCGTATGAGGAGGGTATCAATTAGAGATATTATCCTTATGATAGGCGGAGGCTAGATCAAGGATTCTGAGCACGAGATTTTACTAGCTAGCTTACGAGGTGAGTCTTCTCACTATACTTTGCCTAGAGTGGTATCTATGTGTGACCAGAGGGTCTTATGTGTTTATTTGAGTACTGTGATATTACTGCATTATGTCTGTTTGATTTATGCTATGTGTATTCAGAGTTTACAGAGTTAGGACCGGAGGGTCCACAGGATTAGGACCAGAGGGTCCATCAGAGTTGTGGGACTGGAGGGTCTCACTGAGACACATTGACCGGAGGGTCTTACAGAGTTATAGCCTCAAGTGGCTAATATTTTGTATGTGGTATTTTGGGGAACTCACTAAGCTTCGTGCATACCATGTTATGTGTTATGTGTTTCAGGTACTTCCGATGATCGCGGAAAGGCCCCGGCTTGATTGTACACACACTCGCTTTGGAGATATATTTTGGAGGATCCTGGTTTATGTGATAACAATTTTTGATAAATAAATTGTATTAATGTGATACTTGAGGTTTTTGCGAAATATGACATGTGATTTTATGTTCGAAATGAAAATTTTGGTTTGAAAAATTTACGTCGTTACAATCATCGTCTTTGAAATTTTTATAAGTCTTGCCACCACCTGGTCATAAATGATAGATATTGAAAAGTAAACTGGAAGCACCGGGTCAGTGAGCAGTCCAAGTAAGAATCCTTAGGATGCTAAGTAACAAGTAGGGTCGATCGAGTGTGAGTATACTCGAGCGAATCTCTGATTATTTTGTGTTGTATTTCAGAGATATCATGGTGGGTACGCGCCACAACCCAGGGGGCAGTGGTACCAGTGACGAGGAGATTTGCAGGATGATTCACGAGGAGGTGGCCGCAGCCATCCGAGCAGAGATTCCCGAGATGTTTGGGTCTATCAAGACCACCCTGATTGAGTCATTTGATGAGCGATACGCTGCTGTCACTGAGGCGGCTACTGCCGCCGCCACTGCAGCTATCGTTGCTGCTAGGCCACAGGGAGGTGACTCGTTGCTGTACCGGGAGTTCAGCAACACGAAGCCACCATAGTTTGACGGGAATCAGGATCCGATTTCCACGATGAGATGGATATCTGACATCGAGGGGTGTTTCTACACTTGTTCCTATCCGGAACATTTGAGGGTACGATTCGTGCTGAACCAGCTTCGCTTGGGAGCGAAGGACTGGTGGAAGTTTGTGACAGCCAGTTTCACTTCTGTAGAGCTCACTGCAGTGTCATGGGAGAGGTTTACTACTATGTTTCGAGATGAGTATGTTCCCCCGGTGGAGAGGGAACGGTTGGCCTGGGAGATTCTGTCCCTCAAGCAGAGGACAGAGTCAGTGACAGTGATTACGAGGATGTTCCATGAGAGGGCAATGTTCTGCCCTGAGCACGTGTCTACCGAGCAGGCACGTATGAGCCGGTATTTGAGCATTCTGAGGAAGGATATTCGAGAGTTCGTGGCGAACTCGACTTATCGATCATTTCCTAAGCTTCAGGCAAATGCCCGAAAGAGGGAGATTGAGCTGGAGACTCAAGCCAGAGAGGAGGCAGAGTCTCAGGGGAGGGATCGGCGGCCGGCACAGTCTCAGCAGGAAGCCAAGCGGGCTAAGCCCGCGGATTCGAGATCAGGAGGCCAGAAGGGCCGCACTTGTGGGAAGTGCGGCAAGGGTCATGAGGGGATATGCCGAGAGAGGTATTGCTACAAGTGTGGTAAGGAGGGGCACATGGCGAAGGATTGCCCCAAGGGGTTTGTAGTCTGCTTTCACTGCAACCAGACCATCCATCGAAAGGCTGAGTGCCCCCAGCTGTTTCAGGGATCTTCATCCGCTACTGCACGAGCTACCCAGAGTCGGCCCGTGAAGGCCGAGGCACTGAAGGTTCGTGGGAGAGCCTTCCAGCTGACAGTGGAGGAGGTATGCACAACACCTGATTTCGTGGCCGGTATGTATTCCTTTGTTTATTCTATTCCGAGTTATTTGTGCTTATATTGTGATTTGCGTAGGTACTTTTCTTGTGAGTTCTGTACCTACCTTAGTGTTATTTGACTCGGGTGCGAGTCGGTCTTTCGTATCATTAGCGTTTAGTCACCACATCAGTATCTGACGTGAGTCGTTGAGTCGACCTCTGAGAGTTTCTATAGCCGATGAGTATGCGGTGTTTTCCACTGATGTGATCCAGGATGTGCGCTCGAGATTTTTGGTGTTGAGTTTCCGATAGATCTGGTACCGATCGCCATGGGTGATGTCTGTGTCATTGTGGGCATGGACTGGTTGAGCCGGTTCGGAGCTGTAATCGACTGCGAGCGTCAGTTGGTGACCATATGAAACCCTAGTGGGGGAGTGCTTATAGTTTATGGCGAGGGTACCCGATCAGGATCAGCTTTCTGCTCTGCTGCCAGATTACTGAGAACGATGGGACTCGACGAGTCGCACGAGTGCACTCGGCGAGTCTGGTCAATTTGGGGCTATTGATTGGGATTGACTTCTGTTGACTTTAGGGTTGGTCAAATGAGTAATGGAGGTCAGGGAATGGTAAAATGGTCTTTTACCCATTTCTAGGGCTAAGAGTGTAAGAGAGACCAATGAATGGTGTAGTCGCGTATGAGGAGGGTATCAATTAGAGATATTATCCTTATGATAGGCGGAGGCTAGATCAAGGATTCCGAGCACGAGATTTTACTAGCTAGCTTACGAGGTGAGTCTTCTACCTATACTTTGCCTAGAGTGGTATCTATGTGTGACCAGATGGTCTTATGTGTTTATTTGAGTACTGTGATATTAATGCATTATGTCTGTGTGATTTATGCTATGTGTATTCAGAGTTTACAGAGTTAGGACCGGAGGGTCCACAGGATTAGGACCGGAGGGTCCATCAGAGTTGTGGGACTGGAGGGTCTCACTGAGACACATTGACCGGAGGGTCTTACAGAGTTATAGCCTCGAGTGGCTAATAATGGACCCATATATAGAATTTCCTTATGTTGAGCCATTCCAACATGAAATTCATATATATATATATCCTTGATTAAATACGATTAAAATCTCAATCTAAGCTTTTAAAATTAAAATGAAGTATAATTTCCTCTCCCTTAATTATAGCAAAACAACTTTTTCAACCCCTGCAACCTCACGAATTGAAACTTTTGTTTTCTATAATTAACATTGCTAACTTGCAACCTTTGTCATAATTATCATGCTCCCACTAACATGATGATTATTAGCATAACACTTATGCTCCCACTAGCTTTGACATGTACTCAGAAATCAGCTGACTTTCTTACCAAAGTTCAGATTTCTGATACTAGATTGTTTTGATAAAACTTTATCAAAATCATACACCTCTCTTAGATAGCTCACATGTGTGTCTAAACAATTTTAGAACTATGAAAAGGGATGTCATAATCATAGTCTCAATTGTTTAGACCTTTGCCACTTCTCACAAGTCCATGTTAGTGTGCCGGTAAACCACACACGCTCCACTAACAACTTTGAGAATGCAAATATCACAATTGCTATCTAGCTAAAATCTACTTAGTGAAAGTGTTTCCTCACCATCATTTTCATGAATCGGAGAGAAACCTTATGACACTTAGATTTAATAGTATATGTGTTCTTATCCATGTGAATTTGTCAAAACCATAATCACAAGACAAGGTTAGTGACAAATCCAAACTCATATTGATTAAACTTGTGCAATCTTAAATTCTTGCCATTTGGCAGCTCAGGTGCCTGCCATTGCTTCCAAGTAGTTGTGCAACCAATTGAGAACTCTCAGAACTCCTATGCAAAGCCAACTTGAATAGGCACAAAAATTTCAACACGATAGGTTATAAACCTCAAGTCGTGTGCTAGTGAAGGACTTTAGGTTTTATTCTTGATTAAGTCTTGAAACTTTCAAGAGCTTTAAGACTCCCACTGTCCTCTTGACATATAAGACTCCCTTGTCAAATATTCAAGAGATAGTGCGGATTCTTTATCAAGACTAACACTTTACACAATTGGCCTAAGTTGGTCTCTGTTTTATCCAAAACATCACAACTTACCAATTTCAAATGTACAAGAGTAGATAACCTTTTACTCTTACATTTGACTAGTGTTAACAAACCCTCTTTAAGATATGTCACTCAAGTTACAATCTTGGAGTATGACTCTAAGAATTGTTTTGGAACGAAGTATGACTCATCTTTTTGATTTAACCATTTCAACAATTCATGACTCCTCTTCTTAGTCATAAGAATGCACTAAGATGACTTTAGAGGACCAATTGTGATATGGTATCTTAATCATTAAGATGATCATAAACATGATACTAAAGTACTCTCCCATCTTTTCAGATTTGAGAAACTTTTATCTTTCTGCCATACTTTGATTCTTCTTATTCGTTCTGTCTCACATTGAAACTTCTCCAATGCTACAGACTTATACTTAAACTTATAAGTATAACCATATTTACTGAACTTAAGTAAATCATGACGAATAGTCTTCTTGATCTTTTGTGGTGGACTTGACCAGTGCACAAGAATGTGTACTCGATCCCTTAGTCCTTTCCTTATTCACATAAGGAATTAGTCTTAATTTTCCAAGCTGAAAGTTCTCATTCATCATACTATACAACTTGCATGATTCCAAGTTTCGGTCCAATTGAACCTTGGGTGATGAGAATCTTTCCTTATTTGGTAATATTAGACACTACCACAACCGAAAGAATCAAATCCATTTTTCCAATATTGCTATCAATGGAATCTTATAAGCAACAACTTTTCACAAATGCCATTGTAAGGATACTTAAAATAAATAAAATCAAAACCTTTTTCTTTTATTTTAAAACTTTGCGGAAAAACTTATCCTTACAATCCATATGAAAACCTTGTTGTTATCTATTCCTAAGCAATATAAATATCATAACTCTTAAGTAATAGCCCAAAATTCTGATCACCGAACCATGCGATTGAAATCCATCTTCGCGATCAGAATCAGCATGTACTTAATAGAGTTAGACAATGGACTTTACCTGAAGTAGAGCCAAACTTATTGACTTTAGCATCCTTAGGTAAATTTGGCAGCTTCGTAACCAATGCCCCTTCCTTTGGCAATAGTTACCTATGGACCCTTGATAATGGGACTATCTCAGACTTCGCCTCTCTCTTTACCATTGGGTCAACCGAGTTGACTATGGCCGATCCCTTTCCATTGGGAAGAGAGAGCTTTACTGGATATCCAATGTCATCATTGTCAATGTCCATAGCGTTTTAGGAAGTTGATCTTAGCAAATAGATAAGATCATTAAGGGTCTTGTCTTAGTCTGTTTCATAGGATTCCCAAAAGAACTCACTATGTGACTTAGAAAGTAGTTGAGCCACCAACTTTCTCAAGACTTTGACACCCAACTCTCCCGGCTTGTCAATATGTGACTACATCTCCAAGATGTGATCACACCTAGACCTTGCCTTGCCAATAGGGCTTGAGTGACCTTAAACTTTTTAGGAACTTGTGGGTTAGGGAGAATAATTGGAGGAGGTGAAAGAAGTATGATATCCATGGGACATCATCTTCATTTAGGAAAGCTTGTTTCAAGAGATTTGGGAAGATCATAAATGTCTAGACCATACATCTTTTTGGGAGATATTCAAGATAGTTGATTTAAAGTCCTTAATATGACACCCAATATGAAATATTAAGGCTAGGACCCAACAAACTATTTTATAACTTAGAAGAGGGATGCCGTAATCCAAGCTATAAAATATTTGAAGGTAGGTGAATGACGATTCACCAATTTCCACCATGAAAAACGAAATAATTTATTAGGTTTTAATTGGATTTGAAAGTCCTAGATCTTTGAGATTCATTGAACTGTTCAAAGGCATGTTTCAATCTCGAGTGTGCCCTTCAGGTTTTGTGACTGGGATGTCGAGGATCACAAAACAAGGTGTGAATAACCATGCAAATATACTTGGTACCCTTAATATTTACCCCTTAATCAGTGTGCCGGTTAACCACACACGCTCCACCGATACTATGATAAATATTAAGTTACCCTTTGCCTACCTTGTTAAGTCCAGGTTAGTGTGCCGGTTAACCACACACGCTCCACTAACGACTTAAGCAAAGTGCAAAGTGTAATTTCATGGGTTAGCACCAAATTCACATTTTCCTAAGTAACTAAGATAGGGTATTAATAAGAGTTTAGTTACTTAGTATTTATCATTAATACTTTTAGTGAAAGGAGAATTATAGTCCTTGTCCTACGCGTTCGGCTAACGACCCTCCACCAGTCAAGGAAGCGGTGGGTGAGAGTGGACACCCATTAAACTGCCATTTTATAGGTAGTAACCTTATACCCCCCTTATAGACCAGCTTCGTGAATGAGGCCTACTAACGGTAAGACTGACTTTACTCTTATACATATATATAAATATTATTAACTTATAATATTATAAAGTATAAGGGTTGAATTTTAACTTTTAAAATTCTAAGGGCTAACTTGGAATTAAAGTATTCATAAGTGAAAACTTTTCAAATTCCAAAACTTGAGGGCAAGTTTTGAAACTATTCAAAACTAATTAATTCCATAACTTATGAGTTTAAAGTAGTTTTAATTAAAAAAAACTCTTCAAGTTCCATAACTTGAGGACAAGTTATGGAAGACTTTAAACTAATTAATAAAAAAAAATAACTTTTTTTTATTGTAACTTATGGAACTAATTAAGGTTACATTTTTTTTTAATTTAATGAAGAGACTCTTGAACCTCCATAACTTGAGGACAAGTTATGGAGTCATAAAACCATTTAATTAGAACTAGACTCTTCATTTTGTAACCTTTGCCAACTTTTATGAGTTTTATGATTCTTAAATGTGACTTTTCATATAACTTGAGGACAAGTTACAAAAACACACTTTGGAATCAACTCTTAGATTAAAATGGATTGAAAACAACTATTTCACACAACTTTTCTATTAATCTAAGAACCTCATAAGAACAAGATAATTCAAATCATCAATCTTCAAGAAATTAGCATGAACATACAAACTAATACAAATCTTGAAATTATGACAATTATCTTAGAAATTGGATTAGCATGAACATTACCACATCAAAAACAAGTTTATAAGTCCAAAAACATCTTAGGGTAATGCTCCTAGTCCAATTCCAGCCAAAACAATCGAATATATGCATCCAACTCGATTTTTCAGCTACTTTTGCAAGTATAACAAGAAAACAAGCCTAGGCTCTGATACCACTGTTGGGTTTTGAGCATTCTAACACTCCTAAGTGTACATGCAACCCTAAATACCTTGGATCTATGTTTTCTCTATTATACATACAATTATGAACATCCAAGGTATTATCTTAATCTAGCATACAAAATAATAAATATAACAAGATAGAATACATACATCTTTGATGTAGAATGTCTTCATGAAGCTTGAGTGCCTAGTGCCCCAAGTGTGACACCTCAAATGGTTCACACAACACCAAATACACTTGGAATAACTTGAGAGAAACTTGAACACTCCTTGAAATCGTCTAGCCCTCACACTCACACATTAGTGCACGATTTCTTGAGCCATGGGATTCTTTTATATGGTGGCTATTAGGGTTACACCATGTAACTCATAACTTTACCCATTCCTTATGCTCCATGGATTTTAACCTCCATGGAGTATCCATGGGTCACCCCATGGACTTAGTCCAACATAAGGAATCTTGGATCACAAGCCCACATATATAAGAATGAATGATTTACACAATCAACCCATATATTTAATTAGTCTCCTTTTGATCACTTAATTAATTCCAAATTAATTCTTGATCAATACTAATTAAATAACCTTATTAATATATTAGAACTTATAATATATTAACCAACCTTAAGTGTTATTTCTCTCATTATAGTCTATCCAAATGCATGATGTCATGCAACCCAAATGGACCATGTCGGGTCGGGTCAAGTCTTACCAATTATAGTTATGGACTTAGACATTAATCCAACAGAGTCGACCTCTGAGAGTTTCTATAGCCGATGAGCATGCAGTGTTTTCCACTGATGTGATCCAGGGATGTGCGCTCGAGATTTTTGGTGTTGAGTTTCCGATAGATCTGGTACTGATCGCCATGGGTGATGTCTGTGTCATTGTGGGCATGGACTGGTTGAGCCGGTTCGGAGCTGTAATCGAATGCGAGCGTCAGTTGGTGACCATACGAAACCCTAGTGGGGGAGTGCTTATAGTTTATGGCGAGGGTACCCGATCAGGATCAGCTTTCTGCTCTGCTGCCAAAGCGAGACAGAGTCTACAGCAGGGTTGCATGGGTTTTATGACGTACGTGATGGATACGTGGGTTGCTACTGGGAGACCGAGTTCTATCTCGGAGGTTCCGATAGTGTGTGAGTTTGCGGATGTTTTCCCCGAGGAGTTTCCGGGAGTGCCTCCCGAGAGGCAGGTGGAGTTCCGGATTGATTTGATTCCGGGTGTGCCACCTATTGCCAAGGCACCCTATCGCCTTGCGACTTCAGAGATGCAGGAGTTATCCTCTCAGCGCCAGGAGTTGCTGGGGAAGGGGTTCGTTAGACCGAGTAGTTCGCCGTGGGGAGCTCCGATCCTTTTTGTCAAGAAAAAGGATGGTTCGCACCGGATGTACATCGATTACCGGGAGTTGAACAAGCTGACGGTCAAGAACCGATATCCACTTCCGAGGATCGACGATCTGTTCGATCAGTTGCAGGGTTCGTCTTGGTTTTCCAAGATCGATTTGAGGTCTGGATATCATCATATGAGAGTTCGTGAAGAGGATACCCAGAATACGGCCTTTATAACTCGTTATGGGCATTACGAGTTCGTGGTGATGCCTTTTGGACTCACCAACGCACCGACGGCGTTCATGGATCTCATGAACCGGGTGTGCAGGCCTATGCTGGATCGATCGGTGATCGTGTTCATCGACGATATTTTGGTGTATTCGAGATCCAGAGAGCAGCATGAGGAGCATTTGAGAGAGATTCTTGGAGTTTTGAGATCGAAGAGGCTTTATGCCAAATTCTCCAAGTGTGATTTCTAGTTACGAGAGGTCCAGTTCCTGGGACACCTCGTTAATCAGAATGGGATTTTGGTCGATCCGGCCAAGATTGAGGCAGTCATGAGATGGGAGGTGCCGAGATCCCCCACCGAGATCAGGAATTTTCAGGGATTGGCCGGCTACTATTGGAGATTTATCAGAGATTTCTCCAAGATTGTCGTCCCCCTCACCACGTTGACCCGGGAGGGTGTTACTTTTATTTGGGGTCCCGAGCAGCAGACCTCGTTTGAGACTCTTCGCCAGAGGTTGTGTGAAGCCCCAGTGTTAGCTCTTCCCGAGGGAATGGAGGACTTTGTGTTTTATTGTGATGCATCTATATCCGGGTTGGGTACGGTGCTAATGTAGAGATGACACGTGATAGCATACGCATCGAGGCAGTTGAAGCCTCATGAGACGAGATATCCCACCCACGATCTAGAGCTGGGGGCGGTAGTGTTCGCCCTCAAGATCTGGCGCCACTACTTGTATAGGGTTCGGTGTACCATATACACGGACCACAAGAGCCTGAAGTATATCATAGATCAACCCAACCTAAATATGCGGCAGAGGAGATGGTTGGATGTGGTGAAAGACTATGACTGTGAGATCCTGTATCATCCGGGCAAGGCTAACATGGTGGTCGACGCCCTAAGCCGTAGAGCGGAGAGTGCCCCGATTCGAGATGTGTGTATGAGGATGACAGTGATGACTCTAGTCTTGGATACCATTCGAGAGGCCCAGGCGGAGGCCGTGAAATCGGAGAATCGCAAAAGGGAACGGGTGATTGGGCAAGTGTCCGAGTTTGTGGCGGATAGCCGAGGACTTATGACTTTCCGAGGGTGGATTTGGGTGCCCTATACGGGCGGAGCTTGGCGTATACTGTTGGAGGAGGCACATAGATCGAGGTTCTCGATCCATCCCGGCGCCACTAAGATGTATTTAGACCTGAAGAGAGACTATTGGTGGCCCTGTATGAAGAGGGATGTTGCTTGGGTAGTTGAGAGGTACTTGACTTGCCGCCGGGTCAAGGTAGAGCACCAGCGTCCACATGGTCCATTGCAGCCTCTTGAGATTCCCTAGTGGAAGTGGGAACAGATCTCGATGGACTTTATCACCAAGTTGTCGAGGACTGCGCGAGGAGTTGACGCGATTTGGGTGATTATGGATCGACTGACGAAGAGTGCTCACTTCCTTGCTATTAGTGAGAGCTCTTCTGCGGAGAGATTGGCTGAGATCTATGTGAGAGAAGTGGAAGCGTGTCATGGTGTGCCAGTCTCGATAGTGTCGGATCGAGACGTGCGTTTTACTTCTAAGTTTTGGAAGAAGTTTCATGAGGAGTTGGGCACGTACTTGCATTTCAATACTGCGTATCACCCTCAAATAGACGGGCAGAGCGAGCGGACGATTCAGACGCTTGAGGACATGTTGCGGGCATGTGTCATGGACTTCGGAGGAAGTTGGGACACCTACATACCACTGGATGAGTTTTCCTACAACAACAGCTATCATTCGAGTATTGGTATGCCTCCCTTTGAGCTTCTGTATAGGAGAAGGTGTCGGACTCCCATCTGTTGGGGAGAGGTGGGGCAGCGAGTGATGGGTAGCACTGAGATAGTGCTCAAGACGACCGAGTAGATTCAACAGGTCAGGCAGAGGTTACTGACTGCTCAGAGTCGTCAGAAGAGTTATGCGGACAGGCGACGGTCCGAGCTAGAATTTCAGGTCGGGGATTTTGTGCTTCTGAAGGTATCCCCATGGAAAGGAGTCATCCGTTTCCGGAAGCGGGGAAAGTTGGGACCCCGATACATCGGTCCTTTCAGGGTGACCGCCAGTGTGGGCAGCCTAGCTTACCATTTGGAGCTACCTGCGGAGTTGATCCAAATCCATAACACCTTCTGATAAGTCTATTTTATGAATGTACTAAATTGTCATAAATATGTTGAATTGATGCATAATTATCCAAGAATGGCACTACTTTGATGAAATGTTGAACATTATGTGCAGGCAACTACTTAGTGCTAAATTGGGCGAAACGCACAAGAAAAATGAGCAAAAGGAAGCTAACAAGCATGGGAGATGAATTGGTAAAAGAATGAAGAAAAATGGTGCTGAGAAATTTGACCACTCTTTAATGTTTTGATCATATCTCAAGATCTAGAGCTCCGATTGACATGAAAAAAGAAGTTTCGGAAACTAGACACAATTTCCTACAACTTTCATGCTTTGCGTTTTTAATGATTCTACCGTTTTCATCACCAAAAAGGGGCAACAAATATGAGAGACGTCCTAGAACGCGTCTAAGACGCCCCCTAGGACGCCTACCCGTTTTAGGCCATTTTCAAGTGAAAATCAAGGACGACAAAAGGCATGTAAAATGCCACGAAGGACGCCCAGACGTCCTATATGACGTCTAAGACGCCTACTAGGACGCCGGCGCGGAAACAGCTCCGAAAATCAGTTTTTCAGCACCTATTTAAAGGAGATTTAACCCTAATCGACTTAGGACTTCTTCCCAGCGATTTTCCACAGTTTTGGAGGGTTCCAAACACATTCAAAGCTTCTCCAAACACATTTTTTATCATTAATTTCCAAATCCAAGACGAGAAATCACCAAATTCATTATCATTCAACGTTTGAAGATCGTTCAACCGACGGATCTACATCAATTCAATCAAGCTCCAAATTTGATTATTTTATCCCCAAGGTTTCATCGTTCCATAGTTGATTGATCATTAGACTTCATTGATTTTATGATTTCATGTTGGTTTGTGAATTTTACAATTAATTCCATTGTTTGTATTGAAGTTGTGTGTTTTGTTAATCATATGGAAGGCTAAACCACCTAGGTTACTTCCGGGAACGTTGTAGGATGTTAGGATGAACACGTTTTGATTATTACTTTTATTCTAGTCAATTTCAGTTATTGTTTCATTCTTAAAGTTATAATTTTTATACAGTAATTGGAGCTGGGTTTTCTTATTGTGTGATATTGCAACTAAGATAGTGTATTGTTAATTCACTAATCATTCTGAATTCAAGTAGTTTAGGAACTAAGATGATCAGTTGAACCCACATACATTATTCCGAATTTGTAGTATTATATACTCAACATTTTAATAAGTAGTTGTAAGACACATTATCGCCAAACCACTAGTTGTTCCTAATCCAGTTAGACATAGGGAGTAAGACAATTAGTTGGAATAACATATTGTGTGCTCAAAATTATTTGTTGCAAGTTAATCAACCTTAATTATGTCTAGGTAATTAAACTGGAATTTAAGGGAAGAAAAACGTGTAAGTCCAACCATCTGAACAACTGAACCGGAAGTATCTTGTTTTTTTCTCATTGATAGTAGTTTGTTTTAGTAGTTCTTGCATTACCAAGTTTTTAGCTTTTTCATCAACTTTTAGTTCAAATAATTTCGTGACAACTGCTAGTAGTAGTTTTTCGTTGACTATTTTAACACAAAGTTTGACCACAAACTCCTCGTGGATTCGACCCTTACTTGCCCTAGCTATCTAGTGCGTGTGAGGTTTATTTTTGACCGAGACAACGACCTCGATCAAAATTTGGTGCCGTTGTCGGGGAGTTTGTGCGTTTAAATCGTTGTGTTTAAGTAGTTATTATTTTTTTTAGTTTTATTTTTAGCTTAGAATCTTCACTTTTTGTTGTTTTTGTGTAGGTACACCACTATCTAAAACATTGCTGATATTCGATCCTGAATGGAGGAATATACTTACATGAATCAAGATATGTGGTGGGAGAGAGAAAATATGGGCCAATATCAATATTATAATGATCCATACAATGATTCATATAATGATGATCGATATGATGATGATTGTTGGTGGAATGACGATTCGGTTCAAATCCAACACCATGAATCACCTTGTTTTCTGGAGGACCAAGAATCAGATGAATCTTCATTTGGCAAGAAGTTGGATCAAATGTTGGACATATTGAATGAAACCTTCAACAAAGAAGAAGACAACTCCAAGTCAATTTCAGTTATTGAAAAACAATTAGAACATATAGCTGAGCAACTAAATCAACAACCTTCAGACAATCTTTCAACCACTACGCTGGTGAATAAGGTAACTTTTCCATGTAGTGATAAATTATTTGATAACAAAGTGCATAAACTTACACCACCCGAACTAGAGCTTGTGGTGGAGGATTATGTATCTTTAAATGATCAGGAGACTGAGAGTATTTCTGAAATCAAAGAAGTTGAAATTGAATTGGATAAGTATAATGAAGATTTTCATGAGTTGGAAGAGTCCAAAGTTAGGAGGGGTTTGTGGAGGCTAATACCATCCCCTACCCAATAATTTTGAAAAAACCTGAAACACAACTTTTTGTTCTAACGGATTCTAAAATAAATTCCAAATACAAACAAACAAATTTAATCATTGACTGTCCCTTATTGGCAACCATCTATGCTCAGATTGGTTGTCAGGAAGGTGCAATTGATATGTTATTTGGAAATCATAAGGTGAGATGTCTTGTGTTTGGACCTACTAATGATTCTCTAATCAGTGGTGATTTGTGTGTAATCAATACTATTCATGATTATGTCTATGAGCATACCGCAAATATGCTCTCCGACACCACCTTCGATTTGGAGAAAATTTTCTCATGTAACAGGTCAAAATCATTGGATAATAGTTCGATTCAACACATGGAAAGAAAGTTGTGGAACAAAAAACATGATGCAACACATGCCCACAAATCAAAAATGAAAGTGTTACATGATATCAAGCATCGATTAAAGAAGTTTACTAGATGGAAAGATGCATGGCTCTTCAAAACAAGGTTTAAGCATCATGGTGGAAGGATTAAACGCAAAATAGTTGATTTACACAAGGCCAAAAAAGGCTTGCCACATGATCCGGTTCCTCAAAGTAAGGTGAGCGACCCCATGGCTGACTTTCAAGGAAGTCAACTAACATATGATCCTCCATAGACATCGATCACTCGAGGTAACATGTCCCGCTAATGACGTTAAACTTGGCAATTTTGGAACTTTGTGGGTGTGTTCACTGCAAACCCTCACGAGACTTCACTCGTCCACTAGGGGTAACCTAGGGGTTTAAAAGGCTTGTTGCACGTGCCAAGTGCAATCGTGGACCCCGACGAAATTGAGGGCTAGTTAGTGTAGTTTATTTTTATTTGATTTGATTTGTGTGCTTGTAGTTTTTTTTGTTATTGTTTTAGGAATTTATCTTTTGATACCTCGAGGACGATGCAAGACTTAAAGTTGGGGAGGGGTGTACACAAGAATAAGATGGAGGATTGAAGAAAACCTGATTTTTTTTTAAAAAAAATCATAATTATTTGATGTTTATTTGGGCATAACGAAACATTATGCAAATACCTCCAACTAGTGAAGTTTTTCAAGAATCAAAACCGCCTCTACCTCCGGTACCATCAGGTGTGTCGTCCTCCATGTTTTTAATTTATTTTACATTAACTTTGATGATTTTTTTTTTATAATCAACTTAGGAGGAATGCACTGCTATACTAACTCATTATTATTCTCTCTTGGGTTGGCCACCATGAAATCTGTGATGAGCTAGTAGCTTCTCTATATCTTGAATGTAACTCATCAAAATGGAAAATGATAGGAGTTTCGTACATCGATTCATAATATCTATTTAATATTGATCTTGTGGGTTGCTCAGCTGGTTTGGAAATATTTATATTTATTTAAAAAGTGTTATGTGAAATACCCAAGTGTTTGAAAAATGAAGGTTTTTGGCTCGAGCCTACGATCTTTCAATTGAGGACCTAACCGAACAATATGTGCCATCACGCTCTGAGTACTTGGTCATACTTACTCCTGCGCCTTTGGGGTTGGGAGGGGACTATTATTGTTTTCACACAACCAAAAAGCATCATGAGACATTGAAGAACTTCAAAGTATATATATTCAAGCTAAAGTCAAATACAAAGATGATCAAATCTGATGAAGCAATCAAAGAACTTGAAGAATGCACAATCAAGATAAACATGAAGAAAAGTTCAAGTTGAAGACATTGTGTGAAACAATATGTGACCCCTCGATAGCGGGAGTGTATGGGTTGGTCCAATAAGTGTTACCGACCGCGCTAACTATGTTAGTGAACCTTGAAAAGGGGACTTTGGCAATGAGTTCAACTCATTACTCATGAGGTTGATTATTGGAAAGGGTTCAAAAAGTGGAGGGTTTCAAACAACAAAGTAAAATAAGCATAACATGTGTTTTGGGTTTAAAAGTCTGGATAAGAAACTAATAATCCCCAAAATCAATATATTGTGCTATTGAAAATATTGTGATAAAATGTACGGAATTCGTGATTCCATTGAGTTTTTCTTAGGATAAGAGAGTAAGACTACACTGATTATTTCAGGCCAATCTCGGGACGAGTTTGGAATAAAGTTGGGGAGGTTTGATAAGTCTATTTTATGAATGTACTAAATTGTCATAAATATGTTGAATTGATACATAATTGTCCAAGAATGGCACTACTTTGATGAAATGTTGAACATTATGTGCAGGCAACTACTTAGTGCTAAAGTGGGCGAAACGCGCAAGAAAAATGAGCAAAAGGAATCTAACAAGCATGGGAGATGAATTGGTAAAAGAATGAAGAAAAATGGTGCTGAGAAATTTGACCACTCTTTAATGTTTTGATCATATCTCAAGATCTAGAGCTCCGATTGACATGAAAAAATAAGTTTCGGAAACTAGACAAAATTTCCTACAACTTTCATGTTTTGCGTTTTTAATGATTCTACCGTTTTCATAACCAAAAAGGGGCAAAAAATATGAGAGACGTCCTAGAACGCGTCTAAGACGCCCCCTAGGGCGCCTACCCGTTTTAGGCCATTTTCAAGTGCACATCAAGGACGACAGAAGACATGTAAAACGCCACGAAGGACGCCCAGACGTCCTATATGACGTCTAAGACGCCTACTAGGACGCCGGCGCGGAAACAGCTCCGAAAATCAGTTTTTCAGCACCTATTGAAAGGAGATTTAACCCTAATCGACTTAGGACTTCTTCCCAGCGATTTTCCACAGTTTTGGAGGGTTCCAAACACATTCAAAGCTTCTCCAAACACGTTTTTTATCATTAATTTCCAAATCCAAGACGAGAAATCACCAAATTCATTATCATTCAACGTTTGAAGATCGTTCAACCGACGGATCTACATCAATTCAATCAAGCTCCAAATTTGATTATTTTATCCCCAAGGTTTCATCGTTCCATAGTTGATTGATCATTAGACTTCATTGATTTTATGATTTCATGTTGGTTTGTGAATTTTACAATTAATTCCATTGTTTGTATTGAAGTTGTGTGTTTTGTTAATCATATGGAAGGCTAAACCACCTAGGTTACTTCCGGGAACGTTGTAGGATGTTAGGATGAACACGTTTTGATTATTACTTTTATTCTAGTCAATTTCAGTTATTGTTTCATTCTTAAAGTTATGATTTTTATACAGTAATTGGAGTTGGGTTTTCTTATTGTGTGATATTGCAACTAAGATAGTGTATTGTTAATTCACTAATCATTCTGAATTCAAGTAGTTTAGGAACTAAGATGATCAGTTGAACCCACATACATTATTCCGAATTTGTAGTATTATATACTCAACATTTTAATAAGTAGTTGTAAGACACATTATCGCCAAACCACTAGTTGTTCCTAATCCAGTTAGACATAGGGAGTAAGACAATTAGTTGGAATAACATATTGTGTGCTCAAAATTATTTGTTGCAAGTTAATCAACCTTAATTATGTCTAGGTAATTAAACTGGAATTTAAGGGAAGAAAAACGTGTAAGTCCAACCATCTGAACAACTGAACCGGAAGTATCTTGTTTTTTTCTCATTGATAGTAGTTTGTTTTAGTAGTTCTTGCATTACCAAGTTTTTAGCTTTTTCATCAACTTTTAGTTCAAATAATTTCGTGACAACTGCTAGTAGTAGTTTTTCGTTGACTATTTTAACACAAAGTTTGACCACAAACTCCTCGTGGATTCGACCCTTACTTGCCCTAGCTATCTAGTGCGTGTGAGGTTTATTTTTGACCGAGACAACGACCTCGATCAAAATTTGGTGCCGTTGTCGGGGAGTTTGTGCGTTTAAATCGTTGTGTTTAAGTAGTTATTATTTTTTTTAGTTTTATTTTTAGTTTAGAATCTTCACTTTTTGTTGTTTTTGTGTAGGTACACCACTATCTAAAACATTGTTGATATTCGATCCTGAATGGAGGAATATACTTACATGAATCAAGATATGTGGTGGGAGAGAGAAAATATGGGCCAATATCAATATTATAATGATCCATACAATGATTCATATAATGATGATCGATATGATGATGATTGTTGGTGGAATGACGATTCGGTTCAAATCCAACACCATGAATCACCTTGTTTTCTGGAGGACCAAGAATCAGATGAATCTTCATTTGGCAAGAAGTTGGATCAAATGTTGGACATATTGAATGAAACCTTCAACAAAGAAGAAGACAACTCCAAGTCAATTTCAGTTATTGAAAAACAATTAGAACATATAGCTGAGCAACTAAATCAACAACCTTCAGACAATCTTTCAAACACTACGCTGGTGAATAAGGTAACTTTTCCATGTAGTGATAAATTATTTGATAACAAAGTGCATAAACTTACACCACCCGAACTAGAGCTTGTGGTGGAGGATTATGTATCTTTAAATGATCAGGAGACTGAGAGTATTTCTGAAATCAAAGAAGTTGAAATTGAATTGGATAAGTATAATGAAGATTTTCATGAGTTGGAAGAGTCCAAAGTTAGGGAGGGGTTTGTGGAGGCTAATACCATCCCCTACCCAATAATTTTGAAAAAACCTGAAACACAACTTTTTGTTCTAACGGATTCTAAAATAAATTCCAAATACAAACAAACAAATTTAATCATTGACTGTCCCTTATTGGCAACCATCTATGCTCAGATTGGTTGTCAGGAAGGTGCAATTGATATGTTATTTGGAAACCATAAGGTGAGATGTCTTGTGTTTGGACCTACTAATGATTCTCTAATCAGTGGTGATTTGTGTGTAATCAATACTATTCATGATTATGTCTATGAGCATACCGCAAATATGCTCTCCGACACCACCCTCGATTTGGAGAAAATTTTCTCATGTAACAGGTCAAAATCATTGGATAATAGTTCGATTCAACACATGGAAAGAAAGTTGTGGAACAAAAAACATGATGCAATACATGCCCACAAATCAAAAATGAAAGTGTTACATGATATCAAGCATCGATTAAAGAAGTTTACTAGATGGAAAGATGCATGGCTCTTCAAAACAAGGTTTAAGCATCATGGTGGAAGGATTAAACGCAAAATAGTTGATTTACACAAGGCCAAAAAAGGCTTGCCACATGATCCGGTTCCTCAAAGTAAGGTGAGCGACCCCATGGCTGACTTTCAAGGAAGTCAACTAACATATGATCCTCCATAGACATCGATCACTCGAGGTAACATGTCCCGCTAATGACGTTAAACTTGGCAATTTTGGAACTTTGTGGGTGTGTTCACTGCAAACCCTCACGAGACTTCACTCGTCCACTAGGGGTAACCTAGGGGTTTAAAAGGCTTGTTGCACGTGCCAAGTGCAATCGTGGACCCCGACGAAATTGAGGGCTAGTTAGTGTAGTTTATTTTTATTTGATTTGATTTGTGTGCTTGTAGTTTTTTTTTGTTATTGTTTTAGGAATTTATCTTTTGATACCTCGAGGACGATGCAAGACTTAAAGTTGGGGAGGGGTGTACACAAGAATAAGATGGAGGATTGAAGAAAAACTGATTTTTTTTTTTAAAAAATCATAATTATTTGATGTTTATTTGGGCATAACGAAACATTATGCAAATACCTCCAACTAGTGAAGTTTTTCAAGAATCAAAACCGCCTCTACCTCCGGTACCATCAGGTGTGTCGTCCTCCATGTTTTTAATTTATTTTACATTAACTTTGATGATTTTTTTTTGATAATCAACTTAGGAGGAATGCACTGCTATACTAACTCATTATTATTCTCTCTTGGGTTGGCCACCATGAAATCTGTGATGAGCTAGTAGCTTCTCTATATCTTGAATGTAACTCATCAAAATGGAAAATGATAGGAGTTTCGTACATCGATTCATAATATCTATTTAATATTGATCTTGTGGGTTGCTCAGCTGGTTTGGAAATATTTATATTTATTTAAAAAGTGTTATGTGAAATACCCAAGTGTTTGAAAAATGAAGGTTTTTCGCTCGAGCCTACGATCTTTCAATTGAGGACCTAACCGAACAATATGTGCCATCACGCTCTGAGTACTTGGTCATACTTACTCCTGCGCCTTTGGGGTTAGGAGGGGACTATTACTATTTTCACACAACCAAAAAGCATCATGAGACATTGAAGAACTTCAAAGTATATATATTCAAGCTAAAGTCAAATACAAAGATGATCAAATCTGATGTAGCAATCAAAGAACTTGAAGAATGCACAATCAAGATAAACATGAAGAAAAGTTCAAGTTGAAGACATTGTGTGAAACAATATGTGACCCCTCGATAGCGGGAGTGTATGGGTTGGTCCAATAAGTGTTACCGACCGCGCTAACTATGTTAGTGAACCTTGAAAAGGGGACTTTGGCAATGAGTTCAACTGATTACTCATGAGGTTGATTATTGGAAAGGGTTCAAAAAGTGGAGGGTGTCAAACAACAAAGTAAAATAAGCATAACATGTGTTTTGGGTTTAAAAGTCTGGATAAGAAACTAATAATCCCCAAAATCAATATATTGTGCTATTGAAAATATTGTGATAAAATGTACGGAATTCGTGATTCCATTGAGTTTTTCTTAGGATAAGAGAGTAAGACTACACTGATTATTTCAGGCCAATCTCGGGACGAGTTTGGAATAAAGTTGGGGAGGTTTGATAAGTCTATTTTATGAATGTACTAAATTGTCATAAATATGTTGAATTGATGCATAATTGTCCAAGAATGGCACTACTTTGATGAAATGTTGAACATTATGTGCAGGCAACTACTTAGTGCTAAAGTGGGCGAAACGCGCAAGAAAAATGAGCAAAAGGAAGCTAACAAGCATGGGAGATGAATTGGTAAAAGAATGAAGAAAAATGGTGCTGAGAAATTTGACCACTCTTTAATGTTTTGATCATATCTCAAGATCTAGAGCTCCGATTGACATGAAAAAAGAAGTTTCGGAAACTAGACAAAATTTCCTACAACTTTCATGTTTTGCGTTTTTAATGATTCTACCGTTTTCATAACCAAAAAGGGGCAAAAAATATGAGAGACGTCCTAGAACGCGTCTAAGACGCCCCCTAGGACGCCTACCCGTTTTAGGCCATTTTCAAGTGCAAATCAAGGACGACAGAAGGCATGTAAAACGCCACGAAGGACGCCCAGACGTCCTATATGACGTCTAAGACGCCTACTAGGACGCCGGGGCGGAAACAGCTCCGAAAATCAGTTTTTCAGCACCTATTGAAAGGAGATTTAACCCTAATCGACTTAGGACTTCTTCCCAGCGATTTTCCACAGTTTTGGAGGGTTCCAAACACATTCAAAGCTTCTCCAAACACGTTTTTTATCATTAATTTCCAAATCCAAGACGAGAAATCACCAGAGTTGACTTGGGAGCCGAAGTCAGAGATGTGGGAGCAGCATCCAGAGTTATTTGTTGAGCATGACTTCGAGGGCGAAGTCTGATTCTAGTGGGGGGAATTATAACATCCGGGTTCCCAGGTATAATATTTTATTATTTAATTTGAGACTTTTAGAGTGACTCTACGAGTTGGTGCCTCAACTCGTCGAGTAGAGTCGCGGCTGGAGACGTGGATTAATGAATGGACTCAACGAGTCTGTGAGGCGACTCGCCGAGTCAGCGCTGCTAAAGGAAACCTTAATTCCTCGGGCTTGTGGCCTATTTAAAGGCACTTATAGCCTCCCTTTGCGGCCACTTTTCCCAGAGAGAAACCCTAAACGATCTTTGAGCTTATAGAGAGAAAGAGAGGGCTAACCTTGAGCATTTTGGTGTATCTTTGCAAGGAAAGGAGAAGGTTTCAAGCAAGGAGCAAAATAAGGTTGTTAGATCTGTCAATATACATCCAAAGGGCTTCTGTTAGAGGTATCAAGTTCGAACCTTTCTCTCTTGTTTGAGTAGATCTCTCATTTTTAAGTTTAGGGCTTCTTTTCTTTATATTTTGGGACTTTGAGGATTTGGGGTTCATGAGGAGGCTTGAACTCCAGATCTGGACCTTAGGAGGACCCTAGCATCTAAAAGTTCCTGCTTTATTCTACCTTGGGGGAAATTTATGAGTGAAAAACCCATTTAGATCATGTTCTTGGCATTTCATGCCTAAAATGCCATGCATGGACGTAAAGTCTATGACTTTACGTGATAAAGGAGTCCTGAGAGTGTGGATCTGGAGTTTGGGAAAGTATCCTGCCTTAAAACCGTCTGAATGCAAGTTGTGTCTGAATGGACTCGTCGAGTTGGTGAGCCAACTCGGCGAGTAGATTAGGGTTTGTCCCGGTGAGCTTTATTATGCGATGGCTCGACGAGTTAGGGGTTAACTCGACGAGCTGGACCTTCAGGAGATTACTGAGAACGATGGGACTCGACGAGTCGCACGAGTGCACTCGGCGAGTCTGGTCAATTTGGGGCTGTTGATTGGGATTGACTTCTGTTGACTTTAGGGTTGGTCAAATGAGTAATGGAGGTCAGGGAAGGGTAAAATGGTCTTTTACCCATTTCTAGGGCTAAGAGTGTAAGAGAGACCAATGAATGGTGTAGTCGAGTATGAGGAGTGATGACATATGGTCCATTAGCATGGCCCAGACTGCTCTAGCGCGCTAGCCTGGCCTGGCGCGCTCCTGCCAACCTTGCCGGGGACTCCCTTGCCAGCCTCACTGGGGACTCTCTTGTTGGTTTATACGACTTAGTCCAGTTCGATGTCATTGGCCGCGTACCAATAACATCAGACTGGGGGACTTGATGATATATGGTCCATTAGCATGGCCTAGACTGATCTAGAGCGCCAGCCTGGCCTGGCGCGCTCCTGCCAGCCCTGCCTAGCGTTCCCTTGCCAGCCTTGCTGGGGACTCCCTTGTCAGCCCTGTTGGGGACTCTCCTGCCGGCCTGGCCAGGCGCTCCCTCGCCTGGCGCTCCCCTGCCATCCTTTTACTGGTGCGCGCCCGCCAGCCCCGCCCGGCGCCTCCGGGCGGCCTTGCCCAGGTCCTTGCTACTTGGGCCTAAATTGGGCTGGCCCAAGGCCTGACCTAATTCCCCTTGACCTAATTGTCCCCTTATACAATGAATAGTATCTCCTCCATGGAGGAGGATCTTCCCCTTGGCTCAGCCGCCGCCCTATACTCCGGTCGGGTGGCTTAGCCGCCACCCGCCGCCGTCAGCCACCATACTCCACCACTAGCACCAAGATGGTTCTCTCCAGCTATGGAGGTCCATCTCGGATCTTCTAGCTGATCTAACTTGACCGTCGGAACCTGCTCCCGGGGCACAGTGCCTGGGGCGGCTCTAACGACTTTGCACTGTGATATCCAGATCTCCGCCGCAGCAGAAGACCAGAAGACTCACCGGAGGTCGATGTTGCATCAAGGAGGGTATTAATTAGAGATATTATCATTGTGATAGGCGGAGGCTAGATCAAGGATTCCGAGCACGAGATTTTACTAGCTAGCTTACGAGGTGAGTCTTCTCATTATGCTTTGCCTATAGTGGTATCTATGTGTGACCAGAGGGTCTTATGTGTTTATTTGAGTACTGTGATATTACTGCATTATGTCTGTTTGATTTATGCTATGTGTATTCAGAGTTTACAGAGTTAGGACCGGAGGGTCCACAGGATTAGGACCAGAGGGTCCATCAGAGTTGTGGGACTGGAGGGTCTCACTGAGACACATTGACCGGAGGGTCTTACAGAGTTATAGCCTCAAGTGGCTAATATTTTGTATGTGGTATTTTGGGGAACTCACTAAGCTTCGTGCATACCATGTTATGTGTTATGTGTTTCAGGTACTTCCGATGATCGCGGAAAGGCCCCGGCTTGATTGTACACACACTCGCTTTGGAGATATATTTTGGAGGATCCTGGTTTATGTGATAACAATTTTTGATAAATAAATTGTATTAATGTGATACTTGAGGTTTTTGCGAAATATGACATGTGATTTTATGTTCGAAATGAAAATTTTGGTTTGAAAAATTTACGTCGTTACAATCATCGTCTTTGAAATTTTTATAAGTCTTGCCACCACCTGGTCATAAATGATAGATATTGAAAAGTAAAATGGAAGCACCGGGTCAGTGAGCAGTCCAAGTAAGAATCCTTAGGATGCTAAGTAACAAGTAGGGTCGATCGAGTGTGAGTATACTCGAGCGAATCTCTGATTATTTTGTGTTGTATTTCAGAGATATCATGGTGAGTACGCGCCACAACCCAGGGGGCAGTGGTACCAGTGACGAGGAGATTTGCAGGATGATTCACGAGGAGGTGGCCGCAGCCATCCGAGCAGAGATTCCCGAGATGTTTGGGTCTATCAAGACCACCCTGATTGAGTCATTTGATGAGCGATACGCTGCTGTCACTGAGGCGACTACTGCCGCCGCCACTGCAGCTATCGTTGCTGCTAGGCCACAGGGAGGTGACTCGTTGCTGTACCGGGAGTTCAGCAACACGAAGCCACCATAGTTTGACGGGAATCAGGATCCGATTTCCACGATGAGATGGATATCTGACATCGAGGGGTGTTTCTACACTTGTTCCTATCCGGAACATTTGAGGGTACGATTCGTGCTGAACCAGCTTCGCTTGGGAGCGAAGGACTGGTGGAAGTTTGTGACAGCCAGTTTCACTTCTGTAGAGCTCACTGCAGTGTCATGGGAGAGGTTTACTACTATGTTTCGAGATGAGTATGTTCCCCCGGTGGAGAGGGAACGGTTGGCCCGGGAGATTCTGTCCCTCAAGCAGAGGACAGAGTCAGTGACAGTGATTACGAGGATGTTCCATGAGAGGGCAATGTTCTGCCCTGAGCACGTGTCTACCGAGCAGGCACGTATGAGCCGGTATTTGAGCATTCTGAGGAAGGATATTCGAGAGTTCGTGGCGAACTCGACTTATCGATCATTTCCTAAGCTTCAGGCAAATGCCCGAAAGAGGGAGATTAAGCTGGAGACTCAAGCCAGAGAGGAGGCGGAGTCTCAGGGGAGGGATCGGCGGCCGGCATAGTCTCAGCAGGAAGCCAAGCGGGCTAAGCCCGCGGATTCGAGATCAGGAGGCCAGAAGGGCCGCACTTGTGGGAAGTGCGGCAAGGGTCATGAGGGGATATGCTGAGAGAGGTATTGCTACAAGTGTGGTAAGGAGGGGCACATGGCGAAGGATTTCCCCAAGGGGTTTGTAGTCTGCTTTCACTGCAACCAGACCATCCATCGAAAGGCTGAGTGCCCCCAGCTGTTTCAGGGATCTGCATCCGCTACTGCACGAGCTACCCAGAGTGGGCCCGTGAAGGCCGAGGCACCGAAGGTTCGTGGGAGAGCCTTCCAGCTGACAGTGGAGGAGGTCCGCACAACACCTGATTTCGTGGCCGGTATGTATTCCTTTGTTTATTCTATTCCGAGTTATTTGTGCTTATATTGTGATTTACGTAGGTACTTTTCTTGTGAGTTCTGTACCTACCTTAGTGTTATTTGACTCGGGTGCGAGTCGGTCTTTCGTATCATTAGCGTTTAGTCACCACATCAGTATCCGACGTGAGTCGTTGAGTCGACCTCTGAGAGTTTCTATAGCCGATGAGCATGCGGTGTTTTCCACTGATGTGATCCAGGATGTGCGCTCGAGATTTTTGGTGTTGAGTTTCCGATAGATCTGGTACCGATCGCCATGGGTGATGTCTGTGTCATTGTGGGCATGGACTGGTTGAGCCGGTTCGGAGCTGTAATCGACTGCGAGCGTCAGTTGGTGACCATATGAAACCCTAGTGGGGGAGTGCTTATAGTTTATGGCGAGGGTACCCGATCAGGATCAGCTTTCTGCTCTGCTGCCAGATTACTGAGAACGATGGGACTCGACGAGTCGCACAAGTGCACTCGGCGAGTCTGGTCAATTTGGGGCTATTGATTGGGATTGACTTTTGTTGACTTTAGGGTTGGTCAAATGAGTAATGGAGGTCAGGGAAGGGTGAAATGGTCTTTTACCCATTTCTAGGGCTAAGAGTTTAAGAGAGACCAATGAATGGTGTAATCGAGTATGAGGAGGGTATTAAGTAGAGATATTATCCTTGTGATAGGCGGAGGCTAGATCAAGGATTCCGAGCACGAGATTTTACTAGCTAGCTTACGAGGTGAGTCTTCTCACTATACTTTGCCTAGAGTGGTATCTATGTGTGACTAGAGGGTCTTATGTGTTTATTTGAGTACTGTGATATTACCACATTATGTTTGTGTGATTTACACTATGTGTATTCAGAGTTTACAGAGTTAGGACCGGAGGGTCCACAGAGTTAGGACCGGAGGGTCCATCAGAGTTGTGGGACTGGAGGGTCCTACTGAGACACATTGACCGGAGGGTCTTACAGAGTTATAGCCTCGAGTGGCTAATATTGTATGTGGTATTTTGGGGAACTCACTAAGCTGCGTGCTTACCGTGTTATGTGTTATGTGTTTCAGGTACTTCCGATGATCGCGGGAAGGCCCCGACTTGATTGTACACACACTCGCTTTGGAGATATATTTTGGAGGATCCTGGTTTATGTGATAACAATTTTTGATAAATAAATTGTATTAATGTGATACTTGAGGTTTTTGGGAAATACGACATGTGATTTTATGTTCGAAAGGAAAATTTTGGTTTGAAAAATTTACGTCGTTACAATCATCGTCTTTGAAATTTTTATAAGTCTTGCCACCACCTGGTCATAAATGATAGATATTGAAAAGTAAACTAAGATTGAGAAATCTTAATTAAAACAAAATTAAGAGAAGAATAAACAGCATGCATACTTGCTTCACAACTAACAGACTAGATTACCCCCTGAGCCTACAACATAAGTTTGGCTTGCCTTCCGGCCCACAACTCATGTATGTCTTGCTCTCGAGCCTGCAGCATAAGTCTGGCTTGCCTTACTGGCCCACAGCTTATGTCTGGATTACTCCCGAGCCCACATCATAAGTCTGGCTTTCTTGTTGCCCACAGCTTACGTCTGGTTTGCTCCCATGTTTGTTGGGTCCCTCACAGAGCAGAATTGTCTCAACCCAACCATACTATATCGACATATACATAACAAAATACATGTATCCAGCAAACAGATAATCATATAACCAGTCAGACAAACATGCAGATGTACAAATCACTACCGCATAACAACATCATATATACCAGGACACAAATCTAACATATCACTACAACATAGCAACATTCTCTATACCAGGATACATAACCTAGTGGGTCGGCATTGGTACCTTCGACCCACGAGTATAGTGAGGAAAACTCACCTGAATTGAAGAACTCTGAAACACTGCGATATCATCCCTTTTTCTGCACTGCTTGCACCCGCAAATCCACTAACACCAGAACCAGATAAAACCTTAATCAATGGCCCAAAATCCTCAAGTTTGACCCAAAGTCAAACTTGGTCAAAATTCAATTGTCAGCGGAAGTAAAAGTCCAAGACTGGCTGCGTACGCCCAGCGTACACGATTCAAGTCCAGTCTGCCAAGCATACTCCCAGGTACGCCCAACGTACACTGGATGATCCCAACATTCCATTAAGCACTTTATCCATTAAGAAATGTTAACTCTTGCATGGAAGGGATAGAGGAACCAATATCACATTTTTTATGGTATCTAAAAGCTCCATAATGGATAAAGTTTCCAACTTTATCCATTAAGAAATGTATGTAATTGCAACCATTGGGTGTCCTATTTGTGGTACATGATGCGAATCTGCCAATCATGTTTTTTCAACTGTGTAGAGGAAGGGGTGGTACCACCATTAGTTCCTCGATGGTGTGGTTTGACATTCTCTAGTTCATCCTCCATTAAAGAATGGTTGTCATGGGTGGATGATCAAAATATTTGTGGTGCTAAGAGGGATCGGTTGGAATTGATAGTAATTACGGCGTGTTGGGTTATTTGGAGATTTCATAATTCAGTTGTTTTTATGGGGTTCAAATCAACAAAAGTTCATTGCTTAATAGTATTTTTTAAAGTCATTTTATTGGTTAAAGTTTTGAGATTCCAAATCCGTTGTTATTTGGAATGCTTGGCTTTTGAACCTTTGTAATTTTATTCTTCTTCTTTTCTAGCAAATTGCTAGAATTGTGAATATATGACATGATAGTTGTTTAAAAAAAAGTATCATATATGAAGCGCTTATTTAGGTGGTTGGAATGGATTCAGGTTGACCTCCCGCACCGACTAAGGTGGTAGTGAGGTGGTACTCCGACATCAGAGGAAACACTATCCCCACTACTAGTACAAAAAAATGTTCTTGGGCGAGTTCTACAAACCGAGTTGGCTTGGACGCAAATAAGGAAAAGGGGGAAGTGGGTTGGAAGGGAGTGGCTACGGAGGGAACACGACTCTGCCCTTTTCAAACCTCCGGCATCGAAGTGAGGCATGGCATGGATCCCGTCCACCCTTATAATCTTAAGGAGATAAGATAAAAATGACAACAACAAAGTAATCCTAAATCTCAATGTTATACATAATCTAATACCAAGAAGATGGTATTTAAGGAAACTAACTATATACCAACATTATGTTTGATATGCTAGCTTATCAATAAGCTATCTCAAGCTAGCTTATAAACTACTTTATGAGTTACGATAAGCTACTTTTATGGTCTACCAAACCCTAAATTACAATAAACTACTTTATTTATGCCAAACAGGCCCAAGAATAACTACCATGACATAATGTCATCGATATTAGAACACGATGGATTTATGGTAAGAAATTAGAAAAAAGATAAATCAAGGGAATTTAGGGCCTCCTCTTTTTGTCTTCCAATCATTGTAACATGGACATAATTGTTTGTTCTCATAGGTACCTGGAGGTACACACAAGCATGTGGCACAACACTTCTGGCAAAAGAACATGCATGGTTTCTTGAAAGCGGTTTTCGAGCACCTACTCGTGCATCTTGGTGCACATTCTACATCACAATCAAACATACCCAAAACAATCATTGTGTCGTTACATAATAATATATTAAAAATATGGAATCAAAACTCATGATGTCACGTCCTAACATGTTCAAATTTCAATATGTGAGGGCAAATATTAACAAATAATTTATGGGTTTTAGTATTTATTGGAAAAAATATTTGATACACACACTTGAGGTTGAAGGCTGCATGGAGTGGCCCCATACTGCAATTGATCATTAGATAAAGAAGATGTTAAAATAAGTGTTAATTAGTTTGATGTTAAGTGTGGAATTCGAGGCAACAAAATGTACCATGGTAAAGTTTCGTGGCGATTGTGGGTGGGGGGCCGGAGATGGTGAGAACATTAATTTTGCCTAAACCATAAAACCATAGTATATACTATTACACTCAACCATCTTAGTAGTATAATGATCAAAGAAAGCATTTTTCATAGGAGTCTAATCACTAATGCTTGTTTATGTGAAAAAGTTCCACATTTATCTATTTTATGCAAGAAACTGGTTTTATAAATGAAACATGCAACAATGTTTCATTCAAGTTATTGGTTTGTTTGACATTTTTGCTTTAAATTGGTAAAAGTAAGAATACATGAATAGGGATGGAAATTTCACTCGACCCGGTGGGGAACCCGGTTGACCCGCCCCAACCGGGGACGGGTACTCCCCGCCAAAACGGGTACCGGGTACGGGGCTGGGGATCCCCATTATGCTAAAACCGGGGATGGGGCCGGGGACGGGTATAACACTTCCCAACCCGCCCCTCCCCCGCTTTGATGACTATATATATATATATATATATATATATATATATATATATATATATATATATATATATATATATATATATAACGATCATTTATTGAATTTGAATTAAGTCCACTAAAATGAATTGATCTATATTAGACGATCAGAGATAGAGTCCATATACCAAATTATGTTCCCAATTCCAAGAGTTCATCAATCGTCACTTTGTTCGACGATCTGTATACCAAATCATCACTTTTCGTTTTGATGTTTGTTAAACTTTATGATTGATGTAAACAAAATCTGATTATGGCATATGGTTTTGATCACTTATTAAACTTGTTTTTTTTTGTAAGTTGAGTTTATTATGTTGAAAGATTGGGGATGGGCCGGGGATGGGCTGGGGAAAAGCCTAAAATACAAAGGGGAGTAGATTTGATTCCCCGCATCCGTCGGGGATGGGGATGGGGATGGGGACGAGGTTAGACACTCGGGGATGGGGACAGGGATGGTCAACCCCGCCCCAAACCCGCCCCATTTCCATCCCTATACATAAACCAATTTAGAGGGTGTTTGGATAGGGAAAAAAGAGGGTGCTTATTGCTTATTGTTTATTCCCACCACAATAAGCTAAGTTTAAGTGTTTGGATAAGAATCCTTAAAAATCAGCTTATTGTGGTAGGAATAAACTAAATAAGCTGATTTTAATAACCATCTCCCCCCTTGTTTATTGCTTATTGTTTATTCCCACCACAAACACTTTTGCAAAAAACTACTTATTCCTACCGCAATAAGCTATAAGCTAATTTATCCAAACACCCTCTTAATCAATTTCGTTTCTATCTTAATTCTTTATTTTATTAATCAGTTAGAATAAAATATAATGCACAATTCTAATGCACAAATCCAGAGGTTTTGGCTAATGACATTTAAGTTGTCATTTCCATCTCAATATTGGTGATGAGATTGTGGGTTTAAGTCTGGTTAATTACATTAAAAAGTATATACTGATTCTTATCATATATACTTTTTAGCAACAGAAAGAAGAAGCGTAGTGTTTCTTACATGGTTGTTTGGGATATGTAGAAGAAGCATCATTCCAATGAATATCATCACAACACTTGCTTTAAATGCCATTATCCCTCTAACCCCAGCTAATGTGTGTGTGTGTGTTTTGGTGTTTAAAGGGAGAGACTTATGGAGAGTAGCTTCCACAAATACCAACAAAAATGAGTCACCAAATTATATATGAAATAGAAACATTAATTTATGTTTCCAAACGCCTATAAAAAGATAGAAGAACAAAAAGGTGTAAAGAGCTTTCCAAAATCGTTAGTTTGCCACATTTATCGAGAATATATAAGATGTATCTTATTAATTGACTTAATTAACCATGCTTTCTCTTATATATTAAATAATTGAACCTTCAAATACCAACTCATAAAAGACATAAATCAAAACTAATTAAATGAATGATTTAAAGATAGAAATAACAAAGGTACAAGTGTTTAGTTACACCAAACATGAAGCATATAACTTGATCAACTGACACTAGAATAAGCACAATCATAATCAACTACATACTCACATTCCAAGCACTTAAAAACATGCATAGAAGTGGTAGCAACGACTTCAATATTTTAGCGACCACGGCCTACGAATACAAAATTACCACCAACGGTAAACCGTTCGGCCACCAAAAAGCGTGGGAAGTTTGTCGTAACGGTCTAAAATGGGTTCTATATCCGGAAATGGTGCATTCGGGATCTACAACCGGTTCCAACAAAAGGGCAAGAACGTTCGAGTCAGACGTGGGTTTTGGACTCGACATCAACGATGACTTCGACGCCACCGAGGGGGAAGGCCCACCGGACGTCCAACTTCGTCGACCACAGGGACGGGACAAAGCGAGAAAGAGAGCGTCTTCAAGCGGAAAAGCACCGACAACTAGCGAAAGCGAGCTTGCGACATCCATAGATAAAGCTCTAGTGTTTCTAGGAAAAAAAAGTATGAATCGTCGGAGGCAGCTAATCGCCAAAAAATAGCTCTTACCGATCTTCAAATCATAAAAACAAAGCCCCAACCGGATCTCGATCCGGAAAATCTTGCGACCTTTCTTAAAATTCAACGACAAGTCCGGGAGAAATATGGAATTTAGGTTCTAATCTCAATGGTTTTAAGTAATTTAGGATTTTATTTATGGTTTTAAGTAATTTAGGATTTTAATTTTTTTATGTTTTTTTTTAAGAATTTAAGAATTTTAATTTATGTTTTTTATATTAATGTAACGTGGTTTTAATTTTAATGTTTGTGTGTTTTTTTATTTAAATTATGGTTTGTATTTTGCTTTTTATTTAATATAATGTTAAAAAAAATAAAAAAAATAAAAAAAAAGAATTTGTGAAGTGGTACCGATCTTCAAATCATTAACACAAAGCCCCAACCGGATCCCGATCCGGAAAATCTTGCGACCTTTCTTAAAGTTCAACGACAAGTCCGGGAGAAATATGGAATTTAGGTTCTAATCTCAATGGTTTTAAGTAATTTAGGATTTTATTTATGGTTTTAAGTAATTTAGGATTTTAATTTTTTTATGTTTTTTTTTAAGAATTTAAGAATTTTAATTTATGTTTTTTATATTAATGTAACGTGGTTTTAATTTTAATGTTTGTGTGTTTTTTTATTTAAATTATGGTTTTTTTTTAAATTATGGTTTGTATTTTGCTTTTTATTTAATATAATGTTAAAAAAAATAAAAAAAATAAAAAAAAGGAATTTGTGAAGTGGTAACCATTGTCAATGTTTAGTGGGTTGGTGGTGGGTTGGATGTGAAGCTGACGTGACGTACATTTGACAGCACTTTTCCGGTGGGGTGGGTGTGACCACTCCCCCATAGCCTTATTGTGTCTTGTATCTCTTCTCTTGTAGTTATGGACATGCTATTGGCATAATAATCAAACTCATCTTTTGGTCGTGGTAATTGAAAGTTCGTCAGACTACAAATAAACCCAACAAACAACTCTGCATTATTTTTTGGTAATACCAAAATTAAATCTTGGTAAACCCTAGACTTGACTGAAGTGAATCCACAAATCAACAATCAAATCTATACTTGCTGCCTAATAAATAAAAATATCTTCACATGTCATTTTTTTAAGACTTAATAGTTTTTTCCTTTATTTTCCAGCTAATCTTCTGTTGATTTGGTATAGGATCCCAATCAAATTTTATCATTTACAACCTATAAAAACGATTGATGTTCTTCCTTTTATTCACACGATTTTAGATTTCTCATGATTTCCCGTAGCAGTTGTTTTCTTCTCCAATCTTTGTTCCAGCTTTCTTTTTTCTCCAATCTTCGTTCCAGATTTCTTTTTTCTCACAGCCTTCCTCCGTAAACCATTCACCACCTTCACAGCCGAAACCATCATCACCAACTTATACCACCGGAAAAACGAGAAATCGAAAGCCATAGCCACCCACGACCCCGTCGAACTCAACATCCAACCTCACCACCTATTATTCGAACCAAAAAGAAGAAGGAAGTGTGTGTTTCTTTTTGTGTGCCACCTCTGTTTCACCTCCTCCATCACAATCTACCACCACACGTACCTGCTGCCACCACCGTGAACACCCAAAACCCACCTGCCGGAAACACCATCTACCTAGACCTCCTCCAATCCTGTTTTCCTGGGAACCAATCACCACCTCAACCTACGGGAAATACCGAAACCTTCATCACCTGCTTTCACCAACCTTATACCACCTCTAATCCACCTTGAATTACCAAACGAATTCACCACCTGCCCTCACCATCGAAAAAAAAAAAAAGGAGTGTTCCTGTGTAAATAGGGCACAATTTGGCAAGTTATTTTAAGCAGGCTTAAACATCTATATCTGGGCTAAGCTAAGTTCTTAAATTGGGCTACGGCGTGTTTTGGGTTTAAACAGCTCTGTGCTACATCCTTTGACACTGTTTTTTGTTTTTTATTTTTTATTTTATTTTATTTTTTTTGTGAGACAATGACATAAAAGCCCTTAGGTTTGGCATAGATATGCGGATTTACCTTTTTGCAGATTTTTGGTTCATTAAAACTGCATTATTTTTTCAATTTTATTTGTTTTATATATTTATCCGGTAAAACCGAACATTTCTGTCAAATTTAAGGGCCTTGACGAACAAAAAAATCGAACTTAAGGGGTTTTATGAACAAAAAAAGATAAAACCAAATATTTCTACCAAACATAAGGGTTTCAATGAACTAAAAATACAAAAAAGAATAAAATTGAAAAAAAAATTACAAACATCCGCTTTTAGTTAGTGAACCTAAAATTCGTAAAAGATAAATCTTAATATTTTTGTCAAATTTAAAAAAATTTATGTAGTTATCCATTTTCTGGTGACAACAGAAAGTACCTCTAGTAGCATCACTTGGCGATATCATGCGAGGTACACGTTCACGTATTTAACAAAAAAAAAAGAGTTTGATTACTCTTGTATTGTTAGTTTGATAAAATAAAACGAGTTAATGAAATTTAAAGTAAATTAAATTAAGTTAAATTGATTAATAAAGATATATGTATTATTATTAAAACAAACTTTAATTAAATAAAAGTTTTATCGGTTTAAGTAAATTATACATATTTTTATTTAAAATATAAGTTAACATTATCTCAATGAACTATATCATCGTAAAGTTGTTTACAAAATAATAATGAAATGTTAAATATTAAAAAAATTTGAAATAAAAAAACACTAATTATACAATTTTATTCTCCTTTAATTTAATTAAATGCTATGTCAAGTAATACCTCTTTTTTGGAAAATACAATGTGAGTTTAAAATGACAATTTAGATTAAATTCACGTACATAGATCAACATGAATTGATGTTAAAAAAATAAAAAGGTTAATTTTTTTTAGAACAGTAAATCTAACATTCTAAGCTACTGTTAAATATTATTTATATGTCTAACGAGACTTGAATCATCAACTTTAAGGATGAAGGAGATACTAATGACATATAATCTCTTTGGTAGAAAAGATTAACTAATGGAAAAAGTTTATATGATAATACATTTTTGATAAACAAAATTAGTGAAAAGTTAATATAAAAACAACAAATTGTTAATAAATAAAAATAGTTAAAAGCTAATATAAAAAAAAGGTTTGTTAATCATTATAAAATATTTTAGAAGTTAAATCTTCTACAACTTATCAAAAAAACGAATGATAATGCTACGAGGAGTGGACTCGGTTTCACCTCGGCACGAGTTGAGGTGGCTCGGCAAACACCGTCTCCTCAGCTCAACATGCCAAGTTCGGAGGGGAGTCTCGGCAATACAGTGAAGATGAGAGAGAAAGTTAAAAAAAATAGCACTTTTCAAATATATATATATATATATATATATATATATATATATATATATATATATATATATATAGAGAGAGAGCTAGGTTCAAATGTTTCTAGCAACTATTGTGTGCATCTATGCACCAATGAGAATTGAGGAAATAATTAAATCAATAATAATTAATAGAAAGGTATAAAAGTAATCTACACTATAATAATTATGGTAAAAAAAATCAAAATCAATTAATATCCCATTAATTTAGGTTATCAGTTTCTCAAACCTATAACACCACCACCGATTCTCCTTATTTCTCTAAAAACCATCGTGTAGAACCACTATCATCTTGTTCTCTCTTCACAGGGCCGAAAACCCTTCTCTTCTCCTTATTTCGACACCACCAGAGCAATAGCACCACCCCACACCACAGTCGAACCACCAGCTTTATGAATCGGAGAACAAAGGGTTTTCATCGAGTCACCGGCATAGGCGTTTGATATTCATGTGTTCCTTTCGAGTGTTCATTGATTTTAATTCGTATGCGAAGGTTTTTCTATTTTCTGTAATGGAATCCATGATTTTTAATCTATATGCTAAGGTTAGTATGATTTTAAGTTATCTGCCCCTGGTAAAAAACTAATTGTTTAATACATGAATCTCTCGGTAAGCATTACGATGCACATCAAGTGGGATGGCAAGTAAAGCTGCAGTCGGAGGCAGTGTATGCCTTTTTTACACTTTTTTATTTATTTATTTACAAAACGAAAAAATTAAGCATTATAAAAACTCATGAAATCCCAAAAAAAATTAATTCTCTTGTATATAGGACGTAATGTTTAGGGAATTAAGACGTCCTAAAGGGGACCCAAAAGTGTTGGTTGCTAAGTCGAGAGAACAGTATACAAAGGTTTGAAATTCACAAATTTTTTAAAGTGACGTAAGATTTTGTTATAAATTTACAATGTTGCTTTTCATTTAATTGAATCAATTAATTTGCAGTTAAAGAACAAGTTGCAGATTTTGACATTGGCAATCGGTGGCGTTGGCCTGGTATCAGCTTATATTTCATACACTCCCGAGAGTGCAGCAAGGTAACTTCACTATTTGTTTTTCTTGATCTAAAAATGTAGGAGTTTTTATTTATTTATTTCGTGATTTGTTGAGATTTTTTGTTCTTTGTTTTTATGTATGCGTACATGTGAGATTTTTTGTTTTTGTTTTCAGCACAAATTGTTAATTCTTATTTTCTGATGCAGGATACGATTGTTCAACATTCAAGAATGATTCAATAATGCCTAGAACTTATTTTCATGGCAAAATTCCCATAGAATGTAAATTCCTAGAATTTGATTTCATGACATTCTCATAGAATATAATTTTTATCAAAGGTACAATTTAATGGTTGTAGATAGGAATTAATTTAACTAAAATTTCACATGGTTCTAAATTACCAGGTATTTTTTCTTAATTTATAATGCAATTTGATTGTAATGAACAAGGGAGCTTTTGACGTAGAAACATTGAGGCATTTTTGAATTGTCATAGCTAATTGAAGGCCACATTTTATTAGAATAAATTACAATTCTTTAATCTCTACTACATTATATCATAATTTATAGTTTTTTCCCTTAGAATGCACTGGATTTTTTAATATTTGAAAGTTAATTATTGTTTTCTTTGTGGATTTAGGTCTTCAAGAAGCTGTCATTGATGTGGAAAAGGAAAAAAAAAACATGGAGAATCAGAGGGTATTCTAGCAGAATGTATTCTGCCAGAATACATTCTGTAATGTATTTTGTTAGAATTTATTTATATAAATGCATTCTGTTAGAATGTCTTTGATAATGTTTGTTAACAACAAGTATATTTGTTTAACTGGTAATACTAACGAGTAATGTATCTTATTCTTTCAGAATTGCGTGGAGAAGAAATTCACCATTGATCATACAAGAGAAATATTTGGAATCGAGTTCAACAACAAGTGTATATATATATATATATATATATATATATATATATATATATATATGTGAAGATCAAGTTGATTATATGGACCATTGAAGAGGATCAAGTGTTTTTATTCAATAATTGTATATTCAAGAATGTTATTTTTTTAAGAATTTTATTCATTTTTGCTGATATTCTGTTAGAATATGTGTAACTATATTAAAATGTATAAGGATATTTAGTCTGTAAGAATATGTATGAATTTGTATTTAATTTTGGATGTATATTAAAAATAAAATCATAGACCCAAGTTGGATGTATATGAATAATATATTATTCTTAAATCAGGTCAATTATCAAATATAACTGTATTGGAAATGTATTCTGCAAGAATAAAATCGAAAATATATTTACTAGTTTATGGTTGGCATTTTGTCATTCTGACATAATAAAACCGGATTTTTAAATTTGAATTAATTTAAAATATTCATATTCCCAAAAATAAAGGAACTAATTATCCCTAAAAATCCGAAAATTTCTTTTTTTAATATATGTTAATTGACTAAAATGCCCTTATGCTGAAATTTATGTAATTATATGGTACATGTTACCCTATTGTAATATCATAGACCTTCATATCATAATATTTGATTCTATTCCATCCGGTGGTCCAGATCTGTGCATTCTGACACACAATAGTTAGTAAAAACAAAATAACCTAAGCCTATATATATATATATATATATATATATATATATATATATATATATATATATTTCAAACATTCAACATTCATCAATCTTTCTCAAACTAGCTCATCTTTGGACCACATCAGAAGAGATTGTTTTGACTCGTGCATGAGTCGATGTAACTGATGATCCAAATAGCAACTACCTCACAATTGAGTCTTCTTTCTCGAACAATATCACCCGAGGATACATAAACAAAATAGGTCAAGATCATCACCGTTCTAAAGATCAACTCTTCGCCAAATGGAAAAACAAAAGCGTAGTGGTAGTACAGTTTCACATTGTCTTTCTTAGAGTGAAACGTGATTTCGTAAATGGTGAAAATTATGGAATATTGTTAGCCAATGCTCTTCATACTTTTCGTGCAGAAAGTAACAAACCTTTTCGGTTTATAGAGATTTGGTAAATCTTGAGGGAGTGCAAAAAATGGCGTCAATATGTCGAATGAAGTTGTGTTATTTTCACGTTATAATGTTTTCAATGTTTTAATTTCAAGTTTTTTGTCTTTTATTTAATTTCAATTGTACTTGTCTTTTTTAATTTTAATGAAAATTTATATAAATTATTTAGTTTTATAATTTTCTTTTTGGTAAAGGAGGGCAGCACCTCCATTAAAAATTTATTAATAAAAAGAATAAATACAATAGCAGGCTGGGGACTCCCCACCTATAGAAAAAAAAAACTAGGACAAGGCCTAGGGACAAAACACAACCTAATAGACTAAATACCAACTAAAATGGGAAAGAACATGCTCTAAACCCCAATACAAAGCATAATCAACCACAAAAACAAAAATAAGAAACAAACCTTGGACACAAAGTTAAGGCAGGTGTTGAGTGGCAATATCTTCATTCTCCTTAGGAAGCCTCCAAAGGATCTTAGCTTTAGCAACATTTGGGGAGGCCTTGAGGAGGTCGATGAGTCTCGAGCAGACTTCATCAGTAATAGTCTTGATCATAGCTTCATAGGGTCTTCTCTTATCCTTGAAGATCTTATTGTTCCTTTCAATCCAAATATGGTAGACAGTACCTGCAAGAACTAAACGAAGAATAACAAACCAAATGGACTTACCTTTAGTGGCCTGCTTGAGGAGGTTCCACATGTCAGGAACATTGTTAAGATTTATCAAGGATGTTATCTCATGCCAAATATGAGATGGATATGATCACTCAAAGAAAAGGTGGTTGAGAGGGTCGGGGAAAAGATGAAAAAAGCTACAAGAAAGGTTTTGGTTGGTCTCCTAGTTACAGATTCTATCTTGAGTTTTGAGATGATCTTTAAGGGCAACCCATCAGATGAAGAAATGGCGGGGTATGTTTTGAGAGAACCACACAAGGTGGTTCCAGACAACATCTGGATCCTCAGGTCGAAGGCTAAGCCAAGCTACACAAACATTGTGACGCTAGAAGACTTTATCAGGGGCAGAGTGAGATATAGAGGGTGGGCTGCTTAGAGAACCAATGGACTCACTTAAAAGATCGGGACAAACCCAATTACCACCCGAGACAATGTCACTAACAGTAGCATCAAGGGAGAAACCCGATCGGTGAATAGCATAGGGGTAAGGAGCCGAGAGAGGGGATTAGCCAAATGCCAATTGTCATACCACGCAAAAGTCGTGTTACCATTACCAATCTGAGAGATAATGAATTTGCTAATCTTTTCTCGCATATCAAGGAGACTACATCAACCTGCTCAGATATCGCTTTTATTTGGAGCACCCCATATGAGAGGCCATAAGAGCAGTATTCCAGATGGATATACTCTTAATACCAAGGCCACCTTGAGTCTTTATGAGGCAGCAACTTTCCAAGATACTTTGGATTTTCCTTTTTTCAGCTTACCTTGGCACCAAAGGAAACCTCTCACGAGCTTCTCTATCTGATTCGTGATGGTCTTTGGGAGGATGGAGATATAGGCTAAATATATTTGCATAAAGGATAAGACTGAGATAATGAGTTAAAGTCTGGCAACAAAGGTGAGAAATTTTTTTTCCAATATTCAAGCCTCGATTTAACTCTGTCAATAAGGCATTTGAAGTCCCTACAGGCCAAAGGAGTTGTGATAAGAGGATCACCAAGGTATCTGACTGGAAGAGATCCTTCAAGAATCTGATGATTTGGTTAATAGCGTCTCTAGTTCTCTCACCCACTCTACAATAAAAAGCTTCACTTTTAGCCTCATTAGGTCGGAGCCCATAGGCTTCAGTAAACTCAGTAAGAGAATCATGAACGATACAAACCGATGTATTATCACCATGGCAGAAAATAATGACATCACCCGCAAAGCACGAATGTGTAACGCTTGGTCCAGGTATTATTTATTTTTTCAATATTTTAGAGTTTTGGACTGGAACTCGACGATTTGGGAAGCTCCAACTCGTCGTGTAGGAATTCTTTTGGATGCGGGTTTAAGGACTCAACTCGACGAGTTGGGGAGCCACAACTCGACGAGTAGACGCTAGAAAGGAAAGCCCTAATTTTCAGGGTTTACACCCTATTTAAAGGCCTTAAACCCCTTTGCTAGCCTCCCTCATCATCCCTTTTTCCATAGAAACCCTAGTTCGTGCTTTTCCTATCATTGTGAGTGTGTGAGAGCTTAAAGAGTGCATTCTTGGTGTTTGTTTGAAGAGGCTTGAAGGACGAAGAGCATAGTTGAAGAAAGAGGTTGTAGATTCGGTGTCTTCGTTGTTGAGGCGTTCATATTGAGGTATAAAGCTGATACCTTGATCATTCCTTTGCTAGATCTCTCCATTATAGGGTTTTGTGTCATTTTAGCTTATTCTTGGGTCATTCTTGGACTTGAGCACGGTTTGAAGCTATGACTTCATATCTGGACACCCCATGGCCTCTTTGGACGTAAAGTTTCCATTTTTATTAAGTCATGGCCCTCCCTCATTCCCTAAATCTCTTAATAAGTCATGTTGGCGTGTTTTAGCCCCCTTAATGCCATGTATGGACGTAAAGTTAGAAACTTTACGTGATTAAACCACCCTAGAACCTCAGATATGCAATATGAAACTTTGAAGCAAAGGGTTAGAGGCTTAATGGGTAAGACCCTCCTCAAAGGAGCTAGGGTTTGGGTCTAAAGCTTATTGGACGACCTCTAGGGGTAAAGTTGGAAACTTTACCCTCCTAGACGTCTCTATGGTTAGGGATTTGAAGTTTGGAACCTTTGGGTTCAAGAAAAAGGGCTTAATGCATTAAGTGGGTTGACAGACTAGAGAACTCGATGAGTTCATAGGGGAACTCGACGAGTTGGCTCAAGGTTTTCCCGATCTTCTAGACAATGTTCAAACTCGACGAGTTGATAAGATAACTCGGCGAGTTGACTAAGGTTTTTCCCGATTCTCTGAGAATTGAAGGAACTCGACGAGTCAGCAAGTGCACTCAACGAGTTGGGTCAACATAGACTATTGACCTTGACTTTGACTTTGACTTTGACTGCGGTTGACCAAGTTTAACTTTAAGGGTATCTTTGGTATTTCAGGATTTTGACAAAGTTGGTCACACGATGATTGTAGGCAGTTGAGTTCGGAGTTGTGAGTCGAGATTTGATCGTATCGGTTCAGCATTTTTGTGAGGTGAGTCTCCTTACCATACCAATGGGTCAAAGGCACCAAGGTCGATCCATTATGTGTTATGTGGTATGCTAGTTGATTATGTGGTATGCGATATGCTAGCTGTCTTTGTGATACTTGCATGGAAGACCCCCCGGGGGATACTTGGATATCAGACCATGTGGGGGAGCTCATGACATTCCAGGTAAAGACCATGGGGGAACCCATGGTACTTGGATATCAGACCATATGGGGGAGCCCATGGCATTCAAGGTAAAAACCATGGGGGGAGCCCATGACACTTAGGTGTAAGACCCTAGGGGGAGCCCACGACATCCCTATATGTTTATATGCATGGCTTATGGGATTGATATGGATTATATTATTATGTGGATTATGTGGGGTATGCTCTGGGGAACTCACTAAGCGTTAGCTTACAGTTTGTTGGTTGTTTCAGGTACTTCAGGATCTAAGGGCAAGGGCCCGACATGATGGCGCGACATGCACTCTATGGCGTTTTGTTTGGGGACACTCTGATTTATGAATAATTCATCTGATGTTATGGATTTTGAAAACAATTGTGATTGAGATTTTATAATTTATGGAACTGATTTCGTTATTTAAAAATGAAAAATTTTATTGAAAATTTGGGCTGTTACAAAATGGGTGGTTTATAGCTCCTCACGCTGTCGGTTCTAGATGAAGGCTCCAGAATCAGCTATACTCCTTTTGAGCATTAGGTTTAGGACCTCCACGACTAGGGTAAAAAGATATGGGGATAGGGGATCTCCTTGCCTAAGTCCATGTTGACCATTGAAAAATACATGAATATTAAAATTTATGCTCACAAAGTAAGAAGCAGTGGAAACACATGTGATAATTCAGTCAATCATTTGGAGGGGGAAGCCAAAACCGATCAGGGAGTACGGAGGAAATATCAATCAACAATATCATAAGCCTTTTGGATATCAACTTTGAAAGTGCATCTAGAACGGCCTTGGTGTTTGTGGTAATCACACATGAGCTCTTCAACAAGATTTGATATTGCCATATTTATACACATTTTTAGGCAATATTTTAATACATTTTAATTGATATTTTGGTTATTTGCAAAGATATATGGTACTTATGAGATTGAATTATATTTTGCAACCAAAAGGAACACTCTTGAAGATAAAGGACCAAAAGTGACAAGAATTGGAACTTTGCACTTAGACTAATACCTCTAACCAATAACTGTTCAAGTTAAGCTCCCTTGCCTAAGCATGTAGGATTTGAGCGAAAAAAGTGAGATATTAAAAAAAAAGAGAAAATTACAAAAAAGTTGAAAGAATTTTGGAGCTATCAAAGTATGAAGATCAAAAGATCAAAATTCTGAAGAATCAAAAAGTTGAGGATACCAAAAATCAAACAATAAAGGTGGTGAATTTAAAGAAATCAAAGATCAACTATTCAAAGAAGTGAAGAATTTCAAGAGCTCCATTATGGTATCTAAAGTTATAATTTTTCTAGATTATGTATGCTTGGGTAGCTTAACCAAAAATACCTTGAGGTTAAGAAAGATTTATGAGGATTGATTCGGAGGGTTGTAGAAATGAGTGTCGCATAAACTAATGGGTGAAGGTTCATAAGGATTGTAAGTATTTAGGATTAGGAATTTATTAGGATTTTAGACACAAATATGCGCATTGAGGTCTTGGTATAATGGCTGAGTTAAAAATGGATTGTCATATGTGATGTTGGTGATGAAAGTTTGACTTAAAATTAATTAGTTTTACTTGAGGGAAAGCAAAGGATAAGTGTGGGGTATTTGATATTGCTATATTTATACACATTTTATGCAATATTTTAATACATTTTAATTGATATTTTGGTTATTTGCAAAGATATATGGTATTTATGAGATTAAATTATATATTGCAGCCAAAAGGAACACTCTTGATGATAAAGGACCAAAAGCGACAAGAATTGGAACTTTGGAGGGTTGGAGCCTAAAAGGAGAAGATTCTAGCTAAAAATTCAATCTTACGATGTGAGGAATCACTTCCCATGATGTGAGCCTCAAGATTCTAGAAGATACATTCGGGAAGTCAGAGTCCGTGTTCGATATAGATAACAACCAAGCACACGATGTGAGATGTCATATCTCACGACGTGAGAAGGATAATTACAAAAACTATATATAATCCTTGGCACTTACGAATTCAAGAGACTTAGAGGGTTTAGAGAACGATTTCTTATGGGAATTTAATCAGAGAAACCAAGTCTAAAGCATTGAAGGAAGGAGAATTACTAAAAGATCGAGAAGTTGAAGAACATATTCATCATCTTAGTTTGGTACAAATTGATAATGTCTTTATTTATTAGATTTGTGTTTGTGTTATCATCCATGAGTAGCTGAATCTAGTAGCTTTCGTTTAGCTAGATGAAGCTTTAAACTCTATGGATTAGTTTATTGATTTATGGATCTTAATTGTTGGTTATTAGCATGTGTTTGATTATGTAACACCTCGTTTATTTAATAAATAAATAAACAAATTAATGAATGAATTGTAGCCCTAAAATTAATAATTATATAGCAAGGTGTTGGTCTCGATGAGTTAACTGTCATAATTTAAGAAGGCGGGGGTTAAAGTGTAAAATCCGGACTTAATTTGTAAGTAATATTGAAGACAGGGGCTGCTTGGTAACAATTAGGACTCAATATGAAAGGAATTATGGAAGCAAGGGAAAAAATGTAAATTCTGGATTTATATTGTGAAGAATTATGGAATCAGGGGTTAAAAAGGTAAATTTCTGATTTATTTTGGAAAAGATAAGGGATGGAGGGACCAATTTTGTTAAAATTGGAAAGAGGTTATATTGGAGACGGGTTTAAACCTGTCATTGGTCTCCCCTCCCATAAACATGGAACCCTAACCCAAAGGTCACCATTTAGCAGCTGCCACCATCAAGAGCTCCACCGGTCGCTGCGGTATCATCGAATCCCCTGCTGCCGCTTTTTCACCGTCGGAATGCCACCACGACTGTCGGACATCGTGATCAGCGTTGGGAGCAAACGGGATGACCGTCGGGGGGCTGACGAATGGACCTGGTTCGCTGTTGTGTGGTCGTGAGCCACCAGCGAGGTATCCTTGATGATTGTCGACGACACCGATGCATGCTGAAGACCGACGTTTGGGCAGTGTTGTTGTCGATATCGGACATTCCTTCTCTTCCTTTTTTTTCAAGTTTCATCGTTATCCACGTTGCCGCTGTAGCGAGATCCCCCGCCGCCGTCATCCTCCTCCATGTTCAAAGTATATATGTACGGTGGGTGTTCTGTCTGTGGGTTTCTACGCGTTTCAATACTTTTGGTGTGTGCTAGTTGGCCGGAAAACCCGAGGAAACCACCATGGCTGCCAACCATGGTGGCTGCCGCCGCTAGTTCCTTTTCTGCCACCCTTAACCGCCGTGTATGGGTGGCTGTGAGTGGGATACAGTCTTTGTGTGCATGTGTTTTATTTGTAAGGGTTGTAGGATCGTTTCTTCGTCGGATATTCGAAGAAAAACCCCGCTACCACCACCGTGAGGTGGTGGCCGCCACCAGGTGCCACCGCCGACCACCACAAGGGTGGTTGTGTGTGTGATTATTTTGAGTGTGTGTTTATTTTTGGTTATTTCATTGTAAAATGTAATTAGGAATTGGAATAATGAAAAGAAACCCTAACCACCACCGTGAGGTGGTGGCTGCCGCCACCAGTCGTCGTGTTGGGTGGCGGTGTGCTTGTTGTGTTTGATTCGTTGGGATGTTTGGACAAGGGACTAAAACCCTAATGGGCCTAACGAACTCTAATTGATCAAAAGACCTAGCTATTGGGCCTATTGGGCTATGATTGGGTTGGAAACCCTAATTAGGGTTTGGAAAACCCTAGTTTTGGGATTATTGGTTTGGACTTATCAGGACCCGCATTTTGGACCATTAGAGTGGAGTTATGACTCAAACCCAATTTCATTGTATGTTTGGACTTAATGGATTAAGTCCTTAATGGGTTAAGAAGGAACACTTAACCCTAATCGTCATTTCATGTGAAAAACCCTAATTGGGTTTTGGGTTCTTATTGGGCCATTTAAGCTGATGTGGGCCTTTGTGGGCCAATTAGGAACATATTAATGGACTAAGGGAAATTATTGGGCTTCAGGATAATACCCATTAGAGAGGCTTGGGCCTAATTTGGAAAATTGGGCCATAAGTGGGCCATGTTTGGGCCTTGAGGATTATTAGTCATTGGGTCATCAGAATGCCAATTGTTTGGACTAGAATAATTGGTTGGGCCTTAAAATAAGTCCATGTAGAGGCTTGGGACCAATTTGGAAAATTGGGCCATATGTTGGGCTTTGGCCCATTACTTGCCTATTGGGCCTTTGTAGTGTGAGTTGGACCTTGGGCTTGGAACCCAATTATTAATTGGATATTGTTTGGTGCTGACAGTTTGGGAATCTGTCATCCAGCAGCTAGAGTTTTATTCGCGGGACTTCAGCAGTGGCAGGTGAGTCTCCTCACCATACCAATGGGTCTAACGCACCAAGGCCGGCCCATTTTATGATATGTGGTACACTATATGAAGTTGTATTATGTAGCATGTTAGATGTTTATGTGCTAGGAAGTATGTTAGTGGTATATGTGTTATGCTTGTATGGAAGACCATGGGAGAGCCCATGACACCTGGATGTAAGACCATGTAGAGAGCCCATGGCTTTCCTACTATGTTGTAGTGTTTATCGTAGATTCACTACTGATATGTCTGGTATGTATATATATATATATATATATATATATATATATATATATATATATATATAGGATGCCAGTAATTACGTGGTATGTTAGTTGTCTTTGTGATATTTGCATGGAAGACCATGGGAGAGCCCATGGCACTCGGATGTAAGACCATGTGGAGAGCCCATGGCTTTCCTATCAAAGACCATGGGAGAGCCCATGGCACTTAGGTGTAAGACCATGTGGGGAGCCCATGGCATCCTGGAGTAAGACCCTGGGGACGAGCCCACGACATCCGTATATGTTGATAAGCATGGATATGTGATTGATATGGTTTATGTAGCTGTCATAGCTGATATGGATTATGTGGTTATGTGGATTGTGTAGGGTATGCTCTGGGGAACTCACTAAGCTTCGTGCTTACAGTTTTGTTTATTGGTTTCAGGTACCATCGATTTGGAAAAAGAAGGGTTCGGATTGATCGCAGTGCACACACTCATGTTTTCCGTATTGAATGATTTTGGGATGAAATCTGATAAATGTTTTAATTAACGATGTTTTGAATGTTGGCATAAATGATATCTATGTTTTGTCTATATTAAAAATGAAATTTTTACCCTCGATTTTTGGATCGTTACAAATTATCTCTACCTAACATGTTAATATTTGATGCTTTAATTGCTTGAATTCAGGTTCTGTGTAGCTTAGTGAACATTAATTTACATGAACTTGTTACCTGGTAGTTTAGTAACCATTAACTTGCTAGAGCTAGGATCGACCCAATCTTAGATAAGTGATAAAAGTAGCAAATTTAGTTGTGCTGGAGAACATAAATTGTGACCACAATCGTGTTTATTTAGATCAATCTTACATAGCTTGTTTATATTTTATAACTGATTTTGTGTTTGCTAGTGTATGACCATACATAGTGTTACATGATATAGTGAAGACATTAGTAAATTTGGACTTAAATTGCTAATAAAAATAATATTTTATAACCAACATTAATTAATAATCCATAATTAATAGCTAGCCAATGAGGAAAAGTGGATTCGAACTAAATGGAAGTGTTTTTAGTAATTGATTGAATTCATTAGTTTGCTATTTAAGTTTGTTTGAATTTGAAAAACTAGATAAAAACCAATTTAACTTTTGCTAGTTTTAGGTTAATCTTTAGTAATAAAATTAGTTAATTAAATTTGTTCCATGTGTTCGATACCCGACTGTTTGTGCTATACTATTTGCGAAAAGGTTTAATGCCTTTAGTCGAATAGCTAGTTAGATAGTTGGTAAAACTAATAGTAGGATAAACTAATTCATAATTATTTTGACATCAAAGAACATTGTCAGCGATAAGGCGACCAGAGATGAAAGCGGATTGGTTTTCATTTACCAAAGTGGGAAGGTGGTCTTTTATACGATTCACAATGATCTTGTTGGTGCATTTATAGACAACGTTGCAACTAGCAATAAGGCGGAAATTAGTAACTTCAGCCGTCGAGTTAGTTTTAGGAATAAGGGCAAGGATGGTGATGTTGAGGGTCTTAAGAAGTTTCCTACAGAGGAAGAACTCTTTAACCATAGAACAAACATCAGAGTCAACAACATCCCAAGTGGATTTGAAGAACTTCACCGTGAAGCCATTAGGACTTTGCTTTCTTCACTTCTTCATCTGTGATAAGATGAAGCATAGAAGCGGTCTGGGCATCACTAAGCTGGTTAGGGAAGAGAGACATATAGTCATGAATGGGAGCAACGGGGTTTGCGGTTCCAATGAAATCTTGAAAGTGGGTAACAAACATGTTATGGACATCATCCCCGCACAATCAGTCATCAGTGTTATTTTGGATAGTATTGATGTGGTTCCTGTTATGGCGACTTTTCACAGTTTTATGGAAGAAAGAAGAATTTGTGTCTCCTTCCCTAAGACAATCAACCTTTGTTTTTTGTTTAAGGGATCTCTCTTCATCAAGGAAAGCTTCATTATAAGCATTAATGTAGTGGTTATGCTTTTCACGTAGATCTTTATTGTGTGGATCCCTGTCAATGTCGATTTGGACTCTATCAAGCTCGGTGTGGAGGGAGGAGTTTCCCTGCTTGTGTAAGAGATTTCTCATGGGGCCTTTCAGGTGTTTGAGATTCTAAGACAATTTATACATCTGGTACCAAGGTATGTCGTGGTTCCAATTGGAAGCAACGGTCTCTTTGAAATCAGGTTTAGAGGTAAGAAAGTTGGAAATTTTAAAAGGTTTCGTGTAGAGGGGGTATGAGAGAGAAGAGTCGGGAAGTGATCAGAAGTGCGATGGGGGAGGAAGGACACAAAGTCAGAGGGAAAAGCGGAAGAGATATGGGTGTTACCCATAACACGGTTAAGCTTTTATAATTAATTTATTTTTTAAATAAAAGAAAAAAATCTTGTGGCAAAAATGGCAAACTAGACCCTTTAAATGACAAAATCATGAAGAGATGTGGCAAATGTGATGTTGAGCCTACGTGGCGGCAAAAAGGGAGTGACAAAAGTGGCACCACTCCCTTTAGCCTAAATAGAAACCAAAGGGACATGTTAGGTGGTTTCATTTCCTCGTCGTATATATTGGTTTTAATGTAAGATTTGATTGTTTTGTTTAGCTATGACTGTTTTTTAAGAGGTTTAATCATTCATGTTTCATTCTCGTTGCATTTGAAATCGAGTAATTTGTAATGTGTTACATGCTTGTTATATGATGGTGTTATAAAATTTTGTTGCATAAAAATTTACCCGTTCTTGGTATGTGTTTTTTTCATCTTAAATCTTGATGTGTGTTTCCACCTTCAGCTATCGCATACAAGCTTGCAGTTGCATGCACATTCCTAACTCCTAAATCTTGATGTGTCTTTCTTTGGGGTTTTAGCGATGTTATAGACCCTAGATAGTGAGGGACATTAGAAGTAATCATAACGAAGTAAATAATATAATAATTACCGCGATGAAAAGAATGTACAGATTAATATATGCTTTATATATTAAAAATAGCAATGATAAGCGATGCTAGTGATGTATAAATGATAATAAGTAATTATTGTGAAGTAGAAAAGATGGTAATTACACTTATAAATGATGGTAATTACACTATGTATTGATTTTAATAAGCGATGTTTGTTGTTTGGTATGAATTGACTACACAAATAAACATATGTATGAAGTATGTTTGTTTCCATACCACTGAGCTTGAGATTGACTCACTATTTTGATGCTAAACACTTATTTCTTTGCTTGTTGTTTTTGGGCCTTGCATTGGAACATGTAGCTTGATTTGATGGCCTGGTGATGTTGGAACTCTTATGGGGTAGTTACCTAGTTTTATACTTATGATACCAGTTTGAGACTTGTCGCTGATGTTTCATTTACACTTGGTTTTTGATGTGTGTTTTGGTATCAGTTTTGCATACATTGCATTTTAATGGGTTGAATTTGACAGTTTTGAAATAAGTAACGTTAGTGATATTTTCTAAATAATAAACTAAGACTCCCAATGCTAAAATTTGTCAAATGGTGTTTCAAAATAAAATAAATCAATAAATAAATAAATAACGAGATGACAAATCACGGTGTTACAAAGTTGGCTTGGGCACAAATAAGGAAAAGGGGAAGCGGGTTGGAAGGGAGTGGCTTTGAAGGGAACATGACTCTGCCCTTTTCAAACCTCCGACATTGAAGTGAGGCACTACGTGGATCTCGTCCACCTTTATAATCTTTAAGGAGATAAGATAAAAATGACAACAACAAAGTAATCCTAAATCCCAATGCTATACATATGCTAATACCAAGAAGAATGTAATAAAAGGGAACTAACTATATACCAAAATTATTTTGGATGCACTAGATTATATTTATCTCAAGCTACCTTATAAAATACTTTAGAAGTTACGATAAGCTACTTTTATGGTCTAGCAAACCTTAAATTACAATAAACTATTTTATTTATGCCAAAGAGGCCCAATAGTAACTACCATGACATAATGTCATCAATATTAGAACATGATGGAGTTATGGTAAGAAATTAGAAAAAAAGATAAATCAAGGGCATTTAGGGCCTCCTCTTTTGGTCTTCCAGTCATTGTAACATGGACATAATTGTTTGTTCCCATAGGTCCCTGGAGGTACGCACAAGCATGTGGCACAACACTTCTGGCAAAAGAACATGCATGGCTTCTTGAAAGCGGTTTTCGAGCACCTACTCGTGCATCTTGGTGCACATTCTACATCACAATCAAACATACTCAAAACAATCATTGTGTCGTTACATAATAATAACTCATGGTGTCACGTCCTAACATGTTCAAATCTCAATATGCGAGGGAAAATATGAACAAATAACTTATGGGTTTTAGTATGTATTGGAAAAAAGATTTAATACACACCTTGAGGTTGAAGGCTGCCTGGAGTGGCCCCATACTGCAATTGATTATTAGTTAAAGAAGAGGTTAAAACAAGTGTTAATTAGTTTGATGTTAAATGTGGAATTGGAGGCAATAAAATGTACCATGGTAAAGTTTCCTGGCGATTGTGGTTGAGGTGCCGGAGACGGTGAGAACATCAATTTTGCCTAAACCATAAAACAATATATATATATATATATATATATATATATATATATATATATATATATATATAGAGAGAGAGAGAGAGCTAGGTTCATTTGTTTAAACTAAGTATTGTGTTATCGTATTCATAAATGTGGGCCAAGAATTTGTTAACCGTATTCTATAAGAAATAATGTATTTTTTGTTTTTATTCTTCAATTGATTGTTCAAGAATTTATTATTCTACAAGAAGTTCAAGAATTTATGGTTCAAGAATATTTTTATTTTTGAGTAAGTAATTAAATAAATAAACATATTCTGTCAGAATGTCCGAATTAAAATAGTTATAATTCGTAAAATCGGATTTTTAAAATTAATAGAATCTATGATCCCTTAAAATATACAATTTTCCTTTATTTAATCTATTTTAATTCAATAATATATATTAATCACTTTCTTAAAATAAGTAAAATTGATTGGCCCACAGTTATGAATACAATAACACAATAATTACTTTGAATAGAATAACCTAGGCCTATATATATATATATATATATATATATATATATATATATATATATATATATATATATATATATATATATATATACTATCACACCCAGCCATCTTAGTAGTATAATGATCAAAGAAAGCATTTTTCATAAGAGTCTAATGCTTGTTTATGTGAACAAGTTTCATATTTGTCTATTTTATGCAAGAAACTAGTTTTATAAATGAAACATGCAATGATGTTTCATTCAAGTTATACGTTGTTTGACATTTTTGTTTTAAATTGGTAAAAGTATGAATACATATACCAATTTAATCAATTTCGTTTTTATCTAAATTCTTTATTTTATTAATCATTTAGAATAAAATTTAATCAAAATTGGTTTATTTATATTTAATGCACAATTCTAATCCACAAATCCAGAGGTTTTGGCTAATGACATTTAAGTTGTCATTTCCATGTCAATATTGATAATGAGATTGTGGGTTTAAGTCAGGTTAATAGAATTAAAAAGTATATACAGATTCTTATCATATATACTTTTTAGCAACAGAAAGAAGAAGTGTAGTGTTTCTTACATGGTTGTTTGGGATATGTAGAAGAAGCATCATTCCAATGAATATCATCACAACACTTGCTTTCAATGCCATTATCCCCCGAACCCCAGCTAAGGTGTGTGTGTGTGTGTTTTGGTGTTTGAAGGGAGTGACTTATAGACATTAGCTTCCACAAATGCCAACAAATATGAGTCACCAAATTATATCTGCAATAGAAATATTTATTTCTGTTTATAAACACCTTTGAAAAGATAGAAGAACAAAAAGGTGTAAAGAGCCTTCCAAAATCGTTAGTTTGCCACAATTATCGAGAATATAGTAAGATGTTTCTTATTAATTGGCTCAATTAACCATGCTTTCTCTTATATTATTTTTGTTGTTTTGAGAATATAGTAACTAGTAAGTGATGGTTATGACAGTTTTGTGAAAATTTCTTAAAATAAATCATCAATAATGGCTAAGATGATAAATGTTTCTAATTAATTGACTTAATTATGCGATCAACTAAAAGCAAACATGAATGATACATTTTTTATTTATCTAATGATTAAATAGAAAAAGTCATAAAAAAATATTTATTCAAATTTATATTTTTATAAATGTTTATTAGTACAAATTAAACAAATATCCTTTTGACACTTCAAGTGCAAAAACTATTTGTTAAGTTATAACTTTTTGATATTCGTGTATTTGTACAAAACAAACATTTGTTCATAAAACACTTCCTATGCAAACAAACACATAACAACTTATTCAAAAAAAATCTGGAAAAACAAGACCTAATTAAGAATAATCATTTCGAGCAATGCTAGTTACTAATTTTATAAAACATTTAACTGATATCGAACACCCAAAAGTTGTATAAAATATTATCTTAATTGATTGGTAAAGAAAACTTTGGAAAAGATATATTTTTCAAGAAGCATGTGAAGCTAGAGACGAAAGTGATAAGAGTTAGTGGGTGGCGTCACATGTCCACCAAATTTAAATGGGTTCACAAAACCAACAAAAAAACTAATATTGCTGTCATACTCATTTATACCAATACCACTTCTTCTATCTCTTTATCTCATGCCCGTGATTCCGTGAACACATCTGGTTTTGTGTTCTTTTACTTGGGGTTTCTTCAACTTGTACCTAAAATAAATCTAAATATCTCTTAAAACTATAGCATAAAAAGTAATTCCATATAGCCCGAAACAAGTTATGATTCTTTTTTGAGTAAATTACTCGAATGATCTCTATGGTTTGGGGTAATTTGTGTATTTGGTCCTTAACTTATTTTTTTTTAATTTTGGAGGTTCATACTATTTGTTTTTGTTACGCGCTTGGTCCATACTGTTTGTTTTTGTTACGCGCTTGGACCATACTGTTTGTTTTTGTTACGCGCTTGGACCATACTGTTTGTTTTTGTTACGCGCTTGGTCTCTATCTTATATAAAAAGACTATTATTGAAATAGAGAAAAATTGTGGGGTAAGTAAGGTAAGGTGAGGGGTGGAGGTGGGCCGATTGAGTGTGTTTATTTAAATAAACTAAAAAATCAAGGGAAAAATAATCTTTTTAGGTAAGACATGGACCAATCACGTAACAAAAACAAACAGTAGGGACCTTCCGAGTTAAAAAAATAAGTTAGGGACCAACCGCACAAATTACCGTAAACCATATGGACCATTCGTGTAGTTTACTCTTCTTTTTTCAAGAAAATATAAATGATTTACTTTTTTTTAATAGACATATGTAACACGATGTAACCCTTTCAGGGTAAGTTCTACAAAATTCTTTTGATATGTTAGACACTTAATTAACTATGACAAAACTTCAAAAATGGTCCATGTGGTTTCACGAAATCTGAAGTTTGGTCTTTAATTTTAAAAAACCTTACGATGGTCCATGTGGTTTCAAAACTGTTAATGTTTAGTCCTTTTGACTCACTCCGTTACCATTTAGCCGTTAAGTAAAGAGCATTTTTGTCATTTCACTACCCAATGATCATTTATGAGATTTTCTATTACTTTAAAAAAAATATGCAAGGGGTCCACCCCCTCTCTCTCTCTCTCTCTCCAAAATACATCAAGTAATTTGATCCCGTCTTCCTGATAAGTGATAACCATCCCCACTCACCACTCATCCTTGTCGTAAGCATTAACTAGATCCAACAAAGAAAACTCAGTCGCCATAACCTCCGGCGGAAGCGCCTGGATTGGATTGGCGGTGATGAACTCTTTTAAAGGAGCAAAACAGTCATCGTTCAAAAGGGTTCTGTACTGGATTATGTACTCTTTTTTGGACAACGAAGAGATGATGTTTGCTATGTAGTATGAACCCGCGAAACCCTATTCTTTGTTCGAAATTTCTACCCTGTCGCCTCTTTCATACGTCATAGTTCCCGATGGTGTTTTTTTTTGTTTGCAAATCGGAACAGCAACGGTTTGTGTGAATTTGAGCTTAGATCTGAAATACACTGATTTACGAATTGCAAACACATATTTTGAGTAATTTTTGGGAAAATTCGATGATGAATTCTGTTGAAGTGAAAGGAGATAATAGCAAAATCAATCGTCAATTGCTTCCAAAAATCAAATAATAATGCTGGAAGAAAATTTAAAACATGTTACAGAATCAGAATTACTCCTTGATGTGTGTATGCAACCTTATCTAAAACCAAATTAGCCTAAGATGACATGATACTTTGATACCCTGTGTTTAATATGAAATTCTAGTTTGTGTTTAATGGGTTGAATCGAAGAGGACATGTTGTTGGAACAATTTCACTATGTTGATTTGGTGATGTTTTGAAATATGGCAATGAATTTGTAGTTCAAGGAAGAATAAGTTGTCACATCCCCAAACCAGAACGGCGGAAACGTTCGGGGGCGGAGGATGTCATGTACAGTATCACAACAATTGTATAATAGTAATCAAAGCAACAACAACCATTGTATTAATAATATAGAGTTTACATTGTATTCAATTCACATATGATTGACTCCAAAAGTAAATAGCAAAACAAAGACTTGAAGCTACTATGCTCCGTCTCCTCGAAACCTGCGCGCGTACCTGTCTACTAGTTTCTTGAGAATACAAGTGATTTTGAAAGTGTATCAACATTTAAGTTGGTGAGTTCATAATCATTTTGTTTTAGAAAATAAGTTCTTTGTTACTTGAAAATGTTTGTGTGTTCTTTCAAAAAATCCTATATTTTCTTAGTAAAATGAAATGTAGTCTTAGGCCTTAAGACCAAAATATATATGTTTCTTATGCTTAAAGAATAAAATATGACTCTTTGAATTTATATAAGTAATGTAACCCATATTGGTTCCTACTATGGTTCCTCAGTGTGTACTAGTTATATAAAAAACAAATATCGAACGGACAGTTGATTGTGTGATTCTGCCCTAAGCCCACAACCAAACAAGGAACACGAAGTAAGGCAGAGATCACACATTCCACTGTCTCTCGGATATTATTTATATATAACCCTGATGTATAAACTAAGAAATCATAATATCATCAATAATGGTCCTAACCGAAGAGTAAGTAATCGTATTTGTTTCCAGAAAGTTGAGTTGTAAACTGTTTACTTGTAAAATCATGATATTTATCCTGGAAAATCCTATATTTTCCATGAAACTGAATTGTAGTCTTAAACGTTCCAAGACCGAAAAGTACAAGTATAATTGCCATACTTAATTTAATGATACATAGTTTTATTCATAAGTAAAACTAGCTGAAGACGTGTCTACACTGTAGCCAGATGTGATGTTAATACCCTCCTATGATCACTTTGTACATACGAGTTATATAAAATCGAGATCGAACAGACAGTCGAATGAGTGATTGTGCCCTAAGCCCACAACCAAACAAGGAACAGGAAATAAGGCGGAAATCACACATTTCACTGTCTACCGGAGATTAATTTTATATAACTAATGACCTGCACGACGTTCTTCAGGCGTCGGAAAGTTATGACATTTGTCACCCTAAACTTGCTGGTCTAACTGTAGCGAACAGCTGAGGTGCGGGGTTGTTAATCTTGTATAGATCTATACACAAACTCACGCTCTCCCTCCAGGAGACTCTGATTATAATTCAGGATTTTAACGGGTACCATGTTTGGTACAACGAATGAGTGGCTCACAATCCTGTATTAACTAGTTTACATAAAGTGTGTTAAAGTTATCTTTTCCTTGTTACCGTATGTATTATCCTTTTATAGTATTTACAATGTATGAAATAATCATATTTTTTTATATAACTATTCCTTTGACCCAAAAGAGTGAAATAGTGTGAATGTTCCCCAAACTATATCTATTATAGGTTAAAAGTGTATGTTTCGATGAAATGGTAAAACTTTATTATTTTTAACAACTTGAAGAGTTTATAAGTTTGGTAGTAACGCGTTTAGCATTATTGCGTAAAATGTATATAAAGTACGTGAAAACATAATAAACGATTTATATTTTTAAACACAAGATTTCTTGTGTTTTACTTGTATCCCCCCCCCCCCCCCCTAAAACATAGAAAAGCTTGGAAAAATGTGGGGGTATGAACTCACTTTGAGTTGGTTTACGGATTGTTTGGAGTGATGGAGTGAAGATCTCAAGCCTAAACTCTTGGATGAGTTGATGAACTTCTTTGGAAGGAATGTTGTCCTAAGAGTTTTTATCACATATTAATCGTGTAAAATAATATGAATCTACCAAGAAAGTGATATAAAATACTAGATTATTAGGATAACTTACCAAAAACTCTAAGGAAGCTTGAAGAGTTAAGCCTTTAGCAAATCCTTACTCTTGTTCTTGAGAGGAAAATTAGAGAGGAAATGAGGGAAGTTTGAGAATAATAGAAATGGTGGGGGTTTGTAATGGCTTACTGTCGTTGTTAAGGAGGAAAGAAAAGATGGGATGTGTGCTTGGTAATCTGCTGGTTAAAACATTGTTATTTGGTGGGTCTTTGTAGTTTATTGTGAATTCATTGGAAATGGATGAAGCTTCACATCTTAAAGTCAACTTTTCTTGTCTTATCCTCACCTATGACCATAAACACCTTTAAACACTTTAGTATGAAGTTGTTTCCGGCCTGGATGCTTCCTAGAATGGTGTTTTCGGCCATAGTGGGGTCCTTAAGTGTGTTTGCGGCCAAAAGAAAGTGTTTGCTGCCCACTATGACCGAAATCCCACATATACACTCACAAAAGAGTGATTTCGGTCCTAATGGATCTTAATGAATAGATTTCGGTCCCATAATGTTGGGTTTTCGGCCCAAATGGGCTTTATGATGGGTTGGGAGAGAATGATTTCGCCACAAACACTCAATGCAAGGAGGATGACTTGGGAGAGAAGGATTTTTCCACCTTAGGGTTTCATAAGAACATTGGGCGAAAATTCCTTTGTATGGGGTCTATTTATACTTGTGGTTGATAGAGTTTTATATGGAAACCCTAATATGACTGCTTAGGCCTTAAGCAATCCAGGGAACCCTTCTAGGAGGTCCCTTGGACGAATTCCTTATGGAGAATTCGTCCATCCCTTCTACAAGGAGTCCACAGCCCAAATTACAACTATCAGACAATTGCAATATCAGTCCCCAATTATTTAATCAGTCTCTTTTGATCACCAAATTAATTCTAAATTAATTTATGATCAATACTAATTAAATAATATGATTTCCAAATAATATATTAATCTTTTAATATATTAATAAAACCATTTTGAGTACCAATTTATCATTCATATAATAAATCCTACTCTCTCTCTCATCTTGTCATCCTATCAAGTTGCATGAGTGAAGGCAACCCAAAAGGACCATGCTCATAATCAAATCAAGTACAAACCAAAAATAGTTATGGGCTTAGACACCTAATCCAACAATCTCCCACTTGGATAAGTCTAATAACTATTATTGCAAGTACGACTTCAGAATTTGATTAGCAATTGTAGCTCTCAAAAGCCGTTGTCGAACTCTGATCTTATCAGTAACGCGTCCTTTAGATAAGGGATCAAATATTCCTCCATTCTACAAGATATCGTATGGACATGAGACATGGATTATAATCATTCTCTCTGTCCATGTGTTGTTTCCCGATTTCCGATTTATGACGACTGACAACATACTATAATTGAACACATCAACTTAGTCCAAGCTTGGCCAAGCGCTTAAGTGTTATCACTAAATCATCGAGGGGCCCACATATATCGCTTTTATCCCTCTTAGGGTAAAAGGAACGGATAAACTTCGACTCATATGTTTGTAGTATTTACTCATCAAATCACACACAACAATACGTTTTATAACATCGATTTACTGATGCGTTTACGTATTATCAATGCACAACCGACTTGTAAACAACAACTATATGTCTCCGTTTCAAGAATATAAGATATTATCGTCTCACAATCACTCGTGATAAAATCATGAAGTGATTCACGTGAGCGTGGGTTTAATCCAATACTCGAATCTTATTTCATGTGCACTCATGAACACTGCAGTAGACTTTTGCTATGTCTAAACGCTTTAGACAATCTATAGTCAGATTCATGACAGTCTTACCTCATTACCTACTTCCAAAGTATGAGTGATTGTGGATGTTTGAATAACCTAGTTATTCTGGAAGTCAAAACATGCAAAGTGAAACACAAGAATAATCGAATCCAATATGACCTCAAAACTTTTGAGTATAAATAAAACACTTATTATTTAATCACCAAATTGATTACACATTATTCATTGTATAATGTTTCAGATAGTCAACTTAATACTTGAATTATAACATTAGTCATCCCATGCTCCAAGCACGCATACTATGTTTACCTATGGTCCTTAGTTTGTGAAATAGATCAATTGAACACATTTCCAATGACACACATTTCACTTTTCCCAGTCCTTATTACAAGTGTAAAAATACCAAATTCTTCCCACTATTAGAATATGTTAGATTCTAACATTTTATGCAATTACACTTTTTGTAATTTCATAGCACTAAGGTCACAAAGACTTTGCCAATTACATTACAAAGTGCTCTATTTGAGATTGTTACAAGACAACTCCATAGACATGAAGTCTCACATTCAAAGTACATTCCTTTGAACATCTTCTTGCATAAAAGTTTATAATCTACATAGATTCTTAATATCCAACTTCCATTAGGGAAACATTTCCATATTTACCATTTGACAATTCATTCCTAATAGAATCCTATCTATCCATAATAATGTCAATATGGTCCATCCATTACTATACTTCCAACTACCCATAAGCGACCAATCCTTAGCGAACCTTAGATGGTCCTTGACAGTTGTTTAACTACTTTAGTCATATCCGATTCTATACCTTTTTCCCTCTTAATGCCCTAGGTATTTGAAAAATTAGAACACGTGAATATTATAGCATATGCAATCGATCATATACCCGAAGCATATGGGATACGATTCATAATGTCTTACATAAAGACATGATACTTTACCAGTCTTTTGCTATAACATTTCTATATATAGAATTCCCATGTTGAAACATTCCAATATGGTAATCATATATATCCATGAATAAGTCTAATTAATATTTCAATCTAAGCTTTTAGATTCGAAATAAAGTATAAGTGTCATCTCCCTTATCATAGCGAAACAATTTTTCAAACTCTACAACTTCGCAAATCAAAACTTTGTTTCCTAAAATATAGCATTACTACCTTGCAACACTTAATGTAATAATTGTGCTCCCACTAGCATAATAATTAAATTCCAACTAGCATAACACTTATGCTCCCACTAGCTTCGACACGTACTCAGAAATCAGCTGGACTTCTAGAAATCAATACTTAATTACTTTCTTACCAAAGTTCAGATTCCTGATACGAAATGCTTCGATAAGCCTTTATCTAAGCCCATAAACATTTTATTATAAAGCTCATATGTGTTTCTAAACTATTTCTGAACTTACATCAGTATGTCCCGAATGTTCAGACTAATTGTCATTTCTCACAATTCGAATTATGAAGAGGGATGTCGTAATCATAATCGAATTTGAGAATGCAATTTACACAACTGATATCTCATTAAAATCTACTTAGTCAAAGCGTTTCCTCACAATCATTTTCATGAAGTGGAGAGAAACCTTACCACTTAGATTTTATAGTGTACGTGCTCCTATCCATGTGAATCTGTCATTTCCAACCATTATCACAAGACAAGGTCTATGACAAATTCAAATTCATATGGACTGAACCTATTCAATCTTAATTTCTTGCCACTTGGCAGCACAAGGGACTACCATGTCTTCCAAGTTGTTGGACAGCTCACCCATACTGATCAATGAACTTTCACTAATCAAGGTGCTTTGCCTCATGCAATCAAATAAGAACTCATAGAACTCACATGCATAGTCAACTGGAATGAGCAACGAAATAAGAATGTGTCAACACGATAGGTTACAAACCTCAAGTCGTGTGCTAGTGATAAACAATAGGTTTATTCTTAAAACTTTTCAAGATCTTTAAGACTCCTACTGACCTCATGACATATGAGATTCTCTTATCAGGAAACATTACTTGACAAACAAATATTCAAGAGTTTTAGTGCGGGTTCTTATCAAGACAAACACTTCACACAATTGGTCTTAGTTGGTCTTTGTCTTATCCAAGACATCACAACTTACCAATTTCAAATGTGCAAGAGTAAGAAACATTTCTACTCTACAGTTTATGAGTGTTATAAACCTACTAAAGATGTGTCACTCAAGGCATAATCTTGGAGTACGACTCTAAGACTTGATTTTGGAACGAAGTATGATTCACCTTTTGATTTAACCATTTCAACAATTTCCCGATACCTCTTCTTGGTCATATAAATGCACCAAGGTGTCCTTAGAGGATCAATTGTGACACGGTTTCATAATCACTAAGACGATCATAAAACACGATACTTAAGTACTCTCATTTCTTTTCAGATTGGAGAAACTTTTATCTTTCTGCCTAAATGATTCTTCTTATTTGTTCTGCCATACATTGAAACTTTTCAAATGATTCAGAATTACACTTAATCTTGTAAGTATAACCATGTTTACTAAACTTTTAGTAAATCATGACGAATAGTCTTATCGTTCTTTGTGGTGGACCTGACCAGTGCACAACAATGTGTACTAGATCTTCCAGTTCTTCATTTGACTCACATCTATATGTGAACAAGGAATCAGTCTTAATTTCCCAAAGATGAAGGATCTCATTCATCACACAATACAAGTCGTATGATTCCAAGTTTCTGATGGGTTTTGGGTAAAACAAATAAACTAGAAAAAAATTCCTAAGTTCACATGCAACCTACTTTGTATCTATGTTTTAACTATTGAACATACAACTTTGAATTGCAAAATAAGAACCCTAGAGGAGAGAGGCTAATTTCGAAATTAACAAACTAGGGTTTAGGGTTTACATACCTTTCAATTGTTATAGCAAACAATTGATATTCCCTTGATCTTGATCTTGATCTTCTTGGAAGCTTTAGCACCACAAGTGTAATGCCTCTAATGGAATCACACCCAATGACTAGCAAGAAGGAAAGTAGAAGAAGAGAGAGGGGAGGGAGTATGCAATTTCGGCCAAGGTATTCTTCCAAAGAATGAGTACCCTAAAATGTGAGCCAGGAGGCTCCTTAAATAGTTGAGGGAACTAGGGTTTAGGGAAAACCCTAGTTATCCTTTGCTTAGGGCCTAAGCAAGACCCAAGGCCTTATCTTGGACCCCTTGGACGAATTCTCTAGGGTTTCCCCTAGGGTTTTCGTCCACCCCCTTCCAAGGGAGTTCTGGATCTTTCCATTCAACTATCAGTTAATTGCAAACTAGTCCCTGCACTTTATAATTAATTCTTTTAACCCCAAAATCAATTCTGATTAATTTCTGGCTAACAATTAATTAAACATAATGATTTCTAATTAATATATTAATCCATTAACATATTAATAAATCATTTATATATATATTAATTTATTAATCTTATAAATTAATATCTCTCCTTTCATAATTTCCTTGTCTAGTTGCTAGGTTGAGGGCAACCCAAAAGGACTGTGCTGCTATCAATTCAAGTACATACCAATTATAGTTATGGGCTTAGACACCTAATCCAACAGTCTCCCACTTGGATAAGTCTGTAACTATAATTGCTAGTATGCCTTCTAAATTTGACCAGCAAATTGTAGCTTCCAAAAAGCTGCTGCCGAACTCTGACCCAGTCAGTTACGTGTCCTAAGATAAGTGATCATATAACCCTTCGTTCTGCTTGATATCCCCAGACAAAAGACATGGAATGTAATCAATCTCTTTGTCCAGAATCTATGTTTCCCGATTCCTGATTTGTGATGATGTAGGACTTCTAATCGAACACATCAATTTAGTCCTGGCTGGGCCCAGCACATAAGTCAACACCAAATCATCGAGGGCCCACAGATATCGCTTTTCCTGTTAGGGCAAAAGGAAAGAATAAACGTTGACTCATATGCTTGTATCTTTTACTCATCAAATTATGCATGACAATACGTTTTATAACACCAAGTTACTGATGCGTTTTCGTATCACCAATGCACAACCGACTTGTAAATTACAACTCATATATCTTCGTTTCAAGATTATAAGATATTATCGTCTCAGTATTACTCGTGATGAATTCCATGAAGTAATACTCTGAGCGAGGGTTTATCCAATACTCAAATCTCAATTTCTGAGTACTCATGAACGTTGCAGCAATTCTATTGCCATGTCTATCCTTAGACAATCTGCAATCCAGTTCATGACAGTCTTAATTCACTACTTACTTCCAAAAGTACGAGCGACTGTGGAGTTTGAATAATCTTATTATTCAGGAAGTAAAACATGCAAAATATGAAACACAATAATAAACAATTGACAGAAGGCAGTAACCAAACTTATAAACAATACTTTATTATTTAATCACCAAAAGTCAATTACATTTACTTTGTTACAAGTTTCAAAAACTAATCTAACTACTAAAACTAATATCATCTTTCAGTCATATGCTCCGAGCATGCTGAATATGCTTAGCCCTACTCAGACCCTTTGTGAGGGGATCTGCTGGGTTATCTTCAGATGACACCCTCTTTACTATAAGATGGCCTTCTTCAACTCTATGTCTGATGAAATGGTACTTTCTGTCGATATGTCTGGTCTTACCATGATCTCTCGGTTCCTTTGTCAAGGCAACCGCTCCTTCATTATCGCAGAACAGTTCCATAGGCTCCTGGATGGTTGGAACAACTCCGAGATCCCCGATGAAGTTCCTCAACCAAGCTGCTTCTTTCGACGCTTCACTTGCTGCTATGTACTCTGATTCACAAGTAGAATCAGCCACCGTATTTTGCTTGGAACTCTTCCAAGTAACTGCTCCTCCATTCAGTAAAAATACCCAGCCCGACTGAGAACGGAAGTTATCTCTATCCGTCTGAAAGCTGGCATCACTGTAACCATCTACTCTCAAAGTATCACTGCCACCAAGCATAAGAACCCAGTCCTTTGTCCTTCGCAAATACTTGAGTATATTCTTAACTGCTATCCAATGAGCTCTACCTGGGTTTCCCTGATAGCGACTGACCATGCTCAAAGCAAATGCCACATCAGGACGAGTACATGTCATAGCGTACATGATCGATCCGACAGCGGAAGCATAAGGTACACGACTCATGTCATCTATTTCAACATTTGTACTCGGGCATTGAGTCTTACTCAATTTGGTATTGCTCTGGATAGGTAGCTCTCCCTTCTTGGAATTTTCCATACTGAACCTCTTTAGTACCTTATCCAAGTATGTGCTCTGACTAAGTCCAATTAGTCTCTTCTTTCTATCTCTCAATATTCTAATCCCAAGAATATAGTCAGCTTCTCCAAGGTCTTTCATGGCAAAACACTTTCCAAGCCAAGACTTAACTTCTTTCAAGGTTGGAACGTCGTTACCAATGAGTAATATGTCATCGACATATAACACCAGAAAAGTTACTATACTCCCACTAGCCTTGATATACACACAAAACTCATCTTCACTTCTAGAGAAACCAAACTCTTTGACTTTCTCATGGAAGCAAAGATTCCAACTGCGAGATGCTTGTTTCAATCCATAAATGGATTTCTCAAGCTTGCACACTCTATTGGGGAACTTTGCATCAACAAAACCCTCTGGCTGACTCATGTAAACATCTTCAGCCAACTTCCCATTAAGGAAAGCAGTTTTGACATCCATCTGCCAGATTTCATAATCATGAAAGGCAGCTATGGCGAGCAATATCCTAATAGATTTAATCTTAGCTACTGGTGAGAATGTCTCATCATAGTCAACCCCTGGGGTTTGAGTGAAACCTTTTGCAACCAATCGAGCTTTGAATATGTGCACATTCCCATCCATGTCTGTCTTCTTCTTGAAGATCCATTTGCACCCAACTGTCTTGCGACCTGGTGCACTATCAACCAAATTCCAAACTTGGTTGTCATACATGGACTTAATCTCGCTGTCCATTGCCTCTTTCCACTTGGAAGCCTCTGGGCCTGCCATTGCTTCCTTATAAGTGACTGGTTCATCTAAGTTTACCAGTGTTCTGTCACTTATGAAAGTAATATGAAAACCATACAACTCAGGTGGCACACTCACCCTAGTGGATCTTCTAAGAGGTAATGAGTTATCAATTGGTTCAACAGGAACTGTTTCCTCTGGTTGAGTACTAGTGTCATCTAAGGTTCCTTCATTGGCTGACTCTTGAATTTCTTCAAGGTTAATAGTGCTCCCACTGTCCTCTTTGAATATGAGCTCTCTTTCAAGAAAGACTCCTCTTCGTGCTACAAAGACCACGTTCTCACTAGGCCTATAGAACAAATATCCAAAAGACTGCTTTGGGTAACCAATGAAAACACATTTCTCACTTCTAGCTGCTAGCTTGTCGTGAGTCTCTCGTCTTACTCACAACCCCAGACTTTAATATGTGCTAACGAGGGAACTTTCCCTGTCCACATTTCGTGAGGTGTTTTGGCAACCTTCTTTGTAGGGACAAGATTGAGGATGTGGGCGGCTGTCTCTAAGGCATACCCCCAGAAGTGAATGGGAAGCGAAGCCCGACTCATCATAGAACGAACCATGTCTAACAAGGTTCGATTGCGCCTCTCAGCTACACCATTTAACTGTGGTGTCCTAGGAGGAGTCAATTGTGAGACTGTCCCACGTTCTTTCAGATAGTCGTTAAACTCGATACTAAGATACTCCCCGCCTCTATCGGATCTAAGTATCTTTATCTTTCTGCCCAATTGATTTTCGACTTCATGCTTAAACTCTTTGAACTTTTCAAAAGTTTCTGACTTATGCTTGATCAAGTAGATATATCCATATCTGCTATATGTTGGGTTTTGAGCATTCTAACACTTCCTAAGTGTACATGCAACCCTATTAAACCTTGGATCTATGTTTGTCTAAGATACATGCAAAATATTATTTTCCAAGGTTTATAACCTATCTAGCATGGCATGGGGTACTTTTAACCATAAAAGAACTAGATGAATTACATACCTTTTGTTGATTGTTGATTCCTTGGAGTTTGAGAGCCAAGCACCAATAATGTGAATGCCTCAAATGGAAATCACAAATCACCACAAACTTGGAAAATGTATGAGAGAGTATACTAACTCTTGATTTTGGCCACCACACTTACACACACACTTAGGGGGTGTTTTTCATGCAACATAAGCTTATTTATATAGTGTGCATGGTTAGGGTGAAACCCTAATAACCCATGTCTTTTCCTCTTCCAAGGATCCATGGGTTAAAAGCTCCATGGATCATCCATGGAATTCCATATAAGCTTAGCCCCTTAACAAATGAGCATTAGCCCACACCATATAAATACAATAGCCCATGATTTAATTAGTCTTCCTTTTAATCACTAAATCAATTCATAATTAATTCAAGATTAAAACTAATTAAATAACATGACTTTATATTAATATATTATAACTTATAATATATTAATAAATTGTAAGTATACAATTCTCATAAAATTATCCATAAACAGTTTGGGTGAAGTGCAACCCAAATGGACCATGCCGGGTCGGGTCAAGTATATACCAAATAAGTTATGGACTTAGACACCTTATCCAACACTATAATCGTCAGTGAAAGTCACATAGAATCGATTAGCATCTCTTGTAGTTGATCTGAAGGACCCACACACATCCGTGTGTATGAGATCCAACAGACCTTCACCTCTTTCACAAGACCTTGTGAATGGTGATTTTGTCATCTTTCCCAAAAGACAAGATTCACACATATCATCTGACTTTAGGTCAAATGATTCCAACACTCCATCCTTTTGGAGTTGGGCTATGCGTTTCTTGTTAATGTGTCCAAGACGACAATGCCACAAGCATGCCTTGTCTACACTATTAGACAAGTCAATATTAAGTACACTATTTCCTAGGCTATCAACACAAGTCACTGTTTCATACACACCATTACAAGGCAAAGCTTCAAACATAAAAACACCATTCTTATAAACAGAAATTGAACCATTCAAATCATTAAAAGAATATGTAAAACCTTGTCTGAACAATGCATGAAATGAAATAATGTTTCTCGTCATCTCAGACGAATAGCAACAATTTATTAAATCTAATCTAACATCATTACTAAGCAGAAGCTGATAAACTCCGATCTTGGTTACTGGTGAAGACTTTCTGTTTCCCATGATCAGGTTTATCCTTCCTCGCTCTATCTCCTCACTTTCCTTTAGACCCTGCAAATCAGAACAGATATGAAAACCACATCCTGTATCAAGGACCCATGAACGAGAAGATAATGAGTTATTAGCAGAAATAATGTAAATACCTGCCGAAGATGGCTTCACTTTGCCATCCTTGATATCTTGTAGATATTGTGGGCAAGATCTCTTCCAATGCCCCTTTTGGTTGCAGTAAAAGCAAACTGCCTCTTTTGGATCAGAAACATGGGGAGTGGAACCATTGGGCTTAGCCTTTGGGCCATTACTAGATGACCCAGCTTGAGCCTTGCTCTTCCAGTTTTGCTTGGGAGGACCTTTCCTCTTTTCCCCTTTCCCTGTCCAATAGCCAAAACAGGGGCACTCGTAGGTGTGGAGGGTATACTTTTACCCTTCATCCCTGCCTCAGCTGTCTGCAACAAGTTGTGCAATTGGGCCAAGGTCTGCTCAGTATTGTTCAAATGGTAAGTTAGAATAAACTGACCATAACATTCAGGAAGTGAGTTCAAGACCATGTCAATGGCCAATTCCTCATCAAAGTGAATATTGAGCTTGACCAAACGCTCTATGTAGCGTTGCATTCTTTGCACATGTGACACAACCGACTCCCCATCTTTCATCTTGCAAGCCATGAGTGACTTGACTACTTCGAACTTTTCTTGACGAGCTCGCTTATGGTACTTTTCCATAAGGTCCTTGTTCATCTCGAAAGGCCAGTAGTCCTCATAGTACCTCTGCAGTTCTGGGGACATAGTTGCCACCATGATGCATGCCACTTTGGTAGCATCATCGTAATGTTTCTTGTAGGCAGCAAGATATTCAGGAGTAGCTTCATTCTCATCAAGCTCTTTGAGCTCCTTTTCAAGAACATATTCTTTGTTCTCGAAACGAAGAGCCATCTTGATGTTGCGCATCCAATCGTTATAGTTTGAGCCATCCATAACGACTTTGGAGCATATATTGAGCAAAGAGAAGTTTTGGTTGGAGGAGGACGAAGCAGAAGTGTTTCCAGGAGTAGACATCTGAAAAGAAAGAAAGTTTTAGTTAGATTTCAAGATACCTTAATAGAATAACCCAAAGATATAATATCAAGGTTAGGATCCAACTATGAAGATTCACAACTTAGAAATGGGATGCCGAGATCCAAGTGCAAATTTCATAAAGGTAGGTGAATGACGATTCACCAATTCCACCATTAGACGAAACAAACGAAGTGAAATTCCTAATTCTTTTGAGATACATTGAAACTATTCAATGACATGTTTTAATCTCAGATTATGCTCTTCTATTTGTGACTGGGATGCCGAGGATCACAAACAAGATGTGAATAACCATGCAAATGTGCTTGGTAACCTCATTGTCTTTATCATTAACTATTGATGTGCTGGTAAACCACACACGCTCCATCAAAATGACAATTATGAGATACTCATTACTACTCTTTATTAGTGCCTTTTAGTGTGCTGGTTAACCACACACGCTCCACTAACGACCAATAAAGCATAATGTGTAATTTCATGGATTAACATACTTTTCACATTTTTCCTAAAGTAACTAGAGTTGGGATTTTGAAAATAATGTTCTAGTACTTTCTTTAATATCATTATACTTTTAATGAGAAGTAGTTGTCCTATCAAATCCGTTCTGCTAACGACCCTCCACTAATCAAGGAAGCGGTGGGTGAGAGTGGACACCCATTCAACTACCATTTTATAGGCAGTTTCCTTATACCCCCCTTATAGATTAGCTTCGTGAATGAGGCATACTAGCGATTTGACTGACCATATTCTTATACATATATAATATTAAACTTTTAATTATAATATATATAAGGTGTGTTTTAAAACATTTTAAAACTTCAAGGGTTTATAAATTTCGAAATTTAAGCTATTAAATTTAAATTTAAATAAACCAATTAACTAGATTTAATATTTATCTTTTAATTAACTATTAATCAAATTATTAAATCTTGTAAGGATTATCTAATTAAATTAATCCATTAATTTAATCCTAATCCTTATCCCTCTAAATTTCGAAAAATAGGGTAAGGATAATTATCCAATTAATCTAATTAAGTAACAATTATCCAAAACAAGAAACCCTAGTAATCCTCTAGCATATTTCGAAATTCACAAGGGAGTAGGCTAGGGTTTTCAAAACCCTAACCCTAATTTTGATTAGGGTTCTTTGGAGGCTAGGGTTTTCGAAAAAACCTTTGATCCAAAACCCTTGAAATCGCAAATTATGGCCTTTAGGGTTTAATAGCTATAAACCCTAATTTGCAATTCAACAATTGTAGCAATTCAATTTAAGACAACAATGGCTCTGATACCACTGATGGGTTTTGCGTAAAACAAATAAACTAGAAAACAATTCCTAAGTTCACATGCAACCTACTTTGGATCTATGTTTTAACTATTGAACATACAACTTTGAATTGCAAAATAAGAACCCTAGAGGAGAGAGGCTAATTTCGAAATTAACAAACTAGGGTTTAGGGTTTACATACCTTTCAATTGTTATAGCAAACAATTGATATTCCCTTGATCTTGATCTTGATCTTCTTGGAAGCTTTAGCACCACAAGTGTAATGCCTCTAATGGAATCACACCCAATGACTAGCAAGAAGGAAAGTAGAAGAAGAGAAAGGGGATGGAGTATGCAATTTCGGCCAAGGTATTCTTCCAAAGAATGAGTACCCTAAAATGTGAGCCAGGAGGCTCCTTAAATAGTTGAGGGAACTAGGGTTTAGGGAAAACCCTAGTTATCCTTTGCTTAGGACCTAAGCAAGACCCAAGGCCTTATCTTGGACCCCTTGGACGTATTCTCTAGGGTTTCCCCTAGGGTTTTCGTCCACCCCCTTCCAAGGGAGTTCTGGATCCTTCCATTCAACTATCAGTTAATTGCAAACTAGTCCCTGCACTTTATAATTAATTCTTTTAACCCCAAAATCAATTCTGATTAATTTCTGGCTAACAATTAATTAAACATAATGATTTATAATTAATATATTAGTCCATTAACATATTAATAAATCATTTATATATATATTAATTTATTAATCTTATAAATTAATATCTCTCCTTTCATAATTTCCTTGTCTAGTTGCTAGGTTGAGGGCAACCCAAAAGGACTGTGCTGCTATCAATTCAAGTACATACCAATTATAGTTATGGGCTTAGACACCTAATCCAACAGTTTCTGCCCAATTGAAACTTGGGTGATGAGAATCATTCCTTATTTGGTAAATTTTGACACTACCACAAATAACATAACTAAGAATCACATCATTTTCAATATTGCTAACAATAGGAACATACAAACATCGATTTTCACAAATGTCATTGTAAGGAAATACAAAATAAGATAAATCAAAAAAATTTCTTTATTCATAAAAGTGCGGAAAAACTTGTCTTTACAATGCAATTACAAATGAAAACTATGTCACTAAATATTCCTAAGCAATCTATCATAACTCCTAAGTAGCAGCTCAAAAATCCGATCATCGAACCATGCGATTGAAATCCATTTCTTTGCGATCAGATTCAACCTACTTCTTTCTTTAAGTTTCCTTTCTTTTCTTCGATCCTACAAAACATCAAAATGCAATCTTATCACATCATGTATTAAGAATCTAAAAATAGGAACTCACTAGAGTTACATAGTGGATTTACCTGAAGCATAGTCATACATCTTGACTCTCCCATCCTTGCGATCTTTTAGGTAAGTATGGCAGCTTCACAGCCAATGCCCCTTCTCTTGGCAGTAGAAGCAAACTGACTCTTTTGGAATAGCACATGGGACAATCTCAGATTCAGCCTTTCTCTTTACCATCCGGCCAAACGGTTTGACCTTGGCCAAACCCTTTCCATTGGGAAGAGAAAACTTTTCTGTACTTCCAATGTTGCCATTATCAATGTCCACGAAAGTTTGGGAGGTTGATCTACCAGTCAAAGTTGCTTTACCAATGTGCCAAATAATTGTTGATTCAGCAGCAATAAGCAAATAGGCAAGATCAATGAGGGTCACGTCGTAGTCCATAATATAGTAATCTTTAATGAACTCACTATACGATTCGAGAAGTGATTGAAGAACCAAGTCAACAGCCATCTTCCTTGAGACATCGACACCCAATATTCCCAACCTGAAAATATGTAACTATCTCCAATACGTGATCACATATAGACTTTCCGTCTTCGTGTTTGCTTGCCAATAGGGCTTGTTTCAACTTTTCAAGTCGACGAACACGTGGGTCAGGGAGAAGTATTGGAGGAGGTGGAGGAAGTGAAGAACGATTTATGTTTCCATGATCCAATCGTGGAACATCATCTTAATGTGGAAAGCTTTTTCCAAAGGATTCAGGAAGACCATAGTTTTTAGAATTTGACATCTACAAAAGGGAGAATTTCAAGTTAGTTGATCAAATCCTTAATATATCACCCAAATGAAATATCAAGGCTAGGACCCAACACAATTGCAAACTATTTGTTGGTAGGTAAATGACGATTTACCAATTCCACCACTAAAAACGAAAAAGAATATTAAGTTTTAAATGAATTGAAACTCCTAGATCTTTTGAGATTCATTTAACTTTTCAATAGCATGTTTAATCTCGATTATGCCATTCAAGTTTGTGACTGGGATACCGATGATCACAAACAAGGTGTGAATAACCATGCAAATTAGCTTGGTACTCCCGAAGACGTTTATCACCTAATCAATATGCCAATTAACCACACACGCTCCATTGATCTATGGTAATCTGCGAGCTACCCATTGTCATCCTTCATTAGTCCCATATTAGTGTGCCGGTTAACCACACACGCTCCACTAACGACCAATAAGGTGCAATGTGCAATTTCATGGGTTAGCATCAAATTCACATTTTTCCTAAAGTAACTAAGATTTGGGAATTTATAAAAGCATTTAGTTACTTCGTATTTCATTATACTTATAATGGAAGTTTGTGTCCTATCCTACCCGTTCATAAAAGGACCCTCCACTACTCAAGGGTGCGGTGGGTAAGAGTGGATACCCAATGACGTTCATTTTACAGGCCGCTTCCTTAAACACCCTTTATAGACTAGCTTCGTGAATGAGGCTTACTAAAAAGAATATTAAGTTTTAAATGAACTGAAACTCCTAGATCTTTTGAGTTCATTGAACTTTTCAATGGCATGTTGAATCTCGATTATGCCCTTCAAGTTTGTGACTGGGATACCGAGGATCACAAACAAGGTGTGAATAACTATGCAAATTAGTTTGGTACTCCCGAAGACGTTTATCACCTAATCAATATGTCGGTTAACCACACACACTCCATTGATCTATGCTAATCTACGAGCTACTCATTGCCATCCTTCATTAGTCCCATATTAGTGTGCCGGTTAACCACACACGCTCCACTAACGACCAATAAGGTGCAATGTGCAATTTCATGGGTTAGCATCAAATTCACATTTTTCCTAAAGTAACTAAGATTTGGGAATTTATAAAAGCATTTAGTTACTTCGTATTTTATTATACTTATAATGGAAGTTTGTGTCCTATCCTACCCATTCGGCTAACGACCATCCACTAGTCAAGGGTGCGGTGGGTAAGAGTGGATACTCAATGGCGGTCATTTTACAGGCCGCTTCCTTAAACACCCTTTATAGACCAGCTTCGTGACTGAGGCCTACTAACGATAAGACAGACTTTTTATTTATACATATATAATATATTAGACTTTTAATTTTGTATAGTATAAGAGTGTATTTTATACATTTAAAATACTAAGGTTTAATCTTTTAATAAATTAGACTTTTAATTTAATTAAACTTAAACCTATCTATGGACTTATTAATTGTCCTTTAACTAAAATCTATGAGGTGTATTTTAAACTATTAAAATATTAGGGTTTAGAATTTAAATATTTCCAAATTAAAAATTTTAATTAAATTTTAAATTCTAAAACTTGAGGGCAAATTTTGAAACTTGTCAAAACCTTTTGGAAAATTTCATGTATGCCCTTAATAAACATTAAAATATCATATTTACCCGATCTAAATCCTAAATATCATATTTATCCTTAATAAACTTTTTAAATATCAAATATGCCCAAATTCATTTTTATAATATTTTATACTTATTATAATTACTAAAAAATTCAATTGACCATATCACCCTTTCCAAATTATTTGGATCCTTTTGGATCTTATCTTATCAGAAATATATGCTACGTCTGCTATCTCATCCCCTGAAGCATATCTGTTGGCCATCTCTCATCTTCCACCGAGTGCCAAGTTTGTTCTGGCTTAATTACAAGAAGTTAAAGTGACAAAAAATAAGATCACTTAAGAATTAAGATGAGTTAAGTCTTGAGAAGGATCATAAGATAACACCCCAAAATTAAGAAGATCCTGATTTGATTGAAAAATTCAAAATGGGAGGATTAAGTGGATGTTTTTTTTTTGAATTTTGGTGGAGGATAAAAGACACAAACAAACAATAGGGCACATCTGTTCTTCTTCAAAATCCTCTGTTCCCACACATGCTACTCAGATCAAGAGGGAGAGACCGATACACACTTAACACAACAGACCAACATCCCATATTCATCAAAACTTTTTGGTAACTATCGATTTTAAGTCTTAATGAGGGCATACAAAAAAAGTTAACCCTCTGTTCTGGAATCCTTTCTTTTTTCCTTGCAATTTGAATCGAAGGGATGGGCATGGGAACACATACAGACCTACGAATAAATGTTTATCATCAAGTTTTTTCTGATCACCTGGATAGAAGGTTGGGGCATCCATCGGTGCAAGGGGTGGGTCTCTCGATCTTGCTGGAGTGTTTGGGTGGTGGCTGTGATTTACAGATTAAAAACACATACATGATCTTAGATTAGAAAAGGGGATGTGATTTACACAGAAAAAAACAAACAAACCTGGTCTTGGATTAGAAAAGAGGAAGGGACTGTAATTTTTTTTGGTGGCTGCAATTTGAACAACAATTAAACACATTTGTTCTTGAGACCTAGAAGAATGGAATGAGGGTAAGAGGAGACAATAACAAAAGTAGGGACAATATGGTAAATTTTATTGTTTTTGCATAATTATAATAATTTAAAATGTAAAGAATAATTACAAAATATTATAAAAATATTTATAAAATATAAAAAATCTATTAAAAATAATATTTGGGTAAATATAATATTTAAAAAATTTATAAAGGATAAATACGATATTTAGAAATTAAGCCGGACAAATACGATATTTTCATGTTTAACAAGGGTATATAAAATCAAATTTAAAATAATTCAATTAATCATATAATTTTATCTTTATCAAAATTTTGACCTAATCTATTTTATATGGTAGGATAATTCAAATCAAATTCTACAAATAATTAATTTATCATATAACTAAGTAATTATCTTAAAATTGACAATTATTTTTCAATTAGATGAGGATAATCAATACCATATCATAAAATTCAAATTTTAACAGTTAAAACAACTTATGGTAATTATCCTAGTCTAATTTTAGGCAAAAATCCGAAAAATCTTCCATCAGGACTGAGTTCACGTCGTGAGCATTATGCTCACGTCGTGAGGACCCATCACCTCGTGGTGACTTTTACCACCTCATGGTGATCAGGCAGAAAGCAAAAACGAAAATTTTCTAGCTTTGAACAATTCACATTAGCATCACATATAACAAAAAAACGACCTAGGCTTTGATACCACTGATGGGTTTTGAGCATTACAACATTCTTATGGTGTACATGCAACCCTGATGTTTTAGAGCTAGGTTTTTCTCAAGTTATACATGCAAATAATCATCCAAATCATAAACCCTAATACTAGCATACCAATTTCGAAATTCATATGTAAAATAGGGTTTGGAACATTACCTCACTTGTTATGTAGCAATAACAAGAACCCCTTGACCTTTGAAAGCTTAGTGCCCCAAACGTTGCACCTCTAATAGAGTCACAAACACTCAATGCAAGGAGGATGACTTGGGAGAGAAGGATTTCGCCACCTTAGGGTTTCATAAGAACATTGGGCGAAAATCCCTTTGTATGGGGTCTATTTATACTTATGGTTGATAGGGTTTTAGATGGAAACCCTAATATGACTGATTAGGCCTTACGCAATCCAAGGAACCCTTCTAGATGGCCCCTTGGACGAATTCCTTATGGGCTTCCCATAGAATTCGTCCATCCCTTCTACAAGGAGTCCACAACCCAAATTACAACTATATCAGTCCCCAATTATTTAATCAGTCTCTTTTGATCACCAAATTAATTCTAAATTAATTTTTGATCAATACTAATTAAATAATATGATTTCCAAATAATATATTAATCTTGCAATATATTAATAAAACCATTTTGAGTACCAATTTATCATTCATATAATAAATCCTACTCTTTCTCCTCTTGTCATCCTATCAAGTTGCATGAGTGAAGGCAACCCAAAAGGACCATGCTCATAATCAAATCAAGTACATACCAAAAGTAATTATGGGCTTAGACACCTAATCCAACACTTTAGACATTGTGGTCTTAGGGTGTTCTAGGTGATGGGTTTTACACAAAAGAACTTCCTATGTGCTCATGCAAACCCTAATGCTTGGATCTAGGTTTCTCTATTGTACATGCAAATCATCCAAGACTCAAGAACCCTAATCTAGCATATGCATTTCGAAATTATCACATAAGAGCAGATCTAGATGATTACCTCTTCTTCAATGGCATGAATCTTCTTGTCTTTGGAGCTTAGAGTCACAAGTGTCACTCCTCTAATGGCTTACAAACACCACAAGCAAGAGAATGACTTATGAGAGGGAGGAGGAGCACCAAAAACGACCTAGGGTTCTTCCAAGAGAGTTCACCACGTTTTTGGGGCCTTAGGGGTCCTTATATAGTTAGGCCATTAGGGTTTTCAACTAGGAAACCCTAATCTGACTGCTTAGGCCCTAAGCAGCCCATTGACTCCCTTTAGAACACCCCTTGGACAAATTCCTTATGGGCTTCCCATAGAATTCGTCCAACCTATGTTCCAAGGTGATCCATAGCCCAATTGCAATTATCTTATCATTACAATTCCAGTCCCCTAAGTTTAATTAATGTCATTTAGTCACAAAACTAACAATCAATTAATTCTTGACTAATATTAATCAAACAATATGATTTCTCCTTTAATATATTGTTCATATAATATATTAATAAATCATAATTAATCCTCTTTCTCCATAAATCATCCTATCAAGTTGCTTTGGTGAAGGCAACCCAAAAGGACCATGCACAACCGGGTCAAGTACATACCAAATATAGTTACGGGCTTAGACACTAATCCAACACTAGGGTGAGTGGGATACTAGGCTAAATACTATAAAGTATGTTCTAAATTCATGGTTTCTATTCCGACCATGTGACTAGTCTTGCTTTGTTAAAACTTATTTACTTTCAAGGGCTTGTTATAAATATGATTTCTAGTATATATATATATATATATATATATATATATATATATATATATATACATATATGTGTATGTGTGTGTGTGTATGTGTGTGTGTGAACTTATATACCTATCCATACCACTAATGTCCTTATGGCTTTCAAGAGTTTATTTGTAACAAGGTTATATTGTGAATTCACTTGCACATGGTTACAATCTAGACCTTGCTTGATCTTTTGGGTTGTCACATCATCCCCCTGTTAGAGGGAATTTCGTCCCGAAATTTGTATCTTGAACGGGTTCTTGGTAACCCTAGGGAAAAGTTATGGGTATTTCCGTTTCATCTGATCCTCGTGTTCCCAGTGAAATTTTGAGTCCTCGCTTGGCATTCCAGCGGGCTTTCTCTATTGGTAATTAACTTTGTTTCGTTCCTTTGCTTTCCTCGTCCATGATCCTCACATGTTTCCCTTTTGGGTGTAGGTTCTTGTTTACCTTGATCTCGTCGACTGGGACTATAAGAGTTTCGGCAAGCAAACACTTCTTAGGGTTGGATATGTGGAATGGGGAATGTATGATGTTGAGTTCCTCTGGCAACATAAGTTTTTGAACCAACGGGCCGATCCTGGCAAGGATCTCGAATGGTCTAATCAAGTTTGTGTACCTGTTTGCCCTATAGGTAGTGTCTCTAAACTCGGTGCTTGAACTTGACTTGCTGTATTAGTGACATTCCTAAAAGGTCTACTGGAAATACTTTGGGAAGGTTTCCTAAGGTATGGTACCCCTCGTATGGTTACTTCTGAGTTTGGAAGCGAGAGGTGATTCGGAGGTTCGTTTTGGATTTATCAGTATCGATGGAAAAAGGTTTCGCTAGTTGGTCGGTTAAGGAAAAGGGTCTTTTCATAGCATATAAAATTGGTATGGAGAGGATCAAGTCAATCCATGTCGAATGAGGACGTCGGAACTTCTTATAGTAATAGGTGTTAAGCCGATTAGGAAAAAGTGTTTGTTAGAGCGATAGTGCATTCTATGTGTATGTTTTCGGTGCTTTCGGTTTTATCCTTATTGTTACTACTACGAACATTTTGTACCACGTTTAGCGAGTACTAGCAGTATGAGTGCTCCGATTATTAGTGACAAATTTTCATAATATGATCTCTACCAGGTCCCTCTATAATCTCTTGGTGTATACAAGTCATGTATAATTAAGATTGATAAGACCGTCGACTGAGTGACTCTGCCCTAAATCCACAACCAGACAAGGAACAGAAAATAAGGTGAAATCACGCACTCTAAGCTTTTAAAATCTCAATTATATATGACACTAATGAATACACTAAGCCACCATAGCTCAGCTGCAAGGACCCTTAGTTTTTATATGAATGATGTGTTTTGTTCAGACGAGAGAGTAAGTTATAACTATTTATTAAAAATTTAATCTTTAAATATTTTTATTGGGAAAACGTACCGCTATTCACAGGTGATTCCGGGAGGGTCTCTGCAAGGATTGGTTACGGTATTCTTGGAAAGGCTGGGGTTATGCTCGTAGTTGTGGTCGTGTTGCTCAAGTTGTCTGGCGTGTAAGGGATGATAAGAAACGATTTCGAGGACGAAATCATATTTAAGTGGGGAGAGTTGTAACATCCCGTTTAAAATAGAATAATTAATGATAAACGGAACCCCAAGAAATAATTTTATTATTATTTTATGTATTTATTGTCTAAAATCAAATAATAATTAGTGGGGTGTTGGTCTCGGGGTGCCAAATGATTCACTTTTTATTTCCGAAGGTTAAAGAGTAAATATCGGACTTATTTTGAGAAGGATTCTTAAAGCCAGGGTAGAAATGGTAATTTATGGATCTTAATTGAGAATAATTTGTAGAGGAGGGGTTGTTTTGTAATTGTTGGACTTATATTGAAAAGAATTATGGGAGCAAGGGTTTATTGGGTAAATTAAGGATTTGTTTTGAAAGAAAAGGGAGGAGGAGGGACCATTTCTGTCAATATGGATCAAAGTTTGTATGGAACGGGTATATAATTGTTCCATTGCCCATAAACCCTAACCCTAGCAAGTGCAGCCGCCATCTCCTTCATCCTCCGTCCTCAACTCCGACGCCGCTACCTTCTTTCCGTCGAGTCGCACACCACCTCGGTTGGGGTCCCAAACCACCAGAGCAACCACCTCTCGCTCACCCTAACGCCGGGGAAATGAAGTTGCGAGCAATGATATCGCAGTTCGTTGTTCGACTGCCTTCCAGACTTCGCCGCCACCCTTTCCCATTATCACCAACGGAGCTTGCTGCCGCTGCTGCACTGCCGACGTGAGACAGCCAGGAAGACCAATGGTGCGAGGGATTGCTTATGACGCTGTTGTTCGGCTGTGGAAGCCCTCGCCGCCAGCTGTTACTCCGCCACCATAGCAAAACCGCCACTGTCGGAGACCATGAGATGAGAATTGAACCGGTACTGTGTTCGTAGGAGGAGCAGGTTCAACCGGTTGCTGTTAGGACTCGATGTTGTCGTTAGCCGCCGACCGACCGCTACTGCTGGCCGCCGTCACCATCGCCGCCTTACGCCACCAGGTGGGTAGCTAGGTTTATTTCTCAACATAAGACGTGTTAATGTGTGTGTGTGCGTGGCTAGTTGGCCGGAACTAGCAAGGTGAGCCACCACCACTACCGTGACGTGGTGGCTAGCACCTCTGACCACCACCTGTCGCCACAGTGAGGCGGTTGTGTGTGTATGTTATTTATGTGTGTGTGTGGCTTAGTGTGTGTTGTGTGTGTTTGGATATCGTGTTGTAACATTGTAATCGATCAGAATAGTAAGAAAAATCCAAACCACCACCGTAGAGTGGTGGCTGCCACCTCCTGCCGCCACCAGCTGCCGTGTTGGGTGGCGGTGTGCCTAGCTTGCGTATTGACTCGTTGGGATGCTTGGACAGAATGGGCGCAATGAAGCCCTAATTGACCCAAAAGCCCAACCATTTGATTAATGGGCTAGTATTTTAGTTGGAAACCCTAATTAGGGTTTGGAAAACCCTAATGCCTTGAAACCCTAATTTTGGGAATTATCGGGACCCGCACTTGAATTAATTACGAAACTGGAAATGTTAATTAATAATCATTAGCAAATTAACCTAAAGCAATATTGGACTTAATGGATTATGTCCTTTATGGGTTAAGTAGGAACACTTAACCCTAATTGTCATTTCATGTGAAAACCCTAATTTCAGTTGGGCCTTGATTTGGGCCTTCCTATTGGGCCTTGATGGTTGGACTATTGATGGGCTAGCCAAGAACAAGTAAATGGACCAAAATAATTGGATGAGTTTTAGGGTAAGGCCCATGTGAAGGACTTTGGCGCAATTTGGAAAATTAGGCCATAGGTGGGCCATAACTGGGCCTTTATGACTATGTGATATTAGGCCATGGGAATACCAAGAGGTTGGATTAGAATAATTGGATGGGCCTTAAGGAAAGACCATGTATAGGTCTGGGCACAATTTGGAAAATTGGGACATATGTTGGGCCTTGGCATTACTTGATTGTTAGGCTGTTGGAGTGTGAGTTGGACCTTGGGCTTGGAACCCAATTATTAATTGGGTTTTGTTTGATGTTGGCAGTTCGGGAATCTGTCAACCAGCAGCTGGAGTTTCATTCGCAGGACTTTAGCAGTGTCAGGTGAGTTATGATCACTATACTAAGGGGTCTAAGGCACCAAGGCCAGCCCATTGGATATGATTTCCTAGCAGTTGGTAGTATGTTGAGAATGAGTTAGTGTTACATGTTAGTTGTTATGCAAGTTAGGTAGATCTGTAGGACTACCTGTAGCATCATGTGATTATTTGTATGTGCATTGTTTGTTTTATATGTCGACATATTATGTGAGATGGGTTGAGGTGATACTACTTCGTGCGGTGACCAACAAACCCGGGAACATTCTAGATACGAGCTGAGGGAGACTCGTACTGTGGGCTCGGTGGCAATCTAGATGTGAGCTGTGGGCCCGGAAGGCAATCCAGACTCACAATGTGGGCCCAGGGGCAATCCAATCTGTAAAGTTGTGGACCCAGTACATGTTGTTATTTGTATATGTGTTATGTGCAGTGTATCGGTATTTTGGGGGAACTCACTACGCCTCGAACTTACAATTTCAGTTTATTGTTCCAGGTACATCAGATGATCGCAGGAAGGCAAAGGCGTGATCATACAACTCCTCACCTTTCATGACTATGTTTCTGGGATACTCTTATATAGAACTGTTTTGAAAACAAATTGGTAATAACTGTTGGTTTCTAAATGTTTTAAAAAGCTTAAATTTGGTTTGATTTTTATGGGTGTTACATCTCTCCTGCGGTGATCATCAGCACTCTTCCATCCCTGCCAGAGTTCCTTGTTATTGGATAATCTCTCTTGAAGTGTCCAGTTTCGCCACACCCGTAACGGGTCTGGCTTATTCCAATGCCAGGGACCTGGGAGATTGGTTGTGCCGGTGCCCTGCAGAAATGGGAAGTGTGCCCCTTCTTGTTACAATTTTTGCAGTGTAACTCTCGGCAGGCTCCATAGTGATGTAAGTTGCACTTGTTGCATTTTGGGCGAATCCCAGCATATTGTATCACTGGTGTTGGTGTGGCAGGTGTTTTGGTAGCATGAATAGCAACAATCTGTTGTTTCTTTGAGGGCTCTTGAGTTGGCTGTCCCTTTTTCTTACTCCCAAACTTTCGCTTATGGTCGCCCCCTTTTGTTGGTTAAGGAACGGGGGTCATCACGCCTTGGCGGACTCCATGATCTACGAGTGTTTGTGCTACACGTTTGACACTGTCAAAGATAAGTGGTTTTGCAGCTATAACGTTCCCTTGGATTAGGGGAGTTAGTCCCCAGATGTATCTTCCACTTTCTTACTTTCCGGAGTGACCATCTCGGGACACATAATAGCTAGGTCACTGAATCTGGCAGTGTAAGCAGCAATTTCAGAGTCTTTCATCGTCAGACTCCATAGCTCTTGTGTTAGCTTTTGTACTTCGCCCCTCGGGCAGTACTCTTCCATCATCATGGCTTTTAAGTTCTCCCAGACCATTGCGTTAGCCACTGCAAGGGTCAGTGACTTGACATGACCATTCCACCAAGTAAGGGCCCTGACAGAGAAGGTGCAGACATCAAACTTCACTTTGCTCCCTTCTGGGCACACACATATTTCAAAAATCGACTCCGTTTTCTTGAACCATTGCATTAGAGTAATGACTCCCCCGCTTCCATTAAAGGATTTGGGTTTGCAGTTCATGAAGTATTTGTACGAACACTCCCTTGGGTGTCCGTGGCTTTCTCAGTGGTTCAAATTGTTAGCACCACTACCCGCATTACTGGTACCACTTGCGTGGATTTGAGTCATGGCGGCTGTCAATGCGGCTGTTACAGTAGCCTAAAAGATAGCAGGATCGTATTGTGGTTGTGGCGGCGGTGGTGGATTTGTTGTCGTGTTGTGGTTACGTCCGATATATCTATGAGGCGGCATCTTTCCGTCATAGAGTTTAAAGATGAAAGGTTGGTAAGGTATTGGTGGTGGTTATAAATCGAATGTCATAAGAACTAGGTTATCATAGTTTTGTGTGTATCATGCTCCGAAAGTGTTTTTGTAAACAGTTCATAACAGAAGTCTATGTGAAAATAAACTTATGAATTTTTAATAGTGACCACCCTCACTGAAATTCCGTGACTTGATTTGCAGTTATTAGTTGTGACGAAAGACGTTATAAACCTAACACATAGTGTGAGTAGTGTAATCACTGACTCAGTAGGTTATATTATTTTCTTAGTTATTAGTGTGACACATACGGTGCTCAGCCACCTCGCATGTCTTGCGAGCGCTTCTGTCTGATTCCCTCTTGAAATCCTCCTCCTGTACTCCTTCTGGTTCTTCCTCGACTCCTCTGTTGGCTGTTTGCGATGTCTAGGTGTGTCGTTTGGGCGAGAACATGGGTGTCTAAAGAATCTATGAGATGAACAAAACATTTTTATTTTTATAGGGTGATCCTTACCGGACCCCCCTATAATCACGCAGTGTATACAAGTTGTATATAATCGAGATCGAATAGACCTTCGAATAAGTGATCCTACTCTAAGACCACAACCAAACAAGGAACAGGAAGTAAAGCGAAGATCATAAATTCTAAGTCTATAAAATCTCCATTATACACAACCCTGGGAGTATACACTTCGCAATTATAGGCCTACCAGTAAGGGTCTTTTTAGTTTTCACATAAGTTAGTTATAGTGCCTAAAATACTCCTATAGTATTTTAATTATATACTATTTGATTATAGAGCTTCTTGGTATATGAAGTTGGTAAGTTTTTAGACTTATTGTTATTGTATAGTATCATAAAATACTTCTATAATATTTTAAACTTTATGTTTGGTTTTAGTGTTCCTTTGTATGTAGGGTTGGTAAGTTTTAGACTTGTTGCAACACCACTCTCTAGGGATGAGCATAACCGGGTACCCGCATATTTTAGCTGGAACCGGAACCGCTCCCGGAACCGACGGTTCTTAAGTTTTAGGTATTGGAACCGGAACCGCCTGCACCGGTTCCTAGAAAATTGGGACCGCTCCCGGAACCGGTTCCGATTCCGGGTACCCGAATTTTTGAGTATTAAAGCTTGTTATATTATACATGTCATGTAAATTATGTAAATTAATCTATACAAACAATATAAGTACAAGATATAAAACCAAAACATTTACAAAAATTTGATCTTTTAAATAACACGATAACAAGAGCCAACAACAAACTACAAACTATAAAATAACAAGAGGAGACTGAAATTGTAACTCATAAAAGCAAAAACAACAAAATAAAAACAGGGAAAACAACAATAGTAACAGCAAAAAACAGCAATAGTAACAACAAAAACATCAACAACAAAACAGCAACAACAACAGCAGCACATAACAACAAAAACAACAACAGCAACAATCAGCAGCAGCAAAAACAACAAACAACAACAACAATTACTTATTACCTCGTAAGAGAACTTCCATATTGTGACTGATTTCTGAAATGAAATTAAGCATACAAGTCAAATTAGAATAATAAATATTATACAATTTTCATGGGACAAAAACGTACATGTTCTCAATATGCAGTAGCAATCCAGCTAAAATATCCTCTAAAGACAACTGAAAAAGTAAAAAAGAGGATCAAAACATGTTTTTGTATGCCCTTTATACTGATTAATTAAGAAGTGAGACCTTACAGGGAAACAAAAGTAGAAGTTCTCAATTGACCATCTTTTAACATCTGCCTCCTATGAAAAGCTTAATTCACCAGGCTTTCGTTTCGTATCTTGAGGAAAAGAGAGAAAGATATTGGATTACGAAAGAAAAAAAAGAATTATTATTAAACTATAATTTAATAAAAAAGTATACCTTTAAAGGATTACTAAAATAATCGCAGATGATCTCTGTATCTTGTACCAGAGTTCACATTTAGTAGGATTTTTTCCTTATTAGAAGTTCCCTTCACCATTGGAAGAACATGATCAATAAAAGTGAAAGGCACACTGAGTCGAAACTCATGATCTTGATATATGGTGCATCATATAGTAAGTAAATCGGTCTAAAACATAAAATTGGTGATTCATGGTGTAGAGTTCATTAGGAAACCTGGGAATTTTTGAACATGTAAGTGTTGCCTTTCATTAGAGAGCTCTCCACCTCAATACCAAGAACGGAACCCTGTTAGCCAAACCATGTTCTTTTCAGAAATTAAATTAGGAAGTGGTCATCTTAAAAGAACAATAAAATTTCTTGAAAAGCTTCCTCATTTTTTATAACACAAATTTGAAATGGTGATATTAAATAACGTGGACCATAAACAAGTTAAACAAAAGAGACAATGGTTCTTTCCAGTTTTATCACTTGTATAAAAACACACACCTCGCCAACAATAGTTAATGGAGTGCCAGTTGAAAACGTTCAATTCGCTTGAGTCCAAGCATCTTCAAAACAATGACATTATAAGCCATACTTAACACCACAAATTCATTTATATGCATACATAAAAATAATGTAACAGGTCAAAGACATTCCATAATCCATACCTTGAGACCTTGTAGAAACCAAGCGAACAGATTATTGAATCTTACCGATTGAGCAAGTTTGGCTTTCGATTGAACAGAACATGTTTGGCCTTCAAACTAGTCGTCTTCAGTTGGGCCGAATGAACAGAGGCGAAGCTTCAATTGAGCCGATGACTGAGAAAGTAGTTGTAGATTGAAGCTTCGATTGAGCCGTCTGAACAAAAATGAGTGGCGAGAACAAGATAATGTAGTTTAGGGTGTCAGCGTTTTTTTGTAAGAACGAATCACTAAAACCCTAAAAGCGACTAAGGTCTAAGTAATATGGTATAAGTTCTTTTTCCTTATTTTTTAAAAACAAAATCATAAAAATATAAAAATTAAATATATATATTTTTTTAGAAAAGGCGGGTACCCTTCGGTACCGGTTCCGGTTAACCGTCAGTTCCGGTACCCGGTATTGGAATCGGAACCGGCGGGTATCCAATGGATATCGGTTTTGTAAAAATAAGAATTAGAACCGGAACCGCTTGAGGCGGTTCCACAACTTTAAGAACCGGAACCGCTTAAGGTAGTTCCAGTTCCAAAACCGACAGTTCTGAGGCGGTTCTGGTTCCGAAAGCGGGTACCCGCTTCGGCTGCTCATCCCTACTACCCTCACTCCCAAACACATGTTGGTCGTATCTCAAATAAATATAGTTGATCATGCTATATTTATCCCAGATATGATTACATAACTGTCTAGGTTTGACTGTAGTGTCCAACATCTAAATACTTTTGTATTGTTTTTCTTATGATATTGTTTTAGTATGTATGCATTTATGTATACTTTTATAAACATATTAATATATTTTAAAAGTATGACTCTTGGTCAGAGTGTTTTTATCCCATTGTGTTTATAGTTGTATATCTTTTATGGGTAGATATACTTACTTCACTATAAACAATGCTCTCATATCAATCTGTCACACCCCCAAACCAAAACGGCGGAAACGTTCGGGGGTGGAGGACCTCATGTACAGTATCACAACAATTGTATAATAGTATTCAAAACAACAACATCCATTGTATTAATAATATAGAGTTTACATTGTATTCGATTCACATATGATTGACTCCAAAAGTAAATAGCAAAACAAAGACTTGAAGCTACTATGCTCCGTCTCCTCGAAACTTGTGTGCGTACCTGTCTACTAGTTTCCTGAGAATACAAGTGATTTTGAAAGTGTATCAACATTTAAGTTGGTGAGTTCATAAGCATTTTGTTTTAGAAAATAAGTTCTTTGTTACTTGAAAATGTTTGTGTGTTCCTTCAGAAAATCCTATATATTTCTTAGTAAAATGGAATGTAGTCTTAGGCCTTAAGACCAAAATATATATGTTTCTTATGCTTGAAGATAAAATATGACTCTTCGAATTTATATAAGTAATGTAACCCATATTGGTTCCTACTATGGTTCCTCAGTGTGTACTAGTTATATAAAAAACAAATATCGAACGGACAATTGATTGTGTGATTCTGCCCTAAGCCCACAACCAAACAAGGAACACGAAGTAAGGCGGAAATCACACATTCCACTGTCTCTCGGATATTATTTATATATAACCCTGAGGTATAAACTAAGAAATCATAATATCATCAATAATGGTCCTAACCGAAGAGTAAGTAATCGTATTTGTTTCCAGAAAGTTGAGTTGTAAACTGTTTACTTGTAAAATCATGATGTTTATCCTGGAAAATCCTATATTTTCCATGAAACCGAATTGTAGTCTTAAACGTTCCAATACCGAAAAGTACAGGTATAATTGTCATACTTAATTTAATGATACGTAGTTTTATTCATAAGTAAAACTAACTAAAGACGTGTTTGCACTGTAGCCAGATGTGATGTTAATACCCTCCTATGATCACTTTGTACATACGAGTTATATAAAATCGAGATCGAACAGACAGTCGAATGGGTGATTCTGCCCTAAGCCCACAACCAAACAAGGAACATGAAATAAGGCGGAAATCACACATTCCCCTTTAAGTAATCACAGAGTGAATACCCCTTTAAGACTGTTTGAAAATATATCATTACGTAAATATTTAGTTAATGCTTATTGTGAGTGTTCATTATAACCATGCTAATATAACTAATGGCCTGCACGACGTTCTTCAGGTGTCGGAAAGTTATGACATTTGTCACTCTAGACTTGCTGGTCTAATTGTAGCGAACAACTGAGGTGCGGGGTTGTCAATCCCATATAGATTTATACACAAACTCACGCTCTCCCTCCAGGAGACTCTGATTATAATTCAGGATTTTAACGGGTACCATGTTTGGTACAACGAAGGAATGGCTCACAATCCTGTATTAACTAGTTTACATAAAGTGTGTTAAAGTTATCTTTTCCTTGTTACCGTATGTATTATCCTTTTATAATATTTACAATGTATAAAATAATCATATTTTTTTATATAACTATTCCTTTGACCCAAAAGAGTGAAATAGTGTGAATGTTCCCCAAACTATACCTATTATAGTTTAAAAGTGTATGTTTCGATGAAATGGTAAAACTTTAGTATTTTTAACAACTTTAAGAGTTTATAAGTTTGGTAGTAACGCGTTTAGCATTATTGCGTAAAATGTATATAAAGTACGTGAAAACATAATAAACGATTTATATTTTTAAACACAATATTTCTTGTGTTTTACTTGTATCCCCCCCCCCCCAAAAAAAAAAACATAGAAAAGCTTGGAAAAATGTGGGGGTATGAACTCACTTTGAGTTGGTTTACGGATTGTTCGGAGTGATGGAGTGAAGATTTCCATCCTAAACTCTTGGATGAGTTGATGACCTTCTTGAAGAGTTAAGCCTTTAGCAAATCCTTACTCTTGTTCTTGAGAGGAAAATTAGAGAGGAAATGAGGGAAGTTGGAGAATAAGAGAAATGGTGGGGGTTTGTAATGGCTTACTGTCGTTGTTAAGGACGAAAGAAAAGATGGGATGTGTGCTTGGTAATCTGCTGGTTAAAACATTGTTATTTGGTGGGTCTTATGTGGTTTACTGTGAGTGCATTGGAAATGGATGAAGCTTCACATCTTAAAGTCAACTTTTCTTGTCTTTTCCTCACCTATGACCGTAAACACCTTTAAACACTTTGGTATGAAGTTGTTTCCGGCCTGGATGCTTCCTAGAATGGTGTTTTCGGCCATAGTGGGATTCTTAAGTGTGTTTGCGTCCAAAAGAAAGTGTTTGCAGCCCACTATGACCGAAATCGCACATATATACTCACAAAAGAGTGAGTTCGGTCCTAATGGATCTTAAGGAATAGATTTCGGTCCCACAAGGTTGGGTTTTCGGCCCCAAATGGGCTTTAGACATTGTTTTCGGTCCAATGTGAGTTCATGAAGTATTTTTCGGCCTTGGCTAATTCCTTGAAGGTGATTTCGGTTCTAGCCTCTCTTCTAGCTTGTGCTTATGGACTTAGTGCTTCATGGGAAAGTGATTTCAGTTTTGATGCTTTATGGGAGGTGATTGCGGTCTTTGGGTGTTCTAGGATCGGTGGGATACCAGGCTAAATACTATAAAACTATGTTCTAAATTCATGGTTTCTATTCCAACCATTTGACTAGTCTTGCTATGTTAAAAGTTATTTACTTTCAAGGGCTTGTTATAAATATGATTTCTAGTGTGTGTGTATATATATATATATATATATATATATACTTATATACCTATCCGTACTACTAATGTCCTTATGGCTTTCAAGAGTTTATTTGTAACAATGTTATATTGTGAATTCACTTGCACATGGTTACAATCTAGACCTTGCTTGATCCAAATCTTTTGGGTTGTCACATAAGTTGACTTTGTCACACGAGAGAGATAGAGAGAGAGGGGTCCATATTTTTTTTTTAAAAAAAGCAATAGAAAGCCTCATAAATGGTTTCTGGGTAGTGAAATGACGAAAATGCCCTTTACTTAAGGGCTGAATGGTAACGGAGTGAGCCGGAAGGACTAACCATTAAAAGTTTTGAAACCATAGGGACCATTTGTGAGGTTTTTTAAAATTTGAGACCAAACTTCAGGTGAAACCAGAGGGACCATTTTTAAAGCTTTGTCGTAATTGATTTATAATGGCAAACTTGCTCGGAAAAAAATTATGACATGTTGCTTTTAAAGGTCATACTTAAAAGTGTGGTTACCTATTATAAATAGTAATTAATATAAGTCAACTTTTTTTTATATGTCGTTATGACCGGTCATTCCCTCTTAGCAAAGATTGTTACATTAAAAGCATCATTTCTTGGATACAAACTATTCGTATAACATCCCATATAACTTTGTTTTTGGGTTCACAAGAGGCGCTAATGACTAACATGAACTTGTTTTTAGTTAAAAGTATGTGGCACAATTCTTATTTTTTTTTAGTAGTGAATGGGTTAGATTGATGGCCATTTGTCCGTATGGGATCTTACGATGTTCATTGTTGATGATTTTAGTGTCATCAACATTTTAATGTAGTCAAAATTCTATCTAAGACAAGTGTAACGACCAACAAAATTGAAAATTGCTTTACTCTATGTAGGAGTAGTATTAAGAAAGTTGTAGTTCGCTCTGAGACACTTCCGCGGATATAAAGTTTGTCAAAAACGGAGTCCGTATGAGAAAGTTATGGTCGTTCAAAGTCGAGATAAAAGTATGTTGCTATTTTGAGAAAGTCAACAAAAGTCAAAGTCCAACGGTCAAAGTTCCGTGCTACGCACCGCGGTCACATGGTTGTCGCGATTCGGAGATGAAATGAGTCACGAGGACACATTACATGTACAAAGTTCAACATGTGACTGCGACGTAGTCACATGTTTGTCGCGACGCGGTTTTGAAAGGATTATATATATATATATATATATGTGTGTGTGTGTGTGTGTTTCCGTCATTTATTGTGTGGTTTTCCGAGAGAACACCGAACATTAAGCAATGTCGTAGCCTTCAGAAGCACGTTTTAACGTCAGTATATGTGAATTAAGATCAAAGTCGGGGAGCGGTGGTTATGGCTAAGAGACAGAGATCGTGAGGTCGGTTAGTGAGGGTACGATCATTGAACATGATAAAATATTCTCTTGAATCTGGTAGTATGTTATTGTGTTTTCGTAGCGTTAATTATGTAGGGTTGTTAGAACCCAATGTTATTGCTAGAGTCATGATGTGGTGCTATTACGAACTCAATGGTAATGTTGACATATGAATTATGTTATATGACTCCCGATTTGGATAACCAGGGTTGCGGGCCCTAGTCTTTAGATACATGAGATTGAGCTAACGGCTTATGGGGTTAGGTCATTTAGCAATTGTGATATGGAGTTTAATTAGCATGGTGACAAATGGTTACTAAGGTTAACTCCTAATAATTTGGGACAAGTCCTAAGGAACTTGGTATATTGTCCAAACAGGTTTAGACATGTGGTTGAGATGCTAGACAACATAGACAAGAGGCCAAAGCAGAAGTTAGTTTACACTAATTGGACGGGTGAGTGCATGTGGGTGTTTATGTGTTCATAGCAAATGGGTTTTCTGTATATAAATGTTTGATATTAAGTTTTTTGTCACTTAAATGATAATGCTCTCAAGTTTGAGATTTAGTTGATATGGCTAGTAGTTTTAATATGAAAACTATAGTGTACATTATGGTTATTGCTACATGGCATTGCTAATAGTTATATTAGGAAAGTTTTAGCATATCATATGGTTGATACCAACTGTTGGGAGTTGGAACAATTGATGTTATTATGTGAATAATTGTAAATGAGCATATTGGCTATAAGCGAATAGTATTAGAATGCATTGTATGCTAGTGGTGTGATATACTCCAAAATGAATATTGGAAATCACAATTTGATATACATGAGAATTATCGAGATTTTATTTCTCGTACGTAGTAGTTTTCAGTGAATGTATTCATGTTATAGAACTTAGTGACAAGTCACGATAACAAGTTAATTAGTGACAAGTTACGGTCACAAATTACCCAGTGGCGGAGCTTCAATCTTTCATTTAGGGGGGCCAAAAATATAATTTGTATAAAAAATGGTGAACAGGGGGTCGTAGTCAAAATTTTATATTTTTGGGCCTAATATGTATAAAATTAAAGTATAGGGACTACTTATGCTAAAAAAATGAAACATCCCAAAAATACAAGCCAAAAATTTCGTTTTAAATCATTAATAAAACCATAATTATCTTTCAACATATAAAATCATAAATCGTATATCTCAAGAACATAATAACATCTGTCAAATATATCAGAGTATAAACATCCCAGGCTGAACAAATGGTGTGTGCACTGCAATCTTCCCGAGCTCCTCTTTTGAAAACTTAAGCACCTGAAACCAAAACTGAAAACTGTAAGCACGAAGCTTAGTGAGCTCCCCCAAACTACCACATACCATACACATAACATAAAACAATCACATAACTCTGGGACTACTCCCAACTGCATCGGGACGAATCCCGACATCGGCTTACCCGACATCGGACTCCTGTCCGGCATCGGGCTCACCCCGACATCCGACTGCATCGGGCATCGGGTTCACCCCGGCATCGGGCTTGCCCCGGCATCGGGCTTACCCCGGCACATACATAACATAATCACATAATCTGCATCGGGCTTGCCCCGACATTGGACCGAAGCCCGGAACAACAACATATAACACATAAACTAGCATACATCGGGCTTGCCCCGAAATACATAATACATGGCATAATGACTAACATACATTGGGCTTGCCCCGACATCGGGCTTTCCCCAGAACACATAACATATAACATATAACATAATCACATATACTACATCGAGCTTGCTCGACATCGGACCGGAGTCCGGAACACATAACACATAACACATAAACATGCATGAATCACAAAGACATCAAGCATACCTAATTACTTCTCGGGACCGCTCCGACATCGGACCTAAGTCCGGAAACATATAAACTGTATCGGGCTAACCCCGACATCGGGCTTACCCCGACATACTCTACTACTTAAACGGGCCGGCATTGTGGTCGTAGACCCGTTACTACCGGAAGGAAACTCACCTTTCAAACTGGATGCTGAAAACTCGGGCGAGGGTATCTCTGTCAGCTGCTCCAACGACTCCCCGACTATTATGACCAAAATAAACACTTAGTCAAAAACTAAGAATCCTGCTAAGGGCAAAATGACTGTTTTAACCCTTTTGATCTAATTTGGGCCCTGGCCAAGACCCAATCCTTTCTAGTCCTTTCAAACTCATTAAAGCCCATTAAATCCCCAAGTGGCCCAATTTTCTAAATTGGGCCCAACTCCTCAAATCGGTTTTCCACCCAAACCCAAACTAGCCCTTGGGCCCTTAACTGTCTCCTGGTGGCCCATCACGGCCCAAGATCTGCTAACCCAAAACTTGGCCCCAAACCAAGGCCCGATAACGCAAAGTCCACAGTCTGAGTGTACGCTGAGCGTACTCTTCTGTACGCTGCGCGTACAGCTTGCATGGCTTGTACGCTGCGCGTACTGGCGTGTACGCCCGACGTACTCCCCTGATAATCCATTTTCTTCAAAGCTGCTTAATCCCTTAAGACACAACTTCCAAACTTTAGATCTTAGTCTAATAATCCTTCTTAACCCATAAAGTTGATCACTTGGTGGCTTGCACCCCACCAAATGAAATCAAACTTGGAAAAATAGCAACTATCTTCATGGAAATGGCTAGATCTCTTGCATGGATGCAAATGGGCCTTAAAGATTGCAACTTTACTGCTCAAGGGACTCAAATAGCTTCATGGGTGGCAACCCTAAGTCCAGAAACAGATTTGCACCATAAAAATCCATTCTTGAAACCAAATAGGGACAATATCCATGAAAACCTAGATATATGATGTAGAAACACCAAGATGAGAACTTTATACCTTCAATAGGCTGTAAATGATGTAAAACCTCTGGATCTACAAGCTCTCTTCAATCTCTTGCTTCTTCTCTAAACACATTCTTCTTCAAAAACACCAAAATACTCCTCTAATGGCCATCCAAGCTCCAAAATCACTCAAATGAGGGCTAAGGGTCGATTTCTAGGGTTTAGAGGGTGGAGGCTGAAGATATTAGGGTTAGGTTATGAGATAAGGAGCTTAAATAGGGTCCAAGACCCTAAAATAAGGTTCAGGTCTGATTGGCGTACGCCCAACGTACTCCGAAGAACATTCGCGACCCATCCTGGTCAGTACGCCCAACGTACTCCAAAGTACGCCCATCGTACTGCCTTCTTCACTAGTACGCCCAACGTACTCTTTGTGTACGCCCAACATACTCGGCTAAGCCTGAAACCACTAAACTTCCGAAGGCCATAACTTCTTCGTTATAAATTCGTTTCGACGATCCTTATATCCACGAAAAGGTAACGAGAAGCCCTACACTTCTATCAACTCATATCTTCCTTAATACCTTCCGAACAAGAGTCCATTTTCCACAAAAGCCCAAACTGACACTTTACCGAAATACCCTTAGGCTCCAAAACACAAACCGAACATCCAGATCGCTTCTAATACATCACTCGCACCCAAAATGGCCTAGATCTTACCATTTTCAAAAGCCATAATCCTTATGATGACCGGCCTTCGGGCCACAGCCTCAGACTAGGAGTCAATTCAAAATAGGGCGTTATAAAAAATCAGAGGGGGGGGGGGGCACAACCCCCTAGCCCTATATAAGATCCGCCCATGGAATTACCTAGTGACAAGTTACAGTCACAAATTACCTAATAATAGGTTATGATTATAGTTTTATATAGAGAAACCCAAGTCATAGGTCCTGGTAGCTGGACAAAGTGACAGGAGGTAATTAGTTCTCATTAGCTTCTGGATAATTTGTACTTCCGAAGATAATAAAGATTTGATTATGTAGTAATTAGGATTATTGATTCCCATATGTCCAATTTTATGTTATAGGATATTAAGTCTCATGAGTGCAGTTTTATCTGCAAGGTTATACCAGTGAGTGCAGTTATATCTGTAGAGTTATATCTATAATGGCTTTCTTATCTGCAAGATTATGTCTTAGAGTGCAGTTCTATCTGCAGGGTTCTGTCTTGGGATATGAAATCCAAGTATGTACAATTTTATCTGTAAGGTTATGTTTTAGGGATGTGGGATTCCCATCTTTGATTATTATGTTAGGTTAAATGTTAAAATGTTGCTAATATGTTTTAATTGTTATATTGAAAGCATGCTTGGATTGTTTTGATGGGTTAAAAACCATGTAGCTCACAAGTCTTTTCAACTTACATGTTATTTTTAAATGTGCAATGTACTCAAGTATAAGAGTAAAACATAGAGAGATGCTGATAAAGAATGTTTATAGAAGGCTTAGTGAAGTCTTTAGGTGGTTTGATCCCTTCTATTTTACTATGGTTGTTAATATTTTGTTATAACACTAAACAGTTGTAACTCTGGTAAATAAAATGGAAAAAAAGTTTTTGAAAAACCATATATTTACTGTTGTCGATTTTTATAGTAATTGGACAACCATGGTAAATTTTGAAAGTTAAAAAGTATGGGTGTTACAACAAGTGAATATCTTCCGAGACATGAAGTGCACACTCAGATAACTTAAGAAGACTTGGAGCCAAAATTCTAACATTCATAAAATCTTATATTCATGGAACGGATAATCTTCTAATTGTTAAAGGCATGTGGCTTTCTCTCAACTTGGAATGTTATATGGTTAATGTCTATTCTCATCAAGACTTACAAGTGAAACAAAGACTATGTTATATTTTGACGTTTATGGATCGGAACCCGAGGCTTTATGTGGTTTTTGGGTACTTTAATGTTCTTAGGAATGTGTTAGAAAGACCCGATTTCGTGTTTTCTAAATCTATTACGAATACTTTTAATAATTTTATTTTGAACGCTAACTTGATTGATATTCTCATGATCGGTGAACGTTTTACCTAGGGCATTGGCTAAAAAATGAACAAGTTGGATTGGTTCTTAATTATTGAATAGTTGATTGATTAATTTCCTAATTTATTCATTATGATTATTGAAAATATATGGCCTGATCATTGTCATATCTTGCTTAAGAATGAGGAGTGTGATTATGGCCCTACGACTTTCAAGTAGTTTAATTGTTGGTTGGGGATGAAGGAGTTTGATATTACCGGTCAACCCTGATTTCATTCAAAGGAAAAACGGGGGTAAGCAAGTTTGTTTACTTTAAAAATAAGTTGAAATTTCTAAAATGTAAAATAAAACAATGGCAAGATTCCATGCGGGAGAACTTATATGTAAAAAAAATGATATGTTGCAAACTTGGTGTTATTGATATTAATATTGATGTCAGGATCATTTTGACTGATGGTATTACTGAGAGGTGAGATGTCCTTAAAAAGATTGGTCATAGTGAGGCTTTTGAAATAAGGGTAAGCAAAAGTATCACTGGTATCGAATCAAATTGGTACCATATAAGGTAAATCAGCTTGGTACTCGGTTCCTCCAAATCGCAAAAAACGGTTCTTGGTACTTTTGGTTTCTGTACCATTAGGTTAGGAGAATTTTGGAACTGGCTATCAGTATTGATTCCGATCCTCATAACTTTTTCATTCGAGCTCCAAATGTGGTAATTACATTTCCAACATATTTTTATTTGTCTTGGCCATAAGTTAGACTCAATAATTAACCCAATTTGATAAGTAATGATTGAATTACAAAGCCTCAAACATGGGATAATTGGTTCAACTCTTTTAATTGTTTTTTACCATATTCCGACCCTCATAATTTTTTCTTACCAGTTCAGAATGAGTTGATTTTTTTCGTGCATATTATTTGATGACTTGGCTATAAGTTAGACTATAAAAATCTAGGGGTGAACATTGATCGGTTTTGACCTAAAACCGAACCCAAAACCAACTTATCGGTTTTCATAAAATTAGAACCCAAAACCAATGGGTTCGGTTTCTCGGTTTTTTTCGGGCCCAATTTTGGGTTGATCAGTTTTAAACCCAACTCAAACCGTAGAATGTAGGCTTGTGCATGCAATACCATTATGTAAGTTTGGATAGGGCTCTGCTATTCAGAAATAGAACAACTATTTCAACAAAGGAAGAACTTTGAGATCAACTCAAGTCTTAAACACTCAAATTTAACTTGTTTATTTCATATGGGCAAAGGCCCTATTTATAGGCTCAAAGGAGTCGGTTACATAATTGAATTGCAATCGTATGATTGCAATATGACAAACATATTTACATTATAGCCCCTAGACTATTGAGGGACTAACACTTTATGTTACATCACAAATAATACTTAATAATTATTCTACCGACACTTATCCTACCGACACTTTTAAACAATTACATTAATAAAAATAACAATCCCTTCCACATTGAAAGGACATGTGTCTTTAATAATGTCTTCAATAATAATGGCTTTATACGTCATTGCTTACATCATTCCTCCCGCCACCGATAGGACAGATTTTTCTGAATGATGTGTGCTTTGGTCATGGATGGTGTTAGTCTTCCATGAAAGGTGTTTCTTCTATATTTTCTTTACAGTGACTACAATTATGTCGTGGTGCATGCATGATGTGTTTACAAAGTTGTTTCTTAAGATCAGCGGGTAATTCAGCTAGATGATGAGAAAGTTTTTCGAACGGTTGTTCGAAAGTTTCAATTGCTTTTAATGCTTCTGGAGTGATTTCACTGTCTGTTAGAGAATAGATAACGAAAGTTTTACTGGCATAATTTACTCTGACTCTTGATTTTTGATCTCTTCCGTTGCCTATGCGAGATGATGCTAGATATACACGAGCTAGTGCAAAAATTAGATGATCTTGTGTTCGTGTTTCATGAGGTAGATCATCTTTTGTTGGTTTCGAGCCGTTGCTTATTCCCATATTTGCAAAAGTGATGCTTGGAATAAGTAATTGAGAATCTTCATCAAAAATTGGATAGCTTGAGTGCATCTTGATAAATAATCATCGTTCTTGTTTCGCAAATCGTGTTTTATAGTTTCTGATTATGGTTTGTACAGCGGATGGAAATTCACTGATGCAGTGAAGATTGGTGCCTTCTAAATAAATGGTGTCAATAAATCCATGGATAAAATAATCCCATAAAGTCATAGGATCTAATAAATCTGCTAGAAAAACTGCTTTGGGGCCTGGACGACTGGCTACTGGATAAAAGCCCATCAGAGAATGAACTTCGGTGTATTGAATGAGACTGTCACATAGTTTAGCAAATTTTTGAGTAGTTGGTTTTTTTCATGGCTTCTTTTTCTTTGGTTGATGGGATGGCTTCAAGGGCAATTTTTGCGTTTAATTGGTTAAGAGACCTTGGGATGGATACAGGTTTTTGTGGGGTAAAGCTGGATATGGGTTTTTGTGGTGTAAGGAGAACTGTTTTTGAACATTTGACATTATCTTTTATGACTGCTTTGTATGCTTCGTTGTATGATATTTTTTCCAAGAATATATGAGTTGGCAATTCCCCAATCGACATAAATTCCTTTGTTTTCTCCGTTGAAAATCACATACCATTTCTTTATATTTTTATGATCTGCTTGAAGTGGTGGATATTCTTCTGGATTTGGTGTTATAGGTTGTTTTTCTGGTTTGAGTATTTTTTGCAGCTGACTATCATCGGATGATATTTCTTGAATCTCTTCTTTTTGTTGCTTTGTTGTTGAGCTGCTAGCTGCCTCTTCTTTAGATACTGAATAAGATGATAGAATTTGTAGTCTCTGATGTAGTTGCTCTTCTTCACGATTGACTGCTTCAAGTTGTCTAATTAATGATGCTTTTTGCTCCTGCTTCTGTTTGAGCTGGTGTTGTATTTCCTTCATGATTGCTTCCATGTCAATATGTCTACTGTCTGAATATTTGCGCCTTTTGGGTACCTGAATGATTGCTCATATTTGTTTGCTTTTAATATGATGATATGAAAATTTTCATATCAATGTATGCTTTTGGTGATATATTCATATCACTGTATGCTTTTGGTGATATTTTCATATCACTGTATATTTTATCATTGTTTACTTCAGATGGTATTTTCATACCATTGTATGCTTTAGCAATATATATTTCGGATGTGTTAGATATGAGGTTTCCCTCAAGTTCTAATCCCAATAATACTTTTTCCATAGGATCATGTATCTGAATCAGAATCAGTTGTATATGCATAAATATCTATGTCTGAATCTATATCTGAATCTTCTATTGGTTCATATCCAAGATCATATGCAATTTTTAATAGGTTTGTTTCTTTTTCTTTTTTAGTCTTTTTTGGGCATTCATAAGCTTTGTGTCCGTCCTCTTCACATATCCAACATTTACAATCTTTTTTATTCGATGAGCAATAATTTGTTTTAGATTGATATTTTTGTTTATATTGTTTTCTATTTCGAAAATATTTTCTTTCTCCTTATTTATAATATTCTTTATATTTAGGTTTATACGTTTGTTTTTTTCCAAATTTTCTTTTTATATTGTTGTCTTTTATTATCTTTACAACCATATTGATTAACTTTATTAGAAAGGATGTCACAACATAAATCAATTTTTGCGTATTGTGTTGTTTTTTGTTCTAAGCATTTCTTTTGCATCCATGCTTTTAATATACTTATTCGTGCTCCTAGAGTGTCTGTAATTTTATTTTGTTGTAGAGCATCTTGAAAATCTTTTATTACACTTTGACTTACTAATGATGGTAATTTTTGATAAAACATATCTAATGCTACCTTTTTTCTAGTGGGATCTAAATTATAATAATGTTCAGAATATTCGCATATAAACGGATCTAGATAACACATATTACAAATTCGTAGAGTAGTTAAATGTCATAATGATTCTAATTGAAAAGCTTCTTGTGATACTTTATCTTCAATTTGTTTTCCTATGAATTCCTGAATAAGACGACTTAATACATTTTTAAATGTTTCCATAGCATCAGTAGTAGCTATCATCATTGTTTCGGTTTCATCGAGAGATGAGAGAAAACGATATGCGTTACCTTGTGTTTTATGAATGATATAATTAAGAAAATGTGTTGGGTGTAAATTTCTTAATTCTTCGGTTAATTGAATTTGTACTCCCATTTTATTACTCCATTCTTGAATTTTCGCTTCAGGATTTTGATCACAATCAATAAAAAGAATATTTGAATTTGTTGGAAATGTAAATAATTTAGGTATGTATTGAGGAGGTATTTTTTCCCATTTATTTTGTTTATTTTTAACCATTCATTGTCTATATAAAAAATTTTCTTCTAATGAAGGTGGTCCATAAATATATTGACTTTGATAATCATCTTCAACATATGATTGTTTTCGTTTTAATCCAAAATTATTTTGTGAATTTTTATATGGATTTGAATATGAGTTTTCATCATCGGATGAAAAATCATAGATTACTTCTGCGTCATTATCTGAATTATTTTCTATTTCTGTATTATTTTCTTGAATTTCGGATGAAATTTCTAATGCTGCAAATAATTTAGTTAATGTTTCTACTTTTTCTTGTAAAGTTTCCATATTAATAAATTGTGTGTATTTTGTAAATGAAATCTTTACTTTCTTTTTACTAGTGGAGTAGTTATTATTAGTGATTTTCCTATTTTTTAAAACATATTTAACAAATTAATTTTGTTATCTTATCTTCAAGGTTTTTTATTTGTTCTTGTTTCCAATTTATACTATTATTTATTATATGTATTGTTTCAATATTGGATATACAATTAACTATTGATATGTTATAATCTATTTTTAAATTTAAAAGAATTTTTTTAGATTGTTTCAATGTTTTACAAAAAAAATTTAGTTCTTTTTTATTAATATTTAAACTTACAAAACTCATAATTAAACCTTATAAAAACAAAATGATAATGTTTTTCAAAGTTACGTATAAAGTTTTTAGAATTTAATATAGTGGGGTGATGATATTAAATTTGTAATATGGAGAGTTGAAAACTTTTATGAAAGATGAATTGTGAATTTAACTTCTTGGTACATATTATATTAAAACCTTCTTACGAACAGATAATAAGAACGTTACTTATGTAAAACGTTCTTATAATAAACGAATAGATAATAAAAGTCAATTGTTGGTGAATTGACTTTTAATAACGATGACTTTTGAATATGATTATTTATGAACAGATATGTAAAACGATGAATATTCATTATCATGTTTATGATGCTGCATATATTCTTATGAACGAAAGATTGAATATTCAAAATAATAATAAGAACGTTACTTAGCTCTGATACCAATTTTAAAGACATGACGGAATTAATAAATAGATTAGGAAAGGATTATACCTGAATGATGATTTTAAAGACATGACGGAATTAATAAATAGATTAGGAAAGGATTATACCTGAATGATGCGTCGGAATGGATTGACGATGGATTGTTTAAAATATATGAATGATTATATGAATATGTTTGGATAGGGCTCTGCTATTCAGAAATAGAACAACTATTTCAACAGAGGAAAAACTTTGAGATCAACTCAAGTCTTAAACACTCAAACTTCACTTGTTTATTTCATATGGGCAAAGGCTCTATTTATAGGCTCAAAGGAGCCGGTTACATAATTGAATTGCAATCGTATGATTGCAATATGACAAACATATTTACATTATAGCCCCCTAGACTATTAAGGGACTAACACTTTATGTTACATCACAAATAATACTTAATAATTATTCTACCGACACTTATCCTACCGACACTTTTAAACAATTACATTAATAAAAATAACAATCCCTTCCACATTGAAAGGACACGTGTCTTTAAAAGCCATTATTATTGAAGACATTATTAAAGACACGTGTCCTTTCAATGCGGAAGGGATTGTTATTTTTATTAATGTAATTGTTTAAAAGTGTCGGTAGGATAATTATTATACTTAATAATTATTTTTATTAATGTAATTGTTTAAAAGTGTCGGTAGGAGTTCCCCCCCCCCCCCAAGCCGGGAAGCTAGAGCTTTGTTTGGCACACCATAAACAACTGACTGTATAGCCAGTTAGCCACATTATTCACAAGTTCCTTGAATCCCTACAAAATCCATCTCCCCCCCCTTGTTTTTTTTGTCACAACTAGTCCTTAAGTATTAAAATTTTTACATATTAGGCCCAAAAGCTATAAAATTTGGCTTTGACCCCCCTGTTCTCCAATTTCATACTTATTATACTTTCGCCCCCCCCCCCCCCCCCCCCAAATCAAAAGTTCAAGCTCCGTCACTGTATGTGTCACAAATAATACTTAATAATTATTCTACCAACACTTTTAAATGCACGATGGATTGTTTGGATTATATGAATATGTTTGGATAGGGCTTTGCTATTCAGAAATAGAACAACTATTTCAACAAAGGAAGAACTTTGAGATCAACTCAAGTCTTAAACACTCCAACTTAACTTGTTTATTTCATATGGGCAAAGGCCCTATTTATAGGCTCAAAGGAGCCGGTTACATAATTGAATTGCAATCGTATGATTGCAATATGACAAACATATTTACATTATAGCCCCCTAGACTATTGAGGGTTACACACTTTATTTGATTTCTAACCGACACTAACTTTATGACACATACAAACAATAATTATACAACGACAAATACAAATAATTCTACCGACATAATATTTACATTAATATAATCCCTTCCACATTGAAAGGACACGTGTCTTCACAATAATAATGGCATTTTACGTCATTGTTTGCGTCATTCCTCCCGCCACCGAAAGGACAGATATTTCTGAATGATGTGTGCTTTGGTCATTGCTGACGTTAGCTTTTCATGAAAGGTGTTTCTTCCATATTCGAGTAGGAATGTTTTTAGTTGTTTCTCTATGATGGCTTCCATTCTCTTGTCAATGTGTCTGCTATATGATTGTTGGCGCTTTTGATATACTTGAGGTATGGCTGAAATTGATGTAATTGTAATTGCCAACGAATCAATCGTCCTCGACAATAATCTTCTTGTAACTTATATCGCCAAAAGCCAAGTAGATACTTGGAATCTGTGCGTAATTCGAATCTGATTTGAAGTAGCTCGACTTTCCATTTCTTCAACGTACGTAGACAAGCTAGTGTTTCTCGTTCATGTGTGCTATAATTTTGCTCTGTTTGGGAAAATGTTCCCGATATATACTTGCATAATTTTTGCTCATATTTACCTGTTTTTAATGCTTCAGATGATACATTTGTATCAATGTATGCTATTATTTGATTATAAATCGTTTAATCATTCGTGATCTTTTTAAATAAGACGTTTATGATTTAACTGTAAGGTAATTAAAAGTGAAATAAGATTTAGCCATTGCAATTTGCACCTCTAATTTTATGTGATGCTAATGAAAAGCATAATGGCACAAGACTCTCATAAAATACAAATCGTTTAATTGTTTTTTAACTTATGTTTTCTAATAACATATGAGGGCTAAAACTCATTTTAGGTTTTATAATTATTATTAGTCTGGTTAGAATCTATTAGAGAATATTCTGACATCAATTATAAACATCTTTTTACTTATAATTTAACTTTTCCTTTACTTCGTTGTATTTACATTATCAATAATTAATATTGTTAATTATTTTTTCATATGCTGTAATAGTCAATCAATTTATTCCGTAATAAAAAACGAGATACCCAATATCGAAAATTTTAGGAGCAGTTTTGGAATATTAAAAACCGACATAACATGTTCCAGGATCGGTTCCAATATTCTAGGGTCGTAGGTTCCAATTTTAATAGGTCTGTATATAAAATATGACCAAAAACCATGGATAAAATTACAAATTTCAACATATAACCATATATTTGTTTTACCGCGCAACGCGCGGGAATACGCCTAGTATGAAATAAACAAGTGAAGTTTGAGTGTTTAAGACTTGAGTTGATCTCAAAGTTCTTCCTCTGTTGAAATAGTTGTTCTATTTCTGAATAGCAGAGCCCTATCTAAACATATTCATATAATCCAAACAATTCATCGTCAATCCATCCCGACGCATCATTCAAGTATAATCATTTCCTAATCTTTTTATTAATTTCGTTATGTCGTTAATTTTGGTATCAGAGCTAACTAACGTTCTTATAATTATCTTGAATATTCAATCTTTCGTTCATAAGAATAAATGCATATACAACATCATAAACATGATAATGAATATTCATCATTTTACATATCCGTCATCGTTATTAAAAATCAATTCACCAACAATTGAAACAGTTGTCGTAAGAAGGTTTTTATATCATCATAAATATTAAATATGAATATTCATCGTTATGATTTATCATCATAATCATCATAAAATTAATAGTCATGATAAACTCTACTATCACTATCATCTTTAAAAAAAACTATAAATTTTAATCGTAACTTTAATCCAAAACAAAACTAAATTATTGTTGTTATAAAGTTATAATCATGAGTTTTTCAAGTCTAGATACAAATAAACAAGAACTAAATTTTTTTCGTAAAACATTGAAACAATCTAAAAAAATTCTTTTAAATTTAAAAATAGATTCTAACATATCAATAATTAATTGTATATCCAATATTGAAGCAATACATATAATAAATAATAATATAAATTGGAAACAAGAACAAATAAAAATTTTTGAAGATAAGATAACAAGATTAATTTGTTAAATATGTCTCAATAAATAGAAAAACCGCTAATAATAACTACTTCGTTCATAAAAAGAAATTAAAGATTTCATTTCTAAAAATACACACAACTTATTAATATGGAAACTTTACAAGAAAAAGTAGAAACACTAACTAAATTATTCGCAGCACTAGAAATTCCATCCGAAATTCAAGAAAATAATACAGAAATAAAAAATAATTTAGATAATAATGACGCAGAAGTAATATATGATTTTTCTTCAGATGACGAAAATCCTTATTCAAATCTATATAGAAATTCACAAAACAATTTTGGGTTAAAACGAAAACAATCATATGTTGAAGATGATTATCAAAGTCAATATATTTATGGACCACCTTCATTAGAAGAAAATTTTTTATATAGACAATGAATGGTTAAAAATAAACAAAATAAATGGGAAAAAATATATCCTCAATACATACCTAAATTATTTACATTTCCAACAAATTCAAATATTCTTTTTATTGATTGTGATCAAAATCCTGAAGCGAAAATTCAAGAATGGAGTAATAAAATGGGAGTACAAATTCAATTAACCGAAGAATTAAGAAATTTACACCCAACACATTTTCTTAATTATATCATTCATAAAACACAAGGTAACGCATATCGTTTTCTCTCATCTCTCGATGAACCCGAAACAATGATGATAGCTACTACTGATGCTATGGAAACATTTAAAAATATATTAAGTCGTCTTATTCAGGAATTTATAGGAAAACAAATTGAAGATAAAGTATCACAAGAAGCTTTTCAATTAGAATCATTATGGCATTTAACTAATCTACGAATTTGTAATATGTGTTATCTAGATCCGTTTATATGCGAATATTCTGAACATTATTATAATTTAGATTCCACTAGAAAAAAAGTAGCATTAGATATGTTTTATCAAAAATTACCATCATTAGTAAGCCAAAGTGTAATAAAAGATTTTCAAGAAGCTCTACAACAAAATAAAATTACAGACACTCTAGGAGCACGAATAAGTATATTAAAAACATGGATGCAAAAGAAATGCTTAGAACAAAAAACAACACAAGACGCAAAAATTGATTTATGTTGTGACATCCTTTCTAATAAAGTTAATCAATATGGTTGTAAAGATAATAAAAGACAAAAATATAAAAAGAAAATTTGGAAAAAACAAACTTATAAACCTAAATATAAAGAATATTATAAACAAGGAGAAAGAAAATATTTTTAGAAAACAATATAAACAAAAATATCAATCTAAAACAAATTATTGCCCATCGAATAAAAAAGATTGTAAATGTTGGATATGTCAAGAGGACGGACACAAAGCTTATGAATGCCCAAAAAAGACTAAAAAAGAAAAAGAAACAAACCTATTAAAAATTGCATATGATCTTGGATATGAACCAATAGAAGATTCAGATATAGATTCAGACATAGATATTTATGCATATACAACTGATTCTGATTCAGATACATGATCCTATGGAAAAAGTATTATTGGGATTAGAACTTGAGGGAAACCTCATATCTAACCCATCCAAAATATACATTGCTAAAGCATACATTGGTATGAAAATACCATATGAAGTAAACAATGATAAAGTATACAATGATATGAAAATATCACCAAAAGCATACATTGATATGAAAATTTTCATATCATCATTTAAAATATTAAAAGCAAACAAATATGAGCAATCATTCAGGTACCCAAGAAACGCAAATATTTAATCAGCAGATATATTGAAATGGAAGCAATCATGAAGCAAATCAAACACCAGTTCAAACAAAAAGAGGAGCAAGAAGAATCATTAATCAGACAACTTGAAGTAGTCAGACGTGAAAAAGAACAACTACAACAAACATTACAATTTTTATCATCCCATTCAGTACCTAAAGAAGAAGCAGCTAGCAACTCAACAACAAAGCAACAAAAAGAAGAGATTCAAGAAATATCATCCGATGATAGTCAGCCACATAAAACAAAAAAACAACCTATGACAACAAACCAAGAAGAATATCCACCACTTCAAGCCGATCATAAAAACACAAAGAAATGGTATGTGATTTTCAATGGAGAAAACAAAGGAATATATAACGATTGGGGAATTGCCAACTCATATATTCTTGGAAAAAATGTCATTCACAAAAGTTACAAAACAAAAAATGAAGCAGAAGCCGCATACAACGAAGCATACAAAGCAGTCATAAAAGATAATGTCGGATGTTCAAAAACAGTTCTCCTTACACCACAAAAACCCATATCCAGCTTTACCCCACAAAAACCTGTATCCATCCCAAAGTCTCTTAACCAATTAAACGCAAAAATCGCCCTTGAAGCCATTCCATCAACCAAAGAAAAATAAGCCATGAAAAAACCAACTACTCAAAAATTTGCTAAACTATGGGATAGTCTCATTCAATACACCGAAGTTCATTCTCCGATGGGCTTTTATCCAGTAGCCAGGCGTCCAGGCCCCAAATCAGTTTTTCTAGCTGATTTATCAGATCCTATGACTTTATGGGATTATTTTATCCATGGATTTATTGACACCGTTTATTTAGAAGGCACCAATCTTCACTGCATCAGTGAATTTCCATCCGCTGTACAAACCATAATCAGAAACTATAAAACACGATTTGCGAAACAAGAACGATGATTATTTATCAAGATGCACTCAAGCTATCCAATTTTTGATGAAGATTCTCAATTACTTATTCCAAGCATCACTTTTGCAAATATGGGAATAAGCAACGGCTCGAAACCAACAAAAGATGATCTACCTCATGAAACACCAACACAAGATCATCTAATTTTTGCACTAGCTCGTGTATATCTAGCATCATCTCGCATAGGCAACGGAAGAGATCAAAAATCAAGAGTCAGAGTAAATTATGCCAGTAAAACTTTCGTTATCTATTCTCTAACAGACAGTGAAATCACTCCAGAAGCATTAAAAGCAATTGAAACTTTCGAACAACCGTTCGAAAAACTTTCTCATCATCTAGCTGAATTACCCGCTGATCTTAAGAAACAACTTTGTAAACACATCATGCATGCACCACGACATAATTGTAGTCACTGTAAAGAAAATATAGAAGAAACACCTTTCATGGAAGACTAACACCAGCCATGACCAAAGCACACATCATTCAGAAAAATCTGTCCTATCGGTGGCGGGAGGAATGATGTAAGCAATGACGTATAAAGCCATTATTATTGAAGACATTATTAAAGACACGTGTCCTTTCAATGTGGAAGGGATTGTTATTTTTATTAATGTAATTGTTTAAAAGTGTCGGTAGGATAAGTGTCGGTAGAATAATTATTAAGTATTATTTGTGATGTAACATAAAGTGTTAGTCCCTCAATAGTCTAGGGGGCTATAATGTAAATATGTTTGTCATATTGCAATCATACGATTGCAATTCAATTATGTAACCGACTCCTTTGAGCCTATAAATAGGGCCTTTGCCCATATGAAATAAACAAGTTAAATTTGAGTGTTTAAGACTTGAGTTGATCTCAAAGTTCTTCCTCTGTTGAAATAGTTGTTCTATTTCTGAATAGCAGAGCCCTATCCAAACATATTCATATAATCCAAACAATCCATCGTCAATCCATCCTGACGCATCATTCAGATATAATCCTTTCCTAATCTTTTTATTAATTCCGTCATGTCGTTAAAATATATGATTGTTTATATGAATATGTTTGGATAGGGCGCTGCTATTCAGAAATAGAACAACTATTTCGCGATGTGGGACAACCTAAGTATATGAGAAAATAGATATTGTTTAATAAGCTTGAAGAAGACCTTAGGTTCCATTCATGGAATGATGTGGGATAACTTGAGTGTGTTTAGAAAAATAAATTAAGAAGCGCATGCCAAGTTTCAAACACGAGACCTTACGTTCAGTGGCGGAGCTTGAAGTTTTGATTGGGGGGGGGGGAATAGAATATGTATAAAATTTGAAGAACAGGAGGGGCCAAAGTCAAATTTTATAGTTTTAAGCATAATATGTAACTTTTTGAATAGTTATGGACTAATTGTTTAAATAAAAATAAGGGGGGGGGGGGGGGAGGCGCAAACCCCTGGCCATATATAAGTTCCGTCTAGCTTACGTTCAAAGTAAAAGAGCAAAACAACATGAACCAACTCCTACTTGTGTCATTATTAAGCAAAACATATTTATATTTTATATCAAATATATATTTTTGTACAAGTAATCGATTCGGTTCGGTTTCTTTCGGTTTTACCAAATTCTAAAACCAAACCCAAACCAAAATTTTCGATTTTTGACCCTTATACAAAGCCGCAAAGGCTAGTCGGGGCTCTTCAAAATCTCATTGCTAGTACCGGTACATCCTATTTGGTTATTATTCAATACATTTTGCTTCTCGGTATTTTGGGTTTGATATCAAACCCCTAACCTGTGTGGTTTGTCTACAGGTTGATAGTGCAAGGACCACTTCTGCAACTTCTTGATAAGATTCTTCCGCGAGTGGGATACACATTCTGACATACATCAGCACCACACCGATGGAACGATTTTGCCGCCCCAAAATCTTGCCTAGCATAGTTTCCGTTCACTCGGTCGGGGCTCGGGACACTTCTCTGATCTCTCACCAAGGACAGAGGAACCCATTAATGGCGTCTCATCCTATCCCTCTTCGGCGGCTCTAGCCTTACATCACCCGTGTAAAAGATCGAACACAAGTTCCTTTCCCGGAGCCCTAGGTTCTCCTCTGTTTTTGCCAAGTGAGTTCTTCAACTTATAATTATGAATTTGGGCCCCTTAACTGTAAATATACTTTCTTTTGTCGATCCACAATACCTAATTGTAAGCTAAGAATACTCGGTGTGGCTTTTACTATTGGATATGATTTGCGAAGTATAGAAGAGTTGTGAATTGTCAAGTTCTACTTTTTAATTTACGAATTTTGTTTAGAATCCAGTTTTGTTACTTCGATTGTTCTGATTCCAACATCCTTTAACATTATAGTTATCCGCTATTGAGCTGTGGGCACAGTCGTCTAATGCATGTACACTCGAACACTTACATGAGGCGAGGAATACTTGGTGGGAGGGAACTCCTGCACGTTGATAGAAGAACATGGGAAATTCAACATTCTACTCATTTTCTAAATGCCTACAATCTCACTGCACTTAAAGCATTTCATTCACTTGAGAAGAGACATCAGAAAGGTATACATGACCCTTACAAATATTTTGTCTGATACTCGGAATAAACACTTAAACAGAAACTTAAAACCTAGCAAAATCCAAATGTTTCAGGATTACAATATGCAAACATGTCTTCTCAAACTGTGCTAACAAGAAACAGTAGTAGTGTAGCCAGTGAAAGCTTGCAAGAGTTGCATTCACCATTTACATACGAAGCTGCCATGGAAGCGCTTTCATCTCTGATCACTGGAAAAAGACGTGATGGAAATGCAAATACAGATGCTAAATACAAGAAGCTTGAGAGGATGTCAATGTATGTCCAGGTAACTTGATAATATGGAAATGTGTCATGAGAAATGCATATCATAGATATCTGCCTAAATATTATTATGATTTTGTATTTCAGATATTAGGCATAGAGAAACAAATTGCTGACCTTAACATTATCCATGTTGCTGGAACCAAAGGAAAGGTACATCTACATCCATTTGTTTATATCTTTCTGAATTGTTATCAAGTCATATCTTCAATACATAGAGATTTCCATTTATTTTCTCTTGGTGCTTGTTTTTTGTTTTCTTCCATCAAGTGCTGAATGTATAAATGATGATAAATCTGAGTAAATGACCATTTTACCCTTTCTCTCTAGAAGTGATGGTGAATAACAAGTGACTATAACTGTTATAATGACAAATTTTAACATTTCTTTGGACACTCTTTTTTCGTTTCTTCTGATAAAGTTCATAATATATCAGGGTTCAACATGCACATTTTGTGAAGCAATTTTAAGGGAGAGTGGTTTTAAAACTGGCTTGTTTACTTCTCCACATTTAATTGATGTGAAAGAAAGGTTTCGTCTTAATGGGTATGTATCTAGTTGTGTTACATTTTTTCATTCTTTTTACATCATATAGAATTATCCTGTATATCTGTTTTTAACATTTTTATTCTAAATCTAAATGCTGAATGTGTAGGTTGGAAATATCCGAAGGGCAATTTTTACTATATTTTTGGGGTTGCTGGCATCAGTTGAAGGTATTACATCATTACTAAAAATAGTCTGATGAACTTTAATAGCTGGTTCTGATATGTATATATTTTTTTCCTGGATATGTAATTTGGCAGGATAAAGTCACAGAAGACCTGCCAATGCCTCCACTCTTTCAGTTCCTTACTCTACTGGGATTAAAGATATTTGTATCCGAAAAGGTATAAAATTTTAAATCTCTAGTTTCATTTAGGTTTTTAATTGTGCATAGCATGCAATATGTTTTAATGATCCATTCCCAACCAAACATGACAATGGAATGTAATGACTCATTCCATTACCTTGCTTATTCCATTACTCTGTTCATTGCAGGTCGATGTTGCTATTATTGAAGTTGGTCTTGGAGGGAAAAACGATTCAACGAATGTGGTAATACACCTTTCTTTTACTTTTTTCTTCATCTCATTGTTTATCATTTTTTTTTTGGGTAGAAAATGTTTTAAAAAAAGCCCTTTCTTTTTTTTACCTGAAATCTGATCACCATTGCAGATTCAGGATCCTACTGTGTGTGGCATTACTTCTCTTGGTTTTGATCACATGGAAATTCTCGGTGAGTTCTCTTCACACAATGTAACTAACTTTTTTACCAAATAACCCAAATCAAAATGTTCATAAGTAAATGGTCAAAATACACATCTCTTCAACTCTTGACAAGTCTGATATAGTGGTTAGTGCTTTAACTGTAGGAGATACTCTTGAAAAGATTGCTTCACATAAAGCTGGGATATTTAAGGTACAAAGAAGTAGGTACATTCAAACTACTCTACATATGTGTCTCTGATAGTTTTCCATTGTTAAAGTATTTTTTTTTAATGTCTTCTGTAAAGCCTCAAGTTCCTGCATTCACTGTACCCCAACTTCCTGAAGCAATGGATGTTCTTAACCAGAGGGCACATGAAGTGGAGGTACCCTTAGACCCTCTTTTTTTCTCTGTATGGATAAAGTTGGAAACAATAAGAAACTAAATAGCTTCCTTTCCAATAATGAATGTTAGGCTCCATTGCAAATAGTAGCACCACTTACATACGAAAGGTTGAAAGGGGTGAAGCTAAGTCTATCTGGTGATCACCAGCTTGCAAATGCTGGGCTTGCTGTTTCTCTTTGTAAAAGTTGGCTCAACACTACAGGAAACTGGGAAAAATTGTTCCCAAATGTGAGTTATAACAGTTTACCAGAGGCATTTTTGAGGGGTCTTTCAAGTGCATATCTTCCAGGAAGGGCTCAAATAGTTCATGACTCGTGTTTGGGGTTAAATGATCAAATGGGATCTGATAAAAGTTGTTGTGGGGAGTTGATCTTTTACTTGGATGGAGCTCATAGTCCTGAGAGCATGGATGCTTGTGCTAAATGGTTTTCTAATGTTGTCAAGGAAAAGATTCATAGACCAGTCTCATCTTCCTTTTCTAAAGGTGAAAACGTGGAAGACGTTTGTAGTAATGGCTGCATTCAACAGGAAGAATCTAAAACAATATCCAAAAGGGTAAAAATCATGATTGCACATTTTGTTATATTAGTTAAAACACAGCTGCTTATGTAATGTACATGTTTGTTTATCAGATTCTGTTGTTTAATTGCATGGATATGAGAGATCCAGAAGTTATTCTTCCAAGACTTGTGGATATATGTGCTTCATCAGGTATTTCATATTATATATGTTTTTTTTACTATTGCTGAATATCATTTTTTTAAAAAATAATTTTCATTAACATGAGCAGGTTCTGATTTCTCAAAAGCAATTTTTGTCCCAAGTATCTCAACATACAGCAAGGTTACTTCTGGTTCTTCAGACATCCCTTTGAGCATCCCCTCAAAGGATCTGACATGGCAGTTCAACCTCCAAAGAGTTTGGGAAAGAATTATTCATGGAAAAGGTTTTTTACTTTTTTTTTATTATTAAGCAAACAAAATCCCACATTCTAGAGACTAGCGGACCCCACTAATTTTTAAGGCCCCATTTGTTACACATGACAATTGACATGACATAACAGATTGACTGAGACTAATATCAATGAAACAAAAATTGCCCAAAACGTTGTCTATCTCTCTCTCTCGCGTGTGTGTGTGTGTAAATGACGAGAATGCCCTTTCTCATCTTTATCATTGGTCGGGAATAGGCTACAAAGGTTTTAACATACTTGATGCATTGCAGACATTGGGGTAAACAAAAGTGTGAAACTGAAGATGGAAGCTGTTGAAAATTCACCACCTCCTGAATTCCTGTATGATGATGATGATATATCTCACTGCAATCCTGCAAATGGAAACTTTAGTTGCAGTGCAGTTTTTCCATCACTACCCTTGGCAGTTTCATGGTTAAGAAAATCTGCTAGAGAAAACCCTTCACTTAGGCTTCAGGTAATATTCCAAACAAATGAAAATTTACCAAATAACCCCTAATTAACAAAAGGCTGTTTGTTGAGCGACTAAAGATGGAAAAATTAATTATTAACAGGTTCTTGTAACTGGATCGTTGCATCTTGTTGGTGATGTCTTGAAGCTACTGAGGAGGTAGTTATTAATTATTATGTCATCTTTGAAAATTCTTATACAAAAAATGCTATCAACATTTAAATGTTCAATTGTAAACATCACGATTACTATTTTTGACTTATACAAAATTGAAGGAAAATCATGGCAACACTTCTAGACTTTAGTTGATAATGAATAATTCAAAATGTCTTGTATAACTATATTGTATCACATTTTTAGCATGTACTTGTTCATTTTCTCAAGTGTATTGGTTTTTAACCTTTTTTTTTTTGGTATTTTATATTTACCCCCCAACTTTAATAAAACTGTAAGTTGGGATAATAGCATCTTCAATCTATGCACCAAATGTTACACTCAACTTGGTGTGAACACCAAATTTGATTTTGTTCAATGGTAATGAGTGAGTTATATGAGTATTGTTTTGATTAAATTTGAAAGAAAATGTTATACCACTTATATCTTGAGAAATGTACTCAAACTATTATTTCACATGACTCTTTAATGTTTAATATTAAAAATCAAAAATAAGTTATACAAAGCATATCATTAAATAAATCCAAATCATTAAAACGAGTCAAACACTGAATTTTAATCTAAGAAAAATCACAAAAAATAACAAAAATGGTTAAATGGGTGGTCGACTTGACAAAACGAAAAGGCCACCTTTTTGGTATTTATAATGACAACTCATTCATAATATTTTTGAGCACAAATATCTTTGAAAATAGAAAAACAAAACAGAAAAAATTTATATTATTATTATGCAACATGTGAGTGTATTTCATAATCTATTAATGTATTTTGTAATATATAAACCGTTAATAAACGTGTATTTTAAAATATATCAGCTGATTTAAAAAAAAAAAAAAAAGTTTTGAAGGTTTTTTTTTTTTTTTTTGGTAGACACCATTCAAAAAATTTATTTCGCAATTACATTGATTTTTTATGCGAACTATAAATAAATTTATATGATCATTGTAAAATGATCTCATCCATTTTTGATATTTTATGATTCTGCTTTGAATCGTTTTTAATATTCATGTTATCATATTTTAGTTTTGTAAATGGCACAATTATCTCTAAAACTAGAACAGTTTTAAGAAACAATAAAAAAATAATTATAAATTATTAAATCCATTAAATAATGAAAGTATTTTTTTTGGTATTATGTGATTGTCTTTTTAGTTTGTGTTTTTGTGCATCTATGTGTAATAGCTAATAGGAAACAAAATGCCGTAACCAATAAAAGTCAGAAGTGATGGACGTTTTCTTTTAACTTTGAGTAAAAACAAGTGTTGTTTTTTCTTGGTTAGACTTAGAACATGATAGGTTAGATCCAACATGTCATGTTCTTACACCTGGCGTCCTTCACTCCGTAGTGATTCAACCATACATGTGATTGATTTAGCGGTGTATTTGATTTTGAAACGTGGTATGCACAGTCTAATAAGTAATAACAACAATATCACAACACCGCATGAATTTTAATTAATACTCCAAAATAATTATCAAAGCCAAATTTAGAATTCTCATTAATCCCCTCGAATTTTCATATACTTATATAAGTGGTTAGGAAATCATTATTATCAATGTTAGAAAATACATCCTTTTCTTTATAGGTAAGTAAACAGTTGTTAATAATTGTCATCATTGTGCAATTACTATCCATTCGTTACACCATCGGTGGGTTGAGTATTTGTGATCGTTAATTTAGTCACTAATCTGATGCTGCCATTGTGTTGATAATCCTTATTTTTCTTTTTTGTTTATTGCTTGTGAGAAAATATCTGTCTTGTAACACCAACTTTTTGAGCCTTTGATTTATGCATGTAGGAAGACCTCGAATAAAGCTACAAGGTATCAGAGAGTAACGTTACATACGTAAATAAAAACACGATGTTTTGTTAATTATCTTATGGTGAATAGATATTACTTATTTAATTAATTATGTTGTATGCATTTGCCCCAATCCACTATGGTTTGAAAATTCATGAGCACATTTGCTATGTCCTTCCCCAATCTACTAGGTGTCACACTAGCTAGTAGATTGTCCATATCGAGGAATTCTCGTACTTCTAGTATTTACCATGATTTCATGCATGGCAAAATGTTAATCCAAGAAAAAAAAAATCATAAACTGTAGTTCTTAACATAGAACAATTTAGCAGACAATGCCACAATGGTAGTATAACCTACATGCATGCTACTTGTTTCCCTGAACTCATTATAGTTTAAAGTTAAACACTAATCTTAGTATCTACTACCTAGTTTACTTAAACTTATGTTATACAAATTAAAACATTACTCTTTAGGCCTGTTTGAAATAACTCCACCATTTTAAAGCGAAAGTCCCATGGTTCATCAAATTTCAAAAATGTATTGTTTCTTAATTAACATCTCAAAGGATCATAAAAAAATAACACTGAGACAAGTTTACAAGTTTGTCAAGTTTTACTCTAAATAAAAAGGTCTTCATTTGTACTTATCTCCTCATCATAACTTCTAATATCATAATATCATTCATTTGTCTCACACATAAAAGAATAAAATTGGAGAAAAGTCTAGCGAGTAAGATATGGCAGAAGCAATACAATAATTTTTTGAGATTTAACAATTACGTTTTTCATTGCAATAACCTATAATGAACAATTAAGCTCTTCATCGAAACATCTATAATGAGCAATTATTCTCTTCATAAAAAAACATATATAATGAGCAACTATGCTCTTTAGATAAAACATTAGGGACAAGGGTGTCGCGTTGATTTTGAAAGCCATGTGTGAAAAATAAAATTGGACCCCTAAATATAATTTTTTTTATATATAAGCAAAATTAATTCATACGGTGATAACTCGATAAATGTTATAAAAACAATCGAAACAAAAGAACGATAATACGATATATAAACTTAGAGAGTTACATCAAGCCCGATGCTATCATAGCATTATTGCAAGCAAAACTGTTCTTCAACTCTTCATAATCAATATTTTCCAATATCTCATTCTCAATAGCTATCATTGTCCAATCATTAAATATTAAATATTTCTTTTGACTTTGTAGACCGGAAGTAAGACTTTAACAACTTTAATTTTGATCTCTATCAACACCTGTATTATCAACATTAATATTTTTTATTCTAAGAAGAAACTGAGGTGTATTTTGGACAAACCTATCAAGAGCCCCAATTTGAGACCTTAACTCTCTCTCTCTCTCTCTCTATGCCACAAACAAGAACATAACTACAAAAACTAAGGGGAAATAGTAATTAGAGAAATCACTCAAAACAGGTCTCACATTTCATAATGCACTAATGTGAAGTTAGAAATTCAGTCATTCATAATACATGTGTTACCATGTTACATTCGTTAATCCACGACAACAATCAGAATATAAAAATGAGAGGTCGTCAAATTTAGAAATTAGAAATAGTGAAACACTTGTTTAATTGCAATTGACAATAAAAAATCAGAGCAAAGTGCAATACAAAAAACAAGAGGTAGAGTCCAGCGGAATCAGAAAATCAAGAAACATAAACGTTGTTTGAGCTTTGCAGTTGCTGTGAATTTGAAAGTTTGGCATTAGAACAAAACGTAAGCTCTTGTTTGCCGTAAATTTACATTAGCCCAAATGCAATTTTAATGTTAAGCCCAATTTTCCAAAACGTGAGTTGTTGCAATTTTTAATTATAACATAAACTATTTAAATTAGAAAAAACATGAGCTTTTGTCTTTTTGATTACTGGATTGTCGATTGTTAGACACTGAACTGAATCATATGTAATATTGGTCCCCTCCACGACATAGACCAGAACGGCCACCCACCTCGCACACCCTCAAAGACACCCATGATTAAGGATTGTTGGAAACTTAGTGTGGTGATCATCAATGTGCGGTTTTTCATCCCAAATCAGTGGATAAACATGATGGTTATTTCCAAATATTCATGAGTTTATTTGCCATGTGTTGCATTCATTGTATTTCATTCCAATGCCTTGAATGAGTCTTAGATTTCATCTTTATTGATCCTAGAGTCGAATTAGTGGATTATGGAGTTGATTTCTTGGTAAAACCACGTCTGATGTGAATGTACATGCTTTGTATATTCGACATGACTTTACACATGACTTTATTAATTATTGGTACGTTTACAAAGCTTTCATAGGTTAAGTCACAACGATGATATTGGATCCAAGGTATTTCACAAGGAAGCTTTAAAGTCATACATAGGGAGATGGAAAGTTTGGATTTTGGGGGTCGAATTTACAAAACATAGAATCTAAATACCCCTAAAATATATAGAAGCTGTAGGATGCATCAAACTTTTATATTTAAGTTTAAAACTTTAAATATAAGACGGCAACACCAAGACACCAACAGGCAACAACAAAACGGCTCTCCTTCTTTCAGTATTTCACACACCCAAAGCCCACAACAAACGCTGTCCATTTCCTTGCATTCTTGATTCTTGTATCATCATCGATCATCAATGGCGGGTCTATATTCTTCTCTCAGACCCGGTTCCTCGTCGTCATCCTCAGCACAATCTTCTCAGTTTTTCAATTCAAAAATCTTGCTCTTACTCACAGTTCTTCCGCTCTCTCTAGCAGCCTTCGCCTTCCTTCTCCAATGGCGTGGCGAAATCGATGATCCAACAACCCGGTGGGGCCCCAAAGATCGTCTTGAGTTCCCGGGTATGGATGCTTCTACCTCCCCCGAACAGCTTACGCGAACTTCTTCCTCGAATTGTGCGGATCTATTGGGTCAAAGCCGCTCCATTTCCTTCCCTTATTATAGGGATTGGAAATTCAACTACAAATCCGATCTAAAACCTAAGGTATCATCCAGACATCCACAAATTTTATTTTTTCTCTTCGATGAATTCTTTGGTTGATTTGGGAAAACGAGATTGTTTTTTATTGATCATGTGCTTGTCTTCAATTTCCCGTTTGAACCCAAAAAGTCATAGTCTATTACTATATGAATTTCAAATAATTGGTATGTTAATCTTCATGGATATATTTGTCGTGGAATCTTTAGGTTTTCTGAAGATAACTGCGATTCAAATTTTGAAAAAAAAAAGGTGTATGCTTGTCTCAATGGGTTAGGGCTCAATATCGTATCTGATATATCATAATTCAGCGGCATTTACAATGTTTCTTCCTGAAGCTAGTAGGATAAAAGTGGGATCAAATTATGAACCGATGATATAGTAACCTAAGAATCTACAAAACCCTTTGCTATTTTTCCATTGCAAACGCAATACATAAGTGTATAGGCCAAAGGAAAAGGGTGTCACATTTCCCACTTGGGAAGTGGATGGAGAAAAATAAATGACTAATTTGTAAAAAGCTAGCACTTAATTGGGGTATGCCACATTTCCCAGACTTTCTTTATTAAGTCACATTTCCCTGATTTTCTTTATTAAGTCATTTTTTTTGTACTAAGTCAAGAAGAAGCACCCATATATAACGTACTGGATTAAGGGGTTGTTTCTTTCATTTCTCATTAAATCCTATGTAAATAAAGTGGCTGAATTGGTAAATGATGTCTAACTGGATCAAGTTATGGGCTGTTTCTTTTTAAACCTGAATGAACTGTCTGAATATAGTAAAGAACCATTTTACCTTTCTATTTAGAAATGACGATGATGAAAAAATCTGTCTATATAGAAGTTGCTATAGACTGAAATTTTTATTTTATATAAGTAATGATACAATTGTAATTATATTTAACTACAACATCATTAGTACCTTAAATTCAACACAAATTTTCATAATCAATAAAATAAAAACAATAACCTTGCAAATAAAATAAACTATAACCAATTCAATAAATGAACCAGTTAACTCTAGTAGGATGGGCTAGGATGCCATTCTGTCTTGATTAAGTCAAAAAGAAACAGCCATAAATAGTTGTCCAGATTAGGTGCTTAAATCCATTAAGTCAAAAAGAAACACCAGCTAAGTAGAGCTTGTGATAACAAAAAAAAACTAAAAGATAGGCCATATTTATATAATTACCTGACCACTAACTTAATAACTGTAACATGTTAGACCACTAACTAAAAACTCCTAAGACCCACTAACACTCATTATACTGAAAAATCTTTTTATTACAGATATGCATTACTACAAGTACTTCTGCTGGCTTAGATCAAATATTACCATGGATCTTCTATCATAAAATCATTGGTGTTTCAACCTTCTTCTTGTTTGTGGAAGGAAAAGCCGCATCCCCAGGTGTATCTAAAGTCTTGGAGTCTATCCCTGTGAGTTTACATCTACTACAAAGTTTTGATCTTTCATAACATATATGATATGTGTTAGTTTGTTTTCCAATAAACATATTCAACATAATTTATTCACAGGAGGTCAAGGTGATATACAGGACAAGAGAACTTGAAGAAAAACAAGCCAAGAGGTTAGTTACATTTACCCCCCTTTTTTTTAAGTATTCATTTTGTATTTATAAATTCCTATGAAAACCATATTTTGATCTTCAGTCGGATATGGAATGAGACATGGCTTTCAAGCTTCTTCTACAAACCATGCAACTATGAGTTGTTTGTCAAGCAGTCCCTTAATATGGAAATGGCTATTGTCATGGCAAGGGTATCATTACTTATCTTTAAAAAAAAGAAAAACTTGTATTTTCTTTTGTTGTGAATTTGTGATTAATCTTTGTGTACATTTAATAACATGGTCTTTTCTGTTCACTTGTAGGAAGCTAACCTGGATTGGATCCTTCATCTGGATACTGATGAATTGATACATCCAGCTGGCACTCGTGAATACTCTCTTAGAAAGCTTTTGTCAGATGTCCCTCAAAATGTTGATATGGTTGTGTTTCCAAATTATGTAAGTTATGTTCATTATGGCTCTCTATTGATTGATATGTTGTTTTTATTTTTTTTTATTTTAACTTTAAGCAGACACTTTGAATTAGTGATATTCTGTGTCACATTTTGTAGGAGAGCAGTGTAGAACGAGATGATATAAAGGATCCTTTCAGTGAGGTATAAAACTCGTTTGTTTTGTTGGATTCCATGGGAATTGGAATTCAATTCCATTCTAATTCCTTATTTCTGCAGGTGTCAATGTTCAAGAAGAATTATGATCACCTACCAAAAGACACATATTTTGGGAATTACAAAGAATCAACTCGTAATAATCCTAACTACTTTTTGACATATGGAAATGGGAAGTCTGCTGCACGTATCCAACATCATTTGCGTCCTAATGGTGCACATAGATGGCACAACTACATGAAGACTCCAAAGTAATACATACCATTTCCCTTACTCATATTATAGTCATATTACATCAAATCAGCTACTACTACTTGTTGTCTATTGAGTCGTTCTTTCTGCATTAAGTCATAAAGAAACACACACATATATAGCCTACTGGATCAAGTATTGTATTTGTCCCCATTAAGTAGAAAAGAAACAGCAGCTTAGCAAGTGGATCTTTAATAAGTTTTATGTATGTGTGGACTGGATGTAGTGAGATCAAACTGGATGAGGCTGCTGTTCTGCATTATACATACACCAAGTTTTCAGATCTGACATCAAGGCGTGACCGATGTGGCTGTAAGCCTACAAAAGAAGATGTTAAAAGATGCTTCATGTTGGAATTTGACAGATCTGTGAGTATTGATTTTGAAAGATAGTGAGAAAATTTAACTTGTAAATATTAGAATTATCATGACGATAATGAGCAAATAACCAACTTTAACTTGAAAACTTTGCAAGAATGTAAATGTTGCAACTTCATTAGAACATCCTAATAAGTTTTTAATTGGGATAATTTGTCATATGATCTTGATGATCTCATTAATTGTGCTGGCTGCAGGCTTTTATAATTGCATCAACTGCAACAGAGGAGGAGATGCTAAGCTGGTAAGAATTTCTGTGCTTTTTTTATATAGTTTGTATTTAGATTTGATGAAGTGATACCATAATGTATAGTCATATATCTTGCAAAAAATGTGAATAGGGCCTTTACTACTTCTTGACACTTAAATTCTACAGGTATCGTGAACATGTTGTATGGACTGATAAAGCTTTAAATATGAAACTGATGAGGAAGGGAATTTTGACTCGCATCTATGCTCCTATGGTAAGTAGTTTTTATTTCTCCCTTGTATACCCTCCCTTTTGTGACTTGTTTGGTATGATGGAATGGAATCACAAATAATTGGAATCCTTTATTCTATCTTAACATTCCATTCCATTCTACTTTTGATAGTTTTGATGCATGTACCAAAAACTGCCCAAGTTTATTTATTATTTTGTTCATATCTCCTACTTGAATAGGTGATTATGCAAGGATTAAGAGAATCTGGCACCTTCACTTCTTTAATTGCCTCTGCACAAACAAGTAGTCTACCAGAACCCGAGGTTTTGTCATCCGTTAATGATGGTAATATTTCCTCTAAAACCATTGAAGGATCAGATACCCTTTCAAAGAAGACTGAAATGACTGGTAGGAAAGTTCTAGAAACATCTGAGGTGATTTTATTGGCGGTTCCACCACTTCCTCCTCCAACCATGGATGATGATGATGATGATATATGAAGTGATGATTGTTTAGTGTGAATGTTCCCGATCTTTAACCAAGCGTGATGTACATTTTAGATTAGATTAGATAGGAGGTTAGATTCACAGAGGTTGTAGCAGTATTTACAGCATTATTCATGCACTTGGCCTATTTGTCAATTGATTTCTCATGTATACAAAGTAAGATCTCTGTTGTGATTCGGCTTTTTGAAACCTTTGATGTTTTTTTATCTGCCTTTCGTTATTTCTTGCTCTTTTGGAAACCCTGTTGGCTCAGCTCATATATCGGTTTATAGGTACAAGTTTTTGGAAGTATGTTGCCTCTTAACAGAATTAAACAAACCAAAACAGTCATTTGCCTAAAGTACACTACCATTTCATGCAATTTTACAGTTGGATAATTGTTGTGCATAAGCTTATCTTTATAGTAGTATATATCTTTATTGCTATAAAAAAACATTTTCATCAAACGTTGAATTTTAAGAGGTACAAATGAATGAGCACTATGTACAACTATTTCATCAAATCCTACTCTTTTATTTACATCCACCCATATCGTAAGTTTCCTTCATCCTCATAACATTTGAAACTTTCTTTATTTCCCTGATCCTCATATGATTTTCGTTTTGCAGTCATTTTATTCCATTGAGGGCTTAAATAAGTTTCTTTCATCCTCAAATCATTTTGATTTTTTTTTCTTGATACTCATAGCATTTCAGGTTTGTTATAAGTCCATTTTGCCAAGAATTATACATTTTCTGGAGGCATACATCACAAATGAGTTCTACTTTCTTACGAGAATAAATCATACACAAAAATTCATTCTCAATTTTTTTTTCTATCATTCTCGTGAGAATATCATATTTGTACGTGTAATTCATGTTCTTTTTATTCTTTCATTATATCATTCTCTGATAATGTATGTGTTCTACTTGTTATTTAATCTCATTCTCACAAGAATGTGAGACACATAGTTGTACTTTATGTTTGTCTTTTATTTTATCATTCTCATGAGAATGGATCAAATTGGGTGGTTTTTAAAGTGATTTCGCTTCAAGGATATCTTATTCTGCCTATGAAGTTAGTAATCAATCATTTTGTGTGTCATCATGTTTCATTCTTGTTTATAAAGATTGTCATTGATTTATTAAGTCGACATTTGTACCTCGTTTTTTATGCATCTTTTGTGCGATCGATGGCAAGTGAAAAAGATTAAGGGTTGCATACGAATGATTTTCCCCTTTACGGTTAATTCTCCTTTAATGAAAATCATTAGATCAAAAGTTAATCAATGGTCCACAATTAGAAAATTTCATATACATGAAATTGTTTCTCTACCACCACACACTACAAAACTGTGAAGATAGATTTGTAGCCCCCTTGAATGCCAATTGTATCTCTACCACCACCCACTACAAAACTATCAAGAGAGATTTGCATAACACATGGTACCAAAAAAATATACACCATCATTAAATAATCTTCTAACCATTCTAAAAAAACTAAGCTACATTATTGAAAGAATACATTTTTCATTCTTGAATTCTATGAAAGAAAATATTGTCATTCTTGAAAGAATATGTTGGAACCTAGTAGTTACATCAAAAACAATAAAAGGCTATTGAATTCTAACAATTCCTAAAAGAATACACTTCATGCTTGAAAAGAAACACTTCATTTTGAAAGAATACACTATCAATCTTGAAACGGTTTGCAAAATGATTTTGTTATTCTTGAAAGAATACCCGTTCTTCTCTTTCTCGTCTTAATTGAACCCAACCCATAATCTTTTTCACTTGCAGTTGATCACACAAAGGCTGCATAAAAAAATAAAGAATAGAAGTGGACTTAATACATCAATGCCAATCTTTATAAGGTCATCCACACCGATACAATACTAACTCATCTTTCAATTAATTCACATAAGCTTTGCAATTATACACACTTTCAAAAATGGTCCCCACTAACACCTCAACAATTTTATATATATATATATATATATATATATATATATATATATATATATATATATATATATATAAGCACGATAATTAGTTTACTTAAGTAAATTTAAGGTGATTAAAGATGGTTAAGTTCTATTTAAACTATCAATGGTGGTGTGAAATTCATGGAAAATAAAAAGAATGAATTATGTAAATGAAAAATCATGAGTTAATGGTAAGGTCTATCACATAGTCTCAAAGATGATGTGGCATTGCAAATACCATCAGTTAGAACCGATGTAGATGGTATAAGCAAGAATGAAATAAAATGAGAAATAGAACGACCGATTTGACCTAATTAAAATAAGCCCATTTTGTCGTGAATGCTAAACAACCCATAGATCATAAACAATCTAAATGAGCATAAAGCATTTTAATACAATTTCTTTTCATAGAACTTGCATAAATGAAGCAATTTAAAATGAAAATCAACTCATTGCAACATGTATCTACCCACAAAAATTCGAGTTAAGGTCAAAGCCTTTGCACAATACAATGAAGTTCAATTAACATTAAAAAGAATGAAAAAAAAAAGAAAACAAAAAAAACCCAAAATCGAACTGAAAAGCCATATTCCAAACCGAGAAAAGAAAACGAATAGATTGCAAGACCGGACTAATATAGAACAGGAGCAGTTCGAAAAGATCATTCCAAATGAGGACCGAATAAAGAAAATGGATATCCGATATAGAAAAACCAAGACCCAACCATCGAACTAACGAAATGATCAACCATCGAACTAAAGAAATGATCGGTCCTGGACCTTTTTGTGATCCTTTAGGGGGTGTTTGGGAGTGCTTTTTGAACTAGAAAAGTGTTTTTAGATAAAAATGCTTATTTGCTTATAGTGGTGGTAAAATTAGTTTTTTAAAAAGTGTTTGGATAAACTTTTATAGTGAAAAAGCCAATAAGTTAAAAAATGTTTGGCTTATGGAAAAGCTATTCTGAAAAGTGTTTTTGAGGCTGTCTGTAACGCCCGGGTTTCGGGGCTAAACATTTTTAGACGATGTAATAGTCTAGGTCAACTATTGTAACTCTTTTGATGTAATAAAGATGAAATATTTGAGTATTTTGTGAATTATGTGAATTTATATGCTTATTATTTAATTATAAATGTATAATTAATAAAGAATAAAAATAAGCGTCAAAATTAAAGTGTGAGATAAGCCCGATATCTTTACATAAAGTTGTAGTGGTCGAAACAAGGATTCCGGAGATATAAAGAACGCCGAAATCCGAGTTATAACGAAGAAGTTATGACTCGTCGAAGTTTCGCGATGGAACCGACACGATACCGAGAAGCGTAAATAGTGAATTTACGATAGAGCGAGTTTTAGCCTTAGCGATCTAAACGAAAGTCGTAGAATACGTTAAACCGAGAGCGTCCATAAAAAGAACGCCCAAATCTGACTTCGTATGAGGAAGTTATGATTTTTCGAAGTTTCGGCTTAGCAGTGTACAACCCGAAGTTCGAATATTAGATCGAGCGGTTTTAGCCAATGCAACCTAAACGAGAATCGAAGGTCTCGTTAATAGTAGCGTATCGATAAAAAGACAGACGAAAACGGACGTCGGATGAAGAAGTTATGAATTTTTAACGGACCAATCCTGTCCCGGCCTGTTAAAAATATAACTTTTAAAATAAAGTCAAAATTAGCCAACAACGTCTACACGAAAGTTGTAGAGTACATTCCCACCTACGCGTGGATATAAAGAATGTCGAAAACGGAGCTCGTATGCGAAAGTTATGATTTTTAGAAGTCGGAAAGGGAAATTACGAAATCTGCTGCTCGATCGATGACGTGGCCAAATCTCAGTCGTCGCTTGCTGAGCACGGTCTCGCTTCGGATGAAGGACGCGTCACCCTCGCATTACGCCCAGCGTCCGAGCTCGGAACGCGCCGGGTACGCGAACCCCTCCCTCGGTCCAGCTTAAGCCACGTCGCACCACCGAATGCTCGCCACCTCGCACCTTATCCGAAGCTACGCGCCCCGTAGCTGCTGAACGCGCAACGTAAATCCGAGTTGCTGGCCCCTATAAATAGCTGCGAGATTTCCTGAAAAATTCACACCAATTCACTTCTCTCTCTAACTTGCTTTCTCTCTCTAGCCTATTTTGAGCCCCCTAAACCCTAGGAAAAATCCCTAGCACCCTAAGGAAGCCCCGAGGCTCCCGGAGTCCCGAGAAAAAGGGTCTTTCGGTTCCGAAACACTGCTCCAAGCGAAGCCCGGTTTTCTTTAAAATCCGCTGTAAGTGAGCTACGCCTACGCAATTTTTAATATAACTTTTAAATAATTATAGTAATGTTATTAGGTCCTTAAAATAATTATTTGGGCTATTATTATGAGTTATATTGAATGTTATTTTACACTTATATAATAATAATAATAGCTAGACTATTAATTAGTCACGGTTAACGTTAAAACTAAACTCTAGTGGTATTAATACTAGGTTTTGGTCAAGGAAAAATTGTTTTGAGATAAAGAAGCGCTGTTCAAGTACCGAGTCACCACCTAATCAAGTAAGTGCATAGTTACTTTCATCTTACACATAGATATGAAGTATTTAATATAAATTACGTGCTATGTGTGCATATTGTCTGAATACTTGCTGTTTATGCTGATGAAAGATTTTTATACATGTTTTAAACGATTTAAACTGTATATGTATTTTATATCTACAAAATGTTGGGGTAAAACATGGATAGATGTAATAGACGATGTGTGATAAAATGACGAGAGGCCTCGATGTTGTTGTTGTTGATTCTGTCATCTAGCGGAGTATGGATGACGACCACTGACTCTTCTAGACAGTCCAGTGGAACGCTAGCAGGCTCGCAACCTGTAGGTGTTTGTGAACGATGTGTTCACCGGTGTACTCCATCCCCCTCATGGTTGCCTTTAGGACATTTATTGCTGAGGAACCCCCTTAGCAGTAGTGTCCATCCCGATGATGATCCTTAGGCTGGGTCCCTTATGATAGGTGTTTAGGGACGTAAAGTGAGGATAACGGGAACGGGTAATCGGGTTATTGTTGATTGATGAAATTAATAAACTTATTTATTGTGGGTTGAAAACCATATGTGCTCACCAGGCTCCTAAGCCTGACCCACTCAGTTTCTTGTATTACAGGTAGTGGCGCACGAGCATATATATAATGTTTGGGATGAGAGATTACGGATATAGGCCTGTAGATATGAATAAATGTAGTAAGGCTTATATTGTATTGTTTATGCTTTTGATTTGTATCGAACATGACATCCTGAGGTTTTTAATGAAATACATTTCTACGGAAATGTTTTGATAAATCTTTATCATATTTTATTTTGGAAACAAATTCCGCAACACTTTTATTTAAAATGTTACTCTGATTTTTAAACAAAGCATAAACAAAATTGATCTTTTCTGGCCGTGAAAATGGGGATGTCACACTGTCAAACACTTTTTTTAACTTATTAACTTTTCGAAAAGCCAATAAGCAGATAAACACTTTTCAAATGCAATCCCAAACACCCCCTAGCATAAACATTAACGGTTTTAACAAAAAAAAAGTTTTTTTGTTTCAAATAGATTGCCCTAGTCATTGGAGTATATACTCAATAGACTAAACTGCACAGATAGTCCCTGTGGTTTATCGAAAATTACCACTTTGGTCCAAAAATGTTTGGACTAGCACCAAAGGTCCAAACTTTTCATTTTGTTGCGAGTTTGGTCCTATTTGCTATAAACTTTTTCATAAAGACGAATTTGCCCTTACTTTTTACTTTTTCAGTTTTTTTTTATTATTTAAAGATTTTTCTGATTAAAAGAAAAATAAAAAAGAAATAATTTCCTTCTATATTTTATTTTTATAATTTTTTATAACAGAAAAAAATAGAAAATAAAAATGCAAACTCTCTCTTCTCTTTCTCTTTTCTTTCTTTCTCTCTCTCTCTCTCTCTATCTCTCTCTTTCTCTCTCTCTCACAAACACAAACACAAACACAAACACAAACAGCTGATCAAATCTCTTCATCGGTATCGGTCCTCTAAATCCACTATCTTCAAGAAATCATTCTCAACAATTCATTCAAATATCAAATATCTTCATCGCTATAAAATCAATTAAATAACTTCAAACAACAAATCGTTCAAGTATATTCATCTCATCGGCTCAAAATGGGTCATTTAAGCCCACCGTCTTCAACAAATCATTCAAAAATAAAACACTAAACATCTTTATTGCTAACAACCTTCGTCAACACCAAAGACCCTCCATCTGCTTCTGAGTTTATTGAAGTTACAAGCATCAAGATTTCTTTTGATTTCATCTTTTTATTCCTGATTTTCGAGTTCAAAGGAGAAGCCCTAAATCTATAATTGTTATTCTTCACCTTTACATTATACAGTTTGATATAGTGATTCATATTTGAGCAGAACCCAAACACAAAAAAAAAAACTCACAAAACACGATTGAATCCAAAAAGAGGTTTCTGGTGAAGCACTGATATCCGATTACCTCCTCTGCAATCTAACCCAATCAAACCCAAAATCGATTATTCTGAACAATTGAACATCTGAAATAAATGAAAAGGATAATAAGTGAACTTGTATCTAATTGATACTCTCACATGAAATTTCTAGGGCTAAAAGCCCTAAAATTACTTCTGGAAAATTCGAAGAAGGGGGATGTAATGTGAGATTGTCGCAAGTCGGTAATCTTTAGAGTGTGTGTGTGTGTGTGTGTGCATGTGTTATTAATTATCAGAGAGAATGTGTGTGTTTAAGCTTCTATGGGAAGAAGGCAATAGACATGAGAGAGAGAGAGAGAGAAAGAGATATGTTACTTGGATTTGGATGGCATTGTGTGTAACCATCGATGATTGATCATCGTTATTTTACAATGAGCTTGAGGTTAGGATCTGGTTTGGTTTTTGTTCATATTCTCCAGTGAGAAAGAATGGGTGTGCCACCACTGCTAGCAACGGCGATGCCTGCCTCCTTCATGAGGACTCTTAATATCTCATACCTAGTCTTACTTTGCTTCCTCATCATCGACATATATACCAGAGGTTTGGAGTGTCCCAAAAATTTGGGTTTCTTTAAAATAAAAGAGAAACAGAAAGGGAGAAGAGAAAGAAGAAGAAGAAAGGGAGACGAGGACAATAACAGGGGCGGTGTTGTTGTATTTTTTGGTGGTTGATTTGTGGTGGTTGGAAGGAAGAACGGTGGTGAGGATCTGATGGTGGGTTTTGAAGAAGATGATGTATCTTCTTGGTATTAAAACGAGAGAGAGAGAGAGAGAGAGAGAGAGAGAGAGAGACCAAACTTGCAACAAAATGAAAAGTTTGGACCTGTGGTGATAGTCCAAACCTTTTTGGACAAAAGTGTCAAATTTGAGCAAACCATAGGGATCATTTGTGCAGTTTAGGGCCCGTTTGATATCTTGCTGACTGGGTCCGGTCAGCACTTTTTGACTGACTCGGTCCGGTCAGCCCAATCAGCATGTTTGATACCCACAAAAAAATTCTTCTGACCCGGTAAATAGCAGCTGACTCGGTCCTATTAAAAAATGGAGCTGACCGAGTCTCTTATGCGTGTTTCTCATTTTTGCCCTTTGCCTTCTCCATCGCCTTCCCCAATCTCAATAACTTCTGTTCGTCGGCAACTTCCTCCATTGAACAACCCTTCTGCGATCTTCGTCCTCACTCCTCTCGTGTTTCTCGATCGTCTTCAGCCTCGCCGACCACCTCTTCCATCGTAGTCCTCTCCAGCACGACCCACCTGCTGTTGCCATCTCTCTTGTTCTCCTTCCCATCGCGATGAATCCAAACGAGATTTCACCCCCATTTCTGTTAATCAAGCTGCAGGTATAATTCTCTTTCCCTTTTTTTTTCTAAAAATTTATCAATACTTCTTTATGTATCTACTCTCTCCCTAACTCATTCCTAATCGATTGCAACTGCCCTAACCCCTTATGTTAATGAAAGATTTGGTTGTTGATCAATTTGGCGCCTACTGTTGAATATCATTGCCCCTTTATTGTAAGATATGGTTTCAGATTCATGATGAGATATTGGATTCTCTTGATATATTTTCCTTTTGCAGTTTTTTTTTTCCAGATACATAAACCATGAGTGTGCATTATAGTTCATAGTTCACCTGGGATTTCTCCTAATTGATAATCAAGTCTGCATTCATCAGTGTTCATTTAGCTCATTACTTTTAACCTTATAGTAGGTGAATCAAGTATCTTGATTTAAGTTTTTTTTTTGTTTGATTTTTGTAGTTGGATAGGTTCATACCAAGAAAATAGATTTATTTTATTTTTATTATTATTATTATTATTATTATTATTTTGTAGTTGGATAGCTTCTGTTTAGACCTTGAGTATGCAAACATATTCAATGGGTTTTGATTTTGTGGGGGAATTTGCGATTAAAAGTGAACGATGTGGTGGAGAAGGTTAATGAGCAAAAGGACCCGATGGTTTTGCTATCTAGGTTATTGCAAAGAAATTTATAAAAAAGCTATATTTTTTCTTTTTCATACGTGCACTACATATCAATTTACTTTAGTTTGTTGGTTAGTTTCTTTTTAAAACCTACATTAAATGGCAATGTACTTTTTTTGTTCTTTTGTCATACCACTAAAAAATATAATAGAATGGTAAAATGGTCATTTTCAACAGTCAGCACAACTAGTCAGACGCATAATCAAACAGTATGGTTTCAGTCAGATATCAGTCAGACTTCAGACCCAGTCAGGCTCTAAGTCAATCATCAAGTGTTTGTTTATTTTCTGCTGAACGAATTTGAATGGGAGCTGATCCATACAACAACAATTGGCGTTTTAAAATGTTGTATTTGACAACTATATAATGCATGAATTGTTGTGTATGACAAAATAGCTGATGCTTACGAATCTATTCCGATTTGAATCCACCCGTGACCTCAAACCCCGACTTTCTGTGCTTCCTATACCGTCGTCATGAGCGGGAATCACCATTAACTCCAACACAATTCCAATTCCCCGCCTTCCTCTTATGTACGCATTTCTTTATATCTCATGAATTATACGTTGAATTTAGGGTTTCGCAATTTCCTTATTCCCCAAAGGTATCACAAGTCTCAAGTTAGCATTTCCTAAAACCGTTTTACCTTTGTAACCAAACTTTTATCTTTTATGTGTCTAAATCATTTGTTACTTGTTTTCCTTTACTGGGATTTTTTTTACCAAAGAACAATGCTTTTCGTTTTGTTCTGGACAAAAAAGCTTATACATCTTTCGAATGGTCCAGTTATTTCCCCCCTTTTTCATTTGCTTGAAATAGTAGCAGGTTTTGCTCACTTTCTCAAGGCTTACCAGCTTTTTTGGTAATAGGATCGGAGTAATTCCGAAGAACTTGAAAATTGGAGCTCTGAATTTTGGGATATCTAGACGAATGGGGTGTCAAGAACTCTCTTCAAGTTCAAAGTCGAAAAGTTCCTCAAGCAGCCAGCCAGAGGTTATTCATTCATCTAACTTAGACGGATTTATGAACTTCCACTTTCCATTGAATGTGCGTTTTCCTTGTTGCGTTCATGAAATATCCAAAAGGGAAATTTGCAATTTCATTGAATATCGAAGCACTGCAAATTGAAAAAAGTTGATTTTTTTCAAAATGTAGAAGAGTTCAACTACATGAAAAGTATAATCGACCATAAATGGTACCATAATGACTTGTGAATTCCTTTATACTGTCATCTTCTGTGTGTACTCGTCATGTTATTATACAATTTTCTCTTCACATCCCTTCTACTCTTTCCACGTTTTTCTTTAATTGAACATATCACTCTTGTCATTATTAGTTTCATCATCTTTGTTTAGTTTTTAATGTTTTGCAGGAAACTACAGCTGAAGGTGCCAACAACAATGGGGAAACCTCTGCTGGAATGACAGTTCAAGAGCTTAAAACTAAACTGAGGTAGCTACATCTATGCTATGCCTAGTCTTATTTCCATTAAACACTCATGATTTATTGCTGCTGGAAATGAGATCAACCATTCTGATTAATGCTTATACTGTTATAACCCTTTTATCAGTTCATTTTCCTTGTAAGGGAAGAAACTTTTTCCCTTTTAGCATGTCATGATCGAGTTGAAAGAAAAGAAACTTCAACATATTATCGATCATTGTGGAGAACTACACTACAGCATTATGGTTTATGAGATCAAATCTCCTTATTGAGGTTTTTGAATTGTAGGAATGTGGGGGTTCCAACAGCAGGTTCTAAAGATGATCTTGTATGCACGTGGAACAAATTCTTTTCTGAAGAAGTTGATGGTAATGTTGTCTACTAGTCATGAATCTATTGAACACACTCAACAATTTGGAGCTATAAATGTAGTTTTAAGTGTTTCATGTGGCTCATTAAGAATCTTTATGTATTTTTTTGATTGAAGAGTTTCAAGAGGTTGTTGAAGATGAAAAATCCACCAGAGTGAATGATGTTCATGGTGAAAAGGTTTCCAAAAGGAAGGCAAAAAGTTTGTCTGTTGAAGAACATGCTGAGGTTATGAGCACTGTTTCTGTAGATAAAAGGAGCACGAGGCGTGCAAAACAAATCCATGCAGATCCAAACATCACTGTTGAGACTTGTGGACATATGCAGTCAAAAGTTTCAAAGACAAAATCTAAGGCTAAAAGTAATACCAAGAAAGAGCCTCCTCTGAACACCAATAAGGTGTCAGGTACTTCTTTAACTACTTTAACCTATACCTACCTTCTTCCATCTTCTCATATAATACAATTTATAAAACGAAAAAATTGTAATATGCTTACAAGTTTCGTTTTACATGTTGCTATTATGGGTAAAAGATAAAGTAAATTGCCTCTATCCCTAAAAAGAGTGAAGTATGTTGCTATTTTCTGCAATTTATCTTAACTCAAATTGATCTTACATGGGGTATGTGTATGTTTTCAGGTAAAAAAGCAACCTGCTTAACATCAGATGTTGTTTCTGAAACATGCAATAAGATGGATGTTTCTGAACTTCCAGTTGAACCATGGACTGTTCTTGCTCACAAGAAACCACAAAAAGACTGGATACCTTACAACCCTAGAACTATGAGACCTCCTCCTCTTGCTAATGATGTAAAACATGTGAAGCTAATGTCTTGGAATGTCAATGGTTTGAGGGCTTTGCTAAAACTGGAGAGCTTTTCTGCTTTAGAACTTGCACAAAGAGAAGATTTTGATGTACTTTGCTTACAAGAAACAAAATTGCAGGTAAGTTTCTGTTTCCTCCCTTCATTAATTCTATCAATACAAGAAACAGTTTGTTTCTGTATAATGTATTGGTGGCTTATTGCATTTCTTTTTTGTGAAAACAGGAGAAAGATGTAGAAGCAATCAAACAACGTCTTTTGGAAGGATATGAGAATAGCTTTTGGACTTGTAGTGTCTCAAAGCTTGGATACTCTGGAACTGCAATTATCTCTAGGGTATGCTCATTCATCTCTTTATAAAACTTTTTTTTTTTTTTTTTTAAAAAGAAAAATATTTGGTTCTGTGTATGGTTTTATATCACCTAAACAATGGCTTTCCTGACAGATACCACCAGTTTCTGTTAGATATGGAGTTGGGATATCAGATCATGATAGTGAAGGAAGGCTTGTGACAACAGAGTTTGATTTGTTTTATCTAATAAGTGGATATGTTCCTAATTCTGGTGATGGTCTGAAAAGGCTGGTAAAACAACTACTCATCTTTTTACCATTTTATTATGTGTTATCTTTTAGTAATAATTTGTGTGGATGCATTTATATCTATAGTCATACAGGACAACAGAGTGGGATCCTAGTCTTAGCAATTATGTGAAGGTAATTAATTACATATTGTTGTTAACTTTTGTTTTGATTTTGTCTATTATGATAATCTTTGTATACAATACATTATACATATAGGAGCTGGAAAAGTCAAAACCTGTCATCTTAACTGGTGATCTGAATTGTGCTCATCAAGAAATAGACATCTACAATCCTGCAGTAAGTTGTGTATATAAGAAGTTAGGTTAAGATTCATCTTTTGTTTATTGTTTGTTATTGTCTGTAGGGAAACAAGCGAAGTGCTGGTTTTACAATTGAGGAAAGAATGTCATTTGAGGAAAATTTCCTGAAAAAAGGTTTTGTTGATACCTTCCGGAAACAGCATCCTAATGTTGTTGGCTATACTTACTGGGGTTTCAGGCATGGTGGGCGAAAAAATAACAGAGGTACTTTTGTCTTTATTTGTATATAATAAATATATAAGATTTTATTTTAAAAATGTTTTAGCCTTTTAGGTAGTGTTTGTTATGATGGAATCATGGGGAAAGAATGAAATGGTTGCTATTATATACACTGGAATGAAAAATATTTGTCTGATGGAATGAAAGTAGGAAGCTATTATAAACAAATTAATAGAAGTAGGTTGCTATTTGTTGCATTCAAATGTAAAAGTTATATTATATGTATATTTATTTATTGTAAATGTGAATTGTGAAACAGGATGGAGGCTGGACTACTTCCTTGTATCAGAGTCGATTGCAGATAAAGTCCATGACTCTTACATTCTTCCAGATGTTACAGGCAGTGATCACTGTCCAATTGGCCTTGTTCTTAAGCTGTAATCCAAACTGTCTGAAGGAGTTAAGTCGAGAAAATAGCACTTATGTAAGGCTTTTGCTTTAAAATCTCAACTCCCCTTTTCATCACCAAGGACAGATAGATTGCTAGGAATATAAGTGTTTATACTCTAGACTATTTATTTCCTTTTATTGTAACATTATATTTTATATTGTTTTTTTTTTTTTTTTGTTAACACGTCCTTTGAAAAATCTATCAAATTGCAGACTCTGAGTACCAGCTAAACTAATTAACATATTGTTGTAGCGGATAAGTTTTTCACAATACGATATAATAAAAGAATAAATATGAATAAATGATTAATACCAGAGCAATTATGTAATATGAATAAATGTAAACTTAGTATTATAATAAAAGTAAATGAAACTATAAAGAGTTGTTTTATAAAAGGGTAAATATCATAAAAGTCCCAAGTTTTTCACACGTAATTGGGAGAAACCTTGTTATTTATTTTTTTGGTTGATTCTGGCCATAACTTTTATGCAAAATTATTATTCTAGCTCACCTAATGAGTTTTATGGTTAATTATGTTATTTTTCTTGCAAAATCACTCCTAAAATTGAGTTTAAAGTCCAAATTTGGTCCCTATAGTTTGCAAAAAATCACACCACATGTCCAAAACTCGGTTTTATGTTTTTTTAACTTCTTTATTTTTATTTATTTTTTATTTTTTAGTCGAAACTAAACTTGGGGTTTTATAGTTTATTTTATATTTTTCGTAATTTCTTTGTATTTTTTTTTTCGGTTTTGTTTTTCATCAATTTGATAACTTCTTTCGACATTTTTCAAAAAGTGTAAAGTGTATGAATATATTGGAGTATATTATATTTTCAGTGTTTGAGTTTTTTTTGGTTTTCTATTTTTTTATTTTTTTATTTTTTTTTTAAATTGGGTAATTTATGCTTTTTCTATATATATATATATATATATATATATATATATATATATATATATATATATATATATATATATATATATATATATATATATATATTTTGATTCAATGTGTGATATTTACGACTAATAATTAATAAAATAGGAAATAACTAAAAACCTGAAAAATAAAAATAAAGAAAAAACTAAAAAAATAAAAAAATATATGAAAACTAAAAGAATATAAAAAGCGAAAAAAATATAAAACCAAGTTTAGTTTTGACTAAAAATAAAAAATAAACGAAAAAAAAAAGTTAAAAAAAAACATAAAACCGAGTTTTGGACATGTGTTGTAATTTTTTTCAAACTATAAGGACCAAATTTAGATTTTAAACCTAATTTTAGGACTGATTTTGCAAGAAAAATAACAGAGTTAACTATTAAACTCGTTAAGCGGGCTAAAGTAATAACTCTACGTAAAAGTTGTGGTCAGAACCAACAAAAACAAAAAAGAGGCTTTTCCTAATTATGTGTGAAAACGTTGTGGCTTTTATGGTATTTGCTCCGGATAAAACCTATAAAACTGAACAATTTAGTGTTGAATGATTCCTACATTTTAATGGTTTAGAGAAGATAAAGTTCTTTAACTGTTTCGAGGCTCTTTATAGGCTTTTGATTTGTTCAAATGATTTATTAAACATGTTGAATGCTAACCGATTAAGATGTGATTTAAATGGTTTCATTTATAAGTTATTACAACTTCTAAGAAAATATAAAATACATTACTATTTCTTGTATTTAGACCGTTATACTCTGAACTTATAGTTATTAGCTTGATATTTATATTTAACTATAGGTCAAAATTTGAATTTTTTGTGTGATAAAAGAATAAATGATTATAATTATTTTTTGTTTTTAAATAAAACTATTTTGATCGACAAATTTATATGAGATCCTAACAACGTCAACGTCAGGACATCCTCAATTATCTTTTAACCTAGCTATATTAGACTCTTAAATAATTGTTGTAGCACACAATATGTATGTCATTCCCCCTTTTCGATATCTAGCTACTACTAACTATATATAGCACACAACTGTCATTTTTCACACTCCATATGTGAATTGGTGGATTTATTATAGTTGGTGTTGTTGTCCATGCAACCATTTTTGGTAAGAGATCTTGATCCAACGATCTATTAGATCGTGTTTTTAGGCATCACGATGCAATCATATCATATCTCAAATGGTCATGTAATCTAATGTAATGCAATAAAAAAACCCTAAATATGTGCAAAATATAACAATGAAATTAATCGAATATTAATATCTAAAAGATCAAAAATTGATATCAATAAATCACTTATTGCAGTTAAATAAAATTTGTTTGTTACATGTTCGAAAAACATTATTAATGAATTTGTTTATTATGTAGATCTTATAGCATTAACAATGGTTAAGTATTAAGAAGCTTATTTATTATATCATCTATTTTAAAAACCTTTTATAATGTAAAAAATGTTAAAATGTACCATCTGAACGACTTTTTACCATGCATATTTCTTTGAAAGATTTTTTTTAATAATTAAACATTTATGTTTATCTATTTGAAGGTTTGTATAAAACATAATCTACGATACAAGTCAGACCACTACTTTTCAATTGTTACAATCTCTCTTTGAGCATCATGTAAATAAGTTTTGATATGTATTTTAAAAACAAGAATTGCACACAACATCCTTTCTTTTTGTTTTAAAATAAAAGTTAAATGTCTCCTTTAGATTTTAATGTTGAAAACTGTTAACAACACCATAAACAACAATAACATGAAAAACCGAGAACTATGAGTCAGAACCAAAAAGTTGGTCCAAACAAAAACGTTTGCCAAATGTGAGGGTTTATTCGGAAAAAAAGTTGCGAATTTCTTTCGAAAAAGATGTTGAGGGTTTTTTCAAAAAGAAATTTTGTAAAATCCGAAGATTGTTGTTAATTTGCTAAAAGTGCCAAATTGAAAATAAAAAATAAAAAAATATATAATGGTGTTTTTAGAAAAACCATAAAAATAAAGTTGATGTTTAGTGATAAGTTCATTTTTATATATTTTCTAAAAAAATTTCATGACATCTTATATATTTAGTATGTTACTTTTTTATATTTTAGATTTATATTAATTAATTTTTTTAGCATGCATATTATATTAGATTTTGCATAATTTATGTATTTTTTATTTTAATTATTACATAGCTAAAACAATTTTGCTCGTTTAAGCTCTGTATATACAGATTTACGTGTGGATGATGATATTTATTTTAGTATTAATGAAATCACATGAAAAGATTTGCCATCATGTTTGTGATCAAGAAGAAAAATAAAGCGATATTGATGATTTTTTGGAAATTTTAAATTTTTTACCACACTGTATGGTCTTCATCAAACGGTCGAGGGGTAAATATAATCCGATTAAGCTGAATTTTTACAAATGTCTTCCTAACTCACTAATTTTTATTCTGAACGGTGAAGATAGGATATGATGGAGCTTAATCAGTGTTAGGCGGCCTCATGAACAGCAACAGAAAATCTGTCCAATAAACATTAATATGGCAGCCCAAAATGAGCCCAAAAAGCTGATTTTAAAAGTCAAAATGTTGGATTCTTTTCTAATCTGCTCGGCAGCCCATAATTCAATTATAAACGGCCCAAAACCCCAAAGATTTAGCCCATATTTTCTATTATGAAATGAGGAGGAGGTAAAGATTTTTTGGGGATACAAAAGGTGGGATCCGTCCGGAGAAAATCCCGTTCACGCAAAGGAAGAAAAGGAGCGAGGAAATTTTGGAAATCTATATTAAAATCTTATTATTTTATTTTAATTTACGAAAAAATTCAAAACTAAAATTTATTTACGAAAAAACATGAATTATCGGTAAAAATGACGATTTGGTTTTTTTTTTTTCCTGATTTCATTGTTGAACTTGACGCATTAAAGTCTCATTATTTTACCATAATTTATGAATAAGTCCCAAAATAATATTTGTTTACGAAAAAACATGAATCAACGGTAAAATGATGATTTGACAATTTTCTCATTGAAACAAACATTTTACTGGTTTCATTGCTGAGCTGAACACCTAGTCATTAAATAAGTTAATGAAATGTATATGCCGAGTTATATAATGATAGTTTACTGTAAAACTTGATATTCATCTTATTAGCTCATTTAATGACTAGACGTCTAAGTCAGTAATGAAACTGATAAAATGTATGTTATCAAGAAAAAAAAATTCAGGAAATGAGTTGATGAGATGAATATGTTGGGTTACATAAAACTAGATAGACAATTTGAAATTTTTTATAAACTACAAAAATGATGAAGTTATTGTCAGTTTATATAATTATTATAGTCTTTGTTGGATATATTTCATACTACAAAAAATATACAATGCAATATGATGTCAAATTTTATGGCAGACGTAGCATTATATACCAACATATTCATCTCATCTGCTCATTTAATGACTAGACATCCAGTTCAGGAAACCGGTAAAATATTTGTTATATAGAGAAAATAGCCAAATCATAACTTTTACCGATAATTCATGTTTTTTCGTAAACAAATTTTAGTTTGGAACATATTTGTAATTTATAATAAAATAGTGAGACTTTAATGCGTTTAGATCGACAATGAAATCGGTAAACCGGGAACATGGTCAAATCATAACTTTTACTGGTAATTCACGTTCGTAAACAAATTTTAATTTATGACTTATTCGTAAATTAAGATAAAATAATATGACTTTAATGAAGATTTTTCCTTTATAAGTTTTAATCTTTTGTTAATAATTTTGTGGTTTCTGGTGGCTTAGTCGTCTTAAACAATTAAATAATTGGCAACGACCCATGGTTTATAATCATGTAAATGACTTAGGAAATTTTTTTTTTTTCAATCCATATGATTTCCATTAGAAAAAACAAGTTTCGCGGTCTTAATTTTTTTTACTTGATCACATCAATTACAGTTTAGATGATTGAATTGCTATGTTGATTGTTTAGTTATGTAAAATCGACCATTTAATTGACTAAAGTGGCAAATAGTGTTAATGATTTCGTAATAGATGTTGATTGACATTATGAAATTAATTGATACATTTGTTGGTTTTTCGAGGTTATGAGAAAATCACTGATGGTTGGTATATTTGTTTCAACATTAATCTTGTCACATAATTCTTGAGATCTTCTTCACTAATTATATATTAAATTAGTTACAATAGAAGAGCCTCTTTTAATTGAAATTTTTTGTAACTTAGTTGAAAAACTTGTAAAGTGCTAGACAAATATGATTTATCATTCAATAAATTCATTAGTTAGTCCGATCAATCTTAAAAGCATTTAAGAAATTAATGCAAAATCCAACTTATGATTATGCTTTCTAAACAATTACATGATTATAATACGAATGTCGATTACGTTATTTTTAGTTTATTATTTTGTAAGTTGAATTAATATGTGACAACCCGAAACTTTTTCCGTTTCCGTTACGCGATTTCCATTAATAAAATTTCGAATTCATTAACTTTTTCGTCAAACTTCTTGGTTTAGAAAATAATCTAGTTGTTTATATAATTAAATTATTTACGAGTTGGAACCAAAAATCGCGCGGAAACCCGAATATCTCGAAAAATCAAACATTCCCGGTCTAAGTGAGGTTACGACCGTAAACGTGTTTACGGCCGTAAACCTGTTTACGGTCAGTAACGAGTGGACCCCCCACAACACCCCTATAAATACGATGTCTCCACCTTCATTAGAACATTTCTGGCCAAAAACTCTCTATTTCTTTCTCTAAGAACCTTAACCGTAAACACTCAAAACGCCTTTAAATTTCGGAAATCATCGAGAAAACCACGTTTGGGTCGCTTTGGAACGTCTGGAAACGCTCATCTCTTCGAAATCAGCATCCAACTCTAGTGTTCTTGAGTTTACGGTCAGCCTTCAGAAACCGTAAACTCTGTTCTTGAGTTTACGGTCCGAGCCTTCAGAAACCGTAAACTCTGTTCTTGAGTTTACGGTCCGAGCCTTCAGAAACCGTAAACTCTGTTCTTGAGTTTACGGCCGTAAACTCACTGAGTCTTCAAAAACCGTAAACTCTAGCTTACGACCGTAAACCCTTGTTCACGGCCGTAAACACCTTTTGGTGGTGCTTTTGGCTGAAAACTCACTCTCTTTGATTCGATCAAGTCCCGATAACATTCCTCAACCGAATACAAGTGTTCTTATGACACTTTATTTATCGAAATCGCTAATTTAGATACATATATGTATTTATTTGATAATAGGATTTCGTTAATTGTCACGTGCAACAACTCGAGGATCTTCATTTCAGTCAACGATTTCACGCAACAACTGTGAGTTCATACCCCTACGTTTTTCCGCATTTTTAATGTTTTCAGGGGGGAATACAAGCTAAACATAAATGTTTTCAAAAACTCATGCAAATCACCTTAAATCCCTTTTGTACTATGCTGAGCATAAGGGACGTTTTCACTAAAATTGCATAGTTTTTCCGGACACGCTACTCGCTACATTTTACATGCAAACTATAATCGGTACAGTTTGGGGATTTTTCTAAAACATATGAAGTATAGAAACTTTCACTACTAAACATATGCACTAAGACAGCAACCGTTTACAGTTTACATCATTACTTTATCATGGTATTCATAACTGTAATCATTACTATATACGGTATACATACGGATTTTCACTACGATAGAACGCTACTACACTACATGTAAACTAGATTGTACGATACTGTGAGGCGCTACTTCACTACTGTACCCTTAGGTGTACAGGGATAAATCCTACCACTGTATAACCAGAGTCTCCTGGAGGGAGAGCGTGAGATTTGTGAATAGATCTATTCGGGACTGACAATCCCACATCTGGACTGCTAGCTACAGTTAGGCGGACACGCCTGAGATGTACAAATGTCATTTAACTCGACGCCTGAAGAACATTGGAAAGGTCTCTAGTCATATCAAACATGGTTATACGACTCACAATATGTATAAATCACCTTTAGTTTACAACTTAACACTCTTCAACAGTTCTATTTTTACTAAATAGAACTGATACACACTACGTATTCTGGCTAAAGCCAGGGTTTTTCAAACAGAACCGATTATGCAATGGTTTCACATACAAAATACTTACACTTCATGATTAGTTTTAGCTAGTCACATGAGGTAGTATTTTCGCATATCACTACAGTTTTCAGTAACGAACATTCATGGTTTTATACGAAATCGATAACGCTGCCTTTTCACTAAAGAAAATATCGGATTTTCTTGGAAACATACAGATATTCATGGTTTATTACAGAACTGATAACACTACATTTTCACTAAGGAAAATATCGGATTTTCTTGAAAATATACAAATATTTTCCGAACTCATCAACGATTTTCACTACAAACCACCGCTTATGAACTCACCAGCTTTATGCTGATACTCTTTTAAACTGCTTGTATTCTCAGGAAATCAGTAGACAGGTACTTGCTGGATTTTCGAGGAACTGGAGCAATAAGAGTTTTAAGTTTATACTATACAAAGCTATCGAATGTAATTCAAACAACGTTTCAAACTGATGTAAACATTTTTATTTTAGTATGCGCTGTACTGGTTGTGTTGCTATGATTGCTATTATTCATCGGTTGTGATGCTACACATGACGTCCTCCGCCCCGGAACGTTTCCACCATCGGTTTCGGGGTGTGACAGATTGGTATCAGAGCCCTTGTTTATAGCGAACTAGTATACCGAACCTTACGTGGTATACAACTATAAACACTAAGGAGCCTAAGTGCTCTACGCTAAAAGTATACTTTCAAAAATATAAGTATTTTTATAAAAAGTATATGAGCATGCATACATAACAGAATTCGTGTCACTAGTAGAGCAAAACAAAAAGTATTTGGATGTTGGAACGTTGCGGTTAAACCTGGGCAGTTATGTAATCATGTCTAGGGTGAATATAGCCTGATCAACTATATTCAGTCGAGACATGACCAACATGTGCTTGGGAGTGACTGTGGTGTTACAGCAGGCCTAAAACTTACCAAAAATCATCTCACATAAAATACTATAGGAGTATTTTCGCTAGAGCCAAACTCAGTATACAGATTCACTCTAAGTGTTGCTACCTCTTCTCCCTTAAGCGATAACTTACTTGCGTTAGTAACCTTTCTGTGCTTATCGCTCGGTAGTATACTTTTATTATCAGGATGAGATATATCTTGTTATATATATATATATCTCGAGGACTTACCATCCTCTTCTTCCTGATTGTTTCTAGAGCAAGATGCCTCCTCGAACAAGACCCATCAGAAGGAACAACGACACTCTGCCACCACCACCACCTCCTCAGTTCGACCCTGTCATGTTTCAGACAGCAGTTACCACCGTCGTGACTGCAGCATTGGCACAAGTGAACGCTGGTGGGACTGGAGGTGGAACAGACCCACAGAGACAAGGTGGAAGTCAGGGACATCAAAAAGAGTGTTCCTACAAGGACTTCATGACTGCGAAACCCAAGTCCTTCGACGGAAATGGAGGTGTCATCGCCCTGACTCGATGGTTCGAGAAGATCGAATCCATCTTCGAAATTTGCGCCTGTTCCGAAACCAACAAGGTGAAGTTCGCCGCCTGCACCTTCACCGACAGAGCCTTGACCTGGTGGAACGGTTGAGTCAAAACCCTAACCCTGCCAGTGGCTAATGCCATGGGTTGGGAAAGACTGAAGGAGCTCATGCTCGCGGAGTACTGCCCGAGGGGCGAAGTGCAAAAGTTGGAGCACGAACTCTGGAACCTGAAGATGAAGGGTTCCGACATCACTGCCTACACCGCTAGATTCTGTGATCTGGCTCTCCTCTGTCCGGGAATGGTCACCCCGGAGAGCAAGAAAATCGAGAGGTACATTTGGGGACTGACACAACCAACAAAAGGGAATGTCTTGGCTGCTAGACCGATTACTTTTGAAAGCGCCAAGAATCTGGCACATACTCTGATCGATCATGGAATCGATCTGGATGAGGTGGCAGCTGTCTCCGAGCCACAAAAGGAAAGCGGTGGGAAGAAGAAGAAGTTTGGTAACAAACGAAAGGGTCAGTCTTCGCAGGAGCCCTCCAAGAAACAACAAATAGTGGCAGTTCATGCTGTTACTGCTCCTGCTGCTGCTCCCACTGCTGTCCCAACCACTCAATCTCCTACCGGTGGTTATGCTGGAAAACTACCCCTGTGCAACAAGTGTAACTTTCACCATCACGGACCCTGGCGTGAGTTGAGTTGCAACAACTGTGGAAAGAAAGGACACACAGCTCGATACTGCAAGACACCAGCTCAACCAACCAACCAGGCTCCGGGAGCGGGCGCTGGTCAAACTTGTTATGGATGTGGAGAGGCTGGGCACTTCAGGAGAAACTGCCCCAGGGCAACAACTGGTGGCAATGCAGGGAGAGTTCTAGTGATGGGCCAGGAGGAAGCAGTTGCTGATCCTACCGTAGTTACGGGTACGTTCCTCCTTGACAACTCTTATGCATGCATTCTCTTCGATTATGGTGCAGAGAGGAGTTTTGTTAGTCATACATTCAAGCATCTAATCAAATGTAAATCCCAACCTTTAACCGAAACATTTACCGTCGAGATGGCTAACGGAAAGAAAGAGAGCACTAACGACATATTCATAGGCTGTACTCTTACCCTAGACAATTACTCTTTTCCTATCGATCTTATGCCTGTGTCCATCAAGAGTTTCGACGTCATTATCGGCATGGACTGGTTAAGCTCCAATCGCGCTGATATTCTTTGCTTCGAGAAGGCTATCCGTCTCAATCTTCTCTCTGGCGAAACCCTCATGATTTACGGAGATAAGTCTAGCTCGAACCTCCGTATCATTTCATGCATCAAAGCTCAGAAGTATCTGCGGAAGGAGTGTCATGCGTTCCTAGCTCATGTTGTCGACGAAACGCAAAAAGTTAGAGACCTCGAGAGCATCCCCGAAGTCTGCAACTTTCCTGATGTATTCCCTGAAGATCTCCCAGGAATCCCTCCCGAGCGCCAAGTCGAGTTTCGTATCGACTTAATCCCCGGAGCTACTCCTGTAGCTAAATCTCCTTACCGCTTAGCGCCAGCGGAAATACAAGAATTATCCAGTCAGCTCAATGAGCTGATCAGCAAAGGATTCATAAGGCCGAGTTCCTCACCCTGGGGAGCTCCGATCTTATTTGTGAAAAAGAAAGATGGATCCTTTCGGATGTGCATTGACTACCGAGAGCTGAATAAGCTTACCATCAAGAACCGATATCCCTTACCCAGAATCGACGATCTCTTTGACCAACTTCAGGGAGCCAGTTATTTCTCAAAGATAGATCTAAGATCAGGGTACCATCAGTTGCGAGTTCGTGAGAATGATGTGCCCAAAACAGCATTCCGAACTCGCTATGGACACTACGAGTTCATAGTAATGCCCTTTGGTCTAACCAACGCACCGGCAGTATTCATGGACCTGATGAATCGGGTGTGCCGCCCTTTCTTAGACAAGTTTGTGATTGTGTTCATCGACGATATACTTGTCTATTCGCGGAGTGAGAATGAACATAAACAGCACTTAAGGCAGGTGTTGGAAACATTAAGGACATAAAAACTATACGCGAAATTCTCGAAGTGCGAATTCTGGATCAGGAAGGTAAATTTCCTAGGACACGTGATTAGTAAGGAAGGAATACACGTGGACCCTTCCAAGATCAAAGCGATTGAGAATTGGTCTGCACCAAAGACACCCACAGAAATCCGACAATTCTTGGGTCTCGCGGGCTATTATCGCAGGTTCATCCAGAACTTCTCCATAATCGCTAAGCCTTTAACTACCCTGACGCAGAAGGGGGTAACCTTCAGTTGGGGAGACAAGCAAGACACTGCATTTCAAACATTGAAGGAGGCCCTGTGCAGTGCACCTATCTTGTCCCTACCCGAAGGGATGAAGGACTTCGTTGTCTACTGTGATGCATCCAATCAGGGCCTAGGGTGTGTGCTCATGCAGAGAGGAAAGGTCATCGCCTATGCCTCGAGGCAGTTGAAAACACACCAAGTCAATTACACAACTCACGATTTAGAGTTGGGAGCAGTGGTCTTTGCGTTAAAGATCTGGAGACACTATCTCTATGGAACCAAGTGCACTATCTTCACCGACCATAAGAGCTTGCAACATATTTTCGATCAAAAAGAGTTAAACATGAGGCAGCGACGATGGGTAGAGCTACTCAGTGACTACGAGTGCGACATTCGTTACCATCCCGGCAAGGCCAATGTGGTAGCAGATGCCCTCAGCCGAAAGGAGTATTCAGGACGTAAGGTGAAGGCACTAACAATGAGCATCCATTCCCATTTGTCCACGCAAATCAGAGAAGCTCAGGTGGAAGCTTTGGAAGCAGAGAACGTGGCAAATGAGTCACTTCGAGGAATGGACAAGAACTTGGAGCTCAAGGGAAACGGAGTGTACTACTTCATGAGCCGGATCTGGACCCTAAAGTTCGGTGGTTACAGAGAAGTTCTCATGAACGAAGCTCACAAAACTAAATACTCCGTCCACCCAGGTTCGGATAAGATGTATCTGATGGGTTTTGAGCATTCTAACACTTCCTAAGTGTACATGCAACCCTAATAACCTTGGATCTATGTTTGTCTAATAATCATGCAAAGTTGAATTCCAAGGTTATATTCCTATCTAGCATACATGGGGAACATTTTTAACTTGAATGAAAGATAGAATAACTTACCTTGTTGTTGATTATGATCCTTGAAACCTTGTGAGCCTAGCACCCCAAGTGTGATGCCTCAAATGCTTCACACAACACCAAATGCAAAGGAGTAAACTTTGAGAGAATCTTACACTTGCAAAATCGGCTCTAGCCCTCTTGTTTCTTAGTGTCGCCGATTTTGGTGGAGAACATGTTGCTTATATAGTGTGTCACATCTAGGGTTACACCATGTAAACCCTAATGTGGCATGCCTCTTCATTTCCATGACCCACGGGTTTGTAACTCCCATGGAGCCTCCATGGAGCATCCTATGGGTGGAACCCAACTTGATAATCCATGGAGCCTCTTAGCCCACTATATAAGATATGGAAGCTTTACATAATCTACCCATATATTTAATTAGTTATCTTTTGATCACTTAATTAATTCTAAATTAATTCTTGATCAAACTAATTAAAGACCTTCCTCTGAATTCGTTATCTCCTCTTGGTGACCCAAAATGTACAAACATTCGATTAGAACAATTCCTAGCTATATGACCACCAATACCACAATTGAAACAAATCTGTTTGTTATTGTTAAAACTTGTAATGCATTGTTCAGATTTGTTTTCCATACCAACACCCTTGCTTCTCTCACATGAACAAGAACAAGAATTAGGTTGTGAGACAAGTGAGGGTGCATTAGATGGAGAAACTTGTGAAACTGGTGGTTTTTCATTATTAACATCACAAACATTAGAATTTCCAACCACATCATCAAACACTTTAAAACCATTCAAAAAGGTATCAGAAAATGTAGAAACATCACAAGAAACATTGTCACTAGCAACATCAGAAAAATTAAAGTCTTTATTTAAAACTAAAACTTCAGGTTCAGACTCAGTTTTATTTTCAGAAACAGATCCTTCAACTTCGTGCTTTGACTGATTTAAGGATTGATCTGCAGGAGAAGTAGAAATGTTAGTACTTTCAACATTAATAAATCCTCCCGAAACAAAACCGGATGGCTTGCCATAAACCATTGATGGTTCATTGGCAATCTCTTCCTTGGACAAAGGTTGAAACTGATATGAATGATTGAAAGGAGGAGGCACTTGATTATACCCTAGACCCTTTGACTGATTACGTTTAAATTGCATGCAGTGGTCTATCATATTGGCAACTACCTCACTTGATACATCATATTTTCGAAAATCAAAATCAGCAGTTTCAAATTTGCCCTTTAATGTTTCAATTTCAGTCACTAACTCAGCGTTCTGTTTCTTTATGAAGTCATAATTTTCACATTTATTACTATAGTCTTCCTGAAGTTTCCTAAAGTCCTTTATTTTAGATTCTAACTAGGCCTTAAGAGGTTTTTGTCCTTTTCTAAGTTGGTAACCCTCATACCTAAGGTCCTCTACTTCCCTACGTAGTGTCTCAATTTCCTCATGGAGAATTTTAACATAATCAATACAAGCTTGAGAGCATGAGGGTAGACTTACCTCGTTTTTATTTGGTTCATGAGAAGAAGATACCATCAACGCAAACTGCAGCTCCATCATTTGATCTTCAGCTGCAACAATCTCTGCCGGAGCATCATCACCAACCTGTGCGAAATGAGCATTTTCAGGTCCTGATATGTTCAGGGCCTGCATCTGATCCTCCCAGTCAAACGATTGCGCAACCATGGCCTTCTCGCTATTGACCTGAGCACCGCTTCGATTGTTCCCAACTGCAACCATTGTCCGGTCATTATTCAATCTTCTATCCGGCTGCGGACACTCACGGGCAAAATGCCCTGGCTCGTGGCAGTTGAAACAACGCAGCTTTTGATGGGTTTTGAGCATTCTAACACTTCCTAAGTGTACATGCAACCCTAATAACCTTGGATCTATGTTTGTCTAATTATCATGCAAAGTTGAATTCCAAGGTTATATTCCTATCTAGCATACATGGGGAACAAATTTTAACTTGCATGAAAGATAGAATAACTTACCTTGTTGTTGCTTATGATCCTTGAAACCTTGTGAGCCTAGCACCCCAAGTGTGATGCCTCAAATGCTTCACACAACACCAAATGCTTTTGGAATGACTTTAGAGAGAATACACACTTTTAAAATCGGCCTAGCCCTCTTGTTTCTTATGTGTAGCCGATTTTGGTGGAGAATGAGTTTCTTATATAGTGTTGACACATCTAGGGTTACACCATGTAAACCCTAATGTGTCATGACTCTTCATTTCCATGACCCATGGGTTTGTAACTCCCATGGAGCATCCATGGAGCATCCTATGGGTGGAACCCAACTTGATAATCCATGGAGCCTCTTAGCCCACTATATAAGATATGGAAGATTTACATAATCTACCCATATATTTAATTAGTTATCTTTTGATCACTTAATTAATTCTAAATTAATTCTTGATCAAACTAATTAAATAATATTATTAATATATTAGAACTTATAATATATTAATAAACCATAAGTGTTATTTCTCTCATTTTAGTTTATCCAATTGCATGGTGCCATGCAACCCAAATGGACCATGCCGGGTCGGGTCAAGTACATACCAGAAATAGTTATGGACTTAGACACCTTATCCAACAGTCTCCCACTTGGATAAGTCTAATAACTATAACTGCAATACTTCAGGAACCGATCGGCAATCGTAGCTCTTTCAAGGTCTCTCGGAACTGAGAAGATGATGATACGCCATTTAAGATAAGTGATCATATAATCCTCTGTTCTAGATATCAGCCGGACAAATACATGGAACAATGTCTTACTTATTGTCCAGCAGTTTGTTTCCCAATTTCCGATTTGTTTGACAAAGAACTTAATTGAACACATCAACTTAGTTCTGACCGGGCCTGGTACATAGGTCAAAACAAAATCATCGAGGGGCCCAGATATCAGCTTCTAATCCAATAAGGAACAGATAAACTTCGACTCATATGTTTGTTCTACCACTCATTGAATTATACACAAAAGCACGTTTTATAACATCGAGTTACCAATGCGTTAACGTACAATCAATGCATAACCAACTCATAAGTAACAAATCATATTTCTAGGTTTGAAGACTTATATGATATTACCGTCTCACGATCACTCGAGATAAATTCCATGAAGTGATTCCAGTGAGCGTGGGTTGAGTCCAATGCTCAGAACTTATGAGCACTCATGAGTGTTGTAGCCATGTCCAACAACTTAGACCTCTGCAACCAATCATGACAGTCTTGATTCATACCTACTTCCGACATATGACCGACTGTGGAGGTTCGAATAATATGATATACCAAACATAATTATTCTGGAAGTCAAAACATGCAAAAGAAATATAGTAAACGATCGACAAGAGATAGCAACACTTTACTCATAAATAAAACACCTTTTATTCATCATCTAATGTCAATTACACTTTACAAATTTCAAGGTTATCTAACTACTAAATCTAATATCATCCTTCAGCCCTATGCTCCGAGCATGCTGGAGATGCTTAACCCGAGTCAGTCCCTTCGTGAGGGGATCTGCTGGATTCTCATCCGACGATACCCTCTTTGACACGAGGAGTCCTTCTTCTATTCGATGTCTGATGAAATGGTATTTTCTGTCGATGTGTCTGGATCTCCCGTGATCCCTTGGTTCCTTGGCTAAGGCAACTGCACTTTCACTATCACAGAAAATTTCCATTGGCTCTTTAATAGCTGGTACAACTCCAAGGTCTCCAATGAAGTTCTTCAGCCATATCGCCTCCTTTGCTGCCTCGCTAGCTGCTATATACTCTGATTCGCAAGTTGAATCAGCCACTGTCTCTTTCTTGGAACTCTTCCAAGAAATTGCTCCTCCATTTAAGGTAATGACCCAGCCTGACTGAGAGCGGAAATTATCCATATCAGTCTGAAAGCTAGCATCACTATACCCTACAACTCTCAAGTCTTCACTCCCACCGAGGGTAAGGACCCAGTCCTTAGTCCTCCGTAGGTACTTGAGGATATTCTTTACCGCAGTCCAGTGTGCCTTGCCAGGGTTCCCCTGATACCTGCTAACCATGCTCAAAGCAAAGGCTACATCAGGTCGAGTACACGTCATAGCATACATGATCGATCCTACAGCCGAAGCATAAGGTATTCGACTCATTTATGCTATCTCAGCCTCAGTACTAGGGCTTTGTGTCTTACTCAATCTGGCATTACTCTGGATGGGTAACTCTCCTTTCTTGGAGTCCTGCATGCCGAATCTCTTCAACACCTTATCCAAGTAAGTACTCTGACTAAGTCCAATTAGTCTTTTACTCCGGTCTCTCAAGATCCTTATCCCTAGAATATAGGCAGCTTCTCCTAGGTCCTTCATAGAGAAACACTTCCCAAGCCAGGACTTAACTTCCTGCAGAGTTGGGATGTCATTTCCTATGAGTAGTATGTCATCCACATACAATACCAAAAAGCTAACTATACTCCCACTAGCCTTGACATATACACAAGATTCATCTTCACTCCTAGAAAAGCCAAATTCCTTGACTTTCTCATCAAAGCAAAGATTCCATCTGCGAGGTGCTTGCTTTAATCCATAAATGGATTTCTCAAGCTTACACACTCTATTAGGGTACTCTGTGTTGACAAAACCCTCTGGCTGACTCATGTAAACATCCTCAGCCAACTTTCCATTAAGGAAAGCGGTTTTGACATCCATTTGCCATATTTCATAGTCATGAAATGCGGCTATGGCTAACAGAACCCTAATAGACTTAATCTTGGCCACTGGAGAAAAGGTCTCATCATAATCAACTCCCGGAGTTTGTGAGAAACCCTTTGCAACCAGTCGTGCCTTATAAGTGTGTACATTACCATCCATGTCGGTCTTCTTCTTGAAGATCCATTTGCACCCTACAGTCTTACGACCTGGTACATTCTCAACCAAGTTCCAAACTTGATTGTCATACATGGACTGTATCTCGCTGTCCATTGCCTCTTTCCACTTGGCTGACTCAGGGCCTGCCATGGCTTCCGCGTAACTGTTAGGTTCATCCAGACCTATCAGTGTCTCGTCACTGATAAGTGTATCACCTTCCGCAGTAATATGGAATCCATAGTAATGCTCAGGTGCATTCCTAACCCTTGTGGAACGCCTCAGAGGTACAGACTTGTCAATTGGCTCAACAGAAGTTTCCTCCTCAAGTTGAGTGCTAGGGTTTGAAGTTCCTTCACCACTTGACTCTTGAATTTCTTCAAGGGCAACTTGCCTCCCACTGTCTCCTTGGCTTATGAACTCTCTCTCTCTCTCTCGAAAGAACGCCCTCCTAGCTACAAAGACCACATTCTCACTAGGTCTGTAGAAGAGGTAACCAAAGGATTTCTGTGGGTAGCCGATGAAAATACACCTCTCACTTCGAGGTTCGAGCTTATCATGAGTCTCGCGTCTCACGAAAGCCTCGCAACCCCGAATCTTAATGTGGTCTAGTTTGGGTACTTTACCAGTCCACATCTCATGAGGAGTTTTGGCAACTTTCTTTGTGGGAACTAGATTAAGGATATGGGCGGCAGTCTCTAAGGCATACCCCCAAAATGAGATTGGTAGCGAAGCTCGAATCATCATGGAACGAACCATATCCAACAAGGTTCGATTACGCCTCTCAGCTACACCATTCAACTGCGGTGTCCTGGGAGGTGTCAATTGTGAGACAATCCCACATTCCCTAAGATAGTCGAGGAACTCTGAACTAAGATACTCACCACCTCGATCGGATCGAAGCATCTTAATGTTCCTGCCCAATTGATTCTCGACTTCCTGTTTAAACTCTTTAAACCTCTCGAAAGTCTCTGACTTATGCTTGATTAAGTAGACATATCCATATCTACTGTAATCATCAGTAAAAGTCAAATAATAACGATTAGCATCCCTTGTGACATGTTTGAAGGGCCCACACACATCCGTGTGTATAAGATCCAACAAACCTTCACCGCTCTCACAAGAGCCTGTGAAGGGTGACTTTGTCATTTTTCCAAGTAAGCATGATTCGCAACTATCATCTGACTTTAGGTCAAATGACTCCAATACTCCATCCTTTTGGAGTTGGCCTATGCGTTTCTTGCTTATATGTCCAAGATGACAATGCCATAATGATGCTTTATCCAAGTTATTATCATTAACAGAATCAATACACAATACATTATTTCCTAAGTTATCAACCACAGATACAGTTTCATACACACCATCACAAGGTAATGCTTTAAAATAAAGAACATTATTAAAGAAAGCATTAATCGAACCAACTTCATTATCAAATGAAAAGGTGAAACCTTGTTTATACAATGCATGAAAGGAAATAATATTTCTTGCCATTTCTGGCGAATAACAACATTTATTCAAATCTAAACTAAACCCACTACTTAGCGATAAAGTATAAACTCCAATCTTGGTGACAGGTAAAGCTTTCCTATTCCCCATGATTAAGTTTATTCTTCCATGCTCCACATTCTCCCTTCTTCTTAGTCCCTGCAAATCAGAACAGATATGAATACCACAACCGGTATCAAGGACCCAAGAGTTAGAATGGGGTGAGTTATTAGATAAGATAGTGTAAATACCTGCATGGTTGGGTTTAACTTTCCCATCCTTCACATCTTGCTGGTACTTTGGGCAGTTCCGCTTCCAATGTGACTTTTCATGGCAATAGAAGCATTCAGCCTCTTTAGGGTCAGAAAAAGGAGTGACAAAACCTTTCTTGGTTCCACTTGAAGAAGAGCCATCAAGGGTCCTAGCCTTGGTACCCTTCGAAGAGCTCTTCCTCTTCTTCCCTCTACCATTCCCGATTGCCAAAACCGGGGCGGAGTTTGGAGTAGGAGTGTTAACAACCGACTTACCCTTAAGACCTGTTTATGCGGTCTTGAGGAGTCCCTGAAGTTTGCTGAGTGTGACCTCTTCCTTATTCATGTGATATGTCATGCGGAATTGATCATAGCACGATGGTAAGGAGTGCAAAATGATATCTATTGCAAGCTCCTCAGGGAAGTTCACATTAAGCTTCAGCAACCGATCCACATACCTTTGCATTTTCTGCATGTGGCTCATGACGGATTCCCCATCCTTCATCATGGTTGTTATGATAGAGCATATGATTTCATACCTCTCTTGTCGTGTACTTTGATGGTATCTTTCCATCAGATCTTGGTGCATTTCAAAAGGGTAGAAGTCCTCATAGGACTTTTGGAGTTCCGCTGTCATGGTGGCCAACATGATGCATGCCACTTTTGTAGCATCCCTTTCATGTGCCCAAAAGTCAGCGATCTCCTGGGGAGTTGCAGTGGTCTCATCAATCTCCTTAAGCTCCTTGTCAAGGACATATACTTTGTCCTCGTAGCGGGTAATCATCCTGATGTTTCTGATCCATTCATTGAAGTTGGATCCATCAAAAGTGACTTTCCCACACAAGTTCATAAGGGTAAAGGAGCCATTAGGATTAGAGCCAGAAGCAGCATTGTTTGAAGACATCTGAAAGAAGAGGACAAGATTAGTTTAGATATTAAGAGAGTCCTTAATAAAACACCCAAATGTAATATTAAGGCTAGGATCCAATCACAATATATTATAACTTAGAAGAGGTATGCCGTAATCCAAACTATAACATATTTGAAAGGTAGGTGAATGACGATTCACCAATTTCCACCATGAAAAACGAAATATAAATATTAGGTTTTTAATTGGTTCTTAGAAATTCCTAGATTCTTTTGAGATTCAGTGAACTTTTCAAAGGCATGTTTCAATCTCGAGTGTGCCCTCCAAGTTTTGTGACTGGGATACCGAGGATCACAAAACGAGGTGTGAAGTAACCATGCAAATCACTTGGTACCCTCAAGGTTTATCACTCAATCGATGTGCCGGTAAACCACACACGCTCCACCGATGCTATGGTAAACCTTAAGTCACCCTTTACCTACCTTGTTAAGTCCAAGTTAGTGTGCCGGTTAACCACACACGCTCCACCAACGACTTAAACAAAGTGTAAAGTGTAATTTCATGGATTAGCACCTTATTAACATTTTCCTAAAGTAACTAAGATTGGGAATTTAATAAAAGCATTTAGTTACTTTATAATATTCATCATACTTTTAATGAGAATTTATAAGTCCTTGTCCTACCCGTTCGGCTAACGACCCTCCACCGATCAAGGAAGCGGTGGGTGAGAGTGGACACCCATTAAGTTGTCATTTTATAGGCAACAACCTTATACCCCCCCTTATAGACCGACTTCGTGAATGAGGCGTACTAGCGGTAAGACGACTTGATCTTATACATATATATATATATATATATATTAGTAACTTATAATATTATAAAGTATAAGGGTTGAATTTTAACTTTTAAAAGTCTAAGGGTTGGAACTAAAGTTTTAATCAAAACTTTACATGTTCCATAACTTGAGGGCAAGTTTTGTAAACTTCCAAAACTTTTCATTTCTTATAACTTATGAATTAATTGAGTAATAAAAATGAAGACTCTTCATTTTTATAACTCTTGTGTTCTTTTAATGGCTTTAATAAAAGTGAGACTTTTGGTTTTCTATAACTTGAGGACAAGTTATGGACTCCATTAAAACACATTATGATCATGAATTAAACTACCATGAAGGTTACAAACAATTCCTATGATCATCTAATCTTCATAAGTTCAAGAACATGAATATGAACACTTTCAAGAATCAAAAATTACACTTAAAAAAACTTGTAATTTTAATAATTGCCATTGTAAATGGATTAGCATAAACATTACACCATCTAAAACAAGCTTTAAAACATCAAAACAGTTTAGGGTAATGTTTCTAGTCCATTTCCAGCAACAAATGTGCAAACTTTCATACGAGCAGAAAACAGAAAAACGATTTTTTTTCAAGCTGTTTGCACACAAAAAAAAAACAACAAACAAACCTAGGCTCTGATACCACTGATGGGTTTTGAGCATTCTAACACTTCCTAAGTGTACATGCAACCCTAATAACCTTGGATCTATGTTTGTCTAATAATCATGCAAAGTTGAATTCCAAGGTTATATTCCTATCTAGCATACATGGGGAACAAATTTTAACTTGCATGAAAGATAGAATAACTTACCTTGTTGTTGATTATGATCCTTGAAACCTTGTGAGCCTAGCACCCCAAGTGTGATGCCTCAAATGCTTCACACAACACCAAATGCTTTTGGAATGACTTTAGAGAGAATACACACTTCTAAAATCGGCCTAGCCCTCTTGTTTCTTATGTGTAGCCGATTTTGGTGGAGAATGGGTTTCTTATATAGTGTTGACACATCTAGGGTTACACCATGTAAACCCTAATGTGGCATGACTCTTCATTTCCATGACCCATGGGTTTGTAACTCCCATGGAGCCTCCATGGAGCATCCTATGGGTGGAACCCAACTTGATAATCCATGGAGCCTCTTAGCCCACTATATAAGATATGGAAGATTTACATAATCTACCCATATATTTAATTAGTTATCTTTTGATCACTTAATTAATTCTAAATTAATTCTTGATCAAACTAATTAAATAATATTATTAATATATTAGAACTTATAATATATTAATAAACCATAAGTGTTATTTCTCTCATTTTAGTTTATCCAATTGCATGGTGCCATGCAACCCAAATGGACCATGCCGGGTCGGGTCAAGTACATACCAGAAATAGTTATGGACTTATACACCTTATCCAACAGTATCTGGATCTCAAACAGCTCTATTGGTGGCCAAACATGAAAGCAGAGATCGCTACCTTCGTGGGCAAGTGTCTGACTTGCGCCAAGGTGAAGGTCGAATATCAGAAGCCCTCAGGTCTACTTCAACAGCCGGAAATACCTGAGTGGAAGTGGGAAAGGATAACCATGGATTTTATCACCAAGTTACAAAGATCTCCGAGTGGGCACGATGCCATCTGGGTAATGGTCGATCGGTTGACGAAGTCCGCCCACTTCCTGCCAATCAAAGAAAGCTTCAAAATGGAGAGATTCACATGGATCTACCTTCAAGAGATAGTTCGCCTTCATGGTGTACCTGCATCCATTATCTCCGATCGAGATAGCAGGTTTACATCGAGGTTCTGGCAGTTACTACAGAAAGCTCTTGGAACTAAATTGGACATGAGCACAGCTTATCATCCGCAGACTGATGGACAGAGTGAGAGAACAATTCAGACATTGGAAGACATGTTGAGAGCCTGCGTCATCGATTTCGGCGCATCATGGGACGCTCATCTTCCTTTGGTTGAATTTTCCTACAACAATAGCTACCATACCAGCATCAAGGCTGCGCCGTTTGAAGCCCTCTATGGCCGTAAGTGCAGATCCCCTCTGTGCTGGGCTGAAGTGGGTGACACGCAGCTAGCCAGGGGTCAAGTTCCCGACAGTACTCTCACTGGTCCTGAGATCATCCGAGAAACAACTGAGAAAATTATACAAATCCGAGAACGACTGAAAGCCTCTCGAGATAGACAAAAGAGCTACGCCGATAAGAGACGAAAACCCTTGGAATTCCAGGTTGGTGACCGCGTCCTTCTGAAGGTCTCACCCTGGAAAGGCATGATACGTTTTGGGAAGCGTGGAAAGCTAAACCCAAGGTACATTGGACCGTTCGAAATCCTTGCTAGGATCGGTCCCGTGGCATACAAACTCCAATTACCACGAGAGCTCAGCAACATCCATCCTGTCTTCCACGTGTCGAACCTAAAGAAGTGTCTGTCCGATGAGACACTTGTGATGCCTCTCGACGAGATTGAAATCAACGAGAACCTCAACTTTGTGGAAGAACCTGTCGAAATCATGGATCGGGAAGTCAAACGAACGAAACAAAGTCACATCCCGATATTAAGGTTCGCTGGAATGCCAAGCGGGGACCTGAATTCACTTGGGAGCGCGAAGATCAGATGAAACAGAAATATTCGCATCTCTTTCCTAATCCATGATTTGTATTCTATGTTCGAATTTCGGGACGAAATTCCCTCTAACGGGGGGATGATGTGACAACCCGAAACTTTTTCCGTTTCCGTTACGCGATTTCCGTTAATAAAATTTCGAATTCATTAACTTTTCCGTCAAACTTCTTGGTTTAGAAAATAATCTAGTTGTTTATATAATTAAATTATTTACAAGTTGGAACCAAAAATCGTGCGGAAACCCGAATATCTCGAAAAATCAAACATTCCCGGTCTAAGTGAGGTTACGACCGTAAACGTGTTTAAGGCCGTAAACCCGTCTACGACCGTAAACCTGTTTACGGTCAGTAACGAGTGGACCCCCCACAACACCCCTATAAATACGATGCCTCCACCTTCATTAGAACATTTCTGGCCAAAAACTCTCTCTTTCTCTCTCTAAGAACCTTAACCGTAAACACTCAAAACGCCTTCAAATTTTGGAAATCATTGAGAAAACCACGTTTGGGTCGCTTTGGAACGTCTGGAAACGCTCATCTCTTCGAAATCAGCATCCAGCTCTAGTGTTCTTGAGTTTACGGTCAGCCTTCAGAAACCGTAAACTCTGTTCTTGAGTTTACGGTCCGAGCCTTCAGAAACCGTAAACTCTGTTCTTGAGTTTACGGTCCGAGCCTTCAGAAACCGTAAACTCTGTTCTTGAGTTTACGGCCGTAAACTCACCGAGTCTTCAAAAACCGTAAACTCCAGCTTACGACCGTAAACCCTTGTTCACGGCCGTAAACACCTTTTGGTGGTGCTTTTGGCTGAAAACTCACTCTCTTTGATTCGATCAAGTCCCAGTAACATTCCTCAACCGAATACAAGTGTTCTTATGACACTTTATTTATCGAAATCGCTAATTTAGATACATATATGTATTTATTTGATAATAGGATTTCGTTAATTGTCACGTGCAACAACTCGAGGATCTTCATTTCAGTCAACGATTTCACGCAACAACTGTGAGTTCATACCCCTACGTTTTTCTGCATTTTTAATGTTTTCAGGGGGGAATACAAGCTAAACATAAATGTTTTCAAAAAATCATGCAAATCACCTTAAATCCCTTTTGTACTATGCTGAGCATAAGGGACGTTTTCACTAAAATTGCATAGTTTTTCCGGACACGCTACTCGCTACATTTTACATGCAAACTATAATCGGTATAGTTTGGGGATTTTTCTAAAACATATGAAGTATAGAAACTTTCACTACTAAACATATGCACTAAGACAGCAACCGTTTACAGTTTACATCATTACTTTATCATGGTATTCATAACTGTAATCATTACTATATACGGTATACATACGGATTTTCACTACGATAGAACGCTACTACACTACATGTAAAACTAGATTCTACGATACTGCAAGGCGCTACTTCACTACTGTACCCTTAGGTGTACAGGGATAAATCCTACCACTGTATAACCAGAGTCTCGTGGAGGGAGAGCGTGAGATTTGAGAATAGATCTATTCGGGACTGACAATCCCACATCTGGACTGCTAGCTACAGTTAGGCGGGCACGCCTTATGTGACATCCCCATTTTCACGGCCAGAAAAGACCGATTTTGTTTATGCTTTATAAAAATCAGAGTACTTCTTTTAATAAAAATGTTGCGGAATTTGTTCCCAGAAAAACATGATAAATTTGTTATCAAAGCATTTTCGAAGAAATGTATTTTTATTCATTTAAAACATTTGGGATGTCATCGTCAATACAGAAACATAAGTATAAGGAGAACTTACATTCATTTACACTAGTGATCTACATCTCTTTTAAATCTCTCAGTGCAAAGTAGCTTCGTATCGACACCTGTGATACAAATAAGCTGGAGTGGGTCAGGTTGGGAAACTGGTGAGTACATAGGGTTTTCAACCCACAATAATATAATTATTATATTTAAACATCAAACAATCAACCCGATTACCCATCCCCGTTATCTTCTTTGATATTCCTTAAAGAATTATCTTAAGGGTCATCTCCTATATCATATTTACCTCTCATCTTTTTACCTCACATTTCCTTATATGCTCGTTCCTAAGGCATGAATACGTAGTTACAACGTCGCCTGAACTCGTAATTCATAGTAAGGGTTAGAGTATCATCACATTAATATACAGTCACAACATCGCCTGGACTCGTAATTCATCACCTACAGGTTATAAGTCTGCTGGTGTTTCCACGGGTTGTCTAGAATAGTCTGTGGTCGCCATCTATACTCTAGTAGATGACTACATCTCGAAATTGTCGGACAAGGTTATAGTATCTGTCATCCTACATCACCGATTCATCATCACCTATCCATCACCTAATTATCATCACCTTCCTATCATCACCTATCTCTCATCATTTTATTTCATCACACACCAACTATTTCGTCTACCCATGTTTTATCCCAACATATTTGTAGATATAAAATAAGTATATATTTAAATCATTTAAAACATGTATAAAATCATTCATCCATCATAGACAGCAAGTATTCAGATAACATGCACACATAGCACGTAATTTATATAAAATACTTCATATCTATGTGTAAGATGAAAGGGACCATGCACTCACTTGAAAAGGTGGTGAATCCGAACTCAGACAGCGCTTCGCTTCTTAAAAGTAATTTCCTTCGACGAAACCTAGTATTATTACCACTAGAGTTTAGTCTATTATTCGCCGAGACTAATTAATAGTCTAGCTATTATTACTATTATATAAGCGTTAAACAATACTTATATAACCCATAATAATAGCCCAAGTACTTATTATAAGTTCCTAATAACGTTACTATAATTAAATAAACGATATATTAAAAATAGCGTAGGCGTAGCTCACTTACAGCGGGTTTTATAGAAAACCGGGCTTTGCTTGGAGCAGCGTTCCCGAGTCGAAAAGCTCTTCTTATCGGAGCCGTCGAGCACTCCGGGGCTTCCGCCTCGTGCTAAGGAGGTTCCCTAGGCTTTTCGGGGGGTTTGGGGGGTTAGAGAGAGAAACTAGTGAGAGAAAGAAAGAATGGGAAATGTGTGAAGAAAATGAGGGTGGGTGAGGTTCTATTTATAAGGTGAAAATGGCTGAACTTGGTGCCACATGTCACCATCTAGTGGCAAGACTTGGGGAGAAAGCAATGACCAAGATTGTGCTACATCACCCATTTTCGCACAGCACATTCCGACTTCTAAAATCCGTAACTTTCACATACGAGCTCCGTTTTTAACGTTCTTTATATCCACGCGTAGGTAAAAATAAGATCTACAACTTTCATTTTGACTCTGTCAGCTATCTCTCGACCGATCTTAAATTTAACAGTACAAGGAGATTATACTGTTAAATGTCCGCGTAAAATTCATAACTTCTACATACGGACTTTGTTTTCGTCTGTCTTTTTACCGTTGAGTTCCTATTAATGAGATCTTCAATTCTCATTTAGGCCGCGTAGGCCAAAAACCGCTCGAACTAAAATTCGAGTTTCGGGTCGTGCACTGCTATGCCAAATCTTAGAAAATTCATAACTTCCTCATACGAAGTCAGATTTGGGCGTTCTTTTTTTGTATGTTCTCGGTTTAATGTATACTACAACTTTTACTTAGATCACTAAGGATAAAAAGTCCTTTATCAAAAATTCACTATTTACGTCTCCCGGTGTCGTGCCGGTTTTGCCGTCAAACTTCGACGGGCCATAACTTCTTTGTTATAACTCGGATTTCGGCGTTCTTTATATGTACGGAACCCTTGAGACATATTCTACAACTTGGTTAAGATTATTTATTCTAAATAATCTTTTGTATTATCTCTAAATTGACTAGACCAGATCTACGGGCGTTACAATTATCTCCCCCTTAGGATGATTACGTCCCAGAATCATCAACGAAACAGGGCTCACATGATGAATCCATACGTTATCTCTTCATCCTAAGTAATAACTGTAACTTTGATGTTTCTTCGAACGAGTATCTAACTCTAAGACTTCCTGATTGCAGGCGGTGCTCGATCTTGCATTTGCTCCCTATCTCACGTTAGACTCCAAATTATGACCTTCAAGTCACAATCTCGATCCTTACTGGAGACTGCTTCTTCTTCTTAACAAACTTAAGATAAGTTATTTTATTACTACAATGGACCGATGTGTCATATTATAATGACTTATCATCGTATGTTCCCACGCTTAGACTCAGGTCTCTTAGTGTCTTCCAGAATAGACTATACATTTCTTCATGTTCTAATCACATCGTAAAAAGGTAGCATTTCTAGTTACAAGCAACTATCGCGATACCTCTACCGATCGCTTTGATTATCTTTTATTTCAATCTTCCGACTTAAGTCAGATGCTACATCAAACTTGGTTCTCTGAACCACGTAACATACTCATCGTAGTCGGACTCGATTCGATATGACCACTAGGGTCGGAATAACAATCATCCTCTTAGTCATTACTGAAACGATGGTAACGACATATTTGAATAAAACGGTATCACTTACTAGCTTCTTGGTAACCTTGTGACTTTCCCTGATCCAAGCGTGAGTCCTGTGCTTCCGGTAGTATAGGCCTCTACTACCATTCACACCTACTCATACTCGTCCCAAGTATTGTCTCGCAGCTTTCCAATTTACTATCACAAAAACAATTTTAACACATAAAAATATGTCCAATCAATCATAAAATTTTCCCTAGACTCTACTAGGACTTCTTCCATACGTATCTTCAATCATCAATTCTACTTCAACTCGGTTGGTGATGGAAATGTCAGACGATGGGATAACTTCATGGATTATACCACAAACCTTTCTTTCTGCAAATCGAAAGTTTACTTCTCCCGTACTAGACGTATTATTTATTAGATGCATTCTAAAGGCAAAATATCACTCTTATGATATCTTCCGATAAGTACCATTCAGTATCGTAAGCCTTCTCATTTCCTCCATTTACTCAATTCACTACAAATCTTCACCATGATGTTCTATACAGCAAAGCAATCGTTTGGTGTGTTGAGACGAGAATAAAGATAGAGGAAGGTTTAGACGCGTATTCCTCCTTATTACCTCGAAAAATTATATGTCAGTTCTAATATCGTAATTAAACGTTTAGAAATATGAACACATAAAATTTCCAGATCCGGTCGGCAACAGACCATAGATCCGATCAAACGATAACATAAAGCATCACAAATTATTAAGCACATAAAAGCATCTTAGGCATCTTCCCTAATTAATCTAGTGCTTATGTCTATTCAGGCGTACTTCCTAAAATATATTAGACACACTCCTCATGATCATCGCTTAGCATTCTAAGTTTAAGTCTAGAAATAAATCTTTATTCCTAGTTCGCTTAAACTAATGCTCTGATACCAACTGTGACATCCCCATTTTCACGGCCAGAAAAGACCGATTTTGTTTATGCTTTATAAAAATCAGAGTACTTCTTTTAATAAAAATGTTGCGGAATTTGTTCCCAGAAAAACATGATAAATTTGTTATCAAAGCATTTTCGAAGAAATGTATTTTTATTCATTTAAAACATTTGGGATGTCATCGTCAATACAGAAACATAAGTATAAGGAGAACTTACATTCATTTACACTAGTGATCTACATCTCTTTTAAATCTCTCAGTGCAAAGTAGCTTCGTATCGACACCTGTGATACAAATAAGCTGGAGTGGGTCAGGTTGGGAAACCTGGTGAGTACATAGGGTTTTCAACCCACAATAATATAATTATTATATTTAAACATCAAACAATCAACCCGATTACCCATCCCCGTTATCTTCTTTGATATTCCTTAAAGAATTATCTTAAGGGTCATCTCCTATATCATATTTACCTCTCATCTTTTTACCTCACATTTCCTTATATGCTCGTTCCTAAGGCATGAATACGTAGTTACAACGTCGCCTGAACTCGTAATTGATAGTAAGGGTTAGAGTATCATCACATGAATATACAGTCACAACATCGCCTGGACTCGTAATTCATCACCTATAGGTTATAAGTCTGCTGGTGTTTCCACGGGTTGTCTAGAATAGTCCGTGGTCGCTATCTATACTCTAGTAGATGACTACATCTCGAAATTGTCGGACAAGGTTATAGTATCTTTCATCCTACATCACCGATTCATCATCACCTATCCATCACCTAATTATCATCACCTTCCTATCATCACCTATCTCTCATCATTTTATTTCATCACACACCAACTATTTCGTCTACCCATGTTTTATCCCAACATATTTGTAGATATAAAATAAGTATATATTTAAATCATTTAAAACATGTATAAAATCATTCATCCATCATAGACAACAAGTATTCAGATAACATGCACACATAGCACGTAATTTATATAAAATACTTCATATCTATGTGTAAGATGAAAGGGACCATGCACTCACTTGAAAAGGTGGTGAATCCGAACTCAGACAGCGCTTCGCTTCTTAAAAATAATTTCCTTCGACGAAACCTAGTATTATTACCACTAGAGTTTAGTCTATTATTCGCCGAGACTAATTAATAGTCTAGCTATTATTACTATTATATAAGCGTTAAACAATACTTATATAACCCATAATAATAGCCCGAGTACTTATTATAAGTTCCTAATAACGTTACTATAATTAAATAAACGATATATTAAAAATAGCGTAGGCGTAGCTCACTTACAGCGGGTTTTATAGAAAACCGGGCTTTGCTTGGAGCAGCGTTCCCGAGTCGAAAAGCTCTTCTTCTCGGACCCGTCGAGCACTCCGGGGCTTCCGCCTCGTGCTAAGGAGGTTCCCTAGGGTTTTCGGGGGGTTTGGGGGGGTTAGAGAGAGAAACTAGTGAGAGAAAGAAAGAATGGGAAATGTGTGAAGAAAATGAGGGTGGGTGAGGTTCTATTTATAAGGTGAAAATGGCTGAACTTGGTGCCACATGTCACCATCTAGTGGCAAGACTTGGGGAGAAAGCAATGGCCAAGATTGTGCCACATCACCCATTTTCGCACAGCACATTCCGACTTCTAAAATCCGTAACTTTCACATACGAGCTCCGTTTTTAACGTTCTTTATATCCACGCGTAGGTAAAAATAATATCTACAACTTTCATTTTGACTCTGTCAGCTAATTCTCGACCGATCTTAAATTTAACAGTACAAGGAGATTATACTGTTAAATGTCCGCGTAAAATTCATAACTTCTACATACGGACTTTGTTTTCGTCTGTCTTTTTACCGTTGAGTTCCTATTAATGAGATCTTCAATTCTCATTTAGGCCGCGTAGGCCAAAAACCGCTCGAACTAAAATTCGAGTTTCGGGTCGTGCACTGCTATGCCAAATCTTAGAAAATTCATAACTTCCTCATACGAAGTCAGATTTGGGCGTTCTTTTTTTGTATGTTCTCGGTTTAATGTATACTACAAATTTTACTTAGATCACTAAGGATAAAAAGTCCTTTATCAAAAATTCACTATTTACGTCTCCCGGTGTCGTGCCGGTTTTGCCGTCAAACTTCGACGGGCCATAACTTCTTTGTTATAACTCGGATTTCGGCGTTCTTTATATGTACGGAACCCTTGAGACATATTATACAACTTGGTTAAGATTATTTATTCTAAATAATCTTTTGTATTATCTCTAAATTGACTAGACCAGATCTACGGGCGTTACAATTATCTCCCCCTTAGGATGATTACGTCCCGGAATCATCAACGAAACAGGGCTCACATGATGAATCCATACGTTATCTCTTCATCCTAAGTAATAACTGTAACTTTGATGTTTCTTCGAACGAGTATCTAACTCTAAGACTTCCTGATTGCAGGCGGTGCTCGATCTTGCATTTGCTCCCTATCTCACGTTAGACTCCAAATTATGACCTTCAAGTCACAATCTCGATCCTTACTGGAGACTGCTTCTTCTTCTTAACAAACTTAAGATAAGTTATTTTATTACTACAATGGACCGATGTGTCATATTATAATGACTTATCATCGTATGTTCCCACGCTTATACTCAGGTCTCTTAGAGTCTTCCAGAATAGACTATACATTTCTTCATGTTCTAATCACATCTTAAAAGGTAGCATTTCTAGTTACAAGCAACTATCGCGATACCTCTACCGATCGCTTTGATTATCTTTTATTTCAATCTTCCGACTTAAGTCAGATGCTACATCAAACTTGGTTCTCTGAACCACGTAACATACTCATCGTAGTCGGACTCGATTCGATATGACCACTAGGGTCGGAATAACAATCATCCTCTTAGTCATTACTGAAACGATGGTAACGACATATTTGAATAAAACGGTATCAATTACTAGCTTCTTGGTAACCTTGTGACTTTCCTTGATCCAAGCGTGAGTCCTGTGCTTCCGGTAGTATAGGCCTCTACTACCATTCACACCTACTCATACTCGTCCCAAGTATTGTCTCACAGCTTTCCAAGTTACTATCACAAAAACAATTTTAACACATAAAAATATGTCCAATCAATCATAAAATTTTCCCTAGACTCTACTAGGACTTCTTCCATGCGTATCTTCAATCATCAATTCTACTTCAACTCGGTTAGTGATGGAAATGTCAGACGATGGGATAACTTCATGGATTATACCAAAAATCTTTCTTTCTGCAAATCGAAAGTTTACTTCTCCCGTACTAGACGTATTATTTATTAGATGCATTCTAAAGGCAAAATATCACTCTTATGATATCTTCCGATAAGTACCATTCAGCATCGTAAGCCTTCTCATTTCCTCCATTTACTCAATTCACTACAAATCTTCACCATGATGTTCTATACAGCAAAGCAATCGTTTGGTGTGTTGAGACGAGAATAAAGATAGAGGAAGGTTTAGACGCGTATTCCTCCTTATTACCTCGAAAAATTATATGTCAGTTCTAATATCGTAATTAAACGTTTAGAAATATGAACACATAAAATTTCCAGATCCGGTCGGCAACAGACCATAGATCCGATCAAATGATAGCATAAAGCATCACAAATTATTAAGCACATAAAAGCATCTTAGGCATCTTCCCTAATTAAGCTAGTGCTTATGTCTATTCAGGCGTACTTCCTAAAATATATTAGACACACTCCTCATGATCATCACTTAGCATTCTAAGTTTAAGTCTAGAAATAAATCTTTATTCCTAGTTCGCTTAAACTAATGCTCTGATACGATTCCACATCCGCTTGTTTATAATCTCAGCAACCATAGTGGTGTATTCTTTCGCGGCAGACTCAAATATCTCCTCAGCAACCTGGATCTGAAAATGACTTAAGTGATGAATGTCCCATTTTCTAAACTGGAGCAAATCCCTTCTATCATACAAACGAATGCAACCCTCCTTAAGTTTGATGACAGCAGATGCTGTGGTTTCATCAAATACCCAGTAGAGCATAGAGCTTAAGGATCCATCCGAGTAATCTTGAAGCACGGGAATCTGTTTGACCTGATTTGTAGCAGGCCACATCACCACCTGGAGGGGATTACCAGTTTTGGGATCAATGACATCAGGATACTGATTTATCACAGATTCAGCAGTCTTCATAGATGGAAAACCCTTCTTTACTTGATCTTCCAGAAAGTGTTTGAAGTTAGTTTCTTGCTGATTATCTGTCGGGTTTGAGAATGGAGATTGAGACAGCTCTGAAAGATCCACCCTGGTCCAAGAGTTAAAATCATGACAATCCTTGTAGAGCTCCGTCTTGCCGCTCTTTCTGCAAACAATCCACATTTTCTGGGGATCATGAAAACCCCAAGAAACGATTCTTGACCTATCACCATACGTGTCTCTAAACCTTACGACTTCGAGATCAGTAACAGTGATTATGGATTGATTTCCTGGTGCATTCTTGTCGGAACTCCTCTTGAACAGGAGTTGTCCTTTCTCGGCGGCTTTGTCTTGTTTATCTCGAATAATCTCTGCAACATGTGGGGCATGAGCAGGTTCTTCTTCAAAACGATTCACCACTCGAGAAGTCTGAGCAGTTGGCACGACAATAGGATGAGCCTGAGAGTGAAGATCGATTCTATGCTCATCTGCGGATGTCTTATACTTATCACCAAAGTCTTCTTCAAGCTTCTTCTTGAGATTAAAGTAGCTGGAGGTCAGAAGATTGAAATGATCTTGGAGCTCAGAGATTTGCCTGGACTTGATTGCTTTACCTTCTTGGATATCAGAAACTTGAATCTTCAAATTTGTATTCTCACTCAAGAGTTCTTCAACACGAATGCTTAGCTCAATATTTTTCTGATCCTGCACATTCACTCTTTTCTGAAGCTCGTCTATCACGGAGTCATCTTCTCTTGACTGACCTTCTCCAAAAGCAATTCCTTTTCCCTTAGAGGAAGGTGCGGCAGCTTGTTCCTGAGCAAGATGCAAGGCCAAACGCACAGAGGCTGCATCGAAATCAGTTCTTGGAGGAGAGAATCCTGGTGGAATAGAAGAGCCACCGGCTTCAAAAAATGTGCTAGTGCCTTTACGTAAAGGTTCCGTAGTTACAATTGCAGGAGTGGTAGTTGGAGTAAATGGCAAGCCCTGAGACAAGTTAGAATCCAGATGCCCGAATCTAGGATCTCGTCGTCTTCTTTTGAACGGAGGCTGCGAAGTCTGGTCTGTTGAGAAATCACCCTGAAGTGGTTCAGATGTAGGTGAGACAACGTCAAGGGGAGGAATCCCCGATACTGTCACCATTGGAATTGTAGAAACAACCACTTGTTCTGTAGTTATGGGTGTTGATTCGAGAACGTCTTCTGTATCCCTACTCTCCGTTGCCGTGTGAGCAACATCACTGAGATTATCTAGCAGCGAGTTGAGGTTGACATTTGACAGAAAGTCATCATTGGTTCCAAAATTAGTTGGGATCTCATCTCTATTGAAACCTGTGAGATCAAGGTCTTCATATTGATTAGGCTCAGCAGTATTCTTGGAAGACCCTTTACCTGTTGGCCACACAGTGTAAGACACAGTCCAAGTTTTTCAAAAATTTTAAAAACAAATCTTTTTGAGGATTAAAATTAAAACTGAAATTAAAAATAAAACAAAATAAAATAAAATACAATTAATCTGCAAAATTTAAAAATAATCGTTAAATTTTAACAGTTAATTAAATAAAAATAAAAATAAGATTAAAAATTAAAAATAAAAATAAATAAAACTAACATCAAATAAAATATATAACTTAAAGAATTTAATTACTGAGAATAAATTTGTGACGCTGTGATCAAAGTTGTTGGACAGCCCTATTCCACTTGTCGGTACCCTTATTTTCACGTCTTCGTCTGATCGATCGCCAGTATTGTGGTCCACTTAAGCACGAAACATTTGTGACATAATTTTGGACAATTTACCAATAACATGACATTTTTAGCCCTTATTCTTAAATAAATTTCCTAGGGACCATTTAGTTGACTACGACCAAGGATATTGTTGTCCACCTAAATTGAGCAGCGAGATCTACAGACAATCTGTATGTGCTCAATTTTAATTGTACTAGAACGTGTTTCCCGCTTCCTGATATGATCCAGCTATCAAGGACTTCCAGAATACTCCTTACACCGGGTGAGCAGACAATTATTAAGAGAGAAAAAAGATTTAGAGTGCATATGCTATACATCCAGGTCGGATCTTTTCCAATCACGCAGAGGATGAAACATATGACTAACTGAAGTTTTAGAGGGATTGAGAAGAGAATGATGCATATACTGTGTACCAGGTCGGATTATGAGTCACACAGAGGAGACAGTATATGGCTAACAGATAGAAAGAATTTCATAGAGAGAAGATGCAGAGAGATAGAATTGCATATGTCACAGTCCAGGTCGGAACTCTCGATCACGCAGAGGAGGCAACATATGACTAACAGACAGAAAGCAAGAAAATAACCTTCTACAGACCTAGTTTATCGGAATTCCCCAGTCACCTCATCAAAACCGGAATTAAGGACAGAATCCGCACATCAAGGAAAAGTGAATCCACAGTTCTAGATACAGGTTCTTTAGTGTGACCAGTAGATTCCCGTGTATATCTCCCTGCTCAACCTATCCGAGCGTTGCAATGTCAGGCTAAACGGATCTAACTAGGTCAATGTTTGTCAAGTCCTTGAATTACTTAAGTTCAACTCTCCCTAGTCAAGTCCATTTAAAATATTTCGTGCCTACGAGCGCATCGAGCACAGAGCGTAGACAATTCAATTTAGGTACGTTACACAGATTTAGATTGCCCGTTATCACTTGCTAATATCATTTCCCGTCACAACACCTGCAAACAAGACTATCAGCAATATTTTTTATATTCTGATTTTTTATGTTTTTGGATTTTTGAAATTTTTATTGTTTTTGGATTTTGATTATTTCTCCCCCTAAATTTGTGCATGGGTGAGAATAAAAATAAAAGGAAATAAAATGCACAAATTTAAATTATCCAACCTACAGAAACAGAAATAAATTTAAAAAATTAAGAAGAATTAAGAAAACAGGAAAACAAAACAAAAAAAACTTAATCCTCAAAACGAATCATTTTCAGAAATCCCACAAGCACATCGAAGCGATCTTTGTTAAAAGGCTTAGTGAACAGATCTGCCACATTGTTAGCAGTGGGAACCTGTTCCAGCCGGATTAGAGAATGTTCGTAACAATCTCTGATGAAATGGATTTTAATATCGATGTGCTTGGTTTTAGAATGTTGTACTGGATTTTTGGCAATTTGAATTGCGGCCTCATTATCACAGTAAATGGGGGTTTCTAAGTAATTCAAACCGTAGTCCAACAGTTGATGTTGGATCCAGATAACTTGAGAACAACAGGCAGATGCAGCAACATATTCCGCCTCCGCTGTTGAGGTTGAGACAGTGTGTTGCTTCTTGCACTGCCAAGAGACTAGTCTGTCACCAAGATATTGACACCCTCCTGAAGTAGATTTCCTGTCAAGCTCACAGCCTCCATAATTACTGTCAGCAAAAGCATATAAATCAAATTCAGAATTCTTCAGATACCAAAGACCCAATTTTGGGCTACCATTGATATACCGAAAAATTCTTTTGACAGCAATAAGATGTGAAAGTTTTGGATTAGCCTAATAACGTGCGCATGGACAAACTGCAAACATAATGTCTGGACGGCTTGCAGTAAGATACATCAACGATCCGATCATCGATCTGTAGAGAGTCTGATCTACGGAGTCGCCATCAGTATCTGGAGTCAGAAGAGGTCTTTCAACCATTGGCGTCGATGCAGATTTAGCGTCGTGAAACCTGAACTTCTCAAGAATATCCTCCACATACTTGGCTTGATGTAGCAGGATGCCGGTTGAATTTTGTTTGACCTGAAGCCCCAAAAACATGGTCATTTCCCCCAATGAACTCATTTCGAACCTCTTTTTCATAACACCTTCGAATTCCTTGCAAAGCTGCGGACTGGTCGACCCAAAGATAATGTCGTCAACATAGATTTGAACGAGAATCTGATCACTACCGGCATGCTTGATAAACCAAGTTTGATCGATAGTGCCACGAGAGTAACCATGCTCGAGCAAGTGCTTTGTTAGAGTCGCATACCACGCTCGAGGAGCTTGATGTAACCCATACAATGCCTTGTCCAACTTGTAGACATGATTAGGAAATTTCGAGTCAACGAACCCAGGGGGTTGATCAACGTAGATTTCTTCCTTCACCTTGCCATACAAGAAGGCAGTCTTGACGTCCATTTGGTAAACGGTGAAGTTCATGTAAGAGGCATATGCAAGGAAGATACGAATAGCCTCCAAGCGAGCTACTGGAGCATAAACTTCAGTGTAATCAAGACCCTCGACTTGTCGAAACCCGCGAACCACCAATCTAGCTTTATTTCGCACTATAAACCCTGAATCATCCTGCTTGTTTCGATAGACCCATCGTGTGTCAAGAGACTTTTTGCCCTTTGGCAACTCAACCAACTTCCAAACCCCGAGTTTTTCAAATTGATGTAATTCTTCATGCATTGCATCTACCCAGCTGGGCTCATTCGGAGCCATTTCAACATTCTTGGGCTCTATTTGAGAGATAAAGCAAGAGTAAAGACAAGTATTGACATCTCCACTCTGACTTCTGGTTTTAACGCCGTCTCCCAGCTGACCAATGATGTTTTCGATCGGATGATCGCGTTGAATCCTGGAGGGTATCTCTTGGCTGATATCATTAAGCGAGACAGAAAGATTGTGAATATTGACACCTCCTTCATTTGCTGATTGAGCCGCGCCAGACGACTCTGCCACAAACTCATTTGAAATATCTTCAGGAAAGAGTAGCTCCGTAAAGGTTGAAGTAACAGCAGAAGCATCTTTAGACATGAACTCTCTTTCTATAGGAGTGAGCGGTGTAGTTTCAGCATCAGGAGTATCACTCTGAACTGGAGATTTTGGACTATCATGATGTACAGATGACTCCCCCTCAGGCGAAGCAGAGGACTCCCCCTCAGGCGAAGCAGGAGACTCCCCCTCAGGCGAAGCAGAGGACTCCTCCTCAGGTTGTGAAGAGGATACCGTTGGAGGTCTGTAGACAACTTCTTCGTCTTCGTCTTCAGAAACATTCTTCGAACCGGAGACAGATCCAGATGAACTACCTGAAAACACATTTATGGACTTGAAAAGATATGTGTAATCAAATAACCAATCCGGACCTACTCGAGCATCCGTCTCATTTTCTTCCAACCAGCGCACGTCATAAGATTCTACAACCTGCTTTGTCTTCTTATTGTAGACCCTATAAGCGGCGCGAGCAGCATACCTTACGAAGTAACAATCATCGGCTTTGGCATTAAACTTCAGGTTGGTTTCTAAGTGAAGAAGGGTGCAAGGGCAGCCAAATACACGGAAATGACTGACTGAAGGCTTGTGACCATATAGAATCTCATACGGGGTCTTTATCTGAGCTTTGTTGATCAACACGCGATTCTGAACGTAGCAAGCAATGTTTATCGCCTCGGCCCAAAAGAAAACTGGTAGTTTGGAGTCACACAGCATCATCCTTGCAGCGTCTTTTAAAGTTCTGTTTCTCCTCTCAGCAACACCATTTTGTTGAGGTGTGTGAGCGGAGCTGTATTGACGCATGATACCCTTTTCTGCGCAAAAATGATCGAGTACAGAGTTCTTGAACTCTGTTCCGTTGTCGGTACGAAGCGCCTTCACCCGGTTGTTAGTTTGGTTCTCAATCAACACAATGAATTTCTTAATTAGATCAGCAACTCCAGCTTTGTTGGACAGAAAGAAAACCCACGTAAAACGAGAGAAATCATCAATCACAACCAGACAATATGAATTTTTGTTAATACTGAGAACGTTGACTGGTCCAAACAGATCTATATGTAGCAATTGAAGCACCTGACTAATTGAGTTGACTTGTTTTGGCAGGTGTGGTTTTCTGTGATGCTTACCTTGGGCACATGACACACACTTTTCAAACGTTATAAAGTCTTTGACAGGAAAACCACGGACCATCTCATTCTTTGCAAGACGATTCAAGTTCTTCGCGTTAGCATGACCGAGTCTTCGGTGCCATAGCATTGCATTTTGTTCTGAGATCTTTGAAAAGAGGCACGTAACTTGTTCTGGAAGATTGCTATTCATATCAATGATGTAAGCATTTCCATCCCTTTTAGATTTTACAAGAATCCACTCTTCTGGGATGACAAATCCTGGCTTGAGAATCATGCATTCCTTTTCAGTGAAATGTGTAGAATAGCCTTTGTCGCATATCTGAGACACACTCAACAAACTATGCTTCAATTCGGGAGCAAAGTTGACATTCTCGAAACTTAACACCCCATTTGTGACGGTTCCTCTTTGAGTGATTTTGCCACCTTCTCCATCCACAAAGGAAATATATCCCCCATTAAAAGATTGAATGTTATGCAGTTGGGTGATATCTCTTGTCATATGCCGGGAGCAGCCGCTGTCGACGAACCAAGGTCTGACGACATTCCCCCGCAACTGTCCCTGCAAAATGTGCGGGTTTATTTAGATTTGGGAACCCAAGTCATTATTTTCCTGGGTTGTCCCGATGCCTTTTCAGATCTATCATTATTTAATAACCTTTCAGAGGACACATATGATGGATTGGAGGCTAATTTGGGCAACCATTGATAATTAGGTTTTCTATCAGTCCCGGGTGGTTTTGAAATTGGATTTTTATCAGTTTGCTTGGAGCACTTGGGTTTTCTACCAGAATTGGTTGAAGACCCATTGCTGCTTCTTGACGAAACCGACCTTGGCTTGGCCATGTTCGGTTTTGGCAAACTGCTTGGGACTTTGTTATGAATAACCTTTATATGCTTTTGAAAAACAGCCCGTTTTCTACTCCGATCATCCTTCCAATCATCATTCCGAGAACGATTTCTAGAGGAATTTCTAGTTAAAGACCTTCCTCTGAATTCGTTCTCTCCTCTTGGTGACCCAAAATGTACAAACATTCGATTAGAACAATTCCTAGCTATATGACCACCAATACCACAATTGAAACAAATCTGTTTGTTATTGTTAAAACTTGTACTGCATTGTTCAGATTTGTTTTCCATACCAACACCCTTGCTTCTCTCACATGAACAAGAACAAGAATTAGGTTGTGAGACAAGTGAGGGTGCATTAGATGGAGAAACTTGTGAAACTGGTGGTTTTTCATTATTAACATCACAAACATTAGAATTTCCAACCACATCATCAAACACTTTAAAACCATTCAAAAAGGTATCAGAAGATGTAGAAACATCACAAGAAACATTGTCACTAGCAACATCAGAAAAATTAAAGTCTTTATTTAAAACTAAAACTTCAGGTTCAGACTCAGTTTTATTTTCATAAACAGATCCTTCAACTTCGTGCTTTGACTGATTTAAGGATTGATCTGCAGGAGAAGTAGAAATGTTAGTACTTTCAACATTAATAAATCCTCCCGAAACAAAACCGGATGGCTTGCCATAAACCATTGATGGTTCATTGGCAATCTCTTCCTTGGACAAAGGTTGAAACTTATATGAATGATTGAAAGGAGGAGGCACTTGATTATACCCTAGACCCTTTGACTGATTACGTTTAAATTGCATGCAGTGGTCTATCATATTGGCAACTACCTCACTTGATACATCATATTTTCGAAAATCAAAATCAGCAGTTTCAAATTTGCCCTTTAATGTTTCAATTTCAGTCACTAACTCAGCGTTCTGTTTCTTTATGAAGTCATAATTTTCACATTTATTACTATAGTCTTCCTGAAGTTTCCTAAAGTCCTTTATTTTAGATTCTAACTAGGCCTTAAGAGGTTTTTGTCCTTTTCTAAGTTGGTAACCCTCATACCTAAGGTCCTCTACTTCCCTACGTAGTGTCTCAATTTCCTCATGGAGAATTTTAACATAATCAATACAAGCTTGAGAGCATGAGGGTAGACTTACCTCGTTTTTATTTGGTTCATGAGAAGAAGATACCATCAACGCAAACTGCAGCTCCATCATTTGATCTTCAGCTGCAACAATCTCTGCCGGAGCATCATCACCAACCTGTGCGAAATGAGCATTTTCAGGTCCTGATATGTTCAGGGCCTGCATCTGATCCTCCCAGTCAAACGATTGCGCAACCATGGCCTTCTCACTGTTGACCTGAGCACCGCTTCGATTGTTCCCAACTGCAACCATTGTCCGGTCATTATTCAATCTTCTATCCGGCTGCGGACACTCACGAGCAAAATGCCCTGGCTCGTGGCAGTTGAAACAACGCAGCTTTTGATGGGTTTTGAGCATTCTAACACTTCCTAAGTGTACATGCAACCCTAATAACCTTGGATCTATGTTTGTCTAATTATCATGCAAAGTTGAATTCCAAGGTTATATTCCTATCTAGCATACATGGGGAACAAATTTTAACTTGTATGAAAGATAGAATAACTTACCTTGTTGTTGCTTATGATCCTTGAAACCTTGTGAGCCTAGCACCCCAAGTGTGATGCCTCAAATGCTTCACACAACACCAAATGCTTTTGGAATGACTTTAGAGAGAATACACACTTCTAAAATCGGCCTAGCCCTCTTGTTTCTTATGTGTAGCCGATTTTGGTGGAGAATGGGTTTCTTATATAGTGTTGACACATCTAGGGTTACACCATGTAAACCCTAATGTGTCATGACTCTTCATTTCCATGACCCATGGGTTTGTAACTCCCATGGAGCATCCATGGAGCATCCATGGAGCATCCTATGGGTGGAACCCAACTTGATAATCCATGGAGCCTCTTAGCCCACTATATAAGATATGGAAGATTTACATAATCTACCCATATATTTAATTAGTTATCTTTTGATCACTTAATTAATTCTAAATTAATTCTTGATCAAACTAATTAAATAATATTATTAATATATTAGAACTTATAATATATTAATAAACCATAAGCGTTATTTCTCTCATTTTAGTTTATCCAATTGCATGGTGCCATGCAACCCAAATGGACCATGCCGGGTCGAGTCAAGTACATACCAGAAATAGTTATGGACTTAGACACCTTATCCAACAGTCTCCCACTTGGATAAGTCTAATAACTATAACTGCAATACTTCAGGAACCGATCGGCAATCGTAGCTCTTTCAAGGTCTCTCGGAACTGAGAAGATGATGATACGCCATTTAAGATAAGTGATCATATAATCCTCTGTTCTAGATATCAGCCGGACAAATACATGGAACAATGTCTTACTTATTGTCCAACAGTTTGTTTCCCAATTTCCGATTTGTTTGACAAAGAACTTAATTGAACACATCAACTTAGTTCTGACCGGGCCCGGTACATAGGTCAAAACAAAATCATCGAGGGGCCCAGATATCAGCTTCTAATCCAAGAAGGAACAGATAAACTTTGACTCATATGTTTGTTCTACCACTCATTGAATTATACACAAAAGCACGTTTTATAACATCGAGTTACCAATGCGTTAACGTACAATCAATGCATAACCAACTCATAAGTAACAAATCATATCTCTAGGTTTGAAGACTTATATGATATTACCGTCTCACGATCACTCGAGATAAATTCCATGAAGTGATTCCAGTGAGCGTGGGTTGAGTCCAATGCTCAGAACTTATGAGCACTCATGACTGTTGTAGCCATGTCCAACAACTTAGACCTCTGCAACCAATCATGACAGTCTTGATTCATACCTACTTCCGACATATGACCGACTGTGGAGGTTCGAATAATATGATATACCAAACATAATTATTCTGGAAGTCAAAACATGCAAAAGAAATATAGTAAACGATCGACAAGAGATAGCAACACTTTACTCATAAATAAAACACCTTTTATTCATCATCTAATGTCAATTACACTTTACAAATTTCAAGGTTATCTAACTACTAAATCTAATATAATCCTTCAGCCCTATGCTCCGAGCATGCTGGAGATGCTTAACCCGAGTCAGTCCCTTCGTGAGGGGATCTGCTGGATTCTCATCCGATGATACCCTCTTTGCCACGAGGAGTCCTTCTTCTATTCGATGTCTGATGAAATGGTATTTTCTGTCGATGTGTCTGGATCTCCCGTGATCCCTTGGTTCCTTGGCTAAGGCAACTGCACTTTCACTATCACAGAAAATTTCCATTGGCTCTTTAATAGATGGTACAACTCCAAGGTCTCCAATGAAGTTCTTCAGCCATATTGCCTCCTTTGCTGCCTCGCTAGCTGCTATATACTCTGATTCGCAAGTTGAATCAGCCACTGTCTCTTTCTTGGAACTCTTCCAAGAAATTGCTCCTCCATTTAAGGTAATGACCCAGCCTGACTGAGAGCGGAAATTATCCCTATCAGTCTGAAAGCTAGCATCACTATACCCTACAACTCTCAAGTCTTCACTCCCACCGAGGGTAAGGACCCAGTCCTTAGTCCTCCGTAGGTACTTGAGGATATTCTTTACCGCAGTCCAGTGTGCCTTGCCAGGGTTCCCCTGATACCTGCTAACCATGCTCAAAGCAAAGGCTACATCAGGTCGAGTACACGTCATAGCATACATGATCGATCCTACAGCCGAAGCATAAGGTATTCGACTCATTTCTGCTATCTCAGCCTCAGTACTAGGGCTTTGTGTCTTACTCAATCTGGCATTACTCTGGATGGGTAACTCTCCTTTCTTGGAGTCCTGCATGCCGAATCTCTTCAACACCTTATCCAAGTAAGTACTCTGACTAAGTCCAATTAGTCTTTTACTCCGGTCTCTCAAGATCCTTATCCCTAGAATATAGGCAGCTTCTCCTAGGTCCTTCATAGAGAAACACTTCCCAAGCCAGGACTTAACTTCCTGCAGAGTTGGGATGTCATTTCCTATGAGTAGTATGTCATCCACATACAATACCAAAAAGCTAACTATACTCCCACTAGCCTTGACATATACACAAGATTCATCTTCACTCCTAGAAAAGCCAAATTCCTTGACTTTCTCATCAAACCAAAGATTCCATCTGCGAGGTGCTTGCTTTAATCCATAAATGGATTTCTCAAGCTTACACACTCTATTAGGGTACTATGTGTTGACAAAACCCTCTGGCTGACTCATGTAAACATCCTCAGCCAACTTTCCATTAAGGAAAGCGGTTTTGACATCCATTTGCCATATTTCATAGTCATGAAATGCGGCTATGGCTAACAGAACCCTAATAGACTTAATCTTGGCCACTGGAGAAAAGGTCTCATCATAATCAACTCCCGGAGTTTGTGAGAAACCCTTTGCAACCAGTCGTGCCTTATAAGTGTGTACATTACCATCCATGTCGGTCTTCTTCTTGAAGATCCATTTGCACCCTACAGTCTTACGACCTGGTACATTCTCAACCAAGTTCCAAACTTGATTGTCATACATGGACTGTATCTCGCTGTCCATTGCCTCTTTCCACTTGGCTGAATCAGGGCCTGCCATGGCTTCCGCGTAACTGTTAGGTTCATCCAGACCTATCAGTGTCTCATCACTGATAAGTGTATCACCTTCCGCAGTAATATGGAATCCATAGTAATGCTCAGGTGCATTCCTAACCCTTGTGGAACGCCTCAGAGGTACAGACTTGTCAATTGGCTCAACAGAAGTTTCCTCCTCAAGTTGAGTGCTAGGGTTTGAAGTTCCTTCACCACTTGACTCTTGAATTTCTTCAAGGTCAACTTGCCTCCCACTGTCTCCTTGGCTTATGAACTCTCTCTCTCGAAAGAAAGCCCTCCTAGCTACAAAGACCACATTCTCACTAGGTCTGTAGAAGAGGTAACCAAAGGATTTCTGTGGGTAGCCGATGAAAATACACCTCTCACTTCGAGGTTCGAGCTTATCATGAGTCTCGCGTCTCACGAAAGCCTCGCAACCCCAAATCTTAATGTGGTCTAGTTTGGGTACTTTACCAGTCCACATCTCATGAGGAGTTTTGGCAACTTTCTTTGTGGGAACTAGATTAAGGATATGGGCGGCAGTCTCTAAGGCATACCCCCAAAATGAGATTGGTAGCGAAGCTCGACTCATCATGGAACGAACCATATCCAACAAGGTTCGATTACGCCTCTCAGCTACACCATTCAACTGCGGTGTCCTGGGAGGTGTCAATTGTGAGACAATCCCACATTCCCTAAGATAGTCGAGGAACTCTGAACTAAGATACTCACCACCTCGATCGGATAGAAGCATCTTAATGTTCCTGCCCAATTGATTCTCGACTTCCTGTTTAAACTCTTAAACCTCTCAAAAGTCTCTGACTTATGCTTGATTAAGTAGACATATCCATATCTACTGTAATCATCAGTAAAAGTCAAATAATAACGATTAGCATCCCTTGTGGCATGTTTGAAGGGCCCACACACATCTGTGTGTATAATATCCAACAAACCTTCACCCCTCTCCCAAGAACCTGTGAAGGGTGACTTTGTTATTATTCCAAGTAAGCATGATTCGCAACTATCATCTGACTTTAGGTCAAATGACTCCAATACTCCATCCTTTTGGAGTTGACCTATGCGTTTCTTGCTTATATGTCCAAGACGACAATGCCATAATGATGCTTTATCCAAGTTATTATCATTAACAGAATCAATACACAATACATTATTTCCTAAGTTATCAACCACAGATACAGTTTCATACACACCATCACAAGGTAATGCTTTAAAATAAAGAACATTATTAAAGAAAACATTAATCGAACCAACTTCATTATCAAATGAAAAGGTGAAACCTTGTTTATACAATGCATGAAAGGAAATAATATTTCTTGCCATTTCTGGCGAATAACAACATTTATTCAAATCTAAACTAAACCCACTACTTAGCAATAAAGTATAAACTCCAATCTTGGTGACAGGTAAAGCTTTCCTATTCCCCATGATTAAGTTTATTCTTCCATGCTCCACATTCTCACTTCTTCTTAGTCCCTGCAAATCAGAACATATATGAATACCACAACCGGTATCAAGGACCCAAGAGTTAGAATGGGGTGAGTTATTAGATAAGATAGTGTAAATACCTGCATGGTTAGGTTTAACTTTCCCATCCTTCACATCTTGCTGGTACTTTGGGCAGTTCCGCTTCCAATGTGACTTTTCATGGCAATAGAAGCATTCAGCCTCTTTAGGGTCAGAAGAAGGAGTGACAAAACCTTTCTTGGTTCCACTTGAAGAAGAGCCATCAAGGGTCCTAGCCTTGGTACCCTTCGAAGAGCTCTTCCTCTTCTTCCCTCTACCTTTCCCGATTGCCAAAACCGGGGCGGAGTTTGGAGTAGGAGTGTTAACAACCGACTTACCCTTAAGACCTGTTTCTGCGGTCTTGAGGAGTCCCTGAAGTTTGCTGAGTGTGACCTCTTCCTTATTCATGTGATATGTCATGCGGAATTGATCATAGCATGATGGTAAGGAGTGCAAAATGATATCTATTGCAAGCTCCTCAGGGAAGTTCACATTAAGCTTCAGCAACCGATCCACATACCTTTGCATTTTCTGCATGTGGCTCGTGGCGGATTCCCCGTCCTTCATCATGGTTGTTATGATAGAACATATGATTTCATACCTCTCTTGTCGTGCACTTTGATGGTATCTTTCCATCAGATCTTGGTGCATTTCAAAAGGGTAGAAGTCCTCATAGGACTTTTGGAGTTCCGCTGTCATGGTGGCCAACATGATGCATGCCACTTTTGTAGCATCCCTTTCATGTGCCCAAAAGTCAGCGATCTCCTGGGGAGTTGCAGTGGTCTCATCAATCTCCTTAAGCTCCTTGTCAAGGACATATTCTTTGTCCTCGTAGCGGGTAATCATCCTGATGTTTCTGATCCATTCATTGAAGTTGGATCCATCAAAAGTGACTTTCCCACACAAGTTCATAAGGGTAAAGGAGCCATTAGGATTAGAGCCAGAAGCAGCATTGTTTGAAGACATCTGAAAGAAGAGAACAAGATTAGTTTAGATATTAAGAGAGTCCTTAATAAAACACCCAAATGTAATATTAAGGCTAGGATCCAATCGCAATAGATTATAACTTAGAAGAGGTATGTCGTAATCCAAGCTATAACATATTTGAAAGGTAGGTGAATGACGATTCACCAATTTCCACCATGAAAAACGAAATATAAATATTAGGTTTTTAATTGGTTCTTAGAAATTCCTAGATTCTTTTGAGATTCAATGAACTTTTCAAAGGCATGTTTCAATCTCGAGTGTGCCCTCCAAGTTTTGTGACTGGGATACCGAGGATCACAAAACGAGGTGTGAAGTAACCATGCAAATCACTTGGTACCCTCAAGGTTTATCACTCAATCGATGTGCCGGTAAACCACACACGCTCCACCGATGCTATGGTAAACCTTAAGTCACCCTTTACCTACCTTGTTAAGTCCAAGTTAGTGTGCCGGTTAACCACACACGCTCCACCAACGACTTAAACAAAGTGTAAAGTGTAATTTCATGGATTAGCACCTTATTCACATTTTCCTAAAGTAACTAAGATTGAGAATTTAATAAAAGCATTTAGTTACTTTATAATATTTATCATACTTTTAATGAGAATTTATAAGTCCTTGTCTTACCCGTTCGGCTAACGACCCTCCACCGATCAAGGAAGCGGTGGGTGAGAGTGGACACCCATTAAGTTGCCATTTTATAGGCAACAACCTTATACCCCCCTTATAGACCGGCTTCGTGAATGAGGCGTACTAGCGATAAGACGACTTGTTGTTATACATATATATATTAGTAACTTATAATATTATAAAGTATAAGGGTTGAATTTTAACTTTTAAAATTCTAAGGGTTGGAACTAAAGTTTTAATCAAGACTTTACATGTTCCAAAACTTGAGGGCAAGTTTTGTAAACTTCTAAAACTTTTCATTTCTTATAACTTATGAATTAATTGAGTAATAAAAATGAAGACTCTTCATTTTTATAACTCTTGTGTTCTTTTAATGGCTTTAATAAAAGTGAGACTTTTGGTTTTCCATAACTTGAGGACAAGTTATGGACTCCATTAAAATACATTATGATCATGAATTAAACTACCATGAAGGTTACAAACAATTCCTATGATCATCTAATCTTCATAAGTTCAAGAACATGAATATGAACACTTTCAAGAATCAAAAATTACACTTAAAAAAAAACTTGTAATTTTAATAATTGCCATTGTAAATGGATTAGCATAAACATTACACCATCTAAAACAAGCTTTAAAACATCAAAACAGTTTAGGGTAATGTTTCTAGTCCATTTCCAGCAACAAATGTGCAAACTTTCATACGAGCAGAAAACAGAAAAATAATTTTTTTTTCAAGCTGTTTGCACACAAAAAAAAACAACAAGAAACGAACCATGCTCTGATACCACTGATGGGTTTTGAGCATTCTAACACTTCCTAAGTGTACATGCAACCCTAATAACCTTGGATCTATGTTTGTCTAATTATCATGCAAAGTTGAATTCCAAGGTTATATTCCTATCTAGCATACATGGGGAACAAATTTTAACTTGCATGAAAGATAGAATAACTTACCTTGTTGTTGCTTATGATCCTTGAAACCTTGTGAGCCTAGCACCCCAAGTGTGATGCCTCAAATGCTTCACACAACACCAAATGCTTTTGGAATGACTTTAGAGAGAATACACACTTCTAAAATTGGCCTAGCCCTCTTGTTTCTTATGTGTAGTCGATTTTGGTGGAGAATGGGTTTCTTATATAGTGTTGACACATCTAGGGTTACACCATGTAAACCCTAATGTGTCATGACTCTTCATTTCCATGACCCATGGGTTTGTAACTCCCATGGAGCATCCATGGAGCATCCTATGGGTGGAACCCAACTTGATAATCCATGGAGCCTCTTAGCCCACTATATAAGATATGGAAGATTTACATAATCTACCCATATATTTAATTAGCTATCTTTTGATCACTTAATTAATTCTAAATTAATTCTTGATCAAACTAATTAAATAATATTATTAATATATTAGAACTTATAATATATTAATAAACCATAAGTGTTATTTCTCTCATTTTAGTTTATCCAATTGCATGGTGCCATGCAACCCAAATGGACCATGCCGGGTCGGGTCAAGTACATACCAGAAATAGTTATGAACTTAGACACCTTATCCAACAGCTTTCCCTTGCTGAACCCAACCTTCTTGTCAGCACTCATCCCCCAGTTGTTCTTTCCGGTCTTCTTGGCAAACTGTTTCGCCCTGAAAACTGCCATGGCAATTTGCCATGTGATATCCATCTCTTCTACGTCTTCAGGGTGAATCTGATCGAGATCGGCAAATGACAATTGGGGCGGAAGATCTCCAGCTACAAGTGCATTGTAGCAGTTAACAAGCCCTGTAGCAAGAGCGAGATTTTCATCACCCTCCTTTCCTTTTTATGAGGAAGCCACATTGGAGGAAGAAGCAGCTTGAGCAGCCACGAATGATTGGTTCTGAGCTTGCTGAGCAGCAAAGGGTTGACCTGCAGAAGAAAAAGTGAGAGATGAAAGAGCATTGTTAGAAGAGATCCCAAGGTTTGCAGTTGAGTATGAATTCACATGATTTATCTCCCGCTGCTTGTCATCAATATCACAGGCCTTGATGACTGCCATCACTTCAGCAAGAGAGAGCCGGCTTAGATCCTTAGTCTTTTTTATAACAGCCACATTCATGTCCCATGACTTTGGGAGAGCATTCAGTAGCTTCTTGTTTATCTCAGACTTGGTGTAAAAGATCCCGGCTACAGTCATCTCAGTGGTAAGAGTTGTGAATCGTTGCAGCTGTGCTTCAAGAGTTTCTCCAGGAACGTAGTTTAACATGTTAAACCGTTGTCGCAGCATATCTTGGAGACTCTCCTTCATGTCTTCATTCCCTTCATAAACCTCGATTAGGGCTTCCCAAAAAGCCTTAGCAGAAGTGTACTCCCTAAAACCTTGAGCTATATCAGGAGATAGGGCCATAGTCAGAGTGGCCAAAGCCCTTTCTTGCTCTTCAACCTTCTCGAAGTCTTCATCTGTGTAATTCTCAATCTTCTTGTCAACCACTTGCCCTGCAACAGTGGTGGTTATTCTGACAGGATCTTTTATGATGCTTCTCCAAATTTTGAAGTCCTTCATCTTGATATACTTCTCAATCCTGTACTTCCATTCAGGGAAACCTTCAGCGGATAGCATCTTGGAATTCGAGTGGTTGTGCCCATTACAGAATCCAGCTCGTGGTGGTGTGTTTGACTTTGTGAATCCATTAATATTAAATAGAAATTAAATTATTAATAATAAATTAAGTTTCCGGTCAGACACAAGTTCATAGTCAAAGGAGAGTTTGCGGCCGTAAACTATGTTCACGGTCAAAAGAGAGTTTGCGGCCGTAAACTCTGTTCACGGTCAAAAGATGTTTACGGTCGTAAAGGTGTTTGCGGTCTAAGTTTGCGGTCTAAGAATCCCAGTTTCCGGTTGTTGAAAAATCCTTATTCACGGCCCAATAACCAAATTTACGGTTCAAGAACTTATTTGAGTTTGCGGTCGTAATCTAAGTTTACGGCCGTAAGCTATGGCCGTAATCTCCCAAAAACGCAGTTTTTTGAATTAAGCTTGAAACCCTTTCGCAGCAAACACCAACTTCAGTCGTAAGGTCCTGAAACGGATCTTACCAGTGATCAAATAGCAAACACAATCAATAACAATAAAGAACAAGTAGAAACAAGAATGATAACAAGCTTGCACACGCTTTCTATTAGGAATAACGTCTGGTACAACTTGTGGTAATAGCAGCCGCGAACTCTGTGGCATCAACAACTGACAAAAGACCTAGCACACCTCTATATATACTGGACCTGGGCCGGCCTTGGGTTTACGGCCGTAAACTCATTGTTGGGCCGTAAACTACACACAATCTACCAAAAGCTATAAATTGACTCAAAAGAACCTATTACATAGAAAGCCTAGACCAAACCACTAATTAGACCCTTCAGTCATTTAACTCGACGCCTGAAGAACGTTGGAAAGGTCTCTAGTCATATCAAGCATGGTTATACGACTCACAATATGTATAAATCACCTTTAGTTTACAACTTAACACTCTTCAACAGTTCTATTTTTACTAAATAGAACTGATACACACTACGTATTCTGGCTAAAGCCAGGGTTTTTCAAACAGAACCGATTATGCAATGATTTCACATACAAAATATCGGATAGTTTTAGCTAGTCACATGAGGTAGTATTTTCGCATATCACTACAGTTTTCAGTAACGAACACTCATGGTTTTATACGAAATCGATAACGCTACCTTTTCACTAAAGAAAATATCGGATTTTCTTGGAAACATACAGATATTCATGGTTTATTACAGAACTGATAACACTACATTTTCACTAAGGAAAATATCGGATTTTCTTGAAAATATACAAATATTTTCCGAACTCATCAATGATTATCACTACAAACCACCGCTTATGAACTCACCAGCTTTATGCTGATACTCTTTTAAACTGCTTGTATTCTCAGGAAATCAGTAGACATGTACTTGCTGGATTTTCGAGGAGCTGGAGCAATAAGTGTTTTAAGTTTATACTATACAAAGCTATCGAATGTAATTCAAACAACGTTTCAAACTGATGTAAACATTTTTATTTTAGTATGCGCTGTACTGGTTGTGTTGCTATGATTGCTATTATTCATTGGTTGTGATGCTACACATGACGTCCTCCGCCCCGGAACGTTTCCGCCATCGGTTTCGGGGTGTGACATAATACATCCGGTTTCATGGTTTAAACTCCATTTAATGTAGTTAATCATATGATTTAACGTTGGATTCATGTTCTAATCTTCTACTTTGTATTTTAACTAAACATGTTTGAGTTTTAACTTGGTTCATGTTGTCTCCTTGAAATTAGGCTAGTTCTTTCAAGTTATTTAATTACAGGAATCTGTAATTGTTTCGTGAATTAAAAATCAGTAACAAACATTGAATCTACGAAAGAATTTAATGTCGGTGTAAACTAGCAATTACATGTCTTCACACTCCCAAACCTATAAGAAGAAATGAGCATTATTGGTGACACTTGCACAAAAATTTATGCGGTCTTTCAATTTCATCTAATAGTGTTTTTAGGTTTAACTAATAAGACTAGGTCTAATTAAAAAGATTGTTTTAATTAGTTATTTTGGTGAGTGAATAGATGTTAGAGATTGTTACGGTTTTTTAGTACCAACTTAAATTAGAATACAATTTGACATCAATTTGTAATTAACTTGCACATTTAGGTGCAATAGAACTTGGAAACGTATTGGTTTTACTCTTGTGTAATGTTTATTTTTATTTGCATAATACTTTTAGTTTAGTTTTCTTGTTTTCAACGTCATTTATTTTGTAACATCCCAAAATTCAAGACCGAAAATTTCATTTTTAATATAAGAAAACACTTAATAACTTTGTTCCAGACATTGAAAACATTTCAATTAAAATAAATATCATAGTCTAATCCCAAGGATCACATAATGCATAATAACATGGGTCAATGCGTTGCGATCGTCCCTAGCTCATTTTCTTGAAAACTGGAGGTACCTGAAACCAAAACTGTAAACCGTAAGCACGAAGCTTAGTGAGTTCCCAAATACCACATACCATATATATCTACTGAGCCATACATTCCATACATATCAATCATGTCCATAATCAAATAAGATGCTATGTGCCGCACATAGTCTTGCCGTTATGCCACAGGCCGCCACGTGGTCTTTCTTGCCAGGCCGGGGGCCACCCCTAGGTCTTACAGACAAGTGCCAGGAGCCACCTCAGGGTCCTCCATGCAAGCAATCACAAAGACAACTATCATACATACTACTCTACTTAGCTACTTAGCATACAATGTACCAGGAGCCACCTCCTGGTCTTTCGTACATATTGCCTAAGGCTAACCCCGTGTCTTCCTACCATTCAAATTGCATACTGTGTGCCAGGAGCCGCCCCCTGGTCTTTCATACATAACGCCTAGGGCTAACCCCCGGGTCTTCCTACCATACATAAACTAAATGGGCCGACATTGGTGCCTTCGACCCATACAAACAGTGAGGAGACTCACCTCGCACTGTTGAAATCCTACAGATAATCCTCTGGCTGCTAGCTAACAACTCCCCGAACTGCTGATCCTTCGGCTCCCCGAGCTACTAGTCATTATATAAACTAATTAAGTTCGGGATTCTTATAACTTAACCATAAGTCCTCACTGGGGTAAAAGACCATTCTACCCCTCACATACACTTGTCCAGATATGGACTCTATTAAACCCTTTTTGAAACCATTCCATACTTCATAACCCTCCAGGGTCAACCTTGGTCAAAGTCAAAGTCAAGGTCAAAGTCAACATCCAAGTCAAAGTCAAAGTCAACACTCCTAGTTGACTCAACTCGTCGAGTTACCTTCTAACTCGTCGAGTTCCCATGCTAATCAAAATCGATGTATCGCGACCCAACTCGTCGAGTTTACACCCAACTCGACGAGTTCTTCCTTTTCAGGATCGGGACATTTTCAAGCCAACTCGTCGAGTTCCTCCATGAACTCGTCGAGTTCTCTAGTTTGTTGGTCCTTCTTGATGTATTAAGCCTTTATTCTTCAGATCTACACTCTATACTCCGAAACTAGGCTGGAAATGCTACTAGAAGGGTAAAGTTTCCAACTTTACCCATTAATACCTTTCCTAAAGGGATTAAGCTTAAACCCTAACCCAAAAGGGCCAAGGTCTTAATCCAAACTTCACAAAAACTTCAAGGTAACTCATGGGGTTGTAGATCTGGACTCTAGGGCAAGAAGATCACGTAAAGCTTCAAGCTTTATCCACATGCATGGCCCCTTTGGAGCTAAAAATGCCAAAATGGAGGCTTAGAGGTTGCATGGGACTTCCATGGCCATAAAGTTGGCACCTTTATGCCATGAGAGTCCCTCTAGACATTAGATCTGAAATGTTCTCCACTTGGGATGTCCAAATCCCATGAGTCATACTATTTGGACCAAGAACCACACAAAAGATGCTAAGATGGAGATCTAATCAACTACTAGTCAAGTTTGAGACTTGATTACCATAAAATGATGGAAATGAAGAGATGTTTATGGATCTACTAGGTTCTTCTTGATTTCCCAAAGCTTCTCCTTCTTTCCCAAGCTTCAACACTCACAAGAGCACTCTAAAATGGCTCACTATAGCATTAGGGTTTCGAGATCTAGGGTTTGGACAATGGAGGCTGGAAATGAGGCTGATAGGTGGGGATTAAGATGCTTAAATAGGGTGCAAAACCCCGGATTTAGGGTTTCCCAAACCCAGACCAACTCGTCGAGTAGGTTTCCCAACCCGCGTCCCAAATTTGTTCCTACTCGTCGAGTCCTCCTCCTTGAACTCGACGAGTTGCCTTTTTGATTTGGGGTTTTTCTTTCCTTAATTGGTCTTCTGGTTTCCGGGTGTTACATATTTTTATGAGTTTGAATGAATACACGACTATTTTGGTTTATTTATGGTTTAAAATTGAAACCTTGAGTATCGCCCATGTTTATTACAATATTGTTATCTTTAAATTATATGAGTGCAATATGATTATTCTTTGATAGATTCGACCCATCATTTAAACCGGAAAATACAATTGAAATGAATTGTTTTTTGAGTTGATGATATCAACAACATATTTCAACCGAATATTTTTTTTGAGTTTTATGTTTTGCACAGTTAACATTTTTATTTAATAATGTTACATTTTAGTCTCATATTTTATTTAACATTTAAAGCTTTTTTTTTTATGAATTGTTTTTAATTATTTTAATCTTCGACATTAAATATTAAATTCGTAATGATCATACGATATTTGTATTGTTTTTATAACTATAAACGTGATCATTATATCAACCTTTTTATTTTAAAATTTTGACATACTAATTTTTTTAATTTTGTTTGTTTTGTGTTATTTTATGGCTATAAAGGAGAGATTGTTGGTCATCTCCATATGCTATTTCAATTGGAAAAGTAAGTGGTACGAGAGATTGGATTAACGAATGAAGTAACAAAATAGAAAAATAAGATGAATGAATTAGTCAAGTATTTGAAGAAAATCAAATGTTGTGTGGAAAAGTAAGTGGTAGGAGGGATTGGACTAACGAATGAAGTAACAAAACAGAAAAATAAGATAAATGAATTAGGTGTTTGTTTGTTTTTTTTTTAGAAAAACCAGACCACTTCTTGTTGTGTCGTGCAACACACGCACAACACTTGATATTTCGCAGCTGTTTGTTTATTAAAAGACTTCTAACTTAAAAACTGTTGTGCGCATGCTGCGTGGCGCAACACTGGACCATCCTCTTCAAATCACTTCTCACGTACTTTAAATTATATTATTTAACTTAGTTTTGTTTTATTTTTTTAAACAACATGTTTATTATTTTAATAATATTTGACAATATGTAAACATTTGGAATATATTTTACATAAATTTAAATAATTTAAAAACCATTTGGTAGATTTCATATACAAATTTTTGTGTTATATTGTCTATGACAAAATATTAATAAATTATAAAATTAATCATTAAAATTACCAAATTTATTGAAGTTTACCGGAAAAATAATCATCGTTTTCAAAATTTTAACAAAAATGAACATGTTTTTAGCTAAATTAACAATTTTATTTATTGTTATTTAGCAAATATTATGTTTAATTTTTTTATATAAACCTCTTTAAAAATCAGATCATCTTTATATTTGATTTGTATATGATTAAACTAAATAATTTTTTTACTTAGATTTAGTTTTAACTATTGTATAGTTAATTTCAGTTTATTGCAACAGTCTGCAGAGATTAAAAAACAAACAAACTTCTTATTACAGGCTACAGCCGTTTGGTCCACCTCTTCTGATGCAGAGCGTTGCAAATGTGGCCCACAAACTTCAACAGTTTTTGCTTCGAAAAAACAAACAACACCTTAGTTAAGTCTTTGAAGAAAATCAAATGTTGTCTGATAAGATAAAAGTGAAATATGAGGGGTTTAATAATTTTTATTTTTATTTTATGTATTTTAATATATTGTTTTTATTTGATATAATTGTCAAATACATTTTAATTATATATATTATATATACTTAAAAATAACAATTGGATGATGGGATTAAATATTTCACAAAGATAAGATCAATCTACTTAATTATATAAATGATTAATGATTTAAGTTTTTTTTTATTTGATAAATTTATTAGAAATATGATATTCCAAAACAATAAGGTTATACAAAAGGTCGATGACTTTACTCTTTACCTTCGCAAGTTTAGACCCCATAATTTTTTTTTCGTTTTTGCTCCTTACTTTTTCTTTGGCAAGTTTAGTCTCTGTGAATTTTTTTTCTTTTTAAAATTAGAGTTGGTAACTTGTACGACGTTCGGTGGATATTAGCAACGACACTTGCCACCATTCCACTTGGTAAAATGGCACTTTCCATCCCTCTACTTTGTAAACTATCTTTCAGTCACTCACCTTAAAACTTTTTCAAATGTCAATTTCACAGCTCTATTAGAGCTTCTAAAGTTTCATGTTTAACCTCCATAGTTTATATAATATGGTTTTCCTACAGCTACCACCCTTAACTATGTCAAATATCATTTTCACCCCCTCGACTTTGAACTTTGTAAAATATCATTTTCATCCCCTTGACTTTTTAAACTTTCTTGTTTACCCCATCAACCAAAAGTTTTGTCAATGGTATTAACTTTGTATATTTATTTATCAACACATACAACGATGTCTAACTTTTATCAATACAATCGTCAAATTTCAATTTACAAAACGTATTGGTATCGCCGCGGCGCACGGAAGGCATAACACTAGTTGTATTGAAATAGCTATTGTATTTTGATTGGAAACTTGAAAGTTTGAAATTTAACTTCGTAGCTTATAGGATTTTTTTTAACTATTTTATTTTGGTTGAACAATCGAATTTGAAATTTGAAATATATTTTGAAATGTCTAATCTGTTAAATAATTTACCTATGTTGTTTTGGTTGGTTTTAAAATTGGAAGAAAATTGCTCAAAGAATTGATGGACACCGGATGGATCTGATTGGACATATTAAATATCCAACAATAAATATCCAATGGATAAAATTGATCTAATACAATGTCAAATTGGATTGGTTAGGTTTGGTTGACCATAACCAATTTGATTAGATTGGTTGACAATATCTGATATCCAATAGATGATCGGATTGAATTAGTTGTATAAAAAAATCATTGGATATCCAATGACGAACACACATACTTAGAAAGAAAAAATAACTAACGTTTAACTATATACTATTCATGTTTGATACCTTTGGTTTCTTTGCGAAGTTTCTTAAAAGAGTCTAACAGGTCATACATAATAATATTATGACCCAAAGATCTATGAATACAGTTTTTAAAAAATTTAGTTTTATCATCCAAAAATGATAAACTACGGAGCTTGTTGTCCATTTACATTCCACCTCGATATAAAATTACTTTAACATGTCAAAAGCAAAGTTAATTTCAATAATCTAGATTGAAATATGTTTATAGAACTTTTTTTTTGGTTTTTATCTAACGAACGATAACAATCTTATAGTTCATCATTTAAAAATTGTAACATGTTTTATTTCGAGTGGCTCAAAAAAAAAAAATTAAAGAGTTCATTTTTCATTCAACACTAAAAAAAACAACATTTATTTATGTAGCATTTTCTCCAAACAGAAACCACTTAACCAAAAAGTAAACCTTGCAGAACTTTAGATATTTAATTACTAATCCATATCAGGAAATGATGTTGATGGGTTGTATTGTAACAACAAGGACCCGATTTGTCCAAGCATTTGGTGTCCAAAAAACAAAGTTTTATGACAAGTAAACTTATCAACATCACAAGAAAACATGTATGCAAACTCCTACTCAAAACTCTCCAACATTTAATTAAACATTTCTCCAAGATAACTAACTAACAAAACTAGCAGAAAGCGTCGGTAAGCCAACACGTTTTCTTTACATTCAAGAAAACGAAAACCATCTGCAACTATTCTTGGCATAATTAACCTCACGGGTGCACCCTATGAACCCATTGATTCCCATGGGCTTGAACCACTGGTTTCCTCCTATTCCCATTATTCCCCCAAGAACGATCATTATTCCCATTAAACCTCCAACTTCTATGCCTCCCTCCCCCATTATTCACATTTCGATAATGAATATTGTTGTTCCAACCCTGGTAGCCGTTATTGTCATTGTTCCAACCTTGATCTCCATGGGCTTTATTGTCATTTTCACTGGAAAACAACTGAGGATTAATAGCTTCTAAATCTACATCCCAATTATTCACATAATCATCATAAATAATCCCGTTGTTACAATCTTCCGGCATCTTATTCTGACAATCCCGAGTTTTGCTTTCATCACCCCAACCCGCGGGGGAGTAGTTTTTATATGGATCCGGGAGGGCATCCCCAAAGATCACGACCGGTTCACGGTTGCTGTCGGAATCGGAATTAGGAGCCACGGAATCGGAATTCAAGTCTAGAACTAGATCGTGGTTGGTTTTCTCGTTCCAATCTATTTGATCAATATACAAGTCGGGATTATGCGGCTTAATGTCGCATGGAAGACCGTGAATTTGTGCATGGAAATTATGTTTTGCAGTTTGGAATGCTTCTTCTCCAGCAGAATCGTTCCACTTCATTATGTTTTCATAGAGATGTGCGTATGCTTTTGCTTCCAAAAACTTCTTCCATGACATTGCTCCGATGGATGTCACGAATCTTTTCTCCCACGATGGAACGCTCTGTTGCCAATTTGAATTCCCACCTGAAAACATGTTGATTGTTTATTCAGATGAGTGATAAAAAGAAAATCTTGTAAAAACTACGTTTAAAGAAAATTTACACTTTCTGTAGGGCATGAATGGTGGAAAGTTATTACAAGAGGCTAACTAAGAAGGAATTTAGTAATTCATTCGGTAGATACCTTTCTAATACGAGTCCTGGTCTAATGCATGCCAAACATTGTACACGCCCTATGTAGGGATGTGTAAGCTTTAGGTGTTTATTATTCATGACAACTTGTTAAACTATTAACGTATCCGTTACGCCTTCTTGCATGTTAAATCTTTTGGTGGTCACGTCCACATGAAAGGTCAAGGTTCCTAACGAGTTTTATTCTTAACGTATACATATAAATAAAAACATTCTAATATGGAACACATAACTAATTGAGCTAGTTGAGGGTACTTTTTTCTTCCCAAATTGTTATTACAATGTGGGAAAAATAAATTATGGCAGTTTCACAGTGTCCTCACTTATGGATTCTCACCTCTTTACTACTATGGCAAACATGTGGACAATTAAAAACATCACAAAAGACAATGGAAGATAAAAGTGAGACCTAAGAAAGAACCACCATAGGAAACTTACAGTTGTAACTTCTAAGAATGAAAAGGGTAAAGGCCACCACTAGGCACCCAAACCAACTGGTCCCACAGTTCTAAGAACTAGTGAAGATGAAGAAAGCCTATCAAAGAGACACTAAAAAGGAAAACCCTAGAATACCAAACAACAATTCTGGCTTACTACCATGTGGAAAAGCGAAAACAAACAAGGGATTTTTTTTCCAAAGTCTCCATTTGTTAACCAGAGGGCATTCCTAATGAATCTTGCAGTCAAGACCAAAAACGTGGAAATCTTAAATTACAGAAACATTGCTTTAAAAACACAGAGGGCTTTGTAATCTTTCAACCCAATAATATAACAATTAGCTATGAACAAATGCATACAAGTAATGATCGAACATCGACTGCAACTAAAATGCATGCAAACAAGAAACAGTTACCCATGATTTTTGAAGATACAGAAAATCTATACGACAACAGTTAAGCAGATAATCGGCATGCAAAGAGTTGTAAAATTCTTGACAGCGGTTACGAAATCATACCAAGAGGTGGGTTTCCGTAATAATTATGAGAATTTAATCTTGGAGGTTCTTGATTATATTTATTACCCTTCTTTCTCCAATTCTCCATATGATCACTGCAACACGAAGAACACAAACACAAAATCAAACATTCGTTCAAACATCAAATCAAAATAGAAAAGTTCTTGAGAGAATGAAGACGGATTTAGGGAAAACGAGACCGAAATTCAACAGGAAACAGAGATGGGTACCTGCAATTAGACTTGAAATTAGAGAAAACAAGAGGAATTGGGGAAATGGGTGTTGTGAATTTAGGATTGCTGGAGTGAATGGCGTGAGTAATCGATGATCAGAGGAGAGAAAACGTTTATAAGTTTTCGTTTTTGGAACACGTTTCTTATGCTTCTTTTTTACTTTGGGTTTGGCGTGGCTTTTTCTGTGTGTTAAGGAAACTAAATTGTGTTCGGAGTTCCAGCTTTGCAAGTTTGCATAACCACAAAAGTGCTTTTAAGAATATATTTATTTATTTTTCAAATATCCGAAAATCATGTGAAATACAATAAATAGTAATATACCTTACCTTTTTGCATTATCATAATCATAAATGTTCTACAAAGGAAAGCATAACGATATAATTATGTAGATTTTTAAAAGTTAAATTCTTAATAAAAATAAATATAAACTATTGTAATAAAAAAAGTAAAAGTAAAATTCTACAATAAAACAAAATATGATTACATCATTAGATTTTGCATTCTTCAAAATTCATATCTCATTTTATTTTATAAAAATAAAAATGTAATAATTTATTTTTAAAAATGTAAAGCTTCAAATGTTGAATTTAAACATGATAAATAATCATCATTAATTACACTACGTAAAGATATATTATTTTTTTTCCTTGTATTTCTAATATCATTTTAACTATATTTAGTAAAATAATAAATAATATTGACTTTTTAACATATATGAATCAAAATAAATTTAAAAAGTTTAGTAATATCATGAGTTATATGAAAACATAACAAGGTTTAATATTTGTTTATGGAGAAATTAAATATTATTCTATTTTTTGTGCCTACTATCTTCCTACCTATATTTGTATTTTTTTTAACTTTTATAGAAAATTAGATTTGAAACGAAATACATCCCTCAATTTATATAAATCAATAAGAAAAAATAATATATATATATATATATATATATATATATATATATATATATATATATATAGGGAAATGATCAAATGAGAACACCTAAAAGGTTGAGAACGCGAAAAAACTTCTGGACCAATCATATTATAAGGGTATATTAGTAATTGTTTATTTATTTTAAATAAAATCAAATTAAATTCAAATCTTAATTTCCTAAAATTTAGTGATAATGATTATCTACCTAAAATAAAATATGAACCGATTTTTTTATTTCTTTTATTAATGGATATTAAAGATAATTTATATTATTTTTTTTGTCAAATAAAAAATCCTTTTTTTTTCTAATTTATTATTCATCAAAATAATTTCAATCATATGAATAAAACATTTATAATTATAAAAATATATGTTTGTAATCCTAAATAATAAATCATAATTTAGAGATAACATTTATAAATGAATAAAAATAAATTACTAATCATACATGACTATGCTAACAAATAAAAAAAAAATCAACACATTAAAAATTATATTCATAAAATAAAATTTTCAAAGATTGAGTTTATACATTTATATATTTATATTCATAAAAGAATATCCCAAGACTAGTTTGATACATTTATACATAATTTTATTCAACAATGATTAAACCACTTCAAATGAAAAAAAAAATTGCAAAATTCATCCCTATATCAGCCATTTTCTTGAATTGGTCACAACCCCTTCCTTCTCTTTGAATCAAATGGGCCGCGAGCTTGTGTAACGAGCAGGAGCAAGCACGGAATCTAAAGAATTCTAGCATTCCTTTTTCTTTGATTAATATCTACAAAAATAACAATAACATGTAAAGACAATAAAAATACCAACAAAATATTAAAATGAATGATTAGTAGAAAAACATATGTTGTTATAATCATAAATGATTATGATGAGGGCATGATTGTGTTTTTGCATCTCTTTCAAATAGTAAGTGTCACACCCCGATCCTTGTCGGAATCGATCAAGGCGTGATATATTGTTCAAAGTCTCATGACAACTAGGTTATAATGTGATTAGATTCAATTAAGTACTAAGTATGCAAACAAGATCCACAACATACAAGTACAAATACAAATGCAAACCACGTTTATTACATCAAATTTAAATTGTCTTGTGGATTTCTAAGGCACAACCTATTTTTCATCATTCTTCATTCTTCAAATCTGCATCATGGGTAAAAACAGGTCAACTACGAGAGTTGGTGAGTAATCAAATTTTAGTAGAGAAAATTGTGAAGTTGAAACATTTATAATTTAAAATCTGTTTTCTTTTGAAGTCGCCAAACAATTGTATTTGAGATAACGGTTTATAAATCAAAAATTGATTAACAATTGATAACAACAACAATAAGTCCTCACCCTATATATATACATATGTATATATATATATATATATAAATATATATAGGATGGAGCATCTAATCATCATACACACTCAACCACGTGTGATCAATCACCTTAGCGTCCCAAGGCGGGGTGGTCAACCCAATAGCGCTATTATTGTCCATAACGTACCTCAAGAATACGGGCATAGTCATGGAGATTAGACTAAAAATGATAATGCACTACAAGTACATGTAGCGTAAACGAACAATAGTTATACAATTAATGACTCACGTATAAATGTCCCAACAATGTCTCAATTGTGATAAAACAATAAAATGAAGTTGGAACATATTAGAATCACATGATACACCCCAAAAGTATTGAAAATTATAAAATATGGGGTAGATTACTCACATTAGTCCCAAAACGAAATGCGTGTGTCGTACGATAGACGATTCGGGTCAAAATGGCGTAGAACCTAATATAATTAATAGTTTTGGTTTAGGAACTGCTAAACGAGAATGGAGTATTAATACAAATAATTAGACACGTATTCTTATATTAGATGAATTAACAATAATTCATTTTGATTATAATATTAAGGTATTTATTTGTTAAATGAATTTTAAATTGAATTACTTACTTTGCATAATTAATTTATATTTTCAATTTAGGCCAGATTTTAATAATTTCTTATTAAAATAATAACTTGCCCAATTATAATTATTTACATATTTTAATAATTATTTATATGAAATAATCATTAAAATGCATTTTTACATGCTTAAATACTTAGGAAAATAGTTTTAAATAGTAAAAAGCATTGAAAAATTATGAAGTTATTAGGAAATCATTATTTCATACAATATGAATTACTGTAAAATTTGTATATTTTTCTGAACTGTTTTAGTATTTATTTAATATTTTAATGATTAAACAACACAAAATTCGGGAAAAATAGTAAATGATTCTCAAAAAATCTGTAAAATTAACCATAGTTTTATAACATGATGTAGAGCCCAGTGTATAAGTTTCAGATATTTGTGACTATGGGAAGTATTTTTTATATATTTCATTATTAATTAATCAATAAAATCATAAATAATAGTAAACAGTAATATAAATGCATGAAACTTCATATATCATGTTTAATCAGTATACAGGTCATCCCAGAATTTTCTCAGAATTTATTGAATGCAAAAAGTATTTTATGTGAATTATTGCCCTACTTTATTGCAATAATTATGATAATTCAATAAAAATAAGTTATTTTCTGAAAATTTCCAGAACTTCTTATTTTATTGATGGTATTCTGAGAAAAATCAGGTTTATGCAAAAAAATGAGTTTTAGATATTTTGGTGGATTTAATTTGTTTCTTGTATGAATTTGAAACTTTTAACAACATACCTTGATGAATGCTTCAAGAGGGATGAAGATTTGAGTATAATAGATTGTTCTTGGATGGAATATGAGTATTCTTGGAGGAAATTTCGAGATTGAGAGTGAGAGAAAGAATAGAGAAGATTTAAGTGGTGAAGAGAATAATGTGTTGGGAGAAAAAGGAAAGGAAAGTGGATGGGAGGTGTGAGTGGGAGACCATGAGAATAATCTTTTTGCTTTTGGTGGTCTTCATAATTTCCCACTAACACAAGCATCTTTTACATAATTAATATAAGAGTTTTATAAAATTTAAAGTAAAGTTTATAAAAAATAGAGTTTTATAAAAGATAGGTTATTATTTGATTATAACAATCTACTTTGATTTGAAGTTTAATTAGAGAATTCAAGTTTGATTCTTTTAATTTAATTAGAGCATTATACTTTGATTTGATTTTAATATGGTATCATAATTTACTTTGATTATAGTTATAACGTTGTACAATACTATGTTGCTATTAACATCAAGTTATATCGTATTGTATGGGTTTTGATCCTATTAGCGTCAAGTAATCTTGAGTAGGGTTTATTAAATTTCCAATTGGGTTGGGTTGACCCGAATCCATTTTAGGCGGATGTCACAGTCTCCCCTACTTTAGGAAATTTCGTCCCGAAATTTAAGAAGAGAGTACCTTAAGAGAAAAGTTGTGGGTATTTGGTACGCATATGATCCTCACGCTCCCATGTATACTCAGGTCCACGTGTCGACTGCCACCTGACCTTAACCAGGGGAATGCGACTTCTTTTGAGTTGCTTTTCCTTTCGGTCAGCAATTTCCAAGGGTTTCTCGATAAATTGCATTGTCTCGTCGATTTGGATATCCTCGAGAGGAACATGAAGGTTCTCGTCTGCTAAACACTTCTTGAGGTTGGCTATATGAAATACCGGGTGAACTTTCTTAAGCTCTGTTGGTAGATCCAACTCGTAGGCTACTGGTCCGATCCTTTTTATGATCTTAAACGGGCCTACGTAGCGTGGTGCCAATTTACCCTTGCGTCCAAATCGAACCACACCTTTCCATGGGGACACTTTTAACATGACCATGTCACCTACGGTAAATTCAAGCGGTTTGCGTCGCTTGTCGGCATAACTCTTTTGTCGGCTACGAGCTGCGAGAAGGTTATCGCGAATCTGAGTGATTTTGTCGGTTGTTTCCTGGATAAGCTCAGGACCAACGATTGGAGAATCCACTGTTGCGCGAATCACGTGGGACTCACCGATTTCATGCCAGCAAATAGGAGATCGGCATTTACGGCCATACAATGCCTCAAATGGTGGCATCTTGATGCTAGAATGATAACTGTTATTATAGGAGAAATCCACCAACGGTAAATGAGAGTCCCAGTTTCCTCCGAAATCCAAGACACACGCCCTCAACATATCTTCGAGTGTTTGAATTGTCCTCTCAGATTGACCATCGGTCTGAGGATGATAGGCGGTACTGAGATCGAGGCGGGTTCCCATGGCTGTTTGAAGTGATTGCCAAAACCGAGAGAGAAATCTCCCATCACGATCTGAAATGATGCTGAGAGGAATGCCATGCCGACTAACTATCTCGTTGATGTAAATCCGAGCAAGTTTTTCGACTTTGAAATTTTCCCGGATGGGAAGGAAATGAGCGGATTTGGTCAAACGGTCAATGATTATCCAAATGCTGTCGTGTCCTTTTGTGGTACGGGGAAGTTTGGTTACGAAATCCATGGCGATCGCTTCCCATTTCCACCTGGGGATTTCTGGTTGGACCAATAGTCTAGAGGGTCGTTGATGTTCTACTTTGACCCTGGAACATGTAAGACATTTGACCACGAATAAAGCAATATCATTTTTCATTCCCGACCACCAATAATTGGTTCTCAGGCCATGATACATCTTGTCAGTGCCCGGATGAATGGAATATCGGGTTTTATGGATTTCTTCCATCAGGAATATGCGAAGATTGTCACGATCTGGGATCCAGATGCGATCTTGATAATAGAAAATACCATCAGATTTGGTTTCCAACTCCCCATCAATTCCCGTGGGCATTTCATTTTCGGTAATTGCCGAGTGTTGGGCTCCTCGAATTCGGTCCCTGAGATTGGACAAGATAGGAGAACATATTAGATGAAACGCATGGGCATGTTCTTTTCGGCTTAACGCGTCGGCTACGACGTTTGCCTTGCCCGGATGATAGCGTATTTCACACTCGTAATCATTTAGGAGCTCGACCCATCGTCTTTGCCTCATATTGAGTTCCTTTTGATTAAGAATATGTTGCAAGCTCTTGTGGTCGGTGAAAATTACGCATTTAGTGCCGTAAAGGTAATGCCTCCAAATTTTAAGAGCGAAAATCACGGCACCGAGCTCCAAATCATGAGTCGTATAATTCCTTTCGTGGATTTTGAGTTGTCGTGATGCGTAAGCTATAACTTTTCCCCTTTGCATCAAAACACAACCTAGACCGAGATTGGAGGCATCGCAGAATACCACGAAATCTTCGGATCCTTCAGGGAGTGTAAGAATCGGAGCGTCACACAAACTTTGTTTAAGGGTTTGGAAAGCGTATTCCTGCTTGGGTCCCCAATCAAATGGTGTACCCTTGCAAGTGAGAGAAGTAAGCGGTAAAGCAATCTTTGAGAAATTTGAAATGAAACGCCGGTAATAGCCGGCTAAACCAAGGAAGGACCGAATTTCCTTGGGGGTACGGGGGGCTTTCCAATTCTGGACTGCTTCAACTTTTGCGGGATCGACTAAAATACCCTTGTCACTTACAATATGACCAAGGAATTGTACCTCATTTAACCAAAACTCGCATTTCGAAAATTTGGCGTAGAGCCGATTTCCTTGCAACGTTTGGAGAGTTAGGCGAAGGTGTCTTTCATGCTCTGCCCTTGTCTTGGAGTAAATGAGGATGTCATCAATAAAGACGATAACAAAACAGTCGAGATAAGGTTTAAATACCCGATTCATCAAGTCCATGAATACGGCAGGGGCATTTGTTAGGCCGAAAGGCATAACGGTGAACTCGTAATGACCATAGCGGGTTCGGAAAGCGGTTTTGGGGATGTCTTCTTCCCGTACTCGAAGTTGGTGATAACCCGAGCGAAGGTCAATTTTTGAGAAGCATGAAGCTCCTTGAAGCTGATCAAAAAGGTCGTCAATCCGAGGTTTTGGGGGGGGGGTGCACAGCCCATTTCTTTTATTTTTGGGCTAATATATATTAAAATTATTTGGGCTAATGACTACTTCAAAGCAAAAAAAACAGGGAGGGCCAAAGCCCCTCCTAGACCTAACTATCCTCCGCCACTGGCTATAAGTTCACACAATCTATCTCAATAGCATATTTTTGTGTGATCGACATGTTAGTTATCAAAAGGGAAACACATGTTAGTAGTCAAACTGTATTTGTTTTAGCACTCAAAAGGGAAACATGTGTTATTCAGATTGAGCCATTAAAAAGACACATTTATATGTAAAGGTGTTGGGTATGGGCAACACTATATGGTGTTATGGATGAGATGACACCTGTTACCCTAGTTATAACATAAGGAACATCACCCTCTTTCATGTTAAGGGGTGTTATGTTATAAGATGTAATAACGATAACATGTCTCAATGGGAGAAATCAACTAATCATCATTTTCTTCTTCTTCTTCTTCTTCTTCTTCTTCTCTCTCTCTCTCTCTCTCTCTCTCTCAACAGGTTATAAGGTTGGAGGGAGTGGTGTCACTCTTACCACACTCTCTTCACTGCCACATAGGCGTCATGTCATTTGTTACCACAAAAGTGTGGTTTATAGCCACACACTAGGAGTGGTGCCATACTTTTTTTTAATAATTAAATTTAAATAAAAACTCCATTTTTAATACAAAAAATCATAACATTTCATTACTTCAAAATAAAAACAAACATTACATTGTATTGATAAAAAAATTTAAAAAAAAAACATAACATGACATTAAAAGAAATCCTAAACACTTAGGGAAAAAAACTAAAAATCTTAAACCTACAAACTTTAAAAAAACACACATCAAACAATTAAAATCTACAATCTTAAACCTACCTACTTAGCATAACGTTTTTTGACGTTGACTTTCATCGCCATAACAACTTTAAGCTTCTTCCCGATCATGTTCGATGTGTTCATCATTAGTATCTTCATGTCACTATCCCTTTTATTTTCGAAGCTCTCTTTCGGAATCAATTTGCAAAATTTTGTCCATTCTTTCTTTTATACCTTTCATATCGTCCCCGATTTCTTTCAAGTCATCCAGATCGGACATTTTGCCTTTGTCTTTGCTTTTTGCTGTGTCCCTTCCCATTGGTCGGGAAGGTGGTGAAACTTGAACGGGTACATCATCGTTGAGGTCAAAACCAACATGAGCATCATATATAGTATGGTCGGAATCAGATGTTCTTGAGCATTTTGAACCACTATCGATATGCTCTTCGGATGTTTTGCTCACTTTCCATTTTTTGTTATCTTTCACGAGATTCCAAAATTCAATAAACTTGAAAGCCTTCTTGTTTCTTTTTGGTACACTTTTAGAGCTTTCTTCGAAATGACTTCATCACTTTCTCTGCTTTTCCGTAGACGTTTTAAGTTGTTATACAAATCATTAAATAACATGACTTACTTGTTTGTCTCCCCCCATTTTGGGTAAATTTGGTGTTTTGATCATACTCAAGAAGCTTCATTCTTTTGTGGAACCTTTTTGTAACCCACATCCAAAAATGGTTATGTTTTTGGTCTTTTCTTGTGGTCGCATCTTCTGAAATATCGATCCATGATTGTGCCAATACGAACGCTTCTTCGAGATCCCATCATATAGCCATCGGCTTCTCTTTTCTTTTATTTGGTGCTTGAGTGAGTTGAGTTTATTGAACGAATTCGGGTTCGGAATCAGAAATGGGTGTTTGTGGTTGTGATTGTGTTTGTTGAACAAATCCAGGTTGAGACAAAAATTCAAACGGATTAAAATCTGGGTCGGTTAGGGGTTGTGGTTGTGTTTGTGTTTGTGTTGGTCGTTATGGTTGTGAGAATTGTTGTGGATAATACGGTAGCATACCGCCGTAGTAATAAAACGGGGTCGAATAAATCGATTGATCATAAGAAGGTGTTGGGGTTTATAATGAGTGTTTTTTGGTTGTTTGGGTTGTTGGAAGAAGACATGTTGAGAGTTTTTGAAAAAAAGATAGTGAAAGATAAAGAAATTTGATTGAAGTTTGGTAAATTAAGGGATGATAGGTTTTATATATAGGTAAAAATATAAAAATAATAAAATTCACAACATTTTGACCGTTCAAAGTTCAAACGGTCAAGGGAAGGAGCAAAGTGCTGCCAAATTCAACCACAGTGCAGCGAGACTGTTATGGAGACCGCATAGGGGGTGTATTCCCCGTGCCACCGTGGTAAGGGTTGCGGCCAAACCGCACCCACTCCCTATAGTCTAACATTTCAACATTATTTCATCAATCCGTGTTATAACACCATGGGTGACATGATATGTGATAACATGCCTTAACATGTTGCTCATACCTAATAATCTAAGAATATCTTAATCGGACTTGGTTTTTCAAGACTGATCCAGATCATCTGTGAAGATTTTTAAGTGTTGTTATTTATCGACCGATTCAAGAGTGTACAATCCACTTTAATATAAAACAAATTTGCTTTCCTTCTCATTAATATGAATGGGTATTTATACATTACAATAATCGACCCAGCTAGGAAACATGTGAGATGGATAAAGATAAATACAATCAATAATTTAAATTCAGTGTCTATCGCCATTTAATATCTATCACTAATAGCCCCCCTCAGTTAGAACGGGAGGAGGACGAATGCTCAAACTGGACCGAAAGTCGAGGAACAACTGACATTTTGTGAAGATGTAGGTATGTGAAGAGCACGAACATAGACAATGGCAACTTTATCACGAACAAAATGGATGTCCATTTCAATGTGTTTAGTACGTTGATGTTGAACACGATTACCCAAGAGATAAACGGTTGAAACATTGTCACAATAAACGAGAGTTGCTTTCTGAAGTGGGGTGTGAAGCTCGAGGAGCAAATTACGTAACCAACAAAACTCATCAACCACGTTAGCGACACCTCGGTATTCGGCTTCGCTGCTAAATCGAGAAAGAGTAAATATAAAACAAATTTGCTTGCCTTCTCATTGATATGAATGGGTATTTATACATTACAATAACCGATCCCAACTAGGAAAGATGTGAGATGGATAAAGATAAATACAATCAATAATTTAAAATCAATGTCTATCGTAATACACTTGATCCTTTTTGTAAGTAGAAAGGATATCCTTCTAGAATAACATAAAAATAGTGGCATTGAAAAGTATTGGTCATAATAAAGGCCCTGAAAATTGTATATGTCATGATCAACCTAATAAATGGTATTAGAGAAGATTCTATTCAATGATCAATATCTACTCAAACCTAATTTAAATTCTTTCCCTATCCTTAATCATCAAAACGCTCATGATTATATCAAATGTAAAATCTATCAAGAAATCCTTATTTTGCAAGTAATCGCTTTCTTTTTCTAGAAGAAACAATTGGTTATGTCTCTTTACACTATTGAACATCACATGAACGATATCTTAAACGAAGGTTCTTATGAACCTATGTTTGTGCTCACAACTGGATTTCACTCTTGCACTTAAAAAACATTACTTTACCAGAATTATGAAGATAAACATCAAGTTGATTTGGATATTATAGCTACATTATCTATAGCAAAATACATAATTACATTTATCTCATGATTAAAGGAAATCTTAAATATTTTATCAAATACCTTTGGAAATGTGTATATACTCTTATAAATGATAAATTCATCTAAGGGTGCATGAAAGAAGAATAATCTTTATATGATGAAGAGATATGTTTTAAGGGAAACAAGGTAAACCAATAAGTTGTTACGTTTGACAAGTCTCTTTATCATTAGTATTTAACTATTTATTCACTCTTTTAGTCTTTAGTCTTCTAAACACAATAGATTCGTCACTTGTGCCAAAAAATCTCATGCATCGCCTAAAAAGTTGTACATTTTGCTTGAAATTGAGTTTAGCCTTTAGTTGTAAATTGTCACGATGATTTTGTTTCTTTTTCTGTTTAAGATATTTTCTTCAAAATTGTTTTGGTTTGCATCTAAAAAGTTATGATTATTGTTTAATAAGTTAAAATTGATTCCAACATCGATGTTCATCTATATCAAGTTATAACGAGTACCGTACAAACAAGAGTTATGCACAAAAAAGTCCTTGCAAACAAATTCGAAGATTAGTTCATACCAGTAGGATCTTTACAAGCACCATCTTGTAAAGCTTAATATGGTCATAGATAAAATCTCAATCGACTTTTATTTACATATATATGAGCGGATTTGAATTAGATTTCACAACTTTATGGAAGGAAAGATAAATTCCTTCCTTCATTGGATTTTTAATGGAATTCAATTCTACGCTAATTTGTAACCAAAAGTCGTAATAAAATGGTAGTGAATTTTAATACGAGTTGAATCCCATGAATTCTAACGACTCAACATGCTTAACGAGTTAACATGTAACCAAAAGCCGTAATAAAGTGGTATTGAATTTTAATACACGTTGAATCCCATGAATTCTAACAAATCAACATGCTTATCGGTATTATTCAAACCCATCTTTTCTTACGGGATTAATGCAAAAAATCCTGTTATTTTGCAAAAAATATTAATAAAGTCTTAAAAGTTTTTTTTTAATAGAAAAATCCTGATTATTTATCATTTTGCCCAAATTAACGAAAAAAATATTTTTTATATTTGAACGGCAAATGACAGATTATGTGATTTTCTCAAAATAATCAGACTTTTATGTTCAAAAATAAAATTTTAGGTCTTTTTTTAACTTTTTTTAAACTTTCCCCAATATTTGGGACTTTTCTTAGATTTCCTCATTTCTAACCCTTATTCTATAGATAAACCATTGATGCTTATCAATATTATCCGCATTGTAATTACCATTTGATCTTCACGAACAAGTTTGTTACACAAATCGCAAATTTACATGATTTAACTGACTTAATTACATGAAAACTTGGAAAACATTTTATATATAATCAATTAGACTGTGAGTTAACAAAGAACATTTATGCCAGAATCAAAACCATAGATTCAAAGAAGCAAAACACAATAAGCAGCCTACTTATCAACTTGATTGAGTTTGCCTAAACCATCGCAACGAGCACAAACGATCTGAGTCTGGTCTTTCCGGGCTGCATTTGCCCTCAACGTCACACCCGATTTCCTGACGAACCCTGCGCCATCGCACTCAGGACACCTGCCAAACGCAAACATAATCGAATTAAATCATCAATTAACCACAATACATATATAATATATAATACATATAAATGATGAATCGTTGGTGGATAAGATTTGTTAAACGTACGTGTCCTTGCGTGAGAAAAGTATCGGGAATGCTGTTCCCAGCAGTGCGACGGCAGCTGCGCCGGCGATCAGGTAAGTTGTGCCTTCGGAGGATACATCACCCACGGCGGAGACCACAGTCAGAGATCCCCGCTTCTTCTGGTTCTGGTTCAGAAATTGAAGTGTAGGTGAGGGCGACGTGGTGCGACCATGAACAGATGGTTTGTTGGAGGCGGAGAGAGTTGGTAGGGGAGATATGGTGGCCATTTTTGTTTTGTTTGGTTCATTTTCGAGATCAGTGTGCAGTTTTGTAACATGGATCATACTCTCATGTCCATTGATATTGAGGGTTCCATATTCCAATCTTGGATAAGGATAAGAATGGACCCACATTCACTTACCAACCAGACTTCAACTTTTTATTACGTTTTATTGGTAGACCAACGTTACAGAAAAATAGACCACAGATAAAAAATAATAATGTCGGCATAGATTTAGGCCTCGTTACGGCTAAAATAGACACATAGAACTAGAAAGTCTTCGACCTTTATACAACAGCAACTACAAGTCTCAAACTGACCACATTGAAGCCTTGAGTCTTCTTCGACTACTTCACTGTGCAAAACGAAAATCATGTGTAAATTAAGCAAACAAAGAGAAGGTAAGTTAATCTGAGCAATAGCACATATACATGAGTAAATACTAAATAATAATATAAGCAAAAGAATAAGAGGACCTCATATGAGGCAAACAAAAAAATGGGATTCTTCCTCTCTCTCATGCTCCTTGTTTCACCAACATTCAAGACATAATGATACGTCAACGACTACCCTATAAAATTTTCCGATTAATTTTCAATAGAACCTTCAAATCACATAAGACTCTTGAGGTTGCCCTTCATTTGAAAACAACCCACATTAATGTTAGTTGTGACGTTTACCTCTATATCCTCTTTTTTACCGGTCATAGACCCTAAAGATACTTTGTCTTAACAATGTTGATTCTAATTTTGTAGTCCTTTATCTTCTAACTTTGACCTCTATGTGTCCAACCAGGCGTTCAACATAGTCCTACACTTTGCCACCAACATGAAGCATTCAATAAGGTACTTTCCCCACGATCTCACGAGACATCTCATCCCCAATATCAAGGCAAATATATACAGATTCAGGCCGAACCTTGATGGAGCCTAATTTATACCGGGAATGATAATGTGTCTCCGACAGGGGTCTAAAAACATGTTGTAGACCGGCAATACATATCACACATAGTTATGACATCTCTCGAGGACTTCTCTACCTTACGATGTCCTCGAAATCACCTCACGAGGGATACTATTATACGTCTTCTATAGGTCAATGAACACCATATGGAGAGCCCTATTTCTCCATACGATGGCTAAGGAGATGAGTCGACTCAATTGTCAACCACCCAAGAATGAAACCGAATAAGTTTCTAAAACAATTGTGTGCATTTAACCCAACCTCCATTACTCTCTCTCCCATAACTACTCTTGGTTTCATGGTATTTCTGTAACTTTAGGCATTACCTTTTTCCTATAAATTAGGATCTTACGTTTAGTTTTTGAGTTTTAGCAAAGAAAATAAAAGAAAGGAAGGAAACTAAGAAGAAAAAGGAAAGTGCAAGAAAATTGTTGTTGGGTCACATATTTGTATAGGTTTGATGATACAAAATATATACATTATAGTTATAGTTTATCTGCTCATTGTAGATAGTCAATCTTGTCTAAGTAATTGTAGATAATACAACTTAGACAAGCTGATCTGTCAGAGCTTGTGTAGTTAGTCAATCTGAAGATATGTTGATGGAAGTTCATATGTCGAAGACTGAAGATCATCTCCTGATGAGCAAAAGACTCTGAAGACTCTATCAGCACCAAAGGCACAAAGATACCATTCATTGAAGACTGATCAGTGTGTCCATACGTTGAAGGTCCTACACTGATGACACACTGATCATGTGATACATTGATGACACTCGTTGATGATTATACTCTGTTGAAGCTGGGGCTGCATGAGCTGAAGCTAAAGATGATCAGTGTGTAACTCTCAGACGCTGACGTTGATGCTCTGATCAGTGTGTTGTGCTGGTGTTGATGTCCGAATATGGAGCAGATAAGATTTACTTAGTGAAGAAGTATTCTGAAGATCTGGTCTGATCCATTTCTTATATACCATATCTACATTTATAACTGAAGAATCAATCTCATGGATTTGATATAAGCCAAGATCTGGTGAATCTACAGAAGTTTTATCTCCTACGTTTAGATTAGCATTTATACTAGCCTCTCTCATTAGTTTAGAGTTGATGATTTGTATTGTATTATGAGAGTTAGAGTTTTTGTAAAGATAGATCTGAGAGTTCTTGGTGAGATCTTAAATTGCACTCGTTGGCTTTGTGTCAACTGCTTTGTGCACCCGTTCTCTTTGTGAGAACCTTTCTTAGTGAAAGACATCTTTGTGAAATACTTGTGTTATTAATCCGCATTTCTATTAGATTCATACACAAGTGTTAGGGTTTAAGACCAACAATTGTATTTTGTGTTCTGGGTTTCAGAATAATTAAAAGAAAAAATAAATATTTTGTTATTTTCTCTACAAATTCTTCCAAATTGAAAGGAAAGTTAGGAGTGAAGTTTTATTTCTATTTCTTTCCATTTCTTTTCACTTCCTTCTTTTAATGAAATTGAGAAACACCAATTTCTTTTAATTTTCTTCTGACTTCCATCTATTTGCTTTTTCCGTTGTTCGGTTGAACTCAAGGAAATAATGTTAATCTTCACTCGTACATCTTGCTAGTCTCCGAGGTAATCTCATTGTTTGTTATTATAGTTCAAAATCAATTATATATTTAAATAGACATACTTTCCTAAGGTATACATACAAAACTTGAATTGCAAATTGACCAGTAATATTTTTGAGGTGGTTAAACATTATTTAATATTATACCTTTTCTCACATATATTTAGTCATTGCATTTTCAAAAAGAAAAACAAAAGTCTCCCATGACTCCTCCACAGTTTGGCACTCTTGAATGGTCTCATAAATATTTTATTTTAATACAGTGATACTAAATTATTTGCAATATATTTTAGTTAAAAATCAACAAAGACTAATAGTAACTAAACAAATTTGGAAAATATATTAGTTAAAAGTTCACATACAACAAATACATTTTACTAGTAGTTTGCCAACAATAACTAAATGACTGAAATGTTCCCGGAATATACAGTACTCTAAACCAGAATCCTAATCCAATGCATGTCAAACAAATTGCAACTTATTCTGTCCTCAATCTTTCGGAAGTATTTGTATCATGATTCAGAATCTTGTTCAATACGAAACAAGTGTCTTCTTAGAGTCTTTACCAACTTATCACAAATTATTGTATTCTGAATCAAATAAGCTTCAGCTTGCATCTTACCATTGACAACTTCTCCCTCTATGAAGTAGCTATTTCCTTCTTTTAACACAACCCCATGTTCACAACCCAATTGTAGCACCTCAGATGCACGAGATATGCCTCTTCCAAACTCAATCTCCAGCTCTGCCTTTTTCATAGCAGGTGCTAGCTTATTCTTTACCACCTCCACACATATACCAAGACCAGTAACCTGAAAATAGATATATCTATTTACTTTTATTATTATCATTATAATAATAATTATTTTTTATTTTAACCTTTTCCTGTGTCTTGAGCAATCCTTTTCTAGCAATTCTCATCCGTACAGCTGAATAAAATGGCAAGGCGTTTCCACCACATGTCACCTCATTTACTCTAAGTCCCTCTTGGTGTGATCTCAAATTTGATCTCACCTAGAAACAAGAGTTACAATTGGCTATCACATATTTAAACTGATTTTATAACTATATATATTATACAAACCTGATTTATAAATATAATAAGAGTATCTGAACGACATAAAGAATAATGAATCTTGCGGAGTGCTCGTGTCATTATTCGTGATTGTGTCTCAATGATATTGTCACTTATTACACCTGTAATTTCACGTTGTGGGATGAGTGCAGCAACCTATAGAAATAAAGTCAATGAATTAGAAAACCAAGAGATCGATTGGACAAGATTTGAAAGAGTGGGTTTGATGATGAAGAGAGGAGGGCATTTATGTCTTTTGCTAAGATTTTTCCTTACACTGTCGATAACAATCACATCAACTGCTCCACTCTGTGTGAGAGTGTCAACAATACTCAGCAAATTTTCAGCAGAATTTGGCTGTGAGATGAGAAGATTTTTGGTATTTACACCAACTGTTTCAAGCAGCAGTGGGTCCGGTGCATTCTCCACATCCAAGTAAGCACAATAACCTACCAAAAATAACTTCTAATCATCATAAAATGTGAAACACCAGCATTGTTTATATGTGGAATTAGACAATATTGGAATGCACCTCCAAGCTTTTGAGCTTCCTTGATTACATTCAAAGCAAGTGTTGTCTTGCCTGATCCCTCTTGCCCATAAACCTCAACAATTCTTCCCTGTAATGTACACTTTGGTTGTTATTATTCTAGGGTTCACAATGATTTAACTATTATGTATGTGTGTAATTTGCTAATGCCATATAAGAAGCTACTAATCTAATTACCTTTGGTAATCCTCCAATTCCAAGAGCAAGATCAAGCTTCAAGGAGCCTGTGGATACTACAGGTTTCACTCTTGTGCGAAAAAATCGCTGCAAGAACAACATAGACTCCCCATCAAAATCACCTGCAAGTTCTGATAGGGCTGAATGAAGAGCTGTATGCTTTTCTGCAGCTTTAATATCATCATGAAGTTTATCATCTTCTAGGTCTGAGGCTTCAACTGCAAGCATATAATAGTCAATGACAAGAAAATTTAGACCAAGATGAGATTATAACTGACATGGACAGATTTATACACCCTCAGAAAAGCTGATCACAACTTCATAATGCCCTCCATGGGATTTGCAGGAATTAGAATCCAATTCCACATGGCAACTACAGATTATTACAGAGTTAATCTAATAAACTTGAGATGTAGGTTAATCTGACTGTATCATTCCTACCAACTATGGACGAATCAATGTCTATCCATATATTATATTAGATATTTCAAGGAGATGCATAAAGACAATCAAATATGTGCTGATACCGAACAAATATATAATTTAACGGCGGGTTATACTATATACAAAAGGTATGCATAAAAAGGGGAGGGGGGGCTCTGATTACCTGTAGATGAAATATAACAATGGCTCATGTTTTTCGCGGTGATTCTTCCTCTGAGATTCTGAACTTTTCATAAACACCAAGAAGCAAAACACAAATATAGCTCAGAAAACATGTTACATAAGGAACGGCACAAATGCAAAAGAAATAAGGTGATTAGGGTGACTGAGACAGAGAACCTGTTGTTGCTTGCAGGTGGAAAGGAAACTGAAGAGTGGACTCGGTCGGAAGACATTATGGAATCCAATAGACTTGATTAAGAAAGGAATTTTTGAACTCATTTAGCTTCTGATCTTGTAGCTGGGCTCTTTAGGGTTTCTGACGAACCATTTTGTCAAATTTTCATCTTCGCCAGATGTTTCAACGCCTCCTCTAGTCTCACACAGCTACAAAATTGACGGGGTTTACTAGTCGGCAGTCGCCGCTCACGGAGAGCAAGGGCCGGTGCTCGAGGGGGAGCCGCAAACCTCCGTTTGATATTTTCCCCGCGCACACAAACCAGGATTCATAATTACTCGCAAGAATAAATTACAGATTAGTCCCTATACTATACCATTTGTTACATGTCTGGTCCTAAATATATAATTGTTGCAAATTTGGCATTATGATTTTAGTTTATTGTAGATTTGATCGCTCATGTAAACCGATATGGTCAGTCCTCTCATCCCATGTTTTATTTCGTTGTGGATTTATTTCGATTTTTTGCTTGTTTTATCAACTCGATTTGCTCCTCACATCCAATGTTTTATTATTTTTATATTATATAAATATTAACTAGAATTAAAAGTAAGTTATACCATACCTCAACTCTTTCAAGACGTACATGTAAAACATAACACTAACCAACTCAAGACCCATGTGGAAAGCGTAACATTAACAACTAACAATATTTTAGGTAGTTAGAGTTTAAACCTTATATGTAGAATTCTATTTATCAACCAAGCAGGGGCGGAGCCAGTAGGGGGCTAGTGGGTGTTGTGCCCCTTAACTCCATTGATATTAGTGTATTACTAGTCAAGTAACATTGTAGCTTATTACAATCTTTTTTTTTTATATAAGAATATAAACTCACGTACATAATATAAATTACCATATAGACATATATCTCATTCAAATGGTATATATATATATATATATATATATATATATATATATATAGTCTACGATGTCCGTCTAAGCCCCGCTAATCTAAAATTCTAGCTCCACCCTTGACCAAGATAATAATATTAACATTATTTTGCATCGTTGGACCCTATTTTACCGTTTAAATCAAAACTAAAACGGTAAAAGTTGTCAAAGAATAAGACGAGGACGGTTCTGCACAAAGCTATGAGACGCTGTTTACCATGTCACATCATCTTAGGCTATGAATAGTGGAGTGCGATAAAAATGAAGTGATAGCTATGTGGTATAGTGAACACCGCCCCATTACGGTTTGGAGAGTAGGCAAGTGATAGCTATGTGGTATAGTGAACACCGCCCCATTACGGTTTGGAGAGTAGGCCAAAAATAGGAGCGCTCCTCTCTCTCTTTCTCCCTCTCTCTATCTCTTTTTTCTCTTTCATGGTATACCACATACATAAATCCTATGTGGTAAAGGAGTATGGCAAAATGAAGCTGTGGCCTTACGCTCCAGCCTTACCTTATGGACTAAACATAAACCAAATTATGAGCATAAAGATTCGTATTCGTCTTTTGAAGACTATTTTTTTTTTTTTTGAGATAATCAAATTCTAATTAAAAGTATTTTCAAATAAGAGTTGATATATTGGATATAAAGAAACATCGTTAGCTACAAAGATCCGTGCTTGCTATCCGTCCATGATCATTAGTATAGAAAACATTCATCGACAACTACATCGCCAAACATTCAAGTTTTCATTTTCCAATATGACATAAATGCGTCCACGGAAGAAGCACCAAAAGGACCAACCGCAATCTTACTCTTTCACGTCTTTCCAGCCGAGCCCTGGTCTGCAAATCTCCTTTTGTGGCTCTTCATAATCTCTGGCATCACGTAACGAAGCTTCAAAGTCGGTGGAATCACTTGCAACAGGAAGAAAATTACTTATGTCGTCTCTAGCACCAAACCCACCTGCCCGCATTACATCATCAGCTGAGATTGAAGCCTCCATATTCACATCACCACCACCCGAATCCATTGCTACATTTCCCTCCTCCTCGCCTGTATCAGCTTTGTTTCCCTGAACAGTGTCTGTAGAGGAATAACATTTTCCGTCACCGGCCAAAACCCTCTCCTGTTTAACAGGTTCCGAAGTCTCATTTTTTGTGCCGACTTGGTGACCTGTGAAAATCTACTATGTTTAGATTAGAGAGAATGAATCTGGTAGCGAAGGGCAATGGATTGGTATCTCACAAGGATCAAAGCAGAGACAAAATTTAGGAGATTACGAGCAAGGATTTGATTCATAAGTAATTGTTAGAAATAGATATAAGAATATGTACCATCAACTATGTTGACTGAGTCAATCTCCATGATAAAGCAGAACTTGTACAACGAAATAAGCTGGAAGATCTCTTTATAGTTACAGACTTCACCAATTGTTGTGATAACAACTCTGAAAACGACTGAAAAATAAATATAGCAACAATTATTATAAACAATAGAAAAGCTCAAACAAGGAAGTTAGAAGATTCTTCGATTTACTCCAATTGGTGGAATTTGATGATGAATTGAAGTAGAAACTCAAAGAGAGCAGGATTTCATCGAGTCTGTTGAAGTAGGTAGAAAGTAGAAACTCAGAAAGTTTGGAGGTATGGTGAATTAGATTTAGGGTTCCTAATTTGAACGGCTGATGAATCGCAAATCTACAACTAATCAATTCATATGTAAGAAGATTATGAAAGGGGAAATAGAGTTAGGGTTAAAGATTTACCTGCCGATAAGTTGCTCCTCTGCTTCCGATCTCAATCATCTCATGCTCCTCTTTATAGTGTCCGTTTATGCCATACTCATGCGTGGCCACGTGTACAAGAAATCAAACACGTGTATATATTGAGGCTATGGGATACGCTGACAATGGATTAAATTCAGCATTAAAACATTAGTCGATAAAAAACATTAGTCGATAACAACTAATGTTTTAATTTTTATATTTTTCTATTTAACGATTAATATCCAATCAAATACTTAGAATCAAATACTTAGAGCATCTCCGATGGTTAAGTTATAACATGACTTAAAACTTTTGTCAAATCATCATTTTAATAACTTAACCTATAATTAAATAACCATTCTAATGGTTAACCCCTTTGAATGGCTTTTTTAATAAAAATTTAACTAATTTATCCACGTCTATCTAAAATATTCTATAAAACCCCTTTATTTAATTATTTTTTTTAAACACACGTTTTATTTTAATTTTATTAACAATATTAGAATACATTGTTTCAAAATAAATATATTACAACATATCGTTCGGAAAAATTAATACGAAAAAACTATTATGAAATAGTGATAAAAAATATTAAAAGAAAAATTATAATCATTATAATTTTTTATTTCATAAAAAGAAATGTCATTAGATATTTAATATAAATAATTAACTAGTAAATAAATAAAAAAAAGATTTAAAAGTCAAATATATTTAGGAATGTAAATGAAATATATCTAAAGTATGAGGGGGTTAAGTGACAAAGTATAGAAGTATATTGACCATTCAATATATATTGAGTGGTCAATAAAAAAAAAACAAATAAGCTTTAACCTCCAATGGTAATAAGCTATAAAAAAATAAAGGTCAATAATAATACCCTATAAAAAAATTATCATTGGAGATGCTCTTATAAGAGTGAACAGAACAAGTTGACGTTGTTAGACTTCCATACTTGGCCTATATGTTACAAAATTTGTCAAAACTAGATATCTTATTCGATTTATTATATGTATCAACAAACTAGCAATGTTGGTCAAATACAATTACATGTAAAAACAATGCATTGCATACAAGTAAAGTAATTGAAAAAATGGTTATTTTTGGAAGATGGGAGATTAAAACCCTTACCTTTCATATCTATAATTTTTTATATTTTTAATAGGTTAAAACTCATGTACTATGTTAAAATGGACAAAATAAACTTTCCCTACATCTTCATTTCTTATACCATTTGATGATCAAGAAACAGAAGGTTTTCAAGATACTTACAAACCAAAACTCACTACACAAAACCTAATCTACTCTCTTAACAAATCACCCATCCTAATCTATTACAACCAAAGAACTGATCTAAATACGGACTTTGAACGTTACAGATGAACAAAAACCAGAGAGATGAAGTTAGAGAATGAGAAAACCCTAACAGAGAAACTCTAATGCTTTGATCAGGTAAACAACTGAATGAATGAAGAGTTCTTCACTCTCTCTCTTCCTTTATACTTCAGATACACGGATACGGATATAACCCGAACAATAACCTACCCGAGTTTATGACCCGCGTGTTTACCCTGCAATTTATCTTAACAACCAAAAGAATATATTTTGAACACAAAACACCCTTTATCAAAAAATAATTTCCATTTTCATCCAATAAATATGAGATTGTAAATATATATTATTTTCAACATACTACATGGTTGAGAAATTAAAATAATGTGGATAATAACAAAAACATAGTCATTATAATAAATTTATAAACACTTCTTTTATACAACATTCAAATATAAACACTTATTTGTTCCACGATTCCTAAATATAAAATGTTCTCTAATCTGTACCGACTATTTTTCAATTACATAATTCTTCTCTACTATTTTTCAAACTCCTGAACATCCTCAATCAATTTAAAAGATAGTTTCCAACAAACTAGGAGAAGATCAGAAAACAATGCATTACATTTTTTAGGGGTGAGAAAACGGATCGAATCGGCTCGAACCTGCCCAAAATCAGTTTGAAAACGGAACCGGAATCGATGATTCAAGAGGACTGTAACGTTCTGAATTTTTATAACAAATTATATCGAAGGATGAAGGATGGTTCGATCAATTATTATATAATCACAAGAAATATAAGGGTCTTGGTTGGTTTTCTAAGTAAATAAATAAAAATGAGGGATAATGACTTAAAAGGATAATATATTTTTCGATTTGTACACATTTGGTCGCTGAGTTTTTTTTCGTCCACATTTACCCCTTCAACTTGTTAAACTGTACACATTCAGTCCTTATGACCGGTTACTCCAGGTTAGCCGGAAAAATGACTTAATAGGGTAATATATTTTTTATTTTGTACACATTTGGTCCTTAATATTTTTGTACACATTTAGTCCTTAATATATTTTTGTTTCAAAATAAGTCATTTTTGTTTTTGTACTCATTCAATACTTATGAATGATTTCTTTAGGTTTTTCTCACGACATCTTATGTGGGACAATCATTGATGAAGTGTGTGCGGCTGTTGATGTTTATGTGTGACGTCTCATTTTCACAACCAAAAATTTTCATTTTTAAATAAGGCAAAACTCCTTAATTATAAATACATTATTAAGAAAAAAACGTTTATTCTAACATACATTTATGGAAAATCAAAGTAATATAAGAAACACGAAATCCTCAATACTGTTGATGAGTGTGTACAGTCATGTCTTCGCCTTCCCACGATCAACGATAGAACCTGAAAACATAAACAACTGGGTAAGCACAAAGTTTAGTGAGTTTCCCCCCAAAATATTCGATACAACAAACGCATTATCATGCATAACGGGCCCACACTCATCAGATTGGAATACTTTGGCCCAATCAGTTATCCGACTAGAATACCAACACGCAACATGTCCAATCAGCCATCGAACTGGAATACCCAGGGTTTGTCGGCATGTCGCCTTAACCCAACTGCTCTTCTCGAGCCTCCGTGCCTACGGCTTACAGCCGACCCACACCAGGTATCTTGGCCTACAACATATAGCAGGACCACCTCAACCTATACCGCCACCATATGGCTATCCTACGTAAGATGTTGTGAGAAAAAAACCTAAAGAAATCATTTATAAGTAGCGAATGAGTACAAAAACAAAAATGACTTATTTTGCAACAAAAAAATATATTAAGGACTAAATGTGTACAAAAATATTAAGGACTAAATGTGTACAAAGTGAGAAATATATTACCCTATTAAGTCATTTTTACCGGCTAACCTGGAGTAGCCGGTCATAAGGACTAAATGTGTACAGTTTAACAAGTTGAAGGGGTAAATATGGACGAAAAAAAAAGTCAGTGACTAAATGTGTACAAATCAAAAAATATATTACCATTTTAAGTCATTATCCCCCATGAGATTTTATTATATCTCAAAAGATCTTAATCAAAAAAATAAATAGTGGGTTTAATTAAAAAGGGTCACATAATAAAGAAAGACTAAACTGCACAAATGGTCTCTGTGGTTTGCTCAAAATTGTCACTTTGGTCCAAAAAGGTTTGGACTAGCACCAGAGGTCCAAAGTTTTCATTTTGTTGCTTGTTTAGTCCTATCTGTTCTGCTTTTTTTTCAAAATGATGGATTTGCCCCTGTTAATATCATTTCCTTTATTTTCTTAATTGTTTTTTTTTTTCTGATTTTCAGATTAAAAAAATAAATAAATATAAATCTCTCTCTCTCTCTCTCCCTCTCTCTCTAAATACCCACTTCTTCTTCCTGAAAATTGTCCAGATGAACAATAAAAACACCAAGAACAATAAAAACACCAAGAACAAAAAAAACACCTCGAACAGATTGTTGAACACGTGGATTCTCAATGGAGATGGAGAAAAGAGAATGAGAAATCATATCTAGGGTTAGTCTTCTCCATCTGTTTCAAATATGTTCATATTCTCCATCTGTTTTTATATCTGTTTGTGTTCTTCAACACTGTCAGGATCGGTTTACCACACCACCCCCTTCTCAGTTCATCTTCTCCATCCGTTGCTCGATTTTCACTGTTACAGAAAAACCCACCCCAACCACACCCTCCAGTACCACGGTAAATCTTCAACATATGGTCTATAGACCACAATCAACCACCAAACGCAATCAACGACCACCGCCTCCGGTACCACGGTTGAAGTTCGCTTAGGGCACGCCGTTACAAGAGCATGTCGATCCTTGGACTCAAGACAACAAACCACTGATTGCCAACGCCAAAGTTGTGAAATCCCTAATTTATTTTGTAAAAACTGGGACTGTCAATCAGAGCTATTCCCCCATTGGTATTTCAAATCGAAGCTCCCGCAACAAAAACCTAACCCTAAAGTTTAAGGCGGCGACACATAGATCGAAGATAGGGTTTCAGATTAATCGAAGAACATGTGCAACGATTTTTCATTTTGATTTTGGAGATTTTGCTTCAATTGAATGTAGACTCATGGATTTGGTTTGACCCCTTTTCACTTCTGTTACCAACCCTTTCATTTTTGGTGTATCATATGGTTTAAATGTCGATAAATGGAACAATCTTGGAATTTGGTGCCTGAACAAGACGAGGGTGAGGATTGAAAGCAAAGTTTCGCAGGGGGAACTGGGTGGCCTGAATGATAGCAACCTTTGAGACAGAGTTTTCGGACTGGTGGGAATCCATGGCAGGTGACGGGAATTGATTATGGTTTTTTGTAGGTAATGGCGACTTTCAAATCTGTCGGAGGTTGGTGATGGCGGTGACGATAGGGGCTAAAGGTGGAGCTGAAGGCAGTGGTGGCTAACGATGATGACTGTAACGACCCAATTTTCAAGTCCAAAAATTTCATTTTTAAGTAATTGACTTGTAAAAACATTTATAAGAAAACACCATCTAATCATAACTTTTCATAAAACCTCAACTCATGTCTGAAAACCATTCACCAAAAATAAGAATAATGTCAGAGTACAATCCCAAGAAACTCTAATGCGGAAAACCAACATGTGTGTGTATGATGTGCCGCTACCGCGCCAGCTCCTTCCCCTTTGCTGAAGAGGTACCTGAAACCAAAACTGTAAACTGTAAGCACGAAGCTTAGTGAGTTCCCCCATCGTACCACATACCATACAATCACATAGCATACATACTGCCAGGCAATTCTGGGGTGCCCGACCTACCCGGTACGGCCATTCTGGGGCGCCGACCTACCCGTACGACCATTCTGGGGTGTCGACCTACCCATGCGGCCATTCTGGGGTGTCGTCCTACCCGTGTCAAGCCATTCTAGGGTGCTGACCTACCCATGTCAAGCCATTCTGGGGTGCTGACCTACCCGTCGGTCCTAACAACCGAACTTGGGGACTATTCCCCTCCTACTACCACTATCACATATAACATATCATGCCAGCATATAAACATATCATCACATACTGTCAGACATATATGGGGTGTCTGACCTACCCTTCGGTCCTAACAACCGAACTCTACTACTATCACATATAACATATCATGCCAGCATATAACATATCAGGTAGTAGCAAACCTAGATGATATCACAAAGACAATCATCTAACATACAACTCCTACTGGTGGGCCGGCATTGTGGTCGTAGACCCACCGCTACTGGAAGGTAACTCACCTCGAACAAGTAGCTGCTGATAATCTGTGCGGGAAACCTCTGCCTGCTGCTGCTCCGGAAGTCCTCTGGCTATAATCCCCCACAAAACACTCAGGCAGAAATTGATATCTACTCTTGGGGTAAAATGACTATTTTACCCCCAACCAAGTCCAAGTCAAAGTCAACTTCCAGTTGACCCGGACTCGCCGAGTTGGACCGTCAACTCGTCGAGTCCTCTTCCTTTACTCGTCCTTATTCACGACTCGACTCGTCGAGTTTGGCAACGACTCGACGAGTTCCCTTCTTTATGAACATCAATGAACCTTCATCCGACTCGCCGAGTCGGATGAACACTCGTCGAGTTCACCTTCAACTGATGAACAAGTCCTGACCCCGACTCGTCGAGTTGTATGAACAACTCGTCGAGTTCATCTTCATCCATAAGAAGATTGCCTTGGACTCGCCGAGTCTGTTCTAGCACTCGTCGAGTCCCATGAACTCCAGGTCTAAAACTAAGTCCAATGCGTTGGGTCACTCTTTCGGTCCTGCTGCAACCCTTCTAACACCCAACTGAGTCCTTCTGACCCTCAACAGGTATGGGACTCAAAGCCTTGGACTCGTCGAGTCCCAAGAACGGACTCGCCGAGTCGATAACGTCCAAGCTCTATTTCCTCGATTTCTGATGTACAACTTTTGACCAAAAGATAGATCTAAGCCCCTAAGCTCGATCTAGCACGTAAAGTTTCGAACTTTACGTGCATGCATGGGACTTTTGAGCCAAAAGGCTCTAAAATGACTCTTGTGGTGCATGGGACCTTCCTTGGGTGCAAAAGCAACCCAAATTTGCTTTGTGACTCCTTCCAAGACTTTGATCTGAAGTCTTGACCCCCAACCATGTTTGCAATCATGGTTGGCCACCTCATTTGGCTGAAAAAGCCCTAAATCTTCCCCAAAAAGGGATCTAACAAATGAACAAGCAAGGTACAAACTTTATACCTTTCAAGGACTGGAAATGATGCACCAAACTCGAATCCTTTAGTCTCCTCTTGATCCTTCTATGCTCTTCCTTCTTCCTTGATGTCAAAACCCACAAAAATCACTCAAAAGCCTTAGATCTTGCACCAAAACACTTAGGGTTTACTAGGGAGAGTTTCTGGGAGCATTAGGGACGAGTGGTGGCTGATAGAGATGATTAAATAGGGTGCAAACCCTCAGATTAGGGTTTTGTCCAGTCAGGGCCTACTCGTCGAGTCCGGGACCCGACTCAACGAGTCCATCACTTAAATCTCGCGTCCCATCCCGCTTCTACTCGGTGAGTTGGTCCTTCAACTCGCCGAGTCCAAGGCCAAAAATGCAAGATACTTAAATAAATTGCATACCAAGAACCAGGTGCTACAAATCTCCCCCACTTATTTTAGACTTCGTCCTCGAAGTCTGCTGCTTGCTCCTGGAACAGCTCCGGGTAATGCTCCATCATCTCATCCACCGGCTCCCAAGTCCACTCTGATCCCTTCCGATGTTGCCATTGCACCTTCACTAGTTTAACCCTCTTGTTCCTCAGATCCTTCGACTTCCGGTCGAGGATCGCTACTGGTCGTTCAATGTAATTCAGGCTGTCATCAACCTGAATGTCCTCCAGGGGTACCACTGCTGAGTCGTCCACCAGGCACTTCCGCAGCTGAGAGACGTGGAAAGTGTTGTGGATCTGGCTGAGTTCGGCTGGCAGATCCAACCTGTACGCCACCTTGCCCACTCGGGCTAACATCCTGAACGGTCCAATGTACCTGGGGCCTAACTTGCCCCGTTTCCTGAATCGGATGACGCCCTTCCATGGCGACACCTTCAGGAGAACCATATCCCCGACCTGAAACTCCAGATCTGATCGGCGCTTATCGGCATAACTTTTCTGTCGACTTTGAGCAGTCTGAAGCCTGCTCCGAACCTGCTGAATCCTCTCTGTCGTCTTGAGCACTACTTCGGTGCTCCCCATTACCCTCTGGCCAACCTCGCCCCAACATATCGGGGTCCTGCACCTCCTCCCATACAGCATCTCGAAAGGAGGACGGTCAATGCTCGCATGATAACTAATGTTATAGGAGAACTCTGCTAATGGAAGGTAGGTATTCCAACTACCTTCGAAGTCTAACACGCATGCTCGCAGCATATCCTCCAGAGTCTGGATGGTCCGCTCGCTCTGACCATCCGTCTGCGGGTGAAAGGCGGTGCTAAAATGTAGACGAGTACCCAGCTCGTCATGAAATCTCTTCCAAAACCTGGAAGTGAACCGCACATCTTTGTCTCAATGACTCGAATGCAGCCTGCTGCTCAGGCCCCCAATGAAAGACCACGACTTTCCTCGTTAGCCTGGTCAGGGGTACGACTATCTTGGAGAAATCCTGGATGAATCTCCGATAGTAGCCGGCTAATCCTAGGAAACTCCGAATCTTGGATGGAGACCTCGGAACCTCCCATCTCATCACGGCCTCCACTTTGGCCGGGTCCACCGATATCCCGTTCTGGTTGACAAGATGTCCGAGAAACTGCACCTCGCGCAACCAGAACTCACACTTGGAGAACTTAGCATACAAGTTCTCCCTTCTCAAAGTCTCCAGAACCTCTCGCAGATACTCCTCGTGCTCCTCCTGCGTCTTGGAGTAAAGCAAGATATCATCAATAAACACTATCATAGACCGGTCTAGCATCGGTCTACACACGCGGTTCATGAGGTCCATGAACGCGGCAGGAGCATTGGTGAGCCCGAAGGGCATCACCACGAACTCGTAGTGGCCATAGCGCGTCCGGAACGCAGTCTTCTGTACATCCTCCTCTCTGACCCTCATCTGATGATATCCTGAATGCAGATCAATCTTGGAGAACCAAGATTCTCCCTGTAGCTGGTCAAAGAGGTCATCAATCCTCGGGTGTGGGTAACGGTTCTTCACCGTTACCTTGTTCAGCTCCCGATAATCTATACACATCCGATGCGACCCGTCCTTCTTCTTAACAAATAGGATCGGGGCTCCCTAAGGTGAACTACTCGGCCTGATAAATCCTTTGTCTAGCAGCTCCAGTAGCTGCGTAGACAACTCCTGCATCTCGGGAGGAGCCAACCGATACGGTGCCTTGGCTATCGGAGCCACACCAGGGACTAGGTCGATCCTGAACTCCACCTGTCGCTCCGGAGGTATCCTAGGCAACTCCTCGGGGAATACGTCCGCAAACTCTCGTACCACGGGCACCTCGCCCACTGTCGCCTTTCCCGCCTCCCGGGTGTCCATGACATAAGCGACATATCTGGCGCAACCCTGCTGAAGGTAACGCCTTGCCCTCGCTGCCGAACATAAGGCTGGCCCTCACTGTGGCCTCTCGGCATGAATCACTAACTCTCCCCCTCCTGGGGTCCTGACTCGCACCAACTGCTGTGCGCAATCTATCACCGCCCCATTGGGGCTCAGCCAATCCATGCCGATAATCACCTTGTTCCCTCTCAACGGAATAGGAATCAGGTCTACCAGGTAACGCTCCTCGAACAATCTCAAAACACAATCTCGAAAGACCTCTGATGCTCGCACTGACCGGTCGTCCGCAATCTCGACCTCTAGAGGGCAATCCAACATGCCCGAAGACGCAGGGAACTTCTTGCTAAGCGCAAGAGAGACAAATGATCGGGTAGCACCCGAATCAAACAATACCTGAACTGGAATACCGTTCACATGGAACGATCCTAAACAGAGCACATACATAACATATTAAAATCACAGCAGCATATCATAATAGCATAAATAAGAAGTCATACCCGTCACCACATCGGGTGCAGCGCGTGTCTCCTCGGTAGTCAATTGGAAGGCCAGTCTCCTCACCACTGGAGCCTCAGTCTTGGCCTGCCGTCCATCAGTAATCCGCAGGGTCGCTGGGGCTGGCGCCTTCACCGGCGCTGCTGATGTCAACTGGGGGCAGTTGGCCTTCTTGTGGCCCCTCTGGTTGCAGTGGAAACACAGCAACTCAGACGTCTGAATAACCGGTGCAGGGGCGGTACAATCCCTGCTGAAGTGCCCCGTCTTGCCGCACTTGTAGCAGCCTGACGATCCCAATCTACACGCCCCCTCATGTGGCCTGCCGCATTTCCTGCAGCGGCCTGGTCCTGACTGGCCTTTCGGCCTACCATCTGATCCCTTGGGCTTCTTCCCCGAAGCCCCAGTCGTCTGCCCCTCCTCTACCTTCCTCTTCCGGACATGCTCCAGATCGATCTCCCTCTCCCTTGCCTTGGCAATCATGGAATCCAGGGTAGGGCAAGCTGAAAAACTAACATGCTCCCGAATGTCGGCTCGCAGCATGTCATGATAGCGGGTCTTCCTCATATCCTCATCTCCCGCATACTGGGGCACCAACAATGCCCTCTCTCGGAACTTGGCGGTGATCTCCGCCATAGTCTCCGTAGTCTGTCTCATGTCCAAAAACTCTCTGGCCAGCTGCTGAAGCTCTACAGCTGGCGCAAACTCCGCCCTGAATCTGGTCACAAAGTCTGACCAGGTCATAGCCTCAACAGCCGAGGCTCCCAATAAATCACCAACAGACTCCCACCAGTCTCTAGCTCTGTCTCTCAAACACCCTGCTGCATATCTCACCTTCGACCCCTCGGGGCAGAAGCTGGTCAGTTGTGCGGACTCAATGTCCGCAATCCATCGTCTGGCAGCAATGGGGTCCTTCGCCCCATGGAAATCCGGCGCACCACTGCCCCTGAAGTCCTTAAAGGACAGTGTGCGGGATCCTGACTGGCTGGTCGCCATGTCACTCCTGAACGCCCTAAGGCGATCATCCATCAGCTCAAAAATCCCTTCCTTGATCGACCCAAAGATGACTGGGGTCGCATCAAGGATGCCTCTAGTGATCTCAGACGCGATGAACTCGCGTAGCCTCTTATCTACTGGTTCGGAGCCTGAACCCGAACCCGATCCCTCTCCGGAACTGCCAACTGCTGGCCTGGAACGTAGTACCACCATTCTGCAATACATCATGACAACCGTTAGTGATACTAGTACATATAGAGGGATCACACCCATCACAAGTTCCTTGGTCTTGCCTCAGCCTTCCTTAATTCGAGTACGAATCCTCTTCTTTCAGTAGTACGGGCCCATACTACCATCCACATCTATCCGTACTTTCCTCAAGGACTGCCTTGACTCCTCCAAGTCCCTTTTTCCCCTGCTAATCTCTATTATTCTCATCCTAGGCTTACCCCAGGGAAATCTCTGACTCCATCCAAACCGGTCCTCAGCTGCTGAAGGCCTCCTAGTAATGCCAATTAGCCATTACCTGAATACCATCACATGTAATGAGGCTCGAATAATCCTTTGAGTAAAAGACTCGTCCCCACAACGGTTAGACTCAAACGAGAGCTGCGCAATAGGGCCAAATCCAGCACTCTGAGATTATTCAATCCTAATCACATGTGACGCGACGTACTCACCTAATGGCTAACTCCCATCATTCAGAGCCCTACAATCACGAAGCAAGCAGCATTCAGACACAGGAAACTACTCAAGCAACTCTATTCTCCTAACGAGAAACTGTACCAGCATACAATGCTGTGCTCATACTACCAGGCATAACCTAAACAGGCTATCCTATTCCTGTCTACTCAATACTAGCATGCAATTCTCATAAGCTGAAGCACATAAAGCAGGCACATAAGGCATCATTCCTACATCCTTAGTCCTATTCTAGCATGTTGTTCTACTGAAACTGATAAACATAATATAAACTTGTATGGGTACTTTGGGGAATACTTACTTGAGCTCGGCCGGTTGCGCACATCACACACTTTGATCTTTCTTAAAACTCTTTTACTCAAAGTCATTTTATTTGTAAAAAAAATCTTTTAATCCCTTGGGTTGAGTCCAGACACCCCCGAAGGTGTGTCCGAATCCCTCAAACCAGGGCTCTGATACCAACTTGTAACGACCCAATTTTCAAGTCTAAAAATTTAATTTTTAAGTAATTGACTTGTAAAAACATTTATAAGAAAACACCATCTAATCATAACTTTTCATAAAACCTCAACTCATGTCTGAAAACCATTCACCAAAAATAAGAATAATGTCAGAGTACAATCCCAAGAAACTCCAATGCGGAAAACCAACATGTGTGTGTATGATGTGCCGCTACCGCGCCAGCTCCTTCCCCTTTGCTGAAGAGGTACCTGAAACCAAAACTGTAAACTGTAAGCACGAAGCTTAGTGAGTTCCCCAATCGTACCACATACCATACAATCACATAGCATACATACTGCCAGGCAATTCTGGGGTGCCCGACCTACCCGGTACGGCCATTCTGGGGCGCCGACCTACCCGTACAGCCATTCTGGGGTGCCGACCTACCCATGCGGCCATTATGGGGTGTCGTCCTACCCGTGTCAAGCCATTCTGGGGTGCTGACCTACCCATGTCAAGCCATTCTGGGGTGCTGACCTACCCGTCGGTCCTAACAACCGAACTTGGGGACTATTCCCCTCCTACTACCACTATCACATATAACATATCATGCCAATCATCTAACATACAACTCCTACTGGTGGGCCGGCATTGTGGCCGTAGACCCACCGCTACTGGAAGGTAACTCACCTCGAACAAGTAGCTGATGATAATCTATACGGGAAACCTCTGCCTGCTGTTGCTCTGGAAGTCCTCCGACTATAATCCCCCACAAAACACTCAGTCAGAAACTGATATCTACTCTTGGGGTAAAATGACTATTTTACCCCCAACCAAGTCCAAGTCAAAGTCAACTTCCAGTTGACCCGGACTCGCCGAGTTGGATCGTCAACTCGTCGAGTCCTCTTCCTTTACTCGTCCTTATTCACGACTCGACTCGTCGAGTTTGGCAACGACTCGACGAGTTCCCTTCTTTATGAACATCAATGAACCTTCATCCGACTCGCCGAGTCGGATGAACACTCGTCGAGTTCACCTTCAACTGATGAACAAGTCCTGACCCCGACTCGCCGAGTTGTATGAACAACTCGTCGAGTTCATCTTCATCCATAAGAAGATTGCCTTGGACTCGCCGAGTCTGTTCTAGCACTCGTCGAGTCCCATGAACTCCAGGTCTAAAACTAAGTCCAATGCGTTGGGTCACTCTTTCGGTCCTGCTACAACCCTTCTAACACCCAACTGAGTCCTTCTGACCCTCAACAGGTATGGGACTCAAAGCCTTGGACTCGTCGAGTCCCAAGAACGGACTCGCCGAGTCGATAACGTCCAAGCTCTATTTCCTCGATTTCTGATGTACAACTTTTGACCAAAAGATAGATCTAAGCCCCTAAGCTCGATCTAGCACGTAAAGTTTCGAACTTTACGTGCATGCATGGGACTTTTGAGCCAAAAAGGCTCTAAAATGACTCTTGTGGTGCATGGGACCTTCCTTGGGTGCAAAAGCAACCCAAATTTGCTTTGTGACTCCTTCCAAGACTTTGATCCGAAGTCTTGACCCCCAACCATGTTTGTAATCATGGTTGGCCACCTCATTTGGCTTAAAAAGCCCTAAATCTTCCCCAAAAAGGGATCTAACAAATGAACAAGCAAGGTACAAACTTTATACCTTTCAAGGACTGGAAATGATGCACCAAACTCGAATCCTTCAGTCTCCTCTTGATCCTTCTATGATCTTCCTTCTTCCTTGATGTCAAAACCCACAAAAATCACTCAAAAGCCTTAGATCTTGCACCAAAACACTTAGGGTTTACTAGGGAGAGTTTCTGGGAGCATTAGGGACGAGTGGTGGCTGATAGAGATGATTAAATAGGGTGCAAACCCTCAGATTAGGGTTTTGTCTAGTCAGGGCCTACTCGTCGAGTCCGGGACCCGACTCGACGAGTCCATCACTTAAATCCCGCGTCCCATCCCGCTTCTACTCGGCGAGTTGGTCCTTCAACTCGCCGAGTCCAAGGCCAAAAATGCAAGATACTTAAATAAATTACATACCAAGAACCTGATGGGATTTGAGCATTCTAACACTTCCTAAGTGTACGTGCAACCCTAATAACCTTGGATCTATGTTTGTCTAATTACCATGCAAAGTTGAATTCCAAGGTTATATTCCTATCTAGCATACATGGGGAACATTTTTAACTTTAATGAAAGATAGAATAACTTACCTTGTTGTTGATTATGATCCTTGAAACCTTGTGAGCCTAGCACCCCAAGTGTGATGCCTCAAATGCTTCACACAACACCAAATGCAAAGGAGTAAACTTTGAGAGAATCTTACACTTGCAAAATCGGCTCTAGCCCTCTTGTTTCTTAGTGTCGCCGATTTTGGGGAGAACACCTTTGTTTATATAGTGTGTTGCATTAGGTAAACCCTAATGTAACATGACTCTTCATTTCATGATCCATGGGTTAACTCCATGGAGCATCCATGGAGCATCCTATGGGTGGAACCCAACTTGATAATCCATGGAGCCTCTTAGCCCACTATATAAGATATGGAAGATTTACATAATCTACCCATATATTTAATTAGTTATCTTTTGATCACTTAATTAATTCTAAATTAATTCTTGATCAAACTAATTAAATAATATTATTAATATATTAGAGCTTATAATATATTAATAAACCATAAGTGTTATTTCTCTCATTTTAGTTTATCCAATTGCATGGTGCCATGCAACCCAAATGGACCATGTCGGGTCGGGTCAAGTACATACCAGAAATAGTTATGGACTTAGACACCTTATCCAACAGTCTCCCACTTGGATAAGTCTAATAACTATAACTGCAATACTTCAGGAACCGATCGGCAATCGTAGCTCTTTCAAGGTCTCTCGGAACTGAGAAGATGATGATACACCATTTAAGATAAGTGATCATATAATCCTCTGTTCTAGATATCAGCCGGACAAATACATGGAACAATGTCTTAGTTATTGTCCAGCAGTTTGTTTCCCGATTTCCGATTTGTTTGACAAAGAACTTAATTGAACACATCAACTTAGTTCTGACCGGGCCCGGTACATAGGTCAAAACAAAATCATCGAGGGGCCCAGATATCAGCTTCTAATCCAAGAAAGAACATATAAACTTCGACTCATATGTTTGTTCTACTACTCATTGAATTATACACAAGAGCACGTTTTATAACATCGAGTTACCAATGCGTTTTCGTACAATCAATGCATAATCAACTCATAAGTAACAAATCATATCTCTAGGTTTGAAGACTTATATGATATTACCGTCTCACGATCACTCGAGATAAATTCCATGAAGTGATTCCAGTGAACGTGGGTTCAGTCCAATGCTCAGAACTTATGAGCACTCATGAATGTTGTAGCCATGTCCAACAACTTAGACCTCTGCAACCAATCATGACAGTCTTGATTCATACCTACTTCCGACATATGACCGACTGTGGAGGTTCGAATAATATGATATACCAAACATAATTATTCTGGAAGTCAAAACATGCAAAAGAAATATAGTAAACGATCGACAAGAGATAGCAACACTTTACTCATAAATAAAACACCTTTTATTCATCATCTAATGTTAATTACACTTTACAAATTTTAAGGTTATCTAACTACTAAATCTAATATCATCCTTCAGCCCTATGCTCCGAGCATGCTGGAGATGCTTAACCCGAGTCAGTCCCTTCGTGAGGGGATCTGCTGGATTCTCATCCGATGATACCCTCTTTGCCACGAGGAGTCCTTCTTCTATTCGATGTCTGATGAAATGGTATTTTCTGTCGATGTGTCTGGATATCCCATGATCCCTTGGTTCCTTGGCTAAGGCAACTGCACTTTCACTATCACTGAAAATTTCCATTGGCTCTTTAATAGCTGGTACAACTCCAAGGTCTCCAATGAAGTTCGTCAGCCATATCGCCTCCTTTGCTGCCTCGCTAGCTGCTATATACTCTGATTCGCAAGTTGAATCAGACACTGTCTCTTGCTTGGAACTCTTCCAAGAAATTGCTCCTCCGTTTAAGGTAAAGACCCAGCCTGACTGAGAGCGGAAATTATCCCTATCAGTCTGAAAGCTAGCATCACTATACCCTACAACTCTCAAGTCTTCACTCCTACCGAGGGTAAGGACCCAGTCCTTAGTCCTCCGTAGGTACTTGAGGATATTCTTTACCGCAGTCCAGTGTGCCTTGCCAGGGTTCCCCTGATACCTGCTAACCATGCTCAAAGCAAAGGCTACATCAGGTCGAGTACACGTCATAGCATACATGATCGATCCTACAGTCGAAGCATAAGGTATTTGACTCATTTCTGCTATCTCAGCCTCAGTACTAGGGCTTTGTGTTTTACTCAATCTGGCGTTACTCTGGATGGGTAACTCTCCTTTCTTGGAGTCCTGCATGCCGAATCTCTTCGGCACCTTATCCAAGTAGGTACTCTGACTAAGTCCAATTAGTCTTTTACTCCGGTCTCTCAAGATCCTTATCCCTAGAATATAGGCAGCTTCTCCTAGGTCCTTCATAGAGAAACACTTCCCAAGCCAGGACTTAACTTCCTGCAGAGTTGGGATGTCATTTCCTATGAGTAGTATGTCATCCACATACAATACCAAAAAGCTAACTACACTCCCACTAGCCTTGACATATACACAAGATTCATCTTCACTCCTAGAGAAGCCAAATTCTTTGACTTTCTCATCAAAGCAAAGATTCCATCTGCGAGGTGCTTGCTTTAACCCATAAATGGATTTCTCAAGCTTACACACTCTATTAGGGTACTCTGTATTGACAAAACCCTCTGGCTGACTCATGTAAACATCCTCAGCCAACTTTCCATTAAGGAAAGCGGTTTTGACATCCATTTGCCATATTTCATAGTCATGAAATGCAGCTATGGCTAACAGAACCCTAATAGACTTAATCTTGGCCACTGGAGAAAAGGCCTCATCATAATCAACTCCCGGAGTTTGTGAGAAACCCTTTGCAACCAGTCGTGCCTTATAAGTGTGTACATTACCATCCATGTCGGTCTTCTTCTTGAAGATCCATTTGCACCCTACAGTCTTACGACCTGGTACATTCTCAACCAAGTTCCAAACTTGATTGTCATACATGGACTGTATCTCGTTGTCCATTGCCTCTTTCCACTTGGCTGACTCAGGGCCTGCCATGGCTTCCGCGTAACTGTTAGGTTCATCCAGACCTATCAGTGTCTCATCACTGATAAGTGTATCACCTTACGCAGTAATATGGAATCCATAGTAATGCTCAGGTGCATTCCTAACCCTTGTGGAACGCCTCAGAGGTACAGACTTGTCAATTGGCTCAACAGGAGTTTCCTCCTCAAGTTGAGTGCTAGGGTTTGAAGTTTCTTCACCACTTGACTCTTGAATTTCTTCAAGGTCAACTTGCCTCCCACTGTCTCCTTGGCTTATGAACTCTCTCTGTCGAAAGAAAGCCCTCCAAGCTACAAAGACCACATTCTCACTAGGTCTGTAGAAGAGGTAACCAAAGGATTTCTGTGGGTAGCCGATGAAAATACACCTCTCACTTCGAGGTTCGAGCTTATCATGAGTCTCGCGTCTCACGAAAGCCTCGCAACCCCAAATCTTAATGTGGTCTAGTTTGGGTACTTTACCAGTCCGCATCTCATGAGGAGTTTTGGCAACTTTCTTTGTGGGGACTAGATTAAGGATATGGGCGGCAGTCTCTAAGGCATACCCCCAAAATCAGATTGGTAGCGAAGCTCGACTCATCATGGAACGAACCATATCCAACAAGGTTCGATTACGCCTCTCAGCTACACCATTCAACTGCGGTGTCCTGGGAGGTGTCAATTGTGAGACAATCCCACATTCCCTAAGATAGTCGAGGAACTCTGAACTAAGATACTCACCACCTCGATCGGATCGAAGCATCTTAATGTTCCTGCCCCATTGATTCTCGACTTCCTGTTTAAACTCTTTGAACCTCTCAAAAGTCTCTGACTTATGCTTGATTAAGTAGACATATCCATATCTACTGTAATCATCAGTAAAAGTCAAATAATAACGATTAGCATCCCTTGTGGTATGTTTGAAGGGCCCACACACATCCGTGTGTATAAGATCCAACAAACCTTCACCCCTCTCACAAGAACCTGTGAAGGGTGACTTTGTCATTTTTCCAAGTAAGAATGATTCGCAACTATCATCTGACTTTAGGTCAAATGACTCCAAGACTCCATCCTTTTGGAGTTGGCCTATGCGTTTCTTGCTTATATGTCCAAGAAGACAATGCCATAATGATGCTTTATCCAAGTTATTATCATTAACAGAATCAATACACAATACATTATTTCCTAAGTTATCAACCACAGATACAGTTTCATACACACCATCACAAGGTAATGCTTTAAAATAAAGAACATTATTAAAGAAAGCATTAATCGAACCAACTTCATTATCAAATGAAAAGGTGAAACCTTGTTTATACAATGCATGAAAGGAAATAATATTTCTTGCCATTTCTGGCGAATAACAACATTTATTCAAATCTAAACTAAACCCACTACTTAGCGATAAAGTATAAACTCCAATCTTGGTGACAGGTAAAGCTTTCCTATTCCCCATGATTAAGTTTATTCTTCCATGCTCCACATTCTCACTTCTTCTTAGTCCCTGCAAATCAGAACATATATGAATACCACAACCGGTATCAAGGACCCAAGAGTTATAATGGGGTGAGTTATTAGATAAGATAGTGTAAATACCTACATGGTTGGGTTTAACTTTCCCATCCTTCACATCTTGCTGGTACTTTGGGCAGTTTCGCTTCCAATGTGACTTTTCATGGCAATAGAAGCATTCAGCCTCTTTAGGGTCAGAAGAAAGAGTGACGAAACCTTTTCTTGGTTCCACTTGAAGAAGAGCCATCAAGGGTCCTAGCCTTGGTACCCTTCGAAGAGCTCTTCCTCTTCTTCCCTTGACCTTTCCCGATTGCCAAAACCGGGGTGGAGTTTGGAGTAGGAGTGTTAACAACCGACTTACCCTTAAGACCTGTTTCTGCGGTCTTGAGGAGTCCCTGAAGTTTGCTGAGTGTGACCTCTTCCTTATTCATGTGATATGTCATGCGGAATTGATCATAGCACGATGGTAAGGAGTGCAAAATGATATCTATTGCAAGCTCCTCAGGGAAGTTCACATTAAGCTTCAGCAACCGATCCACATACCTTTGCATTTTCTGCATGTGGCTCGTGACGGATTCCCCGTCCTTCATCATGGTTGTTATGATAGAACATATGATTTCATACCTCTCTTGTCGTGCACTTTGATGGTATCTTTGTTGGATATAGTGTCTAAGTCCATAACTTTATTTGGTATGTACTTGACCCGACCCGGCATGGTCCATTTGGGTTGCATGGCATTGCAATACTTGGATAGACTAGATGAGAGAATAAGGCACTTTTTATTATTAATATATTATAAGTTCTAATATATTAATAATAGTATTATTTAATTAGTATTGATCAAGTATTAATCTAGTATTAATTTGGTGATCAAAGTGAGACTAATTAAATATATAGGGTTGATTATGACAATCATCAATTCTTTTATGGTGGATTAATGATCCATGGTTTATGGGTTTGGTTATAACCATATGGAGCTCCATGGATAGTCCATGGGAGTTACAAACCCATGGGTCATGAGAAATCAAGAGTCATGACAATTAAGGGCATTCATATGTAAACCCTAATTGTGACAACACTATAAAAGGAACCCTATGGCTAGCAAAATCGTGACCTAGTGTTTCTAGTGAGAGCATAACCGATTTTCAAGTGTAAGAAGTATTCTCTCAAGTTATTCCAAGTCTTGTGGTGTTGTGTGAAGCATTTGAGGCACAACATTTGGGGTGCTAGGCTCACAAAGTCTTGAAGGAATCCAAGCAACAACAAGGTATGTATTTCTACTAGTTTTATGTTCTATGTAATCCCCATGCCATGCTAGTTAGGAAATAACCTTGAAAAGAAATTTGCATGTATATAGAGAAAACATAGATTCAAGGTTATTAGGGTTGCATGTACACTTAGGAAGTGTTAGAATGCTCAAAACTCATCAGTGGTATCAGAGCCTAGGATTGTTTTCTGTATACTTGATGCAAAACTGCTTAAAAATCGAAAATTCTGCACTCTGACGACTGGACTCGCCGAGTCCATGGGGAGGACTCGCCGAGTCCATGAACAAATTCATCCTACTCGACGAGTAGATAATGCACTCGACGAGTAGGAGCGTGCTGGGTAGTTTTTTCGAGTTTTGTTGCTGAAAATGGATTAAGATCATTATCCCAATCTGTTTTGGACTTGTAAAATCTGTTTTTCAAAATGATAATGATTATGTTAACCCATTTTACATGACTTTTATCAATTTTCAAGTATTGTATATGTTTATATGATTTTCTTGAAATTGCTTGACATGAATTTGTGTTCATATGAGTTTAGAAGATCATAGGAATTATGTGTAACCTCCATGTGTGTTTAATTCATGATCTTAATGGCTATGATGGTGTCTATAACTTGTCCTCAAGTTATGGATAACCAAAAGTCACTTCTTTTAATTATGATTAAAGAACTAAAGAGGTTTCATAAAATGAAGAGTCTTCATTTTTTATGAACCATTAAAACTCATAAGTTACAAATTGAAGAGATTGAAGAGACTTGGAATAGTTTCAAATCTTGCCCTCAAGTTTTGGAATTTGAAAAGTCTTACACTTTAATACTTTAATTCCAAATTAAACCTTAGATTTTTAAAAAGTTTAAAAATCAACACTTATACTATTATTATAATTTTATTATATAGATATGTATAAGAATATGTCATTCTTACCGTTAGTAGGCGTCATTCACGAAGCCGGTCTATAAGGGGGGTATAAGGTTGTTGCCTATAAAATGGTGACTTAATGGGTGTCCACTCTCACCCACCGCTTCCTTGATCGGTGGAGGGTCGTTAGCCGAACGGGTAGGATACGACTTTAAATACTCGTTAAAAGTATAATGAATTATAAAGTAACTATACATTATAAATTCCCAATCTTAGTTACTTTAGGAAAATGTGAAATTGGTGCTAGCCCATAAAATTACACTTTGTACCTTACCAAGTCGTTAGTGGAGCGTGTGTGGTTAACCGGCACACTAACATGGACTAGTAAGAGTGGCAAAGGGTAACTTGACCTTATTATAGATCGGTGGAGCGTGTGTGGTTAACCGGCACATCGATTAGGTAATATTGTTGAGGGTACCAAGTCAATTTGTATGGTTATTCACACCTTGTTTGTGATCCTCGGCATCCCAGTCACAAACTTGAGAGGGCACAATCGAGATTCAAACATGCCATTGAAAAGTTCAATGTATCTCAAAAGATCTAGGAGTTTCAAAACCAATAAAACCTAATAATAAAATATTTCGTTCTTATGGTGGAAATTGGTAAATCGTCATTTACCTACCTTCAAATATTTTATAGTATGGATTACGGCATCCCTCTTCCAACTATAAATAGTTTGTTGGATCCTAGCCTTAATATTTCATTTGGGTGAATTATTAAGGATTCCTAATCTAATGAAACTTGTCTTTCTTTCCTTTCAGATGTCTTCCAACAATGTTTCTGGCTCAAACCCAACAGGCTCCTTTTCCCTTATGAACTTGTGTGGTAAGGTCATCTTTGATGGATCCAATTTCAATGAGTGGATCAGAAACATCAGAATGATTACCCGCTATGAGGACAAAGAATATGTCCTCGATAGGGAGCTTAAGGTTGTGAATGAAGCCACTGCTACTCCTGAAGAGTTTGCGGAGTTTGTTGCACATGAAAAGGATGCTACTAAAGTAGCATGCATCATGATGGCCACCATGACTCATGAACTTCAAAAATCCTATGAAGATTTCTACCCCTATGAGATGCACCTGGATCTGATGGAAAGGTACCATCAGAGCGCGCGTCAGGAGAGGTATGAAATCATCTCCTCTATGATAACCGCAAGGATGAAGGATGGTGAACCCATCACCGGTCACTTGCAGAAGATGCAAAGGTTCGTTGACCGGTTGCTGAAGCTAAATGTTGACTTTCCTGAGGAAATGGCGATTGACATCATTCTCCATTCCTTACCTCCAAGTTATGATAAGTTTCGTATGACTTATTATATGAACAAGGAGGAAGTCACACTTAGCAAACTTCAAGGACTCTTAAGGACAGCTAAAAATGGCCTTAAGGGTAAAGCGGTTGCTACTTCTACTCCTTCAACAGCCCCTGTTCTGGCTATTGGGCAGGGAAAGGGTAAGAAGAGGAAAAGCCCTTCGAAGGGTACCAAGGGTAAGACTCTTGATGGTTCCTCTTCAAGTGGGACAAAGAAAGGTCCCATTACTCCTTCTTCAAACCCAAAGGAAGCACAATGCTTCTATTGCCAGGATAAGGGACACTTCAAGCGAAGCTGCCCTAAATATCTGCAAGATGTAAAGGATGGGAAGGTTAAACCCACCCATGCAGGTATTTACACAATATTGTCTAATAACTCATCTAATGCTAATTCTTGGGTGCTTGATACAGGTTGTGGTATTCACATTTGTACTGATTTGCAGACACTAAGAAGAAGTGAGCAAGTGGAGCACAGGAAGATAAACTTAGTCATGGGCAACAGGAAAGCATCACCTGTTACCAAGATAGGAGTTTATTCTTTATTGCTTAATAATGGGTTAATGTTAGATTTGAATAAGTGTTGTTACTCGCCCGAAATGGCGAGAAATATTATTTATTTTCATGGCTTGTACAAATAAGGTTTTTCATTTTCATTTGATAATAAAAATGGTGTTATTAATGTTTATTACAATGATGTATTTTACTTTAAAGCATTACCTTGTGATGGTGTATATGAAGCCGTGAATGTTGTAGACAATCTAGGAAATAATGTGTTGTATATTGATTCTTCAGATAGCTTGGATAAAGCATCCTTGTGGCATTGTCGTCTTGGACATGTTAACAAGAAGCGCATAGGCCAACTCCAAAAGGCTGGAGTCTTGGAATCATTTGACCTCAAGTCAGATGATAGTTGCGAGTCTTGTTTACTTGGAAAAATGACAAAGTCACCCTTCACAGGTACTTGTGATAGGGGTGAAGGTTTGTTGGACCTTGTACACACGGATGTGTGTGGGCCCTTCAGAGTTGCTACAAGGGATGCTAATCGCTATTATGTGACTTTTACTGATGATTACAGTAGACATGGATATATTTACTTAATCAAGCATAAGTCAGAAACCTTTGAAAAGTTCAAAGAGTTTAAGCAGGAAGTGGAGAATCAATTGGGCAGGAACATCAAGATGCTCTGATCCGATCGGGGAGGAGAGTATCTTAGCATTGAGTTCCTTGACTATCTTAAGGAATGTGGGATTGTCTCACAATTGACACCTCCCAGAACACCACAGTTGAATGGTGTAGCTGAGAGGCGCAATCGAACCTTGCTGGATATGGTTCGTTCCATGATGAGTCGAGCTTCGTTACCAATCTCTTTCTGGGGGTATGCCTTAGTGACTGCCGCCCATATCCTTAATCTAGTCCCTACTAAAAAGGTTGCCAAAACACCTCACGAGATGTGGACTGGGAAAGTTCCCAATTTGGACCACATCAAGATTTGGGGTTGTGAAGCTTTCGTGAGGCGTGCGACTCATGATAAGCTTGAACCTCGAAGTGAGAGGTGTATTTTCATCGGCTACCCACAGAGATCCTTTGGTTACCTCTTCTACAGACCCACTGATAATGTGGTTTTTGTAGCAAGAAGAGGAGTCTTTCGTGAGAGAGAATTCATAAGCCAAGGGGACAGTGGGAGGCAAATTGACCTTGAAGAGCTTCAAGAGTCAAGTGGTGAAGGAACCTCAAATGCTATCGACCAACCTGAGGAGGAAACTCCTGTTGATCCGATAGATGAGTCTGTACCTCCAAGACGTTCCACTAGGGTGAGGAACACACCTGATTTTTATTATGGTTATCACATCACCACTGAAGGTGATACATTTATTAGTGATAGTACACTAATAGATTTGGATGAACCTAATAATTACAGGGAAGCCATGGCAGGCCCTGAGTCTGCTAAATGGAAGGAGGCTATGGACAGCGAGATTCAGTCCATGTATGACAATCAAGTTTGGAACTTGGTTGAAAATGTACCAGGTCGTAAGACAGTTGGGTGCAAATGGATCTTCAAGAAGAAGACCGACATGGATGGGAAGGTACATACTTACAAAGCACAACTGGTTGCGAAGGGCTTTACTCAAACTCCGGGAGTTGACTATGATGAGACCTTCTCACCAGTAGCTAAGATTAAGTCTATTAGAGTATTGTTAGCCATAGCTGCATTTCATGATTATGAAATATGGCAAATGGATGTCAAAACCGCTTTCCTTAATGGAAAGTTGGCTGAGGATGTTTACATGGCTCAACCAGAGGGTTTTGTCGATACAAGATACCCTAATAGAGTGTGTAAGCTTGATAAATCCATTTATGGATTGAAACAAGCATCTCGCAGATGGAATCTTTGCTTTGATGAGAAAGTCAAAGAGTTTGGCTTTTCTAGGAGTGAGGATGAGTCTTGTGTGTATGCCAGGGCTAGTGGGAGCATAGTTAGCTTCTTGGTGTTGTATGTGGATGACATACTTCTCATAGGAAACGACGTCCCAACCTTGCAGGAGGTTAAGTCCTGGCTTGGGAAGTGTTTCGCTATGAAGGACCTTGGGGAAGCTGCCTATATCCTAGGGATAAGGATATTGAGAGATAGGAGTAAGAGACTAATTGGACTTAGTCAAAGTACTTACTTGGATAGGGTGCTGAAGAGGTTCAGCATGCAAGAATCCAAGAAAGGGGAATTACCCGTCCAGAGTAATGCCAAGCTGAGTAAGACTCAGAGTCCGAGTACAGAGGCTGAGATAGCTGAGATGAGTCATATACCGTATGCTTCCGCTGTGGGCTCGATCATGTATGCTATGACTTGTACTCGCCCTAATGTGGCCTTTGCTTTGAGCATGGTCAGTAGATATCAAGGGAACCCTGGCAAGGCACACTGGACAGCGGTAAAGAACATTCTCAAGTATCTGCGGAGGACTAAGGATTGGGTCCTTACCCTCGGAGGCAGTGATGACTTGAGAGTGGAAGGATATAGCGATGCTAGCTTCCAGACTGATAGGGATAATTTCCGCTCTCAGTCAGGCTGGGTCTTTATCCTAAATGGAGGGGCAATTACTTGGAAAAGTTCCAAGCAGGAGACAGTAGCTGATTCTACTTGTGAATCAGATTACATAGCAGCAAGTGAATCAGCTAAGGAGGCGATATGGCTAAAGAACTTCATCGGAGACCTTGGAGTTGTACCAGCTATAAAGGAGCCAATGGAAATTTTCTGTGACAGCGAAAGTGCGGTTGCTTTGGCTAAGGAACTGAGAGATCACGGGAGATCTAGGCACATTGGCAGAAAATACCATTTCATCAGACATCGAATAGAAGAAGGACTCCTCGTGGCTAAGAGGGTATCATCAGATGAGAACCCGGCAGATCCCCTCACGAAGGGACTGAGCAGGGTTAAGCATTTACAGCATGCGAGGCGCATTGGGCTGAAGGATGATATTAGTTTCAATAATTAGATTCCTAAAACTTGTAAAATGTAATTGACATTTGATGATAAATAAAAGTTGTTATTTATTTATGAGTAAGGTGTTACTATCTTGTGTTGATTGTTTACTATGTTTCAATTTTGCATGTTTTACTTCCAGAATAATTATGTTATTATTCAAACCATCCACAGTCAGTCAAACTTTGGAAGTAAGTATTGATTTAAGACTGTCATGAATTTGGCTTGTATGATTTGTCTAAAAGTGCTTTGGACAATGCAATGGTTGCTACAACATTCATGAGTACTCATAAGGGCTGAGTATTGGATCCAACCCACGCTCACTTGCATCACTTCATGGAATTTATCTCGAGTGATCGTGAGACGGTAATATCATATAAATCTTCAAACCTAGAGATATGAGTTGTTGACTATGAGTTGGTTATTCATTGATTGCACGAAAACGCATTGGTAACTCGATGTCATAAAACGTGCCTTTGTGAATAATTCAACAAGTAGTTAGTACAAGCATATCAGTCGAAGTTTATATGTTCCTTCTAGAAATAGAAGCGATATATGGGCCCCTCGATGATTTGGTTTTGACCTATGTACCGGACCCGGTCAGAACCTAATTGATGTGTTCAATTTAGTTCTATGTCGAAACAAATCAGAGATCGAGAAACAAATGCTGGACAATAAGTAAGACCATGTTCCATGTGTTTGTCCGGCTGATATCATGAGAACAGAAGATTATATGATCACTTATCTTAAATGGCGTATCATCATCATCTCAGTTCCGAGAGACTTTGAAAGAGCTACGATTGCTAGTCGGATTTTGAAGTCATATTTGCAAATATAGTTATTAGACTTATCCAAGTGGGAGACTGTTAGATATAGTGTCTAAGTCCATAACTTTATTTGGTATGTACTTGACCCGACCCGGCATGGTCCATTTGGGTTGCATGGCATTGCAATACTTGGATAGACTAGATGAGAGAATAAGGCACTTTTTATTATTAATATATTATAAGTTCTAATATATTAATAATAGTATTATTTAATTAGTATTGATCAAGTATTAATCTAGTATTAATTTGGTGATCAAAGTGAGACTAATTAAATATATAGGGTTGATTATGACAATCATCAATTCTTTTATGGTGGATTAATGATCCATGGTTTATGGGTTTGGTTATAACCATATGGAGCTCCATGGATAGTCCATGGGAGTTACAAACCCATGGGTCATGAGAAATCAAGAGTCATGACAATTAAGGGCATTCATATGTAAACCCTAATTGTGACAACACTATAAAAGGAACCCTATGGCTAGCAAAATCGTGACCTAGTGTTTCTAGTGAGGGCATAACCGATTTTCAAGTGTAAGAAGTATTCTCTCAAGTTATTCCAAGTCTTGTGGTGTTGTGTGAAGCATTTGAGGCACAACATTTGGGGTGCTAGGCTCACAAAGTCTTGAAGGAATCCAAGCAACAACAAGGTATGTATTTCTACTAGTTTTATGTTCTATGTAATCCCCATGCCATGCTAGTTAGGAAATAACCTTGAAAAGAAATTTGCATGTATATAGAGAAAACATAGATTCAAGGTTATTAGGGTTGCATGTACACTTAGGAAGTGTTAGAATGCTCAAAACCCATCAATCTTTCCATCAGATCTTGGTGCATTTCAAAAGGGTAGAAGTCCTCATAGGACTTTTGGAGTTCCGCTGTCATGGTGGCCAACATGATGCATGCCACTTTTGTAGCATCCCTTTCATGTGCCCGGAAGTCAGCGATCTCCTGGGGAGTTGCAGTGGTCTCATCAATCTCCTTAAGCTCCTTGTCAAGGACATATTCTTTGTCCTCGTAGCGGGTAATCATCCTGATGTTTCTGATCCATTCATTGAAGTTGGATCGATCAAAAGTGACTTTCCCACGCAAGTTCATAAGGGTAAAGGAGCCATTAGGATTAGAGCCAGAAGCAGCATTGTTTGAAGACATCTGAAAGAAGAGAACAAGATTAGTTTAGATATTAAGAGAGTCCTTAATAAAACACCCAAATGTAATATTAAGGCTAGGATCCAATCACAATATATTATAACTTAGAAGAGGTATGCCGTAATCCAAGCTATAACATATTTGAAAGGTAGGTGAATGACGATTCACCAATTTCCACCATGAAAAACGAAATATAGATATTAGGTTTTTAATTGGTTCTTAGAAATTCCTAGATTCTTTTGAGATTCAATGAACTTTTCAAAGGCATGTTTCAATCTCGAGTGTGCCCTCCAAGTTTTGTGACTGGGATACCGAGGATCACAAAACGAGGTGTGAAGTAACCTTGCAAATCACTTGGTACACTTAATGTTTATTACTCAATCGATGTGCCGGTTAACCACACGAGCTCCACCGACCTATAATAAACTTTAAGTCACCCTTTACCTTCCTTGTTAAGTCCAAGTTAGTGTGCTGGTTAACCACACGAGCTCTACTAACGACTTAAACAAAGTGTAAAGTGTAATTTCATGGATTAGCACCTTATTCACATTTTTCCTAAAGTAACTAAAATTGGGAATTTAATAAAAGCATTTAGTTACTTTATAATATTCATCATACTTTTAATGAGAATTTATAAGTCCTTGTCCTACCCGTTCGGCTAACGACCCTCCACCGATCAAGGAAGCGGTGGGTGAGAGTGGACACCCATTAAGTTGCCATTTTACAGGCAACAAACTTATACCCCCTTATAGACCGGCTTCGTGAATGAGGCGTACTAGCGGTAAGACGACTTGATCTTATACATATATATATATATATATATATATATATATATATATATTAGTAACTTATAATATTATAAAGTATAAGGGTTGAATTTTAACTTTTAAAATTCTAAGGGTTGGAACTAAAGTTTTAATCAAGACTTTACTTGTTCCAAAACTTGAGGGCAAGTTTTGTAAACTTCCAAAACTTTTCATTTCTTATAACTTATGAATTAATTGAGTAATAAAAATGAAGACTCTTCATTTTTATAACTCTTATGTTCTTTTAATGGCTTTAATAAAAGTGAGATTTTTGGTTTTCCATAACTTGAGGACAAGTTATGGACTCCATTAAAACACATTATGATCATGAATTAAACTACCATGAAGGTTACAAACAATTCTTATGATCATCTAATCTTCATAAGTTCAAGAACATGAATATGAACACTTTCAAGAATCAAAAATTACACTTAAAAAACTTGTAATTTTGATAATTGCCATTGTAAATGGATTAGCATAAACATTACACCATCTAAAACAAGTTTTAAAACACCAAAACAGTTTAGGGTAATGTTTCTAGTCCATTTCCAGCAACAAATGTCGAAATTCTGAAAACTGTAGCCTCTAGTCGTCGAGTGCAAACGAGCAGAAAACAGAAAAACGATTTTTTCAAGCAGTTTGCACAAAAAAAAACAACAAACAAACCTAGGCTCTGATACCACTGATGGGATTTGAGCATTCTAACACTTCCTAAGTGTACATGCAACCCTAATAACCTTGGATCTATGTTTGTCTAATTACCATGCAAAGTTGAATTCCAAGGTTATATTCCTATCTAGCATATATGGGGAACATTTTTAACTTGAATGAAAGATAGAATAACTTACCTTGTTGTTGATTATGATCCTTGAAACCTTGTGAGCCTAGCACCCCAAGTGTGATGCCTCAAATGCTTCACACAACACCAAATGCAAAGGAGTAAACTTTGAGAGAATCTTACACTTGCAAAATCGGCTCTAGCCCTCTTGTTTCTTAGTGTCGCCGATTTTGGGGAGAACACCTTTGTTTATATAGTGTGTTGCATTAGGTAAACCCTAATGTAACATGACTCTTCATTTCATGATCCATGGGTTAACTCCATGGAGCATCCATGGAGCATCCTATGGGTGGAACCCAACTTGATAATCCATGGAGCCTCTTAGCCCACTATATAAGATATGGAAGATTTACATAATCTACCCATATATTTAATTAGTTATCTTTTGATCACTTAATTAATTCTAAATTAATTCTTGATCAAACTAATTAAATAATATTATTAATATATTAGAACTTATAATATATTAATAAACCATAAGTGTTATTTCTCTCATTTTAGTTTATCCAATTGCATGGTGCCATACAACCCAAATGGACCATGTCAGGTCGGGTCAAGTACATACCAGAAATAGTTATGGACTTAGACACCTTATCCAACAGAACCAGGTGCTACAATGACGATAGTTGAGTCGACGATGAAGGGTTCTTGAGAGCCATGAAGAACAAATGAAGGTAGGAGAAATAGTGGAGAGAGAGAGAGAGAGAGAGAAAGAGAGAGAGAGAGAGAGATTTTTTTAAATCTGAAAATCAGAAAAAAAAACAATTAAGAAAAAAAAAAGAAAATCATATTAACAAGGGCAAATCCGTTTTTTGAAAAAATCCGAAAAGATTGGACTAAAAAAGCAACAAAATGAAAACTTTGGACCTCTGGTGCTAGTCCAAAGATTTTTGGACCAAAGTGGCAATTTTGAGCAAACCACAAGGACCATTTGTGCAGTTTAGTCATAAAGAAATGATATTGGATTCTAAAATCGTTTAGCCCACAAAGACAAAATTGTACGAATGGTCCCTGTGGTTAGCTGAATTTGTCACTTTGGTCCAAAAAAGTTTGGACTAGCACCAAAGGTCCAAACTTTTCATTTTGTTGCGAGTTTTGTCCGATATTGTTTGAACTTTTTTGAGTAAATTACACGGATCGTCCCTTGTGTAGGTGTCAAAATGCACGTTCGGTCCCTATTTTCAAAAATTAACTCGAATCGTCCCTCATTTGTTTAAAACTTGCACAATCCATCCCTCCAGACATAAAAAGACTATTTTGCTCTTAATAATTTAATTTTTAATTTTTTTTTATTTGTTTATTACTTTTAGATTAAAAAGGAAAAGAAAAAAAAACTATTTCTACCCACCCCTCCCCCTTCCCCTTTCCGAATTTTCTTTCCCTCTTTCTTACCCACTTCCGACAACCAACAACTCCTGCTCCCAGCTCAGCTCCTCCTCCCTTTTCCGGTGAGGTTAAGAATAACTCCTCTTTCTATTACTCTATTTTCTGATCGCCAAAGAAGAGAACTAGTGAGATCATCAGCATCTGCCACCTACCCGCTATTCTCTCTCAATCTCTCTTCTTTGCTTCTTGTTCCTGAACTAATACTGACGGTGACAACACCACCTCCCCTACCCCTGATTCAAGGATCGTCGCCAATTGTTGATGAACCTAAGGATCCATCAACACCAAACCCAACATCAACATATATGGTAGAAGGAGATATCACACCTGCAACATCATATCTTAAAATGCGAGATGATGAAATTGATTCCAAGAAATCGACAGGAAGGGTGGGGACTGTACATCAATGGGAAATCGAATGGGTTTAGGTATTGCTAGTGCTTACTCCATCTCCATCTTCTCTATGTCCATCATCAAACTATGTTGCAGGTTTTGAAAAAGGTCTGATTTGGAAATCGAAATTGTGCTAGTGCAATACCAAGAGAGCGACAAGAGAGACGGAGAGATATGAGTGATTTTAGATTTTTGCAGGGGCGTTTTTGAAACCATTTTCAAAAACCTCTGATTTTGCAGGTTTTCAAGAAGACCCACCACCATTTTTGATTTCTTGAACTATTTCGATTTCAAATTGATTTCCATTTTGAGTTTCATTTTTGAAGCGGTTTTGGGATTTCTGAAATGGTTTTCAGTTTCTATAATCATTTGGGTTACACGTTTTAGAATTTTTTATATTTGATTTTTGATTTCTGGAACTGGAGGTGGAAGGGTGCAAATCGGGGGTAGTCGAAGAGGATGACCAGAGTAGAGAAGAAAAGAGCATATCGGGAGTGGAAGAGAATGGGTGGGTGGGGTGGGTTTGGAAATTATTTTTTTCTTTTTCAATAAATACAAAATAGTTTAAAAATAAACTAAAAGTAAAGTAATAAGGTAATTATAGTCATTTTATTTCTGATAAAGGATGAAACGTGCAAACTTAAATTAATGAGGGATGAAACGTGCAACTTTTAACCAAACGAGGGACGGTCCGAGTTAATTTTTGAAAATAGGGACCTAATGTGTCTTTTGGCACCTGCATGAGGGACGATTCGTGTAATTTACTCAACTTTTTTATTACAACAATTAAATATAAAAGAAAAATAAAATACTATATATCTCTCTCTCTTAAAGTTTGTAACACCATCTTCTTTCATTTTCATATACACCGATGCACCACCACTTGCAGGAAGATGAAAATTGCCGATACAACACCGTCAGCCGCCGTCGTCACCACCGTCAGCCACCGTCGTCGTCTCCACAACAACCACCATCATACAACCTTTAAGAATGCAACCACCAACATCTTCTTCATGCCTTATTGTCTTCGTTACCGGATCTGGAACGCCACCCTCTACCTTCCCCGATATCGTCTATCGGAAACCATAAGTTGTAGTCGTCGCTACTAGGGTTTTCAAAAATCTCCACCTCCAACGTAGGAAGCCACCGCCGAAAACCCTATCTTTAGTGAAATAGGACGGTGTTTTCAGATCGCCGCCCTTCTCTCCATCTCTTTAAGATCTGATAACCCTTATATCCCCCTCTCGCAGATCCGAAAACCCCGTAAACCCACCTCTATGATGTGTCATATATCTAAAAACCATGTAAACCCACCTCTGTGAGGACACAGTGATGGTTGTTGCAAAGAAATGGGTATTTCAATACAACTCGGATTCACTCTGTAATACTTTACACTTTTGTTCCATTACATGAACTCAAGTAAAAAATTTAAACTGGAAGTGCGTAAACGAAATGGGTTTTCTAAGAAGTTCATTACTTGAATCTTTATACAGATCGATGGTAGATGGATATGGAGGTTTAATTGGGTTTTTTGTTTATATGTGTGTGTGAGTGAGAGTTTTTTGTTTGGTTGAAAGCTTTGAGCCTTGAAGTTGGTGTAACTATCTTTGAAGAACAATCAAGAACATGAAAGTTCTTTAGGTATGGTGTTTGATCTGAAAATTATTGATGACGATTGTTTGGTGTTTATCAAAGTGATATATGAGCTCCTAACTGAATTTATGGTTCGATGGATTCTGGGTTCTCGGAACAAATCAAAACGGTCAAAGCATTTAATAAAAAAAAAACTTAAATTTGTGCTTTTGTTGAAAAAAAACATGTGAATAACAATAAATTTTAGTGGAAACTGGACATTTGATCTAAAAAGATGAGGGTGGAATGAAGAATGAGTGTTTGTTGAATTCCAGATACGAAAGTCTGTTGATGGACTTAGTTCATATTCGGGGGGGGGGGGGGGGAGGGGGGGGGGAGGAGAGAGAGAGAGAGAGAGAGAGGGTATTTTCTTTTTCTTTTATTTTTAATTCTTTTTAATTGTTGTAATAAAAGAAAATTAAAATATGAAATAATAAGGGGCAAAATCGTCTTTAAAAAAGTTCAAACAAAATCGGACCAAACTCGCAACAAAATGAAAAGTTTTGACCTTTGGTGCTAATCCAAACTTTTTTGGACCAAAATGATAATTTTCAGCTAACCACATAGACCATTTGTGCAGTTTAGTCGCCCACAAAACATTTAGCCCAAAAGATGATTTGATCCAAAAATACATAAATGGAAAATAAATAAAAGTTGAGGGGCATATATGAAAGTTTGTCGTGTTGATCAAGTCAAAATAGATGGGAATAATCTGAACAAGGTATGAGACTCATATATTATATGAATTTATTTAAAAGAAAAAAAACTAAATATAAAATTCTAAATATTTAAAAGGTTTGAATTTATAAGAAAAATAAAAAAAAAATATTGAATTATAAAAATTAAAGTGCTTTTTTTTCTCTAAATTTAAACAAATAACTTAGATAAATAAATAAAGGAAATTAACGAAGCTTTAATTTAGTAATTTTGAAATTAAAAAGGAAAGTTCATTGAGGAAATTAATATATATTTATTATTGCATTTAAATACTATGTGGAATTAATAAAATAGAAAACTATAAAATGACATCCTCCATAATAAATAAAAACTTTTTGTCACATGTCCTCTTCTCCTTCATTTGAACACATGTCATTTTCTAGAATTTTTGAATTTTCTATTTTTCATTTGTCATTTTATTGTATTTTTCATTTTATTAAATTAAAATTCCACATTAGGTAATATATATGTAAGGTATTTATTAGAAATGGTTTATATATGTAATATATTCAATACATTAAAACCTCATTAATTTTAATAATTCAAAAGTTTTCTTATTTTTCTTTTAAATTTAAACTTTTTAAATTGTTAAAATTTCATATTTAATTTTTTTAAATAAATTCATGTAATACATGGCTCTCACATCTAGTGTTGAATAAAAATTAATTAAAAATAACCACAAAATTACATTTGACAAATTAAATGAGAGTGTGAAACCACAAAATTTGAATTTTGATAAGTGGAAAAAAAAATCTAATTTCATTTATTATTTATTAGAGTAGATGTTTATACTGGACCTGGAAAGGAGAAAGATATCAATTCTTGTGTACGTGAAATTGTGGGTGCTTGTGCGATTCGATAAGAGACAAGAGACATTACCATAGGGAGAAAGAGAAAGAAAAAGGTCGATGAGGGATGGGGTTAAGAGAAAAAGAATGCGGAAGGAGTACAGCAGCCATGGCAGCTCTGCCACTGTTGGCGGCAGTGGTGATCCACGGAGGTGACTCATAGACCTAGTTTGAGATGGTCAATCTCCAGAAGACAATGAGGAAGGAAAAGGAGACTTGGGGCAATTTTCTCTGCATTAATTGAATGTAAATTGTTGTTGAGAATCAATAACGTTCTCAACAAAATGTATTACCAAACCTTCATACCAAACAATTGCAACTAATGTTCCTATCATGCATTTTATTTACTGCAACAATTAAGGGAAACGTGGCCTACTTCTAATGCATGCATAACAAATGGAAAAGAGAGTGCTCTGGATTCAGTCCATCCGTCCCCGAATTTAGCTCCAACCTTTGACTATCCGTAGGTTTCTTTGGACCCCAAGGATTGAGCTTTCAAATGCATATCAAAATTAGATTTCTGTGTAGCCTATTGTGTAATGCTCTTAAGAACATAAAAGAAGCAAGCAAATGTGGTTACGAGTAGGCATTGTTTAGTCAAGTTTGTCATACGATAGGGCTATTGTGTAGATGGTTAAAAAAGATGATGAATAATTACTACTGGAAATAAGTTTATACAAATATGGAAGAAAGCAATGAAATTTGCTACATTTATGTAAGCTAAAGAATATTTGGAAAATGTTTAGAAAGTTTATAACCTATAAATAATCAATTGAAATGCCAAGTTAGTTCAATTTGACAGCTTTGACTTTTTAGAGGAGTCAAATATCAAGAATAAAAGTGGGATTACTTGGCGTACATTCAATATATGTTGAAATTGAGTTTGGACTCAAGAAATACCTTTGGTAATGAGTTAGAAACATAAAAGAAGCAAACAGTTTGAACTCTTGAGTTTGGTAAAAGTAATTTAGTAAAAGTGGACAACGTTGATTTTTGGTAAAGTCATACTCTACACAAGAATGAGAATTTCAAGTCTATGATTAGGAAGCTAGTTAAAGTTTGCTATTGGGACATGTATATGGTATTACTTGATTATGCTAAGTTTAAGATGCAAGGGTTTGGTTAGCTATCTTGTAATGAATCACTTAGTTGTAAAAATATTGTAAAAAAAAGTCAGATTGTAAGCAAAGAAAACACTAATTTTAAGATGAATTTGTAAAAAAAAATGAAAATTTAGTCCAAATGTAATAAAATTTTAAACTTGAGTCGAATTTCTAAAATTCCAAAATGACATAGCATGTAAAAACCTGAAAAAAAAAAAAACAATAACAGTTTGTTCAATTTTATGTAAACTATTGTTAGTATGTTAACCCTTGTCAATATGGCCTTCGCAAATGCAATGAATTGTTTCTTCAATTCCATTAAGGGAGCAACGTACGCACTATCTTCTTAGAGAATGTTTTTAACAATATTCTCAAATAAAAATGACGGAATATTTATAATGAATTTAATTTGCTTCCAAATCAACCTAGGAATGGAAATAAAATCATAAACATAACTTTCTATTGCAAAAGCCAATTAGGTAGAGATTGCTTGACATTTGCAACAAAATATATTCCCATTTTATTCATTCCTTTTTAATGAGCTCAATTTACGTTTCCATCTTCACCTGCAAAACTTCTACCTTTGCAACGTGGATATCCAATTCCTCCTACTTATATTATATGTATGTATATGTCTGTCTCTTTTTCTTTCATTTGAGGTTATTTTATATATTTGTATATATATGTTTTGTGTGGATAACATACCAAGATACGTTCTTAGTTGGAAACCGAATAACACATACTTTATATAGCCACCTGCCAACCAAGTGTTTGATTAAAAACTTAGAAGAAAAGAGTTTTGATATCAGACCCTATATTTTATGTTTTTTCCAGATTAAACTTCAACTTTATTTTTTTTCCTAAAAATACCTTGCATTTTTTTTTCTTTTCAATTTGGCCATTTTCACAGATTTACCGATAATCTTCCGGGTTTAGACAATTTTTTACAGAAAAACTCAACTATTAGTGTATATGTATTATTATGTGTAGCCCATTTGTATTAGTTTAGCCCATGTAGTTGCTGTAGCCCAATACTTGTATTTGTATATATTCTTTTGAGTAATGAAAATCACGTCAAGGGGGAAATACCAATCTGTCATGGTATCAGAGCCTAGTTCCCAGAAAACCTACTTTCCTTCTTCTCCATCTTCCTCTCGATCTTACTGTTGTCGGGCCTAAACCTAGCCGCCGACCAACGCACCCTCCATCTTCTTCTCCATCTTCTTCTCAATCTCAACAATGGTTGGTGAAACCTCCAATCCCAAAAATCAGAAACCCTATGGTGCTCTCAATATCAAGACTTATGTTCCTATAATTCTTGATCTCAATGAACTCAATTATGATGCATGGCGGGAATTATTTGAAACCCATTGTCGTGGCTTTGGTGTTCGTGATTTTCTCACAGGTGATTCCAAACCCACTTCTGACAAAGATGAAGAATGGTTCACTCTTGATTCTGTGGTTAAAACGTGGCTCTATGGCACCCTCACACAATCCCTTCTCAACATGATTCTCACAAAGAACTCCACATCCCACACGGTTTGGCTAAGTCTTGAAAATCTCTTCCGGGATAACAAGGACGCCAGAGCAATTGAACTTGACAGTGAACTAAGAAGCATGACACTAGGCGATCTTTCCATTGCTCAATATTGCCAACGAATGAAGTCCATATCAGATCTCTTGGCGAATATTGACAACCCTATACCCGAGAAAACACTCGTTGCTCATCTTCTCAATGGCCTCTCTCCTCAATATGAACACATTGCCACCCTCCTACGCCACCGAGATCCTCTACCCACTTTTCTTCAAGCTCGCTCAAAACTTTTGGTTGAAGAACAAAGGTTCAAGAATTCTCGCCCTCCTCAAGCATCCCACTCGGACCACCCATCATCCCCATCTGTTCTACTTGCTGGTAACAACAACCACCTAGCAGCCTCGGTCCTCAACAGCCCCGTCGCTTCTCTGCCACAACTCCACCAACTACTCAACAACCAAGCATCCTTGGCCCTCCACCATCACCCTCTTCTGCTGCTACTGCACCTGGACATGCCGCTGCCCACGCTCTCCATACCTCGATCTCTCCTACCCTTCAACCTCCGTGGCAATGGTTCCCTCCAATGGCACAAGATCAACCGACTGATTTAACTCAAGCTTTCAACTCCATGTCGCTGAATGATGGAACAGACGCAAACTGGTACATGGATACGGGAGCAACTTCACACCTCGCCTCTGATACATGTAGTCTCTCGTCTATTACAAATAATTGCAATATAAATTCCGTTTTTGTTGGCAATGGACAATCTATTCCTGTTACTCACTCTGGCCAGTCTAAATTACACACTCCTCATAGACCCTTACATCTTCATAACATCCTTGTCACACCCAATATTATCAAAAACTTAATCTCTGTGCGTCGTTTTACGTCTGATAATAAAGTTTCTATTGAATTTGACCCATTTGGATTTTCTGTGAAGGATTTGGCAACCCATCAGGTCCTGCTTAGGTGTGACAGTTCTGGCGATTTATATCCTGTTCCTTCGTCTCTCCAGTCTTCCGTTGCCCTCGTCGCCGACAGCTCATCTTTATGGCATCAACGCCTTGGCCACCAGGGCGCTAGTGTTTTCAATAAATTGGTTTCCAGTCATTTTATTTCATGTAATAAGACTTCGTCTCATATCAAGCTTGGAAAACACATTAGATTACCTTTTGTTAAATCAAACTCGAATGTTTCTGCTTGTTTTGACATTATACATTCTGATTTGTGGGAATCTCCGATTCCAAGCACCAGCGACATAAAGTACTATATTATTTTTCTTGATCATTTCTCCCATTATTTATGGGCTTACCCGTTACGATATAAATCTGATGTTTTTGGTAAATTTTTACACTTTCGTGCCTGCATTCAAAATCAATTTCAAACTGAAATCAAACATTTTCAATGTGATCACGGGGGTGAATTTGATAACAAACACTTTCACAATTTTTTTGATCAGCATGGGAACTCCTTTCGTTTCTCATGCCCTCGCACTTCCCAATAAAATGGAAAGTCGGAACGTATGATTCGAACTATAAACAACATAATTCGTACCTTATTATTCCAAGCTCATCTTCCACCCACGTTTTGGGTTGAAGGGCTCCACATGGCCACCCACCTTCTCAACATCACACCCTCATCCTCCATAAATAATGACATTCCTTTCACCAAATTATACCAAAAACCTCCGCAATTCTCTCATCTTCGTGTCTTTGGTTGTCTTTGTTATCCACATATTTGATGGGTTTTAGGTAAAACAAATAAACTAGAAAACAATTCCTAAGTTCACATGCAACCTACTTTGGATCTATGTTTTAACTATTGAACATATAACTTTGAATTGCAAAACAAGAACCCTAGAGGAGAGAGGCTAATTTCAAAATTAACAAACTAGGGTTTAGGAGTTACATACCTTTCAATTGTTATAGCAAACAATTGAAAATCCTCTTGATCTTGATCTTGATCTTCTTGGAAGCTTAGCACCACAAATGTAATGCCTCTAATGGAATCACACCCAAGAACTAGCAAGAAGGAAACTTGGAGGAGAGAGGATGGAGAGAGTATGCAATTTCGGCCTTAGGGTTTCTTCCAAAGAAATCAGTACCCAAAATGTGAGCCAGGAGGCTCCTTAAATAGTTGAGGGAACTAGGGTTTAGGGAAAACCCTAGTTATCCTTTGCTTAGGGCCTAAGCAAGACCCAAGGCCTTATCTTGGACCCCTTGGACGAATTCTCTAGGGTTTCCCCTAGGGTTTTCGTCCACCCCCTTCCAAGGGAGTTCTGGATCCTTCCATTCAACTATCAGTTAATTGCAAACTAGTCCCTGCACTTTATAATTAATTCTTTTAACCCCAAAATCAATTCTGGTTAATTTCTGGCTAACATTTAATTAAACATAATGATTTCTAATTAATATATTAATCCATTAACATATTAATAAATCATTTATATATATATTAATTTATTAATCTTATAAATTAATATCTCTCCTTTCATAATTTCCTTGTCCAGTTGCTAGGTTGAGGGCAACCCAAAAGGACTGTGCTGCTATCAATTCAAGTACATACCAATTATAGTTATGGGCTTAGACACCTAATCCAACAGTCTCCCACTTGGATAAGTCTGTAACTATAATTGCTAGTATGCCTTCTAAATTTGACCAGCAAATTGTAGCTTCCAAAAAGCTGCTGCCGAACTCTGACCCAGTCAGTTATGTGTCCTAAGATAAGTGATCATATAACCCTTCGTTCTGCTTGATATCCCCAGACAAAAGACATGGAATGTAATCAATCTCTTTGTCCAGAATCTATGTTTCCCGATTCCTGATTTGTGATGATGAAGGACTTCTAATCGAACACATCAATTCAGTCCTGGCTGGGCCCAGCACATAAGTCAACACCAAATCATCGAGGGGCCCACATATATCGCTTTTCCTGTTAGGGCAAAAGGAACGAATAAACGTTGACTCATATGCTTGTATCTTTTACTCATCAAATTATGCATGACAATACGTTTTATAACACCAAGTTACTGATGCGTTTTCGTATCACCAATGCACAACCGACTTGTAAATTACAACTCATATATCTTCGTTTCAAGATTATAAGATATTATCGTCTCAGTATTACTCGTGATGAATTCCATGAAGTAATACTCTGAGCGAGGGTTTATCCAATACTCAAATCTCAATTTCTGAGTACTCATGAACGTTGCAGCAATTCTATTGCCATGTCTATCCTTAGACAATCTGCAATCCAATTCATGACAATCTTAATTCACTACTTGCTTCCAAGAGTACGAGCGACTGTGGAGTTTGAATAATCTCATTATTCAGGAAGTAAAACATGCAAAAATGAAACACAATAATAAACAATTGACAAAAGGTAGTAGCCAAACTTATAAATAATACTTTATTATTTAATCACCAAAAGTCAATTACATTTACTTTGTTACAAGTTTCAAAAACTAATCTAACTACTAAAACTAATATCATCTTTCAGTCCTATGCTCCGAGCATGCTGAATATGCTTAGCCCTACTCAGACCCTTTGTGAGAGGATCTGCTGGGTTATCTTCAGATGACACCCTCTTTACTATAAGATGGCCTTCTTCTACTCTATGTCTGATGAAATGGTACTTTCTGTCGATATGTCTGGTCTTACCATGATCTCTCGGTTCCTTTGTCAAGGCAACCGCTCCTTCATTATCGCAGAACAGTTCCATAGGCTCCTGGATGGTTGGAACAACTCCGAGATCCCCGATGAAGTTCCTCAACCAAGCTGCTTCTTTCGACGCTTCACTTGCTGCTATGTACTCTGATTCACAAGTAGAATCAGCCACCGTATTTTGCTTGGAACTCTTCCAAGTAACTGCTCCTCCATTCAGTAAAAACACCCAGCCCGACTGAGAACGGAAGTTATCTCTATCCGTCTGAAAGCTGGCATCACTGTAACCATCTACTCTCAAAGTATCACTGCCACCAAGCACAAGGACCCAGTCCTTTGTCCTTCGTAAATACTTGAGTATATTCTTAACTGCTATCCAATGAGCTCTACCTGGGTTTCCCTGATAGCGACTGACCATGCTCAAAGCAAATGCCACATCAGGGCGAGTACATGTCATAGCGTACATGATCGATCCGACAGCGGAAGCATAAGGTACACGACTCATGTCATCTATTTCAACATCTGTACTCGGGCATTGAGTCTTACTCAATTTGGTATTGCTCTGGATAGGTAGCTCTCCCTTCTTGGAATTTTCCATACTAAACCTCTTTAGTACCTTATCCAAGTATGTGCTCTGACTAAGTCCAATTAGTCTCTTCTTTCTATCTCTCAATATTCTAATCCCAAGAATATAGGCAGCTTCTCCAAGGTCTTTCATGGCAAAACACTTTCCAAGCCAAGACTTAACTTCTTTCAAGGTTGGAATGTCGTTACCAATGAGTAATATGTCATCGACATACAACACCAGAAAAGTTACTATACTCCCACTAGCCTTGATATACACACAGAACTCATCTTCACTTCTAGAGAAACCAAACTCTTTGACTTTCTCATGGAAGCAAAGATTCCAACTGCGAGATGCTTGTTTCAATCCATAAATGGATTTCTCAAGCTTTCACACTCTATTGGGGAACTTTGCATCAACAAAACCCTCTGGCTGACTCATGTAAACATCTTCAGCCAACTTCCCATTAAGGAAAGCAGTTTTGACATCCATCTGCCAGATTTCATAATCATGAAAGGCAGCTATGGCGAGCAATATCCTAATAGATTTAATCTTAGCCACTGGCGAGAAGGTCTCATCATAGTCAACCCCTGGGGTTTGAGTGAAACCTTTTGCAACCAGTCGATCCTTGAATGTGTGCACATTTCCATCCATGTCTGTCTTCTTCTTGAAGATCCATTTGCACCCAACTGTCTTACGACCTGGTGCACTATCAACCAAATTCCAAACTTGGTTGTCATACATGGACTTAATCTCGCTGTCCATTGCCTCTTTCCACTTGGAAGCCTCTGGGCCTGCCATTGCTTCCTTATAAGTGACTGGTTCATCTAAGTTTACCAGTGTTCTGTCACTTATGAATGTGTCACCATCTGAAGTAATATGAAAACCATACAACTCAGGTGGCACACTCACCCTAGTGGATCTTCTAAGAGGTAATGAGTTATCGATTGGTTCAACAGGAACTGTTTCCTCTGGTTGAGTGCTAGTGTCATCTAAGGTTCCTTCATTGGCTGAATCTTGAATTTCTTCAAGGTCAATAGTGCTCCCACTGTCCTCTTTGAATATGAGCTCTCTTTCAAGAAAGACTCCTCTTCGTGCTACAAAGACCACGTTCTCACTAGGCCTGTAGAACAAATATCCAAAAGACTGCTTTGGGTAACCAATGAAAACACATTTCTCACTTCTAGCTGCTAGCTTGTCGTGAGTCTCTCGTCTTACGAAAGCTTCACAACCCCAGACTTTAATATGTGCTAACGAGGGAACTTTCCATGTCCACATTTCGTGAGGTGTTTTGGCAACCTTCTTTGTAGGGACAAGATTGAGGATGTGGGCGGCTGTCTCTAAGGCATACCCCCAGAAGTGAATGGGAAGCGAAGCCCGACTCATCATAGAACGAACCATGTCTAACAAGGTTCGATTACGCCTCTCAGCTACACCATTTAACTGTGGTGTCCTAGGAGGAGTCAATTGTGAGACTATCCCACATTCTTTCAGATAGTCGTTAAACTCGATACTAAGATACTCCCCGCCTCTATCGGATCTAAGTATCTTTATCTTTCTGCCCAATTGATTTTCGACTTCATGCTTAAACTCTTTGAACTTTTCAAAAGTTTCTGACTTATGCTTGATCAAGTAGATATATCCATATCTGCTATAATCGTCAGTGAAAGTCACATAGAATCGATTATCATCTCTTGTAGTTGATCTGAAGGGCCCACACACATCCGTGTGTATGAGATACAACAGACCTTCACCTCTTACACAAGACCCTGTGAATGGTGATTTTGTCATCTTTCCCAAAAGACAAGATTCACACATATCATCTGACTTTAGGTCAAATGATTCCAACACTCCATCCTTTTGGAGTTGGGCTATGCGTTTCTTGTTAATGTGTCCAAGACGACAATGCCACAAGCATGCCTTGTCTACACTATTAGACAAGTCAATATTAAGTACACTATTTCCTAGGCTATCAATACAAGTCACTGTTTCATACACACCATTACAAGGCAAAGCTTCAAACATAAAAACACCATTCTTATAAACAGAAATTGAACCATTCAAATCATTAAAAGAATATGTAAAACCTTGTCTGAACAATGCATGAAATGAAATAATGTTTCTCGTCATCTCAGACGAATAGCAACAATTTATTAAATCTAATCTAACATCATTACTAAGCAGAAGCTGATAAACTCCGATCTTGGTTACTGGTGAAGACTTTCTGTTTCCCATGATCAGGTTTATCCTTCCTCGCTCTATCTCCTCACTTTCCTTTAGACCCTGCAAATCAGAACAGATATGAAAACCACATCCTGTGTCAAGGACCCATGAACGAGAAGATAATGAGTTATTAGCAGAAATAGTGTAAATACCTGCCGAAGATGGCTTCACTTTGCCATCCTTGATATCTTGCAGATATTGTGGGCAAGATCTCTTCCAATGCCCCTTTTGGTTGCAGTAAAAGCAAACTGCCTCTTTTGGATCAGAAACATGGGGAGTGGAACCATTGGGCTTAGCCTTTGGGCCATTACTAGACGACCCGGCTTGAGCCTTGCTCTTCCAGTTTTGTTTGGGAGGACCTTTCCTCTTTTTCCCCTTTCCCTGTCCAATAGCCAAAACAGGGGCACTCGTAGGTGTGGAGGGTATACTTTTACCCTTCATCCCGGCCTCAGCTGTCTGCAACAAGTTGTGCAATTGGGCCAAGGTCTGCTCATTATTGTTCAAATGGTAAGTTAGAATAAACTGACCATAACATTCAGGAAGTGAGTTCAAGACCATGTCAATGGCCAATTCCTCATCAAAGTGAATATTGAGCTTGACCAAACGCTCTATGTAGCGTTGCATTCTTTGCACATGTGACACAACCGACTCCCCATCTTTCATCTTGCAAGCCATGAGTGACTTGACTACTTCGAACTTTTCTTGACGAGCTCGCTTATGGTACTTTTCCATAAGGTCCTTGTTCATCTCGAAAGGCCAGTAGTCCTCATAGTACCTCTGCAGTTATGGGGACATAGTTGCCACCATGATGCATGCCACTTTGGTAGCATCATCGTAATGTTTCTTGTAGGCAGCAAGATCTTCAGGAGTAGCTTCATTCTCATCAAGCTCTTTGAGCTCCTTTTCAAGAACATATTCTTTGTTCTCGAAACAAAGAGCCATCTTGATGTTGCGCATCCAATCGTTATAGTTTGAGCCATCCATAACGACTTTGGAGCATATATTGAGCAAAGAGAAGTTTTGGTTGGAGGAGGACGAAGCAGAAGTGTTTCCAGGAGTAGACATCTGAAAAGAAAGAAAGTTTTAGTTAGATTTCAAGATACCTTAATAGAATAACCCAAAGATATAATATCAAGGTTAGGATCCAACTATGAAGATTCACAACTTAGAAATGGGATGCCGAGATCCAAGTGCAAATTTCATAAAGGTAGGTGAATGACGATTCACCAATTCCACCATTAGACGAAACAAACGAAGTGAAATTCCTAATTCTTTTGAGATACATTGAAACTATTCAATGGCATGTTTTAATCTCAGATTATGCTCTTCTATTTGTGACTGGGATGCCGAGGATCACAAACAAGATGTGAATAACCATGCAAATGTGCTTGGTAACCTCATTGTCTTTATCATTAACTATTGATGTGCTGGTAAACCACACAAGCTCCATCAAAATGACAATTATGAGATACCCATTACTACTCTTTATTAGTGCCTTTTAGTGTGCTGGTTAACCACACACGCTCCACTAACGACCAATAAAGCATAATGTGCAATTTCATGGATTATCATACTTTTCACATTTTTCCTAAAGTAACTAGAGTTGGGATTTTGAAAATAATGTTCTAGTACTTTCTTTAATATCATTATACTTTTAATGAGAAGTAGTTGTCCTATCAAATTCGTTCTGCTAACGACCCTCCACTAATCAAGGAAGCGGTGGGTGAGAGTGGACACCCATTCAACTACCATTTTATAGGCAGTTTCCTTATACCCCCCTTATAGATTAGCTTCGTGAATGAGGCATACTAGCGATTTGACTGACCATATTCTTATACATATATAATATTAAACTTTTAATTATAATATATATATATATAAGGTGTGTTTTAAAACATTTTAAAACTTCAAGGGTTTATAAATTTCGAAATTTAAGCTATTAAATTTAAATTTAAATAAACCAATTAACTAGATTTAATATTTATCTTTTAATTAACTATTAATCAAATTATTAAATCTTGTAAGGATTATCTAATTAAATTAATCCATTAATTTAATCCTAATCCTTATCCCTCTAAATTTCGAAAATATAGGGTAAGGATAATTATCCAATTAATCTAATTAAGTAACAATTATCCAAAACAAGAAACCCTAGTTATCCTCTAGCATATTTCGAAATTCACAAGGGAGTAGGCTAGGGTTTTCAAAACCCTAACCCTAATTTCGATTAGGGTTCTTTGGAGGCTAGGGTTTTCGAAAACCCTTCAATCCAAAACCCTAATTGCAAAAATTTGGCCTTTAGGGTTTAATGGCTATAAACCCTAATTTGCAATTCAACTATTATAGCAATTCAATTTAAAACAAACAATGGCTCTGATACCACTGATGGGTTTTAGGTAAAACAAATAAACTAGAAAACAATTCCTAAGTTCACATGCAACCTACTTTGGATCTATGTTTTAACTATTGAACATATAACTTTGAATTGCAAAACAAGAACCCTAGAGGAGAGAGGCTAATTTCAAAATTAACAAACTAGGGTTTAGGAGTTACATACCTTTCAATTGTTATAGCAAACAATTGATAATCCTCTTGATCTTGATCTTGATCTTCTTGGAAGCTTAGCATCACAAATGTAATGCCTCTAATGGAATCACACCCAAGAACTAGCAAGAAGGAAACTTGGAGGAGAGAGGATGGAGAGAGTATGCAATTTTGGCCTTAGGGTTTCTTCCAAAGAAATCAGTACCCAAAATGTGAGCCAGGAGGCTCCTTAAATAGTTGAGGGAACTAGGGTTTAGGGAAAACCCTAGTTATCCTTTGCTTAGGGCCTAAGCAAGACCCAAGGCCTTATCTTGGACCCCTTGGACGAATTCTCTAGGGTTTCCCCTAGGGTTTTCGTCCACCCCCTTCCAAGGGAGTTCTGGATCCTTCCATTCAACTATCAGTTAATTGCAAACTAGTCCCTGCACTTTATAATTAATTCTTTTAACCCCAAAATCAATTCTGATTAATTTCTGGCTAACAATTAATTAAACATAATGATTTCTAATTAATATATTAATCCATTAACATATTAATAAATCATTTATATATATATTAGTTTATTAATCTTATAAATTAATATCTCTCCTTTCATAATTTCCTTGTCCAGTTGCTAGGTTGAGGGCAACCCAAAAGGATTGTGCTGCTATCAATTCAAGTACATACCAATTATAGTTATGGGCTTAGAGACCTAATCCAACAATATTCACAAACTTGCTCCAAGATCCACCCCTTGCATCTTCCTTGGTTACCCTTCAAATCACCGTGGGTATAGATGTTTTGACCTTACTACTCGAAATTGTAACGACCCAAAAATCAGGGGTAAAAATTTCATTTTTAATATAACCTAAAAATAGATATCATTTATTCCAAACATTTCAAATCATCATTAAGTAAAACATTTATCAGAGTTCATCCCAAAATCATTCATTGCGAAAATCATAGGTGTGTGCACTGCGATCAATCCGAGCCCTTCCTTTCCAAAACGATGATACCTGAAACAATAAACAAAAACCTGTAAGCACGAAGCTTAGTGAGTTTCCCAGAGCATACCATACACACAATCCACATAACACATATCCTGTTAGCTATAAAAGCTACCTGTATCACATAAGCCATGCATACATAAAACCTAGGAAAGCCATGGGCTACCCCACATGGTCTTACTTCCAATGCCATGGGCTACCCCACATGGTCTTTACCTAGGACTGCCATGGGCTACCCCACATGGTCTTACATCCAATGTCATGGGCTACCCCCACATGGTCCTTACCTAGGACTGCCATGGGCTACCCCACATGGTCTTACATCCAATGCCACGGGCTCCCCCCGGGGTCTTCCATGCAAGTATCACAAAGACAACTAGCATAAAACATATCATATAATCACTAGCATACCACTTAGCATAAAGCTAACTACCATACCACATATCTCTACTACAGCTAGTGTACCACATAACATAGAATGGGTCGGCCTTGGTGCCTTAGACCCATTGGTATGATGAGAAGACTCACCTCGAATGCAGAAGCTTCCTGAAGAATTCCTTAGCTGCTGCCCCGCCAGCCTCCCGAGCTGCCACTACCAATCAATATACCCAATATTCTCCTTAGTCAATAATCCTGACCCAAATGGCCCACGAAGGCGCACAACAACCTAGTCCAAGAATTGGCCCAATCCTAGGCCCATAAATGTGAAGTCCATTTCTATATTGGGCCACAAGGCCCAATAGGCCCAACTATTCCATTATTGGCCCAAAGATGCATTTAGGCCCAACTATCAACAAATCCAGCCCTAAAACCATTAGGGCCCAAAGGTCTGAAGTCCTCAAAGGCCCAAGTCCTCCTGAGAGCGTACGCCCAGCGTACCTCTTCTGTACGCTTAGCGTACTGAGCAAATGGACTGTACGCGCAGCGTACTACATAGTACGCCCAGCGTACAAGCAGCTCATGCACAACATCCATTAAGTGCTTAATACTTGATCCAATAAGTCCAAATCACAGATCTGAGCTATACTTAACATCTAAACCCATAAAGTCACTGACTTGGTGACTTTGCATGCCCCAGACAACCCAAACTCCAAAAATGGCATTATACTTCCATAAAAGTGACCCTAACTCAAGCATGAACCCATTAAGACCATCAAGATGGCAACTTTCTGCCTTAGGGACTCAAATAGCATCAAGGGTGGCAACCCCAAGCCCAAAAACGGATTTGGAACCATAAAGCCCCATTCTTGGGACCAAAAAGATCCAAAAACTCAACATAATAGATCTAAGAATTCAATGGTCAAGTTCAGAGCTTTATACCTTCATTAAGCTGAGCATGAGTCCTAAAAGCCAGATCCATAAGCTCCTCCTTGATTCCCATCCTTGCATCAAACTCCAACTTCTTGGAAATGGGTTAAACACCCCAAAAATGGACTCCATAAGCTCAAAATGCCACCATGGATGATATATGTAGATTTCTAATGTTTAGAGGGGTGGAGGCTGAAGATGTTAGGGTTTGGTTATGAGATAAGGGGTTTAAATAGGGTCCAAGACCCTAAAATATGGTTCTGATCTGACGGGATTACGCCCAGCGTAATTATGGTACGCCCAGCGTACTCCAGAGAACCTTCGCGACCACTCCCGGTCATTACGCCCAGCGTAACCCAAGGTACGCCCAACGTACTCCCTTTTTCCCTAGTACGCCCAGCGTACTCCTTGTGTACGCCCAGCGTACTCGGCTAAGCCTGAAACTACTAAACTTCCGAAAGCCATAACTTCTTCGTTATAAATCCGTTTTCAATGATCCTTATATTCACGGAAAGGTAACGAGAAGCTCTACACATCTATCAAATCATATATCACTTTAGACCTTCCGAACAAAAATCCATTATCCACAAAAGCCCGAACTGACACATCACCGAAATACCCCTAAGCTTCAAAACACAACCCGAACACCCGAAACACTTCTAATACATCACCCGCACCCAAATGGACCTAGATCTTACCTTATCTAGAGCCATACTCCTTATGAAGACCAACCTTCGGCCCACAGCCTCAGACTAGAAGTCAATTCGGAACAGAGCGTTACAGAAATATTATTATATCTCGCCATGTGGTCTTCAAGGAAACAGTCTTTCCTTTTAAATCCTTTTCTCCAAATCATCCACCCTCATACTCTTTCCTTGATACATCTCCTTCTGACATTCCTCCTTCGTATCGTGACATTTTTTTTTCCAACACTTCTCAACCCGACTCCACCACTCCTCCTTTCGGTTCCCCTACAACCGAAAACCCTAGCCCAATGCCCTCGGATACCACACTCGACACCACTCCTCTTAATCACGGGTCTCCCACAACTGAGGACCCCATACCTACTCCCTCCCCTCATCCCATGGTCACTCGCTCTCGTGTTGGCATTTCTAAACCCATCCAACGCCTAAATCTACACACCACTACCGAATCTCCCATGCCTAAATCTCACCTCCAAGCCCTTCAAGACCCTAATTGGTCCATTGCCATGCAAGATGAATTTCGTGCTCTTATTGATAATAAGACGTGGACTCTTGTTCCGAGGCCCCAAGGAGCCAATATTGTTCGCTCTATGTGGTTATACAGGAAGAAACATAAGGCGGATGGCTCCCTTGAACGCTATAAAGCGAGATTGGTAGCGAATGGAAAAAGTCAACAACCCGGGATTGATTGTGAGGAGACCTTTAGCCCGGTAGTTAAACCGGCTTCCATTCGGACTGTTTTGAGCATTGCTGTCTCTCGACAATGGCCTATCCACCAGCTCGATGTCAAAAATGCATTTTTACACGGCCATCTCCATGAGACTGTCTACATGCACCAGCCACCAGGATTTCGAGACTCTACTCATCCTGACTATGTGTGCCACCTTCAGAAGTCTCTTTATGGTTTGAAACAAGCACCTCGTGCATGGTTTCAACGCTTTGCTTCTTACATCACCAACATCGGCTTCACACACAGCCGTTGTGACTCTTCTCTGTTTATTTTTTGCAGGGGCACTGAAGTAGCATATTTGCTACTATATGTGGATGACATTCTCCTCACAGCTTCCACCACGGATCTCATGCAGCGCATCATTTCTCTTCTAGCATCTGAGTTTGCCATGAAGGATCTAGGAGACTTGTCATATTTTTTGGGTATTGCAGCCACTCTTGACAACAAGGGTATATTCCTCTCTCAACGCACATATGCGATGGAACTTCTTGAGAGAGCCAACATGTCTAACTGCAACCCTTCTCGCACACCCGCCGATACTCAGTCCAAACTGGATCCTTCAGGCCCTCCAGTTTCGGACCCTTCTTTATATCGCAGCTTGGCGGGTGGTCTTCAGTACCTCACATTCACCCGTCCGGACCTCTCTTATGTCGTGCAACAGATTTGCCTCTTCATGCACGACCCCAGGGAACCACACCTTCATGCATTAAAGCGTATTCTACATTATGTACGTGGTACCCTTGATTATGGACTCCAGCTACACCCATCCTCAACTACGGGCCTCATTGCGTACTCTGATGCAGACTGGGGAGGGTGCCCGTCCACTAGACGCTCCACTAGTGGCTCTGTGTCTTTCTTGGTGACAATCTTCTGTCATGGTCCTCAAAACGCCAACCGACCGTCTCTCGTTCGAGTGCAGAAGCTGAATACAGAGGTGTCGCCAATGCTGTAGCTGAAACCTGCTGGCTACACAATCTACTACGAGAACTTCAATCTCCGCTTGTCAAAGCAACCATTGTCTACTGTGACAACGTCAGTGTTGTGTACTTATCATCCAATCATGTTCAGCACAAGCGCACCAAACATATAGAGATAGATATCCATTTTGTTCGAGACAAGGTTGCTACATGTCAAATCTGTGTTCTACATGTCCCTTCATCTCTACAGTACGCCGACATCTTCACCAAGGGACTGCCATCATCTCTCTTCAGGGATTTCAGATCCAGTTTGAGCATTTTCCCTCGACCTCCTGCTCAAACTGCGGGGGTGTATTAGTGTATATGTATTATTATGTGTAGCCCATTTGTATTAGTTTAGCCCATCTAGTTGCTGTAGCCCAATACTTGTATTTGTATATATTCTTTTGAGTAATGAAAATCACGTCAAGGGGGAAATACCAATCTGTCATCAACTTTCTTTCCGAACAAAACCTCAGGATTTTTTTTTCTCAAAAAACGTTCACATTTGACAATTCTTTTTGGAAAAAAAACTGAGGGCTTTTCGGAAAAATCGTCTAAAACCGGAATATTACTGGTAAACCGCAAGGGCCAAATCGGAATAAATGGAAAAAAGTAAGGTCTTTATCAAGAAAAAAATTAATTTGAGGATTAATCGAGAAAACACCCAAAATATATGGTCTTTCATGACATCATCATGAGTGTATCATTAATACGATATTACTATATAGGTTTTTACTTGCATATATTCTGAAGCTAACATCACTTGTTTAAGAATAACATACCCTAATATTTAATTATGGAATTAAAGAAAGTTCACAAAGCTAAGTTGAATTTAAAGCGAAAGTAAATCTCTTTTGATTGTGAAAGTAGAATATTTTCCATGATAAGCAAGGAGGAGCTGATCATCAGGTGGCCTTCTATCATTCAAACTTTGGAAGATAGATTGTTCTATTTATTAGTTGTGAATGACTTGACTTTGGCATGTTTGTGTTATTATCTTAAATTTTATCTTTACTTCCCTTCTATTTCTTAACGGGGTGCAGAGATTTGGATGTTGAAATCATGTCCTTGACTAAAAAGTGAAAGTTGAAAGCACTAGCTAATAGTATGGTTTTTTACTTGATAAATTTAATATGTAAACGTTGGACCAAATTTTTTTTTTTTTTCATGTTTGTTATGACGACGTAAAGATTCAGGTTTCTAGTTGTATATATTTATTGTTTTACACTACAACTAGACATTTCTTTGACATAGCTGCAATGGAGCAAAATTTTCACTTTAGTCACAGCCATATGCCCCTCTGCAACCAAACCATGATAATGAAAACTCTGATGAAGAAGAAGAAGAGAAAGAAGAAGGTGAGGAGGATGATTTTGTGGCTGAAGAGAAGCATGTTGGACAGTGCAAAATGTGTAAGGAAGGGATCTACTCATTCCATATGAGTTACTACGAGTGTAAGGATTGTCATGATGACTACTCGTTGCACAAATTTTGTGCAGAAATGCCAAAAACCCTACAAAACCACCCATCACATCCCCATCCCGACCATAATCTTACCTTGTCTAAGGATTCCTTTTGGACATATGATCCAAAATTAATAGAATGGACATGCAGTGTCTGCAATCTTATGCAAAAGGAATTATTCAATTACATTTGTGACATTTGCGGAATCAATATGGACATAATTTGTGCTACTATTACTATGTCTCAACAAAAGATGGACCACCCAAGCCACCCTCACCAACTGCAACGTATGCCCAAGGAGTCGGTATCACGTTGCAGTGCTTGTGGTGAAAAACATCAAGGGACCTTCTACCAATGCACCATGTGTTTGTGGTACTCAATCCACTTAGATTGTGCTTTGTTGCCAGCAAAGTTACTTATCCAACAACCTACTGATGCCACTTTCACTCATTCTCATCCACTTACCCTTGCCTATTCCTTTCCTCAAGTTGATTATGCATCTAAGTACTATCCTAAATGCAGAGTTTGTAAGAAGCACTTCGATAGTTACTTATGGCTTTACAAATGCGATAAATGTCAATACTATGCCCATATTAATTGTGCGACTTCAAAGAGAGAGCCATTTATGTCAATCTTCTTACATCCAGGTTGTTTATTTATTCTTCTCTTTAATTTGTTTTACCACTGAAAGATTTCTCAATGTTGCATGGTTTATTACTTTTTAATATTGTTTGTTGTCATTTATCAGGTAGTGGCAAGACTTATAAAAATTTCAAAGACGATGATTATCCTAATCTTCTCCACTGTCCATTTCCGGATGAAAGTTACAACCTTCTCAGACACTACTATTTTATAAAAAATAAGAAAGAGTTTATTACTATGATTAAAGAAGAAGAGCATGGCGGCGAAATGCTCAACCATTTTAGTCATCAACACCCACTAATTCTTTTAGACACACAACAAGCATCACTCGGTAACAAATCAATTGTTCTTCACAACCCCATGAAGAAAATTCAAGTATTATGTGACGGATGTTTGAAACCAATTATGGAAATGCCATTTTACAAGTGTTCTGAAATAAATAGTTGTGGTTTTGTTCTTCATGAGTGGTGTGCCAGGCTACCTTCCAAGATACATGACCTCCCGGGCCATCCACAGCATGCACTTGTTCTCATGTCAAACAACCCTCATCAATTATTGCGTTTATTTTTCTGTCACATTTGCAGATTACCTGGTAATAGTTTCGCATATGGATGCACTGCATGTGAGTATTATGTAGATATAAATTGTGCATTCCTACCTAAAGAAATCATACATGGAGCTCACCCAGGCCATCTCCTCTCAAGAATTAATGCTTCTTCAGCTGATGTATCAAAAAAAATATGCAATTCATGTCGTTGTTACCTGGAAAATTGCAATATCGCTTTCCATTGCCCCTCTTGTGATTTCTACTTGGATACAGAGTGTGCTTTGTTGTTGCCTGGAATGATGAGGCACAAGTTCGATAAGCATCCTTTGAGCCCAAGATACAATCCAGTAGAGAACCACCCTGGCGACTACTTCTGTGAAATTTGTGAGGACCAATTTAACCCTAAAAAGTGGTTCTATCATTGTAGTTGTTGTGCCCAGTCTATGCATCCTGCTTGTGCTCCCTTAATCCTGGAGTGTGAGCGGCATGTATATGCCAAGTATGATAGAGGCGTCTTTTGTTATGTGAACGTCAAGTTTGGAGGGACGGTTGAGATCAAAAGACTTCACCCACATCGGCTATCCTTTCTTCAAGGGATTCAGTCCCATGGTCTGTGCAAAGTGTGCACCAAAGAATTACAGTACGATATGATCTTTAAGTGCTTGGAGTGCGAGTATTCAGTTCATTATGATTGTGCTTCTTCTATTGTCAATTGATCAAGTTAATTGCTTAATTGATGCTTGGTGTAACTAAACACTTGTACCTTTGTTATCTGTATCTTTAAATCATTCATTTAATTACTTTTCATTTATATATGTCTTTTATGAGTTGGTGTCGATCATTTGCTTTGGGAACAAGTTTATATTATTCTCATGTAAAAATCCTTAATTTCATTTGAAGGTTCAATTATTTAATAAAATACAGATCCTTCATATGCCAAAAAAATATTAGAATCTTGTCATGTACATAAGTGCATTAAAGGTGTTGTTTTCCTTATGGTGTCATGGTTTCTCATTGTCTAATAGTATTATGGGATGAACTTGGAAATTTTGGTATTTATCTTGCAACAAAAGATATGAAAAGTTGCAATACATAAAACTTTCAGTCCGACAATATGGTAAGGAATCATCTTCTATGTATTTTCCTGAAATTAATGAAAAAAAAAAACAAGAATGTCAAATTTTTCTCAAAACATCAAATACAATAAAATGTCAGGTCTGGGATTACAACACCAATTAACCTGCTTCAAATATTAACCATTAAGACTACTATTAAATATTAGTCTATCTATATAAAAAAACAAAAATGGAATCTTTTTGTGATAAAAAAAATAGCAATGGACTTTATAGACTGCATTATAACTTATACCCTGACACACAAGTCTCTGTTCTGCATCAACCTGATGAGAGCACAATAGACTGGTTGTTTGGTGTAATCTTGAATCTGCAAAAACATCAAATATAGAACACAATAATAAAATAAATAATGTGACAAAGAATTACCAAACAAAACAGAACTTAGTATTTCTTGTAAAAAATGAAAAAAAATATATAATGTGATTCTAGTAATGATGCATATGATTATAGGAGTCATATTACTAAACTAAAGCAAGTTTGTACTTAGTTATGTCTATATAAATGTAGTCATTTGCATGCAAAAAGGATATAATCTTTCCTTAGTTTTAAGTTTTGTGTAAAGAATAATTTAAATTGGGACAGAGGGTATATAATGTTTTTTTAAAAACATTGGTAACATGAACGAAGTTGGCATCTTCTATGTCAAATAGTATATCTATTGCTGCTTAAGCAGCACAAGAATGGCCACAGACTCAAATTGCACCAGAAAAGATGGTCAGACCAACAAAATGGGAATTGTATTAATTAAAAAAAGAAAATCAAAAACCCAATAACATTACCTGAGAAACCCATTGACCAAGAATAACTGCAGCTTCCCTAAGTATAATCCGCAATTTGGGATGAGCATTTGTGATTTTCAATGATACATATCATTGTCAAACCTGCAAAAAATTCACTCAAACAAAAGTATAATTCAACTTACAGAAAAAATAAAAAATAAATCTAGATATTAAGTAAAAAACACAACACTTTATGTAGATAACATATATATAAAGTCTAGGAGGGTAAAAAAAAGTCACACCGGTCCTTAAATGATCAACTGAAATGCCAAGTTAGTTCAATTTGACAGCTTTGACTTTTTAGAGGAGTCAAATATCAAGAATAAAAGTGGGATTACTTGGCGTACATTCAAAATATGTTGAAATTGAGTTTAGACTCAAGAAATACCTTTGGTAATGAGATATAAACATCAAAGAACCAAGCAATTTGAACTCTTGAGTTTGGCAAAAGTAATGTAGTAAAAGTGGATAACGTTGACTTTTTTAAAGTCATACTCTACACAAGAATGGGAATTTCAAGTCTATGATTAGGAATGTAGTTAAAGTTTGCTATTGGGACATGTATATGATATTACTTGATGATGCTAAGTTATCTTGTAATGAATCACTTAGTTGTAAAAAGATTGTAAACAAAAGTCTTGAAAAGTCAATTTGTAAGCAAAGATAGCACTAATTTTAAGACGAATTTGTAAAAAAAATGAAAATTTGGTCCAAATGTAATAAAATTTAAAACATGAGTCGAATTTCTAAAATTCCAAAATGACATAGAATGTAAAAACGAGAAAAAAAAAAAAAAAAACAAAGGTTTATTCAATTTTATGTAAACAATTGTTATTATGTTAGCCCTTGTCAATATGGCCTTCGCTAATGCGATGAATTGTTTCTTCAATTCCATTAAGAGAGCAACGTACGCACTATCTTCTTAGAGAATGTTTTTAACAATATTCTCAAATAAAAATGACTGAATATTTATAACGAATTAAATTTGCTTCCGAATCAATCCAGGAATGAGAATAAAGTCATAAACATAACTTTCTATTGCAAAAGTCAATTAAGTAGAGATTGCTTGACATTTGCAACCAAATATATTCTCATTCCCATTATAGTCATTCCTTTTTAATGCGCTCAATTTATGTTCCCATCTTCACCTGCAAAACTTCAATCAGTGCCTTTGAAATTCCTTCTATTGGACTTGAACATGTATATACGTATGTCTCTTTTTCTTTCATTTTGAGGTTATTGTATGGGTTTTATAAGTATAACTAGGTTATAACCCGTGGAAACCACGGTAGGTATAGTTAAAATTATTATAATAGACAAAAAAAATTGTATTTCTAATTTCTTTGGATACATTAAAATCTAATAGATTTAGTAGGATTTTAAAAAAATAGATACCATATATTTTGAAAATGTTATTAGGATAAGATTTCTTATTTTCAAATTTTGAATTGGAGTTGATTTGTTACCAAAAAAATGGAAAATTGTAAAAATTGTTGAAAAATGTCAGATGTTAAAGAGACATGCTAAAAATAGATATGTGACATTTTGGGTTTTGTTTATAAGGATATATAGATTTAAAATGTAAGTAAATATACTCGTCTATTATGGAAAAAATTATAACAAATAATATTCACTTTATATGATATTTACAATATTTAAAAATCAGTTCTTTACAAAATAGTTTTTTTATATGATAAAGTTTAGGTATATTTGTACAATCAAACATGGATGTAACATCCATAAAATTCAAGCCAAATTAAAACTTTTTAAAACATTTCAAAACCAATAAGTATTACACTTGTATTTTCAAAACGATTTATTATCAGAGTTTCCCAGAGACCATAAGTCCAAAACACGAGGATGTGTACGATCACGCCTTCGCCTTGCCGAGTCATCTGAAGCACCTGAAACAATAAACTGAACCCGTAAGCACAAAGCTTAGTGAGTTCCCCCAAAATACCAACATCATACAAATATAATCATATCATATAACAAATACAGAACAGCATGCATAATGAGCAATCAGCCTGACTCGACCGCCTCGCAGGCCTTCAGTCAATCAAGACCACTCTCCGAGCCTTCGGCACGTCTGGACCGCCTCGCGGGGCCTACAGCCTATCGGGACCACTCACCGGGCCTTCGGTCTGACTGAATCCCTTTACAGGGCCCTCAGTTATCCGGACCGCCCTGGGTATGTTGGCCTTCAGCACAAAGCAGAACTGCCTCAACCCAACCCCAAATCAAGCAAACATGAGTACATAAATATCACACTTGCATATCCACATAACAGTCATACCAATCTAACAGATCATCAATCATAGCAACATCCTATAACCAGGATACCGATCTAACAGATCATAGCAGCATACAACATCCTATATACCAGGATACCGATCTAACAGATCATAGCAGCATACAACATCCTATATACCAGGATACCGATCTAACAGATCATAGCAGCATAGCAACACCCTAACTACCAGGGTACGGATCTAACAGATCATGACAGCATAGCAACACCCTAACTACCAGGGTAACAGCATAGCATACCAAATCCAGGATAAAAATCCAAAGGGACCGACCTAGTGTCGTAGACCCTGTCGGTATAATGAGAACTCACCTGGCACTGCTGAAGTCCCGCAGGCAACACTCCAGCTGCTGGTTGACAGATTCTCAGGCTGTCAACATCAAACAACACCCAATTAGTAATTGAGTTCCAAGCTCAAAGTCCAACTCATACTTCAAAAGCCCAAAAGTCGAGTAATGGGCAAAAACCCAGCATATGGCCTAATTTTCCAAATTGAGCCCAGACCTCTACATGGTCTTTCTTTAAAGTCCATTCAACTCTTTATATTCCCATGGCCCATTATCACATTATCATAAAGGCCCAAATATGGCCTATCTATGACCCGATTTTCCAAACCGGACCCAAGACCCTCACCTTATCCTCAAACCCATACAATTATTTAGTCCATTTACTTAATCTTGGAAAGCCCATTATTAGTCCAATTAACAAAGCCCACTGGAAAGGCCCAACTTACGGCCCAAATGAAAATTAGGGTTTTCACATGAAATGATGATCAGGGTTAAGTGTTTCTCACTTAACCCATTAGGCTTAATCCATTAAGGACTTAATCCATTAAGTCCAATATTATCTTTGATTAATTTACAATGATCGCTAATTATTATTGTAGGTTATTAAATAATTTACGTGCATGCCCCGATCAATTTCCAGAATTAGGGTTTTAAGTCATTAGAGTTTTCCAAACCCTAATTAGGGTTCTCCAACCCAATACTAGCCCATTAGTCCGTTGGTTAGGCCTTTAGGTCATGTTGGGCCTTATTGGCCCAATAGGGTTCCATTGAGCCCACTAGGGTTTCAATTGTCTCACAATGTCCAAACACCCCTCAAATGAGGTCCAAACACAACAAAACACACCGCCACCCGACACGGCGGCCGGTGGCGGCAGGAGACGGCAACCACCACCTCACGGTGGTGGTTTCAAGCTTTTCTTCCATTATTCACATTTTTGTTACAATTTACAATAGCATCTAATTAACACACACACAGCATCAAACACACCCTCCATGGCGGTCCTTGAGGCGGCAGCCACCATGGCCGGCGGCCATGGTGGTTCTTCCTTGGCTTTTCTCCGGCAGCAGTAAATCCGAGACTCCCACCAACTAGTGAGTCACGGCTGAACACACACACACACACATATACCCACGAGCTTGAAGCAGCAACACACAAAATACTCACAAAGACCTCGACTTCTTGCTTGGAAAATAACCCATCACCCACCACAGGTGGGTGGCGACGGCAGCAGCTCAAGAAACGGTAGCAGCGACGCTACACCGGAACGGGAACGGAGATAGAGAGGAATGACACGGTTGGGGCTGATTCCCTGTTGACAGCAGCAACGGTACCGGTCTCGCCTCCCTGCTTCCGGCGACCCAAGAGAAACCCTCGCTGCTCACGACTTCATTGGCGGCAGGAGGATCGATGGCAGCTTCGAATCGACAGCAACGACGGCAAGGAGCGGAGAAGAGAGAGAAGAAGAAGAACACGGCATCGACAGCTTCTCTCTCGGGAATATCCTTCGACCAAACACGACAACAGAACCGACATGGGTTGCGGTGGTGATGCTTGACGACTCCAGCAATGGCGGTGCAAGGTAACTCGACAGAGAAGGGGAGGGGGTAGCGGCGCTGAAGGTGAAGGAGGGTGAAGGCAAGGTTGGCGGCTGTTCATAGCTAGGGTTAGGGTTCACGGGATGATGGGTTTTATATCCCGAGTCCCATACCATCTATCCCATATTGAGAAGATTAACCTCTCCTTCCCCCAAATTCTTTCAAAACTAACTCATAATTTACCTTTCTAACCCTGCTCTCTATAATTCTTTTCAAATCAGGCCCGAACTTACACTTTAGCCCCTACTCCATAAAATCTTTTCAATATAAGTCCAATATTATTCTTTAACCTTCGAAACTCATATTCCAATAATTATTAATTGATTTTGGACTACAAAAATATACAACAATACTAGGATTACTTCCCGGGACTCCTGCTTTATATTTAATTACTCCATAAAAATCAGGATGTTACAATGGAGTTGATCGCATCATACATAATATTAGTTACATGTATATTTATTTAAGTTAATTCTTATATAATTTTAAAATCACCAATTCTCCTTTGGGATTTAAAAATAAATTTGATACAAGTTTAAATAAAAATTATTTTAAAATACATTTAAATTTTAAAAAATTTTGATTTACCAACTAAAAATACTCATTCAACGCAATACAAAATTATTACTTTCTATTGGCATATTTTTTTTATCAAAATTGCTAAAAAGGAAAAGTTTATAGAGAAACAAATGATGCATTTGAAATGTTTACCTATGACTCCAAGCCGTTGCGAAAAACATGTAAAGCTGGTAGTATGATAACTGAAGGCAACAATCACAGTTGATAAAAAAAATCGAAGAGTAAACCCACGATGTGTCCAAACAACGTCAAGTAATTCATCAACTAAGGAAACTTAATGGAGATAAAAGTAATGTGAAATTAGTCAAATTACGCAGTTATCAACTGAGAAATCCCAATAACCATATGTATTGAAGTTGTGATTATTTTCCTAAATGGGTAAAGTTAACCAAAAAAACTCAAACGACTACCTCAATGTTTTTACTAATAACCACATAAAGAACAATTATGGAATCAAATAAAAACATATACTTAGTACTTTGTGTCGATAAAACACTAAACTTTACGGTTGTTCCAAATGCAACAATAATAAACACAAAACAGTTTCCACAATTGTATTTAAGAACGGGATAAAAACAAATGGAGAAAAATTAAGTTGTAGTTCGGACAAGGATAAAAAAATCGGTAACCTCCATCCACATGTACATTTCACTCAAAAATATAGAGAAACATAAACAACAATACATTAATAAAATGATTTTCCCTGTGCCAAGAAGGATCATCCATGACTTATTGTGTCAAGTTAAAGTATTACGGGCGTGTTCGGCAAAACTAGTTGGTAGCGTTTGATTTTTCAGCGTTTTGTTGAAAGCTACTCCATGTAGCTTTTGATTTTGGAACATTTTTTTAGGCTAAAAGCTAAACGCTTTTGTCGCCGAACAAAGTTTTTTCCTTTTTACAAGCGTTTCTTAAAAGCTAGAAGTCAAAATCTCCCAAGCGTTGCGTGCCGAACACGCCCTACATGATCACTTCAAGTCTTTATAAACAACATAATACATATATACCCAAAAGTATGTTACCATTTTTTAAAAAGAATACATGAAAGGCATTCATGACATCTGTAATTTTGTAGCTTGCTCCACCTCCTGACGGTTATTTATTTTAGTAAAAAAAAAGTTTCATGTTCACGCTGTTAATTTTTACTCAATTCAAATTTATATTTTTAGTCACATAATATGAAATTTGTATCATCTTTCAAGATAGATATTGATTGTTCATAAGAAGTTTCATGATCATGTTGCTAAGTTTTCTAGCAATCCAACTAAACGTATGTTTTTTAAAATATCAGATCTTCATTAACCAACTTGAATATTTAGAGTTGCCAAAAACCAACATAATATTTATATTAAAACTCATGAATGCAAGAGTCTACCCGGTAATGTTGGAAATGCTATTTCAGGTTGAAATCAAACCCAAAATTAGTTGACCACTTGACCTAATCAATATTTGTAACAATCAGACACCCACATCATTGTTTCTAACCATCTGATACTTGAACCCAATGAAATCAGATGGGTATTCAAATAAAAGAAGCACGATGTCTCGATAAATTAGAGACAAAGAAAAACAGGAGGTTGTAATTAGACTAATCGATAAGAGTTTGAGAGAGAAACCTTACATAAAATCATTTATGGAAACACGATAACAACCTTTTGATGAACAACGATCACTGGATGGTGGTCATATAAGGTTCATCTAGTAAAAGGAGGAGAATGTAGAAGATGAAGCAGACATGTGAAAACAGACACACTATACGGAGGAAGGGGCGAAGATTATTCCTAATTTTATGGGATCCATTTTAATAAAGAAGAAAGGAAACGATTGAAATTATATTATTGATTTTATAGGATTAGTATTAATCAGGAAGAATAGGAAATGATTCCTGGTTTTATGGGATTAGTATTACTCAATTAGAATAGGAAACGATTTAAAAGAAAAGAAATTAAGCGGGAAAATATAAAAAGGGTTAACAGGAAGATGCCACGTGTCATAGATAGGGTCTGAGAAAATGTCATATGGCAATTTAGGTTTCATTTATTAGAAGACTAGGTGCGAGACCCGTATGTTATACGGGTTTGATAAAATAAAAAATTAAATATGAAAGTTTAAACAAAAATTTATTTGAATTTGAAATTTTAGAGTTGAAATTTAAAATTTGAATTTAAAAGGAAACATATTAAATACTATATAAGTACGAATATTGTAATTTGTTGGTTATTTTCAATTAAGGCAATTATTAATTGATGTGTAAATATGATGTGTTAATTAATAAAAGATAAAAAAAAAATGAGAAAATGACAAACAGAAAAACCATTTATTCAAAAATACCAAAATATGACATGTGTCCAAGTTAATGAGAGAATGACATGTGGCAAAATTATTTTCATTTATTTGGGAGGATGTAGACTTTTGTGAATGCCAGTTGCCAACCAAGTGTTTAATTAAAAACTTAAAAGAAGAGAGTTTTTTTATGACATGTGTATCTATCATGAATACGCTATGGGTTTCTATGTGTGTATATTATGAGACTAACATCATCTATTTAGAAGTAGCATACTCTAATTTAATCATGGAATTAAAGAAACTTCACAAATCTTAGTTAAATTTAAAGCAAAACTAAATCTCTTTTGACTGTGTTGCAATATTTTCAATGACAAACAAGGAGAAATTGATCATCAGGTTTCCTAGCTTCTTCTATCATAAAACTTTGATTGATGTGTTGCATAAGATTAAAAAATTAGAAGATATATTGTTCTATTACTTATTGGTTGTAGTATGCAGGTTTCTATCATATATATTTTGGGTTTATCATTATCACTATATACTTATAAAGCTTCAATTTTTTCTTGAACCACATTCATTTGAAACTCTCATGCATTTTTTTTCTTTCACCACATTCATTTGAAACTCCCATGACTTCTCAATTTCTTTTTTCTATTAATTATTATAAGTTGGTTGTGTAATCATATATAAACTAAATTTCACTATTAAAAAATATATTTCCTTCTACTTATAAAGTTTGTTTTTTAACTTTTAACATATTATAATTAATTTATTAGGTCTAATATGTTGTATGTAAACCATTATCATTTTAAAGCTACAACTTTTGATCAATTTGTATAAAATACTTAAATTGTTAATTTAAATATAACCTTACAGAATCAACTTAAATATAAAATTATGTTCAACTTAAACAACCCAAACAATATTTGGTAAATAGTTAAAAGTGATAAATTGTAGTGTCTTTCTAATAATGATTATAAATTGATTAATAAGGATAAATAAGTATCAAACCTAAAGTGTAATTAAAAATAAACTAAATTTCAATATTAAAATAATATTTTTACTTCTACTTATAAAGTTATGTCTTTAACTTTTAACATATTATACTTAATTTATTTGATTTAATATGTTGTAAAGATAATAAATATAAATCCTAAAGTGTAATCATATATAAACTCAATTTCAATATGAAAAGAATATATTTTCTTCTACTTATAAAGTTATGTTTTTAACTTTTAACATATTATACTTAATTTATTAGGTCTAATATGTTGTTGTATGTAAACCATTATCATTTTAAAGCTACAACTTTTGAACAATTTGTATAAAATACTTAAACTGTTAATTTAAAAATAACCTTACAGGATCAACTTAAATATAAACTTTAGTTGAACTTAAACAACCTAAATAATATTTTGTAAATAGTTATAAGTGATAAATTGTAGTGTCTATCTAATAGTGATTATAAGTTGGTTAATAAAGTTAAATAAATATCAAACTGAAAATGTAATCATAAATAAACTAAATTTCAATATTTAAATAATATTTTTACTTCTACTTATAAAGTTATGTCTTTAACTTTTAACATATTATACTTAATTTATTAGATTTAATATGTTGTTGTATGTAAATCATTATCAGTTTAAAGCTACAACTTTTGAACAGTTTGGATAAAATACTAAAATTGTTTATTTAAATGTAACATTACAGGGTCAACTTCAATATAAATTTGAGTTCCACTTAAAAAACCCAAATAATATTTTATGAATAGTTAAAAGTGATAAATTTTAGTGCTAAATGCAAAAACTAAATTGTAATATCATTTTAACTAAAATATTTCCTAAAAATATTTTATAATCATTAAAAGTTTTCAAATAAGTAGCTTAAAATAACTTACAATAAAAATAGTTAAAAATAACTCTATATAAATAATTATATTGTTACCTTTAAAATAAAAAAAATTGTTTGATGTTTTAAATAATTACAATGATAGAAATTAAAAAGGTAAGCAAATAAATTTTTAAAAATTAATTGATAATAACAACAACTATAAATAACATTAAACCATATACTATATTTACTTTTATTCATGAATAACCCGCGAATAGATGTCATTCAAAAGATTGAGATTAAAAAAACATATATTTGTAAAGATTTCAGCTATATAAATAATTATGCGCAATGCGCGGGCATTCGCCTAATCATATCATATCATCATATCATATAATATCATACTATATTGTAAAGGAAACATTTTTTCTTTCACCACATTCATTTGAAACTCTCATGCATTTTTCTTTTCACCACATTCATTTGAAACTCCCATGACTTTTCAATTTCTTTATAATAATGATTATAAGTTGGTTAATAAGATTAAATAAATATCAAACCTAAAGTGTAATCATATATAAACGAAAATTCAATATTAAGAGAATATCTTTACTTCTCCTTATAAAGTTATGTTTTTTAACTTTTTACATATTACACTTAACTTATTAGTTTTAATATATTGTCGGATGTAAACCATTATCATTTTAAAGTTACAACTTTTGAACAATTTGTATAAAATATTTAAATTATAAACTCAAATATAACATTACGGGACCAACTTAAATATAAATTTTAGTTTAACTTAAACAACCCAAATAATATTTTGTAAATAGTTAAAAGTGATAAATTATAATGTCTTTCTAATAATGATTATAAGTTGGTTAATAAGATTAAATAAATATCAAACATAAAGTGTAATCTTAAATAAACTAAACTTCAACATTAAAATAATATATTTACTTCTACTTATAAAGTTATGTCTTTAACTTTTAACATATTATACTTAATTTATTAGATTTAATATGTTGTTGTATATAAACCATTATCAATTTAAAGCTACAACTTTGGAACAGTTTGGACAAAATACTTAAATTGTTAATTTAAATATAACATTATAGTGTCAACTTTAATATAAATTTCAGTTCTACTTAAAAAATCCAATGAATATTTTGTGAATAGCTAAAAGTGATAAATTATAGTGCTAAATGCAAAAATAAAATTATAATATCAATTTAACTAAAATATTTCATAAAGATATTTGTATAATCGTTAAAAGTTTTCAAATAAGTAGCTTAAAATAACTTACAATAACAATAGTTAAAAATAACTCTATATAAATGATTATATTGTTACCTTTAAAATCAAAAAACAATGTCTGATATTTTAAATAATTATAATGATAGAAATTAAAAAGTTAAGAAAATAAATTTTAAAAAATTAATTATCAATAAAAAAAACTATAAATAACATTAAGCCATATATTATATTTAATTTTATTCATGAGTAACTCGCAGGTAAAAGTCATTCAAATGGTTGAGATTATACAGTTATAATAGATGTGTATATTATCATATAATTCAAAATAATCAATATCTTATATCAATTTAGTATACGAATTATTATATCAAATTTAACAACAACATTATTGTTATATTTAAAAAAACATATATTTGTAAAGATTTCAACTATATAGGTGTTTCTGCGCAACGCGCGGGCATTCGTCTAGTATACTTATAAAGCTTGTATTTTTTCTTGAACCACATTTATTTGAAACTCCCATGCATTTTTTTCCTTTCACCACAATCATTTGAAACTCCCATGACTTTTCAATTTCTTTCTAATAATTATTATAAGTTGGTTAATAAGGTTAAATAAACATAAAACCTAAAGTGTAATCATATATAAACTAAATTTCAATATTAAAAAAATATATTTTCTTATACTTATAAAGTTTGTTTTTAACTTTTAACATATTATACTTAATTTAATAGGTCTAATATGTTGTATGTAAACCATTATCATTTTAAAGCTACAACTTTTGATCAATTTGTATAAAATACTTAAATTGTTAATTTAAATATAACCTTACAGAATCAACTTAAATATAAAATTTAGTTAAACTTAAACAACCCAAAGAATATTTTGTAAATAGTTAAAAGTGATAAATTGTAGTGTCTTTCTAATAATGATTATAAATTGGTTAATAAGGTTAAATAAGTATCAAACCTAAAGTGTAATAAAAAATAAACTAAATTTCAATATTAAAATAATATTTTTACTTCTACTTATAAAGTTATGTCTTTAACTTTTAACATATTATACTTAATTTATTAGATTTAATATGTTATTGTATGTAAACCATTATCAGTTTAAAACTACAACTTTTGAACTGTATGGACAAAATACTTAAATTGGTAATTTAAATATAACATTACACGATCAACTTTAATATAAATTTCAGTTCCACTTAAAAAAACCCAAAGAATATTTTGTGAATCGTGAAAAGTGATAAATTGTAGTGCTAAATGCAAAAACTAAATTGTAATATCAATTTAACTAAAATATTTCCTAAAAATATTTTTATAATCGTTAAAAGTTTTGAAATAAGTAGCTTAAAATAACTTACAATAACAATAGTTAAAAATAACTCTATATAAATGATTATATTGTTACCTTTAAAATAAAATAAAAAATTTGTTTAATGTTTTAAATAATTACACTGATAGAAATTAAAACGTTAAGCAAATAAATTTTAAAAATGAATTAACAATAACAACAATTATAAATAATATTAAACCATATATTATATTTAATTTCATGAGTAACCCGCAGATAGAGGTCATTCATAAGATTGAGATTATGCAGTTTTAATAGATGTATATATTATCATATAATTCAAAATAATCAATATACTATATCAACTTAGTATAAGAATTATTATATCAAATTTAACAACGACATTATTGTTATATTTAAAAAAACATAGATTTGTAAAGATTTCAACTATATAGATGCTTCTGCGCAACGCAATTTGTATAAAATACTTAAATTGTTAATTTAAATATAACTTTACAGGATCAACTTAAATATAAAATTTAGTTAAACTTAAACAACCAAAAGAATATTTTGTAAATAGTTAAAAGTGATAAATTGTAGTGTCTTTCTAATAATGATTATAAATTGGTTAATAAAGTTAAATAAGTATCAAACCTAAAGTGTAATAAAAAATAATGTAAATTTCAATATTAAAATAATATTTTTACTTCTACTTATAAAGTTATGTCTTTAACTTTTAACATATTATACTTAATTTATTAGATTTAATATGTTGTTGTATGTAAACCATTATCAGTTTAAAGCTACAACTTTTGAACTGTATGGACAAAATACTTAAATTGTTAATTTAAATATAACATTACAGGATCAACTTCAATATAAATTTCAATTCCACTTAAAAAAACCCAAAGAATATTTTGTGAATAGTGAAAAGTGATAAATTGTAGTGCTAAATACAAAAACTAAATTGTAATATCAATTCACTAAAATATTTGCTAAAGATATTTTTATAATAGTTAAAAGTTTTGAAATAAGTAGCTTAAAATAACTTACAATAACAATAGTTAAAAATAACTCTATATAAATGATTATATTGTTACCTTTAAAATAAAATAAAAATTGTTTGATGTTTTAAATAATTACACTGATAGAAATTAAAACGTTAAGCAAGTAAATTTTAAAAATGAATTAACAATAACAACAACTATAAATAATATTAAACCATATATTATATTTAATTTCATGAGTAACCCGCAGGTAGAGGTCATTAATAAGATTGAGATTATGCAGTTTTAATAGATGTATATATTATCATATAATTCAAAATAATCAATATACTATATCAACTTACTATAAGAATTATTATATCAAATTTAACAACGACATTATTGTTATATTTATAAAAAAAACATATATTTATAAAGATTTCAACTATATAGATGCTTCTGCGCAACGCGCGGGGATTCGCCTAGTTATCTTAAATTTCATCTTTAGTACTTTCCAGCTATGTCTTAATGGGCTTCAATAGTGTGATTTTTACTTGATAAATTTAAGGTCATATGATACATATGTAAACAATGGATCAGTTTTTTTCATGTTTGTTATAAAAATGTACGTAAAGATTCGGGTTTCTAGTTGTATATATAAATATTTGTTTTAATACAGCTAGACGCTTCTTCGACATAGCTGCAAATATTGGAGCAACGTTTGCACTTTAGTCATAGCCATATGCTCAGCCTTGTCCATCTGCAACCTAACCAAGATAATAAAAACTCTGATGATGATGATGATGATGATGATGGTAATGAAGAAAAAGAAGAAGGTGAGGATGATGATTTTGTGGCTGAAGATAAGCATGTTGGACAATGCAAAATATGTAAGGAACAGATCTACTAATCTCATATGAGTTACTACGACTGTAAGGATTGTCATGACTACTCATTGCACAAATTTTGTGCAGAAATGCCCACAACCCTACAAAACCACTCATCACATCCCCATCCTAACCACAATCTTACCATGTCTAAGAGATTTCGGAGATCTGATCATGCATACTTTACTTCCAATGCTAAATGGACATGTAGTGTCTGCAATCTTAAGCGAAAAAGCTTGTTCAATTACCATTGTTCCATTTGCAAAATCAGTATGGACATAATTTGTGCGAATATATCTCAACAAAAGATAGACCACCCAAGCCACCCTCACCAACTGCAACATATGCCTACGAAGTTGGTATCACATTGCAATGCTTGTGGTGGAGATCATCAAGGGAACTTCTACCACTACACCACTTTCTCTTTGTTCTTAATCCACTTGGATTGTGCTTTGTTGCCTGCCAAGTTACCTATCCAACAACATACTAATGCAACTCTCACTCATTCTCAATCTCATTCACTTTCCCCTGCGTATTCCTTTCCTGAAGTTGATAAAGCAAATAAGTTCTATCCCAGATGTTGAGTTTGTAAGGAGGGTTTCCGTATTTTCGTTCGGATTTACAAAGGCGATAAACTTCAATACTATGTCCATATTGATTGTGCGACTTCAAAGACAAAGCCATTTATGTTAATCTTCCTACATCTAGGTAATCTAAGTACTTGTTAATTCTTCTCTTTTGTTTTACTTAAGATTTATTTATCTTGGTTTACTTTTCAATGTCATTTACCAGGTGGTGGCAAGACCTACATAAATTTCAAAAACAATGATCATCCTAATCTTCTCTATTGCCTATTTCGCGTGAAAGTCACAACCTTTCAATGCACTATTTTAAAAAAATAGTTTTTGATTGAATAAAACCATGGCTAAATGCTCAACCATTTTAGTCATCACTATTAGTCGATATATATATATATATATATATATATATATATATATATATATATATATATATATATATATATATATATATATATATATATATATACATACTAGGTGTGTACCCGCACAAAGCGGCAGCAACAATTATCACTGTTTCAATGAATGATTTTTTTTAGAAAATGTTATTTGACTGTGTTGCAATGGCTATAATTTTTTGGCTGATATGTTAGAAAATTTCATGTCCGACCTTTGGACAAACATCATGCCCAAGCTGAGATAATATAAATCGTTTCTCCACGTTGAGTCCTAAGAAGATGATTAAAAATTAATTATAAAATAAAAATCCAAAAAATGGAAACTTTTTCAGAGAATGTTTTGAAAGTTTAATTTGTGACAAATTATATTGGACTATTTTCAATAATAAAGATCAGGAGGGAAATCATATCTCTTGGAACAGTAAGAGATAGAAATAAATGGGCAAAACAAAAATGCATTTTTGTTCAATTACCATTAGCCTACACACTAAGCATAATTCTTCTTATTTTGTCGTGTACTACTTAACAAAGTGGTCCTAAGAAAATTTGTTATCTAGAGGAAGAAACCACTTAAGATGGTTCAGAAACAGATTTTCAACCTGAAAAAATAAGCTTTCAAAAAAGACATAGACTTAAATGTATCAACGAAGAATGATGATATATTATGAAGAAAATGAGATCAAAGCGAGAAAAGTTGCATTGACATAGATCCTTGTTCTTGAGGGGCTTGAACCGACCAACCCATCAAAAAGTTGATGGATGAACGACCCTTAATAGCTCTCTAGTAATACTTTGGAGAATATAATAAATGCACAATTTTTTTCATGTCAAAACTTTACCATATACATAGATATATAGAAAATCAAGAATAAAAAATGCATAGTCATGATAGAATTAATTAATAGAAAATCAGAGATATAGAAGCTCACCATTATGTGATAATCGCACCACTAAAACCAAGAACATCCCTGGAAAACCACAAGAATTCTTTCCTATAAAGTATCGATATGAAACATGAATAAAGAAAGGAAAATAAACTAAAAGATTAAAACCGAAGCTAAAATATGTCTGAACTCAAAATGAGGAATTGATAATCATTTGAAAGAAAACGAGTTTCTAAAAAGATTTTGTAAATGGAATAAATTTCAAAAAGGATTTTATAAAGACAAAGGGGGTGTGATGCGTGTAATCAGCCGAACTCAAGTAAGTGATTCCCAGAATACCCATACATATTGATATGGTATATGAATGTTTGCATGTTAGGATAAGGCTAGAGATACTTTCAGAAATTGAAGGATAGATTGGCCTAATATGTGATGCTTTGTAGCCTAGGAAGCATTGGATGCTAGATTGGGAATATTTAATGGTATCAGTATTTGCTAAGTGTATGCTTTAAAAATTGTATACAGTTAGGATCGTATAGCCCTATAATGAATGATTTTACCTTATTTTTTGTTCCTTGTTTGGTTGTACTCCTAGGGTACAGTCTATGTGATCATGTATTGTGTATAATTTGCATGCATGGGGAATGGAAGTTCCTAGCATGAATTGTAGTAATTGAGCGATGAATGTCCCTTGTTTGATCTATGGCTTGGAGTGTTACTACACGAATGTTGTTTGCTTTGTGCTTTGTGGAACTCTTAAGTGATGTGAGTTAACTATTAAGTGAATATGTTAACTCGCATGCGGAAAAGGTTGAATAATCTCGGAGTGATGGATTTGACCTGTACCCCGTTTATTAAATAAATAAATAAACAAATTAATGAATGAATAGTAGCCCTAAAATTAATAATAATTTAACAAGGTGTTGGTCTCAAGGAGCTAATTGTCACAATTTTAGAGATTGGGGGTTAAAAGTGTAAAATCCGGACTTAATTTGTAAGTAATATTGAAGACAGGGGTTGCTTGGTAACAATTAGGACTCAATATGAAAGGACTTATGGAAGCAAGAGATAAAATGTAAATTCTGGATTTATATTGTAAAGATTTATGGAATCAGGGGTTAAAAAAGTAAATTTCGGACAGAGTTTTAAAGAAAAAGGGAAAGGAGGGACTACTTTTGGCATTATGGAAACTAGTTAAGGGGATCGGGGTATTTAAACCCGTCACCCCCGTCCTAACCCTAACCCTAAATGATAAGCAGCTGCCGCTATCGCTTCTTCGTCCTCCGGCACAGCATCACCACCTCTGTTGAGGTCGTCAACCACCGGACGCCACCGCCTAGCTCGTTTCCGATCAGCCAACGCGTCACAACCCCTAGCTTCCGGCGAGAACAAATCGACGACGGGTTATGGGTGTGTTCGCTTCCGCGCTCGCTACGTTCCACGCGTGGAGCGGGAGCGGCTTGCTCAGGAGTTTTTGACATTGAGGCAGGATGGGGAGTCGGTGATGGAGATCACCCGCATGTTCACGGTGAGGGCTATGTTTTCGACAGTTTGTTATCTGAGTATGCTCAAGACCGATATTCGACAGTTTGTTGCCACGCAACGTTGTGATACTCTTATGGATCTTCAGGAAGCCGCGAGGCGGCGTGAGTTGGAGATAGAGCTGCAATTAAAGGAGCAGCGTCAGGTTCCGGCACAGTCTCAGCCGACACCAAAGCGGTCTAAGACCGCTGATACTAGGACTGGAGGTCAGCAGAGCCGCACTTGTGGAAAGTGTGGCAGGGGTCATTCCGGAGTTTGTCGAGCAAGTGGTGGGTGCCACAAATGTGGCAAGGAGGGGCACTATGCCAGGGACTGTCGCCAATCCGCCCCTACAGCAGATATGAGGATATGTTATCATTGTCATCAAGTTGGTCATGTGAAGACCAACTGTCCGCAGCTCTCCGCTAAGGCGGCGCAGGTTTCCACACCAGCTGCTTTGAGGATTGCGGATGCGAGGCCAGTCAAGACGGAGCCTCCGAAGGCTCAGGGGCGTGCCTTCCAGCTCACGGCAGAGGAGGCCAAGGCAGTACCGGATGTGGTTGCTGGTATGTTTCTATTCTCTATTTCAGTCATTATATATGTGTTATGCTTATCTGTTGTACATATGTTTAGGTACGTTTTTAGTAAACTCTTTGCCTGTATTGGTTTTATTCGACTCGGGGGCGAGTCGGTCGTTTGTATCTCATACTTTCAATAGGGGGTTCAGTGTGCCGGTAGATGAGCTTGAGTGTCCGTTGCGAGTTTCTATCGCCAACGAACACGGGGTTTCTGCTTCTTCGGTCTACCGGGGATGTGAGTTGGAGATTTTCGGGGTGTCCTTTCCGATAGATTTGATTCCTATTCCCATGGGGGAAGTATGTGTGATTGTGGGGATGGATTGGCTCAGTCGTTTTGGCGCCATGATTGATTGTGAAGGGCAGCGGGTTGTAGTTCGAATCCCAAGTGGGGGAGAACTGGTGGTATATAGTGAGGGCACCAGAGTAGGATCAGGGTTTTGTTCAGCAGCCAGGGCTCGGAAGTATATTCAGCACGGGTGTGCCGGTTATTTAGCGTATGTGGTTGATACGCGGGTCAGGGACCAGACTCCAGTTTCAGAGGTCCCGGTGGTTAGAGAATTTACTGACGTGTTTCCGGAGGAGTTACCCGGAGTGCCTCCAGAGAGGCAGGTTGAGTTTAGGATTGATCTAGTGCCGAGTGCGGCCCCTATCGCTAAGGCGACGTACCGATTGACACCGCCAGAGATGCAGGAGTTGTCATCTCAGTTGTAGGAGCTGTTGGGTAAGTAGTTTATTCGTCCGAGTAGTTCTCCATGGGGAGCACCGATCCTTTTCGTCAGGAAGAAGGACGGTTCGCACCGGATCTGTATCTATTATAGGGAGTTGAACAAGTTAACGGTGAAAAACCGTTATCCACTCCCGAGGATAGATGATCTTTTCGATCAATTGCAGGGTGCACCTTGGTTTTCCAAGATCGATTTGAGATCCGGATATCACCAGGTCAGGATGAGAGAGGAAGACGTGGAGAAGACCGCGTTTCGGACTCGTTATGGTCATTACGAGTTCGTGGTGATGCCATTTGGGCTCACCAACGCGCCGGCAGTGTTCATGGATCTGATGAATCGGGTTTGTAGGCCGATGCTCGACCGTTCGGTTATTGTATTCATAGATGATATCTTGGTGTATTCCAAGACCAGGGAACAACATGAAGAGCATCTGCGGGAGTTATTGGGAGTTTTAAGGTGAGAATGGCTTTATGCCAAGTTCTCGAAGTGTGAGTTTTGGTTGTGGGAGGTCCAGTTCCTTGGACACCTCATCAACCAGGAGGGGATTTTGGTCGATCGGGCCAAAGTTGAGGCGGTTATGCAGTGGGAGATTCTGAAATCTCCCTCAGATATCAGGAGCTTCTTGGGATTGGCAGGGTACTACCGGAGGTTTATTCAGGATTTTCCAAGATTACGGTACCTCTCACTCGTCTGACAAGGAAATGGGTGGATTTCCGGTGGGGCCCAGAGCAGTAGAGGGCATTTGAGACCCTCCGACGGTGCTTATGCGAGGCGCCAGTTTTGACACTCCCCGAGGGAGTTGAGGATTTTGTGGTATTCTGTGATGCATCCATCACAGGTTTGGGGGCAGTCCTCATGCAGAGAGGACGAGTGATAGCCTATGCATCGCGGCAGCTAAAGCCGCATGAGACGAGATATCCTACGCACGATCTAGAGTTGGGAGTGGTGGTATTCGCTCTCAAAATTTGGAGGCATTATCTATACGGGGTCCGTTGTACCGTATACACGGATCACAAGAGTTTGAGGCACATCATGGATCAGTCGAACCTGAATATGAGGCAGTGCAGGTGGCTGGATGTAGTCAAGGACTACGACTGCGAGATCCTTTACCACCCCGGTAAAGCGAATGTGGTGGCGGACGCTTTGAGCCGCAAGTCAGTGGGGTCTTCCACCCCAGCGAGATGTATGAGGATAGCCGTAGATTCTCCGATTGTGAGTTTGATCAGGGATGCACAGGTTGAGGGTATGAGACCGGAGAATTGGAAGAAAGAAAGGTTTAAGGGTGAAAACACCCAGTTTGTGCAAGATGGAAGAGGATTGATGACCCGATATGGTCGTGTATGGGTTCCGGTGTCTGGGGGAGTCAGACAGACCGTTTTGGAGGAGGCTCATAAGTCTTATTTCTCCATTCACCCAGGGGCCACCAAGATGTACAGAGATCTGAGCTTGAGTTATTGGTGGTCGTGTATGAAGCGAGAAATCGCTGAGTATGTTGAGAGGTGCTTGACTTGTAGGATGGTCAAAGCCGAGCATCAAAGACCGCATGGTCTGTTACAGCCCTTGGAGATTCCCATGTGGAAATAGGAGCAAATATCGATGGATTTCATTACTAAGTTTCTGAGGACGACGAAGGGGTTTGATACTATATGGGTTATTGTTGATCGATTGACCAAGAGTGCTCACTTCTTGGCTGTTCGGGAAAGTTCCTCGGCCGAGAAATTGGCCGATGTGTATGTTCGTGAGATCGTTGCTCGGCACGGGGTACCAGTTTCTATTGTTTCCGACCGGGATGTCAGGTTTACTTCCCGTTTCTGGCAGAAGTTCCATGAGGAACTGGGTACGCGGCTGCACTTTAGTACATCGTTTCATCCTCAGACCGACGGGCAGAGTGAGCGAACCATTCAGACCCTCGAGGATATGTTGAGGGCGTATTCTATTGATATTGGAGGGAGTTGGGATTCCCACCTACCTCTTGCAGAGTTTGCTTACAACAACAGCTATCATTCCAGTATTGGCGCCCTGCCTTTTGAGCTGTTGTATGGTCGGAGATGTAGAACCCCGATCTGTTGGGGTGAGGTTGGACACAGAGTGATGGGTCGGACGAAGGTAGTTTTGCAGACTACCGAAAAGATCCAGCATATCAGACAGCGGCTGTAGACCGCCCAGAGTCGACAAAAGACTTACGTTGATAGACGCAGATCAGATTTGGAGTTTCAGGTTGATTACATGGTACTATTGAAGGTCTCACCCTGGAAGGGCGTAATTCGCTTCAGAAAAAGGGGAAAGTTGGGTCCCCACTATATTGGACCGTTCAGGGTCATTGCCAAGGTTGGTAAAGTGGCGTACAGGTTGGATTTACCGGATGAGCTCAGTCGGATTCACAACACCTTTCACGTTTCGCAATTGCGGAAGTGCATTATGGACCAGGAGGCAATGGTACCACTGGATGACATTCAGGTTGATGAGCGCCTGAATTATATTGAGAGGCCGGTTGTCGTTTTAGAAAGGAAAGTGAAAGTTCTGCGAAACAAGGAGGTTCCATTAGTGAAGATACAACGGGAGCATCAGAGGGGATCTGAGTGGACATGGGAGCCGGAGGCTGAGATGCGGGAGCATAACCCAGAGTTATTCACTACAGCAGACTTCGAGGACGAAGTCTAAATTAAGTGGGGGAGAATTGTAACATCCTAACTGTCAGGTATCATTAATATCCAAATTTAGATTTCATGTTTTAAGTCCTACTCGACGAGTCGACGCTATGACTCTTCGAGTATCAGCGGGATGAGACACGTCATTTAATGATTGACTCACCGAGTCGGGAAAAGGACTCGACGAGTAGGAGCTGGCAGGGGAAACCCTAAATTTCAGGGTTTTTGCACCCTATATATTGGACCATTAGCGCCTCCCACTGTCCTTTATCACCCCTTGAGAGCCAGAAACCCTAAATTTCCGTGTGTGTGAGCCTTGTGAGTGTTTTGGAGCTTTGGAAAGTGATTTTTGTGGAGGAAACTTGTAGATCAAGAGGCTAGCATCAAGGAATTCGTGTGGATCCAGAGTCTACTTCAGTTTGGGCATGTTTTGGAGGTAACAAGCTGTTACCTTGATCTCTTTCCTTCTAGAATCTTTTATGTGTAAAGATTAGGGCTTTCTTTAGCTATTCATGAAGGGATTATGGTGTGGGAGCTAGATCTGAAGTTGAAACTTCAGATCTAAACCTCCTTTGAGCCCTAGATCTATTGTTTGGAACGAAGAGATAGTTCAGAATCGCTTGATTATGGGAGTGTTCGTATGGACTCAGAGAGTCTGGGAGATGACTCGGTGAGTCGAGGAGGGTTTTGCCCAAATTGGTCCCGCTTGGACTCGGCGAGGTCTGGGAGATGACCCGGCGAGTCAGTGGAGTTTCCAAACACTGAGTCGCGTATTGACTCGGCGAGTCTGTTAGGAACTCGGCGAGTCGAGTCGGGAATTCTTGGACCAGAAGGGACTTGATGAAAGGGAAAATTATACTCAACAACTAAGTCGGCATGGACTGTTGACTATGGACCAAGTAGCTTTGACTTTGACCGGGGAGTGTCTTGTGCCTCCCCAAGGGCATTTTGGTAATTTGAGTAATTATTGAGTGGACCACTTATAGGTACAGGCGAGGTGGTTGGAGCTATATCTGGAGGAGTGGACAGTTTTCTCCAACATATACGCATAGGACCCACCTGGTCCAATCCATCACACACAAAAGCTACAGAAAAGTCAATCGTTGACTGTCTTCTCCGATCGACGAAACCACAACACTGATCAGTTTCTACATGTGGCAAGCTCCAATCACCGGAATCTGTTTCCTACTCCCGAGCATTACCTGTTGACCTCCTGGCAACGACACCGATAAAGCACAACCAACAGTCTCACCGGCGACAATCCCTTCAATGTCCGTTGCTATCACCCTCGAACATCTATGAGACACCACAGATGCGACAAAACAACTCCAACAACCTCTGTTCCTTGTTCACTGCTAGCAACTGGAACTAGATTACCTCCGCTAAGGCATCGCCGGTTGCCCCTAACCTTCACCAATCGCTCCAAGTTATCCGACTAGCTGGAGTCGATACCAGCGAACCACTCATGGACCACCTGGCAACAACAAACCCAACAATCGGCAATTGACACCGTCAGATTTCTTGCAACCAAATCATCCCCAACCGCTGGTCACTCTCAGCAAACACCCATCCACCGGTTGCCTTCAACCTAACAACCCAGCATCGGTGGCGAAAGTCGTTCTTTTTACAGGTAGCAAACCCGGCGAGCAACCAGAACCCTTCGATCTTTCTGCGACAACAGCCCCATCGCCAGCCGATCACCACCGTTTCCTTCCGACGACAGTAGCAGAACGATCGACACAGCTGGAGCTATGCATGCCTTTTCACCATGAAACACCACCGGATCGACACCCGTCGACATCCTACATCTATACAACTGGGGTTCTAACGCCGATTACCTGTGGTATCATTGGACCACCTACAGCCGGAGGACATCTTCACGATCTAATATTGCCGATCAATCACCTGGAGAGGGTGATGCAACAGACGAGCTGTCTACTCAAGATCGTTGATTTGCCTGATTACCTTCAGGTGACAGCGCGTTGTGATCCCTTTACAATCAGCAAACCCCGACGATAAGGCCGTTTGTGATCCGCTTTCTTCCAGACGCGATTTTCCATCTCCAAGAAGCGCATAGAGCCCCATCTACGCAATACACAGACGAAAGAAAAGGAATTGGGGCACCGGCGATAATTTCATATTGGGCTGATCTCCTAACTGGGCTCATAACTCCTTGAACATGGACTATTATTTTTCAACGGGGCTGATTAATGAATAAATGGGTTGATAATTTGGATTCATATATTTATTTTGGGTTTCCTTCAAGATTATTCCTCCACAATGTTGGGCTGTTGCAAAAAAAAAAGAGAGATCTATTTTGGTATACACGCAGGCTCCCAAACAAAGAAAATAAAAGCATGTTGGGGCATGTGCTTAGTACTTAACTGTCTACACAAAAGAAAAAGAGCAACAGAAGACGTGTTTAGAGTCAACCCAAAAGAAAAAAAAGAATTAGATCATGACTTATAACACTACAAGAGAGGGCTGAACAACATTGAGCTCCAACAATTTCTTTTGGGCCCCTCCTACGACAAGTGGGCAAATATATATTATTTTGGGCTTTAGTTGTATTGATATGTCATGGACTACCTCTACGATTTTAATGGGCCACCCTAGCAAAACAAAATAAGTTATTTGACACTTATGCACCACGAGCCCCGCTCAACAAAATACGTTTTAAAATACGTATTACGATCCAGATCACTCAGTTTTTTTAGAAAAAAAAGGAAGGGAGGGGGAATAGTAGTACATCGCTACTACTGCTACTATTTGTGAAGTATTTCGAAATAACCCTCAAACAACTGTGTTGCCCGGCTATCAGCATCTGCACCGACCAACTTCAGGAAGTCTCACTACTCAGCTCTCACCATTAATGTTGATCGGCTCCCACTGCTAGTCTCGCTGCTCAACTCTCAGCAGTCGCGCTTCCTGGATCTCAGCAAGTCGCACAACCCGACCCTCAACAACCATGCGATCCAACTCAGTAGTCGCAAATCCTAGTCACCAACAGTCATGTTGTCTGACTCGCAGCGGTCGTGCTGCCTGGTTCTCGGCAGCCGTGCTACCCAGTTTTTGTTAGTATTTGGGTCGCCTAGCTCTTCCCAGCAGCTATGTATCTCAGCTTTCAGCAGCTATACATCCATCTTTCCCTTTCTTCGCCTCCTCCAAGAAAAAAGGGGGGGTGGTATGACACTATGCAGAAGTAATTTTTACTCCGAATGGGCTGATTTAGTGTACAGGAAGAGCTGATGTTGTGCATGACAGTGCACCCCCAGGGTGACACCAATATTCCAGATCGAAAGAGCAGCCTCGTGGTTCAATCCTCGGAATACTTGTTGCCCAACTCTCAGTGGTCATGTTGCTCATGTATCGCTAGCAACTCGATGCTCAGCTCTCAACGGCCATGTTGACCAGCTCTCGACGGCAGTCTCGCAGTGCACCACTCGACAGCAACTACATTATACAATTCTAAGTAGCATCGTTGCATAGCCCTCGACAGATAGCCAAGACAGCGAGGCACCAATCACCAAACTAGTGATGCAGCAAAGCATCAGGCGCCATTACACTTCAACACGAGCTGATCACCTGGGCCAGACACATAGATTGTTGGCCGCTAAGCTCCGCATACGAGGTTAAGTACCCTCGCCTCGAGTCGCTTGGCTTCTCAGCCCGACTCCATTATAGCGGCAAGCTCCGCATACGAGGTTTAGTACCCTCGCCTCGAGTCGTTTGGCTTCTCAACGCGACTCCATTATAGCGGCAAGCTCCGCATGCGAGGTTCAGTACCCTCGCCTTGAGTCGCCTGGATTCTCAACCCGACTCCGTTATAGTGGCAAGCTCCGCATACGAGGTTCAGTACCCTCGCCTCGAGTCGCTTGGCTTCTCAGCCCGGCTCTATTATGGCGGCAAGCCGCATACGAGGTTCAGTACCCTCGCCTCGAGTCGCCTGAATCCCCATCCCGGCTCCACTACAGCAGCATGCTCCGCCGATGAGGCTCATAGGCTTGCGACCTTTGGCTATATGATTCCACGCGATGCTCTCCTGCGTGATGTATTTATGATCGTTGGCAGCTAAGCCCGATCCATCCCACACAATGCTCTCCCGCGTGAGGTATCTACGATCATTGGTAGCTAAGTCCGATCTATTCCACGCGATGCTCTCCCGCGTGATGTATTTATGATCGTTGGCAGCTAAGCCTAGTCTGTAAAGCATTTACAGGGGACTTGTGACGTGTGCACCGCTGACCAGTCACTCAAAGTTCCCATCCAGCGGGCATAGAAATATAACTCCCCGCCCGGTGTTGGCTACGGGTCTCGTCCCCCTCACCGAGGTGCGCGTGTGACGCTCAGAGCGTCTATTTCTACTAACAACTTTTAGCTGTGACTGGAATGCGGGAATCACGGACCAAGTGCGTTGTATCTATTTACAGACTTTGGAGCTCGACAACGGTCTTAGAGACTGTATGGAGAGGTTACACTTCTTAGCTACCCCGGCACGACATTTTATTGACATCAGTGTCGCGTAACACTCTTTAGCGGCCTCGGTCCGCATGATCGCAACAACAGTTACGTTGCATCGCATCGATCGGCTCACACTCCTCTCAATGAAGGAGTATCAAGTCACCTCAAGCTACATAAGCAATGTTTGGCTCTTCGCACAACCCCACGACCCTCGTGGGCGAGGTTCGGTCATTCTCTCTATTATTTAATGTATTGGTGCTTTATCTAGTCCGATCCGATTGTCAGCAACCCAATCGCTTCAGACTAGAGGGACTTGACGATGCACATTTATATGACTAAGTCCAGTCCGATGTCATTGGCCGCGTACCAATAACACCAGACTGGGGGGACTTGATGATATATGATCCACTGGCATGGCCTAGACTGCTCCAGCGCACCAGCCTGGCCTGGCGCGCTCCTACCAGCCCTGCCTGGCGTTCCCTTGCCAAGCCTTGCTGGGGACTCTCCTGTTAGTTTATATTACTAGTCCAGTCCAATGTCATTGGCAGCGTACCAATAACACCAGACTGGGGGGACTTGATGATATATGGTCCACTAGCATGGCCTAGACTGCTCCAGCGCACCAGCCTGGCCTGGCGCGCTCCTGCCAGCCCTGCCTGGCGTTCCCTTGCCAAGCCTTGCTGGGGACTCCCTTGCCAGCCTTGCTGGGGACTCTCCGGCCGGCTCGACCTGGCTCTCCCTTGCCAGCCCTGCTGGGGACTCTCCCGCTGGCCCGGCCTAGCGCTCCCTTGACAACCTTTCCTGGTGCGCGCCCGCCAGCCCCGCCTGGCGCCTCAGGGCGGCCTCACCCAGCTCCTTGCTAGCTGGGCCTGAATTGGGCTGGTCCAAGGCCTGACCTAATTCCCCTTGACCTAATTGTCCCCTATATAATGAATAGTATCTCCTCCATGGAGGGGGAGCTTCCCCATGGCTCAGCCGCCACTATACTCCGGCCGGGTGGCTCAGCCGCCACCCGCCGCCGTCAACCACCATACACCACCACCAACACCAAGATGGTTCTCTCCAACTATGAAGGACCATCTCAGATCTTCTAGCTGATCTAACTTGACCGTCGGAGTCCGCTCCCGGGGCACAGTCCCTGGGATGGCTCTAACGCGTCTCTCTGATTGTGATTTCTAGATCTCCGCCGCAGCAGAAGACCAGAAGACTCGTCGGAGGTCCAGGTCGCATCAAGTATCATCCCGAGCTGCTAGCAAGGTGAGTTATCCTCACTAAATCAAAAAGGTCTAAGGCACCAAGGCCGGCCCTTTTAGTTGTTATCCTGGTTATAGTATGCTACATGAGATTATGATATGTTAGATCGGTATCAGGATAGACAGTATGTTGTTATGATCTTATGATCCATTAGGATTGGTATGTTAGTGACCTGGTTAGGTCGGTATTCTGGTTATGAGAGATTGTTATGACTGATGATCTGTGAGGTAGTCATATAGGATATCTGTATATGCCAGTATATGTTACTTATGTGCACATGGTTATTTGTTGATGGATGGGTTGAGGCAGTCCTGCTTTGTACTGAAGGCCAACATACCCAGCGAGCGGTCCGGATAGACCGTGGTCCCCGCATGGCGGACCAGTCATACCGTAGGCTCGGATTAGATTCAGACAGACCGTAGGCCTTGCAAACCGGTCCAGTCAGGCTGAAGGCCTAGTAAGCATATTGTTGTTATCTGTTATTGATATGATCGGTGTGGTATTGGTATTTTGGGGGTAGCTCACTAAGCCCTCGGGCTTACAGTTTCAATTTATTGTTTCAGGTACATCAGGAGATCGTGGCAAGGCAAAGGCGTGACCGTATCGCTCCTCATCCTTATGATTTTGTTACTGGGACACTCTGATGAATAATATTTTGAAAACATTTTGTAAAAAACAATATTTGGTTTTTATGTTGAAAATTTTTAAATTTGGCTTAAAATTTTGGATGTTACAAATACACATTGCATCCCAAATCACCCGACGTTCAAAAAAAAATCAAAGCTCGTGCGCTCCAATCCAGTCAAGCTAAATCCGATTCTATAAGATGTGGTCCGACCATCTCAATGTTTTCAAAAAAAAAGGGGGGAGGGAGAAGAGTAGTGTACTACTGCTATTCATGAAGTGTTTAGAAACAATCATGGCGAACAATTTGAATCGATTTCAAGAAAAAATACTAACTATTTGATCGAGTTGCCTTTTCAGACAGCCGCTTAAAGATTGCAACACGCAGAGTGCGCCAATAACAAACTCGCGGAGAAAAGCTCGGTCTGTAAAGCATTTATAGGGGACTTGCGAAATGTGCACCGCTGACCAGTCACTCAAAGTTCCCATTCAGCGGGCATAGAAATATAACTCCCCACCCAGTGTTGGCTGCGGGTCTCGTCCCCCTCCCCGGGGTGCGCGCGCGACGCTCAGAGCGTCTATTTCTATTAACAACTTTCAGCTGTGACTGGAACGCGAGAATCATGGACCAAGCACGTTGTATCTATTTACAGACTTCGGAACTCGACAACGGTCTTAGTGACTGTATGGCGAGGTTACGCTTCTTAGCTACCCCGGCCCGACATTTTATCGACATCAGTGTCACGTAACACTCTTTAGCAGCCTCGGTCTGCATTATCGCAACAATAGTTACGTTGCATCGCACCGATCGGCTTGCACTCCTTTCAGTGAAGGAGTATCAAGTCAGCTCAAGCTGCATAAATAATGTTTGGCTCATCGCACAACCCCACGGCCCTCGTGGGCGAGGTTCGGTCATTCTCTCTATTATTTAATGCATTGGTGCTTTATCTAGTCCGATCCGATTGTCAGCAACCCAATCGCATCAGACTAGGGGGACTTGACGGCGCACATTTTATATGACTAAGTCCAGTCCGATGTCATTGGTCGTGTACCAATAACATCAGACTGGGGGGGGGGGGGACTTGATGATATATGGTCCATTAGCCTGGCCTGGCGTGCTCCTGCCAGCCCTGCCTGGCATTCCCTTGCCAGCCTTGCCTGACGCTCCCTTGCCAGCCGTGCTGGGGACTCTCCTGCCGGCCCGGCCCGGCGCTCCCTTGCCTGGCGCTTTCCTGCCAGCCTTTCCCGTTGCGCGCCCACCAGCATTGCCTGGGGCGCGCCCGCCAGCCCCACCTGGCACCTCCGGGCGGCCTTGCCCAACTCCTTGCTAGTTGGGCCTGAATTGGGCTGGCCCAAGGCCTGACCTAATTCCCCTTGACCTAATTCTCCACTATAAATAGAATAGTGCCTCCTCCATGAAGGGGGACCTTTCCCTTGGACTCTTTCCCAAGTGGCTCAGCCGTCACTAGACTTCCCCCATGACTCAACCTCCACATTATACTTCGACCGGGTGGCTCAGCCGCCACCCGCCGCCGTCAGCCACCATACACCACCACCAGCACCAAGATGGTTCCCTCCTGCTATGGAGGACCATCTCAGATCTACTAGATGATCTAACTTGATTGTCGGAGTCCGCTCCCGGGGCACAGTCCCTGGGGCGGCTCTAACGGTCTTGTCTTTTGTGACCTCGCAGATTCGTCTCCGGCGTAGAAGCACTCTCTCAGAGCAGGTGGTCGGAGCCGATGTTGCATCATAAGGGTATTAAGGGTATTATCGTCTATTTGATTATTTTTTTAGATAAAATTTCACAAATGATCCTTATGCTTTTCATTTTGTCCTTAAAATAGTCTTTATGAAACATTTTCCTTATAATGGTCCTTACGTAGCAAACCTTGCACACCATCGGTCCTTATGACTAACACCATTAATTTTCTGTTAAATATAATATAAAAAGACTATATTGTCCCTCTTTTATTTAATTATTAATAGGTGGGCTTTAGTGGTTGGTTGGACCCCATCTTGTCATAAAAGATAATTACAGGTATGGATTATCGGTATCAACTAATGTTTTAACTTTTGCATTTTTCTATTTAACAATTAATATCCAGTCAATTACTTACAAGAGTGAGTGACGTTGTTAAACTTCCCATACTTGGCCTACATGTTAGAAAATTTGTCAAAACTAGTTATCTGATTCCATCTATTATATGTATCAACAAACTAGCAATGTTGGTCAAATACAATCACATGTAAAACTAGCAATGTTGTCAAATACAATCACATGTAAAAACAATGCACTGCATACAATAAAGTAATTGAAAAAAATGGTTATTTTTGGAAGATGGAAGATTAAAACCCTTACCTTTCGTATCGATACTTTTTTATATTTTTACTAGGTTAAAACTCATGTACTACACGGTTAACAAATTAAGATAATGTGGATAATAACAAAAACATAGTCATTATCATAAGTTTATAAACACTTCTTTTATACAACATTCCACTACAAACACTTATTTGTTCCAAGATTCCTAAATAAAAAATGTTCTCTAACCTGTACCGACTATTTTTCAATTACAAAATTCTTCTCTACTATTTTTCAAACTCCTAACATCCTCAATCAATTTAAAAGGTAGTTTCCAACAAACTAGGAGAAGATCAGAAAACATTGCATTACATTTTTTAGGGGTGAGAAAACGGATTGAATCGGCTCGAACCGGCCAAAATTAGTTTGGAACTGGAACCAGAATTGATGATTCCAGAGGACTGTAACTTTCCGAATTTTTATAACAAATTATATCGAAGGATGAAGGATGGTTCGAGCAATTATTATATAATCACAATAAATATAAGGGTCTTGATTTATTTTGTAAGTAAATGAATAAAAAAAATTATGAGATTTTATTATATCTCAAAAGATCATAATCAAAAAAATAAATAGTGGGTTTAATTAAAAAGGGTCACATAATAAAGAAATGAAATTTGATTCTAAAAATGTTTAGCCCACAAAACATTTAGCCCAAAAGGACGATTTGATCCAAAAATACTCAAATGGAAAATAAATAAAAGTTGAGGGGCATATATAAAAGTTGAAAGTTGGTATTGTTAACTATTTCTTATTCTAATATACATTCAAAACTAATTACCTTATTAGTATTACTCTAATTTAAAAACTAATATTATTATTTAGAAAAAAAAATATCACTCTAATTTAAAACTAATATTATTATTTAGAAAAAAAAAAAAAAAAAAAAAAACACGTTTTAGCTTCTTCCTGCCCCCTGGGCCTGGAACGAAGCAGCTGACAGAACAAAAAAAAACTCGTCAAACTAGATGGGAATAATCTGAATGTTTATATGGGACCTGGAAAGGAGAAAGAAATCAATTCTTGTGTACGTGAAATTGTGGGTGCTTGTGCGATTCAATCAGAGACAAGAGACAGAATCAGAGGGAGAAAGAAAAAGAGAAAGGTCGATGAGGGCTGGGGTTGAGAGAAAGAATGCGGAAGGAGTACAGCAGCCATGGCAGCTCCGCCACTGTTGGCGGCAGTGGTGATCCACGGAGGCGACTGATAGACCTAGTTTGAGATGGTCAATCTCCAGAAGACAATGAGGAAGGAAAAGAAGACTTGGGGCAATATTCTCTGTACATTAATTGAATGTAAATTGCTGTTGGGAATCAAAAACCTTCTCAACAAAAGGTATTACCAAACCTTCATACCAAACAATTGCAACTAATGTTCCTATCATGCATTTTATTTACTGCAACAATTAAGGGAAACGTGGCCTACTTCTAATGCATGCATAACAAATGGAGAAGAGAGTGCTCTGGATTCAGTCCATCCGTCCCCGAATTTAGCTCCAACCTTTGACTATCCGTTGGTGTTACTTGGACCCCAAGGACTCGGCTTTCAAATGCATATCAAAAATTAGATTTTTGTGTCTTGAAGCCTATTGTGTAATTCCCTTAAGAACATAAAAGAAGCAAGCCAATGTGGTTACGAGTAGGCATTCACTTGGTTAACATTATGTTTAGTCAAGTTTGTCATAAGATAGAGCTATTGTGTAGATGGTTAAAAAGATGATGTATAATTACTACTGGAAATAAGTTTATACAAATATGGAAGAAAGCAATGAAATTTGCTACATTTATGAAAGATAAAGAATACTTGGAAAATGTTTAGAAAGCTTATAACCTATAAACAATCAATTGAAATGCCAAGTTAGTTCAATTTGGCAGCTTTGACTTTTTAGAGGAGTCAAATATCAAGTATAAAAGTGGGATTACTTGGCGTACATTCAAAATATGTTGAAATTGATTTCGGACTCAAGAAATACCTTTGGTAATGAGTTAGAAACATCAAAGAACAAAGCAATTTGAACTCTCGAGTTTGGTAAAAATAATTTAGTAACAGTGGACAACATTGACTTTTGGTAAAGTCATACTCTACACAAGAATGGGAATTTCAAGTCTATGATTAGGAAGCTAGGTAAAGTTTGCTATTGGGACGTGTATATGATATTACTTGATGATGCTAAGTTTAAGATGTAAGTGTTTGGTAAGTTATCTTGTAATGAATCACTTAGTTGTAAAAAGATTGTAAAAAAAGTCTTAAAAAGTCAATTTGTAAGAAAAGAAAACACTAATTTCAAGACGAATCTGTAAAAAAAATGAAAATCTGGTCCAAATGTAATAAAATTTAAAACTTGAGTCAAAGTTCTAAAATTCTAAAATGACATAGCATGTAAAAAAAACAAAAAACATAAGTTTGTTCCATTTTATGTAAACTATTGTTAGTATGTTAACCCTTGTCAATATGGCCTTCGCTAATGCGAATAATTGTTTCTTCAATTCCATTAAGGGACCAGCGTACGTACTATCTTCTTAGAGAATGTTTTTAACAATATTTCTCGAATAAAAATGACGGAATATTTATAACGAATTTAATTTGCTTCCAAATCAACACAGGAATGGGAATAAAGTCATAAACATAACTTTCTATTGCAGAAGCAAAGTAGAGATTGCTTGACATTTGCAACCAAATATATTCCCATTCATTCATTCCTTTTTAATGTGCTCAATTTACGTTCCCATCTTCACCAGCAAAACTTCTACCTTTGCAACGTGGATATCCAATTCCTCCCACTTATATTACATGTACGTATATGTATGTCTCTTTTTCTTTCCTTTTGAGGTTATTGTATATTTGTATACGTTTTGTGTGGATACTATACCAAGATACGTTCTTAGTTGGAAACCGAATAACACATACTTTATATAGCCACATGCCAACCAAGTGTTTGATTAAAAACTTAGAAGAAAAGAGTTTTGATATCAGACCCTATAGTTTATATGTTTTATCCAGATTAAACCTTAGTTTTGTTTTATTTTCCTAAAAATACCTTGCATTTTTTTTTTCAATTTGGCCATTTTAACAGGTTTACCGATAATCTTCCGGTTTTAGACAATTTTTTTGCAGAAAAACTCAACCTTCTTTCCGAACAAAACCTCAGGATTTTTTTTTTCTCAAAAAACGTTCACATTTTACAATTCTTTTTGGAAAAAAAAACTTAGGGTTTTAGGAAAAATCATGTAAAACCGGAATATTACTGGTAAACTGCAAGGGCCAAATCGGAATAAATGGAAAAATGTAAGATCTTTATCAAGAAAAAAAAATAATTTGAGGATTAATCGAGAAAGAAAACACCCAAAATATATGGTCTTTCATGACATCATCATGAGCGTATCATTAATACGATATTACAATATAGGTTTTTACGTGCATATATTTTGAAGCTAACATCATTTGTTTAAGAATAGCATACCCTAATATTTTATTATGAAATTAAAGAAAGTTCACAAAGCTAAGTTGAATTTAAAGCGAAAGTAAATCTCTTTTGATTGTGAAAGTAGAATATTTTCCATGATAAGCAAGGAGGAGTTGATCATCAGGTGGCCTTCTATCATTCAAACTTTGGAAGATAGATTGTTCTATTTATTAGTTGTGATTGTGAATGACTTGACTCGGGCATGTTTGTGTTATTATCTTAAATTTTATCTTTACTTTCCATCTATTTCTTAACGGGGTTCAAAGATTTGGATGTTGAAATCATGTCCTTGACTAAAAAGTGCAAGTTGAAAGCACTAGCTAATAGTATGATTTTTACTTGATAAATTTAATCTGTAAACGTTGGATCAATAATTTTTTTTTCATGTTTGTTATGATGATGTAAAGATTCAGGTTTCTAGTTGTATATATTTGTTGTACACTACAGCTAGACATTTCTTCGACATAGCTGCAATGGAGCAACTTTTTCACTTTAGTCACAGCCATATGCTCAGCCTTGTCCATCTGCAACCTAACCAAGATAATAAAAACTTTGATGAAGAAGAAGAAGAAGAAGAAGAAGAAGAAGAAGAAGAAGAAGAAGAAGAAGAAGAAGAGAAAGATGAATATGAAGATGATGAGGATAAGGATGATTTTGTGGCTGAAGATAAGCATGTTGGAGAATGCAAAATGTGTAAGGAAGGGATTTACTCATTTCATATAAGTTACTACGAGTGTAAGGATTGTGATGACTACTCGTTGCACAAATTTTGTGCAGAAATGCCAAAAACCCTACAAAACCACCCATCACATCCCCATCCCGACCATAATCTTATCTTGTCTGAGGAATTATGTTGGACATATGATCCAAAATTAATAGAATGGACATGCAGTGTGTGTAATCTTATGCGAACAAAGTTATTCAATTACATATGTGACATTTGCGAAATCAACATGGACATAATATGTGCTACTATGTCTCAACAAAAGATGGACCACCCAAGCCACCCTCACCAACTGCAACGTATGGCCAAGGAGTCGGTGTCACGTTGCAGTGCTTGTGGCGAAAAACATCAAGGGACCTTCTACCACTGCACAACTTGTTCTTGGTACTCCATCCACTTAGATTGTGCTTTGTTGCCAGCAAAGTTACTTATCCAACAACCTACTGATGCCACTTTCACTCATTCTCATCCACTTACCCTTGCCTATTCCTTTCCTCAAGTTGATTATGCATCTAAGTACAATCCTGGATGTAGAGTTTGTAATGAGCGCTTCAATAGTTACTTATGGCTTTACAAATGCGATAAATGTCAGTACTATGCCCATATTAATTGTGCAACTTCAAAGACAGAGCCATTTATGTCAATCTTCTTACATCCAGGTAATCTATATATAACTTGTTTATTCTTCTCTTTATTTTGTTTTACCACTTAAAGATTTCTCAATCTTAGTTTACTTTTCAATGTCTATCATTTATGACCAGGTGGTGGCAAGACTTATAAAAATTTCAAAGACGATGATTATCCTAATCTTCTCCACTGTCCGTTTCCGGATGAAAGTTACAACCTTCTCAGACACTATTTTATAACAAATAAGAAAGAGTTTATTACTATGATTAAAGAAGAAGAGCATGGCGGTGAAATGCTCAACCATTTTAGTCATCAACACCCACTGATTCTTTTAGACTCACACACGCAACAAACATCACTCATTGTTCTTCACAACCCCATGAAGAAAATTCAAGTATTATGTGACGGATGTTTGAAACCAATAATGGAAATGCCATTTTATAAGTGTTCTCAAATAAGTTGTGGTTTTTTTCTTCATGAGTGGTGTGCCAGGCTACCTTCCAAAATACAAGACCACCCTGGCCATCCAGAGCATGCACTTGTTCTCATGTCAAACAACCCTAATTGGTTAATGGGTTTATATATCTGTTACAATTGTCGTTTATATGGCAATAGTTTCGCATATGGATGTGTAGCATGTGGCTATTATGTGGATATCAATTGTGCATTCCTACCTAAAGAAATCACACATGAAGCTCACCCAGGCCATCTCCTCTCAAGAATCAATGCTTCTCCAGCTGATGTATCAAAAAAATCATGCAATTCATGTAATTGTTACCTGGAAGATTGCAATGTCGCTTTCCATTGCCCCTCCTGTGATTTCTACTTGGATACGGAGTGTGCTTTGTTGTTGCCTGGAATGATGAGGCACAAGTTCGATAAGCATCCATTGAGCCTGAGATATAATCCAGTTGAGAACCACCCAAGCGACTACTTCTGTGAAATTTGTGAGGAAAAATTTGACCCTGAAAAGTGGTTCTATCATTGTGGTTGTTGTGCCCAGTCTATGCATCTTGCTTGTGCGCCCTTAATCCTTGAGTGTGAGCAACATGTATATGCCAAGTATCATAGAGGTGTCTTTGAGTTTGTGAATGTCAAGTTTGGAGGGACGGTTGAGATCCAAGGACTTCACCCACATCGGCTATCCTTTCTTCAAGGGATTCAGTCCCATGGTCTGTGCAATTTGTGCCACCAAGAATTGCAGTACGATATGATCTTTAAGTGCTTGGAGTGCGATGAGTATGCACTTCATTATCTTTGTGCTGATTTATTTGGCAATTGATCAAGTTATGTGCTTAATTGATTCTTGGCGTAACTAAACACTTGTACATTTGTTATTTGTATCTTTAAATCATTTATTTAATTACTTTTCATTTATGTCTTTAATTTTATGAGTTGGGGTCAATCATTTGCTTTGTGAACAAGTTTATATTCTCTTGTAAAAATCCTTAATTTCATTTGAAGGTTCAATTATTTAATAAAATACAGATCCTTCATATGCCAAAAAAATATTAGAATCTTGTCATGTACATAAGTGCTTTAAAGGTGTTGTTTTCCTTATGGTGTCATGGTTTCTCATTGTCTAATAGTATTATGGGATGAACTTGGAAATTTTGGTATTTATCTTGCAACAAAAGATATGAAACGTTGCAATACATAAAACTTACAGTCCGACAATATGGTAAGGAATCATCTTCTATGTATTTTCCTGAAATTAATGAAAAAAAGAAAACAAAAATGTCAGATTTTTTTCAAAACATCAAATAGAATAAAATGCCAGGTCTGGGATTTACAACACCAATTAACCTGCTTCAAATATTTACCATTAAGACTACTATTAAATATTAATCTATCTATATAAAAAAACAAAAATGGAATCTTTTTATGATAAAAAAAATAGCAATGGACTTTATAGACTGCATTATAATTTATACCATGACACACGTCTCTGTCCGCAACAACCTGATGAGAGCACAATAGACTGGTTGTTTGGTGTAATCTTGAATCTGTAAAAACATCAAATTATATAGAAGACAATAATAAAATAAATAATGTGACAAAGAACTACCAAACAAAACAGAACTTAGTATTTCTTGTAAAAAATGAAAAAATATAAAGTGATTCTAGTAATGATGCATATGATTATAGGAATACTCATATTACTAAAGCAAGTTTGTACTTAGTTATGTCTATATAAATGTAGTCATTTGTATGCAAAAAGGATATATAAGCTTTCCTTAGTTTTACGTTTTGTGTAAGGAATAATTTAAATTGGGACAGAAGGTATATAACGTTTTTTTAAAAACATTGGTAACATGAACAAAGCTGGCATCTTATATGTCAAATATATCTATAGCTGCTTAAGCAGCACAGGAATGGCCACAGACTCAAATTGCACCAGAAAAGATGGCCAAATCAACAAAATGGGAATTGTATTAATTAAAAAAAATCAAAAACCCAATAACATTACCTGAGAAACCCATTGACCAAAAATAACTGCAACCTCCCTACGTATAATCCGCAATTTGGGATGAACATTTGTGAGTTCCAATGATACATCATGGTCAAACCTGCAAAAATTTCACATAAACAAAAGTATAATTTATCTTACAGATAAACTATAAAACAAATCCAGATAATAAGTAAAAAAACACAACACTTTATATAGATAACATATATATATAAAGTCTAGGAGGGTAAAAAAAAGTCACACTGGTCCTTAAATGATCAATTGAAATGCAATTTGACAGCTTTGACTTTTTAGAGGAGTCAAACATGAAGAATAAAAGTGTGATTACTTGGCGTACATTCAAAATATGTTGAAATTGAGTTTGGACTTAAGAAATACCTTTGGTAATGAGTTATAAACATCAAAGAACCAAGCAATTTGAACTCTCGAGTTTGGTAAAAGTAATTTAGTAAAAGTGGACAACGTTGACTTTTGGTAAAGTCATACTCTACACAAGAATGGGAATTTCAAGTCTATGATTAGGAAGCTAGTTAAAGTTTGCTATTGGGACATGTATATGATATTACTTGATGATGCTAAGTTTAAGATGCAAGTGTTTGGTAAGTTATCTTGTAATTATTCACTTAGTTGTAAAAAGATTGCAAAAAAGTCAACTTGTAAGAAAAGAGAACATTAATTTTGAAACGAATTTGTAAAAAAAATAAAATTTTGGTCCAAATGTAATAAAATTTAAAACCTGGGTCAAAATTCTAAATTTCTAAAATGACAGCATGTAAAACCCCCAAATTCAATATGGCCTTCGCTAATGCGATGAATTGTTTCTTCAATTCCATTAAGGGAGCAATGTACGCACTATTCAATTCCATTAAGGGAGCAATGTACGCACTATCTTCTTAGAGAATGTTTTTAACAATATTCACAAATAAAAATGACGGAATATTTATAACGAATTTAATTTGCTTCCAAATCAACCTAGGAATGGGAATAAAGTCATAAACATAACTTTCTATTGCAAAAGCCAATTAAGTAGAGATTGCTTGACATTTGCAACCAAATATATTCCCATTCATTCCTTTTTAATGCGCTCAATTTACGGTCTCATCTTCACCAGCAAAACTTCTACCTTTGCAACGTTGATATCCAATTCCTCTTACTCATATAACATGTATGTATATGTATGTCTCGTTTTCTTTCATTTTGAGGTCATTGTATATCTGTAAATGTTTTGTGTGGATAATATACCAAGATATGTATAACACATACTTTGTATATTATAGCCACATGTCAGCCAAGTGTTTGATTAAAAACTTAGAAGAAAAGAGTTTTGATATCATAAAAGACCCTGTATTTTGGGTTTTATTCCAGATTAAGCCACGACTTTATTTTTTTTCCTAAAAGTACCTTGCATTTTTCTATTTTTTTCAATTTGGCCATTTTAGCAGGTTTATTGATAACTTTCCAGTTTTAGACAAATTTCTCTGGAAACAATCTCAACTTTTTTTTTCCGAAAAAACCTCAGATTTTTATTTTATTTTTCTCAAAAAAACCTTCACATTTTACAATTTTTTTCAGAAAAAAAACTTAGGGTTTTCCGGAAAATTTGTCTAAAACCGGAATATTACTGGTAAACCTGGCAAATCAGAATAAACGGAAAAATGTAAGGTCTTTATCAAGAAAAAAAATTAATTTGAGGTTTAATCCAGAAAACACTCAAAATATATGGTCTTTCATGACATCATATCATTAATACGATATTACTATATGGGTTTCTACATGCATATATTCTGAAGCTAACATCATTTGCTTAAGAATAGCATACTCTAATATTTAATTATGGAATTAAAGAAAGATTACAAAGCTAAGTTGAATTTAAAGCAAAACTAAATCTTTAAACACTGGATCAATTATTCTTTTTATTGTTTGTTATGACGACCTAACAATTTAGGTTTCTAGTTGTATTTATTTGTTGTAGCTGCAATGGAGCAGCTTCTGCACTTCACTCATGATCATATGCGCAGCCTTGTCCATCTGCAACCAGCTAGCCACGATAATGAAAACTCTGATGATGATGATGATGATGAAGAGAAAGAAGAAGGTGAGGAGAATGATTTTGTGGCTGAAGATAAGCATGTTGGACAATGCAAAATGTGTGAGGAACATATCTACTCATTTCATATGAGTTACTGCAAGTGTAAGGATTGTGATGACTACTCGTTGCACAAATTTTGTGCAGAAATGCCAAAAACCCTACGAAACCACCCATCACATCCCCATCTCGACCATAATCTTACATTGTCCGAGGAATTCTGTTGGATATATTATCCAAAATCAAATGAATGGACATGTAGTGTCTGCAATGTAATTATGCGAAAGAAATTATTCAATTACATATGTCCCATTTGCAGACTCGATATGGACATTATATGTGCTACTATGTCTCAACAAAAGATGGACCACCCAAGCCACCCTCACCAACTGCAACGTATGGCCAAGGAGTTGGTATCACGTTGCAGTGCTTGTGGCGAAAAACATAAAGGGACCTTCTACCAGTGCACCACTTGTTCTTGGTACTCAATCCACTTAGATTGTGCTTTGTTGCCCGCAAATTAAGTTACTTATCCAACAACATACTGATGCCACTTTCACTCATTCTCATCCACTTACCCTTGCCTATTCCTTTCCTCAAGTTGATTATGCATCTAAGTACTATCCTAAATGCAGAGTTTGTAAGAAGCACTTCGATAGTTACTTATGGCTTTACAAATGCGATAAATGTCAATACTATGCCCATATTAATTGTGCGACTTCAAAGAGAGAGCCATTTATGTCAATCTTCTTACATCCAGGTTGTTTATTTATTCTTCTCTTTAATTTGTTTTACCACTTAAAGATTTCTCAATGTTGCATGGTTTATTACTTTTTAATGTTTGTTGTCATTTATCAGGTAGTGGCAAGACTTATAAAAATTTCAAAGACAATGATTATCCTAATCTTCTCCACTGTCCATTTCCGGATGAAAGTTACAACCTTCTCAGACACTATTTTATAAAAAATAAGAAAGAGTTTATTATGATTAAAGAAAAGCATGGCGGCGAAATGCTCAACCATTTTAGACATCAACACCCACTCATTCTTTTAGACACACAACAAGCATCACTCGGTAACAAATCAATTGTTCTTCACAACCCCATGAAGAAAATTCAAGTATTATGTGATGGATGTTTGAAACCAATTATGGAAATGCCATTTTATAAGTGTTCTCAAATAAGTTGTGGTTTTTTTCTTCATGAGTGTTGTGCCAGGCTACCTTCCAAGATACATGACCACCCGGGCCATCCAGATCATGCACTTGTTCTCATCTCAAACAACCCTCGTATGTTCATGGGTTTATTTTCTTGTTCTATTTGTAGGTTATATTGTAATGGTTTCGCATATGGATGTGTTGCATGTGGCTATTATATGGATATCAATTGTGCATTCCTACCTAAAGAAATCACACATGAAGCTCACCCAGGCCATCTCCTCTCAAGAATCAATGCTTCTTCAGCTGATGTATCAGAAAAAATATGCAATCCATGTAATTGTTTCCTGGAAGATGGCAACATCGCTTTCCATTGCCCCTCCTGTGATTTCTACTTGGATACGGAGTGTGCTTTCTTGTTGCCTGGAATGATGAGGCACAAGTTCGATAAGCATCCATTGAGCCTAAGATACAATCCAGTTGAGAACCACCCTGGCAACTACTTCTGTGAAATTTGTGAAGACAAATTTGACCCTAAAAAGTGGTTCTATCATTGTAGTTGTTGTGCCCAGTCTATGCATCCTGCTTGTGCTCCCTTAATCCTTGAGTGTGAGAAACATGTATATGTCATGTTTAAAAGAGGTGTCTTTTGTTATATGAATGTCAAGTTTGGAGGGACGGTTGAGATCCAAAGACTTCACGAACATCGGCTATCCTTTCTTCAAGGGATTCAGTCCCATGGTCTATGCAAAAAGTGCACCAAAGAATTGCAGTACGATATTGTTAATAGGTCTCTGTAACTTTTTGTTGTCATTTATTTGTTGTGCCTTTTGTGTATTTCTCCTATTCTTGGTGTATGTATTGTGTAACTTTTATTATTTATTAAAGGCATGCCCATCCGTTCGTGTGGGATAGAAAAAGTTAAATCAATTCATGGTATCAGTCACTTCGTTCTTTTCCTGAGACCATTCTTTTCCCCTTCTGTCTCGTTTCTTCTTCCTTTTCTCCATGTCTTCCTCATCTTCCTCTGATAACTCTTTGCCGATGTCTACTCTCCTGCACATGATAACAATCAAACTCTCCTCTTCCAATTACCTTGTATAGAAGAATCAGATGCTCCCTCTCTTTTCTTATCAAAACCTAATGCCTCACATTGATGGTTCTGTCGATCCCCCGACATCTGAAATTTGTTGGGGTTGGAAAACTCTTCTATTAAACACTAAAATAGAATTACAATAGGAGGAGCAACTCTCACACTCAACTATTACAAAAGACCAACCCTCTCACTAACACTCTCACTCTAAGTTTTATACCATTTGTGTCTCTGTATTTGGGATGCATACAACTGAAGAATGAAGTCTCTATTTATAGTCTTGGCAGCCACCATTGTAGTTGCGTCTATTAATTGTGTTCATCATGTTCATCATAGGGTGGGAAGAAAAACTTGTCCCGTAGGTTTCATTTTGTCAACAATGATGGCTACTGTAGCTTTGGAGGCTTTGGAGGCTGGAACACAACAAATCTCCCCCTCCAGTCTCCGTCCAACAATCCTCATCCCAACTATGTCAGCACATAGTCTGTGTTTCTCTTGTGTCACCACCTTTGTCAACATGTCTGCAGGATTGTTATTGGTGTTGATCTTTAACAACTTCAATTCTCGTCCCTCAATTGCTTCTCTAAGCCGGTGATAACGTATATCAATATGTTTTGTACGGGAATGGTACATCGAGTTCTTACTCAGGTCCATAGCACTCTGACTATCGCAATGAATGATGTACTCTTCTTGTGGAAAGCCTAATTCTTGAAGAAACCGTTTAATCCATATAAGCTCCTTCCCAACTTCAACGGCAGCAATATACTCGGCTTCTGTTGTTGACAGTGCGACACACTTCTGTAATTTGGATTGCCACGAGATAGCTCCCCCTGCCAAAGTAAAAATGTAACTTGATGTAGATTTCCTACTATCAAGATCTCCTGCCATATCGGCATCTGTATAACCTTCCACGATTGGCTTTGCTCCCCCGTAGCATAAACATAGTTTCGAACTACCCTTCAGGTATCGAAGTATCCATTTGACTGCTTCCCAATGTTGTTTTCCCGGATTAGCTAGATATCTACTCACAACACCGACAGCATGAGCAATATCTGGTCTTGTACACACCATTGCATACATAAGACTTCCTACGGCTGAGGAATAGGGGACTGCCTTCATCTCTTCTTTTTCTTTCTCAGAAGATGGACAATTTTTCTTACTCAACTTGAAGTGGTTAGCCAAGGGCGTACCAACGGGCTTGGCATTTTCCATGTTGAACCTTTTAATCACACGTTCAACATACTCTTCCTGTGATAAGAACAATTTTCTTGATTTTCTATCACGGATAATTTTCATGCCCAATATCTGTTGTGCTTGGCCTAAGTCTTTCATATCAAAGAACTTAGACAAATCATTCTTCAAGTTGTTGATCATCATTGCATCTTGGCCCACTATCAACATATCATCCACGTAGAGCAAAAGGATGACAAATTTCCCATCTGGAAACTTCTTCAGATAGACACAATAGTCTGCAATAGTTCTCTTGTACTCATGATTCATCATAAATGAATCAAACTTCTTGTACCACTGCCTTGGGGCTTGCTTAAGACCATAAAGGCTCTTCTTTAATTTACAGACGATATGCTCTTTCTTTGGGACTTTAAAGCCATCAGGTTGCTCCATGTATATTTCTTCATCCAAATCACCATGGAGAAAGGCTGTTTTCACATCCATCTGCTCAAGTTCAAGATCTAGACTGGCAACTAATCCGAGTACAACTCGGATAGACATCATCTTCACAACTGGCGAAAAAATTTCATCAAAGTTGATTCCTTCTTTTTGTTGGAAACCTTTGACAACGAGTCTCGCCTTATACTTCATAGTATTTCCCTTGCCGTCTTTCTTCAACTTGAAAACCCACTTGTTTTTCAAGGCTTTCTTTCCTTTGGGGAGGTTTACCAACTCATATGTTTGATTCTTCTGCAAAGAATTCATTTCTTCTTCCATGGCCTTCTGCCAATTTGCTTTGTCAATATGAGATTGAGCTTCTTGAAAACTCTCTGGCTCCCCCTCACTAGTAAGAAGGATGTAGTTTGAAGTCGGATATCTTGTTGATGGAGCACGTACTCGTTCGGATCGTCTAACTTGAGTTCCTTCGTTTGCAACTTCTGGCAGTGGATCTGAATTATCCAGGGGTGGAAGCTCCCCCCTGCTCAACACCTTCTTGATCTGCATCATCGACTTCTTCATCCACTTCTTCAGTGGAAACATCATCTTTATTTTTAGATATTATATCTGAAACTTTGGAGCTTTGTTGCTTGTTAACCGGTGCCTTGAAATCATAATACTGGTTTTCATAAAAAACCACATCTCTGCTTCGAATAACCTTATTTAGTTCTGGGTCCCATAGCCTGTACCCGAACTCTTCATCTCCATATCCAATAAAGATGCATGGAGTGGATTTGAGGTCCAATTTCTTCCGCAATTCACTTGATACATGTGCAAACGCTTTGCACCCAAATACTCTCAAGTGAGAATATGATATGTCTTTACCCGTCCATATCTTCTCCGGAACTTCAAAATTCAATGGAGCGAAAGGTGACCTATTTATTAGATAGCAAGCTTCACCCCAGAATGGCTTTGGGAGTTTAGTCATGCTGAGCATGCATCGAACTTTCTCAACAATGGTGCGATTCATCCGTTCTGCTACACCATTGTGTTGTGGGGTTCGTGGGACAGTCTTTTCATGTCTGATACCATGTTCCGTGCAGTATTTAGAGAACTCACGGGAATAGTATTCGCCTCCATTATCTGATCGGAGACATTTTAGCTTCTTGCCTGTTTGTCTTTCCACCATTGCATGAAAAGCTTTGAAGCGGTCCAATACTTGGTCCTTCGTTCTCAAACAGTATGCCCATACCTTTCGTGACGCATCGTCAATGAATGTCACAAAATACCGGCTTCCACCAAGAGATTCTACTTCAATGGGTCCACATATATCGGAGTGGACAAGGCTCAGCAACTCAGAGCGGTTCTTTCTTGTGGAGCTAAAGGAAACTCTGTGTTGTTTCCCGAATAGGCAGTATTTACAAGGATCCAAGGCAACATCTTTTGCCATTGAAATGGACTCCTTCTTTGCAAGAGTCGTCAATCCCTTCTCGCTCATGTGGCCTAGTCTTCTATGCCACAAGTTTGGTGATGTCTCTTCTTTAACAACATTGAGACTTGGTTGAAGCAACTTTGCATGACTTTTATAAAGAGTACCATCAAGTTTTCCCCTTGCAACAACCATAACACCTTTCAACAACTTCCAGGTGCCATTTTTGAATTGATTATCATATCCTTGGACGTCAAGAGCTCCAACTGAGATAAGATTCATTCTCAGCTCTGGGACATGCCGAACATCTTTCAACACCAATGTACATCCAACATTGGTCTTTAAATGCACATCACCAATACCAGCAATGCTTGAGAAACTGGTGTTTCCCATCTTCACGGTACCATGGTCTCCGGGTTTATAAGTACTGAATAAATCCCGGTTTGGAGTCGAATGATATGATGCAGCGCTATCAATCACCCACTCATCATCATGAGTTTCAACATGTAGGCATGCTTCCTCCTCGTATGTAACAAGGGCAACGTCTTGTGTTATGGTGACCATGGTTTCACCATTCTCCCTGCTTGGATTCTGGCTTGTCTCGGGCTGCTCTCGTAAGAACCTTCGGCAATCACTCCTTTTGTGGCCATAATAATTACAATGATTGCAATAGCCTTCGAACCATGTATTTGAAGATTTACCTCGCTCTCGCGATTTCCCTCGATCTCGTGATTTCCCACGATCTTGGGATCTTCCTCTACTTTGACCATGTCTACCTCTGCCTCTACCTCGACCTCGGCCTCCAGTTCTGCCTCCGCCTCTTTCTTTGTTTTCTGACACGAGGGCAAAAGACTGGTCTGTACCAGCTTCTTTCCTTCTGGCTTCCTCGTTCATTAGGGCATCTGTGACCATCTCCATTGTCACTTTACCACCGGGGGTAGAATTGCTGAGAGTCACAACAAGCGTCTCCCAATTATCTGGTAGAGAACTCAAGAGCAATATGGCTTGTTCCTCGTCTTTGAGAACCCAATCAGCAGCACCGAGCTGGTTTACGAGATCCTGGAACTGACTCGTATGCTCGGTTATGGACGTACCACTTCGTAACTTGTGGTTTACAAGGCGCCTCATCAGCAAGGTCTTGTTGCGTGCCGTCTTTGCCTGATACATATTCTCGAGCTTCTCCCAAAGTTTGTACGCGTCTGTCTCTTGAGATACATGATGAAAAACACTGTGGTCGATCCACTGTCGAATTTGTGCCACCGTTTTCCTGTTTATTCTCGTCCAAACTTCGTCTGTCTTCGTGTTGGGTTTGACGCCTTGCTTTTCTATAGGCTCTGCTAAATCTTTCAGATTAAGCAAATCTTCCATCCTTGGCTTCCACATGTTGTAATTTGTGGGCGTAAGTCGAACCATCGTAATCGTACTTGTAGATTCCATCGAAAATAATTGCAAATTTATTTTACAAATATTTCGAGGAAAAATTAGATAAAACCGAGCTCTCGGTTGGATTCGGAAGCGTCAAAAATGGTGGGGTAGAGTTTTTCGGGGTCAAAATATACTTTCTTGAAAAGTTATGTGTTAATTTGTAACTTTTCGGAACTACAGGGGCTAAACTGTAATTTTCGAAACTTACAGGGGCCAATCTGAAATATTTCTGCCAACCAGGGACTTTTCTGAAACTTTTCAGAACTCCAGGGACCAAAACAGTTATTTTCAGAACAACAGGGACCGAACTGCAGTTTTTCAGAAACAGAGGGACCTTTCTGCAATTTTCTGAAACTTCAGGGGCTAAACTGCAACTTTTCTGAAAAGCTGGTCAATGCTGACGTCACTAATGACGTCACACGTCTTCTCCGGCAGTCTTCTCCGGCCACCTGGTTTTTCCGGCGAATTTTCCGGCAGGTTTGACCAATCTTTGACCGGTGTTTTGGAGGTCTTCCCGTGGTCAAAAAATTACGAAAAATATATTTTCGGAATCCTTGAAACGAGATCTTTCTAATGGTGTACCTAGAAATCGATTTTGAGACAAAACAATTTTGACGAAAAAACAGAGAAATTCGTGAAAAATTCCCTGGACACCAAACGGGGCTCTGATACCAATTGTTGGGGTTGAAAAACTCTTCTATTAAACACTAAAATAGAATTACAATAGGTGGAGCAACTCTCACACTCAACTATTACAAAAGACCAACCCTCTCACTAACACTCTCACTCTAAGTTTTATACCATTTGTGTCTCTGTATTTGGGATGCATACAACTGAAGAATGAAGTCTCTATTTATAGTCTTGGCAGCCACCATTGTAGTTGCGTCTATTAATTGTGTTCATCATAGGGTGGGAAGAAAAACTTGTCCCGTAGGTTTCATTTTGTCAACAATGATGGCTACTGTAGCTTTGGAGGCTTTGGAGGCTGGAACACAACAAAATTCTGGTTGATGGCAAACCGGCGGTCAATCCCCTTTATGCCCCTTGGGTTGCTGCTGACCAACGTGCAATAATCATCCTCCATGCCTCTTTAACCGAAGAGGACGTGGCAGAAATCATCGGCTTGCCAACTGCTCGCCAAATCTGGTTGAACCTTGAGTCTGTCTACAGCAATTCCTTAGTGGAGCGTATTCAAAACTTGCGAGATCAGCTACGCCACACTACCAAGGGCTCCATGTCAGTCTCTAACTTTGTCCGGAAGTTTAAGGGACTGTGCGACCAACTCACTGCTGTCGGGCAACCAGTTGATGATTCTGACAAACTTCATTGGTTTTTGTATGGGTTAGGTCACTCATTTGAAGGCTTCTCAACTGCTGTCCGTACCACTCGTCCCGCCCCTCTGTTTTGAGATCTTCTTATTCAGGCTGAGTCACATGAACTTTTTATGCGCTCCCTTCATGGTGTGACTCCTGCCCCTGTGGCTTTTGCTGCTGAACAATCTGGTCGTCCAGGTCAACATCGCAGTTGTGATGGTGGTAAAAACCAAAGAGGTGATAACTACAATGGTCGTGGAAGGGGTAAGACGACCGCCCCATTGTCAATTATGTCGCTCTGAGGGTCATTAGCCAATCGTTGTCCCAATTTGGCTCAGTTTGCTTCAAAAATGGTCTCCTCTGATGCTGATCTCGCTAAGGCATTTCATGCTCAATGTCATGTCACCTCCTCGGGTCCCGATTGGTTTGTGGACTCCGGAGCCACCGATCATATGACACCATCTAAAGACACTGTCCCGCAAGCTACCCCGTATGCAGGCCAAGCGCATGTCACTTTTGGAAATGGTAATCAACTTTCCGTTTCTCATGTTGGTCATACTTCAGTTTCGGATCGTATTCTCTTGAATGATGTATTGGTGATTCCTCATCTTACGAAAAACCTATTATCTATTAGCAAGTTAACAACCGACAATAACGTGGATGTGTTATTTTCCCAACCACATTTTTATATTCAGGACCGCGAGACGAAATAGGTGCTGGCCAACGGAAAATGTGAAAATGGATTGTATGTCTTGACTTCGGGATCTCATGCTTTTGTTGTTGAATCACAGTTGAAGGCCTCCTTTGAACTCTGGCATTTGCGATTGGGTCATGTGTCATTTGACACCATTTTACTTTTAAATAAATCGGGTTGTTTATCTGTTACCTCTATTTTACCTAAACCAGGGCTATGCTCCCCTTGTCAAATGTCTAAGGGACACCATTTACCATTTGAAATTAATGAACAAAAAGCATTGCACCCGTTAGATCTCATTCACTGTGATTTATGGGGTCCATCCCCGGTTACATCGGTTGATGGTTATCGTTTTTATGCATTTTTTGTGGATGATTTCTCACGCTTTAGTTGGCTTTATCCATTAAAAACGAAGTCTGGATTTCCAAGCATTTTTTCGGTTTTCATAAAATTTGTACAAACTCAGTTTTCTTGAAAAATCAAGGTATTTCAAAGCGATGGCGGAACAGAGTTCACCAATCATAATGTTCGTCGCATCCTTGAAGACAATGGGACGTTTCACCAATTTTCTTGCTCATATACCCCTCAACAAAATGGGAGAGTTTAGCGGAAACATCGTCATGTGATTGAAATTGGATTGGCTATGCTCTTTAATGGTCACGTACCACCTTCATATTGGGTGGATGTGTTTACCTCGGCAATCTACATTATTAACCGTCTCCCAACTCATGTATTAGATGGTCAATCCCCATTTGAGGCCTTATTTTCCCGCAAGCCTTCTTATGCAAATTTCCGTGCATTCGCATGCCGTGTATATCCATACTTACGTGATTATTCGAGCCATAAGTTGGCTCCACGAAGCATACCTTGCATCTTCATGGGCTATTGCTCTCGGTACAAGGGTTATCGGTGTCTTGACCCTGTCACCTCTCGGATATACATTACTCGTCATGCTCGCTTTAATGGACGCATATTCCCGTTTTCTGAGGATAAATCAGTGCAACCATTTGACTTATTGCCCCTACACTCCTTTTTGGATGATATCCCATTTTGATCATCGAATTCTCAGCCGATTCATATCAATGATACCCAACCGGAGTTGCCACGCCCTTGTGACATGTGTTCTAATGACATATCCACTCCGGATCTGCCTGTTAACAACCATCCAGTCTCCGACCCAATTTCCGAGCCAGTCTCTGACGAGGCGTCTGGATCCCGCTCCAATCCGACAGCCGAATTTATTAGAACTGCAAATCATCCAACGGATTCTGGCCCTACCCCGGTACCGCCTTGTCCACCTGCTCCTTCTCATTCGATGCAGACTCGGGCAAAATCAGAAATATTTAAACCAAAATATCGTGCTGACTTCTCTCACACTACTCGGCATGCCTTGTTTTCTGCCTTGTTCTCAACCCGTGACCCAAAAGGTTTCAAAACTGTCGTCAGAAGCCCACATTGGATGACAGCCATGCAAAAGGAACTCGATGCTTTATATAATAACAATACTTGGACGTTAGTTCCAAGACCAAACAGAAAAATGTTGTTGGTTCAAAATGGTTATTTTGCACAAAATACAGTTCCGATGGTACCATTGAACGTCACAAAGCTCATCTTGTTGCTCAAGGCTACAGCCAAATACCCAGACTCGATTTCTCCCACGCGTTCAGTCCTGTTGTGAAGGCTTCTACTATACGCGTCATTTTGGCCCTGGCTGTTCTTAATAATTGGAGACTCCATCAGCTTGATGTAAATAATGCGTTCCTTCATGGTCACTTAAATGAACGTGTGTATATGGAACAACCTCCAAGCTTTGTTGATTCCCGGTTTCCTGATCATGTTTGTCAACTTAACAAAGCTATTTATGGTCTAAAGCAGGCTCCCCAGGCATGGTTTCAACGACTAAGTCATTTTTTGCTCCAAAATGGGTTTTCATGCAGTCGATCTGATCCCTCGTTGTTCGTCTTTACACAGGATTTGTGCATTATGTACTTATTGGTTTATGTTGACGATCTTATTTTAACAGGCAATCAACCAAACCTTCTTACATCTTTCATTGCTCGACTCAATCTTGAATTTAAAATAAAGGATCTTGGCGGTCTTACCTATTTTCTGGGACTAGAAGTCACTCGCACTGATGATGGCTTGTTTCTAAGCCAATCTAAATATGCTCGGGAAGTTCCACTAGTGATCTTTAAGTGCTTGAAGTGTGAGTATTCAGTTCATGGTACGTGTGCTTTTTCATTTGGCAATTGATCAAGTTATGTGCTTGATGCTTGGTGTAACTAAACACTTGTACCTTTGTTATTTGTATCTTTAAACGATTCATTTAATTAGTTGTCAATTTATGTTTTTAATTTTTTGAGTTGGTGTCAATCATTTGCTTTGTGAACAAGTTTATATTCTCTTGTAAAAAATACGCAATTCCATTTCAAGGTTCAATTATTTAATAAAGTACAAATCCTTCGTTTTCCAAAAAAATATAAGAATCTTGTTATGTACATAAAGTGCATTAAAGGTGTTGTTTTCCTTATGGTGTGATGGTTTCTCTATGTCTAATAGTATTATGGGATGAACTTCGGAAATTTTTGTATTTATCTTGCAACAAAAGATATGAAAAAGGTGCAATACATAAAACTTACGGTCCGACAATATGGTAAGGAATCATCTTCTATGTATTTTCCTGAAATGAATGAAAAAAAAAAACAAGAATGTCAGATTTTTTTCAAAACATTAAATAGAATAAAATGTCAGGTCTGGGATTACAACACCAATTAACCTGCTTCAAATATTTACCATTAAGACTACTACTAAATATTAGTCTATCTATATAAAAAAACAAAAATGGAATCTTTTTATGCTAAAAAAATAGCAATGGACTTTATAGACTGCATTGTAATTTATACCCTGACATACAAGTCTTTGTCCTGTCCTGCAGCAGCCTGATGAAAGCACAATAGACTGGTTGTTTGGTGTAATTTTGAATCTGCAAAAACATCAAATATAGAAGACAATAATAAAATAAATAACGTGACAAAGAATTACCAAACAAAACAGAACTTAGTATTTCTTGTGGACACCCAAAAAATGAAAAAATATAAAGTGATTCTAGTAATGATGCATATAATTATAGGAATACTCATATTACTAAAGAAAGTTTGTACTTAGTTATTGTTATGGTCAGACAGTTAACACACGAACATTACTCTCCTAAGCTGTAACAACCAAGAACTCAAGAATTTAAGGTGGTTCAGTCTGATGACCTACATCCACACACAGGTAACTAGGAGTTTTATTTCTTTTGTGTCTACACTTTACAAATACAAAGTAGTCTCATATATAGAGAGATTGAAATGATAACTGGTCAAAACAAAAAAAGATAAGGGGACCATAAAGCATGTCATCAATACGGTTGTTCACCAAACACAAAAAAATAGATATGGCCCTTAAATTCTGGCTACCTGTTTTCTGGCACTATCTTTATTCTTGACCAACCCAATGAATGGCTTCACACACAACAATCTCCCACTTGAAGCCACAGAACAATCTTCACCAGTGTTTCAACTGTGTATCTGTATTTATGTAAACACTTTTGATCTTAGTGTTGGATCAGTGTCTAATCCCGTAACTATATTTGGTAAGTACTTGACTCGGTTGCGCATGGTCCTTTTGGGTTGTCTTCACCAGAGCAACTTGACAGGGTGATTTATGAAAAGAGAGGTTATTATGGTTTATTAATATATTATATGAATAATATATTAAAGGAGAAATCATATAGTTTAATTAATATTAGACAAGAATTAATTAAGAATTAATTATGTGGCTAAAAGACATTAATTAAATATCGGGGACTTAAACTGTCAAATGTGTGATAGTTGAGTATTGGGCTGAGAAGGCTTATGGACTAGGCTTGGACGAAATAGGGATGTGTCCATCCTAATTTCGGCCATAGAGGCCCTATTCCAGAAGCTTCCTTTGACTGCTTAAGGCCTAAGCTATCCATTAGGGTTTTGATTGAAACCCTAGCAGCACCAGTATAAATAAGACCCCAGGGCATCCAATTTTCGGCCACTTGAACCCTAAGAGTCTTCATAGCCGAAATTGTGCCTCTCCCCTCTCTCCAATATCAGCCTCTTGCTTGTGTGGTGTTTGTAAGCCATTAGAGGAGTGACACTTGTGACTCTAAGCTCCAAGACAAGAAGATTCAAGCCATTGTAGAAGAGGTAATCATCTAGATCTGATTTCTTATGTTGATTTCGAAATATGTATGCTAGATCTAGGGTTCATAAGTCTTGGATGAATTGCATGTACAATAGAGAAACCTAGATCCAAGCTTTAGGGTTTGCATGAGCACATAGGATGTTCTTTTGGCTAAAACCCATCAGTGGTATCAGAGCCTTGATTGGTTTCTATTGTATTGATGCTTTGTGTTTTCATTCTTGCTTTAAAATCGTTTTTTTGGCTCCCTGACTGACACACTCGGCGAGTCCCAAAGTGGGCTCGACGAGTAGGATGAACTCGACGAGTCGGAACGTCAGTCAGAGGGATTTTCGGGATTTCTTGCTGTTTTGCTGAAGGATAATTACCAAAATCGTTTTTGACTAATAAAATCCGAATTTTATTGTTATTATATGATTATCCTTACCAAAACAAAAGATAATTAATATTTAATTGAATAATAAATTCCTTATGTGATAAAATTTGATTATTTGATTTATTTGATGAATTATCTTGTGATTAAAATATAATAGATCAAATTTAGATGATGATTTAATTAAATCTCTAATTTATAGTATTTGCTATTTGATCCTATGTGTTTTGAAAAGTTCAAAACTTGCCCTCAAGTTTTGAAATTTAATTTTTTAATTAAAAGTTTAATTTGAATTATTTAAATTTCAAACCCTAGAATTTTACAAGTTTAAAATTCAACCTTATACTTTATTTATTATAAGATTAATATATATATATATATATATATATATATATATATATATATATATATATATATATATATATATATATATATAACTTAAACTGCTAGTCTTATCGTTAGTAGGCCTCATTCACGAAGCCGATCATAAGGGGGGTATAAGGTTATGACCTATAAAATGGTCTTTTAATGTGTGTCCACTCTCACCCACCGCTTCCTTGATTGGTGGAGGGTCGTTAGCCGAACGGGTAGGATAGGGCAAACCTTTCATCATTAAAAGTATAATGAATTTATAAAGTAACTAAATGTTTTTTCAAAAATTCTCAATCTTAGTTACTGTAGGCAAAAGTGAATTGATGTAATTCCATGAAATTACACTTTGCACCCTTGATAAGACGTTAGTGGAGCGTGTGTGGCTAACTGGCACACTAATTGGGCTCTAAGAAAAAGTGACAAAGGGTGACTTGATGTTTGTCATAGTTCGATGGAGCGTGTGTGGTTAACCGATACGTCGAATAGGTGACTATAACATTGGGGGCACCATGTATATTTGCATGGTTATTCACACCCGCTTTGTGATCCTCGGCATCCCAGTCACAAACTTGAGGGGCATATCGAGATTTAAACATGCCACTGAAAAGTTCAATGAATCTCAAAAGATCTAGGAGTTTTCAATAGATTTAAAACTTATCTCTAATTTGTTTTTCATTGTGGAAATTAGTGAATCGTCATTCACTTACCTTCAAATTATTTGCTTGTTAGATTACGACATCCCTCTTCTAATTTGTAAATAATGTTGTTGGATCCTAGCCCTAATTTCTCATTTGGGTGTTTAATTTGGGATTCGTTTCTAATCAAACTTTGTTCCTTTTCTTTTCAGATGTCGAACGTCAACAACAACGCTTCTGGCTCAACTTCCTCTGGCTCGTTCTCACTCATGAACTTGTGTGGGAGAGTGATCTTTGACGGGTCCAATTTCAATGATTGGATCCGCAACATTCGAATGGTCACTCGTTACGAGGACAAAGAGTATGTCCTCGATGAGAAGCTGAAGGAAATCAACATCAACACTGCCTCTGCTGAAGAGATCGCGGCCTTTGAGGCCCATGAGCGTGATTCCACGAAAGTCCATTGCATCGTGCTAGCGACTATGACTGCAGAACTCCAGAAGTCCTATGAGGACATGTACCCCTATGAGATGCATCAAGATCTGTTGGACCGGTACCACCAAAGCGCTAGGCAAGAAAGGTACGAGATCATCACTTCGATGATCACTACCAAAATGGGTAATGGAGGGTTCCTTACCGCTCATCTGCAAAAGATGCAGAGATATGTCGATCGCCTGCTAAAGTTGAATGTGAACTTTGATGAATAGCTGGCAATTGACATCATCCTTCATTCCTTGCCTCCCTGCTATAGCCAGTTCCGCATGACCTACCACATGAACAAGGAAGATGTCACCTTGAGCAAGCTTCAAGGATTGTTGAGGACAAGATGAGAGAAACCTCAAAGATAAATCTGTTGCATCATCTCCAACTCCTACTGCTGCCCCAGTCTTGACAATTGGGCAAGGGAAGGGTAAGAATAGGAAGGCTCCCTCAAAGAGCCACCATAAGGGAAAGTCCCAAAATGGCTCCTCTTCTAGTAGAACCAAGGTTGGTCCTGCAAAACCCAACTCCAATCCCAAGGAGGCAGAGTGCCACCACTGCCACGAAATAGGGCATTGGAAACGAAGTTGCTCGAAATATCTGCAAGATATCAAGGATGGAAAGATCAAGCCGTCCTACGCAGGTATTTACACTATTAAATATAATGATTCATCACATGTTATTTCTTGGGTTCTTGATACAGGATGTGGTTTTCACATTTGTTCTGATTTGCATGGCCTAAGAAGAAATATGGATGTGGAGCATGGGGAAGATAAATTTGATCATGGGGAACAGAAGATCATCGCCTGTCACCAAGATCGGAGTTTACTCTTTAATGCTCAGTAGTGGATTAAGATTAGATTTAAATAATTGTTGCTATTCGCCAGATATGGCAAGAAACATCATTTCATTTCATGGTTTGTATAGACAAGGTTTTAGATATTCATTTGATAATGAAAAAGGTTCTATTAATGCTTATCTTAATGGTGTTTTCTATTTTGAAGCATTGCCTTGTAATGGAATATATGAAACTGTGATGGTTGTAGACAATTTAGGAAATGATGTGTTGTGTATTGATTCTTCCAATGATTTGGATAAAGCATGCTTGTGGCATTGTCGTCTTGGACATGTCAACAAGAAACGCATAGCCCAACTCCAAAAGGATGGAATATTGGAGTCATTCGACCTTAGAGACGATGACGTGTGCGAATCTTGTTTACTTGGAAAGATGACCAAGTCACCCTTCACTGGCACTTGTGCGAGGGGTGAGGGTTTATTGGATCTCATACATACAAATGTATGTGGACCCTTTAGATCCATCACAAGGGATGCGGAATCGTTTTGCTATTAACGCCACCTAGGACACCCCAGTTTAATGGTGTGGCTGAGAGGCGTAATCGAACCTTGCTAGACATGGTTCGTTCCATGATGAGTCGTGCTTCACTACCTATCTCATTCTGGGGGTATGCCTTAGAGACTGCCGCCCATATCCTTAACTTAGTCCATACAAAGAAGGTTGCCAAAACACCTCACGAGATGTGGACAGGGAAAGCTCCCTCGTTGCCACACATCAAGGTTTGGGGTTGCGGGGCTTTCGTAAGACGAGAGACTCACGACAAGCTCGAACCTCGTAGTGAGCGATGTATTTTCATCGGCTACCCACAGAAGTCCTTTGGATATCTCTTCTATAGACCGAGTGACAATGATGTCTTCGTTGCGAGGAGAGGGGTTTTCCGAGAGAGAGAACTCGTAAGCCAAGGGGACAGTGGGAGGCAAATCGATCTTGAAGAGCTTCAACAATCGAACGATGAAGGAACCTCTAACACTAGCACTCAACCCGGGGAGGAAACTCCGGTTGAACCGATTGACGAATCATTACCTCTTAGACGTTCCAGTAGAGTTAACACACGAACATTACTCTCCTAAGCTCTAACAACCAAGAACTCAAGAATTTAAGGTGGTTCAGTCTGATGACCTACATCCACACACAAGTAACTAGGAGTTTTATTTCTTTTGTATCTACACTTTACAAATACAAAGTAGTCTCATATATAGAGAGATTTAAATGATAACTCGTCAAAACAAAAAAATGATAAGGGGACCATAAAGCATGTCATCAATACGGTTGTTCACCAAACACAAAAAAACAGATATGGCCCTTAAATTCTGGCTACCTGTTTTCTGGCACTATCTTTATTCTTGACCAACCCAATAAATGGCTTCACACACAACAGTTATGTCTATATAAATGTAGTCATTTGCATGCAAAAAGGATATAATCTTTCCTACGTTTTACGTTTTGTATAAGAAATAATTTAAATTGGGACAGAAGATATATAACGTTTTTTTTAAAACATTGGTAACATGAACGAAGTTGGCATATTCTATGTCAATATATATCTATTGCTGCTTAAGCAGCACAAGAATGGCCACAAACTCAAATTGCACGAGAAAAGATGGCCAGACCAACAAAATGGGAATTGTATTAATTAAAAAAAATCAAAAACCCAATAACATTACCTGAGAAACTCATTTGACCAAGAATAACTGCAACTTCCCTACGTATAATCCGCAATTTGGGATGAGCATGTGTGATTTCCAATGATACATCATTGTCAAACCTGCAAAAATTTCACACAAACAAAAGTATAATTCAACTTACAGAAAAAATAAAAAATAAATCTAGATATTAAGTAAAAAAACACAACACTTTATGTAGATAACATATATATAAAGTCTAGGAGGGTAAAAAAAAGTCACACCGGTCCTTAAATGATCAACTGAAATGCCAAGTTAGTTCAATTTGACAGCTTTGGCTTTTTAGAGGAGTCAAATATCAAGAATAAAAGTGGGATTACTTGGCGTACATTCAAAATATGTTGAAATTGAGTTTAGACTCAAGAAATACCTTTGGTAATGAGTTATAAACATCATAGAACCAAGCAATTTGAAGTCTCGAGTTTGGTAAAAGTAATGTAGTAAAAGTGGATAACGTTGACTTTTTTAAAGTCATACTCTACACAAGAATGGGAATTTCAAGTCTATGATTAGGAATGTAGTTAAAGTTTGCTATTGGGACATGTATATGATATTACTTGATGATGCTAAGTTTAAGATGCAAGTGTTTGGTAAGTTATCTTGTAATGAATCACTTAGTTGTAAAAAGATTGTAAAAAAAAAAGTCTTGAAAAATCAGTTTGTAAGCAAAGATAGCACTAATTTTAAGACGAATTTGTAAAAAAAATGAAAATTTGGTCCAAATGTAATAAAATTTAAAACATGAGTCGAATTTCTAAAATTCCAAAACGACATAGCATGTAAAAACCAGAAAAAAAAACAAAAAAATAAAAGTTTATTCCATTTTATGTAAACTATTGTTATTATGTTAACCCTTGCCAATATGGCCTTCGCTATGCGATGAATTGTTTCTTCAATTCCATTAAGGGAGCAACGTACGCACTATCTTCTTATAAAATGTTTTTAACAATATTCTCAAATAAAAATGACGGAATATTTATAACGAATTTTATTTGCTTCCGAATCAACCCAAAAATGGGAATAAACTCATAAACATAACTTTCTATTGCAAAAGCCAATTAAGTAGAGATTGATTGACATTTGCAACCAAATATATTCTCATTATATTCATTCCTTTTTAATGCGCTCAATTTATGTTCCCATCTTCACCTGCAAAACTTCAGTCAGTGCCTTTGATATCCAATTCCTTCTACTGGACTTGAACATGTATATATGTATGTCTCTTTTTCTTTCATTTTGAGGTTATTGTATTTGTTTTATAAGTATAAATAGGTTATAACTCGTGGAAACCACGATAGGTATAGTTAAAATTATTATATAGACAAAAAAAGGATGTATTTCTGATTTCTTTGGATACATTAAAATCTAAGAGATTTAGTAGGATTTTTAAAAAATAGATACCATATATTTTAAAAATGTTATTAGGATAATATTTCTTATTTTCAAATTTTGAATTGGGGTTGATTTGTTACCAAAAAAATAGAAAATTGTAAAAATTATTGAAAAATATCACGTGTTAAAGAGACATGCTAAAAATAGATATGTGACATTTTGGGTTTTGTTTATAAGGATAGATAGATTTAAAATGTAAGTAAATATAGTTGTCTATTATGGAAAAAATTATAACAAATAATATTCACTTTATATGATATTACAATATTTAAATTTGTTTTTTACAAAATAGTTTTTTTATATGATAAAGTTTAGGTATATTTGTACAATCAAACATGGAGTTGATTCGCATCATACATAATATTAGTTACATGTATAATATATTTATGTTAATTCTTATATAATTTTAAAATCACCAATTCTCCTTTGGGATTTAAAAATAAATTTGATACAAGTTTAAATAAAAATTATTTTAAAACACATTTAAATTTAAAAAAATTTGATTTACCAACTAAAAATACTCATTCAACGCAATACAAAATTATTACTTTCTATTGGCATATTTTTTTTTATCAAAATTGCTAAAAAGGAAAAGTTTATAAAGAAAAAAATGATGCATTTGAAATGTTTACCTATAACTCCAAGCCGTTGCGAAAAGCATGCAAAGCTAGTAGTATGATAACTGAAGGCAACAATCACAGTTGATAAAAAAATCGAAGAGTAAACCCATGATGTGTCCAAACAATGTCAACTAATTCATCAACTAAGGAAACTTAATGGAGATAAAAGTAATGTGAAATTAGTCAAATTACGCAGTTGTCAACTGAGAAATCCAAATAACCATATGTATTGAAGTTGTGATTATTTTCCTAAATGGGTAAAGCTGACAAAAAAAACTCAAACGACTACCTCAATGTTTTTACTAATAATCATTTAAAGAACAATTGTGGACTCAAATAAAAACACATACTTAGTACTATGTGACGATAAAACACTAAACTTTACAGTTGTTCCAAATGCAACAATAATAAACACAAAATAGTTTCCACAATTGTATTTATGAACGGGATAAAAACAAATGGAGAAAAATTAAGTTGTAGTTCGAACAAGGATAAAAAAATCGGTAACCTCCGTCTACATGTACATTTCACTCAAAAATATAGAGAAACATAAACAACAATACATTAATAAAATGTGTCTCCTTGTGCCAAAAGGATCATCCATTACTTATTGTGTCAAGCTAAAGCATTACGGGCGTGTTCGGCAAAACTAGCTGGTAGCGGGTAGCGTTTGTTTTTCGAGCGTTTTGTTGAAAGCTACTCCATGTAGCTTTTGATTTTGGAACATTTTTTTAGGCTAAAAGCTAAACGCTTCTGTCGTCGAACAAAGTTTTTTCTTTTTTACTAGCGTTTCTTAAAAGCTAGAAGTCAGAAGCTCCCAAGCGTTGCATGTCGAACACGCCCTACATGATCACTTCAAGTCTTTATAAACAACATAATACATATATACCCAAAAGTATGTTACCGTTTTTTTAAAAGAATACATGAAAGACATTCATGACATCTGTAATTATGTAGCTTGCTCCACCTCCTGACGGTTATTTATTTTAGTAAAAAAAAAAGTTTCATGTTCATGTTGTTAATTTTTAGTTAATTTGTAACACCCATAAAAATCATGCCAAATTTAAACTTTTTCAAATACTTAAAAACCATTAACATTACAAAGTTTGTTTTCAAAATGTATCATATCAGAGTTTTTCCCAGAAACATAAACAAAACAGGAGGAGTTGTACGATCACGCATTTGCCTTGCCACGATCCCCTGATGTACCTGAAACAATAAACTGAAACTGTAAGCCCGAAAGCTTAGTGACTTACCCCCAAAATACCAACCTCATATATCCATAATCATATCATATCAACAAATACAGAACAACATGCATAATGAGCCTTCAGCCTGACTGGACCGCCTCGCAGGGCCTACAACCTATCTGGACCGCTCCCGAGCCTTCCGCATGACTGGACCGCCTCGCAGGGCCTACAGCCTATCCGGACCGCTCGCCGGGTATGTTGGCCTACAGCACAAAGCAGGACCGCCTCAACCCAACCCCCAACCAACAAACATGTGCACATAAATATCATACGCTAGCTCATATCATATAACAGTCAAACCGATCTAACAGATCACTAATCATAGCAACATCCCAATAATCGGGATACAGACCTAACCGGTCACTAACATAGCATCATCCTATAACCAGGACACTGACCTAACCAGGTCACTAAGCATAAGCATATCACCATCCTAACTACCAGGGTGTAATCAATAACATATCATGCCATAATCCGGATACAAATCCATAAAGGGTCGGCCTTGGTGCCTTAGACCCTATTGATATAGTGAGGATAACTCACCTCGCAACTATCGACTCGAAAGATAAGCTCGAACTCTCGGATCACCGGCACAAACTCCACCACCTATATTCACCATAGAACCATACTTGTAAATTTCCAATTTCCCAAAATGCCCCAGAAGTCAAATAGTTAACCCTTGGTCAAAGTCAAATTCAACGGTCAAGGTCAACAGTCCATGTTGACCCGACTCGTCGAGTGCAGTCACTGACTCGTCGAGTCCTTCCAGAACTCGAGTAGTCGTGAAAACCCTCTTCTGACTCGTCGAGTTTCTCTGCAACCCGCCGAGTTCATGCGTGCCAAAAGTCGGGAAAACCCTAGCTGACTCGCCGAGTCACCCTACTGAATCGCCGAGTCCACGACAATCTTCATCGGACTCGCCGAGTTGACCATGCAACTCGCCGCGTCCCTTCAGTCCATATCCATACAGATGCTTATTAAGCCATCTTAAGGTTCCATATTGCAGATCCAGCTTCCCAAGGCATGTTTATCACGTAAACTTGCAAACTTTACGTGCATGCAAGGCTCTAAAGTCTTAAAATGACAAAACCAAGCTTATAATGGAGTTTTACACTTGAGGAGAGGTTCATACTAGCCAAAGCTGAAAACTTTATGGACTTAGAGACCAAAGAGAGTCCAGATCTGAAGTTACAACTTCAGATCTTAGCTTATACCCAAGAATGGCTTCTTATTATGCTAGAAAAGCCCTAATCTTTAACCAAATGAGATCTATAATGAAATGAGGTCAAGGTTACAACTTGATACCTTCCACTAGATGCCAACTGAGGTAGATATCAGATCCCCACAAGTTCCTTGCTTCTAGTCACTTGATCTCCAAGCTCTTCTCACCAAGAATCCCCTTCCAAAGCTTAAAACACACAAATGGATCACACACACGCATTAGGGTTTGCTGAGCTCTCAAGGGACTGTAAAGAGGCTGAAGAAGGCTTATGATCTTTAAATAGGGTGCAAAACCATGAAAATTAGGGTTTCATCCTCCAGCTCCTACTCGTCGAGTCCATTCTTGGACTCGACGAGTAGGTCACTTAAACACGTGGCCCAACCCGCTTCTACTCGACGAGTCAGGGCATCCAACTCGTCGAGTAGACCTTGCAATTTATGAAAATTAAAGCTATAAAATTATCACCTGATAGTCGGGGCGTTACATAATTCGAATCTATATTTTTAGTCACATAATATGAAATTTGTATCATCTTTCAAGATAGATATTGATTGTTCATAAGAAGTTTCATGATCATGTTGCTAAGTTTTCTAGCAATCCAACTAAACGTATTCTTTTTAAAATATCAGATCTTCATTAACCAACTTGAATATTTAGAGTTGCCAAAAACCAACATAATATTTATATTAAAACTCATGAACGCAAGAGTCTACCCGGTAATGTTGGAAATGCTATTTCAGGTTGAAATCAAACCCAAAATTAGTTGACCACTTGACCTAATCAATATTTGTAACAATGAGACACCCACATCATTGTTTCTAACCATCTGATACTTGAACCCAATGAGATCAGATGGGCATTCAAATAAAAGAAGCACGATGTCTCGATAAATTAGAGACAAAGAGAAACAGGAGGTTGTAATTAGACTAATCGATAAGAGTTTGAAAGAGAAACCTTACATAAAATCATTTATGGAAACACGATAACAACCTTTTGATGAACAACGACCACTGGATGGTGGTCATATAAGGTCCATCTAGTAAAAGGAGGAGAATGTAGAAGATGAAGCAGAGATGTGAAAACATAGAAGAAAGACACTATATGGAGGAAGGGGCGAAGATTATTCCTAAGTTAATGGGATCCGTTTTAATCAAGAAGAAAGGAAACGATTGAAATGATATTATTGATTTTATAGGATTAGTATTAATCAGGAAGAATAGGAAATGATTCCTGATTTTATGGGATTAGTATTACTCGATTAGAATATGAAACGATTTAAAAGAAAAGAAATTAAGCGAGAAAATATAAAATGGGTTAACAGGAAGATGCCACGTGTCAAATATAGGGTCTAAGAAAATGCCATGTGGCAATTTAGGTTTCATTTATTAGAAGAGGTAGACTTTTGTGATTGCCAATTGCCAACCAAGTGTTTAATTAAAAAGTTAAAAGAAGAGAGTTTTTTTTTGTGACATGTGTATCTATCATGAATACGCTATGGGTTTCTATGTGTGTATATTATGAGACTGACATCATCTCTTTAGACTAACATCATCTATTTAGATGTGTCACATAGGATTAAAAAATTAGAAGATATATTGTTCTATTACTTATTGGTTGTAGTATGCAGTTTTCTATCATATATATTCTGGGTTTATTATCTTAAATTTCATCTTTAGTACTTTCCAGCTATGTCTTAATGGGCTTCAATAGTGTGATTTTTACTTGATAAATTTAAGGTCATATGATATATATGTAAACATTGGATTAGTTTTTTTTCATGTTTGTTATAAAAATGTACGTAAAGATTCGGGTTCTAGTTGTATATATGAATATTTGTTTTAATACAACTAGACGTTTCTTCGACATAGCTGCAAATACTGGAGCAACGTTTGCACTTTAGTCACAACCATATACTCAGCCTTGTCCATCTGCAACCTAATCGAGATAATAAAAACTCTGATGATGATGATGATGATGATGATGATGATGATTATAATGAAGAAAAAGAAGAAGGTGAGGATGATGATTTTGTGGCCGAAGATAATCATGTTGGACAATGCAAAATGTGTAAGGAACAGATCTACTAATCTCATATAAGTTGCTACGACTGTAAGGATTGTCATGACTACTCGTTGCACAAATTTTGTGCAGAAATGCCCACAACCCTACAAAACCACTCATCACATCCCCATCCTAACCATAATCTTACCTTGTCTAAGAGATTTTAGAGATCTGATCATGCATACTTTACTTCCAATGCTAAATGGACATGTAGTGTCTGCAATCCTAAGCGAAAAGCTTGTTCAATTATCATTGTTCCATTTGCAAAATCAGTATGGACATAATTTGTGCTAATATATCTCAACAAAAAATAGACCACCCAAGTCACCCTCACCAACTGCAACATATGCCTAAGAAGTTGGTATCACATTGCAATGCTTGTGGTGGAGATCATCAAGGGAACTTCTACCACTACACCACTTTCTCTTTGTTCTTAATCCACTTGGATTGTGCTTTGTTGCCTGCCAAGTTACCTATCCAACAACATACTAATGCAACTTTCACTCATTCTCATTCTCATTCACTTTCCCTTGCGTATTCCTTTCCTGAAGTTGATAAAGCAATTAAGTTCTATCCCAGATGCTGAGTTTGTAAGGAGGGTTTCCGTATTTTTGTTCGGATTTACAAAGGCGATAAACTTCAATACTATGTCCATATTGATTGTGCAACTTCAAAGACAAAGCCATTTATGTTAATCTTCCTACATCTAGGTAATATAAGTAGTTGTTAATGATGGGTTTTAGGTGAAACAAATAAACTAGAAAACAATTCCTAAGTTCACATGCAACCTACTTTGGATATATGTTTTAACTATTGAACATATAACTTTGAATTGCAAAACAAGAACCCTAGAGAAGAGAGGCTATTTTCGAAAATAACTAATTAGGGTTTAAGAGTTACACACCTTTCAATTGTTATAGTAAACAATTGATGATCCTCTTGAACTTGATCTTCTTGGAAGCCTAGCACCACAAATGTAATGCCTCTAATGGAGTCACACCCAAAAGCTAGCAAGAAGGAAACTTGAAGGAGAGAGAGAGAGAGTAGGGTATGCAACAATTCGGCCATAGGGTTTCACAAGGGAAGGAGTGGCCGAATTTGGGAGCTGGGAGGCTCCTTATATAGCTGAGGGATCTAGGGTTTAGGGAAAAACCCTAATACTCCTTTGCTTGGGGCCTAAGCTAATCCAAAGGCCTTATCCAAGCCCCTTGGACGAAATCCTTAGGGTTTCCCCTATAGATTTCTTCCACCTCCTTCCAAGGAGGTTTTGGAGCCTTCCACTCAACTATTTGATTATTGCAAACTAGTCCCTGCACTTTATAATTAATACAATTAACCCCAAAATTAATTTTAATTAATTTCTGGCTAACTATTAATTAAACCTTATGATTTCTAATTAATATATTAATCTTTTAACATATTAATAAATCATTTATATTAATTTATTAATCTTATAATAAATCAATATCTCTCCTTTCATAATTTCCTTGTCCAGTTGCTAGGTTTGAGGGCAACCCAAAAGGACTGTGCTGCTATCAATTCAAGTACATACCAATTATAGTTATGGGCTTAGACAACTAATCCAACAGTCTCCCACTTGGATAAGTCTGTAACTATAATTGCTAGTATGCCTTCTAAATTTGACCAGCAAATTGTAGCTTCCAAAAGCTGCTGCTGAACTCTGACCCAGTCAGTTACGTGTCCATAGATAAGTGATCATATAATCCTTCGTTCTGCCAGACATAAGACATGGAATGTAATCAATCTCTTTGTCCAGAATCTATGTTTCCCGATTTCCGATTTGTGATGATATAGGACTTCTAATTGAACACATCAATTTAGTCCTGGCTGGGCCCAACACATAAGTCAACACCAAATCATCGAGGGTCCCACAGATATCGCTTTTCTGGTTAGGGCAAAAGGAACGAATAAACGTTGACTCATATGTTTGTATCTTTTACTCATCAAATTATGCATGACAATACGTTTTATAACACCAAGTTACTGATGCGTTTTCGTATCACCAATGTATAACCGACTTTGTAAATTACAACTCATATATCTTCGTTTCAAGATTATAAGATATTATCGTCTCAGTATTACTCGTGATGAATTCCATGAAGTGATACTCTGAGCGAGGGTTTATCCAATACTCAAATCTCAATTTCTGAGTACTCGTGAACATTGCAGCAATTCTATTGCCATGTCTATCCTTAGACAATCTGCAATCCAATTCACGACAGTCTTAATTCACTACTTACTTCCAAAAGTACGAGCGACTGTGGAGTTTGAATAATCATATTATTCGGGAAGTAAAAAACATGCAAAAATGAAACACAATAATAAACAATTGACAAAAGGCAGTAAACAAACTCATAAATAATACTTTATTATTTAATCACAAAAAGTCAATTACATTTACTTTGTAACAAGTTTCTGAACTAATCTAACTACTAAAACTAATATCATCTTTCAGTCATATGCTCCGAGCATGCTGAATATGCTTAGCCCTACTCGGACCCTTTGTGAGGGGGTCTGCTGGGTTATCTTCAGATGACACCCTCTTTACTACCAGATGGCCTTCTTCTACTCTATGCCTGATGAAATGGTACTTTCTGTCGATATGTCTGGTCTTACCATGATCTCTGGGTTCCTTAGTTAAGGCAACCACTCCCTCATTATCGCATAATAGTTCCATAGGCTCCTGGATGGTTGGAACAACACCGAGATCTCCGATGAAGTTCCTCAACCAAGCTGCTTCTTTCGACGCTTCACTCGCTGCTATGTACTCTGATTCACAAGTAGAATCAGCCACTGTATCTTGCTTGGAACTTTTCCAAGTAACCGCTCATCCATTCAGTAAAAATACCCAGCCAGACTGAGAACGGAAGTTATCTCTATCCGTTTGAAAGTTGGCATCACTGTAACCATCTACTCTCAAAGTATCATTGCCACCAAGCACAAGGACCCAGTCCTTTGTCCTTCGCAAATACTTGAGTATATTCTTAACTGCTATCCAATGAGCTCTACCAGGGTTTCCCTGATAGCGACTGACCATGCTCAAAGCAAATGCCACATCAGGGCGAGTACATGTCATAGCGTACATGATCGATCCGACAGCGGAAGCATAAGGTACACGACTGATGTCAGCTATTTCCTCATCTGTACTCGGGCATTGAGTCTTACTCAATTTGGTATTGCTTTGGATAGGTAGCTCTCCCTTCTTGGGATTTTCCATACTAAACCTCTTTAGTACCTTATCCAAGTATGTGCTCTGACTAAGTCCAATTAGTCTCTTCTTTCTATCTCTCAATATTCTAATCCCAAGAATATAGGCAGCTTCTCCAAGGTCTTTCATGGCAAAACACTTTCCAAGCCAAGACTTAACATCTTTCAAGGTTGGAACATCGTTACCAATGAGTAATATGTCATCGACATATAACACCAGAAAAGTTACTATACTCCCACTAGCCTTGATATACACACAAAACTCATCTTCACTTCTAGAGAAACCAAACTCTTTGACTTTCTCATGGAAACAAAGATTCCAGCTGCGAGATGCTTGTTTCAATCCTTAAATGGATTTCTCAAGATTGCACACTCTATTGGGAAACTTTGCATCAACAAAACCCTCTGGCTGATTCATGTAAACATCCTCAGCCAACTTCTAGTTAAGGAAAGCAGTCTTGACATCCATCTGCCAGATTTCATAGTCATGAAAGGCAGTTATGGCGAGCAATATCCTAATAGATTTAATCTTAGCTACTAGCGAAAAGGTCACATCATAGTCAACCCCTGGGGTTTGAGTGAAACCTTTTGCAACCAGTCGAGCCTTGAACGTGTGTACATTTCCATCCATGTTTGTCTTCTTCTTGAAGATCTATTTGCACCCAACCGTCTTACGACCTGGTGCACCATCAACCAAATTCCAAACTTGGTTGTCATACATGGACTTAATCTCGCTGTCCATTGCCTCTTTCCACTTGGAAGCCTCTGGGCCCGCCATTGCTTCCTTGTAAGTAACTGGTTCATCTAAATTTACCAGTGTCCTCTTACTTATGAATGTGTCACCATCTGAAGTAATATGAAAACCATACAACTCAGGTGGCACACTCACCCTAGTGGATCTTCGAAGAGGTAATGAGTTATCAACTGGTTCAACAGGAACTGTTTCCTCTGGTTGAGTGCTAGTGTCATCTAAGGTTCCTTCATTGGCCAACTCTTGAATTTCTTCAAGGTCTATGGTGCTCCCACTGTCCTCTTTGAATATGAGCTCTCTTTCTTTAAAGACTCCTCTTCGTGCTACAAAGACCACCTTTTTACTAGGTCTGTAGAACAAATATCCAAAAGACTGCTTTGGGTAACCAATGAAAACACATTTCTCACTTCTAGCTGCTAGCTTGTCATGAGTCTGTCATCTTACGAAAGCTTCACAACCCCAGACTTTAATATGTGCTAACGAGGGAACTTTCCCCGTCCACATTTCGTTAGGTGTTTTGGCAACCTTCTTTGTAGGGACAAGATTGAGGATGTGGGCGGATGTCTCTAAGGCATACCCCCAGAAGTGAATAGGAAGCAAAGCACGACTCATCATAGAACGAACCATGTCTAACAAGATTCGATTACGCCTCTCAGCTACACCATTTAACTGTGGTGTCCTAGGAGGAGTTAATTGTGAGACTATCCCACATTCTTTTAGATAGTCATTGAACTCGATACTAAGATACTCCCCGCCTCTATCGGATCTAAGTACCTTTATCTTCCTGCCCAATTGATTCTCGACCTCATGCTTAAACTCTTTGAACTTTTCAAAGGTTTCTGACTTATGTTTGATTAAGTAGATATAGCCACATCTGCTATAATCATCAGTGAAAGTCACATAGAATCGATTAGCATCCCTTCTAGTTGATCTGAAGGGCCCACACACATCTGTATGTATGAGGTCCAACAGACCTTCACCTCTTTCACAAGACCCTGTGAATGGTGATTTCGTCATCTTTCCCAAAAGACAAGATTCACACATATCATCTGATTTTAGGTCAAATGATTCCAACACTCCATCCTTTTGGAGTTAGGCTATGCATTTCTTGTTAATGTGTCCAAGATGACAATGCCACAAGCATGCCTTGTCTACACTATTAGACAAGTCAATATTAAACACACTATTTCCTAAGCTATCAACACAAGTCACTGTTTCATACACACCATCACAAGGTAAAGCTTCAAACACGAAAACACCATTCTTATAAACAGAAATTGAACCATTCAAATCATTAAAAGAATATTTAAAACCTTGTCTGAACAATGCATGAAATGAAATAATGTTTCTCGTCATCTCAGACGAATAGCAACAATTCAATAAATCTAATTTAACATCATTACTAAGCAAAAGTTGATAAACTCCAATCTTGGTCACTGGTGAAGACTTCTTGTTTCCCATGATCAAGTTTATCCTTCCTCGCTCTATCTCCTCACTTTCTGTTAGCCCCTGCAAATCAGAACAGATGTGAAAACCACATCCTGTATCAAGGACCCATGAACGAGAAGATAATGAGTTATTAGAAGAAATAGTGTAAATACCTGCTGAAGATGGCTTCACTTTGCCATCTTTGATATCCTGCAGATATTTCGGGCAGCTTCTCTTCCAGTGCTCTTTGTCATTGCAATAAAAGCAATCGGCATCCTTTGGATCAGAAACATGGGGAATGGTAGCATTGGGCTTAGCCTTTGGGCCATTTGTAGATGACCTGGCTTGAGCCTTGCTCTTCTAATTTTGCTTAGGAGGACCTTTCCTCTTTTTCCCCTTTCCCAGTCCAATAGCCAAGACAGGGGCACTTGCAGGAGTGGAGGCTATACTTTTACCCTTCATCCATGCTTCAGCTGTCTGCAACAAGTTGTGCAATTGGGCCAGTGTCTGCTCAGTGTTGTTCAAATGGTAAGTTAGGATAAACTCAACCATAACAATCATGTAATGAGTTCAAGACCATGTCAATGGCCAATTCCTCATCAAAGTGAATGTTGAGCTTGACCAAACGCTCTATGTAGCGTTGCATTCTTTGCACATGAGATACAACCGACTCCCATTCTTTCATCTTGCAAGCCATGAGTGACTTGACTACTTCAAACTTTTCTTGACGAGCTCGCTTATGGTACTTTTCCATAAGGTCCTTGTTCATCTCAAAGGGCCAGTAGTCCTCATAGTACCTTTGCAGTTCTGGGGACATGGTTGCGACCATGATGCATGCCACTTTGGTAGCATCATCATAGTGTTTCTTGTAGGCAGCATATTCTTTAGGAGTAGGTTTAGACTCATCAAGCTCTTTGAGCTCCTTTTCAAGGACATACTCTTTGTCCTCAAATCGAAGCGTCATCTTGATGTTACGCATCCAATCGTTATAGTTAGAGCCATCCATAACGACTTTGGAGCAGATGTTGAGCAAAGAGAAGTTGTGGTTGGAGGATGATGAAGCAGAAGTGTTTCCAGGAGTAGACATTTGAAAAGAAAGAAAGTTTAAGTTAGATTTCAAGATACCTCAATATAATAACCCAGAGATATAATATCAAGGTTAGGATCCAACTATGAAGATTCACAACTTAGAAATGGGATGCCGAGATCCAAGTGTAAATTTCATAAAGGTAGGTGAATGACGATTCACCAATTCCACCATTAGACGAAACAAACGAAGTGAAATTCCTAATTCTTTTGAGATACATTGAAACTATTCAATGGCATGTTTTAATCTCAGATTATGCTCTTCTATTTGTGACTGGGATGCCGAGGATCACAAACAAGATGTGAATAACCATGCAAATGTGCTTGGTAACCTCATTGTCTTTATCATTAACTATTGATGTGCTGGTAAACCACACACGCTCCATCAAAATGACAATTATGAGATACCCATTACTACTCTTTATTAGTGCCTTTTAGTGTGCTGGTTAACCACACACGCTCCACTAACGACCAATAAAGCATAATGTGCAATTTCATGGATTATCATACTTTTCACATTTTTCCTAAAGTAACTAGAGTTGGGATTTTGTAAAAATAATGTTCTAGTACTTTCTTTAATAACATTATACTTTTAATGAAATGTAGTTGTACTATCAATTCCGTTCTGCTAACGACCCTCCACTAATCAAGGAAGCGGTGGGTGAGAGTGGACAGCCATTCAACTACCATTTTATAGGCAATTTCCTTATACCCCCCTTATAGACTAGCTTCGTGAATGAGGCATACTAGCGATTTGACTGACCATATTCTTATACATATATAATATTTAACTTTTAATTATAATATATATATATATAAGGTGTGTTTTAAACTTTTTAAAACTTTAAGGTTTATATATAAATTTCGAAAATTAAGCCATTAATTTTAAATTTAAAATAAACCAAATAACTAGATTTAATATTTATCTATTAATTAACTTTTAATTAATTTATTAAATCTTGTAAGGATTATCTAATTAAATTAAACAATTAATTTAATCCTAATCCATATCTCTTATAGATTTCGAAAATATGGGGATAGGATAATTTCCTTATTTTTCTCAATTATCCAATAAGGCAACAATTATCCCAAAACAAGAAACCCTAAATTGCCATGTAAAATTCGAAAATCAAGGGAGGAGGCTAGGGTTTTGTTAGGTGCATTTCATGTACCCATTTTGTAGCTTTATTTCATAAAAGTACATTGCATATAGGCTTAAACTCATGCATTTTGCATGTTTTTCGGGATTTTTCATGAGGCAATTTCATTCACATACTTTTGTGATATTTTAGGGACTTTTGGAGGTAGGATATTGTTAGAGGAGGTAAATAAAAGTTGCGGACAAAATTTCAGGACTTGCGGAGCACCGAGGAGCAAGATATCAAAGAAATGAAGATTTTGGCTTTATAGAGATTTACACGGCCGTGTAAATGCAAGCCTTGCGTCTACGCGGGCCGTGTAAACGTTGCACAGTATATTTTTGCGTTTACGCAGGCCGTGTAACTGACAGTGTTAATTTACGCGGGCCGTGTAAACGTAAATGCAGGTTTTAAAGCAGTTTTTCACCATTTTTAAAGGGGGGAACCGACTTTTTACTTTGGGGGTCGACTTTTGGAGTAGAGAAGGCGATTTTCTTGAGGATTTTGAAGTTGATTAACACTTGGGAACATTTGATTTCATTTTGTAAGAACTTTAATTTCATTTTCTAGATTTGTGATCTTGTTCTAGTCATGAGTGGCTAGAACCCTAGATTCTCCAACTTTATGTCTTGACTTCTAGTTGTGATTTCAATCATATGACTTGATGTTTTCTTTCAATTTTCTATCTAGTGAATTTGATTTTGTTTCAATCGAATGTTTGATTCTAATTGTGATTCTTATTGGCCATTTGAATTAGGGTTAGATCATTCAAGTTATCTAATTGCAAAATTCGTAATTGTTTTGTAAATTGGACTAGGTAACAAGCACTAAACTGATTTCTATTGAATGAATTTAGTGTAAATCTTATTCACACATTCTTATGCTCCCGAGCTTATGAGGAGTATTGAGTGTTGTTGGGAACATTCACATAAAGTTTAATGCAATCTTTCAACCTAATTCTAAGAGTTTGTTTATATTAGATTGGTAAGGTTAGGATTAATCAAAGAGCTTGTTTTGGTTAATAATTGTGGTGAATGGGAAGTGTTAGAGCTTGTTAACACTTTCAAGTATCAACTTAGATAGAATTAAACAAATATCTTGTCATCCATGGAATCACATTGCTAATTTGTCTTGCATAGAGTTGGAGTACTTACAAATCTTGAACTTATTTCACTTAATCAATCATTTACTTATTGCTTTATTCTATAGTTTAAATCATTTCTTATAAATTCCCCCCATTCTGTGACCATTTTTGTACCTTACGCAAAAAGGTATAAACACTTGTCCCGTGTCTCTGTGGATCGACCCTACTTACCTTGTACTACGTTTTTAGTGCATAGTAGTAGTGTTTAAGGAGTCATTTGTACCCTTTATTTGTTGGGTTTGACACGCCTAACAAATTGGCGCCGTTGCCGGGGACACGGTGTTACTAATTGTTTATGCCAAGCATTTTGTGAGCAGGTGCTTTAAAAAAAAAGAAAAAAAAGTCAGGTAGAAGATAAGTTTTCAATTGAAGGAAGTGGCGAGAAGGTTAATGTGTTGTAAAGGCCCACCTACTTAGAACAAAGCACATTCAGGGGCCAAGTCGAGCCAACGACTTAAAACAAGGGCAGCTAACCGAGAGGCAACCCGGAGTTTTTTTTTTCTTTCTTTTAAAACTTTTTAGTCTTTGGTAAATTTCAATTTTTTTTTAATGTCCCAAATGGTTTTAAACTTATTTTTTATGCCTAGAAAATGAATCTCCGGCTCCAAAAATACTTCACGGATAGCTTGGGGAGGATGAAGAGGAGGTTCACACTACAATTGTGAGGCACCAAGAAAGATTTGGTAAATTCTTTCCATATCTTTAATCGTTCATATTTTACTTAAAATTCAATTGGTGTGCATTTGTGAATGTTTTAGACCCATTCCCAAATCAGCTACCATCCTCCACCATCCGACTCTTAATAGGCCGACTATGCCTCTCTCCAAGCATCGAGGACGATGCTATATTTTAAGCTTGGGGAGGGGCATCCATCCATGCATAAATTCCGTTGCATGTAGGTTGCATTAATTTTGTACATATTGCATTAATTTTTATTTTCTTGTTCATTTTTCTGCATAGAAAATTTTTCAAAAACCAAAAAGATTTTCTTTCTATTCTAATTTTTATTATTTTTTTTGCATTTTTTTTGCATCCAAATTTTTGCATTGCATTCTTTGAAAAAAAAAACAATTGATTCAATCCCAAGCAACCGAATCTTTTCGAAACATTTGAGCTGGTAAATGAGTCATGTGCCTTGAGATTAGACTTGCTCTTTTTATTGAAAATCTAAAAGCAAGTTAATCGCACACGAACACACCTCCCGAAGCTACTTGTGCAAAACAGAAAGTGAGAAGATTGTCAACATTTGAGCATAACAGCAGGTATGAGTCGATTCTTTGGGACATATGACTGGTCTTATGAGTAGTAAGTGCTCAATTGAACTTAAAATGTCAAATAAAAAAATAAAAAAAGAATGCAAAATTTCAATGTCCCGAGCCTTCCAGCGCTCTAAAAAGTCCTTTCTACTCATTCCCTTTTATATACCCTGCTTGGGGACATAGCTTCCAACTATACCTACGGGTCTTTGCATGTTAACCTTTAGTCCCCTGAAAAATGTCTTAGAAGTCCTCACGGTAATAGACCGTGAGATGTCCCACAATAGAAAAGTCAAGGACGAAAATATAAAGAAATTGGCCAAATAAATAAATAAATTAATAAGAGTGTTATGTGTTAACTTAGTTATTTGTATTTGTGTTACTTAAAAATAAAAAAAATAAAATAAAATAAAAAAACTATTATTAAGTTAATCTGTGACCTTTGGGATTCGAACAAGTAAACTCTGAGGGGTGTTTTACATCTAGTAGCCTAAAGCTAAATTGTTTGGGATTGATTGAGTTGAAAATTCGTTATATGGGTTCCATAGAAAGTCATGAACTTAATAATAGCAAATAAAGCTAATCTGTGGCCTTTGAGGTTCGGGCAAGTAAACCTGAGGGATCCTTTTAAATCTAGCACACTAAGGTCATTTGATCTGGATGTGTTGGTTGGAAGCCCGTTACACGGATTTTAAAGAAAGCCATGAGCTTTATTTGTAAAAAAAATGTAATTAGGAAGTTTGTATATAGTTGTGTTTATAGTTTAATTGAATATTATGTTTAGGAAAAATATTTGGCTGCCAAAAGATTCCCTTGGACTTGGATTTGAACTTATGACATTGGGACTGAATGTTAATTACTTTGACTGGAGCAAGTGGTTTGAATCTTGTAACCAATTTGGGTAAATATTAGGGAATTTTTAGAAAAGATTTTTCAGAAAAAGATTGTTGTTGATCAACAAATAGTTGGGGTCGAGCATTGTTATATTTTATGAAACAAAGATGGTTGAGCATGTTTTGTCACATATAATTTCACGAGAGTAAGACCATAATTTGTTCCAAGAATTGACTTGATGATATTGAAAGGGAATTAGTGTTATGATCTTTGATTCTGTTGAGTTGTATTAGGGAGTGGCCAAAGTCTTATTTCTATTATCATATAATATTTTGAGACTAAAGCCAAGTTGACTCAAGGCATGACAGGTACATTCTCAACTATGGTACAAAACAGGGTTAATTGGGTTGGATATATTTTTTCATGTTTGTTTTGATTTCTTGCATCAAGTTTCAAAAAAAAAAAGTTTAACTTTGATTTTCTTTTCTTCTCTTTTATTTTATTTTCTCCGGTTTAAATTTTATTGTTCTTTCTTGAGGACAAGAAAGGTTTAAGCTTGGGGAGATTTGTTAGGTGCATTTCATGTACCCATTTTGTAGCTTTATTTCATAAAAGTACATTGCATATAGGCTTAAACTCATGCATTTTGCATGTTTTTCGGGATTTTTCATGAGGCAATTTCATTCACATACTTTTGTGATATTTTAGGGACTTTTGGAGGTAGGATATTGTTGGAGGAGGTAAATAAAAGTTGCGGACAAAATTTCAGGACTTGCGGAGCACCGAGGAGCAAGATATCAAAGAAATGAAGATTTTGGCTTTATAGAGATTTACACGGCCGTGTAAATGCAAGCCTTGCGTCTACGCGGGCCGTATAAACGTTGCACAGTATATTTTTGCGTTTACGCAGGCCGTGTAACTGACAGTGTTAATTTACGCGGGCTGTGTAAACGTAAATGCAGGTTTTAAAGCAGTTTTTCACCATTTTTAAAGGGGGGAACCGGCTTTTTACTTGGGGGGTTGACTTTTGGAGTAGAGAAGGCGATTTTCTTGAGGATTTTGAAGTTGATTAACACTTGGGAACATTTGATTTCATTTTGTAAGAACTTTAATTTCATTTTCTAGATTTGTGATCTTGTTCTAGTCATGAGTGGCTAGAACCCTAGATTCTCCAACTTTATGTCTTGACTTCTAGTTGTGATTTCAATCATATGACTTGATGTTTTCTTTCAATTTTCTATCTAGTGAATTTGATTTTGTTTCAATCGAATGTTTGATTCTAATTGTGATTCTTATTGACCATTTGAATTAGGGTTAGATCATTCAAGTTATCTAATTGCAAAATTCGTAATTGTTTTGTAAATTGGACTAGGTAACAAGCACTAAACTGATTTCTATTGAATGAATTTAGTGTAAATCTTATTCACACATTCTTATGCTCCCGAGCTTATGAGGAGTATTGAGTGTTGTTGGGAACATTCACATAAAGTTTAATGCAATCTTTCAACCTAATTCTAAGAGTTTGTTTAGATTAGATTGGTAAGGTTAGGATTAATCAAAGAGCTTGTTTTGGTTAATAATTGTGGTGAATGGGAAGTGTTAGAGCTTGTTAACACTTTCAAGTACCAACTTAGATAGAATTAAACAAATATATTGTCATCCATGGAATCACATTGCTAATTTGTCTTGCATAGAGTTGGAGTACTTACAAATCTTGAACTTATTTCACTTAATCAATCATTTACTTATTGCTTTATTCTATAGTTTAAATCATTGCTTATAAATTCCCCCCATTATTTGACCATTTTTGTACCTTACGCAAAAAGGTATAAACACTTGTCCCGTGTCTCTGTGGATCGACCCTACTTACCTTGTACTACGTTTTTAGTGCATAGTAGTAGTGTTTAAGGAGTTATTTGTACCCTTTATTTGTTGGGTTTGACACGCCTAACAGGTTTCCAAAACCCTAACCCTAATTTCGATTAGGGTTCATGGAGGCTAGGGTTTTTCGAAAACCCTATGAACCAAAACCCTAAAAATCAAAAATCTTGGCCTTTAGGGTTTAATGGCTATAAACCCTAATTTGAAATTCAACTATTATAGCAATTCAATTTAAAACAAACAATAGCTCTGATACCACTGATGGGTTTTAGGTGAAGCAAATAAACTAGAAAACAATTCCTAAGTTCGCATGCAACCTACTTTGGATCTATGTTTTAACTATTGAACATATAACTTTGAATTGCAAAGCAAGAACCCTACAGAAGAGGGGCTATTTTCGAAAATAACTAATTAGGGTTTAAGAGTTACATACCTTTCAATTGTTATAGTAAACAATTGATGATCCTCTTGAACTTGATCTTCTTGGAAGCCTAGCACCACAAACGTAATGCCTCTAATGGAGTCACACCCAAAAGCTAGCAAGAAGGAAACTTGAAGGAGAGAGAGTAGGGTATGCAAAAATTCGGCCCTAGGGTTTCACAAGGGAAGGAGTGGCCGAATTTAGGAGCTGGGAGGCTCCTTATATAGCCGAGGGATCTAGGGTTTAGGGAAAAACCCTAATACTCCTTTGCTTGGGGCCTAAGCTAATCCAAAGGCCTTATCCAAGCCCCTTGGACGAAATCCTTAGGGTTTCCCCTATAGATTTCGTCCACCTCATTCCAAGGAGGTTCTTGAGCCTTCCACTCAACTATTTGATAATTGCAAACTAGTCCATGCACTTTATAATTAATACAATTAACCCCAAAATTATTTCTAATTAATTTCTGGCTAACTATTAATTAAACCTTATGATTTCTAATTAATATATTAATCTTTTAACATATTAATAAATCATTTATATTAATTTATTAATCTTATAATAAATCAATATCTCTCCTTTCATAATTTTCTTGTCCAGTTGTTAGGTTTGAGGGCAACCCAAAAGGACTGTGCTGCTATCAATTCAAATACATACCAATTATAGTTATGGACTTAGAGCCTTAGACACCTAATCCAACAGTTAATTCTTCTCTTTTGCTTTACTTAAGATTTATTTATCTTGGTTTACTTTTCAATGTCATTTATCAGGTGGTGGCAAGACCTACATAAATTTCAAAAACAATGATTATCCTAATCTTCTCTATTGCCTATTTCCCGTGAAAGTCACAACCTTTTCATGCACTATTTAAAAAAAATAGTTTATGATTGAATAAAACCATGGCGAAATGCTCAACCATTTTAATATATATATATATATATATATATATATATATATATATATACACACACTAGATGTGCACCCGCGCAAAGCGGCGGCAACAATTATCACTGTTTCAATGAATGATTTTTTTTTTTTTTCAGAAAATGTTATTTGACTGTGTTTCAATGGCTATAATTTTTTTGGCTGATATGTTAGAAAATTTCATGTCCGAACTTTGGACAAACATCATGCCTAAGTTGAGATGATATAAATCGTTTCTCCACATTGAGTCCTAAGAAGATGATTAAAAATTAATTATAAAATAAAAATCCAAAAAATGAAAATGTTTTCAAATAATGTTTTGAAAGTTTAATATGTAACAAATTATCTTGGACTATTTTCAATAATAAAGAGCAGGAGGGAAATCATATCTCTTGGAACAATAAGAGATAGAAAGAAATGGTCAAAACAAAAGAAAATGCATTTTTTTTGTCCAATTATCATTAGCCTACACACTAAGCATAATTCTTCTTATTTTGTCGTGTACTACTTAACAAAGTGGTACTAAGAAAATTTGTTATCTAGAGGAAGAAACCACTTAAGATGGTTCAAAAACAGATTTTCAACCTGAAAAAATAAGCTTTCAAAAAAGACATAGACTTAAATGTATCAACGAAGAATGATGATATTTTATAAAGAAAATAAGATCAAAGCGAGAAAAGTTGCATTGACATAGATCCTTGTTCTTGAGGGGCTTGAACCGACCAACCCATCAAAAAGTTGGATGGATGAACGACCCTTAATAGCTCTCTAGTAATACTTTGGAGAATATAATAAATGCACAATTTTTTTCATGTTAAAACTTTACCATATACATAGATATATAGAAAATCAAGAATACAAAGAATGCATAGTCATGATAGAAACAATTAATAGAAAATCAGAGATATAGAAGCTCACCATTATGTGATAATCACACCACTAAAACCAAGAACATCCCTAGAAAACCACAAGAATTCTTTCTTATAAAGTATCGATATGAAACATGAATAGAGAAAGGAAAATAAACTAAAAGATTAAAACCGAAGATAAAATATGCTTGAACTCAAAATGAGGAATTGATAATCTTTTGAAAGAAAACGAGTTTCTAAAAAGATTTTGTAAATGGAATAAATTTCTAAAAGGATTTTATAAAGACAAAAGGGGTGTGATGCGTGTAATCGGCCGAGCTCAAGTAAGTGATTCCCAGAATATCCATACATATTGATATGGTATATGAATGTTTGCATGTTAGGATAAGGCTAGAGATACTTTCAGAAATTGCAGGATAGATTGGTCTGATATGTGATGCCTTGTAGCCTAGGAAGCATTGGATGCTAGATTGGGAATATTTAATGGTATCAGTATTTGCTAAGTGTATGCTTTAAAAATTGTATACAGTTAGGATCGTATAGCCCTATAATGAATGATTTTACCTTATTTTTTGTTCCTTGTTTGGTTGTGGTCCTAGGGTAGAGTCTTTTATTCGACAATCTATGTGATCCTGTATTGTGTATAATTTGCATGCATGAGGAATGGAAGTTCCTAGCATGAATTGTAGTAAGTGAGCGGTGAATGTCCCTTGTTTGATCTATGGCTTGGAGTGTTACTGCATGAATGCTGCTTGCTTTGTGCTTTGTGGAACTCTTAAGTGATGTGAGTTAACTATTAACTGAATATGTTAACTCACATGTGGAAAAGGTTGAATAATCTCGTAGTGATGGATTTGACCCTATTGCACAGCTCTTGTCTGCATCCAACAGTTGTAAGGATGAGTCTTTTACTCGAAGGATTATCTAAAATTTGTTGCATGTGATGAAATTCATGAGGTGGTTAGCTGACATTATGGGGAGTTCTTCAGCAGGTGATGGCAGGGTGAGGTCGGAAACCTAAGAAAGCCTAGGAAGTGCTTTAGTGGGTTTAGTTGCGTTGTTTAACGAGTACTTAGAGTACCCATTTTAGAAGGTTACCTGGAGGATTCAGGATGATTCTTGAGGAAAGTACAGATATGTGTGGAAGGTAGTATTGGGCATGTACTACTAAAATCATAGGATGCATACTCGAAACAAGGAGAGTCTCGGAGAGTCTGGGAAACCTGTTGGATGGGGATTCTTGGGTATGTACTGATCAGTTGTATGATTGTATTTCAGAATGGTTGATTACGTAAGGAGGAGGTTCAGGTTCTGGTTCCAGGCTCAGGTGCAGGTGCAGAGCCAATCAATGAACGGATGCGGGAGTTTATCTCGTCGGAGATCACATGTGGTATTTTGGAGCAGACTCTTGTGGTCTTTGGTACGGTCAAGGAGGGGAATTTAGAGATTTTGGTTGAGCCTTTGGGTGTGTCTTGTACTGAGATTATGGCTATTGTAGGAGCTCACACTCTTTCTTTTTCGCGAGTTTCGTTCTTGTGGAGCTATCGAGTTCTTTGAGGAGAAGGACCCCATTACGAGTATGAGATGGTTAGCGGATATGGCTAACGCTTTCCGGACGACTTTATGTCCCGAGGGGTCGAAGGTCAGATTTACCTTCTGTCTTCTGAAAGACAAAGCCCGAGATTGGTGGGAGGAGGTAGACTTCGCTTTGGGAGGCGAAGCCCTGGAGACGATGACTTCGGATAAATTTGTGATCTGGTTTAGGGTTGAGTTTGCATTGGCTCTTGAGGTGCAATAGTTGGCGAGGGAGTTTCAGGACCTTCGCCAGACAACTGAGATTGTGGCAGAGATCACTACCAAGTTCCGGGAGAGAGATTTGTTGGTTCTATAGTATGCAACGGACGAGGACATGAAGAGGGTAAGGTATCATGACATGTTGAGGGATAACATCATGGAGTTTGTGATTTTGTCAGGGTGCGAGACCTTGAATGATATAATTGCTAGAGCCTAGGAGCATGAGATCGATTTGGAGCACCTCGGGAAGAGGAAGTCAGAGCAGACTCAGATTACGATGGGCCAGGTGAAGAGGCCTAAGACTCAGGATTCATGTTTGGGAGGCCATCAGGGTCAGGGTCGTTGTGCCAAGTGTGGGAGGACCCATGAGGGAGGATGTTAAGAGACCAGCCAAGGATTATTAGTTGTGGTCGGATTAGTCATTTTTAGTAGGGATTTCCCCCGTGGGTCGGTTTCGATGTGTTTTCACTGTAACCAGGTGGGCCACAAGAAGGCCGACTATCCGATGTTGAGCGGTGGAGCAGTGAGTGCACCTGCTCCAGTTACTTTGAGGATCACCGACGGTCGTGAGGGTAGGGCAAGAGACCTGGTAGCATGGAGCCGAGAATTACAGTGTCAGTCAGGGGAGGCCATAGTTTCATCAAATGTTGTCGCGGGTATGTTATCTCTTGTATTTCTTTCCATGTCTTATTATCAGTATTTATATTTTCTTTGGGATCTTGTGTCGGTGTGTGTAAGCGTCATCTTTACATTAGTTCTCTATATTGCCTGAGTTATATCATCGAGAATTGTTATATGCCATTTTTGCATGCCAAGAGTTATTAGTGGGTCGTATCTTGTTGAGTGGGATTCAGTTTGTTCAGTTGTTCCAGTTCTTTGATGGGGTCAACTCAGGGGTATTGCTTGGAAGATCTATAGACGAATTAACATGATTAGTTCAACAATGAAGGCAGAGTTCGGACTTGTTAGTGTTTGTTCAAGTAGGAATGACAGTCGTTCGTAGAAGGGCTTTTGGGTCCAATCACTATCGTTGCTAGGGAAGGAGTGGTGGCAAGAAGATGATGGTGGCAGTCGCATGAGTTTGTTTGGTCATTGGAGGTACCAAGGGAATTTCAAAATCACAAGGGTTGAAAATGGTTTGAATACAAAGATCTTTCAGAGAGTGAGAAGTTGGAGTGAAGATTCACCAGTTCTGGTCCATGAATATAGTATTTGTCACCAGCATAAAGGAATTAAGGAGTTGGTGTTGTATCTGTTGGATAAGGTGTCTACGTCCATAACTATATTTAGTATCTACTTGACCCAGTTTGGCATGGTCTATTTGGGTTCCATGGCATCTCAACATTTGGATAGACAAAATGAGAATAAGGACACTTATGGTTTGTTAATATATTATAAGTTCTAATATATTAATATGAAATCATATTATTTAATTAGTATTGATCAGGAATTAATTTGGAATTAATTTTGTGATCAAAAAGAGACTAATTAAATATGTGAGGATTGATTATGTAAATCATTAATTCTTATATAGTTGGCTTATGGTCCATGATTCACTAGATTGGGCTAGGACCCATTGGGTGCTCCATGGATGCTCCATGAAGGTTATAACCCATGGATCATGGGGGAAATGAAAAGCCATGCACATTAGGGTTTACATGGTGTAACCCTACATGTGACACACTATATAAAGAACCTCATGGTAAGCAAAATCGGCCACTAAGACAATAACAAGGAGGGCTAGCTGATTTTAAGTGAAAGTGTTCTTCTCTCAAGTTATTCCAAGAGTTGTGGTGTTGTGTGAAACATTTGAGGCGTCACATTTAGGGTGCTAGGCTCACAAGGTCTTAAGGAATCCAAGTTACAAGAAAGGTATGTCATTCTACTAGTTTTATATTACAAGTACCCCATGCCATGCTAGTTAGGATGAGAACTTTGGAAAAATCAAATTTGCATGAATATTAGATTAAACATAGATCCAAGGTTTCTAGGGTTGCATGTACACCATAGGAGTATAAGAATGCTCAAAACCCATCAGTGGTATCAGAGCCTAGGCTTGTTTTCTATATTTGATGCAAACTGCTTGAAAAGTCGATAATTATGTTCACTGTTCAGTGGACTCACCGAGTCCATGGGGGGACTCGACGAGTCCAAGTGAAAATGCATCCTACTCGTCGAGTAGGTTCTTGCACTCGGCGAGTAGGAGGCCCTGTGTGCAGAATTTCGAGTTTTGATGCTGGAAATGGACTAGAATCGTTACCCTAAGCTGTTTTGGACTTATAAAACTTTGTTTTTGATGGTGTAATGATTATGATAATCCACTTTTAATGGTTATTATCAATTTTTCAAGTTTTATATATGTTTATATGATTCTTGAAATAGTTGATATGAATGTTCATGCTTACGAGTTTTAGTAAGATCATAGGAATTATTTGCAAATTGTTTGATGATGTAATTCTTGATCTAAATGTTATTGATGGAGTCCATAATTTGTCCTCAAGTTATGGATTATCAAAAGTCATTTCTTTAAAGAGTCATTAAAGAACCATAGGTTACATAAAATGAAGAGTCTTCATTTTAATAGACTATTAAACTCATAAGTTATGAAGTTGAAAAGTTCTGAAGAGTTTTAAAACTTGCCCTCAAGTTTTGGAATTTGTAAAGTCACTTTAGAAAACTTTAATTCCAAACCCTAGAGTTTTAAAAGTTAAAAATCAACCATTATACTTTATAGTATTATAAGTTAATAATATATATATGTATAAGAGCAAGTCAGTTTTGCCGTTAGTAGGCCTCATTCACGAAGTCAGTCTATAAGGGGGGTATAAGGTTGTTGCCTATAAAATGGCAGCTTAATGGGTGTCCACTCTCACCCACCGCTTCCTTGACTGGTGGAGGGTCGTTAGCCGAACGGGTAGGACAAGGACTATAATTCTCATTAAAAGTATAATGATAAATATAAAGTAACTAAACCTTTTATAAATTCCCAATCTTAGTTACTTTAGGAAAATGTGAAATTGGTGCTAACCCATGAAATTACACTTTGTACCTTACCAAGTCGTTGGTGGAGCGTGTGTGGGTAACCGACACACTAACATGGACTAGTAAGAGTGGCAAAGGGTGACTTAATGTTTATCATAGATCGGTGGAGCACGTGTGGGTAACCGGCACACTGATTAGGTGATAAAAGTTAAGGGTACCAAGTTAATTTGCATGGTTATTCACACCTTGTTTGTGATCCTCGGCATCCCAGTCACAAACTTGAGAGGGCACAATCGAGATTTAAACATGTCATTGAAAAGTTCAATGAATCTCAAAAGATATAGGAGTTTCAAATCCAATTAAAACCTAATAATTTATTTCGTTTTTCATGGTGGAAATTGGTGAATCGTTATTCGCCTACCTTCAAATTTTTTATAGCTTGGATTACGGCATCCCTCTTCCAAGTTATAAAGTATTGTGTTGGGTCCTAGCCTTAATATTATATTTGGGTGTCTTATTAAGGATTTTATATCTAATCTAAACTTGTGTTTCTTCTTTTCAGATGTCTTCCAACAATGTTGCTTCCTGCTCAAACCCTACTGGCTCCTTCTCTCTCATGAACCTTTGTGGGAAAGTCAAACTTTAATGATTGGATCAACAACATCAGGATGGTCACGCGTTACGAGGACAAGGAATATGTCCTCGACAAGGAGCTGAAAGAAATTGATGAGTCTACTGCTACTCCAGAGGAGATCGCTGACTTTAGGGCACATGAGAGAGATGCTACCAAAGTGGCATGTATCATGTTGGCCACAATGACAGCTGAACTCCAGAAGTCCTATGAGGACTTTTACCCTTTTGAGATGCATATGGACTTGATGGACCGCTACCATCAGAGTGCTCGTAAAGAGAGGTATGAAATCATCTCTTCCATGATAACAACCCGAATGAAGGATTGTGAATCCATCATGAGCCACATGCAGAAAATGCAAAGGTTTGTGGACCGTTTGCTGAAGTTGAATGTGAACTTCCCCGATGAGTTGGCTATTGACATCATATTGCACTCCTTACCTACTTGTTATGATCAGTTCCGAATGACCAATCACATGAACAAGGAGGAGGTCATACTCAGCAAGCTTCAAGGACTTTTGAAGACCGCCGAAACTGGTCTCAAAGGTAAATCGGTTGTTACTACTCCTACTCCTAACACCACCCCTGTTCTGGCAATCGGGTAAAGCAGAGGGAAGAAGAGGAAGACCCCTTCGAAGGGTACCAAGGGAAAGTCTCTTGATGGCTCCTCTTCAAGTGGAACCAAAGGTGGTTCTGTCACTCCTTCTTCCAACCCAGAGGAAGCTCAATGCTTCTATTGTCAGGAAAAGGGGCACTGGAAACGAAATTGCCCCAAGTACCTGCAAGATGTTAAGGATGGGAAGGTCAAACCTACCCATGCAGGTATTTACACTATACTGTCTAATAACTCACCGCATACTAATTCTTGGGTCCTTGATACAGGTTGTGGTATTCATATATGTTCTGATTTGCAGGGCTTAAGAAAAAGTGAGGATGTGGAGCACGGAAAGATAAACTTGATCATGGGGAAAGGAAAGCTTCACCGGTCACCAAGATTGGAGTTTATTCTTTGTTGCTAAGTAGTGGGTTAGTGTTAGATTTAAATAAGTGTTGTCACTCGTCCGAAATGGCGACAAATATTATTTCTTTTCACGGTTTGTACAAACAAGGATTTACTTTTTCATTTGATAATGAATGTGGTGGTATTAATGCTTTTATAATAATGCTCTTTATTTTAAAGCATTACCTTGTGATGGTGTATATGAAACTGTGTCGGTTGTAGATAACTTAGGAAATAATGTATTGCATATCGATTCTTCCACTAGTTTGGATAAAGCATCCTTGTGGCATTGTCGTCTTGGACATGTTAACAAGAAACGCATAGGCCAACTCCAGAAGGCTGGAGTCTTGGAGTCATTTGACTTAAGGTCAGATGATAGTTGCGAGTCTTGTTTGCTTGGAAAAATGACAAAGTCACCCTTCACTGGTACTTGTGCTAGGGGTGAAGGTTTGTTGGACCTCATACACACAAATGTGTGTGGACCCTTCAGAACCGCCACAAGGGATGCTAACCGCTTCTATGTGACTTTTACCGATGATTACAGTAGATATGGTTATGTCTACTTAATCAAGCATAAGTCAGAAACCTTTGAAAAGTTCAAAGAGTTTAAACAGAAAGTGGGGAATCAGCTGGGCAGGAACATTAAGATGCTCCGATCCGATCGAGGAGGAGAGTATCTTAGTATAGAGTTCCTTGACTATCTTAAGGAATGTGGAATTGTTTCACAATTGACACCTCCCAGAACACCACAACTTAATGGTGTGGCTGGGAGGCGCAATCGAACCTTGTTGGACATGGTTCGTTCCATGATGAGTCGAGCTTCGTTACCAATCTCATTCTGGGGTATGCCTTAGAGACTGTCGCCCATATCCTAAATCTAGTCCCTACCAAGAAGGTTGTCAAAACACCTCACGAGATGTGGACTGGGAAAGTTCCCAATTTAGACCACATCAAGATTTGGGGTTGCGAGGCTTTACTGAGACGTGAGACTCAGGACAAGCTCGAACCTCGTAGTGAGCGGTGTATTTTCATCGGCTACCCACATAAATCTTTTGCTTACCTCTTCTACAAACCGAGTGAGAATGTGGTCTTTGTGGCAAGAAGAGGGGTCTTTCGAGAGAGAGAATTTATAAGCCAAGGAAACAGTGGGAGGCAAATTGACCTTGAAGAACTTCAAGATTCAAGTGGTGAAGGAACCTCAAACCCTAGCAATCAACCTGATGAGGAAACTCCTGTTGATGAGTCTGTACCTCTGAGGCGTTCCACAAGAGTTAGGAATCCACCTGAGCATTACTATGGTTTTCATATTACTGCGGAAGGTGATGCATTTATCAGTGATAGTACACTGGTAAATTTAGATGAGCCTAACAACTTTAAGTAAGCCATGGCAGGCCCTGAGTCTGCCAAATGGAAAGAGGCTATGGACAGTGAGATTCAGTCCATGTATGCCAATCAAGTTTGGAACTTGGTTGACAATGTACCGAGTCGTAAGACGGTCGGGTGCAAGTGGATCTTCAAGAAGAAGATCGACATGGATGGTAATGTACACACTTATAAAGCGTGACTGGCTGCGAAGGGCTTTACTCAAACTTCGGGAGTTTAATATGATGAGACCTTCTCACCACTAGCGAATATTAAGTCTATTAGGGTTATGCTAGCCATAGCTGCATTTCATGATTATGAAATATGGCAAATGGATGTCAAAACTGCTTTCCTTAATGAAAAGTTGGCTGAGGATGTTTATATGAGTCAGCCAGAGGGTTTTATCAATGCAAAGCACCCTAATAGAGTGTGTAAGCTTGAGAAATCCATCTATGGATTGAAACAAGCATCTCGCAGATGGAATATTTGTTTCGATGAGATAGTCAAAGAGTTTGGCTTTTCGAGGAGCGAAGATGAGTCATGTGTATATGTTAAGGCTAGTGGGAGTATAGTTAGCTTTTTGGTATTGTATGTGGATGACATACTACTCATAGGAAATGACATCCCAACCTTGTAGGAGGTTAAATATTGGATTGGGAAGTGTTTCGCTATGAAGGACCTTGGAGAAGCTGCCTATATCCTAGGGATAAGGATTTTGAGAGACAGGAGTAAGAGACTAATTGGACTTAGTCAAAGTACCTACTTGGATAAGGTGCTGAAGAGGTTCAGCATACAGGATTCCAAGAAAGGTGACTTACCAATCCAGAGTAACGCCAAACTGAGTAAGACTCAGAGCCCGAGTACAGAGACTGAGATAGCTGAGATGAGTCGAGTACCGTATGCTTCCGCTGTAGGCTCGATCATGTATGCTATGACTAGTACTCACCCTGATGTGGCTTTTGCTTTGAGCATGGTCAACAGATATCAAGGGAATCCGAACAAGGCTCACTGGACTGCGGTGAAGATATTCTCAAGTACCTACGAAGGACTAGGGACTGGGTCCTTACCCTTGGTGGGAGTGATGACTTGAGAGTAGTGGGATATAGTGATGCTGGCTTCCAGACTGATAGGGATAATTTTCGCTCTCAGTCGGGCTGGGTCTTTACCCTAAATGGAGGAGCAATTACTTGGAAAAGTTCCAAGCAGGAAACAGTAGCTGATTCAACTTGCGAATCAGAGTACATAGCAACAAGCGAGGCATCAAAGGATGCTATATGGCTAAAGAACTTCATTAGAGACCTTGGAGTTGTACCAGCTATTAAGGAGCCTATGGATATTTTCTGTGACAACGAGGGTGCAGTTGCCTTAGCCAAGGAGCCAAGGGATCAGGACAAATCCAGGCACATCGACAGAAAATACCACTTCATTAGACATCAGATAGAAGAAGGACTCCTCGTAGGAAAGAGGGTATCATCGGATGAGAACCCAGCAGATCCCCTCACGAAGGGACTGTGTAGGGTTAAGCATTTGCAGCATGTGAGACGCATCGGGCTGAATGATGATATTAGTTTTACAAATTAGATAGCTATTTCTGAAACTTGTAAAATGTAATTGACATTTGATGATTAAATAAAAGTTGTTGTTTATTTATAAGTAAAGTGTTGCTATCTTGTGTCAATTATTTACTATTGTTTCAATTTTGCATGTTTTGACTTCCAGAATAATTACTTTATTCAAACTCTCCACAGCCAGTCATATGTTGGAAGTAGGTATGAATCAAGACTGTCATGAATTGGGCTTGTGGATGTCTAAGATGTTAGACATAGCAAAAGTTGTTGCAACATTCATGAGTGCTCATAAGTTCTGAGTATTGGATTCAACCCACGCTCACTTGTATCACTTCATGGAATTTATCTCGAGTGATCGTGAGACGGTAATATCATATAAGTCTTCAAACCTAGAGATATGAGTTGTTGATTATGAGTTGGTTGTGCATTGATTGTACGAAAACGCATCGGTAACTCGATGTTATAATACGTGCTTTTGTGTATGATTCGACAAGTAGTTAGTACAAGCATATGAGTCGAAGTTTATCTGTTCCTTTTAATCCTTGGAGGATTAAAAGCGATATCTGGGCCCCTCGATGATTTTGTTTTGACCTATGTACCGGGTCCGGTCAGAACCAAATTCATGTGTTCAGTTTAGTTCAATGTCAAACAAATCGGAAATCGGGAAACAAACTGTTGGACAATAAGTACGACATTGTTCCATGTATTTGTCCGGTTGATATCTAGAACAGAGGATTATATGATCACTTATCTTAAATGGCGCATCATCTTAGTTCCGCGAGACTTTGAAAGAGCTACGATTGTTGGTCGGTTCCTGAAGTCATACCTGTAACTATATTTATTAGACTTATCCAAGTGGGAGACTGTTGGATAAGGTGTCTAAGTCTATAGCTATATTTAGTATGTATTTGACCCGGTTTGGCATGGTCCATTTGGGTTGCATGACATCTCAAAAATTGGATAAACAAAATGAGAATAAGGACACTTATGGTTTGTTAATATATTATAAGTTATAATATATTAATGTGAAATCCTATTATTTAATTAGTATTGATCAAGAATTAATTTGGAATTAATTTTGTGATAAAAAGAGACTAATTAAATATGCGAGGATTGATTATGTAAATCATTAATTCTTATATAGTGGGCTTATGGTCCATGATTCACTAGATTGGGCTAGGACCCATTGGGTGCTCCATGGATGCTACATGGAGGTTATAACCCATGGATCATGGGGGAAATGAAAAGCCATGCACATTAGGGTTTACATGGTGTAACCCTACATGTGACACACTATATAAAGAACCTCATGGTAAGCAAAATCGGCCACTAAGACAAGAACAAGGAGGGCTAGCCGATTTTAAGTGAAAGTGTTCTTCTCTCAAGTTATTCCAAGAGTTGTGGTGTTGTGTGAAACATTTGAGGCATCACATTTGGGGTGCTAGGCTCACAAGGTCTTAAGGAATCCAAGCTACAAGAAAGGTATGTCATTCTACTAGTTTTATATTACAAGTACCCCATGCCATGCTAGTTAGGATGAGAACCTTGGAAAAATCAAATTTGCATGAATATTAGAGAAAACATAGATCCAAGGTTTCTAGGGTTGCATGTACACCATAGGAGTGTTAGAATGCTCAAAACCCATCAGTATCATGGGGGAGCGATTGGGGTTATCGGACTTGCTGAGATTTCGGAAAGTGTTCATCTGGATTTCGGGTGTTTGCACGATCATCGAGATTGGATAGTAATGGAACGTTGTCATTTGTAAGCTCAGGTTGTTGGCAGTTTGAATTGTAAGGTTGCGAGATGGATTGGAAATCCATCAAATCTTGAGGATTGGAAGGGCACAGCCGAACCCAAGTGGGGGTGGGGGGGGGGAAGTTGGTCTAAGGGATTGCACAAGAAAGGATATTCAGGTTTCGTTACACATCAGTAGTGACGCATGGCGGGTATATGGATGGACCCAGGTCGAGGGTGGTGTTAGAGCCTCTCTTCCTGTTCTTGTTTGATTAAGGCTTCGGGGTTCGAAGAATGGACCGAACATCTGATTAGGGTATATTCGGATGCGAAATCGACTCATGATGATTGTGGTCGGTATCGTAGATGGACGGTAAGACCATGAGTGGGGCCATGACATCAATGGAAGTGTTTTAAGACTACGTGGTAGCCGTAGCATTCACCAAGATACTAGATAGTAGTGGAAATGTTGTAAGTCTGCGACAGGATCGCAGTATTCTCCAGATTAAGGTAGACCATCGTTGAGGTGGTCGTTGGTATGAACAAGGATCAACTCGTGCCTATGGCGTGTCGGACAGTAATGTCGGAGAGCATCTCCCTGTTATGGGAGGAGTACCATTGGGGTCCAAAGTGAGATTAGGCCTGTGTAGCTCTTGATTGGATGAGACCTATGGGCATGGCCCGTTTGTTGGTACAGACTGGGTGAGACCCGTGGGCAAAGACCGTATGGTTCTGACAGTGCGGGTGAGACCTGGTAGGGACCAGATGGGTCAAAGTATTAGATCATGGTTAAAGTGGGATGACTATGTGGTCAGTGAGTGGCATAAGAGTGATGCATAAGCTAGGGTAGCCTTATCAGTTGCACTCTCAGGAACCTGGTGGCTGGACCAGGTGTGAGACTGGCAGTCGCAACAGTGGATTTGAGATTTTTATATCCCGGTTTAGTGAAAGGTTGTCGTGAATCAAAAGATTTCGAGTGAAATGCAAGTGTAAATCCTTGGATCTCAGGTTATGAGTTATGTGTCGGGTTGGCTTTTGGTCGAGACTCATCTTGGGAGTTATTAGTGCATATACGCAAGATTTTTACTTCAGCAAGTTATGGATTAAGGAATCTATATGCCAAGGGTATCAGTTGGAGGGTTCAGGGTTAAAAGGATGTTTTCAGTTCTGATGGTAGGAAGAGGCCCTTGTGATGGTGTTTTGGAATGGTTCTACCTTTGTGGAGGTCAGGCAAGTTATGGGGCTTCAAAATTATAACAGTAACTTATCCAGTTCGACAGTTAAAGGATTAGTGATTTGTTCAGCATTAGGAGGTTTTGTTCGGAACGTTGGTTCCCAGGAGGGTGGTAAGGAGCAATTTTGAGGACGAAATCTAATTTAAGTAGGGGAGAGTTGTAACACCCTGTTCCGAATCATTTTCTAATTCGAAGTTGTGACCCAATAATTGGATATTATAAGGCTTAGGGCCTTCGAGAAATATAGATTTAGACCATTTTGGGTGTGGGTAATGTAGGTTAGATTATTCAGGGGTTTGATTTGTGATTTGAACCCCAGTGGTATAACCGTAAAGTGGCAGTTTGGGATTTTTATGAATTTTGAATTTTAGTTCGGGAAGTTTTAAGGCAAAGATGAGCTGATATAAGTGTGAAGCTTCTCGTTACCTTTCCAAAGATATAAAATCGTCGAAAATGGACTTAGAATGAAGAATTTATGGCCTTCGGAAGTTTTGTGGTAATTAGGGTTGAGCCTAGTACGCAGGGCGTACATAGGAGTACGTTGGGCGTACTAGGCAAAGCAGTCACGGGTGCACTTTGGAGTACGTTCGGCGTAGCAGAAGTACACATGGCATACTCCAGTCAGACCCAAACCCTAATTTAGGGTTTTGGACCATATTTAAGCTCCTTAAATCAACACCAAACCCTCTTATCTTCATCCTCCACCCCATTAAACCCTATAAACAAAACCCTAGTCCCCATTGGTGTGGTTCTTGAGCGTTTGGTGGTATTTCATGCATTTTGGTGCCCATTAAAGAAGAATGATCTTATTGGAGAAGTGTGGGGTTGCTTGAAGCTTTTGGATCCAGACTTGGTGCACCTTGATCTTGTTGGATTAGTGTCTAAGTCCATAACTATATTTGGTATGTACTTGACCCGATTGGCATGGTCCATTTGGGTTGCATGGCATCATGCATTTGGATAGACTAAAATGAGAGAAATAACACTTAAGGTTTACTAATATATTATAAGTTCTAATATATTAATAAGATTATTTAATTAGTATTGATCAATAATTAATTTGGAATTAATTAAGTGATCAAAAGGAGACTAATTAAATATATGGGTTGATTGTGTAAATCATCCATACTTGTATAGTGGGCTAATGCTCAACGGATTATCAAGTTGGGCTAAAATCCATAGGATGCTCCATGGTGTTTTTGTACCCATGGATCATGGAAATGAAAGGCCATGGCAATTAAGGTTTACATGGTGTAACCCTAATTGTGACAAACTATATAAGCATCTTATTCTTGTCAAAATCGACAACCAAAAAAAGAGGACTATGTGTGTATGGTGAGGCTAGCCGATTTCATGAAGTGTATCATTTCTCTCTAAGTTATTCCAAGTGTATTTGATGTTGTGTGAACCATTTGAGGTGTCACACTTGGGGCACTCGGCTCTTGAGCATTAAAGAATCAAGCTACATAAAAAGGTATGTCTTCTAACTTGTTTTATTACCCAAGTATCAAAGATTGTATGCTAGATAGGGTAATACCTTGGAATATTCATATTTGCATGTATAATAGAGAAAACATAGATCCAAGGTATTTAGGGTTGCATGTACACTTAGGAGTGTTAGAATGCTCAAAACCCAACAGTGGTATCAGAGCCTAGGCTTGTTTTCTTGTTATACTTGCAAAAATGGTTGAAAAATCGAAGTTTTGTGTTGTCTGCTCAGCAGACTCGCCGAGTCCATGAAGCGACTCGACGAGTCCAAGGCTAAACTCATCCAACTTGCCGAGTTGGTTCATGCACTCGATGAGTTGGACCCCCAGACAGCATATCTTCGACTGTTTTGACTGGAATTGGACTAGGAACATTACCCTAAGCTGTTTTTCAACTTATAAACCTGTTTTTGATGTGGTAATGTTCATGCTAATCCAATTTCAAAGATAATTGTCAATAGATTCATGTTTTGTATTAGTTTAAGGATTAGGCTAATTACATGAAAATGTTTGATTTATATTATCTTGTTCTTATGAGTTGCTTAGATTAATAGAAAAGTTATGTTAAATTGTTGTTTTCAATCCATTTTAATCTAAGAGTTGATTCTAAAATGTGTTTTTGTAACTTGTCCTCAAGTTACATGAAAAGTCACATTTAATAATCATAAAACTCATAAATATTTCATAAGTTATAAATAAAGGAAAAGTTACATTATTTTAATAGTTTAAAGTCTTCCATAACTTGTCCTCAAGTTATGGAACTTGAAGAGTTTTTTAATTAAAACTACTTTAAACACATAAGTTATGGAATTGAATAGTTTTGAATAGTTTCAAAACTTGCCCTCAAGTTTTGGAATTTGAAAAGTTTTCCCTTATGAATACTTTAATTCCAAGTTAAGCCCTTAGAATTTTAAAAGTTAAAATTCAACCCTTATACTTTATAGTATTATAAGTTAATAATATATATATATATATATATATATATATATATATATATATATATATATATATATATGTAAGAGCAAGTCAGTCTTACCGTTAGTAGGCCTCATTCACGAAGCCGGTCTATAAAGGGGGTATAAGGTTACTGCCTATAAAATGGCAGTTTAATGGGTGTCCACTCTCACCCACCGCTTCCTTGACTGGTGGAGGGTCGTTAGCCGAACGGGTAGGACAAGGACTATAATTCTCCATTCAATAAAAGTATTAATGATAAATACTAAGTAACTAAACTCTTATTAATACCCAATCTTAGTTACTTAGGAAAATGTGAATTTGGTGCTAACCCATGAAATTACACTTTGCACTTTGCTTAAGTCGGTTAGTGGAGCGCGTGTGGTTAACCGGCACGCTAGCTTGATTTAACAAGGTAGGCAAATGGTAACTTAATGTTTATCATAGTATCGATGGAGCGCGTGTGGTTAACCGGCACATCGATTAAGGGGTAAATATTAAGGGTACCAAGTATATTTGCATGGTTATTCACACCTTTTTTTGTGATCCTCGGCATCCCAGTCACAAAACCTGAGAGGGCACAATCGAGATTGAAACATGCCATTGAAAAGTTCAATGAATCTCAAAAGAATCTAGGAGTTTCAAAACCAATTAAAACCTAATAAATTATTTCGTTTTCATGGTGTAAATTGGTGAATCGTTATTCACCTACCTTCAAATATTTTATAACCTGGATTACAGCATCCCTCTTCCAAGTTATAAAATGTTGTGTTGGGTCCTAGCCTTAATATTTCATATTGGGTGTTATATTAAGGACTTTAGATCAACTATCTTGAATATCTCCCAAAAGATGTCTAGTTCAGACATTTATGATCTTCCCAAATCTCTTGGAACTTCACTTCCTCCACCTCCTCTAATTATTTTTTCCAAACCCACAAGTTCAAGGTCACTTAAGACCTATTGGCAAGCAAGGTCTATGTGTGATCACATATTGGAGATGAAGTCACATATTGACAAGCCGGGAGAGTTGGGTGTCAAAGTCTTAAGAAAGTTGGATATTCAATCACTTTCTAAGTCACATAGTGAGTTCCTTTGGGACTACTATGAAACAGACTATGACATGACCCTTAATGATCTTATCTATTTGCTTGGTGCTGCTGAATCAGCAATGGTTTGAGGACTAGTAAAGCAAATTTGATTAGGAGATCAACTTCCCAATGGACATTGTCAATGGTAACATTGAATATCCAGAAAAGGGTTTCTTTTCCCAATGGAAAGGGATCGGCCATAGTCAACTCGGTTGACCAAATGGTAAAGAGAAAGTCTAAGTCTAGTATAGTCTCGTGTACCATTTCCATAGAGTCCATATGTTTATATTGCCAAAAGAAGGGGCATTGGTTACAAAACTGCCTATTTACCTGAAGGATCATAGGGTTGATCAAGTCAAGATGTTTGATTCTACTTCAGGTGAAGTCCACTATCTAACTCTGTTAAGTTTTTATTCTGAGATTCTCATTACATGATGTGACTGGGTCACATATTGTTGTTTTAAGAATCAAAGAAAAGTGAAGAAACTTAAAAGAAGTATATGATGATTCTGATCGCGAAGATGGATTTCGATCGCATGGTTCGGTGATCAGAATTTTTGAGCTGTTGCTTAGGAGTTATGCTATATTGCTTAGGAATAGATAACAACAAGTTTTTCATATGCATTTGCACTAAAAGGATAAGTTTTTTCCGCAAAGTTTTAAAATAAAATAAAAAGGTTTTAATTTTATATATATTTTAAATATCCTTACAGTGGCATTTGTGAAAAATGGTTGTTTATATGATTCCATTGATAGCAATATTGGAAAAATGGACTTGATTCTTTCATTTGTGGTAGTGTCTAAATTTACCAAATAATGAAAGATTCTCATCACCCAAGGTGTCAGTTGGATAGAAACTTGGAAATCATGCAAGTTGTATAGTATGATGAATGAGAATTTTCATCTTTGGAAAATTAAGATTAACTCCTTGTTCACATGTATATGTGAGTCAAGTGAAGGACTAAGGGATCGAGTACACATTCTGGTGCACTGATCAAGTCCACCACAAAAAAAATCGATAAGACTATTCGTCATGATTTACTAAAGCCTAGTAAATATGGTTATACTTACGAGTTTAAGTATAATTCTGAAACATTGGAAAAGTTTCGATGTATGGCTGAACGAATGAGAAGAATCAAATTAGGCAGAAGGATAAAAGTTTCTCAAATCTGAAAAGATGGGAGAGTACTTTAGTATCATGTTTTGTTATCATCTTAATGATTTAGAAATCATGTCACAATTAGTCCTCTAAGGACATCTTAGTGCATTCTTATGGCTAAGAAGAGGAATCAAGAATTGCTGAAATGGTTAAATCAAGAAGACGAGTCATACTTCGTTCCAAAAACGAGTCTTAGAGTCATACTCCAAGACTGTAAGTTGAGTGACATATCTTAAAGAAAGGTTTATAACACTTGTCAAATGTAAGAGTAAAATGTTTTCCACTCTTGTACATTTGAAATTGGTAAGTTGTGATGTTTTGGATAAAACAAAGACCAACTAAGGCCAATTGTGTGAAGTGTTTGTCTTGATAAAGAATCCTCACTATCTCTTGAATATTTGACAAGTGAGTCTTATATGTCAAGAGGACAGTGGGAGTATTAAAGATCCTAAAAGAATTTCAATATCTAATCAAGAATAAAAACATGTAGTTTGACACTAGCAGACGACGTGAGGTTTATAACCTATCATGTTGACATTTCTGTGCCCATTCCAGTAAAGTTGGCTATACATTTGAGTTCTACATGTTCTCAATTGTTTGCATAACTACTTGGAAGCAATGGCAGGCCCTGTACTGCCAGGTGGCGAGAAGTTAAGATTGCACAAGTTCAATCCATATGAGTTTGGATTTGTCACTAACCTAGTCTTGTGACTATGGTTTTGACAAATTCACGTGGATAAGAACACATACACCATAAAATCTAAGGGTCATAAGGTTTCTCTCCGATTCATGAAAATGATGGTGAGGAAACTCTTCCACCAACTAGATTTTAAGTAAGATAGCAATTGTGATATTTGCATTTCAAAGTCGTTAGTGGAGCGTGCGTGGTTAACCGGCACACTAACATGGACTTGTGAGGAATGGCAAAGGTCTAAACAATTGAGACTATCATTACGGCATCCCTTTTCATAGTTCTGAAATTGATTAGACAACACATGTGTGCTATCTAAGGAAACGTGTATGATTTTGATAAAGTTTTTTCAAAGCATCTCGTATCGGAAGTCTGAACTTTTGTAAGAAAGTCAATAAAATATTGATTTCTAGAAGTCCAGCTGATTTCTGAGTACATGTCAAAGCTAGTGGGAGCATAAGTGTTATGCTAATAATCATCATGTTAGTGGGAGCATGATAATTATGATTAGTATTGCAAGATAGCAATGTTAATTATAGAAAACAAAAGTTTCAATTCCGGAAGTTGCAGGGGTTGAAACGTTGTTTTGCTATAATTAAGGGAGAGGAAATTATACTTCATTTCAATTATAAAAGCTTAGATTGAGGTTTTAATCATCTCTAGTCAAGGGTATATATGAATTTTGTGTTGGAATGGCTCAACATAAGGAAATTCTATATATAGGTCCATTATTTGCATTCTAAAATTCGATTATGATTACGGCATCCCTTTTCACAATCTGAATTATGAGAACTTGGCAAATAGAAATAGAGATATTATAGCAAAAAGACTGGTCTAGATTCATGTCTTTATGTGAGACATCATGAATCGTGTCCCATTTGCTTTGGGTACAGGATCGATTGCATGTGCTATAATATTTATCCTTTCTAAATTTTCCAAATGCCTGAGGCATTAAGAAGGGGAAAAGGTCTAGAATTGGATACGACTAAAATGATTAAGCAATTGTCGAGGACAATCTAAGGTTTACCAAAGATTGGTTGCTCAGGGACAGTTGGAAGTATAGTGTTTCTGGAAGGACCATATTGACATGTTCTGAAAAGAGGCAACTCTTTTTCAGGAATGATAGTCAAAATGGGAATATGGAGTTGACTCCATAGGTGGATTCAATCTGTGTAAGATTAGAAAAAACTTAATGCAAGATATTTCCATGGAGTTAATCTCCATTGGAATACTCTGTAATGTCTGTTGACAAGTCTTTGTGACTTTGTGCATAATCATTACAAGAGGATCAACGCATATAAGTTTAGAATCTAACAGATTTAGGTAAATGGCAGGATTTGGAATTCTTGCATTTGCGGTAAGGAATTGGGATTGTGAAATGAGAATCATTAGAATTATGTTCAATCGATCTATTTCACAGAGTAAAGATCATAGACAAACTTAGTATGCATACTTGATGTATGGCATAACTAATGTTTAGACAAACATAGTGTGCATACTTGGTGTATGACATGACTAGTGTTTAGAAAACATAGTGTACATGCTTGGAGCATGGGACAACTATTGTTTTAATTCAAGTATAATGTTGACAGTTGAAACAATATGCAATGAATGATGGGTAATCAATATGGTGATAAATAAAAGGTGTGTTTATTTATATTCATAAGTTCTGAGACCATTTTGGATTCGATTATTCTTGTGTTTCACTTTACATGTTTTGACTTCCAGAATAAACTAGGTCATTCTTCCCGAATGACTAAGTTATTCAAACCATCCACAGTCGGTCATATGTTGGAAGTAGATATGAATCAAGACTGTCATGGGTTGGCTTGTAGAGGTCTAAGATGTTGGACAAAGTGGTGCTACAACACTCATGAGTGCTCATAAGTTCTGAGTATTGGATTCAACCCACGCTCATTTGAATCACTTCATGGATTTTATCACGAGTGATCATGAGACGATAATATCTTATATTCTTCAAACCTAGAGATATGAGTTGTTACTATGAGTTGGTTGTACATTGATTGCGCGAAAACGCATTGGTAACTCAGTGTTATAAAACGTGCCTTTGTGTATGATTCAACAAATAGTAGAACAAGCCATATGAGTCGAAGTTTATCCATTCCTTTTACCTTCGGGATAAAAGCGATATCTGTGGGCCCATCGATGATTTAATGACGACACATGTGAGTGCTTGGCCAAGCAAGGACTGATTTGATTTGTTCAATCAGTCGGTCGTCATAAATTAGAAATCGGGAAACAACAAATGGACAGAGAGAATGATTATAATCCATGTCTCAGTCCATATGATATCTAGAATGGAGGAATATATGATCCCTTATCTAATGGACAAGTCATTGACGAGATCAGAGTTCAGTTACAACGTCAGAGTTCGACAGCGGCTTAAAGAGCTACGATTGCCAGTCGGTTCTTGAAGTCATACTCAATAATAGTTTTAGACTTATCCAAGTGGGAGACTGTTGGATTAGTGTCTAAGTCCATAACTATATTTGGTAGGTACTTGACCCGATTGGCATGATCCATTTGGGTTGCATGGCATCATGCATTTGGATAGACTAAAATGAGAGAAATAACACTTAAGGTTTACTAATATATTATAAGTTCTAATATATTAATAAGATTATTTAATTAGTATTGATCAAGAATTAATTTGGAATTAATTAAGTGATCAAAAGGAGACTAATTAAATATATGGGTTGATTGTGTAAATCATCCATACTTGTATAATGGGCTAATGCTCAATGGATTATCAAGTTGGGCTAAAATCCATAGGATGCTCCATGGATGCTCCATGGTGTTTTTGTACCCATGGATCATGGAAATGAAAGGCCATGACAATTAAGGTTTACATGGTGTAACCCTAATTGTGACAAACTATATAAGCATCTTATTCTTGTCAAAATCGACAACCAAAAAAAGAGAACTATGTGTGTATGGTGAGGCTAGTCGATTTCATGAAGTGTATCATTTCTCTCTAAGTTATTCCAAGTGTATTTGATGTTGTGTGAACCATTTGAGGTGTCACACTTGGGGCACTCGGCTCTTGAGCATCAAGGAATCAAGCTACATAAAAAGGTATGTCTTCTAACTTATTTTATTACCCAAGTATCAAAGATTGTATGCTAGATAGGGTAATACCTTGGAATATTCATATTTGCATGTATAACAGAGAAAACATAGATCCAAGGTACTTAGGGTTGCATGTACACTTAGGAGTGTTAGAATGCTCAAAACCCAACAAATCTACCTTCTAGAAGTATAAAGTTTCTAACTTGATGACTCTAGGTGTTAGATCTAGTCTAAGGAATGTTATGGGTTCATTTTGGTCCTTAGAGTCATCCATGTGGGTATGAGCTACTCCAAAAGCTTAGAATGATGGATCTTAGCATTTGTGAGGTCCCTTGTTTATAAAAATATCATATTGATGAGTTATTTTGGACCATGCATGAGTTTGGGTGTTTATTATGGATTTTATTGAGGATTTGGTCCCATTAAGCCATGCAAAGGAGTAAAGTTGCCAACTTTACGTGTTAAGACATCTCCTTAGGGTCATATATGAGTTTGGAAGTCCTTGTCTTAACCATTAAGAGTTTTTTTTTGGCATTTTTGGCTCTCTACTGAGTATGCTGTGCGTACATAGGAGTACGCTCATCGTAATGCATGGTTTACGCATCAACGTCTTGTACATTGTGCTTCGGCAGTCAGTATGTGGGGCGTACATTTCGAGTACGCTGGACGTACTCCCCATGAATCCATTTTGGGCCTTGGGCCATTTAAGGTTGGACCAATTATGGGAAGGGTAAAATGGTCTTTTACCCTTTAGGAAGTTGGATAATTGATTGGGCCTTGGATTTTGGGTTATTGGGTTAATTATTAATTATGGTTGTATTTATTGTTAGTTGGTGCGAGGTTATCCGATTCAGCGACCCGAGCAATTATTTGATTATCAGCGGATTGACGTGAGTCTCCTCACTATACCCGTGGGTCGAAGGCACCAATGCCGGCCCACTAGGTTCTGTTATGTTAGATGTCTTTGTGACTCTTGCATGGTATGTCGGGCTAGGCCTATTTGTGGTATTTTTGGGAACTTACGTAAGCTTTGTGCTTACGGTTTTTATGGTTATGGTTTCAGGTTCTTCCGATTTGAAAGGGAAGGGTCCGACGTGATCGCAACGCATCCACCCATGTTTTTGCATTATGGTCATCTTGGGGTTGTACTCTGATGACTATTTTATTATGAAATACTTTTGGATGTTTGAATAGAAAATAATTAGTGTTTTGATTAAATTAAAAATGAAAATTTTACCTCATAATTTTTGGGACGTTACACTTCCCATCTGATTTGAGATCACAAATGAAACTAGATGGTACCTTCATGGCTTCCTCTTATCTCAACCCTCTCTCTCAACCTCTTTTTTTTCTCAATCTAGCTCTCTTCTTTTTCTACATGATCTGACACACATCCTCAACCTTCCATCCAGCTGGTCACCAATCATCTTCGATCACTAGGTTTGTTAGGGTTTGTAAACCTAAAGCCAGATGGTGGATTTAGGGTTCTTAACCATATTAAACACACATACAGACAAAAACTGACAATATATAGTTCTAAGCGATGTTCATATGCCGAACATGGATGGAATCAAACTCCTTGAACATATCATAATCAAAATGTATCTCCCCTTCATCAGTAAGTCACCCATTTCGTCATTCCCAATTCAAATTTCTCAGTTAAAATCCTTGTTTTTTTGGTTAAATTTATTCGATAGTTGTTTTTTGGTACAAAAACGAAATTGTTGTGTTCGCTCCTATGTTGTCTGGGATTAATTTGGGTTGTTCGTTACAAGACATATGGAATCACGTATGGAGAAGTTACCAGAGAGGGAGAAAGAAGATGAGAAGTTACTGGGGAAGTGTGTGGAAGAGTTGAAGAAGAAATGTTTGGATTTTGATTTGTTGAAGAAAGTTGATGCACTTCGAAGGGCTAAAAGTTTGCGGGTTGAAGGTAAAGTTGTGAAGAAATGATCAACAAGAGACTTTGTTACGTTTTGTTGGTGCTCTTACCAGGACCAATCTCTACAATTAATGCAAAAATGGTGATATGAGTTAAATTTTTGATTACGTCAGTGGGATCTGGGTTTTTTTTCAGTATCCGGTGGAGAGGGGTGGGGTGAGGTTTTTTTTTTTTTTTTTTTTTTTTTTTTTTTTTTTAATTTTATAATTGTTTAAATATTAAAATAAATAAAGAAAATAGAAGAATGAAATGAAAATGACAAAATTGACTTTTCAAGTGTATCATGGACCAAAACCACTAATTTTTTTGATTTTTTTGACCTTTCATGAAAGTTGAATTTTTTTTTTTAGATCGTAGATACATTTTTTTTTGTAAAACCTCATAGACTAATTTTATAGTTTTGTTATTTTCTATAAAAAAATTTAATGATTTCGTTGAATACTTTTTGGCGAAATCAAACTGATACGTTAATCATTATTTTCTGGGTTTTTACTTTTTCCTAGTGTTGGAGACAGGTACAACGTCTTTGAAATAAGGGAAAATGACTTATATGGGTAACTATGTTTCAAAATCGTTCAAAAAATACCATTCAAGTTTGGTGTGTCCAAAAAACACCATCCAAGTAAAACATTTGTATAAAAAACACCAACGAAGTACATTCTTTGTTCAAATTTGACCTTTGGTAACCGGCAATTACCGGTAAAAAATAAGTAAAGGAAAAAAAAACAATAGGAAATGACTCAAAGAGGTAACTATGTTTCAAAATCGTTCAAAAAACATCATCCAAGTTTGGTATGTTCAAAAAACACCATCCAAGTAAACTTTTTGTACAAAAAACACCAACAAACTATATGTTTTGTTCAAATATTACTCACCGGTAATTGGTTCTTACAGGTTAAATGATAAATTGGCTTAACTATTATGACATGGCATAATAATGATTGACAAAACAATAAATATATATTCCTCCATTAAAAACCGATTTAGGGTTTCTTCGTGAACGAATGACTTCTTCTTCTCATATGAAGCCTTTGCGATCTGGATTTTATGCAAGTACGCCCGACGTACTCCTACGTACGCCCGTCATACTCCTACGTACGCCCATCGTACTCGGCTAGGCTCAAGAACCGCCAATCTTCCGAAGGCCATAACCCTCGGTATGGCTGTCTGATGCCTAAATTAGCTCCCGTAGATATAAAGAATGACGAAATCACACTTAGAATGAAGAAGTTATGGCCTTCGGAAGATTGGTGGTTCTTGACCCTAGCCGAGTACGTTGGGCGTACGCTAGGAGTACGCTGCGCGTACTGGCTCGACATCCGGATATGATGGGACTATGCACAGACTTGTTTAAGTTAGGCATCGGGCCCACCTGATTGTAGCAGGTCATTTTTTGGCTAAGGCCATGTTGGGGGTTCTTGGGCCATATTAGGCCTTAGATGCCTTGTAGTTGGGCTTGGATGCCTTTTTGGACTTTTTATGGATTTGGGCCTTAGGGGGAGGGAGATCCATTGAGGCAGGGGTAAAGGAGCCCTTTTTACCTTAAGTTAAGAATTAGGGTTTTGGACTTGAGTTCGAGATCATCACTTTAGAAGAAGACGAGCAATCATAGGAGAAGAATAAGTCATTCGTTCATGAAGAAACCCTAAATCGGTTTTTAAAGGAGGAATATATCATTTATTGTTTTGTCAATCATTATTATGCCATGTCATAATAGTTAAGCCAGGTTATCATTTAACCTATAAGAACCAGTTACCGATGGGTAATATTTGAACAAAACATATAGTTTGTTGGTGTTTTTTGTACAAAAAGTTTACTTGGATGATGTTTTTTGAACATACCAAACTTGGATGGTGTTTTTTGAACGATTTTGAAATATAGTTACCTCTTTGAGTCATTTTCCTATTGTTTTTTTTTCTTTCCTTATTTTTTACCGGTAATTGCCGGTTACCAAAGGTCAAATTTGAACAAAGAATGTATTTCGTTGGTGTTTTTTTGTACAAATGCTTTACTTGGATGGTGCTTTTTAGACACACCAAACTTGAATAGTATTTTTTGAACGATTTTGAAACATGGTTACCGTATAAGTCATTTTCCCTTGAAATAAACAAAACCTCTCTCTTCATTTGGACTATTATAGGGTTTTCACTAGTTTCCACCTTTTCAAATCGCTGATGGTGGAGGTACGAAGACGTTCATGAAAATGTTGTGCTCGAGCCTCTTTTAATTCTTATGGTGGTTTGATGTTTTTGGAGACGATCTCTTTGATGGATTAACGATTGTGGTTTCACGAAAATGAACGGTGAAGTTCATAGTAGCAAACTGTCCAAATGAAAGTATACACAAAAACCCTAAATGATTTTCACTACATTTTGATCGCATAAAGTAACGAACTCATTTCCAGCACTTCGAATCATCTTCTCAACCTTCCTGTAGAAACCCCCTGACTAGAAGTTGTTTCCAAGCGTTTGAGTTTAGGGTTTCCTCGAATTCCATCATATTACTGTGGATTCTTAGGTTTTTTGCTTTCATTCCTCTGTTTTTTTAACACAGTCGTACAATGGGCAGAAAATCCAGAATGTCAAAACAAGGTGACCTCATCTGATTTATATTTTCATTTACCGAGTATTTTTCTTTCATTTTGCTCTCCTACTTATGTGCATGCATATTTATGTGTATCGATGTGATAGAAGTTGAAGTCGAGCGGAGGATAGAGCCTGAAGACGTTGACGATGAAGACGATGGTATGGATTTTTTTGCATGATTTTGAGTATTTGTTTGTTTTCATGGTTCTGATTGTCTGACGTTTCTTTACCGCGTACTTGTTCCGTCTGTGTACCGGTGTATTTTGTTTTGGTAGAGCATTACTTGTTTACCCTAGATCTTTTGCTACCACTTATATGCATGCAAAATTATAATTTCTTATCTTGATCACTTTATGTTTATTAACACAATCTGTAACAGATGTCTCTTTACTCTATTTACATTCATATTCAGCTTCATGTTCTGATATGATTGTATTTCTTGTCTTCACCAGACCAGTATGAGAATGACGGTTTCTTAGTGGATGATCTTGAAGAAGATGAGGTCGGAGAGGACAGTGATGATGCTAAGCAAAAGAAGAGGAAGAAAAAGAGGTAAATATTTTTACCTTCTACCGTTAATTGTTGATGCATTACTGATTACTACCTTTCTGACACCTGTGTTGCCAATTTTGAAGAGAATCAAACAAGACTTATGTTCTGGATGAAGATGACTATGAGCTCCTTCAAGAAAACATCCCTGGCTATCATCGCCCAAAACTTGTAAGTCTCTTGCTTCTTCACTTCATAATTTAAGACTTTAAGTCATGTTTTAACACTTTCTCTCATTCTTTGTCTTTTTTATGCTTTTGAATCTGTTAGGAAAGTGAAAACTTCAAGCGGCTGAAGAAAGCAAGGGTTGATGGTGATGAAGGACCATCAGCGGTTTTTGGTAAGGAAGAATATGACAGAAGTGGAATGGCTAAGGAGAAGCTAACACGTACTTTATTTGGGGATGATGATGGTAGATTTTAAATACACCAAAGCTTATTGTTTGATTGCAATGAAATAGATTGCTTTTTTTTTGAGATATTTCCAAATTGCCCACAATTTCTAGTCTATTTGTAGGTGATAGCTCTGAAGATCTGCTGGATGAGGGGAAGGATGCTTTGCTCAGTGAGGATGAAATGGCCGATTTCATTGTTGAAGAAGTCGAAAAAACTGAACCTGCTGCTCCATCGAGGTGTGGCTTTTGCTGCTTAGTAGTATTGTGGATGTTTTCTCTGTGTGATTTCTTTCCCACATGATTTCCCTAAACCCTAAACCCTAATGCAGGAGTGTCAAGGCTAACAAGAAAAAATCAAAGAAGTCTGCAGGACACTCCTCAAGGCAGAGTGTTAATGACATATTTGGTGGTCTTGATGACATCTACAAGTTGGGGCCAGAAAATGTTAGCAAATATAGTGAACCCAATGAATCGAAGGAAAAAAAGGTTGAAGATGAATTTGAACCAATTCTTGTTCCAGAGAAGTACATGACCAAGAAGGATGAGCATATCAGGGAGACAGATATTCCAGAAAGAATGCAGGTTTGATGCTAACAAGTCTTTTCTACTTTCCCAATGTGCCCATTTGGTTTTTGGAGATAAAGTCGAGGGCTCCATATTTTTCCAAGTTTTTTTTGTTGTTGTAGATTTCTGAGGAAACCACTGGTCCTCTACCACCACATGATATGAGCATAGACAGGGAGAGCATCTGGATTCTTAATCAATTCAAAATGCGCATGGTACCTTGGTTTCACAAAGGAGGTAATACAAGTACAACAACTGAAGAAGGAAATGAGTTGCCTATACTTAAAGACGATGTTAAAAGGTTTTTGGAGCTTGTGCATGTTCAGAAATTAGATGTAAGTGTTACATGTTATCTGTGTTTTTTGTGGGGATCTGTGAAGTTTGTTTCTTTTAATTATTTCCTCTTGTATCAGGTTCCTTTTATTGCTATGTATAGAAAGGAGGAGTGTCCTAGTCTTTTTAAGGATATACAAGTAGCTGATGAAGAGAATCAAGATTTCTCTGATGATAAACCCACGCTGAGGTGGCACATGGTGGTTTGGGCTATCATGGATCTTGACAGAAAGTGGTTGCTATTTCAAAAACGAAAAGGTGCTTTACAAATGTACTACAACAAGCGATTTGATGAAGACCGAAACATATACGATGAAACACGCCTTCATTTAGATCAAAAGTTTTTTGAGTCGATTATCAAGTCACTTAATGTAGCAGAAACTGAAAGGGAAATTGATGACGTGGACTCAAAGTTCAACCTCCACTTCCCGCCAGGTGATGTTGTAGATGAAGGAGAATTCAAGAGACCAAGAAGAAAATCACAATATGGGATTTGCAGTGAAGCTGGATTGCGTGAAGTTGCTTGCAAAATCGGCTATAGTTCTGAAGAATTTGGATTATTGATTTCTCTTGAACAAATGAGAATGGATGAACTTGAGGATGTTGACGAAACACCAGATGACGTGGCATCAAAGTTTGCATGTCAAACATTTGAGAATCCACAAGCTGTGCTCAGAGGAGCTAGACACATGGCTGCACTTGAGATTAGCTGTGAGCCATTTGTCAGGAAACATGTTCGGGGGGTATTTATGGAAAATGTAACAATATCAACAAGTCCCACTGCTGAAGGGAAGGCGACCATAGATTCCCATCATCAGTTTGCAGGGATTAAGTGGTTAAAAGAAAAACCTCTGACAAAATTCGATGATGCACAGTGGCTTCTTATTCAAAAAGCCGAAGAGGACAACCTGATTCAAGTTTCAATCAAGCTTCCCGCATCTTCACACGATAAATTAATAAGTGATGCTCAGGAGTATTATGTTAGTGGTGGTGTGAGCAAATACACACAGTTATGGAATGAACAAAGGAAACAAATAATCAAAGATGCTTTTGATGGTTTTCTTCTACCTTCCATGGAGAAGGAAGCAAGATCTTTATTGAGAAGTAGAGCAAAAAGCTGGTTGTTAATGGAGTATGGAAGGATATTATGGAAGAAAGTCTCGGTGGGGCCATATCAGAAGAAGGGACAAGATGGGAATATATCAAAAGTTCCACCGAGAGTCATGGCATGCTGCTGGGGTCCCGGAAGGCCTGCAACCACTTTTGTGATGTTGGATTCATTTGGTGAAATTGTTGATGTTTTATCTGCTGGATCTCTTAGTATCCGTGGTCAAAATGTGAATGATCAACAAAGGAAGAAAAACGATCAACAACGGATTGTGAAGTTCATGATGGATCACAAACCTGATGTTGTTGTTTTGGGAGCTGTGAATGTGCCTTGCAGCAGGCTGAAAGAGGATATTACCGAGGTGATTGTGTTTTAATTTTTACAGTATGCTGCAACAATCATTGGTTTGTTTGTATATATCTGAATATATTATTTATGATCACAGATAATTCAGAAGGCGCTAGAAGATAGTTCAGAAGATGGACTGAGCGTTGTGTATGGCGACGAGTCTCTACCCCGTTTGTATGAAAATTCAAATATATCATCTGAGCAGTTTCCGTCTCAATCTGGCAAGTTACTTTGATTGAATCTTGTCGATTTCTTTACATATTTCATTCCTTCCAAAAACGCCCTTAACTTGAATTCATTCATCTTTTTCAGGCATTGTGAAGCGTGGTATTGCACTTGGACGATACCTTCAAAACCCGTTAACAATGGCTGCAACTCTTTGTGGGCCCGGGAAAGAGATATTATCATGGAAACTTAGTCCTTTAGAGAGCTTTATGACTTCAGATGAGAAGTACAGCATAGTTGAACAAATCATGGTAGATGCAACCAACCAAGTTGGGGTGGAGTTAAATTTGGCCATAACCCACGAATGGTTGTTTGCTCCTCTACAGTTCATATCCGGGCTGGGACCCACAAAGGCCGTTTCTTTGCAAAGATCTTTAATTCGGTCGGGTTCGATATGCACCCGGAAGGATCTGTTGACCCATGGTCTTGGCAGAAAAGTGTTTATAAATTCGGTTGGTTTCTTACGTGTAAAAAGAAGTGGGAATGCCACCAGCAGTAGCCAATCGTTTGATTTACTAGACGATACAAGGATTCACCCGGAATCATATAATTTAGCTGAGGAATTGGCTAAAGAGATTTATCGTGCAGATGCCCAAGATGATGTAGCTGTGAATGATGACAATGATGATGATGATGATGATGTCATCGAGACAGCAATGGAGCACGTGAGAGAAAATCCAGACCTATTGAAGAGTCTTGACATCGACTCATATGCCAAATCCAAGAAACGGGAAGATAAAAAAGAGACTTTTAACCTTATAAAACAAGAACTGATAAACGGGTTTCAAGATTGGCGAAGAGAGTATGTAGAACCGAGTCAGGATGAGGAGTTCTTGATGATTTCCGGGGAGACGGAGAGCACGCTTTCGGAAGGAAGAATCGTGCGGGCTACGGTCCGGCGTGTGCTACCTCAGAGGGCGATATGTAGTCTTGAGTCCGGGCTGAGTGGTATGCTCAACAAGGAAGATTATAGTGATGATTTAAATGATGAAGAGTTGACTGATAAGTTAAAGGAAGGTGATGTTTTGACTTGCAAGATAAAGTCAGTTGTGAAAGATAGGTATCAGGTTTACCTTAGTTGTAAGGAAAATGTTATGAGGAGTAATTGGATGTCACAAAATGACAAACCCGTGGATCCGTATTATAATGAAGTTCGCGACAGTTCAGCAGAAAAGCCTCCGACTCCGAGTAGTAGTAGTAGTAAAGTTAAGGAGATAACAAAGAAGCTTTTCAAGCCAAGAATGATTGTTCATCCTCGCTTCAAGAATGTTACTATAGATGAAGCCATAGAGGTACTTATTATTAAATTAAATAATAATTTTTTTTGTTGATTGATTAAGTATTAAATATTAATTTACTTACTCAGTTACTGGCGGAGAAAGAAGCCGGTGAGAGTGTTTTCCGCCCTAGCTCTCGTGGAGCCTCATATTTAACGTTAACACTCAAAGTCTACAACGGGGTGTATGCTCACAAGGACATTCTAGAAGGTGGAAAAGAGCATAAGGACATTACAAGCTTGCTTCGTCTTGGGAAAACACTTAAAATAGGAGAGGATGTGTTTGCTAACCTTGATGAGGTCGGTCAGTTTTTTGTTTTGCTATAAAAAAAATCAATGAAAGTAGGTTGCAGTTTCTTATATAATATATATTGTATTGTTTTGAATTTTGATTGATTGATAGGTAATTGCGGGATATGCGGAACCCTTGGCAGGACATTTGAAGAAAATGTTAGGCTACCGAATGTTTAAGCATGGGACAAAAGCTGAAGTAGATGAGATATTGAGGAAGGAAAAGTCGGAGCACCCTTCAAGAATTGTTTATTCTTTTGGTGTTTCTCATGAACACCCGGGAACATTCATTCTGACATACATAAGGACTTCGAATGCGCATCATGAGTATATTGGATTGTATCCAAAAGGGTTTAGATTCCGGAAGAATATGTTTGAGGAAGTTGATCGGTTGGTAGCATATTTTCAACAACATATTGATGATCCCCGTGAACGTCCTGGGGATTCTGCTGGTTGGGGCGGTGATGGTGATGGTGATGGTGGTGGTGGTGGTCGTGGCCGGGGAAGAGGAGGAAGAGGTAGGGGACGGGGAAGAGGGCGTGGACGTGGCAGGGGAAATGATTCTGAGAATGAAAACCAGGATTCAGGTTATGGAGATGGTGGTGGCAGCAGTTGGGGTGGTGGTGGTGGTGGAGGTGGCGGGAGTAGCTGGGGTGGTGGTGCAAGTGGTGGTGGCAGTTGGGGACAAAAGGCTTCTGATTCAGGTGATGCCAACAAGGATGCAGATGATAGTGGGTGGGGTGGCAGCAAGAAAAGTACTCAGGCAGGAGATAGTGGTGGATGGTCTGGTGGTGGTGGTGGTTGGGGACAGAAAAGTAACGATTCTGGTTCGGGAGATGCCAACAAGGATGCAGATAGTGGTGGGTGGGGTGGCACTAAGAAAAGTACTGATGGTGGTGGATGGTCTGGTGGCGGTGGTGGTGGAAGTTGGGGGAAGAAGAATAGTGGCGCTGATGATTCAAACAAGGAAGCTGATAGCGGTGGGTGGGGTGGCAGTAAGAAAAGTACTGGTGGTGATGCAGGTGGCGGATGGTCTGGTGGTAGTGGGGGTGCAAGTGGCGGTGGCGGTGGCGGTAGTTGGGGACAGAAGAATAGTGGTGCTTCTGGTTCAGGCGGTGCCAACAAGGATGCAGATAGTACTGGGTGGGGTGGAGGCAAGAAAAGTGCTGGTGGTGATGCAAGTGGTGGTTGGTCCGGTGGTGGGGGTGCAGGTGGCGGTGGCAGCAGTTGGGGACAGAAGAATAGTGGTGCTTCTGGTTCAGGCGATGCCAACAAGGATGCAGATAATACAGGGTGGGGTGGCGGAAAGAAAAGTACCGGTGGTGGATGGTCCGGTGGCGGTGGCGGCAGTTGGGGACAGAAGGATAATGGTACTTCTGGTTTAGGCGGTGCCGACAAGGATGCAGATAGTACTGGGTGGGGTGGCAGCAAGAAAAATACTGGTGGTGGTGCAAGTGGTGGATGGTCTTGTGGAGGTGCAAGTGGCGGTGGTGGTGGCAGTTGGGGGCTGAAGAATAGTGGTTCTTTTGGTTCAGGTGATGGCAACAAGGATGCAGATGGCACTGGGTGGGGTGGCAGCAAGAAAAGTACTGGTGGTGGTGCAATTGGCGGATGGTCTGGCGGTGGTGGTGCAAGTGGTGGCAGTGATGATGGTGAAAGTGGTGGATGGTCTGGTGGTGGCGGTGGCCGTGGTGCAAGTGGTGGATGGTCTGGTGGTGGTGGTGGCGGCCGTGGTGGTGGCGGTGGAGGCCGTGGTGGATGGTCTGGAGGTGGTGGTGCAAGTGGCGGCAGTGATGGCGGTGAAAGTGGTGGATGGTCTGGTGGTCGCGGTGGCCGTGGCGCAAGTGGTGGATGGTCTGGTGGTGGCCGTGGTGGATGGTCTGGTGGTGGCGGCCGTGGTGATGGTGGTGGTGGATGGTCTGGAGGTGGTGGTGCAAGTGGCGGCAGTGACGGCGGTGAAAGTGGTGGATGGTCTGGTGGTGGCGGTGGCCGTGGTGCAAGTGGTGGATGGTCTGGTGGTGGTGGCCGTGGTGGATGGTCTGGAGGTGGTGGTACAAGTGGCGGTGGCGGCAGTGCTGGTGGTGGTGGTTGGGGTTCGAAGAATAACAGTGCATCTGGCTCAGGTGACGCCAACAAGGATGCAGATAACAACAGTGGATGGGGTAAGAAGAGCTCTGGGGGTGGTGGTTGGTGATGGTAATGGTAAGGGTAAATCTGGTATATCTTATTTTCTGACTTGACTTTTCTTTTAGGATATGTTTTAATGTTTATGTGGAAACTCAAATCCTATTTATGCTACCTGTCTTTTGTTGAAATCAAATCCCAATGCGTTATGCGTTCACAGTGGCTCTTTATTATATATACTAGGTTAATACCCGTGGAAACCACGGGTAAAAAATAGAAAACACTAACGATAATTTTAAATCGTAATGACTAATCAATTATTTGTAAAATTTTATTAATTTACAAAAGTAGATGTTTTGTGTTTAAGTTTTTTTATAATTAGTTAGATTTAATATATACACTGGTTGGAATATCCGATCGACACTTTGTATCCGTAAATATTTGATAAAATCATGATTTTGTATAATGCAATATAAATTCGAACCACCAGTAGACATTATAATTAATAAGACATTTGCAAACAGTTATAATTGTTAATTTAAATTAATTTTGAAATATGTTTTGAAGATATGAGCCATGTTCGTTTTGTCTAGATTAATAATAAAATGATTATGTTGTATTATAATAAAATACAAAAGTAGATGTTTTGTGTTTAAGTTTTTTTATAATTAGTTAGATTTAATATATACACTGGTTGGAATATCCGATCGACACTTTGTATCCGTAAATATTTGATAAAATCATGATTTTGTATAATGCAATATAAATTCGAACCACCAGTAGACATTATAATTAATAAGACATTTGCAAACAGTTATAATTGTTAATTTAAATTAATTTTGAAATATGTTTTGAAGATATGAGCCATGTTCGTTTTGTCTAGATTAATAATAAAATGATTATGTTGTATTATAATAAAATACAAAGTTGAGAAAATTGAGGAAAAAAACATAGATAATCAACCACGAAACAACATTGTTTTGCTTAAAATTAAATAGTATGGTAATATAATGTTTTGTTAGTTTATGATTGTGTACTACACACTTGAACCACAAAGTTTTTAATATAAATGTGGTTAGATTTTTTTTCCATCGAGAAGTACGCAACAATACACAAAGTTCATTCTTGAATAGTAATTTTCACTATAAGCATTAAACATATTCATAACTAAGTTAAATAATTTGGCAAAAAGAAATATTAACCGGATTATTCTCTTTTTTTTATACAACCAAACTATATAGCCTTTATAATTATATTTACATATCCTTTATTCATAAAGTTTAGTAAGAACAATAGGGCAGGTCAAACATTAATAATATCATATTTTGACTTGTTAATTTACTCATATCTAAGCTTATAAAATTTATAGTTGGTAGTTGGCCTCTCTACCTTTATCCCTTTTACTTTGGTACCTAAAATCATAAAAATAGAGTTATAAAGAGTGAAGTCTATAATGAATTGTTCTTTCCACAATACCCATATGGCTCCATAAAGCAAAAGCTACATCACTTTTTAATGTAAAATTTTTTTTTTCTACATCCGAAAAAGTACAACCATAAAATAACTTGGCCATAATTTTCTAAACCTGATGCAAATAACAATTTTAAGGTGTTCACAAAAACAAATATAAACTTATTGCTTCTTGGACACATCAATAGTCTTTCCCCTACAAGCAGTAGTCTTGGTTGTTGAAATTTGACAAAATTTGAAAATGACCACTAACCTGATCTTCTTCAACCGTTTCAAAATCGTCCTTGAGCTTCAATTGGGGTCATATTAGATGCGGCTTGAGAGTGCTTTCCATCATTCTAATTATTTGAGCCCTTAGATGTTACCCTGTACTACAAAACAAAAGTCGAGCAAAATTTAAAAGAAATATATATATATATATATATATATATATATATATATATATATATATATATATATATATATATATATATATCCAACATAAGAAATTAAGAACCTAATACTGGAGCTTACTAAGAAACATATTTTATGTTTAACAATCAATGTATAATGTCCTAATAAGATAAAAATCAAAAGTATAGTGTTATATGAATAGTTTTCCGAAGTAAAGTGTCATAATAAGGAACATTTTGGAAGTACCAGACTACTCTTGTTACTTGTCTTGCGGAGGCCTGCAACCAAAACCAACAATAACGTACTCTTCTTCCTCATGTATAAACAGAAACATCTAGGGGCACAAATAATAGAGATTCCTAACATATCAGTCATAGTATAAATGAAATAAATATAAATTTGTATGATTAGGTGTAGAAAGAAAGTTACCAAAGCACAAACATACATCCACAAGCACACACAACTGTACACATAGATATACACACATTGAACCTAATGACAAACATTATCAAGCCAAGATATCATAATTGCAATCAAGATTAATACATGAATATAGATTCCTTTATGGAGTGGAATACTTGCTTCCCTTAACTTTAAAAAAGAAAAAAAATAAAAAATAAAAAATTTATGTGTGCATTTCATCGAACACTTTATGTGCATACAAAAGTTAAATACTTATTGAAAGAATCAATTATATACAAATAAACTACAGTGACATTGGGATTTAATAGACAAATAAGATTGAATAATAAGGCAATACATACCTTGAAAACTATATAGCGATGATGTCTAAAGCGAGAGGAGTTTTCAATTTGCTACACACGCTTTTTACTTTATATTCACAATAAACAAATTCATTAAATAGATGTATATGGAATGAGGATTGATGAACACTTAACATGGATTTTGAGAAAACGATTTGCAATGCAAGGTGGATTTTGAGAAACGATTTTGTCATTGTTGTCGTTGACTGCTTCGCTTTTGACGGGTTTTGCATCTTTAGAAGAACATTTTTTGATAAAAGGATTTGTCAATTTTAAAAATTGATTCGGTTTCCAAAAGCAAGAAAGCGAAATCGGGGTAGATAGACTGTAACTCAGGGGTACCAATGAACATATAGAAGCTGTAGAACCGATAAGAATGCATTCTCCATTTAAAAAGGATTGCAGAAAATCAGAACCAAATCAAGGCTGAATTTAACGCAGTTTAATGAGTAAAAGGGCAATATAGGTATATCAGTTTGTAAAAGTATGAGCGGGAAAAATCGATTGAAGGAGCCTTAGAGAATGACACGTGTCAATAAAAGTACTTATTTATTAGGATATGATAAGGATAAGGAATATATATATATATATATATATATATATATATATATATATATATACTAGCCGTTTACCCGCGCCAAGCGACGGGTGCAAATAGTTTTTCATAAATTAGTTCCTAAAGACAATTAGTTTTTTTTTCACAAATAGTTGGGTGTTTTACGTTGTTGACGGTATAGAAATCTTCAAAACATATAGGGCCACTAATATGCGGTAAAAATAGGTGTATTATTGCTCCCTATAACGGTATTAGAATAAACCAAACGACCTCACATTAGTTAGATTAAAAAAGGAAATAAATGTACATTGTTTGTTTTTATATAATTGAACATAATGGAGATCCATAATTGTATTATTATGATTTTTGTTACTTTGTCACAAGAGATGAGTAACTGATAAAACGACGTCAAGAAGGAGTCACTTAATCGGTCTAAGCGGTCAAGATCAAATGAATAACCGGCACCTAGGTGGAGATCCATAATTTTATTAGAACTTATTAATATTATCTATATTCTAACAAAACTAATATATATGATAGTTTTTTATTTTTATTTACTTATTTTTTTAGAATATAAATACTATATTCAAAATTTTATATATCCTAAGAAATTATTTTTTTTATTTTAAATTTTAAAGTTTGATATAATATTTGAAATTTTGAAAATTTTGGATGACAATGACTAAATGTCTTTTTTAATAAGAAATATTACTTATATAACCCGATTGACATTTAGACATGATAATAAAAATTAAAGTAACGAATATGTGAAGAATTTCGAAGAATTAAAGTTAGACAAATTATTTTCGAGATTTGAACCCTTTTGGATTTTATTGTATATTTTTTATGGAAAAAAACATAAAACCAACCAACTAAAAATTTATGATTTGAGTCGAATAAAAGTCGTCAATTCGTTTTTTATTATAATTTTGAAGATGATCACGTTGATTCAATATAAGCTTCTTGCCATAGTAAACATTGATTTTGTCATCTCCAAAAACACCACCGCAACTTCGTATAACAAATGAAAAAAAGGCTTTCAACCTTCCAATGTTTTCGTTACTTATTTCTCCAAAACCAGCTCTTGGTAAACACATGGTACCCATCATTGATCGGTACAGATCATAAAAAACCACCATCTAATTTTATCTTTCCAATCTAATTTCCTCATTTTCCAATTAGAAATTAAATCAAACATGGATAAAGTACAATTCAGCTTAGAAACATCAAATTTAATCTTCCTTTTGAGTTTTACCCCTATATAATGACTCCCAACATAAAGCCTTTATTTGAACTACATCAATCATAACCTTCATCCAAAGTTCTTTCCTTATTGAATTTATAATAAAAAAGACAGTCAATACCCTTCAATTCTCTTACTTTTACTAATTCGAACAAAACAACTAATTTTGCTCTACATGAAAATAGTAAAAGAGTAACAGGTAAAGACGAAATCGCCCTTTAATTTTTCCCTCATTCCTTATTCCTTCTACTGTTGTCTTTCTTTTTCCAGCGAAACCAACCCAGAACCATAAAACCTTGAGCAAAGTTATAACTTGCAACATATACAAAAAAGTGACCAATTTGCCCTTTATTCATATTTCTACACCAGAACATACAACCACCCTTAATAGACATCTCATTTCTTCTCTTTTTTCGTATCTTTTTCCAAGGAAACCACTCCTAGGTTCTAAACCTTCCATGGGCCGGGAAATATTAAACCGGATCAAGATTCAACACTGCAAATAAAGACAACATCCATTAAAGCCTTAAAGGAAACTTCTATCAAACGTATCAAATAATCCAACAAAGTATACTAACTTGTCAGTAATCATTAACTTCAACCGCCAAGCTGTTAAATTTATAAAAATAACAAAGCCTAAAAGACTGATAATGACATAAGACATTTTTTTGTATTTAATAATAATAAATGAAAATATGATACCTCCACAAACCATGTCATTTCCATCAGTAAATATCGTGCTTGTATTATGAAATACAACACTACAAAAGAGATCGAGGAGGGGATGTTGTTATGATGATGCTTCAGTGCTCAAATCCTTAGTATCAGTTTCTTCATTAGCTAGAACTGCATATTCCATATCTATCATTCTCATCTAAGTATTAGAATCATAAAAGTTAATAATTCATTTAGTTACATATAAAACATACCCTTTATATGAGGCCTCAATCCTTTTGTTGCATGTGAGGCTATTGCATCGAAACTCTGCCCATCCCATGTCAATATTGGCATGATTTTTTCTATTGAACTGTATTTTGATGTAATTCATGTTACTAATATCATGTAAACCATGAGAAAGTCTCTCTGATAGATAATTTACAAAAAAAAAAGTCTCATGTATATAAAAAAAATATAGATTTACCTCATGGCCATAATAAACTCCAGTGGGTTTTGTCAAGAAGCCGAAGTCGCACATTGGGTCATAGATTGTTGATCTTAAAACCCACAGCCATTCATGGTGTCCAAGAACTATGTTGGTCATAAAAATTGTTCCATTTCTGGGTTTCTTTGGTAGCTCTTCTTTAATTCCTGAAGTTTGAGATAAATCAACACCATTCCAAGAGTTTTCACAACAAATCAATGGTAAGAGATTCTATTTTGGAAAGTATGGTAAGTAGTTGTGCAAACCACTATGCTGATCAAAAGACACCAAACTTTCATGAAAGAGAGAAAAAGACATACCTGTGCTATATCCGTGGATTAGTGAAACTTGTATCCAAGTTATATGTGGTTCTCTTTGGCATTACAACAAAGACATAGAAAGCAACGCAAAAATAATAACGTTAGGACAAATGGGATGTGAGATGGTAGTGTAGTCGTCATGGTAGTGGTGCGGTGGGAGAACGTGAGAGAGAGATATATATAGAGAGACAAAGAATGTAACCTACTTAGCAGAACCTCTTCACCGATCTCACCCATGCTTCTTTTTTCAACATAAAATCTTCAATGCCCATGCATATTTAAAACCCTATAATAATTTCACCAAAAAATATCATTATTTAATAAAAATAGAATGGAAAATCAGACTAAATATGAAGAACAGAAACCTGGAGGTTTCTATTGGTGGAAACAATGCCTTAGGATTTTTGAACGGCGACCTGCGATGATGGTGTAGTTGTTAGTGGTCATTGCCGGTAACTTAGGGTGGGACATCATCGTTGTTGAAGCCGAATTGGTCTTACTTGAAGCAAACTTGAAGCGATGGTGGTTACGACGGCGGAGGTTAATCGTGGTAATGAAGGAGGAGCAGAGGAGCGGCGGAGAAGATGTGAGATTTCATAGTTTTGAGAAACAATTCGGGAGTTTATTGGGTGTAATCAATAGGTTTTAGAGATTTGGGCGTAGGTTCGATGACGATAGGCAATGTTATTTTTTATTGACCGAGTCAATTGACACCGAAGATAAGGGAATAAGGTTTAGCTTTGACCGATTCATTTTGGGGATAAGTTTGACCAATTCATTTTGCTGATAAGTTCATTTGATATGAGACATTTAAGGGATCAAAATGCATAAAACGGTTGTACTTCATGCTTTGTATTTTGTACTACTTAAAATTAAGACTTCCTTGTCTTAAAATAGCTAAATGCTTTTTAAGGTATTAAGATATATATATATATATATATATATATATATATATATATATATATATATATATATATATATATATATATATATATAACATTATTAGATTAGTTTGTCATTATTGAAAATTTGGACTTACAAAGAAATCGAAAAAGAAGGGGCTGAACAAAAATATGTTCTAGATACAATAATAGAAAAGTTGATCAAATCAATTATAAATAAATAAATCATTAATATTTCTAAAAGTTTATAGATTTGAATTAAAGAAGGTTATTAAAAATTTGAATTTAGATCAAAATGATATTTTTAAAATATTAAATTAGTGTATATAAATTAATTTATATTTTTTAAATTAGACTTATACTAATTAATTTATATCAAATATATAAACATGCAATATAAAGGTAATGGATCTAAACATAAATAATCTATTCAAAAGTTGTAATTTTTTTTATTACATAATAACTAATAATAAAATCTAATAATTTTTTTATAAGAAAACTATTTTATCAAAAGAATTATTTATTGTCGTCGCTTTATGCGGGTATACATCTAAAGTAATTCAAAATGTTTTCTACATTTTACAAAATAGTAATCAAATAGTTCGTTACTTTAAAGGAGATTATTAATCACCTTTAACAGAAATTTAAAATAAAGAATATGCTGACTTTAAAATATGATCACCATTAAATGCAATATTAACTTTTTTATAAATTTGTTTACGACTTATTATTAAGTTTTACGGTTAATTAATTCCTTTTAAATAATTAAAAATAAATAAGATAAAAGATACGTAAAATAGCTACAAATTATAAAAATGATTAAAGATAACATATAGAGTAAATTACTGAAATCGTCTCTATGGTTTGGTTAAAATTACGTGTTTGGTCTCTAACTTTTTTTTTGCACTCGGACCGTTTTTATAGTATGTTTTTGTTGTAGATTTTATCTTTGTTATACCTAAAAAGACTAAATTGCATTACTGATTCTTTTCTTTAATTATTTTATTGGATTTTATTATTTATAAAATAGAAAAAGTAATAAGTTTATGACCTACCCCTCACATTCCCATCCATCGTGTTTTTACAGCCACCATATCCCTCCGGTGAAAATCCCTTCATCATAACCACCGACCAGTGATTCTTTCTCCCACAAACGCGTAATCCTGCTAAAACCCTAGAATCAGAGGCTCAGGTCCTCTACCATAGCTCCACCTCTTCTCCCTAACACCTTGATTGCATCTGGTTTCATCCCCAATTCCGACTAGAATGCGATTAAGGACGCTAAACCATCACCGGCGCACCTCTTCGCCACCACTGCCAAAATAGTCGAGCACCGATCACTGATTCTTTCTCCCACAAGTGCGTAATCCTGATAAAACCCTAGAATCAGAGGCTCAAGTCCTCTACCATAGCTCCACCTCTTCTCCCTAACCCCTGATCGCATCTGGTTTCATCCCCAATTCCGACTAGAATGAGATTGAGGACAATAAACCATCACCGGCGTACCTCTTCGCCATCACTGCCAAAATAGTCGAGGATATCTAGAACGAGAAAGAACCATCACCAGTTGCATAGGTTTGATTTTGATTTGGTTCATTGGATTCGATTGGAGACTTCAATTTCTGGATTTTGGTTTGGAGGTTTAGGTTCTTCAGAGCAAGGTTTGAGTATTTAAGTTCATGAGTGCTAGGTTTTGGATTCGATTTCTGTAATGACCAAGCCACCATTTATGGGTTCGGTTTCTTGATTCAAGTTCATTCCTTTTGAAGCTCATCATGTTCATTTTTGGTTTTGAGTGGTTTGATTTTGATTTCATTTATAGGTAATTTGGTTTTAAATGATTTGATTTTGAGTTCATCTATTACTTTTGGGTTTTGATTTCATCAATGATTTATGGTTTGAGTTTCAATTCATCTGTGATTTCTGGGTTTAATTTCTGGACATGATAATTAGTTTTAATTTATGGGTTTGAGCATCCCTTGCATCGATTTAGGCACTGGGTATGATTTTTGGGGTTTGATTTTTTTGTTTAATTTTTAGATGCAAAGTAGGGGAGGTGGTTGTGGGCAATGTTACCGTTGTTGGTGTTGGTGTTGGTGTTGATCTTTGATGATGGAGGTGGTGGTGCCGATGAGGATATAAAAGGGTGACTGTGGTGTTATAGCAGTGGTGGTGAATGGTTGGATTTCTGGGTTTGAGTGGAGGTGTCCGACTGCGGTGGTAGTAGAAGGTAGATGTTGATGGCGGAGGTGCTGATTAGAAGAGTGAATGATGGGAACCATATTTAATAATTTTCTTTAAAACATTTATTAATAAATAAATAATAAATAAAATGAAAAAATAAATAAATAAGGGTAATATTGTCTTTTCATGTTTTTAGGGACGAAAATCGCAACAAATGAATACCACAAGGATGGTTTGAATGCAAAAAAAAATATTAGGGACAAAACACGTAATTTTGACCAAACCATAGGGACTATTTCAATAATTTACTCTAACATATATATTATATATTTACATTATATAAAAAAGTAAATAATTACCATAATAGAAACATAACATATAAAAATTAAATACTTAAGACTATAAGACCTTCTGGAATAAATGTCATGATTCATGAAGTGGTTGAGGTGGCAACGAAGATCTGGAATAAATGTCATGATTCATGAAGTGGTTGAGGTGGCAACGAAGATGACTATGGACACCATCTTCGAGGGTCGTCCGAAGTGGTTGTGGTATATTGTGGTCACCACCACATATGACAATGATTGTGGTGGGTTTCTTCTCTCTTGCACATCTTCTTCTGTTTTCTTCTTTAAGGTGGAAATATTTCGGGGGCATTTGGTTTAGTTTTTTAGAGGACAAAAGTTCTTTTTGGAAAAGTTGCAAAAAGTCAGGTTTTCCTGACTTTTCCAAAAAGTTGATTTTCCTTCTATCCAAAATCCAAAAGTAGCTTTTAAAAGTCTTTTGTCAAACATCTTTTATCTTTGATCTTTTCCTAAAAGGACTTTTGGCTTCTCAAAAACTAAGCCAAACACCCCCTTCGGTGGTGGCTGATCTGAAAGCTCTACATGACTTGACGTGGAGAGTACTCTTAAATTTCTAAGTAAAAAACCAATAACGTTTCAGTTGTGTCTTATAACTTTTTGCAATTACACACATACAAATAAATAATAGCACCTTTTCAAAGAAGACCTATTAAGACATCAATAACTAATTTGCAATTTGAAAATACATCTTAATTTAAGTAATATATACCATATAATGGTGATTATAGGGTTCACTTGAAAAAATATACAGAAACACGATTTTTTTAGTTCCGAAAAAAATTACATTTTTTTTCATGAAATCCTTAAGCCATGCATATGTGCATCTTTTGTGTTGTTTTGATTGAAAATATACAATTTTACGTATTTGAATAATCTAATCGTTTATATGTATATATTTGTGGTGACGGGAACAAATTTCTTTAGTTATCAATGTTATTTTGGTTTTTAATTGATCTTGACAATATATATATATATATATATATATATATATATATATATATATATATATATATATATATATATTATTTTGTTTCTAGTAACTATTGTGTGCCAGAATGCACAGATCTAGACCATCGGATGGAATATAATCAAATGTTATGATCTGATGGTCTATGATAGTACAATAGGGTAACATGTACCATATAATCACACAAAATTCAACATAAGGGCATTTTAGTAAATTGAGACGAATTAAAAAAAGGAAAAGTCGAGATTTATGGGATAATTAATGATTTTGATTTAAAAAATCTGATTTTTTTTTCAAATTAATTCAATTTCAAACGTAATTTGTAAGCATAAACCGATTTTATTCCATAAGAATGTTATTTTGTTAGAATGATATTTTGTAATTCTGTCAGAATGATATACAACTATGAACATAATAGTATATACACATATTATCAAGACCAATAATTTTTAATGAATACAAATTTTATATAAGACGAAGTTTAATAGTTTAGAATAAGTAATTATATTCATTCTTGAAATCTATTGCAAAAAAAATATCGGCATTCTTGAAAGAATCCTCATTCACTTTCTTGTTTTGTTTCTAGATGTCTTGTGTATGTTTAACCTCTAAGCCACTTCAAAATATGCTAGCATTCTATGAGATTAACATTTTGTGAGATTGACATTTTGTGAGATTGACATTCTGTCAGAATTGTATTGAATGAGAATGATTTTATACAAGGAGTTGCAAAAAAGAGATAAACTCGAGGATGGTAAGTGATCCCTAGGTAAAACTTAAAACATCTGAAAAACATAAGAAACAAAAATCATGTTAAAACTTCAGCCAATTGCAATACAACCCTTGCAAAATCATTCTTACGTGATTCTACCATAATCATTCTTATATGATTATACTAGAAATACAATTCTGGCAGAATCATTCTTATGTGATTCTCCAAGATTATAATACTCTCTACACATTATTTAAATAGAAGAATACATTAGATACATAATATTCTTAAAGAATGAAACAATTGAAGATAAGAATAAACACCCAATGATGAGGAAAGAAAGTCATTCTCACAGAATTAGCTTAATTAGCTTAAACTGAAAAGTATTTCATCAACCGATCAACAATTGGTCCATCTTTTGCTGCAATTAGAAGCTTGATTAGTGATATTTTAATTAAAGCAATACAACATACAATCGAATCAGCAGAATAATAGTGTATCTTTCATCATCTGTAGCAATTGAAGCTTGATTAGAATATATAGAATATTCAACACATAACATAAAACATAAGTAAAAGTAGTTAGAATAACTAGTATACAACATACATTTGAATAAGTAGAATAATTTGAAGTGAACATTTTATCAAACCAACATACATAGAATAAATAAACGTAAACCACAATGCTTAAAATATTTAAGGTATACATAACTTACAATATCTAGAATAAATAAAAAGAAATCATTATCACATAAGAATATGTAGAATGTTTAAGGAAGAATGATGCAATGTTGGCATTATGTCGAACACCTGGTGGGTGGAAGTTACACTTTCACATTACACATAGCAAATTAACATTTCAAGATCGACATCAGATTCAACAAGGTAAACATCATGTGCAATTTCAGAAAGCAATTACATTCAAGGTGCAAAATCATAAATCAATTTCTAAACCAATCAATCAACTCAAGGTGCAAAATTAGAAACCAATTAACATCATGTTCCAGACGCAAAATCAGAAACCAATTTAAAATCAACCGGAGTAAACGAAAAAAACAATCATACCTAACCAAAAAAGAAGACCGCATGAAATCGATACAGGTATGGAGAAGGTTTCTTGGAGAAGCACCCACTAGAAGAACGATTGCAGGTGGACAGGAGAGCTGTGGAGGCGAGCTGAAGGATGGAATTCATGTAAATCAGATAGGTCAGCAATAGGTGGAGACCCTCGACACCTTGATTCCAATTCACATCGTCGACAAGTGTGGCAAGAGGTTTCGACCACCTCTTTTGATCAGGCGATGTTCATTCTTCAATAAGAAAATGGGAGGATGCAGAAATAGAATACGTATGATATGAGAGGCTAGGGTTTAATAGTTGGTCAAAGAGATTTTTATGGTAATTTCCATGAATTAAAGGATTTGATTTTAATTATCATGCTAAAGTTACATAATTACCCTTATTACAATTTTTAATTATTTAATTATTCCTAATTCCTATTGATGCATTCATGCACACAATAGTTGCTAGAAACATTTGAACTTCTCTCTCTCTTTATATATATATATATATATATATATATATATATATATATATATATATATATATATATATATATAACATAGATTAAGTGATGAAAAATTCTAACATTTTGATTTACTAAATTAATGGACGAGATTAAAGTCAAAAAATTGACCACGTTGGTGTTTTAGGCGGTGTTATTTTTGTGATTAATAGAAACCTTTTATGATTTTTCTTATAAGGGGAGTGGTAACACTACTAACACTTTGCCACGTCAGATTTTTGAGTGCAACTTCATTTTTGACCATTTACCACCAAATCTTAGCATTTGGTAGGGAGTGGTAACACTCCTAGCACTTTATTTTTTTATTATTTTTTTTTCTAATTTAATTAAATTACTTTATTTTAATATATAAACATTTTTTGTGCACAAATATTAAACACATTTTATTTTTTTAAGAACAAATTATTGAAATTGTCCCTGTGGTTTGGGTAAAATTGCGTGTTTGGTCCCTAACTTTTTTTTTGCACTCGGACCATCCCTATTGTTTATATTTGTTGCACGTTCAGTCCCTACCACACCTGAAATGACTAAAATACCCTTTCTTAAATTTTTTTATTTGTTTTTCTATTTTTCTATTATTGATTTTAAATTCTAATAATATTATCTTTTTAAGAAAAAAGTTTAACAAAAATCTTCTCCCCTCCATTGCCTCCCCTCAGTTGATGTTCCAGATTTGTACCCCAAATCAGCCACCGTGGGTTCATCTTCTCCGACTGCCACGTTCTCCGGGGGCCTTCCTTCTCCTATACCGTCGGCAACCATTGAACCCCTCACCATCAAAAATCTTCCTCGCCCTAGATCCACCCTCCGCCCCGTCATTTCTTTCTACCTCCTTCTACACCTACTGAAATCAAATCAAAATCAACTAAAATCAAATCAAAACCAAATCAAGAAACGAAACCTGCAAAAAAAACCAACTGAAATCCAAATCAACACCAAAAAGCAACAATGGAATGCAGATTAAAGAAGAATTTATTCAACGCATATGGGTGGAGACAGATGACAACCCCGAGAAAGAAGACAATCGAAAAACAGTCGAGAATTTATTCAACACCAAAATTCGAACCAGAAGAAGAATGTGAAAGTATGTTTCTCTTGGTTCATCAACAAACAGTCGAGAAAGAAGACAATCGAGAGATACATCATAAGTGTTCTGTTCTTTTACCGATTTGGGAGGGGAATGAGATAATTGAGCAGAAGAAAACCATTGAAAAGGGTTTTATTGGGTATTTAGTCGTGGGTTGGGGTGGGGTGGTGGGAGCTCAAGCCAACTATGGATGGTGAGGAAGCGACGATGTAAGGTAGAAGAAGATGGTCGTCGTTTGGAGGTTGGATGGTCGGAATCACATCAATCTCAACGGGAATCACAGCAAGAAAACGACCTCCTCCCCTCCATTGCCTCCCCTCAGTTGATGTTCCAAATTTGTAGTTGACTGATCATTGATCATTTTCTGTAGGATTTGATTTTGATTTATGGTTTGGCTTAGTATTGATTGAAGGTTTTGATTTTATAAAGAGTGGTGGGGGTAGTTGCAGGTTTTCATTTTATAAACCAAGGTTACCGGAGGTTGTCGGAGGTAGATGGAGGTTGCCGGAGGTAGATGGTGGAGGTGGAAGGTGGAGGGGAAGGGGAAAATGGTAGTTGGACCCACTTATTTATAAATTACTTATAATTTATTTTCTTTAATTAATAAATAATTTATAAATATAGAAAAACTGAAAAAGAAAATGTCAAGGGTAATATAGTCTTTTTATCTCTACAAGGGACTGTAGACACAACAAAATGATATGTTAGGGACTGCCCGAATGTAAAAAAAAAGTTAGGTCTCAACATGCAATTTTACCCAAACCACAGGGACGATTTCAGTAATTTGTTCTTTTTTTAAACCACAAACAATTAATATAATATAAATTATATTTTTTTTAAAACACAAACATGTCATATTAGTTTAATTAATACTTGATACAATTAGTTTAATTTAATTGATTATAGTTTTATATACTTTAATATCAAGATGTCATTTGCAACTCTGTGAACCTAACTAAAGAATAATTTCTTAAAGGGTGATTTTGTTATCTTCATTTGTATGCTAATTTCATGGATCTAAACAACTATGTGGATTTAAGGGATATAAAGAATTGATGATATATTATAAATATAAACAAGACACATTTTAATTCTAAAGAAGATCTAAAACATATTGTAAATATGCTAAATGAATCAACACTAGCAATATATGAAATGTGTCTAAATTCCTACTGATGCACATCTATAAATCCAAGTTATGTGGTAACAGTTAACTGTAAGAGATGGAAGTTCATAGAATTTGTGCTTCTTCAGGCTAATGATAGGTAAGTAATTTGACATTTATCTAGATCAATCAAGCTTTTCTAAATTTGATTATTTTGACCCAAAATAATGTAAAAATCCCAATTGAAAGAGAAGCGGAAGTAAATTACCTCTCTATCAAGATAAGCTAGGTCATCCCGAAGAAGTCAAAGAAGTGTCATGGAACGCCGATCTACCAAGAACCCTAACCATATCAGGCTCCACCATATGCTTCCCTCCAAGTATCTTCAGCATCGTCGTTTTTCCTTTTGTTTTAAAATTCAATAAAAATTTCACGATCGATATGGATAGAATTGAAATTGAAAAAAAGAGGACAGAAGAGGGATGAACCAGCGCCATTAGATCCGACAAGAAGGCAACGATCACCGGGATTGAGAGTGAGGGAGTAATCTTCAATGAGAGTGTAACATCCATAAAAATCATGAAAAATTTAAACTTTTTAAAAACCAACCCAAGATCATAAATTGTTTACAATATAGTTTTCAAAACATGTTCAAAACATGTTACAATATAGTTTTCAAAACATGTTCAGAGTTTCCCAAAATCATAAGTCCAAGACATGAGGATGTGTACGGTCACGCCTTCTCCTTCCCGCGATCCTCTGAAGTACCTGAAACATAACCCAAAATTGCAAGCCAACGCTTAGTGAGTTTCCCCCAAAGTACCAACACAACACATAATCATAATAATAACAGTAAACAACATGCATACAAAGTATTTAGTCTAACTGGAACGCCCCACCGGCCTACAGTCTCTTTGGTACGCTCACAGAACCTTCAGCATGACTGGTACGCCTCACCGGGCCTTCAGCATGACTGCTACGCCTCACCGGGCCTTCGGCCTGATTGGTACGCCCCACTGGCATGCAGTCTATCCGGGACGCCCTAGGTCTCTTGGCCTTGAGCACATAGTCGGACCGCCTCAACCTAACATACCATCACATATCAACATATACCATATCAAACCCTAGCTAGCATATACAAACAATCATACATATCTAACATATCACTAAGCATAGCATCATCCTATATACCAAGATACAAATCTAACAGATCACTACAGCATACAAGCATGCGATAAACCAGGATAACAATCCAAAGGGACCGGCCTTGGTGCCTTCGACCAAAAAGTACAGTGAGGAAAACTCACATTGTAAATCCGAAAAGATAGCAGAAAAGAATATCGCTACGCTAGGCCACTTTACAGATCACCTATACACAGGGAAAGACCCAACCTTAGGCTTTGTAACGCCCGCAGATTCGAGCTAATCAATTTAGAGATAATAAGCGTTAAAAATGATTTTTTGATAGAAGATTATCTAGAATAAATAATCTTAACCAAAGTATAGTATATGTCACAAGGATACCGTACATATAAAGAACGTTGCAGTTCGACTTATAATGAAGAAGTTATTACCCGTCGAAGTTTTGCGACAAAACCGGCACGACTCCGCATATCGTAAAAAGTAAATTTTTGACAAAATACTTTTTAGCCTTATCAATCTAAACGAAAGTTGTAGTATATGTGAAACCGAGAGCGTGCATATAGAGAATGTCCAAATCCGACTTCATTTGATGAAGTTATGAATTTTTTAAGATTTTGCATAACAGTATACATAAAATTATGAAAATCATTTAATATCTATCTTTATTTAATTAAATAATTATTTAATTTTACTAAATTCCTATTGGTGCATTCTAGCACACAATAAATATAAAAAACACATGAACTTAACCCCATATATATCTATATATATATATATATATATATATATATATATATATATATATATATATATGTGTGTGTGTGTGTGTGTGTGTGTGTGTGCGCGCGCGCGCGTGCGCACACGCGTATACACACTTGTGTTTTTGAACTCACCACAAAAATTTTGCAAGCATTGCGGCAACAACCAAAATAAATTTTGATCACCATGGCGAGTGTTCTAATAATTAATTAGCCTAATATAAATGTTCCAAATACCATCATCATAATTATGTTGAAATAGATTTCTATACGAATTAAATACATAACCTTGAAGCGGCTTAAGTGATTCCATTGAATAAACTTTTATTCATTGACGATCGACAACCCTGGGATTCCTAGTGAAAACTACACCTTCATCTCGATCAAAAGTGGGATCCGAGATCGCTTGAAGCTTTCTTTCCCTCTCTTCTTTAGGGATTAGGGTGGTGTGCTCTTTTAAGTGGGTGTGTGTTGTGCCAGAAGAATTTCTCTAAGGTGCCAAAGAGTCCCCTCTTAATAAGTAGGGCTTTGCTGGGATAAAAGAACGTATCTAATAAATTGCTAAAGGTAGGTTTTGTTTGGTATTTAAACTAGTTTATAAAGTAGTTTATTTTTCGAACTTTTTTAAATTGTCATGTTTCACAAGTCAAAAAACAACTTATATAAAAAAATCGGTTTTTAAAATATTTCCAAATATATCCTTAATTGATTATAAAATACTCATTATCTTCAAAGTTATTTTATATTTTTAGCTAACATTATCAATTAATTTTTACAAAATATTATTTTTTAGAAGCTAGTTTTTCAACTGATACCCAAATATACCATAAAGTTCATTATAAAAATACTTTTGGGTTGCACAATATGTCTAATAAATTATGTTTTTGGCATTGTCTAAATCCAACTATGTCATGGATCATGGTGATTAAAATTGCACAATCTCCAAACAATGTATAAAATAAAGTGCCCCAAAAAATTTTGAAAAGTTGAGTAAGGTGGAGGTAAATGGCTTTTGTGTCCTTGCCCTTCTTTCAACGGATAAACCCATGGGTTTTCCGGCAATTTCTCTTTACGACTCCGTCAAAGCTTTTGTCTCTATGTATCAATGGCTTCTACCGGAGACAAAAATGTAATACTCACTCCATTTCTTATTTTCCGTGTCCATCTATCCCCCCCTAACTTGATCATTGCCACTTACACCTTTTCTTCGAGTGATCACTGCTAGAAATACTCTGCTCCCAGGTTAGTTGCAGAAACTCATCATTTGTTTACCAACAGGGAATTTGATACGAGTTGATTATATGTAAATTACCTTGCTTGTAAAAAAAGACATATGTGTGTTTGTTATTTTCCAACTTGGTTAGATTACTTTTTGTTGAAACAAGTTCACTATTTGGCTCTATGATTCGTTTCGCTTCCTGGAAACTGTAAATACATGTACATCAAATCATATGGGTATTTGCTAATGTTCAGAGGTGAATCGCTTTTGCGTCCTCAATTTCTTATATTTTGATTAATTATGTGTTCTTTCCTAGTGAAAACAATCGATCTATTTGTTAATCTGTGAGAACGATGAACGATCGATCTATTTTGTTAGTATGTGTTCCCTTTCTTTTTCTTATGTAGGTACCCTGAAGATTGAGGGTATTGAAACTCCGGGTCTCTTAAAATGGGTGAAACCAGTGGTAATGGAAGCTTACCAATGCCACCTCTATCAAACTACAGAATGGGGAAAACCCTTGGGATTGGAGCATTCGGTAGAGTCAAAGTAGCCCAACATATTTTGACCGGGGTCAAAGTGGCCATAAAGATCCTTGCTCGTCAATCAATCAATGATTCTGCTGCAGAGAAAGGTATTCCTAAAATTACAACAATTGCCGCTTTCTTTCCTCTGAAGTGATGAAGTTGATGATTTCCTTTACTTCTTCATGATTGTATTTTCAGTGAGACGAGAGATTAATATAATGAGGCTTCTTTCCCATCCTCATATTGTTCGGCTTTATGAAGTCATAGAGACTCGATCATGTATATATGTCATCATGGAGTATATGAACTCAGGTGAACTATTTGATTATATCACTGAAAATGGTAGACTTGAGGAAGGTGAAGCTCGCCATCTCTTTCAACAGGTATCCATGCTCATGTTTCTTGCACAAAATCATCCTGCTCTTTTTATATCACACTATCACCTTGTGTTTTGTTGTTGAATTTTTCAAGATTTTAAAGATACAAATTTATATATTCTATTCCACAAGGCACAAGCTAATGGATGATGATTCCATGTAGATTATTTCAGGTGTAGAGAGTTGCCACCTTCACATGGTGGTTCACCGAGATCTTAAGCCTGAAAATCTACTTCTTGACACAAAAGGAAATGTCAAAATTGCTGACTTTGGACTTGCTAATATCATGCGAGATGGACATCTTCTAAAAACAAGTTGTGGAAGCCCTAATTATGCTTCTCCAGAGGTGTGTGAGTTGATTCTTTTTTACTTAATGGACTTAATAATATAAATGTTTACTCTTGATGCTTTAAAAGAAACAAACAACTTTTTTTGATGTAGGTTATCTCAGAACGTCTTTATGCTGGACCTGAAGTTGATGTTTGGAGTTGTGGGGTTATTTTATATGCTCTTTTATGTGGAAGTCTTCCTTTTGATGATGACAATCTTTCTGGCTTATATGCAAAGATAAAGGTTTGTATATATATTTAAGTTCTCAAGTGAAACTTATATATATACACTGACATGGGTATTAATTACTTGTTATCAGAGTGGAATATACACATACCCAAACTACTTGTCTCTTGGAGCACGTGACTTAATTAGAAAGATGCTTATTGTTGATTCGGTTAATCGTATAACTATTCCAGAAATATACAAGCATGCATGGTTTCAAGAACATCTTCCAAAATACATTGCAGGCCATTCGATCGATACTTCATGGAGTGCAAGAAAGGTATATAAAGTTATCAAATTTCAGAATTTCTATAATCAGTAAAAAGTAACTTCTTTATTTATCCATTCTTGATACAGTTATCTGAAATCTAATAATCATGTGTATGTATATTCCAAGGTTGATGTTCGAGTTCTAGAACAGATGGATATCTTAGGGTTCAATGTTCAAGAAGTTATTGGATCTTTGAACAACCTGTTGCAAAATCAGGTGATGAAACTCTCTCAATTGTTGATTCCATTACATATATTTCAACTGTAAAAGTGACCATTTTTTCTTAATATTTTCCTTTCAGGCAACTGTTACATATTCTATATTATTGCATAAGTTGTTGAGTAACCATAATTACAACAAAGACAATCCTCTAGCATCTTTGGTAACTTCAGTTATTCTTTTATTATCATGAATTGCAACTTGTATTTCCGTTTTGGGAAGACAAAAGTATAATTTTCATTATGAAAAGATAACATAGATTTTAAAAAAAAGGGGGTATTATTTATTTATTTCTGATTCTTGTAGCCACTGGAATGCACAGATCGCCGAGAAATATATGTAAGACCAGTTTCTCCTGTTCAAGGCAAATGGGTACTTGGATTCAAGGTCATTTTCGTCTTTATGCATTGTTATAACAGGATTGGACAAACTTTCTTGGGTTATTTCATAAAGTTTGGTGCCCTAGATCTTTTTGGATATAAATTGATATATATATTTCTGAATGCAGTCTTGTGCATCACCACATGAAACTATGAGACATGTTTTAAGCGTCCTCAAGAGCTTGAATGTACAATGGAAGAAGATCGGGTCATACAACTTGAAATGTCTATGGAAACCAGCAGCACTTGAAAGCTATTCCAAGTCTATAGGCATCCATAGAGATGATGCCACCTGTCAGAATATACCAATCAAGACCTCAAACATGGAAGCCTTTAGTTTGTGTGATGCAGTCAAGTTTGAAATTCAGGCAAGAAATGCAATTGCTTTTTATCTTTTAGTCACTCCATTATAAAAAAATAAAAGTAGGATGCTATAATACACAAATAAATGAAAGTAGGTTGTCATTTCTTGCATTTTGGTGTTTTAGAATCTTGGTAATGAAGGAAATATATATATTTTTTTGTTGGATCAGCTATACAAAGGCAGTGCAGAATCATCATATCTTGTGGACTGGCAAAGAGTTTTTGGACCTCCTTTTCTGTTCATGGAACTTTGTGCTGGATTTCGTGCTTGTGTTGTGTAATTGCATAGCCTCAATATTATGGCTTATATTCTATAACATCCAGGACTCCATTTATCAATTATCATGTACATTTTGTAAATTCGGTTTTCTTTTGTAACAAACTATACGCATCTTAAAGGCAAGTTATAATCAGCGACATGGTAATCATATCAATGTGTTAAAAAAAACCATTATGTGTCGGCATTTTACAAGTTTGCTGGGAAATTTACTGTAAACAATCAATTTTGACAAGTAAAAGGACTTTAGTAAACAAATTAGAAATGAAGTGAAAGTACATTACTTTTTACTTGATAATTTAAAGACAAATTACAAAACTAAGAAAAGGAAATGCTATTTTCTGCAGGAAATATGGCTTTGTGATTTTTTTGATATGAAGAAAAATTGTTGTCAAAGTAGGTTTAAACATCACAACCAAGAGTACATATAGTTTGTAAGTACAGAAGCACAATCATAGTGAATCGCATACTCTCTCACACACACACACCAAGCATTTAAAGATCATCCTGTACTGTAATTTGTTATTGCACTCTTTGCAGTGACCATGCCTCTCAATCCCTTGAACAAACCCTAGATGATGTGGGTGAACTCCTTGGATTTCAAGTATTCCTCCAAACTTGACATTCACAGACTGAAAGACATTTCTAATGTGGACAAAGTCATGATGTTTTTTTTTTTTTTTTTAGTTTCTAACTAAGCATCACTATTTGTATATATATTCTCCAAACAAAGCATATATATAATAACCTCAAGAATGAAAGAAAAATAGCCATACTTGTTGTATTGCAGATGAAACTTGTTCCTTGAAGCGACAAACTGGATATAAGAGTTGCAAAGGGATAATTTGCCTGGAAAACAGAAAGAAATTGAACAATACATAGGAACTAATGAATAAGAATATGTTTGATTACACTTATTCCTTAAGCAATCTCTACTTTATGTTGCAATACAAATTAGTTTTTATTCCAACCAAACTAAACTTGTAATAACCCCTCATTTTGATTTGTGTATATAGTTCACTAAACTTAAAAATATTTTCTAACATGATACTTCATTCTCTAATGTAAAGTCATCACCTGATAAACAATACAAGTTTATTAAAAATTTCACTCAAAAAAAGTTCTTAATCAACAATAAACATACAGATACATATAAATGAATATACAAGTCTATTGAACTTATAGGATAGATAAATATTGTTAAGAATCAAACTATATATCTATAACTACCATAAAGATAAACATAAATAAATATATAAATTTCTAGTAAATTCTCTCAGCAGTGGATACGGGATGAAGAAAGACAACAATGACTGTTATATTATCGTTGCTACCACGCTCTGCAGCCTCCATTGCCAATCTCTTGGAGCACATTCCAGGCTCTTTCACTGTCTTCTTCATTATCTCAACCACTTCATCATTACTTACAACATCCCACAGCCCATCACTACCCATCACCTGAAAATTTTATTTTTTTACCCATAAATAGCAACCTAATTATATATAGGGAAAATTTCATATATGCCCTTGTTAAACGTTAAAATATCGTATTTACCCGACTTTAAATCTAAATATCATATATACCCTTCTTAACATTTAAAATATCGTATTTGCCCAAATTTATTTTTGTAATATATTTTAAAATCTTTTAAACACTTTTCAGATTTTATAATAATTTTAATTATAAATAAAAAGCTAATGGACCAAATTGCCCTTTAATCTTAAAACCCTTTTTCCTTGACCTAGATATAGATGGTATGGCCCTCCAAATCCCCAATAGCTTTGATACGTTAATATCAATCGGCCATGAGTTTCCCTTGTATTCAATGAATCACAACCACTCTTAATCTATCTCATCACAATCCAATTCAGTTTCTGTCGGAAGCACAAGTTATCCACATATCAGTTTTGATTTTAATTTCAATATCACCATGGATGATTCTCATACTAAGAAGGAAGCTTAATCAGGTGATGGTTTTAACGTTGTTAAGGATATAACGGAAACAAAGAAGTCTTTGAAAATCCCTCCACCTCCGGAGAAACCATTACCTGGAGCTTGTTGTGACTGTGGTTGTGTACGCATGACATATATCTGATGAGCTTAAATTCAGACTTTGCAGCAAATTCTTTTCGGGAGAAGCAACCAACACCTTGTTAAAGGTGTTAAAGTGACACAAGAACATGAATAACTTTTGTATTATGATAACTAATTAATTCTTTGTCTCCACTTGCAATAAATAGTTATCGAGTACAATCGAATACTGGGACAATCGGCATTGCCATCAACACCAATGAACAGACACCATAAATGCTTTTGTTCTTAATCCAGAGTTAATCAACTGAGAAAACAATTAGTTAACCATAAGACTGAAAAATTGAACCTTGTAATTGATTGCTTCCAGAAATTGCCCTCGTCGTAGATACGCTGGACTGAAACTCTCAACAACTATTTTTTCATATCCAATCAAATAAATACTACACCTTTATCAATATCAAACAAGACACAAACCATTGAAATATGCATAGAAGCGAGAAAAAGAAATCTTGGATTATTTATTTGGAAAAGAAATGGAATTGCTTAATCTTTGTACTTTTACTTTAGTTTCAAGTTGATAGCAACGCGATTTGGGGGCAATATGATCTATCCAGGACTCCAGGTTAAGGAAAAATGTTTCAAGATTAAAGGGCAATTTGGACAATTAGTTTTATTTTTTTAATTAAAATGATTATAAAATATGAAAAATGATTAAAAGATTTTAAAATATGTTTTAAAAATAAATTTGGGTAAATACGATATTTTAAAAGGTTAATAAGGATATATATGATATTTAGATTTAAAGGTGGGCAAATACGATATTTTGAAGCTTAGTAAGGGCATATATGAAATTCTCCCTTATATATATCAAACATGGTAAAGTACATAATAATATCATATATATATATATATATATATATATATATATATATATTATATATATATATATATATATATATATATATATATATATATATATATATAATACCAGGTATTCATCCTCATCTGAAAGTATGGTCTCAGTAACCTCCGGTTCTGCAGTTACCCCAGGCTTCAGATCATCATCACCAATTGACCGTGTAACCTATTAATTATGAACAGCATTTAAATTTTTTTTTTTTTAAAAAGCACTTGCTTTATATAATAGAACTAGGGTTTATCTATACTGAATTAAGCAAACAAAATTAACCTGTAGGGCAGCTTGGCCAACCCTCCACGTGTCAAGCTGCCATTTGACCTCACCACCTAAACTCATAACTCGTTCTCTCTCTTCAGGACTACTTGCAACATGGTCCTACACAAAAGAAAATACAAAATTAAGCATGTATGTATAAATCAAGAAAAATATATATGTCATAAAAATGGATCAGATTGATAACAACCTTACTTAAAGGAATGGCAGAACCTGCACGACATAAGATTGCTCTGCAATCACCAGCATTAGCAACAAAAAGCCTATTTTCAACTATAACAGCACCAATTGCTGTACAGCCTGGGTGATACTCTTTCTTGGATTTACACTCGGAATTGGAATTCAATTCCTTTCTGAATGCCACATCAGTGTTGATGAATGCTTCTTTAAGTGCATCATGCGGACTGCATTTGTCATTAGTATAGAAATAAAAAGGTAAATTTTCGTTAAAAAAAATAATAATAAATAATACTTTATGGTCTCAAAGGTAGAGAGAGTCATTCATAATAACCAATACAAACCTGGTGGCATGATCTAGAGTTTGCAATAACAGTCTTGGTAGTGCTCCAACACAAAATTCTGCAGCTGCACCACCTGCATAATACCAATATGTATTGTATTTGTAACCCATAAATAATACCCAACATACTTAAAACAATCATAGCTTAATTCATATACCTCTGTGGCCATCAAAGATTCCAAACATATGGACATCTTTTTGATTCTCCACATGAGGCATAAGAAAGTGAGTATCCTCCATGGACTCCCTTCTTCCACAAGTAGCAAAGGAACCCCATGATAGAACAGGAAGATACACTGAAGAACTATCCGAATAAATATTCCAATTTTCCACACCAAGACCACTTCCATTTACAGTCTTCAAAATATTTTCACCCTGAACAAACCAGTTGATGTTCTCTTTATAAGGTTGGATTATCTGAGTGATGTCATCAATTGAGGATGATTGAGGGAGAATATTCTCCTCTACTTTTAAGATCTTATTATTTTCCATGATGAGATCAAGTTCGGTGATGATATCATCAAATGAAGGCCTATTGTGGATGTCAGCATCCCAGCAGCTCTGTATCAGAGATAGTAATCTTGGTGGTGCACCTGATTCAGTCCCTGCAAGTGCAGGTCTTAACCCTTCAGACACAACAGCTGCTGTCAGTTGCTGTTCAGTGTAGTTCATTTCCAGCACAGTGTGAGCCTGACATCAGGGGATATTATATTATTATGTTATAACTTATAAATATAATACACCGATATATGAAAATGAAACTACATTGCTATTTCTTGCATTTAGCTCGATTAAAACAACTAACCTGTGCTTCAGTGCGAAGATCAGTATATGGGACAACACCTGTGAGAAGTTCACTACAATGGGTTAAGCGTCAAGTTTTGGATTTCTCCTCATAACTGAAGGAAATACAAATATTATGTCATAAAAGGTCTGTCATTGGATTCTTACTTGATTGAAATTCCAAAACTGTATACGTCGGATTTTTCGGTCTGAATCTCCTTTCTCAATACTTCAGGTGCCATGTAAATGAGAGTACCTACCATATTCTTCTTATGAAATCCACCTGTTGGCTTTCCTGATGATCTCCAGTTTTCCAGTGTGACTTGTTTAAGATCTTGTTTGTATTCAGACAAACCAAAGTCTGCAAGATGTGGCTGCAGGCTTTTGTCAAGCTGCATCAAAATCAGAATCATGTAATCAACCACTAAAAACACAGTATGGAACTGAAAAAGCAAAAGCTTCTATATAAATCATACAGAACCAATTTGCTTATTATAGCATCTTCCTTCAACTTCTTCCCATAACAACATTTTACTTGGAAAAATCTACCCACTTATAGCAATGTCATCCAAAGACAAAGTAATTTTCACTGCTAGAATATGAAAAGAATTGAAAGTACAATGCTATAATTAGGTAGATTCAGCAAAGTATGATGCCTTAATAAGAAAAATATTGAAAGTACAACGTTGTAATAGAAAGAAATATAAGTAGGAGGACATAATATATGAAAGTGTGTTGCAAATCTTGCATTTAGACACACATATATATTAGAAATTTGAGATTAATTACTACAGTAACTTACAAGAACATTCGCTGGCTTCACATCTCTATGTATAATTCCAATGTTATGAAGATACTGTAAAGCATTTGCTGCAAAAGAGACATCACAAATAATGTTAACTTAGCTTTTGTACCCAAATTAAACTATCAAGTCGGTTAATAAGGAGTGCAAGTGTTTTTTACCTAGCTGTCTGGTGATCATAAGTGCTTGGTTGATACTTGGATTCCATTCCTCAACATGTAACTTCTGAGAAAGATTTCCAAACTCATACAACTTGAAGAAGAACATGTAGTTTGGTGGTCTTGCATGTGCTGCTACCAATGTCGCAATCCCTTGATGATTTAACTTGCTTCAAGTTTCAAATCATACAAACAAGTTACAGATATGCCAGCAAGTTCATACTCTCCTTCCATTACAGAAAAACAGATCATATTTTGACTTTTTGAAGAATCAAACAGTTGGTATGCAGCTTAACTTTTATGAACCCTTGACTTATTTGGAAGTTTCAAATTACATAAGTTTATAAGAAGTGCAACAAACTTGGTATCAAAATCTGTGCCAATTATGTTTGCATAAACTAATTAGTTTTTGAATTTTGACATCAAAAGGTGTAAGAGAACTAAGGGAGTGTCCATTTAACTGAATGAAGCATATGACTTATTTGAAGATAGGAAAGAATAGAAGAACTGACCATAGCAATCGCAATTCTTTATGAAACTTATTAATGTCGTCGGAGGTGGATAAAACGGGCTTTTTAACAGCAACTCTTTTCCCATCCAAAGTTGCATCATAAACAACACTTTCAGCACCTGCTAACGTAAAATTGGGGTTTCTGCATATGTTAATTCCTTTTGGTTCAAGTTAAAAAATGGAAGTTTTCATACCTCGAGCAATTGGAAGTGAGAGCGAGTAGGAAGACGATGAGAGGTGCAGAGGGATCGAATCGCTGCGGCAGCACCCTCTGATACAAGAATTAGGATGTACGATCTCTAAAACCATCCCGATTTTGGTTTGGGGATGGCTAATGATTGGTGTATGTATATATAATTATGTATCATGTAAGCTACATACAACAGAGGCTTTTCACTTTTAATGGGAACAGGAGGATGCAAATCACAAAGCGACACAATCACAAAACCTATTACTATTTGTTTTTTTTAATGATCACTTAACATTTTCGGAGCAAACTTCTATTTATTTATTATTTTGACCATCGATCAATATAGTTTCATAAATTGTACATTTAACCCATTCAACTTTAAACATATTTTATTTTATAACTATTTTCAATGTTTTTATTGTATTTTAATAACTAAAACATAATAATTTTTCATATTTTGGGTATATAAATAAAAACTTGAGATAGTTGTATTTTATATTTTATATGATTTATTTTTAAAAAATAATTAATTAAATTAGATTTTCTATAAAACATTTTAGGTAGTTAAAGGTAAATTAGTTAAATTTATAGAAAAAACTATTAAAATAAGTTTAACCATTGGAGAAGTCATTTATTTAAATGTCAAAATTAATAGATGATGATGTTACAACTACTTTAAATTATAACATATGTTAACCATTCGAAATGCTTTTATATATTATTTCTATGTAGATCGTAATATTCAAGGTACAATATGGATTATTTTAAGGTTATAGTAATTAAATAAAAAAATAGGGGGCTTTTCACAAATCTAACCAAAATGGGGATATATATATATATATATATATATATATATATATATATATATATATATATATATATATATATATATATATATATATAAAGGAATACTACACCTACATGTTAAAACTTTTTAGCCTTAAATTGTAGATGTCCTTATTAAGACCAAAAAAGATAACCTTTTAAGTTTAATAAATATTGAACTCGATCAAGTACCAACATAGTGTAACACCTAAAAAATCATCAGATACCATTATTAATTATTTCCAACTCTTCTCATTGTCTTGTTCTAGTCGTTATCGGAGGTTATCAAAGACCACCAAGTAATTTCTTTCTCCATTTATCTCTCAATAATGAATCTTATCTTGAAAAGGGTGTGAAATAAGAAGTCCAATATAACATACCAATTGCTAAATGAGACTTTGTCTACTTTTTTTTCCACTTCTAGTATATTGATGTTGGCCATAGAACACATCAAGATTTATTGGATGTAATCTTATTATTTGTTTTTTTAAAAGAGTACTTGTGTTTTTTTAGGCTCCTGCAAAGAAAGCTCAAAATATGGTGAAAGATTTGGATATGTTTGTCAAACGACATTGTGAACCTTCTCCTAGCTACTCCTAGTTGAAGCCACCCTTATTTAAACTTGTGACCTCCCTTATGGGAAACCACTGTCCTAACCAAGTGAGTCGCTAGGTGATGACTAGAATGGACTCTTATTCTCTCATTCCTTATTTCTCTTGTTTTTCTCTCATCACTACTATCGAGTCACCAGAAAAGATGAGCCCAAAGTCATTCCTTAATTTCTCTTACATTCTCTCTCCCTTTACTATAATAACATGTAAAGTTAGAGTAGGGGTTGGATGAGGGTGATATGTAGGTCCCATTAGATGTGGGTCACTTAAAGAAAAAGGGAAAAAATAACAATTGGTATATAGGTTATTTCATATGGACTTAACTCTTATTTTTCTAATAGTATTAGCCATAAGGACTCACGACGCAAGTTTTTTTCAAACCGCAAGGATCATTCATTGAAAATGAATCTTATTATCTTATTTCTTATCTCTATGGTTTTTCTATCGTCGCTACTATTAGAATCATTAATGACTAGATTCCTCTCCAATTTCTCAGACAATCTATCTCCATTTCCCACAATAACATGTGAAGTTGGATGATGGGTAAGGTTAGGGGCGACTCAACCAATTTGAGGGCTCTAAGCAAACAAAAAATTGGGACCCTTCGGTTTTATAACTTAAATGAAAGGTAAGCAAATAGATTCAAACCTAAACCCTTAGTTTAACAAACAAGCGTTTTTATCACCAGGCCAATCTCCAACTTATCTTTGTAACCCAATAAATACATATAGATACATATACAATTAACAGAATAAGCTTTAAAATTGGGGGCCATAAGCCCTTGCTTAGTTTTGCAAAGGGTAGAGCCAGCCTGGGTAAGGTTGACAATCTATCTCCCTTTCCCACAATAACATGTGAAGTTGGAGGATAGGTAAGGTGGGGGCGATATGTGGGTCCCATTAGATATTGGTCATTTAAAGAAAACTGAAAAAATAACAAGGGGTATATTGGCTATTTCATACGTGTTTAACTATTATTTTCTAACGGTGTTAGCTGTAAAGACTTACGATACAAGTTTTTCAAACCATAAGGATCATTCGTGTCAAAAAGTTCTCATAAGAACTATTCATGGTACTTTTTTTTTTGCAAACCATATGTACAATTTACACAACTTTGTCATTGTTATATTACATGTATGATAGATGCATGTCCATGCATTTATGAAAAGAAAAAAAGTCATTTTTGTAATAAAATAATATAAAAAGATAAAATGCAAGAACATTTCAATGGTTATTTAGATAAAAGTAATATTAAAATATACTAGAAGATCGTAACTAAGAAGGTTATTGCATTCTTTGCGCTTACAAATAAGGAAAATGATTTATGGGGTGTTGTCATTCCCGTTTTATTTTGACTTGTTATAAACAAATGGTTCATATCACACCAAACACGTTTCACTGTCTCCTCAAAATTTTAGCAATAAATGTTATGTCTATGTCTTTTACATGATTTGTCCTTTTTATATAAGATATATATTAATACTCATACTCACAAGAAGATCATTTATCATAAAATTTGTTCGCGGGCGGGTCAGATTGTTCAATCACCATTTATTTTCTAAGTAAATCGTTTATATACGATCTCAAGAATACACTTAGATTTCAATTTGGTCAAGTGGATCGTTTAAGGCCTCTCATAAAAGGATGGAATAATAGCTTATAACGTGCGTAAGATGTAAGTTATGATAGCATGTTAATGTGTATTTTACTATCTTTCTTAATAAGCAAAATCACAATCTACGATTCTACGCAACAAATAAATACATACATCAAAGGCCTTGGGCCCAAAGTTAGGATATACACAAATGGGCTAATATATACACAAGTGGGCTAATTATATATATATATATATATATATATATATATATATATATATCGACATTTTGCTTTTCTAGTTTCTCGGTAGAGGTTCTCAACAATGTCGTGATGTTGGTGGCACGAGATCATCATAACGTTGGTGATGTAAGTATGTTGACCTTGTTTACTTAGACGATGCGGTATGGGTCTCTATTTGCTCGTTCGGGTGACGTGGACACGCCTTAACGGCGTTGTAACGGGGGAACACCGCACCCGCTTCTCGTTTCTTCTCGTTAAGGCAGTTCTCGTGCCCGTTACCACGTATTGAAAAGGCGAAAAAGGTATACGTTGGGGTATGTTATTGTTGCAAACGGTCAAAATTTAAAATAAAAAAAAAAAAATTTACCCTTTTAACGCTATATAAATATTCATTTTAATTCAATTTTTTTTACTCTTTCTCTCATTCTCTCTATTTTATACTTTCTTAATAAAAAAAATGGAGCAAAACCCAAACACCCCCCCCCCCTCCATCATCAAAAAACCCAAACACACAACCAAACGCAACCTCGCCTCTAGGATTTACGGGATACAAAAATTATTTCAATTTTTTATCGTCTCAAGGATCACCACAAATATCATACCAAAGCGCCGCTTTCAATCCCGTTTCACCACCACTGTAATTTCCCGTCAAGTTCAGGAATTGCTGTCGAAGGGGCGGGAGAGTCTCAGTCCGTGTTCAACGTACTCCTTCTCCTAGAAAGCGACTTCTTTCATTCCTCGACAGCTAGGTCCAACTCACTTTACCTTCAACAAAATTTATTTGGTCAAAACCCAAATTTACAACAAAATTGTTTCCCTACTTTTGTTTTGATGCAACAAACAGCCACTCAACCATCACCTCCAACACAACCATCGGTTGAAGTGGAAGCGGGAGGTAGTAGGAGAAGGAAAGGGAAAGGAAAAGCGAAAGGGAAATCAATAGCGGTTGAAATGGAAAATGCAGACGTTCCGCAATGGTGGACACCGGAGGAGGAATATGCTTTGATGGCGGCATAGTGTACTACTTCAAAAGATGAACTCCGCGGAAATGGAATAAAGAAAGGTGTTTATTGGGGGGCGGTGTGCGAAAAATTTCACGCTATTTTGAGGAAAAAACTGTATCGCAATAATGACATGTTCAGCAGCAAACAGAGTTAAATAACCAAGCGGTGCAACAAATTCAACGGTATTTACAACCGGCTTGAGGCGCAACAGCAAAGCGGAACCAACAACTTCGATTTGTTCAAATCTGCAAAAGAACAATATGGGGTCGAAATGGAACATGTTTTCGAGTTTGAGAAATCATGGGAGTTGTTGAGAGCGGATCCAAAGTGGAATAAAACTCCTACATCGTCGGAGGTTCAATCCAAAAGGTCTCGCAATTCGAGCTCGGTCGACGTGTCGGACGCACGGACTCACATCGACCTAAACGCCGACACCGATGACATCCCGGATGATATCGAGGAGATATCCCCACCACGGCGACCGCCCGGACGCGACAAAGCGAGGTGCGCTGCAATGCATGCGGATGAAGTTGATGCGAAAGCAAAAGAGGCGGCGGAAATGAGAGCGAAATTCGATGAGCATAATTTATTAATAAAATAAAAAAAATGACTTGAAACGTCGTCATTTGGAGTTCCTAGAAAGGCAAGCACGGGAGAAGCAGGAGCAAAAAGAGAGAGAACTAATGACACATCAGTTGTCGATTCTTCGGACTAGCGAGGAGGGTTTGGCGCCTGAAGATCTAGTGGTGCTACAAGCAATGAAGGAACAAATTAGGAAGAAATATTTGGGTTAATTAGGATTAATAGTAAAATGTTATGGTTTTAGGTTTAATTTAAATGTTATTGGGTTAAATTAGGACTTGAAAAAAAATGTTATCTTTTGAAGTTATGTCTTTTTTTTTAATTGTAATCTTACTTTTAGTTTTTAAATATTATGTCTTTCTTTTTGTTTTTAAAATATTATATTTTATAAAAATGTACTTCTTTTATTAATTAAAAAAAACAAAAAAAATACAAAATCGAAAAAAAATACAAAAAAATGACATGGAAAAAAGTTGGTGTTACATCTTGTTATAACAAACAAACCATTTCCTCACTTGGTTTTATAACACTATTGGTGATGTGACATGTGAGGTGACACCAATTTGGTGTTACATCTATGTAACACCTCGTTTCCAAGTCAAACCCTAAAATCTGAAGATGTGTTTTTAGTATTATTTTATTCCAATATATGTATATATTGAAATAAAGAGTTTAGTGAAAAGGTGTGTAATTGGCATTATAATTTGTTTCGGAGGTCTAAAGAGTGCTTTCGGGGTTCGTAGTGGAAAAAATATTTGAACATATGGCTAAAGGATAATCAATCGGGCTCGTTTTGTAGTTTGTGGACTTATAGTGAAAATATCTTGTAGAGGAGGGGTTATTTGGGTAAATTTGAAGTTAATTTGAAAAAAAAGAGAAGGAATGGTTGAATATGTCAAAATTGAGATCTTTGGGGTTAAAAGAGTAATTTCTGGATTCGTTTTGCAAAAGATTCTCAAAGCGAAGGGGTGTTTGGTAACTTTTGGACTTAATATGAAAGAATCTTGGATGTTGGGGGCTGCTTTGTAATTTGTGGCCTAATCTTGAAAAGAAATCGGGAAGGAGGGACCAAAGGTGTTCTTTGGACACAAAGTTTGTGTGATCGGGTATTAAACCTGTCACCTTACTCCACCCATGCTAACCCTAAACCTAAAGCAAACACCAGCCGCCACCTTCACTACTCCCCTCCTCCAGCCGCCGCCTCCATGCCACCTGCCTCTTCGCCATCGGATTTCCATCGCCACTACCGAACATCGTGTGTAGCCGGGGAAAAACCACTGAGAATGGTCGAATGAAGCTCCACCAACTGGAGATCGGAGATGTTGTAGCCGCCATCCTTCTTCTGTTCGACGTCTCTGCGTCGGCGTTGCGTCTCAGCCCTGTTGGCGTCGCCGCTGCCCGTCTCCGTCGAAGATAAAGATGCCGCCGGGCTCTAGGCTCCTGTTGCTGCTGTAAACCGTCGTCAGCCGTCGCTATGGCCGCTAGCGCTGCCGATGCCATCACCGTGCGCCACCAGGTGGATGGCTACATTCGTTTAGGCGTAAAAGTCGAGTGTTGTTGTTGCTTATCGGGTTTTTGAGCGTTTCTGTTGGCCGGAACTGTGAGGGAATGTAACGCCCGTAGATCCGGGCTAGTCAATTTAGAGACGATAAGCATCAAAAATGACTTTTTTATGGAAGAGTATTTAGAAGGAGTAATCTTAACTAAGTTGTAGTATATGTTACAAGGATTCTGTACATATAAAGAACGCCGAAATCCGAGTTATAACGAAGAAGTTATGACATGTCGGAGTTTCGCGACAGAACCAACACGACACAGTGCGACGTAAATAGTGAATTTACATTAGAGCGATATTTGGTCTTAGCGATCTAAATGAAAGTCGTAGAATACGTTAAACCGAGCGCGTGGATATAAAGAACGTCGAAAACGGAGTTCGTATGCGAAAGTTATGAATTTCTGAAGTTCGGGGCGCGAAACCCCAAAACTGTCAGAGTTCACGACGTGAATATAGTGTTCACGACGTGAACTCAGTATTTATGACTTCTGGAGCCTGACAGACGCAAGTGGCGATGACGCACCTGATGACTATTGAATTCACGACGTGAGAACTTAAAATTCACGACGTGAGAGCTGAAAAATGACCCTATAAATAGAAATCGAGGGTCAGCCGATTTTGGTTGCTCTATCTCTTCTCTCCCACTCCCGATACCCTCTCTAAGCCCTATTTTAACCCCCCGAAGCCCCGGTATCATCCCGAGACACGAATCAAGTCCCGAAGCCCGAAGATCCCGAGAAGAAAAGAGTTTCCGAGCCGAAGCTCCGCCTGCGAGAAGCCCGGTGTGTGAAGATCTTCCAGTTTTACCAAAGAATACTACTTTACGAGCCGTAGTGCTGTCCGAGAATCGTCTAATCAAGTGAGTGTATAGTCACTTTCACCTTACACATATATATGAAGTATTTTCTTTAAAATACATGCTATGTGTAATCATATTAATTGTTTAATTAAGGTGGCCGTTGAATAGATGTTTTATACAAGTTTTAAACTGTATATGTATTTTTATCTACAAATATGTTGGGTAAAACCATGGGTAGATGAATTAGATGGTGTGTGATGAAATAAAGGTGATGAGAGGTATCGATGTTTAAGATGATCTAGTCATCTAGCAGAGTATAGACAACGGCCACAGACTATATTAGATAGTCCAGTGGAACGTTAGCAGACTTGTAATCGGTAGGTATGTTTGAACTATATGTTCATAAGGTGTTCTCGAACTATATGTTCATTAGGTGTTTTTGAACTATGTGTTCATCCGTTAGTTCTTCTTTTTGACACTATTACGTGTCGGGGTACAAGAGCCTACGAGAGTACTCTATTAGTATTTTCCCTATACTTTTATTTTGAAGAGCTTTGGAGTCTTTGTTTCTTTTATGAAGTGATCGGACGAGCTTCATTAGTCGGTGTTTCCATTTCCGATGCCGGATAGGGTGAGTCTGGGGGTTCAGATCACAGCCTAGGCATTGGTCAGCGTTTCCATTGCCGGATAGGGTGCGTCTGGGGGTTACATACCTCACGATATTCAGACCACAGCCTAGGCAAAATTCGATGTTGGATAGGGTGCGTCTGGGGATTACATACCTCACGATATTCAGACCACAGCCTAGGCAAAATTCGATGCTGGATAGGGTGCATCTGGGGGTTACATACCTCACGATATTCAGACCACAGCCTAGGCATTGATAACTACCCCTGACTTAATTGTCTTGTGGTTCTTTCTTTTACGAACAAAGGTTCGTGGTTAAACTTATTCCATTCATTTGATATCTTTATCGATCTTTGTTTACTGCTAGGGGATTTCCGAAGCAGTTTCGTTAGTTGGTTGTTCATATCAATTCTTTAGGCTAGATCTAGTAAGATCACTGTATAGGATCAGTATGTGGGGATCGACGTTGTTAGTGCTTGTAGCATAAACCTTGGGCAGCGATGAACTTCGTGCCTATTCCTTAGGATGAATCCTTAGGAATGAGTGATAGTTGATTCTTAGGGTAAATCCTTAAGAAATAAATAAGACAATGGGAATTGGGTAATTGGGTTGATTGTTTGATGTTTAAGCATAATAAATTATTTAATGTGGGTTGAAAACCCTATATGCTCACCAGGCTCCCAAGCCTGACCCACTCAGTTTTCTTTGTATTATAGGTTATGACACGAGAGCATAAGTTGGCTGACATAACGAGAGATTTTGGATTATAGGCCAATAGTTATGAATAACTGTTGTAAGGTCTATTTTGTTCTGTTTATGCTTTTGGTCTGTATTGAACATGACATCCCGAGATTTTGTTATATAATGAAAATACATTTCTTTAAAGAAATGCTTTGATAAATTCTTATCATATTTTGTTTTGGAAACAAATTCCGCAACCGTTTTCTTTAAACGATTACTCTGATTTTAAAACAAAGCATAAACAAATCAGTCTTTTCTAGCCGAGAAATTGGGGATGTCACAGGGAACCACCATGGCGGCCAACCATGGTGGCTGCCACCTAGTACCAACTATTCTGCCACCACCAACCACCGTGTGGTGGTGGCTGTGTGTGTTCTAGTGTGTACGAGTGTATTTGAGAGTGTGATAATGTATGTTTTTGTCAGCCGAAAAACCGAGGAACAACCCCACCACCACCGTGAAGTGGTGGCTGCCACCATGTGTGTAACATCCCGTTTATTAAATAAATAAATAGATAAAATTTAAATGAGTAGTAGCCCTAAAGGCGGAATAATTTAGCAAGGCGTTGGTCTTCGGGAGTTAGTAGTCATAATTGGAAGTTTGGGGGTTAAAATGTAACTTCAGGATTAATTTGTAAAGATTTTGGAAGGTTGAGGGATGTTTAGTAAGTTAAGGGTCTATTTTGAAAAGGATTTTAGAAGTTAGGGTGGATTTGATAAATTATGGACTTATTATGAAAGACTTTATGGAGGCAAGGGCTAAAGTGTAAGTTTTGGAGTTAAATTGAAAGCAATATTGTTGGGAGGGACTAATAATGGATAAATGAGTGAAAGTTTGAATGGATGCGGGACTTAACCTGGTGTCCTCCCCACGTCGCATCTTCAAATCCTAAACCTAAGAGACCATTTTCCAGCCGCCATGCGAGATGATTAGCCACCACCACCTCTCCCTTCGTCGCTGTTCCGATCAGACAGGACCGCTAAGTGGTTGCCTCGCCGGCGAGTGCCGCCTCAACAACTCCCGCTGCCAGCAACGCCGCGAACAACCGAGAGTTGCGTCGAAGGTCATAGGTGGTGTTTTGTTCGTTGTGCAGGTCGTGAGCCACCGGAAACACATGGTAAGCCCATCCGCAATCCATTCTTCTTCTTCTTCTTCTCTCTCTCTCTTTCTCGTTCTTTTGTGGGTCTGATATGGGCTTATTTAGTCATAGAAATCATTCATTATCTTATTAATTATTGTTGATTTTATATCATTTTATGGACAAAAGGTACTTAATTAGCTTAATATTTCAATTTCAGCAATAAAAGACATGCTCGGGTGGAAAAGGAAGCGGAACTAGCGATTGGAAGCTTGGATCTTGGATTTTGAAGAAAGAAGGATGTTGCTAGGCAGCTTGACCCCTCGTCAGTGTTTTGGCCATATCTCATGAACCGTAACTCCGATTGACGAGATTCAAATTGTTATGAAAACTAGACACAATTCCGGACGACTTTCGTGTTTTGAGAAAATGATGATTCCAAACGGACTCGGCGAGTAGGGTCGACTACTCGGCGAGTCGTATCGAACTTTCGCGATTCTGGACGCGCTGACTTGCCGTACACGGGTTTTAAGTGACGGACTCGCCGAGTAGCCTCTGTTTTGTGAAAATCTATATAAAGGGACTTTTAGATCGATAACCTAGCATATAGAGGAACCCTTGGAGGCTAAGATACGATTGAAAGCGCTGGTGAAGCTCTGGAAAGTGAAGAATCAACCCTACATTCGATTTTGAGGAGAATTAAGGCAAAATCAAGTTTACTCTTTACCTAATCTCTTGTTTGAACTATGTTTTTACCAATTGATTTCGTTTTTGAGTGTTTTACTACCTTAATCGTGAGTTAAAACCTTTTAGCTTCTGTTTGGGGAGACAATGTTGAAACTATGGTTTGATTAATGGTAGGATTGATTTAATATTGGTGATTTTGTTGATTCTAGCTTGTTAAAGAACCTTATGTGTGAATGATAACTAATTTTCTGTTAATAGGAAGATAATTAAATAGTATGAACATCTTTTAATTATCAACCCCATATATTTATGTGACCACTTTATCATATGTCTAGGACTAACGAACGTGAAACTAGAATTAATAAGAAAAATTAGGTAAATTCATGTGTGAGCTTGTTTGATGACCATCAGCAAGAGGTTAACTAAAGGACCAATTTAGTTAGCTATTACAAGTCTAAATTAACCCGAATAAATAATCTAGTGAATTAAATTAAATTAGACAACTGATCACTGTTTGAGTTAGTTTGTTTTCTAAGGATTATCGTAGCGAACGCAAGGCTAATCACTTGAATCGGTAGCCAATAGAAGAATTAATCCATTGCACTATTACCATAATATCAACCATAGGATCAATTGAGTTGAACTAAACAGAAGTTCCTTTCATTATTGAATTTAGTTGAATCTTTGCTTATCTAGTTTTTGATTAATTAATCTAAGTATTAGTTAGTAAGTTTCTAGTCTTGTAAAACTAGAGAAAACCTTTTATCAACTTGTTTTATTTAGATAATATTAGCATTTATTTTAATTGTTTACCGTTCCCTGTGTTCGATACCCTACTTGCTTGAACTATATTACTAATCGATAGGTACACTGCCTTTCGTGTGTTTATTTTGTGTCTAAGTTAGTAGGATTAAAACTAGTTCGTTTCACACACATCAAGTTTTTGGCGCCGTTGCCGGGGAACGGTTCTAAATAGTTAATTTTATTTGCTAATTGTTATCATTTTTTTTGTTGATTAATTTTTTTTATTTAGTTTAATTTTAATTTTAATTTTTATTTTTATTTATTATGTATTTTCCAAATCTCGATGCTCTTGATGCTTTTCTTGAGGAAGTAGTACAGGAAATTGAGCAAGAAGATGAGGAGTATGACTCAGATGAAGATTTGAAGAAATTTGGAAGATGGTTAGATAACATCTTGCCCAACACACAAGGGACATCTGAGTCACAAGAGCTAGAAGATGAGGAATATGACTCAGATGATGATTTGAAGGAATTTGGAAGATGGTTAGATAACATCATGCCTAATAAACAAGAACAGTTTGAGTCACAAGAGCTAAAGTTACAAGATGAAGAATTTAATCCAGAAAGAGATTTGGAGGAGCTGGAAAGGTTGTTAGCAGAGAGGTCGGACGAAGAACAAGAACAAGCTGAATTGCAGGAACCAAGTTGTGGTTTGACCATTACCACGACATGGTCCCCTGTTCTTCCGGTTTGTGTTTCAAAGCATGGGGTGACGATTCCAACTTTGGAGAAAGTTCTGAAGCGCGATCCATTTCTGATTACTACCCGACCGGTCCCAACCCTTGTCAGAATTCTTGGGTTTTATGTATTCAAGCTCGTTTGGCCAATTTTAGAAGAAAAGAGCCAAATTTTACAAATTGGTCCAAAGAAAATATTTAATGCAACAGATGGATTGGCATTGATTTTATTAGAAGTTTATTAAGTTGAGAGTCCAGCTCAAGACTCGCACAAAAAGAAGCGCTTGCGGGAGGTAACCCGTCATTAGAGTTTGCTTTTCTTTTTCTTTTTAAACTTCTAGTTTATTAGGGTAATTTAGGATTTTAATTTTGATGTTTGTTTTCGTTTTTCTATTACTTGTGTGTTGTTTTGATCTTTTCAGTTTGAAGCTTAGGATTGCATGTGAGGGTCTAGAGTCAAGGTTGACGAAGTGAGAAATCGAGTCTAGGCGAAAGAGGAAACGAAGTTTTGAGTCAAGCTATGAGTCAAATTGATAGAAGGGTTATAGAGTGTTTATTCACTGAAGAAAAATGAGGGAAAATATTAGTTTATATAACCCCCATACATCAGAAACGGACTTGGGCAGAATAAAATTTTTGTCACACAGCGGTCTACTCGCCGAGTGCATCTTATGGACTCGCCGAGTCCATGTGAAAATTCACGATTCTTCTGCCATTTACGCTTCAACTCGGCAAGTCTACATACTTACTCGACGAGTCGCTCATTCTTCTTACTTTTGAGCTGAAGATTTGATGACATTTGATATGGGCATTGGTTCTATTCTTTGAAGATCATTTTCCGAGCATTTCCAAGAGTTTTTCTCTTATATTTGGAGCTTTTATAAAGACTGTACCACACGAGATTTTGACACCCAAGACATGGATGAGCTGTTCCCATGTCTAAAGTCAATTGAAGATGGAGCTGAAGAGAAGAGATATCAACCTCGCCACTACTATCCCAGGGGAGTTTGTTCCAATTCTCTCCTTATTTTTATTGTTCTTTATCATGCATGATATGCAATGGGGACATTGCATAAATTAAGTGTGGGGTAGGGGGTTGGTTACACTAGTTAAATTTTAAAATTTTGCATAAAATTTGCTAGGATTAATTTAGAAAATTTTGGTAAAGCAATCAAGGATCATGCTAGTATTATATTTGATGATTCTATGAAGACCCAAATGTTTAGTTGAGCCAATATACGTTATAGTGCATTTGTGGCCTCCTTTATTCTAGTGAAATCATGGGACAAAAACACAACCTCGCTTAGTTTGAGGGATGCAATATGTTTAGCATCGTGTACTTGAAATGTATCCAGGAAAATTTTTATCTTTAATCAATAAAGGTTGAAGTTGAGTGCCCTTGCTTAAGCATGTAGGTTTTGAGTGAAAGAAAAAAAAAAGAGAGTTACATGTAAAAAAAAGAGAGAGAATTACAAGAAAAGTTTAAAGAATTTTTGGAGCATCAAAGTTAAAGTGTGAGATCAAAAGTTCAAAATTCCGAAGAAATTCAAAAGTGAAGATACCAAAAATCAAAAGGTGGTGAATTCAAAGAAATCAAAGATCAAATTATCAAAAAAGTGAAGAATTCCAATAGCTCCATAGTGGTATCGAAAAGTTGTAATTTTCTAGATTATGTATGCTTGGGTTGCTTGACCAAAAATACCTTGAGGTTAAAAAAGTTTTATGGGGATGGATTCGGAGGGATGCATAAAATGAGCATTGTTCAAAAGAAGTGGGCGAGTGTTTATGAGGATTGTGAGTATTTAGAATTAGGGGGGTCCTTAGGAAAAAATTAAGACACAAATGCATGCGTTGCGGTCTTAGCATAATGGCTGGGTTCAATTGGGATTGTCTTATGTGATATTAGCGTGCTAAAATTCAGTTTTGCTTGGGGGCAAGCAAAAGTCAAGTGTGGGGTATTTTGATGTGTGTGAAACGAACTAGTTTTAATCCTACTAACTTAGACACAAAATAAACACACGAAAGGCAGTGTACCTATCGATTAGTAATATAGTTCAAGCAAGTAGGGTATCGAACACAGGGAACGGTAAACAATTAAAATAAATGCTAATATTATCTAAATAAAACAAGTTGATAAAAGGTTTTCTCTAGTTTTACAAGACTAGAAACTTACTAACTAATACTTAGATTAATTAATCAAAAACTAGATAAGCAAAGATTCAACTAAATTCAATAATGAAAGGAACTTCTGTTTAGTTCAACTCAATTGATCCTATGGTTGATATTATGGTAATAGTGCAATAGATTAATTCTTCTATTGGCTACCGATTCAAGTGATTAGCCTTGCGTTCGCTACGATAATCCTTAGAAAACAAACTAACTCAAACAGTGATCAGTTGTCTAATTTAATTTAATTCACTAGATTATTTATTAGGGTTAATTTAGACTTGTAATAGCTAACTAAATTGGTCCTTTAGTCAACCTCTTGCTGATGGTCATCAAACAAGCTCACACATGAATTTACCTAATTTTTCTTATTAATTATAGTTTCACGTTCGTTAGTCCTAGACATATGATAAAGTGGTCACATAAACATATGGGGTTGATAATTAAAAGATGTTCATACTATTTAATTATCTTCCTATTAACAGAAAATTAGTTATCATTCACACATAAGGTTCTTTAACAAGCTAGAATCAACAAAATCACCAATATTAAATCAATCCTACCATTAATCAAACCATAGTTTCAACATTGTCTCCCCAAACAGAAGCTAAAAGGTTTTAGCTCATGATTAAGGCAGTAAAACACTCAAAAACGAAATCAATTGGTAAAAACATAGTTCAAACAAGAGATTAGGTAAAGAGTAAACTTGATTTTGCCTTAATTCTCCTCAAAATCGAATGTAGGGTTGATTCTTCACTTTCCAGAGCTTCACCAGCGCTTTCAATCGTATCTTAGCCTCCAAGGGTTCCTCTATATGCTAGGTTATCGATCTAAAAGTCCCTTTATATAGATTTTCACAAAACAGAGGCTACTCGGCGAGTCCAGTGACCTACTCGGCGAGTCCGTCACTTAAAACCCGTGTACGGCAAGTCAGCGCGTCCAGAATCGCGAAAGTTCGATACGACTCGCCGAGTAGTCGACCCTACTCGCCGAGTCCGTTTGGAATCATCATTTTCTCAAAACACGAAAGTCGTCCGGAATTGTGTCTAGTTTTCATAACAATTTGAATCTCGTCAATCGGAGTTACGGTTCATGAGATATGGCCAAAACACTGACTAGGGGTCAAGCTGCCTAGCAACATCCTTCTTTCTTCAAAATCCAAGATCCAAGCTTCCAATCGCTAGTTCCGCTTCCTTTTCCACCCGAGCATGTCTTTTATTGCTGAAATTGAAATATTAAGCTAATTAAGTACCTTTTGTCCATAAAATGATATAAAATCAACAATAATTAATAAGATAATGAATGATTTCTATGACTAAATAAGCCCATATCAGGGTCACTGCCGTCATCCGTGGCCATGGGGGGCTGTTGTTTACGTTTTTCCGGCGACGCCTGCTGCCTAAGAGGTGGCAAAATATATGTGCAATCGAGTATACAAGCTGTTCTCGGTATTGTGGTGTTGTATGAGAGGTAGTTGGCCAAAAACCCACCGCCACCACCACAAGGTGGTGGCTGCCATCGTTTTCTGCCGTCACCAGCCACCGTGAAGGGTGGTTGTGTGTGTTATTGTATGTGAGAGTGTGTACTTTGTGGGTATAAATTTGTATATGCAGTTTTTGGGCAGGAATCACCACCACCACCATTGGAAATGGTGGCTGTCGCCGCCTGCCGCCATGAGTCGCCGCCGACCACCACTGCCCGAGGTGGTAGTGGGTGGTGCCCGGCCTAGTGGAACCCTAATTGGCCCGATACTTTAATCTTGGACTTAGTTGGTTTGTGTTTGGGTTAGAAACCCTAATTAGGGTTTAGAAAATCCTAATTTTAGAAAATGTTAGTTTTGGATTGCCAGGACCCACGTTTGGACCAGTGGGCTGAAGTTATGACTTATGTCGATTCCATTGCATGTTGGCTTAGTGGAATAATGGACTTAATGGGTTAAGTGAGAACACTTAACCCTAATCGTCATTTCATGTGAAAACCCTAATTGTGTTGGGTTTAGAGTTAGGCCTTTCTGTTGGGCCTAGATGTCTGGACTCTTGATGGGCCAACTATTAACAAGTAAATGGAATAGAACACTTGGATTGGGCTTAAGGATAAGGCCCATTGGAAAGGTTTGGGCTTAATTTGGAAAATTAGGCCATAGATGGGCAATAACTGGGCCTTGATGATTACGAGATATTGGACCATCAGAATGTCAAGTGTTGGACCAAGAATAAATGGTTGGGCCTTAAGGCAAGACCATGTAGAGGTTTGGGGCCAATTTGGAAAATAGGGCCATAGTTGGGCCTTGGTTGACTATTAGTATTTTGGGCCTTCAGAGTATGAGTTGGGCCTTGGTCATGGACCAAGCTATGTTAGGGGTAAATGGTCCTTTTACCCCAAGTGTGTATTTTAGAGTGATGCATTGGAAACCCAAATGGTTAATTGGGTTTTATTTTGATGTTGACAGTCTATGGATCTATCAGCTAGCATCCAGAGATTTATTCGCGGGACTCCAACAGTGCGAGGTGAGTTTTCCTTCAGTAGGAATGGGTCTAGGGCACCAAGGTCGGCCCGTATATGTGATATGTTAGTAGTTGAGTGTGGGCGGGGCCTGTATCTCATTATTATCAGAGTATAGATATCAGTCAGATTGTTGGATTGCTATACTTGTTTTCTGTGTGATACTTGTATGTGTTTGTTTATGTATGTGAGTGTGGGCGGGGCCCGAATCTCAGAGTAGCCGAGTGTGGGCGGGGCCCGAATCTCGTAGTATTATTTGAGTATAGATATGTGACTGCTTGATAGGAGTAGATATACTTGTTGTTTGTTTGATACTTGTATGCATGTTGGTAGTGGAGTGTGGGCGGGGGCCGAATCTCCTAGACAGCGGCGTGTGGGCGGGGCCCAAATCTCCTAGACAACGGAGTGTGGGTGGGCCCCGAATATCATATACAGTGGAGTGTGGGCGGGGCCCGAATCTCCTAGACAGCGGAGTGTGGGCGGGGCCCAAATCTCCACGAGAGTGGGCGGGACCCGTATCTCCTAGTTGCATGATTATGTGTATGGTATGTGGTTGTTGGGGAGACTCACTAAGCTTCGTGCTTACGGTTTTCAGTTTTGGTTTCAGGTACTTCAGTTTTCAAAAGAGGAGCTCGGGATGATTGCAGTGCACACACCATTTGTTCAGCCTGGGATGTTTATACTCTGATATATTTGGCAGATGATATGATATTCTTGAGATACATGATTTATGATTTTTACATGTTGAATGATAATTATGGTTTTATTAATGATTTAAAACGAAATTTTTAGACTGTATTTTTGGGATGTTTCAATCAGTCGAGCTCAAGTAAGTTTTCCCCAAGATACCCATACATGTTATGTTATGTTATGTCATGATATGAATTGAGAATTTTTGGGTTTTGTGTACTATAACACTCATATGGTGCACATACAACCCTAATAGCTTTGGATCTAAGTTTTCTCTAGTTATACATGCAATAAAATTCCAAAGCATGAAGCCTACAACCAGCATACAATTTTGACATATAAATCATAAAGTCAAGTTAGAAGAATACCTCTTTATTGTAGCTTGTAGTTTTGGACTTTCAAGAGCTTAGCACCTCAAGTGTGATGCCTCAAGCGGTTCACAAACACCATGAACAAATAAGGACTTTGAGAGAGAGGCTAGACACTCTAAAATCGGTTATGATTCTCTTAGAATACTTAGGTGGGCCGATTTTTGGCTAAGGGTGACATTTATATAGTGTAGTATTCCAATGGTCATGGGTAAACCCTAATCCATACACTTAGGTTATGATCCATATCTCATGTGGACTAACTATTCATGGATACTTACACAAACTTTGCCCAACATAGATCAATAGCCCAAACAATATATATCACTGATTTACATAATCAGTCCCCGTTAATTTAATTAGTCTCTCTTGATCACTAAATTTATTCCAAATTAATTATTGATCAATACTAATTAAATATTATGATTTCTTAATTAATCTATTATACTTATAATATATTAGTAAATCATAAATAACCTCTTTCTCGATTATCCATCCTATCAGATTGTTCTGGTGAAGGCAACTTAAATGGACCATGCTACTCTCGGGTCAAGTACATACCGATTATAGTTATGGGCTTAGACACCTAATCCAACAAGAATATGTGATATGCATGCTAGATTAGGGCTAAGGATCTAGGAAGGATGCCTTATATGCCTATTATATGTGCTTGTAGACCTGCATGTTAGTACTGATCAGTCAGTGATAGGATGGCCTGTTTAGGTTATTCCTGATTGTACGAGCCTTTGAATTGCATGTACAAATTCCTGATTAGAGGATATAATGGTTTGATTGGAGTATAATGGTTAGATTTTCCATTTTCTGAATGCTGCTTCCTTTGTGCTTTGTGGGACTCTTAGTTATGTGAGTTAGCTACTAAGTGAATATGCTAAGTCACATGTGGCACAGGCTGGATAATCTCAGAGTGATGAACTTGACCCTATTACGCAGCTCTCGTTTGAGTCTAACCGTTCTAGGGATGAGTCTTTTACTTGAAGGATCATCTGATCCCTTCCACATGTGGCTATATTCATGAGGTAGCTAGTTGACATTACTGGGAATTTTTCAGCAGCTGAGGGCTAGGTGAGGTCGAGAACCTAGGAAAGCCTCGGAAATGCTTCAGTGGGTTAGTAGTGAGGTTTAGCGAGACATGGGTGTATCAGTTTGAGAAGGTGACTTGGAGGATTCGGGATGATTATTGAGGAAAGTATGGATAGGTGTGGAAGGTAGTATTGGGCCCGTACTACTGAAAGCATAGGATCCATACTCGAATCGAGGAGAGTCTTGGAGAATCCAGGAAGCCTGTGGGATAAGGATTCTTGGGTATATTCGGATCACTTGAATGTCAGTTTTGGTATAGTGTTGAGTACTCAAGAATGAGACTCGGATTCTGATTCCGGCTCATGAGCAGGGCCTGAGTCAATCGATGCGCGATCGTGGGAATTCATCTCATCAGAGATTACTCACAGAGTTTTGGGAATGGACCTCGGTGGTCTTTCGTTCATCCAAGGAAGGGATTTTGGAGTGTTCGATAGTTGTCTCGGGGCCTATCGGGTCGAAAATAGCCACAGGGCAGTTAGGGGCTCTCTCGGAGCCCAAAGCTTGTGGATCCTTAGAATCCTTCAGGAAGGAGGACCCTATTGTTAGTTCCTATCATCGGGATCGGAAGGGAGTTTTTCAACATGATCTCAGGAGGGTCGAAGTATCTCTGGAGAAGGTGATCAGGATTCCTCCAGATGTTGCAGGTATGTTATCTTCTGCCACTTTAAGGTGGACATTGGGAAATTGTATCACTTTGGAACTTTGATTGAGTTCGAATAAGTTAGATCTCGAGTCGGTTCTCTGTTATCGTCCGGGTTATCAAGGATTGCCATATGCCATTCTGCATGCCGAGAAATTTTGAGGAACCTATAGATGGATGCATCTAGTGGAGTGGGTTCCACATGTACCGTTATCATTCCAGATCTTTGTCGGGATTCATTCAGGAGTATAATTTGGAGGATCTTTGGTCAGGAATTAGCAGGGTAGTTCTTCAGTGAGGCCTGGGTTCAGTGGTTCTGTCACCTGTTCGGGAACGATTGACATCTGACTATGGAAGAACTTTGGAGTTCAAGGGACTATCGTTGCTAGGAAAGGAATGGTAGCATGAAGATGGTGGTGTCAGTTACGTGAGTTGTTTGATCATTGGATGTGTCCAGGGAATCGTACCTTTGTGTGGACTTAAGTCGGTTAGAGTTTAGTGATTCCTTGAGGATAGAAATTAGAGTAGAGATTCTTCAGTACATGACAATAGTTATGGTTCTTAGTCGTCGGCATAATAACTCAATGAATGGGTATGGTATCATGGGATGGTGGTTTGAATTATCGGGATGGTTAAGGTCTCAAGTGTATTCTTCCAGATTCTAGGATTTGGGTAATCGTTGAGATTGGCTGGTAAGTGACCGCTAGCATTGGTAAGCACAGGTTGTCAACACTGGATTGTTAGAAAGCAAGAAGGATTGGGAATCCTTCAATTCTCACGTGTCGTGGAGACTTAGTTGAATCTAAGTGGGGGAGAATCGATCCGGTATTCAAGAGCAGTGACATGTGTGAAACTAGGATGAGCTTCGCATCCTCATCAGGACGGAAGGCGGTCGGGTGGCCGTCTAGGTTGAGGATTGGGTGAGTTGGGGTTTAGAAAACATTCCAACTTTTGGTTCATGCTTTTCCTTGGCATCAAATAGCAGGTTTCGGGAAACAGGTTATAGATCAAGTTAGGACTCAAGTTCAGTTGAGTGTTAGGTCGAGTGCGTGTTTGACCAGTATGGGGAGTGTTGTAAGTCTGCGGGTGTAGCCGTAGCATTCACGAGGTTGGCAAATAGTGCTAGAGTGTTGTAAGTCTGCGGGCATAGCCGTAGCATTCACGAGGTTGACAGATAGTGCTATAGTGTTGTAAGTCTACAGGCGTAGCCGTAGCATTCACGAGGTTGGCAGATAGTGCTAGAGTGTTGTAAGTCTACGGGCGTAGCCGTAGCATTCACGAGGTTGACAGATAGTGCTAGAGTGTTGTAAGTCTACGGGTGTAGCCGTAGCATTCATGAGGTTGACATATAGTGCTAGAGTGTTGTATGTCTGCGGGTGTATCCGTAGCATTCACGAGGTAGGAAGATAGCGTTAGAGTGTTGTAAGACTGCGGGTGTAGCTGTAGCATTCAGTAGGTTGGTAGATAGCAAGAGCGTGTTGTTAGGACACATAAGGAATAGTAGTACCCACCAGTTCGGGTGTAGCAGTGAGGGTGTGGCAAATCCACGGATTGGTTTATGGATTTCCCCAGAGGGATTAGACCTAGTGGAGCCAGTGATAAGACTGTAGGAACGTAATTATAGTTATGAGATCAAGGAAGCAATGGACTTCTTGAGGTCGTTTGTGATATAAGGCTACCATTGGTCATGTAGCAATCATTTTTAGCCTTGGATTTGATAACGTCCGGATTCGACGCATGGACCGATTGGTTGGAGACCCGGAAGGTCTCAATATACTTTGGAAAGCAGCCATGCGATAACATGCTGTTTCGGGCAGTTTCAGCGTTTGGGCAATATTAGTATTTGTGTTTTAGGTTGCAGGTACAGACGAAATAGCTGGTTGATTGGGAAGTGACAAGTTACTCACAGTGGGATTAAATAATCTCAGAGTAGTCGATTAGATCCTGTTGCGCAGCTCTCGTCTGAGTCTAACCGTTGCAGGGATGGATCTTCTACTCGAAGGATTATTTGAGCCTTCTGTCAAGAATAAGTGCGTTATTGTGGTCTATGGCCAGTGATTTTGTTCTAATGGTAGCATCGAGATAATCAAGGCAGAAAGTGTGCATTTGGTCGATCGCTCGAGGAAGATTAAGCTTGGTAAAGCTCAGCATGGGTGGTCTACTAGGGAGTCAGACCATCTCGAGACTACAAGTTTCAGACTGAGTAGATGTGATCATGTTGCAAGGGATTCGTTTATTTTTGGATTTTAGAACCCTGCGAGGGATGATTTAGATTGCCTTGGAAAGGCTAGGTTATGCTCGGGATTGTGGCCATATCGTTCAAGTTGTCTGGCGTATAAGGGATGGTAAGGATTGATTTCGAGGACGAAATCTAATTTAAGTGGGGGAGAGTTGTAACACCCCGTTTCCAAGTCAAACCCTAAAATCTGAAGATGTGTTTTTAGTATTATTTTATTCCGATATATGTATATATTTAAATAAAGAGTTTAGTGAAAAGGTGTGTAATTGGCATTATAATTTGTTTTGGAGGTCTAAAGAGTGCTTTCGGGGTTCGTAGTGGAAAGAATATTTGAACATATGGCTAAAGGATAATCAATCGGGCTCGTTTTGTACTTTGTGGACTTATAGTGAAAATATCTTGTGGAGGAGGGGCTATTTGGGTAAATTTGAAGTTAATTTGAAAGAAAAAGAGAAGGAAGAGCTGAATATGTCAAAATTGAGATCTTTGGGGTTAAAAGGGTAATTTGTGGATTAGTTTTGTAAAAGATTCTCAAAGCGAAGGGGTGTTTGGTAACTTTTGGACTTAATATGAAAGAATCTTGGATGTTGGGGGCTGCTTTGTAAATTGTGGCCTAATCTTGAAAAGAAATCGGGAAGGAGGGACCAAAGGTGTTCTTTGTACACAAAGTTTGTGTGATCGGGTATTAAACCCGTCACCTTACTCCACCCATGCTAACCCTAACCCTAAAGCAAACACCAGCCGCCACCTTCACTACTCCCCTCCTCCAGCCGCCACCACCATGTCACCTGCCTCTTCGCCATCGGAATTCAATCGCCACTACCGGACGTCGTGTGTAGCCGGGGAAAAACCACTGAGAACGATCGAATGAAGCTGCACCGACTGGAGATCGGAGATGTTGTCGCCGCCATGTTGCCGTCATCCTTCTTTTGTTCGACGTCTCTTCGCCGGCGTTGCGTCTCAACCCCGTTTGCGTTTCCGTTGCCCATCTCCATCGAAGACAAAGATGTCGTCGGGCTCTAGGCTACTGTTGTTGTTGTAAACTGCCGTCATCCGTCGCTATGGCCGCTAGCGCTTTCGCTGTCGTCACCTTGCGCCACCAGGTGGGTGGCTACATTCGTTTAGGTGTAAAAGTCGAGTGTTGCTGTTGCTTATCGTGTTTTTGAGCGTTTCTGTTGGCCATAACTGTGAGGGAACCACCATGGCGACCAACCATGGTGGCTGCCACCTAGTGCCAACTGTTCCGCCACCACCAGCCAACGTGTGGTGGTGGTTGTGTGTGTTCTAGTGTGTACGAGTGCATTTGAGAGTGTGATAATGTATGTTTTTGTCAGCCTGAAAACCGAGGAACAACCCCACCACCACCGTGAGGTGGTGGCTGCCACCATGTGTCACCGCCGGCCACCACAAGGGTGGTTGTGTGTGTGTTTGTATTAGTGTGTGTTATTTGGCATTTTGCATTGTAATGTTGTAATCGGTGCTAGAATAATAAAAAGAAAACTCATAACCACCACCGTGAGGTGGTGTCTGCCGCCACCAGCCGCCGTGTTGGGTGGCGCTGTGCTTTTGCTTGCGTTTAGTTGCTTTTGGGATGCTTGGACAAAAATAGACTAGAACCATAACCACCACCGTGAGGTGGTGGTTGTCGCCTTGAGCCGTCGTTGACCACCACTACCCGAGGTGGTAGTGGGTGGTGCCCGACTAATGAAACAATAGTGGGCCTAATGAAACCCTAATGGATCTAAGGACTTAGCTTGTGGGCCTATCGGGTTATGATTGGATTGGAAACCCTAACTAGGGTTAGAAAACCCTAATTTTGGATTATGTGGGTTATGGGTTGTCGGGACCCGCATTTTGGATGACCGGATTGGGATTATGTATTAAGCCCGACCACACTATATGATTGACCTAGTAGATTGATGGACTTAATGGATTAAGTCCTTAATGGGTTAAGTGAGAAACACTTAACCCTAATTGTCATTCAATGTGAAACCCTAATCTTACTTGGGTCTTAAGTTGGTCCTTTCTATTGGGCTATTGATGGGCCATTCAAGAATAATCATATGGACTAGAATAATTTGATGGGCTTTAGGGTAAGGCCCATGTGAGGGTTTGGGTCCAATTTGGAAAATTAGGCCATATATGGGCCTCAACTGGGCCTTGATGATTATGAGATATTGGACCATTGTAATGCCACATGTTTGGACTGGAATAAATGGTTGGGCCTTAGGGTAAGACCATAAAGAGGTTTGGGACCAATTTGGAAAATTGGGCATATGTTGGGCTTTGATTTATAAGTTTGAATTTTGGGCATTTGGATTGGTCCTTGAGCTTGAATCAAGCTAAGATGGGGGGTAAAGTAGTCTTTTACCCCCAAGCATGGACTTATGGTTATGTGTTGGAACCCAATTATTAATTGGGTGTTGTTTTGATGTTGATAGTTCGGGAATCTGTCAGCCAACAGCTAGTGATTATTTGCGGGATTTCAATAGTGCGAGGTGAGTCTCCTCATTGTTTGTATGGGTCTAAGGCACCAATTCCAGCCCATTTAGTTTATGTATGGTAGGAAGACCCGGAGGTTAGCCCTAGGCATTTTGTATGAAAGACCAGGAGGCGGCTCCTAGCACACTGTATGCTGATTAGCTAAGTAGAATAGTATGTATGCTAGTTGTCTTTGTGATGCTTGCATGGAAGACTAGGAGGTGGCTCTTGGCACTTGTCTGTAATACCGAAGGGGGTGGCCCCCGGCTTGGCAAGAAAGACCACGTGGCGGCTCGTGGCATAATGGCAAGACTATGTTTTGGCACATAGCATTTTATTTAATTATGATATATGATTGTTTTGTATGACTCATAGTTATGTATGGTAGTATCCAGTTAAAAGAGACCGAATGGGTAGGCCATCACCCAAATATGCTAGGCAGCATGATGATATGTATGGTATGTGGTATTTGGGGAACTCACTAAGCTTCGTGCTTACGATTTTCAGTTTTGGTTTCAGGTACTTTGTTTTCAAAGGAAAGGAGTCGGCGATCGCAGCGCATCACACTATGTTTTCCGCACATGAGATCTTTGGGATTACACTCTGATATTGTTTTTTGATAACATGTTTTGATTATTGACACTTTGGTTTTGACATGGGATGTTATTATGGATGTTTTTATACTGTTGGTTTTATAATAACTTAATTATAAATGAAATTATTGGTCTTAAATTTTGGGATGTTACAATCTAATTGTCCACACCCAATGCTCTTAGGCTTCGTTTGATAGACATTTTTTCAAGTCTAAAGAGATCTTTATGGTTGAATAGACCAGAAAGACTTTTTGATTTGCACAAAATTAAGGTTTTTCCTTATAAGATATGTTTTTACCAGAAAGCCTCAAAACAACATATTTTCGATTGAATGAGGCGGAAATACATTTGTGCCCCAAACCTCGTCTCTTTCTTTTTTGGATTATTAATTTTTTAAAATATATTTTTAATCTCTTTTTTATTGGATTATTACTTTTTAATGGATTATTATATATTAGTAAATATTATCTTTAATATATAGTATTTATGTATTGATAAATATTATTTTATTAGATTATTAATTTGTTTTAAACATTTTTTAAATTTCCTATGATTAATTCTTTTTTATTGAATTATTATATATTAATAAATATTATTTATAATATATAATATTTATATATTAATAAATATTACTTTATTGGATTATTATTTTCTTTTAGTTATTTTTTTAATTTGTCTTTATTAGATTATTTTTTTTTGGACAACGCCACCATCATACTAATTTATTTTAAAAAATCTCATCAATTTCACCGTTATCAGACATAAACTGGATCACAAATCACACGTTGGGTAATAGAAAAAAAAAGAAAAAAAAAACTAAAATGGATATAAAGAATAACGTACAACGTAACATCAACTTGAAAAACAATAAACTAAAAACAATATAATCGACATTCTATTTGGATTTTAATTGATTTATGTTTAATTACTTTATATGACAAATTGTATTTGAATTTTTAAATGATTATTGTGTAATTTTGATTTTGTATGATAATTTGTATATTTTTATAATTCTTCAGCAATTTCATCCATCAAAGTATAAAACAACAGGACAACATGAGGGGCGTTAGGGAGGAGGTTGGCAGCTGCATATGACCTAATGTTTTTATTATATATTTTTACTTAAAAATAAAAACTTATAATAACGATAAGGGCCCATTTTATCTGGCTCGTCCCGGGCCTTTAAAAATATTTAAGTCCTCAGGACCGGTCATGCAGGACAATATGGTCATCATTCAGCACAGATAGTTAGATGTAAAATCAAACAACATTATATCTTTCCCAATAAGAAAATTTTCCCCGACAATATTTTCTCAAACATCACTTTTTCTGACAACAACTATCAAATGAGATCTTAATTGTTTATTTGTTCTTCAAAAAAAAGTTTTTTTTATCCATTTTATATAGCTTCATTTCGCACCTTCTTTAGTAATGTATAGAAGATATATTTAAAAGATATTTTAGCATCATCTACTCTAATAAATGAAGGTTTTTTTTGCCACATGTTATATTCTTATTCAATTTGTCAAATGTCATTTTATGGTTATTTTGAATTAATTTCTTTTCCACATGCTATTATATGTAACGATATGTTTTAAATTTATTTATAAATTATATACAAAATGAATGATATTAATTTAAAAACAAAGCTTGGTCTATTGGTAAAACTCTCACCAAAACAAAGATAGACCTAATTCATGATTAATTATATATTTAATCAATGTCAGATGTATACAATAACAAATTCAGTGATTAATTATATACAAATGTGAGCCAAAAATCTATGGCATTAGTCCAAATTGCCGGTTAAAATGCTATTTATTTGTAAAAGTATTGATATAGTGTATATAAAAAATGTAATAACTAAATGTGTATAAAAAAAGTTTGTTGTTCTTTCAAGTTGTATTATTTATTTAAACAAATGTTAAAATTTATTTATTTAAACAAGTGTTAAAATTTATAAACGATTAACATATAGCAAAATTAACCTTGATTTATTATAGTATATATGATTTTTCTTAACTGAAATAAAAGAGTTATCATGATATATGTGTATGTTATCATAAATAAAACGTTTAAATAAAACAAACCAATCAATATTTTCAATTATAACGTGCAATACATTTTTCTTTCTATAAAACACAATATTATAGTTAAATATGTTGCAATAGAAATCTTTGACTGGTAATGAAATTTATGAAGTATCCTTTTAATAAGATTAGTTTGAATAAATACGTTGACCAAAGTCATAAAACAGTTTTAACTTAAACATTGTTTTGAAAATTTTATCTTCAAATTTTAATACAAATTTAAAACAAACATGTTACAATATGGTTTTTGAGTGACTGGATTTCCCGAAATTTAAAAAAAAAAAAAAAAAAAAAAAAAGCCAAAACAAGAACCCAAACAAAAACAAGAACAATGGGCGTATGTGGATTAGAGAAGTTTCCGCGGTGTCGTTTGTCTTATTCACAATCACGTGCCTTCATGTGTGGTGTCTGTGCTTCAACTAAAACACAAACAAAAGCGTTAAACTTAAAGCCTTCTTTATGTTTTGAATGAGTCGAATATTTTTTTTATTAAATAAAATATTATACATCTTAAAAGACCAAGTAAAATTCAATTGTTAAGAAACGCTCTCCCCTTTCTACCATGCTTTTCTATCTTCGTTCGTCTTTGATCTTCAAAACTTCTCATTGCGTTTGGTGTTGTTATATCCTTTAATGTTAGTGATTTGTTATATCCTTTAATGTTAGTGATTTTAGTATAATCGGAATTAATCAAAATTACTCAAGATAAATTGAGACTAGTTTAGGGGTCCTTTTGGCTTTAGTCCATTAGGGTTTCTGTCTAGCTAGTATTTATATCTGCGTTGCTCTTTGTAGTCTTTATGCTTTTCTTCGAGAACCCTTGTAATTCCTCTTTATCATAATCATATGACAACGTTATCATGGTATCAGAGCGGAGGTTCGTTACTGTTGTTGGTTCGTTGCTGTTGTCGATTCGTTATTCTGTTGATTCGTTGCTGCTGTTGGTTCGTAATTACTGTTGCTTCGTTATTCAATTGATTGCTTCCGCTGGTTTGTTACTCCTTTCATTCTCAGATTGTTATATTGTCATTGTGGTTATTTATTCACTATCAACATGACTGGAAAGAATGATTCCCTTCAGTCAATCAGTACTCGTTTGGATGGAAAGAATTATACGTATTGGAGTTACGTTATGAAGAACTTCCTCCGTGGGAAGAATATGTGGGGCTATGTCATTGGGACTAAAGCCAAACCCTCAGTGCCTCAAACTGAGAATTTTGATATGTTGCTTGATGCTTGGGAGACTGATAATTCCAATGTCATTACTTGGATTATAACTCTGTTACTCAGTCTATTGGTATGCAGTTGGCTAAATATGACACAACAAAAGAAGTTTGGAATCACTTGGAGAGACTGTATACTCAGTCCAATTTTGCTAAGCAATATCAGTTAGAATATGATATTCGTGCCCTTCAACAGAATGACCAGAGTATTCAAGATTTCTATGCTGCTATGTCTGATCTGTGGGATCAATTGGCTCTTACTGAATCTAAGGAATTAAAAGATTTTGAGCCTTATCTTGCTAGGAGGAAAGAACAACGCTTGGTCCAGTTCTTGATGGCCTTGCGTTCTGATTTTAAAGGCCTACGTGGAACCATTCTTCATCGGTCTCCCCTTCCCTCAGTGCATTCTGTTGTCCATGAGTTAATTGCAGAAGAGACTCGTATCAAGTCTCATGCGGATAAAGGATTTAAATCAACCTCCACTCCTACTCCCGCTCCTGCTGTGCTTGCTGTTTCCTCCAACTAGTCTCGACAACCGTCAAGGGTTGCTTATGATGAGTGTGCATTTTGCAAACAGAAAAAATCATTGGAAAGCTCAGTGTCCATTGTTAGTCAACAAGGGTAAATCTGGTCAATCTCAGTCAGGGCAACAAAATAGGTCTGGTCAACAGAAGTTTCAGCCGCGTTCCTCTGGTACTCCTCCATGGACCCCTCGTCCTCCATAGTTTGCTGCAGCTACTGTTCCACCAGTTGACACAGAATCTGTTGGACACATGTCACCATCTTCATTGGATCCCAAGGTGTTTGAGAGCTTCAGACAGTATTTGGCTTCTAATCCCACTGCCATGTCTGCATATATGTCTCATTCTGGTCCTTCTTCATCTGGTACTTCAGGTTCTCCCTCATCTTTGTGGATTTTAGATTCTGGTGCAACCCATCATATGACTCCTCATTAGTCATCATTTACTGATTTGTCGCAAGTGTCATCTATTTCTGTTAAGTCTGCTAGTGATACATCTATGTTAGTTGAGGGTGTTGGGTTTGTCTCTGTTTCTCCTATCACTCTTCCTGATGTTTATTGCATTCCAAAACTTACTTTGAACCTTGCCTCGGTCAGTCAGTTATGTAAGTATGGTAACTGGGTGTTCTTTTCTGATTCTGTCTGTGTTATACAGGATCAACACACCCAGAAGGTGATTGGGATCGGCCGTAGGGTGGGGGAACTATATGTCTTGGAAGTCCTCAAAGTATCCGTTGTTACTGCTTCCAGCATTGATTTATCTTCTTTTCGTTTGAGTCCTTTGTCGTCTGAGTTTTATCTTTGGCATTCTCGTTTGGGACATGTGTCTGTATCACGTTTGAATTTTTTAGCATCTACTGTTTAACGCCCGTGTTTCTGGGCTAGGCATTAATGTTGTTGTAATAGTCTAGGTTAACCTTTGTAACTCATTTTGAAATAATAAGAATGTATTATTTGAGTATTATGTGTTTTATGCTTAATTGTGTGGCTTAATTGAATTAAAAATAAAAATAAGCGTAAAAATAAAATGTTAGATAAAACTGATATTGATACATGAAGGTGTAGTGGTCGTTACAAGGTTTTTGAATATATAAAGAATGCCAAAATCCGAGTTATAACGAAGAAGTTATGACCTGTCAAAGTTTCGCGATAGAACCGACACGACGCTGAATGACGTAAAATATGAATTTAAGATAGAGCGATATCTAGCCTTAGTGATCTAAACGAAAGTTGTAGAGCATAATTTCACCTACGCGTGGATATAAAGAATGTCGAAAACGGAGCTCGTATGCAAAATATATGAATTTTTGAAGTTTTTAAATAAAAATAAATAAATAATCTGAAGCTTATCCGGAGGGAACGCCCCGCGTTCGCAATACCCGGCCTCGGATTGGTCACGTCACCCTCTAGTCGCATAGCCATCACTTCCGAAGATCGTAAGCCATGACGCATCGGAATGCGCTGCGTTCGGAGGGTCAGCCTCCCCCTATAAATAGAATGCAAGGTCTCTCACTCCTTATTGCCTCGTTTTACGTGCAAGTTATACCCCAAAGCCCCGGTATCATCCTGAGACCCGAAGCGAGTCCCGAAGCCCCGAAGATCCCGAGAAGTAAAGTTTCCGAGCCGAAACTCTGCCCGCGAGAAGCCCGGTTTTTGTGAAGATCTCCCGGTTTCACCGAAGAAATACTACTCTTAGAGCCGTAGTCTCGCCCGATCATCTTCTGATCAAGTGAGTGTATATTCCTTTTCTTCTAACACATAGATACGAAGTACTCTCTACAAAGTACGTGTTATGTGTTTGTATATTATTTGCTTATTTGAAATAATTGTTGAATGAATGATTTGTACAGGTTTTAAGCTGTATATAAATGTATATATTTTATTTACTAATATGTTGGGTAGAACACGGGTAGACAGTTGTTGTGTGATGAAATAAAATGATGAGAGGCCTCGATGTTGTTGTTGATCTAGTCATCTAGCGGAGTATGGATGACGACCACAGACTCTTTCTAGACTGTCTAGTGGAAAGTTGGCAGGTTCATAACCTGTAGGTGTTGTGAACGATGTGTTCACCGGTGTACTCTATCCCCCTCATGGTTGCCTTTAGAACATCTATTGTTGAGGAAACCCCTTTGCAGTAATGTCCATCCCGATGAAAAATCTTAGATTAGGTCCCTTGTGATAGTTGTTGTTTTAGGGACGTAAAGTGAGGATAACGGGAATGGGTAATCGGGTTATTGTTGGTTGGTGAAATTAAATATAATTATTTATTGTGGGTTGAAAACCCTATATGCTCACCAGGCTCCCAAGCCTGACCCACTCAGTTTCTTTGTATTACAGGTAGTGGCGCGAGAGCATAAGTTGGAGAACTTGTGAAGATGTTTTTGTTTATAGACCAGTAGTTGTATATGACTGTGTAAGGTCTATGTTTTATTGTTTATGCTTTTGTGTATGTATCAGAACATGACATCCCGAGTTTTGATTATATATGAAAATACATAAATGCTTTGATAAACCTTATTTTATCATATTGTGTTTTGGGAACAAATTCCGCAACTCTTTTTAATCAAAGAATTATTCTGAAATTATTTTAAAAGCATAAATTAAATCGGTCTTTTCTGGCCGTGATTTTGGGGATGTCACAGTTGGTATCTATGCATTAGTTTAAGCGAACTAGGAATTTGTAGGATTTCTAGACTTAAACTTAGAATGCTAAATGAAGATTGTGAGATGAGTGTCTATTATATTTAAGACACAAGCACTAGTTTATTTCAGGAAAGTTGCCTAAAATGCTTTTATGTGCTAAATGTTATATGTTTGCCATATATGATATTATTTGTTCGGATCTATGGTTTGTTGCCAACCGGATCTGAAAACCATATGTGTTTAGGATTCTAAGCGTAGGACTAAGGTATAAGAACTAGCATGTAAACGTTTCAGAGTGATAAGGATGATTTGATTTTCTATCGTAATTAAGGATCTAAATTCACCTTGTTCGGTGTATAGATCAACGATGGCAAGAACAAGAAGTGGCGTTGGAAACGCATACGAAAACAGGAACCAACGGCTTCAACCACCAGTGATTGAGCAAATACTTGTTGTAACAGCAGCACCTGAGCCAATGACAATGGTTGGTGTACAATTGATGACTCAGACGATGTTGGATCATCAGATGGAAGAAACTAGACGCCTGCTGCAGCCGAATCGTGAAGAACCTTCGATGCCGATTGTACAACCCGAATTAAGTGAATGGCAGTCGGAAGGAGGAAACTTCAGTGGGATTATTGGTCAAGCCAACCCACCGGTGGTTAGACACAACAACCAGGATGGAGGAAATGATGGGCGTGGGTGTAAGTACAAAGATTTCATGGCATCCAAACCACCATGTTTATCCGGAAGCCCGATGTCGGTAGAAGTTATAAACTAGATCTCCGAAATGGAGACAATGTTTGAAAGTTGCAAATGCAGCAACAGACAGAAGACCGCTCTTGTGATCCCTCTGTTAAAATATGGAGTGTTGAGTTGGTGGAAGCTGTTACCTGACTCGATGCCCAAGGGAGAAGCTAGCAAGATATCTTGGGAAGACTTTGTGGAACAACTGAAACTGCAATACTGCTCAGAGCAGGGCCTTCTGGAAATCAATAATGAGTTTCAGAATTTGAAGAAGGGAAAATTTTGCGTTACTGAATACGCTGCAAGTTTCACTGAAAAGATGAAGCTTATCCCATACCTAGTACCAACAGAACTCTCAAAGGTCAATAAGTTCTCCCTCGGACTACCAGCGGACTATGGTCCAATGGTTAAGCAAGCAGCCACATTGAAAGCGGCCATCTGGGCTGCTAGAAATGTTGAGACCCAGATCAGGGAGAAGGGTCTGGAGAGGTCAGAGGTTGGTGAGAAGAGGAAGTTCGACGGACCCTCCGGGTCCAGTAAAAAGGGTAAATTCTCGAAATCCGGTTTGAGAGGAGGTGGAGGAGGCGAAGCGAAATGGTGCGACAAATGCAAGAAGAAGTATCTTGGGAAATGTGGCGGGGAAGCCACATGCTTCAAATGTGAAAAGTCAGGGCACTATGCCAACGAATGCACCCTTACCAAGAAAGTCTGTTATGGGTGTGGTGAGGAGAGGCACATCTCAAGGGATTGTCTGAAAAAGAAGGAGGCAGCAAAACCCAATATTCCACCAAAGCCGAAGGCGAGAGCCTTCCAGATGACCCTGGAAGCTGCTAAAGAAGAAGCTGATGTCGCTTCAGGTACCTTTCTCGTAAACGAATTGCCTGCCCAAATTTTATTTGATTCTGGAGCCAACTACTCCTTCATTTCGCATGAATTTGGTAGAAAACTAGCTTTGCCTGTTGATAGACTAGATAATGCTTTATTAGTCGAAGTTGCTAGTGGCAAGTTTATACCTGTTAGCCATCGTATGAAAAATGTCTTAATTGATTTGAATGAGAATAAGTTCCACGAGGAATTATTGCCTATTGAGTTAAATGGTTTCGACATCGTGCTGGGAATGGATTGGCTTAGCGCCAATGATGCCAAAATACTGTGCAAGAAAAAGATTGTAAGCCCGCCAGGGAAAGAGCCATTTATGGTGTATGGGGACAAACGCAGAGTAATTCTGGAATCATTTCTCTAATGAAAGCCAAAAAGTGTTTGGCCAAAGGATGTACATCGTATTTGGCATTTGTGATTGATGCAAAGAAGGAGAAAAAGGAGATGCAGAGCATTCCTGTGGTGTGTGATTATCCGGAAGTATTTCCCGAAGATCTTCCTGGATTACCGCCTGATCGACAAGTAGAATTTCGTATTGACTTGTTACCATGAAGGACGCCAATAGCAAAGCCACCTTACCGATTAGCACCAACGGAGATGAAGGAGCTGATGATGCAACTTCAGGAGTTATTGGACAAAGGTTTCATTAGACCTAGTTCATCACCCTGGGGAGCTCCGGTGTTATTCGTGAAGAAGAAAGATGGAAGTATGAGAATGTGCATCGATTACAGAGAGCTGAACAAGGCAACAATAAAGAATAGATATTCGTTGCCGAGGATTGATGACCTGTTCGATCAACTACAAGGTTCAAGTTATTTTTCAAAGATCGACCTAAGGTCAGGATATCATCAGCTGAAGGTGAAGGAGCAGGATATCGAAAAGACTGCATTCAGAACACGATATGGACACTACGAGTTTTGGTTATGTCGTTTGGACTAACCAATGTTCCAGCATCATTCATGGATTTAATGAACAGAGTTTGTAATCCGTTCCTTGATAAATCTGTGATAGTGTTCATAGATGACATTCTGATTTACTCGAAAAACCAAGAGGAGCATGGTAGACACTTGCGAGAAGTGTTAGAAGTTTTGAAGAAGGAGAAGTTGTATGCTAAGTTCTCCAAATGTGATTTTTGGATTCGAGAAGTCCAATTCTTGGGTCACGTGGTCAACCAAGAAGGAATAATGGTTAATCCAGCAAAGATTGAAGCTGTGATGAAGTGGGAACAACCAAAAAGTCCCACAGAGATCCAAAGCTTTTTGGGATTAGCTGGATATTACCGAAGGTTTATCCAAGGCTTTTCTTCGATTGCTACCCCATTAACAGCTTTGACTCACAAAGGATCTACTTATGCTTGGAGTGATAAGCACAAAGAAGCATTCGACTTGCTAAAGAAGAAGCTATGTGAGGCACCAATTCTTTCTCTACCCGATGGAGTTGAAGACTTCACTGTCTATAGCGATGCGTCTGGTGTTGGGTTGGGTTGTGTTTTGACCCAAAGAGAAAAGGTGATAGCATATGCGTCTCGATAGCTGAAAGAGCATGAAAAAAACTACCCCACTCATGATTTGGAGTTGGCAGCGGTAGTATTTGCTCTAAAGATATGGAGGCATTACCTCTATGGCACGAAGTGCAAACTTTTCACTGATCATAAGAGTCTCCAATATCTCTTTAATCAGAAAGAATTGAATATGAGGCAATGACGTTGGCTGGAGTTACTCAAGGACTACGACTGTGAGATACTTTACCATCCCGGTAAAGCAAATGTTGTCGCTGATGCTCTCAGTCGGAAAGTCAATCTTGAAAGGAAAAGGCCAAGAGCGTTGAGAATAGAAGTTGTCTTGACAATTGTGGAAAGTATAAAGAAAGCTCAAGAGGAAGCTTCTGAAAAGAATGACCGGAAAGAGGAACGTTTGGGCAAAACGTTGGTGTTTGGAACAAACGGTCATGGACTGAAGGTATTCCAAGATCGTATTTGGGTACCTAAGTCAGGAGGAATAAGAGATCTTCTCATGGAAGAAGCTCACAAAACCATGTACTCAATTCATCCCGGTAGCACTAAAATGTATAGGGACCTAAAACCCTATTACTGGTGGCCGACGATGAAGCTTGATATTGCAAAATACGTGGCAGAGTGTGTGACATGTGCTAGAGTCAAGGCACAACATCAAAAACCATACGGGTGTTTAGAACTTTTACTTGTGCCGATGGGTAAGTGGGAAGACATTGCCATGGATTTTGTCACTAAACTGCCCAGAACAAAGAACGGTCACGACATGATTTGGGTGGTCGTAGATCGCTTCACTAAGAGTGCGCATTTCATAGCAGCCAATGAGAAATGGTCTATGGATAAACTTGCGAATTCTTACGTGAAGGAAATTGTGAGGCTTCACGGTGTTCCGTTAACGATTGTGTCAGATCGTGACAGCCGTTTCACCTCGCGATTTTGGAGAAGTCTACAAGAGGAATTGGGTACCAAGTTGTGTTTGAGTACAGCTTACCATCCACAGACTGATGGTCAGAGCAAGCAAACGATACAAACACTTGAAGATATGCTGAGAGCATGTACCCTGGAATTCCAAGGTAATTGGGATGAACATTTACCTTTGGTAGAATTCTCCTACAATAATAGTTTCCACTCGAGCATAAAGATGGCACCTTATCAAGCTATGTACGGACAAAAATTTTATACGCCGTCTTGTTGGCTTGAGGCTGGGGAAAAGCATTTTATGGGACCTGAGATAGTCCATCAAACTGCTGAAAAGTTGAAAGTGATTAGGGAGATAATGTTAGCAGCTCAAGATCGTCAAAAGAGTTACGCTGACAACAAGCGAAGACCGATGACTTTTGAAGTTGGAGATTCGGTTTTGCTTAAAGTCTCGTCGTGGAAGGGACTTATAAGATTTGGTAAAAGGGGAAAGTTAAGTCCAAGGTTTATTGGACCGTTCAAAGTTCTTCACAGGATTGGGAACCAAGCTTACAAGCTCGAATTACCCGAAGAACTGAATGGAATTCATAACACTTTCCATGTGTGTTATTTGAGGAAGTTCACGGGAGAAGTTCCCGACATGATTCCAATATCGGAATTAAGAATTGATGAAAACAAGAGGTTAATTGAAGAACTTGAGGCAATCGTTGACCGAAAGACTAAGAAGTTGCAACACAAGATGGTCGAATTAGTGCTTGTCCGATGGAAACATGCGAATGGGCCAAATCTCACCTGGGAGACGGAGAGTGACATGATGAGTCGCTATCCGCATTTGTTTGTTGATGTGTGATTCCGGGGACGGAATCATCCTAAGGTGGAGAGAATTGTAACGCCTGTGTTTCTGGGTTAGGCATTAATGTTGTTGTAATAGTCTAGGTTAACCTTTGTAACTCATTTTGAAATAATAAGAATGTATTATTTGAGTATTATGTGTTTTATGCTTAATTGTGTGGCTTAATTGAATTACGAATTAAAATAAGCGTAAAATAAAATGTTAGATAAAACCGATATTGATACATGAAGGCGTAGTGGTCGTTACAAGGTTTCCGAATATATAAAGAATGCCAAAATCCGAGTTATAACGAAGAAGTTATGACCTGTCAAAGTTTCACGACAGAACCGGCACGACGCTGAATGACGTAAAATATGAATTTAAGATAGAGCGATATCTAGCCTTAGTGATCTAAACGAAAGTTGTAGAGCATAATTTCACCTACGCGTGGATATAAAGAATGTCGAAAACGGAGCTCGTATGCAAAATATATGAATTTTTGAAGTTTTTAAATAAAAATAAATAAATAATCTGAAGCTTATCCGGAGGGAACGCCCCGCGTTCGCAATACCCGGCCTCGGATTGGTCACGTCACCCTCTAGTCGCATAGCCATCACTTCCGAAGATCGTAAGCCATGATGCATCGGAACGCGCTGCGTTCCTAGAGGGAACGCGCTGCGTTCGGAGGGTCAGCCTCCCCCTATAAATAGAATGCAAGGTCTTCGGGATTTGTTGCTCATTTCTTCTCTCTCACTCCTTATTGCCTCGTTATACGTGCAAATTATACCCCCGAAGCCCCGGTGTCATCCCGAGACCCGAAGCGAGTCCCGAAGCCCCTAAGATCCCGATAAGTAAAGTTTCCGAGCCGAAACTCTACCCGCGAGAAACCCGGTTTTTGTGAAGATCTCCCGGTTTCACCGAAGAAATACTACTCGTAGAGCCGTAGTGTTGCCCGATCATCTTCTGATCAAGTGAGTGTATATTCCTTTTCTTCTAACACATAGATACGAAGTATTCTCTACAAAATACGTGTTATGTGTTTGTATATTATTTGCTTATTTGAAATAATTGTTGAATGAATGATTTGTACAGGTTTTAAGCTGTATATAAATGTATATATTTTATCTACTAATATGTTGGGTAGAACATGGGTAGACAGTTGTTGTGTGATGAAATAAAATGATGAGAGGCCTCGATGTTGTTGTTGATCTAGTCATCTAGCGGAGTATGGATGACGACCAGAGACTCTTTCTAGACTGTCCAGTGGAACGCTGGCAGGTTCATAACCTGTAGGTGTTGTGAACGATGTGTTCACCGGTGTACTCTATCACCCTCATGGTTGCCTTTAGGACATCTATTGTTGAGGAAACCCCTTTGCAGTAATGTCCATCCCGATGAAAAATCCTAGATTAGGTCCCTTGTGATAGTTGTTGTTTTAGGGACGTAAAGTGAGGATAACGGGAATGGGTAATCGGGTTATTGTTGGTTGGTGAAATTAAATATAACTATTTATTGTGGGTTGAAAACCCTATATGCTCACCAGGCTCCCAAGCCTGACCCACTCAGTTTCTTTGTATTACAGGTAGTGGCACGAGAGCATAAGTTGGAGAACTTGTGAAGATGTTTTTGTTTATAGACCAGTAGTTGTATATGACTGTGTAAGGTCTATGTTTTATTGTTTATGCTTTTGTGTCTGTATCAGAACATGACATCCCGAGTTTTGATTATATATGAAAATACATTTCTCTAAGAAATGCTTTGATAAACCTTATTTTATCATATTGTGTTTTGGGAACAAATTCCGCAACTCTTTTTAATCAAAGAATTACTCTGAAATTATTTTAAAAGCATAAATTAAATCGGTATTTTCTGGCCGTGATTTTGGGGATGTCACATAGTGGTGTTTTGGGTCATTTAAACTCTTGTGATATTTCTGATTGTAGTGGTTGCAAACTAGCAAAATTCTCTGCTTTACCCTTCAATAAAAGTATTTCTTGTTCTACTGCTCCTTTTGACATTATTCATTCTGATGTGCGGGGTCCTGCACCAGTATCCACAAAGGGTGGATCAACCTCTTATGTATCTTTTATAGATGATTATACTAGATATACATGGGTTTATCTTATGAAACGCAAATCTGATTTCTTTGATATTTACAACAATTTTAGAGCTCTTGTTAAAACTCAACATTCGGCTGTGATTAAGTGTTTCAGGTGTGATTTAGGGGGTGAATATACCTCTAATGATTTCACTCGGTTACTTGCTTCTGATGGTACCATACACCAGTCTTCGTGTACTGACACACCTCAGCAAAACGGTGTGGCAGAACGAAAACATCGTCATATTGTTGATACTGCCCGCTCATTGATTGTGTCTGCGCAGGTCCCTAGTGCCTTTTGTCGAGAAGCAGTCCCAACTGTTGTGTATGTGATTAATCGTATCCCTACTTCATTGAATTCAGGAATATCTCCTTTTCAGAAGTTATATGGTGATCTACCAGACTACTCTTCCTTACGAGTGTTTGGATGTACTTGTTTTGTTCTTCGTCCTCATGTTGAAAGGAACAAGCTAAGACCGAAATCTGCTATTTATGTATTTTTGGGGTATGGTATTGGTCAGAAAGGATATCATTGCTATAATCCTGTGAGTCAAAAGTTATATGTTTCCCGGCACGTTACTTTTTTGGAACATATTCCTTTCTACTCGATTCCTGCTACAGCCCACAATGTAACGAAGTCCGATCTTCTGCGTATTGATCCTTTTAATGAAGATATAGAGGCTCGAGATTCATCAATGCCACATGATCCCTCAACTCATGACACACCCACTTCTTCAGAGGGTGCCTGTACTCCACCTGTTCCTGAGCCTGGTCCTCCGATTATTGAGGTTGAGGATCCACCTCCACCACCACCCCTCAGGAGATCCTCTCGTCCTATCAAGTCCACCAAGCTACCAAATTTTGTAACGCCCCGATTCTCGAATACCAATATATGGTTACGAATTCTCATAAATTCAAAATCTACTCGACGAGTTGGTTGCCTGACTCGTTGAGTAGCAGCGGGTTGGACCACGTGTTAAGTGACCAACTCGCCGAGTCGGAAGAGTGACTCGACGAGTTGGAGCTGGATGGTAAAACCCTAATTTCCGGGTTTGACACCCTATTTAAAGAATCATAAGCCACCTTCAGCCGCTTTACAGTCCCTTGAGAGCTTAGCAAACCCTAATACGTGTGTGTGCCCCATTGTGTGTTTTAAGCTTTGGAAGAGGATTCTTGGTGAGAAGAGCTTAGGGGGAAACAAGTGGATTAAAGCAAGGAATTCGTGGGGATCAAGATCTACTTCAGTTGGCATCTTTTGGGAAGGTATTAAGCTGTTATCCCAACTCCATTTCATTCTAGATCTCTTTGGATGAAGTGTAGGGCTTCTTGGCTTGGTTATGAAGCTATTCTTGGGTATGAGCTCAGATCTGAAGTTGTAACTTCAGATCTGAACTCTCTTTGAATTGTAAGTCCATAAAGCTATCAGCTTTGGCAAGTATGAACCCCTCCTTAAGTGTAAGCCCATTTCAAGCTTGGATTTGGCATTATGAGTCCTTAGATCCTTGCATGCACGTAAAGTTTGCAACTTTACGTGATAAGCATGCCTTGGGAAGTTGGATCTGCAGTATGGAGTCTTAGCATGACTTAAAAAGGCATCTGTATGGATGAAAGATTGAAAGGACTCGGCGAGTCGCATAGTCGACTCGGCGAGTCATATGAAGATGGGCATGAACCCGACGAGTTGGATGAACAACTCGGCGAGTCGGTTAAGGTTTCCCAGATTGTTAGATGCGTGTGAACTTGTCGAGTTGCAAGAAGGAAAACTCGACGAGTGGCCTTAGAGTTTCGATCGCGAACCTTAGGAACTCGACGAGTCACTCTGGTGACTCGGCGAGTGGGCGAGTGTCTCAAGGAACTCGACGAGTAGCTGAGGATACTCGACGAGTTAGGGTCAACATAGACTATTGACCTTGACTGTTGACTTTAACTTTGACCAGGGGTTGACTAGTCGGCTTATGGGGTACCTTGGAAGGTTGAGAACTTACGAGTATGGTTGTATTATGATAATAGGTGGTGGAGTTTGTGGCAGTGATCCGAGAGTTGGAGTTTATCCACCCAGTCGACATTTGCAAGGTGAGTTATCCTCACTCTATCAACAGGGTCTAAGGCACCAAGGCCGACCCTTTTTCGGATTGTGTACTTGTACTTGTTTGATGTGCTTATTGATCTGTTAGATCGGCGTCCTGGTAATTAAGACGATATTATGTTAGTGACAGGTTTAGGTCGGTATCCTGGTATATAGGATGATGCTATGTCAGTGACCTGGTTTAGGTCGGTATCCTGGTATATAGGATGATACTATGTCAGTGACCTGGTTTAGGTCGGTATCCTGGTATATAGGATGATGCTATGTTAGTGACCGGTTAGGTCGGTATCCTGGTTAGGATGTTGCTATACTATATGATCTGCAAGATCGGTTTGTTTGTCTATGGACTGTTATGGGATTATATGTTATATGTGCACATGGTTATTTGCTTGATGTTGGGTTGAGGCGGTCCTGCTTTGTGCTGAAGGCCAACATACCCTACGAGCGGTCCGAATAGACTGTAGGCCCGTATGGTGGTCCAGTCATACCGAAGGCGCGGGATAGATCCAGATAGACTGAAGGCCCGGTGCGGGCGGTCCAGTCATACTGTAGACTCAGAGAGTGGACCAGGTGGACTGAAGGCCCGGTGCGGGCGGACCAGTCACACTGTAGACTCGAGATGCATGGATGTTCCGTATTGGTTGATATGATATGTTTATGGTTATATGAGGTTGGTATTTTGGGGGTAACTCACTAAGCTTTCGGGCTTACAGTTTCAGTTTATTGTTTCAGGTGCAGCGGATGGCTGCGGGTAGGCGAAGGCGTGACCGTACACTTCCTCAATTAACGATTATGATTTCTGGGAACTCTGATGTATAAACTAGTTTGAAAACAAATTGTAATAATTGAATGGTTTCAAGTGAATTAAAAAGTTTTAAATTGGCTCGAATTTTATGGTTGTTACAGATTTTACTTACTCTACATATTCAGGACCGTTTGCTTCATTTATAACAAGCATCCATCACCTGTCTGAACCTGAATCATATAGAGAAGCTGTTTCAGATCCTCTTTGGCAGAATGCTATGGGTGAAGAACTCACTACTCTTCATCAGACTCATACATGGGATTTGGTTTCTCTTCCTCCTGGGAAACATACGATAGGTTGTCGTTGGGTGTACAAGATAAAAACAAAAGCTGATGGTTCTGTTGAACGATACAAGGCTAGACTTGTAGCAAAATGGTATTCCCAACAATATGGTTTTGACTACGAGGAGACATTTGCCCCTGTTGCAAAGATGACGACAGTTCGTACTATGATTGCAGTTGCATCCGTCCGACAGTGGAAGATCTTTCAGATGGATGTCAAGAATGCCTTTTTTAATGGTGACATTCATGAAGAGGTTTATATGACCCCTCCTCCAGGAATTCAGCACCGACCGGGTGAGGTTTGTCGGCTTCGCAAAGCTTTGTATGGGCTCAAGCAAGCCCCTCGTGCTTGGTTTGAGAAATTCTCCACAATGATTACCTCTCTTGGATTTGTCCAGAGTAATCACGATTCTGCTCTGTTTGTTAGATGCCCGAGTGCCGGACGGATTCTTCTGTCCTTATATGTGGATGACATGATTATTACAGGTGATAACCATGGTGGTATTGAGTCTTTGAAGCATGATCTAGCTCGTCGATTTGCTATGAAGGATTTTGGCTTGCTGCGTTATTTCTTGGGTATTGAGGTTGCTCAGTCTAAGAAAGGGTACCTTCTTTCCCAGACTAAATATATATCGGACTTGTTTACACGGCGGGACTTTCTGACAATCGGACTGTTGATACTCCTCTTGAAACCAATGCACGGTATTCTCCTACTGATGGTGTTCCTTTGTCCGATCCGAATCTTTATCGCACCGTGGTGGGAAGTTTGGTTTATCTCACAGTTACGCGTCCATATATTGCTCATGCTGTTCATGTTGTTAGTCAGTTTGTTACTGTTCCTACCTCTGTTCATTGGGGAGCTGTTCTTCGTATTCTGAGATATCTTCGTGACACTCAGTTTCAGACTCTCTTGTTTCCCTCGACGTCTTCTCTTGTGTTACGTGCCTATAGTGATGCTGATTGGGATGGTGATCGTCATGATCGTAAGTCCACCACTGGATTTTATGTATTTCTTGAAGAGTCTCTTATTTCATGGAAAAGCAAGAAATAGGATGTTGTCTCTTGATCTTCCACGAAGGCTGAATATCGTGCTATGACTGTAACTACATGTGAGATTATCTGGTTACGGTGGCTGCTTGCGGATATGGGAGTTTACATTTCTTCATCTACTCCCTTGCATTGTGATAATAAAAGTGCGATACAAATTGCGAAGAATTCAGTCTTTCATGAGCGGACGAAGCACATTGAGATTGATTGTCATTTTACCCGTCATCACCTGCAGCTTGGGACCATTTCGCTTCCATTTGTTTCATCAACCTTGCAGCTTGCGGATATTTTTACGAAGACTTTATCGGCTTCTCGGTTTCGGTTCTTATGTGACAAACTCTCAATGCTAATTGTTGCGGCATTGTGAGTTTGAGGGGAGATGTTAGTCTATATATTATTAGCCATCTTGTTTATGGGCCCTTTTGTCTTTAGCCCATTAGGGTTTCTGTCTAGCTAGTATTTATATCTGCTTTGATCTTTGTAGTCTTTATGCTTTTCTTCGAGAACCCTTGTAATTCCTCTTTATCATAATCATATGACAACATTATCATTAGTTATGTTGTAACTTGTAAGCTTGAGAGATGTGAATTTCACTCTTGTATGATATCAAGAATGTTGTGGTTAGGGGTGAGCAAAACCGAACCCGGAAACCGAAAAACCGACAAAAACGAAACCATAATAGAAACCGACGGTTTGGATTTGATTTTTTTTAAAAACCGAAATATTGGGTCGGTTTCGGTTTTATAAAATAGAAAAACCGAGAAAAACCGACCCAAAACGAATTTTCTAAAATACATATATTCTGCGATTTATATATGTATATATTTGTTTTCGTTGGCTTCTAAGCAGAAAAGCAAAGTTGGTGTAGTGGTTAAGGCGCTGCTACATTCTTCTAGGTGTCCCAAGTTCGAAACTTATTGCCTACATTTCGTTCGTTTTATTTTGGCTGTCCTTTAAAAATTGTCCCTTATCGTCCAGCTGTTCAAACTAACCTGCATATCATCTCTTATATAAAACATGTTGATTCTAACTTCATTCCCACATCGCCCCTTGTAACAAAAATCGATCATCCTTAATTCTATAAAAGGATTATTATCATCACAAAAATCGATCATCCTTAATTCTATAAAAGGATTATTATCATCACAAAAATCGATCATCCTTAATTCTATAAAAGGATTATTATCATCTTTCAAAGAATTACTTGGGATTTCTATTGGGTTTAGGTTTAAACCCGAAACCGAACCGAAAAGAACCGAGAAACCGAAATCGGCGGTTTTGGGTTGGGTTGGGGTTCTAAATATCTAAAAACCGATAAGTCGGTTTTAGGTCAAAACCGACCCATGCTCAACCCTAGTTGTGGTTGAGTGAATACAAATTTTTTTTTTTTTTTTTTCTTCTTCTTCCGACTGCTATGACGATGAAGAAGAGGACCGTATTTCATTTTTAAATTGTTTCGCCTAATTTATTGTGTTAGGACCTAGAAGAGAACAAAGATCAACAAAAGATTTTACTTTCCATTTAGAAACCCAAAGCTAACTACGATCTCATTCTATTTATTGTTTTTCAATAATTATTTAGCATTTGTCAAATACAATCTAATTTTTAGTTATGTAGAATGAGTTTAAAACTGCAATTTTTAAGGGCTTCATTTAAAATGAAGAAATACAAGAAAAAAATCAATATAACACACTACTATTAAATTTTAAAAAATCTATATATTCATTGTTCAATGTTATTTGATTTATTTATTTTAGCTTTTTTTTTTTTTTGTTAAAAATGATAATATATATTTGTTAAATGTTGTTTTATTTTGTGATTCCTAATGATAGTTAATATTTTTATCAACATTAAAACAACAATCCATAATTGAGGGATTTTAAAATTGTTATTTTTAGAACAACAGAACATAATTGTTAGTTAATTTTGTTAAGCTAGGTTATCTTACATAAAATTGTGGTTTTGCCCCCCTAGTTGTAGAGTTCATATTCTGCACCTGAAGGTTACAAGTTTAAATTTTTGTGTAAATTTATGCAGCAATGAACCCTCAAAGGAACTTGCAGTACAAATTGTCCCATCTAGTTTTTATAGTTAATACAAATGTTAATTTTTTTTAATACTAGATCATGTATTAAATAATTTTCTCCTACAAAATTAAATTTACAAACAAATTTCAAAATTACCCTTTTTCACGAAATTTGTAACTTTGCTACTGAGCATATGGTTAATCGACTTTATTGTTTGCAAAATTCATAGCAACAAGATTTAGAAATATATTAACAGGCAATGACGAGACCAATAAATAATTAGTAAGTGTAGTCATGTTCTTCCTCTAGTTTTTATAGTTGATAAAAATTTTTAAAATCCTCTCTAATAAATAAAAGTTTTTTTTTACCACTTGTCATATTCTCATTCAATTTGTCACATGTGATTTTATGATTATTTTGAATTTAATTTTTTTCCACATGTATTTTATGATTTTTCTATTTTGTTAAATTCTATATAATATTTAAATCTAATAATAAATGCATATCAATTTCATTAATGAACTTTCCTTCTAATTTCAAATTACTAAATTAAAGTTTCATTAATTTCCTTTATTTATTTATCTAAATTATTTGTTTAAATTGAAAAGAGAAAAAAAAAACACTCTAATTTTTATAATTCAATATTTTTCTTACTTTTCTTATAAATTCAAACTTCTCAAATATTTTGAATTTTATTTTATATTTAATTTTTCTTTTAAATGAACCCATGTAATACGGTCTCCCACCTAGTCTTACTCTAATAAATGAATGTTTTTTTGCCACATGTCACACTCTCATTCAATTTGCCAAATGTAATTTTATGGTTATTTTGAATTAATTTTTTTCCACATGTCATTTTATTAGTTTTTTTTATTTTATTAAATTTCAGATAATATTTTAATGCAATAATTACAATAAATGTAATAATAAATGGATATCAATTTCATTAATCAACTTACATTTTAATTTCAAAATCTCCAAATTAAAGTTCATTAGTTTAGTTTGTTTATTTATTTAAATTATTTGTTTAAATTTAAAAGATAAAAAACATTTCAATTATAATAATTCATTATTTGTCTTATTTTCTTATAAATTCAAAGTTTTTAAATATTTTGATCTTTATATTTAACTTTTTCTTTTAAATGAACCCATGTAATACATGAGTCTCACACTTAGTTTTCTTATAAATTTACAAATTGGATAAATCTTATCAATTTATGTCCGAGAGGTGTTGCTTTAATAAACATTTCACCAGTCAAAATATTATTAATTACCAATCAACTATATATAGTAGTTGTCTTATCCAACAAGTATAGCCATTTTCCTTCATTTTATTCCATACCTAACGTTATCTACTTGTTATGTTCTTATGTATAACAAATTAACAATCAATGCCCGATAAAGACAATTAGCTTCCACACATGGCAACCCCATGAGATTTTCTTCGTCCCATGATAACCCCACAACCACTATACGAGACAACAATGTACAACTTTTCCATATTTGCATTGAAACCTCACCACCTCATGTCCAGGCTTTAACATAACACAAAAAAAACACTCGCATCCTTCTAATCATAATGACTATATTTAAATGCAATACGAACATAAATATACAATATTTGCATGATAATATGTTTAATCGAACATGAACCAATTTAAAATAGCACATGAAGCTCAGGAGGTATATTCGACCTAGAAACTTTTTATATTTCTAAACACACCTCCGATAAGTTATTATTGTTTAGGTAAGGTAATGCTTAATATGCACACTAATGTGTTCCTATTTGTTTAGGTAGTTTATTTTCCTAAGCATTGTTCATTGTACCTGTAAAAGTGTAAACATTTTAAGTTACTTTTGATAAATTAAAACCAATTACGAATAATTCTTGTCATTTATAATTAATGTAACACTCATATTTTTAATATTAATCACTTGTTTTTTTATGAACTTGAATTGTCTTGTTCTTGTAATTTTAGTAAATTATTAATTATTTCAATTTTATAAGCATAAATTAACTGAAAAAAAAACAATTTGATTGAACCCGAAACCCAAATAGTTGGCTAAAAGAACTTGACACCGTCACTTAATAGAAACCAACTTTTTTATTTTGATTTCATCTTTAAGCAAAAACCAAACTATGTTCACCCCTTCTTATTTTTGTTTTATCTATGTAATTAGATACCATCGGTTGGAGAGTGAATTCTGAAAATGAGCTCTCAGATATAAATGTGGAAACGTTCCAAGATTGTTGATATCCTGTTATTTATTTCTTATGTGATAAATTGAGACAAATGCTAAATGATACCCTTTATTATTTATTTTCATTTTATTTTTCGCCTACTTTGACTTATAATATTATGTATATTATCTAACATTGAAACAAAGATAATATTTTTGTCAAATATGCCACAAGTGAATTAATTAAATCACTTTTTAAGATATGAATAATTTTAATTCAAAATTTTATATTAAGACTTGTTTTAGCCATAAATATCATTTGGTTAAGTTTGGTGATAATTGGAAACATTGAGAGCAAGTGCATGGGTAAAAATGAAAATTACTGATTTTGGGCATGAATGGGAGCTATAGGGTCCGTGTGGAATTCCTTCACAAATCCGTCTGGGTTGTTTGGTTATCTATGAAGAAATTTATTCTTATCTTAACTTGTGTTCGGCTCACTTTATTGGCCTCCAATGGCTTCGATACTCCATATATAGATGAGAATTAAACATTTTTAGCTTATAAACTATTGCGTATCCATATAGGGGTATTTTAGACCTTTTGTAACCTTTATTTGGATTCATTATGGGTGACTAAAAGACATCAAATTCTTGAAGAAGGTGTGTTGGCATTTACAATTTTTGAGGTGAGTTTACGGAGAGTACAAATCCATATACTTACTTTGTTGTGTTTTCTGGTATTGATTTTATGTATGTTAGTATGATTTTATGTCATACTACATGATCTTATTTATTATGTGGTATTTAAGGCACTTATTTGCATTCATGATACCCTTTTTAGATATATGTTATTTGTTAAAATTTATGTATAGTTTTTTAAATGGTTTTGAAACATTATATTTGTGCATACATCTTGTTTTGGGATGACTTGAGTGACCACAAGACTTTGAGATCCCTTGATTTGTTTGAATAACCAAGACATGGGTCGTGAGCAGGATTCTAGAAATTCATCACGTGCACAAGTAAGGTTTGCTACCCCTTATGTGGCTTAGTGTGATAGTTCACTTTGCCTAGTTTATTAGAAGAGACAAAAGTTGAGAATTATGCTCTGTGCTCCATACTCTTGAGTCCAGTTTTGTTAACGATCTATATTTAAGAGTTTGGACTAATAAGATGAACTTGGATTGGGATAGATGCATATACATATTTGTTATTTGTTGTTGAATTATCTCTTTAAACCTATTGAGTTCATTGTTATATTTTGGACAAAATTAAAGTTGGAGGTGATGTTAAATCCATATCATCTATGATTATCTTTGTTTGGTTTTGGACAGAAGGTGAAGGTGATGCTTTGTGTATACTATTCATGGGTCTGTAGATTTTGTTTTGGATTATGAGTTTGTTACGCATTATACTTTATATTATGGGTTAATTAACCCTTTTTGTTATGGATTATGGAATACTAATTCCCTTACTATAGATTGTAGGTTATTAACCCCCCCCACCCCTCTCTCTTTGAATTTGGTTTTTTAGGGCGTTATACATTTGGTTTGATTTATGGTTTATTTAACATTGTCTTTGGATTTGGGTTATAAGAACCCTAGACTTTGAATCTTTTAGATTTTGTGAACTATATTGGGTTGAATTGATTTTCAGATTTGATTTGAACGCAATAATTGTTATCATTACTTACTCAAATTGAATTAACCTTGGGTATTCTCTGTAGGCATTCCATTACCTAGTTTATGTATACTTGAAGACTTAAAGCTATAAGTAGAAGGTACCAAGGACATTTTAAAGGCCATGAGTTATAAGGTTGCATTTGAAATTTGTGGTGATACTGAGTTAATAGACTTCGTTCTTTTAAACAAAGCAACTTTATCTTGGATTATAGGGCTTAATTCCATATAAATAACTTTTGAAGTATTTTGAAACATTAATTGCGATAGTATATTCCGTATATTTTGAATTTAAAATATTTTTAATATAAAAGAAAAAGATTTTATAATTTTTTTAAAACTACACTAGAGAGAGGTGTTTCGTGTTTCAACATGACAATGTTTGTGTTGCTGCTTGCTTCAAAGGTGTGACAAGATATTATCGACCGAGTTCAAAAACGAAACTCACCGAATTTAGATGTAGTTTTTTTATATTATATTTTGGGGTGGTATAATTTTATATATTAAACAACTTTGTGCACATAATTATTTTCTATTTTGATTATGTTTGCACCTTCATATCAATTTTTTTATAACACACTACTAATTTGAACTCTTACTTAAAACTTTTTTAACAATATACCTAGTATGAAGATATAGTTAATCTAGATTTAATATCATTTTTTTTCAAATTTTGAATTCGTTGTCTTTTCGAATTAATGTTCACTCGGAATGATTATTTTTATAAATACTATGATATATTCCATTTTGGATTATCTTCGTGTTCTACTTTTTGTGAAGACTTTTAATTCAAATTTATGCGTAACGTTTATTAACGACAACTTCAAGATAATTGTGAGACTGATTATTGATTAATGTGTATGATTCATAAACTTTTAGAATCATATTTTAGGTATTATTTAACTCTTAATTAATTTTTTATCTAATAAAAGTTCTCATATAATATAAAACGGGTCAAATGTTCGTTTATATAACGACAGCTTATTTTTATTTTTTAATGTGTGTAACAAAGTTATTTTCAGATAAAATATACAATCATATTTGAAAAAGAAAATCAAAATATGCAACATTTTACTTTATAATATTTTAATCTGTTAAAACATATTTAAATAACTTATATCAATTACATAAATAAACATCTATGATCTATATACAACATCGTAAAACAACGATTATTAAAAACACTTTTTAGGTAAAAGTATATAAATCATAAACAAATATTTCAGCCATTTAGGAAAAGAGCACAAGAAGTAGAAAACTGAAAGTAAATGTTGTTTCTTAGAAAGATTCTACCTGTTACTGCTTTGCGTTGTGTTTGTCTCACCTGCCCAAACGAAATAATATAGATCTTCCATTTCTAGCCCCATCGATTGAATGTATATAATAATAATTATATATACTTTTTCAAGAAAAGGGCAAAAAATCTCTAATAACTACAACAATATTTTCTTTACTTGATTATCGATTTCGGATTCTTCAATATCTCTTATCATTTCTTGCATAAACCCCATCTGGGTTCCTCACAGATTTCCATTTCACAGCCTAAACAAAACGCTTAAAATACAAAACATATACATATATACATAAATACTTGAATTTCTATAGAATCACATTTTTCGTCGTCTCCACAGAAATCTTACCACCAACTGATACAACAATCTGATCGGTTTCTCTTTCACTACTTCAATCGCTTTGATTGTAGAGATAACAGATCATCACTTGTTACCCGTTGTTCCTTTCTTCTGTTCTTCTGTTGTTCCCCTAATTTCTACCAAATTTGTTTCAAAATCGAAGCTTTTCGATTTGTGGGGTGCAATCAAATCGGGTCTTGGATCATCGGGTACACCCCACCAAAGATCTTTCAAATAATCGAAGTATTTGATCTTTGTGGATTTTTTATTTTTCGAGTTTGGTGGAGGCGAGGCGGTTACAATGGCAGCTTCGAAATCTGCTGCACGAATGGATTACTGGAGGGAGTATTTTAAGAGCTCAAATGGCGATATATTTGAAACCATCGAGAAAGCAATCATCGTTGCTGCTTCGGATTACTCAAACGAGTTTCGGATTAGGAGAGATGGCATTGCTGAAACTTTGTTCTCTTGTAAATTGATTAAGTGTTCTGGATGTGATAAGGTGGAATTAGGTTTGCCTGGAGACCAAGAACAGCAAGACCTTAATGTGGGTAACCATCAAATTAACAATTACGATTATGGAGTCGCCGAAGCTTTGACCGATGAAATCGAAGAGGAATCCTTGATTTTTGGTGAGGTTATGAGGATTAAAGAGATTGTCGACAACAATCAAGATGAGGTACTTCACATTCGTTGATTTTAATTCTAACTTGTTTTTGAACAAATCGAGTTCTTGGATTTGTGCTTTATGTTCATTGTCTATCATTTTTCTTTGCTAGTCTGAATCGGTGTTGTACAACTCATTGAGAAAGCTTCAGCTGATGAATCTATCGGTGGAAACTCTCAAGGTTCGGATACAACATCTATCAAAGACTTGTTCTTCCTTGTTCTTATAATTTATGAATTTATAAATACATAGTTCTATCTTCTTTAATATATTCAAGACTTCAATTGATTGATTTATGGATGCCACTGAACTTCAGGCAACTGAGATTGGAAAATCTGTCAATGTTGTTCGAAAGCATGCATCAAAGGATGTTCGTGATATTGCAAAGACACTCATAGAGTATGAATCTCTCTTACTTTACTCGAGACTTATTAAATTTAAGTAAAATAACGGTTAGTCGTGAATAATCAATGTGACTTGATTCGAGCATAAGATTGATTCATCCTCTTGAAATGGAATACTAATTTGTCCACATGATTATATGCTCGTTTCATTTCTAGCAACCCCGTGTGTTGTTCTTGTTCATAGATGTACTTTCATTCGTTTGAAACGAAAAGTCGATTTTACCCTTGGAGTTACACGTGCATGACAAAATGGTTTTTAAAATGCAGAGAGTGGAAGGTTATGGTGGACGAATGGGTGGTTGCTATCGAAAAACCGACAGGTATTTGATTCAGGAAACAAAATCTTGATTTAATGTTGAGTATTTGCATCAGTAATTTGATTAATTGTTTTGTTACAATGAATAGTGGTTTCTGAAGCTACACCCGAGTCTTTGAATCCTTCTGTTCTTGATGAAGAAGTAGAAGGAGAAGAAGAAGAAGGCCTCCCATCTCCTCCTCTTGATGATCTTGCATTCTTTTACCCTCACTCGTCATTAGAGCTATCCGAGGTATGCATTAAATTCAAATTTCCCATATTTTCTAAAAGAACGATATTTTTTTAATGCTTTTGCAGTCGTATTCTGACTTTTATTGTTTTTTGGCCGTGTGTGCGCGAAGTTCTTTGATGGCATGGACGATTATGGAAGTGAGTTGACTTTATCAAAACTTTAATTTTATTTTATTTTTCAATTTGGTCAGTTAGGCGTCATCCATGTTACACAGGAGAGGACATGACAGAACATAACAAGTTGTACTGATTATCAAAAATAGTCCTAGAAAGCTTGTCCTGTCAGTCTGTCTGTCTGTCTTACTCATCATCTTCCATTGTTACAGATCTTGGAAACAGTACGGGATACAACAAGAACCGTAACGATATTAGAACCGAGAAACAAAATGTACCAAAATCAAAACACCAAAAACCATCAAACGTCCCAATTACAGTTCGTAAGAACGAGTTCAAATCTGAAGATTTAACAAAGATGAAGAAGAAACAACCAACTGTTGTGAAACCGGTCAAACCTTCAGTTCCAGAGTCCGCTCCAGGAACACGGGTCAAACCAAACCCGGAAAGGAAGATGCAAACCGTTCCAAAGAGACCTCAACAAAGCGTGAGTCATTGATTAATGCAATAAAATTCTCTGTGGGACCATATCTAGAAAAAGTGATATAATACAGGGGCCAAAACTGTAACTTACTCGCTGTTTTTGTAATTTGATGAACAGAACCAAAGGGTATCTGGCGAGGCAACCACTCAAGATAAATTTGAAACGGCAAAGAGAAAGCTCCAGGAACGGTATCAACAAGCGGAAAATGGTTTGTGTTCTTTCTTTGATTAGGTCCCATTTTTTAAGAACAAGTTGTACTGTGTTTGGTGTGCATTAGACAAAAATTGCAACTTTTTTCTTCCACCTAAAAAAGTGTTGACTCACTCTCTATCTCTCGTCATGTAAAAGGACATAAATGCCCTTCTCATTGATGAGCTTTTTTGTTTTGAACAGCGAAAAGGCAGCGAACGATACAAGTGATGGAGTTGCGGGACCTACCGAAGCCAAAGAACGGTTTTCCAGTAAGAAATCAGCAGAATGTTAGGCCCGGAAGCAACCACAACAGACATCGGTGATGAAATGAAGAGTGGTAGAAAGTGTTTTTTGATTTTATAGCTTAAAGTTTTAAACAAAACAAAAGATAGATTCTTCGAGTTCAAACACAATAAAAATGCATTTTATGAGTCGATCGATTGAACAGCCACAGCCGTAGGATCTGAATCTTTTCAACAATGGTTTATAGGTTTGAGATCTGTTTTAAAATAGATTATCGGTTTATGTTCAAGGTTTTTCCAAAAATCCTTCTGTTAACTTAAATTTTCAAAATTAGAAGGTTGAAATACATTGTTTTGAGTTTATATATATATATATATATATATATATATATATATATATATATATATATATATTTTCAACTTAAAAGAAAGAGAAATTAAATGGGTTGGAGGATTTGTAGGAGAAAAAATAATAGGATAGGAGGATATTTAATTTCTCTAATACAAATTGGAGTATGTATCTAGTTTTAGACCAAGTCAATACCAAATTGCATTTTCTTAGAAGTAGAGGCGGTGTTAAACAATAATACTTTTTTTTTTTGTTAAATAGAATTCCTACCAAATTAACAGAATTGACTATTGAGACAAAACTCTTGGTCAAGTTGTTTGACTGTGTGTAGCGTGTGGACCACCACTCCAGAAAGAAAACCCCACGTGCTTTTTGTGACTACATACATTCTCTATTTTTCTATGTTTATCTTCTTATGGTCCCTCTATGTTTATGTTTATCTTCTTATGGTCCAATCAACACTCATGACTGAGGACTTAATTAATAGATGGCCTATCCACTCAAAAAAATTAAAATAAATATATATATTTTTTTCAAAATTACAAAATGCCTTTAATTTGGCACAATGATTCTCTCAATGATATCTATTATAAAAAAAAAAATTCATTTGCTATTTATTCTACGAAACGTCTATATTTTCTTACTATGACCACTTGATTCCCGGCATGAAATCCCTTTAATTTGTCCGACTTATGGGTCTTTTCAAGAATAAAATGAAACCAAGTGATATACTAGTATACAGCAAAAAAGACGAAAGGGGGAATATCAAATTCACTTCATAACTATTAAGAATTTAAATTTAGGAAAAAAAACATAACATTTCATAAAATTATTTGTGAAACATAATTAAAAAAAAAAAGCACTAACATAATTCCAAAAAACAGTCAAGATTCACCTGGAACGCAAAAAAAATACAACATAATGCCCCTTCATTCGGCATGGACTACATGTTTTCCGTATTTTATCATCTCCAATAAATGAAATACGATCATGGTTGGGTGGCCGACCAGCTTAATGTTTGTACATCACTGGTGGCTAAATGTGTTGGCTTTCGATTTTTTCATAACAATTATGAGTACAATAGGTGAAGTAAAACTGACTGAAATTGAATAGCTTTCCAACCAAATCAACCATTGAATCATATAAGATGACTAATCAATAATAGGGTTTGCAATCGAATTACTTGTAGTTATGGTGATATGCAATCAACCATTGAATCACATAAGGGGATACAATCCATGACAAATGCAAAGTAACCACATGGACAAAAAAAAGGTTAACACTGAAATTGGCCAATAATCTGTATCATTGTCCCCACCGACTTGTTAGCAGATACACCGTACAATAAATTACCAACTTAACACAACTTTAAATTTTTGTTATGAATTTGCTCTAAATTTTTGTACAATTTGCCCCAACTTTTTACAAAATTGTTTGTAAATGTTTTTTAATTAAAATTTAGTTCTTTTTACAATTTTTTTTTTACAAAAGTACTTTTTTTTGCAATTTTTTCCACACTTAGTTTCTTTCTTTCTTTCTTTTTTTTCATTTTTTAGAACAAATATTAAAAAAAAAGGTTTTTACAAGTTTATATTTATGAAAAGGGAAATCTCCAGAAAAGTCCTAATATTTTACCCTAATTTACGAAAAAATCTCAAACTAAAATTTGTTTACGAAAAAATATGAATTACCGGTAAAAACGACGATTTGATCAATTTTCCCAGTTTACCGGTTTCATCACTTACCTGGTTCCATTAAAGTCTCATTATTTTACCTTAATTTACGAATAAGTCCTCAATTAAAATTTAGCGATGACTTGGCCATTTTCTCCCAGTAACATACATTTTACAAATTTCATTGTTGACCTGGACGCCTAGTTTTTAAATGAGCTGATGAGATGAATATGTTGGGTTATATAATGTTATGTTTACCATAAAACATCATATCCTGATGTATTGTATATTTTTTGGAATATAAAATGCATCCAACGAAAACTGCAATAATTAAATAAACTAGTAAAAACTTAGTCATTTTTTAAGTTTATAAGAAATTTTAAATTATCTATCTAATCTTATGTAACCCGGTATATCCATCTCATCAGACATCAACTCATTTCCTAACTTCTTTTTCCCATTTTACCGGTTTCATTGCTGACCTGGATACATAGTCATAAATGAGTTGATAAGATGAATATCAAATTTTACGATAAACGTAGCATTATATAACTCATCATATCTATCTTATCAGCTCGTTTAATGACTAGACGTTCAGGTCAGCAATGAAACCGGTAAAATGTATGTTACATGTTGAAAATTGTCAAATTATCACTAAATTTAATTTGGAACTTATTCATAAATTATGGTAAAATAATGAGACTTTAATAAAACCATATAAGTAATGAAACCGGTAAAAATGGGTCAAATCATTATTTTTACCGGTAATTGATTCTTTTTCGTAAACACATTTTAGTTTATGATTTTTTTCATAAATTAGGGTAAAATATTAAGACTTTTTTGGAGATTTCCCTTTATGAAAATAAAAATATAAAAAGTTAGAAAATAAATATGTATAAACGAATTTGTGAAAAAACACCAAGTTGTAATATTAGACAAAAAAAAAATCTTTAAAATACATGCATAAAAATGAATATGTGCGAGGATATTGAAAAAATTGTAAAAAAATAATGTTTGGGCCAAATTCAAAATAAAAATTTTAATTTGGATAATTACTGTGAAAAAAATTCATAACTTGTTGTCTTGTTGTACCTATAGCAAGTCATAAGGACGGATTAAAGACAATTTTCATTGTTGGTTACATTTTAATTTAATAAAGTGTATAAATTGGTGTTTTAGAAATGTTAGGAAGTAAAGCGGATAAAACAGGAAACCAAAAGCACACAAGACATAGTATTCACGTAATTCGGTCAAGGTAACTCATGTCTACGAGCAGCAGGGGAGTATTCTTTATTTATGAGCTCTCAAACAGAGGTTATAAATACAATTCAAAAAAGCTTCACCTACTCACTATAATTCAAGACACAAACAAATGACTAGCATACACCCCTATTTATAAACTAAAGACCAAACCTAAAACCCTAATGGGCCAAGCCCATTAATCCATAGGCCAATGAAAGGTGTCAAACAATCACATTCTGCTATGTAGTCGCTTCTGAAACCCTTATCCTTCAGCTACTTTGCCTGAGCATCGGCAATACACATGATGGAGCATCATGAACCAAGATGTCTCATTAGGAATGCTAATGACGCATCATATGATGGAGCATCGTCCATCATGATGGCACACTCTCCATCAAAATGGTGCATCATGCCATTTGGGTCATCCACCTTGAGCATCCGAGCATCCTCGAATAATCTTAAACATCCTAGTGTACCTTGTATCATAAGTGGTTCATCAAGGGATACCATGGCTCATCAGGAATGTATGTGGCGCACCCTTACACCAAGATGGCGAATCAAGCTTGAGGATGATGTATCTTGTGCAAGAGGTGGTGCACCCTCTTCAAGAGTGGCACATCAGGTTTCCAAGGTGGCGCATCCTCATCATGGATGGCACACTTTCTTCCCAATTGACGCATCCACTCTCTAGATGGTACATCTTCATCATGGAGCATCATCAGATATCCTTTTCCCTTCTCATGTGTTCCATTCATTTCTTAGGTGTTTCGTTCCTTTCTTAGATGCTCCATTCCTTTCTCACATGCTCCATTCCCTTCTTAGATGCTCCATTGAACTCCAAGTGCTCCACTGAACTCAAATGCTTCATGAGAATCATTCAAATGCTCAAGTCATATTTAACAATAAATAACTGAAGTTGTTCGTTGGCTAAATTCATTCTTAACCCGACAAGAAATGCGAAAACTGAAGGATAACTCAATTCGTAGTTTTTGGTTAACTACATGGAGGATTTATGTAGTTCATGTTTAGTTAAAATTTTAAAAAGATAAGTCATCCCTACAAAAAAGAAACAACGGTGCCCTAATTAAGTGAAACAAATCGGATTATAACCTTATGTGTAATTGAAATGACAATTTTTGGAGAGATTTAAGTTAAAAAGATCATACCAAATATATGTTACAAACAAAACCATACTAAAATAAAAGTAAATGAACATAACTTAGTAAACATAGTCAACATAATCTTTAAGAAGGACAATAAGATCTACCCCATGAATATTTATTTAGACCAAATACCAAGTCAATCAACTATATGATTATCATATTATTTCTACACATAATAATTATTGCAATATATATTATTGGATACGTAAAGTATTTAAACAAAGATGGATAATATTCTGTTGGCATTTATGTAAATGGTATTTAGAAATGCGAAAGTCAAATAATAAGTCATTATTGATAACTAGAAAGTTGGCCTTTCAATAATCTGGAAAGGTAATGAGCCATGTCTTGTTTTTATTTTTAATTATTATTATTATTATTATTTAACATCATACTCCTTGTTTGCAACTTGCAAGCACCATGCATTCTTCTTCAGTGCATGTGCCTCATCGTTTATCATTTCTCTCATCCTTTTCTCAATTAATATTATACATTCATGTATGTTTGTTGTAATATAATATTTGGATCAACGCCTCAAAAGGGATGAAAAGTATTGGTTTTGAAGTATATATAATATCAATACTCAAAACAAACAACATTAATAAAATCTTGTAAATATGGCATAACTCTATTTTGAAACAAAGAAAACAAAACAAGATAAGACTATCTAATCCATTGTTTGAAGAGGAGGTGGTGTAATTTCTACTATATTTGCATGAGGATCGATGTTGAGAGATCTTTCACGGATTTCCCTATACTCTTGACACACCGCACATAAGTGACAGCAAAGATGTGTTACAAAGTCCCCACATGGAGCTTCCTGAATTTTCGAAAACAAAAACCCGAGTCATTGTCATGAGAAACCACTTGGAAATTGTTTTAGGGAAAAAAAAAAACACAACATACTTTTAACATTTACCATTTACCCCCTGAACTATTATTTTTTGATGATTAATAAATCAAAAACTAAATCGATAAATTGGTGCCAAAAATAATTTGAAATAAGAATGTTGTAATAATTTTTTTTTTGAAAAGTACATTGCTATTTCTGTAATAAGAGAAAGTGTGAAAAAAATATATATATTTCTGTATTGCATACCTGCAGATTAAACTTTGCACGTAGTGCTTTGCGGTATCCACAGGCATAGCATGAAGTAAAGCATCCAGGAAAGGCTAGAATCAAGCCTCCAGTTATGAAGCAGCAAAAGGTATTGATGACGCCACACATGATGAAATGTGTTGTACATGGTCCCATGAAACTGTTGGATTCTAGAAACTCTGCATTCTTTCCAAAAAGAAAGCAAGGGCATACACTACCAACAATGCCTATCCCACAAAACAAATCAAACCAATAACCAAGGGCAAAACGGTCAATCACTCTCATTCAAACCAATATGAACATTGTAGACTTTTCAAAGTAGAATGTTGTAATAGGAAGAAATGAAAGTAGGTTGCTATTTCTGGCATAATATAGTTATCAACTTGTAAAAATAGAATGCAAATAGGGAAGAAGTTAGCTTACAGCTCTGAAGATCATCAAAACAAGCACATATTCCAGAGGACCACTCAAGTGGGACATCATTCTTTTTGGGAGATGGAGGTTGATCATTGGTTGAAAGTATACTTGTCTCTAGATCTGATGGTTCATGATCAGACTGGCCCAGGGGAATATAACGGGGTGGTATGTACCCAATCTGCTCCTTCATTTTCTTATTCACTTTTCTTCAGTTAAGAAGCAAGCATTTCATAACAAAAACCCTACAATGTCATAACAGATAGTTAAAGCTAAGCTAAGCATACACACAGCACTATAATAAGAAAAGAATTATGACACTGATCAGTGATGGATCCAGGATTTTCAACCAGAGTATGCCAGACACTTCAACTCCATCAAAACTGATAGTTACAACTCAATGTAGCAAAGGCTCATCCTAAAGACTATCTCTTGTAGCAATTTCATTCAATATCATATAATCACATTCAAAATGCACATCCAAACAACCCTTAAAGGTTAGGTATCAGATAAATAGATAATCAATTTGGTTTCATATACGGGAGATTAAAAGAACAGGGGCTGTTTTCTTGATTAGATGATTCTTCATCTTCTAAACAACACTTAAGGTATTAGAAATTATCGAATTTGTTATCAGAATAACCGAAAGCTCCATCAAAGATCATAGCAAATTCATGCAACAAACACATATTCATATGGTCTATCTTGACCCGAAGAAGCAGAATATGCCCGATTAGTGTAGGGTTAGAGCAGAAGGCTCCATGAGTCGAACTATTTGCCATCAGGATACAATTTAATAGGGTTTATTCGATCAAACACTACTATGTACATTTTCCTTTTTCATCTAATGAAAAAATCAAGTTTTATGAGGAATCGGTAACGTAAAAACTTGCCTGAAATGATGAGCTCCTGCGTTAGTTTTGATTGTTGTTAAAAGCCATCGACCTCACAAGCAGTCGGGACTCGGCAGTCGGTAGTGTGAGAGCTCAGAATAACATTACCGGAGGGACACGGAATACGGAATATTTGGGGAATTTTGTGATTTTGTTCAGGTCTTTAAAATTGGACTGGACTTTGAAATTTTGGCCCACAATGGAATGCTTGTCTCGACTATCAATTTTTGTCTTTAGAAAATAGCAATCGGTTATTGAAGCCTTGAAGGTATTATAAATAAGTTTATACATAAATTATGTACATATAAAATAAAAAAGGACTAAATATGAATAAAAGTAACTTTTGTTACCTCATAATTTATTGTCCCTTCTTAATATTTTATTTTAACTTTAATAAAAAAATCTATTAATTTGTAAAATATTTATTTTTATACAATTTTATTTTGTAAATCTATCTTTAATAAAAAAATAATTAAACATTAAATTGTCGTAATTAGAATAAATGAAAATTATTTTAATGGTCATTCAAACATTATCTTCATTTGGAAGTTCAATTTTATTTTTTTTTCAAATTTTAACAAGAATGTCAAGTGGATATAAATTCACATTTAATTGCTTAATTGTTTTTAATCGATATAAGACGATGATTAAAAAAGGACTTATGAAATACTTTTTTACAAATATTTATAACACGCAAAAAATAAATGTTTATAAATTGATTATCAAAATAATTTTCCTTATTTTTTGTTATAACATTTATAAATATTTATTTTTATAATTCTTTTTTAGTATAACTCAAAAATCTATGCAAGTGTTTAATGTACATACCCACTTGACATTTTTGTCTTGAATGATGGAAAAAATTGAAGATCCAAATGAAGTGAAGTTATAAATTTTTTTAATAAAATTAAAATGAAGGATTAAAATTGGATAATGAATTATGAGGTAATAAAATTTTACTTTTGTTCATATATAGTTTATGGTACTCAAAAAACACATATGACATGCAATAACCAGTTCAAAAAAAATAAGTTAGCATATAAAAAAAATAACTAAATATGAATAAAACCAAAAATTAATTATCCTTGCAAGTTATTTTCCCTTTAAAATTTTATTACCACACTAATGTTATTTCCTCTTAAACCAATCAACTTTCATCAATAAAAAAGCTTTTTAAGACTATTTTTTATAATCACAACGAAAAAAAAAACATTTATATTTTTTGCGCACACAAAAAATAAAGTCCCTCGTTCCATCTTTTTAGTTGGACAAAAATAACACCTTTTACAACCATGATTTTTTTTAGTTGATCAATGAACTATAAAGAAGCAGCAACTTTTCCAAAACTTGAGCAAGAAAAACTATAAAATGTTGACCGCCGGTTTTCTCTAGTCGACGGCAATCTTACATAGATGATTTTATTTAAGCATTGTAAAGCTCAAGGACCAAAATTCTACAACATAAGAGAAGAGAAGATGTAATGTAAAATAAAAAGGGTAGAAATTTTAAGAAAAGTAATACAAGCAACCAAGAAGCAGCTTATAAGCCAAGCCATAGTATAGTTGACTTGTGACATTTACTTGCAGTTACATCTCATCTCACCTGACCTAGAGTTGAGTTTTAACAACAGCATTTAACTGAACTGAACAGAACATTCATGTCTAAGATTCCTATTAATATACAAAACCGGTTCACTGGCGGGGCACAGGCGGTGGCGGTGCCGGCTGATGCCCTTGCCCGTAAAATCCAATACCTGGCGGCCGGTAGTATCCACCACCATTCGTTGGTGGTGGCTGAGATGGGTTCTGCTGCTGCTGCTGTTGTTGTTGCTGGTGGTGGCCAGGCCTCATCAACCCCATTGCAATATGTGACGGCAAAGGGGGTGGCGGTGGCAGGCTGCTGGAACCATACACATACGGCGGCATCATTAATCCAGAGGACTGAACAAATTGATTCGCCGGAGAACTCATGGACGATGGCGGCAGTGGTGGTGGTGGTGGGAATGGTGTTTGGTTGTTGGAGAAATAACCGGAATCGGAATTGGAATTGGTCAAATCGGAGACGGGCATTGGTTTTTCAAGCTTCTGTCGTTTTTCCGGTGAGAATAGGGATAATCCGGGGGAATTAAAGGCGGCAGCCTCCTCGGCAACTAGAGAAGAGAGGGCGGAGGCAAGCATCTGTGCGGAGGAGGTGGAGGCGGCAAGCTTGGCGGCGACGGCAGCTGCGGCAGCTTTCTTGTTGTCTTCTTCTGTGACATGGGTGGTGGTTCCGTAAGAAGACATGGATTCAGTTGTGAGTTCAGGTGGTGGTGGTTGGTTTTGGGTTGGAGGAAGAGAAGGTGATACCAACTTCTTCCTTAAATTTACAGCATCATCAATTTGATGTCGAGCAACCTGCAAGAGCATCGGATACAAATGTCCACCATAAATAAATAAATAGGTAAACATGTTTAGGGAATAAAATAAATAATGACACACAAATCCACCTCCTAATGTATTTAAACACCTTTGCTAGAAATAAATAGTTGCTATATCATATATATATATATATATATATATATATATATATATATATATATATGATTACAAGGGTGAAAGTCATAGTTCATTGCTATTTTGTGTCTTGGAATTTTATGACACAATTAAAGTAATTATGATATATTTTATGGGGAGGAATCCGTAGATATATAAAGGGGAATCAAGACCTTTTATGGTTTCAACTTTCATCGGCTCAAGAAGAGGATAAGAGAAGCCATGGAGTATTTTTGTGCAAAAAATGATCACTGAAACTGAAAGAAGATTTTTGGACTTGAAGCATGAAGATTTCTGGAAATTGTTGGTGAATCATCAAGAATCAAACGATACAATGATGCTGGTGGTTTGTGGGCATAGATTTGTATCAATTTGATACATATGCATTGCATTTTTTATTCAGAGAAAACTGCTAATTTAGTTCCTGTGGTTTGCTGTTTTTTGTGGTTTTGGTCTCTCTGGTTCCAAAATTAAGACAAGATCTTGGGAATCAATGATTTGATATGAGACAAGATATTATGAAGAACCCATAAAATATTAAAGGGAAAATGTAATAAAATAAACAAGGGGTGGTCTCATTCATCTGTTTGGTTAGATTTTGCAATTGTTGGGGGCTTAGTGTTTTTATTATTACTTGATTAGTATCCTTTTATCATTATCAACTTATGATTAGTGTTTTATTATTATTATTAACCTCTTTACTCATAAGGATTAAAGATTGCTTGCTGTTAGTTTAAGGACACCTTCACTATAAATAGGTCATTAGAATCCAAGATTAGTGCGAGGCAGTAACTAAGTTTAGGCACTATCTTATATTTTTCTTTTGTTTAGTGATTTTAATTAAGAATCTAGTCTCCTTCTCATATTGTCTTTGAGATGAGTTTAATATCTTCATGTATTTTTATAAATATTTTTTATCAACAAGGTAATAAAAATATGGAATTTTTCGTTGTCATTTGGTGATTTATTTTGTTTAAAATAAATGGTGAAAAAAAAATCATTTCCAAACACACCCAACAAGGGGTGTTTGACACTCATATCACTTTAATATTAATAATAATAATAACAACAACAATACAATAGCAATAAAAATAATAAGAGTAATAACAATAAATTTTATAGCATGGATAAAAAGGGGGGAGAGAGAGAGATACTTGCAACTGGCTCTGAATAACATCTAGCTTCAATTCCTGAAACAGATTACAACAATAAACATAATCATGTACAGCAATTGTAATAATCACAATGAGTTTTTTAATTTTAACATTCTACTTTACAAATTTTAAACTAGCACCAAGGTTGTAGGTTTTAGGTTTTCAGTTTTGAATTTTGATATGAGATGCGCTAATATTGTAATAACCTTTGATTTTTTAACTTAACAGTCTCTTCTGTAAATACAAGTCTTATTTACCAAATGTAAGTAAGTGATTCAACATTAAGTTTTTAGGAGCATGGAATTAATATGCAATCATACTTGATCCTGGAGTGCTTGTTTAAGCTGGGAAATCAATGAGGTTCTGGTCCTTTCAGCAGTTTCAAGTTGGGTGACACATTCTTCAAGTACATTTTCTTGCTCCTGTATCTCTTCTACCAATGAAGGTCCTAGTGCAACTCCTGAAAACAAAAAACATAGTTATAAATAAATAAAAGAACAATACACCAATCATGTCTACAGCCATGTTTGTCATGTGACAGGTTGTACTGTCCTTTTTGTCCACTCCCACCCAAAAAGATTGAACACAATGGGATTTCAAATGTGCAAAAGATTCTTAAATTCTATAGCAACTTATCTAGAGAAACAAACATATATATATATATATATATATATATATATTTATTACCTTGAGTTTCAATATCTCTCTCCAAATTTCCAAAACGGCGAACAGCAGCTTCACAGTTGTTTAAGGCGGTATCTTCCATGCCACTCTCATCATGTACCGCATGCATAGCAGTCATTATCTTTTCTGGGATATCCCCCACAGCCAATTTCTGCAACATTTTACCAATATTATTAAATACTCGTATCAATTATCAAATCAACCCAAACAGATGTTACAATATCTATATATAAGAAAGGAAGCGAAATCTGGTACTCACAAGTCTCAATGAGTTGGCATCCCTTTTCACTATCTTGATGGGGTTACAAGTAGAAGTCTTTCCATTGGTAGTCAATGGAGTGGGAGGACTTTTACCAAGCATTTCATCTTTCAAATTCTGACCACGGGATCCAAAAACCTTCCTTTCATCCCATATGTCAACCTTTTAAAGTAATCGTATGGAACCAACATCATTCAAATTGTAATGGAATATATCATCATTCAAACGTTGAACCAACATACAGGGTCAAGAAATAGAACTAATCTTAGGCTTTTTACAAGTAGAATGGTAATCTTGGAAGCTAAACCCAAGTAAAATGGTTAAAAGTATCTGTCACTCTAAATATTATGGACATAAATCCTCAAACATACATATATGCCTTCACAACATCATGAGTCGATACTCCAAAAGATGACAACCAACAAGTAGCATAATTATGTTCTACAAACATTTATATTTTATAGTTATACAGCAAGAGCAGATAGGATTTCATCAGTTTCATTGAATGACTCAATCCTTGAGACTACCTATCATACAGAAAAACTCCTTTGTCAATCCCTACTAGTACTTCAAAGAAATGAACAACCCCTAAGCTTCTTCGAACTCACAGATTAGAGATTACCCCCTAAGTCCCTAACCTTAATGAATTTGATAATTTATCCAAACAAAGTTCATGAAAAATGCATATTCCAGCAGGATTTCAGGTGTTTGGTTTGCCGGATTCTGTGGATTTGACCGGAGTTGGAATTCAACTCCATTCCAATCCTGCATTTGGTTGCAAATCAGTGCGGAATTGAATTCCAACCTCCTTCACCCATGAATTTCAACATTCCATCTTAAAAACCATGACATGTAAATTTCTACTCCTGTTGATGTGGAAGAACCATAAGTTAAAGATTGTCAATTTGGAAATGACTAGAAAAATGTCTCCTGGTGAAATAATGACTTATTTTTCTACAATTATATTGATTATTTCTAACTTTCAAATTTTACTTCAAGTACTGTTTGGCTTTAATGTACAGTCGATCTTATTTTTAATTTTCCTTTACGAACATCTGTTAATATATCTTTCTGTAAAAGTTCACAAAATTTTAAAACAAACAGATAAAAATATTCAAACAAGCTCAGATTCAATATTTTAATATAAAGAAACAGATACAGATACATATGAATCAGGCAATCGAAAGGATTTAGGGTCAAGAAAATGTGTTCTAAACCTTAGCAACGAATTGATGGTTAAACCCAAAAGTATAATATATATTCATTGAATAAAGAAACATGAAGAACTGAATATGAAGTATATTATGCTTCTGCTATAATTCATCGATGCAATTAAACCTACAAGCTAGAAAGAAAATTAAGATAGGCTATTAAAAGAAATTACCAGTCTTGATGCTGCTTTCTTCCCATTTGCATCACCATGTTCATTAACATGCTTGAGGGCTGAAGGCATGACCTTCCAAAATTCACTCACAAACTCACTGCCCTTCCGCCTACTATTTTGCAAAATGTCATTGGCTAAATACAGAAAAGCAACATGTTGCTCTTTCTGAGCAGATTTGAATGATTTATGCCATATTCCAACAATCTGTTTGGCTTTCTTCCTCTGTGACATACACAAATGGGATAGTGCTAATCTAGGATTAAGGAAAAGCATAGGCTTGACTAGAATTTCTCCATAACTTATAAGCAATTATTGTTTTAAATATATGGCTACAAAATTATATTTTTATTACAACTACAAACTATTTTTTTGTAAAACAAAAAGAGATTATGGATTATTAAAATACACTTTGATTTAAGCTACATATTTAAGCAACCCATTTGACCCCTTAGAGATAACGTATAACCCAAATCAATCCATGCACCTATAAATGGGTCAGAACACCACCTCCAAGCGCACATTTTATGTATGTGTGTGTGTGTGTATATATATACATACATATATATATATATATATATATATATATATATATATATATATATATGTAGTGACAAACATATAACATACAAAGGTACACAATAATATAAGTGTGCATGTAAACGTTAAAGTGATGTTATTGCAATATATTCTTCCATTTCGATAGAGATAATAATGTAAGACGAAGCAAATTGATGGACTTAAGAGCCGAAATGACAACATGAGTCAATTTTAAAAGAATAATAGACTTCAAGATAATTTTTTTTTTAAAAAAAAGAAATAAAAGAAAAAGCCAAGTCTTTGAAAGTTTGAAGACATTGGAAAAACAGGCCTGAACACTAGGTATGCATATTGAATCTACATAATGAAAGAAAAATATAAATTTTAAAAAGAAACCGTTTTTTTTTCAAATGTGTAAAACAAGATTACAAGCCATCACATATTTGTCGACAAATTACAAAAAGCATGAAGGGTTCTTTTCCTGCCAAAAAAAGGATACATTCTATACTTTGTTGAGAACTGTTGAGTTTAGACAGCTTGTCTGCCAGCATTTGTCCATCAAAAACATCATCACTCATCCTGCCAGCTATGTAAAACTAGATTCAAGAATCCCTGTAAATCATAAGTTTGTAATTAATATCATATGTAAAATCAAACAACTCAAAAAGACAGCACTGGAACAAGATTCTAAAGGAATTGAAAAAGATTTCGCAAAGAATGGAATGGAATTCAATGAATTCCATTTCCTTGTAATTTTCTGTGTGGTTTGTAAATATAACTCTGGAACTGGACTATAAATAGTGACAAATGAAATGTCTGGATTACTCTTCTTGAACTTTTTGTAACTTCTTGCTTAATTTATATGTATAAATTATTAAACTCTTCTTCCAAATAATATGCTTTTTACAACCAGAACATTTCTAACCTTAGCTACCTTTTAAGAGCCTCCACTGATCTACTCCACAACTTTCTACAACAAAGATAACTTCCAATTATCTAGATTCCCCCACTAAAATATATGTTGCAAAAACATAACAATGACAATATCAGAGTATCAGACAATGTCCCCTTTTAAACTGTTGAACATAACGTTGCATTAGAAAGTCTCCTAAGAGAAAATACCTACTACAAGTTCCAAGCATACTCTCCTAGTTTAATTGCACTTATAAGGGCTCTTAATATTATAACTAGCTCTACTATATCTCATTCAAAAAATGGCTTTTAGTATCATTTAAATGGGTTATTATGGACTGATGGGACATACATACTATACAAATATTAAAGCATTCTGGCATCATCCCACACTAAATATAGAATTCTACTAAATAACTTTTCTTAGTGGTACAGCTCATACAATATCTTTTCTTTCTTTTGTACAATTTCTAGAACCAGAAATGTTCCTATTTTTAGTGGAAGCAAGTATGTTTACATCATTTTCAATAGTTGAGTTTGTATCTTGTGTTTAAGATTTTTGGGAGAGAAAATAATAAAAAAATCAACATTTATGTTTGCTCTAAAAGCATCATTCAATAGTGTTTTCCTTTAAGAACTGATCACTGAACCATAAATACATGTCAGTTTATTCATCTCTAAGAACTACTATACATCTTACACTTGTTGACATAGCTACAATCTCCAAAATCTTCTATACACTCCAGTGGTTGCCATAGCTACAATATGATTCTACCACTCAAAGAATTCATGTAGTAGTTTGACAATAAAAACTGTAATTTGATCATATTACTCTCATGTTTTATTCGGATTCTATGCTAAGAAGACATATACGTATAACTTCCATATAGTGTTTATTCAGACTCATATGCGGTCAAAGAGCCCTGCAACATATAGTTGAAGATCATGTGTAGAACTTTCAACCAAAAGGATGACACCCCATTCATGTTAATATGTTATGAAGTCTCTACTTCCTTAACTAATTATTTCATTCAATCAGGATAATAAAAAGACCTCAAGAATATTAAGTATTGTCCTTCTTGGACCACAACTACCAGTCTAATTGGAAATCTTGTTCTTAAACTGATTACTTGATAGACTTCGTCTGGATCATGTCAATCACAACAGTAAATCCAGTTTTAAACTGTTTCTTTACAGTTTCGGAAATATTTCATCGTTTCCAACTACTAATAACTTCAAATCAATTCTAATGGATTCTTTGTGAAAATAAACGCTCATATATAACACTAGACATCTTAAAAGGTTGGATTCGTATAAATTTAACCAAAATCTGTGTTGTGTATGATTCGTGAACTAAAAAACACATTTACAGTACAATAAAGAAATGAAGTACCAGACTATGAGCTTCAGGAAGAGCGCCTCCCCTAAACCACAAGCAGATCAATTTGACTGTTTCGGCTGTGCGCGTGTGCTCGAGAAGATGATGCAAGAGCGAGCGATATCATGAGAGGGAAAAGGACGTACCAGATAAAGATGAGCTTCGTCAATGGTAAGGTGGAGACAACATAACCTGAGTTAGGGCTTCAAACGAAGGGCAAATATCGGGAAAACCCCAAAGATTCATTTAAAATCGCCCCTATGCTCCCAACATATACAATGGGTTTATTTGCAATATTTGACAAATCACAAATAAATAAAAAGTCATTATATTTTAGATAGTTTTGAGGTTTAATTAATACCATTTTAATTTATTTCAAATAAATAATAGGCAAAATTACATTAATGATCCCTTATTTCCTCCCTTATGTCAAAACTAAAGGATATTGTCTATAATATTATTATTTTCATTCAAATATTACATCTAGTTTCTTTCTAGTTTTTTTTATACTATATTTCGGTCCATGTGATATGATTTGTATTGTTTGTCCAACATCGTTAATAACCCCTCGTGTGCATTTTACATGAGGGTATTTTCTCTTTTTACAATCTCTCATATTAGAACGGTCGTATTTTTGGCTTTATGTATTTTGTTCCAACCGAACATCTCTCTCTCTCTCTCTCTCTCTCTCTCTCTCTCTCTCTCTCTCTCTCTCTCTCTCTCTCTCTCTCTCTCTCTCTCTCATGTTTCCATCGAAGTTTTAAATTTGGAATTTTACCGTTATGGAGCTAAAACGGTGGTTAAAACTTCGTGAACTACGTTAAATTCAGGATGGCGTTTATTTATATGTCCTATTAACTAAGCATCCACTCCTTTATCTTCTCTATCTTTTTATTTTTAACCTAATTTCTCTTTGTTATATAACATAAATAATAGGGATCACAGTGCATATTTATTAGATGGTTTGATTCATCTATGTGTGACCATTCTTTGTTTGTGGTCTTTTGAGGTCCAAACTAACCTCGAAGAAAAAGTTAGTCTTTTAGGAGAGTGGATTTGAAGGTCGGAACTCTAATGCTTCTATTTAACTATGACTTATGATGGTTTTTTTCTAATTTTTTTTCTTTTTTTGTTTATAGCTTCGGTGTGAGTTGTCCCTTTTGATCGAACCCGCCAAAAAACAAATAAATAAATAAAGTTTTGATTGTCGGGAGAGTTGCATCGAATACATCTTCATCCGAGGAGGAGGCTTCGTCGTCCGGCTCCTCATAAATGATGTTAGGATGGGTCGACCCATCCTCAGAGTCCTAAAAAACAAAAACGAGGGAACATAATCACTTTCTTTCAGTGACATATCTAATCTGAATAGGATTTTCAGAGTTGTCATGACCATTCACATCCATTTCAGTAGGCAAGAAGGGGACACGGAAGCTATCGTTTCTAGAATGCGAGCAAGCTAGCTTGCTGGCTCTAAAATAGTGGTTTGGCGGCAAAGAAAGAGGCATTCAGGAAGCGACTAGTCGCTTCTAGTGAAGCTTCTAGAAGGTCGACCACTACATAGAGAGATCCATATACCAGAGTGATAGCGAAGCCTAGAGAGGCGGAAGCAGTAGCTTCTAGGGCGAAGCCAAGCCACTAGTTGAGTGGCCAAGGAGGCCTACTATGAGTTCGTTGACCACGTAAGGGTGATCCATCTTGATGATGAATTCCACGATAACAAGAAAAAGAATTTAATCGTTCGATGTCTGCTCGTTCTCCCTTCTTCAATTCCCAATGAACAACATGATCTTGACCTATCATTTGTTCAATTTGGTCGATCCGATACTTAGTTAATTCTTTTATCTTTATGTTCCTACTGATACCTAATCGATAACGAACTAAAATGGCTTTTTTAGGCCCAATTCCATCTATTTTTGTTGAGACAATTCTGACTTGTTCATCAGTAGCTGATCTAGCTCCTGAAATATATATCATTCTTGATCCTTCTTTTTACCGGTCTTCTCAGCCGGAATAAAAAAAGATTATTAGCTCTACTCCTACTCCTTCTCCTTTAGGATAGGATCGTCGTTGGTCCTTTTTTGCACTAAAAAACTAGTCAGAACAACTAAATGTCTATGTACGAAATTTACGAAACATGGATAAGAAAGCAGGCGGGATAAAAAAAGAACGACGTATAGTGAGAAAGCTCACCCCTGCCTTTAGACAATAAAGTCTTCTTTTACATCCCATCCCTAGACAAATCAATAGGAAATGCTACAAGCCATTGTTGTTCTTTTGACGATAAACCACTCCGATACAACAAGATAAAGCGACCTCTACACTTCGTCCCCGGTGCGTAGGGCCGATCCCTGTGTGCTAGAGGGAGGACCAGAAAGTTTGTGTTAAGCATATAGTTGGTTCTTGTCTTGTTTAGGCATTTGGTGCCATCTCTTTGTGAGTAGAATGATTAAGTACTGGAAAAGTCAAGTCAGTTCCTCCCACCTAGGTCCCCGACTTTGCTTTCTTGTCCAGCTTGAGTTCCAAGGACAAAAGCCTTTTTCTGATTGGCTAGTTGGTTTTCATCTGCCGGAAGAACACCAAATAAGCGTCTTCACTGAGCCATTTTAATAGTCAATACCCGAAAGGTTCACTTTTGTTGTAACCTGAAGATTTCTGAGTTTAATTTTCTTATTTGTTTCCTTATTTAGGTTGGAGTGGTATTATCGCTTTATTTGTTTTGTTATAGGGCTGAGCCGGCCCTAGTTTTTTAGTATAAATATTTCTTTCCTGTTCTTTTAGTATCAGATCAATATTATGAATAAAATAATGGAGCATTTTCTCTCAATCTCTCTGGTGTCCTACTAAATCATCAGTAGGGTTGCATTGCAGGAATTAATATGGTATCAGAGAGGAGCTCGATCCAGACCTAATCGAGTGTCGTCCTTCAAAACAGGTTGGTTAGATTATCCTTAAACCAACGATCTCTCTTATCATCCCATTCTTGGGTGGGTTATTCCAAACCAATTTCTTCCTTCTTCTTTTTTTTGCAACCCTGGTGTGAGGATTCTTTCACGCCTCTGTCATCATGAATAATACTTCAATCAAATTCGGAAATATACCCACTGCCCTGGTCAGTGAAGATGTCAATTCCGACTCATCATCTGCAAACTCATCCCAAATTCCACCAACTTTGAATCCTGATTACATCTCCTTACCCACAACATATAAACTGAATGGTCATAACTACAACCTTTGGTCTTACTCGGTTTCAATCTTCATTGGAGGAAAAGGAAAAGAAGATTACTTGTCCATAAACCTAGTCCAACCTGATGATAAAAGTCCAGAACATAAAAAATGGAAGACAGAGAACAATATGGTTATGTCCTGGCTCTTGAACTCTATGACTCCTGAAATAGGAGAACAATCTATGTTTTACAAGATAGCATCAGAAATTTGGGAAGCAGCTCGTGACACATTCTCAAATCAAGATAACACTTCAGCTCTATTTGAAATCAAGGGAATTCTCCATGATCTCCGTCAAGGAGAGTCAACTGTGACGAGTTATTTCACCGCATTAAACCGTTATTGGCAGCAAATCGATGTCCTTGATGTTGTTACTTGGAGCTGCCCGATAGATGGAAAACAATACAAGCGGTTGGTTGAGACCGAAAGGATTTATAAATTACTTCTTGGACTCAACCAGGAACTTGATGAAGTCCGAGGAAGGATTCTTGGTACTAAACCTATGCCCAACCTCAGGGAAGTGTTCTCAGAAGTCCGACGTGAAGAAAGCCGAAGAAGAGTAATGCTTGGAAATATTGGCAACATCGCAAATGAGGGATTTGATCTCGCAACTCGTGCTCCATCTAGTATGAAATTTCAAGTGAGCCCTGGAATGTCTCAGAAGAAGAATAGTCGGCCTTGGTGTGATCATTGCAAAAAAACTGGTCACACCAAAGAAACCTGTTGGAAAATTCATGGAAAACCATCTGACTGGAAACCCAGTTCTCGTGTAAATGTAGCGGCTAGTAACAACCCAGGAAGTGTTTAGCAAAGAACAAATTGAAGCTCTCCGGAAGATGTTGCAAATCACATCCCATGAAAACAAAGGGATTGCTACTGTGGCTCAACAAGGTGGAGTCTCATCTGCATTTGTAACAAATGCATTTGCAGAAAAACCATGGGTTGTTGATTGTGGTGCTACTGATCACATGACTGGGGATCAGAATGTATTCACCGACTTTCAGCCGGTACCTAATGGAAGAACAATACGAGTTGCTACAGGAGAAGACTCGAAAGTAGAGGGCATTGGTACAGTTGTCATATCCAAGAATATAACATTGAAATGTGTGTTATATGTCCCCAGTCTTGACTTCAATTTGTTATCCCCCATTAAATTAATGAGGAATCTTAATTGCATTACTATCTTAACCCCATTTATATGTATGTTTCAGGCCTTGAGTTCGGGAAAGATGATTGGCAGTGCTAAAGTATGCGATGAGCTCTACCACCTTGAAGCCAAGAAGTCAAAAAACATTTGTTCTCATCAGTGTTTCATGTTTCTGGTTAAAATAATGTGATGCTATGGCATCATAGGTTAGGTCATCCAAATTTTCGTTATTTAAAGAAGTTGTTTCCCCATTTAATGAATAAAAATCCGAATGATTACAATTGTGAAGTGTGTCAAATATCCAAACATGTTAGACATTCTTATTCTCCACTTCCGTACAAACCTTCTCATCCTTTCTACTTAATCTATAGTGATGTTTGGGGACCCTCCAGAGTGAAAAATATCTCTGGTGTGAGATGGTTTGTTACCTTTATCGATGACGATACTCGTGTTACATGGGTATTTTTGATGAAAGACAAATCTGAGGTTGGGCCGATCTTCCAACGTTTTCATCAAATGATACAAAACCAATTCGCCACAAAAATTCAAGTGCTTAAATATGATAATGCAAAAGAATACTTTCATTATGAGTTGGGAAACTACCTTACTCAACAGGGAATTGTTCATCGCACATCATGCGTTGATACCCCTCAACAGAATGGAGTAGCAGAAAGAAAAAATAGACACCTACTTGAAGTAACTCGTTCATTACTATTATCCAGTTCTGTTCCGAATTATTTTTGGGGTGAAGCCGTTTTAATTGCAGCATACCTTATTAATAGGATGCCTTCTCAAGTCATTGACTTCAAAACGCCACACCAATCTCTACAATCTAGTTTCCTTCACATTCGGATTTTGTCCCAGGTACAACTTAAAATATTTGTTTGTACCTCATTCGTTCATAATCATCAGCCAAACCGTAACAAGCTAGATCCTAGGTCATTCAAATGTGTCTTTCTAGGATATTCCCCGAACCAGCAAGGTTATAAGTGCTACTCCCCGTCCACCAGAAAATTCTATCATTCCATGGATGTCACATTCTTTGAAGATAAACCTTACTACTCCAAAACTGATATTCAGGGGAGAAATTTGAGAAATATCAATTTTTGGACTATCCTACTTTATACCATTCCGACCCAATAGTGATACCAGTCCAAGTAGATTCTAACAGTGCAAATCCGGGTATTCAAACTCCACCAACTGATGGAACTTCAAATAAAGATGCTCAAAAAGACTACATAGTCTACACTAGAAGGCCGAGACAGCATACTAAGGTGGTAGAGCAAGTCACCACTGAAGCACACAACCATGAATCATCTCCGAATTCACCAAGTAATACTCAATCTAATGATTCCACTTCTTACATTTCCCCAAATGAGTCGGATGATTTAAATATTCCAGTTGCTTTACGGAAAGGGAAGAGAATTTGTACTATGCATCCAATAAGTAACTTTGTGTCATATGACAAACTCTCACCAAAGTACAAAGCATTTGCTCTTTCAGTTTCAGAAATTCAAGTTCCTAGGAACTTTCAAGAAGCAATCTCAAAAAAGGAATGGGCAAATGCAGTCTGTGAAGAAGTGAATGCCCTTCAGAAAAGCAAAACATGGGAATACACTAATCTTCCACCAGGAAAGAAAACCGTGGGGTGCAAATGGGTATTTGCTGTCAAATACAACTCTGATGGTAGTGTAAACAGATTTAAAGCAAGGCTGGTCGCTAAAGGCTTTACACAGTCTTACGGGATCGACTACGCGAAAACTTTTGCTCCCGTGTCAAAACTAAATTCCATTCGTGTATTACTCTCTCTTGCTGTAAATCTTGACTGGTCATTGCATCAACTCGATGTAAGGAACGCGTTCTTAAATGGGGAACTAGAGGGAGAAGTTTACATGGATGTTCCACCTGGTCTCGAATCTCCGGAAAACAAAGGAATGGTGTGCAAACTTCAAAAATCTCTTTATGGTCTAAAGCAATCGCCACGAGCATGGTTTGAAAAACTGACTCAAGTGGTTAAGCGATACGGATTCATTCAGGGGCAAACCGACCACACGATGTTCACTAAAAACTCTCATGATGGGAGAGTTGCAATCATGATTGTTTACGTGGACGATATCATTATAACCGGAGACTACTCAGAGCAAGTTAAAGAACTGAAACTTGTTTTAGGACAAGAATTCGAAATAAAAGATTTGGGCCAGCTTAAATACTTTCTTGGTATGGAAATTGCCAGATCAAGAAAAGGCATTTCTGTATCACAAAGAAAGTACACTCTTGATCTCTTGAAAGAAACCGAATTGTTGGGTTGCAAACCAAAAAGTGTGCCAATGGAACCAGGAATAAAACTTCGAACAAAAGCCGAAGACGAACCTGTTAATAAAGGAAGAAATCAAAGATTGGTGGGTAAGTTGATCTATCTTGCACATACAAGATGTGACATTGGGTTTGCTGTGGGTATGGTGAGTAGATTCATGAATGCTCCCACAACTAGGCATATGGAAGCTGTTTTTCAAATTCTGCACAACTTAAAAAAAATCCAGGATATGGTCTATACTTTAAAAAATCCAATGAGAGAGGAGTAAACGTTTACACTGATGCAGATTGGGGAGGATCTTGTGTTGATGGACGGTCAACAACAGGTTATTACACTTTTGTGTGGGGTTGTGGTGGCTAGAAGTAGTGTTGAGGCTGAATTCTGAGCAATGTGTCAAGGAATATGTGAGGGGATATGGTTAGGAAGGATGCTAAAGGAACTAAAAATTCAGAATAACCAAAAGATGACTCTATTCTGTGATAATAAAGCATCAATTGAAATTGCTAAACCCTGTCCATCATGATCGTACCAAACATGTGGAGATTGATCGCCATTTCATTAAAGAAAAGTTAGAATCTGGAATTTTGGAGCTGTTGCATGTCCCGTCAGACTTTCAAGTTGCTGACATTCTCACCAAGGCCCTTCTAAAGAACAAATTCGAAAGTATGAAGAGCAAGCTGGATATGATTCATATCCATATCCAACTTGAGGGGGAGTGAAGATTTCTGAGTTTAATTTTCTTATTTGTTTCCTTATTTAGGCTGGAGGGGTATTATCGCTTTATTTGTTTTGTTATAGGGCTGAGTTGGCCCTAGTTTTTTAGTATAAATATTTATTTCCTGTTCTTTTAGTATCAGATCAATATTATGAATAAAATAATGGAGCGTTTTCTCTCGATCTCTCTGGTGTCCTACTAAATCATCAGTAGGGTCGCAGGAATTAATATAACCATAACCATTGGAATCGGGCTTGTGAAGGAGAAGCAATAGCAGCCCTTTCCGAAACTTAAAGATCCTATGTCCACATATCTTAAGTATTTTTATAAGGTTGGTGGGTGTCGGCATACTACACTCACCACACTTTTCTACTGTCACGTTAGTTTTTACCACACCTCACAAAACTGATGGGTGTCATACCATACCTTACCATACTTTTGTTTTTTTTTTTTTATTGAATAAAATGTAATAAATTAAAAATAATAAAAGGACAATACTTCCTTAATTAAACGAAATACATACTAGAGAAAGTTGTGTTGTTTGGTGATTTTAAAATGAGAAGTTAAGTTTTATTTATAGGAAAATGTAAAAAAAGAAAAAAAGAAAATAGCAAACCGCTACTTTCAAACGGTCAAAAGGGGGTAAGGGTGCGGTAAAAGCATACCACGATAAACCCTTACCGCATTTTCTTTTTGGTCCTCGGTGCGGTGTTTCTGCATACCGCATCTTACCGCGGTATGCGGTATGGTAGACACTGTGTGGTCTAATGAATAAACAATATGAGTGGTTCATGAGGGGCTCTTTGCCTCTTTGGTGGTTTGATTACTTACACGTCAAAACCATGTAAACATCTGCCTATAGCAAAAAGCAAAATATATCAATGGAAAACAATAGATTTTAGGATTAAAGAAAAAGTTATTTTATTTATAGTCAGTATGCTTTTCATAATTACATTAGACCTTTGATAATGATTTACACTTTTAAATCTATGATACATATGACATACCATTCATTGCAATAATCTGTACAATATCCTTTGACAATATTAACAAATCAAAAGAAGACAAAGAATTTGGTGGGAGTACCACATTCATATCATTCCTACGTTTCTTGATTAAGCTTTGAACCACTGAAACCTGCATCGTGATATGCCCATGAAAAGTCAAGCCCTATTTCTTTTTCACTTAATGAACTTAACATGGACATAACTTTATTTATCAAGTTATTATTAAGTCATATAAGAGAGAATAAACACCTTGGTTGGATTTTGGAAAGAATTCTCATCCATAACATTAGTGGAGGATAACACGGCTTTTGATGACTTTGAATAGTCTACTAAGCCAGGATCTAACCCTTTAATTGCTATCTTCATATTCACTTGGTTACTCCCATAGTTTAAAACCTAAAAAAGAAATTACTCAAAATCGACCCGTTTTAGGTTAAGGTAAAAAGGGTTAAATTTTACCTTTACTCTTATATAGTTGTTCTTATCCACTGGGTTCTGATACAAAATAGTGGATGCCAGAAGTGAATCTGATGAATTGCTTTGGAGGTCTGAATGAAGAAGAGTTGCACCATTTGACACTGAGAAAAACCGTTGCATCCAGTAACTTGGTGTTCCATAAGCCCGATAAGAATCAAACACTATTGCATCTGGCACAAACCTTAAAAGAGAGAATAATAACATACTGTTATTACAAGTTCTCATTATATAAAATAGTTGATAATTTTTAGTCACAAATAGAATTTTTGAAAAGAGAAAACGTATATACCCCTTGTTATTGGCATTCAGAAACAAAGGTGCATTGCTTGCCATATCAACAATATCACTGCAACAAGAATCATGTTAGAATACTGGGATTCTAGAAAGAGAAGGGTGTTGTTTCTTTTTCACTTAATGAACTTCATGAGGGACATGACTTAATTTGTTAAGCTGTATATGTGTGTTTCTTTTTCATTTAAGATAGAAAGAACAATTTAGTAGAGAAAGTCAGGGAAATGTGTATTTCCCCATTAAAGTTGTAACTTTTTAGAAATTTGCAATCATTTTCATGAGTTTATCTACCAAGTCAAAAGGAACACCCATTTATACTATAGCTTAATGGGTTAAGAACTTAATGTGGACAGCTATACATGTCTGCTTCTTGTTTTTACTTAATCTGGACAAAATGAAATCTGTCTTAATGTATTAAGACACTAACTTTTTACCTATGTTCCCTTTTTTCCACCTAACTCATCTCACATTAAAACTGATGAACATTATGAAATTTTTTTTTGGGAAAATAAAGGTAAAATGGTCATTTAGTCTTGTTTAGACGGTTTATTCAGTCTAGAAAAGAAATAAACCTTATGTATACAACACTTTATCCATAGGGACACCCTTACCTATTCAACCACTTTATCCATAAAGGACTTAATGGGGAAAAATAGTCATTCTTTAAAAGTTTTGCCTCCATTAAGTGCATTAAATAGAAAAGAAATAGCACTTCAGTTTAGTTTACCTTGAATAAATGAAAAAAATCTGGCTAAAGTTGTTACAACCAGATTCTCCTATTTTCAGTTATTTATTTAGAGTCTCATATATGTTTATGTAATTAACATTTTAGAAAAAAAAAAAAAGACAAACCTATTCTTCTCTATGCCAATGAGAAATCCAGCTTCTGCAAGTGCTGCTAAAAGATTTCCTGAACCACCATCATTTACCACAGCATACTCACTTACAAATGCCTGAAATCATTCACTCTCACAATTCACACATACTTTTCACATAATAAAATATATATATTTTCTAATCATTTTGAACTCAAATTTACAAACCTTTGGACCAATTCGTGATGTAAGATCAAACTTATGAGCCATAGAAAGCATCGTTCTCGCATTTACATAGACCTAACAAGAATTTAAAAAAAAAATCATTTTAGCAAAAAACACCCCTTTGTGGATCAAATTACTATCTCTAATTCTCTATCAATGTTGAAGAAAGAATCTTACATGATAATCATACAGATCTGCAGGGTGGTCTAATTGTGTGCTTGATCCATCACAATTAGATATCACTTTGATGTCTGGATAAGCTTTCTTTATAGCATCATAGAACTTGAGGTAATTTGCTATGCAAAATGAGAAATAAGATAGAATTTGCCTTGATAATAAACAAGTTTTTTAAATACATACATCAACTAAAACTAAAAAAAGTAGATAGAAATGCATACCACGATAATGTGGCATTTGACAATCTTGATTTCCAATTGCAACATGTTTCAAATTAAATGGTTCTATGTGTCCCATATTAGCTCGAATAGATCCCCATGTTGAATTCGAATCACCTCTAGCAAACTCAATTCCATCAAGAGCATCCTGAATTAAAAAAAAAAACAAAAACCTCTTAATGAAACTGAAACTATAATCTTATATTAAGAGGGGATTAAAATTAAAGTTTGTGACATTGAAAGTAAAAAATACCTGTACAAAAGGTGTAATGTTGGAGGCATCGATTGCCTCTTGGTGGCTGAATCCTTTCAGTTAAAGAAAAAAGAGGATTAATTAACAAGTGTGTTTAAAGAGTAGAGTTAAAGAAAACAGAATGCTATAGTACCACTGTTCAATACCCATATTGGTGATGCACCCAAGTCTTCTGCCAGCTGTAAAACAGAGTATTTTTGATTTTTGAATAAATGAGAATTAGGGTTTGAAAGCTGAATTAACAAGATGATTAAAGTGACCTGGAGAAATTCAAAGTAGCCAAGTCCATCATCATTCCAGTAAGACCATATGTCATTAAAATGTCCAGATCTTTCTTCCCAAGGTCCAACAGTATCCTTCCACCAATATGCATTTCTTAAAAAGTTTCCTTCAACATAGCTTCCACCTAAGGTACAACACATGCTATTAAATTAATTATGAGCTATTAAAATATCATAACCTTACAAAATATATTATGAATGAATCAAAATATCACGAGTATAATCACATCAAATAATCAAAATAACCATATTTACCCGGAAACCTGATAAACCCTGGCTTCAAATCTGCAACCATCTTAAAAAGATCATTTCTGTAACCATGCCCCTGCTCCAAAAAAAAAAATTTATTTTAGTTGTCTGTAGCACATTTACAAAATGTATAATTTATATGATGAATCCTTTCTATATGCTTCTTGTAGAAAATGTAACTACATTTACATATGAGGTTGACATTATGAAGAATCATAATTAGATATAGGGAATAACTATTGACAAAATATAATAGTAAAAATACAAATCTAGAAAAAAGGCAAGCGGCATGTATTCTTTCATTTAAACTGAATTACATATCGAGTACAAAACATACCTTGTATGTATCCATGGGCATAAGAGAAACTTGATCAAACCATATGACTCCTTTTCTGTTGGTTGTCAACTGTAGTCTTGAATTATGATTTGTCACTTTTGCTTCTAACGCAACTTCCATCTTTTTCCAATTTGAAACATCATTGGCTCTTAAAGAACAATAATAAAAAAAAATCTTTAATACCCCTTTTTCATAATTTCTACAAAATTGCTCCGTTATAATTCAATAAATACTCACATGATATTTACAGTAGCCAGTGTTTGCACTCCAGTTGAGTCAGTCAATGACACGGTTACATTTATTGGATTTAATGAACGAATATATACAACAAACTTGTACGTCTTCCCTTTTTCAATATTCTGCAAATAATGATAAAAAAAAAAAATAATAATACCAATGCTATTGAAAATGTTGTAATTCAATGCTATAATAAACAAAAGAATGAAAGTATGTTGCTCTTTCTTGCATTGGTTGTAATTCTTACCATCCCCCAGTATCCAGGATTATATACACCAACCCCTCCAGCTGGACAAGAACTGGTGTCACAAACCACCTCCATCCTCAATGCAACAGGATTTCTGTTGAAACATGAAGAAAGGTCTGTTGATACTTTCACCAATGAATAATTCCCAATGGTTGACCATGGGTCAATAATTGAAGGAGAATGTCTTCCACCCGATTCAAAACCTAACAACACATAAGTTGAAAACTATATTTTAATGGTTGTTTGTTATTGTTTACTAAATATTATTATTAAGGTATTTTTGACAAGTTACCTCTGTTGCTTACTAACTCTCCCCACAGCCCACCCACACCAGCATGGTTGATCTCCTACAAAAATACAAAATCATTAGTAATTTAATTACTCATACTTTCAAATTCAAACACATGATGAAAATATAACTATTATGTATTGTATATGTAATTAACAAAATGCAAGCAAACTTGTTACTTGTACCTCAAAGGAAACACCAAAAAGACTTTGTGGTATTTTCCTTGTGGATCCTTCATCTTGTGAAGCATTTACAAGAAGTAATGCGTTTGTACTTGTTTTATCTCCTTTTGTATTTGTATCCCCCAAAGTTGATGAGCAGTAAATCAAAGTAGAAAGCCCGATAAGAAGAAGCCCAACTATTATTAGATTTACAGTTTCAGCCTCATTTCTTGAACTTGAACCCATTTCTTCTCCAAAAAACCACTCTTAAATAAATTAACTTGCTTTCTGTATCATTCCATTAACAAAACAGTTGTATAAAACACTTCACCATTTTTTGTATAAATTGCTTAACATAATCCCTATAAATAAGTTATTTACTAACAACAATTACGTGAGGATCTAAAAGCAATAGGCATAGCAAAGGGTTAATATCAAGGAATGACAACAAAATATGTCATAGACTCATAGTTTTACTATCCGCACTAAACTTCTTCTGATTCTACAATTCTAACCCTTAATTTATCTAATTTCGTTTCAGTTTAGTCATTTTTCCCGCTTTTTACCTATTTAACCGGTCGACTGTGTGCTGAAGGACAAGGACTGGGCTTGGGTTTTGTTTTACATCGGTCCGGCAGCCACCGCCTACCTGAGCATTTCCTCTTCCCTCCACCGGCGACCTTCTCCTTTTCCCTCTTCCGCTACAATGAATTCCTCCACTTTCCCCTCTCTCCATCAATGACTTCTCTCCTCTCTGCAACTCACCATTCATCCACCCAAACTCCCTCTCAACCCCACCTCTTTCTGGTTTGGTTTCTAAGAGAGAGAACCAGAACCACACAACCCACCTACCCTTCCCCCGGCGATGAAATCCACCGTCGTTCCTTATCTGTTTTCTACATCAATTTCAGTTGATGGTTTTCCGAAGGGTCAATGTGGGAGTCTAACAGATTGTCTTTATCGCAGGATTTTGAAGGGGGCGGGGTCAACAGGTTCTCTTCAGGGTCTATTTTGGTTTTATCGCAAGGTTAACAGGGTTTTCAGCAGTGTCTTCGTCGCAGGGTTGCTGCATGGTCGATTTTGGTTGAGAGCTGATCGTTGATTTTGAAATTTTGATTGCGGTTTTTTTTTTTTAACTAATTTATCTTTACTTATCTAAAATATTGTTTTGTAAAACCTTATTTTTTTTTAAAGTTTGTTTAATTAGTTGTTTTTTTTTAACTACACGTCATATTTTAAATAATTAAATATATTATAATATATTGTTTGAAAAATTAATACGTCATAATTTAAAATAAAACTTAAAACTATTATATAATCATTATAAATTTATATTTCACAAATGAAAATTATTAAAAATTTAATAGAAATAATTAATGAGTAAATAAATACAAAAAATATAAAAAACTAAAATATAATTAAAAAGATATAATAAGATATGATTATAAGATAAGAGGTTAAATTTATAAAAAATTGACTACTCAAACTAAAATATAATTAAAATCAATATATATCTAATATGTATTTAATGATCAATAAAAATAAAGACAAAATAAATATATGCTCAATATAAAAGCTAATATTAATAAACTATAAAAATGTGTCCCTTAAAATGCTCTTATACACGTTTTTCTATAGCTTTTGGAAATAAAAAACTTATATTGTTTTCAATTCAAAGTTTTTTGAACGAACTTGTTATCTAAATAAGAGTTATTATTATTATTATTATTATGTGGGACATCTAGTTTTTTAACCACTTAACTAGACAATATCTACAAATGATTTATAAAAAACAAAATGAAAATTTTGTTTTATTATGAAAGATACAATAAACTTTCTTTTTTGAGTTTTTTAATAAAAAAAACAACTAAAAAGCTTTTTTATTATGGATGTTATTAAATAATTTAATGGATTTGTCTATAACATTTACAATACAATTATAAATTAATGTGTATAATAAAAAGCAATCTATGAATAATATATTCTTTTTTTTGTATTTTCCAAAAAAGTTTTGATTTTTAGAAGTTTACCATAATAATTTTGAATATTGACAGGTTCGGTCCCTATGTGAAAAATAAATTATAAAACTATTTTTTGTCTATTTTTATACATTAAGGTTTTAGATTTGACCACATTACTTCAGTATGTTGACATATGTTGACAGGTTTAACAATTGTGTAGAAAATAAATTATAAAAGCATTCCTTGTAATTATAAAAAGTAACCTATATACAAATAGTATAGTTTTTCCTTTTTGAGTTTTACCACAAAAGTTTTGGCGTTTAGACTTTTGACACAATAATTTCATATGTTGGCAAGTTTGGTCCATATATAGAAAACAAATTACAAAAGTTATCCCCGTATTTACAGAACAAATCCTTGTCCATTTTTTTACGTTTGAGTTTAGACTTTGGCCACAATACTTTCGTTGTTGACATGTTTGATCTCTGTGTAGAAAATAAATTACAAAATTGTCTCTGTGATTAACAGGAAAGCTTTTTGTGCATTTTTTTTATAGAAATGATTCATGTGTTTAAATAATATATTCTTTGAGTTTGAGACTTTGGCCACAATACTTTTGTATGTTGACAAATTTGGTCATTGTGTAGAAATAAATTATAAAACTGTCCCTATAATTTACATAAAAGGTCCTTGTGCATAATTTTTTTTACAAAAAATGGTCTACGTGTTTAAAAAATAATATAAAATTTATATATTACATCCCCACAAAGCGGACATAAATAGACTACCAGCCTTCATCTCTCGCGAAGCGGAGATGGAACAATTTTTAGTTATAAAGAAAAAACAACTGAAAATATTTAGAAATGGTTGGAAGAATCCTTTTAAAAAACAATTATAATGTTGATTCTCAAGATACATTAATAATTTGTATTGCTAAATTTGATGCACACTTGTCTGATGATGTGCAAGATGTTTCTAAACTCATGGTTTGTTGTAATAAAATACTAGTTGTAAGACCCATGTATTACATGAGTTTATTAAAAAAATAAACAAACATGAAGATCTAACAATTTAAAAAATTTAAATTTATAAGAAAAAAATTAAAAGATTTAGTTATTAAAATTAAAATGCTTATTTATCTTTAAAATTTAAATTAATAATTTAAATAAATAACAACTAAAATAATTAGATTCATTTTAGACATTAAAGAAAGTTACATTAATGATTTGAATATACATTTATAACATTTAAGTATTATATGAATTTAATAAAATGAAAAAAACCATAAAATAACACATGAATATAATTTAATCTAAATTTATCACAAAATAACATGTGACATAATGAATAAGAGGATAATGAATGACAAAATTATTTTCATTTATTAGGAAGGATGTGTAAAAAGTTAATGAATATAAGGGTTGTTTTGTTTTAAAAAACTATAAAAGTTAGATAAAGAGGAATACACGTAGTGTATATTTTCGGCAATAAGCTTCTAAGAAAAACAATTAGAATTAAAGATAAATATTGTTAAGAAGTATGGATTTAAAACTTTTATTTTAATACAAAAAAACTCATAGCTTTTAAGAACTTTATGAGTTAATAGTTTTTATTTTTATGTCATTTAAAGCTACTTTGTCGAACAATTTCATACAAATAAAAATTATAGTTTTCAACTTTCAGCTAGTTTGGTAAACATACCCATATAATAATTTTTTGGAGTGTTAAATATTGTGTAATCTGTTTAAGACGATTTAATGTTGCCAATTTTATCAATTTGGTGTATAAGACAATGTTAATGATTGAAGTGTAAGATAGATGTATAGTCCAGTATTGCTTCTAAAAAAATTATATTCTTTTTGGTGTTAGATATAATGCAATGAGTTTGATAGGATTTAATGGAAAAAGTTTTTTCAATTTGGTGTAAAAGATAATGTTAATGATTGAAGTGTAAGAGATATTTAAGAGTCTAAGACTATGTTTGACGTCCTAGCTAATAGTTGAAAAACTAGTTGATAGCTGAAAACTAGCTGCTAAAAATGACGTTTGGTAAACTAGCTAAAAATATAAAATGACATAAAAATACATTTAAAAGAATGTATTTCTATAATCAATTAAGGGAAAAAAAATTAAAAAACTCCTAAAAAGCTAGTATAAATAGTTTTTTAAAAAGCTAGCTTATAAGCTACTTTTTAGCTTGTCAAACAAGACGTCTTAAAAAAACATAAAAATAAACTAACTTATCAGCTAGCTGTGGCACACCAAACACAACTCAAGATTGTTTCACCAAAAGAGTTTGTATGAAGAGACGGATGAATCCAACATATATAGATACTTATCGGATCATATTGCCATGATACACTAACACTCCTATAGAGATGGAGACTCGATGATGATAGAGAGAGATGTGTCGGTTCATGAGGGTGTTAAACGTCGACTTTAATACCATAATATATATATATATATATATATATATATATATATATATATATATATATATATATATATATATATATATATATATATAGTCCTTGGTTTTGTTCTTTAAAAAAGCATTTAGAGAGAGGGCTCCAACATATATAGATTTGTAAGACCATGTCACACCAATGCAAGATATACCAACCAATAGTGGTTTTTGTATCCATCTTTATTTACGGTTCCAATCACATATTAATACCATTAAATCAACAAACCATATCTACTCTAATAAATGAAAGTTTTTTTTGCTACTATCTACTCTCATTCAATTTGTCAAATGTCATTTTGTGGTTATTTTGAATTAATTTTTTTCCACATGTAATTTTATGAGTTTTTCTATTTTAATAAATTCCACATAATACTTTAATATAATAATTACAATAAATGTAATAATAAATGAATATCAATTTCATTAATGGACTTACCTTCTTATTTCAAAATTCTCAAATTAAAGTTCATTAGTTTATTTTGTTTATTTATTTAAATTTAAAAGATAAAAAAAATCAATTTTAATAATTCATTACTTTTCTTATTTTTTTTTTATAAATCCAAAGTTCTTAAATATTTAGAGCTTTAATTTAATTTTTTTTAATTAACCCATCTTACATGTAGTGTTTAATATTTTCATAACAAGATAACATAAGGAATGAGGCCATATTTGGTGACAATATAATCACATTTTGACTATCGAGTGGAAGCCTTGTAGCTATTTTTTAGAATTAAAAATTTCAATGGAGGTGCGTAACTTTGGGGTTGAAGGAAGTAGATATTGGGCAAACAAATCATTCATCGATTACAGAATTGAAGAAGGTGAATAACAATTGTTAGTTCGTTTTGAAGAGTTAAAGGAAGTCCTTCAATCAGAACTAAAAGTCAACTCTCAATAAACAAACAGAAAGAGCAACGACATGAAAATATTCTCAAAACAAGCAATTGAGGATCCAAATTTGCACTTGGCTACTGATACTGTATACTCATCAGAAAAAGCAATATTTTATCTGTATGTATGTATGTTTAATTACATCGATCGTTGACAGAAAAGAGCATATCATTAATTATTTAGAGATGAAATTAAAGAGAAGAAAAGAAGATTCTTACAGAGTTACAGAGATGGCCTTTAAATGAAGAAGATGCAGATGAAGATCCTTTAAATGAAATGTGTCATGTGTGTTTTGAGGAAACGGAAGAAAGGCGTTTTGTGAACGGATTAATGATTTGATTGTTTGGTTTGAATTTTAGAGGCTTCAGAGATGCTATATTCTGTCTTTGCTTTAACGTAAGCAAAGCTTATCCATCTCCACAAAAATTAATTAGTTAATGGACCCCACCAACCCACCCCCATTTGCTGCCATAGGTCATATCTTCATTCACCAAATTTTGCATTTAATTACTGGAGTAAATTATTATTTTGGATATGGTTCGAATGAAAATCCTGTATAATTCGTTTCTTTTATTTTTCAAATGTTTTTAGTCCATAACCTGCATACCGTTAAAATCTGGGACATGACCTTATATTTTCTAAATTATAAAAATAATAAGATTAATCACTTTCAATGTCAAATTCAAACAACTCTTTGAACCCTTTTTTAATTTGTTACAGATGACAAAGCAAAACAATCCTTATGTTCTGTTTGTGTGAATCAATGTTAGTTATTTTGTATGAAAAATTGCTAATGTTATCATGGAATTTATTTATATACAGTTTTTGTATTTGTTAAACTTTTGATCTCGTTTATTTTGATATTTGTTATCTATATAATGTTTCGTTTGTTAATTAATTAGGTATTAGATGTATGGTTACATACTTTTAATATTTTAATATTGCCCAGTGAGAAGATATATACAAAAGTTTATATTTTATAAAGAAATATGTATAATATTTTCTAATTAATATTTTTAAATATCACTTGATGAATTCGTCTAACCAATGCCTTTAAAAATTACCAGTTTTAATCAGTAAAATTATGGGCTGAACTAAAAAAAAAATGATGAATCTGTATCGGGTTATGTCCAAGCGTGGAAGCAATCTTTTCCTTCAGTTCAATCCATAAAAAGGAAAGATTAAAGTTTCTAAAAAGTGAAATTGTGTACACGAATTAAATTGACTTGGAAGATTAAACAATCAATCAATCTTTTACTTCACGTTTTATAACTTTTTCTCATCTGATTAGGATAAAGGATAAACCACTAGGTCGCTATCAAACATATTGATCGGGAATTCAATATTCATTTGATGCCAAATAAAGGGAAACTTTAATTGATCCTTGAGTTTTTCACCATTCTTTCCATGTTTGGAAATAATTCAATTCAATTCAATTCCATTATTTGTTAAAATATCAAAATACCCCATCATATATATATATATATATATATATATAAAATAAAATCCTTTGACACAGATTCCATTCCTTGTGATAATATTCTACAAATCAAATGCCCATGGCCATGATTGCTGCAAAACTGGAGAGAAAGTGTACAAGTGAAGAAAATTGAAAATAGGTGGGCTGGGGCTGGGCTTAAGCTAAGCAAGGAGATGGGAACGAATCAGGAGGGGGTAGGTGACACAACTTCCAGTGCTCCATACCTGCATTGCATAATTACAAACATTATTTATTAATTATTTATTTATGATTATTTTAATAATAGTTGAGTATGAGTGGCTAAATTGATAAAATGGGTGCTAGAAATACAATACTTACAACTGATAACAGGGGCCCCTGTTTGTACTTGTCATGGAATGAAAATGTTAGAGGCTTCGGGTCCTCTCCAGGCCCTCTGATGAACCCACTGCATCAATCAATTCAAAAAAAAAAAAAAAATGAAAACAAGCACTACTTTCAACTTTCAATGATGAGGATGAGGCTTTTGCACAGACAAAAACCCTGTCCCACCTTTTTAGGTACAGTTTGTTGTTATGTAGAAATATACTACTACAGTATATGTTATATTGACAGGATATGATAAGTCTTTTATTAATTATTATTATGCATTATAAAAAGAATGAAAATTAGTGACATACATTAATGAGGGGGTTATGATTGTAGCCCTTTTAACATCATATATGGCGATGAGACCCTTGTACACCTCGTTTCCATCTTTATATGACACAGCCAAACGCTCCCCTGTAGCATCCCATGCTATCTTCTCAATACCTCCACTGTCATATCAACCATATCTTATGTTACAACTTACAAAAGATAAGGATTTATTCTTTACTTTGCCTCTGCTAAATTTTATTAGTCATCAAAAATGTATATTATGTACAAAGAAAAACATAAATAACACCAAATATAAACAGGACAGATAATCATGCTTCTATTCCTATACCTATACCTATACAGCTATACCAAGGGCTTTCAACAACCATAACCTAACATAGAATAAATCAATCTATACAAATGATATTATCCTAAAACATATGCAACCTTCTACAAATTTTGCCATAACTTAAGAAGGTGTAAGTTGCATATGTTTTACTTTTACATTGACAGTAAATTAGATGAAGCTATCAGCATTAAAAGTTTATTGATCAAGGAAAGAAACAAAAAAAAAAAAAAGAAAAAGGCAACTTTTGTAATTACCTGTTGGTCAAAGATTTCAGCTCTGGCAAGTCAACAGGTAGCAGGTGTGCATCTGAGGAAAATGAAAATCATCATATGAGAAATGGCAAATATGGAATTTTGATAACAATAAAGGATGGTGATATATAAAGCCCAACTCCAAAGAAGAAAACATAAATCTAACATTAATATCAAAAGGTATTTGGCATCCGACAGAAACTCTAGCAACTTCAGATCAAACACAAGCACAGATAGAAATGCCACTTTCAGTAAAATCAGTGTAAGTAAAGACTAAAGAGTAAAGAGTAAAGAGAAGATAACAACACATACCAAGTGATGGAGGCTTTGTGGCAAAGTGAACAGAACCTAATGTTAAAGATTCAGAGAAAGCAATAAGAATCATACGCCCATTAGGATCCCATGCTGCTCCCTACATATATAGCAAAACATCTAAAATAAATCAGAGATCAAGGAGATAAATCACTTAGCTGCAGGCTACAGTGGAAAAACATGCTTTAGAATATTTAAAAGTCAAGAAAAACATACTTACTACAACAATTTTACATGACATGACATATCTACATGCACCAGAGCAATATTGTATAATGTATATGCAACAAAAACTAAGGGAAATAAATAGTAACCGTGACAAAGCCACTTGTTGAAGACCACAGTTCTGATGTCCATGTGTTTGTCTCCCACAGATAGAATGTTCCATCACTACATAATAACATGATAATTGCTTTAGTGCCAAAGTTTTTTTAATATGTGTCTTGAACGAATATATCAACTGAATAGATCCGAGTCCAATGATAAATGACATTACAATTTTGCAGCAAAGAAGTAATCTCTAGTAGGAGACCACTTTAGCAGTGATATTCTCCCTAATCCTCGCCGAATGGGTGTGCCCACCCCTGTACAAATACCCACAACAAGAATTTGTTTATATCAAGCTCAGTATGTGGAGAAAGATCATCTTTTTAACATAGTGCCTTTGTAAGTTCTAAACCTCATCAAAAGGCAAGAGTGTGGGAACTAGAACATTCAATCAAGAATAGTAACAGGGGAATTTTAATCCATTAGATTATTTACATATGAAAAGAGAACTACGCCTTTTAACTTCCTTTTAAAAAAACCAACAAGAGCATAGTCATAATTAACTTTTCTGGGGTATATTGAAAAACTCAACATGCATAAGAATATACCTTGAGCAAAATCCCATATTGTGAAAGATGAGCTCTCATATGAAGCAGATGCTACATATGTGAAGATCGTACGTTAAGGGAAGCATTATATTATAACTGGATATTAAATTTGGTCATGCAAAAAGACTCTAAAAATCAAAATTTCAAAATGGATCAAAGTAGCATCGAATAAGAAAACCAGCATGCAAGCAAATCAAAGGCTAATTAGGATATCTTCCATCAGGACTCCATGAGAGTGCACTTATTTGTTCATCGCCATGGCCTCGAAGAAAATCTACTAGAGTCCATCTAACTCCAGAACCTCTAGAGCGGCTTCCAGAATTAACCCCAGGTCTAACACATGCGGTATTTCCAGGATACGAAGCAGACCAAATGCAAATTCCACCCCTGTTTGTAATTGTACATTAATAAAAACTCAAGAGCTTCCACATACATAGTAAATGCCAAGAGTGCAAGGGTATGGATGTCAAATATACTAACTTGCAGCCTACTGAAAGTGTCTTCCCAGCATTTGGCCTCCATTCCAAGAGTTTAGCTTCCCTTTGAAGATCATTCATCAGAATGCAGGGGTCCTTCCCTTCTCCTAATAGAAGAAAAGGAGAACAACCAAGTAATCAGATCTCAAGATACTGAAAAAATCTGGAGAGTATACCAAAACAACTGTTTTGCATGCTCATTTCTATAAGTTTCTCACCTGAGTCTCCATAATCACGAATAGTTACTTGATTCCGTGCAGAAATAAATGCCAGAATATCCTTTTTTTGGTGCCAACTAACACATTTGAGATCAACATGTGCCAATAATTTCACCTACGAAATTTTAATTAACAAGAACAAAATTAGGCCACATGTTCATGCTTACAAATGGAAAAAAAAAACTGAAAGTAGAATTTATAAATCATGATCCCCTTGCAGTAAACCAAGGATGAGCTTCTTCAATCTGCCAAGTATGCTCTTTTGTGTTAATAACCCATTTCTGGGTCTCATTTATGTGCATTGTTAGGGGTTATATCTTTTCTTTTGGTTCATTCAGCTATATTTATATTAGGTTCAGGTAGAAGTAATTAAAGAAAGACTTGCTATAATGCTATCAAAATAACAAATGCACAAGGATGGGTATTGTGTTTACAAAAAATCCAGATGTTTGATTATGTAGCAAGTATTTGTAACATGTCTAGGAAGCAAGGAATTAACAGGAAAAAGTGTTGGTATAAGAAAATGGTAGTGGATATTTACTGCAGAGTTTCAAAATGAAACCACAAAGTTGATTCGGTAGAACTACCTAGTTTGTGATCAATGTAATAGTAAAACAATTTCACATCATCCATACCACAGAGATACAAATCCAAAGATGTAAAAGTGTGAACTACTACTAGAGAAGAGTGCAAACCTATCAACATTGCAGAGACAAAATTGTTATTTGTGTGTGAAGTGGCGTTATATCTTTGTTTCAACTACTATGTAATATCTAAATTTTCACAGTTGTCATCTTTCCATGAGTAAGATGTTTACATTTTCATTTCAGAACTTCTGGAACTCCATTTTCACAACTTTGGAATGGAATTTAAGAATTATCAGTTCACAATTCATGATGAGCAGCAGTTAAAGCAAATATCAATCCATAGCTGATACACAAAATTCAAATTTACGATATTTACAGAATTCCAATTCCATTTCGAGAACTTGGAAATCACACTTCAAAACACCAACTTAGTGGAATTGAATGCACTAATTTGATTCATATGAACCCTAATTTAGGCACAAAATATACTACTCTATACGATAGTCTACGAGATACTTACATCATCAGGACCCAGAAGGCTTTTAAGAGGACCATAAGAGACTGCTTGAAGTAAACGCGATAAACGATTCACTGGAAGTTCTACGCCTCTATCTGGATGTGGCGACGCTGGATAATCTAACTGATACGGAATTGGACTGAATACGACTCCCTAAATGTTACAGAATATCAATCTCCCAATCGCTGATGGTAATCAATAAATAAAAGGGATGAAAAGCTTACAAGAACTTTTCCATAAGTTTCCTTCGCTTGATCCTCCGAAAGATTTTCAGCGGTAACTGATGATTAAACAAAACAGAAGTTGAAATTTGTTAATAACAATGGATTCCATATAAAATTAGCAAATGAATTCGAAATCCAGTGTAGATTATACGCATTATGGAGAGAATTTATACTTAGGTCTCTGTTGATTTCGCATACAGTAACGGAGCCTGGACGAGGAAACGATGGCATTCTTCAAGTTCCGCTGTCGCTGTGTTTTGGGAGAGTAGGGCTGGCTGATGTAGTAGCAAATTTCCCCCCTTTTCACCCGGGACTTCATTTCTTTTTGAGTAAATTACACTACGGTCCCTCATCTATTGTTTTGACCATCTCCAATCCATTTAAAATTTCAAAGTATATATATTGCGACATTAATATTGTAATTCTTTTATATAAGTTTACATTTTAACCCGTTGGTTCGCAAAATATTATAAAAGAATTGGAATCTGTTAGAAATTTTAATACAATTTTATATTTTATTTGGTTGGCTGAAAATGAAATTGAAATCCAATTTCATATTCTATTTGGTTTGCAAACATAACACATGTACCTCCATGCACTTTGTGTAAATCGTCTTCGATATGAGTTGATCCAAGTCTTGGTGAAATTCTTTATGTTTACTGATTAACCAACGACCAACCTCTCTATAAACCAACATAAAAAAAACTTCACAATCTTCTTTTATCGTTAGACTGATGTGGTATGTTTGTGTCATTTACAAGAGTGAGAGTGAAACTTTCGAGGGGGGGGGGTGACATAGGTGGGTTTGCTATAGCCCCTAGGAGTTTGTTGAAGAGGCTCGCATAATTATAAACCAAGATGCAGATTCTAAAATAATTGTCAACCCAGCAACTAACACCATTTTGACTTGAAAGCTAACTAGTACTTTAATATTTTACTAAATAACCCTTAATGTGATTTATGCCTCTCTAAGTCCTCTTTGGTTAACAAGAATCAAAACTCAACTTTCACGAATTGACAACTATAATCATTTATCATAATTTTCTCAAGACTGTTAGTTTATTTATATAATCATATTTATCATATATTTTATTTGTTTATTTTTATTTTATTTTCCCAAAAGTTTTTTTTTCACTAAAAATTACAAAAACTTTTAGGCCTATTATACCTATGTTATATTTCTTTCTTATTTACCATTTTGGAGTTTTGAGATTTACCTTGGGATGAGCGTGGGACGGAACTGGTATCGGCCCGTACCGTTTCCGATTTCCTGAAACCCGAATTTGATCGAAAGTCAATTGTAACTTTCCGTTTAAATTAAATAAATAAGTAAATAAATAATTAACCCGGAAACCCAAGAGGTAATTATTATTATTATTTTATATGAATAGTAGCCCTAAATGCGGAATAATTTAGCAAGGCGTTGGTTTTGGGGGTTAAAAAGTTATAATTGAGAGTTTGGGGGTTAAAATGTAATTTCCGGATTAATTTGTAAAGAATTTTGAATGTTGAGGGATATTTAGTAAATTATGGGTTTCATTTGAAAGGATTTTTGAAGACAGGGGCTACTTGGTAATTATTGGGACTTATTATGGAAGGAATTATGGAAACAGGGGCTAAAGGGTAAGTTTTGGATTTAAATTGAAAAAAAATCTGTGAGGAGGGGCCGATCTTGGAAAAGTGTACCAAAGTTTGTATGAGGACACGGGATATACCTGGTGACCCCTTCCCCATCGTTTCCTGGACACAAACCCTAAACCTAAGAGAACATCTACAACCGCCACCACCTTGTGACTCCCCAACCGCTACCTCCCTTCTTATCGTTTTTCCGATCCGACCAGGTCGCCGCCTGCTGCCGGTGACACCGTGAGCGACAAGGAGGACCACCGAGACCGGAGTTTGAGCTGTAAACGGCGAAGTGTGGGATGCGAACGACCAGAATAACGCCGGACGTTGTGACTATCAGTGTTGCTGTTCCAGCTCGTCGTTCTTCTCCGGTTGCAGCTAACGGATGTTTGTCGCTGCTGTCCAGGAGACTGTTTCATCGCTTTTTCCTCCGACTGCTATGAGCCACCGCGAGGGTGGCTGTGATTGGGTGCGTTTCCTATGCTCATCTCGTGTTCGTGAAGTGTGTGCGTGGGTGTGTTGTTGACCGCAATGCTAGGCGGACCACCATGGCAGCCAACCATTGTGGTTGCCGCTAAGATGCTTCTTCTGCCGCCGCCAGCCACCGCGAGAGGTGGCTGTGTGTGCGTCATATAGTTGTGTGTGCGATTTACTGTGTTTGAGTGTGGGATTGATGGAGTTATGCGGAATGTTCATTTTTTTGGCCGGGAATCCACCGCCACCACCATGAGGAGGTGGTTACACCGCTTCACCACCACCAGCCGTCGTATGGTGGTGGCTGTGCGTGTATATTATGGTATTGTGAGTGTGTTTAGTAGAATGGGACTTGTTTAAACATTTTTGGCGGAAAATTTAAGGAAAAACCACCACCACCGCCGTGAGGTGGTGGCTGCCACCGTGAGCCGCCATCGACCACCACCGCCCGAGGTGGCAGTGGGTGGTGCCCGACCTAATGAAACCTTAATTGACATAATGAAACCCTAATTGATCTAAAAACTTCACTAATGGACTAATTGGATCGCGATTGGATTGGAAACCCTAATTAGGGCTTAGAAAACCCTAATTTTGGGTTTGTTGGGTTGGACTTATCGGGACCCATGTTTTGGGCCATTGGAATTGAATTATGAATTACACCTGATCACACCGTATGATTAATCTAGTAGAGTGATGGACTTATTGGATTAAGTCCTTAATGGGTTAAGTAAGAAACACTTAACCCTAATCGTCATTTTATGTGAAAACCCTAATTTTGCTTGGGCCTTGAGTTGGGCCTTTCTATTGGGCTTGGGTGATTGGGCTATTGATGGGCCATCCAAGAACAAGCATATGCACTAGAATATTTGGATGGGTTTTAGGGTAAGGCCCGTATAAGGGGTTTGGGCCCAATTTGGAAAGTTGGGCCATAGATGGGCCTTGATGGTTATGAGATTTTGAACCATTGGAATGTCAAATGTTTGGACTAGAATAAATGGTTGGGCCTTAAGGTAAGACCATGTAGAGGTTTGGGTTCAAATTGGGCCATATGTTGGGCTTTGATTTATTATTTGGCTTTTGGGCCTCCAAAGTTTGAGTTTGGGCATTGGTCTTGGACCAAGCTAGGTTAGGGGTAAAATGGTCCTTTTACCCTAAGTGTGTACTTATGGTTATGTATTAGAACCCAATTATTAATTGGGTGTTGTTTGATGATTGACAGTTTGGGGATTTGTCAGCTAGCAGCCATGGATTTATTCGCGGGACTTCAGCAGTGCGAGGTGAGTCTCCTCACTGTTGTATGGGTCTAAGACACAAATGCTGGCCCATTTAGTATATGTATGGTAGGAAGACCCGGGTGTTAGCCCTATACATTATGCATGAAAGACCAGGAGGCGGCTCCTGGCACACTGTATGCTATTATGTATGGTAGGAAGACCCGGTGGTTAGCCCTAGACAATATGTATGAAAGACCAGGAGGTGACTATTGGCACACTGTATGTTGAATAGCTAAGTAGTACAATATGTATGTTAGTTGTCTTTGTGATGCTTGTATGGAATACCAGGAGGTGGTTCTTGGCACTTGTTTGTAAGACCGAAGGGGGTGTCCCCCGGCTTGGCAAGAAAGACCACGTGGCGGCCCGTGACATAATGGCAAGACTATGTTTTGGCACATAGCATTTTATTTGATTATGGTATATGAATGATATGTATGGCTCATGGTTATGTATGACAGTATGTGATTTATGTGCTTATGTGCTAGACAATATCCAGTTGAAAGAGATAGAAGGGGTAGGCGAGCACCCATATATGCTAGGCAGCATGTTGATATGTGGTATTTGGGGAACTCACTAAGCTTCGTGCTTACGATTTTCAGTTTTGGTTTCAGGTACTTCGTTTTCAAAGGAAAGGAAGCGCATCACACTATTTTTCCGCACATGAGATCTTTGGGATTACACTCTGATATTGTTTTATGATAACATATTTTGATTATTGACACTTTTGTTTTGACATGAGATGTTATTATGGATGTTTTTATACTGTTGGTTTTATAATAACTTAATTATAAATGAAATTTTTGATCTTAAATTTTGGGATGTTACATCAATCCCGAGTACCGAACCGCATTAACATCACCGGTACCGGTACTGGGAATGGTACCGGTTTTTAGTACTAGAACCGGTACCAGCGGTACTGAATCCCAAATTTTGTGTATTTGGAGTACCGAGTATCATCCCATATTTTTAAATTCGGTACGGTTTGGTACCAGTTCCGATACGGTACCGGTACGAGATCAGGATTTGGGACAAATTTCTCATCCCTAGATTTACTTGTGATTAAGATAAATAAAAAATATCATGTAAGTGAAAGTTTTTGCATTAATTCTTGGAAATTAATGAATTTAAAAATCAAATTAATATTGTAAAAAAAATAATTACAAATAAAAAATATATATGACGAAATAAAGTTTGTAAGGAAATATATGAAATTCTCCCTATATAAAAAATATAAAAAATATAAGAAATTACAAATAAAAATTAACAATAAAGTTTGATTAAAAATAATAAAAAAAGATGTTAGAAGAAATAAAATTCTACAAACTATTTACAAATTTCTAAAATCTTCTTTATGCAACATTAGAAGTAAAATGAAATTATAAACTAGAAAGGGTCCCCCGCGTTGCGGGGGTTGGAAGATGTTTGGTAGCCACAGTAAAGTATGTTGCTATTCTCTACAATTTGACCATTTATAAATGCATAATAGTCAAATATGTTGAACAAAATGAATGTACATTGCTATTTCTTAATTGCATTACTATAACTGAAAAACAAATCAATGAAGGTACATTAGTATTTCTTGTATTTAATCCAAGAATAAATAACAATTAACCATCAACTCCATGCTTCTGTCCATATTGCGGTCTTATATGGTTTGTTAGGAGTAAAAGTGTCGCAATAGAATCCATTGTATGTGTTTATCCTGTCATTTTTGGAAATATAGGCAAAATATCTTGCATAAGAAAATGTCAAAAACTGTCAGGAACGAAATGTCAAAACTGAAATGGATTTTTCAATCTTTCAATTAGAAATGATCCATGAAAATTGAATGATAGTTACTTAGTCAAAACTTAAAAAGGTTTTCCTAGTAACCACACATAAAATGTCAATGAAACTAATCCAAGAAACCATTTTTCCAGTTAGTTATAGGGAAAAAAAATACCAACAGTGAGAAACTAATCCAAGAAAACATTTTTCTAATTGGTTGTGGAAAAAACACCAAGAGTGATCTTCTAAACATCTGCACATATTTGTTGATCTTTTTTTGTTACTTTTGGGACAAAAAGAAAAGTTTGTAGCTGTTTCTTCTTTCCCCCCTTAAACCGACGACTATATAAAAAATAATGAAAATAGGGAACCACTTTAATTTATAAAAAAATAGTTTAAATGAAAAGACTGTTAAAAGGGGAAACTATCGATTTAACATAAATCGCATGTAAAAAAATTGAATTTCAAAACAAAAAGAAAAGGGAATGTATCTCACCTGATAAAGTCTTTGGCTGAAATGACCAATCTCATGGAGAGGTCTGTCAAAAAGGACCTTCATATAAAAAAAATTGAACCCGTTAGTTTATATTACACCATTTCAAACATATTTACTCAATAAATTTAGAATCGATATTCTTCACAGACAAAAAAGGTTGCTAACATCCAACCTTCATACGTTTTCTAAACTTTGGAACAAAAGTATAAAAATGGTTCATTCAAAAAATGATACAATATGTCTTTCACCTGTTATAAGTAATATGATTCAGAAATGGTTCATTCCATTCCATTCCAATAGCCATTATTGATTCCAATGGAATATACAATTCCATTCTTTCCCCATACCTCATCTTTCATCATGTTTTGTCTCCTTTGCACCTAACCAAACTTTTGTAATCATCAAAAAGAATGTTGAATCCAATCGATTTTTTCCAGCCAAATTATTAATCTTCCTACAATCAACATCAATAGAAGGAGAATTTATAATATCTTGAAACTTCAATTCTAAATCATTGTTGTAAATTGTTCAACAATGGTCCATATGGCAGTAAATTGATACAAAAATGGTCCATGTTATGGTTAACTGTTACATAATTGGTTTTTGTAATAGTAAACTGTCACAGGGACCATTTACGTAAGAATTTAATGTCATAGGGACTTTTTTGTAACATTTAACTGCGATGGGACCAATTACGTAATTGTTTGCTACATCAGGCACCAGATATGTAATTGACAAATGCAGAATTTTTATGTTGTTTATTGTACAACAGGGACCATTTCTGTCAACTATCATGCTAACATAAAAAAAGAAATGTAAATTGTCTTTTCCTATTTAAAGAGCAAATGATAAAGATGATTGGTGTTTAAATAACACAAACTAAAAAAATGTAACAAATAGCATAACACACACGGTAAACCAATCAAATTATCATAAAATAATGCATAAATGAGAATATACTTGAGTTAGTTTGATATGTTTAGGATGTAGAACACTTTTTCTATGAATGTTCTATATATTTTCTGTAAAACAGTAATTAATAATTGCAATACCTCTTTCTTAAGAAAAATGCCTGCATCAGGCATTGAAGCCTTTTTCTTTTGAAAAACATGTGAGCAATGTTGAGCAATTCCTGCACCAATACTTGCGATCACTGGTATGCTCATAGCATCCGAGAATAGTTTTATCAGATTAATATCAAATCTTTTTCCCTGACCTGGATATAAAAAAATAAAAATTCATACATAAACTATAACACTTTTTCAAAAAAAAATAAAATAAAGAAAGAAAGAAACTGAAAAATGTGCGTGTCGTTTGATTATTGATTAGATACCATCACATTTGAGCAAAATTTCACCGGTTCCTAATTCTTCTACAACTTTAGTAAGCTCATATTTGTATTTCATTAATGGTCCATTTTACTCTTTACCTTATGATTTTTTATCCACTTATGAACGGCAAAATAGAAACAAATGAAGGGTATATAAGTCATTTTGTCATTTGCATACACAGGTTGAAAAAGAAGAGTATAAGCACACTTTTGGTACCTAAGTATAGATGATTTTTATAATTTTGGTCCTCATTTTCAGTTTTTTTTACATATAGTCATTTTACTTGGAACAAATAGCAAAAAACGTTTAAAAAAACCTCAAATAAGGTCGAAAACAGCAAGAGATTTTTTTTGGGAAAAAAACTGAAAGAGTCAGTTTACTTAGCGACCAAAAATGTGAAGTACACTAAAAAAGAACTAACCCGTTCAAGATATATGAGGGTGTGGGAAGTTCCAGCAACATCCAGATGTAAACCTAATAAGAATAATTGATAATCAAGTTGGGATGCAAATTCAACAATTACATAGCAAATCTAGAAACAATGGCATGTACTCAAAAATAGAAAGTGAAATATATGTTAATGGCTTGTAATGCTCAAAGAAAGTGGGTTTTAATAGATCCATTCAATTATTACCTTGATTTACAATCAAATTCATGAGGTGGAAGACCTTCTATGTTGTCCAAGCCATACTCGACAATTCTAATTTCAATCCAATAACATGTTTCTTTGTTATGTTTGTCGATATAACTACCAACCTTACTTAACTTCAATGTAAGATGGGACAAAGTAAATTAACATGAATTTATGACAAAAATATGTGAGGATACTTACCTGAACCAAATTTTTTTTTTTTTTGTGATGAATTTACTCTTTCAAGCTGTGCGGGACACTGGAAATAGACAAAAAAAAACTAATGAGAAAGAAAAATAGAGAAACTAAATCAAGCAAAACTGAAAAAATATTAGGTAAAAAAAGGAAAATCAGCATACCTCAGCTACGCAGACGTTTGGTTGACAAAAGCGGTGGAGGGAACATATGTAGACGACTGAATTTTGGAGCAGTTTTGACTTTAAAGGTCAAATCATTGTATCTCAGAGTATTCAATTTTTTCATACTTATCTATTGACCACATGATAAATCCCAATCAAATTAGCATAATTCTTGGACGAAACAAAAGGTAAGAAACTCCTAACCTGCTCAATCACTGGTCCATTTGAGAGATCGAAAGCAGCATCATTGAGCTACGCAATTTCCACTAAAATTCATAAGAATAATTATTAAACTGTAAAGACTTCCCAGATCGTGAAAAGTAATCAGGTGGAAGACTGAAACTATCCTACAAAACACAACATAATTACATCAAATGCTCGTAAGAAACACGTAAATAAAAACCGATCAACAAAACCCACATAAGAATTAGGGTTTAGATCAATGTTATTGTCTGAAAGGGTTATATGAGTGGAAAAATTTGTAAATATGAAGATTTTGAATGGAAACAAAACCCTACGTTGTTTACATCAAGGCCGCCGATGAGAAAGTTCACTTTATCATCATTCGACAACAACGTTGTGTTAATTTTCAACGCCATCAGTGGAGAAAGCCATGGATTAGGGTAGACAGATCAGAGATGGGGCGAAATTGGGTTTTCGTGGCCACGAGAACAATCATGGTGGCGGAAGCTGCTGAGTCGCTTCGCTTGTCAATAACCTTGGTCAGGGTTGTCGTCGGCCTCACCATTTGTAGCACACACGCCCAAGACACTGATGGTAGAAAATGTCAATCCCCTGGAATTTGAATCGAATCTTCAGTAGAGTAGAAGTTAGGTTTTCACATGGATGCTTGTTTAATTCGAAAAAAATATCAAAAATCTGCATACGTACCTTCAAAATCGAAGGCAAGCAGGAATGTACCCTTTAAATTGGAGAAAGGCTTTCTTCAATTGGAAGTGATGCAAGGGGTTTAGGAACGAAAGGCTGAGGTGGCAGCAGGAGAGGGAAGCAACTTAACAACTTCTGATCAGAAGAAGAATCACAGGAAGAATATATATGAACGCGAGTTGATGGTCTGTGGAAACCGGATAAACCATCGACAACCGGTGAAGATGGCAGCCGACATCCATCTCGCTAAAAATCCACACTTCGGAACCCAAATCGGAGGTATGGGACAGAACCCTTCCGTTCCTTACTCTAAATAACACCACCATCGCCACTGCCGCTTACTGATGGCTTCGTTCTGTTGTTTCTGTCTTGGAGGCGACAAATTAGAAAGGTGGATGAAGAAGTAATCGGGACTTGAGTGTAAATAATATCTCGACGGTTAGTGATTGACCGATTAAAACAACAAAGTAGCAGGGAGAATTTTTAAGAACACGACATACCTGAAGTGTCGACTACGATCCGCAACCGACAAAGACCAATACAAGTCGAAGATGGTGGTAGGGTTTAGGAGTTCTGGTGAAGAAGCGGACGGCCGAACGGAGCAGGCAACAAAGGTTTGATGCAATATTTGACAAAGAAGTGTGCTCTGTTTCCCATTGAAACGTAACCGAATAGAAAAACCTCGACCCTTTGACGATTCGACAAAAGGAGCTCTCGTAGGTGGGTGGGTGTAGCGACTGTGGTGACGAAGGGTGCGCGAACGACGGATTAAATCGCTTCCGAGTTCCGATTTCTGAGGCCCAAATAGAAACCCATATCCGAGCACTGTGCTCTTCTTCAACTCATCGTCCTGAAACAAAAAATTTCATGGAGAGGGTGACCAAAAAATCCCAAATACAGAAGGCGGTGAAGAAGACTGGCTGGATTTCTTATCAAAAGGATGTGGATAAGGAACGGTGGAAAGAAGAAACTGGAAGGATCGATTACCTACAGGTGTGGGGATAAAATGACCGGCAAACCGGCACTATTGCTAAGAAGTGGCCATCTTTAATATATACAAAACGACATGAATAAATTAAAGAAGTACAGAGACCGGATATGTAAATCAAAGGACGAAACCTGGACAAAGTATGTCAATTTAACTGTTCCTTTCGTCCACAAATTTAATATATATATAATAATATGTAGTCAATGTAAAACATAAATAAAAATATTGGTTAACATATAAATAAAATTAAGTATTTATATCTATATCTACAATCTACAATATATAATAATTGAGAAATATAAAATGAAATTATAAATATGTAGTCAATATAAAATGATAATAAAAATAAGAGTAAATTACTAAAATTGCCCTATGATTTAGTCAAAATTGTACGTTTGGTCCCTAACTATCTTTTTCCACTCTATCGTCCTTGCGGTTTGATTTTGTTGCGTTTTTCGTCCATATGGTTTGCTCAAAATTGCACGTTTGGTCCTTAACTGTATATGTATGTAAGGGACGAAAAACACAACAAAATCAAACCACAGGGACAATCTGTGCACAAAAATAGTTAGGGACCAAACGTAAAATTTTGACCAAACCATAAGGACGATTTTAGTAATTTACTCTATAAATAAGTTAGGATGAATTCCTATACGTAAGCAAAAAAGTAGGATGGGAGTCCTTATAGGGGTAAAATCGGAAACAATGGACAACGAACCGAAAGAAATCCTACTTTTTGTTTAGTATCGAATAAGTATAATAATTTTGATAAGTAAAATAGAAAAAAGTATAATCCTATTTTTATAATACGATCGCACAAGAAGTAAAGGATCACAAACTGACAAAAGACATTTGACTTTCCATTTAGTACGTACATTGCAAATTTAATCACATAAAGTTGTGGAAAAACATAGCAACGACTTGTATACTTTGCATATTATGTACTAATTTTGATAGATATCCAAAAAAAGAATAGTTATATTAATTCTGTTAATTCAAAGCATGTGTACAAAGTTGAAACTGTGTTAACAACTATGCAACATAAGTTATTTTATGTTCTCGAATAATTTTGACCGTTGTGTGTTGCTATTTTTTCAGAATATATTTTTATCCATTTGGTTTAAACTAAAAAAATGGTTATTTGTTAGTAAATACAATAAGAAAGAGTGGATTAACAATTTTTAAAGATTAAAGAAGAAAAAAATACGCTAAGGCATATACTTGTGTTTACGAATCACTTGCAGAAGTTATCGTCGATTAAAAAGAATAAAACCTGAGATGAAGAATGACAAATGAAATTTAGTGTTTGATGGTTTATATTATCGTAAAATAAAAACCTCATTATTTAACGTGATAAAAAAATGAAATGAAAATCAAAATCTCCTTATGTACTTGATATAATTACACAAAAAATAGGAGCATTGATTTGAAAAAGGAAGACGATCATATATTTATGTCGTAAATATGTTTAATTTTTTAAATTTGATATTATACGTGAATTAATTATATGCTTAATATGCAGGGATTGTATAAATTGCAAGTCGTAAGTTAAATAATAAAATACAACCGGATGTAATTATGGTATGAACCGGAGATATAATGGTAATTCAATGTTTTATTAAATTAAATTTCACATTAAATGATTGCATTGAATATATTGACGCGTGACAAACTCTTACAGGATCTTTAATATATACGAAACTTTAAGAGAATGACATGTGTACTACAAAACTATTTTTTTATTAATATAATTAATATAAGAAGATATATATAGTTTATTTCTCTAATGGCTCTTGAAATTAGTTATAGGAATTTACCAAGTTGTACCACTCAATGTCCCTGTTATTGTCAAGCGATAGCCGAGGCTTTTGGTCTTCAGGTATGCAAAATTACGCACTAAAGTGTGACTATTAATGTATTCTATCAATTGTTAGATGTAAAAATGATGTGGAAATATAAGGGTTATTATTAGTAATTCCTTGAGCTAATCTTTTTTGTTTCATATATTAAAACGTGGCGGATTGAGTACTGACTTGGACAAACGTGCCAAAAGTTTTTGACCAACTTTGTATTAATATAATTCCATCTATATTAAAATTAAAATTAAGGACTCACAGATTAAGGAAGCAAACAAGTAACAACCTTGTACCCATTGCTTTCCTGCTTTTCATACAATTGCTGTTTGAAAAAAACAACCAACTAAATTATAGATTTATAAAGCGTTTTTCATTTAACAATATAAAACGACTGAGGTAGTCCACGCTTGGTCAATATGGAATGTAAAAACCCCAAAACAAAACATTCTAAAGCTTGATAAACCCATTTATATAATGTTTACATCCTGGCTTCAGGAAATCGTAAACAGAAAAGGATGAGAGAAATATTCCTTCTCCTCATCCTCCTCCTCCTCTTCTGTTCCTCGATAAAATCTTCATCTTCATCTTCACGGAACATCCATGATCATCTTCAAAAAGGTTCCTCTCTATCCGTTGATGATAGTTCAGACGTCATTAGGTCCCCAGACAACTCTTACACCTGTGGCTTCTATGGCTTCCAAAGCAATGCTTATTGGTTTGCAATCTGGTTCACAAACTCCAAAGATCGCACAGTGGTCTGGAGTGCCAACCGCAACACACCTGTGAATGGCCGTGGATCAAAGCTGACATTTAGGAGAAACGGAGCCATGGTTTTGACAGATGTGGATGGCATGGTCGTGTGGGAAACAAACACAACCTCCACAGATGTAAACAGAGCAGTGCTGCTGAATACAGGTAATCTGGTGCTACAGAACCAAAAAGGTCAGATTCTTTGGCAAAGTTTTGATTATCCAACTGATACTCTATTGCCTTATCAAACGCTAACAAAGAGCAAAAGCTTGATATCTGCCTTACGAAGAGGAAGTCTTGAATCTGGAAATATTGTTTTGAGCTATAACAGTATTAACGTTTTAACACTGACTTACGATGGCCCAGAAATATCAAGTGTCTACTGGCCTAGTCCTGATCCTGGATTTAATGTCTGGTCTTACGGAAGAACTTCATATAACAGCAGCAGAATCGCAGCCTTTGATGATTTTGGTGAATTTAGGTCGAGCGATCGGTGGCAGTTTAGTGCTTTAGATATGGGTATTGGGATCAGAAGGAGGTTAACCATGGACTATGATGGTAATCTCAGATTCTATAGCTTGAACGAGTCAACTGGATTATGGTCGATTTCATGGCAAGCTATTGCACAACCATGTAGTGTTCACGGAATCTGTGGGAGGAATGGAATCTGTGATAACGGAGTACTACAATCAGAATGTTCATGTCCACCCAATCATCAGTGGACTAACCCTGCTGATTTAAGTCAGGGTTGTAAGCCTACTTTCAATACAACCTGTTCAAACTCAACAAAGTTTGGATTTTCGGAAGTGCCGTATACAGATTACTATGGCTTTGATTTAGATTACTTCACACCCATTACGTTGGATGCTTGTAAGGACATCTGCTTGGGAGATTGTAGATGTATAGCATTTAGTTACAGGATAACAGGTGCAGGATTATGCTTTATTAAAAGTGCTCTTTTCAACGGTTTCCGGTCTCCTAATTTCCCAGGAAGCATCTACTTGAAAGTACCAATTGACATGGAAACAAGAGAATCTGTCTCAACTCTTACTAGTTCTAACACCACGTGTGTAGAGGTCGTCACAGTCATGGTGGGTTCTCCATCTATGTATCAATCATCTGGCAAAAAGGTGAAATGGGTTTATCCTTTCTCCTTCGTTATAGGTATTGGTGTGGTTGAAGCTTTGGTTATCTTTTTAGGGTGGTGGATTTTCTTTAAGAAAAATGCCATCCTAACCAACTTAGAAGAGGGGTATCGTATGGTATCAAGTCAGTTTAGGGGGTTTACTTATCAAGAACTGGTGAAGGCGACACAAAACTTTAAGGTGGAGATAGGGAGAGGAGGCTCAGGGACTGTGTATAAAGGGGTTCTGGAAGATGAAAGGGTGGTGGCTGTGAAAAGGTTAAGAGATGTGAGCGAAGGTGGAGAGTTTTGGGCAGAAGTGAGCACAATCAGTAAAATCAACCACATGAACTTGGTGCGAATGTGGGGTTTATGTTCACAGAAACAACACAGACTTATAGTTTATGAGTACGTGGAAAATCTTTCTCTTGACCAGAGATTGTTCTCCTCGAGTTTTCTTCAATGGAAAGAAAGGTTCAAAGTTGCCATAGGAGTAGCAAAAGGTTTAGCTTATTTACACCATGAGTGCCTAGAATGGGTGATTCATTGTGATGTTAAGCCAGAAAACATTCTTTTAGATGACTCATTCGAACCAAAGATTGCAGATTTTGGTCTGGCAAAGTTGACTCAGAGAGGTGGTCAAAGCTCGGAGTTTACCAGGATCAGAGGGACAAAAGGATATATGGCTCCAGAATGGGCTAGCAACCTTCCTATCACAGCAAAAGTTGATGTCTACAGCTATGGGGTTTTGGTTTTAGAAATGGCAAGGGGAATTCGACTTTCTAATATTGTTGTTCAGGGAGGGGAAGAGGAAGAAACGGAGCTTATGAGGTTTGTAAGGGTGATGAAAACGAAGCTTCAAGGAGAAGAAATGGATTTGTGGGTTGAAGAGATTATTGATTCGAGGTTGGGAGGGTTGTTTAGTAGGAAGCAAGCTGCAAAACTTGTTGAGATTGGTATAAGTTGTGTGGAGGAAGACAGAAATAAAAGGCCTACAATGGACTCAGTTGTTCAAGATCTAATTGATTGTGAGTCCTAGTTTATACACCAATTATTTTACTTCTAATCTATATTGGGGTTTGAACCCTCATTTGGCTAGAGACATCCATCAATTAGTTAAATTAACTTGGGAGAGTTGGTGGTGTTATTCATTTTTGGCTTGTGAATTGTGATGTAATGTATTTTAACTGGATTAAGCATAGGGCGTTGATTCTCTCGTTAAACTGGGATAGTTGGTGTTGTTTTTCATTTTCAGTTTGTAATATGTAATGTTTTTGCTTCTAGTTTTTCCCTAGTGTTTGTTTAGTAATATATTTCCATTGTTTTAAAAATGTTATTTTTGTATCGTTGTATACTTTGTTTAATAATATTTAATAATGCACATGGCTCTAGGGGCGGCTTTAACATTTTATTTGGGGCATAAATATAATATGTATAAAAATTGGCAAGCAAGGGGCCGTAGTCAAAATTTTATATTTTTGGGTCTAATATGTATAAAATTAATGTATAGGGGCTACTTGTGCCCCCCCTCGCCCTAATAAAGCTTCGTGCTTACATGGCTCAAGCCTTTTGTTTTCCTTTAATTAGACAAAATTGCATAAACGGTCTATGTGGTTTAAAAAACGTCACATGTTCAATCTCTAACCCTTTTTTTTATGCGAATGTCCATATATTTTCACTTTCTTGTGTAGTTAGTGTCTGAACTAAGACCACATTTTGTCTTCATCGCACAATGTCTTCACCCCATTCATCTTCATCGACAAAACCAACAAAACTACTTTCATGGTTTTGGCCTCTCAACTTTCAATTTATGATAAACCTGTTCAGTGCTCATTATTTCAATCGATACCCATGTCATCGTTGCGAACCGAGCGATAAAGAGAGGAATAGGATGAGGAAGCTTCACTTTATGTTCCATATCAATTGATCTGACTGCAGGTCCTTGTTTGATTGCATGACTATGATTTAATTTGTGGGGTGCGATTTCCAGGGTGAGTTCCTTGTGATTTTCATGTGCAATTACTAGATTGATAAATTCAACACACACACACATACAATCAGATGCACTAATTTCCTCTTATTGTTCAATAAGATGCAACTATGTAAAAACGATGGTGGTGATCGGAGATGAAGATGCCGACGATGAACCCTGATAAAGAATAAAAGGAAATGGTGGGGTGGTGGGGTGGATAGCAGTGACATTTTAAATCATTAGGGTTTTACTGGTAGGCTGAACAATGGTGGTGGGGTGGATCGTTTCCAAGATATTACAAGGCATTTTAATTGTCCAGCATGCTGGACAATTATGCATGGTGGTTTTATTTGTTACAAAATATTACTAGTCATTTTAATTGTCCATAATTGGGGCAAACCACTATGGTCAAACTGTACATGGCTGTTTCTTTTTTTCTTAATCTGGATAGAGTGACTTAATGGGTAAAAGTGATGAACATTGTGACTTAATTTTGTTGGTACTTAAGGGTAAAATTGTAACATCCCGACTCCCAGGTCTAAAATTGAACTGATTTACATTCATTTTGATAGGGCAACTCGACGAGTTGGAGGCCCCAACTCGTCGAGTAGAAATTTAGATAGCCGCACGGGTTTAGAGTCAACTCGACGAGTTGGAGGACCCAACTCGACGAGTAGGAGCTGAGCAAAAAAAAACCCTAATTTTCAGGGTTTGCATCCTATTTAAAGGACCTTAAGTCCTTTACCCCGCCTCCCTCATCACCTTAACACCCTGAGAGAAATCCTAATCGAGCTATTATAATCTGAGAGAGAGAGAGAGGCTAATAGTGTGTGTTTTGGTGCATTCTTTGAAGGATCTTGAGGAGGAAGAGGCTTGGAACAAGAAGGAGTCCTTGGATCCAACATTTATTCAGTAGTACCAGCCATTTGGAGGTAAAAAGGTAGTACCTTGACCACTTGTTTGTCAGATCTCTCCATTAGAGAGTTTATGGCCATTTCTACCTTCATTTTGAGTCATTTGGTTGTTTGGACATGCTATGAAGATGAGACTTCAAATCCGAATGTTATTAGGCCCTTTAGGCCTAAAGATTAAAGCTTTATCAAGCTTTGGCCAACTTCCATGCCTTGAACCCTTGTTGAGCCTTGTTTTGGCAAACTTAGCCCATATATGCCATGCATGGACATAAAGCTTGCAACTTTACGTGGTATTCCAGCCCTAGGAGGCTAGATCTAGAGTTTGGGGCCTTAGTTCAGCTTAAAAACATCTAAATAAGAGAATGGTCTGAAGGAACTCGACGAGTTGGTTAGGGTTTTCCCCGATAGTCTGGACGCGTTACAAACTCGGCGTGTTGGTGAGACAACTCGACGAGTTGAGTTGGATTTTCCCGATATTTCAGAGAAACGAAGGAACTCGACGAGTCGCATAGATGCACTCGACGAGTTGGGTCAACATGGACTGTTGACTTGAGGGTTGACTTCCGTTGACTTTTAGGGTTTCGTCAAGTTATGGACTTAGGAGACCATAGAGGGGTAAAATGGTCTTTCACCCTTTCCGAGAGCTAGTAAAGGAATAGTTTAACATCCTTGGAGTTGTTATTATAAATTGTTAATTAGAAATGATTATGATATATGTAGGCAGAGTCTAGGCCTACTGTTGAGTACGAGACATACTTGCTTACTTACGAGGTGAGTCTTCTCACTATACTTACCTGAGTGGTAATACTGTGTGACCGGAGGGTCTTATTTGAGTTATTGTCCGGAGGGTCTTATGTGCTTATACTGAGTTATGTGATATCATGCATTTTGTATTTGTGATTTATGTTGTATATTATTCTGTGCCTTATTGAGTTAGGACCGGAGGGTCCAAACCGAGTTGTGAGACCGTAGGGTCCTCATTGAGATACCAGACTGGAGGGTCCAACCCGAGTTATGAGACCGGAGGGTCTTCACTGAGACACATGACCGGAGGGTCCTTATCGAGATATAGCCATGAGAGGCTAATTATTTGTGTGTGGTATTTTGGGGAACTCACTAAGCTTCGCGGTTACAGTGTTGTGTGAAATGTGTTTCAGGTACCTCAAGGATCGCAGGAAGTCGCCGACATGATTGTACACACCAGCTTAAGATTATGTTTTGAGGATTCTGGGATATTGTCAAACATTTTGTTGTCTTGTGTTTTGAACAACTTATAAATTTGGGTTTGAGAAATGTGAAATTGTGTTTTGTGTGGTTTTTAAAATGAAAAATTTATTTGAAAATTTAGAGTGTTACAAGTTGGTATTAGAGCCTTGGTTTGAGGGATTCAGATGTACCTTTGGGTATGTCTGGACTTAAACTGAGGATTTGAGGAATTTTCTAAAGAGAAATGATTTTCAAAACGAGTAAAAGTTTTTAAGAGGAAACAGGATGAAGCAGTGTGTACAATCAGCCAGAGCCCGAACGGTGATTTTCCCAAGATACCCTTATTTGTTTATAATGAGATGAGATGCTTAAGAGAAAATAGAGCTGCATGCTAGATGATAGGCTAGGTATTTCAGGAATTTAGAGCTAGGGTTGCCTGATTCATGATACCTTAGCCTAGGGGGATTGCTATTGATTGATATTATCTGCTATTTGCTCTGCTTGTGTGTAGAGTAGGGGTACATAGCAGGAACCTTTTGAGAGAGTTTTGAGTCAAAGAGTAATCTAGGAGAGATACCTAGATGTGTATTGAGGAATCTACTGAGAGAGTAGTTGGATATCCGTGAGGGATAGAGTACTTGTGAATTAGGATCCTAGGAGGAGGACTTGGGGCGACAATGGGTTGGTGTGGAAGGTAGTATTGGGCCCGTACTACTGAAAGCACCGGATCTGTATGCGACCCAAGTAAGAACCTTAGGATGCTAAGGAGCATGTAGGGGTGGGTAATTGAGTGTGCGCTTGAGCCAGTTCCTGATGATTTTTGGTGTTTGTGTTTCAGAGAGACTATGGTGATTACCCGCAACAACCTCGGGGGTGGTGGTACTAGTAACAAGGAGATCCGCAGGATCATTGCGGAGGAGGTGGTTGTAGCTATCAGAGAGGCCATTCCAGAGATGTTCGGGTCTATTAAGACCACTCTGATTGAGACTTTTGACGAGCGTTATGCTGCTGTCACAGAGGTTGCTGCTGCCGCAGCCCTGGCAGCTGCGAGGCCACAAGGGGTGACTCGTTGTTGTTTCGAGAGTTCAACAACACGAAGCCACTAGAGTTTGATGGGACCCAGGACCCGATTTCTGCCATGAGATGGATCTCCGACATTGAGGGGTGTTTCTATACATGTTCATGCTCGGAGCACTTGAGAGTTTGGTTTGCACTGAACCAGCTTCGCTTGGGAGAGAAGGACTGGTGGAAGTTCGTGACGACTTATTTTACTCCTGTAGATCATGTTGCGGTGACTTGGGAGAGGTTTACCCAGTTATTCAGAGACGAGTATGTTCCCCAGGTGGAGAGGGAACGATTGGCACAAGAGTTTCTGTCTCTCAAGCAAAAGACAGAAACAGTGACAGAGATTACGAGGATGTTTCATGAGAGGGTGTTGTTCTGCACTGAGCACGTGTCTACTGAGCCGGCATGTATGAGCCGGTACCTGAGTATTTTGAGGAGAGATATTCGGGAGTTCGTGGCAAACTCATCATATCGAACATTGGCTGAGTTACAGACCAATGCCAGGAGGAGAGAGATTGAGCTGGAGATTCAGACCAGGGAGGAGGGAGAGCCTCAGGGGAGGGACAGGAGACCAGTGCAGTCGCAACCGGCGACGAAGCAGGCTAAGCCCACTGATACGAGAGCAGAAGTCCAGAAGGGCCGCACTTGTGGCAAGTGCGACAAGAGCCATGAGGATCTTGCCGAGCAGGGATTTGCTACAAATATGGCAAGGAGGGGCATATGGCGAAGGACTGCCCCAAGGGATTTTCGGTTTGCTTTCATTCCAACCAGACTGGCCACCGGAAGGCCGAGTGTCCTCAGCTCACTCAGGGACCAGCCCAGGCTTCTGCTCCTGTTGCTTTGCGTGTTACTGATGGCCGGCCGAGAAAGGCTGAGGCTTCAAGAGCTCGTGGGAGAGCTTTCCAGCTGACTGCGGAGGAGGTCCGGGCAACACCTGACATTGTTGCTGGTACATATCTCCTTATTCATGTTATTTTGAGATTTGTTTATGCTTATACTGTGTTGCATATAGGTACTTTTCTTGTGAGTTCTGTGCCTGCCTTGGTGTTATTTGACTCGGGTTCGAGTCGATCTTTCATGTCTTTATCCTTTAGTCGCCACATTAGTGTTATACGCGAGGCATTGAGTCGACCGCTGAGGGTTTCTATAGCCGATGAGCATGCGGTTTTTGCCACTGATGTATTCCAGAAATGTGTTTTAGAGATTTTAGGTGTTGATTTTCCGATAGATCTAGTGCCGATAGCGATGGGTGATGTATGTGTCATAGTGGGCATGGATTGGTTGAGCCGGTTTGGAGCTGTGATTGACTGTGAGCGTCAGATGGTGACTATACGAGACCTAGTGGGGGAGTACTTACCGTTTATGGCGAGGGAACTAGATCGGGATCAGCTTTCTGCTCTGCCACCAGGGCAAGGCAGAGTCTACAGCAGGGATGCATGGGCTTTTTAGCGTACGTGATGGATACGCGAGTTGCCACTAAGAGGCCGAGTTCTATTTCCGATGTTCCAGTAGTATGTGAGTTCCCAGATGTTTTCCCCGAGGAATTGTCGGGTGTGCCTCCTGAGAGGCAGGTGGAGTTTCGGATCGATCTGATTCTGGGGGCGGCGCCTATTGCCAAGGCACCTTATCGCCTTGCGCCGCCCGAGATGCAGGAGTTATCCTCGCAACTCCAGGAGCTGCTGGAGAAGGGATTCATTAGACCAAGTAGCTTGCCATAGGGAGCGCCGATCCTTTTTGTCAAGAAAAAGGATGGTACACACCGGATGTGCATCGACTACCGGGAGTTGAACAAGCTGACGGTTAAGAACCGTTATCCACTTTCGAGGATCAACGATTTGTTTGATCAGTTGCAGGGGGCGTCTTGGTTTTCCAATATTGATTTGAGATCTGGGTATCATCAGATGAGAGTCCGCAAGGAGGATATCTAGAAGACGGCCTTTCAGACTCGTTATGGGCATTACGAGTTTGTGGTGATGCCTTTCGGGCTCACCAATGCACCAACATCGTTCATGGACCTCATGAACCGGGTGTGTAGGTCCATGTTGGATATGTCGGTGATCGTGTTCATCGATGACAATTTGTTGTACTCGAAGTCTAGGGAATAGCATGAAGAGCATCTGCAGGAGATTCTTGGGGTATTAAGGATGGAGAGGCTTTATGCCAAATTCTCCAAGTGTGATTTCTGGTTACGAGAGGTCCAGTTTTTGGGCCACCTTGTTAACCAGAATAGGATTTTTGTTGACCCGGCCAAGATTGAGGCAGTTATGCGATGGGAGGTGCCGAGATCCCCATCCGAGATCAGGAGTTTTCTGGGCCTGGCAGGCTACTATCGGAGGTTTATCAGAGATTTCTCCAAGATTGTTGTTCCTCTCACCAAATTGACCAGGCAGGGTGTTATCTTTACTTGGGGGCCTGAGCAGCAGGCATCATTCGAGACTCTTTTCCAGAGATTGTGCGAAGCTCCAATGTTAGCTCTTCCGGAGGGAGTAGAGGACTTTTGTAACATCCTAAAATTTAAGATAAGGTTATTAAATTAGTTAAGTAATTAAATAAAGCATTACTTTTGTAATTAAGTCATTTAAATGATAATTATATCATTAGCTGATATAAGGCTTAGAAAGTAAAGGTTGAAATGTTAACGTTTCAGAGTTAAGGGACCAAAAGTGTCAATTTGGCAAAGTATGTTTGACCAAGGGTTGACCCAACCAATGGAAGTGACTAAAAAAGTTATGTAATGTATAGAGAGGGACTTAAGATGTCTATTCTCAAAGAAAAATCGCACATCTTGGAAGAATGGACCATTTTTGACAAAAATGCAAAATTAGAGGGATCAAATGTGTAAAATTAAGGGAAATAAGAGGAGTCTTCACTTATGCAGCCATATGAACGAAATTTTGAGCTTGAGAGCTCCCAAAACTGGAGATTTTATACCTCCTTCACAACTAGGATTCAAACCAAACAAGTATTGATGCATTGGAACAAGGAGTGATCGAAACAATGGTTTACAAGGTATGAAATCTCTTCCTCTTGCTCTCAAATTCGAATTCAATGGTTGGAGAAAACACCAATGTCGAATTTAGCTTCTTCTAAGGGTTAGGGTTTTGGTTTCTAACCTCCCTTGAGTAGTTTTGGTGATTCCAATCTCAATCCAATCATTATATTGTTAGATTTGATGACTTGGGTAAAAATCTTTATAAACCCTAGAAATCTAAATTGGGGATTTCATGTTTATATGTTAAATTGGAATGGATTCAATGACCTAGATGATGTTTGATGACAATGAATCCAATTGGAATACTCAAACACATCCATGATGGTAGAATGTTGCATAAACATGAATTTTAGGTGATTTTGGGAAATATGTGATGACATCAATGGATTTTATGCATTAAGGTATAATTATTGAGCAAATGAAGTTCATAACCATGAATGGATGCTATTAGAATGATTTATATGCAAAATACTAAGTGTAGATTGGTTATTGGATTAACCCATGGAATTTGTGGTCAAAAGGGGCATTTTGGGAAATCTAAGGATAACCACATGATGATTTATATATTAGAAGTGAATGACATTCATAAACATGAATTGACACTCTAGAAATGATATTGAAACATAAACATGAAGGATCTCTTGAGCTATAAGTGGTTCTAGTGATTGTTTTAGCCTAAAGGGCAATTTGGGAAACATAGAATAGAATTGAGGATTCCAAAGTTGGATGAAGTACTTGCAATGAGATAAATTGTGGTTTTATGTACTTAACAACACCCAGTGATGTGTTAAATGATTTGGGAATAAGTCATATTGGTTCAAGAGTATTTTTGAGCAACTTGAGTTCTTAACCCTTTCATTTGAGTCTTTGTAAACATTATGAACATAACACTTTGATAGAGGGCTTGATGAATTAAGTTGAATGTTTTGACATGATAAAACATCCTTTAGTAGTGCTTGGAAACCTTTAAAAGTGTTACAAATGGTTACCTAAAAGACCAAAACCACCCAAACAAGTTTAGGACTCAAAAAGTGAGTTTTTGGGGGTGTTTGAGCTGCTACGGGACGCGACCCGCGTGGTCATGCACGCAGCCCACGCACATACAGCAGATTGCCCGGCTAGACGAAACTTTAGTATTTTCCTCATAAGTTTTGCATACGGACTCGAATTTACACGCGGTTTTCGCCTACATTCATATTTTTACATATGGAATAGTATGAAACAATAAAATTTGGTAATGTAAACTTTGAGGGGTATTTTGGTCATTTTAATGACTTGTGTCCATGTTATATAGGTGTTGATTGAGAGTGTTTCTATAAGGAAAGGAACTAGAAGAAGACTAGCTAGCCTACGTGTGATTGAGGTGAGTACGTGTTGGCATTTTCCCACTTTGGGGTACATGAAAAAATGATTTTATGATAATAAAATGCAATGCTTTGATATATGATTTGTGTGAAACGAAAACGTCAAATGTTTTTGGAAAGGGTATTTTGAAAGAGTGCCTTAAAGGCATGAATGTTTTTGAAAGAAAAGAACGTTTTGGAAGATCGAATGTTTTGAAAATATGATTGAAATGTTTTGAAATATAGATGCTTTACTTTTGAAATGATTATATGATACTAATGTATGAAATGTGTAAAGCATGGAAAGTAATGAAAAAAAAAATGTAAAGTAATGAAAAGGAATGGAAAGTAATGAAAGGAATTGGAAAGTAATGAAATGAAAACTGCCCGAGCCATGATACCTCGTGAGAGGCACTAGAGGAATCTATCGGGGTGACGCCTCCCCTTCACGAGATAGATGTCCTATTATGATACCTTAGTGGATTGATTTGTTCTTTCCACCTTGGCCTTGGAAATGATGCCTTGGTGGATTGATTTGTTTTTTCCACCTTGGTCTAGACTTGGGAGTGGTTCCTTTATTGGACGTAGACCCTAAGTACAAAAATGACAATAGTATAATATCAGAATTAGCCCTTGATGATAAAAGAAAATGAAATATGGAAATATGGCTTTTGAAATGAAATATAAGGAAATGGAATGAGAAGATATGAAATGATATTTATGAAATGTATGAAATGAGTTTTCCTTGAAAATGCTTGAAAATGTTTTATGGTCTAAAACTATGTTTTGCATAGATGAAACGTTTTTTATGAAAATGTGATAAATATTTTGGGTCTCAAACCCACGTAGCTCACGAGACATTATTGTCTTACGTACCTTTTTTTTAATGCCATGTATCTCAGGTTGCACTTAAGAAGAGAAAATGATAGATGGAAGCTAGAAGTCAAGTGATAGAGAATGGAGTGGAACTTGTTAAGTTCCTTATTAATTGTATTGATGTAATTTTTATTTGCTTGCTATGGTTGTATTGATGCTTAATGGTAACACCAATTGTTTTAAATTTGTAAATGTTTTTGTGGGACCGGTTTTTGTTAAATGTGGGTTAACTCCCAAATGTTTTTAAAACCATAGCATATTAAAGTTTAAAAAAAAATCGGGGTGTTACAGTTTGGTATCAGAGCCATAGTTTAACCGAATTAGGATTGGATCATTCCATTCCTAGGCTTAGACTTTGGTTATGGAAAGTGTGAATGAGTCATAGGATTGTTATGGAAAGTGTGAAATATGGTAAAGAATCGAGTGAGTTAGGGACTCGATGTACACATATCGTGTGTCAAGTAAGAGTCATGAAGGATCTTAAAGCTTGTTGATGGACATAGGAATTTTTTTTTGACAACTTTGACTTTTTTTTGTCAAAGTCAAACAACGAGTATAAAATGAAAATCACTTGTATATTTGATACATGTTGGAAATTGAGCTTGTATCCCTTAAGTACTATTGGTAGTGAGTTAGAAAAACAAAGGAACGAAACAAATTGAGTTGTCAAAGTTGTTAACAAACAATTAGCTAAAAGGGACATATTTGACTTTTGGTAAAAGTCTAAAATGGGACAAGAATGTGAATTCCCAAATTTATGATTAATAAAATAATTGAAGTTAGTTATTTGAGACAAGCCAATGTTACTATCTGTGGATGATAACTTCAAATTACATGCAAGTTCATTGAGAAGAGAATGGAATGGAATCATGAATTCCATATTTTGATGAAAGTAAATATGTGGATATGATTGACGACACGAGAAGGTGGGCCAATGACCTAATTGGCAAAATGGTGATGTGACGATAAAAAAATGATAGTACTAGAAAGCGCGACCAGATAACTTGGAAAGGAGTATGATGCGGTCGAATCAATGGGATTTATTGGAATCATACGAGTTTACAACCATACGATAACAATATCGAGTGTCGAGTGTAATGGTAAATGTGAAAGAAAGGTGTCCTTGTGAAAAAAGGATACTAGTAAAAGGCGAGCAATGATGCATTAACCTAATATACTAAACTAGTGAGTGAAGTCATTACAAGAAAAGAAGGGTAGTTTGAAATACCTGAAGGTATTTATTGAGCCTGAAAGAAGGAAAACAATATGAAGACCGCCTTGAGTGGTAAAAATAATGGAAACTAAAAGAGATGATGATAAGTCCATTAGAGTACCTTACCATAGGGTGTTAGACTATTATGATAAACAATTTAAAAGGCGGAACTTTGTAAGCCCTACTTACAAGTCCTATAAATTGTTATGAGAAGTTAAAATTACACATATGGTGTCTGATGTACCATATACACGGACCATAAGAGTCTGAAATACCTTATGGATCAGCCCAACCTGAATATGAGACAAAGGAGGTGGATGGATGTAGTGAAAGACTATGACTGTGAGATTTTGTATCACCCTGGCAAGGCTAATGTGGTAGCCGATGCCCTGAGTCGTAGGGCAGCGAGTACTCCGATCCGAGATGTGTGTATGAGAATGACGGTGATGACTCCAGTCTTAGATACCATCCGAGAGGCCCAAGAAGTGGCCATGGGACCAGAGAACCGTAAGAGAGAGCGAGTGATTGGGCAGATTTCTGAGTTTGAGACTGATAATCAGGGGCTTATGACCTTCTGTGGGCGGATATGGGTGCCATATTCGGGTGGAGCTCGACGGATTTTTGATGGAGGAGGCCCATAGGTTGAGATTCTCGATCCATCCTGGGGCCACCAAGAAGTATTTGGACTTGAAAAAGGATTATTGGTGGCCCTGTATGAAGAGATATGTGGGATGGGTAGTCGAGAGATGCTTGACCTGTCGTCAGGTCAAGGCAGAGCACCGACGTCCTCATGGCCAGTTGCAGCCTTTGGAGATTCCCCTGTGGAAGTGGGAACATATATCCATGTATTTTATTGTTGGGATTTATTTAAAACTTAGTTTCAAAAACTACAAATAATGGCAAACGAAAGACTTGAGTTTTATAAAATAACATAAGCATTTTATCACCCACCAAGGATCATCTTGCAAGTATAAGAAAGATTTAAAACACAACCATAGAAGGAAGAAGTGGTAACAACCTTTGAATCACTTTGAGTCCTCTAGGGGAGGCTTGAAAGTTCATGGAGTGAGGATGAACCCTTGAGACACCAACAATATCCCAACTTGATTAGAATGCTAGTTCTTATGTTAACTCTTAAGCTTGGAACAAAATACCCAAGTATATATTCCAAGAGAGAAAAACAAGTAACAATTTCTTCAAGAACTCAAAGCTAAAGAAGAGATGGAGAGAGGATGAAGAAGCTCACGAATTTTTGGGCAAAAATGCAAGCCAAAAGGTGTGTATAATACAAGTGCAAACTTCATCCTTTTATAGCCATAAAGCATGGTCTTTAACCATGGGGTATTTACACTTTTAAGGCTACCATGCCCCTAAGTCATCAATCATGTCTCCTAGGGTGGTTACTTTTGCATTAAACAAATACAAAAGCATGCTCTCAAAAGAAGTCAAATAGTTTAAATTTTATAAACTCAAAGTTTATAAAATTTAAACTTTGTCTTTAGGTAAAAGACAAAAGACTCAACTAGTCCAAAATGTTGTACATGACTTGTTAATTCATACATTATGAAATAATGTGTTACTTGTATTGTAAAATAATTATTTCCTTAAAATAAATATTTTCTCAATTTATTATAAGAGTTTATGAATATTTATTAAAATCAATTTCTAATAAATAATCAATTGTATCAAGTTGTTGTTAGTGTGACCCTTATAATCATATGTTATTTATCAATATCATTTTAATATGACTCTTGAGCATACTAGATCTTTCATTTATTACCAAGTTACCGAGGACTGCGCGAGGTGTCGATGCGATATGGGTGATTGTAGATCGGTTGACAAAGAGTGCTCACTTCCTGGCTCTAAGTGAGAGCTCTTCTGCAGAGAAACTGGCCGAGATCTACGTTCGAGAGGTGGTGGAACGACATGGGGTGCCAGCATCGATAGTGTCAGATCATGACGTGCGTTTAACTTCCATGTTCTGGAAGAAATTTCATGAGGAGTTGGGCAACTGACTGCATTTCAGCACCGCATACCACCCACAGATAGACGGGCAGAGCGAGCGGACGATTCAGATGCTTGAGGACATGCTACGCGCATGTGTTATGGACTTCGGTGGGAGTTGGGACACCTACCTGACCTTGGTTGAGTTTTCATACAACAACAGCCATCACTCCAGTATTGGGATGCCTCCCTTTGAGCTTTTATATGGGAGGAGGTGTCGGACTTCCATCTGTTGGGGAGAGGTCGGCCAGAGAGTGATGGGGAGCACTGAAATAGTGCTCAAGACGACAGAGCAAATCCACTAGGTCAGACAGAGGTTACTGACAGCCCAGAGTCGTCAAAAGAGTTACGTAGACCGGAGACATTCCAAGCTAGAATTCCAGGTCGGCGACTTTGTCCTCCTGAAAGTATCCCCATGGAAAGGGGTGATCCGATTTAGGAAGCGGGGCAAGCTAGGCCCTAGATACATCGGTCCTTTTAGAGTGATTGCTCGAGTAGGTAAGGTGGTTTATTGGTTAGAGCTGCCTGCAGAGTTGAGCCAGATCCATAACACCTTCCATGTGTCCCAACTGAGGAAGTATGTAGCCGACGAGACGACAGTGGTCCCTTTAGAGGACATTTAGGTTGATGATCGCCTGAACTACATTGAGAAGACGGTGTCGATTTTGGATAAGAAGGTGAAGGTCTTGAGAAATAAAGAAGTGCCCTTGGTTCAGGTTCAGCATCGGAAGGTGTAAAGTCCCAAATCTGCTTGTATATCAATCAGAGCCAATTGATGGTGCGGAATCCTAATCAATTGGATCAAAATAGAGCAGAAGGAGAAGAAGAATAAGATGAATCTAATGTATTGATGATATGAATGAAGATCCTTACAAGAGAGTCACACACACACTATTCTTCTCTCTACTTTCTCTCTCTAAAACACCTTGGGTTTCATACACTTAAGCTCCTCTCTACTCTACTCTCTATGACTCACTAACACACTGTATATATGGAACAACCACGTGAACCAGTTCACAGCCGTGAACACCACCTGGCCGTGAACACTCCCAGCCGCAAACACTACATGGACTGTAAACTATTAAAGCCTAGAAAAGTAAAGTATAAACCATATTTTTGACCCAACAATCTCCCCCTTGGTTTATAGCTTTCTTTTCTAATTGACCCAACAAACCCCCCTTAAAATGTAGCTGGCTTTTCTTGTCAATCTTCATTGGGAGCTTGGCTTCAGCTTTTATCTTTGATTTCTTCACAGCTTCAAGATGATCTTGATGAATCTTCAATAAATGACTTCATCTTGAGCAGTTGGGCTTTTCTTCAAAATTTGACTCTGAACGCACATTGGGTGAGGAGGCTTCTTGAAAAGATTCTTGAAAATTAGCGCTTTCAGCTTGAGAATCTTTAGAGAGAATGTCAGAGAGAATGAATATTCTGGATCACTTGAGCTGGTACATAGATAGCATCAAATTGATTGAGGAGGCTTCAATGCAATCTGTCACATAATCTTCAAGTCAACTTCACCTTGCTTCTGGGGTTGAAATATTGTATGTTGAAAAATGATCTTCACTTCTAGTTCCTTCAAATGAATGTTCTTGAATGATCACCGATGCGCCTTGAGAAGTAACCATGACTAAAAAGTCCCTGTGGATCACAGAAAGAATCATAAAGACCCTTCTCACCACAGTTGTTCAAGGATGAATCCTTGGCTCAAAAAGAGACTTCTCGCAGTATCTGTGTGAACTCGGAGGAACGCACTGCGATTTGTTGAGTATCGGAGAACTACTCGTGGCTAGTTTTGATGTTAGCCCCTATATATCCTTGATCATAGATCTCAATACAGTTATCAAGTTAACGAGTTAACTTGTCCCTTGGCAATACGTTCAGCGATACCTGTTTCCCTGTTGGGTGAATCGCCCTGGTGCCGTGACAGTTCTTAGGTAGAGAAAGCTGACAAGACCAATCTGACAATTTGTACCGTTTCAGACTTTCAATTCCTTAGATATGATAGTTCTTAAAAAGAAACTGCCTGACTGGAATTTTGTACAATGTCACACCAGGTATGATCCATTATCCTTCAATTCATGGTTGAAATCTAGAACATTAAAAAAATGTTCACCGTCAATTCAGAATTAAATGGTTTTGGATTTTGGGTTTCACTTAGAGTCATGGTGACAACGACATCTAAGATCATAAACACAAACTTTTTGGCAACCATCAGCCGAGTTGTTTTATACTCGAACCTCAAGGGGTACCGGTACGTGGAAATGATTTGATGGAGAAAATTTTAGATATGGGTGAATAATGGTTGGGTGTTTCACATTGGTCATGGTGAAAATGACATTTGATCATTAACATTTGATGCGAAGACTCCTATTAAGACTGGTATATGTCTCAATATGGAAGAGTCTATCACTCGCATTTGAATTTTCCATCAATTCCTTGTGAAAGTAGTGTGAAGTGTAATGACCGTCAATTCCTTTTCACCTTCAGGTTTCTTCTCATTGCTCAGAATATTTCGTTACAGTCTCCTTGAGTCTCATCTTCTCCTGAATTCACTTTTCAAGACAAAAGAAATTTTTTGAGATAAACATAAAAATAAAAGTAAACTTAGCACACTAAGAAATAAAAATAAAAGTAAAATACGCTCAAAAACACTATTTTTGGATTTTTGATTTTTTCTGAAAAAGAAATAAAAACATAAATGAAAATATTTTTCTATTTTTGAAATTTTATAATAATTTTTTTAATTCTCCCCCTAAATTTGTGCATATAAGAAAATATGAACAAATTTAACCAAAAACAAAAAGAAAATACAAAATGTATTTTTTTTTAATTTTTGATTTTTTAAATTATTTTTTGATTTTAAGAAATTTGTCTTAAAAATGAATCATTTTAAGAAAAACTCAGGTGTATCAAAAGAATTCAAACCGAAAGTCAGCAATTGAGGACGCAAGCAGCAACAAATTCAGCCTTAGCTTTGTTTCAATCTCGGAACAAATCCGAAAATTCTTCACATCTTTAAGCACAAACCCCATTTGTGATCCTTTCCTTTCTTTATTTCCCGCAAAGGACACATACTCTCAAACAAAGTTTTGAATGTTGTACAGTTGAGAGATGCCTCCTATCATGTGCCTGGAACAACCACTATCAACAAACCGGAGTCTGATGATATTCCTCCATAGCCGCTCCAACACAGTGCGGGATCAGTTGGTCTTTGGAACCCAATCCATTTTGAAACTGGGCCGACCTTTGTCATCTTTTCAAGGTACTCTCTCCCATGACATATCTTGTTTATCATAAACAGAAGATGAAGAAATATTAGAGTCATTAGAAGATTTGGGAGATTGAACCTTTGGTACCCATCTGTAGTTGGGTTTAACCCATTTCTTGTTCGAGCGGATGGGTGCCACAACACTTGATTTTGAACTTGAAGTCGGCCGCCGAGATGACTTTGACCTAACCGGTCTTTGTTTCACTAGAGCATCTTTTGAATGTATGCGTGATTTGGACAATTTCTGGCAATGTGTCCAGGTGTTCCACAGTGAAAACAAGTTTGTTTCTTCACTGGGAAGTTGTTTCTTCCTGCCCCTGGTGGCGTGCCTTTGCCTCGCTTCTGGTTGTTCCCACATGCACACTTGCAGCAGACACTCTGATTTGCTTGTTTTGGTGGCCTGTATTTCTCAACAGCAGGTTTGTTAGGAGTAACAGAATTAGAAGCAACAGATTCAGAGTTCAAGGGGTTATTGGTTTGTTCAATAGTGTTCTCCTTGTTCTCATCTTCCGCTACTTTACCTGCACATGAAGTAGAAACATCAGTATTCTTCACCTCAACACCCTCAGTTGGCCCTGATTGTTCAATCTTGACCGAAGCTGGTTCAGGGAGTGGGCCAAACTGAGCATAAATTTCTTCCTCATTGGTCTCAAGGGGTGGGTTATAGTTGTCATTAAAGGGAGGTGGAACATTGTGGTACCCTAGACCCTTATTTTGATTATATTTGAATTTTAATTGTTTTTCAATCATGGAGGCAACTACCTCACTTGAAACATCATATTTTCTGAAATTAAAATCTGTATTTTCAAATTTGTTTTTCAATGTGTCAAGCTCGGCAGTCACAGAGGCAAGTTGTTTCTTAATGTAATCATAATTCCCACACTTATTACTGTATTCTTCTTGAAGTTTTTGGAAGTCCTTGATTTTGGCCTCTAGTTGTGTTTTTAAGGGTTTTTGGTCTTTCTTAAGGGTGTACTTCTCATATTTATGGTCCTCGTTCTCCATTTTTTATCAATTCAATTTGCTCACGTAAAAATTTAACAGTTTTAATGCAAGTTTGAGGGCATGAAACTTCATTGACCGAAATGTTTGAGGAACTCATTGTTTAAAAAAATTGCCCTTTGACTTAAAAACTCAAAATTCAACCTTAAAAGTCAAACTTAAAAGTCAAACTTAAAAAGTCATACTTAAAAGTCTAACCGAAAAGCTAAATTTGAAAATTTGAAAGTTAAACGAGAAAGTCAAAGTTTAAAGTCAAAGGTCAAACTTTAAAGTCAAAGTCAATTTTTGAGGTCAAAGGTAAATTTAGAAATTCAAAAATTAAAAGCTAAAATTTTTGGAAGAAAATGGAATTTAAAAATAAAAGGAAATTGATTTTTGGGTTAAATGTGTTAAAGTTGCGAAAATGGAATCGAAGATATTGTATTTGAATTAAATCTGGAAGGCATATACCATCTAGCAAGCTAGATCAGTTAGAAATGCAGATGGTTCAGGAATCAGGGGACCCAGGTTCGAAATCTGGCAACCCCAAAATCGTTTTGATTATTTGCTGCTGCGAGGACTACACGCGCGCGTGCGAGGATGCTGGCCGAGAACGTGAGGCTGACCGGGAATGTGCGAGACCATGAACGAGACGCTCCACCGCAAAATCGCCTGACCGAACACGTGCGAGGTGTGCAGCCAAGAACGTCCGAAGCCGGAAACCCTGCTGGGCCGTGAACTATGCGAGACCTCGGACCGTAAACCCTCTGACCGTGAAAGCTCCGAGGACCGTGAAAGCTTCTTCTGATCACGGCCGTGAAAGTTGCTTCCGTCGGCCGAGAACCCTTCTTCGGTGGCCGTGAAACCTTCTTCGGAGACCGTGAACACCTCGCAGATGACGTGAAAAACAACGTTTTTCACCCCTTTTTGCTCCAAAAATCAATCAAAAACTCGTTTTTATCAAAAACACAAAGAACAAACCCCCACTATTTTGCCAAGAACTATCCAAAAACGTAAAAATCCTTCAAAAATGAGATAAAAAACGCTCCAGATCTGCCAAAATGATTGATACAATCCAAGCTCTGATACCAATTGTAAAGTCCCGAATCTGCTTGTGTATCAATCAGATCCAATTGATGGTGCGGAATCCCAATCAATTGGATCAAAATAGAGAAGAAGGAAAAGAAGAATAAGATGAATCTAATGTATTGATGATATGAATGAAGATCCTTACAAGAGATTCAAACACACACACACACACACACTATTCTTCTCTTTACTTTCTCTCTCTAAAACACCTTGGGTTTCACACACTTAAGCTCCTCTCTACTCTACTCTCTATGACTCACTAACACACTATATATATGGAACAACCACGTGAACCAGTTCACGGCCGTGAACACCACCTGGCCGTGAACACACCCAGCCGCAAACACTACATGGACTGTAAACTATTAAAGCCTAGAAAAGTAAAGTCTAAACCGTATTTTTGACCCAACAGAAGGGATCCGAGTGGACTTGGGAGTCGGAGTCTGAGATCCGTGAGCAGTACCCAGAGCTGTTTCCGGAGAATGACTTCGAGGGCGAAGTTTGATTCTAGTGGGGGAGAATTGTAACATCCCGACTCCCAGGTATAAAATTGAACTAATTTATATTCATTTTGATAGGGCAACTCGACGAGTTGGAGGCCCCAACTCGTCGGGTAGAAATTTAGATAGCCACGTGGGTTTAGAGTCAACTCGACGAGTTGGAGGACCCAACTCGACGAGTAGGAGCTGAGCAAAAAAAACCTAATTTTCAGGGTTTGCACCCTATTTAAAGGACCTTAAGTCCTTTATCCCGCCTGCCTCATCACCTTAACACCCTGAGAGAAACCCTAATCGAGCTATTATCATCTGAGAGAGAGAGAGGCTAAGAGTGTGTGTTTTGGTGCATTCTTTGAAGGAGCTTGACGAGCAAGAGGCTTGGAACAAGAAGGAGTCCTTGGATCCGACATTTATTTAGTAGTAGCAGCCATTTGGAGGTAAAAAGGCAGTACCTTGACCACTTATTTGTCAGATCTCTCCATTAGAGAGTTTATGGCCATTTCTACCTTCTTTTAAATCATATGGTTGTTTGGATATGCTATGAAGATGAGACTTCATATCCGGACGTTATTAGGCCCTTTAGGCCTAAAGATTCAAGCTTTATCAAGCTTTGGCCAACTTCCATGCCTTGAACCCGTGTTGAGCCTTGTTTTGGCAAACTTAGCCCCTATATGCCATGCATGGACGTAAAGCTTGCAACTTTACATGATATTCCAGCCCTAGGAGGCCAGATCTACAGTTTGGGGCCTTAGTTCTGCTTAAAAGCGTCTGAATGAGAGAATGGTCTGAAGGAACTCGACGAGTTGGCTAGGGTTTTCCCCGATAGTCTGGACGCGTTACAAACTCGGTGTGTTGGTGAGACAACTCGACGAGTTGAGTTGGATTTTCCCGATATTTCAGAGAAACGTAGGAACTCGGCGAGTCGCATAGATGCACTCGACGAGTTGGGTCAACATGGACTGTTGACTTGAGGGTTGACTTCCGTTGACTTTTAGGGTTTGGTCAAGTTATGGACTTAGGAGACCATAGAGGGGTAATATGGTCTTTCACCAAGAACATCAAGCCGTGAACCCAAGATCATTAAGATCTTTGGGCCGTGAACACTTGCATCATCATCATTTCACCAAGAACACACACTAGAGTGTGGGCCGTGAACCCCTTCCAGCCTCCCCTTTTCGACTCTAGCACCCTCTTTTGTAAGTCAAACTTGCAATTCAATCCACTTCCTTGCTATGTTTATGATTATGATCACTAAATGTATACATATATGTGCCTTAATATGCTAAATAGGACTCGTTTGTGCTTCAGGACTTCACCCGTGAAACTTATCCTCCTATATCGAACATCCAAACGAATCACTCACATAAGGTGAGTTCATACCCCTACAAATTATAGTTTTAAATGCTTTTAGGGGGAGAATACAAGTATAACACAATATAATTGTGTTAATCATTTACATGTGAAAACGTCAAACAAAAGGATTTTTATACTCAAATTCTTGTTAAAACCATTTTAAAACTATTCTTAGATTTCTGTTTTTATCAAAATCATATTCGTGTATCTATTTATGTATAAGTATGCTTTAACGGACTTAGGACTATTGCTAAATACCGTAAATCCCGTTCCTTGTTTGGTTGTGGGCTTAGGGTAGGATCACTAGTCCGACTGTCGGCTAAATCATAGTTATACTTATTAAATACATACATGAATATTAAACCCCATTTTAAGGAACACACTTAACTCAGTTGCTTATGTTGAACAATTGAGTCTTTTCTGCAAATTAGTAGTAGTTCAAACAAACATACTAGTAAACTATAATAGGTATAGTTTAGAGGATCAATACATACTATTTCTAGAACAGAGGAACAATACACGAGTCAGTACCTACATACTACTACTATTCATTACAAAGTATACTATTCATTTAAGAGAACAAAAAGGAACTTACATACTATAACAAGAACAAGATAACTAAAATGTGAGATACTATTTCATGGCATAGCAATGTACTTGCTATGTTACTTTTTGTAATCAGAGTCTCCTGGAGGGAGAGCGTGAGTTTGTGTATAGATCTATACGAGATTGACGATCCTACACCTTGCTGCTAGCTACAGTGGGACTTGCAGGTCTACGGGTGACGAATGTCATATCATTTTCGACGACTGAAAAACGTCGTGTTTTATACTAGTCAATCAAGTATGGTTATAACCTAATCACATTTAACCTAAATTAACTAATTTGGTTACAAGGTAGTTAATGCATCAGTAGGTTATTTTACAAAATACTACTGTAAACCTTTATTTTCCATTACATTCATACAGTGATAAACTCACATAAGAAATGCATACCATTTTTATAGTAAAGATGGCCTTACCAATATGGAAAACTTACACTTTATACTATTTCAAGTACAAACATACTTTTTACAAGAGAACAAACTTACTAAACAGTCGGGTCTTGGGTAGAAGACTACATTTCATTTTAGAAGAAAATATAGGATTTTATGGGAAGTATACAAACGTTTTACTAAACAAACACAAACATTTTCATGAGACAAACACAAACATTTGACATTAAATACTTATGAACTCACCAACTTAAATGTTGATACTCACTTTCAAAATAACTTGTATTCTTAGGGAACCAGTAGACAGGTACACTGGACCAGGTTTTTGAGAAGACGGAGCACGTTCAAGACTCGTCTTTTACTTTGATATATATATATATATATATATATATATATATATATATATTTGGTTTCATACAACTATACTCAAAACACACACGTATTAACTATTCTATTAATGAAATGGATGTTGTTGCTTGTTCTACTATTATGCATTGTTATGATACTGTACATGATGTCCTCCGCCCCCGAATGTTTCCGCCATTCTAGATTTGGGGGTGTGACAGATTGGTATAAGATCATTGTTTATAGTGAACTAAGTATATCAACTCATAAAAGATATACAACTATAAACACAACGGGATTAAAACACTCTGACCAAGAGAATATACTTTTTAAATAATCAAATATTTTACTAAGGTATACATACATGCATTCATACTAAGAACCGTGTCATACTAGAACAGAACAAAAGTATTGCGATTGTTGAACAGTACAAGTAGGCTTGGGGACATATAATCAGGTCTAGGATTGATATAGCCTGATCAACTATATCTATCCGAGAAATGATTAGCATGTGCCTAGGAGTGGTTGTGATGTTGCAACAAGTTTAAAACTTACCAACTCTACTACAATGAAACATCAGAACATAACATAAACTTAAAATACTATAGGAGTATTTTTTTATACTATAATTACTTATGTGAAAACGAAAAAGGTCTTTACTAGTATGTCAATAGTTGTTGAGTGGATGCGCTAATGTTATATGTGACTAAGATGTTATAGACTTAGAATCTGTGATCTTAGCTTTACTTCCTGCTCCTTGTTTGGTTGTGGTCTTAGAGTTGGATCACTTATTCGAAGGTCTATCCTATCTTGGTGATATATAACTGGTATGCACTACGCAAGTATTGAAGTAACTGGTGAGGATCATATTATAAATATCTTTAGTAATACATCTATAATATGCCTCTTACATCCCATTTCTCGCTTAGATAACATGGCTGGATTCCATCTACCTGGTGATCCGTACTTTCCCGATCAAGGGAATGGTGGATGGCTTGAAGCTGAACCCGAAGAAGAGAACCCGGTGGTCCCAGTGGAAGAAGACCCCGAAGAGAGTTATGGGGAAGAAAACGAAGAGGATGAGCAGGAAGACCCTGACTCAGAACCCGAGGTCTACAATCCTCCTCAAGTTGCCCAAAATCCTAACCCTCGTCAGGATTTTCAAGGCCCGACGCCTCTTTGGGCAGTGAACTTGGGAAGGTGGAGCCACGAACAGGGACAACCACCTCCTTATAATGGAGACCGAAGTTTCTATAACTTGAGCGAGGGAGGGTCAGCAGACAGAGTCCTTCCTATCTTGTTTCGTCGGGTTGCTCGCAATGCTGAACAAGGAAGAATGACCGTCGACCAAGTCATGAAAATTAGAGCTAACTCCAGAGTCAACACAGTTCGTCTTCGCCATCTGACCGATGACCAGGAGTTAACAAGGACTCGTACTGACGCACTACAGCTGGAACTGAATGCTAGTCGATCCGAAGTTAGAGAACTTCAACATGGTCAAGTTGCATTGGAAAGGCGTGTGTGGGAAACAAAACAACAACTGGCTGGGTCCAGGGCAGAATCTAGTACCAACCAGAACAACACTCCTCGCGAGTTGAGCATACTCTACTCACTCTTTTGGATATAGATTATGGCTACTTATAGACTTTATTATTATTTCGTGTTTATGTTTAGACCTTGAACTTTCAGTTTCTGTAGGTCTTTATGCTGTCAAAATTTTCTTTATATTGGTATATTGTAGACCTTTTGCAAGGTCAAATTTTGCTGAACTCTATACATCTATAATACCAATGATATTTACAGGCATCCAATCTTCTTGGAAAATCTTTATCCAAATTCTTTCATGTTTCAAATGGTAGAACTCAATTGCAAACACTTCATCAATTACATGTTGATCTATGGTATGTTAGATCAAGGATCACTCTCATTATTCTCACAGTTGAATGCTTATTATTATCTTCATCTTTGTAAACTTATAGTTAAAAGATGCCTCCTCGTAGATCAACCAGACGCAATCCTCCGATAAATCCAACTCAAGCACCACCTCCTCCACAATACGGTCCTGCAGCTTTTCTAGCAGCAGTGACCGCGTCTGTAACGGCAGCCTTAGCTCAGGTCAACGTTAGCGGTGCTAGCGGAGGTGGAACGGGTGTTAACTCCACCCAAGGTGATAGTCACGGACACCCGAGGGAGTGTTCGTACAAAGACTTTACCAACTGCAAACCTAGAGCCTTTAATGGCAGCGGTGGAATCATTCCCTCTCGCAATGGTTCGAGAAGACAGAGTCTATCTTTGAGATATGCTCTTGTCCAGAAGGAAGCAAAGTAAAATTTGCTTCATGCACCTTCTCAGACAGGGCCCTCACATGGTGGAATGGCCATGTCAAGTCACTTACTCTTGTAGTGGCTAACTCCTTGCGCTGGGAGAATTTAAAGATACTGATGACAGAAGAATACTGCCCAAGGGGCGAAGTTCAGAAGCTCGAACAGGAGCTTTGGAGCCTGACCATGAAAGGCTTTGACATAGTATCCTACACGGCTAGGTTTAGTGACCTAGTGGCCTTATGTCCGGGGATGGTCCCTACGGAGAGCAATAAGATTGAGAGGTACATTTGGGGACTGGTACCTCCATTTCAGGGAAATGTCTTGTCTTCAAAGCCCGCTACATTCGACAGTGCCAAACGATTGGCACAACGACTCATTGACCATGGAGTCCGCACGCCAACAACAACCCTTGTCCCAGAACCAGCCAGAACGACCGAAAACAAGAGGAAGTTTTGGGACGGAAAGAAGAAAAAATTGACCCAAAACTCTACCAAGAAACAACAGACTGTGGCCGTGCATGCCGCAACAACCCCTGCTGTCCCTGCGCCAGCAAAACAATACGCTGGGAGTTTGCCGAAGTGCAACAAGTGCAACTTCCACCACAACGGCCCCTGCCGGGAGATGCAGCGTGCTAACTGCAACAGGAAAGGGGATACAACCCGATTTTGTAAGGTTCCGGCAAGACCAATCACCCAGGTCCCTGGTGTTGGAGTAGGTCAGGCCTGCTACGGGTGCGGTGAAATGGGACACTACAAGCGGAACTGCCCGAAAGCAGGGAATACTGGTGGAGTAGCGAGAGTACTCGCTATTGGTCATGATGAAGCCGTGGCAGACCCTACGGTGGTCACGGGTACGTTTCTCCTCAATAACTCTTATGCATGCATACTATTTGATAGTGGAGCGGAGAGAAGTTTCGTGAATCAAACTTTGAAACACTTACTTAAGCAACCACCACAAGCACTAAAAGAAACTTTCATCGTAGAAATGGATAATAGGAAGACTGAGAGCACTAACGAAATATACATAGGATGCCCCCTAACTCTAGATAGCTATTCATTTCATATCGACCTCATGCCTGTCTCGATTAAAATTTTCGACGTCATTATCGGCATGGATTGGTTGAGTCTTCATCGTGCCGACATCATGTGTTTTGAGAAACCCGTTTGTCTTAATCTACCGAATAGCGAAACCCTAGTTATCTATGGCGACAAACCAGGCACGAACCTTCGAATCATCTCGAGTATTCAAGCCCAGAAGTACTTATGAAAGGAATATCATGCATTCCTTGCTCTCGTGGTTGATATGAGCCAAAAAGTGAATGACATAGAGAACATCCCAGAAGTCCGCGACTTTCCCAACATCTTTCCCGAAGATCTTCCAGGATTACCACCACAACGTCAAGTCGAGTTCAGAATCGACTTAATCCCAGGAGCTACCCCTGTAGCCAAATCGCCTTATCGACTAGCACCAGCTGAGATGCAGGAACTATCCAGTCAACTGAACAAACTAATAAGCAAGGGATTCATTAGACCAAGCTTCTCACCCTAGGGAGCACCGGTCTTGTTCGTGAAGAAGAAGGATGGATCGTTCCGTATGTGCATCGACTATCGCGAGCTAAAAAAACTTACCATTAAGAACCGATACCCTCTACCACGGATAGAGGACTTGTTCGACCAAATTTAAGGAGCGAGCTACTTTTCGAAAATTGACTTAAGATCCGGGTATCACCAGTTACGAGTGTTAGAGGAAGATGTTCCCAAAACAGCCTTCCGAACTCGTTATGGTCACTACGAGTTTGTAGTGATGCCCTTCGGATTAACCAATGCGCCCGCGGTGTTCATGGACTTAATGAACCAGGTGTGCCTTCCTTACTTAGATAAGTTCGTGATTGTATTCACTGACGACATACTCATCTACTCACGCAGTAAGGAGGAACATAGTCGACACCTACGACAGATCTTAGAAACACTACGAATAGAGAAACTTTATGCGAAGTTCTCTAAGTGCGAATTTTGGATTAGAAGAGTAGAATTCTTGGGTCACGTGGTTAGCAAAGAGGGAATTTACGTGGACCCTTCCAAAATAAAGGCCATTGAGAACTGGTCAGCACCTAAGACGCCTACAGAAATTCGTCAATTTCTAGGCCTTGTTGGCTACTATTGCAGGTTCATTCAGAACTTTTCAAAGATTGCGAAACTACTTACCACATTGACCCAGAAAGGTGTGGCCTTTGATTGGGAAGAGAAACAAGAGAAGGCGTTCCAAACGCTGAAGCAAGCCTTATGCAGCGCACCAATATTATCCCTCCCAGAAGGGATAGAATATTTCGTGGTTTACTGCGATGCATCCAACCAAGGGCTTGACTGTGTTCTTATGCAACGAGGAAAGGTCATCGCCTATGCCTCAAGACATCTTAAGACACATGAAGTAAACTACACTACACATGATCTTGAGTTAGGAGCAGTGGTATTTGCTCTGAAGATTTGGAGACACTACCTGTATGGTACGAAAAGCAATATCTTTACATACCACAAAAGCCTCCAACATATATTCGACCAGAAAGAGCTCAACATAAGACAACGATGGTGGATCGAGCTACTAAATGACTACGAATGCGAAATTCGTTATCATCCCGGTAAGGCCAATGTAGTAGCTGACGCCCTAAGTCGAAAAGAATACTCAGGTCGTAGAGTCAAGGCATTGACTATGACAATCCATTCGCATCTGTCCACGCAAATTAAGGAGGCTCAACAGGAAGCCTTGAAACCGGGAAATGTGACAGGTGAAACCCTAATAGGGATGGATAAAAACTTAGTGGTTAAGGGTGACAGAGTCTTATACCTCATGGATCGGATCTGGACACCGAAGTACGGTGGTTTCAGGGACATTGTCATGAACGAAGCACACAATACTCGATACTCCGTTCATCTAGGTTCAGATAAGATGTATCTGGATCTCAAAAAGTTATATTGGTGGCCTAACATGAAAGCTGATATTGCTACCTTTGTAGGCAAGTGTCTAACTTGCGTCAAAGTTAAAGTAGAATATCAAAAGCCCTCAAGTTTACTAAAATAACCGGAGATACCTGAGTGGAAGTGGGAGCGGATTACAATGGACTTCATAACCAAGTTTACCAAGACAACGGGTGGTCTCGATACCATTTGGGTGATTGTAGACATGTTAACTAAGTCCGCACACTTCCTGCCGATAAAAGAAACTGACAAGATGGAGAAACTAAAGAGAAAGTACATTAGGGAGATCGTACAACTGCATGGTGTGCCCATATCTATTATCTCTAATAGAGACAGTAGGTTCACCTCAATATTCTGGCAGTCGCTACAAAAATCCCTGGGAACTAGACTGGACATGAGTATAGCCTACCACCCACAAACTGATGGACAGAGTGAGAGGACTATACAAACGTTGGAAGACATGCTGAGAGCTTGTGTGATCGATTTTGGTAAAGCGTGGGATACCCACTTACCATTGGTCGAGTTTTCATACAACAATAGCTACCATTCTAGTATCAAAGTTGCTCCATTTGAAGCCCTCTATGGCCGTAAGTATAGATCTCCTCTGTGCTGGGCTGAGGTGGGTGACACGCAACTAGCTAAAGGACAAGTTCCTGACAGCACTCTCACTCGTCCGGAAATCATCCGGGAAACGACAGAGAAGATTGTTCAGATTCATGAACGATTGAAAGCCTCTAGAGACCGACAGAAAAGCTACGCTGACAAAAGACGGAAACCGTTGGAATTTCAGGTTGGTGACCTCGTTCTATAGAAGGCCTCACCCTGGAAGGGCTTGATACGCTTCGGAAAGTGTGGTAAGCTAAATCCAAGGTACATTGGGCCTTTTGAGATTCTCGCAAGAATCGGCCCAGTAGCTTATAAACTCAAACTACCTCAAGAACTTAGAAACGTACACCCTACCTTCCACGTTTCAAACCTAAAGAAGTGTCTATATGATGAGACTCTTGTTATCCCACTCGATGGAATCGAGATCAGTGAGAGCCTCAACTTCGTGGAAGAACCAGTAGAAATCATGGATAGGGAGGTCAAACAAACGAAACAAAGCCGTATCCCGATAGTGAAGGTTCGCTGGAATGCGAAGCGAGGACCTGAGTTCACTTGGGAGCAAGAGGATCAAATGAAACATAAGTATCCACATCTTTTCCCTTAGTCCATGTGTTTTTCTTAGTCTTAATTTCGGGATGAAATTCCCTCTAACGGGGGGATGATGTGACAACCCGTAATTTCTATCTTGTAAAAGTCAACAAAAGTCAAACATATCAATCAAAGGTCAAACTTATTTCTTTTATTATCTTAATATAGTTAGGGTAATGAATTTATAGGTGTACAAACCTATCATTCTTAGGTGTTGTGTATTTTGGAGTCAAAGTCATTTGGAACCGAGGACCGCAAACCTTACTTGGGCCGTGAACGAGCCTTCGGGCCGTGAACATGCCTTCGGATCGTGAACCCTCGGTTTGCGGCCGTGAACTCCCTCCTATATATCTTAGTGTTGACTGATTTTACTTCACTTCTACACTTCTAGCCGTGAACTCCAAGTTTTGCTCTCAAGATCTTCGACCTCAAACCCTAATTTCCTCTCAACTATCATCCTTTTCCTTTGAATCTTCTTAAGATATTGCTAAGGATCTTCAAGTGTTGTTCATTTGTCAAGAACATCAATCCGTGAACTCAAGATCATCAAGATCTTTGGGTCGTGAACACTTGCATCATCATCATTTCACCAAGAACACACACTAGAGTGTGGGCCGTGAACCCCTTCCAGCCTCCCCTTTTCGACTCTAGCACCCTCTTTTGCAAGTCAAGCTTGCAATTCAATCCACTTCCTTGCTATGTTTATGATTATGATCACTAAATGTATACATATATGTGTCTGAATATGCTAAATAGGACTCGTTTGTGCTTCGAGACTTCACCCGTGAAACTTATCCTCCTATATCGAACATCTAAACGAATCACTCACATAAGGTGAGTTCATACCCCTACAAATTACAGTTTTAAATGCTTTTAAATGATTTTGGGGGGAGAATACAAGTAGAACATAATATAATTGTGTTAACCATTTACATGTGAAAACGTCAAACAAAAGGATTCTTATACTCAAATGCTTGTTAAAACCATTTTAAAACTATTCTTAGATTTATGTTTTTATCAAAATCATATTTGTGTATCTATATATGTATAAGTATGCTTTAACGGACTTAGGACTATTGCTAAATACCGTAACTCATATTCCTTGTTTGGTTGTGGGCTTAGGGTAGGATCACTAGTCCGACTGTTGGCTAAATCATAGTTATACTTATTAAATACATACATGAATATTAAACCCCATTTTAAGGAACACACTTAACTCAGTTGCTTATGTTGAACAATTGAGTCTTTTCTGCAAATCAGTGATAGTTGAAACAAACATACTCGTAAACTATAATAAGTATAGTTTAGAGGATCAATACATACTATTTCTAGAACAGAGGAACAATACATGAGTCAGTACCTACATACTACTACTATTCATTACAAAGTATACTATTCATTTAAGAGAACAAAAAGGAACTTACATACTATAACAAGAACAAGATAACTAAAACGTGAGATAATATTTCATGGCATAGCAATGTACTTGCTATGTTACTTTTTGTAATCAGAGTCTCTTGGAGGGAGAGCGTGAGTTTGTGTATAGATCTATACGGGATTGACGATCCCACACCTTGCTGCTAGCTACAGTGGGACTTGCAGGTCTACGGGTGACGAATGTCATATCATTTTCGACGCCTGAAAAGCATCGTGTTTTATACTAGTCAATCAAGTATGGTTATAACCTAATCACATTTAACCTAAATTAACCAATTTGGTTACAAGGTAGTTAATGCATCAGTAGGTTATTTTACAAAATACTACTGTAAACCTTCATTTTCCATTACATTCATACAGTGATAAACTCACATAAGAAATGCATACTATTTTTCTAGTAAAGATGGTCTTACCAATATGGAAAACTTACACTTTATACTATTTCAAGTACAAACATACTTTTTACAAGAGAACAAACTTACTAAACAGTCGGGTCTTGGGTAGAAGACTACATTTCATTTTAGAAGAAAATATAGGATTTTCTGGGAAGTATACAAATGTTTTACTAAACAAACACAAACATTTTCATGAGACAAACACAAACATTTGACATTAAATACTTATGAACTCACCAACTTAAATGTTGATACTCTCTTTCAAAATAACTTGTATTCTTAGGGAACCAGTAGACATGTACACTGGACCAGGTTTTTGAGAAGACGGAGCATGTTCAAGACTCATCTTTTACTTTGGTATATATATATATATATATATATATATATATATATATATATATATATATATATTTGGTGTCATACAACTATACTCAGAACATACATGTATTAACTATTCTATTAATGCAATGGATGTTGTTGCTTATTCTACTATTATGCATTGTTATGATACTATACATGACGTCCTCTGCCCCCGAATGTTTCCGCCATTCTAGGTTTGGGGGTGTGGTAGTTATAGCTTTGGATGATTATTATTGCATGAACAATTAGAGAAAACCTAGATCCAAAGCTTTAGGGTTGCATGTGCACCATAGGATTGATGTAATGCTTAAAACCCATCAGTGGTATGAGAGACTAAGTCGTTTTTCTGTTGTATATGATGCATTGCTTAATTGTTCTTAGATGAAAAAGTCGAAATTCTACAATTTGCTAATGAACTCGTCGAGTCCTCTGATGAACTCGATGAGTCAGGGCTACTCGACGAGTCCAAAGTTTGACTCGATGATTCGATTCGTCAATTGGCAGATTTTCGGGATTTTGACCAGAATTGGATTGGGATAATTACCAAAAACATTTTTGACTGATAAAACTCGAATTTTATTATATGGTAATGATTATCCTCATCCAATTAGAAGATAATTGTCAAACTATAAGATAATTATTAGTTTATTTGATAAAAATAATTATTTGTATTATTTGATGTGAATTATCTTGCCATAAATTGAATTAGGTCAAATTTAGATAATGACAAATTATTTGATTAATTAAATTATTTTTTAATTTGATCTAGAAATGTTTTGAAAAGTTTCAAAACTTGCCCTCAAGTTTTGGAATTTAAATTTTGATTAAAAATTTTTAATTTTGAAATATTTAAATTCTAAACCCTAGAGTTTTAAAAATTAAAATTCAACCCTTATACTATTATAATATTAAAAGATTAATAATTATATATATGTATAAGATAAGTCAGTCTTACTGTTAGTAGGCCTCATTCACGAAGCTGGTCTATAATGGGTGTTTAAGGAAGCGGCCTGTAAAATGAGCGACATTGGGTATCCACTCTTACCCACCGCACTCTTGACTAGTGGAGGGTCGTTAGCCGAACGGGTAGGATAGGACAAACTAATTCCTCATTAATAATTATAATGATTTTATAAAGTAACTAAATGTTTTCATAAATTCCCAATTTTAGTTACTTTAGGAAAAATGTGAAAATGATGTTATTCCATGAAATTGCACTTTCCACCTTGCCAAGTCGTTAGTGGAGCGTGTGTGGCTAACCGACACACTATTTTGGGACTAGCAAGGGTGGAAAAGGGTAGCTCGATGTTTATCATAGATTAATGGAGCGTGTGTGGTTAACCGTCACATTGATTAGGTGATAAATGATATCGAGAGTACCAAGCACATTTGCATGGTTATTCACACCTTGTTTGTGAGTCACAAACTTGAAGGGTATAATCGAGATTTAAACATGCCATTGAAAAGTTCAATGAATCTCAAAATAATCTAGGAATTTCAATTCATTTGGAACTTAATATTCTTTTTCGTTTTTCATGGTGGAAATTGGTAAATCGTCATTTACCTACCTTCAAATTATTTGCAATTAGATTACGGCATCCCTTTTCTGAATTGTAAGTAATTGTGTTAAGTCCTAGCCCTAATTTTTCATTTGGGTGTTAAATTAGGGATTCTTATCTAATCCAAACTTTGTCTATTTTCTTTTTCAGATGTATACTTCAAACAACGCTGCTAACTCCAACGCTTATGGCTCTTTCTCCCTCATGAACTTGTGTGGGAGGGTGATCTTTGATGGATCCAATTTTAATGATTGGATTCACAACATTCACATGGTCACCCGCTACGAGGACAAAGAGTATGTTCTCGACAAGGAACTAAAGGAGATTGACCACAACACTGCTACTCCTGAGCAAATCACTCAATATGATGCTCATGAGAGGGACACAACAAAGGTGTCGTGTATCATGCTTACTGTCACACCCCCAAACTAGGACGACGAAAACGTCTGGGGGCGGATGGAGTGACTTCATGTACAATATCATAACAATTGAATAGTAATGAAACATAGCAACACAAACATTCATACATTGAGATTTCAAGTATTACATTGTTTACGAAACTCTGTTTGTTCAAAATTCGAATACAAATAACTGAAAAGTAGAAAAACATGAAATGACGACGCCGACCCTCAAGAAGGGTTGAGTACCTTCCTACTGTTTACTTGAGAATACAAGTGATTTTGAAAATTGTCAACATTGAATGTTGGTGAGTTCATAAGCATTTTGTATGAAAAAGGTTTGTAACTGTTTTGCAAAAAATAGTTTCGTATACTTCCAGAAAATCTGATATTTTCTTTAATATGAACTGTAACTGTATGTAATTCCTTTGTATATTTTCCTTGTAATGTAATAATGTATGTTGCCAGAAAATCCAATATTTTCTTAAATATGAATTGTAATTGTATGTAATTCCTTAGTATCTTTTCCTTGTAAAGTAATAATGTATGTTACCATAAAATCCAATATTTTCTTATATATGAACTGTAGTCTTAAACCCTAAGACCAAGATGTAAGTGAATGTTGTACTGAAAATAGTATATAGTTTTATTTCTTTTATAAAACTAATGAAGTATAAGCTTCCCGTAAACCAAATAGTTTCGCTAATCTCTATGTGAGTTCTTATAACCATGCTAATATGACTGATATGCCTGAAACGACGTTCTTCAGGCGTCGGAGTCGGTAAGACATTTTTCACCCTAGACTTGCCGGTCTAACTGTAGCGAACAACTGAGGTGTGGGGTTGTCAATCCCGTATAGATCTATACACAATGGTCTCGCTCTCCCTAAAGGAGACTCTGGTTATAATGCAAGACTTAAGGTATACGCTAGATAGGTACGGTGAAGGAACGTCTCACAAGAGCATTAACAGGTTTACGTGAACTATGACTCATTTTTCTTGTAAATGACATAATTATACCTTTAAATAATTATATGTTTATTTCGTAATGATAGTGTAGTGTTTGTGACTCCCAAACTATACCAATTATAGTTTATTATGTTTGTTTGTCAAGACAATTTATATAATCATATATATAAATACATATAAGTTAACATGTCTAGATGTTTTAAAATAATATATCATATAAACTTACATCTAACACAAGTATAAGAACTTTTAGTATGATAAGGACGATTTCTAGTTTTTGACTTTTCTGTACATGTTTTTAGAAAAATTATAGAAAAATCATCGTAAGTTGTAATTTGGATCCGTAAACTCTTAGAGCTTAGAAAATGAGTCTACTTTGTCCATATTATTTTCCCCTGACCTTAAGTGGTTCCTAACCAGAGTGAAAATCTTCATTTTTACAGCCTGGTCCGAAAATGTTCTGAAAGATAGGCAGTTTTGTAAAAATCACCATAAATTGTAGAAAAATCGTATGAATGTGTGCGAGTAGTCCTTAAAAAGGTATAGACCTGAAATATTTTCCTATTGAACATTTTTTAAATATATTAAGTTTAAGAAGAGTAAAACATACCGTGAACAGATCACAACTTTTCTGTAAAAAGCTGATTTTTAAGCTTAGATATGTTTTAGTGACCTAACTTGTCTTTTTAGTTTACAAAGCCTTTAGATCATCCAAATAGGATTTGTTTACTTGTATTCCCCCCCTAAAACTTGGAAAAACTTGAAAATGAAGGGGTATGAACTCACCTTGAATGAATTTCTTAGTGGATAAAGAGATGAAGATGAAGATCCTCAAGCTTAGAACACTTAAAGATGGTTGAAGAACACTTGAAGATGGTATTACCCTATGGATAATAACACATATAAATGTGTGTAAATGTAAAAAAACTAGTATGAATGTGTATAAAAACACTAGATTAACAAGGAATGCTTACCAAAAATCCTAGGAACCAACTTGGAGGGATGGATCTTTGGAAGACTTGAACTTGTTCTTGAGAGTATTATGGAGGAATAAAGAAGATGAGGTGAGAGATGAAGATGAAGAGAGAGAGAGAGGGGGGAGAGGTGAACAAAATTTATGGGGGAGGTAGGGTGGTGGGGTGAGTAGGGGGTAAGGGGTGGGGTGAGGTGATGTTTGCATTGTTATATGTTGGTAATGGTCTTGATACATGTTGGTTAATGTTTTATGTTGGGAAAAGATGTAACAATCATGTCACTAAGTCAACTCTTCTTATTTTTATAAAAATCTAGGTAATTTATAAAAGTGGGGTAATTTTTATAAAAATATGATATTCTTTATAAAAAGTGTAGTATTTTTATAAAGAAAATATGATATAAATGATTTATAAATATTTAATTTGAATTATAAAAATTCAAATTGTTAATAAAATCATTATTATCAAAAATAATAATATGTTTCACGAAAATTATGTTGATCCCTAAATTCTTTTCGTTAAAAGTTGGGCGTTTTAGGCCGGGTATGGAATTTGTCGTATTTGGTGACGAATTCACCAAAAATTTGTATTTGTAGCCTTTGTTATGAATTTTCCATGTAGTGTAAGGATTATGAATTCCACTACATTGTGTTATGAATATTATTTATACTAAAACAATATAAAATTGAATTACCGAATTGTTACCATACTAACCTTATTTAGGGTTTATGTTCTATAATTTCCAATAAGAGTGGTGCTTTGTATTATAACTTGTCAATCGTACATTGGACGCATTAGGGAATATCACAATTCACCTAAAATTCTAATACAAGTTGAGTTGCCCTGGTTGACTTTTGTGGACTTTGTTTGACCCAGAATTGACAGTTGTCACACTTGCGACCATGACTGCTGAACTCCAAAAGTCCTACGAGGACTACTATCCGTACGAGATGCACCAAGACTTGATGGAAAGGTACCATCAAAATGCTAGGCAGGAAAGGTACGAGATCATCGCCTCCATGATTACTACAAAGATGAAGGATGGAGAGTCCATCACGACCCACTTACAAAAGATGCAAAGGTTTGTGGACCGCTTGCTGAAGTTAAATGTCAACTTCGACGAAGAGTTGGCCATAGATATTATCCTACACTCTTTGCCTCCTTGTTATGATCAGTTTCGTATGACCTATCACATGAACAAGGAGGAGGTCACTCTAAGCAAGCTCCAAGGCCTTCTACGAACTGCTGAGAGTAGTTTGAAAGGCAAGTCTGTTGCATCTACTCCTACTGCTGCTGCCCCTGTCTTGGCAATTGGACCAGGGAAAGGGAAGAAGAGGAAGGCTCCTTCTAAGAGCCATAAAGGAATGTCCCATGATGGATCCTCTTCTAGTGGAACCAAAGGTGGTCCTACTGCTCCCTCTTCCAATCTGAAGGATGCAGAGTGCTTCTACTGTCACGACAAAGGGCATTGGAAACGAAGTTGCCCAAAGTATCTACAAGACATCAAGGATGGTAAGATAAAGCCCACCTTCGCAGGTATTTACACTATTCAATCTAATAACTCATCACATGCTATTTCTTGGGTCCTTGATATAGGATGTGATTTTCACATTTGTTCTGATTTGCAGGGTCTAAGAAGAAGTAGGGATGTGGAGCATGGGAGGATGAACTTGATCATGGGGAATAGGAAAGCGTCGCATGTCACCAATATTGGAGTTTATTCTTTAGTGCTTAGTAGTGGGTTAGGTTTAGAGTTGAATAATTGTTGCTACTCGTCAGAAATGACACAAAACATTATTTCTTTTCATGGGTTGTATAAACAGGGTTTTAGATTTTCATTTAATAATGAAATTAGTTCTATAAATGCTTTCTATAATGGTACTTTCTATTTTGAAGCATTGCCCTGTAATGGTATATATGAAACTGTGATGGTTGTAGACAACTTAGGAAATAATGTGTTGCATATCGATTCGTCCAATGATTTGGACAAAGCATGCTTATGGCATTGTCGTCTTGGACATGTCAACAAGAAACGCATAACCCAACTCCACAAGGATGGAGTCTTGGAGTCATTTGACCTTAGGTCTGATGACACGTGCGAATCTTGTTTGCTTGGAAAGATGACCAAGTCACCCTTCACTGGTACATGTAAAAGGGGTGAGGGTTTATTGGATCTCATACATAAGGATGTATGTGGGCCCTTTAGATCCACCACAAGGGATGCGAACCGCTTCTATGTGACTTTTACCGATGATTATAGTAGATATGGGTATATCTACTTAATCAAGCACAAGTCAGAAACCTTTGAAAAGTTGAAAGAGTTTAACAAAGAAGTGGAGAATCAGCTGGACAGGAAGATAAAGATGCTCCGATCCGATCGAGGTGGTGAGTATCTTAGTATCGAGTTCCACGACTATCTTAAGGAATGTGGAATTGTTTCGCAATTGATGCCATCTAGGACACCACAGTTGAATGGTGTGGCTGAAAGGCGCAATCGAACCTTGTTGGACATGGTTTGTTCCATGATGAGTCGAGCTTCGTTACATATCTCATTCTGGGGGTATGCCTTAGAGACTGCCGCCCATATCCTTAATCTAGTCCCAACTAAGAAGGTTGCCAAAACACCTCTCGAGATGTGGACAGGGATGGTTCCCTCGTTGACACATATCAAGGTTTGGGGTTGCGAGGCTTTCGTAAGACGAGAGAATCACGACAAGCTCGAACCTCGTAGTGAGCGATGTATTTTTATCGGCTACCCACAAAATTCCTTTGGATATCTTTGCTATATACCGGGTGACAATGTTGTCTTCGTTGCGAGGAGAGGGGTTTTCCGAGAGAGAGAGAACTCATATGCCAAGAGGACAGTGGGAGGGAAATTGATCTTGAAGAGATTCAAGAATCAAACGATGAAGGAACCTCTAACACTAGCACTCAACCTGAGGAGGAAACTCCTGTTGAACCGATTGACGAGTCCTTACCTCTGAGACATTCCAGTAGAGTTAGCGTTCCACCTGAGTTTTATGGTTTCCATATTACTACTGAAGGTGATACATTTATCAGTGATAGCACACTGATAAATTTGGATGAACCTAACAATTACAAGGAAGCCATGGCAGGCCCGGAGTCTGCAAAATGGAAAGAGGCGGTGGACAACGAGATTCAGTCCATGTATGAAAATCAAGTTTGGAACTTGGTTGACAATGTGCCATGTCGTAAGACGGTCGGGTGCAAATGGATCTTCAAGAAGAAGATCGACATGGATGGGAAAGTACACACTTATAAGGCGCGATTGGTTGCGAAGGGCTTTACTCAAACTCCTGGAGTTGACTATGATGATACCTTCTCACCAGTAGCGAATATCAAGTCTATAAGGGTTATGCTAGCCATAGCTGCATTTCATGATTATGAAATATGGCAGATGGATGTCAAAACCGCTTTCCTTAATGGGAAGTTGGTTGAGGATGTTTACATGAGTCAGCCAGAGGGTTTTGTCGATGTGAAGTACCCTAATAGAGTTCGTAAGCTTGAGAAATCCATCTATGGATTGACGCAAGCATCTCGCAGATGGAATCTTTGTTTCGATGAGAAAGTCAAAGAGTTTGGTTTTTCGAGAAGCAAGGATGAGTCTTGTGTATATGTCAAAGCTATTGGGAGTATAGTTAGCTTTCTGGTGTTATATGTGGATGACATACTTCTCATAGGAAACGACATCCCAACCTTGCAGGAGGTTAATTCCTGGCTTGGGAAGTGCTTCGCTATGAAGGACCTCAGAGAAGCTGCCTATATCATTGCGATAAGGATTTTGAGAAATAGGAGTAAGAGACTAATAGGACTTAGTCAAAGTAATTACTTGGATAAAGTGTTGAAACGTTTCAGCATGGAGAATTACAAGAAAGGGGAGTTACCAATCCAAAGCAATACCAAGTTGAGTAAGACTCAAAGTCTGAGTACCGATGCTGAGATAGCAAAAATGAGTCGCGTACCTTATGCTTCCGCCGTTGGCTCGATCATGTATGCTATGACGTGTACTCACCCTGATGTGGCCTTCGCTTTGAGCATGGTCAACAGATATCAAGGGAATCCTGGTAGAGCTCATTGGACTGCAGTAAAAACATTCTTAAGTACCTACGAAGGACTAAGGATTGGTTCCTTATCCTTGGTGGGAGTGATGACTTGAGGGTGCGAGGGTATAGTGACGCCAGTTTTTAGACCGACCGAGACAATTTCCGCTCTCAGTCGGGCTGGGTGTTTACCCTGAATGGAGGAGCAGTGACTTGGAAAAGTTCCAAGCAGGAGACTGTAGCTGATTCAACGTGCGAATCAGAGTACATAGCAGCGAGCGAAGCGTCGGAGGAGGAAATATGGATAAAGAACTTCATTGGAGACCTTAGAGTTGTACCTGCCATAAAGGAGCTGTAACACCTGGAATACAGAAGACCAATAAAGGAAAGAAAACCCTAAATCAAGAAGGCTACTCGTCGAGTCCAGGGAGGAAATCGACGAGTAGAGGTGGATTCTGGGTCGAGGGTTAAGTGACCTACTCAACGAGGTGGGGGACCAACTCGACGAGTAGGTCTGGGTTTGGGAAACCCTAATTTTGGGCTTATGTACCCTATTTAAGCATCTCATTCTCTACCCCTTGGCCTCATTTACAGTCCCCATTGTCCAGATCCTAACCCACGAAACCCTAGAGTTCTTATTGAGTGTGTGAGCCATTTTTGGGTGATATAAGTTGTTCTTGAAGCATAGAAGAAGAAGAAGGAGTTTGAAGGTTCAAGGAGAATTTGTAGATCCAGGAATCTCGCCCCATTCTCATCACTTTCTGGTAATCAAGCTCTTATCCTGCCTTTTAGTTTCTTAGATCTCCTTATGGTCACCTTTATGGAGTTTTGGTCCAAGAAATATGATTTATGAGTCATGGATGCCCCAAATTGATTATACTTTCAGATCTGAAGTCTTTGAGGGTTGTGAAGGCATAAAGGTACAAAATTTATGCCATTGGAGTCCCATGCAAACCCTAAGGATGTTGTTATGGCCTTTTAAGCCCCAAAGGGCCATGCATGGAAGTAAAGGTTGAGGCTTTACGTGTTTATTGGGTGTCTAGGGCTTAGATCTTGGTTCTTCTGTTTTGGATTGGAGTAATAAGGTTGTTGGACAAAGATTTATGACTTAAGGAGCTAGGGTTTTGAGCTAAACCAATTAAGAAGGACTAGGAATGGGTAAAGTTGGAAACTTTACCCTTATGAGGTCATTTCCAGCTCAGACGAAGTTGGGGTTCAGATTTGAGGTGTAGGGGCTTAATCTATTAATATGGCCCAAACAGACTGAGGGACTCGGTGAGTCCAGGGAGGGACTCGACGAGTCGAAGTGAGTTGTCCCATTTCTGTTTATGGTAGAACTCGACGAGTCTGAGGATTGACTCGACGAGATGATTCGATAAGTCGCGACCATGTTTAGCAAGGGAACTCAGCGAGTCAGGGGCTAACTCGACGAGTTGGATCGCGATCTCAGGATTCTGAGTTTTAGAACTCGACGAGTTGAAGGAGCAACTCGGCGAGTTGAGTCAACTCGAAGTGTTGATTTTGACCGTTGACTTTGACTTGGACCAAGGTTGACTTAGTTTGACGTTTGAGGACATTTTGGGACTAAGTGTATTTTGTTACCGATAGCTCAGGGAGCCGAAGGAGTAGCAGTTCGGGGAATTGCCAGTTAGCAGCCAGAAGAGTATCAGCAGGACTTCAGCAGTGCGAGGTGAGTCTCCTCACTGTGTGCATGGGTCTACGGCCATAATTCCGGCCCATTATGTTTGTGTATAGTAGGAAGACCCGGGGGTTAGCCCTATGCATTTTTATGATATATGTTCCGGATTACGATCTGATGCCGGGCGAGGCCCGAGGTATGTTAGTATGCTAGAGGTCTTTGTGATTCTTGCATGTGTCAATAGTATGTTTCCGGACTAGGGTCCGATGCCGGGGTAAGCCCGCGGAATGTTATATGTTGCATAGTAGATTATACTTGTTGTCTTTATGATACATGTACGTTCCTGGTAGGGAGGTGAGTGTGACGAGGTCCTGTATCTCATCACCAGCCGAGTGTAGACGGGGTTCCATATCTCATCAGTTAGCAGAATAGGGATGAGGCCCGTGATAGGAGGGGAGTGAGTGTGGGTGGGGGCCCGTATCTCACTATCAGCACGAGTGTGGACGGGGTTCCACGACTCATCAGTAGCAGAACAGGGGCGAGGCCCAAGTTAGACGAGCCTTAGAATAGGAATACAGTAGAGTATGTTTGCTATATGTGCTAGTATGTTTATGTGATAGTATATGTATAGCGGGCGGGGCCCGTAGACAGGCGTGGCCTAAGAGAGACAGATCTGTATACCGAGCGAGATTCGATGCCAGGTGGGGCCTGATGCCGGGCGGGGCCCGATGTCGGAGCGAGTCCGATGCAGCGGGCGGGGGCCCAGTATGTGGTTATGTGTATGGTATGTGGTAGGTTGGGGAGCTCACTAAGCTTCGTGCTTACGGTTTTCAGTTTTGGTTTCAGGTACTTCTGGTAGCGGAGGGAAGAGCTCGGGATGACTGCATCGCACACACCATGATGTTTTGCCTGGGATGTTTTACTCTGATTTTTGATATGGAACTTTGATAACAATGTTCAGATGAAATGTTTTGATAACTTATGGTTTTACTAATGAATTAAAAGGAAATTTTTGGTCTTGATTTTTGGGATGTTTCAGGAGCCTATGAAAATTTTCTGTGATAACGAGGGTGCAGTCGCCTTAACCAAGGAATCGAGGGATCATGGCAGATCCAGACACATCGACAGAAAATACCACTTCATCAGACATCGAGTAGAAGAGGGACTCCTCTTAGTAAAGAGGGTATCGTCAGAGGAGAACCCAACAGATCCCCTTACGAAGGGACTGAGTAGGGTTAAGCACTTGCAACATGCTAGGAGTATTGGGCTGAAGGACGATATTGGTTTTAGTGATTAGATAGCTTTTAGAAACTTGTAATAGATAAAATGTAATTGACACTTGATGATTAAATAAAGGAGTTTTATTTATAAGTAATGTTACGGTCTTGTGTCAATTGTTTACTATTGTTTCATTTTTGCATGTTTTGACTTCAAGAATAATAAGATTATTCAAATTATCCACAGCCGATCATACTTTGGAAGTAGGTATTGAGGCAAGACTGTCATGAATTGGCTTGTAGATTGTCTAACGTTCAGACATAGCAAAAGTTTGCTGCAACGTTCATGAGTGCTCCTGAAATAAGATTTGAGTATTAGATTAAACCCGCGCTCACATGAATCACTTCATGGGATTCATCACGAGTGATTGTGAGACAATAATATCGTATAGTCTTTAAACCGAGATATATGAGTTATTGTTTACGAGTTGGTTGTGCATTGATAATGCGTAAACGCATCAGTAACTTGATGTTATAAAACGTATTGTTGTGTACGATTTAATAAGTAAATAGTACAAACATATAAGTCAAAGTTTATCTGTTCCTTTTATCCTAGGAGGATTAAAAGCGATATATTGGGCCCCTCCATGATTTTGTGTTGACTTATGTGACGGGCCCGGTCAGGACTGAGTTGATGTGTTCAATTAAGTTCTATGTCAGACAAATCAGAAATCGGGAAACAAACTGCTAGACAATAAGTATGACTATGTTCCATGTATTTGTCCGTATGATATCTTGAGAACGGAGGACTACATGATCCCTTATCTATAGGACGTTTCAGAGTTCGACAACGACTTTTGAGAGCTACGATTGCTAATCAGATTTTGAAGTCATACTTGCATTTATAGTTATTAGAATTATCCAAGTGGGAGACTGTTGGATTAGGTGTCTAAGCCCATAACTATAATTGGTATGTACTTGACCCGATAGTAGCATGGTCCTTTTGGGTTGCCTTCACCATAGCAACTTGACTGGATGAATTATGGAGAAAGAGGTTAATTATGATTTATTAATATATTATAGGAATAATATGTTAAAAGAGAAATCATATTATTTAATTAATATTGGTCAAGAATTAATTCAGAATTAATTTTGTGGTCAAAAGAGATTAATTAAATTAAGGGGAATGATACTGTAATTATAAGATAATTACAAAGTTGGGCTTAGGGTCCATAAGGAAGGGATTGATGAAATTTATGTGGGTGTCCAGATAGAATTCGTCCAAGGGGCCTTCTGGAAGGATCCTATGGGCTGCTTAAGGACTCAGCAACTGGATTAGGGTTTTGACTGAAACCCTAACTGCTTAGCTATATAATGGACCCCATGGCATCCCAAAATCGGCCACTAGAAACCCCAGAAGGATCTTGAGCCGATTTTGTGCCTCTCCCTCTCTCTCTAATATTCTTCCATTACTCTTGGTGTTTATGATCGATTAGAGGCATCACATTTGAGGTGCTAAGTTCTCAAAGGTTGAAGATCAAGCAAGCTACGATTGAAAGGTAATATTCTAACTATGTATTAGATATAAATTTCGATTTAGGCATGCTAGTTTAGGGTTATAGCTTTGGATGATTATTATTGCATGTATAATTATAGAAAACCTAGATCCAAAGCTTTAGGGTTGCATGTGCACCATATGATTGATGTAATGCTTAAAACTCATTAGTGAGTCCCCAGACCATACCCCACACACAATCCACATAACACATATCATATTAGCTATAAAGCTAAATATATCACATAAGCCATGCATATAAACATATAGGGATGTCGTGGAAACCTTCCAAGGTCTTACACTAAGTGCCACGGGAAACCCCCACGTGGTCTTTACTAGCCGCCACTAGAACCCCCACGTGGTCTTGGCTAATTGCCGAGGGAACCTCCACACGGTCTACACTAATCATGGAAATATCATACGAGCTAAAAAAGTAAACATACTAGGAAGCCGTGGAAACCCTCCATGGACTTATACTAAATGCCATAGGAACCTCCTCGTGGTCTTAATATACTGCCACGGGAACCCCCCGGGGACTTCCATACAAATGTCCTAGCGACATATCACATAACCAACTATCAATCCATATAACATTAAATGGGCCGACCTTGGTGCCATAGACCCATTGGTATGGTGAGAAGACTCACCTCTGTCTGCTGAATCCGAAAGCTACTCTCCTAACAGTCCGTAACCACCCGTGCTGGACAATAATAACATTTCCCAAGGTTAGGACTGAACACAATCCAATTGAAGAACACAAGCCCCAAGTCCTTTCATAATGGCCCAAAAATTCTTCCTTTGCTAATGGGCCCAAAGTCCATGTCCAAAACAATTAATGGGCCTCATGGCCCAATAAAGCCCAACCAGAGTATCCATGGCCCAAAACAGATAAGCTGGCCCACTAACTCCAAAACGTGACCATGCCCAATGACTAATTAAGGCCCAAAAGCTTACAAGCCCAAAACAAGTCCGAGCCCATCTGCTGTGCGTATGCCTTGCGTACCACCCTGGTATGCGCAGCGTACTGAGTCCCTGAGCCGTACGTGCTGTGTACTCTAAGTTACGCCCAACGTACAAACAGATTAAGCACATTTTCCATTACATGCTTAATACTAAATGTTCTAACGTCCAAACCGTAGATCTGATCTCATTAAGACGTCATAAGGCATAAAGTTGGTAACTTTATGCCTTTGCATGTCCCCTATGCTCCCAATAACCCATTAAGAGCTTTCCAAGAGTTTTAATCCATGCATGAGGTCAAAACACCCATCAAGACTCCATTTTTATGCTATGAATGGACCAAAGGACTTCAGATCTATCCTCCCTAAGCTCTGGAGTTGCTCAAACTCTCAAGAGGTGGTCCAAAACCAACTAAAGGGACAAAATAGAAAACCCTAGCTAGATCTAATGAATAAGATTGCAAGATCAAAGCTTTATACCTCCATAAGCTTTTTAAGGTGAACTAGATGCAGATTCTTGAAGCCTAATGCCACTCCAAGCTTGCTTAGCAACTCCTTCTTCTTGAATGGTCACTAAAATGGCCACAAATACACTCCTTAAGCTCAAAAACACTCTTACAAGGTATCTCTGGTGTAGAAGGGCGAAATAAGACTAGGGAGGCTGACTAGGGTTTAGTCCAAGAGGCTTAAGGGTATTTAAATAGGTGTCAAGTCCGATAATTAGGGTTTTGGCCCTCTGTCACGTACGCCCCGCGTACCTATGCGTACGCCCTGCGTACGCGGCCACCTTCCGCGATCATGCATCCTTAGTACGCTAAGCGTACTCCTGTAGTATGCCCCACGTACTAAGGGACATTTTATGCCATCTTTTCCTTTTCAAGGATCTAAAGTTTAATACTTGAATTGGAGTGTTACAACTCTCCCCCACTTGGACTAAACTTCATCCTCGAAGTCCGTAGACGTAAATAGATCGGGGTAATGCTCCCGCATCTCGTCCTCCGGCTCCCATGTCCATTCAGAGCCCCTTCAGTGCTTCCATTGCACCTTTACTAGCTTCACTTGCTTGTTCCAAAGAACCTTGGTCTTCCTATCCAAAATCGCAACGAGCCTCTCAATGTAGTTCAGGCTCTCGTCCACCTGAATGTCGTCCAGAGAAACGACCGTGGCCTCGTCAGTGACACACTTCCGAGTTCCGAAGCTGTGACACACGGAAGGTGTTGTGAATCTGGCTAAGCTCATCCGACAGCTCCAAACGATAGGCCACGTTGCCCACCCGGGCCGTAATCCTGAACGGTCCAATATATCGGGGCCCCAACTTTCCTCTCTTCCGAAACCCGATGACTCCCTTCCAGGGTGACACTTTCAATAGCACATAATCCCCCACCTGGAACTCAAGATCCGATCGCCGCCGGTCGGCATAACTTTTCTGACGGCTCTACGCGACTCGCAGCCGGTCGTGTACCTGCTGAATCAGCCTGGTAGTCTTGAGCACTACCTCAGTGCTCCCCATGACTCGGTGTCCAACCTCACCCCGATAAACCGGGGTCCTACACCTCCGACCATACAACATCTCAAACGAAGGTCGGTCGATACTGGCATGATAACTGTTATTATATGAAAACTCTGCCAACGGGTGGTATGTATCCCAACTACCTCCAAAATCCAACACGCATGCCTGGAGCATATCCTCGAGTGTTTGGATCGTCCTCTCACTCTGGCCATCTGTCTGGGGGTGGTATGCCATACTAAAATGCAATTGAGTGCCCAGTTCCTCGTGGAACTTCTTCCAGAACCTAGATGTAAATCGAACATCTCTGTCAGAGACTACCGACACTGGCACCCCGTGTCTAGCCACCACCTCTCGCATATAAATATCCGCCAACTTCTCAGCGGATATACTCTTAGAGATCGGAATAAAGTGGCCACAATTCGTCAACCTATCCACAATCACCGATATGGCGTCCACACCCCTCGTTGTCCTTAGTAACTTCGTGATGAAGTCCATAGTGATCTCTTCCCACTTCCACATGGGAATGGGTAGTGGCTGAACCTTGCCATGAGGCCACTGATGCTCGGCCTTGACCTTCCTGTAGGTCAAGCACCACTCCTCGAACCAAGCGATCTCCCGCTTCATGCAGGGCCACCAATAGCTCAGTCTCTGGTCTCTATTCATTTTCGTAGCACCCGAATGTATAGAGAACTTGGACTTGTGTGCCTCCTCCAATATCTTCTATCTTACTCCTCTAGTCACCGGTACCCACACCCGACCACACTGTGTCAGGAGACCTCGGCTATCCAGAAAAAACAAGGGATATTGTCCCCGAATCCGCTCTATCTTCCAATTCTCTTTCTTCACTCCCTCGACCTGAGCCTCCTTGATCATATACAACAATGGAGAGATCACCGTCATCCTCAAACAAACGTTCCCAATCGGGGAAGCTGCCGCCTTGCGGCTCAAAGCATCGGCCACCATGTTGGCCTTCCCTGGATGATATAAGATCTCACAATCATAGTCCTTCAGCACGTCCAACCACCTCCTCTACCGCACGTTGAGGTTCTGCTGATCCATCAAATACTTCAAACTCTTATGATCAGTATAAATAGTGCATCGTACTGTTGGATAAGGTGTCTAAGTCCATAATTATATTTGGTATGTACTTGACCCGATTTAGCATGGTCCATTTGGGATGCACTTCGCCGGAACAAATTGGATTTTGAGAAGAGGATAATTATGATTTATTAATATATTATAAGTTCTAATATATTAATATGAAATCATATTATTTAATTAGTATTGATCAAGAATTAATTTGGAATTAATTTTGTGATCAAAAGAGACTAATTAAATATATAGGGATTGATTGTGTAAATCATTCATTCTTATAAAGTGGGCTAATGATCCATGATTCCTTATGTTGGGCTAAACCCATGTGGTGACCTATGGATACTCCATGGAGGTTAAAACCCATGGATCATGAGGAATGTGGAAAGTCATGCACATTAGGGTTTACATGGTGTAACCCTAATGTAACCACACTATATAAGAAGCCCTTTGGTTCAAGAAAGTGGCACCTAGAGTTTTTGCAAGAGTGTGGCCGATTTTTGTGAGCTAGAGAGTCCTCTTCCAAGTTTCCAAGTGTTAGTGGTGATTTGTGATTCCACTTGAGGCATTCACATTATTGGTGCTAGGCTCTTGAATCTCCAAGCAACAAGCTACAACAAAAGGTATGTTATCTAACTTGTTTTATTACCCAAGTATCAAAGTTTTGTATGCTAGTTAGGGTAATACATTGGAAAATAAAGTTTGCATGTATAATAGAGAAAACATAGATCCAAGGTATTTAGGGTTGCATGTACACCTTAGGAGTGTTAGAATGCTCAAAACCCTTTAGTGGTATCAGAGCCTAGGCTTGCTTTCCATTATACTTGATGCTACTTGTTTTTCCAATGTTGAAATTCTGCCATTTTTGCATCTGACCGCTCACCACGACATGACATCTTTTACCACGACGTGGTGATGCTCTTGTGAGCAGAATTTCGAGTTTTAAAGCTGGAATTGGGCTAGGATCATTACCCTAAACTGTTTTTGAACTTATAAACCTGTTTTTGATGTGGTAATGATCATGCTTATCCAATTATAAAGATAATTGTCAAAATTTCAAGTTTTGTATTAGTTTATATGATTAGTCTAATTACATAGAATTTGTTTGATTTGAATTATCTTGTTCATATGAGTTTAATCAAGAACTTGAACATGCTTGTTAGTTTAATTGATGATCTTGATGATTTTAATGGACTCCATAACTTGTCCTCAAGTTATGGAATTCCAAAAGTTTTCCATTTAAATGAAACATTAAAAGTCATAGGTTATATGTGACAACCCGATACTTTCTAGTCAACAAAAGTCAATTTCCGTTAAATAAAATGTCGAATTTTGTTTATTCAATTAAGCTCTTGTGGGTTAGGAAATAATCTAATATATAAATAAAGTTTATATAAGTTTTTAGGAACCAAAAACATTCGAAAAATATAGTTTCCTTCGAAAAATCAGCAAAGATCGTTCAGCCCAGTGTTTACGGCCGTAAACCCGCCTCCGACCGTAAACCCAACCGATATATATATTTTTCCCGGAGAGATTCCTCATTTTTCATCTTTTTCACCCAAAAACTCTCTCAAATTTCTCCCAAGAACCTCCCTAGAACATTCATATCATCAAGATCGAATCTTCAAATCTTCAAGTTTTTCACCAAGAACACCAAGAACAACCTTCAAATCTTCAAAGGCTGCAAACCGTTCACGGCCGCAAACCCGTTCACGACCGCAAACAGTTCACGGACGCAAACGGTCTTGGGCTGTGAACTTTGACTGTAGACCTTCTTTTTCCGCTTCAAGCAAGTCTCGGTAACATTCCTTACCCAAAAGCAAGTGTTTTCTAACACTTCAATTAATGGAATCGCTAATTTAATTACAATTATGTGTTAAATTATCATTAGGATACCGTTAATTCAGCGTATTCCAACTCGAGGGTCATTTTTCCGGTTTTGCTGTCGAGCTCGTACACATAATCAACTGTGAGTTCATACCCCTACACTTTTACTGTTTTTAACGTTTTCAGGGGGGGATACAAGCAAAACACAATGAAATTTTGTGATTTTATATAAAGGATTTTAACAGAATTAAAAGTTATGCAATTAATACAATCAAGAGATCATTACATTTTATTAAAACACTTAGATATTTTATCCCTTTTGTAATATGATAAGCATAAGGGAAGTTTTCAACATACAACCATAATTGCAAAGTTTTCAGTATAATACACGAATTGGATACATAACATACATGCAAACTATAATAGGTATAGTTTGGGATTCCACACACGGTTTTATCAATTCTAGAGTTTATACATTAACAAACATATAAACAATATTAGGTATAGTTTATGGATCATACAAACAGTCATTTAAATTCAAAGGATTCATTTTATTCTACACTTAATCGTTAGTATAGCATTTTATGAGTGATCATCTTCGTGTACTTACCTAAGTACTAACAAAAGTCATGAGATTATAACCAGAGTCTCCTGGAGGGAGAACGTGAGTTTGTGTATAGATCTATACGGGACTAACAATCCCACTCCGCAACTGTTAGCTACAGTTAGGCCGGAAGGCGTGGGTGACAAAGTCATTTCGATTCCGACGCGTGAAGAACGTCGTTCAAGCAATTCAATGGTCAAGTATGGTTATAACAACTCATAAATTTGATACTAAATAATACGATTAATGTATGAATGGTAAAGAACTTCAATTAGTTTTATTTTAAATTAATAGAACTACTATACATACTAGAGGATTCCAGGGTTGTCATACAAGAACATACTATACATACTGGTGGTTGCCAGGGTTTTCATACAGAACACATTATACATTACTGGTGATAGCCAGGGTTTTCATACAAAACACATTATACATTACTGGTGATAGCCATAGTTTTCATAATGAACACATTATACATTACTGGTGATAGCCAGGGTTTTCATACAGACCACATTATACATTATTGGTGATAGCCAAGGTTTTCATACAGAACACAATATACATTATTGGTGATAGCCAGGCTTTTCATACAGAACACATTATACATTACTGGTGATAGCCAGGGTTTTCATACAGAACACATTATACATTACTGGTGATAGCCAGGGTTTTCATACAGAACACATTATACATTACTGGTGATAGCCAAGGATTTCATACCATAGTTTTTATACAAAACAATACTATACAATTCCACTGGGGGTATCCTGGCATATAAACTAACACTTTCACATACAACTACAAGAACACAATAACGATCATACACTTCGGTCTTAGGGTTTAAGACTACTTTCCAATACTAAAGAAAATATTGGATTTTCTTGAGAACATGCAAACATTTTACAGATTCACAGACAAGTTTTCATTACAAAAACATACGTATGAACTCACCAGCTTTAATGTTGATACTCTTTCAAAACCGCTTGTATTCTTAGGGAACCGGTAGAAAGGTACACCCACAGGCTTTTGAGAAGACGAAGCTTATAGTGTCTCGTCTTTTATACTTTTGTTATACTTTTGATGTCGTACAAACTATGTATCGAACAGATGTAAATATTCTACTTATTCAATGTAAATGTTATGTTTACTTTGATTACTATGATGCAATTGTTGTGATACTGTACATGACGTCCTCCACCCCCAAACGTTTCCGCCGTTCCGGTTTGGGGGTGTGACAGATTGGTATCAGTGCATTGTTTATAGCGAACTAAGTATATCAAACCTTACATGATATATAACTATAAACGCTAAGGGGCCGAAGCGCTTTGAACTAAAAGTATACTTTTAAAATCTAAGTATTTTATAAAAAGTATACAAGTATACATACATACCAGAACCAGTATCATAAGAAGAACAAAACAAAAGTATTTAGATGTTGGACACTGCTGTTAAACCTGGGCAGTTATGTAATCATATTTGGGATAAATATAGCCTGATCAACTATATTTATTGGAGATACGACCAACATGTGTTTGGGAGTGATAGTGGTATTGCGACAAGTCTAAAACGTACCAAAATCCATACAAAAGAAATCAATAGAACAAAACACACAACCTAAAATACTATAGGAGTATTTTATCTAGAGCCAAAGATATTGTAGACAATTCATTCCAAGTGTTGCTATTTTTTTTTCTAGCGATTGTTTACTTGCATTAGTAGACTTCTTCTATAAAATCGCTTAATAGAACACTTTATCTATCAGGGTGAGATATATTTTGTTCAATATCACTTGACATCTGACCACCGTAGAGGACTTATCTTCGTTTTCTCATAAATTATTTTAGAGAAAGATGCCTCCGAAGAAGAAGTCCAACCGAAAGAACAACAATCCTTCGTCGCCGCCACCTCCTCAGTTCGACCCTCTATATTTCAAGCAACAGTTATAGCCGCTGTGGCTGCCACAATGTCGCAGATCAATTCTAGCGGCACTAGCGGATCGGGTAGTGGTACCTATCCCCTCAATCTAGACGGTGGCCATGGACACCTGAGAGAGTGTTCATAGAAAGACTTCATGAACGCGAAGCCCAAATCCTTTGACGGTAATGGAGGTGTCATTTCCCTAGCTCGTTGGTTCGAGAAGATCGAATCAATTTTCGAGATTTGTGCATTCCCCGAGGCTAGCAAGGTGAAGTTTGCCGCCTGCATCTTCACTGATAGAGCACTAACTTGGTGGAATAGCCGAGTCAAATCCCTAACTCTTCCAGTGGCCAATGCCATGAGTTGGGAAAATTTGAAGGAACTGATGTTGGATGAATACTGCACGCGGGGCGAGATGCAAAAGCTGGAGCAAGAGCTCTGGAACCTGAAGATGAAGGATTCCGACATTGCTGCGTACACTGGCTCTTCTGTGTCCCGGGATGGTCACCCTGGAAAGCAAGAAAGTTGAAAGATACATATAGGGATTGACACCCCCAACTCAAGGGAATGTTTTGGCTGCTAAACCTCTCACATTCGATAGTGCCAAGTGTCTAGCGCAGACCTTGATAGATCACAGGGATAGTCAGGAACCCGTAGCGTCCGCTCCTGAACCACCTAAAGAAAGTGGTGGAAAGAAAAAGTTCTGGAACAAACGCAAGGGCCAGCCTTCACAAGAGCCCTCCAAAAAGCAACAGACCGTGGCAGTCTACGCTGGTACCGTCCCTGCTGCTGTTCCTACTACTCCAACAACTCCCAACCGTTGTGCTGGAAACCTACCCCTGTGTAACAAATGCAACTTCCATCACTTGGGATTTTGTAGGGAAATGCAATGTGACAAATGTGGTAGAAAGGGGCACATAACTCGTTTTTGTAAGACTCCAACACAAGTCCAACCAGCCAAACAGGGTCCTGGAGCAGGAGTAGGCCAAGCCTGCTATGGTTGTGGAGAAACCGGGCACTTCAAGAGAAATTGCCCCAAAGCAACAACTGCTTGCAACACAGGGAAGGTGCTAGCATAGGGCCAGTTGCTGATCCCACCGTAGTTACGGGTACATTCCTCCTCGACAACTCTTATGCATGCATTCTCTTTGATAGTGGTGCAGAGAGAAGTTTTGTGAGTCATACATTTAAACATCTACTTGAGCATAAATCCCAACCTTTAACCAAAATGGTCACCGTCGAAATGGCTAACGGAAAGAAAGAGAGTACTAACGACGTATTCGTAGGATGCACCTTCACTTTAAACGATTATTCCTTTCTAATCGACCTTATGCCGATTTCCATAAAAAGATTCGATGTAATCATCGACATGGATTGGTTGAGCCCCAATCGTGCTGATATCCTTTGTTACGAAAAAGCCATTCGCCTCAATCTGCCATCTGGCGAAGCCCTCGTTATCTATGGTGACAAACTCAGCACGAACCTTTGTATCATTTCGTGCATCAAAGCCTAAAAATACTTACGAAAAGAGGGTCATGCATTCTTAGCCCATGCGTCAACGAAAAACAAGAAGTGAAAGACCTCGAGAGCATCCCCGAAGTCTGTAACTTTCCCGATATCTTCCCCGAGGATCTTCCCGGAGTTCCTCCCGAGCGCCAAGTTGAGTTCCGAATCGACTTAATTCCCGGAGCTACCTCCGTAGACAAATCCTGTAAGTCCCTAATTCTGGAACCAACTAGTGATCAAACACACAATCAAGATGTAATCAATAAGGATAAGAAGAAGTAGAAGCAGAAAACAATCCAACAATGCACACGTCTATTAGGGGCGTAAACGTCTGCTACACTTGGATGAAACACACATGCAACAACATCTGACACATCTGACACCTATATATAGGGGACCAAGACCGAGAACACGTTAACGGCCGTAAACAAGTTCACGGCCGTGAACACCCATACAGCCGCAAACACACAACCGCACACCTAACCTTACATGACCAAAACCCTATTCAAGCCTTATACAGATTGATGCCTAGCCCAAACCAATAAAATACGACCTAATAGTCTCCCCCTTGGTTTGAGGCTAGCATGAATTTAGTCTTTCTCGACGACCAACACATCCGATCTTCCCATTGCTCCCAGCCACATCTTTTTCTCGATAATCTCTGCAATCATGCTTGTGAATTCCTTAGTAGCAGCTTCAAAAATCTCTTCCTGGCATAAAATTTGATGATGAGCCAAAATGTGGATGTCCCTTTTACCAAATTGTAGCAGATCGATTTGGTCAACAATGCGAAACACACCATCTGGGAATTTGATGACAGCAGAAGCTGTGGCATCATCATAGACCCAATATTCCATCTTGTGTAGTGATCCATCACAAAAGTTCTTCACACTCAGAATATGTTTCATCTGATCTGTCGGGGGCCACATGACATTCGTGAAGTTCTTATTGGTCTTTGGGTCAAATACATCTTTATCTCTCTTCAGGAAAGATTCAGCGGTCTTCATCCAATCAAATTGTCTCTTAACTTGGTTTTCCAAGAAGAGTTTGAAGTCTGTTCCACGAGGTTCATTGGCAGGATTGGAGAATGGAGCTTCAGAGAGCTCACTAAGATCCACCTTCGTCAAAGAAGAGAAATCATTTTTGTGCTTGTAGTATTCCACATTCCCGCTCAGCAGTTTAATTGATCGTGAAAACCCCATATACGAATCCCTGACCGATCACCGTATCTATCTCTGAATCACCTTTTTCCGAGATCTGTCACAGTGAGTTGGGGCTGGTCTCCACGAACATTCTGATCAGATTTTTTCATGAAGAACCATTTCCCCTTCTTCTTAGAAGATGCTGATTGCTGGGCTCGCTTAAGAGTAACTCTTGGGGGTGCTTGAGCTGGTTCAGTTTCAAATTGGTCAACGATTGTTGTGGTTCTGACTAGAGGATTGTTATCAAGCTGATCAGATTGTGATGTATTGGCTGGGACAGATTGAGAAGTCTCGGCTGCCTTTGGATCTTCGACTGTGGTCTTGAACTTGTCACCAAATTCTGCATTAAGCTTGTTCTTCAAGTCGAAGTAACTGGTGGTCACGGCTCCAATGTTGAGCTGTAGAGTAGAAATCTGTTTTGATTTTATAGAATTTTCTTCTTCAAGCTCAGAAACTCGAATGTCGAGATTTCCAATCAAAACGTCCTTCTCTATAAGTTTTTGATTCAAGACAGCAATCTCCTCCTTGAGCTCAGAATATGATGGATTCACTCCCCCCGAACTCCCTTCACCAATAGATATTCCTTTGCCTCGTGGTGAAGGATATGAATCTTGTTGGGCCAACAACCTGGCAAGCCTCACGGAGGCAACATCATGCGCAGGTAGTGGTGGAGAGGAACCCCCAGGAGTAGAAGAACTCCCGGCTTCAAACGAGGATCTAACATTACTTGGTCCTCCTTGGGTCGGTTAAGTTGGTGTAGCAGCTGTGGAGGGTTGTTGGACTGGTGGTGCTTGTTCCCTTAGAAGCACTCCCGACCTTGGGTCTGCTCTTCTCCTTTTGGTCGGAGGCTGGGAGGCATGTGTCAAAATAGGATCACTTTCAGATGGCAGGGATGTTGGAATAGCAACTGGAAGGGGAGGAATCCTTGAAGTTGTATCCATATCAGTTGAATGGTCGGCCATCTGAGTAAAAGTTGGAGGCGTTGTCTTGAGAACATCATCAACTCCCTCTATCTCCATTGCAGTTTGTGCAACATCATTGACATTGTCAAAGAAAGCATCGGGGTCTTCACTGCTTAGCCTTATATCATGACTTTGCTTAAGACCGAAGAGTAAGTCATCATTATCATAACCAGAAAGATCACCACCAAGATCCATATTCTCTTCATCATCCTCTTCATCCACGACATTATCCATTAAGCCCCTCTCAAAATCACTTTCAACATCATCATCATCATCATCCCCTTCTACATTAACCAATGGAACATGTTCCTCAGCAACGATTGCAACTAGAGGAACACGCTCATCTTCATGCTCTGAGGCAGTAATCACCTCATCTTCAGTTTCTTCATGAGCTGAGGAGCTTTCAGTCTCAGACGCATCACTGACTTCTGCGAATTGGCCAAATTTCACCAATGGATATTTCCCTTGGAACATGAACTTTCCTTTTCGATTCTGCTTCATGAGACCAAAAGTGTTAGAACCAAGGGACTTCACATCTAGGGTTTCTCCTTTTCTTTCAAGTTCCGGATATTTGCTGTTGAATATCATTTGAAGAAATATCGGAAACATGAGAAATTTATCCTTCCTCTTCCCATCCACATTGCCTATCATTTCGTTCAGGATGTATTTTGAAAAATTGAAATCGATACCCGTAGCGAGAGCAGCAATGGTACCCGTGTTGAGTAGTGAGATCTCGTCAGCACTGGCTCTCCTTCCTGAGATGCAGCTCACGAACACATGAACAAGGAACCTCCAATAGGGTGGCAATCGCTTCTTAATTGAAGGAGGAAGCACTCCCACATAGCCCATTCGTTCAATGATTTCCTCAGTCTGTTCCATGGAGATCTCTGTTGGAAACCCTGGCTGGTCATTGATCTGTAACACTTCACAAATGATTTGCTCAGTCACTATGATTTTCTTTCCATTAATGGTTGATTCTACAGAGTCTGCACTTTCTTCTCCTTTGTGCACAACAGCTTTTTTCCAGAAGTGCTTCACAATATCTTGATAAATGATTGGAATTGATGTGAGGGCATAAGCGAGGTAACATCTCTTCAGTCCATGAATCATGGACTTGAAGTCATTGTGAGCAGCTGGTGGATCCATCAAGAAGGTGGCAAGGTTGTGATTGTCTGAAAATCTCAATTCAACTATTTTTGTCCTGCACCAACCGAGCCAAGTGAGAAAACAAAAGATTTAATCAATTAAAAGCTAAATTTTCTCAATTATCAATTAATTAGGCTTCAATTTTGATTTTAATTGAGTAAAAAGTGTGTTTATATCCAAAAGAGGGTTCACGGTCGCAAACAGCTTCACGGTCGTGAACGCTTCATTGGCCGTGAACGGTTCATTGGCCGTGAACGGTTCATCGACCGTGAACACTTCATCGGCCGTGAACGTCCCAACAACGCCGAAAATCACGATTTGTTCCAATAGACCCTTCAAACACGGTTGATTCTGGGTGATTTTAGCATGAATGAGATCGCCTTGAATGCACCTACAAGAACCAGCAAGCAATTTCAGATGAAAACAACAGATTTGTGATGAATCGAAAATTTAGAGAGAGAGAGAGAGAGAATCGGTTCGGGGTTCACGACCACAAACAAAAAGTGAGGGTAAAAAGGGATCTTTGCCGTGAATCCCTGCTTATATACCTGGACCCATACCCGGTCCAATACCCATGGACTGCAAACCCAAGAAGCTTCAAATCTAAGCCCAATACTTCAATTTAATTAAAAATAAAACATTTTGAAGACTTTAAAAATTAAAATTAAAATAAAATCAAATCAAAAATTTAAACTAAATTTTTAAAATTTTTGAATTTTAGAAAAAAAATAAAAATAAAAAATAAAAGTAAATTTGTAAACACTAATTCCTCCTTCATCATTGCTGATATTAATTTTGTGATTTTGGGATCAAAGTTTTTAGACAGCCTTAATCTGTTTTTTGGTACCTCCACCTTCATGAATAGATCTGGTCAATCGCCGGTATTGTGGTCCACTTAAGTACGAAAAATTGTGACAAAATTTGGACATGCTACACGTGACAAGACAGTTTACCCTATGTACCTAAATAATATTCCTAAAGGATCATTCAGCTGATGACAACCAAGGATATTGTTGTGCACCTAAATTTAGCAGCGAGATCTACAGACAACCTATTAAATGCTCAATTTTAGATGTACTAGAACATGTTTCCCGCTTCCTGATATACCCCAATAATCAAGGACTTCCAAAATACTCCTTACTTTAGATGAGCAGACAATTATTATGGGAGAAGTCAGGTTTAGAATGCATATGTTGTACACCCAGGTCGGATCTCTTCCAATCACGCAGAGGGATTAACATATGACTAACCAGAATTAGAGGGGTTGAGAAGTAGAATGGTGCATATGTTGTGTTCCAGGTCGGATGTATTCCAATCACGCAGAGGAGACATCATATGGCTAACAGATAGGAAGAATTGCATAGATAAGAAGATGTGGAGAGATAGAATTGCATATGTTGCAGTCCAGGTTGGATCTTTCGATCACGCAGAGGAGGCAACATATGACTGACAGAAAGAAAGAAAGAAAATAACCTTCTACAAATCTACTTTCGGAATTCCCCAGTCGCTCCGTCAGTACCGGAATTAAGGACATGAGTCCGTACATCGACGAAAAGTTAAGCCACAGTTCTAGATACAAATTATTTAGTGTATCCCGCAGGTTCCCATGAATATCTCACTGCTCAATCTACCCGAACGTCGTATTGTCAGACCAAACGGGACTATCTAAGTCAATGATTGTCAAGTCTTTTCTTAGTCCAACTATGCCTAGTCCAGTCCATATAATCTTTCGTGCCTACCAGCGCATTGAACACAGAGCCTACTTAATTCAGCGTTGGTACTTTACACAAATTAAAATTGCATGTTATCACGTGGTTAATATCACTTCCCACACATCACCTGCAGACAAACTATCATGAGATACTATTTTTGGATTTTTCATATTTTCTGAAAAAAATAAAACATAAATAACACTAATTTTTTGGATTTTGGATTTTCTAATTTTTGTTTTGTTTTGTTTCTCCCCCTAAATTTGTGCATAGGAGAGAAAAAAAAGTAAATGCGCAAATGTAAACTACCTAAAACAAAAACTAGTCTTCAAAACGTATCATTTTTAGAAAGCCCACAAGCACATCGAATCGAGCTTTGTTAAACGGTTTGGTGAACAGATCCGCCACATTATTATCAGTGTGAATCTGTTCCAACCGGATGAGCGAATGTTCATAACAATCTCTGATAAAATGAACTTTGATGTCGATGTGCTTGGTTTTGGAGTGTTGGACAGGATTTTTGACTATTTGGATTGCAGCTTCATTATCACAGAAAATTGGCGTTTCTAGAAAATTCAAACCGTAGTCCATAAGTTGATGTTGAATCCAAATCACTTGAGAGCAACGGGCAGAAGCAACAATGTATTCAGCCTCCGCCGTTGATGTTGAGACATTTTGTTGTTTCTTGCATTGCCATGACACTAGACGGTCGCCTAAGAATTGACATCCCCCGGAAGTTGATTTCCTGTCAAGTTCACAACCTCCATAATTGCTGTCAGCGAATGCATATAAATCAAAATCAGAATTTTTAGGATACCAAAGACCCAATTTTGGGCTGCCTTTGAGGTATCTAAAAATTCTTTTGACTGCAATTAAATGGGAAAGTTTAGGATTAGCCTGATATCGTGCACATTGACAAACTGCGAACATGATGTCCGGTCTGCTCGCAGTTAGATACATCACGGATCCGATCATCGATCTGTACTCTGTCTGATCTACGGATTCGCCTTCAGGATCTGGAGACAACAGGGGTCGTTCAGCCATCGGCGTCAAGGTAGCTTTTGAATCTTTAAACCCGAACCTCTCAAGCATGTATTCAACATATTTTCCTTGATGTAAAAGGATTCCAGTTGAATCTTGACGTACTTGCAAACCCAAAAACATTGTCATTTCCCCCAAAGAACTCATCTCGAATCTCTTCTTCATAATCTTCTTGAACTCTTTGCATAGCTTCGAGCTTGTCGACCCGAATATGATGTCGTCGATAATATCTGAACAAGAATTAGATCGCCATCCACCTTATTGATGAAGAGCGTCTGATCGATCGTGCCTCTGGTATAACCATGCTCGAGCAAATGATTTGTGAGAGTTGCATACCAAGCTCGAGGAGCCTGATGCAACCCATACAGAGCCTTGTCTAATTTGTAGACATGATTTGGAAATTTGGAGTTGACAAAACCAGGAGGTTGATCAATATAAATCTCCTCTTTCACAACTCCATATAGAAAGGCAGTCTTAACGTCCATATGATAAACGGTGAACCCCATGTAGGAGGCATAAGCTAGGAAGATACGGATAGCTTCAAGGCGCGCTTCAGGAGCATACACCTCAGTGTAGTCAAGTCCTTTAATTTACCGAAACCCACGAACAACCAGACGAGCTTTGTTTCTCACAATTACCCCGCAATCGTCCTGCTTATTGCGAAACACCCAGCGGGTATCCAAATACTTCTTTCCTTTAGGCAGCTCAACCAGTTTCCATACCCCCAATTATTCTTGCCAGTTTTCTTTGCAAATTGCTTGGCCCGGAACACCGCCATTGCGATTTGCCATGTTATGTCCATCTCTTCTACATCCTCTGGGTGAATCTGATCAAGATTAGCAAATGAAATCTGTGGAGGCAATTCACTAGCCACAAAGGCATTGTAGCAGTTCACTAATCCAGACGCTAAAGCCATGTTCTCTTCGGCTTCTTTGGGAACAGAGGTGGTAACCAGAACTTTTGAGGATGAAGCTGCATTTGGATAAGGCATTGATGGTGGAACAACATGGGATGTTGGTTGTGGAACAGCAAAAGCTTGATTTTGTGAGGCAGTAAAGGATGAAAAGGCATTGTTCGAAGAAATCCCCAGATTAGCAGTCGAGTAAAAGTTCACATGGTTAATCTCCCTTTGCTTGTCATCAAGATCATAGACTTTAATGATTGCCATTGTTTCTGCAAGACTGATTCGGTGGAGATCCTTTGTCTTTTTGATGTCAGAGACATTCATGTCGCAAGACTTGGGAAGAGAATTCAACAATTTCTTGTTAATTTTGTTGAGAGAAAAACTTTGAGACACACTTGAACAAACGTTAGAACAAGTATATTTGCGGAATAGTTTATCTCGAAGGATCTAAAAGCTCAACAATAATATTAATAAGTTAGAGTTAGAAGGTTAGAAAGTCAGTTGCGGAAAAGTAAAGAAATGTGAATGACAACAATTGTTATATCAAGTATACACATAAGTTGATTCATAACGAGGAATGCATTCAGACCAAGTTAGTAAGTAAGATCAAACTTAGTGATTAAGTCACAAGTGACTTGCTCCGAAGAGAGATTGTATTCAGTTATGCTCTAGTGCATTTTGAGAGTAAGGAGAGATGCGTAATCAGATAGAGAGATAGAAATGATAGCATCAAGAGTTGTATTGAATAAGTGAGAATGAGCTCTATTTATAGAGTCTCAATAATTACACTATATCACGTCTCTAAGAGTAGCCATGCAAGGAATACTGGACAATAGAGAGTATTACAATAAAAGTAGACAAAGTAAAGTAATCTAGAAGCTAATAGTGACTGTGGTTGATGATGACTTCGGGTGAGGCTGCTGATGAAATCTTGACTGCGGATCCTTGTGGGCTGCGGTAGCTGAAGTTCAAGAGGGCCACTTTTCATGATTCAACAATTTCCCCCTAAGTGACCTCTTTAACTTTTCTTCAGTTGTGAAGTTTTAGAAACTTGATCAGTATCCACCAAAATTTCCTGATATTTTCCAACCAGGTGATCCTTCTCAAAATCTCGAACTTGACTTCGGCAGTTGTGTGTTTTGACTTTTCAACTGCGGTTCGAGAAACTTCAATCTGCTTCCTTGTAAGGCGGTTCACGGTAGTCAACGGAATGAAGTATTTGGTATCATTGAGTTTCCGTTTGAAGATGACTCCGAGGTCTGGGAAGTTTGTTGCACCTAGGGATCTTTCTTGGAATCCTTCAGTTATCATGGGTGCGGGGTCAAGTGGTGGAAGATCAAATTTTGTGGCTAGGAGTGGGTGAATGTCTGCATCAATTTTGGCAAAGTCGTAGGCAGTTTCTTTCAAGAAAATACTTGCCCTTTCAAGTGCTATTTTCATCTTCGGATGCTTCTCGGACTTGTTCTGGAACACCTTGGCTATCAGAAAGACTTCTTCAAGGTTCATGCATGGGAAGTCAGCCTGGGTGCGGACATAGTCCTGATTTCTCCTTGTGAGAGTGTATTGGATGAAGTCAGCTTTCATGAACTTCAGGGGTTTGTAGTTCTTGACTTTGGATGGCCTATCATTAGACCAGATTTTCTCTATGGAAGACGCATGTTTGGCATAGAATCGATTAAGTATTTCGAATTCCATAGGCAGTCTCTTGTGGTCAGGTAGGTTGCGGTCAAATGGTTCAAATACTGTGAAGTATTTAGAAATGGGAGAGATTGGAACATCCCAATAACCATCAGAGGGGGGTTCAGAATATGTAAGGTATGGTTTGTAGTCATCATCTAGGAATCTGCAGTGGGGATTGATCCAGGAATTTACTAAGGATTCATCCATAGTAATGTCGAATCCATTTTCTCTCTAGATGATCTCCGCGAACTTGGCTGCTTTCCAATCTTTTTTCTTTTGTTGCGTTGAGGGGGAGTCATCTGAGTGTTCGGATGACATGTTGGATGCAAGATTTTTGAAGTGGGGAGGGGTCTCTGGTCGCTCAGGAGAAGGAGTTTTTTGAATGATCTCCTTTTGCGGTGGAGACTGATGCTGTGAGGGAACTCTTTCAGTGATGATGGGGGGACTTTGATGCTGAGAAAGGCTGTTGGAATGATGGTCTTCTTCCTCGCTTCCCCCTCTTGAGGAATGCAACACCGGAGCATCCTCAAGCCATTGTCTTAGACCATCGACTTTGGCATATACCTCCTGGAACTGTGCTTTAAGAACATCAGCCAGTTACTGATTGTTGGGAATGGCGGTGTTGAAGAGAAACCGGTGAATCTCCTTTGTGAGCTGAAGAATTTCGGGGCATGGAAGTTTGAAGATAAAGATTGTTGCAGTCTGTTGATGGTAGCTTGAAGGACTGCGATAATGGACTCATATGCAGTGTGAGTCTCATCGATCAGTTTTTGAGATTGAGTTGACTGGTCCGCAATGGCTGCTTGTAAGTCTTTCTTGATTGCGGATACCTCAGAGATGAGGCGCTCCGCAGCAGCCATAAATTCCTTGTGGTCAGCCTGGCGACTTGTATCCAGGGATCGGATTCCCATTTCAACCTTCAGGGAAATATGCTCAGCAGCCAATCTTTCATGGGTTTCCAGTCTTTCAATGCGTTCGATCAAGGACTGCGGTCTGGGATTGTCTTTTGGTTGCGGTTGTGTTGGCTTAGCCGCAGCTAGAATCTGATCGACTTTAGCTTGCAGACTTAAAAATTCCTTTCTGGTCACCACATTCTTCTTCTTCTTCTTCTTCTTCTTCTTCTTCTTGGCTTTTGGCTTGGAGGTTGAGTGGTGAGAACCACTCGATTCTTCTTCTTCATCAAAAATCATCATTAGATCATCATCAGAAGGGTGAGGTTGATTTACCTCATTTAGATCAAAATCGTCGAAGCCGAATGTGGGAGCGGAGCTAACTTCGACTGCGGTTCCTTCTTCTTGAGAATCACGAACAGAAGGAGTTGGAGTTTGAACTGGAGGGACCTGGGTTGTACCTTCACCACCATGAGTGGACTGAGCCTTGCGGATCGTCTCATCCATTTTGGTCATCCACTCTTGTACTTTCAGAATGGTGGTTACGGTGTTGGCATTGTTGATTGCGTCCGCCCAATACTTAGCTACAGATTGAATTTCATGTTGCTTTTGTTGCAGTTGCTTGATTTGCTGATCCTTCCTTGCTTGGAATGCCCTACGGAAAGCGACATACTTCTTGATATCAGACTCAGATACAAGAGTGTAATGTAACCATGAATCATTTGATTCATCTCCGTCAAATCCTTGGAATCGCACCCAAGTGTCCTCCGGGTTCACGGATCCTTGCACATTGGTGCTCACCATGCCTAAACCACCTGGAACAGATGTAAGCAGAGTAGGATTTCCTGAGCTTCCTCGGTCTCCTTGACCCGTGGTCAAGTCTGGCCTCGGCTCAGTTCTGGCAAGGGCGGAAGAATTGCCCTGGGTTGGGAAGGTGTTTGCAGTGTTTGGGTGACAGTCAAAAGTATGGAGTTCAACTCCTCAGGAGAAAAGAAATGAAGTCGGGAAGCCCTGGAGACCTTAGGGCGAGAACCAGTGTCATCCTCTTGGGAGTGAACTGGGGGTGAGTCTCCACGATGAGGTGAAGCAGACTCACTTTCTGAGTCTGAGTGGTATTCGATTGTGGTGTTGAATGCGTCTGCGGCCACCCCAAGGACTACCAGAGCCTTTTGAGAGGCTGAGGTATCAGTCCGGTCACACATTTGGCCAGTGGGATCGGTTTTCCTTTTCTTAAGGATAGCTATGGGTTGTGCATCCTCATCAGAATCACTTTCAGAGGATTTATCATTTGAGGGTTCAGTTTGGGTATTTTGCGTTTCTTTGAGGGTTCAGTTGCTTTGGGAGCATCTTTCTTTGGGGTTCTTTGTTTCTTGGAGACGTTGCGGGGGCCTTGATGGGCTGAGGCTAACTTCTTTCGTCTTTGTGAAAGATTGGAGAGAGTAGTGGAAGATGGGACTGCGGTACTACCACGGATGGTGATTGCGGATGTGGCTTGTAGAGGCGGGGTAGAAAGGTATGGGCTAATACCTTCCGTAGCCTCCATATGGTCTGTGACATCAGGGGTTTCAAGTCCCAGTGATGTCAGAATGTGGACTGGTAGTCGTCTTATAGGTCCGAAGTTAGATTGATCTTTGGAGGGATTGTACCTTTTGAGGTCTTTGGTGATGAAGAGATTGGTGTCGTTGCCCATGCTAATTCCTGCATCCGCATGAAGATCTGAGATGCACAGAGACCAGAACCTTGCAAATGTGAGTTCGGTAGGGTTTTCTCTTGGGTTCTCTTTGGGAATGTACTGCAGGAAATCATCCCACAAGATCTGACCGTAGTTGACGTTGTGGCCAGTGAAAATGCTCCATACCAGCTCCAAAAGCTTGAGACCCATATTGTCAGTGCCTCCGGTTCGGCCTGACAGGCTGCGGATGACGAAGTGACAAATGAATTGCCACACCGCAGGCAGTTGATTCTTCTTGAATTCGCCAATTCCTTTGATCTTTTTCTGGTAACCCATCTGGTAGAGAGCTGAGAGAATGTCGGCCATACTTGGAGTGAAAATCTTGGTTGAGGGATGAACCAACAGATTAATGGCATTGAGAAACTTTTCTTTGTTCAGAATGACCAAAGAATCGTTCACTAAGTTCAGATGCACCTCTTGAGGGTTCTTGAGGGGTCTGTAAGCAGAGAATGCACACTTGAATAAGGTTGAAAGAGGAACTACGTCTGTGAATGCATCGAAGGGGCCAAACAGAGGGTGATTGGTCAAGAACTTGATCATTAGCTTGATCGGAGCATTGTAGGAGGAATGCTCTTCGAACACAGCCCTTTGGAGATTTTCTTCGAGATGCCTGATTTCACCATTGTTAAGAGAATAAGAAAGTGTGCAGAAATAGAGTGTAAGAAAGATGGAGAGAAAGTTCAAGGTTTAGAGAGCGTAAACTGTTCTTGGGGAAGAAGAAAGGGTTTTATAGGAATGGATTTAAAAGGGTAAATGATTTTAACCTTGGTGAAAGTAAATAAGGTAAAAAACGTTTGGGGGTTTTTCTGCGATTTGGAAGGTGAAATCTCAGCCACAGATTATGAAAAGGTTTAAATTTTTGAGATTTACTAAAAAGGTTTGCAATTAATGAAGTGTCAGATGTAAAACATCACGTCTGTGATCGTGTGGTGAGGGTCGAGTTAATCCGTTGTACAAAAGAGAAGTTGTAACGGACTGGACGTGCTGGTGAAATATGAAAGGACATGTTAAAAGGATTAGTTTATGGGAAAACGCTCTTTTTGTCTTCATACCTAAAATAGGTCTAACACAAGGTTTTTTCAAAAGGAGAATGAGACAGTTACTCAAAGAATGTTTTTTTTGTTAATGATTTTCTTATTTAATGAAGGATCATTAAATAGCACACCATGAATCAAGAATTAATGAAACAGTTGAGAAACTATCAATGTGGTTTCGGATGGATCGAATGTCATTGTGGATGGATCGGATGTCATTGCGGATGGATCGGATGTATGACTGCAGTAGAAGAAATGAGGAGAACACTTGAACAAAAATTAGTAACAACAAACAATAAGGACCATTGAGAGATAAATATGATATATGGTTGCGGTACATAGACTGCGGTACATATGATATACCAAAACCATCTATCATAAGTAACTTCAGTTAGGACCGCAACATAGATCAAGGATGGTCTGCGGTACCTATCAATTCAAAAAGAATTGTGGGTCCGGATTCATCATTCCTAACATTTGTAAGAAACTGTTGAGTTTTGTATAGTCAAGTGCCTTTGTGAACACATCAACAATCTCTTCATGAGTATGGACAAAGATGAGTTCAATGTTACCTTTCAGGATGTGGTCTTTGATGAAGTGATACCGTAGTTCAATATGCTTTGTCTTGGAGTACTGAATTGGATTGTGTGAAATAGCTATAGCACTTTCAGAGTCACAGTATATTGGTATCCGCAACATTCTGTATCCGTAGTCCATAAGTTGTGTCTTCATCCATAGGACTTGTGAACAACAGCTGGCTGCGGCCACATATTCATCTTCTGCGGTAGACAGTGATACACAACTTTGTTTTCTAGATGACCAGCTGATGAGTCTTCCACCCAGAAATTGACATCCACCTGAGGTGCTTTTTCGATCTAGTCTGCATCCTGCATGATCCGCGTCTGTGAATGCTTGAAGGCTGAAGTCATTGCCTGCGGGGTACCATAATCCAAGAGACTTGCTTCCTTTCGGGTATCGTAGTATTTGTTTGGCTGCGGTCATGTGTGACACTTTTGGGTCAGCCTGGTACCTTGCGCATACACCTGTTGCAAAGACAATGTCTGGTCGGCTTGCGGTGAGGTACATTAATGAACCAATGATACCTCTATAAGTCTTGTGATCCACTGATTCGCCCGAGGGATCAACATATATCTTATATCCGAAGGCCATGGGGACCTTAGCCGAAGAGCAGTTGTCCATAGAATATTTCTTTAACAATTCAGTGGTGTATTTCTCCTGATGAATAAATATCCCTTGCGGAACTTGTTTCACTTGAAGTCCTAAAAAGAAGTTGATTTCTCTATTCATGCTCATTTGAAACTTGTTGGTCATGAGCTTAGCGAATTCATTCACCATTTTTTCATCAATTGATCCGAAGATGATATCATCCACATATATTTGTATAAGCATAAGGTGATTACCATTTTATTTTCTAAATAAAATGGGATCAATCACTCCTCTTTTGTATCCGGACGAGACAAGAAATTCAGAGAGAGTCTCGTACCATGCTCTTGGGGCTTGCTTTAGACCGTAGACTGCTTTTTCAAGTTTGTAGCAGTGGTCTGGGAATTCAATACTTTCAAAGCCTGGAGGTTGCTGAAGATAAACCTCTTCTTTTAATTCCCCATTGAGAAAGGCACTCTTTACATCCATTTGGTGTACATTGATGTTCTTGTGGGCTGCGTATGCTAAGAAGATTCGGATGGCTTCCATTCGTGCCACCGGAGCATACGTTTCATCATAGTCAATACCTTCAAGTTGACTATAACCCTTTGCAACTAGCCTTGCCTTGTTTCTGATTACTGCACCGGATTCATCGAGTTTGTTTTTGAACACCCATCTAGTACCAACAATGGTATGACCTTGCGGCTTCGGGACGAGCTGCCATACTTTGTTTCTTTTGAATTCTTCTAGCTCTTCTTGCATTGCGGATATCCAGTCGGGTTCTAGTAATGCTTCTTTGATCGTTTGGGGCTCGACCGAGGACATAAATGCTGCGTAGTGACAATGATCAGATAAGTCCTTGGAAGATCGAGTCTGGATACCTGCAGATAGGTTACCAATGATTTGTCCTGGTGGGTGGTCCTTCGTCCATACGTGTAGACGGGGTTGCAGATAGTTAGCAGCTGCGGTAGAGGGAATGTCTTCGATATCGGAAGACTCTGCGGTTGGAGATGGCAGTTCCCCCTAGACTTAAGAACATCCTGCTGAATTATCTTGAACTGGGAAGGTGGGATTAAAGTTTTCTTGGGCAGATGGTGCAGGTTCCCCCTGGATTGCCGAAGGAAGTTCCCCTTGATCCTTAGAAGGTTCCCCCTGGATTGCGGATGGGAGAGTGATAATTCTTGAGTCTGTTCTTGTGTCAATGTTCTCTATGTTTTCATCATCCGAGTCGGAAGAAACGTTGGATGGTAATGATTCTCTATGGCTGGGAACTTGAGCTTCATTAAGTACTGGAACCTCGATGGTTGTTGCCTGATCCGGAGTAGAGCTTTCCCCCTCAACCGGCGAGGTGGAAGTATTGAGAGATGCTACTTCGGATAGAGATGGACCAGATACATCAGCATGCTGCTGTTCAGCTTCCTGAGACACAAGAACTTCGGATAGTTTGGCTGTTTCTACAGGGTCGAAGAGATCGTCATAGTTTACTTCAACTAGGTTTAATGGACCAGAAGAGGCAGGAATATCACTTTCTAGGATTGCTATGGTTTCAGTTGATGGAGCGGTGTTGCGGATGTGATAGTCATCAAATTTCACATCGAAGCTTTAAATGATTAGCCTTGTACGTCTAATGAGAACCCTGTAAGCAACTTTGTTTGTCGAATATCCAAGGAAGATGCCTTCATCAGACTTCGGTGCAAACTTGTTAAGATGATCTTTGTTGTTGATCACAAAACATCTACACCCAAAGATATGAAAGAAGCGGAAATTTGGCTTGCGATTGTTAAGGCCCTCATACAGTGTTTTGCTGAGTCGCTTGCATACAATACTTCGATTCTGCACAAACCATGCGGTGGTCACTGCTTCGGCCCAAAAGTAGAGAGGAAGGTGTGCAAAGTTGAGCATGGATCTGGCTGCCTCTACTAGAGTGCGGTTCCTTCGCTCTACTACCCCATTTTGTTGCGGTGTGTAGGGAGCGGAGAAGTTGTGAGTGATACCCTTAGAAACCAAGAAACTATTTAGGAGATGATTAGTAAACTCGGTTCCATTATCACTTCGGATGCGTCGAACTGGCAGCTTGATCTGGTGTTCTATCTCCTTGATGAAATTGATGAGAATCTGCGGTGTTTCTGACTTGAGTCTAAGAAAGAAGACCCATGTGAAGCGTGTGTAGTCATCTACTATAACCAGTATGTATTTCTTGTGATGAAGACTGACTACGGTGGATGGATCGCAGAGATCAATGTGCAAGAGCTCCAGTGGTTCAGAAATTGAAGAGTCAATCACCATGGGGTGACTTGCTTTGGATTGCTTTCCACATTCACATGCAGGACAGAGAGTATCATTGCTGAACTTGAGAATAGGGAGTCCTCTGACTAGTTCTCCAGTGACCAAATTGTTGATGTATCTGAAGTTGAGATGAGCTAGCTTGCGGTGCCATAGCCAGCTGACTTCGGATACTGCTTTGGATAGGAAGCATAACTGCGGTTTGCCTATGATCAGAGAGACATCCAGAGGATACATAGTACCTTCGGATCGGGACTTGATCAGACATGTGTTCCTATCACTTGTCATTACGTAGCAAAATTGATCATCAAATTCAACTCGATGGCCTGCCTTACATAGTTGGCCAACACTTATGAGATTGTGTTTAAGGCTTTCTACATAAGCAACCTTTTGAATATAGAAGTTTCCCGTAGTAAGAACACCATAACCTCGGATTATCCCATTCGCATTGTTGCCGAATGTAACATTTCCACTGTTGCAAATTGGCCTGAAATCCCGAAGGTATTCTAACCTTCCGGTCATGTGCAAGGAGCAGGCACTGTCAATTAACCATTCATCTTCTTGTTCCTCCTTGCACAAGGCCTGAAAATTACACGGTTAGTTTAGGCATCCAAACTAGTTTGGAGCCTGGGACAAAAGGTGAATTTCTGATTGGTGCATGAACCGAGGTTATAGGGACGGGTTTCGTGTCAATGTTTAATCCTAGTCCTGGGTGTTTGTGAGATTTTGGAGTGTTGTGTTTTTTTGAAAAGGTACGAGGTTTCTGAAACACACCAGATTTGACATGAGATAAACCATTCTGACAGCTACATTGACAATGACAAGTTGAAGTTTTGTCTTTTGTTCTGACACCATGTTTGGTCAGCGGTCCAAATGCTGAGTTGGACTTGTGACTGGTCCGAGGTCAGTAATATCTGACATTGGTGCTGTGGGACTTCTGAAAAGTTTGTTTTGGAAAAGGTTTAGCACGTGTAGATCTTTGGGACCTTTTTATTGGTTTTGGTAAAATACCCTTCCATTTGTTAAAATTCTGATGTGATTTTAAAAGTGTTGGAGTGGGTAAGATACCCTTCCATTTTGGATCATCTGAGGAATAGATTTGAAAGCCATTGCTTCGAAAAGACTTTCTTTCATTTGAGTTGTGTCAGAAGAGTTTGGAATGACTAATGAAAATGTACATTCCTTTTTGCATGCTTTCTTGATGGGAGAGTTTTTTGAAAAATAGTGTGAGAAAACAAATTTTTCTGGACTCTTAGACTTTGGAAATCTGATATGCCTTTTGTTTTTCGAAAAGTTTTGTCTATTTGTGCCTCGGGATCGAATTTCTTCTTTGAAAGCCTTTTTAGCTAAGGTTTTTGGGGAACCGCAGTCAATGGTGTTCAGCTGCGGTTTCCTGGAAACTTTTGAAAATTTATGAAAACGAGGATTTGAGTCATCCGAACTTGAAGATTCAGGGACTTGAGAGCATTGACCCACTTCAAAGTTTTCTACGGGTAATTCATGATGAATTGGTTGAAGAGTCACTGAGCCTTTATTTGAGAACTGCGGTAAGGATGATTTGACTACCGCAGAGTAAGTCTGTGTTGGGACTTCAGTGGGACTTTTGTGGGACTTCTGTGGCTCATGACTATAATGAGAGACACTGCGGTCTGAGGGCAGAGATGGGAAGTCTTGCGAGACTTCAGGACCCTCAATAAAAATTTCTTCATCAACTACGGATGAGGTTTGAGAATTTGGGTAGATTGTGCCACAGATAGGAATTTGATCACTTGTGTGACCCGAAACCTCAGACACAATTTCCTCAATGACATAATTATTGCTTAGATTATGAAGTCTACCGAAGTGTGTTCTGATGTCTTTGGGAAAAGTCTTGTCATTGACTGGGAAATGAAATTCTCGGTTCGGAGGGACATACAGTCGATCTTTGTTAAACCGGGGTGAGGAATCCATTGCGGTAGGATATCCATTTGACCAACCCCAATTGTATGTATTGTCCACGGTTCCATTATTTACCAAATTTTCAATAGCTTCACTTTCATTGAACAATTTTTCTATTAAAAGATTTAAGCGTACAATTTCACTCTGAGCTAAATCTCTCTGGTTCAAAGCTATCTCTAATTGTGTTTCGCTCAATATTCTTGCATCTTTTTCTAACTCTAAGTCCTTTTCTAACATAGCCATTTTGAGTCTTTTGTTATCCAATCGTCCTCTCACATGGAACATCTCTTGGGACACAATGTTCTTCTCATCTAAGGCTTTGTTATAGTCTGTAAGGACGGCAACACACGTGTCATTAAGATTATCTATGAAGGGTTGACAATCATGCATGTTATAGTTTAGAGTTTGGATCATGATTTTTACCTGTTCGACGATGCTTAGAGTTCCATCCTTAGCCATGTAGCAGTAATGCTTTTCCAGCTTTGTAGATCCATCGTTATCCGTAGTTTCCAGCATGCAGATTTTGCCCTTTCCTTTGATACTGCTGATGGTTTCTTCTTCATCTCCAGATGACCAAACTTGGTGGTCTCTTTTGACATGGGCTACGTATGCCCTTGCCTTTTCCTTATCTTCCAACTCTTGAGCCATTCTAAGGTAGAATGCTCTGTCTTTCACTACATTGGCCTTACAATCTCTTGCAAAATGATTCTCTTTGTTGTATTTGTGACAAATCACAACATCAGTTTTGTCTTCTGAGGGAGTACCGGAGTCAGTGGTTTGAGTAGACTGCGGTGCCTCCTTCGGTTGAGTATTTTGAGATTGCGGTGGTGGATGAGAAATTTTGGGATAACAAGAATGGTTATTCTGCGGGTTGAAGTTACGGTTGAATGGAGGTTTGTTGAACTGCTGATTCTTGCGAAAGGAAGGAGGTGGTAGTCGATTGAACTGTTGGCTAACCAGAGCAATAGCCTTCTGAAATTCTTCTTCATCATCATACTCTGAGTCAGCTTCGTATGACTGCGGAGGAGTGTCATACGAGGGAGAGTAGGATTGATTATGTGGAGCTTGTGCTATGAGAGAAAGTCTCTGAGTACGGTGGATTCTTGTGCTTGCAGTTCTCCGTAGAGCTTGTAGATAGACAAAGAGTGAATTTTTCTATCTCCTTGGACTATCATCTTGGCCGTAGTCCAATGCCTTCCCAAACCATTAAGAAACTGAAGATTTGTTTCATGGTTACTGCGGATGGTGCCTGCATTGGATAACTTCGTGACTATCAAGTTAAACCTTTTGAAGGAATCTTCCAAACTTTCTCCAGTAAGAGCTTTGAAATTGTTGAACTCATTAAGTGCGGTTGTAAGCTTCTTATCTTGTGCTTGTTCTGAGCCTTCGTACAAATTCTTGAGAACTTCCCAGATCTCTTTTGCTGATTTGCAATTTATGATAATATCGAAGTTGTCAGGAGCAACTCCACAAGAGATTTCATAAAAAGCAACAGCATCATTTTCCATTTTATCGAGATCATCCTTGGTGGGACGGTTCATGACTGGTTGACCTCCTCCTAGTCTGGCTGTAGCGCCGTCAGTTTGGACTGGTGTAAGAACTGGGACATGTGGTCCTTCTTCTACGGATCGCCATACATCTCTACCAAGTCTCCTTAAGTATCTTTCCATTCTCTGAGACCAGTGATGATATTCATTTGCCACCAATATTAGGGCTCGATTAGAACCACCAACACTGTTGGAGACATTTAGAGATAACGATTGTGCCATATTTCCTTGTTTTTTTTGAAAGTTTTTTTTAAGAGAAATGAGCTTCAGTGGTATAGAAGGCTCTTTGAAAATCAGAGTTATGTTTTTCAAAAAGCAACCACTATGGCTCTGATACCAATTGTTGAGAGAAAAACTTTGAGACACACTTGAACAAACGTTAGAACAAGTATATTTGCGGAATAGTTTATCTCGAAGGATCTAAAAGCTCAACAATAATATTAATAAGTTAGAGTTAGAAGGTTAGAAAGTCAGTTGCGGAAAAGTAAAGAAATATGAATGACAACAATTGTTATATCAAGTATACACATAAGTTGATTCATAACGAGGAATGCATTCAGACCAAGTTAGTAAATGAGATCAAACTTAGTGATTAAGTCACAAGTGACTTGCTCCGAAGAGAGATTGTATTCAGTTATGTTCTAGTGAAATTTGAGAGTAAGGAGAGATGCGTAATTGTTGGGTCAAAAATATGGTTTATACTTTGCTTTTCTAAGCATTTATTGTTTTTATTATTTGGGCCAAAATAGTATAGGATTAATTGTAGCTTGGACCGAGCATTGGATTATTTGTATTTTGGGCTTGGCCTTAGGTCCATATACATATAGGGTGAGGAGTGCATGTGAAGGATAAACAAATAGAATAGAGAAGCTTAAGTGTGTGCATTTGAAGGTGTTCTAGAGAGAGAAAAAAAAGAGTGTGTGTTAGTGTGTGTGTATCTTGTATCCGGATCTTCATTCATATCATCAATACATACAAAATTCATCATCTTCTTCTTCTCTTTCTCTTCTATTTGATCTGACATCATCCGTTTGATTGAGATTCCGCACCATCAAACGGATCTGATTGATACTCAAGCATTTTGGGGACTTACAAGTGGTATCAGAGCTTGGATTGTATCACTCATCTTTGTCAGATCTGGAGCCGATTTGATCTTATTTTGGAAAGATTCTTGCGTTTTTGGATAGATCTCTGAAAATTAGGGGGGGTTTGTTCTTCGCGTTTTTCATAAAAATGAGTTTTTGATCGAGTTTTGGAGCAAAAATGGTGAAAAACGTCGTTTTTTTTCGCGATCTGAAGCTGTGTTTACGGTCTTTGAAGGGTTTACGGTCGGCGGCGGCAGCTAGGGTTTTCCGGAGTTTACGGCCGTAAACATGTTTACGGTCGCCGAAGTTTACGGCCGTAAACGTGTTTACGGTCGGCGGAGTTTGCGGCCTCGGCTCGGAATTCGGCTCGATGAACGGCTAGGGTAGCCGGCTCAGCAGCAGCAAGCCTCGCATCGTGTCATCGCATCTCGTCCTAGCTTCGCAGCTATCTTCGCAAGCAGCAGCCCAGCTTCGTATTAAAAAAGGAAAGGGAAATTGGAGCTGCCGGGATTCGAACTCGGGTCCCTTGGTTCAACAACACAACGCCTTTTCCAGCTGATCTAAGTTGCTAGATGGAATAATCCTTCGAAATTTAATTCAAAAGAAGTCCTTCTTGGTTCCAACTTTCGCATTTTTGACATTTTTAACCCCAAAATCAATTTATTTTATTTTTAAGCTATATTTTCTACCAAAATTTTAGTTTTTAAATTTTGAATTTTTTACATAAATTTTTGACTTTGACTTTTAAAGTTTGACCTTTGACTTTAAACTTTGACTTTCTCGTTTGACTTTTAAATTTTAAAATTTAGCTTTTCGGTTTGACTTTTAAGTTTGACTTTTGAGTTTGACTTTTTAAATTTGACTTTTGAGGTTGACTTTTGAGTTTTTAGTCAAAGGGCATATTTTTTAAAAGCAATGAGTTCTTCAAACGTTCCAGTCAATAAAGTTTCATGTTCTCAATCTTGTGAAACTACAATTAAATTTCTTCGGGAACAAGTTGATTTATTAAAAAGAGAAGTTGAGGACCTGAGATATGAAGGATATCAACTCAGGAAAGGACAGAAACCCCTTAAGGCCCAGTTAGAGACAAAAATAAAGGACTTTAAGAGAATTCAGACAGAATATAGTGAAAAATGTGAACTTTATGATTATGTTAAGAGACAAAATGATGAGTTAATTACTGAGCTTGATACATTAAAGAGACAATTTGAAACTGTAAATTTTGATTTTAGAAAATTTGATGGATCAAGCGAGGTAGTTGCCAACATGATTGATCACTGCATGCAGTACAAACGAAACCAACAAAAGGGTTTAGGATACGATAGTGTACCTCCTCCTTATAATCATACATATCAGTATCAACCCTTATCCAAAGATGAGATTGCCAACGAACCATTCATGGTTTACGGCAAGCCATCTAGTTTCGTTTCAGGAGGATTTATTAATGTTGAAAGTACTAACGTTTCTACTTCCCCTGCAGATCAATCCTTAGATCAGTCAAAGCACAAAGTTGAAGCATCTGTTTCTGATAACAAAACTGAGCCTGAACCTGATGTTTCTGTTTCCAATGAAAAACCTTATGTTTCTGATATTAAAGTTGATGATACATCTTGTGATGCTTTTGATTCTTTTGCATCGGATCATGTTGAGTTAAATTTTTTGACATATTTGATTATTTGTTTGGAAATACTGATGTTCCTGTTTTTAGCACATCTACTTCATGTGCATGTAAAGTAGCAGAGGATGAGAACAAGGAGAACACCATTGAACAAACCAACATCTCCTTGAACTCTGAATCTGTTGCTTCGAACTCAGCTGCTTCTGATCAACCTGTTGTTGAGAAATACAGGCCACCAATTCCAGTGAAACAGGGTGCCTGTTGTAATTGTGCTTGTGGGAAAAATAAGAGACAAGGCAAGGATACGCCACCAGGGGCAGGAAGAAACAACTTCACAGTGAAGAAAAAGACATGTTTTCACTGTGGAACACCTGGACACATTGCCCGAAACTGTCCAAATCGCGCATACGTTCCTTACTACGCACGCGGCTGGCAGAACGAGCCAAGTGGGAGATACTTCAAAAGAAACCCTTCGAGGCCACGTTCAAACAATGGCGACTGGAATGCCACGAAGGACAAGAACTCAACCCACAAGGCCAAGAATCCGAATCCCAAGGGCAAGAAGGGAATGTCGGCCAAGAATACAAATCCAAGAGATGCTCCCGTGAAGCCAAAATCAAAGTCATCTCAACGGCCGACATCAAGATCAAAAGCAAGTACTGAGCCACCCATCAGATCGAAAAAGAAATGGGTTAAACCCAACTACAAATGGGTTCCAAAGGCTCACTCTCCCAAATCAACTAATGAATCTAATATTTCTTCATCTTCTTTTTGTGATAAATAGGATATGTCATGGGAGAGAGTACCGTGCAAGGATGACAAAGGTCGACCCAGTTTCAAAATGGACTGGGTTCCAAAGACCAACTGATCCCGCTCTGTGTCGGAGCAGCTATGGAGGCATATCATCAGACTTCGGTTTGTTGGTAGTGGCTTTTCCTGGCACATGATAGGAGACATCTCTCAACTGTACAACACTCAGAACATTGTTTGGGAGTATGTGTCCTTTGCGAGAAAGGAAGAAAGGAAGAGATCACAAACGGGGTTAGTGCTTAATGACATGAAGAATTTTCATATATGTTCTGAGATTACGCGTGCTATTCTCAGACCTTCTGGATGCAAATTCAATCGGTGACTTACGGTTTGAGTTTTCCTCTCTATACTCCTGAGTTTTTCTTAAGTTGATTCGCTTTAAAGACTAATTTTTGTTTTAGGATAGTTTAAATTTGTGCATTTACTTTCGTTTCTCTCCTATGCACAAATTTAGGGGGAGAAATAAAAACAAAACAAAAATTAGAAAATTTTAAAAAATTCAAAAACATTAGAAAATCAGAAAATAAAAAAAAATATGTTGGTTATGGAATGTGCTTGAGGGAGATGTTTTGGGAAGTGATATAATCATGTGATAACAGGCAATCTGAATCTGTGTAAGGGACTGAATCTGAATTGTATTGGCTCTGTGTTCGATGCGCTGGTAGGCACGAGAGATTAAAATGGACTTGACTAGGCATTAATGAACTTAAGGAATCTAGAGACTTGAAAAATCTTGACCTAGATAGATCCATTTAGCCTGAGAATACGACGCTCGGATAGGTTGAGCAGGGAGATATATATGGGAATCTACTGGTCATATTAAAGAACTCGTATCTAGAACTGTGGATTAACTTTTCCTCGATGTGCGGATTATGTCCTTAATCCAGGTATTGATGGGGTGACTAGTGAATTCCGATAAATTAGGTCTGTAGAAGGTTATATTCTTTCTTTCTATCTGTTAGTCATATGTTGCCTCCTCTGCATGATCGAAAGATCCGACCTGGAATGTAGCATATGCAACTCTATCTCTCTGCATCTTCTATCTATGCAATTCTTTCTATCTGTTAGCCATATATTGTCTCCTTTGCGTGACTCATAATCCGACCTGGTACACAGTATATGCACCATTATACTTCTCAATCCCTCTAAATCTGGTTAGTCATATGTTTCACCCTCTGCGTGATTGGAAGAGATCCGAGCTGGGTGTATAGCATATGCATTCTAAATCTATCTTCTCTCTTAATAATTGTCTGCTCACCCGATGTAAGGAGTATTCTGGAAGTCCTTGATTACTGGAGCATATCAGGAAACGGGAAACATGTTATAGTACAATTAAAATTGAACACTTACAGATTGTCTATAGATCTCGCTGCTCAATTTAGGTGGACAACAATATCCCTGGTCGTCGTCAGCTGAATGGTCCTTAAGAAATATTATCTAGGAACTTAGGATCACTTTGTCTTATAATTAATAGTATGTCCTAATTTTGTCACAATTTTTCGTGTTTAAGTGGACCACAATACCGGCGATCGACCAGACAAAGACGTGAAGATAAAAGGTACCGACAAGCGGATAAAGGCTGTCTAAAAACTTTGATCCCAAATCATTCTTAAAGTTAGATATCATTTTATTTTTGTTAAATTTGTTCATAGTTTTCTTCTAATTTAAATATTAGGGGAGAATTATAAATTTTAAAAACCAAACAAAAATCAGAAAATAAAAAAAATCCAAAAATAGTGTTATTTCTGTTTTATTTCTTTTTCAGAAAATATGAAAAATCCAAAAATATTGTGTGCTAAATTTTTCTTTTAGTTTTGTTTTGTCTTGAATAGTGAATTCAGGTGAAGATGAAACTCATGGAAGTTTGTGTCGAAGATTTCTGAGCCAAGGCTTCATCCGTGATCATCGAAGAATTCGCATTCGAAGGAGCAAGAAATGAAGATTATTCTTTCGACATTCAATCTTTCAACCCCAGAAGCAAGGTGAAGCTGCACTTGAAGATTAGGTGACTGATTGCATTGAAGCCTCCTCAATCAGTCTGCTGCTATCTTGAACCTGCTAAAGTGATCCAGAAGATTTGTTCTCTCTGACGTTCTCTCTGAAGATTCTCAAGCTGAAAGCACTATCTTTCAAGAATCAGTACAAGAAGCCTCCTCACCCAATGTGCGTTCAATGTCAAATTCTGAAGAAAAGCCCAACTGCTCAAGATGAAGTCATTCATTGAAAATTCATCAAGTTCATCTTGAAGTTGTGAAGAATTTGAAGCCAATGAAGATTAACAAGAAAGCCAGCTACTTTTTAGGGGGAGCTTGTTGGGTCATTTAAGAAAAGAAAAGAAAGCTATAAACCAAGGGGGAGATTGTTGGGTCAAAAATATGGTTTATACTTTGCTTTTCTAAGCATTTATTGTTTTTATTATTTGGGCCAAAATAGTATAGGATTAATTGTAGCTTGGACCGAGCATTGGATTATTTGTATTTTGGGCTTGGCCTTAGGTCCATATATATATAGGGTGAGGAGTGCATGTGAAGGATAAACAAATAGAATAGAGAAGCTTATGTGTGCATTTGAAGGTGTTCTAGAGAGAGAAAAAAGAGAGTGTGTGTTAGTGTGTGTGAATCTTGTATCCGGATCTTCATTCATATCATCAATACATACAAGATTCATCATCTTCTTCTTCTCTTTCTCTTCTATTTGATCTGACATCATCCGTTTGATTGGGATTCCGCACCATCAAACGAATCTGATTGATACTCAAGCATTTTGGGGACTTACAGTAATCAGATAGAGAGATAGAAATGATAGCATCAAGAGTTGTATTGAATAAGTGAGAATGAGCTCTATTTATAGAGTCTCAAGAATTACACTAGATCACGTCTCTAAGAGTAGCCATGCAAGGCATACTGGACAATAGAGAGTATTACAATAAAAGTAGACAAAGTAAAGTAATCTAGAAGCTAATAGTGACTGCGGTTGATGATGACTTCGGGTGAGGCTGCTGATGAAATCTTGACTGCGGATCCTTGTGGGCTGCGATAGCTGATGTTCAAGAGGGTCACTTTTCATGATTCAACAAATTTCTGATCTTGGCACTGAAATTCCGGCTGTGCTCATTTCGGTGGTGAGAGTAGTAAATCATTGTAGTTGAGCCTCCAATGATTCTCCAAGAATGTGATTAAACATGTTGAACTTCTGTCTGAGCATGTCTTGACGGCTTTGCTTCATATCTTCATTTCCCTCATACACTTCAATTAATGCTTCCCACAGAGCTTTGGCTGAGTCATACTCCCTCAATCCTTGTGCAATTTCCGGAGATAAGGCCATTGTAAGTGTTGTGAGAGCCCTTTCTTGCTCTTCAATTTTCTCGAAATCCGCATCTGTGTAATTTGCAAAATCTTTGTCGATAATGGTTCCATTTGCAAGAGTGGTAGTGATTCTAACTGACCCTTGAGAATACTGCTCCAAATTTTGAAATCCTTCATTATAATGTATTTCTCCATTCTATACTTCCATTCCGGGAAACCTTCAGCTGACAGAAGACGTGGGATTCTCGTGGTAGTTCCCATAATTGAGTCTAAATCATGATGAACTGACATGTTTTGTGATTCCAGTTTTTTTAATTTTTCTTAATTTGAATGAAAAACAAGACTTAAAATGTAACTGAAAATGAAAAGGGTTCTAAAACCAAGAGGGGTTCACGGCCGTAAAGGGTTCACGGTCGTACACAGGAGATGGTTCACGGTCAATGAATTCACGGTCAACGTATGGTTCACGGTCAATGAATGGTTCACGGTCAAATGAGATGAGTGGTTCATGGCCGTACACACTGATCACGACCGTAAACAATTTAACAGATGCAACCGTAAACACCCAGATTTTGACGAAAACAGATGATTTTGAGCAGATTTTGATTCCTTTGGCCTTGAATTCACGATCAAATGCAGAAACCTAGCAACCAAGCTTGAAATAACCACGAAAATGAAGAAACCTCCAATCGTAAACTCAACTTGATCAGTTTTGACACTAGTATGGCTCTGATACCAAATGTAAGTCCCTAATTCTGGAACCAACTAGTGATCAAACACACAATCAAGATGTAATCAATAAGGATAAGAAGGAGTAGAAGCAGAAAACAATCCAACAATGCACACGTCTATTAGGGTCGTAAACGTCTGGTACACTTGGATGACACACACATGCAACAACAGTATTTCTGACACATCTGACACCTATATATAGGGGACCAAGACCGATAACACGTTCACGGCCGTAAACTGGTTTACGGCCGTGAACACCCATACAGCCGCAAATACACAACCGCACACCCAATCTTACATGACTAAAACCCTATTCAAGCCTTTTACAGATTGATGCCTAGCCCAAACCAATAAAATATGACCTAACAAATCCCCTTACCGTCTAGCTCCAACAGAAATGCAGGAATTATCCAGTCAACTTAACGAACTACTCAGCAAGGGATTCATTAGACCGAGCTTCTCACCCTGGGGAGCACCGGTCTTGTTTGTTAAGAAGAAGGATGAATCATTCCGGATGTGCATATATTATTGTGAGCTCAACAAACTCACTATTAAGAACTGCTAACCTCTTCCCAGAATCGACGACCTCTTCGATCAACTTCAAGGAGCTAGCTACTTTTCAAAGATAGACCTGAGATCAGGGTACCATCAGCTACGAGTCCAGGAGAGTGATGTTCCGAAAACAACTTTCCAAACTCGATATGGTCACTACGAGTTTGTAGTGATGCCCTTTGGTCTAACCAACGCACCCGCCGTATTCATGGACCTGATGAATAGGGTGTGTCGTCCATTCCTAGACAAGTTCGTGATAGTATTCATAGACAACATACTTATCTATTCACGAAGCGAGGAAGAACACAGTCAGCACTTGAGACAAGTTCTAGAAACACTGAAAGCAAAAAAGCTTTACGCGAAATTCTCTAAGTGCGAGTTTTGGATTAGGAAGGTAAAGTTCTTGGGTCCCGTGGTTTGTGAAGAAGGCATACATGTGGAGCCTTCCAAAATCAAGGCAATAGAGAATTGGTCAGCACCGAAGACGCCCACAGAAATCCGTCAATTCTTGGGTCTTGCTGGCTACTATCGCCGATTCATCCAAAACTTCTCTAGGATTGCTAAGCCTCTTACCGCCCTGACTCAGAAAAGTGTAACCTTTAGTTGGGGGAAACAACAAGACATTGCGTTCCAGACTCTGAAGCAAGCCCTGTGCAGCGCACATGTATTGTCTCTTCCTGAAGGGACAGAAGACTTCGTAGTTTACTGCGATGCATCCAATCAGGGGTTAGGTTGTGTACTTATGCAGCAAGGAAAGGTTATTGCCTATGTCTTGAGACAGCTAAAGACACACAAAGTCAATTATACTACTCACGATCTTGAGTTGGGAGCAGTGGTCTTCGCTCTGAAAATTTGGAGGCATTATTTGTATGGTACTAAGTGCACTGTCTTCACCGACCACAAAAGCCTACAACACATCTTTGATCAGAAGGAGCTCAACATGAGACAACGGAGTTGGGTAGAGCTACTCAATGATTACGAGTGCGAAATTCACTATCATCCGGGAAAAGCCAATGTAGTAGCGGACGCCCTTAGCCGGAAGGAATACTCAGGTCGTAAGGTGAAGGCATTAACCATGACAATCCATTCCCATCTGGCCACGCAGATCAAAGTGGCTTAACTAGAGGCCTTGAAGCCATATAATGTGGCAGATGAAGCCATAAGAGGAATGGATAAGAACATCGAAATCAAGGGTGACGGGGTTCGTTATTTCATGGACCGGATCTGGACACCAAGGTTCGATAGTTACAGAGAGGTGGTCATGAATGAAGCCCACAAAACTCGATATTTTGTTCACCCAGGTTCAGATAAGATGTATCTGGATCTCAAGAAACTATATTGGTGGCCAAACATGAAAGCAGAGATTGCTATCTACCTGGGCAAGTGCCTAACTTGCGCCAAAGTCAAGGTAGAATACCAAAAGCCCTCAGGTTTACTTCAACAGCCAGAGATACCTAAGTGGAAGTGGGAATGGATCACAATGGATTTCATTACCAAGTTACCCAAGACTCCGGGTGGTCATGACACCATTTGGGTAATCGTCGATAGATTAACCAAGTCTGCCCACTTCCTACCAATTAAAAACATACAAAATGGAGAGACTAAGTAGAACCTACATCCAAGAGATAGTATAACTGCACGGGGTTCCTGTATCCATTATCTCGGACAGAGATAGCAGATTCACCTCGAGATTTTGGCAGTCGCTACAGAAGGCTCTTGGAACTAAGATGGACATGAGTACAACTTATCATCCTCAAACAGACAGGAAGAGTGAGAGAACCATTCAAACCCTTGAAGACATGCTGAGAGCGTGCGTTATCGACTTTGGCAAGTCATGGGATACCCATTTTCCACTAGTTGAGTTTTCATACAACAACAACTATCACACTAGTATTAAGGCTGCTCCATTCGAAGCCCTCTATGGCCGTAAGTGCATATCCCCTCTGTGCTGGGTTGAGGTGGGTGACACGCAGCTAGATAGAGGTCAAGTCCACGATAGCACTCTCACTGGCCCAGAAATCATTCGAGCAACCACCGAAAAGATTGTACAAATCCGAGAAAGACTAAAAGCCTCCCGAGATAGACAAAAGAGCTACGCCGACAAAAGACGAAAACCCTTGGAATTCCAGGTTGGTGACCGTGTCCTGTTGAAGGTCTCACCCTGGAAGGGCAAGATATGCTTTGGAAAGCGTGGAAAGCTGAATCCAAGATACATCGGGCCATTCGAGGTCCTTGCTAGGATCGACCCCGTAGCTTACAAACTCCGTTTACCCCAAGAGCTTAGTAACATTCATCCCGTCTTCCACGTGTCAAATCTTAAGAAGTGTCTATCCGACGAGACTCTTGTAATTCCACTTGATGAAATCGAGATCAACGAGAGTCTTAACTTCGTGGAAGAGCCAGTTGAAATCATGGATAGAGAAGTCAAACGAACAAAACAAAGTCGTATCCCGATAGTGAAGGTTCACTGGAATGCCAAGCGGGGACCTGAATTCACTTGGGAGCGAGAAGACCAGATGCAACAGAAGTATCCGCATCTCTTTCCCTAGTCCATTTTTGTATTCATTATAGAATTTCGGGACGAAATTCCCTTTAACGGGGGGATGATGTGACAACCTGATACTTTCTAGTCAACAAAAGTCAATTTCCATTAAATAAAATGTTGAATTTTGTTTATTCCATTAAGCTCTTGTGGGTTAGGAAATAATCTAATATATAAATAAAGTTTATATAAGTTTTTAGGAACGAAAAACATTCGAAAAATCCAGTTTCCTTTGAAAAATCAGCAAATATCGTTCATCCCAGTGTTTACGGCCGCAAACCCGTTTATGGCCGTAAACCCGCCTCCAACCGTAAACCCAACCGGTATATATATTTTTCCCGAAGAGATTCCTTATTTTTCATCTTTTTCACCCAAAATCTCTCTCAAATCTCTCCCAAGAACCTCCCAAGAACATTCATATCATCAAGATCGAATCTTCAAATCTTCAAGTTTTTCACCAAGAACAGCCTTCAAATCTTCAAAGGCTGCAAACCGTTCACGGCCGAAACCCGTTCAGGGCCGCAAACATTTCACGGACGCAAATGGTCTTGGGGCGTGAACTTTGACTGTAGACCTTCTTTTTGCGCTTCTAACAAGTCTCGGTAACATTCCTAACCCAAAAGCAAGTGTTTTCTAACACTTCAATTAATGGAATCACTAATTTAATTACAATTATGTGTTAAATTATCATTAGGATACCGTTAATTCAGCGTATTCCAACTCGAGGGTCATCTTTCTGGTTTTGTTGTCGAGCTCGTACACATAATCAACTATGAGTTCATACCCTTACACTTTTACTATTTTTAACGTTTTCAGGGGGGATACAAGCAAAACACAATGAAATTTTGTGATTTTATATAAAGGATTTTAACAGAATTAAAACTTATGCAATTGATACAATCAAAAGATCATTACATTTTATTAAAACACTTAGATATTTTATCCCTTTTGTAATATGCTGAGCATAAGGGAAGTTTTCAACATACAACCATAATTGCAAAGTTTTCAGTATAATACACGAATTGGATACATAACATACATGCAAACTATAATAGGTATAGTTTGGGATTCCACACACAGTTTTATCAATTCTAGATTTTATACATTAACAAACATATAAACTATATTAGGTATAGTTTATGGATCATACAAACAGTCATTTAAATTCAAAGGATTCATTTTATTCTACACTTAATCGTTAGTATAGCATTTTATGAGTGAGCATTTTCGCGTACTTACCTAAGTACTAACAAAAGTCATGAGATTATAACCAGAGTCTCTTTGAGGGAGAACGTGAGTTTGTGTATAGATCTATACGAGACTGACAATCCCGCACCGTAACTGTTAGCTATATTTAGGCCGGCATGCCTGGGTGACAAAGTCATTTCGATTCCGACACCTGAAGAACGTCGTTCAGGCAATTCAATGGTCAAGTATCGTTATAACAACTCATAAATTTGGTACTAAATAATACTATTAATGTATGAATGGTAAACAACTTCAATTAGTTTTATTGTAACTTAATATAACTACTATGCATACTAGAGGATTCCAGGGTTGTCATACAAGAACATACTATACATACTGGTGGTTGCCAGGGTTTTCATACAGAACACATTATACATTACTGGTGATAGCCAGGGTTTTCATACAAAACACATTATACATTACTGGTGATAGCCAGAGTTTTCATACAGAACACATTATACATTGTGATAGCCATGGTTTTTATATAGACCACATGATACATTACTGGTGATAGCCATGGTTTTCATACAGAACACAATATACATTACTGGTGATAGCCATGGTTTTCATACAGAACACATCATACATTACTGGTGATAGCCAGGGTTTTCATACAGAACACATTATATATTACTGGTGATAGCCAGGGTTTTCATACAGAACACATTATACATTACTGGTGATAGCCAGGGATTTCATACCATAGTTTTCATACAAAACAATACTATACAATTCCATTGGGGGTATCCACTCATATAAAATAACACTTTCACATACAACTACAAGAACATAGTAACGATCATACACTTCGGTCTTAGGGTTTAAAACTACTTTCCAATACTAAAGAAAATATTGGATTTTCTTGAGAACATGAAAACATTTTACAGATTCACAGACAGGTTTTCATTACAAAAACATACTTATGAACTCACCAGCTTTAATGCTGATACTCTTTCAAAACCGCTTGTATTCTCAGGGAACCGATAGACAGGTACACTCGCAGGCTTTTGAGAAGACGGAGTTTATAGTGTCTCCTATTTTATACTTTTGTTATACTTTTGATGTCATACAAACTATGTATCGAACAGATGTAAATATTCTACCTATTCAATGTAATGGTTGTGTTTACTTTGATTACTATGATGCAATTGTTGTGATACTGTACATGATGTCCTCCGCCCCCGAACGTTTCTGCCGTTCCGATTTGGGGGTGTGACATTATAGAAAAATGAAGAGTCTCATTTTAAAAGACCATTAAACTCATATGTTATTAAGTTGAAAAGTTTTTAAGAGTTTCAAAACTTGCCCTCAAGTTTTGGAATTTGTAAAGTCACACATTAATACTTTAATTCCAAACCCTAGAATTTTAAAAGTTTAAAATTAAACCCTTATACCTTATAGTATTATAAGTTAATAATATATATATATATATATATATATATATATATATATATATATATATGTATAAGATCAAGTCAGTCTTACCGTTAGTAGGCCTCATTCACGAAGCCGGTCTATAAGGGGGGTATAAGGTTACTTCCTATAAAATGACAGTTTAAGGGGTGTCCACTCTCACTCACTGCTTCCTTGACTGGAGGAGGGTCGTTAGCCGAACGGGTAGGACAAAGACTATAATTCTCATTAAAAGTATAATGATATTAATAAAGTAACTAAACCTTTTATAAATTCCCATTCTTAGTTACTTTAGGAAAATATGAAATTGATGCTAATCCATGAAATTACACTTTGCACCTTACCAAGTCGTTGATGGAGCGTGTCTGGTTAACCGACACATTAACTTGGGCTAGTAAAGGTGGCAAAGGGTAGTTTAATGTTTATCATAAGGTCAATGGAGCATGTGTGGTTTACCGACACATTGATTAAGGTGATAATTGACATTAAGAGTACCAAGTACATTTGCATGGTTATTCACAACTTGTTTGTGATCCTCGGTATCCCAGTCACAAACCTGAAGGGCATAACCGAGATTTAAACATGCCATTGAATTGTTCAATGAGTCTCAAAGGATCTAGGAGTTTCAATCCAATTAAAACTTAATAAACAAATTTCGTTTTCATGGTGGAAATTGGTAAATCATCATTTACCTACCTTCAAATATTTTGCAAGATGGATTACGACATCCTTCTTCCAAATTGTAAAATATTGTGTTGGGTCCTAGCCTTAATATTTCATTTTGGGTTTTATATTAAGGATTCTTTATATCTAATCTAAACTTTGTCTTTCTTTCTTTTCAGATGTCTTCCAACACTGCTTCTGGATCGAACCCTACCGACTCCTTCTCTCTCATAAATCTTTGTGAGAGAGTCATCTTTGATGGGACTAATTTCAATGATTGGATTAGGAACATCAGGATGGTCACTCACTACGAGGACAAGGAATATGTCCTCGACAAGGAGCTTAAGGATATCAATGAGTCTGCTGCTACTCCTTAGGAGATTGCTGATTTTAGGGCACATGAGACAAATGCCAACAAGGTAGCTTGTATCATGTTTGCCACCATGTCTCCTGAACTCCAAACGTCCTATGAGGACTTCTACCCTTTTGAGATGCACCAGGACCTGATGGAATGATATCATCAGAGTGCTCATCAAGAGCGGTATGAAATCATCTGCTCCATGATTACAACAAATATGAAGGATGGTGAACCCATCATGGGCCACTTGCAGAAAATGCAAAGGTTTGTGGACCGCCTACTCAAATTAAATGTGAACTTTGATGAGGAGCTGGCTATAGATATTATCCTACACTCCTTACCTCCATGTTATGACCAGTTCTGCATGACATATCATATGAACAAGGAGGAAGTCACTTTGAGCAAACTTCAGGGCCTTCTGAGGACTGCCGAAAGTGGTCTCAAAGGTAAAAATATTGTAACCACTCCTACAGCGAATGCCCCTGTTCTGGCAATCGGGCAAGGAAAGGGAAAGAAGAGGAAGACTCCTTCCAAGGGTCACAAGGGAAAGTCTCTTGTTGGGTCCTCTTCTAGCAAGATTAAAGTCGGTCCTGCTACTCCCTCCTCCAACCCAAAAGAAGCAGAGTGCTTCTATTGTCACGATAAGGGGCACTGGATGCGAAGCTGCCCCAAGTACTTGCAGGATGTTAAGGATGGGAAAGTTAAACCCACCCATGCAGGTATTTATACTATTCTATCTAAAAACTCATCGCATTCTAACTCTTGGGTTCTTGAGACAGGTTGTGGAATTCACATTTGTTCTGATGTGCATGGCCTAAAAAGAAGTAAGGATGTGGAGCACGGGAAGATAAACTTGATCATGGGGAATAGGAAGGTTTCACCTGTCACCAAGATTGGAGTTTAATCTTTATTGCTTAGTAGTGGGTTAGAAATAGATTTGAATAATTGTTGCTACTCGTCTGAAATGGCGAGAAATGTTATTTCTTTTCATGGTTTGTACAAATAAGGTTTCACATTTTTGTTTGATAATGAAACTGGTGCAATAAATGCTTATTATAATGGTATTTTTTATTTTAAAGCATTACCTTGCAATGGTGTATATGAAACTGTGATGGTTGTAGACAACTTAGGAAATAATGTGTTGCATATCGATTCTTTTAATGATTTGGATAAGGCATCCTTGTGGCATTGTCGTCTTGGACATGTCAACAAGAAGCGCATAGGCCAACTCCAGAAGGCTGGAGTCTTGGAGTCATTCGACTTAAGGTCGGATGACACTTGCGAGTCTTGTTTGCTTGGAAAAATGACTAAGTCACCCTTCACTGGTTCTTGTGAAAGGGGTGAGGGTTTGTTGGATCTCATACACCGATGTGTGTGGGCCCTTCAGAACCGCCACAAGGGATGCTAACCGCTTCTATGTGACTTTTACTGATGATTATAATAGATATGGCTATATCTACTTAATCAAGCATAAGCCAGAAACATTTGAGAACTTCAAAGAGTTTAAGCAAGAAGTGGAGAATCAGCTGGGCAGGAAGATAAAGATGCTCCGATCCGATCAAGATGGTGAGTATCTTAGTATCGAATTCTTGGACTATCTTAAGGAATGTGGAATTGTTTCACAGTTGACGCCACCTAGGACACCACAACTGAATGGTGTGGCTGAGAGGCACAACCGAACCTTGTTGGATATAGTTCGTTCCATGATGACTCGAGCTCCGTTACCAATCTCATTCTGGGGGTATGCCTTGGAGATTGTCGCCCATATCCTTAATCGAGTCCCAACTAAAAAGGTTGTCAAAACACCTCAAGAGATGTGGACAAGAAAGGCTCCCTCGTTATCACACATCAAGGTTTGGGGTTGCGAGGTTTTCGTGATGCGCGAGACTCACGACAAGCTCGAACCTCGGAGTGAGCGGTGTATTTTCATCCGCTACCAGCCAAAGTCTTTTGGTTATCTCTTCTATAGACCGAGTGACAATGTTGTCTTCGTTGCGAGGAAATGGTTTTTATGAGAGGGGGAACTCATATTCCAAGGGGACAGTGGGAGGGAAATTGATCTTGAAGAACTTCAAGAATCAAGCGGTGAAGGAACCTCAAACACTAGCGATCAACCTGAGGAGGAAACTCTTGTCGATCCGATTGACGAATCCATACCTCTGAGGTGTTCAAATAGAGTTAGTGTTCCACCTGTTTTATATGGTTTTCATATAACATCTGAGGGTGATACATTTATCAGTGATGGCACATTGATAAATTTGGATGAACCTAACAACTGCAGGGAAGCCATGGCAGGTCCCGAGTATGCTAAATGGAAAGAGGCGATGGATAACGAGATTCAGTTCATGTATGACAATCAAGTTTGGAACTTGGTTGACAATGTACCAGGTCGTAATACAGTCGGGTGCAAATGGATCTTCAAGAAGAAGACCGACATGGATAGGAAGGTACATACTTATAAGGCGCGACTGGTTGCGAAGGGCTTTAGTCAAACTTCGGGAGTTGACTATGATGAGACCTTCTCACCAGTAGCGAAGATTAAGTCTATTAGGGTTATGCTAGCCATTGTTGCATTTCATGACTATGAAATATGGGAAATGGATGTCAAAACCGCTTTCCTTAATGGGAAGTCGGCTGAGGATGTTTACATGAGTCAGCCAGAGGGTTTTGTCGATGCTAAGTACCCTAGTAGAGTGTGTAAGCTTGAGAAATCCATTTATGGATTGAAACAAGCATCTCGTAGATGGAATCTTTGTTTCGATGAGAAAGTCAAAGAGTTTGGCTTTTTGAGAAGTGAGGATGAGTCCTGCGTATATGTCAGAGCTAGTGGGAGTATAGTTAGCTTTTTGGTACTGTATGTGGATGACATGCTACTCATAGGAAATGACATCCCAACTTTGCAGGAGGTGAAATCCTAGCTTGGGAAGTGTTTCTCTATGAAGGACCTTGGAGAAGCTGCCTATATCCTTAGGATAAGGATATTGAGAGACTTGAGTAAGAGACTAATTGGACTTAGTCAAAGTACCTACATGAACAACGTGTTGAAGAGGTTCAACATGCATAATTCCAAGAAAGGTGACTTACCGATCCAGAGCAATGCCAAACTGAGCAAGGCTCAGAGTCCGAGTATAGAGGTTGAGATAGCTGAGATGAGTCGATTACCATATGCTTCCGTTGTTGGCTCGATCATGTATGCTATGACTTGTATGTTGGATTAGTGTCTAAGTCCATAACTATTTTGGTATGTACTTGACCCGATTATGAGCATGGTCCTTTTGGGTTGCCTTCACCATAGCAATATGTAGGATGAATTAAGGAGAGAAAGGCTTAATTATGATTTATTAATATATTATAAGAATAATATATTAAAGGAGAAATCATATTGTTTAATTAATATTAGTCAAGAATTAATTAAGAATTAATTTTGTGGCTAAAAGAGATTAATTAAACTAAGGGGACTGGAATTGTAATTATAAGATAATTGCAATTGGGCTATGGATTACCTAAGAATAATAGGTTGGACGAATTCTATGGGAAGCCCATTAGGAATTCGTCCAAGGGATATTCTAAAGGGGTCCATGGGCTGCTTAGGGCTTAAGCAGCCAGATTAGGTTTTCCTAGTTGTAAACCCTAATAGCCTACATGTATATAAAGGACCCTTAAGCCCCAAAAACGTGGTGAAATAATCCTTTAGGGTTTCCTGCCGTTTTTGGTGCCTCCTCTCTCCTCCCTCTTCGTCCAAGTTGCTTAGTGGTGTTTGTGACTCCATTAGAGGTGCAACACTTAAGGCACTAAGCTTTCTGAAGCCAATCAAAGCAAGGAATTGATTGTTATTGCTATATAACAATCAAAGGTTAGATCTAAACCCTATTTTATGTTAATATGATTAATTGTATGCTAGATCTAGGGTTTATAGCTTTGGATATTCAATTGCATGTTCATTAGACAAACTAGATCCAAAAGCTATTAGGGTTTGCATGTACACCATAGGAATGTTGTATTGTCTGAAACCCATCATTGTACACGCCCTGATGTAGCCTTTGCTTTGAGCATGGTCAGCAGATATCAAGGGAATCCTGGCAAGGCTCACTGGACTGCGGTGAAAAACATTCTCAAGTACCTGCGGAGGACTAAGGACTGGGTCCTTACACTTGGTGGGAGTGATGAATTGAGAGTGGTGGGGTATAGTGACGCCAGCTTTCAAACCAACAGGGATAATTTCCGCTCTTAGTCGGGCAGGGTCTTTACCCTGAATGGAGGAGCAATAACTTGGAAAAGTTCCAAGAAGGAGAATGTAGCTTATTCAACTTGCGAATCAGAGTATATAGCAGCAAGCGAAGCGACGAAGGAGACAATATGGCTGAAGAACTTCATCGGAGACCTTGGATTTGTACCAGCTATAAAAGAGCATGTGGAGATTTTCTATGACAACGATAGTGCGGTTCCCTTAGCCAAGGAACCAAGAGATCATGGCAAGTCCAGACACATCGACAGAAAATATCACTTCATAAGACACAAGATAGAAGAAGGACTCCTCTTGGCAAAGAGGGTATCATCAGATGAGAACCCGGAAGATCCCCTCACGAAGGGACTGAGTAGGGTTAAGCATTTACAGCATGCGAGGCGCATTAGGTTGAGGGATGATATTAGTTTTAATGATTAGATAGCTATTTCGAAACTTGTAATAGATAGACTGTAATTGACATTTGATGCTTAAATAAAAGATGTTTTTATTTACTAGTATGGTCCTGTTTCATGTCAATTGTTTTACTATTGTTTCATTTTGCATGTTTTGACTTCCGGAATAATTGGATTATTTAAACCATCCACAGTCGATCATACTTTGGAAGTAGGTATTTAATCAAGACTGTCATGAATTTGGCTTGTAAATTGTCAAATATGGTTAGACATTGATATGACATTCATGAGTGCTCATAAGGTCTGAGTATTGGATTCAACCCACGCTCACTTGCATCACTTCATGGAATTTATCTCGAGTGATCGTGAGATGACAATATCATATAATCTTTAAACCTGGATATATGAGTTGTTGGCTATGAATTGGTCGTACATTGATAGTACGAAAACACATCGGTAACTTGATGTTATAAAACGTGCTGTTGTGTATGGTTCAGTGAATAGTTAGTACAAGCATATACTGTCAAAGTTTATCTATTTCTTTTAGTCCTTGGAGGATTAAAAGCGATATCTTGGGCCCCTCGATGATTTTTTTTGACCTATGTGTCGGGCCCGGTCAGAACTAAATTGATGTGTTCGATTAAGTTCTATGTCAAACAAATCAGAAATTGGGAAACAAACTGTTGGACAATAAGGTTGACTGTGTTCCATGTGTTTGTCCGGCTGATATCTTAAGAACAGAGGATTCTATGATCACTTGTCTGAAATGGTACGTCTAAGTTCGACAAAGGAATTTAAGAGCCATGATTGCTGGTCGGATCCTGAAGTCATACTTGCAACTATAGTTACTAGACTTATCCAAGTGGGAGACTGTTAGATAAGGTGTCTAAGTCCATAACTATATTTGGTATGTACTTGACCCGATTTAGCATGGTCCATTTGGGTTGCACTTCACCGGAACAAATTGGATTTTGAGAAGAGGATAATTATGATTTATTAATATATTATAAGTTCTAATATATTAATATGAAATCATATTATTTAATTATTATTGATAAAGAATTAATTTGGAATTAATTTTGTGATCAAAAGAGACTAATTAAATATATAGGGATTGATTGTGTAAATCATTCATTCTTATAAAGTGGGCTAATGATCCATGATTCCTTATGTTGGGCTAAACCCATGTGGTGACCCATGGATACTCCATGGAGGTTAAAACCCATGGATCATGAGGAATGTGGAAAGTTATGCACATTAGGGTTTACATGGTGTAACCCTAATCTAACCACACTATATAAGAAGCCCTTTGGTTCAAGAAATTGGAACCTAGAGTTTTTGCAAGAGTGTGGCCAATTTTTGTGAGCTAGAGAGTCCTCTTCCAAGTTTCCAAGTGTTACTGGTAATTTGTGATTCCACTTGAGTCATTCACATTATTGGTGCTAGGCTCTTGAATCTCCAAGCAACAAGCTACAACAAAAGGTATGTTATCTAACTTGTTTTATTACCCAAGTATCAAAGTTTTGTATGCTAGTTAGGGTAATACCTTGGAAAATAAAGTTTGCATGTATAATATAGAAAACATAGATCCAAGGTATTTAGGGTTGCATGTACACCTTAGGAGTGTTAGAATGCTCAAAACCCTTCGTACTCTATACAAATTGTGCCTCCAAATCTTGAGGGCAAATACCACTGCCCCCAGTTCCAGGTCGTGGGTGGGGTAATTCACCTCATGAGGCTTCAACTGCCTCGAGGCGTAAGCTATCACATGCCCCCTCTGCATCAGTACCGTGCTTAACCCTGACATCGATGCATCACTGTACACTACCAAATCATCTAACCCCTCAGGTAGTACTAGAATCGGAACCTCGCATAACCTCCATCTCAGGGTCTCAAAACCAACTGTTGATCCGTACCCCATCGAAATGTCACATTCTTCTTGGTCAAGCGGGTCAAAGGCAAAACAATATTGGAGAAATCATGGATGAATATCCGATAATAGCCCGCTAAACCCAAAAAGCTACGGATCTCGGATGTGTTCTTCGGTACTTCCCACTGCATCACTGCCTCAACCTTGGCTTGATCAACCGAAATGCCCTCCTGGTTGATAATATGCCCCAAAAACTGTACCTCTCGCAGCCAGAAATCACACTTGGAGAACTTAGCATAAAGTCTATCCGCCCTCAATGTCTCCAATACCTCCCTCATATGCTGCTCGTGCTGCTCCTTGGTCTTAGAATAGACCAGGATATCATCAATAAAAATGATCATTGACCGATCCAACATCGGTCTGCACACCCTGTTCATGAGATCCATGATCGCTGTTGGGGCATTAGTGAGCTCAAATGGTATCACCACAAACTCATAATGCCCATACCGAGTCCTGAAAGTTGTCTTCGGTATATCCTCATCTCGAATCCTCATCTGATGGTATCCCGACCAAAGATCAATCTTGGAAAACCAAGACGCACCCTACAGCTGATCGAACAAATCATCGATCCTCGGTAACAAATAACGGTTCTTCACTGTTAGTTTGTTCAGCTCTCAATAATCAATACACATCCTGTGTGACCCGTCCTTCTTTTTTACAAACAAAATCAGTGCTCCCCACAGGGAACTGCTCGGGCGGATAAAACCTTTGTCTAGCAGCTCCTGAAGCTGCGTAGATAGCTCCTGCATCTCGGGCGGTGCTAGCCGGTACGGTGCCTTCGCTATCGGAGCGGCACCCAACACCAAATCAATGCAAAACTCCACTTGCCTCTCCGGAGGCACTCTCAGTAACTCCTCGGGAAAGACATCCCGAAACTCCTATACAACCGGTACACTGCCCACATCTGTCGTGGTCTCAACCCTCGTATCCGAGATATATGCCAGAAATCCCGTACAACCCTGCTGCAAAAATATCCTAGCTCTCGTAGCTGAACAGAGGGTTGGCCCCTGCGATTCCCTCTCACCATGAATAACCAGTTCTCACCCACTTGGGGTTCGAACCCTCACCAACTGGCGCTCGCAATCGATCATGGCCCCGTTGCCCCCAACCAGTCCATCCCGACAATCACCTTCAGCCCTCGCAACGGTATCGGGACTAGATCAACACGAAACCTCTCCCCAAGAACATTCAGGACACAGTCCCGATACACCCTTGCAGCACTCATGGTGTGGTAGTCTTCAATCTCCATCTCAAGTGGGGAATCCAAAGTTCCCGGCGAATCCTGAAACTTCTTGCTAAGCGCAAGACACACAAACGATCGGGTCGCTCCCGAATCGAACAAAATGTGAGCAGACATACCATTGACCAAAAAGGTCCCTATACATAAGCAATACAATAAATCTAGAGCAGGAAGACAAAATACGTACCAACCACAACGTCTGGCTCTGCCCGAGCCTTCTCGGTAGTCAACTGGAATGCACAACTCTTCACCGTTGGAGCCTCTGCCTTAACAGAGCGTCTATCAGTGATCCTCATGGTGGCGGGCACAGGCGCCACCACTTCTCCTCCTCCTCCCTGCAACCTCAGGCAATCAGCCTTTTTATGGCCAACCTGGTTGCAGTGGAAACATATTAAGCCCTTCTTGGGGCAATCCTGATGGGTTTTGAGCATCCTAATGACCTTAAGGTGCACATACAACCCTAAATGCTTTGGATCTATGTTTTCTCTAATTATACATGCAATTTTATTTTCCAAAGCATTACCCTAACTAGCATGCAAAACATGGGTACTTGTATAACAAAACTAGTTAGATGACATACCTTTTCTTGTAGCTTGATTCCTTGTACCTTTAAGAGCCTAGCACCCCAAATATGATGCCTCAAATGCTTCACACAACACCACCAACAATGGAGGACTTGAGAGAGAATGTCTTGCACCAAATTCGGCTATAGCTCTTCCAAAGACTACTTAGGTCCGATTTTTGGAGCTTAGGGTCTTCTTATATAGTGTGGCAAAACTAGGGTTACACCATCTAAACCCTAATGTGCATGACCCTCCAAATTCCTTAGGCTCCATCGCTTTAAATTGTTGGGTTTTAATCACTATAACACTCCTATGGTGCACATGCAACCCTAGATGCTTTGGAACTATGTTTTCTCTAATTATACATGCATTTTCAAATTTCCAAAGCATATAACTTAACTAGCATACAAAAACATAGTAACAACTAGTTAGATATCTTACCTCTTGAGTAGTTCTTGACCTTGGAAGCTTGAGCACCTCAAATGTTGTGCCTCTAATGTGTCACAAACACCAATATGCAAAGGAGGCTTAAGAGAATAAGACTTGTAGCTTCAAAAATCGGTTCTATGCTCTTGTGTACATGTGTAGCCGATTTTGTCACCAATGGGAGGCTTGTATAGTGTTTCTCAAGGCTAGGGTTTCATCCATGAAACCCTGATGCACCATGACCTTCCATATCCCTTAGGCTCCATGGGTTAAAGCTCCATGGACTATCCATGAACCACTTAGCCCACCATAATGGATCTTTGGCCCACACTATAAGAATGGATGATTTACATAATCAACCCCCCAGTTTTAATTAGTCACCTTTGATCACAAAATTAATTCCAAATTAATTCTTGATCAACACTAATTAAATAATATGATTTCTCAATTAATATATTATACTTATAACATATTAATAAATCATCAATAATCTTATTCTCAAAAGTCCATCCTATCAAATTGCATTGGTGAAGGAAACCCCAAAAGGACCATGCTACAATCAGGTCAAGTACATACCAGATATAGTTATGGGCTTAGACACCAAATCCAACATTCTCCCACTTGGATAAGTCTAATAACTATAACTGCCAATGTAACTTCAAAATCCAATTAGCAATAGTAGCTTCCAAAAGCCGATGTCGAACTCTGATCCAGTCAGTGACTGTCCTTAGATAAGTGATCATATACTCCTCTTCTCTACAAGATATCAGCGGACAAATACATGGAGCATAGTCATACTTATTGTCCTGCAATTAGTTTCCCGATTTCCGATTAGTTTGATATAGAAAATAATTGAACACATCAATTTTGTTCTGACCGGGCCCAGTACATAGGTCAAAACAAATCATTGAGAGGCCCAGATATCTCTTTTGATCCTTCTTAGGATAAAAGGAACAGATAAACTTCGACTCTATATGCTTGTACTAACTACTCGTTAAATCACGCACAACGATACGTTTTATAACATCAAGTTACTGATGCGTTTACGCATCATCAATGCACAACCAATTTGTAGTCAATAACTCGTATATCTTGGTTTGAAGATTATATGATATTATCATCTCACAATCACTCGTGATAAATTCCATGAAGTGATTATGATGAGTGTGGGTTGATCCAATGCTCAAATCCTTATTTCACAAGCACTCATGAATGACGCAGCAGACTCTTGCCATGTCTAACTCCTTAGACATCTACTACCAACTCATGACAGTCTAGCCTCATACCTACTTCCAATGTATGATCGGTTGTGGACGGTTTGAATAATTATATTATTCAGGAAGTCAAAACATGCAAAATGAAACAATAGTAAAAAATTGACACAAGACAGTAACTTTACTTATAAATAATACTCCTTTTATTCAATCATCAAAATTTCAATTACAATTTAGCTATTACAAGTTTCTAATTATCTAATTACTAAAACTAATAGCGTCTCTTAGCCCAATGCCTCTTTCATGCTGCAAGAGCTTAACCCTATGCAGTCCCTTTGTAAGGGGATCTGCTGGGTTGTCTTGTGACGATATCCTCTTCACCACGACGTGTCCTTCTTCTACCTGATGTCTTATGAAGTGGTACTTTCTGTCGATATGCCTTGATCTACCATGATCTTTCAGTTCCTTGGTTAAAGCAACCGCCCCTTCATTATCACAGAAAACTTCTATGGGCTCCTTTATGAATGTCATAACTCCAGGGTCTCCGATGAAGTTCTTCAACCATATCGCCTCTTTCGATGCTTCGCTTGCTGCAATGTACTCTGATTCGCACGTTGAATCAGCCACAATTTCCTGCTTGGAACTTTTCCATGTTATTGCTCCTCTGTTTAGGGTAAACACCCAGCCCGACTGAGAACGCATATTGTCTCTGTCAGTCTGAAACCCGGCGTCACAATACCCTAATATTCTCAAGTCATCACTCCCACCAAGGGTAAGTATCCAATCCTTAGTTCTTCGTAGGTACTTAAGAATGTTCTTAACTACAGTCCAGTGAGCTCTACCAGGGTTCCCTTGATATCTACTGACCATGCTCAAAGCAAAGGCTACATCAGGGCGAGTACAAGTCATAGCATACATGATTGAGCTAACAGCGGAAGCATATGGTATCCAGCTCATCTCTGCTATCTCAGCTTCTATACTAAGACTCTGAGTCTTACTCAATTTGGTATTGCACTGGATAGGCAAGTCACCTTTCTTGGAGTTCTCCATGCTGAAATGCTTCAGCACCTTGTCCAAATAGGCACTTTGACTAAGTCCTATTAGTCTTTTACTCCTGTCTCTCAAAATCCTTATCCCTAGGATATAGGTAGCTTCTCCAAGGTCCTTCATAGCAAAACACTTCCCAAGCCAGGACTTAACCTCCTGCAAGGTCGGGATGTCATTTCCTATGAGTAGTATGTCATCCACATACAACACGATAAAGCTAACTATACTCCCACTAGCCTTGATATACACACAGGACTCATCCTCGCTTCTCGAAAATCCAAACTCTTTGACTTTCTCGTCGAAACAAAGATTCCAACTGCGAGATGCTTGTTTCAATCCATATATGGATCTCTCAAGCTTACACACTCTATTAGGGTATCTTGCATTGACAAAATCCTCTGGCTGACTCATGTAAACATCTTCAGCCAACTTTCCATAAAGGAAAGCGGTTTTGACATCCATCTGCCATATTTCATAGTCATGAAATGCAGCTATGGCCAACATAACCCTTATAGATTTAATCTTCACTACTGGTGAGAAGGTATCATCATAGTCAACTCCCACTGTCCCCTTGGCATATAAACTCTCTCACGAAAGACCCCTATTCTCGCGACGAAAACAACATTGTCATTTGGTCGATAGAAGAGATATCTGTAACGCCCGTAGATCCGGGCTAGTCAAATTAGAGATAATAGGGGTCGAAAACGACTTTCCGACAAAAGATTATTTAGAATAAATAATCTTAACTAAGTTGTAGAATATGTCTCAAGGGTTCCGTACATATAAAGAACGCCGAAATCCGAGTTATAACGAAGAAGTTATGGCCCGTCGAAGTTTTACAGCAAAACCGGCACGGCACCGGGAAGCGTAAAAAGTGAATTTACGATAGAAGACTTTTTAGCCTTAGTAGTCTAAACCAAAGTCGTAGAGTATGTTAAAACGATAAAATCCATAAAAAGAACGCCCAAATCTGACTTCGTATGAGGAAGTTATGATTTTTCAAAGTTTCGGCTTAGCAGTGTACAGCCCGAAACTCGAATTTTAGTTCGAGCTGTTTTTGGCTTACGCGACCTAAATGAGAGTTGAAGATCTCATTAATAGGAAATCAACGGTAAAAAGACAGACGAAAACGGAGTCCGTATGATGGAGTTACGAATTCTTCGCGGTCATTTAACAGTCTAAACTCCTCCTACTGCTAAATTTAAGATCGGTCGAGAATTAGCCGACGTAGTCTAAATGAAAGTTGTAGATCTTGATTTTACCTACGCATGGAAAAGAAGAACGTCAAAAACGGAGCTCGTATGCAAAAGTCACGGGGTTTAGAAGTCGGCAGGGTGCTGCTGCAAAAGGGGTGACGTGGCTGAATATGGGTCAAAGCTTTCTCCCCAAGGAAAGCCATCAGGTGATGACACGTGGCACCGACTCGGCGAGTCCGTGAACCGACTCGGTGAGTCCGTCAGGATTTCACCCTATAAATAGAGGTGTCGGGTTCCCTCATTTCCTCACCCCTCAACCCTAATCTTTCTCTCTCTATACTCTCTCTCTCTAAGCTCCCTAACCCCCCTAAAAGCCTAGGTAAACCCCCTAGCACCCGAAGGAAGCCCCGAGGCTCCCGGATTCCCGACAAAAATTGTCTTTCGGCTTGGAAACGCTGCTCCAGCGAAGCCCGGTTTTGCGAAAAACCCGCTGTAAGTGAGCTACGCCTATGCTATTTTTAATATAGCTTCTAATTAATTATAGTAACATTATTAGGACCTTAAAATAATTATTTGGGCTATTATTATGAGTTATATAGTGTTGTTTAACGCTTATATAATAATAATAACAGCTAGACTATTAAATTAGTCTCGGTAAATATTGAACTAAACCCTAGTGGTAATGATACTAGGTTTTGTCGAGGGAAATTGTTTTAAGAGTAACGAAGTGCTGTCCAAGTACCGAGTCAGCACCGTATCAGGTGAGTGCATAGTCCCTTTCATGAACATGATTTTAATACAAGTATTGATTGAAGTATTAATTATATGTTTATGTGCGAGTTAATTGATGTTGCCTGAAATACGTGTTAAAGAACATACCTGATTATATATGATGATTTAGGATAAAGAGTAGACCTAAATTAATTATGAGGAATATTGGGTAGTATTTTCTTACGAGTACAAGTGAGTTATACTCAGAGAATAGAACTTTGGTATATGTCATTTATCCGGGAGCATGGATTAGACACAGTCACTGTCCCTAGTCCGAGAGTATGGATTGGACATAGTCAACTGTCATTAATTCGGGGGTATGGATTAAGACATAGTCAGTTGTCCTTAGTCCGGGAGTATGGATTAAGACATAGTCATTCGTCCCTAGTCCGAGAGTATGGATTAGGCATAGTCATTCGTCATTAATCCGAGAGTATGGATTAGTCATTCGTCCCTAGTCCGAGAGTATGGATTAGGCATAACCATTCGTCATTAATCTGAGAGTATGGATTAGGTAAAGCCGTTCATTTCTGATCCGGGAGTATGGATTAGGTAAAACGGTTAATCTTAGGTTTGAGAGTATGGATAGTCTCGTTGTGAGGATCGACGGGGTGGGATAAGAGTTGCTTATACATATATGGTGAAATTGTATATTTTGTGAGTTTTAAATTATATATATGATATAACATTGTGGGATTGAAATCCCTATGTACTCACCAGGTTTCCCAACCTGACCCACTCATTTTATTGATATCACAGGTGTTGATATGAAGTCACATTACACTGAGAGATTAAGGAGATATAAATCACTAGTGATAATGAATGTAAGTTCTGTTTATGCTTATGTTTCTGTATTGACGATGACATCCCAAATGTTTTAAATTGAATAAAAATACTTTTCTTCGGAAATGCTTTGATAACGTATTTATCATGTTTTACTGGGAACAAATTCCGCAACATTTTTATTAAAAGATATACTCTGATTTTTATAAAGCATAAACAAAATCGGTCTTTTCTAGCCGTGAAAATGGGGGTGTCACGGTTGGTATCAGAGCATTAGTTTAAGCAAACTAGGAATATGGATTTATTTCTAGACTTAAACTTAGAATGTTAAGCGATGATCGTGAGGAGTGTGTCTAGTATATTTAGGTAATACACCTGAATAGACACAAGCACTAGCTTATTTAGGGAAAATTCCTAACATGCTTTTATGTGCTAAATGATTTATGATGCTTTATGATGCTAAATGTATGATCTGATCTATGGTCTGTTGCCGACCGGATCTGGAAACTTTATGTGTTCAGATTTCTAAACGTTTAATTACGGTATTAGAACTGGCATGTAACTTTTCGGAGTAATAAGCAGGATTACACATCTAAACCCTCCTCTATCTATATTCTCGTCTCGATACACCGAACGCCTGCTTTGATGTATAGAATGTCATGGTGAAGACTCGTAGTGAATTGAGTAAATGAAGGAAATGAGAAGGCTTAAGATAGTGAATGATACCTATCGGAAGATATCGTAAGAGTGGTATCTTGCCTTTAGAGTACGCAAGGAAAAATAATAGTACGTTTAGAGGAGTACGGTACGTCCGAAGTACACCTTTGATTGACAGGATGATGAAACGATTGGCGTAATTCCTGAAGCTATCCTACCCTCTGGCATTTTCACCACCGAGTTTCAGCAGAATTGATTATTGAAGATACACATGGAAGAAATCCTAGTAGAGTCTAGGGAAAATTTTATGATTGATTGGACACATTTTTATGTGTTAAAATTGTTTTTGTGATAGTAACTTGGAAAGCTGCGAGACAATACTTGGGACGAGTATGAGTAGGTGTGAATGGTAGTAGAGGCCTATACTACCGGAAGCACAGGACTCACGCTTGGACCATGGAAAGTCACAAGGTTACCAAGAAGCTAGTAATTGATTCTGTTTTATTCAAATATGTCGTTACCATCGTTTCGGTAATGACTAAGAAGATGATTGTTACTCCGAGCCTAGTGGTCATACCAAATTGTGTCCGACTACGACGAGTCTGTTACGTGGTTCCGAGAACCTAGTTCGATGTAGCACCTGACTTAAGCCGGAAGAATTAATCAAAGCGATCAGTAGAGGTATCGCGACGGTTGCTTGTAGATAGAAATGCTACCTTTTAAGATGAGATTAGAACATGAAGGAAAGTATAGTCTGTTCTGGAAGACTCTAAGAGACCTGAGTCTAAGCATTGCAACATAAGATGATAGGTCATTAGAATTTGACACATCGTTCCATTGTAGTAATAAAAGAACTTATCTTAAGTTTGTTAAGAGGAAGAAGGAGTCTCCAATAAGGATTGGGAGTGTGAATCAAAGGTCATGATTAAAGGTCTAACACGAGACAGAGAGCGGGAGCGAGATCGAGCGCTGCCTGTAGTCAAGGAGTCCAAGAGTTAGATACTCATTCGAAAGAACAAAGAAGTTACGATTATTACCTAGGATGAAGAGATAACGTATGGAGTCATTATACTGTCATGTTTCGTTGATGATTCCGGGACGTAATCATCCTAAGGGGGAGATAATTGTAACGCCCGTAGATCCGGGCTTGTCAAATTAGAGATAATAGTGGTCAAAAACGACTTTTCGACTAAAGATTATTTAGAATAAATAATCTTAACTAAGTTGTAGAATATGTCTCAAGGGTTCCGTACATATAAAGAACGCCAAAATCCGAGTTATAACGAAGGAGTTATGACCCTTCGAAGTTTTACAGCAAAACCGGCAAGGCACCGGGAAGCGTAAAAAGTGAATTTACGATAGAAGACTTTTTATCCTTAGTAGTCTAAACCAAAGTCGTAGAGTATGTTAAAACGAGAAAATCCATAAAAAGAACGCCCAAATCTGATTTCGTATGAGGAAGTTATGATTTTTCAAAGTTTCGGCTTAGCAGTGTACAGCCCGAAACTCGAATTTTAGTTCGAGAGGTTTTTGGCTTACGCGACCTAAATGAGAGTTGAAGATCTCATTAATAGGAACTCAACGGTAAAAAGACAGACGAAAACGGAGTCCGTATGAAGGAGTTACGAATTCTTCGCGACCATTTAACAGTCTAAACTCCTACTGTTAAATTTAAGATCGGTCGAGAATTAGCCGATGTAGTCTAAATAAAAGTTGTAGATCTTTTTTTTACCTACGCGTGGAAAAAAAGAACGTCGAAAACGGAGCTCGTATGCAAATGTTACGGGGTTTAGAAGTCGGCAGGGTGCTGCTGCAAAAGGGGTGACGTGGCTGAATATGGGCCAAGGCTTTCTCCCCAAGGAAAGCCATCAGGTGATGACACGTGGCACCGACTCGGCGAGTCCATGAACCGACTCGGTGAGTCCGTCAGGATTTCACCCTATAAATAGAGGTGTCGGGTTCCCTCATTTCCTCACCCCTCAACCCTATTCTTTCTCTCTCTATACTCTCTTTCTAAGCTCCCTAACTCCCCTAAAAGCCTAGGTAAACCCCCTAGCACCTGAAGGAAGCCCCAAGGCTCTCGGAGTCCCGAGAAAAATGGTCTTTCGGCTTGGAAACGCTGCTCCAGCGAAGCCCGGTTTTGCGAAAAACCCGCTGTAAGTGAGCTACGCCTACGCTATTTTTAATATAGCTTCTAATTAATTATAGTAACATTATTAGGACCTTAAAATAATTATTTGGGCTATTATTATGAGTTATATAGTGTTGTTTAACGCTTATATAATAATAATAACAGCTAGACTATTAAATTAGTCTCGGTAAATATTGAACTAAACCCTAGTGGTAATGATACTAGGTTTTGTCGAGGGAAATTGTTTTAAGAGTAACGAAGTGCTGTCCAAGTACCGAGTCAGCACCGTATCAGGTGAGTGCATAGTCCCTTTCATGAACATGATTTTAATACAAGTATTGATTGAAGTATTAATTATATGTTTATGTGCGAGTTAATTGATGTTGCCTGAAATACGTGTTAAAGAACATACCTGATTATATATGATGATTTAGGATAAAGAGTAGACCTAAATTAATTATGAGGAATATTGGGTAGTATTTTCTTACGAGTACAAGTGAGTTATACTCAGAGAATAGAACTTTGGTATATGTCATTTATCCGGGAGCATGGATTAGACACAGTCATTGTCCCTAGTCCGAGAGTATGGATTGGACATAGTCAACTGTCATTAATTCGGGGGTATGGATTAAGACATAGTCAGTTGTCCTTAGTCCGGGAGTATGGATTAAGACATAGTCATTCGTCCCTAGTCCGAGAGTATGGATTAGGCATAGTCATTCGTCATTAATCCGAGAGTATGGATTAGTCATTCGTCCCTAGTCCGAGAGTATGGATTAGGCATAACCATTCGTCATTAATCTGAGAGTATGGATTAGGTAAAGCCGTTCATTTCTGATCCGGGAGTATGGATTAGGTAAAACGGTTAATCTTAGGTTTGAGAGTATGGATAGTCTCGTTGTGAGGATCAACGGGGTGGGATAAGAGTTGCTTATACATATATGGTGAAATTGAATATTTTGTGAGTTCTAAATTATATATACGATATAACATTGGGGGATTGAAATCCCTATGTACTCACCAGGTTTCCCAACCTGACCCACTCATTTTATTGATATCACAGGTGTTGATATGAAGTCACATTACACTGAGAGATTAAGGAGATATAAATCACTAGTGATAATGAATGTAAGTTCTGTTTATGCTTATGTTTCTGTATTGACGATGACATCCCAAATGTTTTAAAATGAATAAAAATACTTTTCTTCGGAAATGCTTTGATAACGTATTTATCATGTTTTACTGGGAACAAATTCCGCAACATTTTTATTAAAAGATATACTCTGATTTTTATAAAGCATAAACAAAATCGGTCTTTTCTAGCCGTGAAAATGGGGGTGTCACGGTTGGTATCAGAGCATTAGTTTAAGCAAACTAGGAATATGGATTTATTTCTAGACTTAAACTTAGAATGTTAAGCGATGATCGTGAGGAGTGTGTCTAGTATATTTAGGTAATACACCTGAATAGACACAAGCACTAGCTTATTTAGGGAAAATTCCTAACATGCTTTTATGTGCTAAATGATTTATGATGCTTTATGATGCTAAATGTATGATCGGATCTATGGTCTGTTGCCGACCGGATCTGGAAACTTTATGTGTTCAGATTTCTAAACGTTTAATTACGGTATTAGAACTGGCATGTAACTTTTCGGAGTAATAAGCAGGATTACACATCTAAACCCTCCTCTATCTATATTCTCGTCTCGATACACCGAACGCCTGCTTTGATGTATAGAATGTCATGGTGAAGACTCGTAGTGAATTGAGTAAATGAAGGAAATGAGAAGGCTTAAGATAGTGAATGATACCTATCGGAAGATATCGTAAGAGTGGTATCTTGCCTTTAGAGTACGCAAGGAAAAATAATAGTACGTTTAGAGGAGTACGGTACGTCCGAAGTACACCTTTGATTGACAGGATGATGAAACGATTGGCGTAATTCCTGAAGCTATCCTACCCTCTGGCATTTTCACCACCGAGTTGCAGCAGAATTGATTATTGAAGATACACATGGAAGAAATCCTAGTAGAGTCTAGGGAAAATTTTATGATTGATTGGACACATTTTTATGTGTTAAAATTGTTTTTGTGATAGTAACTTGGAAAGCTGCAAGACAATACTTGGGACGAGTATGAGTAGGTGTGAATGGTAGTAGAGGCCTATACTATCGGAAGCACAGGACTCACGCTTGGACCAGGGAAAGTCACAAGGTTACCAAGAAGCTAGTAATTGATTCTGTTTTATTCAAATATGTCGTTACCATCGTTTCGGTAATGACTAAGAAGATGATTGTTACTCCGACCCTAGTGGTCATACCAAATTGTGTCCGACTACGACGAGTCTGTTATGTGGTTCCGAGAACCTAGTTCGATGTAGCACCTGACTTAAGCCGGAAGAATTAATAAAAGCGATCAGTAGAGGTATCGAGACGGTTGCTTGTAGCTAGAAATGCTACCTTTTAAGATGAGATTAGAACATGAAGGAAAGTATAGTCTGTTCTGGAAGACTCTAAGAGACCTGAGTCTAAGCATTGCAACATAAGATGATAGGTCATTAGAATTTGACACATCGTTCCATTGTAGTAATAAAAGAACTTATCTTAAGTTTCTTAAGAAGAAGAAGGAGTCTCCAATAAGGATCGAGAGTGTGAATCAAAGGTCATGATTAAAGGTCTAACACGAGACAGAGAGCGGGAGCGAGATCGAGCGCCGCCTGCAGTCAAGGAGTCCAAGAGTTAGATACTCATTCGAAAGAACAAAGAAGTTACGATTATTACCTAGGATGAAGAGATAACGTATGGAGTCATTATACTGTCCTGTTTCGTTGATGATTCCGGGACGTAATCATCCTAAGGGGGAGATAATTGTAACGCCCGTAGATCCGGACTAGTCAAATTAGAGATAATAGGGGTCGAAAACGACTTTTCGACAAAAGATTATTTAGAATAAATAATCTTAACTAAGTTGTAGAATATGTCTCAAGGGTTCCGTACATATAAAGAACGCCGAAATCCGAGTTATAACAAAGAAGTTATGGCCCGTCGAAGTTTTACAGCAAAACCGGCACGACACCGGGAAGCGTAAAAAGTGAATTTACGATAGAAGACTTTTTATCCTTAGTAGTCTAAACCAAAGTCGTAGAGTATGTTAAAACGAGAAAATCCATAAAAAGAACGCCCAAATCTGACTTCGTATGAGGAAGTTATGATTTTTCAAAGTTTCGGCTTAGCAGTGTACAGCCCGAAACTCGAATTTTAGTTCGAGCGGTTTTTGGCTTACACGACCTAAATGAGAGTTGAAGATCTCATTAATAGGAACTCAACGGTAAAAAGACAGACGAAAACGGAGTCCGTATGAAGGAGTTACGAATTCTTCGCGGTCATTTAACAGTCTAAACTCCTCCTACTGCTAAATTTAAGATCGGTCGAGAATTAGCCGATGTAGTCTAAATGAAAGTTGTAGATCTATTTTTTACCTACGCGTGGAAAAAAGAACGTCGAAAACGGAGCTCGTATGCAAAAGTTACAGGGTTTAGAAGTTGGCAGGGTGCTGCTGCAAAAGGGGTGACGTGGCTGAATATGGGCCAAGGCTTTCTCCCCAAGGAAAGCCATCAGGTGATGACACGTGGCACCGACTCGGCGAGTCTGTGAACCGACTCGGTGAGTCCGTCAGGATTTCACCCTATAAATAGAGGTGTCGGGTTCCCTCATTTCCTCACCCCTCAACCCTATTCTTTCTCTCTCTATACTCTCTCTCTAAGCTCCCTAACCCCCCTAAAAGCCTAGGTAAACCCCCTAGCACCCGAAGGAAGCCCCGAGGCTCCCGGAGTCCCGAGAAAAATGGTCTTTCGGCTTGGAAACGCTGCTCCAGCGAAGCCCGGTTTTGCGAAAAACCCGCTGTAAGTGAGCTACGCCTACGCTATTTTTAATATAGCTTCTAATTAATTATAGTAACATTATTAGGACCTTAAAATAATTATTTGGGCTATTATTATGAGTTATATAGTGTTGTTTAACGCTTATATAATAATAATAACAGCTAGACTATTAAATTAGTCTCGGTAAATATTGAACTAAACCCTAGTGGTAATGATACTAGGTTTTGTCGAGGGAAATTGTTTTAAGAGTAACGAAGTGCTGTCCAAGTACCGAGTCAGCACCGTATCAGGTGAGTGCATAGTCCCTTTCATGAACATGATTTTAATACAAGTATTGATTGAAGTATTAATTATATGTTTATGTGCGAGTTAATTGATGTTGCCTGAAATACGTGTTAAAGAACATACCTGATTATATATGATGATTTAGGATAAAGAGTAGACCTAAATTAATTATGAGGAATATTGGGTAGTATTTTCTTACGAGTACAAGTGAGTTATACTCAGAGAATAGAACTTTGGTATATGTCATTTATCTGGGAGCATGGATTAGACACAGTCATTGCCCCTAGTCCGAGAGTATGGATTGGACATAGTCAACTGTCATTAATTCGGGGGTATGGATTAAGACATAGTCAGTTGTCCTTAGTCCGGGAGTATGGATTAAGACATAGTCATTCGTCCCTAGTCCTAGAGTATGGATTAGGCATAGTCATTCGTCATTAATCCGAGAGTATGGATTAGTCATTCGTCCCTAGTCCGAGAGTATGGATTAGGCATAACCATTCGTCATTAATCTGAGAGTATGGATTAGGTAAAGCCGTTCATTTCTGATCCGGGAGTATGGATTAGGTAAAACGGTTAATCTTAGGTTTGAGAGTATGGATAGTCTCGTTGTGAGGATCGACGGGGTGGGATAAGAGTTGCTTATACATATATGGTGAAATTGTATATTTTGTGAGTTCTAAATTATATATACGATATAACATTGTGGGATTGAAATCCCTATGTACTCACCAGGTTTCCCAACCTGACCCACTCAGTTTATTGATATCACAGGTGTTGATATGAAGTCACATTACACTGAGAGATTAAGGAGATATAAATCACTAGTGATAATGAATGTAAGTTCTGTTTATGCTTATGTTTCTGTATTGACGATGACATCCCAATTGTTTTAAAATGAACAAAAATACTTTTCTTCGAAAATGCTTTGATAACGTATTTATCATGTTTTACTGGGAACAAATTCCGCAACATTTTTATTAAAAGATATACTCTGATTTTTATAAAGCATAAACAAAATCGGTCTTTTCTAGCCGTGAAAATGGGGGTGTCACAATATCCAAAGGATTTCTGTGGGTAGCCAATGAAAATACATCGCTCACTCTGAGGTTCAAGCTTGTCGTGAGTCTCGCGCCTTACAAAAGCCTCGCAACCCCAAACTTTGATGTGGTCTAAAGTGGGAACCTTCCCAGTCTACATCTCGTGAGGTGTCTTGGCAACCTTTTTGGTAGGGACCAGATTAAGAATATGGGCGGCAGTCTCTAAGGCATACCCCCAAAATGAGATGGGTAACAAAGCTCGACTCATCATGGAACGAGCCACGTCCAACAAGGTTCGATTGCGCCTCTCAGCCACACCATTCAGCTGTGGTGTCCTAGGAGGTGTCAATTGTGAAATAATTCCACATTCCTTAAGATAGTCGTGGAACTCGATACTAAGATACTCTCCTCCTTGATCGGATCGGAGTACCTTTATCTTCCTGCCCAATTGATTCTCGACTTCTGCTTTAAACTCTTTGAACTTTTCAAAGGTTTCTGACTTATGCTTGATTAAGTAGATATAGACATACCTACTATAATCATCAGTAAAAGTCACATAGAAGCGGCTAGCATCTCTTGTGACAGACCTGAAGGGCCCACACACATCAGTGTGTATGAGATCCAACAAACCCTCACCCCTTTCACAAGTACCAGTAAAGGGTGACTTAGTCATCTTTCCAAGTAAACAAGATTCTTAAGTATCATCCGATTTCAAATCGAATGATTCCAAGACTCCAGCCTTTTGGAGTTGGCCTATGCGCTTTTTGTTGACATGTCCAAGACACAATGCCATAAGCATGCTTTATCTAAATCATTGGATGAATCAATATGTAACACATTATTTCCTAGGTTATCTACAACATTCACCGTTTCATACACACCATTGCAAGGTAAAGCTTCAAAATAAAAGACACCATTATAATAAGCATAAATACCACCATTATTATTATTAAAAGCAAAGGTAAAATCTTGTTTATACAAACTGTGAAAGGAAATAATATTTCTCGCCATATCGGCCGAGAAACAACAATTATTCAAATCTAAATTTAGACCATTACTAAGCAATAAAGAATAAACTCCAATATTGGTCACATGCGACACTTTCCTATTTCCCATGATTAAGTTTATCTTCCCGTGCTCCACATCCCTACTTCTTTTTAGTCCCTGCAAATCAGAACAAATGTGAATACCACAACCTGTATCACGGACCCAAGAATTAGCATGCGATGTTTCATTAGAACGAATAGTGTAAATACCTGCAAAGGAGGGCTTGATTTTCCCATCCTTAATATCCTGCAAGTACTTTAGGCGGCTTCGCTTCCAGTGCCCCTTTTCATGGAAATGGAAGCACTTTGCTTCCTTTGGATTGGTAGAGGGCACAACAGAACCAACTTTGGTTCCGCTAGAAGAAGATCCATCCTGGGACTTTCCCTTGGAAGGAGCCTTACTCTTTTTACCCTTACCATGTCCAATTGCCAGGACAGGGGCAACAGTAGGAGTAGGAGTAGTAGCAACAGATTTGCCTTTCATGTTGCTTTCAGCAGTTCTGAGGAGACCCTGAAGCTTGCTAAGAGTGACCTCCACCTTATTCATATGATCGGTCATACGAAACTGATCATAACAAGGAGGTAGGGAATGAAGAATAATATCGATAGCTAATTCTTCATCAAAGTTGACATTCAATTTTAGCAAGCGGTCCACATATCTTTGCATTTTCTGCAAGTGGCCCGTGATGGACTCTACATCCATTATTTTTGTGGTGATCATGGAGGCTATGATCTCATACCTCTCCTGCCGAGCTGATCGATGGTACATTTCCATTAAATCATGATACATTTCATAGGGGTAGTAGTCCTCATAGGACTTCTGTAGCTCACCAGTCATGGTTGCAATCATTAGACACGACACCTTTGTCGCATCCCTCTCATGAGTAGTGTGTTCTGAAATTTTTTCAGGAGTAGCAACAGTGACATCAATCTCCTAGAGCTCCTTTTCTAGGTTCATGAGGGAGAAAGAGCCTGAAGAGATTGGGTTGGAAGCATTATTTGGGATAGACATCTATAAAAGAAAAGAACAAAGTTTAGATTAGATGAAAATACTTAATAAATCACCCAGATGAAATATTAAGTCGAGGATCCAACACAATATTCTACAATTGCGAAGAGGGATGCCGTAATCCAATTGTAAAATATTTGAAGGTAGGTAAATGACGATTTACCAATTTCCACCATGAAAAACGAAATTACTTATTAGGTTTTAATTGGATTTGAAATTCCTAGATGCTTTTGAGATTCATTGAACTTTCAATGGCATGTTTAAATCTCGATTGTGCCCTCTCAAGTTTGTGACTGGGATGCCGAGGATCACAAACAAGGTGTGAATAACCATGCAAATATACTTGGTACTCTTAATGTTACAAATCACCTAACCAATGTGTCGGTTAACCACACACGCTTCATTGATCTATGATTAACATAAAGCTACCCTTTGCCACTCTTTATTAGTCCCAAATTAGTGTGCCAGTTAACCACACACGCTCCACTAACGACTTAATAAAGTGTAAAGTGTAATTTCATGGATTAGCACCTATTCACATTTTTCCTAAAGTAACTAAGATTGGGAATTTAATAATAAGTTTAGTTACTTTATAATTTCATTATACTTTTAACGAGAATTAATGTCCTGTCCTACCCGTTCGGCTAACGACCCTCCACCAGTCAAGGAAGCGGTGGGTGAGAATGGACACCCATTAAACTACCATTTTATAGGCAGTAACCTTATACCCCCCTTATAGACCGGCTTCGTGAATGAGGCCTACTAACGGTAAGACTGACTTTTTCTTATACATATATAAGTATTAACATTTAATATTATAATAGTATAGGGTAGAATTTTAATCTTTTAAAACTCTAGGGTTTTGGAATTAATGTCTTATTAATGTGACTTTACAAATTCCAAAACTTGAGGGCAAGTTTTGAAACTTTTCAAGACCTTTCATATTCATAACCAATGAACCATTATGAGTTTTAATATCCATGAATGTGACTTTTCATATAACTTGAGGACAAGTTACAATAACACAATTCATTAACAATTAGATCAAATTTTGGATCAAACACAACTATCATATAATTTTTTCTATTGATCTAAACAAACTCATAACAAGACAATTCCTATCAAATACTACATATAATTACTTTATTATCTAAACATTTGACAATTGCATTTTAAATGGATGAAGACAATCATTACCAATTCAGAAAATACAATTTTTATGATTACAAAACAGTTTGCGGTAATGACTTTATCCATTTTTGCCAAGAACTCGAATTTTATGCACACAGGAGCACCAACTCGTCGAGTACATGAACTGGACTCGCCGAGTTGATGCCTTACTGAGTGGACTCGGCGAGTCTGTTCATGGGACTCGGCGAGTTCATCTGTCAGAGTGCAGAAAAGTCGATTTTTTTAGCATTGAAAACAAGTGTGCATCAAATATAACAGAAAGCAATCCTAGTCTCTGATACCACTGTTGGGTTTTAAGCACTATAACACTCCTATGGTGCACATGCAACCCTAGATGCTTTGGAACTATGTTTTCTTTAATTATACATGCATTTTCAAATTTCCCAAGCGTATAACTTAACTAGCATACAAAAACATAATAACAACTAGTTAGATATCTTACCTCTTGAGTAGTTCTTGACCTTGGAAGCTTGAGCACCTCAAATGTTGTGCCTCTAATGTGTCACAAACACCAATATGCAAAGGAGGCTTAAGAGAATAAGACTTGTAGCTTCAAAAATCGATTCTATGCTCTTGTGTACATGTGTAGCCGATTTTGTCACCAATGGGAGGCTTTTATATTGTTTCTCAAGGCTAGGGTTTCATCCATGAAACCCTAATGCACCATGACCTTCCATATCCCTTAGGCTCCATGGGTTAAAGCTCCATGGACTATCCATGAACCATTTAGCCCACCATAATGGATCTTTGGCCCCCACTATAAGAATGGATGATTTACATAATCAATCCCCCAGTTTTAATTAGTCACCATTGATCACAAAATTAATTCCAAATTAATTCTTGATCAACACTAAATAAATAATATGATTTCTCAATTAATATATTACACTTATAACATATTAATAAATCATCAATAATCTTATTCTCAAAAGTCCATCCTATCAAATTGCATTGGTGAAGGCAACCCCAAAAGGACCATGCTACAATCAGGCCAAGTACATACCAGATATAGTTATGGGCTTAGACACCAAATTCAACATAAACCTCCATGGATTATCCATGGGTTGTCACATTGGTTTAGCCCAACCTAAAGAATTGTGGATCATTGGCCCACATTATAAGAATCAATGATTTACACAATCAATCCCCATACATTTAATTAGTCTCTTTTGATCACTAAATTAATTCCAAATTAATTCTTGATCAATACTAATTAAATAATATGATTTCATATTAATATATTAGAACTTATAATATATAAATAAATCATAAATAGCCTCTTCTCAAAAGTCCATCCTTCAGATTGTGCTGGTGCCATGCAACCCAAATGGACCATGCTACTTTCGGGTCAAGTACATACCAATTATAGTTATGGACTTAGACACCTTATCCAACAGTCTCCCACTTGGATAAGTCTAATAACTATAGCTACAAGTATGTCCTAAAACATCGACTAGCAATCGTAGCTCTTAAAAGCCTTTGTCGAGCTGTGACACGCCATTTTAGATAAGTGATCATATAATCCTCTGTTCTCAAGATATCAACCAGACAAATACATGGCACAATTTTATACTTATTGTCTAGCAGTTTGTTTCATGATTTTTGATTTGTTTGACATAGAACTTAATCGAACACATCAATTGAGTTCTGACCGGGCCCGACATGTAAGTCAAAACAAAATCATCGAGGGGCCCAAGATATCACTTTTAATCCTCCAAGGACTAAAAGGAACAGATAAACTTCGACTAGTATATGCTTGTACTAACTACTTGTTAAATCATACACAATAGTGTGTTTTATAACATCAAGTTACTAATGCGGTTTCGCACTATCAATGTACAACCAACTCAAAGTCAACAACTCATATATCTTGGTTTGAAGACTTATATGATATTATCGTCTCACGATCACTCGAGATAAATTCCATGAAGTGATGCAAGTGAGCATGGGTTTAATCCAATACTCCGACCTTATGAGCACTCATGAATGTTGTAGCAAACTTTGCTATGTCTAATACACTTCAGACAATCTACAAGCCAAATTCATGACAGTCTTGCCTCAATACCTACTTCCAAAGTATGATCGACTGTGGACAGTTTGAATAATATAATTATTCTGGAAGTCAAAACATGCAAAGTAAAACAATAGCTGGTACAACTCCAAGGTATCCGATGAAGTTCTTCAGCCATATTGCCTCCTTCTTCGCTTGCTTGCTGCTATGTACTCTGATTCGCACGTTGAATCAACTAAAGTCTCCTGCTTGGAACTTTTACAAGTGATTGCTCCTCCATTAAGGGTAAATACCCACCCCGACTGAGAGCATAAATTATCTCTGTCGGTCTGAAAGTTGGCGTCACTATACCCCGTCACTCTCAAGTCATCACTCCCACCGAGGGTTAGGACCCAGTCCTTAGTCATCCGCAGGTACTTGAGAATGTTCTTTACCGCAGTCTAGTGAGCCTTACTAGGATTCCCTTGATATCTGCTGACCATGCTTAAAGCAAAGGCTGATGGGTTTTAAGCATAAGAACAATCCTATGTGCTCATACAAACCCTAATGCTTGGATCTAGGTTTCTCTATTGTACATGCAATGAATCCAAGACTTACAAACCCTAGATCTATCAAATAAGAACTGAAATAAGGATTTAGTAATTACCTTTGATTGTTATATAGCAATAACAATCAATCCTTGCTTTGATTGGCTTCAGAAAGCTTAGTGCCTCAAGTGTTGCACCTCTAATGGAGTCACAAACACCACTAAGCAACTTAGATGAAGAGGGAGGAGAGAGGAGGCACCAAAAACGGCTGGAAACCCTAGAGGAACTCTTGTCCACTTTTTTGGGGCTTAAGGGTCCTTTATATACATGTAGGCTATTAGGGTTTGCAACTAGGAAACCCTAATCTGACTGCTTAAGCCCTAAGCAGTCCAATGGACCATTCCAGAAGGCCCTTGGACGATTTCTTTATGGTCCTCCATATAGAATTCGTCCATTGCCATCTAATGGATCCTAAGCCCAACTTTGTAACTATCTTATAATTACAATATCAGTCCCCTTAATTTAATTAATCTCTTTTAGTCACAAAATTAATTCTTAATTAATTCTTGACTAATATTAGTTAAACAATATGATTTCTCCTTTAATATATTATTCTTATAATATATTAATAAATCATAATTAAACCTTTCTCTCCTTAATTCATCCTACATATTGCTATGGTGAAGGCAACCCAAAAGGACCATGCTCATAATCGGGTCAAGTACATACCAAAATAGTTATGGACTTAGACACTAATCCAACAGTCTCCCACTTGGATAAGTCTAATAACTATTTTGCATAACTTCAGAACCTGGTCAGCAATCGTAGCTTTCAAAAGCCGTTGTCAACTCTGATCTTATCAGATACGCGTGTCCTTTAGATAAGGGATTATATATTCCTCCATTCTACAAGATATCGTATAGACATGAGACATGGATTGAAATCATTCTCTCAGTCTATGTGTCGCTTCCCGATTTCCGATTTATGACGACTGACTAATTGAACAAATCAAATCAGTCCTGGCCCGGCCGAGCACTTTCCTTTGTCATCACTAAATCATCGAGGGGCCCACAGATATCGCTTTTATCCCACCTTGGGTAAAGGGAATGGATAAACTTTGACTCAAATGCTTGCTCGCACCTACCAATCGAATCACACACAACAATAAGTTTTATAACACCAAGTTACTGGTGTGTTTACTTATCATCAATGTGCAACCGACCAGCAAATAACAACTCACACGTCTCGGTTTCAAGAATATACAATGTTATCGTCTCACCAATCACTCGTGATAAAACCATGAAGTGATTCAAGTGAGCGTGGGTTTAATCCAATACTTTAATCTTATCAAAGCACTCATGAACTCTGCAGCAAACTTGTGCTATGTCTAAACACTTTAGACAATGTACAGACAAATTCATGACAGTCTTCCTTCGTACCTACTTCCAACGTATGACCGACTGTGGAGGTTCGAATAACCTAGTTATTCTGGAAGTCAAAAAATGCAAAATGAAACGCAATAATAATATTAATCCTATGTGGTCCCAAAACTTTTGAGCGTAAATAAAAACATTTTTATTAAACACCATATTGATTACTCATTATTCATTGCTTACTGTTTCAAAAAATCAACTTATTACTCGAATTATAACCACAATTGTCCCATGCTCCAAGAATACACACTTTGGTTTCCTATGGTCCATACTTTGTGAAATAGATCAATTGAAAACTTTTCCAATGAAACTCATTTCACAATCCCCAATCCTTATTATTGGTATAAGAATACCAAATTCTTGCCACTTTTAGAATATGTCAGATTCTAACATTTTATGCAATGATTCTTTCGTAATGTCATAGCACAAAAGTCACCAAGACCCGGCTAATGAAATTACAAGGTATTCTATCGGAAATTGTTACAAGACAATTCCATAGACGTGAAGTCTCACATTCAAAGTACATTCCTTTGAACATCCTTCTCGCATAAAAGTTTCTAATCTAGACATATTTCTTAATATCCAACTCCCATTAATGGAAACATTTCCATATTTTCCATATGACAACTCATTCTTAATAGAATCTTATCTATTCATAATAATGTCAATATAGTCCATCCAGTACTATACTTCCAACTACTCACAAGCGACAAATCCTCAGTGAACCTCGGATCGTCCTTTGATAGTTGTTTAATTATTTTAGTCAAAACCGACTCTAGTCCTTTTTCCCTCTTAATGCCCTAGGCATTTGGAAAATTTTAGAGTGGTCAAATATTACAGCATATGCAATCGATCCTATACCCGAAGCGTATTGGACACGATGCATAATGTCTCACATAAAGACGTGATACTTTATCAGCCTTCTGCCATAATATTTTATGTGTCCTGTTCCCACAATTCGAACTATGAAGAGGGATGCCGTAATCATAATCGAATTTTGAGAATGCACTATGTATCCTTGACTATATTTATTAACGTTTCTCGATCTAAGCTTTAGAATTTTGAAACGAAGTATAATATTCTCTCCCTTAATTATAGCAAAACAACTTTTCAACCCTTGCAACTTTGCAAAGTGAATCTTTGTTTTCTATAATTAATATTGCTAACTTGCAATACTTACCATAATAATCATGCTCCCACTAACATGATGATTATTTTCTTACCAACATAACACTTATGCTCCCACTAGCTTTGACATGTATTCAGAAAACAATTGAACTTCTAGAAAACAATGCTTATTGAATTCCTTAAGTTCATATTTCTAATACCTAATGCTTTGATAGGCCTTTATCTAAGATTTTTAAGCTCATACACCTTTGCCTTAGATAGCTCACATGTGTGTCTAAATAATTCAGAATTTATGTTACTAAGTCCCAAATGTTCAGATCAATTGCCAAATCCCACAATTCGAACTATGAAAAGGGATGCCGTAATCATAATCGAATTTGAGAATACAATTTTTACAATTGCTATCTTCTTAAAATCTCTCTTAGTGAAAGCATTTCCTCATAATCATTTTCATGAAGGAGGAAAACCTTATGACACTTAGATTTTATGATGTATGTGTTCCTATCCATGTGAATTTGTCAAAACAAAAGTTTGCGGCAAATCCAAAACCATGTGGACTGAACTTGTTCAATATTGATTTCTTGCCTCATGGTAACATGAATGCCCACCATGTCTTCCAAGCAACTCACCCTTTCATATCAATGTACTTTCCATTGATCAAGGTGCTTTGTCTTTATGCATTCAAATGAGAACTCATAGAACTCACACGCATAATTAAGTCAATTGGAATGGCACAGAAAAAGAGTATGTCATCCACGATAAGCTTTAAACCTCAAGTCGTGTGCTAGTGATGATCAACTAGGTTTACTCTTGATTTGTTCTTGAAACTTTTCAAGACCATTAAGACTCCCACTGACTCCTTGACATATAAGATTCTCTTGTCAAGAAACATTTATTCACAAACAAATATTCAAGAGTTAGTGTAGCCTTTTTGTCAAGTTTAACACTTCACACAATTGGTCCTGGTTGGTCTTTGTCTTATCCAAGACATCACAACTTACCAATTTCAAATGTGCAAGAATAAGAAAACTTTTCCAAATTCCACATTTGTCGAGTGTTATAAACCTACTTAAGACTTGTCACTCATGTCAGAATCTTGACTCTAAGACTTGATATTGGAACGAAGTATGATTGACTTCTTGATTTAACCATTTCTACAATTCTCGATTCCTCTTCTTAGACATGCAATTGCACTAAGACTCACTTAGAGGATCAATTGAGATATGGTTCTTAATCATTAAGACTTATCATAAAACACAATAAAAGGTACTCTCCCTTCTTCTTAGAATAGAGAAACTTTTATCTTTCTGCCTACTTGATTCTTCTTATTCGTTCTGCTATTGATTGAAACTCTTTTAATCAACTCAGAATTATACTTAATCTTATAAGTATAACCATATTTACTAAACTTTAGTAAATCATGACGAATATCTTTATCACTCTTGTGGTGGACTTGATCAACGCACAACCTAGTGTACTCGATCTCCTAGTCCTTCTCTTGACACTTTGTCAAAGAATTAGTCTAATTTCCAAATATGAAGTTTCTCATTCATCACGCAACCAAGTTCCATGATTCCAAGTTTCTGTCCAACTGAAACTTGGGCGATGAGAATCTTCCCTTATTTGGCAAATTCTCGACATTTCCACAAATAACATAATTAAGAATCAAATCCATTATAGAAACAATTAAACATCAATTTTTCATACACACCATTGTAAGGATAAATAAATAAGACAAAATCAAAATTTATTTTATTGCGGAAAAACTTGTCCTTACAATGTAATTCAACTGAAAAACTATGCTATTACATATTTCTTATCAATCTATCCTAACTCTAGAGTAGCAGCTCAAAAATCTGATCCTCGAGTCCATGCGATCGAAATCCATTTCTTCATGATCAGATTCAACACGCTTCTGCCTTAAGCTTCCTCTCTTTTCTTCGATCCTGCAAAACATCAAAATGTAATCTTATCACATCATGTATTAAGAATCAAAGAATAGGAACTTATAGAGTTATTTCATAGATTTTACCTGAAGTAGAGCCATACGTCTTGACTCTCCCATCTCTTAGATCTCTCAGGTAAACAGGGCAGCTTCGTCTCCAATGCCCCTTCTCTTGGCAGTAGAAGCAGATGGACTCTTTTGGAATGGCACAAGGAACTATCTCAGAATTTACCTTTTCTGGATTTCCAATGTCACCATTTTCAGTGTCCATTGAAGTTTGGGAGTTTGATTTGCCAGACAAATTTGCTTGATCAGCACGCCAAATCATTTCTGATTCAGCAGCTATAAGCAAATAGGTCAAATCAATGAGGGTCACGTCATGGTCCATCATATAGTACTCTCTAACGAACTCACTATATGATTCAGGAAGTGACTGAAGAACCCAGTCAACAGCCAACATTTCTGAGATATCGACACCCATCATCCTTAACCTACAAATATGTGACTTCATCTCTAAGATGTGTGCACACACAGGTTTCCCATCTTCGTGTTTACTTGCCAAAAGGGCTTGAGTGAGCTTGAACTTTTCAAGCCTATGAACTTGTGGGTCAGGGAGAATAATTGGAGGAGGTGGAGGAAGTGAAGCATGACTCTCATTTCCTTGATCGTATTGTGGAACGTCATTTTCATGTGGAAAGCTTGTTCCAAGGGACTTGGGAAGAACATTGTAAGATTTAGACATCTTCAAAACGGGAGAAAAATCAAGTTAGTTGATAAGAATCCTTGATGTAACACCCAAATGAAACATCAAGGCTAGGATCCAACACAATACTCTACAACCTAGAAGAGGGATGTCGTAATCTAGTTGCAGAATATTTGAAGGTAGGTAAATGACGATTTACCAATTTCCACCATGAAAAAACGAAAAAACTTTTAAGTTTTAAATGAATTGAAACTCCTAGATCTTTTGAGATTCATTGAACTTTTCAATGGCATGTTTAATCTCGATTATGCCCTTCTATTTGTGACTGGGATGCCGAGGATCACAAACAAGGTGTGAATAACCATACGAATCACATGGTGCACCCAATTGCTACTATCACCTAATCAATGTGCCGGTTAGCCACACACGCTACATTGATCTATGATAAACATCGAGCCACCCTTCGCCACCAATGTCAATCCCAAATTAGTGGGCCGGTTAGCCACACACGCTCCACTAACGTTTGACAAGGGTACGAAGTGTAATTCCATGGATTAGCATACAAATTCACATTTTGCCCTAAAGTAACTAAGATTGGGAATTTGTAAAAGCATTTAGTTACTTTGTACTTCATTATACTTATAATGGAAGGTTTCGTCCAATCCTAACCGTTCGGCTAACGACCCTCCACTAGTCAAGAGTGCGGTGGGTAAGAGTGGATACCCATTCAATCGCCATTTTATAGGCAATTTCCTTAAACACCCCTTATAGACCAGCTTCGTGAATGAGGCCTACTAACGGTAAGACTGACTCTTTACTCATATATATAATATTAGACTTTTAATGTTACATATATATAGTATAGGGTGTATTTTACACTTTTAAAATACTAGGTGGTTTTATTAACTTTCTCTTTTAATTAAACTTGTAATTAACTTAACAAAACCATGAGGGTGTAATTTGAACTTTTCAAAATACTAGAGTTTTAGAATTTAAATATTACATAATTAAACTATTAATCAGAATTTTAAATTCCAAAACTTGAGGGCAAGTTTTGAAACATTTCAAAACATTAGGTTTTAGAATTTAAATATTTCAACATTAAATTTTTAATCAAAATTTTAAATTCCAAAACTTGAGGGCAAGTTTTGAAACTTTTCAAAACATTAGGGTTTAACTATTTAAATTTCAAAAACAAAACTTTTAAGTTCAAATTTAAACTATAAAACCTAAAGGGAGTAATTTGAAACTATTCAAACTTACTAGGGATCAAATAACAAATAATATAAATCAAACAATTAATTTAGTGATTATCTATATTTGACCTAATCCAATTTTAGTCACAAGATAATTATCAAATAATTTGAATAATCTATATTTATCATATAAAGAAACTATTATTCAAAAGATTTGAAATTATCTTTTGTTTTGGTAAGGGTAATCATTTACATACAATAAAATTCGGATTTTATTATCAAAAAACGATTTTGGCATCAATCCTACAGCAAAACAGCAAGTAAATCCCGAAATATCCTCTGTCAGACTCCCGGACTCGCCGAGTCAGTCCTGAACTCGCCGAGTAGGGCCAACTCGCCGAGTCCAGATACTGACTCGCCGAGTTGAGTCGGGCAGAGGCAAAAAAATTGATTTTCAGCAGAAAAACGACAATTGCATCACGTACAACAGAAACCAATCAAGGCTCTGATACCACTGATGGGTTTTAAGCATAAGAACAATCCTATGTGCTCATACAAACCCTAATGCTTGGATCTAGGTTTCTCTATTGTACATGCAATGAATCCAAGACTTACAAACCCTAGATCTATCAAATAAGAACTGAAATAAGGGTTTAGTAATTACCTTTGATTGTTATATAGCAATAACAATCAATCCTTGCTTTGATTGGCTTCAGAAAGCTTAGTGCCTCAAGTGTTGCACCTCTAATGGAGTCACAAACACCACTAAGCAACTTGGATGAAAAGGGAGGAGAGAGGAGGCACCAAAAACGGCTGGAAACCCTAGAGGAACTCTTAGCCACGTTTTTGGGGCATAGGGGTCCTATATATACATGTAGGCTATTAGGGTTTGCGACTAGGAAACCCTAATCTGACTGCTTAAGCCCTAAGCAGTCCAATGGACCATTCCAGAAGGCCCTTGGATGATTTCTTTATGGTCCTCCATATAGAATTTGTCCATTGCCATCTAATGGATCCTAAGCCCAACTTTGTAACTATCTTATAATTACAATATCAGTCCCCTTAATTTAATTAATCTCTTTTAGTCACAAAATTAATTCTTAATTAATTCTTGACTAATATTAATTAAACAATATGATTTCTCCTTTAATATATTATTCTTATAATATATTAATAAATCATAATTAAACCTTTCTCTCCTTAATTCATCCTACATATTGCTATGGTGAAGGCAACCCAAAAGGACCATGCTGATAATCGGGTCAAGTACATACCAAAATAGTTATGGACTTAGACACTAATCCAACAGAGGCCACATCAAGGCGAGTACAATTCATAGCATACCTGATCGAACCAACTGCGGAAGCATATGGTATAAGACTCATTTATGCTATCTCAGCCTCTATACTCGGACTCTGAGTTTTACTCAGTTTGGCATTGCTCTGGATCGGTAAGTCACCTTTCTTGGAATCCATCATATTGAATCTTTTCAACACCTGACTCATCCTCGCTTCTCGAAAATCCAAACTCTTTGACTTTCTCATCGAAACAAAGATTCCATCTGCGAGATGCTTGTTTCAATTCATAAATGGATTTCTCAAGCTTACATACTCTATTAGGGTACTTTTCATTGAAAAAACCCTCTGGCTGACTCGTGTAAACATCCTCAGCCAACTTTCCATTGTGGAAAGCAGTTTTGACATCCATTTGCCATATTTCATAGTCATGAAATGCAGCTATGGCTAGCATAACCCTAATAGACTTAATCTTCGCTACCGATGAGAAGGTCTCATCATAATCAACTCCCGAAGTTTGAGTAAAGCCCTTCGCAACCAGTCGTGCCTTATATGTGTGTACTTTCCCATCCATGTCGGTCTTCTTCTTGAAGATCCATTTTCACCCGACTGTCTTACGACCCGGTACATTGTTAACCAAGTTCCAAACTTGATTGTCACACATGAACTGAATCTCGCTGTCCATAGCCTCTTTCCATTTAGCAGACTCGGGGCCTGCCAGGGCTTCCTTGTAGTTGTTAGGTTCATCCAAATTTACCAGTGTGCTATCACTGATAAATGTATCACCTTTTATAGTAATATGGAAACCATAAAACTCAGGTGTATTTCTAACTCTACTGGAATGCCTCAGAGGTAAGGACTCATCAATTGGATCAACTTCCTCCTCAGGTTAACTGCTAGTGTTTGAGGTTCCTTCACCGCTTGACTCTTGAAGGTCTTCATGGTCAATTTGCCTCCCACTGTCTCCTTGGCCTATGAGCTCTCTCTCGCGAAAGACTCCTCTCCTCGCAATGAAGACAACATTGTCACTCAGTCTGTAGAAGAGATATCCAAAGGATTTCTGTGGGTAGCCGATGAAAATACACCGCTCACTACGAGGTTCGAGTTTGTCGTGGGTGTCACGCCTCACGAAAGCCTAGCAACCCCAAACCTTGATGTGTGCTAATGAGGGAACCTTCCCTGTCCACATCTTGTGAGGTGTTTTGGCAACCTTCTTAGTTGGGACCAGATTAAGGATATGGGCGGCAGTCTCTAAGGCATACCCCCAGAATGATATAGGTAACAAAGCTCGACTCATCATGAAACAAACCATGTCCAACAAGGTTCGATTGCGCCTCTCAGCCACACCATTAAGCTTTGGTGTCCTAGGTGGCGTCAATTGTGAAACAATCCCACATTCCTTAAGATAGTCCAGGAACTCGATACTAAGATACTCACCACCCCGATCGGATCGGAGCATCTTTACCTGCCCAGCTGATTCTCCACTTCTTGCTTAAACTCTTTGAATCTTTCAAAGGTTTCTAACTTATGCTTGATTAAGTAGACATAGCCATATCTACTGTAGTCATCAGTAAAAGTCACATAGAAGCGGTTAGCATCCCTTGTGGCGGTTCTGAAGGGCCCACACACATCGGTGTGTATGAGATCCAACAAACCTTCACCCCTTTCACAAGTACCAGTGAAGGGTGACTTGGTCATCTTTCCAAGTAAGCAAGATTCGCAAGTGTCATCCATCCTTAAGCCGAATGACTCCAAAACTCCAGCCTTTTGGAGTTGGCCTATGCGCTTCTTGCTGACATGTCCAAGACGACAATTCCACAAGCATGCCTTATCCAATTCATTGGAAGAATCAATGTGCAACACATTATTTCCTAAGTTGTCTACAACCATCACAGTTTCATATACACCATTACAAGGTAATGCTTTAAAATAAAAAAAACACCATTATAATAAGCATTAATAGCACCAATTTCATTATCAAATGAAAAACTGAAACCTTGTTTGTACAAACCATGAAAGGAAATAACATTTCTCGCCATTTCAGACGAGTAGCAACAATTATTCAAATCTAATTCTAACCCACTACTAAGCAATAAAGAATAAACTCCAATCTTGGTGACAGACTGACAGGTGAAACCTTCCTATTCCCCATGATCAAGTTTATCTTCCCGTGCTCCACATCCTTACTTCTTTTTAGTCCCTGCAAATCAGAACAAATGTGAATTCCAAAACCTGTATCAAGGACCCAAGAACAAGAATGTGATGAGTTATTAGATAGAATAGTATAAATACCTGCATGGGTGGCCTTAACCTTCCAGTCTTTGACATCATGCAAGTATTTGGGGCAGCTTCGCTTCCAGTGCCCTTTATCATGACAATAGAAACACTCTGCTTCCTTAGGAATGGAAGAGGGAGCAGCAGAACCAGCCTTGGTCCCACTTGAAAAGGATCCATCAAGATAATTTCCCTTGCTGCTCTTAGAGGGAGCCTTCCTCTTCTTCCCCTTCCCTTGTCCAATTGCCAGAACAGGGGTGGTGGTAGGAGTAGTAACAACTGATTTACCTTTGAGACTGCTTTCAGCAGTCCTCAAAAGCCCTTGAAGTTTGCTAAGTATGACCTCGTCCTTGTTCATATGATAGGTCATGCGGAACCGATCATAACATGGAGGTAAGGAGTGTAGAATGATATCTATAGCCAGCTCCTCATCGAAGTTCACATTCAATTTTAGCAAACGGTCCATAAATCTTTGCATTTTCTACAAGTGGGTCGTGATGGGTTCACCATCCTTCATCTTAGTTGTTATCATGGAAGAGATGATTTCATACCTCTCTTCACGAGCACTCTGATGGTATCTTTCCATCAGGTCCTGGTGCATCTCAAAAGGGTAGAAGTCCTCATAGGACTTTTGGAGTTCAGCTGTCATGGTAGCCAACATGATACAAGACACCTTGGTGGCATCCTTCTCACGAGTCCTAAACTCAACGATCTCCTTAGGAGTAGCAGAAGACTCATCGATTTCCTTAAGCTCCTTGTCAAGGACATATTCCTTGTCCTCAAAGCGAGTGACCATCCTGATGTTCCTAATCTAGTCATTGAAATTAGTGCCATCAAAGATGACTCTCCCACACAAGTTCATGAGAGAGACAGAGCTAGCAGGGTTTGAGCCAGAAGCAGTGTTGGGAGACATCTAAAAAGAAAGAAAGACAAAGTTTAGATTAGATAAAAGTCCTTAATATAACACCCAAATGAAATATTAAAGCTAGGACCCAACACAATATTTTACAATTTGGAAGAGGGATGCCGTAATCCAACTTGCAAAATATTTGAAGGTAGGTAAATGACGATTTACCAATTTCCACCATGAAAAACGAAATTGATTATTAAGTTTTAATTGGATTGAAATTCCTAGATTCCTTTGAAATTCATTGAACTTTTCAATGACATGTTTAAATCTCGATTATGCCCTTCAAGTTTGTGACTGGGATACCGAGGATCACAAAGAAGGTGTGAATAACCATGCAAATTAACTTGGTACACTTGATGTCATTTATTACCAAATCGATGTGTCGGTTAACCGCACACGCACCACCGATCTATGATAAACACCAAGCTACCCTTTGCCACCCTTACTAGTCCATGTTAGTGTGTCGGTTAACCACACACGCTCCACTAACGACTTGGCAAGGTGCAAAGTGCAACTTCATGGATTAGCATCAAATTCACATTTTCCTAAAGTAACTAAGATTGGTAATTTAATAAAAGTTTAGTTACTTTATAATTATTATTATACTTTTAACAAGAATTAGTGTCCTATCCTACCCGTTCGGCTAACGACCCTCCACCAGTCAAGGAAGCAGTGGGTGAGAGTCGACACCCATTAAACTGCCATTTTATAGGCAGTAACCTTATACCCCCTTATAGACCGGCTTCGTGAATGAGGCCTACTAACGGTAAGACTGACTTGTCTTATACATATATATAATTATTAAACTTATAATATTATAATAGTATAAGGGTTGGATTTTAAACTTTTAAAATTCTAGGGTTTGGAATTAAAGTATTCATAAGTGTGACTTTACAAATTCCAAAACTTGAGGACAAGTTTTGACACTATTCAAAACTTTTCATTTTCTTAACTTATGAGTTTAATGACTTTTAAAGAAAAGACTTTTGGTTTTCCATAACTTGAGGACAAGTTATGGAGTCCATTAAAACCATTAAGATCATTAATTAATTAACACAATAATCAAAAATTCATACATGATCTAGTTAAATTCATAAGCACAAGATAATTCATATCATCAATCTTCAAGAAATTAGACTAATCATATAAACTAATACAAATATTGAAATTATGACAATTATCTTTTAATTGGACAAGCATGATCATTAACTTATGAAAAACAGATTTCATGGTTCAAAAAACAGTTTGGGGTAATGATCCTAATCCAATTTCTGGCCAAAACTCAAAAATATGCACACTGAACCACCAACTCGGCGAGTACATGAACTGGACTCGTCGAGTTGGTCCATTTCTGAGTGGACTCGTCGAGTCACCCAGTGGACTCGGCGAGTTCACCTAACAGAATGCAGAAATTCGATTTTTCCAACTTTGAAAACCAATAAAACATCAAGTATAATAGAAAACAATCCTAGGCTCTGATACCACTGATGGGTTTTGAGCATCCTAACAACATTAAGGTGCACATACAACCCTAAATGTTTTGGATCTATGTTTTCTCTAATTATACATGCAATTTGATTTTCCAAAGCATTACCCTAACTAGCATGCAAAACATGGGTACTTGTATAACAAAACTAGTTAGATGACATACCTTTTCTTGTAGCTTGATTCCTTGGACCTTTAAGAGCCTAGCACCCCAAATGTGATGCCTCAAATGCTTCACACAACACCACCAACAATGGAGGACTTGAGAGAGAATGTCTTGCACCAAATTCAGCTATAGCTCTTCCAAAGACTACTTAGGTCCGATTTTTGGAGCTTAGGGTCTTCTTATATAGTGTTGAAAAACTAGGGTTACACCATGTAAACCCTAATGTGCATGACCCTCCATATTCCTTAGACTCCATGGGTTTAAACCTCCATGGATTATCCATGGGTTGTCACATTGGTTTAGCCCAACCTAAAGAATTATGGATCATTGGCCCACATTATAAGAATCAATGATTTACACAATCAATCCCCATATATTTAATTAGTCTCTTTTGATCACTATATTAATTCCAAATTAATTCTTGATCAATACTAATTAAATAATATGATTTCATATTAATATATTAGAACTTATAATATATTAATAAATCATAAATAGCCTCTTCTCAAAAGTCTATTCTTCATATTGTTCCGGTGTCATGCAACCCAAATGGACCATGCTACTCTCGGGTCAAGTACATACCAATTATAGTTATGGACTTAGACACCTTATCCAACAGTCTCCCACTTGGATAAGTCTAATAACTATAGCTGCAAGTATGTCCTAAAACAGCGACTAGCAATCATACCTCTTAAAAGCCTCTGTCGAACTGTGACGCGCCATTTTAGATAAGTGATCATATAATCCTCTGTTCTCAAGATATCAACCGGACAAATACATGGAACAATGTCATACTTATTGTCCAGCAGTTTGTTTTCCGATCTCTGATTTGTTTGACATAGAACTTAATCGAACACATCAATTGAGTTCTGACCGGGCCCGACACATAAGTCAAAACAAAATCATCAAGGGGCCCAAGATATCACTTTTAATCCTCCAAGGACTAAAAGGAACAGATAAACTTCGACAGTATATGCTTGTACTAACTACTTGTTAAATCATACAAAATAGTGCGTTTTATAACATCAAGTTACTAATGCGGTTTCGCACTATCAATGTACAAACAACTCATAGTCAACAATTCATATATCTTGGTTTGAAGACTTATATGATATTATCATCTCACGATCACTCGAGATAAATTCCATGAAGTGATGCAAGTGAGCGTGGGTTTAATCCAATACTCAGACCTTATGAGCACTCATGAATGTTGTAGCAAACTTTGCTATGTCTAATACACTTCAGACAATCTACAAGCCAAATTCATGACAGTCTTGCCTCAATACCTACTTCCAAAGTATGATCGACTGTGGACAGTTTGAATAATATAATTATTCTGGAAGTCAAAACATGCAAAGTGAAACAATAGTAAATGATTGACACAAGATAGTAACATTGCTTATATATAAAAAACACCTTTTATTTAATCATCAAATGTAAATTACATTTCAACTATTACAAGTTTCAAAAACTATCTAATCATTAAAACTAATATCGTCCTTAAGCCCGATGCGCCTCGCATGATGTAAGTGCTTAACCCTACTTAGTCCCTTCGTGAGGGGATCTGTTGGGTTCTCCTCTGACGATACCCTCTTTGCTATGAGGAGTCCTTCTTCTATCCAATGTCTTATGAAGTGATATTTTCTGTCGATGTGTCTGGATCTGCCATGATCCCTTGGTTCCTTGGCTAAGGCAACTGCACTCTCGCTGTCATAGAAAATCTCCATAGGCTCCTTTATAGTTGTTACAACTCCAAGGTCTCCGATGAAGTTCTTCAGCCATATTTCCTCCTTCTCCACCTCGCTTGCTGCGATGTACTCTGGTTCGCACGTTGAATCAACTACAGTCTCCTGCTTGGAACTTTTCCAAGTGATTGCTCCTCCATTAAGGGTAAATACCCAGCCCGACTGAGAGCAGAAATTATCTCTGTCGGTCTGAAAGCTAGCGTCACTATACCCCATCACTCTCAAGTCATCACTCCCACCGAGGGTAAGGACCCAGTCCTTAGTCCTCCGCAGGTACTTGAGAATGTTCCTTACCGCAGTCCAGTGAGCCTTACCAGAATTCCCTTGATATCTACTGACCATGCTCAAAGCAAAGGCCACATCAGGGCGAGTACAAGTCATAGCATACCTGATCGAACCAACTGCGGAAGCATATGGTATAAGACTCATTTCTGCTATCTCAGCCTCTGTACTCGGACTCTGAGTTTTACTCAGTTTGGCATTTTAGCCTGACCCCCAACCGCCTGAACCTGCTCCGGCTTCCGCTTGGTACGGAAGTCCAACTCCATATCCCGCTCAAGGGCCTTCTCCACCATGTCGTTCAGGGTTTTTCACCCTGTGAAGATCACAAACTCCCATATATCATCCCTCAACATGGAATGGTACCTCGTCCTCCTCATGTCCTCATCGGTAGCATACTGTGGGATCAAAAATGCTCGTTCCCGAAACTTGGTGGTAATCTCCGCCACAGTCTCGGTGGTCTGCTGGAGCTCCTGGAACTCCCTCACCAACCGTTGCACCTCAATAACTGGTGCAAACTCCAAATCAAATCTCCGAACAAACTCAGCCCATGTCATCTCAGCCACACCGGCTACTCCCACCTGACTAGTCACCTCTCCCCACCAGTCTCGGGATCTGTCTCTCAGCATACATGAAGCAAAACGCACCTTTTCCGCATCAAGGCAAGAACTCATGCGTTGGGCGTTCTCTATATCTACCACCCAGCATCGGCTAACAATGGGGTCCCTGACCTCGAAAAACTTCGGCTCCCCACACGCCTTGAACTCCCAGAATGAGGGAGTTCGGGCCCCGACCTGGCCCGCAGCAATCTCGGCTCTGAATGCCCTGAGCCTCTCCTCCATGATCTCCATCATAGCCTCCTTGACCGTCCCAAAGATAACCGGGGTAGCATCAAGGATGCCCCTTGTAACCTCGGCTGCAATGAGCTCACGCAACCTCTCGTCGATGGACTCGGTACCATCGCCCGACCCAGATCCAGATCCCGATCCTGATCCCCCAACTCCATGTCTTATCACCACCATATTGAATTGCAATGTCAAAAATCATAATGATCAGGATATCCTTATAGGGGATCTTCCCACATCAGTCCTCCTTAGAGCTTCCAGATCTAACATCAGTTCGGGTACAGGTCATGTGCTTTCAGTAGTACAGGCCCAATACTACCTTCCACACCTACATGTACCTTCCCCAAGGCTATACATGGTAACTCTAATTCGTCCCAAAACAAACCATATCTCATAGGCTCCCGCATAGCTCAAATCCTAGGCTATCCTAAGATTTTCTCTACCCACATCAAACCAATCATAACAGGTTGCCTTTATGCATGCAAATTATACATAGAAAAGGATCAAATAGACTTTCGAATAAGAGATTCTAACCTAGGACCACAACCAGACGAGGAGCAGGAAATAAGGCCAAATCAGTCATTCTAAGGCTATAAGCTCCTAACCGTATACAATTTTAAAAGCATACACATAGCAACATCCATACGATTATCATAGCTCAAATATCAGTATAACATAGCTAACATATTGGGGAACTACGTACTTGGCTCGGCGATCACGCGCATTGCACTCTCCTATTTTCCATTTCTTTAAAAGTTTTAACTTTTATTTTATTTTTGAAAACAATTTTACCATTTCCTTAGTTTGAGTCCCGACACACCTGAAGGTGTGCCTGAATCCCTCAAACCAAGGCTCTGATACCAACTTGTAACGACCTAATTTTCAAAAGAAAATTTTCATTTTTGATTAACCAAAATACTTTCCACAAACCACGAAATCCCAAATACAATTGTTTTCAAAATCCATATCAAATACAATTTTATTTCAAATCATCAGAGTGTCCCATAAAAACGTTTGAGAGAGAGTGCACGCTGCGCCATCAAGCCTTGCCCTTGCCCTTGGGCTCAGATGTACCTGAAACAAATCCACAAACTGTAAGCTAATGCTTAGTGAGTCCCCCAGAGCATACCCCACACACAATCCACACAACACATATCATATTAGCTATAAAGCTACATATATCACATAAGTCATGCATATAAACATATAGGGATGTCGTGGAAACCTTCTAATGTCTTACACCAAGTGCCACGGGAAACCCCCACGTGGTCTTTACTAGCCGCCACTGGAACCCCCACGTGGTCTTGGCTAATTGCCGCGGGAACCTCCACACGGTCTACACTAATCATGGAAATATCATAGGAGCTAAACAAAGTAAACATACTAGGAAGCCGTGGAAACCCTCCAAGGACTTATACTAAATGCCATAGGAACCTCCTCATGGTCTTAATATACCGCCACGGGAACCCCCCGAGGACTTCCATACAAATGTCCTAGCGACATATCACATAACCAACTATCAATCCATATAACATTAAATGGGCCGGCCTTTGTGCCTTAGACCTATTGGTATGGTGAGGAGACTCACCTCTGTCTGCTGAATCCGAAAGCTGCTCTCCTAACAGTCCGTAACCACCTGTGCTAAACAATAATAACATTACCCAAGGTTAGGACTTAACACAATCCAATTGAAGAACCCAAGCCCCAAGTCCTTTCATAATGGCCCAAAAAGTCTTCCTTTGCTAATGGGCCCAAAGTCCATGTCCAAAATCATTAATGGGCCTCATGGCCCAATAAAGCCCAACCATAGTATCCATGGCCCAAAACAGATAAGCTGGCCCACTAACTCTAAAACGTGACCAGACCCAATGACTAATTAAGGCCCAAAAGCTTACAAGCCCAAAACAAGTCTGAGCCATCTGATGTGCGTACTCCTTGCGTACCACCCTGGTACGCGCAGCATACTGAGTCCCTGAGCCGTACGCGCTGCGTACTCTAAGTTATGCCCAACGTACAAACAGATTAAGCACAATTTCCATTAAGTGCTTAATACTCGATGCTCTAACGTCCAAACCTTAGATCTGATCTCATTAAGACGTCCTAAGGCATAAAGTTGGCAACTTTATGCCTTTGCATGTCCCCTATGCTCCCAAAAACCCATTAAGACCTTTCCAAGAGTCTTAATCCATGCATGAGGTCAAAACACCCATCAAGACTCCATTTTTATGCTATGAATGGACCAAAGGACTTCAGATCTATCTTCCCTAAGCTTTGGAGTTGCTCAAACTCTGAAGAGGTGGTCCAAAACCAACTAAAGGGACACAATAGAAAACCCTAGCTATATATAATGAATAAGATGACAAGATCAAAGCTTTATAGCTCCAGAAGTTCTTCAAGGTGAACTATGCAGATTCTTGAAGCCCAATTCCACTCCAAGCTTGCTTAGCAACTCCTTCTTCTTGAATGGTCACTAAAATGGCCACAAATACACTCCTTATCTCAAAAACACTCTCACAAGGTGTCTCTGGTGTAGAAGGGCGAAATAAGACTAGGGAGGATGACTAGGGTTTAGTCCAAGAGGCTTAAGGGTGTTTAAATAGGTGTCAAGTCCGAGAATTAGGGTTTTGGCCCTCTGTTACGTACGCCCCGTGTACATATGCTTATGCCCTGCGTACGCGGCCACCTTCCACGATCATGCATCCTTAGTACGCTAAGCGTACTCCTGGAGTACGCCCCGCGTACTAAGGGACCTTTTGATGTGTTTTATACAAACAAACAATCTTATGTGTGCATGCAACCCTAATTTGAGGATCTATGTTTTCACTATTAAACATACAAGCATTGAACACAAAAACTAGAAACCCTAGGAGGCACATGTAATTTTCGAAATTAACATATAATTAGGGTTAGGATACATACCTTTATTGTTATATTGTAATAACAATCAAATCCTTGAAGATCTTGAACTTTGGTAGCAAGCGCCACAAGTGTCGCGCCTCTAGTGGCTCACAAACAAACCTAGCAACCAAGGATTACTATGGAGAGAGAAGGGAAGTGGAAAATTCGGCCCTAGCCTCTCTTAGAGTGCCCTTATAAGAAATCCAACCCTATAAGGGTTTATATAGGTGATAAGGAAGGTTTAGGATAAGGCAGGTGTATCTTAGATAACCCTAATCCCTTAACTTCCTCCCTAAGGCTTCCAAGGCACCCTTAGAGCCCAAGGAAACCCTAGGACACTCTAGATTTCGTTCCATCCCTCTTAGGGAGGTTCTAGAATGCTCAATGCTCAACTTTTGAACATTGTCACCTTTAGTCCCTGTAGTTTCAATTAATTCCTTTAATCCCAAAATTAATTCCTAATTAATTTCTGATTAAATATTAATTAAACAATATAATTTCTAATTAATATATTATATCCATAATACATTAATAAATTAACTTATTAACCAAGTAATAAATTAATAAATCATTCTTCTCTCTCCAACAATAATCCTATTCAATTGCCAGGTTTGAAGGCAACCCAAAAGGACATTGCTACTATCAATTCAAGTACATACCAATTATAGTTATGGGCTTAGACACCTAATCCAACAGTCTCCCACTTGGATAAGTCTAATAACTATAATTGTAAGTATAACTTCAAAATTGACTAGCAAATTTTAGCTACCAAAAGCCGATGTCGAACTCTGATCTTATCAGTGACGTGTCCTTAAGATAAGGGATCATATATTCCTCCATTCTAGATATCGTATAGACTAAGACATGGATTTTAATCATTCTCTCTGTCCATGTGTTGTTTCCCGATTTCCGATTTATGACGACTGACAACAGACTATAATTGAACACATCAACGTAGTCCCGACTTGGCCAAGCGCTTAGGGTGTCATCACTAAATCATCGAGGGGCCCACAAATATCGCTTTTATCCACTCTGGGTAAAAGGAATGGATAAACTTCGACTCCAATGCTCGCTTGTATCTACTCATCAAATCACACAACAATATGTTTTATAACACCAAGTTACTGGTGCGTTTACATATTATCAATGTACAACCGACTTGCAGAATACAACTCACACGTCTCGGTTTCAAGAATATAAGATATTATCGTCTCACCAATCACTCGTGATAAAATCCATGAAGCGATCCAAGTGAGTGTGGGTTTAATCCAATACTCTAATCTTATAGCAACACTCATGAACTCTGCAGCAAACTTGTGCTATGTCTAAACACTTTAGACAATCTACAGACGGATTCATGACAGTCTTCATTCATACCTACTTCCAAAGTATGAGCGACTGTGGAGGATTTGAATAATCTTATTATTCGGGAAGTCAAAACATGCAAAGTGAAACACAAGAATAACACTAATCCTATATGGCCCCAAACCTTTGAGTATAAGTAAAACATTTTTTTATTTAATCACCATATTGATTACTCATTATTTGTTGTTTCGGGTAATCAACTTCTTACTTTAATTATAACAACAGTTGTCCCATGCACCAAGCATGCACACTATGTTTACCTATGGTCCTTACTTCGTGAAATTGATCAAATGAACACATTTCCAATGATGCTCATTTCACAATTCCTAATCCTAATCATTAGTGTAAGAATAAAAAATTCTTGCCACTACTAGAATATGTTAGATCCTAATTTGAGGATCTATGTTTTCACTATTAGACATACAAGCATTGAACACAAAAACTAAAAACCCTAGGAGGCACATGTAATTTTCGAAATTAACATATAATTAGGGTTAGGATACATACCTTTATTGTTATATTGTAATAACAATCAAATCCTTGAAGATCTTGAACTTTGGTAGCAAGCGCCACAAGTGTCGCGCCTCTAATGGCTCACAAACAAACCTAGCAACCAAGGATTACTATGGAGAGAGAAGGGAAGTGGAAAATTCGGCCCTAGCCTCTCTTAGAGTGCCCTTAGAATAAATCCAACCATATAAGGGTTTATATAGGTGATAAGGAAGGTTTAGGATAAGGCAGGTGTATCTTAGATAACCCTAATCCCTTAACTTCCTCCCTAAGGCTTCCAAGGCACCCTTAGAGCCCAAGGAAACCCTAGGACACTCTAGATTTCATTCCATCCCTCTTAGGGAGGTTCTAGAATGCTCAATGCTCAACTTTTGAACATTGTCACCTTTAGTCCCTGCAGTTTCAATTAATTCCTTTAATCCCAAAATTAATTCCTAATTAATTTCTGATTAAATATTAATTAAACAATATAATTTCTAATTAATATATTATATCCATAATACATTAATAAATTAATTTATTAACCAAGTAATAGATTAATAAATCATTCTTCTCTCTCCAACAATAATCCTATTCAATTGCCAGGTTTGAAGGCAACCCAAAAGGACATTGCTACTATCAATTCAAGTACATACCAATTATAGTTATGGGCTTAGACACCTAATCCAACACCTTTTATGCCATATTTTCCTTTTCAAGGGTCTAAATTGTAATACCTGAATTGGAGTGTTACATCGACGGAGTGGGGGTCGGCAGCCCTCGACAAATCCTACCTGGACTCGGCAAACACTGTGCCACGAACTCGGCATGTCGAGTTCGGTAGCCAAACTCGGTGGGTTTCTGCCAAGTTACTCCTCTCTCTTCTCCTTTCTTCTTCCCCACTCCCTCTGTTTGGCATTACAAAGAAGAGAATGATTTTTGGTTAAGGTGGAGCTCAGTGCACTTGACACCACTCCCCCAGCCTTAGTGTACTAAATTTGCTGATCTCTCTCATATGTTTACTTCTTATTTGGACAAAAAAATCTTATGTAATTTTTTTTTATGTTTACACTTGCATTCATTTATCTTGACATTTCTAACAGAATGGGGTGATCGGAGCTAAATAGCTGTAACATTTTTCTTTTTCTCTTTATATATATGAAAAAAAAAGAAACAACATCCATAATATTAGCCTATTTTTTCAAAATTGGTTTGTTAGCAGAATCCATCACAAAAGGATATCTATGAATTGAAAATTTTAAGAAGATTTTATATGCTTACCCAATTTAAGAAGATTGGAATGATTCATGCGTGATTTAACCATATGGACAGCAGCTGCTACATATGGTTTCTGCACGATCCAACAACTCCTTCAAAACAATAATTTTTCAAGGTTGTTTGTTGAGCATAGTCATGTGGTTGTAAGTCCACAAGATGTTGCTTGGATTGCTAGACTTGCTGTATTGCTACCTTACTTCCTGCCTAAGCTAATTACTTTAATTTTTCTCATGCATCCTTATGAACTTGAAACATGGCTATAAAATATGATATTTTGGTATAAACAATTTTGGCAATTTTCTGTGAAAATTAAACAGAGTCAGAAAATGGAGGATTTCATTTACCTTTGAACTGTTGGAACTGAAACACAGTACCAAAACATCACAATTAACGCAACTTTCACAGGAACACACACGTTGACACCATAAACTCCTCATAACTATTACACCTTCAACAATAAATAATAAATCATGATTATAGTCGATGAAATAATAATATGAACAATTAAGGAATAGCTAATGGCCTTCAAAGAAGTTATGTAGATAGTGCTTTGTTTACCGATATCTAAGGAAATGCATGAGTTCATGAAATAATAATCTTAACAATTTGATCAAATAAGGTCATTCTTGTTTACAAAATATTTCAAATGAAGAAGGCATTTGTATAGGGTAAATCCTGAAACAGACTTGCCATGACTGAATCGGTTGTCTTCCATAACACACTCAATAAGGATAACAACACTCTTCTGTAGGAAATACATCAATTAACTGCTTGAATGTAAAATAAAAATGAGTTGATCCAGAAAGAATTCAATAGTTAAGAAAAAGCGACATCTACATAGACACGAATGCACAAATGTGTGGCTTAAATTGAAGAAGATGCACCCATGACCTAATTTGTATGTCAAGTCGTCAATCTGTAAAACATCCAATGAGATTACGTAAAGATTCAAAGCAATTACCACATGAACAACTCATTTTGATTCTTAAACTCCCATCATCAAGTTGTCTGAATCGCTTAAACTCCCCTCTCACTTCCTCTTCCTCTTGCTCCATGATTGCCTAAACACTTTTTCACATCAAATCTTTATAAATCAATTGATTGATTAATAATAATAAAAAATACGATTTAATTACTTCAGAAGGATTGTCATCTTTAATGTTCTCTTCTGTTACTCCAGTTTGACCCATAACTTCCCGACACCTGTTTTTGATCTCAGTCGTCAATTCTTCCGTTTTCTTCGGTCTCTACTTAAAGAAAGATTAGACTTCTTCTGTGAAAGATTCGTATTCAACCCTAAAAAATCAAAGAATTGAATTGAAAACTGGCATCAGAGTACACCCTAAATCATACAAAAATTTTATGAAAAAAGAAGGGACAAAACGATACTAATTTTATTTTAAAAATCTATCCAGATATAACATTTTACTTTCAACTTTTTTTTTTCATATCAGGGCATTATACCTTCAAATACAATACTGTAACTGCAAAAACTATTTGGTGTGTGGAATAAGCATAGAGACTTCCAAAGCATGAAATTTACGTAGGTGCTTTTCAGGGGCGGACCTAGGGGAGGTCCACGGTGGCACCGGCAACCCCTAACTTTTCCGGCCACAGTGAAATTTTTTTCGAAAATTTTATTTTTTCTACTACTGTGCAACCCCTAACTCTCCCGTGCAACCCCTACTGTAAAATCCTGCGTCCGCCCCTGGTGTTTTTTACAACATTTTGATAAATTGGACTACACTAAAATACATATTTTTCTTGGGTCCACAAGTCAAGCCTTACCATTGCCTTTAGAATCAAACACCAAACACTCCACTTGATTGTAAGAAAATAGACAAAATTGCAAGAATGGTCCACGTGGTTAAGCAAAAATTGCCACTTTGTGATAAACATGTTTCGACTAGCACCAATGGTCCAAAAAGTTTTAATTTGTTGCGAGTTTGGTCCATTTTGTCTTATTTTTTATAAAATGACGATTTTCCCTTTATATTTTCTTTTTTTATTTTTATTTTTTTAATCACAGAAATAAAAAAAAGAAATATATATATATATATATATATATATATATATATATATATCTCATGTTATCCATCTTAGACACATCTTCTTACCCATATTTCTTCTTCTTCCTCAAGAATACTCAAGAACATCTCATCCATCTTTATTCTTCTTCCTCAAGAATACTCAAGAACATCTTACCCATCTTTATTCTTCTTCCTCAAGAATACTCAAGAACATCTTTCGCCCCTACGACTGTTCGACCATCGTTCGCCTCCACCACCGTTCGTAACCACCACAATCAGCCACCTCCATCTCCACCTAAATCAGATCAGATTAGCACACAAATACACACAAAATCTAATGAACACATGCAGATCAACACAAACATTCATCAATTTTTCAACAGATTCAACACAAACCCACATAGAGAGATTTAAAACACACACATATCAAAACCCAAAATACGATTCAAAGATCTGAAATGGAATGCTACCAAACTCGTCGGATTTGAAATGGTGGTGTTTGTCAATTGTGGTGCCAGAAACCATAATCCATTGTCGGTTGGCGGTGCCAAAGGAGAGAGATAATCACTATCTTCGACCTTTAACAAAGAAACCACAAACCTGAACATAGCATTATCGTCAGAGTAGGAGTGAAAGGAAGAGACACAGACGTGTTAAGGTGCAAAGTCACACTTGGATGTGGAGTCTTATGGCCTACCCTCTTGTATGTGTAAATAAGTTGAGTCTTTCCTATAAATAGGAAGTGAGTGACTCCTATTATGTAAGACCTTGTAAGGAAGATTTGGAGAGCATTAGTTTTAGAGAGAGTTTTCATTACAAACTAATTTGTACTCTTTCTAACAAAACTAATGAGAGCTTAAAAGATTTATTTACTCCATGTGTACATGATTTGTATGAAGTTTCACTAGATCTTTCTAATTATGCACATGCCATCATAATTAGCACCTCTACAATTGGTATCAGAGCGGGTATTCTTGATTGGATCAAGAATTGATCTATGGTGGCATTGTAGATTTGGTGATTCTTCATTTTTGATCTTTGATCTTCGTGTTTTAGAGAGTTTGGATTCTAGAAATCGAATTCCTCATTGATTCTACTCATAATTCGATTTTCTTCACTAGAATTCAAGTGACTTTTACTTTCTCTCTCTAAAAACCCATTCAAAATCATTTTCTTTCTCTAGAAAAACTCAAGATCTTATCAATTGATCAAAGATGGTGGAAATGGTGCACTTGGAGTATGGTTGTTGGATTGTGATCGTTAAAGATGTCAAATACAAAGTTGGTTTAGAACAATTCATTGGATTAATATTGAAAGGCGAGATGATTTCATGGGATACTTTGCTTTCTTATGGAGGTTTGAAGGATGATCATGGAGGATTGATTTTTCAACCACTTTCAAAGATTGAATGTTTGACTAAAATTTGCAATAACTTGATATCTGAGAGAGATAAAAAGAAAGGAAAAGAAAGAGATTTGTTTGATAAGAATTCATTTCTCTTATTGAATCCCCGAATGATCTTCTTGCTCTTAAGTTTGTTGAAGTTCAAGATAATGGAGTTAAATGTGACGTTCTTGAAGTTCATGATAAGAAGATTCAAGTTGATTCTCATGAAGATGAAAAAGTTTTTTGCTCGATTGGAGTTCAAACCGATGATATTTTGTGTTTTTGTGATTCGTTTGAAGGAATGATTCCTTATCGAAAGCCGGTAATCCAAGAAATTCACAAATATCAAACTCCAAAAGATTTGATTCAAACTTGTAAAGTTCAAGTTGTGGAAAGTGGGTTTGTTCATGAAATCAAATCTTCAAGATGCAAAAAGATAAGGAAGAAAAAGAAGAAAAATATTAAACGAAAAAACAAGCGGGTTTACTCACAAAAATCATCAAATGTTGTCGTGAAGCAAATTTGGGTTCCAAAGCAACAATCTCCAAGTGTTGGATTGAATTTGAAGTCAAAACCCAAAAGTGTTGACGGTTCTTATGAAGATGTTCTTGGATCGTTGAAGAACACGAAGAACGAGTTGTACAACACGCATCGTGGATGGTATAATGTTCAAATTAGAGATTTTCTCGTTCCAACAAAAGAACCAAGATCTTCTAAATTTGATTCATTCATTGCAAATGGAACTCGATTCGTCAAAAAAGTATCTCACATTCTCAAATGGATTCCAAAACATCCATGATTTTGATTTGTATTTTGCGTTTTTCAATTTTTGATCGATTTATCTCATTGGATCAAATCCGTTTCAACCCCTTTGATTGATCCAATTATTTTTGTTTAGATCAAAACCAAATTCAACTCTTTTGTTTAATCTCGAAATTCATTGTTCATTGAATTAAATTCGAAGCCCAAATTTCAGTCTAATTGTTCAATTCAAACTTTTATTATATTTTCTTTTCTTTGATCCGTATCATTTTAGCCCAATTGAAATATTTTTAACCCATTACTATTCATTGATTCATATGAAAGCCTAAATCTATCGGTTCTTTAATCATCGACTTATTACTTCTTGTTTTCTTCGATGTCGTCAATTTTAATCCACGATTCTTTGATCAAACATGTTCAAATCGATTTTTCTGATTTGAGTTTCTTTTGGAGTCGATTCGAAAGAAAAGTGAACCTCGAAAGTCAAAATTGATTCAAAATTGATTATTTGGCTTTCCTTCAGTGAACGTTGATTCGAAATTGTGTTGTTTATAAGTTGAAATCGAGTTCAGGTTACATCGAAATGGTTTATGGTATTGAAATCGAACTCGATTTGGGGTTAGCAGTTGAATTCGATTTTTGATGTTGGAATCGACGTGTGTTTTATGTTCTTGGAATCGAATGGGTTTGGATGTCGATGTGCCTTCTCTTTTGATTAATCGATTTAGAAATCGAACTAAGGTTCGCTATGGGAAATCGATTTGGGTTTGATACCGATTTGGGTTTGATACTTGGAATTGAAATTTCAAAGTATTGAAATGTGTTTCGAAGGTTAGTTCATGAGAATCGATGTCTAGTCGAGCATCGATGTGACGAGTTTGATGTCACTGGGATTCGACATCGAGTGTTTTACTTGGGTAATTGATAGGTTGAGAAAACGAATGACGAATCATTTTGAGTATTCGATTGTTGATCTGGGGTTGATGTGCGAAGACTTGTTATTGGGTTGGTTTTACAGTCGAATGGTTGAAGACATAATCGAATGGTTATGTCGACTTCACTTGGAAGGCTTGATTGTTGAGTAACGAAAACTTGAATAGTTGGAGTCGATTGAGAACGAAGTCTGGGAAATTGAAAGCTTGGAGTCGATTATAAATGTCAATGGCTATATGCTTGATAGGATAAACAAATCAACAGTAACTTCCTAACTTGTATCACGAATTGGGAAGAAAAAAAACAAGCAAGTTTCGAAATAGGTAACCTGAGATGGGGAGTTGATTTCGAAATGTTAATTTCGAAATAGTTTGATGTTTCGTAACTGGTATAACTAATTGGGGAAGAAAACAAACACACGTTTCGAATTTGGTCCCTAATGTTTTGAAGATATGGCAAATTTAAACCCATTTTGAAATGGTGAAAAAAATGTGAAGAATGCAAAAGTTTCGAAGTGTATCCCTGCAGTTTCGAAATATTGGCAAAAATAATCCAACTTCGAAATTGCGGAAATAAAGCTAAGAAATGGAAGATTTTACGAGTTTAGTCCCTACAGTTAATGCGAAGTTACACTTTATGCCCAGTTTCGCAAATGGGGGAGTGTTTCGCATTTTAAGCTGTTTTTGGGGCAACGGGTCCCTGCAGAATTCAGAAAGTGACAGTTTTTACCCGGATTTTGGAAATTTTCGTGATTGTTTTTCCATGCAAGTTTTTCGGTGTTTCATTTTTGGCACACATCAAAGGGGGAGTTTTGTGAAGATTAATCCTCGGGTGCTTCTCACCCTTAATGAGTTTTATAATCATTTTTTGGTTATAAAAATGGGGAGAATGAAAAGTGGGTATTCGAAGCTTCTCGGGTTTTTCTGGTATTTAATTGCGGATTTGAAGATCGGTGTTACTTCGAGGGGGAGTTTGGTCTTGATCGCGCGAGCCCGTTGGATATTGAAGTCGGTACATCCCATCCTAACTTTGAGGGGGAGAATGTTAAGGTGCAAAGTCATGCTTGGATGTGGAGTCTTATGGCTTACCCTCTTGTATGTGTAAATGAGTTGAGTCTTTCCTATAAATAGGAAGTGAGTGACTCCCATTATGTAAGACCTTGTTAGGAAGATTTGGAGAGCATTAGTTTTAGAGAGAGTTTTCATTACAAACACATTTATACTCTTTCTAATTCAACTAATGAGAGCTTATAATATTTATTTACTCCATGTGTTCATGATTTGTATGATGATTCACTAGATCTTTCTAATTCCGCACATGCCATCATAATCATCATCACTACAAGACGAAAAACGAAAAACAAACTTGTGAGAGAGAGAGACGGAAAACGACGCTAGGGTTTGCTATGACAGACGACGACACTATGGTTTGCTATAACATGCAGTTCCAACTATTGAGAAGAGGTATTTTCAGTGAAGAATAGGAGGACGACGACCAAATCCTAACTCGTTGGCCAAGAAAATCTAACTTGTCAGATCTGAAAACCCTAACTAGTCGTCGGATCTTAGGGATACAAAACTCGCCGGAGAAGGAACCAGATGAAGATGAAGATGGTGAAGGAGATAAAGTCATTTCAGACGAAATCGTTTCTGGCTCGAGTTTCCATACAAAGTCGATAACCTCAGCGGTGGTGGTGGTGTTGTTTATACGCCGGAAACACGAGGGTTTTCAGTAAATTTTCTGGTGGTGTTGTTTATATTCGCCGAAAAAGAGGGTGTTCATATAAGAGAGAGAGAGAGAGGTATTTTCTTTTTTATTTTTCTTTTATTTATAAAAGTAATTAAATAAACAAAAAAATTAAAAAAAGAGAAAATTACACGGATGGTCCCTGTAGTTACGGGTTACTTGCACGTTTGGTCCCTAGAAAGTTTTTTTCATTCGGACCATCCCTGAAACTTTAATTTGTTACCCGCCCAGTCCCTCTATTAACTTCTCCGTTTGTTTAGCTGTTAGCAACCCCATATTGGGGGAATTTTTGTCCTTTCATCTTTGGAGGGGCTTAAATGTAACTTTCTTCAAAAACATTAAAACGAAAATGAGACAATTAATTGGTTTGACCAGATTGTTCAAATTTTGACCAACATAAACATCACATGTACTTCTCGATTTTCTTTAATTAAAACACATACCTATCAAATTTTGTATCATCGTCAAAGCATCAAACCCATATCGACTCCCATTAAAACTACAATTTCAAACAAACAAGAACTCCATCACCATTGAGATCAAATCGATTAAGCATACGAACACACTCATTCAGATCTGCAATTACAACATCTAATTAAAATCATGAAAGCCCATCGATATTTCCAAAACTCTACTTGGGTTTGGAGTCGCCAATAATCAGTTTAATTCATCACAAAAACTCATAATCTCATATCAGTTTCACTTGGGCATTTCCACAAACAGTTTGCATGCATTATTTATGCATTAGAAGCAAAGAAGAACAAATAAGTAAAGAAATTGAGAAATACCTTAAAACAGAATCAAAAGAGACCAAATCAAAACCCAAAAACTGCTTTTGATGGTATTGGTGATGTTGTTGCTTTTGATTTAGGAAAAATAGCATAACCCCAAAAGTTTCAAAGACCATCTACAATAAACATAAGAAATTGCATAAATCATAAAGACTCTAAATTATAGAGTTTGTGTTTTAACAAAACAAATGGAAAGGTGGTTGTTCGGTGGTCAATCTGGAACGTGGTGAGAGACGAAAAGAAAAGAAAAACCAAAAAAATAAAAAACAAACCTGGTCAATTTCTTCTGTGAAGTAAGGTTTAGGATTCGTTTGTTGAGAAATTTGGTAGTCTCGTTGTCGGTCCGGGCATGGAACGACGACATGCGATGATTGTTGAGATGGTGGTGAGTTGCTTCGATGGTGCTCCGGTGGTGGTACAAAAACCCTAGAAAATAAGAAAACATTTTGTGGAGCACATCCAAAACTCGAGGAAGCATCGACGGGCGATGAGGAGCATCCGTCGTTTCCCTCTACCTCTGACTGGAAGCGCATAAGAAATCTTGGCTTGAAGGATACAAAGGGAACTGTGTTTGGATGGAACTTGGAGCAACAGATATAAAAGGAAGACGGTGGATGGACAGGGCAAGATAAAAGTGAGCGGTGGTGGAAGGATCGGGAAGTAAACCTCTGTACAAGGTAACTCGATAACACGTTTCATCTCTTCGCAAGACCAGGACACGCAACAAACATTGACTACCCCAGCCACAGAAAAAGATGGATAGAATTAAAAAAACAACCAATGAAAAACAAACACTGTTCCTAAAGGAACAAGTTTTTTTTATCTTATTATATATATATATATATATATATATATATATATATATATATATATATACACACACACACATATATATATATATATATATATATATATATATACACACACACACACACATATATATATATATATATATATATATATATATATATATATATATATATATATACACGCTTAGGTTATTGTATTCTAACTAATTGTTGTGTGGATGTAGGAATGATTGTGGGCCAATCATTTTACTTATTTTAAGAAAGTGATTAATACATAATATTAAATTAAAGATAATTAAAAAATACCATCTAATTTCATTTTAAGATTACTTTAGTCAATTAAAATAAATTTTAAAAAGAAAAATTGCATATTTTAAGGAATAATTAATTCTCTAAACTTTAAAAATCAGATTTTTTGGATAATAAATATATTAATTCGAACATTCTAAAAGAATGTGTTTATGATTATCTTGAAAAAAATATTAAATTCTAACAAAATACTATAAACATATATGATCAAAATTAATAATTTTTAATGAATACAAATTTTATATGAAAAGAATTTTAATATCTTAAAATCAGTAATTACATTCATTCTTAACAAATACAACTATGAACATACATAAATGACATTCATTCTGAAAGAATATAAGTAATAATGGTTAACAATTACATTTATTCTTTAAGAATAAAAGCCGAGAATGGTTAAAAATCAAATTAAAACATTGAAATCTAAGTAAAATACTAATACATTCTAATAGATTATTGTTGCTGATCATTCTGACAGAAAAAAAATGATAATCCATTATGAACGAATATTGTTGCCTCACTTTTCATTCTCCACCACCAGGCTTCAACCCGAGTTTTCATTCTTCACCAAGCTTCTTTTTCTTTACTTGCTGATATTTCTTTCAGCATTTATAGCTTTATAAGAATTTATAACCTTCTTAAACCTTGCTTCAGCAATGCCTGTACACAAAAAAAAATTACAATTTGCTTAAGCATGAGAATTTCTAGTTGGAATCATAAAAATTTTGTTGAGATATTTAATATGCAAACCAAAATAAAACAATGTAATGTTGAATTTTAATAATCATTGTTCCAAAATACAAGGAAAATGAAAAAATTGCCATCTTCAACTACAATAACATAATAAATGAAACATGTTGCTACATGACTAGATAGTTATTATGAAACATGTTGCTACATGACTAGATAGTAAAAATAGGTTCAATTTTTTTTTTACATATGTCATGATCACTAAGTTACCAAATTACCACTTGGATAGTACCATACAAAATTGTAGACATAAAGAAACATATCAAACATATAGAGTTCAAGAAACCCCAAATCCAAATCTAACCTAGAAAGTGTTTTAAAATCAAAGAAGATGAAAAAAATGAACAATCAAATTAATTACAGTTTTTTGTCCCCACTCAAAACAAGTGGAAAACAACATCAAAATTTAATAAACCTAGAATACTTGTCCGGTAGTACATGAAACAGGGAGTGAGAAGTCGTGGTTGAAAGTTACCTGTCGGAAAATATGGAGAACATCAGATGTAAAAAAAAATTTGTTTTTTAGATTTCATTGTTGTTGAATTGTCCAAAAAAATCCCATCCAGATGAAGTGGAAACAATAAGTATGCTTCATGTGTCCAAGGTTGTTCTGATGTGGCCTGCCCAATAGAATAGAATCATATTAACAAACAAAAAATTATTTGCTCAATCACACTCAACAAATTTTGATTAGGTGAAATGAAAATAGATGATTTTATACGATCACTGATCTGATTGTGGATAGAAATAAGCTACCTTTAATAGAATAATGGCATGATCCAATAATGGAATCAGATCCGGGTGGCTAAACAGGGAAGATACATGAATCTCTTCAATCACGAGCTCCAGTTGATCATTATTTTGACTCAAAACTTTCTTCATCGCATATGTGCCATCCTCTGGAGATCAAATTAATTCGTAACTACAATGAAATAAACAGATGCAATGCAGATACTTTGAGACCCTAAAAATGGAATCTTAAATTCGGGGATTTCTATTTACCGGAGATGTGAGAGGGGTCTTTGAACTTCTTAGAGGCGCTACCGGCTGAAGCTTCAGTGAAGGCCTTCCTAACAAGGAAGACGTATGCAAAACCTCCCTCGCCGAGCTGGCTGACGATCTTGAAGCGGTTGTCGTTGATCCAAAACATCAGCGCCTTCATTAACGGCGTCATATAGGGATGAATCTTCGAGATTAAGGAGTTCACGAGTTTCTGTGTAATAATAGATCATGGGAGATCTGGAGCTGATTGTAAATCGATTAGAATTCACGCAATCATGCCGATGAAGATGATGGTGCAGGAGATCAGTGGGTAGAAGAAAGAAAAAAGAATCATGAAATCGAGTTTTCATTATAAATCCTTAAATCGGGCGACGACGTGTGATGATGGTGATAAGGGATCCGTGGTTTTGAAAGGTTGAGAAACTAAATCCCTAATTTAAAGGATTTTAAATGTTTACGATGATTAAGTGTAGCCAAGATTACTATTATATCCCTAATCAGATTTTTGAAATGATTCACTCACATTGATTGCTACATCCACACAATAATTACTTAGAATACTTGAACCTAGCTCTCTCTCTCTCCCTATATATATATATATATATATATATATATATATATATATATATATATATATATATATATATATATATATAGAGTCAAGATCAAATAAGAAGGAAATTTTTGATAGGAAGGTAAGAAGTTTTTTTTCTACATATTTTTTTCGCGAACAAACAAAATGAATCATTAGATGATTCATTTGTAAGATGATTCACAAGAAAAAATTCTCAAAAAAACATCTCGATGATTCATTTATACAATGATTTTGTTGTTATTCACTAAAATTGTCATAAAAGTGAATTTTTTCTTAATTTACTTCAAAATGAATCATAAAGATGTTTTTTTGGAAATTTTTTCTTGTGAATCATCTAGTGATTCATTTATTTTGTTCGTCAAAAAATATATAGAAAAAAAACATCTTACCTTCCTACCAAAAATTTCCTTCTTACCGGATATATATATATATATATATATATATATATATATATATATATAGCAAGTGATGTCCAACCTAGCTGGGTTGATGCACCAGATTTTATACTCATGTGGGGCGTGGGGTTAAGAGTTCGATTCCCTTAAACTATCTCTTGTGGTGTCATATGTGGAGAATTTTTCCCTGAAAATCCCTATGAGGGCTGGGTTTGCCCTATAAAGGAGCCCGAACACGGAGTGCTCGTTGAAATATTACGAGTAGGTTTCCACTTAATTCGTTTGTCGTTTCCAATATATATATATATATATATCATTATTATATATAAAAAACCTTTTTATCCGGTGTCGTTTAGAAAAAATTCATAGGGTTCAATTACCTCCACATAACCTAGTCCTGGAAGGACGCAACATAAAAACATGTCGCTTAAATCCTTCTAAAATGTCGATTATATTTTCATGATCGTCGTATCCCTTTGAACACCTTCCTTTCGCAATTTACCGGTTCCTCTCCAACAAAAAGCCAATCGGAAAACCTTGATTATGTGATCAACAAAAAATTTCATGATTGTTGACCGCAAATGTTTTAGTTGCAATCAAAGAAGAACGAAAAAATTGTGATCTTCTTCCCATTGGTATGTTATCTATAAGAACCCTAATTTGATTTCAAGTTTTTTAACTTCTTACTGTTAATCTAATGGCCAGATTTTGTTGCCCCGATAAAATCTATTCGAAATTTTCCTTTTTTCTCCAATCTCGCAAACTCGATTTTATTTTAGAGGTTTCCGTTCAGGATTAACATTGATGTTCTAGGTTGTAATTTCAATATCTTTTTTGCCAAAACATAATGTCAATTCTAAGTATTTTTACCTACTACAACATTAGAAAATAGATTATTCAAATAGATTATTGAGAGTTTTTCGTCATTGGTTGCTCGTAAATTGTTGACCACTGAAATTCCAGGACATAAAATGGGCAGTATTTTTCTTCAAAAAAACCTACCTGATTGCATTTTTTTAAGGGTATAGAAGGGCACTTGATATTCCTTTATAAAAGCACCTGAGAGATTATATTTCATGGTTTGGTAAATGTCTTTATTAATTTTTAGTTAGTATGGATTATTTAATTAACTCCCACTTTTGACAGCACAAGAAGTTATCCTATATGTTTCTTTGCTTTCTTTCTATTTCCTATAAAATGTTGTCAAGGTAATAAGCCGATAGCAATGATAATGCAAAAAATGGCTTAATTTATATAGGAGTTAAATAGAGAACTACTATAACCCCTCAGATTATACCAACCTTCAATGAAGAAATTGAACAGTTTCCTTACACCTGTTTCAAAAGGGGCAGTACCCAATCTTCATGAAGGTTACTTGGTGTTGTAACTGCTTTTGAATCCTAAATTAGATGACCGTAATTTTCCTAAACTGCACGAGAAAATTAGACCTCATCAACAACTGCCACTCCTTGCCACTTTGAACCAAGAATCCTTAATTATAGGAATCTACATAGCTTTCTAGGAAGGTTGTACCTATGTAATATTATCTCTAATAGATTGGAATCTATACAGCCTTCCAGAAGTGAAATCTTCTTTATGCAATGATATTTACGTGACAATTGTAGCATCCCAACCGTCAGGTATCATTATTATTCCATTTAGATTTCATGTGTTAAGGTCTACTCGACGAGTTGACGTTGTGACTCATCGAGTAGCAGCGGGTCAGGACACGTCATTTAATGAGTAACTCGGCGAGTCGGCATGGGGACTCGGCGAGTCTGCTAGAGACTCGGCGAGTCGAGTCGAGAAATTCTAGAATCAAGAGGGGCTCGAAGCAGAGAAAGTTATATTCAGCAAACAGGTCAACATGGACTGTTAACCATGGACCAGAGACTTGACTTAATTGTGGGATGTCTTGTACCTCCTAAGGGCATTTTGGTAATTTGAGTAATTATTGAGTGGACCACTGATGGGTACAGGCGAGGTGGTTAGAGCTATATCGGGAGGTGTGGACAGTATCATTCCGAGCTACTAGCAAGGTGAGTTATCCTCACTATATCAATAGGGTCTAAGGCACCAAGGCCGACCATTTTAGTTGTTATCTTGGTTACAGTATGCTACATGTGGTTATGATCTGTTAGATCGGTAACAGGATAGACAATATGTTGTTATGCTCTTATGATCCGTTAGGATTGGTATGTTAGTGACCTGGTTAGGTCGGTGCTCTGGTTAGGAGAGATGGCTATGATCGATGATATGGGAGATAGTTATATCTGATGTATGTATATGCTAGCATATGTTAGTCTTGTGCACATGGTTTTGCTTGATGTTTGGGTTGAGGCGGTCCTGCTTTGTGCTGAAGGCCAACATACCCTACGAGCGGTCCGGGTAGACTGTGGACCCGTATGGTGGTCCAGTCATACCGAAGGCTCGGGATAGATCCAGATAGACTGAAGGCCCGGTTGGGCGGTCCAGTCAGGCCGAAGGCCCAATATGCATGTTGTTGATTATCTGTTATTGATATGGTATTATCGGTGTGGTATTGGTATTTTGGGGGTAGCTCACTAAGCCCTCGGGCTTACAGTTTCAGTTTATTGTTTCAGGTACTTCCGGAGATCGTGGCAAGGCGAAGGCTTGACCGTACTACTCCTCATCCATATGATTATACTTTTGGGACACTCTGATGAATAATATTTTGAAAACATTTTTGTAAAACACTATTTGGTTTTATGGTTGAAAAAGTTTAAATTTGGCTTAAAATTTTTGGGATGTTAGAAGTTGGTATCAGAGCCTTGGTTTGAGTGAATTGGAGGAACACTCGTGTGAATCCAATCTCAAATCAAGGAAATTTTTAGAATAAATTCTAAAGTGGTTTTCAAAATAAGCGATGGAGGATGCAGAGTGTACGATCAGCCGGAGCCAGTAAGTAGACCCCAAAATACCATACAGTTATTTGATATTATGATCTGTTAGAATAGCATGCTAGCGTTAGGCTAGGGATCTTCAGGAATTGCATGATAGACTTGTCTGATTATATGATGCCTACTAGCCTAGGGTTTCTTTTATATGGAATTGACATCATTACTGTAGCTGTTTAGTGTAAGCATCACGGCTGTGCATAATCAAGATCTTATAGCCTGAGAATGTTTGATTCGACCTTAGGGTAGGATTGGATATTCGAAAGTCTATCGGGTCCAACGTTATGTGTGGCTAGCATACACTAATGCTGCAGGGTTGGTGGAAGTTTCATGGATGGATGGGTCGGGAGAAGCCGTGAGGCCAGTTGTGAGATAGTTTCACATTCCTCTAGGAGTGAGGGTTGAGCGCTTGCTATGGTGATGTCTATTGTTAGGGCGTTGTGGTGATACTTGAGACAAATATGGGTAGGTGTGGAAGGTAGTATGGGCCCATACTACTGGAAGCACAGGACCCATACGCGTAGCAAGGAAGTCACAACCCCTAGTGTTTGTGGGAATTGGTCTCCCGATATTATGTTGTTTATCTGACGTCTTGGGCATATTTTCAGTATGGTGATGACGAGACGTTTTACGACCGAATCAGGATCAGGATCAGGATCAGGGGGCGGAGGCCCGGATGAGCCTATAGCACCTGAGCCCATGGTGCAGATAGGGACAGAGGAGTTGGATGCCAAGATTCGGGAGATCATGCATTATGAGATTGCTGCTGCGTTCCGAGCGCAACTACCAGAGATGTTTGGATCGATCAAGACCGCTATGGTCGAGTACTTTGATGAGCGTTATGCAGCCTTAGTAGAGACGGCTGCCGCTGCAGCCACGTCGGCTGTAACATCGGCATGGGCTGGAGGAGGAGCCAGCCGGGCTTTCCAGTACCGGGACTTAGATAATATGAAGCCCCCGATGTTTTATGGTACACAGGATGCGATCAGGGCTATGAGGTGGTTATCTGACGTGGAGGGCTGTTTCTTCACGTGCTCTTGTCCTACTGACCAGAAGGTCAGGTGTGCCCTGAACCTGTTGAGGCTTGGGGCCAAGGACTGGTGGAGACTGACGACTGGGTCGTACACCGATGATCAGAGAGCTGCTATTACTTGGGAGCAGTTCAGGGATATGTTTCGCACCCGCTACGTTCCACGCGTGGAGCGGGAGCGGCTTGCTCATGAGTTTTTGACATTGAGGCAGGATGGAGAGTCGGTGATGGAGATCACCTGCATGTTCACGGAGAGGGCTATGTTTTGCCCGGAGTTTGCTTCCGAGCAGTCTCAGATGGCCCGTTATCTGAGTATGCTCAAGACAGATATCCGTCAGTTTGTTGCTACGCAACGTTGTGATACTCTTCTGGATCTTCAGGAAGCCACGAGGCGGCGTGAGTTGGAGATAGAGCTGCAGTTGAAGGAGCAGCGTCAGGTTCCGGATCAGTCTCAGCCGGCACCTAAGCGGTCTAAGACCGCTGATACTAGGACCGGAGGGCAGCAGAGCCGCACTTGTGGAAAGTGTGGCAGGGATCATTCTGGAGTTTGTCGAGTAGGTGGTGGTTGCCACAAATGTGGCAAGGAGGGGCACTATGCCAGGGACTGTCGCCAGTCAGCCCCTCTGACAGATATAAGGATATGTTATCACTGTCATCAGGTTGGTCATGTGAAGACCAACTGTCCGCAGCTCGCCGCCAAGCCGGCGCAGATTCCCGCACCAGCTACGTTGAGGATTTCGGATGGGAGGCCAGTTAAGACGGAGCCTCCGAAGGCTTAGGGGCGTGCCTTCCAGCTCACGGCTGAGGAGGCCAAGGCAGCACCGGATGTGGTTGCTGGTATGTTTCTATTCTCTATTTCAGTTATCATATTTGTGTTATGCTTATCTGTTGTACCTATGTTTAGGTACGTTCTTAGTAAACTTTTTGCCTGCATTGGTTTTATTCGACTCGGGGGCGAGTCGGTCGTTTGTATCTCAGACTTTCAGTAAGGGGTTCAGTGTGCCGGTAGATGAGCTTGAGTGTCCGTTGCGAGTTTCTATCGCCAACGAACACGGGATTTCTGATTCTTCGGTCTACCGGGGGTGTGAGTTGGAGATTTTCGGGGTATCCTTCCTGATAGATTTGATTCCTATTCCCATGGGGGAAGTATGTGTGATCGTGGGGATGGATTGGCTCAGTCGATTTGGCGCCATGATCGATTGTGAGGGGCAGCGAGTAGTAGTTCGAACCCCAAGTGGGGGAGAACTGGTGGTATATGGTGAGGGCACCAGAGTAGGATCAGGGTTTTGTTCGGCAGCCAGGGCTCGGCAGTATATTCAGCACGGGTGTGCCGGTTATTTAGCGTATGTGGTGGATACGTGGGTCAGGGATCAGACTTCAGTTTCAGAGGTCCCGGTGGTTAGATAGTTTGCTGACGTGTTTCCGGAGGAGTTACCTGGAGTGCCTCCGGAGAGGCAGGTGGAATTCAGGACTGATCTAGTGCCGGGTGCGGCGCCTATCGCTAAGGCACCGTACCGTTTGGCACCGCCAGAGATGCAGGAGTTGTCATCTCACTTGCAGGAGCTTCTGGGTAAGCAGTTTATTCGTCCGAGTAGTTCTCCATGGGGAGCACCGATCCTTTTTGTCAGGAAGAAGGACGGTCGCACCGGATGTGCATTGATTATAGGGAGTTGAACAAGTTAACGGTGAAAAACCGTTATCCACTCCCGAGGATAGATGATCTTTTCGATCAGTTGCAGGGTGCATCTTGGTTTTCCAAGATCGATTTGAGATCCGGATATCACCAGGTCAGGGTGAGAGAGGAAGACGTGGAGAAGACCGCGTTTCGGACTCGTTATGGTCATTACGAGTTCGTGGTGATGCCGTTTGGGCTCACCAACGCGCCGGTAGTGTTCATGGACCTGATGAATCGGGTCTACAGACCGATGCTTGATCGCTCGGTCATTGTGTTCATAGATGATATCTTGGTGTATTCCAAAACCCGAGAGCAGCACGAAGAGCACCTTAGGGAGCTATTGGGAGTTTTGAGGCGAGAACGACTTTATGCCAAGTTCTCGAAGTGTGAGTTTTGGTTGCGAGAGGTCCAGTTCCTTGGGCACCTCATTAACCAAGAGGGGATTTTGGTTGACCCGGCCAAATTTGAGGCGGTTATGCAGTGGGAGATTCCAAAATCTCCCTCAGATATCAGGAGCTTCTTGGGATTAGCAGGGTACTACCAGAGATTCATTTGAGATTTCTCCAAGATTGCAGTACCCCTCACTCGTCTAACGAGGAAGGGGGTGGACTTCCGGTGGTGCCCTGAGCAGCAGAGGGCGTTTGAGACCCTCCGGCAGTGTTTATGCGAGGTGCCAATGTTGACACTCCCCGAGGGAGTTGAGGATTTTGTGGTATTTTGTGATGCATCCATCACAGGTTTGGGGGCAGTCCTCATGCAGAGAGGACGAGTGATAGCCTATGCATCGCGGCAGCTGAAGTCGCACGAGACGAGATACCCTACGCACGATCTAGAGTTGGGAGCGGTGGTATTCGCTCTCAAGATTTGGAGGCATTACCTTTATGGAGTCCGTTGTACCATATACACGGATCACAAGAGTTTGAGGCACATCATGGATCAGCCGAACCTGAATATGAGGCAGCACAGGTGGCTGGATGTAGTCAAGGACTACGATTGCGAGATCCTTTACCACCCCAGTGAAGCGAATGTGGTTGCGGACGCTTTGAGCCGCAAGTCAGCTGGGTCTTCTACCCCAGCAAGGTGCATGAGGATAGCGGTGGATTCCCCGCTTGTGAGTTTGATTAGAGATGCCCAGGATGAGGGAATGCGGCCAAAGAACTGGAAGTTAGAAAAGGTCCAGGGCGAGAGCGCCTGGTTTGTTTAGGATAGCCGTGGATTATTGACCCGATACGGTCGGGTTTGGGTTCCGATGACCGGTGGGGTCAGGCAGACAGTGATGGAGGAGGCTCATAAGTCTCATTTTTCCATACACCCAGGGGCCACCAAGATATACCGCGATCTGAGTTTGAGTTACTGGTGGCCATGTATGAAGCGAGAAATCGCTTGGTATGTCGAGAGGTGCTTGACCTGTAGGATGGTCAAGGCCGAGCATCAGAGGCCGCATGGTAAGCTGCAGCCTCTAGAAATTCCCATGTGGAAATGGGAGCAGATCACGATGGACTTCATTACGAAGCTGCCGAGGACGGCGAAGGGGTTCGATGCTATATGGGTCATCGTGGATCGATTAACCAAGAGTGCCCATTTCTTGGCTATTCGGGAGAGTTCGTCGGCCGAGAAATTGGCCGACATGTACGTCCGCGAGATTGTCTCTCGCCATGGGGTTCCGGTCTCCATCGTTTCTGACCGGGATGTCAGGTTTACCTCCCGTTTCTGGCAGAAGTTCCATGAGGAACTGGGTACGCGCCTGCACCTTAGTACAACGCTTCATCCTCAGACCGGCGGGCAGAGTGAGCGGACCATTCAGACCCTCGAGGATATGTTGAGGGCGTGTGCTATTGACTTCGGAGCGAGTTGGGATTCCCATCTACCTCTTGCAGAGTTTGCTTACAACAACAACTATCATTCCAGTATTGGCGCCCCGCCTTTTGAGCTGTTGTATGGTCGAAAATGTAGAACCCCGATCTGTTGGGGAGAGGTTGGACACAGAGTGTTGGGTCGGACGGAGGTAGTTTTAGAGACTACCGAAAAGATCCAGCAGATATCGGGAGGACCACTTATGGGTACAAGCGAGGTGGTTGGAGCTATATCGGGAGGAGTGGACAGTATCATTCCGAGCTACTAGCAAGGTGAGTTATCCTCACTATATCAATAGGGTCTAAGGCACCAAGGCCGACCCTTTTAGTTGTTATCTTGGTTACAGTATGCTACATGTGGTTATGATCTGTTAGATCGGTAACAGGATAGACAGTATGTTGTTATGCTCTTATGATCTGTTAGGATTGGTATGTTAGTGACCTGGTTAGGTCGGTGCTCTGGTTAGGAGAGATGGCTATGATCGATGATCTAGGAGATAGATATATCTGATGTCTGTATATGCTAGCATATGTTAGTCTTGTGCATATGGTTTTGCTTGATGTTTGGGTTGAGGCGGTCCTGCTTTGTGCTGAAGGCCAACATACCCTACGAGCGGTCCGGGTAGACTGTGGGCCCGTATGGCGGTCCAGTCATACCGATGGCTCGGGATAGATCCAGATAGACTGAAGGCCCGGTTGGGCGGTCCAGTCAGGCCGAAGGCCCAGTATGCATGTTGTTGATTATCTGTTATTGATATGGTATTATCGGTGTGGTATTGGTATTTTTGGGGTAGCTCACTAAGCCCTCGAGCTTACAGTTTCAATTTATTGTTTCAGGTACTTCCGGAGATCGTGGCAAGGCGAAGGCTTGACCGTACCGCTCCTCATCCATATGATTATACTTCTGGGACACTCTGATGAATAATATTTTGAAAACATTTTTGTAAAACACTATTTGGTTTTATGGTTGAAAAAGTTTAAATTTGGCTTAAAATTTTTGGGATGTTACAACAATACTTTATCAAGTTCATATAATAATGTCGTTATATTGTTATTGAAAAGTGTGAAAACTAAATAATCATTTGGGGGAAAAGAGTGCAAAAGAAATAAACGCCCTCAACTAACAAAAGAAGAAAAATAATACAAATTTACAGCACATTTGACGTTTGTTAAGGAGCCTATATCATATTGACATTTTCTTTCATGTGTACTTTGGGTTCACCTTTACGTCGAGTTCCCTGCATTTATATATATGAGTTACTTAACTAAGAAATAAATGCAAGCAGGAAGGGTGACGTTCAATCTGAAATTATCATATGGGAGTTTATACAATCCAGTAAGCATCATTTTCCCTTGAAAGCTCCCAATTTTATTCCAATTTTTCCTTGTTTTTGCTTCTATGGTAAGATTATGTGGCTAATGAGTGTAAAATTAGTGTAACACCTTCTAAAAACATGGAAATAGCAAACCTGATTTATTCAAACATCATAAGGTGGTTTTTTATTTAATAATTTTTGTTTATTGAAAAAATATTTCTTTAATAAAATTGCGACTTTATGGCAGTTTTTAAAACCATTGTTACTATTAGTAATTTTCAAAGCAACTTACCTCTTAAATTGCACATAAACCTTATCAAGCTTTATTTAAATGACAATACATTACAACCCAAAGTAAAATCCCCGAAGAAAGAATGAAGGTAGGTTTCTATTTATTTGTAGCAAATCATTTAAATACAAAGCAATTTTCACCGCTTAAATTAGATATATTTTCAAAGTACAATAGCTGGATGCAAAAGAATGCTCATAATTGAATAAAGCATGTTGCTAAAATTTGAGTTAATAAAGTACAATGCTTACAAACTCGCAATGCTTCTAGCCACAAAATACCCTTTTTTAAATTTTCACCATTAAAGGAAGCAAAGTTAGCCATTTATTTGCTTATCATGGTGATGTCTTTCTTATTTGTATATTTCGTACTGGGTCTTCATTTCCAATTTATTTTTCATGTATTCTACATTTTAGAGAACAACCAGTCATAAGTCATGCATTGCTGCATAAAATTTGTGTTGAGAGTGTGTTAGTTGCTCCAAATATTTTATCTGTTGTGATTTTTGTCACATATCATCATTCAGCTGAATATATAATGCTATAGGAAAAATAAAGTAGCATAACCAAGTAGATACTTCCTTTACAGAATGTATCGGAGGTGCATATCTTAGCTGCAATAAGGGATGACAAGGAGGAAGTTATAGTTGGATACACATGGCTGATAATAGATAATTTATTTGTAATACCATTGTAATTTCATTTCCTTATCCCTAATAGCAATGTAATCTACTTTCCTTGCGCATAATATCAGTGTACTTCAATCTGCTGAAAATATGTGGTTTGAAGATATAAAGGTTTATGAAGCGACTCCAGTGGACTATATATACACGTACGTTATATGTATGTATACCCAACATAAGAGTTGGGTGTCATTAGATTGACAATAGAAACCAAGCATGTAAAACCCATCTGGTATTAGAAATGGCTCAAAAAAGATAACACCAGTATCATGTGGTCCCCCTTCGAAGGTGGACCAGATTCTATTAAAAGATGTTTTTTGACGAACTTGAAGTCCTCCAAGATTAATGGTTCTGTTTGCAAAACCGTCACCTGTATGAATTGAATCAAAACATAATTAAGTTTATTTCCAACACCCATCAATTGATCGTGTCATCGTGAGTACTCCACATGAACATTACATGTATGCGTACATACACATAACATACATATATTGTTTGTTGGTTGTTTGTTATTAGTCACTTCAATAATATATCCAAATATGCCCTTATTTATTTTTTATTTCTTTTTTCTGCATGGGGGCATGGTTGAAGCCTTTCACTAATGAAGTACATGTTGAGCTTGGAAAAAAAGGTGTCAAGAGTCTCCTTGCAGTTCCCGTTAGGCAAATATTTAAACTTAAATCTTTCCTTTATCAAATATGTAACATTCTATATGGGGTTTGATGCAATGTGGCCCTATACTCCTATTTTAGTTGTGTTTGATCCGGTGAGAATTTATGATGAGTTATTAATTCAAGCCCATTTACTCAAGATCTGGCTTCTACGATATCTTAGTTGGTTCTTAATTTAGTTTGTGTTTTTACTAGAACAGTAAATAGCTTTTGATGTCACATAATTTTTTTTAATTAAAATACAAATTGCTCCATTTGATCCCCAAAGTCAAAATTTGCTTCAACTTATACTTGTTTATTAATTATAAAATATAAACTCTATTGAAGAGTTTCTGCATTTATATTCATAATCAGTTCTGAATTCTCCTTTGTAGATCGAGGCTGCAAGGTGAGTGATGGAGAAATACTATCGACTATCGAGAACCAGAAGACTCATGGCCTTTACCTTTCCACCAACTTGGTGACTAATTAGAAGCTTGAAAAAGGACCATTATGTTAGCAACACCAAAAAAAGATGTACCTCTGTTCAAGCAACTCAATTCCAAATAGCATATGCCAGTGTATTACTAAAATACAATGTACTTTCACTTTTTTGATATTAGCAAAATATACATTGATGACAATTGAAAAATTCACAAATCACCCTCCAAGGACCGTGCTTAGCACGGGCCACCAACTTTTCTAGTGTATATATATATATATATATATATATATATATATATATATATATATATATATATATATATATATATATATATATATATATTGAAGACTTATTTTTGATTGTGGAAGGTATTTTTTTGATTGGATTTTGATACGTATTGTTTTTTGTTCTTAGATTTAATGGTCATCACTGAAAATAATTTTGAATAATAACAAAAAAGGAAAAATAATAATTTATTAAATAAAATGGATATATTAATATTAAATATATATACATGTGGAATTTAGGTGGACAAGAACTCAAGAATAGTCCATGTCATATACTAACTAGAAAGTTTTTTAACCCGCAAACCTGGAGAAAATCTCTTCAGACCCTCATTTAACCGGTCAAATACAAGTTTAAGGAGCTATAACACAGGAAAAAAAAACATAAGAGACCATTTAAAACCAAAAGCAAAAGTTTATTGAGTTACAATGATATTAACCAATATACTTAACGTTTAAAGATAAATAATCAAGGTTTATTAATTATTAGTAATTCCGTGAGCTAATCTTGGCTTTCCTGTTTCATATATTAGAACTTAGGGGATTGAAAAAACCATTTTGCTCCAAGTCTGTCAACTTGTAGAAAATGTGTAAAAAGTTTTTGTCCAACTTGGAATATAAATCCAACCATATATTAAAATAATAAATTATTGATGACTAATAGAGTAAGGAAGCTAACAAGTAACAACCATGGGTGACCCACTGCTTTCCCTGCACTAGAGGGCTGCTTTTAATCCACTAGTTGTTTCAAGAAAACAGCCAACTAAATTACAATCAGTGTTTTAAAAACCGGTTCGAACCGGCCGGTCGAACCAGTCGAACCGGGAACCAGAGGTGAGGACGGTTCGATTTGGACCGGTTTTATAACGATTTCCTTACCGGATTGAACCGGCCGGTTTTGGTAAAAAACCGGTTTAACCGGCTGAATTGAACCGGAATGGACCGGATTGAACCGGACAGTCTTGGATTTTTGTGTTTGTTTTGGGCTTCTTTGTTTGATTTTGGCTTCTATAATGATAGTTTTTAGATGATGCATTCTATTTAAGTCTGTAATACAAAAAATATGACAAGTTTTGTAATCAATGTATGTAGGATAATTAAAAACATATAAAAATATAGAACCGGTTTGATCATCCGGTTGAACCGGAAAACGTCACCCGACCAGTTCAATTAAAAAACCTGTTTTTAAAACATTGATTACAATACGTACAAAAAAAAATTCCAACCATTACTAAATTATGCAATTTAAAACGACTGAGGTAGTCCACGCATGGTCAACTTGTGGAATATAGAATCTCAAAACTGAAATCTTCTACAGCTTGATAAACCCAATAAAATGCTTACATCCTGGTTTCAGAAATCGTAAACAGCAAATGATGAGAGAAATTTTCCTTCTATTCCTCCTCTTCTATTCCTTGATCGAATCTTCAGCTTCAAAGAACACCATTAAAGACCATCTTCAGAGGGGTTCCTCTCTATCTGTTGATGATAGTTCAGACGTCATAAGGTCCCCAGACAACACTTACACCTGTGGCATCTATGGCTTCCAAAGCAATGCTTATTGGTTCGCAATTTGGTTCACAAACTCTAAAGAGCGCACAGTGGTCTGGACAGCCAACCGCAACACACCTGTGAATGGCCGTGGATCAAAGCTGACATTTAGGAGAAACGGAGCCATGGTTTTGACAGATGTGGATGGCATGGTCGTGTGGGAAACAAACACAACCTCCACAGATGTAAACAGAGCAGTGCTGCTGAATACAGGTAATCTGGTATTGAAGAACCAAAAAGGTCAGATTCTTTGGCAAAGTTTTGATTATCCAACTGATACTCTATTGCCTTCTCAAACACTAACAAAGAGAAAAAGCTTGATATCTGCTTTAAGAAAAGGAAGTTTTGAACCTGGGTATTTTGTTTTGAGCTATAACAGTATTAACGTGTTAATACTGACCTACGACAGCCCAGAAATATCAAGTGTCTACTGGCCTAGTCCTGATCCTGGATTTAATGTCTGGTCTTACGGAAGAACTTTATATAACAGCAGCAGAATCGCAGCATTTGATGATTTTGGTGTATTTAGATCAAGCGATCGGTGGCAGTTTAATGCTTCAGATATGGGTTTTGGGATCAGAAGAAGGTTAACCATGGACTATGATGGTAATCTCAGGATTTATAGCTTGAACGATTCAACTGGATTATGGTCGATTTCATGGCAAGCTATTGCACAACCATGCAATGTTCTCGGAATCTGTGGGAGAAACGGGATCTGTGATAATGGAGTACTACAATCGGAATGTTCATGTCCACCCAACCACCAGCAGACTAACCCTACTGATGTAAGTCAGGGTTGTAAGCCTACTTTCAATACAACATGTTCAAACTCAACAAAGTTTGGATTTTTGGAAATGCCGAATACAGATTATTATGGCTTTGATTTAAATTTAATAGATGCATTCTCACCAACTTCGTTCGATGCTTGTAAGGATATGTGTTTACGAAATTGTAGATGTATAGCATTTAATTACAGGTTAACTGGTGAAGGATTTTGCTTTATTAAAAATGCTCTTTTCAACGGCTTTCGGTCTCCTAATTTCCCAGGAAGCATCTACTTGAAAGTACCGATTGGCATGGAAACAAGAGAATCTGTCTCAGTTCTTACTAGTTCTAACGCCACATGTGTTTCTCCATCTATGTATGAGACATCTGAAACAAAGGTGAAATGGGTTTATCTTTACTCCTTCGCTATAGCTATTGGTGTGGCTGAAGCTTTTGTTATCTTGTTAGGGTGGTGGCTTTTTTATAGAAAGAATGCCCTCCTAACTAACCTAGAAGAGGGGTATCGTATGGTATCAGGTCAGTTTAGGGGGTTTACTTATCAAGAATTGGTGAAGGCGACACAAAACTTTAAGGTGGAGATAGGGAGAGGAGGCTCAGGGACTGTGTATAAAGGGATTTTGGAAGATGAAAGGGTGGTGGCTGTGAAAAGGTTAAGAGATGTGAGCGAAGGTGGAGAGTTTTGGGCAGAAGTGAGCACAATCAGTAAAATCAACCACATGAACTTGGTGCGAATGTGGGGTTTATGTTCACAGAAACAACACAGACTTATAGTTTATGAGTACGTGGAAAATCTTTCTCTTGACCAGAGATTGTTCTCCTCGAGTTTTCTTCAATGGAATGAAAGGTTCAAAGTTGCCATAGGAGTAGCAAAAGGTTTAGCTTATTTACACCATGAGTGCCTAGAATGGGTGATTCATTGTGATGTTAAGCCAGAAAACATTCTTTTAGATGAGTCGTTCGAAGCAAAGATTGCAGATTTTGGTCTGGCGAAGTTGACTCAAAGAGGTGGTCAAAACTCGGAGTTTACTAGGATTAGAGGAACAAAAGGATATATGGCTCCAGAATGGGCTAGCAACCTTCCTATTACATCAAAAGTTGATGTCTGTAGCTATGGGGTTGTGGTTTTAGAAATGGCAAGGGGAATTCGACTTTCTAATATTGCTGTGCAGGAAGGGGAAGAGGAAGAGGAAGAAACGGAGCTTATGAGGTTTGTAAGGGTAATGAAAACGAAGCTTCAAGGAGAAGAAATGGAGTCATGGATTGAAGAGATAATTGATTCGAGGTTGGGAGGATTGTTCAGTATGAAGCAAGCTGCAAAACTTGTTGAGATTGGTGTAAGTTGTGTGGAGGAAGACCGAAATAAAAGGCCTACTATGGATTCAGTTGTCCACGATCTAATCGATTGCGAGTCGGAGTAGACATGCTACTGTTTGTTTGTCGGAGTAGACATGCTACTGTTTGTTTGGTATTCCGGTGAAAAGTTGCCTCCAAAATTAGCAATTGGCAAATAGTTTAGGGGTTATTTCCGTAACTTATCATTATTATATGTGTATAGTAATATGCAATATGAATTTGAAGATTGTAGGCGCAGCAATTTTGTCTTGGACGGCATTTTTGTTTTCTTCTTTCATTTGTATTCTCCTCTTTGGCTATAAATAGCCAGAGAGATTAAACCCACGAATAACCCAACAATCAAAATATATATATATATATATATATATATATATATATATAGTAAAACATTATATATATATATATATATATATATATATATATATATATATACTGATACACCACTATATATTTTAGCCCTCTCACTCTATTTATAATCTCTTTCATAATCCCTGTAAACACTGCAAATTATAGTGAATTGTTTCTCGGCTTCCTCCGTGCGTGGTTTTTTTTTCCGATTTGGGTTTCCACGTAAATTCCTGTGTCTCTATTCTATTTATTTTATTCGTATTTCGTTGTGATTATTACGCTTTGATAATTTTTGATCTCATTCCGCATTGAGCTAATATTATTTAAGTCTATTCGGATCCTTCGTATTTCACAACAATTGGTATCAGAGCATCCGGGTTGTAATATTAGCTCATTGGGATCATTTTATCAAGTAATTAATCATGTCTTCGGTAAAATACGATATTCCACTACTGGATCGTAACACACGATTTTCGTTGTGGCAAGTAAAGATAAGAGACATTCTCATTCAGATGGATTTACACAAGGCGCTTTTGGGTTTCAATAAGATGCCCGATACATGGACCGAAGAAGAAAAGGAGATGAAAGATCTGAAGGCTTTATCCCAGATTCGTTTGCACTTGTCAAACGATGTTTTGCAAAATGTTCTAAAAGAAACGTCAGCGGCTTCTTTATGGCTAAAGTTGGAGCAACTGTTGATGACCAAGAGCTTACCAAACAAGTTGCATTTGAAGTAACAGTTGTTCAATCTCAAGATGATTGAAGAAGGCTCTTTAACTGAACATATATCCACATTTAAAGAGTTAGTAAATAACTTAGAGAATATGGATGTTCAGTATGAAGATGAAGACTTGGCTTTATTCTTACCGTCGTCGTTGCCAGAATCCTATAGCCATTTTCGTGATACTATTATCTATAGCCGTGACACTTTAGTTTTAGATGAAGTCTATACAGCTTTGGATTCCAAAGAGAAGATGAAGCATATTACTGGTGGTGGTTCAAGTGATGCTAAAGCCGAAGGTTTGAATGCCAGAGGAAGAACAACAGAGAGAAGTAGAACTTCTCAATCTTCCAACAGAACCAGATCCAAATCAAAAGGCAAACGAAAGTTTTGCAACTATTGTCACAAGAAGGGACATGTGCTTGAAGAATGCTTCAAGTTGAAGAATAAAGAAAAAGAGAAGACGGCAGCAAATGGTAAACAAGCTAGCACTTCGGGTGAAGCCGATGTAGCTGAGGTGGAAGGTATTGGAGAACTTTTGACAGTTTATTCAGATAAACTGGATTCCACTGGTGATTGGATACTCGACTCTGGTTGTACTTTTCATATGTGTCACAACAAAAGTTGGTTTTACACATTTGAAAAGGTTAACCAGGGCTATGTGTTGATGGGTAACAATACTACATGTCCAGTTCTTGGACATGGTTCAGTCAGGATCCGTATGTTTGACGGAGTTATTCGAACCATGGGGGATGTTAGATATGTTCCTGACCTCAGAAGAAACTTGTTATCTCTCATTTCCTTTGACAAAAGGGGATACGAGTTTGCTGGTAAAGGTGGAGTTCTCAGGGTATTCAAAGACGGCTCCGACAAACTGAGAGCCAAACGAAAAACCTCAGATCTTTACTTTCTTGACGGGCAAACAATTTCGAGTGATGCTGCTGTTGTTTCAAAGTCTCTTTCTGATCCAGATCAATCCCGTCTTTGGCACCTTCGACTCGGCCATATGAGTTTTCAAGGCATTACTCGACATCGCACAGTAGTCCATTCACCTCAACAAAATGGTGTAGCTGAAAGGATGAATCGCACCATTATGGAGAAGGTCCGGTGTATGCTTTCTAATTCCAAATTGCCAAAGTCTTTTTGGGCGGAGGCTGCTTCGACTGCTTGCTATGTTATCAACCGATCACCGTCACGAGCAATCGAGAAGAAAACTCTGTTTGAGTTATGGTCCGGTAAACCTGCCAATTATTCAGATTTAAAACCATTCGGATGTCCAACGTATGCACGAGTTGACAATGGGAAGCTAGAACCAAGAGCAATCAAATGCGTTTTTCTTGGGTACAATCAAGGTGTAAAGGGTTACAAGTTATGGAGCTTTGATTTGAAGAAAATTATCATCTCAAGAGATGTTACTTTTGATGAGTCTGCTATGATTCAACCAGTTGCTGACTCTTCTAAAAGAACAGATGCATCAGATGTATCATCCGAAGCAAATAAAGAGTATGCTCAAATGGAGGTGGAGCTTCCTACTTCACCTACCACTAATCAGAGTACAAATCAGCATCAAGATTCTTCTTCGTCGGATGAGCATGTTGTTGGTGAAGATTCAACACCTTCACAACCACAAGCTACTACTCCAAGCATTGCAAGAGATAGACCGAGAAGACAGATTATTCCTCCGAAGAGGTATGCTGAATCTGATTTGGTTGCCTATGCTTTTATTGTTGCTGATAATATTGAGTACGCAACGGAGCCTGCGAATTATGACGAGGCTATCAAATCTGAAGACTCAAATGATTGGATGCTCGCTATGCAAAATGAGATGGAATCCTTGCAGCGAAACAGTACTTGGAATTTAGTTCCTATTCCGAAAAGGAAGAGACCAGTTAAATGCAAGTGGGTCTATAAGCTCAAGGAACCTGTCAACCCAAATGATAAACCAAGATACAAAGCTCGGTTAGTAGCTAAAGGCTACAGTCAGATTCCTGGTATTGATTACACTGACATTTATTCCCCAGTTGTCAAACATACTTCCATTCGTGTATTGTTGGGGTTGGTTGCTTCTAACGATTTTGAGTTAGAACAACTTGATGTCACTACAGCTTTCCTAAATGGTGAGCTTGAGGAAGAGATTTTTATGCAACAACCTGAAGGTTTTGTAGTTCCTGGAAAGGAGAACTACGTATGCAAGTTGAACAAATCTCTTTATGGCCTCAAGCAGTCTCCTAGACAATGGTACAAGAGGTTCGATTCTTTCATGACCAGTCACAAATTCAACAGGTGCACCTATGATAGCTGCGTTTATTTCAAGAAAGGTGACAATGGTTCAAAGATCTACTTACTCTTGTACGTGGATGACATGTTGATTGCAGCAAAAGATATGAAGGAGATTCAGAAGTTAAAAGACCAGTTGAAAGCTGAATTTGAAATGAAGGACTTAGGAGCTGCCAAAAAGATTTTAGGTATGGAAATTATTCGTGACAGGAAGTCTAGGATCTTGCATCTTTCTCAGAAAAGTTATATTGAGAAAGTCCTAAGACGCTTCAATATGCACGAAGCAAAGTCTGTCAACACACCTTTTGCAGCTCATTTCAAGCTATCATCCGCTTTGAGTCCTACTAATGAGACTGATATGGCTTACATGGCACGTGTTCCATACTCTAGTGTTGTTGGATCTTTAATGTATGCTATGATCTGCACACGCCCTGATTTGGCTTATGCTGTTAGCATGGTTAGTAGATACATGGCGAACCCGGGGAAAGAACACTGGAAAGCAGTACAGTGGATTTTTCGTTATTTACGAGGTACGTCTTCCATGTGTTTACGTTTTGGAAAATCTAACACTGGGGTGTTCGGATATGTTGATTCAGATTATGGAAAAGATTTGGATAAACGAAGATCAATTACAGGGTATGTGTTTACACTAAATGGTTGTGCTGTTGTTGGAAAGCCCAGTTGCAGTCTACAGTTGCCCTGTCTTCTACCGAGGCAGAGTACATGGCGATTACAGAAGCAGTTAAGGAAGATATCTGGTTGAAGGGGTTATTCGGAGAACTCGATGATAGAATAAAGGTGACCATAGTTTTCTGTGACAACCAGAGTGCTATCTTCTTGAGTAAAGATCAAATGTTTCATGACCGAACAAAGCATATTGATATTCATTATCATTTTGTGCGGGATATCATTGAAAAAGGTGATTGTGTTGTGGACAAGATTCATACAGATTATAATCCCGCTGATATGTTCACTAAAAGTCTTCCTATAGCCAAGTTCAAATTATGTTTGGACATGGTGGGTGTTTCTGATCGCAGTTGAGCCTGAAGGCTCGTGGTGGAGGAAGTATTATTTATTTTTTCGGAAACAATTTTTCTCTATACAAAATTGCAGTTTTTTATGGAAGTTTTAGAGTTTGATGAGCTAAAGGTTTTGACTAATCGTAAAGCATGATTTGCTTAATTTTGATGTCAAGGTGGAGATTGTGGAAAAGTTGCCTCCAAAATTAGCAAGTGGCAAATAGTTCAGGGGTTATTTCCATAACTTATCATTTACTATTCATAGTTTGACTATGAATAGTAATCTAATATGAAATTGAAAATGAAATTGGACGGAATGGAGGCGTAGACATTATTATATGTGTATAGTAATATGCAATATGAATTTGAAGATTGTAGGCGCAGCAATTTTGTCTTGGACGGCATTTTTGTTTTCTTCTTTCATTTGTATTCTCCTCTTTGGCTATAATAGCCAGAGAGATTTAACTCACGAATAACCCAACAATCAAAATATATATATATATAGTAAAACATTACATATATATATATATATATATATATATATATATATATACTGATACACCACCATATATTTTAGCCCTCTCACTCTATTTGTAATCTCTTTCATAATCCCTGTAAACACTGCAAATTATAGTGAATTGTTTATCGGCTTCCTCCGCCCGTGGTTTTTTTTTCCGATTTGGGTTTCCATGTAAATTCCTGTGTCTCTATTCTATTTATTTTATTCGTATTTCGTTGTGATTATTACGCTTTGATAATTTTTGATCTCATTCCGCATTGAGCTAATATTATTTAAGTCTATTCGGATCCTTCGTATTTCACAACACTATAATTAGTTATATTGGTTAATTGGATGTACGCTTTGTTTGTTTTATCATCTTCAATAGACAATATTACACATGACGGCTCAAGCCCTTTGTTTTCTTTTAACTGTAGACAAAGTTGCAAAAAATGGTGTGCATGGTAGCTAAAAATATGTGGTGTTAGTAAAAAATGTTTGATAGTCACGTTAATGTTTCAATTTTAAATACATTATGTAGTTTTGGTCTCTAATATATATACAGGATATTTTTTTTATTATTTTAGTCCCTAAGAAATGAAGAATATGCCCTTAAATAGTTAGTTTAATAAAAAATAAAACAAAAAACCAAAATCCGACCACCTTCTCTCTCTCTCTCTCTCTCTCTCTCTCTCTCTCTCTCTCTCTCTCTCTCTCTCTCTCTCTCTCTCTCTCTCTCTCTCTCTCTCTCTCAAAGAATCCTAAATCTAGACCACCATGACACCCGCCTCTTACACTCCGGACTATGGTCGATCATCTACCATCACCTCTTAACAAAAAAAAGGAAAATAAATAAATTATAAAGGCATAAAAGTAATTTAAGTGTATAAGGACCAAAATCACTAAAAAAAATCCAAAATTGGACCATTGATGTACCACCAATTTTTTTTTGGATAAAAACCAAATATTTTTAACAATCATATGGATCATTTTTACAATTTTGTCTTTAATTTACATTAAGGAATCTCCAACCTAATATCCTATTTGGTAGGAAACATATTTGATGGATTTTTATACATAAAATAAAGTGTTTTTCATTATGACCGGCAACAAAAGCATTTAAAAATAACTAATTTATTTTAGACCATTTTAAAACAAAACAATCAATGATCCTTTTACATAGGTTATAATGATATAAAACCAACCATATTGTTTTAGAATGACAACATTTGGAGCCTTTGAACCCACTTGTTATTGGGTATTGAAGTAGATGGCAAAAGACAAGAAGCTTGATATTCTCTATAAGTATACACCACCAAGAGTAAGACATTTTCGAATGCTAGTTACTTGTTGTATCTTGAGTTTCTTAAGCCTTTATATGCTTAACGAAAATAAGCACTAAAGGAGAAACAAAAAGTAGCACCAAATCACTAGCAACTAACTGTGAGAGAGAGAGAGAGAGAGAGAGAGAGAAGCCACAATTATGAGAGATTTCACAAGGCTAAAAAACTAGTTTTCTCATGCATAAGACACTCTTATATAATCCAATGCAAGTAAGGTCAAACCTTTATTATGTTCTAAATAAATATAAAGCAAAGTGAGCATGGGGGACAAGTGAAGGGAGGTTACAAGCAACATCCCATGTCACTTGAAATCCTCGACTATGGGGACAAAAAGAAGAAGAAAAAAAGTTAGGCTAGTTACTTTAACGATAAAGGTAACTAACTAGTAAGTCTTTAGTTAGCCAAAGTGTCCAAAACATTATCCCCAAATTTACGGTCATTTTAAAAATTTTATTTATGTTTATTTTAAAACAGAGTATTTATTTTATTGCGGAATTGGTCCCAAAAATTTCCTTGGCATGATATAATATCAAATCAAGGCGTTTCAGAAGAAATGTTTTTCATTTATTTATAAAAGTTTGGGATGTCATAACTAATATAATATATAAGCATAAACAGACCTTTAATTTATACTAACGAACTAAATCTCCTTTAATCTCTCAATGTAATGTTCCTTTCACAGATACATGTGATACAAATAAACTGAGTGGCTCAGGTTGAGAAAACTTGTGAGATACATAGGATTTTCAACCAATAATATTATAGTTAATTTGTTTATTCACACATTTTGTGTCAAACAATTAACCCAATTACCTATCCCCGTTTTTTTATTTATTTTTCCCTAAGGAATTATGCTAAGGATCATCATCTACATCGCATTTACCTACCATCGCCTACATCGCATTTCCTTATATGTTTATTGCTAAGGAATTTTCCTAAGGATCATTGTCTACATCGCATAGACAATATTGTTTTGGGGATTACTCCCCCAATACGTGTCCAATAAGGGTTAGAGTATCATCGCATGAATACGTAGTTACTACATTGCTTGAACTCGTAATTCATCACCTACAGGTTATGATCTTGTCGATGTTTTCACATGACTTTTTAGATTAGTCAATGGTCGCCATCTATACTCTGGTAGATGACTACATCGTAATATCGCAAGTCAAGGTCGGGGCATTTCCTAGTCAGCTCCTATTTATCATTACCTATTTACCATCACCTATCTATCATCTCCTATCTACCATCTGCTATTACATGAAGTTCACTGTTTGTACCAAAAAGTACTAAACAGTTTGAAAACCCTTTTTTATTTATATAAATGTAATATTTATATAATTGTGATTAATTAGACCTTCAATTATGTAACTTTACCCCAAGCCTACAACCAAACAATGAACAGGAAATGGGGTCAAATTATATATTCGAAATCTTTTGAATCCAAATTATATAATTCACACATATATAAATATGTAATTTTTATGATAATTATAACAATTTAAAAACTTAAAATACATTTAAAAGCATTTTAAAAGAGTTTAACAATTTTTCGAAGAGTTTAACAGTGTTTAAAAATAGTCTACATGACTTTAAATCATTTTGGAAGTATTTGGTAATGTTTTATTGTTAACAAAATATTTAAAAACATAAGATAACCTTTTCTGTGATTGTTATCTGATGCGTGCAAATAGCTACACTTAATTTTATATTTATAACCTAACTAACTTAACTAACTAAATTGCACCTAGGCAGTGTACCTAATCAAATTATAGAATAGTCGGGTAAGTCGGGTGTCGATCACAGGGAATGGTTTTGTCTAATTAATCTATCTACTACTAAATTAACCTAATTACTAACAAAGGAAGGGGATTTATCTAATTTTGCAAGTTTAGATAAACTTAATTCTTTAACACAAATTCAATCAGTAAACAAAACACTTCTGTTAGTTCGAATCCACTTTCCTTCAATGGTTTGTAAATTAGCTATGACAATTATTGTTGGTTACCAATTAAGATAGTATTAGCAATTTAGTTCTAAATCTACTAACATTAATTAATTCATGTAAATCTATGTATGGTCACACAATAGTTAACACAGAATCAATTATTTAATGGAATTAGAGCCATGTAAGATTGATTTGGAAAACACACTTATGGTCATAATATGAGTTCTCTAGCACAGCCTAATTCAATAGTTCAATTACTTATCTAAGATTGGTTTAATCTTAGCTCTAATAAACTAGTGTTCACTGAATTATTAGGTATTCAAATTCATGCAGCTTCATATTCACTAACTACACAGAACAAGAATTTAAAGCAATCAAATATTAAATCAAACATGCTAGGTTCAATCAATCAAACACAAGTCATAACCAACAAGTAAATCAAAACTAAGTTATTGAAACCATGAGTTCCAGCTTCATCGAGCTAACAGAAGCAGCTAGATTTAGCTGGACATACTAGCAAACAAACTCAAATAACTCATACTCAAAAACATAATTAAAGTGTACCAAATTATTAAGCTGATATGAACTCTTATTTCTTCCTTGGTAAGCAACTTAATTCCAGACTTCTTCTCCCTCTGAATTTCGTCTCCAGGAACCCTCCAAGTTGGCCAAAAAGTCCCTCAAGTCGTAATGATTAAGTAAATATATAGTTTCTGATTTTTCCATTCTCACGACGTGAGCAAGTATTTCTCACGTCGTGAGTACGTAATTATCCGTGTTTAATAAGGATTCTTCCTCCCGATGCCTATCTTCTCGAATACTCCAACTCACGTCGTGAGTACGCGTTTTTGCTGGATTTTTATTCTTTTGAGTCTTCATCCTCCAAAGTTCCATCCTTTGACGTTTTTAGTCCCTTTTCTTCAAAATGTCTTCTATTCGGCTGCAAAGTACAATTTAACCTTATAAGTATCATTATTCCATGCAAATAACCAAAATATTAATAAAAATGTACTTAAATATTGCCTAAAAACATGTATAAATATGACAATATCAAAATACCCCACACTTATTCTTTGCTTGCCCTCAAGCAAATCTACTTATTTTTAAACTCAAACCTTCATCACTAACATCACATAGAACAATCCATTTCAAGCTTAGTCATTATGCCAAGTCCGCAACGCATGCATTTGTGTCTAAAAATTTCCTAAGGACCCCCCTAATTCTAAATACTCACAATCCTCATAAACATTCGCCCACTTCTTTTGAACAACGCTCATTTTATGCATCCCTCCGAATCCATCCTCAGAAAACTTTCTAACCTCAAGGTATTTTTGTAAAGCTACCCAAGCGTACATAATCTAGAAATTACAATTTTTTAGATACCACAATATGGAGTTCTTGAATTCTTCACTTTCTTTGATAATTGATCTTTGATTTCTTTGAATTCACCACCTTTTTGTGTGATTTTTGGTATCTTCAACTTTTGAATTTCTTCATAATTTTTTATCTTTGATCTTCAAACTTTATACTTTTATTGCTCCAAAAATTCTTCAACTTTTCAGTAATTTCTCTCTTTTTTTTATATGTATTCACTTTTTTTCACTCAAAAACCTACATGCTTAAGCAGGGGCGCTTAACTTCAACCCTTATTGGTTAAAGTATTAGTCTTCCTGGATACATTTCTGGTACACGACGCTAAACACATTGTGATCCTCAAACTAAGCGAGGTTGTGTTTTTGTTCCATGATTTCACTAGAATAAAGGGGGCCACAAATGCACTATAACGTATATTAGCTCAACTAAACATTTGAGCTCTCGTCGGATCATCTCATACAACACTAGCAACTTAAGTTCCAATTACTATTACTAGATTAATTATTATATTATTATTTCAAACCTATGAAAAATTTATTTCTAAATTTTTAAATTATCTAAATTTTCTAGCAATTTACTTTTTCTACCCCCTACCCCACACTTATGACATACAATGCCCTCATTGTATGCATGACATAAATTAAAAGCAATAAAATGGAGAAAAAGGAACAGACTCCCCTGGGATAGAAGTGGCAAGATCAAACTCTAATCGTGGGATGAAGTGTGCATCTTGAATATGGACCTCTTCTTTGAATAAGGAACTTGGATCTTGATCTCGCGAGATATGTAATGTGCTAACAAAACATGGAATCGAAACTTCAATCTTCAACAAATGTGGTGCAAATCTCCAAGGTGTGAAGAACAATGTGGGAAAGCATACGCCACATTTAATGGTAGAGGAAACGAGCCATAAGTATTGTCATGATAACTCCAAAAAGAATGGTGGTGAATCATGCAATAAATATGAATGAAAAGGCTTCATTTTTGTGAAAATATACGACTCACGGCGTGGTGGTAAGGATTACAACGTGAGGTCGCTAAAACGTGGATTCTGGAACCCTTCGTAACCGAGCTCACGACGTGAGTATAAAAGCCTCACGACGTGAGAACTGGGCAAACTCAAATCTGCCATTTTTCAAATCTTCTTTAAATTGCATTTCATCCCAATGTCTTAATGCAGTAAGACTCTTCCAAATTAACTATTTCTGACTCTTCTCTAACTTTATCCTCTCTCTCGACTCACCCCACATTTATTTTAAATTGTAGGTTTCGACTCTCGACTCTAGACGGCACATGGCTAGACATAAATGCTCTAGCAAATCTGGAAATAACCACCAAAGGAAATAGAAAAGTAACATAATAACTTAAAGAGTTTTACAAACCAAAACAAATTCCAAGAAAAACCAAACCAAACTAAATCAAACTAAAATAAGCAAAATAATCAGTTGTCATCTTCATCCTCTTGATCTCCACTCGTCCCCCCTCCATCTCCTCCTTGACTTTGATACTCACTCCACCTAGGGCAAATTGGGTAATGATACCCCAAATGAGGAGGTTGCTCAACATGCAAGTGTTGCACCAAATTCTCCACCATCCCACCAATCCAATTCACACATAACGATAACTGATCAAAGTAACCCGGCATGTCTCCCCCAAAGTTGGGTCCTCCCATGGGTGCATTTTTGTGCACCGGTTGTCCTCTATCACCTCTTCCTCTCACATTTCTTCGTCCTCTTGGCCTCAGTTGGGGTGCGGGTTGGTCTTGGTGTACCACATCATCATCCACCGGTATACTCCAATGTGATCCCTCATTTGTTACCACACGCATAGACTCTAAATATCCCATAGTGAGATCATCACCAAGCTTGCGTGTCAAAGTCCGGGTCAAACGTGGATAAGAAGACCATAGGATCTCGCAAGGTGTGTAACAAAATAACCCCCATTGATGGGGATACCTGCTCTATAAATAGCAGCCTTGTTGCCCAAATAGTTCGCCAGATGGTACGGGATGTTGCAGAAAACCCCCGGCGTCACCATGCTCAACAAGAAGAAAAGATTCAAGCTTGTAACCGTGTCCCCATGTCGCTTATGATTGATGGAAAAAGTAACCAACCGGTGAAGTAGCCGATCGATTGGGATCGAATGTGGCCTTCTTGGGAGACACCCGAATGGAAGGCACCATTTGCAATTGACACCCAAAAATCCGGTCCCGACGCTCCCGGCGAATACTCTCGTGCTGTTGTCCTCATGAGAAGCTCAAATGCAGGCAATTGTGTTTCATGCTGCTCATAAATACCCATGCGCCATGCAAAATCGGCCAAGATGCATTCTCTGTACTCGCAACCAAGGCGGAATACGAGTGCCCTTGAGTAAAAGGGATCAATAGTAGCGGCTTCAAAAGAGACGGGCGCAAAGAACTCCATACAAAGTTCCTGGTAAACTGGCTCACTGATAGCAAATAAGTTTCTCCACCCGTTACAAGTGAAGGAAAAATCATCCACTGAAAAGTGCTTGGTCAAAAACGGGGCCATCCTTTCCATCAACCCAATTTGCTCAAACCGGGCCAAATCAATTCTTGGGGAAATAGCAAACTCCATGTTATGTAACCATCCCAATTTGTTAGTGAAGTTAGAAAGCACATTGGTTGGCATATCCACTGGAAGTCGGTACAATGTGTGGCGTGATGATACATGACTTTGAAATTGCTCATTTGCATCTCTTGAATCCATTTTTCTGCAAAAACAAATAAACAAGAAAAACAAAACAAAATGCTCCTTATGTTAAACAGATTAGCAGCAATCAGAAAACAATATCACGGGTATCACGTCGTGAGCAATAAGGCTCACGTCGTGAGTTCGTTGCCGACAGCGAGAATGGGTCATGACAGTTTACACATCGGGCCAAATACCTTGTTGGGGTTTTATTCTAACTTAATTCTAAGTATACTCAACCCATATACAGTAAATATTTATCATATTTAGGGCATTGATTTTGACATTCAAATAAACTACAAACCCTAACACCTAAATCAACCAAATAAGTTAAAATTAAACACTAAAAGTAAGATTGGTGTACCTTAGATTGATGTTAATGTGAACACAAGAGTAAAATGTAGTGGAATCGGCCGAAATCGAGTGTGTGTGGGGGACCAAGAAGTTGTCGGCATTTGAGGGATAAGAAAAAGATAGGTCAAATGTGTTCTGCTTTCTTTAATCAGGTGGTCCCGATTCATTCTTGCTCATGTCGTGAGATTATAGTCCTCACGACATGAGTAATATGTGGGATAAAACAATTGGACTGTTTAATCAAGCGGAAATGGGCTAATACACTTATTGGAGTATTCTAAATGGGCTAATCATTAAAGTATTCCAGTCCGTATATCAGTCTAGACTCACGTCGTGAGCCATACGTGCTCACGTTGTAAGCTCGCTTCTTGTTTGAAAAATTAATTTCATTATTATTACTAACCTTGAATTTTTTAAACCATTTAATTTTAAGAAACCCCACACTTGATTTTTACCATTCAGAGGATTATTAGATGATGAGACAATTGATATTCTTAAAAACTAAATATACAAAAACTAAAATGAAAAGAAAATTCAAACCGAGCTCGGGTTGCCTCTCGAGAAGCGCTTCTTTTTGATGGAGTCGTGAACCGGACTCTGTGCCTCCTATGTTGAATCGTCTAAAGAGTCCACCACCAACTGAATCTTCTGCTCCTTCCATCGCCTCTTGTAAGCTTGGACATGTCTAATATACGCCTTCTTCGAGTTCTCCTTTTTAGCTTTCACCTCGTCTACATCAAGCTTTCTTTTGATCCCTTTAGTCTCCAATTTTTCTTCATTCTTTTTAAGCTCCATAGGAATCTTTTCTTCTTTCACCACCGGACTCGTCTCCTTAGATGTAACCTTGTCTTCATCCTCATCACTCAATACTTCATCGCTTTCCTTACTTACCCAAGAAGTTGTATTTGTATAGGCAATGACTTCAACTAAAAACTGGGACGGATGCTCTCGGTTTTGTTCGTTTGACTTGTTGAATTGTTTTCATCTCTTCTTCCATCAAATTCTCCAATTCCCCAAGTTCATTGTCTTCATTATGTTACAAACCTCATTTTGAACATCATTTCCCTTGAAATCTTCTTTTATTCCAAAAATTTCCTTCTCATCTCCAACTCTTAAAGTGAGCTTGGATTCGCGTATATCAACCAAAGCTCCAGCAGTATTAAGTAATGGGCGACCAAGAATAATCGTAACATTGGGATCTTCTTTCATATCTAAAACCACAAAGTCTATTGGAATAACGAATTTCCCAATTTTCACTAGAATATCTTCCACAATGCCCTGGGGTTGTGTCACTGAACGGTTTGCCATGTGAATAGTCATTTTTGTAGCCTTCAACTTCTGATAAAATGAATAAGGCATTAAATTTATGCTAGCCCTAGAATCGGCTAAAGCATAAATCTTCATATTATTCCCAAACTTACGTGGAAGAGTGAGGCGTCCAGGATCTCCCATCTTCTTAGGTAACTCTCCCATCACTACTTTTGAACTTTTTTCACTTAAAATGACTTTGGAATTTTTCTTCAATTGTTGACGAGTGTCTATTAAGTCTTGTAGGAACCTTGCATACTCGGGAATTTTGGCTAATGATCCGACAAAAGGAGTATTAATTGGTATACCATTCACGTGTTTTATGAACTCCAAATGCTCCTTTTCCAATGGACTAAGGTCAGCTCGGGATGGAAATGGTAAAGGCGGACGATAAGCCGGAACAATTTTTGGAGTTTTCTGTTCAGACTGATCCCACGTCGTGAGCATAGCGGGCTCACGTCGTGAGTTTGGTATTTCAGCAGAATTTTGATTTTCGATCTTTAACTTCTTTGGTTCTGGTTCGGGCTGCCTTGGCTCCACTTCTAATGCTTCTAGGAACTCAGAGATGACCTCTTCTTCAGTCTCGATCATCATAACATGGGATTGAGCATTCTTTTCGGGAATTTTTGAGGATAATTTGTTGCTCACCAAAGTGGTTAGTTGACCAATTTGGACTTCGAGATTATGGATCAATGCTTGATGATTTCTTAATGAAGCTTGCTGGTCAATCATCATTGTCTGCTGTTCTTTCATCATTTTCATGTGTTCCTTTAGCACTGCATCGGTATCATCATGCCTTTTCTCGGAAGCTTCCATAAATCGATTCAAAATGTTTTCCAAGTCAACCTTCTTCTCAGCTGGTGGTTGCTCTTTTTGGTAGAAGCCTCGACCTGTCTGCTTATATTTATCTTCCTTCTACTTCTTGTATTCATCATATGGCAGCCACTCCTTCTTTGGTTTTCTCCAATCTTCATCATACTTATCCCCACTCGAGTAGCAAACTTGAGCCTTTTTCTTCCCATATTCATCCAAGTTGCAATCCTTAGTCAAGTGTGGACCATTACACCTTTCACATCCAACTCTTATAGCATGAATTGATTGGTCCATTTTTGTCATTCTTCTGTCCATTGTATCAAGCATGGCCATTACAGTAGCCATGTCTGCAGAATTTCCACCCCTGCTTCCTTTAACTCCCTCATTTCTTGGATTATGGTACTCACGAGAATGCTTTGCAAATTCTTCAACTAACTCCTTAACCTCCCTTGGATTTTTCCTTGTCAGTGGCCCTTGAGAATCAAGGAGTTGCCTTGTCAAGACATTCACCCCATCATAGAATATGGACACCTCTTGTTGAATGTTAAGGTCATGTTGAGGACAATTCCTTAGCAACCCTTTGTAGCGCTCCCATGCCTCGTAAAGTGACTCCCTGGCTGTTGCTCAAAATTGGCTATCGCCTTTTTGAGTTTAGCTATCTTGGATGGTGGGAAAAATTGGTCTAAAAATTGTTCGTGCATCTGAGCCCAAGTAGTGATTGTACCAGGTGGAAGTGCTTTTAACCAATCTTTCGCAGCTCCATTAAAAGTAACGGGAAGCATCCTTAGCAAGACGGTATCTCTATTAACATTCGGGACATTAAAATAATCTGCAATGTCATTGACCTCATCTAGATGCTTAAAAGCATCCTCATGATCTTTTCCATAAAATGGAATATCTTTTAGTGCGGTAAGAATGTGTTCTTTCAGCTCAAATGTGGCAGTAGCGGGAATTGCGGGTTGTATTAACCCTGGACCAACATCGTCTCTAATACGCTTCTTGTAAGCTCCCATGGACATCTCTTCAATGTTTTCCATCTCGTTTTCTGGCTCGTTCTCTGGTTCACTCGTATACAGTCCAAACTCGGCCTCGGATTCGTATTCGGATTCGGTTGGGATAGGTTTTTGATCTAAGCTTTCTATTTTGCTCTTGTCCTTTGAAGATGAACTCGACTCTCCCGTTTTCTTTCCAGACTTCTTTGTAAAGACAGATTTGAGATCTTGGAAAGGTTTCTTCTTTGGTGTTTGGTTCACTTCTGCGTTTTTATCTGTCTTCTTGTAAAGGGCTGACTCTGGATCTTCAAGTGGTGGCACCAAAGGTGTGTTAGAGCCTCTGGTCATGAACTTCTGCAAAATAAACAAAAATAAAAACGTAAACTGAACTAAAATTAACTAAAAGTAGCCTACTGACTGATCACCATGACGTGGTAAAGATCACCACCTCGTGTTGTCGCAGAAAATTTAACAGAAAAGAAAAACGAAGAAAAAGTAAAAAACTACTGCACTCACGTCGTGAGTTGAGTACTGGAACAAAAAATTAAGCTGAAAAAGTAACTTTTTGCAGGTTTTACCCCACAAAAAGGATCGATTAATCTAAAGCAAATAAATCAACTAACAATTAAGCTGTTCCCCGGCAACGGCGCCAAAAACTTGATGCGTGCAAATAGCTACACCTAATTTTATATTTATAACCTAACTAACTTAACTAACTAAATTGCACCTAGGCAGTGTACCTAATCAAATTATAGAATAGTCGGGTAAGTCGGGTGTCGATCACAGGGAACGGTTTTGTCTAATTAATCTATCTACTACTAAATTAACCTAATTACTAACAAAGGAAGGGGATTTATCTAATTTTGCAAGTTTAGATAAACTTAATTCTTTAACACAAATTCAATCAGTAAACAAAAAACTTCTGTTAGTTCGAATTAATTCATGTAAATCTATGTATGGTCACACAATAGTTAACACAGAATCAATTATTTAATGGAATTGGAGCCATGTAAGATTGATTTGAAAAACACACTTATGATCATAATATGAGTTCTCTAGCACAGCCTAATTCAATAGTTCAATTACTTATCTAAGATTGGTTTAATCTTAGCTCTAATAAACTAGTGTTCACTGAATTATTAGGTATTCAAATTCATGCAGCTTCATATTCACTAACTACACAGAACAAGAATTTAAAGCAATCAAATATTAAATCAAACATGCTAGGTTCAATCAATCAAACACAAGTCATAACCAACAAGTAAATCAAAACTAAGTTATTGAAACCATGAGTTCCAGCTTCATCGAGCTAACAGAAGCAGCTAGATTTAGCTGGACATACTAGCAAACAAACTCAAATAACTCATACTCAAAAACATAATTAAAGTGTACCAAATTATTAAGCTGATATGAACTCTTATTTCTTCCTTGGTAAGCAACTTAATTCCAGACTTCTTCTCCCTCTGAATTTCGTCTCCAGGAACCCTCCAAGTTGGCCAAAAAGTCCCTCAAGTCGTAATGATTAAGTAAATATATAGTTTCTGATTTTTCCATTCTCACGACGTGAGCAAGTATTTCTCACGTCGTGAGTACGTAATTATCCGTGTTTAATAAGGATTCTTCCTCCCGATGTCTATCTTCTCGAATACTCCAACTCACGTCGTGAGTACGCGTTTTTGCTGGATTTTTATTCTTTTGAGTCTTCATCCTCCAAAGTTCCATCCTTTGACGTTTTTAGTCCCTTTTCTTCAAAATGTCTTCTATTCGGCTGCAAAGTACAATTTAACCTTATAAGTATCATTATTCCATGCAAATAACCAAAATATTAATAAAAATATACTTAAATATTGCCTAAAAACATGTATAAATATGGCAATATCATTATCACAGGTAAATATTAACACAATATTAATTGTGTTCAACTTGTATCCCCCCCCCCCCCCTAAAAGCATTTAAAATCATTAAAAAGGTAGATTATAGGGGTATGAACTCACCTGATAAGTGGTTATTTGGGCAGCGTTTCGTTTCTATAAATGATCTTTCTCGAAGAAATCGCGAGTTTCTAATGAAAAACTGGGCTCTATACGGGCAGAGTTTCGACAGGAAAAGATTATTTTCTGGAGGACTTCGGGGCTCCGGGCTTTCTTCAGGTGTTAGGGGTGTTCCCGAGGCTTCGTGGGGTTAAAAGTGGATTAAATGAGTGTTTAAGAGGAGAGAGGTATTGAATTTTGTAAACAAAACTCAGCCTCGCATCCTATTTATAGGAGGTTGAAACCTCGGAGTACGCTAGGCGTAACTTCGGTACGCTGGGCGTTCGGTGATGCGTGTCTTCGGACGTGTCAATCTGCGCGTAATACGTGTTGCATGCGAAGGAAGGGGCGACGTGGATGATCTGAGGCCTAGTCTCCGAGTACGCTGGGTGTACTCTTGTACGCGGGGCGTACTTCCTTTTTCCAAACTTCAAAAATTCATATCTTTAGCATACGAACTCCGTTTTTGACGTTCTCTATATCCACGCATAGGTGAGACCATGCTCTACAACTTTCGTTTAGACTCCGTCGGCTAATTTTGACTTTATTTTTAAAGTTATATTTTTAACAGGCCGGGACAGGAAAAGTCCGTTAAAAATTCATAACTTCTTCATCGGACATCCGTTTTTGTCTGTCTTTTTACCATTGAACTACAAATGACAAGATCTTCGATTCTCTTTTAGGTTGTTTCGGCTAAAAATCACTCAATCTTTATTTCGAGTTTCGGGTTGTGTACTGCTATGCCGATTCTTAGAAAAATCAAAACTTCCTCATACGAAGTCAAATTTGGACGTTCTTTTTATGTAAACTCTCGGTTTAATGTATTTTACGACTTTCATTTTGATTGTTAAGGCTAAAAATCATTTGATTGTAAGCTCACTTTTTACGTCGCACAGCGTTGTGCCGGTTCTGTCGCGGATCTTCGATTGGTCATAACTTCTTCGTTATAACTCGGATTTCGGCGTTCTTTATATTTTTGGAAACCTTGTGACATATACTATAACTTAGATAATATTATTTATTCTAAATCATCCTTTATCAAAAAGTCATGTTTTGACGTGAAATAATGAGTTGTTACATTATCCCCCCGTTAGAGGGAATTTTGTCCCGAAATTATTTCTAAAGTGGTACTCATGGACTAGGGAAAAGATGTGGATATTTTTGTTTCATCTAATCTTCCTGTTCCCAAGTGAATTCAGGTCCCCTGTTTGCAATCTAGCGAACCTTCACTATCGGGATACGACTTTGCTTGGTTCTTTTGATTTCCCTATCCATGATTTCTATTGGTTCTTCTACAAAGTGTAGACTTTTATTTACATTGATTTCATTGAGTGGAATAAAAAGTGTTTCATCGGATAGACACTTCTTTAGATTAGATATGTGGAAAGTAGGGTGTATGTTACTAAGTTCTTGTGGCAGTTTGAGTTTGTAAATAACTGGACTGATTCTAGCAAGCATCTCGAATGGTCCGATGTATCTCGGATTTAGTTTCCCACATTTTTCGAAACGTATCAAGCCTTTCCATGGTGAGACTTTTAATAAGACATGGTCACCAACCTGGAATTTCAAGGGTTTTCGCCGTTTTTCTGAATAACTCTTTTGTCTATTTCTAGAAGTTTTTAGTTGTTCTCGGATTTGTACAATCTTTTTTGTGGTCTCTCGAATGATTTCAGGTTCAGTTAGAGTATTGTTGGGTACTTGGTTCTTGGCTAGTTTTGTATCGCCCACTTCAGCCCAGCACAGAGGAGATTTGCACTTACGGCCATAGAGAGCTTCAAATGGAGCAACTTTGATGCTGGTGTGGTACCTATTGTTTTATGAAAATTCAATAAGTGGTAAATGGGTATCCCAAGCATTACCAAAATCGATCATATATGCTCTTAGCATATCTTCTAATGCTTGAATCGTTCTCTCGTTCCGTCTGTCGGCTTAAAGATGGTAGGCTATGCTCATGACTAGCCTAGTTTCCAGAGATTTCTGAAGTGACTGACTGAACTGGGAGATGATTCTACTATCTCAAACGGAGATAACAGATATTGGAACACTATGCAGTCAACTAATCTATCGGACACACGTTCTAGTAGCTTCTCTATTTTTCTTGTTTCCTTCAATTTGCAGGAAGTGCGCGGACATGGTTAATCTGTCGACGATCACCCAAAATGGTATCAAGTCCACCTGTTGTCTTGGGTAACTTGATTATAAAGCCCTATTGCAATCCGCTACCACTTCCACTCAGGTATCTCCGGTTGTTGTAGTAAGCCTGCAGGCTCTTGCTCTAAAGTTCATGATAAGACTCATACTTGGTTCATCCACCATTACCTCGTGTATACAAGTCGTATATAATTTAGATTGACAAAACGTTTGGATGGGTGGCTCTGCCCCATGTCCACAACCAGACAATGAACAGGAGATAGGGCGGAATCACACATCCTAAATCTTGTTGAGTCTAAATTATATACTACTCTTGTGTATACACTTAGCAGCGATAGATTAACCTTATGAGTTCTTAGTCTCTATTCTCGAACTTGACTTACGGCACAAGTGGTCTTCCTATGAGGTCTATTGGGTATTCTACGAGTGGTTACTGACTTCTGATACTTCTTTGGTGTTTTTCGCTTCCACTTTCCTATCTACTGGGCGGGCTAGAAGGTGTGGTACCCCTCGCATGGGTACTGATGTACACAAATTATACCTATCAACTTTTAAATTTATAACCTAACAAACTTATACTAACTATGCACTTATAGGCAGTGTACCTAGTTAGATTATAGTATAGCTTGGGTAAGTCGGGTGTCGATCACAGAGAACGGTATTTAATTAATAAAATAATTACTAAAAGCTAAACTAAGAAAAACAACTAAAAGTGGGGGTTTTATCTAATTTTACAAGTTCAGAAAAACTTAAGCACTTGAATAAAAATGATTGTAATCAATATACTAAAACACTTTCGTTTAGTTTCGAATCCACCTTTTTTCCTATGGTTAGTTCTTATTTATGGATTAATGAAGTTGGTTACCAAGTTATTGTAATTAACAATTCAAGTCCAAATTTACTAATATTTTCACCAATTCATGAACTACATTGTATGGTCATACATAAGCAAAACACAAAATTAGTTATTCATTATAGATGGACTATGTAAGATGTATCTAAACAAACACAATTATGGTCACAATTATGTTCTCTAGCACAACTAAATTTGTTACTTTTATTACTTATCTAAGATTTGGTCGATCCTAGCTCTAGCAATTTAATGGTCACTAAATCACTAGGTAATCAAGTTCATGTAATTTAAAGGTCCCTAAGCTACACTACACTTGAAATTAAGCAACAAAGTTGCAACCTTTAACATGCTAGGTAATGATAATCAAACACATGCATAAACCAAATTCATATAATCCATAAAGTAAGAAACTAACTCATAGTTTTAGGTTTCATCTAACTAAACGAAAGCAAGGGTTTTTAGCCTATAATCACAGCTGGAAAACACATAAACATAAGGGAAAATAGACTAATCATGATTAAACTAGGCAAACCGAATGTGTAGATGCGAATCCTTGGTCCAATATCTTTATCCTTTGATCTCTACTTGAATTCTACCCTCAAAGGGGTCTTGGAAGGGTATTTTTTTGTTAATGGTCGCAGCCTTCCACCCTATCTCCTTTGGAATCGACCTAATGTCCGATATATATATATATATATATATATATATATATAGTTGCCAAAAATCTCGACACCACGACGTGGTAAAAGCACCATGTCGTGTTCCTCGTGTTTATCCCGTATTCCCCAAGCTAGCGTCAAGAATCGCGAAGATTCCATTCACCACGTCGTGGTGGGGTCACCACGTCGTGGTGGTTGAAAATCCGACTTTTCTCAAAACATGAAAGTCGTCCGAAATTGTGTCTAGTTTTCAGATCATTTTGAATCACCTTAATCGGAGTTGCGAGTCATGAGATATGGTCAAAATACTGACGAGGGGTCAAGCTGTCTAGCAACATCCTTCTTTTGTCTTCTTCTTGTCTAAGCTCGTATTTTCCTGCTTCTAGCTTCCATATTGCTCCCGAGAATGTCTTTATGCTACATAACAGATATTAAGCATAATAAGTACCTTTTGTTCTATAATAAGCATAATTATAGCTAAAAGTATTAAGATATGATGTAAAATATATGTGTAGATATGCACATATCAAAATACCCCACACTTATCTTTTGCTTGCCCTCAAGCAAACCAATTAATTATAATTCAAACCTTCATCACCACCATCATATAGAACAATCCATTTTGAACTCAGCCATTATACCAAGACCTCAATGCGCATATTTGTGTCTAAAATCCTAACAACTTCCCCAATCCTAGATACTCACAATCCTTATGAACCTTCACCCCTTAGTTTATACGACGCTCATTTTTGCAACCCTCCGAATCAATCCCCAGAACTCTTTCTTAACCTCAGTGTATTTTTGGTTAAGCAACCCAAGCATACATAATCTAGAAATTACAACTTTAGATACCAAATTGGAGCTCTTGGAATTCTTCACTTCTTTGATATTTGATCTTTGATTTCTTTGAATTCACCACCTTCTTTTTTCGATTTTTGGTATCTTCATTTTTTTTCTTTTGGAATTTTGATCTTTTGATCTTCATACTTGATAGCTCCAAAATTCTTCAACTTTTCGGTAATTTCTCTCTCTTTTTTTTTCACATGTATCTCACTTTTTTTTCTCAAATCCTACATGCTTAGGCATGGGTGCTTAACTTCAACCTTTATTGGTTAAATGTATTAGTCTATGTGCAATGACTACATAAGCTTTCCTTGATAGATTTCAGGTTTAGGCTACAAAACATATTATGCCATAAAAACTACCAGATTACCTTTCATATCTCATGACTTTTCACTAGGAATGGGAAGCCACAAATATATTATATCATATATTGGCTCAGTTAAACATTTGAGCTCTTATCGGATCATCCCATATAATACTAGCAACTTAAGTTCAAACTATTACTAGATTAAAATTTTAGATTATTATTTCAAACCTAGTAAAAAATTTTAAATTTACTACTTTTCTAGCAATTTACTTTTTCGACCCCCTACCCCACACTTATTACATACAATGCCCTAATTCTATGCATAAAATAATTTAAAAGCAATAAAAAGGAGAAAAAGGAACAGACTCCCCTAGGATAGAAGATGCATCTCGAATCGTGTGTAGGATCTCTAGCTTGCTCTAAAGTATGGAAACGAAATTGGAAAGTAGAATGGCAGCCTCCTGATGTGATGAAAAACTCCCCCACGACATAGGAAAGTGTCAACCATGTCGTGGCAGCCGGGACATTACTTCAGCATGGAGTAAAAATAAAATTCAATTGTGTGGGAACAGCTCATCCATACCATGGAATTCAATATAGAGTTGGAAACGCCACTCTTGAACACTTAGACTACTAAAAGTACGGGATCAGACTCGAATAACGGACTTGAAAAGCACCACCTCGCGGCGGAATTCACCACCTCGTGGTGGCTCAAACAAATTATTTTTCTGGTATTCTGACTGCGACAACACGACGTGGTGGGGATTACCACGACGTGTTGGTCTTGAAATTGCAATAATCGGTGCCAGAATGAGCTGATTTCTGGAATATATGTGGCACCAACGAATGTACGAAGCTGTTAGGCATGACTCCTCACTTATTGACGCAAATAAACACCCGAAAAATTGCTCAAATCTTGCTTCTCTCGTCGTTCTAATCTTTCTCTATAAAGAAGCTTCTTTTGTCAATAATACCCTCACTCGGACTCTAAATATAATACCTGGGAAGCTTCTTCTTGTGAATTCAAATGTGCCGGATCGAATGAAATTAAAGAACCATTCTTGAAAAAATGTGTTGAACTACTACCACGACGTGTTGATGATGTCAACGTCGTGTTGTCTTCTTTTCAGTAAATATGCTTCAAAATGCTTTTTTCTTCATTATGTGGGAACCCCACACTTTTTCAAAAACTTGTTCTTCAATTATGATCTTCAAAAATCGCACGGCTTCTTCAAATTAAGCTCCTTCACTGCTTCACTATCGTTCAACACTATAAAATAAGATCAAGAACTAGAGAAACGCATCATCATTCGGTTAAGGTAAAATAAAACTAAAACAAAAAAACTAAAACTAAAGAAAATAAAAGAAAATGCAAACTCTAAAAACATCGGGTTGCCTCCCGAGAAGCGCTTCTTTTTGAAGAGTCGTGAGCTGGACTCCTTCCCACTCTACGTTGCGTCAGGTGGAAGTGTAACCTCCCCGTTCTCCATCACTTTGAGCCTTTTTCGTTTATAGGCAACCCGTCTGTTGAATGCCTTTCTTGAGCTTTCTTGCATTGTTGGGTTGACATCTTCTTTATGTTTCCTCTTGTGCTCTTTCTTTATCCCCGTGTCTTTAGATTTTGTCTTGTCTCTTTCTGGGTTTTTCTTGTCAAAATGAGGTTCATCATATTCTTCTTCTTTTTCTTCAATAGGCTCTGTGACGTGATTTGGTGGTCTTGTAAAAGCAAACACCTCAAAAATCATAGGCGCTGAAACTTGAGGTTTCGAATAATTCACCTCTTTTTCCAACTGCTCTTTTGGTAAAGGCTCCTCCCATTCTTCCCACGCTTCTTCCTTCATGCGTTCAAATTCATCATGCTTAAGGAACTTCGTGTTTTCTTGCTTCACTAGATTTTCATTGGCACGAGAGGGGAAAGGGAGAGGTGGTCGATATGGCTTAATAACAGAAAAATCATAATCACTTTTTTTCATCCACGACGTGGCACTATTGCCTCCACGTCGTGGTGACTGGTCAGAATCACAACACTCTTCTTCTTTATTTTTTACTTCGAGTGACTGATTAGATTCCTCTTCAAGATCCTTCACATGCACCAATTCATCATCTTCTTCTATATCAACGGTCATGACTTGAGCCATAGGGATTGACTCGACTGTACTTGAAGGTAGATCCGATAGCTTTTCTTGTACAAGTTTTGTTAATTGCCCAACTTGTGTGTGGATGCTCAAAATAGATTCTTGTTGAACTTTAAGTGTTACATCAGTTGCATCATGTCTTTTTTCGCTAGCTTCCATGAATCTAAATAGCATTGACTCGAGAGCATCTATCTTCTCGGATTGGACTCGTTCTAGTTGGTAGAGATTATGCTCTATTTGTTGTATTCCAATTCACAATCCCTTACAGAGTGATATCCTTCACAAGATTCGTATCTATCGTGTACCACATTAATTGATCCATCCATCGTTGTGAGCCTGTTTTCCATGGCATCGAGCTTTGCCATTACCATTGTTAGGACATCAGAAGCTCCATCTCCATTCGCTCTTATTCTCGTGATATCCTCCCCCCTTGGGTTGTGATACTCCCTTGAATGCTTGGCAAATTCTTCAATTAAAGCTTTGTTAGTAGCCAGATCCTTCTTTGTCATGGGCCCTTGTGAGTCTAGAAGTTGACGAGTGCATACATTGACTCCATCATAAAATATCAAGATTTCTTGTTGCACATTCAAGTCATGTTGAGGGCAATGTCGTAACAATCTCTTGTAACGCTCCCAAGCTTCATATAGAGACTCCCCTTCCAATTGTTCAAAATTCTGGATGTTTCTTTTAAGCTTTGCCACTTTCAAAGGAGGAGTAAATTGGTTGATGAACTCAGTCTTAAAATCAGCCCATGTCGTGATTTTAACCATTCTTTTGATTCACCCTTCAATGTGACCGGTAAAAGTCGTAGCATCACCGCATCTTTACTCACGTTTGGTGCATGAAAATAATGTGAAATCTCCGCCACCTCTTCTATATGCTCATAAGCGTCTTCGTGCTCCTTCCCATAAAAAGGTAGTTCTTTTAACATATTAATAATGTGCCCCGGAAGTTCAAACTTTGTCGTGGTTGGGATTTTTGGTGGATCAAGACCCCATCTGTTTTCATTCCTCATATGTCGCTTGTACTCTTCCATTGACATGGTCATGATGTCCCCCATATTTACTGCTAAAATAAAACTAGAAAAACACGCGTAAAAGGAACAAAAAACAAATAAATGAAAAACTAACTTAAGCGAGACCACGACGTGGTGAAGATTACCATGACGTGGTTGCGTCTCAGAGAGAAAAAAAACTAAAATAAACAAATGAAACAAAAGTAACTTTTTGTGGTTTCTACCCCACAAAAAGGATCGAATAACCAAAAGCAATTAAATTAAAAATCAAATAAGTCGTTCCCCGGCAACGGCGCCAAAAACTTGATGTGCACAAATTATACCTATCAACTTTTAAATTTATAACCTAACAAACTTATACTAACTATGCACATATAGGCAGTGTACCTAGTCAGATTATAGTATAGCTTGGGTAAGTCGGGTGTCGATCACAGAGAACGGTATTTAATTAATAAAATAATTACTAAAAGCTAAACTAAGAAAAACAACTAAAAGTGGGGGTTTTATCTAATTTTACAAGTTCAGAAAAACTTAAGCACTTGAATAAAAACGATTGTAATCAATATACTAAAACACTTTCGTTTAGTTTCGAATCCACCTTTTTTCCTATGGTTAGTTCTTATTTATGGATTAATGAAGTTGGTTACCAAGTTATTGTAATTAGCAATTCAAGTCCAAATTTACTAATATTTTCACCAATTCATGAACTACATTGTATGGTCATACATAAGCAAAACACAAAATTAGTTATTCATTATAGATGGACTATGTAAGATGTATCTAAACAAACACAATTATGGTCACAATTATGTTCTCTAGCACAACTAAATTTGTTACTTTTATTACTTATCTAAGATTTGGTCGATCCTAGCTCTAGCAATTTAATGGTCACTAAATCACTATGTAATCAAGTTCATGTAATTTAAAGGTCCCTAAGCTACACTACACTTAAAATTAAGCAACAAAGTTACAACCTTTAACATGCTAGGTAATGATAATCAAACACATGCATAAACCAAATTCATATAATCCATAAAGTAAGAAACTAACTCATAGTTTTAGGTTTCATCTAACTAAACGAAAGCAAGGGTTTTTAGCCTATAATCACAGCTGGAAAACACATAAACATAAGGGAAAATAGACTAATCATGATTAAACTAGGCAAACCGAATGTGTAGATGCGAATCCTTGGTCCAATATCTTTATCCTTTGATCTCTACTTGAATTCTGCCCTCAAAGGGGTCTTGGAAGGGTATTTTTTTGTTAATGGTCGCAGCCTTCCACCCTATCTCCTCTGGAATCGACCTAATGTCCGATATATATATAGTTTCCAAAAATCTCGACACCACGACGTGGTAAAAGCACCACGTCGTGGTCCTTGTGTTTATCCCGTATTCCCCAAGCTAGCGTCAAGAATCGAGAAGATTCCATTCACCACGTCGTGGTGGGGTCACCACGTCGTGGTGGTTGAAAATCCGACTTTTCTCAAAACATGAAAGTCGTCCGAAATTGTGTTTAGTTTTCAGATCATTTTAAATCACCTTAATCGGAGTTACGAGTCATGAGATATGGTCAAAATACTGACGAGGGGTCAAGCTATCTAGCAACATCCTTCTTTTGTCTTCTTCTTGTCTAAGCTCGTATTTTCCTGCTTCTAGCTTCCATATTGCTCCCGAGAATGACTTTATGCTACATAACAGATATTAAGTATAATAAGTACCTTTTGTTCTATAATAAGCATAATTACAGCTAAAAGTATTAAGATATGATGTAAAACATATGTGTAGATATGCACATATCAGGTACTTCTGAAGTTTTGAAGTGAGAGGTGATATAAGGGTTTGCGTTATGGATTGGAAGAATTTCATCTGACGGCTGATTAAGGAAAAAGTTCTTTTACACAAAATAAGAATTTTTCATGGTAAAGACCAAGCCAAACCATGTCGGATGAGGATGTCGGAACTTCTCGACGAAATAGATATTAATTCGTTCTGGAAGAAATGATTACTAAGATGATGAACTATCCTATGTACATAAGTTTTCAGCGCTTTCGGTTTTATTCTGTTATTATTGCTGCGAACCCCTTTTTGATTCGAAATTGGCGAGTACTTAACAATACGAGGGTTCTGAGAATTTGAAATAATGAACTTTCATGAAATGATCCCTAGGTGTACACAAGTCATGTATAATTAAGATTGGTAAGACAGTTGACTGAGCAACCCTGACCTAAATCCACAACCAAACAAGGAACGGGAAATGAGGCGGGATTACTCACTTTAAATCTACAAATCTAAATTATAAATGACTCTAATGTATACACTAAACCATTATATCTTACCTGCTAGGGTTTTCAGTTTTTATATGAATGCTGCAATTTGGTTCGAACGAGAGAGTAATTATAATTATAATTAATTATTAGGGTTTGGAAGCGTACCAAAAATATAGCAGGGTTCTTTGATGCTTCCCCATTCTCTGGGGTCAAACTCCTCCCGCTCCCCCGTCGTTCTTCTCTATTGGACAGTCCCTCTTGTAATGTCCTATTTCACCACAAAGATGACATATTGGATTGGTTCCAACATTGGTAGTTGAAGCGATGAACTCGACCGGAGTCCTACAGAAGCGGGCGGTGTGCCCTTTCATGTTGCATCTATTGCAATGCAGTATTCGGCAAGCTCCATGATGATGGTAGTTGCACTTACTGCAGTGTGGGAGGTTTCCTAAGTACGGTGTGACTACAACTTGAAACGTAGCTGAATTTATCTAAAGGATTGGTGTTTTACCGGAGGGTTCGTTACGTTTCTTCGGAGGCATGATTCTATTACACGATGAGAAATAAATGATCTCTTGAGCAATGATAGTTGTCTCTAGATGTATTCTAATCATTTATATCTACTTAAAAATTTGTCGTTTTGGTTATATGGTTCTCAATGTTTCGACCTACATCCTTATGATGCATTCCTGGTAAAGAGTAGAAGTAAGTTTCTAGAATGGTTATAAACCGAGTGTCGTCCAAACTAAGTTATCTTGATTGGTGGATATCATGTTCCAACCTTCGAAAAGATTTGAAAACAATTTATAATAGAGTCTACATAAACTAGACTTATGAATTTGAGAAATAATCACTCTCAGTTGAGATTTCGTGATCCAATTTACTGTTATTAGTCGTGACAGGAAAAGGTGATAAACTTAATACTTAACGTGAGTAGTATAATCACTAACTCACTAGGTTGAATCGATTTACTAGTTATTAGAGTGACGAAAAAGTACTCAAATACTTCGCATGTATTACACGTGGTTTTCCTCTGTTATATGTTATACTCCTGGCGGTAAAGATTTGTTCTCTCCTGATATCTATATGATGTCCTTCTCTTCTGTAGGTATATTGAATTCCTGTGTCGTCTTACTTTCGATTCTGACAGTGATCCCCATTACTTCATAATGGAGAGTTCGAATCTCGGAAGTTCATGCGAACCTCTCATCGGTGTCCTTAATAAGGTAAAGGCATTTGGTGGTTTCTATAGTTTCTTTACTCCTCATCTGTTTTTTCTCGGAATCCTCCTAATGAAACTCTGCTGGATTCTCGTTGATTCCTCGGTTGGTTGTTATGGTGAGGTGGTTACATCTATCTAAGTGGTTTACACGAGAATGGGAATGTCTAAAGAATCTATGAGATTAATAAAACATTTTTGTTACAAATACAATTTTACGAAGATGATCCATTCCGGTCTTTCTATAATCACATAGTGTGTACCGATTATAAATAATCCAGATCAAATAGACCTTCGAATAAGTGATCCTACTCTAAAACCACATCCAAACAAGTAAAAGGAAGTAGAGTGAAAATCACCTATTCTACGTCTATAAAATCTCATCTATATATAACTTTAACGTATACACTTAGTAATTATAGACCTACCATAAAAGGTCTTTTTAACAATTCCCTAAAGTTATTTATGGTGTCTAAAATACTTCTATAGTATTTTAATTATATTTTTGATTCTTGAACTTCTAGATATAAGAAGTTGATAAGTTTTCAGTTTTGTTGTTATAGCATCCTAAACTACTCCTATAGTATTTTAACCTTTATGTTTGCTTCTAGAATTCTTCTGGTAACTAGGTAAGTTTAAACTTGTTGCAACACCACAATCACTCCCAAACACATGTTGGTCATATCTCAAATAAATATAGTTGATCAGGCTATATTGATCACAGATATGATTACATAACTGTCCAGGTTTAACTACAGTGTCCAACATCCAAATACTTTTGTTTTGTTCTCTTGTGATATTCGTTCTAGTATATATATATTCTGCATGTACTTATACTTTTATAAAATATTGTTATATTTTAAAGTATAACTCTTGGTCAGAGTGTTTTTAACCCAATGTGTTTATAGTTGTATATCTTTTATGACTGATATACTGAGTTCACTATAAACAATGCTCTGATACCAATCTGTCACACCCCCAAACCGGAACGGCGGAAACGTTCGGGGGTGGAGGACGTCATTTCATGTATCACAACACATGCATTATAGTAATCAAGGTACAACAACCATTGCATTAATAATGTATAAGTTTTTACATAAGTGTTCAAACACTAGATGCTCAACATCAAAAGTAGATATAGTAAAAGACAAAAGATGCAACACGGTACTAGGCTGTCTTCTCAAAAGCTCTGGGAGTGCACCTGTCTACTGGATTCCTGAGAATACAACTTATTTTGAAAGAGAGGATCAGTATTAAAGCTGGTGAGTTCATAAGTATTATTTTATAACTCAAATCTGTTTTCTCGTTATTTGATAAAGTAAACACGTTTCCCCCCCCCCCCAGAAAATCCTATATTTTCTGATGTATTATACGATAAGTAAACAGGGTGAAAGTTTCTGGTTTCTAAGTGGTATATTGTATTATAGTTTACATAAAATCATAAAGAAAAGGCGTTTTCCAATACGAAAATAGTATTTCCATATTTAAACTGGTAAAATATTGTATTATAGTTTTATAAAAATAAAACTATGTGAAGTTTTACTTATTCATACACTAATCATTAAATTCAATACCAAAATTGTGAGTTATTATAACCATACTATGACTAGATGGCCTGAACACGACGTTCTTCAGGTGTCGCAAAAGCTACAGCATTTGTCACCACAGGTCTGCCGACCTAGCTGTTGCAAGCAGCTCTGGTGCGGGATTGTCAGTCCCGTATAGATCTATACATAATTGTCACGCTCCCACTCAAGGAGATTCTGGTTATAATTTCAGGACTTTTGTTGGTACTTAGAAAAGTACATGAAGGTAGTCTCATAAGTGTTATGTTAATGATTATGTATAAAATATTGATAAGTTACTAGGAAATAAATACTCAGTAGGTCAGTTTCATAAACTATATAAAATATAGTTTATATGGTTGTTTTCTGATTGATGTTATCTAATGAATGTTTTCTACTCGTTTTCTGTTAAGTACCAATGAATGTGTTCTCTAAGGAATGTTTTCTACTCGTTTTCTGTTAAGTACCAATGAATGTGTTTTCTAAACTATACCTATTATAGTTTAACAGTTGGTAAGAACCGGTAATACAACTATTACATGAAGTTCACTGTTTGTACCAAAAAGTACCAAACAGTTTGAAAACCCTTTTATATTTATATAAATGTAATATTTATATAATTGTGATTAATTAGACCTTCAATTATGTAACTTTACCCCAAGCCCACAACCAAACAAGGAACAGGAAATGGGGTTAAATTATATATTCTAAATCTTTTGAATCCAAATTATATAATTTACACATATATAAATATGTAATTTTTATGATAATTATAATAATTTAAAAACTTAAAAGACATTTAAAAGCATTTTAAAAGAGTTTAACAATTTTTCGAAGAGTTTAACAGTATTTAAAAAGAGTCTACATGACTTTAAATCATTTTGAAAGTATTTGGTAATCTTTTATTGTTAACAAAATATTTAAAAACATAAGATAACCTTTTGTGTGATTGTTATCACAGGTAAAAATCATTTGATTGTAAGCTCACTTTTTACGTCGCACAGCGTTGTGTCGGTTCTGTTGCGGATCTTCGATTGGTCATAACTTGTTCGTTATAACTCGGATTTCGGCGTTCTTTATATTTTTGGAAACCTTGTGACATATACTATAACTTAGATAAGATTATTTATTCTAAATAATCATTTATCAAAAAGTCATGTTTGACGTGAAATAATGGGTTGTTACATACAATCATCTCCCCCTTAGGATGATTACTTTCCAAAATCATCAACGACACAGGGCTTGTATAATGACTCCATATGTTACCATTCCATCCTAGGTGATGACCACAACTCCTATGTCCTTTCTATTGAGTTTCTAACTCTGAAACTTCTTGACCATTAACGGTGTTGCACCTACTCTCCCTACTAAATTCGATCTCCATTGGAGGCTCCTGCTCTTTCTTAACCTAAATTAAGATCCTTACTTCGACTACCATAACAGACGAATGGTTCATGTTCCAATAACCTCTCATCGTATGACGCAATGGTTAGACTCAGGTCTCTTGGAGTCAGACTCTAGCATGAAAGATAATTTCCTTCATGTTCTAATGCTATATAATCTCATTATAACAGGTAGAAATGTCTAGCTACTGGCTGTTAAGCTGTAATGATGCTTTTACAATCCGTTTTTCGATTGCCTCGATCTTTCCTTCTTCGATATTTGACTAAAGTCAGACACTATGTCGAAATTACTTTGTAGATTAGTCGGACTCAATTCGAGATGACCACTAAGTTCGGAATATTTTTATATTCACTACCGAAATGAAGGTAATGATAGAAATGAACATAATGGTTCAATTACTAGATTCTTAGTAACCTTGTGACTTTCCCTTATCTAAGTGTGAGTCATGTGCTTCCGGTAGTATAGGCATCTACTACCTTACACACCTACTCATACTCGTACCAAGTATTGTCTCGCATTTCACTAAGTCACCGTACAAGAAGATCAGACAACAAATTAACACATTGATTCATATAACATAATTAGGGATTATATTATTTCTTGAGAACGATTACAAGATTCATTTATGCCTATTACATCACCTAATACTAATCATTTATCTTCTTCATATCCCAAACTTTGGATAAGCTGCTTTCTATTCTCGACCTATTGCTGTTTCGTCAAGGATAATATGATATGCCCTTGCCTTCGGCTTTGGTGGCACATTCTACCTTGCTACTTCTTTTTTCTTTGCGAAATTCTTTGAAATATGCCCACTATCTCCACATTCGTAACACTTCTTGTCATCAAACGTGTAATATCTTGAATAATGACCCATCCTTCCACATTTGTAGCAAGTCACTTCTCCATCGCATCTCCCATAACACTTGTTCCTACACTTCTCACACCACTTGGCTTCACTGCTACCTCCAGATCTCTTGTCATTGGGATCCGCTTTCGAGAATCTTCCTTTCTTATCATACTTTGAAGATCCTTTCAGCTTTGTTTTCTCTCCTTTCTCAGCTTTCTCCAAACCCTTTTTCTCTTATTTGGGTCTCTACATTCTTGACTGCTCAGATGGCTGCTTTCAGAGTAGTAGCTAGCTTCACCTTCGAACCAAAATCTTCTGGTAGTGCATTATCAAACTTATTCACCTTGGATAGTTTGGTATGAACTAGGTAAGGGACCAGCTTCATCTTCTCAGTAAAAGCTATTGCATACTCGCTGACACTTATCTTTCCTTTCTTTAAGTTCTGGAATTCATTATTGATTTCCAGAAGATCTTGCTCAACGCAATATTCCATCTTTAATTCTTCCAGAAAGTTTTCCGATAACGTCTCCCCTTCTTCTCCCTTTATCATGGAGTCAACTAGTTACTTCCACCAGCTTAATACTCCGGTCTTTAGTTGTCTGAACGCTAAGATGGTCTTCTGTCGGTCGCTATAGTCGCAACTCTTAAACACCATTTCCATCTCGGAGATCCACTCTAGAACTTCTATTGGTGTTGGGCTTCCAGAAAGACTTGACGACTTGCCACCCATGAATTCCTTGTACTTACATCCATCTTGCCTAACCCTTTTGTTTCGATTACTTCTCCTAACAATCGGGGTTCAGCTTGACTAACGGTCCGACTGTAATTTCCTTCTTTCGATTGCTCCCCATTGAGCTCTGGCTGCACAAAAAGTGCAGTGGGTTCTATCTCAATATCACGAATTAGTCGTCTTATCTCCTCTTTTTGTTCTGCCATCATGGCCCGCATCATTGCTTGGACTCTTGGTGTTGTTAGGAGTTTAACTACCGACACTACTTTAGGTGCATGATCGATTACACGGGGTTCAAGCTGACGATTTATGTTATTGTTTCCTAATCCACTACGTATCCTAGCCATGATGTTCTACATACCAAAGTAGTCATTCGAGATGAGGAATTTAAGATAAAGAAGGTTTAGACAGGTAATCCTCCTTATTACTCCAAAGAGCTACATGCCAGTTCTAATACCATAATTAAACGTTTAGAAATCTGAACACATAAAATTTCTTAATTCTAGGCCAGCAACAGACCCTATATCTGATAATAGCAACCTAGATAGGCGATCTAAGGCATCTTATATCTATAGCATGCATAAGTCATTTTGTACATTAAGCAAATTAGGCATCTTATCGTAAAGTAAGTTAATGCTCGTGTCAATTCAGGTGTACTACCTAAAATATAACAGACACGCATCTCATGATCATTGCTTAGCATTCTAAATTAAGTCTAGAAATAAATCCTTACTCCTAGTTCAATTAAACTAATGCTCTAATACCAGCTGTGACATCCCAAATTTAAGGTCATTTAAAAAAACTTATTTATGCTTATTTTGAAATAGAGTATTTCTTTTATTGCGGAATTGGTCCCAAAAATATGATTGACATGATATAATGTCAAATCAAGGTGTTTCAGAAGAAATGTTTTTCATTGATTTATAAAAGCTTGGGATGTCATAACTGATACAAAACATAAGCATAAACAAACATTTAATTTATACTAATGATCTACATCTTCTTTAATCTCTTAGTTTAATGTACATTCACATCGATACATGTGATACAAATAAACTGAGTGGGTCAAGTTGGAAAACCTGATGATATACATAAGAGCTCCGTTTTTGACGTTCTTTATATCCCCAGAAATCCCTCGACAACATCTACAACTTTCATTTAGACTCTGTCGGCTGGTTTTTACTTTATTTATTTCACACAGGCTTAGACTGTTAAACCCTGTATAAAATGCATAACTCTCTCATCCGGCGTCCGTTTTTTACTGTCTTTATACCGTTGTACTCCTATTAACGAGATCTTCTATTCTTGTTTATATTGTTTCAGCAAACAATCAACCGATTGAAATTTCGATTTCTGTGTCCGCACTGTTGTGCTGAAACTTTGAAAAACCATAACTTCCTCTTACGAAATTAGATTTGGACGTTCTCTATATGCACACTATCGGTTAATGACTGCTATGAATTTCATTTATATCACTAAGGCTAAAAAGTAATTTATCAAAAATTTGCTTTTTACGATACGCAGAGTTGTGTCGGTTTAATCGCGAAACTTTGAAGAAGCATAAATTTTTCATACTAATTCGGATTTCAACGTTCTTTATATGCACAAAATCATTATGAAATATACTTTAACTTGGTTAAGATTATTTATCCTAAATAATCTTCTATTAAAAAGTTATTTTTAACGTTTATTATCTCTAAATTGTCTAGTCTGAATCTGCGGGCGTTACAATTATCAAGAAGACTTCCTATTTAGGAAAATCCAAATCTGTTAGGTTCATGACAAGGTCTACTTGAGCGTCGTATAGTTGGTGTGTTATCGGGCATCTGAATGATAGTTTCAGGTTCAACAATGCCTTCTTGATTATCATTCTCAACTAAAGGTTGTGTTTCTCGAATTTATTCGAGATCAATGGGGCTCCCACTTGATTTATTCAAGATAAAGTCAGGTTCAAGAAACACTACTTTTCGGGCTATGAACATTCGATTCTCTTCTTTCTGGAAGAAGTAATAGCCCATGTTTTCTTTTGGGTATCCCACAAAAATACACTTTTTGGGATATGGGGTCAAGCTTGTTAGAAGTATCTCTTTTAATATATGCTTCACAACCCCAAATAATTAAGTAAGACATTTTTTGGGTTTCGTATTGTAAAATTGTATTTGAGTTTTGATGCGAAATGGTGTTCTGAGTTTGATGTAATATTTGCACTTGTAATTGCGATCAACGTATTTATGTTTGTATTTTTTGTACTTAGGTTCACAAGTTATGTTAGTTTGTTTTGAGAACTGTGTCATGCCTAGGTGTCCTGATCTTATTTGTTAGAAGCATAAGCGACTTCCTTATGTGTCATATATAAGGACAATTACTTAGGTACAATAGAGTTGTTATCGCTAGTTATTCCAGATGCTCGCCAAATCTGAAAAAAAATGTGTATTCCTTGGAAGCCCCCACCCATGTCACCATTCAATATTTCCTGGCCCACTATCGGCCAAACCACTTGGACACTAGGCCCAATGTGAGTAGGGTCGCTTAGTTATGTCATAAAGACAAGTAGAATGTTTAGAGAGAAAAAGTTTATTCTTCGTGTGTTTCTTTTATTAAAAATAAAGATTTATTCTTGATTGTGGAATGTATTTTTTTGATTGGATTTTGGATAAGTTTTGTTTTTTGTTCTTAGATATAATGGTAATCAGTGAAAATGATTTTGAATAATAACAAAAAAGAAAAAAATAATAATTTACTAAATAAAATAGATATATATATATATATATATATATATATATATATATATATATATATATATATATATATGTGGAATTTAAGTGGACAAGAACTCATGAATAGAAATCTCCTCAGACCCTCATTTAACCGGTCAAATACAAGTTTAAGGAGCTATAACACAGGAAAAAAACATTAGGGACCATTTAAAACCAAAAGTAAAAATTTATTGGCATTAACCCATATATTTAACGTTTAAAGATAAATAATCAAGGTTTATTAATTATTAGCAATTCCGTGTGCTGATCTTGGCTTTCCTGTTTCATATATTAGAACTTAGGGGATTGAAAAAACCATTTTGCTCCAAGTCTGTCAACTTGTAGAAAATGTGTAAAAAGTTTTTGTCCAACTTGGAATATAAATCCAACCATATATTAAAATAATAAATTATTGATGACTAATAGAGTAAGGAAGCTAACAAGTAACAACCATGGGTGACCCACTGCTTTCCCTGCACTAGAGGGCTGCTTTTAATCCACTAGTTGTTTCAAGAAAACAGCCAACTAAATTACAATACGTACAAAAAAAAAATTCCAACCATTACTAAATTATGCAATTTAAAACGACTGAGGTAGTCCACGCATGGTCAACTTGTGGAATATAGAATCTCAAAACTGAAATCTTCTACAGCTTGATAAACCCAATAAAATACTTACATCCTGGCTTCAGAAATCGTAAACAGCAAATGATGAGAGAAATATTCCTTCTATTCCTCCTCTTCTGTTCCTTGATCGAATCTTCAGCTTCAAAGAACACCATTAAAGACCATCTTCAGAGGGATTCCTCTCTATCTGTTGATGATAGTTCAGACGTCATAAGGTCCCCAGACAACACTTACACCTGTGGCTTCTATGGCTTCCAAAGCAATGCTTATTGGTTCGCAATTTGGTTCACAGACTCCAAAGAGCGCACAGTGGTCTGGACTGCCAACCGCAACACACCTGTGAATGGCCGTGGATCAAAGCTGACATTTAGGAAAAACGGAGCCATGGTTTTGACAGATGTGGATGGCATGGTCGTGTGGGAAACAAACACAACCTCCACAGATGTGAATAGAGCAGTGCTGCTGAATACAGGTAATCTGGTATTGAAGAACCAAAAAGGTCAGATTCGTTGGCAAAGTTTTGATTATCCAACTGATACTCTATTGCCTTCTCAAACACTAACAAAGAGAAAAAGCTTGATATCTGCTTTAAGAAAAGGAAGTTTTGAACCTGGGTATTTTGTTTTGAGCTATAACAGTATTAACGTGTTAATACTGACCTACGACAGCCCAGAAACAACAGTTTTGTACTGGCCTAGTCCCGATCCTGGATTTAATGTCTGGTCTTACGGAAGAACTTCATATAACAGCAGCAGAATCGCAGTCTTTGATGATTTTGGTGTATTTAGGTCAAGCGATCGGTGGCAGTTTAATGCTTCAGATATGGGTTTTGGGATCAAAAGAAGGTTAACCATGGACTATGATGGTAATCTCAGGATTTATAGCTTGAACGATTCAACTGGATTATGGTCGATTTCATGGCAAGCTATTGCACAACCATGCAATGTTCTCGGAATCTGTGGGAGAAACGGGATCTGTGATAATGGAGTACTACAATCGGAATGTTCATGTCCACCCAACCACCAGCAGACTAACCCTACTGATGTAAGTCAGGGTTGTAAGCCTACTTTCAATACAACATGTTCAAACTCAACAAAGTTTGGATTTTTGGAAATGCCGAATACAGATTATTATGGCTTTGATTTAAATTCAATAGATGCATTCTTACCAACTTCGTTCGATGCTTGTAAGGATATGTGTTTACGAAATTGTAGATGTATAGCATTTAGTTACAGGTTAACTGGTGAAGGATTTTGCTTTATTAAAAATGCTCTTTTCAACGGCTTTCGGTCTCCTAATTTCCCAGGAAGCATCTACTTGAAAGTACCAATTGACATGGAAACAAGAGAATCTGTCTCAGTTCTTACTGGCTCTAACGCCACATGTGTAGAGGTCGTCACAGTCATGGTGGGTTCTCCATCTATGTATGAACCATCTGAAACAAAGGTGAAATGGGTTTATCTTTACTCCTTCGCTATAGCTATTGGTGTGGCTGAAGCTTTTGTTATCTTGTTAGGGTGGTGGCTTTTTTATAGAAAAAATGCCCTCCTAACCAGCTTAGAAGAGGGGTATCGTATGGTATCAAGTCAGTTTAGGGGGTTTACTTATCAAGAACTGGTGAAGGCGACACAAAACTTTAAGGTGGAGATAGGGAGAGGAGGCTCAGGGACTGTGTATAAAGGGGTTCTGGAAGATGAAAGGGTGGTGGCTGTGAAAAGGTTAAGAGATGTGAGCGAAGGTGGAGAGTTTTGGGCAGAAGTGAGCACAATCAGTAAAATCAACCACATGAACTTGGTGCGAATGTGGGGTTTATGTTCACAGAAACAACACAGACTTATAGTTTATGAGTACGTGGAAAATCTTTCTCTTGACCAGAGATTGTTCTCCTCGAGTTTTCTTCAATGGAAAGAAAGGTTCAAAGTTGCCATAGGAGTAGCAAAAGGTTTAGCTTATTTACACCATGAGTGCCTAGAATGGGTGATTCATTGTGATGTTAAGCCAGAAAACATTCTTTTAGATGAATCGTTCGAACCAAAGATTGCAGATTTTGGTCTGGCAAAGTTGACTCAAAGAGGTGGTCAAAACTCGGAGTTTACTAGGATTAGAGGAACAAAAGGATATATGGCTCCAGAATGGGCTAGTAACCTTCCTATCACGGCAAAAGTTGATGTGTACAGCTATGGGGTTGTGGTTTTAGAAATGACAAGGGGAATTCGACTTTCTAATATTGTTGTGCAGGAAGGGGAAGAGGAAGAAACCGAGCTTATGAGGTTTGTAAGGGTAGCGAAAACGAAGCTTCAAGGAGAAGAAATGGAGTCATGGATTGAAGAGATAATTGATTTGAGGTTGGGAGGATTGTTTAGTAGGAAGCAGGCTGCAAAACTTGTTGAGATTGGTGTAAGTTGCGTGGAGGAAGACCGCAATAAAAGGCCTACTGTGGATTCAGTTGTTCACGATCTAATCGATTGCGAGTCGGAGTAGACATGCTACGTACTGTTTGTTTTGGTATTCCTGTGTAGTTCAGGGTTAACCTTTTATAGTCATACGTAATTGAAGGCTTACTATAATTAGTTATATTGTTTAATAGGAGGTGTGATTTCTTTGTTTTATCATCTTCAACTACATTACTATCCATGTTAAACGCATTACAGAATAATTATTAAAAAATCAGGGTTATTGGTATTATTAAAATGTGTCGAAAATACATTGAAATTGGTAAAATATATATAGCCGTTGAAGGACCTCTTTATAGACAATATTTTTTTGATTTATTAGTTGAACGGCCTTTATCATCACATATGAATACATTCAAACCTTTTTTACTTGTGACATGGGAAACAACTACATAAAGCTGACCACGCGTGAAAACGGGTTTACATAAATATAATCCAACATTTGAACAAAGTACTTTCAAAATACATTGTTATTTTATAGATATATTGCGAAATAGAATTAGTTATTTCAAAAAATAGCAACTTATTTATGTTCCTTCAAAATGAACGACATAACCCCCCCCCCCCCCCACCATCTGGCACAGGGCTAGTTTTGGGCTTGATCAATAAACCAAATACATTTAGCGGTACAGAAAAAGTGCCACTAAAAACAAAAAAAAAATGCCACTAAAAGTCATTTGGGCAATCAGCGGCACAAAAAAAAAGTGCTACTAAAAACGCTGCCACTAAAGGCCTTTTTTGGTACTTTTCAGTTGTATCGCTGCAGCCTTATTATGTTTTAGTGGCACTTTTCTATTATGCCACTAAATTATTTGTAGGTTGTAGTGGCACTATTTTTTATGCCACTATTTAATTGCTAAAATAAATTTTATTTTCATTCTTTTAGTGACACTTTTTTAACACAAAAAAAGTTATATTAATAAATTAGGTCATAATTTTTTTAATTTTATATGGAATATAAAATAATAATAAGACAAATAAAATAAAAATAGAAAATCACAAAATCACTACTTCATTTCAAACTTTTCTAACAACAATATTCTCATTATTTAAAATACAAATGTCTTCAAAATAAATGTTGTGCTAGTACTCAAAATATAATACTATGGAACTAAATACTAGTTGAGGAAGAAACACAAAACTTGATTGATCTCAAACTAAATATTAGCATGCAACTTCAAGAGCTTCCCATTGTTTGTTGATGCTTACTTTACAAGGATTTTCAAGTGTTTGCCCATTGTTTTCTTGATTTTCATTCTTTGAAACCTAGAATTGGAAAGGGAAACAAAAATGTTAACCACGGAAAACAGATTCATGAAGCTATTAGTGTCTAATTGGGTAAAGTTAAGCCGATTTATTCATTATTAGAAAAGAAGTATACTTTATTTATAAGGTTATCCGGAGGGACATCATTGCACATTCAGTCACTTTACACATAACAATAATAAGCAAATGAACTAGTATGTAGAGAAATGATTAATAAGCTCCTGAAATCCTAAAATGGAATACCAATTTGAGCAATATTCTTCACAATCCTTCTCTTCTTATCAATCCAAAAAGCATACTTTATCTGGTTAAAAAGAAGAACCACCAAAGTACATTGTTGTAATAATATGCAAAATCATCTCATAAAAGTTTTAAAAAATAAAAATAAAATAAAAACTTCTAAAAATTAGGCATGTGTTTACCTTGCCGATAAGTGACACAACACACACGGATGTCATCTAGGTATGTTTCTTGTACATCCATCATCCATGAACCAACTCATGTATCTTCATGATTATAAGTCTTTATAAAAAAAGTAAGCCACTTGCATCCCAAAAGTACCTGCTCAATATAAATTTTTATAAAAAAAAAGGTATGTGCTTTTACATGATTTAAAACAAAAACGAAATTATCTACGATTTTCTATCACCAAAATTCCACTAATCAGATTCATACTTCATACCATTGCTTTCCCCTAAAAGCTTATATAAAATGTATGTTTTGTTTTTTTACATTGTATTTGTTTTGATAAATAAAGTGTACATACGATTTAGAAACTACTTCACCCAATTTCATGCATCAAATATAAACTTACAAGAATCAATAAATATTTTGTTGTGCGATTTTCTTCATCAATATTGCAATCCAAGCTATCACCAGAATTAGGACTAGCATTTTAAAAAGTTCTTTGATAAGATATGAGCTTGCCCGACTAATATCAATAGTAAATATTAAGTTAAACATTGAGTAACATCGCTAAAAATGTATAAAAGGCAAAAACACAATAAAAAAATGAAACAGCTAAAGTGAATAGGAAAACCTTTGGTCAATGATAAAACATATGCCAATTTCTCTTTCTTCAAGCTTCTTTAAATAATCATCTGTTAATTCAAGTATTCAAATGGCTTAGTAAGTCATTTTCATATTAATATATAAAGATTGTATTTTTAGTACATATGTATTAAGAAAAGGAGTGAAAAGTGTACATCTACACTGAGTAACAAAAAAACGTCACTCAAAACAAAACTAAAAAGAATTCAGATACAAGATAAAATAAGCATATTACCATTTTGTATTGGATTTATCAAACCATTATTTCTTAGTAATTTTGACTTCTCGTTATGTATATTGTTCATAAGATGAAGGGATTAAACTTTTATCATTTAGATTCATGAATCTAGTAGTTGTTGAGTAGCATTTTATCTATTGCAATTGATTAATCATCTTCACCTTCTTCTTGATTAGATTATGAACTTTAACTTGTACTTTTTATCTCAGACATTTCATCAAACAGGTTATGTGCATCAGAAATTCCATCTCTATTTTGGAGCTCTTCATAAATTAGATGTAGTGTCGTCTCATTAATATATTTCTTGATTTCAACTTGTTCTCCATCTGATTAACATAATTCTTAATTACGCCAATATCCCGTTAAAAATTACACCTAGTCGGCCCAATCAAGTAATCAATAAAGACCAAATCTAATCATACCTTCGAATATGTCGATGTAGAAGAATTGAGAGTAGATGAATGAAGCTAAATCCATATCCGATAGCAAAACTGATTGCTTTGTCCAAGTTGGTCACCGGCATATCCCAACTCAGGTTGTGGCTTCGTCCAAGGTGGTCATCGGCGTTGGATGCGACAACGACGACGGGAGTCCGGCGGTGAGTTGGTGACGACGAGGACTGCTGGTAAGTAGAAGACGATGATGGATGACGACTGGGGGTGATCAACGAAGGAGAACGTAAGACGGGGGATGAATTGAGAGATTATCTATTAGTTTTTCTCTTAAAAAGTTTTCCTTAATTTTTTTTTCTATGTTTAAAAAAGATATCGCTGAGATATTATCAAATTTTGGAAAGCCCGCGCGTTTTTTTGGTATGTTGAAAAATTTAGACATAAAGGCGGGGAAAATAAGAGGGAAACAATAATTCATTTTTAAAATATATAGTGTCACAACCAAATATGTGCCACTAAAAGATATGCTATAGTGGCACAAAAGTATTCTGCCACTAAATGTAATTTTATTTGTAGTGTGTACACCCATATGATCTTGAATATTTTACTTTAGGCCATCGATGTAACGTGATGCTTGTTATTCTTTTGTCTCATATGTAGATCGTACCTACAACCGCATAAACTTGGCAATATATTTCGTAACAGATCAGTTTCTTTGAGTGTCATTTTTATTAGCATCTTCATGGGTGTCACTCTTCCACCAAACACGTCTTTTGTCGTGTCCGACCCTTTTAAACATGGTCCCACCAAGCTCCGACTCTAGCAAAAAGTTTTTAGGCGACGATCTTCACATGTCGATGCTATGGGATATCCATGATATTGAAAAATTTCTCGACCTCGTATAACCAGACGAGAATACCTTCAAGGTCCATATTCCCATTGAAATTAAGGATCTTCGCCTTGATTCGGTAGCCCAATCCATAATCATTATTTCCCCCTCTACCACAACAATCAAACCATTCTTCATTTTCTTCATCATAAAATTAATTCTCATGGACTACTCTTGTCTTGTTAGCAGGAGGACGCCAACCTCCCCTAGCACCACTACGGGTGTTGTTTTGTTGCCTTTGATTATCGTCATTGTTTCCAACCTCATAATTTCCACGGTTATTACGATCATCTACGATCATGATACGTAGTTCAGTCAGCTAGTTAATAAGAGCATTATTTGTCTGCCAAAGATCTTCAACTGTGCTACCCCGACCATTAGGGTTTGGTTATGGACCATCTTTAATGTTGTTCGCCATCAAGATGCAAACGTGCTCTAATACCAACCGATGCAAAACAGAAGCAAGAACAATGAAATTATTCAATAAGACTTTATTACTCAATTCATGATGCCTATAAAAGGCTTACAAATCCTTTACATAGAGGTTGTAAAGGGATCTAATTTGGCAAGTATGCCAAATTTTGGAAAACGAGAATTAACGTTAAATTCCTCCAATTAAGCTTCTAAATAAAAGTAGGAAATTCGTAAAATAAAGAAAGCATATATTTTCCCAAAATAAAATAAAAACGGAAACCGCCCGAAAATTAGGGAAAATTGAGATTTTGAAGCCTAAACAGTGGGATTTGAGGATCAACCATTCGTTGACAGAGCTCCGTGTTACGGACCAAGTTTCTGGAAAATTCTACAATCGTTCTAGAGAACTCTGGAACGATCAAGTATACTCAAGAAGTCACCGGAGAGATCAGGAATGCTCTACGAGACCCTGGAAGATGCTAGAATATTGTAGATGTCCGTGGAACAAAGGAAAACGATCCAGAATAATCAAGAGGACGCTAGATGAAGCTAGAACGACCCGGAAGACTTTGGAATGATCTAGAACATGCTAGATCATACAAGAGCTGTGACATCCCCATTTTCACGGCCAGAAAATACCGATTTTGTTTATGCTTTATAAAAATCAGAGTACTTCTTTTAATAAAAATGTTGCGGAATTTTTCCCAGAAAAACATGATAAATATATTATCAAAGCATTTCCGAAGAAATGTGTTTTTATCCATTTTAAAACATTTAGGATGTCATCGTCAATACAGAAACATAACCATAAACAGAACTTACATTCATAATCACTAGTGATTTATATATCATTAATCTCTCAGTGTAATGTAACTTCATATCGACGCTTGTGATTCAAATAAACTGAGTGGGTCAGGTTGGGAAACCTGGTGAGTACATAGGGTTTTCAACTCATAATAAATAAGTTTATTAACCTTATCAAACCAATCAAACCCGATTACCCTTTCCCGTTATCCTCACTTTACGTCTCTAAAACATCTAGCACAAGGGACCTAGTCTAAAGACTTTCATCGGGGTGACAACACATGCTTCAGGGGTTCCTCAGAAATTCATGTCAAATAAGGCAACCATGTGGGGGGATGGAGAACTGTTGATGAGCACACAGTTCAAATAAACACCTACAGGTTGCGAGCCTGCTAGCGTTCCACTGGACTGTCTAAAATAGTCTGTGGTCGTCATCTATACTGTAATGCCCGTGTTTCTGGCCTAAACATTAGTATAGTGATGTAATAGTCAGGTCAACCATTGTAACCTATTTTGAAGTAATAAAGATGAATTATTTGAGTAATACGTGAAGTATGTGAATTTATGTGCTTATTACTTGTTTATAATGATATAATAAATAAAGCATAAAAATAAGCGTCAAAAATAAAGTGTTAGATAAACCCAATATCGATGAAGAAAGTTGTATTGGTCGTGACAAGGATTCTGAACATATAAAGAACGCCGAAATCCGAGTTATAACGAAGAAGTTATGACATGTCGAAGTTTTACGACAAAACCGGCACGACGCTGTGTGACGTAAATAGTGAATTTACGATAGAGGACTTTTTGGTCTTAGTAATCTAAACCAAAGTTGTAGTATACGTTAAACCGAGAGCGTGCATAAAAAGAACGCCCAAATCCGACTTCGTATGAGGAAGTTATGAATTTTCTAAGATTTGGCTTAGCAGTTCACAACCCGAAACTCAAATTTTAGATCGAACAGTTTTTAGCCTACGCGACCTAAATGAGAAATGAAGATCTCATTAATAGGAACTCAGCGGTAGAAAGACAGACGAAAAATGAGTCTGTATGTAGAAGTTATGAATTTTACGCGGACATTTAACAGTATAATCTCCTCGTACTGTTAAATTTAAGATCGGTCTAGAATTAGCAGACGGAGTCAAAATAAAAGTTGTATATCTTATTTTTACCTACGCATGGATATAAAGAACGTAAAAAACGGAGCTCATATGTGAAAGTTACGGATTTTAGAAGTCAGAAGTGTACTGTGCGAAAATGGATGACGTGGCACAATCTTGGCCATTGCTTTCTCCCCAAGTCTTGCCTCCAGATGGTGACATGTGGCACCAAGCTCAGCCATATTTCACCCTATAAATATAACCTCTCCCACCCTCATTTTCTTCACACATTTCTCATTCTTTCTTCTCTCTACTCTCTCTCTAAACCTCCCAACACCCCCCAAGCCCTAGGGAACTCCCCTAGCGCTAGAAGAAAGCCCCGGAGTGCTCGACGGCTCCGAGAAGAAGAACTTTTCGGCTCGGGAATGCTGCTCCAAGCGAAGCCAGGTTTTCGAGAAAACCCGTTGTAAGTGAGCTACGCCTACGCTATTTTTAATATAGCTTTTAATTAATTAAAGTATCGTTATTAGGACCTTATAATAATTATTTGGGCTATTATTATGAGTTATATAAGTGTCGTTATAATATCTTTTTAACTACTCACGGTACGGGGAATCTGGTTTAAAGGGCTGCATAGGGTTGTTGGATTTCAGAAGTGCTATATGCCAAAATGGTTCTGCCCTCCGGTGTTTTATGTCTGACCCCTGTCTGTACATAGTGGTTGGAAAATATTGTTTAAACGCTTATATAATAATAATAATAATAAGACTAATAATTAGTCACGGTAAATATTAGACTAAAATCTAGTGGTAATAATACTAGGTTTCGTCGAAGGAAATTATTTTTAAGAAGCGAAGCGTTGTCTGAGTTCGGAATCACCATCTTTTCAGGTGAGTGCATAGTTACTTTCATCTTATACATAGATATGCAGTATTTAATATAAACTACGTGCTATGTGTGCATATTGTCTGAATACTTGCTGTCTATGCTGATGAAAGATTTTTATACATGTTTTAAATGATTTAAATTGTATATGTATTTTATATCTACAAAAATGTTGGGGTAAAACATGGATAGATATAATAGACGATGTGTGATAAAATGATGAGAGGCCTCGACGTTGTTGTTGTTGATTCTGTCATCTAGCGGAGTATAGATGACGACCACAGACTCTTCTAGACAGTCCAGTGGAACGTTAGCAGGCTCGCAACCTGTAGGTGTTTGTGAACGATGTATTCACCGGTGTACTCCATCCCCCTCATGGTTGCCTTAAGGACATTTATTGCTTAGGAATCCCCTTAGAAGTAGTGTCCATCCCGATGATGATCCTTAGGTTAGGTCCCTTATGATAGGTGCTTAGGGACGTAAAGTGAGGATAACGGGAACGGGTAATCGGGTTATTGTTGGTTGATGAAATTAAATAACTTATTTATTGTGGGTTTTAACCCTATGTGCTCACCAGGCTCCCAAGCCTGACCCACTCAGTTTCATGTATTACAGGTAGTGGCGCTCGAGCATAGATGTGATGTTTTGGATGAGGGATTACGGATATAGGCCTGTAGATATGAATAAATGTAGTAAGGCTTATATTGTACTGTTTATGCTTTTGATATGTATCGAACATGACATCTCGAGGTTTTTTAATCAAATACATTTCTACGGAAACGCTTTGATAAATCTTTATCATATTTTATTTTGGGAACAAATTCCGCAACACTTTTATTTAAAATGTTACTCTGATTTTTAAACAAAGCATAAACAAAATCGGTCTTTTCTGGCCGTGAAAATGGGGATGTCACAGTTGGTATCAGAGCATTAGTTTAAGCGAACTAGGAATTTGTAGGATTTCTAGACTTAAACTTAGAATGCTAAGCGATGATTGTGAGAGGAGTGTCTAGTATATTTTAGACACAAGCACTAGTTTATTTTAGGAAAGATGCCTAAAATGCTTTTATGTGCTATATACTATTATTTGTTCAGATCTATGGTCTATTGCCAACCGGATCTGTTAACCTTATGTGTTCAGGATTCTAAACGTATGACTACGATATTAGAACTAGCATGTAAACGTTTCAGAGCGATAAGGATGATTTAAACGTCTATCCTAAATAAAGATCTAAATTCACCTTATTCGGTGTATAGATCAAAATGGCAAGAACCCGCAGTGGAGCTGGGAATGCAAATGGGAATAGGAATCAACCCCCTGTGATTCAGCAAATACCTGTTGTAGCAGATGCTCCTGAGCCAAACACGATGGCCGGAGTACAGGCGATGATCCAAATGATGTTGGATCGTTAAATGGAGGAAACCAGACGTTTGCTTCAATAGAATTGAGAAGAAGCTACAATATTGGTCGAACAGCCTGAGATGAATGATGGGCATTCAGAAGGAGGGAACTACAGTGGGAATGTTGGTCAAGCCAACCCACCAATAGTTATACGAAACAACCAGGATGGAGGAAATGACGGGCGTGGATGCAAATACAAGGATTGCATGGCATCCAAACCACTGTGTCTATCTGGAAACCCGACACTGGTGGAAGTCGTGAACTGGATCTCCGAGATGGAGACAATGTTTGAGAGTAGCGAGTGTAGCAACAGACAGAAGACCGCTCTCGCGATTCCTCTATTAAAATATGGAGTACTAAGCTGGTGGAAGCTACTAGCTGATTCAATGCCCAAGGGTGAAGCAAGCAAGATGTATTGGGAGGATTTTTTGGTGCAACTGAAGATGCAATACTGCTCGGAGCAGGATCTTCTGGAAATCAACAATGAGTTCCAGAATCTGAAGAAGGGAAGAATGAGCGTCGCTGAATACGCTGCAAGTTTTACATAGAAAATGAAGCTTGTTTCGTACCTAGTTCCAACCGAACTCTCCAAGGTTAACAAGTTTGCCAACGGATTACCATCGGATTTTGGTCCGATGGTCAAGCAAGCAACCACTCTGAAAGCCGCCATCTGGGCTGCTAAGAATGTGGAGACCCAGATTCGAGAGAAGGGTCTGGAGAGAGCGGAGGTTGGTGAGAAATTGAAATTTGATGGATCCTCGAGGTCCAGCAAGAAGAGTAAATTCTCGAAGTCTGGTTCGAGAGGAGGAGGAGCCGAAGCAAAATGGTGCGAAAATGCAAGTAGAAGCACCAAGGAAAATGTGACGGAGGGGTCACCTGTTTCAAGTGTGGAAATCTAGGGCACTATGCCAACGACACGTTCACTAAGAAGGTCTGCTATGAGTGCAACGAGGAAGGGCACATTTCGAGGGACTACCCAAAGAAGAAGGAGGCAGGAAGACCCAACATTCCACCAGAGCCGAAGGCAAGAGCCTTCCAGATGATGCTCGAGGCTGCAAAGGAGGCAGCAGATGTCGCTTCAGGTACCTTTCTTGTAATCGTTTAAACTGTCCTTATCACTCCGAAACGTTTACATGTTAGTTCTAATATCGTAGTCGTACGTTTAGAATCCTAGACACATAAGGTTTCCAGATCCAGTCGGCAACAGACCATAGATCCGAACAAATAACAGCATATCAGGCACAAAGCACTTAGCACATAAAAGCATTTTAGACATAATTCCTAAAATAAGCTAGTGCTCACACATCACAATCATCGCTTAGCATTCTAAGTTTAAGTCTAGAAATCCTACAAATTCCTAGTTCGCTTAAATTAATGCTCTGATACCAACTGTGACATCCCCATTTTCATGGTCAGAAATGACCGATTTTGTTTATGCGTTATAAAAATCAGAGTACTTCTTTTAATAAAAATGTTGCAGAATTTTTCCCAGAAAAACATGATAAATATATTATCAAAGCATTTCCTAATAAATGTGTTTTTATCCATTTTAAAACATTTGGGATGTCATCGTCAATACAAAAACATAAGCATAAACAGAACTTACATTCATAATCACTAGTGATTTATATCTCCTTAATCACTCAGTGTAATGTAACTTCATATCGACGCTTGTGATTCAAATAAACTGAGTGGGTCAGTTTGGGAAACCTGGTGACTACATAGGGTTTTCAACCCACAATAAATAAGTTTATTAACTTTATCAAACCAATCAAACCCGATTACCCCTTCCCGTTATCCTCACTTTACGTCCCTAAAACATCTAACACAAGGGACCTAGTCTAAGGACTTTCATCGGGGTGACAACACATGCTTCGGGGGTTCCTCGGTAATTCATGTCAAATAAGGCAACCATGTGGGGGGATGGAGTACTGCTGGTGAGCACACAGTTCAAATAAACACTAACATGTTGCGAGCCTACTAGCGTTCCACTGGACTGTCTAGAATAGTATGTGGTCGTCATCTATACTCCGCTAGATGACTGGATCATCAATAACATCTATAACGAGGCCTCTCATTATTTTATTTTGTCACACATCAACTATTACATCTACCCATGTTTTACCCGACACATTTTGTAGATATAAAATACATATACAGTATAAATCATTTAAAACATGTATAAAAATCTTTCATCCAGCATAGATAGCAAGTATTCAGACAATATGCACACATAGAACGTAATTTATATAAAATACTTCATATCTATCTGTAAGATGAAAGTAACTATGCACTCACCTGGTAAGGTGGTGACTCGGTACTCGGACAACACTTCGTTATTTCAAAACAATTTTCCCTTGACAAAACCTAGTATCAATACCACTAGGGTTTAGTCTAACGTTAACCGCGACTAATTAATAGTCTAGCTATTATTACTATTATATAAGCGTTAAGTAACACTCTTATATAACTCATAATAATAGCCCATATAATTATTTTAAGGTCCTAATAATGTTACTATAATTAATTAGAAGCTATATTAAAAATAGCGTAGGCGTAGCTCACTACACCGGGTATTTCTCGAAAACTGGGCTTCGCTTGGAGCAGCTTTTTCGAACCGAAAGACCCTTTTTCTCGGGGCTCCGGGAGCCTCGGGGCTTCCTTCGGGTGCTAGGGGGTTTACCTAGACTTTAGGGGGGGGGGGGTAGGAATGGGTTAGAGAGAGAAAGTAGTGAGAGAGAAGTGAGAAAGGTGTGAAAAACTCGGAACTCTCGCACCCTTTTTATAGCCTGCGAGGCCTCGCACTACGCTGGGCGTAAAGGGTCGCATCGTACAACACGCGTCACAAGGCTGCTGGGGCGATGTGGAGGCTTGTGGACCAAGGAAGGGTAGAACGTTGGGCGTGCGAGGCTCGTACGCAAGGCGTACACGGTACGCGGGGCATCTGAAGCTTACGCTGGGCGTCCGAAGTGCGATGTGTCATCATCCGAAGCGAGCACCGTGATCAGCAAGCGACGGCCTAGATCATGCCACGTCATCAATCTCGCATAAGGTTCGCAGTTTACATACCCGACTTCTAAAATTCGTAACTTTCACAAACGAGTTCCGTTTTCGACGTTGTTTATATCCATGCGTAGGCGAGACCGTACTCTACAACTTTCGTTTAGACTTCGTCGACTAATTTTGACTTTATTTTAAAAGTTATATTTTTAACAGGCCGGGACAGGATTGGTCCGTTTAAAATTCATAACTTCTTTATCCGACATCCGTTTTCGTCTGACTTTTTATCGTCACTCTACTATTAACGAGATATTCGATTCTCGTTTAGGTTGTGTCGGCTAAAAACCGCTCGATCTAATATTCGAACTTCGGGCTGTACACTGCTAAGCCGAAACTTCGAAAAACCATAACTTCCTCATACGAAGTCAGATTTAGGCGTTCTTTTTATACGCGCTCTCGGTTTAACGTATTATACGACTTTCGTTTAGATCGCTAAGGCCGAATATCGCTCTATCATAAATTTACTATTTACGCTACCCGGTGCCGTGCCAGTTCCGTCGCGAAACTTCGACGAGTCATAACTTCTTCGTTATAACTCAGATTTCGGCGTTCTTTATATGTACGGAATCCTTGTAACATATGCTACAACTTTTATTAAGACTATTCATTCTAAATTGCCTTCTATCAAAAAGTCGTTTTCGACCCTTATTGTCTATATAATGACTAGCCCGGATCTACGGGCGTTACAAGAGCAATTTGGATAATGTCGGGACAACCTAGAACCTTCTAGAGCATCATAGACAAGTATACCATTTTCTAGAGTCTTGTAAAGGCCATGTAAATAATCAGAAGAGTCTAGATTAGTCAAGAATGATCGGGACCTAGAAACTTCCATTTGAGGAGGTGTAAAGTGCCTATAAATAGGAAGGATGTCTCATTTGTAGAAATTATTGGGAAGTTGTCTTGTAAAGTAGTCGAGTCTTATATAGAAGCTTTATTTCTTACTTTGTAGCATTCCTTATCACATCTCTTGCTATCCTAGTGTAACATCCGGATTCCCAGGTATGTTATTTTAAGTATTTCTTTTTGAGGATTCATTGACCTACTCGACGAGTTGGCGCTACAACTCGCCGAGTAGAGTCGGGATGGCCACGTGGGTTTAATGATCTTCTCGACGAGTCCGGGAGTAGACTCGTCGAGTAGGCACTGTGAGTTGAAACCCTAAATCCCCAGGTTTGGGGCCTATATAAGGATAAGTTAGCCTCATTTGCGGCTCTCCATGTGTTTCCTTTCACTGAGAGAAACCCTAATCGCCCCCTTGAGCTTTTGAGAGAGTTTTGAGCCATTGTTTGAGATCTTTGGTGCATTTTTGTAGAGGGAATAAGGATTCCAAGCAAGGATTGTGAAGAGGTTGCTAGATCTGTTGCTTAGACATCCAGGAGCTTCTATTCAAGGTATAAAGTTCGTACATTTTTCTCTTGTATGGATAGATCTCATGGTTTTAGAGTTATGGCTTCATTTCCATCTTATTTTGGGGACCTTGAAGGTTTTGAGCACCTTCTTAGAAATAGACATTAGATCTGGACCTTGTGAGGTCCCTTAGAGTCGAAAGTCCCCTGCTTTATTCAACCATGATAGCCCCTTGAATGAGAGACTTCTTCTCAAGCTTGTTCTTGGCATTTTTAGCCCTTCAGTGCCATGCATGAACGTAAAGCTCGAGGCTTTACGTGATATTCAGGCCTGGAGAGCTTAGATCTAGAGTGTGAGAGAGTTTTCTGCCTTGAAATCACCCGAATACAAGTTGAGACCGAACGGGCTCGCCGAGTGACGAGCCGAATCGACGAGCCGGTTAGGGTTTGTCCCGATGAACTCGATCATGCGATAGCTCGGCGAGTTAGGGGTTAACTCGACGAACTGGACCTTCATGAGATTGCTGAGAATCGATGGGACTCGACGAGTCGCACCAGTACACTCGGCGAGTCTGGTCAAATTGGACTATTGACTGGAATTGACTTCTGTCGACTTTAGGGTTGGTCAAATGAGTGGTGTAGTCGAGTATGAGGAGGGTGTTAATTAGAGATATTATCCTTGTGATTAGGCGGAGGCTAGATTGAGGATTCCTGAGCACGAGGCTTTTACTTACTAGCTTACGAGGTGAGTTTTCTCACTATACTTTACCTAGAGTGGAAACTATGTGTGACCAGAGGGTCTTATGTGCTTGCTTGAGTTATGCATGGTTGTGTGATATGTATTGTATGCTATATTATTCGTTGCTTAGACCGGACCGGAGGGTCCAACGAACTATGAGGCCAGAGGGTTCTCAATCAGACCGGACCGGAGGGTCCAACGAGCTAGACCGGACCAGAGGGTCCAACGAGCTACCGGACTGGAGTGTCCCGCTGAGACACATAGACCGGAGGGTCTTACAGAGTATAGCCTCGAGTGGCTAAATTGTTGTATGTGGTATTTTGGGGAACTCACTAAGCATTCGTGCTTACCATGTTATGTGTTATGTGTTTCAGGTACCTCAGAGGATCGCAGGAAGGCACCGACGTGATTGTACACACACACCCTTGTTATGGAGCTATGTTTGTGGATCCTGGATTTGAATATTTGTTTTGAAAAGTTGTTGATTTATTTTGAGAATTAATGATGAGACATATGTTTTATGAGTATTAAAAATGAAAATTTTGGTTTGAAATTTCTTGTCGTTACAAGTTGGTATCAGAGCCTTGGTTTGAGGGATTCGGATACACCTTCGGGCATATCTGGACTCTAACTGAGGATTTGAGAAAAGTATTCAAAAAGAAACAATTTTTCTAATAAAAAAAGGTAAAAGATTTCTAGAAATAGCGGAAAAGAGCAGTGTGTACAATCAGCCAGCGCCCGAACGATAATTTCCCAAAATACCCTTACGTTATGTGTTATGATATTATGAGATGTGTTATACATGCTAGAGTAGGCTAGGTAATTCATATGTTAGGACTAGAGTGGCCTGATTTGTGATGCCTTAGCCTAGGAGTTTCTGTTGCTGTGAGTAGCTTTGAGTGCACTTTGGTAGCAGAGAGTAGCTTATGAGAAGTCTGCGAGAGAGTAGGCTGTGTTTAGAGTGGTAAGTACTTGCGAGTTGGGATCATAGGAGGAGGACTTGGGGTGGATACGGATACGATGTGGAAGGTAGTATTGGGCCCGTACTACTGAAAGCATCGGATCGGTAAGCATTCCAAGTAAGAATCCTCAGGGTGCTAAGGAGCAAGTAGGAACGGTTGATCGAGTGTGAGTAATCTTGGTCGAGTCTCTGATTATTTTATGTTGTGTTTCAGAGGCATCATGGTGGTTACACACCACAACGCAGGAGGCAGTGGTACCAGCGGTACCAGTGATGAGGAGATTCGTAGGTTGATTCACGAGGAGGTGGCCGCAACCATTCGAGCTGAGATACCAGAGATGTTTGGGTCTATCAAGACCACGCTGATTGAGACATTTAACGAGCGATATGCTGCTCTTACCGAGGATGCTGTTGCTGCAGCCACCGCAGCCGTCGCCGCTGCTAGGCCACAGGGGGTGACTCGTTGTTGTACCGAGAGTTCAGCAACACGAAGCCACCAGAGTTTGACGGGACTCAGGACCCGATTGCTGCCATGCGATGGATCTCTGACATTGAGGGGTGCTTCTACACTTGTTCCTGCCCGGAACATTTGAGGGTGCGGTTCGCGCTGAACTAGCTTCGCTTGGGAACGAAGGACTGGTGGCAGTTTGTGACAGCTGACTTTACTACTGTAGAGCTTACTGCAGTAACTTGGGAGAGGTTCACCGTTATGTTTCGAGACGAGTACGTTCCCCCGGTGGAGAAGGAACGGTTGGCCCAGGAGTTCTTATCCCTCAAGCGGGGGACTAAGTCTGTAACTCTGATCACACGGATGTTTAATGAGAGGGCGTTGTTTTGCCCCGAGCACGTGTCTAATAAGCAGGCACGTATGAGCCGATATCTGAGCATACTGAGAAGAGACATTCGTGAGTTCGTGGCGAACTCGACATACCGAACATTTGCCGAGCTTCAGGAAAATGCTCGGAAGAGGGAGATTGAGCTAGAGACTCAGGCCAGGGAGGAGGCGGAGTCTCAGAGGAGGGATAGGCGGCCGACACAGTCTCAGCCGGCGGCCAAGCGGGCAAAGCCTGCTGATTCGAGATCAGGGGGTCAGAAGGGCCGCACTTGTGGGAAGTGCGGCAAGAGTCATGATGGGGTGTGCAGAGCAGGTGTGTGTTACAAGTGCAGGAAGGAGGGGCATATCGCGAGGGATTGCCCCAAGGGATTTTCGGTTTGCTTCCACTACAACCAGACTGGCCATAGGAAGGCCGAGTGCCCGCAGTTGCTTCTGGGATCAGCGCAGGGATCTGCGCCTTCTACTACTCGAGCTACCGAGAGTCGGCCGATGAAGGTCGAGGCACCGAAGGCTCGCGGTAGAGCCTTCCAGTTGACGGCGGAGGAGGTCCGCGCAGCACCCGACGTTGTGGCTGGTATGTGATATCTTGCTTATTCTTTTGTTTATATATATGGTGCTTATTTGTGATGTGCATAGGTACTTTTCCTGTGAGTTATGTACCTGCCCTGGTGTTGTTTGACCCGGGTGCGAGTCGGTCCTTCGTATCGTTAGCTTTTAGTCGCCACATCAGTATCCGACGAGAGGCGTTGAGTCGACCGCTGAGAGTCTCCATAGCTGATGAGCATGTTGTTCTTGTGACTGATGTTATCCGAGGATGTGTGCTTGAGATTTTTGGAGTCGAGTTTCCGATAGATTTGGTACCTATCGCGATGGGGGGTGTCTGTGTCATCGTGGGCATGGACTGGTTGAGCCGATTCGGAACTCTGATCGACTGTGAGCGTCAGATGGTGACCATCCGAAACCCTAGTGGGGGAGTACTTACCGTATACGGTGAGGGTACCCGATCTGGGTCAGCATTTTGTTCAGCTGCTCGAGCAAGGCAGAGCTTGCAGCAAGGTTGCATGGGTTTTCTGGCGTATGTGGCGGATACGCGGGATGTCACGGAGAGACCGAGTTATGTCACTGAGGTTCCGGTAGTGAGTGAGTTTCCGGACGTTTTCCCCGAGGAGTTACCAGGTGTACCTCTCGAGAGGCAGGTGGAGTTTCGTATTGATTTGCTTCCGGAGGCGGCACCTATCGCCAAGGCACCCTATCGCCTTGTGCCGCCAGAGATGCAAGAGATATTCTCGCAGCTTCAGGAGCTATTAGGAAAGGGATTTATTTGGCCGAGCAGCTCGCCGTGGGGAGCATCGATCCTTTTTGTCAAGAAAAAGGATGGTTCACACCGGATGTGTATTGATTAACGGGAGTTGAACAAGCTGACGGTCAAGAACCGTTATCCACTTCCGAGGATCGACGATCTGTTCGATCAGTTGCAGGGTGCATCTTGGTTTTCCAAGATTGATTTGAGATCAGGGTATCACCAGATGAGAGTACGCGAGGAGAATATTCAGAAGACAGCCTTTAGGACTCGTTATGGGCATTACGAGTTTGTGGTTATGCCTTTCGGGCTCACCAACGCACCGACAGCCTTCATGGATCTCATGAACCGTATGTGCAGGCCTATGCTGGATCGATCGGTGATCGTGTTCATTGACGATATTCTCGTGTACTCGAGATCCAGGGAAAAGCACGAGGAGCACCTTAGAGAGGTTTTGGGAGTATTGAGATCGAAGAAGCTTTATGCTAAATTCTCCAAGTGTGATTTCTGGTTACGAGAGGTCCAGTTCTTGGGCCACCTCGTTAATCCGAATGGGATTTTGGTCGATCCGGCCAAGGTTGAGGTTGTCATGAGTTGGGAGGTGCCGAGATCCCCCACCGAGATCAGGAGTTCTCTGGGATTGGTCGGCTACTACCGGAGATTTATCAGAGATTTCTCCAAGATTGTCGTTCCTCTCACCAGATTGACCCGGAAGGGCGTTGCTTTTACTTGGAGTCCTGAGCAGCAGGCCTCGTTTGAGACCCTTCGCCAGAGATTGTGCGAAGCTGATAAGTGTATTTTATGAATGTATTAAATTGTTATAAATCTGTTGAATTGATGTATAATTGCCCAAGAATGTCACTACTTTGATGACTTGTTGAACTTAATATGTAGGTCAATATATAGTGCTAAAGTGGGCGGAACCTGCAAGAAAAACGAGCAAAATGAAGCTAACAAGCGTGGGAGACGAATTGCTAAAAGAATGAAGAAAAATGGTGCTGAGAAATTTGACCACTCTTCAATGTTTTGATCATATCTCAATATTTAGAGCTCCAATTGACATGAATGAATAAGTTCTGGAAACTAGAAAAAATTTCCTACAACTTTCATGTTTTGCGTTTTTGCTGATTCTACCGTTTTCATCACCAAAAAGGGGCAACAAAGATGAGAGACGTCCTAGAACGCGTCTAAGACGCCCCCTAGGACGCCTACCCGTTTTAGGCCATTTTCAAGTGCAAATCAAGGACGGCAGAAGACATGTAAAACGTCCTGAAGGACGCCCGGACGTCCTATATGACGTCTAAGCCGCCCACTATGACGTCGACACGGAAAAAGACCCGAAAATCAGTTTTTCAGCACCTATTTAAAGGAGATTAAACCCTAATCGAATTGTGACCTCTCCCCTGCGATTTTACATAGTTTTGGAGGGTTCCAAACACATTCAAACCTTCTCCAAACGCGTTTTTGATCATCAATTTCAGAATCCGAGGCTACAAATCACTAAGTTCATCATCATTCAACAATTGAAGTCGTTCAACCGGTGGATCTTCATCAAACTCCAGATTTGGTTACTTCTTCTCCAAGGTTTCATCGTTCCATGATTGATTGATCATTAGACTTTATTAGTTTTATGATTTCAAGTTTGTTTATAAATTTTAGTATGAATTCCATTGTTTTTATTCAATTTGTGTGCTTTTTGATTGGTATGGAAGACTAAACCATTAGGGTTACTTCCGGGAACGTTGTAGGATGTTAGGATGAACATGATTTGATTATTACTTTTATTCCGATCAATTTCAATCATTGTTCTATTCTTCAAGTTTTAAGTTTTATTTGCAATAATTGGAGTTGGGTTTTTCTTATTGTGTGATATTGCAACTAAGATAGTGTATTGTTAATTCACTAATCATTCTCAATTCAAGTAGTTTAGGAACTAAGATGGCTAGTAGAATCCACATACATTATTCCGAACTTGTAGTATTAAACGCTCAACATTGTAATAAGTAATCGTAAGACACATTATCGCCAAACCACTAGTTGTTCCTAATCCAGTTAGACATAGGGAGTAAGACAATTAGTTGGATCAACATTTTGTGTGCCCATAATTATATATTGAATGTGAGTCAACCTTAATTATGTCTAGGTAATTAAATTGGAATTTAAGGGAAGAAAACATGTTTGTCCAACCATCTGAACAACTGAACCGGAAGTACCTTGTTTTCTCATTCATAGTATTTTTTACAACCTTTTGCAACATGAAGTCTCTAGTTGTTTAGTTTATTTTAGTTTAATTTGAATTCGTGACAATTACAAGTATTAGTTCTTTTACATTGACTACTATAGCACAAATCTTGACCACAAACTCCTCGTGGATTCGACCCTTACTTACCTTAGCTATCTAGTGGTTTTGAGGTTATTTTTGATTGAGACAACGACCTCGATCAAAATATGGCGTCGTTGCCGGGGAGATTGTGCGCTTAAACTATTGTGTTGAAGTAGTCATTACATTTTTTTAATTTTTTGTTTTGTTTTATTTTTAGTTCAGAATGTTCACTTTTTTTTTGTAGGGACGGTGGTGAGTGAAAGAATATACTTACATGAATCAAGACATGTGGTGGGAAAGAGAAAATTCGGACCAATATCAATATTATAATGATCTCTACTATGAGTCATATAATTATGATACATGTGATGATCCATATGACGATGATTGTTGGTGGACTGACGATTCAACTCAAAGCCAACACCATGAATCACCTTGTTTTCTGGAGGACCAAGAATCAGATGAATCTTCATTTAGCAAGAAGTTGGATCAAATGTTGGACATACTGAATGAAACCTTCAACAAAGAAGAAGACAACTCCAAGTCAATTTCAGTTATTGAAAAACAATTAGAACATATAGCCGAGCAATTAAATCAACAACCTTCAGACAATCTTTCAGACACTACGCTGGTGAATGAGGTAACTTTTCCATGTAGTGATAAATTATTTGATAACAAAGTGCATAAACTTACACCACCCGAACTAGAGCTTGTGGTGGAGGATTATGTATCTTTAAATGATCAGGAGACTGAGAGTATGTCTGAACTCAAAGAAGTTGAAATTGAATTGGATAAGTATAATGAAGATTTTCATGAGTTGGAAGAGTCCAAAGTTGGGGAGGGGTTTGTGGAGGCAAATACCATCCCCTACCCAATAATTTTGAAAAAACCTGAAACACAACTTTTTGTTCTAACGGATTATAAAATAAATTCCAAATACAAACAAACAAATTTAATCATTGATCGTCCCTTCTTGGCAACCATCTATGCTCAGATTGGTTGTCCGGAAGCTGCAATTGATATGATATTTGGAAACCATAAGGTGAGATGTCTTGTGTTTGGACCTACTAATGATTCTCCAATCAGTGGTGACTTGTGTGTAATCAATACTATTTATGATTATGTCTATGAGCATACCGCAAATATGCTCTCCGACACCACCCTCGATTTGGAGAAATTTTCTCATGTAACAGGTCAAAATCATTGGATAATAGTGTGATTCAACACATGGAAAGAAAGTTGTGGAACAAAAAACATGATGCAACACGTGCCCACAAATCAAAAATGAAAGTGTTACATGATATCAAGTATCTATTAAAGAAGTTTACTAGATGGAAAGATGCATGGCTCTTCAAAACAAGTTTTAAGCATCATCGCGGAAGGATTAAATGCAAAATAGTTGATTTACACAAGGCCAAAAAAGGCTTGCCACATGATCTGATTCCTCAAAATAAGGTGAATGACCTCATGGCTGACTTTCAAGGAAGTCAACTAACATATGATCCTCCATAGACATCGGCTGAGGTAACCTGTCCCGCTAATGACGTTAAATCTGGCAATTTTGGAACTTTGTGGGTGTGTTCACTGCAAACCCTCACGAGACTTCACTCGTCCACTAGGGGTAACCTAGGGGTTTAAAAGGCTTGTTGCACGTGCCAAGTGCAATCGTAGACCCGACAAAATTTAGGGGGAAGTTAGTTTAGTTTATTTTATATTTGATTTTATTTGTGTGCTTGTAGTTGGTTTCTTTTATTATTTTAGGAATTTATCTTTTGATGCATCGAGGACGATGCAAGACTTAAAATTGGGGAGGAGGTGTACACAAGAAAAAGATGGAGGATCAAAGAAAAAGTGATTAAAAAAATCATAATTCTTCGATGTTTGTTCGGGCATAACGAAACATTATGAAAATGCCTCAAGTTAGTGAAGTTTTTCAAGAATCAAAACCGCCTCTACTATCAGTACCATCAGGTGTGTCGTCCTCCATATTTTTAATTTCTTTTACACTAACTTTGATGAATTTTTTTGGATAATCAACTTAGGATGAATGTACTGCTATCTTAAACTCTATCTTTAATTATCTTATCCTGAAGTTGGTCACCATGAAATATGTGATGAGTTAGTAGCTTCTCTATATATTGAATGTAACTCATCAAGATGGAAAATGATAGAAGTTTCGTATATCGAGTCATAATATATATTAAATATTGATTTTGTGGGTTGCTCAGCCGGTTTGGGAATATTTATATTTATTTAAAAAATTGTTATGTGAAATACCCAAGTGTTTGAAAAATGAAGGTTTTTGGCTCGAGCCTACGATCTTTCAATTGAGGACCCAACCGAACAATATGTGCCATCACGCTCTGAGTACTTGGTCTTACTTACTCCCGCACCTTTGGGGTTGGGAGGGGACTACTATTGTTTTCACACAACCAAAAAGCATCAAAAGACATTAAAGAACTTCCAAGTATCTATATTCAAGCTCAAGTCAAATACAAAGATGATCAAATCCGATGAAGCCATCAAAGAACTAGAAGAATGCTCAATCAAGATAAATATGAAGACAAATTCAAGTTGAAGACATTGTGTGAAACAATATGTGACCCCTCGATAGCGGGAGTGTATGGGTTGGTCCATTAAGTGTTACCGACCGCGCTAACCATGTTAGTGAACCTTGAAAATGGGACTTTGACAATGAGTTCAACTGATTACTCATGAGGTTGATTATTGGAAAGGGTTCAAAAAGTGAAGGGTTTCAAACAACAAAGTAAAATAAGCATAACATGTGTTTTGAGTTTAAAAGTCCGGATAAGAAACTAATAATCCCCGAAATCAATATATTGTGCTTATTGAAAGTATTGTGATAAAATGTACGGAATTCCTGATTCCATTGAGATTTTCTTAGGATGAGAGAGTAAGACTACACTGATTATTTCAGGCCAACCTCGGGACGAGTTTGGAATAAAGTTAGGGAGGTTTGATAAGTGTATTTTATGAATGTATTAAATTGTTATAAATCTGTTGAATTGATGTATAATTGCCCAAGAATGTCACTACTTTGATGAGTTGTTGAACTTCATATGCAGGTCAATATATAGTGCTAAAGTGGGCGGAACCTGCAAGAAAAACGAGCAAAATGAAGCTAACAAGCGTGGGAGACGAATTGCTAAAAGAATGAAGAAAAATGGTGCTGAGAAATTTGACCACTCTTCAATGTTTTGATCATATCTCAATATTTAGAGCTCCAATTGACATGAACGAATACGTTCTGGAAACTAGACAAAATTTCCTACAACTTTCATGTTTTGCGTTTTTTCTGATTCTACCGTTTTCATCACCAAAAAGGGGCAACAAAGATGAGAGACGTCCTAGAACGCGTCTAAGACGCCCCCTAGGACGCCTACCCGTTTTAGGCCATTTTCAAGTGCAAATCAAGGACGGCAGAAGACATGTAAAACGTCCTGAAGGACGCCCGGACGTCCTATATGACGTCTAAGCCGCCCACTATGACGTCGACACGGAAAAAGACCCGAAAATCAGTTTTTCAGCACCTATTTAAAGGAGATTAAACCCTAATCGAATTGTGACCTCTCCCCTGCGATTTTACATAGTTTTGGAGGGTTCCAAACACATTCAAACCTTCTCCAAACGCGTTTTTGATCATCAATTTCAGAATCCGAGGCTACAAATCACTAAGTTCATCATCATTCAACAATTGAAGTCGTTCAACCGGTGGATCTTCATCAAACTCCAGATTTGGTTACTTCTTCTCCAAGGTTTCATCGTTCCATGATTGATTGATCATTAGACTTTATTAGTTTTATGATTTCAAGTTTGTTTATAAATTTTAGTATGAATTCCATTGTTTTTATTCAATTTGTGTGCTTTTTGATTGGTATGGAAGACTAAACCATTAGGGTTACTTCCGGGAACGTTGTAGGATGTTAGGATGAACATGATTTGATTATTACTTTTATTCCGATCAATTTCAATCATTGTTCTATTCTTCAAGTTTTAAGTTTTATTTGCAATAATTGGAGTTGGGTTTTTCTTATTGTGTGATATTGCAACTAAGATAGTGTATTGTTAATTCACTAATCATTCTCAATTCAAGTAGTTTAGGAACTAAGATGGCTAGTAGAATCCACATACATTATTCCGAACTTGTAGTATTAAACGCTCAACATTGTAATAAGTAATCGTAAGACACATTATCGCCAAACCACTAGTTGTTCCTAATCCAGTTAGACATAGGGAGTAAGACAATTAGTTGGATCAACATTTTGTGTGCCCATAATTATATATTGAATGTGAGTCAACCTTAATTATGTCTAGGTAATTAAATTGGAATTTAAGGGAAGAAAACATGTTTGTCCAACCATCTGAACAACTGAACCGGAAGTACCTTGTTTTCTCATTCATAGTATTTTTTACAACCTTTTGCAACATGAAGTCTCTAGTTGTTTAGTTTATTTTAGTTTAATTTGAATTCGTGACAATTACAAGTATTAGTTCTTTTACATTGACTACTATAGCACAAATCTTGACCACAAACTCCTCGTGGATTCGACCCTTACTTACCTTAGCTATCTAGTGGTTTTGAGGTTATTTTTGATTGAGACAACGACCTCGATCAAAATATGGCGTCGTTGCCGGGGAGATTGTGCGCTTAAACTATTGTGTTGAAGTAGTCATTACATTTTTTTAATTTTTTGTTTTGTTTTATTTTTAGTTCAGAATGTTCACTTTTTTTTTTGTAGGGACGGTGGTGAGTGAAAGAATATACTTACATGAATCAAGACATGTGGTGGGAAAGAGAAAATTCGGACCAATATCAATATTATAATGATCTCTACTATGAGTCATATAATTATGATACATGTGATGATCCATATGACGATGATTGTTGGTGGACTGACGATTCAACTCAAAGCCAACACCATGAATCACCTTGTTTTCTGGAGGACCAAGAATCAGATGAATCTTCATTTAGCAAGAAGTTGGATCAAATGTTGGACATACTGAATGAAACCTTCAACAAAGAAGAAGACAACTCCAAGTCAATTTCAGTTATTGAAAAACAATTAGAACATATAGCCGAGCAATTAAATCAACAACCTTCAGACAATCTTTCAGACACTACGCTGGTGAATGAGGTAACTTTTCCATGTAGTGATAAATTATTTGATAACAAAGTGCATAAACTTACACCACCCGAACTAGAGCTTGTGGTGGAGGATTATGTATCTTTAAATGATCAGGAGACTGAGAGTATGTCTGAACTCAAAGAAGTTGAAATTGAATTGGATAAGTATAATGAAGATTTTCATGAGTTGGAAGAGTCCAAAGTTGGGGAGGGGTTTGTGGAGGCAAATACCATCCCCTACCCAATAATTTTGAAAAAACCTGAAACACAACTTTTTGTTCTAACGGATTATAAAATAAATTCCAAATACAAACAAACAAATTTAATCATTGATCGTCCCTTCTTGGCAACCATCTATGCTCAGATTGGTTGTCCGGAAGCTGCAATTGATATGATATTTGGAAACCATAAGGTGAGATGTCTTGTGTTTGGACCTACTAATGATTCTCCAATCAGTGGTGACTTGTGTGTAATCAATACTATTTATGATTATGTCTATGAGCATACCGCAAATATGCTCTCCGACACCACCCTCGATTTGGAGAAAATTTTCTCATGTAACAGGTCAAAATCATTGGATAATAGTGTGATTCAACACATGGAAAGAAAGTTGTGGAACAAAAAACATGATGCAACACGTGCCCACAAATCAAAAATGAAAGTGTTACATGATATCAAGTATCTATTAAAGAAGTTTACTAGATGGAAAGATGCATGGCTCTTCAAAACAAGTTTTAAGCATCATCACGGAAGGATTAAACGCAAAATAGTTGATTTACACAAGGCCAAAAAAGGCTTGCCACATGATCTGATTCCTCAAAATAAGGTGAATGACCTCATGGCTGACTTTCAAGGAAGTCAACTAACATATGATCCTCCATAGACATCGGCTGAGGTAACCTGTCCCGCTAATGACGTTAAACCTGGCAATTTTGGAACTTTGTGGGTGTGTTCACTGCAAACCCTCACGAGACTTCACTCGTCCACTAGGGGTAACCTAGGGGTTTAAAAGGCTTGTTGCACGTGCCAAGTGCAATCGTAGACCCGACAAAATTTAGGGGGTAGTTAGTTTAGTTTATTTTATATTTGATTTTATTTGTGTGCTTGTAGTTGGTTTCTTTTATCATTTTAGGAATTTATCTTTTGATGCATCGAGGATGATGCAAGACTTAAAATTGGGGAGGAGGTGTACACAAGAAAAAGATGGAGGATCGAAGAAAAAGTGATTAAAAAAATCATAATTCTTCGATGTTTGTTCGGGCATAACGAAACATTATGAAAATGCCTCAAGTTAGTGAAGTTTTTCAAGAATCAAAACTGCCTCTACTATCAGTACCATCAGGTGTGTCGTCCTCCATATTTTTAATTTCTTTTACACTAACTTTGATGAATTTTTTTGGATAATCAACTTAGGATGAATGTACTGCTATCTTAAACTCTATCTTTAATTATCTTATCCTGAAGTTGGTCACCATGAAATATGTGATGAGTTAGTAGCTTCTCTATATATTGAATGTAACTCATCAAGATGGAAAATGATAGGAGTTTCGTATATCGAGTCATAATATATATTAAATATTGATTTTGTGGGTTGCTCAGCCGGTTTGGGAATATTTATATTTATTTAAAAAATTGTTATGTGAAATACCCAAGTGTTTGAAAAATGAAGGTTTTTGGCTCGAGCCTACGATCTTTCAATTGAGGACCCAACCGAACAATATGTGCCATCACGCTCTGAGTACTTGGTCTTACTTACTCCTGCGCCTTTGGGGTTGGGAGGGGACTACTATTGTTTTCACACAACCAAAAAGCATCAAAAGACATTAAAGAACTTCCAAGTATCTATATTCAAGCTCAAGTCAAATACAAAGATGATCAAATCCGATGAAGCCATCAAAGAACTAGAAGAATGCTCAATCAAGATAAATATGAAGACAAGTTCAAGTTGAAGACATTGTGTGAAACAATATGTGACCATTAAGCAACTTGGATGAAGAGGGAGGAGAGAAGAGGCACCAAAAACGGCTGGAAACCCTATAGGAACTCTTGTCCACGTTTTGGGGCTTAAGGGTCCTTTATATACATGTAGGCTATTAGGGTTTGCAACTAGGAAACCCTAATCTGACTGCTTAAGCCCTAAGCAGTCCAATGGACCATTCCAGAAGGCCCTTGGACGATTTCTTTATGGTCCTCCATATAGAATTCGTCCATTGCCATCTAATGGATCCTAAGCCCAACTTTGTAACTATCTTATAATTACAATATCAGTCCCTTTAATTTAATTAATCTCTTTTAGTCACAAAATTAATTCTTAATTAATTCTTGACTAATATTAATTAAACAATATGATTTCTCCTTTAATATATTATTCTTATAATATATTAATAAATCATAATTAAACCTTTCTCTCCTTAATTCATCCTACATATTGCTATGGTGAAGGCAACCCAAAAGGACCATGCTCATAATCGGGTCAAGTACATACCAAAATAGTTATGGACTTAGACACTAATCCAACAGTCTCCCACTTGGATAAGTCTAATAACTATTCTGCGTATGACTTCAGAACCTGATCTGCAATCGTAGCTTCCAAAAGCCGCTGTCAACTCTGATCTTATCAGATACGCGTGTCCTTTAGATAAGGGATTATATATTCCTCCATTCTACAAGATATCGTATAGACATGAGACATGGATTGAAATCATTCTCTCAGTCTATGTGTCGTTTCCCGATTTCCGATTTATGACGACTGACTAATTGAACAAATCAAATCAGTCCTGGCCCGGCCGAGCACTTTCCTTTGTCATCACTAAATCATCGAGGGGCCCACATATATCGCTTTTATCCCACCTTGGGTAAAAGGAATGGATAAACTTTAACTCAAATGCTTGCTTGCACCTACTAATCGAATCACACACAACAATAAGTTTTATAACACCAAGTTACTGGTGCGTTTACTTATCATCAATGTGCAACCGACCAGCAAATAACAACTCACACGTCTCGGTTTCAAGAATATACAATGTTATCATCTCACCAATCACTCGTGATAAAACCATGAAGTGATTCAAGTGAGCGTGGGTTTAATCCAGTACTTTAATCTTATCAAAGCACTCATGAACTCTGCAGCAAACTTGTGCTATGTCTAAACACTTTAGACAATCTACAGACAGATTCATGACAGTCTTCCTTCATACCTACTTCCAATGTATGACCTACTGTGGAGGTTCGAATAACCTAGTTATTTTGGAAGTCAAAACATGCAAAATGAAACGCAATAATAATATTAATCCTATATGGTCCCAAAACTTTTGAGCGTAAATAAAAACACTTTTATTTAAACACCATATTGATTACTCATTATTCATTGCTTACTGTTTCAGAAAATCAACTTATTACTCAAATTATAACCACAATTCTCCCATGCTCCAAGCATACACACTTTGGTTTCCTATGGTCCATATTTTGTGAAATAGATCAATTGAAAACTTTTCCAATGAAACTCATTTCACAATCCCCAATCCTTATTATTAGTATAAGAATACCAAATTCTTGCCACCTTTAGAATATGTCAGATTCTAACATTTTATGCAATGATTCTTTCGTAATGTCATAGCATAAAAGTCACCAAGACCCGGCTAATAAAATTACAAGGTATTCTATCGGAAATTGTGACAAGACAATTCCATAGACGTGAAGTCTCACATTCAAAGTACATTCCTTTGAACATCCTTCTCGCATAAAAGTTTCTAATCTAGACATATTTCTTAATATCCAACTCCCATTAATGGAAACATTTCCATATTTGCCATATGACAACTCATTCTTAATAGAATCTTATCTATTCATAATAATGTCAATATAGTCCATCCAGTACCATACTTCCAACTACTCACAAGCGACAAATCCTCAGTGAACCTCAGATCGTCCTTTCATAGTTGTTTAATTATTTTAGTCAAAACCAGTTCTAGTCCCTTTTCCCTCTTAATGCCCTAGGCATTTGGAAAATTTTAGAATGGTCAAATATTATAGCATATGCAATCGATCCGTCTGCCATAATATTTTATGTGCCATGTTCCCACAATTCGCACTATGAAGAGGGATGCCGTAATCATAATCGAATTTTGAGAATGCACTATGTATCCTTGACTAAATTTATTAACATTTCTCGATCTAAGCTTTAGAATTTTGAAACGAAGTATAATATTCTCTCCCTTAATTATAGCAAAACAACTTTTCAACCCTTGCAACTTTGCAAAATGAATATTTGTTTTCTATAATTAATATTGCTAACTTGCAATACATACCATAATAATCATGCTCCCACTAACATGATGATTATTTTCTTACCAGCATAACACTTATGCTCCCACTAGCTTTGACATGTATTCAGAAAACAATTGAACTTCTAGAAGACAATGCTTATTGAATTCCTTAAGTTCATATTTCTAATACCTAATGCTTTGATAAGCCTTTATCTAAGCTTTTTAAGCTCATACACCTTTGCCTTAGATAGCTCACATGTGTGTCTAAACAATTCAGAATTTATGTTACTAAGTCCCAAATGTTCAGATCAATTGCCAAATCTCACAATTTGAACTATGAAAAGGGATGCCGTAATCATAATCGAATTTGAGAATACAATTTTCACAATTGCTATCTTCTTAAAATCTCTCTTAGTGAAAGTATTTCCTCACAATCATTTTCATGAAGGAGGAAAACCTTATGACACTTAGATTTTATGATGTATGTGTTCCTATCCATGTGAATTTGTCAAAACGAAAGTTTGCTACAAATCCAAAACCATATGGACTGAGCTTGTTCAATCTTGATTTCTTGCCTCATGGTAACACGAGTGCCCACCATGTCTTCCAAGTGGTTTAGCAACTCACCCTTACATATCAATGTACTTTCCATTGATCAAGGTGCTTTGTCTTTATGCATTCAAATGAGAACTCATAGAACTCATATACATATTTAGCTTAATTGGAATGGCACAGAAACAAATAATGTCAACACGATAGGTTATAAACCTCAAGTTGTGCGCTAATGATGATTAACTAGGTTTACTTTTGATCTGTTCTTGAAACTTTTCAAGACCATTAAGACTCCCACTGACTCCTTGACATATAAGATTCTCTTGTCAAGAAACATTTCTTGACAAACAAATATTCAAGAGTTAGTGTAGCCTTTTTGTCAAGTTTAACACTTCACACAATTGGTCTTGGTTGGTCTTTGTCTTATTCAAGACATCACAACTTACCAATTTCAAATGTGCAAGAATAAGAAAACTTTTCCAAATTCCACATTTGTCGAGTGTTATAAACCTACTTAAGACTTGTCACTCATGTCAGAATCTTGACTCTAAGACTTGATATTGGAACGAAGTATGATTGACTTCTTGACTTAACCATTTTTACAATTCTCGATTCCTCTTCTTAGACATGCAATTGCACTAAGACTCACTTAGAGGATCAATTGAGATATGGTTCTTAATCATTAAGACTTATCATAAAACACAATAAAAGGTACTCTCCCTTCTTCTTAGAATAGAGAAACTTTTATCTTTCTGCCTACTTGATTCTTCTTACTCGTTCTGCTATTGATTGAAACTCTTTCAATCAACTCAGAATTATACTTAATCTTATAAGTATAATCATATTTACTAAACTTTAGTAAATCATGAAGAATATCTTTATCACTCTTGTGGTGGACTTGATCAACGCACAACCTAGTGTACTCGATCTCCTGGTCCTTCTCTTGACACTTTGCCAAAGAATTAGTCTAATTTCCAAAATATGAAGTTTCTCATTCATCACGCAACCAAGTTGTATGATTCCAAGTTTCTGTCCAATTGAAACTTGGGCGATGAGAATCTTCCTTTATTTGGCAAATCCTCGACATTTCACAAATAACATAATCCAGAATCACATCCAATTCAACATTGCTAAAATTAGAAATACATAAACATCTATTTTCACATATGCCATTGCAAGGATAAATAAATAGGACGAAATCAAAATTCATTTTATTGCGGAAAAACTTGTCCTTACAATGCAATTCAAATGAAAACTATGCTATTTCAATTTCTAAGCAATCTGATCTAACTCTAAAGTAGTAGCTCAAAAATCTGATCTTCAAGCAATGCGATCGAAATCCATTTCTTCACGATCAGATTCAGCTTACTTCTTCCCTTAAGCTTCCTCTCTTTTCTTCGATCCTACAAAACATCAAAATGTAATCTTATCACATCATGTATTGAAAATCAAAGAATAGGAACTTATAGAGTTAGTTATTGGATTTTACCTGAAGTAGAGGCATACGTCTTGACACTCCCATCTCTTAGATCTCTCAGGTAAACAGGGCAGCTTCGTCTCCAATGCCCCTTCTCTTGGCAGTAGAAGCAGATGGACTCTTTTGGAATGGCACAAGGAACTATCTCAGAATTTACCTTTTCTGGATTTCCAATGTCACCATTTTCAATGTCCATTGAAGTTTGGGAGTTTGATTTGCCAGACAAATTTGCTTGATCAGCACGCCAAATCATTTCTGATTCAGCAGCTATAAGCAAATAGGTCAAATCAATGAGGGTCACGTCATGGTACATCAGATAGTACTCTCTAACGAACTCACTATATGATTCAGGAAGTGATTGAAGAACCCAGTCAACAACCAACATTTCTGAGATATCGACACCCATCATCCTTAACCTATCAATGTGTGACTTCATCTCTAAGATGTGTGCACACACAGGTTTCCCATCTTCGTGTTTACTTGCCAAAAGGGCTTGAGTGAGCTTGAACTTTTCAAGCCTTTGAACTTGTGGGTTAGGGAGAATAATTGGAGGAGGTGGAGGAAGTGAAGCATGGCTCTCATTTCCTTGATCGTATCGTGGAACGTCATCTTCATTTGGAAAGCTTGTTTCAACGGACTTGGGAAGACCATTGTAAGATTTAGACATCTACAAAACGGGAGAAAATTCAAGTTAGTTGATAAGAATCCTTGATGTAACACCCAAATGAAACATCAAGGCTAGGATCCAACACAACATTCTACAACCTAGAAGAGGGATGTCGTAATCTAGTTGCAGAATATTTGAAGGTAGGTAAATGACGATTTACCAATTCCCACCATGAAAAACGAAAAAGAAATTTAAGTTTTAAATGAATTGAAACTCCTAGATCTTTTGAGATTCATTGAACTTTTCAATGGCATGTTTAATCTCGATTATGCCCTTCTATTTGTGACTGGGATGCCGAGGATCACAAACAAGGTGTGAATAACCATACGAACCACATGGTGCACCCAATTGCTACTATCACCTAATCAATGTGCCGGTTAGCCACACACGCTCCATTGATCTATGATAAACATCGAGCCACCCTTCGCCACCAATGTCAATCCCAAATTAGTGTGCCGGTTAGCCACACACGCTCCACTAACGTTTGACAAGGGTACGAAGTGTAATTCCATGGATTAGCATACAAATTCACATTTTGCCCTAAAGTAACTAAGATTGGGAATTTGTAAAAGCATTTAGTTACTTTGTACTTCATTATACTTATAATGGAAGGTTTCGTCCTATCCTACCCGTTCGGCTAACGACCCTCCACTAGTCAAGAGTGCGGTGGGTAAGAGTGGATACCCATTCAATCGCCATTTTATAGGCAATTTCCTTAAACACCCCTTATAGACCAGCTTCGTGAATGAGGCCTACTAACGGTAAGACTGACTCTTTACTCATATATATAATATTAGACTTTTAATGTTACATATATATAGTATAGGGTGTATTTTACACTTTTAAAATACTAGGTGGTTTTATTAACTTTCTCTTTTAATTAACTTAACAAAACCATGAGGGTGTAATTTGAACTTTTCAAAATACTAGAGTTTTAGAATTTAAATATTACATAATTAAACTATTAATCAAAATTTTAAATTCCAAAACTTGAGGGCAAGTTTTGAAACATTTCAAAACATTAGGTTTTAGAATTTAAATATTTCAACATTAAACTTTTAATCAAAATTTTAAATTCCAAAACTTGAGGGCAAGTTTTGAATCTTTTCAAAACATTAGGGTTTAACTATTTAAATTTCAAAAACAAAACTTTTAAGTTCAAATTTAAACTATAAAACCTAAAGGGAGTAATTTGAAACTATTCAAACTTACTAGGGATCAAATAACAAATAATATAAATCAAACAATTAATTTAGTGATTATCTATATTTGACCTAATCCAATTTTAGTCACAAGATAATTACCAAATAATTTGAATAATCTATATTTATCATATAAAGAAACTATTATTCAAAAGATTTGAAATTATCTTTTGTTTTGGTAAGGATAATCATTTACATACAATAAAATTCGGATTTTATTATCAAAAAACGATTTTGGCATCAATCCTACAGCAAAACAGCAAGTAAATCCCGAAATATACTCTGTCAGACTCCCGGACTCGCCGAGTCAGTCCTGAACTCGCCGAGTAGGGCCAACTCGCCGAGTCCAGATACTGACTCGCCGAGTTGAGTCGGGCAGAGACAAAAAAATTGATTTTCAGCAGAAAAACGACAATTGCATCACATACAACAGATACCAATCAAGGATCTGATACCACTGATGGGTTTTAAGCATAAGAACAATCCTATGTGCTCATACAAACCCTAATGCTTGGATCTAGGTTTCTCTATTGTACATGCAATGAATCCAAGACTTACAAACCCTAGATCTATCAAATAAGAAATGAAATAAGGTTTTAGTAATTACCTTTGATTGTTATATAGCAATAACAATCAATCCTTGCTTTGATTGGCTTCAAAAAGCTTAGTGCCTCAAGTGTTGCACCTCTAATGGAGTCACAAACACCACTAAGCAACTTGGATGAAGAGGGAGGAGAGAGGAGGCACCAAAAACGGCTGGAAACCCTAGAGGAACTCTTGTCCACTTTTTTGGGGCTTAAGGGTCCTTTATATACATGTAGGCTATTAGGGTTTGCAACTAGGAAACCCTAATCTGACTGCTTAAGCCCTAAGCAGTCCAATGGACCATTCCAGAAGGCCCTTGGACGATTTCTTTATGGTCCTCCATATAGAATTCGTCCATTGCCATCTAATGGATCCTAAGCCCAACTTTGTAACTATCTTATAATTACAATATCAGTCCCCTTAATTTAATTAATCTCTTTTAGTCACAAAATTAATTCTTAATTAATTCTTGACTAATATTAATTAAACAATATGATTTCTCCTTTAATATATTATTCTTATAATATATTAATAAATCATAATTAAACCTTTCTCTCCTTAATTCATCCTACATATTGCTATGGTGAAGGCAACCCAAAAGGACCATGCTCATAATTGGGTCAAGTACATACCAAAATAGTTATGGACTTAGACACTAATCCAACAATCTCTTCCTGAGGGGATGGAGGACTTTGTGGTTTACTGCGATGCGTCTATATCCGGATTGGGTGCGGTGCTTATGCAGAGAGGGCACGTGATAGCATATGCATCGAGGCAGCTGAAGCCTCATGAAATAAGGTACACCACCCACGATTTAGAGTTTGGGGCAGTGGTATTCGCCATCAAGATCTGGCGCCATTATTTGTATGGGGTTCGGTGTACCATATACACGGATCACAAGAGCTTGAAGTATCTGATGGATCAGCCCAACCTGAATATGCGTCACAGGAGATGGTTAGATGTGGTAAAAGATTACGACTGTGAGATCTTGTATCATCCGGGCAAGGCTAACGTGGTAGCTGATGCCCTGAGCTGCAGGGCGGAGAATGCCCCGATTCGAGATGTGTGCATGAGGATGTCAGTGGTGACTCCGGTATTGGATACCATTCGAGAGGCCCAGGCGGAGGCTGTGAGACCGGAGAACCGCAAGAGGGAGCGGTTGATTGGGCAGGTATCCGATTTTGTGACGGATAGCCGAGGGCTTATGACCTTTAGAGGGCGGATTTGGGTGCCCTATACGGGCGGAGCACGTAGCATACTGATGGAGGAGGCGCACAGATCGAGATTCTCGATCCATCCCAGGGCCACCAAGATGTATTTGGACCTGAAGAGGGATTACTGGTGGCCTTGTATGAAGAGGGATGTTGCGTGGGTAGTTGAGAGATGCTTGACCTGCCGACGGGTCAAGGCAGAGCACCAGCGTCCACATGGTCCATTGCAGCCTCTGGAGATTCCCCAGTGGAAGTGGGAACATATCGCTATGGACTTCATTACCAAGTTACCGAGGACGACACGTGGAGTTGACGTGATTTGGGTGATTGTGGATCGATTGACGAAGAGTGCTCACTTCCTTGCTATTAGTGAGAGCTCTTATGCAGAGAAGTTAGCCAAGATTTATGTGAGAGAGGTGGTATCTCGGCATGGAGTGCCGATCTCGATTGTGTCAGATCGAGACGTGCGTTTTACTTCCAAGTTTTGGAAGAAATTTCACGAGGAGCTGGGCACGCGCTTACACTTCAGTACTGCATATCACCCGCAGACAGACGGACAGAGCGAGCGGACAATTCAGACGCTCGAGGATATGTTGCGCGCCTGTGTCATGGACTTTGGAGGGAGTTGGGACACTTATTTACCCCTGGCCGAGTTCTCCTACAACAACAGCCATCACTCGAGAATTAGTATGCCTCCCTTTGAGCTCCAGTATGGGAGAAGGTGTCGTACTCCCATCTGCTAGGGAGAGGTGGGGCAGAGAGTTATGGGCAGCACCGAGATAGTGCTGAAGACGACCGAGCAGATTCAGTAGGTCAGACAGAGGTTATTGACGGTGCAGAGTCGTCAGAAGAGTTACACGGATAGATGACGATCTAAGCTTGAGTTTCAGGTCGTAGATTTTGTGCTCCTGAAAGTTTCCCCATGGAAAGGGGTGATCCGGTTCAGGAAGCGGGGCAAGTTGGGGCCTCGATATATCGGTCCGTTCAGAGTGACCGCCAGAGTGGGTAAGGTAGCATACCAGTTGGAGATACCTGCAGAGTTGAGTCAGATCCATAACACCTTTCACATATCCCAGTTGAGGAAGTGTGTAGCCGACGAAACGGCAGTGGTACCGCTGGAGGACATTCAGGTAGATGCGAGCCTGAATTATATTGAGAGGCCGACCGCAATCTTGGATCGAAAGGTGAAAGTTCTGAGGAACAAGGAAGTGCCCCTGGTTCAGGTCCAGTGGCAGCATTGGCGAGGGTCCGATTTGACTTGGGAGCCGGAGTCAGAGATGCGGGAGCAGCATCCAGAGTTATTTGTGGAGCATGACTTCGAGGGCGAAGTCTGATTCTAGTGGGGGAGAATTGTAACATCCGGATTCCCAGGTATGTTATTTTAAGTATTTATTTTTGAGGATTCATTAACCTACTCGACGAGTTGGCACTACAACTCGCCGAGTAGAGTCGGGATGGCCACGTGGGTTTAATGATCTACTCGACGAGTCCGAGAGTAGACTCGCCGAGTAGGCGCTGTGAGTTGAAACCCTAAATCCCCGGGTTTGGGGCCTATATAAGGATAAGTATATCCTCATTTGCGGCTCTCCGTCTGTTTCCTTTCACTGAGAGAAACCCTAATCGCCCCCTTGAGCTTTTGAGAGAGTTTTGAGCCATTGTTTGAGATCTTTGGTGCATTTTGGTAGAGGGAAGAAGGATTCCAAGCAAGGATTGTGAAGAGGTTGCTAGATCTGCTGCTTAGACATCCAGGAGCTTCTATTCAAGGTATAAAGTTCGTACCTTTTTCTCTTGTATGGATAGATCTCATGGTTTTAGAGTTAGGGCTTCATTTCCATCTTATTTTGGTGACCTTGAAGGTTTTGAGCACCTTCTTAGAAATAGACATCAGATCTGGACCTTGTGAGGTCCCTAGAGTCGAAAGTCCCCTGCTTTATTCAACCATGATAGCCCCTTGAATGAGAGACTTCTTCTCAAGCTTGTTCTTGGCATTTTTAGCCCTTCAGTGCCATGCATGAACGTAAAGCTCGAGGCTTTACGTGATATTCAGGCCTGGAGAGCTTAGATCTAGAGTGTGAGAGAGTTTTCTGCCTTGAAATCACCCGAATACAAGTTGAGACCGAACGGGCTCGCTGAGTGATGAGCCAACTCAACGAGCCGGTTAGGGTTTGTCCCGATGAACTCGATCATGTGATAACTCGGCGAGTTAGGGGTTAACTCGATGAGCTGGACCTTCATGAGATTGCTGAGAATCGATGGGACTCGACGAGTCGCACGAGTGCACTTGGCGAGTCTGGTCAAATTGGACTATTGACTGGAATTGACTTATGTCGACTTTAGGGTTGGTTAAATGAGTGGTGTAGTCGAGTATGAGGAGGGTGTTAATTAGAGATATTATCCTTGTGATTAGGCGGAGGCTAGATCGAGGATTCCTGAGCACGAGGCTTTTACTTACTAGCTTACGAGGTGAGTCTTCTCACTATACTTTACCTAGAGTGGAAACTATGTGTGACCAGAGGGTCTTATGTGCTTGCTTGAGTTATGCATGGTTGTGTGATATGTATTGTATGCTATATTATTCGTTGCTTAGACCGGACCGGAGGGTCCAACGAACTATGAGGCCAGAGGGTTCTCAATCAGACCGGACTGGAGGGTCCAACGAGCTAGACCGAACCAGAGGGTCCAACGAGCTACGGGACTGGAGGGTCCCGCTGAGACACATAGATCGGAGGGTCTTACAGAGTATAGCCTCGAGTGGCTAAATTGTTGTATGTGGTATTTTGGGGAACTCACTAAGCATTCGTGCTTACTATGTTATGTGTTATGTGTTTCAGGTACCTCAGAGGATCGCGGGAAGGCACCGGCGTGATTGTACACACACACCCTTGTTATGGAGCTATGTTTGTGGATCCTGGATTTGAATATTTGTTTTGAAAACTTGTTGATTTATTTTGAGAATTAACGATGAGACATATGTTTTATGAGTATTAAAAATGAAAAATTTGGTTTGAAATTTCTTGTCGTTACACCTAGTCGTTAGTACATCGTGAGGAAGCTTTCCACGCCTGACTTAGTCGAAGAAGCACTAAGTAGCACACGGTATTGACTAGTATAAAAGAGTCATCCCGTGACACGTGGTATCAGAGCCAGAGTTCGTACGAGCAAGAGATTGTAGCAATGGAAGGAGGAAGTGATGTAGCTAACATTCCCCCTGTCGTCGAAGAGAAAGGAAGGAAGTCCAAGAGGAGGGACCAATCCGTTGACCCTTTGGCAAGCTTAGAAAACAAGCTTACAAAGGTGGAGATTAGCGTCGGTCAGATCCTTGAATGGAAGGATATCGTCGATCAGTTCGTTGCAGAGATAAGTGACATGAGCGATGGATTGAAGGAGACCATCGGTGTCATCAAGGAAGAAGTCCTTGGACTTATCAACACCTTTCAGAATGAGTTCCGTGAGAAGGTAGCTACGCTGGAAGCCGAAGTAAACTTGTGCAAGGCAGCAATCGTCGGAGGAGCCGTTGTGAGTAAGTTGCCACACACTGACGCACCCAAACCATTGAAGTATGGAGGAAAACGCGACCCTAAAGAACTTGATGAAATCTTTTGGTCGATGGAATGTTACTTCAATGCTTGTCAAGTAAAGGAAGATAAGAAGAAGGTCAACACGACAATCCTTTACCTATGTGAAAGTGCAGCTCTATGGTGGAGAAGGAAGCACGGAGACATTGAAAAGGGCTTATACACTATAGACACCTGGGAAGAGTTCAAGAGGCAACTTAAGAGACAATTTTGCCCTCATAATGTTGAAGACATAGCGATGAAGAAACTTCGTGGGTTAAAGCATAGTGGATCCATCCGAGACTACATAGTCGAGTTCACGAGCTTGATGCTAGAGTTACCCGACATGCAAGAGAAAGACAGACTATTTTATTTCATGGATGGACTACAATCTTGGGCTTATAATGAGCTCAAGAGGAGAAATGTTAGAGACATCGACAAAGCTATCGCCGTGGCAGAAGATCTAATGGAATTTCGGAGAGAAAGCACAATTAAGAAGAATGGTGGGGGAGAACAAACTATGTCAGAATCGGAGCCAAAACAAGACACACCCCAACCTTTGAATATGAAAGGAAAAGCAATCGAAGGAAGATATCGAAGAGAAGAACGGAAGGAGATCAAGTGCTACTTGTGTGATGGTCCTCACTTGATCCGAGACTGTCCGAAGAAAAAGACCTTCTATGCGATGGTGTTGCAAGAAGAAGAAGACAAAGTACAAATAAGCTCAATGCGTTTTCTGAACTCAATATCGAAAGATGAGATAAAATCGTCTAAGAGGGAAGAAAATAAAGGAGGGAGTCTTATGTTCGTAGAAGCCAAAGTGAATGCAAGGAACACTAAGGCGCTAGTAGATTCCGGAGCAACACATAGTTTCATCGCAGAGGAAGAAGCAAGGAAGTTGGGTATTCATTATACAAAGGAGTTAGGTCGGTTGAAGGTTGTCAACTCTCCATCTAATCCGATCCTCGGAGTTTCTCGTGGAATACCCATGAAGATTGCAGAATGGGAAGGGACCATCGACTTGATAGTGGTTCCGATGGACGACTATCGCATGGTACTAGGAATGGATTTCCTGGATATGGTATGTTCTTGGTCGTTCGAAAGAGACAACACAATGCGTATAACCAAAGGATCAACTATCCATATAATTCCCTTGGAAAAAAGAAAGACAAAAGCTCGATCCCTTTCAACTATGAAGATGTGTTATGGCCAGAGCAATAATCAAGAAGAATATGAAGCCAAAAAGGGAAGTTCGAATAAACGAGGCACGTTTGAAAGAACAGGGATCCATATCCCACTTGAAGAGTTACTCAAGGTTTTACGAGGCTGAGAGAAGAAGTAGGATTCAAAGTACATTGAGAAATAAATGCATGCCTTACTCGAAGAGATGCTTTGGAGAAAACGAAAAGACACGAAGTAGCCCCGTGACAAGATCGAGACATATGTATAGAAGACTTGACGAGGACGTCAAGGGTTTAAGTGGGGGAGGGTGTTACGGACCAAGTTTCTGGAAAATTCTACAATCGTCTAGAGAACTCCGGAACGATCAAGTATACTCAAGAAGTCTCCGGAGAGATCAGGAATGCTCTACGAGACCCTGGAAGATGCTAGAATATTGTAGATGTCCGTGGAACAAATGAGAACGATCCAGAATAATCAAGAGGACGCTAGATGAAGCTAGAACGACTCGGAAGACTTTGGAATGATCTAGAACATGCTAGATCATACAAGAGCAATTTGGATAATGTCGGGACAACCTAGAACCTTCTAGAGCATCGTAGACAAGTATACCATTTTCTAGAGTCTTGTCAAGGCCATGTAAATAATAAGAAGAGTCTAGATTAGTCAAGAATGATCAGGACCTAGAAACTTCCATTTGAGGAGGTGTAAGGTGCCTATAAACAGGAAGGATGTCTCATTTGTAGAAATCATTGGGAAGTTGCCTTGTAAAGTAGTCGAGTCTTATATAGAAGCTTTATTTCTTACTTCGTAGCATTCCTTATCACATCTCTTGCTATCCTAGTTGTTAGTACATCGTGAGGAAGCGTTCCACGCCTGACTTAGTTGAAGAAGCACTAAGTGGCACACGGTATTGACTAGTATAATAGAGTCATCCCGTGACATCCGGCTTGTAAAGATCTTTCCGTTGATATATCGCACATCTCCAATTACGTATGGATCAAAAGTTACGGGCTTCTTTTGATCCTGTTTGTTATGTTCCCATTTGTCCATAAATGTTTCTGCTAGATCTTCGGTATGTTCCATATCAAAAGGGTTCTTTTTTTTTCTTTTGTTTGTTTATGTTCTCAACGATGGTGTTTTGTTTGCTGATGTAACGCTGGCCAAGAAAGCCAAGAAGTGGGCTAAGTAAATGTTTTAACCCAATCCCCCAACACTCTTAATCCAATAACCTGAACCTAAATTTTATGAGGCCTATTCTATTATAAAAAAAAATGATCCATAAATAGGCTTACTCTAAAAGTCTAGCAGCCCTAAGGTGTTATGAACAATAACATCTGTAGATTTTCAGCCCCCATAATTCCATGTAAGTCGTATTACAACTTCATGCATTAAATCTGAATTGATACATAAATATTTTCATGACTTTTGTAGTAGGTTTTCCAAAAGAGGTGCAATAAAAAGTGACATATGGAGTAGTCCATTTTACACGAAAGACCGTGAACATTTTATATTTTAATGAGAATTTTAAATAATTTTAATTTAAGTAATAAAATTACTATTATTTCTTTGTATGATACTTGCATTAGTAGTAATGTTATGGTTAAGCTACAAACAACTTTAAATGTCATCTGTGCGGGTAATTTATACTATATTTATAATATGCCGAAATGACTGAACGATTTGACAATCTTTTAGCGCTATCTTTAATGATCAAGACGTTCATGTCTTTTGTTCAGACAAGATTAGGCAAAAAAAAATACAAATTTTGTCCCATTCACATCAGCCATAGTCCAATAAACATCAAACACAATAAAAGAGGGTCTTTTTAAGTCTTGGACAACATACAATACATACTCAAAGCCTAGCATTATTATTATTATTATGAACATTGCCATTAATAGTAGGGGGTCCTGCTAATTGGTTTAAATTCCAAGGCAAACACAGCCCATAAATGTTCATTACAATTCAGTCAACAATATCAAACTATGCTTTGAGTAGCGAGGGCAATGCCATATTAGATTAGCCAGGTGGCCAGTTCATTTGTCGTCCCCCAAGGAGGTGAACATGAAGATGGTAAACAGATTGGCCTGTAATAAAAAATAAAAATGCATCAAAAACAAAATAAATAATAATAATAATGATATTAATATAAAAGTATAAAAGTATACGTACACCCATTTGGTCCATCATTGATGACAATTCTGAAACCTTCTTCAAGACCTTCTTGCTTTGCTACAACCTTTGCAGTGTACAGAAGATGACCAAGAATTTCACAATGCCTCTCCTCAGCCTACAAATACAACATCACATGAAAATGCAATCAAACCATACAAATTTACAAATATATATATATACTTTTTATAAATTAAATTAATATATGATGGTGTAAAATGTGAATATACTTAATTACCTTAGACAGACCAGTCAAACCATCCCTAACTTTTGGAATAAGCAAAATGTGTGTTGGTGCTTGAGGAGCAATGTCCCTGAATGCAAGAACCTGCCAAAGAAGAGGAGTGTGAAATTTAAGAAAAATAACAGCCCCTAAAGTGCTTAACCCAATAAAGGGTGGTGTCTTTATACATTAAGCCATATTTTTTTGGCTTAACCCATTAAGTCATTCTGACCAGATTAAGTCAAAAAGAGTCTCATATTGCATTGGCATTTAGATGGTTAATTCAAAATGTTACCTCTTCCAAGAAGGTTGAATTCAAGTACATACAAATTTGATCATTAAACAAATGTTGGTAGGAAGTTCAAACTTCAAAGTATAAAATATCTCAAAAACTAGAAGTCAAAACAGTAATGTGCTGCTACCTTATCATCCTCATAAACCACATTTGCTGGTATTTGCTTGTTAATGATCTTGTCAAAACTGTAAATTGAGAAAAGGAGGCCAACATAAGCATATTTTAAGCTTAGAAGATTTCAAAACAAGACATAATTAATGAAAACTGAAAAGTCTTTTCATGCAGTATAAATTTATAAGAAAAACTGTAAGCCCCTACGATATCAAAATGTGTAGTTACTGTTATAGCAATCACCAGCTAATCAACTAGAAAATTTTAAAAGAATCCAATCTGAATGGTAGAAACTGCTAAGCATTAAGTCTTCCATTTTAAAGAAATGAGAACATTGAATCTATACAAGATTTGCGCTAAAGTAAGAAGAGTCAGAGGTAGTGAGAGTGTACGGATATTAAGTACAATACATGTTCAGATTTCAGAAGCTTCACTGGAGCCTACAACCTAAGAAGGATAAAGGGATTTAATGAACAAACAGGCATAATGCCATTTTAGAAGATTTATTGATATACAACATTCTGATCAATGAATAGATAAGAGAAATACACCACTTTATAGAGGGTAAAATACATTAAATAGCAAGTTAGCAACCAATGTTAACAAATGCTCCAGTTTGGTCACTCAAGAAATGTTTGTACACGACGAGAAGATAATCAATTCAAGTTCCTTGCTCGCTAGTCTCTACATTTGGGACCTATCAAGTAGATATATTTGTGATGAACTATGACCAAAAGCCATGGCAATTTTTTGCATTTGAATAACATCGTTAATCGACTTGCAAAACCCTAAAGCTATCCCTGTTTTGGGACTTAGGGAGTATAAAACGCTAGACACTGGTTTAGTTAACGAATCAGTGGTACAAAACATTAATCATACAATCAGGAACACGATTACAACGGAAAGCCATAGATAAGCCAACGACAACAACGAAACGATGTAGATCAAAACTTTATGTGGATAATCATCCAGCACTAACAGATGAGTAAATAGTGGCAGAGGAAGAGTGTACATGGTGGGAGAGTCGGAGGCAACGACAGCAAGAGCTGCGTCTTTCTCAGACGCCATCGCAGAAGACTGTTGGTATCAGTTGGTATCAAAGCATTAGTTTAAGCGAACTAGGAATTTGTAGGATTTCTAGACTTAAACTTAGAATGCTAAGCGATGATTGTGAGAGGAGTGTCTAGTATATTTTAGACACAAGCACTAGTTTATTTTAGGAAAGATGCCTAAAATGCTTTTATGTGCTATATACTATTATTTGTTCAGATCTATGGTCTATTGCCAACCGGATCTGTTAACCTTATGTGTTCAGGATTCTAAACGTATGACTACGATATTAGAACTAGCATGTAAACGTTTCAGAGCGATAAGGATGATTTAAACGTCTATCCTAAATAAAGATCTAAATTCACCTTATTCGGTGTATAGATCAAAATGGCAAGAACCCGCAGTGGAGCTGGGAATGCAAATGGGAATAGGAATCAACCCCCTGTGATTCAGCAAATACCTGTTGTAGCAGATGCTCCTGAGCCAAACACGATGGCCGGAGTACAGGCGATGATCCAAATGATGTTGGATCATTAAATGGAGGAAACCAGACGTTTGCTTCAACAGAATTGAGAAGAAGCTACAATATTGGTTGAACAGCCTGAGCTGAATGATGGGCATTCAGAAGGAGGGAACTACAGTGGGAATGTTGGTCAAGCCAACCCACCAATAGTTATACGAAACAACCAGGATGGAGGAAATGACGGGCGTGGATGCAAATACAAGGATTGCATGGCATCCAAACCACTGTGTCTATCTGGAAACCCGACACTGGTGGAAGTCGTGAACTGGATCTCCGAGATGGAGACAATGTTTGAGAGTAGCGAGTGTAGCAACAGACAGAAGACCGCTCTCGCGATTCCTCTATTAAAATATGGAGTACTAAGCTGGTGGAAGCTACTAGCTGATTCAATGCCCAAGGGTGAAGCAAGCAAGATGTATTGGGAGGATTTTTTGGTGCAACTGAAGATGCAATACTGCTCGGAGCAGGATCTTCTGGAAATCAACAATGAGTTCCAGAATCTGAAGAAGGGAAGAATGAGCGTCGCTGAATACGCTGCAAGTTTTACATAGAAAATGAAGCTTGTTTCGTACCTAGTTCCAACCGAACTCTCCAAGGTTAACAAGTTTGCCAACGGATTACCATCGGATTTTGGTCCGATGGTCAAGCAAACAACCACTCTGAAAGCCGCCATCTGGGCTGCTAAGAATGTGGAGACCCAGATTCGAGAGAAGGGTCTGGAGAGAGCGGAGGTTGGTGAGAAATTGAAATTTGATGGATCCTCGAGGTCCAGCAAGAAGAGTAAATTCTCGAAGTCTGGTTCGAGAGGAGGAGGAGCCGAAGCAAAATGGTGCGAAAATGCAAGAAGAAGCACCAAGGAAAATGTGACGGAGGGGTCACCTGTTTCAAGTGTGGAAATCTAGGGCACTATGCCAACGACACGTTCACTAAGAAGGTCTGCTATGAGTGCAACGAGGAAGGGCACATTTCGAGGGACTGCCCAAAGAAGAAGGAGGCAGGAAGACCCAACATTCCACCAGAGCCGAAGGCAAGAGCCTTCCAGATGATGCTCGAGGCTGCAAAGGAGGCAGCAGATGTCGCTTCAGGTACCTTTCTTGTAATCGTTTAAACTGTCCTTATCACTCCGAAACGTTTACATGTTAGTTCTAATATCGTAGTCGTACGTTTAGAATCCTAGACACATAAGGTTTCCAGATCCAGTCGGCAACAGACCATAGATCCGAACAAATAACAGCATATCAGGCACAAAGCACTTAGCACATAAAAGCATTTTAGACATAATTCCTAAAATAAGCTAGTGCTCACACATCACAATCATCGCTTAGCATTCTAAGTTTAAGTCTAGAAATCCTACAAATTCCTAGTTCGCTTAAATTAATGCTCTGATACCAACTGTGACATCCCCATTTTCATGGTCAGAAATGACCGATTTTGTTTATGCGTTATAAAAATCAGAGTACTTCTTTTAATAAAAATGTTGCAGAATTTTTCCCAGAAAAACATGATAAATATATTATCAAAGCATTTCCTAATAAATGTGTTTTTATCCATTTTAAAACATTTGGGATGTCATCGTCAATACAAAAACATAAGCATAAACAGAACTTACATTCATAATCACTAGTGATTTATATCTCCTTAATCACTCAGTGTAATGTAACTTCATATCGACGCTTGTGATTCAAATAAACTGAGTGGGTCAGTTTGGGAAACCTGGTGAGTACATAGGGTTTTCAACCCACAATAAATAAGTTTATTAACTTTATCAAACCAATCAAACCCGATTACCCCTTCCCGTTATCCTCACTTTACGTCCCTAAAACATCTAACACAAGGGACCTAGTCTAAGGACTTTCATCGGGGTGACAACACATGCTTCGGGGGTTCCTCGGTAATTCATGTCAAATAAGGCAACCATGTGGGGGGATGGAGTACTGCTGGTGAGCACACAGTTCAAATAAACACCAACATGTTGCGAGCCTACTAGCGTTCCATTGGACTGTCTAGAATAGTCTGTGGTCGTCATCTATACTCCGCTAGATGACTGGATCATCAATAACATCTATAACGAGGCCTCTCATTATTTTATTTTGTCACACATCAACTATTACATCTACCCATGTTTTACCCGACACATTTTGTAGATATAAAATACATATACAGTTTAAATCATTTAAAACATGTATAAAAATATTTCATCCAGCATAGACAGCAAATATTCAGACAATATGCACACATAGAACGTAATTTATATAAAATACTTCATATCTATTTGTAAGATGAAAGTAACTATGCACTCACCTGGTAAGGTGGTGACTCGGTACTCGGACAACACTTCGTTATTTCAAAACAATTTTCCCTTGACAAAACCTAGTATCAATACCACTAGGGTTTAGTCTAACGTTAACCGCGGCTAATTAATAGTCTAGCTATTATTACTATTATATAAGCGTTAAGTAACACTCTTATATAACTCATAATAATAGCCCATATAATTATTTTAAGGTCCTAATAATGTTACTATAATTAATTAGAAGCTATATTAAAAATAGCGTAGGCGTAGCTCACTTACAGCGGGTTTTTCTCAAAAACCGGGCTTCGCTTGGAGCAGCGTTTCCGAACCGAAAGACCTTTTTTTCTTGGGGCTCCGGGAGCCTCGGGGCTTCCTTCGGGTGCTAGGGGTTTACCTAGACTTTAGGGGGTAGGAATGGGTTAGAGAGAGAAAGTAGTGAGAGAGAGAAATGAGAAAGGTGTGAAAAACTCGGAACTCTCGCACCCTTTTTATAGCCTACGAGGCCTCGCACTACGTTGGGCGTAGCCGAGGTACGCTGGGCGTAAAGGGTCGCATCGTACAACACGCGTCACAAGGCTGCTGGGGCGACGTGGAGGCTTGTGGACCGAGGAAGGGTAGAACGTTGGGTGTGCGAGGCTCGTACGCGGGGCATCTGAAGCTTATGCTGGGCGTCCGAAGTGCGACGTGTCATCATCCGAAGCGAGCACCGTGATCAGCAAGCGACGGCCTAGATCATGCCACGTCATCAATCTCGCATAAGTTTCGCAGTTTGCATACTCGACTTCTAAAATTCGTAACTTTCACATACGAGTTCCGTTTTCGACGTTGTTTATATCCACGTGTAGGGGGGACCGTACTCTACAACTTTTGTTTAGACTTCGTCGGCTAATTTTGACTTTTTTTTAAAAGTTATATTTTTAACAGGCCGGGACAAGATTGGTCCGTTAAAAATTCATAACTTCTTTATCCAACATCCGTTTTCGTCTGTCTTTTTATCGTCACACTACTATTAACGAGATCTTCGATTCTCGTTTAGGTTGTGTTGGCTAAAAACCGCTCGATCTAATATTCAAACTTCGGGATGTACATTGGTAAGCCGAAACTTCGAAAAATAATAACTTCCTCATACGAAGTCAGATTTGGGCGTTCTTTTTATGCACGCTCTCGGTTTAACGTATTCTACGACTTTTGTTTAGATCGCTAAGGCCGAATATCGCTCTATCGTAAATTTACTATTTACGCTTCCCGGTGCCGTGTCGGTTCCGTCGCGAAACTTCGACGGGTCATAACTTCTTCGTTATAACTCGGATTTTGGCGTTGTTTATATGTACGGAATCCTTGTAGCATATGCTACAAATTTTATTAAGATTATTCATTCTAAATAGCCTTCTATCAAAAAGTCGTTTTCGACACTTATTGTCTCTATAATGACTAGCCCGGATCTACGGGCGTTACAATTATCTCCCCCTTAGGATGATTACGTCCCGGAATCATCAACGAAATAGGGCATGTATAATGACTCCATAAGTTATCTCTTCATCCTAGGCAATAATCGTAACTTCCATGTTGCTTCGAACGGGTATTTAACTCTTAGACTCCTTGACTACAGGCGGTGCTCGATCTTACACCTGTTCCCTATCTCGCATTAGACTCCAAATTATGACCTTGAAGTCACAATCTCGATCCTTACTGGAGACTCCTTCTTCTTCTTAACAAATTCCAGAACAGATTATACCTTCCTTCATGTCCTAATGTGATTATAATCACATTCCAACATGTAGCATTTCTTGCTATCAACTCCTTTAACAACGAGCGCGATACTTCGCTTCGATTATATTTCACTTCAGTCTTCTGGCTTAAGTCAGATGCTACATCGAACTTGGTTCTCTGGACCACGTAACATACTCATCGTAGTCGAACTCAATTTGATATGACCACTAGGATCGGAATAACAATCATCTTCTTAATCATTACCGAAACAATGGTAACGATATACTTGAATAAAACGAAATCAGTTACTAGCTTCTTGGTAACCTTGTGACTTTTCCTGATCCAAGTGTGAGTCCTGTGCTTCCGGTAGTATAGGCCTCTACTACCTTTCACTCCTACTCATACTCGTCCCAAGTATTGTCTCGCAGTTCACCCAAGTCACCATACAAGAAAATCACATTGCAACTTGACACATCAGATAACAAAACGAAGGTTTTGTATTATTCCTTGAAACGATTACATAGGTGTTCAAGTTCAACCTATACTATGCCTCTAATAGGCTACACTACGTGGTACTATCCACACGACTATTTCATAGATCCTCATTCCTGATCCCTTTCATTACCATCTGTTTCGTCAAGGATCATATGGAACGCTCTTGCCTTCGGTTTTCGGTGGAATGTTTAGTCTTGCCGCCTCTTTCTTCTTCGGGCAATCCTTAGCAATGTTCCCTTCTTCACGGCATTCATAACACACCCTTTTGTTGGTGGTGCACTCGTTGGCGTAATGCCCGGTCTTCCCACACTTGTAGCAGGTCACTTCCTCGCTACATTTCCCGAAGTGCTTCTTCGTGCACTTCTCGCACCATTTCGCCTCGTTTTTTCCTCCACTAAACTCTTTTGAACCAGACTTGATCTTCTTATTGTTGGGCTTTGCAGACCCTTCAAACTTCTTCTTCTCGCCAACCTCAACCTTGCTGCCAGCTCTTCCCTTAATCATATCCTCCACAGACTTGGCAGCCCAAATAGCTGCCTCCAGAGTAGGTGCCTGACGCACTGGCACCGCGTACTCCCATGGAAGTCCCTTTGCGTACTTGTCGATTTTCGTCAGCTCATCCGGAACAAGACGCAAGGCGAACTCCATCTTCTCTGTGAAGTTGTTGGTGTATTCATCAATTGACATGCTTCCTTTCTTCAAGGTCAGGAATTGGTTCTCTAGCTCGAGCAGGTTTTGGGCCGAGCAGTACTTGCGTTTGAACTTCACCAAAAACTCTGCCCATGTCAGTTGCAAGGGCTCATTGGGGCTTAGAGTCTTCCCCAGGGTATTCGACCAACGCACAATGCTTCCTCGGAACTGACGTACTGCAAAGGTGGTCTGTAACTTGCCTCTATAACCACACGTCATGAAAGCTAACTCCATCTCCGAGATCCAATCCATGACTCCGATTGGATCTTCCTTTCTAGTGAAAGTCGATGGCTTGCAAGTCAGAAAATCCTTGTACTTGCATCTATTCCTCTCGACTCCGTCATCCTGGCTGTTTTGTCGAACTATTGGTGGGTTGGCTTGACCAACGGTCTCACTGTAGTTCCTCTCGATTCTGTTGGAGCAAACGTCTGGTTTCCTCCATTTGACGATCCAACATCATTTGGATCATCACTTGCACTCCGGCCATCGTTATTGGCTTAGGAGCGGCTACCACAACCGGTATTTGCTCAATCACTGGAGGTTTGTTTTGGTTTCCATTTGCATTCCCGGCTCCACTGCGGGTTCTTGCCATTTTGATCTATACACTGGATAAGGTGAATTTAGATCTTTATTTAGGATAGTCGTTCAAACTGTCCTTATCACTCCGAAACGTTTACATGTTAGTTCTAATATCATAGTCGTACGTTTAGAATCCTAGACACATAAGGTTTCCAGATCCAGTCGGCAACAGACCATAGATCCGAACAAATAACAGCATATCAGGCACAAAGCACTTAGCACATAAAAGCATTTTAGGCATAATTCCTAAAATAAGCTAGTGCTCACACCTCACAATCATCGCTTAGCATTCTAAGTTTAAGTCTAGAAATCCTACAAATTCCTAGTTCGCTTAAACTAATGCTCTGATACCAACTGTGACATCCCCATTTTCACGGCCAGAAATGACCGATTTTGTTTATGCTTTATAAAAATCAGAGTACTTCTTTTAATAAAAATGTTGCGGAATTTGTTCCCAGAAAAACATGATAAATATATTATCAAAGCATTTCCGAAGAAAAGTGTTTTTATCCATTTTAAAACATTTGGGATGTCATCGTCAATACAAAAACATAAGCATAAACAAAACTTACATTCATAATCACTAGTGATTTATATCTCCTTAATCTCTCAGTGTAATGTAACTTCATATCGACGCTTGTGATTCAACTAAACTGAGTGGGTCGGTTTGGGAAACCTGGTGACTACATAGGGTTTTCAACCCACAATAAATAAGTGTATTAACTTTATCAAACCAATCAAACCCAATTACCCATTCCCGTTATCCTCACTTTACGTCCCTAAAACATCTAACACACGGGACCTAGTCTAAGGACTTTCATCGGGGTGACAACACATGCTTCGGGGGTTCCTCGGCAATTCATGTCAAATAAGGCAACCATGTGGGGGAATGGAGTACTACTGGTGAGCACACAGTTCAAATAAACACCAACATGTTGCAAGCCTACTAGCGTTCCACTGGACTGTCTAGAATAGTCTGTGGTCGTCATCTATACTCCGCTAGATGACTGGATCATCAATAACATCTATAACGAGGCCTCTCATTATTTTATTTTGTCACACATCAACTATTACATCTACCCATGTTTTACCCGACACATTTTGTAGATATAAAATACATATACAGTTTAAATCATTTAAAACATGTATAAAAATATTTCATCCAGCATAGACAGCAAGTATTCAGACAATATGCACACATAGAACGTAATTTATATAAAATACTTCATATCTATCTGTAAGATGAAAGTAACTATGCACTCACCTGGTAAGGTGGTGACTCGGTACTCGGACAGCACTTCGTTATTTCAAAACAATTTTCCCTTGACAAAACCTAGTATCAATACCACTAGGGTTTAGTCTAACGTTAACCGCGACTAATTAATAGTCTAGCTATTATTACTATTATATAAGCGTTAAGTAACACTCTTATATAACTCATAATAATAGCCCATATAATTATTTTAAGGTCCTAATAATGTTACTATAATTAATTAGAAGCTATATTAAAAATAGCGTATGCGTAGCTCACTTACACCGGGTTTTTCTCGAAAACTGGGCTTCGCTTGGAGCAGCGTTTTCGAAGCGAAAGACCCTTTTTCTCGGGGCTCCGGGAGCCTCGGGGCTTCCTTCGGGTGCTAGGGGGTTTACCTAGACTTTAGGGGGGTAGGAATGGGTTAGAGAGAGAAAGTAGTGAGAGAGAAGTGAGAAAGGTGTGAAAAACTCGGAACTCTCGCACCCTTTTTATAGCCTACGAGGCCTCGCACTACGCTGGGCGTAGCCGAGGTACGCTGGGCGTAAAGGATCGCATCGTACAACACGCGTCACAAGGCTGCTGGGGCGATGTGGAGGCTTGTGGACCAAGGAAGGGTAGAACGTTGGGCGTGCGAGGCTCGTACGCAAGGCGTACACGGTATGCGGGGCATCTGAAGCTTACGCTGGGCGTCCGAAGTGCGACGTGTCATCATCCGAAGCGAGCACCGTGATCAGCAAGCGACGGCCTAGATCATGCCACGTCATCAATCTCGCATAAGGTTCGCAGTTTACATACCCGACTTCTAAAATTCGTAACTTTCACATACGAGTTCTGTTTTCGACGTTGTTTATATCCATGCGTAGGGGGGACCGTACTCTACAACTTTCGTTTAGAATTCGTCGACTAATTTTGACTTTATTTTAAAAGTTATATTTTTAACAGGCCGGGACAGGATTGGTCCGTTTAAAATTCATAACTTCTTTATCCGACATCCGTTTTCGTCTGACTTTTTATCGTCACTCTACTATTAACGAGATATTCGATTCTCGTTTAGGTTGTGTCGGCTAAAAACCGCTCGATCTAATATTCGAACTTCGGGCTGTACACTGCTAAGCCGAAACTTCGAAAAACCATAACTTCCTCATACGAAGTCAGATTTAGGCGTTCTTTTTATACGCGCTCTCGGTTTAACGTATTATACGACTTTCGTTTAGATCGCTAAGGCCGAATATCGCTCTATCATAAATTTACTATTTACGCTACCCGGTGCCGTGCCAGTTCCGTCGCGAAACTTCGACGAGTCATAACTTCTTCGTTATAACTCGGATTTCGGCGTTCTTTATATGTACGGAATCCTTGTAACATATGCTACAACTTTTATTAAGACTATTCATTCTAAATTGCATTCTATCAAAAAGTCGTTTTCGACCCTTATTGTCTATATAATGACTAGCCCGGATCTACGGGCGTTACAAGAGCAATTTGGATAATGTCGGGACAACCTAGAACCTTCTAGAGCATCGTAGACAAGTATACCATTTTCTAGAGTCTTGTAAAGGCCATGTAAATAATCAGAAGAGTCTAGATTAGTCAAGAATGATCGGGACCTAGAAACTTCCATTTGAGGAGGTGTAAAGTGCCTATAAATAGGAAGGATGTCTCATTTGTAGAAATTATTGGGAAGTTGTCTTGTAAAGTAGTCGAGTCTTATATAGAAGCTTTATTTCTTACTTTGTAGCATTCCTTATCACATCTCTTGCTATCCTAGTGTAACATCCGGATTCCCAGGTATGTTATTTTAAGTATTTCTTTTTGAGGATTCCTTGACCTACTCGACGAGTTGGCGCTACAACTCGCCGAGTAGAGTCGAGATGGCCACGTGGGTTTAATGATCTTCTCGACGAGTCCGGGAGTAGACTCGTCGAGTAGGCGCTGTGAGTTGAAACCCTAAATCCCCAGGTTTGGGGCCTATATAAGGATAAGTTAGCCTCATTTGCGGCTCTCCATGTGTTTCCTTTCACTGAGAGAAACCCTAATCGCCCCCTTGAGCTTTTGAGAGAGTTTTGAGCCATTGTTTGAGATCTTTGGTGCATTTTTGTAGAGGGAATAAGGATTCCAAGCAAGGATTGTGAAGAGGTTGCTAGATCTGTTGCTTAGACATCCAGGAGCTTCTATTCAAGGTATAAAGTTCGTACCTTTTTCTCTTGTATGGATAGATCTCATGGTTTTAGAGTTATGGCTTCATTTCCATCTTATTTTGGGGACCTTGAAGGTTTTGAGCACCTTCTTAGAAATATACATTAGATCTGGACCTTGTGAGGTCCCTAGAGTCGAAAGTCCCCTGCTTTATTCAACCATGATAGCCCCTTGAATGAGAGACTTCTTCTCAAGCTTGTTCTTGGCATTTTTAGCCCTTCAGTGCCATGCATGAACGTAAAGCTCGAGGCTTTACGTGATATTCAGGCCTGGAGAGCTTAGATCTAGAATGTGAGAGAGTTTTCTGCCTTGAAATCACCCGAATACAAGTTGAGACCGAACGGGCTCGCCGAGTGACGAGCCGAATCGACGAGCCGGTTAGGGTTTGTCCCGATGAACTCGATCATGCGATAGCTCGGCGAGTTAGGGGTTAACTCGACGAACTGGACCTTCATGAGATTACTGAGAATCGATGGGACTCGACGAGTCGCACCAGTGCACTCGGCGAGTCTGGTCAAATTGGACTATTGACTGGAATTGACTTCTGTCGACTTTAGGGTTGGTCAAATGAGTGGTGTAGTCGAGTATGAGGAGGGTGTTAATTAGAGATATTATCCTTGTGATTAGGCGGAGGCTAGATTGAGGATTCCTGAGCACGAGGCTTTTACTTACTAGCTTACGAGGTGAGTTTTCTCACTATACTTTACCTAGAGTGGAAACTATGTGTGACCAGAGGGTCTTATGTGCTTGCTTGAGTTATGCATGGTTGTGTGATATGTATTGTATGCTATATTATTCGTTGCTTAGACCGGACCGGAGGGTCCAACGAACTATGAGGCCAGAGGGTTCTCAATCAGACCGGACCGGAGGGTCCAACGAGCTATCCCGGACCATAGGGTCCAACGAGCTACGGGACTGGAGGGTCCCGCTGAGACACATAGATCGGAGGGTCTTACAGAGTATAGCCTCGAGTGGCTAAATTGTTGTATGTGGTATTTTGGGGAACTCACTAAGCATTCGTGCTTACTATGTTATGTGTTATGTGTTTCAGGTACCTCAGAGGATCGCGGGAAGGCACCGGCGTGATTGTACACACACACCCTTGTTATGGAGCTATGTTTGTGGATCCTGGATTTGAATATTTGTTTTGAAAACTTGTTGATTTATTTTGAGAATTAATGATGAGACATATGTTTTATGAGTATTAAAAATTAAAAATTTGGTTTGAAATTTCTTGTCGTTACACCTAGTCGTTAGTACATCGTGAGGAAGCTTTCCACGCCTGACTTAGTCGAAGAAGCACTAAGTAGCACACGGTATTGACTAGTATAAAAGAGTCATCCCGTGACACGTGGTATCAGAGCCAGAGTTCATACGAGCAAGAGATTGTAGCAATGGAAGGAGGAAGTGATGTAGCTAACATTCCCCCTGTCGTCGAAGAGAAAGGAAGGAAGTCCAAGAGGAGGGACCAATCCGTTGACCCTTTGGCAAGCTTAGAAAACAAGCTTACAAAGGTGGAGATTAGCGTCGGTCAGATCCTTGAATGGAAGGATATCGTCGATCAGTTCGTTGCAGAGATAAGTGACATGAGCGATGGATTGAAGGAGACCATCGGTGTCATCAAGGAAGAAGTCCTTGGACTTATCAACACCTTGCAGAATGAGTTCCGTGAGAAGGTAGCTACGCTGGAAGCCGAAGTAAACTTGTGCAAGGCAGCAATCGTCGGAGGAGCCGTTGTGAGTAAGTTGCCACACACGGACGCACCCAAACCATTGAAGTATGGAGGAAAACGCGACCCTAAAGAACTTGATGAAATCTTTTGGTCGATGGAATGTTACTTCAATGCTTGTCAAGTAAAGGAAGATAAGAAGAAGGTCAACACGACAATCCTTTACCTATGTGAAAGTGCAGCTCTATGGTGGAGAAGGAAGCACGGAGACATTGAAAAGGGCTTATACACTATAGACACCTGGGAAGAGTTCAAGAGGCAACTTAAGAGACAATTTTGCCCTCATAATGCTGAAGACATAGCGATGAAGAAACTTCGTGGGTTAAAGCATAGTGGATCCATCCGAGACTACATAGTCGAGTTCACGAGCTTGATGCTAGAGTTACCCGACATGCAAGAGAAAGACAGACTATTTTATTTCATGGATGGACTACAATCTTGGGCTTATAATGAGCTCAAGAGGAGAAATGTTAGAGACATCGACAAAGCTATCGCCATGGCAGAAGATCTAATGGAATTTCGGAGAGAAAGCACAATTAAGAAGAATGGTGGGGGAGAACAAACTATGTCAGAATCGGACCCAAAACAAGACACACCCCAACCTTTGAATACGAAAGGAAAAGCAATCGAAGGAAGATATCGAAGAGAAGAACGGAAGGAGATCAAGTGCTACTTGTGTGATGGTCCTCACTTGATCCGAGACTGTCCGAAGAAAAAGACCTTCTATGCGATGGTGTTGCAAGAAGAAGAAGACAAAGTACAAATAAGCTCAATGCGTTTTCTGAACTCAATATCGAAAGATGAGATAAAATCGTCTAAGAGGGAAGAAAATAAAGGAGGGAGTCTTATGTTCGTAGAAGCCAAAGTGAATGCAAGGAACACTAAGGCGCTAGTAGATTCCGGAGCAACACATAGTTTCATCGCAGAGGAAGAAGCAAGGAAGTTGGGTATTCATTATACAAAGGAGTTAGGTCGGTTGAAGGTTGTCAACTCTCCATCTAATCCGATCCTCGGAGTTTCTCGTGGAATACCCATGAAGATTGCAGAATGGGAAGGGACCATCGACTTGATAGTGGTTCCGATGGACGACTATCGCATGGTACTAGGAATGGATTTCCTGGATATGGTATGTTCTTGGTCGTTCGAAAGAGACAACACAATGCGTATAACCAAAGGATCAACTATCCATATAATTCCCTTGGAAAAAAGAAAGACAAAAGCTCGATCCCTTTCAACTATGAAGATGTGTTATGGCCAGAGCAATAATCAAGAAGAATATGAAGCCAAAAAGGGAAGTTCGAATAAACGAGGCACGTTTGAAAGAACAGGGATCCATATCCCACTTGAAGAGTTACTCAAGGTTTTACGAGGCTGAGAGAAGAAGTAGGATTCAAAGTACATTGAGAAATAAATGCATGCCTTACTCGAAGAGATGCTTTGGAGAAAACGAAAAGACACGAAGTAGCCCCGTGACAAGATCGAGACATATGTATAGAAGACTTGACGAGGACGTCAAGGGTTTAAGTGGGGGAGGGTGTTACGGACCAAGTTTCTGGAAAATTCTACAATCGTCTAGAGAGCTCCGGAACGATCAAGTATACTCAAGAAGTCTCCGGAGAGATCAGGAATGCTCTACGAGACCCTGGAAGATGCTAGAATATTGTAGATGTCCGTGGAACAAATGAGAACGATCCAGAATAATCAAGAGGACGCTAGATGAAGCTAGAACGACTCGGAAGACTTTGGAATGATCTAGAACATGCTAGATCATACAAGAGCAATTTGGATAATGTCGGGACAACCTAGAACCTTCTAGAGCATCGTAGACAAGTATACCATTTTCTAGAGTCTTGTCAAGGCCATGTAAATAATAAGAAGAGTCTAGATTAGTCAAGAATGATCAGGACCTAGAAACTTCCATTTGAGGAGGTGTAAGGTGCCTATAAACAGGAAGGATGTCTCATTTGTAGAAATCATTGGGAAGTTGCCTTGTAAAGTAGTCGAGTCTTATATAGAAGCTTTATTTCTTACTTCGTAGCATTCCTTATCACATCTCTTGCTATCCTAGTTGTTAGTACATCGTGAGGAAGCGTTCCACGCCTGACTTAGTTGAAGAAGCACTAAGTGGCACACGGTATTGACTAGTATAATAGAGTCATCCCGTGACATCCGGCTTGTAAAGATCTTTCCGTTGATATATCGCACATCTCCAATTACGTATGGATCAAAAGTTACGGGCTTCTTTTGATCCTGTTTGTTATGTTCCCATTTGTCCATAAATGTTTCTGCTAGATCTTCGGTATGTTCCATATCAAAAGGGTTCTTTTTTTTTTTCTTTTGTTTGTTTATGTTCTCAACGATGGTGTTTTGTTTGCTGATGTAACGCTGGCCAAGAAAGCCAAGAAGTGGGCTAAGTAAATGTTTTAACCCAATCCCCCAACACTCTTAATCCAATAACCTGAACCTAAATTTTATGAGGCCTATTCTATTATAAAAAAAATGATCCATAAATAGGCTTACTCTAAAAGTCTAGCAGCCCTAATGTGTTATGAACAATAACATCTGTAGATTTTCAGCCCCCATAATTCCATGTAAGTCGTATTACAACTTCATGCATTAAATCTGAATTGATACATAAATATTTTCATGACTTTTGTAGCAGGTTTTCCAAAAAAGGTGCAATAAAAAGTGACATATGGAGTAGTCCATTTTACACGAAAGACCGTGAACATTTTATATTTTAATGAGAATTTTAAATAATTTTAATTTAAGTAATAAAATTACTATTATTTCTTTGTATGATACTTGCATTAGTAGTAATGTTATGGTTAAGCTACAAACAACTTTAAATGTCATCTGTGCGGGTAATTTATACTATATTTATAATATGCCGAAATGACTGAACGATTTGACAATCTTTTAGCGCTATCTTTAATGATCAAGACGTTCATGTCTTTTGTTCAGACAAGATTAGGCAAAAAAAAAAAAATACAAATTTTGTCCCATTCACATCAGCCATAGTCCAATAAACATCAAACACAATAAAAGAGGGTCTTTTTAAGTCTTGGACAACATACAATACATACTCAAAGCCTAGCATTATTATTATTATTATGAACATTGCCATTAATAGTAGGGGGTCCTGCTAATTGGTTTAAATTCCAAGGCAAACACAGCCCATAAATGTTCATTACAATTCAGTCAACAATATCAAACTATGCTTTGAGTAGCAAGGGCAATGCCATATTAGATTAGCCAGGTGGCCAGTTCATTTGTCGTCCCCCAAGGAGGTGAACATGAAGATGGTAAACAGATTGGCCTGTAATAAAAAATAAAAATGCATCAAAAACAAAATAAATAATAATAATAATGATATTAATATAAAAGTATAAAAGTATACGTACACCCATTTGGTCCATCATTGATGACAATTCTGAAACCTTCTTCAAGACCTTCTTGCTTTGCTACAACCTTTGCAGTGTACAGAAGATGACCAAGAATTTCACAATGCCTCTCCTCAGCCTACAAATACAACATCACATGAAAATGCAATCAAACCATACAAATTTACAAAAATATATACATACTTTTTATAAATTAAATTAATATATGATGGTGTAAAATGTGAATATACTTAATTACCTTAGACAGACCAGTCAAACCATCCCTAACTTTTGGAATAAGCAAAATGTGTGTTGGTGCTTGAGGAGCAATGTCCCTGAATGCAAGAACCTGCCAAAGAAGAGGAGTGTGAAATTTAAGAAAAATAACAGCCCCTAAAGTGCTTAACCCAATAAAGGGTGGTGTCTTTATACATTAAGCCAGATTTTTTTGGCTTAACCCATTAAGTCATTCTGACCAGATTAAGTCAAAAAGAGTCTCATATTGCATTGGCATTTAGATGGTTAATTCAAAATGTTACCTCTTCCAAAAGTACATACAAATTTGATCATTAAACAAATGTTGGTAGGAAGTTCAAACTTCAAAGTATAAAATATCTCAAAAACTAGAAGTCAAAACAGTAATGTGCTGCTACCTTATCATCCTCATAAACCACATTTGCTGGTATTTGCTTGTTAATGATCTTGTCAAAACTGTAAATTGAGAAAAGGAGGCCAACATAAGCATATTTTAAGCTTAGAAGATTTCAAAACAAGACATAATTAATGAAAACTGAAAAGTCTTTTCATGCAGTATAAATTTATAAGAAAAACTGTAAGCCCCTACGATATCAAAATGTGTAGTTACTGTTATAGCAATCACCAGCTAATCAACTAGAAAATTTTAAAAGAATCCAATCTGAATGGTAGAAACTGCTAAGCATTAAGTCTTCCATTTTAAAGAAAAGAGAACATTGAATCTATACAAGATTTGCGCTAAAGTAAGAAGAGTCAGAGGTAGTGAGAGTATACGGATATTAAGTACAATACATGTTCAGATTTCAGAAGCTTCACTGGAGCCTACAACCTAAGAAGGATAAAGGGATTTAATGAACAAACAGGCATAATGCCATTTTAGAAGATTTATTGATATACAACATTCTGATCAATGAATAGATAAGAGAAATACACCACTTTATAGAGGGTAAAATACATTAAATAGCAAGTTAGCAACCAATGTTAACAAATGCTCCAGTTTGGTCACTCAAGAAATGTTTGTACACGACGAGAAGATAATCAATTCAAGTTCCTTGCTCGCTAGTCTCTACATTTGGGACCTATCAAGTAGATATATTTGTGATGAACTATGACCAAAAGCCATGGCAATTTTTTGCATTTGAATAACATCGTTAATCGACTTGCAAAACCCTAAAGCTATCCCTGTTTTGGGACTTGGGGAGTATAAAACGCCAGACACTGGTTTAGTTAACGAATCAGTGGTACAAAACATTAATCATACAATCAGGAACACGATTACAACGGAAAGCCATAGATAAGCCAACGACAACAACGAAACGATATAGATCAAAACTTTATGTGGATAATCATCCAGCACTAACAGATGAGTAAATAGTGGCAGAGGAAGAGTGTACATGGTGGGAGAGTCGGAGGCAACGGCAGCAAGAGCTGCGTCTTTCTCAGACGCCATCGCAGAAGACTGTTGGGGAGCACCGGAAATGTGAGAGTTGAGTAACTGTAGCCGCTTACAGCTGCTCATTCGTATGCACTATTTTCCTTTTTCCTTTCATAGAAAAAAATTGTACTAATTTAGAATAAATTACATGTTTCGTCCCTTAGGTATGTTACTGGTTATGGATTTCGTCCTTAAGACTATTGTTTTAGGGGTCGTTTGATATGCTATCTAACCGGGTCCAAAGCGGGACTGGGTCCATAAAATACCAATTAGCACGTTTGATATTGATTATAGATTACGGGACTCGGTCCAATGAAAATAGAGGACTCGGTCCTTGCTTTAAACTTAATGGACCGAGTAAAAAATCAAAGCTGTCGATGCCCTATTTCCCTTCCCTGTTAACCTCCCTGTGACGAATTAGCGATCCAAAGAAGCAAAGCAGCGACCAACAGCAGGAAAGCAGCAATCAATAGCAGCAACTTCGATCAGCAGCAACAGCATCAACCAACAACAGGTTTCTTTTTCATTTTTTATCCTTTTTTTTCTGCATTCATAAGCAGGGGCAAAACTGTCCATAATTTATTGATTGTTAAAATTTCAATGTTTTTCATGTTCTTGATCAACGGGTTTGTTTATCTTGTTTTGTCCTTATTTTTTCTGCATTCATAATCAGGGGCAAAACTGTCCACAATATATTGATTCTTAAAATTTCCATGTTTTTCATGTTCTTGATTTTCATGTCCAAAATCTATTTTTTGTCCTTGTTTTTCATATTGTTGATTCTTAAAATTTCCATGGGAGCATGCATGTTATTTCCTAATTCTTGAAAACAAAAAGTGAATTTTTTTTTGATTAATTACTGTATATCTTCAAAAAGCAAAATTGGTGCATATGAAATTATGGTGGTGTCAGAATAATTAATTAGTAGAGTGACTTTAACACCCATACATTAATTGGTGCATAAGCAAGCTCTTGAAAAACACAAGTTGTCATGAATTCTAAACTTTAACACCCATACATTAATTAGTAGAGTGACTTTGAAAATGATATATAACTCAAGTGGTTGTGTAACCATATATCTTTGTTGTTTTGAAAATAATATGCAGAAAGTGAATGTTGGAAACATGCAATTCGTACAATAGTAGTGTGAATCTAAGGCAGCAGGTTTATGTTGGTGATGTTACTTTTATAAATATATGATTTTTATTTTTATTCTAAATATTTCTTGAAACATTCAAGACACTAGAGTGTGGTATTTTTTTTTTACTATAAATTAACAATTTATTATTTTTGATGAATTATTATTTTTTTTATCATTTTGTTTCTTTTCATCTTAATAACAATTTTATTTTATCTTTTAATAATTTTTTATATTTATAAATATGACCTATTTCTGAGTATTTGTGTACATGTGTATATGTATATATATATATATAGTTGTGTATATGTGGGCAAATTTGTGTGTATATATATATATATATATATATATATATATATATATATATATATATATATATTTGTGTTTATGTGTGCAAATATGTGTATATATTTGCATAACATGTTAAACATTTATTTATTCCTTAGGGGTCGTTTGATAGTTGCTGATTGGGTTAGAGCTGACTGAGTTAGAAGCTGACTGAGTAAGAAATGCTGACTGAGTCCACATCTGACTAAATTTATGTTGTTTGATTATTTATCTGAGTGATTGTGCTGAATGATAAAAATGATCATATTATCCTTATGTTGTCCTTTTGTGCTGGATAAAATAATTATAAAAATAAAAATTATCACATAAAATCCAAAATAAACATACATAATTTAAAATCCAAATACAAAGTGTAATGCAAAACCCAAATACACACTGTCAAACATAATAAAAAAGTATATCATTTAACGTGAACCATTTGAAAGTAACTGATTAGCAATCTGGTCACGCAAAGTAGTCATATATGCCTTGTATGTTTTGGCCCTCACTTCCTCCACCTCCCACATTAGGAGTAACCATAGTGTTTTGTTCAAAGTTCGTAAATAGGTCATCTTGAATATCGTATTTCTTTATAAAATTATGGACCGCGACACAGACAATAACTATGTCTCTTTGCACTGGAAAAGGATACGGAGCCATACGTTTTAAAATTGGAAATCTCGCATTCAGTACACCATAAGCACGTTCAATGATATTTCTAAGTTGTGCATGAGCATGATTGAACCTTTCTTCCTTAGTTAAAGCTTTGTTTCTTCGAAAATCGGCTAACCAATACCTAATATTGCGGTAAGGAGCCATAAATCCACGGGTGTTGGTGTAATCGGCATCACAAAGGTAATATTTATCTGTAGATGGGTGACAAATTAATCATATAAATAATATAGATAATAAAACTTATAGAATAATGACAAACCTGGCTGGATGGGAGGGCGTAGCACACGATTCTAAGATTTTGAAAGAAGTTGCATTTAATCCGACTTCTGGATTTATTCTATAAGTTTTATTATCTATATTATTTATATGATTAATTTGTCACCCATCTACATATAAATATTACCTTTGTGATGTCGCATACACCAACACCCGTGGATTTATGGCTCCTTACCGCAATACTAGGTATTGGTTAGCCGATTTTCGAAGAAACAGAGCTTTAACTAAGGAAGAAAGGTTCAATCATGCTCATGCACAACTTAGAAATATCATTGAACGTGCTTATGGTGTACTGAAGGCGAGATTTCTAATTTTAAAACGTATGGCTCCGTATCCTTTTCCAGTGCAAAGAGACATAGTTATTGCCTGTGTCGCGGTCCATAATTTTATAAAGAAATACGATATTCAAGATGACCTATTTACGAACTTTGAACAAAACACTATGGTTACTCCTAATGTGGGAGGTGGAGGAAGTGAGGGCCAAAACATACAAGACATAGAATGGGGTTCAGAAGCCATTGAGTATATGACTACTTTGCGTGACCAGATTGCTAATCAGTTACTTTCAAATGGTTCACGTTAAATAATATACTTTTTATTATGTTTGACAGTGTTTATTTGGGTTTTGCATTACACTTTGTATTTGGATTTTAAATTATGTATGTTTGTTTTGGATTTTATGTGATAATTTTTATTTTTATAATTATTTTATCCAGCACAAAAGGACAACATAAGGATAATATGGTCATTTTTATCATTCAGCACAATCACTCAGATAAATAATCAAACAACATAAATTTAGTCAGATGTGGACTCAGTCAACATTTCTAACTCAGTCAGCTTCTAACTCAGTCAGCTCTAACCCAATCAGCAACTATCAAACAACCCCTTACTTGGACTGTCCTTTGAGTTTCTATTTATTTTATCCATGGTCCCGACGCTAGATGTTGTTACCAATCTGCCGTTACATGGATGTGAAATGATAGTATTACCCTTTTTAAACTAAACAATGTCATACCACTGGTAATATGTGTCATCTAGGCTGATGGAGATATATTTGTCAATTTTAAAAATAGTTAAGGTGTGGTGTTTGTATAAAATGAAAAGAGAGAGAGAGAGAGAGAGAGAGAGAGCATGGTGGAAATGTACCATTGAAGATTACCGCTAGCAAAATATTTGGGTGAGGGGTGGTGTTTACCGTTGGTAAAGACTGCCAAATCAGTATGCCGACAGTAAAAACTGCATGATACCCAACAACATTATATATTTTAACATTCCTTTTAATCTTTTTATATTGATAGTATTATACGTGGTTTTGTGAGCTAAATAAGTTTTGCGTTAAGGACATAGTTAGCATGGGCTGACCAAGACAACTTGGGATGATTTGACAACCATCTTCTATCTTTGGAAAGTCTTATAATCTACATGAGAGGGAGTTGAACATGATTTGAGGCCAAGTATATGGCTTAGATTTTTGAAAATATAAAGAGACTAAAGGTGAAGTTAGGGTTGAATTTTAAAAGTGTAATCACCTGTTACATTCCGAGTACAACCACTTCACATGCACACACAGAAGCAACAAAAATACATAATTACTTGCAATGATTCATCAATAGATTCAATAATTTACAGAATATTTGCACTAACAATTTGATTAAGGGTCGATGGTCATGGTTGGGAATCCCAACTACGACACCACCAACACAATTCCACTTTCATCCCTCGTGAGTCCAATTCAATCCATCCATCAAGCAAATGACGAGAATAATGATGAGCAAAGTTTTAGCTAAGATAATTAGTTTGGATTTTGTTAACTTTGACTAATTTTCTATTGAACTTTGAATGTTTTGGTAATGTAACATTGATTGATAATTTATATTAGAGTTGAATATCTTTGTATGAAATTTGAACGTTTTCTATTAGATTTGAGTGCTTTACAATTTTTGTGTTTGATAAAAAAACGGAACAATAAACAAATTAAATGTTTAAAAAAAGTAATAATAAGCATGTAACATGCCTTCCCCAAGACCCAACCATACATGTTGTAAGTCAATGGACCACTTCATTTTCAAGCTCTCTCCGTGCATTAAATTTTATGTAAAATAATATCAATGCCACAACATAACTAACTTAATTAGAGAATTTGATCTTTAGTATGATTGTATGAACTAATTAATTAACAATTGCCAATTTATTTACGATTAAGTAGTGAAGTATCTTTTGTGATCATGCTACAAATATACAAGTTACAACCATAAAATCATGCTACAAATATACAAGTTACAACCATAAAATCATGCTACACGTCTCTTTTTTCAATTCCTCATATCCACTTGCTCTATTATTGAACTTTTTTTTTTCGAAAACAACGAAGTCCTATGCCTCATAGCACATCTACTCTGACAACGAAGTCCTATGCCTCATAGCACATCTACTCTGACTGATCACAATCAATTAGAACTTGTACAACTGAACCCATTGTAGGCCTTTTATTTCTGTCTTCCTCCACACAACTTACACCAAACTCAACAAGTTTTACAGCTTGCTTCCTACTAAACAATCCTCCCAACCTCGAATCAATTATCTCTTCAATCCATGACTCCATTTCTTCTCCTTGAAGCTTCGTTTTCGTTATCCTTACAAACCTCATAAGCTCCGATTCCTCCTTTTCTCCTTCCTGCATAATCATATTAGAAAGTCGAATTCCCCTTGCCATTTCTAAAACCAAAACCCCATAGCTGTAGACATCAACTTTTGCTGTGATAGGAAGGTTGCTAGCCCATTCTGGAGCCATATATCCTTTTGTCCCTCTGATCCTGGTAAACTCCGAGCTTTGACCACCTCTCTGAGTCAACTTTGCCAGACCAAAATCTGCAATCTTTGGTTCGAATGAGTCATCTAAAAGAATGTTTTCTGGCTTAACATCACAATGAATCACCCATTCTAGGCACTCATGGTGTAAATAAGCTAAACCTTTTGCTACTCCTATGGCAACTTTGAACCTTTCTTTCCATTGAAGAAAACTCGAGGAGAACAATCTCTGGTCAAGAGAAAGATTTTCCACGTACTCATAAACTATAAGTCTGTGTTGTTTCTGTGAACATAAACCCCACATTCGCACCAAGTTCATGTGGTTGATTTTACTGATTGTGCTCACTTCTGCCCAAAACTCTCCACCTTCGCTCACATCTCTTAACCTTTTCACAGCCACCACCCTTTCATCTTCCAGAACCCCTTTATACACAGTCCCTGAGCCTCCTCTCCCTATCTCCACCTTAAAGTTTTGTGTCGCCTTCACCAGTTCTTGATAAGTAAACCCCCTAAACTGACTTGATACCATACGATACCCCTCTTCTAAGTTGGTTAGGATGGCATTTTTCTTAAAGAAAATCCACCACCCTAAAAAGATAACCAAAGCTTCAACCACACCAATACCTATAACGAAGGAGAAAGGATAAACCCATTTCACCTTTTTGCCAGATGATTGATACATAGATGGAGAACCCACCATAACTGTTACCTCGGGACATGTGGCCATAGAAGTAGCAAGGAGTAAGGCAGAATCTGTTGTTTCCATGCCAATTGGTACTTTCAAATAAATGGTTCCTGGGAAAGTAGGATATCTATAGCCATTGAAAAGAGCACTTTTTGTAAAGCAAAAAGCTTCACCTGTTAGCCTGTAATTAAATGCTTCACATCTACAATCTCCCAAACAGATGTCCCTACAAGCTTCGAACGAAATGGGTGTAGAAAAATTTAGATCAAACCCATAGTAATCTGTATTCCGCAGTTCCAAAAATCCAAACTTTGTTGAGTTTACACTTACACATGTTCGATCGAAAGTAGGCTTACAACCCTGACTAAAATCATTAGGGTCAGTCCATTTATGACCAGGTGGACATGAACATTCCGGTGGTACTCCATGAACACAAATCCCGTTTCTCCCACAGATTCCATGGATATTACAAGGCTGTGCAATAGCTTGCCATGAAATCGACCATAAACCAGTTGACTCGTTCAAGCTATAAATTCTGAGATTACCATCGTAGTCCATTACTAGCCTCCTTTTAATCCCCAAACCCATATCTGAAGCACTAAAGTGCCACCAATCGCTCGAGTTAAATGCACCCACATCGTTAAAAACGGCCATTCTGCTGCTGTTATACGAGGTTCTTCCAAACTTCCAAACATTAAAACCAGGATCAGGACTAGGCCAGTAGACACTTGATATTTCTGGGCCATCATAAGTCAATATTAAAACGTTAATACTATTAAAGCTTAAACCAAAATACCCAGATTCAAAACTTCCTTTTTTGGAGGTAGATATCAAGCTTTTGCTCTTTGTTAGTGTTTGAGAAGGCAAAAGAGTATCAGTTGGATAATCAAAACTTTGCCAAAGAATCTGACCTTTTTGGTTCTTCAATACCAGATTACCTGTATTCAGCAGCACTGCTCTATTTACATCTGTGGAGGTTGTGTTTGTTTCCCACACGACCATGCCATCCACATCTGTCAAAACCATGGCTCCGTTTTTCCTAAATGTCAGCTTTGATCCACGGCCATTCACAGGTGTGTTGCGGTTGGCAGTCCAGACCACTGTGCGCTCTTTGGAGTTTGTGAACCAAATTGCGAACCAATAAGCATTGCTTTGGAAGCCATAGAAGCCACAGGTGTAAGTGTTGTCTGGGGACCTTATCACGTTGGAATCATCATTAACAGATAGAGAGGAACCCCTCTGAAGATGATCTTTAATGGTGTTCTTTGAAGCTGATGATTCGATCAAGGAACAGAAGAGGAGGAGAAGGATTATTTCTCTCATCATCATTTGATGTTTACAATCTTTTGAAGTCAAATGTAAGTAGCTCAATGGGTTTCTTATATTACAAGTTGCGCATGCATAATTCAATCCTTATATTTATAATATTATTATGGTTGGACCATCTGATACGATCAATCCACTTTTTGTGTCTGAGTTGTTTGTCGGTTTCGTATTCTGTCAATGGATGAAAACAATTCCCTTTTATTATATACGTATTTATTCCTTTTGTATATGTCATGGTTGACGAACTTGAAGTTTTAAAACACGTCCAATTAATTTCTGAAAGTCAATGTATCTTATAGCAATAAGACTCGTACACTTTTAAAGTTTTTTTGTAATCAAATCCACTTTTTGAGTTTTTTCACACATCAACATATAAAAACCTTAACATATCTTTTCACAAAGCTAATTTATCGATCATACCAATTTCATTTTAGAGAAAATTACCTTTTTGGTCCACATGATTATGTAGTTTTTTTAATCAAATCCACTGCACCTTTTTCAAATATAAAATGACACGCATAGTAATTTCATTTTGTTTCAATTTTAGTCCCCATCATACATTTTTATGTGACTATTTTACCCTAAAACATATATATTTTTGTTTTAATTATCATTTGAGTTTTATAAATTTGAATGGGCCACTTACGATTCATTCCTTCCCCGACAACTCAAAAAGTAAACATAAAACAACGATTTCTCTCTCTCTCTCATATACACACACAAACATACTGAAAAACCTTAATTATCTTCTTCTTTTACCCCTTTTTTGTAATGTCTTAAACCAATAAACCCCATAGATTGGATTTGGACAAGAAAGAGGCTTTGACAAGAGAGATTGATGATTTCCTAAGTGTGGTGGCCCCTTACCGGGATGTAAATATATTACTGTAATGTCATTAATTAAACATAAACCAATCATTGTATTTGACCCGTCAAACACTTAACATTGAATGCAATGTAAAAAATCATACTATCTCTGAGAGTAGGTTTTTTATTCGCTTTTATCCCAACATAAATGACCGGAAAGCTTAATGCTTAGTGAGAAAAGACCACTCTCTCTTATGTGATCAAGTTTCTTATACGCAAACCAATCAAAGAACACTACAAATAAATTTACATATAATGACACAATTTTTTAGTGGCATAAAATTTTTGTGCCACTCTGACACAAAATTTTTGTGACACTGTATTCTGACTTTTAGTCGCATATAAATTTTCATTCCCGTTGCTTGCTAAAAGTTCATTCCCGCTTTCCCTAAATTTTAATTCCCGCTCACCCAAAATACCTATAGAAATTTTATTACTACCTCTGTCCCAAATTAATTGTCCACATTTGACTTTTGAAATCTTTATTCTTCAACTTTGACCTTAAATATTTTTATTTTTGATACATAATATTTGATGCAAAATATACAAAATATACAAAATATACGAATGAATTTTATTTTAAATGTAATATACGAATGAATTGTATTTTAAATGTCTTTTATAAGTTTATCAGGTAATATATACCAGCTCTTCCCATCGATATCTCCATTCGCCTTCTCTATCCTACTGAAAGCTCACCCTTGATACACTTTAAGGTTTGTATCTACACCGTTCTAGAATTTCCATATTTTCAAAGTCAATTGTTGTTGGTCAGAAGTTTTTTGAGTTTCTTTTTAATCCAATTTCTTGTAATTTGCTGCAAGTCGCTTCGAAAACACTATTTTTTAAGCCAATTTCTATTACCAAGGTCGGGCACCTTCAGGCAGACGAACCGATTGGAGCTCAAAAGATGCTCGTTTACCCAAGAACACTATGTCCTTTACAAAATCTTTAAGAAAAGCGTGCCCTGACCCAAAAACGGGGAGCAATACGGGGCTCCATTTGTCGAGGAGGAATGGAATGATGAAGATTGTGTGGATGTTGATGCTTTTTTGGTACAAAAACGGAATCTGATTCCGGTTCCGGTGAATGATGTGAAAATTTTGCGACAAGAAGAGGAGAATGTGTTTACAAATGATATTGTTGAGTTTTTGAACAAAATTATTGATGAACCAGAGATTCTTCCTCAGGTCCCGGAAGTGGAAGAGACTGGGAATAGTTGTGATTTGAAAGATTTTCTTGAAATGGATGATTTGGTTGGTCCACAAACCGGAATTACCGATTCCATTCCGGAGTTTGGGTCTTTGGCGGAATTCGATTTCTACCATGAATTGATTTCAGGGTTTGTGGAGTATGGACCTGAAAACTCGGGTCTTGGGAGTGAAGTTTTGAATCATGGTAATGATGAATTTCAAATAAGTTGTGATTTGTGGGATTACAACAATCATGGAGATAACAGCATCACAACTACTCAAACAACTCAACAAGCTATTTCTCATCCATCATCAGGTACTCAGGGCCTTTTTCTTTTTTTTATTCCCATTAAACATGATAAATAATGTTTGAAATTTTTGTAAAAAAGTTGAAACTTTATGGGAAAAAGATCTTTTGCCACACTTTACCTTCTAAGTGATTCTTTTTGCATCAAGTCCAAACGAAACACCCATTGAGTAAGTGAGACTGTTTCTGTTTTTAGATCGAATGAATGTCTAAGTTTGAGTAAATGATCACTTTACCCTTCTCAAATAAAGATACATTTGTTCTTACCTCACACATAAAAATAAATTTCATTAATCTTTAAGTGATTATTTAGAGTAAAGGGTAATGTGGTAAAATGTTGGGAAGAGCTTTCTAAAAGAAAGAAGGTTGAAAGTAGGATGCTATAATTAAATAATGAAGAAATAAATGAAAGTAGGTTGCTATTTCTTGCATTTATGGATGATATGCTCTAACATTTTAAGAGCTTGTGTCTAGATGCCAATGACATGAGAACTCTGAGCTTTTCTCGGGGAGTTCAAGACCATGCTTTTTAAGAGCTCCTCATCCGACATATTACATATATAATATGTAGTCAATAGTTGATTACACAATTTTTTTTCTTTTTCTATTTTGCGTGATTTTCCTAGGTGTAATAATCGAAGTGAATTCCAAATTTTATGTAAATCAATGTCCTGAAAATGACTTGGACAATGGCAATGACACGGGTTCGTGGTTTTCATCAGCTTTATGGTCGTTTGTGGATTCTATACCAACAACTCCAACTTCGGCTTCAGAAGGGAGTGATCTTGTAAACAAGGCATTTGAAAGAATGTCTAGCTTTAGCAGGGGTAGAAACGTAATTTTGGCTGATGATTCAACATTTCACAATAGGAAAAAACATAAGAAATCAAATGGTTATGGTGGTGGTCATTCCTATAAATTGGTTGAAAGTTAATCAGACATGTATGTGAGTAATGTGACCCTTAAAATTCTATTAATTAGAAAAAAAATTCATGTTTTATTAGAAAGTTTAATTTGGTTGATTGAGATATGTATAGTTTCAATATGGTATGTGCGGTGTAACGGTTGCCCCAATCCTCTCATGTATGCATAATTTTTATGTCTTCTTCTAATGCTCTCTTTAACTTTACTCAATTAAATAGTAATAGCTTCATGGATCAACTTTTTTTGTTAACATTTTTTATTCTTTCTAATTCCAGGTTTCAAAGGAAGTAAACAAGAAAGGGAGAATGAAATGGAAGTCCATGGAGATTTGTGTTTCAAAGGAAGCTTCATGGATCGTTTTTTTTATATCATTTTTGTTTTTTGGTTAACAATACTAGCACAACATTTAGACTTATTGATTTTTTTAAGACATTTGTGTTTTAAATATTAAGAATATTATTGTTAGACAAGTTTGAATTGAACCATTGAAGCAATGATATTATGTTTCTATTTATTATCTTAATTGTCTTATTATTGTTTTATATTCCATTTAAAATTAAAAAAATGGAACGTATTTATTAATATAATATTGTTGTGTTAAAAATGTGTTACTAAAAGCATGAAAATAATATTTAATTTAGCAGTTAAATAGTGTCATAAAAATAGTGCCACTAAAACCTACAAGTATTTTAGTGGCACATTTTTTATGCCACTAAATGTCATTTTATTTTTAGTGGAATTAACCAATGGGCTCATATGGATCCCCATTTATGATTTGCATCATCTTGAAATCTATGTTTTTGCATGGAGCATTGTTTTGCTCTTATACATTAAGAAGTTCTTATCATCAAATGGATAATACTCCAATGTGTTTTCATGGGATGAACCAAATAAATTTGACATTCCAAATAGATTCGGTAGAAATGGTATAAATAGAAGAAAATACAAATAGAATCCGAAAGACACAGACAAATATAAATCTAGAAATTTAACTCTAATATTGTAAATGCCAATTACCGTCCTTGACGAATGAGTTAAGTTGTAAAGGGATGGGGGTTAAAAATGGTAAACAATACTATTTGAACGACTCATATATACCCTTATAAACTCTCATGTGCGAGGTCAATCACATATCAATAATAGTAATTTGGGCATGCAAAGGTTGAACATTGGATCTTCTATGTGGAATTTCGCATCTCAACTACTAAATGTTCAACCCTCCCCCCCCCCCCCCTCTTTCTGGAAAGGGGGTGTTTAAAAACAAACTAATGGAATAATAACATATTTAAATCACTAAAACAACATAATCAAAAAAAGTTTTAATATTGGTTTGTTACAAAAATAATAAACATAAGATTTTTATTAAATGTTTTTGTCATTTATCTTAAATACACTTCAAATCTCTTTCATACCAAACAATTTCAATTTTTTTATCAACCTTAAATCTTTTTTAATCCAAATCCTACAAAATGCAAATTCCAAATCCATTATGTTAGGAAGTAACGCGGATAAAACACGAAACCACAAGTCCACAAGCTCGTCTACGACAGGAGGTGAGTATTCTTTATTTATGAGTTCTCAAATAGAGGTTACATGTACAATTCAACAGATATTTGCCTACTCACTAGAAGTCAAGACACGAACAAATGACTAGCACACATCATTTTTTATAGACTAGGGATCAAACCTAAAATCCTAATAACCCAAGCCTATTAATCCATAGGCTCATGAAAGGTGCCAAACAATTACAATCTGCCACATAATCGCTTCTAGAACCTTCATCATTGAGATACATTGCATGAGTATCAACAAAACACATGATGGAGCATCATGAACCAAGATGGATCATTAGGAATGCTCATGGCGCATCATGATGGAGTATCCTCCATCATGATGGCACATTCTCCCTCAAAATGGTGCATCATGTCATTTGGGGCATCCACCTTAAGCATCTTCAACATCCGAGCATCCTTGAACAATCTTGAGCATCCTAGTATACCTTATATGTAACGTCCCACAAATACCAGTAAAATTTATCATTTTAAACATCGAGTCATACATATGATTTAATTTGAAAATATTTACTTTTGCATTTATGATTCAATAGTTGGTCTCGTGTATTTAATCACATGTAATTATATTTTTAAACAAATATGATTTATATGGAAAAAAATGTTTTTATGTGTTTGACTCTATAGCTGTTCTCGTATGTGATTAATAGGCCGCTTAGGCTGTTTTTGCAACAATGATATAATCACATGTGACTATCCGTATTTAATCACATATAATTTATATGGAAAAGATTTGTTTTTTTTCATAAAATCATATGTGATTAGATACATATAATCACATATGATTAAATGTATTTAATCACATTTGATTAAAGTGGATAAAGAACAACTATTGAATTGAGAACGCAAAGATGAATCTTTTCCATATAAATCATATGTGATTAGATACATATAATCACATGTGATTATATGTATCCAATCACATATGATTGATGTAGACTATATTTGTCACGTTTTTTATTTAGTAGGGGGTCTCATTAATTTAATCACACATGATTATGTGTATTTAATCACATATGATTTATGTTAAAAAGATTTATTTCTGCGTTCTTGATTCAATAGTTGTTCCCATGTATATAATCACATGTGATTATACTTTTATAATCACATATGATTTATATGGACAAGATTCGTTCTCGCGCTTTCAATTCAATAATTTTTCTTATGTATTTAATAACATGAGATTATATGTATTTAATAAAGTATGATTAATATGGACAAAGAACAACTATTTATTTGAGAACGTGAAAATGAATCTTGTGCACAAAAATCACATGTAATTAAATACACAAGAACAAGTATTGAATCGAGAAGGTGATAACGAATGTTGTCTATTTAATTCAAATGTGATTATATACATATAATCACATGTGATTATATTATCTAATCACATATGATTTATGTTGACAAATTTCATTTTTGCGTTCTCGATTCAATAGTTATGCTCTTGTGTTTAATCACATGTGATTATATGTATCCAATCACATATGATTTATTTAGACAATATTCATTTTTACGTTTTTTATTCAGAAAAAAACAAATGAGTATACTACAGGGACCAAATTTGTAATTTACACTTCAACCAGACAACACTAGAACAAAAACATTAAACTTGAACTAACCTTGTTACAAGCAGATGAATCTCCTACATCTCCTTTATTGTCATCATTCATGATCGCTAAAGAGCTTACAACATTTGGTAAGCAAGAGGAAACATTATGGTTATGATTACCATCTACATGTGCCATATTTGGGGTTTGACTAGTTTGACCAGACTTCTAAAGTTGAAGAATTGAGCAAGCTTCTTTGACTGATAGTAAAATACTTCCATTTAGAACTTATGTTCTCTTTTCCTTGTCTTTAATGGAATCAGGACACTTGTAACTACCATCAAAAAGCTCATTTAGTGACACTTCATCTACATGTTTTCCAAATTCAAAATATCATGTTTCGAACTATATACCCTCGACCAAAAATCAAATAACATTTTATAAAGTGTATTACCAAAGAATAATTTATTTCCAAAAAATACATAACAAGTATGTTATTTCCATCATCATATGAACTAAAAAGAATCACATTTGCTTTTAGGAACTTTTCCATTTCTCTTATCAGTTCGTTTCCCAGATACAGTTGTTTTCTGTTTAGCCTCAAGTGTAAAAAGTGAGAAAAAATATAGAAATAATGTTAAAGTATTAGTAAGGTAGTATTTTATTTTACCTGAAATGTTGTATTTTCCAGGATAAGAAGATCCTTGGTCCTTTTGTAGAACATTTGCATCAGTTACTACAACTAGAATCATGCACTACTAAAAAACATCATTTTACGACGAGCAATGCGTGTCGTAAAACGCTCAGACGATGCGCAAATGCGTGTCAAGGAAGGCCCTGTCATAACGAGAGACGACACGCTTTTGCGCGTCGTCTATCTACGACGCGCATTTATGACACGCATTTACGACGCGCAATTATGATACGCAATGCGTATCAAGGAAGGCCCTGTAATAAAGGAAGACGACACTCATTTGCGTGTCGTAACCTTACGACGTGCGTGTTTATGACACACAATGCGTATCAAGGAAGCCCCTGTCATAAATGAGGATGACATGCATTTGCGTGTCATAAACTTCAGTAACCATTTCCGATATGCATTTACGACGCGTCTTTACGGTACTCATTTACGCATAATACAAAAATATATAAGCAAATATATACCAAAACAATCAATTTCATCCAATAACATCATGTCAAACAAGTTATCAAAAAATTGTAATACATTGATATTAAGGGGATCTAATTGTACATTGTTATTAAGGGGTTTTCCCTAACTATATAACATGATACTACATCCCTAACTATATAACCCGATCCTTCGTGTCATTGGCTTGCCACCTGGTGTACCAGGTAAAAATGTTAAACTTGGTGTCATGGGCGGCTGTCCACCGGGCATGGATGGCAAGTAAGGGCTTGAAGCATTAGATGAAACAAAATAAGTTTTATTAATCAAACAATCAACAAACTTTAGAAGTACCTTATAAGAAAGTGGGAGTATTGAAGTCCCCGAATTTGCATACATGAGCCTTAAAATCCTTGGCTATCTGCACAACAAGCTAGTTTCCACCAGCAACATGGGCAAATATGTCCAAAAACTATTTGAATGACCTAATCATCTTTAAATAGCATCAAATCAACTCCAATTCTCTATATCTTCTTCATTTAGACCAAAAAAACAATTAAAAGACCTTGATTTTTAATTAATTGATTAAAAATGACAAATTTAAAATAAATGGTTTAAATAAAAAGACTTGCTTGAATGCAAATGCAACAGAGACAACTCATGGTTAGACCAGCCCACCAAATTACCAACTAATTAAATTATTAAATTGTGGTTAGATAAATGAAAATTTAAAATAGAAAAGAAATAGATTGATTAATTTGTGTGTGTGTTCATCTGGTGTTGTGTTGAGATGACTCACCCCTACTTCTGTACATGTAATTGGAAATAATAGAAAAGGGAAACACAAAAGCAACATGCCCAACCAAATATTAACAACATCATGGTGTTGTAAAGGCCAATTTTGGTCCAAATACTCTGACACGAAAATGATAGTATGAGTATATATACAAGGGTAAAACGGTCATTTACTCATATCCAAACATCACTTACTGTTTTATCCATACAACACATAAGTGTCATTAAATCAGGAATCATTAAAGAAGCTAAAGATAGAATCAAGAAACCTCCACTTAATCCAGCACTAAAATAAGCTTGCATTCAGAAAGCTGCAGGGGTGAGCCACAATTCATGAATCTGTTAAAATTTGAGGAATAAAATCAAAATCAAATCCTAGAATCATGGTGATACAGAAGCAGTTACAGATACTTCAGTCCCAGTTGACTTTTCTTTCTTCTTTGGTGTTTCTTTTTGTTGTAGAACAACTTTGTTTGGAACCAACACCAATGTCATGTTCCTGTCCCTAAAATTCTTGATCTCCTCAATCTCTAGTTGCACATTAAATTTTTTTTATATTTTTCAAAATACAACGTTGTGCAAAAAGACGTAAACGCCCTTGTCATATCATATACACATACCTCCCCTACATCATCACAGAAACGTCTAATAAGATCAATCGCATTATTTTTGAACTCGTTTTCACGTCCCGTCAAGTTCACTATTAGTTTCACCTGTCAAATTACCAAAAAGTACATGATAAAAATCATCACATTTCAATTAAAAAACACACACACACACAATAACAAATAGAGAGATCAAATGAATTATTAAAAAAACCTTGTCACCATCTTTTAGAAACTTCTGAGCAGCTTTCAAATGCACAATGTAATCATGCACATCGATGTTGTAACTAGTAATAAAAATGAAGATAAAAGTTTATATTGTTTTCAATTACAATGTAAGCTCCTTTTGATCCACACGATGAGCTGGCATCAAATTACATCTATTTCTGTCAATATTTTTTTTATTTTATTTTTCTTGTATTAATGAACTAATGTTAAGAAAATTTGGAAATTCACCAGAACTTTTCTTCTGCTGATCTCATTTCTTCTTTTGTTGCTCATACTTTGCTGCGAAATTTGTTGAAAATGGTAATAAATATCAAACAGGATTTGGAATTTTAAAAGACAGATAAGTAAAATTACAAATTAGAATATGAGATGCAATTTACTTGTAATCCATCAACTTGACAACAGGAGGATCTGCCTCTGGAGACAATATAACCTACAAAATTAAAATATTTTATATGAAGGAAGAATAGAATGGTTAACATATAGTTTAACTCCTTAAAAAAGAAAGATTTTACTTATAACAAATAATAAAGCAAATTTGCTGAAAAATTATGGATTACAAATATAAGAATATAGTTGATTCAAGCCTTGTCTAGTTTTTTGATTTTATTTATAGCTGATTCAATCCATCAAAGAGTAAAACTTTGAGGGGTAGAATAGTAAAATAAAGGCCATGAACCAAAAATCCATCAAAGACTATACATTTTTTGATTTTTTTTAAACATACATTGTCTATTTCTATATCAGATAGCTGATTCAAGCCAACAAAAAATACTAAATTTGTGAATAGAAGTGAAAAATCGGTCTCACTTAGGGGCAAAAAGGTAATTTGACAGAGAAACATGATTATCTTACCATGTATGAGCAGAAGGAAAACGGTCAGAGCTTCCATAAGCTTTATGAATCTGATTGGTGGTGCTAGTCTTTGGAGTAGCTTGTGCAAAACCATTCAGATGTGCCACTTTGATTTAGTGGCCATTCATACCAGTGGAGCTGAATAGATCCATATGAGAAAAAAGAACATACATACAGAAAATTTGGCCATCCAGTTGGAGCTTGAGGTTGTTGTGACAGAAATTTTTCTTCAATTGGTGACTTTGTAGAGCTACCTGATCTTGAGGAAAGCCACCTATACTACCTCAAACTTGTTATATAATATAGGAAATATATTCATATTTTAAGAGAAGTGATCTTCAGTAAGTTTTAGCAGACACAATGAAAGAACAGTTTAAACTTGCACAGGAGATAAGGAAAAATAGGGTACCAGCTGGGAACTGCTCTGTAGATAAGAGGGTATCAGATCTTCAACAAAATGGATATGATGTTTAAAGCTTACAGATCTTCAAAATTTTCAAACAATAACAAAAAAATTAGTGTGATCTGATAACATCAAGATCAAACACAAGAGTAAAGTGATCAGATTTATGTCTCTTACACCAAACGAAACCTAATTTAACAAATTCATATGAATTGGGACGACAAATGTTGAACAAATAAAGTGATTGATGCACCTTGGAGAACATATTTAGCTCTAACATTGAGAAGAAAAGTAGAAATTTTCCCTGCAATGAGTAGCAATAGATTTCAACCCATCAGGACTAAATCCACACAATTCAATAGAGACAGAGCTTTAAACTCTGGAAAGTTCGTCGCCATAAACTCCAAACTCTCGTCGCTAACTGTCATTCTCTTCAGTCTCAGCTCCTCCAGGAATGGATACGCTTTGGTGAGAACACTCAATCATGGATGAACATCAGCTCCCCAATCCTCCGGTACTAAATTGAAATCTGAAAACCTCGGTTTCCCCTTCAAGTTCATGCTCCGAATATGAGGAAACCTCCCGGCTACAATCCTTGGCGACACCGAGTAGCAATTTCCGATAAACACATGACGTCTACTCCACCGCTCAATGTTGTACCAGTTTTTACATACTAGAGACACGGAACTGCGGTCCTTGTGAGAGTTTATCTGCGAGAGCATCGGTTCTAGAACCTCGTCAGGAAACGGATACACCGGAGTTGATTCCGGCGACACCTCAGCAGGATCAACCGGATCGACTCGGTCAACCGTTTTGGTTCGCTTCTGATTTAGATCCATACTTCGCTGCAAAATTTCAATTAATGATTCAGCTTATTTCAAGATACGCACGCATCACGTATCAGGACCTAGGGCTTGTAAGTACAACAAAAAATCATGAGAAACCTTCATCACTGGAAAGAGAGATTGTAGATGGAAGAGAAAGTTGAGATGGAAGTGAACGAGAGATGGAGACGGAACCAACCCTAAATCACCATGGCGGGGTTTTCAACTTTTCTAATTTTTTTTGGGAATTCCTTTTCCCTCTGCTACTAAAGATGAAGATGCGCGTTTCATTAAAAAATATATAAAGCGACATGATTTCACGATACGCTTTTTAAGATAGGTGCCCTCCGCGTTTTTTTTTTGTTTTTTTAACACAAATTTTAGGGCACGCAAAAATGCGCGTCCTAAATCCTTCACATTTTGGAAGAACTGACATTACTTTTAGGGCACACACTTTTGTGTATCGTAAAACAGCGCGTGTCATGGTTTGCGCGTCATTAAAGGGTATTTTTCTAGTAGTGATGGAAGCTTCCATATGTGGTGCTGGTGACCTTATAAAACTACTTCCATTGCATCTAAATGATTTCCTAGAATTTCTTTAGGATTGTTTAGCCTCTGGTACAGAGGCCCTATCATGGTCGACAAATGTTTCTTGACTACAATGACTAGACAGTTGACTAGTTGACCTGTAGAGGTCCTCTTCTGACATCGTGCTCCAGAAAACTGGTCTTGAACAATTGGCATTACAGTTGTCATCTGTCCATATACAAATATATCAATGCAGGTTAGGTTCCATCATTTATTCACTTTAATGTAAATCAAGTAGCAGAAAGTAAAATGTGATATTATGCAAACCCTAGATTGCAGAGATAACTTTTTTATATCATCCCTGACTTCAATTACTAAACAACTAATGCTATCACCAAAACAATTTCAAATAACATGTGTAATCCAGATGATATCGATACAAGATTACTCCCCATCTTTACCAAAAAGCTACGTTTTGACTTTGGATGTCAAAAAAGAGTTGCTTTAAAGCTTTGAAAGTGACATTGATTTAGCTTTCGGAGGAAAAAGAATTTAAAACTCTAAAGACATCAAAAGGTATGACCGGTAAAGTTAACTTTGAAGTAAATCCCAAATCAATCTTGGTTTGGGATCTGAAAAACGAAATACAAATACACATGTTCCCGATCCTTATGGAATTGAAGTGGGTAATCTACTTGAAGGTCCTATCGGATATGAAGAGAAATGGTTGTTTAATGTTCATCCAATTGATATTCAAGGTGCAACAGATGAAATTAGATGTATTGAATGCATGTATATATCATGTACTAAAAGAAACAATCATAGAAGTTAAAAAAAGCCACCCCTTAGTTATCTTTAAAAGGTTTTGATGAGTTTTTTTGTGATGGATTTGTTGATGCATATGTAACTTGTAAATTGTGAAAGTGGATGAATATTGTCGACCTTTAAAACCAAATTATGTGGGAGGTTTATACTGTTGTTATGATGGAACACAATGCAAAGTGAAAAACGGGGTTGAAAGTGTTGAAAAGAAACCTTTACCTAACGTACACTGTTGAGTAGCACAGTAGATGTTTCTACCAAAGTTTTCTGTTTAATTGAGAATACATTCGTAAATAATGGATACATTTGATTAAAAGAATGGAATATATTTGAATAGTTTGAATAGTGAGATCATGATAGTGCATTATTACCAAAGTAGCCTTCTCTGAACCTCCAAAAGTCGAAACAACTACAACTGAACATTCATCATCACCAGTCGAATCTTTGAGGACCATCGTCTTCCTTTAAATCCCTAACTCCATAGTCAAATCAAATAACAATGTCTTTCAGCAATGGAGCACCAGACCACCAACGAACTACATCGCATTTCATGTGACATCCCCATTTTCACTGCCAGATAAGACCGATTTTTTTGTTTACGCTTTATAAAAATCAGAGTACCCTTTTTAATAAAAATGTTGCGGAATTTGTTCCCAAAAAAAACATGATAAAGACGTTATCAAATAATTTCCGAAGAAATGTATTTTATTCATTTTAAAACATTGGGATGTCATCGTCAATACAGAAACATAAGCATAAACAGAACTTACATTCATTATCACTAGTGATTTATATCTCCTTAATCTCTCGATGTAATGTAACTTCATATTGACACCTGTGATTCAAATAAACTGAGTGGGTCAGGTTGGGAAACCTGGTGAGTACATAGGTTTTTCAACCCACAATAATATAATTATTATGTTTAAACATCAAACAATCAACCCAATTACCCATCCCAATTATCTTCTTTACTCTTAAGGATCTACCCTAAGAATCAGCTATTCCTCGTTCATTCTGTGACATCCCCAATTTCACGGCCAGAAAAGACCGATTTGTTTATGCTTTTTTTTTTAAATCAGAGTAATCTTTTAAAGAAATCAGTTGCAGAATTTGTTCCCAAAACAAAATGTGATTAGAATTTATCAAAACATTTCTTTAAAGAAATGTATTTTCATTAAATAACAAAATCTCGAGATGTCATGTTCCGATACAGACCAAAAGCATAAACAGTATAAAATAGACCTTACAACAGTCATTTATAACTGCTGATCTATAATCCAAAATCTCTCGTCAAGTCCACCAACTTATACTCTTGTACCATTACCTGTAATGCAAAGAAAACTGAGTGGGTCAGGCTTGGGAGCCTGGTGAGCATATAGGGTTTTCAACCCACAATAATATAATTATTATATTCAATCATCAAACAATCAACCCAATTACCCATCCCCATTATCTTCCTTACTCTTAAGGGTCTACCCTAAGAGTCATCTATTCGTTCACTCCGTATTAGGCACTAAGACAATAGCTGCCCGGATTCTTTATTAGGCACTAAGACAATAGCTGTCAGGATTCTTTATTTGGCACTAAGACAATAGCTGCCAGGATTCTTTATTATGCACTAAGACAATAGTTGCCAGGATTCTTTATTAGGCACTAAGACAATAGCTGCCAGGATTCTTTATTTGGCACTAAGACAATAGCTGCCAGGATTCTTTATTAGGCACTAAGACAATAGCTGCCAGGATTCTTTATTAGGCACTAATTCCATAGCTGCTATGGTTCATTCATCGGGTACTAAATCCATAGCTACCAGTGTAGGTACTAAGTCCATAGCTATCATCGTCTATCTAACAGTACTAAATCCATAGCTACCAGCATTAGTCTATACGGTACTAAATCCATAGCTACCAAGGTTCATCTATACAGTACTAAATCCATAGCTACCGAGGTTTATCTTTACAGTACTAAATCCATAGCTACCGAGGTTTATCTTTCGTCTCATCCTCAAACTCATCCTTCATCATACACCAACTATTTCGTCTACCCATGTTCTACTCAACATATTTGTAGATATAAAATAATATACAGTTTAACTCATTTAAAACCTATATAAAACATCCATTCCACACCCATCTCAAATAATCAACAATATATAAACACATAGCACGTATTTCATAGCAAATACTTCATATTTATGTGTTAGAAGAAAGTGACTACACACTCATCCAAAACATATACTTAATACATTCAAACAATACTTGTATTAAAATCGTGTTTATGAAAGGGACTATACACTCACACATATAAACAACAATATATATATATATATATATATATATATATATATATAAACACATAACACGTATTTCATAGCAAATACTTAATATTTATGCGTTAGAAGAAAGTAACTATACACTCACTTGATCAGAAGATGATCGGACAGCACTACGGCTCTAAGAGTAGTATTTCTTCGGTGAAACTAGAAGATCTTCACACACCGGGCTTCTCGCAGGCAGAGCTTCGGCTCGGAAACTCTTTTCTTCTCGGGATCTTCGGGCTTCGGGACTTGCTTCGGGTCTCGGGATGATACTGAGGCTTCGGGGGGTTAAAATAGGGCTTAGAGAGAGAGTATCGGGAGTGGGAGAGTAAGAGATGAGCAACCAAACTCGGCTGACCCTCGATTTCTATTTATAGGGTGAATTTTCTGAGTTCACCTCGTGAGTTTCTAATATTCACCTCGTGAACTGGCTCACCTCGTGAACTGGCTCACCTCGTGAGTTTCTAATATTCACCTCGTGAGCTCGATACGTCATTGCGTTTGTCACGGCCACTTGCCCTGGAAGACGTCCATCATCTGTTCACCTCGTGAGTCACTAATGCTCACCTCGTGAACTGGCTCACCTCGTGAGCTCTGACACAGCCTTGGGGTTCACGCCCCGAACTTTAGAAATTCATAACTTTTGCATACGAGCTCCGTTTTTGACGTTCTTTATATCCACGCGTAGGTGAGATTATGCTCTACAACTCTCGTTTAGACTCCGTTGGCTAACTTTGACTTTATTTTTATTATATTATTTTTAGTAGGCCGGGACAGGAAAACTCCGTTATAAATTCATAACTTCTTCATCCGACGTCCGTTTTCGTCTGTCTTTTTACCGTTGCACTACCATTGACGAGATCTTCGATTCTCATTTAGATTGTTTCGGCTAAAAAGCGCTCGATCTCAAATCGAGTATTCGGGCTGCACACTGCTAAGTCGAAACTTCGGAAAAATCATAACTTCCTCATACGAAGTCAGATTTGGGCGTTCTTTTTATGCACGCTCTCGGTTTAACTAATTCTACGACTTTCATTTAGATCGCTAAGGCCAAATATCGCTCTAACGTAAATTCACTATTTACGTCGCGCTGTGTCGTGCCGGTTCTGTCGCGAAACTTCGACAGATCATAACTTCTTCGTTATAACTCGGATTTTGGCGTTCTTTATATGTACGGAAACCTTGTAACATATACTACAACTTAGTTAAGATTGCTCCTTCTAAATAATCTTCCATCAAAAAGTCGTTTTTGATGCTTATCGTCTCTAAATTGAGTAGCCCGGATCTACGGGCGTTACACATTCATTCCTAAGGATCATCCTAAGGAATCGGCACGAAGTCCATCGTTGCCACGGTTTACACAACGAGCACTAAGTCTGCATAGTCGCCAGGGTTAAGGCACCAAGTTTGCATGGTCGCCAGGGTTAAGGCACCAAGTCTGCATGATCGCCAAGGTTTAGGCACCAAGTCTGCATGGTCGTCAGGGTTTAGGCACCAAGTCCGCATGATCGCCGAGGTTTAGGCACCAAGTCCACATGATCGTCAGGGTTTAGAGTGCACCGGGTGAACACATCGTTCACAACACCTACAGGTTGCGAGTCTGCTAGTGTTCCACTGGACTGTCTAGAATAGTCCGTGGTTGTCATCCATACTCTGCTGAATGACGGGGCCAACACTTTGGGTAAAAGGCTTCTCTCATTGTTCACCTCTCACCCTTATCTCATGGTCTATACCACCTTTCATCTCATTATCCAACTCATATTTCATCTACCCATGTTTACCCAACATATTTTGTAGATATAAAATACATATACAGTTTAAATCAGTTAAAACATGTATAAAATCATTCATCCAGCATAGATAGCAAGTATACAGATATTATGCACACATAGCACGTAGTTTATATAAAATACTTCATATCTATGTGTAAGATGAAAGTAACTATGCACTCACCTGGTAAGGTGGTGACTCGGTACTCGGACAGCACTTCGTTATCTCAAAACAATTTTCCCTTGACAAAACCTAGTATCAATACCACTAGGGTTTAGTCTAACGTTAACCGCGACTAATTAATAGTCTAGCTATTATTATTATTATATAAGCATTAAGAAACACTCTTATATAACTCGTAATAATAGCCCAAATAATTATTTTAAGGTCCTAATAATGTTACTATATTAAAACATAAGCTATACTAAAGATAGGGTAGGCATAACTCACTTACAACGGGTTTTCTCGAAAACTGGGCTTCGCTGGAGCAGCGTTCCCTAGCCGAAAGGCTCTTTTCTCGGGGCTTCCTTCTGGTGCTAGGGGGTTTACCTAGACTTTAGGGGGGTTTTTGGGATTTAGAGAGAGAAAGTAGAGAGGGAGAGAAGAGTTTGGATGGTGTGAAGAATGAGGGAACCCGACACCTCTATTTATAGGCTGAATTCCTGATCGACTCGCCGAGTCAAAGTACCGACTCGCCGAGTCCATGCCACATGTCAACTTTCTGGTGGCCAAACGTGTGTGGCCTGTATTGTGCCACGTCACCCCTTTTGCAGCAGCACCCTGCCGACTTCTAAACCCCGTAACTTTCGCATACGAGCTCTGTTTTCGATGTTCGTTTTTTTCATGTGTAGGTAAAAACAAGATCTACAACTTTCATTTAGACTCCGTCGGCTAATTCTCGACCGATCTTAAATTTAATAGTAGGAGGAGATTAGACTGTTAAATGACCGCGAAGAATTCGTAACTCCTTCATACGGACTCCGTTTTCGTCTGTCTTTTTACCGTTGAGTTCCTATTAATGAGATATTCAACTCTCATCTAGGTTGCGTAAGCCAAAAACCGCTCGAACTTAAATTCGAGTTTCGGGTCGTGCACTACTAAGCCGAATCTTAGAAAAATCTTAACTTCCTCATACGAAGTCAGATTTGGGCGTTCTTTTTATGGATGTTCTCGGTTTAACATATACTACAAATTTTGTTTAGATCAATAAGGCTAAAAAGTCCTCTATCGTAAATTCACTATTTACGTCTCCCGGTGTCGTGGCGGTTCTGTCGCGAAACTTCGACAGGTCATAACTCCTTCGTTATAACTCGGATTTCGGCGTTCTTTATATGTACGGAACCCTTGTAACATATACTATAACTTGGTTAAGATTAATCCTTATAAATAATATTCTATCAAAAAGTCGTTTTCGACACTTATTGTCTATAAATTGACTATCGCAGATCTACGGGCGTTACATTTCATCATTCTCATTTGCACATATTTCGTCACCAACATATCCAATATACCCATAGTATTCAGCAACTAAAGATCAATCCGATAAAATCTAAGCCACGATTCATTTAGGTTGTCTAGCTTCAACAGGTGAGTGTATTTCGTGTAGAAATTCCATTTGATACGCTCGTATTTGAGAACGAGGGCATTAACACCTTCCATCTGAGCGAAGAACCTCTCCTTTTTGCTTTTTCAGTCGATCAAATACTTCAATTAGCTTCTCGATTTCATTGAAGATAGGTTTGTTGCTCGCTATGGTGTTTTTTAATTGAATGATATTGGGTTTAAACTGTAAGGTTTTCTTTATTACGTCCCCTAACGCAACTCCTACCAGTCCTGTAGGATCCACTTATGAAGTGGAAGAAGTTGAGTTTTTGTACAAAAGATCAACTTATGATTTGAATGTGATCTGAAAATGCCTTCCTAGCGGTGGTAATCTCCAATAGTGATTGATGGTGTTGATGTGATTAGCGTGAGGATGCAGTGTGATGGGTTTTGAGCACTACAACATTCCTATGGTGTACATGCAACCCTAATGCTTTGGATCTAGGTTTTTCTCAAGTTATACATGCAAGTAATCATCCAAAGCATAAACCCTAAGACTAGCAAACACAATTTCGAAATTCATATGTAAATTAGGGTTTGGAACATTACCTCACTTGTTATATTGTAATAACAAGTACTCCTTGACTCTTGAAAGCTTAGTGCCCCAAGTGTTGCACCTCTAACGGAGTCACAAACACCCAATGAAAATGATGAAGATGGAGAGTAAGGATTTTCGGCTAGTGTCTCTAGGAAACTCATAGGGGGAGAAATCCATAGGGTTTAGAGGGTTTATATAGGGCTAGGTTGCTTAACCTTTAAGCTGGACTTGAATAAGCAAACCCTAGTTCCTAACTTAAGCCCAAAGCAACCCATGGACCTCTATAAGATGCCTTGGACGAAATCTTATGAGCCCAAGCTCATAAATTTCGACCACTCTCATCAAGGAGTCCTAAGCCCAGTTTTACAACTATCAAAGATTTGCAAAACCAGTCCCTTCATTATTAATCAGTTCCGTTAATCCCAGAATTAATACTAGATTAATTTCTGATTAATCACTGATTAATAATAAGATTTCCAAATAATATATTAATCTTGTAATATATTAATAAAATCATTCTGAGTACCAATTTATTATTCATATAATAAATCCTACTCTCTCTCTCTCCACTTATCATCCTATCAAGTTGCATGAGTGAAGGCAACCCAAAAGGACCATGCTCATAATCAAATCTAGTACATACCAAAAATAGTTATGGGCTTAGACACCTAATCCAACAGTCTCTCACTTGGATAAGTCTAATAACTATTATTGCAAGTACGACTTCAGAATTTGATTAGCAATTGTAGCTTTCAAAAGTCGTTGTTAAACTCTGATCATATCAGTAACGTGTCTTTTAGATAAGGGATCAAATATTCCTCCATTCTACAAGATATCGTATGGAAATGAGACATGGATTTATAATCATTCTCTCTGTCCATGTGTTGTTTCCCGATTTCCGATTTATGGCAACTAACTTTAAACTACAATTGAACACATCAACTTAGTCCAGGCTTGGCCAAGCGCTTAGGGTGTCATCACTAAATCATCGAGGGGCCCACATATATCGCTTTTATACCTCTTAGGGTAAAAGGAAAGGATAAACTTTGACTTATATGCTTGCTCAATTTAGTCATACAATCACACACAACAATACGTTTTAGAACACCAAGTTATTGGTGCGTTTACGCATCATCAATGTGCAACCGACTTGTAAACTACAACTCATATGTCTCCGTTTCAAGAATATAAGACATTATCGTCTCACAATCACTCGTGATAAAATCCATGAAGTGATTCACGTGAGCGTGGGTTTAATCCAATACTCAAATCCTATTTCAGGAGTACTCATGAATACTGCAGCAAACTTGTGCTATGTCTAAACACTTAGACAATCTATAGTCAGATCCATGACAGTCTTACCTCATTACTTACTTCCAAAGTATGATTGATTGTGGATGTTCGAATAATCTTATTATTTGGAAAGTAAAACATGCGAAGTGAAACACAAGAATAATCCAATCCAATATGGTCTCAAAACTTTTGAATATAAGTAAAACACTTAGTATTTAATCACCATATTGATTACATATTATTGATTGTATAATGTTTCGACTAATGAACTTAATACTTGAATCAAAACAATAGTTATCCCATGCTCCAATCATGCACACTATGTTTACTTATGGTCCTTTCTTTGTGAAATAGATCAATTTGAACACATTTCCAATGATGCTCATTTCACAATTCCAAATCCTTATCATAAGTGTAAGAATACCAAATTCATGCCACTATTAGAATGTGTTAGATTCTAACCCTTCATGCAGTGATCCTTTTGTAATGTCAAGGCCCCAAAGTCACAAAGACTTTGTCAATGATATTACAAAGCGTTCCACTGGAGATTGATAAAAAACAATTTCATGGAAGCGAAGTCTCAAATTTAAAGCACATTCCTTTGAACATCCTTCTTGCATAAAAGTTTCTAACCTACATATAGATTCTCAATATCCAACTCCCATTATGGAAACGTTTCCATATTTGCCATATTACAATTCATTCTTAATAGAATCCTATCTATTCATAATAATGTCAATATGGTCCATCCATTACTATACTTCCAATTGTCCTTAAGCAACCAATCTTTGGCGAACCTTAGATCGTCCTTGACAGTTGTTTAACTACTTTAGTCATATCCGGTTCTGGTCCTTTTTTCCCTCTTAATGCCTTAAGCATTTGGAAAAATCAGAACACGTGAACATTATAGCATATGCAATCGATCCTATACCCGAAGCATATGGGATACGATTTCATAATGTCTTTCATAAAGACATGATACTTGACCAGTCTCTTGCTATAATGTTTCCATATATAGAATTTCTTTATGTTGAATCATTTCAACATAACATTCATATATGCCCATGACTAAATTAAAATTTCAATCTAAGCTTTTAGATTTGAAATGAAGTATGAGTACCTTCTCCCTATTACTTTCTATAGAGAAACAACATTTAAATTTGCAACTTTGCAATTTTGCAACTTTGCAATTTTGCAACTTTTGTTTTCTATAAATAGCATTTCCTACTTGCAACACTAAGTATAATTATGCTCCCACTAGCATAACAATTATACTCTTACTAGCATAACACTTATGCTCCCACTTGCTTTGACATGTACCCAGAAATCAGCTGGACTTCTAGAAATCAATATTTATTGAGTTTCTTTCCAAAGTTTAGATTTTTGATACGTAGTGCTTCGATAAGTCCTTATCTAGACTTCTCAAGCTCATACACCTTTCATTATATATCACAAGTGTGTGTTTAAACCTTTTTCAGAACTTATAGCAATAAGTCTCGAATGTTCAAACTAATTGCCATTTTCTCACAATTCAAACTATGAAGAGGGATGTTGTAATCATACTCGAATTTGAGAACGCAATTACTACAACTGCTAACTCTAATGATATCCCTTAAAATCTACTAGTGAAAGTGTTTCCTCACAATTATTTTCATGAAGTAGAGGGAAACCTCTTGCCACTTAGATTTTATGGTGTATGTGTTCCTATCCATGCGAATTTGTCATTTCCAACCACTATCATAAGATAAGGTCTATGACAAATTCAAACTCATATGGACTGAACTTGTTCAATCTTAATTTATTGTCATGTAGTAGCACAAGGGCCTACCATTGCTTCCAAGTTATCGAGCAGCTCACCATTACTGATCAATGAACTATCACTGATCAAGGTGCTTTGCCTTACACAATCAATTGAGAACTCATAGAACTTACACACATAGCCATCTTAACTGGAATAGGCACAGAAACAAGAATATGTCAACACGATAGATTGCAAACCTCAAGTCGTGTGCTAGTGATAACTAAAAGGTTTATTCTTGATTAGTTCCTGAAATTATTCAAGAGCATTTAGACTCCCACTGTATTCTTGACATATAAGATTCTCTGTCTAGGAGCATTCCTCGACAAACAAATATTCAAGAGTTAATGTGGGATCTTATCAATATAACACTTCATCTAATTGGTCTTAGTTAGTATTTGTTAAAACATCACAACTACCAATTTCAAATGTGCAAAAGTAAGAAGAAATTTCTACTCCACATTTTATGAGGCGTTATAAACCAACTTAGATGTGTCACTCAAGACACAATCTTGGAGTATGACTCTAAGACTCGATTTGAACAAAGTATGATTCATCTTCTTGATTTAACAATTTCAACAATTCCCGATTCCTCTTCTTAGCCATATAAGTGCACTAAGGTGTCCTTAGAGGATCAATTGTGACATGGTTCCATAATCAATAGGATGATCATAAAATATGATACTAAAGCACTCTCCTTTCCTTTCAGATTTGAGAAACTTTTATCTTTCTACCTAATTTGATTATTCTTATTCGTTCTGCTATACATTGAAACTTTTTCAATGATTTAGAATTACACTTAATCTTGTAAGCATAACCATATTTACTAAACTTTTAGTAAATCTTGACGAATAAACTTTACCGTCCTTTGTGGTGGATCTGACCAGTTCACATCAATGTGTACTAGATCCTTTAGTCCTTCACTTGACTCACATACATATGTGAACAAGGAATTAGTCCCAATTTCCCCAAGTACCAAGATTTTCATACATCACATAATTCAAATCATATGATTCCAAGTTTCTATCAAATTGAAACTTGGGCGATGAGAATCTTTCCTTACTTAGAAAATTACGACACTACCACAATCGATATAACTAAGAATCAAACATTTTCAACATTGCTATTAATAGAAACATATAAACAACAATTTTCACAAATGCCATTGCAAGGAATCATAAAATAAGATAAAATCAAAATTTTCTTTATTTATAAAAATGTGGAAAAACTTGTCCTTACAACTCAAATACATATGAAAACTATGTTACTAAATATTCTTAAGCAAACTATCATAACTCCTAAGCAGCAGCTCAAAAATCTGATCATCGAACCATGTGATCGAAATCCATCTCTTCGCGACCAGACTCAACTTACTCTTCCTTTAAGCTTCCTTTCTTTTCTTCGAGCCTACAAAAACATCAAAATGCAATCTTATCACATCATGTATTAAGAATCTATAAATAGGAACTTAATAAAGTTAGATAGTGTACTTACTTGAAGTAGAGTCATACATTTTGATTTTACCATCCTTGCGATCCTTCTGGTAGACATGGAAGCTTCGCATCCAATGCCCTTCTCTTAGTAATAGAAACATGTGGACTCTTTGGGAATGACACATGGGACAATCTCAGAATTTGCCTTTCTCTTATGATCAAACTTTTCGACCATGGCCGATTTCTCTCCCTTAGGAGGGGAAACCATATCTGGACTATCACCTTTGCCATCACCAATATCCATGGAAATTTTGAAGATTGATCCTTCAAACTCTTTTGCTTGACCAGTGCCCTTCAGCATTTCTGCTTCAGCAACAATAAGCAATTATGTTAGATCAGTAAGGGTCACGTCGTGATCTATCATGTAGTAGTCCTTAACAAACTGACCATATGAATCGGGAAGTGACTGAAGAACCAAGTCAACAGCCAGCTCCTCTGGGAAAACGACACCCAACATCCCCAGTTTGTCAATGTGTAGCTTCATGTTCAGAACATGTGCACACACAGAACTTCCATCTCGATGTTTGCATGCCAATAGGGCTTGAGTGACCTTGAACTTTTCAAGTCTTTGAGAACGTGGGTCAGGGAGAATCACTGGAGGATGTGGAGGAAGTGAAGAATGATTTACAGTTCCACCATTTCACGAAGAAGGGATTAATCTTTCACCTCGATCGACACGTGGAAAATCATCTTCTTGAGGAAAGCTTTTTCCAAAAGGATAAGGAAGACCATAGTTGTCAGAACTAGACATCTACAAAGGGAGAAATTCAAGTTAGTTGATTTAATCCTTAATATAACACCCAAATGAAATATCAAGGCTAGAACCCAACACAATAATTTATAATTCAGAAGAGGGATGCCGTAATCTAATTGCAAATTATTTGAAGGTAGGTAAATGACGATTTACCAATTCCACCACGAAAACAAAATTTTAACGAATTAGGTTTTAGATGAAACTCCTAGATCTTTTGAGATTCATTGAACTTTTCAATGGCATGTTTAATCTCGATTATGCCCTTCAAGTTTGTGACTGGGATACCGAGGATCACAAACAAGTTGTGAATAAACATGCAAATTAGCTTGGTACTCTCGAATTCATTTATCACCTAATCAATGTGTCGGTTAACCACACACGCTCTATTGATCTATGATAACCTACGAGCTACCCATCGCCATCCTATATTAGTCCCATATTAGTGTGTCGCTTAACCATACACGCTCCGCTAATGACCAATAAGGTGCAATGTGCAATTTCATGGGTTAGCATCAAATTCACATTTTTCCTAAAGTAACTAAGATTGAGAATTTATAAAACATTTAGTTACTTTATATTTCATTATACTTTTAATGAGGATTTAAGTGTCCTATCAAACCCGTTCGGCTAACGACCCTCCACTGGTCAAGGGTGCGGTGGGTAAGAGTGGATACTCAATGACAATCATTTTACAGGTCACTTCCTTAAACACCCTTATAGACCAGCTTCGTGAATGAGGCCTATTAACGGTAAGACTGACTTTTTACTTATACATATATAATATATTAGACTTTTAATTTTATATAGTGTAAGGGTGTATTTTATACATTTAAAATACTAAGGTTTAATCTTTTAATAAATTATACTTTTAATTTAATTAAACCTAAACCTATCTATGGACTTATTAATTTTCCTTTAACTAAAACACTTAATTAATTAATTAATAAAATCCATGAGGGTGTATTTTTAAACTTTTAAAAACACTAGGGTTTTAGAATTTAATATTTCAAAATTAAACTTTTTTAATCAAATTTTAAATTCCAAAACTTGAGGGCAAATTTTGAAACTTTTCAAAACTTCTAGATCAAATTTAAAATAATTAAATTAATCATATAACTTTATCTTTATCAAAAAATTGACCTAATCTATTTTATATGGTAGGATAATTCAAATCAAATTCTACAAATAATTAATTTATCAAATAATCTTGTAATTATCTTAAAACTTGACAATTATCTTTCAATCAGATTAGGATATCAATTACCATATCATAAAATTCAAATTTTGATTAGTAAAACTACTTATGGTAATTATCCAAATCTAATTTAGGCCAAAAATAAGAAAATCTGCCAACTGACGAGGCACCACGTCGTGGTGACTTTGACCACGTCGTGGTCATCAGGCAGATGCAAAAAACGATTTTCTTCCAGCTTTGAACAATTCATATTAGCATCAAATACAACAGAAAAACACCCTAGTCTCTGATACCACTGATGGGTTTTGAGCACTACAACATTCCTATGGTGTACATGTAACCCTAATGCTTTGGATCTAGGTTTTTCTCAAGTTATACATGCAAGTAATCATCCAAAGCATAAACCGTAAGTCTAGCATACACAATTTCGAAATTCATATGTAAATTAGGGTTTGGAACATTACCTCACTTGTTATATTGTAATAACAAGTACTCCTTGACTCTTGAAAGCTTAGTGCCCCAAGTGTTGCACCTCTAATGGAGTCACAAACACCCAATGCAAAGGATGAAGATGGAGAGTAAGGATTTTCGGCTAGTGTCTCTAAGAAACTCATAGGGGGAGAAATCCTTAGGGTTTAGAGGGTTTATATAGGGCTGGGTTGCTTAACCTTTAAGTTGGACTTGAATAAGGAAACCCTAGTTCCTAACTTAAGCCCAAAGCAACCCATGGACCTCCATAAGATGCCTTGGACGAAATCTTATGAGCCCAAGCTCATAGATTTCGTCCACTCCCATCAAGTAGTCCTAAGCCCAGTTTTACAACTATCAAAGATTTGCAAAACCAGTCCCTCTATTATTAATCAGTTCCTTTAATCCCAAAATTAATACTAGATTAATTTCTGATTAATCACTAACTAATACTATGATTTCCAAATAATATATTAATCTTGTAATATATTAATAAAATCATTCTGAGTACAAATTTATTATTCATATAATAAATCCTACTCTCTCTCTCTCTCTCTCTTTCTTTCTCTCTCTCTATCTCTCTCTGCACTTGTCATTGAAACATCCCAAAAATACGATCCAAAAATTTCGTTTTAAAACCATTTAAGAAAACCATAATTCATCTAACATCAAAATAAAGATCATGATTCAGGTATCTCAAATCATCATAAAAATATCAGAGTAAATTATCCCAGGCTAAAAGCTATGGTGTGTGCCATGCAGTCATCCCGAGCTCTTCCCTTGCTAGTGGAAGTACCTGAAACCAAAACTGAAAACTGTAAGCACGAAGCTTAGTGAGTTTCCCCAAGCTACCACATACCATACACAAGCACATAAGAACATACATTGGGCCTAGCCCGCTACCTCGGGCCCCGCCCGACATCGGACGAATCCGACATCAGGCCCCGCCTGGCATCGAGCCCCGCTCGGTATACAGATCTCTTTCTACCAGGCCCCGCCTGTCTCTGGGCCCCGCCCGCTATACCCATACAAACATATAATCATAATCATGCTAGTACATAACATACAAACACAACACTATAACTGCTAGTCTCAAGGCCCCTCCTATCTTGGGCCCCATACTCTGCTAATAATGAGATATAGAACCCCGTCCACACTCAACTAGTGATGAGATACAGGCCCCCGCCCACACTCACCTCCCTACCAGGCACATACAAGTATCACAAAGACAACAAGTATAACTAAACATGCATTCCTTCCTCGGGTACCACCCGACATCGAACCGTAGTTCGAAAACATACATAATAACCTTCCTCGGGCCTCGCCCAGTATCAGACCGAAATCCAGAAACATATAAAGTACATCGGGCTATCCCCGGCAACGGATCTAACCCGACATATACTAACATACATAAACGGGCCGGCATTGGTGCCTTCGACCCGATCCTACTGGAGAAAACTCACCTCGCAAGCTGAGTGCAGAATCCCGCGAATAAACCTCTTGCAGCTAGCTGATAAATCCTCGAACTGCTGATCACTCGACTCCCCGAGCTATCATTACCAACATAATACTTAGTCAATAACTGATAATCCTTCTTAGGGTAAAATGACCATTTTACCCCTGGTCAAAGTCAAAGTCAACGCTTTGTCAAAGTCAAAGTCAACGCTTTGTCAAAGTCAAAGTCAACACTCCGAGTTGACTCAACTCGCCTAGTTGCTCCATCAACTCGCCACGTTCTATAAATCAGAACCATGATCTCGCGATCCAACTCGTCGAGTCACCCTCCTGACTCGCCGAGTTCCCTGGCTACTCATAGTCGCGATTTTTCGACTCAACTCGTCGAGTCCCTTCACAGACTCATCGAGTTCTACCCTAAACTGAAATCGGGACAACACGATTCAACTCGTCGAGTTCCTCTATGGAATCGACGAGTCCCCCAGTCTGTTTGGGCCATCATAACAGATTAAGCCCCTATTCTCCAGATCAAGACTCCATACTTCTTCTACATACAGAAAATGCCTTCTCAAGGATAAAGTTTCCAACTTTACCCGCTACTAGTCCTTATTAATGGGTTTAGCTAAAACCCTAGTTCTTTAGGACTTAGATCTTGTCCAAAAATCCATAATACTCCGAGCTAAAGCATACTAACATAGATCTATACCTTAAACCTCATTTGGACACGTAAAGTCTCAGGCTTTCCTTCCATGCATGGCCTTTTGGGGCTTAAAAGTCCATAACAACACTTTAAAGCTTGCATGGGGCTTCCATGGCCATAAAGTTTGCACCTTTATGTCATGAAACCCCTTCTAGATCCCAGATCTGAAAGATAAGTCACTTAGGACGTCTATTACCCAAGGACTAAGCTTATTAGATCAAAACCCTCATAAAGTGAAAATAGAGAGATCTATCGATCTATTAAGAAAGTTTGAGACTTGCATACCAGAAAATGGAGAGGATAAGATGTTGCTTCTGGATCTACTACTCCCTTTTGAATCTCCAAGCTTCTCCTCTTCCTCACAAGCTTCAAATACCCAAAGTTCACTCAAAAATGGCTCACAAACTCACCCAAAGCTCTAGGGTTTTGTGGATTAGGGTTTGGGACTTGGAGGCTGGAAATGAGGCCATAAGGTGGGGATTAAGATGCTTAAATAGGGTGCAAAACCCCGAATCTAGGGTTTCCCAAACCCAGACCAACTCGACCTCCCCAACTCGTCGAGTTGGTTTCTCAACCCGCGTCCCAAAAGCTTATTTTTACTCGTCGAGTTGTCCCCCTAGGACTCGACGAGTAGACCTTCAATTTGCATAATATCTTTCCTTAATTAGCCTTCTAGTTTTCGGGTGTTACAGTCATCCTATCAAGTTGGATGAGTGAAGGCAACCCAAAAGGGTCATGCTCATAATCAAATCAAGTACATACCAAAAATAGTTATGGGCTTAGACACCTAATCCAACAGTCTCCCACTTGGATAAGTCTAATAACTATTATTGTAAGTACGAGTTCAGAATTTGATTAGTAATTGTAGCTTTCAAAAGCCTTTGTCAAGCTCTGATCATATCAGTAACGCGTCCTTTAGATAAGGGATCAAATATTCCTCCATTCTACAAGATATCGTATGGACATGAGACATGGATTTATAATCATTATCTCTGTCCATGTGTTGTTTCCCGATTTCCGATTTATGTTGACTGACTTCAAACTACAATTGAACACATCAACATAGTCCAGGCTTGGCCAAGCGCTTAGGGTGTCATCACTAAATCATCGAGGGGCCCACATATATCGCTTTTATCCCTCTTAGGCTTGGCCAAGCGCTTAGGGTGTCATCACTAAATCATATGCCTTTCTATCGATTAAAACTTACGTGAATAGTGTTTTTTTCACTGTATCTAAATTTGTTCTCAAATGTTGTCAAATCCATAATTGTTCTCGGTCGATGAGCAACATACCACCAATTTCCAATACTCGGTCGCAGACTACCAGTATAGCACTACAATCTGCCATCGATCAACACTCCTTTAGCCACTGCTATAATCTGCCTCCCCCATCCATCGCAAAACAGATTCTCCTTCAAGTTGGGTTAGTACTTCCACAATTCCACTATATTTGCAGGGTTCCATCGATTTCGTTCCACCCAAATTTGCACATCAGTCACCAGTTTTCTTACCTCAGCTATAGACTGCTTTCATCAGAGGGAGAAGAAAGCACTTCATTCGATTGGTGAATCTAAGGCGGTGGCAGATGGAGAATAGGGAAGCAATCGGAGGGGACAGACAAAGAACCCCCACCCCCACCCCCTCTCTGCCTTCCCTATTAACCACGACCACCATCGTCTATACGCTTTCACTCCCATTCTCTATAATCAAATCATGTACCTTTATCTCTGATTCTAATTTCTCCTCAATTTAAATAGAAATTTCATCGTTTTATTTAACTGTAAGCATGTAGAAGAAAACAGGTGGCCACCGAACGCTGACTCAGCCATTGACGGGGCTTTAAGACGGAGATGAAGCATGAAGAATACTTCTTTGACTAATCAGAGCAACACCTATCGATGTAATTCCTTTCATTCTGGCATGATTAAGAGACATGTGAGTTTTTCATACTTGATTCCACTATTTCTTTCTCAATTCCACAATTTTTTTAGTGTTTTTGAATCTTATTGATTTTAAAGATGTGAAATTCCTATAAAGTGGTAACTTACTGTTTATTTGGATTTGACCTTTGTTATTAAAATACGAATTCAATTATGGAATATAACTTTACGCTCTTTGTGCTTTTTTTAACACCAACTGCTCGACAAAAATCCTCAACGAAAAATATGGTCAGTAGTGTTTCTCGAGTATCAGATGTAAATAGTTACAATTCATGAGTAATATTTGACTATGCAGTTGTTTGGTTAAATGATTGAGAGGAATCATTGTAACGCCCGCGTTTCCAGCTAGGCTTAGTAATCTAACATGTAACCTTTGTGGTCAAGTCATGTAGACATTTTGTGAATGAACAAGACAGGATTATTCATATATTTTGTGCTTATGTGTTATTAAGATATATTATAACATAAATAAGATTTAAAACACACATCAAAAATAAAAAGATCACTTAGGAAAAATAATCTCAACCTAGTTATAGTATTTGTAATTAGGATCCCGTACATATCTAGAACGCCTCAATCCGACTTAGAACGAAGAAGTTAGGAAGCGCCAAAGTCTTGTGATAAAACCGACACGGCTACAGATAACGTAGAAAGTGAATCTGGGTTAGATTTCTTTGTAGCTTAGGAAGTCTAAACGGAATTCATAGATGTCGTAAAAGCAAATTCTTGTGTATAGGTATTGCCTAAATCTGACTTCACTAGAGGAAGTTATGATTTTTCTAAAATTTGGCACAATAGTGTGCGCAACGATATCGAATTTTAGATTGATAGATTTTTAGCCAAAACAATATAAACAAGAGTTGAAGATCTCGTTGTTAAGATTCCAAAAATATAAAAACCATCGAAAACGGACGCCAGATGTGAGAGTTATGCATTTTATACGGGCTTTAATAGGCTAAGCCTGTGTAAATAAAATAAATTCAAATTAGCCGACATAGTCTAAAGGAAAGTTGTAGATCTCGTCAAGAGCTTTCAGTGGATATAAAGAAAGTAAAAAACGGAGCTCGTATGAAGGAGTTAAGCAATTTTGAAAATCTAAAAAACGTCACACGCGTACGCGTGTCGCGCGTATCTTGCGCGCAAAGTTAGCCGCGTAGCCCCACCCAGAGCGTGCCACGTGTCAGCAGCCTAGTGGATCGACATCACCCTTATGCGCGACACGCCTCCTGTTGCACGGAACACAAGACTCCAAACTCACATATATATATACCAGCTGATTCTTTCACTCCTCCCCACAACCTCCAGTTGATATCTCTCTGAAAAATTCGATATTTAGCCCATTTTTCTTCATTCTAGCATGCGACACCCTCGAGTGCCCATCTTGCCATAATCTTCGTGTAGGAAGGACCTAAGTTAGTACTATGCCCGTTTAGATCCCGATTCTCGTCTATTGTACTTTGTAAGTGAGCTACACTTACTCTACCCCTGTGTAATTTATAATTATAATTGTAATTCGTTACTAGGATCTTATAATTAAGATTTAATCAATGATTCCAAGTTGTTATGTTGATTGATCTACTATGGGAGAGGTGTCTAGAATGGTCACGTCGTCTTGGTTGTTGGATTTCAGAAAGACTACTTGTCAAAATGATCCTGCCTCCCGACTGTCCTTCCTAGCTGATCCTTACTTGTTTGATCTTGAAATAGACTTTCGAATTATTGAGTAATCTAAAATCTTAAGATAATAGTTCCACGTATTATGAAACTAGACTAAGATGTAGTGTTATGTACATCTAGATCTTTCGAAAAAGGTGTAAGGCGAAGCTCTGCTCGATTCACCAATCACCAGACACTTTGTCAAGTGAGTGCGTAGTTATTATCAAGAACATAATCTTAACTTAAAAATATTTATATAATAAATGTTGCTTGTATTATATGTGTTATGTGTTATTTGTAAAGATAAGATAGTAACATTTAGATTAGGAATTATTGTAGAAATCAATTGCCTTTAGATATAGGTCTTGCCTTAGATTAGGAATAAGACTTATAAAAGATTGCTTAGTGTCGAATAGGCTTGACATCAATTAGGTATCATAGTTGGGTTAGAGTGTGGGACCGGATCAGAGTGTAATCATCCCCGTCATGGGATAACCAGAAATGATGGGTCCTGATTAGACAATCGGACAGTATGTCTGGGTCATCCACCAAAGTAGATGACCAACACTTGGTTATTCTAGGCAGTCTTGTAAATTACATTGCTAGCATGACTTTATAACCCATGGACGTAGATGAAATGGAAATCCATATTCATCAAAATCTCTAAACATTGTTGGCAATATATGACTTACACTAGTCAAGTACTCCCCTAGCAGGTGTAGTCAAACAGTTGCTTAGATAGTTCATCCAATAAGGCGATTCTTATAGATGATTGTCAAATTAGGACCTGTGAGGATTGGGTAGATGGTCTTAGGATAAGTTATATATTTACACCTGATATATGTCTTGCAGGAATGATATATGTTATCATTAAAATTTTATGGGCTTGAAAACCCTACGTATCTCACCAGGGTTCCCAAATCTGACTCACTCAGTTTATTATTGCATCACAGATAGTGGAGCCAAAGTTGAAATTTCCTAGATAGGATGCTGAGTGGAATAAAGGATAGGCTTGCACTAGTTATTTAAGGACCTTTTTATTTACGTTGTAATGTATGTTCATGTATAAATGAATGGCATCTCGAAGGTTTTAATAAAATAACTTTCGTTATTTCAAAAATGTTTATTTAACTGGGAACTTCCGCAATTCAATACTTAAAAGCGTAAGGAAAAATTTTAAATTGGTTCTGAAAAATGGGAAAAATTTTAAATTGGTTCCGAAAAATGGGAATGTCACAATCATGATATTATGATAAAGTACACAAGATCTTTATAGGTATCATAATACACTAAAAATCCTATAAATCCGAAACCATGACAGTAAAAAAAAATAAACGAAAAGCATAATGCAAAAGTTTTGATATATGACAAGTATACAAGAAAATTTTTGATATATGAAAAACTTTCATTTCCCACTGTGAACACATAAAAAAAGGAGTTTATAAAGCAATTATATGCAACACTGTTCATATAACATGCATATTCTCTAAACTTCTTTTCAATATATCTTTATTTATTATTATTTAATTGATATACTCTCTTTTTTATTACTATGTGGTCACCTATGTGCTCAAGGGTGTTCGTTTAGACTTTGTGATGATTGATTTTGACTTTCCCACGGAGATCCTCACAAATGATAACTTGACCATAGCAATTTCACCTCCCAACAATAAGTTGACTATATGAATTCCACCGGGCGTTTAAATCCTTTTTAAAGTAATGTGTGCTCCTTTACTTAATTCTAGAAAAATGTTTGATTTTATGCTCATTTATAGCAGTGTACTTTATAAAAATAAGTTTTTATGACATTTTAAGATGGTTTTCTGGAGAATGTTTTATTTTATGCTCATTTATAGCAACGTACTTTATAAAAATAAGTTTTTATGACATTTAAAGATGGAATCGGGAAAATGTTTGATTTTATGCTCATTTATAGCAGCATACTTTATAAATTAGTTTTTATGACATTTTAAGATGGTTTCTGGAAAAATGTTTGATTTTATGCTCATTTAGAATAATGTACTTTATAAAAATAAATTTTTATGACATTTTAAGATAGTTTCTAGAAAAATGTTTTATTTTATGCTCATTTATAGTAGCGTACGTTATAAAAATTAGTTTTTTTATGAAATTTTAAGATGTTTCTCGAAAAATGTTTTATTTTATGCTCATTTATAGCAGTGTACTTTATAAAAATTAGTTTTTATGACGTTTAAAGATGGATTCTGGAAAAATGATTGATTTTATACTAATTTATAGCAACATGCTTTATAAATTAGTTTTTATGATATTTCAAGATGTTTTTTTTTGAAAAGTATTTGATTTATGATCGTTTATAGCAGTGTACTTTTAAAAAAATATTTTTTATGACACTTTAAGATGGTTTCTGGAAAAATGTTTGCTTTTATGCTCATTTATAGCAGCGTACTTATTAAAAACTAATTCTTATGAGATTTTAAGATGGTTTGTGGATACATCTACACCCTATCATCTACTATCATATACGTAATTATATATACCCTTATTGTACAGAAAAGACTAAGAATCTACACATATCTATTTCTACAGGTCTCATTTTGTCCAATGGTTGGATCAGAAGTCTACTCGTCATAAGTAAAGAAAACTGAAGTGTTGATGGAAAACTTCAGAAATGCTAATGGTTTACGTATCAAGGAAAACAAGGAGCTTTATAAGGGAGAAGTAAGAACAAACTATATTCACCTTAATAGCTTCTTTATGTAGTTATTATGTTTAATTTTTGTAATATTTTTGGGAACAAATGGTTTAAGGTGACTACACTATCTCCTAGCGGAAACTGAAAGTGTGACCAGTGGATATGGTAAAGCCATAAATCATGTAATTATTGGGTTAAAAGTGAAACCCGTGGTATGTTTATGTTACTTTATATACAAGAAAATCCAATCGAAAAACCATTATATTTAAATTTTACAACCAAAAAGTCCTTGCTTTTCGTTTATATATTGAACTTTTTATTTTTATTTTTATTTTGAAAAAGATCTTGTATTTTTTTATCTTTTTTTTTACAAAAAGCCCTCAATTTTTTTAGAAACCCTTTTTTTTTTTACTACTAGACACATGAAACGAGAAAAAAGATTGTTTTGTCAAATCTAATTGAGTCTGATGACATGTAATTTTTGCTTCTTTGTGCCTCGGGGGAAATGGAATGGAGTTCTTGTGTCTATATGGGTTCAAGTTCATTACGATTATAGATATCATTTTCATTCATATATTTTCCTCGAAATTACTTATGTTAAAATTTATGAATGTTGTGTAAAAGAATAGTTGTTGTATTGTAAGGGTAAAATGGTCCTTTTATTAATATCATTTACAAAGGGAGTCTATTAAATTGTTGATGATTCATCAAAGTACATTCGTATTCATCAAAGTACCTAAAGTTTTACCACCTCATGATTCGAGAGATGTTCAAACTGTTTTGGATAATGGCTTTGTAACATAAACATGGTACAGTTCTATTGGTTCGGTTGAATATGAAAGTATGGTTTTCTTTTGATGTTATTAGATGTTAAATGAGGAAGGCTTCAGCTCATCCTTAGGCTAATTCAAGTTACTTTTAATTTATATTTGCTCATATGGTTAATATTTGATTCCATTGACCATTTTACCCCTGACATATGTAGATTAATTTTATTAAGTTTTACAGTTTTGCGGGCGCTATTTCTTTGTATTATTAAACTTTGCTATTTTTGTATGATGTACTCTCTTTCTAGCTCCCTGTTGTTGTTTTAATATTAAAAGTATTTGTCATTCAGAAAAAGAAATATCCAATGAGTGTTAACCGATGATAAAGCTAATTAAGTTCATGGATTTTGGACTTTCTAAAAGGACTATACTCAAAAAGAGAATACATAAGAGATCATAAATACAACCCTTTTCCATTCAACAAAAAAAAACATCTCACACACTTCGTAACAAAAAACCTGCTTTGTAAACGTTCATATGCTCCTTAATGAACCTATAAAAGATCTACTATCATTTTATCTTGAAAATCTATTTACATAAATCCAGTTCAGACCCATATCTTGAAAATCTATTTACATAAACCCGCGCCAATGGCGCGGTGGGTCTCCCCTTAGTTTACATAAATGAGCACAAATATTTATTAACCATATATTTATATTTTCATAAGCTTGCGGCAGATAATTTTTTTATTTGAAAAAAAAATAACGGGATAGTATAAAAAATCGCATGACTATTTTTTTATCTCTAGTTTTATAATGTATTTGCCAATTGCCGTTAATATGGTCAAGTGATTGCAACATGCACATTTCTTGTTCATGCCAGAAAACCAAAATCCTATAGATTATAAATTCTTTTTAGGTGAAGGCAATATCACGTTCAACAACTCGACTGATATCCCTCAATTTAATCAAAACGAATTCTCACCATTGGATTTTAGGATCGATTTGTATAATTATTGAGGTATCTAGTTACACTGTCACAATAACGTTCTCTTAACGGCAGCACATGAGAACAACTTGAACAAGTGGACTTATGCCACTTGTATATTTAACGAGTAAATTGTAGTTTTGCTTCTTTTGGTATACATATTTCTACATGTTTAGTCTTAGTTTTAATATTTTGAAACTATTGATCTTCAGCAAATATTTTGATATAATCGATACCCTATTTACCGGATAAAATATCTTTGTTTTTTTTTTTTTTTCTATTTTTTTTTTCTATTATATTCAATTTAAGTAGTAAACGGACAGGACCCACCCATAAACTACCAACCACCACCAATCTCATCCTCTTCCATCTTCTTCGACCGGATCTGCCGTGATCATTGTGAAAAGAAAATTAATGATACAAACTAAGAACTCATTTCCCGAAAATACATTTGTATCTATTTCCCCTTTCCTTTTTCTCGATCTATAAACATATAACTCAAGAAAATAACTCATCTTGTTTTCATAAGTCTCGGCTACTTGATCCAATTAAAATTACATCAGATTTATAGCTTTTACATCATTTTGAAGCCATTCGGACCAATATAGATTACTTATATGGTTCCTATTTACTATCCGAATAAAAAAATAAAAATCATAGATCCTCTCTAATAAATGAATGCTTTTTTTTGTCACTTGTCACATTCTCATTTAATTTGTCAAATGTCATTTTGTGGTTATTTTGAATTTTTTTTTTTTGCACGTGTCATTTTATGAGTTTTTCTATTTTATTAAATTTCACATAATATTTTAATGTAATAATTGCAATAAATGTAGTAATAAATGGATATCAATTTCATTAATGAACTTACCTTTTAATTTCAAAATTCCCAAAATTAAAGCTCATTAGTTTATTTTATTTATTTAAATTATTTGTTTAGATTTAAAAAATAAAAAACATTTCGATTATAATAATTCATTATTTTTCTTATTTTCTTATAAATTCAAAGTTGTCAAATATTTTGACATTTATACTTAACTTTTTTTTTAAAATTAATCCTTTTAATACATGAGTCTCATAACTAGTGGAAATAATAATTAGAAACTTAGAATAAATTATAGGAATAGTTTATCTCATTTACTTAAATTCACTTAAATCCTCTAACATATTCTTATACTGATGTATTTAAATTCACTTAAATTCTCTAACATATTCTTATACTAATGTAATATTTAGAGTAAATTATAAGGATGGTTTATATCATTTACTTAATAACATATTTGGCACGGTTTTAGTTTTTTAAGATGTATTTTTGGAATGTTTTATGTTGCATATTTAAGGAATGGTTTATGGTACAAGAATAGTTAATATATTTTAGTTTTTTATGATGTACTTAGAGTAATTATAAGAATAGTTAATGTAATGTACTTAATAACATATTTGGGAGGTCTACTATTGAGGCGATTCACCTATTCATACGTCTAATATAGAAATATCAAGAAAAATAAGGACCTATATAAGTATGTGTCGATGAACATGTTTTACACCCAAATGAGAGTTTGAGGTAACTGGGGTATATGATCCATAAAGAAGGGGGTGATGGGAATGTCATTACACATAACATAAATGTGTGACGGTTAAAAAGGAATGTAGCAACAAGAGCTTTGTGCAACAAGAATGTGCCACCAAAATTGAAGGGAAATTTTTATAGGGTAGCAATAAGGATCGTTTTGTTGTATAAATATAAATGTTTGCCGATTAAGAATGAACAAATAAGAGAAAAGATAAGCATTATTCTTTCACAACGGTGATGTTACAGGATAATGGTGAGAGATAATATGTATGAAATTTTATAAGGAAGTGGTTGCCTAAAGGTATGACACATCATTTCCTTTTATGATGGAGTGGATAAGATTAGGTGTATTGGAAAATCATTAGAAGAGTTATATGTGCAAAATGAATCTTTTATATGAGCATTTGATCTTACAGTAGCCTTTACATTGCTAAAATCCATAGGTATCATTTTCCTTAAAATAACCACATGATGTGAAACTCCATGTGTGTTTATCTCTGTTAGTAGGGCTGTAAACGAACTGAACGTTCAAAGAACTGTTCGTGAACCGTTCGGCGGGAAGTTCGTTTATGTTTGTTTATTTAATAAATGAACGAACATGAACACAAATTCTCGTTCGTTTAGTTAAACGAACGAACATGAACAATGGTCTCATTCGTTCAATTATGTTCGTGAACGTTTATTTATGTTTTTTGTTTACGTTCGTTTATGTTCGTTCACCTAACTTCCTTTTATGTTCATATATGCTTAATTGTGTTTGATTATATTAATATATAATATTATCATATATCTTCAATTATGTTTTTTTATCTTTGGTCATTTATGCTCGTTTGTTTATGTTTGTTTAGCATGTTCATGAACATAAACGAACGAACACGAACAATGTAATTTGTTAAACGAACGAACATGAACAAGAAAACTTGTTCGTTTATCCGTTCGTGTTCGTTTATTTGTTCGTCTAACTTAAACGAACGAACATGAACAAGCCCCGTTCGTGTTCGTTTGGATCGTTTACAACCCTATTCGTTAGGTTATTGTCGGTGCCATTAAGTTAACTGTTAAGAAGGGCTTGCTTACTATGCTTGACTTTCGTTGATTGTTCATATGATATATAAGTTGAGGTTGCTTATAGGGTTGAGTGTCGTTGACCGCTCATTCTTGTGTTTGAGGTTGCTTGTCAATACTGCTCATGTATAAGGTTTCTCATTATGGCTGCACATGCTTAATACATATGGAACAAGACTGCTCATTGTCGTATCTCATCAAGCAATGCTGCTTATGCTCGGGCCAACGGCTGCTTATCCTTATATCAACAATCATCATAGACTTATCATAGACTTGGTTCGTTGCTTATTTTTGAAGCGCATTGAGGAACGTTGTTCATCATTAGTACATCAACTGCTCATTCTCATATAAACGGAGATCATGTTGTTGAGGAATGGCTACTCATCTTCGAAACTTCACTAATTTTCATACTTAGCCGTTTGTTTTTATTTCTTCCAACTTAAAATACCTCATGATATTTTTTAGAAATGTTTAGACACATTCCATATTATTTCAATGAGAATCATATATTTAGAATATTTTGCATGTCACTCGAAAAAAAAGTGTTTCATTTGGATAGTTAAGTATTCATTTTATTGGTTTTGTGGTGAATTTTGTTGACATGACATGTTTGACACATCATCATATTTTTCCCCGTTTCACGATCCATAACTAGACATGTCAATGGGGCGGGTTTGGAGCGAATCACACTTGATCCAAGCCCTTTAAAAAATTTAAAAACATGACCCGCCCCGCTCCAATAACCCTCAGGGTTTTGAATAATCAAATTCATACCCATATCCACCGAATCAACAAATACCCGACCCTTTTACAATATTAAAATTTCACAATTTCTATGTGTGCAACCAAGTAATGTTTATCAAAAAAGATACAATGTCTACATAAACAAATATACATTACTTAATACTCAAAGTCCAATACAATAAGAATTGCATTTTACTTAGACATAGAGTTACATACTTTTCTATTATATATATATATATATATATATATATATATATATATATATATATATATATATATATAATTAAATGGGACGGATTATAAGTGGAGTGAATCGACAATGATCCATACTCAACTCATCTAATAAAAGGGTAAATGGGTATGAGTCGTAAACGGGTAAACGAATCGAAAATTAAAATTCAAACCCGTAAAATTCTTATGGGTTTGGATGGGAATCAGGGTCAAAACTCACTCCATTGACAGGTCTATCCATGACCTGATTTCATGCTATTCCTAAATCAACTTGTTTTTATAAACTTTTATATCATGTGTACACTTATCCCGAATTTATATAGATTTCCTTTAAAGATCAAAATAAAACAAAACAACCCTATTGGCCATTGGTGGTCGTTAATATTTGGTTAAGACATAAGATTGCATTAAACTATTTTCCTTGGCTATAAAAACATCAACATCATCGTGATCCTTCACAAATTTTTACGTTCCCTAAATAATAAACAATCCCGACATAAGTAATATTTATTCTCCAATCTAGTAATAATCCTCCTCAATTTTTATTAATACTCTTCCCTTCAAGTTATGATAAGTTAAGGAACTAAACTTTTAAGAATGTTACAAAAATAACTCAAGCTAATATCAGTATAGCATGAAGTTGAAATTCTTATGCAACTGTGTATAATAATGACAAAGAGTTTTCATAGGTGTTGCAATTTTGATGGAAAAGAATCAAGTGAACAACGAAAGTGAAACGTCACGATTATCCTTAACAAAGATTATGTGAAATTTGCTCCGAACGACCGCTAAAATAGAGTTTGGTTTTCCTAGTTTTTGACTTGTAAAGAAAGACAATCAAATCATCAAATGTATCCAATTATAAGGTTTCTTTATCCTTCTAATTCCCTGTTCTAATAATAAAAGAGTCAATTTCTTGACATGTGGCATCTTTTTCTTCATATGTGACATCTTTTAGCTCCTTCCAAGTTTTTCCGATCTAGAAACTCTCAAAGTGAACTACCAAATATTCCATTGGTCTTTTAAAATCTATTGAATTTCCATATTAAAGATTATATCAAATCCTAAAAAATCAGCATAATTTTAGGGATTTCAAAAATAAGAAAGAAGTTAGAATTTTTATTACTTAGTAACTTTTGTGATGTTTACTTACAATGAAAATAAGTCAACAATTGGACATTAATAAGTAAACAACTAAGACAACATTTGGGAATTGAAAAAAATATACATTATATAAAATTTCAACAAGATTAAATTGTTTTATTTACAACATAATATGGCATCAAATGGATTTTAAACTCCATATTTGTAGGAATCCACCGACTAAATAATATACTAACGCCTTGTTCCCGAGTTTTTTATAAATTCATTAAAGGAAAGGGAAGGAAAATATTGACAGAAGGAAAGGGAGGGGAAGGAAAATAAAGTTATTTCGTGTTCCCGAGTTCGAAGGAAATGAAAGGAAAATTTTAAGTTTATGTGTTCCCGAGTTAGGAGGGAAAAGAAAAGAAAATTAAAAGATTACAATTATACCCCTATTTTAGACATCATGTTTAGAACATATAAACAATATGAATCAACTACAGTGGGAATCAAAATCAATCAAAAACATTTAATTAATCAATCAACTAATGAAGTAAAGTCAAGTCAACAAAAAAACTATAAAATCAAAATTCCAACTCTTACAAATGGAGGCCAAATGCAAACTGTCATAAAAAGCAAAAAAACCATAAAACTTCAAGATATATCTCACTTTTTAGCTCCATTCATCATCTTTAAATTGAGCAGCAACCACAAATCAAAAGTAGCAGCCAACCGATGTTAGAGGTAAGGGTAAAAAAGTCCAAAAAGTTGTAACAATGGTTGATAATAGAAAACAAAAGAAAATTATAAAACTTACAATTATATGGCTTTCAAAAGTTAGTGATATCCATTAAAATAACCTTATCTTTTTTGATCAATTATATCTTATATTATTAGTTACAAAATAATTTTATTCCAATCCGTGATGATATACCTATCTAAAAAGAATATTGTTTTTCATGAGAATGATAATGTGTACAGTACACATGAAAACTATTACTGAGTTGGACAAAGCACCATCCAAAGCTTGTTTGAGTGAACATTTCATGCATATATGTTTTTTATAACTTTAGCTTTAACTAACATAATTCATATAAAACAAATGGATTGGATCAAAAAAAAAAGTTGAAATATTGAATCTATATATGAAGATCAATAGCAAAGTCCTGTTTATGGATGACATTAGGCCAAAATAATTACCAATTTGTTAACCAGAGTAAATAGATATTATTTTTTAATGATTTTAAACTTTTATACTCTACAGTGAATTAATTGGTTAATTTCAAGAACTGGGGACTGTGTAGGAACTCTCTCTAAACATATTATGGTGTTTACACATAAACAAAGGATGGGTATTAAACAGAACATTAATGCAAAAGACTATAAATCAATTAATGCAAAAAAAACGTCCAAACACAAACATTCACATGTATTAAACAGAACATTAACTGATGAAAACTATAGATTATTATACAGCCAATTTCGTTGTACAGAAATTTAAATCAATCTTGTACATTGAAGCATAATACCGAATCCAACTTATTTGTATTAAAATAGCATTAATTGATCAGCACGTTTGCCCAATAGGAACGTCATGATCATGCAGGTAGAAGATGAAGAAGAAAAAGAGTGTACAGGGAGGATGAAACGTACCTGATCAGAGTATGGCACGAACTTGAGCAAGAGGAGGGAACTTGAGCAAGACTATTGTGTATGGGACGTGCGGCTACGTGATATTTTATAAATAGGGTTGAGGGTATAATGGTCCATAAGAAGATAAGGCAGGATGCGCTTCCAATTTTCTTCCCGTTTCCGCCCAATTTGGAAGGAAAATCAATCTCCAAAATCCGTTCCTTTCCTTCACTTTCCTTCGATCAATTAGACTCGGGAACACGGGTTTCCTTCAATTTCCCTCACCTTCCCTCGATTTCTCTCCGTTTCTCTCCTTAAGTGGAACTCGGGAACAAGGTGTAAATGAAAATTTTATTCTTCAAAGTATCCAAATTTATGCAGTTTTATAGTATATAAAATTATGTAATATTTAAAAATACAAAAAGATTTTATTTTAAATAAATTTTATAGTATACAAAATTATGTAATTCTTAAATATATAACTTAATATATTTTAATTGACAAGGCTTGCATTGATATTTATTTAAAAAATAACGAATTTAATAAAACAATAAGTACAACAAATAAACACATGTATTTTACCTTTATCTTCCTACGTCCTCCTTTTTATCCACATCTTTATCCTCTTATTTAAGCCCTTTATACCTCCTATTTAAGCCCTTTATACCAACGACCATTACCGTTGAAAATAAATGTATTTTTAATGAGTACTTACCATCTTTTATTACGAAACTCATATCTCCCTTCATCCCCATTTTTTATCCACATATTTTTCCTCCTATTTAAGGCCTCTGTACCAACTACCAACGACCACCACCATTATTTTTTTTCTTAACGAGTACTTACCATCTTTTATTATGAAACTCGTATTAACAAATTTGACTTGAATCAATTATATATCAGCTTACTCAATATTGATATACATATCTCATCGGCCTTTTAGAGATGGTTCGGTTATTTATCGACGGTTCAACATTTATCATATAGTTCAGCAATTTCACGACGGTTCGACCTTTTCTACGATGGTTCGACCTTTTTCCTATGGTTCAGCTATTTCACGATGATTTGGTCTTTTTACTATGGTTCGACCATTTCATGATGGTTCCGCCTTTTATCTATGGTTCGACCATTGCGCGATGGTTTGGCCATTTTTGGTTTGCTCCTTCCCAAGACAAAAGATACTCCCATCACCTCAAGTACAACTCCTATATTTACCTTTCCAATGCACAACTATAAACTTACTCTCCAAGGTAGAAAGATATTTCAGACACTATATATACCTCTCAAGACACTTCCAAAGGTAAACTCTAAAATCTCTCTAGACACACATCATACATACAATTGGAATCCTTCTACTCGAAGGACCCGACCCACATTTCGTATCGATACTAACTTGATTGTCGGAGGCCGCTTCCGGGACGCAAGTCCTGGGGCGACTCTAACGATTCTCGTTTATGAGTGTGACAAGAATCACATTAGGGTTCGCTAGCGGCATCGAAACACATATCCGACATTCGGACTCGATTGACTCCATGGTGATTTTCTGGATGACATCACTCAACAAATTGATCCATATAACATTATATATGCTTTAACTAAAAAGGATAATGTATTTTCATCAAAAAGATTAATATTATATTGAATCTTCTAACAAATACCATCCATTCAACACTCACACATTCCATTTCTTAGATCTTGCCTTTGATTTCTTTTAAGTTAGATGGTTGACATTTTGTCATATTACATGTTTCCAGAAGAAGACTAATCAATGAAAAGTAATTGTTCATCAATCTCCCTTCTAAAGAAAACTAATCACTGCAATCAAATTAATCGTCATGTGGATTTCTAAAGCGACGTGAACTACCACAAGCGCATGAACTACCACTTAGGCAGTGTGCACGTGTCCTATCACTATTTGATTATTAAAACAATGTGAATTCTTTAAAACATGTTCACTATTCATTTATCAAATATGAATTTATTTTTATTTTTATTTTATTATTATTATTATTATTATTATTATTATACATTTTGGCTGTAGAATATGAAGTTTTATGAAAAATAAAAAACTATTCTCTTTCTGCAACTACTTCAAAAGATACTACTAAGCAATTTGTTAAAGTTTCAATTTTGTTTTATTTTTGTCAACCCTATATTATACATGTTATTACATAGTTATGTATAAACTTGTATCCAACTTTTATGGGTAATAGTTGATTTTAAGTAGCCTAGATAGTTTTAAGGTTTTTACGCTAAAATTTGTTGTCTGATTTAGTTGATATTCTGGGGTGATCATGTTACGGACCGCTTAAATTTCCATCTGCAATATTTTACTTGGGGTGATGATCTGTACACTACACTTTTTAGTCATACACAACAATTTATGTTTTATGGAATTTTATAGTACAATAATTTAATACATAAATTGTTATGTATGACTAAAAATTATTGTGTACAAATCTCTATCCTTTTATTTGTTTTTGTATTCTTTTGCATTTGTTAGTTTGTCGTTGTGACGTTTGATTTAAAAAGAATAAAAGATGTCTAAATTTACTATAATTTTGTTAAGAAAAAAAAGGAAAATTGAGTAATCTAACCAATTTTTTTGGGATTTTTTTTAAATATAACCATGGTTCTAAAAGCGCGCCATGGCGCGCCTCAATGCGTGCCATGACGCGAGGCGTGACCTAGCCGTTACGAAAATGTCCAAGACGGGTTTGTTAAGCGTGACGCCCAAATAACGTGTCAATGCGCGCCTTAACGCATTATGGCACGAGTTTTTTTTTGTGATCAGCGCTAAAATAATTGAGTTTTTGTTAAGTTTTTTATACTAAATATTAATATAACACTTCTAAAAACTTGATATATTTGATAAAATTCAATAATTATATGATTTATCTTTTTTAATTTATATAAAATAGTCACATCTTAAAAAACGTCATGGCTCGCCAAGGCTTGTCATGACTTATCTTTGACCTTGCCGCCAAGCACACGGCTCACGTTATTTAGAACCTGGAATATAACAAAGTTTTTTTTTTTTTTAAACTAACCTTTTGATCCGGAATGGGTCATTCCGAACTCGAAAACCGGCTCAAGCTCAATACTATAGCCCAATGGTATATATATATATATATATATATATATATATATATATATATATATATATATATATATATATATATGGGTCTCACACACAAAAAATCCGAAATACACGTTTTTGAATTAGTAGATCCGAAGCACGATCTACCTGCATTTCAGACCAAATTTTGAGCACGGATGCGTCAAACCAAGTAAGTTCTACACTTTAAGTTACTTTGCATTTGAGTTTCTGAAACAATTTACGTATTCCGGAATGGTCTGGAATACAAGAAACAGCTCCATAATATCCAAATTATCCTTTTTATTATTATTATTTTTTTTAATCTTTTCCTCGTTGTACATGTATGATTGTTATGTAAGTACTTTGTAATGTGTTTCCGATCGATTGTTTTAGTCCGGAATTAGGTATTATAGGGGTTTCAGAATGGTAATGTAGGTCCGAAACACGATGAACATGGTCTGGAACCCGATGATCTATTCCAGAATGATGATCTGGAATAACTATAATATATATATTTTTTTTCTAAGTATTGTTTAATAACTCATGTTAGTCCAAAGACGAGTTAGTGTGGATGTTGTTAAAAAAGTGGGTTTTACGGACGAATAAGTTGTATTCCATTTACAATAACTTTCAGAATTGCGTCCGATAAAGGTAAAATCGAAAAACAATAATTTTATAATTATAATTTATTTTTACGGTAATATATTAAAATGTTGTTGAAATTTTGTTTTTACAGATAAAGAATAAAGATGTTGAGTTTCAAAATAAGATAAAAAAATAAACTAACAAAGGCACCCACAAAATTAAGAAAAAACCAGAAAAGGTGTTAAAACTTTAAATTGAAAGCAGATAGGACTCCGGAAGATGACACTGAAGCAAGTGCAGACAAACATGTTATGATAGATTAGTTGCAATTATGTTTTTTTTAATATGTTTCGGGAAGTGTTTTTTATTATTATTAAATACTTTTATGCACATTGGTTTTTAAATAGAATATTAATATAACTTAGGTATATTCTTTTTAAGTCTCCAACATCAAGTGATTCAAACGATGATGATGAGTTGCCTATAGAGTATGTTATACCACATCTTGAAGACAAACAACATTGTCTTGTTGATATAACTACATTAAAAATTAAAAATGATTCGTGATTATCAACGTGCGAAACAACGAATGGTAATATTGGAAATCCCATTACCGCACGCTTGTTTGTTAGTATTATAAAGGTACTTGTAAATTATGTTTTTCTATCTTTGTAACATGTAACAAATATTAGGGAAATAATAATATTTTTCAATACACGCTGCAAATCAATTACAAACTTAATTAATTGCAATTACATTGGCAGTAAAACTGCAATCAAAGGTCTGGTATTTCCCATTATGATGGAGGGGGAAGAGGGTGCACAATTTGTGTCTGGTAGGTAGTCTGAAACACATCAGCCTGGTTTTATATCCGAACCATATCAGGTAATTCATGGATGTTCGAATGACGTGATGCCGCAATAGCATGATTGCACGCTATACCCAGACTGCGTCATTTCCCACATGAGCATGTATGACGGTTCAGATCAACAACACAAGTTTTTTTAAAGAATAAATTACTGAAATCGTCCCTATGGTTTGGTTAAAACTACTAGTTTGGTCCCTAAGTTTTTTTTTGCACTCGGACCGTCCCTACCTTTTAATTTCGTTACTATCTAAGTCCCTGCTGGATAGAAAATGACTATAATGCCCTTTGTATTTATTTTCATCTTTTTAATTATTTGTATTATTATAAAAATATTAATGGGTCCCACATCTACCCTATTATCTCCCTCTCAAATTAATTGACAGCTACCTCCCAACCATCTAAGCACCGGTTATCTTTGTCGACGGCCATCCATAGGATCTGGTTCTCTTCTCCGGCCATCCAACACCGTCACCACCTCCAGCTAGCTAGCCACCATCGATCACCATCAAATCAGATGAAAGGAAACCAAAGTCACCTCCCAACCATCTAAGCACAAATTATCTTTGTCGGTGGCCATCCATAGGATCTGGTTCTCTTCTCCGGCCATCCAACACCGTCACCACCTCCAGCCAGCCAGCCACCATCGATCGCCATCAAATCAGATGAAACGAAACCAAAGTTGAAAACAAACCAAATCAAATCAAAATAGAAAAACAAACCTGTGTACTAATCTAAATCAAACCCCTCCAAAAAATGTTTCAGATTTCACAGTGAACTGCAAAGCAAACCAAACCAAAATTAAAAAAACCCTCCAGGTTCTAGAAATCAAAAACAAAACCCCTTCTTAATACCCCTTTTCTCTTTCCCTACTGGTCTCATCATAACCCATTTTCATTCACGTCAACCACCACCACAAAATCAAATAAAAACTCATATTCAAAATCTTGAGAAACCTCAAAATCAAACCCAGATTCGTAATCCACATGTGAATCCCCCTCTAAAACTGAATCCAAATATCGTGTTACTAAAGCAGATGAAAACGAAAAGTCTACCATATGAATCTGATAATGAATGCGGGTCAACGATGAGCATATCAAATGAAGCAAATATCCAGTAGAATGATTTCGTGAGGCGATATTATGAATGAGTGTTCCAGCTCTACATTGGTGATGACCTGTAACGCCCCGATTCTCAGGTATTGTTTAAATAAGATCTACCGAGTTAAGCTCTACTCGACGAGTTAGTTGACCTACTCGTCGAGTAGCAGCGGGGTGGGATCGCGTGTTAAGTGACCTACTCGACGAGTCCATGTTGGGACTCGACGAGTAGGAGCTAGCAAATGAAACCCTAAATCCCGGGGTTTGCACCTCTATTTAAAGGAGCCTCAGCCTCCTTTGGCCTCTTTGCAGTCTTTGAGAGCTCCTTAAAACCCTAATACGCGTGTGTGTGCCCATTGTGTGTTTTAAGCTTGAAAAGAGGATCTTTGGAGGGAGAAGGCTTGGAGGAGAAGGAGATTGGAGCAAGTAGAGTGTGCGAGTCAATTCCTATCTCAGTTATCATCTTCTGGAGGTAACAATATCGCCTTTTTCCTTGTGAATCTCTTCTATTGGTTGAGTTTTAAGGTTTTTGGTGAGATATTAAGTTGGAAAGATGAGCTTTGGGCTAGATCTGAGGTTGTAACTTCAGATCTGGACCCTCCTTGGATTCTAGAAGCATAAAGTTTCAGTTTTGGTCACGATTAAGGTCCCTCTTGAGCATGAAGTTCCATTAAGAACTTAAAATAGGCATTTAGAGCCTTTAAAGCCATGCATGCACGTAAAGTTTGCAACTTTATGTGATAAGCATGCCCTAGAAGCTTGGATCTGTGATTTGGAGCCGCTGCATGGCTCAGAACAAGTCTGTATGGAAAGAGGACTGAATGGACTCGGCGAGTCGCAAGGTTGACTCGGCGAGTCGCAAGGTTGACTCGGCGAGTCACATGAAGATGGCCGTGAACTCGACGAGTTGGATGAACAACTCGGCGAGTCCGATGAAGATTACCATAAGACTCGACGAGTTGAAGAACAACTCGGCGAGTCGGATGAGTTTTCCCTAGAATATGTATGCGTGTGTATCCGTCGAGTTGCAAGGAGGGAACTCGACGGGTGGCCTTAAAGTTTGATCGAGAATCGAAGGAACTCGGCGAGTCACCCCGATGACTCGACGAGTTGGATTGTACTTCAAGGAACTCAGCGAGTAGCCGAGGGTACTCGGCGAGTAGCCGAGGGTACTCGGCGAGTTGGGGTCAACATGGACTGTTGACCTTGACTGAGGACTTTGACTTTGACCAGGGGTTGACTGGTGGGTTATGGGGTACCTTATAAGGTTAAGGACTTATGTGTATATTGTACTATGATCATAGGTGGTGGAGCCTGTGTCAAGTGATCCGAGAGTTGGAGTGTATCTTCCGAGTCGACATCTGCAAGGTGAGTCATCCTCACTTTATCGATAGGGTCTACGGCACCAAGGTCGGCCCTTTAGTTGTTATTGTTGTGGTATGTTGCATGTGGTTATGATCTGCTAGATCGGGGTCAGGGTAGACAGTATGTTATGCTATTATGATCCGTAAGGATTGGTATGTTAGTGATGATGGGTTTTGAGCATTCTAACACTCCTATGGTGTACATGCAACCCTAGAAACCTTAGATCTATGTTTGACTAAGATACATACAAATAATTATTTTTCCAAGGTTCTTATCCTAACTAGCATGGCATGGGGTACTTGAATCAAATAAAACTAGTAGAATTACTTACCTTGTAGTAGTAGTTGATTGCTTGGAGTTTGAGAGCCTAGCACCAATAATGTGGATGCCTCAAATGGAAGTCACAAATCACCACAAACTTGGAAACTTGAGAGAATAGTCACAAACTTCTTGAAATCGGCCCTCTTAGTTTACACACATCAACTAGTAGAATTTCAAGAACCAAAGCCTCCTTTATATAGTGTGGTGGATTAGGGTTACATCCATGTAAACCCTAATACCCATGTCTTTTCATTTCCATGAGATCCATGGGTTAAAGCTCCATGGAGTATCCATGGACTTTCCATACAAGCCTAGCCCATTCCAAATAAGCATTAGCCCACACTATATAAATACAAGAGCCCATATTTAATTAGTCATACTTTTGATCTCTAAATTAATTCTAAATTAATTATAGATCAACACTAATTAAATAATATGATTTTATATTAATATATTAGAACTTATAATATATTAATAAATCATAACTTATACTATTCTCAAAAGATTATCCGTAAATTGTTCGGGTGAAGTGCAACCCAAATGGACCATGCCGGGTCGGGTCAAGTACATATCAAATATAGTTATGGACTTAGACACTATCTCCAACAGTCTCCCACTTGGATAAGTCTAATAACTATAGTTGCAAGTATGACTTCAAGAACCGATCAGCAATCGTAGCTCTTAAAACTCTGTTGAACTATGAAGCGCCATTTAAATAAGTAATCATATAATCCTCTGTTCTAGATATCAGCCGGACAAATACATCGAACATGGTCTTGCTTATTGTCCAACATTTGTTTCCTGATTTCCGATTTGTTTGACATAGAACTTAACTGAACACATCAATTTAGTTCTGACCTGGCCCGGTACATAGGTCAAAACAAAATCATCGAGGGGCCCAGATATCGCTTCTAATTCTAGAAGGAACAGATAAACTTCGACTCATATGTTTGCTCTACTACTTGTTGAATTACACACAAAAGCACGGTTTATAACATCGAGTTACCAATGTGTTTTCGTGCAATCAATGCATAACCAACTCATAGGCAACAAATCATATCTCTAGGTTTGAAGACTTATATGATATTACCGTCTCACGATCACTCGAGATAAATTCCATGAAGTGATACAAGTGAGCGTGGGTCGAATCCAATACTCAGAACTTATGAGCACTCATGAGTGCTGTAGCCACGCTTTGTCTAACATCTTAGACCTCTACAAGCCAACCCATGACAGTCTTGATTCATATCTACTTCCAACATATGACCGACTGTTGAGAGTTTGAATAATATGATATAAACCATAACATAATTATTCTGGAAGTCAAAACATGCAAAAAGAAATAATAGTAAACGATTGACAAGAGATAGCAACACTTTACTCATAAATAACAGCTTTTACTTATCATCAAATGTCAATTACATTTTACAAATTTCAAGATTATCTAACTACTAAAACTAATATCATCCTTCAGCCCTATGCTCCGAGCATGCTGGAGATGCTTAGCCCGAGTCAGTCCCTTCGTGAGGGGATCTGCTGGGTTCTCATCCGATGATACCCTCTTTGCCACGAGGATTCCTTCTTCTATTCGATGTCTGATGAAGTGATATTTTCTGTCAATGTGTCTGGATCTCCCATGATCTCTTGGTTCCTTGGCTAAGGCAACCACACTATTGTTGTCACAGAAAATCTCCATTGGCTCCTTTATAGCTGGTACAACTCCAAGGTCTCCGATGAAGTTCTTTAGCCATATAGCCTCCTTTGCTGCCTCGCTTGCTGCTATATACTCTGATTCACAAGTGGAATCAACCACTGTCTCCTGCTTGGAACTTTTCCAAGTAATTGCCCCTCCGTTTAGAGTAAAGACCCAGCCCGACTGAGAGCGGAAATTATCCCTGTCAGTCTGAAAGCTAGCATCATTGTACCCTACAACTCTCAAGTCCTCACGGCCACCGAGGGTAAGGACCCAGTCCTTAGTCCTCCGTAGGTACTTGAGGATATTCTTTACCGCAGTCTAGTGTGCCTTGCCAGGGTTCCCCTGATACCTGCTAACCATGCTCAAAGCAAAGGCTACATCAGGTCGAGTACACGTCATAGCATACATGATTGATCCTACAGCTGAAGCATAAGGTATTCGACTCATTTCTGCTATCTCAGCCTCAGTACTAGGGCTTTGTGTCTTACTCAATCTGGCGTTACTCTGGATGGGTAACTCTCCTTTCTTGGAGTTATGCATGTTGAACCTTTTCAACACTTTGTCCACATAGGTGCTTTGACTAAGTCCAATTAGTCTTTTACTCCTGTTTCTCAAAATCCTTATCCCTAGGATATAGGCAGCTTCTCCAAGGTCCTTCATAGCGAAACACTTCCCAAGCCAGGACTTTACTTCCTGCAGGGTTGGGATGTCATTTCCTATGAGTATTATGTCATCCACATACAGTACCAAAAAGCTGACTATACTCCCACTAGCCTTGATATAGACACAAGATTCATCTTCACTCCTTGAAAAGCCAAATTCTTTGACTTTCTCATCAAAGCAAAGATTCCATCTGCGAGGTGCCTTTTTTAATCCATAAATGGATTTCTCGAGCTTACACACTCTACTGGGGTACTCTATACTGACAAAACCCTCTGGCTGAACCATGTAAACATCTTCAGCCAAGTTTCCATTAAGGAAAGCGGTTTTGACATCCATTTTCCATATTTCATAATCATGAAATGCAGCAATGGCTAACAGAACCCTAATAGACTTAATCTTGGCCACTGGTGAAAAGGTCTCATCATAATCAACTCCCGGAGTTTGAGAATAACCCTTTGCAACCAGTCGTGCCTTATAAGTGTGTACATTACCATCCATGTCAGTCTTCTTCTTGAAGATCCATTTGCACCCAACTATCTTACGATCAGGTACATTGTCAACCAAGTTCCAAACTTGATTTTCATACATGGACTGTATCTCGCTATCCATAGCCTCTTTCCATTTAGCAGCCTCAGGGCCTGCCATGGCTTCCGTGTAGCTATTAGGCTCATCCAGATTTACCAGTGTGTTATCACTGATAAGTGTCTCACCTTCTGTAGTAATATGAAAACCATAATAATGATCAGGTGCATTCCTAACTCTGGTGGAACGCCTCAGAGGTATAGATTCTTCAGTCGGCTCAACAGGAGTTTCCTCCTCAGGTTGAGGGCTAGGGTTTGAGGTTCCTTCACTACTTGACTCTTGAATTTCCTCAAGGTCAATTTGCCTCCCACTGTCTCCTTGGCTCATGAATTCTCTCTCTCGAAAGAATCCTCTTCTTGCTACAAACACAACATTATCACTGGGTCTGTAGAAGATGTAACCAAAGGATTTATGTGGGTAGCCGATGAAAATACACCTTTCGCTTCGGGGTTCGAGCTTATCGTGAGTCTCGCGTCTCACGAAAGCCTCGCAACCCCAAATATTGATGTGGTCTAGATTGGGAACTTTTCCAGTCCACACCTCATGAGGTGTTTTGGCAACCTTCTTTGTAGGGACTAGATTAAGGATATGGGCGACAGTCTCTAAGGCATACCCCCAAAATGAGATTGGTAGCGAAGCTCGACTCATCATGGAACGAACCATGTCCAACAAGGTCCGATTGCGCCTCTCAACTACACCATTCAACTGTGGTGTCCTAGGAGGTGTTAATTGTGAGACAATCCCACATTCCTTAAGATAGTCAAGGAACTCAGTACTAAGATACTCACCACCACGATCGGATCGAAGCATCTTAATGTTCCTGCCCAACTGATTCTCCATTTCTTGCTTAAACTCTTTGAATTTCTCAAAGGTTTCTGACTTATGCTTGATTAGGTAGACATATCCATATCTACTAAAATCATCAGTAAAAGTCACATAGAACCGATTAGCATCTCTTGTGGCAGTTCTGAAGGGTCCACACACATCCGTGTGTACGAGGTCCAACAAACCTTCACCCCTAGCACAAGTGCCAGTAAAAGGTGACTTTGTCATTTTACCAAGCAAACAAGATTCACAACTATCATCTGACTTTAGGTCAAATGACTCCAAGACTCCATCCTTTTGGAGTTGGCCTATGCGTTTCTTGCTTACATGTCCAAGACGACAATGCCATATGGATGCTTTATCTAAGCTAGTGGAAGAGTTAATACACAATACATTATTTCCTAGATTATCTACAACAGATACAGTTTCATACACGCCATCACAAGGTAATGCTTTAAAATAAAGAACATTATTAAAGAAAGCATCAATACTACCATTATTATTATCAAAATAAAAGGTAAAACCTTGTTTATACAATGCATGAAAGGAAATAACATTTCTTGCCATTTCTGGAGAATAATAACATTTATTCAAATCTAATGTAAACCCACTATTTAGCACTAAGGAATAAACTCCTATCTTGGTGACATGTGAAGCTTTCCTGTTTCCCATGATCAAGTTTATCTTTCCCTGCTCCACATTCTCACTTCTTTTTAGTCCCTGCAAATCACAACATATGTGAATACCACAACCTGTATCAAGGACCCAAGACTTAGAATGAGGTGAGTTATTAGACAATATAGTGTATATACCTGCATGGTTGGGTTTTACTTTCCCATCCTTCAAATCTTGCTGGTACTTTGGGCAGTTTCGCTTCCAGTGCGACTTTTCATGGCAATAGAAGCATTCAGCCTCATTAGGGTTAGCAGAAGGAGTGACAAAACCTTTCTTGGTTTTGCTTGAAGAGGAGCCTTCAAGGGTCTTACCCTTGGTACCCTTAGAAGAGTTCTTTCTCTTCTTCCCTTTGCCATGCCCGATTGCCAAGACATTGGCCGCAGTTGGAGTAGGAGTAGGAGTAGTAACAACCGACTTACCCTTTACACCACTTTCGGCGGTCTTCAAGAGTCCTTGAAGTTTGCTGAGGGTGACTTCTTCCTTGTTCATGTGATATGTCATGTGGAATTGATCATAACACGATGGCAAGGAGTGCAAAATGATGTCTATTGCTAACTCCTCAGGGAAGTTCACATTCAGCTTTAGTAAACGGTCCACATACCTTTGCATTTTCTGCATGTGGCCCGTGATGGGTTCACCATCCTTCATTCGGGTTGTTATCATGGAGGAGATTATTTCATATCGCTCTTGACGAGCACTTTGATGGTAGCGGTCCATCAAGTCCTGGTGCATCTCAAAAGGATAATAGTCCTCATAGGACTTTTGGAGCTCGGATTTCATGGTGGCCATCATGATGCATGCCACTTTTGTAGCATCTCTTTCATGTACCTCATATTCAGCAAGCTCTTCAGGAGTAGCAGTTGGCTCGGGTACCTTCAACTCCTTGTCGAGAAGATATCCTTTGTTCTCATACCGAGTGACCATCCTGATGTTTCTGATCCAATCTGTAAAGTTGGACCCATCAAAGATGACTCTCCCACAAAGATTCATGAGAGAGAAGGAGCTAGTAGGGTTTGAGCCAGAAGCATTGTTATTGGAAGACATCTGAAAAGAAGAGGGAATGGATTAGATTAGATATAGAGATAGTCCTTAACAAAACACCCAAATGTAATATTAAGGCTAGGACCCAACACAATATTTTATAACTTAGAAGAGGGATGCCGTACTCTAAGCTATAAGATATTTGAAGGTAGGTGAATGACGATTCACCAATTTCCACCATGAAAAACGAAATATTTAATTAGGTTTTAATTGGTTTAGAAACTCCTAGACTCTTTGAGATTCATTGAACTTTCTTCAATGGCATGTTTCAATCTCGAGTGTGCCCTTCAAGTTTTGTGACTGGGATGCCGAGGATCACAAAACAAGGTGTGAAGTATCCATGCAAATTACTTGGTACCCTTAATGAATTACCCCTCAATCGATGTGTCGGTTAACCACACACGCTCCATCGATACTATGATAAACATTAATTCACCCTTTACCTACCTTGTTAAGTTCAAGTTAGTGTGCCGGTTAACCACACACGCTCCACTAACGACTTAAACAAAGTGTAAAGTGTAATTTCATGGATTAGCACCTTATTCACATTTTCCTAAAATAACTAAGATTGAGAATTCAATAAAGTTTAGTTACTTTAGTATTATCATTATACTTTTAATGAGAATTTATAAGTCCTTGTCCTACCCGTTCGGCTAACGACCCTCCACCGATCAAGGAAGCGGTGGGTGAGAGTGGACACCCATTAAGTTGCCATTTTATAGACAACAACCTTATACCCCCCTTATAGACCGGCTTCGTGAATGAGGCGTACTAGCGGTAAGACGACTTGATCTTATACATATATAAATATTATTAAACTTATAATATTATAAAGTATAAGGGTTGAATTTTAACTTTTAAAATTCTAGGGGTTGGAACTAAAATTTTTAATATGACTTTACATGTTCCAAAACTTGAGGGCAAGTTTTGTAAACTTTCAAAACTTTTCATTTCTCATAACTTATGAGTTAATGGTTATTAAAAATGAAGACTCTTCATTTTTGTAACCTATGTGTTCTTTTAATGGTTATTTATAAATGTGACTTTTGGTTATCCATAACTTAAGAACTAGTTATGGACTCCATTAAAACACATAAAGATCAAGAATTAATCTAATCAATTATTAGCACATAATTTCTATGATCTTCTAAACTCATATGTTTATGAATGTTCATATCAAAAATTTCAAGAATCGTAAGTACATATACAAAACTTGAAATTTTGATACGAGCTTTTGAACAAAACTTCGATTTTCAAGTTTTTTTTTTTTTTTTTTTTTTTTTTTTTTTTTTTTGCATCAAGTATCAAATAAACAAACCAGACTCTGATACCACTGATGGGTTTTGAGCATTCTAACACTCCTATGGTGTACATGCAACCCTAGAAACCTTGGATCTATGTTTGACTAAGATACATGCAAATAATTATTTTTCCAAGGTTCTTATCCTAACTAGCATGACATGGGGTACTTGAATCAAATAAAACTAGTAGAATTACTTACCTTGTAGTAGTAGTTGATTGCTTGGAGTTTGAGAGCCTAGCACCAATAATGTGGATGCCTCAAATGGAAGTCACAAATCACCACAAACTTGGACTTGAGAGAATAGTCACAAACTTCTTGAAATCGGCCCTCTTAGTTTACACACATCAACTAGTAGAATTTCAAGAACCAAAGCCTACTTTATATAGTGAGGTGGATTAGGGTTACATCCATGTAAACCCTAATACCCATGTCTTTTCATTTCCATGAGATCCATGGGTTAAAGCTCCATGGAGTATCCATGGACTTTCCATGCAAGCCTAGCCCATTCCAAATAAGCATTAGCCCACACTATATAAATACAAGAGCCCATATTTAATTAGTCATACTTTTGATCTCTAAATTAATTCTAAATTAATTATAGATCAACACTAATTAAATAATATGATTTTATATTAATATATTAGAACTTATAATATATTAATAAATCATAACTTATACTATTCTCAAAAGATTATCTGTAAATTGTTCGGGTGAAGTGCAACCTAAATGGACCATGCCGGGTCGGGTCAAGTACATACCAAATATAGTTATGGACTTAGACACTATCTCCAACAAGTGACCTGTTGGGTCGGTACTCTATTTACGAGAGAATTCTATGATTGATGATCAGTGTGATAGATATGTTTGATGCTTGTATATGCCAGTATATAATAGTTATGCACACTTGGTTATTTGCTTGTTGGTTGGGTTGAGGCGGTTCTGCTTTGTGCTGTAGGCCATCATACCCTATGAGCGGTCCGGGGAGACTGCAGGCCCACGTGGCGGACCAGTCATGCCGAAGGCTCGAGATAGATTCAGATAGACTGTAGGCCCAGTAGGGCGGTCCAGTCAGGCCGATGGCCCAGTATGCATGTTGATTGATTGATTGTTACTGATATGGCATTGTCAGTGTGGTATTGGTATTTTGGGGGTAGCTTACTAAGCCCTCGGGCTTACAGTTTTCAGTTTGTTGTTTCAGGTACTTCAGGAGATCATGGCAAGGCGAAGGCGTGACCGTACCGCTCCTCATCCTTATGTTATGATTTTGGGACACTCTGATGGATATTGATTTGAAAACATTTTGTAAACGATGCTATTTGATTTTTATTTATGATCGAAAAAGTTTAAATTTGGCGTAAAATTTATGGATGTTACAAGTTGGTATCAGAGCTTTGGTTTGAGTGAATTGGAGGAACACTCGTGTGAATCCAGTCTCAAATCAAGGAGATTTTCGGAAAGTAAGTTTTAAAAATGGTTTTCAAAATAAAGGATGGAGGATGCAGAGGGTACGATCAGCCGGAGCCTATAAGTAAACCCCAAAATACCATACCGATATTTGATATTCTGATATGTTAGAACAGCATGCTAGTTCTAGGCTAGGGATCTTCAGGAATCGCATGATAGATTTGCCTGATTATATGATACCTATTAGCCTAGGGTTTCTTGTATATGGAATTGACATCATAACTGTAGATGTTTAGTATATGCATCACGGCTGTGTATAGTCAAGATCTTATAGCCTGAGAATGTCTGATTCGACCTTAGAGTAGGATTAGATATTCGAAAGTCTATCGGGTCCAGCGTTATGTGCGGCTAGCATACACTAGCGCTGCAGGGGCTGATGGAAGTTCCATGGAGGTGTGAGTTGTGCAGAGCTGTGGGATCAGTTGTGAGATAGGCGATGTCCCCTAGTAGTGAGGGTTGAGGTACATTATGTTGAGTATAGTATTAGGGCGTTGTGGTGATACTTGAGACAAATATGGGTAGGTGTGGAAGGTAGTATGGGCCCGTACTACTGGAAGCACAGGACCCATACGCGTAGCAAGGAAGTCACAACCCCTAGGATTTATGGGTTTTGGTCTCCCGATATTATGTTATCTGATGATTTATATATTTCAGTATGGTGGTGACGAGACGTGTTGCTTCTGGATCCGGATCAGGATCAGGATCGGGGTCGGGTGACGGAGGGTTGGAGGTGCCGGTAGCACCTGAGCCCGTGGTACAGATAGGGACCGAGGAGTTGGATGCCAGGATCCGGGAGATCATGCATGATGAGGTCGCTGCGGCTTTCCGAGCGCAGCTACCAGAGATGTTTGGGTCAATCAAGACCGCGATGGTTGAGTATTTTGATGAGCGATATGCAGCTCTGGCAGAGACAGCAGCCGCTGCAGCCACTTCTGCTGTAACTGTGGCAGGGGCTGGAGGAGGAGCCGACAGGGCTTTCCAGTACTGGGACTTCGATAATACGAAGCCCCCGATATTTGATGGTACTCAGGATGCGATCAGAGCTATGCAGTGGTTGTCTAACGTGGAGGGTTGTTTCTTCACGTGCTCATGTCCTGCTGACCAGAAGGTCAGGTGTGCTCTGAACCTGCTTAGGCTTGGGGCAAAGGACTGATGGAGGTTGACGACAGGTTCATATTCTGATGATCAGCGGGCTGCTATTACTTGGGAGCAATTCCGGGATATGTTTCGCACCCGCTACGTTCCGCGCATGGAACGGGAGCGGCTTGCTCAGGAGTTTTTGACATTGAGACAGGATGGGGAGTCTGTGATGGAGATTACCCGGATGTTCACTGAGAGGGCTATGTTTTACCCGGAGTTTGCGTCAGAGCAGTCTCAGATGACTCGTTATCTGAGTATGCTCAAGACGGATATACGACAGTTTGTGGCTACACAGCGTTGTGAGACCCTCCTGGATCTACAGGAAGCCGCGGGGCGGCATGAGTTGGAGATAGAGCTGCATCTGAAGGAGCAGCGTCAGGCACCGGCACAGTCTCAGCCGGCGCCTAAGCGGTCTAAGACCGCTGATACTCGATCTGGGAGTCAGCAGAGCCGCACTTGTGGAAAGTGTGGCAGGGGTCATTCGGGAGTTTGTCGAGCGGGAGGTGGGTGCCACAAATATGGCAAGGAGGGGCACTACGCCAGGGACTGCCGTCAGTCCACCCCTCCAGCAGATATGAGGATTTGTTACCATTGTCATCAGGTTGGTCATGTGAAGACCAACTGTCCGCAGTTCGCCGCCAAGCCGGCGCTGGGTTCCGCGCCAGCTACTGTGAGGATTGGAGAGGGGAGGCCAGTCAAGGTGGAGCCTCCGAAGGCTCAGGGTCGCGCCTTCCAGCTCACGACCGAGGAGGCCAAGGCAGCACCAGATGTGGTTGCTGGTACGTTTCTTTTCTCTGTCTCAGTTATTGTATTGGTGTTATGCTTATTAATTGTACCTGTGGTTAGGTACGTTTTTAGTGAATTCTTTGCCCGCTTTGGTATTATTTGACTCGGGGGCGAGTCGGTCGTTTGTATCTCAGACCTTCTCTAGAGGGTTCAGTGTGCCGATAGATGATCTTGAGTGTCCGTTGCGAGTTTCGATCGCCAACGAGCACGGGGTTTCTGCTTCTTTGGTCTACCGGGGATGCGAGTTGGAGATTTTCGGGGTGTCCTTCCCGATAGTTGACCTACTCGTCGAGTAGCAGCGGGGTGGGATCACGTGTTAAGTGACCTACTCGACGAGTCCATGTTGGGACTCGGCGAGTAGGAGCTGGCAGATGAAACCCTAAATCTCGGGGTTTACACCTCTATTTAAAGGAGCCTCAGCCTCCTTTGGCCTCTTTGCAGTCTTTGAGAGCTCCTTAAAACCCTAATACGCGTGTGTGTGTGTGCCCATTGTGTGTTTTAAGCTTGAAAAGAGGATCTTTGGAGGGAGAAGGCTTGGAGGAGAAGGAGATTGGAGCAAGTAGAGTGTGGGAATCAACTCCTATCTCAGTTATCATCTTCTGGAGGTAACCATATCGCCTTTTTCCTTGTGAATCTCTTCTATTGGTTGAGTGTTAGGGTTTTTGGTGAGATATTAAGTTGGAAAGATGAGCTATGGGCTAGATCTGAGGTTGTAACTTCAGATCTGGACCCTCCTTGGATTCTAGAAGCATAAAGTTTCAGTTTTGGTCACGATTAAGGTCCCTCTTGAGCATGAAGTTCCATTAAGAACTTAAAATAGGCATTTAGAGCCTTTAAAGCCATGCATGCACGTAAAGTTTGCAACTTTACGTGATAAGCATGCCCTAGAAGCTTGGATCTATGATTTGGAGCCGCTGCATGGCTCAGAACAAGTCTGTATGGAAAGAGGACTGAATGGACTCGGCGAGTCGCAAGGTTGACTCGGCGAGTCACATGAAGATGGCCGTGAACTCGACGAGTTGGATGAACAACTCGACGAGTCCGATGAAGATTACCATAAGACTCGACGAGTTGAAGAACAACTCGGCGAGTCGGATGAGTTTTCCCTAGAATATGTATGCGTGTGTATCCGTCGAGTTGCAAGGAGGGAACTCGAAGGATGGCCTTAAAGTTTAATCGAGAATCGAAGGAACTCGGCGAGTCACCCCGATGACTCGGCGAGTTGGATTGTACTTCAAGGAAATCGGCGAGTAGCCGAGGGTACTCGGCGAGTTGGGGTCAACATGGACTGTTGACCTTGACTGAGGACTTTGACTTTGACCAGGGGGTTGACTGGTGGGTTATGGGATACCTTATAAGGTTAAGGACTTATAAGTATATTGTACTATGATCATAGGTGGTGGAGCCTGTGTCAAGTGATCCGAGAGTTGGAGTGTATCTTCCGAGTCGACATCTGCAAGGTGAGTCATCCTCACTATATCGATAGGGTCTACGGCACCAAGGTCGGCCCTTTAGTTGTTATTGTTGTGGTATGTTGCATGTGGTTATGATCTGCTAGATCGGAATCAGGGTAGACAGTATGTTATGCTATTATGATTCGTAAGGATTGGTATGTTAGTGACCTGTTGGGTCGGTACTCTAGTTACGAGAGAATTCTATGATTGATGATCAGTGTGATAGATATGTTTGATGCTTGTATATGCCAGTATATAATAGTTATGCGTACTTGGTTATTTGCTTGTTGGTTGGGTTGAGGCGGTCCTGCTTTATGCTGTAGGCCATCATACCCTATGAGCGGTCTGGGGAGACTGCAGGCCCACGTGGCAGACTAGTCATGCCGAAGGCTCGAGATAGATTCAGATAGACTGTAGGCCCAGTAGGGCGGTCCAGTCAGGCCGATGGCCCAGTATGCATGTTGATTGATTGATTGTTACTGATATGGCATTGTCAGTGTGGTATTGGTATTTTGGGGGTAGCTCACTAAGCCCTCGAGCTTACAGTTTTCAGTTTGTTGTTTCAGGTACTTCAGGAGATCATGGCAAGGCGAAGGCGTGACCGTACCGCTCCTCATCCTTATGTTATGATTTTGGGACACTCTGATGGATATTGATTTGAAAACATTTTGTAAACGATGCTATTTGATTTTTATTTATGATCGAAAAAGTTTAAATTTGGCGTAAAATTTATAGATGTTACATGACCTTAGGTGAAGAAATCGAAGATCTACCTGCGATGAAAGCTCTGATCTAACGGTGCGAAGATTTTTTTTTGGAGAAGTTGGAGAAGATGAATTCAGAGAGAGAGAGAGAGAAACCCGATGGTGTAGTAATCGTCGGCGGTCCATTCGTCACAATATATCTTCCGACGACATTGGATGTGGATTCCGGTGATGTGGTTTCAAACGCAAATAAGAGAGAGAGGGTGATGTTTCAGACTTTGAGTAACGTGGTGAAGGGGATGAGTAGGTACCTACATGTATTTATTTATTTAAATTCTTTTTTCTAATTAGATAATACTAATAAATGAAAAAAAAATGGAAAAGGGCATTATCGTCTTTTTAATGTGTGACAGGGATGAAAGACGTAACAAAACCATAACCTAGGGACGATCTGAGTACAAAAAAAAATTTAGGGACCAAACTAGTAGTTTTATCCAAACCATAGGGACGATCTCAGTAATTTGTTCTATTTCAAAATCAAAAACTCGATAAATGTCGGGCGGGAGTGGAGACGGGATCTCTGGCTGGATCTTTGTTGCTTGCCACCGAACAGACTTTTGGATCCTTTTATGAAGCACCATTTCAACATACGAGATGAGTACGGTAGTCAAACTAGCTGAAAAGTAAATATGATCAAATAAGGTTCTTGTACAAGTAATTAAATAAATTTAATATTTTTCCGGGTATTTTACTTATCATTAATCTGCGTTCATCGAAAGTCCGTTGAATGTAGTCACAAATTGCCTTGTTAAGCATTATTATTAGTACATTGCGTTGATTTACCGATAACAAAAAAAAATTTAGGGAACATCAATGTTGACTACATTCCAACGGATGTTAGGGAAATAGGCTCTTGCCCATTTCACATGACCGATGCTGGCAAGCACTTCACAAGCATCAGGGGTCATCTGACAAAGTTTTCTTCAAAATCAGACACAATATATGAGTTCGATGTCATCCAGAACAAAGGTTGTAATGTTCTGCCAGAGACCCCTCTTTTGTGCATATACTTGAACACACTTTTAGAAGTATACCCATGATAAGAATTAGGGAATACATGCTCTATGCAAGAACTAACAACATCGTCCTATTTGTTATGAATGATACTTCCCGACCTTGTCTCAGAGCTTCTCTTAACCTCATAAGGAACCAGGTACAACAATAAAGATTATTCTTCACGGCCAGACCAAATGTTATAGAGAGGGCCTGGTTGTTCCCGTCAATAGCAACCGCTACAAACATTGTTTTTAGGTAGTCCCCTCTAAGAGGGACACTGCCTATGAAGATCACATGCAATAAGCAACCTATGAATGCATGGAGCTGTCTTTTTTGGAAACAAAAACAACTTAATTTAGATGTAGAAACATTATCAATTTTAAAAAAAAACAATAGAAAAATACAGAAAACAAATATACCCCCATCCAATAGCCACAAAACAAGCTTCGAAACGATCCATCAAATCAGTTTTGATGTAAGTGTAAGTATGCGTGGTAGTTCGCCTAAGGTTGTGAAGGTAAACAAACAGGTTGTTAAAACTTTTTTCGTGCCGACTCTCTGAGAAACTCATTTTGAAGCAGTTTTATAAAAGATAATTACAAATTACTTGGTTGAAGGTAAGGTTCTAAGCACATATTGACATGTGTATATATATAAAAGAGATGATAAAAAACTGAGGTCATAATCCGAAGTAGGAACTCCAGAATATGTACTCTGGAACGGAGACCACAACTCCGGAATGCTATGTTCCGGAGCGAGTGGTAATTTTACCAAAAAAAATGTTGGTTATTTTTGTTAAAATTTTCGTTTATAAGGGTTACATTCAATTTTCCAAAAAAAAAAAAAACATATGTATGATTAAATGGCTTAACAAAGCAAAGTATATTGATTTATTTTTGTATTTGTCTTGTGTATTATTTCAAAATTTTATAATAAATAAACAATTAGAAGAAAGAAAAAAAGGAAGCCTTTTTATCAGAAGAATCCGTAAACCATTATTTTCTTACCCATTCTCTTCGTCTCCAACATCTCATCAGGATGTTATCGTCAGTAGGGATGATATGCAGCTGCTCTTACAAACCCTCTACTCCAACAAGTTTCCATGGTGACTCACTCCCTTCCAACCCCCACACCTTTAATTTCAACCTACCCAAGCTCTCTGCTCACCCTAAACTTATCCATGGTTCCACAACATTTCGGAACCGCGCTCCTGCTATAGCGGCGGCAGCGGAAACAATTGCAACAGAAACGCCCCTAGAATCTGAGGTTTTAGTTCATCTCTATATTTATCTCTTCAATTTCTATCTAATGCTGTGTTCCTTAATTGTCTGCAAATTAGGGCTCCACTGGGAGAAAAAAATTACGTAAAACCTATCTGTTTCAAACCTACTACTTTACGAAATGCAAATCGATATGATGTTTGTTAATTGTTACTAGAATTTTATTCAAAAAGTCAATAACTCGAATATGAAAGCTAAAAATTGTATTCAAAAAGACAAAATCAGGCTTATTGATACTTTTTTGAATTGAATTGGGTGAAATTGTAGAAGCTGGGAGTGGTTGTGAAACCGATGGAGAAACCAAGGTTAGTGTTGAAGTTCATCTGGATGGAGAAAAACATCGGTTTAGCACTAGACCAAGTGATTCCAGGATACGGGAGTATTCCAGTAAGTCCTTACTATTTTTGGCCAAGGAAAGATGCTTGGGAAGAGCTTAAAGTGATGCTCGAGAGTAAGCCATGGATTTCTCAAAAGCAGGTGATTATTCTTCTTAATCAAGCTACTGATATCATTAACTTGTGGCAGCAGAGTGGTGGTGATATACAGTAAGTTCTTGTGAATTCTTTAGATATGTTGTAGATTGTGGCGACTTGTTGCAGGTTGATAGAGATGATTGCCATTTAAGTTGTGTGTGTATTTTTCTTGGTTTATTGGCATCTACTCCTGTTTCTTAATTCAATACACTGCTTTTTCTTTCTGTTACCCCTTTGTTTTGATGAAATACAATACCTAGAGAAATGTTTTACCTATTCATTTTGGTCATTTATATGTTCATTTTATCGGTCTCGATCATTTGTATGAGGTTAATCCGTTAATACAAGATGTGGGTGATGGCTCTGTTGTCTTCATAGGAGTCCACTTCCACATAAGAGTATTTGGTTACCAAGCATAGCTGATTTTGTTATGAATTTATTCCACCATCTATAAACCTTTTTTCTATATATTCACGGATTTGGTTACCAACGCCACCACGTGGTGGCAGGGACCAAGGTTTGGTTTTGGTGGGTTGAGCGGGTTGGCTAGCTCGACCCCCCACACTCCTCTCTTTTCTCCACTTTTACCATATGCATTAAAGCTTGTACTAAAATGTGTGGTTTGAGAAAGATGAATTTCCATGTGTCGGGGGATGGGAGAGATGAAAGTGTGAGGAGAAATAAGATGCTGTTTGGTTCGCAAAATAAATGTTTATGAAAGAATTGGAATCGGAAAAAGAATCAATTTAATATCCTATTTGGTTGATAGAAAATGAAATTTGAATCCAATTTCATTTCGTTTGGTTCGTAGGAAATGAAATTGAAATCCAAGTAAAATAACAAAATTGTCATTTTTTTATCTGCTTTGTTTAATTTTACTTTGTTTTCTAACTTATATGTCAATATATTACCAAAGTCATGTTAATAAACTTCATAACTTAAAGTCATTCAACTTCACATCCCAATAACGTTACCAAAAAGCAAAACAAACTTTCGATACATCCCAATCGAATCGAAGATACAAAAAGCTTACAAATCCAAGATACCAATCAACATCCTAATAAATATCCCAAAAAAACTTAAAAATCCAAAATACAAATTAACATCTAAAACATTGTCAATCTCTTTCCATGGTTTTTATATTCGACTCAATACTCAATACGTGGCTTACCTAAGGAAGTGATTGTTTCAATGCTTGCTCAAGGTGTTGTAAATAACTTGATGTAAAACCATTACCGGGTTTAAATCCAACATTTGTCATATTCACCAACACTTCAACTAGTTTTGCTTCTTCATTATTTGTCCATGTCTTATAATTTCTAATTTGATTTGTCATATCTATAAACATAACAAAAAATCATACCTATAAACATAACAAAAACCAATAGATAAGTATCACAATTAATTTTAGAAATGGAACAATTTTTCCATAAAAACATAAGCAAGCAACAATTTTTCCAACACAATGATAAGCAAGCAACAATTTTCCAACATAACTACGATCGAGCAACATTACGCAACATTATGAGCACGGACATGTAGAAACATGACAACTTGTTTATCGATATCCATATTCCTACTTCATTTTAGGCCTCCAAATGTTTCAAGAATATGCCATAACTTTTTAAAACATGTTCTAGACATCCTAATTTGTGATATAGATTGTGTCATTCTCATAAACTATTTCATGTGGTATTAAGTATGGATCTACATTTGAATAAATACGCTTAATATGTCGTTTATCTATATGGTTTTTGATCACTAACAAGATGACTACAACAATGTGTAAAACCATGTTCCTCCGTGTAGAACAGATAAAATGAGGGCTGATTGCGTCATGAGATATGGAGAACAGATGCGATTTAAACTTCATCGGAGGAACCGTTGAAACGAGGATAAGGAGTCGGATGTGGAACAGAGAAGACGATGGTTGATTGCGTCATGAGATATGGAGAACAGATGTGTTAGTTGCAACATAGAAACAATGATAGGGTTATGTTGTGAAATATAACAGAAGTAATAAGGTAAAATGCTAGTTTCTTTTAGCATAGAATTAATTCCATCATCTTTTGGAAGGAAAGTGTTTCCCCTGTTTGATGGAATGTTTTTTCATTTAGGATTTTAATTCCGTCATACAAAGTTGAACCAAAATTGGATACTATTTTCCCCGAATTTCATACAATTCCAACCAACCAAACACATATTTAGGTTAGGAGGGATGGACTCCCTCCACCCTAAGGATGCACATAGTCGTACGTGTAGGGGGCGGGTACGACTGGCTGGCCAAGCGGTACCGTATTTGTGTGTGTTGGACGGTTTGCCTAACTCGTTGCTCTCTCTCTCTCTCTCTCTCTCATTGTGATAGATGCATAAAAAGTTGTACCAAAGTGTGTGGGTTGAGAGAGATGTATTTCCAAGTTTTTAGGGATGGGAATGTTGGAAGTAAGAAGAGAAAGAAATGTTGATGTGGCGTCTATGTGGCATGTGGATTGAGAGGGGTAGTAAAGAACAAGAGCTGCACTCCCTGACTCTTGAGCATTTATAAATGGATCCGACCACTTTATCTATTTATTCACCATATAATTTTTGATGACATATAAGACTATCGATATGGAGGCAACGCCTCTTAGTGTAAAGAGACGCCACATCAACAGTTCCTCTCCATCATGTCCTCGGAGGGGTGGTGCTCACCTCCGCCACTCCATAAATTATTGCACCTTAATCTTGATAATCACAATCGATGCTCTAAAACCTCCATTTTTCTAAAACGCCGGTTCTTTATTTTTGTAAAATCGAAACAACCGTCGAAGCTTAAAAATCTTGTATCAACCCATAAATTCTTGGATCTTAATCTTAATAGTTACAACTATTGCTCTTAACCCCCCCCCCCCCCCCCCCCCCCCCCGGTCGTCTTGGCTTCCATGTCCGTTCTTTGTTTTTTAAGTATTCGCTACAACCACTGAAGCTTATAAATCTAGACACCCTATAATTTTTTAGACCACAATCTTGATAATCACAGTGGATACTCTTAAACCCCATTGTCATCTTCCCATATATGTTTGTTCTTTATTTCCGCAAAATTGAAGCAACCATTGAAGCTTAAAATTCTCGGACCTCTCCATAAATTTTTGGACCTCCATCTGAATAATCATAGGGGATTATCTTAAACCCATCTTAATCCCATCACTGTCGACTTCCCTTCCACACCCGTTTGTTATTACTACATAATCGAAGCAACCATTGAAACTTAAAAACTTTGGACCATTTATGGAATTTGACCCACAAACCCACGGATTCAAATCTGACCTACGAACCCCCAACCTATGAACCCGTATAAATAAGTGGGTTAACCGACTGTATATGAGTTTATGTTCCAAACCCGCCAACCCGTGACCTGTATAGTTAAATGGGTCGTATTCGGGTTAGTGTATTTTGACCCGCTAACCCACAAGGCGCCAACCCGAACACGACACGATTTCTAGGCCTAGAAAAATCGACATTATATCATTCAGGCTCCATGGAACACCAACATTCTACCTCTGGCCGAATCAGAGGGGCCATAAAAACCTTTGAACAATTCAGCGTTTACACTCCCTCTGAACCCTTCTATTTCATTCGTTTTCCTTCACTGCCCTCTCTTCTCTTTTGTCGTGACCGGAGTTTTCAACAGAGAAAAAGCCGTAACAACTCCTGTTGCCGTCCTCTGCCTTCTCCGACCGGTGCCGTTCTCTTCGCATCTCCGACCAGAGTTTTTAGCAGAACAAAGAACCTTCCGATCTCTTTGTCACTAGCGCCGTCCTCCTCCGATCTTCGACCAACGCTGTCTTCAACCCTCTAAAGTAAATGAACAGAGCCTCCCGATCTATTTTCTTTCTCTAACAAGATTTTGGTGAACTAAACGCCTCCAGAATTTTTTCTGGCAGACGAAATCCGCTAAAAACCTTGCTAATTTTTCCCTGGCCCGCGAAGCACACATTGAAAGAGCAATATTCGACGCCGTTTCCGGCGTGTGCTATACTGTTTCAATCTCAGCTTAAGACTACTATAATACAACAGCTCTGAATTCTTATAGCAATGGAGAAATCTCGATCACTGTTGATTCTATACGCCACTGAGACGGGCAACGCGTTAGATGCTGCCGAACGATTAGGCCGTGAAGCTGAAAAAAGAGGCTGCCCTATTCGTATGTTATCCCTCGACGAATTTGACCCCGTAAGTGAACTTTATGAAATTATACGCCCCCTTGCTACACTTTCCGATGATTATTTGGTTCCTCTATTTTGTTTATGCAAACAATTTCATAATCAATTTGTTATGTGTTTCTGCTATGCATATTACTTGTTGCTTATACCAGAGCTCCTTACCTTGTGAAGAATATGTAATTTTTGTGGTGTCCACAACTGGACAAGGGGACACCCCCAATTCCATGAAGGTTGGTTCTTTATCACTGCTTTAACTTTCAAACTTTTCATTTGTTATTATTTCTTCTTTCTATTCTTGATTACCCAAATTTAGGCGTTTTGGACATTCCTTTTGCGAAGAAGTTTAAACCAGCAGTGGCTCGAAAAAACAAACTACACAGTATTTGGATTGGGAGACTCTGGTTATCAGAAATACAATGTAAGTTGAATTAGTTATCATGCATGTGATCTTTGTAGATTACATTTGTGAAAAGACTTAAATTGTCATGTAATTACAGTTTGTTGCAAAGAAGCTTGACAAAAGACTTGCAGATCTCGGGGGAACTACAATTCTTGAAAGAGGTTTGGGAGATGATCAACATCCTTCAGGGTATCTGTGCCATTTCCAGTATTTATACAACTTTGTTGCATAATCTTTCTGTATTATATACAATAAATAAATTAAATAAAGTTGCTATGATTTTCTTATACAGATATGAAGGGTCCTTAGATCCATGGATGTCATCTTTATGGACCATGTTATATAATAAAAATCCAAAATTCTTCCCAAAAGGTTTAAATATTTCTGTGTCTGATATGAAGATGCTTGGTCAACCAAAAGTGGAAATCACATATCTTGACTCGAATGCAGTGCATTCACAACCTTCAGCACAAATTGGTAAATAGCCTGTTTATTTTCAAATTTCACTATTTTTCAACCTTCAAAGTTCAGATTTTATTTAACTGTAACTGATTTTTTTTGTGACAGATTTGAAGTTACTTGAGAAGGATATAGTGAGGTGTCGGTCAATGTTGTCCGCGAAAAAGTCAAATGACAAGAGTAAACCCGATTGCTTCTTGAAACTGGTAGTGATGAAATTTCCTGGTATTTTTATATTCTTCTTTTGTTAATTTATAATTTGTACTATTGTTTGATTTAGGTTAAAAATCATCCAATTACTAGAACAAGTTATGACAAAGATGTACGCCATTTGGAATTTGAGCCACTTTCATCTGTAAGTATTATCAAGCTTATATGTATTAGTTGTTTTTTTGGTTAATAATATATAACTGTTTACATAAAAAGAAACCCTCTTAATAAAATTGTTACTAAGTTGCTTTATTCAGACTATCGAGTATGAAGTTGGTGATGTTCTTGAAATTCTTCCTTCACAAAGCCCTGAAGCAATCGATGCATTCATGACTCGCTGTAATTTAAACCCTGAATCCTATATCATTGTGAGTAATGTTTTTAAATAGTTGTAAAATCCATTTATAGCATATAATCTAGACACTAAATTTCAGGTTAAGCCTAGAAATAAAGAAGATTCCTTTGAAGATGGTGTTGGTGCCTCAAAAGATCCCATAAAACTAAAAACATTTGTCGAGTTGACTATGGATATTGCATCAACTTCACCCAGACGTTACTTTTTTGAGGTAAAATATCTGATTAAATCTTTTGGTGTTATTATATGCTACTAATTCTACATTATTTCAACACATACTTGTAACAGATTGATGTATTTTAACTAATAACAAGTTCATTAAGTATGATCAAACAAGGGTGTATGTATGTCATATTGTCATATAATTATAGTAACCAACTCTTTCATTCCATTCCTACACGCCAACAAACGTGAAAACGGAATGCAATGACTCGTTCCATTCCAATATCGTGTAGGTCATGAGTTTTTTTGCAAGTGCCGAACATGAAAAAGAGAGGCTTGAATATTTTGCCTCACCAGAAGGAAGAGATGATTTCTACCAATACAACCAGAAAGAACGAAGGACTGTTTTAGAGGTATATATATTTTGAATTTTATTTTGCCAAAAAAAAAAAAGTTTTTGCATTTATTTTATTTGGTGGTGAAGGAAGGAAGGGCAATATGGTCTTTTTTTACAGGTACTCGAGGATTTCCCATCTGTAGATATGCCATTTGAGTGGTTGGTGCAGCTGACTCCTCCATTGAAAACACGAGCCTTTTCAATTTCTTCTTCTCCTCATGTTCACCCGAATCAAGTACACCTCACAGTCAGCATAGTTTCATGGACAACTCCTTTTAAGAGGAAACGCATCGGTTTATGCTCCAACTGGCTAGCTTCCCTTCATTCTCATCAAAGTATGGAATCAACAATTCCGTTCCATTCCTTTCTCAATTCCATCATACCAAACACCACCTTACTGTTTTTGCTCATTTTTTTCAACAGGAGTCTGCATGCCAGCATGGTTTCACAAAGGCTCACTCCCCGCCCCACACCCCTCACTCCCCCTCATCCTTATTGGGCCCGGAACCGGTTGTGCACCTTTTCGCGGGTTCGTGGAGGAGCGGGCCTTAAACGCAAGTAATTCTGGACCGATTCTTTTCTTTTTTGGATGTCGAAACGAGGATAATGACTTCTTATACAAAGATTTTTGGGTTTCCCATTCGCAAAATGGAGGGGTACTTTCGGAAGAAAAAGGCGGAGGGTTTTATGTTGCTTTTTCAAGAGACCAACCGCAAAAAGTGTATGTACAACATAAGATGCGTGAACAAAGTGGGAAAGTGTGGGAGCTTTTGAGTAAAGGGGCGGCGGTTTATGTTGCGGGGTCTTCGAGTAATATGCCGGCGGATGTTTTGGCGGCTTTTGAGGAGATTGTGGAGAGAGAAAGTGGGGTGGAGAGAGAAGCGGCGGTTAGGTGGTTGAGGATGTTGGAGAGAGGTGGAAAGTACCATGTTGAAGCATGGGCTTAGTGTGCCTGATACAGTATTGTACTATTGTACTGTAATACAAGGAATGGTCGGAATGGTTGGGGAAACTCCCGCTGTATAGCTATTTATGGTTTAAAATTTAAAATTTTGTAGGATTTAGGTCGATTATAAAGGAAAGTGAAGTTTGCACTTTTATTTTGTTATTATATTTTATTATGTGGGTTTATACAATTTGCTATTTTCTTATAAATTTTTATATCAAATTATTGCAAGTAAATTTTATTGGTTGAATGTCTTATTATTGGCTATTTTGTAGCGCCATTGCTTCTCCACATTAAATAAAACATCAAATCTATATGCCCTCTAAAAGATGACTAGGTGAACGTTTCAATTGATGAGTAGTTTCTAGACCAACGACAAAAGATTTGTTAAAACATACACTCGATATATATTGAAGCTTAAATAGCAAAGCAAAGGCCAAGTTAATATTTGCCTTCTCATGTGCTATTTCTCTTCTATATATGTTTTCATCGACTGTATCATAACGAACTGAAATAAATAAATTATCCAACGTTATGAAGAAAAACATAAAAAAACGAAATCTAATGGTTAGATAAGATATATGTGGTGCAAAACCTTCTCGCAAGAAGTGGGTCTTAATCATCTATTCAAGTACTTACAATATTGTTAGTCTTCTAAATGATATTTCTAATTTTGTAGCAGCCATAAGAAGGTGAGAATCAGTAAGATATCTCCTTCCTACACATCAATATGCAAAAAGCTGCAATTCTAAACCAAAAAAAAAATTCTATATATGATACATGGATGAGAAATATGAAAAGACGTCAATGAAATCTCCAAGGAATGCATTGGATATTAGAACAAGATCCATTCCATTTGCTTGTGCATTCGTTCTTAGGAAGATCACAACATTTACATATCATTCCAAGTGTATCGAAACTACTTAGATATTCTGCAAAAGTGACCAAAATAACTTTTATTCAGCATAAGAAATTTTATATAGAAACAATTAGAAACACAGATTCTGGGTTGTAGTGGGTGCTTACTTTGCTGAGGGATGATGGAGAGTGGTCTTGCTTCTGTCATCAGAGGATGAGACTGGTATCTATAACTGGTAATCAAAAGGAACATGAAGAGGAGGGAAGCAGGCTTAATCATCTTTTCTTTTAATTAATACAACGATGCTGGCATATATGATTGGTTTTTGGGTTTGTATATAAACACCAAAAGGTTGATGATTGAAAAGTATGTCTGTCACTCGAGTTGACTATACACAAGGCCGACTTAGTCGTCGATAAATTATTAAAGTAACGATTGAAAGGGATTTAAATGAATATTAAAACATGAGAATCTAGAAGGGTTTGCTGGTTTGGTGTTGATGTGTATTTAAAGCCTATGTGCTTCTAGATATGATTACGAAGGCATGCTTCGTGCGTTTCTTGTCTTTTGCTCTGGGTTTCCATGGAAGTTTCCTAGCATTGGTGCCGCAGTTTTTATATGCGAAATGGGCTTCTAGCCCAGTGGTCAGGTGTTACCCTCCCTCCTTGAGGCTAGGATTCAAATCTAGCAGTGGGTATAGTTGGAATTATCAATAGTTTAGGAGTAGTACAGATTTGTTGTCCCAAAAAAATTGCGACCAACATTTGATGAAGTAAATTACAGTTTTGGTCCATGTTCTTTACATCCATCAGAATTTTTAGTCAAACTTTTCAATTTTACATGACTCGTCCCTATGATTTAATTTTCTTGAAACTTTGGTCCTTTGGGCTAACTTGGTAAGATATAAGCTGTTAAGTTGGAGTAAGATGACTGATGTACCCTCGTTCGGATTTTCATTTATCTTGTCACTTTCTAAATTACAGGGATCAATTTTATAAATGAACAAAAATTAGAAATAAAGCTCTAACACTCGGTTGCAACTCCCATCCATGATACGTTTGTATCTAAACAATCACAACTGCCCATCTCCACCATCATCGAAAACCTCCATCAGCGCATCGCCATCTCTTTGTTGCTACTACAACTTCGGTTTTGAAATAGGCCATAGCTATAAAAAAATTCCCCACATTACATGGATTAAATTTATAAATGAACAAATAATAGAATTAAAGTTGTAACACCCAATTGAAACTCCCATCCATGATACGTTTGTATATGAATGATCATAACTATCTGTCACATCCCCTATTTTTTCACGGCTAGAAAAGACCAGTCTTTGCTTATTATAAAATCAGAGTTTTAATTTACAAATGCGGGATTTGTCCCATAAAATATTCCCGAAGAAATGTTTTTCATTGATTTATTAAAAACTTGGGATGTCATAACTGATATATGAAACATAAGTATAAACGAAGACTTACAATATCTTAATATAGTCTAAAGTTCCTCAAATCTCTCAGGCGTCATCATTATTGTTTCCTGTGATACAAAGACACTGAGTGGGTTAGGTTGGAAAACCTGGTGAGATACATAAGGTTTTCAACCCACAATATTATAAATTTTAATAATTATAACTATCAACATTCGATTAACCTAATTACTCCATTTCTGATCACTCTCACTTACTAATTCTATTATGATGATCTTAAGGGATATTTCCTAAATGATCTTTATCAACGGACAACTATAATTCTTAGGTGATTAGGCACGAAGATATGATAATACTCGTGACAACACGACATTATATTAATACTTTTTGTATGATCACGACAGGCACGACAGTATAAAGTACTTGGGTTTAGCACGACAGTACAAAAGTACTTGAGATAGACACGACTTATTATCTCACATGACTGTCCTATCGCAACCATTATTTCACACAATGTGACAACCCGAAAATTTTTGCTTTGTAAGTCCAGCCATTCAATTCAACCGAGTGTCAGACTCGTTTCTGCTATCTTTTAGCCTTGTTTAGAGTCTGTTTAAGGGTTCAAAGCTCAGTACATTCAAACATTGGGTATAGGATTGAGCAGCTTAAGTTCATTGGTTTGCAATCGAGCCGGAAACTCCATCACAAGGAGTTTACGACCGCAAACTAGGAGTTTACGGTCGTAAACTCTTGGCTGGCCGTAAACTTCTTCCATATTCATGATATTCCTTCATTTTTCACCACTTCTCACACCTCCAAGTATAGAAAATCGATTCTCTCTCAAATATCATCGAGTTCTTCATCCTAGATCTTCAAAAACGTAAGTGATTCTTCCATCTTTGAGTTGTTATCCTTCTTAATCATGTATCATCCTTTAATTTCATCCATAAAAATCATCTTTTTGGGTAGATCTTCAAGATCTTCATCTTTCACCAAGAACACACACTTGTTCTTGGTGGCCGTGAACACCTTTTTGAGCCTCCAAATTGTAAGTATCCTTTCCCCTATGCTTAGTATACGTTAGAAACTCATGTTAAACACCTTAGAATCGACCATTTAGCAGGAACAAAAGGAGTGTACGGCCGTACACCCTTGCATGGCCGTACACACCTCAAAACACCCCAAAAAGGGCTTCCAAAATGAGAATCTAGTTCATATTCTTGTTGACCATGAGTGTAACGACGTAAATTTTAAAACAATTTTTCATTTTTCAAACATAATAAATCTCATATAATATTCTCAAAATCTCATGTATCAATGTCATCACAATAAAACATATCCCAGAATCTCAACACAGAATCTTCTGCCAGTGTGTACAATTCATGTCGGCGCCTTCCCGCGACCCTCGCTGATACCTGAAACACATATCACATAACACGGTAAGCATAAATGCTTAGTGAGTTCCTCAAAAATACCACATACAACACATACGCCACTCGAGGCTACAGTACGACCCTCCGGTCGATGTGTCTCAGCGGAACCCTCCAGTCCCGTAGCTCGTTGGACCCTCTGGTCCGGTCATAGCTCGTTGGACCCTTCGGTCCGGTCTGTATCGTTGGACCCTTCGGTCCGGTCTGTATCGTTGGACCCTCCGGTCCGGTCTATACAACACATAGCATACATATAACACAATGCACATAATCTCATATATACACATAGCATACAAGACCCTCCAGTCTACACATAAATACCACTCTAGGTAATGTATAGTGAGAAGACTCACCTCGGCTAGCAGGTGAGCAAATAACCTCGCGCTCGGATCTCGAACTAGTCTCCTCCTAACACAAAGGATGAATATCTCTTATTATTACTCTTCTCACAACTCAGATAATCGAAGGCGGGTCTTTCTCTTTCTAACTCATTAAAGTGGGTAAAAGACCATTTTACCCCCTCCAAGGTCTCCATCACATATGTTGACCAAAACCCCATGGTCAACAGAAGTCAAACTCGAGTCAACAGTCCAAGTTTGACCCGACTCGTCGAGTGCACTCCTGCGACTCGTCGAGTCCCCTCGTATCCTCAGAAGTCTCAAAAGTCCAGCTCAACTCGTCGAGTTGACCCCCAACTCGCCGAGTTATCGCACAATCAATCCATCGGGACAAACCCTGTCGACTCGTCGAGTCAGGTCATGGACTCGGCGAGTCCCTTTGATCTGATTTCTCATTCAGACGATTTCAACCAGATCTATCACTCTAAACTATAGATCTATCATCCCAAGGCTCAATAATTACGTAAAGCTTCGATCTTTACGTTCATACATGATGCTATTGCTTCAAAACGCCAATACATGCTCTTCATGAAGGTTTTTGCTCATCAACCCTCATTTGGACCACTAAAGCTGAGACATCTAGACTCTAAGGACCTTAGGAGGTCCAGATATGAGGTTTCTAACCACAACCAGGTCTCATTCGACTCATAGATTCAAAAGAATGGAAGCAAAGCCCTAAATCTCCCAAAATGAGATCTAGTACAAGGAATGAACAAGATGAGAACTTTGTACCTTCTCTTAGCAGCTGAAACACTCAATACCACAGATCCATTGCCTTCCTTTGTTCCCCATCAAGAAGCTCTTCATCCTTCTCCATACAAATGCACCAAGAACCACAATATGAGCTTCTCTCACACTCTCTAGCTACAATAGCAAATAGGGTTTGCTCTCAGGGGAAGGTAGCCGCAATTGAGGCTATAAATGCCTTTAAATAGGTCCCAAACCCGGGAAATTAGGGTTTCTCTGCCCAACACCTACTCGACGAGTCCGTCCTCTGACTCGTCGAGTCCATTCATTAAATCCACGCGACAATCTCGACTCGACTCGGCGAGTTGGTACCTCAACTCGTCGAGTCCCTCCTTAAATCTCAAGATTAACATACACAATAATGTCCCTGAAAATCCGGATGTTACAATGAGACCCATTAGTTTCCCTATTGTTGAATCACCCTTTTGTGCATATTTCACCATGAGTGTACGGCCGTACACTCCATGGCCGTACACACCAAGTTGTGGCCATAAACACTTGCTAGGTACTTGTTATCCATTATAACACTTGAATCCTTGAATCCCTATGAAACAAGAACCAAAAATGCATCCATATTGGAGAGTTTACGGCCGTACACACTTCGTGTGGCCGTAAACTCAAGTGTGGCCGTGAACACACTTCTCTTGGCCGTACACTCCCCTTTGATCAATCACATGTGATTCTAACACTTAGTCCAAGTGTTTCCTAGTCCTTAAGGGTGTTTCCTTGCATGTTAGTTGCTTTTAAACACTAAATTCATGCCAATATATGCCATTATATGTCATTAGGACTCGTTTGTGTCTCGAGACTTCATTCGTGGAACTTCTCATCCTTACGCGCATATTCGTTTGAATCACCCACATAAGGTGAGTTCATACCCCTATAATCAATCTTTTAACTGTTTTAAATGGTTTTAAGGGGGGGGGGGAATACAAGTTGGAGACAATGATAATTGTGTAAATGTTTTGTTATAAACATCTTTTAAAGGATTGCTTATGTACTTATAAGTGATCAAAACATTTCAAAAACTCTTTTAAAGTTATGTTACTTTATAGTTTACAAAACTCCGTTTTTAAAGTACAATCATAACTTAGTAGATAAATGAGTCTTTTCTTCAAGTCAATAACAGTTCAAAGTAAAGATACTAGTAAACTATAATAGGTATAGTTTAGGGGTTCAGTTCACACTAGAACATACTATAAAGAGAAACAGGGAGGTAGATACAATACACGATAACATAGAGAACATACTATAAAGAGAAACAGGGAGGAAGATACTATACACTATAACAAAGAGAATATACAATATAATATAACAGAAGAACAAATCATGATTAACAAAATTATACCAATGATCACTAACTCATTGTTCTAAACAAAAGGTGATAATAAAAGTGGTATACAAGATCAAGATAACTTTAATGTGAGACTACTTCACGGCTTAGCAATTTGTTTGCTGAAGTCGCGTTTTGTAACCAGAGTCTCTTACAGGGAGAGCGTATAGTATGGTTACAACCACATCACATTATAACCTTAAGTAAACAATTTGGTTTTTAAGGTAGTCAGTACTTCAGTAGTCACTTTAAAAGACTACTGCATACTTACATTTTCTCATTACTTTCATATTGTGATATTCTCACCTGAAAGGGAATGCAAACTATTTTCGAGTAAAAATAGTTATATACTAGGGAAAACTTACATCATTTCAGTCGACAATCACAACAGTCAAATCTTAGTACATTCAGTAGAAAGGGGCCTATAATGCTAACTTTATGATTCCTTAGGTTGTACATCAGGGATATATATTAATCGGATCCGATAGGTAGTAGAATGCGTGCTTTCCGCTTCATTTCTTGTTCCTTGTTTGGTTGTGGGCTTAGAGCAGATTCACCCAATCTACTATCTATTCGACCTTAGCTATATATATATATATATATATATATATATATATATATATATATATATATATATATATTCCGTATACACGAAGTAATCATAAGGAGTACCAGGTATGGGTCGGGTCATAGTACACTAATTCAATACACCATTTTCTAGTACAAAACATACTTTTCAAGTAGAACATTTAGTAGACAAAACTAGAAACTTACCAGAAAAAAGGTTTAATCCATTTTATTAAACCAGTATAACTTAAAGGACCTTAAGTGGTTAATTCTATAATACCTTAGTTTATACATCAGGGTTATATTAATTAATACCCGATAGGTAGTTGGATGTGTGCTTTCCGCCTTACTTCCTGTTCCTTGTTTGGTTGTGGGCTTAGGGCAGATTCACACAATTAACTATCCGTTCGATATTAGATTATATATAGCCTGTATAAACTAAGTGATTACGGAAGGAACTATTGTGGTTACTATTTTTACTAAAAGAAATAAGGGTTTTCTTAAAGAATGTTTTCATTAAATATAAAGGAACTATTACAGTTAACTCTGTGAGTACCAAGTGAATACGCCATGGTTATATACAACGATGATCTAACAAACAATGGGATGTGTGCCTTCCGCCTCATTTTTTGTTCCTTGTTTGGTTGTGGTCTTAGGGCAGATACACACAATTGATTGTTTGTTTACTCTGGGTTTTATATAACTTGCATCCGTTTAGTACTCATAGAAAGGATTGTAGAGTCATTTTACTTATCTTTCACTAAATCAGGAAATATAGGATTTTCTGGAGGAACATGCGAACTTTTCTAAAAGAACTTACAACTTACATTACATCACTAAAATCTTATGAACTCACCAGCTTTAATGTTGATCTACTTTTTCAAAATACCTTGTATTCTCAGGAGACCAGTAGACAAGTACGCGCACTGGGATTCAGAAGATGGAGCATAATAGCTTCATGTCTTGTTTTGTTATTTAATTTTGTAGTCTATCTTATGTGAACCACATACTTTGTAAACACTTTCTTTCTAATGAAATGGTTGTTTATTACTTTGATTTCTATGATGCATGTCTTGTGATACTAAACATGACGTCCTGCACCCCCGAACGTTTCCGCCGTTCCGGTTTGGGGTGTGACAGATTGGTATCAGAGCATTGTTTATAGTGAACTAAGTATATAACCGATAAAAGATATACAACTATAAATACAATGGGGCCGAAGTGTTCTGGATAATATTATATTTTAAAAATATAACGATACCTTATAAAAGTATACATACGTGCTTATACATATATACATACTAGAACAAGTATCACAAGAAGAACAGAACAAAAGTATTTAAAGGTTGAACACTACAGTCAAACCTGGACAGTTATGTAATCATATCTAAGATCAATATAGCCTGATCAACTATATTCATTCGAGATGTGAATGACATGTGTTTGGGAGTGATGTGGTGTCGCAACAGTCTTAAAACTTACCTAACACTATCCAAGGGATTTCTAGATCAGTACATAAAGTTAGAATACTATGGGAGTATTTTATGATACTATAACACGATAACAAGTTTAAAACATACCAAGTTCATTACATTAAAATACTATAGGAGTATTTTAGGCGCTATAAATAACTTATGTGATAACTTAAAAGACCCTTACAGATAGATCTATAATTTTGGAGTGTATACTTCCAAGGTTTTATATAATTGAGATTTTATAGACTTAGAATTTGTGATTTATGCTTCACTACCTGTTCCTTATTTGGTTGTGGTTTTGGAGTAGGATCACTTATTCGAACGTCTATTTAATCTTAAATTATATACAACTTGTATACATTGTGCAATTATAGGAGGACTCTATAAGGATCACCCCATAATGTTTCACTTAAATCTCATAGATTCTTTAGACACTTCCGTTCTCGCACGACAAAACCAGATATATGCAACCACTTCCTCATAGCAGTCAACAGAAGAGTCAAGGAGGAACGAGAGCAAGTTCATGAGAAGTTTTCAAAGAAGGATCAGCCGAAGTAACCAAAACTTTTTATGCGTCACACTAATAAATAATAATCTTGTTTTACTTAATGAGTTAGTGGAGACACTGCTCACACTATGTGTTAGGATTATTTTCTTTTCGTGTAACTAGTAACTGTTATTCAAGTCACAGATATTCATTCGAGGATAGCAACTTCTGATTCATAAAGTTTATTTTGTATAAACTTCCTTTATGAATTGTTTCCAGAACCAGATACACTCAGAACTAGGATAACCTTGTCTTTCAGCTTTTGGCTTATAAACCACTGTTATAGACTTATTCCATCTCATCTTTGTATTCTTTTAGCAAAGATGTCTCCTCGCAGATCAAAAAGACACACTATTCCGATAACTCCAACTCAACCGCCACTACCTCCTCCTCAGTTCAATCCTGCTGCTCTCCAAGCAGCAATATCAGCCGCGGTGGTAGCTGCTCTATCACACTTCAGCGAAAGTGGTATCTTCGGATCTGGTAGCGGTACCCACTTAACCAACCCCAAAGTTACTCACGAACACCCAAGGGAGTGTTCGTATAAGGACTTCATGAACTGCAAACCAAAATCCTTTAATGGAAATGGTGGAGTCATCGCTCTGATGCGATGGTTCGAGAAAACAGATTTGATCTTCGAAATCTGTTCGTGCCCAGAAGGGAGCAAAGTGAAGTTTGCTGCCTGCACCTTCTCCGACAGATCCCTGACATGGTGGAATAGCCATGTTAAGTCACTGACATTACCAGTGGCTAACTCAATAGGTTGGGAGAACCTGAAAGAGATGATGTTAGAAGAATATTGCCCTAGGGGCGAAGTTCAAAAGCTGGAACAAGAACTATGGGAGCACACTATGGTCGGCTCGGACATAGTGACCTACACTGACAGGTTTAGCGACCTGGCAGCACTATGTCCAGGGATGGTTAACACGAAAAGTAAGAAGATAGAAAGGTACATCTGGGGTTTATCTACCCCGATTCAAGGAGATATGCTGTCTTCTAACCCACCTACATTCGATAGCGCCAAACACCTAGCCCAGAGACTCATTGACTATGGAGTCCGCCATGGCGTGGTTGTCCCCGTTCCCGAGCCATCTAAGGGAGGGGACAATAAACGAAAGTCGGGGAAAAAGAGGAAGGAGCGAACAATACAGGAAACCCCGCAGGAGCAACAAACGAGTACTATATATGCCACTACAACATCTGCTACTCCAGCATCTGCCAGTCGATATGCTGGAACTCTCCCAAAGTGTGGAAAGTGCAACTATCACCACACCGGAGTATGTCAATAAATGCAGTGTCTGAACTGCCACAGAAATGGACACACAGTCCGTTTCTGTAGGGCACCGGCTCAATCGATCTCCCAAGTCCCTGACGTTGAACAAAACCACGCCTGCTATGGCTGTGGTGAGATGGGACACTATAGGAGGGACTGCCCGATAACAAAGAACTCGGGAGCGGATGGACGAATTCTGATGATCACCGCAGGAGAATCTACCTCGGAGTCGCCAGCGAGCAGCGATACGTTTTCGAAATAAAATAATTACTTTAAAAACTAATTTATATTTATATAAGATTAAAACTTGGGGGGAAAACATTTAAAAGTAATTATAACAACTCACTTATATGAACAAGTCACAGTATTCAAGAGAACTAAAAGATTCGTTCAGAGAAGCTATGATGGCTTAGTATGTACATCAGGGTTGTGCATAGCTAAGATTTTGCAGACTTAGAGTGAGTGATTCCGCCTTAATTCCTGTTCCTTGTTTGGTTGTGGATTTGGGGCAGAGTTACTCAGTCGACCATCTTATTCATCTTAATTATTCATAACTTGTATATGTCAGGTGATCATAGTGGTACCGAGGAGGATCGTAGTATAAAGTATTGACACTAGTTATCAAAACACTTGCATTGTATGTGCTCGCTCATCACGGTACGATACGTAGAAGTGTTAACATCAAGGAGAAAACAGAAAGCACTAGAAAGTATTCACATAGTACATTGTCGAGCACACTATGGATACATCATCGTATAACAAACATTTCTTTCAAATCGGTCAAACTTTTGTTCAGTAAAGAGTCCGTTACTATCATTCGTCATGAGTTGGTGTGGTCCTCACCATACTAAGTTCATATATTTCCAACGCATCGACCATCAAATTCACGAAACCCTCGTCATTCGTAACGAAAGTCCAACCCAGACGTCGGAATTGTCTACCTCTTATTTAAAACCCCGATGTACTCATGCGAAGAGTGCTTTGCCCTCCGAGACCTTGCCGCCGTATATTCAACAAACCTTCCGAATTACCACTCGTACAACAGATCAATTTCAAGCACGATGGCTAAGGACGAATACAGCCCACCTATCACTAATAAGTGTATACGTGAGGGTGGTATATCATTATGATTATGCAGATCTAGTATGTGTGTTTCCGCCCTATCTCCTGTTCCTTGTTTGGTTGTGGACCTGGGGCAGAGTCGCACATCCGACCGTCTTACTAATCTTAATTATATACAAATTGTATACACGAGGTAATGATATATGGACCAAGTATGAATCCTATCATGAACAGTAGAGCAAAGTTGCCAGGTCTACGAGTGGGTATTTTGCCAATCAGAGGAGCACAAACCCAGTAGTACTGCTAAGAAAGCTAATTTCGGGACGAAATTCCATCTAACGGGGGGATGATGTGATAACCCAAAATTTTTTTCTTTGTAAGTCCAGCCATTCAATTCAACCGAGTTTCAGACTCGTTTCAGCTATCTTTTAGCCTTGTTTAGAGTCTGTTAAAGGGTTCAAAGCTCTGTACATTCAAGCATTGGGTATAGGATTGAGCAGCTTAAGTTCATTGGTTTGCAATCGAGCCGGAAACTCCATCACAAGGAGTTTATGGCCGCAAACTCCCGCAAACTAGGAGTTTACGGTCGTAAACTCTTGGCTGGCCGTAAACACCTCCCATATTCATGATATTCCTTCATTTTTCACCACTTCTCACACCTCAAAGTCTAGAAAATCGATTCTCTCTCAAGTATCATCGAGTTCTTCATCCTAGATCTTCAAAAACGTAAGTGATTCTTCCATCTTTGAGTTGTTATCCTTCTTAATCATGTATCATCCTTTGATTTCATCCATGAAAATCATCTTTTTGGGTAGATCTTCAAGATATTCATCTTTCACCAAGAACACCAAGAACACACACTTGTTCTTGGTGGCCGTGAACACCCTTTTGAGCCTCCAAATTGTAAGTATCATTTCCCTATGCTTAGTATACGTTAGAAACTCGTGTTAAGCACCTTAGAATCGACCATTTAGCTGGAACAAAAGGAGTGTACGGCCGTACACCCTTGCATGGCCGTACACACCTCAAAACACCTCAAAAGGGCCTCCAAAATGAGAATCTAGTTCATATTCTTGTTGAGCATGAGACCCAATAGTTTCCCCATTGTTGAATCACCCTTTTGTGCATATTTCACCATGAGTGTACGGTCGTACACTCCATGGCCGTACAACCATGGCCGTACACACCAAGTTGTGGCCATAAACACTTGCTAGGTACTTGTTATCCATTAGAACACTTGAACCCTTGAATCCCTATCAAACAAGAACCAAAAATGCATCCATCTTGGAGAGTTTACGGCCGTAGACACTTAGTGTGGCCGTAAACTCAAGTGTGGCCGTGAACACACTTAGTGTGGCCGTAAACTCAAGTGTGGCCGTGAACACACTTCTCTTGGCCGTACACTCCCCTTTGATCAATCACATGTGATTCTAACACTTAGTCTAAGTGTTTCCTAGTCCCTAAGGGTGTTTCCTTGCATGTTAGTTGCTTTTAAACACTAAATTCATGCCAATATATTCCATTATATGTCATTAGGACTCGTTTGTATCTCGAGACTTCATTCGTGGAACTTCTCATCCTTACACGCATATTCGTTTGAATCACCCACATAAGGTGAGTTCATACCCCTATAATCAATCTTTTAACTGTTTTAAATGATTTGGGGGGGGGGGATACAAGTTGGACACAATGATAATTATGTAAATGTTTTGTTATAAACATCTTTTAAAGGATTGCTTATGTACTTATAAGTGATTAAAACATTTCAAAAACTCTTTTAAAGTTATGTTACTTTATAGTTTACAAAACTCCGTTTTTAAAGTATAATCATAACTTAGTAGATAAATGAGTCTTTTCTTCAAGTCAATAACAGTTCAAAGTAAAGATACTAGTAAACTATAACAGGTATAGTTTAGGGGTTCAGTTCACACTAGAACATACTATAAAGAGAAACAGGGAGGTAGATACAATACACGATAACATAGAGAACATACTATAAAGAGAAACAGGGAGGAAGATACTATACACTATAACAAAGAGAACATACAATATACTATAACAGAAGAACAAATCATGATTAACAAAATTATACCAATGATCACTAACTCATTGTTCTAAACAAAAGGTGATAATAAAAGTGGTATACAAGATCAAGATAACTTTAATGTGAGACTACTTCACAGCTTAGCAATTTGTTTGCTGAAGTCGCGTCTTGTAACCAGAGTCTCTTACAGGGAGAGCGTATAGTATGGTTACAACCACATCACATTATAACCTTAAGTAAACAATCTGGTTTTTAAGGTAGCTAGTACTTCAGTAGTCACTTTAAAAGACTACTGCATACTTACATTTTCTCATTACTTTCATATTGTGATATTCTCACTTGAAAGGGAATGCAAACTATTTTCGAGTAAAAATAGTTATATACTAGGGAAAATTTACATCATTTCAGTCGACAATCAGAACAGTCGAATCTTAGTACATTCAGTAGAAAGGGGCCTATAATGCTAACTTTATGATTCCTTAGGTTGTACATCAGGGATATATATTAATCGGATCCGACAGGTAGTAGAATGCGTTTTTTCCGCTTCATTTCCTGTTCCTTGTTTGGTTGTGGGGTTAGAGCAGATTCACTCAATCTACTATCTATTCGATCTTAGCTATATATATATATATATATATATATATATATATATATATCGTATACACTAAGTAATCATAAGGAGTACCAGGTATGGGTCGGGTCATAGTACACTAATTCAATACACCGTTTTCTAGTACAAAACATACTTTTCAAGTAGAACATTTAGTAGACAAAACTAGAAACTTACCAGAAAAAGGGTTTAATCCATTTTATTAAACCAATATAACTTAAAGGACCTTAGGTGGTTAATTCTATAATACCTTAGTTTATACATCAGGGTTATATGTAATTAATACCCGATAGGTAGTTGGATGTGTGCTTTCCGCCTTACTTCCTGTTCCTTGTTTGGTTGTGGGCTTAGGGCAGATTCACACAATTAACTATACTTTCGATATTAGATTATATATAGCGTGTATAAACTAAGTGATTACGGAAGGAACTATTGTGGTTACTATTTTTACTAAAATAAATAAGGGTTTTCTTAAAGAATGTTTTCATCAAATATAAAGGAACTATTACAGTTAACTCCGTGAGTACGAATACGCCAGGGTTATATACAACGATGATCTAACAAACAATGGGATGTGTGCCTTCCGCCTCATTTCCTGTTCCTTGTTTGGTTGTGGTCTTAGGGCACATACACACAATCGACTGTTTGTTTACTCTGGGTTTTATATAACTTGTATCCATTTAGTACTCATAGAAAGGATTGTAGAGTCATTTTACTTATCTTTCACTAAATCAGGAAATATAGGATTTTCTGGAGGAACAGGCGAACTTTTCTAAAAGAACTTACAACTTACATTACATCACTAAAATCTTATGAACTCACCAGCTTTAATGTTGATCTACTCATTCAAAATAACTTGTATTCTCAGGAGACCAGTAGACAGGTACGCGCATTGGGATTCAGAAGATGGAGCATAATAACTTCATGTCTTGTTTTGTTATTTAAATTTGTAGTCTATCTTATGTGAACCACATACTTTGTAAACACTTTCTTTCTAATGAAATGGTTGTTTATTACTTTGATTTCTATGATGCATGTCTTGTGATACTAAACATGACGTCCTCCACCCCCGAACGTTTCCGCCGTTCCGGTTTGGGGGTGTGACACAGAACCCTATCACAATCTTTCATTTATTATTTTGGACAACCCTTCACTATCCAATCATATTATTAAGTATGTTAAACATACCAATAAATCAAGTAGTAATCATATTTATACAACTACATTAAACACAACAAAGATAGCACACATAGCAGTTGAGCATTTAGAATACTTATGTATATGCGTAAGCTTGAAAGTAACTATGCACTCACTTGTTAAAGTGATGACTTCAAAATTTGGGCAGAGCTTCGCTTCTAGCAACCGACCTTTCCTTTGACATGACCTAATATCATTATCACCAAGTCTTAGTCTAATATTATACACGAGTAGAGAGAATCTAGACCTATCAATTATTCGAATGAATACTGATAGTTCTATCAATTAAGGATAAGCCGGGCAGGACAGTCGGGAGGCAGGACCATTTCGACATATAGTTTTTCTGATATCCAACAACCAAGCCGACGTGACCATTCTAAACACCTCTCCCGTAAGTAGATCAATCAATATATGACTTGGAATCACATATAAATCTTAATTATAGGTTCATAACAACGAATATGATTATAATTATAAACTACGTGAGGGCAGAGTAAGTGTAGCTCATTTACAGATTATAGATGAGAACCAGGATCCAAGTGGGCACAACTCTGACTCAAGGTCTCTTACTCAAAGGCTACTACTCGAACGCGTACTCCGGGGTTTATAATTATAAACTACGTGAGGGCAGAGTAAGTGTAGCTCATTTACAGATTATGGATGAGAACCAGGGTCCAAGTGGACAGAACTCTGACTCAGGGTCTCCTACTCGAAGGCTACTATTCGAACGCGTACTCAGGCTAAAAAATAAAGAATAATTATTTTGACCCTTTCAAAATAACTCTTCAAATTTTTTTTGCCCTCGTAAAAGAATTTGAATTATTTTGCCCTCTTTTAAAAAAAAATCTAGGTCAGCCCTTGTATTGATGTCTTTGTGTACATAAAATACATCATTTAAAATATGTCTCATATTGTCCCACCATTTTGGATAAAAAAATAATTGAAAGTTTGTCTAGTTAATCCAATCTAGTATAGTGATGACAAACTCTGTCATATTCTGTGGTGCATAATAAAGGAGGCCTATGACGATGACATGTTGGTGATTGTGCTAATCCCAAGATGTTGCAATGAATAGACTTGAACTAATCAGATTTTTAAAATATTGTTGGCGTAAGTTGGTAAAAGGAGTAAAGAACAATATGAGATAATATCATAATATATTATGGACTCGTACAGATGCATGCATACATGTAGCAAGAAAATGATCATATAACATGGTTTTCGCTACCCACGCCTGCATAACATCCCACTTTCTTTCTAAATACAGATAAAAAGCCTGATACCTTCTCACCGTACAGACATCATTTATGCAAACACAAGTTAACTCTTTTAAATGAATGATCTGTAAACAGAAGCCGATTATCAGATAATTATGGATAGATTTAGTATTATATCTCTGTTGTAGATGATAAGATAGAATAGTTCAAATGTTTAGTTATCCTTATCACTGTGTAATCTATCTATATATATGAATACATACTTAAGGGTAATTTATCGACAATTTACCTTTTCTTCTTGGTATCAGAGCACCGATTCCCAAGGGCTCTGTTTTTTATCCTAATTTTTATTTTTTCCTTTCTTCTCTTCACCTGCTTCTGGAATCTTTCCAGATCATCTCTATCATGGCCCCTACTTTTTTCAATTCCTCTAAAATTGCCACCACCATAACTTGCAAATTAAGTCGCACAAACTTTCTACTTTGGAAGGCACATGTTATACCTATCCTCAGAGGCTTCCAGCTCTATGGTTATCTTGATGGGACTACACCACCTCCTGCAAAGACGAAAACTGTGGGATCAAGCAAAGACGGAAAAGAGACAGAACCTCCCAAGGAAGTCATTAGCCCAGAGCATGAAGAATGGATAGTCCAAGATCAGGCCATTCTCAGTGGTTTGCTATCCTCAATGACTGAGGATGTTTTGTCACAGTTAACCCAGTGTGTTGACACATCCAATCAACTATGGACCTCTGTCCAAACTATGTTCTCTGCACAACACAGAGGAAACTCTATTCAAATTCGTACGCAGCTGTCAACAACAAATAAAGGAGACTTAAGTGCTTCGGAGTACTACCAAAAGATGACAATTTTTGCTGACACTATGGCCAATATTGGTCATCCAATGACGGATGAAGAGGTTATTGGCTACATGTTGGCGGGTTTAGGTCCAGGCCATGGTGATTTGTTCACCGCCATAACTGTTCTTGGAAATCAGAGAGCAGTGACTTTGCCAGAATTCTACTCCTACTTGATTGCTCATGAGGCACAGTCTACAGCCATGAATCGATCCACCGAGTTTGCAAGTTTCGCCAACAATGTTATTCGACAAGATCCAAGTGGATCTCGTCGTAACTCCAACAATAGTTCATACAACTATGGTAATAACAGTGCAAGAGGAAATTATCGAGGGCACGATGGTAACAGGGGCCGTGCTCGTGGACGTGGAAGGAACAATGGATCTTGTCCACGCTGTCAGGTATGTGGTATACCTGGTCATGTTGCACTGAATTATAGAAATCGCTTTAACCACACCTATCAACCAGAGGAGTACATAGGAGGAAACAGTGCCACCACCGTGCCTTACAATCACTGCAATCATTACAGTCATGATACCAACTAGTACCTTGACACATGAGCGACGGATCACTTGACAAGTGACCTTGATCGATTGTCTATACAGGAGAGATATCAAGGCAAAGACCAGGTTCAAGTAGCAAATGGAACAGGTTTGAATATTTCTCATATTGGTCATTCACATATACCTGTTTCAAACTGATCTTTGTCTCTTAAAAACATCTTATGTGTTCCCCAAATTAGCAAACATCTTCTTTCTGCTCACAAACTTGTTTCCGATAACAATATATTCATTGAAATTCATTGTTATTTTTTCTTGGTTAAGGACAAGGTCACGAAGAAAGTTCTTCTATTCGGTATAAGCAAAGGAGGTCTCTACCCGGTACCACTTCGTCGTTCAACTCTCCATCAAGTTGCATCCAGTGTCAAAGTGTCTCCAGACCAATGGCATCGACGGCTTGGTCATCCGAGTCCGGCAGTTACCAAGTCAATTTTAAAGTCAAATAAGTTAGATTGTTTTTTTGATAATATGTCTGTAGTTTGTGATTCATGTCACCGTGCTAAAAGTCATCAATTACCTTATAAAACTAGTGTTCATGTTACAACATTTCCTCTTGAACTCGTTCATACCGATGTATGGGGTCCCGCTCAAGAATCTAGTGGTGGTTTCAAATACTATGTTAATTTTTTAGATGATTTCAGTCGCTATACTTGGATCTATCTTATTAAACGTAAATCTGATGTTGAGCAAGTCTTTTATGATTTTCAAAACCACGTTGAACGTCTTCTCAATGCTAAAAATCGCACTGTTCAGTCTGACAGGGGAGGTGAATATCATAAACTCCATGCATATTTTAAAAGAATAGGCATTGCTCATCGGGTCTCATGTCCACACACATATCAACAGAATGGAATAGTGGAACGAAAACACAGGAATATCGTCGAAACAGGTCTCACACTCCTTGCTCATTCTTCTCTTCCATTAAGATTTTGGGATGAAGCTTTTCTCACAGCCTGTTACTTGATTAATCGGATGCCTAGCAGAATAATTAATAACTCTACTCCCATAACACGTTTCCTAAAAATCACACCTGATTATTCTTTTCTTCGTAATTTTGGGTGTGCTTGTTGGCCTAGTCTACGAAAATATAACACTCACAAACTCAATTTTAGATCCACATTATGTGTTTTCCTAGGCTACAGTTCCATGCACAAAGGAAATAAATGCTTGGATAGATCCGCCGGTAAAGTCTATATCTCTCGAGACGTGATTTTTGACGAGTCTCGTTTTCCATATGCGACCGAATCAGTGTCCACCACACCATCCGATATGGCTGCCATTGTCTCATATCCTCAAACCGAACCAACTCTTGTGAATGACCATTTGAGTAAATATGATTTGTCTTTATTGTTGGCTAACAATTCTGATGCAGCTACAACACCTATACTACCTGTGATCTCTCCAACGAGACCTAATATTGGTGCTAATACACAAGAGATAAATCCTCCTGTGATCACAGCTCCGATAGCAAGTTCATCTACCGGTGAAAGTTCTTCACCTGTTACCGCAGATACCATTGTCTCTGCCCCGCCATCTCCAGGTCCGACATCACCAGTACCTCTTTCTCCAACAACTCCACTTTCACAACAAAACTCTCCAGTGACTCCAGCTCCTTCTGGAATGATTACTCGCGGCCGTGCTGGGAAGACATGTCCTCGAAAATTTACTGATGGTACAGTAATGTACAACCCATTTCGAAAGGCTTTCTTTGCTGAACCTACTTCTTATCGCCTGGCCCTTGCTGATCCTGCGTGGCGTACTGCAATGGAAGCGGAGTTCACTGCGCTACAACAAAACAACACATGGAATCTAGTTCCTAGACCGCCTGATGTGAACATTGTGGGGGGTGCAAATGGGTTTTTAAAACTAAACAACATGCTGATGGTTCTTTGGATAAATGAAAAGCAAGGCTCGTGGCACGTGGCTTCACTCAACAATTTGGGATTGACTATCACGATACGTTCAGTCCGGTAGTCAAACCCGTCACTGTTCGTTTAATTCTTTCTCTTGCGATATCTCGTGGGTGGCATCTTAGACAAATTGATGTGAGCAATGCCTTTCTTCATGGTATTCTAAACGAGGAAGTCTACATGCAACAACCCCCTGGGTTTGAGGATTCTCGGTATCCCCGATATGTGTGCAAGCTTCAAAAGGCCATCTATGGTCTAAAACAATCTCCCCGTGCGTGGTTCCCTAGACTTAGTGACAAACTTCACCAACTTGGTTTTACTTTCTCCAAAGCTGATGCATCTCTCTTTGTGTTTCATCATTATGACATTACTTGTTATATGCTGGTGTATGTAGATGATATTGTTATTGCTGGTTCATCTCAAACTTTTGTAGATCGCTTGGTTAAACTTTTGTCAGTCTCCTTTCCCATCAAAGATCTTGGTCGCCTACATTATTTTTTGGGGATTGAAGTCATTTCCAATTCAGGGGGAATTACTCTCCCGCAAAACAAATATGCTTCCGATTTGCTTCGTCGGTCTAACATGGAGAATTGCAAAAGTGTTTCAACCCCAATGACTGTTGCTAATAAGCTCTCTCTTGAGAATGGAACACTCCTTAGTGAGGAAGATGCATTTAAGTACAGAAGTATGGTTGGAGGACTACAATATTTAACTCTCACAAGGCCAGATATTTCATTTGCAGTCAATAAGGCGTGTCAATATTTATCAAAACCTACAGATGTTCATTTGGAAGCAGTCAAGCGTATTCTCAAAGATATAAAGGGTACTACGAATACAGGGTTGAGTATTCGAAAGTCCAAGTCTACACTATTGAGTGTATTTACTAATGCTGACTGGGTTGGATGTTTGGACTCTCGTAGATCAACCAGAGGGTTTGCGATATTTCTAGGTCCAAATCTGGTATCATGGAGCTCACGTAAACAACCTATAGTCTCTCGTTCGAGTACTGAAGCGTAATACAAAGCTTTAGCTAATGGCACAGCTGAAGCTACGTGGATTCAATCATTACTCAAGGAATTAAGAGTGCATCAACCTAGGCCACCTGTCTTGTGGTGTGATAATCTTGGAGCCACATATTTGACAGCAAATCGGTGTTTCATGCTAGGACTAAGCACGTAGAAGTCGATTTTCACTTTGTCAGAGAAAAGGTGGCAATGGGAGCATTGGATGTTCGGTTTATATCCACAAAGGATCAACTTGCAAATGGGTTAACCAAACCTGTTACACGAAACATGTTGGAAAGATTTAAATACAATCTAAACCTTACTACGGTTAAGATTGAGGGGGAATGTAAACAGAAGCCGATTATCAGATAATTATGGATAGATTTAGATAGATTTAGTATTATATCTCTGTTGTAGATGATAAGATAGAATAGTTCAAATGTTTAGTTATCCTTATCACTGTGTAATCTATCTATATATATGAATACATACCTAAGGATACTTTATGGGCAATTTACCTTTTCTTCTTGATCGAGATGCTTATGTCAAAATGAATGTTGACACCAACCATTGTTCATTCGCATGCTTGAGTTTCCACTCTTCTCATCTTGTGTCCGCACATACTTCCCCTATTTGTAAGTAGATGAAAGTTCATAAGTTAGGTCTACAGGTTCAAGTATATAGCATCACCTTAATTCCTTACTTCGTACGTAGACATAGTTATTTAGAAGAGTCGGCCACAACAAGATCCACATCAAGGTCAACAAGAGTCGGAAATAAGGAAAGAGGGAATTTAAAGTTTACGTGTTTGATCAGGAAGAGTACATGTATACCTTTCTCAGTCTTCTGCTCGAATAATCCAGCCAATCTGCATGATTTGGCATAAAGAAATCACTGACATGTTTCCCATAGGGTCAAATATCAGTCCTCATTCTTGGAGTATTTTCTCAACCCTGCATCAATTAAGTTTTGCAAAATGAAGGCCATTTAAGGAATTAAAACTAGCTAAAAGCCAACGAAAATTGTCTTTTGACAAGTTTGGTGAATAAAGTGGATGGAAATATGGATTGGAGTTGAGGAAGAAGTAATCTGCATCCCCGAGGACTAGTTAACCAATCGGAATTTTTGTAACTAAACCTCAGGATGCAGATTACTTGACCCTAACCCAATATATCAAATTTGGTGGGAAAGATCTTTAATGTTATTTAGAGATTGGTAGAGATGACAAGTTGGCGAAGGAAGAAGCGATGCACATAAGTGGAGTGATGGGGATCTATTTATAATCCTCTCCGGAGTATAAGGATCAAAATGTGGCCCCTTCTACCCTGAATTATGTAAGCAAATTTGGTGCAAAGTCCTACGCTTTTGATGAAAAAACCATAATAATGCTTTTATAGTAAATTCTTAATTTATATTTTTTTTTTGGAACGACAGGATCATATACAAAAAAAAAAATCTATCAAGAAGTTAAGTCGATTGAGAGAGGACCCTTTCTGATTATTAATCCAAAAAAATGGAAGGAATTGAATCTCCTTCGCAAGAAATTAAGATGTGAGACACCACACCTCAAGAGTTATAATGATCCAACATTTCCAGATCACCCAGACGAAGGTTAGCACAGTCGACATTCCACCACGTACAAAAACATGGTTTCTGGTTTCCTCTTGATTGATACAATTCGGGTAGACTAGAAGGAATTGTCACCCACCTTTTTTCCAAATTCAATCACGTATAGAAGACGCCTATGCTTAAAAAATAAGAAAACAGGAGCACACTATGAGAAAAAAGAGCAAAAATATCGTATTTGTGCTTCAAAATGATTATAAATTAAACATGAAACAAGATCAAATTTTACATGATTTGTTGTAAAATAAAATGATATAAAGCATAGTTTTATCTTTGTTATTATCGAACCCAAGGTTATGATAAATTTATATTAGATGTTTAGATTAGTGAAATCTCATGGCAATCATAAGGTTAGTTTTGAGGAAGTAAATTTTCATAAATGCTCTGTATGAGCTCTAAAAAAAATTGACTAGCTGCCCACTTTGTCCCTCCCTCCTCCGCCATGGCAATCAACTTCTATAACTATTTTTGTTTGCATGCCTTACATAAATCAACTAGTTACATATTTAGACATCATAATATATCACGAGGATTCAAATTGTTAAATTGGATCTCATCGGAGAAAAGACTACATGCATCAATATGATTCTCTCTCTCTATATATATATATATATATATATATATATATATGTTAGGATACTATATACTGTACCTGATTGAATACAATAATTATTATTGATTAGCTTATTATAATATAATATATAACTGATTATTTTTATGTATTTTATAGACATGAAAATCTAACCATGATTTTATGTATTTTATTAATAATAGCATCAAAATTTAAAACATCAACTTTAGTGGAGTAGGTTTGTGTCCCATGCAGATATGAATAATAATGTGCTTCATTAAGATGAAAAGAAGCATATCTAGTTGATTCTATTCTTCTACAGCCAATTATGAGGTGAGAACCTTCCTTTATTTTCCAAATGATACTACTTCCTTTGACTGCTTTTGTACACAACATGACCATTCCAGATGCTTTGCTGCATCTCAGTACAAAAAAGACTGGCCCTAATCAAACGACGCTAATCTGTTTCCATCTTGGTTCACATCATATTCCTTTGTTCCAAATAGATAGACACATAAATGGTGACATCATCTACCTACATAAATAGATTGTGCTGGACAATATTTTTCCCATTAATAGATATTGTGCATTAATGTAAATATACATTCATTACAATCAGGCATCACGGGCTAAAGAAAACACAGGCCCGGAAGTGGGCTTACACTAAAAATGCATAGAAATCTCTATACACCAACACCCCCACAATTTTAACAGGAGGTTTTGTCCGGACATTTAAAATGGACCAAAACTTGTGAAATAGAGATGATGAACGCCCTTTGGTGAAGATATATGTATATTGAGAGATGGAAGAAAAATGAAAAACTTAAACTCGACAATGTTCAATAGACATTGGTGGCTTTGGGTGGAGCAGAGTACAGCTCTCAAAGAAGATTGTGGAGCCGACATGTTTCCGCAACAACGTTAGTAACAACCTAGTATTCTGTCTCGACACACAATTGGGAGATAACTGATGCAACACGCGTGGAATAACAGGAAGACAATACTCAAAATTCGTTGATTCGGCAAACACTGAAGATTGACAAATTTGAGGAGCCTTCGATTTTATTACTGATCAAAAACTTGCTTTCAAAGAAACAATGAATGGGTCCTTAAATAGTAAAACCCTAGCCGCCTAGTAAATAAATAAATTACAAAAAGGTCCGAAACATTTAAAAAACAAAAAATCGTCGAAAAATCGGATAAATCGCGATTTTGATCCTCTAGACGAAGAAATTTGTCTAATATCCATCAGGCTTACGACAAAGTCAAGGGTTTCTCAAAATGGTGTTTCTACCTGAAGAATTCTACTCTTGCATCCCAATCCGACATTGTTCGAATTCTCCAGGTGTTCTAGCTTTTGCATATAATTTAACTTTATTTGCTCCGCATCAATAACAGTTTGTCGCTTGGATGTTCATGAGATAAGGTTACTACTTAGAAAAACATAATAGTTGGATGTGGATTGACGAGCATCTAGGCAACTTCCCCACCCGTTGTCCTAATATGCAACATGATAGGATGAAGTGGTTGTGTGAATTTGTAAGGTGTAATCAAGAGTTCCTTGAACTACGGGTGGGGAACCGGGCAATCATGGCGTATTTTTGTCATACACGACATGCTACGATGAGGTTTTATGTAATACGAATATGACACAACATGATGTTGTATTTTTTTAATTAACATGAAATGAAGGGGTTAAAAAAAGACAAAACGACATGACACGACAAAATTATATAAAACAACAATTTGTTTATTTAATTAATATTGAATCATTTATAACACGAAAAACATGAAAGCAATTACAAACAATTGCTAAATCGTGTCAATTTCGTGTCGAATTTTGAACACGAACACAAATTCAAATTTTAATTTCGTCCCAATTTCGTTTCGTGTCGTGTCATCAATTGACACCCCTATCTTGAACACAATGAAGACTATGTTTTAACACCACAAAGTGTGTTTCACAAGGATCATCCATAAAAGACAAATTTTCTACACAACATATGTGAGATCTAGTATGGTAAAAGTAAGATATTGCAGTGCTCCAACAAGGTTGTGATACTCGGTGAAATCAAATATTAGGGGAATAGAGCTACCCATTTTGCACTTTACGTTAGAATGTGTTTGGCTTTCATTTTAACATGATGACTTGTTATAAAATTTCAATTGTATACTTTTTTGACTGAGAAAGAGGCTTGATGAGTTACAAGTAACAAAGATGTAGAAAATAACTGAGGTATATGTTGTGATATGTCTCCGGCTCGGTTCCTACCCCGTGAGGGATGGAGAAAAAAGGGCCTGAGATGTAACATATCGACTCCCAGGTGTCTTAGTTAATGTATTTTATTCATGAGAACAGGGCGACTCGACGAGTTGGGGAGCACCAACTTGTCGAGTAGAGACTAATTGGACGCAAGACTTTTAGAGTCTACTCGACGAGTCGGAGGACCCCGACTCAATAAGTAGGGGCTGTGCGAGGAAACCCTAATTTTTCGGGTTTGTGACCTATTTAAGAGGCCTTAATCCCTCATTTCCGCCTCACCAGTCACCTTACTGATGGGTTTCAATCAATACATCATTTCTATGGTGTACATGCAAACCCTAATAGCTTTTGGATCTAGTTTGTCTAATGAACATGCAATTGAATATCCAAAGCTATAAACCCTAGATCTATCATATAAGAACTGAAATAAGGGTTTAGTAATTACCTTTGATTGTTATATAGTAATAACAATCAATTCATTGCTTTGATTGGCTTCAGAAAGCTTAGTGCCTCAAGTGTTGCACCTCTAATGGAGTCACAAATACCACTAAGCAACTTGGATGAGGAGGGAGGAAAGAAGAGGCACCAAAAATGGCTGGAAACCCTAAAGGAATAGTTGTCCACGTTTTTGGGGCTTAAGGGTCCTTTATATACATGTAGGCTATTAGGGTTTACAACTAGGAAACCCTAATCTGGCTGCTTAAGCCCTAAGCAGCCCATGGACTCCTTTAACATATCCCTTGGACGAATTCCTTATGGGCTTCCCATAGAATTCGTCCAACCTATATTATTTAGGTAATCCATAGCCCAATTGCAATTATCTTATAATCACAAATCCAGTCCCCTAAGTTTAATTAATCTCTTTTAGCCACAAAATTAAATCTTAATTAATTCTTGACTAATATTAATTAAACAATATGATTTCTCCTTTAATATATTATTCTCATAATATATTAATAAATCATAATTAAACCTTTCTCTCCTTAATTCATCCTACATATTGTTATGGTGAAGGCAACCCAAAAGGACCATGCTCATAATCGGGTCAAGTACATACCAAAATAGTTATGGACTTAGACACTAATCCAACACTTACACCCTTGAGAGAAACCCTAATCGTCCACTTGAGCTAGAGAGTGAGAGAAGAGCTAATCTTGTGGTTATTAGTGCACTTTTGAAGGAGAAGATGAGAGTACCAAAGCTTGGATCAAGAGGAGGCTTTGGATATAGAGGTTCATCAGAGTTTTGCTTCAGTTGGAGGTAAAAAGATGCTAACTTGATCATTTCCTTATGAGATATTGGTTTAGGGAGTTTCTAGGGTTTTCTCCCATCCCTTTTGTGTCATTTGAGTCCTTTGAGCATGATTTGAGGTTAAAACCTCAGATCTTGAGTGTAGGAGGTCTTGTGAGTCCAAAGACCCGAACTTTATTGAGCTAGAGATAAGATCTTGTGCATCTAAACCTTGATGGAGCTTGAATTGGCATTATGGAGCAAATATACCATGCATTAACGTAAAGATCGAAGCTTTACGTCATAATCGATCCTTAGGAATTCAGATCTGGAGTATGGGGCATGGGTTCTGCCTTAAAACGTCTGAATGAGAATTTGACTAAAGGGACTCGACGAGTCAATGAGATGAGACAACTCAACGAGTTATGTTGGGTTTTTGTGATGTTCTGAAGGAATAAGGGGGACTCGGCGAGTCACATAGATACACTCGGCGAGTCAGGTCAACATGGACAGTTGACTCGAGTGTTGACTTCTGTTGACTTTAGGGTTTGGTCAAGGCAGGGGTTATGGGGACCATGGAGGGGTAAAATGGTCTTTTACCCATTCCAAGAGGTTGAGAGAGAGAATAACTTAGTTTATTTAGAGTCGTGACTTAAATGTTAATTAGAGATAATTATCCTATGTGATTAGGCAGAGGCTAGTTCGAGATTCGTGTACGAGATTATTTACTTGCTTGCTTACGAGGTGAGTCTTCTCACTATACTTTACCTAGAGTGGTAATCTTTGTGTGACCGGAGGGTCTTATGTGTTATATTGAGTATTGTGATATCCTACATTATGTCTTTGTGATTTGTGTTGTGTATTATTCTGAGCTTACTGAGTTAGGACTGGAGGGTCCACCCGAGTTGTAGGACTGGAGGGCCCCACTGAGACACATTGACCAAAGGATCTTATTTGAGCATAGCCATGAGAGGCTCATGAGATATGTGTGGTATTTTAGGGAACTCACTATGCTTTGTGCTTACCGTGTTATGTGATATGTGTTTCAGGTACCTCTCAGGATCATGGGAAGGCACCGACTTGATTGTACACATCGATTTCGAGACCATGTGGATGATTCTAGGATAGTGACAATTTATGTGGATTTGTGTTGACATTTGAACAATATTGTTTTGAGAAATATATTATGAGTTTTTGTGTGTTTTAAAAATGAAAAATTTGGTTTGAAAATTTATGTCGTTACATTTTGAGAAAAATTTGGTTTGAAAATATATTAAGAAAATTTTGAGGGATTTGGATGTACTCTCGGGTATGTCTGGACTCAAATTTAGCATTTGAGAAAAAAATTCAAAAATAAATGATTTTTCTAAAACGAGTAAGAATTTAAAGAGAAAACGAGTTGGAGCAGTGTGTACAATCAGCTAGAGCCCGAACGGTGATTTCCCAAAATACCCTTACTTATTTGTGTTATGAGATATTTATGAGATGTTAGGGATGCATGCTAGAGGATAGGCCAGGTATTTCATATTTAGGGCTAGAGTTGCCCGATTTGTGATGCCTTAGTCTAGGGAATGCTATTGATTGATATTATCTGCTATTTGCTCTGTGTATGTGCTAAGTAAGAGTATCTAGCAAGAATCTTTTAGAGAGAGCGTTGAGTAGAGGAGTAATCTAGGGGAGATACCTAGATGTGCATTTGAGGAATCTACTGAGGGAGTAGTTAGATACCTAAGAGAGGTAGGGTTGCCTGAGTCGGTAATGCCTTTTAGAGTCGCGGATAGAGCGAGTGGAGTTGTGTGCTAGAGAGGTTTTATGTGTTAGTGGAGGTAATTCGATGCCCGAATGCTGCTTGCTTTGTGCTTTGTGGAACTCTTGATGATGGTGATGGGTTTTCAGCATTCTAACACTCCTATGGTGCACATGCAACCCTAGAAACCTTGGATCTATGTTTGACTAAGATACATGCAAAAAATTATTCTTCCATGGTTCTTATCCTAACTAGCATGGCATGGGGTACTTGAATCAAATAAAACTAGTAGAATTACTTACCTTGTAGTAGTAGTTGATTGTTTGGAGTTTTAGAGCCTAGCACCAATAATGTGGATGCCTCAAATGAAAGTCACAAATCACCACAAACTTGGAAACTTGAGAGAATAGTCACAAACTTCTTGAAATCAGCCCTCTTAGTTTACACACATCAACTAGTGTTATTTCAAGAACCAAAGCCTCCTTTATATAGTGTGGTGGATTAGGGTTACATCCATGTAAACCCTAATACCCATGTCTTTTCATTTCCATGAGATCCATGGGTTAAAGCTCCATGGAGTATCCATGGACTTTCCATGCAAGCCTAGCCCATTCCAAATAAGCATTAGCCCACACTATATAAATACAAGAGCCCATATTTAATTAGTCATACTTTTGATCTCTAAATTAATTCTAAATTAATTATAAATCAATACTAATTAAATAATATGATTTTATATTAATATATTAGAACTTATAATATATTAATAAATCATAACTTATACTATTCTCAAAAGATTATCCGTAAATTGTTCGGGTGAAGTGCAACCCAAATGGACCATGCCGGGTCGGGTCAAGTACATACCAAATATAGTTATGGACTTAGACACTATATCCAACAGTCTCCCACTTGGATAAGTCTAATAACTATAGTTGCAAGTATGACTTCAGGAACCGATCAACAATCGTAGCTCTTTAAACTCTGTTGAACTATGAAGCGCCATTTTAGATAAGTGATCATATAATCCTCTGTTCTAGATATCAGTCGGACAAATACATGGAACATGGTCTTGCTTATTGTCTAGCATTTGTTTCCCGATTTCTGATAGAACTTAACTGAACACATCAATTTAGTTCTGACCGGGGCCGGTACATAGGTCAAAACAAAATCATCGAGGGGCCTAGATATCGCTTCTAATCCTAGAAGGAACAGATAAACTTCGACTCATATGTTTGCTCTACTACTTGTTGAATTACACACAAAAGCACGGTTTATAACATCGAGTTACCAAAGCGTTTTCGTGCAATCAATGCATAACCAACTCATAGGCAACAAATCATATCTCCAGGTTTGAAGACTTATATGATATTACCGTCTCACGATCACTCGAGATAAATTCCATGAAGTGATACAAGTGAGCGTGGGTTGAATCCAATACTCAGAACTTATGAGCACTCATGAGTGTTGTAGCCCCGCTTTGTCTAACATCTTAGACCTCTACAAGCCAACCCATGATAGTCTTGATTCATATCTACTTCCAACATATGACCGACTGTGGAGAGTTTGAATAATATGATATAAACCATAACATAATTATTCTGGAAGTCAAAACATGCAAAAAGAAATAATAGTAAACGATTGACAAGAGATAGCAACACTTTACTCATAAATAACAGCTTTTATTTATCATCAAATGTCAATTACATTTTACAAATTTCAAGATTATCTAACTACTAAAACTAATATCATCCTTCAGCCCTATGCTCCGAGCATGCTGGAGATGCTTAGCCCGAGTCAGTCCCTTCGTGAGGGGATCTGCTGGGTTCTCATCCGATGATACCCTCTTTGCCACGAGGATTCCTTCTTCTATTCGATGTCTGATGAAGTGATATTTTCTGTCAATGTGTCTGGATCTCCCATGATCTCTTGGTTCCTTGGCTAAGGCAACCACACTATTGTTGTCACAGAAAATCTCCATTGGCTTCTTTATAGCTGGTACAACTCCAAAGTCTCCGATGAAGTTCTTTAGCCATATTGCCTCCTTTGCTGCCTCGCTTGCTGCTATATACTCTGATTCACAAGTGGAATTAGCCACTGTCTCCTGCTTGGAACTTTTCCAAGTAATTGCCCCTCCGTTTAGAGTAAAGACCCAGCCCGACTGAGAGCGGAAATTATCCCTGTCAGTCTGAAAGCTAGCATCACTGTACCCTACAACTCTCAAGTCCTCACGGCCACCGAGGGTAAGGACCCAGTCCTTAGTCCTCCGTAGGTACTTGAGGATATTCTTTACCGCAGTCTAGTGTGCCTTGCCAGGGTTCCCCTGATACCTGCTAACCATGCTCAAAGCAAAGGCTACATCAGGTCGAGTACACGTCATAGCATACATGATCGATCCTACATCTGAAGCATAAAGTATTCGACTCATTTCTGCTATCTCAGCCTCAGTACTAGGGCTTTGTGTCTTACTCAATCTGGCATTACTCTGGATGGGTAACTCTCCTTTCTTGGAGTTATGCATGTTGAACCTTTTCAACACTTTGTCCACATAGGTGCTTTGACTAAGTCTAATTAGTCTTTTACTCCTGTTTCTCAAAATCCTTATCCCTAGGATATAGGCAGCTTCTCCAAGGTCCTTCATAGCGAAACACTTCCCAAGCCAGGACTTTACTTCCTGCAGGGTTGGGATGTCATTTCCTATGAGTATTATGTCATCCACATACAGTACCAAAAATTGATGTGGTCTAGATTGGGAACTTTTCCAGCCCACACCTCGTGAGGTGTTTTGGCAACCTTCTTTGTAGGGACTAGATTAAGGATATGGGCGACAGTCTCTAACGCATACCCCCAAAATGAGATTGGTAGCGAAGCTCGACTCATCATGGAACGAACCATGTCCAACAAGGTCCGATTGCACATCTCAGCTACACCATTCAACTGTGGTGTCCTAGGAGGTGTCAATTGTGAGACAATCCCACATTCCTTAAGATAATCAAGGAACTCAGTACTAAGATACTCACCACCACGATCGGATCGAAGCATCTTAATGTTCCTGCCCAACTGATTCTCCACTTCTTGCTTAAACTCTTTGAATTTCTCAAAGGTTTCTGACTTATGCTTGATTAGGTAGACATATCCATATCTACTAAAATCATTAGTAAAAGTCACATAGAACCGATTAGCATCTCTTGTGGCAGTTCTGAAGGGTCCACACACATCCGTGTGTATGAGGTCCAACAAACCTTCACCCATAGCACAAGTGCCAGTAAAAGGTGACTTTGTCATTTTACCAAGCAAACAAGATTCACAGCTATCATCTGACTTTAGGTTAAATGACTCCAAGACTCCATCCTTTTGGAGTTGGCCTATGCGTTTCTTGCTTACATGTCCAAGACGACAATGCCATAAGGATGCTTTATCTAAGCTAGTGGAAGAATTAATACACAATACATTATTTCCTAGACTATCTACAACAGATACAATTTCATACACGCCATCACAAGGTAATGCTTTAAAATAAAGAACATTATTAAAGAAAGCATCAATACTACCATTATTATTATCAAAATAAAAGGTAAAACCTTGTTTATACAATGCATGAAAGGAAATACATTTCTTGCCATTTCTGGCGAATAATAACATTTATTCAAATCTAATGTAAACCCACTATTTAGCACTAAGGAATAAACTCCTATCTTGGTGACAGGTGAAACTTTCCTGTTTCCCATGATCAAGTTTATCTTTCCCTGCTCCACATTCTCACTTCTTTTTAGTCCCTGCAAATCACAACATATGTGAATACCACAACCTGTATCAAGGACCCAAGACTTAGAATGAGGTGAGTTATTAGACAATATAGTGTATATACCTGCATGGTTGGGTTTTACTTTCCCATCCTTCAAATCTTGCTGGTACTTTGGGCAGTTTCGCTTCCAGTGCGACTTTTCATGGCAATTGAAGCATTCAGCCTCATTAGGGTTAGCAGAAGGAGTGACAAAACCTTTCTTGGTTTTGCTTGAAGAGGAGCCTTCAAGGGTCTTACCCTTGGTAACCTTAGAAGGGTTCTTTCTCTTCTTCCCTTTGCCATGCCCGATTGCCAAGACATTGGCCGCAGTTGGAGTAGGAGTAGGAGTAGTAACAACCGACTTACCCTTTAGACCACTTTCGGCGGTCTTCAAGAGTCCTTGAAGTTTGCTGAGGGTGACTTCTTCCTTGTTCATGTGATATGTCATGCGGAATTGATCATAACACGATGGCAAGGAGTGCAAAATGATGTCTATTGCTAACTCCTCAGGGAAGTTCACATTCAGCTTCAGTAAACGGTCCACATACCTTTGCATTTTCTGCATGTGGCCCGTGATGGGTTCACCATCCTTCATTCGGCTTGTTATCATGGAGGAGATTATTTCATATCACTCTTGACGAGCACTTTGATGGTAGCGGTCCATCAAGTCCTGGTGCATCTCAAAAGGATAATAGTCCTCATAGGACTTTTGGAGCTCGGCTGTCATGGTGGCCATCATGATGCATGCCACTTTTGTAGCATCTCTTTCATGTACCTCATATTCAGCAAGCTCTTCAGGAGTAGCAGTTGGCTCGGGTACCTTCAGCTCCTTGTCGAGAACATATTCTTTGTTCTCATACCGAGTGACCATCCTGATGTTTCTGATCCAATCTGTAAAGTTGGACCCATCAAAGATGACTCTCCCACAAAGATTCATGAGAGAGAAGGAGCTAGTAGGGTTTGAGCCAGAAGCATTGTTATTGGAAGACATCTGAAAAGAAGAGGGAATAGATTAGATTAGATATAGAGATAGTCCTTAACAAAATACCCAAATGTAATATTAAGGCTAGGACCCAACACAATATTTTATAACTTAGAAGAGGGATGCCGTAATCTAAGCTATAAGATATTTGAAGGTAGGTGAATGATGATTCACCAATTTCCACCATGAAAAATGAAATATTTAATTAGGTTTTAATTGGTTTAGAAACTCCTAGATTCTTTGAGATTCATTGAACTTTCTTCAATGGCATGTTTCAATCTCGAGTGTGCCCTTCAAGTTTTGTGACTGGGATGCCGAGGATCACAAAACAAGGTGTGAAGTAACCATGCAAATTACTTTGTACCCTTAATGTATTACCCCTCAATCGATGTGCCGGTTAACCACACACGCTCCATCGATACTATGATAAACATTAAGTCACCCTTTACTTACCTTGTTAAGTTCAAGTTAGTGTGCCGGTTAACCACACACGCTCCACTAACGACTTAAACAAAGTGTAAAGTGTAATTTCATGGATTAGCACCTTATTCACAATTTCCTAAAATAACTAAGATTGGGAATTCAATAAAGTTTAGTTACTTTAGTATTATCATTATACTTTTAATGAGAATTTATAAGTCCTTGTCCTACCCGTTCGGCTAACGACCCTCCACCGATCAAGGAAGCGGTGGGTGAGAGTGGACACCCATTAAGTTGCCATTTTATAGACAACAACCTTATACCCCCCTTATAGACCGGCTTCGTGAATGAGACGTACTAGCGGTAAGACGACTTAATCTTATACATATATAAATATTATTAAACTTATAATATTATAAAGTATAAGGGTTGAATTTTAACTTTTAAAATTCTAGGGGTTGGAACTAAAGTTTTTAATATGACTTTACATGTTCCAAAACTTGAGGGCAAGTTTTGTAAACTTTCAAAACTTTTCATTTCTCATAACTTATGAGTTAATGGTTATTAAAAATGAAGACTCTTCATTTTTTGTAACCTATGTGTTCTTTTAATGGTTATTTATAAATGTGACTTTTGGTTATCCATAACTTAAGAACTAGTTATGGACTCCATTAAAACACATAAAGATCAAGAATTAATCTAATCAATTATTAGCATATAATTTCTATGATCTTCTAAACTCATATGTTTATGAATGTTCATATCAAAAATTTCAAGAATCGTAAGTACATATACAAAACTTGAAATTTTGATACGAGCTTTTGAACAAAACTTCGATTTTCAAGTTCTTTTTTTTTTGCATCAAGTATCAAATAAACAAACCAGGCTCTGATACCACTGATGGGTTTTCTGCATTCTAACACTCCTATGGTGTACATGCAACCCTAGAAACCTTGGATCCATGTTTGACTAAGATACATGCAAATAATTGTTTTTCCAAGGTTCTTATCCTAACTAGCATGGCATGGGGTACTTGAATCAAATAAAACTAGTAGAATTACTTACCTTGTAGTAGTAGTTGATTTCTTGGAGTTTGAGAGCCTAGCACCAATAATGTGGATGCCTCAAATGAAAGTCACAAATCACCACAAACTTGGAAACTTGAGAGAATAGTCACAAACTTCTTGAAATCGGCCCTCTTAGTTTACACACATCAACTAGTCTTATTTCAAGAACCAAGGCCTCCTTTATATAGTGTGGTGGATTAGGGTTACATCCATGTAAACCCTAATACCCATGTCTTTTCATTTCCATGAGATCCAAGGGTTAAAGCTCCATGGAGTATCCATGGACTTTCCATGCAAGCCTAACCCATTCCAAATAAGCATTAGCCCACACTATATAAATACAAGAGCCCATATTTAATTAGTCATACTTTTGATCTCTAAATTAATTCTAAATTAATTATAGATCAATACTAATTAAATAATATGATTTGATATTCATATATTAGAACTTATAATATATTAATAAATCATAACTTATACTATTCTCAAAAGATTATCCGTAAATTGTTCGGGTGAAGTGCAACCCAAATGGACCATGCCGGGTCGGGTCAAGTACATATCAAATATAGTTATGGACTTAGACACTATATCCAACAGATGGGTGTCACACCCCCAAACCAGAACGGCGAAAACGTCCGGGGGTGGATGACGTCATGTTAAGTATCACAACACATGCATCATAGTAAAATAAGCAACAACATCCATTGCATTAATATTAATGGTTTACATTGTATTCAAATCACATATGATTGACTCCAAAAGTAAATAACAAAACAAATACATGAAGTTACAATGCTCCATCTTCTGAATCCCTGTACGTGTACCTGTCTACTAGTTTCCTGAGAATACAAGTGATTTTGAAAGAGAGTATCAACATTTAAGTTGGTGAGTTCATAAGTATTTTGTTTTAGAAAGCATGCATTTGGTTCCTTGAAAACGTTAGTTTGATCCTCCAGAAAATCCAATATTTCCTGATGTAATCTATTGTATGAAAAATGTGACCCAATACAGTTCCTTCTACAATCACTTAGTAGATATAAGTTATATACAATATAGATCGAACAGACAGTCGATTATGTGGTTCTGCCCTAAGCCCACAACCAAACAAGGAACATGAAATGAGGCGGAGTCCACACATTCCACTGTTAGTCGGATGTACATTGTATGTAACCCTGGCGCATATACTAAGTAATTACAGAGTTAACATTGATGGTCCTTTTTAAGTGAAATTTACATTGTACTTAGGAAGTAGTGTAAAACTAATGTATTTGTATGAACTATGTTGTATATGTATGTACTTACTTAATGTTCCATCTGAAAAGTATGTTGTAGACTAGAAAGTGGTATGCTGTACTTGTATGTTATGACCTGACCCATACCTGTTACCCCCTATAATTACTTGGTGTATACGGGTTATATACATAACTAAGATCGAATAGATAGTAGACTGTGTGAATCTGCTCTAAGCCCACAACCAAACAAGGAACATGAAATGAAGCGGAAAGCGCACATCCTACTGTTAGTTCGATCCTATTAATATATAACCCTAATGTATCTACCGAGGAATCATAAAGTTAGCATTATAGGCCCCTTTCAAACTGTATATTCATGTTACTAGAAAAGTTATGTGGTGTAGTTCTATTGTTTAGTAAAACCACTAGAAGTTATGAAATCCCGTACTCTAAACGCCTTAGTTGATACTATTGTGAGTTTTATATAACCGTACTAATTGGACCGGTTAAACACGACGTTATGCAGACGTCGAAAAAGATATGACATTTTTCACCCATAGACCTGCCGGTCCCACTGTAGCTAACATCGAGGTGCGGGATTTTCAGTCCCGTATAGATCTATACACAAACTCACGCTCTCCCTCCAGGAGACTCTGGTTATAAATTATAAGACTTAGAAGTTTGTACCCTGATGGGTATAACCAAGTAGTACCTCACAGCTCTGTATAACTAGACACGAAGAGAATACGGATGTTCTTCTGTGCTATAATATGTATGAATTACCTTGTACTAGTAATAATTATACTTTTAAATAATCGTTTTAGTATGATGTTCATGACTTAGTAAAATAGCTTTAGGGTTCCTTAAACTATACCTATTATAGTTTACAAGTATGTTCTTTATGAAAGCAGAATCTTAGCAATTTAACAGTTTATATAACATATGAAATACTTTTTAGAATGATACCTTTTACTCGACATGTTTTGCAAAAAGAGGTAAAGCTTTATTTAAATAAGTTTCATGTTCATTATATATATAAAACATATAACATTGAGATCAAACGGACAGTCGGACAGATGGTTCCAACCCTAGTCCACAACCAAACAAGGAACATGAGATAAGGTGGAAAACATCAGTCCTAAGTCTGTGGAATCTTAATTATATATCTTTATATATCTAAACATGTATTTCAAAATTTTAGAAGAATAAAACAATTTAACTAATTTGAAAACACTTTTTCTAAAATAGTTCAATTCGGTTGAAATAACTTGAAAAGAATTTAAAACTGCTTCGAAATTATTAGAATGATAACACAAGATTTCCTTGTGTTTTTACTTGTATTCCCCCCCCCCCCCCCCTAAAACATTGAAAAATGGTAAAAACGTAGGGGTATGAACTCACCTTATGTAAGTGATTCGTAAGAAAGTTCGATATAGGATGTTAATTCCACGAGTGAAGTCCCGTAGCAAAACTGAGTCCTATTTAGCATATTAAGACATATATATGTATACTATTAAGGAATATAATCATAAGAATGATAGGGAATCGAACTAATTTGCAAGTTTAACTTACAAATAAGGGTGTTAGATGCAAAGTTTGAAGGCTGCAAGCTGTTCACGGCCAGTTGGGTGTTCATGGCCCAAGAATCTTGAAGATCTTGAGTTCACGGCCCAAAGATCTTGACAAAAGATGATGAATCAGGTTGAAATCAAGAGAGCTCTATATGAACTACAAGAAGGAAGGTGTTTCTTATGATCTTGAGGAGAGAGGAGGGTTTTTGGCTGATGATACTTGAGAGAGAATGGTTGAGTTCATGGCCAGAAGTGAAGGAGTGAAGGATAAAATAGATCAAACACCTATATATAGGGGAGGTGTTTGCGGCCGAAGAGTTCACGGCCGTGAACCGAGGGTTCACGGTCCGAAGCCTGATCACGGTCCGAAGGGGTTCACGGCTCCAAAGTGGGTTTGCGGCCATGCGAAGGTTTGCGGTTCTCGGCCCAAATGCTTTTCCCTCCAAACCATACACACTAGTTACAAGGCTTATATACTTATAACCCAATAATTTAACTAACTTAAGATAATAGAAGAAATAAGTTTGACCCTTATACGATATGCTTGGCTTTTTTTGACTTTTACTAGACTGAAATTACGGTTTGTCACAATGGGAGACAACTACTAAGTGAATATGACGATATTCAGGAGGTAGATGGCTGGCATCATTAGGAGTTCTTCAGTAGCTGATGGCAGAGAAGTGTAAGAACCTAGAAAGAGCCTAGGGAGATACCTTAGTCAGATGAGTATGCTGATAGATGAGAGTATTCGCTGAGAGCGACCATGTGTGATGGGATTGGTGATCGATAAGGTTGAGCAGCTACTTAGGAAATTTGGGACGATCCATGTGGAAAGTATGGGTAGATGTGGCAGGTAGTATGGGCCCGTACTACTGAAGGCAGAGGACCCATACTCGAAACGGGGAGGATTCCATAGGTTCTATATAGCAGGTAGTAGGGAGATAACATGGTTCGAGTACCATGATTCGTAGCAAAGTGTGTTGCCATGTTTACAGTTATCCGACGATGGGTGTTCAGACCGAGAATGGATATGGTAAATTGTGGGGCCAGAGGGCCATGTCGGTTGAGCTTCGATAGAGTGTAACTTATGAGGAGATTGAGTTTAGATCTCGGGGAGTTGACTGGTGGGCTACCAGTTAGAGACATAGTACTTGAGGAAAAGTGGAGGCGATACGCTGAGGAGGATTGTATACTGAGTTGAGTGATGGACCGATGGTTGAGATGCCACATCCTATGATGAGAATTCCACTACTCCGTTTCTCGTGTGAAGCAAACGAGATAACGAGTTTCCGGTTCCAGAGTTTGGAGGTAACCCCGAGGGGTAGCACATAATTGCGATATTTTTACCAGAGTAATTGTGGTATGTTCGCTGCGAGGTATTTCCTATTCCGTGAGAGAGAGTCATCCGTGAGAACCGAGATGGATGATGACAAAGAGATGCCTTAGTTGAGTAAGGCATACTTTTTAGCAGTAGTTCTAGGTGATCAAGAGGAGTATACCGGGGCGGCGACCCTCATTGCCGCGTTGAGTATCGACTGTGAGAGTGAGGTCTATTGCTTCTATGATGATCCACGCGATGGAATGTTAGTTAAGAGATCGAAGACGAGGTGTGTGATAGTGCATTATTTCCAGATCGAGAGTCGTGACTAATTCGAGACAGTTGGGATATCCGACGATGTGTCGGTATGAGATTTCGAGATCACTAGAGTCAGTCACGTGGAGAGGATTCCAAAAATTTCATCTGAGGTTCGGGATATTTGGAGTTTTTTAGTCTCTATCGGGAAGAACATCGAGCGTTACGGTGTACGTTCCAAGAGGCAAGTGTGATGTACCTAGTGAAACAGTCTGTGGAGTAGACTGTTGGTATGCCAGTTGGTGATGGTTTGAACCCTGAGTGGGGGAGAATTGGGTATTCTATTGAGAAGGATCAACGGTCTGTTCAAGTGCAGTTAGAGAACTGGTTATGGAGATCTGCGATACGGACACATGAGATTTGGGTTATTGGTGGAGGAGGCAAGGTGCAGAGCGAGATGATGCATGTTGTACGTGTTCAGGTAAGGATGAGTGTATCCGCAGCGTGTGACCATTGGTTAGGGACCTTATTGTGGTTAGGAATTCTTCGAGTTGTAATGGTTGAGTTCGATGCGGTTGGCTCGTGAGGTCCAGTTTGACTATAGAGAATTTCTAGTTCGATGCATGGATTGTTATATGCACTCCGAGAAGGAAAACAATTGATTTGGCAACCAACTTCAGAGTCGGTATGAGTATTCTCGCATGAGTTTTGAGCAGTAGAGGATGGGTTTTGGATTGTCGTCAACATGTTCTTAGTCACTGGCCACTCCTCCGTGTTTTAAATCATGGATTGGAGTATTTCGAGGTTACGAGTTGTGCGAGAGGGAGATCAGTGGTCGTATCAAGATGTTGTGAGATTTTGAGATGGTGTATCGCGGTATCCGAGTGTGATGCCGTGGATGGGAGATCAATGGGTGAGGCAAGACATCATGAGATTCTGAAATGTTGTATCGAGGTATCCGAGTATGATGCCCTAGATTGTTGGATCATTATGAGATCTGGGTTTGTTAGACGGCAAGTGGAACATCTGGTGACTATATTTCCGAGTAAGAGGTCGTCAGTTAATTGTTGCCAGATGGGGATTGTCCAAGGGTGTGACTGTGCTGAGGAAAGTGCCTTGTCTACGAGAATTTACATCAAGAGTGGTGGTGCATAATCTGGAGAGGTGTGTGCACCTATCTATGTTGGTCGCGGAGTATGAGTTAGTGAACGCAGTGTGGTGATGACCTGAGGATGAGATGGTGGAGTGATAAGAGAGAGTGTCGTGATACTGCGGGGAGCCGTAGTACTCACTAGTCAGCGAGAGAGTGTCGTGATACTGCGGGGAGCGGTAGTACTCACCAGTCAGCGAGAGAGTGTCGTGATACTGCAAGGAGCCGTAGTACTCACTCGTTATCGAGAGAGTGTCGTGATACTGCGGGGAGCTGTAGTACTCATTATTCAGCGAGAGAGTGTCATGATATTGCGGGGAGCCGTAGTACTCACTAGTCAGGGAGAGAGTGTCGTGATACTGCGAGGAGCCGTAGTACTCACTACTCAGCGAGAGAGTGTCGTGATACTGCGGGGAGCCATAGTATCTACTGGTTAGCGAGAGAGTGTTGTGATACTGCGGGGAGCCGTAGCATTCATGGGTCAGTGAGAGGGTGTCGTAAGTCTGCGAGGAGCCGTAGCATTCATGAGTCAATGAAGCAGTGTCTTAAGACTACGGGGGAACCGTAGCACTCAGTAGCCAATAAGAGAGAATATTGTAACTACGGGGACCTGTAATATTCACTAGTCAGAGCATGACATAGAGGAGTTCTTAGGCTTGGGTAGCCTTACCAATTAAGTCTTCGGGAACCGGGTAGTTGGGCTAGGGGTGAGATTGGGGTTTCCATGACGGTCGGGAATCGTTATATCCCGAGTTGAGTAGTGGTTATCGCAATCGGAAGAAATTGGAGAGATGGTAAGTGCAAGAATTCGCGGATCTCGGGTCATGGGTTGAGTATCAGATTGGAAATGAGTGGTTCCAATTCTGCTGTTGAATCAGACTCTTGAGTTTGAGTTTGGCTCAATTTGTGTATTGAGTAGACAGGATGAAATTTCGGATTCATAGATGGGATTCATTTTGAGGGGTATTGATTTCCATCTGATGTCTTAGACCTGAGTGGGTCAGTTCGTTGGTATGGGGAGGACCGCGAGACGCATGGAACTAGGGAGTAGTAGACGACAGAGTTCGGAGGTGAGGCGACTTCAGATGGGGTTTTAGTATTCGCTTGAGGTAAATCGAACTTCGTGACTTGTGTGTCACGATGGGCCAAGATAGTTTCGTTTTATTGGGAGTGCAATGGGTAACCTTTGAAGGTTCGACTGCTAGGTCGGGAGCCGACCTGGTGCTCAGTGTTGGAAGGGATATGTGAGAGGAAGTTCGGGCTTATGTTTATAGAGGTTCAAGGATACTTCTGAGCGGGAACAATCATTTTCTTGTGTTGATAACAGAGTATTGGGGTTCGTTTTGTTCAAATGGGTTCTGATAGCAGTGCAGTTGATGGGTCTCTGGTGAGGTGTGACCCTTTCTCCTTTGGAGTACGATCTAGATCGACGGATATGTCAGGTATGAGTGTTCGGCAGTTGTTATGATCAATGATCTGATTTCATTTGTCGTATCAAGATACTTGGAGCTGGAGGTATGATTTTGAGATCGGACATTCGATGAGCGAATGACATGATGATATCTTGCATGGGCGGTCGTGCATGGAGTCAGACTACTAGGGTTTCCAGGTTCTGAAGAGTCAGAACTGGAACCGCAATGGCAGAGGGATCCGTCCTGTTGTGGGATAGGGAGTTCCTGTATGGGTTGGGTGTCTTGGGAAAGAGATTGTTGTATGACATGAGACGACAGTGGTGCCATTGGAGCATATTCAGGTTCATGACCACCTGAACTATTTTTGAGAGGCCGGGTGCGATTTTGGATAGAAAAGTAAAGACCCTGAGGAACAAGGAGGTGCGTCTAGTTAAGGTGCAGTGGGAGCACCACAGAGGATCCGAGTGGACTTTGGATCCGGAGTCCGCGATATGAGAGCAATACCCCGAGTTGTTTCCGGAGGCTGACTTCGAGGGCGAAGTCTGATTCTAGTGGGGGAGAATTGTAACATACCGACTCACAGGTGTCTTATTTAATGTATTTTATTCATGAGAACAGGGCGACTCGACGAGTTGGGGAGAACCAACTCTCCGAGTAGAGACTAATTGGACGCGAGACTTTTAGAGTCTACTCGACAAGTCGGAGGTCCCCGACTCGACGAGTAGGGGCTGTGCGAGGAAACCCTAATTTTTCGGGTTTGTGACCTATTTAAGGGGCCTTAAGCCCTCATTTCCGCCTCACCAGTCACCTTAAACCCTTGAGAGAAACCCTAATCGTCTAAATGAGCTAAAGAGTGAGAGAGGAGCTAATCTTGTGGTTATTAGTACACTTTTGAAGGTGAAGATGAGAGTATCAACGCTTGGATCAAGAGGAGGCTTTGGATCTAGAGGTTGATCAGGGTTTTGCTTCAGTTGTAGGTAAAAAGATGCTAACTTGATCATTTCCTTATGAGATCTAGGTTTAGGGAGTTTCTAGGGTTTTGTCCCATCCCTTTTGTGTCATTTGAGTCCTTTGAGCATGGTTTGAGGTTGAAACCTCAGATCTGGAGTGTTGGAGGTCTTGTGTAGAGATGCACAAAGACCCGATCTGATCCGATCCGATCCGGTTTGATGACGTCATAGCCGATCCGAATAAGCCAATAATCTGAACCGGTTTCAAACCGGATTTGACTGGTTTTCCGAGGCCCCAATCCGAATCGGTTTAATCCGATCCGGTTACAATCCGATCCGAAATCCGATCCGAATTTGGTTTTTTTTTTTTGTTTTTTTTTTTGTTTTTAAACATTTTTTGGACCTCATATATAACACAAAATGCAACATAGGTTCATTAAAATAGTTAAAACATACATCAAACGTCGAATTAGAAAGAGTTTTTAAACTAGTTAACTAATAATAATAATAATAAAGTGGCGTTATAACATTTAGCCAAATAGAAATAGTTTTTGTGGTCTTCCACTTCGTGTCGCCTTCACTAAAATATTCTTTAACCGCCACGCAAATAAGTAGGGGTGTCATCAATACCATATTCTTCATCTTCGTCTTCGTCTTCATCGTCATCGTCTTCGTCTTCCGGAGGTGTTGATAAGCCTTGTGCATATTCTTCATCCATGATCTCCGGTTCAACATTTTGTGGTAGTGGGCCTTCTAGTGATGCCAAGTGTTGTATACGTTCCACCGAATCCAAGTAATCCTTCAAGCAAACGCAAACCTCTACCGCAACCGGGGTAAGATTCGTCCTCAACTTTGATAAAACTCTACCACTAAAAGAAAAAGCGGATTCCGAAGCTACCGTGGAAGCTTGGACGGTTAGTAAATCGCGGGCCATGACGGATAGAATAGGAAATTGTGCTTCCTTTTCTCTCCACCAAGCCAAAAGATTCAAAATTTTAAATTGTGGTGCACTCATGAATTTTAAAAAATTTGACCCCATATAAATTCCAAGTTCGCTACTAGGGGTTAATGTGCGTGCTCTTTTGTTTTGTTCCTCCAAAAGGTAGTTATAGAGGTCGATATGAAAATCCGTTCGACCCCCACCACTACCCGATGCACCACTAGTAGAGTCGGTTACACTTGCAAAAGTGTTTGACATATCGCCATACTTTGTAGCGTAAATGTCAAACAAATTAGTAAAAGTATTATTAAAAGTGTGTATTTGGTTATGGATGTAGTTTGAGTCATCTTTGTCCAAATTTAAAGACATAGAAATTTTGGTAATCAAAGCCTCTACACCCGTAACATTGATACATGGGTTTAATGCCGCGGCACAAGTAAAAAGTGGTGGCATTTCTTTGAAATATTTGACTAGTTTTTGTCTCATTGGTCTCGTAACCAAAACAAATATTTCACTTCTTTGTTCAAAACGCTCCAATTGTGCAGACATCAACCATAATTCATTTAGTAACAACGGACTTGTAGGGTAATACACGTCCGATAAAAAAGTGGTTGATTGTTTAAAAACTTTTAACATTTCCACAAACTCTTCCATCAAATCCCAATCATAATCCGAAACCGGATTTTTTCCTTTTGAAATTGTGTCGTAAAATAATTGTAAAGCGATTCTTTGATATGTCAAACTTTCAAACATCATACATGTTGAACTCCATCTAGTGTCAACATCCCAATGAGGACTATATGGAGTTACGTTTATGGAAATGGCAAACTTTCGATATTTTTCCATTGTAGCTTTATTTTTTCCAAAAACTCTAGTTAACACAGTTTTGAATTTTTCAATCGTCGAATCTATCATTTTTAAACCATCTTGTACCGCAAGATTAATAATGTGACAAACACATCTAGTATGAAAAAACGAGCCATCCAAAATAGGTTTATATTTTGCAATTAATCTTTTTGCCGCGACGGTATTATTACTTGCATTGTCAAACGAAATAGAGAAGATTTTGTCGCGTAAATTATAAGTCTCTATAACGCTTACTAAAATTGCAAATAATCGTGTCCCCGTGTGAGGATGCGCAAAAAGTTCAAAAGCAATAACTCGTTTGTTCATTACCCAAGTAGTGGGATCTATCCAATGTGCCGTGACGGCAAGATAGCTTTTGGGACAAGTACCGGTGGAGGACCAAACATCACACGTTAAAGAAACACCGGTTTTTATATTTAAAAATCCCAATTGCATATCTTTTTTGGCTATATCCCAATACTTTAAAGCATCACGTCTAAGAGAAGTGCGACTTACTTGCCGGTATTGTGGTTGCATTTTTTCCCGCAAAATCCTTGTTAATCGTGGGTTGTCGAAGTGGCTGAAAGGCAAGCCCTCTTGAATGACGAACTTGCAAAAGCTTTCACGAATGTCATCATTGTTGTAAATAAAGATCGAACCGTCGGGAGTAATATTTGGTTGATCCGGATCGCCTTGACCTTTTACAACCGGACACGTTTTTGTTGTATGACTCCTCAACGTACTATTGCCATCTTTTCCCAAAAACATCCCGCATTGCTTGCACCTTGCTTTTTCTTTCCCGTTCGACAACAAACACAAATCGTAATGTTCCCAAACATCTTTACTCCGAGTGGTTGGTAAGATTTTAACCACCGTTGCATCTGACTCTTGAGCCGCGGTAGAATTTCGGGAGCTCATTTCTTGGAAGATTATGAAAATAAAAGTATAAAGTAGAAGTAGAAAGTAGTAGAAATGTGTGTAAAATGTAAATGGAGCAAATAGGTTGTATTTATATGTGTTTGGAAGGGCAAAAAAGTCAATAAAAGTCAAACTAGCCGTTTTTCCCCTTTCCAACGGCTATAAAAAAAAAAAATTCAAATTTCCGAAATTTCAACGGTCAAAAAAAATACCGGTTTCAATCCGGTTTCGGATCCGGTTTGAACCGAATCCGGTTCTCAATCCGAGGGTCAATCCGAAATGCTGTCCGAATACTCAATCCGGTTTCGATCCGGTGGCCGGTTTAATCCGATCCGGTTCGGTCAAAACCGGTTTTGACCAAATCCGGTTTTCGGATCGGATCGGATCCTAGAGCCCAATCCGGTTTTTGTGCCCATCTCTAGTCTTGTGAGTCCAAAGACCCGAACTTTATTGAGCTAGAGATAAGATCTTGTGCATCTAACCCTTTTTGGAGCTTGAATTGGCATTATGGAGCAAATATGACATGCATGAATGTAAAGATCGAAGCTTTACGTCATAATCGAGCCTTAGGAAGTCAGATCTGGAGTATGGATCATGGATTCTGCCTTAAAACGTCTTAATGAGAATTTGACTTAAGGGACTCGACGAGTCAATGAGCCGACTTGACGAGTCGACTAGGGTTTTCCCTGATGAGTCTTGACATGGGTAACTCGACGAGTTGATGAGAAAACTCAACGAGTTAATTTGGGTTTTCGTGATGTTCCGAAGGAACAAGGGGGACTCGGCGAGTCACATATATGCACTCGGTGAGTCAGGTCAACATGGACAGTTGACTCGACTGTTGACTTCTGTTAACTTTAGGGTTTGGTCAAGGTAGGGGTTATGGGGACCATGGAAGGGTAAAATGGTCTTTTACCCATTCCAAGAGTTTAAGAGAGAGAATAACTTAGTTTATTTAGATTCGTGACCTAAATGTTAATTAGAGATAATTATCCTATGTGATTAGGCGGAGGCTACTTCGAGATTCATGTACGGGATTATTTACTTGCTTGCTTACGACGTGAGTCTTCTCACTATACTTTACCTAGAGTGGTAATGTTTTTGTGACCGGAGGGTATTATGTATTATATCGAGTATTGTGATATCCTACATTATGTCTTTGTGATTTGTGCAGTGTATTATTCTGAGCTTACTGAGTTAGGACCGGAGGGTCTACCTGCGTTGTGGGCCTGGAGGGTCCCATTGAGACACATTGACCAGAGGGTCTTATTTGAGCATAGACATGAGAGGCTCATGAGATATGTATGGTATTTTGGGGAACTCACTAAGCTTTGTGCTTACCGTGTTATATGATATGTGTTTCAGGTACCTCTCAGGATCACGGGAAGGCACCGGCTTGATTGTACACACCGATTTCGAGACCTTGTGGATGATTATGGGATAGTGACAGTTTATGTGGATTTATGTTGACATTTGAACAATATTGTTTTGAGAAATATATTATGAGTTTTTATGTGTTTTAAAAATGAAAAATTCGGTTTGAAAATTTACGTCGTTACATGAGAATCATAGCAATGAAAACATGACCGTCAGTCGTTGTCCGGGAGGTTGTCTCGGAACGATGCTCCGACGATCAAGTCAGTTCGAGAGTCTAATGAGAGGTGAAAAAGTATGAGATAAAAGGTTAATGTTGAATGTTGGTCCCTTCTCTTGGAGGAGAAGTGAACTTTTTATACATGGAATCGGGGGGACAGAACCCCGACCATATCTTCTACTTTTTCAGGCCTGGTAGAGACAGACGACTTCCGATTGGTAGATCGTGCTCCGTGAGTGGCTGTTTGTTATTGGTACAGGCTTGCCAGGGGGTCAGCGTCCTGAGCGTTACACCTGTCGCTCAGGGGGACGACTGATACTATTTTGTCTTGATGTTGGCTTTGGCGCTTGGGTGCCAAGAAACGAACACGGGGTTATGAAGGACGAGGGCGATGACACGATGTTAGGCGTACACCGACTTTTGCCCAAACCGTTTATCAAAGTGACGATTACGTAATACATGATGTATTCCAAATGGGATACGTCAACAAGTCCCCTAGGCTATTAGACATCAACGTTTGCTTACGGTAGCTGAGTTGTTCTAGCTTGGATCTGGACACACGTTCGGTGGGGATGGCTTTTTGACGACTGCTGACGTGACGGAGGCGTTTTCACAGGCGGATTTCATCATTGTAACCGGTTAGACTTCCCGCCTGCAATAAAAACTTCCCCTAGTTGAGTCGAACTCCCTTTTTCTCGTTCTTTTCACTTCTGCTGCTTCTTTTCCTTTCCTCTAATGTTTCTACTCTTCGACGGACCATGGCTGACTTGAATACCATAATCGTTTCTTCTTCAAGCGCGTTCGTCACTCTTCAAGAGTGACTTGGTTTTCTTCCTGAGCATGGCGTGGAGTATCCTGGAAAGGGAGCGATAACCACTGTTGGGTTTTATGTACTACAACACTCCTATGGTGCACATACAACCCTAATGCTTTGGATCTAAGTTTTCTCTAGTTATACATGCAACAAAAATTATCCAAAACATGAAGCCTACAACTATCATACAATTTGATATTTGCATCATAAAAAACTAGTTATAAGATTACCTCGTGTTGTAGCTTGTTGTATTTGGCCTTTAAGAACTTAGCACCTCAAGTGTGATGTCTCAAATGGTTCACAAAACACCAACAACAATTGGAGAACTTGAGAGAGAGGTTATGAGGCACTCAAAATCGGCTATAGTATCTCTAAGATCACTAGTGTATTCAGTTTTAGGCCAAGGGGTTACACATATATAATGTAGAATCCAAGAGTCATATGTAACCCTAATTCTTACACTTAGGCTTATGATCCATAATCCATATGGACTAACTCTTCATGGAATCTTACATAAACTTAGCCCATCATGGATCAATAGCCCAAACCATATGTATCACTGATTTACATAATCAGTCCCCATTAATTTAATTAATCTCTTTTGATCACTAAATTAATTCCAGACTAATTCTTGATCAAAACTAATTAAATAATATGATTTCGCAATTAATATATTATACTTATAATATATTAATAAATCACAAATAACCTCTTTCTCAAATATCCATCCTATCAGATTGTTCTGGTGAATGCAACCCAAAATTGACCATGCTACTCCCAGGTCAAGTACATACCAATTATAGTTATGGGCTTAGACACCTAATCCAACATAAACGATGGAAAAGAGTTTTGTTGTTAATAGCGAAACAGATATTATGAAGATGTGAAGCCATATGAAGGGCTTTAAACAAAAATTTTGATGGGAGGTAGGTATGAAAAAAGAGGATGCGAATGCTATTGTTTATGAAGTAGAGCATATGTTTAGAGTTTCCATTCTGTGGAGAGGTGTGAGGGAATGAGAAACGGAAGTGGATATTGTAAGTGAAAAGAAAGAGTGGAATTGAGAATTATTGAATTTATAACCATTGTCACTGAAACTATTCATGGAATTGTTTTAATTTAGTAAAGACATTGGATTTATGATGAAGATAATATACTCATAAAAATGAGAATACCGATCTAAGAAAATAACATAGTATTTAAAGTTATCATGACTAGAAATTGGTGATGTCGAAGCATCAAAATGTATAATATCAAACAAACAAGAAAATATACAATTAGATTCGTAAAAAGGAAGCCTAGTTGATTTGCCTAGTTTACATGCTTGGCCAACAAGCCGAGACTTTTCATTATTTTCCAAAGTAAAAGAAACAGACTTCAAAGACATGAGGAAATGATCACATGGATAACAGGGTCGTTGGTACCAAAGAGACGAGCGGGTATAAAAAAACGATCGAGGGGAAGACTTGATGATGGGGGTATAAGTCATTGGAACTATCACGCCGAAAGAGGATTTTGCACGTCCGATAATCCTTCACAAAAAATCAAAGTTTTCAAACTCATTAGGATATTTATTATTATGATTGAACCGACTTGGTGTTGGGGTATAAGTCATTAGAATCTCCAAAAAAAATGTATGTTATCAGCCCTATCCACTTTATGATTATAAATAAAAGAAATACTCTACATTTTGGAATTCTCTCGACTTGGAACACTATATATAGTCTCTTTAAAATTGTTTTCTTTTTCTGTCTAAATTGAAAGTTCTTTGATAGCTTTTCTCATATTAAATTTTGTAAAACCCATACATTTATGGTTGAAATTTTAATTATAAAAAAAATACATGCACTATCTCTCAAAATCAAGAATTTGGTTGCCTCTCTCTCTCCACACACACATGGTAAGAGAACATGATACACACATGGTATATAGAAGGATTTTGGTTCATGGTGGTAGTAGGAGGTGATATCCCAAATGAGATTTTTGAAAGAGTGGTAATGGGAACATTTTCCTTAGTAGAACTAGAGATTTACACAAAGAATCGGGGAAGGGGTGCACTTTATGATGATTAGGTTTTCGTTTCATGCAATGGCAAGTGGGTTGAAACGCTAGAAAGTAGTGGGAATGAGAAGATGTGAAATTTGGGGCAATCATAATGAGAGGGTGAGAGGTGTTGTGGCTAGAAGAATAGGGATTCGAGACGTTGGACTCTTAAATATACTATAAAAACTATGAATTAAGAAATTAATAAAATAAGTCTAAATTTGTCATTTCATAACGAGCTAAAAAAATTTCTGAGGTGTGAGCGTAGGCGAGTACCAACACTAATTGTCTAGAATTAAGTGTGGCCGACTACCCACATAATTATCTAGAATTGGAACCCGCAGATCTTATATTGTTGGAACTGGAACATAAACTGGTTATAATGGTTCCTAAAATATTGGAACCGGAACCAGAACTAGAGAGTAGCAGTTCTATGATCAGCTACCCAGTTTGTGAACTTTTTTAATATTTTTAAACTTTAAATAGTACCCTTTCATTTGATTTGAACAAAAAAACTATGCATGCAAGATCTAGAAACATAGTTTTAGAGATTGAAGTCATGGATGCTAACTAGGGATGTAAAACGTGTCTTGTCTTATCCTGTTTGTATAAGGTTGAAACTTAAATGATTAAATGAGTTGGGATAGCTTGACTCTAACCCAACCCATTTAAGTGTCTTGTCTTGTTGTGTGAACCACTTTATTTTCATGTTGAACCATGTCCTTCCACTTTAGAGGCAACCCCCTTACCACTAATTTGAACATATTTTCATGTATTATCTCTAAACGATAAAGTAGATTTTCATGTATATATTGCTAAACGATAAATTATAATCTCTACAGCAAAATAAAATAAAAATGAAGACACTGCAGATGCATGCAGTAAAAATCGAGGACCTCACCGACCAAAAGGCAATGCCTTACCCCCAGACCAACTTGGCTATTTGGTTTTGTTCCTTGGCAATTAAAATACACCGTCAATTTATTTTCAAGATGTAAAAACATCCAATAATATATAAAAAAAACATATTTAAACGTATAAAAAAATATATTTATACATATTTAAACTAATTTAGCATATTTATATGTATACATTATACATAGAAACCTTTTTAAAAGTTATAAAAATGTTATATATAAATATGTATAAAAATGTTATTTATATGTTTAAAACGTTATATATAAATATGTATTTTATCATTTGAATATGTATTTTTATAAATAAAAACATTATGTATAAAACACATTATTTATATTTATAAAAACATATAAAAACGATATATATAAACACTATATATATGTATAAATAGATTTTTTTATATGTTCAAACATATAAAAATATTTTCATAGGTTGTTGGACTTTTTTACATATAGCAAGAAATATACGATATACTTAACTGCAAGTATGAAAAAAAAGCCAAGTTGGCCTAGTGGTAAGGGGTTGCCATTTTGTATGTGACCTCTTGTGTTTGACTAACCATGCTTTTTTCATTCAATTTATTTTATTTTGTTGTAAAGCTTATATTTTATTGTTTAACAATCTATACATGAAAAATATGTCCAACTTAGTCATAAGGAGGGGGGGGGGGGGGGTGTAGTGGGTTAGAATCTCACCAATTTCTTTCTTCCCCATAACTTTGGTTTTTGGTAAAAGAAGGAACACAAGATGACGAATGTCCAACCAATGCAGCATAGGTTGAGGGTGATATGTTGTAAAAGGTAAAAACCGGCTAAAGTGCAAACTAAACAAAATTTCTTAAATATTAGATATTAATACACCAAAAATCTATCACAAAAACAGAACTTGTCAAACTAAAGAACTTTTATATCAAAAACCCTTGTATAAAATCCGCACATTTTATTATTATTTTCTATAGTTAGACTCCAAAAGGCATTTATAGGATTTAAGTCAACCATGTATACCAATTTTCGCACAACGTTTTTTTTTTCTTAAAAGAGCTAAAAACTCCAAGTTGCTCTAATTATATATAACATAACATTTAATTTGAAGTAAAAAAAAAGGTTGAAGAATATGAAAGTGTGATCTTTGTATTCGAGTTGGAGGGTTAAAAAATGTTGTATAATTGAGCATGTAGGTCACTCGAGAAAAATTATATGTATGAGTTCTGACAGATACCTAGCAGGTATCGGTTCCGAAAAAATAAGAACCGAAATTGAAACTGCTTGAGGCAGTTCTACAACTTTAAGAACCGAAATCGAAACCACTTAAGTTGTTGTGATGCGGTTGCGGTTTCGAAAACAGATATCATATTACACTGCTCACCCCTATTTTTATTAACAAGTAAAAAAGTATCAAACTAGCAATTGAGAAAACCATAAAGACCAATAGTATAACAAAACCAGACTTGACTTGAAATTTCAATTTTGTATAAACTATAAGGACCATTTACGTAGTTTATTCAATAGAAGTATAACTTTTTGGAACACCCCTTCCCGTGGGTTACAATGGTATGGAAAAAAATACATACTCCTGTATACTCCAATATGAAAACTAAGATTGTAAAAAATATTTGACGTTAGCTAATCGGTGGACTGAGGTTAATGAATTAATTGAGAACTATAAATTATTATTTCGTTGAACTTTAAAAAATTAAATATGAGTAATATCATAAAAAAAAGTTCGTAAATACTAATAATATCATAACAAAATAGATTAATATGATTAACACAACACTAATCATTTTTCAAATAGTTTCTATTAATAATTTCATCGTTTTCTACTGCTTAACTTATTATGTAGGTAAGACTAATCGGTAGGCGTCCTCTAATTATTCAGGTAGTGTCTATGGACTAATCAGAGATTAATCAGGACCTAGTCGGGATTTTTATAAAACTGATGAAAACACATTTGTAATAAACAAAATTCATTTTAATTTCTTTATTGAAAAATATAATGAACAAATACTTTTTTAATATCTTTATTTCCGCACCATTGTAGGTGTTTTTATATGGGAAATTTAACGAAAAAATCTCAAATTTTTAGAAAAAGTTTCAATAAAATCCTAAATTTTTCTTTTTCAACAAAAAAATACTATTATTTTGAGAAAATCACATAATCTGTTGTTTACTGTTCAAGTAGAAAAAAGGATTATTTTTTTCGTTAACTTTGGGAAAATTTTAAATAATCGGGATTTTTCTGTTCAAACAAAAATTAAGACTTTTTTGAAACTTTTCACAAAAATTTGAGACTTTTCTATAAATTTTCGGTTTTATATCATTTGAATTAGATTGTAGATACATAGAAGATTAGAAATATTTGGTTTGCCTTTGTTACAGGGAGGAGAGAGGACACGACATAATGCAAGTAGACTATATGATTGAACATCAACAAACAACCTTTCCTATTTTGTCATGTCCTATGTAACAATGTCATGTCCTGGGTAACAAAGTGAGCTCTAAACACTACTAAACCATCAGCCACCAATATCATGCAAAAACTGATCCCCAATAAGTTCTCGCCCCGCCTGCCGATTTTGCATATCCAAACCACCACCAACAAATCTCCTGCTCCCACCATCGGCATTCAATGGAAACGCCTCTGACAATGTGAATATGTTGTTATTCTGACATAAGCCTAGTGTCAAGGGAACACCACGATTTGCAGTCGCCTGACTGTTTACATTATGGATTGACAAATTGTTGTGAAAGTTCATCATGTGCTCATTATTTCCTTCCATGATATGTTGATTGTTATATTTATTATCACACATGAAGTCATTTCTAGTGCGCTTTGAAGGAGGTTCTTGATTCATTGGTGGATATGAAAATGAATTGCTGACACAGGAAGCTTCCTGTTGCTGGATATGTGACGATAATTTGTGGGCTTGTCTGGTTTCAAGCGTGTGCACTTCCTCTACCATAGGCTTCCATAGTCGCACTCTAGCATTTATGAACCAATTCGAAACCTGGCTAATCAACAATGTAAGAACAACAAGCGCCAATTCTCTTATTTCTTAACATGAATTTTTGTATTTTGACTACAATTTTTGATGATTTGACCTAAAATATGTTTCAATGCTGTAGTGATAGAAGACTAGCTTACCTGATTTCGAGTTAAACCTGTCTGTTTAGCCAACAACTGCTTGTCTGTGTCAGTTGGATAACTGTGCAATTTCACAAAGGAATACAATCGTTTATTCTGGGTTACGGAATATATGTACCTCAAGAAATGCATTAACGACAGATTAGCAACACAATACAATCTAAAGATTTAGTCTTTAATCCGTCATTATATGCAATGCTTAATTATTTATGCCTGATACGAACCTATGATTTTTCTTTTTGCAATATATGTATGTACATGTTTTCTTGTTTGTATCTTGGTTAACAATAACAATAAAATGACTCACGGGTGCAGAAAATGATCAAACAACCATGATCTCAAAACAGTGACTGCTCGCTTTGGGAGACCCCTTTGGGGACGCCAAACAGGCTGATGTTCAACAAATCCCATGTGACCATAATGTCCTTTCTCAAAATTTGCAGACACCATGAATTCTTTCTTTCCATAGCTTATATGAGGTTTCACTGAGAACTGTAGCTGCTCAGTTATAGCATTTTTAAGGGAATGGAAGTGCTTTGACATTGCTTTTATGTCCAAGTTTGCAAATGGAGCAGCATTACTAAGCCCGGCTACAGTTTCAAATGATGCGATTATTGTTTGGATCTGTTGGTAGTAATATTTATACATCTTGTACACCTGTTCAAAAAAAAAAGGAGTATCTTTAGATATAATCATGATCTTAGTTAAGTACCAAATTTGCTTTGAAATTACTTGTGATGGGTTTGTTTAAACTTTAACAATCTGCTTACATTTAGCATCGTTCTGGATTTACTGAATGTAATATCTCACTAAGGATATTGTGAAGAGAAAAAGGAAATATATGCAATGAAAGTGGTTTATATTCTTTACAAAAGATTTCTTTGAATCATATATTGATTCTCTTGATCCAAATTATGTGATTCAAAAACTGTTCGTAGTTTAAGTGGCATTTGGATGGTCATAGTATAATGGAAATAAGAGATAAAAAGAAATCAGAAATGAAGAAAAGAAAATAAACCATGTCTACCTTAATGGAAATAATAAACAAAAAGAAATCAGAAATGAAGAAAAGAAACAAATAGATGGACAACTTGTCTTGTTATTCTTCTAAGTTTACTTTATTCCCATTACTTTCTTTACATTTTTTGAAGTGTAGAAATGATTATTTCTTTTCAGATGTATTCTTTCCATCACTTTAAGAACAACATCAACTGATAGTGACATTGTATGCTCCATTAATGGCACTTTACGTTCAAGTGGTTTTACATATCTATATTCTCATCTATATGGAAAAGAATATTCTCCATTAAAAGCTCTTTAGCTGGTTTCAAGTGGTTTTAAAATTATATAATTTATCATCTTTATATAAAAAGTTATAAACACCTAAGTATATATATGTCCCCCCCTGCAAATTTGTAAGTTTTAGAAGTTTTAAATCATTCAACTGGAACTTCTTCCGGAAGAGAGAGAATCATTTTATTTTTCTCCTTTATCTTTTGAGCATTTAAAAAAACCACTAAACAAAGGAATCGTACTTAATTAATATAAATCTGCACTAAACAATGGAATTGTACTAATTTAAGGTATCACTAATCATATATTCAAAGGAATTCGAGTCTAGCATCTAAAGCAAGTAACTTGTATTAAATAATGCCATATGCATCATATAGTAAAGTAAGCTTAAAATCAAAGCAGAAAAATTTGAATAAAAGGTAAATAATTAAAGGTTACTTTTAAATAATTTGCGCAAGCTTTGCATATAAACAATGACTAATGCAAGAAATAACAAAATCCTTTCATTGATTATTTTATAGCATTATTTTACATTTTTTAGTAAATCATTATATTCTAACGTTTGTTAACGACGCTTTAGCTATGTTTTGGCCCACAACTAACTTATTTTTTGAGTTTTTTTAGTTTGTAATATTTGACAAAATAAAAATTAGCTGATAAGCTAGTTTTTATAAAAGGAGTATATAGAGTTTTTTTTAAAATTTTCTGTTATATACCCTTAAATATTATACTAAACATCTTTTTCAACGTACCTTTATATGTCATTTTACAATGAAGAAATTAAATATCTTTCTACTCCTATTCCTATTCCTACTTTTCTTCCTTTCTTAAAATGACGACAAATATACAAATTCAACAATCCAATCAAATTTAAATTAATCAAATTTAAATTAAATTGAATGACCCTTGTCATATCTAAAATAAGAAGGAAGTAGACACAAAAAAATATAGAAGGATATGTAATTTTTGATCCATCCTAACTTATCTACCGATTAGCTTCTCACTACCAAACATAAGCATTGTAATTTGCAATTTGAGAAAATCACCCTATCACAGTAGTGGATTCAAATCGGAAGTTAAAAACTAATAATTAATGAATTCAAATTGGAGGTTAAAAACTACCTCGTCTAGCAAACAAATTAGGGTGGATCTTTTTCTCTTGTATGCGCCACCACAACTGGGATCATCAACACTTGTTCGCAAGTTATCCAATGGAGGAGGGTCGATCAAACCACAATTAACAGGAAACTTCTCAGCGGAAAACCTAAAACCAACATCACACGTTTCATCCAACAGCTGTTTCGCCGGTTTCAAGAACTTGGAACCTTTCAAAATCGAAGCGTAGCCTGTGTACAGCCCATGGTTCATCACCGCAGTCGGGATATCATCTCCACCACCATAACTGTGCAAGTTCAACTCTACAGGAGGAGGAGTTCCGTTGTGGGTATACTGCGACGAGAGAGATAAAGCAACAAAATCTCCGCCATGAAATGGAGACTGATCATGATGTTGAATGAACCTAAGGTCTTGATGTCTGTAAAAGAAATTACAATGATCGTTACCTGGATCACGGACAGACTGTAGATCCGACGATTCATTACTAATGTTATCCATAATTGCTCTCGCAGTCCTATAATCACTGGCATTGCTACTATCAGAAGCCATTAATGAGGATTTGATATTGGCGCAGGCTAACAAATTCTGGGAAGATTGATCATATAAAGGGAGTATCCCTAAACCTGCGCACCCTTGCAGATCACTGGTGTGATGGTTCTGGAGGACCACTCTCAGTTTATCCCTTCTGCTTTGCTGTGGGATGTGACACAGTTCAAAACCCTCCGCCATCAGAGAGAGGGAAACAGGGAAATAGTGAGAGGGGGTTAAAGATGAGGTGGTGTTGTCCGAGAGAGAAACAGTAAGCAGAGGGGTCGTGTGTCGTAGGCGAAACAGTCAGGGTAAACGATGTCAGTGGTGATAGCAGCCAGGCCTGCTAGCTAGTTAGTACTGTTGCTAGAATCTATCTAGTAACCTACGAGAGACTGGTTTCGTCCGTGTGGGGAAGTATTTGGGGAGTTTACATAGAGAAACAAGACTACAAGAGTAATGTGACTTCGTTTTCTTTGTGTGTGTGTGGTGGATCCTCGGGATCATTAAATGAAATTTTGGGTTTTTTTCTAAATCTTGACTATATTACAGAAATGATCCATCTATTATAGCTAAATTCGCGGTTTAAATCCAAGTCTCAAAACTTTGACACTATAATCCTTTTAGCTAATACCTAACACCGTTAAATCAATGATAAATGATAAATTTATCATTTTTTATATTAATCTTACTTTATATTTTATCTTTTTATTGTTTTTTTATTGATATAAAAAGGATGGCCCAACCCACTCACAACCACCTTGTTGACCATGTTCGACCATCATTATCCATCACACCACATCTATCAACCCGAAAAAGTTTCAACTCCGCCACCACCAAAAACTATATTTTACATCACCTTTATATTTGTAACATCAAATTTTTTAAGCTATAATTTTTTAGTAAATTAAAAAAAAAACTTAGTTAAATAAAATATAAATAATAAATAATAAAGTTAGAATGACATGAATCATAAAAATGATTCACAATAATAGTGTAAATGGTAGTTGGAGAAGTTAAAGGTTGAAATTATAACATTTTAAAGATAAGAACTAAAAGTATAAAATAATGAAAGATTTTACCAAAAAGTTATTCAATTGAAATTTGGACCATTATATTCATGAAATCGATGGAGTATATCTAAAAGAGTTAACTCGCAAAGTCTAAAAGCTATTAGCCAAGAATGAGGCTTTTTGCAAATAAATAAATAAATAAAACACGTCAAGTTAATAACAAATGGGTTGACTTTGACTTAACTAGTTTTGGACTAGAATCAGTATGGCCATGTTGGAGAGGGTCTTGGAGTGTAAGTTTCCTAAGTGTGAGTTACTAGTAATTGACATGGTGTCTATTTTGCAAAGTATGAAAGCTTTTTGTTCAAAACTAGAAGTTAGAACTTGAAATAAGATGGACACTGTAATGACCTAAAATTTTCTATTCCGTTATCAAGGTTTGTTTTTCTGTTATCTATTATTGTTGAGTTACTTTTTCATGGTTAAAGTCAACTTTTAGGAGCTAAAGTGTAAGAAAATGATACTTGATCATATATATGGGTCATATATGGGGTCATTTTCTCATACTTAAGGGGCCTAAATTGAAAGTTAACAAGTATTTAAGTCACCATAAACGTATAATTTTGGATTTAACCCTACTTGTCATCCTCATCTCTACTTTGAAGTGTGTTCTTGGATTTCTTTATGTTAAGAAGAAAAGTAGATACCTAAGAAAACTATAAGCACACAAGACATAATATTTATGTGGTTCGGTCAAGGTGACCTATGTCCACGGGCAGGAGGGGAGTATTCTTTTATTTCAAAGCTCTCAAACAGAGGTTACAAGTACAATTACACAGAGATTTGTCTATCACTCTAGAATTCAAGATACAAAATAACCTAGCATGCATCCCTATTTATACTTGAGGGATCAGATTAAAACCCTAATGGGCCAAGCCCATTGGCCCATAGGCCCATGAATGGAGACAACCAATCATATTCCACCATGCAGCATCTTCTGGAACAATCTTGAGCATCACAGAGGACTTAATAGCATACTTGGCTCATCAAGGACCAAGATTGTCCAACGTGCACCATGATGGCGCAACAAGTGTATGGATGGCGCAGCAGGCTTCAAGTGTAGCACAATAACATCAAGATTGGAGCAACAACACCACCTTGGCGCAACAGGAACATACATGGCACAACAAGGCCGTGCATGGCACAAGAGCATACTTCACGGCTCAGCAGGAGTACCCTATGGCGCAAGAGGGATCCTCATGGCGCAATAGGAACCCATCATGGCGCAAGAGGGATCATAATGGTGCAAGAAGGAATGCCATTGGCGCAACATCATCCTTCTTGGTCCACCCCTTCAACATATGGCGCAACAAGGTTCCCTTGTTGCTCTATATCACTCCCAAGTGCTCCAAACCTCTTCTAGGTGCTCCAAACCCCCTTATGTATGATCCGTTCCTTTACACTTGATCCGTTCCTTTGTCAGACGATCCATTCCTTTCTCAGATGATTCGTTCCTTTGTCACGTGCTCCATGAACCCTAAGTGCTCCATCGAGTTCCAAGTGCTCTAAATTCTCCATAAACATGATCCAAATGCTCGAGTCACAACATCCTCTGAACTCCACCTCAAAGAAGAACTTTGTCTCCCTTCCGGTCATTCGTCCCCGAAGGGACCTACCTCCTGCGAACATCAACCAAGTCCAAGAAAAGCTTGAACTTCTCTATGGGAAATGACTTTGTCAACATATATGCTGGGTTGATCTTGGTATCAATCTTCAGTATTGAAAACTCGTCTCCTTCCAAAATATCCCGAATGAAAGTCAACCTGACATCAATGTGCTTCGTCTTCTCGTGATACACAAGGTTCTTTGCAAGACTCAAGGCACTTTGACTGTTACAATACAAGATAGGCTTCTCCACCTTCAGACCAAGACTATAAATAAGCCTTTGCAACCATATCTCCTCATTTATTCCTTCGGTCATGAATATGTACTCGGATTCATTTGTAGACAAAGCAACAGTATCTTGTAACGTTGACTTCCAACTGATTTCACATCCGAATAAAGTGAATATGTAGCAAGTCCGTGACCTGCGCTTCAACAAGTCACCACCATAATTAGAGTCAGCATATCTTACCAAGTCACTCTCCGTATTTTCTCCATACACCAAGAAAACATTCGTCGTTCCCTTCAAGTATCGCAAGATCCACTTTACAACTTCCCAATGAGTCTTCCCTGGATTACTCATAAACCTGATAACCACACTAACTACATGAGCCAAATCAGGTCTGGTACAGACCATAGCACACATGAGACTTCCAATAGCACTTAAGTATGGAACCCTGCTCATAAACTTCCTTTCTTCATTAGTAGTGGGTATAGTGCTTGGACCAAGTTTAAAGTAAGCCGCAAAGGAGTTCCAACTGGATTGGATTGATCATAATTGAAGGATTACAGAACTTTCTCAATGTGCTTTTGTTGAGAAATACATAACCGCACTGATCTTCTGTCCCTTTGAATCTCCTTCCCTAATATTTTCTTTGCTGCTCCCAAATCCTTCATCTCAAACTTATTCTTCAGGGTCGCCTTCAAGTCATTTATTCCAGCCATGTCTTTAGTTGTGATGAGCATATTATCAACATATAACAACAAATATATGTACGAATCTGGTGACAATTCCTTTGAGTAAGCACAATTGTCGAACTGGTTCCGAGTGTAGCCATTCGAGATCATGAATGAATCAAATCTCTTGTACCCTTGTGTAGGAGACTGTTTCAACCCATATATGGATTTCTTCAGCAAACATACATGATCCTTCTTAGAATCAAGGAACCCTTCTGGATAGGACATATAAATCTTCTCTTCTAAGTTCCCATGAAGAAATGTAGTTTTCACATCAAGTTGTTCAATCTCCAGATCCAATGTCACTGAGGATCTTCTAAGTTCCCTTGTGATAATCAATTCCTTCTTTCTGAGAAAACCCTTTTGCCACCAACCTTGCATTGAACCTAGCTAGTTCAACTCCTGGTATCTCTTCCTTCATCTTAAAGATCTATTTGCATCCCACTGGCTTTGCTTCTTTTGGTAATGGAACAAGATCCCATGTTTCATTATTCTCTAAAGATTACATTTCTTCATTCATGGCCATCAACCAGTCATTTTCTTCTTTACTCGCCACAACCTCCTTGTATGATTGAGGATCCTCAGTGACAATATCTTCTCCAGTTGCTAAAGCAAAAGCAATGGAGTCAAGTTCACCTGAATTCACACATCCCACATATCTATCAGGTTGTCGAATGACACTCTTTAATCTTCTCTTTTCTATATATTCAGACATATCATCCTTCCCAACATCAGCACGACTGGACGAAGATCCCATGGGTTGCTGTTGGGTTTCATCTTGTCCAGGCTGTTCACTGTCGCCTTGCTCTTTTTCACTTATCACAACTTTGTCTGGAGCTTGAGTTACAAATTCCATCTTCTACCTCTTCCCTGGTTACCCATGACAGATTCATCAAAGGTCACATCTCTACTCATGATAAATTTAGGAGTTCTACCTTCTTCTGTACACCACAGTTGATAACCTTTTACTCTTGTCGTATATTGTAACATTCAAAAAATTTCATAAAAATTTAAACTTTTCAAAACAACCAAAATCATAATTGTTTACATTATAGTTTTCAAAACATGTTTATCATCAGATTTTTCCCAAAATCACAAAACATAACATGAGGAAGTGCACGATCACGCCTTCGCCTTTCCACGATCCTCTTAGGTACCTGAAACATAATCCAAATCTATAAGCCCAAAGCTTAGTGAGTTTCCCCCAAAGTACCAACACAACACAAAACCAGAATTGTAACGACTCAAATTTTCAAATAAAATTTTCATTTTAATTAACCAAAACATTCTCGTAAAATATTAAGTCTCAATGACAATCGTTTTCAAAATCCATAACATCAACATTTTATTTCAAATATCAGAGTGTCCGACCAAAACAAATGTCGAAGAGTGCATGTCGCGCCATCAAGCATTACCCTTGACCTTAGGCTCAGATGTACCTGAAACAAATCCACAAAATGTAAGCTAATGCTTATTGAGTTCCCCAGAGCATACTCCACACAGTCCACATAATCACATATACCATATCAGCTATAAAAGCTTCATAAACCACGTAAGCCATGCATACAACATATAAGGATGCCATGGAAACCCTCCAAGGTCTTACAACTAGTGCTACTGGAACCCCCACGTGGTCTTAACTACCTGCCATGGGAACCCCCACATGGTTTTCCTGTCATGGGAACCCCCACATGGTCTTCCTACAGTGGGAACCCCCCACACGGTCTTTACTACCAAGAAATAACATACAAGCTACACATGAAAATATACTAGGATGCCATGGAAACCCTCCAAGGTCTTACACATAAGTGCCTCGGGGAACCCCCCGAGGTCTTTCATGTGAGTATCACAAATAACTAGCATACCACATATCCCGTAACCAACTACCATATCACATAACAAATAATGGGTGGGCCTTGGTGCCTTAGACCCATTGGTATGGTGAGGAGACTCATCTTCTCAAAATGCTGAACTGATAAGATAAGATCGGATAAGTCCCAACGCGCAGCTCCAACTCAACTGCCTATAACCATCATGTGATTAACTTGTTAAAATCCTGAAATACCATAAATACCCTCAAAGTCAAACTTGGTCAACCATGTTCAAAGTCAAGGTTAACAGTCAAAGTCAACAGTACATGTTGATCCAACTCGTTGAGCGCATCTAGCAACTCATCGAGTTCCTTCAGTGTTCAGAAAACCGGGGAAAACCCTAACCAACTCGCCGAGTTTATCTCATCAACTCGCCGAGTTACTCGTCAGACCGAAAACGGAAAAACCTGATCCAACTCGTCGAGTCGCCAGGGCAAATCGTCAAGTTTTCCCTTGCCTAAACATAATCAGTCCTTCAAGTCGAATCCAAACCTCCAAACTACAAATCCAGTCCCTTAAGACCGAAATACCATGTAAAGTTGCAAACTTTACGTGCATGTATGGCCTCAAATGGCTAAAACACTAAAACTAGGGTTCATACAATGTTTAGGAAATGGAAAAGGGCCTAAACTAGGTAAAGGGAGAAACTATATGTCTATGAAGTCCTAGAGGTGTCCAGATCTGGAACCATATCCTCATGACAAGTCCAAGTCCGAGTATGACACCATTTTTGCAACAAAAGTGAACATATTCTTCCATAAGATGAGATCTAAGCAAATAAAGATCAAGGTAGAAACTTTTTACCTCCAAATGGATGCTAACACTAGGTAGATATCGGATCTAAAGCCCTCCCCTTACTTCAATCTCTTCAACCTCCAAGTTTCCTTCCAAAAAAGCACAAGATTCACTCTCCAAAGCTCACACACACTCAAGAAGGCACTAAAGTGCGGTTAGGGTTTCTCTCTGAACAGATAGGACGATGAGGGAGGCCACAAATGACCCATAAGTTCCTTAAATACGGTACAAACCCGTAAAAATTAGGGTTTTCCTTTACACTGTCTACTCGTCGAGTTGGGGCCTTCCAACTCGTCGAGTAGACCCTAAGTCCCGCGTCCAAAATCGATCTCTACTCGTCAAGTTGGGCTCCCCAACTCGTCGATTCCCAGTACAAAACCCTAAAAACTTAAAAATCAATGATACCATGCGTTACAAATCTCCCCCGCTTGAACTAGACTTCGTCCTCGAAGTCTGCTGGCGGAAACAAATCTGGGTAGTGATCTCACATCTCCTCTTCCGGCTCCCATGTCCATTCGGAGCCTCTTCGGTGCTGCCAATGCACCTTCACTAACTTCACCTCCTTGTTCTGAAGAAACTTAATCTTCCTATACAGAATCGCAATGGGCCTCTCAATGTAGTTCAGGCTCTCATCTGCCTGAATGTCGTTTAGGGAAACAATTGCGGCCTCGTCTGTGACACACTTCCGAAGTTGGGACACGTGAAAGGTGTTGTGTATCTGGCTAAGCTCGCCCGGTAGATCCAAACGGTAAGCCACCTTGCCCACTCGAGCCGAAATCCTAAACGGGCTAATATATTGGGGCCCTAACTTGCCCCTCTTCCGGAACCTGATGACTCCCTTCCATGGCGACACTTTCTGTAAAACAAAATCCCCCACCTGGAACTCGAGGTCCGATCGACGCCGGTCAGCTTAGCTCTTCTGACGGCTCTATGCGACTCGTAACCGGTCGCGTACCTGCTGAATCAACTCATTAGTCTTGAGCACCACCTCGATACTCCCCATGACTCGATGCCCTACCTCACCCCAACAAACAGGGGTCCTACATCTCAAACGGTAGTCGGTCGATACTAGCATGATAACTATTGTTGTATGAAAACTCTGCTAGTGGGAGGTATATATCCCAACTCCCTCCAAAATCCAATACGCATGCCCGAAGCATATCCTCGAGTGTCTGGATTGTCCTCTCACTCTGGCCATTTGTCTGGGGGTGGTAAGTCGTATTGAAAAGTAACTGAGTGCCCAGTTCCTCGTGGAACTTCCTCCAGAATCTAGATGTAAATCAGACATCCCGGTCAGAGACTACTGTCACTGGAACCCCATGCCTAGCCACCACCTCTCGCACGTAGATATCTGCTAATTTCTCAGTGGAGATGCTCTCAGAGATCGGAATGAAGTGGGCACTCTTCGTCAATCTATCCACAATAACCCATATGGCATCCACACCCCTTGCTGTCCATGGTAACTTCGTGATGAAGTCCATAGTGATCTCTTCCCACTTCCACATAGGAATGGGTAATGGCTGAGCCTTTTCGTGCGACCTCTGATGCTCGGTCTTGACCTTCCTGCAGGTTAGGCACCGCTCCACGAACCATGCAATCTCCCGCTTCATGCAGGGCACCAATAACTCAACCTTAGATCCCTGTACATCTTCGTGGCCCCCGGGTGAATAGAGAACTTGGATTTATGTGTCTCCTCCAAAATTTTCTGCCTCACACCCCCAGTTACCGGTACCTACACCCGGCACATTGTGTCAGAAGACCTCGGCTATCCCGAACAAACAAGGGATACTGACCCCGAGTCCGCTCTCTCTTCCAACTCTCTTTCTTCACACCCTCGACCTGAGCTTGCTTGATCATATCCATCAATGGAGAGATCACCGTCATCCTTAAACAAACATCCCCGATCGATGCACTTGCCGCTTTGCGGCTCAAAGCATCGGCCACCACATTGGCCTTCTCTGGATGGTACAAGATCTCTCAATCATAGTCTTTCAGTACATCCAACCACCTCCTCCGCCGCATGTTCAGGTTCTGCTGATCCATCAAATACTTCAAAATTTTGTGATCAGTGAAGATAGTGCACCAAACTCCATACAAGTGGTGCCTCCAAATCTTGAGGGCGAACACCACTGCCCCCAATTCCAAGTCATGAGTGGGGTAGTTCGCCTCGTGAGGCTTCAACTGCCACGAAGCGTACGCGATCACATTCCCTCTCTGCATCAGTATAACGCCTAACCCCCGAGATCGATGCATCATAGTACACTACCAATTCATATAGCCCCTCTGGTAGTACGAGAATCGGAGCCTCACATAACCTCTGCCTCAAGGTCTCGAAAGCAGACTACTGTTCTGGGTTCCACCGGAAAGTCAAATTCTTCTTGGTCAAGCGGGTCAAAGGCACCGCAATCTTTGAGAAATCCTGGATGAATCTCCGATAATACCCCGCTAGACCCAAGAAGCTACAAATCTCAGATGCGTTCTTCGGTACTTCCCACATCATCACTGCCTCAACCTTGGATGGATCAACCGAAATACCCTCCTGGTTGATGATGTGCCCCAAAAACTGCACTTCCCGCAACCAGAAATTATACTTTGAGAACTTGGTATAAAGCCTTTCCGTTCTCAGTTTGTCCAATACCTCTCTCATATGCTGCTCATGCTGCTCCTTGGTCTTAAAATAGACCAGGATATCATTAATAAAAACGATCACCGACCGATCCAGCATCGGTTAACACACCTGTTCATGAGATCCATGAACGTTGCTGGGGCATTGGTGAGCCCGAATGGCATCACCACAAACTCATAGTGCCCGTACCGAGTCCTGAAGGCTGTCTTCGGTATATCCTCATCCCTAATCCTCATCTGATGGTACCCCGACCGAAGATCAATATTGGAAAACCAAGATGCACCCTGCAGCTGATCGAACAAATCGTCTATCCTCGGGAGCGGATAATGGTTTTTCACCGTTAGCTTGTTCAGCTCTCGGTAATCAATACACATCCTATGTGACCCATCCTTCTTTTTCACAAACAGGATCGGTGCTCCCCAAGGAGAACTACTCGGACAAATAAACTCTCCGTCCAGTAGCTCCTGAAGCTGCGTAGATAGCTCCTACATCTCGGGCGGAGCTGGCCGGTACGATGCATTGGCTATCGAGGCAGCACCCGGTACCAAATCAATGCGAAACTCTACCTGCCTCTCTGGAGGCACCCCTGGAAACTCCTCGGGAAAAACATCCCGACAATCTCGTACAGTTAGCACACTACCCAAATCTGTCAAGGTCTCAATCCTCGTATCCGAGATATATGCCAAAAATCCCGAACAAACCTGCTGTAGAAGTCTCCTACCCCTCGCATCTGAACATAGGGTTGGCCCCTGTGAGGCCCTCTCTCCATGAATAACCAGTTCTCACCCACTTGGGGTTCGAACCCTCACCAACTGGCGCTCGCAATCGATCATGGCCCCATTTGCCCCCAACTAGTCCATCCCGACAATCACCTTCAGCCCTCACAACGGTATTGGGACTAGATCAACACGATGCCTGTCCCCAGGCACATTCAGGACACCGTCCTGATACACCCTCGCAGCACTCACAGTGCGGTCATCCGCAATCTCAACCTCAAGCGGGGAATCCAAAATCCCTGGCGCATCCCAGAACTTCTTGCTAAGCACAAGAGATACAAACGATCGGGTAGCACCGGAGTCGAATAGAAAGTGAGTCGAGATACCATTGACCAAAAAGGTCACATAAGTGAAGGGTTTTAGTATACTACAACATCCTATGGTGCACATACCACACTAAATGCTTTGGATCTATGTTTTCTCTAATTATACATGCAATATTGTTTCCAAAGCATTAAGCCTACAACTATCATACAATTGATATAAACAACATGGAAAGGAGTTATAGAGTTACCTCTTTGTTGTAGCATGTATAACTTCTTGAGTTTGGCCTTTAAGAACTTAGTGCCCCAAGTGTTGCACCTCAAATGGAATCACACAACACCACCAACAATGGAGGACTTGAGAGAGAATACTTGTATTCTAAAATCGGCTATAGCTATTCTAAGAACACTAGGGTGCCAATTTTAGGAGCTAATGCGTTTCTTATATAGTGTGGCAAAACTAGAGTTACACCATGTAAACCCTAATATGCATGACCTTCCATATTCCTTAGGCTCCATGGGTTTAAACCTCCATGGATCATCCATGTGTTGTCACATGGGTTTAGCCCAACCTAAGGAATCATGGATCATTGGCCCACACCATAAGAATGAATGATTTTACCAAATCAACCCCTTGTATTTAACTAGTCTCTTTTGATCACAAAATTAATTCCAAATTAATTCTTGATAAAAACTAATTAAATAATATGATTTCATATTAATATATTCGAACTTATAATATATTAATAAATCATGAATATCCTCTTCTCAAAAGTCCATCCTATCAAATTGTTCCGGTGCCATGCAACCCAAATGGACCATGCTACTCTCGGGTCAAGTACATACCAATTATAGTTATGGGTTTAGACACCTAATCCAACAGTCTCCCACTTGGAGAAGTCTAATAACTATTATTGAAAGTATGACTCCACAACCCAACTAGCAATCGTAGCTCTTAAAAGCCGTTGTCGAACTTTGACCTAGTCAATGACGCGTCCATTAGATAAGGGATCATATATTCCTCAATTCTAGATATCATATGGACTAAGACATGGATTATAATCATTCTCTCTGTCCATCTGTTGTTTCCCGATTTCCGATTTATGATGACCGACTAATTGAACAAATCAAATCAGTCCAGGCTTGGCCAAGCACTTAGGGGTGTCATCACTAAATCATCGAGGGGCCCACAGATATCACTTTTATCCATGTGGGGTAAAAGGAACAGATAAACTTCGACTCAAATGCTTGCTTGCACTTACTCATCAAATTACACACAACGATACGTTTTATAACACCAAGTTACTGGTGCGTATACGTATGTTAATGTGCAACCGACTTGTAACTACAAATCACATTTCTCTGTTTCAAGAATATAAGATATTATCATCTCACAATCACTCGTGATAAACTCCATGAAGTGATTCAGATTAGCGTGGGTTGAATCCAATACTCGAATCTTATTCCAAGAGTACTCATGAACACTGTAGCCAACTTGTGCTATGACTAAAACACCTCTACATACCCATTCATGACAGTCTTGCCTCAATACCTACTTCCAAAGTATGATCGACTGTGGATGGTTTGGATAACCTAGTTATTCGGAAAGTCAAAACATGCAAAGTGAAACACAAGAATAATACTAATCCTATATGGACCCAAAACTTTTGAGTGTCATACTGATTACTCATTATTCATTGTATAATGTTTCGATTTATCAACTTAATACTTGAATTAAAACAATAGCTATGTCATGCTCCAAGCATGCACACTATGTTTGTCTATGGTCCTGACTTTGTGAAATAGATCAATTGAAAAAAAAAACATTTCAATGATGTTCATTTCACAATTCCAAATCTTTATTGCAAGTGTAAGAATTCTAAATTCTTGTCACTGCTAAACTATCATGTAATGCAGCCTTTGTAATGTCATGGTACCAAAAGTCACAGAGACTTAACCAACGATATTACAAAATTTTCAACTGGAGATTGTTAACAAAACAATTCCAAGGAAGCGAAGTCTCAAATTCAAAGTACATTCCTTTAAACATCCTTCTTGCATTAAGTTTCCTAATCCTACACTGATTTAAAGAATAACTTCCACTTATGGAAACATTTCCATATTCCCATTTTGACTATCACTTCTGAACAAGAGTTACCTCTTTTCACAATATGTCAATATGGTCCTTCCAAAATTTACACTATTCTTCCAACTGTCCATGAGAATTCAATCTTTGGTAAACATCATATTGTCCTCGACAATTGCTTAATCATTTTAGTCATATCCAGTTCTAGTCCTTTTCCCTCTTAATGCCCTAGGCATTTGGAAAATTAGAACACGAGAATATTATAGCATATGCAATCGATCCTATACCCGAAGCATATGAGACACGATTCATAATGTCTAACATAAAGACATGATACTTGATCAGTCTTTTGCTATAATATTTCTATTTGTCATGTTCTCATAATTTTGATTATGGAGAGAGATGTCGTAATCATAACCAAATTTTGAGAGCGCAATTAACCTTTCCATATATAGAATTTCCTTATGTTGAACCATTCCCACATAACATTCATATATATTTGACTAAATTTGATTAAAAACTCAATCTAAGCTTTTAGATTTTTGAAATGAAGTATAAATTCCTCTCCCTTAATTATAGCAAAACAACTTTTCAAACCCTGCAACTTTGCGATTTGAAACCTTTTGTTTTTCTATAATTAATATTGCTAACTTGCAACACTTTCCATAATAATTATGCTCCCACTAGCATAATAATTATTAACTTACCAGCATAACACTTATGCTCCCACTAGCTTTTTCATGTACTCAGAAATCAGCTGGACTTCTAGAAATCAATACTTATTGACTTTCATTACCAAAGTTCAGATTTCTGATACGAGATGCTTCGATAAGACTTTATCCAGGCTTCTCAAAATCATACACTTTTCCTTAGACAGCTCACATGTGTGTCTAAACAATTTTAGAACTTACAACCATAAGTCTGAAATGTTTAGACCTTTGCCATTTCTCACAATTCGAACTATGAAGAGAGATGTCGTAATCATAATCGAATTTGAGAATGCAAATATCACAATTGCTATCTCCTTAAAATCTACTTAGTGAAAACATTTCCTCACAATCATTTTCGTGAATTGGAAAGAAACCTTATGACACTTAGATTTTATGGTGTATGTGTTCATATCAATGTGAATTTGTCATTACCATAATCACAAGACAAGGTTAGTGACAAATCCAAACTCATATGGACTGAACTTGTTCAATCTTAATTTCTTGCCACCTGGCAGCACAAGGGCCTACCATTGCTTCCAAGTTGTTATGCAAACAACTGAGAACTCATAGAACTCGCATGCATAGTCAACTTTAACTAGAATGGGCACAGAAACAAGAATATGTCAACACGATAGGTTACAAACCTCAAGTCGCATGCTAGTGTTTAACAATAGGTTTATTCTTGATTAGTTCTTGAAACTTGCCAAGATCTTTAAGACTCTCACTGACCTCTTGACATATAAGATTCTCTTTGTGAAGGACAATTCCTTGACAAACAAATACTCAAGAGTTAGTGCGGATTCTAATCAAGACTAACACTTCACACAATTGGCCTTAGTTGGTCTTTGTTTTATCCAAAACATCACAACTTTCCAATTTCAAATGTACAAGAGTTGAAAACATTTTACTCTACATTTGATAAGTGTTATAAACCTTTCTTAAGATTATGTCACTCAAGGCTCAATCTTGGAGTATGACTCTAAGACTCAATTTGGAACGAAGTATGATTCACCTTTTTTATTTAACCACTCCAACAATTCACGATTCCTCTTCTTAGCCATAGAAATGCACTAAGATGACCTTAGAGGATCAATTGTGATATGGTTTTCATAATCATTAAGATGATCATAAAACATGATACTAAAGTACTCTCCCATCTTTTTAGATTGGAGAAACTTTTATCTTTCTGCCTAATTTGGTTCTTCTCATTCGTTCTGCCATACATTGAAACTTTTCCAATGTTCATAATTATACTTAAACTTGTAAGCATAACCATATTTACTAAACTTTAGTAAATCATGACGAATAGTCTTATCGTTCTTTGTGGTGGACCTGACCAGCGCACACCCAGTGTACCCAATCCCCTAGTCCTTCACTTGACTCACATATACATGTGAATAAGGAATTAGTCTTAATTTCCCAAAGATGAAGGTTCACATTCATCACACAATACAAGTTGCATGATTCCAAGTTTCTATCCAACTGAAACTTGGGTGATGAGAATCTTTCCTTATTTAGCAAATTTTGACACTTCCACAGACGATAGAATCAAATCGATTTTCCAATATTGCTATCAATGGAAACATATAAGCAACAACTTTTCACAAATGTCATTGTAAGGAAATTTAAAATAAGATAAAAAATCAAAAAAAAAATCTTTATTTATAAAAGTGCGGAAAACTTGTCCTTACAATGCAAATACAAGTGAAAACTATGTTGTTATCTATTCCTAATCAATATATCATAACTCTTAAGCAGCAGCTCATAAATCTGATCATCGAACCATGCGATTGAAATCCATCTTTGCGACCAGATTCAGCATACTCTTCCTTTAAGCTTCCTTTCATTTCTTCGATTCTTCAAAACATCAAAATGTAAACTTGTCACATCATGTATTAAGAATCAACAATTAGGAACTTAATAGAGTTAGACAGTAGACTTACCTGAAGTAGAGTTCAAATTTTTGACTTTACCATCCTTACGATCTTTCAGGTAAATATGGCAGCTTCGCAACCAATGCCCCTTCTCTTGGCAATAGAAACATATGGACTCTTTGGGAATGGTACACGGAACTATCTCAGACTTAGCCTTTCTCTTTACCATTCGATTAAACGACATGACCCTGGCCAATCCCATTCCATTGGGAAGAGAAAGCTTTTCTGGACTTCCGATGTTGCCATTGTCAACGTCCATGGAAGTTTGGGGAGTAGATCTTCCAATCAAATTTGCTTTACCAGTATGCTAAATCATTGATGATTCAGCAGCAACAAGCAAATATGTTACATCAATAAGGGTCATGTCGTGGTCTGTCACATAGTAGTCCATAATGAACTCACTATATGAATCGGGAAGTGATTGAAGAACCCAATCAACAGCCAACTTCCTTGGGAACACGACACCCAACTCTCCCAGCTTGTCAGTATGTAACTTCATCTCCAAGGCGTGAGCACATACAGACTTTCCTTCCTGCCAATAGGGCTTTGAGTAACCTAGAAGTTGTGGGTTAGGGAGAATTATTGGAGGAGGTGGAGGAAGTGAAGTTACACTACATCACGAAGAAGGGATTAATCTTTCACCTTGATCGCCTTGTGGAAAATCATCTTTATAAAGAAAGCTTTTTCCAAAAGATTCGGGAAGACCATAGTTGTCTGAACTAGACATCTATAATGGGAGAAATTCAAGTTTAGTTGATTTTAGTCCTTAATATAACACCCAACATTAAATATTAAGGCTAGTACCCAACACAATATTTTACAATTCGGAAGAGGGATGCCGTAATCCAAATTGCAAAATATTTGAAGGTAGGTAAATGACGATTTACCAATTTCCACCATGAAAAACGAAATTGATTATTAAGTTTTAAATGGATTGAAATTCCTAGATCCTTTGAGATTCATTGATTTTTTTCAATGACATGTTTAAATCTCGATTGTGCCCTTCAAGTTTGTGACTGGGATGTCGAGAATCACAAACAATGTGTGAATAACCATGCAAATTAGCTTGGTACACCCAATGTTACAACCACCTAATCAATGTGTCGGTTAACCACACACGCTCCATTGATCTATGATTAACATCAAGCTACCCTTTGCCACGCACTGTCAGTCCCAAATTAGTGTGCCGCTTAACCACACATGCTCCACTAACGACTTAACAAGGTGCAAAGTGCAATTTTATGGGTTAGCACGAAATTCACATTTTCCTTAGTAACTAAGATTGGGAATTTAATAAAAGTTTAGTTACTTTATAATTATCATTATACTTATAATAAGAATTAGTGTCCTATCCTACACGTTCGGCTAACGACCCTCCACCAGTGAAGGAAGCGGTGGGTGAGAGTGGACACCCATTAAACTACCATTTTATAGGCAGTAACCTTATACCCCCTTATAGACCGGCTTCGTGAATGAGGCCTACTAACGGTAAGACTGACTTATTCTTATACATATATATAATTATAAACTTATAATAATATAATAGTATAAGGGTTGAATTTTAACTTTTAAAATTCTAGGGTTTAATTTGGAATTAAAGTATTCATAAGTGAAACTTTACAAATTCCAAAACTTGAGGGCTAGTTTTGAAACTTGTCAAAACTTTTCAAATCCATAACTTATGAGTTTAATATAGGTTTTATGAAAAGACTAGTCTTGACATTCCATAACTTGAGGACAAGTTATGGAGTTCATAAAAACATTTATGTAAAAGACTCTTCAAGTTCCATACCTTGAGGACAAATTATGGAAGACTTAAAACCATTTTATGATGACATTTAAAAATGAGACTTTTCACTTTCCATAACTTGAGGACAAGTTATGGATTTCATCAAAAAACATTTAGATCAAAAATTGTAACTAACAAAATCAAACAATTTGTCTATGATCTAATTAAACTCATAAATTAAGATAATTCATATCAAACAAATTTCAAGAAATTAGCCTAATCATATAAACTAATACAAATCATGAAACTTTGACAATTATCTTTTATTTAGATGAGAATCATCATTACCATATCAACAAAATCAGATTTTATGAACTAAAAATTTTGTGGTAATGATTATAATCCAAAACAGGCCAAAAACTCGAAATTCTGCTCACAGATGCATCACCACGTCGTGCTAATAGCTGTCACGTCGTGGTGGGCAGGCAGAAACGAAATTGGCAGATTTTCTAACTTTGAAAAACAATAAAACATCAAGTATAATAGAAAACAAGCCTAGGCTCTGATACCACTGAAGGGTTTTAGTATATAACAACATCCTATGGTGCACATACAACCCTAAATGCTTTGGATCTATGTTTTCTCTAATTATACATGCAATATTGTTTCCAAAGCATTAAGCCTACAACTATCATGCAATTGATATAAACAACATGGAAGGGAGTTATAGAGTTACCTCTTTGTTGTAGCATGTCAAACTTCTTGAGTTTGGCCTTTAAGAACTTAGTGTCCCAAGTGTTGCACCTCAAATGGAATCACACAACACCACCAACAATGGAGGACTTGAGAGAGAATACTTGTACTCTAAAATTGGCTATAGCTATTCTAAGAACACTAGGGTGCCAACTTTAGGAGCTAATGGGTTTCTTATATAGTGTGGCAAAACTAGGGTTACACCATGTAAACCCTAATGTCCATGACCTTCCATATTCCTTAGGCTCCATGGGTTTTTACCTCCATGGATCATCCATGGGTTGTCACATGGGTTTAGCCCAACCTAAAGAATCATGGATCATTGGCCCCCACCATAAGAATGAATGATTTTACCAAATCAACCCCTTATATTTAATTAGTCTCTTTTGATCAAAAAATTAATTCCAAATTAATTCTTGATCAAAACTAATTAAATAATATGATTTCATATTAATATATTAGAACTTATAATATATTAATAAATCATGAATATCCTCTTCTCAAAAGTCCATCCTATCAAATTTTTCCGGTGTTATGCAACCCAAATGGACCATGCTACTCTCGGGTCAAGTACATACCAATTATAGTTATGGGCTTAGACACCTAATCCAACAGTCTTCCACTTGGATAAGTCTAATAACTATTATTGCAAGTATGACTCCACAACCCGACTAGCAATCGTAGCTCTTAAAAGCCGTTGTCGAACTTTGACCTAGTCAATGACGCGTCCATTAGATAAGGGATCATATATTCCTCCATTCCAGATATCATATGGACTGAGACATGGATTATAATCATTCTCTCTGTCCATCTGTTGTTTCCCGATTTCCGATTTATGACTACCGACTAATTGAACAAATCAAATCAGTCCAGTCATGGCCAAGCACTTAGGGGTGTCATCACTAAATCATCGAGGGGCCCACAGATATCACTTTATCCACGTGGGGTAAAAGGAACGGATACACTTTGACCCAAATGCTTGCTTGCACTTACTCATCAAATTACACACAACGATACGTTTTATAACACCAAGTTACTGGTGCGTTTACGTATGTCAATGTGCAACTGACTTGTAACTACAACTCACATGTCTCCGTTTCAAGAATATAAGATATTATCGTCTCACAATCACTCGTGATAAAATCCATGAAGTGATTCAGATGAGCGTGGGTTAAATCCAATACTCGAATCTTATTCTAGGAGTATTCATGAACACTGTAGCCAACTTGTGTTATGACTAAAACACCTCTACAGACCCATTCATGACAGTCTTGCCTCAATACCTACTTTCAAAGTATGATCGACTGTAGATGGTTTGAATAACCTAGTTATTCGGGAAGTCAAAACATGCAAAGTGAAACACAAGAATAATACTAATCATATATGGCCCCAAAACTTTTGAGTGCCATACTGATTACTCATTATTCATTTTATAATGTTTCGATTTATCAACTTAATACTTGAATTAAAACAATAGCTAGGCCATGCTACAAGCATGCACACTATGTTTGTCTATGGTCCTGACTTTGTGAAATAGATCAATTGAAAAAAAAACATTTCAGTGATGCTTATTTCACAATTCCAAATCTTTATTGTAAGTGTAAGAATTCTAAATTCTTGTCACTGCTAAACTATCATGTAATACAACCTTTGTAATGTCATGGTACCAAAAGTCACAGAGACTTGACAAACTATCATGTAATGCAGCCTTGTTGGGGAAATCCTTGCTCACGTGGCCCGGCTGACCACACGTATAACATACCGGGCCCATCCCCTAGTAAGCTCCACCATGATGTCTCCCACACTTGGCACACCGGCCACGGCCCTGCTGGCCCCTACTGGATGAATCCAAGGTCTTAGGCTTTTTAGCCTGACCTATTGTTGTCTGTGCCTGCTCAGGCTTCCTCTTGGTGCGGAACTCCAGCTCCATCTCCCGCTTACGGGCCTTCTCCACCATCCCGTTCAGGGTTTTGCACCTTGTAAAGCTCACGAACTCACATATACCATCCCTCAGTATGGAATGATACCTCGTCCTCCTCATATCCTCATCCGCAACATACTGCAGGATCAATAGTGCTCATTCCCGAAACTTGGAGGTGATCTCTGCGACAGTCCCGGTGGTCTGCTGGAGCTCCTGAAACTCCCTCGCTAACCGTTGCACCTCAATAGGTCGTGCAAACTCCAAGTCAAATCGTCTGACAAACTCTGCCCATGTCATCTCAGCTACACCGGTTGCCCCCACCTGGCTAGTCATCTCTCCCCACAAATCCTGGGTTCGATCCCTCAGCATACACAAGGCAAAACCAACCTTTACCACATCAGGGCAAGAACTCATGCACTGGGTGTTCTCCATGTCCACCACGCAGCGTCGGCTAACTATGGGGTCCTTGACCCCGAATATCTCTGGCGCCCCGCACGCCTTGAACTCCCAAAACGAGGGAGACCGGTCCCCGACCTAGCCCGCAGCAATCTCGGCTCTGAATGACCTGAGCCTCTCTTCCATAATCTCTATCATCCCTTCCTTGACCGTCCCAAAAATCACAGGGGTAGCGCCAAGGATGCCCCTCGTAACCTCGGCTGCAATGAGCTCATGTCACCACCATTCTGAAATACCACAAGACAAAATGATCAATATGTCCAAACATGGGATCTTCCCACACCGGTTCTCCTTAGAGCTTCCATTTATAACATTAGTTCGGGTACAGGTCCTGTGCTTTCAGTAGCACGGGCCTAATACTACCTTCCACACCTACCTGTACTTTCCCCAAAGCTCTACCTGGTAACCCTAATTCGTCCAAGAACAAAACATATCTCACAGGCTACCGCAACTCAAATCCTAGGCTATCCTAAGATTTCATCTGTCCATAACAAACTAGAACTCAATCATAACAGGTTGCCTTTATGCATGCAAATTATACACAAAAAAGGATCAAATAGACTTTCGAATAATAGATTCTACCCTAGGACCACAACCAGACAAGGAACAGGAAATAAGGCCAAATCAATCGTTCTAAGGCTATAAGCTCCTAACCGTATACAATTTTAAAAGCATACACATAGCAAAATCCATCAGACTATCATAATCCATATATCAGTATCATATGGCTAACATATTTGGGGAACCACTTACTTGAGCGCGGCCGATCACACACATTGCACTCTCCTCTTTTTCCATTTTAAGAATTTTTTAACTTTTGATTTTAGAAAACAATTTTACCATTTCCTTAGTTTGAGTCTTGACACACCCAAGAGTGTATCTGAATCTCTCAAACCAAGGCTCTGATACAAACTTGTAACGACCAAAATTTTCAAATAAAATTTTCATTTTTAATTAACCAAAACATTCTCATAAAATATGAAATCTCAATGACAATCGTTTTCAAAATCGATAACATCAACATTTTATTTCAACTATCAGAGTGTCCCACCAAAACAAATGCCGAAGAGTGCATGTTGCGCCATCAAGCCTTGCCCTTGCCCTTAGGCTCAGATGTACCTGAAAAGAATCCACAAACTGTAAGCTAATTCTTAGTGAGTTCCCCAGAGCATACCCCACACAGTCCACATAATCACATATACCATATCAGCTATAAAAGCTACATAAACCACATAAGCCATGCATACAACATATAAGGATGCCATGGAAACCCTCCAAGGTCTTACACCTAGGACGTCGGAACTTCTTATAGTAATAGGTGTTAAGTCGATTAGGAAAAAGTGTTTGTTAAAGCGATAGTGCATTCTATGTGTACTTTCTAGTGCTTTCAGTTTTATCCTTTTTATTACTACTACGCACATTTTGTACCGTATTTAGAAAACACTAGCAGTACGAGTGCTCCAATAATTTACAATGATGAAATTTCATAATATAACCCTTACTAGGTCCCTCTATAATCGCTTGGTGTATAAAAGTCCTGTATAATTAAGGTTGAGAAGACAGTCGACTGAGTGACTCTGCCCTAAATCCACAACCAGACAAGGAACAGAAATAAGGCGAAATCACTCACTCTAAGCCTTTATAATCTTAATTATATATGACCCTAATGTATACACTAAGCCATCATAGCTCACCTGCAAGGATCCTTAGTTTTTATATGAATGATGTGTTTTGTTCGGACGAGAGAGTAATTTATAATTATTTATTAAAAATTTAAGCTTTAAATATTTTTATTGGGAAAACGTACCGCTGCTCACATGTGGTTCCGGGAGGGTCTCTCCTACGGTGATCATCAGCACTCTTCCATCCCCACCAGAGTAACTTGTTATTGGACAATCCCTCTTGAAGTGTCCAGTTTCGCCACACTCATAACAAGTCAGGCTTACTCCAATGTCGGGGACTTGGTTGAGGGGTTGTGCCGGTGCCCTACAGAAACGGGCTGTGTGCCTTTTCCTGTTGCAATTTCTGCAGTGTAATTCTCGGCAGGCTCCATAGTGATGAAAGTTGCACTTATTGCATTTTGGGCGAACTCTAGCATATTGTCTTACTGGTGTTGGAGCGGCAAGGGTAGTGGCAGAGTAAACAACAACAATCTGCTGTTTCTATAAGGGTTCTTGTGATGATTTACCCTTCTTGTTCCAAAACATCTTTTTGTTGTTGCCTTCCTTGGGTTGCTCGGGGATGGCTGTCATGAAGCCTTTACGAACTCCATGATCCATGAGTGTTTGTGCCAGACGCTTGGCACTATCAAAAGTAAGTGGGTTAGCAGCTATCACGTTTCCTTGGATCTGAGGAGATAGTCCCCAGATGTACCTCTCCATTTTATTACTTTCCGGGGTGACCATCCCGGGAAACAAAATAGCTAGGTCACTGAATCTGGCTGTGTAAGCAACAATGTCAGAGTTTTTCATCGTCAGACTCCAGAGCTCTTGTTCTAGTTTTTGTACTTCGCTCATCGGGTAGTACTCTTCCATCATCATGACTTTTAAGTTCTCTCAGCCCATTGATTTAGCTACTGCAAGGGTCAGTGACTTGACATGGCCATTCCACCATGTAAGGGCCCTGTCAGAGAATGTGCAGGCAACAAACTTCACTTTGCTCCCTTCTGGGCACGCACATATTTCAAAAATCAACTTCGTTTTCTCGAACCAATGCATTAGAGCAATGACTCCTCCGCTTCCATTAAAGGATTTGGGTTTACAGTTGGTGAAGTCTTTGTAGGAACACTCCCTTGGGTGTTCATGGCTGTCTCCATGATTAGACAGGTTGGCACCACTTCCCGCCCCACTGGCACTACTTGCGTTGATCTGAGTCATGACGGATACTACGGCGGCATTCACCACAGCCTAGAACATAGCAGGGTCATATTGAGGAGGTGGTGGCGGTGGATTTGTTGTAGTGTTGTTGTTGCGCCTGATATATCTACAAGGCGTAATCTTTCTGTCATAGAGTTTTAAAGATGAAAGGTTGGTATGGTATTGGTAGTGGTTATAAATCGAATGTCATATGAACTAGGTCATTGTAGTTTTGTGTGTATCATGCTCCGAAAGTGTTTTGTAAACAAATGATAACAGAAGTCTATGTGAAAATAACCTTATGAATTTTTAATACTGACCACCCTCACTGAAATTTTGTGACTTAACTTGCAGTTATTAGTTGTGACGAAAGACGTTATAAATCTAACACATTGTGTGAGTAATGTAATCACTGACTCACTAGGTTACATTAGTTTCTTAGTTATTAGTGTGACGCATATAGTGCTCTGCCACCACGTACGCCTCGTGAGTGGTTTCCTCTGCATCTCTACCCTTGTTATGATTGTCCTATTTTCAGTTGTAAAGTTTCGTTGTCTCCGAGCATCCGTAGGGTGTTCTTGTTCCTCGTAGCTATGTTAAATCTTTGCTCCCTCATGTTTCGAGTTTTGTCACTGATCTCCATTACTTCATAATGAAGAGCCCGACTCCAGATGTTCGAGCGAGCCTCTTATGTCGGCTCTTGTTAGGGTAAGGTTCCTTAATGATTTCTCCAGCTCCTTACTCTTCGTCTGATTCCTTCTCGAAATCCTCCTCACGAACCCCCTCCTGCTTCTTCCTCGACTCTTCTGCTAACTGTTGTAGTGGAGTGGCTAAATCTACCTATGTTGTTCTTGCGAGAATAGGAATGCTTAAATAATCTATGAGATTAATAAAAGTATCTCTATTAAAATTTTTATGTTGATCCTTACTGGGTCCTCCTATAATCACGTAGTGTATACAGATTATATATAACCAAGATTAAGTAGGCCTTCGAATAAGTGATCCTACTCTAAGACCACAACCAAACAAGGAACAAGAAGTAGAGCGAAGATCACAAATTCTAAGTCTATAAAATCTTAATTATATATAACCCTGGGAGTATACTCTCCGCAATTATAGACTTACTAGTAAGGGTCTTCTAGTTTTCACATAAGTTATTTATAGCACCTAAAATACTCCTATAGTATTTTAATTATATGTTTGATTCTAATGTTCCTTTACATGTGGAGTTGGTAAGTTTTAGACTTTTTGCAACACCACTACCATTCCCAAACACATGTTGGTCGTATATCAAATAAATATAGTTGATCAAGCTATATTTATCCCAGATATGATTACATAACTGTCCAGGTTTGACTGTAGTGTCCAACATCTGAATACTTCTGTTTTGTTCTTATAATGACATTGTTCTAGTATGTATACTTTTATAAAATACTTATATTTTTAAATTATAATTTTAGTCAGAGTGTTTTAGTCCCATTGTATTTATAGTTGTATATCTTGTATAGTTTGATATACTAGTTCACTATAAACAATGCTATGATACCAATCTATCACACCCCCAAACCGGAATGACGGAAACGTTCGGGGGCGGAGGACGTCATGTACAGTATCACAATAATTGTATAATAGTAATCAAAGCAACAACAACCATTATATTAATAATATAGATTTTACATTGTATTCGTTTCACATATGATTGACTCCAAAAGTAAATACCAAACAAAGATTTAAAGTTACTATGCTCCGTCATCTCGAACCTATGCGTGTACCTGTCTACTAGTTTCCTGAGAATACAAGTGATTTAGAAAGTCTATCAACATTTAAGTTGGTGAGTTCATAAGCATTTTGTTTTAGAAAATAAGTTCTTGTTCCTTGAAAATGTTTGTGTGTTCCTTCAGAAAATCCTATATTTTCTTAGTAAAATTGAATGTAGTCTTAGGCCTTAAGACCAAAATATATATGTTTCTTATGCTTAAAGAATAAAATATGACGCTTTGAATTTTATAAGCAATGTGACCCATATTGGTTCCTACTATGGTTCCTTAGTGTATTCTAGTTATATGTAAACAAACATCGAACGGACAGTTGATTGTGTGATTCTGCCCTAAGCCCACAACCAAACAAGGAACAGGAAGTAAGGCGGAAATCACACATTCCACTACCTATCGGATATTATTTATATATAACCCTGATGTATAAACTAAGAAATCACAGAATCAACAATAATGGTCGTAACCGAAGAGTAAGTAATCGTATTTGTTTCTAGAAAGTTGAATTGTAAACTGCTTGCTTGTAAAATAATGATGTTTATCCTGGAAAATCCTATATTTTCCTGGAAAATCTTTTATTTTCCATAAAACCGAATTGTAGTCATAAACATTCCAAGACCGAAAAGTACAAGTATAATTGCCATACTTAATTTAATGATACGTAGTTTTATTCATAAGTAAAACTAGATGAAGACGTGTTTGCACTGTAAACTAGATGTGAAGTTAATACCCTTCTATGATCACTTAGTACATACGAGTTATATAAAAATCGAGACCGAACAGACAGTCGAATGGGTGAATCTACCCTAAGCCCACAACCAAACAAGGAACAGGAAATGAGGCGGAAATCACACATTCCACTGTCTACCGTACATTAACATTATATAACCCTGATGTATATGCTAAGTAATCACAGAGTTAATACCCCTTTAAGACTGTTTGAAAATATACCATTACGTAAATAATTAGTTAATGCTTATTGTGAGAGTTCATTATAACCATACTAATATGACTAATGGCCTGTACGACGTTCTTCAGGCGTCGGAAAGTTATGACATTTGTCACCTCATGCCTGCCGGCCTAGCTGTTGCAAGCAGCTTAGGTGCGGGATTGTCAATCCCGTATAGATCTATACACAAACTCATGCTCTCCCTCCAGGAGACTCTGGTTATAATTCAATATTTTAACGGGTACCATGTTTGGTACAACGAAGGAGTGGCTCACAATCCTGTATTAACTAGTTTACATAAAGTGTGTGGTAGTTATCTTTTCCTTGTTATCACATGTATTATCCTTTTATAGTATTTACAATGTATAATACAATCACATTTTTTTATATAATCATTCCTTTGACCCAAACGAGTAAAATAACGTAAATGTTCCCCAAACTATACCTATTATAGTTTATCTTGTTGGTTTGAAACTATTTATATGATCTTTTATATAAATCTAAAGGTGTATTCCAGCATGAAAATATGAAATCAAAACATAGTATTTTGGTATTAAAACCCACTAGATTAGTAAATGACTATAATGTACCAAATTTTACTAGTAAAGCTATCTTTTAATAAAAGTTCCCAAAAGCCATGTAGTTTTACAAATCATAACTTTTCTTATGATTTTATAACATAGATTATGATTGTTTTAGCTATATGTAAATCGCAAATATTTATACTAAAAACCAGTATAAATCATAACTTAAGTAAATAATATTTTATCTTTAACATAAGATGAAAACATGTAAATATTTGTGGGATAAACAAAGTTTTACTTGTATTCCCCCCCCCCCCCTAAAACATGAAAAATCTTGAAAATATGGGGGTATGAACTTACCTTGGTTTGTTTTGGTGGATGATTTGGAATAAGTAGAACAAGATTTCGAGCTTGGTACTTGGTTGGAGTGGATGAACTTCTAAAAATGATTATTATCCTAACAATATCAACACACAATTATGTGTGTAAAACTGGTGGGACTAACATATAATCATATATAAATACTAGAGGATTATGAAAATACTTACTCAAAATCTAAGGAAACTTGAAGAGTTAAGCCTTTAGCAAAACCTTGCTCTTGTTCTTGAGAGGATAATTAGAGAGAAAATGAGGGAAGTTGGGGAATGAGAGAATTGGTGGGGGTTTGTATTTGTTTACTGCCGAAGTAAAGGATGAAAGGAAAGATGAGATATGTGCTTGGACATCTGGAGGTTATAGTATGGATATTTGTTGGATAATGTGTGGTTTACTGGAACTACATTGGAAATAGGTGAGATATCAAGTCCTAGAGTCAACCATTTTTGTCTGTTTCCTCCTCTAGACCATAAACCTTCTTGGGAACACTTTATTGTGACCGAAATCACCCCATCCCTTGGGGATTTCGGTCCTAATGACTCTAGGATGGGTTTACGGCCAAGTATGGTCCACTAAGGGGTGTTTATGGCCAAATATGAACCATTAAAGTAGTTTTCAGCCAAGGTGCTTTCTATGTATTGAGATTTTGGTTCTAGGTTCATCCTAGGGTGTGTTTTCGGTTTTGGGTGTTCTAGGGTGGGTGGGGTACTAAATCTAGATACTAATAGACAAAGTTCACACTTCATGATTTCTATTCCCACATTTTGACTAGCCTCGTTTTATTAAACTTGTTTACTTTCAAAGGGGGATATTTATGATATGGTTTTCAAAGTTTAAGTATATAATAACTTATATAAAACATGCTCTTCATGGCTTTTAATGTTCTAGGGCATCAGGTTATGTTGTGAATTCACTTATGCTTGGTTAGGGTTTAGACCTTGTTGGTTCCAAAATTTCCCAGTTGTGACACAAAAGTCGTAGACGGTGATTGGACGGTCGACTAGGGTTAAGTGACTAATCAGTCCAAACGGTGATTTATCGACGCCTAGGCGGAGACCCTTAATTGTAATAGAATTTATTTTTTTAAAATTAAATATTACTCATATCCTAAAAAATAAGTAAATAACCATAAAATCTTGACATATTTAGTTGTCTAAATATTTAAATCATCTTATATTGTAATTTGAGACTAATTGGAGATCTTTGTAACAGTTTTACTCATCTATCATCATAATTTAATCACCCAATATCATAAATTTTAATTAATCTGAGATTTTTTTTTAATTTTGACTGTCTGACCTTTTTACCGTCTAGAACACCTAGGGCCACCTAGGAACGCTTACAGCCTCTCAGGACCGACTCTGCTAACTCGACCGACTAATATTAATCATAGACAGTAAAAGGCCACCTAGGCCGCCTATACCGCTTTTTACAACATTGGTTGGATTAATATATTGAATGGGGCAAACAAGAGTAACAAATGTGTAATTTACTCTAAATTAAATTAAATCCAAAAAAACCTTTAATGCATATGCTGAAAATATGTAATTTGCTCTTGATAAAAGCAAGTTACCAACTTTCACAAAAAGTAAAAATAATAAATAAATAAAATAAAATAAAACAAACAAAACAAAAACAAAACAAAACAAAACAGATGTTATGTATAAATTATTAGCTTATACGATCAAAATCGTTATATTTATATGGAAAATAACCAACCAATTGTAAAGGCACTTAACACTTTTAAAATGACAATTTCCGTTATTGCATACATGTCATATATTATCTATTACACACTATGTTGTAGCATCAGTATTTAGGAGACCATGAAAACCAAGGGGAAGCCGGTGGAGAAGGATGAGAGGAAGAGGAAGAACAAGATGTCGATGAATTTGTTGTGTAAATCATAGGATTCCGGATGACTAATGGCACCATGTCCTCAAGCAATCCTTGCGAACATATTGCTACTTCTTGATCAATTGATTCTTCTTGAAAATCTTTTATCATGGTTGGTGGTTGGTGATCAAGACAAAAATGTCTTGTGTTTTCATCCATGTCTTTGGTTGGTTGTTGATAGTTTTGATGTGCATCTTGCTCAAAATTGAGCGTTCTAAACTTCTTAGTAGGTGGGTCAGGATTCTCTGATTGTCCAAACACGAAAAATGGGTACATGTAGTGAAGGTGAAGTCCTTCATAAGTGATGATTAATGTATCAGGGTCATCATTCGATCGCTCAACTTGCTTTTTTGCACCGCAACGTGGGTTGGTGCATTTATAATAGCTCCTGTATTCATAAAACCGTATTTGTTTATCAATAGATATAATGGTTGAACAAAATGTCATTTAAATATTACAATATTAATTATACCATTTAATTACAATTTTTTCGAAATCGTTAAAGTAATAAGGATTAAAGCAATGAAATAGCACTCAATAGAATAATAAGGATTAATTATAGGGATTCCATAATTGTACTGCCCTTCTTACTAACTTAAACAATCATTAGACTACCAATTATTTTCAACCTAAGAGCTAAAATAAAACAATTTAATAGTTTATCCAGTTAAAATTTAATCTTAAAAACAGCATTATTTCTATTCTAATATTTATAAGCAACTACGGAGTAATTAGTTACCTTTATAAAAAAAACATTTTTTGTATTTTTTACAGCAAAAAAGAATTAGTTACGTTTATAAACAAAATATTATTTTATTATAATAAATGATTATATGATTATGTTTCGAAATTATAAGTTTAACCAACTCCTTTCATCGTTATGAAGGTCCTTGCCACAAATCAACAATGCCTTTTTTCGTGAACTTTCATGAGAATGATGAGATATAGTACTAGATGTCATATGGTAGTCACCTGTATGTCACATCAATGTCATATTAGCATCTTAACCAAATAAACCGGTCAAATTTTGACTGAATGACTTGGATGTGACAAATTTAGATAGCTTAGTGACATAAAACATAAAAATTGAAGTTGAATAATCTTGTAAGGCAAATGAGAAAAATTGGTAATTAATTAATGCATGATGTTATATGCCTGATAATAATAATATGTTGTTTTAGTAGAATTCTGACCATATCCTTAATTACCTGGGGTTAGAGCTGTTCTTAATAGACTTCTGACCATACTTTCTCCATTTATAACCATCATCGGCCATTACATTTCCACTACATTTTACTTTCAGTACATACTTGTTCTCAACCCTGGACACTCCTCTCTCCATATCTGAAATTCTGCACACATAGGAACTTGTTAAGCATGAGCTACTATATTAAAAACCTCAAACTAGCTATACATATAGTTACACATATATTAACATATATGCACCTCTATATTTTGCAATTAATATGAAGTAAAAGGAAAACATATTTACAACAACTGGGACAAAAATTTGATGTGTTTTCTATAATACAAAGAAATGAAGGATTATCATTTATCAAAGAACAAAACCTGGTTAATGCCGACAGCTCGGGAGTATTATTTGTGTAACTTGAAGCCACTAATGCTTTTCCAATATCCGTTATTGTGGGCCCAGAGTATATGCTTGATATCAAATTGTTTACCGAGTAATTATCTGGATCACCAGCGATTTCTTGAGGCAACAAAACATATGGGGATTCGTCATAAAGAAGCTCTCTCAGAAGATCATCTTCGAACCCTTGTGACCAGTTGCATGCCTCCGATTCCTTCATTGTAGGTTTGACAATTTAAATACGAAGAACCAAAAGGGGTGGTTGTATATTTGCTTATGATGAAGTGGGTAAGGTAAGGTAGAGGTTTATAGAATGAGAGAAGGTGAGTGAGAGTGGAGCAGATAAAAGAGGATTTTGTTATTTTTTGTAGTAGGCACCAAGTGTTCTTTAAGCGACTTGGATAGCAATGATGAGTTGACTTTTTATTTATTTATATTGTTGTTGATGTCAAAGGGTCAATTCTGAAGACGGTAAAATTTCTCCATTATATTCAACATGAAAGGTCAGTTTTGGATCATGTTTATTTTGCAGCAGCATGTGGCATGTGAATCAACTACATTAAGTCATTACCCCTCCGCTACCCTACAAAATTAACCAGTCATACGATCAACATTGAGAGATAAATCAGCACATTTATTGCCCAAGATTATCGAAGGTGATAACAAATCTGATTCTTAAGTCTTAACTCTTTACCCTAAGGCTAAGCGGAAATATGTCAAATCAATATATAACTTAAAATTTCTCAAAATATATATGATTAACTATTAGAAGTCAAAAAATTGTTACTGAATCTTCAATAACTAAATTAGGAGTAGTTCTGATTCGACCAGCGTGGTGTAATTTTCTGCTTTCTTTTGGATTAAAAATCGTAACTACGTAAACGAGATATCATAACTATTTAATGATTAACTTTTTGATATATCGTTAGTAGTTCCTTAAACGAGACCTAAGTGTAAGCTTCAGTCTCAGAGGATTGTGATGAAGAAAGAAAGATTAGATATTTGATGCCTTCATGACGAGGTAATTAAGTGTACTGGTCTATAGATCGAGAAGAAGAGTTGGGAAATTGTAGGTGGGTTGACTTTTGGAATAGAACCAAAAACGCCATTGATGAAAGGGAACAGACATCTGTGAGTACCCATTGCCTGGTAGCTTGGCTGTATTCTTTCCTTCGGGTTCGTTTCTCGTGGACTTGTTTGTCTCTTGCATATGCATAAAATTTTAACATCCAACAACTGGACCATGCATACCTAAACCATCATCTTTGTCGTCTTATTCAAAAGTCAATCACTATTAATATGATTAAAAAACAACGTCGTCCCCTCCAAGTTCGTATTCTTTTGTTTATTTTGTTCGACTGACTAATACAACAAATAAATAAAATAGCACTTTTTTAGTTTCTAAGTAACAAAAATAACCAATTTTTTTCCGGACCAAATCAAAACAAGTCAAACTCATTAGTGTAGCCCAATGCTATATATATATATATATATATATATATATATATATATATATATATATATATATATATATATATATATATATATATATATATATATATATAAGTCTTACACTAAAAAATCCGGAATAACCATTATAGATTTTGAAATTCCGAAGATCGTTTTACTTGTATTACGGAGAGAGTTTTGACCATGAATTCATAAACCAAGTGAGTTATACTCTTTTAGTTTACTAGAATTTGAGATTACAAACAATTATCTGTATTTCGGAATCTATAAATCATGTCCGGAATACGAAAAAGACTTTGGAATATCTATTTTTGTAATTTTATTTTTCGTTTTACACATACATAGAGCCATATAAGTATCTTAAAGTGTGTTTAGAACCAGTTTTTTAATAAGGAAATAAGGCAACTAGGAAATCCGAAATAATAGTGTACATTTGGAATACGAATATCAATTCTGGAATGATGTGCGGAATAACACTCTGTAATAAAAATTGATTTTTTTTGTCTGATATTGTTTAATAACACGTATTAGTCCGGAGACCAATTCACATGGATGTTGTTAAAAAAAAGTGGGTTTTACAAACGAAGAAATTGTACTCCATTTACATGAGCTTTTAAAAATGCGCCCAATAATGGTAAAATCGAATTACAAAAATGTCTAATAAATATTTTATTTTATTTGTATGGTAATGTATTAATATCGTTGTTGGAATTTCTTTTGCAGATAAAAAAACCAAGGTGATGAGTTAGAAAAATAAAAATAAAAAAATAAACAAAGAACCAAAGGCACCTATAAATAAAGAAAAAAAAATCAGAAAAATGTTAATACTTAAATTGAAAGCAGATAGAACTCTGAAAGATGGGACCAAAGCAAGTTTAGATAAACCTATTATTATAGACTAATTGCAAATTTATAATTTTTGTTATGGATACGTTTTAGCAAGTTCGCTTTAATTTTGGATACGTTTATTCAAGTTGGTTTATAATGTACATTTTAATATATTATACTTTCAGTTTTCAACATCCAGTTACCGCCTTCTATGGTCATGGAGTATAGATTCATGATTATCAACGTACGAAACAACGAATAGTAATACTGGAAATCTTGTTACCGTCTTTTATGGTCATGGAGTATAGAAAACTAGCATTGTTTACTATGCAAATGCTTCTTAGTACAATGTCTGAAGATATATGATAGTTTGTGAACACAATGGACATCATCGAAGAAGCATGCAAGACAAGTGCAACAATAGAAGAACGAGTCCAAATAACTGATAATGGGTTCAGCCTAATTGAGACCTACATGAAATTGTTTGAAAATCATGTAAACACTGTGAGTTTGCACCGGATGCAAGTTCTCGGTTATCTTGTAAATGAACTCTAATTTTTAGTATTATAATTTCTTTTGAAACTTAATTATGTAAAAGAAATGTTAGGGTTACCTAAAATGAAAATGCTTTTCATTAACATTAGTTAAACGATCGTTACAAAAGCTATACATACTTATATTGGTTTCCACAAATTAGGACATTATAAGGGATACATATTTTGTTCACGGTCAATATAATCTCTTCTAATTCTAACATCTATTAGACGGTCTCATTCTAAATGAAGCTTATCAATCTCCACATTTGCATCTCAAATCCACTTCTCAGCTTCTTTGATTTTTTCATAGTTTTAGCAACTCATTTTTCTTTTTCATTTAATTTGTAACATCTCAAAAATATTACCCAAAAATTTTAAGTTTTTAAGTTTGAATAAAACAACATTCTAAAAACATTGTTCATACAACCCATAAAATAAGTATATCAAACATCATGAAAATCAGAGAGTGTCCCGAAAATAGAATCCATATGGTGTGTGCGATGCAGTCAACTCGACCTCTTCCCCTTGGAACCAGAAGTACCTAAAACATAAACTAAAAACCGTAAGCACAAAGCTTAGTGAGTTCCCCAAAATACCACATACCATACATACAAATAAACATGTAATGGGCCTGTAACATCCAAAAATATGCTCCCAAAATTTTCTTTTTAAATAATAGATAAAATTGTAATTTTCCATATCATCCAAACATTTGTAATAAACCAATGTATCAATTTGTCATAAATCAGAGTAAAACATCATAACAAAATCCCAATGGTGTGTGCGATGCAGTCATCCCGAGCTCTTCCCCTTGGAACCAGAAGTAGCTGAAACATAAACTGAAAACTGTAAGCACAAACCTTAGTGAGTTCCCCCAAAATACCACATACCAAACATACAGTAAACATATAGCGGGCCCTGCCCAGTCATCGGGCCCCACCCGGTTATCGGACCCCGTCCGGTCATTGGGCCCCGCCCGGTCATCGAGCTAAGCTCTGATATGTGCATATTTAGTCATATATTTTGTATAGAATATTAATACTTTTTGACTATTTTATTGCAAATATGGAACAAAAGGTGCTTAATTACGTTTAAATTGTATTTTCAGCCTAGAAGAAGTGCTCGGAAGCAAAAGGAAGCGGAAATAACAATCGGGAGCTCGGGAAGTAAATAAAGAGGAAAAAGTCAAAAATCTTGAAGCACTCGGCAAGTCAATACCCCGACTCGACGAGTCGGATCGAACATTCGCGAAGCAATAGAAGTCCTTGCCGTACACGGAGTTTTAATGAAGGACTCGGCGAGTCGATCCCTGGACTCGGCGAGTCAACCTTGTTTCCAGAAGTCTATAAATATGACATTCCTGCCCGAAACCAAGGACTTCTCTGGAACCCTTGGCGGCCAAGCTGCGATTAAGAACACGGTGGAAGCTCTGGAAAGTGAAGAATTGACCCTACATTCGATTTTGAGGAAGATTAAGGCAAATTCTAGTTACTCTTATTTAAACTTTTGATTGAACCATGTTTAAACCAATGGATTTCGTCTTTGAGTTTGTTTTTGCTGCAATTATGAACTAAAACCTTTGTCTTCTATTTAGGGTAGATGATTTTGTGAATATGGATTGATTTTATGGTTAGGATTAATTTAATTTGGTGATATTGTTTTGTAAAGCTTGTTAAAGAACCTTATATGTTAATTACAACTATTTTCAGTTAATTAACCAGCATATTAAGATGCATGAACATCTCTTAATTGCTAATTTCGTATGATTTATGTGAGAACATTGTTATATGCCTAGGAATAGCGAATGTGAAACTAGGGTTAACTAGAAAATAGATAAATTAATGTGTGAGCTTGTGTGACGAACCATCAACAAGAGGTTAATTGAACGACCAATTTAATTAACCACTACAAATCTTACTTAACCCGAATTAATAAACTAGGAAATTCATTAATTTAGACAACTGGTCACTGCTTGAATTAATTTGTTTTCTAAGGACTAGTAATAGCGAACGTGAACCTAATCACCTTAATCGGTAGCCAAAGAAAAATTAATCCATTGCATTTACCATAAAATCAACCATAGAATCAAATGATTCGAACCTAAACAGAAGCCTCTTTTACTATTGAATTTGGTTAATTTTTGCTTGCTTAGTTGTTAGTTGCTTAGTTTAAGTGTTAGTTAAGTTTCTAGTCTTGTAAAACTAGAGAAAATCCTTCTATTTTACTATTGTTTTCTTTAGATATTTCTAGCAGTTAGATTAATTACCGTTCCCTGAGTTCGATACCCTGCTTGCTTAACTATACCACCAACAGACAGGTACACTGCCTTTTGTGTGTCTAATTTACATTAAAAAAGTAGGAATAAAACTAGTTAGTTTCACACGCATCAAGTTTTTGGCGCCCTTGCCGGGGAACGGTTCTAAAATTTAATTTGATTACTAGTGTTATCGATCCTTTGTGTGAGATTTTTCTTACACAAAGTTACTGCTTTTAGTAAATTTAATATTAGGATTGATTTTTTTAGTTTTTAGCCTTTAGTAAATTTGTTTAATTTTTTTCTGTTTTGGCAGTGAACTCGCCGAGTCCCTACGAATAGACTCGACGAGTCCATCGCTGAACGCATAGTTTCGTTTTTAGTTTATTTTTGTTCTTTTTACGCGTGTTTTCTGTTTTTATTGCAGTACGTTTATGACCAGAGGAGGAGGTACACCTTTGATTCCACCACTTGAAGAGCCGGAAGCAACTTTGAGGAAAAACAAAGGCAAAACCGTAGGAGAAACCGCAACATCGAAGAATTCGCCGTTGAAGAATCTCAAATCTGTTTTTAGTAAGAAAAAGGGCAAGAAAGTGGGAGAATCCAACATCTCTTCAGTGGCGTACGAAGACCTGAAGAAGGAGGATATCGAGTACGAAACCGAAAAGGAAGAAAGAGAATTTGAAGAAGGAAGCGACATAGATGGCGAACTAGCTAACACCATGGCTAACATCGATGAAGTTCCCATGGGTGAATGGAAGAAAAGGATGTGTGGTGACACCGGCCCAGGACTCGTGCAACCCGCGATTCCCGCAACTGCCACCTTTAAACTTAAGGGCCACATACTTGCTCAACTTAAGGAAATTCCATTCTTCGGGAAGGATCATGAAGACGCATATAAGAATCTTGACGAGGTCAATGACATAGCCGACTACTTCAATGTCCCTTATGTGGCTCGCGACACTGTTTTGCTTCGTATGCTACCAGTCACATTCAAGGGAGCCGCGAAAGATTGGCTGAAATCACTCCCTCCAGGATCCATCACTACTTGGGCTAAAATGAAATAGGAATTTATAGACCAATTTTTCCCTCCCTCAAAGATAGCCAAATTGAAGAAAGCCATCGCCAATTTTGAACAACAAGCTGGAGAGTCACTTTATGAAGCATGGGAAAGATACAAAGACTTACTAAGGAACTGCCCACATCACGATCTAAACAGCCAACAAGAAGTCTCCATTTTCTATGATGGAGTAAATGTGACAACCAAGCAACTCCTTGATTCGCAAGGACCACTCACAAAGAAAGCACCCCCAGTGATAAAGGCCCTAATTGAAGAATTCTCTAAGCACTCTAGAGAATATAACAACCCAAGGAATGACACAACTCGAGGTGTGGTGAAGTTAATTACCGATGATATGGCAGCAATGATGGCAAAATTGGAGAGCATGGACCGAAGAATGACTAGGATGGACCAATCCATCCATGCCATTAGAGTGGGATGTGAAAATTGTAGAGGGCCTCACCTTACTAAAGACTGTGATCTTGATGAGAACGGGAACAAGAAATCTCAAGTGTGTTATTCAAACGGTGATAGATATGATGATGATTGGCGAAAACCTAAAAAAGAATGGCTACCATATGATGAATACAAAAAGGCAAAGGAGGAAAAGTATAAGCGGAAAGCAAGGGGTTTTTATCAAAAAGAGGAGTCGGTGCAAGAAAAGAAATCTGATTTGGAGGACATGCTCACAAGATTTGTAGCTGCATCCGATAAGAGACATAATGACAGCGACGCTGCAATAAAAGAGCAACGAAATATGTTAAGGGATCACCAAGGCATGATTAAAGAACACCACACAATGATGATGAATCAACAAACTCTGTTAAGGAATCAGCAAGCATCTATTCTGAACATTGAAAAACAACTAGGCCAACTTGCAATAAAAATAAACGAGAGACAACCGGGTGGACTTCCTAGTAATACCGAAAATAATTCGAGAGGCGCACATGTAAATATCATGAAAACTAGGAGTAGGAAGATTATTACTCCTCTGACCCCTATTCAGCAAGAAGATCCGAAACTGGTACAAGAGAAGGAAGCAGAAAAGCAAAAATCGTTGAAACCCGACTCGACTCGCCGAGTCGAAGACACAGACTCGACGAGTCCCCCACTTGAACAGAAAAAAGATTCTCCTGTTAAACTCTATCAGCCTCCGTTACTGTTTCCAGGCCGAGCTAGACAAGATAAGCATGATATAGATTATCAAAAGTTCCTGGAACACATCAAAGCCCTTCAAATTAATATGGCCTTCATCGAAGCAGTTGCACAAATGCCCAAGTATGCCAATTTTTTAAAGGAGCTTCTTACGAATAAAAAGAAGATGGAAGAAGTAAAGGAGGTAGTTCTCAATGAAAATTGCTCAGCCGCCATGCTGAACAAACTGCCTAAGAAGAAAGGTGACCCGGGTAGTTTGACCTTGCCCTGTCAGTTCGGAAATTTAGCAACTATACATGCATTGGCTGACTCAGGGGCAAGTGTAAATCTCATGCCATATTCATTTTTTAAGAAACTAGACCTTCCGGAGCCAAGGCCAATTCGAATGGAAATTCACTTAGCTAATAAAATGGTGATGTTTCCAAGGGGAATATGCGAGGACCTATTGGTAAAAGTTGATAAATTTGTGTTCCCCGCGGACTTCATAGTTTTAGACATGGAAGCGGATCCTCAAGTCCCGATCATACTTGGAAGACCTTTCCTTAACACCGCGAGTGCTATAGTAGACATGCGAGATTCTAAAATTACCCTTCGGGTGGGGGACGAATCAGTTACATTTGGAGTTGATCAAGCCATGAAGCACGCAAGGTTTAGTGATGACACGACATTTTCGGTGGATATGTTGGAAGAATTAATGGAAGAATGGAAGGAAGACAAGTCAAACAATTTTTCCACTGCCATCAAAGATGATTTTGATGCTGAAGGGGACATAAGGGAAATAGAGAGACTACTTGAAGAAGCTGAATACAATAAAATACTCAGAAGTGCAGAAAACTCGACTCGCCGAGTCAGATACACCTACTCGACGAGTCTGATCGAGAAATCGCTATCACACGGGGATTTTGGCATGGACTCGACGAGTCACCTACCTGAACTCGACGTTGTGACAACCGTCAAATTTCGCTCAAGTCAAAGTCAAACAAAGTCAACAAGTCAAACCGGTCAACTCCATTAACCCTTGTATGTTAGGGTTTACATTATACAATTCGCTATTTCAATGAGAAAACATCATTTGAAAAATTCATGTGTTTGATTTTCCTTAGCCTTAACAGTGCTAAACAACAAACCAAAGCGATAAAACACTATTGCACAATCATCGGGATTGTGTAAGACACTAAATCATGGCTTAACGGGGTTTATGGACCTTTCGTTGCGAAGCCGGACACTCAAAAAGATCACAAACGAAACCTCTCACAATCTCTTTCACTCAACCTCTCTCTATTAAAATCTCTCCCAAATCTCTCCCGAATCTCTCCCAAATCTCTCTCAAAAGTTCTTTTAATTTTTTGTAATCATTCGGGCCATCCCGACCCTTAACTGGGTCAAAAACCACTTGAAACGGGGTAAAAACGGGTAAAATAGGCTTAAGGACCCAAAACTGAAGCTTCAGGACCAAAGTCCCTGTCATAAAGGAAGACGACACACATTTATCTGTCGTAACCTTACGACTCGCGTGTTGATGACACGCAATGAGTATCAAGGAAGCCCCTGTCATAAAAGAAGACGACATGCATGTTTGCGTGTCATAATTTTTCCGGTTTTTCGACTACGACTTCGTTTTAACTCCGTTTTTCATTATTTTAACGTGGGATTTTCACCCAAAACTTTATTTTATAAACTAAGGCCCCAAAATATATAAATCTCCAGGGTTTTTAGAAAAATGTATTAAAAGAATTGGTGGTTGGACTAATTATTGAGGGAATATTTGCTTTTCCTTATTTTATGACAAAAGCAAGCCACCACCACCTCACTCTATGATCATCCACTCTTTCCCACTACTCCTTGTCACCTTAGTGGACCTTTACACCCAATCTCCAGCTCTTCCCATGTTCTAAGAGCTGGAGGATTGATCCTCTCTCCTCATTCTCCATAAAGTTCTTTCATTCTACACTTAGCAACCAAAGGACACTCTCCAAAATTCTCTCATCTTTTCTCTCAATTTCAAGAACTTCAAGGCTTTCTCCAGGGATTTCTTCCTTCAATTAGTAAGTATCTTCATCATTCACATAATTATTAAACTCCATTCTACTCAAATCATTGATATCTTACACAAATTCCATCTTATTCGGTGTTAGATTCTCGAATCATCAAGACATCTTCTTAGTGTTCTTGGGTTGAACACTTCCTCTATCTCACTTTCATCTACTGAAATCGCATAAGGTGAGTTCATACCCCTACATTTACATGTTTTTCTTAAGTTTTAAGGGGGGAATACAAGTAAAATCATCAAGAACACAATTAAACTTTTTCTAACAGATTACATCAGAAAAGATGGACGTTAATCACGGACTATTTTGGTCAACTTAAATATTTTAGTTTTCAAAACTGTTCCAGGTGCAAGTAGTTCAAACTCTTAGCTTTAAAATGGCTACTTGCACATCTCCATATGATTTTTCTACAATTTATGGTGATTTTTACAAAACTGCCTGTCATTTCAGAGGCAAACCCGGACCAGTCTGTGATTATGAACATTTTCACCTCTGTTAGAGATCACTAAAAATCATGGTAAATTTTACGAACAAACTAGACTCATATTCCAAACTCTCAAAATTTGCGGATTTGGATTTAGAGCTTTGATGATTTTTTTATAAATTTTCTAAGAACAGTAACAGAAACTGTTTTTCAACGAAAAGTTGCTGTTAATTTCATTTCACCTTGTAACATGTTGAGCAAGGTGTATATCTTTATGTGATTATATGTTATTGCAATATATGACATTTTATCTTAATATTTAGACACACATCAGTTTACAAATGGATTTGGTCATATAAAATATAAAGAATAACAAGTGATTATAATCAAAGTACAATCGATACATTCAAACATTTAATAAACTATTTTGAATATAGTTTGCATACATTACCACGTACTACCCTTGGTTGATAAACTATAATAGGTATAGTTTATGATACATTACATAACAAATACATTTAAAAAGGGTACATTTATACAAAGGATATTTTCATTAAGCAAGGTACGGCCATACGGTACCAAGTTTTTCATAACACGTAATTCCGTTAATGACTTTGTGAGACATTTACTTCAAAATACCATTAAGTCCTGTATTGTAACCAGAGTCTCCTTGAGGGAGAGCGTGATACTTGTGTATAGATCTATATTGGGTTTGACAAACCCACACCTAAGCTGCATGCAACAGCTAGACCGGCAGGTCTGGGGTGACAAATGTCATAACATTTCCGACGCCTGAAGAACGTCGTTTCAGGCCAACTAGGTCATAGCATGGTTATAATAACTCACATAAAGTATTAATAAACGTTGGAATTTACGGGAACTTCATTAAAATTTAATGAGTTTATGTCGATTTAAACTTGCATTGTTTTACTATAAATATGACAAATTACTTGTACATTTCGGTCTTTGGGTTTTAAGACTACATTTACACATTAAGGAAAATATTGGATTTTCTAACACAAATACTACTTTCACAAACGAAAGGCTTTTAATAATACCAAACAAAAGCTTATGAACTCACCAAACTTTGTGTTGACACTTTTTCAAACAACTTGTATTCTCAGGAAATCATTAAACAGGTAATCAAGTGCTTTTGAGGATGGGACGCTAAGGCGTCTACTATTTCATATTTTGTCAACATATTGTAATTGATTCGTAAACATGTAATTCATACAATGATGTAACTTTTTCAATTATATATATGTTGGTTGTGTTTGCTTGAATTACTATTACAATTGTTGTTATGATACTACACATGAAGTCCTCCACCCCCGGACGTTTCCGCCATCCTTGGTTTGGGGGTGTGACAGATTGGTATCAGAGCACAGTTTATAGTGAATTAAGTATATCAAACCACATAAGATATACAAACTATAAACACAATTGGGACTAATAGTCTCTGATTTGTGCATTTTTCAAATAAATATACTTTTAGAAAATAAATGATTTTTTTATTAAAAGTATAAATACATGCATACATGCTCATATAGTGTCATAACTAGAAGAACATAAAATAAAAGAAGAGGAGTTGTACATTATGGGTATGCCTTGGTATATGTAAATCAAGTCTGGGAAGGATATAGCCTGATCAACTATATCTGTCCGAGGAGTGACTTACATATACTGGGGGATAGTCATAATGGGCAACAAATCTATCAACCTAACTACACCCTACAGAGAATACTTTAAGAATCGAATCTAAACAGCTAAAAATACTATAGGAGTATTTGGTGATACTATAACCAACTTATGTGAAAACTAAAGACCTCTATTAGTAGGCCTATGATAACTGAGTGCATACGCCAAGGTTATACATAATTAAAGATATTATAGACTCAGAATCTATGACTATTGCTCTACTTCCTGTTCCTTGTTTGGTTGTGGACTTAGAGTAGAGTCATTTATTCGAAAGTCTATTCTATCTCAAATTATGTATAACTGATATGCACTACGTGATTATAGACGTAACTAATAAGGATCACCCCTATAAGTAATTATAGGATTAGGCGTCTATTAATTATCTCTTCTACCCCTATTCTCGCAGGAGCAACATGATGTGTAAATTTTAACGCCCATACAAAACCTACTTCTACCCACTACCATAACTCCATCTCCAAGACGTTAACAGAAACACCAAGAATAGTTCACTAAAGTGCGAAAATATACATGTGTATATAAATGGTAAGGATATTTACTAAAAGGTTTATCAATGAAATAGGCATGCATTTTATTTCATTGAATCTCACTACTTGGTATTACAAACAATTTACAACTGGTAACTCTAAGATTCTTTAGGTGTACCTCGAAGTTATGTGTAATTAAGGAATGATTGACCTAGAAATGGTGAGTCCGCCTTAGGACCTGTTCCTTGTTTGGTTGTGGACTTAGGGTAGACTCATTAGGATCAACAGTCTAATAAAATTTTAATTACACATAACTGGGGGCATGTCAAGAGAATCTTAGGAGTGGATTAGACATGGAACAAATCACAAGATTATAATCAAGTTATTCCTACTAAATTCATAAGTCTATTTATATAGACCTATGGTATAGAGTCGTCGGCGTAGTCGTGTCGGCAATCTAAAATATGGCTAAATACATAATACAAACTATAATACCCAAATTATACAAAATTTTCTGCATTAAAAATCAATAGACAAATACATAAAATGAAACAAAAAAAAAAAAAAAAAAAAAGAGTATCAAACTATCAAGAGAAAAACACATACAATGTAGATTAAAATCCACTAATGATAACAAAATGGCTAAAAGAAAAGGTAAGGACTAAGGATTGTTAAGTCCTCTCTTCTTATAAATAGCTTTGAAGCAAGCTAGCCTAAGCTTCTTTGTTCTTTCTGTCAGTTCCATACCTGGCAATTTCTCCATCATCTTCTTGTGCCCTGCTAACGTCTCTACCTCCTCCTTTAATCCCAACTCCTAGTTTTTTTAGGTAGATGCAATATATTTTTCGTGTGAGTTCATAAAATTTACAATGAGTTAAGTTTATGTAAATATAAATCAGAAATCGTAGTAAAACAATTGATTCGATGTGGCATATGCCTAGGGCCTATGTTTATGTTATAAAGAAACTAATAATTAAAATTTTAGAAAATACCGAAACTACTTTGGTTACCAAGTGCATGCATGCATGCATGAGTAATGTATAGAAGGTTATTATCGTAGTTTACCTTGGCATTTTGAATGAGGGATTGAAGGCTCTTAAGTTTTCTATGAGGCCATCTGTTTATGTTTAGCTCTCTGCATCTTTTCTTCAACAATGTTAACCCTATCCCTAGTTCCTTTGCTGCCATGATTATCGGCATCTCAAAGTACTTCGCTATCTCTTCAAACTCCAATGGTCTCAATCTATTTGCCACCTTCCGGCCACCGTGATCAGTGGTGGCAGCACTAGAACTACCTGTAGCCTCACCACCGGATTTACAGTCTTCACTGAAACTAACCAATGGTAAATTACCATCCTCCCAACAATCCCATAAGCTTATGTCTTCAAGGGGATCAAGATCATGAAACTCATTTCTAGAAATGATGTTTTGATCTTTGTTAAGTACTGTGAAAACATTCTGATCGAGCACTTCATGCGATTTTTCCGACAACTCGAAATCCTGATGGTTGAGCAGGTCACCACTGCAAAAATCAAACCATGTTTTGATCAATATAAACAAAATCACTTTTCTGTGCGAAAGATGGTGTAATGAGTGACATTTATATATACCTGAACAGATCCTGATGATCAAAGTACTGAAACCGATCGAGGTCATCTATGGGGTTTTGATGATCTGCAGGCGGATCCATTTGTGAGGGAGAAGTAACGAATAACAAATAAAGAGGAAATGAATGGACTTTGAGCCGTACCCTTCTTCTGTGATGATTTATATAAGGTAAGTGGGAGGAGTAATAAAAAAAAATAAAGAGGAAATGAATGGTCTTTGAGCCGTAACCTTCTTCTTCAATTCACACACATATACGTTTATGTTGCTGCAAATTAGGACTTTTGTGCCTCATGCATTTAATGCATCACATGCCTACTGCATATTCTTGACTTTGAAGCTACGTACCAGTTTCGAATTTCCCCAGTAGCGCACTTTTCATTAGAAAGTACTCCAAGTCTTCACACATGCAAATTATGACTTGAGTGTCGCTATAGGTAACTAATAAAACTTTATTTTTTTAACCCCTTAAATATCAGTACAAGCATCTAACATCGACATTTAAATTCTAAATTTCTTTTTATTACTAAAACTAGCATCTATTCAAGTCTATAAACCATGAATCTTGGGAACACGGCAAAACCCAAATAAGTCTTATCATCTATGTAAAAACTCAGGGTTTTTACCAGTGAATCTATCAGTAGCGGAGCTTGAACAATTAACTTGGGGGAGGGGGGCCGAAAATATTATAAATTGAAATTAAAAAAAAAATCAAAATCAAAATTTGAACAATAACCAATAACTCATTTAACAATAACCAAATCTATAAGTTCATAACTAGTAAATCAAATTGGAAAATCGCCAAATCACAAATGACAGCCAAATTAAAAAGAAACTCAGTAAGAAAGTAGTAACGCATAAATGGGCAACGGATTGACTGAAAACAGCAGCAGCAGTGCAATACGCCAACACCAACAATCAACAATCTTACAATCAGAAAAGAAAGAACAGCTGAACAGGATATGGGTCTCGGGATTACATACCTGATTTATGTGAAGTGTGAATAGGGATTTGGGCATTAGGCGATGGCGATTGGCGAGAGTGAGACCAGGCGACTGACTTAGCGAGACAACGAGAAACGAACAGCAGGCGAGATAGGCAGCGAATTGGGCAAATAGGGATGAATCGATTTTGATTTCTTGATATCGGGCTTGGTAACACTTGCCTATAACCCAAGTGGGGTAACAAAGTGGATGTTCATTTGAGTTGGCCCAGTAGGCAATGTGGGCCTGAAGAGCCGAGGCATGTTATCTATCCATTGTCGAGAGAGAAGAGTTTTTGCAGCTCTGTGAAGCCAGCCTGACGCATTGCCTCTTTCTCTAAGACCCAAGCCTAAGCTCAAGCCACATGAATCAACTCTCGACTTGGAGCGGGCAAGAGTATTGGACCATTCTGATTAGGAATCGGGAGGGGCCAAAGCCCAAGTTTGAAGATAGCAGGCTTATAACAATTTTATTTTGAACTACAATTCCTACTCCTGGCCCCAATAATACTACGCCCCTGGAATCTATGATGGCTAGTGTAAACGTTATGGTCATATATCATTAAGATTCTATGGACTTAGAATGTGTGATTCCGCCTCATTCCCTGTTCCTTGTTTGGTTGTGGGCTTAAGGCGGGGTCACCCATCCAAAATGCCCTTGCAATCTTAATGATATACGACTAGTTTACGCCAATCGACTATAAAAGAACTAGTAGGACTTATAATGCAAATTTCGTCAAAATTTGTTGAAACATTCGTAATGATGGAACTCGCTAACTATAAAATATTCATAGTGGTAATACCAAGGATAAAACAGGGAGTATAAAAGCACACATAGAATACTCTATCATCCTAAAACAATAAACTCCTTTTAAATTGACTCAGCTCAAGTTACAATAAGAAATTTCCAAGGTCGTCATGTGACATCAGGCAGGTTGTTCCTCGCCATAATCAATTTCTTGTACTACGAGAAGTTTTCCACATCTTTTTCCAAACTCTTGAATTCCCAGTCAAAATGCAAATTTCGGGACGAAATTCCCTCTAACGGGGGGATGATGTGACAACCGTCAAATTTCGCTCAAGTCAAAGTCAAACAAAGTCAACAAGTCAAACCGGTCAACTCCATTAACCCTTGTATGTTAGGGTTTACATTATACAATTCGCTATTTCAATGAGAAAACATCATTTGAAAAATTCATGTGTTTGATTTTCCTTAGCCTTAACAGTGCTAAACAACAAACCAAAGCGATAAAACACTATTGCACAATCATCGGGATTGTGTAAGACACTAAATCATGGCTTAACGGGGTTTATGGACCTTTCGTTGCGAAGCCGGACACTCAAAAAGATCACAAACGAAACCTCTCACAATCTCTTTCACTCAACCTCTCTCTATTAAAATCTCTCCCAAATCTCTCCCGAATCTCTCCCAAATCTCTCTCAAAAGTTCTTTTAATTTTTTGTAATCATTCGGGCCATCCCGACCCTTAACTGGGTCAAAAACCACTTGAAACGGGGTAAAAACGGGTAAAATAGGCTTAAGGACCCAAAACTGAAGCTTCAGGACCAAAGTCCCTGTCATAAAGGAAGACGACACACATTTATCTGTCGTAACCTTACGACTCGCGTGTTGATGACACGCAATGAGTATCAAGGAAGCCCCTGTCATAAAAGAAGACGACATGCATGTTTGCGTGTCATAATTTTTCCGGTTTTTCGACTACGACTTCGTTTTAACTCCGTTTTTCATTATTTTAACGTGGGATTTTCACCCAAAACTTTATTTTATAAACTAAGGCCCCAAAATATATAAATCTCCAGGGTTTTTAGAAAAATGTATTAAAAGAATTGGTGGTTGGACTAATTATTGAGGGAATATTTGCTTTTCCTTATTTTATGACAAAAGCAAGCCACCACCACCTCACTCTATGATCATCCACTCTTTCCCACTACTCCTTGTCACCTTAGTGGACCTTTACACCCAATCTCCAGCTCTTCCCATGTTCTAAGAGCTGGAGGATTGATCCTCTCTCCTCATTCTCCATAAAGTTCTTTCATTCTACACTTAGCAACCAAAGGACACTCTCCAAAATTCTCTCATCTTTTCTCTCAATTTCAAGAACTTCAAGGCTTTCTCCAGGGATTTCTTCCTTCAATTAGTAAGTATCTTCATCATTCACATAATTATTAAACTCCATTCTACTCAAATCATTGATATCTTACACAAATTCCATCTTATTCGGTGTTAGATTCTCGAATCATCAAGACATCTTCTTAGTGTTCTTGGGTTGAACACTTCCTCTATCTCACTTTCATCTACTGAAATCGCATAAGGTGAGTTCATACCCCTACATTTACATGTTTTTCTTAAGTTTTAAGGGGGGAATACAAGTAAAATCATCAAGAACACAATTAAACTTTTTCTAACAGATTACATCAGAAAAGATGGACGTTAATCACGGACTATTTTGGTCAACTTAAATATTTTAGTTTTCAAAACTGTTCCAGGTGCAAGTAGTTCAAACTCTTAGCTTTAAAATGGCTACTTGCACATCTCCATATGATTTTTCTACAATTTATGGTGATTTTTACAAAACTGCCTGTCATTTCAGAGGCAAACCCGGACCAGTCTGTGATTATGAACATTTTCACCTCTGTTAGAGATCACTAAAAATCATGGTAAATTTTACGAACAAACTAGACTCATATTCCAAACTCTCAAAATTTGCGGATTTGGATTTAGAGCTTTGATGATTTTTTTATAAATTTTCTAAGAACAGTAACAGAAACTGTTTTTCAACGAAAAGTTGCTGTTAATTTCATTTCACCTTGTAACATGTTGAGCAAGGTGTATATCTTTATGTGATTATATGTTATTGCAATATATGACATTTTATCTTAATATTTAGACACACATCAGTTTACAAATGGATTTGGTCATATAAAATATAAAGAATAACAAGTGATTATAATCAAAGTACAATCGATACATTCAAACATTTAATAAACTATTTTGAATATAGTTTGCATACATTACCACGTACTACCCTTGGTTGATAAACTATAATAGGTATAGTTTATGATACATTACATAACAAATACATTTAAAAAGGGTACATTTATACAAAGGATATTTTCATTAAGCAAGGTACGGCCATACGGTACCAAGTTTTTCATAACACGTAATTCCGTTAATGACTTTGTGAGACATTTACTTCAAATTACCATTAAGTCCTGTATTGTAACCAGAGTCTCCTTGAGGGAGAGCGTGATACTTGTGTATAGATCTATATTGGGTTTGACAAACCCACACCTAAGCTGCATGCAACAGCTAGACCGGCAGGTCTGGGGTGACAAATGTCATAACATTTCCGACGCCTGAAGAACGTCGTTTCAGGCCAACTAGGTCATAGCATGGTTATAATAACTCACATAAAGTATTAATAAACGTTGGAATTTACGGGAACTTCATTAAAATTTAATGAGTTTATGTCGATTTAAACTTGCATTGTTTTACTATAAATATGACAAATTACTTGTACATTTCGGTCTTTGGGTTTTAAGACTACATTTACACATTAAGGAAAATATTGGATTTTCTAACACAAATACTACTTTCACAAACGAAAGGCTTTTAATAATACCAAACAAAAGCTTATGAACTCACCAAACTTTGTGTTGACACTTTTTCAAACAACTTGTATTCTCAGGAAATCATTAAACAGGTAATCAAGTGCTTTTGAGGATGGGACGCTAAGGCGTCTACTATTTCATATTTTGTCAACATATTGTAATTGATTCGTAAACATGTAATTCATACAATGATGTAACTTTTTCAATTATATATATGTTGGTTGTGTTTGCTTGAATTACTATTACAATTGTTGTTATGATACTACACATGAAGTCCTCCACCCCCGGACGTTTCCGCCATCCTTGGTTTGGGGGTGTGACAGACGTGTTCAGTGTACAAAATACGAAATCAGACCTTAAAACTTTACCAGATCATTTGGAGTATGCATTTCTTGAGGATTGTGATCAAAAACATGTTATTATAGCTTCTGACATCTCCAAATCTGAAAAGAAGAGTTAGTTCATGTCTTAAAGAAAAGAAAGTGTGCCATTGCATGGAATATCACCGACATAAAAGTAATAAGCCCTTCTTATTGCTCTCACAAGATCAACCTGGAAGAAGGAGAAAAGCCAGTAGTGCAACATCAATGGCGGTTGAACCCGAACATGCAAGAAGTTGTCAAAAAGGAGGTAGTCAAACTATTGGATGTGGGGATCATTTATTCTATTTCCGATAGTCCATGGGTTAGTCCCGTTCAAGTGGTGCCCAAGAAAGGAGGGATGGCGGTGGTAACAAACGAGAAGAACGAGCTCATTCCAACTCGAACGGTAATCGGTTGGCGAGTGTGCAGCGATTATCGAAAGCTAAACGATGTCACTCGTAAAGACCATTTTCCCTTACCTTTTATTGATCAAATGCTTGAAAGATTATCGGGCCATAGTTATTACTATTTCTTAGATGAATTTTTGGGTTACTTCCAAATACCCATAGACCCAATTGACCAAGAAAAGACTACTTTCACTTGCCCGAGTGGGACTTTTGCTTATCGCCGCATGCCTTTTGGGTTATGCAATGCGCTCGCGACCTTTCAAAGATGCATGGCGGCAATATTCCACGACATGGTGGAAAAGTTTATGGAAGTATTTATGGACGACTTTTTTGTTTTTGGATCTTCCTTTCATGATTGTCTTGCTAACCTTGACTTGATGCTTGCTAGGTGCGAAAAGACCGATTTAGTTCTGAATTGGGAGAAATGTCACTTTATGGTAAAGGAGGGCATAGTATTAGGTCACAAGGTATCCAAGGCGGGGATTGAGGTGGATCGGGCAAAAATTGATACAATTGCTAAATTGCCTCCACCAACTAATGTGAAGGGCATTAGGAGTTTTTTAGGTCACGCGGGTTTTTACCACCGTTTTATAAAAGATTTTTCTAAAATAACTAGACCTCTAACTCAATTACTTTTAAAAGATGCACCTTTTAATTTTTCTAAAGAGTGTCTAGCGGCTTTTGAAAATTTGAAAGATAAATTAACTAATGCCCCGATCATTATTGCCCCGAATTGGAACTTACCTTTTGAAATAATGTGTGACGCAAGAGACTTTGCATTAGGAGTTGTACTTGGCCAAAGGGTTGATAAGCACTTTCGACCCATTTATTATGCAAGCAAGACTTTAAATTCAGCCCAAGAAAACTACACCACTACCGAAAAAGAATTACTAGCCGTGGTGTATGCTTTTGACAAATTTCGCCCTTATCTTATTTTATCTAAAACCACTGTTTTCACTGACCACTCTGCTACAAGCAGGATGCAAAGCCAAGACTAATCCGATGGGTGCTTCTATTACAAGAATTTGACATAGAGATCAAGGATAAAAAGGGGATGGAAAATGTAGCTGCTGACCATCTATCTAGGCTAGAAAATCCAGAAAGGGACGAGATAGATAATAAGGGTATTGAAGATGACTTCCTGGAAGAATACTTGATGGTGATTGTGGATGAGGACCCGTGGTATGCAGACATTGCAAATTACTTGGCTGGTAATTACCTTCCAAAAGGCCTTACCCATCAACAAAAGAAGAAGCTCTTTTCCGAAATAAAATATTATTTTTGGGATGAGCCTTATCTTTTTAGGAGTTGTGCGGATGGAATCATAAGAAGATGTGTTTTTGGCAAGGAAAGTTGGGACATATTAGAGCATTGCCACAATGGACCTGCAGGAGGACATCATGGGGTACAATACATTGCTAAAAAAGTGTTTGATACTGGTTTTTATTGGCCTGCTATTTTCAAGGATGTTGCTACATACGTGAAGGAATGTGATACTTGCAAAAGAACGGGTAATATATCGGCAAGGAATGAAATGCCCCAAATGAATATTCAAGTTTGTGAAATATTTGATGTGTGGGGTATAGATTTCATGGGACCATTTCCTTCATCCAAAGGCAATAAATACATACTCGTGGCGGTGGATTATGTGTCAAAGTGGGCGGTAGCGCAAGCACTACAAACTAATGATGCAAGAGTTGTGGTTAAATTTTTAAGAAAATTATTCTCAAGATTTGGAGTGCCTAAAGCATTAATTAGTGATAGGGGAACCCACTTTGCTAATGATCAACTAGCAAAAGTGTTGTAAAAATACGGGGTACGCGATAAATTTTCAACACCTTACCATCCACAATCAAATGGGCAGACAGAAATTACAAATAGGGCACTAAAAAGAATATTGGAGAAATCGGTGGGGCACAATAGAACCGCATTCAAAACACCCATTGGAACCACACCTTATAGACTAGTGTATGGTAAAAATTTCCATTTACCCGTGGAGCTTGAACACAAAGCCTATTGGGCCTTGAAAACATGCAATTTTGAGCCACATGAGTTGCGTGCAAATTGACTCTTGCAAATGAATGCCTTGGAAGAATTGAGGAATGAGTCTTATACTAACTCATTAATTTATAAGGATAAGACCAAAAGATGGCATGATGCAAGTTTGAAGGGTAATAAAGAGTTTGAGGAAGGACAAAAAGTGCTATTATACAATTCAAGGCTTAAGCTCTTTCCGGGAAAATTACGCACTCGTTGGACCGGGCCGTTTTCAGTAAAGCATGTCTATCCTTATGGAGTGGTTGAGTTATGGAGTAAAGATGGGTCAAGCTTTAAAGTCAATGGGCATCGGGTTAAGAAATACGAAGAAGGAATGCCACAAGATGAAAGACTTGAAGAAGGGCTGGACTTGGAGGCAACCACTGACACGTAGAGCGGGAAGGAGTCCAGCTAAAGACTCCTAAAAAAAGAAGCGCTTAACGGGAGGCAACCCGTTAATAGAGTTTGCTTTCTTTTACCTTTCTTTTTAGTTTTATTTTGCGTTTTTTTTTCATTTCTTAGGATTTGTCTATCTAAATCTTCTTAATTGTCTAAAATGATTGCTTGAGGACAAGCAAGGTCTGAGTGTGGGGTGTGGTGAATAACATGTGAAAAATGATGAATTTTTTTTCAAATAAATGACTCGGCGAGTCCTTACGAACCAGAAAGTTGTAATCACGACATGACTCGGCGAGTCGATTTAATTTACCGAAAAAAAAATATAATTTTACAATTCTGTAAAATTAGGGTTTTTACCCTAATTGGAAAACACTTTCATTTTACACAGCTGACACACACCCACTCGACGTGCCAAATTCTCTCCAAGCAACCATCTTGATTCTCTTGATTTCTTCTACTTTCTTCCAACAAGGTAACATCTTTTACTTTCGATCTTATTAAAGCTATAATTTTTGGCAGAATAATGGCCTTAGTATGTTGAAAACCCAATTTTTACTTGATTTAGATTCTAGGGTTTCGAATTTTTGTTTAAGTAGAGTGTTATAGATGAAATTTATTGTGAAATAATATTTGATATGCATCCCTAGACAAACCCCTGAATTTTTTTTTGAGTTTTGTTGGATGATTTGTTTGAAATCAATCACGCGACTCGAAGGATTCATATGACTCGCCGAGTCTGTTCGTGGACTTGACGAGTCAGTCCCTGAATACAGTCCGGATTTTTTAACGTTTCTGTGCTTTCTGGTTTGTGTTTGTTTTCATGTGTTGCAGAATATGTTTTCCGGGCGGGGGCAAAGTTCTCAAGGTAGCCAAGGGGATTTCCCTTGGTTAAACTTCCCAAGAATTCAATCTAAATCAACAATGTCCCGATGGAAAAAGAAATTGGTGGAGATTATAAAGAAAGAAATCTATGTACCTAACGCAATTAATTGGGAGTGGCTGGGACAAGTTCGGTATGAGGAAGAATTGCCCTCGTTTTTTGTCAAAACATTTATGCATAACGGAGTATCCATCACTTGTGATGGAATTCAAGAACCGGTGTTTCAGGAGTTGTGTTGGGAGTTCTTCTCAACCATCAATTTTCGTGGAGGAATGATTACTATAATCCGGGTGTCATTGCCTTTTGCCTTGGTGGCGAGCTCCGTCAATGTAGCATGGTGGAGCTTGCTTGGAGATTGGGTATATATGACCAACAATTGGTCAACACTGGAGGTTTTGGTACTTTCTTGGAACATGCTCACAAAACATTTCCGGAGGGCGTTGTGGGTTCCACATGGTGGAACACTATTGCAAACAAAATCTATATCCCCAAGTCCGCTCAAGAAGGGAGCATTAGATCACCTACCCACCGATTGATTCACCGCCTCAATGCTAGTACGATCAATATGCGAAAGGATGACGAAAAAGTTCCTAATCTTGATGTCTTTTATTTGTGGAGTATTATTACTCCAAGCACGTTTTGCAACCTCCCATACTGTTTAGCATCTTATTTAGCCGAGGGAGCGGTCAAGGAGAGAAAAACTTCAAAAATCAATGGCGGAATGTTTGTGACCCGCCTGGCGAAATCATATGGGTTGATGGAAAGAGGAGCATGGAATATGTTGACAATGGTCCCGACTCCTCCTTTTAGCATTATGCTTTTTAGGAGGACAAGAATAATTGAAGATTTTGGTGGAGGGACCTTTACTATTCCTCATGATGATGCGGTTATAGAACCCGAGGAGTCGGGAAGGAGAGTTAGGCAAAGACAAGAACAAGACCATGATGACCCACCGGTAATTCCGGTTGATGATGAAGTACCAATGGATTGGTACAATGTGGAGATGCGAAAATTCCAAGATGATTTGGCAACCAGTCATATGTCCAATCGTTTGAACACTTCCACATTCAACACATAGATGGGGGAAATTATCCACATGTACACACGTGGGAGGAAAGACTCAATGCCCGTAGTAGTGGAGCAGGAGGAAGTGGAAGAGGAGATGATGATGATGAGGAAGATGAAGACTAGTTTATCCTTTTTATTTTTATTTTGGTTGTGTTGGAACTATTTTTTTTTGTTTGATGTTTTTGTTTGGTTAATTTTGGACAACTAGTTTTTAGGATTATCATTAGGATGTTTTCCTTTTCATTACTTGTGTATTGTTCTTTTCAGAATTTGAATGAGGGCTTGCATGCAAGGGTCTAGAGAGTGATAGAATAGTGGAAGAATCGAGTCTAGGCGAGAGAGAATGAAGTTTCGAGTCCGAATATCGAGTCCGGTTATGAAGAGGGTTAAAGAGTGACTAAACACTGAAGAAAAATAAATGTCATTTCGAAGTTACCTTAGCACACCAAGATCGGATGAAGCAGAATACATTTTTATCCACACAGCGACGGAATCGTCGAGTGCACGTAAGAATTCGACGAGTCGCAGTGCAATTTCATGATTTCTGCCATTTTCGCACTACAACTCGGCGAGTCACCATAATAACTCGACGAGTTGCTCCTTATTTCACCTCTCAAGCTCATGATTGGATGATATTTCACACGACAATTGACTACATTTTTGAAGATTAATTTCTAAAGTTTTTCGAGAGTTTTTCCTGCATTTTTAGAGCTGTCAGCCACACGAGATTTGACGCCCGAGGCATGGATGAGTTGTTCCCATGTCTAAAGTCAATTGAAGATGGAGCTTTGAATGAAGACGATCAACCTCGCCACTACTATCCCATGGGAGTTTGTTCCAATTCCCTCTTTACTTTATTTTTCTTTATCATGCGTAGTATGCAATGAGGACATTGCATAAATTAAGTGTGGGGTAGGGGGTTGGTTACATTAGTTGAAATTTTAGTTGAAAATTTTGAAATTTTGCATAAAATTGCTAGGGTTAATTTAGAAAATCATGGTAAAAGCAATTAGGATTCCATGCTAGTATTGTGTTTGATGATTCTTTGAGGACCCAAATGTTTAGTTAAGCCAATATACGTTATAATGCATTTGTGGTCCCCTTTATTCTAGTGAAATCATGGGACAAAAACACAACCTCGCTTAGTTTGAGGGATGCAAAATGTTTAGCATCGTGTACCAGAAATGTATCCAGGAAATTTTTTATCTTTAATCAATAAAGGTTGAAGTTGAGCACCCCTGCTTAAGCATATAGGATTTGAGTGAAAAAAGTGAGTTACATGTGAAAAAAAGAAGAGAGAGAATTACAAGAAGAGTTATAAGAATTTTGGAGCTTTCAAAGTGAAGATCAAAAGATCGAAATTCCGAAAAATCAAAAATTTTGAAGATACCAAGAATCATAAAGGTGATGAATTCAAAGAAATCAAGATAAATTATCAAAGAAGTGAAGAATTCCAAATAAGCTCTATAGTGGTATCGAAAAGTTGTAATTTTCTAGATTATGTATGCTTGGGTTGCTTGACCAAAAATACCTTGAGATTAGAAAGTTTTCTGCGGATGGATTCGGAGGGATGCATAAAATGAGCATTATTCAAAAGAAGTGGGCGAGTGTTTATGAGGATTGTGAGTATTTAGAATTGAGGGGGTCCTTAGGAAACTTTTAGACACAAATGCATGCGTTGCGGTCTTGGCATAATGGTTGGGTTTGATTGGGATTTTCCTATGTGATGCTAATATGTTAAAATTCAGTTTTGCTTGGGGGCAAGAAAACGTCAAGTGTGGGGTATTTTGATATGTGCATATTTAGTCATATATATAGTATAGAATATTAATACTTTTAGACTATTTATTGCAAATATGGAACAAAAGGTGCTTAATTACATTTAAATTGTATTTTCAGCCTAGAAGAAGTGCTCGGAAGCAAAAGGAAGCGGAAATTACAATCAGGAGCTCGGGAAGTAAATAAAGAGGAAAAAGTCAAAAATCTTGAAGCACTCGGCGAGTCAATACCCCGACTCGACGAGTCGGATCGAACATTCGCGAAGCAATAGAAGTCCTTGCCGTACACGGAGTTTTAATGAAGGACTCGACGAGTCGATCCCTGGACTCGGCGAGTCAACCCTGTTTCCAGAAGTCTATAAATATGAAATTCCTGCCCGAAACCAAGGACTTCTCTGGAACCCTTGGAGGCCAAGCTGCGATTAAGAACACGGTGGAAGCTCTGGAAAGTGAAGAATTGACCCTACATTCGATTTTGAGGAGGATTAAGGCAAATTCTAGTTACTCTTATTTAAACTTTTGATTGAACCATGTTTAAACCAATGGATTTCGTCTTTGAGTTTGTTTTTGCTGCAATTATGAACTAAAACCCTTGTCTTCTGTTTAGGGTAGATGATTTTGTGAATATGGATTGATTTTATGGTTAGGATTAATTTAATTTGGTGATATTGTTTTGTTAAGCTTGTTAAAGAACCTTATATGTTAATTACAACTATTTTCAGTTAACTAACCAGCATATTAAGATGCATGAACATCTCTTAATTGCTAATTTCGTATGATTTATGTGAGAACATTGTTATATGCCTAGGAATAGCGAATGTGAAACTAGGGTTAACTAGAAAAAAGATAAATTAATGTGTGAGCTTGTGTGACGAACCATCAACAAGAAGTTAATTGAACGACCAATTTAATTAACCACTACAAGTCTTACTTAACCCGAATTAATAAACTAGGAAATTCATTAATTTAGACAACTGGTCACTGCTTGAATTAATTTGTTTTCTAAGGACTAGTAATAGCGAACGTGAACCTAATCACCTTAATCGGTAGCCAAAGAAAAATTAATCCATTGCATTTACCATAAAATCAACCATATAATCAAATGATTCGAACCTAAACAGAAGCCTCTTTTACTATTGAATTTGGTTAATTTTTGCTTGCTTAGCTGTTAGTTGCTTAGTTTAAGTGTTAGTTAAGTTTCTAGTCTTGTAAAACTAGATAAAATCCTTCTATTTTACTATTGTTTTCTTTAGATATTTCTAGTAGTTAGATTAATTACCGTTCCCTGAGTTCGATACCCTGCTTGCTTAACTATACCACCAACAGACAGGTACACTGTCTTTTGTGTGTCTAATTTACATTAAAAAAGTAGGAATAAAACTAGTTGGTTTCACACGCATCAAGCTCGTAAAGCATATAAACACATACACATGTAATATACACAACATACAGATAGTCATCGGGCTTCGCCCGACATCGAACCTTAGTCCAATAACATATAAACATAGGTACATGCAAGAGTCACAAAGATAGCTAACATTCTATTAGCATAACATAAACATGGGCCGACATTGGTGCCTTCGACCGGCTAAACCTGATAAGGAAACTCACCTCGAATGCTGAATGATAACTGGATAAATATCGTCCCCAAAAATCAGCTCTACTCAACCCCTAAACAGAAACAATCCCACAGATACCGATCAATACATCAAAACCCCAAAAGGTCAAACTTGGTCAAAGTCAACGTTACGAGTTGACTCAACTCGCCGAGTTGTTCTTCAACTTGCTGAGTTTCCTCATTAATCAACAGAATCACGAAAGGCCGGCTCAACTCGCCGAGTTCACCCATGAACTCACCGAGTTTCCCCTTTAGCCAACAGAATTGGGAAAAATCGATCCAACCCGCCGAGTTCACCTATGAACTCGTCCAGTCCTTCAGGAAACACACCTCTTAATCCATTAAGCCACCATTCTCGAAACTAAAAGGTCCACCACTCAGATCTAGACCAAAATATCGACAAGAAGGGTCAAGTTTCCAAATTTACCCTTAAGAACCATCCTAATGGGTAGATAACCCAAACCCTTAGCTTAAAAGGTTAAGGCTTAAACAATAAGCACTTATTCATCAAGACAAAGCTCCATAATACATATATGGTCCTCAAAGGCTGCTAACACACGTATAGTTTCCAACTTTACTCTCAAGTATGCATAGAAGAGACTCAAATGTCCAAAAGAAGCCATAAGGTGGACTTAATGCATACATGGTGTAACGTCTGGTTCCTGGTATGTATTTAATTTATAATTTATTATAATTTATAGAAGAACTCGACGAGTTGGGAGCCCCAAACTCGTCGAGTAGAGATCAAAGGGGTCGCACATTTTAAGTGACCTTCTCGACGAGTTGGGAGGCCTCAACTCGACAAGTAGGCTGGCAGATGTGAAACCCTAATTTCGGGGGTTTGCACCCTATTTAAACATCTTAACCCCAAGGTATTGGCCTCATTTCTAGCCTCCACTGTCCAAAACCCTAATCTTGAAACCCTAATGCTATTGTGAGTGTTTGTGAGCCATTTCAAGTGTTTTAGTGTGTGTTTTGAAGCCATTGGAAGAAGGAAAAGCTTGAGGACACAAGAAGGAGTTTATAGATCCAGAATCCTTGCCTCAGCCATGACATTTTGCTGGTATAAAGCTTGAACCTTACCTTGTGGTCTTTTAGATATCCATTTTGGAGTTCCTTACATCGGGTTTTTCAGACTCCAAAATGGATATCTAAAAGAATCATATTATTTGGACCAAAAACAAGAAAGGAACTCCAAAATGGATATCTAAAAGAATCATATTATTTGGAGATCTAAGGCCTTAAGCGGTTTTCATGGCATAAATGTGCCAACTTTATGGTCATGGAAGTCCCATGCAACCTTTAGACCATCATTTTGGCCTTTTGGGGCTTCTAATGGTCATGCATATAGAGACAGCTGGGACTTTACGTGATCTTCTTATCCCTAGAGTCCAGATCCAAGACCTCACGGTCTATCTTGTAGTTTTGGTGGTGATGGGATTAAGACTTTGGCCTTTTGGGTTAGGGTTTGAACTTAATCCCTTTAAGAAATGTATTAATGGGTAAAGTTGGAAACTTTACTGTGACATCCCCATTTTCACGGCCAGAAAAGACCGATTTTGTTTATGCTTTGTTTAAAAATCTGAGTAACATTTTAAATAAAAGTGTTGTAGAAATTGTTCCCAAAATAAAATATGATAAAGATTTATCAAAGCATTTACGAAGAAATGTATTTCATTAAAAACCACAGGATGTCATGTTCGATACAGATCAAAAGCATAAACTGTACAATATAAGCCTTACAACATTTATTCATATCTACAGACCTATAATCCGTAATCCCTCATCCAAAACATCACATCTATGCTCGAGTGCCACTACCTGTAATATAAGAAACTGAGTGGGTCAGGCTTGGAAGCCTGGTGAGCACATAGGGTTTTCAACCCACAATAAATAAGTTTATTAATTTCATCAACCAACAATAACCCGATTACCCGTTCCCGTTATCCTCACTTTATGTCCCTAAAGCACCTATCATAAGGGACCTAGCCTAAGGATCATCATCGGGATGGACACTACTGCTAAGGGGATTCCTCAGCAATAAATATCCTTAAGGCAACCATGAGAGGGGGATTGAGTACACCGGTGAACACATCGTTCACAAACACCTACAGGTTGCGAGCCTGCTAGCGTTCCACTGGACTGTCTAGAAGAGTCTGTGGTCGTCATCTATACTCCGCTAGATGACTGGAAACATCAACATTGAGGCCTCTCATCATTTTATTTCATCACACCCAACTATTATATCTACCCATGTTTTACCCAACACATTTTGTAGATATAAAATACATATACAGTTTAAATCATTTAAAACATGTATAAAATCTTTCATCCAGCATAGACAACAAGTATTCAGACAATATGCACACATAGCACGTAATTTATATAAAATACTTCATATCTATGTGTAAGATGAAAGTAACTATGCACTCACCTATTAAGGTGGTGATTCTGAACTCACACAGCGCTTCGCTTCTATTAATTTTTTTCCTTTCGACGAAACCTAGTGTCATTATCACTTGATTTTAGTCTAATGTTCACTGCGACTAATTATTAGTCTAGATTCATCATTAACTCAGAGTCTACTTCATGATCTATCAAGTAAGGAACAACCAGGTAGGATCATATCGGAGGTAGGGTCCGTTTGGTATACGAAGTATACTGTTTGGAAATCTCACTTTAAACACCTCACTAAATCACAGCCTAGACATCATTCCCGTAAGTAGATCGATCAGTATAACGACTGTGAATCATTGATAAATCTTATTTATAGGTTCATAATAACGATATTATATTTAAATAAAAGCTATATTTAAATTGGTGTAGGCGTAGCTCACTTACATCGGGTTTTTATCAAAAATTAGGCTTCGGTGGAGCAGCGTTTCCGAACCGAAATGCTCTTTTTCTTGAGGCTTCGGGAGCCTCGGGACTTCCTTCGGGTGTTAGGGGGTTCCCTAGGGTTTAGGGGGGGGGGTAGAATGGGTTAGAGAGAGAAATTAGTGAGAGAGAGAAGTGATAAACGTGTGAAAAACTCGGAACTCTCGCACCCTTTTTATAGCCCCCAGCTTTGGTCTACACTGGGCGTACCGAAGGTGTATGCTGGGGGTAGTCTCAGATAAGAACAACAGGTGTCCTCGCTTCGTTGGGGCGACGTGGCAATCTCTCGGACCGCAGAAGGCAGCTGTACGTGGCGCGTTCTGAGCTCGGACGCTAGGCGTATGCAAAGTGTAACGTGTCAAGATCCGAAGCGAGCACCGTGGTCTGCAAGCATCGGCTAGGATTCGGCCATGTCATCCAGCTCGCAAATCTGAGTCCCGTCTTTAGAAATTTATAACTCTTGCATACGAGCTCCGTTTTCGACGTTCTTTATATCCACGCGTAGGTGGGATCGTACTCTACAACTTTCGTTTAGACTCCATCGGCTAATTTTGACTTTATTTTTAAAGTTATATTTTTAACAGGCCGGGACAGGAGTGGTCCGTTACAAATTCATAACTCCTTCATCCGACGTCCGTTTTCGTCTGTCTTTTTATCGTTACGCTACTATTAACGATATCTTTGATTCTCGTTTAGTTTATGTCGGCTAAAAACCGCTCGATCTAATACTCGAACTTCAGGCTGTACACTGCTAAGCCGAAACTTCGAAAAATCATAACTTCATCATACGAAGTCAGATTTGGGCGTTCTTTTTATGAACGCTCTCGGTTTAACGTATTCTACGACTTTCGTTTAGATCGCTAAAGCTAAAAATCGCTCCATCGTAAATTCACTATTTACGTCGCGTAGTTTCGCCGATTCTGTCGCGAAACTTTGACAGACCATAACTTCTTCGTTATAGCTCGGATTTCGGCGTTCTTTATATATCCGGAATCCTTGTTACGACCACTAGAACTTCATGTATTGATATCGGGTTTATTCAAAACTTTAATTTTGACGCTTATTTTTATTATGTCTTTATAAACAAATAAATAAACACATAATTCATATGATACTCAAATATTTCATCTTTATTACTTCAAAAAATGTTACAATAGTTGACCTAGACTATTACATCATCTACTACTGCTTAGCCCAGAAACACGGGCGTTACATTTACCCTTCTAGAGGCATTTCCAGTTTAGATATGGAGTATGGGGTGAAGATCTGAAGAATAAGGGCTTAATTAAGAAGGGATAACAGACTGAAGAACTCGGCGAGTCCATAGAGGAACTCGACGAGTTGGGTTGAAGTGTCCCGATTTTGTTAAAAGGAAGAACTTGGCGATTTGGAGGAAAACTTGACGAGTTAGATCGCGATTTCACGATTTTATGGTTCATGGGAACTCGGCGAGTTGAAGGGAAAACTCGACGAGTTGAGTCAACATGGAGCATTGACTTTGACTTTGACCAAGACTTGACTTTGACCATAGTTGACCCTAAAGGGTTATCAGTATGAAATGGTATATAAGGGGTTGTTTTGGTTCAGGGAGTGAGTAGAGTTACTTCTGGGCAGAGACATTTCATCTATCATCTGACATTTGAGGTGAGTTTCCTCCTGGATTGAACGGGTCGAAGGCACCAATGCCGACCCTGAGGAAATAAACCTAGCAACTTCCGATGTGAGGACAACACGCGTGTCCCTGAGGAAATAAACCTAGCGGTAACATGCTATGCGCTCACGATCTGACCAATCCTTAAATTCTACGTGACCATGAAGGATTCCGACGGATCCTTAAGAAATGCAACATGAAAACTTCTTAACTAGGAGCACTTCGTTTAGCCTACCTTCCTTCTCTTATGCAAAAATATCCTAAACCAAAACCCTCGCAAACCAGAACCGTAGATTCCTCTTTACCCATAATACGAAAATCATAAAATCAACAGTTCTTTGATCCTCTGGTCAGACCACCAAGTTCTTGCCCACTTAGGGTTCGAACTACCACCCACTGACGTTGCCCACAACCAAGTTGCAAACCGGATCAACCAGATATATACCAACCCTGAATCTTGGAATGTATATCATAACGTAAGATGTGTTGGGTTTTAAGCACTATAACACTCCTATGGTGCACATGCAACCCTAGATGCTTTGGATCTGTGTTTTGTCTAATTATACATGCAATTTCAATTTTCCAAAGCATACATCCTAACTAGCATACAATAGAGGATATACAACATAAAAACCAAGTTAGATGAATACCTCTTGATGTAGCTTGTAGTTCTTGGCCTTAGAAAGCTTTAGCACCTTAAGTGTGATGCCTCTAATGTGTCACAAACACCAAATGCAAAAGGAGGCTTGAGAGAGTAGGCTACTTAGCTCAAAATCGATTATCACTCTCTTAGAATGAATGGTGTGACAACCCAAACTTTTTTGTTTTGTCCAGCCAATCAATCGAGAGTCAGACTCGTTTCTGCTATCTTTTAGCATTGTTAAGGATCGTTTTATTAGTTCTAAGCCTAGTACACTTAAGGATTGGGTGTAGGGTTATGACAGCTTAAGTTCATGGGTTTGCAATCGAGCCGGAAACTCCATCACAAGGAGTTTACGGCCGCAAACTAGGAGTTTACGACCGTAAACTCTTGGCTGGCCGTAAACTCCTCCCATATTCATGATATTCCTTCATTTTTCACCACTTCTCACACTTCCAAGTCTAGAAAATCGATTCTCTCTCAAGTATCATCGAGTTCTTCATCCTAGATCTTCAAAAACGTAAGTGATTCTTCCATCTTTGAGTTGTTATCCTTCTTAATCATGTATCATCCTTTGATTTCATCCATGAAAATCATCTTTTTGGGTAGATCTTCAAGATCTTCATCTTTCACCAAGAACACCAAGAACACACACTTGTTCTTGGTGGCCGTGAACACCCTTTTGAGCCTCCAAATTGTAAGTATCCTTTCCCTATGATTAGTATACGTTAGAAACTCGTGTTAAACACCTTAGAATCGACCATTTAGATGGAACAAAAGGAGTGTACGGCCGTACATCCTTGCATGGCCGTACACACCTCAAAACACCCCAAAAGGGCCTTCAAAATGAGAACCTAGTTCATAATCTTGATGAGCAATAGACCCACTAGCTTTCCCATTGTTCAAAGACCCTATTTTGCATGTTTGACCATGAGTGTACGGCTGTACACTCCATGGCCGTAAACCCATGGCCGTACACACCAAGTTGTGGCCGTAAACACCCCTTTGATGAATCATATGTGATTCTAACACTTAGTCCAAGTGTTTCTTAGTCCCTAAGGGTGTTTCCTTGCATGTTAGTTGCTTTAAACACGAAATTCATGCCATATATGCCATTATATGTCATTAGGACTCGTTAGTGTCTCGAGACTTCATTCGTGGAACTTCTCATCCTTACGTGCATATTCAATTGAATCACCCACATAAGGTGAGTTCATACCCCTATAATCAATCTTTTAAATGTTTTAAATGCTTTTAAGGGGGGGATACAAGTTGAACACAATGATAATTGTGTAAATGTTATTTGTGATAACCATCACGTTAAAGGATTTCTTATGCTTTTGTAAGTCTTCAAAACCATTTCAAAAACTCTTTTAAGTTATGTTACTTTGTTGTTTATAAAACACCGTTTTTAAAGTACAATCATAACTTAGTAGATAAATGAGTCTTTTATTCAAGTCAGTAACAGTTCAATTAAACATACTAGTAAACTATAATAGGTATAGTTTAGGGTTCAGTACATACTATAAAGAGAAACAGGGATGAACATACTATAAAGAGAAACAGAGAGGAACATACTATAAAGAGAAACAGGGAGGAACATACAATATACTATAATAGAATAACAAATCATGATTAACACACTTATACTAATAATTCCCAGTAACCTAGGAAGGGAAAGTATCATTAACTCATTGTTCTAAACAAAAGATGATAATAAAAGTGGTATAAGGATATATATATATATATATATATATATATATATATATATATATATATATATATATGGTGCATCTACAATATGCCATGATTTATATATATGGGGTACATCTACAAAGTACCGGAGTTATATATGGGGTACATCTACAAAGTACCAGATTTATTTATAAAGGGGTACATCTACAAAGTACCGAACAATAATAAATAAAACACATAAATATATACAAAAACTCACAACAGTATCGACAAAGGCGTTAAGAGTACAGGATTTCATTACTTCTAGTAGTCGTCCAAACAATAGAACAACGCCACATAACTTCCTAGTAACATGAACATTTAGTAGAAAGGGGCCCATAATGCTAACTTTATGATTCCTTAGTGCATACATCAGGAATGTATATTAATTGGGTCCGATAGACAGTAGAGTGTGTGTTTTCCGCTTCATTTCCTGTTCCTTGTTTGGTTGTGGGCTTAGAGCAAATGCACCCAGTCTACTATCTATCCGATCTTAGTTATATATATATATATATATATATATATATATATATATATATATATATATATATATATATATATATATATATATATATATATATATATATATATATATATATATTCCGTATACACCAAGAAATCATAAGGAGTACCAGGTATAGGTCAGGTCATAGTATACAAATTCAATACACCGTTTTCTAGTACAAAAATATACTTTTCAGATAGAACATGTAGTAGACTAAACTAGAAACTTATCAGTAAAAGGGTTTAATCCGTTTTATTAAACCAGTATAACTTAAAGGACCTTAAGTGGTTAATTCTATAATATCTTAGTTTATACATCAGGGTTATACATAATTAATATCCGATAGGTAGTTGGATGTGTGATTTCCACCTCATTTCTTGTTCCTTGTTTGGTTGTGGGCTTAGGGTAGATTCACACAATTAACTATCCGTTCGATATTAGATTATATATAACTAGTATAAACTAAGTGATTATAGAAGGAACTATTGTGGTTACTATTTTACTAAAGGAAATAAGGGTTTTTCTTAAAGAATGTTTTCATTAAATATAAATGAACTATTACAGTTAAATCCGTGAGTACCAAGTGAATTCACCAGGGTTATATAAAATGAAGACCTAACAAACAATGGGATGTGTGACTTCCGCCTCATCTCATGTTCCTTGTTTGGTTGTGGGCTTAGGGCAGATTCACACAACCGATTGTTTGTTTACTCTGGGTTTTATATAACTTGTATCCATTTAGTACTCATAGAAAGGATTGTAGAGCCATTTTTACTTAACTTTCATCATATCAGAAGATATATGATCTTCTGGAGGAACAGGCGAACTTTTCTAAAAGAACTTTCAACTTACTTTACATCACTAAAATCTTATGAACTCACCAGCTTAAATGTTGATCTACTCTTTCAAAATAACTTGTATTCTTAGGAAACTAGTAGACATGTATGTGCACTGGGATTTAGAAGATGAAGTATATTAGCTTCATGCCTTGTTTTGTTATTTACTTTTGGATTCCATCTTTTGTGAATCACTACTTGTGAACACTTTAATATTAATACAATGGTTGTTTGTTACTATGATTGCTATGATACATGTGTTGTGATACTAAGCATGACGTCCTCCGCCCCCGAACATTTTCGTCATTCCGGTTTGGGGGTGTGACAAATGGGCAACCGATTTTAGCGCTAGGGGGTTGCTTTTATAGTGTAACAAAGGCTAGGGTTTCATCCATGCAAACCCTAATGCACCATGACCCTTCATATTTCTTAGGCTCCATGGGTTAAACCTCCATGGACTATCATATTGGTTTAGCCCATCCTAATTAACCATGGATCATTGGCCCACACTATAAGAATCATTGATTTACTTAATCAGTCCCTATATATATAACTAGTGTCTTTTGATCACTAAATTAATTCTTGATCAATACTAATTAAATAATATGATTTCTCAATTAATATATTATACTTATAATATATTAATAAATCACAAATAACCTTTTTCTCAAAAGTACATCCTATAAAATTGCTCTGGTGAAGGCAACCCAAAAGGACCATGCTACTATCGGGTCAAGTACATACCAGTTATAGTTATGGGCTTAGACACCTAATCCAATAAGATGATCCTTCAAATATATATTTGCATGGTCCCAAAAATACCAAGCCTCTGATACCAACTTGTAACGTCCCTCAAACCATTCATTCATTGTTCAAAGGTTATCTTTAAACAATGAATGAATGTTTGATTATCAGAGGCTTGATCATAAAAAGATAGAGTGGAATAAAACTCCAGAGGATGTAATATAATCAAACCAGGCCTTTCCCTTTGTAACCAGAAGTACCTGAAACATTTAAAACATGAAACCATAAGCATAAAGATTACTGAGTTCCCCAAAATACCACATACCATATATATATATATCAGTGGTCCTAGCCCTAGAGGTATATTTTAACCTATGTGAATGTTGTGATCCAACCATAGTCTTACAATCACTTTTGTTACTACAGCTCAACTGCAGTCTTTCCTGCCATGATCCAACCATGGTCTTCCATGCTATAGCCCAACTGCAGTCTTTCCTGCCATGATCCAACCATGGTCTTCCTTGCAAGTCATAAATATAAACAAGTGTTGTGATCCAACCACAATATTTCATGCAAGAGTCACAAAGGCAATCTAACAACCTACATAGTATAGTGAGAAGACTCACTTGTTTAGAAGCACATTAAAACTCCACAGGATACGGATAAAAAGGCAGCTACACTCAAATCAACCTTAAAGTCAACTGAGCAGTCAACAATATATCTTCATTTTAATTTCGTTCCAAGAATGATCGACTCCTAACCTTGTGCTCGATCACCAGATAATCCTAGGTATTCAGTAATAAATATAACAAATGTTCATTTAAAAGTGTAGTACCTAGCCTCAGGTTTAATTTAAATTCTCGATTATTGGTTAAACTTGTTTCAACCTCAACTATTAAATATAAGATAGGCTTTAGATAAATTTCGTTGTTTATAATTTACCATTCCTTGAAATTTAGTCTAATAGTGTTCTAATCTTATTACTCATCATGTAGGATGTAAAATCTATCTATTCCCTTTGAAAAAATTCATAAATAAATAAAAATCCTATTAATTTCTTTATTTATAAGATAAATATATGAGTAATTTCTATAACGAGTACTTGTGTACTTATACATGCATATACTCTTGGTTAAGTTAAAACATATTAACTAATACACCACTAATCTAAATGACCTGATATGCTAGTTCAATTTATATAAATTTAAACTCTACTAATAATAGAATAAGTCCATTAAATTACTTATGTGACTAAATTCCAACCCATATAGTAGTTATACCCAGTAGAAGAGAGTTACTTACATGGGTCCAAGTGTCACCATTGGGATGTGAAGAACAAATTAGGCTCATAAGCCCATATGTTTGACCACTCCTTTGTGAACGGAGGTTACACAACCTCTGCCTTCCGTCCGTCCCTCACCAGAACCACCATACGTCACAAGGCTGGTGTCAACCTCCACCAAATAGATATTCTTGTAGAGTCTTGACTAAAACTGAATTCCACCTTTTATAGTTTATACTCTCGAGACCACTACCAACTCACTATTGGTCATCACAAACCATGAGCATCTTCCTAACTACCTTTGGATATAACACTAATGCACCGTACACATTCCACACATCTCCTTATACATGTGTACTCTCATTTAACCCAACACCTTCTAACCTCCTTTCCACACCACAAGAAGCTTGTCTACACGCTGGTATCTTCGTCTGAAATGAAGGAATAGAAGGTAACCAACTGGGTTTAGACCCATTTTTGTCGACACTACTGATTCCCACGAGAAAACATGTTTGAGTATCATCGGAGCTTACGTGATTTCACCGGAAAAACCTCCATATCCTAAGTTGGGTCTAACCATAGCGGCTCACCAAACCCCTGGAACTCTCTCTCTCTCTCTCTCTCTCTCTCTCTCTATATATATATATATATATATATATATATATATATATATATATATATATATATATATATATATATATATATATATATATATATATATATATATATATATATATATATATATATATATATATATATATATATATATATATATATATATATAGAGAGAGAGAGAGAGGAAGGATCATTTGAGAACTCATAGTTTCCCGAGAACCCGAGAACTAAAAGTGGAGTGTTGGATCAAAAAAGGGGATAGTCAAGATGCATTTTGGCATTTTTTTAAATAAATGGAAAAATAAAGGGACGGGGGCATCGAAATTAAATGGAATTAGGGGTATTTTAGGGTTATAGAAATTGACTCATACACATACGTCTCCTGATCACTATTCCTTATCAGATCTCTCTCTCTCTCTCTCTCTCTCTCTCTCTCTCTCTCTCTCTTTCTATCTCTATCTCCCATGTCTCCACCGTATCTCTTCCCCTCGTCTCCACCGTATCTTTTCCCTCGTCTCCATCCTCCCTCAATCGGTCCACCTCTACGTCGGTCGACAATGAACGTCGGCTACCAATTAACAATCTTTCATATCCAGATCATCGGTGAAGAATTTAAGAATCTATAGATCGACAATGTTTGTGTTCACCTTCGATTGCAATATTTGAAGCCCTAAATCGCCCGATTCATGATCATCGATTCATCGAGATCGATCAACAATGATCTATCAAGTTTTTGTGCACATCGATTTGTCACCATTTATCAGCTCCTAGGATCAGAAAGTCAAGCATATGACCATGGAAATTCATTTAGGTATCGATTCATCATAAATTCAAAGTATTCATCTAACTCCATTCTGATCCGCGCCACTCTCTTCCCTGGTGAGGGTATCCGTCCCGGGATTGCCAAATCCGTGAAACAGGTCCAAAAAGTTCTATGTTATGCTCAGATTATTGAATATACTTGTAAATTATTATGTGGTTTTGACTTTTTTCTGTTCAGTTTTCCATCGTATCACTTGTTGATTCTGAATTTGGAATTGATGACCAGAGTGTATCATAAGAGCCTCGATCGTGAATTCCTAAACTAATTTGAACAGTTGATGACTTCAGAATTTTGTTAAGCTGTGGACGACTTCATATTTCAAATTTGATGATATTTCTTCTGCTAAAGAGGATCTCGACTCCACTGCCCTAAGGTTTTAATTTCTAAATTCAATTTTTTTGTTCTTTTACAGTTCAACCGTATTGTGGACTTAATATAAACAGTAACTTTTCACTTGATTGGTGTATTTTGTATGTAGGAGAAATGTTGTAGTTTGCTGAGGCTACATACTGACTATATTGATCTTTATCAACTCCACCGGCATGATAGGTTTGTTGCCCCTTTAATATACCTCCACTAACATGAAGTTGTGTAGTGTGTATACAATACATATATGGTTTGGTTCTTAATGTTTTATTTTCTTTGAAATTGTTTGATACAGATATGTTCCAATGTTTGGAGAAACTGATTATGATCGAATCAGACAATATAGTCCAGTTAGTTTTGATAAACAACTTAATGCTCTAGGGATAGCAATTGATGCTGGTAAGGTTGGTACTATATATTCACCCTCACTAATCATCTGTAATTGTACTCGAAATCAGGCTTACTTAGAAGAACAGATGAACTTTAGGTCCATTGTTCACAAGAACAAATTTAGTTTAACAATTATGATGATAGTTATGGACTTATGATAATGCCTGTAATTAAGCTATAACTCTCTCTTGAAATGTTAATTGTGCATTGACTATAAATAAACTAGGATTGTTGTGATTTTTTTCTGTTTAGTCGCTTTCCTGTCATGACAGGTACCAATTACCAGATGAACATGCTTAAAGGTGGATCAATATTATCTACATGTGTCATGATGATGATGATGACGACGGAGAGGTAAGGTAACTAAACTATATACTAGTGATATTAACTCTCTTATTTCTGGCAAATTCGTTGAAATCAAGGAACAACTCAACATCTATTAAATTATTAGGTTGGCTGACATTTTACAACCAAGCAATGGATTGGAGCGAAAATGGCATGCTCATGGATTGGGGTATCATTCTACAACCAAGAAGGAAGTATCGAGGAGGCAACAATTGTACAATATGATGGAGTAATGAAACCATGGTTAGTATTGGCTTTAAAAAAATTTAAAATTTATTGGATGAAACATTTCAAATACGATCACCCATATCTGCAACCGTGCAACATAGAATAGCTTCATCTTTCATATTGTAATTCACTTGCGATTCGCATATGAATTACATGTGATTCACATGTAAATCACATATGAATTACATGTGATTCACATGTAATTCACATATGAATTACATGTGATTCACATGTAAATCACATATGAATCACATGTAAGTCAAATGTAAATCACATGTAATTCACATATGAATTACATGTGATTCATATGTAAATCACATGTAATTCACATATGAATCACATGTGATTCACATGTAATTCACATATGAATTACATGTGATTCACATGTAAATCACATATGAATTACATGTGATTCACATGTAATTCACATATGAATTACATGTGATTCACATGTAAATCACATATGAATTACATGTGATTCATATGTAATTCACATATGAATTACATGTGATTCACATGTAAATCACAAATGAATTACATGTGATTTACATGTAAATCACATATGTATTTTTGTGAGTGTTTTTCCATCAATCAATTTTTTTTTTTAATTTTCTTGTAGATTTGGAAGAAATTGTGGTGAATATTGAAGAGGTGAAAAATGATAAATTGAAGAAAATATGGAAATATTGACATGAAGACATGAAAACACTTTAAAATTTTGTAGCATTTTTTTGTTTTTTATATTTTATATTGTATCGAATAAAATACTTATTATATTGTCTTTATAGATTAGTAAATAAAATGAGTTTTCTTATGATTTCCTTATAAATATTATAGTATATGAAATATGCATATTTGCATTTGTAAAAATATGCATAAATGTATCAAAAATGTTGATTTTTTGGTTAAAAATTATAGTATTTTTTAAATATTTCAGTTTTTTTTTTTTTGTTAATTTTATTGATTTCTAAATTCTTTTAACAAAACGCTACAAGCTACCCGCTACCAGCTAGTTTTGCCGAACACGCGTTTAGGCGTACCGGCGGAAATGGATAACGGATAAACATGTGTTTTCCAACCAAACATGTTTCTTTAAACTATGTTAATCATTACCTTAATATACACAAAAACATACTTTTTTTTGTTTTTTTTATTTTTAGAAAGCCATTTTTATCGAAAAATTATTTTAAATATATCAAAATTCATAATTTTTTATTCTCTATAAATAGACATCCATATTGATATAGTTTTAAGATAAAATAAAAAAAAATATTTTTTTAGAGTTTCAACTCTCGTTATTTATAAGTGAATAAAAATCTATCAGAAACGATGGATAATGAATATATATACTGCCGAGGATAATGTAAAAAGGGGGTAAGATCATATGGATTTCGATAGCATCTCTCTTGCAGGTCTAAATATGGTGTGGTATCCCGTTTTTGTTGCTACGATTGTGAGAGGAAAAAGACAAGTGATAAATTTTTGAAAGTGGCAGATTTACTCCCAGGAGTTTTGTTTGTTTTCATAATTACCCATGTCTACATTCTTTTTGCATAGATTGTTTCGGAAAATTACTAAATGAACCTTGGACTTTTATATTCCAAATAGAACTATTATTATAATTATTATTTTAACACCTTTACATCTATATGATGCCTTTTATTTAACTAATTTTCTTTCTAATGTCACAAAATTTAGTCTGGAATTGAATAATTACTCGTTAGTATTTATCAACCTTATTTGGAAATCATGAAACAGAAACGGGTGTTACATAGATGCATGAGCCAATCTTTGTTCTACTTTAAAGATTCACCCAGAAGCTAAGGTACTAATTTCTTACATCATCAAGCCTGTAATAAAAAAAACATCAAGGAAAAAGTGGTGCCTATCGAGGATCTTGAACCTGATGATCCCAAAATTGAAGATGTTCGACCTAAACATTTTAAACCTGACATCTTCAGCTAAATACTAGATCTTACCTATCTTGCAATATATTAAATAACTTAAAGAATAATAGCCTTATGTTATCTTATTCAGGAAATCCACAATAAGACCTTATCTTAGCTTTCTCCAACATAAAGAAGCTAATAGAATCTGCATGGAAATCCATGAAGGAGAATGTCGAAACCACACCAGGGGTAGAACACTCCTCTCCAAGATCCTAAGAACTGGTTACTACTGGCCAACAATGAAGAATGATATTGTTGAACACATTCAAAAATGAGATACATGCCAAAGACACAGAAACATCTTACATCAACCAACTGAGTCTCTACACCCAATCATCTTAACATGATTATTCATGAAATGGTCAAAGTTTGTTCAAGTTTGTAACACCCCAAATTTCAATTGTTCAATGAAGGGCCAAAAGTGTAAATTTAGGAAAGGGACTCGACGAGTAGGTCCGCTTACTCGCCGAGTCGGAGCGGGATTCTATCGCGGTTTAAGTGGCCAACTCGCCGAGTCGGCGGCTTGGACTCGACGAGTTGGTGCTGAAGAGAGAAAATCCTAATCCCGGGGGGTTGTGCCCTATATAAAGCACATTATAACCCACCCTCAGCCTCTTTGCTACCCTTTTGAGATCCAGAAACCCTAGAATCGAGTGAGCTTCCATTAATAGAGAGAATAGAGCTTTGGAGGAGAAAATCTTGGAAAGGTGCTTGAAGATCAAGAGGCTTGCTGCTAAGGAGTGGTGTAGATCCGGGATCTACTTCAGTTGGAGCTTATATTGGAGGTAATAATCTCTTGCTTGGGCTCTTTTGCATCTAGATCTATTATCATTTGAGATTTGGGGCATTTTTGGTATGATTGAGAGCTATTTCGAGTTAGAGGCTTAGATCTGAGGTTGCTACTTCAGATCTAGGCTTGTGATGGTCCAAAATGTCATAAAGCTTCTGTCTAAGAGTTGTTGGTAAAGCCCCTTTGTCATGAACCCTAGCCCTAGAGTTTCTTGGGCCTATATCTCCTTGGTTTCACGTAAAGTTTGCAACTTTATGTAAGGGTTAGAATGTAGAAGAGTGGATCTATGGATTGGAGCCCCTGTATGGATTGAGAACTGGAGAGACTCGGCGAGTCACATGGGTGTACTCGACGAGTTGTATGAACATGTGCATGGACTCGTCGAGTTGAAGAACAACTCGGCGAGTCTGTTGAAGATTGCCTTGGACTCGGCGAGTCTGTTCTTGGACTCGGCGAGTCAGGTCGCAGAACCCCTAACCTCTTCTGGTTAAGACGCAGATCAGTGAGTCGAGGGGTGACTCAGTGAGTTGGACAGGTTGGGACTCGGAGATCGTTGGACTCGACGAGTCTTGGGGTGACTCGGCGAGTTGAGTCGTGTTCTGAGAGTTTTCAGAGTATAAGGACTCGACGAGTCAACAGGTTGACTCGGCGAGTAGGGTCAGTCAGGAAGTTTGACTTTGGCCTGGACTTTGACTTTGACCTCCAAGGGTGTTATCGTAATTGGTTATTTATGTCAATGGTCCATTGATGGCAATAGGTGTTGGAGTTTGGAGCAGTGCTTCGGGTGTGTGCTTCTGTGGTTCGGTTCTTCATTTCAGGTGAGTTATCCTCACTGTACTCAAGGGTCTAAGGCACCAAGGTCGGCCCTTTGAATTGTTGTTTAGAGCTTGTTATGTTATGTGATGATATGCTTGCTAGTATCCTGGTAGATAGGATAATGATATAAGGATATGCCTTGTTAGCTTAGTATCCTAGAGGAATGGATAGTTAAGTGATGGCTAGTTCTGTTGGATCAGCGCCCTGGTAGTTGGGTAGTGGTTATTTATAGACCTGTAGTTGGTCTTGCCTTATGTATGCTGGTAGGAGGTTACCTGCGGGGTTATGTATGTTGAGCAGTAGCAGAGGGTATTCCATCCCGGTAGGATGATAGGGCCCTAGTATGTTGGTTCTGTAGAGTATTCTGTGGTTGCCTGTTATGTGTACATGTTTGCGAGTGTGGGGCATTCCAACCCGATGGTTGTGGGCCAGGAGTATTCCATCCCGGTAGGATGATTGGACTCATAGTTTGTTGGCATTCCAACCCGATGGTTGAGGGGCCTGGGGTATTCCATCTTGCGAGATGATTGGACCCATAGTAGTTATTGTTGTACATATAGGTGTGTGGGCATTCCAACCCGATGGTTGTGGGCCGAGAGTATTCCATCCCGGTAGGATGATTGCGCTCGTAGTATGTAGGCATTCCAACCCGATGGTTGAGGGCCATGGGTATTCCAACCGGAAGGTTGATTGGACCCATAGTATGTTGTTCTTTGTTGCATGCGTATGCTTATGTGTGTATGGGTACTTTGGGGGAACTCACTAAGCTTTCGGGCTTACAGTTGCAGTTTATTGTTTCAGGTACTTCAGGAGATCGTGGCAAGGCGAAGGTGTGATCGTACCGCTCCTCAAGTTTTATGATTTATGTGATATGGTTCTGGGGGATACTCTGATGTTTAAACTATTTTGAAAACAAGATGTATGAACTTAATGGTTTTTGAATGAAATAAAATGTTTTAAATTGGTTGAAATTTTTGGTCGTTACAAGTTGGTATCAGAGCCTTGGTTTGAGTGAATTGGAGGAACATTCGTGTGAATCCAGTCTCAAATCAAGGAGGGATTTTCAAAATGGTTTTCAAAAAGGTTTTCGAAATAAGTGAAAGAGGATGCAGAGGGTACGATCAGCCAGAGCCAGTAAGTAACCCCAAAATACCATACAAGTTATTTGTTTATGTGATATGATAGAACAGCATGCTAGTACTAGGCTAGGGATCTTCAGGAATTGCATGATAGAGTTGCCTGATCGTGATGCCCGCTAGCCTAGAGTTTTCTTGATATGAGATTTCAGTATTCCTCTAGGAGTGAGGATTGAGTGCTTGTTATGAATGTTTGTGCTTAGGGCGTTGTGGCGATACTTAAGACAAATATGGGTAGGTGTGGAAGGTAGTATGGGCCCGTACTACTGAAAGCACAGGACCCACACGCGTGTCAAGGAAGTCACAACCCCTAGGTTGTTGGTTAGAGGTTAGTTCTCGGAGGTTATGCGAGGTATCTGAGGATCTTGTTGGTGTATTGCAGTATGGCGGATGTGAGGCGTGTCGTGACTGGATCCGGATCGGAATCAAGACAGGGTGAGCAGGAGGCCCCAGTGGCACCTAAGATTATCGGCCAGGAAGGGCCAATGTTGACAGAGGATCGGGTCAGGGAGATCATCCGCGAGGAGGTGGTCGAGATTGTCCGGGGTCAGATCCCGGAGTTGTTTGGGACTATTAAGTCCGCTATAAGGGAGTACTTCGATGATCGTTATGCAGCTCTTACTGAGACGGCCGCCGCGGAAGCTACAGCGGCTGTAACAGCGGCAGGGGGAGGAGCCGGTCGAGGCTTTCAGTATCGGGATTTCGACAATATGAAGCCCCCTACTTTCGATGGAGTTCAGGATCCGATCATTGCTATGAGATGGTTGTCAGACATGGAGGGTTGTTTCTTCACATGTTCATGCCCTGCGGATCAGAGGGTGAGGTGTGCTCTGAACCTTTTGAGGCTCGGGGCGAAGGATTGGTGGAGGTTGACTACGGGATCTTATTCTGATGCGCAGCGGGCTGCGGTTTCGTGGGATCAGTTCAGGGAGATGTTCAGTACTCGTTATGTTCCGCAGGTTGAGAGGGAGAGGTTGGCTCAGGAGTTCCTGGAGCTGAAGCAGGATTCAGAGTCGGTGACGGAGATCACCAGGATGTTTACTGAGAGGGCGATGTTTTGCCCGGAGTTTGCTTCGGAGCAGGCTCAGATGTCCCGATATCTGAGTATGCTCAAGAGGGATATCCGACAGTTTGTGTCCACGCAGAGGTGTAGTACCTTGTTGGAGTTGCAGGAGGCCGCTAGGCGGCACGAGTTAGAGATTGAGCTCCAGTTGAGAGAGCAGAGGAAGGCCCCGGTGCAGTCGCAGCCTGCACCAAAACGGATGAGGGCCGCTGATTATAGGCAGGGAGGTCCGATAAGTCGCACTTGCGGGAAGTGCGGCAAGGTACACGAGGGTAGTTTCCGTTCTTCTTCGGGGTGCCACAAGTGTGGCAAGGAGGGCCACATAGACAGTGATTGTAGGCAGTCGACTCCAGTGGCAGGAGTCCGACTTTGTTATCATTGTGATCAGGTGGGCCATATGAAGGCCCAATGTCCTCTTCTGGCTGCCAGGTAAGTGCAGGCCCTAGCGCCAGCCACTTTGAGACTTACTGACGGAGGTCGGGGTCGAGCAGAGCCTCCGAAGGCTCCAGGGCGTGCTTATCAGCTTGTGACCGATGAGATCAGGTCAGCGCCAGAGGTGTCAGCCGGTATGTTTTTCTGCCTTCTTTTGTTTATGTTGTGGTTAAGAGATGTTGTTTCTTGCATGAGATATTAAAGTGTTGTATGTGTTAGAGAAGAGTTAGTATTGAGGGTTTTTAGAGGGTTAGTATCCGGTGTGGAATTTGTGAGAAAGGAAGGTTATGGTTCGGGAATTCGGGAACTTTCAGCAGGAACTTAGGTTCCTTGAAGTTCGGTGTATTAGTGGGGTTCGATTGAGCAGCGTGTTAGCTTCGCCGCCAGTGGATGGTGGTTAGTGCCCTAAGTGGGGGAGAATTGGAAATTCTAGGATGAGCCGCTGGTTGTAGAAGGTTGTCTGACGCGGTTTGAATGTCGGTTATTGGGATGGTGCGATGAGGCGGTTCAGTTATAGTAAGGGCTTTGCAAGTGTCGTGGATCTTTGAACCAGTTGTGAGGAGGGTGTTATGAGATAGCAGCTAGTGGGGTTGTCCCCGGATGGTGGAGATGTCGAGGAAATGCGGCAGGCTATGTATGGGTTGCTGGTTATGCGATCAGTCTCTGAGTATGTATGCATGTTATGAGATAGCGGTGAGCACCGCTAAGGGGTGATGTATAGAGAGGATATGTCGTTGTGGCACTGTTGGATGATGCGTAGGCATGTTTTCAGTCTCCTTGGAAGAGGAGGGGGATAGTGACTCCAGATTGGAGGTTTGGACAGAGGAAAGTGAGATAGCAGGTTAACAGACTCGGGAGCAGTCTGGACCAGTGATGAGGACTGTATAAGGATATTACAGTCGGAGGTCAAGGACCTAGAGATCGTGATAGGAAGGTATGAGTGGGTTACACTCAGTTGTGGCGAACCGAAAGGTTCGAGGGTGACGCAAGGACAAGGTCCTTGGTCCCGAGTATGGTTGTAGGTTTGAGTTATGTATGTGGAGGTATCCTAATCTGGGGTATTCCATCATGAGGATGACCGGACCCTATGATTGATTGGACCTGGTGTGTTTGGTATTCCAACCTGAGGGTTGATTGGGCCAAACATACATGAGGATGCGAGGGTATACCATCCTAGGGATGACTGGACCCGTTATAGGCGTGCCTGGTATTCCAACCCGAGGCTGATTGGGCCAGGTACGAGTGGTTACGCGATATGGTTAGTTGATGGGTTATGGGAGCTGAAGGATGCATCATCCTGTCAGAGCATAAGGGATAGAACCAGAGGGTGGAACAGGATTCGTTACAGGTTGCAAGTTATCAGGATTATCGCCAATTTTGGGCGAAGGAAGATGGATTAGTTTCTTAGCAGAGCTCAGTGAGTGTTTGTGGAATCTAGCGTTGCAGGGCGCGGAAGCGTGTTCCTGATATGAAGGGTTAGTATTATCGGGTGATTCGTGGTTAATTCGTGGTGCTATTGAGTTGAAAGGCTGATGATCGGCTTGGAGTAGTGGCAAGGATGCCACGTGAGAATAAGCCATTTTAAGAGAGATGCAGAAGTAGGGTTTGTAAGAGCATGAGTTGATTGAGAAGTCGGAGTCTGCAGTGCAAGGGGTTTGTTCTGAGGCGTATACTGCAGTAGGCTTCGAGGACGAAGCCTAATTTAAGTGGGGGAGAGTTGTAACACCCCAAATTTCAATTGTTCAATGAAGGGCCAAAAGTGTAAATTTAGGAAAGGGACTCGACGAGTAGGTCCGCTTACTCGCCGAGTCGGAGCGGGATTCTATCGCGGTTTAAGTGGCCAACTCTCTGAGTCGGCGGCTTGGACTCGACGAGTTGGTGCTGAAGAGAGAAAACCCTAATCCCGGGGGGTTGTGCCCTATATAAAGCACATTATAACCCACCCTCAGCCTCTTTGCTACCCTTTTGAGATCCAGAAACCCTAGAATCGAGTGAGCTTCCATTAATAGAGAGAATAGAGCTTTGGAGGAGAAAATCTTGGAAAGGGGCTTGAAGATCAAGAGGCTTGTTGCTAAGGAGTGGTGTAGATTCGGGATCTACTTCGGTTGGAGCTTATATTGGAGGTAATAATCTGTTGCTTGGGCTCTTTTGCATCTAGATCTATTATCATTTGAGATTTGGGGCATTTTTGGTATGATTGAGAGCTATTTCGAGTTAGAGGCTTAGATCTGAGGTTGCTACTTCAGATCTACGCTTGTGATGGTCCAAAATGTCATAAAGCTGCTGTCTAAGAGTTGTTGGTAAAGCCCCTTTGTCATGAACCCTAGCCCTAGAGTGTTTTGGGCCTATATCTCCTTGGTTTCACGTAAAGTTTGCAACTTTATGTAAGGGTTAGAATGTAGAAGAGTGGATCTATGGATTGGAGCCCCTGCATGGCTCGAAAAGCCCCTGTATGGATTGAGAACTGGAGAGACTCGGCGAGTCACATGGGTGTACTTGACGAGTTGTATGAACATGTGCATGGACTCGGCGAGTTGAAGAACAACTCGGCGAGTCTATTGAAGATTGCCTTGGACTCGGCGAGTCTGTTCTTGGACTCGGCGAGTCAGGTCGCAGAACCCCTAACCTCTTCTGGTTAAGACGCAGATCAGTGAGTCGAGGGGTGACTCGGTGAGTTGGACAGGTTGGGACTCGGAGATCGTTGGACTCGACGAGTCTTGGGGTGACTCGGCGAGTTGAGTCGTGTTCTGAGAGTTTTCAGAGTATAAGGACTCGACGAGTCAACGGGTTGACTCGGCGAGTAGGGTCAGTCAGGAAGTTTGACTTTGGCCTGGACTTTGACTTTGACCTCCAAGGGTGTTATGGTAATTGGTTATTTATGTCAATGGTCCATTGATGGCAATAGGTGTTGGAGTTTGGAGCAGTGCTTCGGGTGTGTGCTTCTGTGGTTCGGTTCTTCATTTCAGGTGAGTTATCCTCACTGTACTCAAGGGTCTAAGGCACCAAGGCCGGCCCTTTGAATTGTTGTTTAGAGCTTGTTATGTTATGTGATGATATGCTTGCTAGTATCCTGATAGATAGGATAATGATATAAGGATATGCCTTGTTAGCTTAGTATCCTAGAGGAATGGATAGTTAAGTGATGGCTAGTTCTGTTGGATCAGCGCCCTGGTAGTTGGGTAGTGGTTATTTATAGACCTGTAGTTGGTCTTGCCTTATGTATGCTGGTAGGAGGTTACCTGCGGGGTTATGTATGTTGAGCAGTAGCAGAGGGTATTCCATCCCGGTAGGATGATAGGGCCCTAGTATGTTGGTTCTGTATAGTATTATGTGGTTGCCTGTTACGTGTACATGTTTGCGAGTGTGGGGCATTCCAACCCGATGGTTGTGGGCCAGGAGTATTCCATCTTTCGAGATGATTGGACCCATAGTATGTTGGCATTCCAACCCGATGGTTGAGGGGCCTGGGGTATTCCATCTTTCGAGATGATTGGACCCATAGTAGTTATTGTTGTACGTATAGGTGTATGGGCATTCCAACCCGATGGTTGTGGGCCGAGAGTATTCCATCCCGGTAGGATGATTGGGCTCGTAGTATGTAGGCATTCCAACCCGATGGTTGAGGGCCAGGGGTATTCCAACCGGAAGGTTGATTGGACCCGTAGTATGTTGTTCTTTGTTGCATGTGTATGCTTATGTGTGTATGGGTACTTTGGGGGAACTCACTAAGCTTTTGGGCTTACAGTTGCAGTTTATTTTTTCAGGTACTTCAGGAGATCGTGGCAAGGCGAAGGCGTGATCGTACCGCTCCTCATGTTTTATGATTTATGTGACATGGTTCTGGGGGATACTCTGATGTTTAAACTATTTTGAAAACAAGATGTATGAACTTAATGGTTTTTGAATGAAATAAAATGTTTTAAATTGGTTGAAATTTTTGGTCGTTACAAAGTTAGAGAAAAGTAAATGGACTAGATTTTTTTTTCATATTTTGGAGGATCATGATGATCATTTCCAGCCATGTCCCTCCTCAATCTAATGGATACGCTAAGTCAAGCAACAAGATCATTATCAATAACCTGAAGAAAAGACTCACAGAAAGAAGTGGAAGATGGGTTGAAGAATTACACTTAGTTTTTTGGGCATATAGAACCATAAAAAACATTTCCAAAGCTTAGATCCTATATTCTTTGGTTTTTGGAGCAAAAGCAGTGATCCCTCCAAAAGTTATGATCTTTACCGCCCGCACAAGATTCCATAATCTTGAGAAAAAAATAACAAGACCGTGAGCCAAGATCTTAGCGCAGTGGATGAACTTAGGGATCTTTCCAAGATAATGATGGCAACATATCAACAAAAGATTGCAAAATCCTATAACAAGAACATCAGAACAAGAAGATTACAGGTAAGAGATCTAATCCTTAGAAAATTTTCCAAAACACTACAAAACTTAGTGTAGGTAAACTTGCTCTAAAATGAGAAGGTCCCTAACTTATTGATTCGGAAGCTGGTAAGGGGCATATTAGAGGTCAAATTTGGATGACCAAGTTCTACCAAGATCTTGGTGTTGGATTAATGTCTAAGTCCATAACTATATTTGGTATGTACTTGACCCGACCCGGCATGGTCCATTTGGGTTGCACTTCACCGACACAATTTATATGGATAGTCTTTTGAGAATAGTATATTTATGATTTATATTAATATATTATAAGTTCTAATATATTAATATGGAATCATATTATTTAATTAGTATTGATCAAGAATTAATTTAGAATTAATTAAGTGATCAAAAAGAACTAATTAAATATGGACTCTTATATATATGGAATGGGCCAAGTTCATTTAGGTTGGGCTAAGCTTTCATGGATGGTCCATGGAGCTTTTAACCCATGGATCCTATGTAAATGAAAGGTCATGGGTATTAGGGTTTACATGGATGTAACCCTAATCCTCCATAATATATAAAGGGGTCCTTGGCTCACAAAATTGGCACAAGTGTGTGAAAATAAGAGTGGGCCGATTTTAGTGTGCATACATATTCTCTCAAGTTCTTCCAAAGTGTTTTGGTGATTTGTGATTCCATTTGAGGCTTCCACACTATTGGGGCTAAGCTCTTAAAGCTTGAAGACATCAAGCTACATCAAAAGGTATGTCATCTAACTAGAACTTTGTAGTATAGGTGCTTCATAATATGCTAGTTAGGATGAAACCTTGGAATAGTTAATATTTGCATGTATAATAGAGAAAACATAGATCCAAGGTTTATAGGGTTGCATGTACACCATAGGAGTGTTAGAATGCTGAAAACCCAACAGTGGTATCAGAGCCATGGGTTGTTTTCTGTTATATTGATGCAAATGTTTTATTTTCAAAGTTGGAAAAAAAAAGAAAAAAAAACATGACGTTTGTCAAATTTTAAGATAATTACTTGTTTTTGTGAAAAACTAACTATTTGTAAAATTTGAATCATTTGTTATATGAGTTGAATTAGGTCAAATTTAGTAAAAGATAAAATGATATGATTATTTTATTAGTTTTAAAAGTTTGATCTAAAGAGTTTTTTGAAACCTCCATAAGTTATGGATATGAAAAGGTTTTTAAAAAAAAATTGATTCAAAGTTTTTTATGGAGTTACAAAACTTGGTCTTAATGTTTTAAAGAATTCCATAACTTGTTCTTAAGTTATGGAACATGAAAAGTTTCATCATAAAACAAGTATTTAACTCCATATGTTATAGAATCCAAAAGTTTTCAAGAGTTACAAAACTTGCCCTCAAGTTTTGGAATTTGGAAAAAGTTTTTTTATGATAAAAAAAAAGAATTGAATTCTAAAACTCTTGGGTTCATAACTTAAACAATTAATTAAATGGTTTTAATTTTGAATTTAATAATTGGAATTATGATGTTTTTATTGAATAATTCAATTAACTCTTATGGACTTTATTAACAGATAATTAAAGTGTTTAATTAAAAGAGAATTAATAATTCCATAATGACATGGTTTAAATTTAATTAAATTAAGAGTATAGTTTAATTAATAGATTAAACCACCAAGTATTTTAAATGTCTAAAATACACCCTTATACTATTATAATATTAAAAGTTTAATATATTATATGTATAAGAGCAAGTCGTCTTACCATTAGTAGGCCTCATTCACGAAGCCGGTCTATAAGGGGGGTATAAGGTTACTGCCTATAAAATGACAGTTTAATGGGTGTCCACTCTCACTCACCGCTTCCTTGACCGGTGGAGGGTCGTTAGCCGAACAGGTAGGACAAGGACTATAATTCTCCCTTCATTATAAGTATAATGATAAATACTAAGTAACTAAATACTTATAAATTCTCAATCTTAGTTACTTAGGAAAATGTGAATAAGGTGCTAATCCATGAAATTACACTTTGCACTTTGTTTAAGCTGTTAGTGGAGCGTGTGTGGTTAACCGGCACACTAACCTGGACTTAACAAGGTAGGCAAGGGGTAACTTAATGTTTATCATAGTATCGTTGGAGCGTGTGTGGTAAACCGACACATCGATTGAGGGGTAAATATTAAGGGTACCAAGTATATTTGCATGGTTACTTCACACCTTGTTTTGTGATCCTCGGAATCCCAGTCACAAAACCTGAAGGGCACACTCGAGATTGAAACATGTCATTGAAAAGTTCAATGAATCTCAAAATAATCTAGGAGTTTCAAAACCAATTAGAACCTAATAATACATTTCGTTTATCTTGGTGGAAATTGGTGAATCGTCATTCACCTACCTTCAAATATTTTATAGCTTGGATTACGACATCCCTCTTCCAAGTTATAAAATAGTTTGTTGGGTCCTAGCCTTAATATATCATATTGGGTGTTATATTAAGGACTTAAATCAACTTTACGTGAATTTCTCCCATTGTTGATGTGCGGTTTAGACAACAATGATCTTCCCAAACCAAGCTTTCCTAATGAATATGACTTCCTGAGTTTGGCTCATGGAAGTCATACTTCTCTTCCTCCACCTCCTCCAATTATTCTCCCTAACCCATAAGTTCAAGGTCAATCAAGCCCTAATGGCAAGCAAGGTCTATGTGTGATCACATATTAGAGATGAAGTCACATATTGACAAGCCGGGAGAGTTGGGTGTCAAAGTCTTGAGAAAGTTGGATGTTCAATCACTTTCTAAGTCACATAGTGAGTTCCTTTGGGACTACTATGAAACAGAATATGACATGAACCTTAATGATCATATCTATTTGCTTGGTGCTGCTGAATCAGCAATGATTTGGAACGATAGTAAAGCAAATTTGATTAGAAGATCAACTTCCCAAAAAATTTATGGACAGTGACAATGGTGACACTGGAAATCCAGAAAAAGCATTCTCTTCCCAATGGAAAGGGATTGGCCAGAGTCAACCCGGTTGACCAAATGGTAAAGAGAAAGGCTAAGTCTGAGATAGTCTCATTACCAAAGAGTCCATATGTTTATTTTGCCAAAGGAAGGGGCGTTGATTGCAAAGCTGCCAAATTTACCTAAGGATGTTAAAGTCAATAAGTTTGACTCTACATCAGGTAGAGCCCATTATCTAACTCTGTTAAGTTCTATTCTGAGATCCTCATTACATGATGTGACTGGGTCACATGTTGATGTTTTAAGAATCAAAGAATAGAGAGAAATCTTAAAGGAAGTATATGCTGATTCTGATCGCGAAGGTGGATTTCGATCGCATCAGAATTTTGAGCAGTTGCTTAAGAAGTTATGATATATTGCTAAGGAATAGATAACAACAATTTTCCATGTGGATTGTAAGGATAAGTTTTTCCGCAAAGTTTTAAAATAAAAGAAAATTGTTTAATTTTATTTATTTGAAGTATCCTTACAATGGCATTTGAGGAAAATTGTTGCTTATATGATTCCACTAACAACAATATTGGAAAATGGATTTGATTCTTTCATTTGTGGTAGTGTCTAAATTTACCAAATCAGGAAAGTTCCTCATCACCCAAGTTTCAATTGGACCGAAACTTGGAATCATGCAAGTTAAATAGTATGATGAATGAGAACTTTCAAGCATTGGAAAATCAAGACTAATTACTTGTTCACATGGATGTGTGAGTCAAGTGAAGGACTAAAGGGATCGAGTACACATTCTTGTGCATTGGTCATGTCCACCACAAAGCTCGTTAAGACTATTTGATTTACTAAAGTTTAGTAAATATGGTTATACTTACAAGTTTAAGTATAATTCTGAAACATTGGAAAAGTCTCAATGTATGGCAGAACGAATGGGAAGAATCAAATTAGGCAGAAAGATAAAAGTTTCTCAAATCTGAAAAGATGGGAGAGTACTTTAGTATCATGTTTGTGATCATCTTAATGATTTAGAAATCATATCACAATTAGTCCTCTAAAGGTCATCTTAGTGCATTCTTATGACTAAGAAGAGGAGTCATGAATTGTTGAAATGGTTAGATCAGGAAGATGAGTCATACTTCGTTCCAATACAATTCTTAGAGTCATACTCCAAGATTGTAACTTGAGTGACATATCTTAAAGAAAGGTTTAAAACACTTGTCAAATGTAAGAGTAAAAGTGTCCTACTCTTGTACATTTGAAATTGGTAAGTTGTGATGTTTTGGATAAAACAAAGACCAACTAAGGCCAATTTTGTGAAGTGTTTGTCTTGATAAAGAACCCGCACTATCTCTTAAATATTTGGCAAGATAGTCTTATATGTCAAGAGGATAGTAGGAGTCTTAAAGATCCTAAAAAGAATTTCAAGAACTAATCAAGAATAAAACCTGAGGTTCTTCACTAGCACACGACTTGAGGTTTATAACCTATCGTGGTGACATATTATGTGCCCATTCCAGTTAAAGTTGGCTTTGCATAGGAGTTATGAAAGTTCTCAATTGGTTGCATAACAACTTGGAAGCAATGGCAGGCCCTGTACTGCCAGGTGGCAAGAAGTTAAGATTGCATAAGTTCAGTCCATATGAGTTTGGATTTGTCATTATCCTTGTCTTATGACTATGGTTTTGACGATTCACATGGATAAGAACACATACACCATAAAATCTAAGGGTCATAAGGTTTCTCTCCGATTCATGAAAATGATGGTGAGGAAACACTTCCACCAAGTAGATTTGAAGCAGATGGCAAAAGGTCTAAACAATTGAGACTATGATTACGACATCCCTTTTCATAGTTCTGAAATTGTTTAGACACACATGCATGCTATCTAAGGAAAGGTGTATGATTTTGATAAAGTTTTATCAAAGCATCTCGTATAAGAAATCTGAAGTTTGGTAAGAAAGTCAATAAAGTATTGATTTCTAGAAGTCCAGCTGATGTCTGAGTACATGTCAAAGCTAGTGGGAGCATAAGTGTTATGCTAATAATCATCATGTTAGTGGGAGCATGATAATTATTGTTAGTGTTGCAAGTTAGCAATGTTAATTATAGAAAACAAAAGTTTCAATTCGTGAGGCTGCAGGGATTGAAAAAGTTGTTTTGCTATAATTAAGGGAGAGGATATACTTCATTTCAGTTCTAAAGGCTTAGATTGAGACCTTAATCATCTTTAGTCAAGAATATATATATGAATTTCATGTTGGATTGGTTCAACTTAAGTAAATTCTATATATTGCGTTCTCAAAATTCGATTATGATTACGGCATCCCTCTTCATAGTCAAATTTTGAAATCATGGCAAATAAAAAGATTGTAGCAAAAGATTGGTCTAGAATCATGTCTTTATGTGAGACATCATGAATCGTGTACCATTTGCTTTGGGTACAGGATCGATTGCATGTGCTATAATATTTGTCATTTCTAAATTTTTCCAAATGCCCAGAGGCATTAATAAGGGAAAAGGTCTAGAATTGGATATGACTAAAATGATTAAGCAATTGTCGAGGACAATCTGAGGTTTACCAAAGATTGGTTGCTCAGGGACAGTTGGAAGTATAGTGCTAATTTTGGAAGAACCATATTGACATATTCTGAAAAGAGGCATCTCTTATTCAGAAGTGATAGTCAAAATGAGAATATGGAGTTGTCTCCATAGGTGGAAGTTATCTGTGTAAGATTAGAAAACTTAATGCAAGAAGCATGTCCAAAGCAATGTACTTTGAATATGAGACTTAGTTTCCATGGAGTTGATCTCCATTGGAATACCTTATAATGACTGTTGACAAGTCTTTGTGACTTTGTACATATTCATTACAGGAGGGTCAGTGCATATAAGTTTAAAATCTAAACAGATTTCGATAAATGATAGGAATTTGAAATTCTCACATTTTTCGATAAGGATTTGGGAGTGTGAAATTAGAATCTTTAAAATTATGTTCAATTGGTTTATTTCACAAAGTAAGGATCATAGACAAACATAGAGTGCATACTTGGTGTATGGCAAAGCTATTGTTTAAGAAAAACATAGTGTACATGCTTGGAGCATGGGACAACTAGTGTTTTTAATTCAAGTATAAAGTTGATAAAACCGAAACAATGAATAATGAGTAATCAGTATGGTGATAAATAAAAGTGTTTATTTATATTCATAGGGTTTGATACCATATTTGATTCATTTATTCTTGTGTTTCACTTTGCATGTTTTGACTTCCAGAATAACTAAGTCGCTCTTCCTGAATGATTAAGTTATTCAAACCATCCACAGTCGGTCATATGTTGGAAGTAGATATGAATCAAGACTGTCATGGGTTGGTTTGTAGAGGTCCAAGTTGGTGGACAAAGTGGTGCTACAACACTCATGAGTGCTCATAAGTTCTGAGTATTGGATTCAACCCACGCTCATTTGAATCACTTCATGGATTTTATCACGAGTGATCATGAGACGATAATAACTTATATTCTTAAAACCTAGAGATATGAGTTGTTACTATGAGTTGGTTATACATTGATTGCACGAAAACGCATTGGTAACTCGATGTTATAAAACGTGCCTTTGTGTATGATTCAACAAGTAGTAGAACAAGCCATATGAGTCGAAGTTTATCCATTCCTTTTACCTTCGGGATAAAAGCGATATCTATGGGCCCCTCGATGATTTAGCGATGACACATGTGAGTGCTTGGCCAAGCCAGGACTGATTTGATTTGTTCAATCAGTCAGTCATCATAAATCGAAAATCGGGAAACAACAAATGGACAGAGAGAATGATTATAATCCATGTCTCAGTCCATATGATATCTAGAATGGAAGAATATATGATCCCTTATCTAATGGACAAGTCATTGACAAGGTCAGAGTTCGACAACGGCTTTAAGAGCTACGATTGCCAGTTAGGTTTTGAAGGCATACTCAATAATAGTTTTAGACTTATCCAAGTAGGAGACTGTTGGATTAATGTCTAAGTCCATAACTATATTTGGTATGTACTTGACCCGACCCGGCATGGTCCATTTGGGTTGCACTTCACCGGCACAATTTATATGGATAGTCTTTTGAGAATAGTATATTTATGATTTATATTAATATATTATAAGTTCTAATATATTAATATGGAATCATATTATTTAATTAGTATTGATCAAGAATTAATTTAGAATTAATTAAGTGATCAAAAAGAACTAATTAAATATGGACTCTTATATATATGGAATGGGCCAAGTTCATTTAGGTTGGGCTAAGCTTTCATGGATGGTCCATGGAGCTTTTAACCCATGGATCCTATGTAAATGAAAGGTCATGGGTATTAGGGTTTACATGGATGTAACCCTAATCCTCCATAATATATAAAGGGGTCCTTGGCTCACAAAATTGGCACAAGTGTGTGAAAATAAGAGTGAGCCGATTTTAGTGTGCATACATATTCTCTCAAGTTCTTCCAAAGTGTTTTGGTGATTTGTGATTCCATTTGAGGCTTCCACACTATTAGGGCTAAGCTCTTAAAGCTTGAAGACATCAAGCTACATCAAAAGGTATGTCATCTAACTAGAACTTTGTAGTATAGGTGCTTCATAATATGCTAGTTAGGATGAAACCTTGGAATAGTTAATATTTGCATGTATAATAGAGAAAACATAGATCCAAGGTTTATAGGGTTGCATGTATACCATAGGAGTGTTAGAATGCTCAAAACCCAACACTTGGAATACCATACATCTTAAAATTTACTTTGTGTAGCCCAAGATCTTGGCCTAAGATACTCTGGTATGTTTCCTTTTTCAAATTCAATTATCTTTATATATCTTCAATCTTTATACTAACTTAAACATCATAGGGGTGTTATCCAAGCTCACAAGCACCCTTTATCCAAGATCTCTATTTTGCAAAAAGTGAAGATCTTGACCAAGATATTAGGGACTGATCATCCCTCCTAAGATCTAAGGTACCAAGATATACTTTAAGGTTGATATGACATCCGGATCTTCAAGGTATGAAATTTAAAGCATTTATAAGTTTTATGATGACCACGACATGTAGAGGTACCACCACGATGTGGCATGACCCGCATGAGACACACATCTCATTTAGACGCCACGACGTGACGTTGTATTGACCACGACGTGGCATGTGGGCATGGGAAAACCCAAATTTTCCGAGCTTAGGCACTAATAAAAGGAACTGGGGGCTAGGATTTTCTCCACCCTCAGCCTCCATCACCTCATAACCCCTTGAAGCAAACCATAATCCCATATCCTCTATTTTTTAGCTCATTTTGGTGTTCTTGGTGATTCTTGAAGGAAGAAGAAGGTTTTTGTGGTGTAGAGAGCATCTTGGCATGCATAGAGATTTCATTTAAGCCTCTCTTGGACCTTTATGAGTAATCAAGTTCCAATCTTTATGCATTAGGCTTTTATATCTATGCTTTTTGTCCCTTTTCTCCACAATTGGGAATGTTTGGATGGATGAATACCATAAAGTTGCAAAATTTATGGATCCTTGAGGTTCCTTGAAGGTTATATGATCTGGATCTGAAGTTTGGTTGAGTTTTGAATCCATTCATGTGATTTTGGTTCCATTTTCATCATTTTGACCTAACTTGAGATCAATACATGCATTAGACATGCATGTCTATAAAGCATCGATTTTTAGAATGTTCTTGGAGTAAGAAATCCCTTTGGAAAGTTAGAATGGGTGGCTTAAAGGATTAGGGCCTTATAGCATTAAGCTGTCCTAATATAGTATTCATGACGTGGCCATATGGATGCAATGACGTGACGATGGGGGATCATCGACTGTTTTGGATGGACTCTATCATGACATTTTGTCATGACCATCACGATGTAAGAGTAGAATTGATCATGACTTATTTGGATCATGACCGAGATCTTGATCGAGCCAAAGTTCATTTTCTACAACGTGGCCATGGATTGATCACGACGTGGAAGTCAACTGATCTTGACTTTGATCGTTGAATTTTGAACTTATTGACTTTTAGTTAAATTGCTAGTTCTAGAGTGCAGACTAAGGTGTGTCCTTTTGTGATTTGATATGTGGGTTGTAGCACCTATTTTGTGACGTTTAGTTGTGGTTTGTCTAACTTCGTGAGACAGGTGAGTTTTCTCACTATACTATCTAGGATGTTAGTTTTCTTTGTGAATCTTGCATTGTATGTTTGATGGGGCCCGTTATGTTGGGTGGGGCCTGTTGCATTGGGTGGGGCCCGTTGCATTGGGCGGGGCCCATTATGTGGGTGGGGCCTGTTGTTATGTATGGTATGTGGTATTTTGGGGAACTCGTTAAGCTTTGTGCTTACGATTTCGTGGTTTAAACATTTCAGATACTTTTGGTTTCAAAGGGAAGGGTCCGGTATAATCGCACTGCATCCCCTGGAGTTTATTTTTGCATTATCTATTTTGATTTACTCTGATATTTTGGAACACATTGAAACATTGGTTGGCTTTTAAACAAATGATTGTATGGTTTTTTGTGGTTTGAAAATGAAAAATTTTACTAGTATTTTTGGGATGTTACAGTTGAAAGATTAACGTCTTCCTATGAGATAAGGTTTAAAAACCTTGCTTGGACGCACAAATTTTAGCTGTAGTGAAAGGATAATGAGATCATCATACTCTTTAGTAAGTAACAACCTCCTTATTACTAACTATATGTTAAAACTTAAGTTATAATAAATGGAATGACACAGGCATGTCATACACCGAAAAATTATATCCACGCATTTAACATTGACATATTAAACTAAGACATAAGGGAACATCCCAATGGTTAGGTAATATCCCAAGGATTCAACATTTTCATGTTGACTTAAGGTTTAAAGATAGTCATGTTCATGGAGCTAAGATTTATAGAAATCAGAATATCTTAAGTCTAATATACAAAGATATTAATCAAAGGTTGGACATAATCATGTGTATCAAAACTAAAGATTACGAGATGTTGGAGCATTCCAAGATTATAATACAAATGTATGAAAAAAAAAGATTTAACATAAGCATGTTTGTAGATGCACAAGTATTCAAAATCATGGACACCCAACATAAGTATATCCCTCAAGTCTAAGATTTAGAAGATTCTGGAAGAATTTCAAAGCACTACACAAGAACCTTGAAGGAATTCGAACAAGCTCCCAAGATATTATATGAATCCATAACTACACTTAAGGTACATAATCTTTCATTTTGAACTTTTCTTAAAATCCTTAGGAGATTTACTTTAAAATAATTTTCAAAGGAATTCTTTTCTTCAATTTCTTGGATCTATTCTTAAACTTTTTTAATTAATATTTTCTTTCAAGTATGATATTATATTATAAAAATAATTTCTGAAAAGAATTTTAAGTCTTAAAATTATTTAATCTATAAAACCTTTTGAAAAATCTTTAAACACCATCGAAAGGTTTATAAAAGACATTCCTTGAAAGTCTATTTTTTGCTTGACTGTTTAGCATTTCATACCTGACATTTTTATCAAAATATTTCAAGAACTTAACAACTAAGATCTGTAAATATTATTTCCAAGAAAGTTTTCTCCAAATATACAATAAATAATATCAACAATTATCTTTAAAAAATATTTTATTTTTTAACCATTATAAGATATTCTGAAAGATTATTTTCTTATTTTGATATTTGAATAAAAAGATAAAAACAAGGAAAATATTTAATCGCTTATACTTTTGTTTTACCAAATTCTTTTATGAAATAATATTTTGTTAAACTTTAAGTTTACGTAAATAACGGTCCCAAAGTTCACAAGCAAATATTGTGTTTAAAGAAAAGCGAGGTAGCATCAATTATGTATCAAAACAACGATTAAGTACCATACAGATCATGACCATCTAAAATGTCACCGTTACTCCTAGTATCTAAATCTTCAATCTGAGCACACATCAAAAATAAATTAGGTAGTGGAATTTTCTGGTGAGAATAATAAGAAGATAACATTTTATCTTACACGAATCAAACCTAAAAAAGTTCAATGAAAACATCATAAAATATATTAGGTGTTTTCAAAAAGGGTCAAGATACTATAGAGTATCTTGAGGTTGTAATTAAGAAAACAAAGTATCACAATTGAATAAACATTTAGAAAAACATGTATAAGTACTGAAATAGATCAAATAACAATAAATGAGTAAAAATGAGTGCAAGAACACAAAGATATACAAGGAAAGCCCTGATCAATTAAGATCTTTGGTACAAAACCTTAGGAGGTGACAAAAGTGACACTATCTTTAGAACTTTTATTATAAGTAGGTAGAAATGTTACGAGTGCAAGTAGATAGTGAGTAGTATGAATGAGAGTGACCAAGTGTATGTGTCTAATTAGTAGTGGACATGTGTGAAATGATCTCAGCTCCTTTAATTATACATTTGATATCTAACTAACTTCCCTAAAAATTTGGGATCTTCCCCTATTCTTGTGTAAGGGTCGAATTGTTGTAATTAGTCGAAGTATGTTTTGTACTCTTCGAATATTTTGTAATGTATTTTACTAGGGCACTTTTATTCGAAGCTTTAGTGTCTATGCCTTAGTATATTTTTTGTACGCTTTCAGTTCCCTATAAATAGGGTTATTTACTAGAGTTAGAAAAGAACTTTTACAGACTTGTCTCTTGTACTCTGTAAAGAATTCGAAAGCGTAATAGAGCATAACAGATCATATTTACATTCCGTGTTCAAATCTCGCACTCTTACTTGAATTCATACTCTGATTAATTCATTACTCGATTTTTTGATTCATCAATTGGTATCAGAGCAGGAATCATATCTCTGATCTGATTTTCACGCTGTTCAAAAAGTTTTTGAATCAACTCTTTGATTCAAAAGTTTCCGCACTTTTTTGAAAGTGAAAAATTGTCAAGATCTTAGTCTGTGATTCGATTCTGCATTTGAATTGTTGAATCGAGTGTTATTCTCATCAATTCGATTTGATTCATCTAGTTTGTTTTCAAATTCTCAAATCTTTTCAAACTTCTCAAAATCTTCTTCCGTACAACAATGGCGAGTTTCAATCTCAATTCGATGACCTCGTTTTCTCATCTGCTAGGTTCATCAACCAAAATTCCAATGCTAATCCCTGAATACTATGATCAGTGGGCTGATCGGATGCAGGATTATTTGAATGGTCTTGATGAAGAATTATGGACATGTATCACTGGAAGTATCAATGTTCCAGTGAATGTTCAACCAATCGGATCTTCTTCCACAAATTCTGGTGTTGATAATCAAGGTGATCGTCTGAAGAAATTGGAGAAAAGGCGTATGAGGGAATTACGAGGTGCTTTACCTCCAGTTGTGTACAATTACGTTAGGAGTTGTACAACTGCAAAGGAAATCTGGAACAATCTGAAAGATAAATTTTAAGGAAGTGAGAAGACAAAAATCAATTCAGTTAAACAGTGTTTGGTTGAGCTGAAACACTTCAAACAAAAAGAAGGAGAAACAATTGAAGTTTACTATGATCGTCTGAATGAGCTAATCTATCGATGCAATCGCTATGGAATTACCAGGACTTCAATGGAATTCAATCTCATCTTTGTAACGGGGCTTCAAAAAGAATGGAGAAGTGTGAGTATGATGGTGAAGAATCAGCAAAGTTTTGATACATCAACTCTCAATGATTTGTACAATCAGTTGAAAACACACGAAGTTGAAGTAAATGAAATTGCTGAGGAATCGAAGTTAAATTTGGGAGGTCCATTAGCTCTTGTGTCAAAGATTTCGGAGAAAGAAGCTGAGAATGGTGATTCTGAGGAAGAAGAAGGATTCATCATGAATTCGGATGATGAAGCAATAGCATTTTACTCGAATAATCGTGTCAAGAAATTTTTCAAAAAGCCGTTCAATTCGAAGACTAAGCTTGCTGAGGTGAAAGGAAATTCTGTGAGTAAAAATGTTGTTGAGAAGAAAAAGAAAGTTGAGAAGCAAGATTCGAAGATAGCAGAAGGAAAGGGTGAGAAGAAGTTGAAAGGTGATGCTGGAATAGATTGTCATTATTGCAACGGTGCGAATCAACTTGCAAATGACTGTATGCTTCGAAAGAAAGATGAGAGGAAGAATAAAGTCAAGGATGAGGCATACTATGCAGAGAAGCTTGAGGTGGTTCATGCTAAAGCCAAGAATTTATCATTGGTTGCAAAGGGTGAGCATGAGGATGAAGAAGGAACATATCAAATCTGGTCATCTGGATCAGATGATGAAGAAATGCGAAATCCGACACATGGGGCATTGTATGTGAAAATGGAGGAAAACTCAGAGGATGAGGAATTCGAAGTGAGGGGACGATGCTTCGTATCCAAAGCTGCTAACAAATCTCCAATGACTACAAAGGTACGTAAAATTCTCGAATCTTTTAATATTCCTACTCATTCTTATGATTCTGAACTAATATCTTTTGATGAGACGGTTACTTATTTTGATTCAATTGTTGTGTCTGCTAGTAATGAGGCCAACAAATTGTCCATGGAGTTGTTAGAGACCAAAAAGAGATTAGACTCGAAAATAAGCAAAATTGAATGTATGGAATTACAAATAACAAACATTATGTGTGATAGAGATTCTTTAACGAGTGAAGTTAAACTTTTACTAGCACAAAGAAACATTTATTGTAATTCTGTGAAAAGACTATATGGCAAATTAACTGATTTACATCATTCAAGTCACATAAGTAAAGAGCAACATAGAAAATTACTACCTTTTCTAGCATTCGAAAGAGCTAAGGTAGATAATATTTCGTATGATTGTGAGCAGATAATAGCTGATTTTGACAAAGTTCATGATGATAGATATAAATATGGAATTGTCAAAATTGATGAATGTCTTGATACGAAAGAATTAGTTAACATAGTGAATGATACTTTGACTAAATCTGAACAAATTCAAATTTTGAAAAAGACTGAGAATTCAACATCTGATTCTCAATCTAATTTTGCTGATATTGAAGATAATTCTGACAATATTAGTGAAATTAGCGAACTAGAAGATGTTGATTGTTCTCAGTTGTCTGTTGTTAATGTTGCTTTAACATCTAAAGGGAAAGAAAAAGTTAAGGATTTGATGGTTGAAAATGAAACTGATATACCCTCAACTTCGAAAGTTTGTGATATGAACTTCGTGGATCTCAAAGACAGCCAAACTGATGATAGTGATGGTGACGATGAAGAGAAAATTTCGAAGGAAAAGAAATTTACAAAAGAAGAAGAAACTCCTCGAATGGTGGTTGATCAAGTGTATGGTGATACACAAAAGTTCGAAAAAGTTATGAATGAAAAAGGAGAACACTATCTTGAAACGAATACAGTGGTTTATCCAAATTTCAAATGTACAGATGATGTCATTTTTCCAAATCAAGTTTTCGTAACTACTGGAAATGTTGAGAATATAAAACCAGAATTAAAGAAGTTAGTTGAGGAGGATAATTCAAAAACAACTGAAGAAGGTTTTTTCTCAAATCAAAGCACAGTTGAAAACAACTTAACTTAGAATTCGTATGAATTCCAACGTCAAAAACCAAAAAGACAATGGGTTGAAAAATCAAAAATAGAAAAAGTGTTTTCAAATCAAGTTGAAAAGGAAAATGAAAAGGTTGTCAAACTCAATTCTAAGGAATTTAAAGATCAAATTAAAAAAATTTCGAAGGAACACAACATTTCCAAAAGACAAGCAAGAAAGAAAATATTTTGGCAAAATGTTGAGTCTCAAAAGATGTCTGAATCACAATCAACCAAAAGTGTTTTCAAAGCTAAAAATTCCTCTTTTTCAACAAAACCTCAACAATCATCTCATACAAATCATTCAAGCTCTGAAGTGAATAAACACACAAGGTTTTCGAAAGTTACAGCAACTAATAAATCAAGAGCATTTTCAAATAAATCTAAATCAAATCAACAATTCTTTCAACGCCAACATTTTAAATCAACTGTTGATTCATCATACGCTCAATCATTTTTATCAAATCCAAAAGTTGATTTTGTTCCTCAAAAGCCAAATGTTCCAAATCATGTTTATATTTTAGATAAAGCAGTTTATGGTTTGAAACAAGCACCACGAGCATGGTATGCAACTCTTACTTCATTCTTGAAACAATCTAAATTTAAACAAGGATCAGTTGATCCTACATTATTTCGAAAGAAAGTGGGGAATCATCTAATGCTTGTTCAAATTTATGTTGATGATATTATTTTTGGCTCAACTGACCCTGCTTTGTCTAGAGAATTCGAAGATTTGATGAAGAGTAAGTTCGAAATGAGCATGATGGGAAAAATCAATAATTTTCTTGGTTTGAATATTCGTCAAAACAGAGAAGGAATTTTTATCAATCAAGAAAAATATACGAAGAATCTGCTGGAAAAGTTTGGATTGACGAATAGCACGAAGTTACGAGTTCCAATGGCAACTGGCATAAAATTAACACCTTCGTTAGATAAACCTGCAGTTGACCTAACTCTTTACAGAAGCATGATTGGTTCATTACTTTATCTTACTGCAAGTATACCTGATATCATGTTTTCTGTGTGTAATTGTGCAAGGTATCAGTCAAATCCACGAGAACCACATCTCACTGCTGTGAAGAATATATTTCGTTATATTAAAGGAACAATTTCTTTAGGATTGTGGTATCCTTCGAACATCGGGTTCTTTGTACAAGCATATTCGGATGCAGACTTGGGTGGTTGTAATCTTGATCGAAAAAGCACAAGTGGTGGATGTCAATTTCTCGAGGGCAAATTGGTGAGCTGGCAGTCGAAAAAGCAAACATGCGTATCAATCTCAACAGCTGAAGCAGAATATGTGGCTGCTGCTGCTTGCACTTCACAAATAATATGGATCCAAAGTCAATTGCGTGATTATGCAATAAATATGAAAAAGATTCCATTATATTGTGATTCTCAAAGTGCTATAAGAATTTGTCATAATCCTGTGCAGCATTCTAAGACTAAACATATAACTCTTCGTTATCATTTTATCAAGGATCACGTGGAGGATGGAAATATTGATGTACATTTCGTGAAAACAACTGATCAGTTAGCTGATATTTTCACGAAACCTTTTGATGAAAAATCCCTTGTAAGAATTATAGAGGGACTTGAAATGATCGATGGAAATTCTGTTCCATGCGAAAAAGAAGAATGATCCACGATAAGGAATGAATCAGAGGCGCTTAATAAAAGACAAGGCAAAGTCATTCAGCATTCAGCTGTTACTGTTCATAGTCCACGCTTCGACCCCTTAGAATTCGCACATTTGTTACTTATTTGAAGGGTTGATTCAGCTGTTACTGTTCATAGTCAACGCTTCGACCTCTTCGAATTCGCACATTTGTTACTTATTTTAAGGGTTGATTCAGCTGTTATTGTTCATAGTCAACGCTTCGACCTCTTCGAATTCGTACATTTGTTACTTAAAAGAGGATGATAAAATTTCGCATCTTTACAACAAGTATTGTTTCTTTTCGAAAATTCAAAAATCCAAAAAGATTTGAGTTTGTTTTGTCTCAATTTTCGAAAATTCAAAATTTCAAAAAGATTTTAGTTTGTTTTGTCTTTATTTTCGAAAAATCAAAACTCCAAAAAGATTTTATTTAGTTTTGTAATTCAATTTTCGAAAATTCAAAAATCCAAAAAGATTTTAGTTTGTTTTGTCTTTATTTTCGAAAAATCAAAACAACAAAAATATTTTGATTCTTATTTCTTTTTAGTATGTTGTTGTAGATTATCATGCAGATTCAGAGGGAATTACGATTGCAGTACTAGGGTAAGGTACATTTTTCGTATGAATTGATAAATTTTTCATCATTCGAACTAGTTAGGTTGTCCCTAGAAGCATGCTGCTGCATGTTGACCAAAGCCTCCATGACTCAATGTGTGTGTACGAAAGCCTTAATGAAATTATTCATACGAAGATTTCTTCCCAATCAGGCTTATATTCACATTAGTCTCTGAGCTACCTTACTCTTCTCAAAATGAGTTAAGAGTTTACTGTTTGGTCCAAACATAACAGAGGTACTTTTCGTGTCTTAAATCAATCTTTTTCATCCATAAAGTTCTTACACGATCACACACGAAGACATATGTCCGAGAGGTCTCTGATCAAACCCATCGAGACTTAGATATATCAAAACTCTGTGTTTATGATCTGACATCATGAGACCGTGATGAAAGTGAAACCCAATTTTCATTATCTTTTTTAAGGAATTGACGGGGAACTAAGTTCCAGATTTTCACGAAACTTTTGTTTCTGTACCAAAATTCGAAACTTCAAATCATATTCATTTCGAATGCGTGGTCTTGATCAAACATTCGAAGCCAACGATGTTTGTTACCCAACAAGATCCAGAACACAATTTTTTTTTGAATATGATTTCCGTGTGAGTTTCATTCGAATGTCCTAGTTATTTCAAAATTTTTCAACGCCAACTTGTCACTGACTACACTGGTCAAACAAGTAATTTTTGTTACAATTTCTCACCTTATGTTTAGGTTGACATGTAACGAAATTTTTTGAACTACCCACGAAGCATTATAAAAGAAGCCCTTCAATACTTATCAACAAGTATTCGATTGTAATTCACGGGAACCCAAACAAGCTATTGATCATTTCTCTTAATGATTAATGAAGTAATCTTTGCCCGGGATTGAATTTGCTTTTGTGTCAATAATTTGACATCACACTATCCCATATTTTTCTTATATTTGTTTCACGTCTCTATTCTTTGGAACACAGCACTCACGAAATCCTTGAGGTTCTGAGTAATACCAACTCAGGCTGATGATTTCGAACTTCTGGCGTATGACTTCGCTTTTCATCCCAAAAGTGAAAGAGCCTTGCTTCCATTCGAAGGGTTCTGACGGTTACAATACTCTTGGTGATCACAAGACAGGCTGTTTTTAAATGACGTATGGTATTCTGTCTGGTTTTCAAGGTGATGTGACAACTACTTTTTGACGCATGGCTACTTTTCATCAGTAATGGTCCAACTTTCAAGGTGCCACGTCGGATTTCATTAAATACACATCCCGCTTCAAATTCAAACTTCAGGGTTACATATAAAAGGGGATTCAAGGGTTCATTGTCCGTTTACGCGATCAAAAAGCAAATTTCCCAAAATTCTCTGTTCATCATCTTCTTCAAACCCTAACAATGGCGACTTATGCTCATGTTGATTCTCATACAACTGAAGATGCCTCTTCATTACCAATAATGAAGATTCAAGCAACAAACTACTACTTGGAGGGTGAAGTTTCTCAGTATCCGGAAGAATTAAAGATGCTCATAGTTGCTTTGAAGAACTCGGTTTTGGCTAAAGCGATGTTCAACTCTTTCTCTGTTCCATTGTCCTGGCTTTCTCAAGCAGGATCGACTGCAACATACAACAAAGCATCTGATACGATTACATTTCATCTGGTGAACAATAAAAAGGTCAGGCTAACCAAGAAACTATTTTGTCAAATTCTTGATATTCCGAATTCGCCTCCATATGTTTCATTTACTTTTCCACAAATCGTTCACATGTTCAATGAGATGGGATATCAGCCATCATTGTCCAAGATTAGTGATTTTAAGAAATCTGAACTTCCAAGAATCTGGAATTTCTTATTTGGAATTTTTCTATGATGTTTGACTGGGCGATCCGCTGGTCTTGATAAAGGTGTTGGATTAGTGTCTAAGTCCATAACTATAATTGGTATGTACTTGACCCGACTCGGCATGGTCCATTTGGGTTGCATGGTGTCGGAACATTTGGATAGACCGTTTATGAGGAAAAGACATTTTGTGACATATTAATATATTATAAGTTCTAATATATTAATATGAAATCATGTTATTTAATTAGTATTGATCAAGAATTAATTTGGACTTAATTTAGTGATCAAAAAGAGACTAATTAAATATATGGGGATTGATTGTGTAAATCATTCATTCTTATATATGTGGGCTTATGATCCAAGATTCCTTTATGTTGGGTTTAACCCATGTGGTGATCCATGGATACTCCATGGAGGTTAAAACCCATGGAGCATAAGGAATGGGTAAATTCATGAGTTACATGGTGTAACCCTAATAGCCACACTATATAAGAACCCCTTTAGTTCAAGAAATTGGCACTAGTGATACATATTTTGAGGGCTAGCCGATTTGAACATGTATGTCTTCTTCTCATGGTTATTCCAAGAGTTCATGATGTTGTGTGAACCATTTGAGGTGTCACACTTGGGGCACTAGGCTCTCAAGCTTCATGGAGTTAAGCAACAACAACAAGGTATGTATTCTACCTATTTTAGTATCCTAGTATCAATGTTTTGGTATGCTAGTTAGGATAATACCTTGGATAATCATATTTGCATGTATAATAGAGAAAACATAGATCCAAGGTATTTAGGGTTGCATGTACACTTAGGAGTGTTAGAATGCTCAAAACCCATCAGTGGTATCAGAGCCTAGGCTTGTTTTCAATTATACTTGATGCAAATTGCTGAAAAATGCTGAAAAAGTCAAATTTCGGGCATTCTGGGCACTGGACTCGCTGAGTCCAGTGATGAACTCGCCGAGTCCATGAAGAAAATCATCCTACTCGGCGAGTAGTTTGATACACTCGACGAGTAGGAGCCCCTGACATCATATCTTCGAGTTTTTTGGCTAGAAATGGACTAGGAACATTACCATAAGCTGTTTTTGAACCTATAATCCTGTTTTTGATGTGGTAATGTTCATACTAATCCAATTTCAAAGATAATTGTCAATAGATTCATGTTTTGTATTAGTTTAGTGATTAGGCTAATTACATGAAAAAGTTTGATTAAAGTATCTTGTTCTTATGAGTTGCTTAGATTAATAGAAAAGTTGATTGATTATGTGTTTTCAATCCATTTTAATCTAACAGTTGATTCTAAAATGTGTTTTTGTAACTTGTCCTCAAGTTATATGAAGAGTCACATTTAAGTTTCATAAAACTCATAAAAGTTGGTAATGGTTACAAAAATGAAGAGTCTTATCCTCAAGTTATGGAGGTTCAAGAGTCATTTCATTAAGTAATAAAATGTGTAACCTTAATTAATTCCATAAATTACAAAATAAAGAAAAGTTACATTCTTTTATTAGTTTAAAGTCTTCCATAACTTGTCCTCAAGTTATGGAACTTGAAGAGTTTTTTTTTAATTAAAACTACTTTAAACACATAAGTTATGGAATTAATTAGTTTTGAATAGTTTCAAAACTTGCCCTCAAGTTTTGGAATTTGAAAAGTTTTCTCTTATGAATACTTTAATTCCAAGTTAGCCCTTAGAATTTTAAAAGTTAAAATTCAAACCCTTATACTATTATTATAATTTTAATTATATAGATATGTATAAGATAAAGTCAATCTTACCGTTAGTAGGCCTCATTCACGAAGCCGGTCTATAAGGGGGGTATAAGGTTACTGCCTATAAAATGGCAGTTTAATGGGTGTCCACTCTCACCCACCGCTTCCTTGACTGGTGGAGGGTCGTTAGCCGAACGGGTAGGAAAGGACTATAATTCTCCCTTCATTAAAAGTATTAATGATAAATACTAAGTAACTAAACACTTATACATTCCCAATCTTAGTTACTTAGGAAAATGTGAAAAGGTGCTAACCCATGAAATTACACTTTGTACCTTACCAAGTCATTAGTGGAGCGTGTGTGGTTAACCGGCACACTAATAAGGACTAGTAAGAGTGGCAAAGGGTAGCTTGACTCTATTATAGATCGGTGGAGCGTGTGTGGTTAACCGGCACATCGATTAGGTGATAAAGTTAAGGGTACCAAGTTAATTTGCATGGTTATTCACACCTTGTTTGTGATCCTCGGCATCCCAGTCACAAACTTGAGAGGGCACAATCGAGATTCAAACATGCCATTGAAAGTTCAATGTATCTCAAAAGATCTAGGAGTTTCAAATCCAATTAAAACTTAATTATATTTCGTTTTTCATGGTGGAAATTGGTAAATCGTCATTTACCTACCTTCAACTATTTTATAACTTGGATTACGGCATCCCTCTTCCAGTTATAAATAGGTTGTTGGGTCCTAGCCTTAATATTTCATATTGGGTGTTATATTAAGGACTTTAAATCAACTCTCTTGAATATCTCCCAAAAGATGATCTTCCCAAATCTCTTGAAACAAGCTTTCCTAAATGAAGATGATGTCCCATGGAAATCATACTTCTTTCACCTCCTCCAATTATTCTCCCTAACCCACAAGTTCCTGAAAAGTTTAAGGTCACTCAAGCAAAGGTCTATATGTGATCACATCTTGGAGATGTAGTCAGATATTGACAAGCCGGGAGAGTTGGGTGTCAAAGTCTTGAGAAAGTTGGTGACTCAACTATTTTCTAAGTCACATAGTGAGTTCCTTTGGGACTCCTATGAAACAGACTATGACAAGACCCTTAATGATCTTATCTATTTGCTAAGATCAACTTCCTAAAACTTTATGGACATTGACAATGATGACATTGGATATCCAGTAAAGCTCTCTCTTCCCATTGGAAAGGGATCGGCCATAGTCAACTCGGTTGACCAAATGGTAAAGAGAACGGCTAAGTCTGAGATAGTCCCATTATCAAGGGTCTATTGCCAAAGAAAGGGGCATTGGTTGCGAAGCTGCCAAATTTACCTAAGGATATTAAAGTCAATAAGTTTGACTCTACTTCGGGTAAAGTCCACTATCTAACTCTGCTAAGTTTCTATTCTGAGATTCTTGATACATGATGTGACTGGGTCACATGTTGATGTTTTAAGAATCAAAGAAAAAGTGAAGAAACTTAAAGAAAGAATATGCTGAATCTGATGGCATAGATGGATTTCTATCGCATAGTTTGAAGATCGGATTCTTGAGCTACTTCTTAAGAGTTATGATATATTGCTTAGGAATAAATAACAACAAAGTTTTCATGTGCTTTTGCATTGTAAGGATAGTTTTTCCGCAAAGTTTTAAAATAAAAGAATTTTTTTTTTGATTTTATTTATTTTAAAATATCCTTACAATGGCATTTGTGAAAACTTTTGTTGCTTATAAGATTCCATTAAGAGCAAGAGTGGAAATATGAATTTGATTCTTTCATTTGTGGTAGTGTCTAAATTTACCAAATAAGGAAAGATTCTCATCACCTAAGTTTCAGTTGGATAGAAACTTGGAATCATGCAAGTTGTATAGCATGATGAATAAGAACTTTCAAACATTGGAAAAATTAAGACTAACTACTTGTTCACATGGATGTGTGAGTCAAGTAAAGGATCGAGTACACATTCTTGTGCACTGATCAAGCCCACCACAAATAATCGTTAAGACTATTCATCATTATTTACTAAAATTCAGTAAATATGGTTATACTTACAAGCTTAAGTGTAATTCTGAGACATTGGAAAAGGTTTCAATGTATGGCAAAGCGAATAAGAAGAATCAACTTAGGCAGAAAGATAAAAGTTTCTCAAATCTGAAAAGATGGGAGAGTACTTTAGTATCATGTTATATAATCATCTTAATGATTAAGAGACCTTATCACAATTCATCCTCTAAGTGCATTCTGGTAGCTAAGAAGAGGAGCTATGAATTGTTGAAGTGGTTAAATCAAGAAGATGATTTATACTTCGTTCCAAAAACAATTCTTAGAGTTATACTCTAAGATTGTAACTTGAGTGACATGTCTTAAAGAAGGTTTAAAACACTTGTCAAATGTAAGAGTAAAAGTTTTCTACTCTTGTACATTTGAAATTGGTAAGTTGTGATGTTTTGGATAAAACAAAGACCAACTAAGGCAAATTGTGTGAAGTGTTTGTCTTGATTAGAATCCACACTATCTCTTGAATATCTGACAAGAAAGTCTTATATGTCAAGAGGACAGTGGGAGTCTTAAAGGTCTTGAAAGTCTCAAGAACTAATCAAGAATAAAACCTGAAGTTCTTCACTAGCACACGACTTGAGGTTTATAACCTATTGTGTCGACATGTCTGTGCCTATTCAAGTTGGCTTTGCATAGGAGTTCTGAGAGTTCTTAATTGGTTGCACAGCTACTTGGAAGCAATGGCAGGCCCTTGAGCTGCCAAATAGCAAGAATTTAAGATTGCACAAGTTTAATCCATATAAGTGTGGATTTGTCAGTAACCTTGTCTTGTGATTATGGTTTTGACAAAATTCATATGGATAGGAACTCATACACCATAAAATCTAAGTGTCATAAGGTTTCTCTCCGATTCATGAAAATGATGGTGAGGAAACACTTTCACTAAGTAGATTTTAGCTAGATAGCAATTGTGATATTTGCATTCTCAAAGTCGTTAGTGGAGCGTGTATGGTTAACCAGTACACTAACATGGACTTGTGAGAAGTGGTAAAGGTCTAAACAATCGAGACTATGATTACGACATCCCTTTTCATAGTTCTTAAAATTGTTTAGACACACCTATATGATATTGATAAAGTTTTATCAAAGCAATCTAGTATCAGAAATCTGAACTTTGGTAAGAAAGTCAATAAAGTATTGATTTCTAGAAGTCCAGCTGATTTCTGATTACATGTCAAAGCTAGTGGGAGCATGAGTGTTATGCTAATAATCATCATGATAGTGGGAGCATGATAATTATGATAAAGATTGCAAGTTAGCAATGTTAATTATAGAAAACAAAAGTTTCAATTCGTGAGGCTGCAGGGGTTGAAAAAGTTGTTTTGCTATAATTAAGGGAGAGGAAATTATACTTCATTTCAATTCTAAAAGCTTAGATTGAGGTTTTAAGTCGTATTTAGTCAAGGATATATATATGAATTTCATGTTGGAATGACTCAACATAAGGAAATTCTATAAATGGGTCCATTATTTGCGTTCTAAAATTCGATTATGATTACGGCATCCCTTTTCATAATCTGAATTATGAGAACTTGGCAAATAGAAATGGAAATGTTATAGCAAAAGACTGGTTTAGTCTTTATGTGAGACATCATGACTATTGTCTCATATGCTTCGGATATAGGATCGATTACATGTGCTATATTTATCCTTTCTAAAATTTTCCAAATGCCTGGGGCATTAAGAAGGGAAAAGGTCTAGAACTGGATATGACTAAAAGGATTAAGCAATTGTCGAGGACAATCTAAGGTTTACCAAAGATTGGTTGCTCAAGGACAGTTGGAAGTATAGTGTTAATTCTGGAAGGACCATATTGACATAATCTGTAAGGAGGCAACTCTTGTTCAGAAGTGATAATCAAAATGGAATATGGAAATGTTTCAAAGTTGGAAATTATTCAATCTGTGTAAGATTAGGAAACTTAATGCAAGAAGGATGTTTCCAAGGAGTTGATCTCCTTGGCATGCTCTGTAATGGTTGTTGTCAAGTCTTTCTGACTCTGTGCATAATCATTACAGGAGGATCAATGCATATAAGTTTAGAATCTAACAGATTTCAGTAAATGGCATGAATTTGGAATTCTTGCATTTGCAGTAAGGATTTGGGACTGTGAAAGAGGATCATTGGAGTTATGTTCAATTGATCTAATTCACAAAGTGAAGATCATAGACAAACATAGTATGCATACTTGGTGTATGGCATGACTAGTGTTTAGAAAACATAGTGTACATGCTTGGAGCATGGGACAACTATTGTTTTAAATTCAAGAATAAAGTTGATAGCTGAAACAGTATACAATGAATAATGTGTAATCATATGGTGATAAATAAAAGGTGTTTTATTTATGTTCATAGGTTTTGATACCATATTAGATTCTATTATTATTGTGTTTCATTTTGCATGTTTTGACTTGCAGAATAACTAGGTCGTTCTTCCTGATTGACTAAGTTATTCAAACTATCCACAGTCAGTCATATGTTGGAAGTAGATATGAATCAAGACTGTCATTGGTTGGCTTGTAGAGGTCTAAGATGTTGGACAAGGGGCTACAACACTCATGAGTGCTCATAAGTTCTGAGTATTGGATTCAACCCGCGATCATTGGAATCACTTCATGGATTTTATCACGAGTGATCATGAGACGATAATATCTTATATTCTTCAAACCTAGAGATATGAGTTGTTACTATGAGTTGGTTGTACATTGATTGCATGAAAATGCATTCGGTGACTCGGTGTTATAAAACGTGCCTTTGTGTATGATTCAACAAGTAGTAGAACAAGCCATATGAGTCGAAGTTTATCCATTCCTTTTACCTTCGGGATAAAAGCGATATCTGTGGGCCCCTCGATGATTTGATGATGACAAATGGAAGTGCTCGGCCGAGCCAGGACTGATTTGATTTGTTCAATTAGTCAGTCGTCATAAATCGGAAATCGGGAAACAACAAATGGACAGAGAGAATGATTATAATCCATGTCTCAGTCCATATGATATCTAGAATGGAGGAATATATGATCCCTTATCTAATGGACAAGTCATTGACAAAGGTCAGACTTCATCTACAAGGTCAGAGTTCGACAGCGGCTTTTGAGAGCTACGATTGCCAGTTGGTTCATGAAGTCATACGCAATAATAGTTTTAGACTTATCCAAGTGGGGGACTGTTGGATTAGTGTCTAAGTCCATAACTATAGTTGGTATGTACTTGACCCGACTCGGCATGGTCCATTTGGGTTGTATGGCATCAGAACATTTTGATAGACCATTTATGAGGAAAAGACATTTTGTGACATATTAATATATTATAAGTTCTAATATATTAATATGAAATCATGTTATTTAACTAGTATTGATCAAGAATTAATTTGTACTTAATTTAGTGATCAAAAAGAGACTAATTAAATATATGGGGATTGATTGTGTAAATCATTCATTCTTATATATGTGGGCTTATGATCCAAGATTCCTTTATGTTGGGTTTAACCCATGTGGTGATCCATGGATACTCCATGGAGGTTAAAACCCATGGAGCATAAGGAATGGGTAAAGTCATGAGTTACATGGTGTAACCCTAATAGCCACACTATATAAGAACCCCTTTAGTTCAAGAAATTGGCACTAGTGATACATATTTTGAGGGCTAGCCGATTTGAACATGTATGTCTTCTTCTCATGGTTATTCCAAGAGTTCATGATGTTGTGTGAACCATTTGAGGTGTCACACTTGGGGCACTAGGCTCTCAAGCTTCATGGAGTCAAGCAACAACAACAAGGTATGTATTCTACCTATTTTAGTATCCTAGTATCAATGTTTTGGTATGCTAGTTAGGATAATACCTTGGATAATCATATTTGCATGTATAATAGAGAAAACATAGATCCAAGGTATTTAGGGTTGCATGTACACTTAGGAGTGTTAGAATGCTCAAAACCCATCAAAAGGAAGGATGGAAGTTTATGCCATGGTTGCTGGCATATATTATGATATTCAAGTGGACTATTCTACTCAATTATGGAAGGAATTTCAAAAGGGTATAGAACATACGAATGCCATTCATGGCATTTCGTGTGCAAGATACTGGAGCTTGATCTTGCAACATTTCTACAATAAGGAAGGTATTTTAGTACCCAATGATGAAGAAAGAGCAGTTTTTCAACCATACCATTATCCGAAGGATGTCACCGACAGTGCTGAAATTTTTCCATCAGTGGCTCATATTCCAGATGCTATGCCTAAAAGAGTTGATCCGCCAAACTCTGTCTTGGTGGCATATTTACAGACTATCGATACTACAATTGAAACTGGCATACTATTGGATAGAGTAGATACGGAATCCAAGAAGACGAAGAAGAATGAAACTGAGTCAAAATCTTCAAAATCTCCCAAGAAGAAGCCTGAAACTGTTGAAGTATCTGTTGCTCAGACTCAAGTGGTTGAGTCCATTCTTGAGGAAACACAAGAAAATGTTATCATTCCTTCGAAGACTGGAATGTTTCGAAGAATTAAAATGAAGTATTCCCATAAACGCAAGTCTCCCACACAACAAATGATTTGAAAGCCTCAAATCACTCATCAAGGCGTTTTAATTAGGGAAGTGCCCGCACCTGTTTCTCCTGTGTCAAAGAAACGAAGGGCTGAAGATATGGCAAAACGATTGTCGAAGAAGAAGAAGAAGAAGACTCGCAAACTTGTGATTTCTACTGAGTCAACCGAAGATGAAGGTGCAAGAATTCCAGAAACTCCAGAGTTTACTCTTATCACAGAAAGTTCTACTCCTGAGAAGACAATCGTCATACCACCCGAAGTTTCGATTGCCAAATCAGTTCCTGAGGAGGTTCGAACTTCAGGCATCCCCGCACACGTATCTGATACGGATGCAAATGTCAATATGGGTGAAGGAGGTTCGAAAAATGAAGCTACAGGTCCATCTACTTCTGTTCCTTTTGCAAGTATTGTTTCCTTACCATTATCTTCTACTCCTCTTACTTCAACAACAGATTCCCCAACATTCGCACACATTCTTGATCAACCCTTTACTTCTATTTTTTCTTCTCAATCTACTAAGCCACCCAAACCAAATTCACCTGTTGAAGAAACTGTTTGTATGGAGACAGAGACTGATAATGAGGGGTTTGGCGGAATGTTTGAAGATTTGGAGTTTCATGAAGAAGAAGAGCAGTTTCCAGATCACATGCCGATGACAATGAAGCAGTTTAAGATTTTAAATCAAAAGTTGAATTATGTCATTCAATCTCAAGCAGATCTCGGGGTTGGTTCGTCTGTTTCAAGTATTGAAGTTGATTCGTTGCTGAAGGTGTTTGAATCCAGAATCATAAGTAAAGTATCGGGGATGATTAAAGATTCTGAATCTCGAGTCTTGGAGAAGATTGATCATAATGATCAAAACAATGAACTTCGGATCAATTCTCAGAATTCGAAGTTTGCTGGTAATCTGAAAGAATTGAAGAATGTTGCAAAGGATCGACATGTTCTTTTTATTCAAGATGTGAAGAAAGTACGAGAGGATGTCAACTTGCAAATTCACGAACTTCGTGAAGATATGAAAAGAGAAATAGCAACTGTTCAACATGACTATGCATCATTGCATCAAAAGGTTGATATCATTTGTGACACAGTCACTCGATTTGTTAAGTTGTATGAAAATTTGAGTCCTCAAATTACTCAACTTTCAACATACGAAAGTGCAAGCTTTGAAGAAGTGCTTAAATTGCTCAAGGAGTTAAAAGAGATTTCTGATAGGCCGGTTTCTTCTCCATTGATTACTCCTGAATTTTTATCTCAGAAGTTTATACAATTCGAAGCCATTCTCAACAAACAACTCGCTCCTCTCTTTCGCATCTCAAGCCTTCTTCCAACAACAAATGCCCCGCCTGTTTTCACAGGGGTGCAAGGGGGAGAAAGAAAAACTACTGAGTCGAAGGCTAGTGGTGAGGATGCGAAAGTTGTGGGAAAAGTTTTTTCTTCAAAAATCCCAACAACAAAACCAATAATTGTTTCTGCTGAAATGGTTACTTCAACAGTCGTAACAACAATACCAATTGCAAGACCAATTTCGAAAGGAATTGTGATTGGTAAATCTTCGAAGACCGGTGGGAGTGGTTCGAATCCAAAAGAAACAATTGATAATCCGGCCTTGAAAGATAAAAGGAAATCAATTCTTGTGGAAAAATCGAAAGAAGAAAAGAAGGCTGAAGCAGAAGCTGAAATTGAAAAACTGAGGATTATCCAAAGCATTATGACTCAACGAGCTAGTGATCCGAAGGGAATGGATAAAGGTGATCCAGCCAAACATTATAATTACGAAACAATCGAGGCCAAGGTTGCGTTCAATCACATGTATACATTCGAAAAGAAACCAAAGCAGAGCTATTTGGTCACAAACTCTGATGCAAGCCAGCTGGATTTTCCCATAAACGAAATGATGTTTATCATGCCTCAGTTCAAAGCAGAAGGGAATTTTAAAAATAAAGATGAAGGTACACACATGAAAATTCGTTTTCATGCTGTTCTTGGAAAAGCCCCTGAGGAAGTATGGTCATTGATTAAAATCAAGAAAGTGATCAGTATGAAGAAGGATGTGATTTTCGAAAACACAATCCAGAATGTTAAGTATGTGGTTGCCAGGGCAAATGGAAAGATTTGCGAATTTACGATTGCTGATTTTCCTTTGGTGAACTTGTATGATCTCATACAAGTTGCATTGCTCTTAAAAGACAAATCATTTTCATTCCTTCAAAACACTGAACCGGATGAATTCAAGCTTGGAGTAGCTCACATCAAGATTTTTATCGAAAATTATTATGAGTGTTTGGCACTAACAGATGTGGAGTTAGCTACTGCCAAGGGAATGGAAATAAAAGCACCTATGGCTCCTATGAAGACTCAGGTTGAATTGAAAAAGTATGCTGATGATGAAATTTGCCTGAAGCCTTTTGGAATTGTCTTCGCAGGAAAAGACAAAGCTGGAAAGCCTAAACGGTTCTTATTTCAAGCAAGTGAAGTCGAGAGATATTCTACATCTCAATATACGAACTTGATTGTTCGTATGAATCATTGCAAGAAGAATAATGAAGGTGATAAGAAAGAGTTGAAGAAGATTATCTCCTGGTACACGGAGATTCGAAGAGTGTTGCTGTATTCCATCACGCTTCTTACAAATTGAAGGCTTCGACTATGATTACAAAGGGGGAGATTGTAAGGGTCAAATTTTTGTAATTAGTCGAAGTATGTTTTGTACTCTTCGAATATTTTGTAATGTATTTTACTAGGGCACTTTTATTCGAAGCTTTAGTGTCTATGCCTTAGTATATTTTTTGTACGCTTTCAGTTCCCTATAAATAGGGTTATTTACTAGAGTTAGAAAAGAACTTTTACAGACTTGTCTCTTGTACTCTGTAAAGAATTCGAAAGCGTAATAGAGCATAACAGATCATATTTACATTCCGTGTTCAAATCTCGCACTCTTACTTGAATTCATACTCTGATTAATTCATTACTCGATTTTTTGATTCATCATCTTGCTTGACGAGGTATTTCGGGAGACTCAACATTTTTTCTTGTTGACTACGTTCTTAGTTGATTTAGTCTATGCCTTGTGAGATAAACCTTTATTAATGCACAAGAAATACGATCAAAATCGCAAGATGTGACATCCCCATTTTCACGGCCAGAAAAGACCGATTTTGTTTATGCTTTATAAAAATCAGAGTACCTCTTTTAATAAAAATGTTGCAGAATTTGTTACCAGTAAAATATGATAAATACGTTATCAAAGCATTTCCGAAGAAATGTATTTTTTTATTCATTTTCAAAACCTTAGGATGTCATCGTCAATACAGAAACATAAGCATAAACAGAACTTACATTCATTACACTAGTGATCTACATCTCTTTTAAATCTCTCAGTGTAATGTAACTTCATATAGACACCTGTGATTCAAATAAACTGAGTGGGTCAGGTTGGGAAACCTGGTGAGTACATAGGTTTTTCAACCCACAATAATATAATTATTATGTTTAAACAAATAAACAATCAACCCAATTACCCATCCCCATTATCTTCTTTATTCTACCCTAAGAATCAACTATTCCTCGTTCATTTATTCCTAAGGATTATCCTAAGTAATCGGCACGAAATCCATCGTTGCCAGAGTCTACTCAATTGGCACTACGTCGCATAGTCGCCAGGTTTTAGGCACTAAGTCTCAAAGTCGCCAGGGTTAATACCACAGGCACTAAGTCGCATACGTTATCTCTTCATCCTAGGTAATAATCGTAACTTCTTTGTTCCTTCGAATGAGTATCTAACTCTTGGACTCCTTGTCTGCAGGCGACGCTCGAACTCGCTCCCGTATCTGTCTCATGTTAGACCTTTAATCATGACCTTCATGTCACAACCTCGCTCTTTATCAGAGACTCCTTCTTCTTCTTAACAAACTTAAGATAAGTTTATTTGATTACTACAATGGACCGATGTGTCATATTCTAATGACCTATCATCGTATGTTGCAACGCTCAGACTCAGGTCTCTTAGAGTCAAATTCCGGAATGGAATATACTTTCCTTCATGTTCTGATCACATTTTAAAAGGTAGCATTTCTAGCTACAAGCAACTATCGCGATACCTCTTCTGATCGCTTTGATTATCTTTTATTTCAATCTTCCGGCTTAAGTCAGATGCTACATCAAACTTGGTTCTCTGAACCACGTAACATACTCATCGTAGTCGGACTCAACTTGATATGACCACTAGGGTCGGAATAACAATCATCTTCTTATTCATTACCGAAACGATGGTAACGACATAATTGAATAAAAGGGAATCAATTACTAGCTTCTTGGTAACCTTGTGACTTTCCCTGATCCAAGTGTGAGTCCTGTGCTTCTGGTAGTATATGCATCTACTACCTTTCACACCTACTCATATTCGTCCTAAGTATTGTCTCGCAGTCCCCAAGTCCTAAAATCACAAAACAATTTAACACATACGAGTGTGTTCAAATAATCATAAAAAAAATTTCCCTAGACTCTACTAGGACTTCTTCCATGCACATCTTCAATCATCAATTCTGCTTCAACTCGGTTGGTATTGGAAATTCCAGACCATGGGATAACTTTATGGATTATACCAAAAATTCTTTCTTTCTGCCAATCGAAAGTGTACTTCTCCCGTACTAGACGTATTATTTATTAGACGCATTCTAAAGGCAAGATACCTCTCCTACGATATCTTCTGATAGGTATCATTCACTATCGTAAGCCTTATTATTTCCTCTATTTTATCAGTCTATCATGGTTCGCATCACTTCCTGAACTTCTGCCATTGTGATAGGTTCGGGTGCAGGCGCAATGACCGATGCATGACCCATCACATTCTTCGACTCAGGTTGTCCTCTTCCTCGGATATTTCCTAGTCTGTCTTCACCATGACGTTTTGTACACCAAAGCAGACATTTGGTGTACCGAGGCGAGAATTTAAGATAGGAAAGTTTTATTTACGATAGACGTATAAATCTCCCTATTACTCCGAAAAGTTACATGCCAGTTCTAATATCGTAATTAAACGTTTAGAAATCTGAACACATAAAATTTCCATATCCGGTCGGCAATAGACCATAGATCCGAACAAATAATAGCATATAAGGCATCTTTATATATATAACATAAAACATTTAGCACATAAAACATTTTAGGCATCTTTCCTAAAATAAACTACTGCTCGTGTCTAAAATATAGCAGACACTCATCTCACAATCATCGCTTAGCATTCTAAGTTTAAGTCTAGAAATTTCCAACAAATTCCTAGTTCGCTTAAACTAATGCTCTGATACCAACTGTGACATCCCCATTTTCACAGCCAGAAAAGACCGATTTTGTTTATGCTTTATAAAAATCAGAGTACATCTTTTAATAAAAATGTTGCGGAATTTGTTCCCAGTAAAACATGATAAATACGTTATCAAAGCATTTCCGAAGAAATGTATTTTTTTATTCATTTTCAAAACCTTGGGATGTCATCGTTAATACAGAAACATAAGCATAAACAGAACTTACATTCATTTACACTAGTGATCTACATCTCTTTTAAATCTCTCAGTGTAATGTAACTTCATATAGACACCTGTGATTCAAATAAACTGAGTGAGTCAGGTTGGGAAACCTGGTGAGTACATAGGTTTTTCAACCCACAATAATATAGTTATTATGTTTAAACAAATAAACAATCAACCCAATTACCCATCCCCATTATCTTCTTTATTCTACCCTAAGAATCAACTGTTCCTCATTAATTTATTCCTAAGGATTATCCTAAGGAATCAGAACGAAATCCATCGTTGTCAGAGTCTACTTCATTGGCACTACGTCGCATAGTCGCCAGGTTTTAGGCACTAAGTCTCATAGTCGTCAGGGTTTATACCACATGCACTAAGTCGCATAGTCGCCAGGGTTTAGGCACTATGTCTCATAGTCGCCAGGGTTTGTTTATCGACAGTATCGTTTCCGAGAATCCACTCGCAATACATGTCAATAGGTTTTTAGAGTACACCTGGTGAATACACAGTTCAAAACACCCACAGGTTGCGAGCCTGCTAGTGTCCACTGGACTGTCTAGAATAGTCCGTGGTTGTCATCCATACTCTGCTGAATGACGGGGCCAACACATGGGTAAAAGGCTTCTCTCATGGTTTACCTCTCACCCTTATCTCATGGTCTATATCACTTCTCATCATTTTATTTTTGTCACACAGCAACTATTTCATCTACCCATGTTTTACCCAACACATTTTGTAGATATAAAATACATATACAGTTTAAATCTTTTAAAACATGTATAAAAATCTTTCACCCAGCACAGACGGCAAGTATACAGACAATATGCACACATAGCACATAATTTGTATTAAATACTTCATATCTATGTGTAAGATGAAAGGGACTATGCACTCACTTGATAAGGTGGTGACTCGGTACTCGGACAGCACATCGTTATCTCAAAACAATTTTCTCTTGACAAAACCTAGTATCAATACCACTAGGGTTTAGTCTAACATTAACCGCGACTAATTAATAGTCTAACTATTATTACTATTATATAAGCGTTAAGCAACACCCTTATATAACTCATAATAATAGCCCAAATAATTATTTTAAGATCCTAATAATGTTACTATAATTAATTAGAAGCTATATTAAAAATAGCGTAGGCGTAGCTCACTTACAACGGGTTTTCTCGAAAACCGGGCTTCACTGGAGCAGCGTTTCCGAGCCAAAAGGCTCTTCTTCTCGGAGCCGTCGGGCGCTCCGGGGCTTCCGCCTCGTGCTAGGGAGGTTCCCTAGGCTTTTCGGGGGGTTTGGGGGCTAGAGAGAAGTTCTAGAGAGAGAGGGAAGTTATGGGAGGTGTGAGGAAGAATGGAGGCTTCACCTCTTATTTATAGGGGGCTGGAGGGTCACTCACGTCGTGAGTTTGATGATGCTCACGTCGTGAGCCAACTTGGGCTCCAAGTCTGAGCCTGGTGCTGACACGTGGCATCGCACACAGGGTGGAAATCAGCCGATTTTCAAAAATTCATAACTTTCGCATACGAGCTCCGTTTTCGACGTTCTTTATATCCACGTGTAGGTAAAAATAAGATCTACAACTTTCATTTTGACTCTGTCGGCTAATCCTCGACCGATCTTAAATTTAACAGTAGGAGGAGATTAGACTGTTAAATGACTGCGAATAATTCGTAACTCCTTCATACGGACTCCGTTTTCGTCTGTCTTTTTATCGTTGAGTTCCTATTAATGAGATATTCAACTCTCATTTAGGTCGTGTAGGCCAAAACCCGCTCGAACTAAAATTCGAGTTTCGGGTCGTGCACTGCTGTGTCAAATCTTAGAAAATTCATAACTTCCTCATACGAAGTCAGATTTGGGCAATCTTTTTTTGTATGTTCTCGGTTTAACGTATACTACAAATTTTGTTTAGATCACTACGGCTAAAAAGTCCTCTATCATAATTTCACTATTTACGTCTCCCGGTGTTGTGCCGGTTTTGCCGTAAAACTTCGACGAGCCATAACTTCTTTGTTATAACTCGGATTTCGGCGTTCTTTATATGTACGGAACCCTTGAGACATATTCTACAACTTGGTTAAGATTATTTATTCTAAATAATATTTTTTCGAAAATTCATTTTCAACACTTATTGCCTCTAAATTGACTAGCCCGGATCTGCGGGCGTTTTAATTATCTCCCCCTTAGGATGCTTACGTCCCGGAATCATCAACGAAACAGGGCAGTATAATGACTCCATACGTTATCTCTTCATCCTAGGTAATAATCGTAACTTCTTTGTTCCTTCGAATGAGTATCTAACTCTTGGACTCCTTGACTGCAGGCGACGCTTGATCTCGCTCCCGTATCTGTCTCATGTTAGACCTTTAATCATGACCTTCATGTCACAACCTCGCTCTTTATCAGAGACTCCTTCTTCTTCTTAACAAACTTAAGATAAGTTTATTTGATTACTACAATGGACCGATGTGTCATATTCTAATGACCTATCATCGTATGTTGCAACGCTCAGACTCAGGTCTCTTAGAGTCAAATTCCGGAATGGAATATACTTTCCTTCATGTTCTGATCACATCTTAAAAGGTAGCATTTCTAGCTACAAGAAACTATCGCGATACCTCTTCTGATCGCTTTGATTATCTTTTATTTCAATCTTCCGGCTTAAGTCAGATGCTACATCGAACTTGGTTCTCTGAACCACGTAACATACTCATCGTAGTCGGACTCAACTTGATATGACCACTAGGGTCGGAATAACAATCATATTCTTATTCATTACCGAAACGATGGTAACGACATACTTGAATAAAAGGGAATCAATTACTAGCTTCTTGGTAACCTTGTGACTTTCCCTGATCCAAGTGTGAGTCCTGTGCTTTTGGTAGTATATGCATCTACTACCTTTCACACCTACTCATACTCGTCCCAAGTATTGTCTCGCAGTCACCAAGTCCTAAAATCACAAAACAATTTAACACATACGAGTGTGTTCAAATAATCATAAAAAAAATTCCCTAGACTCTACTAGGACTTCTTCCATGCACATCTTCAATCATCAATTCTGCTTCAACTCGTTTGGTATTGGAAATTCCAGACCATGGGATAACTTTATGGATTATACCAAAAATTCTTTCTTTCTGCCAATCAAAAGTGTACTTCTCCCGTACTAGACATATTATTTATTAGACGCATTCTAAAGGCAAGATACCTCTCCTACGATATCTTCTGATAGGTATCATTCACTATCGTAAGCCTTATTATTTCCTCTATTTTATCAGTCAATCATGGTTCGCACCACTTCCTGAACTTCTGCCATTGTGATAGGTTCGGGTGCAGGCGCAACGACCGATGCATGACCCATCACATTCTTCGGCTCAGGTTGTCCTCTTCCTCGGATATTTCCTAGTCTGTCTTCACCATGACGTTTTGTACACCAAAGCAGACATTTGGTGTACCGAGGCGAGAATTTAAGATAGGAAAGTTTATTTACGATAGACGTATAAATCTCCCTATTACTCCGAAAAGTTACATGCCAGTTCTAATATCGTAATTAAACGTTTAGAAATCTGAACACGTAAAATTTCCATATCCGGTCGGCAATAGACCATAGATCCGAACAAATAATAGCATATAAGGCATCTTTATAGATATAACATAAAACATTTAGCACATAAAACATTTTAGGCATCTTTCCTAAAATAAACTACTGCTCGTGTCTAAAATATAGCAGACACTCATCTCACAATCATCGCTTAGCATTCTAAGTTTAAGTCTAGAAATTTCCTACAAATTCCTAGTTCGCTTAAACTAATGCTCTGATACCAACTGTGACATCTCCATTTTCACAGCCAGAAAAGACCGATTTTGTTTATGCTTTATAAAAATCAGAGTACCTCTTTTAATAAAAATGTTGCGGAATTTGTTCCCAGTAAAACATGATAAATACGTTATCAAAGCATTTCCGAAGAAATGTATTTTTTTATTCATTTTCAAAACCTTGGGATGTCATCGTCAATACAGAAACATAAGCATAAACAGAACTTACATTCATTTACACTAGTGATCTACATCTCTTTTAAATCTCTCAGTGTAATGTAACTTCATATAGACACCTGTGATTCAAATAAACTGAGTGGGTCACGTTGGGAAACCTGGTGAGTTGTCACACCCCTAAACCAGAACGGTGGAAACGTTTGGGGGCGGAGGACGTCATGCTCAGCATCATAACCATAGTGAAGAAAGTTAAACACAACCATCATAGATATAATTTAAAAGGTTACAATGTTTCAAAATAATACATGTTTTCCAAATAAATTACACATGATGATAAAATGTAGCAAAAGAATCCACATCTATTCCCCGACCCTTGAAGTCCCACTCAAAATGCAAATTTCGGGACGAAATTCCTTCTAACGGGGGGATAATGTGACAACCGTCAAATTCAAGTCAAAGTCAAAGTCAAAGTCAACAAGTCAAACCGGTCAAACTTAACTAGTACTTGTATGTTAGAAGTTATTCCTTGTAAAAATGTGCATTTGTCTGTCAAAAATTCAAGTGTCTTGAAGAATCTAAGTGTTAACAATGTAAAAACCATAAAAAGGGAGTTAAGCGCATCAAAACACGGCTAAGGACCCTTTCAGGGACTTAAAACGGTCATTAACGAAGCATAACGGGGTTCACGAACCTTGCATTACGAGATTATACGATAATAATGGCTAAGGTGAAATCTCTCCAAGTATGTGAAATCTCTCCCAAATCTCTCCAAGTATGTGAAATCTCTCCCAAATCTCTCCAAGTATGTGAAATCTCTCCAAGTATGTGAGATCTCTCCCAAATCTCTCCAAGTATGTGAAATCTCTCCCAAATCTCTCTGAGTATGTGAAATCTCTCCAAGTATGTGAAATCTCTCCCAAATCTCTCCAGGTATGTGAAATCTCTCCCAAATCTCTCCAAGTATGTGAAATCTCTCCCAGTGTGTGAAATCTCTCCCAAAATCTCTCTCAAACGTTTTATGGTCAACCGGGTCATCCCGACCCTTAACTTGGTCAAAAATCACGCAAAACGGAAAGATTTCTCGAAAAACAGCCATATAGAGCCGAAACTCCTCTTAGGAACCGAAACTCCTCTTAGGAGCCGAAAGTGACAGAACCGAACTTGTCAGAAGTCCCTTCGGACCGAAGCTCAGCAGCGAGGACCGAACCTCGGCCCCCCCATGCGAGACCTCTGACTTCGGCTCCCCCCTTCGGACCCTCGGACCTTCGGCCTACTCTCGGTTCTTCCTTCCCTACTCTCGGTTCTTAGTTCCTTAGAGCTGAACCTCGCAGGTTCGGTCCCTAAAGCTGATTTTTGACTACTTTCGCCTCCTAAACCCGTTTTTGACGGGATTTTTTCATCAAATTCATATTTTTACCATTTTTAACCCCCAAAACTTATATTTTATTTATTTCTCAAGGATTTATTTATTAAAAGTTATTATTTTATATTAAGAGGATATTTACCCCACAAGTGGGTCAAGTGTGCCCACTTGCCTTCCATGTGTCACTTTCTCATTGGTCCAACCTTATCCACATCACACAAACCAAGGCAAACATCCCTTCACCTTATCCACTTGCTCCAGCAACCCTCCATATAAGGAAATGCCTGGGATTTTCTTTGATCATTTGCTTCACCATCAAACATTATATACTTCTTAAACCATCAAGAGGGCCTCTTTTCTCTCAACTTTCAGCCACACTTTTGATGTATTCTTGAGTCATTTATTCACTTATTGGTAAGTATTTCCTTCTAACTCAAGTGTTATTACATGTTTTCATAACACTCTTGGATCATCGACTCATATCTTAACACGAAATCGTTCTTAGGAATCATCCAAACTCTCACGTGTTCATCAAGTGTTCTTGACTTGATACTCCTCGCCTTCGACCTTCCACTCTTCCAAGAATCACTCAAGGTGAGTTCATACCCCTACATTTTCTAGTTTTCTTCAGTTTTCAGGGGGGATACAAGTTAAAACACCAAAACATATTCAAAACTCGACTTGACAGCTTACAACAGAAAAGTTGTGACCTATTCACGAACTGTTTTAACCAACTTAAACTTAATATTTTTCAAAAATGTATAATATGAAAGTAGTTCAGGTTTATACCTTTAAAATGACTACTTGCACCTCTCCATACGATTTGTCTACAATTTATGGTGATTTTTACAAAACTGCCTATCACTGCAGCAACGAAATCAGACCAGGTTGTGAAAATGAACATTTTCACACTAGTTTGAGACCACCAAAAATTATGGGAAAATTTATGAACACAGTAGACACTTTTTCCAAATACTCAGAGTTTGCGGATTCAGTTTTCGACTTACGATGATTTTTCTATAATTACTCAAAAACAGTGACATCTAAGGGAAAAACTGTCAAATACATATTTAAGAGTTATTCACACCTTGTAACATGTCGAGCAAGATGTGTAAGATTTACACTTAGTGGTAAGAGTTAGTGGGGTGGGACTGCGAAGAGCTGCAGTTCAATGAGTTAGTGCAAAAGGGTGTTGTGATGCTACGGGGAGCCGTAGTACTCACTAGTCAGAGGAGGGTGTTGTGATGCTATGGGGAGCCGTAGTACTCACTAGTCAGAGAGAGGGTGTTGTGATGCTACGGGGAGCCGTAGTACTCACTAGTCAGAAGAGGGTGTTGTGATGCTACGGGGAGCCGTAGTACTCACTAGTCAGAAGAGGGTGTTGTGATGCTACGGGGAGCCGTAGTACTCACTAGTCAGAGAGAGGGTGTTGTGATGCTACGGGGAGCCGTAGTACTCACTAGTCAGAGGAGGGTGTTGTGATGCTACGGGGAGCCGTAGTACTCACTAGTCAGAGATAGGGTGTTGTGATGTTACGGGGAGCCGTAGTACTCACTAGTCAGAAGAGGGTGTTCTGATGCTACGGGGAGCCGTAGTACTCATTAGTCAGAGAGGGGGTGTTGTGATGCTACGGGGAGCCGTAGTACTCACTAGTCAGTAGGAGGTTGTTGTGATGCTATGGGGAACCGTAGTACGCACTAGTTAGCGATAGGTTGTTATGATGAAGCATTCTTGATCAGAGCATGACACAGAAGAGTTTTAGGCATGAGTAGCCCTAATCTATGAGTTTTTGGGAGCCTGGTGGTCGGACCAGGGGCGAGACCGGGGTCTCCTCAATGATCGGGAATCATTATATTCTGAGTAAGGTGTGGACATCGCAATCCGAAGGGATTGGATAAGTGAAGTACGCATGGGTTGCGGGTCACGAGTCATGAGTTGAGTGGGTCTTGGGGACGAGTGGTTACAACTACGGGTCGGACCAAACTCTTGAGTTGAGTTGAGTCCTGGTGGTGTGTTGGATAGGTGACATGAGATTCTAGAATCGGAGGTGGGATTCCATATGAGGGGTATTGTTCGTCATCTGATGTCTTAGACCTGAGTAGGTCAGGGCCTTGGTTCGGGAGGTGCAGCGAGATGCACGAAACTATTGAGCAGTAATCGACAGAGTTCAGGGGTGATCCGATCTTCAATAGAGTGTAGTGTTCGCTTGAGGGAAGCGAACTGCGTGACTTGTGCGTCACTAAGAGTCGAGACATTTATTATAAGATGGGAATCGGTGAAACCTTTTTGGTTATGGGATGGGTGAGCATGAGGTTCATCTATTGGGTTATTAAAGTAAGAGAATATTCCCAGGCGAGCATGATCAATTTCTGGTGTCCAAGATTAGAGTTTTGGGTTCATCCCCTATGATGAATCCTGATGTTGGTGCTTGCAGTAGGTCCTGGAGAAAGGGGGGAGATTATGATCTTTCTGTCCTTTTGAGTTGAGATCGGTTTTGATCAGGGAATCAGGGTTGGTAGAGTGTTCTTAGAGTCTGTTAGTCGGCGGGCGGTTAACAGGATGATGATTCGAGTGTGATCTGGCCAGGAGATAGACCGCAAGAGTTTTCAAGCTCTGAAGATTCAGATTGAGTACCGCAGCGACAGTTGGGTCTGCCCTTTTGGGTCAGGAGACCCAGGTGGGATCGAGTATCTGTGGAAGCGATTGTTGTATGGTTTAAGGACCTTCGCTAGTGCATCTCGGGTAGTTGGGTTCGATCTATGTATGGTAAGGAGCGATTTCGAGGGCGAAATCTAATTCAAGTGGGGGAGAATTGTAACATCCGGGAATTTGGGTATATCTGTTTAATCCTTCCTCTTCTCCAAATTGTCAAGAGAAGCCTCTTTATGGAAATGTTGCAAAGGAGTACGCTGGGCGTACTGAAGAGTACACTGCGCGTACTCATTCGCTTTTAATAAACGCGGACTCCATGAAGTACGCTGGGCGTACTAAAGTTACGCTGGGCGTAACCGGCCCAGATGCAAAACCCTAATTTAGACTTGAGCCCTATATAAAGAAGGTTATGGCCTTATCCTCAGCCACCATTTGAGTGAGTGAAACCCTAAAAGAGAGCCAACCTTCGTTCTAAGCTTGTGTGAGTGTTTTTGGAGCTAAAGTGCCTTTGTGTGTTAGTAAAGAAGAAGAGGAGATTCTTGTGAAGGCTAGAAGTTGGAGTGCAAGCTTGGATTTGAGTTCTACAGAGGGAGAAGCTTCACTTGGAGGTAAAAAGCTCAGAACTTTCCTTGTTGTTATGGTTGTGTGCTTCTTGGACCAATTTTAGGGTTTTTGGTCCCAAGCTTGAGGCTTTATGAGTTGATGCACTCCAGAGCTTAATAACCTGTCCTTTTAAGTGTTTCTTGTGGTGGAGAACCATAAAAATAAGGCCTTGATCGTGTGAATCTACCCATGCATGAGTTATGAGCACTTTGGGTTAAGAAAGCAAGAGTTTTCATGTGTTGTGGCCTTATCAGCCATGCAAAGGCTTAAAGCTGTTAACTTTATGGAGTAAAAGATGTTAGGAAGTCCAGATCCAAGAGTTGAGCTAAGGTCTTAACGCGTTAAGACCCAGAAAATGGATTAAGCAAGCCAGATGGTACGCGCCGCGTAATTCCAGTACGCCCCGCGTACTGGGTTGAGGTCCCCGATGTTCCTTGAGTGTTTGGGTACGCTGAGCGTACCAGGGGGGTACGCCCCGCGTAACTCCTTCTGGGGGTTTTTGGGCTAAACATTTTGTTGGGCCTTGAGTGTTGGGCCGGGAGTTTGGACCTCATGTAATAGAGTCTTGGACTAGAGAAGTGTATGTATGTGCTTTGGGCCTTTGGTTTGGACTTGCCTTTTTGGTTGGGACTTGGGCCGTGTGAGGGCCCATTTATTATTGGGCATTGGTGGGCCCAATGGACTTAGGGCATTATTGGGCGGATAGGTGGTCTATCTTTAGACCCAATAAGTGAGAGGTTGGACTTAGCTCCTAATTGAGATTATTGTGGGTTTGGCACAGAGTTAGAGTCTGGTGCGTAGCAGCAGTGATTATAGGAGCTGTTCTTCATCCGAGGTGAGTCTTCTCACTATACATTACCTACCTAGAGTGGTATCTATGTGTAGACCGGAGGGTCTTGTGTGCTATGTGTATGTATGAGATTATGTGCATTGTGATATATGTATGCTATGTGTTGTATAGACCGGATCGGAGGGTCCAACGATATAGACCGGACCGAAGGGTCAACTGATACAGATCGGACCGAAGGGTCCAACGCGCTATGACCAGACCAGAGGGTCCAACGAGCTACGGGACTGGAGGGTTCCGCTGAGACACATCGACCGGGGGGTCGTACTGTAGCCTCGAGTGGCATATGTGTTGTATGTGGTATTTTGGGGAACTCACTAAGCTTTGTGCTTACCGTGTTATGTGTTTTGTGTTTCAGGTTTTCTCGAGATCGCGGGACGGCACCGGCTTGATTGTACACACCAGAGAAAGAGTTATATTTTGAGGATCCTGGATTATTAATGGAGTTGTGCTCTGTAATTTGAATAAACGATATTTTATACAATTTGTTATGAAAAGTATGCGGTTTTAAAATGAAAAATCTGTTTGAAAATTTACGGCGTTACAATTTACACTTAGTATTTCCAATGTCCCTTATTTGAAATACATATACATGCGTAACCAGGTTTTTAATACCATCATACAACACTTTTGATAAACTATAATAGGTATAGTTTTGAACACTTCATCTAACAAAGAAAACAATAACATTATCGATTTACAAAACGAACTTTCACTACACACTACGTGAACTCGTTAATGGAAATTTGTGAGACATTCTCCTTCGGGGTACTCCAAGTACCACAAAAAGTCCTTTAGTTATAATCAGAATATCTTGGAGTGAGAACTTGATAGTTGTGTATAGATCTATACTGGGTCCGACAAACCCGCACCTGAGCTGCTTGCAACAGCTAGACCAGCAGGTCTGTGGTGACAAGTATCATAACTTTCTGACGCCTGAAGAACGTCGCATACAAGGCCATCTAGTCTTTAGTATGATTATAACATCTCGCATGGAATATTAACAAAACATACAGTTCACGAAAATTCTAAGGCTTTACACAAAGGAGTTTTATTTAAATATAAAACACACACATAAGTATGACGATTTACTTACACATACTAAGCCTTGTTTCAATTTAGTCTACAACAAATCTTTTAGAAAATATTGGATTTTCTGGAAACAAACTTGTAACAAACGTTAAGGAAACAACATTCATTTTTCATAAAATACTTATGAACTCACCAGCTTTATGCTGATACTCTTTCAAAACAACTTGTATTCTCAGGTAATCAGTAATACAGGTAACAACAAGATTTCTGAAGTCAAGACGCTAAGGCGTGGATTCTTTTGCTACATTTTATTATCATGTGTAATTTATTTGGGAAACATGTATTATTTTGAAACATTGTAACCTTTTAAATTATATCTATGATGGTTGTGTTTCTTCACTATGGTTATGATGCTGAGCATGACGTCCTCCGCCCCCGAACGTTTCCGCCGTTCTGGTTTGGGGGTGTGACAGATTGGTATCAGAGCTTTGTTTATAGTGAACTAAGTATATCGAACCACGTAAGATATACAAACTATAAATACAACGGGACAAAATTCTTTGACGTAGCTTTTCAAAATACTTTAAAATAAAAATTTATATTTTTATAAAAGTATTCGCACAATCGCACATACTAATTCAGTATCATAATGGCAATAACATAAAAGTATCAAGACCAGTTGAACACCATGATTCAGCTTCGGGGTATGTAGTCAGATCTTGGATGAATATAGCCTGATCAACTATATTTAGCCAAGGCAGGACCAATGTATGCCGAAGAAGGATCATGGTGAGCAACAAGTCTGCAACTTACCAAAGATTCCTAGAATCAAACTTAAAAAATACTATAGGAGTATTTTAACACAGAAAGCCGTAATCACAACTTCGACAACTAACTTCTTGTTCTCAAAGTTTCTCGCGACATTCCCCCTGATCCTTATTCTCGCACAGGTACGATGACATGATTTCATTTGCCAGGTGATCCCTACTTTCCCAACCAAGGGAATGTTGGTTGGATTGTGGAAGACCCAGAGGAAGAACCCAAAGAAGAACCCATGGAGGATGAGCAACCCATGGAAGAGGAAGAATCCGTAGACGGTGAAGAGGAAGAAGACTCAGATGGAACCGATTCCGAACCCGAAGTTTACAATCCACGCCCTGCCCCTATTCCTCCGCAACACTTCCAGGGCCCGACGCCCCAATGGGCTGAAACTATACATCGATGGATCCGAGAGCAAGGTCAACGACCCCCCCTATGGCATGCAACGAGGTTTCTACGATCTCAGCAGAGGAGGGTCCGCCGACCGAGCCCTCCCTGCCATAGTTCACCGTGTCACACGCCACGAAGAGCAAACAAGAGTTAACACCTGACACCTCATGGAAGTTGGCGCCACCAGCCAAGTCAACTCCGTTCGCATTCGCCGTTTGGACGATGAACACGATCGAACTCGGGACCGCACCGAGCTTCTTCGACGGGAACTGGCCGCGACCCGAGCCGAAGTGCAAGAACTCCGAGAACACCGAGCCACTTTTGAAGGACGCCTGGCCGAAGCAGAGCGCCAAGCGGCGGAATCCCGAGCTGAAATGAGGAACTTCGTGTCTACACCTCGTGATCCTCAAAACTTCAACCACCGCGAGTAGTGTTTGCACTGCTCGCTCCAATTTAATCTAGTTTGCGGATAAATATTACTATTATTTTCTAGTATTCTAGGTCCGATCTCGCTATTTAAGTGTTTACACTTCCGGGATCTGTTAGGCGGTCAAAATTTTCCGTACATTGATGTAGCATAGACCCCTGGTAGGGTCAAATTTTCCCAAGTATTGTATACTAAGTTATATCAATAAAATTGACACGCTAATTGTTTTATTGGAAATACTACATCAAATTCATAACATGAACTATTTCAGATAAAAATTTCTTGGTGACCAACCTATGATCGCCCGAAGTATAAATCAAAGTTATATGTAATTGAGACCATGTCGACCTAGAAATGGTGGTTCCGCCTTGGATCCTGTTCCTTGTTTGGTTGTGGGTCCAGGGCAGAACCATTACATTCGAAAGTTTATTTAATCTTAATTACATGTAAATATTATACATCAAGTGATTGTTGGTTGGACCCGGTATATATACTATCACAAACATTTCATGAGAATCAATACTATCGAAATTCATAAAGTCTATATTTCATTGTTTATAGACTTCTAGTATGAATGAATTCTTACAACATTCTTACAAGTCGGAATCATGATGCATATAAAGAACTAATAATGTTTAGTTTAACACTCGACTTGTATCAAAAACTTATTGTCTTTTCATTCTTGATTATGGCAGAAAATGCCACCTCGTAGGAATCCTAGACGCGGCGACGCAGCTGAGACTGCACCACCCCCACCACCACCTCCTCAGTTCGACCCAGCCATGTTCTAGGCTGCGGTGGCGGCCGCAGTGGCAACCGTGATAGCCCAAATCAACCCCGGTAACTCAGGAGGTGCAGGCAGTGATGCCTCGAATTCTAATAACGGGGACGGCCAGGGACGCTCGAGAGAGTGTACCTACAAAGACTTTACTAACGCTAAGCCCAAAACCTTCAACGGAAGCGGAGGTGTCATAGCGTTGCTGCAATGGTTCGAGAAAACCGAGACCATTTTCGAAATATGCGCATGCCCTGAAGCAAGCAAGGTCAAATTTGCTTCATGTACATTCTCCGAAAGAGCCCTCACCTGGTGGAAGGGTCACGTCAAGGCACTAACGCTCCCGGTGGCTAATGCGATAACATGGGAAGATCTGAAAACCATGTTAATGAAGGAGTACTGCCCCAGAGGTGAGATACAGAAGCTGGAAGAAGAATTTTGGGGTCTTAAAATGACAGGCTCTGACATCCTGTCGTACACCTCAAGGTTCAGCGATCTAGCCATGTTGTGTCCCGGGATGGTTCCTACTGAAGGCAAGAAGGTGGAAAGATACGTATGGGGACTATCTCAACAACTCCAAGGACACGTATTGGCCTCAAAGCCAACTACCTTCGACAGTGCCAAGGAACTGGCACAACAACTCATCGACCATAACGCCAGCCATGGCACTGTAACGACCACCTCCGAGCAAGCAAAAGGGGGAAACATCAAAAGAAAATTCTGGAATAAGAAAAAGGGCCAGCCTACTCAAGACCCTGCCAAGAAACAACAAGTGGTTGCAGTGTACGCCGCCACAACCACTGCCAACCCTACTCCGATAAGGCAATACACCGGGAACCTGCCCAAGTGCAACAAATGCAGCTACCACCACAACGGTGCATGTCGTGAAATGCATTGCACCAACTGTAACAAAAAGGGGCACACCGCCCGATTTTGTAGAACTCCAGCCGAACGCACAAGCTGCCAACGCCGGAGCAAGCCGAACCTGCTATGGATGTGGAGAAGCAGGACATCTCAAACGTAACTGCCCGAAGGCAAGAAACCCCAACCCCGACGAAGTGGGCAGAGTTCTGGCAATAGGTCATGAGGAAGCCGTCGCAGACCCAACTGTGGTTACCGGTATGTTTCCCCTCAACAATACCTATGCATGCATTCTTTTCAATAGTGGCGTGGAGAAAAGCTTCGTGAGCCACCAATTTAAACGCTTGCTTAATCAAACACCACAAACACTAAAAGACACATTCACCGTAGAAATGGCTAACGGAAAAACAGAGAACACTAACGATATTTACACCGGGTGTACCCTCACCTTAAACAATCACTCTTTCCAAATCGACCTTATGCCGGTCACCTAAAAAAGTTTTGACGTTATCATTGGCATGGATTGGTTATGCCCTCACCATGTGGAAATCCTATGTCACGAAAAGGTCGTTCGCCTTAATTTGCCAAATGGCGAAACCCTCGTCGTTTATGGCGACAAACCTAGCACAAACTTTCAGATCATCTCTTGTATCAAGGCTCAAAAGTATCTCCGCAAGGAGTACCACGCCTTCCTAGCCCACGTCGTAGATAAGGGTCAAGGAATGAAAGACATCAAGGACATTCCGGAGGTCTGCAATTTCCCCGATGTATTCCCGGAAGACCTTCCAGGAGTGCCCCCTCCTCAACAAGTCGAATTCCGAATCGACTTAATTCCCGGAGCTACCCCCGTAGCCAAATCGCCATACCGTCTAGCTCCAGCCGAGATGCAGGAACTGTCCAGTCAACTGAACGAACTACTGAGCAAAGGCTTCATTAGACCAAGCTTCTCGCCATGGGGAGCACCGGTTTTGTTCGTTAAGAAGAAGGACGGATCGTTCCGTATGTGCATTGACTACCGCAAATTAAACAAACTCACTATCAAAAACTGATACCCTTTGCCTCGAATCGATGACCTCTTCGACCAGCTACAAGGAGCGAGTTTCTTCTCGAAGATTGACCTTAGATCTGGGTACCATCAACTACGAGTTCAAGAGGAGGATATTTCCAAGACAGCTTTCAGAACGCGCTATGGTCACTACGAATTTGTAGTGATGCCTTTCGGCTTAACAAACGCACCCGCAGCGTTTATGGATCTGATGAATCGGGTGTGTCGACCTTACTTAGACAAGTTCGTAATTGTCTTCATCGATGATATACTAGTTTACTCCCGAAGTAAGGAAGAACACAGCCAACATTTACGTCGAGTCCTGGATACGCTGAGGGCGGAGAAATTGTACGCAAAGTTTTAAAAGTGTGAGTTGTGGATTCGAGAGGTGAATTTCCTCGGACATGTAGTCAGCAAGGAAGGAATCCATGTGGACCCCTCAAAGATCAAGGCGATTGAAAGTTGGGCAGCACCAAGAACACCCACAAAGATCCGACAATTTTTAGGGCTCGCTGGTTACTACCGGAGATTCATTCAAAACTTCTCCAAAATTGCAAAACCACTCACCACCCTGCCTAAAAAAGGGGTGACATTCGTCTGGGGGGATAAGCAAGAGGCTGCATTCCAAACACTAAAACGAACTCTATGTAGTGCTCCGATCTTGTCCCTACCAGATGGAACCGAAGACTTTGTGGTTTACTGCGATGCATCAAACCAAGGTCTGGGATGTGTGTTAATGCAACGAGGAAAAGTCATTGCCTACTCCTCAAGACAACTGAAGACGCATGAGGTAAACTACACGACGCACGACCTTGAATTAGGAGCCGTAGTTTTCGCCCTAAAAATCTGGAGGCATTACCTTTACGGCACCAAGTGCACCATCTTCACCGATCACAAAAGCCTCCAGCATATCCTCAATCAGAAGGAACTCAACATGAGACAAAGACGATGGGTGGAATTACTAAACGATTACGAATGCGAGATTCGTTATCACCCCGGAAAGGCCAATGTGGTTGTAGACGCTTTAAGCAGAAAGGAGTACTCGGGCCGCCGAGTAAAGGCATTACCCATGACCATCCACTCACACCTATCCGCACAAATCAAGGAAGCTCAGGAGGAAGCCTTGAAGCCATAGAACGTGACAGGTGAATCATTAAGAGGAATGGACAAAAATCTTGAAGTCAGGGATGACGGAGTTCGTTGTCTCATGAACTGGATCTGGACACCAAAATTTGGTGGATTCAGGGACGTTGTCATGAACGAAACTCATAAAACTCGCTACTCTGTGCATCCCGGCTCAGACAAGATGTACTTAGACCTCAAGAAGATGTATTGGTGGCCGAACATGAAAGCTGAAATAGCTACCTTCGTGGGCAAGTGCCTGACTTGCGCCAAGGTTAAGGTAGAATACCAAAAGCCCTCGGGACTACTTCAACAACCAGAGATACCCGAGTTGAAGTGGGAGCGGATTACGATGGATTTCATTACCAAGTTACCTAAGACCACGGGTGGACTTGACACCATTTGGGTAATCGTCGACAGATTGACCAAATCCGCACACTTCCTACCAATAAAGGAAACAGACAAAATGGAAAAGTTGACAAGGATCTACATTAGAGAAATAGTGCGCCTTCACGGAGTACCGATATCCATTATCTCCGACAGAGATAGTAGGTTCACGTCACGATTCTGGCAGTCACTACAGAAAGCTATGGGAACTAGGCTGGACATGAGTACAGCCTACCACCCACAGACTGACGGTCAGAGTGAAAGAACCATTCAGACGTTAAAGGACATGCTAAGGGCTTGTGTGATAGACTTTGGTAAAGCTTGGGATACTCATTTACCTCTTATTGAGTTTTCCTACAATAATAGTTATCACACTAGCATCAAAGTTGCTCCATTCGAAGCTCTCTACGGCCGTAAGTGCAGATCACCCATGTGCTGGGCCGAGGTGGGCGATACGTAACTAGCAAAAGGGCAAGTCCCTAACAGCGCACTCACTGGCCCAAAAATCATAAGGGAAACGACCGAGAAGATCGTCCAAATTCGAGAACGAATGAAGGTTTCCCAAGACCGACAAAAGAGCTACGCGGATAAGAGACGAAAACCTTTGGAGTTCCAAGTGGGAGATCGAGTACTTCTGAAGGTATCACCTTGGAAGGGATTAATACATTTTGGGAAACGTGGTAAATTAAATCCAAGGTATATCGGGCCATTCAAAATCCTCGCCAGGATTGGCCCGGTGGCATACAAGCTACAATTACCACAGGAACTCAACCACGTCCATCATACCTTTCATGTGTCAAACCTCAAGAAATGTTTGTCTGATGAGACCCTCGTCATTCCGTTGGAAGAAATTAAGATCAACGAGAACCTCCACTTCGTAGAGGAACCTGTTGAAATCATGGACCGAGAGGTCAAATCGACGAAACAAAGCCGCATTCCCATTGTAAAGGTCCGGTGGAACGCCAAGCGAGGACCCGAGTTTACTTGGGAACGTGAGGACCAGATGAAGCAAAAATACCCACATCTATTCCACGACCCTTGAAGTCCCACTCAAAATGCAAATTTCGGGACGAAATTCCTTCTAACGGGGGGATAATGTGACAACCGTCAAATTCAAGTCAAAGTCAAAGTCAAAGTCAACAAGTCAAACCGGTCAAACTTAACTAGTACTTGTATGTTAGAAGTTATTCCTTGTAAAAATGTGCATTTGTATGTCAAAAATTCAAGTGTTTTGAAGAATCTAAGTGTTAACAATGTAAAAGCCATAAAAAGGGAGTTAAACGCATCAAAACACGGCTAAGGGCCCTTTCAGGGACTTAAAACGGTCATTAACGAAGCATAACGGAGTTCACGAACCTTGCATTACGAGATTATACGATAATAATGGCTAAGGTGAAATATCTCCAAGTATGTGAAATCTCTCCCAAATCTCTCCAAGTATGTGAAATCTCTCCCAAATCTCTCCAAGTATGTGAAATCTCTCCAAGTATGTGAGACCTCTCCCAAATCTCTCCAAGTATGTGAAATCTCTCCCAAATCTCTCCAAGTATGTGAAATCTCTCCCAAATCTCTCCAAGTATGTGAAATCTCTCCAAGTATGTGAGATCTCTCTCAAATCTCTCCAAGTATGTGAAATCTCTCCCAAATCTCTCCAAGTATGTGAAATCTCTCCCAGTGTGTGAAATCTCTCCCAAAATCTCTCTCAAACTTTTTATGGTCAACCGGGTCATCCCGACCCTTAACTTGGTCAAAAATCACGCAAAACGGAAAGATTTCTCGAAAAACAGTCATATAGAGCCGAAATTCCTCTCAGGAACCGAAACTCAACTTAGGAGCCGAAAGTGACAGAACTGAACTTGTCAGAAGCCCCTTCGGACCGAAGCTCAGCAGCGAGGACCGAACCTCGGCCCTCCCCCCCCCATGCGAGACCTCTGACTTCGGCTCCCCCCCTTCGGACCCTCGGACCTTCAGCCTACTCTCGGTTTTTCCTTCCCCACTCTCGGTTCTTAGTTCCTTAGAGCCGAACCTCGCAGGTTCGGTCCCTAAAGCTGATTTTTGACTACTTTCGCCTCCTAAACCCGTTTTTGACGGGATTTTTTCACCAAATTCATATTTTTACCATTTTTAACCCCCAAAACTCATATTTTATTTATTTCTCAAGGATTTATTTATTAAAAATTATTATTTTATATTAAGAGGATATTTACCCCACAAGTGGGTCAAGTGTGCCCACTTGCCTTCCATGTGTCACTTTCTCATTGGTCCAACCTTATCCACATCACACAAACCAAGGCAAACATCCCTACACCTTATCCACTTGCTCCAGCAACCCTCCATATAAGGAAATGCCTGGGATTTTCCTTGATCATTTGCTTCACCATCAAACATTATACACTTCTTAAACCATCAAGAGGGCCTCTTTTCTCTCAACTTTCAGCCACACTTTTGATGTATTCTTGAGTCATTTATTCACTTATTGGTAAGTATTTCCTTCTAACTCAAGTGTTATTATATGTTTTCATAACACTCTTGGATCATCGACTCATATCTTAACACGAAATCGTTCTTAGGAATCATCCAAACTCTCACGTGTTCATCAAGTGTTCTTGACTTGATACTCCTCGCCTTCGACCTTCCACTCTTCCAAGAATCACTCAAGGTGAGTTCATACCCCTACATTTTCTAGTTTTCTTCAGTTTTCAGGGGGGATACAAGTTAAAACACCAAAACATATTCAAAACTCGACTTGACAGCTTACAACAGAAAAGTTGTGACCTGTTCACGAACTGTTTTAACCAACTTAAACTTAATATTTTTCAAAAATGTATAATATGAAAGTAGTTCAGGTTTATACCTTTAAAATGACTACTTGCACATCTCCATACGATTGTTCTACAATTTATGGTGATTTTTACAAAACTGCCTATCACTGCAGCAACGAAATCAGACCAGGTTGTGAAAATGAACATTTTCACACTAGTTTGAGACCACCAAAAATTATGGGAAACTTTATGAACACAGTAGACACTTTTTCCAAATACTCATAGTTTGCGGATTCAGTTTTCGACTTACGATGATTTTTCTATAATTACTCAAAAACAGTGACAGCTAAGGGAAAAACTGTCAAATACATATTTAAGAGTTATTCACACCTTGTAACATGTCGAGCAATGTGTGTAAGATTTACACTTAGTATTTCCAATGTCCCTTATTTGAAATACATATATATGCGTAACCAGGTTTTTAATACCATCATACAACACTTTTGATAAACTATAATAGGTATAGTTTTGAACACTTCATCTAACAAAGAAAACAATAACATTATCGATTTACAAAACGAACTTTCACTACACACTATGGTTATGATGCTGAGCATGACGTCCTCCGCCCCCGAACGTTTCCGCCGTTCTGGTTTGGGGGTGTGACATGAGTACATAGGTTTTTCAACCCACAATAATATAATTATTATGTTTAAACAAATAAACAATCAACCCAATTACCCATCCCCATTATCTTATTTATTCTACCCTAAGAATCAACTATTCCTCGTTCATTTATTCCTAAGGATTATCCTAAGGAATCGGAACGAAATCCATCGTTGTCAGAGTCTACTTCATTGGCAGTACGTCGCATAGTCGCCAGGTTTTAGGCACTAAATCTCATAGTCGCCAGGGTTTATACCACATGCACTAAGTCGCATAGTCGCCAGGGTTTAGGCACTACGTCTCATAGTCGCCAGGGTTTGTTTATCGACAGTATCGTTTCCGAGAATCCACTCGCAATACATGTCAATAGGTTTTTAGAGTACACCTGGTGAATACACAGTTCAAAACACCTACAGGTTGCGAGCCTGCTAGTGTCCACTGGACTGTCTAGAATAGTCCGTGGTTGTCATCCATACTCTGCTGAATGACGGGGCCAACACATGGGTAAAAGGCTTCTCTCATGGTTTACCTCTCACCCTTATCTCATGGTCTATATCACTTCTCATCATTTTATTTTTGTCACACGGCAACTATTTCATCTACCCATGTTTTACCCAACACATTTTGTAGATATAAAATACATATACAGTTTAAATCTTTTAAAACATGTATAAAAATCTTTCACCCAGCACAGACGGCAAGTATACAGACAATATGCACACATAGCACGTAATTTATATTAAATACTTCATATCTATGTGTAAGATGAAAGGGACTATGCACTCACTTGATAAGGTAGTGACTCGGTACTCGGACAACATTTCGTTATCTCAAAACAGTTTTCTCTTGACAAAACCTAGTATCAATACCACTAGGGTTTAGTCTAACGTTAACCGCGACTAATTAATAGTCTAGCTATTATTACTATTATATAAGCGTTAAGCAACACCCTTATATAACTCATAATAATAGCCCAAATAATTATTTTAAGGTCCTAATAATGTTACTATAATTAATTAGAAGCTATATTGAAAATAACGTAGGCGTAGCTCACTTACAGCGGGTTTTCTCGAAAATCGGGCTTCGCTGGAGCAGCGTTTCCGAGCCGAAAGGCTCTTCTTCTCGGAGCCGTCGGGCGCCCCGAGGCTTCCGCCTCGTGCTAGGGAGGTTCCCTAGGCTTTTCGGGGGGTTTCGGGGCTAGAGAGAAGTTCTAGAGAGAGAGGGAAGTTATGGGAGGTGTGAGGAAGAATGGAGGCTTCACCTCTTATTTATAGGGGGCTGGAGGGTCACTCACGTCGTGAGTTTTATGATGCTCACGTCGTGAGCCAACTTGGGCTCCAAGTCTGAGCCTGGTGCTGACACGTGGCATCGCACATAGGGTGGAAATCAGCCGATTTTCAAAAATTCATAACTTTCGCATACGAGCTTCGTTTTCGACGTTCTTTATATCCACGCGTAGGTAAAAATAAGATATACAACTTTCATTTTGACTCCGTCGGCTATTTCTCGACCGATCTTAAATTTAACTATAGGAGGAGATTAGACTGTTAAATGACTGCGAATAATTCGTAACTCCTTCATACAGACTCCGTTTTCGTGTGTCTTTTTATCGTTGAGTTCCTATTAATGAGATCTTCAACTCTCATTTAGGTCGCGTAGGCCAAAAACCGCTCGAACTAAAATTCGAGTTTCGGGTCGTGCACTGCTGTGCCAAATCTTAGAAAATTCATAACTTCCTCATACGAAGTCAGATTTGGGCAATCTTTTTTTGTATGTTCTCGTTTTAACGTATACTACAACTTTTGTTTAGATCACTACGGCTAAAAAGTCCTCCATCATAATTTCACTATTTACGTCTCCCGGTGTTGTGCCGGTTTTGCCGTAAAACTTCGACGAGTCATAACTTCTTCGTTATAACTCGGATTTCGGCGTTATTTATATGTACGGAACCCTTGAGACATATTCTACAACTTGGTTAAGATTATTTATTCTAAATAATCTTTTGTCGAAAAGTTGTTTTCGACACTTATTGCCTCTAAATTGACTAGCCCGGATCTGCGGGCGTTACATAAGATATTCGCTTGTTCAAGATCTTGGGCGGTTCAAGATGTTAGTACAGGTTCAAGATGTTAAATATAATAAAATAAGATTATGAAAATATCACCCACAACAATTGGCCCCATAAATTTCCATTCTGAGATCATGAAAGATGGATATTTCTAAACTCGAAATCATATTGTTAGGTGATGATCGCTCTTTTGTGAAGACCAAATCGTACATGTTCAACTTACCTGAGAATTTCAGATATTCAAAGGTCGAGATTTTCGTTCAAGTCCTACTATAAATTCAAACCTAATTATCGTTTTATTTCCAATTTCATAGATCCTTATATCCTTTAGGTTGGATTTCTTTCTATCCTTCTTTAAACTCAAAGCCAGTTCTATCTTTATTTTGTGATTGTTAGTATTAATGAAAAATTATTGTTTTTAGGCTATGATCCTAATGTTGAAGGGTATCGCGGAGTTCAAACATGATCTTGAAGCCTCAAAGAGACAACTGGCTATTAAGTTGTTTAAAAATGAGAAAGAATTGAAGAAAAAGGATAAAGATCTTTGTCTTATGTTATGGATCTTTCAGCCAAAAATGAAGGTTTGTCCTAGAGATATGCTAGGCTTGAAGGAAAGATCGATGGGATTGCAATTGAGGCCAAGGTCTTAATTGTGAAATTGGTATTGGAGGTGAGGTTGAGGATGATGGACAATATTAATGAGGATAATGAAGTTTCTTGGGATCAAGAGAAGTGGGAGAAGTCGTTAAAGATGTTAAAGTGTGAGGAGGAGAAGAGAAGGAGGGTCAAGATGTTGAAGACCTGAAGATTGAGGAAGATGTCGCCCCTTGAGGGTATGGTTGTTTTATTTTTTCGATGGTTATGTTTGAAAAATAGCTTTATTTTGTAATAGTTTGGTTTAATTTTTAATACGCTTATGGGAACATAGTATTTCAAAGTTGTTTAAATAGCATTTGCTAAAAAATATCTTGGTAAGATATATGCTAAGCACTAATTTATAAATGGAATATATTACTTAGGAAAATAATTTTGAAAATATCTCTTTTAGAATGCATTAATAGTAGGAAAATTTCAAGGTTTGTTAGAAAGGTTTCAGGAAAATTCAAAACTCTGAAATTGAATGTCTTTTAAACAAAATTTCAAGTGTAATTAACTTTTCGTTTTGTTCACATTTAGACAATTTTATTTTTTGTACACATTTGGCTATTTAACTTGTTAAATATGTTTGCATATTACTATTGTCACCTGCTATAACAAATTAAATGGTCAAATGTAAAACCAAAAAAAAAAAAAAAAAAAAATAGTTGCATACGACAAAAATGATTATCAGGTAAGCCATCCAGAAAGGGCTAACGGTACAGCTTGTTGTCTGTTTGCCTTCCATAGATATGTATTGAAATATATCTTATAATCATGATAGTAAATACTTTTATTTCTTAATAGTTAATAAACATGATACATGCAACCTACAAAAAAAAATGATAAACTAACTTTTGATTTAAACCGACAAAAGCATAAAATATTTAAGTATTTTTTTTGCAATTAACCCTTGATTTTACTAAGTGACTCAACAACAAATTAAAATATGAAATATGTGTCCTATATTCCTATTCCCATTTTAGAGCCCAGACTGATACTTCCGTTCATTTATATATGTTCAAAACCTACATAAAATTGAGTTGACCAAAATTTAAATCGCATATTGGGGACTGTCAAAAAAAACATGGCTAAAAACTACACAAATATCACAGCTCGTTGATTAATACTCCTCTCAGTCTCATCCAATTTGACCAGTTACCTAATGAATCAAGCAACTCTAATGGTCGGCCCGTCAGTCATTCGGCCCAAGTAAAAAGGAGCTGAGAACTTTTAGGCTATTACCTCACAAATGGGCTGCAGGAAATTCAGTCCAGAAAACATTGACAACTCACAACAACTAAGGACAGCAAAACCCGATATCCTACTTCAAAATCGATCTGGTCCGAAAACCGAATCCAGTCAAAACCAGATTTTGACCAAATCAGCTCAGATTAGGGATGAGCATACGGACCGGGGAACCGGCCGGAACCGGTACCGGAACCCGATGGAACCGGTCGGGCCGGGACCGGGACATTATTTTTGTGGATTTTTGGAACCGGGAACCCGAACCGATATAACCGGAACCGGTAGAACCGGCAAAAACCGGAACCGTATGATGCTATTTTTCGAGGACCGGTTCCAACATTTGAAGACACGACAAGAACCGGTAGGAACCGGGAACCGGTAGAACCGCCGGGCCGGTTCGGTTCTTGATTTTGGCCGAAGCCGGTTCCCGGGTCGGGTCCGGTTCGGGCCGGTTCAGGCCGGTTCGGTCCTTTTGCTCACCCCTAGCTCAGATGATCTATTGATTATAACCGGTTCAGAATTTCAGACGCAAGACTAGATTTACACTCGGATCATAAACTGGTTTTTTGGTTTTTCGGATCCAAATACGGTTTCAAATCGGGTTTTTTCTGCCGGTTAGAAAATGTTAAAATTGTATCTTTTTCTAGCCGTTGGAAAATGGTTAAAAATAGCTATTGATTTTTTTTTGCTTCTCTAAACAAACACATAAGTGATGTTAGATCCTAGTATTCAACAAATAAACATATTTCTCTCAACTCTTCAAATATTTGATTGTTTATAAATTAATAAAAACTAAAAATCCATTGGGACAGATGGGATTCATTTGATTTCTATACACCACAAAAAAAAATGCTCTTTATTCTCTATATTGTACGTAATATCAACTTCTATCTTTATTTTGAAAATTTAATAACAGTCTCATAAGCTTCCGGTTTCATTTGCGTTAGTAATACCGGTTTAACCTCAAAACATTATACATAAAATTTTGCATAATGTCATTATCCTTTTCAAATTAGAAATAAATCAATTTTACTTTGATAATGCTTCAAATAATACTAGTGTCATCAATCTAAGTAAACTATGCGTAAAACCTATTTTATATGATGTTTTTTCTATACATGGTATATATGTTGCACATATTATTAATATGTAAAATTAAATATAATATATGGTTTAATGTATTTATAGTTGTTAGTTGTTAATTAATTTTTTAAAATTTATTTATTTAACATTTTAATTTCTATCATTATAATTATTTAAAATATCAAACATTGTTTATTGATTTTAAAGCTAACAATATAATCATTTATATAAAGTTATTTTTTACTATTGCTATTATAAGTTATTTTAAGCTACTTATTTGAAAACTTTTAACAATTATAAAAATATCTTTAGGAAATATTTTAGTTAAATTGATATTACAATTTAGTTTTTGCATTTGGCACTACAATTTATCACTTTTAACTATTCACGAAATATTAATTGGGTTTTTTAAATGGAACCGAAATTTATATTTAAGGTGACACTGTAATGTTATATTTAAATTAATAATTTAAGTATTTTGTCAAAACTGTTCAAAAGTTATAGCTTTAAACTAATAATTGTTTACATACAATAACATATTAAATTTAATAAATTATGTATAATATGTTAAAAGTTAAAGTTATAACTTTATAAGTATAAGTAAAGATATTATTTTAATATTGAAATTTACTTTATTTATGGTTATAGTAATGAAAGACGGTCAAATTATCATTGCTTTTGTAAGAAATGTGGTTGTATTCAGGACCTAACCACTAGAATAATATTAGGTAGAATTCTATTTGTGTTGTGGTTCAATTTAGGACCTAATTACTAGAATGATGTCGGGTAGAGTAGAATTCTATTTGTGTTATGTTTCAAAGTATTTTCCACGAATTCAAATATATCCCAAGCAAACCAAGATTTGTTGAAAATCAAATATATGTTTTCAATGAAACTTTTTAAAAGGTTATTTCACCGTCATGTAACTAAATATGATTTTAAAAAAAGTAATTCAATTATTGATGATACGACGAGAGAGGATATGGGAATCATCTGCAGTAGACCGAAATACAAATACTCAACCTTATAATATTCTACCATCCCAAGTAGCGAATTATAAAATATTTGACATCAAATTTTATTGAGTGCTTAAGGGTTGAGAAATTTAAAAACCATGACATTTTGGATTGGTAAAAAGAAAAAAGAATTGCCATTTCCAATTCTAGCAATATTGGTTTATGATTTACTAACACACCAAGTTTTATGGTAGTTTCGGAATTCGTTTGTTTTTTAATCTTAGTGATTGGGTAATAACGAAACGGAGGTTTTGAAATGATACAAAGTTATGTTCTGTTTGAAAGACTACTTTTACCGCCCATGAATAGTACATTCAAGAAGAATAGCTTGCTCAAGTAAATATCACATCGTACGATCGAAGTGGATGACGGAGACATTGAGGAGGACATCATTTAACAAATTTTGGACCGGATAAACTTTTCATGAAGGCGACCATTTAACGACCGAAAAATAATTGCATTTTCAATTTCTAGGTTTATAATGATATACTTTTTTGTATTTTAAAACCAAATATAATAAAAGTATTTATTTGTGTTGGAGTTAAATTTAAATTTTCATAAAATACAACATAACAAATCTAATTAATATAAACCGAAACGTCCCAAATTTTCATAATAAATAATTTTTCATTTTTAAATAAGTTAAATACCAATTTTTATAAAACCATAAACTAGATAAAACCATTTGTTCATAAAACCAGGATCTAGAATCCAAGATCAAAGTATAAATAAAATTATCGCAGAAGTCTCAAAACATAAAAGTTGTTGATATGTGTGTACAGTCATGTATTCGTCTTCTCATCCAACAAAGAAAGTACCTAAAAACATTTAATTCATAATCGTAAGCCAAAACTTAGTGACTTCCCCAAAATATCACATATAACACAGAAAACTATACATAATAGTAATGTGTCTTTTTCAACCGAACATTTATGTTTCAACCGAACGGGTTTGTTTCAACCCAACGGGTATGTTTCAACCGAATGGGTCTATTTCAACCCAACAGGTTTGTTTCAACCGAACGCGTCTGTTTCAACCCAACATGTATGTTTCAACCAAACGGGTCTGTTTCAACCCAACAAGTATGTTTCAACCCAACGAAGCATGTACATATACAAACAACAGCAAGCCCTACTAATCTAGCTAAGTCTACTATCATATCATAACACTATGTCATAAGTAATATAGTGACAATTATCACCTTGTTAAAAGCCCAGAAATCACAACTGCACGAGTAAACCTTCAAGGTCGGTCTCACGAACCACCTAAACTCCCAATAGAGGTCAAACCTCAGTCTATAACCCAAAACCCAAAAGTTTGACCCAATGTCAAACTTAGTTAAAAAGTCAAAAGTCAACATTCTGGTCAAAAGATGCCCAACGCCTCGTGCTCATTAGAGGATAAAATAGTTGATATGTTAGACAATTCAAAAGCAAACCTGAAAAATCGAAGACGCATCGAACCCTCCAGAAGGTGTGTCGCACCCAAAGCCCATTCTACTTGATAAATGACTTAATCCATTAAGTTAGTAGTCTAATATCTTATATCTGAATCTCAATTGCGTGTAAATAGATAAAGTTTCCAACTTTATCTATTAAAATGTCGCAAACAAGCAAGATCTAAAACCTTAATCCATAAAAGGTCCAACAATGTATCTTTCTATATGCATGGAGAAAAGAGAGAACAAGCATGCACTCAAAGCTCCCTTAAAAGGCTAGATTTGAGGTAAAACATGATGCTAAGTCCTTGGAGTTTTCCAAACTCCAAAGATCAATCCCCAAGGGGTCCAAAACTGCATTAAAATGGACGAAAACACAAACATCTCTTAGTTCTAAAGATGAAAAGCAATAAAGCTTGGATTTTTCAAAGTTATAAAGGTGCAGAAAATGAATTAGGTTGATCTCTTCAAATAAAAAGCTTCCTTGAACAATCTTTCTTGTTTTTTTCACTCTAGAGTACCAAAAGATCACCAAAAGAGCACCAAAATAGTTATAGGAGAGAGGATGAACTCCAAACACTTGATGGAGGCTAAGGTTTCATTAGAGGTGTTTTATTGTGACATCCCCAATTTCACGGCCAGAAAAGACCGATTTGTGTATGCTTTGTTTTATAAAATCAGAGTAATCCTTTGATTAAAAGAGTTACGGAATTTGTTCCCAAAACAAAATGTGATAAAATTTATCAAATCATTTCTTAAAGAAATGTATTTTCATTATATAACAAAATCTCGGGATGTCATGTTCCAATACAGACCAAAAGCATAAACAGTACTAAATAGACCTTACAATAGTTATTTTCAACTACTGGTCTATATCCAAAGTATCTTGTTAAGTCATCCGACTTATTCACTGGTGCCACTACGTGTAATACAAAGAAAAACTGAGTGGGTCAGGCTTGGGGGCCTGGTGAGCATATAGGGTTTTCAACAATAATATAATTATTATATTTAATCATCAAACAATCAACCCAATTACCGATCCCCATTATCTTCTTTATTTCTTAAGGATTTACCGTAAGAATCAACTATCCTTTATTCATTCATTCCTAAGGATTGACCTAAGGAATTGTCACAAAGTCCATTGCTGCCCGAGGTTCCTATAAAAAACACTAAATCCATAGCTGCCAAGGTTCATCTACACCGTACTAAATCCATAGCTACCAAGGTTCATCTACACAGTACTAAATCCATAGCTACCATCGTATTTATATAAGGCATAAGTCCATAGCTGCCAGGGTTTTTAGAGTACATCGGTGAACATCAAGTCCACAACACCTACAGGTTGCGAGCCTGCTAGTGTTCCACAGGACTGTCTAGAATAGTCTGTGGTTGTCATCCATACTCTGCTGAATGACGGGGCCATCGTTTGGGTAAAGGTTTCACTCATTTTTCACCTGTCACCCTCTTCTCATGATCTAAATCATCTTTCGTATCATCCTCAAACTCATCTTTCATCACACACCAACTATTTCGTCTACCCATGTTCTACCCATATATTTGTAGATATAAATTACATATACAGTTTAAACCATTTAAAAACCTGTATAAAACATTCATTCAACATCCATCTCAAGTAAACAAACAACGTATAAACACATAGCACGTATTTTATAGCAAATACTTCATATCTATGTGTTAGAAGAAAGTAACTACACGGTCACTTGATTAGATGATGCTCGGAAAACACTACGACTCTTCAAGTACTATTCTTTTGATGTAACCGGGATATCTTCACACACCGGACTTCTCGCGGGCAGAGCTTCGGCTTGAAACTCTTTTCTTCTCGGGATCTTCGGAGTGTCGGGACTTGCTTCGGGTGTCGGGATGATATCGGGACTTCGGGGGGCTAAAAGTAGGCTTAATGATGAGAAAAGTAGGAGAGAGGTTGAGAAATTAGCAATCAAAACCGGCTGCCTTCGATTTCTATTTATAGGGTCGAATTTCTGGATTCACGTCGTGAACCTCAAATGTTCACGTCGTGAGTTCAGTCGTCATCAGGTGCGTCATCGCAACTTGGGTCTGTCAGGCTCTGGAAGACGTCATTCACTGAGTTCACGTCGTGAACTCTATGTTCACGTCATGAGTTCTGACACAGGTTGAAGTTCGTGCCCCGAACTTCATAAATTCATATCTTTCGCATACGAGCTCCGTTTTCGACGTTCTTTATATCCACGCGTAGGTGAGATTATGATCTACAATTTTCATTTAGACTCCGTCGGCTAATTTTGACGTCAATTTTAATATTATATTTTTAGTAGGCCGGGACAGGAAAACTCCGTTAGAAATTCATAACTTCTTCATCTGACGTCCGTTTTCGTCTGTATTTCTACCGTTGAACTACTATCGACGAGACCTTCGATTCTCGTTTAGATTGTTTAGGCCAAAGATCACTCGATCTCAATTTCGAGATTTGGGCTGCATACCGCTAAACTGAAACTTAGAAAAATCATAAGTTCCTCATACGAAGTCAAATTTGGGCGTTCTCTTTATGCACGCTCTCGGTTTAACGTCTTCTACGACTTTCGTTTAAATCGCTAAAGCCAAATATCGCGCTATCGTAAATTCACTATGTACGTCGCGCTGTATCGTGTCGGTTCTGTCGCGAAACTTCGACACGTCATAACTTCTTCGTTATAACTCAGATTTCAGCGTTCTTTATATGTACGGAATCCTTGTAACATATACTACAATTTAGTTAAGATTACTCCTTCAAAATAATCTTCCAACAAAAAGTCAATTTTTTTACGCTTATCGTCTCTAAATTGACTAGCCCTGATCTACGGACGTTACATTTATGGTAGTGGAGGCTGAAAATAACTAAACCCTTAGGTCTTATGCTCATAAATAGGCCTAAATCCCGAGACAATGACATCAGCCCATGGGCATGGGTGCTCCTCTCCCCTTATGGGCACCCAACGTCTATATACAACATATTAGATGCGTCTGAATAAACAGAGACGCTTCATGCCTCTAGGATAAAATCTGAAAAAATTGTGTTTTATTCATTCTTGCCTCCTGCTTCGCTCATTGCTTCTACCATTTCTTGGACTTTAAAACTACCATTAATATATGTGAAAAACATAATCGGAACCCGGGTGTTACATAAGATTATCCGGCATCTATACACCTTTATATGTACATCCTCTGATGGTCTCATGTCGGTGCTCATGCTTGGAAATGACCCAAGTCTTCTTTTAGTAGTCATGAATCGGAAAAAATCACCTAAAATCACTAGACCAAAACCATCAAGTGACCTCAATCGCAAGAAGTTCACCCTTTCTGCAGACACGTCTCTTTGATTATTGGCATTGTCTTCTCATAAGAAGACATTCCCTCATCTAGTAGCATCATCTCTCCCACCAATGACAACCTGGTTCCACTAAATCAAAGATAATGTGAGTTGTTGAACGAACTAACCAACTTATTATATTTCTCCCTTTGATTACCTAACACTATTAAAGTATTATCCTATAATAAAACCACACAAAATGTCATTTAGCTTTACGAACCACCAAGACATACAACTCTAGTGAACATATAGGTAGCTATAACTTTGACACAACCATTAATTAGTGCGTTGAATTGATCCTTAACCAATGCAATCAAGTTCCACTGAAATTTTAAAGGGAAATTGAGTGATCTAACCACATGTTAGCATGTTTTAAAAATAATAACCATTTTCTAAAAGTAACCACTCTCTTCGGAATGGGAATTCCAAAGCAGACCATAACGGGCCAAGCCCAGTACCTATTGCTCAATGCTATATATATGGGGACCATACCAAAAAAAAAACGGAATAAGCCTTCCAGAAACTGAAACTTAGAAGTTGTTGCTACCGACATTTCGGACATAGAGTTTTAAGGCTATCTACCATGGATTCAACAAACCAGGTGAGTTATACTCTTTAATTTACTTGCATGTTAGTTTACAAAAGATTTTTTCTATTCTGGAATGCATAGAACAATTCCAAAATATGACAAACTGGTCCAAAACATCTTAATTTTGTAGTTTTTTTAGTTTTAGCCATATAACAACCATATAAGTACCTTAATATGTGTTAGTACTACTCCTTAGAGAGGAATTTAGTCTACATTACCCATTAATAGTGATTTGGGAATGCTACTAACAATCTGGAATACGAAGAACACAATCCAGAATTCAAAGATCAATTCTAGAATGATACTTACAGTGCAGAATACCAAGAAAATAGTTTTTTCTAATATTGTTGAATTAATTTTTAAATTTATTTACGTTAAGGCAATACCCCTGTAACGTCCCAAAAATAAGACTCAAAAATTTCATTTTTATATTTATAAAACGGTCATACAAAACATTGTCATACAACCAATATGGATCAAAGTGTATCACTACATCATAAAATATAATAGTAAATCACAAAATGCAGAATGAGGTGGTGTGTGCTCTGTAATCATCCAGAGCTCTTCCTTTTCGAACCAGAAGAACCTGAAACATAAATAGAAACCGTAAGCACAAAGCTTAGTGAGTTCCCCAAAATACCACATACCATATATAATAAACACATACTGGGCCCCCGCCCCTCATCGGGCCTCGTCGGACATCGATCCCCACTCGGTATATAGATCTTTCAATCATCAGGCCCCGCCCGGTACACATGTAAGCATATAAACATAAAATCATATGAACATATGCGATAATCACAAAGACAATAGCATACAATACAGTTATCGGGCCTCGCCCAACATCGAGCCCCGCTCGGTATACATACCAATGCATACACATGCAAGAGTCATGCAGACATCTAGCATCCTAACATAATAAACCATGGGCCGGCATTGGTGCCTTCGACCTGCTAAACACAGTGAGGAAACTCACCTCAAGCTGTTGAGTCGCTCAGATAAATCTTTGTCTGTTGGTCCGATAAAATCTCCGCCCTATCATCATAAAATAATATCCAATTAATAATTGGATTCTGACCCATAACTCAGAGTCTAAAATAGGATAAAAGACTATTTTACCCTTTACCTAACTTGACCTAAGGCCAAGGCCCAAACCAACTACTCAAAAAGGCCCAATTCCAAAAACGATCACCCAAAGCCCAATTATGGCCCAATCTTCCAAATTGGGCCCAAATCCCTTCGTGGGCCTTCAACCAAAAGAACCCAATATAAAAGCATCAACCCAAAAATAGAAACTTGATGGCCCAACAAGACCCTAATCTCCTAAGGTCCAAACATGGGACCAAAACCAAGAAGCCCACTTGCCGAATACGTGGGGCGTACTCAGTTTGTACGCTTAGCGTACACCCTCTAAGGCTAGTATGTTCAGCGTACCGGCTTGGTACTCCCAACGTACTCCCCAGTTGATCACCACACTCCATTAAGCACTTAATCCATTGAGACTTCAAGCCAAACTATCAGATCTGATTCTATATGACCATTTATCACATATAGTTGGCAACTTTACACACATGCATGGTTTAATGAGGCTCAAAAGCTTAAGAAAGGTCTTAACACAAGCATGATCCAAGATACACCATAAAGCTTGCATTTTTATGAACAAGAGGACCAAAAGAAGCCTAGATCTAACATCAATACTTCTGGAGTGAGTCAAGAAGCTCATCAATCACTCCAATGACTCAAACATCATAAAAATAACAACATAACTATATCTAGCATCATGGATCATCAAAATGTGAGCTTTTTACCTCAAAAAGCTTGCAAATGATGAGCTAACACCAGATCTTCAAGCTCAAGACACTACTCCAAATGGCCCTTTTCTTTTTCTCCTTCACAAACCACTAACAAACACTCTTTAAGGCTCAAAACTCACAAAAACACACTAGGGTTTCGATTTCTGGACAAAGGAAGGTGGAGGTTGGCTAAACATGACCAAATGAGGCTATCATAAGGTTTAAATAGGGTGCAAACCCTAAAAATTTGGGTTTCACTTATGCACACGTACGCCATGCGTACGTGGATGGGATCCGTGATCAAGTAATCAGGCTACTATGCTAAGCGTACCACCTAGTACGCCCCGCGTACTAGCATAAAGACCAAAATGAAATTTTTTTGATTAACAAGGGTAAATGCGAAACTTACCAAACTCGAGTGTTACAATTCCCCCCACTTGAATCAGAATTCGCCCTCGAAGCCCGCTACTCCAAATAACTCCGGGTAGTGCTCCTTCATATCATCCTCCAACTCTCACGTCCATTCAGAACCCTTACGATGTTGCCATTGGACTTTCACCAACTCAACAACCTTGTTCCTCAAGGTTTTCATCTTCCGGTCAAAAATCGTCATCGTCTCTCAATCTAATTCAGGCGGTTATCCACCTGAATATCCTCGAATGGAACCACTACGGAATCATCCACTAAACACTTATGTAACTGAGAGACACGGAACATGCTATGGATTTGTTTGAGCTCATCAGGAAGATCCAAGCGATATGTAACCCGGATTACCCGGGCCAAAACACTGAAGGGACCGATGTACCTAGGGCCCAACTTGCCCCTCTTCCTGAATCGGATGACACCGGTGTAAGGTGACACCTTCAGGAGAACCATATCCCCACCTGGAATTCTAAATCTGATATGCGTATGTCGGCATAGCTCTTCTGCCGACTCTAAGCTGTCTAGAGTCTACTCTGAACCTACTGAATCAACTCAGTGGTCTTGGATACCACCTCGGTACTCCCCATAACCCGTCGACCGACCTCACCCCAAAAAATCGGATCGTGCATTTCCTCCCATAGAGCATTTCAAAAGGAGTTCGATCGATGTTGGCGTGATAGATGTTGTTATACAAAAATTCTGCCACCGGAAGATACGTATTCCAACTCCCACCAAATTCCAAAACACACGCCCGAAGCATATCCTATAATGTCTGAATAGTCCTCTCGCTCTGACCATCGGTCTGCGGTTGGAATGTTATGCTGAAATGGAGACGAGTACCCAACTCATCATGGAACCTCATCCAAAACCTGGAAGTAAACCGGAAATCTCTGTCTGAAACCACTAAAACCGGCACCCCATGTCGTGCTACAACCTCCCTGATATACACGTAAACCAATTTCTCCGCAGAAATACTCTCCTGAGTCGGGATGAAATGCGCGCTCTTGGTCAACCAATCCACCATGACCCAAATCGAATCCACTCCATGCGCAGTTCGAGGAAATTTCGTGATGAAATCCATGGTAATCTCCTCCTATTTCCATACCGGAATCTCCATCGGCTGCATCTTGCCGTGAGGTCGTTGATGCTCGGCCTTGACTTTCCTGCAAGTCATGCACCTCTCCACATACCAAGCCACATCCCACTTCATGTAGGGCCACTAATAATTAGGACGAAGATCTCAATACATCTTCATCGCCCCGGGATGAATGGAGAACCTAGACTTGTGCGCCTCCTCCATCAGAACCTGAAGCACTTCGCCCCAGTACGGAACCCATACCCTACGATGAAGAGTCAACAACCCACGACTATCATAATCAAAGGAAACCACCTGACCCACAATACGCTCACTCTTCTGGTGCTCTTCCTTCATAGCCTCGATCTGAGACTCACGAATCCGCTCCAATAGCGGAGTAATCATGGTCATCCTCAAACATATATCCCTGATCGGAGCCACGAACGCCTTGCGGCTGAGAGCATCGGCCACCACATTGGCCTTCCCTAGATGATATCTGATCTTATAATGATTGTAACATCCCCTTATAGCATGAATCATAATATTGTCCACTTTGGGCTCCCGGCGCGAAAACTTCCTAGGGGGTCACCCATCCCTGAATTGCTCTCGCCCAGGCACGCTTAACTGTAGAGTTCTTATAGGATCTGCTACCTTCACAGCTTTAAAACGCGTTTGGGGACATCCGATAAAATTAGAACGATACAGAGAAGATTAGCATGGCCCTTGCGCAAGGATGACACACACAAATTGAGAAATGGTTCAAATTTTAAAGGTGGGTTGCACCTGATCCTACATCGGCTCGGAAGGAGAACAAAACATTTCCTTATAAGGGGTGTGGATACCTTCCTTGTCACAGCGTGTTTTAAAGCCGTGAGGGCATAAGAATTTTGCAGTTAAGCGTGCCCAGACGAGAGAAATTTAGGGATAGGTGACCCCCTGAGAAGTTTTCGTGCCAGGAGCCTAAAGCGGACAATATTATGATACGTGCCAGATGGGGATGTTATAAATGGTATCAGAGCTAAAGCACGGGTCGATATGTTCGACGGGGACGTCGAACCTTATAATGGGGGTGAAGGTGGGTTGCACCTGATCCTACATCGGATTGGAAGCAGAACGAAACATTTTCTTATAAGGGGTGTGGATACCTTCCTTGTCATAATACATTTTAAAGTCGTGAGGGCAGTAGATCCCATAAGAACTCTGCAGTTAAGCATGCCCGGGCAAGAGTAATTCAGAGATGGGTGACCCCTGGGAAGTTTTTGCGTTGGAAGCCCAAAGCGGACAATATTATGATATGTGCTAGAGGGGGATGTTACAATGATAAACCTTCACCACATCCAACCATCGACGCTGCCTCATATTCATATTTGGCTGATCCATCAGATACCTCAGGTTCTTGTGATCCATGTAAATAATACAGCGAACCCCATAGAGGTAATGTCGCCAAATCTTGAGGGCGAAAACCACAACCCCCAGCTCCAAATCATGTGTCTGATAGTTCGCCTGATGAGGCTTCAGCTGCCTCGAAGCGTAAGCGATCACGCGACCCCTCTGCATCAAAACTACCCCCAAACCCGTGATCGAAGTATAACAATAAACCACAAAATCCTCAACACCCTCCGACAGGGTCAAAATCGGCGCCTCGCATAATCTCTGCCTCAGGGTCTCAAAAGTTGCCTGCTGCTCAGGCCCCCAGCGAAATGTGACCATCTTCTTTATTAACCGAGTCAAAGGAGCAACTATATTAGAGGAATCCTGGATGAATCTCTGATAGTAACCTGCTAAATCAAGGAAACTACGAATCTCAGATGGAGACCTCGGAACGTCCCACCATATCACGGCCTCGACCTTGTCTGGATCGACCACAATTCCATTCTGGTTAACAAGGTTCCCCAGAAACTGATGGGTTTTTAACATAACATACAATCCTATGTGTGCATGCAAACCTTATAAGATCAATGTCTTATCTAATTGAACATACAATATGAACAACAATTGATAAAACCTAGATATATGATAAATAATCGAAAAACACATAATAAGGGTTATGATACATAACTTTGATTGTTATGTAGTAATAAAAATCCAATAACCTTGAAGATCTTGAAGATTGAGGGAAAGTGTCACAAGTGTAACACCTCTAATGAATCACAAACACACTTAGAAAGAGGATGAGATATGAGAGGGAGGAGGAAGCTTCATTTTTCGGCTATAACTCTCTAGGGTTTCTAGTGGCCAAAAATTAACAAGGGTATGGGTCTTTATATAGTGAGGTGACTTAGAACCAAAGCTAGGGTTATAAGTAGGAAACCTTAATTGCTTTGCTTAAGGACCAAGCAAACCCTAAACCTTCCCTCCCTAAGCCCTTGGACTTTTAATTAATTCAATTAATCCTAAAATTAATTCCAATTAATTTTAGATCAACTATTAATTAAATAATATGATTTCTAATTAATATATTATTTCCATAATACATTAATAAATCATTCATTTCAATTTATTAATCAAATAACAAATTCTTCCACTTCATCAATAGGTCATCCTGTCTAGTTGCTAGTATGAAGGCACCCCAAAAAGACTGTTCTACTATCAATTTAAGTATAAACCAATTATAGTTATGGGCTTAGACACCTAATCCAACAGTCTCGCACTTGGATAAGTCAAATAATTATAGTTGCCAGTATAACTTCAAATTTTGATTAGAAAATTGTAGCTCTCAAAACCGTTGTCAAACTCTGACCTAGTCAGATCTGAGTCCTAAGATAATTGATCATATAATTCTCCGTTCTACAAGATATCATGTGCACAAAAGACATGGAACTGAGTCGATTTCATTGTCCAATACTTTGTTTCCTAATTTCCGATTTGTAATGACAAAGAACTACTAATCAAACACATCAATTTAGTCCTGATCGGGCCCGACACATAAGTCAACACCAAATCATCGAGGGGCCCAATATATCGCTTTTTCCCATTAGGGAAAAAGGAACATATAAACTTTGAATTATATGCTTGTATTATTTACTCATCAATCACGCACAACAATACATTTTATAGCATCAAGTTAATGATGCGTTTACGTATCATCAATGCACAACCAACTCGTAAACAACAACTCATATATCTCTGTTTAAAGATCATAAGATATTATTGTCTCAGAATTACTCGTGATAAATTCCATGAAGTAATTCTCTGAGTGTGGGTTAATCCAATACTTAAATTCTCCATTTCAAAAGTTCTCACGAATACTGCAGAAAACATTTGCTATGTCTAAACACTTAGACAATCTACAATCCAATTCATGATAGTCTTGATTCACTACTCACTTCCAAAAGTATGATCGATTGTGGATGTTTGAACAATCTAATTATTCGGGAAGTAAAACATGCAAAAATAAAACACAAAAATAAACAATTGACAAAAGATAGTAAACAATACCCATAAATAAATCTCCATTATTTATTCATCAAATGTCAAGTACATTTATTTTGTTACAAGTTTCTAAATATCTATCTAACTACTAAAACTAATATCATCCTTCAGACCAATGATCCTTGCATGTTGAACGTGCTTAACCCTACTCAGAACCTTTGTGAAGGGATCTGCAGGCTTCTCTTCTGATGATACCCTATTCACGACGAGGTGTCCTTTTTCTACTCTATTTCTGATAAAGTGGTATTTTCTGTCGATATGTCTTGATCTACCATGATCTCTTGGTTCCTTGGTTAAGGCAACCACTCCTTCATTATCACAAAAAATATCAATTAGCTCTTTTATGGCTGGCACAACTCCAAGGTCTCTGATGAAGTTCTTCAACCATATAGCCTCGTTCGATGCTTCGCTTGCAGCTATGTACTCTGATTCACATGTAGAATCAGCCACGGTCTCCTATTTGGAAGTTTTCCAAGTTACTGCTCCTCCATTCAGGGTAAATACCAAGCCAGATTGAGAACGAAAGTTGACCGCTATCCAATGAGCTTTACCTAGATTTCCTAGATATCGACTAACCATGCTCAAAGCAAAAGCCACATCAAGGCGAGTACATGTCATAGCATACATGATCGATCCAACGACGGAAGCATATGGAACTTGACTCGTTTCTGTTATCTTAGCATCATACTCGGACTATGAGTCTTACTCAGTTTGGTATTGCTCTGGATAGGCAACTCTCCTTTCTTAGAATTCTCCATTGTAAAACGTTTTAACACTTTATCCAAATATGTACTTTGAATAAGTCCAATTAGTCTTTTACTCCTATTTCTCAAAATCCTTATCCATAGGATATAGGCAGCCTCTCCCAGATCCTTCATAGCGAAACACTTTCCAAACCAAGACTTAACTTCTTGCAAAGTTGGAATGTCGTTTCCTATAAGGAGTATGTCATCAACATACAACACCAGGAAAAGTCAAACTCTTTAACTTTCTCGTCAAAGCAAAGATTCCATCTGCGAGAAGCTTGTTTCAATCCATAAATCGATTTCTCAAGCTTACACACTCTATTGGGGTAATTAGCATCCACAAAACCCTCTGGTTGATTCATGTAAACATCCTCAGCCAACTTTCCATTAAGTAAATCGGTTTTGACATCCATCTGCCAAATTTCATAGTCATGAAACGCAACTATAGCTAACATTACCCTAATAGATTTAATCTTAGCTACTGGTGAGAAGGTCTCATCATAGTCAACCCCTCGGGTTTGAGTAAAGCCCTTCGCAACCAGTCGAGCCTTGAAAGTGTGCACCTTTCCATCCATGGCAGTCTTATTTATGAAGATCCATTTGCACCCAATTGTCTTACGACCTGGTACATTTTCAACCAAATTCCAAACTTGATTGTCATACATGGACTTGATCTTTCTGTCCATTGCGTCTTTCCATTTGGCAGACTCAGGGCCCGCCATAGCTACCTTATAGTTAGAAGGTTCATCCAAATTTACTAGTGTACTATCACTGATAAATGTATCACCATTTGTAGTAATATGGAAACCATAAAACTCAGGTGGCATTCTAACTCTACTGGAACGTCTAAGAGGTAATGACTCGTCAATTGGTTCAACTGGAGTCTCTTCCTCCGGTTGAGCCATAGCAAGTTCAGAGACTCCTTCATCATTTGACTCTTGAATTTCTTCAATGTCAATTGGACTCCCACTGTCCTCTTTGGATATGAGCTCTCTCTCTCGAAAGACTCCCCTTCGTGATACGAAGACCACGTTTTCACTAGGTCTGTAGAACAAATATCCAAAAGACTTTTGTGGGTAGCCGAGGAAAATACATCTCTCACTTCAAGGTTCAAGCTTGTCGTGAGTCTCTCATCTAACGAAAGCTTCACAACCCCAAACCTTGATGTGTGCCAACGAGGGAACCCTACATGTCCACATCTCGTGAGGTGTTTTGGCAAACTTCTTTGTTGGGACAAGATTAAGAATGTAGGTGGCAATCTCTAAGGCATACCCCCAGAATGATATTGGAAGTGAAGCTCGACTCATCATGGAACGGACCATGTCCAACAAGGTTCGATTATTCCTCTCAGCCACACCATTAAGTTTTAATGTCCTAGGAGGTGTCAATTGTGAAACTATTCTATATTCCTTGAGGTTGTCGTGGAACTTGATACTAAGATACTCACCACCTCTATCAGATCTGAGCATCTTGATCTTCCTGCCCAATTGATTCTCGACTTCTTGTTTGAACTCTTTTAAACTTTTCAAAGGTTTCTGACTTATGCTTGATTAAGTAGATATAGCCATATCTGCTATAATCATCAGTAAAAGTCACATAGAATCAATTTTTATCCCTTGTGGTGGATATGAAGGGCCCACACACATCTGTGTGTATGAGATCCAAAAATCCTTCACCTCTTTCACAAGAACCAGTGAACGGCGATTTAGTCATCTTTCCAAGTAAACGAGACTCGCATGTATCATCTGACGTTAAGTTAAATGAATCCAACACTCTATCCTTTTGGAGTTGGGCAATGCGGTACTTGTTGACATGTCCAAGATGACAATGCCACAAGCATGTTTTGTCTAAACCATTAGATGAATCAATTTGAAGAACACTATTACCTAAACTGTGTACAACCACCAAAGTTTCATACACACCATCAGAAGGTAATGCTTCAAAATAAAATACACCATTTTTATAAGCATAAATAGATCCATTATCGTTATCAAAAGAATATCTAAAACCTTGTCTATATAAATCATGAAATAAAATGATGTTTCTAGTCATCTCTGACGAGTAGCACAATTGTTCAAATCTAAACATAACCCACTACTAAGCACTAATGAATAAACACCAATCTTGGTAACAGGTGACGATATCCTATTGCCCATGACCAGGTTCATTCTCCCATGCTCCACATCCTTACTTCTTTTTAGCCCCTACAAATGAGAACAAATGTGTAAATGACATCCTGTATCAAGGAACCAAGAATGAGAATATGATGAGTTTTTAGATAAGATAGTGTAAATACCTGTCGAGGTTGGTTTCACCTTGCCATCCTTTATGTCTTGAAATTATTTGGGGCAACTTCGTTTCCAATGCCCTTTCTCATGTCAATAGAAGCAAGTAGCCTCCATAGGATCAGAGGTCGGCGGAGCTTTAGAATTGGTCTTTCCTTTGGATCCATTACTTGAGGACCCAGTTTGAGACTTTCCCTTCCAATTCTGCTTAGGATGAGATTTCCTCTTCTTCCCCTTTCCTTGCCCTATGGCCAAGACAGGAGTAGTAGTAGTAGGAGTGGAGGCAATACCTTTTCCCTTCATTCCACTTTTAGCAGTTCACAACAGGTTCATAACTTGAGCCAATGTGGTCTCATGGTTTTTCAAATGATAAGTCATGATGAACTGATCATAACAACTCGACAATGAGTGTAATACTATATCAATAGCCAATTCATCATCAAAGTTCACATTGAGCTTCACCAGGTGTTCCACATATCTTTGCATTCTTTGCAAGTATCCACTGACAGACTCCCCGTCTTTCATTTTGCTGATGATGAGGGACTTTAATACTTCATACTTTTCCTAACAAGCTCGTTGGTGGTACTTTTCCACCAAGTCCTTGTTCATCTTATATGGCCAGTAATCCTCATAGAACCTTAGAAGCTCAGGAGTCATAGTAGCCACCATGATGCATGTCACTTTGGTAGCATCATTGTAGTGTCTCCTATACTCAACTTGTTCTTCAGGAGTAGCTATAGTTACATCAATCTCAAGGAGTTCCTTTCCGAGCACATACTCTTTGTCCTCGAAGCGTAGAGCCACCTTGATGTTTCACATCCAATCATTGTAATTGGTGCCATCAAAGGTATCCCTCAAGCAGATGTTTAAGAGTGAGAAGTTGTTGGAGGAGTTGTGCTTGGAGGAGGAACCAAAAGTATCATTAAGAGTTGACATCTGAAAAAGAAGAAGGAGAAATTTTAGTTAGATAAGAGGATTTCTAAATATAACACCCAAATGAAATATTAAGGCTAGGATCCAACTAGATATTTTGACAACATAGAAAAGGGATGTCGTAATCTATTTGCGAAATAAATATGAAGGTAGGTAAATGACGATTTACCAATTTCACCACGAAAACGAAATCTTAAATGAATTTGGTTTTATATGAAATTCTTAGATCTTTTGAGATTCATTGAACTATTCAATGGTTGGTTTAATCTCGATTATGCTCTTCCATTTGTGACTGGGATACCGAGGATCACAAACAAGATGTAAGGAACCATGCAAATTAGCTTCGTATTCTTGATGTCATTTATCATCTAATCAATGTGTCGGTTAGTGACACGCGCTCCATCAATCTATGATATTTTATGAGACACCAATTGCCACCCTTTATTAGTCCATATTAGTGTGCCGGTTAACCACGCATGCTCTACTAACGACTTTGAAAAAGTGCAATGTGCAATTTCATGGAATAACATCAATTTCACATTTTTCCTAAAGTAACTAAGATTGAGAATTTATGAAAAACATTTAGTTACTTTATTAATTTCATTATACTTATTAATGAAAATTAAGTGTCCTATCAAACCCGTTCGGCTAACGACCCTCCACCAATTAAGGGAGTGGTGGGTAAGAGTGGATACCCAATGACGGTCATTTTATAGGCCGCTTCCTTAAACTCCCATTATAGATCGGCTTTGTGAATGAGACGTACTAGCGGTTCGACTGACTTGTCTTATATATATATATATATATATATATATATATATATATATATATATATATATATATATATATATAGTAATATTAGACTTTTAATGTTACATATAATATAAGGGTGTATTTTTTAACTTTTCAAAAATATTAAGCTCATATTTTAAATTTTCAAAATTAATATCCAATTAATTAAATTAAAAATATTACCAATTATAAAATTTAGATAAGGATATAAAATCACAATTTAAAATATTCATATTTATACAATTAAACAATATTATAAAAGGTAATTATCCTAATCAATTTTAAAACATATCAAAAACCGAAATTTTTGGATCTGACAGCTTACAACGTCGTGGAAAGGCAAAAATCGTAGGCACCACGTCGTGGTGGCGGACCAGAAATCAGATTCTGAAAAACCTTTACTCTTTCAAGTTCATATCAGTATCAATTTAATAGAAAACTAAACCTATGCTCTGATACCACTGATGGGTTTTTAACATAACATACAATCCTATGTGTGCATGCAACGCTAATAAGATCTATGTCTTCTCTAATTGAACACACAATATGAACAACACTTGATAAACCCTATATATATGATAAAAAATCGAAAAACACATAATAAGGGTTATGATACATACCTTTGATTATTATGTAGTAATAACAATCCAATAATCTTGAGGATCTTGAAGCTTGAGAGCAATTGTCACAAGTGTAACACCTCTAATGAATCCCAAACACACTTAGCAAGAGGATGAGATATTAGAGGGAGGAGGAAGCTTCAATTTTCGGCTATAACTCTCTAGGGTTTCTAGTGGCCGAAAATTAACAAGGGTATGGGTCTTTATATATTGAGGCGACTTAGAAACAAAGCTAGGGTTATAAGCAGGAAACCCTAATTTCTTTACTTAAGGACCAAGCAAACCCTAAACCTTCTCTCCATAAGCCCATGGACTTTTAATTAATTCAATTAAACCCAAAATTAATTCCAATTAATTTCTGATTAAATATTAATTAAATAATATGATTTCTAATTAATATATTATTTCCATAATACATTAATAAATCATTCATTTCAATTTATTAATCAAATAATAAATTCTTCCTCTTCCTCAATAAGTCATCCTGTCTAGTTGCTAGTATGAAGGCAACCCAAAACGACTGTGCTACTATCAATTCAAGTATATACCAATTATAGTTATGGGCTTAGACACCTAATCCAACAGAAAGTACACCTTGCGCAACCAGAACTCACACTTGGAGAACTTTGCGAAAAGTCTCTCCCTCCTCAAAGTCTCCAACACCTCCCTCAAGTGCTCCTCGTGCTGCTCCTGGATCTTGGAATAGACCAAGATATCATCAATCAAAACAATCACAGACCAATCCAACATCGTCTTGCATACGCGGTTCATGAGATCCATGAACGCGGCTGGAGCATTGGTGAGCCTAAAAGGCATCATTACGAACTCGTAATGACCATAACGAGTCCGGAAGGTCGTCTTCTGCACATCCTCATCTCTAACCCTCATCTGATGATAAATCGAACCCAAATCAATCTTGGAAATCCAAGATGCACCCTGAAGCTGGTCGAACAGATCATCAATCCTCGGGAGTAGACAATGGTTCTTCATCGTTACCTTATTCACCTCCCGGTAGTCAATGCACGTACGATGAGACACATCCTTTTTCTTTACAAACAAGACCGGTGCTCCCCATGGGGAACTAATCGATCGAATGAATCCCTTGTCTAAGAGCTCCTGCAGCTGTGTTGACAACTCCTGCATATCCGAAGGAGCCAACCGATATGGTGCTTTGGCTATCAGAGTCGCACCTGGAACCATATAAATCCTGAACTCAACTTGCCTCTCTGGAGGCACCCCAGACAAATCCTTTGGAAACACATCCAGATACTCCCACACAATAGGCACATCATCCAAAGACCCCTTACCCTTATCCCGGGTATCTATAACATAGGCGACAAATCCGGAACAAACCTGTTGAATATACCATCTGACCCTCGCAGCTGAACACAAAATCGGCCCACACTAAGCTCTCTCTCCCTGAACCACTAACTCTCCCCCACTAGGGGTTCGAATCTGAACTAACTATTGCTCACAATCGACCACCGCCCGATTAGGGCTCAACCAATCCATGCCCTTGATAACCTTGTTCCCACGCAAAGGAATGGGAACCAAATCAATCAGATACTGCTCGCTGAACATCTGAAGAATACAACCCCCGATGAACCCTCGCTACCTGGACATATCGATCATCTACAATATTGACATCTAAAGGACAATCCAGCTCCCCCGGAGTTCCAACAAACATCTTTCTACGCACAAGCGATACAAAGGATCGGGTAGCCCCCGAATCAAACAATACCAAAGCAGAAATACCATTCACGAGGTACGATCCTAAAATAAAACATATGAATATAAGCAAGCAATTCAATATAAATAAAGATATAAGGAGAAGATACATACCTGGCACCACATCAGGTGTCGTGCGAGCCTCCTCGACCGTCAACTGAAAAGCCTTGCTCTTCACCACAGGTGCATCTGCCTTGCCCTGGCTACCGTCAATGATCCGTAGAGTCACAGGAGCGGGTGTTGACACCGGCCCTGCTGCAACCAAAATCGGACAATGGGCCTTCTTGTGGCCCCTCTGATTGCAATGAAAGTAAATCAGATCAGATCCTTGGGTGGTGGTGGTAGCAGTATAATCATTGCTAAAATGACCCATCTGGTCGCACTTGAATCAGCCTGAACCACCCACCCTGTATGGTCCCTCATGCATCTTGTCGCACTTCCCACGTCGACTTTGACCCTGCTGGCCTCTCGATCTCGAATCCCGAACCTTGGGCCTCTTGCCCGATCCCCCTAAAACCTGAGCCTGATATGGCTTCCTCTTCCTTTCCATCTCAATATCAATCTCTATCTCTGGCTCTCGCTATCAAATCCTCCAGCGTCTTGCAACTTGATCGGATCACAAACTATCAGATATCGCTCCTCAACATTTCGTGATACCTCACCTTCTTGATCTCCTCATCCACCACATATTGCAGAACCAAAAGCACCCTCTCCCGAAACATCGTGGTGATCTCAGCCACTGTCTCAGTAGTCTGGCGGAGATCCTGAAACTCTTGCGCCAATCGCTGCACCTCAATCACTAGTGCAAACTCAACCCTGAACCTAGTCACAAAATCATCCCATGATATGGACTCAATCGTCTCGCCTCCCAAGGCATGCCTTACCTCCTTCCTCCAGTCCCGAGCTCTGACTTTCAAAAGACAGGAAGAAAATCTGACCTTTGCCCTCATCGGGAAAACTACTAGTGCGGAAATGCGTTAGCAACATCTGCTAAACATCGCCTACTCGCTATCGGGTCCTTCTCCCTGTAGTAGTTTGGAGCCCCACATGCCCGGAACTCCCTGAAGGTCAATAAACGTGCCCCTATCAAGGCCACCATCTCTGAACAGAAAGGGCCCAGATGCTCCTTTAATAGCTCCACAATACCCTCCTTGATCGTACCGAAGATCACAGGAGTCTGCTCAAGTATGCAACGCGTAATCTCAGACGAAATGAACTCCTGCATCTGATCATCCAACTGCATGGCTCCAGAATCTGATCCTGAGCCCTCACCAGCACCAAAACTACCAACCGGTCTACCTCGAAGATTCACCATACTGACAATAGACCATATAAACCATCAGAATACGCATCAATATATATATATATATATATATATCGAGGGTTCTCATACTTTACAAGCTTCATGGTTTCATTGCAACTCTCCTTGACTCAAGTACCTATCCTCTGCTTCCTATCACTTTCAGTATATGATCAATATTAGTATTTAGCTGATGTTAGTGAGAACTCGTAAAAAGCACAAAGCAAGCAACATTTGAGCATTGAGTAATCAGAACAAAGCATAACCTAATCATGCCATCCTATCACTAATTGATCAGTATTAGCATGCAAATCCACAAGCTCATACAATAGGTATACAAAGGCATCTCTCCTAGCATTCTATCATGCAAATACTGAGCATATCCTTAGCCTTAACTAGCATGTGCTTCACAAATCAAATCATATCAAATAACATGTATGGGTATTTTCGGAAAACTTACTTGAGTTCGGTCGATTGCATGCACCACACCCTTTCTTATATTAGAAAACCCTTTTCTTTAAAAACATTTCCTTTTTGAAATTTTTTACCAAATCCTCAGTTTGAGTTCAGACACACCTGAGAGTATGTCCGAATCCTTGAAGCTAAGGCTCTGATACCAACTTGTAACGTCCCAAAAATAAGACCCAAAAATTTCATTTTCATATTTATAAAACAGTAATCCAAAACATTGTCATACAACCAAGATGGATCAAAGTGTATCACTACATCATAAAATATCAGAGTAAATCAAAAAATGTTGAATGATGTGGTGTGTGCTCTACAATCATCCCGGGCTCTTCCCTTTTCTAACTCGAAGTACCTGAAACATAAATTGAAATGTGTAAGCACAAAGCATAGTGAGTTCCCCAAAATACCACATACCATACATAATAAACACATACTAGTCCCCCACCTTTCATCGGGCCTCGCCCGACATCGGGTCCCACTTGGCATCGGGCCCCGCCCGACATCAAGCCCCAATAGGTATATAGATCTGTCAATCATCAAGCCCCGCCTAACATCGGGCCCCGCTCGGTACACATGTAAAAATATAAATATACAATCATACTAACACATGCGATATTCACAAAGACAATAGAATACAATACGGTCATCAGGCCTTGCCCGTCATCAAGCCCCGCTCGGTTAACATACTGATGTATACACATGCAAGAGTCACACATACATCTAGCATCCTAACATAATAAACCATGGGCCCGCATTGGTGCCTTCGACCCACTAAACACAGTGAGGAAACTCACCTCAAGCTGCTGAGTCTTTTAGATAAATCTCTGTTTGTTGGTCCGATAAAATCTTCGCGCTATCATCGTAAAATAACATCAAATTAATAATTGGATTCCCACCCATAACTTAGAGTCTAAACTTGGTTAAAAGACCATTTTACCCTTTACGTAACTTGGCCTAGCCCAATTCCAAAAATGGTCACCCAAAGACCAATTATGGCCCAATCTTCCAAATTGGGCCTAAATCCCTTCGTGGGCCTTCAACCAAAAGAACCCAATATAAAAGCATCAGCCCAAAAATAGAAAACTGATGTCCCAACAAGACCCTAATCTCCTAAAGTCCAAACATGGGCCCAAATCCGAAGTCCACCTGCTGAGTACGCCGGGCGTACTCAGCTTGTAAGCTTAGCGTACACCCTCTGGGGGTAGTACGCGGAGTGTACAAACTAGGTACGCCCAACGTACTACCCAGTTGGTCAACCCACTCCCTTAAGCACTTAATCCATTGAGACTTCAAGCAAAACTCTCAGATCTAATTCTATAATACCACTTATCATGTAAAGTTGGCAACTTTACACACATTCATGACTTAATGGGGCTCAAGAGCTGAAAAGAGCTTAACAAAGGTCTTAACACATGCATGGTCCAAGATACACCATAAAGCTTGCATTTTTATGAACAAAGGGTATCAAAAGAAGCCTAGATATAACACCAATACTTCTGGAGTTAGTGAAGAAGCTCATCAATCACTCCAAGGACTCAAAAAGCATAAAAATAACAACATAACTAGATCTAGAATCATGGATCATCAAGATGTGAGCTTTTTACCTCAACAAGCTTGAAAATGATGAGCTAACTCCAGATCTTCAAGCTCAAGACACTTATCCAAATGGTCCTCTTCTTCTTCCCCTTCACAAATCACCAACAAACACTCTTTGAGGATCAAAACTCACAAAAACACACTAGGGTTTTGATTTCTAGACAAAGGAAGGTGGAGGCTGGCTAAAAATAATCAAATAAGGCTATCATAAGGTTTAAATAGGGTGCAATACCTAAAAATTAGGGTTTCACTTATACACACATACGCCACGAACGTAGAACATACATGTATGGGATCCGCGATCAAGTTATCAGGCTAGTACGCTAAGTGTACCACCTTGTACGCCCCGCGTACTAGCTTAAGGACCAAAATGCAAAGTTTTTTATTAACAAGAGTTAAATGCGAAACTTACGAAAATCGAGTGTTACAACCCCATATTAGTCCGAAAATCAATTTGCATTGATGTTGCTAAAAAAGTGGATTTTACGGATGAAGAAATTATTGTCCATTTACATGGGCTTTTAGAATTGCGACCGATAATAGTAAACTTTAATTTAAAATTTTTGTTATACATATTTATTTTTATAGTACTATATTTAAATATTGTTGGATTTTTTTGTAGATTGTAAAACTAGATGTTGAGTTAGAAAAAAAAAGTCAAATAGTAAACCACCAAGGACACCTTTAAAATTAAGAAAGAAATCAAAGACGATGTTAAAGCTTAAGTTGAAATCAGATAGAACCCCAAAAGAAGGGGTCGAAACAAGTTTAAAGAAACCTATTATTTTAGACTAGTTTCCATTTTATAACTTTTGTTATGGATACATTTCTGCAAGTTGGTTTTATTTTTGGAACATTATTTAATACGTATTTTTGTATTTTTTAATTACAGTCTCCAACATCCAGTAACTCGAGTGATGATGATGATGTGTTTCCAATAGAATATGAAATATTACGTCTTGTAGATGTAACATCCCCCTCTGGCAAGTATATCAATATTTTCTGTTTTGGGCTCCCGGTGCGAAAACTTCCTAAGGGGTCACCCATCCCTAAATTTCTCTCGCCCGGGCACGCTTAACTGTAGAATTCTTATGGGATTTGTTGCCCTCACGGATTTAAAACGTGTTGTGTTAGGAAAGGTATCCACACCCCTTATAAGAAATGCTTAGTTCTCCTTCCCAGTCGATGTGGGATCAGGTGCAACCCACCTTCACCACCCCCCCCCCCCGATTATAGGGTTCGACGTCCTCATTGAACACATCGACCCATACCCCAACTCTGATACCATTTGAACTCTGCAGTTAAGCGTGCCCGGGCAAGAGCAATTTAGGGATGGGTGACCCCCTGGGAAGTTTTTGTGTCGGGAACCCAAAGCGGACAATAGTGTGATACATGCCAGAGTGGGATGTTACAATTGGTATTAGAGCCTTGGTTTGAGTGAATTGGAGGAACACTCGTGTGAATCCAGTCTCAAACTAAGGAAGAAGGTTTTAAAAATGATTTTCAAACTATTTTTAAAATAATCAAAGAGGATGTGATGTGTACGATCAGCCAGAGACAGTAAGTTGACCCCCAAGTTACCACACTGATATTTGATCTTGTGATATGTTAGAACAGCATGCTAGTGATAGGCTATGGATCGCCTAGGGTTCTTTTTTATATGGAATTGACATCATTACTGTAGTTGCTTAGTGTATGCATCATAGTTGTACATAACTAAGATTCTATAGCCTAAGAATGTTTGGTTTGGCCTTATTTCCTGTTCTTGTTTGACGAAGGGCTTAGGGTAGGATCAAGTATTCGAATGTCTATAGGATCCAGTGTTATGTATGACTAGCGTACACGAGTGCTGCAAGGTTGGTGGAAGTTTCATGAGTGGGTGCAGTATAGGGGGTCCGCACGAGGAATGATTAGCCACTCTTTAGAGGTTGAGGGAAGGAAGAAGGTGTATCCAAGATGCTGGGAGATGGAGATCGAGAATTTCGTATGAGGATCTGCCTGATTTTATTATGTCTTAGTGCCATTCGACTCCACTGCTCGAATGTTTCTTGTTTTGTGCTTTGTGGGACTCATGTTGATGTGAGCTGACCATCAAATGAATACACTAAGTTACATGTTATGAAGGTTAAATAACCTTAGAGCGAAGGATTCGGCCCTATTGCGCAACTCTCGTTTGAGTCTAACCATTGTAGGGTTGGGTCCTTTAGTCGAAAGATTATTTAAGTTTTGTTGTATGTAACAGTATTCATGAAGTGGTTGGCTGACATTGATTGGAGTTCTTTAGCAACTGATGGCAGTGGAGGTGGGGAATCCTAGGAGAGCCTAGGAAGTATTTTAGTGCGATTGTTTCGCTGTTGATCAGGAATCAGGAGTATTATTATGAGTAGGCCTTAGAGGACCCGGGATCATACTCGAGGAAAGTATGGATATGTGTGGAAGGTCGTATTAGGCCTGTACTACTGGAATCATAAGATCCATACTCGAATCAAAGAGAGTTTCGGGGATTCTAAGGGCTGGTCGGGGAAGATAACATGGTTGATCAGGCATGGGGATGGGTTTGGTAATTGTTTTGGGCCCCAGTGGCGATATCGGCTTGGGTTGAATGGTGCAGACCTGGATGAGTTTGTTGGTTTTGAGGTCCTGAGGGTTTTGCTCGAGGTCTTGCATTGAGTTGTGGGACTCAAGAAGGAAATGATTGTTATGATCGGCTGGGTGATTGCGGCTGGAAGTTGAGTTGTTGATTGGTGGATTAGATTGTTGCTATCTGTGGCAAGGATTATGCCCTTTTCAGTTTCCGAGTTCGGAGAAGAAGTGAGTAGCTGGTGATTTTCAGAGTTAGGATGCGAACCCTGCATGGGGTCTGTTGGTCACAGTGTTTGGCGACAGTATGTCAGCATGGGAGTGCGCAAGGGGATTGATGTAGTATGGATGTTTTGTGCTATGATCGAGAGTTTGTTTCCTTGGATATAGGAAAGTCAGGTAGCGGATTGTCGGTTGGGATTGCAAGCAAGGAGAGTACGTTTTCGATCGTAATTCGGTATTTTCTTATGCATTTGTGTGAAATCCTTAATGTTAAATTGGTCATGATTGGAAAATTTTAGAGGTCTTTAACAGAAATTCAGGATTCTCTTAGGATTTGTTTGATCCCTACTTGGAAGATCATCCTGTGTGTGTTATACATTCCAGGGTCAGGAATGGTTGTACCTAGTTGAGCTGGTTTAAGTTATGGTTTGGTTTCAACACTAGTAGGTGGTAGTTCGAACCCTAAGTGGGGGAGAACTAGGTATTCTTCCTGGAGGATCATTGGTCTGTTTGAGTTTGTGGTGTTGGTAGAATGGTTCATAGGGGTTGCGATGCGGGTATGCGGGATTTTGGTTTAAGACTTGGTCAAGTCAGGGTTATTGTGCAAGCGGTGTATTAGGTTATTGGGTTAGTTGTCAATGCAGTCTTGATCGTTGGTCTTTTCGCTTATCATTCTGTTGGATTAGGTGTCTAAGCCCATAACTATTTTGGTATGTACTTGACCCGATTATGAGCATGATCCTTTTGGGTTGCCTTCACCATAGCAACTGATAGGATGAATTATGGAGAAAGAGGATTAATTATGATTTATTAATATATTATATGAATAATATATTAAAATAGAAATCATATTGTTTAATTAATATTGATCAAGAATTAATTTAGAATTAATTATGTGGTCAAAAGAGATTAATTAAACTTGGGGGACTAATATTGTAATTATAAGATAATTGCATTGTGGGCTGAGGAACCCTTGGAAAGGGGTTAGACGAAATCCTTATGGATAGCCCATAAGATTTCGTCCAAAGGGAGATTCTGGAAGGATCTCGTGGGCTGCTTAGAGCCTAAGCAACCAGATAAGACCTTTGAGTGAAACCCTAATTCCTTAGCTATATAAGGATACCCCAGGCATCCTAAAATCGCCACTTGAAACCCTAGAGGGAACCCTGGACGATTTTGTGCCTCCTCCTCCTTCTCCTAAGTCATCTTGTTGCTAGTGGTGTTTGTGACTCCATTAGAGGTGCAACATTTGAGGCACTAAGCTTTCAAAGGTCAAGGATATTCAAGGAGAACTTGTTATTAATACATAACAAGAAAGGTAAGATCTAAACCCTAGTTTATATGTCAATGATTGTTATATGCTAGTTCATAGGATCATTTCTTTGGTATTCAATGTTGTTGTGTTCATAGTAGAAAACCTAGATCAAAGCAATTAGGGTTGCATGTACACCATAGGAATGATGTTATCCACATAACCCATCACATTCATTGGAGGTTCTTCGAATGTTCAAGTTGTGACAGTTGAAGTTCAATGGACGTGTCAGCCTATTATCAAGTTCAATATTATGTCCCTTTGGTATCTAGGTATGTTTACCCTCAATGGTGGTGTGGAATTTTAGTTCATAGCAGGCTCAGGTTTTGGTAGCATTCAGGATCACCTTGGAAGTCTTCTTGATCTAGTTACGTTGGTGGAATCTGTTCAGTCTCAAACAAGTATGGGATCTTCTTTCGACCAATCATGAGGATCTGGTTTCGTGAGCTATTATTAGGGGTTGGGTACCAAGGGTGGGTATCGGTTATGGAGTCCAGAATCATGAAGTTCATTGTGAATGTCTTTAATGATTTTCCAGGTGGGAGTAGACCTGATTTGATAAGGATTGGAGGCAAATGTGAAAATTCTTGGATTTCTCATCTTTACTCGTAGGAGCAGTGGTTATGAATGGGGTGTTAAGTAGTCAAGGGTTCATTTAAGGTTTTAAGTATAACTTATGGATTTGGAATTGGTTGAAATTTGTGATCGGTATTTTTTGAGTGCTTCATTCCGCGTGTTTGGTGGTGTTCTTAGTCAAAGCCAAGGGCTGGGTTCAATGAAAGGATGAATATCAGCTCAAGAATATGGGTTCTGAAGCTTAGATCTTATGGGTTCCCGGTCAAAGGAAGCATATTGATTGAGTTGATTCGGTCTTATAGTTGGGAAGTTGTAGGATATGCTGGTGTTACTCGTGCTTCTTTGTAGCAATTATATAGATGAGACTCGCATTGGGAGTCGTCATGATATTTTTGTATCAGATGTTTTCATCAGCAAGTTATGGTTAAGAAATTTGTATGCCATAGGTATCAGTTGGAAGGTTCAAGGTCAAAGGATGTTTTTCAGTTCTGATGGTAGTAGGAGGCCCCGTGAACATGGTTGGAATGGTTTTACCTGTGTGGAGGTCATGCAAGTTATGGACCTCGAATTTATAGCAGTAACGTTTGATGGGTTTGGAGCATAACAACATATCCTATGTGTGCATACAACCCTAAATTGATTGGATCTAAGTTTTCTCTAATTGAACATGCAAACTATGGACACAAAGAGGAAACCCTAGGTTCTATGTATAATAATCGAAATTCACACAATTGGAATCATAATACATACACTGATTGTTATATTGTAATAACAATCTAAAAGCTTATATATCTTGAACTTTGAGAACTTAGTGTCACAAGCGTCACACCTCTAATGGCTTACAAACACACAATGCAAGAAGATGACTGTGAGAAGCAAGAAGGAGGTTGAAATTTTAGTTTTCTTTTCCTAGGATAGAGTGGCCAAAATTACAGGGATGTTGCTCCTTAAATAGTTAGGTTGCTTAGCCCCAAAGCTAGGGTCTCAAGATGAAAACCCTAATTTCCAGCTTAGGCCCCAAGCAGCCCATGGATCCACCACCTTAACGCCTTGGACAAAATTCTAAGGGCCTCCCTTATAAATTTCAGCCAACCCCACTTAGAGTGATCCAAGAGCCCAAACCACAACTATTAATTAATTGCAAAACAGTCCCTGTACTTTTAATTAATTCTTTTAATCCTAAAATTAATTCCAAATTAATTTTTGATTAAATATTAATTAACAATATGATTTCTAATTAATATATTATTTCCATAACATATTAATAAATCATTTATTCAAATTTATTATTCCAAATAATAAATTCTTCCTCTTTCTCATCTAATCACCCTGTCTAGTTGCACGTGTGAAGCCAACCCAAAAGGACCATGCCACTGTCAATTCAAATACATACCAATTATGGTTATGGGTTTAGACACCTAATCCAACAGTCTTCCAGTTGGATATGTTTAATAACTATTGTTGCAAGTATGACTTCAAAAATTGACAAGCAATCGTAGCTGTCAAAGCCGCTGTCGAACTCTAACCTTGTCAGATATGTGTCCTTAGATAAGTGATAAAATATTCATCCGTTCTACAAGATATCGTATGGACATGAAACATTGATTATAATCAATCTCTCTGTCCAAGATTTGTTTCCCAATTTCTGATTTATGACGACTGATATCATACTACTAATAGAACACATCAATTCAGTCCAGGCTTGGCCAAGCGCTTTAAATGTCATCATCAAATCATCGAGGGGCCCACATATATCGCTTTTCCCGTTAGGGCAAAAGAAACGGATAAACTTCGACTTATATGCTTGCACTATTCACTCATCAAATCACGCACAACAATACGTTTTATAACATCAAGTTACTGATGTGTTTACGTATTATCAATGCACAACTGACTCGCAAACAACAACTCATATATCTCGGTTTCACGAATATAAGATATTATCGTCTCAAAATTACTCGTGATAAAATCCATGAAGTAATTCTTTGAGCGTGGGTTAATCCAATACTTAAATCCCCATTTCAAAAGTACTCATGAATATTGCAACAAACCATTGCTATGTCTAACCCCTTATACAATCTACAGTCTAATTCATGACAATCTTAATTCACTACTTACTTCCAAAAGTATGATCGACTGTGGATGTTTGAATAATCCAATTATTCGGGAAGTAAAACATGCGAAGTGAAACACAATAATAACCTAATTAACTATGGTCTCAAAACCATTGAATATAAATAAAACACTTATTATTTAATCACCATATTAATTACACTTTATTAATTGTATAATGTTTCGATTAATCAACTAAACACTTGAATTAAACATTAGTCATGCCATGTTATAAACATGCATACTATGTCTCTCTATGGTCCTTCCTTTGTGAATAGATCGATTGGACATTATTCAAGTGATGGTCATTTCACAATTTCAAATTCTTGTCACTACATGTAAGAATTCCAAATTTTTTTCATTTATGAATGTGTTAGAATTTCAACTTTATTGCAATGTCCTTTTGTGATAACGTGGCCTGAAAGTCACAAAGACTTTGCCAACGGTATTACAAAAGGTTCCATTGAAACTTTTTACTTAATTAAAACAATTTCATGGTTACAAAGTCTCAAATTCAAGATACAATTCTTGAATACCTTCCTTGCATTAAAGTTTCTAACTCACATGTAGATTTCAACAAACAACTCCCACTATGGAAACATTTCCATATTCCCATATGACAATTAATTTTGACCAATAATCATCTTAATCCAAAACATGTCAATATGGTCTATCCAAATACTATACTTCCAACTGTCCATAAGCAACCAATCTTTAGCAAACCTCAGATTGTCCTTTAACAGTTGTTTAACAACTCTAGTCACATCTTGTTCTGGTCCTTTTTCCCTCTTAATGACCTAGGCATTAGAAAAATCAGAACAAGTGTATATTATAGCATATGAAATCGATCCTATATCTGAAGCATAAGGGACTTGATTCATAATATCTTACATAAAAAAACATGATACTTGATCAGTCTCTTGCTATAATATTTTCATATATCGTATTTCCTATGTTAAATCATTTCAACACGATATTCATATATGTCCAAGACTAAGTTTTATTAAATCCTTCAATCTAAACATTTAGATTTGAAATGAAGTATAAGTGATCTCTCCCCTATAACTTTCTATAGCGAAACAATTTACAAACTTTGCAACTTGCAAATTTGTAACCTTTGTTTCATACAAATAGTATTGCTAACGTGCGACACTTAGCATAACAATTATGCTCCCACTAGCATAACAATTATGCTCCAATCTACGTAACAACTATGCTCCCACTAGCTATGACATGTATCCATAAATCAACTGGACTTCCAGAAACCAATACTTATTGGCTTTCTTACTAAAGTGCAGATTTCTGATACGTAATGTTTCGATAAGTCTTCAGCCAGACTTCTCAAGCTCATACACCTTCATTAGATAGCATGTGTGTGTTTCAACCATTTCAGAACATATAGCTATAAGTCCTGAACGTTCAAACTATTTCTTGCCATTTTCTCATAATTCGAACTATAAAAAGGGATGCCGTAATCATATGCCAATTTGAGAACGCAATTACCACAACCACTAACCTTAATGATATTTATCATATCTTCTAAAATCTACTTGCAAAAGTGTTTCCTCATAATCATTTTCATGAATTAGAGAGAAACATTTTACCACTTAGATTTTATGGTGTATGTGTTCCTATCCATGAATTTATCAATTTCAACCTATAATCATAAGATAAGGTTGAGGACAAAACCATAATCAGTTTTAGTTTTTCCTTTCATGGACTGAACTTGCTTGTTCTTAATTTATTGCCCTCTGGTAGCACGAGGGCCTACCAGTGCTTCCGTGTTGTTAAAGCAGCTCACTTCCATTAACCAATGTACTATCACTGACAAATGTGCTCTGCCTTTTTGCAGTCAAATGAGAACCATAGAACTCATAAGCATTGACAACACAACATGAAGGTGTACAGAAACAAGAATGTGTCAACTGAACACGATAGGTTATCCACCTTAGATCGTGTGCTAGTGATAACTAAAAGGTTTATTCTCGATTGATTCCTAAAACTTTTCAAGATCAATAAGGCTCCTACTGACTTATTGAAAAATAAGTTTTATCTCGATTGTAACGCCCCGTTCCTGGTACGTATTAATTTATTAAATGTCTTTTATAAAGAGCTACTCGGCGAGTAGTAGCCCTAACTCGTCGAGTAGATGCCAGGTTGGACGCGGGTTTTAAGTGATCTACTCGGCGAGTCCGCGCCTGGACTCGACGAGTAGGCCAGTCTAGAGGAAACCCTAATCCTTAGGGTTTGTACCCTATTTAAACGTCCTTATAGCCCCCATCCCAGCCTCCAGCACCCTTAGAGCGTTTCCCCCTCAAAACCCTAGCCCTCCATTGGTGAGCTTGAGTGATTCCTTCTTGATTTTGAGTGTTTTGGTGTATTCTTGGAAGTGTAGAAGATAAGGAAAGAGAGAAGGTGCAAAGGAGAAGAAGGAGACCCAGAAGCTAGCTTCCATTTGCTACTTCATCTGGTAATAAAGCCTCTACCTTGTTCATTTTCCTAGTAGATCTTCATATATGCTTGTTTTGCCACTTTTGGGACATTTCAAGGTCCAAACTCGAGATTGGAGCTCCCTTAGGGTAGTGAGCTATAGATCTGGACATCATTGAGCCCCAGGAGCTCAAAGTAGCTACCTTTATGCAAAGCAAGGCCTTGTTCCAAACCCTAGGTTCCCATTTCTAGCTTATTTTGGTGTTTTAGCTTCATACCTCTATGCATGTACGTAATGTTGGCAACTTTACGTGTTATATCGGCCCTAGAAGCTCAGATCTATGAATTGGATGCACTGGAATCGATTAGAATCAACTGTTTAGTGAGGACATGCATAGGACTCGACGAGTTGTTCTTGGACTCGACGAGTCGGAGCGCAAACTCCCGATTTCTCCGATTTTAGAGTTGTGTGTTGAATCAGCGAGTGGAAGAGGACTCAGTGAGTTAGAACAAGGATCTGGAAGTAGAGGGACTCGGCGAGTCGAGTCGCGAGTTAGAGAAGTGTGAGTCCGGGAACTCGGCGAGTTCATAGTAGGACTCGGCGAGCAGAGTCAACCAGGAAGTTGACTTTGACCAGGAAGATGACTTTGACCAGGGGTAAAATAGTCATTTACTCTGAAAACAGTTATCAGTATCTGATTTAGTGTTTATGGGATTGTAGCCGGGGAGTTCCGGAGCAGCAGTCAGCCAGTTTCAGATTTAGCATCTCAGCAGCCAGCGTTACGAGGTGATTCGAGCATGTCTTTGTGTTATGTGTTCCGGAGCAGCAGTCAGCCCGTCTAGTTAGCAGTAGTTCCGGACTTCGGTCCGATGCAGTAGTTCAGTGTGCTTGATGTCTTTGTGATTCGAGCATGTCTTTGTGTTATGTGTTCTAGACTTCGGTCTGATGCAGTATGCAGTATATGTGTTTATGCTAGTAGTTATGATTATGCCATGTTATGTTCAGTCAGTTCCGGACTTCGGTCCGATGTAGAGGGCAAGGCCCTGGTTAGTTCCGGACTTCGGTCCGATGCAGATGGCAAGGCCCTGGTTAGTTCCGGACTTCGGTCCGATGCAGTTTCCGAACTTCGGTCCGATGCAGAGGGCAAGGCCCTGGTTAGTTCCGGACTTCGGTCCGATGCTGTGGGCAAGGCCCAGTAGTTGCTTTATATGTTATTGTTGGGTATGTGTAGTTTGGGGGAGCTCACTAAGCTTCATGCTTACAGTTTCAGTTTTGGTTTTAGGTACTTCAGCTAGCAAAGGGAAGGGCTCGGGATGATGGCATGGCACACACCACAGTTTTAGCCTGGGAGTTAGACTCTGATGTTTGATATGATCTTGACACTAGTTTCGATTTGATAAATTTATTATGACATTTTGAGATACATGATTCATGGGTTTGTCTTTTAATATTTGATATTATGGTTTAGTAAAGTTTTTTAAACAAAAATTTTTGGGTGGTATTTTTGGAGTGTTACAAGTAGGTATCAGAGCCTTGGTTTGAGGGATTCAGGAACACTCTCGGGTGTGACTGGACTCAAACTAAGGAAATGGTAAAAAGATTTTCAAAAGAAAATGTTTTCAAAGGAATTTTTGAAAAAGAAAACTTAAAAAGAAAAGAGTTTTTGAAGAAGAGAAAAAGGGTGTGGTGCATGCGATCAGCCGAGCTCAAGTAAGTACTCCCAAATTACCCATACAAGTTTATGTTATAATTATCAGTTCCAGTTTCAGTAGAACAACATGCTAGAATAGGACTAAGGATCTAGGAGGATGCCTTATGTGCCTGTTATATGTGTTTCAGCTTATTAAGAATTGCATGCTAGTATTGAGTAGACAGCAGTAGGATAGCCTGTTAGGTTATGCCTGATAGTATGAGCTTAGCATTGTATGCTAGTACAGTTTCTCATTACGAGGATAGATTTGCTTGAGTAGTTTCCTGTGTCCGAATGCTGCTTGCTTCGTGCTTTGTAGGACTCGGAGTGATGGGAGTTAGCCATTAGGTGAACACGTCACGTCACATGTGATCAGGGTTGAATAATCTCAGAGTGCTGGATTTGGCCCTATTGTGCAGCTCTTGTTTGAGTCTAACCGTTGTAGGGACGAGTCTTTTACTCGAAGGATTATCTGAGCCTCGTCACATGTGATGGTATTCAGGTGATGGCTAATTGGCATTACAAGGAGGCCTTCAGCAGCTGAGGACTGGATTGGGTGGAGTCAGAGATTTCCCTAGGGCAAGCCTAGGATGAGAGTAGCAGAGATCAGTAGTAGTAGAATTGACTTGGTGGAGTCAAGGCAGTTCTTGAAGAAAGTACGGATAGATGTGGAAGGTAGTATGGGCCCGTACTACTGAAAGCAGAGGATCCGTACTTGAATCGTGGAAGGCTGAGATGAGACCAGGAAACTTGTAGTAGTAGCGATCCCTCGAGATATATCAGTGTTTCTGACGTTTGTCATGATGTGTTTTCAGAATGGTGGTTTTACGCCCTAGGCCAGCAGTCGGCAGTTCAGGAGCCGACGAGGGATCAGGATCAGGCTCGGGGGACGAGCATCTAAATGAGCAGACCAGGGAGTTCCTCTCTTCAAAGGTTACTCACACCATACTTGAGCAGACTCCTGTGATCTTCGGTTCGATCAAGGAGGGTATTTTAGAGCTGATGGACGAGAGGTTGAGCACCTTCCGTGCTGAGGTGGCGGCCATGATGGGGTCGCGCACACTCACCTTCAGGGAGTTCCGGGATTGTGGAGCTCCAGACTACCATGGGGCGCGGGATCCTATTGCAAGTACCAGGTGGTTGGCGGATGTCTCCAATGCGTTCCACACCAGCAGATGTCTCGAGAGGGACAAGGTCAGACTAGCATTCTGTCTTCTGAAGGACATGGCACGAGATTGGTGGGAGGAGATCGGGCATGTCATCGGGGATGACGCAACGCTTGATGCGATGACTTGGGCTGATTTTACTACCAGGTTCAGAGCCGAGTTTGCACCGGTTATTGAGGTGCAACAGTTAGCCAGGGAGTTTCAGGATCTCACCCAGACTACAGAGACAGTCGCGGAGATTACCGCCAAGTTCAGGGAGAGGGCTCTTCTCGTTCCTCAGTACGCAGCTGATGAGGAAATGAAGAAGGCCCGTTGTCATGAGATGTTGCGGAGTGATATCCGCCAGTTTGTGAGCCGGTCCAGCTGTAAAACGCTGGATGATATGATTGCGAGGGCTCGTGAGAGAGAGATAGATTTGGAGATGGAGAAGAAGAGGAAGCCAGAGGCAGCATCTGGCACAGGGAGTTCGGGCAAAAAGCCCAAGGTATCAGATCACAGATCTAGAGGACAGCAGAGCCACAGTCAGTGTGGCAAGTGTGGGAGATTGCACGATGGGGCATGCAAGGCAAGTAGTGCCGGTTGCTATAAGTGCGGCCGAACCGGGCATATGAGTAGAGATTGTACAGCTACCACCACCACCATCATAGCAGCTGATCTGATTTGCTTCCATTGCAATCAGAGGGGACATAAAAAGTCCTAGTGCCCGAGTTTAGCAGCAGCAGGGAAGGTGGAAGCACCTGCCCCTGCTACTTTGAGGATTACAGACGGCCGTCAGGGCCGGGGTGAGGCGCCAGTGGCGAAGAGTAGAGCTTTTCAGATGACAGCAGAGGAGGCGCGAGCGACTCCTGATGTGGTGACGGGTATGTATTTTCCTCTTATCTCTTTATTGATATTGATTGTTTCTCATGGTTATATGTTTTCGTATAGGATCGTTCTTAGTGAGCGGCATTTCAGCTACAATATTGTTTGACTCGGGGGCTACCCGATCATTTGTTTCCCTTGCGCTTAGCAAGAGGTTTAGTAGAGCTCCGGGGGAGCTGGATTGCCCACTTGAGGTTGAGATAGCTGATGACAGGACCATCAGGGTCGCGAGAGTACATAGGGGGTGTTCGCTGCAGTTATTTGATGAGCAGTTTTCAGTGGACTTAGTTCCCATTCCCCTGCGAGGGAATAAGGTTATAGTGGGTATGGATTGGCTGAGCCCCAATGGGGCAGTGATTGATTGTGAACTGCAGTTAGTGAGGGTTCGCACACCTAGTGGGGGAGAGTTAGTGATTCAGGGCGAGAGGCCACAACGCGGACCGATTCTGTGTTCAGCAGCGAGAGCGAGGCGCTACGTTCAGCAGGGTTGCGCAGGGTACGTCGCCTATGTCATAGATGCCCAGGAGAAGGGTAAGGCGACAGTTGACGATGTTCCGGTAGTACGAGAGTACCCAGACGTATTCCCATAGGATTTGCCTGGAATACTTCCGGAGAGACAGGTCGAGTTTCGGATTGATCTGGTTCCTGGTGCGGCTCCGATAGCCAAGGCGCCGTATCGGTTGGCTCCTCCAGAGATGCAGGAGTTGTCTACACAGCTGCAGGAGCTGCTAGACAAGGGTTTCATCAGGCCGAGTAGTTCACCATGGGGAGCCCCGATCCTATTCGTAAGGAAGAAGGATGGGTAGCACCGTATGTGCATAGATTACCGGGAGCTGAATAAGGTAACGGTGAAGAGCCGTTACCTACTCCCGAGGATAGATGACTTGTTTGACCAGCTTCAGGGAGCATCTTGGTTCTCCAAGATTGATCTGCGGTCCGGGTATCACCATATGCGGGTCAGGGATGAGGATGTGCAGAAGACCGCTTTTAGGACCCGTTATGGTCATTATGAGTTTGTGGTGATGCCGTTCGGGCTCACCAACGCTCCAGCCGCATTCATGGATCTCATGAATCGCGTATGCAGACCGATGCTGGATCGGTCAGTGATAGTGTTCATTGATGACATCTTGGTTTATTCCAAGACTCAGGAACAACACGAGGAGCACCTGAAGGAGGTGCTAGAGACACTGAGGAGGGGGAAACTTTTCGCAAAGCTCTCCAAGTGCGAGTTCTGGTTGCGAGAGGTACAGTTCCTTGGACACCTCGTCAACCAGAAGGGTATACTAGTAGATCCGGCCAAGATAGAGGCCGTGATGCAGTGCGAGGTCCCGAGGTCTCCATCTGAGATTCGGAGCTTCCTAGGATTGGCAGGGTACTATAGGAGATTCATCCAGGATTTCTCTAAGATAGCAGTTCCACTCACCCGACTGACCAAGAAGTCGGTGGTGTTCCGCTGGGGGCCTGAGCAGCAGGCAGCATTTGAGACCCTCATATAGAGATTGTGCGAGGCGCCGATTCTTACCCTGCCAGAGGGAGTAGAGGATTTTGTAGTTTACTGTGATGCTTCGATCACAGGTATGGGAGCAGTGTTGATGCAGTGAGGGCATGTGATAGCGTATGCCTCTAGACAGTTGAAGCCTCACGAGGCTAACTATCTGACGCACGATTTAGAGCTAGGGGCAGTGGTGTTCGCCCTCAAGATTTGGAGACATTACCTCTATGGGGTCCGCTGTATCATTTACACGGATCACAAGAGTTTGAGGTACCTCATGGATCAGCCGAATCTGAACATGAGGCAACGCCGATGGTTAGACGTGGTAAAGGATTATGACTGTGAGATCCTTTATCATCCGGGCAAGGCCAACATAGTGTCCGACGCCCTGAGCCGCAAGGCAGTAGCAGCCCCGATCAGGGATGTATGTTTGAGGATGACAGTGATTACTCCATTGTTGTAGCAGATCAGAGAGGCACAGGTTGAGGGCCTGAAGGAGGAGAGGCAGAAGTGTGAGAGGATTGTGGGCCGAGTAGCTTCCTTTGACTATGACAGTCGAGGATTATTGACCCTTCATGGGAGAATATGGGTGCCGTACTGGGGAGGAGTACGGCAGGTACTGATGGATGAGGCCCACAAGTCTCGGTTCTCTATCCACCCGGGGGCGACGAAGATGTACAGAGATCTTTGACACGATTATTGGTGGCCTTGCATGAAGCGAGACGTAGCTTGGTATGTGAAGAGATGCCTGACCTGCAGGAACGTCAAGGCGAAACATCAGAGGCCCCACGACAAGATGCAACCGTTAGACATTCCCGTGTGGAAATGGGAGGATATCACTATGGATTTCATCATTAAGCTTCCCAGGACCGCACGTGGAGTTGATTCGATTTGGGTCATAGTGGATCGGCTGACCAAGAGCGCACATTTCATACCGATACAGGAGAGCATATCGGCCGAGAAGCTAGCCGATATTTATGTGCACGAGGTAGTGGCACGACATGGAGTGCCTGTATCAGTAGTATCAGATCGAGACGTCCGGTTCACTTCCAGGTTTTGGAAGCGGTTTCATGACGAGATGGGGACTTGTCTTCACTTCAGCACCGCTTTCCACCCTCAGATGGACGGGCAGAGCGAGAGGACGATTCAGACTCTCGAGGACATGCTGCGGGCATGTGTTCTGGATTTTGGTGGCAGTTGGGATACGTATCTTCCATTAGCGGAATTTTCGTATAACAACAGTTACCACGCTAGTATTGATCGCCCTCCTTTCGAGATGCTTTACGGGAGGAAGTGTAGGATCCCGATTTGTTGAGGCGAGGTCGGTCAGAGGGTCATCGGGAGCACTGAGGTGGTGCTCAAGACCACATAGTTGATCCTGCAAGTCCGTAGCAGACTGCAGACTGCGCAGAGTCGGCAGAAGAGTTACGCCGACAGGAGGCGTTCGGACTTGGAGTTTCAGGTTGGCGATATGGTCCTCTTGAAAGTGTCACCCTGGAAGGGTGTTATCAGATTTCAGAAGAGGGGCAAGCTGGGCCCCATATTCATTGGTCCGTTTAGGGTTTTGGCCCGGGTGGGTCGGGTTGCTTATCGGTTAGATCTTCCAGCAGAGCTCAACCAGATCCACATCACGTTCCATGTTTCTCAGTTGCGAAAGTGCTTAGTGGATGATTCAGCAGTAGTACCCCTGGAGGACATTCAGGGTGACGATAGCCTGAACTATATCGAGAGACCAGTGGTGATTCTAGATCGCAAGGTGAAAGAGCTGAGGAACAAGGCAGTAAAGTTAGTTAAGGTGCAGTGGCAGCACCGCAAGGGTTCGGAGTGGACGTGGGAGCCCGAGGAAGAGATGAGGGAGCACTACCCAGAGTTGTTTCCAGAGACAGCAGACTTCGAGGACGAAGTCTAAGATAAGTGGGGGAGAATTGCAGCGCCCCATTCCTGGTACGTATTAATTTATTAAATGTCTTTTATAAAGAGCTACTCGGCGAGTAGTAGCCCTAACTCGTCGAGTAGATGCCAGGTTGGACGCGGGTTTTAAGTGATCTACTCGGCGAGTCCGCGCCTGGACTCGACGAGTAGGCCAGTCTGGAGGAAACCCTAATCCTTAGGGTTTGTACCCTATTTAAACGTCCTTATAGCCCCCATCCTAGCCTCCAGCACCCTTAGAGCGTTTCCCCCTCAAAACCCTAGCCCTCCATTGGTGAGCTTGAGTGATTCCTTCTTGATTTTGAGTGTTTTGGTGTATTCTTGGAAGTGTAGAAGATAAGGAAAGAGAGAAGGTGCAAAGGAGAAGAAGGAGACCCAGAAGCTAGCTTCCATTTGCTACTTCATCTGGTAATAAAGCCTCTACCTTGTTCATTTTCCTAGTAGATCTTCATATATGCTTGTTTTGCCACTTTTGGGACATTTCAAGGTCCAAACTCGAGATTGGAGCTCCCTTAGGGTAGTGAGCTATAGATCTGGACATCATTGAGCCCCAGGAGCTCAAAGTAGCTACCTTTATGCAAAGCAAGGCCTTGTTCCAAACCCTAGGTTCCCATTTCTAGCTTATTTTGGAGTTTTAGCTTCATACCTCTATGCATGTACGTAATGTTGGCAACTTTACGTGTTATATCGGCCCTAGAAGCTCAGATCTATGAATTGGATGCACTGGAATCGATTAGAATCAACTGTTTAGTGAGGACATGCATAGGACTCGACGAGTTGTTCTTGGACTCGACGAGTCGGAGCGCAAACTCCCGATTTCTCCGATTTTAGAGTTGTGTGTTGAATCAGCGAGTGGAAGAGGACTCAGTGAGTTAGAACAAGGATCTGGAAGTAGAGGGACTCGGCGAGTCTACGTCCTGACTCGGCGAGTCGAGTCGCAAGTTAGAGAAGTGTGAGTCCGGGAACTCGGCGAGTTCATAGTAGGACTCGGCGAGTAGAGTCAACCAGGAAGTTGAATTTGACCAGGAAGTTGACTTTGACCAGGAAGTTGACTTTGACCTGGGGTAAAATAGTCATTTTACCCTGAAAACAGTTATCAGTATCTGATTTAGTGTTTATGGGATTGTAGCCGGGGAGTTCCGGAACAGCAGTCAGCCAGTTTCAGATTTAGCATCTCAGCAGCCAGCGTTACGAGGTGAGTTTCCTTCCAGTAGGAATAGGTCTATGGCCACAATGCCGACCCGTTTAGTTAGCAGTAGTTCAGGACTTCGGTCTGATGCAGTAGTTCAGTGTGCTTGATGTCTTTGTGATTCGAGCATGTCTTTGTGTTATGTGTTCTGGACTTCGGTTCGATGCAGTATGCAGTATATGTGTTTATGCTAGTAGTTATGATTATGCCATGCTATGTTCAGTCAGTTCCGGACTTCGGTCTGATGTAGAGGGCAAGGCCCTGGTTAGTTTCAGACTTCGGTCCGATGCAGTTTCCAGACTTCGGTCCGATGCAGAGGGCAAGGCCCTGGTTAGTTCCGGACTTCGGTCCGATGCAGTGGGCAAGGCCCAGTAGTTGCTTTATATGTTATTGTTGGGTATGTGTAGTTTGGGGGAGCTCACTAAGCTTCGTGCTTATAGTTTCAGTTTTGGTTTCAGGTACTTCAGCTAGCAAAGGGAAGGGCTCGGGATGATGGCATGGCACACACCACAGTTTTAGCCTGGGAGTTAGACTATGATGTTTGATATGATCTTGACACTAGTTTCGATTTGATAAATTTATTATGACATTTTGAGATACATGATTCATGTGTTTGTCTTTTAATATTTTATATTATGGTTTAGTAAAGTTTTTTAAACAAAAATTGTTGGGTGGTATTTTTGGAGTGTTACAATAGTGGATGTACCTGAAGTAGAGTCATATGACTTGACTTTACCATCTCTAGATCTTTCCGGTATTCTAGGAAGCTTCGTATCCAATGCCCCTTCAATTGGCAATAGAAACATATGGACTTTTCAGGAATAGCACATGGGACTATCTCGAGATTAGCCTTTCTCTTTACCATATGGTCAAACGGTTTGACCTTGGTCGATCCCTTTCCATTGGGAAGAGAAATATTTTCCGGACTACCTATGTTGCCATTTTTAACGTCCATGGAAACTTGGGAGACTGATTCTTCAAACATATTCGCTTGATTTGTGCTCTTAAGCATTTCTGGTTCAGCAGCAATCAACATATATGTTAGATCGATTAGGGTCACATCGTGGTCCCTCTCATAGAAGTCTTCAATGAACTGGCAATATGAGTCAGGAAGCGAAAGTAGAATAAATCAACGGCCAACTCCCTTGGGAAAACGACACCTAACATTTCCAATATGTCAATGTGCGATTTCATTTTCAGAATATGCACACACACTTACTTTCCATCTTGATGGTTACTATCCAATAGGGCTTGAGTGACTTTGTATTTTTTCAGCTTGAAGAAAATGTGGCTCGGGGAGAATTACGGGAGGAGGTGGAGGAAGTGTTGGAGAAGCATGATTTCCAGTCCCATCATTTCTTGAAGAAGGGAACACTCTTTCACCTTCATGTGGAAGATCATCTTCAGAAGGAAAAACATTTCCAAAAGGACGAGGAGAACAATGTTGTCTTGACTCGACATCTATAAAGGGAGAAAAGAAAATTCAAGTTAGTTGATTTTAGTCCTTAATTATTAACCCAAAAATTCAAATTAAGGCTAGGATCCATATTTTCGATTCGAATTCTAAAGAGGGATACCGTAATCAAATTCGAATCTATTTTAGGTAGGTAAAGCATTCACCAATTTAAATCTTATGAAACTCCTAGATCTTTTTGAGATTCATTGAACTATTCAATGGAATGTTTAATCTCGATTATGCTCTCACTTTGTGACTGGGATGCCGAGGATCACAAACAAGATGTGAATAACCATGCAAATTAGCTTGGTACTCTCGATGTCATTTACCATCTAATTAATGTGACGGTTAACAACACATGCTCCATTAATCATTGATAATTTACGAGACACCCATTGCCAACAATATTAGTCCCACATTAGTGTTTCGTTTAACCACACACGCTCCACTAACGACCAATAAGGTGCAATGTGAAATTTCATGGGTTAGCATCAAATTCACTTTTTTCCTAAAGTAACTAAGAGTGTGATTTTAGAAAAATGATTTAGTTACTTTATAATTCATTATACTTATTAATGAGAATTGAGTGTCCTATCAAACCCGTTCGGCTAACGACCATCCACTAGTCAAGAGAGCGGTAGGTAAGAGTGGATACCCAATGGCGGTCATTTTACAGGCCGCTTCCTTAAACTCCCCTTATAGACCAACTTCATGAATGAAGCTTTCTAATGGTAAGACTGACTTTTCTTATACATATATATAAATATTAATTTTACAATATATATATATATATATATATATATATATATATATATATATATATATATATATATATATATATATATATATATAGAGTCAAGATCAAATAAGAAGGAAATTTTTGGTAGGAAGGTAAGAAGTTTTTTCTCTACATATTTTTTTCGCGAACAAACAAAATGAATCATTAGATGATTCATTTGTAAGATGATTCACAAGAAAAAATTCTCAAAAAAAACATTCTCGATGATTCATTTATACAATGATTTTGTTGTTATTCACTAAAATTGTCATAAAAATGAATTTTTTCTTAATTTACTTAAAAATGAATCATAAAGATGTTTTTTTTGGGAATTTTTTCTTGTGAATCATCTTACAAATGAATCATCTAGTGATTCATTTATTTTGTTCGTCAAAAAAATATGTAGAAAAAAAAACTTCTTACCTTTCTACCAAAAAAAAATTCTTACCGGATCTATATCCTATATATATATATATATATATATATATATATATATATATATATATATATAGATCCGGTAAGAAATTTTTTTACTAGTAGGTAATAAGTTTTTTTTCTACATATGTTTTTGACGAACAAAACAAATTAATCACTAGATGAATCAAAAATAACATGATTCACAAAAAAATTCTCAAAAAAACATATCAATGATTCATTTATACAATGATTTTGTTGCTATTCACTAAAATTGTCATAAAAGTGAATTTTTTCTTAATTTACTTAAAAATGAATCATGTAGATGTTTTTTTGAGAATTTTTCTTGTGAATCATCTAACTTTTGAATCATTTGATGATTCATTTTGCTTGTTCGTTAAAAAAAATATGTAGAAAAAAACTTCTTACCTTCCTACCAAACTTTTTCTTCTTATTTGATCTTGACTATATATATATATATATATATATATATATATATATATATATATATATATATATATATATATATATATATATAAGGGTGTATTTTAAATATTTAATTTAGTTAAATTTAAACCTCATATGGATTTATTAATTATCATTAACAAAATCCACAAGGATATATTTTAGGGTTTATCATTTCAAATTTTCAAAATTAAACCTTTTAATTTTAAATTTTAAACAACCTAAAAAATTAATTATTTAATCTAATTAATATTTATCTAGTAGTCAATTATGGAGATAATAATTATCCTTTAATTAATCAATTAATTAAATCATTAACCATATCCATAAGGATAATTACAATCAAATAAATCATCATTATCTAATCCATAATTATCTCCTCACATTTAGGTTTTTATTGAATTATCTTATATTACCCAAAAAACAGATTATGGTAGAATTAATAAAAGATAATTATCAAATATAAACCTAGTAAATCAAGTTAGGCAAGAAAATCTGAGATAAGCATCAGACGCACCAACTCGCCGAGTTGGAGGACCAAACTCGACGAGTTCTAAGAACAACTCGGCGAGTTCATTGAATCTCATATGGATTTATTAGTTATCATTAACAAAATCCACAAGGATATATTTTAGGGTTTATCATTTCAAATTTCCAAAATTAAACCTTTTAATTTTAAATTTTAAACAACCTAAAATATCAATTATTTAATCTAATTAATATTTATCTAGTAGTCAGTTATGGATATAACTATCCTTTAATTAATCAATTAATTAAATCATTAACCATATCCATAAGGATAATTACAATCAAATAAATCATCATTATCTAATCCATAATTATCTCCTCACATTTAGGTTTTTATTGAATTATCTTATATTACCCAAAAAATAGATTATGGCAGAATTAATAAAAGATAATTACCAAATATAAACCTAGTAAATCAAGTTAGGCAAGAAAATCTGAGATAAGCATCAGACGCACCAACTCACCGAGTTGGAGGACCAAACTCGACGAGTTCATGGAACTCGACGAGTTCATTGAGCAGAATGTTGATTATGTTCCCTTCTCCTTTGAACAATTCACCATTGCATCATATTCAATAGAAAACTAATAAAAGGCTCTGATACCACTGATGGGTTTTGAGCATAACAACATATCTTATGTGTGCATGCAACCCTAAAGTGATTGGATCTAAGTTTTCTCTAATTTAACATGCAAACTATGAACACAAAGAGGAAACCCTAGGTTCTATGTATAATAATCGAAATTCACACAATTGGAATCATAATACATCCCTTGATTGTTATATTGTAATAACAATCTAAAATCTTGTAGATCTTGAACTTTGAGAACTTAGTGTCACAAGCGTCTCACCTCTAATGGCTCACAAACACACAATGTAAGAATATGACTATGAGAAGGAGCAAGGAGGTTGAAATTTCAGTTTTCTTTTCTTAGGATAGATGGCCGAAATATGTAGGGGTGATGCTCCTTAAATAGTTAGGTTGCTTAGCCCCACAGCTAGGGTTTCAAGATGGAAACCCTAATTTCCAGCTTAGGCCCCAAGCAGCCCATGGATCCACCACCTTAAGGCCTTGGACGAAATTTTAAGGGTCTTCCTTAGAAATTTCAGCCAACCCCACTTAGAGTGATCCAAGAGCCCAAACCACAACTATTAATTAATTGCAAAACAGCCCCATGTACTTTAAATTAACTCTTTTAATCCCAAAATTAATTCCAAATTAATTTTTGATTAAATACTAATTAACAATATGATTTCTAATTAATATATTATTTCCATAACATACTAATAAATCATTTATTCCAATTTATTATTCCAAATAATAAATTCTTTCTCAATTAATCATCTTGTCTAGTTGCACGTGTGAAGGCAACCCAAAAGGACCATGTCACTGTTAATTCAAATACATACAAATTATAGTTATGAGCTTAGACACCTAATCCAACAAGATTTTGGTTAATCAGTAAAAGGATCAGTGTTTTGTTCTCGGTTAGGGATGTGGGTCGGAGTGTTGGGTTCCCAGGTGGGTAGTAAGGAGTGATTTCGAGGACGAAATCCAATTTAAGTGGGGGAGAGTTGTAACACCCTGTCCCAAATCGTTTCCTAATTCGGGGCCGCGACCCGAAGGTCGGTTATCATAAGGCTTAGGGCCTTTGAAAAATAGATAATTAGACCCATTTGCATGTGGGAAAGGTAGGATAGATGATCCAGGAGTTCAGTTTGTGATTTAGAACCCAATGGTATAACCGTAAAGTGACAGTCGGGTCTTTTATGAATTTTGTATTTTTGTTCAGAAAGTTTTAAGGCAAGAATGAGTTGGTAAAAGTGTAGAGCTTCTCGTTACCTTTCCGGGGATATAAGGATCGTCGAAAACGGACTTAGAACGAAGAAGTTATGGATCTCGGAAGTTTTGGTGGTAAGCCTTGTACGTTGGGCGTACTCAGGAGTAAGCTGAGCGTACTAGGGTTAAGCTTAGTATGATGGGCATACTAAGGAATACGCTGGGCTTACTAGGAAATTTGGTCGCAGAAGCATTACGGAGTACGCATGGCCTACCACAAGTATGATGGGCGTACTCCAGTCAGACCCAAACCGTAATTTAGGGTCATGGACCCATTGAAGCACCATAAATCACCAACAAACCCTATTATCTTCATCATCCATCCTCTTAAACCCTAGAAATGAAACCCTAGCCTCCATTGGTGCGATTCTTTATTTCTTGGTGGTATTTCATGCATTTTGGTGCTCATAGAAGAAGAAGGACCTTCTTGAAGAAGTGTGAGATTGCTTGAAGCCTTTGGATCCAGGCTTGGTGCACCTTGATCTACCTTCTTAAGGTATAAAGCTTCAAACTTGATGACTCTATTCATAGATCTTGTTATGGCATAATTTCATTAGCTTTTGTCCCAAAGTTTGGATCTTTGTGAGTATGGAGTACTCCAAAGCATATTAGCTGTCCTTTTTGAGGTCTTGAAGTGTATTGAACCATAAAATGCTCGTTTGATCGTTTCCTTAGCACCATGCATGAGTTAAGTGGTTTTGAGTGTTGTGAAAGGAAGGATTTTGGAGATTTAGCCCTCTTTAGCCATGAAAGGCTTAAAGGTTTCGACTTTATGGTTTAAGACATCGTTTAGGGTTAAGATAAGTGTTTGAATGCGTTTGACTTAACCCAATTAGAGCTTAATGTGAATTTTTGGCCTCTGATGAGTACGTTGGGTGTATTCAGAAGCACATTCAGCATAATGTGAGTTTCAGGCATTAGGGACTTGTACTTTGTGCATTGGGGTGAGTACGCGGGGTGTACACTTCTGGTATGCGGGGCGTACTCCCCAGAGTGTATATTTTTGGGCCTTTTAGGGTTTGGACATTGTTGGGCCATTGAACTTCTGAACTTGGGCCCCGAATGGACTATGGACTTTCTTGGAATTAGGTCCATCATGATTTTTGGACCCAATTTGGAAGTTAGGACTTATTGGGCCTTAGGATGCCATTTAGGAATTGGGCTTTTGAACAAATGAGTTGGGTTATGGTTTTGGGCCATATAAGAAAAGGGTAAAAAGGTCTTTTACCCTGGTCATTGGGCAAGTAATTTAGATTCTTGATTATGGTTCGAGATTCAATTATTAATTGGATAATATTTGATGATGCTAGCGCGCGGGGATTTTCGGATCAACAGTTTGAGCATTTGTTTGAGATATTCAACCATTTCAGGTGAGTTTTCCTCACTGTACTTTCGGGTCGAAGGCACCAAGGCCGGACCATTGGATTATATATCCTGTTATGTGATAGTATGTTATTGTGTTGTAGTGATCTGTTAGATTGGAATCCCGATATATAGGATGATACTATGCTTAGTGATCTGTAGATCTGCCCGATTGTTTGTTGACTGGTTATATGTTGGTTGGTGGTTGAGATTTTACTGCTATGTGCGTGAGCCAACAGACCGGGGGCATTCCAACCTGATGGTTGATTGGACATGAGGGTATTCCATCCTGAGGATGACTGGACCCGTTGTATGTTGGCACTCCAACCCGATGGTTGATTGGGCCTAGGGTATTCCAACCCGATGGTTGATTGGACCTGACATGATTGTATGGTATATGGTGAGATTGGACTGCTTTGTACATCAGTCAATAGGCGTGGGGTATTCCAACCAGATGGTTGATTGGACCCGACATGTTTGGTATTCCAACCCGATGGTTCATTGGACCAACATGCTTATGATACAAGCGTATTCCATCCCGAGGATGTCTGGTCCCATCGTAGACATGCCTGGTATTCCAGCTCGAGGCTGATTGGGCCAGGCATGAGTATTTGAGCATGCTTGTTTGTATATGTTATCTTTTTATGTGGTGGTACTTTGGGGGAACTCACTAAGTTTTGTGCTTACATTTTCAGTTTATTGTTTCAGGTGCTTCAGATGATTGTGGCAAGGCGAAGGCGTGACCGTACACATCTTTGGTTTTACTACTGATTGGATCTTGGGAGACTCTAATTTTAAATCGTGTTTTAGAAACAATGGTTTTGTAAACACTTTTATTAGTAACGGGTTGTTTTGAAAAGTTTAAATTTGTTGAAAATTTTGGGATGTTACAGAAGACGAGCAATGGTGTCTTGTTGATATGATTGCATCAAAAATGATTTGTGATTATCAATGTGCTAATGAACGACTGGTAATACTGGAAATCCCATTACTGCCTTCTACGATCGAGGAGCATAAAAAACTAGCGTTGTATAATATGCAAATGATCCTCATTAAGATGTCTAAATATATATTATGGTTTGTGAACACAATGGACATCATTGAAGAATCGCTTAGGACAAGTGCAACAATAAAAGAAAGAATGCAAATGACTGATAACGTGTTCTGCCTAATTGATACCTACATGGAATTGTTTGGAAATCATGTTGACATTACTAGTTTGCATCGCATGCAAGTTCCCAGTTATCCTAGAAAAAACTCTAATGTTTGATTATGTAATTTCATTTAAAACTTAATTACGTAAAAGAAATGGTTTGGTTGTATTAAATGGCAGTGCTTTTCAATCATATTAGTTAAACGATCGTTACGAAAACTACTACATACTTAAATTTGTTTCCACAAACTAGGAAATTGTAAGAGATAAATATTTTGTTCGCGGTTAATAAAATCTCCTATAATTTAACAACATTTGTAAGACATCCCTGTTCTATCCAAAACTTATCAATCTTTGTATTTTTATCTCGAATCCATTTTTCACCCTCTTTGACGCTTTCATATTTTCAGCAACCTATTTTTCTTTTTCATTTACTTTTTTTGCTAGATCGTATGAACGTTGATTGAGTTTCCAACTCATTTCATATTACATTATGTTGGTTTTTTGGCGTCTGTCATAGCTTGGAAAATGTATTCAGACATTTTATCTCGGAGTGGGAAATCTAAGTCTTCAGAAAATGAGTTAATATCCGAAAAATAAACATTATAATTTATGGTGATTTTACAACTAAATATTAGTTCAATATTTTATAGTATTTTACCTCCCATAAGACTACGTTGAATGTACTCACAGATTATCTCAATAAGCGTTATTGTCAGTACATTATGTTCATTAGCCTATAACGCCAGGAGGAATTCCGGAATATCAATGTTGAGAACATTCCAACGAATGTTAGGGAAATAGGGTCTTGCCCATTTCGCGTGACCAATGTTGGTAAGCCCCTCACGTGCATCATAAATTAGCCGACATAATGTTTGTTGAAAATTAGACTTAGTATATAATTTGAATGTACACCAGAACAAAGGTTCTAATGTTTTGTTTTGACAAACTATTATGCACATATACCTTGCCACTCTCTTACACCAATACTCATGATAAGAACCAGAGAATACATGACATAGGGAAGAAATTAATAAAATTTTCCACATTTGTTATGAACGATACTTCACTAGCCCTCCTAAGAGCTTCCCTCAACCTCATTAGAAATCAGGTACAAGAATCGACATTAGTTGTTACGCCTAGACTAAATGTTATAGGATAGGTCTGGTTGTTTTCGTTCATAACAACCACTTTGAACATTATCGTTAGGTAGCCCCCTATTAGAGGACACTACCTGTACCTATGGATGCATGGACTTGTATTTTTTCTTTATTATTTTTTTTGGAGGGGGGGGGGGGGGGACAAAACAATTAGTTGTACTTAAATTAAATTTTTTTAAGTAAACAATTAAAATATGGAACAAAATTATTTTACCACACACCCAATAGCCACAAAACAGAGTTGGAAACGATCCATAATATTGGTTTTAATGTCTGTGTAACTATAAGGGTTCGTCTAGCCAAGGTTGTGTAGGTAAACATGCACGTTTGTAAAGCTTTCTTCGTGCTCACTGTCTGATAAACTCATCTTCAAGTAGTTGTAATAGAGAATTATGGATGACCCGAAGTAAGTGAATAACTAAATTGAATACCATATGTTATATAGGGAGGAAATACCTAGTTTTTTGGTGTCCGGAATATGTGTCTTTGACTCCGAAATGTTTGTTCTACATGTACGGTATTGACTATCGTACTCTGGAATTGACTTTGTCAGTCGGAGTGTACAATGTTAGATTCTGGAATTCAAACTCTGCCTACCAACTAGTACTCAAAATGAATATTGCTTCTCTGGAATGCCATATTCCGAAGAAAGTGATCATTTTTCCACAAATTAAAAAAATGGTTATTATTAATAAATTACTCGTTTATAAAAGTTAGTTTACTCGATTACCCAACTTTTAATTCCACATCAGATCAGTCTAATACACAAACCGTGTTCTTCAATGTCGAATTATGTGATGAAGCTTATAAAGCATAAATGAGTAAAAAACTTCAAAAGAAAAAATCAAGTCCAATGAAAACATTTTTTTATAGTTAAATGCTATTTGGTTGACCACTTATCATCACTTGTATTAGAAATGATTTTTGTTTATTTATCACTCTATGAATCGTCAATACATTATATGTTTTGTACAACTAACACTTCTCATTTATCATATTTCACTTTACCCGCTTAATTATATTTTAGTTTTATTTTTTGTTTAGTATAAATTAATTATCTCTATTAAATATTTAATAATATTTCATTTATCAATTATAAATTTTATAGCGATTATATAATATTTTCAATGTTTTTTATAATTATAACGTAATAAGGTTTCCCTATTTTATGTATATAAATAAAGATCTGATATATTTGTATTTGTATTTATGTACATACACAAACTTTCTGATTTTTATATATAAAACATAAAATGTTATTTTTTAACGATGAAGTGTAACATATTCATTTTCGAATGATATATATATATATATATATATATATATATGTGTGTGTGTGTGTGTGTGTTTAAATGAGAATATTTTTTAATTTTAGAACATTTGAGAACAATTTAAAACTTCAAACATATAAAAAAGTTCAACTCCATCCACACCCACCCACTCTACTAGAAGTCCCTTTCTCTCGTTTGAAGATGGAACACCTGAGACCAGAGGACCATCGCCCTAGTCACCGGAATGTCGTTGGAATAACCGATCGCTGCCTCTCCACACCTCCCCCCCCCCCCCCCGTATTTACTCCTTCCACAGTCGGAAATAATGTTTGTCCGTATCTTTCTCTTCAACGAGTATGTTTCTCGATCTGGTTCTAGTGGCATTCATATCCTTATGATTTGGTGGTACCAAATCACTGACTAACTGAACTTGATTTCTTCATTTCAAAGGCGTATAACACAAAATTTTCATCTTCTTCCTCTACAATCCACCATCTCGCCACAGAAATCGGAAGTAGGTAACCCTATTTAACCAAGCCACCACAGTGAAGCTGATGTTTACAAACACAATCTATAAGAGCTTACAGGTAGTATTTTTTTTTTCAAGTCTATACACCTGCGTTTTTCAACCTAAATTGACTCAATTTATCATCAAATTCATGAAATTAAGCTTATAATGAACGACTAATCGAGTGTCCAATACTTTATTTCACATAAGAAGACATTTAATTTGAAAAATTCCTGTATGTTTTCATGTTGTTGATGATTTACGAACTTGCTTGTTCATTTGTTTGCTTTTGTGAGGAATTATGCGTACAGTTGGATTGTTTTTATTAAGAATAGTAATCTCTAACGGATGGATTGGAGTCTATTAGAGAGTTGATTATCACTGTAGGATTTCATGCACATAAGGTGTTTGTCATATTGTTTGAAAGAACCTAATAAGTGTAAAAGTAACATTTTATGTGAAAATCCATAACTTTGAACCCTTATCAAGCCAAGCATTAAGGCTCTTATGTTAAATTGAATTTCACATCTTAATAGCCTAATAAGTAACCAAAAATCATGTTAAAAGTGATAAACTTAAGGCTTAACCATTAAGTCCTTAATAGAAGACCAAAAGTGATTTAAAAGCTATTATGATCAATTTTCCCAAATCTGTCCTCCAACTTCTAAAATTCGTGCAATTCAATAAGAACACCTAAAAATCACGAGACTTAGTTTTATAGACATATTAATGTGTCTATTTTCTTCAAACTTTGAATCACAATTCAAAATTCCAACTCTTTAAGGGGTAAAATTGGCAATCTTCTCAGGCTCGTCCATGTTGTCACAGATTTCATGCATTGTCTTCAAAAAATCATAATAAATTCATCAAAACTCCAAATGCCAAAATTCCAAAGCCTATGGTTAGATATGGATGTATAGTTTCCCTCATATAAAGGGAATGATGTAATTCTTAGTAGATTGGTATAGTTTATTCCAAGAGTTTTGTGGTCCAGAAAGTGACAGCTAAAAGTTACTAACTTGTAAATTTAATATAAAATAAAACAAATATTATTAGAACGAGATATTTATATTTCCGAAAAGATAAAAGGGGAAATTTACCAATATAATTTTATCAAATTTTAATAGTGGGTTGAAGGTTAAGAAAACATATCCCAAACAGAGCACTACAATCAAACAGAAAATAAGGAAATATGTACATAAGTTTTATAAGATTAATACAACAAAACACAAGCTAAATAATGTTATAATTTTTGTGTAGGTTCTCAGAAAGGAAAAGATCCATCTTGCTCATGTTAGCTAATTTTCAAGTTCAAGGAGGTGAGTTACATTAACTCTCCTATTATGTAGGCATTACTTGTTTTATGTTATTGTTCACAGATACCCTTATCCGGTAGACTGAACAAGAAAAGGCAGAATATAGGTTGTTTTCTAGTGAGACAAGCAAAAAAGATTCATTTATGCGTTATCGATTCTTTAATTGTTCTCGTGTATTAAATCACACGTGATTATATGATCTAATCACATATGACTTATATGCATAATATTCATTTTTTGTGTTTTTGATTCAATAGTTGTTCTTTGTTCATATTAATTATATGTGATTAAATACATAAAATAAAATATGATTAAATACATGATAACAACTATTGAATTGAGAACGTGAATTTGAATCTTATTCACATAAATCATATGTGATTAGATATGTATAATCACATGTGATTAAACACACGAGAACAACTATTGAATCGAGAACACAAAAATGAATATTGTCCACATAAATCATATGGGATTAGATACATATAATAGCATGTGATTGTGTGTATCTAATCACATATGATTTATGTGGCTAAGATTCATTTTCGTGTTCTCGAATCAATAATTGTTTTTTTTCCACTTCAATCATATGTGATTAAATACATTTAATCAGATGTGATTATATGTTTCTAATCACATATGATTTTATTTGGAAAAAACGAATCTTGTCTATATAAATCATATGTGATTAGATACATACAATCACATGTAAGTATATACATGATAACAAATATTGAACCAAGAACACGAAAACAAATCTTTATCCAAATTAATCATATGTGATTAAATCCATATAATCACATGTGATTATATGTATAATCGTATGTGATTAAGTACATGAGCACAAGTATTGAATCGAGAAGGCAAAAATGAATCTTGTCCACCTCAAATCATATGTGATTATATACATATAATCACATGTGATTAAATACACAAAAGCAATTATTCAATCGAAACCGCAAAAATAAATATTGTCTACATAAATGATATCTGATTGAATACATATAATCACATGTGATTATATGTATCCAATCATATATGATTTATGTGGATGAGATTAATTGTCACATTCTCGATTCAGTAATTGTTCTTCGTCCACTGTAATCATATGTGATTAAATGCATATAATCATATGTGATTATATGTATCCAATCACATATGATTTATATGGACAAAAAATAATGATGTCTATATAAATCACATGTGATTAGATACATATAATCACATATGATTATATACACAAGAACAACTATTGAATCGAGAACACAAAGATAAATATTGTCCACATATATCATATGTGATTAAATGCATATAATCACATGTGATTAAGTACATGAGTACAACTATTGAATTGAGAAAGAAATAATAAATCTTGTCCACATAAATCATATGTGATTAGGTACATATAATCATATGTGATTATATGTATTTAATCACATATGATTTATGTGGACAATATTCATTTTTGTGTTTTTAATTCAATAGTTGGTCTCGTGTATTTAATCACATACGATTTATGTGAAAAAGATTTGTTTTCACGTTCTTGATTCAATAAATCATATGTGATGATATATATATATATATATATATATATATATATATATATATAATCACATGTAATTATATACACGATAACAACTATTAATCATATGTGATTAAATACTTATATTCACATGTGATTAAATATATGAGAAAAATTAATGAAACGAAAACTCAAAAATGAGTATTATTCATATAAATCATATGTGATTGGATACATATAATCACATGTGATTATATGTATCTAATCACATTTGATTATATGTATCTAATCACATATGATTAAAGTTGACAAAAAATAATTATTGAATCGAAAACGCAATAATGACATATGTGAATAATATATCTAATCACATGTGATTATATATATCAAATCACATGATTTATATACACAAAAAAGAATATTGTCCATATAAATCATATGTGATTAAATACAAATAATCACATGTGATTATATACAGATAAACACGAGTGGTGGTGGTATGTAGTGATGTTTGGTGGTGGTAGGTGGTAGGTGGTGATGGTGGTGGGCGTGACATGTAGGGTGGTGATTATAGTGGATGGAAGGTGGCGGTGGCGAGCAGTGGTGATGGGTGGTGGAGACGGGTGAAGCTGATAGGTGGTAGTGGTGGGTGGGTGGGTGGTGGTTGGTGGTGAGGGTGGTGATTGTGTATGATGGTTTTAGTGAGTGATTGGTGGGGTGGTGGTGGCGAGTGGTCTTGATGGGTGGTGAAGGTGGATAGTGGTGATGGGTGATGGTCGGTGGTCGGTGGTCGGTGGTGATGCTTGGTGGTGGTGGGGTGGTGGAGGTGGGTGGTTGTGATGGGTGGTAGAGGCGGGTGGTCGGTGGTGATGGGGGTGGTGGAGGTAGGTGGTGGAGGCGAGTGGTGGTGATGGGTAGTGGTTGGTGGTAATGACAGGTGGTGGTCATTATGGTGGGTAGTGGGTGGGTGGTAGTGATGGATGGTGGAGGTGGGCGGGTGATGGTTTTGGTGGGTGGTAGGTGGGTGTGATGGGGAGCGAGTGGTGGTGGCAAGTGGTGGTGATGGGTGGTGGTGGGTGGTGGTGATGGGTGGTGGTAGTGGCGAGTAGTGGTCATAATGATGGGTAGTGGCTAGGTAGTAGCGATAGGTGGTAGAGGTGGGTGGGTGGTGGTTCTAGTGGGTGGTGATGATGATGGTGAGTGGTGGGTGAGGGTGATGGCGGCGGGTGGTGGTGGTCGGTGGTGGTGGGTAGTGGTGATGGGTGGTGAGTGGTGTTAGTGGCAGTTGGTGGTCATAGTGGTGGGTGAGTGGTAGTGATGGGTGATGGAGGTGGATAGTGGTGGGTGAGCGGGTTGTGGTTGTGGTGGCGAGTGGTGGTGATGGTGGCGGGTGGGGTTGGTGGTGGCGGGCGGTGGTGGTGGTGGTGGATGATGGTCATGGTTGGCGATGGAGGATGGTGGTAATGATGTTAGGTGGTGGGTGGGGGTGGTGGTGATGGGTGGTGGAGGTGGGTGGCGATGACGGGTAGTGGTGGTGGATGGTATTGTTTGGGTGGTGAGTGGTGTTGGTTAGTAGGTTTTTTAATTTTTTGTTTTTACTTATTTTTTGATTTATATTAATATTATTTGATTATTTTAATTTAAAAAAAATTTGTGTGGTCAAAATTTGTTCTCAAATGTTATCGCGATAAGAAATGTTCTCGATTGAACACACATATATATATATATATATATATATATATATATATATATATATATATATATATATATATATATATATATATATATATAGCAGGCGAATTCTCGTGCGTTACGCGGTGCGGGTTAAAAATATATTGTTAGAATATTGAAAAAGATATGTTTATAATGGTTATATTATTGACATTAACTTTGACATAATATTTTTACACTAATTTATAAATATAATTATCTATTTAGTATTATTTTTAGCAATTATTATAATTGATTAATTTAAATTTTTACTTATGCAGTTATTTTCTAGATTCATTAATGATGTTCATTTAAAATACAATTTATTTGTAGCTAACGTTATGTAATTTATAATTTGATGTTATTATCATTTAAAAAGATTGTTCATTAATTTTAAACCACTTATTATTATTATTATTATTATTATTATTATTAAGTTAAAGAAGACTTTTAAGAAACACTTAATATTATTATTCAAATATGAAACATACAGTTAATAATAAAGTGATAAGATTGTCAATTTGCATTTCAAAAGAGACTTGAATAGATAATATGACATATCCATGATTTTTATAATTTGATTTTATTATTTATAACTACTGTTAATTAATTTTAAAACCACTTATTATTATTAATAAGTGAAAGAAACTTTTAAAAAACAATTATTATAATACTTAAAATGTTAAACATATACTATAATAAGTGATAAGATAGACAATTTCTATTTTAAAAGAGACTTACATGGATAATATGACATATCCACGATTTTAATTAATTATTCTTTTGAAGCAACACAAACATACAAACATATATACAATATTTAATTAAATATTATCTATATCACATTCAATAACATATGATTGATAACATAAATTCAATCTAGTTTACACTAAAATTTCAACCACAACATACAATGATTGTTTTAAAAGAATACTTAAACAAAGAAAAAAAAAATAATTATATAACAAACTTACAAATTAAAAACTTTAACATAATAACATAGCTCAAAAAATGGTCCAAAGCCCTCAACCAACACAAAAACCTTTAAACTTGTTTTCTTTGTGAATTTTATATATAATTGGTATTTGTGTGTCTACTCAAATAGATTGACCTTTTATAGTAGACTATCTATTACTTGTTTATTAAACATATTATATAAGTTATAAAACCTTTGAATGGTTAATCATTATTAAGAGACTTTTGAATGATATTCAAATTCAAATAGGGGGTTTCAAATGAATATGGTTTGAGTAAAAATGTCTCGTGGGAGTTTCAAATGAATATGGTGAAAGGAAAAATGTTTACTTTATATATATATATATATATATATATATATATATATATATATATATATCTTAATCGTTTGTACTTGAGTGAATGTTTATATTAAAATACGACGTGTTTAAAAAACAATTAGTTAAACGAGAGGGGTTTATATAACATTTTAGATAGATAAGGATAAACTATTTTAATTAATGAAAAAAGTCATAAAAAAATTTAATCATTGAAGAAACAGTTTAATTAGATGTCAATATAATTAAACAGTGAAATGATAAAGTTTTTTAACCTATCGTATAGGAGATGCTCTAACAAATCCAAAGCAACATTGCTTGCGTAGTATGCTTCAATTAAGTTCCGTTTCACTTTAATGAACTCGGGTCATTTTTGGACAAAACTTATTGAACTAACAAGAATCTAACAAGAAATAAATAGGAAGATTAGAGGTAGCAATAAATTATACTTTAACTTAGCATTGATCCATCCTATATCTTCTCCCTTATTCAACAAAATATACTCTGAAACATCGATGCAGTGAAATTCGCATCACTTCTGCGATTAGGGTTGCTCACGATACAAACATTCTTCCCTTCAAATCTTGTTTATGTGAATGATGGGCATTTTGAATATATTAACTTTTTTTTAGACGGCGAAATTTTATTAAAAAACCACAACCTAAAAAGCAACAAGACCAGACAAAAGAAAGAACAAAACACACAAAATTACAAAATATTAAATGGGCAACAAATCATATCCGCCCAATTACAAACCCCGAACTTCCCCCTATGTTTAATCCAACCAAAAACCATTGAGAGAACATTGTCCGCCAATTTCGAAGAAGGAACACGAATTTTGTTGAAATGACTGTCATTTCTCGTTTTCCAAACACACCATAAATAACCGTAAACAATATCAACCTTTCACAGAATAATAATAATTATAATAATAAAACTTTAAAAATCCTTATTCACTGATCTTGGCTGTTACTAATAGCCCTAAATGATGAGAATCTAGAAAATCTCTGTTAATTATTACATGTCACTATACATTGAAATTTACTGTTTGATATATTATGTCCCTAAATTTCTGAAGACTCAGCCATATGGGCCCTGCTAGTGTGTCTTCCAAGTCCTACCAACGAGAGTGGATTTAATGCCCCAGAGGTACATATGACATATCATCGAGTGTTGTTATCGTGTATGATTGTTTGATTTAGATATTGCAATAGTGTCATGCATGAATGTTATTTATTTCTTCATGTTCACATCTTAAAAATTATTATACAAACTTAAACTTAATACATTGTTACTAGAAAATTAGTGTCATGCATTCTGTCTCGCTAAGTCAAGGGAAAGGGGCAAGAGAAGTGAAATTAGGCTTGGTCACGTCCAAATCGACTAAACAAATTTCAGTTTTGTGTGAAAGTGCAAATTAATATATATGCACTGGTCCCTTTGATATTATATGCATTGTCTCTCGTCTCCATCAATAAAACAATATTTTTCAAAGTCCTAATAAACATTAATTAAAGGGATAATTACTCGAAAATGTAATCAACTTTTACAATTTTATACTTTCACTCGTTGAATATTTCTTTTGTACGCGTTCGACCATTCAATTTTTTTTTTAAATTGTTCAAAAAATACTAATATGACCATATATAGCGGATTTTGCCAGTCACATTGATATTTTTTGAACGAGTTCAATGATAGATCATATAAAAAAATTAGTGACTAAATTTGTATGCTGTCAACCAATCAGAAGTACATCGAAGTAAAATAAATATCATAGTATAATTCCCAAAATCAAAAAGTGCGGAAGCATAAGTGGATGCATTGCGATCAAGTCGGGTCCTTCCCTATCGAACTGGAAGTACTTGAAACCATAACCATAAAACTATAAGCATAAAGCCTAGTGAGTTCCCAAATACCACATACCATACATACATACAGACAGGCATACATCGGGCCCTGCCCGTAATCCATCAGGCCCCGCCCGGCATCTGGTCTTGCCCGATATTCATCAGGCCCCACCCGGTATTGATATGTCAGTAACATGCAATGGTCTCCGCCCAACACACCCATCAGGCCCCACCTGGCATCGGGCCCCGCCCGTCCGACACACATACAACACATGCAAGAGTCACACAGACAACTAGCATACAAAAAACAATAATCAATGGGCCGGAATTGGTGCCTTCGACCCGCCAAACACTGGGAGGAGACTCACCTCAATCGAAGATAACCGAAACACACGTGATTGTAACATTCCAAAATTTTCAACAAATTTTCAACAAATTTTAAACTTTTCAAAACGATCCTTTCACTAATAAAATGTTTACAAAAATAGCGTTCGCAAAACATTATCTGAAAATTAGTGCCTCCCAAGATCAATGACATAAAATCAGGATGTGTACGGTCACGCCTTCGCCTTGCCACGAATCTCTGAAATACCTGAAACCATAAACCAAAAACTGTAAGCACAAAGCTTAGTGAGTTTCCCCCAAGGCACAACAAACAACATACTATGGGTCCAATCAACCCTCGGGTTGGAATACCCCAGGCCCTCAACCATCGGGTTGGAATGCCAACATACTACGGGTCCAATCAACCATCGGGTTGGAATGCCAACATACTATGGGTTCAATCATCATCAGTATGTAATACCCTCGGGCCGATTCAACCATCGGGTTGGAATGCCCAGGCATGTTGGCTTACGCACAAAACAGTGAAGCCTCAGCCACCGACCAAACATATGCACATATAACAGATAGTCATATAACAGTCTACAACCAATCAAACAGATCTACAGATCACTAAGCATAGCAACATCCTATCTACCAGGATACCGATCTAACATATCATAAAATCATAGCAACATCCTATCTACCAGGATACCGATCTAACATATCATAAAATCATAGCAACATCCTATCTACCAGGATACCAATCTAACAGATCATAACAATACAATAGCATGCGTAATAGGATATCAATCCAATGGGTCGGCATTGGTGCCTTCGACCCGCAAGTACAGTGAGGACAACTCACCTCGCACTTCCAAATCAAAGAGACGATCCCTAGCTGCTGGCTGACAGATCCCCGAATTGCCAATATCAATATAACACCCCGTCAACAGCTGATCACACGAATAATCTCTGAATGCAGATCCGCTAAAATCTGTGCGCTATCAAATACCACAAATGACAACCCATTAACATCTAGCTCCTGACTCACATTGTGAGTCCAAATTAGGGTAAAAGACATTTTTACCCTTCCTCAAGCTTGGCCCAAGGCCAAGGCCCAAACTAGATGACCAAAGGCCCAAAATCCAAAATAAGCATCTAAGGCCCAAATATGGCCCAATTATCCAAATTGGGCCCAAACCCATCATGGACCTAACATGAGAAGGCTCATTACCCTAAAACGCCCAAATATCCAAAAGTCAATCCTGGTCAAACTTCTGGTCAACGGTCAAATGTCCAAAAGGTCAACGATTCAAGAAAACTCAACCTGGTTGAGTACGCCCCGCGTACTCAGCTAGTACGCCCAACATATACCCTTTGGGGCCAATACGCGCAGCGTACCAGATGGGTACACCTAGCGTACTCCTCTGAACCCCAACCACTCCAAAAAGCACTTAATTACTTAAGTCCTTGCTCCAAACTCTCAGATCTTATTCACATAGATGACTTATCACGTAAAGTTGGCAACTTCACTTGCATGCATGGCTTAATGGGACTCTAGAGCTCAAAAGAGCATAATGAAAGGTCTTCACACATGCATGAGTCCAAATAAACCATAAAGATTACATTTTTTTTTTGCCTTTGGAACACTTAAAACGTCAAGATCTACAAGATCAAGCCTCTGAAACAACCTTAGCTCACAAGGACCAACCAAAAGAGGCTAAAAAAGACGATAATCAAACCCAATATAAGATCTAACCAAAGAAATGACAAGATCAAAGCTTTTTACCTTCAATAGATTGCAAAAGATGGAAAACTTCTGGATCTACATTCTCCCCTCCAGATGGTGATTCTTCAATAAGATCCAAGCTCTTCAAAGTGCACAAAAATGCTCCAAGATCCTTCAAAATGGATTAAAAGCTCCAAGATAAAGCTAAGGGTCGACTTCTAGGGTTTAGGAGGCTTAGAGGCTGATAAAAGACGAGGCTTATGAAAGAAATGAGGTTTAAATAGGGTCAAGGACCAAAAATTTTGGTTTCATGCCCGAAGGGAGTACGCGCCGCGTACCCCTTAGTACGCCTGGCGTACTTAAAGACCACCTGCGACCATCATACCCAGTACGCCCCGCGTACACATCTAGTACGCTCCGTGTACTAGATTTCCCTCCAAGACTCTCAAACTTCATTCGACCTTAACTCCTTCGTCCTAAGTCCGTTTCCAACGAACTTTATATCCTCAGAAAGGTGATGAGAAGCCCTACACTTCTAACAACTCACCCTTGCCTTAAAACTTCATGAACAAGAACCCAAAACTCATAAAGGCCCAAACTAACAAATTACAGTTATACCCTTGGGCTCCGAAACACCATCGAACACTCAGATTACTTAGACTTTAAAACCCTCATCAAAAAAGGACCAAATCCTTTCTTTCCCAAGGCCCTAATCCTTATGATAACTGATGATTGGGCCACAACCCCGAATAATGAAGCAAATTCGAAACCGGGTGTTACAGCAATGCTGCTACCGGGATCCTCACACTAAACACAACCAGACTATCAATAATCAATAATTAAAGCAATTTCCCAAATTCCAAGGTCCAATCCATAATCTATCCCTCCAATGGGTAAAAGACCATTTTACCCTTCTCCAAATCTAACCCAACAACTCATGGCCCAACTCCCGAAAGACCCACGGCCCAAAAGGCCCAAAAAGAAGATTTCAGGAGTACGCCCCACGTACTGTCTAATGAAGCACAATGTACAACCCATCACAACGGCTAAACAGGAAATCCATGCATTATGCTGAGAGTACGTATATGTATGCCCAATGTACTCACGAGATGGCCAAAACTCACATTAAGCACTTAATGCATAAGACCAAAACGTCCAAACACAGATCTAATCTCTAAAGGATGTCTTAAGTCATAAAGTTCCTGAATTTATGACTTTGCATGACTTAATGGGGGTCCAAACCATAATCCAAGCTTCATAACTTCATAAAAAGGTCACTAATTCTTGCATGAAAGAATAATACCCCTCAAGATCCAAACTTTATGACTTAATGACCTCAACAAGGACCAAATATTAGGCTTAAAGGTTCTAGAGTAACTTCTACTCACAAGAACCACAATCATGGGACCAAAACATGACAAATTACCACCCAAAATAGATCTACAAGAGAAAGTCATCAAGATTAAAACTTTATACCTACAAAAGCTAGATCAAGAAGGAAAAGGCATGGATCTACAAGCTCCAAGACAACTAACACTTCTCCAAGGTGTTCCTATTCTTCCAAAGGCTCCAAAACTCCACCAAAATCATTCCAATGCTCAACATCCTTCCATATGGGGATAGGGATTCAAATTTAGGGTTAAATGGGATGGAGGTTGAAGATAAGAGGGCTTGAGAATGAGTTAAGGCCTTTAAATAGGGTCCAAGACCCTAAATTAGGGTTTGAGACTGATTCGCGTATGCCTAACGTACATTTAGGACGCCCAACGTACGCGAAGGAGCCTTCACGATTACTCCAGCCAAGTACACCCAGTGTACATCCCTTGTACGCCCAACGTACTCGACAAGCCCCAACCAACCTATCTTCTGATCGTCATACCTTTTGCATCCCAACTCCGTTTTCGATGATCTTTATATCCACGGAAAGGTAATGAGAAGCTCTACAATCCTAACAACAATCCTTTGCCTTAAAAACTTCCAAAATTAAATCCTAAATTTATAAAAGAAGTCTGAAACATCACTATTCCCGAAATAAGAAATTTTTCAAAACATGATGTTACACACGCGCAACAGTATTACATTTTAGGGACCGTCTGATTTCAAAAAAAGAAAAAATAGGGACCAAGAGCGTAGATTACCCCTGTTGGAATAGTGTCCAAGGTCATTAACTATTGCTAATATTTCTAATAATAGCAGGGTCCTTTTGGGTTGCCCTCAAGACCCAAATTGAGTAGAATAAATAAAGGAGAAATTGGTTTATTAATTATTATGGTTAATAATTAATTAGAAACTAATTGGAAATATATTTTGGAAATATATTTTGGGAATTAATTAACAGTTTAATTAATTAAAGGGTTGAATGTTCATTAATCGATAGTTGGTTAATCAGGAATGTTCCAGAACCTTATGGAATTAGGGTTGGATGAAAATCACTCCATCCCACATGGGAAAGGAGTGAAATTTCGTGGTTAGGCCTCCATTCCACATGGGAAGGAGTACTAAACCCTAGGAGGCATCCAAGGCTATAAATAGGGCCTTAGGGATTTCATTCCTCCTTGCACCTTGGCTTGAAGTTTCGCCATCCCTTCTTCCTCCCCCTCTTAGGGACGATTTCTAACCCCTTTGGGTTTGTGAAATTGACCCTTCTCCTAGTTATTTTTATTCCACTCTTTGGTGTCATTGGGTGTGATACCATTAGAGGGATTCTGGTTTGGATCCTTTCATCCAAGCAACTTTATGGAGGTTCAAGATCTCAAGCATGGAGATCAAGGGCTACATAAGAGGTATGTTTTCTTACTTATGTTTTAGTTTTCTAGGGTTGATGTAATTAGCATGAAGCCATAGATCCATAGGTTGCATGTACACTTAGGTATATCGTTGTTTCGATTTTTCCGCTACCTAGTTTTAGAGTGTATTTGATGCGTAGAAAACCCAACAGTGGTATCAGAGCCATTGGTTCATGGTTATGTTCACCCTAGATCCATGTTTTCTGTAAAACTTTGTTTGAAATTGAATGGTAGAAGGATTATTGAAAAATTCGTAATTGATAATACCTTAGTCGCAGCTCACGACGTGAGAGCTTAGAGCTCACGACGTGAGCTCAGCAGAATTAGGGTTTTCAGATTTTTTCCATTTTTCAAATATGAAGCTTTATCAAATATGGATAATTACCAAATTTTAAAATGTTTTAAATCTGGAAATTGATAAATATTATTTAAATGTTTTATTTGAATTTGAATATTTATTAATAGATAAATATTGTTTAAATATGTTTATTTGAATTTGAATATTTATGTGTTTATTTGAATTTGAATATTTATTAATAGATAAATATTGTTTAAATATGTTTATTTGAATTTGAATATTTATGTGTTTATTTGAATTTGAATATTTATCTATTATTTAAATAGTGAATTTAAATATTTAATAATATTTATAAAAGAGATTTATAAATTTGAATATTACCCCCTTCTGATTTATTAATTGTTACATTGCGTCCTCGCAATTAATTAGAATTAATAATAGACAACTAAATTTAAAGAGTTTTAAATTTACCCCTTATATTTATATATATATTAGAATTATGTCTATTATATGTATAAGAAAGTTACAACATGCGCCCTCGCGTGTTTAAATATTGACATTGTCAGTCTTACATCGACTAGGCTCACCCGTTCTAATGTAGGGGTTTAAGGAGGTCTCTTTGATTCCTAATGAGGTCGGTTTTTAATATGCTTCGCGCTTACCACCCTCACCGCCCAATTGCATTTTGTGAATGGAGTTACCGAAAGGGTTCGATAGTGATAATGGTCAATCTAAAAGTATTTTAAATACAAGTATAAAACAAAATCCCGTTTTATTAATAGAATGTGAGTTTATATTATCCATGAAAATTGCACATTCTCTTTATATTCTGTTGATGGAGCTCGTGTGGTTAACCGGCACATCAATATAGGGTATAGTTGAGAATGATATGGAACTCGCAAGAGTCGGGGACCATGCGATTTTGCAAGGTTAATTCTCAATCTATTTAATGTGAATTTTATGTTATCCATAAAAGTTGCATATTCTCTTTATAACTTGTTGATGGAGCTCGCGTGGTTAACCGGCATGTCAATTGGAGAGTATAAGTAGAGAATGATGTGGAACTCGCGAATCTCAAGCGTAACTTGAGCCGGGGACCATGCGGTTTTGTATGGTCGATTCACCATCTGTTCAATGATCCGCGGCGACCCCGTCATTGAATTTGAGATGAACATAATTCGAGATTAACATGCCATTGATAGTCAATGAATCTCAAAGATCTAGGAATTTCGTGGTGATCGAAATTGGCAAAGGGCTTTGCCTACCTAAATAACTTTATGGTGTGTTTACGGCATCCCTTTACACATCATGGAGCCAAATATGGATCCTAGCCTTATAAAATAATTTTATTTAGGGTGATTATTTTCTAAGGATAAGTAAAACAAACTATAATGGAATTTGTTATTGAATGATGTCTATAACCTTATCCACTAAAATATACTGCTATAAAACCTTTGAAATGATTAGCTATGAGGATGATCAATCTTGTCAAATTCGTAGTTTGGGAGTAGTTCTCATAAACGAAAAGAAAGATCATGCCTTTGTTAAAGCTATTCCTTGGTTACTTCAAACATTGCATTCTAAAGTGTTAGAAAGAGCAATTGTCAAATGTACGTTGTAAAATGACATATTGAAGTAAAATGGAATTTCCTTGAGTTAGGAGTTGACTAGGATTAATCGACTAGCTGACATGTACATATAATCAATTCATTTTGATTTTGATATGAACAACTTGGAATGACCATGAAGGAGTTGTGGAGCATGTTAAAGTTTCCTTTTGGAATTAAAATGGCAGTCATAGAAACTCAAACTTCAAAACACTCCCATATTTTACTATCATTAATAGAAGTGTCAAGAAGAAGAAAGCCAATTGCACACGGTTTAAAAGGCGATTAGTGTGGGTATACCTAATCTAGGCCCTAATACCTAGGACAAAGGAAGGCTTATTCTAAGACATGTTCTGATAGTTGCTCGTTTCCATAACAATAAAAGGACTAAGAAATCAAACTTGCCCAAATGTATATTTGAGGTGAAAGGACTGGAACATGAAGAAGTTAAATTTGATCATGGATCACGAGCCCGTGCTACCTTCCATTGGATCAAAAGATAACTAGTTCTTTCATGTTTGTTATTCAAAAAAATATATGAATTTATAATGCCATCAAAACATTACTTCTAAACCTTGAGTATTTTACTGAGGATTAGTACTGACATTTGCAAGAATGTGCAGTTACTAAAATGAAGTAAGAAGACTAGAACATGGAGAAGATAATTTGATCATGAATGCCAAGCCCTTGCTACATTCATGGGATCAAATGACAATTCTCCTCAAGAGTTTAGTCTATGGTAATATAACTAAAATTTTTTATACTATAATTCATGAGATAGTTCTGACTTATTTAAATGTAGAGCATTCTAACATGTTAAAAGAAAGTCATGAAATCTATGAAGCTAGTATAGTAGCAATCGTTCAAAATTGATTCGAACATTTAAATAAGGTGTATTATTGTGAATATCTGTTGATGTTAGTTCAACTAATGGATCGTTCAGAATGACCACAATATGTACTGATTCAAATACATCCAAAGTTTTGGGTGAAATGTATTTGTGGAATCGTAGTCTTGGATACATAAACGAGAAATGCATTACCAAGTATCCAGTTGGATCGGATTTTGGATATCATGTGACCTCGAGTCTCATGATAAATGCAAATCTTGTTTATCAAGATAGATGATGAATGTTTCACTGGTTGATGTGAGTATCTGTTGGAATTAGTTTACACTAATGGACCGTTCAGATTAATCGCAATACATGGTGATACCAACTTCGTATGAATGTGAGTCTGAAACTTTTCAGGTGTTCAGAGCTCTCATAAAGTGAAGTTGAGAATCAATTGGGCAATAGGATGAGACACTCATAGTGAGAATCTCAGTGCAAACTTTATCGATCATCTAAGTAATTGTGAAAGAGTTTCATGATCTGTCTCCTCCCAAAACACTGCCACTAGGAAGTGTTAGTTGGATAGAGAAACAAATCGTTCATTGATTTTGTACTAGATGAGTCGCACTGTATTTGCTAACAAATCGTGGATTGTACCATGAATAGTGTTACAAGAAGTCCTTTGGTCTTGTGCCAACTAAGTAGGTTCCTGAAACACTCTATGATATGTGAAATGGGATTCTATCCTCACTTCCATATATGTAAGTCTACGATTATGAGGCTTACGCTCGTCGTTGAAGCGCTCGACAATCTGGGACATTGAATAGAGATGTGTTATCTCGTTGGAGAACCTATCAATCATTTTGGATAATTGTTTAACAATCCTCATGAGAACAAAATGTATGTTGCTCAAAGGGCAGTCTTCCGAGAGAGGGAGCTGATTTCCAAAAGGGCTAGTGGGAGCCACATTGATCTTGATAAGATTCGAGATCCAACCAACGAAGAGCCTAAAGTTGGACATAACATTCAATTTGGAATTGAAAGAGCTATTAAGGAAACTGACATATTTCCATTTTTCCTTATAGATCTGATAGAAGACGTCATGGACCTAGTTATATAAGAGTTTATATTGCTAAGGTATTTGAGTCACTGGTAGATAGCAATCAGAGTGTACCAGCTATCGGAAGCTATGGTAGGCCCTAAAGGCAACAATATAGAAAGAGGAATTGGAAAGCGAGATTCAATCCATGTATGTTGTTATTTGGTAGACCTAGCACTTGACCTTAACCCTTAGGTGCAAGCGGATCTTCAAGCAGAGACAATCATGGATAGGAACAAACACATAATTAAACCAAGATAGGTTTTGAAAGATGTGTAAGCTTAACAAGTTCATTTATGGACCGAAATAAGCATCTCGCAAGATGGATCATTATTTCAATGAGAAAGTTCAAAGTGTATGAATTTCGAGAAATAAAGATGAGCCATACATATGTCAAAGCTAGTGGGAGTAATTGGAATCTTTGTTTCAATGAGAAAAGTTCAAGGAGTTTGAATTTCGAGAAACATAGATAAGCCATATATATGTCAGTGCTAGTGGGAGCACTGTAGTCACCCTTGTATTGTACATAGACAATGTACGATTTATAGGAAACTATATTCTAACTTAGCAGGTGTAAAAGCTTGGCTTGGTATGAGAACTGTTTCGCTATGATATACATGGGAGATACAAGACACGTGCATAATAAGGATCTATGGAGATAGATCAAAGTGATTCATTGGATTAAGCCAAAGTACATTGAATGTTGAGGAAACTCGACATGCAGAACTCAAAAAGGAGTTTAGGCTGGCATGACATTGAGCAATGCTAATGTCCTAGTTCTACTATTGAGCTAAAGCAAATGAGTCGTGTCCCACATGCTTCTGCTATGGGATCGATCATAAATGCCATGACATGTACTTGATCCAATGACTCGTATGCCTTGAGCATGACAATTTTGATTAGATCAATTTGGCAAGAATCAATGAATCAAGATCAAGAACATTCTTAAGTGACCTTGGAGGATAGAAGAGATGATCTTGATAGTATGGAAGAGATCATTGTAAGAGTGACATTGATGCTAAGTTCCGCACTAATAAAGGCAATTCCATTCGCAGTCGGAATTCGTGCTTTTACTGAATGGTGATATATTAGCTTGAAAGAGTACCATGTAATACACCATAGTGGATTTAACATACTTAGAGTATATTGCAGTTGGTTAGTGGACAATGTGACTGAAAGCGATTCATTAGTGACATCTTTGTTGAAATTCAATCATTGATGGTCCTTATGAAGTTTCTTGTGACTTTGGGTGAACTTACCTCGAGTATGGATCCCAAGTCTCACGAGCTCACATGAAACATACTCAGTAAGTACCAACACATTTGATAGTGAGTCAAATGTAAAGACATCATAGTCAATGATTCATATCGAAATATAATCTTGTCGACCCATTCCATAAGCCGATGTCATTGACCATGTCTAACAGTCAGAAAAAGTCGAGAGGCATTAGATTTGCAAATGAATTGGCTTAAACACTCTTAGTTTGGTTTGTTTTAAAACCCGAGAACTTTAAGCAGTATAAGTTTTAATTTGATTTGGCGATTATTAAGTGGTGATCTTAATATATGATGGATTTCGGTCATTTCAATTAGCCTATCACTGCGTTCTCACTTTTGCATGTTTGGAACCCACTTCCCGAGTATTAATTTACTCAAACGTCCACAGTCGGTCATACTCTTGGAAGTAAGTAGTGATTCAAGACTGTCATGAGTATTAGTGGATTGTCCATATCGATTGTACATAGCAAAGAGATTGCGCTAACACTCATGAGTGCTTAATAGAGATTTAAGTATTGGACCAACCCACGCTTAGAGATTACTTCATGGATTCAGTCACGAGTAATTCTAAGACGATAATATCTTCTATTCTTCAAACCTACATGCATGCGGGGTTTTGCTCTATGATTCTGTTATGCATTGGTCTACTCCAACGCTAACCGTAACTGGTAGTTATAAAGGGTATGTCCATGTGTGACATGATGAAATAGACAAAAACTATGTAGTCAAAGTTTATTCGTTCCTTCTGCCTTAATAGGAGAAGCGATATCTTTGGGCCCCTCGATGATTTGGTGCCGACATCTAAAGTGCTTGGCCGAGCCCTGACTGGAATTGATGTGTTCAATTTAGTAGTCAGATGCAGTCGTCACAAATCTATATCGGGAAACATAATCTTGAATTCTTGAGATTGACCATTATCCATGTCTCGAATTCATACAGATATCATAGAACGAAGGGATAGTTGATCACTTATCTAAGGGTTGAATATTGACTAGATCAAGAGTTCGGTAGTTGCATTGGATGACTAACTCTCTGTTGATTATTGGAGAAATATTAGTCCTCGTATAGTTGATGACTTGTCCAAGTGGGTGACTGTTGGAATAGTGTCCAAGGTCATTAACTATTGCTAATATTTCTAATAATAGCAGGGTCCTTTTGGGTTGCCCTCAAGACCCAAATTGAGTAGAATAAATAAAGGAGAAATTGGTTTATTAATTATTATGGTTAATAATTAATTAGAAACTAATTGGAAATATATTTTGGGAATTAATTAACAGTTTAATTAATTAAAGGGTTGAATGTTCATTAATCGATAGTTGGTTAATCAGGAATGTTCCAGAACCTTATGGAATTAGGGTTGGATGAAAATCACTCCATCCCACATGGGAAAGGAGTGAAATTTCGTGGTTAGGCCTCCATTCCACATGGGAAGGATTACTAAACCCTAGGAGGCATCCAAGGCTATAAATAGGGCCTTAGGGATTTGATTCCTCCTTGCACCTTGGCTTGAAGTTTCGCCATCCCTTCTTCCTCCCCCTCTTAGGGACGATTTCTAACCCCTTTGGGTTTGTGAAATTGACCCTTCTCCTAGTTATTTTTATTCCACTCTTTGGTGTCATTGGGTGTGATACCATTAGAGGGATTCTGGTTTGGATCCTTTCATCCAAGCAACTTCATGGAGGTTCAAGATCTCAAGCATGGAGATCAAGGGCTACATAAGAGGTATGTTTTCTTACTTATGTTTTAGTTTTCTAGGGTTGATGTAATTAGCATGAAGCCATAGATCCATAGGTTGCATGTACACTTAGGTATATCGTTGTTTTGATTTTTCCGCTACCTAGTTTTAGAGTGTATTTGATGCGTAGAAAACCCAACAACCCCAAACCACAATGAAAGACCCACTATTTCTCTAATACCTTTACAATATTACTACCCCAAAACATGCTACATGCATATTCATAAACAATATTTTACATTGATAGTTTAATTACAAAAGACTGGATACAAACCGACTATTAAGATTTTTACAAAGTTTTATATATATTACATAACTTCCCAGGAATTTATACACTAGATACAAAAGCTATAATATTATCTATTCTACATCTTATAATAGTACATAACTATACTGGATGCTTATCACCTGCAATAATTAAACACCGAGAGGGGTAAGTGGTGACTCTTAGTGAGTTCAATAATAGTTACAATATAACGTTATGCCATATATATATCAACATGACAGAAGCAAAGGGGGACAAAGATCAACAAAGGCATATGTGAATCATGTGACATGCTTTCCATATCAACGAATAATCTGATTCAAAGATTTACAATCAATGAGACATAACAATTTCAACTTGATATACATCAATAAGACTCCAGCCCATGTGGCATGGAAAAATAAACGATTTCTGAATAAACATTTTGGCTAGCATTTACAGGCTTTCAACCCTACTTAACCTTCTGCCAATGCCAAAGTGAATGCTTACTCATTCACTTCATGGTCAAAGGCTACATACCAGTACCAAAGTGATGCTTACTCATTCACTTCTAGTCAAAGGTATAACTCCATTATCATAATAACACGGGAAAGCACATTGTACATATAACACATAACATATAATTGTCCCTATATTGAACTCACCATGAAATAACCGATTCATAATATGGTAATTTGGGCAGCATTTCACCTCTAAAAATGACTTTGTTTGACAAAACCAGGGATTTTAATTGAAACCGGGCCTTGCGTGGGTAGAGTTTCAACTTGAAAGTATCATTTTCTCGGGATCTTCGAGACTTGCTTATGATGATAGGATAGTATTTTAGGGTTAGGGGTATTTATTGCAACTTAAAAGAAAGCATAGGGTAAGAGAAGCGAAAATTGTAAACAAAAATCGGTTACCTTCGATTGCTATTTATAGGGGGCCGAGAGTTCGCATTACGCAGCGTGTAAATCTCCGGTACGTTGGGCGTACTGCGTGGCGGTGTTCTACGCTGAGCGTAACTTCGGTACGCTGGGCGTACGAGACGTGTCTTCTGATCGGAACCCGGGCCTCAGACGTGGCTGAGCTAGGACATGCGTCCATTATGTGAAGGTTCTTGGTGGCTGATACGTGTCTTCGTAGTACGCTGGGCGTACGTACGAAGTACGCTCGGCGTACTTCTCCGGCCAGCCTCGTAATTTGTGCCATAAAACTTCAAAAATTCGTAACTTTCGCATACAAACTCCGTTTTTGACGTTCTTTATATTCACACGTAGGTGAAATTATGCTCTACAACTTTCGTTTAGACTCCGTCGGAAAATTTTGACTTTATTTCTAATGTTATATTTTTAACGGGTCGGGACAGGAAAAGTCCGTTAAAAATTCATAACATCTTCATCCGACGTCCGTTTTCGTCTGTCTTTTTACCGTTGTATTAATATTAACGAGATCTTCAATTCTCGTTTAGGTTGTGTCGGCTAAAAATTCACTCGATCTTTATTTCGAGTTTCGGGCTGTGTACTGCTATGCCGAATCTTAGAAAAATCATAACTTCCTCATATGAAGTCAGATTTGGACGTTCTTTTTATGAAAATTCCCGGTTTAACGAATACTACGACTTTCATCTAGATCACAAAGGCTAAAAAGTAGTTTATCGAAAACTCACTTTTTACGTCGTATGGCGTCGTGCCGGTTCTGTCGCGAAACTTCAACAAGTCATAACTTTTTCGTTATAACTCAGATTTCGATGAGGTTTTTGCCTAAACGTTTCTAACGAGATAATTTACAACTTTCAATAACATTATTTTTACTTATTTCCAACTTAATTTTACATTTTCGTTAATTTCAATATTTGACTTTTGATTGGAATCTCATAAGACTTCCAATACTTTTCTGAATGATTCTAAACATAGTTTTACTTGAATTCTCATAAAACTATCTTGTTAGAACTCATTGCTCAAATCCATATATTATTTAATAATATTCATTTTAAAATTAACAAAACACGATAACTGAACGTGTATGTTACAAATACCTCCACCTTTTGAGGATTTCGTCCCCGAAATCACAACGTTTTAAACAAATGGGGATATTTCGCCCTTATCTCATTCTTATTTTCCCAAGTATAATTTGGGCCTCGATTTCCACTTGAAAAGCACCAATTCCACTTCTTTATTACGCAATTTAACCGTTCTTTCGTTTACGATCTATTCAGGCTCTTTTACATATCTTAATTTATTATCTAGTTTCACCTCGGATAACGGGACTATTTAATCATATATGCTTAAACATTTACGCAGATAACTCACATGAAGCACATCATGAATATCTGCTAAATCTTCTGGCAATTTCAAACGGTATGCTTGCTTACCAATTCTCTGGATGATTTTGAAAGGTCCAACAATTTAGGACTCAATTTTCCTTTCTTCTCAAATCGCATAATGTCTTTCCGTGGAGATACCTTCAGCATTACGAATTCACGCACCTGGAGCTCTATGGATCGTCTTCTGTTTACTGCATAGGAATTTTGTCGATCCTGGGCCGCTTTCATTCTTTCTTGTACAATTTGAATCTTGTCAATGGTGTCTTGAATCATTTCAGGAGTACCAAGGAATTTCTGTCCTACAACACGCCAACATAATGAAGTATGACATTTATGACCATAAATTACTTCATATACCTTCAGTATATTTTCTACTGTTTGGATTGTTCTCTCCGTCTGACCATCTGTTTGGGGATAATAAATTGTGCTGAGAGTGACACGAGATCTCAACTCACATTGCATGCTTGCCCAAGAATGAGAAGTGAAGCTACTATCACGATTGGAAGGAATCTTTAGCGGCACACCATGTCTTGCAACAGTTTCATCCAAGTATACTTGTGCGTATTTCTCCATTGGAGCTGTTTCATGCATGGCAAGAAAATGTGCACTCTTAGTTAGTCGGTCGACAATTACCCAAATGCTATCATTCTGTCTAGCAGTCTTTGGCAATTGGAGCAGCACTAGACATAAATCCAGTTCAGAATTCTATTTGCCTATCCAGGGGAAGTCCAGGCAAATCATCGGGGAAAACATCAGGATATTCGTTAACAAAGGGAACATCATTTACAGTTTTCTTCCACTCTTTTGAGATATCAACTGTATAGGCTAGATAAGTAGAATACTCCTTTGATATAAGTTTACAAGTTTTTTTTTAGGAAAGAGATTATTTTTTTTAAGATTTTAAGTCTTTGTTTACCGAAGACATAAAATAGAATCATTCCCTTTGATAGGGATGCGTACCTTCTTTTCGTAACACAAGAGTTCCGTACGGTTCTTTTAACAACCAATTCATGCCGAGAATAATTTCAAAGTTGGGTAAGGAGATAGAAATCAGGTTAGCAAGAAAATTATAACCTTCAATTTCTATGACACAATCTCTATAGACTTAATCAGCAAGTAGTGATACACTTCCCGCGGTATCTACATGAAATGACTGGGCGAATGTATAACAAGCAATTTGAAAAGAATGTGTAATTTCATGAGACACAAAAGAATCTGAGGCATTAGAATCAAATAAGATGTGAGCAGGTCTAGAGTTGACGAGAAATGAATCAGTCACAACATTCGGGTCCTCATGTGCCTCCTCTATAGTAATCTGAAATATACGGCCTTTAACTAAACGATTGTCAAACTTCTTCAAACTTCTTAATTGATGGTGGTGCTCAAATCTGCATTCGCTCTTCATTCTCTATTGGGCCTTCGGTCCTAATCTCTGCGTTAAAGAAAAATCAATTCTCATTGCAGACTCTGATGGGTTTTATGTGAAACAGATAAACTAAAAAAACAATTCCTAAGTTCACATGCAACCTACTTTGGATCTATGTTTTAACTATTGAACATATAACTTTGAATTGCAAAACAAGAACCCTAAGGAGAGAGGCTATTTTCGAAATTAACAACCTAGGGTTTTAGAGTTACATACCTTTCAATTGTTATAGCAAACAATTGATATTCCTTTGATATTGATCTTCTTCGAAGTCTAGCACCACAAATGTAATGCCTCTAATGGAATCACACCCAAAAGCTAGCAAGAAGGAAACTAGAAGGAGAGAGAGTAGGGTATGCAAAAATCGGCCCTAGGGTTTCACAAGGGAAGGAGTGACCGAATTTTGGATCTGGGAGGCTCCTTATATAGCTGAGGGATCTAGGGTTTAGGAAAAACCCTAATACTCCTTTGCTTGGGGCCTAAGCTAATCCAAAGGTCTTATCCAAGCCCCTTGGACGAAATCCTTAGGGTTTCCCCTATAGATTTCGTCCACCTCCTTCCAAGGAGGTTCTGGAGCCTTCCACTCAACTATTTGATAATTGCAAACTACTCCATGCACTTTATAATTAATACAATTAACCACAAATTAATTCTAATTAATTTCTGGCTAACTATTAATTAAACCTTATGATTTCTAATTAATATATTAATCTTTTAACATATTAATAAATCATTTATATTAATTTATTAATCTTATAATAAATCAATATCTCTCCTTTCATAATTTCCTTGTCCAGTTGCTAGGTTTGAGGGCAACCCAAAAGGACTGTGCTGCTATCTGTTCAAGTATATACCAATTATAGTTATGGGCTTAGACACCTAATCCAACAGACTCTTACTCCTTCATGAATTTGGGTTATAGACTCAACCTAAGATAAGGTATTCACTTTTGCTACAACAACAATTCGAATGGTCATATTCTAATGACCTTTGATTTCATAACGCAAAAGACACACAACGATTCATACTCTTATTTCTATTAGTCAAACACTGTCATAGAAGAAACTTTCCTTCATGTTCTAATGTGATATAATATCTTCATAACTAGTAGCATTTCTAGCTAATGGTTGCTTAATCCTTTAATGAAGGTTGTTATACTTTTATCGACTACCTCGACCATCTCCTTCTTCAATCTTCCGACTGAAGTTTCGTCGCTACACAAGACATGGTTCTTTGAACCAATCAATTCACTTCGCAGATCTATATTAGTCAGACTCGATTCTTTACGACCACTAAGGTCTGAACGAAAATCATTTTCTTAGTCATCACCGAAACGAAAGTAATGACATACTTGAACAAAAACGGAATCAATTACTAGCTTCTTGGTAACCTTGTGACTTTCCCTGATCCAAGTGTGAGTCCTGTGCTTCCAGTAGTATAGGCCTCTCTTACTATTCACACCTACTCATACTCGTCCCAAGTATTGTCTCGCAGTTTTCCAAGTCACCATTGAAAAGTTTTCACAAAGCAACTTTTCACACCTGAGTGTGTTCAGACAAGTACATACAACAATTTCTCCTAGACTCAACTAGGGATTTCACGTTTCTATCAAACATATCTTGGATTTCTGAAATTCACCTTCTAGAATTCTTTTACGCATAAGCTCGATCTAGCATATCCTAATATTTTTCCTAGGTCGATAGTAATTTCACTTCCAAATTCTTCATATAAATTCTTTCTCAAGTAGTGTCTACTCTGCAAGACACACTATACCAGGATATACTCTAGTAGTGTGGAGACAAACAATCTCCAACTATATGTATCATCTTCTAACTCATGCAAGTCACCATGCACATTTATTCATTTCATTATCCTTTCATGACATCGTCATTCCTTTATATGTGAAAATTTTCTTCTCATAGGTGTATCTTTTAAGTCTACTTCATAGGAATCTATCCTAGGAAGTCAGCATTTGAACTGCATCTCAACATTTTCTACTAGCTTCGACTTGGTTCCCTGTCATTCCTAACAACAACGTCTCTTCTCATACAATACTATGAATGTATTTATTCTTCAACTATATCCTCTACCTTACTCTGACTAGTAAGTCATTCAACCTAACTAAATGACTCATTTCACCATCCTAATTAAGTATGTTATAGTTGGCTTAACACACTATGGAACTTCATAAGGATGTGATAGAAGTCAATTGTCACTCAGTATTATTAAATACTAAGTCTAAGCATCTTGTATAGGGTTACATATCAACTCTTACCATACTACTCGAACTACATATTACATCACAATGATAGGCAAGGTCTTGGCCTGTTGAGTCTGAAAACTTTGTTAGCCTTTCCTTTGATCTTCATTGAATTCTTCTGAATCTTGCACAACATCAATTTCCATATTGTCGAAGTATTTATCACCATATTCAGTTCTTCTAACTCTGTAAGCAATCACTGCTTCAATCTGGTTAGCGGTGGAACAACTTCATGGATTACACCAAAACATTCATCTCGTCCGAATGTACTTTGAACACACAACATTCCTCCAAAGGTGTTATTATTTCATCAAACATAGTTTGAATGTACAACACCACTCTCTAGGTATTAATACACTATTTACGGTATCACTTGATAGATTTTATTTTACGATATCCTTTGACTGTTTATCGATGTCAACTATCGTAAGTTTCTTTATCACCTTGAAAAGTTTCATGCCGATGGAATAGAAGAAACAGAAACAGTTCTATCGACACATGGATGCTTCGAAAGAGTGACACCATGTATCTCCAAGTCGTGCTCGCGCTTTCGGGTATTTTATTTATCTTTTAGCACATATTAGCATATAAGGCATCTCCCTTAAAGTATGCTAGTGCAAACTATAGCAAGTAAGGTATTCAACCTAAAGTATATTAGGCACACATCGTACCATCATTACTTAGCAATTCAAGTTTAAGCCTAGAAATCCTTACAATTCCTAGTTCGCTTAAACTAATGCTCTAAAGATTTTGTAGTAGCTTAGTACTTTAAAATATTAAGATTTATCATTATCCAATAGTCCACTTAATTCTTTCCTATGGTTTGTATCCATATAATCCTAATGAATCCGTTCATATATTGAACTTCTGACGGTTTAAGTCTAAATACCAATCCGTGGTATTTACTTCGCTTAAACTACTGCTCTGATACCATGACTGAAAGACCCACTATTTCTCTAATACATTTACAATATTATTACTTCAAAACATGCTACATGCATATTCATAAACAACATTTTACATTGATAGTTTAATTACAAAAGACTAGATACAAACCGACTATTAAGATTTTTGCAAAGTTTTATATATATTACATAACTTCCCAGGAATTTATACACTAGATACAAAAGCTATAATATTATCTATTCTACATCTTCTAATAGTACATAACTATATTGGATGCTTATCACCTGCAATAATTAAACACTGAGAGGGGTAAGCGGTGACGCTTAGTGAGTTCAATAACAGTTACAATATAACGTTATGCCATATATATATCAACATGATAGAAGCAAAGGGGGACAAAGATCAACAAATGCATATGTGAATCATGTGACATGCTTTCCATATCAACGAATAATCTGATTTAAAGATTTACAATCAATGAGACATAACAATTTTAACTTGATATACATCAATAAGACTTCAACCCATGTGGCATGGGAAAATAAACGATTTCTGAATAAACATTTTGGCTAGCATTTACAGGCTTTCAGCCCTACTTAACCTTCTGCCAATGCCAAAGTGAATGCTTACTCATTCACTTCATGGTCAAAGGCTACATACCAGTACCAAAGTGATGCTTACTCATTCACTTCTGGTCAAAGGTATAGCTCTATTATCATAATAACACTGGAAATCACATTGCACATATAACACATAACATATAATTGTCCCTATATTGAACTCACCGTGAAATAACCGATTGATAAAATGGTAATTTGGGCAGCATTTCACCTCTAAAAATGACTTTGTTTGACAAAACCGGGGATTTTAATTGAAACCGGGCCTTGCGTGGGCAGAGTTTCAACTTGAAAGTATCATTTTCTCGGGATCTTCGGGCTCTTCGAGACTTGCTTATGATGATGGGATAGTATTTTAGGGTTAGGGGTATTTATTGCAACTTAAAGGAAAGCATAAGGTAAGAGAAGTGAAAATTGTAAACAAAAAACGGCTGCGTTCGATTGCTATTTATCGGGGACCGAGAGTTCGCATTACGCAGCGCGTAAATCTCCGGTACGCTGGGCGTACTGCGTGGCGATGTTCTACGCTGAGCGTAACTTCGGTACACTGGGCGTACGAGACGTGTCTTCTGATCGGAACCCAGGCCTCGGACGTGGCTGAGCTAGGACGCGCGTCCATTATGTGAAGGTGCTTAGTGGCTGATACATGTCTTCGTAGTACGCTAGGCGTACGTACAAAGTACGCTGGGCGTACTTCTCCGGCCAGCCTCGTAATTTGTGCCATAAAACTTCAAAAATTCGTAACTTTCGCATACAAACTCCGTTTTTGACGTTCTTTATATCCACACGTAGGTGAAACTATGTTCTACAACTTTGGTTTAGACTCCGTCGGCAAATTTTGACTTTATTTTTAAAGTTATATTTTTAACGGGCCGGGACAGGAAAAGTCCGTTAAAAATTCATAACATCTTCATCCGACGTTCGTTTTCGTCTGTCTTTTTACCATTGTATTACTATTAACGAGATATTCAATTCTCGTTTAGGTTGTGTCGGCTAAAAATTCACTCGATCGTTATTTCGAGTTTCGGGCTGTGTACTGCTATGCCGAATCTTAGAAAAATCATAACTTCCTCATATGAAGTTAGATTTGGACGTTCTTTTTATGAAAATTTTCGGTTTAACGAATACTACGACTTTCATCTAGATCACAAAGGCTAAAAAGTAGTTTATCGAAAACTCACTTTTTACGTCGTATGGCGTCTTGCCGGTTCTGTCGCGAAACTTCAACAAGTCATAACTTTTTCTTTATAACTCAGATTTCGATGAGGTTTTTGCCTAAACGTTTCTAACGAGGTAATTTACAACTTTCAATAACATTATTTTTACTTATTCCCAACTTAATTTCACATTTTCGTTAATTTCAATATTTGACTTTTGATTGGAATCTCATAAGACTTCCAATACTTTTCTTAATGATTCTAAACATAGTTTTACTTGAATTCTCATAAAAACTATCTTGTTAGAACTCATTGCTCAAAACCATATATTATTTAATAATATTCATTTTAAAATTAACAAAACACGATAACTGAAGGTGTATGTTACACACAAGGACTATTCACATAATTTACTCTTGGATTTATCTATTGTATGTCATTTTTTCCAGTTGAACAATGTTTAAAAAACGTGTTCGAATCGGGAATCGCGGACAATTGCGGTTCAACAACAACCGATTTTATGTTAATTTCTAAACCAGTAGTTTCTTTAAAAACCGGATTGACCCAGTATGATAGAACCGATAAAAATTTGTTTGAACAGGTTTATTGAATTTAGATATTTGGATTTCATTTAGCCATTTTAAAAAAATAATTCATTTTCAAAATAAATTGAATAGCTCGATCGATAGGTTAACCAGAGCATATACAACTCAACAGTTTACATAATGTCGTGATTTGGGCAATCCATCCCTAAAGGACGGTGTTCTCTCTTTAGCCATCCATGCCATCATCTTACCATCTCCGCTCCATATAACCTTAGAGTATCCATAATGGTGAGTTCAATGGGAGAGTTGAATAAGTGACAAGTCTATATGTTATTCAATGGATGAAACTCTATCATTATGAAATGTCACCTTGACATTCAATGGGTTTGAAGCTCAATGATCATTGAACTCTTCAATGGAAAAAAAAGTTTTTAATTCTTTAATGGTTACTATAGATTACATTTTGTTGAATTTTATGGAGTTCAATGCATTGTAGGAAAAAATGATAAAGTTGTATGAATTGTAGAAATATAATGTGACAATCCATTGACCTCTATGAAATTCAATGCATTGTGGATTCAATACATTATGGATGCCCTTAGTTAAACTAGAAAACACAAAACCGGAATAAAATGCAGCATCTTCTTCTTAGTTAGGTCATAGAAAAAGACAAATTGCATTCACTGGATGACAGCCATTGGGCGGTTTATTTGAGTATAGTAATGTTGATTATGATGGTGTTTGCAAACGTCATTGTGGTTGATTTTGATGGAATTGTGGTAAAGGAATCTGGCTTTTAATGTTTCTTCAAGTCCATCTAAAATGATGGAAGGCCTCTACTTCGAGATTCTTTATAGCCACTAGTTGTTGCCTTCCCATCAACAATAAATTCATGTGTCCCACACAGTCAAAATAATTATTTTAAATGTCTTTATACATATTATGTATAGATGTATAAAAGGATAATATTGCTTAATAGTATCTATTCAACGACAACACAATGGACCTTCATACAAGGAAGAATTCGTCGTATTCCGTGTGTGAAGCCATTTAACGATGGATTAGCATAACAAAACAGTCGTGTATTGTAAGTGACTAAGGGGGTGTTTGGATAGGGAGTCTTTAAAAATCAGCTTATTGCGGTAGGAATAAGCTGATTTTAATAAGCAAGGGGGGAATACTTATTGTTTATTGGTCATTTTACTCATATAACCTGTTTTGTTTGCCAAACACTTACAATGCTTATTGTTTATTGCTTATTCCCACAGCAATAAGCTAATCCAAACACATTTTAAACAAGTGCTTATTCTCACCACAATAAGCAAATAAACAATAAGCTAAATAAGCTAAAAACTATTTATCCAAACACCCCCTAAATCTTTTTAGCGACGGAATTAAAACAGACTCTTGTCTCAGTGACGGAATTGCTCGTTCAATACATTTTGTTTTCCACCAACTACGACATCAAATTTTTAAACAACTAGATATATAGCGACAATGCAACAGAATTATAATGATGATAATGTTTTGTGACGTAACAGTTAGCAACGAACTCAGTTATCGATGGATTAAAAGGAGTGTGAGGTCTAGGGTTTAGTTAGAGATCAAGGGATTTCTTTACATTTATCGTTGTAATTTTAAGTGTTTATTTAAAAATCATAAATTATAAAAAAAATCAAGATTTTTCTATAATGTAGAAAAATATAATTATAACAATCAAACCGGATTTTAATATCAACTAAAACAATAAATATAAATATAGAAAAAACCAATATAAAAATTCAAAACGCATATAAATACTATGACGAAATTGGTATGAGCTGAATAAGTAGCTTTCTTGCCGTCTTGCATAAATTTTGTCAAAAGAAAGTTGATAGTTGTTTGGAGAATGGTTTCATACTCTTCGCATCCTTTTGAAAGACACTCTTCCATTTTCAATTGAAGAGATGCTTCCATCTCCTTCCGAAGTTTGGTCAGCAAGTCTTTCACTTACTAAAATGTTAAAACAAGCATAATTAATAAAGAATATAAATATATAAATAACAATGTACTTTACTCGTTTTACCAAAAAAAAGATAAAAATAGACAATATATTAATCTCAACATAGTTATATTAGATTAGTAATGACAAACCATGTATTATGACCATGAAAAATTATAAGTGCACATATTCTGTGTCAATGTTAGATTGTTTGTTCGGCATGTCACATTGTCTTTGGTTTATATAATAAATAGTTTGATTTACCAGTTACATTGTACTATCAAATAACACATATTTTATAAGTTAGAATGTGTTCGATCATTTTTGTTTGTCAAGACTGACCATATCATCATTGAATATCTTTTACTACTTTTCATGATCTACATGTTCAACATATTCGAGTATGTATCTTTCATGCATCTCTTGTAATTCAAAAAAGGTGATCCTTCCAAAAGATTTCAAAGTATATGGACTATAAGGCAAGGTATTGGCTAAAAAACAGGCTTGAATTATACTTGTCATGATCATGCCCCTGGTTTATGCTAGGAAAATCTTTATGTAATATGTGGCACAACGGATTTGACAGCTCTTGTTGAGAAAGGAATCTTCTTGTCTATATTTTTCTAAGAGAAAAAAAAATCGTAAAAGAATAAGGGTTGCTGAGAGTTATCATACAAAAACTTATCCGAGATCATGTTTTTTATTCTTTGTAAGTGTTATTCGCTAGAGCCAAAAAAGTGAAATATATTTCTAAATAGGTTTTGATTGTGTGTTCATGTTCCCCCGAGTTTTTTTCTTTGTAAATAATTGTTTTTGTTTGTTAAAATAATTACAAAGAGCATAAACATGTCTGAGACGAGTACTCAATATAGACGTTACCCACTTGAAAGAGAAATATTTATGAAGGTTGCTCCTAATGATAGAAACCAAATACTATATGGAGTGGGAAGATAGAGAATGGAGAACCGTGGACTTGGTTTTTATCGAAACTTTACAGAGCAGTCAATGATTTTGAGGTTTTGGTCATCATATATGATAAAACTAAATGCATTGAATAGGTTGTCGGGTGTGTTTTCATAAACGCACATCAAAGAATTTGTGGTCCATTCAACTTGAAATCAAACATTTCATGTTGCAATAGGTTTCATAGAGTATCATCACATCTTGAATTATGGAGAGCATCATCACATTCATGTTATTCTTTTTGTAATATTATGCATTTAGATGTACATGACCATGATGATCTTTTTCTTTTTCAGCTTAATATGTTTTTTCCCTTTTTTTTTTGGTTTGTATCAAAAAGTTATGGTTCATACTAGAAACGTTAAAACTAACTAAATCAACGATGTCTTAATCATTACCAAGTTATATTGTACTACATAAACAAGATCTTACGAGAAAATTTGGACATTAGATCACTTTGGTAGGATCTGCGATCCCATCATCCCAATCTCGAGCTTGTGGTCATGATCTTACAAAACTTAAAATGATAATAAGTAATTTCTTAATCTTAAAATGATAATAAGTAATTTCTTAATCTTGAGGACCTTGGTTTTATTATTTTAAAAATCCACTAAATCATTATAATAATTTTTTAAATATGTCCAAAACCTACAATTCAACTTTATTATTATTTTATTTCATCATTTTAAATCCACTAACCAAACTCCTTCTAAGTTTTTACCATTATATGAAAATGAAAAATAAAAAAATTTGAATAATATTAAATGACATTTTTTTAAATCATTATTTTTTTTTGACAGTTAACATATATCTTTTAAATCTTACTCTTAAATTATATTTTTATCCATTAATTGACTTGAACACTTAACTTTTTAGAATTAACAAATTTTCAAATATATGTTGAAAGGTATATTTTTACACTTAACCTAACGTACGATGAAAGGTATTTTTTATGAGAAATTAAATATATTTCTACTTTTTGTATCTAATTATCATTCTACCCATATAAAATTGTGATATTTGTCGTATTTAGATAAAATTAATAATATTTTAATACATTTGTCATTATTTCAAATGAGTAGGAAAATATATATGAATAAAAGTAGAAGGATATTTATTTATTTTTAACACTTAACCTAACGTATGACTTTGATTGCGCCTACCATATTTGGGAAAAATGTTGTAATAATTAATGATATTGTTTTCCTCTCCGAAAATAGTATTGTATTTTAATATATTGAATAGACATCTTAATTCTTAAATATCGTCTAGACTTCAATAATTGGTAGGTTGAAATAAAGTAAATTATTTATGTTATATAGTTACTTTTAAGCACAAACATGTGTTGGTAATGGCCCAACAATGCCCTCATTGAGTTGAGGCGTTTAAATAACAAGTGGAAAAATTCAACGAAGTACTATGACTTGCTGATTACTTTACCTTAATTATATCTCCATAGGTTTCTCATGCTTTCTAAGTATTTTATTTTATTTCAACCATTGTCTTTTTTATTTTAATTAGCTATAATAACTTCATATCTTGGACTAATACTTTAAAATATTCTAATATGAAAATTAGTCAAAAACTGAACAAAACAATAAATTTGATATAAAAATTAGTTAAGTCAAGTCATGTTTTATTACTATAGTAGATTAAACTGATAAAATAAAATAAAAACTTAATTAAAATGAAAATACTTTTTTATTAATAATAAACATATTGCTTTTTTTAATAGCAGTGTAATATATTTAAAAAAAAAAACAAGGTTTGACTAAAAGCTTGAAAGAAACAATTATAAAATAGGTACCCTCAACTCCCACTAAATAACAATTCTTCTCCACAAGTCTATCGAGACTTGTCGTCAATAGGGCATTGTTGGGCCATTACCAACATATGTTTGTGCTTAAAAGTAAGGGCAAATGACATAAAACTTTTATGTTTTTACAAAAATATATGTTTATCTTTGGATGTGTTTTGGGTCCATTAAAGTCGAATGTTTTGTTTAATTTGTTTATTTATATCATTTTAGCCGGTTTCCCGATAACCTATCGGTTACCTAATGTCAGTAAAGCCTTTGAGATTTCATAAATGTTCGGATTTATCCTTAAGTTATCAAAAATGTTCGGATTTACCCTTACTTTGATTGTTATTTTGATTATTTTATTATTATTATTATTATTATTATTATTATTATTATTATTGTAAAATCCCAAAAATCGTGGGTAAAAATTTCATTTTTAATATATATAGATTCAACATCCATTTACATTTATCCAACATTAAGGTATTCCAAATTAAAACAATTATCAGAGTAATTTCCAAAATCATAAGTTACGGAAAAACATAAGTGTGTGCGTTGCGATCAAGTCGGACCCTTCCCTTTCGAACCGGAAGTACCTAAAACCATAAACCACAAAATGTAAGCACAAAGCTTAGTGAGTTCCCCAAAATACCACATACCATACATAACCATGAGCCAAACATATCAGACATATCAATCAATCAATAAAAGTGCTATGTGCCAACCATAGTCTTGCCATCATGCCACGAGCCGCCTCGTGGTCTTCCTTTCTAGGCTGGGGGCCACAACCCTGGGTCTTACAGACAAGTTCTAGGAGCCACCTCCGGATCTTCCATGCAAACATCACAAAGACAACTAGCATATAATCTACACTACTTAACTAATTAACTGCCAGAGTTCAGACTCTGGTCTTGCATACAGTTTACCAGGAGCCGCCTCCTATTCTTTCATACAAACTGCTAAGGGTTACCCCTGGGTCTTCCTACAATACATAAACCAAATGGGCCGACATTGGTGCCTTCAACCCATAAAACAGTGAGGAGACTCACCTTGAATGCAGAAGTTCTCTGAAAGAAATCCCCTAGCTGCTTCCCTGACGATTCCTCCGGGCTATCAATACCAAGAAAACACCCAATTAGCAATTAGGTTCCAAACTATGATCCATAAACCATACTTGGGGTAAAATGACCATTTTACCCCTAACCCAACTTGAACCAAAACTGAGGCCCAAGTCCAAAAACCATAAAGACCCAAAACCAAAAGTTCCACAAAGGCCCACTAATGGCCCAATTTGGACCATATGGGCCTTATCCTAAAGCCCAAAAGTTCCCTTTAGTCCAACAGTTGATCTCAGATGGCCTAAAAGGCCCAAAGTAACAAAGCCCAAACAGGTATCCCAAAACCGAAATGACACCACAAAGGCCCAAATCATCAAGACCCACATCCAAAGTTAAAGTCCAAGCCCAACAACCAAAAACTCCAGTGATCAGACGAACGCACGACATCCAAGGGCTGAACGCATGGCATTTGTTGCCGGACAAATTGATGAGGACTCAAGACGGAACGCGCTGCGTTCCTAGGGGCTACGCACGACGTTTAAGGCTAAGTTCCAAATTCTCATTCTAAGGACTTAATCCATTAAGTCCAACGTCTAAAACCCCAGAATAGTCCCATAACAATTACTTAACCCATAAAGTCGAAGGCTTTAAGCCTTTGCATGGCTTAAAGAAGCCCAACATCAAAGATGAACCCCAAAGGTCAAAATCACCCCAAAATGTCTTAAAAACTTCTTAATACCTTAAGACCTCCGAAGACACAATCGAACACTTGGATCATTTAAACCATAACACCTACACCCGAGAAAGACCAAATTTTTCCTTCCCCAAGGCCCTAAGCCTCATGACCACTGAAGATTGGGCCGCAACCCGAATAAAGAAGCAAATCCGAAATCGAGTGTTACAATTATTATTATTATTATTATTATTATTATTATTATTATTATTATTATTATTATTATTATATTTTTAATACATTTTTAAATGTGTAAAAATATTTTATACATTTGAAAGCCTATGTATTCTTTTAAAAACGTATTTATATATTAAAAATGTATTTATTTGTATTTAGTAGGTATAAATATATTTATTTCATACAAAAATATATTGTATACATATAAATATAAAAATACATATTTATAAGGTTTATACTGTATAAAAGATATAATTATATGTATTTGTACATATTACTAAGTATAAATATGTATTTATTTCATATTTATATGCATACGACAGTTTTTTTCACAAAATAAATACATATTTATATCTATTAAATAAAAATAAAATATTTTTAATGTGTAATTATGTTTTTAAATGTATAAATACGTTTTTATTTGTATTTAATTGATATATTTAATTGTATTTAATTATATTTAATAGATATAAATATGTATTTATTTTATATAAAAACTATCGCATACATATAAATATGAAATAAATACATATTTATACTTAGTAAGCAAACACCATTTTTTTTTGTTTTGGTTGATATATTTATTTTATATAAAAATGTTTATATTTTGAGGGTCAGAGACGAGGATATACAGAAGACTGTTTTCCGGACTCGCTATGGTCACTACGAGTTTGTGGTGATGCCCTTCGGGCTCACCAATGCCCCTGTCGCGTTCATGGACCTCATGAACCGGGTATGTAGAATGATGCTGGATCGGTCTGTGATTGTCTTTATTGATGACATCTTGGTCTACTCCAAGACGCAGGAGCAGCATGAGGAGCACTTGTGGGAGGTGTTGGATACCATGAGGAGGGAGAGCTTGTACGCCAAGTTCTCTAAGTGTGGGTTCTGGTTGCGCGAGGTGCACTTTCTGGGGCACCTTGTCAACGAGAACGGTATTTTGGCTGACCCGACCAAAGTAGATGCCATGATGAGATGGGAGGTTCCGAAGTCTCCAACTGAGATTCGTAGTTTCCTCGGGTTAGCAGGCTATTACCAGAGATTCATATAGGATTTCTCCAAGATAGCGGTGTTGGATTAGTGTCTAAGTCCATAACTATATTTGGTATATACTTGACCCGATTGGCATGGTCCATTTGGGTTGCATGGCATCACGCATTTGGATAGACTAAAATGAGAGAAATAACACTTAAGGTTTACTAATATATTATAAGTTATAATATATTAATAAGATTATTTAATTAGTATTGATCAAGAATTAATTTGGAATTAATTAAGTGATCAAAAGGGGACTAATTAAATATATGAGTTGATTGTGTAAATCATCCATACTTGTATAGTATTTCCATGGATTATCAAGTTGGGCTAAAACCCATAGGATGCTCCATGGTGTTTTTGTACCCACGGATCATGGAAATGAAAGTCCATGACAATTAGGGATTACATGGTGTAACCCTAATTGTGACACACTATATAAGCATCTTATTCTTCCCAAAATCGGTGACTATGAAGGAATGGTGAGGGCTAGCCGATTTCATGAAGTGTCTCATTTCTCTCAAGTTATTCTAAGTGTATTTGATGTTGTGTGAACCATTTGAGGTGTCACACTTGAGGCACTAGGCTCTTAAGCTCCATGGAATCAAGCTACATCAAAAGGTATGTTTTCTAACTTATATTATTCCATATGAATCAATGTTTTGTATGCTAGTTAGGATAATACCTTGGAATATTCATATTTGCATGTATAATAGAGAAAACATAGATCCAAGGTATTTAGGGTTGCATGTACACTTAGGAGTGTTAGAATGCTCAAAACCTAACAGTGGTATCAGAGCCTAGGCTTGTTTTCTTGTTATACTTGCAAAATTGGCTGAAAAATCAAATTTTGTTGCTGTCTGCTCAACAGACTCGCCGAGTCCATGAAGGGACTCGACGAGTCCAAGGCTAAACTCATCCAACTCGTCGAGTTGGTTCATGCACTTGACGAGTTGGAACCCCAGACAGCATATCTTCGACTGTTTTAGCTGGAATTGGACTAGGAACATTACCCTAAGCTGTTTTTCAACTTATAAACCTGTTTTTGATGTGGTAATGTTCATGCTAATCCAATTTCAAAGATAATTGTCAATAGATTCATGTTTTATATTAGTTTAATGGTTAGGCTAATTACATGAAAAAGTTTGATTGAATTATCTTGTTCTTATGAGTTGCTTAGATTAATAGAAAAGTTATGTGAAATTGTTGTTTTCAATCCAAATTAATCTAAGAGTTGGTTCTAAAATGTGTTTTTGTAACTTGTCCTCAAGTTATATGAAAAGTCACATTTAAGATTCATAAAACTCATAAATATTTCCATAGGTTATGAATAAAGAAAAGTCATATTCTTTTAGTAGTTTAAAGTCTTCCATAACTTGACCTCAAGTTATGGAACTTGAAGAGTTTTTTTAAATTAAAACTACTTTAAACACATAAGTTATGAAATTGAATAGCTTTGAATAGTTTCAAAACTTGCCCTCAAGTTTTGGAATTTGTAAAGTTTTCCCTTATGAATACTTTAATTCCAAGTTAAGCCCTTAGAATTTTAAAAGTTAAAATTCAACCCTTATACTTTATAGTATTATAAGTTAATAATATATATATATATATATATATATATATATATATATATATATATATATATATATATATAAGAACAAGTCAGTCTTACCGTTAGTAGGCCTCATTCACGAAGCCGGTCTATAAGGGGGTATAAGGTTACTGCCTATAAAATGGCAGTTTAATGGGTGTCCACTCTCACCCACTACTTCCTTGACTGGTGGAGGGTCGTTAGCCGAACGGGTAGGACAAGGACTAGAATTCTCCCTTCATTAAAAGTATTAATGATAAATACTAAGTAACTAAACTTCTATAAATTCTCAATCTTAGTTACTTAGGAAAATGTGAATTTGGTGCTAACCCATGAAATTACACATTGCACTTTGCTTAAGTCGGTTAGTGGAGCGCGTGTGGTTAACCGGCACACTAGCTTGCCTTAACAAGGTAGGCAAATGGTAACTTAATGTTTATCATAGTATCGGTGGAGCGCGTGTGGTTAACCGACACATCGATTGAGGGGTAAATATTAAGGGTACCAAGTATATTTACATGGTTATTAACACCTTGTTTTGTGATCCTCGGCATCCCAGTCACAAAATTTGAGAGGGCACACTCGAGATTGAAACATGCCATTGAAAAGTTTAATGAATCTCAAAAGATCTAGGAGTTTCAAATCCAATTAAAACCTAATAAATTATTTCGTTTTTCATGGTGGAAATTGGTGAATCGTCATTCGCCTACCTTCAAATATTCTATAGCTTGGATTACGGCATCCCTCTTCCAAGTTATAAAATATTGTGTTGGGTCCTAGCCTTAGTATTTCATATTGGGTGTTATATTAAGGACTTTAAATCAACTATCTTGAATATCTCCCAAAAGATGTCTGGTTCAGACATCTATGATCTTCCAAAAAACTCTTGGAACAAGTTTTCCTAATGAAGATGATGTCCCGGAAATCATTCTTCACTCCCTCCACCTCCTCCAATTATTCTCCCTAACACACAAGTTCAAGGTCACTCAAGCCCTATTGGCAAGCAAGGTCTATGTGTGCTCACATCTTGGAGATGAAGTCGCATATTGACAAGCCAGGAGAGTTGGGTGTCAAAGTCTTGAGGAAGTTGGATATTGACTAATCACTTCCTAAGACACATAGTGAGTTCTTTATGGACTACTATGTAAAAGACTATGACATGACCCTTAATGATCTTATCTATTTGCTTGGTGCTGCTGAATCAGCAATGATTTGGAGCACTGGTAGAGCAAATTTGATTAAGAAGATCAACTTCCCAGACTTCCATGGACATTGACAATGGTAACATTGAATATCCAGAAAAGCGTTCTCTTCCCAATGGAAAGGGATCGGCCATAGTCAACTCGGTTGACCAAATGGTAAAGAGAATGGCTAAGTCTGAGATAGTCCCATGTACCATTCCCAAATGGTCCATATGTGTCTATTGCCAAAGGAAGGGGCATTGGTTGCGAAGCTGCCTTAACTACCTGAAAGATCTGAGAGAAGGTCTAGTCAAAAAGCTTGACTCTGCTTCAGGTAAGTCCACTATCTAACTCTCTTAAGTTCCTATTTGAAGATTCTTAATACATTTTTAATGTATGGAAGGATCAAGCAAAAGGAAGGGAACTTAGAAAAAGAGTATGCTAAATCTGATCGCGAAGATGGATTTCAATCGAATGGTTCGAAGATCGGATTCTTGAGCTACTACTTAGAGAGTTATGATAGATTGCTAGGAAATATGTAATAGCATAGTTTCCATTTAAAGTTGCATTGTAAGGAAAGTTTTTCCGCATTTGATAAATAAATAAAATTTTGTTTTATTTTATATGTCCTTGCAATGGCACTTATGGAAAATTGATGTTTGTATATTTCTAGCAATAATGGAAATATGAATTTGATTCTTTCATTTGAGGTAGTGTCTAAATTTACCAAATAAGGAAAGATTCTCATCACCCAAGGTTTCAGTTGGATAGAAACTTGGAAATCATGCAAGTTGTATAGTATGATGAATGAGAATTTTCATCTTGGGAAAATTAAGATTAATTCATTGTTCACATGTATATGTGAGTCAAGTGAAGGACTAAGGGATCGAGTACACATTCTGGTGCACTGATCAAGTCCACCACAAAAGATCAATAAGACTATTCGTCATGATTTACTAAAGCCTAGTAAATATGGTTATACTTACAAGTTTAAGTATAATTCTGAAACATTGGAAAAGTTTCGATGTATGGCAGAACGGATGAGAAGAATCAAATTAGGCAAAAAGATAAAAGTTTCTCAAATCTGAAAAGATGGGAGAGTACTTTAGTATCATGTTTTGTGATCATCTTAATGATTAAGAAACCATATCACAATTGGTCCTCTAAGGACATCTTAGTGCATTCTTATGACTAAGAAGAGGAATCTTGAATTGTTGGAATGGTTAAATCAAGAAGATGAGTCGTACTTCGTTCCAAAACAAGTCTTAGAGTCATACTCCAAGACTGTAAGTTGAGTGACATATCTTAAAGAAATGTTTATAACACTTGTCAAATGTAAGAGTAAAAGTGTCCTACTCTTGTACATTTGAAATTGGTAAGTCGTGATGTTTTGGATAAAACAAAGACCAACTAAGGCCAATTGTGTGAAGTGTTTGTCTTGATAAAGAATCCGCACTATCTCTTGAATATTTGGCAAGAGAGTCTTATATGTCAAGAGGACAGTGGCAGTCTAAAAGATCCTGAAAGAATTTCAAGATCTAATCAAGAATAAAACTTTTAGTTTCTCACTAGCTCACGACTTGAGGTTTATAACCTATCATGTTGACATATTCCTACTTCTGTGCCCATTCCAGTGAAAGTTGGCTTTGCATATGAGTTCTGAGAGTTCTCAATTGGTTGCATAACAACTTGGAAGCAATGGAAGGCCCTTGTGCTGCCAGGTGGCAAGAAGTTAAGACTGCATAAGTTCAATCCATATGAGTTTAGATTTGTCACTAACCTTGTCTTGAGATTATGGTTTTGACAAATTCACATGGATAGGAACACATACACCATAAAATCTAAGTGTCATAAGGTTTCTCTCTGATTCATGAAAATGATGGTGAGGAAACGCTTTCACTAAGTAGATTTTAGGTAGATAGCAATTGTGATATTTTCATTCTCAAAGTCGTTAGTGGAGCGTGTGTGGTTAACCGGCACACTAACATGGACTTGTGAGAAATGGCAAAGGTCTAAACAATTGAGACTATGATTACAACATCCCTTTTCATAGTTCTGAAATTGTTTAGACACACATGAGTGTTATCTAAAGAAAGGTGTATGATCTTGATAAAGTTTTATCAAAGCATCTCGTATCAGAAATTTGAACCTTAGTAAGAAAGTCAATAAAGTATTGATTTCTAGAAGTCCAACTGATTTCTGAGTACATGTCAAAGCTAGTGGGAGCATAAGTGTTATGCTAATAATCATCATGTTAGTGGGAGCATGATAATTATGATAAGTGTTGCAAGTTAACAATGTTAATTATAGAAAACAAAAGTTTCAATTGGGAAAAAGTTGTTTTGCTATAATTAAGGGAAAGGAAATTATACTTCATTTCAAATCTAAAAGCTTAGATCGTGAGATTTTAATCAAATTTAGTCAAGTATATATATATGAATGTTATGTTGGAATGGTTCAACATAAGGAAATTCTATATATAGGAACATTATTTGCGTTCTAAAATTCGATTATGATTACGGCATCCCTTTTCATAATCTGAATTATGAGAACATGGCAAATAGAAATAGAAATATTATAGCAAAAGACTGGTCTAGTATCATGTCTTTATGTGAGACATCATGAATTGTGTCCCATATGCTTCGGATATAGGATCGATTGCATGTGCTATAATATTCATATGTTCTAAATTATTCCAAATGCCATGGCATTAAGAGGGAAAAAGTACTAGAACTGGATATGAATAAAGTGATTAAGAAATTGTCGAGGACAATCTAAGGTTTACCAAAGATTGGTTGCTCAGGGACAGTTGGAAGTATGGTGTAAATTTTTGGAGAGGACCATTTTGACATATTCTGAAAAGAGGCAACTCTTGTTCAGAAGTGATAGTCAAAATGAGAATATGGAAATATTCCCATAGGTGGAAGTTATTCATTAAATCTGTGTAAGATTAGGAAACTTAGTGCAAGAAGGATGTTCAAAGCAATGTACTTTGAATTTGAGACTTCGTTTCCATGGAATGATCTCCATTGGAATACTCTGTAATGTCTGTTGACAAGTCTTTGTGACTTCGTGCATAATCATTACAAGAGGATCATTGCATGTAAGTTTAGAATCTAACAAGATTTAGGTAAATGGCAGGAATTTGGAATTCTTGTATTTGCGGTAAGGATTTGGGTTTGTGAAATGAGAATCATTGGAATTATGTTCAATCGATCTATTTCACAAAGTAAATATCATAGACAAACTTAGTGTGCATACTTGGTGTATGGCATAACTAATGTTTAGACAAACATAGTCTGCATACTTGGTGTATGGCATGACTAGTGTTTAGAAAACATAGTGTACATGCTTGGAGCATGGTACAACTATTGTTTTAATTCAAGTATAAAGTTTATAGTTTGAAACAGTATGCAATGAATGATGGGTAATCAATATGGTGATAAATAAAAGGTGTTTTATTTATATTCATAAGTTCTGAGACCATATTGGATTCGATTATTCTTGTGTTTCACTTTGCATGTTTTGACTTCCAGAATAACTAGGTCGTTCTTCCTGAATGACTAAGTTATTCAAACCATCCACAGTCGGTCATATGTTGGAAGTAGATATGAATCAAGACTGTCATGAAGCTGGTTTGTAGATGTCCAAGGTAGTGGACATAGCAAGAGTTGCTGCAACATTCATGAGTGCTCATAAGTTCTGAGTATTGGATTCAACCCACGCTCATTGGAATCACTTCATGGATTTTATCACGAGTGATCATGAGACGATAATATCTTATATTCTTCAAACCTAGAGATATGACTTGTTGCCTATGAGTTGGTTATACATTGATTGCACGAAAACGCATTTGGTAACTCGGTGTTATAAAACGTGCCTTTGTGTATGATTCAACAAGTAGTAGAACAAGCATATGAGTCGAAGTTTATCCATTCCTTTTACCCTTAAAGTGATAAAAGCGATATATGTGGGCCCCTCGATGATTTAGTGATGACACCCCGAAGTGCTTGGCTAAGCCAGGACTAATGTGATTTGTTCAATTAGTCGGTCGTCATAAATCGGAAATCGGGAAACAACAAATGGACAGAGAGAATGATTTTAATCCATTTCTCAGTCCATATGATATCTAGAATGGAGGAATATATGATCCCTTATCTGATGGACGCGTCATTGATTTGTTCAGAGTTCGACGACAACAGCTTTTAAGAGCTACGATTGCGAGTCGGGTTTTGAAGTCATACGCAATAATAGTTTTAGACTTATCCAAGTGAGAGACTGTTGGATTAGTGTCTAAGTCCATAACTATATTTGGTATGTACTTGACCCGATTGGCATGGTCCATTTGGGTTGCATGGCATCACGCATTTGGATAGACTAAAATGGCAGCGTCGGTGGTTAGATGTGGTGAAGGATTACAACTGTGAGATCCTCTACCACCCGGGGAAGGCCAACGTTGTGGCCGATGCGCTTAGCCGCAAGGCAGACCCGATCAGAGACAATTGATTGAGGATGACGGTGGTGACTCCACTTTTGGAGCGGATACGAGAGGCGCAGGTTGAGGGTATGAAGGAGGAGCACCGGAAGTGTGAGCGGATCATAGGCAAGGTGGCCTCGTTCGACTACGACAGCCGTGGGTTGCTGACCGTGCATGGGAGGGTCTAGTTTCCGTACTGGGGCAGAGTGTGGCAGATTTTGATGGATGAGGCCCACAAGTCCAGATTTTCCATCCATCCTGGGGCCACGAAGTTGTACAGAGATCTGCGCACTGATTACTGGTGGCCCTACATGAAGCGGGATGTATCCTGGTACGTCGAGAGATGCCTGACCTGCAGGAAGGTCAAGGCAGAGCACTAGAGACCTCACGACAAGACGCAGCCGTTGGATATCCGTATGTGGAAGTTGGAGGATATTACTATGGGTTTCATCACGAAGCTTCCCAGGACCTAGGGATGCAAACGGTTGCGGATATTGGTGGATACTGCCCTACCCGTCCCCGAACCCGACCTCCGATACCCACACCCATCCCCGCCAAATGCCCGACGGATTCGGGTGAAAAAAATTCGGGGAACCCAATGGATACCCGTTTAGTAATAAGTATTTTTTTTAAAAAAACATAAAATATAAAAATGACAACATATTTACGACAATCACTTTATTGTGGTATATGAAAATATGAAATTGTTTAAAATATGAAAATATGAACTTTTTTAGTAAATAAACAATTTAAAAAAACGGATTCTTAAGTAAAAGTTTTGACACTCCACTCTCGCCATTTGAAATGTATAGTAATTTCATTATTTTTTGCAGTTTGCTTACTAAATCGAAGAGCCACAGTGCCATACGCATGCTAAACTCTTCAATACCCTATGCCTCGGTTACTTAAGATGCATTTAATAAAAGCGATTTTTGGTAATTTTATTTTATATATATATATATATATATATATATATATATATTGGGTCTTTAACGGGTCAGATAATGATATATCCATCCCCGCCCCGTCCCCGCTTCGGGTAAGAAATTGAATACCCATCCCCGACCCGTTACCCGATAAGACGGGGAATACTCGATCCGTTAAGGTCGGGTCCCCACGGGTAGCGGGGATTACCCGATCCGCTTGCATCCCTACCAGGACCGCACGAGGAGTGGATTCGATTTCGGTCATCATGGATCGATTGACCAAGAGTGCCCATTTCATTCCGATCCAGGAGAGCATCTCGTCCGAGAAGTTAGCCGACATCTACATCAGAGAGGTAGTAGCTCGATACAGAGTGCAAGTTTCCATGATTTCAGATAGAGATGTACGGTTCACTTCCAGATTCTGGAAGAAGTTTCACGACGAGTTGGGTACTCGTCTGCACTTTAGCACGACTTTTCACCCGCAGACGGATGGTCAGAACGAGCGGACCATCCAAACTCTGGAGGATATGTTGGGTGTGCGTCCTAGACTTCGGTGGTAGCTGGGATACCTACCTTCCCTTGGCAGAGTTTTCCTACAATAATAGCTACCACGCGAGTACCGACCGTCCTCCCTTCGATATATTATACGGGCAAGGGCGGAGCTACCTATGGGCCAGGGTAGGCCCAGGCCCACCCTCAAAAATCTCAAAAAATCATTTTTTTTCTTTATATATATATATATATATATATATATATATATATATATATATATATATATTCCAATTAATTTACAACGACCTCCCTGAAAAAAATTTCTGGCTTCGCCCCTGTATACGGGAGGAAGTGCAGAACCCCGATATGTTGGGGTGAGGTTGGACAGAGGGTCATGGGGAGTACTGAAGTGGTACTCAAGACGACGGAGAGGATACAACAGGTCAAAAGCAGGGTTCAGACTGCTCAGAGTCGACAGAAGAGCTACGCCGACAGGCGTCGGTCGAACCTGGAGTTCCAGGTCGGGGATATGGTTCTCCTGAAGGTGTAACCTTGGAAAGGTGTCACCCAGTTTAGGAAGCGGGGCAAGTTGGGCCCCAGGTACATTGGTCCTTTCAGGGTTGCAGCCCGGGTAGGCAAGGTGGAGTATAGGCTGGATCTGCCAGCCTAGCTTAGTCAGATCCACAACACCTTTCATGTCTCCCAGCTGCGGAAGTTCCTGGTAGATGACTCCCTGGTGGTACCTCTAGAGGATATTCAGGTGGATGACAGCCTGAATTACATCGAGCGGCCGATAGTCATCCTCGACAGGTAGGGCTGAGCATGGGTCGGTTTGGGTCGGTTTTGACTCAAAACCGAACCCAAAACCGATGGTATCGGTTTTCAAATATTTAAAACCGAACCCTAAACCCAAACCGATGGGTCGGTTTCCCGGTTTTTCGGTTTTTTCAAACTCGGTTTCGGTTTTAAACCCAAAACCCGTTCGAAATTTCACTTGTGGGATTTGGTAGTTTGTATTGCTTTATATAAGAGGAGAATAGGAAGAATGTTTCATCCTGTGTCGATGTGGGATAAAGTTTCGCTATAACAAATAGAAGAAACAAAGGGACAAACAAAATAAAAGCTCCACACGTCAAGAGAAAGGATCGAACCTGGGTCTTTTACATTATATGTCCGCCTCCTTAGCCAAAACACTAGCCATCTGTTTGTGTTTACAAGTCAAGGAAAACATATATATACATATATAAATCGCAGAATTCATATTTTTATAAAGATCGGTTCGGTTCGGTTTCTCTCGGTTTCGCACATTCCTAAAACCCAAACCGAACCGAATTTTTTGGTTTCTAAATAATACAAACCCAAACCGTTGGTTTATGTTTCGGTTTCGGTTTTTCGGTTTCGGTTTCATCGTTTTTTGTCGGTTTTTCGGTTTCTGGGTTCGGTTTTGCTCACCCCTATCGACAGGAAGAAGAAGGATCCGAGGAACAAGAAGGTCGAGCTGGTGAAGGTGCAATGGCAGCACCGCAAGGGCTCAGAATGGACCTGGGAGCGGAGGACAAGATGAGGGAGCACTACCCCGAGCTTTTTCCAGACACAACAGACTTCGAGGACAAAGTCTAAAATAAGTGGGGGAGTTTTTTAACGCCCGGATCCTGGTATGTATTATTTTTAATTAAAACATTCATTTTTGCAAAGGGACTCGACGAGGCGGAGGCCCCAGACTCGTCGAGTAGGAACGAATGATTGGACGTGGGAATTGAAGCCTACTCGACGAGTCGAGAGCCTCGACTCGACGATTAGGGCCTGCCAGAGTGAAACCCTAATTTTCAGGGCTTGCACCATATTTAAACACTTTAACTTGCCTCAACTTCAGCCTCCATCACCTCCAACCCTTAGTCACGAAACCCTAGCCCATTTTGAGTGTTATTGAGCCATTGTTGTGTGTTCTTGGTGATTTTGAAGCTTGAGAAGGAAGAGAAAGCTTGGGGGTTCTAGAGTAAGCAAGTAGATCCAGAGTTTGTGTTGCATTTCTGACTCATTTGAGGTATAAATTCTATACCTTGATTATTCTTTTACTAGATCTCTTCATGGGGTAGTTTAGGGCCTTTTGGAGCATATTATGGAACCATTCATGGATGAAAGCATGTTTTGGGGTAATAACTTCATATCCAGAGTCTTTGAGGGACTTCATGGCATAAAGGTGCCAACTTTATGGCCATGGGAGTCCCATACATCATATGAACCACTTTTTAGGGCTTTTTGAGCTAAATAACCCATGCATGAACGTAAATTTTGTAAGTTTACGTGTTAGACCATAGGAGGCGAGGTCTATGTTTTGGATGCATTAAGCCCGACTAGAAACGACTGGATAGATTTGGACTTTAGGGGACTCGACGAGTCGTTCATACGACTCAGCGAGTTGGGTCGTGGTCCCCTAACCTTTTCTGTTGTTGACCAAACTCGTTGATTCTAGAAGATGACTCAACGAGTTGGACGTGTTTATGGACTTGAAGATCAAAGAACTCGAAGAGTTCAAGGATGAACTCGGCAAGTTGAGAGCAAATGTCCCGACTGTCACACCCCCAAACCGGAGCGGCGGAAACGTCCGGGGGTGGATGACTTCATGTTAAGTATCACAACACATGCATCATAGAAATCAAACTACAACAACCATTGCATTAATAAAGTATAAGTTTTACATATGTGTTCAAGTCATTGTATATATGACATCAAAAGTTATATAATAAAAGATAGAAGACATGACTTTATAGTGCTCCGTCTTCTCAAAAATCACGGGGATGTACCTGACTACTAATTCCCTGAGAATACAAGTTATTTTGAAAATGATTATCAACATTTAAGTTGGTGAGTTCATAAGTATTTAGTGTTTTAATGTTTGTACTTGTTCCATGATTGTATTAGCGTGTTCTCCAGAAAATCCCATATTTTCTATAATAAATGAAATGTAGTCTTTAACCCTAAGACCCAAATGTTTGTAATGTTCTCTGTAGTAGTGCAAATGTATGTTCGTACTCTGAAATAGTATAATGTATGTTTGTACTCTGAAGTAGTATAATGTAAGTTTTCCATAAAAGTAGACTATCTTTACTAGAAAAATAGTATGCTAGTCCTTGTATGAACCTTTCAGTATTCATATAATGGAAAATAATGATTTGCAGTAGTATTGTTTAAAATAACACCACTGAAGTAAGCTTGTTTTGTAATCCGGTTGCATGATTACTAATCAAATGAAGTTATATATATATATATATATATATATATATATATATATATATTACTCGTAAATAGGTCGGGATTTTCTCCTTGTGAGTTCTTATAACCATACTAACCCTGTATGCCTGATAACGACGTTTTTCAGGTGTCAAAACTGTTAACGACATTTGTCACCCGTAGACCTGCCGGTCCCAACTGTAGCTAACAGTCAAGGTGGTGGAAACTCAGTCCCGAAATAGATCTATACACAATTGTCATCACTCTCCCTACAAGAGACTCTGGTTATAAGCTCAGGACTTTTACCCATACTTAGATAAGTACATAAAAACGACTCACAAATTGCTTCAACGTATTACGAGTAATAAGTGAGAATCCTTTTTGTTTATAACATATAACCTTGTAAAAATAGTTTCGTTTGTCCCTTAACTATACTCATTATAAATTATAAGTTTGTTTCCGTTTTGTTATGAAAACTGTTGTGTCTTAACAATGTTTTTAAATTGTTTGTAATTGTAACTTTGAAAATAGAAATTTGTATGATTTGACCTCAAAACTATACCAATTATAGCTTACTAGTATATTAGTTTGTACTGTAAATGTTTTAACGAAAAGACCCCTTTGGTTCAGCATATACAATTGAGTAAGTATGTTTATTGAAATGAGTTTTTAATAATCATGTATATATTTAACATGTATAATTATGATTTAACCGACAGTCGGACTGATGATCCTACCCTAAGCCCACAACCAAACAAGGAACATGAGTTACGGTATTAGTAATAGTCCTAAGTCTGTTAAAACCTAATTATACATAAATATACAAATGAATATGATTTTGATAAAGCAATAATCCAATTTGTTTAAAACAGTTTAAAAATGAATTTTTACAATTTTTGTAAGCATGTGAATTTTTTTGATTGTTTGCATTTATATTTAAGTATTAACACAATTATATTGTGTTTTGCTTGTATTCTCCCCCTGAAAACATTGAAAAAGGTAAATTGTAGGGTGTCGCACCCCCAAACCAGAACGGCGGAAACGTTCGGGGGTGGAGGACGTCATGTACAGTATCATATCAATGCATAATAGTAAACAAGCAACAACATCATCCATTGCATTAATAGTATAATTTAATACAAGTGTGTTCTGTGTATAGTTTGAAAGACACCAAAATATGAATCAAAATATAAGACGAGTCTTGAACACGCTCCGTCTTCTCAAAACCAGGTCCAGTGTACCTGTCTACTGGTGACCTGAGAATACAAGTTATTTTGAAAGAGTAGATCAACATTTAAGCTGGTGAGTTCATAAGTATTTTAGTGTCGATGTTTGTATAAGTTTGATGAAAGTGTTTGTAAATGTTTGTTGTAAATGTTTGTAAGTGTTTGTTGTAAATATTTGTAAGTGTTTATTGTAAATGTTTGTATCTCCTAGAAAATCCTATATTTTCTACTTGAAATGTAGCCTTCTACCAAGACTCGAATGTTCTGTATGCTTGTTTGTTTGTGAAAGTGAGTGTTTTTCCCAAGTATGACTATTATTACCAAAATATAGTTACATTACCGTTTATGTGAGAAGATCACAATGTGAATGGAATAGGAAAATAAAGATGTATTGTAGTATTGTATATAGTAACTACCGTTGTACTAACTACCTTAAACCAATTGCTTAATTAAGGTAAAATGTGATGAGATTATAACCATTCTTGATTGACTAGTAAAACACGACGTTCGAAGATGCCGAAATGGTATGACATTCGTCACCCGTAGACCTGCAGGTCCCACTGTAGCTAGCAACAAGGTGTAGGATGGTCAATCCCATATAGATCTATACACAAATTCACGCTCTACCTCCAGGAGACTCTGGTTACAAAACGTGACACAACAGTATATTGCCATGCCATGAAGTAGTGGCTCGCATTAATGTTATAGTATTCTTTTAGTTGTATAGTATGTTCTCTCTGTTCTAGTGTATTGTATGTTCTCTTTGTATAGTGTATAGTATGTTCCTACCTGTTTCTCATTACAGTATGTTCTTTTTATTTCTCGTTATATTATGTTCTTTCTGTTTCTCATTATAGTATGTTTGAACTGACTCATGTATGAACTGACTCTTTGTATGTTTCATTGTACTAGAAATAGTGAGTAGTAATCCTATAAACTATACCTATTATAGTTTACTAGTAATGTTGTTTGTATTACTGAGCATGTTTGTACACCTTTGCTACCCAAAGGTGTTGAACTGATGTAAGAACTTTTATATCTATACACATATACATAATATATAACTAAGATTCAAACGACACTCAGACAAACAACTGATACCCTAAGTCCAAAACCAAACAAGGAACATGAAATAAAGTGGGTTATCAGTCTTAATCCCTTTCAACCTTATTTATATAACTATATCTATATAGACATGATTTGACAATATATAAGTTTAAAAGAGTTTGATAAAGAATTTAGCATATAAAAGAGTTTTAACCATTTGAATGGTTATAGATTACTTGATGTCAGACAATAAAATGTTTTGAAATAGTTTGTTTGATAACACAGTTTTAAAGTATAAGAAATCCACTTGCTTGATAGTTATTAATTGCATGTGATTGATATAATAACTATAATGTATTCAACTTGTATTCCCCCCATAAAAGCATTTAAAATCATTTAAAAGATAAGTTAAGGGGTATGAACTCACCTGTAGTGAGTGATTCGAATGTATGATCGATATAGGATGCTAAGTGTCAAGTGAAGTCTCGAGCACAAACGGATCCTATTAAGCATATAATGACACATATATGTATATAATTAGTGTATATAACAACTAATCATGATAGGGAACCACCTTAGGGACTAGGAAACACTTGGAATGAAGTGCTACAATCACGTATGATTGTTCTAAAGGTGTTTACGGCCACACAGGTATGTATTTATGGCCTAGGTGTGTTCACGACCATGGTGTTTACGACCATGGGAGTTTACGGTAAAAGATGTTCACGGCCCATGAAGTTCACGGCCAATGATGTTCTTGATAAGGGTTTACGGCCAAGGGAGATTTTATGGTCAAAGATGTTCACGGCCCATGAAGTTCACGGCCAATGATGTTCTTGATAAGGGTTTACCGCCAAGGGAGATGTTATGGTCAAATATATTCACGGCCCATGAAGTTCACGGCCAATGATGTTCTTGATAAGGGTTTACGGCCAAGGGAGATGTTATGGCCATAAACTCTTGTTGTTCTTGATGAAATGGTTGTTTTCAAGGGTGTATTTCAATAGCTTCTAATGGATAACTAGTATATGGAAGGATACTTAGGTTTTGAACCTTGAAGGGGTGTTCACGGCCTCAAAAAACTAGTGTATGTTCTTGGTGTTCTTGAAGATCTAACCCAAAAAGAGGTGATTTCACGGATGAAATCAAGGGGTTTTACTAGATTAAGAAAGGTATCAACTAATAAATAGAAGAATCACTTACAAATTTGTCGAGAATTAGAAGTGTTCTTGATGATACTTGAGAGAGAAATGAGTGTTCTTGAGTTGGAAGTGTGAGAAGTGAAGAAAAGTGAGGGAATATCATACATAAGGGAAGAGTTCATAGCCAGCCAAGAGATTACGACCATAATCTCTAGTTTGCAGCCGTAAACTCCAAGTGTTGGAGTTTTCCGGCTTGAATGATGCATAATGAACTCTAGCAGATACTTCCTAACACCCAATCCTTGAATGTACTAGGCTTAGAACACTCAAACAGGCCCTAAACAATGCTAAAAGATAGCAGAAACAATTCTGACTTTGATTGAATTGAATGGCTGTACAAGGTAGAAATTTCGGGTTGTCACATCATCCCCCCGTTAGAGAGAATTTCGTCCCGAAATTAGAGTTTAATCAATTAAAAATAACTAAGTAAAAAGATGAGGATATTTCAGTTTCATCTGATCCTCGCACTCCCAAGTGAATTCAGGTCCCCGCTTGGCATTCCAGCGAACCTTCACTATCGGGATACGGCTTTGCTTCGTTTACTTGACCTCTCGCTCCATGATCTCTACTGGTTCTTCCACGAAGTTGAGGCTCTCGTTGATCTCGATCTCGTCGAGTGGGATTACAAGAGTCTCGTCAGACAGACACTTTTTCAAGTTCGATACGTGGAAAGTAGGGTGTACGTTACTAAGTTCGCGAGGTAGTTTGAGTTTGTAAGCTATAGGGTCGATTCTAGCGATAATCTAGAAAGGCCCTACGTATCTTGGATTTAGCTTTCCACGCTTTCCGAAGCGTATCAAGCCCTTCCAGGGTGAGACCTTCAATAGAACACGGTCACCAACCTGGAATTCCAAAGGTTTCCTCCTCTTGTCTGCGTAGCTTTTCTGTCGGTCTCTAGAGGCTTTTAATCGTTCACGAATTTGAACGATCTTCTCTATCGTTTCCCGTATGATCTCCGGACCTGTGAGAGTGCTGTCAGGAACTCGTCCTTTAGCTAACTGTGTGTCACCCACCTCAGCCCAGCACAGAGGGGATCTGCACTTCCGGCCATAAAGGGCTTCAAATGGAGCAGCCTTTATGCTCGTGTGATAACTATTGTTGTAGGAGAACTCGACAAGGGGTAAATGAGTATCCCATGCCTTCCCAAAGTCAATCACACAGGCTCGCAACATATCTTCCAAAGTTTGAAAAGTCCTCTCACTTTGTCAGTCGGTTTGCGGATGGTAGGCTGTACTCATGTCCAGTCTTGTTCCTAAGGAACCTTGTAGCGACTGCCAGAACCTTGAAGTGAATCTACTATCTCTATCAGAGATAATGGATGTGGGAACACCATGCAGTCGTATGATCTCCCTAATGTAAGTTCTTGTTAGTTTCTCCATCTTGTCCGTTTCTTTGATAGGCAGGAAGTGTGCGGACTTTGTTAACCTGTCTACAATCACCCAAATGGTATCGAGACCACCTGTTGTCTTGGGCAACTTGGTTATGAAGTCCATCGTGATCCGCTCTCACTTCCATTCCGGTATCTCCGGGTGTTGTAGTAAACCTGAGGGTTTCTGGTATTCAACCTTAACCTTGGCGCAAGTAAGACACTTACTAACGAAGGTAGCAATCTCTGCTTTCATGTTAGGCCACCAGTATAGCTTTTTGAGATCCAGATACATCTGAACCTGGGTGGACCGAATATCGAGTGTTGTACGCTTCGGTCATGACCAAGTCTCTGAAACCACCGTGCCTCGGTGTCCAGATCCGATCCATGAGATATAAGGCTCCGCCACCCTTGACTTCCAAGTTTTTATCCATCCCTCTCATGGATTCATCCGCCACATTTTTAGGTTTCAAGGCTTCAAGCTGAGCCTCCTTAATTTTTGTGGACAAGTGTGAATGGATAGTCATAGTCAATGATTTGACTCTACGACCAGAGTATTCTTTCCGACTTAGGGCGTCAGCTACTACGTTGGCTTTACCGGGATGATAACGAATTTCGCATTCATAGTCATTGAGTAGCTTGACCCACCGTCGTTGTCTCATATTGAGCTCCTTCTGGTCGAATATATGTTGAAGGCTCTTGTGGTCTGTAAAAATAGTGCTTTTTGTACCATACAGGTAGTGTCTCCAGATCTTCAAAGCAAATACCACTGCCCCTAACTCAAGATCGTGTGTGGTGTAGTTGACTTCGTGTGTCTTTAGCTGTCTTGAGGCATAGGCGATGACCTTACTTGGTTGCATAAGAACACAGCCAAGCCCTTGGTTGGATGCATCGCAATAAACCATGAAGTCTTCTATCCCTTCTAGGAGGGATAGTATCGGTGCACTGCATAAGGCTCGCTTCAGTGTTTGGAACGCTTTCTCTTGTTTCTCTTCCCAGTCAAAGGCCATGCCTTTCTGGGTCAATGTTGTAAGCGGTTTCGCGATCCTAGAGAAGTTCTGAATGAACCTGCGATAGTAGCCAGCGAGACCTAGAAATTGACGAATTTCTCTACGCGTCTTTGGTGCTGACCAGTTCTCAATGGCCTTAATTTTGGAAGGGTCCACGTCAATTCCCTCTTTACTAACAACGTGACCCAAGAATTCGACTCTTTGAATTCAAAATTTGCACTTAGAGAACTTCGCGTAGAGCTTCTCTGATCGTAATGTTTCTAAGACCTGTCGTAGGTGTTGACTATGCTCCTCATTACTTCGAGAGTAGATAAGTATGTCATTGATGAATACAATGATGAACCGATCCAAGTAAGGACGGCACACCCTATTCATTAAGTCCATGAATACTGCGGGCGCATTGGTCAATCCGAATGGCATAACTACAAACTCTTAGTGTCCATAACGAGTTCGGAAGGCTGTCTTGGAAACATCCTCCTCTAGCACTCGTAACTGGTGATACCTGGATCTCATATCTATCTTTGAAAAGTAATTCGCCCCTTGCAGTTGGTCGAACAAATCGTCTATGCGAGGCAGAGGGTAACGATTCTTGACGGTAAGCTTGTTCAGTTCTCTGTAGTCAATGCACATACGGAACGATCTGTCTTTATTCTTGACGAACAAGACCGGTGCTCCCCAGGGTGAGAAGCTTGGTCTAATAAAGCCCTTGCTGAGCAATTCGTTAAGTTGACCGGATAGCTCCTGTATCTCAGCTGGTGCTAGACGATAGGGCGATTTGGATACTGGGGTAGCCCCTGGAACTAAGTCGATTATGAACTCGACTTGACGCTATGGTGGTAATCCTGGTATTTCTTCTGGAAAGATGTCGGTAAAGTCGCGTACTTCTGGGAGGTTCTTTATGTCCTTCGTCTCATGGATTATATCGACAACATGAGCAAGGAATGCATGACATTCCTTTCGTAAGTACTTTTGAGCTTGTATACTCGAGATGATACGAAGGTTCGTGTCGGGTTTGTCGCCATAGATAACTAGAGTTTCGTTAGACGGTAGATTAAGGCGAACGGCCTTCTCGTAACACATGATGTCAGCACGATGAAGACTCAACCAATCCATGCCGATTATGACGTCGAAACTTTTAATTGAGACATGCATGAGGTCGATTGGAAATGAATGGCTATCTAGAGTTAGAGTACATCCTATATATATATATATATATATATATATATATATATATATATATATATATACTCCTAGTGCTCTCAGTTTTTCCGTTAGCCATTTCTACAGTGAACGGTTCTTTCAGTGCACGTGGTTTTTGTTTAAGTAAGTGAGCAAATTTCTGGCTCACGAAACTCCTCTCCGCTCCACTATCAAACAGCATGCATGCATAAGAGTTATCGAGGAGAAACATACCAGTGACCATTGTAGGGTCGACTACTGCTTCCTGGTGGCCTATAGCCAAAACTCTTCCTACTCCACCCGCGTTCCCTGCCTTTGGGCAGTTCCTTTTGTAGTGACCCACCTCGCCACATCCGTAGCAAGCCTGGCCCACACCAACGCCGGGTAATTGGTTGATTGGCCTTGCCGGAGACTTGCAGAAACGGGTAGTGTGCCCTTTCTTGTTGCAGTTAGCGCACTGTATTTCCCGGCAGGGTCTATTGTGGTGGAAGCTGCACTTGTTGCACTTTGGCAAGCTACCATCATACTGCTTCATTAGCGCAGTAGCAGTAGGTGTTATCGCAGCATGAACAGCCACGACCTGCTGCTTTTTGGCAGAGTTTTGTGCCACCTTGTTCTTCTTGTTATCACAGAACTTCTGCTTGTTGTTAACGGCTTTGGATGGTTCTGAGATGGTTAGGGTTGTTGTTGTTGTCGGGGTACGGGCTCCATGATCAATGAGCCTTTGTGTCAATCGCTTGGCACTGTCGAAGGTAGTGGGGTTTGAAGCTAAGACATTCCCCTGAAATCGAGGCACCAGCCCCCATATATACCTCTTAATTTTCTTTCCCTCAGTAGGGACCATTCCCGGACATAGTGCCACCAAATCGCTAAATCTGGCAGTATAGGCAACTATGTCGGAGCCCTTCATGGTTAGGCTCCATAGTTCCTGTTCAAGTTTCTGAAATTTGCCCCTCAGGCAGTACTCTTCGATCATGAGCTCCTTCAGAGCTTCCCAGCCCATAGCATTAGCCACTATTAGGGTTAGTGACTTGACATGGCTATTCCACCACGTCAGGGCTCTGTCCGCGAAGGTACAGGCAGCAAGTTTAACTTTGCTCCCTTCCGGACAGGAACAGATCTCGAAGATCGATTCTGTTTTCTCGAACCATTGCAAGAGGGCAATGATTCCACCAGTCCCGTTAAAGGTCATGGGCTTGCAGTTGGTGAAGTCCTTATACGAGTACTCCTAGAGCGCACTGGAGCATCACCTTGAGTGGAATGAACTGTTGTTCCACTTCCGCTAGTACCACTAGCACTAAATTGAGCTAAGGCTGCCGAAACAGCCGCAACCACTGCAGCTTGGATAGCTGTCGGATTGTATTGTGGAGGAGGTGGTGGTTGTTGAGTAGGAGTTATCGGTGGATTGCGTCTTGGTGATCGGCGTGGAGGCATCTTTCAACTAAAAGTTTACAAAGATGAAGATGATAGTAAGAATCAATTGTGAGTACTATGAGAGCGATCCATGGACTAAATCTCCATAGCCCAACAAAATAGATGAGAGTATGATTGAAATAGAGATCTAACAGTAGAATGATGAAAGCAATTGGATAAAGATTACCCAAAGACTAGATGTATGCCAATAATATTGGCATTATAGATGTAACGAGTTCGGGAAAAATGACCTTGAAGTAGGTCTTACATCAAACCATAACAAGAAAATTTTGACAGTGAGGAGACCTAGTAACAATACTTGCAGTATAGGAATATTTACAGGGAAAATTGCTACTTAGAGCATAGATAAGAAGGCTATTCCTTAAACCAAAAGAGAGGATGAGCAGATCATCTCCTACTGGCGACGGGTACCCCTCCGATGAACCCTCAATTCAGCCAGCTGACGCTCTACCTCAAGGAGGTGTCGTTCATATACTGTCTAGCATGCTCGGAGTTCTATGACTTCGGATCGGGTTATAGCTAGCTCTTCCTGCAAAGCCTCATTGTCTCTCCTGTGAGAAACTTCCAGATTTCGGATACTATCTGTGTTGGCGTTTGTGTCAGCATCTAGTTCGATGGTTTGCTGAATGATTGTCGTTCCAAGCACAACATTTCGAGCCACACGACGAACCAAGATGGGAAGAATTTTGTCTGCAGATCCTCCCTCGCTTATGTTGTAGAAGATTCGGTCTCCGTTGTATGGTAAGGGTTGACCCTGTTCACGGCTCCACCTACCTAAGTTCTCAGCCCACTGAGGCGTCGGGCCATGAAAAACCGGACGAGGGTTAGGATTTGGGATTGGAGCCTCTAAGGGTAGATCATTGACTTCTGGCTCGGAGTCAGAATCCTCCGAGAAGTCTTCTGCGAAGTCGTCATCCAATGGAATTGTATGATTCTCTTCTGGCTCTGGATCGAGCCATCCACCATTGCCTTGGTTGGGAAAGTATGGGTCGCCGGGGAGATTGAATCCAGCCATGTTATCTACGCGAGAATAGGGATAAAAGAGATAGTTAATAGACGTACTACTTAAGATAATTATAGGATGATCCTTACCAGTTACTTCAATACTTGCGTGGTGCATACCAATCATATGTAACCAAAATAGGATAGACCTTCGAATAAGAGACCCTAACTCTAAGTCCACAACCAAACAAGGAACATGAAGTAAAGCAAATATCACAGATTCTAAGTCTATGACACCCTAGTCACATATAACCTTAGCGTATCCACTCAGCAACTATTGACCTACTAATAAAGAACTTTTAGTTCTCAAATAAGTAATTATAGTAACACAAAATACTCCTATAGTATTTTAAGTTTATGTTCTGTTCTAAAGTTTTCATTGTAGTAGTGTTGGTAAGTTTTTAAACTTGCTGCAACACCACAACCATTCCTAGGCACATGCTAATCACTTCTCGGAAAGATATAGTTGATCAGGCTATATCACTCCCAGATCTGATTATATGTCCCCAAACCTACTTGTGTTGTCCAATAACCGCAATACTTTTGTTCTGTCCTAGTATGACACTGATTTTAGTATGAATGCAGGTATGTATACTTTGGTTAAATATTTTATTATTTAAAAGTATGAACTCTTGGTCAGAGTATTTTAATCCCGTTGGGTTTATAGTTGTATATCTTTTATGGGTTGATATATTTAATTCACTATAAACAAGGCTCTGATACCAATCTGTCGCACCCCCAAACCAGAACGGCGGAAACGTTCGGGGGAGGAGGACGTCATGTACAGTATCATACCAATGCATAATAGTAAACAAGCAACAACATCATCCATTGCATTAATAGTATAATTTAATACAAGTGTGTTCTGTGTATAGTTTGAAAGACACCAAAATATGAATCAAAATATAAGACGAGTCTTGAACACGCTCCGTCTTCTCAAAACCTGGTCCAGTGTACCTGTCTACTGGTGACCTGAGAATACAAGTTATTTTGAAAGAGTAGATCAGCATTTAAGCTGGTGAGTTCATAAGTATTTTAGTGTCGATGTTTGTATAAGTTTGATGAAAGTGTTTGTAAATGTTTGTAAGTGTTTGTTGTAAATATTTGTAAGTGTTTATTGTAAATGTTTGTATCTCCTAGAAAATCCTATATTTTCTACTTGAAATGTAGCCTTCTACCAAGACTCGAATGTTCTGTATGTTTGCTTGTTTGTAAAAGTGAGTGTTTTTCCCAAGTATGACTATTATTACCAAAATATAGTTACATTACCGTTTATGTGAGAAGATCACAATATGAATGTAATGGGAAAATAAAGATGTATTGTAGTATTGTATATAGTAACTACCGTTATACTAACTACCTTAAACCAATTGCTTAATTAAGGTAAAATGTGATGAAATTATAACCATGCTTGATTGACTAGTAAAACACGACGTTCGAAGATGTCGAAATGGTATGACATTCGTCACCCGTAGACCTGTAGGTCCCACTGTAGCTAGCAGCAAGGTGTAGGATGGTCAATCCCATATAGATCTATACACAAATTCACGCTCTCCCTCCAGGAGACTCTGGTTACAAAACGTGACACAACAGTATATTGTCATGCCATGAAGTAGTGGCTCACATTAATGTTATAGTATTCTTTTAGTTGTATAGTATGTTCTACTGTATTGTATGTTCTCTTTGTATAGTGTATAGTATGTTCCTCCCTGTTTCTCATTACAGTATGTTCTTTCTGTTTCTCGTTATATTATGTTCTTTCTGTTTCTCGTTATAGTATGTTTGAACTGAATCATGTATCAACTGACTCTTTGTATATTTCATTGTACTAAAAAAAGTGAGTAGTAATCCTCTAAACTATACCTATTATAGTTTACTAGTAATGTTGTTTGTATTACTGAGCATGTTTGTACACCTTTGCTACCCAAAGGTGTTGAACTGATGTAAGAACTTTTATATCTATACACATATACATAATATAGTTTCCACGAAGTTGAGGCTCTCGTTGATCTCGATCTCGTCGAGTGGGATTACAAGAGTCTCGTCGGACAGACACTTTTTCAAGTTCGATACGTGGAAAGTAGGGTGTACGTTACTAAGTTCGCGAGGTAGTTTGAGTTTGTAAGCTACAGGGCCGATTCTAGCGATAATCTCGAAAGGCCCTACGTATCTTGGATTTAGCTTTCCACACTTTCCGAGGCACCAAGGTCGGCCCACTAGTAGGTGGTTATAGTTGAGATGATTGTCTTTGTGATAATTATCTGGTATGCCACTATCTATTATATGTTATGCTTTATGTGCTAGTATGCTATGTGATTATGTGATAGTGGTAGATAAGGGAATAGTCCCCGGACCCGGTTGAGATATACCGGCAGGGTAGGCCGGGCACCCAAATATGTCTGACAATATGATATGTTATGTTATTATCTGGTAGTGGTAGGGGTGAAATAGTCCCCGTAGCCCGTTGAAATAAACCGGAGGGTATGTCGGGCACCCAGATATGCCTGGCAGGGTAGGTCGAGCACCCATATATGCTTGATAAGGGGTAGGTCGGGCACCCCGATATGCCTGACAAGGGTAGGTTGAGCACCCAGATATGGTCAACAGGGTAGGTCGGGCACCCAGATATGCCTGGCAGTATGTTTATTGTATGGTATGTGGTATGATTGGGAAACTCACTAAGCTTTGTGCTTACAGTTTCAGTTTTTGTTTCAGGTCCGTCTTCTTCGAAGGGAAAGGAGCCGGTACGGTAGCATCGCATCACACACACACACACACGATTTCTCATATGAGATTCTTGGGATTTTTCTCTGACATTGTTACTATGTGATGACATGATTTTGAGACTTATGATCTATGGCTTTTTATGAAATGAAATAACTTGATGATGTTTTCTATAAATTGCTATATCAAAAATGAAATTTTGGGTCTATATTTTTGGGATGTTATAAAACCCAAAATACCCTTAAGGTTAAACTTGGTCAAAGTCAAGGTCACACTGGTCAAAATCCATAAATCAACTGAGTCAACCCAACCGAGTCAACCAAGTCGAATCAACTCAGCAAGCGTACGCGGGGCGTACTATGGAGGTATGTTGAGCGTACACCTCCGTTTCACCATATCGTGGCATTGACCACGTACACTGGGCGTACTCACGGGTACGCTCGGCGTAACCCCAATCTTCTTCTTTTTGCCATTAAGCTCTTAATATAATGACTTATTACGTCCAAATGTCGATCCAAGGTTAAAATGTAATTAGGAGTCATAAAGTTTCCAACTTGATGACCTTACATGCTCAATAAGTTCTTAATCCATGAAAACCCAACATCTTAATGCCTTAAGATTCTCCATAATAAGTATGGGACAAAACCAACCATTGAGACTCCATTTTTATGACTTAAGACCCCTCCTAGGGTCTGAAAGGACAAATTAATGGGTCAAGAACATGCCATGCTCAAGATCTAACATTTTGGGACCAAAAAGAATTATTAAAACACCCATTTCCTGATCTATATGATGGAGGGATAAAGTTTCAAGCTTTATACCTTTAAAAGGTGCCAACAAGGTACAAGTCCCAGATCCAAAGTGCTTTACTCCTCCAATGTGGCTTTACTCCCTTCCTTTTTCTTCAAAGAACAAAAACACACACTCTTAAGCTTGGAATGGCTCCACAAGGCAAATTAGGGTTGCAAGAACGATCTAAGAAAAAAGTGGTTAATGAGGTGAAGGTAAATGAGGCTATAATAGGGTTTAAATACGAACTAAACCCTAAAAATTAGGGTTTCCATATCTGGCAGGTACACCCTGCGTACAAGATATACGCCCAGCGTACTAGGGCATGCATATGAATCGCGTACTCCCCAAAGGCTTATTTATGGAAATGCCACCAGGGCTCTGTATGCACACTTTCTTGAACTTAGGGACCAAAATGCAACATAATTAAATTATAAGGTTAAAATTAGAAGTACCTTATCATCGGGATGTTACTATGTATATGTTTTCTGTGAAAGTATTTAAGACATAAAGTTATTATTTTTTTGACCCTTTTAGATGCAAATTCTTTAATGAAATTTTCATAATCAATTTCTTTTACTAAATATTTTTCATAATCAATTTCTTTTTTTATGCAAATTCTTTAATGAAATTTTCATAAACAATAAACAATCACCAAAACAACTATTATAAATATAAAAGATATGGATTAGCCGATTAGGAATTTAGGATTATACATGCTGCCTTAAGATTTGATAACAGAACTTTAGAAGATAATGGAATGCTCAAATCTGGAAAACTGAAATCTGAAAAATCAAAATTTGAAATTCGTTCCAACCTGATTCATATATTCTATACTTTGTTTTAATCAATGAAGAATAGAATAAAAAATGAGACAACTGAAAAATAAAAACTGAAAAATATTAACCCTAATAAGCTTTAACAGTTTAACTATTAACCCTAATTAGATAATCATATCTGATATCTCAGATTATATGCATGCTCGATTCCAAAAGCAATTTCAGCAACATAGTGTGACAGTGACACACCCTAATTACATAATCAGATTCTGAGATTTAGATGACAAATAATGGAAAAATAAAACAAAAAGTGACAAAATTGAACATATCGTTTTCAATGACAACCTTTAATCAAGAATCATCAGAAATTTTTGAACAATGAAGTGAAGTTAGCAGTTAATCAGAATCTGAGAATGAAGAAGGAATAAGAAGAAAAGAAGGTTATGTTATATTTCAGCGGTTCTGATTTCTGAATCATTAATTAGAGTCCGCTCTTTGAGCCGCCCCTAAGAAGAAGAAGATTAGAAGTGTGATCGTCGCTTGTAGAAGAAGAACTGATGAATCGAATTTTTCAGGCGTGTGCAAGGCGAGACAAGGATTAAGCTAATATGGACAATTAGACATTGGACTGTATTGAGTGTTTACGTTAAGTGGGGCCCTCTAGAAGTGGGGGTCCTAAGCCCTAACTTTGTTCATCTAAATATAAAGTCAACCCTGTTAGTAATGTACATTTTTTAAGTAGACATTTTATCCTTTTTTGATAAATATTACTATATGGCAAACATCAAATTGTGAAATTTTAACTTTGTAAAAGGGTTGGGTATTCGTTGATTCAGTGGATACGGGTATAGAATTGATTATTCAAAACCCTGAGGGTTATTGGATCGAGGTGGATCATGTTTTTTAAAATTTTAATGGGTTTGGATCAAGCGTGATTTGCTCCAAACCCGCCCCATTGACAAGTCTAAGTCTATCTAAATGGAACAATCTGAAAAAAAACGTGGGCAACTGTCTCAACAAAGGAAAAGCAAGACAAACACAAAATCGACTCTACTTTAATGTCTAGCCAAAAGATTTGTTTTGTTGAGGATGTTATCCAACCTGATGGGAAGTGATTTGTACAAAATATTTTTTCTCTATAAACAATAATTTGTGCTTTATAGTTTTATAAAATACAACATTTTAAAGCATAAATTGTTATCTACTTTAATATCTAGCTAAAAGATTTGTTTTTTGAGGATGTTATCCAACCTGATGGGAAGTGATTTGTGCAAAATGTTTTTTCTCTATAAACAATAATTTGTGTTTTATAGTGTTGTACAATACAATATTTTAAAGCATAACTTGTTGCGTACGAAACAAAAATTTTGTGTAAAAATAAGCTCCCCAACCTGACATGTCATATAAGAATTTTCAACTAAAAACCCAATGGTTCCGCTGCAAAATAATAATAATAATAATAATAATAATAATAATAAGAAATAAATATTGGCAATGACAAATCCAATTTAATTAATTCTCATTATTTGTTTCCACTCAAACATGTACTAACCTTTTATTTAATGGATAATCATAAAAGAAAAAAAAAAGACAATGTGTCTTCACTTAATAAATTATGAAATTTTAGTAATTACATAATTATTTTTATTGATGAATGGTTTAAGAAAACCTTCAAAAAAAAAGTTTGAGATTATTTTAGCAAAATAAAATATATTTTGTAATCTTAATATTAAATGTAACTTTGTTTTTTTGAATATTCTCTATTTGATTTTTAAGCTTGTTTGTTGTGGGAACAATTCATATAAAACTATTTGTCAATTTGCAATCGGTGCCTATGCAAGATAAACAATAAGATATTTGACAAAGTCCAATTTAAAAAAAAAAAAAAAAAAAAAAAAAAACTTGTTTATTAAAATGCGGTCATATTTAGGTATTTGATATGCAACCACTAATATCATAACAATATAATTTGTGTTCCACAACATTGTACGGATACACTATATATATATATATATATATATATATATATATATATATATATATATATATATATATATATATATATATATATATATTTGTGATGCGGCTGATCTGGATTTTATCGTCTCTATTGCATTAAATGTGGACCAATATTTTTCAAAGTCTTTTAAATACTATGGTCGTACATATAACATGACATTGACTCGTGTTCCAAAAATATGGTTTTATAAAAACATTTAAAAGTTTATCATAATTATAAATAATTAGTGTTACAAAAATAATAACACAATCATACTAAAAATGGAAAGAATTATACAACCAAAAAACTATGATAAGTCTTCCAAAAGTCTTAACTGATGATATTTTTTATATCATTAACTTACAAACCTAAATACATAACACATTTTAAAACAAATATGTAAGACGAAAGTCTCATGAGATTCATGAGGTTAAACCCAACAAGATATAAGCTCAAAAAATATTTAAATCGAAAACTTTCATAAAGAATCATAACCACATCAATCAAAAACATTCAAAACATACAAGAATGATAGTATGTCCTAGTCTACTCGGTGTAACATACCAACGTTGCCAGCATTCATCTCGTCCAACCAAGGATTAATAATACCACTATGTCTTTAGACCAAAAAAGATAAATCAACCATACTTTTCAAAACTTTTCAAAAACTTTAAAAAATCATAAAACATTCAATATCATCAACTTTACGGATTACCCGTAAATATGGGGAGTCTATACCCCTCGTTGGTTCGCAACAAACTCATTACTAGCCATGAGAGAGCTAATTTCGTTGTGGTCAATGAGAAGTCTATGCTCATTGACAACTACTTTGTGACAGGAGGTGTCATTCCAGTAGTGTTTCATCAATCCCATTAAGGTTACATGTCTAGACCTTTCATAACCATAAGCGCACTCATAATATAACATATAAAACTCAAATCATGAATAAATAAAAATCAATTAATGAATATGACATGCTAAAATTTTCATAATAAAACTACTAGAAATACTCTTCAAAACAATTCACATAAGAACATCAAGGGTGCGTTTGGTTGTAGAAAACTGCTTTCATTTTCCAAAAAAATATTTTTAGAAAATACAGTTGAGTTTTCATTTTTAGTTTGCAATGAAAATTTTAGAAAATGCATTTGATTGGAACCGATGAAGTTTTCATTTTCCATCTTAGAAACTTTGAAAACTTTGGAAAACTATAAAAATCATTTTTCTATAATTTACATATAATTTGGAAAAATGAAAATTTTCATTTTCTTAGAAAACTTTGGAAAACTGAAAAAACCAAATGCGTTTTCAAAATTTCTGTTTTACTTGGTAAACATTCTTGAAAATCTGGAAAATTTTCCACAACAAAATGCACCCCAAAGATTTCAACATCAAAACATTTAACATAAAACATTTACATGTAAGAAAGCTTATTGTTTGCTATGTACCATTTCAAAAATCCACATGTAATGACCTCATTGTCTTTGAACATATTATTCGTTTTGTTTTTCCTTGCAACATCAATCAAATGATTTATTTAACTTGTAATTTTTAGTACTTATGAAATTCACATTAAAATTTTGTTAGTAAGTTTGCACTGATCGAAGTTTATGATTATATATATACTAGTTGTGACACCCATGTATTATATGAGTTAATTTAAAAAAAAAGTTAAATATAAAGGTCTAAATATTTGAGAACTTTGAATTTATAAGAAAATAAGAAAAAACAATTAATTATTATAATGGAAATGTTTTTTATCTTTTAAATTTAAACAAATAATTTAAATAAATAAACAAAAGAAATTAATAAGCTTTAATTTTGAGAATTTTAAAATTAAAATGTAAGTTTATTAATGAAATTGATATGTATTTATTACTACTTTTATTGCAATTATTACATTAAAATATTAGATAGAATTTAATAAAATAATAAAAAAACTCATAAAATGATATGTGGAAAAAAATTTAATTCAAAATAACCACAAAATGACATTTGCCAAATTGAATGAGAGTGTCACAAGTGGCAAAAAAAAACCTTCATTTATTAGACTACTAGTTTATAACCCGTGGGAACCACAGTTACAAAATTAATTAAATTTTTATAGTAAGAATTCAAATCTATTAATTAATTGTTTTAAATAAATTATTAATTAAGAGATATATTTTTTTTAGTTATATAAAGTTATAATTGTTGATTTAACTAAATATGTAACCTTATAATCTGTATTAATTTTATTTTAATTTTTATTCTAATGTTATTAATATATAAAATAAAGAAGAAAGTTTTAATTAGAGTAGAAATTTAAAATTTGAAATTTGAAATGGAGAATCAATAGGTTCACAAGTGGCATGATATTAATTAGGAGACCTAATAGGGTGACACATGACAAAAGGAGAATAAACCTATTCTTTTATTAGAATAAAAAGAAAAGATATATATATATATATATATATATATATATATATATATATATATATATATATATATATGTAAAAGTTCAAATGAGAACCAAAAAATATTAAGAACTCTAATAACCTCTAATTTTAGCTTATAATATCCCATTTCTTAGTTAGATGTTTTATAAATCTTATAAAGGGCATTTTTGTCACAAACACATTATTTCATTTGAAACTTGAAAATACCAGATCAAAACATTAGATCTAGAAAACCTTATTCTTCCTTTCTCTCACCAAACATGTCTTCTTCTCCCTCTTACCTCTGGTGACTTTCCACCGCCACTAACTACCTCCGGTGCCGCCACCAACTACTTTCGTCCGGAAGCAACATCTGTCACCGTAACAAAACCACTTTTATGACGTTGCTTCAGTTACACATCTCCATCTGCCTACTTTTTTTCTCGATCTCCATGAAACACCATCAGATTTGTTCAGATCTGGTCAACCACCACCTCCACCTACCGTTGATACGTGTCTTCGACCTCTAAAAGCTTTCGTTTTCATCAGATTTGTCGTGATTCATTATAGATCTATGATCTCCAACGGTAGATCTATGATCTTTGACGACGGGTCTATGATTTTCGCCTAGAAATCTATGATTTACACCTCTAGATCTACCTTCTGGTGATATTGAGTGACCAGATCTTGCTCCGGTGACACATCTCTCTTGTCTCGATCTTTTTTCTCTCAATCTCCGTGAAACACCACCACATCTGTTTAGATCTAGTCGAGCAGCTCCTCTACCAACCACCGTTGCATGTCGTCGACCTTTAAAATCCTTCGTTTTCATCAGATCTGAAGTGGTTCGGTCCAGATCTGTCATCGCCGGTGATGGATTTATGATCTCTGACGATAAATCTATGATTTTTTCCTTTAAATCTATGATTTTTGACAAGATTGACGGACCAGATCTAAGATCGTCGTCAACCGCGACCACCGTTGCTTCCTTGCCACTCCCGTGCAACTCACTTCCATCTCTTTCTCTCTAATCCTTACTGAAACACCACCAAATCTACATCAGGTATGTCGATTTTTGATTTGATTGTTTTTCTTTTGTTAAGCTGTGAATGTTATGTTTTCTCAAAATAATATGAATCTAAGTAGTTTAAGCTGTGAATTGGGATGTTCTCATGTTTCACTAATTGTTTAATTATGTTAATGTTACATTTAAATTGGGATATTTGTGTTATAAATTGAGTTAACTACATTAAGTTGTGATTTGTCTGTTTAAACTGTGATTTGACTATATTAAGCTGCGAATTAATTTTTCTATTTAAACTGTGATTTTACTATATTAAGCTGAGAATTTTCTGTTTTAAACTGTGAATTGACTATATTAAGTTATAAATTTTATGTATTAAACTATCAATTTTTTGAATTAAGCTGTGAATTTTGTGTATTAAATTATGAATTGACTGTATTAAGAGTTTTAAGTTGATAATATGGTTGTGAATACATAATTATTGTGTATTAAACTTTGAATTTATTACATAACTAAGCTGTGAATTTTGTGTATTAAGCTGTGATTTTTGTGCTTTAAACTGTAAATTGACCGTATTAAGCTGTGACTTTCTGTTTAAACTGTGAATTGACTATATTAAGCTGTGAATTTTGTGTAATAAATTGTGAATTGGTTGTATTAAGCTATGATTTTTTTATATAAATTTTTTGTTTGCTTATGAAATATAAGATGAAGAAGCATTATATATACAAATATGATTTTATCTAATTTTGAATAAAGTATGTAAAAAATAATATGTGAATATTTGTGTATATAAACTTTGAAAGAAGCAATAGCTACAATTTATTATATTAACGTGTGAATTTTGTGCACTGAAATATCAATTGATTGTATTAAGATGTGAATTTTTAATGAGTTTCGTGTTAAAATATGAATGATTTATGTATGAATATTTGTATTAATTTTCTTGTGAATATATTTACATTTTGCGCTATATAAATATTTGTATTAATTTTCTTGATTTAGAAGGAATGATGATTGCGAGGTGGCATACGTGGTTGTTGGTGGCGCATGTAGTTGGTCGTGGTGTTGGTGTGAGACTTTGAGTTTGACTTCTTTAAATATGTTAATTAGTATATAATGTATTGTATTATGTTATGCTGTGAATTTTATGTATTCAACTAAAAATTGATTATATTAAGTGAATTTTATGTATTAAACTAAAAATTGATTATATTAAGTTGTATATTTTATATAAATTTTGTGTTACAATATGAATAAGTATGCATGAAAATATTAAAATGTGTATTAGTGTATTATTATGTTTATTCAACTGTGAATATTTCTTATATACAATATATTTCTTTAAAGCAATCTACAATTTAGGAAAAAAGAAAATTGATTTTTTTCAAGACACAATTCTTTTTTTTTTTACTAAACTTTTGTATATTTTGGTTGGAAAAATAAAAATTGTGACGAAAGAAATAGAAGCTACAATGTTTGTTCTATTAAGCTATGAACAGGACCATAAAAATGTCATTGAATTTAATATTAGTTCGGCGGCAGTCTAACGACGGTCCGGCGGTGGTCTGACGACACGTGTCAAGTAGTTTGTAAACTAGGAAAAGTTTGTTTAATACAATATAAATATTGGATTTGTCTAAAATGCCTTTAATGAAAACATTTAAAAAATGGTTGTTAGGGTTCCTCTATATATATATAGAGGAATGATCATTTGAGAACTCAAAGTTTTCCGAGAACCCGAGAACTAAAGGTGGAGCGTTAGATCAAAAAAAGAAAGGTCAAGATGGAAGGTGGCGTTTTTGTAAATAATTAGAAAATTAAAGAGAAGGGGGTATGTTAATTAAATAAGACCAGGGCATTATAGGAAACAATAATATTGTTAAATCGAATCCAAACTTTTGATACAGTAAACTTGCAACCCCCCTCTCTCTCTCTCTCTCTCTCTCTCTCTCTCTAAAATGCACGATCTGTGCTCTTTCTCCCGATGATGTTCTTCTCCAATACTTCTGCTCATCGATCTTCTTCTCCAACTCAACGCTAGAGCCTTCATCGATTCGGTTTCCCCCAAAATTAACACCATCGCATTCCAAATCTGAGGATTATTCATCGTTCAAAATCTCGTCTCATTACCGCCTCCAAATCCAGATCCAATCGATCCAGTTGTCATCAATCGATAAATCCTCAAACGATCCAGGCTTGATTATCTTCGATCATCAAAAAGATGAAGGTGTGATGTGGCTGGGGTTCAAGGCATCAACGACGTTTGTCACCATTGAGGCTCCCAAGGAGTTCTACTCCCTCTTCCATATGTGACGAAGTCAGTCCACTCTTCATACCAGATTTAATCAGGTGTGAGATACTTTACCTCGATGTATCTGTATCTGTGTATCGATTGTTTTGTGATGACTTGATAAATGTTTTCCGATTTGTAATTCTATTTCATTGGATTAAAGTTTGTTAGTTGTGAATTTATTACATAACTAAGCTGTGAATTTTGTGTATTAAGCTGTGATTTTTGTGCTTTAAACTGTAAATTGACCGTATTAAGCTGTGACTTTCTGTTTAAACTGTGAATTGACTATATTAAGCTGTGAATTTTGTGTAATAAATTGTGAATTGGTTGTATTAAGCTATGATTTTTTTATATAAATTTTTTGTTTGCTTATGAAATATAAGATGAAGAAGCATTATATACAAATATGATTTTATCTAATTTTGAATAAAGTATGTAAAAAATAATATGTGAATATTTGTGTATATAAACATTGAAAGAAGCAATAGCTTATAGATCTAAAGATATACATGTAAGTTTAAGTTGAGAATATGGCTTTGAATGTTTAATTTGTGCATTAAATTGTAAATTTATTATATTAACGTGTGAATTTTGTGCACTGAAATATCAATTGATTGTATTAAGATGTGAATTTTTAATGAGTTTCGTGTTAAAATATGAATGATTTATGTATGAATATTTGTATTAATTTTCTTGTGAATATATTTACATTTTGCGCTATTTAAATATGTAAGAATGTATTTGTTTTTAAAATTATTTTGCATTAAACTGTAAATAAGTGAAATATTTGGTTTGTTAAATTGTGAATATAGTATCTAAGCTTTCCAATCAATGATTTTATATACAAATTTGATTTAGAAGGAATGATGATTGCGAGGTGGCATACGTGGTTGTTGGTAGCGCATGTAGTTGGTCGTGGTGTTGGTGTGAGACTTTGAGTTTGACTTCTTTAAATATGTTAATTAGTATATAATGTATTGTATTATGTTATGCTGTGAATTTTATGTATTAAACTAAAAATTGATTATATTAAGTTGTATATTTTATATAAATTTTGTGTTACAATATGAATAAGTATGCATGAAAATATTAAAATGTGTATTAGTGTATTATTATGTTTATTCAACTGTGAATATTTCTTATCTACAATATATTTCTTTAAAGCAATCTACAATTTAGGAAAAAAGAAAATTGATTTTTTTCAAGACACAATTCTATTTTTTTTACTAAACTTTTGTATATTTTGGTTGGAAAAATAAAAATTGTGATGAAAGAAATAGAAGCTACAATGTTGGTTCTATTAAGCTATGAACAGGACCATAAAAATGCCATTGAATTTAGTATTAGTTCGGCGGCAGTCTAACGACGGTCCGACGGTGGTCCGACGACACGTGTCAAGTAGTTTGTAAACTAGGAAAAGTTTGTTTAATACAATATAAATATTGGATTTGTCTAAAATGCCTTTAATGAAAACATTTAAAAAATGGTTGTTAGGGTTCCTCTATATATATATATATATATATATATATATATATATATATATATATATATATATATAGAGGAATGATCATTTGAAAACTCAAAGTTTTCCGAGAACCCGAGAACTAAAGGTGGAGCGTTAGGAGGACATGTAGCACCCATATTTTGCAATGTTACTTACAAAAGCTAAAAAAACAATACATTCAAGAAAAACACTTGGTAATAGTTTTCTTCTATCATGGAATAACCATTTTCTCTTTATGACATAGGAAGGGGGCTAACTATTCCTGATTGGAGCTTTTTGCATGGACTTTCTAGTATATTAAAGGTTTGTTCTTTCTATTTACTTTATGATGTTCTTTAAAGCATCTAACAAAAAAAAGTCAAAAATAATAGAATAAATACTTGAATTCTTTTTGTTCAAAACATAACAATTTTTGAGCATTTGAATTACATGCGATTCACATGTAAATCACAAGTGAATCACATGTGATTCACATGTATATCACAAGTGAATCGCATATGAATGACATGTGATTCACATGTAATTCACATATGAATCACTTGTAATTCACATGTAAATCACAAGTGAAGCACATATGAATTACACGCGAATCATAAACGAATCACATATGAATTACATGTTAATTACATGTGATTCACATGTAAATCACAAGTGAATCACATATGAATTACATGTGATTCACATGTAATTCACTTATGAATTACTTGTGATTCACATGTAAATCACATATGAATTACATGTGATTCACATGTAAATAACATGTAATTCACATATGAATTACATGTGGTTCACATGTAATTCACATATGATTTACTTGTGATTCACATGTAAATCACAGTGAATCACATATGAATTACATGTGATTCACAAGTGAATCACATATGAATTACATGTGATTCACAAGTGAATCACATATGAATTACATGTGATTCACATGTAATTCACATATTAATCACATGTAATTCACAAGTAAATAAAAAGTGAATCACATATCAATTACATGTGATTCACATGTAAATCACAAGTGAATAACATATGAATTACATGTGATTCACATGTAAATCGCAAGTGAATCATATATGAATTATATCTATATGCACATATGCATTTTGTGTGAGTGTTCTTCGTTAATTATTTTTTAAAATTTTCTTGTGAATTTCACATTTAAATCTTAAACGATAGAATCACATTTGAATATCACATTATATAATCACATGTGAATCTTACATGATATATACATGTGCATTTTTGTGAGTGTTCTTGCATTAATCAATTTTTTTTTATTTTCTTGTAGATTTTGAAGAATTTGTGGGAAAATATTGAAGAGGTGAAAAATGATAAATTGAAGAAAATATGGAAATCTCGATATGAAGAAATGATAACAGTGTGAATCTTTGTAGTTTTTTTATATTTTATTTTGTATAGAATAAAATACTTGTATTATGTTTTTAGATTGATTAATCAAAATGAGATTTTTTATAATTACTTACGAATATTATAGTATAAGAAATATGCATATATGCATTTGAAAAAATATGTATATATGCACCTAAAACGTTGATTTTTTTGTTAAAAAAATACAGTTTTGAAAAAAATTGCACTTTTTTATAAAAACCGTAGTTTTTTTTTCTTTTTTTGAAAAAAATACAGTTTTTCTGAAAAAAAAATGCAGTTTTTTTGAAAAAAAAAATACAGTTTTTTTTTCTAGAAAAAATGCAGTTTTAAAAAAAATGCTGTTTTTTTTGAAAAAAAGATGCAGTTTTTTAAAAAATATTTTTTTTTCATTTTTTTTTTGAAAAATTCATGTTTTTTGAAAAAAAAATAAAAAATCTCCATTTCTTAAAAAAATCGAAAATTATTATTTTTTTTAAAAATAAATCCGAAATTTTGAGTTATTTTGTTAAGTTTTAGACATTTATGTGAATATATTAAATAACACAAAAAAATTAAACATTAAATGAGATTGGTAAGATGACGATCATGTCCTTAACGAATTACTTTTGATCCAACGCTCCACTTTTAGTTCTCGGGAAACTTTGAGTTCTCAACCGATCTCAACCCTATATATATATATATATATATATATATATATATATATATATATATATATATATATATATTCAAGTTTCATTAGATATAGGATTAAAAAGAAATATATATCCTAGTGTTAGTGTTTGAAGCATTTAAAGAGAAAGATGTAGTAGTTTGTCGTGAAGTAATTTTTCTCTCTTATATCATTGTGGGTCTTAAATTCCAATAATTCAGGAATTCTTTTATAGCATAACATTTGGACATGTATTTAAATAATAATTTGAAGCGAATTATTGGGCATATAATACCAAAGTTAGAACCAGACTTGTACGAATTGTGCTCCTATATTAATGGATATCTCATATCTCCTTGCACACCATTATTGGCCCTCGTTCATACAAAATAATATCATTAGTCCACCACCTCCCTACATCAAAACTCCCTAGACCAGAATAAAAAATTAATAAATATAGTTATTCATTCTATATACATGAAAAAAGTGAAAACAATAGTTTAAATTAAAGTGCTTATAAAACTCACCTACCAAGGATAAAATCAAAAATAAATAAATAAATAAGTAAATAAAATTGATCATATTATCAAATTTAATTTGTAAACCACTAATAACTGTTATGACTTTAGATCCATGTAGCGATTATTCTATTATAGTACCGATTTCGATTTGGAGGGTTAAAATTCACTTGAAGCTATGAAAACTTGATTAATGTATGCAAATAGCAAGGTTGTTTTTTGAGAGAGATCGAAAGTATAACATATGTATGAGTTTTAATTAATTATCTTTTTAAAACGATACAATTATAAAACAAAAAAAACATATTTAAAATATTTAATTAAATATTTTCGACATCACCCTATATAACATATGATCAATATATTAACGATTAAACCACAATATACAACGACTGTATTACAATAATCCAAAAACGACGAAAATATAAAAACGAATTAGTATAACAAACTTACAAATTAAAAGCTCTAATATAATAGCATATCTCCAAAAGTGGTCATAAGACCTTAACCCATCACAAAAACATTTACGTTTGTTTTCTTTCTGAAAGTTGTATATGATTTGTATGCATGTCTTCCTAAAAGATTGGTCTTTTTAGAGTAAACTTTTCACTAAATGCTAATTAAACATAATATAAGTTATAAAACTTTTGAGTGTTAAATCATAATTAAGAAAACTTTTGAGTTGCATTAGTTAAAAAAAGGGTTTCAAATGAATGTGGTTCGAGGAAGTTAAAAAAGGGGGTTTCTGTAACATCCATAAAATTCAAGCCAAATTAAAACTTTTTGAAACATTTCAAAACCAATAAGTATTACACTGGTATTTCCAAAATGGTTTATTATCAGAGTTTCCCAGAGACCATAAGTCCAAAACACGAGGATGTGTACGATCACACCTTCGCCTTGCCGAGACATCTGAAACACCTGAAACAATAAACTGAAACCGTAAGCACAAAGCTTAGTGAGTTCCCCCAAAATACCAACACCTTACAAATATAACCATATCGTATAACAAATACAGAACAACATGCATAATTAGCCGTCAGCCTGACTGGACCGCCTCACAGGCCTTCAGTCTATCTGGACCGCTCTCCTAGCCTTCGACCTGACAGAATCCCTTTGCTGGGCCTTCAGTTTATCCGGACCGCCCTGGGTATGTTGGCCTACAGCACAAGGTAGGACCGCCTCAACCCAACCCCCAACCAAACGAACATGTGCATATAAATATCATACGCTAGCTCATTTCATATAACAGTCAAACCGATCCAACAGATCACCAATCATAGCAACATCCCAATAACCGGGATACAGACCTAACCGGTCACTAACATAGCATCATCCTATAACCAGGACAATCATGTGCACATAGATATCATATAACACTAGCATGTATATATATATATAACAGTCAAACCGATCTAACAGATCACAAAGCATAGCAACAATCCTATAACCAGGATATCGACCTAACAGGTCACTAACATAGCATCATCCTATATACCAGGATACCGACCCAACCGGGTCACTAAAGCATATCATATCACCATCCTAACTACCAGGATGTAAATCAGTAAGCATAACATGCAATAATCCGAATACAATCTATAAAGGGCCGACCTTGGTGCCTTAGACCCTGTTGATATAGTGAGGATAACTCACCTGGCACTGCTGAGGTCCTGCAGATACACTCCAGCTGCTGATTGACAGATTCCCGAACTGTCAACATCAAACAACATCCAATTAATAATTGGGTTCCAAGTTCAAAGTCGAACTCATACTCCAAAAGCCCAAAAGTCAAGTAATGGGCCGAAGCCCAACATATGGCCCAATTTTCCAAATTGGGCCCAGACCTCTACATGGTCTTTCCTTAAGGCTCATCCAATTATTCCAATCCAATTCCCATGGCCCAATATCACATAATCATAAAGGCCCAATTATGGCCCATCTATGGCCCAATTTTCCAAATTGGGCCCAAGACTCTCACATAGGCCTTATCCTAAAGCCCATACAATTATTTAGTCCATTTACTTATTCTTGGAAAGCCCATTATTAGTCCAATCACCAAAGCCCAATAGGAAGGCCAAACTCAAGGCCCGAGTAAGATTAGGGCTTTCACATGAAATGATGATTAGGGTTAAGTGTTTCTTACTTAACCCATTAAGGACTTAATCTATTAAGTCTATTGTTGCCTTACATTAATTTGCCAATGACTATTATTTAATATTTCAAGTTATTAAATAATTCTCGTGTGCGTGCCGATCAATTCCCAAAAATTAGGGTTTTATGCTATTAGGGTTTTCTAGACCCTAATTAGGGTTTCCCAACCCAATATTAGCCCGTTAGTCCATTGATTGGGTTTTTAGATCACATTGGGCCTGATTGGGCCCATTAGGGTTTTATTAGGTCAAGTATGGTTCTTTTGGGCCCATTAGGGCTTCATTGGGCCCCCTAGGGTTTCATGCATCTCATACGAATCAAACACACCAATGCGAGGCACACCGCCACCCGACACGACGGCCGGTGGCGGCAAGAGGCGGCGGCCACCACCCTACGGTGGTCGTTTGGGTTTTCTTTCGATTATCCTTTAACGATTACATCATACAACATAAAACTCAAATAACACACCCACTAAACTAACACCCCCGCACACACACACAGCCACCTTGTGGTGGCCGACGGTGGTATATGGCGGCAGCCACCACCTCACGGTGGTGGTGGTGGCCTTTTCTTAGCTTTCCAGCCAAACAGAACATACACCCACACTAAGGCTTTGAGAAACGATCCCTGCCACCCACCTGGTGGCTCACAGCGACGACAACGACAACACAACGACGGCTAAGGTGGTACACTGGAGGTTTGCGGTGACAGCCACCATGGCCGGCTGCCATGGTGGTTCTTCACGGCTCCTACTCGTTAAAAGGCCCAACCTATGAACATAACAGCCCCTCGGGGCGGCAAACAACGACCGAAGCGACATATTTGAGCCATACGGAACCACGGTCACGACTGAGAAATAACACCGGAAGAACGGTGAGGAGGATGGGCGGAGGTTGTCGTGGACAGAAGATGCATTGACCGCCGGCTAGCGGCGCCTTCGTCTTCAACTGATGGAGCTTAGCGGTAGCAGCGAGCACCCCCGGGATTCGTCGACGACTTGCTCTCGCCGAAAACTAGGGTTGTGACGCGTTGGTGGAACAGAAACGAGCTAGGCGTGGCGTCCGGTGGTTGGTGACCTCAACAGAGGTGGTGGCGTCGGGAGTTAGGAGAGGCGGCTGGAGGGTGAAGAGGGGGTGGCGGCTACAACATCCAAGTAGGGTTAGGGTTTTCTATGTGTTTTAAAAGAATGGGAAGAAGGTGACGGGGGAAGGAAGGGAGTCGGGTATAAGTCCCGCTCCAAAACAATCTATACACATTTTACATGTTTGGCTCCTCCTCACGAAATCTTTTTCAAACTAAGGCTAAAAGTTACAAATCAGCCCCCAACATCCAAGATTTATAACAATACAAGCCCCAAAAGTTACCATATAGCCCCTCCATGACAATTTCTCTTCAACATAGGTCCAAAACTTACTCTTTAGTCCCTGCTTCCATAAATCCTTACATTTTAAGTCCAATTAATACCAAACACCCCTTGACTTATGAAAATCTTTGCAAATCAAATCCCAAGATTACACTTTAACCCCCTTGAAGATTCAAATCTTAACGTTTGGCTTCCCGAAACCAACTCTCAGCTAATTATTATTTCTCGGGGTTCCCGAGTTTATTATTTAAATCCCTATATTTTAAACGGGATGTTACAACTCTCTCCCACTTAAATTTTATTTCATCCTCGAAATCGTCTCTTATCATTCACTACCCACCAAACAACTTGACCTACATGGCCACTACTACAAGAATACCCTAGCCTTCCCACGGCAACCGAATCCAACCCTCGCAGGGTTTCGAAACCTGAAGATAAACGAATTTCTTGTAAATGATCACATCTACCCAATCCAAAATCTGAAGTGTGGAGATGGTCTAGCTCCCTGATAGACTGCTCATACTGAATCATCAGTAACATCCCCCTCTGGCACGTATCACAATATTGTCCGCTTTGGGTTCCCGGTGTGAAAACTAAAATCACAGACCCAATTATCCATGCAGGTCACTTAGCATCACCCAAGTAATCTATTATTCCGTCTGTATTTGCAACCCAACACAAATACCAATACTGCCCAAAAGTGGAAACTGCTCGCACACTGATCTGCCTGAAGCAATATGCTGTCGCATGACTGCTTTCCAAAATCTACCGAGTCCTGCCTGGCCTCATCTCATTCGCCAATCATCTGAAATACCGGGCCCCGGCCCGGTCGCGGATCTAAAGGACTCCCACATAGTTGCCTCACACGACCTCCGAACGAAATCCTTCCCTGGAACTAGTCACCACTAGTTATCATGCCACTGCGACTCTAACAACCTCCTGATCCAACCGATCGGATCCATGCGTTAAATCTCGTTGCTACCAACCCATGGCTAAAAGCGATTGCTACATGACTAATGGTAGCCTTACATCGCACGCAACCTTAAGCAATCCATTGATTCCTTGGTCTCATGACTGTAGTGGCGTTCCTACAGTCTTATCACTAGCTTAACCAGGTTTAACCTGGTTCCCAGAACCTGAACGACAGAACATTCTAATCCCAAGCCTTCCTGAAACTGACAAATACCCATTCAGATCTACTCTCGGTCCCCAACTGGAGTATTACCCGATCCAAGCAGATTAATCCTATGAAACACTCCGAACTGATGAGATCACCAAGATCCTCTGTACTCCATCCTATTTCTCATGACAACTTCCAATCAAACCAAAAATACACCGGAGTCTTCAGCCTACTCCAGCAACATGTTCAATACTTTGGAACAGACCCACTGGTTGATACAACATAGTAGCATACTCAATACTCGCATATAAATCTACAAACACATACAGAGTCTTCAGCATGACTGGACCGCCTCACTAGGCCTTAGTCATCTGGACCACTCTAAAATGTTGAGCATCTCCTTGGGACCACCCCTGGTGATCTTTCCCATGCAGACTGTTCTCACCCACTTAGGGTTCCGAACTCCTGATCCATTTCGTGGACTCTAACCCCGGCCTAACCCTAGGCCTCATGTCGATCGTCCATCCTCTCGGAAATCCATGGTCTGTTCCCTAACCCGCATGTCTACCACGTACGCTAATAACCCGCACACCCGTGCTGAATGTACTGCCGAGCCCTGGCAGCTAACAAAACCCTCAATCTATCAATCCAAAACCTTCAGAGTCGAGCACACCCTCGACCGAATACATCGAACTGAACTCGATTCATGACTAGAACTCCAACCTGGTTTCCCGACTTCTGCTATCAAGCACCAAGAAGACGTGATACACATGCTCGGGAGTTTTACCGAACTCCCAATTCACACAACCCACAAACCAAACAGCCACTAGGGTTGTCTTCCTTCCTGGCAACGATGCGAAACATATCCCAGTTTCAAAGCCGATCCTGCTTCTGCATTCTGAGACGATTCTCCCCCACTTAGATTCAACTAAGTCTTCACAATACATGAAAATTTGAGAATTCCCAATCCTTCTCACGTTCCAATAATTGATCTGATGACAACCAGACCTTTCCAACTAGTACTCCTTTACTAGCCAACCACAAGCGATCACACACTTCTAAGAACTAGCTGAACACTTCCTGAATCCCAGTGAAACCGACAGTCCTTAATTCTTGAATGATCCCATACTCAAATCTTGAAGTTCAAAGGATAGATGCTCCAACAAACATCTCAGCAGCGAGCTACTTCCCTTGGCGTTTTCCTCCGCTAACCAATAACGGTTACTGAACTACTGAATCCTGACAATGGTGAATAACCATCCTGTGGGACCCTGTCTGCAAACCTCCCACAAAATACCCTTCTTCCCAAAGTGTTCCAACAATACTCCCGCTCTCGACTCTAGAACTCATATCATTCAGGGCCTCGTACCCTGACTCACTCACCGACTCGATCATCCACCGCTGAACTATAGTAACTGAAACAACCTTTGCCCTATACCGGGCTACAACCTACTCCCAAGACATAATCTACAATCCCTAAAAGTACAATAGGCCGTACAATCAATCCTTACCGTCCGATATAAGAGATCCAAAGCAAACCAGACCTTGCAAAATACTTAGGCCATATCGACCCTCCTGCGCTGAAATAATATCGCCAATCCCTGCAACCAACTGTCCCCGACCTGGAATATAACCTGATCCTGGGTCACAAGCCTGCTCACTCCTTCGGGCTCGAAAAACTGAAAGGGCACAATCCTTTCCCTATAAAACGACAGCCCAATCCATCAGTTAACCATTCCACTTCCAGCTGCCAAAACCCCAGGTGAACATAATCATCACTCCTCTTCCGGAGTCCCATCACTCGAATTTCGGCCTCGAACAAAACCCCCGAAGCCTCAAACCAGAACTCCTATGCCAGCATCTCCCACTCAACTCGGGTAATAAGTACAAAACATCTCCCTGATCAAAATTAACTGCAGTCCTCTGCTCATCAGAATAGGTACCAGTAACAAATCCCAGTACTGGAAAGCTCGACCAGCTCCTCTCCCTACCGTTGTTACAGCTGTTGAAGCTGCAACGACAGCTGTCTCAGCAATGGTTGCATGGCTCTCGACAAAATACTCAACCATGGCGGTCTTGAAAGACCCAATCGTCTCCTGAATCTATCCCCGAACGATCTCCATCACCCCTCCTGGATAATCTCCCTGACACGATCCTCTGACAAAGCTGGCCTATCCTGGCTGTCAGCTCTCGATCCTGATCCGGATCCGGTCTCAAAACGTCTCGAGTAAACCATACCATAACAGGGAACCAACCTCCAACTAAACCCCAGGGGTTGTGACTTCCTTGCTACGCGTATGGGTCCTATGCTTTCAGTAGTACGGGCCCACACTACCTTCCACATCTACCCATATTTGTCTCAAGTATCACCACAACACCCTAACAATACACATAAACATAGCGAGCGCTCAGTCCTCACTCCTAGAGGAATGTTAAATATCTCATAACTGGCCTCCCGGCCCCACACAACCCACCCATTCATGAAATTTCCACCAACCCTGTAGCATTAGTGTATGCTAACCATACATAACGCTGGACCCTATAGACTTTCGAATATCCAATCTTACCCTAAGCTCTAATCAATAAGAACAGAACATAAGGCCAAATCAAACATTCTTGGGCTATAAGATCTTAGTTATGTACAGTCGTGATGCATACATAAGAAACTACAGTAATGATGTCAATCCCACATAAAGAAAACCCTAGGCTAGCAGGCATCATGTAATCAGGCAATTCTATCATGCAATCCCTGAAGATCCCTAGCCTAGTACTAGCATGTTGTTCTAACATATCATAATATGAAATAACTTTATGGTATTTTGGGGTCTACTTACTGGCTCCGGCTGATCGTACACCCTTCATCCTCCTTTACTTATTTTGAAAACCATTTTTAAAATCATTTTGAAAGTCCTTTCCTTGATTTGAAACTGGAGTTACACGAGTGTTCCTCCAATTCACTCAAACCAAGGCTCTGATACCAACTTGTAACATCCATAAAATTCAAGCCAAATTAAAACTTTTTGAAACATTTCAAAACCAATAAGTATTACACTGGTATTTCCAAAATAGTTTATTATCAGAGTTTCCCAGAGACCATAAGTCCAAAACACGAGGATGTGTACGATCACACCTTCGCCTTGCCGAGACATCTGAAACACCTGAAATAATAAACTGAAACCGTAAGCACAAAGCTTAGTGAGTTCCCCCAAAATACCAACACCTTACAAATATAACCATATCGTATAACAAATACAGAACAGCAGGCATAATTAGCCGTCAGCCTGACTGGACCGCCTCACAGGCCTTCAGTCTATCTGGACCGCTCTCCGAGCCTTCGACCTGACAGAATCCCTTTGCTGGGCCTTCAGTTTATCCGGACCGCCCTGGGTATGTTGGCCTACAGCACAAGGTAGGACCGCCTCAACCCAACCCCCAACCAAACGAACATGTGCATATAAATATCATACGCTAGCTCATTTCATATAACAGTCAAACCGATCCAACAGATCACCAATCATAGCAACATCCCAATAACCGGGATACAGACCTAACCGGTCACTAACATAGCATCATCCTATAACCAGGACAATCATGTGCACATAGATATCATATAACACTAGCATGTATATATATAACAGTCAAACCGATCTAACAGATCACAAAGCATAGCAACAATCCTATAACCAGGATATCGACCTAACAGGTCACTAACATAACATCATCCTATATACCAGGATACCGACCCAACCGGGTCACTAAAGCATAGCAAATCACCATCCTAACTACCAGGATGTAAATCAGTAAGCATAACATGCAATAATCCGAATACAATCCATAAAGGGCCGGCCTTTGTGCCTTAGACCCTGTTGATATAGTGAGGATAACTCACCTGGCACTACTGAGGTCCTGCAGATACACTCCAACTGCTGATTGACAGATTCCCGAACTGTCAACATCAAACAATACCCAATTAATAATTGGGTTCCAAGTTCAAAGTCCAACTCATACTCCAAAAGCCTAAAAGTCAAGTAATGGGCCGAAGCCCAACATATGGCCTAGTTTTCCAAATTGGGCCCAGACCTCTACATGGTCTTTCCTTAAGGCTCATCCAATTATTCCAATCCAATTCCCATGGCCCAATATCACATAATCATAAAGGCCCAATTATGGCCCATCTATCGCCAAATTTTCCAAATTGGGCCCAATTATTTAAATCCCTATATTTTAAACGGGATGTTACAACTCTCCCCCACTTAAATTTGATTTTGTCCTCGAAATCGTCTCTTATCATTCACTACCCACCAGACACCTTGACCTACATGGCCACTACTACAAGAATACCCTAGCCTTCCCACGGCAACCGAATCCAACCCTCGCAAGGTTTCGAAACCTGAAGATAAACAAATTCCTTGTAAATGATCACATCTTCCCAATCCAAAATCTGAAGTCTGGAGATGGTCTAGCTCCCTGACAGACTGCTCATACTGAATCATCTGTAACATCCCCCTCTGGCACGTATCACAATATTGTCCGCTTTGGGTCCCCGGTGTGAAAATTGAAATCACAGACCCAATTATCCCTGCAGGTCACTTAGCATCACCCAAGCAATCTATTATTCCGTCTGTATTTGTAACCCAACACAAATACCAATACTGCCCAAAAGCAGAAACTGCCCGCACACTGATCTGCCTGAAGCAATATGCTGCCACATGACTGCTTTCCAAAATCTACCGTGACCTGTGTGGCCTCATCTCGTTTGCCAATCATCTGAAATACCGGGCCCCTGCCCGGTCGCGGAGCTAAAGGACTCCCACATAGTTGCCTCACACGACCTCCGAACGAAATCCTTCACTGGAACTAGTCACCACTATATATATAACTTGTATATCCATGTTATATTTTTGTACTATTCATATGTGGATACTTCAATCTAGATATTCATATATGAAGAACAATATATATATATATATATATATATATATATATATATATATCATATTATATCATATTCATGTATGAATAACTTATATATCCCTAGTATATATTTGTACTATTCATATATGAATAATTTCACCTTATTGAAGTATTATATGTTTTCATTTACCAAGAAAAAAAAGAAACAAACACAACAAAGAAAACAAAGCATCAAAGAAAGTCCAGCAAAAACAAAAACTCCTCAAAGACGACAACTACATGATTTAGATTTTGATTTTGAAAGTAGTCGTCCATCTAAGAAGCAAAAGAAAAAGGAGTCACCAATTAAGAAATAAAACAAAAAAACCATGGTAAAGGAAACATTATTCAATGAAAAATAGATGTTCTCCAGAGTCATTACTCTCTATAATCCTTGGGTTAAGCAAACAAAAAAAAAGAATGTGTAAGATCTATGGGTTTTGCAAGTCAATTAAGAATGAAAATGATTATATACCACTGAAGCTGAGATTTTATATTCTTCAAAAATTTGATTATGAAAGAGTGGTCATAGATGTTGATGGAAAGGAACTTAAAGTAACAACACAGTCTATTTATGACATGTTCAGGATTCCAACTGGTGGAACCATACTTACAGAACTAGATCAATAGCCTAAAGATGATACATGTTATGATGAATGGAAGCAAAAGTTTCAAGAAGGAGCAATCGTCAGATTGAATTCAATCTAAGAAGTTATTGTTCGTACCATAGAAGTTGATTTTAATTTCAAATTGAACTTCTTAGTTCTTTTTGTCAACACATTTTGTGAGTCAACATCAATGGGAAGATGCAACATGTTCCTTTTGAGTTATATTTCAAGAAAAACAGATATCAGCAACATAGACTGGTGCAACTATGTTTTGGATTTTCTTGTTAGAACAAAGAACTTATACATACCATACTCGGATACCAGCTACTTTGTTGGACCTTCAGCTTTCTTGGTGGTAAGTTATTCATAATTGAATATATTATAACGTTTATATTCACTTTTTAATAATATTAATTATTCATAACTGAATAACACATATTCATATATGAATAAGTAAAAGATAGTATTACTTGTTTACATGTAATGCTTTGCATTACTTTTTGATAAATGAATACAAATAAATAATACTATATTTTGTAAAAATTCATTTATTAATATGAATTAATTATCATTTATGTGTAGTTGTTCTATGCTGATAAAATCCATTCAGAAGCTCTAACAGTAACATGTAAATGTCCAATAATTTGTTATTGGAGTTAAGAGAAGATTAGATATCCAGAGACATTTGAACAAAAAATAGGTAGATTTGGCCTTGGAGAATTAAATAAAGAATTTGTTAATGAACAAGTTGAAGGATACACAGATCTGGAAGACAGTGATTGTGATAAAGATGAAGATGATTATGTTGAGGTAATTATTTTAAATATGTTAATCATATACGATTACACTAACTGATTATATTAATTTCTAATTCTATTTATTTTTATTACATAGTCATATGAATCAAAATTATCTAAAATGATTAATAGTTCTAAGAGGATGAGGGAAAAGTTGAATTCAAAGCTCAATGATGCAATAACAAAGTTTCCTGAAAAGGAAAGTTTCAGGATTTTAAAAGAAAAGATCACAAATGTAATTGTTGAAGATAAAACTGAACATAAATTTTTGAATTTCCAAGTAATGAAACTGGACTTGAAGGTATCAATTTGAAACCAGTTATGGGTGAAAAAAGTGTTGAGTTCAAATGTAATTGTGAGGTGTCGAAGTCTGTCTAGGTCAGTCTTAGTTTTGAAAGTTAGTTTGTATTTTTTTGTATAAGGGCAATGTTTGTGTCGAAACTGTAATGTTTTAGTCCCTTATCTTTTTTTGTACGCTTTTGTTATCCCTATAAATATGGGATGAGTACTAGAGTTAGAGTAGTTCTTGGAGTCTTCGACTTGTACTCTCTATTTGTATCTGTATCTTGTCAAAGCGTAATCGAGCCATACAGATCATATTTACATCGTGTGTTCATAATTCATTCTAAACTCTGATTTCGTTTCATATACTCGATTAATAAACACTACATTTGGTATCAGAGCAGGATTCATTCAGCTTTGATTTGATTTTCTTAAGTTTTCAAAAGTTTTTGAGTCTCATTTCAGATTCAAAAATTTCCGTTCTCTTGATTCTGAAAATCATTGTAGCTCATCTGTTTTGATTTGATTCTGCGTTGGGTTTTTTAGATCGAGTATTTTGTGTTTGTTTTCTGGAAGTATTGTTCATCAAATTTCAATTTTTGAAACTTTTCTCAAAATCCTTCCGTACATTAATGGCGATTTTTAACATGAACACCATGACCTCATATTCTCATCTTCTATGTTCATCAACAAAGATTCCTATGTTGATTCCAGAGTTCTATGATCAATGGGCTAATCGAATGGAAGACTATCTAAACGGAATCGACGAGGAACTCTAGAATTGCATTACTGATGGAATTCATTCTCCTACTAGGCTAAAAAGTGTTGGAACTGCTGCTACCAATCCAGATGTTGCTCAACAAGCAGAGAAACTGAAGAAAAACGAGAAACAATGCTTGCGTGAACTCCGTGGTGCTCTTCCACCGGTAGTTTACAACTATGTGTGTAGTTGCAAGACATCAAAGGAAATTTGGGATACATTGAAGGAAAAATATCAAGGTAGTGAGAAAACAAAGATAAGCTCAGTTAAGCACTATCTGTTGGACTTGGGAGAATTCAAGCAAAAAGAAGGAGAATCCATTGAGCTCTATTATGATCGTCTGAATGAACTAATCTACAAGTGAAACAAATATGGAGTTACAAGGTCAACAATGGAGTTCAACTTGACTTTCATCATGGGGCTTCGCAAGGAATGGCGCAATGTCAGCTTAATGATAAAAACTCAACAAAGTTTCAACTACTTTTCTCTTAGTGATCTCTATAATGTGTTGAAGGCACATGAAAGTGAAGTGAATGAGATAGCTGAGGAAACAAGAATTGGTTTGGGAGGTCCTTTGGCACTGATGTCGAAGGTTGCTAGTAAAGAAGTTGAGAAAGAGACTACTGAGAATGAGGGTTCGAAAGATGAAGGATTGATCGTCAATTATGATGACGAAGCTATGGCTTTCTATTCTAATAATCGAGTGAATAAATTCTTCAAAAAGCCATTTAATCCGAAGTCGAAAATGGGTGAGATGAAAGGAAGTTTTCTGGGAAAAATGTGAATGATGAGAAGAGAGTAGAGAAAAAGGAAGTGAAGACTGAGGAAGCAAAGATAGAGAAGAAAATCAAGGGAGATTATGGATTCGACTGCCATTATTGCAATGGAGCGAATCACATGGTGAGTGATTGCATGCTAAGGAAGAGAGATGAGAAGAATAGCAAAGTCAAGTACAAAGCCTACTGTGTGGATAGGTTTGAGGAAGTGAGATCGAAGACTAAGGGAATGTCTCTGGTTGCGAAGGGAATGGATGATGAGGAGGGGACGTATCAAATCTGGTCATCAGGATCAGATGATGAGGAGATGCGAAACCCGACTCATGGAGCGATGTTTGCAAGCTTTGAGAAGGAAGATGAAGAGAATATTACTGGGAGATGTTTTGTTTCTACCACTGCTCATAAGTCTCCAATGACTTCGCAGGTACGTTCTCTTTTTCAATCTTTTAATATTCCTTCTAGTGCATATGATTCAATTTTATCTGAGTTTGATGAAGCTACTACTTATGTTAATGATTTGCTTATTTCTGCTAGTAGTGATGCCAAAATGTTCAATTCTCAACTGCTAGAAACTCAAAAGTGTTTGGAATCTATGAAATCTAAGATAGATCAATTAGATTTGCAATTAACACATATAATGTGTGACAGAGAAAATCTCAGAACTGATATCAATATTTTACACAAACAACGAAATATATATTGTAATATAGCTAAGCGTTTGTATGGAAAATTAACTGCATTGCATCATTCATTAGACATTAGCAAAGAACAACATAGGAATCTTTTTCCCTTTTTAGCTTTCGAAAGGGAGAAAATTGATTCGACTTCCTATGACTGTGAGAGAAAATTTTCTGAGTTTAATAAGGTCCCAAATGACTCTTATGCATATGGTGTTGTGAAAATTGATGAATGTTTAGATGCGATTGATCTTGTTGAAATTGTGAATGAGACCTTAACCAAAAATGAACAAATCAAAATTTTGAAAAGAACTGAGAATTCGATATCTAACTCTCAAAGCAATTTTGTTGATATCGAAAATGATTCTGATGATATTATTGAAATTGAGGAGGAGGAACTTATTGATTGTTCTCCGTTATCTGTCATTAATGTCACTTCAATGGCTAAGGCTAAAGAAATCTGTAATGATTCTTCGGTCAAAGTTGACACTAACAAACCCTCATCTTCGAAAGTTCATGATCTTGACCACGTAACTGTCGAACATAGTCAAACAGATAGTGATGATGATAACGATGATGTTTCAAACGAAACACCCATATCCAGGGTTGTAGTCGATCAGGTTTATGGTGAAACTGAGAAGTTCGACAAAGTCATGAAAGAAAAGGGTCCTCGTTATCTTGAATCAAATTTGGTTGTGTATCCAAACTTCAAATGCACAGATGAAGTTATGTTCCCAAATCAGGTATTTGTTACCTCGGGAAATGGTGATAACGTTAAACCTGAAATAAAAAAAATTGTTGAAGAGGATAACAAAGAAGCTTCGAAAGAAGGATTTTTCTCAAATCAAAGCATTTTCAAAAATAATCTCAAGAACAACTCGTTAACCGTTCAAAGACAAAAACCACAAAGAAACTGGGTAGTTAAAACTGAAAGACCAAAAGTTGAACAACAAGCAAATGTTGATGTTTCTCAAAAATCGAAATCTAATGCACAAAGTTTCAAAGAACAAATTGAAAAGATTTCTAAAGAAAATGGGATTTCAATGACAAAAGTGAGAAAGAAGGTTTATTGGCAAAATATTGAGTCTCAAAAGAAACAAAATGTTTTGTTAACTAAATCGTCTGAAACAACTGAGTCTAAACCAGTTCAGACATCTTCTCAAAGCAAGTCTTTTATTAAGAAAACATCCACTCAATCGCAAAAAGATTTGTCAAAAAGTCAACCACAACAAGATTTTTCCAAAAGAAAATCTCCAATTTCGAAGTCAATTCTAAACTGAATTGCCAAAACCAAACAATGAGAATTTTGTGAAATCTCAATCATCAACAAATTATGTTTCTAATCAACATGCAAGGTTTTCTCAAAGAAAAGGTTTTCAATTCAATGAACCAAGGAATGTTTCTCAATTCCTAAGTCAAAGAAAATTTTCAAATGGTCAACAAAGTTTTCATCAATCAAATGTTAGTTATCAAAAACGTTTTCAAAATCGTTTTCAATCACAAGTAAAACCTAGTTTTTCAAAACAACATTTTGAAAAGATAAAAGTAAATGCAAAGAAAAATGCGACATTCAAACCAACACAACCTCATTTTCCCAATCCACCTTCGAAGAAGTCAAGTAACGCTTCATTTTCCAAAGGAACAAAAAATGTCAAAAACATTAATCGCTGGTTGGAAGGAAAAGGCAAACTTTATCAAACTGGGAAGTTTTCACAAGAAGAGATTAATGTTGTGTATGAAAGTTACTTGAACGAGTCTTTTAATGGAAGCTCTTCATCTAAGGAGTCGAATCCTTCTATTCAACAATGGAGAGCTGTTCCAAAAGAAAAAGTTGATGAGAAACAAACTGAGAAGGTCAAAGGGAAAGTCAGTGTTGATTCTAAACCAACGAATGATTTTATTTCAATACATGTGTCTAACGAAGTGGACTTAATTGATAGTTTGAAATCCAAAGTTCATAATTGGGTTTTAGGATCTTCATTTCATCATGCATTTTGTTCTAATAACCAAGGACCCAAACAACCTTGGGGACCTCAATTCTTTCACCAATTGCAGGTTTTGTGTGACGAGAAATATGATGACAAATGGTACATTGATAGTGGATGTTCTCGTCACATGACTGGAAAGAAGGAAAATCTAAGAGACTTTCGAAGTCTGGAAAATGCTGGTGTTGTGAAGTTTGGTAATAATAACAAATGTAAAGTCAAAGGATATGACAAAGTTACGAATGGCAAGTTCACTGTTAACAGGGTAGCGTATGTCAAAGGTCTTCAACATAACTTGATAAGTGTTTCGCAACTTGTTGTGGGCACTGGCAATCAAGTTGTTTTTAATGAAGAAGGAAGTGTGATTTCGAACATAGAAACAAAAGAAGTCTTGATCAAATCCAAATGAAAAGGTGATATGTTTACTCTTGACATCAAAACAATAGTTGGTGTTCCCTCGGTTTGTCTCCTTTCGAAAGCCTCATCAGACATAAGCTGGTTATGGCATCGAAGACTCTCTCACTTGAACTTCTAGAATTTGAACAAATTGGTGGTAAATGATCTTGTTTGCGGTTTACCATTTTTAAAATTTGATAATGATACTTTATGTGCAGCTTGCAAACAAGGGAAACAACATAGACAATGTCATCCCATTGTCATAGATTTGAAGATCATTGAACCTTTGGAAATTCTTCACATTGACCTTTGTAGTCGTTCGATTGTTGAAACACTCAACAAAAAGAGGTGCATCTTGGTTATTGTGGATGATTTTTCTAGGTTTACTTGGGTGTATTTTCTCATACTGAAGTCAGAAATATCTCAAACAATGATTGATTTTATCAAGCACATTGAAGTGAGTTTGAAGAAAAAGGTTCATAAGATCAAGAGTGATAATGACTCAGAGTTCAAGAACAAGGTTCTTGATTCGTACTTAACAGACAAAGGAATTTCGCATAATTTTTCCTCACCTTACACACCTCAATAAAATGGTGTTGTCGAAAGGAGGAATCGGTCTCTCTGTGAAGCAGCAAGGAAAATGCTTACTTATGCGAATCTTCCACTATATCTTTGGGCTGAAGCAGTTTTGACAGCTTGTTTTACTCAAAATCGATCATTCATTCATCGTCGATTTAATATCACTCCATATGAAATCATTAACATTAGGAAACCAAATGTTAAAATTTTCCATGTTTTTGGTTGCAGGTGCTTCATTATGAATCTTAAAGATAACCTTTCGAAATTTCAGTCAAAAGTTGATGAAGGGATATTCCTGGGATATTCACATAATTCGGTTGCATACAGGGTGTTAAAAAAACAAACCAGGAAAATCGAAGAAACTTTTAATCTTACCTTTGATGATTATTATGTTAAAGAAGTCGAAAAGTTTTTTGAACAAAAGTCAATCATTAATGAATCGAATGATGATTCGCAAAGTTTGAATTCTTTAGATTTTAATTATGATTTAATTTTTGGTGTTCCTGACAGGGCTATGGATGCAGAAGTTCATGCTGATGATAATCAAATACCTGAAGCATCGAAACACTCTGGTGATTCGACTATCATACAGGATACCGTTGATATGCACTCTTAACCGAATTCTCCAATGAATAACGAAAGTCTACCAAATTTACCCAATGATCAAGTGGAGGGGGAACTTGAGTTCCACTAGTAGTGTTGAAGGGGAACATACTTTCGAAGGGGATCTACATCAAGTGAATGTCAATGTCGAGGGGGAGCATCATACTAATGATCCAATTGTTGAGGGGGAGAAAATTGAATCTCAAACGAATAATTCGACTATACAAAATGAAGTTTTTCTTGATACAACTGATTATATGTCCATTGCAGGTGAAGGTTCAAAAACGGATGAAACATTCGAATATGCACCGTTAGATTTTGATCCTTTATATCCACCAATGGATAGATGGACACGAAGTCGTCCACAAGAACAAATTCTTGGTGATCCTCAAGCTGGAGTTCTAACGAGAGCTCAGCTACGTGCGAAGAATGAGGTACTAAATGCTAATCAAGAGTTTTGTATGTTTAATGTGTTTATTTCGAAAATTGAACCAAAGTCAGTAAAGACTGTTATGGATGATCCTGATTGGATTATATCCATTCAATCTAAATTGGCTGAGTTTGAACAAAATAAAGCTTAGAGACTTGTTCCGAAACCGAAAGATGTATCACTAATAGGTTTAAAATGGATTTTCAAAAATAAAACTGATAAAGAAGGGAACATTGTTCGAAATAAGGCTAGGCTAGTCGTAAAAGGATATTCGCAACAAGAATGTATTGATTATGAAGAAACCTTTTCCCTTGTCGCAAGAATCGAGGATGTTCAAATCTTTTTAGCCAATGAAGCACATAAGGATTTCGAAGTATATCAAATGGATGTGAAGTGTGCCTTTCTTAATGGAGGGCTAGAAGAAACAATATATGTCAAGCAACCACTAGATTTTATTAATTCACAATATCATGATCATTGTTATGTTTTAGATAAGGTTGTGTATGGACTTAAACAAACACCATGAGCCTGGTATGCCACTCTTACTAATTTCTTAAAATCATCAAAATTTAAACAAGGATCTGTTGATCCCACTCTCTTTCGTAAGAAAGTTGGGGATCATCTTATGCTTGTTCAAATTTATGTTGATGACATTATTTTTGGTTCTACTGATGCTAATATGTCGAAGGAGTTTGAAAATATGATGAAACGCCAGTTTGAGATGAGCATGATGGGCAAAATCAACAATTTTCTGGGATTAAATATTCGTCAAAGCAGAAAAGGTATCTTTATCAATCAAGAGAAGTAGTCTCGAAATCTGCTTTAGAAGTTTGGGATGGCGAATAGCTCCAAGTTGTGAGTTCCGATGGTCGTTGGCACAAGACTTGGTCCTTCGTTAGATAAACCAGCTGTCGATCTCACATTATACCAAAGCTTGATTGGTTCGTTATTATATCTGACAGCTAGCCGACCTGATATAATTTTTGTTGTTTGCAATTGTGCTAGGTGCCAATCGAATCCCAGGGAACCTCATCTAACAACCGTCAAGAACATTTTTTGCTATCTCAAAGGCACGATTTTGTTAGGATTGTGGTATCCTTTGAAAACAAGGTTTTTCATTCAAGCATTTTCAGATGCAGACTTGGGTGGTTGTCAACTTGATCGTAAAAGCACAAGTGGCGGATGTCAACTTTTGGATGGGAAGCTTGTAAGCTAGAAATCAAGAAACAAGCCTGTGTTTCGATTTCCACAACAGAAGCAGAATATGTTGCTGCTGCAGCTTGCACTTCTCAAATCATATGGATTCAAAGTCAACTGCGTGATTATGCAATAAACATGAAGAAAATTTCGTTGTATTGTGACTCACAAAGTGCTATTCGTATCTGATATAACCTTGTGCAACATTCGAAAACTAAACACATTGAACTTCATTATCACTTTATCAAAGATCATGTTGAAGAGGGAAACATTGACGTTCACTTTGTAAAGACCATAGATCAACTTGCTGATATATGCACTAAACCTTTGGATGAGAAATTTTTTTTCAGAATTTTGTCAGGTTTGGGAATGATTGATGTGAATGCTATTCCAGGACTGAACGCGTTATAAAGACATGTCATGTCGAAATCTCGCTGGTTCATTCAGAGGTTACTGTTCACCAGTCAGCGTTCGAGACGCTTCGCTTTCGAAATTCCTCTGACCGATTCAGCATACGCTTCGCGAATTTACACCAAATGTTTTGTTGTTACATTCATTCCTTGTATAAGACGTTTAACACTTCACATGTCTGGTACATTTTTATTTCTTTTTCTTAAGTATTTTCATTCAAAAATCAAAAATATCAAGAAGATTTTTTTTTGTTATTTTCATTCAACAATCAAAAGTATCAAAAAGTTTCTTATTTTTATTGTTTTTATTCAAAAATCAAAAAGCCAAAAATATTTTCTATTTTTTTTTGGTTAACTTGTTTTGTGTAGCTTATTTTCGATGTCTCTTGGAGGCACTTGCAATGCAGATTTAGGGAAGGTATAAATTTGCAACTTTATCCTAGTTAGGTGTCCCTCAAAGCATGTTGCAGCATGTTGTCCCAAGCCTCCATGACTCAATGTGTTTCGAAGCCTTAATGGAACTTTCATTACGAAAAGTACCTTACTATTCTCAAATGAGTTAAGAGTTTCCTGCTTGGTCCAATTATAGCAGAGGTACATTTCGATTCTCAAACCAATCTTTTTCACCCTAAATTTCTTTCATGATAACACATAATGACACATACCCAAGACATCTCTGGTCAAAACCAACCAGGTTATAGGTATGTAAACAATCTGTGTTTAGGATCTAGATTCATGAGATCGTGATGAAGGTGAAACCCATCATTTCGAAACCTATAAGGAATTGGCGGTGAACTTTTAGTTTAAGCTTTTAACGAAACACTTGTTTCAGTACCTCACTTCGATATTCAAAATAATATTTTTTTTCTTTTTGCGTGGTCTTGCTAAAATGTTCGAAACCTATGATATTTTTACCCAACAAGATCCAAGACTATTGATTTTTAGAATATGATTTCAGTCTGAATATCAGTTCGATCCTTCGTTACTTCAAATATTTTTCCAAAGCATACTTGACCCTGACTACACTGGTCAAACAAGCAATTTTGTTTACATTTTATTACACTTATTTTGAGTTGTGACATGTAAGAAAATTCATGCCTACCTACAAAGCCTTTCAAAAGATGCCCTTCGATACTCCTCTATGAGTATTCCATTGTAATTCACGCGAAACCACACAAGTTGTTCCACATCTCTCTTGATGTGAACGAAGTGATCTTTTCTTGGGATCTAACTGCTTTTATGTCGATTTTTTATTGACATCACTTAATCCAATTTTATTTTGCTTGTTTCTTATATTATTCTTTGGCACACATATGCACTCACGAAATCCTTGAGGTTCTATGTAATACCAACTCAGGCTGATGATTTTTCAAGAATGGTGTATGACTTCGTTTTTCAACCCAAAAGCGAAAGATCCTAGCCTCCATGCTGAAGGATTTATGATGGTTCTTATCCCATTGGGACAAGCGAACAGACTGATTGATGTGGCATTCTGGTTACCTTGTAGTTTTTAAGGAAAAAGAGATCATCACTTTTCAGACGTGGCTAATTTTACGGCTACTGGTCCAGTTTACAAGGTGACACATGGAGCATTTAATGCTTAGCCGCTTCAAATTCAAATTGGGCTTTACGTTTAAAACGGTTTTGAGTCATCTCTTTCTAACTTTACGCGATCAAATTTTCCCCAAATTTTCTTGCCCTTTACGTCCTGTTTTCTCAAAAGCTTTCAAACCCTACCAGTGGCGGCTCCAAATGTGACTGTTGATCCTTCTCAGACTACTGATGACATCACTTCTCAACCTTTACTGAAGATTCAAAGCGCTAATTACCGAGTTCAACCGGATGTTTCACAATATCCTGACGAATTGAAGATGCTCATTGTCGCTTTGAACCACTCTGTTTTGTCTACAACAATGTCGACCTCTTTTTTTGTACCGATGACATGGTTGTCGCTTGCTGGTTCAACTGCGGTGTTCAACAAGACAATCAATGTGGTTACCTATCAATTAACTACTGAGAAGAAGTTCAAGTTAACCAAGAAGATGTTTGCTCAAATCTTGAATATCCCTAATGACGAACCTTTCTATGAGGTTTCCAATGAACGACTGCTTCACATGTTCAATGAAATGGGTTATCAACCACCATTAACAAAGATAAGTGATTTCACAAAATCTTCTTTGCCTTGCATCTAGAATTTTTTGTTTGGTATTTTTCTTCAATGCCTAACATGTCGAAGCGTTGGATTGGATAAGGCGAAATTGGAAATTTATGCCATGGTAGCAAGCCTTTACTATGATTTACAAGTTGATTATGCAACATAGTTGTGGGAAGATTTTTCAAAAAGCATCGGCAACACGAATGTGGTGAATGGAATTTCTTGTGATCGTTACTGGAGTCTAATTTTGATGTTTGCATATGAAAAGGAAGGTATTGTTGTTACTGATAATGAACCTAAGGCTGAATTTGCTCTGTACCATCATCTGAAGACGGTGAAGGATAATCCGGATGAGTTTCCTTCGATTGCTCGTATCCCTGATGCTATGCTTCGAAAGCTTGATCATACAAATCTAGTTCTGGTGGCCTATCTTAAAACTATCAATCCTTCGATTGAGACTGGAGTGTTGTTACCAAAAGTTGTTGGTGGAAGATCGAAGAAGAGAAAAGGTTCTAAGAAGGGAGTTAAGGCTAGTCCTTCGAAGCCTAGTCCTGAGCCAGTTGATAAAGTTGTTAAAGTTTCTCCTAAGAAAGTTTTAAAGTCTGTTCCAACTCCAAAGGAAGTTACTAAACCGATTGTTGAAGATACTTCTATTCCAGCCAAGGAAACTATTCCTTCGAAGTCTGGGGTACTTAAGAGGTTGAAGAAAATGGATCATAGGCCTCGTCATTCCCCATAAAGGCCAATTGTTAAAGATGTGAAATCAAAGATTACTTGTAAGCCACAACTTAATCGCAAGGGAGTTGTTATTCGTGAAATTCCTACTCCAGTGTCTCCTGCATCTAAGAAACAACGAGATGAAGATATGGCCAAACGAATATCTAAAAATACGAAAAAGGTGGTTCATGATTCTATGGACGAAGTGGTACTAGAGACAGAGTTTGAAGACAGTGGTAACTCTCAGTCTCTGATTCATCATGATGCATATATGGGCTTTCCATCACCTTCGAGGGGCTCTCCAATCAAGTCGAATTTCGAGGAGACTGGGGGTCCTGGTGGAAATGTGGAAACATCTAATGTGGAAACAGCCATCAATCAAGGTGATTATTCGCAACTATCCACTCATGAGCAGACGACAGTCATACCACCCGAAGTTTTGCATATCGAATCAGTATCTGAGGAGGTTCGGACTTCAGGCATCATTGCGAACATATCTAATATGGACGCGTCAACATGGGTGATGGAGTGTCAACCACCGAAGCCCATGATACTTCTATTATTATCATTTCATCTTCATTCGAAACATCTACCCTTAATACCACTACTTCTCTACCACCATTTCATTCCACCATTTCTACCACATTGCCACAATCCACACATTCCCCAAATTTTGAAAACATCATAGATCAACCTATCACTTCTTTATTTCTGTCACAATCCACGGAAGGTCACAAATCTATTCCAAAGGATGATACTACAGAAGATGGTGATTTTATGGGATCTTTTGCACAAAGCCAATTTGATCCAGAGGAGGAGAACATCCCAGACCATATGCTGATGTCTGGTAAGCAATTTAAAATTCTCAACAGGAAGCTCAACTCTTTATTACTGATTCAGGCTGATGCTGGGGTTCGAAATATTGTCTCTGTTATCAAAGTCGATGTCATGCTCAATGCCCAAGAGCTTCGATTGAGAAATGAAATGGAAAAACTGGACAGGAACAATGAGTTTCGTGTAAAGGCTCAGTCTTCGTCTTTCAATCATGAGCTTAAGGAGTTAAAAGCAATTTCCAATGAAAGGCATCTTTTGTTTGTTCAAGATGTTAAAAAGGTTCGTGAGGATGTAAACCTGAAGATTGAGGAACTCAAGGTTGATATGGCGAAGGAAGTTACAGCTCTTACTCATGATTATTCTTCTCTTCACACCAAGGTGGATATAATTGATGATGTTGTCACGAATATGGTTAAGTGGTATCATTCGTTACTTCCTAAGGTTGATACGAAGGCTGAACTTGATGTTCAGAGTTTTGGCAAAATTGAAGAGACGTTGAACAATCTTAAGGAATTAGTTTCGAAGATTGGTTCTTCATCATCCTCGTTGCTCACTCTGGAATCCTATCTCAGAAGTTTATGTGTTTGGGGTCCTCACTCAAGGCTAAATTAGCTCCACTTGCGAAGCTGATTAATTTGATGCCCTACATGTTCACACAGGGGTGCAAGGGGGAGAAAGGGTGGTGTTGGCATAAAGACGGGTGCTGGTTTGGTAGGAAGTGGTTCAGGGAAAGGTGTTGGTGATGCGAAAGTAGTTGGGAAAGTCATGTCTACTCAAATTCCCACTTCGTTGCCAAAAACTTCATCTACAACTACTTCAACAACAACAACAACAAGAAAGCCATTGACGAAAGGTGTAGTAATTGGTTCTGCTGTTGGAGGATCTAGTTCATCGAAGCCTCCTCCATCAGCAGAAGAGATGGAAAGTAAAGGGAAGGGTATCTCTTTAGAACCAACTGCAGAAGAGAAAAAGGTTGTCGTTTAAAAGGAAATGGAAAGGTAAAGGCAGATTCAAAGCATACTTCGTCAAAGGGCAAGTGACCCTCCTGGTCTTGATAAGGGTGATCCTTCGAAACATTATTGCTATGAAAACATTGAAGCCCTGGTTTTAGGTGGAGAGATGCACGATTTCAAAAAAGTCCCCAAGAAGAGTTATGTTGCAGAGAATACTGATTTTAATCAGTTGGATTTCCCAATCAACAAGATGATGTTCATGGTTGCACAATATCAGATCACTGATAAGTTTGAAGACAAGGATGAATATAAACGATTGAAGATTCGATTCCATGTTGTTCTTGGAAAAAGGGAAGAGGAGATTTGGTCCTTGGTTAAGATAGTCCGAGTTCTCAACATTTCCAAAGACGTTTTGTTCGAGGGAGTGTTGCAGAATTTTCGATATCATGTTGTCTGAGCAAACAATGTTGCTTTTTACTTCTCGGTAGCAGACTTCCCTTTGATGAATCTTCATGATATGATTTGTGTTCCTAGAATTTTGAAAGGAGTTGATGTCTCGAAGCTTCAAATGAAGAGAAAAGAGGATTTCCTAATCGGATTTGCTCACATCAAATTGTATATTGAAAATTACTATGGTTGCCTCACTTTAACTGATGTTGAATTATCCTTAGCAATAGGGAAACAAATCACAGTGCCTCAATCTATGTTGAAGAGTCAAACTAGTTTGAAAAGCTTTGAGGATGGGGAAATTTGTTTGAAGCCACTCGGGATTGTATTTGTTGGAAAGAACAAGAAGGGGAAGATTACGAAATTTTTGTTTCAAGCTTGTGATGTTGAAAGATATACCATACCTCATTATACAAACCTTATTGTTCGAATGAATAGTTGTGCAAAGAACAATGATGGTAACAAAGCTGAAATTCGCAAGGTGATAAACTGGTATTCAGAAATTCGAAGGGTGATACATCAAGCTGCTCAGATGATGATGACTTAATTCGACACTTATCACAAAGGGGGAGAATGTTGAGTTCAAATGTAGTTGTGAGGCGTCGAAGTCTGTCTAGTTCAGTCTTAGTTTCGAAAGTTAGTTTGTATGTTTTGTATAAGGGCAGTGTTTGTGTCGAAACTGTAATGTTTTAGTCCCTTATATTTTTTTGTATGCTTTTGTTATCCCTATTAATATGGTATGGGTACTAGAGTTAGACTAGTTCTTGGAGTCTTCGACTTGTACTCTCTATTTTTCTCTATGTCTTGTTAAAGCGTAATCGAGCCATACAAATCGTATTTACATCGTGTGTTCATAATTCATTCTAAACTCTAATTTTGTTTCATATACTCGATTAATAAACACTACAAAAAGAAATGATGAAAAAGATAATGAAGATAAATAGGGAAATGGTGAAGAAGACAATGAAAATGATGGACCAGAACCTAAAGTATATTATTTGCTTGATGGAAACGAAACGGAGAATGAAGGAACAAAGAATGATGGAGAGTCCAATAAAAAGGAAAGTGATGAAAAGAAAATGGAAGATCAAACTGAAACAAAAGAGAATGATGGAGAGGTAAATGAAAATGAGAATGATGAAGAGAAAAACGATGAGGAGACTGAAGAAACAAATAATGATGTTGAGACTAGTAGAAAAATGAAACAAATCAAAATCTGTTGGATAAAATTGTTGAAAACATTGTGGATAATGTCATTGGCATTGAATTTTCAAATTTAAATAGTCAAGAAGATGAAATCTGGAATGACCCTGAAATGAAAACTATTTTGGATAATAATGATATAGGTAAATTTTGACTTACTTTTTTTTATAAAAATATTAATACACAATAACAATTTTTTTTATTAAATTTTGACCAGGGTCAACAATGACTGGAATTAAAACTAATACTCCGATTAGTCAAGTTATTCAAGGTATGTATTTGTTATTCATATATGAATGAATATAAAAAAATGCTACTACTAACTTATAAAATGTTACTATTAACTTATTATCTATTTACAAATAATAAAATGTTATTATAGATTCAATAATTCATTAATTAATTATACTTGATATATAATATGATATGGGTCTTGCAAGGAAGGGAAACTCAGAAGGTGTATATAAACAAGGAGGAGAAGTTGAGAAAGGAAAGGGAGATGATACAGGTAAATGGATGATTCACTATTAAGTGAATATACAACAATGCTTATATTGATTTTTTTTAATAACATTGCTTATTAATAAGTGAATAAGACAGTATATAAATGAGTAAAAAAGATAGAATATTTATATATGATATATATCTTTCAAGCAAGGGAAAGTCTGAACATGGAAATAAAGGAGGAGGAGAAGTTGAGAAGACAAAAGGAAATGATAGAGGTGGAGATAAACAAGGAGAAGTTGAAACTACTGAGGAAAAAAAAAGATGAACGTGAAGATAAATAAGGAGGAGAATTTGAGAAAGGAAATACAGATGATAGAGGTAAATGGATGATTCACTAATAAGTGAATATAATAAGATTGATTATTCACAAGTGAATAAGACAGTATATGAATAAATAAAAAAGATAATATTACTTGTTCATAAGTAATGATATGCATTACTTATGCATACCTGAAACATTGATTTTTTTTAATAACACATTTTTCATGTATTAATAAGTAAAAGATAGAATTACTTGTTCATAAGTAATTTTGTGCTTTACTTATTCATAAGTGAATATATCAAAATATTTATATTCATTTATGAATAAGTAATGCAATATTTTGAATATAGATAGAATATTCATATATGGTGTGTATCTTTCAGGCAAGGGAAAGTCTGAAGATGAAAAAGAAGAAGAAGAAGAATAAGAAGAAGCTGAGAAGACAAAATGAAATGATAGAAGTAGCAATTTGGAAAAACATTTGAAAATTCGTATATGATTGGAATGATCAATAATCATATATGAATAAAATATAAAAAATATATTATAATTAACATATAATTATTTATATGATTCAATATTCATATATGATTTGAATTTTGAAGGTGATAAAAAGGGGATTGAAGTTGAGAACAAAAAAGCAGGTGATGGAGGTAAATAGACGATTCGCTAATTAATTATACTTAATATATTACGTTAAAATTTATATTTTTCATAGTATATTAATATATTATGTAAATTTTATAGCAGGTAAAAAATCAAAAAATGAAGATAATACTCATCCAAGCTTTAGTCTAAGTCTCACTCAAGATTAAGATCAAACTTCAAGTAAATAATCTAATGAATCTTCACCAAAAAAAACCACTTACAAAGAAACAAATCAAGGAAGATCATCAGTGGGTTATGATCAGATTATCAAAAAAAATATTCTTAATCCAAATCCAATCTCTTTAGCAATTCCCACAGAAGTAGGACCCTCAAAGCATAATCTGGATGAATAAAGACCGAAGAAGCCTACTGGTCCTTTCAAATCACCTTATAAATGGAGGATAATAGACATAAAACCTAAGCTGACACATCAGGAGACTATTGTTTGTGATTGGTTGTTCAACTTGCAAGGGAATATATCATAAGTAACTTTATTTTGTAGACCTATTCATATATGATTATTATATAAATAATAATATATAACATTTTGATTATATATTTGCAGAGATGTGGTTGTCCATACAAAATATGGTCATGTAACACAAAGAGAATTTATGTAAATTCTATATGGAAACATGGAGATTTTTGTAGAAGTTTTACACACCTGGGCTGATTTACTTAACCACCAAGAACTGGGAAGTGATGTCGGAAATTCACCATACAAACTTTTCATAAAAGTTGAAGTTTCTTTAAGTTTGTGTTCTAACATTAATTTCTTCTTTATTGATAAATGAATATATCAATATGATGTATTCATTTATGAATATTAGATTTATTTAGTATCATTTAAGATAATTATGTATAGGCAACTAAAATTCATATATGATTATAACAAAATGATGTATTCATTTATTAATGTAAAAATCAAAAATAAATATCTTTAGTATCCACTTATGATTAATATACAAATATGATGTATCAATTTATGATTAACAACTTACTAATCCTTTAAAATTATTTTGGTTATAAAATGCTTATGTATCTTCAACATTGTCTGATGAAAGAAAGTATGAAAAATTCAAGGAGAACTTTCATGAGAGCACTGATAGATATAAAAAATCTTGAACATAAAAGATATTGACATGGTATGTTAATTTAGCTTGTTTTTTTATATATATTTTGTCACCAAAATACTTACCATTATATACATAAAAACAGTTATTCTTTCCAGTTGTTATAAGTGCTCATATTTTTGTGATTGTCTTCAACTTAAAGAAACCATCAATTGAAATTTTGGACAACAGTGCAGTTGAGGGGAATTATGAAGGAAAATATGGAGTACTATTAAAACATTTGGTAAGTACCCAATTCACAACAACGTATTAGAACCACTTACTTGGATAAGTCTAATAACTAAAATTGCATGTATGACTTCACAATCAGATTAGCAATTGTAGCTTTCAAAAGCCGTTGTCGAACTCTGCCCTAGTCAGACACGCGTCATTTAGATAAGGGGTCATATAATCCTCCGTTCTACAAGGTATCGTGTGGACAAAGACATGGAACATAATCATTCTCAATGTCCAACAGTTTGTTTCCCGATTTCTGATTTGTCTGACAACGAACTTAATTGAACACATCAATTCAGTCCTGACCAGGCCCGACACATAAGTTAACACAAAATCATCGAGGGGCCCAAGATATCACTTTTCCAGTTAGGGCAAAAGGAACAGATAAACTTTGACTTATATGCTTGTACTATTTACTCATCAAATCATACACAACAACACATTTTATAACATCAAGTTACTGATGCGTTTACGCATTATCAATGCACAACCAACTCGTAAAAAACAACTCATATATCTCGGTTTAAAGATTATACGATATTATCGTCTCACAATTACTCGTGATGAATTCCATGAAGTAATTCAAATGAGCGTGGGTTTAATCCAACACTCAAATCTTATTTCAGGAGTACACGTGAATGTTGCAGCAAACCTTTGCTATGTCTAAGCACTTAGACAATCTACAAATCAATTCATGATAGTCTTGCCTCATAACTTACTTCCAATGTATGATCGACTGTGGATAATTTGAATAATCCAATTATTCTGGAAGTAAAAACATGCAAAAGTGAAACAATAGTAAACAATTGACAAAAGATATTAAACATTACTCACATATAAATCTCCATTATATAATCATTAAATGTCAATTACATTTATCTATTACAAGTTTCTAAACATCTATCTACTCACTAAAACTAATATCGTCCTTCAGACCAATGCTCCTCGCATGCTAAACATGCTTGATCCTACTTAGACCCTTTGTGAGGGGATCCACAGGATTTTCTTCTGACGATACCCTCTTGACCACGAGGAGTCCTTCTTCTACCCGATGTCTGATGAAGTGGTATTTTCTGTCGATACGGCTAGATCTGCCATGATCCCTTGGTTCCTTGGTTAAGGCAACCGCTCATTCATTATCGTAGGAAAATCTCCATGGGCTCATTTATGTTTGGTACAACTCCAAGGTCTCCAATGAAGTTCTTCAGCCATATAGCCTCCTTCGATGCTTTGCTCGTAACTATGTACTTTGATTCACACGTTGAATCAGCCACGGTCTCCTGCTTGGAACTTTTCCAAGTCACTGCTCCTCCATTTAGGGTAAACACCCAGCCCGACTGAGAGCGGAAGTTATCTCTGTTAATCTGAAAGATGGCATCGCTATACCCTATCACTCTCAAGTCATCACTGCCTCCAAGTATAAGGACCCAGTCCTTAGTCCTTTGCAGATACTTAAGAATGTTCTTAACTATTGTCCAGTGAGCTCTACCCGAGTTCCCTTGATATCGGCTAACCATCCTCAACGCAAAAGCCACATCAGGGCGAGTACATGTCATAGTGTTCATGATAATTACCAAAAATAACACCATAAATCTAATTAGGAAGACAATGACCGAAAATCTGGAAAAATTGTGCTCAAGTCGTGAGAGCTGTAGTCTCACATCGGGAGATCAGTATTTTGCGAATAATATGTTTAGTTTGATTCAACTAATGTGAAATCATTGTTTGACAAACCTAAGCTCTGATACTACTGTTGAGTTTTATAGAAAACAAAATTGTACAATACGGAAACCAATTAACAATTAATAGGGTGTATGCATCCTATAAAAGATTTATGCCATATACCTTGATAGCAACATACAATGAACAACTAAACCTATCATAGCCCTAGTGTTTTGTTGTAGTAAACAAATCACTTCAATCTCCTTGTAGTGTAGGTCATGGAAAGCTTAGCACCAAAAAGATGATAGCTCTAATGGCTCACACCCAAACCTTAAAACTAGAAGACGAGAGGAGAGAGAGGAAGGATGAGATTTTTGGCCAGAGTATCTTCCAAGGAAGAGTATGCACGAAAATTATAACCCTTGGTGTCTTATTTATAGTATGGATGAGACAAAGAAAACCTTAGAGTTGAATAATAAAATATTCAAATTTATTATATTCAAGTATGGTATCCTTATTAATTTTAAGAATATTTTAGAAACCCTAGAATCCCTCCTAATTCCGTTCTCCATCTATATGCATATGATACACATTTTACGTTATATGCAAAAAAAAAAAAAAAAAAAAATGAATGTAAGTATGTATAGATGTTAAAAATGATGAATTTATCTATTTTTTTTAGTACAAAAATAAGCTCTATAAAACCGGTTTTCCTGTTAATGTTCATGTGATACGCATGTTACATTTCTTTTTGAATATCAACATGGAAAAGGTTGATTATATATATATATATATATATATATATATATATATATATATATATATATATATATATATATATATATATAAAAGGTTCATGTTGTTTCAACTAAAAATAATAGAAAAATAAATAATGTGGTGCTAACATACACAAAAATGATGATGAAATATAAAATAGGAATATAAACACATAGTCTTTAATTGATCACATGCCTTTCAATTACTAAAAGTTTCTTTGCAATAACAGGCGTCCTCCATATTATTTTTAGCTGTTGATTTGTAAGTCCACTTTGGAAGAATTGTTGATTTTGTAACATATTTACGAAGAATAATGTGATACAATCTAGAGATTAGTGGTTTTTGGGATATGGATGGAAACAGAGGATCTTTAACGATGAATATATATTATGATTTAAAAATATTATTATTTTATTATTTTATTAACTTTAATCTCTATCTTTAATTAATTAATATATTTAATGGTCAATTTAGTTGAATAATTTTCTTATAGAAATTGACTAACTTCAATGTTTTAAAAACCGGTTTGAACCGGCCGGTCGAACCGGTTGGACCGGAAATCGGGGGAGAGAACGGTTCAACTATCATCGGTTTTATATCGATTTCTGAACCGGATTGAACCGACCGGTTTTTAGGAAAACCCGGTTGAACCTGTCAAAATAAACCTGTTGAACCGGTTAAACCGAATAAAAACACATGGAAAAGAACTATTTGCTTAATAAACTTTGATGATTTTTTTCAAATCTATTTAGTTTTCTCTAAATAAAAACATATGGTAAATGTTATAATGTTTTTTGATGTGTTTGTATTCATCTAAAATTATATTTTTTTCGGTATTATATTTTATTTTCTTTTTGACGTATATGGATTGACGTAAAACATTAAAACTTATGGTTATGTGTTATTTTAATGTATTTAGATTGATCTACAACTTATTTTTATGTATTTTTTAATGTTTAAACTAGTAAACATCAAATTTATATATGTATGTATGTGTAGAAAAATAAGAAAAGAGATGAAAATTATAGAAACCGGTTGACCCGGCGGTCGAACCGGTTAAACCGGTTAAACCGAGAACCGATCACCATACCGGTTCAACTAAAAAACCGGTTTTTAAAACATTGACTAACTTATATATCTAAAATGTACCGTAAAACCTCTCTCTCTCTCTCTCTCTCTCTCTCTCTCTCTCTCTCTCTCTCTCTCTGAACGGCAAAATTTTTAATAAAAAACTAGCAATGAGCTAAAAAAGAATTACATAAAAAATATGGCTCAGATAGGATTATGGAGCCAAGAATATAATCCAAGAACTCCACGTGCTCTTGGTTTTCCTACATCTATTCCTAATCCAAAAAAAAATGATATATAAACCACATCATCAAAAAACAAAGCTTTAGAAGGGTTATCCGCTCAAAAAACAATGGAATTCCGAATGCACCAAAAAGTAGTCATAACTACTACATCAAATGCTTGTCGTTGACCGCTTCTCATAAAAGTAGAAGATGACCACGAAAGAAGAGAATGAACTGAAAATTGTCCCGACAACTAGAGACCCCACCAAATAGCAATCCGCTTCCAGATCACAACTAGTTTGGTACAACCTGCGAACACATGCTCAATAGTCTTCGCACTACCAGAACAAATGAGCCAAAGAATCGACTCTACCATAATCCCCCTATGAGAAAGTCCCTCTCTAGTGGGAATACTAAACAACTGAATCCTCCAAATAAGAATATTGATCTTAATGGGAATCCAATCATTCCACTGGATCACTTCACCTCCTGCATAAATCGTATTAACATTTATATACCCATGAGCAGAAGACACAAAAAAATTATCATCAGTATCAATAATCCAGCCCAATCTGTCAGGGATCGATTGCAAGTGGATATTTTGAAAAATCAAAAGTAGCCCCTCCCACTGCTCCAGCCCAACTCCACCTCTAGGAATACGTCTCAGAGTAGTCATCTCCCTACCCTTAGACATCCGATTACTGACAGTAAGATGTCTAAAGGTATCCAAAGCATGAATTCTATGAAAAGTAGAAGCAAGTGGCTCTTCACCCATCCAAAAATCTTGCCAAAAAAACATGTATCGGCCATCCCCAATCCTGATTGGACATAAAGAATGTATTGTCGATACCTCTGGCTCTAAGCTGACTGAGCATGCGAAGAACCCCATTCCAGGACATGTACCAGTTCTAGAAATGATCAAGGATTTGCAACTACCATGTGGACTATACAAAGATTTTACAACACAAACACACAACGAGTCAGGACCGTGATAAAATCTCAACCACCAACGTAACATCATAGCCCTATTAAAGGAGTAAAACATCTCTTATTTATTTAGTCATTTTTCAAAAACACATCAGATTTTAATTTATTAGAAAATATTACAATACATTGTTTCAAAAGAAATCTACTGTAGTAACACGTCGTTTGGAAAAATTAATACGGAAATATTATTACATCATAATCATAAAAAAAATATTTAAAAAATTATATAATTATAATTTTATATTTCATAAATAAAAGACTAAACTGCAATTTTGGTCCCTATGGTGAGTAAAAAATTGCAAAAAAATGTCCAAAATCTTTTTAATTTGCATGAATGGTCTAAAATCGGATCTTTTTTGTGATTATGGTCCATGTCAAACATGAAAAATAATATCTTGTCCTTTTTATTTATTTTTTCTTTTTTATATTTATTTAAATACTTTAAAGTGTTTTAATTAGTTAGAAACAAAAATGGGCCCCATCCAACTCAAACCCACCTCTCTTTCTCTCTCTCACACACATACATAAAGAGGGCATACAATTACATACACAAAGTTGGAGCCTGCAAGGACCTACTCATCATTCCCGAAAATATCATTGTCTTCTCCATAAGCTTACTTAATATCATCCTCTTATGGTTCTCTAGAAAAAACGTTCTGCGATCAGCTTCATCTCCCGTTCTTCATCTCACCATCATAGACCCACCATTACCATTATCAACCATCGATTATCACCATCTTCGTCGCATGTTCTCGTTTGTTTATGATCTCATCAACAGATCTAAGGAAGGAGGAGGAATCAAGCATGTTATCATCTTCTCAATTCTCACCACCCACACACCTTCATCATCATAACCTAACACCATTGCCACCATCACCTCACAACCTGCAAAATCATATTTGAAGAGAAATACAAGGAAAGAGGAGAGGGGTGAGTACAATTCATACATAATAACATAGAATAATAGACACATAGGTGAAAATGTCTAACCAAACATGATTCTTTTTCTCCTTTTCTCTGGGGATGACTGGAAGACGCAAATAAAAACCCACATATTCCTCCTAAAAATACATTTATTTAATTGAAGCTTGATCCAAGCAGCCGTAAGCAGTTTGTTTTTAATCCTTGTTTCTGATTTTTTTGTATGCATATACAGAGAGGGAGTAGGAATCCATTTTTGGTAGTCGAATCCATTCAACCATTTACCCACAAAACCTTCGACAACATAGTACAGATCTTTTTGTTATGTTTCCCAGTTTGTGCTTCTCTTCCAATACATATTACCTCCACCTATAATGAGATAAGAACCCGCTAGTAGATGGGCGGCTCAAAATCGACAGTTGTGGTGCCTTTATTCTTCTTCTTCCTCATCATTTTTTGACCCACCACTACCCAAGAAACCCCAAGAAATAACAGGAGATGCCTAAGTTACATACTAGATCACCTAGATTAAAGACTTTTTAGATTTTCAAGGCTTTCGCTAGTTCTTTGTACTCTTCAATTGAGGGTCCAACTTCACTCCCAAACGAGATGAAAATAACATATCCACGTGATTTTGATTCCAACCATTGGAAAAGGGAGAAGTCGTGATGGTGTTGGGAAGTAATATGAGAAAGCATCGATCAGTTAAAGGGTGGAGATCAAACTTCTAATGAGGGGTAAGTTTGATAAGTATTTGATACATGTTTAAGGAGACGACGAGGTTTTTCTGATGAAGGTAAATGAGGGAGGAGATGGTGGTAGTCTCTCTGATGGTGCAATATGGACCATTATATGTAACAACCCATATTTTCTAACATCTAATCTAAGGGATATATCAACGTTTTATCTAACAACTGTGAAATTCTATACAAATTAAAACACTTTACATCCCCAGAAATATCATGGTTTTATAATAAAATCTAACTATTTACATGAAAAGCAAGATGAGTATAATTAATAACAACCTATGATCTAATTCTTGACCTTGTGCTCATATCTTCTCTTTTGGTACCACGGTTGTTGCAACCTGAACCTGCAAAACATAAAAATCTATGCAACATCAGATACAACGTGTATTGTGAGTTATGTTGTGTATGATGAGTTATTCTTTCTATCTTTCTCTTCTCTCTCTTTCCCACACTTCGTCAACTAAACTCTTTCTCTTAATAGCACACACTCATAGTCTTCTCATTCATCCATCCCTTCTATATTTTCTATAATCTTTTCCTTATATTCTTTCTCATCTCATTTATCTATTTCTCTGTAATCTACTTTGTTTCTCATACTTTCCTCTTTTAATCTCTTTCTTTTTCTTAGCCTCTTCTTAGGATCTTCTTATGCTCTACACATACCCTATCTCTTCTCTGCTCTTTCTCTTCTCTACCCTGCCTCTTTTTTACTCTTTCTCTTCTCTACTCTGTCTCTTCTCTAATACCTCAGCATTCTGCTCTCATCTAGAGCCAACGGTCCTATCCCATACCATACTCTAAGGGAAATAACATCTTACTATCATTATCGGGAACACTCATCCGGTCTTGATCCTCTCTCTTATGATCCCTTGTGGATCCTTAATCTTTTTTCTTTTATAAAATCCCTCACAGATTCCTTACTCTTAATCCCTCATGGATTACACCTAAGTTCTTACAAAGAACACTTTTATATTGTTTCTCTAAAGGTTCCCTTTATCTCACCAATAGATCATCTAATCTTTCTCTTTTAGTACTTAACTCATTAAGTACTTAATCTTTATCTATGTCTAATAACATTTTGGTATTCTATGTAATACCATTAATGTCTAGACATACATTTATACTCTTATGATTATACATCATATAATCATCTCCTAACTCTTTCTTCCATCTCTTAGGTATTTAAAAAATACCCTCCTTATCTGACCATATTTCCTTCAGGTATACTTACATGCTCATATACATGTTTCTAATGTATACCTCATACATACTCTAAATATACGTATATTCTCAGCTACATGTTCCTACCCGTATATTCTTTATTTATCTTCATCTCATTACTTGGGGACATTCACTTAGTGCCCCAAGATCCAACACACACACACACACACACATATATATATATATATATATATATATATATATATATATATATATATATATATATATAATACATAATCTAAAGAGAGAGCGACAGCAATAACTTACCTTATTAGTTAGTGAAGACTAACTGACCCACTTTCCTCTACTCTGCCATTGATGCATTCTGATTCCATCTTCTTTTCTCTTAGGCTTAATCATACACATATATAAGTTCTTAATACTTGTCCTATCCTACTAAGAGCTTAATGACTCTTATGGTCAAAATGACCACTTAATGGCTCATAATTCTATCTTTTCATTCTATATCTCTAAATCACAATCAATTAATGATTTAAGCACCCCATGATACCTAATTCATTATAATCTAACATCTAATACGTCAATTACATATAATCACTAGTTAGGGTTCTCATTGGATTGATCCTACTCATGGCGATTACATACAAAGCTTGTTTAAGGGATCTAAGCACCTTAATTAACATTATTAACATGCTTTCACTCTAATCTAACATAACTAGCTCAGATAATCAAAATCACCATTTAGCCCTAATTATCTAGAAAATGGTTAAAACTATTACCTCATCAACTCTTAATCTCCAATCTAAGCCTCAAACACCCTTAATCGCCTCTTTATCATCTCCTTTCCTCGGAACCGCCGAAGCTTAGTTCCAAAGAGTTTTGGGGGTGTTTTTTGGCGAGAATGAAGGCTTAACAGCCTTTAACTGTGATGTGTAACCATGTCGTGACCATCTGTTTACTACGTCATGGTGACCAGTTGACCTCGCTCAAATGATAGCCATTTGCTTCCCATGTCGTGACGATCTGCTTGCCATGTCGTAGTGCTCTTCTTCCATTAGTATCCTACATTGACCACTGCATCGTGACACCCATATACCATGCCGCGGGGCAAAGTACATTACTATTCTTTCTTACGAAGAAGTCCCGCCTTGTCGTGGCGTTATATCCATTGCGCCGCGGTAGCTGCTTGACAACAGCTCCTTGGCGGATTCCATTCCAACTTTGTGATAATTTTGTCGCAACCTCTAACGCGCATAACTTCTTTGTTTCTTACCCATTTTCTCTTATCTTTATATCCACGCGAAGGTGGGGACATACTCTACAACTCTACTAAGTCATATCTCACTGACTTAATAAGGGTCATAATCTATTAAGTCATAAAGTTGACCGAAAAAGAATAAAATCCCCATCTTATCCTTTTGACCAAAAATGCATCTTCTCATGCATTTTTTTCTCTTGAACTTATTCATCTAATCTCATCTTAATGACTTAAACTCTTATTGTCCATTTTCATGAAGTCACAATTTCATTTTCTCATTTTTTTCTCATAATTGACCATTTTCTCTTTTTGGACAATATTTGACTTAAAGTCAACTTTCTCTACATTTTAGGTTCTTACATTAAGTATAGGGTTCCGGGTGTTTGTGGTGGTTGAGAGACAAAGAGGGGGGAGAGAGAGAGAGTGAAAGAAAAAAAGAGATATGCAGCGGTGAGTTGGATGTGGCTCATTTCTATTTCTAATTAATCAAAAACACTTTAAAGTATTTAAATAAAGAAAAAAAGAAAAAAAAGGGAAAGCGGTATTTTTTATGTTTAACAGGAATAATAACCACAAAAAAAGATTTGATTGTGAACCTTATCCACACTTTTGGATCTTTTTCATAGGGATAATGACTTGAGAGGGTAACATACTATTGCTTTTGGTCACATTTGGTCACTAACTTTTTTTCGTGCTCTAATAACCATTTAACTTGTTGAATCGTGTAAATTTTCCCTCTATGACCGATTATGGTCGGTTTCAACGGTTGAATCGGTCTGATGTGGCTTTTTTTATCCTAGGTGGCCGATGAGGTGGCATATAGGCCCCGATTTTGCCTCCCGTCCTCATTAAAGTTAAGAGTGAAGTCTCATTTGGTCCTTAAATTCGATTAGGGCACCAAGTTTCATTAACCCCCGATTTTGTCTCCTTCAATCTTCAATCGGTCTCTATAATGGCTTCATCACAATGTCCCACTGATCGAAACTTCATTGTAGTGGATTTCCACTACAATGGAACGTTTGCACCCAACCCATTAGTATACTTTGATCCCGACAGACAATCAGTGCGAGATGTTTGACTTCAGTGCATTTGAGTACGAGGAGTCATGGAATTCCTTCAGAAGCTCACCAGAAGTAGAAGCAAAGACATCTACTTCTGCCTTCCACAAGAGTCTTTAAGTCAGGGAATTCATACACTGGTGAATGACGGTGATTACAAAGAATTTTTGGATTTGGCTTATGCAAATGAGAGGAGAATGAATGTGTATGTGGACCACTATAATGAACCAATCTTCGAATGGATTGAGGAAGAGGAAAATGAAGATCAAGATTATAGCTGTGTAGAGGATGAAGACTCAGTCTTGTCGGACACTTATTCTGTTGACCATGAAGAAGATGATGTTGAATATCCATTCTCAGCCAACAAAACCATGGGTGACATGTTCTTAAACAAACTTTGTCTACATACAGTAAATGTATATGTTGAACCTCAATACCCTGTGCATGATGATAGACAACCATGGAATCAGATGAAACCACTGTTAGGTATGCGATTTACTAACCCTGATGAGCTTAAAAACATGTTGAGCAACTATGCAATTGCTAATGTATATTATCTTTGGTTTGAAAAAAATGACTCCCAAAGGTTGTTAGTTAAATGTTGCAAAAAGAACAAATCACCTACTTGTCCATTTAGACTTTGGGCCTCTTGGATGAGTAAAGAGAAGACTTTTCAGATAAAATCTTTAGTTAGTGAACATAATTGTAGCAGGGTGTTTAAGTTTGGGTCTATAGTAACTTATAAGTGGTTACGAAAACAGTTTATGAGTGAAATTATAGAGAAGCCAAAAATGAGTGTTAGGAAGATGAAAGCTAAAGTTTCAACAACATTCAATATAAATGTGAGTGTGGGGCAATGCATAAATGTAAAAGAAATTTGCATTACAAGAAATTAGAGGAAGTCTAATTGAACATTATGGGAGATTATGGTCATATGGTCATGAAATTATGAGGACAAACCCTGGGTCTACTGTAAGGATGGATGTAGACATCATGCCAGATTCCACAACTTTGTTTTCTAATTACTATGTCTGCTTTAAAGTTGTAAGTGATGGTTGGAAGGAAGGGTGCATGCTTGTGATTGGCCTTGATGGTTGCTTTTTAAAGGGTATTGTTAGGGAGAAGTTTTGGCAGATGTAGGGAGGGATGCAAACAACCACATCTAACCTATAGCATGGGCTGTAGTTGAGGTTGAGAACAAGGCCACATGGAAGTGGTTCATAGATCTCCTCATGGATGAAATTGATGGTGGTCTTGGTGCAGGCATTACCCTTATTTCTGATGGACACAAGGTGAGCCTTAGTTCATATTTATACATCTGTTTTTATGCATGTTTCACTAATTTTGTTGTTGTTATTTATAGGGGTTGCTAGAAGCAGTAAAAGAAAGGTGTCCAGAAGCTGAACACATACAATGTGCCAGGCACATTGTGGCTAATTTTGCTAAAAGGTTTACTGGTCAACATTTCAGGAAGCTTTTTTGGAGGGCTATCAAAGCTAGTACTGAACAGAAGTTCAAGCATGTAATCGAAAAGATCAAATCTTTAGATACTCAAGCATATGACTACCTTATAGACAGAGATCCTACTACCTGCTCTAACGTATTTTTTAAAGAGGGAAGAGATTGTGATGCAGTTGGGAATGGGGTGAGTGAGAGTTTCAATTCTGCTATTAGGCATGCTAGAAGGAAACTAATCATCACTATGCTAGAGGAGATTAGGATATTTGTGATGGAGAGGATATTCAGTCAAAGACTAGAAGAAAATGAATGAGATTTGACTATCTGTCCAAGTATTAGGAAGCTTATACAAGATTTGAAAGTTAAACAGAGGTAACATGTAGTTTTACAATTCAACAAATGGTTTTTATTAGTTTGTGTTATTAGTTATTAATTTGTATTCATTATTTCCTTATACAGATTGTGGGGGGTTACTCCTTGTGGTTATCAAAAGTATGAAGTTAGGTTCAATGATGCAGCATATCGAGTGGATCTAATTGCAAAGACGTGTGCATGTAGAATATGGCAACTTACAGGGATACCATGCTTACATGGAGTAGCTGCAATATCTTCCCTGAATCAATATGCAGAAACATATGTGTCCCAATCATACAGTAAAGAGGCTTATCTAAAATGCTACAATTATAGCATTAACCCTCTCAATGGTAGTGATATGTGGCTAGAAGTTCCTTATCAAAATCATTTGCCTCCCAAAAGAAGAAGATTACCTGGTAGGCCATCAGTGAAAAGGAAGAGTGATGCAGTGGAAAGAGAGTTGAGTGGCCCAGTTAGACATTCTGTGACAAGAAGGGGAGCCCTGATAAGGTGTAGTATTTGCAAGGAACCAGGACATAACAATAAAAAGTGTCTATCTAAGCAGCAAACAAATACATCAGGTAAATGTCCCAATCATCCGAACATAATACATCATTTTGATAAGTAAATGAGACTTTAATTTTTTTGCAGCACCAGGTTCCTCCAGGGGTAGTGGAGCAGGACCAAGTCAACCACCACCACCAGCAACAACAACCCAACCACCTCAACCACCACCACCAGCAACAGCCCAACCACCTCCACTACCACCACCAGCAGCCTAACCACCTCCACCACCACCACTAGCAGCAGCTGCAAGGCCTGTCCCAAGAAGGGCCCTAATTGGTAGAAGTGGATGGAGGCAATATTCTGAAAGGATTTTCAAAAGGGCATTGAGGAGGAACATATCTGGGGTTGGGAACAGTGCAGAGAACCCTGCAGTCCTTGATTAAGTTAGTGTGTAGGTAGTGGGTGGGCACATCTTTTGTTATCAAGTTGTGATGTAAAGACAAAGTAATATGTTTTATTTATGCTTTTCTTTTGGGTGTGTGGGCACATGGTGACCCTTCTTTTATGGTCCCTAGTAGGAATCTTTTGTCCAATCTTTTGTGTATGCAGACAACTACTTGCCCTTTATTTAATTTTGAATATTGATGGAGTATTTCAATGAATCCAACCACCATATTCAATTACTTTCTTGTTATTTGTATGCATTGTTGTCTTAGTGATTCCATTACACTCAAAGAATGGAATCATATATTGTTAGCGTAGCTAATATGACAGTTAATCAATTTTAACTACCAAGGGTAGTTTCGTCATTTTCTACTTTCTAGTTTGTTACAAGTTAGTTAGACGTCTTGATGTGTAATGTTACTAATTGTACATATATGTAATAGTTCAGTAGTTGTTCAGAAGAGAAATAAGAAGTTTTTTCTTTTCAATCATACTTTTCTCTCAAATCAATCTTTTGAACATGAACATATATGTATTCATTGTTATATGTATGCTACTTTGTCATTCCATTCCAGTCAAAATTACTACATTGTGATTCCAGTCAAAATTACTTCTTTCTAATTCCAGTCAAAATTACTTCTTTGTGATTCCATTCCAGTCAAAATTACTACTTTGTGATTCCATTCCAGTTAAAATTACTTCATTCCATTCCAACAAGAAGTTAATATAATGCCTTCATTCTATTTAAACAACATTTTTCAATACATCATTTCACATCATTTCATCATATACACGATGATCAAAAAAAGAAATCCTATGGTAAACTTATATATATTTTTTCCTTCATTGCAATGACATCAGAGTACTTTTCCTTCTTCATTTGTTCGATGTCTTCCTTCACCTTCTCAACTTCGGTCTTCAATGCTACTAATTCAGCTTTCATTCCGTCCACTTCCATTAGAGGCATTTGTACAGGTTCTACATCCAACTATTTCCAATATTTTCATTTACCCTTCAACACAAATAACTCATAATGAGATTTCAAATTAGGAAAAAAGAATCAGAAAAGGGAGAAGATTCAAGTGAAATAGCTTACCTCATTGCACACCATAAAATGCCTCCCTGGATTCTTTGGTGTTGTTGACGTTAGAATACGTGCAGGGAACCCACAATCACAAGTTTTTGGATCGTTCATTGTTGATTTCTTGCTTGATCGATTGAGGGATGATGAGAAGCTGTAGGAGGAAGCCATCGGGGTATTAGGGCACAATAAAGGAACCATATACACCCCTCTTTTAATAACATTAGCCCTACATGCCACGTAGGATCAAACTGACATGTAGGATCGATCAATCCATTGCAACTAGCAAAAAGCAGTCGCAGGGGGGAAATTTACACGAATCAACAAGTTAAATGGCTATTAGAGCACGAAAAAAAGTTTTGTGACCAAATGTGACAAAAAGTAATAATATGTTACCCTCTCAAGTCATTATCCCAATTATGGTTCTATGAGTTAGTTTGGTTCTATATTGAATTCATCCATATATATATATATATATATATATATATATATATATATATATATATATATATATATATATATATATATATAGGGTCCGGTTTCGGTAAGGACTCGTGAGGACACCTTAAAAGAATTTTAAAAAAATCTAAAAAATATATAAATCATAAAATCGAGCATAGTACTATATCCGGGAGAAAAAATTTTGAATTTTTTTTTGCATTATTAAAATTGAATCATGGATCATAAAAATGATCCACTTGGCTTGAGAGAGATCCACGTGACTACTTAGATGATACGGTTATAGTTTTTTTATTAAGATAAATTATAGTAAAACAATTCAAAATCATATGAAACAATAAAAAACTATAAATTTCTAACCTAAAATCTTCCAAATATACATTTTCTTATGATAAGATAAGATAATAATGTAACAACAGAAATTCATATTTTCGAATATCTAATATCCAAAATATCTTAAATTTATAGGAATTCAAATAGGAAAATTTAGATATTTGGATCTTACGTATCCGAAATTTTAGATATCCTATTTTTCCTGATATTTTTGTGCTAGATATCCGATTTTTTAGATCAAATATTTGGATACATGTACTTTTGAACAACCTTATTATACGTGATGACCTTAACACATGGTTTAAGTGAGAAAACAATACTTATTTTGTGTAAATCCCAAAAATAATCATTTTATTAAATATTTTCATACATTTTAGTTGATTTTATAACTAAAGTACGCATATGTAAGAAAACAAAATTTCTTGTTAAAACTTAAAACTATAATGAAGGAAATGAAGTGGTATGACACAGTTTGGCAGCCTCGGCTCCTAACACTTTTTCCCTTTTTTTCACTTTTGGTTGTGTCCTCGCATATAAACTCAATACATAGCTGTTTTTATATGTGGATGAAGATAATTTAAATGGTGCACAGCTGTGCACACTTTGTCTCTTACGCATTATCGATTTTCTTTTCATAACTACTATACGTACATGTTTATAATCCTATACTTTTATAGTTTATTATTCAAATACCAATTAAATATTAATCGTCGACTTATATTTTCAAAGAGTTCATAATTACTTTTAAAATGTATTATTTCATGTTAATGTAGTAAAGTCTACGAAATTTACATATACAATTACGTTTTGTAATAATACGTGATCCACGAGTTATTTTTTTAATATCAAAGCACCGAATTAAATAACAGTATATATACATCAAATAGATATTCCATGATGTTGAATCCCCAGTCACCGAACACCTGTTGCCCACTACACAGAATTTTTTATTTTATTTTTTCTAACAAATTTTACATTATTTTCGTCCAAAAGATGTATTACTTTTTTATGTTATGTTTTTAAAATAATAAAATAAGTAAATAAAGAACACTATCTTTTACCATTTTAATTCATAAAGCCTCTCAATTTTTAGGTATTGTTTTTTTTTCTTTCTTATAATATGTATATAGGCGGAATGAAAATAAAACTACAAAGAGTAAAAAATTCAAAATACACCAACAACAACAACATAAGTATTTAATTAGGATGGTCGGAATGATTCAGAAGGAGGGGGATTGGACTAACGATATCGCCGAAAACCTTACTCCGTAAACTTTCAGCGGACTAGCGGGTTCCTTTGTGGAGCTCTTGTGCCCCCCCCCCCCCCCCCCCCCCCCCCCCCCTTTTCTTTACATAGACACATATATATATATATTAAAGTTATATATATTTTATTAATTAACTTGTATGTTTTTAATTATTAAAAATAATAATGTTGTAGTGGATGGATTGAGTAGGATGAGAAATATGTTATTTATTAAGTGCTGTAGGTTGAAAAAAAATAAAAATAAAGAAAAACTGCAGTTGAATGGGGTGAGAATGTTCCACTCCCTCATTTAAAATGGGAAGTAAATATTGACGGTCATATTTTATCAATGACAACATTTCTCTCTAGCATGTTTCTATCATTTATTAACTATGTTTTTAATAGTCCTAACATTAATCATTTTAATTTTAATCTACAAGTAATTAAAAGTTAGTTAAAGGAAGACTACCAAACAAACGCTACCTGGCAACTGTACTTGCAGATACAAGTAAATGTCAGGGGACTTTGGATTCATTCCATCTCCAATCCTTTGCTGTACTTTAATGTACAAACTTTTCACTCACATAATTAAAGACTGAAGTCTCCTAGTTTTTAATGATTTCTCTCATCGCTTGTAGATATTTTTAATGATTTCTCTTATCATTTGTAGTTATTTTGATCTAATTTTTAATACCTCGTAAAGGCATGAAAAAAAAAAGTTAAAAGGAGATTAAGTATGAAAAGCCTATAAAAAAAGTATTCCTATATGGTATATACAAACCTTGAATAAAATTAAAACACAAAATATATGTATAGACGAAGATAAAATATTGATTATTGAGGGATAAGAAGATATGTTTCATTTATATAATTATACATTGGAGAGTTCTTTTTATAAGAACTTGGTATATATGTTAATGTCAAAATTAATTTATGAGTACAAATAAAAATAGGAAACTAAACAATAAAATGGATGCGTGACAAATAAAAAGACTACTATAAAAAGAGAAAAACTATCCAAAGGGGTCTGGATGATGGAATGATTGACGGATTATGGAAAAAGAAGTAAACAACGCAAAGAACTTGGAAATGATTAGGGATGGAAGAGCCTACGATATCATGCATGGAAACCTTGCCATTTGCAATGCATTTGGGATGATAGTGTTAGAATTTTTTTTTTTTTGGTAGGATCTGAAAGATATATGGACTGTTAGATATATAAATGGCTTAGAGGTTTTAAAAACATTCGATCCAAATAAAAATATATTGTTTGGTTAGACATTTAAATGATTGTGATAAATGATAAAAATGATCATTTTAACTTAGTGTTTAAAATAATAATAGAAACAAAAAACCATCAAATTTTTTTTAAAAAAAAATCCATATAACAAGTTTTGAGCAAACAACAAACACCAATAGTTTAGTAAAATCATAAGCTTTCGATAAATTTAGCAAATTTTCAACAAATTCAAAAAATATTTAATTAAGTTTCAACAACATTTTAGTAAGAAAATCATAGTTCAACAAGGTTTCATCCAGATTTCCAAGAAAGTCATATTTCAATAAGGTTCAACAAGAAAATCATATTTCACTAAGGAATCATAAAAATAACATCAAAAAGCATATGTTATTTCGAATTTCTTACATATCATAGACAGTTAGAAAGGGTGGTGTTGTGCGAAGACATCCGTTATATGCTGAGGAGGCAAGGCCAACAACGCTGACGTCAGACAACGACCAAGGAGGCAAGGCCGGTAGTGTTGAGATAGAGGCGTGAAGAGGAAAACACGTTCAAGAGTTGGCGTCGAGTCGGTTGGAGGTGAGAATTATGGCATTGGAGTTGTGCGAAGGTGGCGTCGGTCGGAGTTGTGTTGAGATGGAGGCGTGAAGAGGAAAAACACATTCAGGCTTTGGCGTGGAGTAGGTAGTGCTGAAATGGAGGCCGAAGCTATGCCTCATCGGACGATAACCGAGGAGGAAAAGTCAACAGTGTTGAGATGAAGGTGTGAAGAGGAAAAACACGTTTAGGCTTTGGTGTGGAGTCAGTCGGAGGAGAGAATTATGACACTAGAGCGGTACAAAGATGGCGTCGGCCGGAGCTTTGCGATGTTGGAGAGGTACGTTGTGGAGGAGGGAATGTTGGAAATAGGTGTCCAATGTCATAACTATTTGGTATAATTTTGGGAATAATTACAAAGGCCTTCTTGGGTTGCCCTTAAGAGCTAAAATAGCTAGAAAATAATTTAAGGAAGTGAGATAACAATTTATTATTTATTACAAGTTAATAAATTAGTTAGAAACTAGTTAGAATTAATTAGAATTAATTTGCAATTAATCTGGATTTATTTGAAGGTACGGGGACTGAATGTTAATTGTTCGATAGTTTATCAAAAGGAACATTCTAGATGTCCATATGAGTGGACGATTCTAGAGGGCTTCCTGAATTTTTTGAGTGGCAAATAAGGATAAAGATTTGAATCATGATTAAATATGATTATTTAATTGATCCAAATTAGGTTTATCTAGAAATTACCATAACTATATAAAGACCCCTCAACGCCTTAGAAAAACCGATTTTACTATTCACAAGGTTGTGAATTCCAGATTTCTCAACCTCAATCCTCTCTCTCTCTCTCTCTCTCTCTCTCTCTCTTAAAGTTCTAGAGTTTTAGTCTTTTGGGTGTGAGTTATTAGAGACATTCCTACTTTGGGTGCCAGATCTTCCAAGAGCAAGCAAGGAACTCAAGATCATCAACGATACATAAGTATATACAATTATACTTGAAAGGTTAGTAAATCAATCTCTCTTTTTAGTTTATATTAATAGTTTTGAAAGTACATTGTCATAATATTAAAACCTAGATCTAAGATGCAAGTACACTTAATGTAACACCCTGTTTCGAGTCGTTTCACAATTCGGGACCGTGACCCGAAGATCAAGTATCATTAGGCTTCGAGCTTTGGGGGAAGAGAGGTTTAGGCCTATTTGGATGTGGGTAATGTAGATATATGATCCAATAGTTCGGTTTACGCTTTGGAGTCGAAGGGTAAAATAGGAAAGTAGTGTTTCAGACTTCTTTTATGAATTATGGATTTTAGTTCAATATGTTTAAGTCAAAAGTAAATAGATAGGGCGGTAGAGCTCCTCAATAACTTTCCGTGGATATAAAGAACGTCGAAATTGGAGTTGGAACGAAGAAGTCATTACCGTTTGAAGTTTGGACGGTTTTGGGTTGAGTTGAGTACGCCTGGCATACAGAGGGGAGTACGCTCTGCGTACTGGGGCACCCTGAGTATGTTGGGCGTACCAGGAGTACGTTGGGCGTATGCGATCAGTGCCCAAGCCCTATTTTCATGGGTTAAGCCCTATTTAAGCTCCTTAACTCCCCTAAACCCACTCCATTCTCAGCCTCCACCTCTCCAACACCCCTTCCATGAAACCCTAACCTTAGTTGAGCGTTGTGAGCTAAAAGAAGGTGTTTTTGAGTGCATTGGAGTATGAATGGTGCACCTTGGAGAAGAAGGAACTTCTTGGAGAAGTGTTGGTTGCATTGGAACTTGTAGATCTGGAATTTGTTCACCTTGATCTATCTTTTAGAGGTATAAAGTTTGAATCTTGATGATACATTTGTTAGATCTAGCTACTTTTGGATGTTATGAGTTTTTGGTCATTTTAGTGCATAAAGTTTAGATCTTGAAAGTTTGTGAACTTGTTATGGATAAAGTTGGAAACTTTATCCGTCTAAACATCATTGTGATTCAGATCTAAAGGTTTGAGACTTGGACTTAATGGATTAAGTTGGAAAAGATGCACTTTTGGTCTTTTTGATGCTTGAAGGCTAGATCTTGGTGGTTTGGACCGTTCTAATGAATAAAGTTGGAAACTTTATCCATAATGGAGCTTTTAGGATCCATAAAAATGTGATCTTGATCCTTCTATACCTTCCATGAAAGTGTCATGATGTCTTAATGTATTAATAAGTTAAGGTTTTGGCTTTTGGACCTTTTCTAGATATGGAAAGTCATAAAGGTGGAAACTTTATGACTTAGAATGTTGTTGTGGGACTAGATCTAAGTGTTGGATGAAAGGACTTAAGAGATTAAGCACTTAATGGAAAAGTGCATTTTGGTCGAGTACATCGGGCGTACCTTCGGGTATGATGCGCGTACTCGTATGGGGTTCTGATTCTGGATGGAGAGTACGACATGCATACGAGCTGAGTACGTTGGGCATACTCAGCCTGAAGTTGACTTGTTGACTTTGACATCCGTTGACCGTTGACTTTTTGACCAAGTTTAACCTTGGGTCAAACTTGAGGTGTAATATCCCAAAAATACAACCAAAAAATTCCGTTTTTAAAACATTATTAAAACCATCATTTCATTACCAAAACATAAACTCATAAACCATGTGTTTCAAAATCTCATAATATCTGTCACATATCAAAAATCATGTCAAATATCATCTCAAAATATCAGAGTAAAACTCCCAGGCTGAAGACTGTGGTGTGTGCCATGCGATCATCCCGAGCTCTTCCCTTTGCTACTAGAAGTACCTGAAACCAAAACTGAAACTGTAAGCACGAAGCTTAGTGAGCTCCCCCAAACTACCACATACCATACAAAGCACATATCACAAATAGCATAACTCTGGGACTACTCCCAACTGCATCGGGACGAATCCCAGAATCGACTTACCCGACATCGGACTCCTGCCCGGCATCGGACTCACCCCGGCATCCGATCGCATCGGGCATCGGGCTCACCCCGGCATCGGGCTTACCCCGGCACATACACAGAATAACATATATCATAAACACATAATCTGCATCGGGCTTGCCCCGACATCGGACCGAAGCCCGGAATACATAATCATAACATATAAACTAGCATACATCGGGCTTGCCCCGGAACATATAATACATGGCATAATAATTAACATACATCGGGCTTGCCCTGGCATCGGGCTTACCCCGGAACACATAACACATAAACATGCATGAATCACAAAGACATCACGCATACATAACTACTTCTCGGGACCGCCCCGGCATCGAACCGTAGTCCGGAAACATATAAATTGCATCGGGCTAACCCCGACATCGGGCTCACCCCGGCATACTCTACTACTTAAATGGGCCGACATTGGTGCCTTAGACCCGTTCCTACTGGAGGAAAACTCACCTCGTGTGATTGACTGCTGCAACTCTGGGTGGGAAATCTCTGTCAGCTGCTCCGGCGACTCTCCGACTATAAATTTCCATAAAGGTACTTAGTCAAAAACTGATAACTACTCTTAAGGTAATATGACCATTTTACCCCTGGCTAAAGTCAACATCCTGGTCAACGTCAACACCTAGTTGATCTGACTCGCCGAGTTGGTTCGCCAACTCGTCGAGTCCCTATTCTTTCATCTGTCCCCAACCCCGACTCTACTCGTCGAGTCTAGCAAGAACTCGACGAGTTCCCTTCCAAACATGACATCGGGACAATCTTCATCTGACTCGCCGAGTTCCTCCTGAACTCGTCGAGTTTATCTTCATCATATGATCGTGTCTAGTCTGTGACTCGCCGAGTTGTATGGACAACTCGTCGAGTCTATCTTCATAAGTTGGGATATGGCCTTGGACTCGCCGAGTACGTTCTTGCACTCGTCGAGTCCCATGATTCCCAGGTCCCCTTTTCATGTCTAAACATCTACGGGACTTTCCTCCCTAACAACTGTTCCATCCCCAGAAAGGATTTGGTGGTCATTGCACCGCGACTCGCCGAGTCCCAAGAACAACTCGTCGAGTCCATCCTTGACCAACACTATACATTCGATTTAGATGATCCTTAACACCTCAAAACCATAGATCTTGCCGCCTAATGTCCATTTCATACGTAAAGCTCCAAACTTGGAGCACATGCATGGGGGCTTTGGCTCTAAAAGCCATAAAAGGTGCTCTACAAAGTGCATGGGGCTCTCATGGCCCTAAAGTTGGCAACTTTATGCCATGAGACCCCTCCAATGACTCAGATCTGAAATCAAGACCTCATATAACACTCCGCAAATCCGAATATGGCTTGGAAAGCCCTAAATGTGCCCAAAACCCAAGTCCAAAGATGAACAAACACATAGAAGACCAAGACAGGGGCATTTTACCTTGATTGAGCTGAAAATGGATCTAGATCCCTGAATCTCTAAGCCCCAACTCGAACTCTCAAGCTTCTTTATTCTTCTTCAAGCTACACAAACCACCAAATGTACCAAAATGGCCTTAGAACACACAAAAACGACTAGGGTTTCGTTACACAGCTTTCTGGGAGTGATAAGGGCGATGGAGGCTGAGATAAGGTGTTTAAATAGGGTGCAAACCCTCAGATTTAGGGTTTCACTCAACCAGCACCTACTCGCCGAGTCAGTATTCCGACTCGTCGAGTAGGTCACTTAAACTGTCCGCGGATCTCGACTCTACTCGACGATTTGGGCCTCCAACTCGTCGAGTCCCAGAGAGAAACACAAGAAATGCTTGAATTAACTGCGTACCAGGAATCGGGTGTTACATGAGGGTTTTGGGTTATTAATTAAGATTTTATTTGGTTCTGGTATTAGTGGATTCGCGAGTGCGAGCAATGTAGAAAAAGGATCGTTACGTAGTGTTTCATGGTTCTTCAATTCAGGTGAGTCCTCTCCCGGTGCTCGTGAGTCGAAGGCACCAATGTTGGCTCACTAAATTATGTATGTAGGAAACTAGCTGTCTTTGTGACTCTCGCATGTTTGTATGAGCCTGTGTGGTAGAATAGTTGTATTTGTGATGACTAGATGGGTCTAGCTGTTATTATTGTGTTATGTTGTTTTTATATGACTAGGACTGCTGATAGTCTTCAGGGTTGCTGATAACCCACCGGGCGTGCTGTTAGCCCACTGGGATTGTTGGGGTTGCTGATAACCCATAACTGTTTATTTTTGTTGTGTTGTATGTCGTATTTTGGCGAACTCACTAAGCTTTGTGCTTATGATTTGTGGTTTTCATGTTTCGGGTTTTCTTATATTAAAGGAGGGGCACGACTCGATTGCATCGCATCAATGGGGGACTTGTGTACTTGATAACTATTAATGATACTCTGATAAATGTTTTAAGATCTTGTAGTTGTGAATTAAATAAATACTTAACGTTTTAATCGAAAATTTTGGGTTGAAAATTTGGGCGTTACAAGTTGGTATCAGAACCTTGGTTTGAGGGATTCAGGCATACTCTCGGGTATGCTTGAACTCAAACTAAGGATTTGGTAAAAATTTCCAAGAAAATTTGATTTTCTAAGAAGTATTTTAAAATAAAAAGGGGTGCGATGCGCGCAATTAGCCGAGCTCAAGTAAGTATTTCCCAAAATACCCATGCATGTTATATGATTGATTTTTGATGTGAGTATATGCGAATTGCATGCTAGATTAGGGCTAGAGATGTTAGATCCCAAAAATAAGACCCAAAAATTTCATTTTTGATTTAATAAAAACATTTATCCAAACACTTTCATGCGACCCCAAAAATATCAAAGTATGTCACTACATCCAAAACATATCAGAGTAATCTCAAAATGCATAAAAAGGTGGTGTATGCTCTGTAATCATCCCGGGCTCTTCCCTTTCGATCCGGAGGTACCTGAAACATAAACTAAAAACCATAAGCCCAAATCTTAGTGAGTTCCCCAAAATACCTTATACCATACATAATAAACACCTACTAGGCCCCGCCCTTCATTGCGTCCTGCTCGGCATCGAGTCCCACTCGGCCTCGGGCCCCGCCCGACATTGAGCCCAGCTCAGATTATAAATCTGCCATTCATTAGGCCCCGTCTGACATTGGGCCCGCCCGGTACACATAATAAACATATAACCATGTAAACATATAATCATGCTAACACATTCCATAACCACAATCAATATCATACAATACATTCATCGGGCCTCGCTCGGCATCGAACCTCGCTCGGTATACATATCAGCACATAACACATGCAAGAGTAACACAAACATCTAGCATCCTATCATAAATAATTATGGGTCGGCATTGGTTCCTTCGACCCGCTAAGTACAGTGAGGAAACTCACCTCATACTGCCGAATCTCACAGATAAATCTCTAGCTGCTGACCCACTAAAATCCCCGCGCTATCAATCAAAAAATAATCATCCAATCAATAATCGGATCCCGACCCACACTAAGAGTCCAAAATAGGGTAAAAGACCTTTTTACCCTTTCCCTAACTTGGCCCAAGGCCAAGGCCCAATCCAATTTTCCAAAGGCCCAATTTCCAAAATAATCACTCAAAGCCCAATGTGGCCCAATTTTCCAAATTGGGTCCAAATCCCTTTCATAGGCCTACCACCAAGAGTCCAATAAAATATTAACAGCCCATTAATAGAATTCTGATGGCCCCAAAAGGCCCATGACAACTAAAGTCCAAAATCTCCCAAATCGAAGAGCCTACGAAACTGTAGCCCACTGATGGGTACGTAGGGCGTACTCGCTTAAGGGCTTGTACGTGTAGCGTACTTGCTTGTACGCCCAACTTACTCCACCCTTTTGTCCAACCTTCACTTTTTAGCTCTTAATCGATTAACAGATCTGACTTTCTTAAGGTGATTTATCATGTAAACTTGCCAACTTTACGTGCATGGATGGATTAATGAGGCTCTTAGAGCTCAAAAGAGCTTAAAAAATGTCTTAACACATGCATAAGACCAAAAATGTTGTAAAGCTTGCATTTTTATGGACAGAGGGACCAAAAGGGTCCTAGATCTACCAACAATCACTTTTGGAGTGAAGCAAGAGGCTCAACAATCAAACCATGGACTTAAAGAGCATAAAATGGCACCAAACTAGATCTTGCATTATGGATTAGCAAGATGGAAGCTTTTTACCTCACAAAGAAAGCAAATGAAGAGCTAATCTCAGATATTCAAGCTCCAAGCACAACTCAAAATGGTTCACGTATTCTTCTCCTTCACAATGCACCAAAAATCACACTTTAAGGCTCAAACTCTGAAGATCTCACTTAGGTTCGGTTTTTTGGACAAAAAGGGATGGAGGCTGTCTAAACATGAACTAGTGAGGCTATCACAAGGTTTAAATATGGTGCAACACCCTAAAACTTGGGTTTCACTTATCCACACGTATGCCCCGCTTAGACAAGCGTACGCCCCACGTACATATCTGAAGGCACGATCATGCATCGGGCTAGTACGCTAAGCGTACCACCCTGTATACCCCGCATACTAGCCTTACAGACCATTTTGCAAACTTTTTCGATTAGGGCTTAAATATGAAACTTACCATTTTCCAAGTGTTACAATTCTCCCCCACTTGAGTCAGACTTTGTCCTCTAAGTCCCCTGCACTGAATAACTCCGGATAATGCTCCCTCATCTCATCCTCCGGCTCCCAAGTCCACTCCGAACCCTTGCGGTGCTGCCATTGCACCTTTACCAACTCCACGACCTTGTTCCTCAAGGTTTTCTCTTTCGATCAAGATCACCACCGGTTTCTCAATATAAATCAGGCGGTCATCCACCTGAATGTCCTCCAACGGTACCGCTGCGGAATCATCCACTAAGCACTTCCGCAGCTGAGAGACATGGAACGTGCTATGAATCTGACTGAGCTCATCTGAAAGATCCAACCGATATGCAACCCAGCCCACCCGAGCCAAAACCCTGAAAGGACCAACATACTTGGGGCCCAGCTTGCCCCTCTTCCTGAATCAGATGACACCTTTCCAAGGTGACACATTCAGGAGAACCATATCCCCCACCTGGAACTCTAAGTCTGATCGGCATCTGTAACGCCCGTGTTTCTAGGCTAGGCATTAATGTCGTTGTAATAGTCTAGGTTAACCTTTGTAACTCATTTTGAAATAATAATAATGTATTATTTGAGTATTATGTGTTTTATACTTAATTGTGTGGCTTAATTGAATTAAGAATAAAAATAAGCGTAAAAATAAAATGTTAGATAAAACCGATATTGATACATGAAGACGTAGTGATCGTGACGAGGTTTCCGAATATATAAAGAATGCTGAAATCCGAGTTATAACGAAGAAGTTATGACTTGTCGAAGTTTCGCGACAGAACCGACACGACGCTGAATGACGTAAAATATGAATTTAAGATAGAGCGATATCCAGCCTTAGTGATCTAAACGAAATTCGTAGAATACGTTAAACCTAGAGCATACATAAAAAGAACGTCTAAATATGACTTCGTATGAGGAAGTTATGATTTTTCTAAGTTTCGACTTAGCGGTATGCAGCCCAAAGTTCAAATATGAGATCGAGTGGTTTCTAGCCGAAACAATCTAAACGAGAATCGAAGATCTCGTCGATATTAGTCCAACGGTAAAAATACAAACGAAAACGGATGTCGGATGAAGAAGTTATGAATTTCTAACGGAGTTTTCCTGTCCCGGCCTACTAAAAATAATATAATAAAAATAAAGTAAAAAAAAGCCGACGGAGTCTAAACGAGAGTTGTAGAGCATAGTCTCACCTACGCATGGATATAAAGAACGTCGAAAACGGAGATCGTATGTGAAGGTTATGAATTTCTGAAGTTCGTGGCACGCATCCCAAAGAGGGAACGCCCTGCGTTCGGAAGGGGTATGCCCCGCGTTCATTGCGAGGCCTCGGATCAGCCACATCGCTGCTGACTCGGAAGTCTTATCGGATAGGACCAGAACCCGCTCCTACGCGCTGTGTTCGGAGGAACGCCCAACGTTTAGGGAACACTCTGCGTTCCTAGAGGGAACGCGCTGCGTTCGGAGGGTTAGCCTCCCCCTATAAATAGAATGCAAGGTCTCCTGGATTTGTTGCTCATTTCTTCTCTCTCACTCCATATTACCTCGTTTTACATGCAAAGTATACCCCCGAAGCCCCGGTATCATCCCGACACCTGAAGCGAGTCTCGAAGCCCCGAAGATCCCGAGAAGTAAAGTTTCCGAGCCGAAACTCTGCCCGCGAGAAGCCCGGTTTTTGTGAAGATCTCCCGGTTTCACCGAAGAAATACTACTCTTAGAGCCGTAGTGCTGCCCGATCATCTTCTGATCAAGTGAATGTATATTCGTTTTCTTCTAACACATAGATATGAAGGATTTTATATAAAATACGTGCTATGTGTTTATATATTATTTGTTTATTTGAACTAGTTGTTGAATGGATGTTTTGTTCAGGTTTTAAGCTGTATATAAATGTATACATTTTATCTACTAATATGTTGGGTAGAACATGGGTAGACAGTTGGTGTGTGATGAAATAAAATGATGAGAGGCCTCGATGTTGTTGTTGATCTAGTCATCTAGCCGAGTATGGATGACGACCACGGACTCTTTCTAGACTGTCCTGTGGAACGTTGGCAGGTTCATAACCTGTAGGTGTTGTGAACGATGTGTTCACTGGTGTACTCTATCCCCCTCATGGTTGCCTTTAGGACATCTATTGTTAAGGAAACCCCTTTGCAGTAATGTCCATCCCGATGAAAATCCTAGATTAGGTCCCTGGTAATAGATGTTGTTTTAGGGAAGTAAAGTGAGGATAACGGGAATGGGTAATCGGGTTATTGTTGGTTGGTGAAATTAAATATAATTATTTATTGTGGGTTGAAAACCCTATATGCTCACCAGGCTCCCAAGCCTAACACACTCAGTTTTATTTGCATTACAGGTAGTGGCGCGAGCGCATAAGATGGATGAATCATCAAGTTATTTTGTTTATAGGCCAGTAGTTGCATGTAACTGTTGTAAGGCTTATAATGTGTCGTTTATGCTTTTGTGTCCGTATCGGAACATGACATCCCGAGTTTTGATATATAATGAAAATACATTTCTTTAAGAAATGCTTTGATAAACCTTATTTTATCATATTGTGTTTTGGGAACAAATTTCGCAACTCTTTTAAATCAATGGATTTACTCTGAAATTATTTTAAAAGCATAAATTAAATCGGTCTTTTCTGGCAGTGATTTTGGGGATGTCACAGCATCTGTCAGCATAAATCTTCTACTGACTTTGAGCTGTCTGGAGCCTACTCCGAACCTGGTGAATCAAGTCAGTGGTCTTGAGTACCACCTCGGTACTCCCCATAACCCGTTGAATGACCTCGCCTCAATAGATCGAGGTCCTACATTTCCTCTCGTAGAGCATCTCGAAAGGAGGTCGATCAATGCTGGCGTGATAACTATTATTATACAAAAATTCCGCTAATGGAAGATACGTATCCCAACTCCCACCAAAGTCCAAAAAACACACCTGCAGCATATCCTCTAGGGTTTGAATAGTCCGCTTGCTCTTACCATCGGTCTGCGAATGGAATGTTATGCTGAAATGGAGACGAGTACCCAACTCGTCATGGAACCTCTTCCAAAACCTGGAAGTAAACCGGACATCTCTATCAGAAACCACCGAAACCGGCACCCCATAACGTGTCACAACCTCCCTTATATAAATCTCGGCCAATTTCTCCGGAGAAATACTCTCCCGAATCGAAATAAAATGTGTGCTCTTGGTCAACAGATTCGCGATGACCCAAATCGAATCCACTCCGCGCGCAGTTCGGTGTAACTTTGTGATGAAATCCATAGAAATATCCTCCCATATCCATACGGGAATTTCCAACAACTGCATCTTGTTGTGAGGTCGTTGATGCTTGACCTTGACTTTCCTGCAAGTTAAGCACCGCTCCACATACCAAGCCATATCCCGCTTCATGCAGGGCCACCAATAATTAGGACGAAGATCCCTATACATCTTCATCGCCCTGGGGTGAATGGAGAACCTAGACTTATGCGCCTCCTCCATCAGAACCTGACGCACATCGCCCTAATACGGAACCCAAACCAACCGATGCAGATTCAACAACCCACGATTATCATAATCGAAGGAAGCCACCTGACCCACAATACGCTCACTCTTCCAGTGCTCTTCCTTCATAGCCTCATCCCGAGCCTCCCGAATCCGCTCCAACAGCGGAGTAATCATGATCATACTCAAAGATATATCCCTGATCGGAGTCGCGAATGCCTAGCAGCTGAGAGTATCGACCACCACATTCGCCTTCCCCGGGTGATAAAGGATCTCACAATCATAATCCTTCACCACATCCAACCACCAGCACTGCCTCATATTCAGATTCGGATGATCCATCAGATACCCCAAACTCTTGTGATCTGTGTAAATAGTACAACGGACCCCATAGTGGTAATGCCACCAAATCTTGAGGGCAAATACCACAACCCCCAGTTCCAAGTCATGTGTCGGATAATTCGCCTCATGAGGCTTCAGCTGCCTTGAAGCGTAAGCGATCACGCGACCCCTCTGCATCAATACTGCTCCCAAACCCGTTATCGACGCATCACAGTAAACCACAAAATCCTCAACACCATCTGGCTGGGTCAAAATCAGTGCCTCGCATAACCGTTGTCTTAAGGTCTAAAAGCTATCTATTGCTCTGGCCCCCAGCGAAATATAACCGTCTTCTTTGTCAATCGAGTCAACAGAACAACTGTCACATCTCCAATTTCACGGCCAGAAAAGACCGGTTTGTTTATGCTTTATTTTAAAATCAGAGTAATCATTTAAAGAAAACTATTACGGAATTTCTTCCCAGTAAAACATGATAAATACGTTATCAAAGCATTTCCGAAGAAATGTATTTTTATTCGTTTTTAAAACATTTGGGATGTCATCGTCAATACAGAAACATAAGCATAAGCAGAACTTACATTCATTTACATTAGTGATCTACATCTCTTTTATCTCTTAGTGTAATGTGTCTTTGTATCGATACCTGTGATACAAAAATATTGAGTGGGTCAGGTTTGGAAACCTGGTGAGTACATAGGGATTTCAATCCCACAATGTTATAACATATATTTATATATATATAATTTAGAATTCACACAATATAAATTTTCTCTATATATATATAACCAACTCTTACCCCACCCCGTCAATCCTCTCAATGAGACTAAAAACACTAACCTCTCGACCTGATCCATACTCCCGGATCTAAAACTAACCTCTCGACCTGATCCATACTCCCGGATCTAAAACTAACCTCTCGACCTGATCCATACTCCCGGATCTAATAACAAATAACTATGTCATCTCCATACTCCCGGACTAAGGGCAACTAACTATGTATTAATCCATACTCCCGGATTAATGACAGATTATATGTCTTGTCCATACTCCCGGACTAAGGACAACTGACTATGTCTTAATCCATACTCCCGGATTAATGACAACTGACTAAGTCTTAATCCATACTCCCGGATTAATGACAATTAACTAAGTCCAATCCATACTCTCGGACTAGGGACGAATAACTAATTCTAATCCATGCTCCCGGGTCAATGACATATTTTAAAATTCTATTCTCCGTATATATCTCACTCGTACTCATAAAGAGATACTACCCCATAACCATTATAACCAATCTTAGGTTTACTCTTTAACCTAAGTTATCATAAACAATTAGGTATGTTCTTTAACACTTAATTCAGACATCATCAAATAACTCACACAAAACATATATTTAATCATTCAAACAATACTTGTATTAAAATCATGTTCATGAAAGGGACTATGCACTCACTTGATAAGACGATGATCGGGCAGCACTACGGCTCTTCGAGTAGAAATTCTCTGGTGAAACCGGGATGCTTTCTTGAAAACCGGGCTTCTCGCGGGTAGAGTTTTGGCTTGGAAACTTTACTTCTCGGGATCCTCGGGGCTTCGGGACTTGCTTCGGGTCTCGGGAATGATACCGGGGCTTCGGGGTATAAGTTGCACGCAAAACGAGGCAATAACAAGTGAGAGAGAAGAATTTAAGCACTAAAACTCGGCAGCCCACGACATCTATTTATAGGGGCTGATCCCTGCGATTACGTTGGGCGTAACTTCAGAGTACGCTGGGCGTACTCCCTCTACAAGCAGTACGCGGGGCGTACTCTTCGGATAAGCTTTGGTATGCGTGCCTCGGACTTCAAAAATTCATAACTTTCGCATATGAGCTCCGTTTTCGACGTTCTTTATATCCACACGTAGGTGAGACTATGCTCTATAACTTTCATTTAGACTCCGTCGGCTAATTTTGATTTTATTTTTATTATATATTTTTAGTAGGCCGGGACATGAAAACTCCGTTATAAAATCATAACTTCTTCATCCGACGTCCGTTTTCGTCTGTCTTTTTACCGTTGGACTACTGACGACGAGATATTCGATTCTCGTTTAGATTGTTTTGGCCAAATATCACTCGATCTCAATTTCGAGATTTGGGCTGTATACCGCTAAGTCGAAACTTAGAAAAATCATAACTTCCTCATACGAAGTCAGATTTAGACGTTCTTTTCATGCACGCTCTCGGTTTAACGAACTCTACGAATTTCGTTTAGACCACTAAGGCTAGATATCGCTCTATCGTAAATTCACTATTTACGCCGCGCTGTGTCGTGCCGGTTCTGTCGCGAAACTTCGACAGGTCATAACTTCTTCGTTATAACTCGGATTTCGGCGTTCTTTATATGTACGGAATCCTTGTAACATATACTACAACTTAGTTAAGATTACTCCTTCTAAATAATCTTCCATCAAAAAGTCATTTTTGATGCTTATCGTCTCTAAATTGACTAGCTCGGATCTACGGGCGTTACAACAACTATCTTGGAGAAATCCTGGATGAATCGCCGATAGTAACCCGATAGACTAAGGAAACTCCAGATCTCAGATGGAGACCTCAGAACCTCCCACTGCATCATGGCCTCGACCTTGGCCGGATCGACCAGAATACCATTCTGGTTGACAAAGTACCCCAGAAACTGCACCTCACGCAACCAGAACTCGCACTTGAAGAACTTTGCAAAAAGTCTCTCCCTCCTCAACGTCTAAAGCACTTCACTCAAGTGCTCCTCATGCTGCTCCTGGGTATTGGAATAGACCAAGATATCATCGATAAATACAATCACAGACTGATCCAGCATCGTCCTGCACATGTGGTTCATGAGATCCATGAACGCGGATGGAGTATTGGTGAGCCCAAAAGGCATCACCACGAACTCGTAATGATCATAACGTGTCTGGAAAGTTGTCTTTTGCACATCCTCCTCTTTAACCCTTATATGATAATAACCCAATCACAACTCAATCTTGGAAAACCAAGATGCACCCTGAAGCTAGTCAAAAAGATCATCAATCCTCGGGAGTGGATAATGGTTCTTCATCGTTACCTTATTCAGCCCCCGGTAGTCAATGCACATATGATGAGACCCATACTTCTGCTTCACAAACAAGATCGGTGCTCCCCAAGGAAAACTGCTCGGTGGAATGAATCCCTTGTCTAATAGCTCCTGCAGTTGTGTAGACAACTCTTGCATCTCGGGAGGAGCCAACCGATATGGTGCTTTGGCTATCGGAGCTGCACTTGGAACCAGATCAATCCTAAACTCAACCTGCCTCTCTGGAGGCGCTCCTGGCAACTCTTCTGGAAACACATCGGGATAATCCCGCATAATCGACACATCATCCATGGTTACTTTACCCTTATCCCAGGTATCCATAACATAGACGACATTTCCTGAACAACCCTGGTGGATATAGCGTCTGTTCCTTGCTGCTGAACACAACATCGGCCTACTCTGAGCTCTCTCCCCTTGAACCACTAACTCTCCCCCACTTGGGATTCGAACCCGGACCAACTACTACTCACAATCGATCACCACCCCATTAGGGCTCAGCCAATCCATACCCACAATAACCTTGTTCCCATGCAAAGTAATGGGAACTAAATCAATTGAATACTCCTCACTGAACAAATGAAGAGTACAACCCCGATGAACCCTCGCAACCCAAATACATCTATCATTTGCGATCTCGACATCTAATGGACAATCAAGCCCTCCCCCCAGAGCTCCAGCAAACCTCTTTCTAAGTGCAAGCGATATAAAGGATCAGGTAGTCCTCGAATCAAACAATACCATAGTAGAAATACCGTTCATGAGGAACGATCCTAAAATAAAATACATTAATATAAGTAGCAATTTCAATGTAAATAAAGAGATAAGGAGAATATACATACCCGTCACCACATCTGGTGTTGCGTGTGCCTCCTCGGCCGACAACTGGAAAGCCCTGCTTGTCATTGCAATAGCAACAAATGGCCTCTTTGGGGTCACTAACACCTGGAATGTATGAGTTGGGCTTCGCCTTTGGACCATTGCTTGATGACCCTACATGGGCCTTATTCTTCCAGTTAGCATTAGGAGCAGCCTTCCTTTTTTCCATTTACATTTTTTAATGGTGAGAACGGGAGCATTGGCAGGAGGGGTTGAATTCTTCCCCTTTAATCCCAACTCAACAGTCTGTAGCAAGTTGTGGAGTTAGGCCAATGTGGTTTCTGTGTTGTTCAAATGATAAGCTAATATAAACTGATCATAACAACTTAGCAAGGAGTTTAGGACCATGTTAATGGCCAACTCCTCATCAAAGTCCACATTAAGCTTAACCAGGTGCTCCTCGTATCTTTGCATTCTCTGTATGTGGTTGCAGACAAACTCTCCTTCTTTCCTTTTGCAAGCCATGAAGGACTTGGCCACTTCAAACTTATTTTGACGAGCTCTCTTGTGATACTTTTCCACAAGGTCATTGTTCATCTCAAAAGGCCAGTAGTCCTCATAGAACCTTTGCAATTCAGGAGTCATTATGGCGACCATGATGCAAACAACTTTTGTTGCATCGTCGTAGTGTTTTTTTGTAGAAGGCTAGTTGTTCAGAAGTAGCAGTAGTTTCATTGACTTCAGGGAGTTTGTCATCAAGGAAATATCATTTTCCCTCGAAGCGAAGAGCCATTATGATGTTGCGCATCCAATCATTATAGTTGGAGCCATCAAAGTCACTTTGGAGATGATGGAGAGTAGGGAGAAATCTGAGTGGTGGGTAGAAGATGATGGAGCAGAAGCATCAACAAGATTAGACATTTATAGAGAAAAAGAAGAACAATTTTAGTTAGATGACAATTATCCTAAATATTTTAACCCATAATAAATGATTAAGGCTAGGATCCAAAATAATAATTCACAACTAAGAAGAAGGATGTTGTAATCTTAGTGCAAATTTATAAAGGTAGGTAAAAGCAATTCACAAATTTCGAACTATGGAATTTCTAGATCTTTTGATATTCATTGAATCTATCAATGACATGTTTAATCTCAGATTATGCTCTTCTATTTGTGATTGGGATACCGACGATCACAAAGAAGATGTGAATAACCATACAAATTAGCTTGGCACTCTCGATGTCATTTATCATCTCATTTTAATGTGCCGGTTAACCACACACGCTCCATTAATCAACGATAATTTTTGAGATATTATTACTCTTTATAGTCAGTATTACTGTGTCGATTAACCACACACGCTCCACTAACTACTTTAAAGTACAATGCCCAATTTTATAGATTAGCATACTTTTCACATTTTCCTAAAGTAACTAAGAGTGAGATTTTATAAAAAAGTGTTACTTTTTATGTCATTATACTTATTAATAAGGCTATGTCCTATCGAATCCGTTCGGCTAACGACCCTCCACCATATAAGAGAGCGGTGCGTAAGAATGAATACCCAATGACGGTCATCTTATAGGTCGCTTCCTCAACCTTCCCTTATAGAATGGCTTCGTGTATGAGGCGTACTAGCGATTTGACTGACTTAATCTTATACATATAGTAATTAACTTTCAATATATTATACATAAGCTGTATTTTAAAACTTTTCAGCAATACAAGGTTTAAATTAAATTTTTAGAAATTAATAAATTAATTTAATTTAAAATGAACCAATTATGTTTTTGATCTTTATCTTTTAATTAATCAAACACTTAAATATAATTACAACACAAGGATGATTCACAAATTCTAGATAAGGATATCTGATTACTAAGACAAATATTTAGTTTTACACAATTAAAAACATTATCTAAGGTAATTATCCTAATCAAATTATCAATTAAGCAAAAAAATGGATTTTAGCTGATCTGATCGTCCACCATGTCGTGGCGGACAATTTTCATGTCGTGGTAAATCAGAAAAACGCGTATATGAAGATCACCACGTCGTGGTGTCGAAACAGAATGACGATTCTGTTTATCCTCCTTATTCAAGTTTAAGCAATGTACATTCAATTGTTTAACAACCATACGCTCTGATACCACTGATGGGTTTTACATGTACTAATGTGGATAAATCATGAACACTTAAGGGTACATGCAACCTAAAGATCAAAGTCATAACACTATTTATGTAACATTCTATTGAACAACAAGAACACACTAACCGTAGGTAATTTCGAAAATTATAGAAGGAACAACATACCTCTTGATTGTTGTAGTAAACAATCAAGAATCCTTTCTTCAATAACTTGGAAGTTAGCGACACAAATTTCTTGCCTCTGATGGTTCACACCCAACATTAGCAACAAGAAGATTTTGAAAGAGGAGAGGGGATGTCAAATTTTCGGCCTAGGGCTCGTGAGGATCAAGTGGCCAGAAATTTTAGCCTAAGGGATCCTTTTATAATGCAACCTGGAAACCCTAGATAACCCTAATTTGAATAAAATAATATTAATTCAAATTAATAGTTATCCAACTTCCTATTTATCTGCAAGGAATATTCCAGATGCCTTGGAATACCCTAATTTCATCCACCCCCTTCCAAGGAAGGTTCTGGACTCTTTCTTGTTCAACTTACTGAACAATTGTAATTTAACCCTTGCACTTTTAATTAATACAATTAATCCCAAAATTAATCTAATTAATTATTAATTAAATATTACTATTTCTATTTAATATATTATTTTCATAACATATTAATAAATTTGTTCATTACTATCTATTAATCATATAATAAATCAATAAATTAGTCCCTCTCTCTAAAAGTCATCCTATTCAATTACTAGGTTTGAGGGCAAGCCAAAAGGACTTTGCTAATAATTCAAGATTATACTAATTCAGTTATTGACTTAGACACCTAATCCAACAATTTCTTGGTTAGGGTTTGTGAAAACTCATCGTCTAAATCCAACCAATGATCTCTCTATTTATAAGGAAGGATATAAACCATTATAAGATAATTTCTAGTCACGTAATAATTAGCCATATACTTGGTAATTATTCGACTTCTTAATTATACTGTTTAATCATCCAGAACATTCCAATACTTCTAGATTTCATTTATTTAATTAAATACTATTAATTAATTAACAAATCTAGTCCCTATAATTTTCCCATGTCATTTATTGCTTATTTATGTCCTTGTGTGTAACCCAAAAGTACCCTATAATTAATAATAATATTATCAACTGTTGTGAATGTTGGCGCCATTTTCCAACACTCACACTTGTACAAGTCACCAACACTATATGGTCTAATAATTACTAGTAATAAGTAGAGAGTATACAGTCAAATGTACCTGCCATACTCACAACATAGAGTCATGATATAGCCCTTAGATAAGTGATCAAATATTCCTTTGTTCTTCAAGATATCTATATGAACGTGATGTAAGGATATGATGGGTTTTATATGTTACAAAAACTCTATTTTGGTACAAAAACATAAACCCTAAGTTCACATGCACTCTAAAGGATCTATGTTCTCACTATGATTTGCAAACAACTATTGAATATCAAGAACCCTAGAACTACATTGCTATTTTCAAAAATACCAAAGGGTTATTAGAAAATACATACCTTATGTTTATTGTAGAAAATAAACAATGATTCCTTCTTGATATAGCTTTAGAAAGCAAGCACCAGAAGTCTCGTGCCTCTAATGGCTCACACCCAAACCCTAGAAGTTGGAGGCTAAAGAAGAGAGACGAGAGGGAATGAGAATTTTCAGTTATTACTCTTGTAGAAGGGTTGGACGAAATTATGAACCCTTAGGATGGTTTATATAGGTAACTAAGGGAACTAGGATAAGACAGGTTTCCTTAGATAAGCCTTATCACCTTTACTTGCTCCCTAAGGAATCCTAGGCTTCCTTATTGCCCAAGAAAAACCCTAAAGATCATATAGAATTCGTTCCCCCCCCCCACCTAGGCAGGTTCTAGATTGGTCAATGTTCAACTTTTAACATTGTCACCTTTAGCCCTTCTACTTTTAATTAATCCAATTAATCCCAAAATTAATTCCAATTAATTTTTATTTAATTCTTAATCTAATAATAATATTTCTAATTAATATATTATTCTCATAATATATTAATAAATCATTTATTTTGATTTCTAATTATGTAACGCCCCGTTTCGAATCGTTTCCAATTTCGGGGTGGTGATCAAGGATTGGGTATTAGCATAGTTAAGACCATTGAAGAACCGAGATCTGGAACTCACTGGAGGTGGATGATGTAATTTGGATGATCCGGGTATTCGGTTTGTATTTTGGAGCCAAAGGGAATTTTGGTAATATGTCAGCTTGGGCTTTTATGGAAATTGGATGTTTGTTCGGGAAATTCTAAGGCATGTATGAGTTGATTTAAGCGTAGAGCTTCTTGTTACCTTTTCATGGATATAATGATCGTTGGAATCGAATTTATAACGAAGAAGTTGTAGCATTCTAAGTGATTTAGGGTTTAAGAGGAAACCCTACCTAGGGAGTACGTGGGGTGTATTGGTGTGAAGAGTAGTATGTGAGGCATAATGTGGTGTACGCTTAGCGTACTACGAAGGAAGGATCGGGAGTGTGAGGCCTCATACATTGGGCGTACGAGGAGTACGCAGGGCATATGAGGAGGAAATGAAAACCCTAATTTTGGGTGTTGTACCCTATATATGCACTTTAAGTCTGTAGGGCTGGCCTCTTTACCAGCCTCCAAGCCCTAGAAATCGTCCCTTAGCCTCCATGGTGGTGTTTTTGAGTTCATTGTGTGCATCTTGGTGTGTTTTGGTTCATATTCAAGAAGATGGAGTTTGGTGCAAGGTTATGGATCAAGGAAGAGCTTGTGGATCCTGATTCTCTACTTCATTTCCATCTTGTTTGAGGTAAAAAGCTATGACCTTTCTCATTAGAAGCTTAGATCTAGTATATTTGGGTTTTGGACCCTTTTTGGCCCTTTGAATGAGATTTAGTGGTTGGACACCACTCTAGGAGCTATGAGTTGCCACTTTTGGTGTTTCTAAGGTTCAAAGTCCATAAAGTTAGCACCTCTAAGGTTTAGAATCGCCCATGCATGAGATTGTGTCCATTTAATGAAAGTGAAGTGCTATATCTTGAGGTTGGGTCCTTTTGGGGCAAGCAAAGTCACCAAGTCTTTGACTTTATGGTTATAGATGTTTATTAAGAAGTAGATCTGTGGTTTGGACTTCTTGTCTTAAGCATTAAGTGCTTAAGGAAGGTTTTTCTTTTGGGTGAGTATGATGTGCGTACAAGTCTGTACGCACAGTGTACAAGCCATTTAAGCTGAGTACGCCCCGCGTACTCAACATTATTGGATTTTGATGTTGGGCTTCGGTTTGGGCCATCTTTTGGGCTTAGTTGTCCTAGTCCCTGTTGGGCCATCAGATTTTGGACTGATAATTATTTGTGAAGGCCTACAATGGGATTTGGACCCAATTTGGAAAATCAGGCCATGAATTGGGCCTTGGACGACTAATTTGGTATTTGGGCCTTTTGGATTATTAGGTTTGGGCTTAAGTCTTGGTCCAAACTAGGTAAGGGGTCAATTGGTCATTTACCCTAGTAACGGTTTGATGGTTTGGATGGGAATCGAATTATTAATTGAATTTTATTTGATATTGTTAGTTCGGGGATCTGTCAGCCAGTATCCAGGGATTATATGTGTGATTCGGCAGTGCGAGGTGATTTTCCTCACTAGGTTTAGCGGGTTGAAGGCACCATTACCGGCTCATGGTTTATATGTTAGGGTGCTAGATGTCTGCGTAATCATTGCATGTGTTGTGTAATGGTATGCTTACCGGGCAAGGCCCGAAGCCAGGCGGGGCCTGATGAGTAGATTGTATGCTAGTTATTAGTATCTGTTTTTATGCTTACCGGGCGACGCCCGATACCGGACGGGGCTCGATGACTGTATGGTATGCTATAGTCTTTGTGATTATTTCATGTGCTAGTAAGGTTATATGTTTATATGATGATATTGTTATACGATTATGTATGTATCGGGCGGGGGCCAATGTCAGGCGGGGCCTGGTGATTGACAGATCTGTAATCTGAGGGGGGCTCGATGTCGGGTGGAGCCCGAGGCCGAGTGGGACTCGAGACCGTGCAAGGCCCAATGGAGGGTGGGGGCCCAATATGTGATTTATGTATGTGTGGTATGTGGTATCTTAGGAAACTCACTAAGCATTGTGCTTATGGTTTTCAGTTTATGTTTCAGGTACATCGGTTTTCAAATGGAAGAGCTCGGGATGATTGCAAAGCACACACCACATGTTTCCACATTCTATGATTTACTCTGATTTGATGATGTTTTGATAAATCTTGATGACCTTGTTTTTATGGAAATGATATGTATTATCGATTTATTAATCTAATAACGAAAATTTTGTGTCATTATTTTTGGGACGTTACAAGTTGGTATCAGAGCCTTGATTTGAGGGATTCAGACATACTCTCGGGTGTGTCTGAAATCAAAATGAGGATTTTATAAAGTTTTTCAAAAATGAAAGAAAAATGATTTAAAAAAAGGAAAAACAAGTTTTCTAATACAAGAAAGGGTGTGGTGCATGCAATCGACCGAGCTCAAGTATGTTTCTCCCAAAATACCCATACATGTTATCTGGTATGATTTGATTTATGAATCTGTGAATCACATGCTAGTTAGGGCTAAGGATCTGCTTAGTTTTTTCATGATATAATGCTAGGATAAATGACTTGTATGTCTATTGTATGAGCTTGTAGACTTGCATGCTAGTTCTGATTAGCTAGTGATAGGGTTAGCCTAATATGTGATGCCTTGTAGCCTAGGAAGCATGGGATGATAGACTGGGTATAATTTGTATGCATAAGGCAATCAGTAGCGGGAGTGGGAGCTCCTAGTATGAGTTGAAGTATGTGGAATTGGATGCTCGTGGTTATTCTATGAATTGGAGTGCTACTGAATAAATGCTGCTTGCTCTGTGCTTTGTGTGGCTCTTAGGTGATGGGAGTTAGCTACTAAGTGAATATGTCAAGTCACATGTGACAAAGGTTGAATAATCTCAGAGTGATGGATTTGACCCTATTGCGCAACTCTTGTCCGAGTCTAACCGTTGAAGGGATGATTCTGTTACTCGAAGGATTATCTAAGCTTCGTTGTATGTGATTGTATTCATGAGGTGGGTGATCGGAATTATAGGGAGTTCTTTAGTAACTGATGGCAGGGTCAGGTCGAAAACCTAGGAAAGCCTAGGGATTGCTTCAGTGGGTTTTGTTGTGCTAGTCAACGAGTGTTTGGTGCATCGATTGACAAGGTGGCTTAGAGGATCCGGGAGAATTCTTGAGGAAAGTATGGATATGTGTGGAAGGTAATATTGGGCCCGTACTGCTGAAAACACAGGATCAATACTCGAAGCGGGGAGATTCTTGGATAATCTAGGAAGCCTGTGGGATGAGGATTCTTGGGTACATTCGGATCTTTTGCATGTTGTTTTCAGTATGGTGTTGAGCACTTAGGAATGGGGTTCAGGTTCTGGTTTCGGCTCAGGTGTAGGTACTGAGCCGATCGATGCGCGAATGCGAGAGTTCTTCTCATCAGAGATTACTCGTGATATTTTGGAATGGACCTCGATGATCTTTGGCTCAGTCAAGGAAGGGATTTTGGAGCTCTTAGATGGTCGTCTTGGGGACTTTCGGTTCGAGATTGTAGCACGTCAGTTTGGGACTCATCTGGAGCCCAAAGCTTGTGGATCCCTAGAATCCTCCGGAAAGGAGGATCCTATTGTTAGTTATTGTCATTTGGTATCGGAGGTGAGTTTTGCACCCTGTCCTCAGGATGATCGGGGTAACTCAGGATGAGGAGGCCAGGGTTCCTTTAGATGCTTTTGAAGGTATGTTATCTTATGTTTTCTTCTGGGTTGTTATCGGGAATTTGTATTTGCGTTGGAATTTTGATTAGGTTTGGGTAAGCAATATCTTGGGTTGGTTCCCTGCTATTGTCTGGGTTGTCAAAGATTGTTGTATGTTATGCTGCATGCTGATTGCTGAGAGTCTTTAATGAATCGTTAGTGGGTCATATCTTGTTGAACGGGTTTCAGCGTGTTCAGTTGTTGATCCGGGTCTTTGTCGGGATCAATTCATGGGTATTGTTTGGGGAATCCTTGGTCAGGGTTAGCGGGGCCTAGTGACTGACAGGTCTGTAATCCAAGGGGGGCTCGATGTCGGGCGAGGCCCGAGCCCGAGCGAGACTCGAGACCAGGCGAGGCCCGATGGAGGGCGGGGACCAGTATGTGATTTGTGTATGTGTGGTATGTGGTATCTTTTGGAACTCACTAATCTTTGTGCTTACGGTTTTTAATCTGTGTTTTAGGTACTTCGATTTTCAAATGGAAGAGCTCGGGATGATTGCAGAGCACACACCACATGTTTCCACATTCTGTGATTTACTCACAATTGATGATGTTTTGATAAATCTTGATTAACTTGGTTTTATGGAAATGATATGTATTAACGATTTATTAATCTAAAAACAAAAATTTTGTGTCATTATTTTTGGGATGTTACAAATTAATTTATTAACTATATAATAAACTAATAAACCAGTCTCTGTCTCCAAAAACCATTCCAGTCAATTACCATGTTTGAGGGCAACCAAAAGGAATTTTCTAATAATTCAAGATTATACTAATTTAGTTATTGGCTTAAACACCTAATCCAATAGTCTCTAACTTGGATAAGTCTAAAACTAAATGATAAGTATAACTTCTAATTTAAACAGCAAAGAATGCTTTCCAAAGGAACTGCCAAACTTTGATCCGATCAGATATTTGTCCTTTATATAAGTGATAAAATATTCGACTGTTCTTCTAGATACCATGTGGATATGAGACATGGATTGAAATTGATCTCATTTTCCAAAATTATGTTTCTCGATTTCCCAATTTATGACGACTGGATTCAGACTACTTATTAAACAAATCAATTCAGTTCGGGGTCGACCAAGCACTTAAGATGTTGACATCAAATCATCGAGGGCCCCAAAGATATTGCTTTTTCCTGTTAGGGAAAAGGGAACGAATAAATTTCGAGTCATATGCTTGTATCTTTTACTCGCCAAATCATACATGAAACTATGTTTTATGACATCGCGTTACTGATGTGTTTTCGCAATACAAATGCACAACCGATTTGTAAATTACAACTCATATATCTCCATTTCAAGAATATAAGATATTATCGTCTCATTATTACTCGTGATAAAATTCACGAAGTAATTCTCTAAGCATGGGTTTATTCAATATGCAAAATCTCCATTACTAGTGCCCTCTCCCTTAAGTCTACTATAGCGAAACAATTACCGAACGTTGCAATTTGCAAATTGAAAACTTTGTTCCCTACGAATATTATTGTCAATATGTAATACTAGCATAACAGTTATGCTCCCACAAGATTTGACATGTACCCAGACATCAACTTGACTTCTAGAAATCATTACTCTTCACTTTCTTACTGAAGTACATATTTCTGTTACGCGATGCTTTGATAAGTCTCCAACTAGACTTCTTAAGCATATACACCTTCATTGGATAGCATATGTGTGTGTTCAAACCCTTTCATAACTTATAACTATAAGTCTTGAAAGTTCAAACAATTCCTTCCCATTTTTGACAGTTCGAAATATGAAGAGGGTGTCGTACTCATATTATGAATTTGAGAATGCAATTAGTACAAGCAATATCCATACTGATCTTTATCAGGCCCTTTAAAATATACTAGCAAAAGCGTTTCCTCATAACCATTCTCATGAATTAGAGCAAAAACTTTGCCCCCTAGATTTTATGGTGCATACGTTCCCATCCATGTGAATCTATCATTTCCAACCTACAATCATAATACAAGGTTTTGGACAAAACCAAATTCATATTTCGCTTTCCTTCATGGACTGAACTTCGTTATTCTAAATTTCTTTCCCTCTGGTAGCACAAGGGCCTACCAGTGCTTCCGTGTTGTTAGCAGCTCACCCATATTAATCAATGTACTTTCACCGACCAACGTGCTTTGCTTTTGCAGTTAAATGAAAAACATAAAACTCATAAGCATTTCTAACTCAATTGGAATGTGAAAAAAATAAGAATGTGTCAATCAAACACGATTGGTCATTAACCTTAGGTCCTGTGCTAGTGATAACTAAAAGGTTTATTGTTGACTGACTCCTAAAACTCTCAAAATCAATAAGACTCCTACTGACTTCTTTATATATGAGTTTTCTTTCAAGGAACATTCTTTGAAGAGCTAAAACATATATTCAAAAGTCTGTGCGGATTCCCGACAGGAAAACACTTCATAGAATTGGTCTCAGTTTATCTTTTCTTTTGATGAAAACATCATACTTCTAATTCTAAATGTGCTAAAGTATGAAAACATTACTACTCCACATTTCATGAGGTGTTATAAACCTTCTTAGTTTGAAATGAGTTTCTAGATACAATTTGTTGTAAGTAGAGCACGACTCTAAAACTTGATTGGAAACAAAGTATGTCTCATCTCTTGATTGAACTATTTCCAACAATATCTGATTCCTCATCTCAGTCATACAATTGCACTAAGATATTTTTCGATGATCAATTGTGATATAAATCCACAATGACTAAGATGATCATAAAACATGATACTAAAGTATTCTCTTTTCTTATCAGATTAGAGAATCTTTTATCTTTCTACCTAATAGATTCTTGTTATTCGTTCTGCTACTCCTTGAATCTTTTCAAAGTATCAGAATTATGTTTAATCTTATAAACATAACCATATTTAATAAAACATAAGTAAATCATCATAAATAGAGTTATCTTCCTTTTTGGTGGATTTGAATAGTCCATATCAACATGTACTAGATCCATTAGTTCTTCACTTGCCTCACATAAACATGTGATCAATAAATTAGTCATAATTTTCCTATGAACAAGATTCTCATATACTATACAATACGACTTATAAAACACCAGGTATTTGTCCAGTTGGTGATGAGATTTCTTTTCACTTGGTCAATTATGACAATATCACAAGCGATATTATAAGAATCAAATCTACAATTAATATTGCTAATATTAGAAATGTAACCAACACTTTCATAAATGCCATTGCATGGAAATATATAAAATGAGGCAACCAGATAAACCAAAATTTCACTTGGTCAATTATGACAATGTCACATGAGGGGGAGGTGGAAGAAAGATGATGTCTAGTTCCATCATTTCCTAAGGAAGGGAAAACAATTTCACCTTGACTTGAAATTAGAAGACCGTCTCTAGATTCATAAGATATTTAAAAATAGGAGAGCAGGAGAATTCAAGTTAGTTGATTTTAATACTAAATTATTAACTCATAAATTTAAATTAAGGCTAGGATCCATATTTTCGATTCAAACTTTGAAGAGGGATGCCATAATCAAATTCGAATCTATTTTAGGTAGGTAAGGCTTTTGCCAATTCCAATGTTATGAAATTCCTAGATCTTTTGAGATTCATTGATTCTTATCAATGGCATTTTTAATCTCGGATTATGCTCTCATTTTTGTGATTGGGATGTCGAGGATTACAAACAAGATGTGAATAACCATGCAAACCTGCTTGGCAACCTTGATGTCATTTATCATCTCACATTAATGCTCCGGTAAAACATACATGCTCCATCAACAAGGATAATTTTCAAGATGTCCATCATATATCTGTATAGTCCCAATTACTATGGCGGTTAACCATACACGCTCCACTAACGACATATAAAGTAGGATGTGCGTTTTCATAGATTAGCATACTTTTCACATTTTCCTAAAGTAACTAGAGTGGGATTTTATAAAAGAGTTCTAGTACTTTAATAGCATTATACTTTTAACGAAGTTAATGTCCTATCAGATCCGTTCTGCTAACGACCCTCCACCAAACAAGGAAGCGGTGGGTGAGAGTGGACACTCATTCAACTACCATTTTATATGCAGTTTCCTTATACCCCCTTAGAGTTTGGCTTCGTGAATGAGGCATACTAGCGATCTGACTTACTTGACTTATACATATATTACATTAATCTTTTAGTTATATATAGTATAAGGTGTATTTTAAAATTTTTCTAAAATACTAGATTTAAGTTTAAAATTTTGAAATTAATTTAATATAAAAAACAATTTTGATTTAAGGTTTATCTTTTAATTAAACAATTAATTAATTTAATTAAATCAATATGGATCAAATAATTATTTACAATTAAAAGATTAATAATTGAAATTTAATCTAATCCAAAACCCCCTAATTTTTGAAAATAGGGCTTGGGTTTATCAGGTTTTCATTATTCTATTTTAAGGCTTTTAAAACAACAATTAAGGAAACTAGATAAACCCTAAAAGGGTTCCTTAATTTTCGAAAATGGGCTAAGGATGCTAGGGTTTCTAAAACCCTAGAAAATTTCAAAATTTATAAGGGTGGAGGATAGGGTTTCAAGAACCCTAGCAATTTTTAAAAAATACCTCCATTTGGGTTTAGTTTCTATAAACCCTAATTTTGATCTTATTCAACTTAGTGCAAGATCAATGAGAACAATGGCTTTGATACCACTGGTGAGTTTTATATGTTAGAAAAAACTATTTTTTAGCGGAAAAATATAAACCCTAAGTTCACATGCACCCTAAAGGATCTTTGTTCTCACTTTAATTTGCAAACAACTATTAAATATCAAGAACCCTAGAACTACATTGCTATTTTCGAAAATACCAAAGGGTTATTAGAAAATACATACCTTATGTTTATTGTAGTAAATAAACAATGATTCCTTATTGATCTAGCTTTGGAAAGCAAGCATCAGGAGTCTCGTGACTCTAATGTATCACACCGAAACCCTAGAAGTTGGAGGCTAAAGAAGAGAGAGGAGAGGGAATGAGAATTTTCGATTCTCACTCTTGTAGAAGGGTTGGACAAAATCATGAACTCTTAGGAGGGTTTATATATGTGACTATGGGAACTAGGATAAGACAGATTTCCTTTGATAAGCCTTATCTCCTTTACTTGATCCCTAAGGAATCCTAGGCTTCTTTATTGCCCAAGAAAACACCTAAAGATCATCTAGAATTCATCCCCCACCTAGGGAGTTTTAGAATTGATCAATGTGCAACTTTTGAATATAGTCACCTTTAGTCTTTCTACTTTTAATTATTCCAATTAATTTCTAATTAATTCTTAATTAAATAATACTATTTCTAATCAATATATTATTCTCATACTATATTAATAAATCATTTATTTTCTTTTCTAATTAATTTACTAACTATATAATAAATTAATAAACCACTCTCCCTCTCCAAAAATCATTCCAGTCAATTACTAGGTTTGATGGCAACCCAAAAGGAAATTGCTAATAATTCAAGATTTTACTAATTTAGTTATTGGCTTCGACACCTAATCCAACAGGATATAGTCAAATCTTAAATGCTCAAGATTCTGTTTCCCGATACCGACTTGTGTCAATCAAAAGCAAACTTCATAATTGATCTACCAATTCAGTTTGAGCACAACTTACTTCCTCGAGTAGGACCGATTGTGGAAGTTTGAATAAATTACTATTTTGGAAGTGGTTCTAATCAGTCAAAACTGGAACACGGTAATAACCTAAATGAAATAATCGATCCACGTCACAATTAAGTTCTCCACTTAATAATAACCAAATCAAATAGAGATCTATACAACATTAGTTCCTAAGATAAAACGAACTAAATTAGATGCACTCAAGTTAATACACATGTAAATCTAATGACATTAGATCTTTATGTGAATATTAAACTTCGTCGGTGACTTTAGTTTAGAGGAATGGATTGGCAAGATTCCCTTCCGATATGATTCAATCGACTATGATGTCCTCACATTTGTGAAAGTACTTATTGAATATTTACCATATGATCTTATGTGAATTGGGATCTTTACTAGAGGTAAAATCACCTTATAGTCACAAGAAACTTCAAAAGAACCATCAATGATTGAATACAACACTAAGATCACTGATGAATTTCTTTTAGTCACATAATTTATCTTTGCGATCTAACTAACTGCAAGATACTTCTTAACTTATTATCAAATCCACTAAGGTGTATTACTTGGTACTATTCCATGTAAACACTTTATTTATTAAGAGCACGAACTCTGACTGCTAAACGGAAACGTGTCTATTAATAAGGAACTCACCATTAATGTATCTCTTTCATTTCTTTCTTCTATACTAACAAGATTATCTCTTTCATCCATTTAGGACTCCAAAGAATATTCTTGATTCTTAATTTGTTGATTTCTAAATCATGTTATGACTTTTACTAGCACGACTCTTTAAGCCTTCTGCATCTCGAGTTTTCTTGAGATTCCAAGTACTTTGGCTTAAATCAATAATTCACTTAGATCTATCTCCATAGAATCTAAGTATCCTTTCTTGTTCCTATTATGTGTTCCATAGTGAAATAACTCCTAAACCAAGTAAAATTTTACACTTAGCAAAGTTAGCACATTGTTTCCTATTTCAACACAAGGGATAACATCGCTCTCACTAGATATATAATTGATATGGACTATCTTTTGTTTCTCGTAATTCAACATTTTGAATTTCTCATCAAAGAAAATGATCTAAGCATGAGATGCTTGTTATAGTCCATCAATGGGCTTCTCAAGTCTGCATATTTTTCACAACCCATATTGGTTTGAATAATTTTGTGTTCCTATCCATGATTTTCATGTTTTGAAGATCTATAAACACTACATGGTTTTAATGCCAAGTGTTTGATTAATCTAAATTTTAAACATACATGGACTGAATCGTATTCCTCATAGCATCTTCAATTGTAGTTTATAGGGACTTCTACAGCTTCTCATAGCTGATAGAATCTAATCATAATCAATCAGTGACTCACTTCCCATGTGACAATAAGTCAACAAGGTCCATGATGTCTTCTATGAGATCTATATGAAAGAGGTAGAGGGATTCCATTTTTCTTAATAGGTTTTAACCTCGAATTAAGTGCTTGTGTTTTTCTTTAGGCTCTTCGGTAGTTGAATATGGAGTCTTATCATGATCGATATGGCTCCTACTAGCTCTTTTGGATATCATCTCTCTCTTTCGAAAGACTTCCCTTCGAGCAACAAATACTTTGTTCTCAGAGGGTTTCCAAAAACATAGTTGGGGTGTCCAACGAAATAACTCATCTCATAGAGCGTTTGATAAACTTTCTTAGTTTGTACAAGACCAAGGACTTTTGTAACACTTATTGATGGTACGATCCATGAACTATTTTTAAGCACAGTACGACTCATCAATTACAAATCAAACAATGATTTGTTTCTCTATCCAACTATATTGCTTATGCCAGTACTCTGGTTTGAGACAATATGTGAACTGTTTCACAATTCCATTAAATTATATTTAACCTTTTAATCAAGATTTTCACTATCCTATTGGATATGAGTTTCTTATATTTTTGCTCAGATGACTCTGAACTTAATTTTGTGACCAATTTTGTGATAAATAGAGTGCCACGAAGTGACAACAACTGTAGCCCAAGCCCATAAATTTTTACTATTTCTTCCATATTTAAAGCCATTAACTCATAACCTAGGGTATCCTTCTTAGCCTCTAACCTATCTTAATGAAACCCTAGCCTCATTTCTTGTTTGTGAGCTTGATTGATTGAATAGAGGCCTTGTTCTTGGATTTTGTTGAATCTTGAACAAGAAGGAAGTTCATTGAGGTGTAAGGAAGCAAAGAGCTAACATGGATCCCTCATCCCCTTTAGATTTTGGAGTATTTGGAGGTATAAAGATCACATCTTGATCCTTGATGTTTTTGTTTCAAGTTTTGGCTCATTTAGATGTTTGGTTCCTTCCATGAATGCTCTTGGAGTTTGAGGAACTTCAGAACTTGTTGTGACTCTCAAATGATCCTTAGGTTTATGAAAATGAGAAAAGAGTCACGACTGGAGCTATTTTGGGCCCATGATCAAAGTAGAGTCATATAAAGGACTTAATGGATGTAGGGTTTTAGATCTAGCTTTGGGATGGAGTCCTAATGGATAAAGTTGGAAACTTTTTCCATTAAGTCAGTGAAAGGAACAAGATATGAAGTTATGGGCCTTAGTCTAAAGTAATTAAGCACTTAATGAGCATTTTGGCTATCTGTCAGAAGTCATGACGTGAGAATGGGTTTATCACGATGTAACGGTGCTCAAAATCACGATTGTTTTATCCTCGCTCTGTCACGACGTGACACATGGGCTGTCACAACGTGACGTTGACTTCGGGTAAGTTGTCCATTGACTTTGTGGACCTTTTACCGTTGACTTTTAACCCGTTTGACTTGGGGTCAAACTTGGAGGATTTTGGTTGTTGCCTAGGGGTTCATCTCTTTTGGTGATTAGCAGTTCATGGGTTTGAGCTGTGAAAGGAGTTAGATCACGACTGTGTTTCTTCGGGTGTGCTGTTCAAGTGAGTTTCTCACCATGCCACGTATCCCAGTATATATCCTTTGCATGTTAGGATAGAGTTGTTGTTAGAGCACAAGTATATTAGTGGCTAAGGTAACTCATTTGTATGTGTGTGTGTGTGTATATATATATATATATATATATATATATATATATATGTGTGTGTGTGTGTGTGTGTGTGCAGTATAGGACACTTAGTGTCATTGTATGCTAGAGTGGAAGGGTCTTGCGTGTTGAGTGTATGGTACTGTTAGTGGTTACGTTTGGTTAGGTTAGCTGGGGTAGACCAGACTGACCAACGAAGGACTTATTGAGAAGTAGTCAATGGTAGGAAACTAGGGAAGGATAGTTGATAAAGGTATGGGCATGTTGGTATATTGTTATGTTTTTATGTTACATGATTAGGTCATTAATGTATTTTTTTTGCACAACAGGTCATTAAACTTACAAGTTACATGTCAAATAAGTCACTTCCGTTAATTTTTAATGGTTCCCCGGTTACCGAATCTACGTGGCTGGTTGACTTGTACTACTATGGCCACACCATATTTTTTACTTTGTTAAAATTTAACAAAAGTGACTTAATTGACAAGTAACTTGTAAGTTTAATAACCTATTGTGCAAAAAATAGTTTAGTGACGAAATCGGGTAAATAACAATAGTTGATTGTGCTACACTGACATTTTCCCAAAGTAAAAAAATATGACGTGGCCACAAAAGTACAAGTCAGCCAGCCACATTGGCTCGGTAACTGGGGAACCGTTAAAATTTAGCAGAAGTGACTTATTTGACATGTAACTTGTAAGTTTAATGACTTATTGTGCAAAAAAAATACATTAGTGACCAAATAAGGTAAATGACAATAGTTGATTGTGCTACACTGACATTTAGTTTATTTGGGTTCTATGTAGTTTAAGTTGGATAGCCTGATAACTCTTGAGCTAATACCTGATTATGATGTTCTTGTCTGATTGTTTGCTCTTGGGTGGGTCATTTGTTCGATTGTCTAGCTGATCCCCGACTACATGTGACTTTATGAATTATATGGAAAGACTGTGGTTGGATATACTTTTTAAGCACTAATACAAGAATGTCAAAAATGATATAATTTTTCTGTTTCATTGTTGAATACTTCTCAAAACTTCTTTAGAGGCATGTCCTAGTATTCTATGCCAAATAACTTGTTTACTGAAAACCTCCATGATTATGTTGTTTTTGTTTAGCGGCTCCAAGTAATATAACTCATCACATTCCTTACCCGTCCTAATTAGGTTCTTTGAATGCAAGCCATATATAAAATAAGAGTCTGGAAGGAATGTCAGTGAACATTCCAAGTCACGAGAAAGTCGACTAACAGATAATGAATTGCAATTGAAGTTTGGGACGTTAAGGATGTGTTTTAATTCAAAAACTTGCGAAAGTTGAATGTTACCAGTCCCAGTGATGGGAACTGTTTCACCATTTGAGGATGGTGATTGTGGTGCCATCTTTGTTTTCTTTAATGAATTTAAACCAATTCTTATGAGAGGTAATATGTTCGCTAGATCCATAGTCAATAATCCATGAGTTTTTAGGGCTATTTGTATTAATCATTTTTGCTTGAGGAGTATATGGGATCTTACCTGCCATGTTTGCCTTAGGAGAGTGTTCTTGTAGTTTCATTGCTTGAATCATTTGGACAAGTTTGTTGTATTCTTCTTTGGTTATGTTCGGAGTGCTTTGTTCATTGATAACAACGACATTGACCGTCTTTGACTGAGATTTCTTTGTTGGTTGGCTTTTAGAATTAGTGGATTTTATATTCCACCATTCTGGATAACCGACTAACTCGAAGCAACAATCGATAATATGCCCTGCCTTTTGACAGTTTTTGCACCACCTATCATCATTCTTCTTTCCCTGATCATCTCTCCTTTGTTTGTGTGATTATTGGTTCTTGGTGGTTATAGATTAAAACTCCTTCCATTCGCTTGAAAAATTGTCGCTTCACCTGTGGTGTGTCGAGTGGATCCAACAATACGTTGTTGTTCATCTTGACTAACGAGATGATAAGCGATTCCAAGTGTAGGTAGTGGATCAGAACTTAGGATTTGAGTATTGATCATATTGTATTCTTTATTAAGTCCCACTAGGAAATCATAAATTCCCACCTTGTCAAGCAATCTTGTGATTTCTTTGGACATGTCGCACCTACATCCTTAACATTTGCTTGTTGGCAATTGAGTTATTTATTGGATTTCATCTCAAACACTTCTTTGTGTGGTATAATACGTGGAAACAGTCATTCCTACTTGGTTTATTGTGATGATCGTGTGTCTGAGCTCATAGGCCGTTGGCACGTTTTCTTTGCCGAATCTTTCTTCAAGATCAACCCATATGTCGTGGGCAATGATCGCATATTTGAAACTGCTTTTGATCTCTTGTCCATGGAACTAACGAGTCATCCCCGTACCATGACATTGCATCGTTTCCAGTTCATCAAATATGTGGAGTCGTTGGCAGGCATTGGCATCGACCCATCAACGAATCTTATATTGTTTTTCTACATATAAGGCATTAGTCATCTCACTTTTTCAATCACTATAATTCTCATCGTGAAGTAGATTTTCACCTACAAAGTTCAGACCTGGGTGAACTACGGAAGTAAGAAAGAATGGAGACGAGATGTATATGGTTTGTGTCTCCTTGCCGTTGGAATTATCGCCAGAGCCGCTGCCCGTAATTTTTCAAGAGGCAAAACTAGGTTTTATTCTCCAGGTTTTGCTTTGATACCATAAAAATTTTAGAAGAGAAGATCCATTATTTTCTTATTATTGAACGAATTACAACGCCCTCATATTTATAGGGTAACAAATGACTTGTAATGTAAATGTAAAACCTAAATAAGGAATTATCAAAAGAAATATAGGGTAAAACAAAAGAATTATAATGTTAATATAAAACCTAAATAAGGAATTATCAAAAGCTAAGTAAAACAAGGAAAGTGAATAAGGAAACAAAAAGAAACAGCCTATATCTGATATGTATCTCAACAATTTTGCAATATTTTAAATATTTTTATCTAACAAGTAGAGATACTTGATGAAGTTGTATCTCTAATTTTTCCGTTTTTGAAAGCATTTCAAGTAAGACATTGATAAGTTTGTTTAAATATGTTGGCTTCCATTCCCCAATAAAAAGATACAATGTTATATAGTTATTAAATTATGAGTGGGTATACCAAATAATCTCAAATAAAATATGAAGCAGATAAATTATTTAGTATGTATAATTTGAAAAACTCTGATATAGGTATTTGTAGTTTTGAATCCATTTAAGACATTATGTATTTCACTTGTTAACAGATCCATTTTACTAAATAATTTAGGATAAACAATAATATGAAAATTTTATATGCCACATGTGACATGCTTGTAAAAAAGAGAAAGGCAATTGCGGACGGAAACATATCTTCGGGTTCTGATATTCCCAACCACTTCTTGTGATTGCCAGCTAAATATTTGTTACATCATCCTTACAACTGTGCAAGCCTAATTTTCTAATTTAATTAATTACATTTTCATATTTAGAACTATAAAGATTCCACGTTTTAGAGAAATTTCTCCATATTTGAAGCGTAGTACATATTTAAGGATAAAAATGTTAACGTAGACAAGATATAATATCGAACAATTTGTGATTTTAAATAGTTATATACACAAAATAGTAAAAGAAATAGTCTTTTGCTTAATTTTTGTTATTAAGGCCAGTAGGTGTACAAACCAATCAATGTTCGTTGGTCGATGGACCTCCTCACGACATCCATTTTCCCGCAACTTCTTCCTAACTTTTTTTTTTTTTTTTTTTCCTTTTTTCATTTTAAAGTTATCACTATAAATTCTACATTTATTACTCCTTATTTCACACAACTTTATATCATTTTTTTTTGTTGTTGTAACCTCCATAACTCCATTTACCAAAATGAATACAAAAATCCCCCTAACAATCTCAACCTCAACCTGTGATCTGGTCCAAACAAATCGCATGGAAATGGTTCAACAACACGGTTTCGAAATGTTTTCGCTTTCGATCCATCACTTTACTGGCCACAACTTGATTACCCTATTTTTTCACCCCCACACCAACCACAACCACAACAATTTCACTATCAACATATACCACAATATTACTATATGCCACCCTAGCTAGATCAACATTATTTCTCAAATTTTCTCCTATCCCGAAATACATTCTGGGAAGTCAACCCCCGACCGAGTTGAAAATCGAGTTTGTTTGGGAAACACAACCACAACCGCAACCCAAACCTGAATCCTTTCTGATACCACCCAAACCCAATGGAATAGGAAAGGGAAAAGCTCCGATAAAAAAAAGAAAAGAGACCACCTCAACAATGGACACCAGATGAAAAGAAAGTACTAGCGGAATCACGGGTCGACATTTACGAGGTTCCCGTGAACGGAAATACTCAACCAAACAATCATTTTTGTGACACATTATCAATCTCAACGAAATTAGACGTGGCGAGTACGGTACAAAGAACCAATATACGACCTAGTTTTGTGAAATGAATAAGATGGTTACAAAGTTCAAGTGGATGTATAACAACTTGATGAGTCCATGAAAAAATGGGAAAAGCTATATAAACATTTTTGAGATACGCTTGACATATTTAAAATTAACAATAAAAGGAGGTCATTCAAATTTGTCGAAATCTGAAAGTTTTTATCCGGTTCCCAAAAATGGAAAAACGTTTACGAAAAGAAGAAGGTAACTCAAAAAGACTCAGAAACGAGTTACACAATTTCATCGAATGCTCATTTTGGGTTTGATTTGAACCAAGATGATGAGCTTAGCTCGAGATAGTCCACCCAATTAGTAGAGATAAAACAAAGAAAAATACAACTTTCATCTAATGCATGGGGTTTTGCGATAGAAATTTCATATTGTGAATTATTTATTTTTTGTTCTAGCGCTTCTTTTTTTTTCTCACACTTTTTTTTTCTCTCTCTCAATTTGCTTTATCAAAATGCAAACATGTTTTGAAATTCAAATTATATATTTCGAAACTATTTGTTTCTTGCATGTGTCATCAAGTTTGTATTTTTCTTATATTGTTTTTTATTAACTTTTTTTTTACTATATAATGGTTTTTATTATTAAGTTAATAAAATATTATTCTTTTATTATTTTAAATATTTAGAAATTTATAAAATTATAATTCAATATATTTAATTAAAAAATAAAAACAAAAGTAAGATAAGATGTGACCATTGTATATCAGCAAGGATAATAAAGTAAGGATAGTAAGGGGAGGTGATGGAAAATGGTGATGATAAGAGAGTGAAAATGTGAGAGATGATGAGAGATCCACCTGCCAAAATAATTTTTTATAGTTTGTTGAACGTGAACTATTTTACTAAAATAGTTGAATAACACAAATAAAGTTAAATTATGAATCTTTTTAAATCATAGAACCAACAAACTAATCTTATTTATATAATTCTAATATTTATAGTGGACGATGCATGTTCACAAATTAAAAAAAAAAAAAAAACTCATTTTCTTTATTTGTTTTTAAATTTTTATGATTAATATTTTATTAAAGAAACTAAATATATCAAAATTCATAAAAAAACATTTTCTACAATAGACATCCATATTAATATATATAAAAGTAAAAAAAAAAATTAATTTTACAGCTTGTTCAGATGCACAGTGTGAATCTCGAATTTGTATGTACTTCAGATTTACAATATGAATCTGAAAACTGAATTACATATAGTTTAAATTCACATTGTGAATGCTAAAAACTAAATTATATACAATTCAGATTCACAATGTAAATCTGACGAGATCAAGCTGTAAAAAATATAACACCTTGTTTTGAGTCGTTTCTAAATTCAGGGACGTGACCCAAAGATCAGTTATTATAAGGCTTCGGGTTTTAGGGAAAGAGAGGTTTAGACCCATTTGGATGTGGATAATATGGATTTTGTGCTCCAAGAGTTCGGTTTGTGCTTTGGAGCACAAGGGTATATTGGTAAAGTAATGGGTGGGTTAGGTTGTCTAACCAGTACGTCGGGCGTACTCCTGAGTACGTTGTGCGTACTGGGCCCGCACCCCGATTCTGGATCAGCCACGTACACTGGGAATATGAGCCAGGTACGCCGTGTGTACGTTCGTCTGTGGGCTATTGGAGTTTTTGGGCTCGAGTTTAGTTGGGCTTTTGCTTTTTTGGGTTTGGGCCTTAGACCTTTTTATGATATTGGATCATTTATGGGCTTTAGGCCATCTTGGATCTCTTAGGCCTATGTTTGGCCTAAGGGTCCTTTAGTTTGGGCTTGGGCCATTAGTGGGCTTAGTTTAGGCGTAGGCCATTGTTGGGCCTTATGATTATGAGCTTAACCTTAGATAGTAACTAAGGTTGGTATTGATTATGTTCAATGTGAGGAACCTTTGTGCGGCAGACTTAGGCTTGGAATTTGCTATCTTTTAGATTAGGAGGTGAGTTTCCTTCAGTATACTCGTGGGTCGAAGGCACCAATGTCGGTCTACTAGGTTATGTTTGTAGGATGATAATTGTCTTTGTGACAATTTCCTATTATGTGTGTTGTCTCTTTGACTCTTGTTGTTATGATTATATGCTAGTTGTAGGGGTGAAATAGACTCGATATCGGTTGAAAGAGACCGAAGGGGTTGAAATATGACCAATATCGGTTGAAAGAGACCGAAGGGGTTGAAATATACCCAGTACCGGTTGAAAGAGACCGAAGGGGGTGAATAGACCCAGTACCGGTTGAAAGAAACCGAAATGGTGGAAATGTACCCAATACCAGTTGAAAGAGACCGAATGGGGTGAAATAGACCCAATTATGTTTTGACTGTTACAGATGTATGGTATGAGGTATTTTGGGGAAGCTCACTAAGCTTTGTGCTTACAGAATTCAGTTTACGGTTTTCAGTTTATGTTTCAGGTACTTCTAGCTCGAAAGGGAAGGGCCTGACTTGATCGCACCGCAACCGCCCATGTTTTCCGCATTATGTGATTTTGAGATTTTGTACTCTGATGTTATTTCACTATGATACACTTTCGAAATCACTATCATTTTTTCATTTTTAAATCAAGATAAATATCCAATTTCATAAAGTTGTAATCAATATAAAACCATTTGTTCACAAGCCAAAATCCAAAATCAGAGTTAATAAGAAAACATCGCAGGAGTCTCAAATTATAAAAATAGCTGATGAGAGTGTGTATAGTCATGTCTTCACCTTCCCACAATCCCTAGAAGTACCTGAAACATTTTAATTCACAACTGTAAGCACAAAGCTTAGTGAGTTCCCCAAAATATCACATATGACACAAATAACCAAACATAACAGCAACGACCAGCTTCAGCTAACCGCCTGTTTTAGCCAACAGCCTACTTTAGCTAAGTGCATGTTTCACCCAACAAAGTATGAAAAATTACATGCATCAATAAAGGCTCTAAGCTTATTGGACCCACTATTATATGTTTGGGTTGGAATATACCCCACGATTGGGCCCACTATTTTGTATAATATGTGGTATTTTGGGGGAACTCACTAAACTTAGTGTTTACGGTTTATGTTTAAAATTTTTTCAGGTCTGGTTTCAAAAGGAAAGGCCCGACTTGATCGCACTGCAACCCTTGGGGATTTATTCCACATTAATTGTTTACAATTTTACTCTGATGTTTTCAGAATACTTTTACTCTGATCGTCTTTTTTAACATTGAATGAATGGTTTTGACTTACTAAAAATGAATTTTTTACTCATTATTTTTGGGACGTTACAAAGCTAAATCCAAGAGATGGGGATAAAGATGATTACCATATTTCATTCTAAGCAATTAAAATGGAGAAATGTTTGGACGTGATTACATTTTTTAGCAATCTGATTCTCTACTGGTGACGCTCTTAGAAGTCAGAGGCGGCGAACCCTAACGGAGGTGTGCGACGGTGGAGGTGGGAGATGATGATGGTGGTTGGGATGAGAAGTGGTCGGTGACATACGACTCACCCTCTACACTGAACATGAAATGGAAGGAGATAGGGATCGACGTTAGGATCAGTCGTTGGGTATGACGATGAACCTTTGAAGATCGTCTTCGTCGGCCAACACAGTTGTTGCCTTCATTCTCTTTCTCGTAAACTTATTTCGTCGTAGTGTTGGTGTAGAGGCGGTAAAGCAAAAGTAATGGGCTATACATTCGGTGCACTGCAGACACAAACAAAGAACAAAAGACATGTGTCCCCCGTTGATCCTACCTAACAAAGTGTAACATCCCAAGTTCGGAAGCAAGAAGTTGGAGGGTGCTAAGTGTAAATTTAAGAAAGGGACTCGACGAGTAGGTCCGCTTACTCGCCGAGTCGGAGCGGGATTCTATCGTGGCTTAAGTGGCCAACTCGCCGAGTCGGCGGCTTGGACTCGACGAGTTGGTGCTGGAATGAGAAACCCTAATCCTGAGGGTTGCACCCTATTTAAAGGACTTTATGTCCTTCTCCCAGCCTCCTAATCCCCCAGAGAGTTCCAGAAAACCCTAATTTCGTGTGAGACTTCATTGTTGAGGAGATTGGAGCTTGGAAGCGGAATTTGGTGGAAGGAGCTTGAGAAATTGGAGGCTAGAATCAAGGGGCTTGCGTAGATCTGGGATCTACATCTGTTTGGGCACATCTCAGAGGTAAGGAGCCATTATCTTAAGCTATTTCCTTTTTGGGTTCATCCTTGGTGGTTGATTTGGAGTTCCTTAACTTGTTTGAGATCTAATTCGGGTTTGGAGCTTAGATCTGAGGTTGCTACTCCAGATCTAAGCTTGTGATGGTCCATAATGTCATAAAGCTCCTGTCTAAGAGTTATTGGTGAAGCCCCTTTGTCATAAACCCTAGCCCTAGAGTGTTTTGGGCTTATATCTCCTTGGTTTCACGTAAAGTTTGCAACTTTATGTGAGGGTTAGACTGTAGAAGAGTGAATCTATGGATTGAAGCCCCTGCATGGCTCGAAAAGCCACTGTATGGATTGAGAACTGGAGAGACTCGGCGAGTCACATGGGTGTACTCGACGAGTTGTATGAACATAGGCATGGACTCGACGAGTTGGAGAATAACTCGGCGAGTATGTTGAAGATTGCCTTGGACTCGGCGAGTCTGGTCGTAGAACCCAACCTCTTTTGGTTAAAGCTTTGGATTAGTGAGTCGGTTGGCGACTCAGTGAGTTGGTTAGGATAGAATTCCGAGATCGTTGAACTCGACGAGTTGAGTCGTGTTATGGGAGTTTCTGAGTATAAGAACTCTACGAGTCGACGGGTTGACTCGGCGAGTAGAGTCAACCAGGAAGGTTGACTTTAACTGAGGACTTTGACTTTGACCGAGAGTTGACCAGTTTGACTTCCAAGGGCATTTTGGTAATTTTGGTATTTATGGAATTGGTTCCTTGGTAGTGTGCTGTGGTGAAGTTCGTGTCGGTGGTCGGAGCAGCTTGGTCGTATCTCTTCAGTCGGCAATTGCAGGTGAGTTATCCTCACTATATCGACAGGGTCTACGGCACCAAGGCCGGCCCTTTATCGGATGGAAATTCGGGTATTGTTTGTTATGTTATTGTTTTGCTAGATCTGCATCCTGGTATTTAGGATGGTGTTATGTTAGTGACCTAGTTAAGGTCGGTACCCGGCATATAGGGTAATGTTATGCTAGTGACCGGTTAGGTCGGAATCCTGGTTAGGATGTTGATATGCTATGTGATCTGTTAGACTGTTTGTCTGGTTAAGGATTTGTTATGTGATTAATGGTTTTATGTGCACATGGTTGTTTGACAAGGGTTGGGTTGAGGCGGGTCCTGCTTTGTGCTGTAGGCCAACATACCTAGGGCGGACCGGATATTCCGAAGGCCCAGCGAGCGGTCCGGATAGGCTGAAGGCCCCAAGAGGGCGGACCAGACGTGCCGAGGCTTGGAGAGTGGACCAGGCCGACTGAAGGCCCGGTGTGGGCGGACCAGTCATACTGTAGACTCAGAGAGTGGACCAGGTGGATTGAAGGCCCGGTGCGGGTGGACCAATCACACTGTAGACTCGATGTACATGGCTAGACTCGGAGGGTGGACCAGGTGGACTGAAGGCCCGGTGCGGGCGGACCAGTCACATAGTAGACCCGAAGCGTATGGCTGTTCTATTTGTGATATGTTATGAGTATGCTTATGTGTGGTTGGTATTTTGGGGGTAACTCACTAAGCTTTCGGGCTTACAGTTCAGTGTATTGTTTTAGGTACTTCAGGAGATCGTGGCAAGGCGAAAGCGTGATCGTACCGCTCCTCATGTTTTATGATTTATGTGATATGGTTCTAGGGGATACTCTGATGTTTAAACTATTTTGAAAACGAGATGTATGAACTTAATGGTTTTTGAATGAATTAAAATGTTTTAAATTGGCTCAATTTTTATGGGTGTTACACAAAGAGGATGGTAGAAGCGGTGGAGGGACCAAATAAAACGATTATGGGGGACGAAACTAGAACAAAATGAAAGTTGTGTGACCAAAGTTAGAAATGACAAAAGGAAGGGACAAAAATTGACAAAAGCTGAAAATGATGTGGCTAAAGCCTAAACTCCTAGAAATATTCTATTGTTAAGCCTTTTAATATATATATATATATATATATATATATATATATATATATATATATATATATATATATATATATATATATATTAATGATTTTGTTCCATTCATTTGCAAACTATCTTAATGATTAAGCTTTAACTTCACATTCCATTTCTTAATTTTCAAACATGGAATTAGTATTTAGAATTCAATCACTTAAAAAAAAATCAAAAACCTCCAAAATGTTAATGAACAAAAATCAAAACGCCAATTGATTGACTTACAAAAGAAATCTAAATAATGCAATATACTTTTGTCAATTTACTATAATAATAATAATAATAATATATGACGTATCAAAATCAACATCACTAATAATTGCCACATAATATATATAAATATGAAACTACAAATTTTCCAATCAAAATCATTATCACATGTAAGCTTTGATAATGACAACTAGCGAAAAAAATATATTTTCCTTTTCAAAGTTAGTAATTTAAAAAAGAAAAATGCATAGGTTTATTAAATGTGTAAATCCAAATTTAAATGGAGCAATAATTAAAGCGGTTCTACCTTATGCTTTTCTAAACTAGAGTTTAGGGTTCTGGTTCTAGATGGTCTCATATTCTTCAAACTTAATCCAATATTAATATATTTCAAATCTCAATTACTTCTTTACTAATTGTCCGATAGACATTATCACAGTGAGTGATATTGATTCTTGAAGACGAAATGCATGCGACCTATCAGTACGATTTTAAAAACTGAAACATCACATTTATTTTCTATTCTTCTATTTCGATTATCAATTGTTCAAATTATCAACATCAAACAATATGTGCTTCACTCCTTTTCTTGTTTTCCATTATTTATTAGGGTTAGCCGATTAGGGCTGATTATTTTCATGCCATTGATTACAAAATACAGATTTTCAATTGTCAAGTCTTGAATACTTCTGTGTGGATTTTACTTTTGGAATTTCCGAATTTGGGTTGGAACAAACTCAAAGAAGCAGTCAGCAAGTCATGGCTATCAAGTAGCATGTATTTCCATTAATCCATTACTTCTAGTATTTTGTTTTTCCAATTGTAGTTGTCTTGGTGATTTAAGAAAAGAAGAGGTTTTATAACGTTAAGTACAGTAAAGGCCACATGGCTTCATATTTTTGTTCGCTTAGAGTCCTCAAACTGAGTGAGCCGCCCCAAGTACTTTTTTTGGGAACGACGTACATTTATTAAGCCACTACCTAAAAAGAACAAGGCAAGGCAAAGAAAACAAACAAACAGAGGCTACACAATGTTAAAAGGGAAAGAACACTAGTCCACCCATATACAATTCCCAAACTGCCCTCTATGATTAAACCAACGAAAGACAAGGGAAATAACATTTTCAAACAAACCCACCTTAGAAATTCACACCTAGCTAAAGAGCTAATCATTTCGCGCTCTACTAATACACCACATGTAACCATAAAAAATGGCTAAAAGAACCTTGCGTTTCTTTGGACAGTTGCCTCACTTGGCAGCAATAGCTATAAGCTCCCTGATGGAACTGAAGTTCCACTGAGGGATGTTGCACCAACCAAAGATTTTTTGCAGAACATCATGAGCCTAAGAGCATCCGACAAACATATGATCAACGTCCTGGAGAGAGCTCAATCAGTAGGGATTCTACCAATGCAAGCCCGCCAAATAAAACAATTTACTTTTAAAGGCACCAACGAAATCAAAATAGTGGTGTTATACATTTCATTCGTTATGAAGGAGTCGATTAATAACCTTAAATCGTGCACATAGAACTTTCCATCAATGGATAGAAATGAATTCCAAACATCAATGGAATTGCTCAGAGTTGTAGTCGACACTGCACCTTTCAAGGCTTCAAATTCATCAATTTCCACCTGTTGCCTCGACTGCCTCTTCCACGCCCAAACACCCTCCCTAGCACAGATTCAGTCACTTATACTACATGATTTTTTCTTATATAAAGCAAAAATACGAGGGAATATCAAAGCGAGATCCTCGTCCCCGCTTTAATTTACAAGCTAGAAAAGAGTGCCCTTACCAGACCCAATTTGGGGCATCATAACCGAAGGGAGGCTTATAGTGATGTCTTCACGGGTGGTGATCGTCTTTGTGATGTTTTGCCAAACACATGGGACATAATTTTTTGGAAAGATTCGAAACTGGTTTCTTGGATAAAGTGTGAGTCCCACAAATTACCTTTCTCCACAGGGCGTCCGGGTTCATTTTGAACTGCCAAATCCATTTAAACAACAAGACCCAATTTGGAGAGGTCATCGAACCAATGCCCATCCATCCTTTGTCCTTAGGAACTAACACAAACTTACAAGAAACCCAATGAATTCGGTTCTTCTTCTCGTTACTTCCCCACAAAAATCTCCTCCGACATCTCTCAAGCAAATCCGTAACATCCCAAGTTCGGAAGCAAGAAGTTGAAGGGTGCTAAGTGAAAATAAAGGAAGGGACTCGACGAGTAGGTCTCTTGACTCGCCGAGTCGAAGCGGGTGCGTGGCACGGGGTTAAGTGGCCTGACTCGGCGAGTCGGCGGCTGGACTCGACGAGTCAGTGCTGGTCGAGGAAAAACCCTAATCTTCGGGGTTACACCCTATTTAAAGGACTTAATGTCCTCCCCTCAGCTCCCTTAGCCCCCTTTGAGACCCTAAAACCCTAGAATCGTGAGTGAGAGCCATTGGAAGCAAACTGGAGCATTGTTAAGTGTTTTGTGAAGAGATCTTGAAGATCAAGAAGCTTGGATCAAGGAGATTTGTGGAGATTCAGATTACTCTTCAGCAGGAGGTCGTTTTGGAGGTAATGAATCGTTATCCTTGGCTTTCCCCTTTCTAGATCCATTTTCATGGAAGTTTTAGGGCTTGTTTGGAGATGATATGATGAGATCTTGGTGTATAAGTTAGATCTGGAGTTGAAACTCCAGATCTGAGCTCTATTTGGATCGAAGATGCAGAAAGCCCTTTTGGTTGCTATGCAAAAGCCTTTCCCCAAGAGTTAAGACCCTTTCTAGCTTGGTTTTTGGTATTATGGGGCAAGAAGCACGTAAAGGTAGCAACTTTATGTTGCTAATGGACTCTAGAGACCCCGATCTATTGTTTGGAGCAAAGGAGCAGCTCTGTGTCTCGAGATTTTGGGAATGCACGTATGGACTCGACGAGTCTGGGAGATGACTCGGCGAGTCGGGCTAGAGATCAGACTTTGAGTCATGTAGTAACTTGGCGAGTCGCATGGGTGACTCGGTGAGTCTTATGATGATGAGCTTGGACTCGACGAGTTGGAAGAACAAATCGGCGAGTCTATTGAAGATTGTCGTGGACTCGGCGAGTCTATTCTTGGACTCGGTGAGTCTGGTCGCAGAACCCCTAACCCCTTTTGGTTAAGACGCAGATCAGTGAGTCGAGGGGTGACTCACTGAGTTGGACAGGATGGGACTCGGAGATCGTTGGACTCGACGAGTCTTGGGGTGACTCGGCGAGTAGACTCGGGTTATGGGAATTTCTGAGTATAGGGACTCGACGAGTCGACGGGTCGACTAGGCAAGTAGAGTCAGTCAGGGAGGTTGACTTTGACTGAGGACTTTGACTTTGACCAAGAGTTGACCAGTTTGACATCCAAGGGTATTTTGGTGATTTTGGTATTTATGGAATTGGTTCTTTGGTAGTGTTCGGTGGTTGAGTTCGTGTCGGTGATCAGAGCAGCTGATCTTATCCTTTCAGTCGGCAATTGTGAGGTGAGTTATCCTCTCTATATCAACAGGGTCTACGGCACCAAGGCCGGCCCTTTATCGGATGGAAATCCGGGTATTGTTTGTTATGTTATTGTTTTGCTAGATCTGCATCCTGGTATTTAGGATGGTGTTATGTTAGTGACCTGGTTAAGGTCGGTACCCAGGATATAGGGTAATGTTATGCTAGTGACCGGTTAGGTCGGAATCCTGGTTAGGATGTTGATATGCTATGTGATCTGTTAGATTGTTTGTCTGGTTGAGGATTGTTATGTGATTGATTGTTTTATGTGCACATGGTTGTTTGACGGGGGTTGGGTTGAGGCGGGTCCTGCTTTGTGCTGAAGGCCATCATACCCAGGGCGGACCGTATATTCCGAAGGCCCAGCGAGCGGTCCGGATAGGCTGAAGGCCCCAAGAGGGCGGACCTGACGTGCCGAGGCTCGGGGAGTGGACCAGGCCGACTGAAGGCCCGGTGCGGGCGGACCAGTCATACTGTAGACTCAGAGAGTGGACCAGGTGGATTGAAGGCCCGATGTGGGCGGACCAATCACACTGTAGACTCTACGTACATGGCTAGACTCGGAGGGTGGACCAGGTGGACTGAAGGTCCGGTGCGGGCGGACCAGTCACATAGTAGACCCGATGTGCATGGTTGTTCTATTTATGATATGTTATGAGTGTGATATGTGTGGTTGGTATTTTGGGGGTAACTCACTAAGCTTTCGGGCTTATAGTTTCAGTGTATTGTTTCAGGTACTTCAGGAGATCGTGGCAAGGCGAAGGCGTGATCGTACCGCTCCTCATGTTTTATGATTTATATGATATGGTTATGGGGGATACTCTGATGTTTAAACTATTTTGAAAACGAGTTGTATGAACGTAATGGTTTTTGAATGATTAAAATGTTTTAATTTGGCTCAAATTTTATGGGTGTTACAAAATCAATAACAGAACTTGATGCTCTAAATAGCAAGAAGTAAAACAACGGTAAGCTACCAAGGAATGCTTTCATGAAAGTAACTCTACCTCCAAAAGATAGCGTTTTAGACTTCCATGAAGATATTTTTCTTTCAACTCTCTCAATGACGGGCATCCAATTCTTTATGGGCCATGCTTGATCCCACTGGAAATCCTAAATATTTAAATGGAAAGGAAGTCGACTCACAACCAAGAACACGACCACAATAAGCAATCTCACCCTCCGAAACACCAACGCCATCAACCTTAGACTTATGAAAGTTTACCTTTAAACCGGAGGCCGCATGGAAACATCGATGGATACAGGCCAAGTTAGCGAAATTACTACTCTCCCAAGTTCCAATTAAAATAGCGTCATCAGCGTAACAAAGATGCGATATCTGTAACGTCCTATTTTCATAACCAAAAATTTTCATTTTTATTTTAGGTAAAACATCGCAATTATAAACTCCATGTTAAGAAATTAATTGTTCCAAATTACATTTAATGAAAACAGAGTAATAAAATAAATGCAGAATCACACCTTCGCCATCCCACAATCACCGATGATACCTGAAAACATAAACAACCGGGTATGCATGAAGTTGATTGGTTTTATAGGTTACAAAAAAACATGTGGCGGAAAATAACTTAACTCTTAAGTTCACATGAAATCTAATTGGATCTATGTTTCACTATTGAATTTTATAAACTATGAACATCAAAGAACCCTATGGAAAGTCTAATTTAATCGAAACTCATAAGTGGGTTAGGGTTTACATAACTTTTGATTATTATTGTAAATAACCAATGAAACCCTTCTTCAAAAGCTCTTGGAAGCAGGCACCAGAAATCTCATGCATCTGATGGTTCAAGCCCAAACCCTAGCAACTAAGGAAACTTCGAGAGAGAGTGGAGAGGGGATGATTTTCGGCTATTCTCTTTAGAGAAGGAGTGGCCAAAAATATGAAGGGTTAAGGCCCTATTTATAGTTGCACCAAGAAACCCTAATTTGAATATAATTAAATTATTTCAAATTAGGTAATTATCCAATCTCCTAATTATATTCAAGGGATATTCTAGAAACCTTAGAATATACCTCAAAACCGTCCACCACTTGTGGAAGGTTCGAGAAACCCTTTTGTTTAACTATTGAACAATTAAAGCTTAGGTTCTTTACTTTTAATTAATCCAATTAATACTAAAATCAATTCTCATTAATTTCTGATTAATTCTTAATTAAATAATATTATTTCTAATTAATTTATCATTCTCATAATATATTAATAAATCACTTATTACTAGTTATTAATAATATAATAAATTAATAAATCAGCATCTCTCTCCAAAAGTCATCATATTCAATTACTAGGTTTGAGGGCAACCCAAACGGACTTTACTAATAATTCATGTATATACAATTTAGTTATTGGCTTAGAGACCTAATCCAATAGATAAGTCTATAACTACAATTGCAAGTATAAATTTATTATTAAACAACAAAGGGTGCTTCCTAAAGCAACTCCCTTCTCTGATCTGATCATACATCAGTCCTAAGATAAATGATCAAATATTACTTCGTTCTACAAGATATCATATGGACGCGAGACATGGATTAGAATCAATCTCTTGTCCAAAATTTTATTTCTCGATTTCTGATTTGTGATGATGTCATAAAAATTCTAATTGAACACAACAATTCAGTCATGGTTGGGCCCAACACTACAAGTCAACACCAAATCACCGAGGGGCCCAAACATATCGCTTTTCCCATTAGGGAAAAGGAACGAATAAACTTTGACTTATATGCTTGTATCCTTTACTCACCAAATCATACGTGACCCTACATTTTATAACATCATGTTACTGATGCGTTTTCGCAATACCAATGCATAACTGACTTGTAAATTACAACTCATATATCTCCCTTTTAAGAATATAAGATCTTATTGTCTTAGAATTACTTTTGAAAGATTCCATTAAGTAATTCTCTGAGCATGGGTTTATCCAATACTCAAATCTCCATTTCTAAGTACTCATGAATGTTGTAACAACCTCGTTGTTATTTCTAATCTCTATAGACAATCTACAAACCAATTCATGACAGTCTTAATTCACTACTTACTTTCAAAAGTATGAACAACTGTGGAATATGAATAATTAGATTATCCAGGAAGTAAAACATGCAAATCAAAACACAAGAATAAATAATTGACAAAGGCAGTAAATAAACTCATAAATAATCTCTATTATTTAATCAACAAAATCAATTAAATTTATTCTGTTACAAATTTCAAACTAATAATCTAACTACTAAAACAAATATTATCTCTCAAACCAATGCTCCTAGCATGTTGATTATGCTTAACCCTACTCAGAGCCTTCGTGGAAGGATTTGTAGGATTGTCTTCTGATGACACTCTCTTCACCAGGATATGGCTTTCTTCAACTCAATGTCTGATGTAATGTTACTTTCGGTCGATATGTCTGGATTTACCATGATCTATCGGTACTTTGGCCAAAATAACCACTCCTACATTATCACATAAAAGTTCCATTGGCTCCTGAGTGGCCGTAACTATTCCGAGATTGCCAATGAAGTTCTTCAGCCAAGCTGCTTCATATGATGCTTCACTTGCTTGTATGTACTATGATTCACAAGTAGAATCAACCGCCATGTCCTTCTTGGAACTTTTCCAAGTAACAGCTCCACCATTGAATAGGAACACCCAGCCAGATTGACAACGAAAGTTATCTCTATCTGTTTGAAAGTTGGTGTCATTATACCCACTCACTGTCAATGCAACGCCCGGTTCCTGGTACGTATTTAAAAAAGAATTATTCATATTTGTTAAGGGACTCGATGAGTTGGAGGCGCCAAACTCGTCGAGTAGGAACAGGATATGTTAGACGCGGGACTTGAAGCCTACTCGAAGAGTCGAGGAGCCTCGAATCGACGAGTAGGTCTGCCAGAGTGAAACCATAATTTTCAGGGTTTGCACCCTATTTAAAGGCCTTAACACCCTTATTGTGGCCTCCCTCATCGCCTCCCATAGTCCAGAAAACCTTAATTCGAAACCCTAACCTATTTTAAGTGTTCTTGAGCCATTGTTGTGTACTTTTGGTGATTTTGAAGCTTGAGAGGAGAGAAGAAGCTTGGGGGTTCAAGAGGAAGCAAGTGGATCCAGAGTTTGTGCTCCATTTCCAGCTCACCTGAGGTATAAAGTTTATACCTTGTCCATTCATCTATTAGATCTCTTTTTGGAGTAGTTTAGGGGTTTAAGGAGCCATTTTTGGAACCATTCATGAATGCAAGCATGTCTTGGGGGGGGGGGGGTATTAACTTCAGATCGGGAACCTTTGAGGGGCTCCATGGCATAAAGGTGCTAACTTTATGGCGATGAGAGTCTCATGCAACTTGTGAACCTCATTTTAGGGCCTTTTGAGCTAGATAACCCATGCATGAACGTAAAGTTTTTAACTTTACGTGTTATATCGACCCTAGGAGGCAAGATCTACGTTTTGGATGCATTAAGCTCGACTAAAATGGACTGTATGGATTTAGACTTTAGGGAACTCGACGAGTCGTTCTTAGGACTTTGCGAGTTGGGTCATGGTTCCCCAACCTTTACTGTTTCTGAGCAAACTTGTTGAGTCTGGAAGATGACTCAGCAGGTTGGACGTGTTTAAGGACTGGAAGATCAAGGAACTCGACGAGTCCAAGGATGGACTCGGCAAGTTGATAAGCAAATGTCCCGACTTGTATGAAGGAGAACTTGATGAGTCCAAGGAAGAACTCGACAAGTTCGAACGGAAAGTCCCGATTCTGTCATAAGGAGAAACTCGTCGCGTTAGAGGGTAACTAAACGAGTTAGATCGCGAGTTCGAGGTTCTTTGAATCATGGAACTCGACGAGTTGACGGACCAACTCGGTGAGTTTAATCAACCAGAATGTTGCCTTGGAAAAGAAGGTTGATTTTGACCAGGGTGTTGACCTTTGACTTGACCATTGACCAGAGTCGTCCCTTAAAAGGGTTATAAGTTTGAAATAGTAATTAAAAAAGATGTTATGTGTAGGAGTTTGAGGAGAGTCGATCCGAGCACCGAGGACAGTTCAGTTACTGTACGACATTGAGGTGAGTTACCTTCCAGTAGAAGTGGGTCTAAGACACAAATGCCAGCCCACTAGTAGGTGATTATAGATGAGATGATTGTCTTTGTGATAATTGTCTGGTATTCCACTATCTGATATGTTTTTTGTGCCAGTATGCTATGTTGTTATGTAGTAGAGATAGCAGGTGAAATAGTCCTCGGTTATCGGTTGAAAGAGACTGAAGAGGAGGCCAACACCCATATATGCTAGGCTGTATACGATTGATATGGTTATGCTAGATTATTATGTGGTAGTGGTAGGGGGTGAAATAGTCACCGGTTACCGGTTGAAAGAGACCGAAGGGGGGGGCACCGCCCAGATATGCTAGGCAGGTTACTGGTTGAAAGAGACCGAAGGGGTGGCCAGCACCCAGATATGCTAGGCATTATGTGATTATATGGTATGTGGTATGATGGGGAACTCACTAAGCTTTGTGCTTACGATTTTCAGTTTTGGTTTCAGGTACTTCTTCCTCAAAGGGAAAGGAGCCGGCATGGTATTAGCGCATCACACACACGATTTTCCGCACTAGAGATCTATGGGATTTATACTCTGATATGATTTTGTTATGACATGTTCTGACTATGGATACATTATTTTGATATATGTATTATTACTATGTGATTTTCAGACAAATGATTTTATATTTGCTTAATTTAAAATGAAATTTTTGGTCCGTATTTTTGGGATGTTACAAGTTGGTATTAGAGCCTTGGTTTGAGGGTTTCGGACACACCTTCGGGGGTGTCTGGACTCAAATCGAGGGTTTGAAATATTTTATAAAAAAATAGTTTTTCTAAAATTTAAAAATAAAGAGTTTCGAGAAAGAAGAAGGTGTGTGTGGTGCGTGCAATCGGCCGAGCTTAAGTAAGTTTTCCCTAAGATACCCATACATGTTATGTTATGATATGATAGGATAATGAGAACTGCATGCTAGATTAGGGCTGAGGATTTAGGAAGGATGCATTATATGCCTATTATATGTGTATGAGAACTGCATGCTAGATTAGAGCTAAGGATCTAGGAAGATGCCTTATGTGCCTGCTATATGTGCTTATTGAATTTCATGCTAGAACTGATTAGGCAGTGATGAGATGGACTGAATAGGATATGCTTGGTTTGTTACTCAATGCTCGAATGTTGCTTGCTTTGTGCTTTAAGGAGTTCTAGATACCTTTAGCTAACTAGTAAATGAATACGTTGAGTTACATATTGCGAGGACTAAGTAATTTCAGAAGGTTAGGTCTAACCCTATTTCGCAGTTCTTGTTTGAGTCCAACCGTTGTAGGGTAGGACCTCTCATTCGAAGAATTATCTGGTCTGAGTGATATGTAATGGTATTCACGAGCTAGTTAGGTAAAGGTAACAAGAATTTCTGATGCAGCTGATGGCGGAGAGTAGGTCGGAGAGTTACCCTAGGGTAAGCCTAGGATGAGATTAGAGCAGTGAGCAGTAGCAGTAGAAGGGACTTGGTGAAGTCAAGGCAATCCTTGAGGAAACTATGGATAGATGTGGAAGGTAGTATGGGCCCATAGTACTGAAAGAAGAGGATCCATACACAGGTCAAGGAGGGCTGAGATAGAACCAGGGAACTTGTAGAAAGTGTCAAACCTCTCGAGATTATATATGACCCTGACGATTCTATGTTTTGTTTCAGAATTGTGGTGACACATGACGAAGCAGGAGGTTCAGGGTCTGGGTCAGGATCAGGTTCAGGTTCGGGTGCAGGCTCCGATCCAGTTGATGACGGACTACACAAGTTCATCGCGTTTGAGATCACGAGAGGCATCCTTGAGGCGACCCCGGTTATTTTCGGGTCGATCAAGGAAGGGATTATCGAGCTGATGGAGGATCGCCACAGGGCGTTCAGGAGCGACGTGGCAGCTGGCCAGTTAGGGACATGCATACTCTCCTTCAAGGATTCCAGGGGATGTGGTGCGCCAGACTTCTACGGGGTGAAGGACCCCATTATGGCCAGGAGGTGGATTGCAGACATCGAGTCTGCTCAGTTGACGAGCTTCTGCCCTGTGGGGTCGAAGGTCCGGTACGCTGCAGGTTGTTTGAGAGACCGAGCTCGAGATTGGTGGGAGGCGGTTAGTGATTATTTGGGAGCCCCAACCATTGAGGCTAAGACTTGGTCGAACTTTGTGACCAGATTTAGGGCGGAGTTTGCGCCGGCTGAGGAGCTACAACAGTTGGCCAGGGAGTTTCTGGATATGAGGCAGACGACTGAGTCGGTGGCGGAGATTACCGCCAAGTTTCGGGAGAGGGCCTTACTGGTGCCTCAGTATGCAGGGGATGAGGAGATGAGGAAGACAAGGTATCACGACATGTTGAGGGCTGACATCCGAAAACATGTCAGCTACTCGGCATGCTCGACTCTGGAGGACATGATTGCAAGGGCGAGGGAGAGGGAGATTGACATAGAGAACCTCTTGAAGAGGAAGGCGGAGGTTGGGCAGGTTACTGAGGTTTCGAGGAAGAAACCCATGGGATCCAACTCTAGGTCGAAGGGCCAGCAGGGCTGGGGCCGCTGTGGGAAATGCGGAAAGGCGCACGAGGGAGTCTACAAATTAGGGGATCGGGCTGCTATAAGTATGGCAAGCTCGGACACGTTGGCAGGGATTGTGCTGCCCCTACCCCCACCCTCCAGACATCATACCTGATTTGATTTCATTGCAATCAGAAGGGCCACAAGAAGGCCAACTGCCCTCGATTGACATCAGGAGCGCCATTGGCGGCGCCAGCTCCAGCTACCTTACAAATCACGGATGGTCGACAGGGCAAGACAGATGCTCCAGTGGTGAGGAGCCAGGCCTTCCAGCTGGCCGCCGAGGAGGCGCATGCCGCACCGGATGTGGTGACGGGTATGTTTTCTTCTCCCTAACTCTTATTACATTTTGGTTGTGTTATTTATGTTATATGTTATATGTTGTTAGAACAAAGTTCTAGTAGGATCGATAGATTCTAAGCAGAAAAACAATTAAAGACATAATGATGAACACAGGAATGGTTTAACTGATGTCGAATGATTAAACTTTAACACCTCAGAAGAGATCGATTAAGAACTTCGACTGTAGAGGTGTTAAGGGTTACAAAGCAATAATCGCGATAATCACGTTAGTTTCTAAGGCATACATGCATGCACTATTTATAGCTAAACCCTATAATAATCACGGATGGACAGGCCTAATTCGGATATACAATACTAAGCCCATGATGCAACATAACATACCCAACAATCTCCCCCTTTGCGTCAATGGAGCCGAAAGCTCAGTTCGGTTGAGCTATAGAAGACTTCTTGATAGTCTTGAACACCTTCGGTATGATGGCCAAAAGAGTATGACGAAACGTGATATACCACCGAAGCATGTCCGTGAAGTTCTTCTTGTCTGCCTCAGAGTTCTGCTTGCACCGATGGATGATACTAATTATGTGCTCTAAGCAGTCTGTTGAGAACATATGTTTGTCAACAAGAGCGAAAAGAAATCTATTGGCATCGCCTCATGTGAACATCACCGTGAGATGTGTAGAATCAATTTGGCCCATCTTCATTTTATTCACATCTCCAGGTTTTGTTGTTGGCTTTACATGGGTTTCTTATTCATCACTTTAGCTATCTCCTTATCCATTGCAGCTACTTCATGGATATAGGAGGCCAACATCCTCTTCAAATGATCCAGGATCGGCTCGTATTCTTTCAGATTAGTGAGCAGTATGTTAAACAACAAGATCCAATCATGAGGATTCAAATTTGGAAGTTCTGCCAGGGATATAACCGAAACTGAGTTTGCTGAACCTCGAGTTATTTTGAAATTAACATTGATAAACTTCCCGGCAGATGAAGGTTTCAGCACCTTGACAGTAATAATCTTCTGTGCACTCCATGTCAAGTACTGAGGTTGACCGAACTTCAGATAAAAATCGATAAGTTCGCGATCAACTTTAGGATGAGGGAAGGGAACTTGGACAGTCGAATCAAAGCAATGAAATGTAAATGCCTTTCGTGTTATAGGCATATCGAACTGTGAGTCCCTTGAATTTTCACAATCAAAAGAAGCGACAGGTTCCAGCCAGTACACGCTTGGAAACTCTATTGCCTCTTTGATGAGTGTTTCTCTTGTCCAGAGAGGAAACAAGGCCTTTTTACAGTTTATAGCATCTTGCTCTTCCTTGTTCTTTCGCTTCCTTTCTTCAGCTTCCTTCGCAACCCGAAGGGTTTCATCCAGTTCTTTATCCCTTTTCTTTCGTTTCAGGGATTCGGCTATAGTTTCATCTTCATCACTATCATCAGCCAATCCCTTTTTCTTATCTTGATTACCAGAACCCGAACTTCATTACCCTTCGGTTCGGTTTTGACAGTGACCTTCGGTTGAGTAGCATGAGCACCTTGTCCCCCTTGTTTTGGAGGTACGAATCTCTCCGAAACACCCTTCATTTCATGTAAGAGAGGAAGGGCAGGAAGAAGCTTGGAAGTCAGATGATTCTTGATGGTCAGAGTAAGGATTGGATCATGAGCACTAAGAAGATTGGTAAGCATATTCTTGACATCCCCAGCACAACTCTGAAAAACAGCTCGCTCTGTTTTTAACAATGAAATCTCCTTTTCAGCTTGAGCTAATTGCACTTTCTGAACGTCAATAGTAGAGGCTTGTCGTGCAAGATCTTCCTTTAATGCACTCTCCTTTGCTAAATCAGCTTGGAGTGTTTGAAGATGAGAAGTCACTGAGCTAATTAGAGAAGTGTTCTCTGCTTGAATGGAAGAACGAACAGACTCAAATTTAGCTTGCTCCTCTTTTAGTGACTTTGATAAAGAATCAATGGAAGCGTTTACTTTGGCTGTATTTGTATCAGCATGTCCTTTGAGTGATTCAAGAAAAATCTGAGAGCTGGGAACAAGTTCTGCAACTTCAGTAGTGGCCTTCTTGCAAGAAGAAGTAGAATCCTCAACGGCCTTCGTCGATTTGTCAATGGCCCCAGTATATTGCTCAAAAGCGGTGTCCATAAAAGCCTTGAGTACAACATCGTTGTATGACTTGTTAGAGGCAAGCAATTTATCAAGATTTTCATCAATACTCTGCAACTGTTGTCGTGAGACAGGAGCCTCTTCATCGTCGTCTGTTGGAAGTCGATAAGGACTGTAATAAGTCGAGTCAAACTCAACATTATCACCACCAATAGTATCACCAGAATCGGTTGAAGGTGAGGATGAAAGAGGTTTGGAAGTAACAGGAGGTTCGGTTTCAGTATTCGCCCCCGTATCAGATACGTTGACGTTTACTAGAGGTTCGGTTATTGTGGTGGTAGGAGGGGTTGTAGTAGTGGCTTGTGAAAAGATAGGAGGGGGTAAAGGAGTTGTAGAAATTGGTATGGTACTAACTGGTGGTGGTGGTGGTACAAAAGTTGTGGTTTTTGATGTAGTAGGTGATGGAATAGGAGCAACCAAAACTGGAACAGTGGTGGAGATGGAGGAGGTGTTGGAACTGTGTCATTAAGAGGTTCGGTTGGAGTTGGAGAACGAGGAGGTGTGTTACCTCTCGGTGATTCATGATGCTGAATTTCCTCTTCTTCATCCTCCTCATCATTATCTGAGCGTGAAGGAGAAGGACTCTTTGATTTCTATGCCATTTTTTTAACCTTCTTTGGAGCCGAAGAATCACCCTTGTCAGCCTTTCGCTTTTTAGACTTGGAAGGTTTAGAAGAAGGACCTTCGGTTGTCACTTTCTTGGTAGTTGCCCTTTTGCCTCGATTGGCTGGCTTCTCCACAACATCCAAAGCAGCTTGCTGTTCAGGAGTCAGTACTCTCGGTTCTTTGGGAGGAAGCTTTCGGTATTCAGCCATCACCTTACTTTCGGCTGACACACACCTGTACATCGTCTCAGGTATGGAACCATTGTGGGAGAACTTTGTGGCATCAGAGAAGATGATCTTCTTCGTATGAAAGGTAGCCACAGACGAGACCAGGGCATCCTTCATTACTGGAATCTGCAAATAATCAATAGCCCTTCGCGTGATGATGGTCCAGAAGCGACCACAAGAAATTTCAGAATGTCTCGTTGAAGTGTTGAGACTTTGCACCACTTGTGACCAAATAATCGACCCATAGTCGAGATTAATCCCATTGTAGAGACCATAGAGAATGGTCAGAAAACCCTTACTGGTACCATCTGACCCAGCAACCCTCTCTGCCAAACTTTTGTTGAGAAGAGTAAGCAATCCATTCCATTGCAGCGGGAAACATGATTTCTTAACATTCGTCACTGTGGTAAGAACATCAGTGTAGCCTATATCGTAGAGCAATGTAAATAGTTGGGTTGTGGTTATGAAATCCAGAGAGATAACAGAGGCATCGACGACAAGCTGTAACAGGGAACATAATCGTCTTTTCGAAATTGATGCCTTGGGTGAGAAGATTTGAAAGTAGATCCTCTCCTTGTTCTTGTCATAGGTTGTAGTAGAATAGACTTCAGATAGAAGAGACATTGGGACAGATTCCACTTGTGTGAGTACGATAACCAGTGGAGAGTATTTAAGGCATTCAACAACTTGGAGCATGTACGAATCATACAGAAACGAGTTCAGTTGAATGATCATGTTTAGATTGGGTTTGATCACGAGCAATGAGGACGAAGCAGTTTGATCTTGAACAGATGAGGAATCTGCCATTGTTGAGATAAGGAAGAAGATGAACAGTTGCAGATCGTCTGGTGTATTGAGAGAATTTGAAGAAGGTAAGAAGGTACAATATGAGTGAGAAACCCTTTATATACCGTTGCCACGAGAGAGAAAGAATCTTCGTGATAATGATACGATCACTGAAACGTCGCCTGAAAAAGCGCGATGTGACAGCTTGGTTTCCCCAGATAGACGTCATCAAGCATGGGTTTAGGAACTGTTCAAATTCATGCGCCCAAAATCTTATCCACATATCGTCTTTTCAAATTCACCTTCGCTCCAGATGTGATAACAGCCATTTTCGCGCCTAAAAGAAACTTCAAACAGGCTATAGGAAACAACAACCAGAATGTTGGAAAATCACAAAGTATTTTCGTGCAAGAGTGTGACAAAAATTAAGAAATAAAGCAAAATGTGTATAGGATGTGAGTGATGTCTGTTAGAAGACATAAAGCAGATGATTCCGGGCAAGAATCTCTTCCTTCAAAGTCAAGAGAGACTTGAAGTGCTTGCGTGGTTTCCCGAAACAATACGATCGAGTGCTTGTAAAGAAACACCGAAAGGCTTCTTTTAAATAATAGGCTAAGGGTGGCTTATCTTCAACCGAACGTCGATTCTTAACATAAGACCGAACGTTGGATGAAGTACTTGTGAGACCGATGTGGTCTGTTGAACAAGTAGGTTGGATATAATTTGCTGTGACTAAAGATGTTATATAAATCTCAAAAACAAAACTAAACTGGATCTTTTTGGGAAGAAATGTCTTGGTGTTAGACAATTTCATAAAAGATCACGCAAAAAGAAAATGAGATTGTGTTAGGTAACAAGATCTTGAATATAAAGATTCACCGTCAATTCATTGTTGGTGTTGGATTGTGGGTTTCACTCAGCACGTGGTTTACGTATCTAAGATCATAAACACAGATTTTATGCAACCATAAACCTCATTGGTAAAAGTTGAGAGTCTCAAGGGTTACAGTGGTGAACCGAAAGTTGATGGAGAATATAAGGAAGGTGGTTAAGGAACCGAAAGTACCTCTGCTATATAAACGTGACAAAGCAGAAAACTTTTAACTCATTTGAGAAGAGTAAGGTAGCTCTTGACTTGCGTGGATTTTAACAGCCTGATTGGGAAGAAACGATAGGTATAGATTGAATCATTAAGGCCTAGCTCTTAGTCTTAGAGGCTTCGGTCGACATGCAGCAGCATGCTTCTAGGGACACTTAACTAGTTCATATGAAAAGAATCATACCTGCCTTAGCTCCAAATTATATTGCACTGAAATACTTGGGACCTAATTAAAAAGAACAAGCAAACAAACAAACCACACAAACAAAACAAACTAAACAAAACAAAAAAACTTTTAGAAAAATATTTTTGGAGTTTTGAAATTTTCTGAAAAATAATAAAAACAGAAAAATAAAATAAAAGAAAAAATATTTTTGGATTTTTGAAGTTTTCTAAAAAATAATAAAAACAGAAAAATAAAATAAAAGAAAAAATATTTTTGGATTTTTGAAGTTTTCTGAAAAATAATAAAAACAGAAAAATAAACCAAAAGGAATTAGCACAAAATACTCGTAAAAAATAATAAAAAAATGAAAGAGAAAATAGAGTAAGAAATAGACTTAAAAAAATAAACAAAATTTACAGCCGAAACCAAACCTTAAAAGAGTGAAGCGAAATAAGCCGAGCGTTCGGTTCATTTCGGTTCCTTAAAATTCCGGAGCCGAAATAGACCGAGCGTTCGGTTCATTTCGGTTCCCGAAAATTATGGAGCCGAAATAGACCGAGCGTTCGGTTCATTTCGGTTCCCGAAAAATCCGGAACCGAAATAGACCGAGCGTTCGCTCTATTTTGCTTGTCTAATTTTTAGAGAGAGATTTGAGGATTCGGTACCGACTCTGCTTCCATCATTCCCAAACCTTGTAAAATTTTATTGAAGCTTGCTTCTGGTAAGGCTTTAGTAAATATGTCAGCCAGTTGATCAGAGGACCGAACGAAATGTACTTCCACGTTCCTATCTTCTACATGGTCCTTGATGAAATGGTATCTAAGTGCAATATGCTTAGTCTTTGAGTGTTGCACTGGATTGTGGCATATTCTTATCGCATTTTCTGAGTCACAATAGAGAGGTATTTTCTTCATGCTTAGCCCGTAGTCCCTTAGTTGGCTTTGTATCCATATCACTTGAGAGGTACAGGATGCTGCAGCTATGTACTCAGCTTCGGCTGTTGAAAGAGACACACAGGTTTGCTTCATGGACTGCCAGCTAACAAGTTTTCTATCAAGGAATTGGCATCCACCAGTTGTGCTCTTTCGGTCCAGACCACATCCTCCAAGATCGGCGTCAGAAAAGGCTTGAACAAAAAATCCAGATCTAGCAGGGTACCAAAGACCGAGAGAGGAGGTTCGCTTCAGATAACGGAAAATATTCTTCATTGCCACCATGTGAGGTTCTCTTGGATTAGCTTGAAACCTGGCACAATAACAAACAGAAAACATAATGTCTGGTCTACTAGCCGTTAGATACATAAGAGAACCTATCATTTGACGATAGAGTGTTATGTCAACAACAGGTTTTTCCAAAGACGGTGTTAACTTTGTGCCAAACGCCATAGGAACCTTCACTTTTGAATCTCCCGTCATACCGAACTTTCCCAGCAAGTTCTTGGTGTAGGCCTCCTGGTTGATAAAAATATCTTCTGGTCCCTATCTTATATTCAAACCAAGGAAAAAATTAATCGGACCCATTGCGCTCATTTCAAATTTAGTCTCCATCAACTTCCTGAATTCAGCCGTTAAGCTAGGATTCGTGGAGCCAAAGATGATGTCATCGACATAAATCTGAACTATCATTACATATTCGCCCTCTTTCTTTCGGAAGAAGGTTGGGTCAACCGAACCTTGCTTGAATTTTGACATTTTAAGAAAGCGAGTTAAATTTTCATACCATGCCCTTGGTGCTTGCTTCAGACCATATACAGCTTTATCTAACACATAGCAGTGGTCAGGGTATTTCTCATTCACGAACCCAGGTGGTTGCTCAACATACACCGTTTCCTCTAGTTCTCCATTCAAGAAAGCACATTTCACATCCATTTGGAAAACTTCAAAGTTTTTATGAGCAGCATATGCCAGAAAGATTCTAACTGATTCCAACCTTGCTACAGGAGCGAAGGTCTCCTCATAATCTATCCCTTCTTCTTGGCAATATCCCTTTACTACTAACCGAGCCTTATTTCGTATAACGTTCCCCTCTTTATCCAAATTATTCCTGAAGACCCATTTTAAGCCGACCACCGAAGCATCCTTTGGAGTGGGAATCAACTTCCAAACTCGATTACGTTCAAACTCATGGAGTTCATCTTGCATGGCTTGTACCCAATCAGCGTGATCAAGTGCAGCATTAACCGTCTTCGGTTCGACTTTGGAGACAAACAAGTTAAACATACAGAATTCAACATTAGAGAATAATGCAGTTTGTTTCGCTTTCACTTGAGAACGTGTCAGAACTCGCTCAGATGATTCAACAATTATTTGTGCTTTAGGATGATCCTTAGTCCATTTCGTTAGAGGAGGGTAATTTGGGTCATAGGCTGGATCCAACTCTGCATTTACTTCTTCTTCAAGTTCTGATTGATCACCTTCGTCATTTGAATTCTCTTTCTCCCCCTCAAATGGCGAAGCGTATCCCATGTCAGGTTCAGGATGCTCCCCCTCGGTTGGAGTTGGATGCTCCCCCTCGGTTGGAGTTGGATTCTCCCCCTCGGTTAGAGTATCAGGGGTTGTTTTTGGTGCAGATGAACCCTCCCCCTTGAACGTTGAGCTGTTGTTTGGAGAGTCAGTTGAGGGTTGACCATCAGTCGGTTTAGGAGGTTCATTTTCCGTTTCCTTTGCAGCTTCATCAATGATCTTTTTCAGATTATCGATTTTGTTGTCTGCTGCTTTCGCCTCTGAGTGTGCAGCCTTTTCTGGTTCATCAAATAGCCTCATGTATTCTTCAAACAAGTTGGAAATGGGAACCGAGACTTGTCTTGATTCAGGAAATATTTCCCCCAAGGCACTTTCGTTTCTTTGAATTTTCTTCATGTAGTTGTCATCAAAGGTCACATAGTATGTCTCTTCAATACGTTTGGAACGTTTGTTCAAAACTCTGTATGCCTTTGAAGTGAGTGAATAACCAAGAAAAATTCCCTCATCGGCTTTGACGTCAAACTTAATTTGGTTCTCTTTGGAATTGAAAATGAAGCACCTCGAACCGAACACGTGGAAAAATTTGACGTTGGGCTTTCGATTGTTCAGAATCTCATACGAAGTGATAGAGAATCGTTTGTTGAGTAAGGATCGGTTATGAGTATAGCACGCGGTTGCAACTGCATCGGCCCAGAAGTATAGCGGAAGAGAAACGAAGCTTAGCATGGTTCGGGCTACCTCACATAGAGAAAGGTTTTGTCTTTCAACAATCCCATTCTGTTGTGGTGTATAGGGGGCCGAGAAGTTGTGAGATATCCCCTTTTCAGCCAGAAAGTCCTCAAAATCTTTATTCTTGAATTCAAGCCCATTGTCGCTTCTGATATTCCTCACCAGCTTTCGCAGCTGCACTTCCACTTGCTTGATGAACGTCTTCAACTTGGGAGTCGCGTCTGATTTCTGTTTAAGAAAGAAAACCCAGGTGAAGCGTGAAAAATCATCTACTATGACAAGAATGTACTTACTACCACCGAAGCTTTCGATAGCCGAAGGTCCACACAAGTCAATATGCAAAAGTTCAAGAGCTTCAACAATCTTTGTATTGATACGTGTAGAATGGCTCTTTCTGGTTTGTTTGCCCATCTCACATGCTGCACATAGGTGTTCCTTATCAAACTTGAGAAGAGGAAGGCCTCGAAAATGATCACCAAGCACCAACTTATTAATGTCTTTGAAGTTCAGGTGTGATAGGCATCGATGCCACAACCAGCTTTCATCAGTGTTCGCCTTTGACAGCAGGCATATTGCTGGTTTTCCTCGAATTGGGTTGAGATTTAAAGGATACATCCCTCCCTTGTGTTCAGACTTCAACAGAACCTTTTTGGATTTCTTCTCAATGATTTCTGATCCCTCATCATCGAATGAAACCTTCAAACCAGTTCCCACAACCAATTGTGATACACTGATGAGGTTGTGCTGCAACCCTTCCACATAAGCTACTTTTCTAATCGAGAAGTCTCCGTTGGTTATCATTCCATATCCTTTGATTGTGCCATAAGAGTTATTTCCATACTTCACACATCCACCATCCTTAAGGGACCGAAATTCCCTCAGCTCTTCCCTCCTTCCTGTCATGTGACGTGAGCAGCCACTGTCTATGTACCATTCGTCATCGAACTGCTCATCACTTATAACCTGCAAATTCAAGCAGATTTAGGAACCCAAAGTTTCTTGGGCCCCGGTGAGTCTTTTACAGAAAAAGGAATAGCAGTAGAAATATCAACCAAATAAGTTCGTTTTATTAGAGTTGTTTGGTCTTTTCTTTTGATGGTATACACCTTGATTTTGTTTTTATCTTGTTTAAATTGTGGTGTATTAGATGGTGTGTTGTTAGATGGTTTTGGGATATTCCTTTTAATCCTAGGGTTAACTGACTTTTTCTTATTATTGATATCTGAATCAAGCTTTCCCTTTCCTTTGATGTCCTTCACTGAATTCGATTTTCTTTGGGAGTAGGAAGGACCGAAACTCGACTTTCGGTTGTTAGCTTTGGCGTTGGGACCGAAACTAGACGTTCGGTTCTGAGCGCTGGTGTTGGAACCGAAACTCGACGTTCGGTTATGAGCTTTGGAATAGTAAGAGATTGGACTAAAATTTTCTTTCCCTTTTAGCTTTTCCTTTTCTTTGGTAATGGACTCTTTCTTGGAAGGAACGTAGTTGGGGTTTTGAGATTGCCAATAACGTTTTCGCTCATTCAGATTTTTCATGTATCTTTGATTTCTTTGGCGTTTCTGTTCAGCTAACTCCTTCTGAGATTTGTAAATATTGAAGCTTGATTTTGGCTCCTCCTTTTGAGTTTCGGCAGTCTTGGAAGGAACGTTCGGTGTTTTCTTTGGTTCTTCAGGGATCTCTTTTGTTCCACTTGTGCTTGGTTTGTCAAAACTTGAGGGTTTGTTGATGGGTTCTGCAACGTATCTACCTTTTACCCTCCAAGAGGTTTGCTCCGATAAGCCGATGGTTTCGTATGCGTTATCAATAGGGGCTGACCAGAAATAATCGTCGCACCCTTCAGCATTGTCTTTGTCGACCAAGATTTTTAATTCTGCTGTTTGTTTTGCAGTGACCCCTGTAACAGCATATACCTGATTTGGCACAGTTTGAACCTTTTGATAAACCATTGCTTTATCTTTGAGTTTCTGTGGCTTGTCCTTTGACAGGCGAGCGTATTCAACCGAGTTTTCAGATATGAGGGGTTTCTCATTCTCGGTTTGGTTTTTCATAAAATTAGAACAATCAACCACGTCTTCTACCGAGATTTCGCTCATCTCACTTTCCTCATCAAATTCAGACATATTTTCTATATTCATTTTATGTTCTGAAATTAATTTGGTGTTAGACGAGTCAAATGATTAAATGGTCTCGGACTTAATTTTTAACCTATCATTTTCATCTAAAAGATTTTTGAGCATACACTTATGTTCCTTAGAGTCAATGAAGGTCTCTATTTTGTCCAGTCCGATTTTATAAGCGATGGATGTCTCTTCTGAGGACATTATGGATTCACATTCAGCAATGACCTCATCCTCCTTAAATTCAAGAAAGGGTAAGATCATCTTATGAATCTTTTTCCCTATTTCACAACTTAAGTGCAATTGAGCAATATTTGTATATAAGCGTTTAGCAATTAAACAAAAAACATTCCTTTGTTTCAAAAACTTTAAATTTTCTCGTTGCAAATAAATAATTTCATCCCTAGCCCTATTTAACTCTGTCTCCTTCAGCTCAATCCACATCCTTCTCTCCTCACTCTTTGAAGACACCCTACTGAGTTGGTCAGTTAGGTTAGAGTTCGGTAAGAGAGTTTGCATGAGACTACCACTTAAGTTAGAAAATTTAAAATTTAATTCATTTAATTCTTCTTCATAATTTGTTACTGGAACTTTAAGTGATTCAAGGATGGATTGTACTTTTTTGATCAACCGATCACAGTCGTTGATATTCTCGCTCACGGGCTTGGCTGCAAAGCACTTGTCCTCAGTTAGGTTCGGCTTCTTACTCGCACTTTCGGTTGGTCTACCAGCTGTAACCATCAAACATTTTCCAGCCGAACCTGTATCCTTCGCCACATAAACTCTTCCATGTGTGGGCTTTCTCACTTCTTCATCCTCAGAATCGGTTGACCAGACTTCAACGCCACCAAACTCATCTTCATCCGCATTTTCCTGCACAATTAAGGCATTCATTGAACTGTTAGTTGCCTTCTTTTTCTTGATCTCTTCCAACTTTCACATGTAATACGCCTCATCATCTTCACCATCTCTTTTCTCAGCCATCTTCCTCAGCATGCAATCTTTGGCAAAGTGGTTCTTGCCATGACAGTAATTGTAGTCGAATCCAGAGTCTCCTGCAAGCTTGCTCTCCTTCTTGTCGTCATCCTTTTGAGAAGTATTCTTCGCTTCATCTTTCACCTTCTCAGAACAGTAACTTCCCTGCCAGTTTCGGTTCTTATTGACAGGGAACTTCTTTCGTGCAAACCTTTTTGGATTGGTGACCATCATTGCATACTCTTCGCTTGTAAGGTCACATTCAGACATATCTGACTCCTCCTCTTCTTCTGCAACACTTTTGCCTTTTGAGACAAGGGCTAACGATCCCACACCCGAAACTACCTTCGCCTCCTTGGTTACCACACTCTCATGGGATTTGAGTATGCCCACAAGTTTCGCTAGTGAATAAGATTTGAATTGTTCGTGAGCTTTCACTGTTGAAACCACTGCCATCCATTCTGGCCTTAAACCATTCATGAAGGTTACCTTTTGCTCGATCAATTTTCTTTCTATGCCATGCTTGATCATCTTGATAAGGAGATTATTGAAGCGATCGAAGGTTTGTATCAGTTTCTCTTCTGGTTTCTGTTCGAAAACTCCAAATTCAGAGAGTAGCAAGGTTTGAATACAGTGTTCTGGATCTTCATCGGTTGAATAAAGTTCCTTCAACCTATCCCAGATTTCTTTAGCCGTTGTGTATGAACCAACTAACCGAAAAGTGTCAGATTGTAGTGCGAATCTGATCATTCTCATGGCCTACACATTACATAGCAACTTGTCCTTTTCATCCCGTGGCATCTTATCTACGTCCGCCACAAGCTTATTATATTCTTTTTGAGACTTCACTGTCGTGTTCGTTCCAGAGTGAACAAACGGCCCAAGCGTGATAGCTTCCCAGATGAGATAACCATTATCTTCAGATCCAACCACGTAGTCTTCACAGTGATGCGCCCATACTTCATAATCTTGAGTGTAAAGAATGGGAACCCTTGTAGTGGATCCAATGTTGTTAGAGATGTTGATGGGATTAGTTTGAGAATCTTCGTGAGACATGGTGAGCCTTTCCTTAGAACCGCTAGAATCCGACCTCTAAACTTGAGATTAGGGTTTTATCAAACACTAGAGTTACCGTCGACAGGAAGAAGACGACTTCTTTATATTCGATAAAAGCGGAAACCCTAAAGAATTCTTAATACAGAAGGAATGTGTATTGATCACACAGTCTCCTGCTCTGATACCAATTGTTAGAACAAAGTTCTAGTAGGATCGATAGATTCTAAGGAGAAAAACAATTAAAGATGTAATGATGAACACATGAATGGTTTAACTGATGTCGAATGATTAAACTTTAACACCTCAGAAGAGCTCGATTATTAACTACGACTGTAGAGGTGTTTAGGGTTACAAAGCAATAATCACTATAATCACGTTAGTTTCTAAGGCATACATGCATGCACTATTTATAGCTAAACCCTATAATAATCACGGATAGACAGGCCCAATCCGGATATACAATACTAAGCCCATGACGCAACATAACATACCCAACATATGTGTTTTGTTAGGATCATTCCATGTGAATGATATTCCAGTACAGGTGTTATTTTACTCGGGGGCTACCCGATCATTTGTCTCTCTTGCTCTTAGCAATAGGTTTTTGAGTCATCAGGGATGTTGGATTGCCCTCTAGGGGTCGAGATTGCTGAAGACCGATCTGTCCGGGCATTAGAGGTCTTCATAGATTGTGTTTTGAGGCTATATGACGAGCGCTACCTTGTGGATTTGGTTCCCATTCTGTTGCGTGGGAACAAGGTTGTCATAGGCATGGATTGGCTGAGCCCTAGTGGGGCGCTGATCGACTGTGCGCAGCAGTTGGTGCGTGTCAGGACCCCGAGTGGGGGAGAGCTGGTGATTCATGGCGAGAGGCCGCAACATGGACCAGCTATGTGTTCAGCAGCGAGGGCTAGGCGCTACCTTCAGCAGGGTTGTGCAGGGTATGTCGCCTACATTATTGATACCCGGGAGGCGGGTAAGGCGACTGTGAGTGATGTACCAGTGGTGCAAGAGTACCCAAACATATTTCCAGAGGAGCTGCCTGGGATACCTCCGGAGAGACAGGTGGAGTTCAGGATCGACCTAGTCCCCGATGCGGCCCCGGTAGCCAAGGCACCATATCGGTTGGCTCCTCCCGAGATGTAGGAGTTGTCTACACAGCTGCAGGAGCTATTAGACACAGGATTCATCAGGCCGAGCAGTTCGCCTTGGGGAGCCCCGATCCTGTTTGTGAAGAAAAAGGACGGGTAACATCGGATGTGTATAGACTACCGGGAGCTAAACAAGGTAACAGTGAAGACCCGTTACCCACTCCCGATGATTTATGATTTCTTCGACCAACTATAGGGGGCATCTTGGTTTTCAAAGATAGATCTGCGTTCAGGCTACCATCAGATGAGGGTCAGAGACGAGGATGTGCAGAAGACTGCTTTCCGGACTCGCTATGGCCACTACGAGTTCATGGTGATGCCCTTTGGGCGCACCAATGCTCCTGCCGCGTTCATGGACCTCATGAACCGCGTGTGCAGACCGATGTTGGATCGGTCTGTGATCGTCTTCATTGATGACATCTTTGTTTACTCCAAGACGCAGGAGCAGCATGAGGAGCACTTATGAGAGGTTTTGGATACCCTGAGGAGGGAGAGTTTGTACGCCAAGTTCTCTAAGTGTAAGTTCTGGTTGCGCGAGGTGCAGTTTATGGGGAACCTTGTCAACTAGAATGGGATTTTGGTTGACCCGGCCAAAGTAGAGGTCGTGATGAGATGGGAGGTTCCGAAGTCTCCATCTGAGATTCAGAGTTTCCTATGGTTAGCAGGCTATTACCGGAGATTCATTCAGGATTTCTCCAAGATAGCAGTACACTTGACCCGACTGACGAAGAAGGCCGTTGTCTTTCGCTGGGGGCCTGAGCAGCAGGCAGCGTTTGAGACTTTGAGACAGAGATTATGCGAGGCAGCGATCTTAGCCTTGCTAGAGGGCGTAGAGGATTTTCTAGTGTACTGTGACGCGTCCATCTCGGGTTTGGGCGCACTATTGATGCAGAGGGGGCACATCATCGCTTACGCCTTGAGACAGTTGAAGCCTCACGAGGTGAACTACCCGACGCATGATCTGGAGTTGGGGGCGGTTGTTTTTGCCCTCAAGATTTGGTGGCATTACCGCTATGGGGTCCGATGTACCATTTACACGGACCACAAGAGTTTGAGGTACCTCATGGATCGGCCGAATCTGAACATTAGGCAGCGTCGGTGGCTAGATGTGGTGAAGGACTACGACTGTGAGATCCTCTACCACCCGGGGAAGGCCAACGTTGTGGACGATGCGCTTAGCAGCAAGGCAGCCCCAATCAGAGATATTTGCTTGAGGATGACAGTGGTAGCTCCGCTTTTGAAGCAGATCCGAGAGGCGCAAGTTGAGGATATGAAGGAGGAGCGCCGGAAGTGCAAGCGGATCATAGGCCAGGTGGCCTCGTTTGACTATGACAGTCGTGGGTTGCTGACCCTGCATGGGAGGGTCTGGGGTCCATACTGGGGCGGAGTACGACGGATTTTGATGGATGAGGCCCACAAGTCCAGATTTTCCATCCATCCTAGGGCAACGAAGATGTATAGAGATCTTCGCCCTGACTACTGGTGGCCCTGCATGAAGTGGGATGTAGCCTGGTACGTCGAGAGATGCCTGACCTACAGGAAGGTCAAGGCCGAGCACCAGAGGCCTCACGGAAAGACGCAGCCGTTGGATATCCCTATGTGGAAATGGGAAGATATTACTATGGATTTCATCACGAAGCTTCCCAGGACCGCATTGTGAGTGGATTCGATGTGGGTCATCGTGGATTGATTGACCAAGAGTGCCCATTTCATTTCGATCCAGGAGATCATTTCGGCCGAGAAGCTGGCCGACATCTACATCCGAGAGGTGGTAGCACGACACTGAGTGCTAGTCTTCGTGATTTCTGACCAAGACGTGCGATTCACTTCCATATTCTGGAAGAAATTCCATGACGAGTTGGGCACTCGTCTGCATTTTAGCACGGCCTTCCACCCTCAGACGGATGGCCAGAGTGAGCGGACTATCCAGTCCTTGGAGGACATGCTGCGAGCATGCGTTTTAGAATTTGGTGGTAGCTGGGATACCTACCTTCCATTGGCAGAGTTTTCCTACAATAATAGCTACCACGCGACTATCGACCGTCCTCCCTTCGAGATGTTGTATGGGAGGAAGTGATGGACCCCGATATGTTGGGGAGAGGTTGGGCAGAGGGTCATGCGGAGTACCAAAGTGGTGCTCAAGACGACGGAGAGGATACAGTAGGTCAGGAGCAGGCTTCAGACTGCTCAGAGTCGGCAGAAGAGCTACGCCGACAGACGCCGATCGGACCTAGAGTTCCAGGTCGGGGATAGGGTTCTCCTGAAGGTGTCACCATGGAAAGGTGTCATCCGGTTCAGGATGCGGGGCAAGTTGGGCCCCATATACATCAGAACTTTTAGGGTTGCAGCCTGGGTGGGCAAGGTGGCGTATAGGATAGATATGCCAGCTGAGCTTAGTCAGATCCACAGTACCTTTCATGTCTCCCAACTGCGGAAGTGCCTGGTAGACGACTCAGCGGTGGTACCTCTAGAGGATATTCAGGTGGATGACAGTCTGAACTACATTGAGCGCCCAGTAGCCATCCTTGACAGGAAGACGAAGGATCTGAGGAACAAGAAGGTTGAGTTGGTGAAGGTGCAATGGCAGCATCGCAAGGGCTCAGAATGGACTTGGGAGTCGGAGGATGAGATGAGGGAGCACTACCCCGAGCTTTTTCCGGATGTAGCAGCAGACTTCGAGGACGAAGTCTAAAATAAGTGGGGGAGATTTGCAACGCTCGGTTCCTGGTACGTATTTAAATAAGAATTATTCATATTTGTTCAGGGAATCGATGTGTTGGAGGCCCCAAACTCGTCCAGTAGAAACTGGATATGTTGGACGCGGGACTTCAAGCCTACTCGACGAGTCGAGGAGCCTCGAATCGACCAGTAGGTCTGCCAGAGTGAAACCCTAATTTTTAGGGTTTGAACCCTATTTAAAGGCCTTAACACCCCCATTGTGGCCTCCCTCATCGCCTCCCTTAGTCCAAAAAACCCTAATTCGAAACCCTAACCTATTTTGAGTGTTGTTGAGCCATTGTTGTGTACTTTTGGTGATTTTGAAGCTTGAGAGAAAAGAAGAAGCTTGGGGGTTCAAGAGGAAGCAAGTGGATCCAGAGTTTGTGCTCCCTTTCCAGCTAACCTGAGGTATAAATTTTATACATTGTCCATTCATCTATTAGATCTCTTTTTGGAGTAGTTTAGCGCTTTAAGGGCCATTTTTTGAACCATTCATGAATGAAAGCATGTCTTCGGGTATTGACTTCAGATCTGGAACCTTTGAGGGGCTCCATGGCATAAAGGTGCCAAATTTATGGCCATGAGAGTCCCATGCAACTTGTAACTTTACGTGTTATATCGACCCTAGGAGGCCAGATCTACGTTTTGGATGCATTAAGCCCGACTAAAATCGACTGTATGGATTTAGACTTTGGGGAACTCGATGAGTCGTTCTTAGGACTCGGCGAGTTGGGTCGTGGTTCCCCAACCTTTACTGTTTCTGAGCAAACTTGTTGAGTCTGGCAGATGACTCAGCAGGTTGGACGTGTTTAAGGACTAGAAGATCAATGAACTCGACGAGTCCAAGGATGGACTCAACAAGTTTATGAGCAAATGTCCCAACTTGTATGACGGAGAATTCGACGAGTTCGAACAGAAAGTCCCGATTCTGTCGTAAGGAGAAACTCGGTGAGTTAGAGGGTAACTTGACGAGTTAGATCGCGAGTTCGAGGTTCTCTGAATCATGGAACTCAACGAGTTGACGGATCAACTTGGCGAGTTGAATCAACCAGAATGTTGCCTTGGACCAAAAGGTTGACTTTGACCAAGGTGTTACCTTTGGCTTGTCCATTGACCAGAGTCGACCCTTAAAAGGGTTATAAGTTTGAAAGAGTAAGTAAAAAAGATGTTATGTGTAGGAGTTTGAGGAGAGTCGATCCAAGCACCGAGGACAGTTCAGTTACTGCACAACATTGAGGTGAGTTACCTTCCAGTAGAAGTGGGTCTAAGGCACAAATGTCGTCCCACTAGTAGGTGATTATAGATGAGATGATTGTCTGGTATGCCACTATCTGATATGTTTTATGTGCCAGTATGCTATGTTGTTATGTGGTAGAGATAGTGGGTGAAATAGTCCCCGGTTACCGGTTGAAAGAGACCGAAGAGGAGGCCAGCACCCATATATGCTAGGCTGTATACGATTGATATGTTTATGCTAGATTATTATGTGGTAGTGGTAGGGGTGAAATAGTCCTCGGTTACCGGTTGAAAGAGACCGAAGGGGAGGCCACCACCCAGATACGCTAGGCAAGTTACCGGTTGAAAGAGATCGAAGGGGAGTCCAGCACCCAGATATGCTAGGCATTATATGATTATAAGGTATGTGGTATGATGGGGGAACTCACTAAGCTTTGTGCTTACGATTTTCAGTTTTGGTTTCAGGTACTTGTTCCTCGAAGGGAAAGGAGACGGCACTATAGCAGCACATCACACACACGATTTTTCGCACTGGAGTTCTATGGGATTTATACTCTGATATGATTTTGTTATGACATGTTCTAACTATGGATACATTGGTTTGATATATGTATTATTACTATGTGATTTTCAGACAAATGATTTTATATTTGCTTAATTTAAAATGAAATTTTTGGTCCGTATTTTTGGGATGTTACAGTCAATGTATCACTGCCACCAAGGACTAGAACCATGTCCTTTGTCCTTCCCAGATACTTGACAATGTTCTTTACTGCTATCCAATGAGCTCTGCTAGGATTTCCCTTAGAGCATCTTACCATGCTTAAAGCAAAAGACACATCAGGACTAGTATAAGTCGTAGCGTACATGATCGACCCTACAGCCGAAGCATATGGGACTCGACTCATTTATGATATCTCTTCATATGTACTAGGGCTTTGAGTCTTAATCAACTTGGCATTGCTTTGAATAGGTTGCTCTTTTTTCTTGGAGTTTTCCATACTAAAATGTTTTAGTACCTTATCGAAGTATGTACTCTGACTAAGACCAATTAGTCCATTCTTTCTATCCCTTAAAATTCTTATCCTAAGAATATAGGCTGTGTCTCCCATATCTCTCATACTAAACCACTTTCCAAGCCAAGACTTTACTTCTTGCAGAGTTGGAATGTCATTTCCTATGAGAAGTATGTCATCAACATAAAATACCATAAATGTTTCTATACTCCCACTAGCCTTTGCATACACACATGACTCATCCTCACTCCTGCATAAACCAAATTCGTTGACTTTCTCATTAAAGCAATGATTCCAGCTGCGAGACGCTTGTTTCAATCCATAAATGGATTTCTGAAGCTTACACATTATATTATGATACTTTGCATCCATAAAACCTTCTAGTTGACTCATGTACACATCTTCATCCAACTTCTCGTTAAGGAAAGCAGTTTTGACATCCATCTGTCATATTTCATAAGCATGAAAGGCAACTATGGCAAGCATTATCCTAATAGAATTTATCTTGGCCATTAGTGAGAAGGTCTCATCATAATCAATCCGTGGGGTTTGAGTAAAGCCCTTCGCAATTAGTCTGTGTACCTTTCCATCCATCTCGGTCTTATTATTGGATATCCATTTGCAAGCCACTGTCTTTCGACCAGGTTCTTGATCAACCAAATTCCGAACTTGGTTATTATACATGGACTTGATCTCGCTATCCATTTCCTCTTTCCACTAGGCAGCCTCAGGGCTTGCCATCGCTTCCTTGTAGTTTGTTGGCTCATCCAAATTCACCAGTGCACTATCACTAACAAACGTGTCATAATCTGTGGTTATATGAAAACCATAGAACTCAGGTGGTATGCTAACTCTATTGGATTGGCGAAGAGGTAATGAATTGCCAATGGGCTCAACAAGAGTGCCATCCTCTGGTTGAGAGCTAGTGTCTTCTAAGGTTTCTTCATTGGTTGATTCTTGAATCTCTTAAAGGTCAACTGTACTCCCACTATCCTCTTTGCATATGAACTCTCTCTCATGAAAGACTCCCCTTCGTCCTACAAATACCACATTCTCACTAGGTATGTAGAACTAATATCTAAAGGACTTTTGTGGGTAGCCAATGAAAATATACTTCTCACTTCTAGTTTCTAGCTTGTTATGAGTCTTTCGTCTAACGAATGCTTCACAACCCCTGACCTTGATATGTGCTAACGAGGGAACTTTTCCAATCCACATCTCAAGAGGTGTTTTGGAAACCTTCTTGGTAGAGAAAATATTAAGGATATGGGTGGCTGTCTCCAAGGCATACCGCCATAAAGAAATAGGAAGAGAAGCTCGACTCATTATCGAACGAACCATGTCTAATAAGGTCCGATTACGCCTCTTAGCCACACCATTAAGTTGTGGTGTCATAGGAGGAGTCAATTGTGAAACCATTCCACATTCCTTGAGAAAGTCGTGGAACTCGATACTAAGATACGCTCCGCTCTATCAGATCGAAGCATCTTTATCTTCTTGCATAATTGATTCTCGACTTCATGTTTAAAATCTTTGAACTTTTCAAAGGTTTCTGATTTATGTTTGATCAAGTAGATATAACCATATCTGCTATAATCATCTATAAATGTCACATAAAATCGATTACTATCCCTTGTGGTAGATCTGAAGGGTCCACACACATCTGTGTGTATGGGATCCAACAAACCTTCACCTCTTTCACAAGATCTAGTGAAAGGTGATTTTTTCATCTTGCCCAAAAGACAAGATTCGCATTCGTCATCTGGCCTTAAGTCAAATGATTCCAACACTTGGGCGATTCTTGTTAATGTGCCCAACACGACAGTGCCACAAGCTTGCCTTGTCTAATCCATTATACGAATCAATATGGAATACACTATTGCCTAAGCTATCAACACAAATCACGGTTTCGTACACAACATTACAAGTTAAAGCTTCAAACATAAAAATACCATTTTTATAAACCAACATTGATCCATTCACATCATTAAACGAATATCGAAAACCTTGTCTAAATAGTACATGAAAAGAAATAATGTTTCACGTCATTTCGACGAATAGCAACAATCAACCAAATCTAATCTAACATCGCCACCAAGCACAAGACCATAAGTTCCAATCTTGGTAATAAGAGAAGATCGACTATTTCCCATGATCAGATTCATCCTTTCATGATCCATCTTCTCACTTTCTCTTAGCCCCTACAAATCAGGACAAACGCGAAAACCACATTTTGTATTAAGGACCCAAGAACGAGTAGGTTGTGAGTTATTAGTTTGAATAGTGTAAATACCTGCAACCGATGGCTTCACTTTTCCATCCTTGATGTCTTGCAAGTACTTGGGGCAGCTCCATTTCCAATTACCCTTTTCATTACAGTAGAAGGAAGTGGCCTCTTTGGGATCACTAACAAAAGGAATGTTAGAACTGGGCCTTTCTTTTGGGTCATTGCTAGATGACCCAACATGGGCCTTTCCCTTCCAATTAATCTTAGGAGAACCTTTCCTCTTCTTTCCTTTGTTTTGCCCAATGGCATGGACAGGAGCACTAGTAGGAGTAGAGTTTTGATTTTTCTTCAAATCCGACTCAGCTGTCTGCAATAGGTTGTAGAGTTAGGCCAATGTGGTTTCAGTATTGTTCAAATGATAAGGCAAAATGAACTGATCAAAATAAGGTGGAAAGGAGTTGAGGACCATGTCAATGGCCAACTCCTCGTTGAAATTCACATTTAGCCTTTCAAGGCGCTCCACATATCTTTATATTCTTTGCACATGATTGCATAACGACTCTCCTTCCTTTAACTTGCAAGCCATTATTGCTTTGACGACCTTATACTTTTCTCGGTGAGCTATCATGTGAAACTTTTCCACAAGATCCACGTTCATCTCGTATGGCCAGTAGTCCTCATAGAACCTTTGCAACTCAGGAACCATAGTGGCAACCATGATGCAAGCAACCTTTGTTGCGTCGTCATGATGTTTCTTGTAGAAGATGATTTCTTCAATAGTAACAGTGGACCCATTGATTTCAATAAATTTTTTTCAAGGACATACTCTTTACCCTCGAATCGAAGATCCATCTTGATTTTGCACATCCAATCATTGTAGTTGGTACCATCTAATGTCACCTTGGACACGATTGAAATTAGGGAGAAGTTCGAGTTGTGGGTGGAAGTTTGAGAAGTAGAAGCATCACCAGGAGTAGACATCTATAGACAAAAAGTAGTTTTAGTTAGATGATATAAATCCTTAATATTTTGACCCATAATAAATATTCAAGGCTAGGATCCAATATAAAAATTCACAACTAAGAAGATGGATGTCGTAATCTTTTCGCAAATTTATGAAGGTAGGTAAAAAAAATTCACCAATGTCAAACTATGAAATTCCAAGATCTTTTGAGATTCATTGAACCTTATCAATGACATGTTTAATCTCAGATTTTGCTCTTCTGTTTGTGACTGGGATGTCGAGGATCACAAACATGATGTGAATAACCATGCAAACACGCTTGGGAACCTCGATGTCTTTTATTATCTCTAATTAATGTGTCGATTAACCGCACACGATCAACTAACAATGATAATTTTTGAGATGCCCATCATTTCTCTTTAAACTCCTTATTAATGTGTCAGTTAAACAAACACACTCCACTAACGACATATTAAAGTATAATGTGCATTTTCATGGATTAACATACTATTCATATTTTTCCAAAATGTTGAGCTTATTACTGTGTTGTGTTAAATGTGAATACTAGAATAGTCTCATTTACAACGGTTTGGGCCTGTCCATATGTGATTATGTTTTGCTAGGGTTAGACTATTTAATGTGCATGCATGTATCTTATTAGGGTTAACGATTGTATTGCCCAACCTAGCTTTCATAGAGAAGTTCATGTTGAACTCTTCTAAAGCTATTCAATATAAGCATTCGACACTATTTAATCTTCATTATTCTTGTTATTTATTCACATCATTTTTAGAATCTATAGATCTAAGTTATTGTTATAGATAATACGTGATGAACAGTACGACTTTGAATGATATATCGATAGTGGCTGTTCGCGTCACATGACTGGAAGGAGAGAAGAAATAAGAGAATTCCGAACATCAAAAGATGGTGGCAGAGTAAAGTTTGGAAACAATGAAACACGAGAAATCAAACGCTACGAGATGATCACTAATGGCGAATTCTCAATTCGGAAGGTAGTGTATGTAGAAGGCCTGCAACATAACCTAATAAGTGTCTCACAATTGGTTGTAGGTACTGGACTAAAAGTGTCATTTGATGATGACGGTTCTGAAATAATTGAGAAAAAAATAAAAGCAGTGCTTCTGAAATCCAAAAGAAAGGGAGAGATGTATCCTTTGAACTTAAAACCGATCAAAAGGAAGCCTTCAATTTGCATTCTTACGAAAGCATCTTCGGATGTTAGTTGGTTATGGAACCGAAGGTTCTCTCATCTGAATTTCAAGGATATCAACAAACTTGTACTTGGTGATCTTGTTCGAGGACTGCCTCTTCTGAAGTTTGAGAAGGAACATATGTGTGCTGCTTATGAGCTAGGAAAGCAAAGTAGAAAGAGTCACTCGACAATCATCAATACTATAATAATCGAACCACTGGGACTTTTGCACATCGCTCTTTGTGGCCCATATGCCATCGAAAGCATTGGTGGTAAAAAGTATATTCTGATTATTTTTGATGACTTTTCAAGATTTACCTAGGTTTTCTTTCTTAGACAGAAATCAGATGCCACTTCGAAGGTGAAGGATTTCATCAAGCAGATCGATCTTCAATTACGAAAGCCCGTTCAGAATGTTCGCAGTGATAACGGATCTGAATTCAAAAACCAAGAGTTTGAAGAATTCTTGATGGAAAAAAGGGTTTCTCACAACTTCTCTGCTCCTTACACTCCACAACAGAACAATGTTGTTGAAAGACGAAACTACTCTCTTTGTGAAGCTGCAAGGACAATGTTATCCTTTGTGAATCTTCCACTTTACTTCTGGGCTGATGCAATCGAAACTGCTTGTTTCACTCAGAACCGCCCTCTAATCAATAAAAGATTATTAATCACACCTTATGAGATTCTGAATAATAGAAAACCTAACGTTAAGTTCTTTCATGTCTTTGGTTCCAGGTGCTTCATATTCAACTCTAAAGAATATAGGAGCAAATTTGATGCGAAAGCTGATGAAGGCATTTTTCTGGGATACTCGTTAACTTTGAAGGCATATAGTGTTCTGAACAAGAAATCAAGAAATATTGAAGAAACCTATTATGTCACCTTTGATGATAACTACATGAAGAAGTTTCAGAAATCAGATTGTTAATCTGAGGAGATCTTTCCTTCAAAGAATCTGATGACCAATCCTCTTTCAAATTTGTATGAGGAATTTCTGATCTGTTTGATGAGCCTGAAAAAGCCATCTCTTCTGAATCAAAAGCAAAGTACAATCAAGGGGATGAGCTAAAGAAAATTGTCAATGATGCTGCTAGAAACATTGAAACCTCTCAGGAGACACAAATTCTGAAAGCTTCTGATCTACCATCTAAAATAGCAACTTCTGATGCTTCATTCCAGGGGGAGAGCTCCTCTTCAAACTCAAATCCCAATGTTCCAATCCAGGGGGAGAATCTGATTCCGAACGAAGGACCAAGTGCAAACTTCCAGGAGGAGAATGATGACTCTGAAGCACAATCAAAATTCGAAGATGTGAATGCTGAATTGGATCCAACCTACGATCCGAGCTATCCTCCTTTGACCAAATGGACTAAAGATTACCCAAGAACTCAAGTGAATTGAGATTTATCCTCAGGACTTCTAACAAGGGAACAACACAAAGCGAAAGAAAGAACATTATTTTCAAAAATGGAATTTTGCATGTTTAATTCGTTCATCTCCAAGATTGAGCCTAAAACGGTGAAGACAGCTCTTGATCATGCTGATTGGGTTCAAGCCATGCAGGAAGAACTCAATGAATTTGAGCGTAATAAATTATGGAGATTAGTCCCCACTCCGAAGGATACTTCAGTTGTCGGAATGAAATGGGTGTTTCAAAACAAGTTAGATAAGGAAGGCAATGTGATTCGGAATAAAGCACGTCTAGTTGTGAAAGGATATTGCCAAGAGGAAGGTATAGACTACGAAGAGACGTTCGCACCAATTTCAAGACTTGAATCCATTTCGATCTTTCTTGCATATGATGCTCACAAAAATTTTGAAGTCTTTCAGATTGATGTGAAGTTTGCATTTTTAAATGGTGAGCTTGAGGAAACGGTCTATGTGGAACAACCACCAGGTTTCGTAAACGAGAAATTTCCAAATCATTGCTATGTTTTCGGTTGACCCAACCTTCTTTCGCAACAAAGATGGTGACCATCTAACGATCGTTCAAATTTATGTTGACGATATCATTTTCGGATCCACTAATCCTAAATTAACAGCTGAATTCTGAAAACTGATGGAGACTAATTTTGAAAAGAGCTCAATGGGTCCTATTAACTTTTTCCTTGGTTTAAACATAAGACTGGGTTCGGAAGGCATTTTTATTAATCAAGAAGCCTACACGAAGACCTTGCTTGCGAAATTTGGAATGGTGGGTGATTCAAAGGTCAAGGTTCCAATGACATTCAAAACAAAGCTTACTCCATCCTTGGACAAGCCAGCAGTTGATATAACTCTATATAGACAGATGATTGGATCTTTAATGTATCTAACATCGGGTCGTCCAGATATTATGTTTGCTGTTTGTTATTGTGCCAGGTTTCAGGGGAATCCTCGTGAACCACATATGATTGTTGTGAAAAACATCTTACGATACCTCAAAAGAACAACCTCTCTCGGAATTTGGTTCCCTTCCAACTCCGGATTCTTTGTGCAAGCCTATTCGATGCTGATCTTGGTGGATGTGGTCTCGATCACAAAAGCACATCAAGCGGATGTCATTTTCTAGATGGCAAACTTGTTAGTTGGCAATCGAAGAAGCAGACCCGTGTCTCTCTATCTACTGCAGAAGTCGAATATATTGCAGTTGCATCATGCACTTCTCAAGTGATATGGATTTAGAATCAACTAAGGGACTATGGGATCAACATGAAGAGGATTCCACTATATTGTGATTCTGAAAGCGCAATCAGAATCTGCCATAATCCAGTGCAACACTCAAACACATAACACTGCGATATCATTTTATAAAGGATCACGTTGAGGATGGAAACGTTGAAGTACACTTTGTTAGATCCTCTGATCAGTTGGCTGATATCTCCACAAAGGCCTTACCTGAAGCTACGTTCAATCATATTTTACAAGGTCTCGGAATGATAGAAGCTGACTCAGTTCTGAAACCCCTCTCGTAATCGGAATTTACTGTTCACATTCCGAGCTTCATAATGGTACGGATTCTACTGTTCATCAGGGTTTCAAAATGCTTCTGTATACTTTGTACATTTACTATCTTCCAATTGATTCCGAGCTTCAGAACGCTTCGGAAGTCACTGTTCATTTATGCTTCTGAATTTATTTTCTTAAATATTGTTTCTTTATTTTGTGTTTTTCTTTTATTTATTTTCAGAAAATTTGAAAATAAAAAATATTTTCTTTATTTATGTTTTATCTTTTTCAGAAAATCCAAAAATCACAAAAATATTTTTTTTTAATTTGTGTGTTATTTTCAGAATATGTTTATAATTTAGGTACAACTTCTTGTTATCTCAATTCAGAATTATGGGGCAGGTATAATTCCAAATCTGAGTGCTAGCTAAGTGTCCCTAGAAGCATGTTGCTGCATATTGTCCTATGCCTTTGAGACTTTATGTTTGATGCCTTAATGAAACTTTCATTCCGATCGTTTCTTCCCAATCAGGCTAAGAGTTGAATGCTTTGTCACTAATTCACATAAGTCATTGAACTACGTTACTCTTCTCACACTGAGTTAAGAGTTGAATGCTTTGTCACTAACTTTTAGTAGAGGTACACTTTCTCTTTCGGAACCAACCTCATATTTCTCCATCAACCTCGTATTCACAAAACGTAACCCTTGAGACTCTCAACAATTACCAATGAGGTTTATGGTTACACAAAATCTGTGCTTATGATCTTAAAATCGTTATCACCATGATTTGAGTGAAACCCAAAATTCGAAACCTATTTCTGAATTGACGGTGAACAATCAAATGTTCTAGAATTTTCACCAATGAATTGATGATTAAAACCTTATTGGTTAGTACAATTGTCGTGTGAAATCTCATTTTTCTTTTTGAGTGATCTTAAAGAAATGTTCTCGACCTAAGACGTTTCTTCCCAAAAGATCCAGATTTTTTATTTTTCTTGAGATTTCCTTTATATCCAACCACTTAAATAATTTCCAAAGCATACTTGTTCTTATGGCTACACTGGTTAAACAAGTACTTCACTCCGAATTTTGAACTTATGTTGAGTTTCAGAATTTGATTGAAGCTCAAGCTACCCATGCAGCCTACTTCAAAGAAGCCTTTCACTATTTCTTAATAAATAGATGATCGTATTTCAACAGGATGCCACACAAGCACTTCCGAGTCTCTCTTGACTCAGAGCGAAGAGATCGTTGCCCAAGATCAATCTGAATTTCATGTCAATTTTATTTTGACATCACAAATCCCAAAAATTTATTCTGTTTTATTTCTTTTTCTTTTGCACACTCTTGCACAAAAATCTTTATGATTTTTCCAAGTCTGGTTCTAATTCATGTGGATTACTGTTATTCCGAGAACAGATTATGGTTGAGTGACATATTATTCCGAAACGTCAGAACTAAAAAGGCGGTTTTTTGGGGATAAGGATTCAAATAAGGCGCGTTTATTTCAAGTCAGAACTAAAAAGGCGGTTTCTTGGGGATAAGGATTCAAATAAGGCGCGTTTATTTCAAATCCCTGACATCACGCGTGTCAGATATAACGTCGCCTAACATATACAGCTGTCACATCTTTCATGGCTGATTTATCGGGATATGGCAATGTCAAGGCATGATTTTCTCTCACCTATCATGACGTATATAAGGGTTTCGACGATTGCTTTTCTCTCACAGCTCACAAATCTCTCAAGGCAAATAGAAAAACCCTTTTCGCTCTCTACTCACTATTCATCTTCTTCAACTACTACCATGGTCGGATCATCTGAAACAACATCGTTTGCTGACCAAACAACATATGTGATCATGATGAACCTAAAGCCTGGTCAAAATCTCATTCTTGATTTGGATTCATCACGATACAATGACCCCCTAAAGCCGATGATAGAATGTCTGAGGTATTCTCCACTTGCTCAAGCTTTGACAATGACAGAATCGATTCCTCTGGTTCGTCTCTCCAAGGCGTACTCCTCTGCAACACACATTCAGGCTAACGCCATCATCACTTTTGAGGTTGTTACCAATAGGACCTCTATCAACAAAGCTCGTTTCACCAGAATGCTAGGCCTTAATTTATCAGAAGGCCTTGTTGATCCAGACTCGATTACATCAACTGATGTCATCAACATGTTTTATCAGATGGGATATATTGGGGATATTTCTCTTTTATCCAAGTTCAGGAAGCCCAATCTTCCTCAATTGTGGAACAGACTGTTTTTACGCTGTTATTTAAAAGCTTTTCAGAACAAATAGCAGGATCAGACAGTGCAAGTAAGCTCTTTTGCACCATTATCTATGGCCTCTACTATGAGATAAATCTGGATTTTGGTTCTATCCTCTAGACTCAACTCATTTAGAGTAGTTCCTCTTCTTCTCGCAACACTGAGATCTCTTGTGCATGTTTTTGGTCAATCGTTGTTAAACGAGAACTTGTTAACTTCAAAGTTCCCTTCTCAGAGGAATCTGCTGTTGCTGCGATTCCGATCCTTCAGACGTTGACATTTGTGATATCTGAACCAACTAAGTTCACATTTGCGGGATCGATTCCGGAGGTGATGCTTGTGAAGGTGCCCTTTGACAATGTGATAGTCAATGAGTATCGAAAGCAGCCTGTTTCTGGTGCTCGCCATATGCCAGACGACTTGCGAAAGGCAATTGAGGAGGCAAACAAACCGAAGAGGGGCAAAAAACGAAAGGGCAAAACTGGTCCTTCCGAAGTTGTTAAAACTCCGAAGAAGAAAGTTAATAACCCCGCTCGAAAAACAAGGTCACCTTGTCCAGTGGTTCAGGAGGCTTCAGGGTCAAGAAATCAATCGGATATTCGTGAGGGTGAAACAGTTCAGAACGAAATCGAAGATACCGCTGCCACTTCAGTGCCAACTACTATAAATCTAATTCTGAAGTTATCTACTCCACCTACTTCATCTACTCTTGTCTTTGATTTTTTTCAGATGAACACTCCACCATCCTCTCCAATAACCACTTCACCTCCAATCACAACCATTATACCAGTAACCATTACTCCACTACCAAAGATCTATGTGGGTGTTTCTCTTCCACAAGTTTCTGTTCCCCTATCCACCCCATTCTTTACGAATTCCACAACCACAACTACAACCAAGGTCAGTAAACCTGAAGTCACTATCAACGTATCTGATACGAGGGTAGGTGTCGATTTTGGTGTTACTAAGGGTCCTGGCACATCTACTGTTTCACTTTTTCGAGAAGATGATCCAGACATCGTTTTTGGGGATGATCAAGAAGCTTTTCAAGATTTCACTTTCAACCCCTTTGCCATTCATCAGAACAGCGATGATGACGATGCCCCAATGACTCAGGGGCAATTTAAACAACTTAGTGCCAAGTTGGATTCAATTTTGGAGTCCTTTGTCACGTCTTCCAGCTATGAGTCCATGTTGAAGTCATATAGAACAACGGTTGAGATGCTCACAAAAGGGAATGCCAAAGTCCTTGCTAAAGCTACAAAGACTATCCGAGCATCAGAGTCAACCATTTTCGATGCGACCGCAAAATTTGAAAAACTACATGAAGAAGTAATGAAGTCCATGGATGACTTCCGTAGATCTTCTGATGAAAACACCGAGCATGTTAATAAGGTCGTTACAGGTCTTGGATCTACACTGCAGGTTGAGAGGGAAGCTCTTTCGCGTGTTCTCTCTGCAATTAAGTTGACAATTCTGAGCTCAACATCGCTATTGAGTCTAAGATTGACAAACTTCAGTCTGACCTTGGAGCAGAAAACAAACTCATGGGCAAACTAGCTCAAAATACAGAAAAAACTAAGGTCCTTAAGGTAAAGCTGAACTACGCCAACAAGAAATTGGATGACTTGGAATCAGAGAAGGATGTGGTTAAAAGTTGTGTTTCAGATATTAATCAATATCTGGAAAGCCTCGTTGAAACTCCTGATTCAATGCTTACGGTTTCAGTACGGCAACATCTTGCAGATAAACTCAAACCAGTTTTTACGATGCTCAATAGACTTGAAGGTGTTTCGGAAAGTGATGCTCTTCCGAAACAAAGGGGATAAATTAAAGAAAAGCCTAAGCAAAAGACTGGTGAACCAACTGGTGATACCGAGGAAAAACCAAAACTGAATCCTAATGATCAGAAAGATAATAAAACTTCTGGATCAAAAGGAAAAGAAAAAGTGATTGATGAAGAAGAAGAAGAAGAAGAAGAGTTGTCTGAGGGTGAGAAGCTCATAAGAGAGAAGCATGACAAGGAGCTTGATGATATTCTGAAACTTCGAAAAGAGTTAGAAGCAAAGGAGGCTGAAGCTAGAATTACGAAGGTCATTTTAGAAACTCAGAAGTCCCTCTTTCCTCTGTGGACTCTTAAGAGGATTCAGATGGAAGCAGTTGATGATCCGAGCTCTCATTGGTTGAAGCCTTCAGTATCATTCTAGCCGGAAAATACTGCTGACTCTCAACTCGACTTTCCGATCACTCCTATGGCTTTTCTATTCAGATACTTCGAGAAGATTGAGAAGGCACCACTATCGGATTATAATGTTAATCACATCCTCTTCTCTTTCTATCTCAAGTATGGAAATCCCCAATTCTAAACTTGGAGTTTAAATAAGACTGTCGCTGTGAAGGTTTATACTGCGATTGCAACTGAAAACTTCATCAATGTCAAATTCAAAGGATTCAGAGGAGCCAATTGTTTAGAAACTGAATCTACACTTGCTGATTTGCCATGTATGAATCCTTACGATTGGATTTTGTTTGTTCCTGATCATGTCCAAAGACGAATAGAAGTACGAGCCGATCGTAGCTCATCTGAAGAGGATGCAAACCAGCTACATTCACGAGATCGCAAAGATGGATGTGGAAATAGCAGCCGTTCTGAAAAAGAAGTCGATTCAGAAACCTGAGGAGGAATTAAAGGATCTCAACAAGATGAAGCTAGGAAAACTTACAAAGGAAAATTGGAGCATAGTATACCAACGAAGGACTGATCAAATTGTTCAGAGGTGTATGTTTTTCCTGCTGGACAAAAACTTACACTCAACTTCAACTCCGACTTACATCATGGGACTAACTAAATCCGTTAAAACGAACAATGCCGCTGATCAGAAATGCTTTTCCAATATGATCAAGTGGTACATTGCAGTCAGAAACACCCTTCTTAATTTGATGTCGAAGCTTTTCAAGGTGTAGAAAAGGCAACAACAATAGAAGAATCTCCTTCGCAATTTGACACAAATGGGGTGATTGTTGAGTTTATTATTGTGTTGTGTCAAATGTGAATACTAGAATAGTCTCATTGACAACGGTTTGGGCATGTCCATCCGTGATTATATTTTGCTAGGGTTAGACTATTAAATGTGCATGCATGTATCTTATTAGGGTTAACGATTGTATTGCCCAACTTAGCTTTCACAGAGAAGTTCATGTTGAACTCTTCTAAAGCTATTCAATATAAGCATTTGGCACTATTTGATCTTCATTATTCTTGTTATTTATTCACATAGTTTATAGAATCTATCGATCTAAGTTATTATTGTTTCAACACTAAAGTAACTAGAGTGGGAATTTTTAAAGAAAGTTCTAGTACTTTTATATTATTATACTTTTAAAGAGATTATATCCTATCAAATCCGTTCGGCTAACAACCCTCCACCATACAAGGGAGTGGTGGGTGAGAGTAGACACCCAATGGCGGTCATTTTATAAGTCGCTTTCTTATACCCCCTTATAGTATGACTTCGTGAATGTGGCGTACTAGCGATTAGACCGACTTTTCTTATACATATAATATATTAAACTTTTAATAGTATATATAACGTGTATTTTAAAACTTTTCCAAAATACTAAGTTCGATATTAAATTTTCGAAAATTAATAAAAATTAATTTAATTTAAAATTAAACCAATTATGAATTTAAATCACAAGAGGATTAAATAATTATTTACTATTAAACTATTAATCAAATAATTTAAATTTAAATTTAATCCTAATCCAGTCCATACTAAATTTTGAAAATTAAGGGTATTGGGTTATCCAATTTTAATTATTCTATTTTAACCAATTAAAACAATAATTATCAAATAAAAAACCCTAATAAACCCTAAAGAATTTCAAAATTAAAGGAGGAGGCTAGGGTTTCAAGAACCCTAGCCCACGTCGAAAATTCCAAGACATAGGGTTTAATTTCTATAAACCCTAATTTGATCTATTCAACTATTATACATATTCAATTGAAAACATGGGACTCTGATACCATTGATATGTTTTATAGGTTACAAAAAATCATGTGACGGAAAATAACTTAACTCTTAAGTTCACATGCAACCTAATTGGATCTATATTTTCACTATTGAATGCTATAAACTATGAACATTAAAGAACCCTATGGAAACCCTAGTTTAATCAAAATTCATAAGAGGGTTAGGGTTTACATAAATTTTGATTATTCTTGTAAATAACCAATGAACTCCTTCTTCAAAATCTCGTGGAAGCAAACACCAGAAATCTCGTGTCTTTGATGCTTCACACTCAAACCCTAGCAACTAAGGAAACTTGAAGAGAGAGAGAGAGAAAGAGAGAGAGAGAGAGAGAGAGAGAGAGAGGGCAGAGGGGATGATTTTCGACTATTCTGTTGAGAGGAGGAGTGGCCAAAAATATGAAGGGTTAAGACCCTATTTATAGTTACATTAGGAAACCCTGGAAACCCCAATTTGAATATAATGCAATTATTTCAAATTAGGTAATTATCCAATCTCCTAATTATCTTCAAGGTATATTCTGGAAACCCTAGAATATACCTCAAAACTGTCCAACACTTGTGGAAGGTTCTGGAAACCCTTTGGTACAACTATCGAACAATGACAGCTTAGGTTCTTCATTTTTAGTTAATCCAATTAATCTCAAAATTAATTCTAATTAACTTATGATTAATTATTAATTAAATAATAATATTTCTAGTTAACATATTATTCTCATAATATATTAATAAATCGCTTATTGCTATTTATTAATCATATAATAAGTCAATAAATCAATCTCTCTCTCTCTCTCTCTCCAAAAGTCATCCTATTCAATTACTTGGTTTGAGGGCATCCCAAAAAGACTTTGCAAATAATTCAAGTATATACCAATTTGGTTATTGGCTTAGACACCTAATCCAACAGAAGCTTAGTGAGTTCCCCCAAAAATACCACATACCACAAAACGTATACAAGCATGCATGTTGGGTCCACAGTCAACATATTAGATTACCACCGAGCCACAACATAAGTCTGGATTGCCCTCCCAAACCTCAGCTTATGTCTGGATTGCTCCTAATCCCATAAAAAAAAGTTTGGATTGCCCTCCTGGCCCTCAGCTTATGTTTGTATTGCTTCCTAGCCCACAACATAAGTCTGAATTGCCCTCCTGGCCCTCATTTTATGTGTGGATTGCCTCGGGTATGTTGGCCTGCCGCCTCAACCCCACGCATCACGATATGTCAAAATATATAATCAAACAATTCATCAAGTAAACACATAAGCATAGACAACTATAAATCTACATGTCGAGCAGTTCATTACCGCCTACTAGGCCCCTTACAACATACTGCATCGCTACCGGAAAATCTCCAAGGAATGTGTAGCGATATTTAACCAAAGGTGGGATAGACACCCAAATAGATGATCATACTCTAGAGCCACAACAAAAAACAAGGCACGGACAAAAAATCCTAGATCAAGAACTCTCAGTCTATATTGTGTGACTACATATAGCCCCTAGGGCCTCCCAATAGACAATAACCGTCCAAGTAGTACTCTAACCAGCATACTACTACTCCTACATCTTAGCATACAATGATATATATGTCTATCAGATCATTACAGCAGAGCAACATCCTATACACAAGGACACATAACAAAATCTAGTGGGCCAACATTGGTGCCTTCGACCCACAAGTATAGTAAGAAAAACTCACCTGAAACAAAGAAACCACAAAACAATGCGGCACACTCCCTTTCTACACTAATTGTTCCCACAAATCTACTAGCACCAAAACATGATAAAATCATAATCAACAACCCCAATCCTTCAAGTTTGACTAAATGTCAAACTTGTCAAAACGTCAACGGTCATCAAGTCAACTGCTCCTCACGAGGTGGCAACCTCTTGGTCACGTTGTGACCAGATAAGGACAAAATAATTATGAGTCTTCAATCATCACGAAGTAACAGGAACCTTGTCACGTCGTGAGAGTTGGCCAAAAGAAAACTTGATGGAGTAAGCTCTTAATCCATTATGCCGCAAACTCATCTCCAGGCTTCCATACATCTACAAAACCATAAAAACTGATGCATTAATGTCTTGCATACCCAATGCAAGTCTTGAGTTCAAATTAGGTCACTTTTGAAGAAAAAGGGGGTCAAGGTCTCAAGCAAGAGCTCAAACTTCACCGAACTTCAGATCTTGCTCAACTAACCACCAAAGGACACTAAGGACCCATAAAGTTGCCAACTTTATGGAATTCCAACACTCTAACTCATCTATCCATGAACAATAAAGCATAAAACTCTAGATCTAGCAACAAGAAACAATAAAGCATGAAGCTTGAATACTCACAAGGGTCCGGAGGGGTTGCTATAATATGGTAGTGAGGCTTGCAAGCTTAAACTATGCTCCAAAGATGATCCATTCACCTTCAAGTCACCAATACACCACCAAATGTTCAAGAAATCATAGATGGGGCTAAGGTTTCGTTTGAAATGACTGGAGGATGAAGAAGATACCCTAAGTCATGAGATAAGATCCTTAAATATGGAGAGAACCCAAAAGTTTGTCGGTTTGGGCTGCAACCACTTTCACGACGTTACCATTCTCTTGTCACATTGTAACAAGCTTTCCAGAATACGCGTTTCATTTTTCACTTGTCGCATCATGATATGGTCACGTCATGACACCCAGTTTTACCCAAAAGCGATGCATTTGACTTCTTGCTGCCCTAAACTGATCTGTTATGGAAACTGGGTGTTACTATTCTCCCCCACTTAAATTAGATTTCGTCCTCGAAAGCAGTTCTCGCTTCCAATCTCGAAGTAACCCCTTGTGGGTTACTTCCATGCAGGAAGAGATCGCTTGAAAGCCAACATCTGCAACCATTTCCAAAAATGGTTCCAACCCAGGCTCATAAGCAAATCCTAGCAGAGATTCTAAGATCTGAATAACCTCTATTGTAGCATCGATTAAACAACCGACCACCTCCCTACAATTATACCAACCCTAATTTTAATGATTCTTTGCAACATGAATAAAACATCTTTAGAAAACCTCCTTAAACCATGACGGAGACAACCCACTTCCTTATCTGAATCCTGCAAATCTCTAAGTCTTACACAACCTTTAGGTGGACAGAGCCACCGTAATTGTCACCCAAGCTGACCAATACTCACAAACCTAACCCAACTAAGTCCTTTTGATCTTGCATTGCCCATTGAATATCCAAAGAAGGAAAACACCACCCATGCCATTGCTGACAACCTCGTGTACAGACGCACCAATGAAAAATCTAACAACACCCAACAGATGAGAATAACTAACCTTCACATCAACTATGTTGACCGAAATCCGCAGACTTAATCAGTCTGAGATCTTCCCGGCCAGAAGCCACCTTACGCGAAAATAGAACATGAAACCCACAGATGATTTCCGACATCGCTAACCCTACATAAATATGCGTCGATGAAACTTAGATGAAAATTAATCGATTGAACTAAACTAGACGAAGTACTCGCTCGGTACAAACAACTATGATATCCACTAATAATACTCAAGCTCACACCAATCTACCAACCAGTAACAACACATGGAATCACCCCTTATCCACTAACCAATAACAGCACTCACACTTACCCCCGATTTGATAACCAATAACAACACTCAGACCCACCCCCAATCGGCTAACCAATAACTGTACTCGGGATTACCCCTGATTCGCTAACCAATAACACCACTCGGGCTTACCTCCGATCCACTAACCAATAACTTCACTTGGGCTTACCCCCGATCCACTAACCAATAACAACACTCACAGTTTAACATAACACACACCAAACCAACAAATCTTAACTAACCGAACCAGGCCTTTGGGTCGTGTCTCGGACTTCCAAGCCCCAATCAAACAAGAACAGACAAGGAAGTCCTCCACACAACCCTCAACCTAGGCTCCTAACACCCTAAAGTTTAAAACATGAGGAAGCCCTAAAGATTACTAATGCCACCAAAAATAAGATGATTCGAAAGGAAAATCAAAAGCTGGCGATGACCCCGATGTGAAAATCATAATATTAAGTAGTTGCGCGAAAGTCTTGAATTGGGGAAATCTGGATGAGAACTGAACCTTGGCATAAGGTCTTCCTGCTACGAGGTCTCCACTCTCGCCCACTTGGAATATTCTCAAATCTGGCAGCTTCAAAAATCCTTTAAATCCCAGGCCAACCTAAAATCTACCATTTGATCCCCACCCCTAACATCTAGATACACAGGAGAATCTGAACCCACACACAACATTCACGAATTCCAACATGCATACAAAAACTTCAAAGATAATAATTAATCCATTCGTAAATAAGGTTTCAAATAAAACTTGTGCTAACTAAGATAATTCCGTTCAACTGATCAAGCAAGTTTACAACTGAACCTCATAACATACACAAAAAGATATAGAAGATATCAACAATGCAGTAACTAACTAAAACGAAGAACTGATAACTCAAACTTCAGCCCCCGAAACTCCAGCCGCCCTATACTAACCGTCGTGAAACTGCCAAACTAGGGGTGTAGGGTTCTGCACCTTTCTGAAAATGAGAAAGGGATAACGAGCCCTGATGTGGCTCTCCTGGCCGCAATGGAAACACACTCGTGTACTTCGCCTACAATCCCTACCAGAATGACCCTCCTCGCCACACCTACGACATACAAAAGATCGACACCTTCCATTATGAAATTTCTCACACTTGATACACTCAAAACGTTTCTTCTCAACTGGACCTAAACTCGAGTCGAAGGACTTGAACCGCTTGGCCACTGGCTGATACTGCCCTAAAGTTGTCCTCTCCTCCTTCCTCTAGATCTCCAACTCAATCTCCCTCCTCCTGGCTCTTGAATGAAACTCAGTCAAGGTCTGATACGGTTGAGTCGATACGAACTCTCAAATCTTCGTCATGAGCATACTCTAGTATCACGACATCTGCACCTGCTTTGAAGAGGCATATTCTAGGTAGAAAATGGCTCTCTCCATATACTTCTTGGTGATCTCCTTCAAAGACTCGGTCATCTTCTTAAGCGACAGATGCTCCTGAGCCAGTCACTCTCTCTCCACAAGCGAAACAAAATCTACAAGGAACATCTCTAGAAACTGATCTCAAGTCATTGCGGCTCGCTCTGCCCATGAAAATCCCTAGGTCACAAATCACACTAATCCTTTGCCCCCCAATGGAGAAGAATCGATGCAAATTTCACCTTCCGGTCCTTAGGACATGAAAACGTGTAGAAACACCCTTCCACATCGAATATCAATCTCAAGCCGATAATCAGGTCCTTGTCGTCTCTGAACTCCGGAGGCTTCGATTTACTAAAATCCAAGTACTTCATTGCCCCACCACTCTAGTCGTGCAATGGAGACAACTATAGTGGTTGTGGCATCAATAGCCTGCATGATGGTGACATAATGCCAATCAAACTCCTCAATGAAGGTGGTCTTAACCGACCCAAACAACTTCAAAATCGCCTCCCTAATCGCCATGGCAACTTCAGTGGCAATGATCCTGTGGATCTCCTCATTACTCAGATCTGTCCTCTCAGTGCTGCCAGCACCCGATCCTGAATCTATGATAGCCACCATATTGAAATATACAACAGAAAAGGTTAAACATCAAAACACGATGCTCAACACACCAGGCCTGCCTCATATTAGTTCCTTAGTAGCATCGAGATTCCTTCTGACTCTCATATGGATCCTGTGTTATCAGTAGTACGAGCCTATATTACTTTCCACACCTATCCGTAGTCAATTCAGAATTGATCCCAAGGTCCTAACTTAATGCACTAGACCACCCGTAGTTGTTCTGACACCCAGCTACTACTAAGAGACATAACTAACGTCCTAGGCACTCCTCCTAGGTTGAATGCAATCACACTCCTACATTACTGGTTTCCTTGATCATGCTAGTTGTATATAATACAGAATCAGATAGACAGTCGAATAATTGACTCTACCTTAAGCCCACAACCAAACAATGAACATGAAATAAGGCTAAGTCAATCGTTCTAAGGCTATATAATCCTAACCGTATACAACTATACAACATAAACCTTGCAATCAAAATAATCAAATAGAATATAATAAGCAATTCCTTATGCCATAGAACATCATAGAAATCAAGCAATACTATTCAACAGTTCCTGAAAGAAACCTTAGCTTATCCAGTAGCATGTATTTCTAACAGCTCACATATTAGCAAGTTCAAATTCAAAAAATATAACGAGTATGGGTATTTTGGGAATCACTTTCTTGTTCGGGCTCTGGCTGACTGTACACATCACATCTTCTTGTAAAACCAAGGTTAAGTCAGAGGTCCACGTTCCCAACCCCAAGCAAACAATCAAACAAGAACATGACAAGAGACCGAGCCCATGTCCCTAACCTAACCGTTTATTAAAATTTCTTTTTCAAAAATGTTTTGTGAAAATTTCTTGGATCCTAGTTTGAGTTTGATTCACACAATTGTTCCTCCAAATCCCTCAAACCAAGGCTCTAATACCAACTAGTAACGTCCCATTTTCATAACCAAAAATTTTCATTTCTATTGAAGGTAAAACTTTACAATTAACAGCTCCATGTTAAGAAACCATTTGTTCCAAATTACAATTATTCAAAATCAGAGTAATATATAAATGGGGAATCCTCAATGTTGCTAATGTGTGTGTACAGTCATACCTTCACGTTCCCATAATCATCGGTGGTACCTGAAAACATAAACGACTGGGTAAGCACGAATCTTAGTGATTTCCACTAAAAATACCACATACCACAAAACATATACAAGCATGCATTTTGGGTCCATAGTCATCGGACTGGATTATCCCTGAGCCCACAACACAAGTTTGGATTTCCCTCCTGGCCCTCAGCTTATGTCTGGATTGCTCCCGAGCCCACAATATAAGTCTAGATTGCCTTCCCTGCCCTCAACTTATGTTTGGATTGCTTACGAACCCACAACATAAGTCTGGATTGCCCTCCTTGCCCTCAGCTTATGTCTGGATTGCCCCGTATATGTTGGCATGCCGCCTCAGCCCCACCCATCAAGATTTGTCGACATATATAATCAAACAAATAATCAAGTAGGCACATAAGCAAAGGAAACTATAACTCTACCTTTCGAACAGTTCACTACCGCCTACTAGGGCTCTCATAGCACATTGCTTCGCTACCTACAAATCTCCAAGGAATGCATAGCCATATGTAACCAGAGGTAGGATACACACCCGAACAGGTGATCCTTCTCTACAGCCACAACCGAACAATAAACAAGCAAGAAATCCTAGATCAATAGTTATTGATCTATCCTACGTGACTACATACAACCCCTAGGGCATCCAAATAAACAATAACCAGCATACGTGTACTCTAACCAGCATACCATTACTCCTACATCTTAGCACATAAGGATATATCTATATATATATATATATATATATATATATATATATATATATTGATAGGTTTTGAGCACTACATCATTCCTATGGTGCACATGCAACCCTATTGCTTTGGATCTAGGTTTTTCTCATGTTATACATGCATATCATTATCCAAAGCATAAACCCTAATATATCATACAATTTTCGAAATTGATAACTTAAACATAGTAAGAAGAATACCTTTTCTTGTAGCTTGTTGATCTTGACCTTCAAGAGCTTAGTGCCTCAATTATTGCACCTCTAATGGAGTCACAGACACCAACTAGCAATAGATGAACAAGAGAGAAAGGATGGAAGCTAGAATTTTCGGCTAGCATTTCTTCTAGGAAACAAGTGGCCGAAAAAACCTCATACCAAGGGGTTTTTATATAGTTGTGATGTTAGGGTTTTAGACTGAAACCCTAATTCTCTGCTTAGGCCTTAAGCAATCTATGGAACCCTTCTAGAAGGCCCTTTGGACGAATTCTTCTATGGGCTTCCCATAGAATTCGTCCACCCTTTCTATTTGGAGTCCACAGCCCAACTTGCAACTAACAGTAAATTGCAATATCAGTCCTCATACATTTAATCAGTCTCTTTTGATCACCAAATTAATTCCAAATTAATTTCTTATCAATACTAATTAAATAATATGATTTCTCAATTAATATATTATTTTTATAGTATATTAATAAATCATCTATCAACGTCTTTCTCATAATTCATCCTGTCAAATTGCTATGGTGAAGGCAACCCAAAAGGACCACGCAACTATCGGGTCAAGTACATACCAATTATAGTTATGGGCTTAGACACCTAATCCAACATATATATATATATATATATATATATATATATATATATATATATATATATATATATATATATATATATATATATATATATATATAGTAGATCACTAAATTAATTCCAAATCAATACTAATTAAATCATATGATTTCATATTAATATATTAGAACTTATAATATATTAATAAATCATAAATAACCTCTTCTTAAAAGTCCATCCTATCAAATTGTCGTGGTGATATGCAACCCAAATGGACCATGCTACTCTCGGGTCAAGTACATACCAATTATAGTTATGAGCTTAGACACCTAATCCAACAGTCTCCCACTTGGATAAGTCTAATAACTATAACTGCAAGTATGACTTCAAAATCCGATTAGCAATCGTAGCTCTTAAAAGCCATTGTCGAACTCTGACCTAGTCAATGACGCGTCCTTTAGATAAGGGATCATATAATCCTCCGTTCTGCAAGATATCATGTGGACAAAGACATGGAACATAATCATTCTCAATGTCCAACATTTTGTTTCCCGACTTCTGATTTGTTTGACATAGGACCTAATTGAACACATCAATTCAATCCTGACCGGGCCTGGCACATAAGTCAACACAAAATCATCGAGGGGACTAAGATATCGGTTTTACCCTCCTAGGATAAAAGGAACAAATAAACTTTGACTTATATACTTGTACTATTTACTTGTTAAATCGTACACAACAACACGTTTTGTAACATCAAGTTACTGATGCGTTTACACATTATCAATGCACAACCAACTCGTAAACAACAACTCATATATCTCGGTTAAAGATTATACGATATTATCGTCTCACAATCACTCGTGATAAATTCCATGAAGTGATTCACATGAGCGCGGGTTTAATCCAATACTCAAATCTTATTTCAAGAGCACTCATGAACTTTGCAGCAAACCTTTGCTATGTCTAAACACTTAGACAATCTACAAACCAAATCATGACAGTCTAACCTCATAACTTACTCCCAAAGTATGATTGATTGTGGATAATTTGAACAATCTAATTATTCTGGAAGTAAAACATGCAAAAGTGAAACAATAGTAACCAATCGACACAAGATATTAAACTTTACTCATAAATAAAAATCATTTATATAATCGTCAAATGTCAGTTACATTTATCTATTACAAGTTTCTAAGCATTTATCTAATCACTAAAACTAATATCGTCCTTCAGACCAATGCTCATCGCATGTTGTAAGTGCTTAACCCTACTTAGACCCTTTGTGAGGGGATCTACTGGATTCTCCTCTGACGATACCCTCTTGACTATGAGGAGTCCCTCTTCTACCCGATGTCTGATGAAGTGGTATTTGCTGTCGATATGTCTGGATCTACCAATGTCCCTTGGTTCCTTGGTTAAGGCAACCGCTCCTTCGTTATCACAGAAAATCTCCATAGGCTCTTTTATGGCTGGTACAACTCTGAGATCTCCAATGAAGTTCTTCAACCATATTACCTCATTCGACGCTTCACTCGCTTCTATGTACTCTGATTCGGACGTTGAATCAGGCACAGTCTCCTGTTTGGAACTTTTCTAAGTAATTGCTCCTCCATTTAGGGTAAATACCCAGCCCGAATGAGAGTGGAAGTTATCTCTGTCAGTCTGAAAGCTGGTGTCACTGTACCCTGTCACTCTCAAGTCATCACTCCCACCAAGGGTAAGGACCTAGTCCTTAGTCCTTCGCAGGTACTTAAGAATGTTCTTCACTGCAGTCCAATGAGCTCTACCCGGGTTCCCTTGATATCGGCTGACCATGCTCAACACAAAAGACACATCAGGGAGAGTACATGTCATAGCGTACATGATCGAGCCAGCGGCGGAATCATATGGAACTCGACACATTTCCGCTATCTCAGCATCAGTACTCTGACTCTAAGTCTTACTCAGCTTGGTATTGCTTTGGATTGGCAGTTCCCCTTTCTTGGAATTGTCCATGCTAAAACGTTTCAGCACCTTGTCCAAGTAAGTACTTTGACTAAGTCCTATTATTCTTCTACTTCTTTTTCTCAAAATCCTTATCCTCAGAATGTAAGCAGCTTCCCCTAGATCCTTCATAGCAAAACACTTCCCAAGTTAGGACTTAACCTCTTGCAAGGTCGGGATGTCGTTTCTTATGAGCAGTATGTCATCAACATACAAAACTAGAAAGCTAACTATACTCCAACTAGCCTTGACATACACACATGACTCATCCTCGCTTCTCGAAAATCTAAACTCTTTGACTTTCTCATCGAAACAAAGATTCCATCTGCGAGACGCTTCCTTTAATCCATAGATGGATTTCTCAACCTTGCACACTCTATTAGGATATTTGGCATCCACAAAACCTTCTGGCTGACACATTTAAACATCTTCAGCCAGCCTCCCGTTAAGGAGAGCGGTTTTGACATCCATCTGCCAGATTGCATAATCATGAAACGCAGCGATGTCTAACATAACCCTAATAGACTTGATCTTGGCCACTGGTGAGAAGGTCTCATCATAGTCAGCCCCCCAGGGTTTGAGTAAAGCCCTTCGCAACCAGTCGCGCTTTATATGTGTGCACTTTCTCATCCATGTTGGTCTTCTTCTTGAAGATCCATTTGCACCCAACTGTCTTACGACCCGCTACATTGTCAACCAAGTTCCAAACTTGATTGTAATACATGGACTGAATCTCGCTGTCCATAGCCTCTTTCCATTTAGCAGACTCGGGGCCTGCCATGGCTTCCTTGTAGTTGTTAGGTTCATCCAAATTTACCAGTGTGCTATCACTGATAAATGTATCACCTTCAGCTGTTATATGAAAACCATATAGCACAGGTGAAACACTAACTCTACTAGAACGCCTGAGAGGTACGAACTCGTCAATTGACTCAACCGGAATTTCCTCCTCGGGTTGATTGCTAGTGTTTGAGGTTCCTTCAACGCTTGACTCTTGAAGCTCTTCAAGGTCAATTTGCATCCCACTGTCCCCTTGGCATATGAGTTCTCTCTCACGAAAGACTCCTCTCCTTGCAACGAAGACAAAATTGTCACTCAGTCTATAGAAGAGATATCCAAAGGAATTTTGCGGGTAGCCAATGAAAATACATCGCTCACTCCGAGGTTTGAGCTTGTCGTGAGTCTCGCATCTCATGAAAGCCTCGCAACCTCAAAATTTGATGTGGTCTAACGAGGGAACCTTCCCTGTCCACATCTCGTGAGGTGTTTTGGAAACCTTTTTGGTAGGGACTAGATTAAGGATATGGACGACAGTCTCTAAGGCATACCCCCAGAATGATATAGGTAACGAAGCTCGACTCATCATGGAACGAACCATGTCTAGCAAGGTTCTATTGCGCCTCTCAGCCACACCATTAAGCTGTGGTGTCCTAGGTGGCGTCAATTGTGAAACAATTCCACATTCCTTAAGATAGTCAAAGAACTCGATACTAAGATACTCTCCTCCTCGATCGGATCGCAACATCTTTATCTTCCTGCCCAATTGATTCTCCACTTCTTGCTTAAACTCTTTGAACTTTTCAAAGGTTTCTGACTTATTCTTGATTAAGTAGATATAGCCATACCTACTGTAATCATCAGTAAAAGTCACATAGAAGCGGTTTGCATCCCTTGTGGCGGTTCTGAATGGTCTACACACATCAGTGTGTATGAGATCCAACAGACCTTCACCCCTTTCACAAGTACCAGTGAAGGGTGACTTGGTCATCTTTCCAAGTAAACAAGATTCGCAAGTGTCATCCGACTTTAAGTCAAATGACTCCAAACTCCATCCTTTTGGAGTTGGGCTATGCGCTTCTTGTTGACATGTCCAAGACGACAATGCCACAAGCATGCCTTATCCAAATCATTGGAAGAATCAATGTGTAACACATTATTTCCTAAGTTATCTACAACCATCATAGTTTCATATATACCATTGCAAGGTAATGCTTTAAAATAAAATACACCATTGTAATAAGCATTAATACGACCAATTTCACTATTAAAAGAAAAGGTAGAACCTTGTTTATACAAACTGTGAAAGGAAATAATATTTCTCGCCATATCGGCCGAGTAACAACAATTATTCAAATCTAAATCTAAACCATTACTAAGCAATAAAGAATAAACTCCAATCTTGGTTATAGGCGACACTTTCCTATTTCCCATGATTAAGTTTATCTTCCCGTGCTCCACATCCCTACTTCTTTTTAGTCCCTGCAAATCAAAACAAATGTGAAATCCACAACCTGTATCAAGGACCCAAGAATTAGCATGTGATGAGTTATTAGATTGAATAGTGTAAATACCTGCAAATGAGGTTTTGATCTTCCCATCCTTTATGTCCTGCGAGTACTTGGGGCAGCTTCATTTCCAGTGCCTTTTTTCATGGCAGTGGAAGCACTCTGCATCCTTCGGATTGGAAGAGGGATTAGCATAACCAACTTTGGTCCCACTTGAAGAGGATCCATCAAGAGACTTTACCTTGCGGCTCTTGTAGGGAGCCTTCCTCTTCTTTCCCTTCCCATGTCTAATTTCCATAACAGGGGCATAAGTAGTAGCAGGAGCAGCCACAACCGAGTTGCCTTTCAGGTTGCTTTCTCCAGTCCTCAGAAGGCCTTGAAGCTTGCTAAGTGTGACCTCCTCCTTGTTAATATGATAAGTCATACGAAACTAATCATAACAAGAAGGTAGAGAGTGTAGAATAATATTTATTGCCAAATCTTCATCAAAATTGACATTCAATTTAAGAAAACGGTCCACAAATCTCTGCATCTTTTGCAAGTGGGCCGTGATAGGTTCACCATCCTTCATTTTGGTTGTGATCATGGAGGCAATGATCTCATACCTCTCCTGCCGAGCACTTTGATGGTATCTTTCCATCAAATCTTGATACATTTCAAAAGGATAGTAGTCCTCATAGGACTTCTGCAGCTCAGTAGTCATGGTAGCAATCATTAGACACGACACCTTTGCCGCATCCCTCTCATGAGTACTGTGTTTAACGATTTGTTCGGGAGTAGCAGTGGTGACATCAATCTACTTGAGCTCTTTATCTAGGACATATTCTTTGTCCTCATAACGAAGATCCATTCGGATGTTTCGAATCCAATCATTGAAGTTCGAACCATCGAAAATGACCCTGCCACATAGGTTCATGAGGGAGAAAGAGCCTGAAGGAATTGGTGTGGAAGCATTGTTTGGGATAGACATCTGAAAAATAAGAAGAACAAAGTTTAGGTTAGATGATAATCCTTAATATTACACCCAATATGAAATATTAAGGCTAGGACCCAACACAATATTCTACAATTGCGAAGAGGGATGCTATAATCCAATTGTAAAATATTTGAAGGTAGGTAAATGACGATTTACCAATTTCCACCATGAAAAACGAAATAGATTATTATGTTTTAATTGAAATTGAAATTCCTAGATCCTTTGAGATTCATTGAACTTTTTACTGACATTTTTAAATCTCAATTGTGCCCTTCAAGTTTGTGACTGGGATGCCGAGGATCACAAACAAGGTGTGAATAACCATGCAAATTAACTTGGTACACCCAATGTTACAAATCACCTCATCAATGTGCCGGTTAACCACATGCGCTCCATTGATCTATGATTAACACTAAGCTACCCTTTGCCACACATTGTCAGTCCCAGATTAGTGTGCCGGTTAACCACACACTCTCCACTAACGACTTAACAAGGTGCAAAGTGTAATTTCATAGATTAGCTCCATTTTCACATTTTTCCTAAAGTAACTAAGATTGGGAATTTAATAAAAGTTTAGTTACTTTATTTTTATCATTATACTTTTAATGAGGGAGAATTGGTGTCCTATCCTACCCGTTCGGCTAACGACCCTCCACCAGTCAAGGAAGCGGTGGGTGAGAGTGGACACCATTTTATAGGCAGTAACCTTATACCCCTCTTATAGACCAACTTCGTGAATGAGGCCTACTAACGGTAAGACTGACTTGTCTTATACATACACACACACACACACACACACACATATATATATATATATATATATATATATATATATATAATTAAACTTATAATATTATAAAGTATAAGGGTTGAATTTTAACTTTTAAAACTCTAGGGTTTGGAATTAAAGTTTCATTGATGAGACTTTACAAATTCCAAAACTTGAGGGCAAGTTTTGAAACTTGTCAAAACTCTTCCCATTCATAACTTATGATTTTAATTGGATTTTAATGAAGAGACCTTTCATTTTCCATAACTTGAGGAGAAGTTATGGAGGTCATTAAAATTCATTTAGATCAATTTTCTAACAACTAAAATTATCACATAATTCATGGATGATCTAACTAAACTCATAAACAAGATAATACAAGTCAACAATTTGCAAGCAACTTTGTTTATCATATAAAACAACAATTTTCTCAAAACTTTGACAATTATCTTGTGTTTGGATGAGTACAAGCACTACCATTTCAGAAAAATGTTTTTAATGAACCAAAACAGTTAGTGGTAGTGTTCCCAATGCAATCCAGGCCAAGAAACTCGAAAATCTGCAAACAGAGCCTTCAACTCGTCGAGTGCATGAACTGGACTCGGCGAGTTGCTCTATTACTGAGTGGACTCATCGAGTCAGTTCATGGAATCAGCGAGTTCATCAGTCAAAGGCCAGAAATTCGACTTTTTCAGCTTTGAAAAATTAGTAAGAATCAAATATAACAGAAAACAAACCTAGGCTCTGATACTACTGTTGGGTTTTGAGCACTATAACACTCCTATGGTGCACATGCAACCCTAGATGCTTTGGATCTATGTTTTCTCTAATTATACATGCATTTTCAATTTTTCCAAAGCATTGTCCTAACTAGCATACATTTAAACAATTAAATGATACAACTAGTTTGGTAACATACCTTCATGAAGGACTTGTAGTTCTTGACCCTTGAAAGCTTAAGCACCTCAAGTGTGATGCCTCTAATTGTTCACAAACACCAATATGCAAGAGGAGGATTGAGAGAATTGGTTACTTGCACAAAATCAACTTTGCCCTCTTAGAAAGTATGGTGTAACCGATTTTGGCTCCTAGGGGTGTGCTTTTATAGTGTTCTTAAGCTAGGGTTACATCTATGTAAACCCTAATGCTCCATGACCTTTCACATTCTTATGCTCCATGGGTTTAACCTCCATGGACTATCCATGGATTATCTCATTGGTTCAGCCCATCTACATAATCATGGATCATTGGCCCACACTATAAGAATCATTGATTTACGTAATCAATCCCCATATATTTAATTAGTCTCTTTTGACCACAAAATTAATTCCAAATTAATTCTTGATCAATACTAATTAAATAATATGATTTCATATTAATATATTATACTTGTAATATATATATTAATAAATCATAGATAACCTTATTCTCAAAAGTCCATCCTATCAAATTGCACTGGTGAAGGCAACCCAAAAGGACCATGCTACAATCTGGTCAAGTACATCCCAGTTATAGTTATGGGCTTAGACACCAAATCCAATAGATTGTTGATTTTGGTGTAATACCCTGTCCCGAATCGTTTCCTAATTTGGGGCCACAACCTAAAGCTTGGTCATCATAAGGCTTAGGGCCTTTGAGAAAGAGATATTTAGACCCATTTGGGTATGGGTAAGGTAGGATAGATGATATGGGAGTTCGGTTTGTGATTTGGAGCCCAAGGGTATAACCTTAAAGTGGCAGTTGGGCCTTTTATGAATTTTGGATTTTTTCAGAAAGTTTTACGGAAAGGATGAGTTGATAAAAGTGCATAGCTTCTCGTTACCTTTCTGGGGATATAAGGATCGTCAGAAATGGACTTAGGACGAAGAAGTTATGGCTCTCTAAAGTTTGGGTAGTAAGCCTAGTACGATGAGCGTACTCAGGAGTACGCTAGGCGTACTAGGGTTAAGCTTAGTACACTGGGTGTACTCAGGAGTACGTTGGGCATACTAGTCAGGTTAGTCATAAAAGCAGTATGGAGTACGCATGGCGTACCAGAAGTACGCTGGCGTACCAGAAGTACGCTGGCGTACTCCAGTTAGTGCCAAACCCTAATTTAGGGTCTTGGACCCTATTTAAGCACCTTAACTCACCACCAAACCCTATTATCAGCATCCTCCATCCTCTTAATCCCTAGAAATGAAGCCCTAGCCTCCATTGGTGCGGTTCTTAGTGGTATTTCATGCATCTTGGTGCTCATAGAAGAAGAAGGAGCTTCTTGGAGAAGAGTGGGATTGCTTGGAGCTTGTAGATCTAGGATCCGTGCATCATGATCTATCTTCTCAAGGTATAAAGCTTCAAACTTGATGACTCTATTCTTAGATCTTGTCATGGCATAGTTTCGTAAGATTTTTTCCCAAAGTTTGGATCTTTGTGAGTATGGAGTACTCCAAAGCATTTTAGCTGTCCTTTTTGAGGTATTGAAGTGTAATGAGTCATAAAAATGCTTGCTTTAATGTTTCCATAGCACCATGCAAGAGTTAGGTGATTTTGAGTGTTGTGAAAGAAAGGATTTTGGATATTTAGCCCTCTTTATCCATGCAAAGGCTTAAAGGTTTCGACTTTATGGTTTAAGACATCATTTAGGGTTAAGAGAAATGGTTAGATGCCTTTGACTTAACCCAATAAGAACTTAATGTGAATTTTTGGTCTCTGATGAGTACGCTCGACGTACTCAGAAGTACGATTAGCGTAAGTAGGATTTCATGCTTTGCGGACTTGTACATTGTACATAGAGGGTGAGTACGTGGGGCATACACTTCTGGTACGCGGGGCACACTCCCAGAGGTGAAATTTTGGGCCTTTTGGTTTGGGCTTTGTTGAACCATTGGACTTCTAACCTTGGGCCTTGGATTGAGTATGGGCTTTCTTGGAATTTGATTTGTGATGGTTTTTTAGCCCAATTAGGAAGTTGGGCCATATTGGGCCTTGGTTTTGGGCCAAGTAAGAAAAAGGGTAAAATGGTCTTTTACCCTAGTCATTAGGCAAGCAATTCAGATTCTTGAGTATGGTTCGAGATTCAATTATTAATTGGATGATATTTGATGGTGGTAGCGCGCGGGGTTTTCCGAATCAGTGGTTCGAGCATTTGAGATATTCAACCGCTTCAGGTGAGTTTTCCTCACAGTATTTACGGGTCGAAGGCACCAAGGCCGGCCCATTGGTTTGATATCCTGCTATTCACTGACATGCTGTGTAGGGAATAGATATGCATGATTATGAAAGTCTGGTATATCTTTAGGACTACCTGTGATTTTGTCTGCATGATTATATGTATATGTTTAGATATTGTGTTGGGTTGAGGTTGTACTGCTTTATGTTGTAGCCAACAAACCCTGGAGCATTCCAGATCTGAGCTGAGGGCCGGGTAGGGCAAGTCAGACTCATACTGAGGGCTCAATAGCTTTCTAGATATGAGCTGAGGGCCGGGTAAGGCATGCCAGACTCATACTGAGGGCGTAGTAGCATTCCAGATACGAGCTGAGGATCGGTTGGTATGCCAGACTCGTATTAAGGGTTGAACATTGGTATTCCAGTCCGATGACTAATTCGGTCAGGGAGCAAGCCATACATAAGTTGTTGGCCCCGAGGGCAAGCCAAACTTATGGTGTGGTCTCAGAAGCAAGCCGTATATGAGTTGTGGACCCGATAGGCAACCAGACTCATACTGTGGGCTCATGGGTAATCCATTCTTTAGCTGTAGACCCAGTAAATGTTGTTATTTGAATATGTTATTTGTTGTGTGTTGGTACTTTGGGGAACCCATTAAGCTTCGTACTTACAGTTTTGTTTATGGTTTCAGGTTCTTCAGAGGACCGTGGCAAGACGAAGAAATGACCGTACACATCCTTGGTTTTATTACTGATTGGATCTTAGGAGAATCTAATTTCAAAGAATGTTTTGAAAATAATGATTTTGTAAATACTTTTATTAGTAATTGGGTTGTTTTGAAAGGTTTAAATTGGTTGTGATTTTTATGGATGTTACATTTGGTTTGTAGAATTTATAGTTATATTCTATTTGAATGTATATCACATTCTATCGGAATTTATTGTTTTATTTTATTTGAATGCAATAAAATTTTTAATATTTGAAAGTTGATTATGTCTTTCTTTATGGATTTAGGTTTTTAAGAGACTGTCATTGATGTGGAAAAGGAAGAAAATATGGAGAACAAGGGTATATACTAGGAGAATGTATTCTACTAATATGTATAAAATGATTTTTATCAATAATATTATTTCAGAATTGATTAGTGTTTTTGAAGTTTTTTTCCTTTTTAATCATTTTTAGTTTTAACCTTCAAGAATAAATGTAATTTGTAACCATTATTAGTCATTTTTTTTCAGAACGAATGTAATTTTTTTTATATTCTTATTCTATAAGAAATAATGTAATTAGTAATTCTTAAAGAATAAAACATGTTTCATATAAAATCCGTTTTATTAGAAATTGTTACTCTTGATAATATATGTTGTATAGATCTTTAAGCATGTTAATTATAAAAAATATGTTGAATTAAATTATGTAAAATTAAAATCGGTAATATATTTACTAGTTTATTGTTGATATTTGGTCATTCTGACAAAATAAATTCGGTTATTATTTAAAAATACGTTTAAATTAAAATTAATTTAATTTAAAAAATTCAAAAATTTAAAATTAAGATAATTAATGATCCCTTCAAATTCAATTTTTTTTTAAAAATATAGTTAATTGTCTAAAATACCTTTAAAGTGAGATATGTGTGTGATTATATGGTATATGTTATTCCATTGTAATAGGATAGACTTTCAGATCATGACCATTAATTCTATTCATCTATTGGTCCATAATTATTCTTATGAGCACACAATAGATATAAGGAAAAGAATAACCTAGCCCTATATATATATATATATATATATATATATATATATATATATATATATATATATATATATATATATATATATATATATATATATATATAGAGAGAGAGAGAGAGAGAGAGATAGGGTTTACTTGAAACCATGCTAATTTTGTGAAACATGAGGACACGATCCTAACCACTCATCTTAAAGATCAAAAAATTAATTAATTTTTTTTTGTAAAATGCAAATAAAAAGAAAAATCCAGAATTTCATTTTTAAATATTAATTTCGTCATTTGATTCATCTAAAAAATAAAATCAAATAAAATGAAAATAAAAAATTTACCATTTTTTTAAATATACATAAATATTTTAATAGAATATTACATTGTAATAATCAAATCGAATTTTTAGAATCTGAGAATATTCTACTATTATACTAAACTTGTTAGATATGTTAAAATATTTTAATATTCTACTAGATTTTTTTTTGATTTTTTAAAATATTCTATTATTCTTTAGAATAGTTTTAATATTTATAGTTTAATATTCTAGTAGAATATTCTAACATTATAAAAATTATTTTTCAATATTTACAATATAATATTCTATTATAACATTTCACGTATATTTAAAAAAAATGTAACTTTTTTTGTTTTATTTATTTATTTATTTTTTTGATAATCTAAATGACAATGATAATATTTTGAAAAAATTCAAAAATTTTCATTTATTTTGTATTTTAAAAAAACTTTTTTATCTCCAAAATAAATTATCAAGATTGTGTCCTCATGTCCTATAAAATATGATGGTCTCATATATATATATATATATATATATATATATATATATATATATATATATATATATATATATATATATATATATATATATATATATAGGGGTGAGATCGGTTGAGAACTCATAGTTTCCCGAGAACTAAAATTGGAGCGTTAGATCAAAATTAGTTAATTAAGGGAATGATCGTCTTCTTACCAATTCTCATTTAATGTTTAATTTTTTGTGTTATTAGAAATATTAATATTAATGTCTAAAAATTTACATTATAAATCAAATTTTCGGACTTTTTTAAAAAGAGTATTTTTCGATTTTTTGAAAAAAAAAGTGCAGATTTTTTAATTTTTACGGAAAACATTAATTTTTTTTTAAAAAATTGGAATATATATATATATATATATATATATATATATATATATTTAAAAAAAACTGCAATTTCTTTAAAAGCATTTAAAAAGCAATAAATTTTTTTAAAAAAAACTAGAGTATTAAAAAATACTATAATTTTTTAACCAAAAAAATCAACATTTTGGTATATATATGAATATTTTTACAAATACATATATGCATATTTCATACACTATAATATTTGTAAAGAAATCATAAGAAAACTCATTTTATTTACTAATTTCTAAACACAATAGAATAAGTATTTATTCAATACAAAATAAAATATAGAAAACAAACTAATTTTATTTACTCTATATATATATATATATATATATATATATATATATATATATATATATATATATATATATATATATATATATATATATATATAAACGTCACGAAATCCACCTTGTTGATTTAGTTGTTGCTCTTAATATAATCTTTTTAACCTATCAATAAAAGTATAATTGTTATAATCTGATCTCATAAAGTAATGAAAATATAAATTTAGTTATATCTAGTGGTATTTGATTACTACTCAAATGTTTGTTGATTTACGATGACATGTTTAATAAGTAGTAAGGCTAGCATTTTGTTTTACATATATAAGATAACTTTCCAAAATGGATATGTAGCCTAATATAATCAAAAATAATTCTTGTATATTACTTTATTATTACATTATAAACAATGATTGTTATTTAGAACATTTATCAAGATCGAAATTAAAAAATATCCAGATAAGTAGTTTATATATCAGTTAATTATAACTTTTAGATACCTAATCGATAACCATATTAGGTTTATTCATACGGAAACCATAAGTATATATAAAAAATAAATCAAAATATTAAATCAACTTAAAAAGCATTCAATTTTTAAAAATGTGTTATCTATTCTAATAAATGAAAATCTTTTTGACATATGTTACATTCTCATTGATTTGACCATATGTTATTTTGTGGTTATTTTCAATTAAATTTTTCCACATGCCATTTTATGATTGTTTCATTTTTATTAAATTTCACATAATATTTAATTAAATGTATTAATTGCAATAAATATAATAATACGTGCATTTCAATTTCATTAATTGACTTTCCTTCTAATTTCAAATTTTCTAAATTAAAGCTCATTAGTTTCTTTTGTTTATTTATCTAAATTATTTGTTTAAATTTAAAAGAAAAAAACATTTTAATTTTAATAATTTAATATTTTACTAATATTTTTTTATAAATTCAAACTTCTCAAATGTTTACAATTTCATATTAATTTTTTTTTCTAAATGAATTCATGTAATACATGAGTCTTACACCTAATTTATTAACTAAATAAATATACAAAAACGAATTTCTAAAATAATTATGTTTCTTTTTCAGATAAATAGTTTTAAATAATTATAATAATAGTTAAAAGTAACATAAAATTATTGATTATATTACATTACCTTAAAAATAATAATTTAAATTTTAAATAATCATCACGATCCAAATTAAAAATACGAAAATAAGCAATATTTAAACTAATTAGCATAACTTAAAATTAAGAATTAAGAATTAAGAATAAACCCTGAACCACATTCATTCATTTTTATTTACATGCAATCCACATATATAATCATTTGAATAATATGATTCAAAAATATGTTTAGTCTTATAATATCATTTAGAAAAATTATAATTTTGTATATTAAATTACTTTAAAACTTATTATTTCATAATTAATATCAATAATATATTTATTTCAACATTTATTTGTCAATAATTTAACTATATATTTTTATTTTGTGCGGTGCGTGAAAAATCTTCCAATATCTTATAGCAGATTCATAATATAAATAATGAATGTTTATGTAAGATGACCCTAATTAAGAGACCCTTTCCTGATCGATTACAAACCGGAATTGTATATATTCCTACTAAAAGAAAACAAAAAGTATTAATAAATAGTAAATATATAATAAATAATGAAAATGATGTTATACTAATTGGCATACAATTTTCCATTTTTTGTTTATTTTGTGGCATCCAATTTTTCAAATAAAATTACGACATGAACATCAATAATATGTGGTTCCATTCTACATAGGCACACACTCAATTCATGTGAATAGAATTTGTGGTTGTGAATTAAACCGGATCAAAATCAGAGATGTTCGAAGATAAATAATTAACTTTTGGTACTAAAATTTCTTGAAAATTGTTTTTTCATAAAAATGTTTGGGTGCATTAAAAATCGCAATCCAAGGACTAACAACGGATACAACCATCAACCCCATGTATGTTTTTAATAAACCTAACCCATAGATCATCATAAACCTCCAAATCCATTTGAATAAAAAAGATTTGTTCAAAGTAAATATGCAACAAACTCCCAAACCTAAGATCTCTGCTCGCCAAACATTTTCTCCATGCAATCCAAGGAATTTTTTGATCTTCAAAATCGCCTCCTATGAAGAACTTGTTTTGTAGTGACTCTAAAGTTCTTTCAACAACAACTGACATTCTGTATAAATACATATAGTAAGTCGGTAAGTCCCCAAACACGACCTTAATTAAAGCTAATCTGCCACCGATTCAAAGAGAACGGGCATTCTAAACCGAGAGTTTGTTATTAAACTTATCCACAACACCTTCCCAGTTACCAATACATGACATATTGAATCCAACTCGAAAACCAAGATAGGTAAATGACAACACAGAATCTCCACATCTAAGAACAAAAACCATATCAATTATGATGCCGAAAAAATGTATGATGTCGAAAAAAATGAATGATTAGGATAAAGAGGGTCGTACGCCTTTACGGGGTCAAAGGGAAGCCCCCCAAATAAACATAATTTCGGTCTAGAAGTACAATAAAAAAACACTTTCATAAACAGTAAATTAACATACAAGGGGCGAATTTGAATTCAACTGAATTGTCACTTTAAAGTGTCATTTTAAAAGTTAGTTCAACTCAAGCTAACTTCCATAAATTCAACATGGGGTGACTTTTTTTAGATCTACAACAAAATTTATTATAAATATTACCTATATACTAGTAAATAAACAAGAATATCAACATGTAATACATCGTTACGTGACTTCAGTCAGTGTCACACTCATTTTATTTTGGGTAAATTATAACCTATAATGTAATAAGAATGTAGAATGTAAACGAATATGTGTGAGGAACTAAAATGATCTTGTAATGGATGTGTTTTGACCAAAAAGGGTATTATGGTCATTTTGTGTAATTCCTAAATTTTGAGTAAAGTTCTTGATGTTATAAAAGAAATATGGTATGAATTAACATATGTTATTAGATAAATAAGTTCTTAGAGTAAAGGGTTTAATGGGTTAAGAGGTAGGATATTATAATCATGGGTAAAATTGGAAAATTAAAGAAGTGGAAATCATGCAACTGTAACGTGGTGCGACAAGAGAAAGGACTGTGTGCAATTTCGATGTGAGAAAATTGTTGATGTAAAATAAAAAAGGATGGAAACGTACTTTTAAAATGTCGTGACGCGAAGGAGGTCAACCGCGACACGGTTGAAAGTAGGATGCCATAACTTTTTGTGGCGAAGTTTTAGCAATGGGAACGAAAAGTGTCATAAATGGGGAGGAAGTAGTGACGTGGTAAAAACAGTACGCGGTACTACGTGTCATGACACGACCCAAGTTAAACCGCAGCACGGGGTCGTTGGTAGGTTAAAAGTCAAATAAAATAGACGATGGTTCTTTTAAAAAACAGTTAACATAAGCTTATTGACTAGTAAATAGATAATCACTTGAATTTGGATATGAAATTGCTATGACCCCTAGAAATTGAAGTTTGTGATTTTGATGAATTGAGTTCATATTATGTACAGTGAAAGTATATAATGATAAATTCATCGAATATAAGTAATTTGAGTATTTAAAGTTGTATTAGATGTATTATGAATGTAAATTTAAACCAGGTGAAGAAAATGGATATATGATGTAAGGAAGAGAGTGTTATAATAGTGGGAGATTGTGTATTAATGCAATAAGACACTTAAATCATTTAGATAAGAAGCTATTAAAGTTATTACATAGCTGAGTATTATGATTTAATGTTGTGATTTATAGAACATAAAAGTGAAGTTTACAAAATCAGTTATACGACTTAAGAGATGTGTTCTTACTTAGGTTTTAGTGAAACAATGATTGGGACGAGATCTCAAGGAGTCGAAACAAGTTCTTCTAAACCGATTCAAGGTGAGTAATTTAACCTTAAGTTGTATGATATTTTGATAAATACAATCAAGAAATGTATAATTATATCTATGTTGATATAAGTTGTCATTAAATGTGTTTTGATAAGAATATTTTAGTAAGACTTATTAAGAGCATAAGTCTATCACACTAAAAACATTCAAGGAGTATGATGCATGAGATGATTAAGTCACACGTGAGTATTGTGACATCTTTAAACAACATTTCAGCCTCCTAATGAGTTCTATGCTAGCAATATTAAATGGAATAAACGAGTATGAAAAGACTCTTAATAAATGTGTTGCATCTTATTGAGTCGGGTTAAATTAATATGATTATTTATTAATATTATATTGTGATGAGATAATATAATAGTTAAGTTACTCATTAAGCTTATGTGTATATTATGAGTGTAATTGTGCAAAGCAAAGACAACTATGGAGAAGTAGGAGTCGGTTAAATAAAAATTATCGTCTTTTGTGTAAAACATTGTAATGCCCTAATAGATCCTGGATGTATTTTATACTTTCTATTTGGTATTTACTTGGTTGTGTTTGTAAATACTAAAGTGTTGGAAATAGGTGTTCAATGTCATAACTAAATTGGTATAACTTTAGAAATAATAACAAAGTCGTTTTTGGGTTGCCCTCAAGAGCAAAACTAGCTAGAATAGATTTGGGAGATTGAGATAATTAGTTAATTGATTCATTACATATTAATAAATTAATTAGAAACCAATTAAAATTGATTAATAATTAATTATAAGTAATTTGGAATTAATTGAAATTAATTAGAATCAATCAGGAATTGATTAAGGTGTTGGGACTGAATGTTAATTGTTCAAAAATTGAACAAAAGGAACATTCTAGAAACCCTAAAGAGGGTGGAAGGTTTTAGGGCTTCTAGGAGGCTTCCAGGATCATTCTAGGTAATAGATAAAGAAAGAATTTGAATCTGGACTAAATCTGATTATTTAATTGATTCAAATCTCCTTTGCATGCAAGTTACTTAAGCTATAAATAGATCCTCGAGACTTCATTAATTTTGTTCCTAACCTTAACCATACTTATAGAATCCGATTTCCCTAGTATCCACTCTCCTAAATATTCTAGGGTTTAAGTCTTTTAGGTGTGATCCATTAGAGACATTCTACTTTGGGTGCTAGTCCTTCCAAGCACTTGCAATGAGTTCAAGATCTTCAAGTGAAACAAGTATATACGACTATACTTGAGAGCTTAGTAATCATATCCCTTTTGATATATCAAATTTGTAGTTTTAAAAGTACATTGCTATAATAGTAAAACTTATATCCTAAGGAGCATGTACACTTAGGATGATTTTTGAATGTTTCTGTTGTCTTAATCCAGTGTATAGTTACATAGAAAACCCAACAGTGGTATTAGAGTGATATTGCTAAATTAAGGCATATATTCTATGCAATATTCAAGTACAGTTAGCTAAATTTTAGCCATTTATTAAGATATTTGGTACTTATTACGTTTATATTTCGATTTTGTAGCCAAAAGGACATTCGCATGGAAAAAGGAGCTAAAACGCAAGCAGGAAGCAAAAGAATTAAAAATATCATGAAGAGAAGAAAGTTTTGAGAAAAAGGATTTGCCTCGTCATGGGCATACCCTTGCCACGACGTGGTGATGTGTTCAACGTGGAAGCTTCCCCAATGATCTGAATGGAATTCTTGGTGCCAACATAAGGAAAATGTCTCCCACGTTGAGAGGAGCATTGTGCTATGACGTGTCGATTAATTTAAGGCAACTTATTTAAATGACTTCTAGGACGGAATTTAAAGGTGTGTTGTGATTACCTATGACCAAGAGCGACCAAAACCTTCCTAGAAACCCTAAGAAGGCAATGATTGATCGAAGAACGAGTGTTAGAGAGATCTAGACATGATGAACACTATAAATCATTCAGTTTGCTTGACTTCATCATGTCTAATCTAGTTACTCTATGTTTATGTGTTTTTATGATTTAGTTATGGTCTAATACTATTTAGCTTTTGTTTATCATAGATGAACCTAATAACTATGTGTTGATTTCAACTTTTATGGATTAATTTATGTTAGTTTTTACTTGTGTTTGATAGATCAATATCCTAATATGTTTAAGTTATATTTTTTATCACTTATCTGTAAGTTTTGTGTAGTTAGATGACCAATCAAGTTGCATGAACTTGATATCTGGTTATTTATGATCTTTACATTGCTAGGTGTAGAGATAGAACAAATCCTAGGGTTAGGTGGTAATAGTTAGTAATTTTAATTGTGCTAGAGAGCATTAATAATCATATTATGTGCTTGAATTATTGTCTTGATAATAGATAATAAAATCACTAGATATTTTCATTATAGTCCAAATAACATTAAAATCAATTTAGTATTTACTAGTTGCATCACCATTGTAATAGTTCACGAATTGATCAAACACTATGTGTAACATTCCAAAAACACGATAAAAAAATTTCCATTTTTAAATTAAAAGAAACCATTGTTTTCAACCCCAAACCATATCAAGTAAAGTGTCAAATACAAATATTCCCCAAGATCAGAACATCATAGAATTCCCCCAAAATATATCTTTGAAGGATGAGTACGATCATGCCTTCACTTTGCCAAAATCATCAAAAGTACCTGAAACAATAAACTGAAACTGTAGGACAAAGCTTAGTGAGTTCCCCCAAAGTACCAACACACACACATAACACACACACACACACACATATATATATATATATATATATATATATATATATATATATATATATATATATATGTATATATATATATATACACACATACACATATTATATGTTGGGTCCAGTCAGTCATCGGACTGGAATACCCCTGGCCCAATCAGTCATCAGACTTGAATGCACTATACAATGGATCCGATCAATCATCGGAATGGAATACCCTTGGGTCCACTTAGTCATCGGATCGGAATACCCCCGATATGTTGGCTCACACACAAAGTAGTAAAGCCTCAACCCCAAACCATAACATGTCGACATATACATAACATATAGCATATAATCAGTTAACAGGAAACATGCAGATCTACAGATTACTACCGCATACCAACATCCTATATACTAGGGTACACAATATAGTGGGTTGGTATTGGTGCCTTCGACCCACAAGTACAGTGAGGAAACTCACCTCTCAATCTAAACAAATAGCTAAATAGGTCTCTACCCCGATCCTCAGCTCTACCCGTCACCAATTCATCAAATAGTGACCAATCTCAAATACAGCTCAAAATACCTAAAATATCCTAAGGTCAAACTTGGTCAAAACCCTGGTCAATGGTCAAAGTCAACAAGTCAATTTTCTCAGTCGCCACGTCGTGGTGACTACAGGATAAAACGGTTGTGTGGCAGCCATCCACCACGTCGTGGTGACCCATTCACCTCGTTGTGGGTAGCTCCAGCCATGTCGTTGTGACTATAGGATATAACGGTCGCACCATCACGTCATGGTGACCCCTTCACCACGTCGTGGTGGTTATTCAGACCAACTTAATCCAATAAGCTCTTAATCCATCAAAACAACCATTCAAACTTCCCATAAAACATTCTCTCATCCAACGAACCATAAAAATCGTTGCTTTATAGACATGCATGTCCAATGCATGTCTTGTACTCAAACTAGGTCAAAATAAAGTAAAAAGGGCCAAGATCACATGCAAGAGTTCAAAACTTCAAGAAAATCTAGATCCAACACTCCTAACCCCAAAGGGGCTCTGGGGCTCCATAAAGTTGGCAACTTTATGGAATCCCAACACTCCAATATGTCCCAACATGAATAATAAGTCATAGAAACCTAGATCTATGCACAATAAACTAAAAAGCATGGAACTTGAGGAGTTACAAAGGTCCAGAAGATGCACAACAAGTTGATGAGAAGATTTTCTTGATGAATCCAAGCCCAAATGTCACCTTCTTCTTCTTCCACTACCCAGAAAGCAACACAAAAGGCTTAGAAAGAAAGTTGGAGGTTAGGGTTTGCTTAGAGGCTGAATGTGAGCAACCCTAGCCATCATATTCCCTTAAATAGGGGTGCAAACCCCGGAGATTAGGGTTTCTTATTTAACCGCCACCACGCCGTGGTTATAGGCTAGTAAGTCATGGTGTTCATTTAAAACCCTCGATACATCATCCATCGCCATGTCGTGGGATGCGTTCACCATGACGTGGTCCCGCCCAAAAATCCAAAAATACATTCAATTAAAATACTTCCAGGAGCCCGGATGTTAAAATTCTCCCCTATTTGAATCAAAATTGGTCCTCGAAGTCTGTAGTTGCAAACAAATCGGGGTAGTGCTCTTACATCTCTGCCTCGGGTTCCCAATGATGGGTTTTATGCATAAGAAACAATCCTATGTGCTCATACAAACCCTAATGCTTGGATCTAGGTTTCTCTATTGTACATGCTTTGAATCCAAGTCTTGCAAACCCTAAACTAGCATACATATTATCAAAAATAACAAACAACATCAGATCTAGATGTTTACCTCTTCAAATAGCTTGAATCTTCTTTGCTTGAGCTTAGAATCACAATTGTAATTCCTCTAATGGATCACAAACACCAAGTAGCAAGAAGGCAATAAGAGAGAGGAGGGAGGATGCTAGAAATCGGCCTAGGGTTTCTCTTGGAATAATGTCTAGCCGATTTCCATAGCCTAGGGGTCATATTTATACTTGCAGGCTACTAGGGTTTCAGTCTAAACCCTAATGGACAGCTTAGCCACCAAGCAGCCCAAGGAACCTTCTGGAATAGGGCCTTGGACGAAATATGATGATCCTTTCATCATATTTTCGTTCCCCCTCTTGTCCATTAGGTTTCCTAGCCCAAAATCCAACTATCACACATTTGACAGTTTATACCCCTTTATTTAATTAATCTCTTTTAGTCACCAAATTAATTCCTAATTAATTTATGACTAATACTAATTAAATAAATATGATTTCTCCTTTAATATATTATTCTTATAATATACTAATAAACCATAATATCCTCTCTCTCATATCAAATTACCTTGTCAAGTTGCTTTGGTGAAGGCAACCTAGAAGGACCATGCACAACCGGGTCAAGTACATACCAAATATAGTTACGGGCTTAGACACTAATCCAACAGTCTCCCACTTGAATAAGTCTAGTAACTATATCTCACATACGTATTCAGAATCCGATTAGCAATCGTAGCTCTTATACGCTTCTGTCACTCTGATCAAAATCCCGTCCTTCAGATAAGGGATCCTATAATCCTCTATTCTAGATATCATGCAGACAATACTTATTGTCTAGCATTCTGTTTCTCGATCTCTGATTCGTTCGACATAGAATTCAGTTGAACACATCAACATTATCCTGACCGGGCCCGACACATAAGTCAAACCAAATCATCGAGTGGCCAAGATATCGCTTTTATCCTCTTAGAATAAAAGGAACAGATAAACTTCGACTTATATGCTCTTATTATCTACTAGCTAAGTTACACACAATAATACGTTTTATAACATCAAGTTACTGATGTGTTTTCGTATTATCAATATATAATCAACTAGCAAACAACAACCATATCTCTAGGTTTTAAGATTATATGATATTATCATCTTGCGATCACTTATGATAACATTCAAGAAGTGATACTAGCAAGTGCGGGTTTATTCCAATGCTCAAAACATATTTCATAAGCACTCATAAACTTTGCAGCAAACCTTTGCTATGTCTAAAACCTTTTAGACAATCTACAAACTAATTTATGACAATCTTCTTTCATATCTACTTCCAACATATGATCGATTGTGGACTGTTCGAATAATCTTATTATTCAGGAAGTCAAAACATGCAAAATTGAAACAATAGATAAATAATCAACATAGGATAGTAACTTTCTTATAAATAAAACACATTTATTTAATCATCAAATGTTGAATATAAAATTATCTATTACAAGTTTCCTACCTATCTAATCTAAACTAATATCGTCCTTTAGCCCAATGCTCCTAGCGTGCTTCAAATGCTTGACCCTACTCAGTCCCTTCGTAAGGGGATCTGCTGAGTTATCTTCTGACGATACCCTCTTCACAACGAGGAGTCCCTCTTCTACCCGATGTCTAATAAAATGATATTTCCTGTCGATATGTCGAGATCTGCCATGATCCCTTGGTTCCTTGGTCAAGGCAACCGCTCCTTCATTATCACAGAAAATTTCCATGGGCTCCTTTATGGTTGGCACAACTCCAAGGTCTCCTATGAAGTTCTTTAACCATATAGCCTCCTTTGACGCTTCGCTTGCCGCAATGTACTCCGATTCGCACGTTGAATCAGCTACGGTCTCTTGCTTGGAACTCTTCCAAGTCACTGCTCCTCCATTCAGGGTAAAGACCCAGCCCGACTGTGATCGCTAATTATCCCGATCTGTCTGGAAACTAGCGTCACTGTACCCTCGCACCCTTAAGTCATCACTCCCACCGAGGACTAGAAACCATTCCTTGGTCCTTCGTAGGTACTTAAGAATATTCTTGACAGCAATCCAATGTGCTCTACCAGGGTTCCCTTGATATCTGCTGACCATGCTCAAAGCGAAGGCCACATCAGGGCGAGTACAGGTCATAGCGTACATAATCGAGCCAACTGCGGAAGCGTAAGGTACTCGGCTCATATCTGCTATCTCTGCCTCTGTACTTGGGCTCTGAGTCTTACTCAGTTTGGTATTGCATTGGATTGGTAACTCCCCTTTCTTGGAATTTTCCATACTAAAACGTTTTAGTACCTTTTCCAAGTATGTATCCTGACTGAGTCCTATCAGTCTCTTACTTCTGTCTCTCACTATCCTTATTCCCAGAATATATGCAGCTTCTCCGAGGTCCTTCATAGCGAAACACTTCCCAAGCCAGGACTTTACCTCCTGCAAGGTTGGGATGTCGTTTCCTATGAGTAGTATGTCATCGACATACAATACGAGGAAGCTCACTATACTCCCACTGGCCTTGACATACACACATGACTCATCCTCGTTTCGCAGAAAACCAAACTCTTTGACTTTCTCGTCAAAACAAAGATTCCATCTGCGAGATGCTTGCTTTAATCCATAAATGGATTTCTCAAGCTTGCACACTCTATTTGGATGCTTCGCATCGACGAAGCCCTCTGGCTGATTCATGTAAACATCCTCAGCTAACTTCCCATTTAGGAAAGCGGTTTTTACGTCCATCTGCCAGATTTCATAATCATGAAACGCAGCTATTGTGAGCATTACCCTAATAGACTTTATTTTGGCAACTGGCGAAAAGGTCTCATCATAGTCAACTCCAGGAGTTTGAGTAAAGCCCTTTGCAACCAAGCGCGCTTTGTAAGTGTGCACTTTCCCATCCATGTCTGTCTTCTTCTTGAAGATCCACTTGCACCCGACCGTCTTACGACCTGGTACATTATCAACCAAATTCCAAACTTGGTTGTCATACATGGACTGAATCTCGCTGTCCATTGCCTCTTTCCATTTATCAGACTCTGGGCCTGCCATGGCTTCCTTGTAGCTGTTAGGTTCGTCCAGATTTACTAGTGTACTATCACTAATAAATGTGTCCCCGTCAGTAGTAATATGGAAACCATAAAACTGGGGTGGAACAATAACTCCACTTAAACGTCTAAGAGGTAAGGACTGGTCAATTGGTTCAACCGGAGTTTCCTCCTCAGGTTGCATGCCAGTGTCAGAGGTTCCTTCATCTCCTGACTCTTGAAGCTCTTCAAGGTCAATCTGACTCCCACTGTCTCTTTGACTTATGAGTTCTCTCTCTCTGAAAACCCCTCTCCTAGCAACAAAGACAACATTGTCACTTGGTCTATAGAAGAGATAGCCAAAAGACTTCTGTGGGTAGCCGATGAAATAACACTTCTCACTACGAGGTTCTAGCTTGTCGTGAGTCTCTCGTCTTACGAAAGCTTCACAACCCCAAACCTTGATATGTGCTAACGAGGGAGCTTTCCCTGTCCACATCTCGTGAGGTGTCTTGGTAACCTTCTTGGTGGGAACTAAGTTAAGGATATGGGCGGCAGTCTCTAAGGCATACCCCCAGAATGAGATTGGTAACGAAGCACGACTCATCATAGAGCGAACCATGTCAAACAAGGTTCGATTACGTCTCTCAGCCACACCATTCAATTGTGGCGTTCTAGGAGGCGTCAATTGTGAAACTATTCCACACTCTTTTAGATAGTCGTGAAACTCAAGACTTAGGTACTCTCCTCCTCGATCAGATCGAAGCATCTTGATTTTCCTGCCCAGCTGATTTTCCACTTCATTCTTAAACTCTTTGAATTTCTCAAAGGTTTCTGACTTTTGCTTAATCAAGTGAATATATCCATATCTGCTATAATCGTCTGTAAAAGTCACGTAGAAGCGACAAGCGTCCCTTGTGGTGGATCTAAAGGGTCCACATACATCTGTATGTATGAGATCCAATACACCCTCACCCCTTTCACATATGCCAGTAAAGGGTGACTTGGTCATCTTCCCAAGTAAACAAGACTCACACACATCATCGTCCCTTAGGTCGAATGACTCCAAGACTCCATCCTTTTGGAGTTGGGCTATGCGTTTCTTGTTAACATGGCCAAGGCGACAATGCCACAAGCATGCTTTGTCCAAACTTATGGACGAATCAATATTCAAAACATCATTTCCTAAATTATCAATAACTAACATAGATTCATAAATCCCATTACAAGGTAATGCATTGAAATAAAAGACACCATTCAAATAAGCATTAATAGAACCATTACTATTATCAAACGAATATCTGAAACCTTGTCTAAACAATCCATGAAAAGAAATGATGTTCCTTGCCATATCTGGCGAATAGCAATAATTACTCAAATCTAGTCCTAACCCATTACTCAACACTAAGGAATAAACTCCGATCTTGGTTACTGGTGAAGACTTCTTGTTTCCCATGATCAAGCTTATTCTTCCATGCTCCACTTCCCTACTTTTTCTTAGCCCCTGCAAATCAGAACAAATGTGGTAACCACATCCTGTATCAAGGACCCATGAAGTAGCAAGTGATGAGTTATTAGATTTAATTAAATACATACCTGCGAAGGTGGGCTTTATCTTCCCATCCTTGATATCCTGCAGATACTTGGGGCAGCTTCGTTTCTAGTGGCCCTTCTGGTGGCAGTAGAAGCACTCTGCTTCCTTTGGGTCAGAAGAGGGTTTAATAGAACCTGCTTTGGTCCCACTAGAAGAGGAACCATCTTGGGTCTTACCCTTATGGTGGCTCTTGGAAGGAGCCTTCCTCTTCTTACCCTTTCCTTGGCCAATTGCCAACACAGGAGCAGCTACAGTAGAGGATGATGCAACAGATTTGTCCTTGAGGTTGCTCTCAGCTGTCCTTAGGAGCCCTTGGAGTTTACTCAGGGTGACCTCTTCCTTGTTCATGTGGTAGGTCATCCTAACTTGGTTGTAGCAAGGAGGCAAGGAGTGGAGGATGATGTCGATAGCCAAATCCTCATCAAACTTAACATTAAGTTTGAGAAGACGATCAACATACCTTTGCATTCTTTGCAAATGAGATGTTAGGGATTCTCCACTTCCCATCTTAGCGGTGATCATGTTGGTGATGATCTCATAGCGCTCTTGCCTCGCGCTCTGGTGGTACCTGTCCAGCAAATCTTGATGCATTTCATATGGATACATGTCCTCATAGGACTTCTGGAGTTCGAGGTTCATGGTGGCCAACATGATGCAATGAACTTTCGTTGCATCACGCTCGTGGGCCTCAAAGGCAGCCAGCTCTTCAGGAGTAGCTTCTTCTGGGTTAATCTTCTCTAGCTTCTCGTCGAGGACATATTCTTTGTCCTCGTAGCGAGTTATCATGCGAATGTATCTCATCCACTCATTGAAGTTCGAGCCATCAAATGTCACCTTTTGACACAGGTTCATCAATGAGAATGACCCAGAAGTGTTGTTGTTTGCGTTTGCGTTAGACATCTGAAATAGAAAGGAACAAAGTTTGATTAGAAATGAATCCCCAATTAAACACCCAAATGAGAAATTAGGGCTAGGATCCAACAACATTATTTACAACTTAGAAAAGGGATGCCGTAATCTAAAAGTAAATAATTTGAAGGTAAGTGAATGACGATTCACTAATTTTCACCATAAAAACGAAAGGAAATTAAGTTTTAGATGTGTTTGAAAATTCCTAGATTTCTTTTGAGATTCATTAAACAATTCAATGACATGTTTAAATCTCGATATGCACTTCAAATTTGCGACTGGGATGCCGAGGATCGCAAACAAGTTTGTGAATAACCATGCGAATCAACATGGTGCACTCAATGTCTTCACCACCTAATCAATGTGCTGGTTATCCACGCACGCTCCATTGATCTATGATAAAACATCGAGCCACCCTTTGTCACCAATGTCAATCCCAAATTAGTGTGCTGGTTAACCACGCACGCTCCACTAACGTTTGACAGGGGTACAAAGTGTAATTCCATGGAATAGCATCATTTTCACATTTTACCCTAAAGTAACTAAGATTGGGAATTTATAAAACAATGTAGTTACTTTAATATTTCCATTATACTTATAATGAGGAATTAAACGCCCTATCCTATCCGTTCGGCTAACGACCCTCCACCAGTCAAGCAAGCGGTAGGTGTGAGTGTACACCCATTAAGCGCCATTTTATAGGCAGCAACCTTATACCCACCTTATAGACTGGCTTCGTGAATGAGGCCTACTAGCGATAAGACTAGCTTATGCTTATACATATATATTAATTAATCTTGTAATAATATAATAGCGTAGGGTTGAATTTTAAACTTGTAAAATTGTAAGGGTTTGAAATTTAAATCATTCAAATTAAACTTTTAATCACAAAATTCAAATTTCAAAACTTGAGGGCAAGTTTTGAATTTTTCAAAACATAAGGGATCAAATAACACATAATTCAAATTAAACAATTAATTTCATAATTATCTATATTTGATCTAACTTTATTTAGTCATAAGATAATTACCAAATAATTTTAAATAATCCATATTTATCATATAAACAACCAATATTCAAAAGATTTGAAATTATCTATTGTTTTGGCAAGGATAATCATTTGATTAAGATAAAATTCGGATTTTAACTTCAAAAAACGATTTAGGCATTGTATCCAAGTCAAAACAGCAACTAAATCCCGAAATATCCTCTGTCTGACGCTCGTACTCGCCGAGTCAGCTCTGAACTCGTCGAGTAGGGGCCAACTCGCCGAGTCCAGATACTGACTCGCCGAGTTGAGTCGGGCAGAGGCAAAAAAAACTCGATTTTCAGCAAGCAAAACAGTTAAGCATCACATACAATTGAAACCAATCAAGTCTCTGATACCACTGATGGGTTTTATGCATAAGAAACAATCCTATGTGCTCATACAAACCCTAATGCTTGGATCTAGGTTTCTCTATTGTACATGCTTTGAATCCAAGTCTTGCAAACCCTAAACTAGCATACATATTATCAAAAATAACAAACAACATCAGATCTAGATGTTTACCTCTTCAAATAGCTTGAATCTTCTTTGCTTGAGCTTAGAATCACAATTGTAATTCCTCTAATGGATCACAAACACCAAGTAGCAAGAAGGCAATAAGAGAGAGGAGGGAGGATGCTAGGAATCGGCCTAGGGTTTCTCTTGGAATAATGTCTAGCCGATTTCCATAGCCTAGGGGTCATATTTATACTTGCAGGCTACTAGGGTTTCAGTCTAAACCCTAATGGACAGCTTAGCCACCAAGCAGCCCAAGGAACCTTCTGGAATAGGGCCTTGGACGAAATATGATGATCCTTTCATCATATTTTCGTTCCCCCTCTTGTCCATTAGGTTTCCTAGCCCAAAATCCAACTATCACACATTTGACAGTTTATACCCCTTTATTTAATTAATCTCTTTTAGTCACCAAATTAATTCCTAATTAATTTATGACTAATACTAATTAAATAAATATGATTTCTCCTTTAATATATTATTCTTATAATATACTAATAAACCATAATATCCTCTCTCTCATATCAAATTACCTTGTCAAGTTGCTTTGGTGAAGGCAACCTAGAAGGACCATACACAACCGGGTCAAGTACATACCAAATATAGTTACGGGCTTAGACACTAATCCAACACCCAAGTCCATTCAAAACCCTTCCGATGTTTCCACTGAACATTCACCAAAGACACTACCTTGCTGCACAGAGCCTTCATCTTCCGATCCACGATTGACATCGGTATCTCCACATCAATCAGGCGATCATCGACCTGAATATTGTCTAAAGGAACAACTACTAAATCATCAGCCACACACTTTCGAAGCTAGAACATGGAAGGTGTTGTGGATCTGAATGAGATCATCTGGAAAATCCAGCTTGTAAGCTACCTTGCTAACCCTTGCAATCACTTAAAATGGCTCAATATACCGGGGCCCCAACTTTCCCATCTTCCTGAATAGTATTACACCCTTCCAGTGTGATACCTTCAGCAAAACCATGTCGTCGACATGAAACTCCAACTCAGATCGACGCTTGCCGGCATAAATTTTCTACCGACTCCGAGCCGTCTGTAGCCTCTGCCTAATCTATTGAATAAGCTCTTTCGTCTTAAGGACTACCTCAGTCCTTCCTATGAATCTATAACCCACCTCTCCCCAACATACTGGGGTACAACACTTCCTCCCATAGAGAAGCTGAAATGGTGGTGCACCGATACTAGAGTGATAGTTGTTATTGTAAGAAAACACAGCTAGGGGGAAGGTAAGAGTTCTAACTCCCACTAAAATCAATCATATAGGCTCGTAACATATCCTCAAGTGTCTGAATGGTCCGTTCTCCCTGACCATCGGTCTGCTGATGATAAACAGTGCTAAAATGAAACCTCGTACCTAGTTCCTTGTGGAAACTCTTCCAAAACCGTGAAGCGAACTGAACATCCCGATCTGATACAATATAAACTGAAATACCATGACAGGAGACGATCTCACACACATAAACAATTTCTAGACCGACGATCTCTCCCAAATAGCTAAGAAGTGGGCACTCTTGGTCAGACAATATACTATAACCCATATCGCGTCAAATCCCGTGGTCGTCCGACGTAATTTGGTGATGAAATCCATAGTGATTTGTTCCCATTTTCGCATGGGAACCTCCAAACGCTGAAGCTTTCCATGCGGCCTCTGGTGCTCGGCTTTGACCATCCGACAGGTCAAACACCGCTCGACATACCAGGCTATCTCCCACTTCATGCACGGCGACCAATAACTGAGTCACAAATCCTGATATATCTTGTTGGCTCCAGGGTGTATCGAAAAATCTTGACTTGTGTACCTCCTAAAGCATAGCCTGTCAAATGCCACCAAAATCTGGTACCCATACTCGACAATACCGGGTCAATAACCCTCGGCTGTCGGTACAAAACATGTCAATATCGCCTCTGAGTCGCTCCTATTTCTAGTTCTCTTTCGTGAATCCCTCGGCCTGAGCCTCTATAATCATATCCAACAATGGCGAATCAATTGAATTATTCATACAAAGGCTCCCAACAACAAAACTAGCCATCTTGCAACTTAAAGCATCAACGACCACATTTGCTTTCCCTGGGTGGTACGAAATCTCGTAGTCATAATCCTTAACCACGTCAAGCCACCTACGCTGCCTCATGTTCAGATTCGGCTGATCCATGAGATATCTCAAACTCTTGTGATATGTGTAGATGGTGCAATAGAAACCATATAGATAATGCCGCAAAATCTTGAGAGAAAACACCACTGCTCCCAACTCCATCATGAGTCGGATAATGAACCTCATGCAGCGTCAGCTATCGAGAAGCATAAACAATAACTCTCCCTCGTTGCATAAGAACTGCCCCTAGGCCGGTGATGGATGCATCACAAAATACTACGAAAACCTCAACACCATCGGGGAGGGTCAACATTGGGGCCTCACATAACTCCCCCCTAAAATTATCGAATGCAACCTGCTGCTCAGACCCCTAGTGGAAATCCACGCCCTTCCTCATCAGATGAGTGAGGGGTACAAAAATCTTGGAGAAATCCTGAATGAATCTCCGAAAATACCTGGCTAATCCCAAGAAACTCCTGATCTCAGATGGGGACTTTGGAACCTGCCACTGCATAAGAGACTCAATCTTGGCCGGGTCAACTAGAATTTCGCTCTAGTTAACGAGGTGTCCCAAGAACTAGACCTCTCGTAACCAAAACTCACACTTCGAGAACTTGGCATAAAGACATTCCCGCCTCAATACTCTCAGAAGCTCTTGAAGATGCTCCTTGTGCTGCTCTCAGGTCTTGTAATCCACCAAGATATCATCAATGAAAATTATGACTAATTGATTGAGCATCAGCCCACATACCCGATCCATCAAATCCATGAATGTTGTCGTCGCATTGGTGAGCCCAAACGGCATCACCACGAACTCATAATGACCATACCGATTCTGAAACACAGCCTTCTCCACATCCTCCTCTCTCACCCTCATCTAATGATACCCCAACCTCAAATTGATCTTGGAGAACCAAGATGTGCCCTGGAACTAATCAAAGAGGTCATCAATCCGCGGAAGCGGGTATTGGTTCTTCACCGTCAACTTGTTCAACTCTTGGTAATCAATGCACCTCCGGTGTGCACCGTCCTTCTTCTTGACAAACGAAATCGGTGCTCCCCATGGAAAACCGCTTGGTCTAATGAACTTCTTTCCAAAAAGCTCCTGAAGCTAATAAGACAACTCATGCATCTTCGGTGGTGCCAGTCGATACGACGCCTTAGCAATCAGAGTCGCACCTGGAACCAAATCGATCCTAAACTTCACCTGCCTCTAAGGGTGCACACTGGGTAACTCCTCCGGGAACACATCTGCTAACTCTCTTACCACAGGCACATCTGAAACCTAAATTTGCTTCCGAACTCGAGTATCAACCACATATGCAAGATAATCCATACAACCATGTTGAATATATTGACGACCCCTGGAAGCAGAACAAAAGGCCGACCCAATCCTGGTACCCTCTCCATAAATAACCAATTGTCCCCCACTTGGGGTTTGAACTACCAACTGCTGACCCTCATAGTCAATCATAGCCTCGAATTTACTTAGCATGTCCATCCCTACAATCACGCACACATCTCCCGTGGGAATAGGGATCAGATCAATCGGATAAGGCACCCCAAAAATCTCCAAGATACAACCCTGATAAACACTAGATACAGAAATCCTGTTTTCGTTGGCGATAAAAACCCACAACGGACACTCCAACTCTCCGAGAGCCATATCAAAATTCATACTGAAGGACTGTGATACAAAGGGCCAACTCGCACCCGAATCAAAAAGCACAAGAGTAGGAAATTAGTTCAAAAAGCATACCATAAAATATTTGACAAAATAATAAATAGAAACATACCAGTAACAACGTCTGGCGCTACCCTGGCCTCCTCTACAGTGAGTTTAAAAGCACGACCTCGAGCCCTCTGGGGCTCTGCCCTACCCTGGCGTCCATCGGTGATCCTCTATGTACCTAGTGATGGAGCCTGCACTGGTCTAGCCGTGAGCAATGGACATTTGGCGCTCATATGACCAACCTGCTCATAGTTGTAATAGATCTTGGTGCTCAATGGTGGGGCCTGCTGACGACAATCTCTCGCAATGTGGCCCTCTGTGCCACATTTGTGGCATCTAGATGATGATCGGAAAGCACCCTCATGAACCTTGTTGTACTTACAACAAGTGTGGCTCCTCTATCCCCCAGGTCTCAAATCAGCGGGCTTGAACCGCTTCGTTGCAGGCTATGACTGAAAAGGAGCTTGCCTAAACTCCTTCACCTGAGTCTTTATCTCAATCTCCCGCCTCCTCGCAGCATCCATAAGCTTAGCGAGGGTAACTTAACGTTGGGTGGACACAAACTACCGAATATCCGACTTGAGCATGCTCAAGTACTGGATCAACTGAGTCTGCTCCAAAGCAGCGAACTCAGGACAAAAGAAAGCCCTCTCAGTGAACATCTTGGTGATCTTCGTCACCGACTCAGTAGTCTGCCTCAAATCCAAGTACTCCTGAGCCAATCTGTCCCTCTCCACCAATGGAACATATCTCGCATGGAACATCTTCGAGAACTGCTCCCAAGTAAAAGCAGCTCTTTACACAGGAGTGTCACACCCCTGGCCGAGGCGGCGGAACACGTCGGGCTGTGCGACTAATCACAGGCAATTAGATATATAGTCCAAGTACAACAATAAACAAAACAGAATTTGTATTCCATCTTGACGTTGGAATACATGGTTCTTACAGATAATAGTATAGTACATAAATTGCCTTAAATAAGTAGGCAGATTAACGAAATAAAAGTAGATAATTAGGTCGTCTGAAAATCCATGACTAACCTTATATTAGAAAGCTTGTTTTATGATATCTTGAGAATAAATATAGTTTAGAGGGTCAACACAAGGTTGGTGAGAGTTACATGTTTTCTGCTAACAACAATAATACTTTTAAAAGTCTAAAAAGTATTTTTTTTTTGTAAGTGTAACCACGCTTCAAACTGTTTTTGTAAAGATTCTTTGAATAAAATTTGAAATCCAAAATGTATCTTTTGCATAAGTAAATCCATACTTAAAATAGTTTTGAAGGCAATCAAACCCATGGTTATCTAGTAAGAGAGAGGGATTCTAGTTAGTATTTATAGTGAATCCTATAACCAAACTATGTGATGACATGTAACCCTTACAACGTTTCATTGGACGTGATAGGTAAAGGTTTAAGATATTTATACGGATAAAGTAGTACGATTGAAATTATACAAATAAAGATAAACTCATATGCCTAGGTTCTAGTTAGCAATCATATATACGGATAAAGTTATAGGCCAAGGTTGTAGTTAGCAACCGTAGATACGGATAAAAGAATAAATGGATATACGAATAAAGTTATTCTATGAAGTTTTGACAATAAAAGTCATTAAATAAAGTATATGGATATAATTATATGGATAAAAGTCGAGTATGTTTGATAAATATAAGATTAACAGTGTATGATATTCATTTAAATAGGTGACGAATCTTATGGGAGTGTACACAAATACATGTAAGAATCTAAGATATACGTTTTATAGCTTGTATATATATATATATATATATATATATATATATATATATATATATATATATATATACACACACACACACATATATATATATATATATATATATATATATATATATATATATATATATATATAAACACGATATAATATTGAAAACTACAGAGTTGATAACCGTTTACGACACACGCTTTATGACAAACTTTTTATACATAAAAAGTCATAGCACTTTGTAGTAGAAAGATATATCATTTTTATTAGTTGTAATATATTCATCACAACTATAATATATCCATATAACATGTTTTGATTGGTTTAATTTTAAGTAACTTGTTACTTGATGAAATAACATTTTATAAACTTGATATGATTTGTAAGTCAAAACAGGAAAATTAATCTACAATAACGGTTTTTTCCTTGTTTTAGAAAAATTATTGGGAGTCAGAATTAGGATCTGTAAATTCTTAAGGCTTAGGAATTGAGCCTACTTTGTACCTGAGTTTTTCCCTAGCATGATATGTATACTAACTAAGGTGAAAATGACTGTTTTCATAAACTGGTCTGAAATGGACTGAAATGATAGGCAATTTCGAAAAAATCATAATAAATTTTATAAAACTCGTATGAACGTGTGAGTGTAGTCCCTGAAAAGGTATCGATCTGAACTACTTGCATATGATATAGTTTTGCAATCCATCAAGTTTAAGAGGGGAAAAACAGGTCTTGAACATACCATAATTTTAGTGTAAAAAGTTGATATATATATATATATATATATATATATATATATATATATATATATATATATATATATATATATATATATATATATATAGACACACACACACACATACACACACGCGCGTTTGTGTGAGTTTGCATTTTTACTAAAATAAGATTTTATATCATCCAAATAGAAATCATTTAGCATGTATTCTCCCCAAAAATAAAAAATCTTTAAAAAAAGGCCGTAAGCACTCACCTTATTGCGTGATTTGTGAACTAGAGTCGAGAGTGTAGTTATCTTTGGGAAACACTTCGAGAAAACACTAACTAGAAACGATCTAAATGGGGGCTGTTTTGGACATGATTTAAACCCACAAAACACAATGAAGACTAAAGTCTTGATCTAGGAAACACCACAAAAAAGATAGAAACACAAAGGTGGCACAAGGTGGTGGTGGTTGGTCGATGAAAATAAGGGAAAAAGGAGATGGCTATAGTGGTTTACGGTGGTGGAGTGGTGGTTCTTGGTGGTAGGTTCCAAACCAAGAAAAGAGAGAGAATTGAGAGGGGAGAGTAAGGAGATTATTGGTTGGTGAATTGGTGATGATAATAGGAACCAAAGCCTTTTATTTATATTGTATGAAGGCCTCTCTTAGCATGCAACACTTTGTAATTTTAAAATAAGTCAAACACATAACATCCCATACTTTTACTATGAGAACCAGTGTACACAATGGAAGAAGGAGGGTGACGGGGGTAGATAGTCACGTGGGTAGGGTGAGGGAGAAGAGAAATGGCTGATTTTTGGAGTCTCCTACTAGGGTGGTGGGCCATGGTGATGTCACACTTTCACTAATGCCCAAAAAACACACCTAGGTTTTTGTGCCCAAATCCCGACACCTAATCTTTTTTTCAAAAGTGTCGTATGATAGAGTAGAGCTCAAGGATTCTAAAAACCCGAACGGATTAGTTTTTCGAGTTGTAGAACTCTGGGAATCAGTGTTTAAAGTTTCGCGTCTAAATGACCCGAAACGTCCGATTTTTTGACTTATGCAAATAATTTTTACTAAAAATATTTTGAGTATGAAATTAAATATTAGACCATATTCCGAGTCCAAAAACACTCACAAAATTTCCATCTTATGTGTGCAAGTGCCTCAATGGATAGAAACGGTTTTAGGAGTTTTAAGAAAATTGGTATTATACTGGCTTGGTTTGTTATAACGGTCGTATCTTTTGCATACGAACTCCGTTTTGGACATTCTTTATATTTTTAGAAATAAGGGAACATGTACTATGAGACTTGAATGTTTGTTTCGCTCACAACTACCTAATACGAATTTTCCGTTTTTAATATGTATTAACTTGGGTTGCAGTTTGAGCTGTTTGATTCGTTTGAGATTTCCTACAATTGGAAGTAAGATACCACCTGGTATCTTATAATAACTGTAATGACACTATATATTATTCAAAATATGCATTAAACCTCAATAGGTTAGATTACAAAGAGGTTCGCGGTGAACTGACTGTCTATAGTTTTAGACCTAAATTTCGAGATGTCACCAGGAGTGTAAGTACCACTCACCAATCTCCACCAATCCTTCGCCCCCCACATAAGAATGTTCAGGGCGCACTTGACCTTCTGGTCACCGGGGCAGGAGCATGTGAAGAAACATGCCTCGACATCAGACAACCACCTCATCGCCATAATTGAGTCCCTGAACCCATCGAACTGTGGGGGCTTCGTATAGCGATCATTGAATAGCTTAATCATGGTTGTCTTGATAGACCCAAATAACTCCAGAATCGATCCGCGGACAGTAGTAACCACCTTAGCAGAAATCATCTTACGTATCTGATCATCAATCAATCCTGGCCTATCCTAGCCACCCTCTCTGGATTCAGAACCAGATCATCTCATAAATACCATACTATAAATAAACCAAAATATACATCAGAAAGGCCACGATTCACACTGCTATAACCATCATAACAAAACTAGACCTCGGAGCTTGTGACTTCTTTGCTACATATATGGGTCCTATGCTTTTAGTAGTACGTGCCCATACTACCTTCCACACCTACCTATGTTTGTCTAAAGGATCATCACAAACATCCAAAACAAATACAAACCTAGGATACAAACAAATCCTATCCTAAACATGCCTGCTACATCCCCATACTCTCTCATGAAACTTCCACTATGACATCCCTATTTTCACATTTAGAAAAGACCGATTTGTTTATGCTTATTTGAAATTCAGACTATCCTTTTTGAAACATAGTATTGCGGAATTTGTTCCCAAAAAACATGATAAAGATGTTATCAAAGCATTTTCGTATAAATATATTTTTATTTATATTAAAACATTGGGATGTCATCGTCATTACAGTAATTAAACTAGTGGCCTAATACTCCTTGAATCTCTCAGCAGAATGTATCTTTCATATAGCCACCTGTGATACAATAAACTGAGTGGGTCAGGTTGGGAAACCTGGTGAATACATAGGGTTTTAAACCCACAATAATATAGTTAATTTGTTTCTTCACATACTTCATTTCCAACAATTAACCCGATTACCCACCCCATTATCTTCTTTATTCTTAAGGATCTATGCTAAGAATCATCTACTCTTCAATATTTATTCCTAAGGATTTTCCTAAGGGATAGGCACGAAGTCCATCGCTGCCAGGGTTTATCTAACAGGCACTAAGTCCATAGATGCCGATGTTATATGTTAGGCACAACTACCAATGCTATCCATTAGGTATCAAGTCCATAGCTGCCAATGTTCATTCATAAGGCACTAAGTCCATAGCTGCCAGGGTTTTTCGAGTACATCTGGTGAACACGTCGTTCACAAACACCTACAGGTTGCGAGACTGATAGCGTTCCACTACACTGTCTAGAATAGTCCATGGTCGTCATCTATACTCCGCTAGATGACTGGATCATCGTTAAAATCAAGGCTTCTCATCATCTATATCATCTTTCATCTCTCATCATTCATCTACCCATCTTTACCCAATATATTTATAAGTATAAAAATACATATACAGTTTAAATCACGTAAAACATGTATAAATCGTTCATCTAGCATAGATATCAGGAACACAGATAATAAGTACATATAGCATGTATTAATATTAAATACTTCATATCTATGTGTAAGAAGAAAGTTACTATGCACTCACTTGTTAAAATGACGACTCGTAATTCAGACAGTGCTTCGCTTCTAACAATTGTCTTTTCCTTTAACGAAACCTAGTATCATTATTACTAAATTTTAGTCTAACATTTATTGCGACTAACTATTAGTCTAGATTCATCATTAACTCAAAGTCTACTTTCATGATCTATCAAGTAATGAACAACCAGGTAGGATCATATTGGAGGTAGGGTTCGTTGGTATACGAAGTATACTGTTTAGAAATCCCACTTTAAACACCTCACTAAATCACAGCCTAAACATCATCCCCGTAAGTAGATCAATTAGTATAACGACTTGAAATCATTGATAAATTTTGTTTATAGGTTTATAATAACGATAATGAACTTAAACATAAGTTATACTTAAAGTATGGTAAGCATAACTCACTTACAAGGGGGTTTAGCGAGGAACCGGAGTCTGCGCGGGCAGAACTTCTAAGTCTAAAGCTTTTCTTCTCGGTGCCTTCAGGCACTCTGGGACTCGTTACTAACACCTAGGAGATGCTAGGGAAAGGCTTAGAGGGTTTGAGGGTGTTTGGCAGAGAAGTGTTGAGAAAGGTTTAAGAAAACAAGTGATTTGCGCTTCTATTTATAGGCTGAGGATCATGTGTACGTGGGGTGTACTGAATCTGTACGTTGGGCACACTCGATACGCAGGGCATACATAGCCCTACGCGGGGCATACCGCTTCCACGTGTCGAGATCACGTGCGAAGCCGTGGGGAAGTAGGTGCAGCTGAGATTGTGCCACGTGTCACTTCGGGGTTTAATAAGAAAATTAATTATCTTCTAAAATCTGTAACTTTCGCATACAAATTCTGTTTTTTACGTTCTTTATATCCAAGAGTAGGTAGCGACGTGATCTACAACTTTCGTTTAGAATCCATCGACTAATTTTGAATTTATTTATAATGTTATATTTTAACAAGCTTAGACAGTTAAAGTTCGTTAAAAATTCATTACTTTGTCATCCGACGTCTGTTTTCGACTGTCTTTATATCGTTGAGCTCCTATTAACAATATCTTCAATTCTCATTTAGGTTGTGTTGGCTAAAAATCGATCGATCTAAAATTCAATTTTTGGGTTGTGTACTGTTACGCTAAATCTTAGAAAATTCATAACTTCCTCAAATGAAGTCAGCTTTGGACGTTCTCTATATACATGCTCTTGGCTTAGCGTCTAATACGAATTTATTTTAGATTTCTAAGGCCAAAAAGTATTTTTTTCAAAAATTCACTTTTTACATTTTGCAGAGCCGTGTCGGTTTAATCGCAAAACTTTGACGGGTCATAAGTTCTTCGTTATAAGTCAGATTTCAGCGTTTTTTATATGTACAGAATCCTTGTGACATATACTATAACTTTGGTTAAGATTATTTACTCTAAATAATCTTCTATCAAAAAGTCATTCTTAACGCTTATTGTCTCTAAATTGACTAGCCCGAATCTGTGGGCGTTACAATTATCTCCCCCTTAGGATGATTACGTCCCATAATCATCACCAAAACAGGGCTTGTATAATGACTCCATATGTTATCTTTTCATCTTAGGTAATAAGTGTAACTCTTATGTCCTTTCAAATGAGTATCTAACTCTTGGATTTCTTGACTGCTGGCGGTGCTCAATCTTGCACCCGCTCTTCATACTATGTTAGACTTTCAATTATAACATTCGAGTTACAATCACGATCCTTATTGGAGACTCATGCTCCTTTGTAAACAGACTTTAATTCGATTATCGTAACAGACCGATGGGTCATGTTCTAATGACCTCTCATCGTATGATGCAACGCTTAGACTTAGGTATTTTAGATCCAATTTCCAGAATGGAATATACCTTCCTTCTTGTTCAAATGTGATATAATCAAATTCTAGCATGTAGCACTTCTAGCTACTAGCTTCTTACCTTAACTACGATTGTGATGCTTCTATTGATCCCTTCGATTATCTCATACTTCAATCTTTTGGTTTAAGTCGGATGTTACACCGAACTTGGTCCTTCGAACCATGTAACATACTTATCTTAGTAGGACTTGATTTGATATGAATACTAGGGTTAGAATATCAATCATCTTCTTAGTCATTACCAAAACGATGATAACGACATACATGAACAAAAAAAAAATCAGTTACTAGCGCCTTGGTAACCTCTTGACTTTTCCTGATCCAAGTGTGAGTCCTGTGCTTCCGTTAGTATATAGGTCTCTACTACCTTTGACACCTACTGATACTCGTCCCAAGTATTACCTCTCAATTTTCCAAGTCATCATACAAAAATTTCACATAGTCATTTAACACATCGGATAACATAACAACGGTTTATATTATTTCTAGAAACGATTACATAGATTTTCACGTTCATCATACACTAGGCCTTTTATATTAGGCTACACCACACGATACTATCTATATGGCTACAAGAGTTTCACCTAGTCATTTAACACATCAGATAACATAACTAAGGTTTATATTAATTTCTAGAAACGATTACATAGATTTTGAAGTTCACCCCACACAAGGTCTCTTATATTAGGCTACACCACACGATACTATCTATATGGCTACAAGAATTTCACCTAGTCATTTAACACATCAGATAACATAACTAAGGTTTATATTATTTTCTAGAAACGATTACATAGATTGTGAAGTTCACCCCACACAAGGTCTCTTATATTAGGCTACACCACACGATAATATCTATATGGCTACCTTATATCTCAATCTTCAGGTATATATATATATATATATATATATATATATATATATATATATATATATATATATATATATATATATATATATATATATATCCTTACTCCTGATCCCTTGCATCGTCACCTGATTCATTAAGGATAATTTGGAATGCTCTTGGCTTCGGTGGCGCATTCGATTTTTCTGCTTTATTTTTCTTCGGGCAATATTTTGTCATATACCCCTTTTCTCCACATCCATAGCATACCTTATCATTAAGTGTACGATCCTTGGAATAGTCACCGATCCTCCCACATTTATAACAAGTTACTTCTCCGTCGCATCTCCCATAATGCTTCTTCTTGCACTTCTCAAACCACTTGGCTCCAGTACTACCCCCATACTTTTGGTCGTCCAGGTTGGACTTTGAGAATCTTCCTTTCTTATCGGATCTTTAGGAACCCTTAGGCTTCCTCTTTTCTCCCACCTTATCATTTTCTAGACCCTTTTCTCTTATATGGGTCTCTACATTCTTAGCTGCCCAAATGGCGGCTTTCAAGGTGGTTGCTTCTTTGCCCATTGGACCAAAGTCTGCTGGTAATCCATTAGCAAACTTGTTGACCTTGGAGAGTTCAGTTGGAACTAAATAAGGAACAAGCTTCATTTTATCTATAAAACATGCAGCATACTCGCTGACGCTCATTCTTCTTTTCTTCAGATTCTGAAACTCGTTGTTGATCTCTAGAAGATCCTGCTCAGAGCAATAATGCATTTTCAAATGCACCGAAAAGTCTTCCCAAGACATCTTACTAGTTTCTCCCTTGGGCATGGTATCAGCTAGTAGCTTCCGCCAACTTAATACCCCAGTCTTCAATAGTGTAACCGCGCGAGCAGTCTTTTGTTTATTGCTGCAGACGCAACTTTCAAACATCGTCTCTATCTTGGTGATACAATCCATGACTTCCACTGGTGGTGGGCTTCTAGAAAGACTTGGTGGCTTGGATTCCATGAAATACTTGTACTTACATCCACGTCCATCATTTCCTCAATTGGGTTGATTTCTTCTATCCACTCGTGGTTCAGCTTGGCTGACCGTCTGGCTATAGCTTCCTTCATCTGACTGTTCAATGTTCAGTTCAGGTTGTACAATGGGTACAATAGGTTCATCCCTATTGTTAAGCAATATTTGCCTCATCTCCTCCCTTTGTTCGGCCATCATAGCCCAAATCATTTCTTGGACTCCTTCCATCGTGATTGGCCCGGGTGCAACTGCTACTTCTAGTGCACGCTCAATCATTCGTGGTTCAGGCTATTGGTTTCTATTAGTGTTTCCTAATCCGCTATGATCTCTCACCATTTAGATGTATACACTATAGCAGATGTTCAGTGTACATGGACGAGAATTAAGATAGGGAAAGCTTTATTTACGATAAACGTATAAATCTCCTTATTACTCCGAAAAGTTATATGCTAGTTCTAATACCGTAATTAAACGTTTAGAAAGCTGAACACATAAAATTTCCAGATACGGTCGCAAATAAAGCATAGATTCGATCAAACCATAGCATCATAAAGCGTATATTTAGCACATAAGAGATCTTTTGGCATCTTCCCTAAATAAGCTAGTGATCGTGTCTATTCAGGAATACTTCCTAAAATATAATAAAAACACTCCTCACGATCATCGCTTAGCATTCTAAGTTTAAGTCTAGAAATTTCATAAAATTCCTAGTTCGCTTAAACTAATGCTCTGATACCAACTATGACATCCCTATTTAACGGCCAGAAAAGACCGATTTGTTTATACTCATTTAAAAATCAGAGTATCCTTTTTGAAACATAGTATTGCGGAATTTGTTCCCGGAAAACATGATAAAGATGTTATCAAAGCATTTCCAAATAAATGTATTTTTATTTATATTAAAACATTGGGATGCCATCGTCAACAAAGAAACATAAGCATAACGAAATATTACAAGCCTTACAGTAATTAAACTAGTAGCCTAATACTCCTTGAATCTCTTAGCAGAATGTATCTTTCATTAGCTACCTTTGATACAATAAACTGAGTGGGTCAGGTTGGGAAACCTGGTGAGTACATAGGGTTTTCAACCCACAATAATATAGCTAATTTGGTTCTTCACATACTTCATGTCCAACAATTAACCCGATTACCCATCCCCATTATCTTATTTATTCTTAAGGATCTACCCGAAGAATCAACTAATCTTCAATATTTATTCCTAAGGATTTTCCTAAGGAATAGGCACGAAGTCCATTGCTGCCAGGGTTTATCTAATAGGCACTAAGTCCATAGTTGTCGATGTTATCTGTTAGGCACAACTGCCAATGCTATCCATTAGGCACCAAGTCCATAGCTTCCAATATTCATTCATAAGGCACTAAGTCCATAGCTGCCAGGGTTTTTAAAGTACATCTGGTGAACACGTCGTTCACAAACACCTACAGGTTGCGAGCCTGCTAGCGTTCCACTAGACTGTCTAGAATAGTCCGTGGTCGTCACCTATACTACTGGATCATCATTAAATTCAAGGTTTCTCATCATCTTTCACCTCTCATCATCTATATCATCTTTCATCTCTCATTATTCATCTACCCATCTTTACCCAATATATTTATAGGTATAAAAATACATATATATAGTTTAAATCACGTAAAACATGTATAAATCGTTCATCTATCATAGATATCAGGAACACATATATATTTACATATAGCATGTATTAATATTAAATACTTCATATCTATACGTAAGATGAAAATAACTATGCACTCACTTGTTAAAGTGACGACTCGAAATTTGGGTAGTGCTTCGCTTCTAACAGTTGTCTTTTCCTTTGACGAAACCTAGTATCATTATTACTAAGTTTTAGTCTAACATTTACTGCAACTAATTATTAGTCTAGATTCATCATAAACTCAAAGTCTACTTCATGAACTATCAAGTAAGGAACAACCAGGTAGGATCATATTGGAGTTAGGGTCTGTTTGGTATACGAAGTATACTGTTTGGAAATCCCACTTTAAACACCTCACTAAATCACATCCTAAATATCATCCCCGTAAGTAGATCAATCAGTATAACGACTTGGAATCACTGATAAATCTTGTTTATAGGTTCATAATAATGATAATGAACTTAAACATAAGTTATACTTAAAGTATGGTAAGCATAACTCTCTTAGAAGGGGGTTTAGCGAGGAACTGGGCTCTACGCGGGCAGAACTTCTGGGCCGAAAGCTCTTCTTCTCGGGCCTTGTGGCGCTCTGCGACTCGTTACTAACACCTAGGAGGTGCTAGGGAAAGGCATAGAGGGCTTGCAGGTGTTTTGGAGAGAAGTATTGAGAAAGGTGTGAGAAAACAAGTGATTTGCGCCTCTATTTATAGGCTGAGGATCAGGCGTACGCGGGGCGTACTGAATCTGTATGTTGGGCGTACTCGGTACGTGGGGAATACATAGCCCTACGCGGGGAATACTGTTGCCATGTGTCAAGATCGCATGCGAAGCCGTGGGGAAGACGGTGCGGCTGAGATTGTGCCACATGTCACTTCGGGGTTTAATAAGAAAATTAATTATCTTCTAAAATCTGTAACTTCCGCATACGAAATCCGTTTTTGACGTTCTTTATATCCACACGTACGTAGCGACGTGATATACAACTTTCGTTTAGACTCCATCAGCTAATTTTGAATTTATTTTTAATGTTATATTTTAACAGGCTTAGATAGTTAAAGTTCGTTAAAAATTCATAACTTTGTCATCCGACGTTCATTTTCGACTGTCTTTAATCTTTGAGCTCCTATTAATAAGATATTCAATTCTATTTTAGGTTGTGTCGACTAAAAATCGATCAATCTAAAATTTGATTTCCGAGTTGTGTACAGCTACGCTAAATCTTAGAAAATTCGTAACTTCCTCAAATGAAGTCACATTTGGACGTTCTCTATATGCACGCTCTCGGTTTAACGTCTACTACAAATTTCATGTAGATGTTAAAAGCTAATAAGTATTTCTTCAAAAATTCACTTTTTACGTTACGCAGAGTCGTGTCGGTTTAATCGTAAAACTACGACGAGTCATAACTTCTTCGTTATAAGTCAAATTTCAATGTTCTTTATATGTACGAAATCCTTGTGACGTATACTATAACTTTAGTTAAGATTACTTACTCCAAATAATCTTTTATCAAAAAGTCATTCTTAATGCTTATTGTCTCGAAATTGACTAGCCCGAATCTACGAGCATTACATCCACAAACCCTGCAGTCACTCGTTCATGCTAATCATACATAACGTTGGATCGTATAGATAGTAGAATACTTGACTCTAACCAGGGCCTTCAGCAGAAAAGAACAGGAAGTAACGCTAAATCAAACATCCTCATGCAATAGAATCTTAATTATGTACAACTATAATGTACACAATAAGCAACTACAATAATGATGTCAATTTCATCCCACATACAAGAAGTCCTCCTAGGCTATCTGGCATCATAAATCAAGCAAATCTCTCATGCAATCCCTGAAGATACCTAGCCTATCACTAGCATGCAGTGCTATCATAACATAACAAATAATAGTGTGGTAATTTGGGGTATACTTTCTTGCTTCGACTGATCGTACACATCACATCCTTCCTTGGTTACTTTTGAAAACAAAAACCTTTTTTTTCTCTTCGAAAACCATTTTAAAAACCTTTTGCAGTTCCTTATTTTGAGTCTAGATTCACACGAATGTTCATCCAATTCTCTAAAATAAGGGCGTTGATACCAACTTGTAACATCCCAAAAACACGATAATGTTTTTTCATTTTGAAATTAAAAGAAACCATTGTTTTCAATCCCCAACCATATCTAGTCAAGTGTCAAATTAAAATATTCCACAATATTAGAACATCATAGAATCCCCCAAAATATATCTTTGAAGGATGTGTACGATCATGCCTTCGCTTTGCCAAAATCATCAGAAGTACCGGAAACAATAAACTGAAACTGTAAGCCAAAGCTTAGTGAGTTCCCCCAAAGTACCAACACAATTAACACACACACACACACACACACACACATATATATATATATATATATATATATATATATGCATTACATGTTGGGTCCAATCTGTTATCAGACCGGAATACCCCCAGCCCAATCAGTCATCGGACTGAAACGCCACTATGCAATGGGTCTGCTCAATTATCGGAAGGGAATACCCTTGGGTACGCTCAGTCATCAGACTGGAATACCCCCGGTCTGTTGGCTCACACACAAAGCAATAAAGCCTCAACCCCAAACCATAACATGTCGACATATACATAACAGATAGCATATAATCAGTTAACAGGAAAATAGGCAGATCTACAAATTACTACCGCATAGAAACATCCTACATACCAGGGTACACAATCTAGTGGGTCGGTATTGGTGCCTTCGACGCTTGAGTATGGTGAGGAAAACTCACCTCTCAGTCAGAAAAAAAGTTGAATAGATCTTTACTCTGATCCTCAGCTTTACCTGTCACGTATTCATCAAATAGTGACCAATCTCAAATACAACTCAAAACACCCAAAATACCCTTAGGTCTAACTTGGTTAAAACCCTGGCCAAAAGTCAAAGTCAACAAGTCAATTCAGCTAGTCGCCACGTCGTGGCTAGCTCCAGCCACGTTGTGGTGACTATAGGACAAAACGGTCGCATGGCAGCCATCCACCACATCGTGGTGACCCATTCACCACGTCGTGGTGACTATTCAGACCAACTTAATCCAATAAGCTTTTAATCCGTCAAACCAACCATTCAAACTTCCCATAAAGCATTCTCTCATCCAATGAATAAAAATCATTGCTTTATAGACACGCATGTCTTGAACTTAAACTAGGTCAAAATAGAGTAAAAAGGGCCAAGATCACATGCAAGAGTTCAAAACTCGAAGAAATTACAGATCCAACACTCCTAACCCTAAAGGGGCTCGGGGGATCCATAAAGTTGGCAACTTTACGGAATCCCAACATTCCAATATGTCCCAACATGAAGAATAAGGCATAGAAACCTAGATCTATGCCCAATAAACTAAAAAGAATGGAACTTAAGGACTTACAGAAGTCTAGCAGATGCACAACAAGATGATGAGAAGAGTTTCTTGCTGAATCCAAGCCCAAATGTCACCTTCTTCTTCTAATACCCAAAAAAATCAACACAAAAGGCTTAGAAAGCAATTTGGAGGTTAGGGTTTGCTTGGATGTTGAGAGAGCGTGATAGAGGGTGACGGTGAGCAACCCTAGCCATCACATTCCCTTAAATAAGGGCGTAAACCCTAGAGATTAGGGTTTCTTATTTAACCTCCACTACGCCCACGTTGTTGTGGTCATTTAAAACTCACGATACATCATCCATCGCCACATCGTGGGATGACTTCACCACGACATGGTCCCGCCCAAAAATCCAAAGACACGTTCAATTAAAATACCTCCAGGAATCGGGATGTTACACTAGGTAATCGGAACTAGATAACTAGTAACTTAATAATTTGGTAACCAACTAGGGATGCAAGCGGATCGGGTATTCCTCGCTACCCGTGGGGACCCGACCCGAACGGATCGGGTATTCCCCGTCTTATCGGGTAACGGATCGGGGATTGGTTTCGATTTCTTTCCCGAATCGGGGACGGGGCGGGGACGGGTATACTATTATCCGCCCCGTTTAAAACCCGATATATATATATATATATATATATATATATATATATATATATATATATATATATATATATTAAACTTATCAGAAATCGATTCAATTAAATACATTTTCATTTGCCGAGGCATAGGATATTGAAAAGTTTACCATATATGTGCCTCTTCGATTATGTAGACAAGCAGCAACAAATAATAATATAGCTAACTTTTAATTAGATAAAATGATTGGTCAAAGCTAAAAAGCTTTACTCAAGAGTCCCAAAAGTTGTTTATTTACAAAACAACTTTTCATTTTCATATTTCATAACATTATTAATTTTATATACCGATAATGAAGTAATAGTCGTAATTACTGTTATGTTTTATTTTTAAAGTAATTATTGTTATGTTTTATATTTTCATGTCTTTTTAAAAATAGAACTTTGTTACTAAATGGGTACCCATCGGGTTCCCCGAATCCGACGAGTATTTTTTCACCCAAAACTGTCGGGCATTTGGCGGGGCGGAGGCGGGGACGGATGTGGGGATCGGAGGTCGGGTTCGGGGACGGGGATTACAGACTCCGCCAATATCCGTCCCCGTTTGCATCCCTATAACCAACTAAATAATCCATTGGATAGAAATGAACTATAGGGTAAAGGTGATTCGAAGCTAAATGAAAGTTCTCTTTAAGATTGATTTAAAATCGTTTCTGTTTTTTTTTTTTATGCGTTAGTCTAAGTAATCCGAGTTGATAATTTATGTTCTTTTGAACTTGCAAAATCAGATAAAACCCCCAATTTATAGTATTTTTATTAGTTTAATTAGTAGCAGTAGTTTTTAGTTAAAATCGTACCCGTTTTCCTTATGTTCGACACCCTTTCTTACCTTTTCTATACTATTACGCGACTAGGTACACTGTCTATTGTGTTTTAGCTGGTTTATATTCGAAGGGATTATAAAGTTGAAATTGTTAGTGCAAAATAAACAACAACACAGAGCCTTAAATTTTTGTTATATGCACAAGATTTAATACTAAAAAATTTTCAAAAAAGAAACCTGAATTGCAGGACGCGGCACGCCCTACTAAGTTTTTCGTGGATTTGCATTTTTGCAATATTTTTCAAATTTAGGGTTTATCTTTAATTTTAATTGTTATCTAAATATGTTAGAATAAGATTAATTAAAATAGGAAGAAAAATATGCCTAATTTATTTGAAGATATTGATAATGATTTAATAAATTAATTAATTTAAAGTTATATAAAAATAATTAGATTCAATTATATAATTTTAAAATGTTTAAATAAAATTATAAAAGTTTATAATAGAATATGAATATATATATATATATATATATATATATATATATATATATATATATATATATATATATATATATATATATATATATAATACCTTACTATATGTAAAAGAAAATATTACATGTACCCTCACATGTTTAATCAGTTATCGTTAGTCGAATCAAGACTAGGCCCCTTTCATGAATTCATGTTATAAGAGAGGTATACGGAAATGACCTATAAAATGACCATTGAATGAGTGTCCTTTTCACTCACCGCTTTTTTGTGTAGTGGATTGTCATTATCCGAAAGAGTTGGATAAACTGATATATCATTAAAAGTATAACAAATATAAATACTAAAAACAAAACTCTCATTCTTAGTTATTTTAGAAAATATAAATAGTTGCTAATCCATGATTAACGCACAATACTAGTTATGAACACTGTTTGTAGAGCAGTTTGGCTAACCGACTCATAAATTTGATACGTAAACAAAAATTATGTGTACTTGTGGTTGTGGCTTATTGATGTAGCATGTGTGGATAACCAACACATCAATTTGGGAGCTATAACATTATTAAGGGTGGCACTTTCTTCCGTGGTTGGTTACCATCATATTTGTAAGACCATAGTATCCTTGGCACAAATAGAGGATATGCAAATCCGAGATTAACATGCGATTAAATATTTTTAATGAATCTAAAAAGATATAGGAGTTTCATTGTAACGCCCCATTTTCGCATTCCAATAGGGTTCAATATAAATTATCATTTATAAAATTCAAAGTATAGATATATTACGTTTTAGCCAAATTAATTATCATAAACAGGTAGCAAACATCAATATAATTTTCGTAGATATATAGAACGCCCGAATTTGACATCATATGAAGAAGTTATGTTTCTTCGAAGTTTCGTGATTAAACCGACATAACTATGCGAGTCATAAAATATAAACCAGAGATAGATTACCTATTATCGTTAGTGATCTAAATGAAAGTCGTAGTAGTCGTAAAACCAAAAGTATACATATAGAGAACGTCCAAATGTAACTTTGTGTGATGAAGTTATGATTTTTCCAATGTCAGCGTAACAGTGTGCGACATAGAAACTGAAATTAAGATCGGTCGATTGTTAGAAAAAACAATCTAAACGAGAATTGAAGATCTCGTGAATATGAAACTGTCGATATAAACACAGTTGAGAACGAATGTCATATAAGAGAGTTATGATTTTTACACAGACTTTAAGAATCTAAGTTTGTTAAAAATATAACTTCAAAAATAATGTGAGAATTAGTCGACGGACTCTAAAGAAAGTTGTAGATCTCGGCGATAGCTACGTGTGGATATAAAGAATGTCAAAAACGAAGTTCGTATGAAGAAGATATGAATTTTTGAAGTTTCTAGTCGGCGCCTCGCGCACATATGCGAGGTGTGCGCTTCTAGAAGGTGAAACGTGGACCAACGAGCAGATGAAACGTGGCACCCTCCGGCACCCCCAAGAGAGCGGAATGCCTCATAGGAATGTGTGGCACGCCACCCAAAAAAACCTCTTATAAATAGCTTTCATTTTCTCTCCATTCTCCACACCAAAAATCTCTCACTTCTCTCTCTAGATTCGAACTTCTAAGGTATGTTCGGGGTTCTAAAAATCTAATTAGTGAGATACTGCGACATAGGAGGGCCCAACAAATAAAAGTGTTTGGTATTGAAGTTCTATGTGCGTAAATCCCAGTTTTCGCTAGAAACTCTCTGTAAGTTAAGCTACGCTTACGAGGCTTTTAAGTGTAACTTATATTTATATTCATAGTCATTGTTATGAATGTATAAATAAGATTTATCAGTAATTCTAGTTGTAATGCTGATTGATCTACTTACGGGAGAGGTGTCTACAATGGTCACAAGTGCTTGCTTGTTAGATTTCAGAAAGGCTATATGCTGAAATGGTCCTGCCTCCCAACTATTCGGCCTACATGATCCTTATTTGATAGAACTCTCTGTATTCATTAGGATTAGTGAAAGATCTATATTTCATTACCAATTTGCAATAGGATATAAGAAGTTATAGTATTATAGGTTAAAACTTGTTTGCCGCATTACTAGCCGGATTCAATTAACAGTAGAGTCACCCAGATAGTTGTCAATCGTTTGAATAACTGTCCAAGTGACTTTTTTCAATATATTATGTGCTCCAGTATATATCCTATGCATGTTAGGATATAGTTGCCTTGTAATATGCAATTAGGCCACTAGACTAGTTTAGTTAGTTGTCTGTCGCATTGAACTGTTTGTCTGTTATATATGTGTGGATATATTATGTGGGGAGTTAAGGGCGGCCCAGCCTTATGCTGAAGGCCAATAGACTCGAGTGGAATAGCAATATTCTAAAGGCCAAAGTAGCAAAAAAACTTTATGTTGAACGCAAAAATGTAGCGAACCAACTTTATGCTGAAGGAAAAAAGGGCGGACCAACTTAGTGCTGAAGGCCAAGAGGCATATAAGCTTTATGCTGAAGTCCATTGTGTGTATGCATTGTATATGTATTGTGGGATATGATATTTTGGGGAACTCACTATGCTTCATTCTTCCCCAGTTGAATATAATTGTTTTTCAGGTACTCCATTGATTCGTGATAAGGGCAAGGTTCGACTGTACACACGCGCATTCGCAATATGTTTCCGCATAATGTATTTATACTCTGATATATTTTAATAAATAAAATGAAAATTTTACCCTAAAAATTGGGACATTACATTCATAGTGATTGAAATTGGTAAAGTTCATTACCTACCCAAATAACTTCATGATGTGTTGATGACATCCCTATACACATTGCAAATCCAAATATGGATCCTATCCTTAGTAAATAATAAATTAGGGTTGAAATAATTATTTAAAGGATCAATAAAATAAACAAAAATGGAATTAAAATTGAATGTTGTCTACAAGAAAAAATCCACTAAAGTCTACTGTTATTATGACCTCTCAAATGGATTAACATAGGTACTATTAGTACCTATGTTAGTCGTAAGATCTAAGAAGGAGATGATCAAGGTGATCAATAGAAGAATTCCAAACCTTGTTGGGGCAATGCAACTAGCAGCTAGAGTTGAAACCTACCATGATGTGGTTGTACCACATTAGAACCTGAAGGAAGGTGTCTTCTATGTTAAGTGTTTGACTCGTAAACAATTGAAGGTCATTAGAATGTGACCATTCAGTCAGTTGTTGTAACGTGGTTGTATGTTGACCTCCCATGAACTAAAGAGGAAGAATTGAATTATTAGTAACGAGAATGATATGATGGATGAGACATGTCTTAGGTGTTGGATCTTTAAGGACCCCTTGCAGCAAAACTTATCATAATAGGTGGTGAAAAGTTTTTTTTATATTAACAGAATGTCAACTACACACCACAAAGAAGAGAATCCTAATATTGGGTCAAACAAGATATCACTACATGGTTGGATTACTGCTGAAGTACCAAATGCCTTACTAGAAGAATTAACCGGTGTCGTGGGATGAATCACTAACACGTTGGTCGTCATTCTCAAGGAAAAATAACAGAGATTCGAACTGTTAACGAAGTTCGGAGGACCACTCAGGAAGGAGAGCCTTGTCTAGGAACACAACTAGGAAAGAGGAAACAAGAGCAAGACCCAAATCTACCAACAATAGCCAAGAAGCTTGATGGTACTACTACAAACACTAGAGGCAGCGGGAGGTCGGTGTGTCCCAGGATCAAGTGTGGAAGGTTCATACGAAAGGGGCATAAGCGTCAAAACTGCACGCTAGAGGTGGAGTGATGCCATTGTTGTCACATGCATGGCCATGTTAGGTCCAATTACACATAGTTAGCAACAGGAATGTGTAACACCTGGTCCTTCAGGTAAACTTTCTTATTTGTTTAAAATGTAAACTTCGGGATTTTGGCCATTATACAAAGTGCAATGTTGCCTCATACGTAGCGTGTAGGAGGAACATTAGATTGGGGGATTTAATGAACTAAGCCCTGTGTAGCTGAAGCTATGCAGCTCGTAGTGGCCCAAAGATTAAACCCTAATTGCGATGTTTTCAGTCCTATTTAAGGATTCTAACTCCCTTGAGGCCTTCTATCATCAGCCTCCATTCCCTTTAAGCAACCACCTCGAAACCCTAATTTCTATTTGTGAGTTTTGAGCTCTTTTGAGAGTTTTGTGTTCATCTTTGAAGGAAGGATTCCATTGGAGAGCACTTGGGAAGCTTCAAGCCTTGTGGATCTAGGACTTGTATCTCATAAGCATTCTCCAAGAGGTATAAAGTTCAAAACTTGATGAATGTTTTGTTAGATCTAGTTAGTATTTAGGTTTATGTCCCTTTTTGTTCCATATTCTTGGTCTAATTGGGTATGAGCTACTCCAGGCCTTATGAGTATTGTGTGCATGGAGTCATAAAAATCCAATCTTGGTCCCTTCTTTCCCTCCATGCATGAGTTATGGAGCTTGGAATTATGTAATAAGTTCGGGTTTTGGATTTGGACTCTCTTTATCCATGCAAGGGAATAAACTTGGAGTCTTTATGATTTAGAATGCTCATTAGGGTTAGATATGAGTATTGGGTGAAAGGTCTTAAGGAAATAAGTGCTTAATGTAAAGTTTTGGAACCTGAGGCGTACACAGTGCGTAATCTAGGATACGCCCCACGTAGCCTAGTGGAGTCTCGTATTCTGGAAAAGGCTCTATGTCATGCGTAGAGTTGGAGTACACAGCGCGTAGGTCAACAAGAGTTTGACCTTTGACTTTTTGACCTGTTGACTTTTGGTCAACTGTTAGGGTAGGTCTCGGGAAGGGGAAAATGCTCTTTTGCTCTTAAAATAGTTAGTCTTAGTCTAAGGACTTGTCGGTTAAAGTTTTTTACCTCGATTTTAATTTAAGGCTTTTTGGTGAATTGATAGTGTGACGAGGTCGGGTGTCAGCAACTCTAGTACATGTTTTCTTTGACAATTAATTGAGGTGAGTTCTTCCTCACTGTACTTAGGGATGGAAGGCACCAATGTCATCTGTATGTACTTGTATGTGTCTTTGTATATAGAATGTGGTATGTTGTAGAGATTGGATAGTTGGAAGATCTGTATGATTACATGTTTTGTTGGTTATTATCTGTTATTTGGCTATGTGCATATGTCGACATATTGTGATGGGTTGGGTTGAGGCAGCCCTGCTTTGTGCTGAAGGTCAAGATACCCGTGGCGGTCCGGACAGAATGTAGTCTTACGAGTCGGTCCAGTCGGGTCATAGGCCCACAGAGCGGTCCAGATAGGTTGTAGGCCTTTCGAGGCGGCCCAGTCAGGCTGAAGGCTCATATATGCATGTTGTTATCTGTTTGGTTGTGTGTGGTATATTGCGGGAAAGTCACTAAGCTTCGTCTTATAGTTTGATTTTATGGTTTCAGGTACATCTGAGGATAGGGGCAAGGCAAATGCGTGATTATGCACATCATCCTTGATATTTATTTGACATATGATTTGGGATACTTTGATTGATGATTTTGACTTTTGGAAACTATGATTTGTATGATTTATGGATTTTTATATGGTTGTGAAAATGAAAATTTTGTCTTGATTTTTGGGATGTTACAGAATGATTCAGACCCCAACACTTGCAATTCTACAAGAAGAGGAAGAATTTATGCATTCGTTGGAAAAGGAACCCACAACCAATGAAGGAGTTGTGTTGTTTCCTATAAAAAAAGAATGAGATACACCGGTATAATGTTTCTATTTTTATGTACGTAGGAATTAGTATGTAACACAACAATCATCGTTATTGCTTGTAAAATTCTTTTACACAATAAAATCCTATTTCTCATGTGTATGCATTAGTACATTACTAGACAACATCGTATTTATCATGACCTTACCCTATTTTGGTCATGCTATACAAGAAAACCACTTACGGTAGGCACAATGTCGAAGGTCATTGGATATGACAACCATGAGTTTCTTCAAAGTCAAAAGGAGGCACAAATCACAAGCAATAGTAGGTGATGGGTGAAACCCGAGTGGGGGAGAACCGACCCTTAAGTAGAAATTGGGGAAAGTAGTTCAACTTTTGATTTCGATGTCAATGTCATGGAGAGTTGCAACACGAGTAGGTGGAGGTTGTTAGCTTCGATTTCATTGTGCGAGTAACAAAAGAAAGAAAACTTATGTTAGATTACCCATAGGCTATGGGTTTCTTGCTTCACAAGGAAAAGTAGGTCTTTCCTCCCAAGCAACTGATAGGATTGAAGAATTGCCCAAATTCCCAGGTACGGATCAAATAGCTAAGAGAACCATTTAGGTTTGTACCTTTACAGATGAAGGATATATCCTCACAGCAGAGGATCGGGAATTCAATAGATGATATAGTTTGCCATTTAGAGAGCTTCAAGTGCTCAAGGAATAAATCATACTTAGAAAGCTTCGTTAAGCTCGTAGTAAGGACCCAGTTGCCCTACGCCAAAAGACGGAAACCATAGGATCGATGTCAAGGAAAAAGCGTTTCCATAGTACGAATGTTTCAAGTCATCATTTAAAAAGCATATAGAGACACCTATAAGAGAATAATTTGGGATGGAAAAGTTGATTAAGAGAAGTAGGAATGCTTTCAAAGAATTACAGATGTATGAGCAAAATACATAATAGGATTTATAGATCAAGTTGTTGATCCAGTTCAACCAAACAGTCTTGATGTTGTCAGTAGCAGTTAAGATTAAGAGTCTCTAATGTAAATTGGAAAGAGTTTAATTATAGGAGTGAATCGGTGTTAAAACTGCAGAAGCAACAGTAGTTTGTTAGAGATTTAGTTGTAAATACGCCTCGTCAGATGTCGATAAAAGATAGACCTGCAAGGAAAAGATCTAAGGATTTCCTCCGAGGTTTAGAATTGCAGTAAGACAGTAGGATATTATCGAGGAGTTTTTCTAGATCGTAGGATGCAAAGTTTCGGTTGGCTATACAGAACATAAAAGGATCCTAAGCGATTAGTATAAATTCCTAGACACATTCGTTTAGCTAAGAGTCAAGTTAGATAAGATCGTCGAGTGCAACTGAAAATGCATCAGTTTGGTCTTCTAGGTAGGCTTTGTGCTAGTTATTCCTTTAGTCGATATGCGTAATAATTAATATCAAACTAGGACCGAATTTCAACATTCATAGGTTGGCATAGGATGACAGTTAGACTTTAGCCTCCGTACAATATAAATTAAAGACATCTAATCAGTTGTACCCTCAATGTTTAGAAAACAAAGATCGATGGTGATAAGTAGATATCAAGGAAGGATAATGACAAGGAAAGTTTGATAATGGGTATGAGGCTTTAGGACCACCAAAGGGTTGATTGTGAGTCTTCAAGCTAAAAGGGAATGATGACAAGAGCGATCCATCATCAAAATCCCGGTAGTTGGACAATGTCACGACGTATCGTGAGCGGGCATAAGGACACATTACGTGAACAATAGTTATACCTTAATGTAGAAAAAGTAGTTAGAGCCCTGCAAGAAGTTTATTGGTAACCTAGTGTTCATTGTAATCTAGTAGGTTGGAAGATAAAAAAGCCTTATAATGAGTCCATCACCAGTACTGTAGTATTGGTCCCATAGTTTATGAACCAACAAACCTCTTACAGTGGTTTTAGTAAATTTTAGGATGTTCGAACACCTGAACTAGGTAGAGAAACCACTGGCAATCTAGATTCATATGTGTTTTAAGGGTATACTATAGAAATTTGTCAAAGAACACAAAGTAAGAACGATATACCATAAGCCTTTTTTACGCATGTTCCGGAAAATGGATTCCATTAGGAGATCGTTTCCCTAGTTAAATGCTTTATAACGAGTCGGATGTATCGACATTTCATTTTTGAAGGAGATCATTAATCATAGCAAATCAATCCTAGAATTCCAAACCGATGAATTTCATGTAACATCCCAAAAATACAACCCAATAATTTTTGTTTGAAAACTTTACTAAACCATAATATCAAATATTAAAAGATAAAAACCATGAATCGTGTATCTCAAAATGTCATAATAAATTTATCAAATCGAAACTAGTGTCAAGATCATATCAAAATATCAGAGTCTAACTCCGAGGCTAAACTGTGGTATGTGTCATGCCATCATCCCGAGCCCTTCCCTTTGCTAGCTAAAGTACCTGAAACAAAAACTGAAACTGTAAGCACGAAGCTTAGTGAGCTCCCCCAAACTACCACATACCATACAATAACATATAAAGCTCATAATGGGCCTTGCCCACTGCATCGGACCAAAGTCCGGAACTAACTAGGGCCTTGCCCACTGCATTGAACCGAAGTCCGGAACTAACTAGGGCCTTGCCCACTGCATCGGAACGAAGTCCGGAACTGCATCGGACCGAAGTCCGGAACTGACTAGGGCCTTGCCCACTGCATCGGACCGAAGTCCGGAACTCCATCGGACCGAAGTCCGGAACTCCATCGGACCGAAGTCCGGAACTGACTAGGGCCTTGCCCGCTGCATCGGACCGAAGTCCGGAACTGACTGAACATAGCATAACATAATCATAGCATATAATATGAGCACATATACTGCATACTGCATCGAACCATAGTCCGGAACACATAACACATACCATGCCTGTATCACAAAGACACCAAGCATACTGAACTACTACATCGGACTGTAGTCCGGAACTACTGCTAACTAAACGGGTCGGCATTGTGGCCGTAGACCCGTTCCTACTGGAAGGAAAACTCACCTCGTAAGGCTGGCTGCTGAAATGCTGCTCGGGAAATGTCCGCCTGCTGCTCCGGTAACTCCCCGACTATAATTCCCAAAAGACACTTAATCAGACACTGATAACTAATCTTAGGGTAAAATGACTATTTTACCCCTGGTCAAAGTCAACAATCCGTTGACCTGACTCGCCAAGTTGGGCCGCCAACTCGTCGAGTCCCTATCTTTCCTTCTACTCCCCTTCCTGACTCTACTCGTCGAGTTTAACCAAAAATCGACGAGTTCTCCTTCTTTACTGATATCCTGCCAACCTTCATCCGACTCGCCGAGTTGTATGATCAACTCGTCGAGTGCACCTTCAACATAAGAAGACGTCCAGTCTGTGACTCGCTGAGTTGTATGAACAACTCGTCGAGTCTGTTCTTACGAGTAAGGAGATTGCCTTGGACTCACCGAGTCAGGGCGTAGACTCGCCGAGTCCCTCTACACTCAGATCCCTGTCTTAACTCACTGAGTCTTTACTCCACTCACTAAACAGACTCGCTACTCCTGAACAGGGAATCTAAGACTCGCGACCTGACTCGCCGAGTCAGAAGAACGACTCGTCGAGTCCTTTGCATGCAGTTTCTATTCAGTCGATTCTAATCAGTTTTAGAGCATCCAATTCATAGATCTGGGTTTCTGGGACTATCTAAACACGTAAAGTTGCTAACTTTACGTGTATCTATGATGCAATGAAGCAATAACACTAAAACTTGGCTATTATGGGGGTTACTTGTCTAGAACAAAGCCATGGCTGCCAAAAGGTGGCCTTCTTGAGCTCCTTGAACTCAAGAGAGGCTAGATCTGAGATATAGCTTGATTAAAAAGCTTCATCACTAGGGATTTGGGGTTTTTGAGCTCAAAACCATCAATTTGGGGACAAACTAGATCTAGCAATACAATAACCAAGATGAAAGCTTTATTACCAGAAAGGATGGCCAAAGAGGAGTATAATCTGGATCTACTTCTTCTTCCTTGAGTTCTTCTACCTTCTCCTTTTCTTCTTGCTCAACAATGCACCAAGATTCCTTCACAAGGGCAAAGATCACTCACACACTGTTCAAGGAGGCTAGGGTTTCGGGAATAAGTCTTTGAGAGGTGAAGGAGGCTGGTTTGGGGCTATAATGGTGTTTAAATAGGGTACAGTCCCTGAAAAATTAGGGCTTCATCCAGACTGGCGGACTCGCCGAGTCCGGAATATGGACTCGTCGAGTCGCCACACCAACTCCGCGTGCTGACCCGCTGCTACTCGACGAGTTAGGGCCACTGACTCGTCGAGTAGCTTCTAAAATAAGAAAAAAAATAATGTTTTAAATGAATACGAGGAACGGGGCGTTACAACTCTCCCCCACTTATCTTAGACTTCGTCCTCGAAGTCTGCTGCTACTGAATCTGAAAATAACTCCGAATAATGCTCCCTCATCTCCTCCTCGGTCTCCCATGTCCACTCCGAACCCTTCCGGTGCTGCCACTGCACCTTCACTAGCTGAACCACCTTGTTCCTCAAGGTCTTCGTCTTCCGATCCAAGATCGCAACTGGTCTCTCGATGTAATTCAGGCTGCTGTCAACCTGAATATCCTCCAATGGTACAACTGCTGACTCATCCACCAAACACTTCCGTAACCGAGACACATGGAAAGTGTTGTGGATCTGGCTAAGCTCTGCTAGAAGATCTAACCAATAAGCAACCCGACCCACCCGGGCCAAAACCCTAAAGGGACCAATGAACGTGGGGCCCAGCTTGCCCCTCTTCCGGAACCTGATGACACCCTTCCAGGGTGACACTTTCAGGAGGACCATATCGCCTACCTGAAACTCCAAATCAGAACGCCTCCTATCGGCGTAACTCTTCTGCCGACTCTAAGCAGTTTGGAGCCGGCTATGATCCTGATGGATCAACTATGTGGTCTTAAGCACCACCTCAGTGCTCCCCATGACTCTCTGACCAACCTCGCCCCAACATATTGGGGTCCTACACTTCCTCCCGTAGAGCATCTCAAAGGGATGCCGGTCTATACTAGAGTGGTAACTGTTGTTATACGAAAATTCCGCGAATGGAAGGTACGTATCCCAACTGCCACCAAAATCTAGGACACATTCCCGAAGCATGTCCTTGAGAGTCTGAATCGTCCTCTCGCTCTGCCCGTCCTTCTGAGGGTGGAAAGTGGTGCTGAAAAGGAGACGAGTCCCCATCTCGTCATGGAACCGCTTCCAAAACCTGGAAGTGAACTGGACGTCTCGATCTGATACTGCCGAAACAGGCACTCCATGACGTGCCACAACCTCTCACATATAAAGATCGGCTAACTTCTCGGCCGATATACTCTCCTGGATCGGTACGAAATGCGCGCTCTTGGTCAACCGATCCACTATGACCCAAATCGAGTCAACTCCACGTGCAGTCATGGGAAGCTTAGTAACGAAATCCATGGTGATATCCTCCGATTTCCACACGGGAATGTCTAATGGCTGCATCTTGCCGTGGGGTCTCTGGTGCTCTGCCTTGACCTTCCTGCAGGTCAGACATCTCTCCACGTACCAAGCTACGTCCCGCTTCATGCAGGGCCACCAATAATCGGGTCGAGGATCTCTGTACATCTTCGTCACCCCTGGGTGGATGGAGAACCGAGACTTGTGGGCCTCATCCATCAACACCTGTCGTACTCCTCCCCAGTACGGCACCCAAACTCTCCCATGAAGGGTCAACAATCCTCGACTGTCATAATCGAAAGAAGCTACTCGGCCCACGATCCTCTCGCACTTCTGTCTTTCCTCTTTTAGGCCATCAACCTGTGCCTCTCTAATCTGCTCCAACAATGGAGTAATCACTGTCATCCTCAGACATATATCTCTGATCGGGACCGTCATCGCCTTGCGGCTCAGGGCGTCGGCTACTACGTTGGCCTTGCCCGGATGATAAAGGATCTCACAATCATAGTCTTTAACCACATCTAACCACCGAAGCTGCCTCATGATTAGATTCGGCTGATCCATGAGGTACCTCAGACTCTTGTGATCCGTGTAAATGGTACAACGGACCCTATAGAGGTAATGTCTCCAAATCTTGAGGGCGAACACCACTGCCCCCAGCTCTAAATCGTGCGTCGGATAGTTAGCCTCGTGAGGCTTCAACTGTCTAGAGGCATAAGCTATCACATGCCCTCGCTGCATCAACACTGCTCCCATACCTGTGATCGAAGCATCACAGTAGACTACGAAGTCATCCACTCCCTCTGGTAGGGTAAGAATCGGTGCCTCACACAATCTCTGCCTGAGGGTCTCAAATGTTGCCTGCTGCTCAGGCCCCCAGCGAAATGCCACCGACTTCCTGGTCATTCAAGTGAGCGGAACTGCTATCTTGGAGAAATCCTGGATGAATCTCCTGGAGAAATCCATCTGCATCGGACCGAATTACGGAACTAACTAGGGCCTTGCCCACTGCATCGGACCGAAGTCCGTAACTAACTAGAGCCTTACCCACTGCATCAGACCGAAGTCCGAAACTGCATCGGACCGAAGTCCGGAACTGACTAGGGCCTTGCCCACTGCATCGGACCGAAGTCCGGAACTGCATCAGACCGAAATCCTGGAGAAATCCATCTGCATCGGACCGAATTCCGGAACTAACTAGGGCCTTGCCCACTGCATCAGACCGAAGTCTGTAACTAACTAGAGCCTTGCCCACTGCATCAGACCGAAGTCCGAAACTGCATCGGACCGAAGTCCGGAACTGACTAGGGCCTTGCCCACTGCATCGGACCGAAGTCCGGAACTGCATCAGACCGAAGTCCGGAACTGACTGAACATAGCATAACATAATCATAGCATATAATATGAGCACATATACTGCATACTGCATCAGACCATAGTCCGGAACACATAACACATACCATGCCTGTATCACAAAGACACCAAGCATACTGAACTACTACATCGGACTGTAGTCCGGAACTACTGCTAACTAAACGGGCCGGCATTATGGCCGTACACCCGTTCCTACTGGAAGAAAAACTAACCTCGTAAGGCTGGCTGCTGAAATGCTGCTCGGGAAATGTCTGCCTGCTGCTCCGGTAACTCCCCGACTACAATTCCCAAAAGACACTTAATCAGACACTGATAACTAATCTTAGGGTAAAATGACTATTTTACCCCCTGGTCAAAGTCAACAATCCGTTGACCTGACTCGCCGAGTTGGGCCGCCAACTCGTCGAGTCTCTATCTTTCCTTCTACTCCCCTTCCTGACTCTACTCGTCGAGTTTAACCAAAACTCGACGAGTTCTCTTTCTTTACTGATATCCTGCCAACCTTCATCCGACTCGCTGAGTTGTATGATCAACTCGTCGAGTTCACCTTCAACATAAGAAGACGTCCAGTCTGTGACTCGCTGAGTTGTATGAACAACTCGTTGAGTCTGTTCTTACGGGTAAGGAGATTGCCTTGGACTCGCCGAGTCAGGGCGTAGACTCGTCGAGTCCCTCTACACTCAGATCCCTGTCTTAACTTACTGAGTCTTTACTCCACTCACTAAACAGACTCGCTACTACTGAACAGGGAATCTAAGACTCGCGACCTGACTCGCCGAGTCAGAAGAACGACTCGCCGAGTCCTTTGCATGCAGTTTCTATTCAGTCGATTCTAATCAGTTTTAGAGCATCCAATTCATAGATCTGGGTTTCTGGGACTATCTAAACACGTAAAGTTGCTAACTTTACGTGTATCTATGATGCAATGAAGCAATAACACTAAAACTTGGCTATTATGGGGGTTACTTGTCTAGAACAAAGCCATGGCTGCCAAAAGGTGGCCTTCTTGAGCTCCTGGAACTCAAGAGAGGCTAGATCCGAGATATGGCTTGATTACAAAGCTTCATCACTAGGGATTTGGGGTTTTTGAGCTCAAAACCATCAATTTAGGGACAAACTAGATCTAGCAATACAATAACCAAGATGAAAGCTTTATTACCAGAAAGGATGGCCAAAGAGGAGTATAATCTGGATCTACTTCTTCTTCCTTGAGTTCTTCTACCTTCTCCTTCTTCTTATTGCTCAACAATGCACCAAGATTCCTTCACAAGGGCAAAGATCACTCACACACACTTCAAGGAGGCTACGGTTTCGGGAATAAGTCTCTGAGAGGTGAAGGAGGCTGGTTTGGGGCTATAATGGTGTTTAAATAGGGCACACTCCCTGAAAATTCGGGCTTCATCCAGACTGGCGGACTCGCCGAGTCCGGAATATGGACTCGTCGAGTCGCCACGCCAACTCCACGTGCTGACCCGCTGCTACTCGACGAGTTAGGGTCACTGACTCGTCGAGTAGCTTCTAAAATAAGAAGAAAAATAATGTTTTAAATGCATACCAGGAACGGGGCGTTACATTTCAGGATTTGGAAATTTTCATTAGGAATTCGAAAGTACGACTACAGTAGAAAACGAAGTTCTACAGCTAAAACAAGTACATATAGGCGAATTCGATACGGCAACGTCAGCTAAGGTCATGAGTTAATCTCAATAATAGGGTGACATTTAGGAGTACAAGGAGCAGGATTTCCGAGACAAAATCTTTGTAAGTGGTGGGGAGTTGTAGCACCCTATTTTTGCATTCCAATAGATATCAATATAAATCGTCGTTTACAAAATTCGATGTAGAGATATATTACTTTTTAGCCAACATAATCATCATAAACATGTATGAAACATCAATACAATTTTTGTAGATATATAGAACGCTCGAATCCAACTTCGTATGAAAAAGTATGCTTCTTCGAACTTTCGTGATTAAACCAACATGGATATGTGTGTCGTAAAATAGAAATTAGAGATAGATTACTTATTATCCTTAGTGATCTAAACTAAAGTCTTAGTAGTCGTAAAACCGAAAGTGTACATATAGAGAACGTCCAAATCTTACTTCGTGTGAGGACGTTATGATTATTCTAAGTTTGAACGTAGTAGTGTGCAACACAGAGACCGAAATTAAGATAGGTAGATTGTTTGGAAAGATAATATAAACAATAAGTGAATATCTCATGAATATGAATCCGTCAATATAAATACGGTCGAGAACGGATGCCATATGGGAGAGTTATGATTTTTACACGGACTTTAACAGTCTAAGTCTGTCAAAAATATAACTTAAAAAATAAAGTGAGAACTAGCCGAAGGAGTCTAAACAAAAGTTATAGATCTCATCGATAACTCTGCGTATATATAAAGAACGTCAAAAACGAAGTTCATATGAAGAAGATACGAATTTTTGAAGTTTCTAGTTGGCGTGTTGTGCGCCTATGCGCAACCCGCACTTCTAGAAGGCGAAACATGGACCAGCGAGCAGAAGACACATGGCACCTTCCGACACCACCCAAGGGCGCAACGTGCCTCATAGGAATACTTGATGCCACTCCCCTGAAAACCTCCTATAAATAGCTTTCATATTAATATTGTGGGATTTAAATCCCTATGTATCTCACCAGGTTTCCCAACCTGGCCCACTCAGTTCATATGCATCACAGGTATCAAGACTTAAGCTATTGGAACTTGATTCGGATGCAGAATAATTATGAGGCAGTCTGTAATAGTATTCAGGACGATCAGGTCTTTACATTGTAACTTATGTATCTGTATTTATTATGACATCCTTATGATTTTAACATTTTGGAAACAAACATTTGTAATCAAAATGATATTTTGTACTGGATTTTCTGCAAATATAAATAAATGATTTTCAAAGCGTAAAGAAAAGGTTTAATTAGTTTTGAAAATTAGAGGATGTCATAGTTGGTATTAGAGCATTAGTTTAAGCGAAACAGGAATTTGAATGATTTCTAGACTTAAACGTAAGAGTTAAGCAATGATGGTGAGGTGTGTGTCTTAGATAGTTTAGGTTCGAAACCCAAATAGACACAAGCACTAGCATATTTTAGGTAATCGGCCTTAAATCATATTATGTGCTAAATAAGAAATTTATATATATATATATATATATATATATATATATATATATATATAGCATAATGTAGGTTAAATACCTTATTTGCTATAACATGCACTAGCTTACTTTAGGACGTTATGCATAATTTTCTATTATGTGCCAAACAAATTGTAGTATATCATGCTTTAGATTACCATCTAGGTTGCTATTATTAGATTCAAGGTCTGTTGCCAACCTAGTATTATGAAATTTTATGTGTTCTGATTTCTAAGCGTTTAATTACGGTATTACAACTGTCACATAACTTTTCGGAGTAATAAGGAGGATTTCGCGGATAAATCGTCTTTATCTATATTCTCGTCTCGGCACATTGAACGCCTTCTCGGGTATACATAACTTCATGGTCAGGATGCGTAGTAGAGTGGGAAATGATATCGGAGACCGAGGCCCTGAACAGGTTATGAGGGTAGGAGTTCAAGCTATGATTCAAGCAATGCTTGATGAACATATAGAGGAGATTAGACAACTATTCCAAGGAAATAGGAAAGAACCCACTGCACTGGTTATAGAATCAATGTCAAATGAAGGTCGGTCCAAGGAGGGAGACTATAGTGGGAATGTAGAATCTTCAACGGTTAAGAAGGACGACTCCAAGAAAGAGGTTGATAGAGATTGATGTAAGTATGAAGACTTCATGGCATCTCAACCACCAAGACTTTCTGGGGAACCAACACCAGTAGCATTCAAGGGTTGGATCTAAGAAATGGAGGCAGTGTTTGAGAGCTGTGACTGTGGTGACCAATGGAAAACAATCTTCGCAACCATACAGCTAAAGACTAGAGTATTAAGTTGGTGGAAGTGTCTAGCTAATGCTCTGCCGAAAGGAGAGGCAAGGATGATATCATGGGAAAACTTCCTTGTACAATTGAAGGACGAGTACTGCTCAAAAAGAGACCTTTTGGAAATTACAAATGATTTCCAAAATCTGAAGAAAGGAGAGTTGAGTGTTAGAGAGTACGTTACAACCTTTTCCAAAAAGATGGAATTAGTACATTACCTAGTTCCTACTGAACTCTCCAAGATAGAAAAATTTGCTAATGGATTACTAAATGATTTCGGTCCTTTGGTAAAGAAAGCAACTACCTTCGGAGCAGCTATCCAAGTTGCCAGGTCCTTGGAATACATAGTTGAAAGGAAAATCACCACCAAGGATGAAGCTGGAGAGAAGAGGAAGGGTAAAGAAATTTTTAGAACCCAATAAGAAGGGTAGATTTCCAAAATATAACCCTAACGACAAAGAGCCCGGAGATGGCAATGAAGCAATATGGTGCGAAAAATGCAGAATGAAGCATTTTGGACAATGCTCAGAAGCTCTAACCTGCTTTAGGTGTGGCAAAACTGGTCACTATGCTAAGCATTGTGCAGTTATGGCAAGTTTCAGTTGTGGAGAAGTCGGCCATTTCAAGGAGGATTGGCAAAATAATAAAGGAGTGGCACGAGCATTGCAAAAGACTCTGAAGATAATAGATGAAGAAGCACTTGGTGCTTCAGGAAGTTAGGGGTAGGAAGCTACTTATCCAAATTCAAATATATGGAGTAGTCGTCTCATATAGATAGTAGTAGGATGAGAAGCCTAATATAAAGAGGCATATTGTATGAATAGATGTTGTAATCATTTCGAAAGTTATAAAATTTCTAGTTATGTTACATCGCTGTGTAGCATTAAGAAATTATGGTTTCAACATAATGGGTTGGTTAAGAATAAATTTTGGTATAGTGCTCCTTGTAAACTAGGACACTACACGAGAAAGAATTTATACCAATGGTTGGAAAGTAAAGTTGCGGTTAAGGATATACATGAGAGATAGCGTAGTAGAGTATAAGAAATTTGTTGTATATGATTACTTAGACACATCTATATGTGTTAACTTGCTTTTGTGATCATAGGAAATAGTAACTTGGGAAAAATGCGAGACAAATTTTGGGACAAGTATGAGTAGGTGTGGAACGTAGTGTGGGCTCGTTCTTTCGGAAGCACAAGACTCGTACTCAGATAAAGAGGAGTCATAAGGTTACTAAGGCACTAGTGATTACATTCATTCTTGTTCATTTCCATCATTACCTTTCTTTCGGTAATGATTTCTGTTCTGGCCCTAGTAGTCAAAGAAAATCAAGACCATGTTAGAATCTGACTTTAGATTGAAGGAAGAGATAGTCAAAGTGATCGATAAAAGTATCTTAGTCGCCGTATCCTGTAGCTAGAAGTGCTACATGCTAGAGTGTGATTGTATCATGTTAGATCATGAAGGAAGTTATCCTTCGTGATAAGAGTCTGACCCAAAAAGACCTGAGTCTAACCATTGTATCATTAATCAGAAGTCATTAAGGATATGATCCATCGATCTGTTACAATGGTCAAAGTAAGGACCTTAATTTAGATTAAGAAAGAGTACGAGCTTCCAATAGGAGATTGAATCTAGAAGGAAGAATAGATGCAGCACCGTCAGCGGTTAAGAAGTCTAAGAGTAAGGAACTCAATGGAAAACACATAAGAGTTACGATTACTACCTAGGAAAGAAAGGTAACGTGCAGAGTCGTTATACAAGCCCTATTTTGTTGATGATTTTGGGATGTAATCGTCCTAAGGGGGAGATAATTGTAACGCCCACAAGATAGGGCTAGATGATTAAAGAATAATAGGATAATTAATAGTCACTATGATAATTAGACATTAGCAAAGAAGGGTTATTTAGGGAAAATAATCTAAAAGAAAGTTATAGTAGTCATTAAACCGTGAGCGTGCATATACAGAACATCCAAATCTGACTTCGTAAGAGGGAGTTATGATTTTTCTAAGTTTCAGCGCAATAATATATGACTCAGAAACCGAAGTAGAGATCGGTTGATTGTTAGGAAAAACAATCTAAACGAGATTTGAAAATCTCATCCATATGGTTCCGTCGATTTAAAGACAGTCGAGAACGGATATCATATGAGAAAGTTATGAATTTTTAACAGACTTTAACAATCTAAGCCTGTTAAAAATATAGCTTTAAAATCAAAGTCAAAATTACCTGGCGGAGTCTAATGAAAGTTGTAAATCTCGTCGATAGCTACGCGTGGATATAATGAACACTAAAAACAGAGTTCGTATGATAAAAATACGATTTTCTGAAGTTTTTCGAGAAGCGTCACGCATAGGTGGGTTGCACAGCGCACACTTTCTAGAAGGTGGGGCGTGGACTACCATATTTGAGACACGTGGCAGAAAATAGGAGGAGTAACATCTCAAGTGTGTGCGGCGCGCACACTGGGCGCGACGCACAATTGTGCTATAAGTAGACTTCGGCTGCTCAATTGCTTCCTCACTCCCCCATCCTCGTCTTTATCGAAATTCTCTTGATTTATCCCATTTCGCTTAGTTTCTAACCTACGGCGAAGCCCTACAACACCGTTGAGTAGTTACCTGAGTAATAGCCTTTGAGTAGGAGATCCCAAGTCAGTGTTCTGCCCACTAAGATTCAGGAACCTCTGTAAGTCAAGCTACACTTAGTTTATGTTAAGTGTAACTTTTAATTATAGTCATAGTAGTTATTATGAATCTATAATTAAGGTTTATCAGTAATTCCAAGTCGTTATACTGATTTATCTACTTACAGGAGTGATGTGTAGGTTGGATTTAGTGAGGTGTCAAAAGTGGAATTTCCAAACAGTATACGGTGTATACCAAACGGACCCTACCTATGATATGATCCAACCTAGTTATTACTTACTTAGATCTTGAAGTAGACTTTGGGATTGTTGAGGAATCTAAACCCTTAGGATAATAGGACCATGAAATTAGACTAAGACTTAGCGTTATGTATATCTAGGTCTTTTGGAAAAAGGTGGAAGGCGAAGCTCTGCCCAATTCACCAATCACCAGACACTTTGTCAAGTGAGTGCATAGTCCCTTTCATGAACATGATTTAATACTAGTATTAAATTAATATATTAAATATCTGTTGGAAGTCGTATGTGAATTATGTGCTTATTGCCTGGATTATATGTTAGGATATATACTGTGTTATGTGCAAACTAGATATGGTTCTATTTTATCATAGGATTAAATAGATAACATCATATAATAGTATTAAAAGAAGAATTGCTAAGAAGATAAAAGAATAATAACACTTAATGCTCGGTAGGGATTATTAATACACTAGAATTAGGTTAGTGTCACCCAAGAATAGAGTTATTATTAAGGTTGGTTATGATGGGTTTTAGGTACAACAAATAAACTAGAAGACAATTCCTAAGTTCACATGCAACCTACTTTGGATCTATGTTTTAACTATTGAACATACAACTTTGAATTGCAAAACAAGAACCCTAGAGGAGAGAGGCTAATTTCGAAATTAACAAACTAGGGTTTAGGAGTTACATACCTTTCAATTGTTATAGCAAACAATTGATAATCCTCTTGATCTTGATCTTGATCTTCTTGGAAGCTTAGCACCACAAATGTAATGCCTCTAATGGAATCACACCCAAGAACTAGCAAGAAGGAAACTTGGAGGAGAGAGGATGGAGAGAGTATGCAATTTCGGCCTTAGGGTTTCTTCCAAAGAAATCAGTACCCAAAATGTGAGCCAGGAGGCTCCTTAAATAGTTGAGGGAACTAGGGTTTAGGGAAAACCCTAGTTATCCTTTGCTTAGGGCCTAAGCAAGACCCAAGGCCTTATCTTGGACCCTTGGACGAATTCTCTAGGGTTTCCCCTAGGGTTTTCGTCCACCCCCTTCCAAGGGAGTTCTGGATCCTTCCATTCAACTATCAGTTAATTGCAAACTAGTCCCTGCACTTTATAATTAATTCTTTTAACCCCAAAATCAATTCTGATTAATTTCTGGCTAACAATTAATTAAACATAATGATTTCTAATTAATATATTAATCCATTAACATATTAATAAATCAATTATTAATTTATTAATCTTATAAATTAATATCTCTCCTTTCATAATTTCCTTGTCCAGTTGCTAGGTTGAGGGCAACCCAAAAGGACTGTGCTGCTATCAATTCAAGTACATACCAATTATAGTTATGGGCTTAGACACCTAATCCAACAGTCTCCCACTTGGATAAGTCTGTAACTATAATTGCTAGTATGCCTTCTAAATTTGACCAGTAAATTGTAGCTTCCAAAAAGCTGCTGCCGAACTCTGACCCAGTCAGTTACGTGTCCTAAGATAAGTGATCATATAACCCTTCGTTCTGCTTGATATCCCCAGACAAAAGACATGGAATGTAATCAATCTGTTTGTCCAGAATCTATGTTTCCCGATTCCTGATTTGTGATGATGTAGGACTTCTAATCGAACACATCAATCTAGTCCTGGCTGGGCCCAGCACATAAGTCAACACCAAATCATCGAGGGGCCCACAGATATCGCCTTTTCTGTTAGGGCAAAAGGAACGAATAAACGTTGACTCATATGCTTGTATCTTTTACTCATCAAATTATGCATGACAATACGTTTTATAACACCAAGTTACTGATGCGTTTTCGTATCACCAATGTATTACCGACTTTGTAAATTACAACTCATATATCTTCGTTTCAAGATTATAAGATATTATCGTCTCAGTATTACTCGTGATGAATTCCATGAAGTGATACTCTGAGCGAGGGTTTATCCAATACTCAAATCTCAATTTCTGAGTACTCATGAACATTGCAGCAATTCTATTGCCATGTCTATCCTTAGACAATCTGCAATCCAATTCATGACAGTCTTAATTCACTACTTACTTCCAAGAGTACGAGCGACTGTGGAGTTTGAATAATCTCATTATTCAGGAAGTAAAACATGCAAAAATGAAACACAATAATAAACAATTGACAAAAGGTAGTAGCCAAACTTATAAATAATACTTTATTATTTAATCACCAAAAGTCAATTACATTTACTTTGTTACAAGTTTCAAAAACTAATCTAACTACTAAAACTAATATCATCTTTCAGTCCTATGCTTCGAGCATGCTGAATATGCTTAGCCCTACTCAGACCCTTTGTGAGAGGATCTGCTGGGTTATCTTCAGATGACACCCTCTTTACTATAAGATGGCCTTCTTCTACTCTATGTCTGATGAAATGGTACTTTCTGTCGATATGTCTGGTCTTACCATGATCTCTCGGTTCCTTTGTCAAGGCAACCACTCCTTCATTATCGCAGAACAGTTCCATAGGCTCCTGGATGGTTGGAACAACTCCGAGATCCCCGATGAAGTTCCTCAACCAAGCTGCTTCTTTCGACGCTTCACTTGCTGCAATGTACTCTGATTCACAAGTAGAATCAGCCACCGTATTTTGCTTGGAACTCTTCCAAGTAACTGCTCCTCCATTCAGTAAAAATACCCAGCCCGACTGAGAACGGAAGTTATCTCTATCCGTCTGAAAGCTGGCATCACTGTAACCATCTACTCTCAAAGTATCACTGCCACCAAGCACAAGAACCCAGTCCTTTGTCCTTCGCAAATACTTGAGTATATTCTTAACTGCTATCCAATGAGCTCTACCTGGGTTTCCCTGATAGCGACTGACCATGCTCAAAGCAAATGCCACATCAGGGCGAGTACATGTCATAGCGTACATGATCGATCCGACAGCTGAAGCATAAGGTACACGACTCATGTCATCTATTTCAACATCTGTACTCGGGCATTGAGTCTTACTCAATTTGGTATTGCTCTGGATAGGTAGCTCTCCCTTCTTGGAATTTTCCATACTAAACCTCTTTAGTACCTTATCCAAGTATGTGCTCTGACTAAGTCCAATTAGTCTCTTCTTTCTATCTCTCAATATTCTAATCCCAACAATATAGGCAGCTTCTCCAAGGTCTTTCATGGCAAAACACTTTCCAAGCCAAGACTTAACTTCTTTCAAGGTTGGAACGTCGTTACCAATGAGTAATATGTCATCGACATACAACACCAGAAAAGTTACTATACTCCCACTAGCCTTGATATACACACAGAACTCATCTTCACTTCTAGAGAAACCAAACTCTTTGACTTTCTCATGGAAGCAAAGATTCCAACTGCGAGATGCTTGTTTCAATCCATAAATGGATTTCTCAAGCTTGCACACTCTATTGGGGAACTTTGCATCAACAAAACCCTCTGGCTGACTCATGTAAACATCTTCAGCCAACTTCCCATTAAGGAAAGCAGTTTTGACATCCATCTGCCAGATTTCATAATCATGAAAGGCAGCTATGGCGAGCAATATCCTAATAGATTTAATCTTAGCTACTGGTGAGAAGGTCTCATCATAGTCAACCCCTGGGGTTTGAGTGAAACCTTTTGCAACCAGTCGAGCCTTGAATGTGTGCACATTTCCATCCATGTCTGTCTTCTTCTTGAAGATCCATTTGCACCCAACTGTCTTACGACCTGGTGCACTATCAACCAAATTCCAAACTTGGTTGTCATACATGGACTTAATCTCGCTGTCCATTGCCTCTTTCCACTTGGAAGCCTCTGGGCCTGCCATTGCTTCCTTATAAGTGACTGGTTCATCTAAGTTTACCAGTGTTCTGTCACTTATGAATGTGTCACCATCTGAAGTAATATGAAAACCATACAACTCAGGTGGCACACTCACCCTAGTGGATCTTCTAAGAGGTAATGAGTTATCGATTGGTTCAACAGGAACTGTTTCCTCTGGTTGAGTGCTAGTGTCATCTAAGGTTCCTTCATTGCCTGACTCTTGAATTTCTTCAAGGTCAATAGTGCTCCCACTGTCCTCTTTGAATATGAGCTCTCTTTCAAGAAAGACTCCTCTTCGTGCTACAAAGACCACGTTCTCACTAGGCCTGTAGAACAAATATCCAAAAGACTGCTTTGGGTAACCAATGAAAACACATTTCTCACTTCTAGCTGCTAGCTTGTCGTGAGTCTCTCGTCTTACAAAAGCTTCACAACCCCAGACTTTAATGTGTGCTAACGAGGGAACTTTCCCTGTCCACATTTCGTGAGGTGTTTTGGCAACCTTCTTTGTAGGGACAAGATTGAGGATGTGGGCGGCTGTCTCTAAGGCATACCCCCAGAAGTGAATGGGAAGCGAAGCCCGACTCATCATAGAACGAACCATGTCTAACAAGGTTCGATTACGCCTCTCAGCTACACCATTTAACCGTGGTGTCCTAGGAGGAGTCAATTGTGAGACTATCCTACATTCTTTCAGATAGTCGTTAAACTCGATACTAAGATACTCCCCTTCTCTATCGGATCTAAGTATCTTTATCTTTCTGCCCAATTGATTTTCGACTTCATGCTTAAACTCTTTGAACTTTTCAAAAGTTTCTGACTTATGCTTGATCAAGTAGATATATCCATATCTGCTATAATCGTCAGTGAAAGTCACATAGAATCGATTAGCATCTCTTGTAGTTGATTTGAATGGCCCACACACATCTGTGTGTATGAGATCCAACAGACCTTCACCTCTTTCACAAGACCCTGTGAATGGTGATTTTGTCATCTTTCCCAAAAGACAAGATTCACACATATCATCTGATTTTAGGTCAAATGATTCCAACACTCCATCCTTTTGGAGTTGGGCTATGCGTTTCTTGTTAATGTGTCCAAGACGACAATGCCACAAGCATGCCTTGTCTACACTATTAGACAAGTCAATATTAAGTACACTATTTCCTAGGCTATCAACACAAGTCACTGTTTCATACACACCATTACAAGGCAAAGCTTCAAACATAAAAACACCATTCTTATAAACAGAAATTGAACCATTCAAATCATTAAAAGAATATGTAAAACCTTGTCTGAACAATGCATGAAATGAAATAATGTTTCTCATCATCTCAGACGAATAGCAACAATTTATTAAATCTAATCTAACATCATTACTAAGCAGAAGCTGATAAACTCCGATCTTGGTTACTGGTGAAGACTTTCTGTTTCCCATGATCAGGTTTACCCTTCCTCGCTCTATCTCCTCACTTTCCTTTAGACCCTGCAAATCAGAACAGATATGAAAACCACATCCTGTATCAAGGATCCATGAACGAGAAGATAATGAGTTATTAGCAGAAATAGTGTAAATACCTGCCGAAGATGGCTTCACTTTGCCATCCTTGATATCTTGCAGATATTGTGGGCAAGATCTCTTCCAATGCCCCTTTTGGTTGCAGTAAAAGCAAACTGCCTCTTTTGGATCAGAAACATGGGGAGTGGAACCATTGGGCTTAGCCTTTGGGCCATTACTAGATGACCCAGCTTGAGCCTTGCTCTTCCAGTTTTGCTTGGGAGGACCTTTCCTCTTTTTCCCCTTTCCATGTCCAATAGCCAAAACAGGGGCACTCGTAGGTGTGGAGGGTATACTTTTACCCTTCATCCCTGCCTCAGTTGTCTGCAACAAGTTGTGCAATTGGGCCAAGGTCTGCTCAGTATTGTTCAAATGGTAAGTTAGAATAAACTGACCATAACATTCAGGAAGTGAGTTCAAGACCATGTCAATGGCCAATTCCTCATCAAAGTGAATATTGAGCTTGACCAAACGCTCTATGTAGCGTTGCATTCTTTGCACATGTGACACAACCGACTCCCCATCTTTCATCTTGCAAGCCATGAGTGACTTGACTACTTCGAACTTTTCTTGACGAGCTCGCTTATGGTACTTTTCCATAAGGTCCTTGTTCATCTCGAAAGGCCAGTAGTCCTCATAGTACCTCTGCAATTCTGGGGACATAGTTGCCACCATGATGCATGCCACTTTGGTAGCATCATCGTAATGTTTCTTGTAGGCAGCAAGATCTTCAGGAGTAGCTTCATTCTCATCAAGCTCTTTGAGCTCCTTTTCAAGAACATATTCTTTGTTCTCGAAACGAAGAGCCATCTTGATGTTGCGCATCCAATCGTTATAGTTTGAGCCATCCATAACGACTTTGGAGCAGATATTGAGCAAAGAGAATTTTTGGTTGGAGGAGGACGAAGCAGAAGTGTTTCCAGGAGTAGACATCTGAAAAAAAAGTTTTAGTTAGATTTCAAGATACCTTAATAGAATAACCCAAAGATATAATATCAAGGTTAGGATCCAACTATGAAGATTCACAACTCAGAAATGGGATGCCGAGATCCAAGTGCAAATTTCATAAAGGTAGGCGAATGACGATTCACCAATTCCACCATTAGACGAAACAAACGAAGTGAAATTCCTAATTCTTTTGAGATACATTGAAACTATTCAATGGCATGTTTTAATCTCAGATTATGCTCTTCTATTTGTGACTGGGATGCCGAGGATCACAAACAAGATGTGAATAACCATGCAAATGTGCTTGGTAACCTCATTGTCTTGATCATTAACTATTGATGTGCTGGTAAACCACACACGCTCCATCAAAATGACAATTATGAGATACCCATTACTACTCTTTATTGGTGCCTTTTAGTGTGCTGGTTAACCACACACGCTCCACTAACGACCAATAAAGCACAATGTGCAATTTCATGGATTAACATACTTTTCACATTTTTCCTAAAGTAACTAGAGTTGGGATTTTGGAAACAATGTTCTAGTACTTTCTTTAATATCATTATACTTTTAATGAGAAGTAGTTGTCCTATCAAATCCGTTCTGCTAACGACCCTCCACTAATCAAGGAAGCGGTGGGTGAGAGTGGACACCCATTCAACTACCATTTTATAGGCAGTTTCCTTATACCCCCCTTATAGATTAGCTTCGTGAATGAGGCATACTAGCGATTTGACTGACCATATTCTTATACATATAATATTAAACCTTTAATTATAATATAAGGTGTGTTTTAAAACTTTTTAAAACTTCAAGGGTTTATAAATTTCGAAATTTAAGCTATTAAATTTAAATTTAAATAAACCAATTAACTAGATTTAATATTTATCTTTTAGTTAACTATTAATCAAATTATTAAATCTTGTAAGGATTATCTAATTAAATTAATCCATTAATTTAATCCTAATCCTTATCCCTCTAAATTTCGAAAAATAGGGTAAGGATAATTATCCAATTAATCTAATTAAGTAACAATTATCCAGAACAAGAAACCCTAGTTATCCTCTAGCATATTTCGAAATTTACAAGGGAGGAGGCTAGGGTTTTCAAAACCCTAACCCTAATTTCGATTAGGGTTCTTTGGAGGCTAGGGTTTTCGAAAAAACCCTTTGATCCAAAACCCTAGAAATCGAAAATTTTGGCCTTTAGGGTTTAATAGCTATAAACCCTAATTTGCAATTCAATAATTGTAGCAATTCAACTTAAAACAACAATGGCTCTGATACCACTGATGGGTTTTAGGTACAACAAATAAACTAGAAGACAATTCCTAAGTTCACATGCAACCTACTTTGGATCTATGTTTTAACTATTGAACATACAACTTTAAATTGCAAAACAAGAACCCTAGAGGAGAGAGGCTAATTTCGAAATTAACAAACTAGGGTTTAGGAGTTACATACCTTTCAATTGTTATAGCAAACAATTGATAATCCTCTTGATCTTGATCTTGATCTTCTTGGAAGCTTAGCACCACAAATGTAATGCCTCTAATGGAATCACACCCAAGAACTAGCAAGAAGGAAACTTGGAGGAGAGAGGATGGAGAGAGTATGCAATTTCGGCCTTAGGGTTTCTTCCAAAGAAATCAGTACCCAAAATGTGAGCCAGGAGGCTCCTTAAATAGTTGAGGGAACTAGGGTTTAGGGAAAACCCTAGTTATCCTTCGCTTAGGGCCTAAGCAAGACCCAAGGCCTTATCTTGGACCCCTTGGACGAATTCTCTAGGGTTTCCCCTAGGGTTTTCGTCCACCCCCTTCCAAGGGAGTTCTGGATCCTTCCATTCAACTATCAGTTAATTGCAAACTAGTCCCTGCACTTTATAATTAATTCTTTTAACCCCAAAATCAATTCTGATTAATTTCTGGCTAACAATTAATTAAACATAATGATTTCTAATTAATATATTAATCCATTAACATATTAATAAATCAATTATTAATTTATTAATCTTATAAATTAATATCTCTCCTTTCATAATTTCCTTGTCCAGTTGCTAGGTTGAGGGCAACCCAAAAGGACTGTGCTGCTATCAATTCAAGTACATACCAATTATAGTTATGGGCTTAGACACCTAATCCAACAGTCTCCCACTTGGATAAGTCTGTAACTATAATTGCTAGTATGCCTTCTAAATTTGACCAGTAAATTGTAGCTTCCAAAAAGCTGCTGCCGAACTCTGACCCAGTCAGTTACGTGTCCTAAGATAAGTGATCATATAACCCTTCGTTCTGCTTGATATCCCCAGACAAAAGACATGGAATGTAATCAATCTGTTTGTCCAGAATCTATGTTTCCCGATTCCTGATTTGTGATGATGTAGGACTTCTAATCGAACACATCAATCTAGTCCTGGCTGGGCCCAGCACATAAGTCAACACCAAATCATCGAGGGGCCCACAGATATCGCCTTTTCTGTTAGGGCAAAAGAACGTCCAAAACGGAGTTTGTATGCAAAAGATACGACCGTTATAAGAAAACAAACTAGTATAACACTGATTTTCTTTAAACTGCTAAAACCGTTTCTATCCGTTTAGGCACTTGCAACAACATAGATGGAAATTCCGAGAACACTTTTGGACTCATACTATGGTCTAATATTTGATTTCATACTCGAAATTTTTAGCGAAAATATTTGCAAATGTCGAAAAATCGAGTGTTTCGGGTCATTTAGATGCAAAACTTTAAGCGTGATTTCCCAGAGTACTATAACTCAAAAGATTAATGCATTCAGGTTTTTGGAATCCTTCAACTCGGCTCTATCAATCGCCACTTTCGAAAAAAAATATTTGATGTCAGGATCTCGACACACGAAACTAATGTTGTTGTGGGGACTCTTTGCTAAACATGACATCACCTTGCGGCCCACATGTGCATGCAAGAGGTAAAAATCTGATTTCTTTTGCTTCTTATTTGGCCTTACCCACATACCCTACTTCCTCACCGTCTTCTTTGAGTGTACGCTTTCCTGAAATGGTACAAGCATGGGATGATTTTGTGTGTATAACCTTCCAAGACTTGCATGGCCTTACACTCTTACTAGCACTATAAATAAAAGCCTTGACACTCTCGTTTCAACACACAAAATCAGCCAATACTTCTCCCTCACTCCCTCCCTTGCTCTCGTCTTCTCACTCGGTCTAGAAACCACCCACTGGATGTGGTCTTGACCACCGTAAACCACCATAGCCCCACCTCCTTTTTGCCCCTGTTTTGTCGAGCAACCACCAATTCCATCTTGTGTTTAGTATTTTGTGGTGTTTGCTAAGTCCAAGTCCCAGGCTTTATATTTGTTTTGCGAGTTATTTCGAGTCCAAGCAACCGATTATAGTTTGTGTTTTCTCGAGTTGTTCTCAATGATAACCGCACTCTCGACTCTAGTTCACAAATCATACATCAAGGGTGAGTGCTTACGTCCCCTTTTTATAGTCTTTATATACCTCCGGGGGGGGGGGGGGACACATGTGCTCACATATTTTGTTTATGCAAAAACACTCCTGAAAAAGATACTACAAAATGTTATGATTTTATGTGAAAAATTGTGGTCCATTCAAGACCTGTTTTGCTCATTTTAAACCGTATAGGCTGAAAAACTGTTTTGTATGCAAGTAGTTCAGATCGATACCTTTTTACGGACAACTCACAAATGTTCATATGATCTTTATACAATTTATTGTATTTTTGCAAAACTGCATATCATTGCAGTACTTTTTCGGACCAATCTGTAAAAATGGTCATTTTCACCTTAGTTAGGTTGCATATCAGGTTAGGGCACAAATTAGGGAGAAAAGTAGACTAAATTGGAAAACCTTTAGAGTTTACAAAATCTAATTCTGACTCCCAATGGTTTTTTCTATATTTTTTCTAAAACAGGGATAGAATTGACATTCTAGATTAAATTTCTTGTTTTATCTTTTAAATACACACACACACAAATATATATATATATATATATATATATATATATATATATATATATATACAAGTTATAATTATTATAACTTAGAGCTTATATATGTACTATTCATCACCACTTACCTCTTTATAAAAGCGAGTACATTACATATTTTAGGCATATACCAAACATACTCGGCTTTTATAAACATTATGCAAATCATTATTCCTAGTGACTTACTCACATATAAGTTAAGGCTGAGAGCTATTCACATTCCTTAGTTAATGACTTATATAGTCAAACTTTATGGTATAACTTTATTCGTATATCCATATACCTTAGTTAATGACTTTTATAGTCGCACTTTACGGTATAACCTTATCCGTATACCTTGACACGTGTGGTTGCTAACTACAACCTCGATAGGTAACTTTATCCGTATACCTGTACGACTTTATCCATATATCTTTATCCATAACTTTATCCGTATGGTTTACTTATAGTCCTATACAAAACACCGTTTGACTATAAAAGTCATTAAATAATGTATATGAATATACGGATAAAGTTATACCATAAAGTTCAACTATATAAGTCATTAACTAAGGTATGTGAATAACTCTCAATCCTAACTTATATGTGGATAAGTCACCTGAATCAACCTTTTGATACTACACAAGTTTCACATATTTGTGACTTTCTTTTAAACAAATAAAAACATCCTAAACAAGTCATAACAATCTTATGAATTCTTGTATAAACAATTTTGAATCATAAAACCATAGACTAAATATTTAGGAGAACGAGATGTCTTTTGATCATATGAGTAGTAGCAGGGGACCGATATTCATGGGTTTTAAGTATGGTTTACTAATAGTCTTATACAAAACATCATTTTAGCTTTCAAAGTTCTTTAAAGATTTTTTACAAACTTGTATTCAAGTATGGATTTACTTACAAAGAAAACACTTATAAATGTTTTAAAAGTATCAATACTACTATTAGCAGAAAACCTGTAACTCTCACCAACCTTCTGTTGACCCTCAAAACTACATGTATTCTCAAGAAATCACTAAACAGGCATCTTAAACGATGGAACATTCATGGATTTTGGCCAACTTAGTTTTACTAGTTTTTGTTATATCTACTTAGTTGTTAAGACAATCCATGTAATTTATATTTATTTGTAAGAACCTTGTATTCAAACTACAAGTTGTATTAATGTTTGTTTATTGTTATACTTGTGTTATATATCCAATTGTCCGTGATCCCTGAACTAAGTCGCACAGCTCGGTGTGTTCCGCCGCCTCAGCTGGGGGTGTGACATGTATGTTAGGTAATATTGAAACATAGATATGTTAATTTGATCATGGGTTACGAGCCCATGCTACTATCCATAGGATCAAATGAAAAATCATTCCCATGAATGTTTAGTCAACAATCAGATTGGATAATTCATAATACAATTATCACATTACTCTTATGCTTAAGTATTTTACTAAGGACAAAGCAATGACATTCAAAAAGAATGTGCAATGACTTAAAGAGAGTAAGAATAACTGAAACAAGGAGAAGCAAATTTTATCATGAATACCAGTCCCCTGCTACTATTCATATGATCAAAAGACATATCGTTCTCCTAAAAATTTAATCTATGGTTTTATGATTCAAAATTATCTGTACAAGAATTCATAAGATTGTTATTACTTATTTAGGACGTTTTAATGTGTTTAAAAGAAAGTATCAAACCTGTGAAACTTGTGTAGTAACAAAAGGTTGATTAAAGTGACTTATCCACATATAAGTTAGGGTTGAGAGCTATTCACATACCTTAGTTAATGACTTATATAGTCAAAATTTATGGTATAACTTTATTCGTATATTCATATACCTTAGTTAATAACTTTTATAGTCAAACTGCATGGTATAACTTTATCCATATACCTTGACACCTATGGTAGCTAACTACAACTTCGATAGGTAACTTTATCCATATATCCGTACGACTTTATCCATATATCTAGTAACATAGCTCGACTATTGGAATCACTAGAAACATTAACTAGAATTCTATATATATCTCTCTCTCTCTCTCTCTCAAAACCATGGGCTTGGTTTCTCTCACTATAAAATAGTTTTACGTATGGTTTACTTATACAAAACACCATTTTGGATTTCAAAGTTCTTTAAATTGTTTAAAAGTATCAATACTGCTATTAGCAGAAAACCTGTAACTCTCACCAAGCTTGTGTAGATGCTCAAAACTACACGTATTCTCAAGAATTCACTAAACAAGCATATCAAACAATGGAACATTCATGGATTTCCGGCAACTTAATTTTACTAGTTTTAATAATAGTTGCGTAGTTGTAAAGGCAATCCATGTAATTTATATTTATCTGTATGAAAATCTTGTATTCAAACTTCAAGATGAAATACAATTAATGTTTTTTTATCGTTGTACTTCTGCTAAGTCGCACAGTTCAGAGAGTTCCGCCGCCTCGGCCGGGGGTATGACATGTATGTCAGGTAATATTGAAACATAGATATGTTAATTTGATTATGGGTAACGAGCCCATGCTACTATCCATAGGATCAAATAACAAATCATTCCCATGAATGTATATCTGTACGAATTTATACGTATACACTTATCTGTATATCTAGTCTCATAGCTCGACTACAGGACTCCCTATAAACATTACCTAGAATTCTCTCTCTCTCTCTCTCTCTCACACACACACACATACTCTCTCTCTCTCTACAAACCATGGGCTTGGTTACACTCAATAAAAAATATCTTTAAATAATGTTTACTTATACAAAACGTTGTTTTGGCTTTATAAGTTCTTTAAATATTCTTCACAAACTCATATTCAAGTATGAATTTACTTACAAAGAAAAGACTTTTAAATATTTTAAAAGTATCAATTTTGGTATTAGCAAAAAACCTGTAACTCTCCTCAACCTTGTGTTGACCCTCAAAAATACATCTATTCTACAGAAATCAGTAAACATGCATCTCAGAAGAAGGAACAGTCATGGATTTCGGGCAACTAAGTTTTACTAGTTTTTTTTATATTTGCTTAGTTGTTAAGGAAATCCATGTAATTTATATTTATATGTAAGAACCTTATATTCAAACATCAAGATGAAATACAATTAATGTTTATTTATCGTTCCACTTGAGTTATATACCCAATTGCTTGTGATCCATGAACTAAGTCGCACAGCCTGACATGTTCCGTCGCCTCGACTGGGGGTGTGACATATATGATAGGTAATATTAAAACATATAAATTCTAATTTGTTCATAGGTTACGAGCCCATGCTACTATCCATATGATCAAATGAAAAATCCTTCCAATAAATGTTTAGTTAACAATCAGATAGGATAATTCATAATATCATTATCACATTACTCTTATCCTTAAGTATTTTACTAAGGATAAACTAATGGCATTCAAAATAATGTGCATTGACTTAAAGATAGTAAGAATGACTGAAACAAGGAGAAACAGAGTTGATCATAAATATCAGTCCCTTGTTACTATTCATATGATAGAATGACATCTAGTTCTCCTAAATATTTAGTCTATTGTTTTATAATTCAAAATTGTTTGGACAAGAATTCATAAGATTGTTATGATTTATTTAGGACATTTTAATGTGTTTAAAAGAAAGTCACAAATCTGAGAAACTTGTGTAGTAACAAAAGGTTGATTCAAGTGACTTATCCACATATCAGTTAGGGCTGAGTGCTACTCACATACCTTAGTTAATGACTTATATAGTCAAAATTTATGGTATAACTTTATCCGTATATTCATATACCTTAGTTGATGACTTTTTATAGTCAAACTGCATGGTATAACTTTATTCGTACACCTTGACACCTGTGGTTTTTTAACTTCAACCTCGATAGGTAACTTTATCCGTATATCTATACCACTTTATCCGTATAACTTTATCCATATATATACTCACACAGCTCTACTACAGGACTCACTATAAACATTAACTAGAATTATCTCTATCTCTCTCTATATTTCTCTCATTTTCTCTCTCTCTCTCTCTCTACAAACCATGGGGTTGGTTTCTCTCACTACAAAATAGTTTTTAAGTATGATTTACTTGTAGAAAAAACCATTTTGGATTTCAAAGTTCTATAAAGACTCTTTACAAACTCATATTCAAGTATGGATTTACTTACAAAGAAAACACTTTTAAATGTTTTAAAAGTATCAATACTGATATTAGCAGAAAACATATAACTCTCACCAACCTTGTCTTGACCCTCAAAACTACATGTATTATCAGGAAATCACTAAACAGGCCTCTCAGACGATGGAACAGTCATGGATTTTGGGCAACTTAGTTTTACTAGTTTTTGTTATATCTGCTTAGTTGTTAGGGCAATCCATGTACTTTATATTTTTCTTAATAACCTTGTATTCAAACTTCAAGATGTAATGCTATTAATGTTTTTTTATTGTTGTACTTGTGCTATATATCCAATTGTCTCTGATCCAAGAACTAAGTCGCACAGCCCGAGTGCAACATATATTATAGGTAATATTGAAACATAGAAACGTTAATTTGATCATGGATTTCAAGCCGATGCTACAATCCATAGGATCAAATGACAAATCATTCCCATGAATGTTTAGTCAACAATCAGATAGGATAACTCATCATACCATTAGCATATGACTCTTATCCATAACAATATTACTAAGGATAATGTAATGACATTCAAAAGAATTTGCATTGACTTAAAGAGTGTAAGAATGACTGAACCTAGGAAAAGCAGAGTTGATCATGAATATCAGGCCCTTGCTACTATTCATATAATTAAAAGATATCTCGTTCTCCTAAATGTTTAGTCTATGGTTTTATGATTCAAAATTGTTTGAATAAGAATTCATAATAATGTTAAGATTTATTTAGGACGTTTTAATGTGTTTAAAAGAAAGTCACAAATCTGTGAAATTTGTGTAGTAACAAAAGTTGATTCAAGTGACTTATCCAAATATAAATTACTGCTGAGAGCTATTCATATACCTTAGTTAATGACTTATATAATCAAACTTTATGTTATAAATTTATATGTATATCCATATACCTTAGTTAATGATTTTATGGTCAAAGTTTATGGTATAACTTTATCCGTATACCTTAACATCTGTGGTTGCTAACTACAACCTCGCTATGTAACTTTATCCATATATTTGTTCGACTTTATATGTATATCTTCATCTGTATATCTAGTCACATAGCTCGACTACAGGACTCACTATAAAAAATTAACTAGAACTCTCTCTTTCTCTTTCTCTTTCTTGCTCTCTCTCTCTCTCTATCTCTTTCTCTCTCTCTCTCTCTCTCTCTCTCTCTCTCTATATATATATATATATATATATATATATATATATATATATATATATATATATATACAAACCATGGGCTTGGTTTCTCTTAATAGAGTAAGAATAACTGAAACAAGGAGAAGCGAAGTGTATCATGAATATCAGTCCCCCGCTACTATTCTGTCACACCCCCAAACCAGACAGCGAAAGGTAACACCTTATTAGACTAGGAAACTCTAAGTTTTAAGTACTACAATCACATATGATTGCATACTAAGGGTGTATGGCCATTCTAATGAGTTTACGACCCATATGGTAAGTCTTATATGAGTTTACGGCCTAGGGTTTACGGCCCTATGAGTTTACGGTCGTAAACTCATAGTATCTTATACCATTTTGTGTTTTAAAGTCCTAGGTTCTTCCTTGAGGTGTTCTAGACTTAGTTCCAAGGCTTAGTAAGAGGTTTAGGGTTCATTTGCATCCTTAATTTGAGTTTACGGCCCAAGAAGATTACCTTGGCCGTAAACACCTTTTGATCTTGATTTCTTTATGTTTTCAAGTAGTATAATCAGTAAGTGTTACACAAAGGAAGGTACTCAAGGGTTTAGAAGCCTTTAGGAGTGTTTAAAGTCAACATATGCTTCATTATATGAGTTTACGGCCAAGGGAGATTGCCTAGGCCGTAAACTCCCTTTTTGTCTTGTCAATTGGATGATTCCTAAGTGTTCTTCAAGTATTTTGTGTATATAGCAAGCTTAGGAGAGAGTACTTATAATATATAAGCTTGATAGGGTGATTAAAGTCCAAAAACACTAGTGTGTGTTCTTGGTGTTCTTGGTGAAATGAAGAACACTTGAAAATCTAGCAAAATGGAATGATTTCATGGATGAAATCATGTATAATCACTAGATAAGGAGATGTAACAACAATTCAAGTGAAATAATTCTTACATTTTTGGAAGATCAAAGTGAAGATCTTATGATACTTGAGAGAGAATATTGGGTGTTCTTGACTAGAAATGGAAGAAATTGAGAAACGTGATGTAAACTCATGCATATAGCATGGGTTTACGGCCTACACATGAGTTTACGGCCCAACCATGTGTTGGCCGTAAACTCCTCTTAATGAGTTAAGAGTTTGATTAAGGCACAATGGACTCAAGTAGATACTTCCTAATACCCGATTCTTGAATACACTAGGCTTAGAACACCCAAACAGACCCTAAACAATGCTAAAGATAGCAGAAACAAGTTTGTCTTTGATTAAATTGACTGGAAGTACAAGATAGAAATTTTGGGTTGTCACATTATCCCCCCGTTAGAGAGAATTCCGTCCCGAAATTAGAGTTTAAGCAAATAATTAGTTGTAAATAACTAAACGAAAAGATGAGGATATTTCAGTTTCATTTGATCCTCGCGTTCCCAAGTGAATTCAGGTCCTCGTTTGGCATTCCAGCGAACCTTCACTATCGGGATACGGCTTTGTTTTGTTTGCTTGACCTCTCGGTCCATGATCTCTACAGGTTCTTCCATGAAGTTGAGGCTCTCGTCGAGTGGGATAACAAGAGTCTCGTCGGACAAACACTTTTTCAAGTTTGAGACGTGGAAAATAGGATGTATGTTACTTAGTTCTTGAGGTAGTCGGAGTTTGTAAGCTACGGGACCAATTCTAGCAAGAATCTCGAATGACCCTATATACCTTGGATTCAACTTGTCACGTTTTCCAAAGCGTATCATGCCCTTCCAGGGTGAGACCTTCAACATGACGCGGTCACCAACCTGAAACTCCAAAGGTTTTCTTCTTTTGTCGGCGTAGCTTTTCTGTCTATCTCTGGAAGCTTTAAGTCGCTCCCGAATTTGTATGATTTTCTCCGTGGTTTCGCGAATGATTTCCGGACCAGTGAGGGCACCGTCAGGAACTTGACTTCTAGCTAACTGCGTATCGCCTACTTCAGCCCAGCACAGAAGGGATCTGCACTTACGGCCATAGAGAGCTTCGAAAGGAGCAGCCTTTATGCTAGTGTGATAACTATTATTGTACGAGAATTCGACAAGGGGTAAATGAGTATCCCATGTCTTACCAAAGTCTATCACGCAAGCTCGAAACATATCTTCTAAAGTTTGAATTGTCCTCTCACTTTTCCCGTCAGTCTGAGGATGGTACGCTGTACTCATGTCCAGCCTAGTTCCCAAAGATTTTTGTAAAGACTGCCAGAAACGAGAAGTGAATCTACTATCTCGGTCAGATATAATAGATATTGGTACATCATGCAATCTAACGATTTCCTTGAGGTAAGTTCTTGTTAGTTTCTCCATCTTATCAGTTTCTCTGATCGGTAAGAAGTGCGTGGACTTGGTTAATCTATCGACGATTACCCAAATAGTATCATAACCACTCGATGTCTTGGGTAACTTGGTTATGAAGTCCATTGTAATCCGCTCCCATTTCCATTCAGGGATTTCAGGTTGTTGCAATAAACATGAAGGTTTCTGGTATTCTACCTTCACCTTGGCACAAGTAAGGCACTTGCCCACAAAGGTAGCAATTTCGGCCTTCATGTTTGGCCACCAGTACAGTTTCTTAAGGTCCAGATACATCTTGTCTGAACCTGCATGAATGGAGTATCTGGTTTTATGGGCTTCATTCATGACTACTTCTCTGTAACCACCAAACTTAGGTGTCCAGATCCGGTTCATGAAACAATAAACTCCATCATCCCTGACTTTGAAATTTTTATCCATTCCTCTTAAGGCTTCACTTGCCATGTTTTCAGGTTTTAAGGCCTCAAGTTGAGCCTCTCTGATCTGTGTGGACAAATGTGAATGGATTGTCATGGTCAACGACTTTACTCGGTGTCTCGAGTATTCTTTTCTGCTAAGGGCGTCAGCTACAACGTTAGCTTTACCAGGGTGATAAAGAATCTGACAATCGTAGTCGTTCAGTAGCTCTACCCATCGTCGTTGTCTCATGTTCAGCTCTTTCTGATTGAAGATGTGCTGGAGACTTTTATGGTCCGTGAATACTGTGCATTTCGTGCCATATAAGTAAGGTCTCCAGATCTTCAGAGTAAATACTACTGCTCTTAGTTCAAGGTCATGTGTTGAATAATTGACTTCATGTGTCTTTAGCTGTCTTGAGGCATAAGATATCACCTTTCCTCTTTGCATAAGAACACATCCAAGCCCTTGATTAGAAGCATCGCAGTACACTACAAAATCCTCTGTCCCTTCAGGAAGAGATAGAATTGGTGCACTACACAAAGCTCGCTTCAGCGTTTGAAAAGTTGTTTCTTGTCTTTCTCCCCAGCTAAAAGTTACACCTTTTTGCGTCAGAGTGGTAAGAGGTTTAGCTATTCGAGAGAAATTCGGGATGAATCTGCGATAACAGCCAGCAAGACCTAAGAATTGACGGATTTCTGGAGGTGTTTTGGGTGCTGACCAGTTTTCAATAGCCTTAATTTTGGAAGGATCGACGTGTATTCCTTCAGAACTGACCACGTGACCTAGAAATTCAACCTTTCTAATCCAAAATTCACATTTTGAAAACTTTGCATAGAGTTTCTCTGTTCTAAGAGTTTGCAAAACTTGACGAAGATGTTGGCCATGTTCCTCTTCACTTCTTGAATAAATAAGAATGTTATCGATGAAGACTATAACGAATTTGTCCAAGAATGGACGACACACTCTGTTCATTAGATCCATGAACATAGCTGGTGCATTCGTCAATCCGAATGGCATCACTACGAACTCATAATGACCATAACGAGTTCTGAACGCGGCTTTGGGAATGTCATCCTCCAAAATTCGTAACTGGTGATACCCGGATCTTAAGTCTATTTTTGAGAAGTAGCTCGCACGTTGAAGTTGGTCGAACAGATCGTCAATGCGAGGCAGAGGGTATCGATTCTTAATGGTAAGTTTATTCAGCTCGCGGTATTCTATACACATACGGAATGATCCATCTTTCTTCTTTACGAACAAAACCGGTGCTCCCCAGGGTGAGAAGCTTAGTCTTATGAAACCTTTACTAAGAAGTTCGTTAAGCTGACTGGATAATTCCTGCAATTCTGAAGGTGCAAGACGATAAGGAGATTTGGCAACAGGGGTAGCCCCTGGAATTAAATCGATTCTGAATTCGACTTGTCGTTCGGGAGGCACTCCTGGAAGATCATCAAGAAAAACGTCGAGAAAGTTACAGACTTCAGGAATTTTCGCGATATCTTTTACTTCTTGCTTTTTGTCTACCACGTGAGCTAAGAAAGCACAGTACTCTTTGCGGAGGTACTTTTGTGCCTTAATGCAAGAAATGATATGGAGGTTCGTTCCGGGTTTGTCGCCATAAATAACAAGAGTTTCATTAGTTAGCAAGTTCAGACGAATGGATTTTTCATAACATAGGATGTCAGCACGGTTAAGACACAACCAATCCATACCTATTATTACGTCAAAACTCTTGATAGAGACCGACATAAGGTCAATTGGGAACGAAAAGTTATTCAGGGTAAGAGTACATCCTATGTATATTTCGTTGGTGGATTCGGATTTCCCGTTAGCCATTTCGATTGTGAATGTTTCTTTTAATGGTTGGGAGTTTTGATTTAGCAAGTGTTTGAAATTATGGCTCACAAAGCTCTTCTCAGCACCACAATCAAATAGAATGCATGCATAAGTGTTGTTGAGAAGGAACGTACCCGTAACTACTGCGGGATTTGCCACAGCTTCTTCCTGGCCCAAGGCTAATATTCTCCCGACTCCACCAGCATTTCCAGGTTAAGGACAGTCTTTCTTGAAATGTCCTACTTCACCACAATTGTAGCATGCTTGACCAACTCCAGCCGCAGGTACTTGGTTAAGTGGTTAGGGTGGTGCTCTACAGAATCGGGCAGTATGCCTTTTTCTGTTGCAGTTACGACACTGCATCTCCCTGCAATTTCCATTATGATGAAAATTGCACTTGTTGCACTTTGGGAGATTACCAGCATATGACTTAGCTGGTGTTGGATTAACAGGAACAACAGTAGGTACAGTCGCAACGTTGACTGCAGCCAGCTGTTGTTTCTTTGAGGAATCTTGTGAAAACTTGCCCTTCCTCTTGTTTCGACCCTTCTTCTTGCTGTTGTTGTTGTCATTGTTGTTGTTGTTGTTGTTTCCCTTCGGTTGTTCTGGTAAAGCAACCACTGATTTTTGACGGGCTCCATGATCGATAAGAGATTGTGCCAGCTCTTTGGCACTGTCAAAAGTAACAGGCCTCGAAGCTAAAACACTTGACTGAATTTGGGGCGATAGTCCCCAAATATATCTCTCAATCTTCTTGCTCTCTAGAGCAACCATCTCCGGGCACAGGATTTCCAGATCACAAAATCTACTAGTATAGGTTGATATATCAGAAGCAACCATTGTGTGACTCCATAGTTCCTCTTCAAGTTTCTGAACTTCGCCTCGCGGACAATACTCCAGCATAAGCATACCTTTAAAATTCTCCCAGCTGATTGAATTAGCCACTACTAGAGTAAGTGACTTAACGTGACCATTCCACCACGTCAAAGCCCTTTCAGAAAAAGTACAAGCAGTGAACTTGACTTTACTGTTCTCAGGGCAGGAGCAAATTTAGAAAATCACTTCTGTTTTCTCTATCCACTGCCTTAAAGCCATAACTCCTCCAGTTCCATTAAAGGTCTTGGGTTTGGCATTAGTAAAATCTTTATAAGTGCACTCTCGCGAATGCCCATGACCTTCGCCTTGATTAGCAGGATTTGTACCAGCTCCAGCCCCACTAGCACCAGAATGATTAATCTGAGCCATAGCAGCAGTTACAGCTGCCGTGACCGCCGCTTGAAACATAGCCGGGTCGAACTGAGGAGGTGGTGGCGGAGGTGGTACCGGTGGTTCATCAATATTTTGACGTCTTGGATTCTTACGAGGAGGCATCTTTTTCTATAAAGTCAAATGATACATTAATGATAAGATATCAAGAGTGAATATAAATTATGATATCTCAGAACTAAAACAGATAGTTCGACATGAATCTTGGAATGAATTGGAAATAGAAGTCTATGACATGTACAACTTGTAACTGAATAATATGAAATTGAATGGTGATTTTTCAAGAGTACGAAGATGCATGTCGATTAAATTGGCATATTAAATACATAGGTTTGGAGAAAATTTAACCCTAGACAGGTCTACAATACACCAATTTTGAGAAAAACATCGACATGAAAAAGACCTATCGAAAATAGAGTTTTCGTGGTCTTACTGAAAAACCCTGAAAAATAACATTAAAACCTAACCATAGACTTAACTATAACCAAAAGAATGAGTAGAGTATTTCCTAATGGCGAAGGGTATCATTTGGATGAAACCACATCTCAACCATTTTTGCCTAAGCGAGAATAGGGATAAGAGATATAAAGTATAGTTAGTAACAATAAGTTTCTACAAGAAAGAATTACAATTAACAAATAATGTACTAAGTACAACTTGTTCTAGATATTACTATAACTATAAAGTGCATATTAATTATATATAATTTGTTTTTATTCGACCTTCGATTAAATGACCCGGCTCTAAATCCACAACCAAACAAGGGACAGGAAATGAAGCTAAATCACATATTCTAAGTCTATATAATTTAAATTATATATAATTGTAATATACCCTTAATATTTATAGTTTTACCCTTAATTTGTTCTATTGTTTTCACATGTTTGTTATTAGTATATAGTGTCTAAAATACCCCTATGGTATTTTAATCTTTATGTTCTGTTCTAAAGTTCTTCTGAATATGTATGGTAAGTTTTAGACATGCCACAACACCACTATCACTCCCAAACACATGTTGGTCATATTTCAAATCAATATAGTTGATCAGGCTATATTAATCCCAAATATTATTACATAACTGTCCAGGTTTGACTGTAATGTTCAACATGCAAATACTTTTAAGTTCTTATGACTGTGATATTGTACTTGTAGGTATGAGTGTTAGTACACTTTTTGTAAAAATACTTAAATTTTTAAAAGTATACTTGTAGTCAGAGCACTTAGCCCCAAATGTATTTATAGTTTGTATATCTTTTATGGATTGATATACTAAGTTCACTATAAACAATGCTCTGATACCAATCTGTCACACCCCCAAACCAGACGGCGGAAACGTCCGGGGGTGGAGGACTTCATTTGTAGTATCACAACACATGTAATATAGTAATCATAGTACAAACAACCACTATATTAAAAGAATAAATATTTACATGTGTTTCAAATTGTATACTGAAACCAAAAAGTTGTACAAAAGATAAAGACAAAACATAAACTGCTCCATCTTCAAAAGCTCGGGTGTACCTGCCTACGGTTTCCTTGAGAATACAAGTAATTTGAAAAGAGAGTATCAACATAAAGTTGAGTGAGTGCATAAGTATTTATGTTTTGTAAGAATGTTTTCTATTTCTTAAATATGTAAACTGTTTCCAGAAAATCCTATATTTTCTGTTGTATATGAAAAGTAGTTATACATGTATAAAACTGTTATGTTTGTAAACCAATGTTTTGTATTTGTAATCTTTATGTAAACTTGTATCTTGTAAATTGTATCTAGTAAACTGTATTCTGTAAACTGTATCTTGTAAACTAGTACTTTGAAAATGTATTTAAGTTTAGGTAATTATACACTAACGTATTATTAATATCTTTTAATGAGTTATTATAACCATACTAACTAGATGGCCTGACCCAACGCTATGTATGCGCTGAAAGTTGATGATAACAATTGTCACTCACAGGCGTGTATGCCTGACTGTAGCTAGCAGTCCGAGTGCGGGGTTGTTAATCCCAATATAGATAAATACACACATTGTTTCGATCCCCTGCTGGAGACTCTGGTTATAATATCAGGACTTTACTGTATCGTTACAATGAATTAAACTAAATGTACTCTTTGACTCATAAAAGCATATAACGTTACATGTATAACTGTTAGGAAAATCCAATCATTCTGAAGTAAATAATCGATAGTATATCCTTGAATTAGTATTCTTAACATGTATTTAAATGAATGAATACACTTGAATAGTTTTGAATTAAATCTTTGTTTTTGTAAAACATTGTACTCTAGTATATTAGTATCGTGAATTAATGTTCTGTGTATCATAAATTATACCTATTATAATTTATATGTACTTTCTGATTTGATAACGAGTATTCATGTATGGGATCCTTTGCTCAACATGTACTTAGGGTAATTGAATCTAATTGAATAAACTTTTATACTTGTATACATATACAAATATATATATATATATATAACTAAAATTTAAATGACATTTGGATAAACAACGGATACTTATAATCCCACATCCAAACAAGGAAAAGGAATCAAAGTAGGTTGTCAATCCTAAATCTTTTAAATCTTATTTACATAAATATATGTATACTAGTATGATTTTTGGGGAAAAATATAAGTTTATAAAAACATTTAAAAGAAATTTCATATCTGGAAATCCATTTTGGTGACTTGATGTCTTTTTGAAATAACCATTCAAAACCACTTGATTTGATAAGATGTTTGAAACCATTTGTTTTGATAATTGTATTCCTTTTTAAATCATTTGTTATAACACAATATCTTTGTGTTATACTTGTATTCCCCCCCCCCCCTAAAACAGTAAAAACTATGAAAATGTGGGGGTATGAACTCACCTGTTGTAAGTTACTCAAATGTAAGATTGGTGTAGGATGCTAAGTGTCAAGTGAAGACTTGAGCACACACTGATCCTATTGAACATATAATGACACATATATGTTTATAATTAGTAAATAAACAACTAATCATGAAAGGTAACACCTTATTAGACTAGGAAACTCTAAGTTTTAAGTACTACAATCACATATGATTGCATACTAAGGGTGTATGGCCATTCTAATGAGTTTACGACCCATATGGTAAGTCTTATATGAGTTTACGGCCTAGGGTTTACGGCCCTATGAGTTTACGGCCGTAAACTCATAGTATCTTATACCATTTTGTGTTTTAAAGTCCTAGGTTCTTCCTTGAGGTGTTCTAGACTTAGTTCCAAGGCTTAGTAAGAGGTTTAGGGTTCATTTGCATCCTTAATTTGAGTTTACGGCCCAAGAAGATTACCTTGGCCGTAAACACCTTTTGATCTTGATTTCTTTATGTTTTCAAGTAGTATAATCAGTAAGTGTTACACAAAGGAAGGTACTCAAGGGTTTAGAAGCCTTTAGGAGTGTTTAAAGTCAACATATGCTTCATTATATGAGTTTACGGCCAAGGAAGATTGCCTAGGCCGTAAACTCCCTTTGTTCTTGTCAATTGGATGATTCCTAAGTGTTCTTCAAGTATTTTGTGTATATAGCAAGCTTAGGAGAGAGTACTTATAATATATAAGCTTGATAGGGTGATTAAAGTCCAAAAACACTAGTGTGTGTTCTTGGTGTTCTTGGTGAAATGAAGAACACTTGAAAATCTAGCAAAATGGAATGATTTCATGGATGAAATCATGTATAATCACTAGATAAGGAGATGTAACAACAATTCAAGTGAAATAATTCTTACATTTTTGGAAGATCAAAGTGAAGATCTTATGATACTTGAGAGAGAATATTGGGTGTTCTTGACTAGAAATGGAAGAAATTGAGAAACGTGATGTAAACTCATGCATATAGCATGGGTTTACGGCCTACACATGAGTTTACGGCCCAACCATGTGTTGGCCGTAAACTCCTCTTAATGAGTTAAGAGTTTGATTAAGGCACAATGGACTCAAGTAGATACTTCCTAATACCCGATTCTTGAATACACTAGGCTTAGAACACCCAAACAGACCCTAAACAATGCTAAAGATAGCAGAAACAAGTTTGTCTTTGATTAAATTGACTGGAAGTACAAGATAGAAATTTTGGGTTGTCACATATTCATATGATCAAAAGACATATCGTTCTCCTAAAAATTTAATCTATGGTTTTATGATTCAAAATTGTTTGTACAAGAATTCATAAGATTGTTATTACTTATTTAGGACGTTTTAATGTGTTTAAAAGAAAGTCTAGAACCTGTGAAACTTGTGTAGTAACAAAAGGTTGATTAAAGTGATTTATCCACATATAAGTTAGGGTTGAGAGCTATTCACATACCTTATTTAATGACTTATATAGTCAAAATTTATGGTATAACTTTATTCGTATATTCATATACCTTAGTTAATGACTTTTATAGTCAAACTGCATGGTATAACTTTATCCATATACCTTGACACCTATGGTGGCTAACTACAACTTCGGTAGGTAACTTTATCCATATATCCGTACGACTTTATCCATATATCTAGTAACATACTTCGACTACTGGACTCACTATAAACATTAACTAGAATTCTCTCTCTCTCTCTCTCTCTAAACCATGGGCTTGGTTTCTCTCACTACAAAACAGTTTTAAGTATGGTTTACTTATACAAAACACCATTTTGGATTTCAAAGTTCTTTAAAGATTCTTTACAAACTCATATTTAAGTATAGATTTACTTACAAAGAAAACACTTTTAAATGTTTTATTGCTATTAGCAGAAAACCTATAACTCTCACCAACCTTGTCTTAACCCTCAAAACTATATGTATTCTCAGGAAATCACTAAACAGGAATCTCAAACGAAGGAACAGTCATGGATTTCAGGAAACTTAGTTTTACTAGTTTTTGTTATATATCTGCTTAGTTCTGAAGTCAATCCATGTATTTTATATTTATCGGTAAGAACCTTGTATTCAAACTTCAAGATGAAATTCAATTACTGTTTTTTTATTGTTGTACTTGTGCTATATATCCAATTGCTTGTGATCCATGAACTATGTCCGACAGCCCAGTGTTTTCCTCCGCCTCAGTCAGGGTTGTGACATGTAAGATAGGTAATATTGAAACATAGAAACGTTAATTTGATCATGGGTTTTGAGCCAATGCTATTATCCATAGGATCAAATGACACATCATTCCCATAAATGTTTAGTCAACAATCAGATAGGATAATTTATAATACCATTACCACATTACTCTTATCCTTAAGTATTTTACTAAGTAAAAAGTAATGACATTCAAAAGAATGTGCATTGACTTAAAGAGAGTAAGAATGACTGATACAAGGAGAAACAGAGTTGATCATGAATATCAGGCCCTTGCTGCTATTCATATGATCAAAGGACATCTCGTTCTCCTAAATGTTTTGTCTATCGTTTCATGAGTCATAATTCTTTGTACAAGAATACATAAGATTGTTATGACTTATTTAGGGCATTTTATCCGTATACCTTGACACCTGTGGTTGCTAACTACAACCTCAATATGTAACTTTATCTGTATATCTGTACGACTTTATTTGTTAATCTTTGCCCATATAATTTTATTTGTATATCTAGTCACATAGGTTAACTACAGGACTCGCTATAAAATTAACTAGAATTCTCTCTCTCTCTCTCTATCTCTCTCTCTACAAACCATGGGCTTGGTTTCTCTTAATAAAAATAGTTTTAAGTATGGTTTACTTATACAAAACACTGTTTTGGATTTCAAAGTTCTTTAAATATTCTTTACAAACTTGTATTAAAGTATGGATTTACTTACAAAGAAAACACTTTTAAATTGTTTAAAAGTATCAATACTGCTATTAGCAGAAAACCTGTAACTCTCACCAAGCTTGTGTTGACGCCCAAAACTACACGTATTCTCAAGAATTCACTAAACAAGCATATCAAACAATGGAACATTCATGGATTTCTGACAACTTAATTTTATGTAAAGGCAATCCATGTAATTTATATTTATCTGTATGAAAACCTTGTATTCAAACTTCAAGATGAAATACAATTAATGTTTGTTTATTGTTGTACTTCTACTAAATATCCAATTGTCTATGATCCATGAACTAAGTCGCACAGTTCAGAGAGTTCCGCCGCCTCGGCCGGGGGTGTGACATGTATGTCAGGTAATATTGAAACATAAATATGTTAATTTGATTATGGGTTACGAGCCCATGCTACTATCCATAGGATCAAATAACAAATCATTCCCATGAATGTATATCCGTACGAATTTATACGTATACACTTATCTGTATATCTAGTCACATAGCTCGACTACAGGACTCCCTATAAACATTACCTAGAATTATCTCTCTCTCTCTCTCTCACACACACACACTCTCTCTCTCTCTCTCTCTCTCTACAAACCATGGGCTTGGTTACTCTCAATAAAAAATATCTTTAAGTAATGTTTACTTATACAAAACACCGTTTTGGCTTTATAAGTTCTTTAAATATTCTTTACAAACTCATATTCAAGTATGAATTTACTTACAAAGAAAAGACTTTTAAATGTTTTAAAAGTATCAATTTTGGTATTAGCAAAAAACCTGTAACTCTCACCAACCTTGTGTTGACCCTCAAAAATACATTTATTCTAAAGAAATCAGTAAACATGCATCTTAGAAGAAGGAACAGTCATGGATTTCGGGCAACTAAGTTTTACTAGTTTTTGTTATATTTGCTTAGTTGTTAAGGAAATCCATGTAATTTATATTTATCTGTAAGAACCTTATATTCACACATCAAGATGAAATACAATTAATGTTTATTTATCGTTCCACTTGAGTTATATACCCAATTGCTTGTGATCCATGAACTAAGTTGCACAGCCTGGCATGTTCCGTCGCCTCGACTGGGAGTGTGACATGTATGATAGGTAATATTAAAACGTATAAATTCTAATTTGTTCATAGGTTACGAGCCCACGCTACTATCCATAGGATCAAATGAAAAATCCTTCCAATGAATGTTTAGTTAACAATCAGATAGGATAATTCATAATATCATTATCACATTACTCTTATCGTTAAGTATTTTATTAAGGAGAAACTAATGGCATTCAAAATAATATGCATTGACTTAAAGTGAGTAAGAATGACTGAAACAAGGAGAAATAGAGTTGATCATAAATATCAGGCCCTTGCTACTATTCATATGATAGAATGACATCTAGTTCTCCTAAATATTTAGTCTATTGTTTTATAATTAAAGATTGTTTGGACAAGAATTCATAAGATTGTTATGCTTTATTTAGGGAGTTTTAATGTGTTTAAAAGAAAGTCACAAATCTGAGAAACTTGTGTAGTAACAAAAGGTTGATTCAAGTGACTTATCCACATATCAGTTAGGGCTGAGTGCTATTCACATACCTTAGTTAATGACTTATATAGTCAAAATTTATGGTATAACTTTATCTGTATATTCATATACCTTAGTTGATGATTTTTATAGTCAAACTGTATGGTATAACTTTATTCGTACACCTTGACACCTACGGTTTTTAACTTCAACCTCGATAGGTAACTTTATCTGTATATCTATACGACTTTATCCGTATAACTTTATCCATATATATACTCACATAGCTCTACTACAGGACTCACTATAAACATTAACTAGAATTATCTCTATCTCTCTCTCTATATTTCTCTCATTTTCTCTCTCTCTCTCTCTCTCTCTCGCTCTCTCTCTCTCTCTACAAACCATGGGGTTGGTTTCTCTCACTACAAAATAGTTTTTAAGTATGATTTACTTGTAGAAAAAACCATTTTGGATTTCAAATTTCTATAAAGACTCTTTACAAACTCATATTCAAGTATAGATTTACTTACAAAGAAAACACTTTTAAATGTTTTAAAAGTATCAATACTGCTATTAGCAGAAAACCTATAACTCTCACCAACCCTCTCTTGACCCTCAAAACTACATGTATTCTCAGTAGATCACTAAACAAGCATCTCAGACGATGGAATAGTCATGGATTTTGGGCAACTTAGTTTTACTAGTTTTTGTTATATCTGCTTAGTTGTTAGGGAAATCCATGTACATTATATTTTTCTTAATAACCTTGTATTTAAACTTCAAGATGTAATGCTATTAATGTTTTTTATTGTTGTACTTGAGCTATATATCCAATTGTCTTTGATCCAAGAACTAAGTCGCACAGCCCGAGTGCGACATATATTATAGGTAATATTGAAACATAGAAACGTTAATTTGATCATGGATTTCAAGCCCATGCTATTATACATAGATTCAAATGACAAATCATTCCCATGAATGTTTATTCAACAATCAGATAGGATAATTCATCATACCATTAGCACATGACTCTTATCCTTAACTATATTACTAAGGACAACGTAATGACATTCAAAACAATTTGCATCGACTTAAAGGGAGTAAGAATGACTGAAACTAGGAGAAACAAAGTTGATCATGAATATCTGGCCCTTGCTACTATTCATATGATTAAAAGACATCTCGTTCTCCTAAATGTTTAGTCTATGGTTTTATGATTCAAAATTGTTTGTACAAGAACTCATAAGATTGTTAAGACATATTTAGGACGTTTTAATGCATTTAAAAGAATGTCACAAATCTGTGAAACTTGTGTAGTAACAAAAGTTGATTCAACTGACTTATCCACATATAAGTTACGATGAGAGCGATTCATATACCTTAGTTAATTACTTATATAATCAAACTTTATGGTATAACTTTATATGTATATCTATATACCTTAGTTAATGACTTTTATGGTCAAACTTTATGGTATAACTTTATCCGTATACCTTGACATATGTGGTTGCTAACTACAACCTCGATATGTAACTTTATACATATATTTGTTTGACTTTATCTGTATATCTAGTCACATAGCTCGACTACAGGACTCACTATAAACATTAACTAGAATTCCCTCTTTCTCGTTCTCTCTATCTCTCTCTCTCTCTCTCTACAAACCATGGGCTTGGTTTCTCTTAATACAAAATAGTATTAAGTATGGTTTACTTACACAAAACACTATTTTGGCTTTCGTAGTGCTTAAAAGATTCTTTAAAAACTCATATTCAAGTATGGATTTACTTACAAAGAAAACACTTTTAAATGTTTTAAAAGTATCTGTATTGTTGTTAGCAGAAAACCTGTAACTCTCACCAACATTGTCTTGACCCTCAAAACTACATGTATTCTCAGGAAATCACTAAACATGCATCTCAGACGATGGAACAGTCATGGATTTCGGGAAACTTAGTTTTACAAGTTTTGTTATATGTTTAGTTGTTAAGGCAATCCATATACTTTATATTTATCTATAAGCACCTTGTATTCAAACTTTAAGATGAAATACAATTAATGTTTATTTATCCTTGTACTTGACTTATATACCCAACTACCTGTGATCCATGAACAAAGTCGCACAGCCCAGCATGTTCCACCGCCTCGGTCGGGTTGTGACATGTATGATAGGTATTATTGAAACATAGAAATGCTAATTTGTTCATAGGTTATGAGCCCATGCTACTATCCATAGGATTAAATGACGAATCATTCCCATCAATGTTTAGTCTACAATCAGATAGGATAATTTAGAATACCATTATCACGTTACTCTTATCCTCAAGTATTATACAAAGGAAAAAGTAATGACATTCGAAAGAATGTGCATTGACTTAAAGAGAGTAAGAATGACTGAAACAAGGAGAAGCGGAGTTGATCATGAATATGAGGCCCTTCTACTATTCATATGATCAAAAGATATCTCATTCTCCTGAATGATTAGTCTATGGTTTTATGATTCAAAATTGTTTGTAGAAGAATTCATAAGATTGTTATGACTTATTTAGGACGTTTTAATGTGTTTAAAAGAAAGTCCAAAATCTGTGAAACTTGTGTAGTAACAAAAGGTTGATTCAAGTGACTTATCTACATATAAGTTAGGGCTGAGTGCTATTCACATACCTTAGTTAATGACTTATATAGTAAAACGTTATAGTATAACTTTATTTGTATGTCCATATATCCTAGTTAATGACTTTTATATTCAAATTGTATCGTATAACTTTATCCGTAAACCTTGACACATGTGGTTGCTAACTACAACCTCGTCTGGTAACTTTGTCTATATATCCGTAAAACTTTATCCGTATATCTTTATCCATATAACTTTATCCATATACCTTTTCATATAGCTCGACTACATGACTCGCTATAAACATTAACTAGAATTCTCTCTCTCTCTCTCTCTACAAACCATGGTCTTGGTTTCTCTCACTACAAAATAGTTTGTGTATGGTTTACTTATACAAAACACTGTTTTGGATTTCAAATTTCTTTAAATATTCTTTACAAACTCATATTCAAGTATGGATTTACTTACAAAGAAAACCCTTTTAAATGTTTTAAAAGTATCACTACTATTTGCAGAAAACCTGTAACTCTCACCAACCCTATCTTGACCCTCAAAACTACATGTATTCTGAGAAAATCACTAAACGGGCATCTTAGACGATGAAACAGTCATGGATTTTAGGAAACTTAGTTTTACTGGTTTTTGTTATATCTACTTAGTTCTTATGGAAATCCATGTACTTTATATTTTTTTTGTAAGAATCTTGTATTCAAACTTCAAGATGAAATGCAATTACTGTTTTTATTATTGTACTTGTGTTATATATCCCATTGCCTTTGATCAATGAACTAAGTCGCACAGCCCGGTGTGTTCCACCACCTCGGTCGGGGTGTGACATGTATGATAGGTAATATTGATACATAGAAATGTTAATTTGATCATGGGTTTCGAGCCTATGACACTATCCATAGGATCTAATGAAATATCATTCCCATGAATGTTTAGTCAACAATGAGATAGGATAATTCATAATACCATTAGCACATTATCCTTATCCTTAAGTATTTTACTAAGTGCAAAGTAATGACATTTAAAAGAATGTGCATTGACTTAAAGAGAGTAAGAATAACTGAAACAAGGAGGAGCAGAGTTGATCATGAATATCAGGCCCTTGCTACTATTCATATGATCGAAAGCCGTCTCGTTCTCCTAAATGTTTAGTCTATGGTTTTATGAATCAAAATTTTGTGTACAAGAATTCATAAAATTGTTATGACTTATTTAGTATGTTTTAATGTGTTTAAAAGAAAGTCACAAATCTGTGAAACTTGTGTAGTAACAAAAGGTTGATTCAAGTATTTGAATGAGATGTAATATTGTGGAATCATATTCTTGAAAATAGGAATTACATGTCCAAAGGTCAAGTTAGATAGGAAATTAGAATTCATTTGAAAATAAGTCTTATGATTAATGCAACTTATATTTTTCAAGATAGGTTATAAAATCACTATATTATAGTGTGAATATCTGTTAGAATTAGTTTTGACTAATGGTCTATTCAAACTATCCACAATATGCACTAATTTGAATATGACCAAAAGTTTGGATAAAATGTGTTTGTGGAATCATTGTCTTGAACATGTAAACATGGAATGCATTACCAAGTATCCAGTTGGATTAGATCTTGGATACCATTTGATTGTAAGTCTTAACATTAATGCAAATCATGTTTATCAAGATAGATGATTAAAACATTAATTGGTGATGTAAAAATATATGATGGAAGTAGTTTACACTAATAGACCATTCAGATAAACCACAATACACAGTATGAACGACTTCGTGTAAAAAAATTTATCTGAATAAATATCGAGACTGAAAACTTCTAGGTATTCAGAGTTTTCATGAAATGAAGTTGAGAATAAATTGGACAAAAGGACAAGATACTTAGATCCAATAATATTGGTGAGCATCTTAGTCAAACCCAAATCAATCATTTGAGGAATTATAAAAAGGTTTCAAAAATTGTCTCCAACACTGTCACTAGGATTGTTGTTGGAAATAGAAACAAGTTATTATTTGATTTGATGCTTGGTGAGTCGAATTGTGCTCAATACTACAGTTCATGGATTGTACCATGAATAGTGTTACAAGAGTCGTTGGTCTTGTACCAATTTATAAGGTTTCTACGACACTCTCTAACATGTAGTGTAAGGGTTCATCCCTCACTTAGTACATTTGGAATTCTATAAATTATGAGATTTACATTCTTCATTATGTGCTCGACAATCTAGAACTTAGATTAGAGATGTGTTGTCTACTTGCACATCCCAAAAAGTGTTTTGGATAATATTTTACAAAGCTTTTGAGAAGAAAATGTTTGTTACTTAAAGGGAAGTCTTCCAAGAGATGGAGCCGATATCCAAAAAATTTAGTGGTATCCATACTGATCTTGATAAGATTCAAGAGTCAACCAATGAAGAACCTAAATTTGGTCTAAGTTTTTAATCTGGGTCTGAAAGAGCTATTAAGGAAAATGACATATCTCTAAATCTTTTAAATATACTTGATAGAGGAGATCATACACCTAGTCATATATATTGAGGTTATTTGAGTCACTAATATGCAATAATCAGCGTACGACAACTATCGAAAGTCCTGGCATGCCCTATAAGGTTACAAAATAGAAGTAGGATATGGAGAGCGAAATTCGGTCTACGAATGTTTGAAAACTTGCTTGATGGAACATTTGGCCTTAAAACCGTAAGTGTTAGTGGATCTTCAAGAATATAACAAACATGGATGGGAACTGACACATATTCAAACCAAAGTGGGTTATAAAGAATGGATAAACTTATGAAGTTCATTTATGAACTGAACAAGCATCTCGTGAGATGGAATCTTTGCTTCAATGACAAATTTCAAAGAGTTTGGATTTCAAGAAACAATGATGGTCCGTAAGGTGTGCCAAAGATAGCGGAAGTCAGTAGGATTCCCATTTCAATGAGAAAGTTCAAAGAGTTTAAACTTTGAGAAATGAAAAATAGGCCGTATATATATATATATATATATATATATATATATATATATATATATATATATATATATATATATATATATATATATATATATATATATATATGTGTGTGTGTGTGTGTGTTAATAACAGTAGGAGAAATTAGAATCGTTGTTTCAACGAGAAATTTCAAATAGTTTGAATTTCGAGAAATGATGATGAGTTATGCTAATGGAAGCAACTGGGATCTTTGTTTCAATAAGAAATTTCAAAGAGTTTGAATTTCTAGAAACAAAGATGGGTCGTGGATGTGCCAAAATTAGTGGTAGAAAATAGTAAACGTACTCAGTGTGTTGATCTATGGAGATAGATCTTGGATAATTTATTAGGATAAGCTAAAACAGATAAAATCTTGAGGAAACTCGAAATAGTTCATAATGCATGGCCTGATATTAAGCTACTATCCTAGTTCTAGTATTGATTTAGAAGAAATGAATCGTGTCCCTCATGATTTTTCTTATGGGATTGATCATATATGCCATAACACATACCAGATCTGATGACTCATATGCCTTGAGCACGACAGGTTAGATCAGATCAACTTGGAGAGAATCACCGAATCAATATCGAGTACGTTCCTTAGTCGTCTTATGAGCACAAAGGATACGATCGTAGTATGAAAGAATTTATTGTAAAAGTTACATTCATGCTAAGTTTCACACTAATAAAGACAATTTTGTTTATAGTCAAAATTGCTGTCTTTTACTGAATGGTGAAGTATTAACTTGGAAGAGTACCAAGTAATACACCATGGTGGATTTAACAATAAACTTGGAGTATATTGTAATTATTAAGATTGAAAAGAAATTTATCTAACTAAAAGAGATTCATTATTGATATATTTGTTGAAATTCAATCATTGATGATCATTATGAAAGATTCTTGTGATTGAAAGGGTGAACTTACCTCGAGTATGGATATAGATGTCACGCAAGCTCACATGAAGTATACTTAGTAAGGACCATCACATTTGATAGTTGTTTGAATGTGAAGACGTCATAGTCAATAGAGTTATATCGATAGAAATCTTGCCGGTCCATTCGCTAAATAGAGATTCCAACTAATGCTCATGAGTATTTAAATAGAGCTTTAAATATTGGAACAACTCACGCTCTGAGAGATTACTTGATGGATTCAATCACGTGCAAGTCTGAGATGATAATATCTTTTGTTCTTAAAACGGAGAGATATTAAGTTCTTTTTGTACAAGTAGGTTGTGTTTTGGTTTGCTCTACTGTTATCTGTGAGTGGTAGTTATAAAAGGTAAGTCCATGCATGATTTGATGAGTAGACATAAAATATGTAGTCAAACTTTGTATATTTCGTCTCCTATAACAAGAGAGGTGATATCCTTAGGCCCCTCAATGATTTCATATTGATATCTTATGTGCTTGGACGGGTCCGAACTAAATTGATGTGTTCAATTAGAAGTCTGATTTGATTATCAAAAATCATAAATTGAGAAACATGATGTTGAACTATTAGGTTGATTTATAATCCATAAATTATTTCACAATGATATCTTGTAGAAACAGAGGAGTAGTTGATCGCTTATCTATGGATTGATACTAGATAAGATTACAGTTTGGCAATTGTTGTGGAACGCATGCTTTGTTGGTTATTAGAAGATCATTTGACCAATAGCACTTGATGAATTGTCCAACTAGGAGACTATTGGAAATAGGTATCCAATGTCATAACTAAATTGATATAACTTTGGGAATAATAACAAAGTCTTTTTGAGTTGCCCTCAAGAGCTAAAATAACTAGAATAGATTTGGGATATTGAAATAATTAGTTAATTGATTTATTACATGTTCATAAATTAATTAGAACCTAATTAGAATTGATTGATAATTAATTAGCATTAATTTAAAATTAATTGGAATTAATTAAAATTAATCAGGAACTGATTGAAGGTGCATGGTCTGAATGTTAATTGTTCAAAAGTTGAACAAAATGAGCATTCTAGAAACCCTAAAGAGGGTGGATGGTTTTGGGGCTTCTAGGAGGTTTCCATAATCATTACAGGTAATAGATGAGGAAAGAATTTGAATCTGGATTAAATCTGATTATTTAATTAATTCAGATCTACTTTGCCTGCAAGTTACCTTATTCATAAATAGACCCTTAAGCCTTCATTAATTTTTGTTCCAACCCTTCCCCATACTTATAAAATATGATTTCTCAAGTATCATCTCTCTCCTAAATATTATAGGGTTTTAGTCTTTTGGGTGTGAGCCATTAGAGACATTCTAGTTTAGGTGCTAGTCCTTCAAAGCAATTGTAGGAAGGTCGAGAATTTCAAGTGGAACAAGTATATGTTATTATAGTTGAGAGTTTAGTAACAATATCCCTATTGATTTAGGAGCAACTTTTTCATCCGTGTCAACCTCAATTGTTCCAAAATTAACCACTTCACTAACTCCAATGACTGAGAACATTACATATAAATAAATGTCTGCTCATACGAAACCTTTTGTGAAATTGCTCGTTCGTAATGGTTGACTCACCAACAAAGTAATGACATATTAGTAGTTGTTTAGCCTCAATATGATATATGTGGATTGTGTTTATCATATGAATGCTACTTGAACTGAAATTATTCTGAAACAGAACTTGTGCAAAATGAGATAATGCAGCTAACAAATTAGTGTCGTTAGGTTCATCTTCGGATGAATATGAACCGTCTGCGATACTTTCCATTATTATTTTCGGATGTGTGAACTCATTTTGTTTAAAGATTAGAGAAACGAATGGAATTGAAGAAGGTTTGCATGGAATTGAGAAAAAATAGAATTAAATTGAGATATAATGAAATTGAATTGGGTTGAGGTTTGATGGTTTTATATATAGGTAAAAAAAATTATTCTCTTTGACCGGTCAACGGTCAAAGAGTGGACAAGAAAAAGGCAGCAAAAAAGCCAACCATTTGGACGGTTTCAACAACCCGCAAGATGCTTCATCCTCGGGACTGATTTTTCTTTGGAATCATGCCACCGATGGTACCGCCAACCCAATTACTTCAACCACTAACGACTTCGTGCACCCTGATTGAACGTAACTTTTGAAAACCATGATTTTTTTAACTTCTAAGATTTTTAACAAATGTACATGGCTTATTGTTCTGGTGTCTAGGACTTTTAGTTGCTGATTTTGGATTACCCCGCAAATTATTTTTGGTAACTCTTCTAAGAATTCTATTTGAGGTTCATATTTCAAAATTAAAACAAATCAAATTTATGTTATTTAATTTACTGTCAAATTCAGAATTTTCAGTTTTCTTTTTGTTGTTTTGCTTCGTGTTGGTCCACTCCATGCCCATGCACAATGCAGTTCATATGTTTAAAACAAATGTAAGAATCCATCTGAAAATTGCAGTGTCCTACTGATAATGAAAAATCCAACTAGTTATCATTTAAAACTCAAATTCTTTTTTTTATAAAAAGATTCTTAAATGCAAAACTGAACTACAGACATAATGAAAAATAAGCTAAATAATATGAAAATTAATTAAAATGATTTTTAAGTTAAATATGAAATTAAAATATAGATTTTATTTTTTATTATAGTTTTAAAGACCTAGTAATATCGAACGAAAATACAATATTTTTTTAGAATGGTATATCACCTAAATTTGAAGTATGTGGAATTCACCCTCATCTTTTTAGTTGTTCGGTGGATGGAAAAAAAAAAATCCACTTAAAAATTTAATTTATCCATATAAAATAAATTTTTTATACAAATTTGAATTCTAGATTATATTATGCAGGTATATTGAACCTTTGTGAATCTTGCCAAAATTTCAAGCATATTCGTTACATCTTTTTTCTTTTCGTAAGTTGTGGCCCTATCACATTTAACGTACGCCAAGTAAACAAAACTCGCAATCATATACAATATAAAAAGGAAGACGAAATAAACAAATTTGTTATTATATTTTTATAACTTAAATCACATATTAATATATACTTTAATTCTATAATACATATACATATACGTAACACAATTGGATCAAAGTTCATGGGTATTAAAAAAAGTTGATGTAAGAAGTTAAAACTAAAAAAATGTAGGTATGAAACCAAACGTTGACCAAAATTCTTTTTTTGCTTGTTTGACCACACAAACAGCAGAGATGCTCTTGTTTTGTTTATGGGTTTGAATGTTCTCGAAACTAGCCCCAAATGCAATTCACTTCTATCATGAGTTTTTCTCTTAATTTTTTATTATTATTTGTTTGCTACTCATAATTCATGTTTTATAAACAATAAAATATTAATAAAATATGCCAAATAATCGCCTATTTAAAGCGACCCTACCTCTACGTTTTCCTTCCCCCCCCCCCCCCCGCTCTCTTCTTTGCTTCTCATAAACTCTCTGTGTCTAATCCTCTGATTCTTCAACATTCTATTCGATTTAATTTAGGTATGAATATGCATAATTTCTTCTTCAAATTCATGAAAACTCTCCGATTTTTGCATATACAGTTTGATTGGGAACGAGTTCCAACTCAAAATGATGATCAAAATTGTTGTCTTTCTCTTCCTAACACGAATTAGGTCGAAATGATTTTAAAGGACGATGAATTTGGTTTCATTCATGATTAATAAAAAATATATATATGAAAATTCAGGGAGAAATCTTCGCCATTTCTGCATTTACACTATTCATGGCTTGCTTCTAGTAAATAATGCAATAATCATTGTAAGATGTTAAGTTGAAAATACCACATTTCTATGGATTTTGAGAGTTGAATTTGATGTGTTTAGAAATGAAGATGGAGTTTGAAGGTCGGTTTGGACAAGCTCAAAGGCAGAAATATGATTGCCTTCTTTTCGGTACATATAACACAAATCGTTTTTTGTTGCTATTTTAATCATTTTGTTGACTGTAATTAGTTAAATTTACTTCCGGAATTTATCATCTGTACAGATCTAGATGATACTCTTTACCCTGTTAGTGCTGGATTGGCAGCTGGAGTTCTCAAGAACATCAAAGGTTTTGTTCGACACCTGACATTTGATAAAGATCCCCTTCCTGAGATCAATTATAATTCGTTTGTTGATCTCTAAATTTACTTCATGGTTGATCAAATTTGCAGATTATATGGTTGAAAAGCTTGGAATCGATGCAGAAAAGATCCCTGAACTATGTAATTTGTTGTACAAAAACTACGGGACCACAATGGCAGGCATTCGGGTATGGGATTTTCACTTTTTCTTTTAGTGATCTTAATTTTGGATTTTGCCTTGTGAATATGTGATAAAATCTTATGTTCTTCATTGATATCTTACATAGGCAATTGGCTATGATTTTGACTACGATGAATACCACAGGTGAGAAAGAATATATGATCTACACGTATTCAACTTCCATATATTATTTATTTATATTATATTATATTTATATTTTGAGTTGATTATTGACGTCATCATTTCTTTTTCTATTTTCTAGTTTTGTTCATGGACGATTGCCATATGAGAACTTGAAACCCGATCCTGTTTTGAGGACTCTTTTATTAAGCTTGCCTATTCGCAAAGTCGTAAGTATTTTTTTTATAGATGAAAAATGCAACAAAATTCTTTTTTGGACTACATTGAAAAAAGTGATATACCACAAGGACTAAAAATGTATTTATTTTTGTTTGTTTTCTAGATATTTACGAATGCGGACAAGATCCATGCTGCTAAAGTTCTTAACAAACTCGGATTGGAAGATTGTTTTGAAGGAATCATTTGTTTCGAGACTTTGAATCCCATTCACAAAACCGTGGCTTCTGATGATGAAGATGACATCGAGTTTGTAGGCTCAACAACACAGTCTTCTGCTAATAACAATAATAATAATATAACAAGCGAAATATTTGATATAATCGGACATTTTTCAAAATCTAACTCAACCTCGGAGTTACCAAAGACACCAATTGTCTGCAAACCATCCGAAGACGCCATTGAGAAGGCTCTCAAGATCGCCAACATTAACCCTCAAAGAACGGTATTATTTTTTTTCATTTCATTTCGTACCTTTGTATGTACAATTTTTGGAGTTTTATATGTTAATTTTAACACATGTTCAATTGTTATTTCAGTTGTTTTTCGAAGACAGTCTCCGAAATATTCAATCGGGAAAACGTGTTGGGCTCGACACAGTTTTGGTAAGCTATACACGATATTTAAAAAATATTTGACAAAAAATAATAAATTTTAAAATTAAAATAATAATGATTTTTAAATATTATGTAATGTTATGATGTAGGTTGGGACATCTCATAGGTGCAAAGGTGCCGATTATGCTTTAGAAAGCATGCACAACATTAAAGAGGCGATACCGGAGCTGTGGGAAGCCGATAACAAGGTTTCTGACGGCGGTTATAATTCCGGCAAGGTCAAAATCGTGGAGACATCTGTCACAGCTTGAGAATCGAGATTAGATTAATGTCGTTGTCTCTTTGGCTTTACGTATCTGGACGCAGACTTGGTTGTACCTTGTGGATTGCAAGTTGTACCATGATCTGGGTTTGGTTGCAAAATTTGTCACCCAATCATGATGTATATGTAGTAGATGTTAATGTTATGGTGATGAAATCTTAAATTCATTGTCTAGTCAGTCGATGTAGATGTTTCATGGTCAATAATATTTAGTGGTTCAATAAATTTTGTTCTAGTGGTATAATTATATGTGATGATGTTAAATGAACTCCAACGAGGCAACGACACTTGAACGAATCTATTATAAAAGTCCACTAGATCAAAATTAATATAATATAACTATTTTATTTTTTATAGTTTTTATAATATCCACATTTTTTCCTTTTTTTTTTCTTTGATACCATTTAGACAATAGATGTTTTAATTTTACCATCTATGTTTATTCATTAAATTTAATTATATAATTTTTAAAGTGTACATACTTTCTTAGAAACATAATAGTTTAAAACAATGATATCTATTCTAAATACCGGTGCTCACTTCTTTTGCTTTTCCTCACTTCAACTTTTGCCTATTTTTCATTTTAACTCTTTAATCATTTTTAATTTTTGGCAGTTTAGGTCCCCTACTAAGTTTCTTTTGTTTTTACTCCTTTCAACTTTTCTTATTTCTCATTTTCACTCTTTAATTATTTTTAACTTTTGGCAATTTAAGTCTTCCTACTAAGTTTCTATTGCTATAATCCTCATACTTTAGTAAATAGCATTTTAAACCCTTCACATTTTAAAATATCATATCTACCCCTGTATTTGAACTTTAGAAAATATCAATTTCACCCCTTTTATTTTCTAAACTTTTGTATTATCTCCCATAATATGTATAATCTGATTTTTCTACAGTTATCATCCCTCTGATTTTTCTAACCTTTCATATGTGTCGGTATAAATTACAGGTGGTCAATGTTTCAGCGTAAACTGATTCGGCGTAAATTTAGAACTTTAGTTCGTTTATTTAAAAAAAATAATGTACTTGTCGGGATATAAATTCGAGTTCATGTACATTTAAACATATTTTTTTTATATTTGCGTGCTTATTTTTATATGTGTAAGTCGGATCAAATATGATACGTTTTTAATTATTTGAACTTCCATTCGTTAACTTAAACAAAATATTACTTACTTATGCATGTCATATATAATGCGGTTTTATTATCTTTGTTTGGCATGGTTTTGGCCTCAGACTATTGTGGTTTTTCGGATTAAGTCTTTCTAAATTCATGTTCCACATGTAGCAACTTATTTTCTACTACTTCTCAAATACATTACTGCCGCCGCAACGCGCGGCGTGTAAAATCCTAGTTATTATATAAAAACATACTATTAAAAAGCAAATCATTACACGGAAGGTCCCTATGGTTTCGTATCATTTACGTGTTTAGTCCCTAAACTCTTTTTTTAACTCGGATGGTCCCTATTGTTTGTTTTTGTTACAGCTTTGGTCCTTAACCAACTTAAAATGTCCAAAATTCCCTTACTGAGTTTTTTTTATTTTATTTTATTAATTAAATTTCTTTTAGAAAATATACGGTCCCACCACCTTATCACTCCCCTGTTTCACCTAACCTTCTTAACCATTCATCATCACCATGTAACATCCCAAAAATACAACCCAAAAATTTTCGTTTGAAAGCTTTACTAAATCATCATATCAAATATTAAAAGATAAATCCATGGATCATGTGTCTCAAAATGTCGTAATAAGTTTATCAATCAACTGATGTCAAAACATATCAAAATATCTGAATAAAACTCCCATGATAAACTGAAGTTGTGGTGTGTGTCATGCCATCATCCCGAGCTCTTCCCCTTACTAGCGGAAGTACATGAAACCAAAAACTGAAACTGTAAGCACAAAGCTTAGTGAGCTCCCCCAAACTACCACATACCATATAATAACATATAAAGCACATACTGGGCCTTGCCCACTGCATCGGACCGAAGTCCAGACTAACTGGGGCCTTGCCCCCTACTTCGGACCGAAGTCCGGACTAACTTGGGCCTTGCCCACTGCATCAGACCGAAGTCCGGACTAACTGGGCCTTGCCCACTGCATCAGACCGAAGTCCGGACTAACTTGGGCCTTGCCCACTGCATCGGACCGAAGTCCGGACTAACTGGGCCTTGCCCACTGCATCGGACCGAAGTCCGGACTAACTGGGGCCTTGCCACCTACATCGGACCGAAGTCCGGAAACTGACTGAACATAACATAGCATAATCATAACTACTAGCATAAACAGATATACTGCATACTGCATCGGACCGAAGTCCGGCGCACATAACACAAAAACATGCTTGAATCGCAAAGACATCAAGCACATTGAACTACTGCATCGTACCGAAGTCCGGAACTACTGCTAACTAAACGGGTCGGCATTGTGGCCGTAGACCCGTTCCTACTGGAAGGAAACTCACATCGTAACGCTGGCTGCCGAGATGCTAAATTTGAAACTGCCTGACTGCTGCTCCGGAACTCCCCGGCTACAAATGCCATAAACACTAAATCAAATACTGATAACTAATCTCAGGGTAAAATGACTATTTTACTCTTGCTCAAAGTCAACTTCCTGGTCAAAGTCAACTTCCAGTTGACCGGACTCGCCGAGTTGGGCCGCCAACTCGCCGAGTCCCTATTATCCATTCTAGTTCTGTACTCGCTTCTACTCGTCGAGTTTGGCAAGGACTCGACGAGTTCTTCTTCGATACTAACATCGAGTCTAACTTCATCCGACTCGCCGAGTTGTATGAACAACTCGTCGAGTTCTCCTTCATCATATGAACACGTCCAGTCTGTGACTCGCCGAGTCGTAAGAACAACTCGTCGAGTCTGAAGAACAACTCGCCGAGTTGAAGAACAACTTGCCAAGTCCCAAGCATGCTATTACTATACAGTCGATTCTAATCGATTTCAGTGCTTCCAAATCATAGATCTGAGCTTCTAGGACTGGTTTTACACGTAAAGTTTCAAACTTTACGTGCATGCACAAGAGTATAAGGCTAAAATACCCAAAATCATCAAATACTAAGCACTTAGGGTTTGGAACAAGGCCATGATTGCATAAAGGTGGCTATAATGAGCTCCTGGAGTTCAATAACGTCCAGATCTAAGGTTTCCATCCAAATGAGAGTCCATATCTCAAGTTTTGAATCATATAAGGCTCAAAAGAGACATAACAAGCATAAAATAGGGTTTAATAGAGGAATACACAAGGTAATAACTTTATTACCTGAATGAGAAACAGATGGAAGCTAACTCTTGGATCTCCTTTCTCTTCTATGGACCTTCTTTCCTTCCTTCTCTTCCAAAGCTTCCAAACTAGCACAAACACACTCAAGCTCAACAATGGGGGATAGGGTTTACAGGGGAAATGCTCTAAATGTGCTAGAGGCTGGGGTGGGAGGCTATAATGACGTTTAAATAGGGTACAAACCCTTAAAATTAGGGCTTCATCCAGACAGGCAGACTCGCCGAGTCCCAGCATATGGACTCGCCGAGTAGCCACTTAAATCGCGAGCTCATCCCGCTTCTACTCGACGAGTCGGGTTACAGACTCGTCGAGTACCCCTTCAGAAATGGAGATACTTTAATTAAATTTACATACCAGAAATGGGGCGCTACAACTCTCCCCCACTTATCTTAGACTTCGTCCTCGAAGTCTGCTGCCGCTGAATCCGAAAATAACTCGGGATAATGCTCCCTCATCTCCCCCTCGGTCTCCCACGTCCACTCTGAACCCTTTCGGTGTTGCCACTGCACCTTCACTAACTGAACCACCTTGTTCCTCAAGGTCTTCGTCTTCCGATCTAAGATCGCAACTGGTTTCTCGATATAATTCAGGCTACTATCAACATGAATATCCTCTAAGGGTACAACTGCTGACTCGTCCACCAAACACTTCCTCAACTGAGAAACATGGAAAGTGTTGTGGATCTGGCTAAGCTCTGCTGGAAGATCCAACCGATACGCAACCCGACCCACCCGGTCCAAAACCCTAAAAGGACCAATGAACCTGGGGCCCAGCTTGCCCCTCTTCCGGAACCTGATAACACCCTTCCAGGGTGATACCTTCAGGAGGACTCTATCGCCCACCTGAAACTCCAAGTCCGAACGCCTCCTGTCGGCGTAACTCTTCTGTCGACTATGCGCAGTCTGCAATCTGCTACGGACCTGCTGGATCAATTTTGTGGTCTTGAGCACCACCTCGCTACTCCCGATGACTCGCTGACCAACCTCGCCCAAACAAATCGGGGTCCTACACTTCCTTCCGTAGAGCATCTCGAAAGGAGGGCGGTCAATACTAGCGTGGTAACTGTTGTTATACGAAAATTCCACTAAAGGAAGATACGTATCCCAACTGCCTCCGAAATCTAGGACACATGCCCGAAGCATGTCCTCAAGAGTCTGTATCGTCCTCTCGCTCTGCCCGTCCGTCTGGGGGTGGAAAGCGGTGCTAAAATGAAGACGAGTCCCCATCTCGTCATGAAACCGCTTCCAAAACCTGGAAGTAAAACGGACGTCTCGGTCTGATACTACTGATACAGGCACTCCATGTCGTGCCACTACCTCGCGCACGTATATATCGGCTAGCTTCTCGGCTGATATGCTCTCCTGAATCGGTATGAAATGCACGCTCTTGGTCAGCCGATCCACTATGACCCAAATCGAGTCAACTCCACGTGCGGTCCTGGGAAGCTTAGTGATGAAATCCATAGTGATATCCTCCCATTTCCACATCGGAATGTCCAACGGCTGCATCTTGCCGTGGGGTCTCTGGTGTTCTGCCTTGACCTTCCTGTAGGTCAGGCATCTCTCTACGTACCAGGTTACGTCCCGCTTCATGCAGGGCCACCAATAATCGGGTCGAAGATCTCTATACATCTTCGTCGCCCCTGGATGGATGGAGAACCGGGACTTGTGGGCCTCATCCATCAACACCTGTCGTACTCCTCCCAAATACGGCACCCAGACTCTCCCATGAAGGGTCAATAATCCTCAAGTGTCATAGTCGAAAGAAGCTACTCGGCCCACAATCCTCTCACACTTCTGCCTCTCCTCCTTCAGGCCCTCGACCTGTGCCTCTCTAATCTGCTCCAATAATGGAGTAATCACCGTCATCCTCAGACATATATCTCTAATCGGTTCCGCCATCGCCTTGCGGCTTAGGGCGTCGGCCACAACGTTGGCCTTGCCCGGATGATAAAGGATCTCATAATCGTAGTCCTTTACCACATCTAACCATCGACGTTGCCTCATGTTCAAATTCGGCTGGTCCATGAGGTACCTCAGACTCTTGTGATCCGTGTAAATGGTACAGCAGACCCCATAGAGGTAATGTATTCAAATCTTGAGGGAAAACACCACTGCCCCCAGCTCTAAATCGTGCGTCGGATAGTTAGCCTCGTGAGGCTTCAACTGTCTAGAGGCATAAGCTATCACATGCCCTCGCTGCATCAACACTGCTCCCATACCTGTGATCGAAGCATCACAGTAAACTACAAAATCCTCTACTCCCTCTGGCAGGGTAAGGATTGGCGCCTCGCACAATCTCTGTCTGAGGGTCTCAAATGCTGCCTGCTGCTCAGGCCCCCAGCGGAACACCACCGACTTCTTGGTCAGTCGGGTGAGTGGAACTGCTATCTTGGAAAAATCCTGAATGAATCTCCTATAGTACCCTGCTAATCCTAGGAAGCTCAGAATCTCAGTTGGAGACCTCGGGACCTCCCACTGCATCACGGCCTCTATCTTGGCCGGATATACTAGTATACCCTTCTGGTTGACGAGGTGTCCAAGGAACTGCACCTCTCGTAACCAGAACTCGCACTTGGAGAACTTCGCGAAAAGTCTATCCCTCCTCAAAATCTCTAGCACCTCCCTCAGGTGCTCCTCATGCTGCTCCTGAGTCTTGGAATAAACCAAGATATCGTCAATGAACACTATCATAGAACGATCCAGCATCGGCCTGCATACGCGGTTCATGAGATCCATGAACGCGGCTGGAGCATTGGTGAGCCCGAACGACATCACCACAAACTCATAATGACCATAGCGGGTCCTAAAAGCGGTCTTTTGCACATCCTCATCCCTGACCCGCATCTGGTGATATCCTGACCGTTGATCAATCTTGGAGAACCAAGATGCTCCCTGAAGCTGGTCAAACAAATCGTCTATCATCGGGAGTGGGTAACGGTTCTTTACCGTTGCCTTGTTTAGCTCCCGGTAATCTATGCACATACGGTGCGACCCATCCTTGTTCTTTACAAACAGGATCGGGGCTCCCCATGGTGAACTACTCGGCCTGATGAAACCCTTGTCTAGCAGCTCCTGCAGATGCGTAGACAACTCCTGCATCTCTAGAGGAGCCAACCGATATGGTGCTTTGGCTATCGGAGCCGCACCAGGGACCAGGTCAATCCGAAACTCAACCTGTCTCTCCGGAGGTATTCCAGGAAAATCCTCTGGGAATACGTCCGGGTACTCTCGTACTACTGGCACATCGTCAACTGTCGCCTTACCCTTCTCCCGGGCATCTATGACATAGGCGATGTACCCTGCGCAACCCTGCTGAACGTAGCGTCTCGCTCTCTCTGCTGAACACAGAATCGGTCCGTGTTGTGGCCTCTCGCCCTGAATCACTAACTCTCCCCGACTAGGAGTGCGAACCCTCACTAATTGCAGTTCACAATCAATCACTGCCCCATTGGGGCTTAGCCAATCCATACCCACTATAACCTTATTCCCTCGCAGGGGAATGGGAACCAAGTCCACTGAAAACTGCTCATCAAATAACTGCAGCGAACACGCCCTATGTACTCTCGCAACCCTGACGGTCCTGTCATCAGCTATCTCAACCTTAAGTGGGCAATCCAGCTCCCCCGGAGCTCTGCTAAACCTCTTGCTAAGCGCAAGGGAAACAAATGATCGGGTAGCCCCCGAGTCAAACAATACCGTAGCTAAAATGTCGTTCACTAAGAACGACCCTATACAACAACATATAACCATGAGAAACAATCAATATCAATAAAGAGATAAGAGGAAAATACATACCCGTCACCACATCAGGAGTCGCTCGCGCCTCCTCTGCTGTCATCTGAAAAACACTACTCTTCGCCACTGGCTCTGTAATCCTCAAAGTAGCAGGGGCAGGTGCTGCCACCTTCCTTGCTACTGCTAAACTCGGGCACTGGGACTTTTTATGTCCCCTCTGATTGCAATAGAAGCAAATCATATCAGCTGTTGTGGTGGTGGTGGTAGTAGCTGTACAATCTCTACTCATATGCCCGGTCCGTCCGCAGTTATAGCAACCAGCACTACCTGCCTTGCACGCCCCATCGTGCAATCTCCCACACTTGCCACACTGACTGTGGCTCTGCTGTCCTCTAGATCTGTGATCTGATACCTTGGGCTTTTTGCCCGAACTCCCTGTACCTGAAGCCACCTCTGGCTTCCTCTTCCTCTCCATCTCCAGGTCTATCTCCCTCTCTCGAGCCCTCGCAATCATATCATCCAGCGTTTTACATCTGGACCGGCTCACAAACTGGCGGATATCATTCCGCAACATCTCATGATAACGGGCCTTTTTCATCTCCTCATCAGCTGCATACTGAGGAACGAGAAGAGCCCTCTCCCTGAACTTGGCGGTAATCTCCGCCACTGTCTCTGTAGTCTGGGTGAGATCCTGAAACTCCCTGGCTAACTGCTGCACCTCGATAACCGGTGCAAACTCGGCTCTGAACCTGGTAGTAAAATCAGCCCAAGTCATCGCATCAAGCGTTGCGTCATCCCCGATGACATGCCCGATCTCCTCCTACCGATCTTGTGCCCTGTCCTTCAGAAGACAGGATGCTAGTCTGACCTTGTCCCCCTCGGGACATCTGTTGGTGCGGAACGCATTGGCGACATCCGCCAACCACCTGGTACTCGCAATGGGATCCCGCGCCCCATGGTAGTCTGGAGCTCCACAAGCCCGGAACTCCCTGAAGGTGAGGGTGCGCGACCCCATCATGGTCGCTACCTCAACATGGAAGGTGCTCAACCTCTCATCCATCAGCTCCAAAATACCCTCCTTGATCGAACCAAAGATCACAGGAGTCTGCTCAAGTATGATGCGAGTAATCTCTAAAGAGAGAAACTCCTTAGTCTGTTCGTCCAAATGCTCGGCCCCCGAGCCTGATCCTGATCCCTCCCCGGCACCTGAACTGCCGACTGCTGGTCTAGGGCGTAAAACCACCATTATGAAAACACATCATAATAAACGTCAGGAACACTGATATATCTCGAGGGATCACTAGTACTACAAGTTTCCTGGTCTCATCTCAGCTTTCATTGGTTCAAGTACGGATCCTCTGCTTTCAGTAGTACGGGCCCATACTACCTTCCACATCTATCCGTACTTTCCTCAAGTACTGCCTCGACTCCACCAAGTCACTTCTACTGCTACGGATCTCTACTACTCTCATCCTAGGCTTGCCCTAGGGAAATCTCTGACTCCACCCAATCCAGTCCTCAGCTGCTGAAGGCTTCCTTGTAATGCCGATTAGCCATCACCTGAATACCATCACATGTGACGAGGCTCAGATAATCCTTCGAGTAAAAGACTCGTCCCTACAACGGTTAGACTCAAACGAGAGCTGCATAATAGGGCCAAATCCAACACTATGAGATTATTCAACCCTGATCACACGTGACGTGACGTATTCACCTAATGGCTAACTCTCATCACTCAGAGTTTTACAAAGCACAAAGCAAGCAACATTCGGACACAGGAAACTTCTCAAGCAACTCTATTCTCATAACGAGAAACTGTACTAGCATACAATGCTAAGCTCATACTATCAGGCATAACCTAAACAGGCTATCCTACTACTGTCTACTCAATACTAGCATGCAATTCTCATAAAGCTGAAACACATATAGCAGGCACATAAGGCATCCTTCTAGATCCTTAGTCCTATTCTAGCATGTTGTTCTACTGAAACTGATAATCATAACATAAACTTGTATGGGTAATTTGAGAGTACTTACTTGAGCTCGGCTAATTGCATGCACCACACCCTTTTTCTCTTTTTCAAAAACTCTTTTCTTTTTAAGTTTTCTTTTTCAAAAATTCTTTCGAAAACATTTTCTTTCGAAAATCTTTTTACCATTTCCTTAGTTTGAGTCCAGTCACACCCGAGAGTGTGCCTGAATCCCTCAAACCAAGGCTCTGATACCAACTTGTAACATCCCAAAAATACAACCCAAAAATTTTCGTTTGAAAGCTTTACTAAATCATCATATCAAATATTAAAAGATAAATCCATGGATCATGTGTCTCAAAATGTCGTAATAAGTTTATCAATCAACTGATGTCAAAACATATCAAAATATCTGAATAAAACTCCCAGGATAAACTGAAGCTGTGGTGTGTGCCATGCCATCATCCCGAGCTCTTCCCCTTACTAGCGGAAGTACCTGAAACCAAAAACTGAAACTGTAAGCACAAAGCTTAGTGAGCTCCCCCAAACTACCACATACCATACAATAACATATAAAGCACATACTGGGCCTTGCCCACTGCATCAGACCGAAGTCCGGACTAACTGGGGCCTTGCCCCCTACTTCGGACCGAAGTCCGGACTAACTTGGGCCTTGCTCACTGCATCGGACCGAAGTCCGGATTAACTGGGCCTTGCCCACTGCATCGGACCGAAGTCCGGACTAACTTGGGCCTTTCCCACTGCATCGGACCGAAGTCCGGACTAACTGGCCCTTGCCCACTGCATCGGATCGAAGTCCGGACTAACTGGGGCCTTGTCCCCTGCATCGGACCGAAGTCCGGAAACTGAGTGAACATAGCATAGCATAATCATAACTACTAGCATAAACACATATACTGCATACTGCATCGGACCGAAGTCCAGCACACATAACACAAAAACATGCTTGAATCACAAAGACATCAAGCACACTGAACTACTGCATCGGACCGAAGTCCGAAACTACTGCTAACTAAACGGGCCGGCATTGTGGCCGTAGACCCGTTCCTACTGGAAGGAAACTCACATCGTAATGCTGGCTACCGAGATGCTAAATCTGAAACTGCCTGACTTCTGCTCCGGAACTCCCCGGCTACAAATCCCATAAACACTAAATCAAATACTGATAACTAATCTCAGGGTAAAATGACTATTTTACCCCTGGTCAAAGTCAACTTCCTGGTCAAAGTCAACTTCCAGTTGACCGGACTCGCCGAGTTGGGCCGCCAATTCGCCGAGTCCCTATTATCCATTCTAGTCCTCTACTCGCTTCTACTCGTCGATTTTGGCAAGGACTCGACGAGTTCTTCTTCGATACTAACATCGAGTCTAACTTCATCCGACTCGCCGAGTTGTATGAACAACTCGTTGAGTTCTCCTTCATCATATGAACACGTCCAGTCTGTGACTCGCCGAGTCGTAAGAACAACTCGTCGAGTCTGAAGAACAACTCGCCGAGTTGAAGAACAACTCGCCGAGTCCCAAGCATGCTATTACTATACAGTCGATTCTAATCGATTTCAGTGCTTCCAAATCATAGATCTGAGCTTCTAGGACTGGTTTTACATGTAAAGTTTCCAACTTTACGTGCATGCACAAGAATATAAGGCTAAAATACCCAAAGTCATCAAATACTAAGCACTTAGGGTTTGGAACAAGGCCATGATTGCATAAAGGTGGCTATAATGAGCTCCTGGAGTTCAATAACGTCCAGATCTAAGGTTTCCATCCAAAGGAGAGTCCATATCTCAAGTTTTGAATCATATAAGGCTCAAAAGAGACATAACAAGCATAAAATAGGGTTTAATAGAGGAATACACAAGGTAATAACTTTATTACCTGAATGAGAAACAGATGGAAGCTAACTCTTGGATCTCCTTTCTCTTCTATGGACCTTCTTTCCTTCCTTCTCTTCCAAAGCTTCCAAACTAGCACAAACACACTCAAGCTCAACAATGGGGGGTAGGGTTTACAGGGGAAATGCTCTAAAGGTGCTGGAGGCTGGGGTGGGAGGCTATAATGACGTTTAAATAGGGTACAAACCCTTGAAATTAGGGCTTCATCCAGACAGGCAGACTCGCCGAGTCCCAGCATATGGACTCGCCGAGTAGCCACTTAAATCGCGAGCTCATCCCGCTTCTACTCGACGAGTCGGGCTACAGACTCGTCGAGTACCCCTTAAGAAATGGAGATACGTTAATTAAATTTACATACCAGAAATGGGGTGCTACACACCATCTTCCTCACGTTCCCTTCCCTGTCACCGGAAACCTTACTCACCAGAATTTCCCGTCATCGGAAAATGCCCCACCCCCTTTTATCATTTCCACCTCTTCTTTTCTCTCCTATCAAACCAAAGATGCCTCTTTTTCCTTCCCTTTTTCCTTCCCCCTTTTTATCGTCGGCATGTTTCCATCACCACAACCCGCCCTGTCGCCGTCGCTGCAACCTGGACGAGGGTTACGAGGGTTACCGGTCATCGCTTACCCCATTACCGTCATCCATTAACCCTCACCAACTCGCCCAATTGTTCTTCCTCTTCTACTAAACCATCGACACCCTGAAGGTCCATATTTTCTTCCTCCCAGTGTCTGTTGCCCCTTCTACCGCCCCTGCTTCCCTCTCATGTCGCCGACAGTGATAACATTCAGGAAATCAGTAACTTGATCTATCAGGTGTGAACTTCGAAAACCACATCATCAAACCCAACATTCAGATATCGAAGCAACATGAACGTACCCTCTATGGTTTTGTGGTTAGATCTGGGGTTTGTGCAGGAAATTAGTGTATTCACTGAAGATCGTATCTGATTACTCCTTCGGCGTATTTTATTGTAGTTTCAATGTTATTCCCATCTCGAGGTTATGAATTTATGTTATGAAAACCTTTTCTACTCAACTCAGCTTCATCTAAATCTGTAACCATTAGAGTTTGATCGTTGGACAACTGTTTAACCCAAACAAACCCTGTCAATTGGTACCCTGTTAAGAATTCCAGATCAACAAATGCCTATTTTTAGGTTTTGTTTTCAGGTTTGATATTCAATATTGGTTTTGGTTTTGATTTTTTGTTTCATATTTGATTTGGTTTTGATTTAGTGTTGGTGGTGGAAAAATCATTGATTTTTGGTTTTGGTTTGATTTAGTGTCGGTGTTGATAGTTGGTGATCACCGATGGTGGTCGTCAGTTATTATGGTATCTTTTGATAGAAGAATAGTGGATGAGGGAAGCATGTGGGTCCTAATAATAATATACAAATAATAAAAGATAAAAAGTAATAATAAAAGTTAAAAAAGTACAAAATAATAATTAGGAAGGGTAATATAGTCATTTCATCTTTCGAAGGGACCAACACCGTGACAAAACAATATCATTGGGATTGTCCGAGTTAAAAAAAATGTTAGGGATCAAACACGCATATTATCCCATACCATAGGGACCATTCGTGTAATTTACCATTCTATTAACTATTTTCCAAATTTAATCAAAATTTAGAGTCATTATAAAAATAGTCACCAGTTTTGTAGTTATACCGATGACATCTTCAAAGTGATGATGTCATCTGCAAAACTGTGTTTACTATTTAACTAGTTGTGAAACTCATGTATTATATGGGTTAATATAAAAAAAATAAATATAAAAGTCAAAATATTTGAGAACTTTGATTTTATAAGAAAATTAAAAAAAAAATACTTATTATAATGTAAATGACTTTTATCTTTTAAGTTTAAACAAATAATTTAAATAAAGAAAAGAAACTAATTAACTTTAATTTTGGGAATTTTAAAATTAAAAGTTAAGTTTATTAGTGAAATTAATATCCATTTATTACTACATTTATTGCAATTGTTACATTAAAATATTATGTGGAATTTAATAAAATAGAAAAACTCATAAAATGACATGTAGAAAAAAAATTCAAAATAACCACCAAATGACATTTGGCAAATTGAATGAGAGTGTGACAAGTGGCAAAAAAAATTATTTATCAGAGATGATGGGGAAAATGAAAGGATTTTTTTATTATAAGTTAAGATTTTACAGATGATATATGTGAAATCCTCTAATATCCATTGCGAAATTATATGAGAAATTTTTAGTCTAATTCTCATACACATCTGCAATTTCCCACAAGTCATTTGAGAAATTGTGGATTTTTTTTACACAAGTTTGTATTTTCTTATCATCTAGTATTGCAAAATCCGACATCCGGATAGTGGATTTAAGCGAAAGAAGTCGTGGTTATTTTATAAGATGAACCATAAAATAATTTAAGAAAAAAACATTTGATATTTTCCCACACTTAACATGACTTCAATCATAAAATAATTTAAGAAAAAATCATTTGATATTTTCCCACACTTAACATGACTTCAAATTTTTCAGGTAAGCATTATGTAGTCACAAATTGTGAAACTCAATACGTTAGACATTTTGCTAAAAGCTACAGTGTTGAATTTTCGTCAATAAATTTTTATATATTTATTAAATTTTGTCAAAATAAAGACAATTTTGGTAAACTAAACTAATGTCAGATTGTCTTTACGACATCCTACATTGAAGTATGTTACATAGATAGTTGATGAGAGTTACAAGAAACACTTGAAAATTGTTATTCAAAAAGGCTCAGGTGTTTTCCATGTCGATACGGTAAATAGTGCTTTGGTTGAAGTGGTTTTGATTTTTCAATACAATTTAATCAATAAATCATTTTTTGGTGAGAAACGATCTAGAGGAAGAGGAAAAGGCTTATGTGAGAAACGATCTAGCGAGAGTGATGTCTAGGCTAGATCTAGTGAGTGTTTAAAGTGAGATTTCCAAACAGTATACTTTGTATACCAAACAGACCCTACCTCCGATATGATCTTAGTTGGTTATTCCTTCTTTGATAAATCTTGATGTAGACATTGGGACTATTGAGGAATCTAGACCATCGTTATTATAGCCACAAGGAATATAAAAGTAGACTAAGACTTAGTGATATCTACACCTAGGTCTTTTGAAAGGATAAGTTAAAGTGATAGGCGTTGCCCAAATACCAGTCATCCACCTAAGTCATGTGAGTGCATAGTCTCTTTCATGAACATGATTATAATACAAGTATTATTTAAAGTATTAAATATTTATTGAAAGTTATATGTGAAATATATGCTTATTACCTGGAATATGTGTTAGATGTATTTCGATGATGTACTATGTACGAACCAGATATGGTTCTATATGTGTTAAAGATGCATATATGATACTATTACATGATGATAATAATGATAATAATAATAATAATAATAATAATAATAATAATAATAATAATAATAATAATAGAAGTATTATTGGTGAGAAAGATAGAAGTATATTAATAACTAAATTATCTGTAATAAACATATACACTAAATTAGGATAATATTGCCTAAACAGAGTTGGTATTGGAATTTTATTATGAGCATTGTAGTTTTGCCTATTAATGAGACAAGACTTATTATAGATGCCTAGTTTAATTAAGTTTCGATATTGGGTAGTCTCATTCTAAGAATGTGGATAGGAATGGAGAGTAGAGTTCTGTTCCGTGACACTTTCAGGTGTTGATGGTACGAATTATGTACCAGAGCACAATATAGTATTCCTTTTGGATGACCATAAATAAAGGGTCCAGATCAAGCAACTATAAATAGTATGTTTGGTCATCTCCCAGAGTAAGATGGCAACACTTGATCATTCTAGACGGTCTTGTGAATTACATTGCTAGTGTGGGCTCATAACCCACAGACGTAGATGAAATGAGATACTATATTCATCAAATACTTTGTTGGATCGAGTGCCTTTATGACTTATACCGACTAAAGAAGCCCCTAGATGTGTAGTCAAACCCTCTCTCTAAGCGATTCACTAAGTGTGATAATTCTCCCTGATAATCATGGACTAGGAACTGTGAGGATCTACTGAGATGGGTATGTATGGGTGTAAGGATTTATAGATATTCAAATTAGAGATATATCTATATATTATTTGGTAACAGTTGGTTTTGCATGTTTGATATATATATATATATATATATATATATATATATATATATATATATATATATATATATATATATATATATATATATATTATAACATCGTGGGATTGAAAACCCTATATATGTATCTCACCAGGTTTCCCAACCTGACCCACTTATTTTATATGCATCACAGGTAGTGGTGTTTAGACTGCTGAAGACTTAAATAGGATGTTGAGTAAATGAAGAAAAGACCTGCAATAATGTTCAGGACCATACGTTTTAACATATGTACTGTATCGCTTTATAACATCCTTAGGATTTTATTTAAGACAAACATTTGTACTCAAAAAGATTTTAATATACTCGGATTTTCCGCAAATAAAGTATTTTGATTTTTAAAACGTAAAGAAAGTTTTTTTTGTTCTAAAAATTAGAGGATGTTACATTCATTATGAAGTAAAAACTCAAGATTTATGAGGCCTTTTGCATATTTTTAAAATTTTCTACTAAAAGTTGTTATGAACTTAATGGTCTTAGTTGTTTTGTTCTATTGAAAAAGATATCAATAAAAGTGTGTGATTTGAATCCTATAAATATTTTTTTATGTGTCTCCCTTGTAGTGTGGTTCTGGAAGATTTGTTGCTCAAATCAAGGATGGATTTTACATTAAGCTTTTGAGAGTTTCAAGCAAAGTTAATCCACTCATTTTAAAGGTATATTTTGTGTTTATTTGTTGGTGGTTTTAGTTGAAATTGAATGTTTTGTGATTATTAATTATTATTATGCATATGATTATGATTTTTTTGTTGATGTGTTTTTGTTTTGACAGTTTAAATATAATGTGTACCTACCAACATATGAGCAACATGGATCAATTGAAGTGTAACACCCAGTCCTTGCAGGTAAATTTCTTTCTCTATTTGTTAAACGTATGTATTAAGTTTTGATCTACGCAGGGCGTAGATCTTAAGTACACAGAACGTACATGGCCAGAGTCCAAACCCTAATTTCAGGGTTTTGAGCCCTATTTAAGGACCTTAACCTTCATGAACCCCTTCCATTCTCAGCCTCCAATTCCCCAAACGTCTCTTTTGAAACCCTAACCCCATTTTTGGTGCATTGTGAGCTTAAAGAGTGTTTTTTGGGTGCTTTTGAAGAAAGAAGAAGGTGGTGGAGTTGCTTGGAAGCTTGAATCAACCTTGGATCTGGAAGTTCTTCTCCCTCATTCATCTCCAGAAGGTATAAAGTTTGTACCTTTTTTATTCCATTGTTAGATCTAGTTCAGATGTTAAAGTTATGCCATTTTGTCCCATTATTTTGGTGCATTTAAGTATGAACCTCTCTAGACCTTGAAGAGTGCATTTCCAGAAGTATTTAACGGTATTAAGTCATAAAAATGGTTACTTGGCCATATTCAACCATATATATGCATGAGTTTGAGATCCTTAGAAGTTGTTATAAGATTAGGGTTTGTTCTTGAACCTTGATAATCCATGCAAGTGCATAAAGTTTGGAACTTTATCACTTAGGACACTTATTTAGACCAGATCTGAGAGTTGGACGTGGTGCCTGTAACACCCCGACTCTCAGGTATAAACTTTTCAGCTTTATGTTAATTTTGAAAGGTCGACTCGACGAGTTGGATGCCTTGACTCGTCGAGTAGGAACGAATTTGGCCGCGTGTCTTAAGTGACCAACTCGACGAGTTGGAGGATACAACTCGACAAGTTGGAGCTGGAGGATGAAACCCTAATTTCCAAGGTTTTGCACCTTATTTAAAGGGTCATTAGCCTCCCTTAGCCTCTCTTACATCCCCCTTGATCTCAGAAACCCTAAATCGTGTTTACTCTCCATATTTGTGTGTTTTAATCTTGGAATGTGGATCTTTGTGAGAAGAACTTCAAGTTCAAGAAGCTTGGAACAAGGGGAAGTTGTAGATCCGTACTCTACTCCTTTTTAGCATCACATTGAAGGTAACAAGTCGTTACCTTGGCGCTCCATTAACTAGATCTCTTCATTCTTGGATTTAAAACCCCTTTTGGTGTATTGTTGTGGTATTTCCGGTCTTAGGGCAAGATCTGAGGTTGCAACTTCAGATCTGGACTCCTTTAGCCCCTTATTGTCATAAAGTCTCAGTATTTGTCAAGCTATGGCCTTCTCTTTGCCATAAGCTTCTTCTTTAGCTTATTTTTGGCTCTTAAGACCTTGCATGCACGTAAAGTTTGCAACTTTACGTGATAACTAGCCCCTAGGAGGCTAGATCTACCAATTGGAGTTTTGGAGTGGCTCAAAATCATCTGGACAAGAAATGGACTTTATGAACTCGACGAGTCGGACAAGCCGACTCGACGAGTTGGGAAGGGTTTTCCCATTGTTTGGCCTCTGTATGGACTCGGTGAGTCAGTAAGAGGACTCGACGAGTCACTTAGGGTTTTCTCCGACTTCTGGACACGCATGGACTCGATGAGTTGGTCGGAAACTCGGCGAGTCAGTGAGGGTTTTATGACTTTCTGAGTTCTTAAGGAACTCGACGAGTTGCTAGCTGCACTCGACGAGTTGGGTCAACATGGATTGTTGACTTTGACTTGGACCAAGGGTTGACCAGTTAGACCTCTGGGGGGTATTTTGGTAATTTGGGAATTTATGGAAGTGAGTCATCGGTGGATGTAGGTGTTGGATTTGGAGCTGCATTTGGTGGAGTTGACTTTATCGATTCGAGCTACTTGTGAGGTGAGTTATCCTCACTATATCAATAGGGTCTAAGACACCAATGTCGGCCCTTATCGGATTTGTATCCTGGTTTATTGCATGATATGCTTATTGATTTACACCCTGGTAGTTAGGATGGTGATATGCTTAGTGACCTGGTTAGGTCGGTAACCTAGTATATAGGATGATGCTATGTTAGTGATCGGTTAGGTCTGTATCCTGGTTATAGGATGTTGCTATGATTGATGACCTGTTAGATCGGTTTGACTGTTATATATGCTAGGATATGATATTATGTGCACATGTTTATTTGATTGGGGGTTGGGTTGAGGCGATCCTGCTTTGTGCTGAAGGCCAACATACCCAGGGCGGTTCGGATAGACTACGGGCCCAAGAGGGAATGTTAGTCAGACCGAAGGCCCGACGAGCGGTCCGGATAGGCTGTAGGCCCTGCGAGGCGGTCCAGATGTGAAAAGGCTCGGAGAACGGTCCAGATAGGCTGAAGGCCCGCGAGGCGGTCCAGTCAGGCTGAAGGCTTATTACGCATGCTGTTTTCTTATATGTTATTGATATGTTTTATGGTGTTGGTATTTTGGGGGTAACTCACTAAGCCTTCGAGCTTACATTTATCGATTATTGTTTCAGGTACTTCTGATGATAGCGGGAAGGCGAAGGCGTGATCGTACATCTCCTCATATCTTGTGATTTTATGATTTGATTCTGGGATACTTTGACATTATACTATTTTGAAAACAAGTTTTGTAATAATCATGGGTTTTTGAAATGTTTCAAAAAAGTTTAAATTTGGCATGATTTTTATGAGTGTTACAAGTTGGTATCAGAGCCTTAGTTTGAGTGAATTGGAGAAAACACTCGCGTGTCTCCAGTCTCAGCCTGAGGATAAGATTTTAAAACGATTTTCTTAAAATGTTTTCAAAATAATAAAGGAGGATGCAAGTGTACGATCAGTCGGAGCTCGCGGATAGACCCCAAAATACCTTACGGATTATTTGATTTATGTGATATGTTAGAACAACATGCTAGTACTAGGCTATGAATCTTCAGGAATTGCATGACAGAATTGCCAGATTATATGATGCCTAGTAGCCTAGGGTTTTCCTTATATGAAATTGACATCATTACTGTAGTTGCTTAGTGTATGCATTACGATTGTACATAATTAAGATCTTATAGCCTGAGAATGTTTGGTTTGGCCTTATTTCATGTTCTTGTTTGATGAAGGGCTTAGGGTAGGATCAGGTATTCGAAAGTCTATAGGGTACAGAGTTATGTATGGCTAGCATACACGAGTGCTGCAGGGTTGGTGGAAGTTTCATGGATGGGTTGTTTGGGATGAGTCTGCCGGTGATGAGATATTTAGCCTTCCTCTAGGAGTGAGGATTGAACGCATGCCATGCTTATGTATAGTTTTATGGTATTGTGATGATACTTGAGACAAATATGGGTAGGTGTGGAAGGTAGTATGGGCTCGTACTACTGAAAGAACAGGACCCATACGCGTAGCAAGGAAGTCACAACCCCTAGGGTTTTGTTGGGAGTTGGTTCCCGGATTGTTATGTGGAATATTTGATATCTTTTTGGTATATTTTCAGCATGGTGGTTACTCGACGATTTGTGACTGGATTCGGATCAGGATCAAGAGATGGCAGACAGGAGGCACTGACAGTGCCCGAGACTATTGGCCAGATGAGGCCAGACGAGATGGACGACAGGATCCGGGAGATCCTGCATGATGAGGTTGCTGCTATGTTTCGGGCTTAGTTGTCGGAGATGTTTGGGTCTATCAAGACCGCTATGGTGGAGTATTTTGATGATCGCTATGCAGCCCTCACTGAGGCGGCTACCGCAGCAGCCACAACAGCTGTATCGGCGACAGGGTTGGGAGCCGGTCGAGCTTTTCAGTATCGGGACTTCGACAACACGAAGCCCCCTACTTTTGATGGGACTCAGGACCCCATCAAATCCCTGAGGTGGTTGTCTGACGTGGAGGGGTGCTTCTTCACGTGTTCATCTCCTACTGACCAGAAGGTCAGGTGTGCCTTGAACCTGCTGAGGACTGGGGCAAAGGACTGGTGGAGGTTGGTGACTGGGTCGTATTCTGATGATCACAGAGCTGTTGTTACTTGGGAGCAGTTCAAGGATATGTTCCGCGCTCGCTACATTCCACGAGTCGAGCGGGAATGGTTGGCTCATGAGTTTCTGGATTTGAGACAGGATGGTGAGACGGTAACGGAGATCACCCGCATGTTCACTGAGAGAGCAATGTTCTGCCCAGAGTTTGCCTCTGAGCAAGCTCAGATGACTCGTTATCTGAGCATGCTCAAGACTGATATTCGACAGTTTGTGGCGACCCAACGTTGTGATATGCTTATGGATCTATAGGAGGCCGCTAGGCGGCGTGAGTTGGAGATTGAGTTGCAGATGAGAGAGCAGCGGCATGCCCCGACACAGCCACAGCCGGCGCCGAAGCGGTCTAAGACCTCTAATTCCAGGTCAGGGGGGACAGCAGGGTCGCACTTGTGGCAAGTGCGGGAAGGGTCACTCGGGGGTTTGCAGGTTTAGCAGCGCATGCCGAAAATACGGTAGGGAGGGGCATTATGCGAAGGATTGTCGTCAGACAGCCCCAGTTCAGGATATGAGGATCTGCTACCACTGTCATCAGGTTGGTCACGTGAAGACCAACTGTCCACAACTCGCAGCCAGGCCGGCGCAGGCTCCAGTGCCGGCTACATTGAGGATTACTAACAGGAGTCAAGGTCGAGCAGCGCCCCCGAGGGGCCAGGGACGCGCCTTCCAGCTTACAGCAGAGGAGGCCAGAGCAGCACCAGACGTGGTTGCTGGTATGTTTCTATCCCTTATCTTACTGATTATATCTGTTTTATGCTTATATGTTTGTACCTGTGATTAGGTACGTTTTTAGTGAACTCCTTACCTGCTTTGGTATTATTTGACTCAGGGGCGAGTCGGTCGTTTGTCTCTCAGACATTTAGTAGGGAGTTCGAGTTGGATAAGGTGTCTAAGTCCATAACTATATTTGGTATGTACTTGATCCGACCCGGCATGGTCCATTTGGGTTGCACTTCAACGGAACAATTTGTATGGATAATCTTTTGAGAATAGTATATTTATGATTTATTAATATATTATAAGTTATAATATATTAATATGAAATCATATTATTTGATTAGTATTGATCAAAAATTAATTTGAAATTAATTTAGTGATCAAAAGGAAACTAATTAAATATGGACTCTTATATATATATATAATAGGTCAATGTTCATTTAGGATGGGCTAAGCTTGCATGGAAGTCCATGGATAGTCCATGGAGCTTTTAACCCATGGATCCTATGGAAATGAAAGGTCATGGGTATTAGGGTTTACATGGATGTAACCCTAATCCACCATAATATATAAAGAGGTCTTTGGCACTTGAAATGGCACTAGTGTGTGAGATAACAAGAGTGGGCCGATTTCTAGAGTGCTTCATATTCTCTCAAAGTCTTCCAAGTTGTTTTGGGTGAGTTGTGATTCCACTTGAGGCATTCACATTATTGGTGCTAGGCTCTTACAGCTCCAAGCATTCAACCACAAGAAAATGTATGTCATTCTACTAGTTTTATATTACAAGTACCCCATGATATGCTAGTTAGGATGAGATCCTTGGAAAAAATCAAACTTTGCATGTATAAAAGAGAAAACATAGATCCAAGGTTTCTAGGGTTGCATGCACACCATAGGAGTGTTAGAATTCTCAAAACCCATCACTTCATTTTGCCAGTAGGAGAGCTAGAGTGTCCGTTGCGAGTCTCTATCGCCAACGAACACGGGATTTCCTCTTCTTCGGTCTATCAGGGTTGCGTATTGGAGATCTTTGGAGTATCTTTCCTGATAGACCTGATTCTGATTCCCATGGGGGATGTATGTTTGATCGTGGGTATGGATTGGCTTAGTCGCTTCGGAGCCATGATCGACTGTGAGGGTCAGCGAGTGGTAGTTCCAACCCCAAGTGGATGAGAACTGATAGTTTATGGCGAGGGAAACAAATTGGGATCATGGTTTTGTTCGGCTGCCATGGCTCGGTAGTACATTCAGCACGGGTGTGCGGGTTATCTAGCGTAAGTGGTGGATACGCAGGTCAGGGATTAGGTTTCAGTATCAGAGGTTCCAGTGGTCAGAGAGTTTGCTGACGTGTTTCCGGAGGAGTTACCCGGAGTGCCTCTGGAGAGGCGGGTTGAGTTTAGGATCGACGTATTTCCAGGAGCGGCCCCTATCGCCAAGGCGCCGTACCGGTTGGTACCACCAGAGATGCAGGAGCTGTCATCACAGCTACAGGAACTGCTAGGCAAGTAGTTCATTCGCCCGAGCAGTTCCCCGTGGGGAGCGCCGATACTCTTCGTCAGGAAGAAGTATGGTTCACACCGGATGTGCATTTATTACCGGGAGTTGAACAAGTTAACAGTGAAAAGCCGTTATCCACTCCCGCGGATAGATGATCTTTTCGATCAGTTACAGGGAGCATCTTGGTTCTCCAAGATAGACCTGAGGTCCGGGTACCATCAGGTTAGGGTCAGGGAGGAGGACGTGGAGAAGATCGCGTTCCGAACTCGTTATGACATTACGAGTTCGTGGTGATGTCATTTGGGCTCACCAACGCGCCAGCACTATTTATGGACCTAATGAATCGGGTCTGCAGACCGATGCTCAACCGCTCGGTTATAGTGTTCATAGATGATATCTTGCTGTACTCTAAGACCCGAGAGCAGCATGAGGATCATCTACGGGGGTTATTCGGAGTTATAAGGCGAGAATGGCTTTATGCCAAGTTCTCGAAATGAGAGTTTTGGTTACGAGAGGTCCAGTTCCTGGGACATCTCGTTAACCAAGAGGGGATTTTGGTCGATCCGGCCAAAATCGAGGCAGTTATGCAGTGGGAGGTTCCGAAATCTCCCTCGGATATCAGGAGCTTCTTAGGATTGGCAGGGTACTACTGGAGATTCATATAGGATTTCTTTAAGATTGCAGTACCTCTCACTCATCTGACGAGGAAGAGGATGGATTTCCGGTGGGGCCCCGAACATCAGAGGGCATTTGAGACCCTCCGACAGCGACTATGCGAGACTCCAGTCTTGACTCTTCCGGAGGGAGTTGAGGATTTTGTGGTAAACTGTGATGCATCCATCACGGGACTGGGAGTGGTCCTCATGCAGAGAAGACGGGTGATAGCCTACGCATCACGACAATTGAAGCCGCATGAGATGAGATACCCTACTCATGATCTGGAGTTGGGAGCGGTGGTATTCGCTCAATATTTTGAGGCATTACCTCTATGGGGTCCGTCATACCATATACACGGACCATAACAGCTTGAAACACATCATGGATCAGTCGAACCTGATCATGAGATAGCACAGATGGTTGGATGTAGTCAAGGACTACGACTGTGAGATCCTTTACCACCCAGGTAAAGCGAACGTGGTTGCGGATGCTCTGAGCCGCAAGTCGGGTGGATCTTCTACTCCAGTGACGTGCATGAGGATTTCATTGGATTCTCCACTTGTGGGCTTGATCAGGGAAGCCCAAGCAGAGGGTATGTGTCAGGAGAACTGAAAGCTTGAGAGGATTAAGGGTGAGAACACCCGGTTTGTGCACGATAGCCGGGGATTATTGACCTGTTGTGGTCAGGTCTGGGTTCCGATGTCTGGTGGGGTCAGACAGACTATATTGGAGGAGGCTCATAAGTCTCGTTTCTCTATTCACCTGGGGGCCACCAAGATGTACGGGGACTTGCGATTGAGTTACTGGTGGTCGTGCATGAAGCGAGAGATTGCTTGGTATGTTGAGAGGTGCTTGACCTGCAGGATGGTCAAGGCCGAGCACCAGAGGCCTCATGGCAAGCTGCAACCTCTAGAGATTCCCATGTGGAAATGGGAGCAGATCACGATGGACTTCATCACCAAGCTGCCGAGAACGGCGAAGGGATTCGACGCTATTTGGGTCATCGTGGATCGATTGACCAAGAGTGCTCATTTTCTGCCCATTCAGGAGAGCTTACCGGCCGAGAATCTGGCCGATGTTTATATACGCGAGATTGTCGCTCGTCATGGAGTTCCGGTCTTTGTCGTCTCAGACCGTGATGTTCGGTTTACCTCCTGATTTTGGCAGAAGTTCCACGAGGAACTGGGCACACGGCTGCACTTCAGTACAGCCTATCATCCGCAGACGGACGGCCAGAGTGAGCGGACCATACAGACTCTTGAGGATATGTAGTGAGCCTATGTTATTGACTTCGGTGCGAGCTGGGACTCCTACCTACCCCTCGCAGGGTTCTCCTATAGCAACAGCTTTTACTCCAGCATTGGTGCTCCACTTTATGAGCTGTTGTATGGACGAAGGTGTCGTACCCCGGTCTGTTGGGGCGAGGTGGGTCACAGGGTGATGGGTCGGACCGAGGTAGTCCTGCAGACTATAGAGATGATTCAGCAGATTAGATAGCGGCTACAGACCGCATAGAGTCGACAGAAGAGCTACGCCGACCGGTACCGATCTGAGTTGGAGTTTCAGGTCGGTGACATGGTACTCCAGAAGGTATCACCCTGGAAGGGTGTGATCCGCTTCAGGAAGAGGGGGAAATTGGGTCCCCGATATATCGGACCGTTTAGGATCATTTTCAGGGTTGGCAAGGTGGCATATAGACTAGAGATACCAGAGGAGCTTAGTCAGATCCACAGTACCTTCCATGTTTCACAGTTGCGGAAGTGCGTTTTGGACGAGGAGGCAATAATGTCATTAGACGATATTCAGGTTGATGAGCGCCTGAATTACGTGGAGAGGCCGGTGGCCGTACTAGAGAGAAAATTTAAGGTTCTACGGAACAAGGAAGTACCTTTAGTAAAGCTACAATGGGAGCACTGGAGGGGATCGGAGTGGACTTGGGAGCCGGAGGCTGAGATGCAGGAGCATTACCCGGAGTTGTTCACCGCAGCAGACGTCGAGGACGAAGTCTAGTTCAAGTGGGGGAGAATTGTAACACCCCCACTCTCAGGTATAAACTTTTCAGCTTTATGTTAATTTTGAAAGGTCTACTCGACGAGTTGGATGCCCTGACTCGTCGAGTAGGAACGAATTTGGCCGCGTGTCTTAAGTGACCAACTCGACGAGTTGGAGCTGGAGGATGAAACCCTAATTTTTAGGGTTTTTCACCCTATTTAAAGGGTCATTAGCCTCCCTTAGTCTCCTTTACAACCCCCCTTGAGCTCAGAAACCCTAAATCGTGTTTACTCTCCATATTTGTGTGTTTTAAGCTTGGAAGGTGGATCTTGGTGAGAAGAACTTGAATTTCAAGAAGCTTGGAACAAGGAGAAGTTGTAGATCCGGAATCTACTCCTTTTTAGCATCACATTGAAGGTAACAAGTCATTACCTTGGCTCTCCATTAACTAGATCTCTTCATTCTTGGGTTTAGAACCCCTTTTGGTGTATTGTTGTGGTATTTCTGGTCTTGGGGCAAGATCTGAGGTTGCAACTTCATATCTGGACTCCTTTAGCCCCTTATTGTCATAAAGTCTCAGTCTTTGTCAAGCTATGGCCTTCTTTTTGCCTTAAGCTTCTTCTTTAGCTTAGTTTTGGCTCTTAAGACCTTGCATGCACGTAAAGTTTGCAACTTTACGTGATAACTATGCCCTAGGAGGCTAGATCTACCAATTGGAGTTTTGGAGTGGCTCAAAATCATCTGGACAATAAATGGACTTTATGAACTTCACGAGTCAGACAAGCCGACTCGACGAGTTGGGAAGGGTTTTCTCGTTGTTTGGCCTCTGTATGGACTCGGTGAGTCAGTAAGAGGACTCGACAAGTCAGTTAGGGTTTTCTCCGACTTTTGGACACGCATGGACTCGACGAGTTGGTCGGAAACTCGGCGAGTTAGTGAGGGTTTTATGACTTTCTGAGTTCTTAAGGAACTCGACGAGTTGCTAGCTACACTCGACGAGTTGAGTCAACATGGACTGTTGACTTTGACCGTTGACTTTGACTTGGACCAAGGGTTGACCAGTTAGACCTCTAGGGGGTATTTTGGTAATTTGGGAATTTATGTAAGTGAGTCATCGATGGATGTAGGTGTTGGATTTGGAGTTGCATTTGGTGGAGTTGACTTTATCGATTCGAGCTACTTGTGAGGTGAGTTATCCTCACTATATCAATAGGGTCTAAGGCACCAATGTCGGCCCTTATCGGATTTGTATCCGGGTTTATTGCATGATATGCTTATTGATTTACATCCTGGTAATTAGGATGGTGATATGCTTAGTGACATGGTTAGGTCGGTAACCTGGTATATAGGATGATGTTAGGGGTGAGCATTTGGACCGAACCGGACCAGACCGGCTCTTGGACCGGACCGGTTATGGAGAATATTGTGGACCGTGGACCGAACCGGATGAGTCATGTATGTGTCCATGTCCGGGTCCGGGTCTAGGTCCAGGTTTTTCGGTTCTTGGACCCATTTGGACCGGTACAACTTTAATTGCATAGAGTACAAGTCGTTAAAATAAGTTTTTGGGTTTGAAAGAACTCGTTAAAATGAATATGTTATTGGGTTTGATACGATACAACTTATAAAAATGATTACGTTTTCATTTCATGCATAACTAATCTACCTTGATGTTATAATATTATAACTTGCAAAATTAATTTTCCAAATAAAAGCAACTAACATATAAATCAAGTTCACCAAGATCTTTTTCATATGATTTATCTGTCAAAGATACATAAAATTCAGAATTATAGTCTAATTTAATAGTTAAAAAGTTGAAATATTTCAACTTTGATAGCTCAACTTTGAAGGATTGTAACTCACTGAATACAATACCAAAATCAACAAAATTATAGTCTAAATTCATCTACAAACTGTAAACTAAATGTTGGAAAAAACCGCAGGTCAATCCAACTTAAAACGAATGAGTTATGGTTGTTTAAAAATTTTCACAGATTACAAAATTTTAAAAATCTTGCTGAAAAGCTGAAAAATTTCAGCTTTGATAGCTCAACTTTGAAAGACTGTAACTCATTGAATATAATACAAAACTCAATGAAATTATAGTCTAAATTCATGTACAAACTGTAAATTAAACGTTGGAAAAAACCGCGTGTCAATCCGACTTAAAACGAATGAGTTATGGTTGTTTACAAATTTTCACAGACTACAAAATTTTAAAAATGTTGCTGAAAAGCTGAAAATTTTCCGCTTTGATACCTCAACTTTAAAAGACTGTAACTCATTGAATATAAAACCAAAATCAACAAAATTATAGTCTAAATTCATCTAGAAACTGTAAATTAAACGTTGGAAAAAACTGCGTGTCGATCAGACTTAAAACGGATGAGTTATGGTTGTTTAAATTTTCACAAATTACAATTTTTTTTTAAAAATCGGGTCCAACCGGTTTTAAACCTGGTAAAAACCGGACCGGACCGGGAAAAAAACCGGACCGGGAAAAATACCGGACCGGTTTTGATGGATTCCTAGAACCGAGAACCGGCCCGGGGGTCCAAAAAAATGGTCCGGTCCGGTCCACCGGTCCAAATGCTCACCCCTAGATGATGCTATGTTAGTGATCGGTTAGGTCTGTATCCTGGTTATAGGATGTTGCTATGATTGATGACCTGTTAGATCGGTTTGACTGTTATATATGCTAGCATACGATATTATGTGCACATGTTTATTTGATTGGGGGTTGGGTTGAGGTGGTCCTGCTTTGTGCTGAAGGCCAACATACCCAGGGCGGTCCGGATAGACTACGGGTCCAAGAGGGCATGTTAGTCAGACCGAAGGCCCGACGAGCGGTCCGAATAGGCTATAGGCCCTGCAAGGCGGTCCAGACGTGCCGAAGGCGCGAAGAGCGGTCCAGATATGCTGAAGGCCTGCGAGGCGGTCCAGTCAGGATGAAGGCTCATTACGCATGTTGTTTGCTTATATGTTATTGATATGTTTTATGGCGTTGGTATTTTGGGGGTAACTCACTAAGCCTTCAAGCTTACATTTATCGATTATTGTTTCAGGTACTTCTGATGATCGCGGGAAGGCGAAGGCGTGATCGTATAGCTCCTCATATCTTGTGATTTTATGATTTGATTCTGGGATACTCTGACATTATACTATTTTGAAAACAAGTTTTGTAATAATCATGGGTTTTTGAAATGTTTCAAAAAGTTTAAATTTGGCATGATTTTTATGACTGTTACAGTGCCTTTCTATATTAAGCACTTAATGGAATGTTTGGTTTCAGCATGAGTATGTAGGGCATACATATGGGTACGCAGTGTGTTATGTGTTTTGCTGGGTTGAGGCGATCCTGCTTTGTGTTGAAGGCCAATATACATGGGCGGTCCAATTGATACTGTAGGCCGAAGGAGCTGTACAACTTATGTTGTAGGCTTGGGAGTGGTCCAGCTTGTAGCTGAAGGCTTGGTGGTCGTCCAGCCTTATGTTGTAGGCCTGGTTGCATGCATTGTATATGTGATGTTGTGTGGGGTACTTTGGGGGAACTCATTAAGCTTTAGCTTACAGTTTGATTTTATTTTTTCAGGTACATCAGAGGACCGGGGCAAGGCAAAGGCATGATTGTGCACACATCTTGGATATCTATTTGATCTATGATTTTGGGATACTTTAATTTACAATTATGGTTTTTGAAAACTATGTTTTTATGATTTATGGATTTTCGTACAGTTTTAAAAAGGAAATTGTGTCATGATTTTTGGGATGTTACATGAAGCAAGCTTGAGTCGCATTCGGTCTAAAATGTCGAAGTTTGATGGTCACTTACCTGGTCTTTTTTGTTTAACATTTCATGGTTGCAGGCTCCACCTGGCGTCTTCGACAAAAGATATACTTACAGGTTATTTATAAATCTTAGGGATATATTCACATATTTGGCTATTGCCTAAATTAAACATCTGCAATACTTTTATGGCTTTCACAATTAATCTCAACATATTCTTATTTACACTTTTCGTTATAAAGTTTAACTTACTTATTAAAAACATCACTTTTGATCAAGTGAGGAGATTAGAAGAAACAATTGTGTTTAATAAAAGATGGAATGACATATTTAATCTTATTGCTCTTTTTTCGACTACACTTTTAGGTATCTCTCATGAAACTAATGTCCATCTACTTCTTTTTGCTTTTGGTTCCTAGGTTATCAAATTTAGCATCCTAACTGTTAGATACTAGTATTTTTATGAGAATGACCTATTTATCCTAATTTCTTTGTTGCTAAAGAGTTATTTCAACTTATTTTGTATAGGAGTCTAAGGTGATAGTTGCTTATGATTGGTTATTTTATAACAAGGGAATTAGGCAATTTATAAATGCAAGAAATAGTAATGAACTACCATCATTCTTTTTTCATGTAAGAGTTTCAGATGGTACATCACATGACCCATTGCCAAGCATATCGGAAGCTCACCTCGCAGTATCCCGTCAATGGATTTTTGTATTCCTGTATAGAATATCGCCTATGAGCTACTCTCTGAGTCTGCCAAGGTTTGATTATGAATCTTGGTAGTCTAATAAATACTAGGTACAAGAAATAGCAATGTACTACTTCATTTTTTGTGTATTATAACGTCATACTTTCATTTATTTGTATTACAACATTGTGCTTTCACTATGTCTCTTATCAAGACATTGTACTTTTAAAAAAAAATCCACAATTGCATCATTGTAGTTTCAAAAAATATATATATTATGACGTTATACTTTATAAATTTATCTGAAAATTGTTTTGTATTTGGATCATATTGCTACAGAAATTAGAAGCACATGAACATACACACAAAAACACATTCCACCCCACGCAACACACAGGAAACCTTTTATTTTTCTTAAAGACGTGAAATTAGAAGAAAAATGTTTTTTGAAGACAAATTGTTGTGTATTGGATCGTATGCCTTCTCGTGTTTAACAATCTGCACAAAAATATTTTATAGGTTAAATATTTCTTATATATTTTCGATCAAGAAATTACTTTTCTCATTGCAAGGTTTGAACAATACCAATAATGTGATAATATAATAATATGTATGGTTTCTTGTTTGATTCTAACAAATTACATTCATTAGCTCTTATCAGCTTAAAGTTTTGTTGTAATGTCTAACTTCACTTAAGAAAGATGAAAATTAGATATAGATCGAAACGAATAGTATGTGGAGTTAAAATTACTCTCATAACTCTTGTCTAGGGAAAAGTTCACAACTATTGATATTCAAAAAAATTTAAAACATGTTGATTTTTTTCCTAATACATCTATAACATATAAAATTTGTTCCATCATATTACTATTTTTAGAAAGAAGTTTTTCCAAATTGCATTTATTGAAGTACTACTTACAATCTACAATAACACAAAAACGACTTAATGAATTGACGTTGATGACTATTAAAATGAACATTTTGGATAAAACTCCTTCTGAAAACGAAATTAAAAAGTTTGTCTCAACCGAATATTTGAAGAAGGGTCATTTTTAAGTAGAAGCAAGTTTATTTTTGGTTTTGTATTTTGAATGAAAGTTTGTCTTTAACTTAAGTTATAAGTATATTACAAGATAAAATGAAAATATAGATTATACTTTTTGTATATAATTTACAAATTTTTGGCTTAAATTTAATAAAGTGCATATCTCCTCCAAAATGTTGTGGTGGGCCGTGTTCCCGTGTATATATATCACCAATGATGTGGGATTAAAATGATGACGTGATAATGTCTCTTAGTTGTTAGATTAAGCTAAAATTTAATTTGTACTCTTTAAATGCGTATTTGATTTAGATTAAAACACGCTCGCGTGCATTTTAGAATCTGCTATGAAAATATTTCCATATTCTATTTTTATAAAATTACAAAATTTCAAATTCTGGAAGAAACTGGTAGCAGGTGTACGTATCTGGCAAATTTTGAAATCTGAATGGATAGTTGTTTTTTATCTATTATTTAATTAAATTAATTGTAGAGTTTGAATAAAACTGGTAAGGTGAATCTTTAAATTGTTAAAAAAAAACTATGGGACATAAAAACTTTTAGGTTGTACCAGTTTTTGGTACATCAAAATTAGAACTTTACAATCTCCTCTCATAGGTTTCTAGGTTACTATGAAATAAAATTTGCAAGAAAAACTCTTAATTTTATAAATCTTTTACGTTTTTACTCTAAATATATATATATATATATATATATATATATATATATATATATATATATATATATATATTTCATATTATAAGTATTCATACAAAAAAACGTATTTATACATGAAAATGTTTAATTAAACATTATTAGTTATACTTATTCATACAAAATATGTTTTTTATATCTATTGTACTTATTCGTTTAGAAAAAATATATTTATATGTATTCATATTATATCCTAAATATATTAAATTCAATAAAATTTACTAAAACGCATAAAATGGTATGAAATTATTGTGCGTAGATAAAGAACGTGTTTGGCAAAAATAGCTGGTAGCGGATAGCTTGTAGCGGGAAACGGGTAGTTTCTAGCTGATAGCGTTTTGTTAAACGCTACGTGAAATAACATTTGGATTTGGAGTGTTTTGTTTAAACTAAAAACTTTCAAAGAAAAGGAGATCATCTGTAGTTGATAAAAGCAAACTAAACCGATTTATAACATTAATTTTAAAAATTAATCTGTTGTTGATTTATTTCAGTTTTTTTTTTTTTTTTTTTTTTTTTGAAATCTTGCAACCAGGTTCGTTAGATTCTATTGGGCTTTGAAGCCTATGTTGTCGTTCATTGCCTGAATTAAGTTAAGCGTATTATTATCTTTGATGGAAGAAAATTAGGATTTATTTGATAAATGTATATGATTTATTAGTGTGGTATACTTGTAATAATAGGAGACTTATAAGATTTAGAAGCTTTGTTCAAACTTAGTTTTGAATCAAAACATTGTTTATAAATGCTTCGACGGGACAATTCCAATTATAGAAAATCGTATATTTAAAACTTTCCGTATAATTTAATGTTGAATAAAATATAGCATATTGATATGGATTGTGACTTGATAAAAAAATTACAATAAATATACAAACGTTAAAGGGAAAACAAAATAAACTAAATTACAATATATTGGCACAAATTTTCGATAATGGCATTTATCTTAATGATATGGCAATATTGTTGAGAGAAAATATGAAAATGTCCCAATTTCGTAATCATTTTACAAAGAAAATAGGCAAAAGTATCAACTTCGAAAACGGTCATGCATTTCGTAGGACACCTTGCGATTGCAAAATGGGCCTCTAAACTGCAAATTGTCATAATGGGCCGGATGCGGTCCATATATTTAAGCCCAAAAAAAATGATTCACCTTTATTTGAGATAGTAGAAACGCTCTCAACTTGTGATGACCGAAGAGTACAATAGTCTTATTCTAGTAAGCTTTTTATGTTAGGGAAAAGGACGCAATTTTGACTTTATCATTTCAATCCCTTAAGTTATTTTCAACTGTTTTGAGGGAACAAGGTTGGTTTTCTCTGTTTATTAACTTTATTTAGTTCCTTTTACCTATTATTGTCAGTTTCTTGTACATATTGCTCTTAATTAAAATAAATAAATTAAAGAAACCTCGTCTCTTCACTTTTTTTCCACGTATCCCCTAAATAAATTAAAGAAACCTCGTCTCTTCACTTTTTTTCCACGTATCCCTCCGCACCTCTCTCTCTCTCTCATACACATACACACCCACTCAATGGTCAAATCCCCCTCTCCCGTCGGACACCTCAACTGGCCATATAATCGTCGAAGTTCGAACTCTACTCCCAAAACCCAAATGTCTTCTTCACCTCAATAGTCAAAAACTGAGTCCTTTCTACAATTCCACCTCATCGATTTACAGTTAACTTCTTTCATTTTCACTAATCAAATAAACCAAAATTTTGAAATTTACTTGTAGGTATGGTTCAATCTTTAAAACCCACATATTAGGATGTCGTTGCGTCATGATTTCAAGCAATGTGGCTGCTAAACTCGTGCTTGTAACCAATTCTCATCTCTGTAAGCCCACATTCCCGACGAGTAAAGAAAGAATGATCGGAAAACAAGCGATTTTCTTCCATCGCGGTGATTATCATTCAAGTTAAGACGTCTTGTTCTTAGAGCATTCATGTCGGAATCAATCAAACACATGGTTTCCGATATTGAATCCATCACCATTGATGCCCTCCAATCATGGAAAAACAGATTAATCAACACTTTTCAAGAAATGAAAACAGTAAGTAAAATATTCTCAAAACAGGGGATTGATAAATGACAATTTGACATCAACCAACACTCAGTTTTCTAATTGAAATTTTCTTTTCATCTCCGGTTTACATTCAATGTTGCATTGCTTTCAATGTTGGGAAACCATGAAGTGCTCAACATGGATGATCTCAAAAGATGCTATTCATACTCGAAAAAGGATATTTTTCAATGTCGATTAATCTTCCCCGAATACTGTTTCAAAAATCAGTGAAAGCTAGAAAGGAACTCGTGAAGATCATAGCCAAAATTATATCGTGTTGAAGGGAAACGAAGGAACAAGATAACGACTTGTTGGGTTCTTTCATGGAAAACAAAGAACTCATCGAAGACCATATCATCGATAATATCATCGAGGTTAAACGAACCAACGGGGAGTTATATGTGATTGGGATGAGTTTAACTATTCAGGACATACGGTGGCGGAGCGGTGGAAAACAAGGTACAACGGCGGTGGTGAATGCAGTGTGTAATAAGTGGGGTCCATGGACCCCCCTTGAAATTGATTTTCACCATATATATACATCTTCATTTTGGTAATTAGATACAAGGTTCTATATTTGGCACCCACTGTCAAGATATGAAATATTAGAAACTTCTTTAATTTTTCTTTCTTTTCTCCCTCTATACTAATTATTCCCTTCTTTTTCCCTCTGGTTGCTAAACTGCCGCCGTCGACGGAGTTAGAACCGACAACCGACACCGCCCCTGTTCATTTTCTAAGTCGCTAATGAGTAAGGTATAAAATGGACCCCGGTTGAGTTTTGTTCTGGCTCCGCCACTGCGAAGGCGATGATCTGAAAAAGAGAATGGAGAGAAAAGAGACGGTGGAGAGGAGAAAGAGGTTACTTGACCTGGCTTGTGTTCTCCAAGGTTGATGATTTGGGAGATTACGAATACACTGATGTCTATATCTTCTTCAACCACATGTATAACATTCAAAGCTTTGGATACACATATAAGTTTATCCAGTTGCATGTTTTGGTTATTGTAATCAATATTGATCTTGCATTTCATTTACCAATTATGTTTGGACTGAAATGTGGTTGAAGATAATTGTTGAAGATGGGAAGGAAGGGAGACGTTGACAAAAGGTAAAGATGTGAGATGGATTTAATTTATTTATTTTAATTAAGTAAAAGCCATATGGACATGAAACTGGCAATAATAGGTGAGAGAGACTAAATAAGCATGTGAAAACCAACATTGTTCCCTCAAAACGCTCGAAAATAACTTAAAGGACTGAAAGGGTAAAAATCAAAATACATAATAGGGTCGTTGCATCATTTTCCCTTTATATTAATAGTTCAAATTTGCATATATTGTTGGGAGAATTCCGTATATTGTGTTTTAACGATTATAAACAATTGTTGGTGTTTGAACATTTCATAGGGTGCCATGAGAAATGTTTTTGGCCCCGTGTGCCTTTTTGTAAAATTTTAATTTTTTTTTTGCTTGAATGTTCTTCTACTTACACTAACATAGGATATGGTATTTAGGCCTACATAATTTTTTTTTGTTAGGGTTTAGGGCATTCGTGGGCTATCTCAAGGTAATTCACAGGGTCCCCAATGAAATGTTCTTGGTCCTGTGAAATGCGTTTTTGGCAAATTTTAGGTTACGTTTAGTTGCGGAAAAATGGACTGTTTTCCGAAAAAAAATTCCAAGAAAAATGAGAATTTTGAAACGCGTTTAGTTCGTCTATTTTTCTAAATTTTTCACGGAAAATGAAAATTTTCCGTTTTCTAAAATTACAAAGAAGTTGTAAATTTTTGGAAAACTGATAATCATTGTTTTCCACATTTTTCTAATTTCAAAAATTTTTTTAAATATAAACACAGGCACTCCCACCCCATCCACCTCTACCTACCCCCCACCTTAACACCCCCAACCCACCACACCCCTACCTACCTACACCCACACCCACCCACTCACAAACTCACCCCCACAAACACACACACACACACACACATACCCACCCACACCCAGCCCCCCCCCCCCACACACACATACCATCCCCACCCCACCCCTACAAACACATACACACACACAAACCCACACCTACCCCCAGAAACAAACATGCACACATAAAAACCCACACACACGAACCCACACCCCCACAAACACACATACACATAAACCCACACCTACCCCCACCCCCACAAACATACACACATACACACAAACCTACACCTACCCCCCCCCCCACACACACACAAACTCACACCCACCCACCCACCCAACACCACTACCACTTACCATCATCATCATCATCACCACCACTACCCCATCACCAGCACCACCACCATTGTCGCCGCCATCACCACCACTGCCACAATTATCGCCGCCACCACCACCGCCTATCATCACCACCACCGTTGTCGACCCGCTACTGATGCCACCCCTACCCCCAACCTACCACCGCTACCGATTTCTAAAAATGAAAACTAATAGAAAAATGCACATCTAAACACGTTTTCTAATTTTCTAAAACTGAGAATGAAAATTGAATAAGTTTTAACTAAACGCGTTTTCTAAATTTTTCAATGAAAAATGAAAACTGAAAAGGGAAAACGAAAAACGAAAAATGAAAAACAGTTTTCTTGTAACTAAACGCAACCTTAGATCTTTTATTTGCTTGAAAACTCTTCTACATGTACAATGACATAAGATATTGTATTATGTTGTATACACTACGAAATATAGTTTTTGCTACTATTGAAGACATTGCACAAGGTACCCTTTGAAATGGCATTTTAGCCATTTTTAGTTTTTTATTGAATACTTGTGTGTTATTTTGCATGCATTTCACAGGGTGCCTACATAAAGTTCTTGGTACCTTGTGAAATGGCTATTTTTAATTGTTCTTTCATTTGGTCCTCTTAGTGTTTTTAAATTTTCTTATTTTTCTATTGCAGATGGTTTCAAATGACAATTGAATGTGAAAGGAGTAAAGGATGTCCTTGTTGTTCTATGATTCTATACCATCAATTAAACTGTGTCGTATGGTCTAGGGATGAGCATATGGACTGGGGAACCGGCCGAAACCGGTCCCAGAACCGGAACCCGATGGAACCGGTCGGGCCGGGACCGATACTATAATTTCTTCAATTTTTGGAACCGGGACCTGGTAAGAACTGGTCGTTGGAACCGACCCAAAACCTGGAACCGGACCGGATAACTCACTCAAATTTTGAAAGTTGCATAACTCACTCAATTTAACTTTTTTTAACCTGAATCTTTTTCGTACATGTAGATTATGATTTGTAGTTAAGTTTAGACTATAGAAACGCTTGATTGGTTTAAAAATTGAATGAGTTACAAGTCCCGCAAGGAAGGGTGTCAAATCAGAATTTTTTTTATGTTTAAGCAATTAAATGTAATCTGACTTTGTTGTTCAAATGTTCCTAACTCACTTAATTTAACTTGTTTTGACATGAATCTTTTTCCTACATGTAGAATATGATTTTTAGTTAATTTTAGACTATAAAAACGTTTGATTTGGTTAAAAATTGAATGAGTTACAAGCCCCGCAAGGAAGGGTGTCAAATCAGAATTTTTTTATGTTACAATAGTTAAACGTAATCTGACTTTGTTGTTCAAATGTGCATAAATCACTCAATTTAAGTTTTTTTTACCTGAATCTTTTTCCTACACGTAGTTTAGGTTTTGTAGTTAAGTTTAGACTATAAAAACGCTTGATTTGGTTAAAAATTGAATGAGTTACAAGTCCCGCAAGGAAGGATGTCAAATCAGAATTTTTTTATGTTATAACAATTAAACGTAATCTGATTTTGTTGTTCAAATGTGCATAACTCACTCAATTTAAGTTTTTTTACCTAAATCTTTTTCCTACACGTAGTTTAGGTTTTGTAGTTAAGTTTAGACTATAAAAATGTTTGATTTGGTTAAAAATTGAATAAGTTACAAGCCCCGCAAGGAAGGGTGTCAAATCAGAATTTTTTTATGTTACAGCAATTAAACGTAATCTGATTTTGTTGTTCAAATGTGCATAACTCACTCAATTTAAGTTTTTTCGACCTGAATCTTTTTCCTACACATAGTTTAGGTTTTGTAGTTAAGTTTAGACTATAAAAACGCTTGATTGGGTTAAAATTTGAATGAGTTACAAGCCCCGCAAAGAAAACTTGTCAAATCAGACCGGTTCCAAAATCAAAAACCCGGCAAAAACCGGAACCGGTAGAACCGTCGGGCCGGTTCGGTTCTTGATTTTGGCCGAAGCCGGTTCCCGGGTCGGGCCAGTTCCGACCGATTCAGTCCGTTTGCTCATGCCTAGTATGGTCAAAAATTGTTGTGTACGGATCACTATCCTTATCAATTACCTTAGTGGCATCATAAATCCATTTTTTGCAAAAAAATACATTGCCCCTTCCTTATTTGGATATGTACTAATAGATTCTCTTTACATGCACCAAGTGTCCAATACATTTCTATGTCCATTCTTGGATTTCTTAAGTGTCCTTCATATCTTCGAAAATATATTTGCATCTTACATGGATATGGTACACCAAAATAGAATTGCGGATGATCTAAACCAACATTAGGAAATGAGGTTGCCACCGAGCCCAATGAAAATGGTCTAATAGACAACTTCATAATAACAAAGAGATATTAAAGAGATCAACTTGGTGTAAGATTATTTTATGGTTTAAGCATATTTATACAGGTGGAACATATAATATGAGTGTTAGGCCGGGGAGTAACAACAATGTTATGTGAGAATTTATTATAATGTGAATTACGTGGGAAAAATTATAAATTTTGTTTGGTTCAGAGCTTTATATGAATACTAGACGAATTCTCGCGCGTTGCGCAGCGAAGATTAAAAATATATTGTTAAATTATTTATAAATATATGTTTAAAATGGTTATTTTATTGACATTAACTTTGAGATAATATATATATATATATATATATATATATATATATATATATATATATATATAATCTCATTTATTTTGAACATTAATATTCATTGACATCAACCCACATTCCTCATTAATAGAATCAAATATAATTATCTATTTAGTATTATTTTTAACAATTATTATTATTGATTAATTATATGTTTACTTATGCGATCATTTTCTAATTTCAATAATGATGTTCATTTAAAATACAATTTATTTATAGCTAAATGTAATTTATAATTTGATGTTATTATCATTTAAAATTGTTATTCATTAATTTTAAACCACTTATTAATAATAATAAGTTAAAGAAGACTTTTAAGAAACACTTAATATTATTATTAAAATGTGAAACATATACTAAATAATAAAGCGATAAGATAGACAATTTGCATTTCAAAAGAGATTTGCATGGATAATATGACATATCCATGTAATTTGATTTTATTATTTATAATTATTGCTTATTAATTTTAAAACCACTTATTATTATTAATAAGTGAAAGAAAATTTTAAAAAGCACTTATTATTATAATTAAAATGTTAAACATATACTAAAATATAAAGTGATAAGATAGACAATTTGCATTTTAAAAAATGTTTACATGGATAATATGGATAATATGACATATCCATGATTTTTAATTAATTATTGTTTTGAAGCAACATGAACTTACAAACATGTATACAATAGTTAATTAAATATTATATATGTCACCTTCCATAACATATCATCGATAACATGAATCTAATCTAATTTACATTAAAATTTCAACCACAACATACTATGATATTCTTAAAAGAATACTTAAATCAAGAAAATACAAAAAAGAATTAGTATATAACAGACTTACAAATTAAAAACTTCAACATAATAACATGACTCGAAAAATTGTTCAGAGCCCTCAAACCAACACAAAAAACATTAAACTTGTTTTCTTTGTGAATTTTGTATGTGGTTTATATTTGTGTGTCTACTCAAAAAGATTGACCTTTTTATAGTAGAGTATCCGTTAATTGTTTATTAAATATATTATATAAGTTATAAAACCTTTGAATTGTTAATCATTATTAAGAGATTTTTGAGTGGTATTCATTAAAATAGGAGGTTTCAAATGCATGAGGTGTTTGTAAATTTTTATGGGGGTTTCAAATGCATGAGATTCAAGGAAAAATGCAGCTTTATAAGTATGTATGATTGGTGTAATAACCAATTTGACTCTAGTTGACTTTTATTACCGTTAGATATGTAACTATAGTTAGTTGGTGTAGTTAGTGATTAGTTAGAAAGTGGTTAGCTGGTACTCTCTCTTGTATATATTTGTACAGTTAGCCTTTTCCAAGTAATGAGAAATGATTCCAATTTTCATTTTCAAAGAAAAACAACATGGTATCAGAGCATGAATACGATTCAATCAGTTCTTCGTTCTTTAATCTTTGATTTCATTTTTTTTCTGTTGATTGATTTTTTTTATCAATCACAGATTCCTTCGATTCTATTGATTTCTTTTCAATTCTTCTTTGATTTTGTTTTTTCGTAATCATGTCTTCGAATGCGTCATCTTCAAGCAATTCATCTGGATCTATTGAAATTTCAAATCCATTCTTTCTCAATTCTTCAGACAATCCGAGTACAGTTCTTGTTTTAAAGGTCTTTGATGGAACTGGATTCTCGATGTGGAAAAGATCGATGATTCTTGCTCTTTCAGCAAAGAATAAAATAGGTTTTATTGATGGAACGGTAAGGAAGCCAAACATAAATTCTGAAGATTATCATAATTGGAACAGAGTCAATTCAATGGTGATTAGCTGGCTATTGAATTAGTTGTCTAAAGACATTGCTGAAAGTGTTCTATTCATGCAAACTGCGAAGGAGATTTGGGATGAGATTAAGCAAAGGTATGAACAATCAAATGGCGCCTTGATTTTTCAAATTCAGAAGCAATTATTCTCTATTAGTCAAGGATGTGATGATTTTTCTACATACTTCACTAAAATCAAACGTATATGGGATGAATTAAAAGTCATACATGAAATTCCAAATTGTACATGTGGATCTTCTAATGCAATCAACAAATTTCTGGAAGAACAAAGGCTTGTTCAATTGCTTATGGGACTCAATGATTCATACAGAGCAATTAGGGGGCAAATCTTAATGATGACTCCACCTCCAAGTATTTCTACTGTTCATTCCTTGTTGATTCATGAAGAAAGGGAAAGAGAAATTTCCGCTAATCCTAATCTTGTTGTCGATTCTATGGTTATGAATGTTAATGTTCAGAATTCCACTTATCAATCATCCAAGAAATATTGTTCTCACTGTAAGAAGGCACGACATATCAAATCTCAATGTTAGAGGTTAATTGGTTTTCCCACTGATTTCAAATTCACAAAATCAAAGAAGGTTGACTCTATAGCTCATAATGTCATTGACAATACTCAAGTCATCACTTCAGATCAATACAAACATCTTTTAGAATTGCTATCCAAGACCAACTGCAATGATTCTACTCGAGTCAATTATGTTCTTAATGATGGTGCTATGGATACATCAGGTAATTTCATTGATTCCAATGGTGAACACGTTACATATGCTTTCAATGTGGTTCTTGGTTCAAATAAAGCACATTCAACATGGATCATTGATTCAGGAGCATCTGATCATATTTGTTGTGATAAAACTTTGTTTTCATCTTTAAACAAATTTTCAAGATCTCATCTAATTGGTTTGCCTAATGATCAGTCTATTCGAGTTTCTCAATATGGCAATGTTCCTATACATGATAAAATAATGCTTTCACAAGTGTTATATGTTCCTGAGTTCAAACACAATCTCATATCAGTTTCAAAGGTCACTACATAACTTAAAGTTTGGGTGATTTTTACTGATGAGTTTTGTGTTATGCAGGCCCCTTTATCCAAGAATAAGTTCATCATTGGCAAAAGGATAAATAATCTTTACATAAGGAATTACAAGATCTTGAAGAATCCTGCTTCTATAGATGATTCTATCAAAGGTTGTATGGCTTGTAATAAGATTGATAATAATAGTCTTTGGCATTATAGATTAGGTCATCTACCAATCTATAAGATGAAAACCTTGTCTTTAGTTTCTAAATATTGTAATGATTTGTCTTTTGAAACTTGTACAATCTGTCATCAAGCAAGACAACACAAACTGTCTTTTACTAATAGTGATTCACATTCTCAAGAACCTTTTGATCTGTTGCATGTTGATGTTTGGGGCCCATACAAGGTTGATACTTACAATGGTTTTAAGTACTTCTTAACTCTAGTTGATGATTATTCAAGATGCACGTGGGTTCATTTGTTAAAGCATAAAGGATCTGCTTTTACTATCATTCAAGCATTTATCAAATATGTTCATAACCATTTTAACACTACTGTTAAAGTCATAAGAACAGATAATGCTTTTGAAATGGGGTCAAGCAATGAAGGTGTCCAATTTTTTCAAGAACATGGCATTTTTCATCAGAAATCGTGTGCTCATACACCTCAACAAAATGGAATTGTTGAGAGAAAACATAAACATCTTTTAGAAGTGTCAAGGGCATTATTTTTTCAATCTGGTCTTGGTAAAGCATATTGGGGAGAATGTGTTCTTACTGCAGCTTATATCATTAACCGAATTCCTTCAAAGGTTATTGATAATTTCTTTCCCTATGAAAAACTTTTCAAAAGGAAACCAGATCTTTCAAATCTAAGATCATTTGGATGTCTCTGTTATGTCTCTACTAATTCTCACCAACGAGACAAGTTTATGCCTAGAGTTGATGCATGTATATTTGTTGGATATCCTTTTGGACAAAAAGGGTATAAAGTTCTTAACTTGGATACCAGGGGTAATTCTGTCTCTAGAAATGTTATCTTTATTGAAGATAAATTTCCTTTACACACAATTGATGATTTCAACATCCATGTTTCATATTTTCCTGTTGCATTTGATGACCAAAATTATTCTCATAATGATCATTTTTCTTCTTCCTCAAATGATCTGATGCCAATGCCATCTGTTTCACCTGATCATGTTCCACAACAACACAATGATCAAGGTCAATTAAGAAGGACATCCAGAGTATCTATCAGGCCTTCCCATCTTAATGATTACATTTGCAATAATGTTCATTCACATAGTGATTCTTTTGATGATTGTAGTCATACTATTACAAATTATTTCATTCCTGATGAAGTTTCATGTGATCATTTCATCAATCAAGTTGATTTTTTGGCTTTCAATGTTCAATCTAAAGTCGTTGAACCTCAATTTTATCATCAAGCTAAAGGGAATGAGCTATGGGAAGAAGCAATGAAAAAGGAATTTGAAGCTTTACATGCAAATCATACTTGGGATATTGTTCCACTCCCAAAAGGCAAAAGACCCATTTCATGTAAGTGGGTATATAAAGTAAAATACAGAGCAAATGGATCAGTTGAGCGATATAAAGCTCGTCTTGTGGCAAAGGGTTTTACACAGAAGGAGGGTATTGATTTCCATGAAACATTTTCTCCTGTTATCAAGTTTAATACTGTCAGATGTTTGATCAATCTTGCAGTGAAGAAAGAGTGGAAAATTCATCAATTTGACGTGAATAATGCTTTTCTTCACGGAGATTTACATGAGGATGTTTATATGAAGTTAAACCTGGCATGGATACATCTTCTTCTTCAATGGTTTGTAAGTTGAAAAAGTCATTGTATGGACTAAAGCAAGCTTCACGTCAATAGTATGACAAATTGTCATCGACTTTACATGACAAAGGCTTCATTCGATCTAAAAATGATCATTCTTTGTTCACAAAGAAAAATGGTGCATCCATTGTTATTGTTGCTGTATACGTTCATGATGTTTTGGTTACCGGTAACAATGAAAAGGAAATTCTTGATTTACAAAGACTTCTTCATCACCGTTTTCAAATCAAGGATTTGGGAATTATAAACTTCTTTTTGGGATTGGAATTTATTCATACCAATGATGGTATCATAATGCATCAACATAAATACATCAAGGAATTATTGGATAATTACTCTATTCATTCTTCCAATCATATTACATCTCCACTTCCTAGCAAACTTAAACCACTTTACAACAAAGAAAATCCTCTTCTTGATCCTACTAAATATCGACAATTAACAGGAAAGCTTAATTTCTTGTTACACACTAGACCTGACATTGCTTTCATAGTTCAATTTCTTAGTCAATTCAACAGTTCACCATGTCAGAGTCATATGGATGCAGCTATTCATGTTTTGCATTATTTGCAAAATACAATTCATAAAGGTCTTCTTTTAAACAACAAGCCAGATTTCAAGCTTGAGGCTTTTTGCGATTCAGATTGGGCAGCATGCCCAACCACTCGTCGATCTGTAAGTGGATATTTCATCACTATGGGGGAAGTCCTATTTCTTGGAAGTCAAAGAAGCAAGCCACTGTTTCTCTTTCATCTGCTGAAGCAGAATATCGATCCATGCGTCGTGTATGTTCTGAGTTAGCTTGGCTGAGTCGATTACTTGCAGAATTTGATATTTCCGAAATTACCCCTATTCCTCTTCGTTGTGATAATATGGCTGCAATCTACATCGCCAAGAACCCAGTATTTCATGAACGCACCAAACATATCGAGCTTGATTGCCATTTCGTTCGTGAGAAATTACAAGGTGGATTGATTTCCTTGAGTCACATTTCTACCAAGCAACAACCAGCTGATATTCTAACCAAAGTATTATCTGGTTCTGATCATGGTGAAGCAGTTTTCATGGTGAAGCAGTTTTCAAGTTGGGTATGATTGATCATCCTCCTCCAACTTGAGGGGGGGTATTGGTGTAATAACCAGTTTGACTCTAGTTGACTTTTATTACCGTTAGATATGTAACTATAGTTAGTGATTAGTTAGAGAGTGGTTATCTGGTACTCTCTCTTGTATATATTTGTACGGTCAGCCTTTTTCAAGTAATGAGAAATGATTCCAATTTTCATTTTCAAAGAAAAACAACAATGAAAGCATACATGAAACATTTCAAATGCAAAAGGCAGCAAATACAACGTGTAAAAAGGCTTCCAATTACGAAATATTATTAACATAAAAGAACACATGGTGTAAAACTCCATAACAACTAAAACATGAGGATCCTCAAAACTGAAATAAAGAGTAGTAGTAGTAGTAGTAGTAAGTAAGCACATGAATCTACACACACCTACAGTTCGCTATAATTGCGCCAAACTGCACGGAATTCCTCACGGAATGTATTCAGACGAGCTTTCAAATTGGGTGTCCGAAAGCTTGCATGCAACACCGTTGCTGACAATAAAATTTCACATGGAATTGTTAGCAATTAGAAAACCGGACCTCGTTTGTTACACAGTACATGTCAAACACAGTATTAACAAATAAATAACAAGAACAAAGAGTATGGAAATTACCAAGAAGGCCGATGGCGCATGCCCATAGCAAAGTCAAGAGCCCACAAGAAATAAACCAAACAAAGAAACTCGCTGCATTGAATAAAAACAAACAAGTACTAGGTTAGGTACCATTTGGGGATAAAATTCAATCCTTTTTTTGTTTAATCTTTTTTGGTTAAAAAGAAAGAATTAAAAGTGTTTGACATACCAGCAGAGAATAATGAAACACACACCCAACGAGGTTTTCCACATATATAAATTGTTCTCTTAGAAGAAGGGCGCCCACGAATAACAGGTCTGTAGATGTAAAGACACAAATGTAAGAAGTGTTATTTAAATTATATTAAAAAAGAAAAACTGAGGCAAATAAGGAAAAAGCTCACGTTAGTGGAGGTCTCATTTTTGCTGCCATGTGTGGAGAAAACCGCCTCACAGTTCTAGTCACCTTTTCACTAAATGTCCCTGCAAAGCTGTAAACCAGTGCTCAGAAAACTTGAATAACATTTTACAATAAAGAGAAAAAGGTTCTTTTTTGGATAGAAAGTGGTATACCAACAATAAAATTACTAATAATCCTAAAGATGATAAAGATCAACACTAATAGATATCTTATATACAATTTCTTATTACTCTAATGTTACAAACTTACACTCTTAATCACTAAGGCTTAAGGCATAGAAACAATTACTCAGAAAATTTATAAAGCAACAATCCCTACCCCTTCCCAACAACAAGTTTTGTAGCAGCATGGGTATTAATGGAAGCTGTTATTAAATACATATATTTTATTGACAAAATATTTGCAGACCATAGATAAAAGTGAAGCCAAAAGTTTGTGCAATTCTCTTAAAGAATCCCAGTGGCAATAGTCGCATAAAGTATACAGCAGTCAAATATATCTAGCTATCACCAAAGATATTAGCAATTCAACATGCATAATAGTATAGGTACATAGCAGCGTACCTGTCATTTAAGAAAGCTATAGTAAGAGCAGTCAACATGGCAGCAACTATAGCAAATGGCCTCCTGATAAATCCTAATCCTGCAGTTAACAAAATTCAAGATTGTCATCTATATATATATGGAGAATTATCAAAAACTTCACAGGAAATGAACCTTCAATAAATTTCAATTAGCTTACCAAGAATGAAAACAATCATGATGAAGTAATTTGTCCGGTAGCTGCAAAAAGCATAAAAATGTTAAACCTGCTTATAACCAAGGGAAAACACATTTTCAAAGAAAGAGCATACACATAAGCCACAAAACTAATAAGACATGTCAGAACTTGCAAATCTAGGTTTATTTGGTTTTTTCAATCCCCAAATTTCAGATGCATCTAGACTTAAAAGCAACAAATGCTTAGGCACCAGATAATTTCAGCAAAGTTAACAGAGCATCTCAATTCAGGAAAAATCATCATACGTAAGCTGCAAAACTAACAAGAACCTAACTTGAATTAGTTTAGTAAGTCACAACAGATGTTATAAAACCAAAGTTAGGGCTGACAGATGATATATTCATACAACAATCGGCGATTGCCAAAGTAACATATACGAAGTAAACCAAAGTTTCAAACGAAACGTATTAGAATTTAGGGTTTAATTATACTAATCCATGAATTCTAATTTTAATCTTGATTGTCCGCAAAATCAAATCAACAACTCAACAATCAGTGAATAGAACATATAATTCAGATACGATTGAACAGAACGGAAGGAACTAGAGGAAGATAAGAACGTACTAGTAGAGATTACACTTGAGGCGACTGTTCCATTTGCTAGAGGAACGAGGGACGGTGAATCTGGAAAAAAATTCGTTGAGAGGACGAGGAGGTGATGACCAATCGACTTCCCTAAGCGCTTCGATCAGATCTTCTGTTGTTACAGTTCCCCAATCCATTTCGTTGGCTCGTGTTCGTGTTGGTCGATCGAGCGAATGAATGAATCTCAAAATATCTGATTACGAATCCGCAGACAAAAAGCGAGGAAAACAATCAAACGAAGGAAGGAAGAATACCCAATTACTTCAAGTACAGGTTTGATTTGTCATTTGAGCAAGCAAGAGTAAATAAATAATCAAAAAAATACGTTAAAAATAACAATATGTCTGAGCCCGGGTTCGAACCGGGGACCTCTAGTGTGTGAGACTAGCGTGATAACCGACTACACCACCCAGACCTTGATGTACAATGAGCTACAAATATGTCTTTAAACATCAAAACAATCATGTAATATGAGTTGTGTCCTATGTGAATTTGTAACTAGAGCATTTTTAATTATGCTATTTTAGGATTTTGTAATTGTTATATGTGGATGTTTCATGTTTGGGTATCCGCGTACATAATTTCTGTTAGAAATTCCGAATTTATAAAATGGATTTTTAGTTGTGTTCGCTTTATATAGTTATTTATGGGCAAGTAAGTAAGGGTTATATTCTTATATTAAATTTTTAATGAGGTAACTGATTTATTAGGTTATATAAATATAAATTTATAAATGGATCTCTTAAAAAACTAATTAATATTTATAAAAAATACATAAATCATATAAAATCATAAAAATGTTCTTAAATACACAAAGAAACGGGAGCATGTAACATTAATGACAAAAATAGACTCCTAACATCAATAATAAGATATTGAAAATATATCTTACTAGTGTGAGACTCGTGTATTACACGGGTTGATTTAAAAAAAGATTAAACATTAAAGTGTAAATAGAAAATATTTTTTAATATAGAACTTTAAAATAAGAAAATAATAAAGATATTTATTGCAATTTAATATTTAATACTTTACATATATAAATATATGACTTTAATTTTAAAAATTGAAACAAACCAAAAATTGACAAGTGGATAATATTTATTTCAAAAATACCACAAAATTACAAGTGTCAAAACTCAAAAAAAACCTTCGTTTATTAAGGAGGATTACTTTTTGCAATTTGTACTAATAAAATAATTAAAACCAAATCAAAATACTAAACAACAATGAACAACTTATATAATTTACTGTTATATAATTTACTGTTATACTTTACAAATTAAGAAACACAACACGGATGTGAAAGGAGCCGTGTTTGACTTGGTCAGGTCACCATGCCGCCTCTCTCTCCTTCTCAAAAGACCGGTGAGTCGGTGACTATGATTTTCAAATCACAGTCAACTAAGTGTTCTTCCTCCCACTTTCCTCCCGACATCCCCACTTCTACTTCTTACCCAAACATTCCAAACAATAAATTACGATCTCGATCGATTCAGTGTACACAAACACAATACACTACCACTGCATACTCCACCCTACGTATTCACGATCCAGTTTTGTTGATTTTTCGCAATTATATGGAAGAAGAATGCACGACGCCGAAGCAGCAGGAAAGTCGAATTCCGGTTGCAACAGAGTGCCCACCTCCACCCAGAAAGAAGGCGGCAGTCCGCCGGAAGAAGCGGGAGCAGTCGAAGGTCGGGTATTTCCATCCACCGGAACTTGATACATTCTTCGCCGGTGAAGCAACAAGGAGAATTTGGGTTTAAGCTCTCCTTATGATTTTAGGAATTTATAATTTTTCTACGTACGTTACGTCTATATATATTTTTAGGATTAATTGACTGACATATTAATATTTGGTTTTTTTGTTAATTTAGATAAACAGTTTTCTTTTAATAACAGACCTATCTTATCTATCTTCAAGTTTTCTTGTCAATGAGAAATTTTATTATTGGTTCTCATGAAAATGAGAGATGGGAACAATTGCCTATACATTAATACATACGAAAATACACAAAGATGTATAACTATATGAAATTTTTACCTTTTTCTACATACACGGTGACCCATTTCACCCAAACATACACATTGAATTTGAGCCACAGTTTCTATCTAACTTATGAGTAAAACAACATTATACAAATAACCAGTAAACCATAATCCAATAAACAAGATAATATGCTTATGAACCATTTTCAACCTCAGAAACATTCAGAAACATTCTACAATAATAGTAAGAAAACCATAATCCAACATGTTATCAAAGCATTTTTTTTTTTCTAAACCCTAATTCTCTCTCACCTCCTCTAGAAACATGCATTGCGTTGTCGACTTTTTTATGGCTACACTTCTTCCTCGTCCCCTTCTTCTCCTCTTTCAATCGACAGACCCTTTAAAATCGCCTATATCAATGCATTCATTTCATTGGCTCTTAATCTCGAGCGACTTAATTATTATGTTTAGAGAGAACTTTTTGAAACCCATTGGAGAGGTTTGGATGTTCTTGATCACATTGATGGTCCCACAACGATCAAACAACCAAAACTAACGAATTGAATTGGCTTAATATTGACATTATAGTAAACTTATGAATTTATGTCGAAATATCGCAGACTATCCTCCAAATGATTATGAAAAGAAACTGCATAAGTCAAGGAGACTATGTTTTGTGACAACACTGACGTAAAATCCACTCAACTTGACAACGAACTCAGATCATGATTTGATATTCTTCGGTGAAGTTTTATTTTACCTGTATAAAAACTATTACATACTTTTTTGATAATCTCAATTGATACATTCCAGATAGCTATGCTCATCCATCATCTCTTCCTACTTTCTTAGAAGTCTCGAAGAAAGGCCCAGCCCAAGATCAGCTAAAGAATGTCTGGGCTAAGGGAGGTTCGGTCCAAATAGACCCAACTAATTATATAACGATCGTTGAAATTAAGTCGGGTTAAAAAAAACGGTTATGATGAACCGGTTATGTTTGTTCGCCCGGTTTTAAACCCTGATTTAAAATCCGTTTTATAAGATTCCTTTTTTGATTTTATAATTATTGCAAATGCAAATCCGGTTAAAATATACCCGGTTCAAGACCGGTTAACCAAGCCCTGTTTAAGGCCTATTTAGTATTGACACCTATAATATGAGGCTATGACGAATGCCTTTGTTAGTAGTTTATACTATTGAGGCCCGGTTATATAAATCTTTTAAACAGGGGACCAGTTAAACTGTTAAAGGCCCAATTTGGCAACTGCCATTTCCCACATTCTGTTACTAAACCTACAGGCTACAGCCCAGTTTCCGTTTCGTTGCAGTCTTCTTTTTTGCTTTTTAATTAAGATCGTGGAGATTTTAATATTACTATGTGTAAGTTTATGTATTTCAATTTATGTTGATTTTATTATATATTTTTCATCCCAGATTGTATAATTTTATTTGTTTATTTTCCAAAAAAAAAAATTGTATTTGCTATTTTTAGTTTTAAAATAACAAAAGTTTATAACACAATATTACTGTTTTTCATAAGTCAAAAAATTAAAATATATAGTTTAATAATCAAAATATCGTTAAAATCTAATTAATGGATAATTATAATTTTAATATTTAATTTAATCATAGTTAATAACTACATTTTAACATGTGAATAAATTAATTATGTAACAGACTAACATAATAAACAGATATAATAATATATTAATATGGTTTTATTTTGTAATGGTGATTTGCAACATGACTTGCAAATATGTAAAATGTTTAATATTAAAATAATAACATAATTTTATACCACTTCGCAAGGCTTCTACAAACTTGATGGAGATGCTTTTAGTGACAGAAAATTTGCAATAATTATGAGTTTTAAAAAACAAAATCTTTAAATATAAAAAATACAAGTTGATGTGTGATTTGGAGAATAATAAATTAATTGAATTTCTATATGATTATGTGCATAAAAACCGGCATATACCAGATATCGTGGGAAACGCATTTTCCATTTAGTCAACATAGAAAAAAGGTCAAACCATTCCAAGATGTAATTGGAACAATATCAGCCGTCAGATTATGATCACGAAACTACAGCAGTGCAGATACACCCGAACACCGTGTGGGCCTTCACTTTGGATTTGGACGAAGTCGACATCATCTTTCAGTTACATCTCCATATATGATTAGAGCAATTGCAGGACTTACAAGTTACAATCTGCACCCCTGTACTTTTGTTTTTTTGTTAAATCACATCTTCCCCAAAACTTCATTATTTAGAAGTTCACCAACCAATCTACTATTAATAAGACGCATAAATTTTGTTTTATTAAGTATATTTAATTGCCATAGATGTAAACTTTGTTTTATTGAGTGCATTTATTTGCCATGGAGAATATCATGCGGATCGCTAGTTTATATTTGTTATGATAAATAAGTACAAATGACAAATTTCAAGAAACAACAATGTATATTGTCTTTTTAGTATGTGGATAATGTATTTAATGTCTATCAATGATTACAATATATTTATAAATTTGATAATATTCATCAGTATGTAAAATATTGGACTGCTTACATATATGACACGGTTTGAGTGACTCGACTCCCACATAGATGCCATATGTCATTAAAGTTAAGAGTAAATTACATATATCGTATATCGGTAAGAAAAATTAATTAGATTTAAATAACATAAAATAATACCTCATGTACTGCAAGTATGTTCTCGTCACTCCATCTTTTTAATTATCCTCCTACATTTTGTTCCTACTTATCCTTCTATCATATCACATTTAATTTAATGAATTAATAATCATTTAATCCACTTGTCAACATTTGATATGGTAGAGGATAAGTAGGAACAAAATGTAGGAGTATATATTTAATTTCTCTTTTAAGTATATACCAAAGATACCTTAATAAGAAAAAGAGCTTCTAACACAGCAGTAGACATAAGTGGATTCAATGAGTGGTTTAGAAGTATATTTGATTTCCCATTCAAAGAAAAATACCCTAATAATATCAAATTCTCTTTGATAATTAATTTTTTTAATTAATATTTCCTTATTGTTATAAAATATCTTAACTTCATCTTAAGTAACTAAGTAAGGTGCAATTATCCATTACTTAGGAAAAGATAATGTCATTATAACATCTAAGCCATCAAGCAAGTTAAGGTATCTGCTTTTTGAGATATTTGTCCTGGATTGTGCTTCCACTTCACAATAGCAAGTTCAGTCTCTTTATTTCTTAGATTTTTGTCTTCCACTTTATAAACCGCCTCAGGCTCCTTAATCAAGAGTTTACTCTCATCTAACCTTAGATCATCAAGTGGAATCGTACCAACTTCTCCATTAAGACATTTATTCAAGTAACACGCTTGGAAAGTGTCGTGAATGTCGTCCAATTAAGGTGGTAACTCAAACATATAAGCATGATTTTCAACCTCTTCAACCCGTCAATTGAATAGAAAAAGAAACCGATATAAAAGAAATGTTGCACCCAAATCAAATAGCACTCGTATCGGGTATGAGTTTAAGATAAAAGTACCTGATACTACGTTTGGCTTCTCTTTTGCTTCATCAACGGTCATTTGAAACGCACGACTATTTACTTTACCCTCATCATTCTTCTTCTCAACTTTGGGAGTTACACGTTTTGTTCCTGTTTTATTTTTTTGACTCTCTGACGTCAGCTTAGGACCGGTCACACTTATATAAGTGTTGTTTCCACAGTGATCACATCCACGATCATGTACAAAACAATTTCTTGCAAAATGACCAGATTTCCCACAATGATAACAAGTGGGAGATGTCGATACCACATCACATTTCCCTGAATGCCTTTTTCTGACATTTCTCACGAACAATTTCTTTACTCCTTGAATCATATTGGGACTGAGATCTCAAAAAATGGAGGCATTTTCTTACATTTTCCAGTTTTCCTTCCTATCTTCCTTCCCACTTCCTCTTGGTTAGGTCACTACTCTTGTCTTTTCCTCTTTCGAAGTTCTAGCTGTAACGCTTGGTTCATGTACGAATTAATTCTAATGTTTTTGGAAGGAACTCGACGAGTTGGGAGGCTCCAACTCGACGAGTAGAAAGCTTCCCAACCGCATAGATTGGAGAACCTACTAGATGAGTTGGGGATCTCCAACTCGACCAGTTGACGCTGGAAATAAAAACCCTAATTTTCGGGCATTGTACCCTATTTAAAGGACTTAACCTCTAGGGTTGGCCTCCTTACTAGCCTCCTTGCCCAAAGAAAACCCTAGAATCACATCCCCCTCTTATTCATTGAGTTTTGTGAGAGTTGAGTGATTGTTTGAGATATTTGAAGGAAGTTTTGAAGAGAGAAGTATCAAGCTTGGAAGAGAGATCTTGGATCCAGAAACTCTACATCAAAGGCTGCATCTTGGAGGTATAAAGTCATAACATTGACATGTAGCTTATTAGATCTCATTTTTTGTAGTTTAGGGCTTGGTTTTGGGATTTTGGCTTGGATGTCCAAAGAAAAGAGGTTTCCAGAGGTTGAGGGTGTAGATCTGGCCTCTATAAGACCTCTAGAGGATTAAACTTGCAAACTTTAATAGCATCCATGTCCCATTCATGAAATATGTCCACTATGAAGCCTAAAATGGACCTTGGAGAGTGTTTCAATCATGCATGGACGTAAAGTTAGAAACTTTACGTGATTTGTCCACCTTTGGACATCAGATCTGTGTTTTGGGACGACGAGATGAGAGTTTAAGGGCTTAATGAGTCAAAGCCTTCCCAAAAGGAACTAGGGTTTGGGTTTAGAGCTCATTAGATGATCCTTGGGGTTAAAGTTGGAAACTTTACCCTTCTACACATCTCTAGGGATGGGGATCTGAAGTTTGGAACCTTTAGATTCAAGAAAAGGGGCTTAATGCATTAAGTGGGTTGACAGGCTGAAGAACTCGACGAGTTCACATGAGAACTCGACGAGTTCACAGGAGAACTCGGCGAGTTGGGTTGGGGTTACCCCGATTCTGTTGGAAAACGGAGAAACTCGATGAGTTATAGGAAAACTCGACGAGTTGGGTCGCGATATCGCGATTCTGAATTTGGGGTGGACTCGACGAGTTAGGTCAACTCGGAGCGTTGACTTTGACTTTGACTTTGACCTTGACCATGATTAACTTTTAAGGGTTTGAAGGGTTGAGTTGTATCTAAGGATTTTTTTTATGATTAGGGAGGTGGAAGAGCTGATACTCGGAGTTTGGACCTACTCAGCTACTGTTCGCATTTGAGGTGAGTCTCCTCACCATACCAATGAGTCAAAGGCACCAAGGTCGGCCCATTACGTGTTATGTGGTATACTAGTTGCTTATGTGGTACGTGATATGCTAGTTGTCTTGTGATACTTGCATGGAAGACCCCGGGGGGAGCCCGTGGCACTTGGATGTCAGACCATGTGGGTGTGCCCATGGCCTCCCAGGTAAAGACCATGGGGGTGCCCATGGCACTTGGTTATATGTAACGCCCGTGTTTCGAGGATAAGCATTGATGTGATGATGTAATAGTCTAGGTCAACCGTTGTAACCTATTTTAAAGTAATAAAGATGAATTACTTGAATATTATGTGAATTATGTGCTTTTATGTGATTATATACTTGTTTGTAAATATATAATAAAAATGAGCGTCAAAAATAAAATGTTAGATAAGCCCGATATCGATGAACAAAGTTAAAGTGGTCATGACAAGGATTCTGGAGATATAAAGAACGCCGAAATCCGATGTATAACGAATAAGTTATGGCTTGTCGAAGTTTCACGACAGAACGGGCACGACACTGCGTGACGTAAATAGTGAATTTACGATAGATGACTTTTTAGCCTTAGTGATCCAAACGAAAGTCCTAGTGTTCGTTAAACCGAGAGTGTGCATAAAAAGAACGCCCAAATCTGACTTCGTATGAGGAAGTAATGATTTTTCTAAGTTTCGGCTTAGTAGTATGCAGCCCGGAGTTCGAATAATAGATCGAACGATTTCTAGCTGACACAACCTAAAAGAGAATCGAAGATCTCGCTAATAGTAGTTCAACGGCAAAAAGACAAACGAAAACAGACGTCGGATGAATAAGTTATGAATCTTTAACGGACTTTCCTGACTGTAAAAAAATAACTTTAAAAATAGAGTCAAAATTAGCCGATGGAGTCTAAACAAAAGTTGTAGTGTGCGCTCTCACCTACGCGTGGATACAAATAACGTCAAAAACGGAGCTTGTATGCAAAAGTTATGAATTTTTTAAGTCGGGATGGAAAATTGTGAGCTGGGTGCGAGGGGTACGCCTAGCGTATCCTCGGACGCGAAGCGTTCCGGAGTACGCCCTGCGTACGAGAAGCAAATGCCCCGCGTTTTGACTTTTTCTGCGGTTCCGAAGTGGCCACGAAGCTCCATCCGAATCGGGACACCTGCCCCTTACGTGCAGCGCACCGCTGAGGGTACGCCCAGCGTACTGCGAGGCCTCACGCCTACATAAGGGTGCGAGGTGCAGCCCCATTTTCACACTTTTTCAACTCTATTTCACTCTCTACTCTCTCTCTATCCTTCCAAAACACCCCCGAAGCATAGGAAACCTCCCTAGCATTTTAAGAAAGCCCGGAGCACCCGAAGGCTCCGAGAAAAAAGAGTTTTTTGGTTTGAAACTCTGCCCCCACAGAGCCCGGTTTTCAAGCAAACCTCCCGGTTTCATCAAAGAAGATTGTTTTAAGAAGCGAAGTGTTGTCCGAATCACTCCTTATCAGGTGAGTGTATAGTCACTTTCATCTTACACATAGATATGAAGTATTTTATATAAATTACATGCTATGTGTATATATATTACATGTTTACTTGAGATCGATGTTGGATGAGAGATATGAACCTCTTTCTTCTTAGATCTGAAAATTTTCCTTCAGATCTAAACTTTTCTTCCAGATCTGAACCTTTTCCTTCAGATCTAGATTTTCTCACTTCAGATCTGAACTTTTCAGATCTAAAGCTGATATATGAATAATTTATACTTGAGATCTATACTGTATGAAATATATAAACTTTGTTTCCATATCTGAGTTGTATATGTATTTTATATCTACAAATATGTTGAGTAAAACATGGGTAAATGAAATAGTTGGTGTGTGGTGAAATAAAATGATGAGAGGCCTCGATGTTGACGTTGATCCAATCATCTAGCGGAGTATGGATGACGACCACAGACTTTTCTAGGAAGTCCAGTGGAACGCTAGCAGGCTCGCAACCTGTAGGTGTTTGTGAACAATGTGCTCACCGGTGTACTCCATCCCCCCATGGTTGCCTTACGAACACTTATGGCTGAGGAATCCCCTTAGCAGTAGTGTCCATCCCGATGAAATTCCTTAGGATAGGTCCCTTATATTAGATGCTTTAGGGACGTAAAGTGAGGATAACGGGAACGGGTAAATGGGTTGAATAACTTTTGAAAATAATAAACTTATTTATTGTGGGTTGAAAACCCTATATGCTCACCAGGCTCCCCAGCCTGACCCACTCAGTTTCTTGTATTACAGGTAGTGGCAAAAGCATAGTTGGATGATCTGACGAGAGATTATGGATTTATAGGCCAGTAGAAAATAAATAGAATGTTGTAAGGCCTATATTATTTTGAGGCCAATTTTGTTTTGTGGCCTATGATGTTTTCTTTATGCTTTTGATCTGTACTGACGATGACATCCCGAGTTTTGTAATATAATGAAAATACATTTCTTTAAGAAATGCTTTGATAAAAATTTTGTCATATTTTGTTTTGGAAACAAATTCCTCAACACTTCTCTTTAAAAAGTTACTCTGATTTTATTAAAAAACACAAACAGAATCGGTCTTTTCTGGTCTTAAAAATGGGGATGTCACATTATAAGACCATGTGGGGGTGCCCATGGCTTTCCAGGTAAAGACCATGTGGGGTGCCCATGCCACTTGGTTATAAGACCATGTGGGGTTGCCCATGGCATTCCAAGTAAGACCTTGGGGGTACCCATGGCACATAGGTGTAAGACCCTGGGGGGAGCCCACGACATCCGTATATGTTTATATGCATGGCTTGTATGGTTGATATGGTTATTTGATTATGTGAGTTGTGTGGGGTATGTTATGGGAAACTCACTAAGCGTTAGCTTACAGTCTATTGGTTGTTTCAGGTACTTCGGGATCTAAGGGCAAGATCCCGGCGTTATGGCGCGACATGCACTCTCTGGCGTTTTTTTTTGGGACACTCTGATATTATGAATAAATTGTTGGATGTTATGGATTTTAAAAACAAATGTGATTGGAATTTTATGTTTTATGGAAATGATTTTGTTATTTAAAAATGAAAAATTTTATTGGAAATTTGGGTTGTTACACTAGCGTTTCAATTCATTTTCTCGTTGTGAGCCGCTTCCACTACATCTTGGAAAGTGGCAAATTGGGTTAATGGGTTGTCTGCAAAAATTCTTGTTTTTGGGTCTTTAAACCCCACATAAAAATGACCAATTCTTCTTGTCTTTGTATCTACCTAATGATGTGCAAATATGGTTTTTCTCATTGAACTCCATTGTGTATTGTTGCACGGTCTTTATCCCTTGTTCAAGGTGCATAAATTCATATTCTAATTGCTTCATAGCAATAGTAGAACAATGCTATTCTTAAAACTTGACCTTGAATTGTCCCCATGTCAACATTCACACCAGGTTTGCTCCCAAGGTGCTACTAACCATATCTCACTACTAGTGTGCTTCTCGCTTAAGCAAGTTTGTTGCATACTTTACTTTATTAATTTTTGCACAATTACTAATTTTGAACATCTTCTCAATATGCGTTAACCATGTCATAGCTACAACTAGGTTAAATGACTCGGAGAACTCAATAGGCTTACAATCTAGGAATTACTTGTATGTACATCCACATTTTTTTCCTAAAGTAGCATCTCCAGTAGCTTTATCACCTTTCGCATTCCCCATATTCTATCACTTTTCTTCCACGATGGTGACAATGGGAGGTTTATCATGAACTGTTTTCATTCTTGCTTTTATCCGAGGCCGAACAATTCCTAATAACATTTCTTAGAGAGCTCTTGCTACTTCCTCGTGAATTGTCTGTCGAAACTCTTACGGTTGCTCGAATGGACTTTCTTGTTTGGGTTGACGCACTGTATGAATCCCTTACTAACCACCAACTCTAGTACTTCGAGTATTAACCATCTTAAAAATAAAATAACTTAGTTTGAATTACCATAACATCTTTACTTCTAAAATAAAAAACATGTATTCTCTACTTGGAATACAATATTCACTTTACTAATTCATTTCCTATATTTTCCCAACAACCACTTCAGGTAAGGAAACCATTACTACTCTTTTAGGGTTCAATTCTAGGGACATACGGTCGGTAACACTTAAACCACGACTCTGATACCAATTTGTAACACCTAAAAATTTAACATAAGGTATACCCTAATTTTTTTTAACATATATTACATATAACAAACCGGGGTTACTTATATTAAACAAATGTTCATAAGTTGTATTGCATATACATATATCAAATTAAACAAATGTTCATAAGGCCCATTATATATGTTGGACGGGGCCCATTATATATGTTGGGCGGGGCCCGTTTGTATGTTGGACGAGGCCCATTATGATGGGCGAGGCCCGATACATGGGAGGGGCATGAGGTTATGTATAGTATGTAGTATTTTGAGGAACTCACTAAGCTTTGTGCTTACGGTTTGTGGTTTAACATTTTCAAGTACTTCCGGTTCTAAAGGGAAGGACACGGCTTGACTGCACAACGTTTCCCCTATGATTTCTGCATTGATAGCTTTCTTACACTCTGATAATTTAGATACATTTATATTATTCTTGATTTTGGAATAGATGATGTATGAATTTGATGGCTTGAAAATGAAAAAAAAAATTATCAAAATTTTGGGATGTTACATATAACTAGTCCTTCATTGGTTTATTTGGGATCTATGAGTTGTCATACATATCATAACTAGTCCTTCATCGCCTGGCAAATTGTTCTTTAATTCAAACACAATTTTCTAACATGTTTTTATAGATTAGTTTTATTCGTTAATTTTGTTTGGTTTAAAGTCAACAATGTTATCATAGCTCTATGTAACATGTTATTTGAATGATTAGAAATAGACTTTGCTATTTGCACTTTCTGTTGTGCTTTTACTCTTTTTCTTCCTTAAACATGAAGCTTTGATGTAGGTTATGTGTGTGTTAAAGCTTTTATTTAGGTTTTGTTTCTATTAAACCGTTTTTTTAGAACGGCTGAAATTATATTAAAACTAGCAAGAAGCTAGAAAAAGACAATTACATCATCATAGAAGCTAAAGTTGGGTTATGAAGTCAAGTAGTCCAACGTAACTTAATTTTGCAACATCTATTAGAAACCCAAAAGAAAGCCCTATCTACGACATCATCAAATAAAAAAGACTTTTTAGGGATAACCGTTCCAAAAATGGTCGAATTCCGAAAATTCTAAATGCTCCAAAAAGTAGTCAAGATAACCGCATCAAACACCTTCCGTTGGTCTCCCCTCAACGTGAGATTATCGGACCAAGAAAGAAGTGATTGCACCGAAATCTGAGCAGGAAGATCAAACCCCCACCAAATAGAAATACGACTCCAAATCTCAATCAACTCGGAACATCTTGTAAAGAGATGATCGATGGTCTCCGCAGCACTAGAGCAGATCAAGCACATAATCGAGGGCACCATAATACCTCTTGACAAAACAAAACTGAGAAATTGAGAAAAGGTCTTCTAATATTGATTTCAATAATGAACGGACTTATACAAAAATCATCTAGAGAACAGCTATGCAAATTCCTAGAAATCAGGGATTACTAAATCATTTCCTGTGACTAAGAAATAATATCCTAAAATATATGGAAGATATACAAAATATGACAGCTATAGAATATGTACACATCAATACCCCCCCTCAAGATGGAGCATGGAGATTTGAGATGCCCAGCTTGCCGAGAAGAGTATCAAACTTTTGCTTAGAGAGAGCCTTCGTTAGAATGTCTGCCAATTGATGAGAAGTCGAGACATAAGAAGGAAGAATGAAACCACGATTGATTTCATCTCGAATGAAATAGCAGTCAACTTCGATATGCTTAGTACGTTCATGGAACACCGGATTCTGAGCAAGGTTTAGAGTTGACTGGTTGTCGCAAGCGATGAGCATGGGAGATGAATGATGAATGCCAAAAGAAGATAGCAATCCTCTTAGCCATTTCAATTTAGATGTGGTAGCAGCTAGCGATCGATATTCTGCCTCAGTGGATGATCGTGAGACAATCTGTTGATTCTTAGTTTTCCAAGAAATTGGTGAGTCGCCAAGAAACACGAAATATGCAGTCAGGGATCTGCGAGTCAGAGGACAACTCGCCCAATCAACATCACAATAGGCTCTTATTTGTAACTAGGAAGAGGATTTAAGAAAGAGACCTTGGCCGGGATTATTTTTAAGATAGCGTACGACACGTAAAGCAGACTCCCAGTGAGCAACCTTTGGATTTTGCATAAATTGTGCCAAGATGTGAACACTGTAACAAATCTCGGGACGAGTAATGGTTAAATAGATGAGACGACCTACCAGTCGTCGATATTTCGTTGGATCCATCATGTCGACACCATCAGCAAGAGCAAGGTTATGATTTTGCTCAATAGGGGTTCCTATAGGTTTGGCACCCAAGAGAACGGCATCCGAGATAATATCAAGTGTATATTTACGTTGACTAAGGCATATCCCAGTGGCATTGTGCGGCACTTCAATGCCCAAAAAATATTTTAATCTTCCTAGATCCTTCATATAAAAACACTTGCTCAAGTAATCTTTAAAACTTTGGATCGCAATAGACTCATTTCCACCAACAACGAGATCATCGACATACACTAACACATTCAAGTGAATGGTTCCCTTTGTATAGATGAAAAGAGAATGCTCATATTTGGACCGAGCAAACCCATATTTAGAAAGAGCGGCAGTTAGTTTGGCAAACCAACATCGTGGTGCTTGACGAAGACCGTATAATGATTTTATGAGTCGACAAACTTGATGTGTTCCGTGAGCTTCAAACCCAGGAGGAAGACGCATATACACCTCTTCTTCAAGAACCCCGTGAAAAAAAGCATTATGAACATCCATTTGATGAAGCTCCCATTGATTGATAGTTGTGACAGCCAAAAAAGTACGAACATTGACCATTTTCGCAGTAGGAGCAAATGTTTTTGTGTAATCTAGACCTTCAATTTGATGATTTCCAAGAGTAACCAGCCTTGCTTTGTGACGTTCGACTAACCCATCTGCATTATATTTTATACGAAAAACCCACTTGCTTCCTAAAGCTTTCTTCCCTTTAGGTAAAGTTGTTATTGTCCAAGTATTGTTGGATGTCAATGCATCAATTTCTTTTCGCATGGCATCACGCCAACATTGATGACGGACTACCTCTTTGTAGGTCGAGGGTTCCATTCCTGCTGTAATGACTGCCAGAAAATGTCTATGGGACATAGAGAAATTACTATAATTGATGTAATTTGATATAGGATACCGTGTACCTGATGACGCTGATGAGAGAGGAGTGGAATGTGTGGAAGTAACGTGAGTTGTATGTGTTATGTAATCCTTGAGTCGAGTGGATGGAAAGCGTTGTCGATGTCCGCGACCTAACACATTTGTATCATCTTCATCACAACCAGATGTATCCTCAACAACAGATTCGGTCTGTGTTTGTTGCGCATCTGATACACCAGGAGCATCAGATGCATCATCAGGTTGCTGTTCTTGTTCGGATTGTTGATGCATTTGAGAGTCGGTAGCAACGTCAGTGATAACATCGCTAGTAACATCGGTAACAGGTAGCTGTTGTGTCACTGGAATGAGAGGAGTCTCATGTAGCATTGAGTTGTTAGGAAGCCAATAATTATCCTCTTCAACGTTAAAGGTGGATCTGATTTAGATGTTGGGTCTAAAGATTTTTCAGAATATGGAAACTTTGTTTCAAGAAATATGACATCTCTCGATTCAATAATCTTCCTCGATTCCATATTACAAAGACTCCATCCCTTTTTACCGTATGGATACCCGATGAAGATACACTTTTGACTACGACTTGCAAATTTATCTTTGGAGCGATTGAGACTACGAGCATAACATAGACAACCAAAAGTGAGTATATGATCAAGTGACGGTCTTTTTCCATATAACACCTCAAAAGGTGTTTTCCAATTCAAAATAGATGACAGAGTACAGTTTATCAAATGCCCGGAAGCCACACTACATTTACCCCAAAATTTGACGGGCAAGTTAGCTTGAAACCGCAAGGCTCGTCCTACATTGATAATATGTCGATGTTTTTGCTCAACACGACCGTTTTGTTGGGGAGTGTCGATCATTGAAGGTTGATGCACAATACCAAGTTTCTTAAAGTAATTTGCCATACATGTAAACTCTTTGCCATTATCACTCCGTATGATTTTTACTTTGGCATTAAATTGACCCTCAGTCATCGCCAAAAAATCTTTAAGGGTTTGAGCGACCTCATCGTTATGTTTTAGCAAATAGACCCAAATGGCACGGGAATGATCATCTACCATGGTCAAAAAGTATTTAAAACCACATATGGATTCTTCACGGTAGGGTCCCCACAAATCACAATGAATAAGATCAAAAATTGCATTTGCTTTATTTTCACTAGGAACAAAGTGTTGTCGAGTTTGCTTAGCTTTAAAACATACATCACAATGTTCTAAAGTCTTAGAATTATACTGAATACTACCAATTGAAGGAGACAATGATTCTAACACTTGTTTACAAGGATGTCCCATCCTTTTGTGTCATAATTCAACATTGACCGGACCAACCACCTTATTAACACGTGTTGTCACATTTTCCTTCAACACATACAATCTGTCACGTACTTCACCCACTCCAATCAGCGTCTTCAAAATGCGGTCTTGTACGATACACAAACAGTCAATACATTTCAACATGTAGTTTTTATCTCTAGTCAACTGAGTAATTGAGATGAGACTCAAAACCGGAACATATAAAACATTTTTTAGCACTAACGATCCCAACAATACTTTTCCTTATCCTGTAGCCATTACATAATCACCATTGGGTAATTTGACAGGTCGTGGAGAGATATCTTGAAGAATATTAAAATCTGCACCCACTCTAGTCATATGGTGAGAAGCGCCAGTGTCAAAGAACCAAGAAGTTTTTGTCTTACCAGATAGGTGAGTACTAGATGATGACTTGTGCGAGTTTAAAATGGATTTTAGTCTACTCCGATCTTCTACACTCAAATATTCTAGTCCGGCTTTGTCTGCATCTCCTATAGTCTGTCCTGGTGTTTAAACAACATTGGCTCTAATTTGGCCACCACGACCTCTTCCGACTTGTGTTTTTCCCGTCCTCGACCACCCGGATGACCTTCAGGGAAACCAATAATGCGATAACATTTTTAAATAAGATGACCATGACGCTTACAATTCTCGCAGTAGGGTCGTTCACCATGTTGTTCCCCTCGTGAATCACGTCCTCCTGTATTTGTTGTTCGAACTGCAAAGCTCATCACTTCATGGCGTTCTGGATTAGAAGACTTTGACATTGATCGGACCTGTTCTTGTTTAGTGATTTGCAACTACACCTTATTCATATTGGGCAAAGGATCAGTAGCAATAATACTGGAGTGAATGGCACTGTAAGAAACATCATCAATGTGACATCCCCATTTTCACGGCCAGAAAAGACCGATTTTGTTTATGCTTTATAAAAATCAGAGTACTTCTTTTGATAAAAATGTTGCGGAATTTGTTTCCAGTAAAACATGATAAATGTGTTATCAAAGCATTTCCGAAGAAATGTATTTTTATTCCTTATAAAACCTTGGGATGTCATCGTCAATACATAAACATAAGCATAAACAGAACTTACATTCATTTACACTAGTGATCTACATCTATTTTAAATCCATCAGTGTAAAGTAGCTTCATATCGACACCTGTGATACAAATAAGCTTGAGTGGGTCAGGTTGGGAAACCTGGTGAGTACATAGGGTTTTCAACCCACAATAATTTAATTATTATGTTTAAACATCAAACAATCAACTCAATTACCCATCCCCATTATCTTCCTTACTCTTAAGGATCTACCATAAGAATCATCTATCCTGCATTTGTTCATTTCGAAGTCCATTGCTTCCAGGGTTTATATGATAGGCACTAAGCCCATAACTGCCAATGCTTGTTCGTAAAGTACTAATTCCATAGCTGCTAAAGTTCATTCATCGGGTACTATATCCATAGCTACCAGTGTTCAGCTAATAGGTACTAAATCCATAGCTACCAACGTTTATTTAACAGGTACTAAGTCCATAGCTACCAACGTTTATCTAACAGGTACTAAGTCCATAGCTACCAATGTTTATTCGATAGGTACTAAGTCCATAGCTGCCGATGTTATTTGTTAGGCACTAAGTCTATAGCTGCCAATGTTCACTCATATCATCTTTCATCTCTCATCATTTATCTACCCATGTTTTACCCAACATATTTGTAGATATAAAATACATATACAATTTAAATTATTTAAAACATGTATAAATCGTTCATCCAGCATAGAAAGCAAGTATTCAAATAATATGCACACATAGCACGTAATTTATATAAAATACTTCATATCTATGTGTAAGATGAAAGTAACTATGCACTCACTTGTTAAAGTGATGATTCCAAACTCGGGCAACGCTTCACTTTTAACGATTCTATTTTCCTTTGACGAAACCTAGCATTATTATCGCTAAATTTTAGTCTAATATTTACCGTGACTAATTATTAGTCTTAACATTATTATTATTATATAAGCGTTTAAACAATATTTTCCAACCACTATGTACAGACAGGGGACAGACATAAAACACCGGAGGGCAGGACCATTTTGGCATATAGCACTTCTGAAATCCAACAACCTTATGCCGCCCTTTAAACCAGATTCATCGTACCGCGAGTAGTTAAAAAGATATTATAACGACACTTATATAACCCATAATAATAGCTCAAATAGTTATTATAAGGTCCTAATAACGTTACTATAGTTAAATAAAAGCTATATTAAAAATTAGGTAGGCGTATCTTACCTACAAGGGGGTTTGGCTAGAAGCCGTGCTCTGCAGGGGCAGAACTTCTGAGCCGAAAGCTCTTCTTCTCGGAGCCGTCGAGCGCTCCGGGCTTTTTTCTAGCGCTAGAGGAGTTTTTGGGAGGTTTAGAGAGAGTGTAGAGAGAAGAAAGAATGGGAAAGGTGTGAAGAAAATGAGGGTGGGAGAGGTTCTATTTATAGAGTGAAATATGGCTGAACTTGGTGCCTCATGTCACCATCTGGTGGCAAGACTTGGGGAGAAAGCAATGACCAATATTATGTCACGTCACCCATTTTCGCACAGCACACTTCCGACTTCTAAAATACGTAACTTTCGCATATAAGCTCCGTTTTTGACGTTCTTTATATCCACGCGTAGGTAAAAATAATATCTACAACTTTCATTTTGACTTCGTCGGCAAATTTTCGACCGATCTTAAATTTAACAGTAGGAGGAGATTATACTGTTAAATGACCGCGGAAAATTCGTAACTCTTTCATACGTACTCCGTTTTCGTATTTCTTTTTATCGTTGACTTCCTATTAATGAGATCTTCAAATCTCATTTAGGTCGCGTAGGCCAAAAACCACTCGATCTAAAATTCGAGTTTCGGGTCGTGCACTGCTATGCCAAATCTTAGAAAATTCATAATTTCCTCATACGAAGTCAAATTTGGGCGTTCTTTTTATGCACACTCTCGGTTTAACGTATACTATAACTTTTGTTTAGATCACTAAGGCCAAAAAATCCTCTATCGTAAATTCACTATTTACGTCTCCCGGTGCCGTGCCGGTTTTGCCGTAAAACTTCGACGGACCATAACTTCTTCGTTATAACTCGGATTTCGGCGTTCTTTATATGTACGGAACCCTTTTAACATATACTACCACTTGGTTAAGATTAATCCTTATAAATAATATTCCATCAATAACTCATTTTTGATGCTTATTGTCTCTAAATTGGCTAGCTCGAATGTGCGGGCGAAGCCCCATAAGGAACTGATGGACCCGTTCATCTTCAACCTTCTTCTCCAATCGTGAGTTCAAGTCACATTTGCAACCATGACAGCTACACACGGGAATTTTATCATAGTCGTTCAGATCATCCCAGATCTTCTTGATTCGACCATAGTAAACCATAACACTATCTCCATTTTGTTTACAATTTGACACTTCAGTTTTCAACTGATGCATTTTTGCACCGTTATGAATGGAAAATCTTTGTTGAATGTCTTCCCAAATTTCTTTTGCTGTTTCTTTATATGAAATTGTGGAGCGTAGAGTTGATTCGATGGTGTTGAATATCCATGAAATAATCATGGAGTTTACCGTCCACCAATCTTCTATATCTTCAGTGCCTTCTGCTGGTTGTTTTATGCTCCCGTCTATGAAGCCCTTTTTCTTTTTCGCTCGAAGAGATACACGAATTTCTTTTGCCCATTCTTCAAAATTTGGGCCTTTCAATTGCGTGTGAGTGATCAAGTTACCTGGATTGTCGGTGGAAGTTAAGACAAATGGCGAGATGATTTTCTGCCCTTCATCTGTTTTGGATCCTTCCACCATTGCTAATGGAATCGTCAATAGAAAACCCTAGATGTATAGTTTGTGACATCCCCATTTTTACGGCCAGAAAAGACCAATTTCGTTTATGCTTTTTAATAAAAATCAGAGTAACTTCTTAAGAAAAGTATTGCGGAATTTGTTCCCAAAACAAAATATGATATAAATTTTATGAAAGCATTTCTTAAAGAAATGTATTTCCATTACATTACAAAAACTCGGGATGTCAATCATCGATACAGACCATAAGCATAAACTAAAAAGAAATAAACATCTTAGGCCACAAAACACTATCTGGCCTCAAATCTGTAATCTCTCGTCAAATCATCCAACTACACTTTTGCCACTACCTGTAATACAAGAAACTGAGTGGGTCAGGTTGGGAAACCTGGTGAGTACATAGGGTTTTCAACCCACAATAATATAATTATTATGTTTAATCATCAAACAATCAACCCAATTACCCATCCCCATTATCTTCTTTATTCTTAAGGATCCACCCTAAGAATCAACTATCCTTCATTCATTCATTCCTAAGGTTTACCCATAGGGAATATGCGCGAAGTCCATTACCGTTAATGTCATCTATTAGGCACAGCTGCCAATATTATCCTTTAGGCGCAGCTACCAGGATTGTGTTGTTCTCAACTAGGCGCAGATGCCAATATCATCTATTAGGCGCAACTGCCAATGTTATCTTTTAGGCGCGGCTGCCACTATTATCATCTAGGCGTAACTGTCGGGATTATGGCGTTCTCTCTTAGGCACAACTGCCGATATTATCCTATAGGCGCGTCTGCTAGGATTTTTATAGTACATCGCGTTTCAAAATCATCTACAGGTTGTGGTGCAGCTACCAATATTCATCTATATCATCTTTCATACCTCATCATTTATTTACCCATGTTCTACCCAACATTTTTTTTGTAGATATAAAATACATCTATAGCTTTAGATTTGAAGAAAAAAGTTCAGATCTAAAAACGTAATACATCTATCTGTTCAGATTTGTAAACAAAGTACATCTACAGCCTAAATCTGAAGAAAAAGGTTCAGATCTAAAAACAAAATACATCTACAACCTAGATCTAAAGAAAAGGTTCAGATCTGAAAACAAAATACACCTACATCCTAGATCTGAAGAAAAAGGTTCAGATCTGAAAAGAAAGAAGTCAAATCTTTCATCCAACATAGATCTCAAAGTATAAAATACATATACATTTTAGATCTGAAAAATAAAGGGGTTTAAATCTTTCATCTAGCACAGATCTCAAGTAAATATGCACACATAGCACGTAATTTATATAAAATATTTCATATCTATATGTAAGATGAAAGTAACTATGCACTCACTTGATACAGAGTGATTCGGACAACACCTCGCTTCTAAAATAATCCTTTTTGACGAAACCGGGAAGTTTGCTTGAAAAACCGGGCTCTACGCGGGCAGAGTTTCAAATCGAAAAACTCTTTTTCTTGGAGCCTTCGGGATCTCCGAGGCTTACTTCGGGGGCTAGGGGGTTTTCCTAGGCTTAGGAGGGTTAGGGGGATTAGAGAGAAAAAGTATTCAGAGAGAGAAAGGATTTTGGTGCATGGAAACCGACTGCCCTCGCAGGGTATTTATAGGCGCTGGACTTCAGATTACGCTGGGCGTACCGAACATGTACGTTGCGCATAGGGAGGTTCGTACGAGGCGCGTGTCATGGTTTCGGTGGTGGAGTGTGGCCTATCTCGGACCACATAAGACCGAAGCACGCTGGGCGTACCCGATCTCGGATGCTGGGCGTTCTTCGGACGCTGGGCGTTCTACTTGATCACACTGCGTTTTCGAGCCAGGTGTCTGAATCCGAAGGCTGAGCCGTGTTCAGCAAGCGAAGGCCCAGATGCTGCCACGTCATCCAGTTCGCATCAGGTTTCGCAAATTGCACACTCGACTTCTAAAATTCGTAACTTTTGCATATGAGCTCCGTTTTCGACGTTCTTTATATCCACGCATAGGCAGGAACGTACTCTACAACTTTTGTTTAGACTTCGTCAGCTAATTTTGACTTTCTTTTAAAAGTTATATTTTTAACAGGCCGGGACAAGATTGGTCCGTTAAAAATTCATAACTTCTTCATCCGACGTCCTTTTTCGTCTGTCTTTTTATCGTTACGCTACTATTAACGATATCTTTGATTCTCGTTTAGGTTGTTTCGGTTGAAAACTGCTTGATCTAATATTCGAACTTCGGGCTGTATCCCGCTAAGCCGAAACTTAGAAAAATCATAACTTCCTCATACGAAGTCAGATTTGGGCGTTCTTTTTATGCACGCTCTCGGTTTAACATTTTCTATGACTTTCGTTTAGATAGCTAAGGCTAAAAGTCTCTCTATCGTAAATTTACTTTTTACGTCTCCCGGTGTCGTGTCGGTTCTGTCGCGAAACTTCGACAAGTCATAACTTCTTCGTTATAACTCGGATTTCGGCGTTCTTTATATCTCTGGAATCCTTGTCACAACCACTACAACTTTATGTATCGATATCGGGTTTATTCAAAACTTAAATTTTGACGCTTATTTTTATTATTTCTTTATAATCAAATATATAAGCACATAAGTTACATAATACTCGTATAATTTATCTTTATTGCTTCAAAAAGATTTACAATAGTTGACCTAGACTATTACATCATCTAATAATGCTTAGCCCCGAAACACGAGCGTTACAGTTCTCTCCCCCTTAGGATGATTCCGTCCCGGAATCATGCGTCAGCAAACAGATGCGGATAGCGACTCATCATGTCACTTTCTGTTTCCCAAGTGAGATTCGGCACATTCGTATGTTTCCAACGGACTAGCACTAAGTCGACCATCTTGCGTCGTAACTTCTTAGTCTTACGGTCAACAATTGCCTCGGGCTCTTCAATCAGCCTCTTATTCTCATCCATTCTTAACTCTGAGATTGGAATTATGTGGGGAACTTCTTCCGTAAATTTCCTCAAATAACACACATGGAAGGTGTTATGAATACCGTCTAGTTCTTCGGGCAATTCGAGCTTGTAAGCTTGGTTCCCAATCTTCTAAAGAACTTTGAACGGTCCAATAAACCTTTGACTCAACTTTCCTCGTTTTCCAAATCTTATAAGTCCCTTCCATGGTGAGACTTTAAGCAAAACTGAATCTCCTACTTCAAATGTCATCGTTCGTCTTTTTCTTGTCAGCATAGCTCATTTGACGATCCTGAGCTGCTAACATTCTTTCCATGATCACCTTCAGCTTTTCAGCAATCTGATGGACTATCTCTGGGCCAATAAAGTGCTTCTCCCCAGCCTCAAGCCAACAAGATGGCGTACGACACTTCTGTCCGTACAAAGTTTGATAGGGTGTCATCTTGATGCTTGAGTGAAAACTATTGTTATAGGAAAACTCTACCAGAGGTAAGTGCTCGTTCCAATTACCTTGGAATTCCAGGGTACATGCTCTCAAAATATCTTCAAATGTTTGAATCGTTCTTTCGCTTTGACCATCAGTCTGCGGATGGTAAGCTGTACTTAAACACAACTTCGTACCCAATTCCTCTTATAGACTCCTCCAAAAAACCTTGACGTGAAACGACTATCACGATCTGATACAATCGTTAAAGGAACACTGTGAAGTCTTACAACTTCCTTCACTCAATAATTTGCAAGCTTATCCATTGACTATCGCTCATTGGCTGCTATAAAGTGTGCATTCTTAGTGAAACGATCAACGACTACCCAAATCATGTTGGGGCCGTTCTTCGTCGTGGGCAGTTTAGTCACAAAATCCATGATAATGTCTTCCCATTTACCCATGGGTACTTGTAAAGGTTCTAAAATCCCATACGGCTTCTGGTGTTGTGCCTTAATTCTCGCACATGTCACACACTCAGCCACATACTTCGCAACATCGAGCTTTATCGTCGGCCACCAGTCGTAAGGTTTTAGATCCCTATACATCTTAGTTCTGCCAGGATGAATCGAGTACATGGTCTTGTGAGCTCCTTCCATAAGAAGATCTCTTACTTCACCCATTTTGGAATGCCTTCACTTCTTGATTATTCATACCGAACACCAACGTTTTGCCTAAACATCCTTCCTTTTGGTTATTCTCCTCTAAAGCTTCCTCCTGAGCTTTCTCGATGCTTTCCACAATCGTTACGATAACCTCTACCAATTGTTTTGATTATCTTTTACTTCAATCTTCTGGCCTAAATCAGATGCTACCTCGAACTTGGTTCTCTGGACCACGTAACATACTCATCCTAGTCGGACTCAATTGATATTACCACTATGGTTGGAATAACAATCATCTTCTTAGTCATTACCGAAACGATGGTAACGACAGACATGAACAAAACGGAATCAATCATTAGCTTCTTGGTAACCTTGCGATCTTCCCTGATCCAAGTGTGAGTCATGTGCTTCCGGTAGTATAGGCCTCTACTACCATTCATACCTACTCATACTCGTCCCAAGTATTGTCTCGCAGTTTTCCAAGTCACCATTCAAGAATTTCACACATTCATTTAACACATCAGATGACAAAATAAAGGTTTTATATTATCTCTTGAAATGATTACATAGATATTCAAGTTCACTCTAGACTATGCCTTCTATATTAGGCTACATCACATGATCCTATTTATACGAATATTCTAAAGATTCTTCCCCTTAATTCCTTGCATCGTTGCCTGCTTCATCGAGGATCATCTGAAAGGCTCTTGCCTTTGGCGGTGCATTTGGCTTCGTAGCTCCTTCCCTCTTTGGGCAATCTTGCTTGTAGTGCCCTTCTTCATTACATCCATAACATACCCTTTTGTTGAATGTACACTCATTGGCGTAATACCCATGCTTCCCACACTTGAAACATGTCACCTCGTCACCACATTTTCCAGAGTGTTTCTTCTTGCACTTATCGCACCATCTCACTTCACCTTTTCCTCCTTCGGACTTCTTCTTCGAACCAAACTTCGAGAATTTTCTCTTCTCGTTGGACCTTGAGGATCCATCGAACTTCCTCTTCTCTCCTGCCTCAGTTCTTTCCAGACCCCTTTCTTTTAGCTGGGTCTCAACATTCTTGGTTGCTCTAACGGCTGCCTTCAGCGTGCTTGCCATTTTGACTGTTGGGCCAAAGTCTGATGGCAATCCGTTCGCAAATTTCTCGATCTTGGCGAGTTCAGTCGGCACCAGGTATGGAAATAACTTCATCTTCTCAGTAAATGCAGTAGCATAGTCATCAATGCTCATTTTCCCTTTCTTCAAGTTTTGGAACTCTTTGTTTAGATCGATCAGATCTATCTCGGAGCAGTACTGCATTTTCAACTGTTCGATGAACGATTCCCAAGACATTTTTAGAGCTTCTCCTTGTGGCATCGTATATGCTAATAACTTCCACCAGCTTAAAACTCCGGTCTTCAGTTGTCTGACCGCAAAGACGCTTTTCTGCTTGTTGCTACAGTTGCAACTCTCAAATACCATCTCTATTTCGGAGATCCAGTCCATAATATCTACTGGCTTTGGACTTCCGGAAAGACTCGGTGGTTTGGCACCCAAGAAGTTCTTATACCTACATCCATCCCTGTTGATTTCCCTCTCCGGGTCATTCCTTCTCACCACCGGGGTTCCACTTGACTGACAGTGCAACTGTTATTCCCTTCTTCCGACTCTCCGTCATTTCGTTCTGGTTGTTCAACAGGCATCGAAGGTTCACTTATGTTATTCAGCAACAGTTGTCTCATTTCTTCCCTATGTTCCGCCATCATAGCCCGAATCATGGCTTGAACTCCAGTCATTGTGACTGGCTCAGGTGCAACTTTGACTATCGGCACCTGCTCAATCACTTCGGGACGAGGTTGCTGATTCCTGTTTCCATTTGCTTTTCCATCCCCACTTCGGGTTCTTGCCATTTCGATTTATACACCAAATTAAGTGAATTTAGATCTTTATTCATGATAGACGTTTAAATTCCCCTTATCACTCCGAAACGTTACATGATAGTTCTAATATCGTATTCGAACGCTTAGAATCCTAAACACATAAGGTTTCCAGATCCGGTCGGCAACAGACCATAGATCCGAACAAATAATAGCGTACAAGGCAAACATAAAGCATTTAGCACATAAAAGCATTTTAGGCATCCTTCCTAAAATAAACTAGTGCTCGTGTCTAGAATATGGAAGACACTCATCTCACGATCATCGCTTAGCATACTAAGTTTAAGTCTAGAAATCCTACAAATTCCTAGTTCGCTTAAACTAATGCTCTGATACCAACTGTGACATCCCCATTTTTACGGCCAGAAAAGACCGATGTCGTTTATGCTTTCTAATAAAAATCAGAGTAACTTCTTAAGAAAAGTATTGCGAAATTTGTTCCCAAAACAAAATATGATATAAATTTTATCAAAGCATTTCTTAAAGAAATGTATTTCCATTACATTACAAAAACTCGGGATGTCAATCATCGATACAGACCATAAGCATAAACTAAAAATAAATAAACATCTTAGGCCATAAAACACTATCTGGCCTCAAATCCGTAATCTCTCGTCAAATCATCCAACTACGCTTTTGCCACTACCTGTAATACAAGAAACTGAGTGGGTCAGGTTGGGAAACCAGGTGAGTACATAGGGTTTCAACCCATAATAATATAATTATTATGTTTAATCATCAAACAATCAACCCAATTACCCATCCCCATTATCTTCTTTATTCTTAAGGATCTACCCTAAGAATCAGCTATCCTTCATTCATTCATTCCTAAGGTTTACACTAGGGAATATGCGCGAAGTCCATTACCGCTAATGTCATCTATTAGGCACAGCTGCCAATATTATCCTTTAGGCGCAGCTACCAGGATTGTGTTGTTCTCAACTAGGCGCAACTGCCAATATCATCTATTAACACCAATGTCAATGTTATCTTTTAGGCGCAACTGCCACTATTATCATGTAGGCGCAGCTGCCGAGATTATGACGTTCTATATTAGGCACAGCTATAGATATTATCCTATAGGCGCGTCTGCTAGGATTTTTATAGTACATCGCGTTTCAAAATCATCTACACGTTGTGGTGCAGCTACCAATATTCATCTATATCATCTTTCATACCTCATCATTTATTTACTCATGTTCTACCCAACATTTTTTTGTAGATATAAAATACATCTATAACTTTAGATTTGAAAAAAAAAGTTCAGATCTAAAAACGTAATACATCTACTGTTCAGATCTGTAAACAAAGTACATCTACAGCCTAGATCTGAAGAAAAAGGTTCAGATCTGAAAACAAAATACATCTACAACCTAGATCTGAAGACAAGGTTCAGATCTGAAAACAAAATACACCTACATCCTAGATCTGAAGAAAAAGGTTCAGATCTGAAAAGAAAGAAGTCAGATCTTTCATCCAACATAGATCTCAAAGTATAAAATACATATACATCTTAGATCTGAAAAATAAAGGGGTTTAAATCTTTCATCTAGCACAGATCTCAAGTAAATATGCACACATAGCACGTAATTTATATAAAATACTTCATATCTATGTGTAAGATGAAAGTAACTATTCCCTCACTTGATACGGAGTGATTCGGACAACACCTCGCTTCTATAATAATCATTTTTGACGAAACCGGGAAGTTTGCTTGAAAAAACGGGCTCCGCGCAGGCAGAGTTTAAACCGAAAAACTCATTTTCTTGGAGCCTTTGGGATCTTCGGGGCTTCCTTCGGGGGCTAGGGGGTTTTCCTAGGCTTAGGGGGGGGGGGGTTAAGGGGCTTAGAGAGAGAAAGTATTTAGAGAGAGAAAGGATTTTGGTGCATGGAAACCGGCTGCCCTTGCAGGGTATTTATAGGCGCTGGACTTCGGATTACGCTGGGCGTACCGAACATGTACACTGCGCGTAGGGAGGTTCGTACGAGGCACATGTCATGGTTTTGGTGGTGGAGCGTGGCCTATCTCGGACCGCATAAGACCGAAGTACGTTGGGCGTACCCGATCTCGGACATTGGGCGTTCTTCGGACGCTGAGCGTTCTACTTGTACGCGCTGCGTTTGCGAGCCAGGGGTCCGAATCCGAAGGCTAAGCCATGATCAGCAAGCGACGACCCAGATGCTGCCACGTCATCCAGTTCGCATCAGGTTTCGTAAATTGCACACTCGACTTCCAAAAGTTGTAACTTTTGCATACGAGCTCCGTTTTCGACGTTCTTTATATCCACGCGTAGGCGGGAACGTACTCTACAACTTTACTTTAGACTTTGTCAGCTAATTTTGACTTTATTTTAAAAGTTATATTTTTAACAGGCCGGGACAGGATTGGTCCGTTAAAAATTCATAACTTCTTCATCCGACGTCCTTTTTCGCCTGTCTTTTTATTGTTACGCTACTACTAACGAGATCTTCGATTCTCGTTTAGGTTGTGTCGGTTAAAAACTGCTTGATCTAATATTCGAACTTCGGGTTGTATCCCGCTAAGCCGAAACTTAGAAAAATCATAACTTCCTCATACAAAGTCAGATTTGGGCGTTCTTTTTATGTACGCTCTCGGTTTAACGTTTTCTACGACTTTTGTTTATATAGCTAAGGCTAAAAGTCGCTCTATCGTAAATTCACTTTTTACGTCTCCCGGTGTCGTGTCGTTTCTGTCGCGAAACTTCAACATGTCATAACTTCTTCGTTATAACTCGGATTTCGGCGTTCTTTATATCTCCGGAATCCTTGTCACGACCACTACAACTTTATGTATCGATATCGGGTTTATTCAAAACTTAAATTTTGACGCTTATTTTTATTATTTCTTTATAATCAAATATATAAGCACATAAATCACATAATACTCAAATAATTCATCTTTATTACTTCAAAAAGATTTACAATACTTGACCTAGACTATTACATCATCTAATAATGCTTAGCCTCGAAACACGGGCGTTACATAGTTGCTCTGATACCATGCAAAACAAAACTGAGAAATTGAAAAAAGGTCTTCTAATATTGATTTCAATAATGAACGGACTTATACAAAAATCATCTAGAGAACAACTATGCAAATTCCTAGAAATCAAGGATTACTAAATCATCTCCTGTGACTAAGGAATAATATCCTAAAATATGGAAGATATACAGAATATGACAGCTATAGAATATGTACACATCAATACCTCTAGAAGATAATCTCTCTCTCTCTCTCTCTCTTTCTCTCTCTTGTCGGAATATTATAAAGTTGCACCCTCCAAATGAAAATATTAAGTTTAATCAGAACCCAATTATTCCATCTAGTAACCATATCACCCGAAGTAATTAACCCGTTGTCAAGGGAAATACGAGTCGAAGAGACTGAAAAAGAATCTAAAGCATCTAAAATCTACCCCAGTCTATCTGGTATGGGTCTAAGCTGAACACCCTGCAACAAAGTCAAGAGATTATCCTACTAAGTTTTCTCAATAACATCCCGAGGAGCCCGTATGAAGTTATCCATACTCCAACCAATATAAATACAGTCTCTAACCGTATGATTATGGTAATTATCAAGCGTGAAAACTCTATGGAAGGTAACAACAAGTGGAGTCTTTCCCAACCATATATCATGCCAAAAGTAAGTGTACTCCCCATCCCCTATCCTTATAAGGCACATGGCTAGAAAATCAAAACCACAATCAGTAAGTTAACTAACATCCGAGTAATACCATTCCAAGGGCCCGACCAAGATCTCTTTCTCATCAAAGGAGAGGAATGACCATCCTACCCATACAAGACTTTCACCGCCCTAACCTATAAAAAATTTGTGTAATGAAAAAATGCCAACACCACCAAAGAAGTAAAGCCCTATTATAGGCAAAAAGACTGCCTACACCCAAGCCTCCATCATCTCTTACAACAATAACTCTATGCCACCGAACCCAATGCATACGCCAATCATCCAAATCAGCTCCCCAGAAGAAAGAAGCTTTCAACCTCTCTAACGAGTTAAGCACCGTGACCGGGACACGAAATATGGACATCAAATAACTACCAATGGAACCAAGAACAGGCTTTATCAGAGTAAGTCTCCTACCAAAGGAAATGCATTTGGCCTTCCATCCCACCAATCTAGACCTGAACCGATCCATAATAGAAGACCAAGAACCAATTCTCGACATATTATGACCAATAGGAACTCCCAAATGAAAGAAATGGAGGGTACCTGAAGCACACCCCATACGAAAAGCCATAGAAGAAACTTGATCAGTAGTAAGACCCACTCCATACAACTTACTCTTGAGTAAGTTGATTTTTAGACCCGAAGCCAAGAAAAAACAACGAAGAGTACGAATAATGTGCATAACATCATCTGATACCAAGTAGCCATCAAAACTACATCATTAACATAAAGAAGATGAGACATGTCAATGCCACCAATGGAAAACCCCCTATAAACATTGGCCATCTTCACTCTAGTCAAAGCTGCATGCAAAACCTCTATAGCCAAGACAAAAAGAAATGGGGATAATGGGTTACCCTATCTCAAGCCTCTAAACATCTGAAATTCTCGTGAGAGAGATCCATTCACAAGAACCGAAGTTGTTGCGGAAGAGAGCATCTCCATAATCCAACCACACCACATAGACCCGAAACCCATAATATGCATAATCTCCATCAGGTACTCCCAAGACAGAGAGTCATAAGCTTTCTCAACATCCACTTTGAAAATCAAAAGAGGATTTTTAGAAACCTTACTCCAGGCTACAATCTCATTAAGAAGAAACGACCCGTCTAAATTTGTCTGCCTTTAATAAAAACAGACTACTCCACGCTCACCACACTACCAATGACCTCAACCAGTCTATTAGCAAGCCGCTTGCAGATAATCTTATACTGGTAACCTATTAGGCTAATAGGTCTAAAGTCGCTGGCAGTCTTCGAGTCTCTAACTTTCAGAATTAAAGTAAAAAACAAAGCATTACACCCCTTTGGAATTGAAGAGTGTGAATAAAAATGGGCCATAAAATGAATGACATCCTCCTCCAACATATCCCAATAATGTTTAATAAAACCAAAAGAAAAACCATCCGGGCCCGGTGCTTTTGTCGAACCACAATCCCAGACAACCATTTTTACTTCCTCACGAGAAAAAGGAGCATGAAGAAACTGAATTTGAGAATCCGACATCTTGGAAAAAAAGGAAGGATTCGTCAACGGTTGGGGACCACTCGTCTTGGAAAAAAGAGATTGAAAGGAATCACGAAATTCCTCCTTCACAATAACCGGGTCATCAGTCCAAACCCCATCTTTTAGAACACCCTAGATAGCCATTTGACGCCTCTTGCACTTTATAGAACCATGAAAATACCCCGAGTTTTCACCCCCCTCAATACCTCCATTGAATTTTGGCTTTTTAAGCCAAATCCAATTGAGTAATGTGGTCTAATTCAGTAAGATCTTTAAAAATTGTAACTCGTTGTTCCCGTAACTCAACTGTACCCCTATTTTCCATAAGGCGAGTATCAATGGAATCGAGAAGCTCCTGAAGCTCTCTACACTTATTACCCCTCCGGATACGACTACTAGCATTCCAAGCACGAATATTAGATTTAAGAAATTGTAGTTTTTTTCTTAAATTTAACCCATGGATGAATCGAAACCATCCCAACCTGTGTTTCAGACCAAGAGTCACGAACCGCATTATCAAACCCCTCCATATTGAACCAAGAAGGAAACACACGAAACAAAATTGGACCATAATCAACACTATGCTCCAATAAAAGAATCGTCCGATGATCAGGGATGTTTTTTTTCCAATACCATACCAAAAATATGCGGAAAAGAATCTAGAAAGTCGTCTGAAACCAAAAAACGATCCAGTTTGCTAAACTTTGAGCCCCACTTATCACTCCAAGTAAACCTCATACCACCCAAAGGAATGTCAGTCAACGCAACATGCTTAATAAAATGATTAAAGCTCCTAGCTGAATTATTATGAAATTGAGAACCCATTCTCTTAGACTCATCCCGTACTTCATTAAAATCACCCATCAAAACGCACTCCCCATGAAAATAACTAATTAATTGAATAATTGTACTCCAAAGTTGTCTCTTGCAATCCACCATTTGAGGAGCATACACTGCAATAAATAACACCTCCAAACCCAAAGTCCTCCAAACCGCCTCAATCGCAAGAAAATACTCAGAAATGTGTATTTTTTATGAGAAATTCGATCCAAATCACAAATAATCAGAATATCACCCGACGCACCACGAGAAGGAGAAACCGCATGAGAAAAAAAATTATTGCCCCAGAAAGACCTCACTATAACTAAATCAATAACTTCCATCTTCGTTTCTAGAATTGCTAGAAAATTAACTTTATGTTCATGACATAAAGTTCTAATCCACCCCCTCTTATCTAATCAACCCGCTCCTTGAATGTTAATAGAGAGACAATTCATTTCAAACCCTTTTTAACTCTACTTCCTTCAACTATATATTTAACTCCTTCGAAACATCCGTCCAAATGTTTTTTGAATTTCTCTTAAAAAACCATTATTAAAAGATTTCTCCGAAAAACCATCATAAGCACCAATATTTGAGAAACACGGAGGATGTGAGAGGTTATATTCCGAGTCAACGATCCATGAAATCTGACCGGATCCGCCACTAAAACCCATCGAAAGAGCACGAACTTTATAAGATTCAACACCATTTTTCTGGATAACATCATTTTTCTAGATAGCAGCAGAAGTCACCACAACATGTGAATTCAACCCTGTTGTGGTTGGAATAGTAGCAGAAGCAGCAGACGCTGCTGGAACAGCTGCAGCAGCAGCTTCACGTGGAAGTTTTGGGTAGACATGTTGTTCCTTGTCAACATTCTGACGTTCCTGAAATTTGTCGGACCGAACAACAACAACAGAGGAGCGAAGCTGTTGTTTTGACTCTTTTGGTTCAGAATTCTGAAATTGCCCCTCCTCATTATTATTGCCCTTAGTACTTATGTCATCAGCACACACACCCCCGTTATCACATCGTTTGTTCCTTTTAGCATCATATTCCTTCATCTTTGCTAATGTATCATAGATTCCAAACGGATCATAGGAATCCTCATCCTTTTCACAATAAGCATTAAAATCTCATTTTTCTTGAAAATGACCATGATCATTACCATTATCTATCTCAGGCTTAAAGTTATCGCAAGAAAAAGAGGGATTCCAACTGGGTGCTTCTTTTATTCTAACCGAAAACAAATTCTCATTAACACCAACTTTTAAAACTTCCGAAATAATTTCTTGAGTCGTAGTCAAAACACAAATTCTGTTTTTGTATACATCTTCGCCTAGCCCATCATCAAGATGTACAATAGTTCCCCATTTATTTAAGATTTTTCTAAAAGCTTCCTTGCTCCATGCACGTAAAGGTAAGCCTTCCACATCTACCCAAACCAATTTTTCCGGAGGAACAAAATTTCTATCCGAAGGGCGTTTTTCAACAATCCAATGATCCACAACATCACTTGCCAAGAAATTCTTGGAAGTTTCTTTATGCTTAAATTCTAACATAGCCCAAAAACCACCAACATATCGGATATCAAAATCGTCAAACCCTTCATCAAAACATAACATCCGTAAGTCAGGCAAAGTAAGGAAGCCCCTAGTTGTTACTAAACAAACACACTTGCTTCTTTCAACAATGAAATCCCCAGAAGTGAGATGGATTATGTCATCAACCTTATCAAAAACGAGTTTATCTTTTAGAGCACCTGTAACAACATTAGCATAAGAATTTGGTGGACTCACAAACTTATCCACTTTAGCCGACAATGAAAGATTCACATGGGTAGGTATTCGTGGTTTTGAAAATCTTGGAAGGGAAGCAAACATCTTATGATAACCAAACCACACATCACATAAATTCTTAATCATTTTATCAATGTCAGTCACACCCACAAATCTGATAAAACCAAAACGTTTGCCAATTCGAGACTTCTTAGAAGAGATAAAAACATCAATGACTTTTCCAATTTGATTGCATGCACGCTACAAATCACATATCAAGACGTACTCTGGGAAATTCGTAACATAGAAAGAAGTAATATCCTTACTTGAAAATCGATTACCCTCCCTTGATAAGTGATTCCAATGCCCTCTGAAGTTATGATTGCCAACATAATTTCGATTCTTAACCCAAGAATTATGAGGTTTCGAGTGATCATAATTATTAGAGCCCATGAGAAGAAGTTTACGTAACACACTACCAAACACTAAACCAAGAAGCGTCAACAAGTGGACCAATACAATGGATGAGAGAACGATCGAGACCCGTCAGAAATCAACGAATGGCTGCCGATGAACCTACCAGTGTTAAACCTTTGAATTTGTTTTTGGTTATGTATGTGTTTAAATTTTAGGTGTTCAGTATGTGTGTGTGTTTTAAATTGAAGGTTTTTAGTGGGTGTGTGTCTGTGTTTGTGTTTGCAAGTCAAAAGGTTTTTACAAGGCGTGACTGAGAGAGGGTTTAAGAAGACGAACTAGGCGTTGGTGCTTGGTGGGGATACATAACGGGGTTTTGCATGAAGAGATAGAGGGTGAGTTTGGGGTGGGTCTATTTTCTATTTTTAATTGTAAAATATTAAATAACAAATTAGAAAAAGAAAACACAAAAAAAACTATTTAAAAGATATAATAGTTATTTGAAATTTAATAAAGACCAAACCAATAAAAACATACTTGATAGAGATAAAATCAGAATCCTAAGTGAAAATTTTGGACCAAATAAAAAAATCATACAGAAACCACTTTTACAGTTTTCTCAAAATAATATTTAGCCACTACTGCCATTTGCCATTAATATATTGACAGGCAAGGGAATGTAAATAAGACTTTTTCAAATCTCTTTACAAATCAAACTTCTGCAACTTATCCCCTTCACTTTGTTTCCCTTAAACAATACGTCCACCAAAAAATTGTCGGTACGATTAAATAATTGCTTCTAAAATGAAAAAGGTTCATGCCTATTCATGCTTAACAAGTCAAGGTTTTACATTTTGCACCCTCTTATTTTTGTTTATATGTTAAGATAAACCTTCACCACAATATCATTTCTATATATTTCAAAAGTTGTTGCTACAATGAGAATGATCATCCTTTAGAAGTCAAAGCATTTACAAAGTTCTATACTATATATGTCAAAGTTGTATACTATGTATGTTGATCTATTTCTCAATGATTTATAACTAAAACATCAACTCATAAATAACCCCCTAACACCTAATCAAAATGATTTTCATAATTTTATATATATAAAAAAAACTATACAACTTTCGTGACTATAGTAAATCAAATTTACCATTGTAACTGAATTCGAGACATACCTATTTTCTGAAGAAAAAAAATCTAATAAATGAATATGAGACATACTTCTTTCCCAAAAAAGTTTTCGCACAAAATTTTGAAAATATAACATTTGTATGAAAAACAAAAACACTATGGGTATTTGAGGTTACTATTTCTGAAACAAAAGACAGCAGAAGCATGTATAAACCAAAAATATAAAAAGAAAGAAATGAAAATGAAACAAAGAGGAGACCTAGTCGGCTATGGACGAATTTATAAATTCACTTCCATCATCTTTATTCTTTATAACTTGATTTTATTTGAAAACATTATTAGATATGTTCATGAGAAGATTAGAGCAGCACGGAAATGAAATTATAACTGAACTCTTATTAAAAATATCATAAGGACAAATCAAAATAAAAAGTGTCACTTGTTTTCCGAGAAAACAATAAAAGATGAATAATGTAATCCGAGGGTTAGAAGAATACAATAATAACTTAAAAGTGTAATATATGGAACTCCTAAGAAACTGTAGGGGCAAGAATGTAAAATACAACTGGCATATGTCCTCCCACACTCTAAAATATTTAAAAAGCCAGCAAAATTTTCTTTTTTCTTTTTTTATTTTTCTTTTTACCGTTACCGTGTTTTGTCTGCATTTCCTCGCGCCTTCTTCAACCCCTTCTTCTCTGCTCCTCAAATCTCGAACAGCATTGACTTCAAATTCGCAAGAACACATTAAATCCCTAGCAGATCCATCACGTTTCTCGGTCAAATCCTCACAAAATCTCCCCAGATCTCCTCGATTTCAATCAAAACCCTAAATCCCTATGTTAAACCCACACGAAATCACTAAAATCCACAAACCCTAGTTAGGAAAAACTTTAATGAAGGGAGGCACGGGCCAGTGGTTTACGATCGGGCTCGTGTCATCATGGTATGCATCGAACATTGGAGTGCTACTGCTCAACAAATACTTGCTAAGCAACTATGGATTCAAGTACCCGATCTTCCTCACCATGTGTCACATGACTGCTTGTTCTTTGCTCAGTTACATTGCGATTGTTTGGATGAAGATGGTGCCTTTACAGCATGTTAGGTCTAGGGCTCAGTTTATCAAGATCTCGGTGCTTAGTTTGGTATTTTGTGCGTCCGTGGTTAGTGGGAACGTATCTTTGAGGTATTTGCCGGTTTCATTTACGCAGGCAGTTGGAGCCACCACTCCTTTTTTCACTGCGGTGTTTGCTTATATTATGACGGTGAAGAGGGAAGCTTGGTTGACTTATTTGACGCTTGTACCTGTGGTAACCGGTGTTGTCATTGCCAGTGGGGTAAGATCTCTTGTTTTATTGATCTGTGTTGATTGGCTTCTAAATTTGGGATTTTCTTTCAATAAGCTAACGTGCATAGATTGTTTACAAACACCTAATGATTATTGAAGATTCACGTTTGCTTAAATTTACAATATTTTCATGAAGAACTAGAATCCTGATGGCGTTTACCCATTTAGATTTGGCCAAACATTTACCTGTTCCATAGATAAGGAACTAGAGTCTTGGTTTGGCTTAAAACCACAAATTCAAATGACTTTGAAGTTCAGGAATGAAACTTCATGGCCAATGATAGAAAATTATTTCCACAGTTAACCAGAGTTGTTGTGTTCTTTACCAAGCTAAAGAGTTGTTTAAGGAAAAGGTTAGTTTGACTTTTGCAAAAGCATCTAGTTTTGGAATAGAATACCACTGAGAGTCGGGTTATATAGCTTGCAGTATGTATATCTTTAAATTAGCATCATTCTTACCTTTTACTTGCTTCTTTTGCCATGTAACTGAATTTCTGTCTTAGGTATGGAAAATTTGGTCAAGAATTAACCTCCATGCTCCAACTATATATATTTGATATTCTGCTTGTGGTACCTATAAACATACATTTTCTATTTTTCTGTGTGAATGCCAGGGGGAACCAAGTTTCCATTTATTTGGTTTTATCATGTGTATTGGCGCTACAGCTGCAAGAGCATTAAAGTCAGTTCTTCAAGGGATATTGCTGTCCTCTGAAGGGTAAGTCACTCCCCAATATCATCATCTTCCTCTTTGCTTCTTTTACAGAATTCCATTTGATTTTAGATTCCAATTCCATTCCTGACTGAGAATGTAATTGAATTGATGTAGGGAAAAACTGAATTCAATGAACCTTCTGCTGTACATGGCGCCAGTAGCTGTAGTGATATTGCTTCCAGCAACATTGTTCATGGAAGACAATGTGGTTGGGATCACAATAGCACTTGCAAGAAAAGATGTCAATATTGTGTGGTATCTGCTTTTCAACTCAGCAATGGCATATTGTGTAAATTTGACCAATTTCTTGGTTACTAAGCACACAAGCGCGTTAACTCTCCAGGTCTCATTGATTTCAACTCTTTGAAATTATTTGTATATTATAAATAAGTATTAATAATAGAATTTGGATAAAAATCAGGTGTTGGGAAATGCAAAAGGAGCAGTGGCTGTTGTGGTGTCAATTTTGATATTCAAGAATCCGGTGTCGGTAACAGGGATGCTTGGATACTTGCTTACGGTCTTGGGAGTGATTCTGTACAGTGAAGCCAAAAAGAGGACCAAATAAATCTTCTTCTTTTTCTGGACTCTGGATTCTGGACTGTACACTCCTGGCTGTGCGAGGATTGTACAGTCCAGAGCAAATTTTAGCTTATTCTTTTTGGGAGGACAAAGAAAAGCAAAAAAAAAAACAAAAACCAACTTTTAGTATGATTCATCGTTCATGTATTTTCCATGATTTTTGGGTTTGGACTGATGAAAAACAAACACAATCATGTTTTCCATTTGTATCTTGTGATGTGATTATGATGATTATACATACATACGGTGCTTGAGTTGTATAAATACTTTACCATATCAACCAACATAAATGCTTCAACTTTAGCTACTACTAGTATAATAGTATTGCTTTTTTTTTTCCCCTCTTGATCTTTTAGTTGTATCTTTAAAAAAAACGTAAATAAACAATTTGACGTCATTAACAATGGTGCACCCGACACACTCCGTAATTAAAATCTCTAACATTACTAGAGTCAAAATTAAAAAGGTTACAACATATGTGGGGACAGTACAACATAACATTGAATCTAAGACATTACGACATATGACACCCCCAAGTAAAAAAGGTAATATGGAAATAGCATTAGAGCATCCACCTTACCTATCCTATTAAATGATGTATTATTTTTCATACATCATTTTTCCACTTTATAAAAAAACAATTATTATAATTTTTTTTAATAACTAATTTATCCATATTTATTTAAAATATCTTACAATGTCTAAATGGATTAGGAAAAACTAGTGGTTCGGCAATAAAGTGTCATTTGTCTACATGCAATATATATAATTTCAAGCACACAATATGTTAATCCATCTATTTGTCTTGCTACTAATGTCTAAATGGATTAGGAACAACTAATGGGTTGTCAATATAATGTCGTATAATTACCTACTACATTGTTAAACATTTATTAATACAAATTTGGAATAGTTTGGGTGTGTAACAACGTAAAATTTAAAAACAATTTTTCGTTTTTCAACATAATAAAAACATATATATAATATTCCCAGAATCCCATGATCCAATGTCATCATAATAAAACATATCCCATAATCTCAAAACGTAATCATCTGTCAGTGTGTACAAATCATGCCGGCGCCTTCTCGCGATCCTCGCTGGTACCTGAAACACATATCACATAACACGGTAAGCATAAATGCTTAGTGAGTTCCCCAATATACCACATACAACACATAGGCCACTCGAGACTATAACTCGGTATGACCCTCTGGTCAAAGTGTCTCAACGGGACCCTCCAGTCCCGTAGCTCGTTGGACCCTCCGGTCCGGTCTAGCTCGTTGGACCCTCCGGTCCGGTCTAAATCGTTGGACCCTCCGGTCCGGTCTATACAACACATAGCATACATATATCACAATGCACATAAACTTAACATACACATAACACATAAGACCCTCCGGCCTGCACATAGATACCACTCTAGGTAATGTATAGTGAGAGGACTCACCTCGGGAAATCTCGGAAAGTCTCGAACTCGAATATCTGCTCTAGCCTCCGCCTAATCACATATAGTAATTATCTCTAATTAATACGGCTCTCAAAGGCTAGAATAATCCCTCCCTATATTCTCTCAGAAGGGGAAAAGACCATTTTACCCCTCCAATGGTCCAATATCCAAATGTTGACCAAACCCTAAAAGTCAACCCCAGTCAACGGTCCAACTTTGACCAGACTCGTCGAGTGCACTCGGGTGACTCGGCGAGTCCATACGTGTCCTCTGAATCCTCTAAGGCCTCACTCGACTCGTCGAGTCAACCTTTCTCTCAATGGTTACCACTGATCACGAATCGTGGTGCAACACGATCCGACTCGTCGAGTCCGCTCATGGACTCGGCGAGTTTCTTCCATGAAAATGCTCAAACGACCTCATGAGGTCAGATCTGCTTCTCTAATCTATAGATCTGCCCTTCCAACCCTCAAAAGTCACGTAAAGGTCCAACCTTTATACTCATGCAACACTCATAAGGCTCTTTTTGGTGAAATAGCTCCTAAAATGGCAACCTAGGTTCAAAACTCCATTGGAAATGCATAAAGCTGGATGCTTGGGACTTCCTGGACCCAAAAGGGTCCAGATCTCTAACACAACTCGAAGAAGGGGGTTTGAGGCATCCAAGACCCCCAAAAAGGAATGATTAAAGCCCTAACCCCAAATAATAAAACCCATACAATAGAGAGAAAGAGGGGTCCGATTTGGTACCTCAAGGTGAACTCCTTGCTTGGCTAACTCAGAATAGCAATCTCCTTTGATCCTTCTTGCTGGAGCTCCTCTCCTTTCTTGCAAAATCACACCAAAAGCTCAAATGGCCTTCTCTCTCTCACTCTACACACTCAAGATCGATGCGGGTTCTCTCTCAGGGATGGTAGCCGCAAATGAAGGCCATAAGTGCCTTTAAATAGGGCTCATGCCCGAAGATTTAGGGTTTCCACTTACAGCGCCTACTCGGCGAGTCTACTCTTGGACTCGTCGAGTAGTTCATTAAACTCACGTGGCTACCCCACTTCTACTCGACGAGTTATAGCACCAACTCGTCGAGTAGATCAATGATCCTCAAAAATAAATAATTCAAAATAACATACCTGAAAATCCGGATGTTACAATTCTCCCCCACTAGAATCAGACTTCGCCCTCGAAGTCTCGCTCTGCAAACAACTCTGGATGCTGCTCCCGCATCTCCGACTCCGGCTTCCAAGTCAGCTCGGACCCTCTCCGATGTTGCCACTGGACCTGAACCAGGGGCACCTCCTTGTTTCTCAGAACCTTGACCTTCCGATCCAAGATCGCGATCGGCCTCTCAACGTAATTCAGGCTCACATCCACCTGAATATCCTCTAGTGGCACTACTGCCGTCTCATCGGCTAAACACTTCCTCAACTGGGATACGTGGAAGGTATCATGGATCTGGCTCAACTCCTCGGGCAGCTCCAGACGGTATGCTACCTTACCCACCCTCGCGATCACCCTGAATGGACCAATGTATCGGGGCCCCAACTTGCCCATCTTCCTGAACCGGATCACTCCTTTCCAAGGAGATACCTTAAGGAGTACGAAATCTCCGACCTGGAACTCGAGCTCGGATCGCCGCCTATCCGCATAACTCTTCTGACGGCTCTGGGCTGTCAGTAACCTCCGTCTGACCTGTTGTATCTGCTCAGTCGTCTTAAGCACTATCTCAGTGCTACCCATCACTCGCTGCCCTACCTCTTCCCAACAGATGGGAGACCGACACCTCCTCCCATATAAAAGCTCAAAGGGAGGCATACTAATACTCGCATGGTGGCTGTTGTTGTAAGAAAACTCAGCCAAAGGTAGGTATGTGTCCCAACTTCCACCGAAGTCCATAACACATGCCCGAAGCATGTCCTCGAGTGTCTGAATCGTCCGCTCACTTTGCCCGTCCGTCTGTGGGTGATAAGCAGTACTGAAGTGCAATCTCGTACCCAACTCCTCATGAAACTTCTTCCAAAGCCTGGAAGTAAAACGTACATCTCGATCTGACACAATCGAGATCGGCACCCCATGTCGTGACACCACCTCTCTCACATACGTCTCCGCCAGCCTCTCTGCAAAAGAGCTCTCACTGATAGCAAGAAAGTGAGAGCTCTTCGTCAGCCGGTCCACAATCACCCAAATTGCATCAACACCCCTCGCGGTCCGCGGCAATTGGGTGATAAAATCCATAGAAATATGTTCCCACTTCCACTGGGGAACCTCTAACGGCTGCAACTTGCCATGCGGACGCTAGTGCTCGGCCTTAACCCGGCGACAGGTCAAGCACCTCTCTACTACCCATGCAACATCCCTCTTCATACAGGGCCACCAATAATCTCTCTTCAGGTCCAAATACATCTTCGTGACCCCGGGATGGATCGAGAATCTCGATCTATGCGCCTCCTCCATCAAGGTGCTACGTGCCCCGCCCGTATACGGCACCCAAATCCGACCACGAAAGGTCAAGAGCCCTCGGCTATCCGTCACAAACTCGAACACCTGTCCAATCACCCGCTCCCTTTTACGGTTCTCCGATCTCACAGCTTTGCCTGGGCCTCTCGAATAGTATCCAACACCGGAGTCATCACCGTCATCCTCATACATATGTCTCGAATCGGGGCACTCTCCGCCCTACGGCTCAGAGCGTCGGCTACTACGTTAGCCTTTCCCGGGTGGTACAGGATTTCACAGTCATAATCCTTTACTACATCCAACCATCTCCTCTGACGCATGTTCAGGTTGGGCTGATCCATCAGATACTTCAAACTCTTGTGGTCCGTATATATGGTACACCGAACCCCATACAAATAATGGCGCCATATCTTGAGGGCGAACACCACCGCCCCCAACTCCAAATCGTGGGTGGGATACCTCGTCTCATGAGGCTTCAGCTGCCTCGATGCGTATGCTATCACGTGCCCTCTCTGCATAAGCACTGCACCCAAACCCGATATAGACGCATCATAATACACCACGAAATCCTCCATTCCCTCCGGAAGAGCTAACACCGGGGCTTCGCATAACCTCTGGCGAAGAGTCTCAAACGAGGTCTGCTGCTCTGGACCCAAGCAAAAGCAGCGCCCTTCCGGGTCAATCTGGTGAGGGGAACGACAATCTTGGAGAAATCCCGAATAAATCTCCGATAGTAGTCGGCCAACCCCAGAAAACTCCTGATCTTGGTGGGGGATCTCGGCACCTCCCAACTCATGACCGCCTCAATCTTGGCCGGATCGACCAATATCCCATTCTGATTAACGAGATGTCCCAAGAACTGGACCTCACGTAACCAGAAATCACACTTGGAGAATTTGGCATATAGCCTCTCCGATCTCAATACTCCGAGGATCTCCCTCAGGTGCTCCTCATGCTGCTCTCTGGTCCTGGAATACACTAGAATGTCGTCGATGAACACAATCACCGATCGATCCAACATCGGCCTGCATACTCGGTTCATGAGGTCCATGAACGCCGCTGGTGTATTGGTGAGCCCAAAAGGCATCACCACGAACTTGTAATACCCATAACGAGTCCTAAATGCTGTCTTCTGGATATCCTCATCACGCACCCTCATCTGGTGGTATCCAGACCTCAAGTTTATCTTGGAAAACCAAGACGCACCCTGCAACTGATCGAACAGATCGTCGATCCTCGGTAATGGATAACGGTTCTTGACCGTTAATTTGTTCAACTCCCGGTAATCAATGCACATCTGGTGTGAACCATCCTTTTTCTTGACAAAAAGGATCGGCGCTCCCCACGACGAGCTACTCGGTCAAATAAACCCCTTTCCCAGCAGCTCCTGAAGCTGCGAGGATAACTCCTGCATCTCTGGCGGCGCAAGGCGATAAGGCGCTGGCCCCGGAACCAAATCGATGCGGAACTCCACCTGCCTCTCGGGAGGCACACCCGGCAACTCCTTGGGAAAAACATCCGGGAACTCACGCACTATCGGAACATCATCAACCGAACTCGGCCTCTCTGCGGCCGCTCGTGTATCCATCACATAGGCTACAAACCCTCTACAGCCCTGCTGTAGGCTCTGTCTCGCTCTGGCAGCCGAACAAAATGCTGATCCAATTCGGGTACCCTCGCCATACACTGTCAGCACTCCTCCACTAGGGTCTCGTATCGTCACCATCTGACGCTCGCAGTCGATAACAGCTCCAAATCGGCTCAACCAGTCCATGCCCACGATGACACAGACATCACCCATAGCAATCGGTACTAGGTCAATCGGGAACTCAACACCGAAGATCTCGAGTACACATCCTCGAATCACATCAGTAGCATACACCGCTCGCTCGTCGGCTATAGAAACTCGTAGAGGTCGACTCAACGCCTCTCGTTGGACACTGATGTGCTGACTAAATGCTAATGACACGAAAGATCGACTCGCACCCGAGTCAAATAACACCAACGCAGGTACAGAACTCACAAGAAAAGTACCTATGCATACCACAATATAAGCACAAAATCTCAAACTCAAAATAAGTAAGTAAAAGAATACATACCGGCCACGACATCGGGCGCTACGCGGACCTCCTCCGCTGTCAACTGGAAGGCTCTCCCGCGAGCCTTCGGTGCCTCGGCCTTCGCTGGCCGGACCTCGGTAGCTCTAACAGCAGGTGCAGATCCCTGTGCTGATCCCTGAAGTAGCTGCGGGCACTCGGCCTTCCGATGGCCTGTCTGGTTGCAATGAAAGCAAACCGAAAATCCATTGGGGCAATCCCTCACGAAATGCCCATCCTTCCCACACTTGTAACACACCCCAGCTCTGCACACTCCCTCATGGATCTTGCCGCACTTCCCACAAGTGCGGCCCTTCGGACCTCCAGATCTCGAATCAGCGGGCTTCCCCCGCTTGGCTGCCGGCTGCGACTGCGCCGGTCGCCTGTCCCTCCTCTGAGACTCGGCCTCCTCCCTGGCCTGAGTCTCCATCTCGATCTCCTTCTTTCGAGCATTTGCCTGGAGCTCCGCAAATGTCCGGTACGTCGAGTTCGCCACGAACTCACGAATGTCTCTCCTCAGTATGCTCAGATATCGGCTCATACGTGCCTGCTCGGTCGACACGTGCTCAGGGCAAAACAACGCCCTCTCATGAAACATCCTCGTAATCACTGTCACCTACTCAGTTCCCTGCTTGAGGGACAAGAACTCCTATGCCAATCGTTCCATCTCCACCGGGGGAACATACTCATCTCGGAACATGGTGGTGAACCTCTCCCAGGTCACCGTTGTAATCTCTGCAGGAGTGAAGTCTGCCGTAACAAACTTCCACCAATCCTTCGCTCCCAAGCGAAGCTGGTTCAGTGCAAACCGTACCCTCAGATGCTCCGGACAAGAACAGGTGTAGAAGCATCCCTCCATGTCAGAGATTCACCTCATCTCGGCTATCAGATCCTGAGTCCCATCAAACTCTAGTGGCTTCGTGTTGCTGAACTCTCGGTACAGCAACGAGTCACCCCCCTGTGGCCTGGCAGCGGCGACTACTGCGGTGGCTGCAGCAACAGCAGCGTCGGTAAAAGAAGCATACCGCTCGTCAAATGTCTCAATCAAAGTGGTCTTGATATACCCAAACATCTCAGGAATCTCCGCCCGTATGGCTGCGGCCACCTCCTCGTGAATCAACCTACGGATCTCCTCATCACTGGTACCACTGCCTCCTGGGTGGTGGCGCGTCCCAACCATGATATCTCTGAAATACAACACAAAAGAAATCAGAGATTCGCTCGAGTATACTCGCACTCGATACTCAACCCTACTTGTTCTTTAGTACCCTAAGGATTCTTACTTGGACTGCTCACCTGGACTGCTCACCGATCCGGTGTTTCCAATAGTACGGGCCCTATACTACCTTCCACAACGCATCGGTATTCACCCCAAGTCCCCCTCCTAGGATCCCAGATCACAAGTACTCTATATCTCACTAACTCAGGCTACTCTCCGGTAGACCACTCATAAGCTCCTCGCTGCTACCTACTCACTCTCGAAGTATCTCATAGTAGCAGTAACTCCTAGGCTAAGGCATCACAAATCAGGCTCACTCTAGTCCTAACCATGAATACCTAGCCTACTCTATCATGCATAACATATCACATAATATCTCATAACACATAATGTAAGGGTATTTTGGGAAATCACCGTTCGGGCGCTGGCTGATTGTACACACTGCTCCATTCTGCTTTTCTCAAAAATCTTTTACTCTTTTAGAAAAATTGTTTCTTTTATGAAAAATTCTCTCAAATCCTCAGTTTGAGTTCAGATACGCCCGGAGGTGCATCCGAATCTCTCAAACCAAGGCTCTGATACCAACTTGTAACAACGTAAAATTTAAAAACAATTTTTTGTTTTTCAACATAATAAAAACATATATAATATTCCCAGAATCCCATGATCCAATGTCATCATAATAAAACATATCCCATAATCTCAAAACATAATCCTCTGCCAGTGTGTACAAATCATGCCGGCGCCTTCCCGCGATCCTCGCTGGTACCTGAAACACATATCACATAACACGGTAAGCATAAATGCTTAGTGAGTTCCCCAATATACCACATACAACACATAAGCCACTCGAGGCTATAACTCGGTATGACCCTCTGGTCAAAGTGTCTCAGCGGGACCCTCCAGTCCCGTAGCTCGTTGGACCCTCCAGTCCGGTCTAGCTCGTTGGACCCTCCGGTCCGGTCTAAATCGTTGGACCCTCCAGTCCGGTCTAAATCGTTGGACCCTCTGGTCCGGTCTATACAACACATATCATACATATATCACAATGCACATAAACTTAACATACACATAACACATAAGACCTTCCGGCCTGCACATAGATACCACTCTAGGTAATGTATAGTGAGAGGACTCACCTCGGGAAATCTCGGAAAGTCTCGAACTCGAATATCTGCTCTAGCCTCCGCCTAATCACATATAGTAATTATCTCTAATTAATACGGCTTTCAAAGGCTAGAATAATCCCTCCCTATATTCTCTCAGAAGGGGAAAAGACCACTTTACCACTCCAATGGTCCAATATCCAAATGTTGACCAAACCCTAAAAGTCAACCCCAGTCAACGGTCCAACTTTGACCAGACTCGTCGAGTGCACTCGGGTGACTCGGCGAGTCCATACGTGTCCTCTGAATCCTCTAAGGCCTCACTCGACTCATCGAGTCAACCTTTCTCTCAATGGTTACCACTGATCACGAATCGTGGTGCAACACGATCCGACTCGTTGAGTCCGCTCATGGACTCGGCGAGTTTCTTCCATGAAAATGCTCAAACGACCTCATGAGGTCAGATCTGCTTCTCTAATCTATAGATCTGCCCTTCCAACCCTCAAAAGTCACGTAAAGGTCCAACCTTTATACTCATGCAACACTCATAAGGCTCTTTTTGGTGAAATAGCTCCTAAAATGGCAACCTAGGTTCAAAACTCCATTGGAAATGCATAAAGCTGGATGCTTGGGACTTCCTGGACCCAAAAGGGTCCAGATCTCTAACACAACTCGAAGAAGGGGGTTTGAGGCATCCAAGACCCCCAAAAAGGAATGATTAAAGCCCTAACCCTAAATAATGAAACCGATACAATAGAGAGAAAGAGGGGTCCGATTTGGTACCTCAAGTGTGGCTAACTCAGAATAACAATCTCCTTTGATCCTTCTTGCTGGAGCTCCTCTCCTTTCTTGCAAAATCACACCAAAAGCTCAAATGGCCTTCTCTCTCTCTCTCACTCTACACACTCAAGATCGATGGGGGTTCTCTCTCAGGGATGGTAGCCACAAATGAAGGCCATAGGTGCCTTTAAATAGGGCTCAGGCCCGAAGATTTAGGGTTTCCACTTACAGCGCCTACTCGGCGAGTCTACTCTTGGACTCGTCGAGTTGTTCATTAAACTCATGTGGCTACCCCGCTTCTACTCGACGAGTTATAGCACCAACTCGTCGAGTAGATCAATGATCCTCAAAAATAAATAATTCAAAATAACATACCTGAAAATCCGGATGTTACAGGGTGAATTCAACCAGTCATTTTAGTTCCTAAAGTAATTGAACTCGGAACGATTAGTGGAATTGATTGTCAACAAAAACAATTACTTGAAGAACGGAATAATAACTAGAATTGATTGGAATGGAAGTAATAATCAAAACATGTCCATCCTAACATCCTACAGCATTCCCGAAAGTAAACCTAATGGTTTAGCCTTCCATAACATTAAAACACCCACAACTTTAATCGAAATAAGTGAATTCGACATAAAGTTCGTAAACAAATGAAAGATCATAAAAAACTAGTAATGTCTAATAACTAGAAAAACTTGAAACAAATGAACCTTGGGGAACACGTAATGAAATTTTGGAGTTTGGAGAAGACGATGATGAATTGGTAATATTAAATGGTTAGGAGATGCTGAAATTAATGATTTAGAGAAGAATGGATGATGAATCATGATGAACAATGAATCAAACAGTGTTCTCTAATGATTCCCGGATGTTTTTGATCTTCCAAACTGGTGAAACGCTCTCTGAAAATCATCCTTGGAGGCTTGGAGTCGAAGGTCCCCATTAGGGTTTGAGTTTAGGCTTTTTATAAGAAAGATGCAATAGTCGTTTATCCCCTCGATAGGAAAATCGTATAGGATGATTGTGAAATCATCCTGGACGATTTCTTCAGGTTTGACACTATACAAAATATGTTTCTCTCTCTTCAAAATCAACTAATACGTTGTTAAAATTGTCCTGGTTGATTTGAGTTGCACCCAAAAACCATCCAACACGGTTTTGACATCTCTTTGGGTGGTTTTCGATCTTTTTACGCCTTCCTCGTCGTTTAGCCTTGTTCTTCGTTCATTTAAAGCTCCAACTTTATGTTTTATTATTTAATTTCATATGTTTGTTAGCATCCCTTGTCTGTTTTGCTTATAGGTTCCACCCAATTCCTTTGTATTCTATCTCTTTCACACTTTGTTCAACACTTTATCAATGTAGGACTATTCTTGGGCAAACACACACAAAATGAACTCATTTGATACATTTTATTATGTTCCCAAAATGGTTTGATCATGTTATAATAGGTCACCTATGAATTTATGCATCTCCACCACTAAGTCATATTATGGACTAATAATATAATTGATAATTACGTTGCCAGGAATTGGCGACTTGCAACGAAGTTTTCAATTCCATCACTATTAATCAAAATACTACTATCTACTGATGAACCGATGTAGGTTCATACAATCTCACATTTAGCAACACTTTAACAGTCATGAATTTTTGTTGTTGATGAACCTATAGACTTTTGTAGTGAAGGAGTATCCAAGTGTAAAATATTCATAAGCATTTGGGTTAAATTTGGTGAAGTGGTTTTTAATGTTGAATACAAATCACTTATGCCTATATACTCTAAGATATTCAAGAGAAAGCTTCTCTTATAAAATTTTGTAACACGATCGTCACACTATAGAGGAAATTGTTCAATCATAGAGGTTATGTATTTTCTTATCAAGAATTTTGAACTTTCAAAAGCTTCATTTTTATGTTGTCGTAATAAAGTCCACACATAACATGAAAAATCATCGACTATTATTAGTGTGTAATAGTTTCATCTATAACTTTGGGTTGCCAAGGAACATAAAAAATCAATGTGGAGGGACTCCAACACTCTAGACACTCTAATAGTATAGATATGGTTTTTGATTTTATGAGAATAATGAACTCTAATAGTATAGATATGGTTTTTGATTTTATGAGAATAATGAACTTGTTTTCCAATACGACATGCATCACAAAAATAGTTTTCTAAAGATAATGTTCGACCATCTCGGACAAGCTTTATACATTGGATCATAGAAATATCTTTCTAAGTTGACATTTCCCAAACGTCGATACCACAATGTAGCAATACCGTACATATAATACAAACATACACTTTCTTTTACTTTGGTTTGAAGTACATACATATCCTTTTCCGTATAACCAATTTATAAAAGTCTACCATCATTTAAATTTTCAAATATGGTTGTCTAATAAAACCTGCACACCCTTGTGACGCACTTAACTTACACTTACTAGGTTTAAGTTTAGATTAACAATATGTTTAACATCGACACTTTTAGCATTATCACATTGTGTTGAACACTTACCAATTATCTTTCATTATAACTCGTAGTTTGAAAACATTGTGTTAGACTAAGTGTAGTTTAATCCAACTCTTATAAAACAAGTTTAAAAATTATCATATCATTTTTTCTTTTTCAGTTCACAAGAGTTAGAAACATAACAAACTACAAAATAAACATGAATCATAAATATGTCAATATACAATAGAAAAAATATAGTCGTTTAGAACTTATTGAGTCAACTCTATGATTTTTTATTGTAATGTCCTAAAAATTATAATAAATTTTAAACTTTCTAAAGATACATCTTTTATAAATAAAATGACATTAATCCAAAACATTTCAATAAAAATCAAATCTCATATTTTGAAATCACATTTAGACAACCCAAAATACAACTATAATTTAGCGGAAACAAAATATCCAAAACATCAAACATAAAATATCCATAACAAATCAGCATGCCAATGTGTATCGTCACGCATTAACAATGGTTTTAAGGGAAATGGTCGGTATAAAGCTTAGTGATTTTCAACACAATATAATATGCATGCTACACACTCTCAACCCTCTTCTATTATGATAATGTAAGTGGTGTTTATCATTAGGGTTTTAGAATCAGTTCTTTTAGGCGATCAATGTTTAAGATGCATGTGAGTTAGGGGCATATATGGCTACTTGTTGTAATGAGGTTATATTAATGACATAACAAAGAATAGGTAAAATGTGACTTTATTTAAAACCAAAAAATGTTTACAGTCTAAACTAGAAAAAAAAAACAAAATATACAGTCTTTAATGAAATAAATCCAATGGAGTCACATGTTACTTGTCTATTCCATTAATAAAATAACAAAAATACTTAAAAGTTAGGTTTACTTTGAAAATAAAAAATTAAATCTAGAACAGAAACATAAAGTAGAATATAAAATGTTTTATGAAAATCGAACTATAACTATTATAATAGAAAGAGATAATGACTTAAAATGATAATATATTTTTCAATATGTACACATTTGGTTACTGAGTTTATTTTTTCGTCAACTTGTTTAATTGTACACATTCAGCCATTATGACCGACTACTCCAGGTAAGCCGGAAAAATAACTTAATATGGTAATATATTTCTCACTTTGCACACATTTAGTCATTAATATTTTTTTGCACATTTAGTCTTTGATATTTTTTTGTTGGAAAATAAGTATTTGTTGTTTTTGTATATATTCAGTACTTATAAACAGTTTCTTTAGGTTTTTCTCTCGGCATCTTATGTAAGACAATCATTAATGAGGTGTCCGGGGTTGTTCATGCTTATGTCCACTGCGTGGATATAAATATCGTTAAAATATGAGATCATATGAAAGTGTCCGGGGTTGTTCATGCTTATGTCCACTGCGTGGATATAAATATCGTTAAAATATGAGATCATATGAAGAAGTTACGACATTCAGAACACATGATCTAAACAAAACACAAGACCTAAGCAACCAAGCAACTGAGGTTATGGTGACCATAAACATCAACAGCCCAGAACATCTCACTAATGATTGTGCAACGTAGGATGTCGTGAGAAAAACTTAAAGAAATCAGTTATAAGTACTGAATGTGTACAAAAACAACAATAAATTATTTTGCAAAAAAAAATAAAGATTAAATGTGCAAAAAAAAAAATTTAGGACTAAATATGTACAAAAGTGAGAAATATATTACCCTATTAAGTTATTTTTTCCCGTAACCTAAAATAATCTGTCATAAGGACTGAATGTGTACAGTTAAACAAATTGAATGACAAAAATGAAAAAAAAAAAAAAAAAAAAACCTCAGTGAGAAAATATGTATAAATCAAAAAATATATATTACCCTATTAAGTTATTTTTTCCCGTAACCTCAAAAAACCTCAATGATTATCCCTAATAGAAATTTTTAGTACAGATATTCCGTAAAGATACACGTAATAAACACGAAGGAAGAAAGCGTTCAAACGCAATTGGATTGTTTCATGTAATCCAATACGCTGACATTACGAGTTTATGACTAGACTTCCATCAAAATGGAAGATGACGTTCAACTCAATGCGGTTAAAGAGACGCAAATAATAATTTTTATTTTAGATACTTTTTTGAAAAAAATATTAATCAAATTTAAGGTAGTGTTTGTTTTTTGTTTGCTGATCTGTGTGGCCTCTTCTGCGCCGCGCAGACCACGCACAGACATTAGTCTTCGCAGATTGTTTGTTTTTTTGAAGACTGCAGACCTAAAAATGTATGTGCGCCCTCTTCTTGGCGCAGATGTGGACCAGAGTCTTCTAACATCTTCAGACATCTTCTAGCCTAAAAAAACATATATATCTTTATTTTTTTTTAATTTATATTTTTTCCAACTTTATTAATGATAAACAATTTGAAAAAAAAAATTACAAACTTTAAAAAAAAACGTTCGACGATACAAACATGATATTTTTGACAAATTTATAAATGAAGATTTATTACAATAATAGTCGTTGAAGTTGTTTATATAAATATGAAAAAAAAATCATAATATTTTCTTATATTTTTTTGCCAAATTTTGTAAAACATTATTTAATACAGTATCGTCAATTTCTCGAGAAAATATTTATGATACGTTTTTAATGGATTTAATTGAAAAAATCGAAGTTTATTTCCATCCATTTATGTATCAAATTCTTTGATCACTAATTATAATGTTTAGTTATAACTTTGCAACCAAAGTTGTTTGTTTTTATCAAATATATACGTTACTTCATACCATTTTTATTTTTATTTTTTATACAATAATACACAAAAGTTGATCTAGATTCGTTAATTATTTATAACAAAGCCATAAGAATATTAAAAAATCACTTTGAAGTTTAAAAAAATCAGTTTATTTAGATTTCAGTTTATTTTAGTAGCCCGCAGATGTTAAAAAAACAAACAGTTTTCTTTTTTCAGACTGCAAACATTTGGTCCATCTCTTCTACTGCAGAGGTCTACAGATGTGGTCCGCAGACTGCAGACATTTTGTCTCAGAAAAAACAAACAACGTCTAACGGTGCATACTGCATACTTTTGTTATTTCCTCATCTTGTTAAATTTGATTTTGTTCACAATTTCAAGAAGAAAAAAAACATATATTAAATTATAAAAAAAGTTCTATTATTACGTCATCTATTACATAACAGAAATGGTCCCTATAGTTTATAAAAAGCTACAATTTTAGTCCAAAATATTGATTTGTAACTATTTGTTCCTTAAATATATACTTGTTTTGAAGATGGTCCCTCCTTTGGTGACCACAGAAAATAAGACGTTAGACAGCATCACCCATCTTCTTCCTATTTTCTATTAAAATAAGACAACCAAAGACAAATATATAATGGTAATCTCAAATCTATTATTGTAAATGAATGTTGTAGCTCACATATTGTGGCCGTTAAGAGATCCATGTCACCGATGGCATTGGTATGGTCGGTCCAAACATATTTTAGGCCCAAGATAAGTGAAAAAAAAAAGATATTTAAAACACAATCAAATTAAATCATTTACAAGCATCCAATCAAATAAATAAATATGTCTATAATTTTTTAAATGCAGAATCATTAATGTGACAATTTTATTATATAAATTTTTATATTTTATGGTATTTTTATTGATTAACTTTTTGATTGAGATTCCATTTTTTTACAATACTCCTATTCTCACAAACATATCAATTCTTTTACTCATCTTGTTTAACAAATTACATTCAATATTGAGATATCAATTTATCGATCACAAAAGTAAAAAAATTGAAGAAGTTTTTATTTTTATTCACAATTAGGTAACAATCCCTCATTTTGATATGTGTGTTGGGAATCAAACAAAACAAGTTAAACACTTCTGAAAAATATTTAACGATTTCGGTAACACTCGCGGAATAAAACTACTGAAAATTACAAACAAGATTGAACACGATATTTAACGTGGTTCGGTCTAATCTGACCTACATCCACGGGCGAACGAGAGAGAGATGATTTTATTTAACATCAAAGAAAATTACAATCATACAAGGCTAAAACCGCTCTTGTAATCTGATCACTCACTGTAAGATATCACTCGTATTTTTAGCTGCCAAAAATTAAGGCACTGCACAAAAATTAATACCTCACTATTTTATCTGTGTATCTATTCTATCCGTGATGTTATATCGTTGTGTTACAAATTTTTACAATTGAAAAGGAAGAAACCTATTTATAGTATTTTGAGTCGTAAGACTTTTCTTACATTCACACACATGTGAAATTGATAAAGCCACCGTTTGAATTTTGTTAATAGACTGCCACATACATTCACCTTCACATGCCTACGTTGAAAATAATTCCCATGTATTTAATGTTGCTTTTCTGCAGCCGAAACAAATTTCCATTTTCACATGAGAGCCGGTGATAGTGACGTTCACACAACAATTCAATTCAATTGTTAATTGCCAAGTTACATTTATGGTCCTTTAGCTCTTAGGAACTTGTTAATTTGTTCATGACTCCATAAATCTTAACAATCTCCCACTTGGAGGCTTGAACAACTTATTCTTTCTCTGCCATGCAAAACATTGCAACATTCCTTAATCACTCACTTTCTCTCTCTCACTGCCATGCCTTTTCTCAAACTTCTGAAAGACCAGTTGAAGCCATACAAAGCTTCAACTTTTCAGTGGTAACCACCTTGGTGAACATATCTGCTGGATTCTTCGTTCCAAGGATTTTCTTTAGATTTAGAGTTCCATCATTAATTAATTCTCGAATAAAATGGTACCTCATCTGAATGTGTTTCGTTCTACTATGAAACACTGGATTCTTTGCCAAGTAAACTGCACTTTGGTTGTCACAATGCAATACACAATCCTCCTGATGCATTCCAAGTTCTGATAGAAAGTTCTTCAACCATATAAGCTCTTTGGCTGCTTCTACAATAGCCATATACTCTGCTTCTGTGGTTGAGAGAGCAACACTCTTTTGTAACCTGGACATCCAATTGATTGATGTACCTCCAATCATGAACACATAACCTGTTGTGCTCTTTCTTGAATCCACACATCCACCCAAATCAGCATCGACGAACCCTTCTAAGATCACACCCTTTCTTCTGAAACATAGGGCAACCTTAGATGTTCCTTTCAAGTAGCGTAGCAACCACTTTACTCCCTCCCAATGCTCTTTTCCTGGATTTGACATGAACCTGCTCACACTCCCACTGCATGAGCAATGTCTGGTCTGGTGCATACCATAGCATACATCAAGCTACCAACTGCATATGCATAGGGAACTTTAGTCATCTGTTCCTTGTCTTCTTCCGTCTTTGGGGATTGCTTCTTTGAGAGTCTCAACTGACTTCCCAAAGGTGTACTTCTGGCTTTAGCATCTGCCAAGCTGAACTTTTCTAAAACTTTCTTGATGTACTTAGCTTGTGAAAGTTTTAGTGTACCGATACCTCTGTTCCTGGCTATGCTCATGCCCAATATCTGCTTAGCAGCCCCTAGGTCCTTCATCTCGAAAACTCTGGACAACTGCTTCTTAAGCTTGTTGATCTCCTGCATGTCGGACCCAGCGATCAACATGTCATCAACATACAACAAAAGGATGATGTATGAGGAGTTGAATTTCTTCAAGTAACAACAGTGATCCATTTCACATCTATAGTACCCACTCCTTTGCATGAAGCTATCAAACTTCAAGTACCACTGTCTTGGAGCTTGCTTCAATCCATACAGACTTTTCTTCAGTTTGCACACCAGATTTTCCTTACCAACTGTGGGAAAACCCTCTGGTTGTGTCATGTAGATGTCTTCTTTCAGGTCACCATGGAGAAAAGTTGTCTTCACATCTAGCTGCTCTAGATGGAGATCTTTAGAGGCTACAATACCCAAGACCATTCTGATTGTAGTCATCTTTACAACTGGAGAGAATATCTCATTGTAATCAACTCCTCTCTTTTGTTGAAACCCTTTGACCACCAGCCTTGCCTTGTATCGTTTGGTGCCATCAATCTCATCTTTGACCCGAAACACCCATTTGTTCTGCAGTGCTTTCTTCCCTGCCGGGAGCTTGACCAAGGACCAAGTGTGGTTCTGGTCAAGTGAGCTCAACTCTTCTTCCATAGCCTTCTTCCACTGTATGGAATCTTTCATCCTCAAGGCCTCTGGGTAAGACTCAGGTTCACCATTCTCAGTCAACAACACGTAATTAGCTGAAGGAGAATACCTGACTTGAGGTCTTCGTAGTCTAGTGGATCTACGGATAATAGGAGTTTCGGTTTCTACATCATCTGCAACCTCATCCTCTAAACTACTATCCACTGTGCTCCCACTATCTCCAGATACATCAGAGCTCCCACTGCTTCCTGAACTTTCACCTATCTCTGGAGTACTAATAGGTTTTACAACTTCATCATCTGAGATTTCTTCTAACTCAACTTGATCCTTCTTTTCTTGTTGCTTGTCACCATTGGAGCTTTTTGCAAGTTCATCCTTGTATAGAGCATTCTCGTTGAACACCACATCCCGACTTCTGATAACCTTCTTATTCTCATTATCCCAGAAGCGGTACCCCATGTCATCCAACCCGTAACCTATAAAGGTGCACTTCTTTGCCTTTGCCTCTAGCTTGTCTCTCTCCGAGTCTTTAACTTTAACATACGAGACACAACCAAATACCTTCAGGTGTTTGAGCGAAATCTCCCGACCTTGCCATTCCTCTTCTGGAATCTTGAACCCTATGGGGACTGAGGGTCCTCTGTTGATTAAATATGCAGATGTGTTGACCGAATCTGCCCAGAACATCTTGGGTAAACTTGCATGTAGTCTCATGCTTTTAGCCCTCTCGTTCAATGTGCGGTTCATCCTCTCTACTACTCCATTTTGCTGAGGTGTCTCCGGAACCGTCTTCTGCATTCTGATTCCTTGGTCAGCCCAATAATCAACAAATTCTTTGCTACTGTATTCGCCCCCATTGTCTGATCTGAAACACTTGATTTTCAAGTTTGTTTCATTCTCTACAATAGCTTTCCATTTGTTGAATGTGCTGAAAACTTCAGACTTATGCTTCAAGAAATAAACCTAAACTTTCCTTGTGCAGTCGTCAATGAAAGTAACGTAATATCGGGACCCTCCCACTGAAGAAACTGAAGTGGGGCCATAAACATCTGAATGAACTAACTCCAACTTCATGGACTTTGGCGGATGACCTATCTTTGTGAAAGTAACCTTCTTCTGTTTACCCATAATACATGGCTCACAGAAGTCAATTGTCACAGTCTTCAGATCTGGTATTCTTTCTTTGGATGCTAGCATCTTCATTCCTTTCTCACTCATATGTCTAAGTCTTTGGTGTCATAGAGTGGATATCCCAACTTCTTCAACAACATGTACTTCAGCATCAGAAACTTCCACCATATATAGTGTACCCCGCTTCTGACCTTTAGCAACAACTAAGTTTCCCTTTGTCACTTTCCACTGATGATCACCAAATGTAACATGGTGACCTTCATCATCAAGCTGCCCCACAGATGTTAACATCCTCTTCAAGTCTGGAATGAACTTGACATTCTTCAAAGTCCACTTCATACCCAAGGTTGTCTTGAGGACCACCTCCCCAACTCCAGTAATATCCAGGCTCTTGTTATCTGCTAATCTGACTTTCCCTTTGTACTGCTTGAAATTATGCATTACTTCTCTGGAATGACTAGCATGAAACGACGCACCAGAATCCATGATCCATGATTCAGTTGAGTTTTCGACACAACAAATGAGCGCATCATCTTCAGAATCCGCTGCCATATTTACTTCCTTCTTGCCTTTGTCTGCCGAAGGCTTTGGGCACTGATTTCTGAAATGACCTTTCTCATTACAGTGCCAACAGGTAATATCTTTCCTGTTCTTCGACTGACCTCTCTTTCTTGACTTCGATCTTCCTCTACCACCACCTCCTCTGTTGGTCTTTCTTCCTCTGCCTTCAGTAGTTAGAAGACTACTGGAAGCTTCTCCGACACTCCTTCTGCGCACATCCTCACCAAGGATTAAATCGCGAATACCTTCGAATGATAGCTTGGCACCTCCGGCTGAACTGCTAACGGCCGTTACTGTGCCGGACCAACTATCGGGTAACGATGATAATAGTAGCAACGCCATGACTTCATCTTCAAATCCAATATCAACAGATATCAATCTTGATATTATTGAGTTGAATTCGTTCACGTGGTCTGTGACTGAGCTACCCTCCTTCATCTTCAAATTTACAAGTTGCCGGATCAAGAAAACCTTATTTGCCGCTGAAGGTTTTTCGTACATATTAGACAATGCATTTATCAGATTGTAGGTTGTCTTCACATTGACAATATTGTAAGCTACATTCTTTGCCAATGACAACCTTATCACTCCGAGTGCCTGCCGATCTAATAAGTCCCACTCCTCCTGCGTCATTGCTTCTGGTTTGTCTTTGGACAAAGGTTTGTGTAACTTCTTCTGGTAGAGATAATCTTCTATTTGCATTTTCCAGAAACCGAAATCTTGACCATCAAATTTTTCGATCTTAACTTTCCCATCTTCAGCCATAGCTCTGATACCAGTTTGTTGGGAATCAAACAAAACAAGTTAAGCACTTCTGAAAAATATTTAACGATTTTGGTAACACTCGTGGAATAAAACTATTGAAAATTACAAACGAGATTGAACACGATATTTAACGTGGTTCGGTCTAATCTGACCTACATCCACGGGCGAACGAGAGAGAGAGAGGATTTTATTTAACATCAAAGAAAATTACAATCATACAAGGCTAAAACTGCTCTTGTAATCTGATCACTCACTGTAAGATATCACTCGTATTTTTGGTTGCCAAAAATTAAGGCACTGCACAAAAATTAATACCTCACTATTTTATCTGTGTATCTATTCTATCCGTGATGTTATATCGTTGTGTTACAAATTTTTACAATTAAAAAGGAAGAAACCTATTTATAGTATTTTGAGTAGTAAGCCTTTTCTTCCATTCACACACATGTGAAATTGATAAAGCCACCGTTTGAATTTTGTTAATAGACTGCCACATACATTCACCTTCACATGCCTACGTTGAAAATAATTACCATGTATTTAATGTTGCTTTTCTACAGCCGAAACAAATTTCCATTTTCACATGAGAGCCGGTGATAGTGACGTTCACACAACAATTCGATTCAATTGTTAATTGCCAAGTTACATTTATGGTCATTTAGCTCTTAGGAACTTGTCAATTTGTTCATGACTCCATAAATCTTAACAATGTGTTGCAGACTTGGAGTTGCTTGAGTGATTTTGATCGCCAAAAAAACATCTCAAGAAACCACGAGCTTTATAAAACTTAGGTGTCATACAAAAATAGTCATTTGGTTCATTACAATTAGTGGTATCATATTCTTCAATTGTATTTAGGTGCTTACGTTGATATTTCATGGGATTAGAGTTCAAATCATTGACATAAGGCACGGTGGTAGAGGGTCCACACATATTTAAATTGTTATCATGGGATTAGAGTTCAAATCATTGACATAAGGCACGGTGGTAGAGGGTCCACACATATTTAAATTGTTATCATTCTATGTATCTAAAAAGTATCTCTAGAATATAAATGTTTAATTGTAACAAAATGTATACTTAGAGTAAGTTCATGAGGGATGGGTTCAATTATTTCATGGAAAGGAAAGTTAGGAGTGGGGAAATTGTAATTTAAGACAAAACTGCACAAATGGTCCCTGTGGTTAGCTGAAAATTACCACTTTGGTTCAAAAAAGTTTGGACTAGCACCATAGGTCCAAACTTTTCATTTTGTTGCGAGTTTGGTCTGATTTGCTTTGAACTTTTTTATAAAGATGATTTTGCCCTTGCTTTTTGCTTTTTTTTAGTTTTTTTATTTATTCAAATATTTTTCTGATTAAAAGATAAATTAAAAAAATTAAAAAAGCCAAATCTATCTCTCTCTCTCACACACACACACACACAAACTCTCTCTCTCTCTCTCTCTCTCTCTCTCTCTCTCCTTTTGAAGAAAAGATATCATCTGATTATCTTTCTAATCTCGTTTGAAGATCTGGGTATGCAACTTCAAGATCACTTTTAATCATCTCATCTAGGGAGTTGTGAAGACCGAGGAAGCTGGAGAAGTTTTAACAATCACTCCATGAAGACGATCTCTAGCTCAATTGCTGCAGAAGAAGATTCCAAATTGAATCCTTCAGGAGATGAAGAACACCTCCCCATTACCCCTTCATATGTCTACATCTCTCTTCTTCTCTTCCTGTTGCCCTTCTCGTTTCCTGAAACCCTAACACAGCCTCCTTCTCGTTTCAAGATCTGTAAGAACGAGTCTAGATTAGGGTTTCGTTTTGGTTTCAAGATCTGAAACCCTATCACCACCATTATCCGAGTGCAGGTTTATGAAACCCTAACAATGGCGTCGGAGGTGAAGAAGGTGTAGACGATGACATATTTGTTCAGATGGCAGACCTTCGATCTTCTTATTTGTCTTCGATCTTTTCATTCGTCCGACCACATCCCTATTATCGGATCTGTAAGAGAGATGTTGATAGAGGTGGCGTCCCACCTCAAATATGTCTGCGAGCAAGCCTTCACAAAGAAGTGGTCAGTACCTCCCCCATCTCTGAAATCGTCTCTAGATCAAAATCGATTTCCAGATGAAGATGAGGGATGAACACCCAAGAATCGATTTCCAGAAATTTAGAACACGCACACACACTCTTAAATTGATTTCCAGAAACACAAACACACACGATTTTAGTTTTTGATTCGAATTTAAGAATCCGATTCTTAAGTTACCCTCGAAAAAAAAACTCACAAATGATTTCCATTGAGTTATGATTTAGAAAAACCCAAATGAAAACGAGATTAGAAAGATAACCATATGAGATCTTTTCTTCAAAATGTGTGTGTGTGTGTGAGAGAGAGAGAGAGAGATAGAGAGAGAGAGATTTGGCTTTTTTTAATTTTTTTAATTTATTTTTTAATCAGAAAAATATTTAAATAAATAAATAACTAAAAAAACAAAAAGCAAGGGCAAAATCGTCTTTATAAAAAAGTTCAAAGCAAATCGGACCAAACTCGCAACAAAATGAAAAGTTTGGACCTCTAGTGCTAGTCCAAACTTTTTTGGACCAAAATGGTAATTTTCAGCTAACCACAGGGACCATTTGTGCAGTTTTGTGGTAATTTAAATATTTGTTTTACTGTGTTCTACAAAAACTCCAAAAACCCTATGTTGACCCACATACTTAAAAAACAATGGACATCCACATCTCCATCTTTACAAAGGGCTACACGTTCTCCACATCCGGATTTTTGAAATGATAATATATGGTGGTTTCGTTTAAATACCCTAAATTATGCATTACTACATCTAGTTCAATAAAAAAGAACATGTTAATGTTAAACAAATCTACCATGGTTTTTTTTTTTTACTTTTTTTACCATAAATGTACTATGTTCTTGGGATATTCATAAACAACCCTCCATGATTAGGCTTAGTGGAAAAAAAGATCGGGGTTGACTTCTAAAAAAACATAGTATATCAAAGACATAAAAAGGCAAACATCATAATCCAAACGATCAACGAACGAACTTATCATACACATATTTCACATAATCTTCTGACCAATCACCTTGTATTTCTATACAGTCAGCACCATCTTCTCATATCTAAAACGCTCTTTTTCTACTTCTTGAAATTGTTTATTATCTTCATTGAACTCAATTATGTAACCATGTGGCTGGGGATATGTAACTGACATCATATGACCTTAGTAAATTACATTATGACTTGCTAGTTGGTGGGAACAAGAAAGAAAGACAATAAGAAAAAGTCACAATACCCCCGGGTATTAGGCACGTGATGCTATTTAACATCTCATTTTTAGTTTTATGGCCATTGATAGATGGAGAATCTTTTACGAAAATATCATACTAAAAGACCAAATGGTCATAAATCAAAATTTTAAGCTAAAACTATGGCTTTTTGCAAACTGCCGTGACCATTTATGTAACTAGTTGGAATAATTTCACTTGATATCTTCATGTGAGTTTTAGTTGATCGTTGTGACGGTCTTTGTAAACCATAATGGGTCCATGATTTTAATATGAAAAATACATAATCATATTATTTTTCAATACATATGCTATAACAATATATATGTTTTTTTATTTAATACTTTAAAATATTATTTATCTTTTTAAGATAAGCCTAGGTTTTTCAACTGTTGTAAATTATTTTTCTCATATAACACATTATTGTCTTTTGCTATTCTAGAGAAATAATTTTATAATCTCAAATTTAAGGTATATATTGGAAGGGGGAGTGTAAGTGTGTAACGTAGATAGTTCAAACTACATGGGTTGTTTGAGTAACTTCGACCCGAATAGGAGGTTGTTTGAGATTGTTTTTCAAATAATTTATTGATTTATTGATTTTTTAAAATAAAATTAATCAAAAACAAATCTATGACTATTGCATAAATGTTTTTTTAAAATAGCTTTTTTGGTATTTTTAAAAAAGAAGTTTCCAAAAATAATAGAATTCTGACTTTTTAAGTTATTTTGGTTTTTTAAACCTAAAATAATTATACTACCCTTAATAAATTCTTTTACTCTTCTGTTCTTCATTCATTTTTTCATGCCCTTTCTAGTTATTTTATAGAGTAATTACACGGATGGTCCTTGTAGTATGGGGTAATTTGCACGTTTAGTCCCTAACTTATTTTTTTTAACTCGGATCGTCTATGTAGTTTGATATTATTGCGTCGTTGGTCCCTAACCGACTTAAAATCACTAATATACCCTTATCTATTATTTTAATTGTTTTTTATTAACCTATTAAATAAAATTATAAAAAAGGCTTAATTGATGTGGGCCCCACTCTTTCTAAACTATCTGCATGATGAAAGAAAAGAAATCCCTAAACCACCGGACCAACTTCCTTCCCAGATCGTCCTTCCTCTTCTTATCTCTCTGGTGCCACCACCCCTGCTACATTGAAATCGCAGTCGCCGACTGTCGCTGACCACATCTTCTGATCAAAACTTGCACGAAGTTGCTGACCACTTTTTCCGATCAAAACATTCACGCCGTCGAGCAAGATCTCGACAATCGTAACTAAACCTAGGAACCCACCACCGGATGCCACAGACGTTGCTCACTTATCCTTTCAACTATCTTCCCTCTTTTACCCTAAACCACCAAACCATCCAACCATCATTTGTCACCCTTCTCCTCTCAACCGACGACATCATCTTACTTGAAGAAACCACCACCGCACCAAAGGTCCCACCTCATGCCATGGAATTGGATCGATGGAGTTGCAATTGGGTTTGTTTTTCTATCTCTATCATCTACCAATAGTAAAGAGCTTGTTAATATTTAGGTTGATTGTGGTATCACTAGCATAATTTATGGAACAAAGATTATTGTAAGTTTAGATGGGATTTGAAGATTGTACTTCCAAGAATTGACTCACGTTTTGATTTTGGGGATGGTATTTTCCAAGAAGTGACATTATAAACCATACCCTCTCCACAACTCCCTCTACGGTCACCGATTCATAACCTATAATTGTGGATGCACCACCAGGGACGAAGCTTATATAAGGCTAGGAGGGGTTGTGGCCCACCCCCCATGTTTTTTTTAATTTAATAATTAGTCCATAACTATTAAAAAATTTACATATTAGGCCTAACACTCTAAAATTTGACTTTGCCCCCCTTGTTTTCCAAATTTTATACATATTTTATTTTCGGTCCCCAAATCAAAACTTCAAGCTCCGTCACTGTGCACCACCGTCTATTTGTGTTCAAGACTCACTTGTAGGTCATGAGTTTTATGGGCTTGTGTTTATTTGTTCTTCATAGATTCATGTTTGATTTTAGTTTGAGGTAGACACAAGAGAAAAAGAGAGGTGGTGAATCCATTGAGCATTGTAGTCATCGAATATCTCAAACCTCTCATATCCTCTCTTAATAATCATGTTTCTATGACGTCAAGCTTAAAATCTAGAACAATTGAATTCATTGTTGGGGTTGTGATTTATGTTTCATCTGATCTTGGGTTGTTTTTTTCTTTATAAAATTGATTGTCGTGGTTATGAAGCTTGATGAAAAAGCCAAGGGGTAGGGGAGGGGAAGGCGACGGTCTAGTCGGAAAAGGAGGGAAGAGGAGTCGAGTAGATGAGGTGGTCGTACACAATCTTGAAGTGATTGTATGTTGGCGGTGTTCTTTATTTCTTTTTTAAAAAGAAATAAAAAAGAATTATATAAATAATAAAATTATTTAAGAAGTATATTAATAAGAGCATAATAGTCTTTTTAGGTCGGACATGGACCAAACGCACAACAAAAACATACTATATGAACGGTCTGAATTAAAAAAATAAATTATGAACAAAACACGTAAATTACCTCAAACCATGATGACCATTCGTATAATTTACTCTATTTTATAAGTATAAAGTTTTTCTTTTCCATTATAAAAGTTAATTCAAATATATTTTTTAAAACTATTTTTGTTACTACTATAAATCAATAAACAATTTTATCCAAAGATACTTTGAAGTTCAAATAACAATCATAATTAAGATATATTATTCATATTTTGGATTAAAAAAAAGATAACAATCATAATCAGTTAATCACCATCTAAATGTAAGGATCGACTAAAAAGATAACTCAATTGTTTTTATTGATTGAAATTATATTAATTTTTCTAAAACATTAATTAGGCTGGAGGGAGTGGTGCCGCACTCCCTAATGAAACCGCAGTGACACGTAGGCGCCACCTCACCCGTTACCACAAAAGTGTGGTTTCATACCACACTCCTTGGGCGGTGCCACACTTGGGTATTTTTTTACTTATTTTTTTTTTTTAATAAATAAAAGGGACCAATCAGAAGGAAGGAAGAAAAATGAACCAATCACATTGCTTGAAGGTTGTTTGAATGAGTGCTCTCTTGAAAGGGTGCAGTGCACTCTCTACCGCACCTAGGGGCGATGTTTGTGCTTATGTGGCAACGGTGCAGGGCACTCATCTGGTCTTATAAATAGTTAATTTTATAAATCAACTTTTCATAATAAAAGTAAGAGAAAATTACAAATATAACCAAAACAGTTAATTACTTTGTAGAAAATAGCCAAAAAATAAAACCCAATTACAAAAATAGCCAGTAAAATTGCAGATGGATTAAGTCCATCTGCGATTTGACAAAGCCATCTGCGAACGTACAAGTCGCTAAAGCACATCCATGCTTTAGCGACTTGTACGTTCGCAGATGGACTAGTCCATCTGCTATTTGACATTCTATCTGCGATTTCACCTTTTTCGCAGCTATAAAAACGCAATTTTTTTTGTTTGTTTCATTTTTCACACTTTTTGTTGAAGAACTCTCTCTCTCTAGAAGCACTATGGACGATTTGACAAAACAAATATTCATTCATTTTATTTAAATGATTTTAAACAAATTTTCCAAAGAAATAACAACAAAAATGATAATTTTTTGCAAGAATCTATATATAATATGGTTATTTCCTAGTCAAACCCTATCAATTTCGTAGTGAAAATTTTTTTTAAAAAAAAAAAGAGGAAAAAAACGAAATCGCAGATGAACTGTGAGAGTAAATCGCAGATGAACTTAGTTCATCTGCGATTTTTGTCACTTGTACCCCTTATTTATACAAAAAAAATCATCTGCACACGTACAAGTCGCTAAAGCACGAATGTGCTTTAGCGACTTGTACGTTCGCAGATGGCTTGATGAAATCGCAGATGAGTTTAATCCATCTGCGATTTTGATGACTATTTTTGTAATTTGAGTTTTTTTTGGCTATTTTCGAAAAAGTAATTAACGATTTTTATTATATTTGTAATTGTCTCTAAAAGTAACCATGAAGTAACACCCAAATGAAACCATACATCATACATACTTATAAAACTAGCATTTTTTCTTGAATCTCATGCATTTGAAACCCCCTTTTTTAACTTCCTCAAACCACATTCATTTGAAACCCCATTTTTTAACTAATGCAACTCAAAAGTTTTCTTAATTATGATTTAACACTCAAAAGTTTTATAAATTATATTATGTTTAATTAACATTTAGTGAAAAGTTTACTATAAAAAGGACAATCTTTTTTGTCTTTTATGTTATATAAAATCTTACATGTAAGAAGGATTTGAAGATATTGTGATTCAAAAGTTTTCATATAGTTGAAGCATTCACGATCCAAATATGATGATTTGAAGAAATGAGTTATGTCGCATCGATGGTAATTATAATATGATTTTTTGTTTCAACCAAAACAAATGAAGCTTTTCTATTCTTTCTTTATATCCAGTTTCTCATTTAATCTTTATATGTGATTTGTGTGTATTACTCAATCTTGAATGTGACTCTCCAAACATCAATGTTTTTCTTGGAATATCTTTTTGATTCTTCTTTTTCAAGAAAAATATTTTGATTGCAGGTTAGTGAAAAATTGTCATCAAGTTTCTATGGTTGAATGGTGTTAAATGAAGAAAGAAGATTCATAAAATGGATATAGGTTTTTTTTGTTTGAGCAAACTTGAAGAATGTTAGTTTTTTCTTTTGATTTAAATGTATGTTTATGTAACATCTTTATTTATATATTCATCCACCTAATGCTCTTATTTATTTGATTGTAGTTTTTCTATTTTGATTATGTTTATTTTCTATTATTTTTTGTTGGGTTATCCTCCACAACATATTTAAAAGACAATATTTAAAAGATAACATAATTTTGAACATTTGATATATAATTATGATAGACTTATCATGATATGTTCTTCATATGAAAGTAATTTATCCATATTACTACGACAAGAATTGCATATGACATTTACGAAAAAATATATATTATATGTGATTTGTTTAACATGTATATGCACCTATGTATGTTATAAATTTATAATTAAATATCTTTATGCTTAATAATTGAAGGGATTAAAATGATGCATCGAAACCAATTATTTGGACGAATATAATAATAATAATAATAATAATAATAATAATAATAATAAATATACATTTCCAAGTACCGTATTCATTTGAAACTCACACTACAACTCAAGAGTTTTCTAATTTATGTATATTTATTAGTTACAACTCAAGAGTTTTTTACTTATGATTTTTAATTAGTAATCACTAATAAATTTTTATTTTCCTTTCTTTTATAAGGTTGTAAAGTTTTGCTCATTAAAAACATTAATGTATTTGAAGAGATTTGTGATTTAAATATGAAGAGTTAATATAAATGTTATAATAGATGTTTTAGTGTTTTTATGTTATTAAAAGTTATAGTGTTTATTTTTCATATTTTTTATTATTCGTTGTATACATATATCTTTTTTAATACAAATGTTATAATAGATGTTTTTCTATTTTTATGTTACTAAAAGTTGCAGTTCATATTTTTGTTCATACGTTTTATTACCCGTTAAATTATCATTCATTTAATATATAATTTACACAATTTTAAACGGTTTATAAAATTATCAAATAATTGTATATATTACAATGACTTAAAAATTAAACTATAATGTTTAATAAAACTAATATGTTAACTATATGTTTGCTTTACTACTAACATTTTGTTTCAAAGTAGAAATATTAAATACTCCATCCGTCCCAAAATTATAGTCCATTTTTCCTTTTTGGTTTGTCCCAAAATAATAGTCCACTTCTAAAAATAAATAACATTTTTACCAAAATACCCCCTCATTATTACTTAACCAACTAAACATTTAATGGAACATTAAATGCACAGTAAGGACAAAACTGTCATTTTATTAAATAAAGTTAGTGGTAATTAGTGATTTTCTTAATATGTATGTTTTGTGTCTGTGGACAATAATATTGGGACGGAGAGAGTAATAATTTGGTACAAATTATTATTTTAACTATATAATTCTATTCTCGCGGGATTCGCCTTGTTGAAAGAGAAGATTAAGTTTTGTGACTGTGTCCACTGCCAACTTCCTTCTCACTCTTCCCAAGATTCTTTTGATCTGTTTATCGTGCCCGCATCTCTCTCTTTCATCTTCTCTTTCCTATTAAGATTTGCATTAAACTCAACTACTTTAAGCCCTACTCCTCTTTCTCCGCTCCTGCATTACATACATCTCTTCAACAATGGTCGCCGGCGATTCCAAATCGGACATTTCTTTCGCCGGTACTTTCGCCAGCAGCGCTTTCGCCGCTTGTTTCGCGGAGGTATTCCTACTTTTCACTACCCTTATTTTTTTTCTGTATCGTTTCTGGTAATGATTTTGATACTTCAATTTGTATTTGTGCCAAAATGATTCAATTTCGTTTCTCAGTATATTGATTTTGATCAGAGTAGCTAAAAGCTATGAAATTGAGTGGGCAGTTTATTTGCGTCAAGGGTTTTTGCTTCGCCTCTTTGTAGCTTACACAATTAATTTTGTTTCTCATCAGTACACTGATTTTCAATCTCTCCGGCACAAAACTCCACCAGTTTCGATCTGATAAAGTATTCATGTTCATTGCCATCAATTTCCTTCTGCAGATTTGTACAATTCCATTAGACACAGCAAAGGTGAGGCTTCAGCTACAAAAGAAAGCAGTTGCAGGAGATGGAATCGCTTTACCTAAATACAAGGGAATGCTAGGTACTGTAGGAACTATTGCAAGAGAAGAAGGTCTTGCTTCGTTGTGGAAAGGCATTGTTCCTGGATTACATCGTCAATGTCTCTTTGGAGGTTTAAGAATTGGGCTGTATGAACCTGTACGTATTTCCTCCCTTTTCCTCCTTACATTTTGTAAACTCTTATCCATTTGTTCTACACAAGTGAATCAACGTGAACAGTGTTTCTTTCATGCAACAGATTAAAAACTTATATGTAGGTGAGAACTTTGTTGGAGATGTTCCTTTGACCACTAAAATACTTGCAGGACTCACAACTGGTAAAGCACATTTCATGGATCATCTCTAATCTCTTTCTATTATTATAATTTAGCTTGTTAATCATGTGATATTGTCTATGATTGTTTATGATTTTGTTTTGTTTTTGAAGGTGCTCTTGCAATATCTGTGGCAAATCCTACTGATTTAGTAAAAGTTCGCCTTCAAGCTGAAGGAAAATTAGCAGCTGGTGTGCCTAGGCGTTACTCTGGTGCATTAAATGCTTATTCAACAATTGTGAAACAAGTAATACATCATGTTCTTCATCATTAGTTATTCATTATTCACTATTATTTACTTTTAAAAAAAAAAAAAATTCATTTGTATTTCAGGAAGGAGTTAGAGCTCTATGGACTGGACTCGGGCCAAATGTTGCCCGTAATGCAATAATAAATGCAGCCGAATTAGCAAGTTATGATCAAGTGAAACAGGTTCTTTTTTCTTTTTCCATTTGTTGTATAAATAAAGGTTGTTTCTTTTTTGGATTGGACGAGAGTAAATGACCGTTTTACCCTTGCAGACAATTCTCAAGATCCCAGGGTTCACTGATAATGTTGTTACCCATTTATTATCGGGTTTAGGTGCGGGATTTGTTGCTGTTTGTGTTGGATCCCCAGTTGATGTGGTACATATTTTCAATCTGATTATATTCTAAAACTTCTAATTCAATCTTCATAAATTGATTGAGAAGAATATTTTCTTGTTTTTTGTAGGTTAAATCAAGAATGATGGGAGATTCGAGTTACAAAGGCACCATTGATTGTTTTGTGAAGACATTGAAGAATGATGTAAGGGTTTTTACTCGCATACACATCACAATTTCTAATAATAGAAGTTCGTGATGTGAATTTTCTTGCATACAACCTGTTCTCTTATGTCTTTTTTGTTTTAAGAAAAAAATAATTTTCTGAATTTTTTTGTTAATAGGGACCATTGGCTTTTTACAAAGGCTTTATCCCAAATTTTGGAAGATTAGGTTCTTGGAATGTCATCATGTTTCTCACCTTGGAGCAGGTACTATATTTACCAATTTGCCATTCTTGATTTTATTTTCTATTTTACTCCCTCTAAAAATCACAATTTTTTACATGTTTTTTTTAAAAAAAAATCTTTGTTGCAAAAAAGTAATGAAATTGATTTAGATCCACATTTTATCTTGATGATATTTGAATATTCTTTTTAAACTATGTGTCAAGTGAAATGTTGTAATTTTTATGGGGCTAAAGGTGGGGGTACATTTAAAATGACCCTTTTGCCCATGGTTATATTTAAAATTAAAATGTATTTTGGAGATTTTGTTGAAATGAATATATTACTTTACGAATGTTTTAAATGATTTGATTTTTTTTTTTGACAGGCGAAGAAGTTCGTTAAAAGCATTGAGTCTGCATGAATTGAATTCAACCGCAAGACAGTACAAAAATTACCCTTTTGCCCTCACCTTCTGCACTAGAATAAATTCAATAATGAAAATATTAAAAATACACAAGGTATGGAAGAAACCCTTTCCATATTATTCCCAAAATGAGGGGAAGATATATATGTTTTCATGCATGTTGTATAAATTATCATTGATAATTGAAAGAAGTTACAGTCTGTTTTAGGCGAAATATGTCTGATTAACTATCTTTTTTGGGCTATTTAACTTAACAATTTTAATGACACGTTTGCCTTTTGACTTTGTATGATTTATTTTTATTACCCCCACTTTGAGTATTGTCTATAAGTAGTTGTTACCTTTTGGTTATTTTCGTATAAAAAAGACCCGTCTAAAAGAATTAATGATAAAATAAGGATTAAAACAGCCAGTTTATATAAAATTTAATGGAGTAAAACTAATGATGTTAAAGTTTGGGACCAAAACCGCACAATCAGACTTTCTCAAAAAAACTATATGGAAAGGACCCCATCCAAAAAAACAACAGACCACAAAGATAATTTTTGAAGTTCTCTGAATTATAAATTTTTACAAATTTATACTTTCTTTTTTTTTCTATTATTTACCCATGTTTATCTTCATGTCTTGAGTACTATTTATTTAGAAAATACTTAATTAAGAAAAAGAAAACATGGCCCGATGATGGGTTGTCATGATATATTGGACCAACCCAAATCCAATATTTTTTTAATTCTTTAGATATATTGGACCAACCCAAATCCAAATTGAGATATAAAAGAAAAACTTTGATGAAGTCTCTTTCTAATATGAAAACGACTTAGCCACATAGATCAAAATATTATTTTTAGTTTTTTCCTTTCTCTATACTCCACAGTCTCACTCGATCACTCCCATCTTCTCGTGACCTCGCCCCTCTACCTACCAACTCCTATTCTTTTCATTTTGCCTCCTCAACTCCTACTATTTCAACTTGTTTAGTGATTCAAACTGACATAACACGAAACATCTATAAGGTCTAAACCCTAACCCACTAACTCCACTAACTGACACAAAAATAAACCGGTTGACATGACATAACATGTTGATTAAACGGATCGTTAGGGCCAAGATCTTTCAATCTGTTTAATGCTTCGAATCGACACAACATGACATGTTTACTATGTCTATCGTGAGGTTTGGACAAATCTTGAATATAAGTTTTGCGATTACAAATCATTTAGTTTTAATTAGTTGGTGACGGAAACTGATGATTTGGTTTTATACAAATATTTTATTTTGATCATACGTACATGTATAATAATATAATTTATAAAGCTATATATATGCTAACCATATAAAAAGCTAATATATGTAAGAGCTTTTTAATAACCATGAAAGTTAACTAAAGAGGAATACACCTATTTATTTATTTGACGATGGTGTAATGGGTTGGAGAATAGTTTTTACATTATGTTTATACAATTTTTTTTTTTTTTTTATCAATTTTGTGTAAAATAAGAGTTGTTAATGGTCTTAGCTAGGATTGGTCCAAACAATATACAAAAAATGTTAACTATTACATGTAATCCGGGATATAAAATATAACATTGAAGATCGACTGTCAAAAACTTTATGTTACAGAAAGAATAAAGTATTATCATATTGATATATCAACAGAAGAAACTTTCTTTTACAAAAGAGTCTAGAGTTAGACCTACAAAGAATGAAGTAAACGTATATCACAAGGCAAAAAGGAAGAAGAATAATCAAACGAACCCATCACAGGAGCAAGCACCAGTGCTTGTACGCAGGTCACCGTGTGGGCGAGGTTTGGCAATGAGACAGCAGCAAAGGAAACCGATAAGGAGTAACAAAGCAGCTGCGGAGGCCATTCCTTGTACCCAGTTCATGTAATTCTCCATGATTCCGATCAGATTATTATTAACAAGGATTTGATGGGAGGGAAGAAAGATATATGTTTAAGCATGAAAGGAGATGGGAGAAGTAGTAGTACAGGGTGTCGACGGGATAGAGTAATGATGATGAGCTGAAAAGATCATTTACAGAAAAGAGAGAGAGCAGAACAAAACTACAGGAGCATGTGGTTAGAATCGAATAAGACTGTTCTTTAAGCCATTGGGTTTAAATATGCATCATTGTTAAAACCCAACTTCCGTCTACCAATCTTATTAACCAACTTTTTGGTAATAAAGAAAAAAAATAAAAAGAAAGATTGTGGTTATATTCGACAAAATTAATTGTATTTTAGTTGGAAGCCAAAAGGTAGACTGTTTGTTTTGAATAGATCAGTTCAATAGATTGAATTAAATGAATCCAAATTGGCTTTAGTTTTAAAAATACTGATCTAAATAGATTAAACTAAATTAATATCTGATTTGAATCAACTAAATTAAAATTCGGTTGGATCGATTTTTATAATTCAGATTGAGTAAACAATTTTGTTTACATGAATTAACATGTCCTTTTCAATTTTTTTTTAAAGTTTGGGCAATACTTTAATACTATTAAAAAGACAACTCAACTAAATTGATAAATGATTAAAAGGTTATTTTAAAATTAAAATTTTGATTATTTTGGACTATTTGATTAAAATGGTAACCGAAATCAATAAAATGATGGTCATTCCCTTTAGATGTTATGGAGAGAAATGATGATGGGATGACCTTGTGGATGCGTATGGGTATCCCATATCCAACGGTTTAAAAAAAACAAAAATTTATACTATAACTAGATATGTTTTTTAAACTATAATATGATAATAAGATAAAAAAATACAATATAAGAATTAAGTATATTTTCAAGAAACAATATCTTAATAAAAAAATACTTGTGATAGAAATTATAAAAAATTTGATAAAATATAATATAATATTTAATGTTGTTTCTTGTATTAATTCTAAAAATTGATGTATGATATGAGTTATCGTTTTTTTAGAAAAGAAATTTAAAATGGGAAATATTTGCCGTTTCAAGATTGAGGCTAATTAGTTGAACTATTGAATAAGGTGCTGTTTGTTTTTTCTGAGACAAAATGTCTGCAATCTGCGGACAACATCTGTAGACCTCTGCAGTAGAAGAGGTGGACCAAACGTCTGCAGTCTGAAAAAAGAAGACTGTTTTTTTAACATCTGCGGGCTACTAAAATAAACTGAAATCTAAATAAACTGATTTTTTTAAACTTCAAAGTGATTTTTTAATATTTTTATGACTTTGTTATAAATAATTAACGAATCTAGATCAACTTTTATGTATTATTGTATAAAAAATAAAAATAAAAATGGTATGAATTAACGTATATATTTGATAAAAACCAAAAACTTTGGTTGCAAAGTTATAATTAAACATTATAATTAGTGATCAAAGAATTTGATACATAAATGGATAGAAATAAACTTCGATTTTTTCAATTAAATCCAATAAAAACGTACGATAAATATTTTCTCGAGAAATTGACGATATTGTATTAAATAATATTTTACAAAATTTGGTAAAAAAATATAAGAATATATTATGATTTTTTTTTCATATTTATATAAACAACTTCAACGACTATTATTGTAATAAATCTTTATTTATAAATTTGTCAAAAATATCATGTTTGTATCGTCGAACGTTTTTTTTAGTTTTGTAATTTTTTTTTTTCAAATCGTTTATCATTAATAAAGTTGGAAAAAATATAAATTAAAAAAAAAACTTAAAAAAATAAAGATATATATGTTTTTTTAGGCTAGAAGATGTCTGAAGATGTTAGAAGACACTGGTCCACATCTGCGCCAAGAAGAGGGCGCACATACATTTTTAGGTCTGCAGTATTCAAAAAAACAAACAGTCTGCGAATGCTAATGTCTGCGCGTTGTCTGCGCGGCGCAGAGAGAATAGGCCACACAGATCTGCAGACAAAAAACAAACATTACCTAAGTGTCATATTCAACGCTAAAAGACATTATGTGATGGAATAAGTACAAGATTGATGGTAGACATGATGGCGTATTCTCTTTCTTTAATAAGAGAAATTAGATAATATTTATAGAATATTATTTCAAAAGTAAAGGAAATTAACTTGATTATTATTTATAAAGGTTTCCACATTTCTAGCAAAAAAGTAATGAACAACGTTGTAAACATGACTTATTCCATACATACATTCCTTTTGTTAAAATATTGCCACTATTTTGACGATTTTAACACGTAAGTGATTTTTCAGAAGACAAAGTTTGTTATAAGGACGCATTTTTTAATACATGACTCTTTTTTACTAATGGCAAACTTAATTGTTGACTTGTTTGTAGAGTAAATTACACATCTCAACCTTGGGACAAATTTTCCTCCGTTGTTATTGTCTTTTGACTTTGTTCAAAAAATGTATTCTCGTCTTCTTATCTCTTCTTGTGTTCAACCTCTTGTTTGTTCGTTTAGAGAGATTACATGTCTAGTTTTTCTAAGACTAAAGAAGTAACATTAAGCCTTAAGGTATTAGCAATATACATTATTAAATTTGTCAACTAAGAAATAACATTAAGGTATTAGCAACATACATTATTAAATTTGTCAACTATTTATAGATAAGGAAAATGACATTATAGACCTATAATGTTTTCATAATTTATCTAATCAGTCCCTAAATTATTTTTGTTACTTTATGGGGGGTATAAGGTGGATGTCGACATATATTTTTGGTCACTGCTATCTAATATAACAAGTTTCATAAGCCACATATTTTTTTTTAAAAGAAAAAGAAAATAGATCACCCACTCTTTTCCTTTCCCCTTTCTCTTCCAGCTAAGTACATCACCACACAACCCATTGAAATCCTCACTGAAAATTGATACTAGCATAATCCTGAATCGACGACAATGGTGGTGGTTAATGACAAAGCGTGGGTGTAGGTGGTTGACAACGATGGTAGACAGAGCTTCGAATGGACGGAGCTAGGCGATGTTCAGAAGATTGGACCTCCTGTTCTTGAGACTCGCATCCATTAGATTCCTTCACCACCGTCCCAACGGGATCCATCAACGTCCCCTTAGTAGACGAAGATGTCGCCTCCGCTACTTCGAGGAAAATGAACTTCACCTTGTTTCGATTGGATAATGATTCGAAAATGAGTGTAGTTTTCGGTGGGTTTCAATGAGTGACTGATTTTGATAATGATTATTTCTGATGGTAGTTTGTGTTTTGCCGAATAAATCTCTGTAAACAACGCCCTTTCAAACAAACAAACTGCCACCATTGACCTGATAGTAGCTAACAACGTAGTTTCACTCCCACCTTCATCCCCCGTAAAATCGTTCATCGAGGGTTTTGAGTGTAAATCATTATAAATGGAGATGATGGTGAGGCTATTTTAGGGCTCCATTCTCAAACTCGAAGTTAGGTACGTGGAGGCTGTTGGACCTTGGCATGGATATGGTGATGATGGTGGGGTTGTTTTAGGTTTTTTTTTCACGGTGGTGCATGAGGTGACGTTTGTGGCGGCTGGAGATGGTAATGGTTGTGGTGGTGGTTGACGGGAGATGGATAATTGCGGGTTTTAACTTGGTGCAAGGTTGAAGAAAGGTGAAGGTGGCGATGGTGGTGATTTGGTGGTTTGTGGAGGAAGAAATGTGGTGTTGGTGAGTTGTCGAGGTGGTCACAGTGGGGATAGGGTTGTATTAAAGATGAGCTGTTGAAAGTACAGACTACGTGTGATAGTTTTTGACTTTTTCTCATCTATTTCATAATGGGTAACCAATTTATCCCTTTGTTTTGTCCAAAGTGACCTTATAGACTGGGAAAATTCCACTTTATGCCCCCATAAAAAAGTTTAGTGATTGGTTAGACAAATTCCTAAAACTTCATAGGACTACAGTGTCATTTCACCTTATAGATATGATATGTATATTTGATTGAATCCATTTATGTACTTATATATAGAATGTATAACTATTTTATTTGTTACATAAATACTACTAGAGTCGTACCATAAAGAATAAACCATCATCTCCATGGACGAAACTACATCGACATCCTACCAATAATGTCTATTGATTGTTGTTACTTGAATTGATAATTAACATGGTTAATCCTCCTTAACTGAAGCAACATTCAACATAAGTTTTGTATTCTTGATGGCACTAAAGTCATGTGCTCATTGCAGGTTAATTTGTTCAAGCTTGACGATATTCCTCCCCATGTCGTTGCTGACCTAGCCTTTGAACAATGGTTCGGGATAGATGCCGATGTTCTTCAGTAGTGGATTTACAAAACGTAATGTTGTACACTCTTTTTGTGCGTGTCCTAGAACCCAAATGTAAGGATTTTGAATAATATACATGACTCATAAAACTTGTTTCATATCAATAAAGGATCTCACATTCCGATTCTTAATCACGTGGTCAATAATCTAACTCTCCAAGCCACCTTATCTCTTGATGAATATTTCCAATGATTGAAATACCTTGCAGGTCAATAAGAAATGTGAGTAGTGCAATTAACGAGTAATGACTCATGCTTCTTTTAGGATTTTTTGAATGGATGAATAATATAAAGGCACTAGCAATGAACTAGGCCAAAAACAAAAATTACAACAAAGTATTTAAAATAGGATCCATAATCCATAAGTTCCAATCTATATGAAACTTATGTTTCTATGCACCACCCAACAGAAAGAAAAAACAACAATATCATCGACAATCCTATCCTTTGGGTCTAGTGCTCTAAAAACCACACTTATTACGAAAATTCCAAATCGTCGACCAAGTCGTCGCTATGATAAAATCCAAAACCAAGAAAATCCATGGGGTTATTGGAATCCTCCTCCCTTTCCATACTCAACTCAATCTGGTTGGGCCTATAACTAAGCCATAAATCCATCCTACTATGCAAACCATCCCAATACACTGCTTGAACACAATCATCAACCTTCATAGCCATCTATTTCCCCTAACAACCACTCTTTCGATTGAAAACCTCCACCATATGTGTATATCACAAACATGATACCCTTGACCCATAAGCGTGATGAATGAAGAATTAAACACTTGAAATAGTACTACGATCATCAAACAAATTGATAAAAGCAATGATATCAATGTGAAAAACACCCCACAAACATTTCAACAAACTAAAAGAAAAACCATCTAGACATGGAGCCTTGTCACTACCAAGGAACCAAACAACATCTTTAATCTCTTGAATTGTAAAATTCGATTCCTATATTAATGCATGACCCAAGGACAATACTTTACACTGAGGGATTCTTTATCGTATTCTAATCCCCTCAAAGTGCTAAAATTTGTCTTTTAAAAAAGACAAAAACACATTCTTAACTTGAGAACGATCCCTTAACTAATCACTTTCCACCATGACACCCTAAATATCCATTTGATGTCTTTTCTTATTAAACATTTTAAGAAAAAATTAAAAAATTTCACCCCTTTCGATCCGCTACTTTATCTTTTCTTTTTTTTCCCAAAATCTAACGATTCCAGATTCTTAATATCACTTAATTTATTAATTAAACTAAGTCATCAAGTATTATCTTGGTAGTCACATTATCTGTATCAAGTAAGTATTTCAGATTTTAAATTTACAAGTTTATTTTTAACCCAATAAATTTGAACCACGACACGTCATAATGCTCAATACATGGCAACAGTAGAATGGGTGCTGATAATCAAGGGTGTGGTGATGGTTGCTGGGAGATTCCAACATTTCTTTTGTCAGCTCCGGTATACCGAGCACTGACATTTCTTTTGATTCGTATAAATCGTGGCGTAAATTAGTAGATGTAATTAGCTTCAATGAAATGTCATACTCTACATTTTATTTGGAAAAGGGAACTTCCCTAACTAGGGTTCCATGTCAGCTTTCGTGCACCGACTAATCCCTCGCTCCAAACATGAGGCTATACGTCATGCCATATAGTCACTGTAGACGAACCTCCATGGCCACATGGGATGAGTAGTGCTAGAATTTGAACATGGGTCAATAGGTTATCCACCATATCTTCAACCTGCCTTACTAAGTCACTACAACCCAAATGGTTAAATGTCATACTGTTAACAGCATGTCGCAATGCCTAACAAAAAAATAATTTAAATAAAAATACTGCTCAAATGCACTGATGGATAGTAAGCAGGGTCGAATCCATAAGGACACATCCTAAGGTCTATGCATCTCTTGCGTAAGACACTCACTAAATTAAAAATAATTAAAAATGGGGGGATTTGTTGACTATTAAAACTAACTTGGACAGGAATTTATAAAATAAAAATAGAACTTAAATACTAGAATAAAATTCAGAAAGTAAAAGCAATTTCAGTTTCGCGGTGACTCTCCTAATCATGCAAATAACCTTCAACACGATTATTTAATTGTGTACTGTTTAAACTGGTACGGAAAATTATTCATAAGCTTTAACATTTTTCTTTTACTAAAATGTTTAACCAAAACAAGCTCTTTGAATTAAACCTTACATGTTACTGAATTAACCAAATAAGCTCTTAATTAATTTAAAAAAGTAGCATTAAACACAATGTAAAATTCCCAGTAAAGTCCAATACTTCTTACAAGTTGAGAAGTGTAAAGACTTGCTTAATCAGTTTATATTAGAGTTAACCCTAACACACAATTAATTTAATATTCGTTACTTTTAATGATTAATAAAGACAATTACGGATCAAAATAAATCAGATAAATGGAATGATTCATTATCAATTAAAGTGGCCAACATAAACTGAACCAAAATCAAACTTTCAATTAGGCATAAAACTGATCAAACTAAACAATAAACACAATAAAAAATCGTGCCTAATGATTACTTGCACAAAAAGTCTAGTCGTTTGTGAAACTGAAATCTAGGTTTTTAGCCTGACATGACTAAAAACGAGTTACAAACAATAAAAGTAAAGTCTAAACCAGAATTCTTACTAAACTAGATGAACAAGTCAAACCGCAATCTTCAGATCTGGAAAATCAGCCGAAAACTTCACAAAATCCCCAGAAAATCGTCTGCAGTTGCTTAGGTTTCGACTGAGAAGACATCCCCCATTTATATAGCGGGCCTGGTAGAAAATAAGGGCTCTGCGAGAAGCACAGCCCGTGCTTGGGAAGCATGGCCCATGCTTGGGAAGCACGACCCGTGTTTAGAGGCGGGTCGAGTCACGACCCGTGTTTAAATCAAGTAAACTGCCAAAACAAAACTTTTTTTATTAGAGCACGAGCATGAAGCACAGCCCGTGCTTGAGTGACTAGGCCGTGCCCTTTAGACGTAATGTAACAATCTTTAAAAAAAAGAAAATTTTCATATGGGAGTAAGCACGAAACGTGCCTGGCCATCGCAGTTCATACACTAGAATATAACATTCAGAAATTGCCAACTCAAGGAAGCACGGCCCGTGCCATACATTTTTTTTCACATTTTAAGGGCCAAAACTTCATTCGAAGCTATTTTCTTCAATTCTCTTGCATACCCAGACACGTTTAGCTCTGGTTAAGCTCCAATGCTCCATTCTTACATCCAAAGTCCAATTCCGCATCCAAATCCATGAAAAATACATTAAAATATAAGCAGTATGGGCATTCTTATGGAAAACGGGCATTGTTAAAATTATACTAAAAAAACATGGTTACAAATGCCAAAAATACGATACAGAATTAGATTAAATATAAACAAGATGATGCATAAAAAAGTATCCAACAAACCTCCCCAAGCTTAGGCCTTACTAGTCATCGAGTAAAGAAAGATTAAACATCGGAAACGGATGTAAGGCAAAAAGGATACCGAGGGAATAACCTAGACGAATCTAACAACTTAAAAGGAAAACCTAACCAGCAAGATCAACATAAAAATAAATAAAGAATAAAATATGCATGCAAAAACATAAAATAAATTAAAAAATAAACAATGATACGGAAAAGAAAAATAAACAACCTTAAACTTTTTCTCCATATATATATATATATATATATATATATATATATATATATATATATATATATATATATATATATATAGAGAGAGAGAGAGAGAGAGAGAGAGAGAGAGAGAGAGAGAGAGAGAGAGAGAGAGATGTTCTAATGTTTCTAACAAGTATTATGTGCTTGTAAGAACCAATAAGAATTTAGAAAATAATTAATAGTTAAATAAATCATTTAAGGGTATAATAATAATCCTTGCATATTTAATGTTGGTAGATAATTAATATATTTATTATCCCTTTAAACAAGGGATATCAAAGTCAAACCTTATAGTGAAAACCCTATGTCTGATTATTTATCGCCGATACCCTTCACACATTCTATAACCGATAAAAAGTGAAATGCAATGAAATACCAATGAACTAGAGGACGACATGAGAAGGTAAGATTTTTTCTATCCACTTTTGATTTTTTAAATAATATATGTGGGAGGTTTTGATAAACCTTGATTTTATAAAACAGAAAAACTTCAATGTTTGTATATCATCTTTCAATCTACAAATGGTGATTTCATGAACTCTTCAATGTTTGTATATCATCTTTCATCTTTCATACATGTTCTAATATAATTCCTTTTGGATTAATAGGAACATTTCTTGGCAGCCCAAATTATAATTTTCACAAGTACATGTTATGAACAGTGGAACATGATTTTAAAAGAATCGTGTGTATAAGGTAGGTCATCAATAATTTGTATTAAATTTTAATTGGTATTCCAAATAAATTTGTTTAGATCGAAGAAATTTGGCATTTTGGTATCGTTCATCTTCATCATTTTATGTCAATTGGTACTTTTCCTTTGATTTAATATTTTGATTTACTAGAGGTTTTAACATGTTTGTTTGGAATGTTACTTAAAGTTTTATTGGTGGCTATTTCAATCGGCTAAAGTTTCATCATGAGTTTTGTTTGTGTCAAGCTTTACCTATGGATTGCTTGCCATCATTGAGTTCACCTCCTTCTACAACTCTCCTGCATAAAGTCATTCCGATAGAATGTCATTCTCCCAGAATGTCCGCATGTTTTGAAGTGGTTTAGGGGTTAAACATATACATGACATCTAAGAACGAACCAAGAAGGTGAATGAAGATTCATTCAAGATAAGTGCAGGTTAGGTTTAATGATTCTTGAAGAATGTTTCTTTTAAAATTTTATAATATGCTTAAGTGGCTGGTAATACTAACTAGTAATACATTCTGATAGAATTTTTAAAAATATTATTGTTGTATTCTGATAGAATTTTCGTTAATTATTTATATGTTTAATGTGCAGTTTTACACATGTATTACCACAAAATATGTAACGACCCGAAAATCCAAAGTAAAACTTTCATTTTTATTATAACCAAAACACTAATTTAACTTTTTTCATGACATTGAAAAACATTTTAATTAAACAAATATCAGAGTCTAATCCCAAACATCACATATTGCGGGAAACACGGGTGTATGCGCTGCGATCGTCCCGAGCTCGACGAGCTCTTTCATTTGAAAACTGGAGTACCTAAAACAAAAATTGAAAACCGTAAGCACAGAGCTTAGTGAGTTCCCCAAATACCACATACCAAACACATAATCATATAGTGTGGGCCCCGCCCGACATCGAACATAGTCCGGCATCGGGCCCCGCCCGACATCGGACATAGTCTGGCATCAGGCCCCACCCGACATCGAGCCCCACCCTACATCGAGCCCCGCCCGACATCGAGTTGAACTCGGCATACACATATCATATATCAAATAAACACACATACGCATACAATAATCACATAGATACGAAGCATACAAATAGTCATCGGGCACCACTCGACATCGGACCTTAGTCCGGAAGCATACGAGTACATACACATGCAAGAGTCACGAAGATACAAGCATACACTTATTCCTCGGGCCCTGCCTGACATCAGACAGTAATCCGGAAAGCATATAAATATTCATCGGGCACCGCCCGACATCGGATCGTAATCCATAAAGCATACAATCATAAACACGGGCCGACATTGGTGGCTTCGCCCTGTTCAGTTCAGGAGGAAACTCACCTCAATTGCTGAAGCTCACTGCATGAAATCGCTAGCTGCTACTCTGACGATTTCCCAAACTAACAATTACCAAAACAACATCCAATTAGCAACTGAATTCCAAACCATGACCCATAAACCAAACTTGGGGTAAAGTGACCATTTTACCCCTGGTCCATCAATACTCATAACCAAGGCCCTAGCCCAAAACCAACCAGGCCCAAAACTATAAGATCCATAAAATCCCATTAATGGCTCAATTTTCCAAATTAGGCCCAACTCCATGTGGCCTTACCCAAAAGCCCAACAATTCCTAGTCCAATAACGAAATCTCAGAAAACCCAAAGGTTTCACAAGGCTCAAGCCCATTGGGCCCACAAAGGCCCAAACCCATTGGGCCCATCAAGCCCAATAAGGAAAACCCATAACCTAGACAAAAAAGAAGCCCAATTCCAAAAACAATTCCTGCATTCAGAAGTCCAACTCTCAATGTCCAAGGCCCAACTTCAAGGCCGAAGGTGACAACCAAGCCCAAAACGATACTGGGCCATTTACACTGGAGTACACGATGGTACGCAGGGTGTACCAAGAAGACCTCAGTACGTGGGGCGTAATCCTCAAACTCTCCAAGACTTATTTCACGACTTAATCCGTTAAGTCCTTCCATAATAACCTCAAAATACCTTCCATCTAAGCCCCTAATACATAAAGTCGGCACCTTTATGCTTTTACATGACTCAATGAGACCCAATAACCATTTTAATCCATTAAAACCCAACAAGAACATGCATGGACCATATCTAAGCATCAAGCAAGCATTTTTATGAACTTATAACCTTAGATCTGTCAAGAGTGGCAACTCAAAGCTTCTGAAGTGGTGTCTAACCATTAGATCTTGCTCATGAGGTCAAAATGGGACCAACAACCATAAAATCATAGATCTCAACTTCTAATGATCAAGCTAGAAACTTTTTACCTTCAATGAGTTGAAAATGCAGCAAAGAGTCCAGATCCACAAGCCCTTCCTTGAACCACCACCTTGCCCCAAGCCACCACTTCTTGAAATACACTAAACTCCACAAAAAATGCACATATAAGGCACACAACCCTCTTGGATGAAGCTATAACTCGAGATTTAGGGTTTAAGACACTGGAGGATGAAAGAGAGGCGCACACCTTGGACTTAAGGTGCTTAAATAGTGAGCCAACCCTTAACATTAGGGTTTTGGGGATCCTGAACGTACGTCTCCCAAACCCGCGTCCATTTCCCACACGTACGCTGAGTGAACCCCAGCTTACGCTAGACATACTTACACGCATGCCACCTTGCATACATGAGACTGCCTCGCGAATTATTTCCATTAGGGGCCAAAATTGCCAATAACTTCAAATTACCATAACTCCCTCATCCTAGATCTATTTCGAACGAACCTTATATCCACGAAAACGTGGCGAGAAACCCTACGCTTGTAACGACCGACTTTTGAGGTATTAATTATTAATTATTTTCTAAAATGATAGTTGGGTCAGATATAGATAAAAGGACTATTGAATTGGACTTAAGCAAAAGGGGCCAAGGAATTGGGCCGCCCATAAGACGTACGCTGGGCGTAGCCTTGGCGTACGCGGGGCGTACAGGAACGCATCAGATACGGGGGGCGCGCGCACGCACGCACAGCGTACCAGGAGTACGCGCAACGTACGTGAGCAGATATCAAACCCTAATCTCTAGGGTTTAAGGCATATAAATACCCCATTATAGACACCCCTGGCCTTCCTACCAGCCCCCTCACCCTCAGAAAACCCTAATACGCCTCTTGCTCCATTGTTGTGTGTGTTTGACCTTTTGAGCTCATTTTGGTGAAGAAAAGCTTTGAAGAAGAGAAGGAGAGGTTGGAGAAGAAGCCTTTGAGTACCTTGGGCTCAGAGATCTGGTTTAAGCTCATCATTTGGCATCAAGAGGAGGTATAAAGCTCCTAACTTTCCTCCTCAAAGTCTAGATCTAGGGTTTTGGAAGATTTGGACCTTTTTAGGTCCAAAGATTGGATCTTGATCATGCAACTTCGATTTTGAGCTTAGGGTTGCCACCCTTGAAGCTCAATGAGTCCCTTTAGCAGTAAAGTTGCAAGCTTTGAGGCTTTTATGAAGCCATGAAAGAGATCTAGCCTTTTCTTTGGAAGTTCATTGTCATTTTTAGTGTTAGGCTCATTTGGTGGATTGCAAGCCACCAAGTGACCAACTTTAAGGACTAGGACGAAGCATGGGACTCAGATCTGTAAGTTGGACGTTCTGTCTTAAGGGATTAAGTCCTTTTGGAAAAGATGGCTTAATAGGAGAGTACGCTGGGCGTACACGCCAGTACGCGCAACGTACAAGCCATTCAAGCAGTACGCACAGCGTACAGATGGGTACGCTCAACGTACACTCAGCCAGTAGGTTTTAAGTTATTGGGCCTCAGTTTGGGCCTAGCTTTGGTCATAGCAGTAGTTGGGCCGTGATGGGCCTTCAGAAGCCAGCTAAGGGCCCAAGAATTGGTTTGGGCTTGGAAGGAAAGCCCATTTGAAGAGTTGGGCCCAATTTAGAAAATTAGGCTATTTGGGGACTTAATGGGACCTAATGAGGACTAGAGAGGAGTAGGCATGGTTCATGGCCCAAATTAGATCAAAGGGGTAAAATAGTCATTTTACCCATAGAAGAGCCATCAGTTCTTGACTAAATGTTTAATTGGTCATTATAGCCGGGAAGTAGTTGGAGCAGTCGACGGTGTCACCTCCGCACGAGTTATTCAGCAGTCTATCGAGATGTGAGTTACCTTCCTGTAGTAGTGGGTCTACGGCCACCATGCCGGCCCACTAGTAGGAGATGTATGTTAGATGATTGTCTTTGTGATATTCATCTAGGTTTGCTGCTATCTGTTATGTTTTATGTGCTAGCAGGATATGATGTTATGTGGTAGTGGTAGTAGTAGGGGGAGATAGTCCCCAAGTTATCGGCCGATAGGGCCGAAGGGGTAGTTTAGTACCCAGCTATGCTAGACAGATTATGATTATGTGATTATATGCGACAGACCGGTCGAGAGGACCGAAGGGGTAGGCCAGCACCCAGATATGCTAGGCAAGGTCACCGGTCGTATGGACCCCTTCGGGCCAGCACCCAGATATGCTAGGCAAGGCCACCGATCGAGAGGACCGAATGGGTAGGTCGGGCACCCAGATATGCCCGGCAGTATGTATGCTATGTGATTGTATGGTATGTGGTATGATGGGGGAACTCACTAAGCTTTGTGCTTATAGTTTCAGTTTTGGTTTCAGGTACCTCTTCATCCAAGGGGAAGGAGCCGGCGGTGTAGCAGCGCATCACACACACATGAGTTCCGCATTGAGCTTTCTGGGATTGTACTATGATATTATCACTATTTGACATTATGGTTTTTGAGACATGTAACTACGTTTTGGTGGTTTGATATATAACAACAATGTTTTTCTCAAATGATTTTATAAGTAATATGTTTAAAAACAATTTTTTTGGGCTTGAGATTTGGGATGTTACAAGTTGGTATCAGAGCCTTAGTTTGAGGGATTCGGGCACACTCTCGAGTGTGTTTGGACTCAAACTAAGGACTTGGTATGGAAATTTTCAAAAGGAAAATCATTTTCTAAAAAGAGTTTTGAAAAGAGAAAAGAACTTTGAAAAAGAACAAGATGTGTGATGCGCGCGACCGACCGAGCTCAAGTAAGTTTTCCCCAAGATACCCATACATGTTATTTTATGATATGATATGATTATGAGAACTGCATGCTAGATTAGGGATAAGGATCTAGGAAGGATGCCTTATATGCCTACTATATATGTATGAGAACTGCATGCTAGATTAGGGCTAGAGGATCTAGGAAGATGCCTGATATGCCTGCTATATGTGTTTATTGAGATAATACTGATTAGTCAGTTATATGATAGCTTGGATAGAATATGATTGGATTGAGTTACTCAATGCCCGAATGCTGTTGCTTTGTGCTTCAGGAGTCCTAGTTATCTTTAGTTAGGTAAAGGTAGCAGGGGTTCCTTATGCAGCTGATGGCGGAGAGTAGGCCGTAGAGTTACCCTAGGGTAAGCCTAGGATGAGATTAGCAAAGAGTGTAACAATAGTAGAAGGGACTTGGTGAAGTCGAAGCAATCCTTGCTGAAAGCACGGATAGATGTGGAAGGTAGTATGGGCCCGTACTACTGAAAGCAGAGGATCCGTACTCGAGTCAAGGAGGGCCGAGATAGAACCAGGAAACTTGTAGAGTGTATGAGACCTCCCGAGGTTTATGTATGATTCTGACGATTATGTGTTATGTTTCAGAATGGTGATGATCACACGTCACGGAGGAGGAGGTTCAGGATCAGGATCCGGTTCAGGATCAAGTTCGGGATCAGGTGTCGAGCCAGTTGATGAGGGACTACGAGCTTTCATTGCTTCTGAGATCACTAGAGGCATCCTTGAGTCGACCCCTGTGATTTTCGGGTCGATCAAGGAAGGGATTATTGAGTTGATGGAGGATCGCCTCAGGGCATTCAGGAGCGATATGGCATCCAGTCAGTTAGGATCACGCACACTGTCCTTCAAGGACTCCAGGAGCAGCGGTGCGCCAAATTTCCATGGGGCTAAGGACCCCATCGCAGCCAGGAGATGGATTGCAGACATTGAGTCTGCACAGCTGACGAGCTTCTGCCCCGATGGGTCGAAGGTTCGATATACTGCAGGATGTTTGAGGGACCGAGCTAGAGATTGGTGGGAGTCAGTTGGTGATTCCTTGGGAGCCTCAGCCGTCGAGGCTATGACCTGGTCGGACTTTGTGACCAGGTTCAGGTCTGAGTTTGCTCCAACTGTGGAGCTTCAGCAGCTGGCCAGGGAGTTTCTTGATATGAGGCAGACGACTGAGTCAGTGGCGGAGATTACCGCCAAGTTCGGGAGAGGGCATTGTTGGTGCCCCAGTATGCGGGAGACGAGGAGATGCGGAAAACCCGCTACCATGATATGTTGAGGGCAGACATCCGGGAGCATGTCAGCTTCTCTGCATGCCCGACCCTGGATTCCATGATTGCCAGGGAGAGGGAGAGGGAGATAGACTTGGAGCACCTCAGGAAGAGGAAGGCGGAGGAGGGAAAGGTTACTGGGGCTTCGGGGAAGAAGCCTAAGGGATCCGACTCTAGGTCGAAGGGCCAGCAGGGCCGGGGCCGCTGCGGAAAGTGCGGCAAGACTCATGAGGGGGTATGTCGGTTTGGATCATCAGGCTGCTACAAGTGCGGCAAGTCGGGGCACTTTAGTAGGGATTGTACCGCCCCTACGCCCACTTTCCAGACATTAGAGTTGCTGTGTTTTCACTTCAACCAACGAGGCCATAAAAAGGCCAATTGCCCTCAGTTGACAGCAGCAACGCTAGTGAAGGCGCCAACTCCAGCGACCCTGTGGATCTCTGATGGTCGGCAGGGCAAGACAGAGGCTCCAGTGGTGAGGAGCCAAGCCTTCTAGTTGACTACCGAGGAGGAACGCGCCGCACCCGATGTGGTGACGGGTATGATTTCTTCTCCCTAACTTTTATTGTATGTTGTTTATGATATTGATGTGCCATGTGATATTTCTTGTTTAGGATCATTCCATGTGAACGATATCCCAATTCAGGTGATGTTCAATTCGGGTGCTACCCGATCACTTGTCTCTCTTGCGCTTAGCAAGAGGTTCCCTGAGTCTTCGGGCATGTTGGATTGCCCTCTAGAGGCCGAGATTGCCGACGACCGATCAGTACGAGCGTCAGCGGTTTTCAGAGATTGTGTTATGAGGCTATTCGAGGAGCGTTACCTGGTAGACTTGGTTCCCATTCCGTTGCGTGGGAACAAGGTGATTATAGGCATGGATTGGTTGATCCCCAATGGGGCAGTGATCGACTGCGCGCAACAGTTGGTTTGGATCAGGACCCCGAGTGGGGGAGAGCTGGTGATTCAGGGCGAGAGGCCACAGCGCGGACCAGCGCTATGTTCAGCAGTGAGGGCTAGGCGCTACCTTCAGCAGGGCTGCGCTAGGTATGTCGCCTATGTTATGGATACCCGGGAGGTGGGTAAGGCTACGGTGAGCGATGTTCCGGTGGTGCGAGATTACGTGGACATATTCCCAGAGGAGCTGCCTGGGATACCTCCGGAGTGACAGGTGGAGTTCAGGATCGACCTAGTCCCTGGCGCGGCTCTGATAGCCAAGGCACCATATCGGTTGGCTCCTCCCGAGATGCAGGAGTTGTCTACGCAGCTGCAGGAGCTGTTAGACAAGGGATTTATCAGGCCGAGTAGTTCGCCTTGGGGAGCCCCGATCCTGTTTGTCAAGAAGAAGGACGGGTCGCATCACATGTGCATAGATTACCGGGAGCTGCACAAGGTAATGGTGAATAACCGTTACCCACTCCCGAGGATAGATGACTTGTTCGACCAGCTTCATGGAGCATCTTGGTTTTCCAAGATAGACTTGCGGTCCGGTTACCATCAGATGAGGGTCAGGGACGAGGATGTACAAAAGACTGCTTTCCGGACTCGCTACAACCACTACGACTTCGTGGTGATGCCCATCGGGCTCACCAATGCTGCTGCCACGTTCATGGATCTCATGAACCGCGTGTGCAGACCGATGCTGGATCGGTCTGTGATAGTTTTCATTGATGACATCTTGGTTTACTCCAAGATGCAGGAGCAACATGAGGAGCACCCGTGATAGGTTTTGGACACCCTGAGGAGGGAGAGCTTGTATGCCAAGTTCTCCAAGTGCGAGTTCTAGTTGCGCGAGGTGCAGCTTCTTGGGCACCTTGTCAACCAGAACGGGATATTGGTTGACCCGGCCAAAGTGGAGGCCGTGATGAGATGGGAGGTTCCAAAGTCTCCATCTGAGATTTGGAGTTTCCTCGGACTGGCGGGCTATTACCGGAGATTCATTCAGGACTTCTCCAAGATATCCGTACCTCTGACCCGACTGACAAAGAAAGTCGTTGTTTTTCGCTGGGGGCCCGAGCAGCAGGCAACGTTTGAGACATTGAGACAGAGACTGTGCGAGGCGCCGATCCTCGCCCTTCCCGAGGGCGTGGAGGATTTCGTTGTGTACTGTGATGCGTCCATTTCAGGTTTGGGTGCAGTTTTGATGCAGAGAGAGCATGTCATCGCCTACGCCTCGAAGCAGCTGAAGCCTCACGAGGCAAACTACCTGACGCATGATTTGGAGTTGGGGGCGGTCGTCTTCGCCCTCAAGATTTGGCGACACTACCTCTATGGGGTCCGTTGTACCATCTACACGGACCACAAGAGTTTGAGGCACCTCATGGATCAGCCTAATCTGAACATGAGGCAGCGTCGGTGGTTGGACGTGGTGAAGAATTACGATTTTGAGATCCTTTACCACCCGGGGAAGGCCAATGGATGCGCTTAGCCGCAAGGCAGCGCCGATCAGGGACATCTGCATGAGGATGACCGTGGTGACTCCGCTTTTGGAGTGGATCCGAGAGGACCAGCTAGAGGCCATGAAGGAGGAATATCAGAAGAGCGAGCATATTGTGGGTCAGGTTTCCTCCTTCGACTACGACGGCCGAGGGTTATTGACTCTACATCGTAGGGTATGGGTTCCCTATCATGGGGGTGTGAGCCAGGTTCGGATGGTGGAGGTGCACAAATCCCGATTCTCGATTCATCCCGGGGCGACGAAGATGTACAGAGATCTTCAACCCGATTACTGGTGGCCCTGCATGAAGCGGGACATCGCCTGGTATGTACATCGGTGGTTGACCTGCAGGAAGGTCAAGGCCAAGCACCAGAGGCCACATGGCAAGATGCAGCCGCTAGACATTCCCATGTGGAAATGGGAAGATATTACTATGGATTTCATCACCAAACTTCCTAGGACTGCACGGGGAGTGGATTCGATATGTGTCATCGTGGATCTGTTGACCAAGAGCGCCCATTTTATACCGATCCAGGAGAGCATCTCGGCCGAGAAGCTGGCCGAGATTTATGTGCGAGAGGTAGTGGCACGTCATGGAGTGCCTGTCTCGGTGGTGTCATACCGAGATGTCCGGTTTACTTCCAGGTTTTGGAAGCGGTTTCACGACGAGATGGGTACTCGTCTCCATTTCAACACCGCTTTCCACCCTCAGACGGACGGACAGAGCGTGATGACGTGCCTAAACCGGCACGGAGGAGTCACGTCTGCCCAAGATACCTGGCGCCCCGGCCGAGCCAAGAGGAGCGGGCTCAGCGTCTGCCAGTGCCCCTAAGAGCAGGGTGCCTCGACAAAAGGCTCGCGCCCGCCAGAAACGCTCCCAGCGTCAAGAGAAAGGATACAGTCAAGCGACAAGGCAGAGGATCAGAGCATTACCTCCGGAGCCAATGGCAGAACTCTGACATAAAGAGGCACATAACCCTCCAATGAGCGCCTCTGACCTTGTCCCCTAAAAGCGATCTTGTCCCGTACGGACGAGCAGGGTCGCTAGGTATAAAAGGGCGCACTCAGAAGCCCTAAAGGTAAGCCATCTTCTCTAAGTGCAATAACCCTAACACACCGAATATCCTATCTAACTTGACCGTCGGAGCGTTCTTCCGGGAGAGTCCTCCCAGAAAGCGGCTGACGGCTGTTCTTTCGTGTGGCCTTGCAGATATATCCAGACATCCGATCGGAGAGCAAATCGAAGATTGATCGCAAGGTCGCATTATTTGGCGCCATCTGTTTTGAGTGACGAAGAACGAAACAAAAACCACTGTTCCAACAGCATCAATGGCGTCTGACGGCGGTGATGGGGTTGCGGGAACCCAGAACTGCCCTGTACGCCCCATGGCACCGTTGGACGACATATCGCCGCCCATAATGGCCACCAATGAACCCTCCGGCGAAGGGAGCTCTATGCTAACTACAATATCTCCGGTAACCCAACAGCTAGCTCCACCACCCCTTTCGCTGCCAACAACAAGCATATGAGCCATCATCCAACCGCCATCCCGACAACCAGGGCCACGTATGGGAACGGTACCACTAGTCACACCTTTGCCGACACCGTTAACATTCCAGCCAACGGCGACGTAACTTTCGGTAAACTAAACGTCACACTTTGTTACCCCGATGGCACAACGCCAGCTTCCCCTTTTTCCAGCAATGATGCCAGCAAGCCAAGCACCAAACACCCAACCGCCATTCCACGTGTCACTACAGAACCAGATACCGACGAGTACACCCCCGATGCTCCCGCCGCTCGTGTAAAAAATGGTAGCGCCACCATTGTTCCTTCACCTCTCGACAGGCACGTGGGGTGAGCCTATAGTGACCGCCCACACAAGTCAACAACAGCCTGCACCAATGCAGCCTCTGGCTCAACCTCAACTTCTACACCCGGGATACTCGCTGCAGCTGCCGTTCCAGCAACAGACATTCTATGGTCCTAACCCAGGATACCAAGCGTTCTACGGTAACCACGGGGTACAGCCATGCAACACGCCCCATCATTATAATTTACAGGGCTCGCTAACCGTCCCCAATCAGGACTGCCTGTCACGGAGTGTCACATCTCCGTTTGCCAAGGAACTGCTGGATTATGAGATCCCAAACATAGCGAAGCTCCCCAACTTGAAAACTTACAACGGTACTACCGATCCGGACAGTCATATTGACACATATGAATGGACAATGACGTCGCTAAAGCTAGACGAACGTTTCTGGTGCACATACTTCCCAACGACGCAAGACGGAAATGCAGGCACGTGGTTCAAGACGCTACGCCCGGGTAGCATTTACAACTTTGGTCAACTCAAGTATCTTTTCCTTACCAACTTCATGCAACTGCGAAAGTACAAAGGCAATTCACATTCCATCATCAGATGTAAGCAAAAGGAAGGGGAAAGCGTAAGAGAATACTTCACACGGTTTACAAACGCCACGTTAGATGTGCCGGGTCACGACGAGGGTCTTATAGCAGGAGCTTTCACATGGGGGCTCCTTCCCGGCCCTGCATGGTGTTCCCTTGATGATATATGGTCCATTGGCATGGCCTAGACTGCTCCAGCGCGCCAGCCTGGCCTGGCGCGCTCCTGCCAGCCCTGCCTGGCGTTCCCTTGCGAGCCTTGCTGGGGACTCCCTTGCCAGCCCTTCTGGGGACTCTCCTGCCGGCTCGGCCAGGTGCTCCCTCGCCTGGCACTCCCTTGCCATCCTCTCCTGGTGCGCGCCCGCCAGCCCTGCCCGCCGCCTCCGGGCGGCTTTGCCCAGCTCCTTGCTAGTTGGGCCTGAATTGGGCTGGGCCCAAGGCCTGACCTAATTGTCCCCTATATAATGAATAGTATCTCCTCCACGGAGAAGGATCTTTCCCGAGTGGCTTAGCAGCCACCATAGATCTACCCCTTGGCTCAGCCGCCGCCCTATACTCCGGCCGGGTGGCTTAGCCGCCACCCGCCGCCGTCAGCCACCATACACCACTACTAGCACCAAGATGGTTCTCTCCAGCTATGGAGGACCATCTCAGATCTTCTAGCTGATCTAACTTGACCGTCAGAGTCCGCTCCCGGGGCACAGTCCCTGGGGCGGCTCTAACGACTTTGCACTGTGATGTCAGATCTCCGCCACAGCAGAAGACCAGAAGACTCATCGGAGGTTGATGTCGCATCATTTGGCGCCATCCCGGATCCGAGCAAGTAGCAAAAGCCTCGGTCAGTTTCAAGCTCGTTCTTCCTCAGATCTGATGTGTTTTCATCTCAGGTTTCCTCAGATCTGTTAATTTCTAGTATCATTTGTTCAGATCTGTGTGTTTCTTGACAGGATCTGATCAAATTTGCTTCACCATCTCTTAGATCTGTAGATCCATCATATTTTTTAGTTCAGATCTATGGATCTATATGATTTCCTTCCCTCAAACACTCCCCAAGTGTGCACAAATCTTCTTAGATTTGTTTTTGGTTCATATTTGGGGGTTTTCTTGAGTAGGATGAAAAGAAAAAGAAGTTTTATGAGCAACATCCCACCTCAGATCCGTTTTTTCACTTTTAATATGGGATTTGTCCAGCAAGTGGGGAGAAAAGAAGTTTTTAAGAGTTTTTATTTCATTTTCAGCTCACATATTATCAAAAATCGTTTTTAGCTATGATGTTTTGTGTGTAATCCCATCTCTGCAATAATTGTTTGTACACCAAGTTGTGTTGCTTGTACATATCTCAGAACCTTCAAGAAAAAAAAGAGATGGAGAAAAGAGCTTTTCATGGGTTTTTACCCTAGCTTAGTTCATATATTTTTAGAAAACCTCATTTAGATTATGGTTTTCTGTTCATTCAAGTTGCTTAAAAGCTTGGAAAAAAAAGAGAGGGTGGGTTTTCACGAGTTCCTGCCCTATCTTCAATATATTTTGGTGTTTGGAGTAGAAAAGAAATTTTTATAAAATTTTGCATCATCTCACACCCATACATAACCAGAAAATCTCTACAGATTGAGTTTTTTCTGCATACAATTTCACTCCCTGGAACATTTGTTTGTACACACAGTTATGTTACTTGTACATCTCTCAAAAATAGCTAATAAGAGAAAAATCATCCTTTTCAAAGATACATCACATACATTTGACACCTTTGCCTCAAAAGTTACACCTACCTATTACTCTAGAGCTTACAGTCGAAAACCACATAAAACAAAAATAGTACAAAAAATGGTGCACATTGGTCTTTTGTTTCATCCTAGCCGACAAAAAAAAACGGGGGAAATGATGCACATTGCATCAGACAAGTGACAAAGAGTTGTCAGTAAAAGTCAAAAACAAATCCGGGTCCATCTCGTTCAATCCCCTATGTACAGAAAATACAAAAGAGCCGGGCCCCACCGGATCAACACATCTTCCCAGACGGCCAAAGACCTTCCCGAAACCCCAGCTTCTCTCGCCGGAACCTGGGCACCACCAACTGTTGCTCTCACCTTCATATAAAAAGGAGGGGGGGGGGGTGGGGGGAGAATGGTAGTCGACCCCACCAATAAAGGGCCCCACCTACGCCATCTTCTCCTTCTGGAAAATTAGAGGATGGTCGGCCCCACGATTGGCCATTATCGTATACCTTGACCGGCGACCCAACGGACAATTGCAATCTCACCCAGTCGGCATTACGACCACCGCTGCTCCACAACGCACGTCGGACTCCGACGACTAGAACCCAGTCGCCATCACCGGTCAATTTCATCACCATCAATTATCGTCATCATCAGGGGGGAGAAGGGTGACGCCATCGGATCACCATCGAGACTGGGGCCTCTTTCTTCATCGATTCGCTGCCGCTGGGCGGCAGCCGTTGCCCCACAAGCTGGCACGTCGGACTCCGACGACTGGAACCCGGTCACCATCTCTGTTCACCCCCACCGCATCCCCCTGCTGGTCGAAGAACTCCGGTCGCTTAAAGCTGCTCCCTGTCGGAGCACCTGCTATCGCCAGCGCCTTCAATGACGACCCAACAAGCTGGCACCGCTGCCTGGAGGAGCAACGAAAACCATAGCACCACCCAACCAATCTACTCCAACCAACGATTGACGAAGCATCCCCAGCAGCGTCGCCGGACTCCATCCCATGATTTAGCGCCGGCAACCGAATACAAAACACCGCCAGTTGCCGCCAGATACCCCTACGCCGAACCATCCACTCGCAACCACCACTCGTCGACCACTGGTGAACTCGCGACCCGGGTTTCTCAAACATCCTCAGTCGCCGGCGTTGCGTCTTTTGGATTTTCCCTTTTGACAGATCGAGTTCGTAGGGTGCAGCTGGAATAACCTCGCCTCTGTTCAAAATTGGTTTAAGAAGCACAAGCGGGCCCTAGGTGATGCCTTTGGTCTGATTGAATCAATTTACACGCAAAAAAAAATATAGAGTATTTGGGTTTACAACTCCATACACCCTAATGGGCTGCATATGGGCTATAACCTCTAATTTGGGCTTTCCATATATTTTAGCATTAGGCTGCGTAAAATAATCAAATGACCCCATTTTTTCCAAGAATTAATTAGTTAATCAGCCGCTTAACGCTCAAATACTATAATTTTGCTCAAATCCAGTTCCAGAGGATACGTTGCAGTCCGACTAGTTCTACATTCTCTCTCTCTAAAAAAAAGGGAGGAGAAGAGTAGTACGCTACTGCTACTTATAAAACATTTCGAATTGACCCTCAGCGACCACGCTGACCGGCTATCAGCAGCCGTATTGACCAACTCCAGGAAGTCTCACTGCTCAGCTCTTAGTAGCCGCGCCGCCTGGATCTCAGCAATCGCGCAGCCCAGACCTCAGCGACCACGCGAGCCAACTCAGCAGTCGCAAAGCCCTGTTATGAGCAGTTACATTGTTTGACTCCCAGCTCTCGGCAGCCGCGCTAACCAGTTTTGTTAGCACTTGTGTGCTCTAGCTTTTTCAGCAGCTATGTCGCCCAATTTCCCGCAACTATGCATCCATCGTTTCCATTCCTCACCTCCTCTAAAAAAAAGGGGGGGGGGAAGTAGAGTCGGTACAACACTATGCAGGAGTGATTTTCATTCCAAAAGGGCATAGTTGAAGTACACAAAGAGCTAATACTTTGCGATAGTGCATCCCCGAGGCGGCGTTAATATCCCGAATCGAAAGAGCAACCCCGTGGCTCAACCCTTAGTAGTCTCGTTACCCGGCTCTCAGTGGTCATGCTGCTCATCTATCGCTAGCAGCTCGATGCTCAGTTCTCAGCAACCCCATTGACCAGCTCTCGACGGCGGTCTCGCTACGCACCACTTGACGGTAGCTACACTATCTAGCTCTAAGTAGCATCCCCGCATAGCCCTCGACAAACAGTCAAGACACCGAGGCATCAATTATTAGTACGACTAGCGATGCAGCAAAGCATCAGGTACCATTCCACTTTAACCCAGACTGATCACACGAGCTAGACGCATAGATTTTGGGGTGCTACGCCCAATCATGCGAGGTTCAGTAGCATCGCCTCGAGTCGCTTGGCTTCTCAGCCCGACTCCATTATAGCGGCAAGCTCCGCATGCGAGGTTCAGTACCCTCGCCTTGAGTCGCCCGGCTTCTCAGCCCGGCTCCATTATAGCGACAGGCTCCGCATGCGAGGTTCAGTACCCTCGCCTTGAGTCGCCTGACTTCTCAGCCCGGCTCCATTATAGCGGCAGGCTCTGCATGCGAGGTTCAGTACCCTCGCCTTGAGTCGCCTGGCTTCTCAGCCCAGCTCCATTATAGCGGCAAGCTCCGCATGCGAGGTTCAGTACCCTCGCCTTGAGTCGCCTGGCTTCTCAGCCCGACTCCATTATAGTAGCAAGCTCCGCATGCGAGGTTCAGTACCCTCGCCTTGAGTCGCCTGACTTCTCAGCCCGGCTCCATTATAGCGGCAAGCTCCGCATGCGAGGTTCAGTACCCTCGCCTTGAGTCGCCTGACTTCTCAGCCCGACTCCATTATAGCGGCAAGCTCTGCATGCGAGGTTCAGTACCCTCGCCTCGAGTCACCTGGGTTCTCAGCCCGACTCCATTATAGCGTCAAGCTCTGCATGCGAGGTTCAGTACCTTTGCCTCGAGTCGCCTGGCTTCCCAGCCCGACTCCAGTATAGCAACATGCCCCGACCATTCCACGCGATGCTCTCTCACGTGATCTATCTACAATCACTAGCAGCCAAGCCCGATCCATTCCGTGCGATGCTCTCCCGCGTAACACCTCCATGATCATTGGCTGCTAAGCCCAAGCTATTCTCCTAAGTCGCGCATCACAAGCTTCTTCCACACCATGATCCTGGTGCTTCCTCTCTCACAGTCATCATGATTCTCTTGTGCTCGGACGATCGATGAAGTGTTATCCACATTACAACCTGCTATAGTGAGGATGCTCTCTAGCAAGAAGGTCATCCCGACAGCGGCCCTACTACCTACGACCCCACAACACCTCTATTTCATGGCTCTCGGAAACAGTCCTGCTGCGTAACCCTACCTGTAGCCTTGCCGCGTACCCCACGACACCTCTATTTCCTGGCTCTCGGAAACAGTCTTGCTGCGTAACCCTACCTGTAGTCTCGCCGCGGCATCTCTGTTTCCTAGCTCTCGGAAATGGTCTCGCTGTGTAACCCTACCTGTAGCCTCGTCGCGTACCCTACGACATCTCTGTTTCCTGGCTCTCAGAAATGGTCTCGCTGTGCAACCCTACCTGTAGCCTCGTCGCGTACCCCACAACACCTCTGTTTCCTGGCTCTTGGAAACGGTCTTGCTATACAACCCCAACCTATAGCCTCACCGCCTATCCCTTAACAGTTCTATTGTCTGGATATCGGCAATAGTCTCACTGCGTGACCCTCGCTAGCAACCTAATCGCACAGCTCTCGTAATACCTTCCACTTATATTATGGTCAACAACCTTACGGTTTATTGGTTTGACAACATAGTCTGACACGGCTACCTAGGCTGCCCACATCAGACTGGGGGGAATCTAGCTAGGTGTAGCCCGAGCAAAAAAGACCCTCAAGACAGTTATTAATGCAGACTATGTAGATGGTTACTGGTGGCATCCCATCTCGCATGACTACCACAACAATCACGATGGATAACAGTATCAGGGACTGAATGGTCACAGCAACAGTTACGTTGCATCGCACCGATCAGCTTGTACTCCTCTCAATGAAGGAGTATCAAGTCAGCTCAAGCAGTACTTGGCTCATCGCACGACCCCATGGCTCTCATGGGCAAGGTTCAGTAGTTCTCTTTATTATTCATTGCTTTGGTGCTTTATCTAGTCCGATCCGATTGTCAGCAACCCAATCGCATCAGACTAGGGGGACTTGACGACGCACAGTTTTTATGACTAGTTCCAGTCCGATGTCATTGGCCGTGTACCAATAACACCAGACTGGGGGGACTTGATGACATATGGTCCACTAGCATGGCCCAGACTGCTCTAGCGTGCCAGCCTAGCCTGGCGCGCTCCTGCCAGCCTTGCCTGGCGTTCTCCTGCCAACCTTGCTGGGGACTCCTTTGTCAGCCTCGCTGGGGACTCTCCTGTTGGTTTATATGACTAGTTCCAGTCCGATGTCATTGGCCGCGTACCAATAACACCAGACTGGGGGGACTTGATGATATATGGTCCATTGGCATGGCCTAGACTGCTCCAGCGCGCCAGCTTGGTCTGACGTTCCCTTGCGAGCCTTGCTGGGGACTCCCTTGCCAGCCCTGCTGGGGACTCTCCTGCCGGCTCGGCCAGGCGCTCCCTGCCTGGGGCGCGCCCGCCAGCCCCGCCCGGTGCCTCCGGGCGGCCTTGCCCAGCTCCTTGCTAGTTGGGCCTGAATTGGGCTGGCCCAAGGCCTGACCTAATTGTCCCCTATATAATGAATAGTATCTCCTCTACGGAGAAGGATCTTTCTGATAGGTTTTAGGTAAAACAAATAAACCAGAAAACAATTCCTAAGTTCACATGCAACCTACTTTGGATCTATGTTTTAACTATTGAACATACAACTTTGAATTGCAAAACAAGAACCCTAGAGGAGGAGGCTATTTTCGAAAATAGTAAACTAGGGTTTAGGAGTTACATACCTTTCAATTGTTATAGCAAACAATTGATAATTCCCTTGATCTTGATCTTGATCTTCTTGGAAGCTTAGACCACAAGTGTAATGCCTCTAATGGAATCACACCCAAGAACTAGCAACAAGGAAAGTAGAAGAAGAAAGAGAGGGAGGGAGTATGCAATTCGGCCTAGGGTTTCTTCCAAAGAACAGAGTGGCTGAAAATGTGAGCCAGGAGGCTCCTTAAATAGCTGAGGGAACTAGGGTTTTGGGAAAACCCTAATGCTCCTTGCTTAAGGCCTAAGCAAAGCCCAAGGGCCTTATCTAGAACCCCTTGGACGAAATCTCTAGGGTTTCCCCTATGGATTTCGTCCACCTCCTTCCAAGGAGGTTCTGGATCCTTCCACTCAACTATTAGTTAATTGCAAACTAGTCCCTGCACTTTATAATTAATTCTTTTAACCCCAAAATTAATTCTGATTAATTTCTGGCTAACTATTAATTAAACATAATGATTTCTAATTAATATATTAATCCACTAACATATTAATAAATCATTTATATATTAATTTATTAATCTTATAAATTAATATCTCTCCTTTCATAATTTCCTTGTCCAGTTGCTAGGTTGAGGGCAACCCAAAAGGACTGTGCTGCTATCAATTCAAGTACATACCAATTATAGTTATGGGCTTAGACACCTAATCCAACAGTCTCCCACTTGGATAAGTCTGTAACTATAATTGCTAGTATGCCTTCTAAATTTGACCAGCAAATTGTAGCTTCCAAAAAACTGCCGCCGAACTCTGACCCGGTCAGTTACATGTCCTAAGATAAGTGATCATATAATCCTTCGTTCTCCTAGATATCCCCAGACAAAAGACATGGAATATAATCAATCTCTTTGTCCAGAATCTATGTTTCTTGATTCCTGATTTGTGATGATGTAGGACTTCTAATCGAACACATCAATCTAGTCCTGGCTGGGCCCAACACATAAGTCAACACCAAATCATCGAGGGGCCCACAAATATCGCTTTTCCTGTTAGGGCAAAAGGAACGAATAAACGTTGACTCATATGCTTGTGTCTTTTACTCATCAAATTATGCATGACAATACGTTTTATAACACCAAGTTAATGATGCGTTTTCGTATCACCAATGCATGACCGACTTGTAAATTACAACTCATATATCTCCGTTTCAAGATTATAGGATATTATCGTCTCAGTATTACTCGTGATGAATTCCATGAAGTGATACTCTGAGTGAGGGTTTATCCAATACTCAAATCTAAATTTCTGAGTACTCATGAACGTTGCAGCAATTCGATTGCCATGTCTATCCTTAGACAATCCACAAACCAGTTCATGACAGTCTTGATTCACTACTTTACTTCCAAAAGTACGAGCGACTGTGGAGTTTGAATAATCTTATTATTCGGGAAGTAAAACATGCAAAAATGAAACACAATAATAAACAATTGACAAAAAGGCAGAAACCAAACTTAAATAATACTTTATTATTTAATCACCAAAAGTCAATTACTTTTACTTTGTTACAAGTTTCAGAACAAAACTAATCTAACTACTAAAACTAATATGATCTTTCAGTCCTATGCTCCGAGCATGCTGAATATGCTTAGCCCTACTCAGACCCTTTGTGAGGGGATCTGCTGGGTTATCTTTAGATGACACCCTCTTTACTATAAGATGGCCTTCTTCTACTCTATGTCTGATGAAATGGTACTTTCTGTTGATATGTCTGGTTTTACCATGATCTCTCGGTTCCTTTGTCAAGGCAACCGCTCCTTCATTATCGCAGAACAGTTCCATAGGCTCCTGGATGGTTGGAACAACTCCGAGATCTCCGATGAAGTTCCTCAACCAAGCTGCTTCTTTCGACGCTTCACTCGCTGCTATGTACTCTGATTCACAAGTAGAATCAGCCACCGTATCTTGCTTGGAACTCTTCCAAGTAACTGCTCTTCCATTCAGTAAAAATACCCAGCCTGACTGAGAACGGAAGTTATCTCTGTCCGTCTGAAAGCTGGCGTCACTGTAACCATCTACTCTCAAGGTATCATTGCCACCAAGCACAAGGACCCAGTCCTTTGTCCTTCGCAAATACTTGAGTATATTCTTAACCGCTATCCAATGAGCTCTACCTGGGTTTCCCTGATAGCGACTGACCATGCTCAAAGAAAATGCCACATCAGGGCGAGTACATGTCATAGCGTACATGATCGATCCGACAGAGGAAGCATAAGGTACACGACTCATGTCATCTATTTCCTCATCTGTACTCGGGCATTGAGTCTTACTCAATTTGATATTGCTCTGGATAGGTAGCTCTCCCTTCTTGGAATTTTCCATACTAAACCTCTTTAGTACCTTATCCAAGTATGTGCTCCGACTAAGTCGAATTAGTCTCTTCTTTCTATCTCTCAATATTCTAATCCCAAGAATATAGGCAGCTTCTCCAAGGTCTTTCATGGCAAAACACTTTCTAAGCCAAGACTTAACTTCTTTCAAGGTTGGAACGTCGTTACCAATGAGTAATATGTCATCGACATATAACACCAGAAAAGTTACTATACTCCCACTAGCCTTGATATACACACAAAACTCATCTTCACTTCTAGAGAAACCAAACTCTTTGACTTTCTCATGGAAGCAAAGATTCCAGCTGCGAGATGCTTGTTTCAATCCATAAATGGATTTCTCAAGCTTGCACACTCTATTGGGAAACTTTGCATCAACAAAACCCTCTGGATGATTCATGTAAACATCCTCAGCCAACTTCCCGTTAAGGAAAGCAGTCTTGACATCCATCTGCCAGATTTCATAGTCATGAAAGGCAGCTATGGCGAGCAATATCCTAATAGATTTAATCTTAGCTACTGGCGAAAAGGTCTCATCATAGTCAACCCCTGGGGTTTGAGTGAAACCTTTTGCAACCAGTCGAGCCTTGAATGTATGCACATTCCCATCCATGTCTGTCTTCTTCTTGAAGATCCATTTGCACCCAACTGTCTTACGACCTGGTGCACTATCAACTAAATTCCAAACTTGGTTGTCATACATGGACTTAATCTCGCTGTCCATTGCCTCTTTCCACTTGGAAGCCTCTGGGCCTGCCATTGCTTCCTTATAAGTGACTGGTTCATCTAAGTTTACCAGTGTTCTGTCACTTATGAATGTGTCACCATCTGAAGTAATATGAAAACCATACAACTCAGGTGGCACACTCACCCTAGTGGACCTTCGAAGAGGTAATGAGTTATCAACTGGTTCAACAGGAACTGTTTCCTCTGGTTGAGTGCTAGTGTCATCTAAGGTTCCTTCATTGGCTAACTCTTGAATTTCTTCAAGTTCAATGGTGCTCCTACTGTCCTCTTTGAATATGAGATCCCTTTCTAGAAAGACTCCTCTTCGTGCTACAAAGACCACGTTTTCACTAGGCCTGTAGAACAAATATCCAAAAGACTGCTTTGGGTAACCAATGAAAACACATTTCTCACTTCTTGCTGCTAGCTTGTCGTGAGTCTCTCGTCTTACGAAAGCTTCACAACCCCAGACTTTAATATGTGCCAACGAGGGAACTTTCCCCGTCCACATTTCGTGAGGTGTTTTGGCAACCTTCTTTGTAGGGACAAGATTGAGGATGTGGGCGGCTGTCTCTAAGGCATACCCCCAGAAGTGAATAGGAAGCGAAGCACGACTCATCATAGAACGAACCATGTCTAACAAGGTCCGATTACGCCTCTCAGCTACACCATTTAATTGTGGTGTCCTAGGAGGAGGACGAAGCAGAAGTGTTTCCAGGAGTAGACATCTGAAAAGAAAGAAAGTTTTAGTTAGATTTCAAGATACCTTAATAAAATAACCCAAAGATATGATATCAAGAATAGGATCCAACTATGAAGATTCACAACTTAGAAATGGGATGCCGAGATCCAAGAGTAAATTTCATAAAGGTAGGTGAATGACGATTCACCAATTCCACCATTAGACGAAACAAACGAAGTGAAATTCCTAATTCTTTTGAGATACATTGAAACTATTCAACGACATGTTTTAATCTCAGATTATGCTCTTCTATTTTTGACTGGGATGTCGAGGATCACAAACAAGATGTGAATAACCATGGAAATGTGCTTGGTAACCTCATTGTCTTTATCATTAACTATTGATGTGCTGGTAAACCACACACGCTCCATCAAAATGACAATTATGAGATACCCATTAGTACTCTTTATTAGTGCCTTTTAGTGTGCTGGTTAACCACACACGCTCCACTAACGACCAATAAAGCATAATGTGAAATTTCATGGATTAGCATACTTTTCACATTTTTCCTAAAGTAACTAGAGTTGGGATTTTGAAAAATAATGTTCTAGTACTTTCTTTAATAGCATTATACTTTTAATGAGAAGTAGTTGTCCTATCAAATCCGTTCTGCTAACGACCCTCCACTAATCAAGGGAGCGGTGGGTGAGAGTGGACACCCATTCAACTACCATTTTATAGGCAGTTTCCTTATACCCCCCTTATAGACTAGCTTCGTGAATGAGGCATACTAGCGATTTGACTGACCATATTCTTATACATATATAATATTAAACATTTAATCATAATACATATATAAGGTGTGTTTTAAAACTTTTTAAAACTTCAAGGTTTATATAAATTTCGAAATTCAAACTATTAAATTTAAATTTAAATAAACCAATTAACTAGATTTAATATTTATCTATTAATTAACTTTTAATCAATTTATTAAATCTTGTAAGGATTATCTAATCAAATTAATCAATTAATTTAATCCTAATCCTTATCCCTCTAAATTTCGAAAAATAGGGTAAGGATAATTATCCAATTAATCTAATCAAGTAACAATTATCCAAAACAAGAAACCCTAAAACAACTAGGCATATTTCGAAATTCTTAAGGGAGGAGGCTAGGGTTTTTCAAAACCCTAACCCTAATTTCGATTAGGGTTCTTTGGAGGCTAGGGTTTTCGAAAACCCTTTTATCCAAAACCCTAATTTCGAAAATTTGGTCTTTAGGGTTTAATAGCTATAAACCCTAATTTGAAATTCAACAATTATAGCAATTCAATTTAAAACAAACAATGGCTCTGATACCACTGATAGGTTTTAGGTAAAACAAATAAACCAGAAAACAATTCCTAAGTTCACATGCAACCTACTTTGGATCTATGTTTTAACTATTGAACATACAACTTTAAATTGCAAAACAAGAACCCTAGAGGAGGAGGCTATTTTCGAAAATAGTAAACTAGGGTTTAGGAGTTACATACCTTTCAATTGTTATAGCAAACAATTGATAATTCCCTTGATCTTGATCTTGATCTTCTTGGAAGCTTAGCACCACAAGTGTAATGCCTCTAATGGAATCACACCCAAGAACTAGCAACAAGGAAAGTAGAAGAAGAGAGAGAGGGAGGGAGTATGCAATTCGGCCTAGGGTTTCTTCCAAAGAACAGAGTGGCCGAAAATGTGAGCCAGGAGGCTCCTTAAATAGCTGAGGGAACTAGGGTTTTGGGAAAACCCTAATGCTCCTTGCTTAAGGCCTAAGCAAAGCCCAAGGGCCTTATCTAGAACCCCTTGGACGAAATCTCTAGGGTTTCCCCTATGGATTTCGTCCACCTCCTTCCAAGGAGGTTCTGGATCCTTCCACTCAACTATTAGTTAATTGCAAACTAGTCCCTGCACTTTATAATTAATTCTTTTAACCCCAAAATTAATTCTGATTAATTTCTGGCTAAGTATTAATTAAACATAATGATTTCTAATTAATATATTAATCCACTAACATATTAATAAATCATTTATATATTAATTTATTAATCTTATAAATTAATATCTCTCCTTTCATAATTTCCTTGTCCAGTTGCTAGGTTGAGGGCAACCCAAAAGGACTGTGCTGCTATCAATTCAAGTATATACCAATTATAGTTATGGGCTAGACACCTAATCCAACACTTTCCCGAGTGGCTTAGCAGCCACCATAGATCTACCCCTTGGCTCAGCCGCCGCCCTATACTCCGGCCGGGTGGCTTAGCCGCCACCCGCCACCGTCAGCCACCATACACCACCACTAGCACCAAGATGGTTCTCTCCAGCTATGGAGGACCATCTCAGATCTTCTAGCTGATCTAACTTGACCGTCGGAGTCCGCTCCTGGGGCACAGTCCCTGGGGTGGCTCTAACGACTTTGCACTGTGATGTCAGATCTCCGCCGCAGCAGAAGACCAGAAGACTCATCGGAGGTTGATGTCGCATCGCCGGCCCTCTGTCACAGAAAATCATGGGCAAAAAGCCACAGACAAGAGCTGAACTAAAGGAAAGGGTGGAAAGATATTTAAGACAGGAGGAAGGCGAAGCAGCAAAACAAGCATACTTGAATGCCATGGCAGTCAAGCGTTCTAACCCAAACTACACAGAAACATCCGGGGGAAGCAGGAACTTCGGACGAGGGAAGAGACCACTGGGTCGCTTCAGGACGTTCGTCAGGGATGACAGACGAAGTCGCCGCCCAGACGTATACGTGGTCGCGGACAAGCAGCAAGAGAGAGCATCAAAAGGACGATACTGCGAATACCACAAAAGTAAAACGCATGACACTACCAATTGCTCGGTTCTTAAAAAAGAAATGGAGGAGAAAAAGCTCAAGGGAGATCTTGTGGAAATAGCACGCTGCCTGCGCGCCAAATTTGACGCAGGAAACACCAAAGGAGATCCGAAAGAAGGTGCATAGCCCAAAGAAATATTCATGATACGAGCCAAGAGAAGCAGACACGAGGGAACTACACCCCAGGAGAACGTAACGCCCATGACACAAGAACTCACATTCTCAGCACAAGATCCCAGACCTGAAGGCTGGACAGGTGACAACCCCCTAATAGTACAAACCTCTATTAAAGATGTGGTCATACACAGAGTGTATATCGACACAGGTAGCTCTGCAGACATCATTTACGAGCACTGCTTCCGTCTCCTCCCAGACAAGTGGAAGGACGGCTTGAGACCTACAACGGGGCGATTGGTTGGATTCACGGGGCACAGCCTGTGGCCGCTAGGCATGATCCACCTACCGCTTACACTGACCAACCATGACAAGCGACGAAAGAAGACAGTCTTGGTTGATTTTGTTGTGATCCGACACCCAGCAGAACATAATATCATTCTGGGAAGGCCAGCCTTGCTCAAATTAGGAGCTATTCCGTCCACGATGCACGGGATAGTGAAGTTCAACACTAGCGAAGGTCCGGCCACCATCTTGGCCACGCCACCAAAACAACTGCAGTGCTTTGCGATCATGCAACCAGCCGAGATAACAAGAGAAACCAAGAAAGCACGGGGTGAATCGACATACGAGAAAGAGGTGGTCAACGAAGAACACCTTGATCAGACAATCAGCATCGGTCGCAACCTACCAGGACACACCAGGCAAGCACTCGTTGATATCCTCAGGCGAAACAAGCACGTATTTGCGTGGTCACCCACAGACATGGTAGGTGTCGACCGAAAAATCATCGAACATAAACTCATGATTAAACCGGGTACAAAGGAATTTAAACAGAAAAAGAGGGTCCAAGGGGGAGATCGTAACAGGGCGATCAACGCGGAAGTGGCTAAACTAACTAAGGCGGGAATTTTGAGGGAAGCGGTTTTCCCAAATTGGATAGCCAACCCCGTCATGGTACGAAAGCATGAGGGATCTTGGCGCATGTGCATCGATTTCTCCGACCTTAACAAGGCATGACCTAAAGATTGCTACCCTCTCCCGGAAATCGACCAGAAGGTAGAATCACTACAGGGTTTCAAACTAAAATGTTTTTTAGATGCGTATAAAGGGTACCACCAGATCCAGATGAGTAAGGACGACGAGGAGAAAATAGCCTTCTACACCGATCATGGCACGTTTTGCTATACCAAAATGCCTTTTGGTTTAAAAAACGCGGGGGCAACATACCAACGCCTGGTCGACTCCATATTCTCAAGCCAGATTGGGAGGAACATCGAAGTATATGTCGACGATATGGTCATTAAAAGCGAAAATGAAGCAAAGATGTTGCAGGATATCGAAGAGACTTTCAAAACATTGGAGAAGGCAAGGATGAGGCTGAACCCGGGAAAGTGCACGTTTGGAGTGGAGGAAGGCCAGTTCTCAGGATACTGTGTTACCAGACAAGGCATACAGCCCAACCCAGCAAAAGTGGACGAGTTCATGGAAACGCCACCCCCAAGCACTCTAAGGGACGCGCAAGGCTTGAATGGGAAAATCACGGCGCTCAGTAGGTTCATCTCAAAGTCAGCAGAAAAGGCGATGCCGCTATTTAACACACTGAAAGGATGCATCGAGAGAAGTAATTTCCGGTGGACGACGGAGGCAGAGGTAGCACTCCAAGGGATCAAGGAAGCCTTACACAAACTACCCACGTTAGCTAGCCCCATTCCGGGAGAAGTGTTGCAGGTATACCTCTCAACCTCAGCCGAAGCCATATCCTCCGCATTAGTCGTGGAAAGAGAAGGGGAACAGAAGCCAGTGTACTTCGTGAGTAGAGCGCTACAAGGCCCTGAACTTAACTACCCCGCCCTGGAAAAACTGGTGCTAGCGCTGATCTATGTCGCAAGACGGTTAAGACGATACTTTCAGGCCCACCAAATAGAGGTCCTGACGAATTGCCCGATTAAGCAAATCTTGCTCAAGTCCGAAACCTCAGGAAGACTCGCAAAGTGGGCGATCGAATTGGGTGAACATGATATCATCTATCGGCCAAGGGCAAGCATCAAAGGACAGGCGCTGGCAGATTTTCTGCTTGAAGTCCCAGGAGAAGGAGACGTAACCAAAGAAGGAATCATGGCGGTAAAAGAAATTCCGGAAGGAGAAGAGGTTACGTATGCCCTCCGTTTCGACTTCCACACCTCAAACAATGAGGCGGAGTACGAGTCACTACTGACCGGTCTACGCCTAGCCAAACAGATGAGGGCGGAGGCCGTAGCCGTGCTAACAGATTCAAGGTTGGCTGCCAACCAGGTTAACGGAAGCTTCGATACAAGAGACAAGAGGATGGAAAGATACGTTAAGACAGTACGACAACTCACAAAATCTTTTAATGAGTTCACTATTAAGCAAATCCCAAGGGGTGAGAACAGGAGAGCAGACGCCCTAAGCAAACTAGCGTCAACATGTTTTGACCACCTATCAAAGAAGGTTTTGGTTGAAGTACTCAAGGAAAGGAGCATAGAGGAACGGCAGGTAGGCGCACTCACGACAGCGGGACCCACCTGGATGACACCACTAATAGATTACCTACAACAGGGCGTCCTACCTGATAGTCATGACGAAGCCAGAAGAATACGCATAAAGGCACCCTCATACGCCCTAATTGAGGGGGAACTATATCGAAAGTGGTTCACCACACCATGGCTAAGATGCGTGGACTAGACCAAGGGAAAAGAGGCGTTGCGAGAAGCACATGCAGGACAGGCAGGCGCGCATGAGGGTGCACGGGCGTTAACAGGAAAGGTGCTCCGGATGGGGATCTACTGGCCCACCGTACACTAAGATGCAGCAGAGCTGACAAAAGCATGCGGAGAGTGCCAAGCGTTCTCCCCGGTCCAGGAGAATCCTCTAACGCCTTTATCCAACATATCTAGTCCCTGGCCATTCTATCAGTGGGGAATAGACATTGTGGGACCATTCCCATAAGCGCCAGGAAGGTTAAAATATATGGTCGTGGCTGTGGACTATTTTACGAAATGGATCGAAGCAGAACCATTGGCGTGCATAACAGGAAGGCACATGATCAAGTTTGTCTGGAAGAACATTATGACTAGGTTCGGTACACCTAAAACGTTGATAAGTGACAATGGGCTTCAGTTTGCCGAAAACCCGTTCAAGGAATGGTGCGCCAGCAAGGGGATAAATCAACGATTCACATCAATGGCACACCCACAAGCAAACGGACAGACAGAAGTATCCAATAGAACCATTGTGAACGAGATTAAGAAGCGGTTAGGAAGGGCCAAAGGAAACTGGGCGGAAGAGATACCGACAGTGCTATGGTCGTACAGGACCACCCCACGAACAGGCACGCGCGAGACACCATTCAGTTTGACATACGGAGCGGAGGCAATGCTCCCAGCGGAGGTGATGATAGGCACGCTAAGGACAAGCCATACCGATGAAGAAGCCAATTCTCGAGACGTAAGACTAAACCTAGATGTCCTCGAAGAAAAGCGAGAAAAGGCAAGCATACGCCAGGCGGCATACAAACGCGCGACAGAAAGATACTACAATCAAAGAGTCAAGGAAAAAGCATTTAAAGTAGGAGAGTATGTACTAAGAAATAATGAGGCAAGTTGGGCTCAGCCTCAGGGTAAGTTAGGACCCGTATGGGAGGGTCCATACAAGGTTGTAGAAGCAAACCAGAATGGGGCGTACACACTAGAAACAATGGAAGGAAGGCAGATCCCAAGAACGTGGAACGCAAGGAATTTGAGGAAATTCTACTTCTAGAAGAAAGCCCCCACAAGAAAGCAAAGAAGTTAGAGCAAGTATGGTCGAATAATTCAAGCGTCAAAACGCAAAAAGCTAAGGTCAAAACCCAAGTGGGTAAGCACTAAAGAAGGTTCTGATGCCTAATGTGTAAAGCTTTGTACTTAGGGTACAAATCTAAACAATTAAAATGATGAAATCTGTACTCAGTGTACCGAATTTTTAATGATTAACACGCGTAATGCTTAGTGCATTTAAATCTTAAACTTTTAGCACATTAAATTCTAATGCTTAGTGCATTCAACAATAATACTTAGTGTATTAAATGCAGTATACTAAAACCCAGTGCATTCAGCTTTAATACTATGAGTATTAAGCCTTATGACCGTCGCACATAGGGCCTGACACGCTGGCCCGTGCGGACGCTTAGTGCGTCGAATTAATTGAGGCATCACAATTACGCAACACAAGGTCAATCGCTTAGTGCATGGCTCTGAACCATTAATAAATTAAACAATCAGCGACATATGGAGTAGTAAACACGTAGCATCAAATGTCACAGCAAGGATAATATAACCAACACACAAAAGACAATGTAACCGCATACAAGAGTTCAAGACACAAAACATGAAAACAACAATCAAACAAGAATTTTTCACGCCCCATAGGGGTAGCACATGAAACCTACATCATACCATCACCATCATCCCCATTCCCTCCAGCATCAACAACATCACGTCCACACACAGTAACATCTTCCAAGTCACCAGCATTCTCAACAATGTCATCAACACGATCCGGCTCAGGAACTACATCATCACGCTCATCCCCCAAGCAAACGTTGGCATCCAAATTACCGCCAGCACCACCATCACCATCATTTTCAACACCCACACCACCACTAACAATGCTTTTATCAATCCCATCATCGCCCTCCACCACACCTTCAGGAGTACCGTCGGAACCAGAAAAGGCACAAAGATCACGAACCCCCTGCATGTCCAACTCGCCTAAGCCCAATAATGAAGCATGATCCATACTAGCAAACGCTAGGAGAGCCTCATTCACACTAGTAGTAGGGCCGGCAATGGGGGTATCCACAAGACCTGGGTGACCAGCAGAGGCCAGAGCAGCACGTACAGACTCCGCTCCGGCAACAAAGGCGGCGTGGCGAATCAAGCTCCCCGCCCCCGTAAACTCCGGATGCTCGATTAGCTTATCCACAACCCGCACAAGCCCCACCTGTAATAACCAGTTGAGATCACGCTGTGTAGCACTTACATTTGACTGCAGGTCAGCAACTGCCTTATCACGATCGACTGAGTCACGTTTAAGGCTTTCAACCTGAATCATTAAGCCCTCGTTAACCTGAGAGAGAGAGAGAGAGTCAACTTTGGCCTCCAAACTAGCCCTAAGTTCCTCCATAGCAGTTTTCTCAGAGGCCAGAAGGTGATACCTTTGCTCTGCACGCTGCAGATCCCTAGTAAGTTCTGAAATGTGCTGCTTTAACTCAGTTACACGGGCCCCACAACCGGCATGCACAGTTTCCATTTCGTTGAGCGTCTGAATGCGCCGAGCCCCGACAACAAGGTAAAACATGGCTTGCGCGGTGACACAGGACATGTTATGGGACAGGGCAGGACTGCCCATAGCTTCCATATCAGTGGCAGCAACATGAGTAAAGGCATGCCGGGTAAACTCTAAAGCATTAGAGCGGACGGAGAGACGAGACTCATTGTGAAGGTTCCATGAGGGGACAAAAGGAGAAGGTCCTAAAGAACCTCCGCCTATGTTCTTCATAGGAGAAACAGGGGTGGGGTCCGGGCCACGAAGTCCTGTGAAGGAGAAGAACTGGTAGTAACAGGGGGAACAACTGATACAGGATCCATGGGCTGTTTATGCGCCCCATCCATCCCTTCAGACTGTTGAACGTCATCATCAGGGATAACGACCACGGATGCCGGTGACGAAGATATCGAGCTTAGAAGGCGAGAAAAGCTGCGCCTGGTCTGAACTTGCTTGGCAACGTTAAGTGCACCGCTCACAGTCTCACCCATGGCCAGAACGGCCTTCCGTTTGGCCTGCAGTCGCCGAACATCGGCAATGACGCCATCTTTGCTGTCCTCGTCGCCCTCGGTGGGAGTAGCATGGACACCACCTAAGGGAATAACGGAGGAGAGTGGGCGAACTGCAGGAGGAGTTTGCATAGCAGCAGTAAGAGCAACCTGGTCCAAACGGCAAGGGGGAGGAAGTCGATCGATTAAATCTACTTCCCGATACTCCAGTTTGCCCCTGTAGCGTTTTCGAAGCACTTCATCCATAGACAAATGAGACTCGTTACCTGGGAAATTTGAGGCACCAAGGAAAATAAAAAAGGGAAGATATTCAGATAATAAAACCCTAAACAAACAAAGTATGCAAACACTTACCATCCACGACAAGGAAGAAAACCGCCATTTTACCACGACGCCTCCAAGACGGACTCATCCCCACACCGGAGAGAAGGGCCTCAGAGTAGTCCTCAGGGGACACTTGGATGCTCTTGAGGAAATCAGCCACGCCCTGGTTACGGGGAAAGAGTTTTGGGGTAATATCAGCAAAAGTGTTGGCACGATAACGTCCGCTACCCACTAAGCCCTGATTAACCCAAAGCCACCGATCTTGCCAATTTTTAGGGGTCCGACCATCGGGCACTAGGGTATGTCCTCCCCGGCGAACGGAAAACGTGAACTTATCACCGGTGCAACAGAAGCGGAAGAAGTATTTAAACACAAAGTAATCAGGAAGATAACCGTTAGCCCGACAGATCATCTCAAAAGCAACAACTTTGTTTACAGCGTTGGGGGTTAGCATCTGAACGCTGCAACCGTCTTTCTGGAGCACCTCCTCTTGGAAATCGGTCAAAGGAAGATGAAGGCCAGCATCTAGGGTTTTCTGGTAGATGCCGACTTTTCCGGGAGGGGGGGAAAGGATGGAAGAACCTGGTGAAGGAAACTCCACACCGTCAAGAGAAGTGAGGCCATAAGTGGTTTCGAGAAACGAATACTTAGAGGCAGAGGGTACGATGCCTGGGGGACTCGCCATGGCAGAACAGAAAGGGCGGGATATTCAAAATGTCTGACACGATGACGTAACCGATAGCCATCATGAGCGGTCACGTCGCCGTTAAAATCGAAACGGCGAACGAATAGGGAAGCAGCACGTGTAAAGTAATCAAGCCCAGAACGCCGTATCTAGCAGCACAACGCTACAGCTACTGGACTGGGGGACTTGATGACGTGCCTAAGCCGGCACGGAAGAGTCACGTTTGCCCAAGATACCTGGCGCCCCGGCCGAGCCGAGAGAAGCGGGCTCAGCGCCCGCCAGCACCCCTAAGAGCAGGGCGCACCGACAAAAGGCTCGCGCCCGCCAGAAACATTCCCAACGTCAAGACAAAGGATACGGTCAAGCGACAAGGCAGAGGATCAGAGCATTACCGCCGGAGCCAATGACAGAACTCTGACATAAAGAGGCGCACAACCCTCAAATGAGCGCCTCTGACCTTGTCCCCTAAAAGCGATCTTGTCCCGTACGAACGAGCAGGGTCGCTAGGTATAAAAGGGCGCACTCAGAAGCCCTAAAGGTAAGCCATATTCTCTAAGTGCAATAACCCTAACACACCGATTACCCTATCTAACTTGACCGTCGGAGCGTTCTTCCGGGAGCCTCCTCCCGGAAAGCGGCTGACGACTGTTCTTTCGTGTGGCCTTGCAGATATATCCAGACATCCGATCGGAGAGCAAATCGAAGATTGATCGCAAGGTCGCATCAGAGCGAGAGGACGATTCAGACTCTCGAGGATATGCTTCGGGCATGTGTGCTAGATTTCGGTGGCAGGATACGTATCTTCCGCTAGCGGAATTTTCGTATAACAACAACTATCACTCCGGTATAGACCGGCCTCCCTTCGAGATACTTTACGGGAGGAAGTGTAGGACCCCAATCTGTTGGGGTGAGGTCGGTCAGAGAGTCATGAGGAGTACGGAGGTAGTACTCAAGACCACAGAGCGGATCCAACAAGTCCGGAGCAGGCTCCAGACTGCTCAGAGTCGGCAGAAGAGTTACGCCGACAAGCGGCGTTCAGAATTGGAGTTTCAGGTAGGCGATATGGTCCTCCTGAAAGTGTCACCCTGGAAGGGTGTTATCAGGTTTCGGAAGCGGGGCAAGCTGGGCCCCAGGTTCATTGGTCCATTTAGGGTTTTGGCCCGGGTGGGTCGGGTTGCCTATCAGTTAGATCTTCCAGCAGATCTCAGTCAGATCCACAACACGTTCCATGTTTCTCAGTTGCGGAAGCGTTTAGTGGATGATTCAGCAGTGGTACCCCTAGAGGACATTCAGGTTGACGATAGCCTGAACTACATCGAGAGACCTGTCGCGATTTTAGATCGCAAGACGAAGGAGCTAAGAAACAAGAGGGTAGAGTTAGTGAAGGTACAGTGGCAGCACAGAAAGGGTTCAGAGTGGACATGGGAGTCCGAGGAGGAGATGAGGGAGCACTACTCGGAGTTATTCCCGGAAGCAGCAACAGCAGACTTCGAGGACGAAGTCTAATTCAAGTGGGGGTGAATTGTAACGACCGACTTTTGAGGTATTAATTATTAATTATTTTCTAAAATGATAGTTGGGTAAGATATAGATAAAAGGACTATTGAATTGGACTTAAGCAAAAGGGGCCAAGGAATTGGGCCGCCCATAAGACGTACGCTGGGCGTAGCCTTGGCGTACACGGGGCGTACAGGCACGCATCGGATACGGGGGGCCCGTGCACGTACGTGCAGCGTACCAGGAGTACGCACAGCGTAGGTGAGCAGATACCAAACCCTAATTTTTAGGGTTTAAGGCATATAAATACCCTATTATAGCCACCCCTGGCCTTCCTACCAACCCCCTCACCTCAGAAAACCCTAATACGCCTCTTGCTCCATTGTTGTGTGTGTTTGAACTTTTTGAGCTCATTTTGGTGAAGAAAAGCTTTGAAGAAGAGAAGGAGAGGTTAGAGAAGAAGCCTTTGAGTACCTTGGGCTCACAGATCTGGTTTAAGCTCATCATTTGGCATCAAGAGGAGGTATAAAGCTCCGAACTTTCCTCCTCAAAGTCTAGATCTAGGGTTTTGGAAGATTTGGACCATTTTAGGTCCAAAGATTGGATCTTGATCATGCAACTTCGATTTTGAGCTTAGGGTTGCCACCCTTGAAGCTCAATGAGTCCCTTTAGTAGTAAAGTTGCAAGCTTTGAGGCTTTTATGAAGCCATGCAAGAGATCTAGCCTTTTCTTTGGAAGTTCATTGTCATTTTTAGTGTCGGGCTAATTTGGTGGATTGCAAGCCACCAAGTGACCAACTTTAAGGACTAGGACGAAGCATGGGACTCAGATCTATAAGTTGGACGTTCTGTCTTAAGGGATTAAGTCCTTTTGGAAAAGATGGCTTAATAGGAGAGTACGCTGGGCGTACACGCCAGTACGCGCAGCGTACAAGCCATTCAAGCAGTACGCGCAACGTACAGATGGGTACGCTCAGCGTACACTCAGCCAGTAGGTTTTAAGTTATTGGGCCTCAGTTTGGGCCTAGCTTTGGTCATAGCAGTAGTTGGGCCGTGATGGGCCTTCAAAAGCCAGCTAAGGGCCCAAGAATTGGTTTGGGCTTGGAAGGAAAGCCCATCTGAAGAGTTGGGCCCAATTTAGAAAATTGGGCCATTTGGGGACTTAATGGGACCTAATGAGGACTAGAGAGGAGTGGGCATGGTTCATGGCCCAAATTAGATCAAAGGGGTAAAATAGTCATTTTATCCATAGAAGAGCCATCAGTTCTTGACTAAATGTTTAATTGGTCATTATAGCCGGGAAGTAGTTGGAGTAGTCGACGGTGTCACCTCCGCACGAGTTATTCAGCAGTCTATCGAGAGGTGAGTTACCTTCCTGTAGCAGTGGGTCTACGGCCACCATGCCGGCCCACTAGTAGGAGATGTATGTTAGATGATTGTCTTTGTGATATTCATCTAGGTTTGCTGCTACCTGTTATGTTTTATGTGCTAGCAGGATATGATGTTATGTGGTAGTGGTAGTAGTAGGGGGAGATAGTCCCCAAGTTACCGGCCGATAGGGCCGAAGGGGTATTTTAGTACCCAGCTATGCTAGACAGATTATGATTATGTGATTGTATGCGACAGACCGGTCGAGAGGACCGAAGGGGTAGGCCAGCACCCAGATATTCTAGGCAAGGTCACCGGTCGAGAGGACCGAAGGGGTAGGCCAGCACCCAGATATGCTAGGCAAGGCCACCGGTCGAGAGGACCGAATGGGTAGGTCGGGCACCCAGATATACCCGACAGTATGTATGGTATGTGATTGTATGGTATGTGGTATGATGAGGGAACTTACTAAGCTTTGTGCTTACAGTTTCAGTTTTGGTTTCAGGTACCTCTTCATCCAAGGGGAAGGAGCCGGCAGTGTAGCAGCGCATCACACACACACATGAGTTCCGCATTGAGCTTTCTGGGATTGTACTCTGATATTATCACTATTTGACATTATGGTTTTTGAGACATGTAACTACGTTTTGGTGGTTTGATATATAACAACAATGTTTTCCTCAAATGATTTTATAAGTAATATGTTTAAAAACAATTTTTTTGGGCTTGAGATTTTGGATGTTATAACGCTCCTAACAACACACCCAAGCCTTAAAACCTCCCGAACAAAACCCTAAATTCATAAAAGATCGAGATATCAAATTACGATTATACCCTTGGCTTCCGAAGACACAATCGAATACTTGGATCACTTATACCATGACACCCACATCCGAAATGGGCCAAATACTTCCTTACCCGAACGCCTAAGCCTTGGGACAACTAATGACTGGGCCGCAGCCCCAAGTAACGAAACAAATCCGAAACCGAGTGTTACAAAATATTTGGCAATGCATTTGTGATATGAATGGCTTGAAGACCTAGAATGGGTTGACGAATGAATCAAAGATATTTTTACACTTTCTATGGCGAACGATAGTGTATTCTAGCAGAATATATTTTATGTATAAACATTCTAAAACATAGAATGTATACATGCATTCTGTCAGAATGTCTTTAACTATGTTTGTTAACAGCAAATATATTTTCATAAATAGCAATACTAACGAGTAATGTATGTTATTATTTTAGAATGACTTGAAGAAGGAATCAAATATTGATCATACAAGAGAAAGACTTGAAATCGAGTTCAACAACAAATATTTTGTGAATAATAAAATTCTTACGATAATACATCACATTTTCGTAAGAATAATTTGGAATCAAGTGGATTATTTGGACAATTGAAGAAGATCAAATGTTTTTGTTCAACAATTGTACATATAAGAATGCTATTTTTTAAGATTTTTTTTGATGATATTTTGTTAGAATATGTATGATTATATTGAAATGTATAAGACAATTAGTCTATAAGAATATGTATCAATTTGTAATTAAGTTCGAATGTATATTAAAAATAAAATCATAGACCCTCATTCTGACTTGAATATATACGAAGAATATATAAAATTTTTAAATCAAGTTATTATAAAAAATATCTGAATTTGAACTATATTCTGCAAGAATAAAATCGAAAATATCTTTAATAGTATATAGTTGGCATTGTTATTCTGACAGAATAAAATCAGATTTTTAAATTTGAATTAATTTAAAAAATTCAGATTTTAAAAAATGAGGGAATTAATTATCACTTAAAATCCGGAAATTTTCTTTTTTAATATAGTGTAACACCCTGTTTATTAAATAAATAAATAGACAAATTAGAAAACGAATAGAAGCCCTAAATCAATAATAATTTAGCAAGGCGTTGGTTTCGAAGAGTTATAAGTCATAATCGAGAGTTTGGGAGTTATAATGTAATTTCCAGATTAAATTGTAAAGAATTTTGATGGTTGAGAGCTGTTCAGTAAATTATGGGTTTGATTTGAAAGGATTTTTGAAGACAGGGGCTGCTTTGTAATTATTAGGATTATTTATTAAAGGAATTATGGAAGGAAGGGTTAAAGGGTAACTTTTGGAGTTAAATTGAAAACAAATGTTGTGGGGAGGGACTGAACTGGGTAAAATGTACAATATTTGAATGAACACGGGATTAAACCCAGTGCCATTCTTCTCTCTCGTGACGTCACCCAAACCCTAAATCTAATCCACACTTTCAGCCACCACCATTGCTGAGGACGTTTCCAGCTGCCACCACCTTAGGAGCCCTCCTTAGCCTCCGTTTGCATCACCGAGTTCGGCAGCCACCACTTCCGCCTGCTGCCTTGTCGACATACGTCACTGTTACATCCCCCACTGCCGCTAGTGACGTTAAGGACAGCCGGTAGATCGCCGAGACTGACGGGAGGAGCCGAGAACGATGAAGCTGAGGCCGTGAACGACTGGAAGGCCCCCGAAAAAAAGGAAACTCATCACCGCCGCTTGTTGCCGCCGCTCCGCCACTGTTAGCCACCATCTCGGGTGGCTGTGGGCTTTCGGTTCGGGAAGCTGTCATCCAGCAGCCAGGGTTTCGTCTGCGGGACTTCAGCAGTGTGAGGTGAGTTACCTTCCAGTAGAAGTGGGTCTAAGGCCACAATGCCGACCCACTAGTAGGAGTTGTTTGTTAGATGATTGTCTTTGTGATAATTATCTGGTATGCCACTATCTGTATCTTTTATGTGCTAGTATAATATGTTATATGTGGTAGTGGTAGGGGTGAAACAGTCCCCAGTTACCGGTTGAAAGATACCGAAGGGGTAGGTCGGGCACCCAGATATGCCTGACAATATATTCATGTATGTTATGCTATGTTATTATGTGGTAGTGGTAGGGGTGAAATAGTCCCCATTATCCGGTTGAAACAGGCCGAAGGGGAGGCCAACACCCAGATATGCTAGGCGGTTATCCGATTGAAACATACCGAAGGGGAGGCCATCACCCAAATATGTTAGGCAGTTATCCGGTTAAAACTGACCGAAGGGGAGGCCAACACCCAGATATGCTAGGCAGTTATCCGGTTGAAGGAGACCGAAGGGGAGGCCAACACCTAGATATGCTAGGCAGTATGTGTATTGTATGGTATGTGGTATGATGGAGGAACTCACTAAGCTTCGTGCTTACAGTTTTCAGTTTTGGTTTCAGGTACTTTGTTTTCAAAGGAAAGGAGCCGGCGATCGCAGTGCATCACACTATGTTTTCCGCACATGAGATCTTTGGGATTATACTCTGATATTGTTTTATGATGACATGCTTTGATTATTGACGTATTGGTTTTGACATGATATGTTATTATGGATGTTTTCTTATACTGTTGGTTTTACAATAACTTATTTAAAAATGAAATTTTTGGCCTTGAAAATTGGGATGTTACAAGTTGGTATCAGAGCCTTGGTTTGAGGGATTCGGGCACACTCTCGGGTGTGTCTGGACTCAAACTGAGGACTTGGTATGAAATTTTTCAAAAGAAAATCTTAAAAAAAAAGAAATTGAAAGAGAAGTTGAAAAGGGAAAAGAACTTTGAAAATAACAATGTGTGTGATGCGTGCAATCAGCCGAGCTCAAGTAAGTTTTCCCCAGGATAACCATACATGTTATGATATGTTATGTTATGTTATGATTATGAGAACTGAATGCTAGATTAGGGCTAAGGATCTAAGAAGGATGCCTTATATGCCTATTGTATGTGCTTGTAGACTTGCATGCTAGTACTGATCTGTCAGTGATAGGATAGCATGTTTAGGTTATGCCTGATTGTATGAGCTTTGAATTGCATGTACAGATTCCTGATTAGAGGATAGAATGGTTTTATTGGAATATGATGGTTAGATTTTCCATTGTCTGAATGCTGCTTGCTTTGTGCTTTGTGGGACTCTTAGTAATGTGAGCTAGCTATTAAGTGAATATGCTAAGTCACATGTGGCACAAGCTGGATAATCTCAGAGTGATAGATTTGACCCTATTGCGTAGCTCTTGTTTGAGTCCAATGGTTTTAGGGATGGGTCTTTTACTCGAAGGATTATATGATCTCTGTTGCATGTGGCTATATTCATGAGGTAGCTAGTTGACACTACTGGGAATCTTTCAGCAGCTGAGGACTGGGTGAGTTCGGGAACCTAGGAAAGCCTAGGATATGTTTCAGTGGGTTAGTAGTGAGGTTCAATGAGACTTGGGTACATCGGTTTGAGGAAGTAACTTGGAGGATTCGGGAGGATTGCTGAGGAAAGTATGGATAGGTGTGGAAGGTAGTATTGGGCCCGTACTACTGAAAGCACAGGATCCATACTCGAATCGGTGAGAGTCTTGGAGAATCTGAGAAGCTTCGGGGAGGAGTTTGTGACCCGGTTTGGGGACAGAGGATGTCCCAGTTGTTGCAGCTTAGTCATTGGCCAGTGAGCTAGTGAGCGTGACAGGGTGTCAGACCCTGGAGAATATGACTTTTAAGTCCGAGGATGGGAGATCAATTTGGAGCACTTTAAGAAGAGACTTTCGTGCCAGGTGCGTATAGTAGAGGGTCCCGGGAAGAGACCCATGATTCTGATCATCGGGTGAAAGGCCAGCAGGGCCGGAGTCAGTACAACACGTACGAGAAAGTGCACAAGGGAGTTTGTCGCTCCAAGGGTTTAGGCTGCTACAGGGTAGAGGGGTTGGCCATGTCAGCAAAAGGTGATTAGGATTCTTCCAAATGTTGCGGGTATGTCATCTTCTACTGCTACTAGATGGATGTTGGGTATACGTATCGCTTTGGAATTGTGAGTGAGTTTGGATAAGTCAGATCTCGGGTCGGTTTTCTGCTATTGCTTGGGTTATCAAGGATCATATATGCCACCCTGCATGCCGAAAAGTCCTTGATGAACCTACAAAAGGACGTATCTTGCGGAGTGGGTTCCGCGTGTACCGTTATCATTCCGGATCTTTATCAGGATCTATGCAGGAGTACTTAGAGGATATTAGGTCAAGGTTAGAGCGATAGTTCTCCAGTGAAGTCAGAGTTCCATGGTTCTATCGTTTGTTCGGGTATGGTTGACAATTGCCTATGGAAGAACTTTGGAGTTCAAGGCACTACCATTGCTAAGGAAGGACTGGTAGCATGAAGATAGTGGAGTCAGTTGCGAGTGTTAGACGTATGGGTTGTGTTCAGTTAGAGTTCAGTGGTGCTGCAAGATTAGAAGTGGGAACGGGGATTCGTCAGCTAGGGTGAAGATTAAGGCCTCCAGCTGTCAGCATGGGAGGTGGATTGAGGTGTCAGACCGGACCAGATTTCAAGAGTACTCATCAAGATTTCTGAGATGGGCGATCTCAGGGTTTAACCGGTGATTAATCGCTAGCATTGGTAAGCACATCTTGTCATCAGTGGGATATTAGAAAGCGAGAATGATTGGGAATCCTTCAATTCTCACTTGCCATGAAGACTTAGTCGAATCTAAGTGGGGGAGAATCGATCAGGTATTCAGGGGCAGGAATAGGTGTGAGACTTGGATGAGTTTCGCATCCCCGTCAGGGAGGAAGGCGGTTGAGTAGCCGTCTAGGTTAATGATTGGGTGAGTTGGGAGTATAGAAAACGTTCCAACTTTTGGTTCGTGTTCTCCTTGGCAACAGATAGCAGGTTTTGGGAACCAGGTTAGAGCTTCAGTTAGGACTCAAGTTCAATTGAGTGTAAGGTCGAGTGCGTGTTCGACCCGGTTTGGATAGTGTTGTAAGACTACGGGGTAGCCGTAGAATTCACTAGCAGTCAGATAATATGGAAAGTGTTGTAAGACTATGAGGGTAGCCGTAGCATTCGCTAGCGGCAGATAGTGCTAGAAGTGTTGTAAGTCTACGGGTGTAGCTGCAACATTCACCATGTTGGCAGATAGTATGAGAAGTGTTGTAAGTCTGCGGGTGTAGCCGTAGCATTCACAAGGTTAGCAGATAGTGCTAGAGTGATGTAAGTCTGCGGGTGTAGCCGTAGCATTCACTAGGTTGGTAGATAGCATGAGCGCGTTGTTAGGACGCGGAAGGAACAGTAGTACCCACCAGTCGGGTGTAGCAGTGAGGATATGGAAATCCACGGATTGGATTTCGAAATTACCCAGATGGATTAGATCTGGTTGAGCCAGTGATAAGACTGTAGGAGCGCCACTACCGTTATGGGATCAGGGAAGCAATGAACCGTATAATATTGCTTCTGATATAAGTCTACCATTGGTTGGGTGGTAATCACTTTTAGCCTTGGATTAGTGACGTCAGGAATCAAATAATGGACCCGACCATTCAGATCAGAAGGTTGTAGAGCCACAGTGGCATGATAACTAGTGGAAACTAGTTCCATAGAAGGATTCGTTTAGAAGTCGTGTGAGGCGACTAAGTGGGAGTCTTTTGGATCCGCAGCGGGGCCGGAACCCGATATTTCAGATGATTAGCGAACGAATTAAGACCAGGGAGGTCTTGGTAGATTTTGGAAAGCAGCCATGTGGCAGCATACTGTTTCTGATAGTTCAGTGATCCGGGCAGTTTCAGCGTTTGGGCAGTATTAGTATTTGTGTTTAGGTTGCAAGTACGGACGAAATAAATGATTGCTTGGGGTGATGCTAAGTCACTCACAGCAGGATTATCTGAGCCTTGGCCAAGTATAGGTGGTCTGCAGGGATATTTGGGTCTGTGATCCTGTTTTATAGTGGGAACCTCGAGTTATCAGAAGTTGAGTGGTCAGTTGAGGGATAAGTGGACTGGTTTTAACAATAATGATTCAATATGAGTGGTCTGTCAGGGAGTAAGACCACCTCGAGACTGCAGATTTCAGACGGAGTAGATATGATCAGATTGCAAGAAGCTCGTTCATTTCTGGGTTTTAGGACCATGCGAGGGATGATTTAGATTGCGTTGGAAAGGCTAGGTTATGCTCGGGATCGTGGCCATATCGTTCAAGTTGTCTGGTGTATAAGAAATGGTGAGGAATGATTTCGAGGACGAAATCCAATTTAAGTGGGGGAGAGTTGTAACACCCCGTTTATTAAATAAATAAATAGATAAATTAATAAACGAATAGAAGCCCTAAACTCAATAATAATTTAGCAAGGCGTTGGTTTCGAAGAGTTAAAAGTCATAATCGAGAGTTTGGGAGTTATAATGTAATTTCCGGATTAAATTGTAAAGAATTTTGATGGTTGAGAGCTGTTCAATAAATTATGGGTTTGATTTGAAAGGATTTTTGAAGACAGGGGCTGCTTGATAATATTAGGATTATTTATGAAAGGAATTATGGAAGGAAAGGCTAAAGGGTAACTTTTGGAGTTAAATTGAAAACAAATGTTGTGGGGAGGGACTGAAATTGGTAAAATGTACAAAATTTGAATGAACACGAGATTAAACCCGGTGCCATTCTTTTCTCTCGTGACTTCACCCAAACCCTAAACCTAATCCACACTTTCAGCCGCCACCATTGCTGAGGATGTTTCCAGCCGCAACCACCTTAGGAGCCCTCCTCAGCCGCCGTTTGCATCACCGAGTTCGACAGCCACCACTTCCGCCTGCTGCCTTGTCGACATACGCCACTGTTACATCCCCCGCTGTCGGTAGTGATGTTAAGGACAACCGGCAGATTGCCGAGACTGACGGGAGGAGCCGAGAACAATGAAGCCGAGGCCGTGAACGACTGGAAGGCCCCCGGAAAACAAAGGAAACTCATCACCGCCGCTTGCTGCCGCCGCTCCACCACTGTTAGCCACCATCTCGAGTGGCTGTGGGCTTTCGGTTCGGGAAGCTGTCATCCAGCAGCCAGGGTTTCGTCTGCGGGACTTCAACACGGTGAGGTGAGTTACCTTCCAGTAGAAGTGGGTCTAAGGCCACAACGCCGACCCACTAGTAGGAGTTGTTTGTTAGATGATTGTCTTTGTGATAATTATCTGGTATGGCACTATCTGTATCTTTTATGTGCTAGTATGTTATGTTATATGTGGTAGTGGTAGGGGTGAAGCAATCCCTATATACTAGTTGAAAGATACCGAAGGGGTAGGTCGGGCACCCAGATATGCCTGAAAGTATATTCATATATGTTATGCTATGTTATTATATGGTAGTGGTAGAAGGTGAAATAGTCCTCGTTATCTGGTTGAAACAAGCCGAAGGGGAGGCCAGCACCCAGATATGCTAGGCAGTTATCCGATTGAAACAGACCGAAGGGGAGGCCAGCACCCAAATATGCTAGGCAGTTATCCAGTTAAAACAGACCGAAGGGGAGGCCAACACCCATATATGCTAGGCAGTTATCCGGTTGAAAGAGACCGAAGGGGAGGCTAGCACCTAGATATGCTAGGCAGTATGTGTATTATATGGTATGTGTTATGATGGGGGAAATCACTAAGCTTCGTGCTTACGGTTTTCAGTTTTCGTTTCAGGTACTTCGTTTTCAAAGGAAAGGAGCCAACGATCGCAGCGCATCACACTATGTTTTCCGCATATGAGATCTTTGGGATTATACTCTGATATTGTTTTATGATGACATGCTTTGATTATTGACGTATTGGTTTTGACATGATATGTTATTATGGATGTTTTCTTATACTGTTGGTTTTACAATAACTTATTTAAAAATGAAAATTTTGGCCTTGAAAATTGGGATGTTACATATAGGTTAATTGACCAAAATACCCTTATGCTGAAATTTATATGATTATATGGTACATGTTACCCTATTGTAATATCATAGACTCTTAGATCATCACCATTGATTCTATTCCATCCGTTGGTACAGAATTGTGCTTACGAGCACAAAATAGATGCTAAGAACACATGAACCTAGCCCTATATATATATATATATATATATATATATATATATATATATATATATATATATATATATATATATATATATATATATATATATATATATATATATATACGATCAGACTCTACACCGAGGGAGCTCCAATGGAATGACTACCTAGACGACCATCCTACTACCTTCCATGTATCATAAACTCCTAGAGTCAGGAAGGCCCGCAACAATGCAACCCAATAATCCAGCCATAGTTTTATTTAAACTTTATACCTTAACTAGCCCTGCGAACGGAAATAACACATATCGGAATCTCTGATGTCTTCAAGACTAGATAGTTAAAAACCAGAATCGACGCATCCTTAAGAACCTGACATGACCAAATCAGCTTTCGCCGAAGCTGAAATAGGCCAACCCCCATAGGAGCCCAGAGCTATATGCTTTCACTTGGTAGAGAACCACAAATATCATATCACATAGTTCTTCTTGCGCCATATTTGTCTTCGTTGTGGCTCTTGATTTGATTGAACCTGAATTTGTATCTTTGTTTTTAGCTTGAGTTCTCCAATCAACTTTTGAATTTCTTTAGATTTCTTGGATTAATGGCTTGAACTTTGACTTGGGTACCAGATATGACATTTGTACCCTTCTTTTCTTCTCGAATGTGTGCATCTGATATAAGGTTCTCAGTTACCGTGAGGGTAAAGCGTGTCAACAAATAGGACCATGTTCTGTGGGTTCAGACTTGTCGATAAAGGTTATTTTTAAACATTCAAAAACAAATCATTCCAAAGCTGTTATTACCGCCAACACAGTATTTCAGCACACCATTTTTTTATTTTCTACAGCCGGGGTCTCAGATCACGGTGTTTTGCGTCCCCTAATTATGGTAGCTTATTGTACACTTCCAATAATGATCTGGTCGCTTCAGACTTTCATTTTCCATATTCACAGAGCTATCGAATGTAAAGATTATCCTCATCTCGTATTTTTTTCGAACATAACAAAAACATAAAATGTTTTTGGTTTTTTTATGCAAATGCAAACATGCAGAAAATAAGAGAATATTTTTGTGTTTCTTTTAAATGGAAAACTAGAGGAAACAAAAAGAAAATATTTTTGGGTTTTTGAATTATTTTTTCCTTTTTTTTATATATAAAAAACTAAGATAAAAATAAAAAATAAACTGAAAATCAAAAATCTTTTTGATTTTTTTTTTGTTTTTTTTAAAGAAAACTAATGTAGAAAAATCAAAATTTTATACAAAAGGATTACAAATCCCCTCCACAATCTTAAAATAAAGCATTGTCCTCAATGCTTAGGAAGGAGAAAGGAAGGTCTATCAGGGAGGAGGTGGAGGCGGAAGTCGGCGAAGCACCTTCTCCTGAAAGGAGTCAAAATCAGACCTAAAATCCCAAAAATTGTTATAAAAAACTTCCATATCACTGCAAAGGGCGGAGATATCCTGACCGAGTTCCAAATATTGTTTTTGATTGATGGGTGCATTGGGATTGAAATGATCAGATCTTGTTGCAGTGGGGGTTGAAATTCAACCTATATAGGATCAGGCTGGATAAACTGGATCGACTCAAGATTAGCCTGATTGCGATGACGTCGGTGTTGACGCAGATTGTGACAGTTGTTGTTCGCGCTGGCTGGTAAAATCCAAGGAGTACTCACGATTGGGTCACTAAGCTGAAGGATATAAAAAGTGGCTGGGGTGACATCTAAATGCAGAAGAGATCCTACGTTCCATGTGACACCGTCATCATATCGCTGAAATAGAAGCATCTGCTCGAGTGTGTCAACATCTAGAAACTTCTCCCCTTCGGGATGGGGAGAATAGTGCTTAGGAATGTCAATATGACAGTGATTGGCCAATAAGTGAACAATGCTGCCACAGTAAATTGCTCTTTTTTTACTTTGGGAAATTCGAAGCAATTTCCATGTCATGAAATCTCCAAGATGCGGCATACGGTCTTGATAGACCATACACCATACAAACTCAAGGCTTGGGTTTCCAACCCGGCTGATTGTTTCTTGGGGGAAGATAATCGAGCAGATACGTCGATGCATGAATTTTAGAATTGGATGAATGATTTGAGAAGCGTTTGCAGTTCTCGCAAGAAAGTCATCTTGACCGTTTATTTCTTTCAAAAAAGGTGCAACATTAAAAGGAGGCATACGATAACCTAAGTTGTTGGGACCATAAGTGTCTTATCTGGAGGGTGCATTGAATAAAGTACATACATCATCTATATGAAGCTCATGGTGAGAATATATTAAACAGAACGAAAGGACTTTGGTGAGAGGGAAATATTTGACCCAAGTCAAGAATTCATAGGTCAAGATATAGTAACTTGGAGCATGGATTTCTAAGAGATAAGCCCACCCTATGTTCGTAAATAGGTGGATAACTCCTTCATAAACGCCCAAAACCTATAAAGAGTCAATATGCGTGAATCTTTGACTTTTACAACCACTTTCACAGAAAAGCGAAGTTTGTCTAAATCCTCTTTTTAATCGAATCTAATGAGTTGACCTCCTACTTCTATGATATGCTCTTCATGTAGAGGGGGGAACGGATGGTTAGAAGAACCCTCACCAGAATTCTGTCTAGTTCGAAAAACCATTAAACATTAAATTTTTTGTTTTTATAAATAAAACGAAAACAAAAAAAAATCCTAAACTACCCCCACATCGGATACACAAGCCCGCACAAGTATATGTTTGACATAAATTAAAGTTTCATTTTTGAAACGAATATACCTGACAATACGTGAAACAACAATGTTTTTCTTGAATTCTGAAAAATGAGTTTTCTGAAATTTTTGTTCTGGTGAAACTCTTCCTCATGGCACATACACTAACCTTTCAAATTCCCCAAGCTTAATCTACAAAAACAAGTTGTAGATCTGAAAAATAAATTTTGACTAAAAATCTAGGTTTTTGGTGAGGAAGATGAAGTAGCCATGGAAATGGAGTTGGATCTCCATAAAAGTTGAAGTAACAAGGGAGATGAAGTTCATATCTTTGATCTTGAGTTGTTATCAAGAAAAAATGAAAGATTTGTATGTGTTTATAGGTGAAATCGATTGAAGTGAGAGAGAGTGAGTTCTTGAGTGTAAGGGTGACAAATGAAGGAAAAAAGCTGCTATTTATTCCAACTCAGATACTGTAGCAGCACCGGCCGATGAGCACGGGCCGTGTTTGGCTGGGTCAGGCCGTGCTTGGTCATAAAGTTTAATTTTTTTTATATATCTTTGAAGCTACGACGACATGGCACATGCTAAAGAGCATGGGTCGTGCTTGCTGTACTCGACCGACCTACTCCACACACTTAATAAAAACACTTTTTTTTCATCTGCAAACCTACAATGAGGGGCATGGGCTTATAAGCGGGCTTATAAGAACGGGCCATGCCTGGTTAGACGTGGGCTTCAAAGTCTATTTTTTTTTGAAAAACACAACTCTGTCTCGTCTCCTTGTTTGAAAAAAAACAAAAACAACTATTAAAACCCTAAAATCATAATAGGAAATAAAAAACAACAAAAATAACTTTAAATATCCGGGTTGCCTCCCTGTTAGCTGCCCATTTTTACTGTCGTTGGCTCGACGTTGTTACTTGGTTTCTTTAATTGCGGTATGTCAGGACCTCTACAAGCTCCACTTCTTCGTTCGTGACTTGGAACCATTCATAAAATGGTTTGAACTGGTGACCATTAACCTTGAAAATTTTAGCTGTTTGCTCACTTTTGATTTCTATGGAACCATGATCAAACACGTTAGTAACAACAAAATGTCCCACCCAACGAGACCTTAATTTATTAGAAATAAATTTAAAGAGAGAGTGATAAAATAGTACCTTTTGACGTGTAGTAAATACCTTTTGTGAGATCATCTTGTCTTGAAAAGCTTTCATCTTCTCCTTGTAAATTCCTTTGTTCTCATAAGCATCATTCTATATTTCTTCTAACTCTTGGATATCCAACCTTCTTTTCTTACCGACTTCATCCATACTTATATTAAGCTTCTTGACAACCCAGTACGCTCGATGCTCTAACTCCACAGGAAGCCTACACGGTTTTACAAAGACTATTCGATAAGGCGACGTTCCAATTGAAGTTTTTTATGCTGTCATGTGAGCCCATAATTTATCATCCAACCGAATACTCCAATCTTTCTTAACTGGGTTGATTGTTTTTTCAATGATACCCTTAATCTTCCGGTTAGAAGCTTCAACCTGCCTGTTGGTTTGTGGGTGATAAGCAGTTGACACCCGATTTGTAACACCATATTTCTTCAGAACGACCTCGAGGGTGTTGTTTCAAAAATGCGTGCCCCGGTCACTGATGATGGCCTTTGGTGTTCGATACCTATATGTAACGTCTGGTTCCTGGTATGCATTTAACTTATTTATTTATTCATTTTAAGAGAGGGACTCAACGAGTTGGTGGCCCTAACTCGCCGAGTTGAAGGCAAATTATGCATGGGGGTTAAGCTATCTACTCGACGAGTCAAGAGCCCTCAACTCGGTGAGTAGATCGGCCAGAATGAAACCCTAATTTCGGGGTTTTGCACCCTATTTAAGCTCCTTAACCCCCACCCTTTAGCCTCATTTACAACCTCCTTGTCCCAAACCCTAATCCATGAAACCCTAGAGGATCTTGTGAGTGTGTAAGCCATTTGTAAGCAATCTTTTGTGTTCTTGAAGCTTGAAGAAGAAGAAGGAGTTAGAAGGCTCAAGAGGAAGATAGTAGATCCAGAAATTACACTTCTTTGGCTACATTTTCTGGTAATCAAGTTTCTATCTTGACCTCTAGTTCATTAGATCTCTTCCTTCCCCTTTTATGAAGGTTTTGGCTCAAGAATAATAACCTTTGGAGAATGGATGACCCAAGTGGATAATCTTCCAGATCTAGGACCTAGAGGGGCTGTTATGACATAAAGGTGCAAACATTATGCCATTGGAGCCCCCCATGCAAGCCATAGAGTGTTATATTGGCCTTTTTAGCCCCAAAAGGCAATGCATGTGGAGAAAGGTTGGAACTTTACGTGTCCAGGTAGTGTTAGGGGATTAGATCTGAAGTTGTAAGCCTTAATTGGTGTAAGGATGGGTTAAGGACCAAGTTCTAGGTCCCAAGGAATTAGGGTTTGAGCTAAAACCTTTAAGAAGTGGTATTAAGGGGTAAAGTCAGAAACTTTACCCTTAAAAGGACATTTTTAGGGTTATTGTGGAATATGAAGCTTGGATATGAAGTGTAGGGGCTTAGTCCATTAAGATAGCCCAAGCAGACAGGGGAACTCGGCAAGTCCAGTAAGGGACTCGACGAGTTGAAGTCAGGTTGTCCCGATTGTAGGCCAGGTGGAACTCGACGAGTCTGTGAAGGGACTCGACGAGTTGACTCGGTTGACCACGATTCTGAGTAGTACAGGAACTCGCCGAGTTGGGAGATAAGTCGACGAGTTGGGTTGACTGGGAGTTGACCTTGACTTTGACTTTGACTAGGATGATGACTTTGACCAGGGGTAAAATGGTCATTTTACCCTAAGAAGGATTTTCAGATTTTGATTAAGTGTTATTGTGAAATTGATAGCCGGGGAGTCGTTAGAGCAGCCATTAGAGATTCCTCACACACGATTTCACAGCTAGCATTCGAGGTGAGTTTCCTCCAGTAGGAACGGGTCTAAGGCACCAAGGCCGGCCCGTTTAGCTAGTAGTAATTTCAGACTAGGATCCGATGTCGGGCGTGGCCCGATGTAGGTTTATATGTTTTCCGGATTTCGATCCGATGTCGGGGCGGTCTCGAGGAATGTTTGTATGCTTGATGTCTTTGTGATTCTTGCATGTGTTGTATTGTGTGATTTCGGACTTCGGTCCGATGCCGGGGCGGTCCCGAGGAATGTTAGTATTTTACCAGATTACGGTCCGATGCCGGGAGGGGCCCAAGGAATGTTTAAGTGTTAATGTTATGTGCTTAGGTTTATGTGTATTTGCTGATTATGCTGTTATGTATTCCGAGATTTGCTCGATGCCGGGCGGGGCCCGGTGACGAATAGGGTTCGATGTCGGGCGGGGCCCAATGCCGGGAGAGCCGATGCTGAGCATGACTCGACGTAGCAGGGGCGGGGCCCAAGATATGTATATATATGTTATGTGTATAGTATGTGGTAGTTGGGGAGACTCACTAAGCTTCGTGCTTACAGTTTTCAGTTTTGGTTTCAGGTACTTCCACTAGCAAGGGGAAGGGCTCGGGATGACTGCATGGCACACACAATTGTTTTTAGCCTGGGTGGATTCACTCTGATTTATGATATATGATTTTGATATATTGACTGATTTGATGATGTTTTGAGATGCATGACTTATGGTTGTATTATGATATGGTTGGAATATGGTTTTCATAAATGATTTTAAAAAGAAATTTTTGGTCTATATTTTTGGGATGTTTCAAGTTGGCATCATACCCTTGGTTTGAGGGATTCGGGAACACTCTCGAGTGTGTTTGAACACAAACTAAGGACTTGGTATGAAAATTTTCAAAAGAAAATCGTTTTCACTAAAAGAATTTTGAAAAGAGAAAAGAACTTTGAAAAGAGAAAAAGGGTGTGGTGCGTGCAATCAGCCGAGCTCAAGTAAGTATTCCCAAATTACCCATACATGTTTATGTTATGATATGTTTATGAGAACTGCATGCTAGATTAGGACTAAGGATCTAGGAAGGATGCCTTATGTGCCTATTATATATGTATCAGCTCTATGAGAATTGCATGTTAGATTAGGACTAAGGATCTAGGAAGGATGCCTTATGTTCCTGTTATATGTATCTCAACTTTATGAATCGCATGATAGTACAGATTAGTCAGTGATGGCCTGAATGAGATATGTTTGACTATGTTTACTGGATGCTTGAATGCTGCTTGCTTTGTGCTTTTAGGAGTTCTAGTTATCTGTTACTAACTAGTAAATGAATATGTTAAGTTACATATTACATGGATTAAATAATTTCAGAAGGTTAGGTCTAGCTCTATTGCGAAGCTCTTGTTTGAGTCCAACCGTTGTAGGGAAGGATCTCTCATTCGAAGAATTATCTAGTCTTAGTGATATGTAATAGTACTTACGAGCTAGTTAGGGGGAGATAGCAGGTACTTCTTATACAGATGATGGCGGAGAGTGGGTTGGAGAGTACCCTAGGGCAAGCCTAGGATGAGATTAGCATGATATCAGCAGTAGTAGTAGAAGGGGACTTGGTGGAGTCGAGACAGTTCTTGAGGAAAGTACGGATATATGTGGAAAGTAGTATGTGCCCGTACTACTGAAAGCAGAGGTTCCGTACTCGAATCAAGGAAGGCTGAGATGAACCCAGGAAACTTGTAGTATGTGAGATCCCTCGAGATATGATGAGTATACTGATGTTTGTTATGGTGTATTTTCAGTATGGTGACACTACGCACTAGGCCAGTTGGCACTTCAGGCACTGGTGAGGGATCAGGCTCGGGCTCTGGAACCGAGCAGATGGATGAGAAGACGAGGGAGTTTATTTCGTCTGAGATCACGCACAACATTTTAGAGCAGACTCTTGTGATCTTTGGTTCGGTCAAGGAGGGTATTTTGGAGCTTCTGGATGAGAAGCTGAGCGCTTTCCGCAATGAGGTGGCGGCCATGATGGGGTCGCACACATTGACTTTTCGGGAGTTTAGGGCTTTTTGAGCTCCCAACAATCATGGGGCTCGGGACCCCATTGCTAGCAGCAGATGGTTGGCTGATGTCGCCAACGCATTCCGTACGAGCAGATGTCCTGAGGGGGACAAGGTCCGAATTGCATCCTGTCTTCTGAAGGACAGGGCACGTGATTGGTGGGAGGAGGTCGGACGAGCCATTGGGGATGATACAGTTCTAGATGCTATGACCTGGAGTGATTTCTCGGCCAGGTTCAGGGCCGAGTTTGCACCTGTGATTAAGGTGCAACAGCTAGTGAGGGAGTTCCAGGATCTTGAGCAGACGACAGAGACTGTGGCGGAGATCACCACCAAGTTTAGGGAGAGGGCCCTTCTTATTCCGCAGTACGTGGCAGACAAGGAGATGAAGAAGGCCCGATATCAAGAGATGTTGCGGAGTGATATCCTCTAGTTTATGAGCCGCTCCAGCTGCAAGACGCTGGAGGACATGATTGCTAGGGCTCGAGAGAGGGAGATGGATTTGGAGATGGAGAGGAAGAGGAAACTAGATGGGTTTCAGACAAGCAGTTCGGGCAAGAAGCCCAAGGTATCATATCATAGATCGAGGAGCCAGCGGGGCCGCAGCCGGTGTGGCAAGTGTGGCAAGATGCACGAGGGGGCGTGCAGGCCGGGGAGTTCGGGCTGCTTCAAGTGCGGCTGAACTGGTCATATGAGTAGGGATTGTACAACTACCACCACCACCATAGCAATTACAGATCTGATTTGCTTCTAGTGCAATCAGAGGGGCCACAAGAAGGCCCAGTGTCCGAGTCTGGTAGCAGCAGGACAGGTGGCGGCACCCGCTCCTGCCACGTTGAGGATTACAGATGGCCGTCAGGGCCGGGCAGAGGCGCCTACGGCGAGGAGCATGGCTTTTCAGCTTACTGTTGAGGAGGCACATGCATCTCTCGATGTTGTGACGAGATCGTTCTTAGTGAACGGTATATCAGCCTTGGTACTGTTTGATTCGGGTGCAACTCGATATTTTGTGTCGCTCGCACTCAGCAAGCGATTCCTAGGGGTTCCGTGGGAGCTGGATTGCCCACTAGATGTGGAGATAGCAGATGATAGGCCCGTTAGGGTTGCAAGGGTTCACATAGGTTGTACACTACAATTATTCGATGAGCAGTTTTCAGTGGATCTGGTTCCTATTCCCATGCGAGGGAATAATGTTATAGTGGGTATAGATTGGTTGAGCCCCAATGGGGCAGTGATCGACTGCGAGCAGCAGCTAGTGAGGGTTCGGACTCCTAGTGAGGGAGGGTTAGTGATTCAGGGCGAGAGGCCACAACGCAAACCGGTTTTATGTTCAGCAGCGAGGGCGAGGCGTTACCTTCAACAGGGTTGCGCAGGTCATGTCGCTTATGTGATAGTTACCTGGGATAAGGGTAAGGCGACAATGGATGATGTGCCGGTCGTGCGAGAGTACTCAGATCTATTCCCGGAGGATTTTCCTGGGATACCTTCGGAGAGACAGGTTGAGTTCAAGATCGACTTAGTCCCTAGTGCGGCTCCGATAGCCAAGGCACCATATCGGTTGGCTCCTCCCGAGATGCAGGAGTTTTCTATACAGCTACAAGAGCTGCTAGACAAGGGATTTATTAGGTCGAGTAGTTCGCCGTGGGGATCACCGATCCTTTTTGTGAAGAAGAAGGATGGTTCGCATCGGATGTGCATAGACTACCGGGAGCTGAATAAGGTAACGGTGAAGAACCGCTATCCCCTCCCGAGGATCAATGATTTGTTTGACCATCTACAGGGTGCATCTTGGTTCTCCAAGATTGATCTGTGATCGGGTTATCACCAGATGCGAGTCAGGGACGAGGATGTCCAAAAGACAGCTTTTAGGACTCGCTATGGGCACTATGAGTTCGTGGTGATGCCGTTTGGGTTCACTAATGCTCCAGCCGCGTTCATGGACCTCATGAACTGAGTGTGCATACCAATTCTGGATTGGTCTATGATTGTTTTCATTGATGTTATCTTGGTCTATTCCAAGATTCAGGAGCAGCATGAGGAGCACCTGAGGGAGGTGCTGGAGACACTGAAGAGGGAGAGACTTTTTGCAAAGTTCTCCAAGTGTGAGTTCTGGTTGCGCGAGGTGTAGTTTCTGGGGAACCTTGTCAACCAGAAAGGTATTCTGGTCGATCCGGCCAAGATAGAGGTCGTGATGCAGTGGGAGGTTCCGAGGTCTCCAACTGAGATTAGGAGTTTTCTTGGTCTAGCGGGTTATTACAGGAGATTCATCCAGGATTTCTCCAAGATTGCTGTTCCTTTGACCCGACTGATCAAAAAGTCGGTGACATTCCGCTGGGGGCCTGAGCAGCAGGCAGCTTTCGAGACTCTGAGACAGCGGTTATGCGAGGCACCGATTTTGACTCTGCCTGAGGGAGTCGATGACTTTGTGGCGTCAATTACGGGCATGGGTGCAGTTTTGATGAAGAGGGATCATGTGATAGCTTACGCGTCGAGGTAGCTGAAGCCTCACGAGGCTAACCATCCGACACATGATTTGGAGCTGGGGGCAGAGGTTTTCACCCTCAAGATTTGGCGGCATTACCTCTACATAGTCCGTTATACCATTTACACGGACCACAAGAGTTTGAGGTACCTCATGGATCAGCCGAATCTGAACACGCGGCAGCATCGGTGGTTAGATGTGAATGATTTTGACTATGAGATCCTTTACCACCCGGGCAAGGCCAATGTGGTGGCCGACGCCCTGATCCGCAAGGCGGTGGCGGCTACGATTAAAGATATATGCTTGGGGATGCAGTGATTACTCCACTGCTGGAGCAGATTAGAGAGGCGCATGTTGAGGGCCTGAAGGAAGAACGCCATAAGTGTGAGCGGATCGTAGGCCGGGTGGCCTTGTTTGATTATGACAGCCGAGGGTTGTTGGCCCTGCATGGGAGGGTCTGGGTTCCGTACTGGGGAAGAGTATGGCAGGTTCTGATGGATGAGGTCCATAAGTCGAGGTTCTCCATCCATCCTTGTGCGACGAAGATGTACCGGGACCTTCGCCCTGATTACTGGTGGCCCTGCATTAAGCGGGACGTTGCTTGGTATGTGGAGCAGTGCTTGACCTGCAGGAAGGTTAAGGCTGAGCACCAGAGACCACACGGCAAGATGCAACCGCTTGACATTCCTGTGTGGAAATGGGAGGATATCACCATGGACTTCATTACCAATCTTCCCAGGACCGCACGTAGAGTAGATTCGATATGGGTCATCGTGGACCGGTTGACCAAGAGCGCTTATTTTATCCCGATCCAGGAGAGCATATCGGCCGAGAAGCTGGCCGAGATATACGTGCGTGAGATAGTGGCACTTCATGGAGTGCCTGTCTCGGTGGTGTCAGACCGAGATGTCCGTTTCACTTCCAGATTTTGGAAGCGGTTTCACGAGGAGATGGGTACTCGTCTCCACTTCAGCACCGCTTTCCACCCTCAGACAGACGGACAGAGCAAGTGGACGATACAGACTCTCGACGACATGCTGCGCGCATGTGTTTTGGATTTCGGTGGCAGTTGGGATACGTACCTTCTGTTAGCGGAATTTTCGTATAACAACAGTTACCGCGCCAGCATAGACCGACCTCCCTTTGAGATGCTCTACGAGAGGAAGTGTAGGACCCCAATCTGTTGGGGTGATGTCGGTTAGAGAGTCATGGGGAGTACTGAGGTAGTAATCAAGACTACAGAGCGGATCCAGCAAGTCCAGAGCAGGCTTCAGACTGCTCAGAGTTGGTAGAAGAGCAAGGCCGACAAGCGGCGTTTAGATTTAGAGTTTCAGGTGGGCGATATGGTCCTCCTGAAGGTGTCACCTTGGAAAGGTGTCATCCGGTTCCGGAAACGGGGCAAGCTGGGCCCCAGGTACATTGGTCCTTTCAGGGTTATAGCCCGGGTGGGCAGGGTGGCTTATCGGTTGGATCTACCGGCAAAGCTCAGTCAGATCCACAACACCTTCCATGTTTCCCAGTTACGGAAGTGCTTAGTGGATGATTCAACGATTGTGCCCTTGGAGGATATTTAGGTTGATGACAGCCTGAACTACATCGAGAGACCGGTGGCGATCCTGGATCGCAAGAAGAAAACCTTGAGGAACAAGGTTGTTCAGTTAGTGAAGGTGCAGTGGCAGCACCGCAAGGGTTCATAGTGGACATGGGAGCCCAAGGAGGAGGTGAGGGAGCACTACCCAAAGTTGTTTTCAGATGAAGCAGACTTCAAGGACGAAGTCTAAGACAAGTGGGGGAGAATTGTAACGACTGGTTCCTGGTATGCATTTAACTTATTTATTTATTCATTTTAACAGAGGGAATCGACAAGTTGGTAGCCCTAACTCGTCGAGTAGAAGGCAGATTATGCGCGAGGTTTAAGCTATCTACTCGATGAGTCAAGAGCCCTCGACTCGAGGAGTAGATCGGTCAGAATGAAAACCTAATTTCGGGATTTTGCATCCTATTTAAGCTCCTTAACCCCCACCCCTTAGCCTCATTTACAGCCTCCTTGTCCCAAACCCTAATCCACGAAACCCTAGAGCATCTTCTGAGTGTGTAGGCCATTTGTAAGCAATCTTTTGTGTTCTTGAAGCTTGAAGAAGAAAAAGGAGTTAGAAGGCTCAAGAGGAAGAGAGTAGATCCAGAAACTACACTTATTTCGCTACATTTTATGGTAATCAAGTTTCTATCTTGACCTCTAGTTCATTAGATCTCTTCCTTCCCCTTTTATGAAGGTTTTTGCTCAAGAATGATAACCTTTGGATAATGGACGACCCAACTGGATAATCTTCCAGATCTAGGACCTAGAGGCGCTGTTATGACATAAAGGTGCAAACTTTATGCCATTGGAGCCCCCATGCAAGCCATAGAGTGTTATATTGGCCTTTTTAGCCCCAAAAGGTCATGCATGTGGAGAAAGGTTGGAACTTTACGTGTCCAAGTAGTGTTAGGGGATTAGATCTGAAGTCGTAAGCCTTAGTTGGTGTATGGATGGGTTAAGGACCAAGTTCTAGGTCCCAAGGAATTAGGGTTTGAGCTAAACCCTTTAAGAAGTGGTATTAAGGGGTAAAGTCAGAAACTTTACCCTTAAAAGGACATTTTCAGGGTTATTGTGGAATATGAAGCTTGGATCTGAAGTGTAGGGGCTTAGTCCATTAAGATAGCCCAAGCAGACAGGGGAACTCGGCGAGTCCAGTAAGGGACTCGACGAGTTGAAGTCGTGTTGTCTCGATTGTAGGCCAGGTGGAACTCGACGAGTCTGTGAAGGGACTCGACGGGTTGACTCGGTTGACCATGAGTCTGAGTAGTACAGGAACTCGCCGAGTTGGGAGATAACTCGATGAGTTGGGTTGACTGGGAGTTGACCTTGACTATGACTTTGACCAGGATGTTGACTTTGACCAGGGGTAAAATGGTCATTTTACCCTAAGAAGGATTATCAGATTTTGATTAAGTATTGTTGTGAAATTGATAGTCGGGGAGTCGTTGGAGCAGCCGTCAGAGATTCCTCACATACGATTTCACAGCTAGCATTCGAGATGAGTTTCCTCCAGTAGGAACGGATCTAAGGCACCAAGGCCGGCCCGTTTAGCTAGTAGTAGTTCCGGACTAGGATCCGATGCCGGGCGGGGCCCGATGTAGGTTTATATGTTTTATGGATTTTGATCTGATGCTGGGGAGGTCCCGAGGAATAGTTGTATGCTTGATTTCTTTGTGATTCTTGAATGTGTTGTATTGTGTGATTCCGGACTTTGTTCCGATGCCGGGGCGGTCCCGAGGAATGTTAGTATGTCACCAGATTACGGTCCGATGTCGGGCGGGGCCCGAGGAATGTTTAAGTGTTAATGTTATGTGCTTAGGTTTATGTGTATTGCTGATTATGCTCTTATGTATTCCGAGATTTGCTCGATGATGGGCGGGGCCCGATGCCGAATAGGGTTCGATGCCGGGCGGGGCCTGATGCCGGGAAAGCCGATGCCGAGCATGACTGGACGTAGTAGGGGCGGGGCCCAAGATATGTATATGTGTTATGTGTATTGTATGTGGTAGTTGGGGAGACTCACTAAGCTTCATGCTTACAGTTTTCAGTTTTGGTTTCAGGTACTTCCACTAGCAAGGGGAAGGGCTCGGGATGACTGCATGGCACACACCATTGTTTTTAGCCTGGGAGGATTCACTCTGATTTATGATATATGGTTTTGATACATTGACTGATTTGATGATGTTTTGAGATGCATGACTTATGGTTGTATTATGATATGGTTGGAATATGGTTTTCATAAATGATTTTAAAAAGAAAATTTTAGTCTATATTTTGGAATATTTCACTAGCAAAAATATTAGTTTTAACAAAATCGACCACGACCTTCGCTTCATCTGTCCGCGTAGCCTTTGCTTCAACCCATACTGACACATAATCCACTACTAGAAAGATGTACACAAACCTAAATGATGGTCGAAACGGACCCATGAAGTCTATGCTCCAAACATTAAAGATTTCACATACTAAGATCAGAGTGAGTGGAATCTAATTCCGAGAGGTTAAAGATCCGGTCATTTGGCACCAGTCACAGGTTTTGCAAAATAGGAACAAATCGCGAAAAATATGGGGCCAATAAAGATCGTTGTCCAAAACTTTGCGCGCGGTTCGTTGTGGACCATAATGCCCTCCACCAGCTTCAGAATGATAGAAGTTCAAAATTTATTTAACTTCATCTTGGGGCACACATATTCTATTAACTTGATCAACACAATATTTACCTAAATAGGGCCCGTACGAAACATATCTTTTCTCTTCCTTTATTTTATCTTTCTGAGTTCGAGTGAGGTGTGAATGGAGTTCTCTGGAGACCAAGTAATTCACTATATCAGCAAACCATGACGAATTCTGAACAGCAAAAAGATGCTCATCAGGAAAGGTTTCGTAGATCGGTGTTGGGTCTTCATGTGGGATCAGTCGGCTCAGATGACCAGCTACCGGATTTTCTTTCTCACTCCTGTCTCTGATTTCTATGTCGAATTCTTGTACTAGCAGAATCCATCTGATCAACCTTGGCTTTGAATCTTTCTTGGCAAGAAGATACCGAATGGCTGCATGGTCAGAAAAAATTATGATTTTCGTCCCCAACAAGTATTGTCTGAATTTTTCCAGCGCAAAAACAATTGACAACAACTCTTTTTCTGTGGTTAAATAATTTTGTTGCACGCTGTCCAAGGTTTTTTAGGTGTAATAAATAACAAGGGGGACCCGATCTTTCCTTTGTTCCAACACAACTCCAACAGCATAATTACTCGCTTTACACATAATCTCGAAAGGCAAGCTCCAATCTGGTGGCTGAATAATGGGGGCTGAAGTGAGTAGATTTTTCAGCAAATCGAAGGCCTTTTTACAGTCTCCATTAAAGTCAAAATTTGCATCTTTTTGCAGCAGCTGGCCATCGCAAATCATACACCATAATATAGCACTCAGAAATTGCCAACTCAAGGAAGCACAGCCCGTGCCATACATTTTTTTTCACATTTTAAGGGCCAAAACTTCATTCCAAGCTACTTTCTTCAATTCTCTTGCATCCTCGAACATGTTTAGCTCCGGTTAAGCTCCAATGCTCCATTCTTACATCCAAAGTCCAATTCCGCATCCAAATCCATAAAAAATACATTAAAATATAAGCAGTACGGGCATTCTTATAGAAAACATACATTGTTCAAATTATACTAAAAAACATGGTTACAAATGCCAAAAATACGATACGAAATCGGATTAAATATAACCAAAATGATGCATAAAAATGCATCCAGCATATACTCCACATTTAACAGTCTAATAACTTGTTTATTTAACAATGTACTAAATTCTTACTCTCTTAAATTCATTTATAATTTCATTCTTCAATTTTATTGTTGACATGTTGTATGTATGATGTGAGAAAATATAGTTTTCAAAAGTAAATTAGGTTTTAGATCTAGATCGAACCAAACGAAAACATGCTGTAAATTACGAATCGCTTGAAGGTTTTAGAAAGATGTTATTAACATCGATTATGCATTTTTACGAAGATCTTTGAAGTAGAGATGAGAAGGTTAAAGTTGGATCAATTTAAACACAATTAGCTTTCTATTAAGAAACTATGTGCCAATGGCCTTTGGATTTACTTGATGTTTGGGCTTCACCACAGTTGTCGCGATGACTTGCAGTAGAAGATGAGCATCATCGGAGGTGAAGGAATAAGACGACATTGGAGGGGAGGAACTCATAAGTGAGAGGGTGGGGGCATGGTGGACCTAGGATTATGAATAACATATATATAATAGAAAAATAAAAAAAAGAAATAGAAAATGTCTTTTTATGTCTGGTAGCTAGGCATGGATGAAATACGCAACAAAATAAATTTAAGAGACTATCCGAATGAAAAACGAAATAGAGACCAAACGTGCAAACTACATCAAACCAAAAGGACCATTAATGTAACTTTTTTAGAAATAATATGTAACATTAGACCTGACAATTGTGCCGTGTTCGGATTGACGGGTTGCAGGTTGGCGGGTCAAAATACACCAATCCGAACACGACACATTTAACTATACAAGTCACGGGTTGGCGGGTTTGGAACATAAACCCATATACGACCCGCCAACCTGTTTACTTATACAGGTTGACGGATCAGATGTGGGTTTCGTCGGTCAGATTCGGGGTTCGTGCGTCAGATTCCATAAATAAAATTGATAATTAAACTTTAAACATGAATAATTAACTAATTAAGTGCTTTACTTATACAGGTTGGTGGGTTAGATGCGAATTTGAAACATAAACCCATATAATGTCGAAACCGAAAACCATGGAATGCCAATTAAAGCTTCAAAAGCTGTTCACAAAGCTATTGAACAGGAAAGGTCTAAAGAATGGTGACAAAAGGCAAATATGGATTGTCAGGTAAAGGGTAACTAGGTCTGAATTGTTACATGAAAGAATGTATATTCAAAGGTCTACTTGATAGTAATAAAATATCACATGATATGTATGATGAAAAAAATGCAACATAATGGTTTCTTGTGAGAATATACATTACATGGATGGTACAAATATTGTATGCGTAAGTTTTGAAGTGGAACATGTACTTAATAGAATAATACTTAATATATTTAAAGAATATACAACTTTTTTTTCTTAAAATCCTAAACGGGTTGACGGATTAAACCAGATGTTATTTTAGCAAACCCATATATGCCCGTTTAATAAACGGGTTGACGAGTTGAAAAGCTCAACCCAAACCCGTTTATCTTCGTATCGGGTCATGAGTCGTGTAGAGACTTGTCAGGCCTATGTGACATCCGGATTTATAGTTTCGTATATAGATGGATCAACATAAAATATAACGAAAATGCTACTAATTTATACGATTCACACATGGAAACATTTTATACTAAGTTTGACAAAATGTGGCTGCGATTACAAGTAGAATAGATTAATGAAAGGGAAATTATCCTCGTCCGTTGACATAATAAAAAAAGTTACCAACAACTAGGACATAAATGATAATTCATAATATATTTCATGTCAGAATCTTTCATTGTATCTAATATAGCAATCATCTTACATTTTAAACAAAGTCTTTAGGATTAAGATATGTAAAATATAAAGATTGAGTTAATTATATATACATGCATCCCCTACCCCGATTATATATTAGCACTTCAAAACGCAAAGTCTTCATGCTCACTAAAACAAATTAAGCTGTTTACTGAAAGATTAAACAGCCAAGCATGACGAAAACAGTCTTTCTCTTCCTCTTCTGTTGCTTGATGAAATCTTCCGTATCAAAGAACACAATTCAGGATCATCTTAATAGAGGCTCGTTTCTCTCTGTCGATGATGATGCACACCTCATAACTTCCCGTGACAACACTTTTACCTGCGGCTTCTATGGTTTTCAAACCAATGCTTACTGGTTTGCAATCTGGTTTACAAATTCCAAAGATCGCACTGTGGTTTGGACAGCGAACAGCAACAAACCTGTCAATGGCCATGGCTCAAAGTTGACACTTCATACAAACGGTGCCATGGTTTTGACTGATATAGATGGCACCATTGTGTGGGGGACCAACACAACGTCCACAGATGTAGATCGAGCAGTGCTGCTGAATACTGGTAATCTGATATTGATGAACACGAAAGGTCAGATTCTTTGGCAAAGCTTTGATTACCCAACTGATACTCTTTTACCTTCTCAAACATTAACGAAGAGCAAAAGCTTGAAATCTACTTTAAGAAAAGGTAGTTTTCAACCTGGATATTATAGTTTCAGTTATAATAGTATTAACATTTTAACACTGCTTTATGATGGCCCAGAAATATCAAGTGTGTACTGGCCTAGTCCTGATCCAGGATTTAATATTTGGGATTACCGAAGAACCTCCTATAATAGTAGCAGAATCGCAGTCTTTAATGATTTGGGTGTATTTAAGTCAAGCGATCTGTTGCGGTTTAATGCTTCAGATATGGGTTTTGGGATCAGAAGGAGGTTAACCATGGACTACGATGGTAATCTCAGATTCTATAGCTTGAATGAATCAACAGGATTGTGGTCGATCTCATGGCAAGCTGTTGCACAACCATGTAATATCCATGGAATCTGTGGGAGGAACGGGATTTGTGTTTATGGAGGAAAACCCGAATGCTCATGCCCTCCTCATTATGAGTGGAGTGACCCAACTGATTTTAGTCAAGGTTGTAAGCCTACTTTCAACAGAACATGTGTAAACTCCACAAGGTTTGGATTTTTGCCAATGCGGTATACTGATTACTTTGGCTTTGATCTAAAATTCTCATCATCCATTTCGTTTGAATCTTGTAGAAACATGTGCTTAGCAGATTGTCGTTGTCAAGCATTTGTTTATAAACTACCAGGTATAGGTGATTGCTATGTTAAAAGTGCTCTCTTCAACGGTTATCGGTATCCTAAATTCGCAGGAACCATCTACTTAAAAATACCACTAGGCATGCAAACGCCAGAATCTGCCTCAATCCCTACTGGTTCAAAGGCCACATGTGCAGATGTCCCCGTTACGATTGGTTTTCCATCTATGTATGAATTATCTGGAGGAAAGGTGAAATGGGTTTATCTTTACTCGTTTGCTATAGCTTTTGGTTTAGTTGAAGCTTTGGTTATCGTAATGGGCTGGTGGATATTCTATGGAAACAACGAATTACTAAAGAACCTAGAAGAAGGGTATCGTATGGTATCTAGTCAATTTAGAGGGTTTAGTTATAAAGAGCTGTTGAAGGCGACACAGAACTTTAAGGAGGAGATAGGCCGAGGAGGATCAGGAGTTGTGTATAAAGGGATTCTGGAAGACGAAAGGGTGGTGGCTGTGAAAAGATTGGGAGATGTGAGTGACGGGGGTGAGTTTTTGACAGAATTGAGCACCATAGGTAGAATCAATCACATGAATCTAGTGAGAATGTGGGGATTCTGTTCACAGAGACAACACAAACTTCTAGTTTACGAGTATGTAGAAAATCAATCTCTTGACAAGAGATTGTTCTCCACGACTTTTCTTCAATGGAAAGAAAGGTTCGAAGTTGCCATAGGCATTGCAAAAGGCTTGGCTTATCTACACCATGAGTGCCTAGAATGGGTGATTCATTGTGATGTAAAGCCAGAAAACATTCTTTTAGATGGTGCATTCCAACCAAAGATTGCAGATTTTGGTCTCGCAAAGTTATCTCAAAGAGGTGGACCAAACTCGAATTTCACTCAGGTCAGGGGGACAAAAGGGTATATGGCTCCGGAATGGGCTCACAACCTGCCTATCACAGCAAAAGTTGACGTATACAGCTATGGCGTTGTGATTTTAGAATTGACGAAGGGAATTCGGCTTTCTAATTTAATTGTTCATGGAGGAGAAGAGGAAGAATCAGAGCTCATGAGGTTTGCAAGGGGAACAAAAACAAAGATTCGAGAAGAAAAAGGATTATGGATCGAAGAGATCGTTGATCCGAGGTTGGGAGGGTTATTTAGTAGGAAGCAGGCCGCAATATTGGTTGAGGTCGGGCTTAGTTGTGTTGAGGAAGATAGACATAAAAGGCCTACAATGGATTCAGTAGTCCAAGTTCTAATTGATTGTGAGCCAGAGTAGATGCGCTAAAAAGAACTGCACTTTAATTACTTTTTATGAGAATGTTGGTGTTTATATAGGTTAATTATTATGCGTTTCTGGTTGCACTTTGCTTGTAATTAGTTTCCTGTTTGTATTTACCCTTAGCTCTTGGATTTATAAATAGTTTTTTAGTTTCATTTATATCAAAATTTGCGGTTTTTTATGAGTTTTGTAGCTTTGGCCATACCATGTATCATCTCTTTACATATGTTGCATGGACATGCTAGCTCCGAATCCAAACTTGCATGGCAAGCCTTATTTTCTGCGTGATGCAAAGAAGTGTTGAAGATTTGCAGTTTGTATGGAAGTCCTTTATTTTATAGGCAACATTCAAGATTATGTGTCGTTAGATAGTCTTTTAGTTACCTTGGGATCCTCACTTGTAAGGACATATATATCATTCTATCCAATTATGATCTTCATATCGACTTTCAGCCATCCTATCCCTTCTTTTCGGAATTAAAGATTAATAGAGGTAGTGCTTTGTGGTCTTCGCATAGGGGTTTTCACTTAAATTTCATTTATTCTACTTCGTGATAGTATGTGTCCATCATGTTTACCATATACAACATTTGGTATTAGAGTCATCATCCTGGATTTCATAAAAACCCTAGTCGGCTTTCTTCACACAAACTCTCATCGATTTTTAAAAGAATAAAATCCTATAATGGGTTTCTTAATCAGTTTTCACATTAATTGTCTGTTATTATTGCCTTCTATAATCGATTGTATCCCTTAGCCTTATCCAAATTGTAGTCGATACATAGATATGTTACCTTAAAATCGATTTTTTCCTAACCTTTTATAGATTATAGTAGCACTATATGTTTTTGGAAGTAAGAGACATAATGATCGTTCTAGAGGAGATATATTATATTGAATTGACCACAATCCATGAGACTTTATTGTGGATTGAACTAGATCTATTAGAGTTCCAAGATATTGTACTTTCATTAAAGAACTATGATAGAATTACATAATGATGGGTTTATCCTTAAACCCATATTGACGTGGTGTTCTAATAATTGGGTGGTAGACATTTCTTTATCGGATCTGCTAGCATATTACCGGTGTAATGTGTTCGATACAAATATTATTTTCCACACTTGCTCTGAAGCGAACAAGTATTTTGTATCGAGGTTAATCCTCATTCCAGTATAATTATTGCTAGTGGAGAAAATTACAGAGGAAAAATTAGAGCAATAAGTTTTCTTTTAATGACCTTGAAATATAATTTACGATTATGAGTCATGTGATTTAATTTCTCAAAAACATTCCATGGAAAGTTTCATTATTATGAAAACAAATTTCTCCATCATAGTTGATATGGTCACCAACTTTTATATATATGACTCTTCCATGTTATTGGCGAACTGATAGCGTAAAGATGTATCCCAATAATGACTATTTATCTTTGCATGTATAAACTTAGGCATACATAAAGCTTCCAACTACCGAAGTATAAGATATTAACTTCATTTGATCTCATTCTACCTCTGTTTTATGTCATTAAAATAAGCTAACACGCCTTCCTTATATCTTTTTACTATACACTCGATATATTCCTTTTGGGACAATCCTAAAATTCCTTGAGTAAAAGAGATTTTTCATATCGAGGTGATATGATAGCAAGTGTTTTTATTAATGCAACATATCAATGTTATTACTCACCAATTGCATGTTATCTATATATAGAACAAGCATGATAAATTTCCTCCCACTCATCTTGAGGTATGAACTTTAATATGCCTAATTCTTAATGAAGGCGTTCCTCTTTATGACTTCGTCTAACTTTAAGTACCATCGACATGAAGCTTGTTTTAGCATATATAATAATTCCTTGAATTTATACACCGTATGTTCTTGACCCTTAGAAATAAAACCTTTAGGTTGGGTCATGAAAACATATTTGTATAATTCCTTGTTAATTAAAACTATTTGCCGTCTAACTGATATAACTCTAAATCAAAATAAGCTACAAGGGCCATTAGGATCCTAAAGGAGTCATAACGAGAAACCGGTGATGAAGTTTCTTGGCGATAAATAACTTCTTTTTGTGTGTACTCTTTAGCAACCAATTGAGATTTATATCGCTCGATGTTTTCATTTGGATCCAACTTAGTCTTAAAGACCCACTTGCCTCCAACGAGCATGCAACCCTTCGGAAATTCAACAAGTTCCTAACCATCACTCTTTTCCATGGAGTTGAGTTTATCAATCACAACTTCATTTCAATTAATTGACTGATCAAAAATTATGGAATATTTATACCTAATCGGATTATTTTATTTCCTTATGTCAAGGTCAACCTCATTTAATTAAGTTATGTAATCGTCAAAGTTTGTGGGTTGTCGTCTACCTCACGGATAATTTCTTATAGGTTGTTGAGTTTAAAGGGATTCATTGTCAATCTCTTAAGTGGGTTCATTTTGTGGTGTTTCATTTGAAAAGTCTTTTCATGAGACAAAATATATTGAATTGAATCTTCTAATGAAGTACTAATTGTAATGGGCACTTGAATTATATGTGCCTCTTATTGAGATTCTTGGAGGTCAAAATCACTCAATAAACCACTCCCACTAATTTTGACATTCTCAAGAAATTCGGTGTGCTTCGTTTGTATAATTTGGGTACTATATGAAGAAACATAAAATTAGTAAAATTTAAAGCTTCCAATATACCTGATGGAAAAAACAACTTATAGTTTTCATGTCGAGTTTTGCAATTGAAGATTCTAGAGTTTTGCTCCAGCCGGACAACCATACACCTTTAGATACCATAGTCTTGGTTTCCTTCTTGTCCAAATCTCAAAAGGAAGTTTTTGGAAAAGATTTTGAAGGAACCCAATTCAAGATGCGGATTGTCATTTTTAGTGCCTTGGCCCATAAAATGTAGGGTAACTTAGTCTTTGCAAAAATACTTTGCACCATGTCCAATAAGGTTCTCTTCCACCTCATGAGAACTGTAACGTCCTAAAAATTCAGAGTAAAATATTTATTTTTAAAACAATAAACCATACGAATGAGTTGTTCCAAAACCAATCGAAGTGATTACATCATTTAAACATCAGAGTAAAAATCATAAGTAGCTAATACGGAAACTATGGAGGATGTTGTGCTGTCACGTCAGACCCTTCGCTTTAGAACCGGAAGTACCTGAAACCATAAATATGAAACCTTAATCACAAAGCTTAGTGAGTTCCCCAAAATACCACATACCATACATAGAATAGAGATTTCTATGTGCCAACTATAGTCTTATAATTGCCATTATGCCATGAGCCATATCATGGTCTTTCCTTGCCAAGCCGGGGGCCAAAACATGGGTCTTACAAACAAGTGTCAAGAGCTACCTCCTGATCTTCCATGCAAGTATCACGAAGACAACTAGCATCCTACATATAACTATCAGGGTCTAGACCCTGGTCTTGCATACAAGTTTCCGAGAGCCACTTCTAGGTTTTACATGAATTTGCCAGGGGCCACCACCTGGTCTTCTACATATCATAATCCAGTAGCCTGTCATTGGTTCCTTCGACCCACAAGTACAATGAGGAGACTCACCTCAATATGAAGATAACTGAATCTTACACACGTTGTTGCTACCAAAACTTCCTCACACTAAACATATCAAAACCAACCCTAATTAAGAATTAGGGTAATAATCATAATCAAATGTCTATTGCATACTCTCTCTAGGCCAAGTAAAATACCATTCTAGCATTTCCAAGCTAGTCCCACCAAACATGATCCAAAGCCCAAAAATGACCCAATTCCACTTCTGGGAGTACGCCATGCGTACTCGTTCTCTATTCCATGCGTACCAAGCTTCCACAGAAAATGAGAAAAGCCCCGTTATGTGTTGCGTACTCAGGGGTTATGCCCCACGTAACCGAACAAATTTGCAAAATCCTTATTAAGCTCTTAATAGCTTAAGACCACACAGACAACACCCATATCTGACTCTAATGGACATCTAAAATCATAAAGTTCCTGACTTTATGACTTTGCAAGGGTTAATAGAGTCAAAACTAAACCCTAGATACTTAACATTCTCTAATGATTCCAATCCCTTGCCTGGCTGAAAAGCAACCCTCAAGATCCCATTTTTATGATTTAAAATCCTCAGAAATGACAAGATATGACAATTACAAAGCTCTAAAGTAGCTTTTACTCACAAGAACCAAAAACATGGGACCAAAAGCATGTAAAAATCTAAGCTAACCTAGATCTAAACCAAGGAATCATAAAGGTTCAAGATTTATACCTTATGAGGCTTGCAAATGGGATGGAAGTTCTTAATCTTGAAGCTCCAAGCCCACCAATGTTTATTTAATGGATTCCTTCTTCACTAAACACAAAAAACTCACTCAAAATTCTCAAGATGATCACAAAGTAGATAGGGTTTCAAAATGACTGCTTTGGGGAGAGTGGAGGCTGAACATGAAGAGGCCTCAAGAGACTTAAGGTGTTTAAATAGGGTCTCAACCCTAAAAACTTAGGGTTTTCGAATCAACATGAGTACGCCCTACATACTCCTTATATATGCCCATCGTACTCAATGAAGTCCCCACCATCTTTAATGAGTTACACCCAGCTTACACATAGTGCATGCCCCGCATAAGGATCAATTTTGCAAGATTTTGATATTTTAAGCTGAAAATGAAAATACCTAGAAAGCGGATGTTACAACTCTCCCCTACTTAAATTAGATTTTGTCCTTAAAATTACTCCCTACTACTTCCAGGCTCCCCCATATGATTCGGACAATCCTTCCAGGATCCCGATTCGAACTAAGAAGTCGACTCATACAGACGATTGCCTCCCAATACTACAATCAGAACCAATATTAGTAGAACTCACATATCCTGACGAATAACGAATCCTTGATCCACTAACTTTAACCAAGTAAGAATAACTATCACTACTCTGATTGAAATCCGGAAATCCGATACCATGTCTGACTCCCAGACATACAAAGTCATTCCGAAATACAACCAATATGACTTCACTCCGCAATACGAACTAAACGAACCCTTTCCGACCCTGACTTATCTTGCTGATAATTAGAAAACAGAATCCCTGGCCATTCATCGCTGCTGGAACCTTTCATTGAGAACAAAGGCCAATCCCAACACGAGTCTCAACATTGGTACCATACTAACATCTACGTCTCATCTTGCTGACCAACAATCACATTTTCAATCAAACCGAGATCTCCCTGACCTCATACTTACCTACCATTTAACCGAAACACTGGGTTTCCATTCGGTTGCTAAGGCTGATAGCCTCCCACGCGAACGGACCACGAGACTCCGACCAAAAGTATGTATGGCAAAAGCTATCCTAGCTTGTTTGCAAATATGGATCCAAAAACATTCATGTTCCAACCAGAACAACATAACCAATTACCACATGAATGATAGATAGTCCACTTCGCTCTAAGTGAATGCTACTAGCCCAGCTGTAGTCTTACATCACGATCGACCCCAAATCGGCCTACAACCTTCCTCAACCCCATGAATGTTGTGTCCCTCTCACAATCTCACAACCCATCTTGCCATGGTCTAACTCTACCTAAAGAATGCTATGAGCCAAATTGTAGATTCACAACACCCTCACAAGTGCTCATTGACCAGGTGAATGCTACGGGCCACCCCGCAGTCTTACAACACTTCTACCACTGCCTACTATGAGCTGGATCTGAAGTTTCAACTTCAGATCCGAACCCTCCTTGGGATCTAGGTTCATAAAGTTTCTAACCTTGTCATGTATGAAACTTTCCATTTGAGTTAGACCCCATTTCAAGTTTGGATTTGGAATTATGAGTCATTAGAGACTTGCATGCACGTAAAGTTTGCAACTTTACGTGATAAGCATGCCTTGGGAAGTTGGATCTGCAGTATGGAGCCTTAGCATGGCTTAAAAAGCATCTGTATGGATGAAGGACCGAAGGGACTCGGCGAGTGGCATGGTCGACTCGGCGAGTCCGATGAAGATTGTCGTAGACTCGACGAGTCAGTAGAGTGACTCGGTGAGTCTGATGAATATTGCCTTGGGCTTGGCGTGTCAGACGAGTGACTCGACGAGTTGGCAAATTATGCAAGGAACTCGACGAGTAGCTGAGGGTACCCGACGAGTTGAGGTTAATATGGACTGTTGACCTTGGCAGTTGACTTTGACTTTGACCAAGGGTTGACCAGTTGACTTCTGAGGGTATTTTGGTAAATTGGATATTTATAGCAAATGACATTGGTGATTATAGGTGTGGGAGTTGGAGTTACATTTGGAGGATTTTGACGCTATCTTTCGAGCTACGTGTGAGGTGAGTTATCCTCACTGTACTCAAAGGTCTAAGGCACCAAGGTCGGCCCTTTGTTTTGTTATTGAGATTATTACTGTTGTGATATGTTAGTTCGGTATCCTGGTAGATAGGATGGTTATATGCTAGTATGATCTGTTGGATCGGTATCCTGGTAGATTGGATGTGGTTATGCTTAGTGACCTATAGTTGGTCTGACTGTCTGCATGCTAGTTGTTATGCCAGTTAGGTAGATCTGTAGGACTACCTATAGTATCATATGATTATCTGTATGTGCATTATTTGTGTTATATGTCGACATATTATGTGGGATGGGTTGAGGAGAAACTGCTCCGTGCGGTAACCAACAAACCCGGGAGCATTCCAGATACGAGCTGAGGGAGACTCGTACTGTGGGCTCGGTGGCAATCCAGATGTGAGCTGTGGGCACGGAAGGCAATCCAGACTCACAGTGTGGGCCCAGGGGTAATCCAGTCTGTAAATTTATGGACCCAGTACATGCTGTTATTTGTATATTGTTATGTGAAGTGTATAAGTATGTTGGCATTCCAACCCAATGGTTGAGGGTCTGGGGTATTCCAACCTGATGGATGATTGGACCCATAGTATTTTGTTTGTTATTGTATGTGTATTGTTGTGTGTATGGGTATTTTGGGGGTAACTCACTAAGCTTTCGGGCTTACAGTTTCAGTTTATTGTTTCAGGTTCAGCGGATGGCCGCGGGAAGGCGAAGGCGTGACCGTACACTTCCTCGATTGATGATTATGATTTCTGGGAACTCTGATGTTTAAACTATTTTGAAAACAAATTGTAATAATTGAGTAGTTTTTAAATGATTTTAAAGTTTAAATTGGCTCGAATTTTATGGCTGTTACAAGTTGGTATCAGAGCCTTGGTTTGAGTGAATTGGAGGAACACTCGTGTGAATCTAGTCTCAAATCAAGGAAGGATTTTCAAACTGATTTTAAATGGTTTTCAAAATAAGTAAAAGAGGATGTGAAGTGTACGATCAGCCAGAGCCAGTAAGTAGACCCCAAAATACCATACGATTATTTGATTATGTGATATGATAGAACAACATGCTAGTACTAGGCTAGGGATCTTCAGGAATTGCATGATAGAATTGCCTGATTACATGATGCCTGCTAGCCTAGGGTTTTATTTATATGAGATTGACATCATTACTGTAGTTACTTGTTTATGTATCGCGGTTGTAGATAATTAAGATCTTATAGCCCGAGAATGTTTGATTTGGCCTTATGTTATGTTCTTATAGATTAGGGCTTAGGGTAGGATCAGATATTCGAAAGTTTATAGGGTCCAACGTTATGTATGGCTAGCATACACTAGTGCTGCAGGGTTAGTGGAAGTTTCATGGATGAGTGGATTGCGTGGGACCGGTAGGTCAGTTACGAGATATTTAGCATTCCTCTAGGAGTGAGGATTGAGCGCTCGCTATGATTATGTATATTGATAGGGCGTTGTGGTAATACTTGAGACAAATATGGGTAGGTGTGGAAGGTAGTATGGGCCCGTACTACTGAAAGCATAGGACCCATACGCGTAGCAAGGAAGTCACAACCCTTAGGGTTGGGTTGGGAGTTGGTTCCCTGTCATTATATGAGTTATCAGTGATCCTTCTGGTGTTTTACTAGAATGGTGGTTACGAGACGTCTTGAGACAGGATCCAGGTTAGGATCGGGAGCGGGCAGCCATGATAAGCCAGCATTTTCAGGGGAGCGTGTTAGTGAGATCATCCGGGAGGAGGTGATCAAGATTGTCCAGGGGCAGTTTCCGGAGATGTCGGGTCTATTAAGACCGCCATGGTTGAGTATTTCGACGAGCGCTATGCAGCCATTGCCGAGACAGTTGTCGCGGCAGCTTTAGCAGTTGTAACGACGACAGGGGAAGGAGCTGTTCGAGCTTTCCAGTATAGTAACTTGTTGCTGGTACATATTCTGATGAGCAGAGGGCTGCTGTTATTTGGGATCAGGAAGATGATTTGTGCTCGTTATATTTCCGCGGGTTGAGCGGGAGAGGCTAGCACGTGAGTTTCTAGATTTTAGACTCGGGGGTTTGCTCGAAGCCAGAATATGAGTCGTGGGAACTCCGGAAAGGAGTGATGATTATGTCCAGCTGAGGTTTTGCAGCTGGAAGTGGAATGGTTAATTGATGGATTGGATTGTCGTTTTGTAGGGCAAGGATTGTGCCCTCTCAGTTTTTCGAGCTCGAAGGAGTGAGCAGGCTTGTGACCCCAGGATTAGGTTGTATTCCAGCTCGGGGTCACTTGGTTGCGGGAATAGGCAACATTATTTCAACGCCGGTGAGCGCAGGTGGGTCGACGTGGCATAAGTATTTTTGAGGTCCGGTTTGACTTGGATCTCTTGTATCGGACGGTAAGGATTGATTGTGCGATCTATTTCACTTTTGGGATTAAAGACTATGTCTTGGGAGTAGTTGTAGCCCGGTTTAGGGCGGAGGTTGTTTCAGCTGCTGCAGTTCAGCTGTGGGCATTTGAGCTGGTAAGTGAGTCAGGGTGCAAACCCTGATGAGAATGATTTCTAGACCCCGAGAGCGGGAAGCTTGTTTGGAACACCTTTGGAAAAGGGGTATTATGTGGGAGGTCTGCAGATAGGGTCCCACAGAAGGGGTATTCAGCATTTTCAGGATTCAGTGGTTAGCAACCGTTAGTGATTGACGGACTAAAGTGCCACGAGAAGTAGCTCGTTACTGAGGTATTAGTTGGAGCATCTATCTTGTGGTCTTCAGGACTTGAGTGTGAGGTCATTCAAGCATTAGTGACTGTCGGTTCACTGGGGTTCATGAAGTGTTCATCTGGTTCTTAAGAAGTATGTGATCAACTGGGATTGACTAGGGTTGGATCACTGGCGGGAAAGAATTGGTTGTCATCGGGTCGATCGTTGGGAAGTGAGAAGGATTGGGAATCCTCCAATCTTCATGTATTATGAAGGCTTATTCGAATCTAAGTGGGGGAGAGTTACCCCAGGATGCAGAGCGGGAGAGGTTTTGAAACGGGGATAAGTTTCACAACCCGACGGGGAGAATGGAGGCCCTAGTGGCTGCTTGGTTTGAGGGATGTGTTGATTGGGGGTTCGGAAAAACTTCCCAGCATTAGAAACACGTCTTCTTGGTGCTTGATAGTAGAAGTTGGGGAACCAGGTTAGAGTTCTAGTCAGGAATTGAGTTCAGTTCGAGTATTCGGTCGAGGGTGTGCTCGACTCTGAGGGTTTTTGGATTGATAGATTGAGGGTTTTGCTAGCTGCCAGGGCTCAGCAGTGCATTCAGCATGGATGCGCAGGATATTCAGCGTATGTGGCAGACCATAGATTTCCGAGAGGGTGGACGATCGACATGAGGCCTAGGGTTAGGCCGGAGTTTGAGTCCACGAAATGGATCAGGAGTTCGAAACCCAAAGTGGGTGAGAACAGTTTCCATGGGAAGGATCACCAGGAGGGGTGGTCCAAGGAGATACTCAACAGTTTAGAACGGTCCAGACATGCTGAAGGCCCAGAGGGGCGATCCAGACATGCTGAAGGTTCTGAGATTGGTCCAGATAGACTGAAGGCCTGGTGAGGCGGTCCAGTCATACTGAAGACTTTGTATGTGTTTGTAGATCTATGTGCGAGTATTGAGTATGCTGCTATGCTATAGCAATCAACAGGTCTGTCCCCAGGTATTGAGCATGTTGTTGGAGTAGGCTAAGGACTCTGGTGTATTTTTGGGTTTGATCGGAAGTTGTTATTAGAGATCGGATGGAGTACAGAGGATCTTGGTGATCTCATTGGTTCGGAGTGCCTCAAAGGATTAATCTTCTTGGATATGGTAATACTCCAGTTGGGGACTGGGAAGTAGATCCGATTGGGTATTCGTCAGCCTTAGGAAGGCTTGGGATTAGAATATCCTGTCATTCAGGTTCTGGGAACCGGGTTAGATCTTTTTCATGATTGTCTATGACATTTGGATAGGGTTGAGGCGATCCTGCTTTATGCGGTAGGCCAAGATACCCGGTGCGGGCCGACTGAAAGTCGTAGGCACGGAGGCTCAAGGGAGCGGTAGGGTTGAGGCAGTAGGCCAACAAACCCTGAGGATTTCAACTCGATAGTTGAATTGATTAGAAATGTTGGTATTCCAACCCGAAGGGGGTGATATGGGTTAGATATGAGTGCCGTACTGGTTGGCCGGTAGTGGTAGGTATGTTGATGATGGTTTGAGTTATTGTGATGTGTATTGGGTTGGTTTCATCTGCGAAAGAGCCATAGCGTGTCTGAAGTAAGGATAAGATGGGTCACTGAAGACCACGTAGGATGTGAGGCTGACGTGGGTCATGTAACATTCATTATGTTGGCAGGAGTTGGTGGCAGGGCGTGGAAGCAAGTCCAGCCAGTCGGTTTCTTTTCGGGAGACGCGTGGGGCTACTGTTTGTGTATGTCTTTTGGTTCAGTAATCGGTGAGGTGTCCGATATTCGGGTAGTGGGCAGACAAGTTGGGACCAAGGAGATTTCGACTTCGCTTGAGAAACGTCATATGGTAGCAGGAAGAGTTGAAGTGGGTTTATGACTTGGGATTCATGTGTAGCAGTAGTTTTTGTATCGTTATGTTGTTCGTTGATGAGAGGAGCGTCGATTAGGCCCTTCGAGTGGCGGAGGAAAGTGGATATCTACAGGCCCGGAGTGTTGGGCAACTGAAGTGACGACAGTAGTGTAGATCGGTCATCGGGAGCATTCCAGTCATGAGCTGAGGGCCGGAGAGGGCATACCAGACTCATGCTGTGGGCTCGGAGGCAATCCAGACCTATGCTGAGGACCACATAAGGGTATTCCAGTCATAGGCTATGGGCATAGAGATTGTGTTGGTTATGTCTGTTGTAGGAGCGCGTTCGGATTGGATGTATTATTGAAGATTCGGGGGAGTTGCACTCGGTTGTGACAAATCTGAGGATGGTGGATGAGATGCAAGGATAGATCCTTGGATCTCAAGTTATGAGTAGACCCGAGTTATGCTCATAGAGGTATTCCACTCTACGGTATTCCATCCTGAGGATAACCGGACCCTATGATTGATTGGACCTGATATGTTTGGTATTCCAGCCCGAGGCTGATTGGGCCAGGCATGTGTGTTCGTGTTTTAGTGGATCGATTTGGTATGATATTTTTGGGACAAATATCCTGTCAGCACAAAAGGGGTTCGCTTCAGGAAGAGGGAAAGTTGGGTTTCCAATACTTTGGATCATCAGGATTTTGTCAAGTTGGCTAAGTGGCATGAAGGATAAACCTTATGAAAAGGTTCGATTGGGATTCACATCACCTTTCACGTTTCGCAGTTGCGAAAGTGCGTCATGGACCAGGAGGCGGTAGTATTGTTGGATGACATTCAAGTTGGTGAGCGCCTGGATTATGTTGAGGGGCCTGTGGCCATTCTGAAGAGAAGGGTGAAGGTTCTGCAGAACAAGGAGGTACCTTTGGTAAAGGTACAGTGAGAGCACCAAAGAGGTTCCGAGTGGACTTGGGAGCCGGAGGCTGAGATGCGGGAGCACTATCCGGAGTTGTTCACTGCAGCGGACTTCGAGGACGAAGTCTAGTTATAATGGGGGAGAATTGTAACGTCTCGATTCTCAGGTATTAATATTATGGATTTAATTTTCAAGTTTCAAGGTCTACTCGACGAGTTGGATGCCCTGACTCGTTGAGTAGCAGCGGGTTTGGGGCCACGTGTTTAGGTGACCAACTCGCCGAGTCGGAGGAGTGACTCGACGAGTTGGAGCTGGAGGGTGAAACCCTAATTTCCGGGGTTTTGCACCCTATTTAAGGAATCATTAGCCTCCCTTAGTCCCTTACAGCCTCTAGAGAGTCCAGCAAACCCTATTTCGTGTGAGAGCTTCATTTGAGTGTGTTGTTGAGCTTTGGAAGGTGGAACTTGTGAAGGGAGTTTGAAGGTCAAGTAGCTAGCAGCAAGGGACTCGTGTGGATCTACAAAATCTATCTCAGTTAGCTTCATTTGAGGTATCAATCCATGATCTTGGCCTCATTTCTTTCTAGATCTCTTTGGATGAAGTTTAGGGCTTTTTGGCTTAGTTATGAAGCTATTGTTGAGTATGAGCTGGATCTGAAGTTGCAACTTCAGATCTGAACCCTCCTTGGGATCTAGGTTAATAAAGTTTCTAGCCTTGTCATGTATGAAACTTTCCATTTGAGTTAGACCCCATTTTAAGTTTGGATTTGGCATTATGAGTCATTAGAGCCTTGCATGCACGTAAAGTTTGCAACTTTACATGATAAGCATGCCTTGGGAAGTTGGATCTGCAGTATGGAGCCTTAGCATGGCTTAAAAAGCATCTGTATGGATGAAGGACCGAAGGGACTCGGCGAGTGGCATGGTCGACTCGGCGAGTCCGATGAAGATTGTCGTAGAATCGGCGAGTCAGTAGAGTGACTCGGCGAGTCCGATGAAGATTGCCTTGGGCTTGGCGTGTCAGACGAGTGACTCGGCGAGTTGGCAAGTTATGCAAGGAACTCGGCGAGTAGCTGAGGGTACTCGACGAGTTGAGGTCAACATGGACTGTTGACCTTGGCAGTTGACTTTGACTTTGACCAAGGGTTGACCAGTTGACTTCTGAAGGTATTTTGGTAAATTAGATATTTATAGCAAATGACATTGGTGATTATAGGTGTGGGAGTTGGAGTTACATTTGGAGAAGTTTGACACTATCTTCCGAGCTACTGGCGAGGTGAGTTATCATCACTGTACTCAAGGGTATAAGGCACCAAGGCCGACCCTTTATTTTGTTATTGGGATTATTACTGTTGTGATATGTTAGTTTGGTATCCTGGTAGATAGGATGGTTATATGCTAGTATGATCTGTTGGATCGGTATCCTGGTAGATCGGATGTGGTTATGCTTAGTGACCTATAGTTGGTCTGACTGTCTGCATGCTAGTTGTTATGCCAGTTAGGTAGATCTGTAGGAGTATCTGTAGTATCATGTGATTATCTGTATGTGCATTATTTGTGTTATATGTCGACATATTATGTGGGATGGGTTGAGGAGAAACAGCTCCGTGCGGTAACCAACAAACCCGAGAGCATTCCAGATACGAGCTGAGGGAGACTCGTATTGTGGGCTCGGTGGCAATCCAGATGTGAGATGTGGGCCCGGAAGGCAATCCATACTCACACTATGGGCCCAGGGGTAATCCAATATGTAAAGCTGTGGACCCAGTACATGTTGTTATGTGTATATTGTTATGTGAAGTGTATCGGTATGTTGGCATTCCAACCCAATGGTTGAGGGCCTGGGGTATTCCATCCCGATGGATGATTGGACCCATAGTATTTTGTTTGTTATTGTATGTGTATTGTTGTGTGTGTGGGTATTTTGGGGGTAACTCACTAAGCTTTCGGGCTTACAATTTCAGTTTATTGTTTCAGGTTCAGCGGATGGTCGCGGGAAGGCGAAGGCGTGACCGTACACTTCATCGATTGATGATTATGATTTCTGGGAACTCTGATGTTTAAACTATTTTGAAAACAAATTGTAATAACTGAGTAGTTTTTAAATGACTTTAAAGTTTAAATTGGCTCGAATTTTATGGGTGTTACAAGAAATGAATTGGACCTTGAATTATGGAAAATTATCCTAATTATTAATTAAGGATAATTTAGATGTGTTCGGTGTGAGGAACCCGGTAGCAGCAGTGCGTGTGTGTTTCGGTTATCTCGGATTGAGGTGAGTCTCCTGACTTTACTAAGGGGGTCGAAAGCACCAATACCGATCCATAGGATTATGTTATGTAGAAACACCAGGTGGTGGCACCTAGCAATTTCATGAAAGAGTTGGATACGACTCCCGACAAATTATATGAAAGACCATGGTTTGGACCTTGGTAGTTATATGTAGTATGCTAGTTGTCTTTGTGATACTTGCATGGAAGAGCAGGAGGTGGCGCTTGGCACTTGCCTGTGAGACCCAGGGTTTGCCCCCCCCCCCCCAGCTTGGCAAGTAAATACCATGATACGGCTCATGACATAATGGCAATTATAAGACTATGGCTGACACATAGCAATCTCTATTGTATGTATGGTATGTGGTATTTTGGGGAACTCACTAAGCTTTGTGCTTACGGTTTTAAGTGTATGGTTTCAGGTACTTCCAATACGAAAGGGAAGGGTCCGACGTGACTGCACCGCATCCACTAGAGTTTTTCGCATTGGCAATTTTCAATATTTACTCTGATGTTTAAATAATAAATCAACAACTGTAAGCACGAAGCCTAGCGAGTTCCCCAAAATATTACATACATCACATCATAATAAACAAATACGGGTTATCAACAACGCTGGGACTATCAGCAGTCTTGTAGGCTCACATAACCCCTATGGGTTATCGGCAACCCTGTGGACTATCTGTAGTCCCGGAGTTATCAACAACTCAATAAATACACCTCACAATAATCAACAAATAACACTCAGCTAGTCTAGGATGCACCCTACTATGACATAAGTAATATATTGAGAAGACTCACCTCGCAAACAGCAGGATAACACTACAACTCTGTGACAATGAGGACTGACACTAAGAATCACCTAACCAACAATATAGAAGTACCCTCTTAGTCCATACCCTAAAAACCCTCAAGTTGACCAAAAGTCAACTTGATCAAAAAGTAAATGGTAGTAACGCCCACAAGTTCGGGCTAGACATTAAAATATAAAGAGTGATAATTATTTATAATTAAAGTCCTCGAATAGGATGACGATTCGTCGTATACGTTAAGAAGAATAAATAACATTTTGATTAGAAGGTTATCTAGAATAATTAATTTTAATTAAAGATGTAGTAGTCATAATGGCGATCTCGTGGGTATAAGGAGCTCTTAAATCCGACTTCGTATGAAGAAGTTATGCTTCTTCGAAGTTTCTTGATCAACCTGACATAGCTATATGCATTATAAAAAGTGGATCAGATATAGGTTGCTTATTAGCCTAAGTAATTTAAATGAAAGTCATAGTAATTGCAAAAATGAGAGCGTACATATAAAGAACGCCTAAATCTGACTTCATTTCAGAAAGTTATGATTTTTCGAAGTTTTAGCACTTCAGTGCGCGACACTGAAATCGAAATTAAAATCGGTTTATTGTTAGACAAAACAATGTAAACGGGAGTTGAAGATCTCGTAAATACGAATTTGTCGATATAAAGGCAGTCGACAACGGTGTTCGTATGAAATATTTATGAATTTTACACGGATTTTAACAGTTTTATCCTATAAAAATATAAATTAAAAAAAAAATGAAAATTAGCCGACTGATTCTAAATGAAAATTTTAGTACTCGTCTATAGCTACGCGTGGATATAAATAAAATCGAAAATGGAGCTCGTATGAGAAAAATATGATTTTTAGAAAAAAATTAGATCTCATACGCGCAACGCGCGGGCGCAGCCACACAACTTCTAGAAGGGCAACGCAGACTAGGGGGACTTCGACACGTGGTAGCAAACTGCAGGAATGAAGTTTCCTTAGGGCGTGACACACTTGTGTATAGGGCGCAACGTGCCTCCCAAAAATGGCTATAAATAGCAACGATTGATGCTCATTTGCTCTCACACCCAATTATCTTTCTCTCTCAAAAATTTCAGTCCCTCTCAAGTCTGGTTTTCCCTAAATTTTAGAAGTATTTATAGGGGCTCTGAATCTTCATAGCGTCCAACAAATAGGAGCATTCAGGTCGTAGTTCTATCTGCGAACTTTCCGGATTTTCTGTCAGGAAACTCTGTAAGTTAAGCTGCACTGATTTTATTTCAAGTGTAACTTATATTTATATTCATAGTCATTATTATGAATCTATAAATAAGATTTATCAATGATCCATGTCATAATACTGTTTGATCTACTTAATGGGGTAATGTCTAGGCTAGATTTAGTGAGGTATTTAAAGTAGGATTTCCAAACAGTATACTTTGTATACCAAACGGACCCTACCTCCGATATGGTCTTACCTGGTTATTCCTTATCAGTTATAGATCAGTATTTATTGAGATTATTGAGGAATCTAGAATATCTTTCTTATAGTTGTGAAAATTATAAAATGAAGACTAATACTTAGTGATAATTATATTTACGTCATTCAAAAGGAAAAGAAAATGTGTTAGGAGAAGCTTTGCCCAAATCGGAAGTTAACCACTTTCAACAAGTGAGTGCATGATTACTTTCATCTTACACATAGATATAAAGTATCTAGATGATTAAATGCTATATGTGCTTATTATCTGTATTCATGATATCCGTGTTAGATGAAATAATATGATTTTATCATATATGTATTTCCGTACTTATAATATATTGAGTAATAAGGTGTTATGAAAGATGAAAGTGATGATAAGAGGCCATGGCTAATATCGTACGATTGTACTAATGATGTAGTCATCTAGTAGAGTATAGATGACGATCACAAACTATTCTAGGTAGTCCAGTGGAACACCGGAAATATTGCAACATGTAGGTGTTAATAACCTACGTATTCATACAATGTGCTCTATCCCCCTCATGGTTTCCTTATTAACATATATTGCTAAGGAATCCCCGTATAACACCTCAAATTTTAAACCAAAATTTTCATTTTAAATTACCAAACATATTGTTCATAAACCAAGTCATCAAAAACATAAGTGTTAAATACAAATCATCATCACAAACTATCAGAGTATCAAAGAATGCCCCAGTAACAAATCTCCCAACGAGTGTGTATAATTAGACCTTCGCCTGTTGGGTTTTGAGCATTCTAACACTCCTAAGTGTACATGCAACCCTAATAAACCTTGGATCTATGTTTTCTCTAAAATACATGCAAATAATAATTTCCAAGGTTTACATCCTAACTAGCATGGCATGAAGAACTAGAATCATAAAACACTAGAAGAATGACATACCTTTTGATAGTGATTGATTGCTTGGAGTTTGAGAGCCTAGCACCAATAATGTGAATGCCTCAAGTGGAATCAAAAATCACCACAAACCTTGGAACCTTGAGAGAATAATATGTGTGCTCTAGAAATTAGGCCATCACTCTTGTTCACACACAACTAGTGTCATTTCAAGCATCATAAGCTCCTTTATATAGTGTGGAGGATTAGGGTTACATCCATGTAAACCCTAATACCCATGACTCTTCCTTTCCAAGGATCCATGGGTTAAAAGCTCCATGGACTATCCATGGATTCCCATGCATGCCAAGCCCATTCCAAATGAGTATTAGCCCACACTACATAAAATACAAGAGCCCATATTTAATTAGTCACCTTTTTGATCACCAAATTAATTCTAAATTAACTTATGACCAATACTAATTAAATAATATGATTTAATATTAATATATTATAACTTATAATATATTAATAAAGCATGAACATACTATTCTCAAAAGATTATCCAAACAAATTGTTCGGGTGAAGTGCAACCCAAATGGACCATGCCGGGTCGGGTCAAGTACATCTCAAATATTGTTATGGACTTAGACACCTTATCCAACAGTCTCCCACTTGGATGAGTCTAATAACATATTTGCAGATATCACTTCAGGAACCAACCGGCAATCGTAGCTCTCAAAACCCTGTTGAACTATGAAGCGCCATTTTAGATAATTGATCATATAATCCTCTGCTCTCATGATATCAGCCGGACAAATACATGGAACAATGTCTTACTTATTGTCCAGCAGTTTGTTTCCCGATTTCCGATTTGCTTGACAAAGAACTTAATCGAACACATCAATTTAGTTCTGACCGGGCCCGGTACATAGGTCAAAACAAAATCATCGAGGGGCCCAGATATCGCTTCTAATCCTCCAAGGACTAGAAGGAACAGATAAACTTCGACTCATATACTTGTTTCTACTACTTGTTGAATTATACACAAAGGCACGTTTTATAACATCAAGTTACTGATGCGTTTTCGTGCAATCAATGTACAACCAACTCATAGGTAACAACTCATATCTCTAGGTTTGAAGACTTATATGATATTACCGTCTCACGATCACTCGAGATAAATTCCATGAAGTGATGCAAGTGAGCGTGGGTTGAATCCAATACTCATAACTTATGAGCACTCATGAGTGTTGTAGCCATGTCCAACATCTTAGACCTCTACAACCAACTCATGACAGTCTTGATTCATATCTACTTCCAACATATGACCGACTGTGTATGGTTTGAATAACTTAATCATTCGGAAAGAATAACCTAATTATTATGGAAGTCAAAACATGCAAAGTGAAACACAAGAATAATTGAATCCAATATGGTCTCAGCACTTATGAATATAAATAAAACACCTTTTATTCATCACCATATTGATTCCACATTATTATGTTTCGATTTATCAACTCAACACTTGAATTAAAACAATAGTTGTCCCATGCTCCAAGCATGTACACTATGTTTTCTAAACAATAGTCATGACATACACCAAGTATGCACACTATGTTTGTCTATGATCTTTTTACTTTGTGAAGTAGATCAATTGAACATGATTCCAATGATGCTCATTTCACAGTCCCAAATCCTTACCGTAAATGTAAGAATACCAAATTCTTGTCATTTACTGTAATCTGTTAGATTCCAAACTTATATGCATTGATCCTCTTGCAATGACTATGCACAAAGTCACAAAACTTGTCAACAGTCATTACAGAGTATTGCAAAGGAGATCAATTCCATGGAAACGAAGTCTCATATTCAAAGTACATTGCTTTGAACATCCTTCTTGCATAAAAGTTTCTAACTTTCTCATAGATTCTTAATATCCAACTCCCAATATGGAAAATTTCCATATTCCCATTTTGATTATCATATCTGAACAAGAGCTACCTCTTTTCAGAATATGTCCATATGGTCCTTCCAAAATTTAACACTATACTTCCAACTGTCCCTTAGCAACCAATCTTTGGTGAACCTTAGATTGTCCTCGACAATTGCTTAATCATTTTAGTCATATCCGATTCTATTCCTTTTTCCCTCTTAATGCTCTAAGCATTTTGAAAAATTTAGAACGGATAAATATTATAGCACATGTGACCGATCCTATATCCGAAGCATATGGGACACGATTCATGATGTCTCACATAAAGACCTGATACTAGATCAGTCTTTTGCTACAATATTTTTTATTTGCCATGTTTTCAAAAATCGACTATGAAGAGGGATGCCATAATCATAATCGAATTTGAGAACGCAATATAGAATCTCCTTGTGTTGAACCATTCCAACATAAAATCCATATATATATCCTTGACTAAAGATGATTGAAATCTCAATCTAAACTTTTTAAGATTAAAATGAAGTATAATCTCCTCTCCTTTAATTATAGCAAAACAACCTTTTCCAAGTGAAAATTTTGTTTTCTATAATTAACAATACTCATCATAATTGATTATGCTCCCACTAGCATAATAATTATTTAGCACAATAATTATGCTCCCACTAGCTTTGACATGTACTCAGAAATCTACTTCTAGAAATCAATACTTAATTGACTTTCATCACCAAAGTTCAGACTTCTGATACGAGATGCTTCGACAAAACTTTATCTAAGCTTCTCAGACTCATACATCTTTCCTTAGATAGCTCACATGTGTGTCTAAACAATTATGAAGAGGGATGCCGTAATCATAATGTTTAGACCTGTTTTCCATTTCTCACAAGTCCATGTTAGTGTGCCGGTTAACCACACAAGCTCCACTAACGACTTTGAGAATGCAAACAACACAATTGCTATCTACTTAAAATCTACTTAGTGAAAGCGTTTCCTCACCATCATTTTCATGAATCGGAAAGAAACCTTATGACACTTAGATTTTATGATGTATGTGTTCCTATCCATATGAATTTGTCAAAACCTTAATCACAAAGCAAGGTTAGTGACAAACTCAAAATCATATGGATTGAACTTGTTCAATCTTGATTTCTTGCCTCTTGGTAGCCCAAGGGCCCACCATTGCTTCCAAGTTGTTATGTACACAATTGAGAACTCACAGAACTCACATACATAGTCAACTTTACCGGAATAGGCACAGAAACAAGAATTATGTCAACACAATAGGTTACAAACCTCAAGTCGTGTGCTAGCGATAAACTATAGGTTTTATCCTTGATTAGCTCTTGAAACTTTGAAGACCTTTAAGACTCCCACTGTCCTCTTGACATATAAGTTTCTCTTTATCAAGAACCATTCCTTGACAACCAAGCAAATATTCAAGAGTCAGTGCGGATCCTTATCAAGATAAACACTTCACACAATTGGTGTCAATTGGTCTTTGTTTTATCCAAAACATCACAACTTACCAATTTCAAATGTACAAGAGTAGAAAACATTTTACTCTTACATTTGACAAGTGTTATAAACCTTCTTTAAGATGTGTCACTCAAGTTACAATCTTGGAGTATGACTCTAAGACTTGTTTTTGGAATGAAGTATGATTCATCTTCTTGATTATAATCATTCCAACAATTCATGAATCCTCTTCTTAGCCATAAAATGCACTAAGATGTCCTTAGAGGATGAATTGTGACATGGTTTCTTAATCATTAAGATGATCATAAAACAAGATACTAAAGTACTCTCCCATCTTTTCAGATTTGAGAAACTTTTATCTTTCTGCCTAATTTGATTCTTCCCATTCGCCCTGCCATACATTGAAACTTTTCCAATGTTCCAGAATTGTACTTAAACTTGTAGGTACAACCATATTCACTAAACTTTAGTAAATCATGACAAATAGTCTTATCGATCTTTGTGGTGGACTTTGACCTGCACACACCCAGTGTACCCGATCCTTTAGTCTTTCACCTGTCTCAGATATACATGTGGTCAGGGAATTAGTCTAAACTTTCCAAAAATGAAAAATTCTCATTCATCACGCAATACAACCTGCATGATTCCAAGTTTCTGTCCAATTGAAACCTTGGGTGATGAGAATCTTTCCTTATTTGATAAATTTAGACACTACCACAGATGAAAGAATCAAATTCATTATTGCTAGAAACATACAAACATTAACTTTCCATGAATGCCATTGCAAGGAGATATAAAATAAAGTAAAACAAAATTTTATTTATTTATAAAATGCGGAAAAACTTTTCCTTACAATGCAACTTTAAATGAAAACTATGTTATTACATATTTCCTAGCAATCTATCATAACTTCTAAGTAGTAGCTCAAGAATCCGATCTTCGAACCATGCGATTGAAATCCATCTTCGCTATCAGATTCAACATACTCCTTTTATTAAGTGTCCTTCCCTTTGCTTGATCCTGCCAAACACCAAAATGTAACCGAGTCACATTTTGTATTAAGAATCACCAATAAGGAACTTAACAGAGTTAGATAGTGGACTTGCCTGAAGCAGAGTCAAACATTTTGTTTCTACTTGCTTTCAGATCTTTCAGGTATTCAGGGCAGCTTCGCTTCCAATGTCCCTTCTCATGACAATAAAAACATATAGACTCTTTAGGAATGGTACACGAGATTATCACAGACTTAGCCTTTCCTTTTGCCTTTTGGTCAACCGGGTTGACCAAAGCCGATCCCTTTCCATTGGGAAGAAAAGGCTTTTCTGGACTTCCAATGTTACCATTGTCCATGTCCATGGAAGTTTGAGAAATAGACCTTCCACCCATATTTGCTTGACCATTGCGCCACATCATTTCTGACTTAGCTGCAACAAGCAAATAAGATAGATCTATTAGGTTCATGTCGTGATCTATCACATAGTGGTTCTTAATGAACTCACTATATGAATCTGGAAGTGACTGAAGAACCCAGTCAATAGCCAACTTCCTTGGGACAACGACACCCAACATTCTCAACCTGTCAAAATGTGACTTCATTCCTAAGACATGAGTGCACACAGGTCTTCTATTTTTATGTTTCATCGCTAGTAGGGCTTGAGTGACCTTGAATTTTTCAAGTCTTCGGGCTTGTGGGTCAGGGAGAATAAATGGAGGAGGTGGAGGAAGTGAAGCATGATTTCCATGAGATTTGGGAAGATCACAGTTGTCTAAACCAGACATCTACAATGGGAGATATTCAAGTTAGTTGATTTTAAGTCCTTAATATAACACCCAATATGAAATATTAAGGCTAGGGCCCAACACAATATTTTATAACTTGGAAGAGGGATGTCGTAATCCAAGCTATAAAATATTTGAAGGTAGGTGAATGACGATTCACCAATTTCCACCATGAAAAACGAAATAAATTATAAAGTTTTAATTGGATTTGAAACTCCTAGATCTTTTGAGATTCATTGAACTTTCAATGACATGTTTCAATCTCGATTGTGCCCTTCAAGTTTTGTGACTGGGATGCCGAGGATCACAAAACAAGGTGTGAATAACCATGCAAACTCACTTGGTACCCTTAATATTATCACCTAATCGATGTGCCGGTTTACCACACACGCTCCACCGATCTATGATAAACATTAAGTCACCCTTCGTGATCCTTACTAGTCCAAGTTAGTGTGCCGGTTAACCATACACGCTCCACCAACGACTTGGTAAGGTACAAAGTGTGAATTTCATGGGTTAGCACCATATTCACATTTTCCTAAAGTAACTAAGATTGGGAATTATAAAAATATTTAGTTACTTTATAATAATCCTTATACTTTTAATGAGAATTAAAGTCATTGTCCTACCCGTTCGGCTAACGACCCTCCACCGATCAAGGAAGCAGTGGGTGAGAGTGGACACCCATTAAGTTGCCATTTTATAGGCAACAACCTTATACCCCCCCTTATAGACCGGTTTCGTGAATGAGGCCTACTAACGGTAAAACGACTTAATCTTATACATATATATAATAATTAACCATTAATGTTATTAATAGTATAAGGGTTGAATTTTAACTTTTAAAACTCTAGGGTATGGAATTAAAGTTTGTGTGCGACTTTACAAATTCCAAAATTTGAGGGCAAGTTTTGAACAATTCAAAAACGTTTGGATATTCATAACTTATGAGTTTTAATTAAGTGTTTTAAAACTTTTAATGAAGAGACTCTTGGATATCCATAACTTGAGGACAAGTTATGGAGTCCATAAAAGCATTTATTAGAAAACTCTTCAAGAAAATGTAACTTATGACTTCTTAAAAAAACATTTAAAAGAAAAACTTTTGGAATTCCATAACTTGAGGACAAATTATGAATTCCATTAAAACACATTAAGATCAAGAATTAACTAACAAACAATTTGCAAATAATTCCTATGATCTAACAAAACTCATATGAACATGAACATCCACATCAACAATTTCAAGAATCATATGAACACATATAAAAACTTGGAATTTTGATATTAGCCTTGAAATTGGTTTACCACAATCATTACCACATCAAAACAGGTTTTATAAGTCCAAAACAGTTTAAGGTAATGATTCTAGACCAATTCCAGCACAAAATCTCGAAAATCTGCACTCAGGCCTGCCAACTCGTCGAGTGCATGAACTGACTCGGCGAGTTGGTTGAATATATGCATGAACTCGGAGAGTTCCATGAGGGACTCGGCGAGTCAGTTGTGCAGAATGCAGTTTTTCAACATTTTTCAGCTATTTGCATCAAGTATTCAAGAAAACAAGCCTAGGCTCTGATACCACTGTTGGGTTTTGAGCATTCTAACACTCCTAAGTGTACATGCAACCCTAATAAACCTTGGATCTATGTTTTCTCTAAAATACATGCAAATAATAATTTCCAAGGTTTACATCCTAACTAGCATGGCATGAAGAACTAGAATCATAAAACACTAGAAGAATGACATACCTTTTGATAGTGATTGATTGCTTGGAGTTTGAGAGCCTAGCACCAATAATGTGAATGCCTCAAGTAGAATCACAAATCACCACAAACCTTGGAACCTTGAGAGAATAATATGTGTGCTCTAGAAATTAGGCCACCACTCTTGTTCACACACAACTAGTGTCATTTCAAGCATCATAAGCTCCTTTATATAGTGTGGAGGATTAGGGTTACATCCATGTAAACCCTAATACCCATGACTCTTCCTTTCCAAGGATCCATGGATTAAAAGCTCCATGGACTATCCATGGATTCCCATGCATGCCAAGCCCATTCCAAATGAGTATTAGCCCACACTACATAAAATACAAGAGCCCATATTTAATTAGTCACCTTTTTGATCACCAAATTAATTCTAAATTAATTTATGACCAATACTAATTAAATAATATGATTTAATATTAATATATTATAACTTATAATATATTAATAAAGCATGAACATACTATTCTCAAAAGATTATCCAAACAAATTGTTCGGGTGAAGTGCAACCCAAATGGACCATGCCGGGTCGGGTCAAGTACATCTCAAATATTGTTATGAACTTAGACACCTTATCCAACATCGCCTTCCCGCGATCCTCAAAGTACCTGAAACACATATATCAACAACTGTAAGCATGAATCTTAGTGAGTTTCCCAAGATACCTCATACAACACATCATAAATAAACAACTATGGGTTATCAGCAAACCTAGGGACTATCAACAGTCCTAGTAGGAAAAAAGCACACCCGGTGGGTTATCAGCAACCTTGGAGACTATCCGCAGTCTCAGTTACACATAACAACATAACACAATAATAATAGTTAGACCTAACTGGCCATCACAATTATAGGTATTCTACCACACAGGTGAGAATAAGTGAAGAGACTCACCAGATACGAATGACAGATAAATCTCACACCCGAACTGCAGGAACTAGACTCTACCTAATAACACAACAATTAACCCTAATTAATAATTAAGGTCCTCAAATCAACTCACATGTCCAAATTGCACAACTAATCCCTTTAAGGGAAAAAAAACCATTTTGCCCCTTCAATGGTCCAAAACCCTAAATTTGACCAAAAGGCAAAAGTCAGCAAAAGTCAACTGCCCAGCGCGTACGTTGGGCGTACTCCTTCTTACGCGGGGCGTACAACTCAAATCAACGACCAACAGGGACGGGCTGGCTACATGGGGCATAGCCAGGAGTACGCCCGACGTACTCTGCCTGATCAATATTTATCAACTTTTATGTCTTAATCCGTTAAGACACCTACCCCAACTTCAGATCTGACCATAATAGAATGTCTTAACCCATAAAGTCACCGACTTTAAGCCTTTGCATGGCTAGAAAGGGCCCAATACACAAAAGTCTAACTTCCAACACACTCTAAGTTACTTAACTCATGTATGGGCTAATACATATGATCAAGCAACCACTTCTATGAATCTATAAGACCTAGAACACATGAAAGGACAGCTAATATGCTTTGGAGTACTCCATACTCACAAAGGTCCAAGCTTTAGGACAAAAGTTCATAAAAAATAATCTATGGAGATCTAGAAAGAAATGCATCAAGGTATAAACTTTATACCTTCAAAAGATGCACAAAGTGAGGTAGTTTTTGGATCTACAAGCTTGCAAGCAACACCTCCTTCTTCAATATCCTTCTTCTTCACAATAGAGCACCAAAAATCACTAGGAAGCTCCAATCTCTCAAACACAAAACTTAGACTTCAAGATTAGGGTTTTGAGGGAAGGGTGGCTGATAAGGAATGTCCAAGGGAGGCACAAGGTGGATTAAATAGGGAGAAAACCCTTAAATTTAGGGTTTGAAGGCTGAGCTAGTACGCCTTGCGTACCATATATGTACGCCCAACGTACTGGTATGGCTTCCGTGATCCAGGTCTCTCACAAGTATGTTGTGTGTACCTCACGTACGCCCATCGTATGGGCTGAAGTGCAATTGTTTTAGCAATAAGGAACCAATCATGCAAACTTAAAATAGGCCAAGGGATAAAATGAAAATACCTGAAAATCAGATATTACACCCTGAAGCGGTATTGTCTACTCAATGCTTACAATGATCCTTAGGATAGGTCCCTTGTGATTATCATTTTAGGATCAGAGAGTGAGAATAACAGGAGTGGGTAATCGGGATAAATGTTTAATGTGAAATATATAATTAAAATATTTTATTATTGTTGGTTGAAAACCCTATGTGCTCTCCAGGCTCCCAAGTCTGACCCACTCAGTTTCTTTGTATCACATGTAGCGGTACGAAGGTTCAAGGATTTTGACGTTTGAATCTGCCGAGAGATTTAAGGAGTTTTAGGCCGTTAAATAAATTGATGTAAGACCTGTAAAGACTTGTTTATGCTTATGTTTTTGTATCAATTATGACATCCCAATCTTTTAAAAATTAATTAAAAACGTTTCTTCGGAAATGATTTAGATATTGATATCATTTCACATTAATAAAACTTTGGGACAAATTTCGCACAACTAAAAGAATACTCAGTTATAAATAAGCATAAAACAAAAGTTTTTAATTAGCCGTAGAATCGAGGATGTCACAACGGTCAAATTCAACAGCTATCCACCACGTCGTGGCTACCCACTGGCTATGTCGTGACAGCTGCAAGACAAAGTAGTTGTGACCCGACCAGCCACCACGCTGTGGCAGCAACCCAAACAAATCAGTCGTAAAGAACCTTCTCCTCCACGACATGGTGAGAATGATATCGCACCGTGGGAACTGCTTCTAGATAACTTTATGGATTAATTCCTTAATCTATTAAGACACGCTCTCATCTCTTCCAGAAAGCTTCCTAACATCCATAAGCTTCATAAAAACCCTTGCTTTATGGATATGCATGTCCAACTCATGTCTTGAACTAGGTTAGGTCAAAAATGGTGAAAATGATATCAAAACCTTATACATGGAACCAAAACTCAACCATTATTAAGATATGGAACACTAAACCTCAAGGAGGCCTCAAGGATTCATAAATTGGCCAACTTTATGGAGTCAATCCACTAAAACTCTCCCAAACATGAAAAAAATACATAAAAGCTTAGATCTAGAAGGATAACACATAAAGATTGGAACTTGAGGGTTTACAATGGTCCAGAAAATGTGCTACAAGGTCGTGAGGGAACTTGCTTGCTGAGGGTGAGCAAACCCTAGCTACCATATGTAACGCCCGCAGATTCGGGCTAGTCAATTTAAGGACAATGACCGTCAAAAATGACTTTTTGATGGAAGGTTACTTAGAAGGAGTAATCTTAAATAAGTTTTAGTATATGTCACAAGGATTCCGTACATGTAAAGAATGCCAAAATCCGACTTATAACGAAGAAGTTATGACCTGTCGAAGTTTCGTGACAGAACCGACACGACACTGGGCGACGTAAATAGTGAATTTACGATAGAACGATATTTGGCCTTCGCGATCTAAACGAAAGTCGTAGATTACGTTAAACCGAGAGCGTGCATAAAAAGAACGTCCAAATCTGACTTCGTATGAGGAAGTTATGATTTTACTAAGTTTCAGCTTAGCAGTATGCAGCCCAAAACTCGATATTTAGATCGAGTGATTTCTAGCTGAAACAATCTAAACGAGAATCGAAGATCTCGTCGATAGTAGTGCAACGGTAAAAAGACAGACGAAAACGGACGTCGGATGAAGAAGTTATGAATTATTAACAGACTTTTCCTGTCCCGGCCTACTAAAAATATAATATTAAAAATAAATTCAAAATTAGCCGACGGAGTCTAAATGAAAGTTATAGAGCATAATCTCACCTACGCGTGGATATAAAGAAAGCCGAAAACGGAGCTCGTATGCGAAATATATGAATTTCTGAAGTTCAGATCACAAACTTCGAGGTCTGTCAGAATTCACGACGTGAACATAGAGTTCACGACGTGAACTCAGTGATTGACACCTTCCAGGGCTAGGAGTCAGACTTCGAGTCTACGAACTGATCATGACCAAGTTCACGACGTGAACAAGCCTGGTTCACGACGTGAATGTCGAATTTCAGCCCTATAAATAGAAACCGAAGCCAGCCGATTTGGTTGCTAATTTCTGAACCTCTCTCCTACTTCTCTCATCTTTAAGCCTACTTTTAACCCCTCAAAGTCCCGGTATCATCCCGATACCCGAAAAGTCCCGAAGCCCCGAAGATCCCGAGAAAAAAAGAGTTTTCGAGCCGAAACTCTGCCCGCGAGAAGCCTGGTTTTTGGAGAAAAAATCCCGGTTTCATCGAAGAATATTGTTTTAAGGGACGAAGCGTTGTCCAATCGTCGTCTTATCAAGTGAGTGTGTAGTCTCTTTCATCTAACACATAGATATGAAATATTTTCTATAACATACGTGTTATGTGTTTATATATTGTTTGTCTATTTGAGATGGGTGTTAAATGAATGTTTTATACAGGTTTTAAACTATATATGTATTTTATATCTACGAATATGTTGGGTAAAGCATGGGTAGATAAATGATGAGGTATGAAATATGTTATAGATAAGTATTGGTAGCTGCGCCACAACGTGTAGATATTTTAAAGCATGTTATACTCTAAACATCCTAGCAGCTGCGCAAAAAGGATAGTATTGGCAGAAACGCCTAATAGTGAATGTCGTAATCCTGGCAGATGCGCCTAAACGATATTATTAGCAGTTGCGCCTAATAGATGTCATTGGCAGCCGCGCCTTATGCAGCAATGGAATTTGTGCTTATTCCTTAAAGTCAATCTTTAGGAATGAATGAATGAAGGATAGATGATTCTTAGGGTAAATCCTTAAGAAATAAAGGAGATAATGGGGATGGGGAATTTGATTGATTGATTGATGATTATAAATAATAATTATATTATTGTGGGTTGAAAACCTATGTGCTCACCAGGCTCCCAAGCCTGACCCACTCAGTTTTCTTTGTATTACAGGTAGTGGATCAAGAGCATAGTTGAATAATGACGAGAGATTTTGGATTATAGGCCAGTAGTTGTAAATAACTGTTGTAAGGCTTATAATGTATTGTTTATGCTTTTGGTCTGTATCGGAACATGACATCCCGAGGTTTTGTTATTTAATGAAAATACATTTCTTTAAGAAATGTTTTGATAAATTTTTATCATATTTTGTTTTGGGAACAAATTCCGCAACTCTTTTAAATCAAATGATTACTCTGATTTTATTTTAAAAGCGTAAATTAAATTGGTCTTTTCTGGCGGTGAAATTGGGGATGTCACAGTTGGTATCAGAGCATTAGTTTCAGCGAACTAGGAATTTGTAGGATTTCTAGACTTAAACTTAGAATGCTAAGTGAAGATTGTGAGATAAGTGTCTGTTATATTATAGACACGAGCACTAGTTTATTTTAGGAAAGATGCCTAAAATGCTTTTATGTGCTAAATGTTATATGTTTGCCATATATGATATTATTTGTTCGGATCTATGGTTTGTTGCCAACAGGATCTGGAAACCTTATGTGTTTAGGATTCTAAGCGTACGACTACGGTATTAGAACTAGCATGTAAACGTTTCGGAGTGATATGGATGATTTAAATATCTATCATGAATGAGGATCTAAATTCACCTTATTCGGTGTATATATCAAAAATGGCAAGAACTCGAAGTGGAGTTGGAAACGCGAACGAAAACAGGAATCAACCACCTGTGATTGAGCAAGTAGCTGTTGCAGCAGCAGCACCTGAGCCAATGACAATGGCTGGGGTACAAGCGATGATTCAAATGATGTTGGATCGTCAAATGGAGGAAACTAGACATCTGCTTCAGCAGAATCGTGAAGAACTTACAATACCAGTTGAACAGACCGAAGTGAATGAAGGGCAGCCGGAAGGAGGAAACTTAAGTGGGATTGGTGGTCAAGTCAACCCACTGATAATTAGACAAAACAACCAGGAGGGAGGAAATGATAGACTTGGATGCAAGTACAAAGATTTTTTGACTTGCAAACCATCGACCTTCACTGGAAAGGAAGATCCGATCAGATTTATGGATTGGATCTCGGAGATGGAGTTGGCCTTCATGACATGCGGTTGCAAGGGATAACTACAAACCATATATGCAGTACGTTAGTTTAGGGGTGGCGATGTTCATTGGTGGAACACTCTGGGGAAGACCCTAAGCCCTAATGAGCCACTGCAACTGACTTGGGCAGAGTTCTTGGTGCAATTCAAGCGCAAGTTCTGCTCGGCCCAAAATCTGCTAGAGAGATGGAGAACCAATTCCTGACGTTGAAGAAATACAACATGTCTATTAATGAATACACCAATGCCTTCACAGACAAAATGGAGTTTGCTTTGCGCATCGTTCCTGAGGAGCTGACAAAAGTTGACAGGTACGCAAAGGGACTTTCCTAGGAGTATGCGGTGTCGGTACGTCAGGCACCTACTCTAGAGGCAACTATCTGGGCTGCCAAGTCTGTTGAAGATATGATCAAGGGAAGAGCCACCAGCAAGGTTGAAGTTGGCGATAAGAGAAAGTTTGAAGGATCCTCAAGGTCCGATGAGAAGAGAAAATTTTCAAAGTCTGGTTCGAAGAAGTTCGAAGGAGGAGGAGATGAAGCAAGATGGTGTGATAAGTGCAAGAAGAAACACTTGGGAAAATGTGGCGAGGAGGTTACATGTTTCAAGTGTGGAAAGCATGGGAATTACACTAATGAATGTACATTCAACAAAAGGGTATGTTACTAATGTAATGAGGAAGGGCACTTCAAGCAAGACTGCCCAAAGAGGAAAGGAGCTACAAAGCAAAATGCGCCGCCAAAGCCAAAGGCAAGAGCATTCCCAATGATCCTTAATGAAGCAGGTGACGATGCAAGGGATCCGGAATAAGAATTTTATATCCAAAGATCGAGTTATGAAGTAGCAATGTGAATAGTAACATGTGGTGTAGCCTATTAGAGGCATAGTATAGGGTAAACTTGAACCTCGGTGTAATCGTTTCAAGAAATAATATAAACCCTAGTTTTGTTATCTGATGTGTTGGATGATTGTGTGATTTTCTTGTATGGTGACTTGGATTGACTGCGGGACAATACTTGGGACGAGTATGAGTAGGTGTGAATGGTAGTAGAGGCCTATACTACCGGAAGCACTGGACTCGGACTTGGATCAGGGAAAGTCACAAGGTTACCAAGAAGCTAGTAATTGATTCTGTTTTATTCAAGTATGTCATTACCATTGTTTCGGTAATAACAAAGCAGATGATTGTTATTCCGACCCTAGTGGTCATATCAAATTGAGTCTGACTACGATGAGTTTGTTATGTGGTTTAGAGAACCAAGTTCGATGTAGCACCTGACTTGAGCCAGAAGATTGAAATCAAAGCAATCAATAGTATCGCGCTCGTTGTTAAAGAAGTTAGTAGCTAGAAATGCTACATGCTAAAATGTGATTATATCACATTAGAATATGAAGGAAGGTATATTCCATTCTGGAATTTGACTCTAAGAGACTTAAGTCTAAGCGTTGCATCATACGATGAGAGGCCATTAGAACATGACCCATCGGTCTGTTACAATAAATGAAAGAAAGTACTTATTCTAAGAAGAAGAAGGAGTCCTCAATAAGGATTTATTTTGTAACTCGAAGGTTACGATTGAAAGTCCAACATAGTACGAAGAGCAGATGCAAGATTGAGCATCACCTGCAGTCAAGAAGTCCAAGAGTTAGATACTCGTTCGAAGAAACATATATATTACGGTTATTACTTAGGATGGAAATATAACGTATGCAATCATTATACCAGACCTATTTCGTTGATGATTCCGGGACGTAATCATCCTAAGGGGGGATAATTGTAACGCCCGCAGATTCGGGCTAGTCAATTTAAGGACAATGAGCATCAAAAATGATTTTTTGATGGAAGGTTATTTATAAGGAGTAATCTTAAATAAGTTGTAGTATATGTTACAAGGATTCCGTACATGTAAAGAATGCCAAAATCCGAGTTATAACAAAGAAGTTATGACATGTCGAAGTTTCGCGAAAGAACCGGCACGACACTGCGCGGCGTAAATAGTGAATTTATGATAGATCGATATTTGGCCTTAGCAATCTAAACAAAAGTCATAGATTGTGTTAAACCGAGAGCGTGCATAAAAAGAACGTCCAAATCTGACTTCGTATGAGGAAGTTATGATATTTCTAAGTTTTAGCTTAGCAGTATGCAGCCCAAAACTCGATATTTAGATCGAGTGACTTCTAGCCGAAATAATCTAAACAAGAATCGAAGATCCCGTCGATAGTAGTGCAATGAAAAAAAGACAGAAGAAAACGGACGTCGGATGAAGAAGTTATGAATTATTAACGGACTTTTCCTGTCCCGGCCTACTAAAAATATAATATTAAAAATAAAGTCAAAATTAGCCGACGGAGTCTAAATGAAAGTTATAGAGCATAATCTCACCTACGCGTGGATATAAAAAACGTCGAAAACGGAGCTCGTATGCGAAAGATATGAATTTCTGAAGTTCGGATCACAAACTTCAAGGTCTGTCAGAATTCACGACGTGAACATAGAGTTCACGACGTGAACTCAGTGATTGACACCTTCCAGGGCTAGGAGTCAGACTTCGAGTCTACGAACTGATCATGACCAAGTTCACGACGTGAACAAGCCTAGTTCACGACGTGAATGTCGAATTTCAGCCCTATAAATAGAAACCGAAGCCAACCGATTTGGTTGCTAATTTCTGAACCTCTCTCCTACTTCTCTCATCTTTAAGCCTACTTTTAACCCCCCGAAGTCCCGGTATCATCCCGATACCCGAAGCAAGTCCCGAAGCCCCGAAGATCCCGAGAAAAAAAGAGTTTTCGAGCCGAAACTCTGCCCGCGAGAAGCCTGGTTTTTGGAGAAAACATCCCGGTTTCTTCGAAGAATATTGTTTTAAGGGACAAAGCGTTGTCCAATCGTCGTCTTATCAAGTGAGTGTGTAGTCTCTTTCATCCAACACATAGATATGAAATATTTTCTATAAAATACATGTTATGTGTTTATATATTGTTTGTCTATTTGAGATGGGTGTTAAATGAATGTTTTATACAGGTTTTAAACTGTATATGTATTTTATATCTACGAATATGTTGGGTAAAACATGGGTAGATAAATGATGAGGTATGAAAGATGTTATAGATAAGTATTGGTAGCTGCGCCACAACGTGTAGATATTTTAAAGCACGTTATACTCTAAACATCCTAGCAGCTGCGCAAAAAGGATAGTATTGATAGAAGTGCCTAATAGTGAATGTCGTAATCCTGACAGATGCGCCTAAACGATATTATTGACAGTTGCGCCTAATAGATGTCATTGGCAGCCGCGCCTTATGCAACAATGGAATTTGTGCTTATTCCTTAAAGTCAATCTTTAGGAATGAATGAATGAAGGATAGATGATTCTTAGGGTAAATCCTTAAGAAATAAAGGAGATAATGGGGATGGGGAATTTTATTGATTGATTGATGATTATAAATAATAATTATATTATTGTGGGTTGAAAACCTATGTGCTCACCAGGCTCCCAAGCCTGACCCACTCAGTTTTCTTTGTATTACAGGTAGTGGATCAAGAGCATAGTTGAATAATGACGAGAGATTTTGGATTATAGGCCAGTAGTTGTAAATAACTGTTGTAAGACTTATAATGTATTGTTTATGCTTTTGGTCTGTATCAGAACATGACATCCTGAGGTTTTGTTATTTAATGAAAATACATTTCTTTAAGAAATGTTTTGATAAATTTTTATCATATTTTGTTTTGGGAACAAATTCCGCAACTCTTTTAAATCAAATGATTACTCTGATTTTATTTTAAAAACATAAATTAAATCGGTCTTTTCTGGCCATGAAATTGGGGATGTCACACCATATCCCTTAAATAGGGGCACAAACCCCGAAAACTATGGTTTAGCATAAAACGGTTGCCAAGCAGTGACCTAAACCTTGCCATGCCGTGGCCAAAACCGGTCCACGCCGTGGCGCGTACCAAAATGTGTGTTTCTTAACGGGTGATGCCACACCGTGATGCCTTCCCCCACCATGTCGTGGCCAGCCAAAAATTCATAATTAAGCCTTTAATTGCCAAAAACACAAGGGAACTATATACCTTAAACTGGTGTTACAAAAACATGATCCAGTTCTTCATATGCAGAAACAAACATGAAAATTTTACTTTCTTTTCCCGAATTTCCAGTATTAAATAGTTTAACATTTATTGGGTAAACTAATTCTTTTGAAGACATTTAGAATTATATAAATATGCTCTTTTAAACAATAAAAGAACATAAAAAGGCATCAAACTAATGGGATTAATATTGTCTAATATTCCACATTTGTAGTACTTAGAGCATCTCCAATGGAAGCTTTTTTATAATGTATTTTTGTTGAATGATCACTTTTTACCATTAGAGTAGAGGGCTTATTTGCTTTTTTTACCATTTAATATATATATATATATATATATATATATATATATATATATATATATATATATATATATATAGAGTGATCTACTTGTATAATTTATACATATAAACATTTCTAGTTTAACCATATTTCATTTATCTATTTATTTCTAATTTAATTTTAAATATTTTTTTATTTCTTTACCATTAACTATGAATAATTAAATATTTAATAACATCTCATTTATAGAATATAAATTTGAAGACTATAATTTAATATTTCAATGTTTTATTTCGATTTTTATAAGTAGAACATAACAATTTTTCGTATTTTATGTATATAAATAATGAACCTATATATTTGTATTTATACCTTCATATTAAAATATTATTTGTGTTTAAAAATGGATTATCTAAATGAGGGTGTTTTATAAAACATTTTAGATAAATGAGGATATATTAGTTAAATTTATAAAAAAAGCTATTTAAAAAAGCTCAACCAGGAGTGCTTATTTATTTAGAGGCAAAAACTAATATACAGATGATATGATACTTATTTTGAGTCATAATATGGTCTAACCACCGGAGATGCTCTTACTTTTAATATCCGTTATGTGTATTGTTTGTTTTTCAAGAAAGGAGTAAGCATAAAATATACTCAGAATTTATAAACCATGTTGATTTTTTTTTTTTTGTTTTTAACAAAACCATGCTCATATAAATCTATAGATAACTACGAGGGATTTTAGAATAAAAAAAATTATAGTTGTCATCTAATCAACAGATCAAACTATGAAAATACACATAGTGACTACTATTAAATTGCACTTTTTTTTACCGCATATATAACCAACAATCAAGAGGGGGCCTTTTGTATTTATCTAATCAATTATCAAGGGTTAAACGACAAAGATCATCATGTAACACTCAAGCTTCAAACATTAAGGGTTCGTATGTATCAGTGAACTATAGGTTATCATAAATCAAACACCAGAACTTAAAACTAGGGAATAAAATTTAAATCAAACCACGCTTTGATACCAAATGTTGAAATAAAGGCATAATCCAAGATCAATTTGTGCATAAACATCAAAAACCCTAATAATTTAATTAAATAAAACTTACTTGGAGTAGATGATATCCCAATGACGTTGAAGATGACTAACTCCATATTATGATTCGTCCATTTAACATAATGATGTTTAAGAGATTGATTCCTATGTATGGATTTGCACACATATAATCATACATATTTATAAAGTTAGCATTTTTTCTTGAATCTCATGCATTTGAAACCCCCTATTTTAACTTCCTTTCACCACATTCATTTGAAACTCCCATGACTTTTCAATTTCTTTACAATAATATTATAAATAAGTTAAATAATGTTCTATAAACAAGAAATGGTGTTTTATTACAATGTCTTCATCCCACATCGATGGTGAGAGTGAACAAGAGAATGTTTCCTCTTCTATAAATAGGAAATGTTGTGAAATGTTTCAAAGGGACCAAACCATAAGAACTTCCTCATGCCTACCTTTGTAGGATTTTGAAGGTATTATTTGGTGAGATTGTCTATATTGGCAAGTGTCCAATTAACTTTTAGAATTCCAAAAATGGTTGTGAACCGATTTTTTTCAGGTTTAAACCGTGTTTCAGTTAGAAAAAATTTATGTAGTTGGGTATATTGAGTTGAACCGGAGTTGGATCAATTTGGACCGATAAATGAATCATTTTCCTTTCACAACAATCATTTGAAACTCCCATGATTTTTCAAATTATTTCTAATAATATTATAAATAAGTTACATAATTTTATATAAATATAAAAAAGCATCTACCTAAACCTAAAAATTATAATTGTTTGGAAAATCACTTTGATTTAAAAGCACGAAATATATACAAACCGGGTTTCACTAAAAAAAAATATGTAGTTTGGTATATTTAGTTGAATCGGTCCGAGTTTGATCTATTTGGACCATAAAAGAAGCATTTTCCTTTCACTACATACATTTGAAACTCCCATGATTTTTCAAATTGTTTCCAATGATATTTTAAAAAATTTACATAATGTTATATAAATATAAAAAAACATCTACCTAAACATAAAATTATAATAGTTTGAAAATTCGATTTGATCAAAAGCACGAAATATATACGCAAATTATATTTTATAAATGAATTCTTTTTATAATGAACTTTTGAATCTTGAAAATACATATAAACAAACTTTCTATATTAAGTACCTAACTGAATTTATGATTTTAGAATTGAACAAAAAGTTATTCAATAAAAACTTACTTTTTTGGATAGCAACTTACGAGATTATAGAAAAATGGAACTATTGAACAATAAAGAAAGGGTAAACAAGAGAAAGAGTGTTTTACTAAATAAGTTGAATAATGTTTTATAAACAATAAAGCGTGTTTTATTACAATGTCTTCATCCCACATCGATGGTGAGAGTAAACAAGAGAACGTTTCCTCTTCTATAAATAGGAAAAGTTGTAAAATGTTTCAAAGGGACCAAACCATGAGAACTTCCTTATGCCTACCTTTTTAGGATGTTGATGGTATTCTTTGGTGAGATTGTCTTTATTGGCAACTGTCCATTTAAGTTTTAGAATCCCGAAAATAGTTTTGAACAATATTTTTTTAGGTTCAAACAGAGTTTCAGTTGAAAAACCGTTATGTAGTTTGATATATTGAGTTGAATCGGTCTGAGTTTGATCAATTTGGATCGATAAAGGAAGCATTTTCCTTTCAGCACATACATTTGAAACTCCCATGATTTTTCAAATTGTTTCTAATAATATTATAAATAAGTTACGTAATCATAAAATTATAATTGTTTGAAAAATAAATTTGATTCAAAAACACAAAATATATACAAACCGGGTTTCAATAGAAAAAATGTTATGTAGTTTGGTATATTAAGCTGAATCGGTCGGAGTTTGATCAATTTTGACCGATAAATGAAGCATTTTCCTTTCACCACATACATTTGAAACTCCCATGATTATTCAAATTGTTTATAATAATATTATAAGTTACATAATGTTATATAAATATAAAAAAAGCTACCTAAACATAAAATTATAATTGTTTGAAAAATCACTTTGATTCAAAAGCACGAAATATATACTCGATTATATTTTATAAATGAATTCATTTTATAATGACATTTTGAATCATGAAAATACATATAAACAAACTTTTTATATTAAGTACCTAACTGAATTTATGATTTTAGGATTTAACAAAAAGTTATTCAATAAAAACTTAATTTTTTATAGCAACTTACGAGATTACTGAAAAATAGAACTATTGAACAATAAATTTTCTGGATAACGTTTTATTTTTATTATTTAATATTTTATTTAACAAAATGAAATTATTGGCAAATAAAAAAATGAGTTTAATTAAAATGTCTTCATCCCACATTGATCGTGAGAGTAAACAAGAGAATGTATTCTCCTCTATAAATAGAAAAGGTTGTGAAATATTTCAAAGGGACTAAGCCATGAGATCTTCGTTGCATCTAACTTTGTAGGACATTGAGTGTATTCTTTGGTGAGATTGTCTTTGTCGATAAGTGACCAATTAAATTTCAGAATTTCGAAAATGATTTTGGACCGTATTTTTTAGATTTGGATCGAGTTTAATAAGGATCCGAGTGTCTTCTGGCTGAGTTAGGCAAACTCGCTTCCATTGGAGGCCGAGTTTAAGTAACATGCCGAGTATTTGGCTGTGTTAGCCAAGTTTTACAACCCTGTATGTAATACAATTTAAAGTTTTAACCTTATAAAAGACGTCACTATTATCATATTTTCTACATAATTATGGTAATATTTATGATAAAAAAACATTTTTTTTTACTATTTAAGATAAAAAGTTGTCTCTATTATCATATGTTGTACAGAATGATAAAATTTAAGATAAATAAAAAGATGTCTCTGTTATCGTATTTTCTACATAATTATAATATTTAATATAAACGTTTTAATTTAATATGAAATTATTATTTAATAGATAACAATAACGATTTATTTATTTTTAAAAATTAATTTTTTTTCTATTTTAATCATATAACTTTGTATATGCAAAACAACTTCAAGTTCCAACCTTATCTCTTATAATATAGTTCAACATAATAACAATACTAAAAATCATTTTTTATATTTTTTATGAAATTATTATTTAATTGTTAATAACAATAATTTAGTTATTTTTAATATAAAATATTTTTTTATATCCCACGCAACGCGCGGGCATTCGCCTAGTGGTATTATATAGGAAGGATTAAGCGACTGTGAAGAGAAGAATCGATCATATCTCTATAAAACGTAAATCTTTCTTTTAATGTGTGTTTAATTGATCAATTATACCATATGTGAAAGTATTAGAACCACACAAATTTGGTCCCTCAAGTTATGGATAAATGTCATATCCTTCATACTACATATAATTAATCCTAGGGATCTGACATGTCATTATGACAAATATTATGGTACACAATGTAAATATACCTAGCATGTACTAATCATTAAAAAATAACTTATTTTAACCTTCTCGAATGCACGAAGATTCAAATAGTAAAATCCAAGGAGTATCACAATCGGCTATGACTTGTGAGCTTGAAATTTGTTTATAATCTAAATGCATTATTTTCTACCCTCGTCCCACTCCCACCCATCCAAAATAGATAATCACATCAGGACTAGCAACAAAGAAACAATTATCAAATGTAAAATTATAAATTAATATTCAATAAAGTGAACACCGAATCTCACCTTGATAAGGGTATGAGCAAGGGTGACACCAGTGTAACTAGCTCTGACGATTATGACGTCAACATATGCAGGTGGAAACCAGCGACAATAGTTCCAATCGAGTTACAAATTGAGGATCTAGAAACGACCAACATACTAAAATGGTGATGCTAAAGGTGGAAGAGGGCGGAAGTGGAGGTGTAGGATACCACTGATATGAAGAGAAGAAGGTTAGCCATATGACATTGGCTCTACGTCGAAACACTCACACACAAAAAAAAGTTGAGGTGGTATGTGGTTTTAAAAAAAGGGAAAAATAATTAGGTTATAAAATCAAGCTATAGTTTTAGGGGAATAATTTTGGAAGTTATTTATCCTTAAATGAAATTATCAAATTGTTTTTACTTATTTAATTAATGGTTTTTTTGAATTCTCATTAGTTCCTAAATCCACACAATAGATGTCCATCCACATATGAACATATCTCATTTTATTTATTACATAAATAATACTATACATTATATGGTATTAGAGTCGTACCATAAAACACCACCTCCATGGACACCACGACTTTGGCCTCTTGCCACTATTGTCTATTATTGTTACTTGAATTTGGAATTAACATGGTTAATCCTCTTTAATCGAAGCAGCATTAAATCCAAGGTTTGTGCTCTGGATGACACTAAAGTCATGTACTAATTATGGGTTAATTCATTAAAGCTTGACGATATTCTGCACCATGTTGTTACTGACCTAGCCTTTGAACATTGGTCTAAGATAAATGAACATGTTCATGTTCTTTAGTAATGGATTTACATAATGTCATGTTGTACAATCTCTTTGTTCGTGTCCTAGACCCAAATCTATGGATTTTGAAGAGTGGACACGAATCATAAAACATGTTTCATAATAATAAAGGATCTCACGTTGCAACCCTTAATCATGAGGTCAATAATCTAACTCTCAAAGCCACCTTATCTCTTGAAGAATACTGCCAATGATTGAAAGACCTTGCCGATCAATAATCAATCTGAGTAGCGCAGTTAACGAGCAACAACGTGTGTCCATTGGATCATAATGATGATCATCCATTGGATCATCGTCGTCCATCATAGTATAGTTTCTCTAATCGCCATCACCCTCACCACCCGACGCCACAACAGTGCCAATAGTTAGTATAACTATCTCAACAATACTTAAATATACCACCCTACCTTATAACACCATAGGTTAGCCTATGATGCTATTGGACTCTTCCACCTTGTCCATACTTGTCACACACCCAAACCAGAATGGCGGAAACATTCGGGGGCGGATGACTTCATATAGTATCATAACAGTTGAATATTTGTAAAGAAAGTAAACACAACCATCATAAATATAATTTAAAAGTTACATTGTTGAATACAATACATGTCTCAAAATAAATTACAATATGATGATTTAATAAGTTTTAAGACTGACGTCTTAGCGTCCCTTCTCCAAAAGCTGAAGATTTACCTGTATTACTGAATCCCTGAGAATACAAGCAGTTTTGAAAGAATATCAGCATAAAGCTGGTGAGTTCATAAGCATTTAGTTTTGGTGGAAAATGTTCTTTGATCCTTTTGAAAAGTGTTCCTCAAGAAAATCCCATATTTTCTTAATAAAAACATGTTTGAAACCCATTCCTTCCATGACTTCCAGATTCATACAGAAAATGTACAATCCAAGGAGTCATGGAATGAATATGAATATCCATTAGTATAATGTTAAACCATCCATTTATGAAAATACCGTGTTATCCTGGGAAAATCGTATATTTCCCTAAAAGTAGGTTGTTGGTTATCCGTTCTAAAATGAAGTATACAAGTATCTACCATACTTATATCGTTAAACGTAGTTTTCTTTGAAAAACCCTGGTTACTCCCAGTGAGGTATATTAGCCTTATTACATAAATAAAACTAATAAAAACGTGGTGAACTAAATCCTGAAGATATTATTAATACCCTCTAGTAATCAATTGATTATTACTCTGAGGTTAGTTCACTCGATCCATTATTACGTAAGTAAATCGCTGTTATCTACATTGTGAGTTTTATAACAATACATTAACTTGATATGACACGTATCGGGGCCAGTATCCTTTATGACTTTGTCACCCGTAGACCTGCCGGTCCCACTGTAGCTAGCAGCGAGGTGCGAGATAGTCAGTCCCGTATAAATCTATACACAACAGTCACGCTCTCCCTACAAGAGATTCTGGTCATAAGTGCTAGTCCTACACTCTGTTTCGGTGGTGAGTGTTACCAAGGACGTGTCTCCAACTTAGACTAACAAATTTACAACTAATAATGCTGAAAACCCTTTTTGTAATTAACATGAATCCTTTATAAAATGATATCTTTTACTTCATGATTCATAAGTTCATTGCCTTAGTTTTGAAAACTGTTTCTACGAGTTGATTTCTTAACCCATTTGGTAAAACTATTTTCCATGTTAAAAGTATATTGAAAATATAATTATCTTAAACAAAATAATATACTTTGAGCCCAAGATTACTTGTGCTTTTGCTTGTATTCCCCTCCTGAAAACATGAAAAACTCGGAAAAGCGTAGGGGTATGAACTCACCTGATAAGTGGTGAATCGGGCAGCGTTTCGTTTCTAGGAAGGATTGTTCTTGACGAAACAGCGGGTTTCTGGTGAAAAACCGGGCTTCACGCGGGCAGTACTTCGACTGGAAAGACTGTTTTTCTCGGGAACTTCGGGCGTCGGGACTTGCATCGTGTGCTAGGGGTGTTACCGGGGCTTCGGGGTGGTTTAGAGGGGCTTAAGATGTCACACCCCCGGCCGGCGGAGGAAACGCCGAGCTGTGCGACATCATCATGGATAACAGTTATTGAACATACATTGAACAGTATAAAAATATAACAAAATAATAAATGTATTATCACTGACAAAGAGATTACAATGATATTCAGAATTACAAAAATCTGAGCCTTAAACAGTAGGCTACTTAATAAAACTGCACCATTGATCTATAGGTAGTTTTGACTTCACGACTCGACTTCCGGGAGTGCAAACTTCCATTTCTTGTTTCCCTAGGAATACATGCGATTTTAAAAACGTCAACATAATGTTGGTGAGTTCACAGGTTTGTAGTGTTTGTATTGAAAGTACTTCTATACCAAAAATATGTTTGCTAAAATAGTTCTTTCTTGATCAATAATGTGTTTCATTAAGTTTGTACTTTCTTGACCGAAAGTATGTTTGATACATATGTTCTTTCTTGAGCGAACGTGTGTTTGGTATGAGTGTACTTTCTTGACCGAAAGTATGTTTTACTGTATATAAGTATTAATTTAACTTATGTAATTGTTTGCTTAAGGCGTGACTATCATGGTTACAATGAGTTCCCATAATCGAGCTGTTGACTAGTTGTTGCCCATCACGACGCTTCATCGGACGTCGTAATGTTTAGAAAGTTATCACCCGTGACTTGACCATCGATGGTTGTAGCTAGCAACCGCAGGTGGGGGTGTCAGCCCGTATAGATCTATACATAACTCTCTCGCTCACTTAAGATTTAACGATTATAGGCAGGGGTCTTGGCTAAGTATTAAACTTAGATGATGAATATGTCTCATTCAACCACTGTTTGCATAGCCTTAATTGTTGTAGTCTTAACTTTAAGATTTTAAGTTATTAGACCAATGTTTCGTTGTGTAATTATATTAATATATATAATTACAACGTTTAATTATCTTTTAAACATTAAACGTGCGGCATAACGACATTGTATGAAAATTATCCATTCTTAAACACACAGAGTAAGGACATCGCATAATAATTAAATATATTATACGGGTAAAGTAACGACAGTGTATAATTATACGAGGAGAGTAGCGTATGATATTTATCAATATTATACGGACAGGGTAACGACATAATATATTATCCAATTTAAACGGACATAGTAACAATATAAATAAGAACAATATTTATACTATAATAAAAAAATATAATAAATTAACATGTATTCCCCCTTAAAATTGATAAAAGATTGAAAAAGGGGCCGTAAAACTCACCCTTGAAACGTGTTTAAAACCAAGATATCTACTGCCGGGAAAATGGTCGAAAGCTTGGGATTACTTGGGCTCGAGTGTAGGAGAAAGAAAATAATAAATTAAAATAACAAAAATAACCCCAAAAATTCTCTTTTGAAGAAAAGTAGAGAGCGAATTTGATTTTGAGTGTCCTACATTTGCTCCATTCCTTGCTATTTATAGTTGGAAAATTATGCAATGTTGTTCTTTCCTAAACCACATATTTGAAAATTTGACACGTATCATACATATCATCATACAGACTTGGGGATTATGATTTTTTTTAAATAGATATATAAATCAATAAATAGGTTCTATAACCAAATTACTCGATGGATGCATTTTCTCTATTTGTTTTTTTTATTATTAAAACGAATCATATTTCAAAGAACTTAAATATGTTATATGTTTGTTTTGATCTTTATTTATGAAAAGTAATACAATCCTAATAGAATTACATATAAACGTTTCTTTATAATAAAAAGTTATTTGAAAAAAATAATAAAAATAATAACTTATAAAATATTGTATCAACGAATTTCGAATCGATATAATACCTTAATACGAAATATTACCAAATATATAAAAGATAATATTTTACGACATATCAAAATTTAATAATCGATAAGTAATGTTCTAAAATAAACATAGTTAATTATTGTCGAAAATATGGGTGTTACAACTCTCACATATGATCTTCGTTTTCGACGATCTTTATCTTTTTAGAATCGTGTTGACGAGGACTTTCGAATTATATAACACAAAATTTTGAGTGCCTAAATTCTTAGTTGTTAAACGTTTCGACTAATTTTCATTATATATTAAAATGTATGAGATTGTATTTTCATTTAAAAATGATCAAACATTTTACATTAGGTCATTACGTCGATATCCGTCATGTTTGTGATTGACGATCGTTGACCAATTTTTGACGGTTGTCACATAAGAGGTGTTTTAAGGTGAAAGGAATGAGAGTAAAGCAACCAAACCCGGGAAGCCCTCGCATCCTATTTATAGGAGGGGTCTGGCCTCCGAACGCAGCGCGTTCCCTAAATGAACGCAGCGCGCTCCCGAACGCAGCGCGTTCCCTGAACGAACGCAGCGCGTTCCGCCGAATGTCATGGCTTACGAAATTTTGACTTGACAGGCGACGGGACAGGCTCTGGGCTCCGAACGCGGGGCGTTCCCTTTTTGGTAAGCGTGCCACGAACTTCAGAAATTCATATCTTTTGCATACGAACTCCGTTTTCGACGTTCTTTATATCCACGCGTAGGTGAGAATATGCTCTACAACTTTTGTTTAGACTCCGTTGATTGATTTTGACTTTGTTTTTAATATTATATTTTTAACGGGTCGGGATAGGAAAAGTCTGTTAAAAACTCATAACTTCTTAATCCGACGTCCGTTTTCGTCTGTCTTTTCACCGTTGTACTACTATTGTCGGGATCTTCGATTCTCGTTAAGATTGCGTCTGCTAAAAGTCGCTCGATCTCTATTTCGAGTTTTTAGCTGTCTATTGTTGTATCCGAAACTTAGAAAAATCATAACTTCCTCATACGAAGTCAGATTTGGACGTTCTTTTTATGCACATTTACGGTTTAACATAATCTACGACTTTCGTTTAGATACCTAAGGTTAAAAGTATTTTATTGAAATTTCACTTTTTACGCTTAACAGTGTTTTACCGGTTTTGTCGCGAATCTTTGATTGGTCATAACTTCTTCGTTATAACTCGGATTTTAGTGTTCTTTATATTTCTGAAAACCTTGTTACGATATCTATCACTTTATATATCCCAATTGAGATTTTTGAACATTTCATTTTTGACGCTACTTTTATTATTTCAAAAATAGGTTACAATACTTGACTTTAGAACATTACATTGACTTGAAATATCGGGTTGTCACAATACTCAACTGTATCTGGTTGAGCCTCACTTTGAAACCAAGCCACAAATCCATCCTACTATAAAACCATCCCATTACATTGCATCAACACAATCATCAACCTTCATAGCCATATGCATCCCCTTACGACCACTCTTTCGATCGAAAATCTCCACCATATGCATATATCATAAAAATGATACCCTTGATCATTGAGAGTGATGAATGAAGAATTACACACTTGAAATAGTATTAAGATCATGAAATAGATTGAAAAAAGCAATGATATTGACGTGAAAATATCCCACCAATATTTCAAGAAACTAAACCAATCACCTTCAACCATGACACCCTAAGTATTCATTTAACGTCTTTTTTTATTAAACATTTTATGAAAAAAGAAATTAAAATTTTCACACTCTTCGAACCTTACTTTTTCTTTGTCTTTTCACCCAAATATAACGATTCTAGATGCTTAATATCACTTGATTTCTTAATTAAACCAAGTCGTTCAGTATTATCTAGGTAGTCACATTACCTGCATCAATCATTGTTTTTAGGGGTGTTTATCAGTTTAAATCCAATGGATTTTAATGGAATTGATCAAATCTATTTATATATTGGATGTTCGATTTTGTCAACTGATCCAATCTAGTTCGTTATATGTAACCGAACTGAACCGATCCAATTGAAATTGGATTTCATCGGTTTTATCCATTGGTTATATTTGATTGATTAGCTATTGTCCAATCAATTCTAATCAATTTCCTATCCATAATAACCAAATTAAATTATAATAATTAAAATTGCATACAATTATGTTAAATAAGACTAACAAATGATACTTCAAGTTTCAAGTCTTCAACTTCAATGACCAATGTTCAAATATACAAAATCATTAAGAGAATTAGCTATATTTGCAATTTTCTCTAATATGAATTAAATAATAATATTGGATGGTAATTGGATTAATACTAGATATCCAACTGGATGCACATTGGATCAGTTCAATTTGGTTATCCATTGGATTTTCAGGGTGCTCAAATCCAATTGGATTTTGAAATTTGTTGTAATTGGATATCCAATCGAATCGGTTGGTTCGTAATTGCATCGATCAGTTCAAATTGGATCGGTTAAATTTTGCACACCCATAATTGTGTAAGTATTTCAGATTTCAAAATTCTAACTTTATTTTTTAACCCAATAAATTTATTGCACGACACATCATAATTCTCAAGACATGTCAATGGTAGGAGGGGTGTTGACAAGTTCAAGGGTATGATGGTGGTCGTTGGAGGATTCCAGTGTTGTCATCTCCAGTATACCGAGGCACCGACATTTCTTTTGATTCGTATAATTTGTGGCGCAAAACAGTACTGTAATTAACACAAACGAAATGTCAGACTCAATATTTGATAGCCCAATAACTTTTTTTTATCTAAAAACGTACTAAATTCTTAACCACTTAAATTCATTCTTCAATTTTATTGTTGACTTGTTGGTACGTCTGATATGATAAAATAGGGTTTTCAAAATAAAATAAGTTTTAAAATAATTTGAACCAAACAAAAAACACGCTTTAAATTTGTAACCTCCCAAAACTCATAGAAATTTTTTCATTTTTAAATGGTAAAACATTGAATGTATATTCCATAGAAGATCATCAATGTCAACAATGTTTCAAAAGGAATATCAAAGTATCATCAAATCATAAATGTGAAATCTCTAGTGGATGCGATGCAATCATGCTGGGCCCTTCCCTTTCAAACTGGAAGTACCTAAAAATGTTAAAACACATAATGGTAAGTACAAAGCTTAGTGAGTTCCCAAAAATACCACATGCCATACTAACTAGTGGGCCCAACCCTGAGGTATATTCCAACCCAACATACAATCAAGGGCCCAACCTTGGGTTATATTTCAACCCAACACATCATAATGGGCCTAACCCTGGGGTTTATCTCAACCCAAACATACAATAATCGGCCCAACCTTGGGGACCAGACCTGGAGTGTATTTCAACCCAATCATACATGCAAGAGTTACAAAGACAACTAGCATTCTACATAGCAAAATCCAGAAAACAGGTAGGAACCAGGCTATGTTGGGCGTAGCCCAGATTACGCCCCGCGTACAGAGCCTGAAGCCAAACTTCATTATAATCTCTTAATACCTTAAGACCAAACGTCCAACACTCAGATCTAAACCTAATGGACATCTAAAATGATAATGCTATTGAATTCATGCCATTATACTTAATGCAGCTCAAGACCAAACCCTAGTTCCATAACTTCCTTTAGTGACCTTAAACCCTTGAATGGGTGAAATATAACCATCAGGATCCCATTTTTATGCTATAAGATCCTCATAAACAATAGGTAATGATAACCTCACAAAAGCCAAACTTATGGGACCAAAAGCATACAAATCTATAGGCTATCCTAGATCTAACCCAATGAATCATAAAGGTGAAAATTTTATACCTCCAGAAGTTGGCAAACGAGATGAAAGCTCTGGATCTTCAAGCTTGAGCCACACCAATCCATAATGATACACTCCTCCTTATTCAAGATGCACCAAAACACACAAATAGGCTCAAAACAAATTCACAAGGGATTAGGGTTTCGATTTGGCTGCTTGGGAGAGTGGAGGTTGAGGATAAGGAAGGCCTCAGGGGAGTTAAGATATTTAAATAGGGTCACAACCTTAAAACATTAGGGTTTAGTCAGCGCACTTACGTTCTGCATACACAAGGGTACGCCCCGCGTAGGGCTTTAAATGCCCGCGTCCACTTTACCATACTACGCCCTGCGTTGAGGACTACCTACGCACCGAGTAGGACCATATTTGCAAGAATTTTATACATTAAGCTATAAATGGAAGGTACCTGCAAAACGGGTGCTACAACTCTCCCCCACTTGAATCAGACTACGTCCTCGAAGTCTGCTGCTGCATACAACTTGGGGTAATGCTCTCTCATCTCCTCCTCAGGCTCCCACATCCACTCTGAACCTTTCCGGTTCTGCCATTGCACCTTAACTAATCCCACCACCTTATTGCGCAAGGTCTTCGTCTTCCTATCAAGGATCACTACCGTTCTCTCCATATAGTTCAGGCGATCATCCACCTGAATGTCATCCAAGGGAACCACTGCGGAGTCGTCGGCTAAACACTCCCGTAATTTAGAGACATGGAAAGTGTTGTGGATCTGACATATCTCATCGGGCAGATCCAGACGGTATGCAACCTTGACCACTCGGGCGATAATACCGTAGGGACCAATATATCGGGGGCCAAACTTGCCCCGTTTTCGAAATTAGATGACACCTTTCCAAGGTGACACCTTCAGAAGTACACAATCCCCCACCTAAAACTCGAGGTCTGGTCGTCGTCAGTCAGCATAATTGTTCTGGCGAATCTGTGCGGTTCGCACCCAACCGCGCACCTGCTGTATCAACTTGGGAGTCTTGAGTACTCCCTCGATAGTCCCCATAACTCAATGCCCGACCTCGCCCCAACAAAATGGGGTCTGACATCTCCTCCCATAAAGCAACTCGATGGGTGGTCGATCTAAACTGGCGTGGTAGCTATTGTTGTAGGAGAACTCGACTAGTGGAAGATAAGTATCCCAACTTCCGCCAAAATCAAGCACACACACCCTGAGCATATATTCGAGCATGTGAATCGTCCTCTCACTTTGTCCATCGGTCTGGGGGTGGTATGGCATGCTGAAATGTGGTTGAGTGCCCAAATCCTCATTAAATTTCCTCTAATACCTGGAGGTGAAGCGAACATCTCGATCCGAAACTGGCACCCTATGCCGAACCACCACCTCCCGGATGTAGATGTCAGCCAATTTCTCAGCGGAAATGCTCTCGGCAATAGATATGAAATGAGCACTATTGGTAAACCTATCCACGATGACCCAAATAGAATCAACCCCACATGCCATCCTCGACAACTTCATGATAAAATCCATGGTGATCTCTTCCCATTTCCACATAGGAATAGGTAACGACTGCATCTTGCCGTGGGGTCTTTGATGTTTGACCTTGACTTTCCGGCAAGTCAAATGCCGTTCCACAAACCATGCTACCTCCCTCTTCATACATGTCCACCAATAATCTAACCTCAAGTCTCTATACATCTTTGTGGCTCCCAGATGAATTTGGAACTTTGACTTATGATCCTCTTTCAATAATGTCAGTCTAACCCCGCCAGCAACTGGAACCCAAACCCTTCCACACTGAGTCAATAACCCGCGACACTCCTTGATAAATAATGGAATCTGAACCCTAATCCTCTATTCCTTCCAATTTTCCCTTTTCAACCCTTCTACGTACGCCTTCTAAATCAATTCTATCAGTAACGAGATAATAACCATCCTCAAACATATATCTCCAATAGGTGCACTCGCTGCCTTGCGACTCAAGGAATCGACCACAACAATGGCCTTCCTACGATGATAAAAAAATCTCATAGTCATAATCCTTCACTAAATCCAACCACCTCTGTTATCTCATATACAGGTTCGGTTGGCCCATCAGACATCTCAGACTCTTGTGGTCAGTGTAAATAGTGCACCTAACCCATACAAGTAATGACTCCATATCTTGAGGGAAAAAACCACAGCCCCCAACTCCAAATCGTGTGTAGGGTAAGTCGTCTCATGAGGCTTTAACTACCTCGAAGCGTAAGAAATCACGCGACCTCTCTGCATGAGCATAACTCCTAATCCTGAGATAGACTAGTCACAATAAACCACAAAATCCTCCATACCATCGGGAAGAGTGAGAATAGGGGCATCACATAATCCCCGTCTAAGCGTCTTGGAAGCTGCCTGCTGGTTAGGCCCCCATCCGAAAGTAACATACTTATTCATCAAGCGGTTCAATGGTACACCAATCTTGGAGAAATCCTAGATAAATATACGATAATATCTGTGACATCGCCCATTTTTTTGAACCACTTAAAACATTTTTCTTTACGCTTTATAAAACTGAGATGTGGAAATTCCCAGTTAAACAAAACATTCTTGAGATAACAAAAGTTATTTCATTTTATTAGAAACCTTGAGGATGCCATCGTTCATATCCAAAAATACATTAAAACGTAAAATATAAAAGGTCCTGAAACAACTTATTACATGCACATTCTCTATATTCCACTCAACATCCTAACTAAACTTATGTTGGGTTTTGAGTATTCTAACACTTCTAAGTGTACATGCAACCCTAAATACCTTGGATCTATGTTTTCTCTATTATATATTCAAATATGAACTTTCCAAGGAATTCATCCTAACTAGCATAATAACATTGATTCATATGAATATATCAAGTTAGAATTACATACCTCTTTGATGTAGAATGACTTCATGAAGCTTGAGTGCCTAGTGCCCCAAGTGTGACACCTCAAATGGTTCACACAACACCAAATACACTTGGAATAACTTGAGAGAATTGGAACACTTCATCAAATCGGCTAGCCCTTATTCTCATTCTCTTGTGGCCGATTTTGTCATCAATAAGATGCTTATATAGTTAGTGACAATTAGGGTAAACCCTAATTGTCATGGCTTTCCATTTCCTTGGATCCATGGGTTCAAATATACCATGGAGCATCCATGGAGCATCTTATGGGTTTTAGCCCAACTTGACAATCCATGGAGCATTAGCCCACTATACAAGTATGGGTGATTTACACAATCAACCCATATATTTAATTAGTCTTCTTTTGATCACTTAATTAATTCTAGATTAATTCTTGATCAATACTAATTAAATAATCTTATTAATATATTATAACTTATAATATATTAACAAACCTTAAGTGTTATTTCTCTCATTATAGTCTATCCAAATGCATGATGCCATGCAACCCAAATGGACCATGCCGGGTCGGGTCAAGACTTACCAATTATAATTATGGACTTAGACATTAATCCAACAGTCTCCCACTTGGATAAGTCTAAAACTATTATTGCGTATGACTTCAAGAACCGACTGGCAATCGTAGCTCTCAAAAGCTTCCGTCGAAATCTGACCTTGCCGATGATCTCAGACCTTTGTCAATGACTTGTCCATTAGATAAGGGATCATATATTCCTCCATTCTAGATATCATATGGACTGAGACATGGATTATCAATCATTCTCTCTGTCCATTTGTTGTTTCCCGATTCCCGATTCATGATGACTGACTGATTGAACAAATCAAATCAGTCCTGGCTTGGCCAATCACTCACATGTGTCATCACTAAATCATCGAGGGGCCCACAGATATCGCTTTTATCCTGAAGGTAAAAGGAATGGATAAACTTCGACTCATATGGCTTGTTCTACTACTTGTTGAATCATACACAAAGACACGTTTTATAACATCGAGTTACCAATACGTTTTCGTGCAATCAATGTATAACCAACTCATAGTAACAACTCATATCTCTAGGTTTAAAGAATATAAGATATTATTGTCTCATGATCACTCGTGATAAAATCCATGAAGTGATTCAAATGAGCGTGGGTTGAATCCAATACTCAGAACTTATGAACACTCATGAGTGTTGTAGCACCACTTTGTCCAACATCTTAGACCTCTACAAGCCAACCCATGACAGTCTTGATTCATATCTACTTCCAACATATGACCGACTGTGGATAGTTTGAATAACTTAGTCATTCAGGAAGAATGACCTAGTTTATTCTGGAAGTCAAAACATGCAAAGTGAAACACAAGAATAATTGAATCTAATATGGTATCAAAACCTATGAATATAAATAAGACACTTTTATTTATCACCATACTGATTACTCATTATTCATTGTTTCGGTTTCATCAACTTTATACTTGAATTAAAAACACTAGTTGTCCCATGCTCCAAGCAAGTACACTATGTTTTTCAAAACAATAGCTTTGCCATACACCAAGTATGCACTCTATGTTTGTCTATGATCCTTACTTTGTGAACTAGATCGATTGAACATACTTTTAATGATTCTCTTTTCACACTCGCAAATCTTTATCGAAAAATGTGAGAATTTCAAATTCCTATCATTTATCAAAATCTGTTTAGATTTTAAACTTATATGCACTGACCCTCCTATAATGAATATGTACAAAGTCACAAAGACTTGTCAACAGTCATTATGAGGTATTCCAATGGAGATCAACTCTATGGAAACTAAGTCTCATATTCAAAGTACATTGCTTTGAACATGCTTCTTGCATTAAGTTTTCTAATCTTACACAGATAACTTCCACCTATGGAGACAACTCCATATTCTCATTTTGACTATCACTTCTGAACAAGAGATGCCTCTTTTTTCAGAATATGTCAATATGGTCCTTCCAAAATTAGCACTATACTTCCAACTGTCCCTGATCAACCAATCTTTGGTAAACCTTAGATTGTCCTCAACAATTGCTTAATCCTTTTAGTCATATCCAATTCTAGACCTTTTCCCTTCTTAATGCCCCAGGCATTTGGAAAATTTTGGAAAGGACAAATATTATAGCACATGCAATCGATCCTGTACCCAAAGCAAATGGGACACGATTCATGATGTCTCACATAAAGACATGATTCTAGGCCAGTCTTTTGCTACAATATTTTTATTTGCCATGTTTTCAAAATTTGACTATGAAGAGGGATGCCGTAATTCATAATCGAATTTTGAGAACACAATATAGAATTTCCTTAAGTTGAACCAATCCAACATGAAATTCATATATATATATATATATATATATATATATATATATATATATATATATTCTTAACTAAAGATGATTAAGGTCTCAATCTAAGCCTTTAGAACTGAAATGAAGTATATCCTCTCCCTTAATTATAGCAAAACAACTCTTTCAACCCCTGCAGCCTCACGAATGGAAACTTTTGTTTTCTATAATTAACATTGCTAACTTGCAATACTTATCATAATTATCATGCTCCCACTAATATGATGATTTTTAGCATAACACTTATGCTCCCACTAGCTTTTACATGTACTCAGAAATCAGTTGGACTTCTAGAAATCAATACTTTATTGACTTCCTTACCAAAGTTCAGACCTCTGATACGAGATGCTTTGATAAAAAAAACTTTATCAAACTCATACACCTTTCCCTAGATAGCATGCATGTGTGTCTAAACAATTTCAGAACTATGAAAAGGGATGCCGTAATCATAGTCTCAATTGTTTAGACCTTTTGCCATCTGCTTTAAATCTACTTGGTGGAAGTGTTTCCTCACCATTATTTTCATGAATCGGAGAGAAACCTTATGACCCTTAGATTTTATGGTGTATGTGTTCTTATCCATGTGAATCGTCAAAACCTTAGTCACAAGACAAGGATAATGACAAATCCAAACACATATGGACTGAAATCAATCTTAATTTCTTACCACCTGGCAGCTCAAGGGCCTGCCATTGCTTCCAAGTTGTTATGCAACCAACTGAGAACTCTAAGAACTCATATGCAAAGCCAACTTTAACTGGAATGGGCACAGAAATAGAAATATGTCAACACGATAGGTTATAAACCTCACGTCGTGTGCTAGTGTTAAACTACAAGTTTTTATTCTTGATTAGACCTTGAAGCTTTCAGAATCTCTAAGACTCCCACTGTCCTCTTGACATATAAGACTATCTTGCCAAATATTCAAGAGATAGTGCAGCTTCTTTATCAAGACAAACACTTCACACACTTGGCCTAAGTTGGTCTTTGTTTAACCCAAAACATCACAACTTACAAACTTCAAATGTAGAAGAGTAGGACACTTTTACTCTTACATTTGACAAGTGTTATAAACCTTTCTTTAAGACATGTCACTCAACTTATAGTCTTGGAGTATGACTCTAAGACTTGTTTTGAAACGAAGTATGACTCATCTTCTTAATTTAACCATTTCAACAATTCATGACTCCTCTTCTTAGTCATAAGAATGCACTAAGATGTCCTTAGAAGACCAATTGTGATGTGGTTCTTTAATCATTAAGATGATCACAAAACATGATACTAAAGTACTCTCCCATCTTTTCAGATTTGAGAAACTTTTATCTGTCTGCCTAATTTGATTCTTCCCATTCGTTCTGCCATACATTGAGCCTTTTCCAATGTTTCAGAATTATACTTAAACTTATAAGTATAACCATATTTACTAAACTTTAGTAAATCATGACGAATAGTCTTATCGATCTTTGTGGTGGACTTGACCAGTGCACAAGAATGTGTACTCGATCCCTTTAGTCCTTTACTTGACTCACATATACATGTGAACAAGGAATTAGTCTTAATTTTCCAAAGCTGAAAGTTCTCATTCATCATACTATACAACTTGCATGATTCCAAGTTTCTATCCAACTGAAACTTGGGTGATGAGAATCTTTCCTTATTTGGTAAATTTAGACACTACCACAAATGAAAGAATCAAATTTATATTTCCACTCTTGCTATTAATGGAATCATATAAACAACAATTTTTCACAAATGCCACTTGTAAGGATATTTAAAATAAATATAAAATTAAAACCTTTTATTTTATTTCAAAACTTTGCGGAAAAAACTTATCCTTACAGTGCAAATGCATATGAAAAACTTGTTGTTATCTATTCCTAAGCAATATATCATAACTCCTAAGTAACAGCTTCAAAAATTCTGATCACCGAACCATGCGATCGAAATCTATCTTCGCGATCAGAATCAGCATATACTTCCTTTAAGTTTCTTCACATTTCTTTGATTCTTAAAACATCAACATGTGACCCAGTCACATCATGTAACAAGAATCTCAGAATAGAAACTTAACAGAGTTAGATAGTGGACTTTTACCTGAAGAAGAGTCAAACTTCTTGACTTGATCAATCTTATGATCTTTCAGGTAAATAGGCAGCTTCGCAATCAATGCCCCTTCCTTTGGCAAGATAAACATATAGACTCTTTGGTAATGAGACTATCTCAGACTTAGCCTTTCTCTTTACCATTTGGTCAACCGGGTTGACTATGGCCAATCCCTTTCCATTGGGAAGAGAATGCTTTTTCTGGGTATCCAATGTTACCATTGTCAATGTCCATTGAAGGTTTTGGGAAGTTTGATCTACTAATCAGATTTGCTCTGCCAGTGCTCCAAATCATTGCTGATTAAGCACCCCAAAGCAAATAGATAAGATCATTATGGGTCATGTCATAGTCCTTTACATGGTAGTCCATAAGGAACTTACTATGTGACTTAGAAAGTGATTGAGCATCCAACTTTCTTAAGACTTTGACACCCAACTCTCCTGGCTTGTCAATATGTGACTTCATCTCCAAGATGCGATCACACATAGACCTTACTTGCCAATAGGGCTTGAGTGACCTTAAACTGGTGTGTTAGGGAGAATAATTGGAGGAGGTGGAGGAAGTGAAGTTCCAAGAGATTTGGGAAGATCATAGATGTCTGAACTAGACATCTTTTGGGAGATATTCAAGTTTAGTTGATTTAAAGTCCTTAATATAAAACCCAATATGAAATATTAAGGCTAGGACCCAACAACCTATTTATAACTGGAAGAGGGATGCCGTAATCCAAGTTATAAAATAGTTGAAGGTAGGTAAATGACGATTTACCAATTTCCACCCTGAAAAACGAAATAATTTATTAGGTTTTTAATTGGATTTGAAACTCCTAGATCTTTTGAGATTCATTGAACTGTTCAATGGCATGTTTCAATCTCGGGTGTGCCCTTCAGGTTTTGTGACTGGGATGCCGAGGATCACAAAACAAGGTGTGAAGTAACCATGTAAATATACTTGGTACCCTTAATATTTACCCCTCAATCGATGTGCCGGTTAACCACACGAGCTCCACCAATACTATGATAAATATTAAGTTACCCTTTGTCTACCTTGTTAAATCCAGGTTAGTGTGTCGGTTAACCACACGAGCTCCACTAACGGTTTATACAAAGTGCAAAGTGTAATTTCATGGATTAGCACCTTATTCACATTTTCCTAAGTAACTAAGATTGGGAATTTTAAGTGTTTAGTTACTTAGTATTTATCATTAATACTTTTAATGAAGGGAGAATTATAGTCCTTCTCCTACCTGTTCGGCTAACGACCCTCCACTAGTAAAGGGAGCGGTGGGTGAGAGTGGACACCCATTAAGCTGCCATTTTAGAGGCAACAACCTTATACCCCCTTATAGACCGGCTTCGTGAATGAGGCCTACTAATGGTAAGACTGACTTGCTCTTATACATATATATATATATATATATATATATATATATATATATATAGGATATAGATCCGGTAAGAAATGTTTTTTGGTAGGAAGGTAAGAAGTTTTTTTTCTACATATTTTTTTGACGAACAAAATAAATGAATCACTAGATGATTCACAAGAAAAAATTCCCAAAAAAACATCTTTATGATTCATTTTTAAGTAAATTAAGAAAAAATTCATTTTTATGACAATTTTAGTGAATAACAACAAAATCATTGTATAAATGAATCATCGAGATGTTTTTTTCAGAATTTTTTCTTGTGAATCATCTTACAAATGAATCATCTAATGATTCATTCTGTTTGTTTGCGAAAAAAATATGTAGAAAAAAAACTTCTTACCTTCCTACCAAAAATTTCCTTCTTATTCGATCTTGACTCTCTCTATATATATACATATATATTATTAACTTATAATATTATAAAGTATAAGGGTTGAATTTTAACTTTTAAAATTCTAAGGGCTTAACTTGGAATTAAAGTATTCATGAGAGAAACTTTACAAATTCCAAAACATGAGGGCAAGTTTTGAAAATATTCAAGACCATTTAATTCCATAACTTATGTGTTTAAAGTGGTTTTAATTAAAACTCTTCAAGTTCCATAACTTGAGGACAAGTTATGGAAGACTTTAAACTATTAAAGAATGTAACTCTTCTTCTTTTGTAACTTATGGAACTAATTAAGGTTACACATTTTTATTATTTAATGAAGTGACTCTTGAACCTCCATAACTTGAGGACAAGTTATGGAGTCATAAAACCATTTAATGAGGAGAAGACTCTTCATTTTGTAACCATTGCCAACTTTTATGAGTTTTAAGAAACTTTAATGTGACTTTTCATGTAACTTGAGGACATGTTACACAAACACATTTTAGAATCCACTCTTAGATTAAAATGGATCAAATACACATAATCAATCAACCTTTTCTATTAATCTAAGCAACTCATATGAACAAGATAATTGGAATCAAACTTTTTCATGTAATTAGCATAACACTTAAACTAATACAAAACATGAATCTATTGACAATTATCTTTGAAATTGGATTAACATGAACATTACCACATCAAAAACAAGTTTATAAGTTAAAAAACGACTTATGGTAATGTTCCTAGTCCATTTCTACCCAAAAAACTCGAAGATATGCTGTCAGGGGGTCCAACTCGTCGAGTGCATGAACCAACTCGACGAGTTGGATCGTTTTGAACACTTTTAAGGCATGGACTCGTCGAGTCCCTTTATGGACTCGGCGAGTCTTCTGTTCAGACAGCAAAAAACTTCGATTTTTAAGCAGATTTTGCAAGTATAAGAAGAAAACAAGCCTAGGCTCTGATACCAATGTTGGGTTTTGAGCATTCTAACACTCCTAAGTGTACATGCGACCCTAAATACCTTGGATCTATGTTTTCTCTATTATACATGCAAATATGAACTTTCCAAGGAATTCATCCTAACTAGCATAATAACATTGATTCATATGAATATATCAAGTTAGAATTACATACCTCTTTGATGTAGAATGACTTCATGAAGCTTGAGTGCCTAGTGCCCCAAGTGTGACACCTCAAATGGTTCACACAACACCAAATACACTTGGAATAACTTGAGATAATTGGAACACTTCATCAAATCGGCTAGCCCTTATTCTCATTCTCTTGTGGCCGATTTTGTCATCAATAAGATGCTTATATAGTTAGTGACAATTAGGGTAAACCCTAATTGTCATGGCTTTCCATTTCCTTGGATCCATGGGTTCAAATATACCATGGAGCATCCATGGAGCATCTTATGGGTTTTAGCCCAACTTGACAATCCATGGAGCATTAGCCCACTATACAAGTATGGGTGATTTACACAATCAACCCATATATTTAATTAGTCTTCTTTTGATCACTTAATTAATTCTAGATTAATTCTTGATCAATACTAATTAAATAATCTTATTAATATATTATAACTTATAATATATTAACAAACCTTAAGTGTTATTTCTCTCATTATAGTCTATCCAAATGCATGATGCCATGCAACCCAAATAAACCATGCCGGGTCGGGTCAAGACTTACCAATTATAGTTATGGACTTAGACATTAATCCAACAACTTCGACAGCCTTACATCCGCTACCTGTGATGCATAAAATGAGTGGGTCAGGTTTGGGAAAACCTGGTGAGATGCATAGGGTTTTCAAGCCCATAACAATTTAATGATAATAATTAGTATCATTTCTGCAAACAACGTTATCAGATAACTGATATAAAATCTGACCTAAGACTAACTACCCAGCCCAACCGATCCTCATAGGTCCTAAAGCAACGATTATCTGGAGGAATCACCCAACCTGATGAATAGTTTGAGCAACTGTTTGACTATACAACTAGGGTGTCCTTGGCCAGTGTAAGTCATATAAGGCAACCAATGTTCAGTGGTTCAATAAATATGGTATCCTATTTTATCTACGTCAATGGATTATAAGTCCATGCTAGCAACGTAATTCAATAGACTGTCTAGAATAGTCAGGTGTTGTCATCTACTCTGGTCAATGACCCATACATACTTTCCAGTTGTCTGATCTGGACCCACCATTTCTGGTCATCCAAGAAAGAGGAGAAACACTCCGCTCTGATCTCACACACCCTACCCCAGTCATGAGACCTAATCGATATCCAGCCTAATCCTAACTAAGTAGTCTTTAAAAGTCTTATTCTTAACCTAAGGTAAGACTTATATTTAAAGGCAATCGATTTCCAATACGATCTCTAATTCAATAGTATTATCCTAATTATACAAATATAATATAGCACCGATAATACAGACAAGCATTTAATGTCTCATATAAATAGTACTTTTATTTTAGATTATGATCATGATAGTAACTACGCACTCACCTGACAAAGTGTCCGGTGATTGGTGAATCGGGCAGAGCTTCGCCTTACACCTTTTCCAAATGACCAAGATATACATAACACTAAGTCTTAGTCTATTATCCTCAGGGTTTAGATTCCTCGACAGTCCCAAAGTCTACTACAAGATCTGAATAAGGAATAACCAGGTAGGATCATACAGGAGGTAGGGCCCGTTTGATATACAAAGTATACTGTTTGGAAATTCCACTTTAAACACCTTACTAAATCCATCCTAGACATTAATCTCGTAAGTATATAAAGCAGTATAATGACTTGGAATCATTGATAAATCTTACTTATAGGTTCCTAGTAACGACTTATAACTATAATTATAAATTACACATAGGCAGAGTAAGTGTAGCTCACTTACAAAGTACTATAGATGAGAAATGGGATTTAAGCGGGCCGAATAGTAACTCGGGATTTCCTACTTGAAGGCTATTACTCAGATGGATATTCAGGGGTGTCGCAGGGCTTCGCCGCAGGTAAGAAACGAAGGAAAAATGGCTTACAACGTAAGATCGATCGAGAGAGAAAGTGTGTTGGGTGTGGAGGTGAAATCATATACGAAGACAACTATTTATATGCAAGAAAAACCTTGCACGCCCCACACTCTAGGTATGCACTCTGTGCACTGGGGCCTGGGTGGCTCCATTGGGCTTCTGCCACGTGTCGCGTCGCTGTTCGCCCACCTCGCCCCCTTTTAGAAGGTGTCACGTGTCACAATCTTATGGAGCCATGTGTCACATTTTTTTGGATCCACATCAACGTGTCTCTCAGAGGAAGTGGCTCCCGACCATGCCATATGGCGCCCTCTCGTGGTGCCTCGTCATCAGCGCGCGCCACGCACTTTGCGCGTACGATTTTTCAGATTTTCAAAATGGCGTAACTTCTTCATACGAGCTCTGTTTTCAACATTATTTATATCCCTAGAAATTTCTCAATGAGATCTACGAATTTCGTTTAGATCCTAACATCTAATTCTCATTCTATCAAAAAATTACATTTTTGATAGGCTTAGACTATTAGAAATCGCTGCAGAAATCATAACTCCTATATGCGGTCCCCGTTCTTGATGATATATTTATCAAAGGACTCCTATTAACGAGATCTTCACGTCTCGTTTAGATTGTTTAGGCTAACAATCATCCGATCGAGATTTCGATTTCCGTGGGCACACTATTGCGCTGAATCTTAGGAAAATCATAACTTCCTCTCACAAAGTCAGATTTGGACGTTCTCTATATGCACGCTCTCGGTTTAATGACTACTATGAATTTCGTTTAGATCACTTAGGCTAAAAAGTAATCTATCGAAAATTTACCTTTTTACGATACGCAGAGTCGTACCGGTTTAATCGCAAAACTTCGAAGAAGCATAACTTCTTGATATGAAGTTGGATTTAAATGCTCCTTATATCTTCGGAGTCCTCATAACGTGTATTACAACTAAGTTAAAATTATTTGATCTAAGTAATCTTTTATCCTCGATGCATATTTTAATCTTATTTATTTTATTATTAAATACACATAATATCCTATAAAACACGTAAGCACATAAATGTATGAAAAATCCCTTCTTATTCATTCATATAAAGATTACAATACTTGATCAAAGTGATTACAGACTATGAATAATCTAGCAGGAAACATGGGTGTTACAATAACCCACGAGACTACGAAAACTCCAAATCTCAGATGGTGTCCTCGAAACCTCCCACCTCATGACTGCTTCAATCTTGGCCGGATCGATCAATATACCCTTTTGGTTGACAATGTACCCCGAAAACTGTGTCTGGCGCAACCAGAACTCACATTTGGAGAATTTGGCACATAGCCTCTCCCTTATTAGGGTCTCCAAAACCTCTCAAGAGTGCTCCCCGTGTTGCTCCTTGGTCTTAGAGTATACTAGAATATCATCAATAAACACAATCACTGACAGATCTAGAATCGGTTTGCATACCTAGTTCATGAGGTCCATGAATGTTGTTGTTGCATTGGTGAGCCTGAATGGCATCACCACGAACTCGTAATGACCATAACGAATTCTGAAGGCCTTCTTCTGCACATCCTTCTATCTAACCCTCATTTGATGATAAATGGACCATAAATCAATCTTGGAAAACCAAGATACACCCTGAAGCTGGTCAAATAAGTCATTAATCCTTAGGAGTTGGTAACAGTTCTTCACCGTTAACTTATTCAACTCCTGGTAGTCAATCCACGTCCTATGTAAACCGTCCTTATTTTTCACGAATAGGATCAGTGCTCCCCATGGTGAACTACTCGGCCTGATAAAGCCCTTGTCCAACAACTCCTGAAGCCGTGTAGACAACGCCTGCATCTCCGGAGGTGCTAATCGGTAAGGTGCCTTGGCTATCGGAGCCGCACCGGGAACCAAATCAATCTGAAATTCAACCTACCTGTTGGGAGGCACTCTTGGTAAATCCTTAGGAAATACATCAATAAAATCCCAAACGATGGGTACATCACTCGCAGTCGTCGTGATCCCAACCTGAGTATCCGCCACATAGGCCAAAAATCATGGAAAGCCCTGCTGAAGATATCTCCTAGCCCTCACAGCTGAATAAAGAGTCGGTCCACGCTGAGCAACCTCGCCATGAATAACCAGTTCTTCTTTAATTGGGGTTCGAACCCTCACTAACTGGTGCTCACAGTCAATCATGGCCCCGCTGAATCCCAACCAATCCATCCCTATGATAACCTTCGACCATCGCAGATGAATCGTTACCAACTCAATTGAATATCTCTCGCTGAACATGTTTAGAACACATCCTCGATGAAACCTTGATGCACTCACAGGACAATCATCTGCAATCTCTACCTCCAATGGATAATCCAAAATCGTGGGAGCATCTCTAAACTTCTTGCTAAGCGTAAGAGATACAAAAGATCGAGTATCACCCAATCAAATAGAACATGAGTCGTCATACCATTTACTAAGATAGTCCTTATACATGATCAATAATATATAAGCATAAAATAAGAAAAGCAGTAAAAGATATGGTAAAGACATGTATCGGTAACCACATCTGGTGTTGCTCGAGCCTCATCGGTAGTCAACTGGAATGCCCTGATCTTCACCACATGTGTCTCTGCCTTCCCCTGGCGGCCATCGGTGATCCTCAAGGTGGTTGGTGTAGGTGCAACCACTGCTTCTCCCGTCAGCCTCAGACAATCGACCTTTTTATGGCCAGCCTGATTGCAATGAAAGAACATCAGTGCACCCCAAGGGCAATCCCTACTCATATGTCCAATCTGCCCACATCTAAAACAACCCGATTCCACTACTCTACATGCCCCACCGTGCGGATTGCCGCACTTGCCATAACGGCTCCAACCCTGTTGGACTCTAGGATGTGAATCGGAAACCTTCAGGCTTTTCTCCTGGCCCACCGATGTCAGCACCTGCTCTGGCTTGCGCTTCGCCTGAAGCTCTAGCTCAATCTCCCGTTCCCGGGCTCTAGCAATCATGTCATTAAGGGTCTTGCACCCTGAAAAGCTCACAAACTCTCTAATATCATCTCTCAACATGGTGTGATACCTCATCTTCTTCATCTCCTCGTCCGCAGCATACTGCAGAACCAATAAATCCCTCTCTTGGAACTTGGCGGTGATCTTCGCCACAGTCAGTACAAGAAAAATGACTTACAGTCACACCAAAAAAGTGTGACCATATGCGTATAGTGACATTTTATTTTTTCACTGAAAGTGTGACGAAAGGTGACGCCATCGTATGGGTCTTATGGTCACTTTAAAATGTAGTGTTCGTATGATATGAAAACATGTGGCCGTATTATAAAAGTGTGGCAAATATGTACGGAATTTTGTTCCTTAAATATCCAATATTGTAGCCTTAAACCGTCAGTAGTCACATTTATTTAGTAAACGTGGTGACTTTATATCACCAACTTGCGGCATTCATGATGTTTTAGTGTAGTTGTTTTCTTTTATATTATCACAGAGTTTAAATTTTATTAAGACTATTGTGTATCTTTTTTAAACATGTAATTACGGTGAGTGTGACCATGTTTGCTAAATGGCCACATGTAATTACTTCCATAAGTGGCGAATTGTTAATTATTAGTCACAAAAAACAATCATTTTTTGTGACTATAACCTATCGTATAGAAACACACAATTAAGTGAAATACAATCATAAGTATTATAAAGACACACATTTTGTTAAAATTAAGGACTATTCGGTATCATATTAAGACTATTGGGTATATTTTAGACACATATAATTACGGTGAACATATCCATGTTCGGTAAATGGACACATATAATTAATGATGTAAGTGACGATTTGCTAGTATTTAGTCTCAACAACAATCAGTTATGATATTTATTTGCCACATATATTGTTTTTCATGTTGTTATTGTTTAACTTAGTCACAAAAACTTTAGAATAAACATCATTTTAAATCAATTGTAGTCTCATAATTCTTGTACATTATGGCTATTGTTAACCATTTAGCCACACGTTAAAAAATGATGTAAAGTAACCATTGTATATTTTTTAGAGACATTGAAAATGTAACGATGTAATTTTTCAAAACAATTTTTCATTTCTAAAACATACTTTCATTCACATGGAATTCATAAAAACATAAGGTGTTCACTGTAACATAACAAAACATGTCCCAAGATCTCATATACATAAATCCTCTCAGTGTGTACGGATCACGCCGGCGCCTTCCCACGGTCCTCGCTAGTACCTAAAACACATAACACAACAACTGTAAGCATAAATGCTTAGTGAGTTCCCCAAAATACCACATACCCCACATACGCCTCCCCAGGCCATACTCTATAGGATCTTCCGATCCATGTGTCTCAGGGGACTTCCGTCCCAAATCCCGGTAGACCTTCCGGCCCTACCCGTATCGACCTTCCGGTCCGTAACCTATTGACCTTCCGGTCCATATCATCATGACCTTCCGGTCCATATCATACATATTCATACATAGCACATACATATCACATAACCGCATATAGCACATACATCATAGCATACAAGACCTTTCGGTCACACATAGGTACCCTTCCAGGTACAGTATAGTGAGAAGACTCACCTCGGATGTCTCGGGTAATATCCCGCTCGCGTATACACTGATCTAGCCTCTGCCTAAACACATAACACAATCATCTCAATCAATAATGGCTCTCCAGGCTAGACTAGACTCTAACATGTCCTCTAAGAAGGCTAAAAGACCATTTTACCCTTCAAACAGTCTACAAGTCCAATTGTTGACCAAAGCCTAAAAGTCAACAAAAGTCAACGGTCTACCCTTGACCAGACTCGCCGAGTACAACAATGTGACTCGGCGAGTTCCGTCGTGAACTCTGGTTCTCTAAATCCCTTCTGACTCACCGAGTCATTTCCCCAACTCAGTGAGTCACCAACTGTGTGCTCTACGGGGAAACCCGTCCCTACTCGCCGAGTCTGTTCTTGGACTCGGCGAGTTCATGCCATGCTCAAACTCAAATGACCTCCTGAGGTCAGATCTGTTCCTCCAATCCTTAGATCTAGTCTTCCCAAGGTCCATAATCACGTAAAGTCTCTATCTTGATGCACATACAACGTCTATATGACCATATATGATGATTTAGCCCCAATTACCATAACCCAAGGTCACAACCCCCATTGCTCTTCATAAAGCTTGGTGAATAAGGCTCTCTGGACCTCTATGGATCCAGATCCAAAGCCTCATTACCAGAAAGGGACTATTTTGACATCAAATCATCCTAGAAAAGGGCACAAGAAACCCTAAATCCATATATTCTTCATAAAACAGAGGAAAAGCCGAATTAATACCTCAAATACGATGATCTTAGCTGCAAATCCACAGAATAGCAACCTCCTTTGCTTCCTCTTGGCTAGGACCTCCTTCTTCTTGCTAAACAACACCACAAGGGTCAAGAATGGCTTCCCTTCTCTCTCAAAACGCTCAAGCACTCTAGGGTTTCTCTCTTTAGACTGGTAGCCGCAATTGAAGGTCATAAGGGCCTTTAAATAGGTCCCAAACCCGAGAAATTAGGGTTTCATTAAACAGCGTGGACTCGCCGAGTCGACGTATGGACTCGCCGAGTCCGGTCATTAATCCGGATGAAAATTCGCAACTCTACTCGGCGAGTCTAAGCATCAACTCGCCGAGTCTCTCACAAAATCTCCAAAAATAAATGAATAATTAATGTACCTGGAAATCCGGATGTTACAATTCTCCCCCACTAGAATCAGACTTCACCCTCGAAGTCTCTTTCCATAAATAACTCTGGATACTGCTCGCGCATCTCTAACTCTGGCTCCCAGTGTTGGATTAGGTGTCTAAGCCCATAACTATAATTGGTATGTACTTGAATTGATAGCAGCACAGTCCTTTTGGGTTGCCCTCAACCTAGCAACTGGACAAGGAAATTATGAAAGGAGAGATATTAATTTATAAGATTAATAAATTAATATATATATATATATATATATATATAAATGATTTATTAATATGTTAATGGATTAATATATTAATTAGAAATCATTATGTTTAATTAATTGTTAGCCAGAAATTAATCAGAATTGATTTTGGGGTTAAAAGAATTAATTATAAAGTGCAGGGACTAGTTTGCAATTAACTGATAGTTAAATGGAAGGATCCAGAACTCCCTTGGAAGGGGGTGGACGAAAACCCTAGGGGAAACCCTAGAGAATTCGTCCAAGGGGTCCAAGATAAGGCTTTGGGCCTTGCTTAGGCCCTAAGCAAAGGATAACTAGGGTTTTCCCTAAACCCTAGTTCCCTCAACTATTTAAGGAGCCTCCTGGCTCACATTTTAGGGTACTCATTCTTTGGAAGAATACCTTGGCCGAAATTGCATACTCCCTCCCCTCTCTCTTCTTCTACTTTCCTTCTTGCTAGTCATTGGGTGTGATTCCATTAGAGGCATTACACTTGTGGTGCTAAAGCTTCCAAGAAGATCAAGATCAAGATCAAGGGAATATCAATTGTTTGCTATAACAATTGAAAGGTATGTAAACCCTAAACCCTAGTTTGTTAATTTCGAAATTAGCCTCTCTCCTCTAGGGTTCTTGTTTTGCAATTCAAAGTTATATGTTCAATAGTTAAAACATAGATCCAAAGTAGGTTGCATGTGAACTTAGGAATTGTTTTCTAGTTTATTTGTTTTACCTAAAACCCATCAGTGGTATCAGAGACATTGTTTGTTTTAAATTGAATTGCTATAATAGTTGAATTGCAAATTAGGGTTTATAGCCATTAAACCCTAAAGGCCAAATTTTCGCAATTAGGGTTTTGGATTGAAGAGTTTTCGAAAACCCTAGCCTCCAAAGAACCCTAATCGAAATTAGGGTTAGGGTTTTGAAAAACCCTAGCCTACTCCCTTGTGAATTTCGAAATATGCTAGAGGATAACTAGGGTTTCTTGTTTTGGATAATTGTTACTTAATTAGATTAATTGGATAATTATCCTTACCCTAAATTTCGAAATTTAGAGGGATAAGGATTAGGATAAAATTAATGGATTAATTTAATTAGATAATCCTTACAAGATTTAATAATTTGATTAATAGTTAATTAAAAGATAAATATTAAATCTAGTTAATTGGTTTATTTAAATTTAAATTTAATAGCTTAAATTTCGAAATTTATAAACCCTTGAAGTTTTAAAATGTTTTAAAACACACCTTATATATATATATATATTATAATTAAAAGTTTAATATTATATATGTATAAGAATATGGTCAGTCAAATCGCTAGTATGTCTCATTCACGAAGCTAATCTATAAGGGGGGGTATAAGGAAACTGCCTATAAAATGGTAGTTGAATGGGTGTCCACTCTCACCCACCGCTTCCTTGATTAGTGGAGGGTCGTTAGCAGAACGGATTTGATAGGACAACTACTTCTCATTAAAAGTATAATGATATTAAAGAAAGTACTAGAACATTATTTTCAAAATCCCAACTCTAGTTACTTTAGGAAAAATGTGAAAAGTATGCTAATCCATGAAATTGCACATTATGCTTTATTGGTCGTTAGTGGAGCGTGTGTGGTTAACCAGCACACTAAAAGGCACTAATAAAGAGTAGTAATGGGTATCTCATAATTGTCATTTTGATGGAGCGTGTGTGGTTTACCAGCACATCAATAGTTAATGATAAAGACAATGAGGTTACCAAGCACATTTGCATGGTTATTCACATCTTGTTTGTGATCCTCGGCATCCCAGTCACAAATAGAAGAGCATAATCTGAGATTAAAACATGCCATTGAATAGTTTCAATGTATCTCAAAAGAATTGGGAATTTCACTTCGTTTGTTTCGTCTAATGGTGGAATTGGTGAATCGTCATTCACCTACCTTTATGAAATTTGCACTTGGATCTCGGCATCCCATTTCTAAGTTGTGAATCTTCATAGTTGGATCCTAACCTTGATATTATATCTTTGGGTTATTCTATTAAGGTATCTTGAAATCTAACTAAAACTTTCTTTCTTTTCAGATGTCTACTCCTGGAAACACTTCTGCTTCGTCCTCCTCCAACCAAAACTTCTCTTTGCTCAATATATGCTCCAAAGTCGTTATGGATGGCTCAAACTATAACGATTAGATGCGCAACATCAAGATGGCTCTTCGTTTTGAGAACAAAGAATATGTTCTTGAAAAGGAGCTCAAAGAGCTTGATGAGTCTGAAGCTACTCCTGAAGATCTTGCTGCCTACAAGAAACATTACGATGATGCTACCAAAGTGGCGTGCATCATGGTGGCAACCATGTCCCCAGAACTGCAGAGGTACTATGAGGACTACTGGCCTTTTGAGATGAACAAGGACCTTATGGAAAAGTACCATAAGCGAGCTCGTCAAGAAAAGTTTGAAGTAGTCAAGTCACTCATGGCTTGCAAGATGAAAGAAGGGGAATCGGTTGTGTCATATGTGCAAAGAATGCAACGCTACATAGAGCGTTTGGTCAAGCTCAACATTCACTTTGATGAGGAATTGGCCATTGACATGGTCTTGAACTCACTACCTGATTGTTATGGTCAGTTTATTCTAACTTACCATTTGAACAATACTGAGCAGACCTTGGCCCAATTGCACAACTTGTTGCAGACAGCTGAGGCAGGAATGAAGGGTAAAAGTATACCCTCCACGCCTACAAGTGCCCCTGTGTTGGCTATTGGACAGGGAAAGGGGAAAAAGAGGAAAGGTCCTCCCAAGCAAAACTGGAAGAGCAAGGCTCAAGCTGGGTCGTCTAGTAATGGCCCAAAGGCTAAGCCAAATGGTTCCACTCCCATGTTTCTGATCCAAAATAGGCCGTTTGCTTTTACTGCAATCAAAAGGGGCATTGGAAGAGATCTTGCCCATAATATCTGCAAGATATCAAGGATGGCAAAGTGAAGCCATCTTCGGCAGGTATTTACACTATTTCTGCTAATAACTCATTATCTTCTCGTTCATGGGTCCTTGATACAGGATGTGGTTTTCATATCTGTTCTGATTTGCAGGGACTAAAGGAAAGTGAGGAGATAGAGCGAGGAAGGATAAACTTGATCATGGGAAACAGAAAGTCTTCACCAGTGACCAAGATCGGAGTTTATCAGCTTCTGCTTAGCAATGATGTTAGATTAGATTTAATAAATTGTTGCTATTTGTCTGAGATGACGAGAAACATTATTTCATTTCATGCATTGTTCAGACAAGGTTTCAAATATTCTTTTAATGATTTGAATGGTTCAATTTTTGTTTATAAGAATGGTGTTTTTATGTTTGAAGCTTTACCTTGTGATGGTGTGTATGAAACAGTGACTTGTGTTGATAGCTTAGGAAATAGTGTACTTAATATTGACTTGTCTAATAGTGTAGACAAGGCATGCTTGTGGCATTGTCGTCTTGGACACATTAACAAGAAACGCATAGCCCAACTCCAAAAGGATGGAGTATTGGAATCATTTGACCTAAAATCAGATGATATGTGTGAATCTTGTCTTTTGGGAAAGATGACAAAATCACCATTCACAGGGTCTTGTGAAAGAGGTGAAGGTCTGTTGGATCTTATACACACAGATGTGTGTGGGCCCTTCAGATCAACTACAAGAGATGCTAATCGATTCTATGTGACTTTCACTGACGATTATAGCAGATATGGATATATCTACTTGATCAAGCATAAGTCAGAAACTTTTGAAAAGTTCAAAGAGTTTAAGCATGAAGTCGAAAATCAATTGGGCAGAAAGATAAAGATACTTAGATCTGATAGAGGCGGGGAGTATCTTAGTATCGAGTTTAACGACTATCTGAAAGAATGTGGGATAGTCTCACAATTGACTCCTCCTAGGACACCACAGTTAAATGGTGTAGCTGAGAGGCGTAATCGAACCTTGTTAGACATGGTTCGTTCTATGATGAGTCGGGCTTCGCTTCCCATTCACTTCTGGGGGTATGCCTTAGAGACAGCCGCCCACATCCTCAATCTTGTCCCTACAAAGAAGGTTGCCAAAACACCTCACGAAATGTGGACAGGGAAAGTTCCCTCGTTAGCACATATTAAAGTCTGGGGTTGTGAAGCTTTCGTAAGACGAGAGACTCACGACAAGCTAGCAGCTAGAAGTGAGAAATGTGTTTTCATTGGTTACCCAAAGCAGTCTTTTGGATATTTGTTCTACAGGCCTAGTGAGAACGTGGTCTTTGTAGCACGAAGAGGAGTCTTTCTTGAAAGAGAGCTCATATTCAAATAGGACAGTAGGAGCACTATTGACCTTGAAGAAATTCAAGATTCAGCCAATGAAGGAACCTTAGATGACACTAGCACTCAACCAGAGGAAACAGTTCCTGTTGAACCAATCGATAACTCATTACCTCTTAGAAGATCCACTAGGGTGAGTGTGCCACCTGAGTTGTATGGTTTTCATATTACTTCAGATGGTGACACATTCATAAGTGACAGAACACTGGTAAACTTAGATGAACCAGTCACTTATAAGGAAGCAATGGCAGGCCCAGAGGCTTCCAAGTGGAAAGAGGCAATGGACAGCGAGATTAAGTCCATGTATGACAACCAAGTTTGGAATTTGGTTGATAGTGCACCAGGTCGTAAGACAGTTGGGTGCAAATGGATCTTCAAGAAGAAGACAGACATGGATGGAAATGTGCACACATTCAAGGCTCGACTGGTTGCAAAAGGTTTCACTCAAACCCCAGGGGTTGACTATGATGAGACCTTCTCGCCAGTGGCTAAGATTAAATCTATTAGGATATTGCTCGCCATAGCTGCCTTTCATGATTATGAAATCTGGCAGATGGATGTCAAAACTGCTTTCCTTAATGGGAAGTTGGCTGAAGATGTTTACATGAGTCAGCCAGAGGGTTTTGTTGATGCAAAGTTCCCCAATAGAGTGTGCAAGCTTGAGAAATCCATTTATGGATTGAAACAAGCATCTCGCAGTTGGAATCTTTGCTTCCATGAGAAAGTCAAAGAGTTTGGTTTCTCTAGAAGTGAAGATGAGTTCTGTGTGTATATCAAGGCTAGTGGGAGTATAGTAACTTTTCTGGTGTTGTATGTCGATGACATATTACTCATTGGTAACGACGTTCCAACCTTGAAAGAAGTTAAGTCTTGGCTTGGAAAGTGTTTTGCCATGAAAGACCTTGGAGAAGCTGCCTATATTCTTGGGATTAGAATATTGAGAGATAGAAAGAAGAGACTAATTGGACTTAGTCAGAGCACATACTTGGATAAGGTACTAAAGAGGTTAAGTATGGAAAATTCCAAGAAGGGAGAGCTACCTATCCAGAGCAATACCAAATTGAGTAAGACTCAATGCCCGAGTACAGATGTTGAAATAGATGACATGAGTCGTGTACCTTATGCTTCCGCTGTCGGATCGATCATGTACGCTATGACATGTACTCGCCCTGATGTGGCATTTGCTTTGAGCATGGTCAGTCGCTATCAGGGAAACCCAGGTAGAGCTCATTGGATAGCAGTTAAGAATATACTCAAGTATTTGCGAAGGACAAAGGACTGGGTCCTTGTGCTTGGTGGCAGTGATACTTTGAGAGTAGATGGTTACAGTGATGCCAACTTTCAGACGGATAGAGATAACTTCCGTTCTCAGTCGGGCTGGGTGTTTTTACTGAATGGAGGAGCAGTTACTTGGAAGAGTTCCAAGCAAAATACGGTGGCTGATTCTACTTGTGAATCGGAGTACATAGCAGCAAGTGAAGCGTCGAAAGAAGCAGCTTGGTTGAGGAACTTCATCGGGGATCTCGGAGTTGTTCCAACCATCCAGGAGCCTATGGAACTGTTCTGCGATAATGAAGGAGCGGTTGCCTTGACAAAGGAACCGAGAGATCATGGTAAGACCAGACATATCGACAGAAAGTACCATTTCATCAGACATAGAGTAGAAGAAGGCCATCTTATAGTAAAGAGGGTGTCATCTGAAGATAACCCAGCAGATCCTCTCACAAAGGGTCTGAGTAGGGCTAAGCATATTCAGCATGCTCGGAGCATAGGACTAAAAGATGATATTAGTTTTAGTAGTTAGATTAGTTTTTGAAACTTGTAACAAAGTAAATGTAATTGACTTTTGGTGATTAAATAATAAAATATTATTTATAAGTTTGGCTACTACCTTTTGTCAATTGTTTATTATTGTGTTTCATTTTTGCATGTTTTACTTCCTGAATAATGAGATTATTCAAACTCCACAGTCGCTCGTACTCTTGGAAGTAAGTAGTGAATTAAGACTGTCATGAATTGGATTGCAGATTGTCTAAGGATAGACATGGCAATAGAATTGCTGCAACGTTCATGAGTACTCAGAAATTGAGATTTGAGTATTGGATAAACCGTCGCTCAGAGTATTACTTCATGGAATTCATCACGAGTAATACTGAGACGATAATATCTTATAATCTTGAAACGAAGATATATGAGTTGTAATTTACAAGTCGGTTGTGCATTGGTGATACGAAAACGCATCAGTAACTTGGTGTTATAAAACGTATTGTCATGCATAATTTGATGAGTAAAAGATACAAGCATATGAGTCAACGTTTATTCGTTCCTTTTGCCCTAACAGGAAAGGCGATATCTGTGGGCCCCTCGATGATTTGGTGTTGACTTATGTGCTGGGCCGAGCCAGGACTGAATTGATGTGTTCGATTAGAAGTCCTTCATCATCACAAATCAGGAATCGGGAAACATTGATTCTGGACAAAGAGATTGATTACATTCCAAGTCTTTTGTCTGGGGATATCAAGCAGAACGAAGGGTTATATGATCACTTATCTTAGGACACATAACTGACTGGGTCAGAGTTCGGCAGCAGCTTTTTGGAAGCTACAATTTGCTGGTCAAATTTAGAAGGCATACTAGCAATTATAGTTACAGACTTATCCAAGTGGGAGACTGTTGGATTAGGTGTCTAAGCCCATAACTATAATTGGTATGTACTTGAATTGATAGCAGCACAGTCCTTTTGGGTTGCCCTCAACCTAGCAACTGGACAAGGAAATTATGAAAGGAGAGATATTAATTTATAAGATTAATAGATTAATATATATATATATATATATATATATATATAAATGATTTATTAATATGTTAATGGATTAATATATTAATTAGAAATCATTATGTTTAATTAATTGTTAGCCAGAAATTAATCAGAATTGATTTTGGGGTTAAAAGAATTAATTATAAAGTGCAGGGACTAGTTTGCAATTAACTGATAGTTGAATGGAAGGATCCAGAACTCCCTTGGAAGGGGGTGGACGAAAACCCTAGGGGAAACCCTAGAGAATTCGTCCAAGGGGTCCAAGATAAGGCTTTGGGCCTTGCTTAGGCCCTAAGCAAAGGATAACTAGGGTTTTCCCTAAACCCTAGTTCCCTCAACTATTTAAGGAGCCTCCTGGCTCACATTTTAGGGTACTCATTCTTTGGAAGAATACCTTGGCCGAAATTGCATACTCCCTCCCCTCTCTCTTCTTCTACTTTCCTTCTTGCTAGTCATTGGGTATGATTCCATTAGAGGCATTACACTTGTGGTGCTAAAGCTTCCAAGAAGATCAAGATCAAGATCAAGGGAATATCAATTGTTTGCTATAACAATTGAAAGGTATGTAAACCCTAAACCCTAGTTTGTTAATTTCGAAATTAGCCTCTCTCCTCTAGGGTTCTTGTTTTGCAATTCAAAGTTATATGTTCAATAGTTAAAACATAGATCCAAAGTAGGTTGCATGTGAACTTAGGAATTGTTTTCTAGTTTATTTGTTTTACCTAAAACCCATCACCCAGGTCATCTCGGAACCCTTCCGATGTTGCCACTGGACCTGAACCAATGACACCTCCTTGTTTCTCAAAGTCTTGATCCTTCTATCCCGAATCGCGATCGGCCTCTCAACATAGTTCAGGTTCGCATCTACCTGAATGTCCTCTAATGGAACCACTGCCGACTCATCAGCGATACACTTCCTCAACTGAGACACGTGGAAGGTATCATGAATCTGACTCAACTCCGCGGGTAGCTCCAAACGGTACGCTACCTTGCCCACCCTGCGGTCACCCTGAAAGGACCAATATACCGAGGTCCCAACTTACCTCTCTTCCTGAATCGGATCACTCCTTTCCAAGGAGATACCTTTAGGAGTACAAAGTCACCAACTTGGAACTCTAGCTCCGAGCGACGCCTGTCTGCGTAGCTCTTCTGACGACTCTGAGCCGTCAGTAACCTCTGCCTGACCTGCTGAATCTGTTCAGTCGTCTGAAGTACTATCTCCGTACTACCCAACACACGCTGACCGACCTCACCCCAGCAAATGGGAGTCCGACACCTCCTCCCATACAACAGCTCAAAGGGTGGCATACCGATGCTCGAATGATGGCTGTTGTTATAGGAAAACTCAGCCAAGGGTAAATACGTATCCCAACTCCCTCCGAAGTCCAATACACATGCCCGAAGCATGTCCTCGAGCGTCTGAATCGTCCGCTCGCTTTGCCCGTCGGTCTGTGGGTGGTATGCGGTGCTAAAATGCAGCCTCGTGCCCAACTCCTCATGAAATCTCTTCCAGAATCTGGAAGTGAAACGCACATCTCGATCTGAGATGATCGAGATCGGCACCCCATGCCGTGATACCACCTCTTTTACGTACAACTCTGTCAACCTCTCAGCGGAAGAGCTCTCACTGATAGCAAGGAAGTGAGCGCTCTTCGTCAACCTGTCCACAATCACCCAAATTGCATCGACGCCCCTAGCAGTCCTCGGCAATTTGGTGATAAAATCCATGGTAATCTGTTCCCACTTCCACTCGGGAACCTCCAACGGCTGCAACTTACCATGCGGTCTCTAGTGCTCGGCCTTAACCCTGCGACAGGTCAAACACCTCTCCACGAACCATGCAACATCCCTCTTCATACAGGGCCACCAATACTCTTTCTTCAGGTCCAAATACATCTTAGTGGCCCCGGGATGGATCGAGAACCTCGATCTATGCGCCTCCTCCATCAAGATGGTACGCGTTCCGCCCACAAACGGTACCCAAATCCGACCCTGAAAGGTCATAAGTCCTCGACTATCAGTAACGAACTTCGATACCTGTCCGATAACCCGCTCTCTCTTACGGTTCTCCGGTCTCACGGCCTCAGCCTGGGCCCCTCGAATGGTGTCCAACACCGGAGTCATCACTGTCAATCTCAAACAAACATCTCGTATAGGGGCACTCTCCGCCCTGCGACTCAGGGCATCAGCTACAACATTAGCTTTGCCCGGGTGGTACAGGATCTCGCAATCATAATCCTTCACCACATCCAACCATCTCCTCTGACGCATGTTCAGGTTGGGCTGATCCATCAGATACTTTAAACTCTTGTGGTCCGTGTATATGGTACACCGAACCCCATACAAATAATGACGCCATATCTTGAGGGCAAACACCACTGCCCCCAACTCCAGATCGTGGGTGGGATATCTCGTCTCATGAGGCTTCAGCTGTCTCGATGCATACGTTATCACATGCCCTCTCTGCATAAGCACCGCACCCAACCCCGATATCGACGCGTCACAATACACCACAAAATCCTCCATCCCTTCCGGGAGGGCTAATACAGGGGCTTCGCATAATCTTGGCGAAGTGTCTCAAACAAGGTCTGCTGCTCCGGACCCCATGAAAAAGCAACACCCTTCCGAGTCAATCTGGTGAGAGGCACGACAATCTTGGAGAAATCTCTGATAAATCTCCGATAGTAGCCGGCCAATCCCAGAAAACTCCTGATCTCGGTGGGAGATCTCGGTACCTCCCAACTCATAACCGCCTCAATCTTGGCCGGATCGACCAATATCCCCTTCTGATTAACGAGATGCCCCAAGAACTGGACCTCTCGCAACCAGAACTCACACTTGGAGAATTTGGCATAAAGCCTCTCCGTCCTCAATACCCCGAGAATCTCTCTCAGATGCTCCTCGTGCTGCTCTCTAGATCTTGAATACACTAAGATATCGTCGATGAACACGATCACCGAACGATCCAACATCGGTCTACACACCCTGTTCATGAGATCCATGAACGCTGCTGGTGCATTGGTGAGCCCGAAAGGCATCACCACAAACTCGTAATGCCCATAACGAGTCCTGAACGCTGTCTTCTGGATATCCTCATCACGCACTCTCATCTGGTGATATCCAGACCTCAGATCAATCTTGGAAAACCAAGACGCTCCCTGCAACTGATCGAACAAATCGTCGATCCTCGGTAATGGATAACGGTTCTTGACCGTCAACTTGTTCAACTCCCGGTAATCAATACACATCCGGTGTGAACCATCCTTTTTCTTGACAAAAAGGATCGGCGCTCCCCATGGCGAGCTACTCGGTCGAATAAACCCTTTCCCCAACAGCTCCTGAAGCTGCGAGGATAACTCCTGCATCTCTGGCGGTGCAAGGCGATAAGGTGCCTTGGCGATAAGCGCTGCCCCCGGAACCAAATCAATACGGAACTCTACCTGCCTCTCGGGAGGCACACCCGACAACTCCTCGGGAAAAACATTCGGGAACTCGCGCACTATCGCAACGTCATCCACCGAGCTTGACCTCCCAGCGGCCTCTCGTGTGTCCATCACATAGGCTACAAACCCACTGCAGCCTTGCTGTAAACTCTGTCTCGCTCTGGCAGCCGAACAGAACGCTGACCCACATCGGGTACCCTCGCCGTACACCGTAAGTACTCCCCCACTAGGGTCTCGTATCGTCACCAACTGTCGCTCGCAGTCTATCACAGCCCCAAATCGGCTCAACCAATCCATGCCCACTATGACACATACGTCCTCCATCGCTATCAGGACCAGATCTATCGGAAACTCAACACCGAAGATCTCGAGCACACATCCCCGTATCACCTCCGTAGCATACACTGCTCACTCGTCAGCTATAGAAACCCGCAGAGGTCGACTCATCGCCTCTCGTCTGCTACTAATGCGCCGACTAAACGCTATCGACACAAAAGATCGACTCGCACCCGAGTCAAATAACACTAAGGCAGGTACAGAACTCACAAGAAAAGTACCTACGCATATCATCATATAAGCATAATATCTCAACTCAACATAAATAAATAAAGAATACATACCGGCCACAACATCGGGCGCTGCGCGGACCTCCTCCGCTGTCAACTGGAAAGCTCTCCCGCGAGCCTTCGGTGCCTCGGCCTTCACTGGTCGAACCTCGGTAACCCTAGCAGCAGGCGCAGACCCCTGTGCTGATCCCTGATGTAACTGCGGGCACTCGGCCTTCCGATGGCCAGTCTGGTTGCAATGGAAGCAAACCATAAATCCCTTGGGGCAATCCTTGGCGATATGCCCCTCCTTGCCACATTTGTAGCAAGCACCCGATCGACAGACCCCATCATGTTCCTTGCCGCACTTTCCGCAAGTGCGACCCTTCTGGCCTCCAGATCTCGTATCCGCGGACTTGGTCCGCTTGGCTGTCGGCTGAGACTGTGCCGGCCGCCGATCCATCCTCTGAGACTCGGCCTCCTCCCTGGCCTGAGTCTCCAACTTAATCTCCCTCTTCCGGGCATTTGCCTGGAGCTCAGCAAATGTCCGGTACGTCGAGTTCGACACGAACTCCCGAATGTCTCTCCTCAGAATGCCCAAATACCGGCTCATACGTGCCTGCTCAGTAGACACCTGCTCAGGGCAAAACACCGCCCTCTCATGAAACTTCCGTGTAACCATAGTAACCGAATCAATACCCTGCTTGAGGGTCAAGAACTCCTGAACCAACCGTTCCCTCTCCACCGGGGGAACATACTCATCTCTGAACATAGTGGTAAACCTCTCCCAGGTCACCGCTGAGATCTCCTCAAGAGTGAAGCTCGCTGTCACGAACTTCCACCAATCCTTCGCTCCCAATCGAAGCTGGTTCAACGCGAACCGTACCCTCAGATGCTCCGGACATGAACACGTGTAGAAGCATCCCTCGATATCAGCAATCCATCTCATCGCAGCGATCGGATCCTGCGTCCCATCAAACTCTGGTGGCTTCGTGTTGCTGAACTCCCGTAGCAACAACGAATCACCTCCCTGAGGTCTGGCAGCAGCCACAGCTGCGGTAGCTGCAGCAGCAGCAGCCTCAGTCACCGCGGCGTACCGCTCATCGAACATCTCAAGCATAGTGGTCTTGATAGACCCAAACATCTCCGGAATCTCGGCCTTGATCGCCGCCGCCACCTCATCGTGGATCATCTGACGAAGCTCCTCGTCACTCACGCCACTCGGCTCAGGTCTGTGACGTGTCCCAACCATGATATCTCTGAAATATAACATAAACATATCAGAAACTCGCTCGAGTATACTCGCACTCGATAACTCAACCCTACTCGTTCCTTAGTACCCAATGAATTCTTACTTAGGGTGTGTACTGCTCCGGTGTCTTCAGTAGTACGGGCCCTATACTACCGTCCACACCGCATCAGCATTCACTCTAAGTCCTCCTCCTTGGATCCCAGATCACAAGTACTCTATATCTCACTGGCATAGGCTACCCTTCGGTAGACCTCTCATCAGCTCCTCACTGCTACCTACTCGCTCTTACGCATCACATAGCAGCAAAATCCTTCCTAGGCTAGGGCATCACAAATCAGGCCACTCTAGTCCTAATATGAATACCTAGCCTCTCTAGCATGCATATCATAACATATCTCATAACACATAATGTAAGGATATTTTGGGAATTCACCGTTCGGGCGCTGGCTGATCGTACACACTTCTTCCTTCTGCCTTTCTCAAAACTTTTACTCTTTTAGAAAAATTGTTTATTTATGAAAAACTTTCTCATTTCCTCAGTTTGAGTTCAGATTCATCCGAAGATGCACCCGAATCCCTCAAACCAAGGCTCTGATACCAACTTGTAACGACGTAATTTTTCAAAACAATTTTTCATTTCTAAAACATACTTTCATTCACATGGAATTCATAAAAACATAAGGTGTTCACTGTAACATAACAAAACATGTCCCAAGATCTCATATACATAAATCCTCTCAGTGTGTACGGATCACGCCGGCGCCTTCCCACGGTCCTCGCTAGTACCTGAAACACATAACACAACAACTGTAAGCATAAATGCTTAGTGAGTTCCCCAAAATACCACATACCCCATATACGCCTCCCCAGGCCATACTCTATAGGATCTTCCGATCCATGTGTCTCAGGGGACTTCCGTCCCAAATCCCGGTAGACCTTCCGGCCCTACCCGTATCGACCTTCCGGTCCGTAACCTATTGACCTTCCGGTCCATATCATCATGACCTTTCGGTCCATATCATACATATTCATACATAGCACATACATATCACATAACCACATATAGCACATACATCATAGCATACAAGACCTTCCGGTCACATATAGGTACCCTTCCAGGTACAGTATAGTGAGAAGACTCACCTCGGATGTCTCGGGTAATATCCCGCTCGCGTATACACTGATCTAGCCTCTGCCTAAACACATAACACAATCATCTCAATCAATAATGGCTCTCCAGGCTAGACTAGACTCTAACATGTCCTCTAAGAAGGCTAAAAGACCATTTTACCCTTCAAACAGTCTACAAGTCCAATTGTTGACCAAAGCCTAAAAGTCAACAAAAGTCAACGGTCTACCCTTGACCAGACTCGCCGAGTACAACAATGTGACTCGGCGAGTTCCGTCGTGAACTCTGGTTCTCTAAATCCCTTCTGACTCACCGAGTCATTTCCCCAACTCAGTGAGTCACCAACTGTGTGCTCTACGGGGAAACCCGTCCCTACTCGCCGAGTCTGTTCTTGGACTCGGCGAGTTCATGCCATGCTCAAACTCAAATGACCTCCTGAGGTCAGATCTGTTCCTCCAATCCTTAGATCTAGTCTTCCCAAGGTCCATAATCACGTAAAGTCTCTATCTTGATGCACATACAACGTCTATATGACCATATATGATGATTTAGCCCCAATTACCATAACCCAAGGTCACAACCCCCATTGCTCTTCATAAAGCTTGGTGAATAAGGCTCTCTGGACCTCTATGGATCCAGATCCAAAGCCTCATTACCAGAAAGGGACTATTTTGACATCAAATCATCCTAGAAAAGGGCACAAGAAACCCTAAATCCATATATTCTTCATAAAACAGAGGAAAAGCCGAATTAATACCTCAAATACGATGATCTTAGCTGCAAATCCACAGAATAGCAACCTCCTTTGCTTCCTCTTGGCTAGGACCTCCTTCTTCTTGCTAAACAACACCACAAGGGTCAAGAATGGCTTCCCTTCTCTCTCAAAACGCTCAAGCACTCTAGGGTTTCTCTCTTTAGACTGGTAGCCGCAATTGAAGGTCATAAGGGCCTTTAAATAGGTCCCAAACCCGAGAAATTAGGGTTTCATTAAACAGCGTGGACTCGCCGAGTCCACGTATGGACTCGCCGAGTCCGGTCATTAATCCGGATGAAAATTCGCAACTCTACTCGGCGAGTCTAAGCATCAACTCGCCGAGTCTCTCCCAAAATCTCCAAAAATAAATGAATAATTAATATACCTGGAAATCCGGATGTTACAGAAAACCTATAAAACATGGCAAAATTTATATTACAGCCACAATAACTTAATTTTTATTGATACTTTTTCTATATTTTAGACACATCAAAAGAGTATAAATGAAAGTAACCAAAACTGGTAATATGAAACAATATCAAAAATCCGAATTCGATATTCTTAATAATTGAAATCTAAATCCATACATTAAATTCATAATTAAAATACAAAAAAAAAAAGCGTACTAATTGCAAGTATTAAAATATTATAAATAAAAGAAAAAAAAATCATAAACCAAAAACTAGACATAACTAGGCATTCATCTTGTTGGTACTACTCCTTGTCTTCTTGAGAAGGCTATCGCTCGATATAAAAGCTTCCAACAACATTCATATTTGGTACCTATACCAACAACATTCAAACAAAATTGATAAAATAAAAAACATAATAGACTAGTTTACGAAGTAGAAAAAAGTGTAATGCACAAACAAGTTTACAAAATAAACAAACTTTTGAATCAGGTTTATTATAACAACTTACTTTCATTTCTTTTTATTGCTTCGGTTTTATCTTTCTTCTATCTTGGAATAATTTTTACTTTGAAAAATCTTTTCGGTTATAGCATCGCACTATCAGTTCTTATTAAGACATTATACTTTGAAAAAACTACTTAGCAAAAAAAATATTGTCTTGTATTTGAATTCCATTGCTACAATTGAGTATATTTTGTAATATGTATAAACAAAAGTGTGTTGCTATTCCTTGCATATAGTTCAAGTCTTAATAAATTTACAAATTTTGAAAAGTTTTAACATGAGAGAGAGAGAGAGAGAGTTACATGATTTTGTCATGAGAAAGTTTCAACATCCATGCAAGCTCACTTGAATGGATTCCCTTTCATTTCCACTACAAAAGTAAACGGTTTAAAACTAATCAAATTACATGTTATGATCAAAGTAAAGAAACATATGATTGAAGGTTAAACAAATTGCCTACTCTGCAAAAATGGAATTTAATTTGGATAAAAAAAAATAATATAATTAATCATGAAGTTTTAAAAGTACAATACATAGGTATAAATTGTGAACCAACAAAGCATAAAGACAGCATCTCCAAGATTTTCAACAAAACTCCATGTTTGAACTCAGAATGAGAACAAAATAAATGAGCATAATCAAAACTTTTACACCATTGAAATCTAATATTCACCCCACAAATGCTTAATAACCAAACTCTTCCTTGAGCCTCCTTTAATGATTCATGGTTAATTAGAATATTTGGTTGTGAATTGGGTGGATAACCTGGAACAAAAAAATAGAATGGAACAATTTCAAATGTTACTATTTAGGATTGTGATGCTATACATGTAAGAGAAAGACTATGTTTTAACAATAGTTATTCACATCATCAACCAATTGAAAATTTTTAATAATTTATAACAAATCAATAGAAATTGATAGTAATAATATTATGTCAACCGAATGCATTCACCAACATTGTTAGGAGAAAAAACTCCATACTTTAAATATTATCCATCACATACCTTGGTCGACAATTTAATGTCATATTTTGAAATCTGGAGACTGGAAGACGAAGGAGTAGGAGTTGTGCTTATTCTACCTTTTGATATATCGCCAATCATGGAGCGAAAAGGACTAAAATAGCGAAAGAATATAATAGCACCAAAACCAGCAACGTTGAGGGGATAGTAATCACGTTTGCTTGTGCCCTTTTCCCCTTCTCCATTGGCCTATCTATGAAGATGATAAGCAGTTGGACTAGGGTTTTAGTGAGAATAAAAGACAGCACAACAACGATGTTCAGAAACCAGGTGGTTGAACGCAAAGGTGGGGTATTATCTGGTAGTGAAGGTGTGATGGTGGTTGTGTTTAAGGGGTGTAGAGATGGAGAAAGAGAGGCGTCATGGAGTAGCACTAATGGTGGTGCAGTTTAATTTTCGATTTGCAGATAACATTATCAGATCTTGTTTTCATGTTCACACATTACCACATCAGACATGAGATTTAATACATCTGATTTCAACATTAATACATCAAGAAAAGGGTATCTTATTTCAAAAAAAAAAAAACAAAAACAACCCTAATACTTGATTTACAGGGAAACAAGAGCATTACATCCATCGATTTTCAGAGAAAAAAGAAAAGACAAAAAACTACATATATGCATCTGGAACTCGATTCCAGACTCAAACAATTCTAGAAAAAACTACATTTACACATCTATAACTCGATTTCTTGATGAAAAGGAAAAGGAAACCCTTACCTGCAGAAGCTGGCGGACGCGGAGGCGTGAACGGAGAAGCTGTCGGAAGTAGAGGGGAAGCCGGCAACGGAGGCAGTGAAAATTAGAGGGTGTCGACGACCAAAATTTGTAGATGGAGGAGAAACGAGTGGGAGGGAGAAAGAATGGAGGGTCTAAGATGTGTTTTTAGGCCAATAAAAGACGCAGGGGGAGGGGATATCGAGATAGGAACGAAGATGAAATCGAGAGAGGCTGGCAAGGAGTTTTTTTTTTTTTTTTTTTTTTGGGGGGGGGGGGGGGGGGGAGGGGGGGGGACTGGTAGGAAAGAATGTATTTGTTTAAAAATGTTGAAAATTTTGTATGATTTCAAATTTAAAATATGGAGACGAAATCAAGAGAGGTGATAACAAGTTTTTTTTTTTTTTTTTTTTTTTTTTTTTTTACGGAAAATGAATATTTTAGTTTAAAAAGTTTAAAAAAAGTTAAAAGATTTCACATTTAAAGAAAATAAAATAAAAGATATCCTAATAAAATATTATGGGTCAAAAGTTAAAAAAGACAAATAAAATTTAGTAGTTAATAATAATCATTACCTTTTATATTAAAAAATTGAAGTTGTAATGAATTACTTTAAAATTTTTAAATATTTTAAAATTTGATTAATGATGGTAAACCAGGAATAACTCTAAAGCAAATACTTAAGTGAGCGTTATAAGGATGAGGTGGTGTGGGGGTATGTGTGTTGACGTAAAGTGGGTGGGTAGGGTAGGATGTCGATATAGGTATAGGATGGTAGGGGTTAGTGGATGAGTATGTACATGTGAGTGTCAGGGTATGGGTCGGATGGATGTATAGTAGATGTATGAGTGGGTGGGCAGTGTAGGTTATATAAGGTGAGGGTAGGGTGTGGGGGTGTGGGGGTGAATAGAGGGTGAGGTGGGTGGTATTTGTGTAGGTGGGGGTAGAGTTAGGTGATTTGGTAGGTGGGTGTGACGTGGGATGTGGGAATGTACCTTAAGCCCAAACCTATAAGACATGAGACCTAATCCATAATCCATAAGCCTTAAGTCATAAGTCATAAGCCATAAGCCACAATGCCTTAAGCCAAAGATTATACACCACAACCTATAAGTTATAAGTCTTAAGCCTTAAGTCATAAGTCTCAAGACATAAACCATAAGCCATAAGCCATAAACCATAACCCATAAGCCATAAACATTAAGTTATAAGCCATATATAAGCCACACCTTAATCTATAAAACACAAGCCATAAACCATACACAACAACCCTCAAGAAATAAGCTTTAAGCCTAATTTATATACCATGATCCATAAGGATTATGGTTTATGGCTTATTATTTATAGTTTAATGATTAAGGCTAAGGATTATGGAATTACTCTAAAGCATATACTTAATCTATAAAACACAAGCCATAAACCATACACAATAACCCTCAAGAGATAAGCTTTAAGCCTAATTTATATACCATGATCCATAAGGATTATGGTTTATGGCTTATTATTTATAGTTTAATGATTAAGGCTAAGGATTATGGAATTACTCTAAAGCATATACTTAAGTGGGTGGTATAGGGGTGAGTTGGAGTGGGGGTATGTGTGATGACATAAAGTGGGTGGGTAGGGTCGGATGTGGGTATGGGTATGGGATGTTAGGGGTTGGTGGATGAGTATGTACATATGAGTGTCAGGGTATGGGTCGGATGGGTGTAGAGTAGGTGTATATGTAGGTGGCCGATGTAGGCTATATAAGGTGAGGGTAGGGAGTGGGGGTATGGGTATGAATGTAGGGCGAGGTGGGTGGTATTGGTGTAGGTGGGGGTAGAGTTAGGTGAATTGGTGGGTGGGTGTGAGGTGGGGATGTAGGAATGTGCCTTAAGCCTAAACCTATAAGAGATGAGAACTAATCCATAATCCATAAGCCCTAAGTCATAAGTCATAAGCCATAAGCCATAATGACATAAGCCAAACATATTATCTTTATACTTGCTATCTGTGATGGGTGAACGAGTTTATACTTGTTTTAAATGATTTAAACTGTATATGTTGGGTAAAACATGGGTAGATGAAATATGAGTTGGAAGATGAGATGAGAGGTGATATAGACGATGATATAAGGGTGAGAGGTGAACAATGAGAGAAACCTTTTACACAAGTGTTGGCCCCGTCAATTAGCAGAGTATGTGTTAGAACAATGTTCTTTTAGGATCGTATGATTCTATGCAAGTTAATGAATATGAACGTAATAAAGAACATGAGAATGGCACTGAATATGTCGTATGATTGATACTTCAACACCTCAGAAGAGCTCGATAAAGAACTTCAACTGTAGAGGTGTTTTAGGGTTACAATATTAAACGTAATGATCAACTTACTAATACGCATACATGCATGCATATTTATAACCCTACTATCTAATCTAGATAAATACAAATAGAAAACCTAGATAATCACGGATGGACAGGCCCAATCCGGATACAAAACGTAAGGTCCAAGACGCAACACAAATGGACTCAACAATCTCCCCCTTTGCATCTTTGGAGCCGAAACCTCAATCCTGTTTAACAACAGAAGCCTTCTTCACAGTTTTAAACACCTTCGGTATAATGGCCAAAAGATGGTAGCGAAACGTAATGTACCACCGAAGCATGTCTGTAAAATTCTTCTTATCAGCCTCTGAATTCTGCTTGCACCGATGTATGATGTTGATGATGTGCTCCAAGCAGTCTGTTGAAAAGAGGTGCTTATCAACCAGAGCAAACAGAAACCTGTAAGCTTCGCCTTTCGTGAACATAACAGTAAGATTCGTTGAATCTATCTGTCCCATTTTCATCTTGTTCACATCCCCTGGTTTCGGTGTAGGCTTGACTGTTGGCTTCTTGTTCATCACCTTTGCTATCTCCTGATCCATAGTAGCAACTTCATGGATGTAGGAGGCCAACATTCTCTTCAGATGTTCTAAAATAGGCTCATATTCCTTAGGATTAGTGAGCAGAATGTTGAACAGCAAAATCCAGTCATGGGGATTGAGATTAGGAAGATCTGCTAGAGAGATAGTTGACACCGTGTTTGCTGAACCACGTGTGATCTTGAAGTTAACGTTAACAAATCTCCCAGCAGGCGAGGGTTTGAGTACCTTGACTATAATGATCTTCTGTGCACTCCAAGTCAAGTACTGCGGTTGCCCATACTTCAAATAGTAGTCTATCAGCTCACGGTCAACCTTTGGATGAGGAAAAGGAACCTCAGCAGTCGCATTAAAGCAATGAAATGTGAACGCTTTTCTTGTAATCGGCATGTCGAACTGCGAGTCCTTGGAGTTATCACAATTAAACGAAGCAACTGGTTCCAGCCAATAGACAGAAGGAAACTCAATCGCCTGATTGATAAGTGTCTCTTTCGTCCACAAGGGAAACAAAGCCTTCTTGCAATTCAAGGCATCTTCGTCTTCTTTGTTTCTCCTTTCCCTCTCCTCTGCTTCCTTAGCAATTTTCAGATTTTCATCTAGCTCTCTGTCTCTTTTCTTTCGTTTGAGAGCTTCAGCAATGGTTTCCTCTACATCACTTTCGGTTTCATCAATGGTCTCCTTTGGCTTTGCTTGTGAACCAGAACCTGAAGCTACATTATCCTTCAGTTCGGTTGTGACTCTCGGTTGAGCACCTTCTGTCTTCACAAATACTCTCGGTTGAACAACACGAGCACTCTCTCCCCCTTGTTTTGGAGGCACGAACCCCTCCGAAACACCCTTCATTTCATGCAGGATTCCAAGGGCAGGAAGGAGTTTGGATGTGAGATGATTGCGAATTGTAAGAGTTAAAATAGGATCATGAGCACCAAGCAAATTGGTCAACAAGTCCTTCACCTCACCTGCACAGCTCTTATATACAGCCCTTTGGGTCTTCAACAAAGAAATTTCTTTCTCAGCATGGGCTAGCTGCACCTTCTGGACTTCAATAGTGGCTTTGTGTTTGGCCAGATCCTCCTTCAAGGCACTTCCGGTTGCCAGGTTAGCATGAAGAGAGTCAAAACGAGAATCCACTGATCTTAAAAAAGAAGTGGTCTCGGTTTGGAGCGATGAGTGTATAGCTTCGAACTTAGTGCTTTCTTCTTGAAGGGACTTAGAAAAGGAGTCCACAGAGGATTGTACTTTCGCTGCATTGTTGTCAGCATGAGCTTTCAAAGAGTCAAGAAAGATCTGAGTTGTGTGAACAACCTCAGTAACCTCTGTTGTGGCCTTTTTACAGGAAGATGTAGACGCATCAACTGCCTGAGTAGATTTCTCAATGGCCTTTGTATATTGATGGATGGCAGTCTCAAGAAAGGCTTTAAGAACAACACCACTGTAAGCTTTACTATCATCAAGTAAGCGATCAAGCTTCTCATGAATTCCCTGTAAATTTTGACTTGTGACTGGAGCATCATTATCATCATCTGTCAGAAGCCAGTATGGACTAAAGTAAGTAGAGTCATATTCATCATTTTCTCCACCAAGGGTAGCACCAGAATCAGTGGAGTTGGTAGGGGAAAGAGGTTTAGTGATGACAGGAGTTTCTGTTACAGTAGTTGCCCCCGTATTAGATACATTGACATTCACTGTGGGGTTAGGAATAGTAGTGGTTGTTGATTCTGTAAGGATTGGAGATGATAAAGGAATTGTGGAAATAGGAATGGAAGTAATGGGTGGTGGTGGTGGTAAAGAAGTAGTGACTTGAGATGTAACAGGTGGAGTAACAACAGGAACAGAAACCAGAACTGTCTGTTTCGGTGATTGAGGTGGTGTTGGAACTCTGTTGTGGTTGGGAGATTCTGTTGGAGTAGGTGAACGGGGAGGAGTGTTCCCCCTCGGTGAGTCGTGATGAATCTCTTCTTCCTCATTTTCCTCATCGTCATGTTCTGAGCTGGGAGGAGTTGGACTCTTAGATCTTCGAGCCATCTTCTTTATCTTCTTTTTCTTTTGCTTTGAAGAATCCCCTTCACCAGACTTGCGTTTCGTGGACTTGGAGGATTTAGACTTTCCCTCCTCAGTTGGCTCTTTCTTGGAGATCCTCTTCCCTCGGTTGTTAGGCTTATCCAACGCATCCAAAGCTGCCTGTTGTTCAGGTGACAGAACCCTCGGTCCAGTGGGAGGAAGTTTCCGATAGTCAGCCATAACATTGCTCTTTTCAGCAACCCCTCGATACATTGATTCAGGAATCGATCCATTGTGAGGGAACTTGATTGGATAGGAGATGATTATCTTCTTGGTGTGAAAATTGGCGATAGAGGCAAGCAGAGCATCCTTCATAACGGGAATCTCCAATGTATTGATCGCTCTTCTTGTAATAATGGTCCAAAATCGTCCACAAGAGACTTCAGATTGCCTCGTTGAAGTATTGAGGCTCTGCACCACTTGAGACCAGATTATCGTCCCATAATCAAGATTGAGACTGTTGTAAAGCCCATAAAGAAGGGTTAGGAAACCCTTGCTGGTGCCGTCAGAGCCACCACTCCGTTCTGCCAAACCCTTAATAAGTAGAGTGAGCAAACCATTCCACTGAGATGGTAAACAAGACTTCTTAACCTTTGTGATAGTAGTGAGCACACCCGTATATCCCATCTCGTACATCATCGAGAACAATTGAGTCGTCGTAATAAAATCCGGCGAGATGACTGAGGAATCTACGGCAAGATTCAAGATCGAACAAAATCTCACCTTCGAAATTGAAGCCTTCTTATCGTGTATCTGAAAGTAGATGCGTTCTTTGTTCTTGTCATACATGGCAGTCGAATAGACTTGAGATAAGAGCGACATTGGAACTGCTTCAACCTGCGTTAGGGCTAGAACAAGCGGGGAGTACTTCAAACACTCTACAACATGCAGCATATATGCATCATACAAAAACAGGTTGAGTTCGATGATCATATTTTTATTAGGCTTGATCGTGAGCAAAGATGACGAAGCAGTCTGATCATGAACTGAAGAAGAAGTCGCCATTGTTGATTGAAGAAGGAAGATGAACAGTTGATTCTTGCGTTGTAAGTTTGAGAGAATTGGTTGCTGGTAAAAGACAAAGAAAACGAAAAACCCTTTATATACCGTTTCCAGGAGAGAGAAAAATCATGACGATAATGACGTGATCTCTGAAACGTCGCCTGAAAAAGCGCGATGTGACAGTGTGGTTACACCTAGGTATTCGTCAGCACGCATGTGTATAGAAACCGTTCAAATTCACGCGCCTAAATCTTATCTTCAATCGTCGTTTGAAATTCTGCGTCGTGATAGGATAACCCCTCTTTAGTTCCAATAGTGAAACATAGATTGAACCAATTAGTAACCAGAATGTGGGAAAATAAAATTTTCGTGCAATAGAGTGACAAAGATAAAGAAATAAAACAAATGTGTATGGGATGTGAGTGATGTCTCATTATAAGACAGAAAGCAGAGGATTCCGGGTTAGAATCGCTTCCTTCAAAGTCAAGAGAGACTTGAAGTGCTTGTGTGGTTTCCCGAAAAATACGATCAACTGTTTGATAATAAACATTGAAAGGCTTCTTTTAATTATAGGTTGAGGGTAGCTTATCTTCAACCGAATATCGAGTCTCAACAGAAGACCGAACATTGGAAGAAGTACATGTGGGACCGATGTGGTCTGTTGAACAGGTAGGTTGGATATATTATATAATGACTAAAGATGAAGCAGAAATCTCAAAAAAAAATAAACTGGATCTTTGTGGGAAGAAACGCCTTGGTGTTAGACAATCTCATAAAAGACCACTCAAAAGAAAAAGAGATTTCATAAGGTAACCAGTAAGATCTTGAATTTAATAATTTACCATCAATTCATTATTGGTGTTGGATTTCGGGTTTCACTCAGCACGTGGTATACGTATCTAAGATCACAAACACAGATGTTGTGTAACCATAAATCTCAGTGGTAAGGACCGAGAGTCTCAAGGGTTACAATGGAGAACCGAACGTAGATGGAGAATATAAGGGAGGTGGCTATAGAACCGAAAGTACCTTCTGCTAGATAATCGTGACAAAGCAGAAAAACTCTTAACTCATATGAGAAGAGTAAGATAGCTCTAGACCGAGTAGATGTGATCAGCCTGATTGGGAAGAAACGATAGGTATAGATCGAATCATTAAGGCCTGCTCAAAGTCGTAGAGGCTTTGGTCAACATGCAGCAGCATGCTTCTAGGGACCCTTAACTAGTTCGTATTGAAATTAAATATACCTGCCTTAGATTCACATTCTGTTGTACTGGTACTCTTGTCACCTAATAAAAATAAGAAACACACCACACAAACCAAACAAACAAACAAACGAAACAAACAAAAAAAATATTTTTGAATTTTTGGAATTTTCTGAAAAAGAATAAAAACAGAAAGATAAAATATTTTTGGATTTTTGAAATTTTCTGAAAAAGAATAAAAACAGAAAGATAACATACGAGAGAAAAGAGTGTACAAGATATACAACCGAAACCTTATCTTAAATGAGTGAAGCGAAATAGACCGAGCGATCGGTTCATTTCGGTTCCATAAAATTCTAGAGCCGAAATAGACCGAGCGATCGGTTCATTTCGGTTCCCGAAAATTACAGAGCCGAAATAGACCGAGCGGTCGGTTCATTTCGGTTCCCTAAAATTCCAGAGCCGAAATATACCGAGCGGTCGGTTCATTTCGGTTCCCGAAAATTATGGAGCCGAAATAAACCGAGCGATCGCTCCATTTCGCTTGTCTAATTTTCTAGTGAGAGATTTGAGGATTCGGTACCGACTCTCCTTCCATCATGCCTAAGCCTTGTAATATTTTGTTAAAGGTAGCTTCAGGTAAGGCTTTAGTAAAGATGTCAGCCAGTTGATCAGTCGATCGAACAAAGTGTACTTCCACGTTCCCATCTTCTACATGATCCTTGATGAAATGATATCTAAGTGCAATGTGCTTGGTTTTTGAGTGTTGCACTGGATTGTGACAAATCCTAATTGCACTTTCTGAGTCACAATAAAGAGGGATCTTCTTCATACTTAGCCCATAGTCTCTCAGTTGACTTTGAATCCATACCACTTGAGAAGTGCAAGATGCTGCAGCTATATACTCAGCTTCGGCTGTGGATAGTGAAACACAGGTTTGTTTCTTGGACTGCCAGCTAACAAGTTTCCCGTCAAGAAACTGACATCCACCTGTAGTGCTCTTTCTGTCCAGTCCACATCCTCCTAGATCAGCATCAGAAAAGGCTTGAATGAAGAATCCAGATCTTGCAGGATACCAGAGACCGAGAGATGAGGTTCGCTTCAGATAACGAAAAATATTCTTTACTGCCACCATGTGAGGTTCTCTTGGATTGGCTTGAAACCTGGCACAATAACAAACAGAAAACATAATGTCCGGTCTACTAGCTGTTAGATACATAAGGGACCCTACCATTTGACGATATAGAGATATGTCTATAGCAGGTTTTTCCAGAGATGGAGTTAACTTAGTGCCAAATGCCATAGGAACCTTCACTTTTGAATCACCCTGCATTCCAAATTTCGTCAGTAAGTTCTTTGTATAGGCCTCCTGGTTGATAAATATACCTTCTGGTCCCTGTCTAATATTCAAACCAAGGAAAAAATTAATTGGACCCATTGCGCTCATTTCAAATTTAGTCTCCATCAACTTCCTGAATTCAGCTGTTAGGCTAGGATTTGTGGAGCCGAAGATGATATCATCAACATAAATCTGAACAATCATTAGATGTTCGCCTTGCTTCTTACGAAAGAAGGTTGGGTCAACCGAACCTTGCTTAAATTTCGACATTTTCAAAAAGCGAGTTAGAGTTTCATACCAGGCCCTCGGTGCTTGTTTTAAACCATAGACAACTTTATCTAGCACATAGCAATGATCAGGGTATTTTTCGTTCACAAAACCTGGCGGTTGCTCAACATAGACTATTTCTTCTAATTCTCCATTCAAGAAAGCGCATTTGACATCCATTTGGAAAACTTCGAAGTTTTTATGAGCAACATATGCCAAAAAGATTCTGACCGATTCTAACCTTGCTACTGGAGCGAAGGTTTCCTCATAATCTATTCCTTCCTCTTGGCGGTATCCTTTTACCACCAACCGAGCCTTGTTGCGAATGACATTCCCCTCTTTATCTAACTTATTCCTGAATACCCATTTCAAGCCGACAACAGAAGCATCTTTCGGTGTAGGAATCAACCTCCAAACTCGGTTGCGTTCAAACTCATGGAGCTCATCCTGCATTGCTTGAACCCAATCAGAATGATCAAGTGCAGCATTTACAGTTTTCGGCTCAATTTTGGAAATAAACGAATTAAACATACAAAATTCAACTTTAGAGAATAATGCAGTTTGTTTCGCTTTCAGTTGAGAACGAGTAAGAACTTTTTCAGAAGATTCACCAATGATCTGTGCCTTGGGATGGTCCTTTGTCCATTTTACTAACGGAGGATAGTTTGGATCATATTCTGGATTCAATTCAGCTTCCACCTCTTCTTCAAATTCTGATTGATCATCCTCGCCTTCGTCAGTTACATTCTCTTTCTCTTTCTCCCCCTCGACTGGCGAAGTGTAATCCCTGTCAGCATCAGAGTCTGCATTTCCTGTGGAAGTTGGTTTCTCCCCCTCGATTGAACTACTACTTGTTGGTTTTGGATCAGTACTCTCCCTTTCATTTAGACCTTTGTGTGTTGGGAAGGGAATGTGATTCTCCCCCTCAACTCAGACTTCGGTTGTCTTTGGTGTTGTTGAGCTCTCCCCCTTGAACGTTGAGTCTTTGTCTGGAGAGCCACTTGATGATGTAGCACCTTTAGCTTCAGGAGGTTCACTTTCCATCTCTTTAGCAGCTTCGTCTATGACCTTTTTGAGATTATCGATTTTGTTATTTGTTGCTTTCGCCTCTGAGTGAATCGCTTTCTCTGGTTCATCAAACAGCCGAATGTACTCTTCAAACAAGTTGGATATAGGAACCGAGACTTGTCCAGATTCTGGGAATATGGCACCTAAGTCACTTTCAGGTCTTTGAACTTTCTTCATATAATTGGCATCAAAGGTGACATAATAGGTTTCTTCAATCCGTTTTGAGCGTTTATTCAACACTCTGTATGCTTTGGATGATAGCGAATAACCTAGAAAGATTCCCTCATCGGCTTTGACATCGAACTTGTTTCGGTTCTCCTTAGAATTGAAAATAAAGCATCTTGAACCGAAGATGTGGAAAAATTTGACATTAGGCTTCCTATTATTTAAGATCTCATACGGAGTAATGGAGAATCTCTTGTTGAGCAAGGACCGATTCTGAGTGTAGCAAGCAGTAGCAATTGCATCAGCCCAGAAGTATAATGGGAGGGAAGCGAAACTCAGCATGGTTCTGGCTGCCTCGCATAACGAACGGTTTTGTCTTTCAACAATCCCATTCTGCTGTGGTGTATAAGGGGCCGAAAAATTGTGAGTTATTCCCTTATCAGCCAGAAAGTCCTCAAAATCCTTGTTCTTGAATTCCAGACCATTGTCACTTCTGATGTTCCTCACCGTCTTCCTCAGCTGTACTTCCACTTGCTTGATGAATGTCTTTAACTTGGGAGTTGCATCTGATTTCTGCTTAAGAAAGAAAACCCAAGTGAAGCGTGAAAAATCATCTACAATAACAAGAATGTACTTATTACCACCAATGCTCTCAATAGCCAAAGGTCCACACAAGTCAATGTGCAATAGTTCAAGAGCTTCAACTATCTTCGTATTTATGCGTGTAGGGTGGCTCTTTCTGCTCTGTTTTCCCATCTCACATGCAGCACATAGATGCTCTTTATCGAACTTGAGAAGAGGGAGTCCTCGAACGTGATCACCAAGCACCAATTTGTTGATGTCTTTGAAGTTTAGGTGCGATAGACGTCGATGCCATAACCAACTTTCATCGGTATTTGCCTTTGACAACAGACAAATAGCTGGTGTGCCTCGAATTGGGTTGAGATTCAGAGGGTACATTTCTCCCTTACGTGCAGATTTCAGCAGAACCTTCTTGGATTGTTTTTCAATTATCTCAGTCCCCTCATCATCAAATGATACCTTCAAACCTGTGCCCACAACCAATTGTGACACACTGATGAGGTTATGTTGTAATCCGTCCACATACGCCACTTTTCTTATTGAGAAGTCTCCATTGGTTATCATGCCATATCCTTTGATTGTTCCATAGGAATTGTTTCCATACTTCACACACCCACCATCTTTTAGGGACCGAAACTCCCTCAGTTCTTCCTTCCTTCCTGTCATGTGACGCGAGCAGCCACTGTCTATATACCATTCGTCGTCAAACTGCTCGTCACTTATTACCTGCGAATTCAGGCAGATTTAGGAACCCAAAGTTTCTTGGGTCCTGGTGAGTTTTTCACAGAAAAAGGAATTACAGAAGAAATATCAACCAAATAAGTTCGTTTAATGAGAGTGGTTTGATCTTTTCTTTTAATGGTATACACCTTGATTTTAGTTTTATCTTGTTTAAATTTTGGTGCATTAGTTGGTGTGTTGTTAGATGGTTTAGGATTTGTCTTTTGACTCTTTGTGTTAGCTGATGGTTTCTTATTGTGGAAATCAGAGTCCTGTGCTAGCTTTCCTTTTCCTTTGATATCCTTCACGGAATTTGATTTATATGGTGGCTTGGAAGGACCGAAACTTGGTTTAGGATCGAAACTTAGCTTATGACCGAAACTGGGTTTAGGATCGAAACTTGACTTTGGACTGTAACCAGACTGGGGACCGAAACTAGATTTTGAACCGAAACCAGACTGGGGACCGAAACTTGACTTTCGGTTCTGAGTGATAGTTTTTGAACCGACACTAGACTTTCGGTTCTGGGACTTGGAATAGTAGGAATTTGGACTGGAATTTTCCTTTAGTTTTTCCTTTCCTTTGTCCATTGATTCCTTTTTGGGAGGCTCATAGTTGGAGTTTTGAGAATTCCAGTGCCTTTTTCGCTCATTCAGATTCTTGGCATATCTTTGATTTCTCAAGCGTTTCTGTTCAGCTAGCTCCTTCTGTGATTTGTGGATATTGAAGCTGGCCTTTGGCTTCTCCTTTTGAAATTCGGTTGTCTTGTTTGACACTTTCAATTCTTCAACTTTCGTGGTTAGAGCTTTCGGTTCTTCACGATTCTTGGTTAGAACTTTCGGTTCTTCACCTTTCTTGGTTAGAACTATCGGTTCTACCATTGGTTCTTCTGGGATTTCTTTGGTTCCACTTGTGCTTGGTTTGTCGAAACTCGAGGGTTTGTTGATGGGTTCAGCAACGTATCTTCCTCTAACTCTCCATGAAGTCTGCTCTGATAGGCCCACAGTTTCGTCTGCGTTGTCAATTGGGGCAGACCAGAAGTAGTCGTCGCATCCTTCAGCATTATCTTTGTCGACCAAGATTCTTAATTCTTCTGTTTGTCTTTGAGTGATCCCTGTAACTGTAACTGCATAGACCTGATTTGGCACGGTTTGAACCTTTTGATAAACCATAGCCTTTTCTTTGAGTTTCTGTTTCTGGTCTTTAGACAGGCGAGCGAATTCAACTGAATTTTCAGAAAGTAGGGGTTTCTCATGCTCAGTTTTACTCTTCAAAAACTCAGAGCAATCAACAACGTCTTCTACTGAGATTTCACTCATCTCACTCTCCCCATCAAATTCAGACGTGTTTTCTAAGTCTATTTTATTTTTGGAAGTTAGTTTGGCATTGGACAAATCAAATGATTGAATAGTGTCTGTCTTAATTTTAAACCTATCATTTTCATCTAAAACATCTTTTAACATATTTTTGTGTTCTTTAGAATCAATGAAAGTTTCTATTTTGTCCAGACCAAACCTATAAGACATGGACGTCTCTTCGGAGGACACTTCTGATTCACATTCTGCTATGACTTCATCCTCCTTAAATTCAAGAAAAGGCATAATCATCTTATGAATTTTCTTTCCTATTTCACAACTTAGATGTAATTGCGCAATATTCATATATAAACGCTTAGCAATTAAACAAAATACATTCCTTTATTTTAAAATTTTTAAATTGTCTCTTTGCAAATAAATACTTTTGTCCCTAGCTCTAACTAACTCCGCTTCCTTCAGCTCAATCCACATTCTTCTTTCCTCACTTTTTGAAGACACCCTGCTGAGTTGGTCAGTTAGGTTAGAATTCGCTAAGCGAGTTTGCATGAGGCTACTACTTAGGTTAGAAAATTTAAAGTTTAATTCAGTTAATTCTTCTTCATAATCTGTTTTTGGAATTTTAAGAGATTCAAGAATAGATTGTACCTTTTTGATCAGCCGATCGCAGTCGTTGATCTTCTCACTCACTGGCTTGGTTGCAAAACACTTGTTTTCGGTCAGGTTCGGTTCCTTATCTACACTTTCGGTTGATGGGCCAGCAGTGACAATTAAACACCTTTCAACCGAACCTTCTTCCTTTGCCACATAAGCCTTTCCATGAGTGGGCCTTCTAACCTCTTCATCTTCAGAGTCGGTTGACCACACTTCTACGCCACCGAACTCATCTTCCCCAGCATTTTCTTGTACAATCAAGGCATTCATTGAGCTGTTAGTCGCCTTCTTCTTCTTGATTTCTTCTAACTTGCGCATATAGTACACCTCATCATCTTCACCCTCTCTCTTCTCAGCCATTTTCCTTAACATGTAATCTTTGGCAAAATGGTTCTTGCCGTGACAGTAATTGCAGTCGTATCCAGAGTCTCTTGCAAGCTTGCTCTCCTTCTTTTCATCATCCTTTTGAGAGGAGTTCTTCGCTTCATCTTTCACCTTCTCAGAGCTGTAACTTCCCTGCCAGTTTCGGTTCTTGTTGACAGGGAATTTTCTTCTTGCAAACTTTTTCGGATTGGTTATCATCAAAGCATATTCCTCGCTAGTCAGATCACACTCAGACATATCAGTCTCTTCTTCATCTTCTGGGATACTTTTTCCTTTTGAGACAAGAGCCAGAGATCCCATACCAGAGACTACTTTCTCTTCTTTGGTTACCTCGCTTTCATGAGACTTGAGTATTCCCACCAGTTTCGCTAGAGAGTAGGATTTGAACTGTTCATGTGCTTTCACAGTTGATACTACGGCCATCCATTCTGGTCTTAGCCCGTTCATGAAAGTTACTTTCCGCTCGATCAACTTCCTCTCTATTCCATGCTTGATCATCTTACTCAGGAGATGATTGAATCGATCGAAAGTTTGTATTAGCTTCTCCTCTGGTTTCTGTTTGAAAACTCCAAATTCAGATAACAGCAAGGTTTGTATGGAGTGTTCCAAATCTTCATCGGTCGAATAGAGTTTTTTCAACCTATCCCAGATTTCTTTGGCCGTTGTGCATGAACCAACCAACCGAAAGGTGTCAGATTGCAAGGCGAATCTGATCATCCTCATAGCCTTCACATTACATAGCAACTTATCTTTCTCATCTTGCAGCATCTTCTCTACGTCCGTCACCAGCTTGTTATAGTCTTTTTGGGACTGAACAGTTGTGTTTGTTCCCGAATGCACAAACGGTCCAAGGGTGATGGCTTCCCAGATGAGATAGCCATTATCTTCAGAACCAACCACGTAGTCTTCGAAGTGATGCGCCCATACTTCGTAGTCTTGAGTGTAGAGAATGGGTATCCTGGTTGTTGATCCGATGTTGTTTGATATGTTGATGGGGTTTGTTTGCGAATCTTCGTGAGACATGGTGAGCTACTAGAATCAAACCTGTAAACTTGAGATTAGGGTTTTATCAGAAACAGAGATACCGTCGATATGAAGAAGACGGCTTCTATTTATACGATAAAAGCGGAAACCCTAAAGTATTCGGAATACAGAAGGAATGTGTATTAATCACACAATCTCCTGCTCTGATACCAATTGTTAGAACAATGTTCTTTTAGGATCGTATGATTCTATGCAAGTTAATGAATATGAACGTAATAAAGAACACGAGAATGGCACTAAATATGTCGTATGATTGATACTTCAACACCTCAGAAGAGCTCGATAAAGAACTTCAACTGTAGAGGTGTTTTAGGGTTACAATATTAAACGTAATGATCAACTTACTAATACGCATACATGCATGCATATTTATAACCCTACTATCTAATCTAGATAAATACAAATAGAAAACCTAGATAATCACGGATGAACAGGCCCAATCCGGATACAAAACGTAAGGTCTAAGATGCCACACAAATGGACTCAACAGTATGGATGACAACCACAGACTATTCTAGACAGTCCAATGGAACACTAGCGGGCTTGCAACCTGTAGGTGTTGTGAACGAGATGTTCACCCGGTGTACTCTAAAAACCCATTGACATGTATTGCGAGTGGATTCTAGGAAATGATATTGTCGATAAACGAGATAAACCCTGGCGACTATGCAGACTTATTGCCTAAACCCTGGCAACTATGGATTTAGTTTTTGTTGTATAAACCCTGACGACTATGCAGACTTCGTGCCTAAACCCTGGCGACTATGGACTTAGTGCCTGTTGAGTAAACTCTGGCAACGATGGATTTCGTGCCTATTCCTTAGGATAACCCTTAGGAATGAATGAACGAGGAATAATTGATTCTTAGGGTGGAATGAAGAAGAAAATGGGGATGGGTAATTGGGTTGATTGTTTGATGTTTAAACATAATAATTAATTAATCTATAAGCAATATGTTATAAGCATTAACCAAACCTTAAAACATTAACCAAAAGCTACAAGTTTGGTCCAAAATGGGTTTGGCTTGCAAGGATGATCCAATAGTTTCGTTTTGTTGCGAGTCTAGTCCAATAGCCTGTACACTTATTTCCACAAGCTCATAACTTCTCATGTATGAATTGGGGTTTTAAAGTTATATATGTCTTAAGGTTTATGACTTAGGGCTGCGCTTTATTTTATTTAATATTTCCATTTTTTTTTGCATCCAAAATGAATAGTCGGAAAACACATCCTTTGTATCATAATATTGCATTGGTCTCAAAGAAACTCACACACACATACATGTACACACACACACACACACACATATATATATATATATATATATATATATATATATTCTAAACTATTTTAAATTTCTCCTCAAAATTTTAGTTTGAGTTTCCCGGTATAATTTCACTCTTCCCACAAAAAGTTAAAAGCCCTAATTATAATTCCCACCTAAAAATTGGCTCTAGCATTCCAATCAGTTCGTCGGCCTCTCCATACAGATCACTCATCGCCGACATCTCCACCATACGATCTCCTGATTGCTAGCACCTCTCTGTGACTCATCTGCCACCACTTCTCGCCTTATTGCCACCTACATGTCTCTAAATATCGAAGCCATATACTACCTACCATGCCCGTGTTCCCCTTTGCGGATACTGATGGCCGACTCCACCTTCCTCACCAACGATTGATGTTTCTCGTACTCACCCTACATGACGCCCATCACCCTCACCTTCACCAGATGGCCCGTTACCCTGCCTTTTACCTTTTTCACATACCTCTCCTTCAAGAACCATAACTGTTCAAAACCGGATTGAAGCAATAGATTGCAATCGATATGTATATATTCGATTATTATAGACACTGTATTCACGGAATCACAATCACTATCTCATTGCATCCTCGGTTCCTGTCTCTTCACACAACCATTGGCAAATCACTTTTCTCTTCCTGCTTCTGTATCACTACACCACCATATCCCCACATCACAGTGACACCTGCCCCCAATTATAGTGGTGTAGCCACCATAGCAGCGACACCAGGTACCACCTCTACCATTGCATTAGCTACAAGTTATTCTTTCTTTCCTTTCAGACTTTTAGTTGTGTTTTCTTGCTATTAGTCAATAGTTCAGTTTGTATTTGGAGAATATCCATAATTCGGATGCTGAAAGTTGTGTTTTTTTCTTTCTTTCCTTTCAGACTTACCATTTGTCGCCTCTCCATTTCAGGTATGCTTCTTGTTCTTAAGGTCTCTCTCTGTTTTTGTCTTGTTTGTATCTATGTGACCTCATCTCTATTTTTGAGTCTCATTGCTGCGATTTGAAGGGGCTAAAACGTAGATAGGAACCTATGACAAGTTATGCTTGGTCTAATGGGATAGACTTGATACTTAGATTATTATAAAAAAAACAATAGTTGCAAATTATTATTAGAATCTGGAATGATGTGTTTGATTGTAGAATTTCTTTATATGTAGTTAGCATATGGGAATTGTCTTGGAGAGGCCAAAAGCAATATGGTTTGGGAGAGATACACTTGGAAGGCAAAGCCTTCTTCTTTATTGGCCAAGTACAAAAGAGCCATGATTCACACTTTCTTCTGAATCAACACCTACAATTTGATGCACTGCATTGTTGGGAAGAACTACATGTAGGGCCTATAACCTGTCTATGAATTCACCAATAATGGATGATAATCTGATGGGTGAAGTCAAAAGGCATAATTGGGCGGACCCCTTGTTGGAAACTCATTGTGTTGGATAAAACTTTTGTTGAACCCAAACCTAAAGATTTTACCGAATATCTTTTTACCATATTATACCATCAAACTTTTCTGGTGTAATATTGTTATAACACAAAGTTAATTTTTCAGTTTTTTACTATAATGGTATATGACATGTTATAACATAAACTGCATATTATAGCAATGTACTTTCGTTATGCAATGTTAGACAAAGTTGTATTCTTTTCATTTATTTATCATACTTTTCTGTTAAAGAAAGTTGTATTCTTTTCATTTTTTAATGATGTATGATCTGGTGCAATTAAAAGAATAAATGACAAAAAGGGCAATTTGGTCCTTTCTTATAGTTGTTATTCAATAAAACTATATTGTTATTTATTTTTGTTATTATTATTATTATTATTATTATTATTATTATTATTATTATTATTATTTTGCTTTTTTAGATTGTTTCTGTTGAGGTAACTTTACAAAACTGTCATTCAATTTTTTTCATTAATTTATACAACCTTTTAATTGCAAATAAAGCAATGTAATTTTGTAAAATGGCATGATTGACCTTTTTGTTCATTTTTTATTCTGCCAAATGATATCAAAGAAAAAATTGGTCAAATTTACAAGTCGTCCAAAAAGTCTAAAATTGTCATTTTTTTGTATAATAACTTAACCAGGAAACAATTTTAGTTTTACATCAACAAATTTTCATTTTATGAAGACTATTCTTTAAACTTACAAATACAATAGTACAACTAGAATGAACATTACATAAATATAGTAACATATTCAATAAACGACCCGTAATTATACCGATAAGACATTGTTGTTCTTTTATAACTATATTTACATATAGACACATATAATAACTGTAATCATAACTCAATGCTACCTACACTCACAATATTTGTTTCTTCTCAGAGCCAATTCATCATATTTTGACACACCTAATAAAAAGTAAATGACCATAAACATCCAATACTAACTTGTTTTCTTGCGTTTACTAAGTACAACTAGTACAGAACCGCCCTATGGACACACAAATATTTAGTGTGACCATATGTATCACATTTTAGCTACTTTATCTGGTATGTTTCTAAAAAGTCACCAGGTTATAAATACACATACAATTGCCTCATGTCACAATACGTTTATCTATTGTCTCTTATAAAAAAGACATGACAATGATAATCGATACATGTGGCTAATTGTGACCTATGGCCTCATTGTTCGAGTGTGACTAATATTTGTCACGTTTGGTATAATTAAGTGTGGTTAAAGTTTTGATTATCTATATAATGGCCACACAAACTAACTTAAATGTATCCAATAACAGTCTCTAAATTTTTTTAGTGACCTTTGGAAACACTTTTAATAAAAAGTGTCACAGGCCGTTTTTCAGAAAGTGTGACCGTAGGTCATTTTTGTACTAGTGAGTCTCAATAATCTGGCGAAGATCCTGCAACTCCCTCGCCAGCTGTTGCACCTTAATCGCTGGTAGAAACTCCTCCTGAAACCTAGTCACAAAGTCCTCCCATTTCATGGCCACCACAGCCGCAAATCCTAATGCACGACCGAATTCCTCCCGCCAATCACGAGCTCGGTCACTCAGAAGGTGTGATGAAAATCCCACCTTCGCCCCCCTCAGGGAAGAAGCTCGTTCGCTGAGTATTCTCCATGTCAGTGATCCATCGACAGCTAGCAATAGGGTCCTTAGCCCCAAAGAACTTCGGAGCTCCACGTTCCTTGAACGCCCGAAAAGAGGTAATCCATGCTCCGAACTGTCCTGCCGCGATCTTGGCCTAGAAGGCCCTACGTCGCTCATCCAGAAGCTCCATAATCCCCTCCTTGATGGTACCGAAAATCACAGAGGTGGCCTCCAAAATACCGCGAGTAATCCCCGATGTGATGAACTCGCACAATCTCTCATCAATCGGTTCTGGTAAAGAGCCAGAACCTCCTCCTCAAGTGGTCACCTTACTGAAATACAAACATACAAATGATCAGAATGACTTGATAGAACTCCCACTCTGCAGGCTCCTTAGAATCCCCGAGATCGTCCTTGATTCGAGTATAGATCCTATGCTTTCAGTAGTACTGGCCCAATACTACCTTCCACACATATCTAGGCTTTCCTCAAGAACCGTCTCGATTCCTCTGAGTCACCGCACTAAAGCGATACACACAATCCCTATGCTAAGCATCATATATTTCCCACTATGACACTTGCTAGACTCTCCTATAAATTCTTGACTCATCAGCCTCTGCAATACTAAGAACCTCAACCAACACCGTTGGTTGCCTTATGCATGCAAATTGTACATAAAATGGGAACACTTAGACTATCGAATAATGATTCTACCCTAAGCCCACAACCAAAAAAGGAACAGGAAATAAGGCAAAACCAATCATTCTAGGGCTATATGATCCTAATCGTATACAATTTTTAAAGCATACACTTAGCAATTAACTAAGCCGATATAAATTCCGAGTAATACATAGAATCCAATCCATTTAGGCTATAAGGCATCACACAAATCATACAATTTTAGCATGTGATTCCTAAAGGTATCCTTAGCCCTACTTTAGCATGCGATTCCTGAAGGTATCCTTAGCCCTACTTTAGCATGCAATTCACATATCAAGCATACTAGTAATAATACATTGGTATGAGTATTTTGGGAATCACTTACCCGAACTCAGTTTTTCCTTTATAGCATATTTTTAGAAAATTTATTTTTCATTTTCAAAAAGATTACCAAATCCTCAGTTTGAGTTCAGATTCACCTACGACTACGAGTGTGCCCGAATCCCTAAAACCAAGGCACTGATACCAACTTGTAACGTCCCAAAACTCATAGAAAATTTTTCATTTTTAAATGGTAAAACATTCAATGTATATTCTATAAAAGATCACCAATGTCAACAATGTTTAAAAAGGAATATCAAAGTATCATCAAATCATAAATGTGAAATCTTTAGTGGATGCGATGCAATCATGTCGGACCCTTCCCTTTCGAACTGGAAGTACCTGAAAATGTTAAAACACAAAACCGTAAGCACAAAGTTTAGTGAGTTCCCCAAGATACCACATGCCATACTAATCAGTGGGCCCAACCCGGGGGTATATTCCAACCTAACATACAATCTTAGGCCCAACCCTAGAGTATATTTCAACCCAACATATCATAATGGGCCCAGCCTCGGGGTTTATCTCAACCCAAACATACAATAATGGGCCCAACGCTTGGGCCTAGCCCTAGAGTGTATTTCAACCCAATCATACATGCAAGAAACACAAAGACAACTAGCATTCTACATAGCACAATCCAGTGGGTCAACATTGGTGCCTTCAACCCACAAGTACAACGAAGACACTCACCTCAATCGATAGCCAGATAAAAACTCACACTCGAGCTGCTGCTACAAAAGCTCCTCACACTAAACATATCGAAAACAACCCCTATTAACAATTATGGTAATTACCCAACTTAGCAAGTCCAAAATACCAAAGCAGATACTTATTTAGGTAAAAGACCATTTTACCCTTCCAAGTCTTAAACCCCTCACAGTTGACCAAAAGTCAAACTGGTCAAAAAGTCAACGGTCAACCTTTTGTTGACCTACGCACTGCGTACCCTAGCTCTATGCTGGGCGTAGAGTCTTAATCCAGAAAAACAGGTGAGAACTAGGCTACATTGGGCGTAGCCCGGATTACGCCCCGCATACAGAGCCAGAAGCCAAACTTCATTTTAAGTTCTTAATACCTTAAGACCAAATGTACAACACTTAAATCTAAACCTAATAGACGTCTAAAATGATATTTTTCCTGACTTAATGCCTTTGTATGGCTTAATGGAGATCAAGACCAAAACCTAGTTCCATAGCTTCCTTTAATGACCTCAAACCCTTGCATGGGTGAAATATAACAACCAAGACCCCATTTTTATGATATAAGATTCTCCGAAACAATAGGAAATGATAACCTCAAGCTCTGGAGTAGCTATTACTCACAAAAGCCAAACTCATGGGACCGAAAGCATACAAATCTATAGGCCATCCTAGATCTAACCCAAGGAATCATAAATGTGAGAACTTTATAGCTCCTGAAGTTGGAAAATGAGATGAAAGCTCTAGATCTTCAAGCTTGAGCCACACCAATCCACAATGATAGACTCCTCCTTCTTCAAGATGCACCAAAACACACAAAAATACTCAAAACAAGCTCACAAGGGATTAGGGTTTTGAGTTGGCTTATTGGGAGAGTGGAGGCTGAGGATAAGGCAGGCCTCAAGTGAGTTAAGGTCTTTAAATAGGGTCACAACCCTACAAAATTAGGGTTTAGAATCAGCGCACCTACGCGTTGCGTACACAAGGGTACACCTTGCGTAGGGTTTTAAATGCGCGCGTCCACTTTCTCATACTACGTCCTGGGTAGAGAACTACCTACACACCGTGTAGGACCATATTTTCAAGAATTTTATACTTTAAGCTATAAATGAAAAGTACCTGCGAAACGGGTGTTACAAAATTATGAATCGTTTGAAGGTTTTAAGAAGATGTTGTTAGCACTGATTCTTGTAGGTTTTAGGAAGATGTTGAAGCAGAGATGAGAATGTTAAAGTTGGACTAGTTTAAACACAATTAGCTTTATATATATGAAATTGTAAATGGTCTATGGATTTACTTGATGTTTAGGCTTCAACACAGTTATCGACGATAGCTTGCCGAAGAAGATGACCATCGTTGGAGATGAAGGGATATGGCGACGTTGGAGCGGAGAAACTGATAAGTACGAGGGGTGGGGATGGTGGGCCCATTAAATTTTATAGAATTATAAATAACATATAAATAATAGAAAAAGTAATAAATAAATAAATAAATAAATAAGGGTAAAAGTGTCTTTTTTATGTCTGGTGGTAGGCAGCGGAGGCAATTCTTGACACGACACAAACCGAAATGCAAATAAACGAGTTTGGGTTAGAGATGTCAATCCGTTTAATTAAATGGGTTAACACGATACAACACGAAAATTAAATGGGTAATGTTAGGGTCCAAACTTTTAACTCGAAAATGATCCGTTTATTTATATGCAACTTCTTTTTAGGTTTACATGGCATGACCAAAACCAAAACCAAAACCAAAACCAAATGTAGAAGAAAATTTAAGATTGAGTTGTTTGGTAATATGGAAGCTACTAATTAGCCGCCCAATTAATAATTATTTTTAGCTTTTGTACTTTTTCATTTATATCCCATAGTCCACAATCTCATTCGCCTACTTCCTCTTGTGAATTTCACTCATCGGTGTCTCAAACTACTACTCTTTTCCGTTTTTCACTTTTTCTTATCCACCTATCCAAGTGATACTCTTTCAACTTATTTAGTGTTTTAGTCTAGCACGACACGACATACTTATAAGGTCTATACCCTAAACATGCCAACCTGACACAAAAATAAATGGGTTGACATGATAATTAAACGGGCCGGGTTAGAGTCAAACTATCTCAACCTATTTAAGTCTCAACCCGACACGAACACGACACGACACATTTGCCACCTCTACCGATAGAGATGAAATATGCAACAAAATAAACTTTAAGTGACTGTCCGAATGAAAAAAATTAAGAATCAAACATGCAAACTACCCACAAATACATCGGTGTAATTTTCTCTTCAAATAATATGTAACATCGGGATTTGTAGTCTCGTACATGGATGGATCAACATAAAGTATAACGTATAACGAAAATGCTACTAAGTAATACAATTCGCATATGGTAACATTTTATACTAAGTTTGACATTGTGGCTGCGATTACAAATAGAATAGATTAATGAAAGGAAATTATCCTCTTCCGTCGACATAATAAAAAAACTTACCGCCAACTAGGACATAAATGATGATTCACAATATATTTCACGTCAGAATCTTTCATTGTATCTGATATAACAACCATTTTACATTTTTAAACACATAAAACAAAGTCTATGATATCATTAAGTAATGTAAAGTATAAGGATTGAGGTAATACGTGCAAAGTCTTCCTCTTCACTAAAACAAATTAAGCTGTTTACTGAAAGATTAAACAGCCAAGCATGACGAAAACAGTCTTTCTCCTCCTCTTCTGTTGCTTGATGAAATCTTTCGTATCAAAGAACACAATTCAGGATTGTCTTTATAGAGGCTCGTTTCTCTCTGTAGGTGATGATTCACACCTCATAACTTCCCGGGATAACACTTTTACCTGCGGTTTCTATAGTTTTCAAACTAATGCTTACTGGTTTGCAATTTGGTTTACAAAGTCCAAAGATCGAACCGTGGTTTGGACAGCGAACAGCAACAAACCTGTCAATGGCCATGGCTCAAAGTTGACACTTCATACAAACGGTGCCATGGTTTTGACTGATGTAGATGGCACCATTGTGTGGACCGGGACCAACACAACGTCCACGGATGTAGATTGAGCAGTGCTGCTGAATACTAGTAATCTGGTATTGATGAACACGAAAGGTCAGATTCTTTGGCAAAGCTTTGATTATCCAACTGATACTCTTTTACCTTCTCAAACATTAACGAAGAGCAAAAGCTTGAAATCTACTTTAAGAAAAGGTAGTTTTCAACCTGGATATCATAGTTTCAGTTATAATAGTATTAACATTTTAACACTGCTTTATGATGGCCCAGAAATATCAAGTGTGTATTGGCCTAGTCCTGATCCAGGATTTAATATTTGGGATTACCGAAGAACCTCCTATAATAGTAGCAGAATCGCAGTCTTTAATGATTTGGGTGTATTTAAGTCAAGCGATCTGTTGCTGTTTAATGCTTCAGATATGGGTTTTGGGATCAGAAGGAGGTTAACCATGGATTACGATGGTAATCTCAGATTCTATAGCTTGAATGAATCAACAGGATTGTGGTCGATCTCATGGCAAGCTGTTGCACAACCATGTAATATCCATGGAATCTGTGGGAGGAACGGGATTTGTGTTTATGGTGGAAAACCCGAATGCTCATGCCCTACTCATTATGAGTGGAGTGACCCTACTGATTTTAGTCAAGGTTGTAAGCCTACTTTCAACAGAACATGTGTAAACTCCACAAGGTTTGGATTTTTGCCAATGCGGTATACTGATTACTTTGGCTTTGATCTAAATTTCTCATCATCCATTTCGCTTGAATCCTGTAGAAACATCTGCTTGGCAGATTGTCGTTGTCAAGCATTTGTTTATAAGCTACCAGGTATAGGTGATTGCTATGTTAAAAGTGCTCTCTTCAACGGTTATCGGTATCCTAAATTCGCAGGAACCATCTACTTAAAAATACCACTAGGCATGCAAACGCCAGAATCTGCCTCAATCCTTACTGGTTTAAAGGCCACATGTGCAGATGTCCCCGTTATGATTGGTTTTCCATCTATGTATGAATCATCTGGAGGAAAGGTAAAATGGGTTTATCTTTACTCGTTTGCTATAGCTTTTGGTTTAGTTGAAGCTTTGGTTATCGTAATGGGCTGGTGGGTATTCTATGTAAACAACGAATTACTAAAGAACCTAGAAGAAGGGTATCGTATGGTATCTAGTCAATTTAGAGGGTTTAGTTATAAAGAGCTGTTGGAGGCGACACAGAACTTTAAGGTGGAGATAGGCCGAGGAGGATCAGGAGTTGTGTATAAAGGGATTCTGGAAGACGAAAGGGTGGTGGCTGTGAAAAGATTGGGAGATGTGAGTGACGGGGGAGAGTTTTTTACAGAATTGAGCACAATAGGTAAAATCAATCACATGAATCTAGTGAGAATGTGGGGATTCTGTTCACAGAAACAACACAAACTTCTCGTTCTCGAGTATGTAGAAAATGAATCTCTTGACAAGAGATTGTTCTCCTCAACTTTTCTTCAATGGAAAGAAAGGTTCGAAGTTGCCATAGGCATTGCAAAAGGCTTGGCTTATCTACACCATGAGTGCCTAGAATGGGTGATTCATTGTGATGTAAAGCCAGAAAACATTCTTTTAGATGGTGCATTCCAACCAAAGATTGCAGATTTTGGTCTTGCAAAATTATCTCAAAGAGGTGGACCAAACTCGAATTTCACTCAGGTCAGGGGGACAAAAGGGTATATGGCTCCAGAATGGGCTCACAACCTGCCTATCACAGCAAAAGTTGACGTGTACAGCTATGGCGTTGTGATTTTAGAATTGACGAAGGGAATTCGGCTTTCTAATTTAAGTGTTCATGGAGGAGAAGAGGAAGAATCAGAGCTCCTAAGGTTTGCAAGGGAAACAAAAACAAAGATTCGAGAAGAAAAAGGATTATGGTTCGAAGAGATTGTTGATCCGAGGTTGGGAGGGTTATTTAGTAGGAAGCAGGCCGCAACATTGGTTGAGGTCGGTCTTAGTTGTGTCGATGAAGACAGGCATAAAAGGCCGACAATGGATTCAGTAGTCCAAGTTCTAATTGATTGTCAGCCAGAGTAGATGCGCTAAAAAGAACTCCACTTTAATTACTGTTTATGAGAATGTTGGTGTTTATGTAGGTTAATTATTATTATTATTATTATGCGTTCCTTGGTTGCACTTTGCTTGTATTTATTTCCTGTTTGTATTAATTAACCTTAACTCTTGAATTTATAAATAGATTTTAATTTCATTTATATCAAAACTTTGTGATCTTTTTATGGGTTTTGTAGGTTTGGCTATGCCATGTATCATCTCTTTATATATGTTGCATGGATATGGTAGCTCCGAATCCAAACTTGCATGGCAAGCCTTATTTTCTGCGTGATGCAAAGAAGTGTTGCAGTTTGTATGGAAGTCCTTTATTTTATAGGCAACATTTACTACAAGAAACGGGGCCTATAGGGACGACAAATGTCGTCTCTATAGGTTCAAAAGTCGTCCCTATAGCTCTCTGTCACCATAGCCCCATCGCAATAGATCTTTTTTTGTTGTCTTTATAAACTAGATTATAACACGCGTTAAACGCGGGGAACGTATAAAACAATTCATATAAAGTTACAAAAAACCGACATAATAAAAAAATAATATAAAGTAACATAAAAAAATTAATATCATTAAACCAAATAAAACATGCGTTGATGATTAAAATATATTTCCACTTAGCATAGTCACTATCTCAAAATGTGAACAAAATGAAAATACTTCATGAGAACGATGTGCCGGAACGACATACCCAATCATATTTCCTTAAAAAAAATTAAGGAGGTTGTTTCGATAATCTCACCATTCATGTGCATCGGCATTGTAATTACTAACATCTATTTTAACCCATCGATTCTGAATTAAAACCCAAATACCCCACAAACGATCTCCACCTACAGAAAAAATATCTCAATTTTCCGTCAAACTTGATAAGCATCGATGCATACGAGTTGAAATCATTAATAATAGAAGATGTATATATCACTAAATATTCTTCTGAATATACATCGAATCACAAAATGTCATTGTTAGACAATAAGATTTAAACCACACACGATGGATGGGTGATCTTATACATCATTACTTTTATTGTCCGAAGTGTACTCAATTATTGATTTGATGGATTGAAGTTATTTGATAAGTCGAATTGACAATTAATAAGCAAAACATAAGGTAATAGTCGTCTTTCAATGTGTGTCAAGTAAAAAAAATGATATTGTATACGTAAAAAGAATGGAATCACTAACCTCGTGTATTTCTCGGTATCCTGATTCTGATGTTGGAGAGCTTTGATGTTCACAGTGAATAAAAGTAATCGTTAAGGAAGTCACATAAAATATATATACAGAAGAAATTTAAAGACAATTTTGGAAATTATTACCCATATATTATAGTTGTCAACAAAATCGTTTCTATACTTAGTTTCAAAGGATGCATAAATAGATTATATATTATTTACTATTAAATCAACCTAAAAATATAATAAGATCATACAAAAATATTTTAAAATCATACAAAAATTAATCGGATTCTTATGACATAATAATTAAAAAAAATCATAATCATCTCTAATATATAAAAATGACATTTTCGTAATTAGTATCAATTCCAAATATAGTTAGTTTCTATTTTGTTAAAATTAATTAAAATTATAATATAATATACATCTTAAAAATTATACTAAATATATTCAACATCATACCAAAATTAATAAGGTTTTTACAATATTTTCATTAAAATAAAAAATTTATATCACACCATATTTAATTAGAATCTTAACATATCTCTCGAATTATAATTAAATAATATCTGTAAAATAAAAGTTAATTATTCGTTCATTTTTTTAAATGTTAATAAAATTTTAAAATAACCAACATATATTTAATGTAATTTCATCTTTAGTTATAACTAATTGTAATAACTAATCGTATTAACTAATCAATGTTTCGCAAAAAACTATTAATTTAAAAAGATACATGTTTTATCATAATTGTTAGTTAAAACTAATATATACATTATTATGATATTTTCAAATTCAATTTCTCAAGCATAAACTTTTCAGCATGATATTTTCAAAACATCATATGCAAGGTTAGATTGAAACTTTGTCAAATTACTAAAATGCCCTGATCATGTTTTGTATTTTTAAACCTAAACGTTGCCAAATAGCTAAAATGCCTCTAATCATATTTTTATCATTTTAGATTAAAACCTTTTGCTATTTCAGTTTAACAAAAATAATTACTTTAAGACCAAATCTCATACAAACCAAAAAATAAAACTTTTTTGTTTTATAAAGACGTATACGCAAATAGCAAAGTACTTTACTATAAATATAAAAAAATGACAAAAAAAAACTATAAACCATACACTTGTACCAAAAGCCAAAAAAACACCAAAATTTCACAAAGGAATATGAAACTAACCAAATAAGTCAGCAAAAATGACCCAAAACAAAGGATTAATGTGTGTTATTGCGTCAAAATTAACAGAAATGCCCATATACTGTTTCATAATAGATCGATATACTCCATCAAAGTCATTTTATGCCAGAATTCTATTGCAAATTGAATGACAAGAAGCAAATAAATGTTCCTAATTCTCAATTTGTGTCTAATTTTAAAAAATTACTTCTTCATATGGACAATGATTCTTGCGGGCATAAATCAGGTTTTAATGAAGGAAAAGGTTTACCCCCCACCCTCACCCCACAAAAAAATCCATACAGCCCAAAATCAAATAGCATTGGCCAAACGAAGTTGGATGACAGATTGTGAAGGAAGAGGAGATATAATTCAGAAAAAAAAAATTAACCCAAAAGAAAGGAAAAAAGCAAACACTTTCCAAATTCAGTAATCAACTAATTTGCAATCAAAAGAAACTTTGTAAAACAACATCACGTAAAACAGACATACATACATACATGTAATTGAACACATTAATAGACATCAAAAGAAAGTCAATAAGCGAAATCAGTTTGCTAACCTTATGTAGATGTTGGTGTCGTCGATGATGATTATGCAGAGGAAAGGATTTTAAAAACAACCAAAGTAATTTGGTAACTGATATGAATAATGAAATAAATAGGAAATCATATATATATATATATATATATATATATATATATATATATTGAAATTTGAATATGGAAATGATTACAATGATTTAAGATTTAACAATATGAGATTAAATCATATGCAAATCATCTAAAAGGTGCAGAAGATACGAATTATTAGATGGTAGGTTATGAAGTTAAGTTAATTACGGATTATTAGCTGAAAAGGTTATTTATTTATCGAAATTTGAATTACCTTGTTTAACAGAAATCTTGTTTAAAGAGAAACACAAAACTATTAGAGATAATTATGAGACTAAGAAAAATATATATTATTTAAATAAAATCTTAGTTAAGTTGTTTTCTTAATAATATTTTACTACTATTAGATAAGCAGATAAAATACAACTTTTATGATCGTGAGATTCTTTGCTGTCAAGACACCGTGTAAAACAATAAATTCCAATATTCCATCATTGAAATTAGAAGAGAAACAGAAAGAAGAATTATTCAAAGTAAAAGAAAAAACCTTAGACTTTGGTTGCTAAGTTTGCATGCAAAAGTATCAAAGTAAATAACTCATGTTGTTAACAATATATTTCTTAATTTATTCAGTGGGCAATGAACGGATTCACTGAGAACATTTACAAATAGTTAGTTAACACATATAAGAGGTACCAACAAAGAGAAACACAACACATACACATGTTAATTTGAATTCGCATGATGCGGATTAGCTATTTTTGCTTGATTTATAACAGGTTTGAGAGATTAGAAAATTCATAGATGGATCTCATAACATAAGAAATGATTATACGAATTCTAAATGTTTATAGAAATCTGAATATATTCATGTACTTATGATTTTCTATATTTCACTTATATTGGGTCTGAACCTATCTATAAGAGTCAATATAAATGTGTGCAGATGCAGAAATTCGACACTTTGCTTTATATAAAGAAGATGAAGTTGTTAATATTTTATGAACTTTTAAATCTTTTTATGCAAGTTTTTTAGAACAGTTACAAATAATTAGTTAAGACATATAAGCGGTACAAACAAAGGGAAACACAACACACACATGTTAAAAAAACACACGCAGAGAAGGACATACCTTGAAGATTCGTAATAAAACTAATGTGAAGGTTGATGTATTGTTTTGTTCAATTTCTGTAGTGCATTGATATAAGAACAGACATGTGAAGGAGAAAATGAGAAATGTGATAATTATTTATAATTTTCAAAACGCAGACAATGAGAAACAAAATCGTTTAAAATCTACTTTAAATTGGAGACAATATGTTTATCTATTATTTAGTATTCCAAAGATTGGAATTAAATGATATTGATGAAGATAATAAGGAATAGGAGTTGATTAACGATTTTCAAGAGACAATTGGAAAATAGGAGGCATGATTTTATATTAAATTCAAATAATTGTCAAAAATAGATAAATTAGATGCACATTTAATGAGATTTGATTAATGATGATTTTGATCTTTATAAGGGTCAACGATTTGGAATGGTTCAAATATATTATTTCCTTAATTAACATTTTAATCATAAATGTCGGAATCCGAAAAAATAATTATTTCCTTAATCAACATTCTGAAAGGATTTAAAAAATCCAATTAACATTATGCGGATGACATCATCAAATTGATCCAATGGTGGAAAACTATAAAGGAAAGCCAATCTATGAACTAGATTGTTGAAGATGATGTAGATTGTTGAAGATGATGTAATCAGGTTTCTCTTTTAATATATATAAAGATACCGTCGCAATAAAGGTAGCTTTAGAGACGACATATCGTCCTTTTTTGGTTCGTCACTATACGATGCTAGTCTCCATAGGTAAAGCTATAGAGACGACATGTCGTCTTACATGTGCGTCTATAGAGACAACAAGTTGTCTCAATAGATACAACTATAAAGACAACATGTCGTCCCCATAGATATACAGTAAATATGTTCCATCCTACAGTGGCAACGTATCGTCCTGGTGGATGTACGTGTAGAGACCCTCTACAACATGTCGTCTCTATAGATGCACCTATAGAAACGACATGTTGTCACTATATGTATGCTCATAGTGCTATTTTTTATGTATAATTTCCCGGTTTTAACGTCATAAAATTGCTAAAGCAGTTAATTTACAAAAAAGCTCAAACAGTAAATTTAATTGTGAAACATTAAATTACGATACAATCACATAACTTTTAAAGTGTTATACAAGTTTACGAAAACATATCACCTAATTTGAAAATGTTTAAAATTACACTAGCCAAGCGTTCTAGCTGTTTGGCCTTTGATTCATTACCATCAACCTCCTCCAACGTTTTCTTATACTCATCTTTAATTTTTCTTGAAGCCTTGACTAAAAATATTCAAGAATAATAGTTGGAATCACCAAATCCTCCTTTCCATTCTCTAAAAAATTAAATCATAATTTAAATACAAAAATATGGGATTACCTTGACAAATAACAAGGGGTATGTTGTCACAGTTGCTCCGAGTTTCACAATTGCACCTGCTAAAAAAAATACATGTTCACACACCAGCTCCGAGTTTCACAATTGCACCTACTAAAAATACATGTTCACACACCAAAATAGAGTAATTTGAAACAATATAAATTAGTATAATAAATTATTAAATAAGATTGTTGTTTTACCTAGAGAGCAGAAACTTTGAGGATTTATTTAATGATTAATTAACCTAACCATGATTAGGGTCGGGATGATGCCTTTCCAAAATCCTCTTATTCCAGCTTCGTTACAAACCTCATATGCCTACAAATGGCAGAACGTCAAACCTTGACTTAAAAAAGACATGATGTTAGAAACATGGACTAATATTATAAAAGCTCTAAATTTTTAACGTGTAATTGGAAAAAGCCCTAATATTTTATTTATTATTGCTCTGGCCACAATTTTCTTGCAGAATTATCACTCTAGCCCACTTAACAAGTTTCATGGTTAACTTGGTTAATTTTTTTGCAAAATCAGTCCTAAAAAGTTCAAATTTGGTCCCTGAGGTTTGCAAAAAATTACACCACATGGTTTTTTAAGTTTATTTTTCAATTTTTGTAAACTTTATTTATTTTCGTTTTTTTTATAAATATATATAAATTTTTTATTTCTTTTTTATATACTTTATTCATTTTCATTTTTTAACTTTATTTTTCAACAATTTGTTTGTTTTTTTTTGTTTTTTTACCTTTTGTTTTCTATTTTTTTCTATTTTAGCAATTTATGATTTTTCTAATGTTTTTATTTATTTTGATTCAAGTGAACGAACTTGAATTTAATTTAATTTACTATAACAAGTTTTTTTTATAGAGACCGACTATTATTATATTTTTGTTCTTTCTTTTAGTCTATTATCAAATTGAAAAATATTATCTTCAATTTAAACTATTGATATCATATATAGAAATATGATTTAATTTGCAAGCTATAGAGCACATTGAAACACTAATTCTCAATAAACAAACTAATTTTTTTTAATTTTCATTTTTTTCGTAAAATAAATATAATAACACTAAAGAGAAAAAGAATAAAAAGAAAATAAGTTGGACCGGAATTACAAATATAAACATAACTATTTTATTTACTTGAAAAAAAATAAAAAAAAGTTACAAAAACTATAAATTATCAAAATTGTAATATACTCTAATATATTAATACATTTTACATTTTTCGAAAAAGGTCAATAAAAAAGTTAAAAATACAAAAAAAAACAAATAATTGGAAAAAAAATAAGAAAAAAAAATAAATAAAAAGATGAAAAAAATTAAAAATATAATACGAAAAGAAAAATGAAAAAAACAAAAAAAAGAAAGAAAAAAAAAACTCTAATATACTCTATATATACACTAAAAAATAGAAAACAAAAGGTAAAAAAAATCAAATTGTTGAAAAGTTAAAAAAATGAAAATAAATAAAGTATATATAAAAAAAGAAAATAAAAAATGTATATATATTTATAAAAAAAACCCGAAAATAAATAAAGTATACAAAAAATGAAAATTAAAGTTAGAAAATCATATGGTGTAATTTTTTGCAAACCTCAGGGACCAAATTTGAACATTTTAGGACTGATTTTGCAAAAAAGTTAACCAAGTTAACCATGAAACTTGTTAAGTGGGCTAGAGTGATAATTCTGCGAGAAAGTTGTGGCCAGAGCAATAATAAAAAAAAATATTAGGCTTCACATAATCAAGTTCACGGAACTTATCATGCAATGAAGAACTTCTTTCTTTCCTTCTAGAATCTTCTGTTCTGCATGAGTATGTGTCTAAAAGACACATTGAAAGGTTAGTTGTGTATTGATTCTTGATAGGAGTTAATGTATAATCTCAATATATTTTAAACTATAGCATTTGAGTAAGTTGTTATTTAGAACAAGTACCTGCATACGTGTCACAAGAACCCATACTTGGTTTGTAAACAATACAATTCAATGCCCTGAAATAAAAGGAATTTGTTATCATACAAACAAAAATCAGTTGCACATAAATAACTTGTAAAGTTAAACAAAATACCAAACACTGATATAGCATTTGTATAAAATGATTTGGTGTAATTACCCTGCTAATGCTACAACAACAAGCCAGAACAACATGCTAATAATAATAAATCCGCTTCAAAGAAACAAAAGAGGATTGTTATGTTCATGTAACAAGTGACATTCATGAGAAATCACAAGTATTAAACACTTCCTAAGTAGTTTATGGGATTGTTTAAATAAAATGAATTGAAGTGTATTTGAATCCATGCCAAATGAATTGAAGTGTAACCTGTGATGTAGCAGTTCCAAGAAGAGAAGGCTTAAGGCCATTGTATAGTCCTCCAAGACCTTCACTTCTTATAAGCTATTGTCATACAATCATCGCTATTGTTGAATAGAGATGCACAAAACCCGGATCCGATCCGGATCCGAATCCGATCTGATTTCTCTTACATAATCAAAAATCCGATCCGGTCGAAATCCGATCCGGATCCGGTCAAAATCCGATCCGGTTCCAACCAAAATCCGAATCCGATTTGAAACCGGTTTAAACCGACTTTAGTGGGTTTTAATTGGATTTTGGGGCGGATTTGGATCCGGTTTTTAGCGAATCCGGTTTACGATCCGGTATCAAATCCGATTTAGAATATAGGATTTCGATCCGATTGAAAATCCGGTTTTAAGTCCAATCCGATCCGGTTTGGTCAAAACCGGTTTTGACCCAATCCGGTTTCGGATTGGATCCGGTTTTGAATAGTGAAACCGGTTTTTGTGTGCATCTCTATTGTTGAAGAATAAGTCAATTCAACAATTCAAAGTTAGGGGCAGAGGTTTATGTACAAAAACTAGAATCTTTTGAAGTCTTTGGAGAAAGAGAAAACATTTTTTTTATTTGAATGGGTTTAAAAGAAGCCCTGATGAGGCAACATTTATGTGAAAAGAAAAGGGATTGAAACTATTATGTTAATAAGTTTGAATGTAGAGGACATGATCTAGAACTACATAATCAATACAACTTATCTTTGAATTCAAGGTTGTTGCGATGGTTAAGTGTGAATGTAAAGGTGACATATACAGTTGGTCTTGTATTAAAGTTCATGCAATTGCTTAAGTAAACAACACTTCATAGCAAAAAAGAGGATCCTTTCAGAAATCGCTCGAACATCTTATGGAATTTGGTATTCAAGGCAAGAAAAAATTGAATTTCTAGGCTATTCTGATAGTAATTAGGGAGCTGCATAAGGAGATAAGAAGATTACAAATGAAAATTACTTCATTATTGGATTGTGATCATAGAAGGCAAAATAGGTTTATGATGAAAAGTAGAAGATAAACATGAAGCATTTGAATAAGTGTACCACCAGACGATTTCTGATGCGACTCTCTCTGTTTGTTGGCACGTGTTGACCTTGAAATTACAAGCTGTAGTTGTTGGTTACTAGTGTCTATCGAATAGGAAGTAGCCAGAGAGAGTAAAAGGGAAGGAAGAAGTACCAATTGGAGAGAATACGTGATGATTGAGCAATGATACCTCCGCCAGCTCCGACAAGACCATTCACGACGGCGTTCGACATTCCTCACTGTCGATAATTTCTGTGAGAGTAGAAAAATAAAAACATCTTCTTTCCAGTTCCAGGTGCAGTTTTTAGAAGGAAAATCCATAGAAAAATCATTGATGAAGTTACAGTTTATCAATATTCCATCTTTCAAACGAGAAGCTATGAAACCATAGAAAATCAAAATTCCATTTTCAAACACATAATTACTAACATAAACACCAATTCTAGTTTCTAACGGAGAATTACTAACCTAGGTCGTCGGAGTGGGGCTTGTAATCGTTAGAATTCTTAATCGGAGGTGAAAAAGAAGTCGGTAGTTAGAATCGTCGATGTTGAAGCTAATCATTGGTGGTCTTCGGCAACTAACATGAGGATCTGTAGAGAGAGGAAGCAAATTTGTCGGGAGTGGGAGGTGTGGAAGTCGCCAGGGGAGAATCTTTGATCAATCAATCGATAGAGACCAATGATTGATGATTGAGCGTGCGTGAATGAAACGAGGGGGCCGTTCTAATTTTGGGCACAAAGAGCTATGAGGATGACAAGTCATCCATATAGCTATCCCCAAAACGACATCATACCTTTAGTTCTGTCAAACAATTTAAAAAATATGTTACTTTAATTTTTGTAATTTTTGGAGCGAGAAATCGTCCCTACAAGTTTTTCAAGAACGCGCCAAATTCACTTTTATTCTCGCCTAACATGTTGCGACGAGAGGTCGTCGCCGTAGCTTCAAAAGTAAAAAATAATTAGTCAACTCTATGGCAACGACTTGTCGTCCCTATAGGGCGACTATAGCGACGGCATATGGCGTCCATATAGATCTCGTCTCTATAGGTGCTTATTCTTGTAGTGATTCAAGATTATGTGTCGTTAGATAGTCTTTTTGTTGCCTTGGGATTCTCACTTGTAAAGACATATACTTCATTCTATCTAATTATGATTTTCATATCGACTTTCAGCCATCCTATCCCTTCTTATCAGATTTAAATATTAATAGAGGTAATGCTTTGTGGTCTTCGCATAGGGGTTTCAACTTAAATTTCATTTGTTCTACTTCGTGATAGTTCGTGTCCATAATGTTTACCATATACAATATGTGGTATGAGAGCCATATCCTAAATTTAATAAAAACTCTAGTTGGCTTTTTTGGTTGACATTCACACAAACCCTCATCGATTTTAAAATAAAATAAAATCCTATAAGAGGTTTCTTAATCAGTTTTCACATTATTTTTCTATTATTATTGTCTTTTGTATATCTTAGGCTTATCCAAATTGTAGTCGATCCATAAACATGTTACCTTAAATTCGACTTTTTCCTAACATTTTCACTATAAGAATAACAATGTGTGCAGACAACACCTATCCCGACGACATATGTCGTCGGCAAAAGCCCAGCTATCCAGACGACATGTCGTCGGTACAGTATTTTTCAACTTTGACCCTATTTCTTTGACCGGGAAAGCTAAGCAGACGACATGTTGTCGTCGTTGATTTGGCGGGAAGGGCAAAATCTTCGCGGTATATTGAAAACCTATGCTGACGACATGTCGTCGGTATAGGGTATTAAAAAAACTAATTTCAATTTATTTATATTCCGTGTCGCAGAAAATAAAAACGGTGTCGTTTTCGTCAGCCTATACAGACGACATGTCATCGATATAGGGTATTAAAAAAATAATTTCGAATTATTTTTATTCCGTGTCGCACAAAATAAAAACGGTGTCATTTTCGTAATCCTATGTCGACGACATGTCGTCGGCAAAAAGATGGGTCGATCCACGTGAAATATTTGTCCAGACGATATGTCATCTGTAAAACTGTTTTTTTTAAATTATTTTTTTTGAGGACGTAAAGAGGAAACGACGTAGTTTTTGTTGGCCTATACCGACGACTTGTCGTCGACATAGGGTTTAGCTGTAACAAAGAGGGACTTGCATTCATTTTGCAGTCGCTGCCCTTCTCTTTTCTCTCTCGCACTGTCAGCGACGCAGACCATCCTCCGCCCAGTCACGTTCATCGGCTACTAAAAGGTATGGTTCTTGGTCCTTGTTTTCTTCTTAATTTGTGATAGCTCGAGTTTTAACTCCGATTTTAGGGGATTTTTTTCCAGTTGTTTGAGCCCCTAATTCACAGCCTTCACCATTGTCGAAGTATCCTCTGACAACAGCCTTCATCATCGCCGGAGAAACTTATTTATGGTGATTCAGCTACCTTCACCACCGATTTTGAGGTAAGTTTGTGATTTCTCTTTTTTTTCCTGTTTTTTCTTGTTTTGGCATGAAAGTGTGTTTATGCAACCTATTGTATAATTGATTTATGTTTATGCTCACCGTGGTGTATTGGCATGAAAACGAAATTAGGCATGATTTGTTTGATTTTGTATTTAGATGTACACATTTGTATGAAATTGAAATTGGATGTCTAAAATGTTAGGTATGATTGTATGAAATTAGATGTATTGCTTAGTTGTTTGAAATTAAAATTTGAATTTGATGTATTATATGCTTAATTGTATCAAATTGGAATATGAAAGTGGTATTATATGTCTAAAATGAAATGAAAATTGGAATTGAATGTATTGTATACATGTATGATTATGTGATAATTAGGGTTAATAGTTTGAGCGTATATAAGTTGAAGTGATAAAGTTCTTAATTGATAATTTATAGTTTTTTTATTTAGATGCTATTGTTTATATTGTAAAGTGCTTAATTGATAAGTTAAAGTGTTTGAGAAGTTGAAGTGTTTGTATTTACATGTATGATTGTATTAGATGTTTATTATGTTTTTATTTTCTTGTTAATATGGTTTCAAAGTGCATAATTTTGTTAGTGACTTAATGTTGGTCATTACGCCTTTTGCTTAATTAGGTTATTAATAGCAACATAATTTTAGTAATTTTAAATTAATTATAAAATAAAGTTAAATTAATTAAAAAATCAATAATGAAAAAGAAAATATTAAATTAATTGCAAAATCAAATAAAACTAGTTTTAAAATCAAATTAATATTAATATTAAAATAAAATCAAATTAAGTATAAAATCAAATTAAACTATTTAAAAAAAACTAATAACAAAAAAGAAAATATTAAATTAACTATAAAATCAAATTAAGTTAATTTTAAAATCAAATTAAATTAATTATAAAATCAAATTAAATTAAAAAGTCAAATTAATATTAATATTAAAATAAAATAAAATTAATTATAAAATCAAATTTAATTAATTTAAAAAAAATGATAACAAAAAAGAAAATATTAAAGTAGTTATAAAATCAAATTAAGTGAATTACAAAATCAAATTAAATTAATTACAAAATCAAATTAAATTAATTATAAATTCAAATTAATATTAATATTAATATTAATATTAATTATAAAATCAAATTAAATTAATTTTAAAAAAATTAATAACAAAAAATAAAATATTAAATTAATTATAAAATCAAATTAAGTTAATTTTAAAATCAAATTAAATTAATTATAAAATCAAATTAAATTAATTATAAAATCAAATTAAATGGTATATTTTTAAACCATAATATTATGTAATATAATATTAAAAGTACGATGCTATAATAGAAAATAAAAAAAGTATGATGTTATAGTTAACAAAATTATGATAATTTTGTTAATTATAACATTATCCTTTTGTTTATTTTCTATCATAACATCGTACTTTTAAAATTATGGTTTAAATAATGAACTGTTTAATATGATTTTTTTTATGAAAACACGTTGAATCGTTGATTTTTAGTTTAAGTTTCTTCTTCATAATCATCAACAGTCTAGAAATACCCGTCTGAAATTGATTTAAAAATTAATTTCGGGTTGTCCCCGTTTTGGGACTGCTTTTTGAATACTTTATCTCATTTAGGATGTGAATGTGTATTGCATGATTGTTTGTTTAAGAAAAACTTGGTTGTCATTTTTTCTTTACTCTTCAGGTATATATTCTTTTATATACCTGGGAGCCAAGGGGAAATGTTGCCAAATTTTTCTCAAACAAACAGTCATGCAATACACATTCACATATGAGACAAGGTATTCAAAAAGTGGGTTTAGAAGCCTACCACTAAGAATACTCTATCCATTCTATCTGATTTTTACTTCTCGAGTATATATTTCTTTATATACTTGTGAATACTCTATCCATTCTTGGGTATATATTTCTTTATATAACCCAAATACAATCTAACTTTCGATAGCTATATATATATATAATATAATTTTTAATAATGAAACAACAATGACGACCGATAAGAGTTGGATTGGAGAGAACCGAATGTCTTCAAAATAATTGGAAGGTCTTAAAAACTTTATGAAGATTGTTGAGAAACATATCAGCTCTAAAGGCAAAGTGTGTTGCCTGTGTAAAACGTGTGTGAATTTGTATTGACAGGTTTTGCCTACGGTTTATGCCCACTTACATGACATTGGATTTCTAGAAACATATACTACGTGGATTCATCACAGTGAGAAACATGTTGGTTCTTCGGATTTAGGCTACAATTCGACTCCAAGAATAAACACTCTAGTAAACACACCCGCAAGTAATGAGATGTTTGATGTAATTGATGATGTTATGGAGGAACTAAATACAAATGAAGAAAATATAGACGAGGTATAGACTCAGAATTTGATGATTTGTTTGAGGAGCTCAATACCAAATTATACCCTGAATGTAGCGATATGTCTGCCTTAAATTTTTTGGCAAAGTTGTTGCATATTAAAGTGATCAATATATGGACAAATAGTTAGTTTGACCAACTTGTAGAGTTACTAAGAGTTGCTTTCCCGAAGAGCAAGATTACAGCCTCACTCTATGAAGCTAAAAAGAAGTTGATAAAGATAGGGTTAGGATATCAATCGATCCACGCTTGCAAAAATGAATGTGCTTTGTTTTGGAAGGAGAATGGTTCCATGTAGAACTACCCGATTTGTAATGAGATTATATGGGTGGACGCAACTACACAGGGGAAGAAAGTACCACAAAAATTGTTGCGGTACTTTCCTTTGACTCCAAGACTTCGACGAATGTATAGCTCCAAATTCATAGCTAAAGATATGAGTTGGCATAATACTAGACGCTCAATAGATGGTGTGATGTATCATCCGGTTGATGGGAAGTCATGGCAAGATTTTGATAAGAGATATCCAGAGTTTGCTAAAGAACCTAGAAATGTTCGCCTAGGTTTGGCCGTTGATGGATTCAATCTATTCGGCAACTTTAACAGTACTTATAGTATTTGGCCGGTTATATTTGTTGGATTAGGTGTCTAAGCCCATAACTATAATTGGTATGTACTCGACCCGAGAGTAGCATGGTCCATTTGGGTTGCCTTCACCAGAACAATTTGATAGGAAGGATATTTGAGAAAGAGGTTATTTATGATTTATTAATATATTACAAGTATAATATATTAATTGTGAAATCATATTATTTAATTAGTATTGATCAAGAATTAATTTGGAATTAATTTAGTGATCAAAAGAGACTAATTAAATTAATGGTGACTGATTATGTAAATCAATGATATATATAGTGTTTGGGCTATTGATCCACGATGGGCTAAGTTTATGTAAGTATCCATGAAGAGTTAGCCCATATGAGATGTGGATCATAACCTAAGTGTATGGATTAGGGTTTACCCATGACTCTTGGAATCCTACACTATATATGTGTTATCCCTTAGCCAAAATCGGTTGCCCTACATCTTCTAGGAAGAGCTATAACCAATTTTAGTGTGCTCCATACTCTCTCTCAAAGTCCTCCTTTGTTCATGGTGTTTGTGAACCATTTGAGGCATCACACTTGAGGTGCTAAGCTCTTGAAAGGCCAAAACTACAAGCTACAATAAAGATGTATTCTTCTAACTTGATTTTATGATTCATATACCAAAACTGTATGCTAGTTGTAGGCTTCATGCTTTGGAATTTTATTGCATGTATAACTAGAGAAAACGTAGATCCAAAGCTATTAGGGTTATATGTGCACCATAGGAGTGTTATAGTACACAAAACCCGACAGTGGTATCAGAGCCTAGGGTAGTTTTCTGTTATATAATTGCATTGTTCAATGTTCAAAGTTGAAGCAAACTGAAAATAGCTTTCTGCCAGACTGAACTCGCCGAGTCCATAGATGAACTCGACGAGTCCAAAGCCTGGCTTGACGAGTTACACTGGCAGATGACAGATTTTCAGGATTTTTGACATATATTGGATTAGGATCAATACCACAAACTGTTTTGTATCATAAAATCTGTTTTTTTGATATGGTAGTGATTATACTCATCCAATAAAAAGATAATTGTCAAAGTATTAAGATAATTGTTGGTTATATGATAAACAAAGTTACTTGTAAATTGTTGATTTGATATTATCTTGCTTTATGAGTTTAGTTAGATCAATCATGAATTATATGATAATTTTATTTGTTAAAATTGATTTAAATGTTTTTAATGAGTTCCATAACTTGTCCTCAAGTTATGGAACATGAAAAGTCTCATCCATTAAAATAACATTAAACTCATAAGTTATGGAAATCAAGGGTTTTGAAGAGTTTCAAAACTTGCCCTCAAGTTTTAGAATTTGAACAGTTTAATTAAAAAGTTTTAATTTGACATATTGAATTCTAAAACATCTAGTAATTGAAAAGTTTCAAAAGATGCAACTCTTGGGTTCATAACTTAAAAATTAATTAAATAGTTTTAATTTTGAATTTTTAATAACCTAGATGCTTTGAACAGTTCAATTACAACTTATGGACTTTATTAAATTAATTAAAGTGTTTAATTAAATGTGAAGATTAATAAATCCATAACAACATGGTTTAAGTTTAATTAAATTAAGAGTATAATTTATTAAAAGATTAAACCACCTAGTATTTTAAATGTTTAAAATACACCCTTATACTACATAAAATTAAAAGTATAATCTATTATATATGTATAAGTAAAAGGTCAGTCTTACCGTTAGTAGGCCTCATTCACGAAGCTGGTCTATAAGGGGGGTATAAAGTTACTGCCTATAAAATGATGGTTTAATGGGTGTCCACTCTCACCCACCGCTTCCTTGACTAGTGGAGGGTCGTTAGCCGAACGGGTAGGATAGGACATTGTGACAACCTGAAACTTTTCCTGTTATCCTTAACCAGTTTCTGTTAATAAAATTTGGGTTTTTATTTAATTCCGTCAAATTTCTTAATTTGGGAAGGACCTTAAGTTTTAAATAAATAATATGTATTTTATACGATTCGGAATAAATCAGGAATCACGCGAAAAACTTGAAACTTCCTCGAAAATCACCGAGTTCACGGTCAGGACGAGTTTACGACCGTAATCTCGTGTACACCGTAAACCCGTTTACGGTCAGGTGGACCCCCCTTTTTGACCGAGAACTCTACCCTATATATAGAGTATTTGGCCTTCATTTCACACTTTAAACACTTCAAAGGCTTTCTCTCTCTACCTTCATCGAGTTTCCTCCAAGATCTTCAAGTTATCTTCAAGAATCCTCAAGAACACGTTTGTGTTTTGGACCAAAAACACCTTCTTTGCCTTCAAAACCGTAAGTATCATCTTCCCCTTCATGAATCGAGTTAAAATCCTTCATTTTGGACTTAAGATCATCACTCTTTGCTTGAACAAAAGAGTTTACGGTCCTATGAATCTTCATAGACCGTAAACCCTTATAAAGGGTGTTCTTATAGCCTTTACCCTTCCTAAGGCTAAGCATGGTCCCTAGAATCCGATGCCTTTGAATGAAGCCCTTGAAAACCATCATTTGTGCAAGATTGATGAGTTTACGGTTGAATCTCCTTAGACCGTGAACTCCATGACCGTAAGGTCATTGGACCGTAAACACTAAGACCGTAAACACCTAAGACCGTGAACACTTGGACCGTGAACTCCAATGGTCATACCTCTTTGACCGTAAACTCTATAGGGTGGCCATATACCCTAGTTATGCAATCATATGTGATTGTATCCCATAAATCTTAGAGTTTCCTAGCCAATAAGGGTGTTACCCTTCTTATTTAGTCGTCTATACACTAAATTCATACACATACATGTGTATATGTGTCTATTAGGATCATTATGTGCTCAAGGTTACACCTGACACTCTGCACTCCTCTTCCAACCACACGTCAGAACCACTCACTACAGGTGAGTTCACACCCCTACATTTTCCGTGTTTTTAATGTTTTCAGGGGGGAATACAAGCCAAACTCAAAGTATTTTATTAAGTTTTAAACTTATTAATACAATTCAACGATTTCCATGTTTAATAAAATATTCCGATATTTTATCCCTTTTGTATTATGTCGAGCATAAGGGAAGCTTTTATTTTGGCAATCTACTTCATGGTTTTCAGAAAGGTTTTTACAAAACATTTTCCATATCAACTCTAATAAACTATAATGGGTATAGTTTGGGATAACCCTCTAGGCAGCTCTTACCAATTCAGATTTCATAAATGAATATATGTAAACAATGACAGATTTAGTTTATGTTATATATTTTCTAAGGAGTATAAAATACAAGTATTTAAGGATGATTATTGTTTTATACTGTTTTTAGCACGTAAACTAGATTATACAGAATTGTGAGGCTCTACTTCAATACTGTACTCTTAGGTGTACAGTGATAAATCCTTTGTGTATAACCAGAGTCTCCTAGAGGGAGAGCGTGAGATTTGTGAATAGATCTATTCGGGACTGACAACCCCACACCTGAACTGCTAGCTACAGTTAGGCGGGCACGCCTGGGGTGAACAAATGTCATTTAGCTTAACGCCTGAAGAACGTTATTAAGGTCTCTCGGTCATATCAAGTATGGTTATACGACTCGCAAATAAGTATAAACTAACTTTGGTTTACGAAATTTACTCTTCATTGTTTTATTTTGAGTAATAAAACTACTTTTATACATACTGATAGTAATCAGGGATTTCTAAACTCGCATCTCTACCTCTAGGACGGATAACCTGTTTTAGGGAAAATATGGGATTTTCCCAAGATAACACTGACATTTCTAAAACTGATGGTTTACTTTCTACTAATAGATACTCTTTCAAAACTGCTTTTCATAAGAAAATATAGGATTTTCTTGAGGAACACTTTTCAAAAAGGATCAAAGAAACATTTTCCACAAAAACTAAATGCTTATGAACTCACCAGCTTTATACTGATATTCTTTCAAAACTGCTTGTATTCTCAGGAAATCAGTAGACAGGTACCTGCTGGATTTTGAGAAGCTGGAGCAATAAGAGTCTTATGTTTATATTTTACATACTTTTGATGCACCTAAAACAAGATTTCAAACTGATGTAAACATTTTACTTATATGTGTATCCACTGTATTGGTTGTGTTGCTATGTTTCCTATTATTCATTGGTTGTGATGCTAAACATGACGTCCTCCGCCCCCGAACGTTTCCGCCGTTCCGGTTTGGGGGAGTGACAGACATTAATTCTCATTAAAAAGTATAATGAAAATATCAAGTAACTAAACACTTATAAATTCTCAATCTTAGTTACTTAGGAAAAATGTGAATTTGGTGCTAACCCATGAAATTGCATTTTGCACCTTATTAAGTCGTTAGTGGAGGGTGTATGGTTAACCGGCACACTAATTTGGGACTGATAATGTGTGGTAAAGGGTAGCTTGGTGTTAATGATGGATCAATGGAGCGTGTGTGGTTAACCGTCACATTGATTGGATGATTTGTAACATTGAGTGTACCAAGCTAATTTGCATGGTTATTCACACCTTGTTTGTGATCCTCGGCATCCCAGTCACAAACTTGAAGGGCATAATCGAAATTTAAACATGCCATTGAAAAGTTTAATGAATCTCAAAGAATCTAGGAATTTCAATTCATTTAAAACCTAAAATTCATTTTCGTTTTTCATGGTGGGAATTGGTAAATCGTCATTTACTTACCTTCAAATATTTTGCAATTGCATTACGGCATCCCTCTTCCGAATTGTAAAATATGGTGTTGGGTCCTTGCCTTAATATTTCATGTTGGGTGTTATATTAAGGACTTAAATCAACTAACTTGAATTACTCCCATGTAGATGTCTCGTTCAGACAACTATGGTCCTCCCGAACCATTTGGAAAAAGCTTTCCTCATGAAGATGGTGTTCCCAGAAATCATACTTCACTTCCTCCACCTCCAATAATTCCCCCTAACCCACAAGTTCAAGGACTTGAAAAGTTCAAGATCACTCAAGCCCTATTGGCTAGCAAACACCAAGATGGAAGGTCTGTGTGTGCACATGTCTTGGAGATGAAGTCACACATTGACAGGCTGTGAATGTTAGGAGTCGTTGTGCCGAGGAAGTTGGCTGTTGACTTGGTTCTTCAATCACTTCCTAAGTCATATAATGAGTTTTTTAAAGACTACTATGTGACAGATCACGACGTGACCCTTATTGATCTTATCTATTTGCTAATTGATGCTGAATCGGTAATGATTTGGCGCACTGGTAAAGCAAATTTGATTGGAAGATCTACTTCCCAAGCTTCCATGGATATTGACAATGGAAACATTAGAAGTCCATAAAATATTTCTCTTTCTAAGGGAAAGGGAAAGGCTAAGTTTGAGATTGTCCCATGTACCATTCCAAAAGAGTTTGTTTGTTTCTATTGCCAAGAGAAGGGGTATTGGTTGCGAAACTGCCTTGACTACCTGAGAGATCTAAGAGATGGTAAAGTCAAAATGTATGACTCTGCTTCAGATAAGTTCGCTATCTAACTCTTTTAAGTTCCTACTTATAGATTCTTAATACATGATGTGATAAGATTGCATTTTGATGTTTTGTATGATCAAAGAAGAGAAAGGAAGCTTGAAAGAAGAGTAAGCTGATTCTGATCACGAAGAGATGGATTTCGATCGCATAGTTCGATGCTCAGAATTTTGAGCTGCTGCTTAGGAGTTTGGATAGATTGCTTAGAAATATGTAGCGACATAGTTTTCATATGTATTTGCATTGTAAGGACAAGTTTTTCGCATTTTATAAATAAATAAAATTTTGATTTTATATTATTTATATTTCCTTGCAATGGCATTTGTGAAAATTGATGTTTGTATCTTTCTATTTTTTAGCAATATGGATTTGATTCTTTCGTTTGTGGCAGTGTCTAAATTTACCAAATAAGGAAAGATTCTCATCACCCAAGTTTCAATTGGATAAAAACTTGGAATCATGCAACTTGTATTGCATAATGAATGAGAACCTTCGTCTTTGGGAAATTAAGACTAATTCCTTGTTCACATGTATACGTGAGTCAAATGAAGGACTAGGGGATAGGGTACACTTGGTTGTGCGCTGGTCAGGTCCACCACAAAGAATGATAAGACTATAGTGTTTGGGCTATTGATCCATGATGGGATAAGTTTATGTAAGTATCCATGAAGAGTTAGCCCACATGAGATATGGATCATAACTTAAGTGTATGGATTAGTTTTTACCCATGACTCTTGGAATCCTACACTATATATCTGTTATCCCTTAGCCAAAATCGATTGCCCTAAATCTTCTAGGAAGAGCTATAACCGATTTTAGTGTGCTCGATACTCTCTCTCAAAGTCCTCCTTTGTTCATGGTGTTTGTGAACCATTTGAGGCATCACAATTGAGGTTCTAAGCTCTTGAAAGGCCAAAACTAGAAGCTACAATAAAGAGGTATTCTTCTAACTTGATTTTATGATTCATGTACCAAAATTGTATGCTAGTTGTAGGCTTCATGCTTTGGAATTTTATTGCATGTATAACTAGAGAAAACTTAGATCCAAAGCTATTAGGTTTGTATGTGCACCATAGGAGTGTTATAGTACACAAAACCCAACAATATTGACTACCTACAATACACCATCGTAGATATGTATGAAAGAGTCTTCTTTCATGCTAACTTTGTTCATTCCTGACGCTAAATCACCCTCAAGGACATTGATGTTTTCTTAGGCCTTTGGTGGATGAGTTGAAAATGTTGTGGGCCAAAGGAGTCCTGTAAGGGTAGATGTCTTGTAAATAGTCGAATTGTGTTTAGTCTATTTCGTATGTAATGTATTTACTAAGTCACTTTTGTACGAAGCGTAATGGTTCCAGACTTAGTATTTTTTGTACTCTCATGTTTCCTATAAATAGGGACTGAGCTTTGGTTTAGACTACGAGTTTTCCAGATTTCGGAGTCTACTTTTGTAATCAAGCTTATTGAGAGTAATAGAAACTTCAAAGTCTTATTTACTTTCTGAGTTCATTACATTGATTGATCTTGTTCTTAATCGATTTCTCGTATACAATTCAACTACAAGTCCAAATGAGAGATGCATCAACCAACAAAGTATTTAACATGCGTGTGATGTTGTTATGGACTATCAATGATTTTCCAGCACATTTCAGTTTGTATGGATGGAGTGGTCAAGAGGAATTGTTACCACAAAACCTTTTACAAAACCAAAAGATATTGTGATTGATTCAGCTACAGAAGGGGGTAGTTCAAGTTCCTTAAAACCAAATTCAGATTCGAAAGACAAAGGGAAAGGTGTGCTAGTCAAAAAGTCTAAAGAAGAAAAGAAAGCAGAGGTGGAGGCTGAAATCGAACTTCAACGGCATATTCAAAGTATTCTGAGGTTGAGAGAAAATGATCCACCTGGAATGGACAAAGGTGATCCCAAAAAGTTGTATTCGTATGAATCAATCGAATCGAGAGTTGCATTCAATCATATGTATGCTTTCGAAAAGAAACCAAGGAAAAGCTATTCGATTGCTAACACTGATTTTTGTCAGTTGGACTTTCCGATAAACGAAATGATGTTTATCACTGCTCAATACAAGATTAGTGAGAAATTCAAAAACCCAGATGATTATACACACATGAAAATTCGTTTTCATGCTGTACTTGGAAAAGAGCAAGATGAAGTGTGGTCTCTGATCAAGATCAAGAAAGTTGTTGCTATTAAGAAAGATGTCTTGTTCGAAGACATGATACAAAATTTCAGGTATCATGTGATTCGTGCAAACAATCAAGAAATCGATTTCAGTATTGCAGACTTCCCACTAATGAACTTGAATGATCTTATTCAAGTTGCATTACTTTTAAAAGAAATGGAGGCATCACAACTCAAGGGTACAGACAAAGAAGTGTTCAGACTAGGTCTTGCTCACATTAAAATCTTCATTGACAATTATTATGATTGTCTTGCCCTGACTGACGAAGAGTTGGCTTCAAGTATGGATAAGAAAGTCTCTGTTGCAATGGAACTTTCAAAGACACAGGCTGAGTTGAAAAAGTATGCTGATGGAGAGATATGTTTAAAACCATTTGGTTTAGTGTTTGCTGGGAAGGACAATAAAGGAAAGGCTAAGAGATTTCTCTTTCAAGTTGCTGAGATCGAAAGATATACAACGTCACAATATACGAACTTTATTGGTCGTATGAACAACTGCTCTAAAAACAATGATGGTGACAAGAAGGAGTTAAAGAAGGTATTAACATGGTATTATGAGATACGAAGGATGATGCACTTAGCTGCTCAGATTCTCACGAATTGAGTAGTTCGACTCGTTTACAAAGGGGGAGATTGTAAGGGTAGATGTCTTGTAAAGAGTCGAATTGTGTTTAGTCTATTTCGTATGTAATGTATTTACTAAGTCACTTTTGTACGAAGCATAATGGTTCCAGACTTAGTATTTTTTGTACTCTCATGTTTCCTATAAATAGGGACCGAGCTTTGGTTTAGACTACGAGTTTTCCAGATTTCGGAGTCTACTTTTGTAATCAAGCTTATTGAGAGTAATAGTAACTTCAAAGTCTTATTTACTTTCTAAGTTCATTACATTGATTGATCTTGTTCTTAATCGATTTCTCATATACAATTCAACTATAATTGGTATCAGAGCAGGAATCAAACTGCATTGATCTAATTTTCTTTCTGAATCATCTGATTTTGAGTCATTTTTTTGTCTCAAAAGTTTCCGTACTTTTGGTTCTGAAAATCACATCTGATCTACAGATTTGATTAGATCCTGCATTCAAATTGTATAATCGAGTGATCGATTATAAGTTTCTGATCAATTCATTTGATCAAATATCAAATTCTTCAAGTTTTCTATGATTTCTGAATTTTTTTTCTCGTGTGTTCATCAATGGCGAACTTCAACATGAACACAATGACTTCTTATTCTCATCTGCTCGGATCGTCAACCAAAATTCCAATGCTGATTCCAGAATACTATGATCAGTGGGCTGATCGTATGGAAGACTACTTGAATGGTCTGGATGAAGAGTTGTGGAATTGCATCAATGGAACAGTTCAACCTCCACCGAATGTTCAAAATATTGGTTCATCTAGAACTACTTCTGCTGTTGGAGAACAAAAAACAAGACTGGAGAAACACGAAAAGCGTTGTATGAGAGAATTAAGAGGTGCTTTGCCACCTGTTGTTTATAACTACATTCGTGGTTGTAAAACTGCTGAGGATATCTGGAATACTCTCAAGGAAAAGTATCAAGGAAGCGAGAAGACTAAGATCAATTCTGTTAAGAAATGTTTGGTTGAGCTGAAAGAGTTCAAACAGAAGGAAACTGAAACAATTGAAGTTTACTATGATCGTCTAAATGAGTTGATCTACAGATGCAATCGCTATGGAATCACAAGGTCTCTAATGGAGTATAATATTACTTTTGTTATGGGACTTAGGAAGGAGTGGAGGAGTGTTAGTATGATGATCAAAAATCAACAGAGCTTTGCTACTTCTTCTTTGAATGATGTTTACAATCAGCTGAAGACACACGAAAGTGAAGTGTCTGAGATAATGGAAGAAGCGAAACAGATTTTAGGAGGACCACTAGCTCTGGTTTCGAAAGTATCTAAGGTGGAATCTGCTGAAAAAGAGAATTCAGATGAAGAAGATTTCCTCTTGAATTCGGATGATGAAGCTATAGCTTTTTATTCGAATAATCGAGTTAAGAAGTTTTTCAAAAGGCCTTTTAATTCTAAGGGAAAGCAGAGTGAGTTGAAAGGAAATCTTACGAAGTCTGGTGTAGAAGAGAAAAAGAAATTTGAAAAGTCTGAGAAGGATGATGACAAGATGAAAGAGTTTAAGGCAAAAAAGAAATTGAAAGGAGATTCTGGTGTAGATTCTCATTACTGCAAAGGTGCGAATCATTTTGCAATTGATTGTATGCTTCGTAAGAAAGAGGAAAAGAAGAATAGAGTGAAGGACGAAGCATACTATGCTGAAAAACTGGAGGAAGTTCGTGAGAATCCCAAGGGATTGTCTCTTGTGGCAAGAGGAGAGAATGAAGATGAAGAAAGCGGTACTTATCAGATTTGGTCATCCGGGTCTGATGATGAGGAAATGAGACATCCTACTCATGGTGCCATGTATGCAAAATTCGAGGATGGAGAAGAAGAAGAGATAGCTGGACATTGCTTTGTTTCGAAGTCAAGTGACAAATCTCCAATGACAACAAAGGTACGCTCTATACTCGAATCTTTCAATATTCCTTTACATGCATATGATTCTGAAATAATTGCTTTTGATTATACTGTTGCTTACTTTGATGCTATTGTTGTGTCTGCTAGTAATGAGGCAAAGAAACTTAATAATCAATTGCTTGAGACTCAAAAGATGTTAGACACGAAACGTTGCAGGGTAGAGTATCTAGAGTTGCAATTAGAAAATGTCAATTGTGATCGAGAGAATCTAGATAAAGATGTAAGAATGTTGTTGGCTCAACGTAACATCTATTGTAATTCTGCAAAACGGTTATATGCAAAATTAACAGCATTACATCATTCTTCTGATATTAGCAAAGAACAACATCGAAAACTATTGCCTTTTCTTGCATTCGAAAGAGAAAAAGTTGATGTCATGTCATATGATTGTGAAAACACAATAGCTGATTTTAACAAAGTACCAGACGATAGGTTTGCATATGGCGTTGTTAAGATAGATGAGTTTTTAAATGCTGATGAATTGGTTAATATTGTTAATGAAAGTTTGACAAAAAATGAACAAGTGAAAATTTTGAAAAGAACTGAACATTCGAAACTTGATTCACAACTCAATTTTGCTGATGTCGATGAGAATTCGGATTATCTTAGCGAAATCAGTGAAATTGAAGAAGAAGAAAGTATTGATTGTTCTCAGTTGTCTATCATTAACATTACATCTAAGGCCAAAGGTAAAGAAATTGTTAATGATTCGATGGTTGAGGATGACATTGGAAAACCCTCTACTTCGAAATTATTTGACTTTGATGAAGTGGAAGTTCGAGACAGTCAGACAGATAGTAGTGATGATGAGGAGGATGAAATCAAAGCTTCTAATGTTTGTAAAACAGAAAAGAAAGTTTCAACTGAAACTTCAATTCCAAGAGTTGTTGTTGAACAAGTTTATGGAGAAACTGAAAAATTTGACAAGGTGATGAATGACAAAGGTGCTCACTATTTGAAAACTCATACTGTCGTGTATCCGAATTTTACATGCACAGATGATGTAGTTTTTCCAAATCAAGTATTTGTCACAATTGGGAATGCTGAGAACGTCAAGCCCGAATTCAACAAATTGGTCGAAGAAGACAATAAGCGTTCCACTGATGAAGGATTCTTTGCAAATCAAAACACTGTTGAAAACAATCTCACTAAGAATTCGTATGTTTTTCAAAAACAAAACTCAAAACAAAAATGGGTTGTTAAATCAGAAAAAGAAAAAGATGTTGTTACAAAAGAAGTTGTTTATTCAACTCCAATTGTGAAACTCAATTCAAACGAATTCAAAGTGCTTGTTAACAATTTTTCAAAAGAACACAAAGTTTCAAAAAGAAAGGCACGAAAAGTATTTTTTTGGCAAGTAGTGTCTAACGAAAAACCCGCTCTAACTAAATCCAAAGTTTCGTATGAGACAGTTAGTGTTTCAAAATCTAAATTCTCAAATTCTTCAAAAACCAAGAGTTCTCAAAAACCAATTGTCACAGAAAAAAAAGACACTTCTTTTCATCATCCAATGAGTGTAATAGACAAATTTACAATAAATCAAAAGGTTGCACATATTCGAAAATTTGATAACATTCGAAAGTATGAGAAATCACACCAAGTTGTGAATGATCAAAAACTTAACAATGTTCAAAAATCAATGAATAGTCAACAAGTTCCAAACAAAACTTTCAAATCAAAAGTTACATTTACTCCACAAAAGCCAAATTTTCCAAATCCTTCAATCACAAAACCAACAAGAGTTTTGTGTTCAAATGAAAAATCAGAAATTCATTCTATCAACAATTGGCTTGAAGGACAAGGCAAAAGGTATCAGTCTGGGAGGTTTTCTCAAGTTCAGATCAAAACAGCTTATGAGAAGTATTTGAATGAGTCAACAACTAGAAGTTTATCTTCTCAAGATTCAGAAATTCCGAAACAGAGATGGAAACCAATCAACAAATTAACAAGAATTGAGAAGCCTGAGGTGCAATCTAATGAAAGTCCAAAACTATCGAAAAATTATATTTCAATATCTTTAGATAATGATGTTGATTTAATTGATAGTATAACTGCAAAAATTCGAACTTGGGCTTTTAATTCTAAAATTCACTCCTTGTTTCAAACTAATAACCAAGGACCCAAAAAGCCTTGGGTACCTAAATTCTTTAATTAAATGCAGGTACTTTGTGACGAGCAATATGATACGAAGTGGTATATTGATAGTGGTTGCTCACGTCACATGACTGGAAGGAAGGAGAAATTAAGAGATTTTCGAAGTCTTGAAAATGCTGGGGTGGTGAAATTTGGTAATAATCAAAAATGTCAAGTGAAAGGATATGGCAAAGTAACGAATGGGCAATTCACAGTAAATCGCGTTGCATATGTGGAAGGTCTTCAACATAACTTGATTAGTGTTTCACAATTAGTTGTGGACACTGGAAATCAAGTGGTGTTTAACGAAGAAGGGAGTATAATCTCAAAAGTCAAGACGAATGAAGTATTGCTAAAATCGAAACGATATGGCGATATGTTCACACTCGATATTAAACCAATAATGGGCAAACCATCTGTTTGTCTACTTTCGAAAGCTTCAAGTGATGTCAGTTGGTTATGGCATAGACGTTTATCACATTTAATCTTTCGAAATCTAAACAAGCTGGTTACAGAAGATTTAGTTCGTGGTCTTCCTGTGTTAAAATTTGATAATAATACTCTTTGTGCAGCTTGCGAACAAGGAAAACAACATCGCAAAGGACATCCTATCGTGATAGACTCAAAAATTGTTGAACCATTGGAACTTCTTCATATTGACCTTTGTGGACCTTCGACTGTTGAAACAATTAACAAGAAACGGTACATTTTGGTTATAGTTGATGATTTTTCACGCTTCACATGGGTATTTTTTCGCAGGTTAAAATCTGAAGTAGCTCAAACAATGATTGATTTTATCAAAAAGATAGAGATGAGTCTGAAAAAGAATGTTTGTCGAATAAAGAGTGATAATGACACTGAGTTTAAGAATAAGATGCTGGATTCGTTCTTAACTGAAAAAGGAATTTCGCATAATTTCTCATCGCCATATACACCACAACAAAATGGTGTTGTTGAAAGAAGAAACAGATCATTGTGTGAGGCAGCAAGAACAATGTTGACATATGCGAATCTTCCTCAATATCTATGGGCTGAAGCCGTTTCAACAACATGTTTTACTCAAAATCGTTCTTTTATTCATAAAAGATTTAATATCACTCGTTATGAAATAATAAATAATCGGAAACCTAATGTCAAATTTTTTCATGTTTTTGGTTGCAGATGTTTCATCATGAATCTTAAAGATAATCTTTCAAAGTTTCAAGCTAAAGCTGATGAGGGCATATTTTTGGGATATTCGCATACTTCTATTGCATATCGAGTGTTGAACAAACGAACTCGCAAAGTTGAAGAAACGTTTAATCTCACATTTGATGATTACTATGTTAAACAAGTCGAAAGAAAGTTTGACCAAAAACCAATTCTTGCTGAATCAAACAATCCAACTAAGAATAATAATACAATTGATTTTGATTATGATCTCATTTTTGGTGTTCCAGATAGGGCAATTGATGCTGAAGTTCATGCTGATGATAATCAGACACCCGAATCATCAAAACATACTGATGTTTCAACACTCACTTCGGATACTACTGAAAATGACGAAAGTATGCTAAATGTTCGTATGGATGGGGAGCATACGTCTATTCCTCTAAATGTTGAGGGGGAGCATCCTTTCGAGGGGGAGAAGAGTAGTATGAATCATGAATTTGAGGGGGAGCATCAAAACAATAATCATGTTGAGGGGGAGCATGATGATACAGATGCAATTAATATTGATAAAAACGATAATCATGTTGAGGGGGAGCATGATGATACAGATGCAATTAATATTGATCAAAATGATGAATTTCATGAATTTGATGATAATATTTCTGTGGCAGGTACTGAAAATGAAGAAATGTACGAAGATGCACCATTGGAATTTGATCCAGCATATCCACCACTTGAGAAATGGACAAAGAATCATCCAAAAGAGCAAGTTATAGAAAATTCACAAGATGGAGTTTTAACAAGAGCTCAAATTCGTGTGAAAAATGAGGTACTGAATACGAATCAAGACTTTTGCATGTTTAATGTTTTTATTTCGAAAATAGAGCCAAAAACAGTTAAGAATGCTATGGAACACTCAGATTGGGTTGTTGCTATGCAATCTGAACTTGCTGAATTCGAACGAAACAAGGTTTGGAGACTTGTTCCAAAACCTGATGATGTTTCGATTGTCGGGCTAAAATGGATTTTCAAAAATAAAACCGACAAAGATGGTAATATTATTCGAAACAAAGTCAGACTTGTTGTTAAAGGATATTCACAACAAGAAGGAATCGACTATGAAGAAACTTTTGCCCCTGTCGCAAGACTCGAGGTTGTCCTTATATTTCTGGCTTATGCAGCTCACAAAGACTTTGATGTTTATCAAATGGACGTGAAGTGTGCATTTTTAAATGGAGAGCTTGAAGAAACAGTTTATGTGGAACAACCCCCAGGTTTTATTAAAGAAGAATATCCTGATCATGTTTATATTTTAGATAAGGCAGTTTATGGGTTAAAACAAGCACCACGAGCATGGTATGCAACTCTTACTTCATTTTTGAAACAATCTAAATTTAAACAAGGATCTATTGATCCCACATTATTTCGAAAGAAAGTTGGGGATCATCTAATGCTTGTTCAAATTTATGTTGATGATATTATTTTTGGATCAACTGACCCTGCCTTATCTAGAGAATTCCAAAATTTGATGAAGAGTAAATTCAAAATGAGCATGATGGGTAAAATCCAAAATTTTCTTGGGTTAAATATACGTCAAAGCAGAGAAGGAATTTTCATTAACCAAGAAAAATACACGAAGAATTTGCTTGAAAAGTTTGGAATGACTAATAGCACTAAGCTAAGAGTACCAATGGCAGTAGGAACGAAGTTAACACCTTCGTTAGATTCACCTGCTGTTGATCTTACTTTGTTTCGAAGCATGATAGGTTCTTTACTTTATTTAACTGCAAGTAGACCTGATATCATGTTTTCTGTGTGCAATTGTGCAAGGTATCAAGCAAATCCAAGAGAACCACATTTAACAGCTGTAAAGAATATTTTTCGTTATCTTAAAGGAACAGTTTCGTTGGGATTATGGTATCCGTCAAAATCTGGATTTTTCATTCAAGCCTTTTCGGATTCAGACCTTGGTGGATGTACTCTCGACAGAAAAAGTACAAGTGGCGGATGTCAATTTCTCGATGGCAAGTTGGTGAGCTAGCAGTCGAAAAAGCAAACATGTGTATCAATTTCAACAGCTGAAGCAGAATATGTAGCTGCTGCTGTTGCTGCTTGCACATCACAAATTATATGGATTCAAAGTCAATTGCGTGATTATGCAATTAATATGAAAAAGATTCCTTGGTACTGTGATTCACAAAGTGCTATTCGCATTTGTCATAATCCAGTACAACATTCGAAAACGAAACACATTGCTCTTCGTTATCATTTTATAAAAGATCATGTGGAAGATGGTAACATTGAAGTTCATTTTGTTAAAACTACTAATCAACTTGCTGATATTTTCACTAAACCACTTGATGAAAAATCTTTTGTGAGAATTTTAGCAGGTTTGGGAATTTTAGATGCGAATTCGGTACCAGGATCAAATACTCAAAATTAACGAAATGTTGTTGGTGAAAAAGGTGTCGATTCAGAGGCTTGTTGTCCTAACCATTCAGAGGTTACTGTGCGTTAAGAGGCTTCGACACGCTTCGTTTTCGTATATTGAAACTAAAGCTTTTCGCGTGTTTGATACTATCATTTCTTTTCATTTGTTTAAAATTTTGTTCAACTAAAAAACCAAAAATATTTTTATTTCTTTGCATTAATTTTTGAAAAATCAAAAATATCAAAAAGATTTTCTTTTATTGCTTGTTTTATTTTTCGAAAAATTCAAAATCACAAAAATATTTTTTTTAAATAGAAAATTCAAAAAGATTTTTGGTTACTTTGTTATTTTTTTTAGGTCTTCAAGAACAATTTTCACGACAATTCTTCAAAGGGTCATGCTTGTGTTTCTATAGGAAGGTAATTCTCTTAAATCTTTGTACTAGTTAAGATGTCCCTAGAAGCATACTGTTGCATGTCGACCCAAGCCTCAACTGACTCTATGTGTGTTACGAAAGCCTTAATGAAATTTTTCATACGAAAGTTTCTTCCAAATTAGGCTTACATTCGCATTAGTCCAATGAGCTACCTTACTCTTCTCAAATGAGTTAAGAGTTATCTGTTTGGTCCATATATAACAGAGGTACATTCGAATCTTAACCAATCTTTTTCATCACAAAATTTCTTAACACTTTTCACACACAAAGACACATGTTCAAGAGGTCATTGATCAAACCAATTGTGACTTAAACATGTCAAAAATTTGCGTTAATGATCTTAAATCATGAGACCGTGATGCAAGTGAAACCCAAATATCCGAACTTAATAAGGAATTGACGGGGAACTTTGTTCCAGATTCTTACGAAGCACTTGTTTCTGTACCCAAGTTTCGTATACTCCATATCACATTCTTTCGTATGAGTGGTTTTGATCAAATGTTCGAAACCCACGACATTTGTTTCCCAACGAAATCCAGCTTAACTATTTTTCTTTGAATGTGATTTCAGTGTGAGTATCAATTCTTTTCTCTAGTCATTATCACAAATTTTACAAAGCCACTTGTCACTGACTACACTGGTCAAACAAGTAATTTCGTTTACAATTTCTCACCTTATGTTTAGGTTGATATGTAACGAAATTCATAAGCCACCCATTGAAGCCTTGAAAAAGAATCCCTGTGATACTTCTTTAAAAGTATTCGATTGTAATTCACAGGAAAATGCACAAGCTGTTAGTTATCTCTCTTGATAATTAACGAAGCAATCTTTGCCTGGGGTTTAACTTCTTTTGTGTCAACATATTTGACATCACAGATCCAATTTTTTTTAATTCGCTTCTTATCCTTTTTCATTGAATCACTACACTCACGAAATCCTTGAGGTTCTAAGTAATACCAACTTAGGCTGATGATTTCACAAGACTGGCAAATGACTTCGTTTCGAATCCTAAAAACGAATGAGCTCAACCTCAAATCCGAAACGTTTGATCTTATCCACAAGTACTCATGAACAGTCTCAAAGTAACCGTTTGGTACCTTGGCCCTAGTTTCAAGGAACTTTATCTGACATAGCTACAATAACGGCTACTGGTGCGCGTTTCAAGGGATGATGTGATCTACTTCTTAATGACAAACGGTTCACATTACTTTGGGCTTACTTATAAAAGGAAAATCTTCTTTCTTTTTGAAATCACGAGTTCAAGAATTCACAGAAGATCAAAAAGCCCTAATATCTTTTTGAAAGCTTCCAATCAACATTCAAATGGCTGTTATTCAGAATTCCACTAACGACGAAATTGCATCCCAACCTCTAAAGCACAAACTATCAGGTTGAATCAAATGTCTCGTTGTATCCAGAAGAGCTCAAGATGCTGATAGTTGCATTGAAAAGATCAGTTCTTGCCACCGCTATGTTCAAATCTTTCGCAGTTCCACTAACTTGGTTGTCTATGGCTGCATCTATTGCTTCATTCAATAAAGGAACTGTTATAATCACTTTCAACTTAGTAAATGAGAAATGCATTCGTCTCACCAAGAAGATGTTCTCACAGTTCTTGGAGCTTCCTAATTCACCACCTTTTTTCAAACCTTTTAACCCTCAGATTGTGCATATGTTCAACGAGATGGGTCACCAGCCACCACTCGAAAAGATAAGTGATTTCAAAAAGTTTGGGCTTCCCTGTATCTGGAATTTCTTGTTTGGGATTTTTCTACGATGTTTAACAGGAAGAAAAGTGGGTCTTGACAAGGGAAGACAAGAAGTTTATGCTATGGTCATGGGTTTATATTACGACTTGAGTGTGGATTATGCCACTCAGATGTGGATCGAATTCACGAAAAGCTTAGAACGTACAAGTGTGGCTAAGGGAATTTCTTGTGCTAGATACTAGAGTTTAATTTTGGAGAAGGTGTATGAGAAAGAAGGAATTCAAGTTCCTCATGGTGAAGAAATTGCTGAGTTTACGAAGTTTCAATTTCCAAAGAATGTTCAAGATGATGAGCAAATTTTTACAAGTGTTGCAAGAATTCCAGATGCAATGCTCAAGAAGGTGAATCCTACGAACAAGATTCTTGTAAAGTATTTGTAGACGGTGAACCCTGATGTTGAAACTGGGATGTTACTTGAAATCGAAGCTGGCTCTTCCAAGCCATCAAAGAAAACGACGTCTAATAAATCTCCGCCCAAGAAAGTTGAGGGTGATGAGAAGAAGAAAGTAGAAGAGAATGAAGCTCAGCCTTCGAAAGAAGTTGTTCCTTCAAAATCAGGAATTCTTAAACGGATTCGTATGAAATCATCTAAACGAACTTCGTCTGATGACTCTCCGATGGTTCGTAAGACTCAGGTTAGCAGTAAAGGAGTGGTAGTTCGTGAAATACCTGCTCCTGTTTCACCGTTATCCAAAAAGAGACGTGCTCATGATGTTGCGAAGCACATCACACAAAAACGGTACAAGCGAAAGCTTGTAATAAGAGATGATTCCTCAGACAACGAAGTTGTTCCTGATACTCCTATTGCTTCGACTTCTATAGTAACCTCAACACCTATAATCTCTTCAATTTCGAATGTTTCTATCATTTCTCCTACTCCAACCATTCCACTCGAAAAATTGGTAACCAGGTCTTCACAACCTATTATTTTCTCTTCTTCGTTACCACCTATTACTTCAACTTCGTTTGTTTCATTACCACCACCCATCTCAACTTCTACTTCATCTCCACTGTTTGAAATTATCCTTCAACAACCAATTACTACTCTTTTTCCATCACAATCCACAGACACACCCAAACATCATTCTGATGATGAAACCGAAGGAGGAGGTTTTGGAGGAATGTTCGACGAATTGCATTTTGATTCGGAAGAGGAGGAGATTCCTGATCATATGTTAATGTCACGAAAACAGTTCGAAATCTTGAACAGGAAGTTAAACTCACTTCTTCAGTCTCAAGCTGATTCAGGAGCAAAACATTCGGTTTCGGGTCTTGAAGTTGAATTAATGATAAAGGCAGCTGAACGAAGACTTCAAGAGAATATAGATCTTTCTGATCAAAATAATGAGCTTCGTATCAAGACTCAGACAGGAAATTTTGAAGGGGCCTTAAAAGGATTTGAAGGCTGTTGCGAAGGAACGTCATATTCTCTTCGTACAAGATGTCAAAAAGGTTCGTGAAGATGTCAATTTGAAACTCAAAGAGTTGAAGAAGGAAGTCTCTCAAGAACTCATGAATATGAATTCTCAGTACAATTCACTTCAAGAGAAGGTTGATATAATTGCTGGGGTAGTTACAAATTTTGTCAAAACTTTTCAAGACGCAATGCCGAAGTTTGAATCTAAAGCAACTGAAGACAACAATCAACTTGCGAAATTGCAGTCTCTTCTTGAAGAGTTAAAAGAAGTTGTTTCGAAGCCTACTCCGACTTCGTTTTTAACTCTTGAGTTCCTTACTTAGAAGTTGAATTTACTTGATCAGGTTATTCAGAAGGCGGTTGCTCCCATTTCCAAGTTTGCTCAAATGTTGCCACAGAATGCCCCACCTGTTGTCACAGGGGTGCAAGGGGGAGAAACGAAAGTGAGCAAAGGAGTAAATGTAAATAGAAAAGGAGAAGGAGAGAAGATAACAACTGGAGATTCGAAAGTTGTTGGAAAGGTGTTCTCTACACAAATTCCTGTTTCAATTCCAGTGAAGTCTGATACTATTTCAACCACAATTGTTACCACAAAACCTTTTACAAAACCAAAAGTAATTGTGATTGATTCAGCTACAGAAGGGGGTAGTTCAAGTTCCTTAAAACCAAATTCAGATTCGAAAGACAAAGGGAAAGGTGTGCTAGTCGAAAAGTCTAAAGAAGAAAAGAAAGCAGAGGTAGAGGCTGAAATCGAACTTCAACGGCATATTCAAAGTATTCTGAGGTTGAGAGAAAATGATCCACCTGGAATGGACAAAGGTGATCCCAAAAAGTTGTATTCGTATGAATCAATCGAATCGAGAGTTGCATTCAATCATATGTATGCTTTCGAAAAGAAACCAAGGAAAAGCTATTCGATTGCTAACACTGATTTTTGTCAGTTGGACTTTCCGATAAACGAAATGATGTTTATCACTGCTCAATACAAGATTAGTGAGAAATTCAAAAACCCAGATGATTATACACACATGAAAATTCGTTTTCATGCTGTACTTGGAAAAGAGCAAGATGAAGTGTGGTCTCTGATCAAGATCAAGAAAGTTGTTGCTATTAAGAAAGATGTCTTGTTCGAAGACATGATACAAAATTTCAGGTATCATGTGATTCGTGCAAACAATCAAGAAATCGATTTCAGTATTGCAGACTTCCCTCTAATGAACTTGAATGATCTTATTCAAGTTGCATTACTTTTAAAAGAAATGGAGGCATCACAACTCAAGGGTACAGACAAAGAAGTGTTCAGACTAGGTCTTGCTCACATTAAAATCTTCATTGACAATTATTATGATTGTCTTGCCCTGACTGACGAAGAGTTGGCTTCAAGTATGGATAAGAAAGTCTCTGTTGCAATGGAACTTTCAAAGACACAGCCTGAGTTGAAAAAGTATGCTGATGGAGAGATATGTTTAAAACCATTTGGTTTAGTGTTTGCTGGGAAGGACAATAAAGGAAAGGCTAAGAGATTTTTCTTTCAAGTTGCTGAGATCGAAAGATATACAACGTCACAATATACGAACTTTATTGTTCGTATGAACAACTGCTCTAAAAACAATGATGGTGACAAGAAGGAGTTAAAGAAGGTATTAACATGGTATTATGAGATACGAAGGATGATGCACTTAGCTGCTCAGATTCTCACGAATTGAGTAGTTCGACTCGTTTACAAAGGGGGAGATTGTAAGGGTAGATGTCTTGTAAAGAGTCGAATTGTGTTTAGTCTATTTCGTATGTAATGTATTTACTAAGTCACTTTTGTACGAAGCATAATGGTTCCAGACTTAGTATTTTTTGTACTCTCATGTTTCCTATAAATAGTGACCGAGCTTTGGTTTAGACTACGAGTTTTCCAGATTTCGGAGTCTACTTTTGTAATCAAGCTTATTGAGAGTAATAGTAACTTCAAAGTCTTATTTACTTTCTAAGTTCATTACATTGATTGATCTTGTTCTTAATCGATTTCTCGTATACAATTCAACTACAAGTCCAAATGAGAGATGCATCAACCAACAAAGTATTTAACATGCGTGTGATGTTGTTATGGACTATCAATGATTTTCTAGCACATTTCAGTTTGTATGGATGGAGTGGTCAAGGTTATTTAGCATGTCTTACTTGTAACGCAGACACATCTTCCATTCATCTAACCAACAAGATGTCTTATGTTGGTCATAGACTATTCTTGCGTATGCACCATAAGTGGAGGGAAAGTTTATTGTTTAATGGTCAACCTGAGAGAAGACCACATCCAAGACGATTCAGTAATACAACTATATTAAAGCAACTGTCTCGTCTCCCTGATCGTATTCCAGGAAAACATCCTGAGCACGGGGGTGCAACAAGAAAGCGTGATGATAAAACAAGAAAAAGAGAGTTGAATTGGACGAAACATAATATCTTTTTTGAGCTGGAGTATTGGTCTTCCCTCGAGCTAAAACACAATATAGATTTTATTCATGTGGAGAAAAATGTGGATGAGGGTGTTTTAAATACTGCACTGATGAATGAAAAAACCAAAGACAAAAAAAGAAGCAAGAGAAGACTTGAAAAATATGGACATTCGGCCAAATCAGTGGCTAAAAGAGAAAGTCAATAATAGGAAGAAAGTCAACAGGAAGAAAGAAGACAACAAGAAGAAAGTAATACTACCACATGCTAATTACTCTTTTAAACCAATTGATCGACAATGTTTCTTTCAATTCATTAAAGGAGTGAGGCTACATGATGGTTTTGGATCGAACTTTAATAAGAAGGTGAATGATACTGCATCAAATTTGGTTGGGCTAAAGTCTGACGATCATCACATCCTCATGTAGCGATTGCTGCCTATAGGGGTTCAAGCATTTCTCCCAAAAAATGTTTCAACAACAATCATTGACTTGTGTACATTTTAAAAAAAAATTGTGCATAGTCATTAGATGTTAACGACATGAGAAATGCCAGAAAAGAAGTGGTGAAGATTTTATGCAATCTTGAGTTGATATATCCTCCAACATTTTTCGACATCGTGATTCATCTAATTCTTCACTTACCTGGAGAATCCATTCTTGGAGTGCCTGTACACATGAGATGGATGTATCCCTTTGAAAGATACATGAAAAAACTTAAAAATTATTTCAGAAACAAAGTTAAGCCAGAAGGCTCAATAGCAGAGGGTTATGTTGCAGACGAAGCTTTGACATTCTGATCTATCTATCTTGAGGGTATGCAAACCAAATTCAATCGTGTTGATAGAAATGAGGATCCTGGCCTTCCAAAAAGGCAATTTACTGTGTTCTCATCACAATGTCGACCGATGTCCACTAAGAAGCTCGCCGAACTTTGTAAAGAGGCCAAAAAATCATTGCATTGGTTTGTACTAAACAATTGCGATGGGGATGAGCTGAAAGGATACATATCGTAAGTTTTGTGATCTATTAACTACTTTTTCGATAGTGTTATGATATCTTCAAACAATTATAATATCTTTGTCTCGCATCCAACAAATTCGAATCAGAATCGCCTGAAAGTGATTTGAAAACAGAATTTCCTCCATGGTTTAAAAGAAAGGTAAACGATGACAATTTCTTTAATGATGACGATGATGGTGGTGATACGTACTCTTCAGATAATGATGAAGATTTCATAAACGATGACGAAGTCATTAATGATGATGTTGTACATGTATATTATTCTAGTGATGATTCTGATTGATGGTATGTTACGGTTGTTATGCATTTTGATTTCTTAAAATTGTTTATTAGTTTTTTTAAAGTACGTTTGGCATATTTTCTAATATTTGCTAAACAGATGGCTACACATGTTGCGAGGGGGCATGGAGGAGACGGCAGGGACCGACCTCCACACGAGCACACACGCAAGATACCAGCGGGTTGTTAATCTTGTAAGTTACATGAAATTCTTAAATATATTGGATATATTTTCAAAGTTTTCAATTTCTCAAATTTCAATTCTATGTGTCAATGTAGCAAACCCGACGCGTCGACGTTGAAAGGGAAGGTGCTTAAATATGCAAAAAAAAGTTCAATGGTGGCGGTCAAAAACCTTTACCCGTGGAAGTTGATAGCGACGCGGGGACCTATAAATTCATAAATCAAAATGGCAAAATGTTGACAAAGTTTATCTCAAATTTTGTGGTAGATCATGTACTACTTCATTATAGGACTTTGAGGCATGTTCATTTCCATTACTATGAAGCCATGTATCCTGATATTGAAGTAAGTACAAAATACTTTTTATATGTGAAAAATTTTATACTTTTTAAATATTTTTTCTACTAATTAAATTTGTCTTTATATTTCAGACATTGTTTGATCTTGATATGTATCGGGGTACATATATGTGGGAAGTCATTCGAGCATGTGTATTGGATTTCGGTGGGAGTTAGGATACGTATCTCCTTTGGCGGAGTTTTTGTATAACAACAGCTATCATGCCAGCATCGATCTGCCTCCTTTTTAGATGCTCTATGAGAGGAAATGCAGAACCCCGATATGCTAGGGTGAGGTCGGCCAACGAGTCATGGGGAGTACCGAAGTGGTACTTAAGACTACCGATTTGATTCAGCAGATTCGAAGTAGACTTCAGACAACACAGATTCGACAAAAGGGTTATGCCGACAAGCGTTTGTCAGACCTAAAGTTGTAGGTTGGAGATATGGTTCTCTTGAAGGTGTCGCATTGGAATTGTGTCATCCGATTCAGGAAGAGGGGAAAGTTGGACCCCAGGTACATCGGTCCTTTTAGGATTTTGGATCGGGTTGCTTATCGCTTGGATTTTCCAAAGGAGCTTAGTCGGATCCATAACACGTTTCATGTCTCTCAGCTACGGAAGTGTTTGGTCGATGATTCTGCAGTGGTCTCATTGGAGGATATTCAGGTGGATGATCGCTTGAATTATATCGATAGATTGATGAAGATTCTTGATCGGAAGGCAAAAGCCTTGAGGAACAAGGTTCTCGAGTTGGTGAAGGTGTAGTGGCAGCATCGGAAGGGATCTGAGTGGACATGGGAGATTGAGGATGAGATGAGGGACCACTACCTAGAGTTATTTGCTGCAGCGGAATTCGAGGACGAAGTCTAATTCAAGTGGGGTAGAGTTGTAACACCCGAATCGAGGTATATTCATTTTTGACCCTTGGTATGTTAATTCTTTGCAGATTTGGTCCCTAGGGGGCAGTTTTGCCATTTCTGGCAAACTTGCAGTACGCGGGGCGTACTCCTCGTACGATGGGTGTACGCATGCAGGGGACAAACCCTAAAACTTAGGGTTTGGACCCTATTTAAGCAACATTATGAACCTTGGATCTCTTATTTATCAGCCTCAAAGCCCTTTGAGTCACAATTCGAAACCTTAGCACCTTTTGAAGAGATTTGACCTCTATTTTGTGTGCTTTAGTGCGTGTTGGTGAGACATGAAGAAGAAGAAGAAGTTGGAAAATGGAGCATTGATCAAAGGAGGGCTTGTAGATCCAGATTTCTCACATCATTTCCAACTTCATTGAGGTATAAATCTTGGAAGTTGCTCCTTGTTTACTTAAATCTAGTCCTTATGAAGTTTTAGTCATATGATGAGATCTAGTGGATTCCTTCCACTTCATAAGTTAGCATTTGCTTCTCTTGATGTTTCTAAGGTCCTAAGTCCATAAAGTAAGCATCTTGATGATTGTGGCTCAACCATGCATGAGTTTAGGTCTTTATGGTGGAAGTAGAATGCTAAAAGTGAGGTTTGGGTCCATTTGAGCCTTGTAAAGGCTCCAAGTTCATGACTTTATGGCTTAAGATGTTTGATAAGACTTGGGCCTGAAGTTTGGGCTTTTAGTTGCAAGTATTAAGCACTTAATGGAAAAGTGCTTAATGGGTACGTATGTTGGGCGTACGTATGTGTACGTTGCACGTACGCTGCCCAGTCCCAGATCTAGGCTTGCTTGGTAGTACGTTGGATGTACCCAGCTCGTACGTAGCGTATACTATGAGTTCTGGTAGAACGCTGGGCGTAAGCCTAAGTATGCCAGGCGTACTCAGTAGTCGTTGACTTTCTCGGTTTGAGCCGTTTATGGGCTAGAAGAGTGTTGGGCCTTTTACGCCATTAGCCTTTTGATTTTGGGCCATGGCTTGGCCTTGGGCCTTATTAGAATTAGTCCCATGAGGGGTTTTGGGCCCAACTAGGAAGTTGGGCCTTAGTGGAATTTTTGGTGCTTTTGGTTTGGGCCTCAGATTTTGGGCCAAGTTAGGAGGGGTTAAAATGGTCTTTTACCCTATGTGTTGGACAATTGGACTAGGCTTCTGGTTTTGGGTTGTAACCTAGTTATTGATTGGATATTATTTAGTGGTGATAGCACGGAGATTTTTCCGGATCAGCAGTCCGAGTATTTATCTGAGAGATTCAAGAGTTTGAGGTGAGTGTCCTCACTGTACTTGGCAGGTCGAATGAACCAATGTCGGCCCATGGTTTATTATGATTAGGATGCTAGTTGTCTGCATGACTCTTGCATGTATGATATTTGATATGTATACCTGGAGGGGCCTGATGAATATATTATATGTTATTTATCTTTGGGATTTTTGCATGTGTTTATAGGGAAATCTCCAGAAAAGTCCTAAAATTTTACCCTAATTTACCAAAAAGTCCCAAACTAAAATTTGTTTACGTAAAAGCATGAATTACCGGTAAAAATTGTGATTTGACCCATTTTCCCGGTTTATCGGTTTCATTACTTACATGTTTCATTAAATTCTCATTATTTTACCCTAATTTACGAATAAGTCTCAAACTAAAATTTAGTGATGATTTAGCCAGTTTCTACATGTAACATATATTTTATTGGTTTCATTGCTGATTTAGACACCTAGTCATTAAATTTGTTGATAATATGGATAAGATGGGTTAGATAATGCTACATTTACTGTAAAATTTGATATACATCTCATCGGCTCATTTATGATTTTATCTAGGTCAGCAATAAAACCAATAAAACGTGTGTTTCCAGGAAAAAAAGATAGGAAATGAGTTGATGTCTGATGAGATGGATATAATGGGTTACATAATGTTAGATAGACAATGTAAAATTTCTTATAAACATAAAAAATGATGCAGTTGCTGCTAGTTTATGTAATTATTGCAGTATTCGTTGGATGCATTTTATATTCCAAAAAAATATACAGTATATATAGATATCAAGTTTTATGGTAAACACATCATTATATAACCCAACATATTCATCTCATTAGCTCATTTAATGACCGGACGTCCAGGTCAGCAATGAAACCGGTAAAATGTATGTTACATAGAGAAAAATGCTAAATCATCACTAAATTTTAGTTTGACACTTTTTCGTAAATTAGGGTAAAATAATAGGACTTTAATGAAATATGTAAGTAATGAAACCGGTAAACTGGGAAAAAGGGGTCAAATCGCAATTTTTACCGGTAACTCATGCTTTTTCATAAACAAATTTTAGTTTGAGACTTTTTCGTAAATTAGGATAAAATTTTAGGATTTTTCTGGAGATTTCCCCGTGTTTATATGTTTATATGTATACCGAGCGGGGCCCATCTCACATTTCTGACAGAACTGTTCCGAGCGGGGCTCGATGACGGGCGGGGCCCGATGACGGGTGGGGCCCATTATATGTTTATGTATGGTATGTGGTATTTTGGGGAACTCACTAAGCTTTGTGCTTACGGTTTCCATTTTATATTTCAGGTACTTCCGGATCCAAGGGGAAAAGCTCAGGGTGATCGCATCGCACACACCACGACGTTCCACATTTTTACTTTACTCCGATGTATTTGGATCTTTTGATCATACTTGATTTTATTATGATTTTTGGATATGTTTTGAAAGATGGTTTTTATTATAATTAAAAATGAAATTTTTGGCCTTAATTTTTAGGCCAATTTGTTAGGCGTGTCAAACCCAACAAATAAAGGGTACAAATGACTCCTTAAACACTACTACTATGCACTAAAAACGTAGTACAAGGTAAGTAGGGTCGATCCACAGAGACACGGGACAAGTGTTTATACCTTTTTGCGTAAGGTACAAAAATGGTCACAGGATGGGGGGAATTTATAAGCAATGATTTAAACTATAGAATAAAGCAATAAGTAAATGATTGATTAAGTGAAATAAGTTCAAGATTTGTAAGTACTCCAACTCTATGCAAGACAAATTAGCAATGTGATTCCATGGATGACAAGATATTTGTTTAATTCTATCTAAGTTGGTACTTGAAAGTGTTAACAAGCTCTAACACTTCCCATTCACCACAATAATTAACCAAAACAAGCTCTTTGATTAATCCTAACCTTACCAATCAAATCTAAACAAACTCTTAGAATTAGGTTGAAAGATTGCATTAAACTTTATGTGAATGTTCCCAACAACACTCAATACTCCTCATAAGCTCGGGAGCATAAGAATGTGTGAATAACATTTACACTAAATTCATTCAATAGAAATCAGTTTAGTGCTTGTTACCTAGTCCAATTTACAAAGCAATTACGGATTTTGCAATTAGATAACTTGAATGATCTAACCCTAATTCAAATGGCCAATAAGAATCACAATTAGAATCAAACATTCGATTGAAACAAAATCAAATTCACTAGATAGAAAATTGAAAGAAAACATCAAGTCATATGATTGAAATCACAACTAGAAGTCAAGACATAAAGTTGGAGAATCTAGGGTTCTAGCCACTCATGACTAGAACAAGATCACAAATCTAGAAAATGAAATTAAAGTTCTTACAAAATGAAATCAAATGTTCCCAAGTGTTAATCAACTTCAAAATCCTCAAGAAAATCACCTCCTCTACTCCAAAAGTCGACCCCCTCTTAAAAAAATTGGTTTTCCCCTTTAAGAATGGTGAAAAACTGCTTTAAAACCCGCATTTACGTTTACACGGCCCGCGTAAATTAACACTGTCGTTTACGCGCCCGCGTAAACGCAAAAATACACTGTGTAGAAATCTACGTTTACACGGCCGTGTAAACGCAAGGCTTCTATTTACACGGCCGTGTAAACGTCTGTAAAGCCAAAATCTTCATTTCTTTGATATCTTGCTCCTCGGTGCTCCGCAAGTCCTGAAATTTTGTCCGCAACTTTTATTTACCTCCTCCAACAATATCCTACCTCCAAAAGTCCCTGAAATATCACAAAAGTATTTGAATGAAATTGCCTCATGAAAAATCCCGAAAAACATGCAAAATGCATGACTTTAAGCCTATATGCAATGTACTTTTATGAAATAAAGCTACAAAATGGGTACATGAAATGCACCTAACAAATCTCCCCAAGCTTAAACCTTTCTTGTCCTCAAGAAAGAACAAGAAGATTTAAACTAGAGAAAATAAAATAGAATAGAAGAAAAGAAAATTAAAGTTAAAACTATTTGAAACTTAATGCATGAAATCAAAACAAACATGAAAAGATCCAACCCAATTAACCCTGTTTTGTACCATAGTTGAGAATGTACCTGTTATGCCTTGAGTCAACTTGGCTTTAGTCTCAAAATATTATATGATAATAGAAATAAGACTTTGGCCACTCCCTAATACAACTCAACAGAATCAAAGATCACAACACTAATGCCTTTTCAGTATCATCAAGTGAATTCTTGGAACAAATTATGGTCTTACTCTCGTGAAATTATATGTGACAAAACATGCTCAACCATCTTTGTTTCATAAAATATAACAATGCCCGATTCCAGCTATTTGTTGATCAACAACAATCTTTTTCTGAAAAATCTTTTCTAAAAATTCCCTAATATTTATCCAGATTGGTTACAAACTTCAAACCACTTGCACCAGTCAAAGTAATTAACATTCAGTCCAATGTCATAAGTTCAAATCCAAGTCCAAGGGAATCTTTTGACAGCCAAGTATTTTTCCTAAACACAATATTCAATTAAACTATAAACACAATTATATACAAACTTCTTAATTATATTTTTTTACAAATAAAGCTCATGGCTTTCTTTGAAATCCGTGTAACGGGCTTCCAACCAACACATCCAAATCAAATGACCTTAGTGTGCTAGATTTAAAGAGATCCCTCGGGTTTACTTGCCCGAACCTCAAAGGCCACAGATTAGCTTTATTTGCTATTATTAAGTTCATGACTTTCTATGGAACCCATATAACGAATTTTCAACTCAATCAGTCCCAAACAATTTAGCTTTAGGCGATTAGATGTAAAACACCCCTCAGAGTTTACTTGTTCGAATCCCAAAGGTCACAGATTAACTTAATAATAGTTTTTTTTTTTTTTTTTTTTTTTTTTTTTTCAAGTATCACAAATACAAATAACTAATTTAACACATAACACTCTTATTAATTTATTTATTTATTTGGCCAATTTCTTTATATTTTCGTCCTTGACTTTTCTATTGTGGGACATCTCACGGTCTATTACCGTGAGGACTTCTAAGACATTTTTCAGGGGACTAAAGGTTAACATGCAAAGACCCGTAAGTATAGTTGAAAGTTATGTCCCCAAGCAGGGTATATAAAAGGGAATGAGTAGAAAGGACTTTTTAGAGCGCTGGAAGGCTCGGGACATTGAAATTTTGCATTCTTTTTTTTTCATTTATTTGACATTTTAAGTTCAATTGAGCACTTACTACTCATAAGACTAGTCATATGTCCCAAAGAATTAACTCATACCTGCTGTTATGCTCCAATGTTGACAATCTTCTCACTTTCTGTTTTGCACAAGTAGCTTCGGGAGGTGTGTTCGTGTGTGATTAACTTGCTTTTAGATTTTTCAATAAAAAGAGCAAGCCAATTTCAAGGCACATGACTCATTTACCAGCTCAACTGTTTTGAAAAGATTCGGTTGCTTGGGATTGGATCAATTGTTTTTTTTTTCTTCAAAGAATGCAATGCAAAAATTTGGATGCAAACAAAATGCAAAGAAAATAATAAAAATTAGAATAGAAAGAAAATATTTTTGGTTTTTGAAAAATTTTCTATGCAGAAAAATGAACAAGAAAATAAAAATTAATGCAATATGTACAAAATTAATGCAACCTACATGCAACGGAATTTATGCATGGATGGATTCCCCTCCTCAAGCTTAAAATAAACATTGTCCTCGATGCTTGGAGAGAGCTAAACCATCTAATTATCAGGGGTGGTGGAGGATGGTAGATGGGTTGGGAATGAGTCCAAAACAGTCACAAATGCACACCAATTGAATTTTAAGTAAAATATGAACGATTAAAGATATGGAAAGAATTTACCGAATCGTTCTTGGAGCCTCGCAATTGTTGTGTGAACCTCCTCTTCATCCTCCCCAAGCTATTCGTGAAGTATTTTTGGAGCCGGAGATTCAATATCTAGGCATAAAAAATAAGTTTAAAACCATTTGGGACATTAAAAAAAATTGAAATTTACCAAAGACTAAAAAGTTTTAAAAGAAAGAAAAAAGAAAAAAAAAAAAAAAAAACTCCGGGTTGCCTCCCGGTTAGCTGCCCTTGTTTTAAGTCGTTGGCTCGACCTGGCCCCTGAATGTGCTTTGTTCTAAGTAGGTGGGCCTTTACAACACATTAACCTTCTCGCCACTTCCTTCAATTGAAAACTTATCTTCTACCTGACTTTTCTTTTCTTTTTTTTAAAAACACCTGCTCACAAAATGCTTGGCATAAACAATTAGTAACACCGTGTCCCCGACAACGGCGCCAATTTGTTAGGCGTGTCAAACCCAACAAATAAAGGGTACAAATGACTCCTTAAACACTACTACTATGCACTAAAAACGTAGTACAAGGTAAGTAGGGTCGATCCACAGAGACACGGGACAAGTGTTTATACCTTTTTGCGTAAGGTACAAAAATGGTCACAGGATGGGGGGAATTTATAAGCAATGATTTAAACTATAGAATAAAGCAATAAGTAAATGATTGATTAAGTGAAATAAGTTCAAGATTTGTAAGTACTCCAACTCTATGCAAGACAAATTAGCAATGTGATTCCATGGATGACAAGATATTTGTTTAATTCTATCTAAGTTGGTACTTGAAAGTGTTAACAAGCTCTAACACTTCCCATTCACCACAATAATTAACCAAAACAAGCTCTTTGATTAATCCTAACCTTACCAATCTAATCTAAACAAACTCTTAGAATTAGGTTGAAAGATTGCATTAAACTTTATGTGAATGTTCTCAACAACACTCAATACTCCTCATAAGCTCGGGAGCATAAGAATGTGTGAATAACATTTACACTAAATTCATTCAATAGAAATCAGTTTAGTGCTTGTTAACTAGTCCAATTTACAAAGCAATTACGGATTTTGCAATTAGATAACTTGAATGATCTAACCCTAATTCAAATGGCCAATAAGAATCACAATTAGAATCAAACATTCGATTGAAACAAAATCAAATTACTAGATAGAAAATTGAAAGAAAACATCAAGTCATATGATTGAAATCACAACTAGAAGTCAAGACATAAAGTTGGAGAATCTAGGGTTCTAGCCACTCATGACTAGAACAAGATCACAAATCTAGAAAATGAAATTAAAGTTCTTACAAAATGAAATCAAATGTTCCCAAGTGTTAATCAACTTCAAAATCCTCAAGAAAATCGCCTTCTCTACTCCAAAAGTCGACCCCCTCTTAAAAAAATTGGTTTTCCCCTTTAAGAATGGTGAAAAACTGCTTTAAAACCCGCATTTACGTTTACACGGCCCGCGTAAATTAACACTGTCGTTTACGCGCCCGCGTAAACGCAAAAATACACTGTGTAGAAATCTACGTTTACACGGCCGTGTAAACGCAAGGCTTCTATTTACACGGCCGTGTAAACGTCTGTAAAGCCAAAATCTTCATTTCTTTGATATCTTGCTCCTCGGTGCTCCGCAAGTCCTGAAATTTTGTCCGCAACTTTTATTTACCTCCTCCAACAATATCCTACCTCCAAAAGTCCCTGAAATATCACAAAAGTATTTGAATGAAATTGCCTCATGAAAAATCCCGAAAAACATGCAAAATGCATGACTTTAAGCCTATATGCAATGTACTTTTATGAAATAAAGCTACAAAATGGATACATGAGTAAATTTACATCGATACTACACGAGTTTTCTTACAAGAACAAATTTACATCAGTAAATTACATTTATGTTTTATTAGATGGGATACACGTTTATTTTTTCCAAATTACTTTATCAATAGTACAGTTGTCGTAACTGTTTTTTTTTTTATTATTTTTTTTTATTTTGCAAACGATGAAGTGGACACTTTTTTAATCAGCTGGAAGGGTAATTCATAGCCGATATGTAGAAATTAAATAAGATAGCGTACCAATCATGACGAGTATCTAAGTCCTACAAATTAAACTCATATGTAGACATAAGAATGTTCTTAAATATTATTATATTAACTGAAGAACATTCCATATCTAAATCGAGGTCAATTTCCTGAAAACAAGTCTATTTCATTACAACTTCTTCTTTCATCTTCCTCTTTCACATTTAATTAGATAGAGTACGAACCACGCCTAAATATTGACGTCATAATAAGTGATATATATGTGGACATAATAACTGTCTTCAATTTGAACCGAATTATACTCCATAAATCTTTAAGTCAATCGTCAATTTGCACAAATTAACAACTCGATCTACGGTCGCTTCCCGAAATGGCCTACGCTTGTAATATATATACAAAGTATGGTGTAAGCTTTTACATGTCAAAAGTTACATTTCAATACTATTACTCTCTCAAACTATATTCTTTATTTTTATTTAAACTTTGATCACATACATACATAAACATGAACAAAAGAGTATTTCTCTTCCTCTTTTGCTGCTTGATGAAATGTTCATCATCAAAGAACACTCTTCAGGATCATCTTCGTAGAGGCTCGTCTCTATCTGTTGGTGATGGCTCACACATCATAACCTCCCCTGACAACACGTTTGCATGTGGCTTCTATGGCCTTCAAACCAATGCTTACTGGTTTGCAATCTGGTTTACAAATTCCAGAGACCGAACCGTGGTTTGGACTGCAAACCGCAACAAACCTGTCAACGGCCATGGCTCAAAATTGACACTTCAGAAAAACGGTGCCATGGTTTTGACCGATGTAAATGACATGTTTGTTTGGCAGACCAACACAACATCCACCGATGTAGATAGAGCAGTGCTGCTTAATACAGGTAATCTGGTATTGATGAACAAGAAAGGTGAGATTCTTTGGCAAAGCTTTGATTATCCAACCGATACTCTTTTGCCTTCTCAAACGTTAACAAAGAGCAAAAGCTTAATATCTTCCTTGAGAAAAGGAAGTTTACAAGCTGGGTATTTTAGTTTGAGTTATAACAGTAATAATGTTTTAATACTGCTTTATGATGGCCCAGAAATTTCAAGTGTGTACTGGCCTAGTCCTCTTCCTGGATTTAACGTGTGGTCTGTTGGAAGAACCTCCTATAATAGTAGCAGATTCGCAGTCTTTAACGATTTGGGTGTGTTTAATTCAAGCGATGGGTGGCAATTTAATGCTTCAGATATGGGTTTGGGGATCAGAAGGAGGCTCACCATGGACTATGATGGGAATCTCAGACTTTATAGCTTGAACGAGTCAACTGGGTTATGGTCGATCTCATGGCAAGCTATTGCACAACCATGTGATGTTCATGGAATCTGTGGGAGAAACGGGATTTGTGTTTACGGAGACAAACCACCATCGTGTTCATGCCCAGCTGGCCATGAGTGGAGTGACCCTACTGATTTAAGCCGTGGTTGTAAACCTACATTCAATGCTACGAGTGAAAACTCAACGAGGTTTGAGTTTTTGCCAATGTGGTATACTGATTACTATGGCTTTGATCTAAATTACTCATCAACCATTTCCTTCGAATCGTGTAGAGACATCTGCTTGAAAGATTCTCGTTGTGAAGCATTTAATTATAGGCTAACAGGTGCAGGTCTTTGTTTTACTAAAAATGTTCTTTTTAACGGTTACCAAAAGCCTAATTTCCCAGGAACCACCTACTTCAAAGTCCCAATAGGCATGGAAACACCCGAAGCTGCTTCAATCCTTACTGGTTCAAAGGCCACATGTGCAGACGCTCTAGTCACGCTGGGTTCTCCATCTATGTATAAATCATCTGGTGGGAAGGTGAAATGGGTTTATCTTTACTCCTTTGCTTTAGCTATAGGTTTAGTTGAAGCTTTGGTCATCTTATTGGGCTGGTGGATATTTTATGGAAACAACGCATTGCTAAACAACCTTGAAGAAGGGTATCGTATGGTATCTAGTCAATTTAGAGGGTTTAGTTATAGAGAGCTGTTGAAGGCGACACAGAACTTTAAGTTGGAGATAGGCCGAGGAGGATCAGGAGTTGTGTATAAAGGGATTCTGGAAGACGAAAGGGTGGTGGCTGTGAAAAGACTGGGAGATGTTAGCGAAGAAGGTGGAGAGTTTTGGACAGAAGTCAGCACCATTGGTAAAATCAATCACATGAATCTAGTGCGAATGTGGGGATTCTGCTCTCAGAGAAAACACAAACTTCTAGTTTATGAATATGTAGAAAATCAATCTCTTGACAAAAGATTGTTCTCCTCGAGTGTTCTTCAATGGAAAGAAAGGCTTAAAGTTGCCATCGGGATAGCAAAAGGTTTGGCTTATTTACACCATGAATGCCTAGAATGGGTGATTCATTGTGATGTTAAGCCAGAAAATATTCTTTTAGATGAGTCGTTCGAAGCAAAGATTGCAGATTTTGGTTTGGCAAAGTTGTCTCAAAGAGGTGGTCAAAACTCGGAGTTTACTAAAATGAGGGGTACAAAAGGATATATGGCTCCAGAATGGGCTAGCAACCTTCCTATCACAGCAAAAGTTGATGTCTACAGCTATGGGGTTTTGGTTTTAGAAATGGCAAGGGGAATTCGTCTTTCTAATATGATTATGCAGGAAGGTGAAGAGCAAGAGTCGGAGCTTATGAGGGTTGTAAGGGTAACGAAAACGAAGCTTCAAGGAGAAGAAATGGAGTCATGGATTGAAGAGATTATTGATTCAAGGTTGGGAGGGGTGTTTAGTAGGAAGCAGGCTGCAAAACTTGTTGAGATTGGTGTAAGTTGTGTGGAGGAAGACAGAAATAAAAGGCCTACAATGGATTCGGTTGTCCAAGTTCTAATTGATTGTGAGCCATAGTAGATGCACCAAAAAGAATTGCATTTTAATGTTTATGTGAATGTTTGTATTCATATAGGTTTAAATTACACTTTCCTTTGAAAAATTAAAAACTGTTCTTGGTTGATGCTGCTCCAAGAAAAATAAAAACAAAAACTTTCTTGTGTTGCACTTTCCTTAATTGCATTTAGTTTCCTCTTAGTCTATATCCTCTTCTTTTAGGTTTATTAAATATAGTTGTTTTGTTTCTTTTGTATTATAAACTAAATCTTATATTCAATTTCAAAAAAAATCTCTTCTCTGTAAATTCTAATAGAGAAAAACAATTCATTTTACAAGTCAAAAAAACATACTTGTTGCATGTTAATTTATTCAATGGTTTTACCCTTTCTAAAACCTAAATCTCATTCAATCTCAACCCATTTTACAAGTCAAAAAACATACTTGTAGCATGTTTATTCGACACCTACAAATTTTACTATTCAGTCATAAATAACACCCCCCAATAACTTATTAAAGTTGAAATTAGCATTATAATACAAAAAGAGAGTTTACAAAGAAGTGGTCATTCAATGACCTAAATATTGTGTCTCTCTGAATATTCACTACTAGAATATAGGCCTTTAATATAGGTAACACAGTGAGAAGACTCACTGTCGCATATAGGATCTCATACAACATACTACCCCACAACTAGTAGATCATCAATGAATGCATAACTATATATAATCAGAGGTAAGATAGACAGTCGAACAGGTGATCTCATTCTAGAGCCACAACCAAACAAGGAACATGCAAGAACGTCTTAATCAAGAGTTCTCAGACTATCCTACATGACTACATACAACCCCTAGGGCACCCAACTAGATGATCACCGACCTCCTTGTACTCTAACCAGCATGCCACTACTCATATATCCTATCATATAAGGATATACACTATAACACATAGTATATTGAGGAAACTCACATGAATCGAAGACCCAAGGAAGCCCAACAACACCCTCACTCCCTGAACCAGTCACTCCTGTGAACCGACTAGCACCAAACAAAGATAAGTCTTTAATCAATAACCCAAGTCCTTCAAGTTTGACCCAAAGTCAAACTGGTCAAAAGTCAAAGGTCAACGATCAACAAAAGTCAACGGTCAACCAAATCAACACTCACCACGATGTGGAAACCTTTTGGCCATGTCGTGAGCATGCTAGGACAAAACAGTTGACATGCAAGACACCACCACGCTGTGGCAAGCCCTTGGCTACGTCGTGGTTCCTGGCAGAAAGTCATATTTTTCATTAAGAGTTTAATCCTTACAGATCTAAACCCATAATTTCAGATCTGGTCCTTTTCAATGACTTAGTTGATAAAGTTTCCAACTTTATCCATTAGGACTCCACCACAAGGCAATATATACAACCCTAAGTCCATTAAGTCCTTAATGAAGCTAAAACTTATGCATGAACACAATGTACTCCAAACATGACTCTTTTTCTTATTCATCAAAAGCCTAGAGACCATAAGAGAACCATAACAAGCTCTAGAGCAATGTTTTAAAAACCGGCCTTTTAGTTGAACCGGTATGGCGAATGGTTCCCGTTTTAACCGGTTCGACCGCCGAGTCAACCGGTTTCTATAATTTTCATTTTTTTTTCTTATTTTTCTACACATACATACATAAATCATGAATTTGACGTCTACAAGTTCAAACATTAAAAATACACATAAAAAAAGTTGTAGATCAATATAAATACATTAAAACAACACATAACTATAAGTTTTACATCAATTCACATACGTCAAAAAGAAAATAAAGTATAATACCGAAACAAAATATAGTTTTAAATGAATACAAGTGCATCAAAAAACATCATAACATTTACCATATGTTTTTATTTAGAGAAATCTAAATAGATGTGAAAAAGTCCACCAAAATTTATTATTGAAAATGTTTTTTTCCATGTATTTTTATTTAGTTTAACTGGTTCAACCGGTTTATTTGACCGGTTCAACCGGTTTTTTCTAAAAACCGGCCGGTTCAATCCAGTTCAGAAATTGGTGTAAAACCGGTGATAGTTGAACCGCTCTCTTCTCCGGTTCCCGGTCCAACCAGTTCGACCGGCCGGTTCAAACCATTTTTTAAAACACTGCTCTGGAGTTCCTCAAACTCCAAGAGCATCCATGGAAGGGGACACAACCACCCAAAATGATCCCAAACTTGAATCTAGGAAAAGAAATGCCAATGTATGAATTTTATACCTCAAATAACTCAGAAATCTGAAGAAGATGGATCCAAGTTGGTTCTTTGCTCCGTTGCACCAAAATGATCTTCCTCATTCCTCAAGCTTCACAAAAATCAAAGAAAAAAGGTCTTCAATCAAGCAAACAAGCTCTTATGCATCCATGAAGGCTAGGGTTTCATGTTGAAGGGTTGGAGGCTGAAGACGATGCCCTAATCCTTAAGTTTAGTTGCTTAAATATGGAAGAAACCCTAAAATCATAGGCTTGGGCTGTAGCATCTGCCACGTCGTGGCATCCCTCTTGCCACATCGTGACGGCCATTAGATGCGCGTTCTTGAAGTTGCCATGCCACACCGTGGTACTCCATTCACCATGTCGTGTTACAAGGTTTTTTATTCCAAAAACCTTACCATTGATCCCTCAAGTCCTCAACTGATCTATTTTGGAAAACAAATGTTACACCCTGCTAATTTTTTTTTGACGAACATGGTCCTTATGCTTTTTAAAACTTGTCATGATTGATCCTTGTGGTTTTGTTTTGTTACAAATTTGAACTGAAATTACTATTATACCATTTTTCAATTTCATTTTCCTTTTTATTTTATGTAGTTTTATTTAAAAAATAAAAAATAAATAGACACCCACTTCGCCCCATCCCCAATCCTTCACCGTCTTTCTTCTTCCTCACATCTTCTCTCTCTCTCTCTCTCTCTCTCTCTCTCTCTCTCTCTCCCTCTCTCTCTCTCTCTTCATAATCTGATCATAAAACCCAAATTTTATGGTAAAGAAATTCTTGAACAAACCTAGAAATCGATTGCTAAAGTTCTCAATTAATCCCCCTGTTGCTGTCATCCTCAATCGATATCCAAGTTTGGTAAAGTTCTATGTGTCTTCCTGATTCCTTCCAGCAGTCGAGAAAAAAAGAGGGAAAATAAAAAAACAAGAACAAAATTTGTGGGTTTTGTTTTTAATCTATTCCTCTATAGCACTTCTGGTCTATTGATGCAAAAACCATCAGATTCAGAGAAAGAAGTCTCCACCGATCTAGAAAAGTGAAATGAGTCTCCAACGGTGGTGAGAGAGACGGTGGATGTGCGGTGGGTATGGCAAATTTGGTGATGGAGATGGCGTTTGTGATGGGTATTGAGCAAAACATACAATCCTATGTGTACATGCAACCCTAATTGAAGATCTACGTTTTCTCTAATTGAACATACAATAATGAACAACAAAGTATAAACCCTAGATCTATGGATAATAATCGAAAATCACATAAGAAGGGTTATGATACACACCTTTTAGATTGTTATTGTAAACAATCTTGAATCCTTGTTTGAAAGACCTTTGGTAGCAAGCCCCACAAGTGTCGCTCCTCTAGAGAGATTGATTATGGGCTTAGACACCTAATCCAACAGTCACCCACTTGGATAAGTCTAATAACTATAACTGCCAGTATAACTACTAAATCGACTAGGAAATTTTAGCTACCAAAAGCCGTTGTCGAACTCTGACCTAGTCAGTAACGTGTCCTTAGATAAGTGATCAAATATTCCTCCGTTCTACAAGATATCGTATGGACATGAGACATGGATTATAATCAATCTCTCTGTCCAATATTTGTTTCCCGAATTCTGATTTATGACGACTGATATCAGACTGCTAGTTGAACACATCAATTCAGTCCAGGCTTGGCCAAGCGCTTTAGATGTCATCATCAAATCATCGAGGGGCCCACAGATTTTGCTTTTCCCTTCAGGGTAAAAGAAACGGATAAACTTCGACTTATATGCTTGCACTATTCACTCGTCAAATCACGCACAACAATACGTTTTATAACATCAAGTTACTGATGTGTTTACGTATTATCAATGCACAATTGAATCGTAGACAACAAATCATATATCTTTGTTTCAAGAATATAAGATATTATCATCTCAAAATTACTCGTGATAAAATCCATGAAGTAATTCTCTGAGCGTGGGTTTATCCAATACTTAAATCCCTATTTCAAAAGTACTCATGAATATTGCATCAAACCATTGCTATGTCTAAACCCTTAGACAATATACAGTTTGATTCATGACAGTCTTAATTCACTACTTACTTCCAAAAGTATGATCGACTGTGGATGTTTGAATAATCCAATTATTCGGGAAGTAAAACATGTGAAATGAAACACAATAATAACCTAATTAACTATGGTCTCAAAACTATTTAATATAAACAAAACACTTATTATTTAATCACCATATTAATTAGACTTTATTAATTATATAATGTTTCGATTAATCAACTAAATGCTTGAATTAAACATCATTCATGCCATGTTATAAACATGCATACTATGTCTCTCTATGGGTCTTCCTTTGTGAGCAGATCAATTGGACATAATTCCAACGATGCTTATTTCACAATTTCAAATCCTTATTACAAGTGTAAGAGTTCCAAATTCTTGTTACCACTACATGTGTTAGAGTCTAACCTTGCATGCAATATCCTTTTGTGATGACGTGGCGTCAAAGTCACCGAGACTTAGCCAACAATGTCACAAAATGCTCCATTGAAACTTTGTTACTAAAACAATTTCATGGTGATGAAGTATCAAATTCAAGGTAACTCCTTGAACACCTTCCTTGCGTTAAGGTTTCTAGCTCACATGTAGATTTCAATAACCAACTCCCACTATGGAAATATTTTCATATTACCATACGACCATCAATTCCGAACAAGAGTCACCTCCATTCAGAATTATGTCAATGTGGTCCGTCCAAATTTTTACTATACTTCCAACTGTCCACAAGCAACCAATCTTCAGTAAACCTCAAAGTGTTCTAGACAGTTGTTTAACAACTTCAGTCACACCTTGTTCTAGTCCCGTTTCCCTCTCAATGCCCTAGGCATTTGGAAAATCAAAACAAGTGAATATTATAACATATGTAATCAATCCAATATCCAAGACATATGGGATTCGACACATAATGTCTCACATAAATATATGATACTTGATCAGTCTTTTTCTATAATATTTCCATATATATATATATATATATATATATATATATATATATATCCTATGATATTCATATATACCCATGACCAAGTTCTATTAAATCCTTTAATCTAAAATTTTAGATTTGAAATGAAGTATAAGTGTCCTCTCCCCTAAATCCTTTTGTAGCGAAACAATTCCCAAACTTTGCAATTTTGCAAATTTGAAAACTTTGTTTCCTATAAATAGTATTGCCAACTTACAACACTTAGCATAACAATTACGCTTCTATCTGCATAACAATTATTCTCCCACTAGCTTTGACATGTACCCAGAAATCAACTGGACTTCCAGATGTCAATACTTTTTGACTTTCTTACTAAAGTGCATATTTCTGATACGTAATGCTTCGATAAGTTTTCAAATAGACTTATCAAGCTCATACACCTTCATTAGATAGAATATGTGTGTGTTTAAGCCATTTCAAAACTTATAGCAATAAGTCATGAACGTTCAAACTATTTCTTGCCATTTTTCACAATTCGAACTATGAAAAGGGATGCTGTAATCATATTGCGAATTTGAGAATGCGATTATCACAACCACTAATCATAATGATATTTATCAAATCTTTAAAATCTACTAGCTAAAGAGTTTCCTCATAATCATTTTCATGAATTAGAGCGAAACCTTTTTCCACCTAGATTTTATGGTTTATGTGTTCTTATCCATGTAAATTTATCAATTCCAACCTACAATCATAAGATAAGGTAGAGGACAAAACCAAAATCAATTTTAGGTTTTTCCTTTCATGGACTGAACTTGCTTGTTCTTAATTTCTTGCCCTCTGGTAGCATGAGGGCCTACCAGTGCTTCCGTGTTGTTAAGCAGCTCACCCATATTGACCAATGTACTATCACTGACCAACGTGCTCTGCCTTTTGCAGTCAAATGAGAACCATAGAACTCATAAGCATTGCCAACACAACAGGAAGGTGCACAGAAACAAGAATGTGTTAACTTAACACGATAGGTTACCAACCTTAGGTCGTGTGCTAGTGATAACTAAAAAGTTTATTCTCGATTGATTCCTGAAACTTTTCAAGATCAATAAGGCTCCCACTGACTTCTTGACATATAAATTTTGTCTCTTCAAGGAACATTCTTTGACGAGCAAAACAAATATTCAAAAGTTAGTATGGATTCTTGACAAGAGAACACTTCATATAATTGGTCTTAGTTTATCCTTTGTTTTAACCAAAACATCACAACTACCAATTTTAAATGTGCCAGAGTAGGGAAACCATTATTACTCCACATTTCATGAGGTGTTATAACCTACTTAGTTTGAAATAAGCTTCAAGATACGATTTGAAGTAACTAGAGTATGACTCTAGAACTTGATTGGAAACGAAGTATGACTCATCTCTCGATTGAACCATTTCAACAATATCTGATTCCTCTTCTTAGTTAAACAATTGTACTAAGATGTTCTTCGAGTATCAATTTGTGACATGGTTCCATAATCATTAATATGATCATAAAATATGATACTAAAGTACTCTCCGTTCTTTCTAGATTAGAGAAACATTTATCTCTCTGCCTAATAGATTCTTCTTATTCATTCTATTACACTTTGAAAACTTTTCAAAGTGTTAGAATTCTGCTTATCTTATAAACACAGCCATGTTCACTGAAACATCGGTAAACCATGACGAATAGAGTTATCTTTCTTTGTGGTGGATCTAAATAGTCCATATCAATGTGCACTAGATCCTTTAGTCCTTCACTTGACCCACATAAACACGTGCTTAACGAATTAGTCATGATCTTCCAATGATCAAGATTCTCATACATCACACAATACGAATTGTATGACTCCAAGTTTCTATCCAATTAAAACTTGGGTAATGATAATTCCTTTTCATTTGGTTGATTATGACATTTCCACAAACGACATAATTGTGGCAACCCGAAACTTTTTCCTTTATCTTTACTCAATTTCCGTTAATCAAATTTGGGTTTTTATTTAATTCCGTCAAATTTGATAGTGTAGGAAGGACTTTACTTTTAAATAAATCAATTCGGATTTATTTCCGTTCACGTTAGTATTATTTTTAGTCTAACGGAATATTCTAAACTCAGTTCGATCGAGTTCCGTATTCGAAAACGAGGTTTTCTAAGTCAAAACATAACATTCGAGCCAAACAAACCTTCAAGAGGAGTTTACGGCCGCAAACTTAGTTTACGACCGTAAACTCTGTTTACGACCGTAAACTCTATTTACGATCGTAAACATTGTTTACGGCCGTAAACCCTCCACCCTACCCCTTGGCCGTAAACTCACCCCTATATAAGGGATGAGTGGCCTTCATTTTTCACTTTACACACTCCAGAAGCTTTCTTTCTCTACTCTCTCTCTTTCTCTCTCTACAAACTTCGATTTTGCTCAAAGATCCTCAAGAATGTAAGTGATTCTCCACTTTGATTGTGTTTCTATCTCACTCCTAGTGGTAAATTCATGCTCTTATCTCATGAATCTCATCTTTTTCTAGATTCTCTCTCTCACCAAGAACACACACTAGTGGTTTTGGACTCTAACCACCCTTTCAAGCTTCCATTACGTAAGTACTCTACCCTTAGCTTGTTGGATACAAGAATCTCTTGCTGAACATCTAGAAATCATGACCAAAAGAGTGTTTACGGTCAAAGGCAATCTCCCTTGACCGTAAACTCTATTTATAGGGTGCAAAGTTGCCACAACACCCTCCTAAGATTAGAAACGAGGCTTAGAACACTTCCAGAAGGCTAGAAAGGGCCTTGAAACATCGAAAATCGCACTTTTTCCGCCAAGTGTTTACGGCCGTAAACACCTGGACCGTAAACCCAGGGACTGTAAACACCTGGACCGTAAACACCTGGACCGTAAACGCAGGGACCCTAAACACCTGGACCGTAAACCCATGGACCGTAAACTCCTGATTACGGCCGCAAACTCCCCTCTTCAAACACATGTGATTCTAACACTTAGTTTTAAGTGTTTCCTAGTCCCTAAGGTGGTTTCCTTCCATAACAAATAGTGTTATGTCCTCACCTAATGTATATATGTACTTCTACATGCTAAATAGGATCCGTTTGTTTCCGAGGCTTTATTTGACACTCAGCAACTCCTAGCAACTTACACTCGAATCCCACGTCAAACAGTGAGTTCATACCCCTACGCTTTTTTTCGAGTTTTTCATGTTTTCAGGGGGAATACAAGAAAAAGTACAAGGAAACTTGTGATCAAGTATATTATTTTGTTTAAATAATTATATGTTCAGTATGCTTTTAACTCAGAAAACCGTTTTACCAATCGATTAAGAAATCAACTCGTAGAAATAGTTTTCAAAACTAAAGCAAGGAACTCGTAAATCTTATCATAAAATGTGATATTTTATAAAGGATTTATACAAACCATAAACAAGATTTTCGATACTATTACTTGTAAGTTTGTTATTTTAGGATTGGAGACACGTCCTTGGTAACACTCCATCGGATTTCGTGAGTGTAGGACTAATTCTTATAACCAGAATCTCTTGTAGGGAGAGCGTGACTATTGTGTATAGATCTATACGGGACTGACTATCCCGCACCTAAACTGCTAGCTACAGTTAGGCAGCCATGCCTGGGGTGACAAAGTCATAAAAGATACTGCCCCCCCCCCCCCGGTTACGTGCCATATCCAATTTAATGTATGGTTATAAAACTCGCAACCTAGATAACAGAGATTTACTTTGGTAATAATGAATCAAGTGAACTAACCTCAAAGTAATAACCGATTTGATTACTAGAGGGTATTGATAATACCCTTAGGATCTAGTTCACTACCTACTTCTTTATTAGTTTTATTTATGTAATAAGGTTAATACATCTCACAGAGAGTAAACAGTGTTTTTCAAGGATACTACATCTAACGATACAAGTATGGTAGATATTTGTACACTTCATTTCAGAATCGATAACCAACTATCAACTTTAAGGAAAATATAGGATTTCCTAGGATAACTCAACTCTTCGAAATCAGGTTGTTTAACATATACCTAATGGATAATCAAACCTCTTTCATAAGAAAATATAGGATTTTCTTGGGAAACAATTTTCAAAGGATCAAAGAAACATTTCTTTCACCAGAATTAAACGCTTATGAACTCACCAGCTTTATGTTGATATTTTAAAACTGCTTGTATTCTCAGGGCATCAATAGACAGGTACTCCTGCCGACTTTTGGAGAAGACGGAACATTCTGAACTCACGTCTTTTACTTTTGCTATATATACTGTTATGTATAAACCATGTATTCAACAATGTAAATATTCTTATTATAATGTAATGGTTGTGTTTACTACGCTTACTATGATACAATTGTTGTGATACTACACATGACGCCCTCCATCCTGGAACGTTTCAGCCATCGGTTTCGGGGTGTGACAGATTGGTATCAGAGCTATTGTTTATAGTGAACTAAGTATACCGAACCTTACATGGTATACAACTATAAACACTAAGGGGCCGAAGTGCTCTGAACTAAAAGTATACTTTTAAAATACAAGTATTTTTGTAAAAAAGTATACAAGTATACCTACATACCAGAAACAATATCATGAGTAGAACAAAACAAAAGTATTTTGGATGTTGGACACTGCGGTTAAACCTGGGCAGTTATGTAATCATGTCTAGGGTCAATATAGCCTGATCAACTATATTCATTCGAGACATGACCAACATGTGCTTGGGAGTGACTTTAGTGTTGCAACAGGCCTAAAACTTACCCAGTATCCATTTAACAAGGTATCAAAAGAACAAAACATGCAACTTAAAATATTATAGGAGTATTTTAGCCAGAGCCGAATACATTGTAGAAATTCATTCCTAGTGTTGCTCCCTATTCGTTTCATAGAGATAACTTACTTGCATTAGTAACCTTTCTTTGCTTATCGCTTGGTAGAACACTTTATTATCAGGATGAGATATATTATGTTTCATATATCTTGAGGACTTACCATCCTCTTCTTCCTGATTGTTTCTAGAACAAGATGCCTCCTCGAAAAAGACCCATCAGAAGAAACGACGACACTCCACCACCACCACCGCCCCCTCAGTTCGATCCCGTTATGTTCCAGGCAGCCGTTACTGCTGTTGTGGCTGCCGCGATGTCACAGATGAATTCTGGCGGATCTGGTGGGCAAGGAAGTGGTACTCATCCCCAAAATCAAGAAGGTGGTCAGGGATACCAGAAGGAGTGCTCTTATAAGGACTTCATGAATGCGAAACCCACATCTTTCGACGGAAAAGGAGGTGTCATTGCCCTGACTCAATGGTTCGAAAAGATCGAGTCCATTTTCGAAATCTGTTCATGTTCTGAGGTCAACAAAGTAAAATTCGCCGCTTGCACCTTCGCTAACAGGGTACTGACCTGGTGGAATGGTCGGGTCAAATCCCTAACCCTACCAGTGGAAAATGCTATGGGTTGGGAAAGTTTAAAGGAACTCATGATAGCCGAGTAATGCCCACGGGGCGAGATGCAGAAACTTGAACACGAACTCTGGAACTTAAGGATGAAGGAATCCGACATTGCTGCCTACACTTCTAGGTTTGAAGACCTAGCACTTCTTTGTCCGGGAATGGTCACCCCGGAAAGCAAAAAGATTGAAAGATACATATGGGGACTGACACAACCCACCAAAGGTAATGTCTTGGCTGCAAGGCCAAACACCTTTGACAGCGCTAAGTGTCTGGCGCAAACTCTCATAGATCACGAAGTTGATCTTGATAAAGTGACAACCGCTCCTGAGCCAGCAAAAGGGAGTGGTGAGAAAAGAAAGTTCTGGAAGCAGCGGAAGGGCCAGTCTTCGCAAGATCCCTCAAAGAAACAGCAAACAGTGGCAGTCCACGCTGCTACTACCCCTGTCGCTGCTCCTGCTACTCAAGCACCTACCAGTAGGTATACTGGTACCCTCCCTTGGTGCAATAAGTGCAGTTATCATCACCGCATCCCTGGTCCATGTCGTGAGATGCTCTGCAACAATTATGGTAAAAAGGGCCACCTGGCTCAAGGCTACAGAAACCCAGTCCAAACAACCGATCAGGCCTCTGGAGCAGGTGTTGGTCAAGCCTATTACGGCTGTGGGGAAATCGGGCATTACAAGAGGAACTACCCCAAGGCAGCAACAACTGGCAACACCGGGAGAGTACTAACTATGGGGCAAGAGGAGGCCGTGGCTGACCCTACCGTTGTGATGGGTACATTCCTCCTCGATAACTCTTATGCATGCATTCTTTTCGATTCTGGTGCTGAAAGAAGTTTTGTTAGTCATGCATTCAAGCATTTCCTTAAACATAAATCTCAACCATTAACCGAAACGTTTACCGTCGAAATGGCTAACGGTGAGAAAGAGAGCACTAATGACATATTCGTGGGTTGTACCCTTACTCTGAACGACCATTCATTTCCCATCGATCTTATGCCAGTCTCTATAAAAAGCTTTGATGTCATCATCGGCATGGATTGGTTGAGCCCCAATCGTGCTGATATCCTTTGTTTCGAAAAAGCCATCCATCTCAATCTTTCGTCGGATAAAACTCTTGTAATCTACGACGATAAACTTAGTTCAAACCTCCGTATCGTTTCGTGCATCAAAGCCCAGAAACTCCTGCGAAAGGAGTGTTATGCATTCCTAGCCCACGCCATTAACGAGAAGCATGAAGTTAAAGACCTCGAGAGTATCCCCGAAGTCTGTAACTTTCCCGATGTTTTTCCCGAAGACCTCCCGGGAATCCCTCCCGAACGCCAAGTCGAGTTTCGTATCGACTTAGTCCCCGGAGCTACCCCCGTAGCTAAATCCCCATACCGACTAGCGCCGGCAGAAATGCAGGAGTTATCCAGTCAGCTCAATGAGCTGCTCAGCAAAGGATTCATCAGACCGAGTTCCTCACCCTGGGGAGCCCCGATCTTATTTGTGAAAAAGAAGGATGGATCCTTTCGGATGTGCATCGATTATCGAGAGCTGAATAAACTCACCGTCAAAAACCGTTACCCTCTTCCTCAAATTGACGACCTCTTCGATCAACTTCAAGGAGCCAGCTACTTTTCCAAAATAGACCTAAGATCAGGGTACCATCAACTACGAGTCCATGAGAGTGATGTTCCTAAGACAGCATTTCGAACTCGGTATGGTCAATACGAATTTGTAGTGATGCCCTTCGGTCTAACCAACACACCGGCGGTATTCATGGATCTGATGAATCGGATGTGTCGTTCTTTCCTGGACAAGTTCGTAATCGTGTTCATCAATGATATACTTGTCTATTCCAGAAATGAGGAAGATCATCGACAACACTTGAGATCGGTGCTGGAAACCTTAAGGACGGAAAAGTTGTATGCGAAATTCTCCAAGTGCGAATTCTGGATTCGAAAAGTAACCTTCTTAGGTCACGTGGTAAGCGAGGAAGGCATACACGTGGACCCATCCAAAATCAAAGCGATAGAGAACTGGTCGGCACCGAAGACACCCACAGAAATCCGTCAATTCTTGGGTCCCGCTGGCTACTATCGCAGATTTATCCAGAATTGCCAAACCCTTAACCACTCTGACTCAGAAAGGCGTACCCTTTTGTTGGAGTGGAAAGCAAGACACTGCGTTCCAAACATTGAAGCAGGCCTTGTGCAGCGCACCTATCTTGTCCCTACCCGAAGGGACGGAGGACTTCGTTGTCTACTACGATGCATCTAATCAGGGCTTAGGCAGTGTGCTCATGCAATGGGGAAAAGTCATTGCTTATGCCTCAAGACAGCTGAAAGCACACGAAGTCAACTACACAACGCACGACCTGGAATTAGGAGCAGTGGTCTTCGCATTGAAGATATGGAGACATTATCTCTATGGAACCAAGTGCACTATTTTCACCGACCATAAAATTTTGCAGCATATCTTCGACCAGAAGGAGCTGAACATGAGGCAACGGCGATGGGTTGAGTTACTCAGCGATTACGAGTGTGAAATCCGCTACCATCCCGACAAGGCCAATGTGGTGGCAGATGCCCTCAGCCGGAAGGAGTACTCAGGTTGTAGAGCGAAGGCACTGACCATGACTATCCATTCCCATTTATCCACACAAATTAAGGAGGCTCAGTTAGAAGCCTTGAAACCAGAGATCATGCCGGGTGAAGCCCTGAGAGGAATGGAAAAGAACCTAGAGATCAAGGGAGACGGAGTCTATTATTTCATGGATCGGATCTGGACCCCAAAGTTCGGTGGTTACAGAGAGGTTGTAATAAACGAAGCTCACAAGACTAGATACTCCGTTCACCCAGGTTCGGACAAGATGTACCTCGATCTCAAGAAACTGTATTGGTGGCCGAACATGAAAGCAGAGATCGCTACCTTCGTGGGCAAGTGCCTGACTTGCGCCAAGGTGAAGGTCGAATATCAGAAACCCTCAGGTCTACTCCAGCAGCCAGAGATACCTGAGTGGAAGTGGGAAAGAATTACTATGGATTTTATCACCAAACTACCCAAGTCTCTGAATGGGCACGACTCCATTTGGGTAATTGTCAACCGGCTGACAAAATCCGCTCACTTCCTGCCGATCAAGGAAAACTTCAAAATGGAGAGACTCACGAGAATCTACATCCAAGAGATAGTCCGACTGCACGGTGTGCCTGTGTCCATTATCTCCGATCGAGATAGCAGGTTCACTTCGAGGTTCTGGCAGTCATTACAGAAGGCTCTTGGAACTAAGCTGGACATGAGTACAGCCTACCATCCTCAGACAGATGGACAGAGTGAGAGAACCATCTAAACCTTGGAAGACATGTTAAGAGCCTGCATCATCGATTTTGGCGCGTCATGGGACACTCATCTTCCTTTGGTTGAATTTTCCTACAACAACAGTTACCATACCAGCATCAAGGCTGCGCCTTTCGAAGCTCTCTGTGGCCACAAGTACAGATCCGCTCTATGCTGGGCTGAGGTGGGCGACACGCAGCTAGCCAAGGGGCAAGTCCCAGATAGCACTCTCACTGGTCCAGAAATCATCCGCGAAACCACAGAAAAGATCGTACAAATCCGAGAACGACTTAAGGCCTCTCGAGATAGACAAAAGAGCTACGCCGATAAACGACGAAAACCCTTGGAATTCCAGGTTGGAGACCGTGTCCTGTTAAAAGTCTCACCCTGGAAAGGCATGATACACTTCGGAAAGCGTGGAAAGCTAAGCGGATAGGGAGATCAAACGAACAAAACAAAGTCGCATCCCGATAGTGAAGGTTCACTGGAATGCCAAGCGGGTACCAGAATTCACTTGGGAGCGCGAAGATCAGATGAAACAGAAGTATCCGCATCTCTTTTCTAATCCATGATTTGTATTCTATGTTCGAATTTCGAGACGAAATTCCCTCTAACGGGGGGATGATGTGGCAACCCGAAACTTTTTCCTTTATCTTTACTCAATTTCCGTTAATCAAATTTGGGTTTTTATTTAATTCCGTCAAATTTGATAGTGTAGGAATGACTTTACTTTTAAATAAATCAATTCGGATTTATTTCCGTTCACGTTAGTATTATTTTTAGTCTAACGGAATATTCTAAACTCAGTTCGATCGAGTTCCGTATTCGAAAACGAGGTTTTCTAAGTCAAAACATAACATTCAAGCCAAACAAAGCTTCAAGAGGAGTTTACGGCTGCAAACTTAGTTTACGACCGTAAACTCTGTTTACGACCGTAAACACTGTTCACGGTCGTAAACGCTCCACCCTACCCCTTGGCCGTAAACTCACCCCTATATAAGGGATGAGTGGCCTTCATTTTTCACTTTACACACTCCAGAAGCTTTCTCTCTCTACTCTCTCTCTTTCTCTCTCTACAAACTTCAATTTTGCTCAAAGATCCTCAAGAATGTAAGTGATTCTCCACTTTGATTGTGTTTCTATCTCACTCCTAGTGGTAAATCCATGCTCTTATCTCATGAATCTCATCTTTTTCTAGATTCTCTCTCTCACCAAGAACACACACTGGTGTTTTTGGACTCTAACCACCCTTTCAAGCTTCCATTACGTAAGTACTCTACCCTTAGCTTGTTGGATACAAGAATCTCTTGCTGAACATCTAGAAATCATGACCAAAAGAGTGTTTACGGTCAAAGGCAATCTCCCTTGACCATAAACTCTATTTATAGGGTGCAAAGTTGCCACAACACCCTCCTAAGATTAGAAACGAGGCTTAGAACACTTCCAGAAGGCTAGAAAGGGCCTTGAAACATCGAAAATCGTACTTTTTCCGCCAAGTGTTTACGGCCGTAAACACCTGGACCGTAAACACCTGGACCGTAAACTCCTGATTACGGCCGCAAACTCCCCTCTTCAAACACATGTGATTCTAACACTTAGTTTTAAGTGTTTCCTAGTCCCTAAGGTGGTTTCCTTCTATAACAGGTAGTGTTATGTCCTCACCTAATGTATATATGTACTTCTACATGCTAAATAGGATCCGTTTGTGTCCGAGGCTTTATTTGACACTCAGCAACTCCTAGCAACTTACACTCGAATCCCACGTCAAACAGTGAGTTCATACCCCTATGCTTTTTTTCGAGTTTTTCATGTTTTCAGGGGGGGAATACAAGCAAAAGTACAAGGAAACTTGTGCTCAAGTATATTATTTTGTTTAAATAATTATATGTTCAGTATGCTTTTAACTCAGAAAACCGTTTTACCAATCGATTAAGAAATCAACTCGTAGAAACAGTTTTCAAAACTAAAGCAAGGAACTCGTAAATCTTGTCATAAAATGTGATATTTTATAAAGGATTTATACAAACCATAAACAAGATTTTTGATACTATTACCTGTAAGTTTGTTATTTTAGGATTGGAGACACGTCCTTGGTAACACTCCATCGGATTTCGTGAGTGTAGGACTAACTCTTATAACCAGAATCTCTTGTAGGGAGAGCGTGACTATTATGTATAGATCTATACGGGACTGACTATCCCGCACGTAAACTGCTAGCTACAGTTAGGCAACCATGCCTGGGGTGACAAAGTCATGAAAGATACTGCCCCCCCCCCCCCCGGTTGCATGCCATATCCAGTTTAATGTATGGTTATAAAACTCGCAACCTAGATAACAGAGATTTACTTTGGTAATAATGAATCAAGTGAACTAACCTCAAAGTAATAACCGATTTGATTACTAGAGGGTATTGATAATACCCTTAGGATCTAGTTCACTACCTACTTCTTTATTAGTTTTATTTATGTAATAAGGTTAATACATCTCACAGAGAGTAAACAGGGTTTTTCAAGGATACTACATCTAACGATACAAGTATGGTAGATATTTGTACACTTCATTTCAGAATCGATAACCAACTATCAACTTTAAGGAAAATATAGGATTTTCCTAGGATAACTCAACTCTTCGAAATCAGGTTGTTTAACATATACCTAATGGATAATCAAACCTCTTTCATAAGAAAATATAGGATTTTCTTGGGAAACAATTTTCAAAGGATCAAAGAAACATTTCTTTCACCAGAATTAAACGCTTATGAACTCACCAGCTTTATGCTGATATTTTAAAACTGCTTGTATTCTCAGGGCATCAATAGACAGGTACTCCTACTGACTTTTGGAGAAGACGAAACATTCTAAACTCACGTCTTTTACTTTTGCTATATATACTGTTATGTATAAACCATGTATTCAACAATGTAAATATTCTTATTATAATGTAATGGTTGTGTTTACTACGCTTACTATGATACAATTGTTGTGATACTACACATGACGCCCTCCACCCCGGAACGTTTCCGCCATCGGTTTCGGGGTGTGACAATAATTAAGAATCAAATCCATATTTAACATTGCTAATAATAGAAATATAACCACCAATTCTCATAAATGCCATTGCAAGGAAATACAAAGTAAATAAATCAAAATTTCACTTTATTGATAATATGTTGAAAAAATTGTCCTTACAATGCAAAAATATGAAAACTATGTTTCTAGATATTTCCTAAGCAATCTATTAATCTATCATAACTCCTATGCAGCAGCTTCTAAAATCTGATCATCGAACCATGCGACCGAAATCCATCTCTCACGATCAGATTCAGCTTACTCTTCTCAAGCTTCCTTCTTTTTCTTAGATCCTGCAAAATATCAAAATGTGACTATCACATCATGTATTAAGACTCTATGAATAAGAACTTAATAAAGTAGAGTTAGATAGTGGATGTACCTGAAGTAGAGTCATACGAGTTGACTTTACCATCTCTAAGATCTTTCAGGTATTCTGGGCAACTTCGTATCCAATACCCCTTTAATTGGCAATAAAAACATATGGACCTTTTAGGATTAGCACATGGGACTATCTCTGGATTAGCCTTTCTCTTTACCATATGGTCAAACGGTTTGACCTTGGCCGATCTGTTTCCATTGGGAAGAGAAACCTTTTTTGGACTACCAATGTTGCCATTTTCAATGTCCATGGAAACTTGGGATACAGATCCTTCAAACATATTCGCTTGAATTGTGCTCTTAAGCATTTCTACTTTAGCAGCAATCAACATATATGTCAAATCGATTAGGGTCACATCGTGGTCCCTCTCATAGAAGTCTTTAATGAACTGACTTTATGAGTCTGGAAGCGAAAGTAGAACCAAGTCAATAGCTAGCTCCCTTGGGAAAACGACACCCATCATTCCCAATCTGTCAATGTGTGATTTCATTTTCAGAACATGCGCACACACAGACTTTCCATCTTGATGTTTACTAGCCAATAGGGCTTGAGTGACTTAGTATTTTTCAGCTTGAAGAAAACGTGGCTTAGGGAGAATTATTGGAGGAGGTGGAGGAAGAACTGGAGAAGCACGATTTCCAGTTCCACCAATGCTTGAAGAAGGGAACATTCTTTCACCTTGATCAACATATGGAAGATCATCTTCGGATAAGGGAAAAAATTCCCAGAAGAACGAGGAGGACCATTGTTGTCTTGACTCGACATCTATAAAGGGAGAAAAGAGGGATGCCGCAATAAAATTCGAATCTATATTTGAAACATCCCAAAATTTCAGGGTAAAAATTTCATTTTCTAATTTAACTAAAACACTATTGTAACTTTGTTCACACATTGAAAAGCATTTTAAATAAAACATTTATCAGATTTCATTCCCAGAAATCACATATTGTGGAAAACATAGGTGTATGCGCTACGATCGTCCCGAGCTCCTTTATTTGAAAACTGGAGGTACCTGATACCAAAACTGAAAACCGTAAGCACGAAGCTTAGTGAGTTCCCCAAATACCACATACCATACATATCAATTGATCCATAAATGTCATACATATCATTCATATATCATAATCAATAAAGGTGCTACGTGTCGCACAAAGTCTTGCCATTATGCCACGGGCCACCACGTGGTCTTTCTTGTCAAGTCGGGGGCCACCCCTGGGTCTTACAGACAAGTGCCAAGAGCCACATCTTGGTCTTCCATGCAAGAATCACAAAGAAAACTAGCATACATACTACTCTACTTAGCTAATTAGCATACAGTGTGCCAGGAGCCACCTCCTGGTCTTTTGTACATAATTCCTAGGGCTAATCCCCAGGTCTTCCTACAATACATAATAGCATACAGTGTGCTAAGAGCTGACTCCTGGTCTTTTATACATAATGCCTAGGCTAACCCCCGGGTCTTCCTACAGTACATAAACCAAATGGGCCTGCATTGGTGCCTTCGACCCATACAAACAGTGAGGAGACTCACCTCGAATGTTGAAGCTCACTAGAAAGATCCTTAGCTGCTGCCCTGACAACTCCATGAGCTATCAATACCAAAATATTACCTAATTAGTAATTGGGTCTCAAACCATGATTCATAATCCTTACTTGGGGTGAAATGACCGATTCACCCCCGACCCATCAAGGACCAAACTATAAAATCCATGAAAGCCCATTAATGGCCGAATTTTCCAAATTGGGCCCAAACGCTTACATGGAACTACCCTTTAGAACCCCTTCCGTACTTCATAACCCTACAGGGGTCAACCTTGGTGTTGGGTATTATTGTGTTGCGTCATGGGCTTGTTTTGAATATCCGGATTGGGCCTGTCCATCCGTGATTATCTAGTAGGGTTAGACTATAAATAGTGCATGCATGTATGCATTAGATACGCTATTGATTATCATTCATTATTGTTTTGTAACCTTAAGCACCTCTACAGTCGAAGTTCTTAATCGAGCTCTTCTGAGGTGTTAAAGTTTTAATCATACGACATCTTTAAAGCCATTCTTGTGTTCATAATTACGTCCTTAATTGTTTGCCTGCATAGAATCTATCGATCCTAATAGAACTTTGTTCTAACAATTGGTATCAGAGCATGAGACTGTGTGATCAATACACATTCCTTCTGTGTTAAGAATTCTTTAGGGTTTTCGCTTTTATCGAATATATAGAAGCCGTCTTCTTCCTGTCGACAGTCACTCTGGTTTCTGATAAAACCCTAATCTCAAGTTTACAGGTCTGATTCTAGCGGCTCACCATGTCTCACGAAGACTCTCAAACAAATCCCATCAACATCTCTAACAGCATTGGATCCACTACCAGGATTCCCATTCTTTACACTCAAGACTATGAAGTATGGGCGCATCACTTTGAAGATTATGTGGTCGGATCTGAAGATAATGGTTATCTCATCTGGGAAGCCATCACGCTAGGGCCGTTTGTTCATTCTGGAACGAACATGACTGTTAAGACCCAAAAAGAATATAACAAGCTGGTGGCGGACGTAGACAAGAAGCCACAGGATGAGAAGGACAAATTGCTGTGTAATGTGAAGGCCATGAGAATGATCAGATTCGCCTTGCAATCTGACACTTTTCGGTTAGTTGGTTCATGCACGACGGCCAAAGAAATCTGGGATATGTTGAAAGAACTTTACTCAACCGATGAAGATCTAGAACACTCTATTCAAACCTTACTGCTCTCAGAATTTGGAGTTTTCGAACAGAAACCTGAAGAAAAATTGATACAAACTTTCGATCGGTTCAATCATCTCCTAAGTAATATGATCAAGCATGGAATAGAAAGAAAGTTGATCGAGCAGAAGGTAACCTTCATGAACGGTATGAGACCGGAATGGATGGCTGTGGTTTCAACAGTGAAAGCACATGAACAGTTTAAATCTTACTCACTAGCGAAACTTGTGGGAATACTTAAGTCCCATGAGAATGTGGTAACCAAGGAGGCGAAGGTAGTTTCGGGTGTGGGATCGTTGGCCCTTGTCTCAAAAGGAAAAAGTATTGTAGAAGAAGAAGAGGAGTCAGATATGTCTGAGTGTGACCTTACAAGCGAAGAATACGCTTTGATGGTCACCAATCCAAAGAAGTTTGCCAGAAGGAAATTTCCTGTCAATAAGAACCGAAACTGGCAGGGAAGTTACAGTTCTGAGAAGGTGAAAGATGAACCGAAAGTTACTTCTCAAAAGGATGACGAAAAGAAGGAGAGCAAGCTTGCAGGAGACTCTGGGTTTGACTGCAATTACTGTCATGGCAAGAACCACTTTGCCAAAGATTGCATGCTGAGGAAGATGGCTGAGAAAAGAGATGGTGAAGACGATGAGGCGTACTACATGCGAAAGTTGGAAGAGATCAAGAAAAAGAAGTCATCTAACAGTTCAATGAATGCCTTGATTGTGAAGGAGAATGCAGATGAAGATGAGTTCGGTGGCGTTGAAGTCTGGTCAACCGACTCTGAGGATAGTGAGAAAGCCCACTCATGGAAGAGCTTATGTGGCCAAGGATGTAGGTTCGGCTGGAAGATGTTTGATGGTCACAGCTGGTGGATCAACCGAAAGTGCAAGTAAGGAGCCAAACCTAACTGAGGACAAGTGCTTTGCAGCCAAGCCTGTGAGCGAGAAGATCGACGACTGTGATCGGCTGATCAAAAAGGTACAATCCATCCAGTAACAAGTTATGAAGAAGAATTAAACGAATTAAAATTTAAATTTTCTAACTTAAGTGGAAGTCTCATGCAAACTCGCTTAGCGAATTCTAACCTAACTGACCAACTCAGCAGGGTGTCTTCAAAGAGTGAGGAGAGAAGGATGTGGATTGAGCTGAAGGAGTCGGAGTTAAATAGGGCTAGGGATGAAAGTATTTATTTGCAACGAGACAATTTAAAATTTTTTAAACAAAGGAATGTTTTTTGTTTAATTGCAAAGCGCTTATATACTAATATTATTCAATTGCATTTAAATTGTGAAATAGGGAAAAAGATTCATAAAATGATTTTACCCTTCCTTGAATTTAAGGAGGATGAAGTCATAGCTGAATGTGAATCAATTGTGTCCTCAGAAGAGACATCCATCCATTACAAAATCGGACTGGACAAAATAGAAACATTCATCGACTCTAAGGAACATAAATGTATGCTCAAAGATCTTTTAGATGAAAATGATAGGTTAAAAATTAAGTCCAAAACTATTCAATCGTTTGATTCGTCTAACGCCAAATTAATTTCAGAAAATAAAATGAACATAGAAAATACGTCTGAATTTGATGAGGAAAGTGAGATAAGCGAAATCTCAATAGAAGACGTGGTTGATTGCTCAGAGTTTATGAAGAGCGAAATCGAGAATGAGAAACACCTCATTTCTGAAAATTCAGTTGAATATGATCGCCTGTCAAAGGACAAGCCACAGAAACTCAAAGAGAAAGCAATGGTTTATCATAAGGTTCAAACTGTACCGAATCAGGTCTATGCTGTTACAGGGGTCACTGCAAAACAAACGGCAGAATTGAAAATCTTGGTTGACAAAGACAATGCTGAAGGATGCGACGATTATTTCTGGTCAGCCCCTATTGATAACACAGATGAAACCATCGGCTTATCTGAGCAAACTTCATGGAGGGTAAAAGGAAGATACGTTGCTGAACCTATCAACAAAACCTTGAGTTTCGACAAACCAAGCACAAGTGGAACAAAAGAAATCCCTGAAGAACCAATGAAAGAACCGATTGTTCCAACTAAGACAACCGAAACTCAAAAGGAGAAGCCAAAGGCTAGCTTCAATATCCACAGATCTCAAAAGGAATTAGCTGAACAGAAACGCCAAAGAAATCAAAGATACAAGAAAAATCTGAATGAGCGAAAACGTTATTGGCAATCTCAAAATCCCAACTACGTACCTCCTAAGAAAGAATCAATTGACAAAGGAAAGGAAAAGCTAAAAGGAAAAGAAAATTTCAGTCCAAATTCCTACTATTCCAAAGCTCAGAACCGAACGTCGACTTTCGGTTCCAAAACTAACACGCAGAACCGAACGTCTAGTTTCTGTCCAAACGTCAAGGCTAACAACCAAACGTCTACTTTCGGTTCCAACACCAGCGCTCAGAACCGAAAGTCAAGTTTCGGTCCCAAATCTAGTTTCGGTCCTTCCAAATCCCAAAGAAAATCAAATTCAGTAAAGGACATCAAAGGAAAGTGAAAGCTTGATTCTGATTTTGATAATAAGAAAAAGTCAGCTAATCCTAGGATTCAAAAGAAAACACCAAAACCATCTAACAACACACCATCTAATACACCAAAAGTTAAACAAGATTAAACTAAAATCAAGGTGTACACCATCAAAAGAAAAGATCAATCCACTCTAATAAAAAGAACTTATTTGGTTGATATTTCTACTACAATTCCTTTTTCTGTGAAAGACTCACCAGGACCCAAGAAACTTTGGGTTCCTAAATCTGCTTGAATTTGCAGGTGATAAGTGACGAGCAGTTCGATGATGAATGGTATATAGACAGTGGCTGCTCATGTCACATGACAGGAAGGAAGGAAGAGTTGAGGGAGTTTCGATCCCTAAAGGATGGTGGATGTGTAAAGTATGGCAATAACTCATATGTCACAATCAAAGGATATGGCATGATAACCAACGGAGACTTCTTGATTCGAAAAGTAGCTTATGTGGAAGGGTTGCAGCATAACCTCATCAGTGTATCACAATTAGTTGTGAGAACAAGATTGAAGGTTTCATTCGATGATGAGGGCTCAGAAATAATTGAGAAGCAATCTAAAAAGGTTCTGTTGAAGTCTGAACGCAAGGGAGAGATGTATCCTTTAAATCTCAACCCAATTAAAGGAATACCAGCGATATTCCTGCTATCAAAGGCGAACACTGATGAAAGTTGGTTATGGCATCGACGTCTATCACACCTAAACTTCAAAGACATTAATAAGCTGGTGCTTGGTGATCACGTTCGAGGCCTTCCTCTTCTCAAGTTTGATAAGGAACATCTGTGTGCAGCGTGTGAGATGGGCAAACAAAGCAGAAAGAGCCATCCTACACGAATCAATACAAAGATTGTTGAAGTTCTTGAACTTCTGCACATTGACTTATGTGAACCTTCGGCTATCGAAAGCTTCGGTGGTAGTAAGTTCATTATTGTCATAGTAGATGATTTTTCACGCTTCACCTGGGTTTTCTTTCTTAAACAGAAATCAGATGCAACTCCCAAGTTGAAGACTTTCATCAAGCAAGTGGAAGTGCAGCTGCGAAAGACAGTGAGGAATATCAGAAGCGACAATGGGCTGGAATTCAAGAATAAAGATTTTGAGGATTTTCTGGCTGACAAGGGGATATCTCACAACTTTTCGGCCCCCTATACACCACAGCAGAACGGAATTGTTGAAAAACGAAACCGTTCGTTATGTGAGGCAGCCAGAACCATGCTCAGCTTCGCTTCTCTACCGCTATACTTCTGGGCTGATGTAGTTGCAACCGCGTGCTACACTCAGAACCGATCCTTGCTCAACAAAAGATTCTCAATCACTCCATATGAGATTCTGAACAATCGAAAGCCCAACGTCAAATTTTTCCACGTTTTTGGTTCAAGGTGTTTCATCTTTAATTCAAAAGAGAACCGAAACAAGTTTGACGTCAAAGCTGATGAGGGAATTTTTCTTGGTTATTCACTTACTTCTAAGGCATACAGAGTTTTGAACAAACGCTCCAAACGAATTGAAGAAACATATTATGTAACCTTTGACGATAATTACATGAAGAAAGTTCAAAGGATCGAAAGTGCCTTGGGTGAAATATTTCCTGAATCAGGACAAGTCTCGGTTCCTATATCCAACTTGTTTGAAGAGTACATTCGGCTATTTGATGAACCAGAGAAAGCTGCACACTCAGAGGCGAAAGCAGCAGACAACAAAATCGACAATCTCAAAAAGATCATAGATGAAGCTACAAAAGAGATGGCAAATGAACCTCCTAAACCGACTGGTGGTCAACCCTCAACCGACTCTCCAAACAAAAGCTCAATGTTCAAGGGGGAGAGTTCATCTGCACCAAAGACAACCGAAATGTCTTTCGAGGGGGAGAAGCCAACACCATCCCCAACCCGTAAAGGTCCAGCCGAGGGGGAGAATCCAACTCCAACACCACCCAATGATTGTCCAATCGAGGGGGAGAATCTAACTCCCACAGAAGAGGAAAACTCTGAACCTGACAAGGGATACACTTTGCCATTTGAGGGGGAGAAAGAGAACACAACTGACGAAGGTGATCAATCAGAGCTTGAAGAAGAAGTAAACGCAGAGTTGGATCCAGCTTATGATCCGAATTACCCTCCTTTAACGAAATGGACTAAGGACCATCCAAAAACACAAATAATTGGTGAATCATCTGAGAAAGTTCTAACACGTTCTCAATTAAAAGCGAAACAAACTGCATTATTCTCTAATGTTGAATTATGTATGTTTAATTCGTTTGTCTCCAAAGTCGAACCAAAAACAGTTAATGCTGCACTTGATCATTCTGATTGGGTTCAAGCAATGCAAGATGAACTCCATGAGTTCGAACGAAATCGAGTTTGGAGGCTGATTCCCACACCAAAGGATGCTTCAGTGGTTGGCTTGAAATGGGTCTTCAGGAATAAATTGTACAAAGAGGGGAACGTTATTCGAAACAAGGCTCAGTTGGTGGTGAAAGGATATTGCCAAGAGGAAGGGATAGATTATGAGGAAACCTTCGCTCCTGTAGCAAGGTTGGAATCAGTTAGGATTTTTCTGGCATATACTGCTCATAAAAACTTCGAAGTTTTCCAAATGGATGTAAAATGCGCTTTCTTGAATGGAGAACAAGAAGAAACGATGTATGTTGAGCAACCACCTGGGTTTGTGAACGAGAAATTCCCTGATCATTGCTATGTGCTGGATAAAGTTGTATATGGTTTAAAGCAAGCACCAAGGGCCTGGTATGAAACTTTAACTCGCTTTCTGAAAATGTCGAAATTTAAACAAGGTTCGGTTGACCCAACCTTCTTCCGAAAGAAAGAAGGCGAACATCTAATGATAGTTCAGATTTATGTCGATGATATCATCTTCGGCTCCACGAATCCTAGCTTAACGGCTGAATTCAGGAAGTTGATGGAGACTAAATTTGAAATGAGTGCAATGGGTCTGATTAATTTTTTCCTTGGTTTGAATATTAGACAGGGACCAGAAGGTATCTTTATCAACGAGGAGGCCTACACAAAGAACTTACTGGCAAAGTTTGGTATGATGGGAGATTCGAAAGTGAAGGTTCCTATGGCATTTGGCACTAAGTTAACACCTTCTCTGGAAAAACCTGCTGTTGACATAACACTATATCGTCAAATGACTGGTTCCCTTATGTATCTAACAGCTAGTAGACCGGACATTATGTTTTCTATTTGTTATTGTGCCAGGTTTCAAGCAAATCCAAGAGAACCTCACATGGTGGCAGTGAAAAATATTTTTCGTTACCTAAAGCGAACCTCGTCTCTCGGTCTCTGGTACCCTGCTACATCTGGCTTTTTTATTCAAGCTTTTTCTGATGCTGATCTTGGAGGATGTGGTCTGGACCGAAAGAGCACAACTGGTGGATGTCAATTCCTTGACAGTAAACTTGTTAGTTGGCAGTCCAAGAAGCAAACCTGTGTGTCACTTTCCACAGCCGAAGCTGAGTACATAGCTGCAGCATCCTGTACCTCTCAAGTAATATGGATACAAAGCCAACTAAGAGACTATGGGCTAAGTATGAAGAAGATTCCTCTCTATTGTAACTCAGAAAGTGTAATAAGAATATGTCACAATCCAGTGCAACACTCAAAGACTAAGCATATTGCACTTAGATATCATTTCATCAAGGACCATGTAGAAGATGGGAACGTGGAAGTACATTTCGTTCGGTCCTCTGATCAACTGGCTGACATATTCACTAAAGCCTTACCGGAAGCAAGCTTCAATAAAATATTACAAGGTTTGGGTATGATGGAAGCAGAGTCGGTACCGAATCCTCAAATCTCTCTCTAAAAAATTAGACAAGCGAAATAGAGCGAACGCTCGGTCTATTTCGGTTCCGGATTTTTCGGGAACCGAAATGAACCGAACGCTCGGTCTATTTCGGCTCCATAATTTTTGGGAACCGAAATGAACCGAACGCTCGGTCTATTTCGGCTCCGGAATTTTAAGGAACCGAAATGGACCGAACGCTCGGCTTATCTCGCTTCATTCTTTTAAGATTTGGTTTCGGTTGTACACTTGGTTTCTTCTTTTACGTGTTTTTCTTACTCTTTTTTAAGAGTGTTTTGTGTAAATTTATTTTTCGGTTGTTATTATTTTTCAGAAAACTTCAAAAATCCAAAAATATTTTCTCTTTCTGTTTTTATTATTTTTCAGAAAACTTCAAAAATCCAAAAATATTTTCTCTTTCTGTTTTTATTATTTTTCAGAAAATCTCAAAATTCCAAAAATATTTTTCTAAATGTTTTTTTTGTTTTGTTTGGTTTGTTTGTTTGTTTTTGTTTGTGTGGTGTGTTTGTTTGCTTGTTCTTTTAATTAGGTCCCAAGTATATCAGTGCAACAGAATTTGGAGCTAAGGCAGGTATGAATCTCTACATCTGAACTAGTTAAGAGTCCCTAGAAGCATGCTGCTGCATGTCGACCGAAGCCTCTAAGACTAATAGCAAGGCCTTAATGATTCGATCTATACCTATCGTTTCTTCCCAATCAGGCTTTTGAAATCATCTCAAGTCAAGAGCTACCTTACCCTTCTTAAATGAGTTAAGAGTTTTCTGCTTTGTCATGTTTATATAGCAGAGGTACTTTCGGTTCTTTAACCACCCTCCTTACATTCTCCATCAACTTTCGGTTCACCACTGTAACCCTTGAGACTCTCGGTCGTTACCACTGAGGTTTATGGTTGCATAAAATCTGTGTTTGTGATCTTAGATACGTACACCACGTGCTGAGTGAAACCCACAATCCAACACCAACAAAGAATTGACGATGAATCACTGTATTCAAGATTTTACTGGTTACCTAATGAAATCTCATTTTATTTTTTAGTGGTCTTTTATGAAATTGTCTAACACCAAGGCATTTCTACCCAAAAAGATCCAGTTTGTTTTTGTTTTTGAGATTTCTATCACATCTTTAGTCACAGCAAATTACATCCAACCTACTTGTTCAACAGACCACATCGGTTTCACAGTACTTCTTCCAACGTTCGGTCTTATGTTAAGAATCGACGTTCGGTTGAAGATAAGCTACCCTTAGCCTATAAATTAAAAGAAGCCTTTCGATGTTTCTCTACAAGCACTCGATTGTATTTTCTCGGGAAACCAAGCAAGCACTTCAAGTCTCTCTTGACTTTGAAGGAAGCGATTCTTGCCCAGAATCTTCTGTTTTATGTCTTCAAATAGACATCACTCACTCCTATACACATTTTGCTTTATTTCTTTATCTTTTGTCACACTATTGCACGAAAATTCTTTGTGATTTTCCAACATTCTGGTTGCTGTTGGTTCGTTTACATTTTGGAGCAACAGGGGTTATCCTAATTTTTGGAGCAAAGCTGAATTTCAAACGACGAATTGAGGATAAGCTTTTGGGCGCATGAATTTGAACGGTTCCGATACCCACGCGTGCTGACGTATACCTGGGAGAAACCAACCTTTCAATTCGTGCTTTTTCAGGCGACGTTTCAGTGACCGCGTCACTATCATGATGATTTTTTCTCTCTCCTGGCAACGGTATATAAAGGGTTTCTAATTACATTTGTCTCTTTTACCAGCAATAAAACTCTCTCAATATCCAAGGCGTTTTGCAACTATTCATCTTCTTCCTTCACTCAACAATGGCAACTTCTTCATCAGCTCACGATCAAACTACTTCATCGTCCACATTGCTCTCGATCAAGCCAAACCAGAACATGATCATTCATCTCAATCCTTTTCTGTACGATTCGTATATGCTACAACTGGTTGAGTGTTTGAAGTATTCAACACTGGTTCTAGCCCTAACACAGGTGGAATCCGTTCTAATGTCACTCCTATCGCAAGTCTACACTACTGCTTCATATGATAAGAACAAGGAGAGGATCTACTTCCAAATCTTCTCTCACAAGGCTTCGATTTCAAAAGGGAGATTTTGTCACTGTTACAACTTGCTGTGGATTCGTCTGTGATCTCACCGGACTTCATCACCACTACTCAACTGTTCTCGATGCTCTACGAGATGGGCTACACTGATGTACTTACCACGGTTACAAAGGTTAAGAAATCATGCTTACCACCCCAATGGAATGGATTGCTTACTCTTCTCATCAAGAGTTTGGCGAAGAGGAGTGGTGGGTCTGATGGTACCAGCAAGGGTTTTCTGACCCTTCTATACGGTCTTTACAATGGTATAAATCTCGACTATGGGTCGATTATCTGGTCACAAGTGGTGCAAAGCCTCAACACTTCAACGAGGTACTCTGAAATTTCGTGTGGTCGATTTTGGACTCTCATTACACGAAGGGCGATTGATACTTTGCAGATTCCGGTAATGAAGGATGCCCTAGTCGCGTCTGTGGCTACGTTTCACACCAAGAAAATTATCATTGCTGATCCTACAAAGTTCCCTCACAATGGCTCCATACCTGAGACGATGTACAGGTGTGTCTCAGCCGAGAGTAAGGTCATGGCTGATTATCGCAAGATTCCTCCCAAGGAACCGAGAGTACTATCTCCTGAACAGCAAGCCGCTTTGGATGCTGTGGAGAGGCCAGCAAACCGAGGCAAGAGGGCTACTACCAAGAAAGAAACAACCGAAGATGATTTGTCTAAGCCTACCAAGTCTAGGAAGCGAAAGTCTGCAAAGGGTGATTCCTCTAAGCCAAACCTCATCATGACAATATTCCAACACCACCTCCATCACCAAAAACAACTGTTCCAATTTCGGTTGCTTCTGTTCCCCCACCTACCACATCTCAAACAACAACTTCTATTCCACCACCACCACCACCAGTTAGTACCATTCCTATTTCTACAACTCTAATCCCTCCTCCTATTATTTCACAATCAACTTCCACCACTATCCCCGAACCGACAGTAAGAGTCAACGTATCTGATACGGGGGCGACTACTGAAACCGAACTTCCGGTTACTTCTAAACCTCTTTCACCCTCACCTTCAACCGATTCCGGTGCCACTCTCGGTGGTGATAATGATGAATTTGACTCTACCTACTACAGTCCCTATCGGCTTCCTACAGATGATGATGATGAAGCTCCAGTCACACGCCAACAATTACGGAGCATTGATGAGAAACTTGATAAATTGCTTGATGCCAACAAGTCATACAATGATGTTGTGCTCAAAGCTTTTATGGATACTGCTCTTGAGCAATATACTGAGGCTATTCACAAATCCACGAAGGCTGTTAACGCTTCTACTTCTTCTTGCAAGAAAGCTACTGCTGATGTTACAGAAATTGTTCACAGTACTCAGATCTTTCTCGAATCACTCAAAGGGCATGCTGATTCCAATGCAGCCAAAGTAACCACCTCTGTGGATTCCTTATCCAAGTCCCTTCAAGAAGAGCAAACTAAGTTTGAGGTTGTTCGTTCTTCAATGCAAGCAGAGAACACTTCACTTATCATTTCTTTGAATTCTCGGCTTGAATCTCTCCAAGCTGATTTAGCAAAGGAGAGTGCTCTAAAGGAAGATCTTGCCCGCCAAGCTTCAACAATTGAAGTTCAGAAGGTGCAGTTGGCTCAGACTGAAAAGGAGATCTCATTATTGAAAACTGAGCGTGCAGTATTCAGAAGTTGTGCTGGAGATGTCAAGGATATGCTTACCAACCTTCTTGGTGCTCATGATCCTATCCTTACTCTCACTATAAGGAATCATCTGACTTCAAAACTTCTTCCTTCCCTTGCAATGTTACATGAGATGAAGGGTGTTTCGGAGAGATTCGTTCCTCCAAAAAAAGGGGGAGAAGGTGCTCAACCGAAGGTTACTGTGAAAACCGAAACCGAATCTGCTCAACCGAAAGTCAAAGTTACAACCGAACCGAAGGGTAATGAAGCTTCGGGTTCTGGTTCTCAAGCTAAGAAGAAGGGGATTGATGATGACAGTGACGAAGAAGAAGAAGAGACTATTGCTGAGGCCCTTAAAAGAAAGGAGAGGGACAGAGAATTGGATGAAACCTTAAGGTTTGCGAAGGAGGCTGAGGAAAGGGAGAGAAGGAACAAGGAAGAAAAAGATGCCTTAGACTGCAAAAAGGCCTTGTTTCCTCTCTGGACAAGGGAAATACTCATCAAGGAGGCAATAGAGTTTCCAAGCGTCTACTGGCTGGACCTGTCGCTTCTTTTGATTGTGATAATTCAAAGGATTCACAGTTCGATATGCCGATAACACGGAAGGCATTTACATTTCATTGTTTTGATTCGACTGTTGAAGTTCCTTTCCCTCATCCGAAAGTTGATCGCGAATTAATTGATTTTTATTTGAAGTTCGGTCAACCGCAGTACTTGACATGGAGTGCACAGAAGATAGTTACTGTCAAGGTACTAAAACCTTTGCCTGCCGGGAAATTCATAAATGTTAATTTCAAAATCACCCGAGGATCAGCAAACTCGGTGTCGATTATTTCCCTGGCAGATCTTCCAAATTTAAATCCTCATGACTGGATCCTGCTGTGTAACATTCTGCTCACCAATCCAAAAGAATATGAGCCGATCCTGGATCATTTGAAGAGGATGTTGGCCTCTTACATCCATGAGGTTGCTGCTATGGATCAGGAGATAGCAAAAGTGATGAATAAGAAACCGACTGTCAAGCCAATAGCGAAACCAGGAGATGTGAACAAAATGAGGATGGGCCAAATTGACTCTACTCATCTAACTGTAATGTTCAAAAGAGGCGAAGCCAATCGTTTTCTGTTCGCTCTTGTTGATAAACATTTATTCTCAACTGACTGCTTAGAGCACATTATCAGTATTATCCATCAGTGCAAGCAGAATTCAGAAGCAGACAAGAAGAACTTCACGAACATGCTTTGGTGGTACATTACTTTTCGTCATCATCTATTGGCCATCATACCGAAGGTGTTCAAGACAGTCAAGAAGTCTTCAGTTGCTCAACCGAACTGAGCTTTCGGCTCCATTGACGCAAAGGGGGAGATTATTGGGTATTATTGTGTTGCGTCATGGGCTTGTTTTGAATATCCGGATTGGGCCTGTCCATCTGTGATTATCTAGTAGGGTTAGACTATAAATAGTGCATGCATGTATGCATTAGATACACTATTGATTATCATTCATTATTGTTTTGTAACCCTAAGCACCTCTACAGTCGCAGTTCTTAATCGAGCTCTTCTGAGGTGTTAAAGTTTTAATCATATGACATCTTTAAAGCCATTCTTGTGTTCATAATGATGGGATACCCATTACTACTCTTTATTAGTGCCTTTTAGTGTGCTGGTTAACCACACACGCTCCACTAACGACTAATAAAGCATAATGTGCAATTTCATGGATTAGCATACTTTTCACATTTTCCTAAAGTAACTAGAGTTGGGATTTTGTAAAATAATGTTCTAGTACTTTCTTTAATAGCATTATACTTTTAATGAGAAGTAGTTGTCCTATCAAACCCGTTCTGCTAACGACCCTCCACTAATCAAGGAAGCGGTGGGTGAGAGTGGACACCCATTCAACTACCATTTTATAGGCAGTTTCCTTATACCCCCTTATAGACTAGCTTCGTGAATGAGGCATACTAGCGATTTGACTAACCATATTCTTATACATATATAATATTAAACTTTTAATTATAATACATACATAAGGTATGTTTTTAAACCTTTTAAAACTTTAAGGTTTATATAAATTTCGAAAATTAAACTATTAATTTAAATTTAAAATAAACCAAATTACTAGATTTAATGTTTATCTATTAATTAACTTTTAATCAATTTATTAAATCTTGTAAGGATTATCTAATCAAATTAAACAATTAATTTAATCCTAATCCTTATCCCTCTAAATTTCGAAAATTAGGGTAAGGATAATTATCCAATTAATCTAATCAAGTAACAATTATCCAAAACAAGAAACCCAAAAATAACTAGGCATATTTCGAAATTCAAGGGAGGAGGCTAGGGTTTTCAAAACCCTTACCCTAATTTCGATTAGGGTTCTTTGGAGGCTAGGGTTTTCGAAAACCCTTTGATCCAAAACCCTAAAAACGAAAATTTGGCCTTTAGGGTTTAATAGCTATAAACCCTAATTTGCAATTCAACAATTATAGCAATTCAATTTAAAACAAACAATGGCTCTGATACCACTGATGGGTTTTAGGTAAAACAAATAAACCAGAAAACAATTCCTAAGTTCACATGCAACCTACTTTCGATCTATGTTTTAACTATTGAACATACAACTTTGAATTGCAAAACAAGAACCCTATAGGAGGAGGCTATTTTCGAAAATAGTAAACTAGGGTTTAGGAGTTACATACCTTTCAATTGTTATAGCAAACAATTGATAATTCCCTTGATCTTGATCTTGATCATCTTGGAAGCTTAGCACCACAAGTGTAATGCCTCTAATGGAATCATACCCAAGAACTAGCAAGAAGGAAAGTAGAAGAAGAGAGAGAGGGAGGGAGTATGCAATTCGGCCTAGGGTTTCTTCCAAAGAACAGAGTGGCCGAAAATGTGAGCCAGGAGGCTCCTTAAATAGCTGAGGGATCTAGGGTTTTGGGAAAACCCTAATGCTCCTTGCTTAAGGCCTAAGCAAAGCCCAAGGGCCTTATCTAGAACCCCTTGGACGAAATCTCTATGGTTTCCCCTATGGATTTCGTCCACCTCCTTCCAAGGAGGTTTTGGATCCTTCCACTCAACTATTAGTTAATTGCAAACTAGTCCCTGCACTTTATAATTAATTCTTTTAACCCCAAAATTAATTCTGATTAATTTCTGGCTAACTATTAATTAAACATAATGATTTCTAATTAATATATTAATCCACTAACATATTAATAAATCATTTACATATTAATTTATTAATCTTATAAATTAATATCTCTCCTTTCATAATTTCCTTGTCCAGTTGCTAGGTTGAGAGCAACCCAAAAGGACTGTGCTACTATCAATTCAAGTACATACCAATTATAGTTATGGGCTTATACACCTAATCCAACACATAATTACGTCCTTAATTGTTTGCCTGTATAGAATCTATCGATCCTAATAGAACTTTGTTCTAACACTTGGTCAAAGTCAAGTCAAGGTCAAAGTCAACATCCAAGTCAAAGTCAAAGTCAATGCTCCGAGTTGACTCAACTCGTCGAGTTATTCCTTCAACTCGGCGACTTCCCATAAACCACAGAATTGTAATACTACGAATCAACTCGTCGAGTTCTTTTCTTTTTAACCGAATCGGGTCATACTCACATCAACTCGCCGAGTTCCTTCGTGAACTCGTCGAGTTCTTCAGTCTGTTTACTCCTTCTTAATGCATTAAGCCTTTATTCTTCAGATCTGAGCCCAATACTCAAGATCTAGACTGGAAATACCTTTTAGAAGGGTAAAGTTTCCAACTTTACCCATTAATCCCTTCCTAAAGAGAATAAACTCAAATCCTAACCCAAAAAGGGCCAAAGTCTTAATCCAAGACCACCAAAGCTACAAGGTAAACCACGAGGTCATAGATCTGGACCATAAGAACCAAAATATCACGGAAAGTCCTAAACTTTGTCCACATGCATGGCCATTTGGGGCTTGAAAGGACAAAACAAGAGCTTAGAGGTTGCATGGGGCTACTAGGGCAACAAAGTTGGCACCTTTATGCCATGAGAGCCTCTCAAGGTCCTAGATCTGAAGTGGTTTCCATAAGGGACGCCCAACCCATCAATAACCATCTCATTTGGACAAAACAAGCCAAAGAATCCTAAAATGGAGATCTAGATGACTACTAGACAAGGTTTGAGCTTTATACCAGAAAATTATCGTGGATAAGGCAAAGATTCTGGATCTATATGCTCCTTCTTGTGTCTCCAAGTTCTTCCTTCTTCCAATAGCTTCAACACTCACCAAAAACACTCAAAATGACTCACAAACTCTCAAAATAGCTTTAGGGTTTCGAGATTTAGGGTTAGGGACTTGGAGGCTGGAAACGAGGCTAAACCCTAGGGCTTAAGTTGTTTAAATAGGGTGCACAGTCCCGATTTTAGGGTTTCCCAAACCCCATCCAACTCGTCGAGTTGGTTTTTAAATTCCTACGTGCCTAATTATTCCAACAAGTTGAGTTCTCACCCTTGAACTCGACGAGTTGGCCTCTTAATTGAAGATTCTCCTTCCCTAATTAGCCTTCTGAATTCCGGGTGTTACAATTTTAGGTAGGTAAGGCATTTACCAATTTCAATCTTATGAAACTCCTAGATCTTTTGAGATTAATTGAACTATTCAATGACATGTTTAATCTCGATTACGCTCTCACTTTGTGACTGGGATGCCGAGGATCACAAACGAGATGTGAATAACCATGCAAATTAGCTTGGTACTCTCGATGTCATTTATCATCTGAAATTAGCGTGCCGGTTAACCACACACGCTCCATTAATTAATTGATAATTTACGAGACACCCATTGCCAACAAGATTAGTCTCATATTAGTGTGTCGGTTAACCACACACGCTCCACTAACGACCAATAAGTTTCAATGTGCAACTTCATAGGTTAGCATCAAATTCACATTTTTCCTAAAGTAACAAAGAGTGGTATTTTTTTTAGAAAAATGATTTAGTTACATTATAATTCATTATACTTAGTAATGAGAATTATTTTGTCCTATCAAATCAGTTTGGCTAACGACCCTCCACTAGTCAATGAAGCGGTGGGTGAGAGTAGACACCCATTCAATCACCATTTTATAGGCAATTTCCTTATACCCCCCTCCCTGATAGATCAGCTTCGTGAATGAGGCCTACTAACGGTAAGACTGACTTTTCTTATACATATATAATATTAAACATTTAACTTTATAATATATATAAGGTGTATTTTAAAACATTTTAAAATAGCAAGGGTTTAATCCTTTAATAAATTAAACCTTTTAACTTAATTAAATTTAAACCAATTATGGATTTATTAATTATCTTTTAATTAATCAAATAATTAAATTAATAATAAGATCCATAAAGATGTAATTTAGGGTTTATATTTTAAATTTCAAAAATTAAACTTTTAATTTAAATCTCAAACAACCCTAAAATTAACATTAATTAATAAGTCCAATTAATAATCAAATTAATTATTTAGTAACCAATTATGGATATATTAATTATCCTTTAATTGAACAATTAATTAAATTATTAATCATATCCAACAGGATAATTATAATAAAATCAACATTATCCAGTTCATAATTATATCCTAACATTTAGGTCTTACTTAATTATCTAATATTACCAAAAATCGGATTATGGCAGATTTAATAAAAGATAATTACCAAATATTAACAAAATAAATCAAGTTAGGCAAGAAAATCCAAAATCAGGATCTGACACGCAAACACACCGAGTTGGAGGACCAACACACCGTGTTGCAGTCCAACACGTTGAGTTCGAAGAACAACTCGACGAGTTCGAAGAACAGAATGACGATTATGTTGTCTCCTCCTTGTTCAAGTTCATATTAGTATCAATTCAATAGAAAACTAAACCTAGGCTCTGATACCACTGATGGGTTTTGAGCAAAACATACAATCCTATATGTGCATGCAACTCTAATTGAAGATCTACGTTTTCTCTAATTGAACATACAATAATGAACAACAAAGTACAAACTCTAGATCTATGGATAATAATCGAAAATCACATAAGAATGGTTATGATACATACCTTTTAGATTGTTGTAACATCCATAAAATTCACAATAATTTAAAACTTTTTCAAACATCCAAAAACCACCTTTTAACACAAATTGTTTTCAAAATAGTTTAACATCAGAGTTTTCCCAGAAATCACAACATGAAATATGAGGAGGCCAGGAGGGACACGATCAAGCCTTCGCCTTCCCGCGATCATCTGAAGTACCTAAAACAAAATCCACAAATGTAAGCACGAAGCTTAGTGAGTTCCCCCGAAATACCAGGGTAACAATAACACACATATAATAACAGCATACTATGGGCCCAATCAACCATCGGGTTGGAATGCCCTAGGCCGTCAACCATCGGATTGGAAAGCCAACATACTATGGGTCCAATCATCCTCGGGATGGTATACCCTAGGCCCACAACCATTGGGTTGGAATGCCCACACACTATGAGTCCAATCATCCTCGGGATGGAATACTCTCGGCCCACAACCATCGGGTTGGAATGCCCCGGCCTATTGGCTCATGCACAAAGCAGAAAAGCCTCAACCACCAATCAAACATATGCACATATATCAGATAAGAACACAGCAGTCTACAGAAAGTCAAACTAATCTACAGATCACTAAGCATAACAACATCCTATCTACCAGGATACCGATCTAACCGATCATAACCACATAGAATCATCATATCTACCAGGATACCGATCTTAACAGATCACAACAGAAATAAAGCAAGATAACAATCTAAAGGGTCGGCCTTGGTGCTGTAAAGCCTGGTTCCTGGTATGCATTTAACTTATTTATTTATTCATTTTAAGAGAGGGACTCGACGAGTTGGTGGCCCTAACTCGTCGAGAGAAGGCCGATTATGCGCGGGGTTTAAGCTATCTACTCGACGATTCAAGAGCCCTCGACTCGGCGAGTAGATCGGCCAGAATGAAACCCTAATTTCGGGGTTTTGCACCCTATTTAAGCTCCTTAACCCCCACCCCTTAGCCTCATTTACAGCCTCCTTGTCCCAAACCCTAATCCACGAAACCTTAGAGCATATTTTGAGTGTGTGAGCCATTTGTAAGCAATATTTTGTATTCTTGAAGCTTGAAGAAGAAGAAGGAGTTAGAAGGCTCAAGAGGAAGAGAGTAGATCCAGAAACTACACTTCTTTGGCTACATTTTTTGGTAATCAAGTTTCTATCTTGACCTCTAGTTCATTAGATCTCTTCCTTCCCCTTTTATGAAGGTTTTGGCCCAAGAATGATAACCTTTGGAGAATGGACGACCCAAGTGGATAATCTTCCATATCTAGGACCTAGAGGGGTTGTTATGACATAAAGGTGCAATCATTTTGCAATTAGAGCCCCCATACAAGCCATAGAGTATCATATTGGCCTTTTTAGCCCAAAAGGCCATGCATGTTGGGAAAAGGTGGGAACTTTGAGTGCCCAAGTAGTGTTAGGGGTTTAGATTTGAGGTTGTAAGCTTTAGTTTGGTTTATGGAGGGCTTAAGGACCAAGTTCTAGGTCCCAAGGAATTAGGGTTTAAGCTAAACCCTTTAAGAAGTGGTATTAATGGGTAAAGCCAGAAACTTTACCCTTAAAAGGACATTTTCTGGGTTTATGTGAAGTATAAAGTCTGGATCTAGAGCATAGGGACTGAATCCATTAAGATAGACAAACAGACAGGGGAACTCGTCGAGTCCAGTAAGGGACTCGACGAGTTAAAGTCGGGTTTTCCCGATTGTATGCCAGGTAGAACTTGAAGAGTTGACTCGGTTGACCACGAGTCTGAGTAGTTCAGGAACTCGCCGAGTTGGGAGATAACTCGACGAGTTTGGTTGACTAGGAGTTGACCTTGACTTTGACTTTGACTAGGGGTAAAATGGTCATTTTACCCTAAGAAGGATTATCAGGTTTTGATTAAGTGTTATTGTGAAATTGATAGTCGGGGAGTCGTTGGAGCAGCCGTTAGAGATTCCTCACATGAGATTTCACAGCTAGCATTCGAGGTGAGTTTCCTCCAGTAGGAACGGGTCTAAGGCACCAAGGTCGGCTCGTATAGCTAGTAGTAGTACCGGACTATGGTCCGATGCCGGGCGGGGCCCGATGTAGGTTTATATGTTTTCCGGATTTCGATCCGATGCCGGGGCGGATCCCGAGGAATGTTTGTATGCTTGATGTCTTTGTGATTCTTGCATGTATTGTATTGTGTGTTTCCAGACTTCGGTTTGATGTCGGGGCGGTCCCGAGGAATGTTAGTATGGTACCGGATTACGGTCCGATGTCGGGCGGGTCCCAAGGTATGTTTAAGTGTTAATGTTATGTGCTTAGGTTTATGTGTATTACTGATTATGGTCTTATGTATTCCGAGGTTTGCTAGATGTCGGACCTCGATGTCGGGCGGCGCCCGATGCCGAATAGGGTTCGATGTCGGGCGGGGCCCGATGCCGAGAAAGCCGATGCCGAGCTTGACTCGATGTAGCAGGGGCGGGGCCCAATATATGTTTATGTGTTATGTGTATGGTATGTGGTAGTTGGGGAGACTCACTAAGCTTCGTGCTTACAGTTTTCAATTTTGGTTCCAGGTACTTCCGCTAGCAAGGGGAAGAGCTCGGGATGACTGCATGGCACGCACCATTGTTTTTAGCCTGGGAGGATTCACTCTGATTTATGACATATGATTTTGATACATTGACAGATTTGATGATGTTTTTGAGATACATGACTTGTGGTTTTATTATGATACGAATGGATTATGGTTTTCATAAATGATTTTAAAAGAAATTTTTGGTCTATATTTTTGGGATGTTTCAAGTTGGTATCAGAGCCTTGGTTTGAGGGATTCATGCACACTCTCGGGTGTGACTGAACTCAAACTAAGGGCTTGGTATGAAAATTTTCAAAAGAAAATCATTTTTACAAAAAGCACTTTGAAAAGAGAAAAAGGGTGTGGTGCATGCAATCAGCCGAGCTCAAGTAAGTACTCCCAAATTGCCCATACAAGTTTATGTTATGATATGTTTATGAGAATTGCATGCTAGTTTAGGACTAAGGATCTAGGGAGGATGCCTTATGTGCCTATTTTATGTATCTCATCTTTATGAAACGCATGCTAGTACAGATTAGTCAGTGATGGCCTGAATGTGATATGCTTGATTATATTTACTCGATGCTCGAATTCTGCTTGTTTTGTGCTTTTAGGAGTTCTAGTTATCTTTTACTAACTAGTAAATGAATATGTTAAGTTGCATATTGCATGGATTAAATAATTTAAGAAGGTTAGGTCTAGCTCTATTGCACAGCTCTTGTTTGAGTCCAACCGTTGTAGGGTAGGATCTCTCATTCGAAGAATTATCTAGTCTTAGTGATATGTAATAGTATTCACGAGCTAGTTAGGGGGAGATAGCAGGGACTTCTTATGCAGTTGATGGCGGAGAATGGGTTGGAGAGAACCCTAGGTCAAGCCTAGGATGAGCTTAGCATGAGATCAGAAGTAGTAGTAGAAGGGACTTGGTGGAGTCGAGGCAGTTCTTGAGGAAAGTACGGATAGATGTGGAAGGTAGTATGGGCCCGTACTACTGAAAGTAGAGGATCCATACTTGAATCAAGGAAGGCTAAGATGAACCCAGGAAACTTGTAGTATGTGAGATCCCTCGAGTTATGATGAGTATACTGATGTTTATTATGGTGTATTTTCAGTATGGTGACGCTACGCACTAGGCCGGTTGGCACTTCAGGAACTGGTGAGGGATTAGGCTTGGGCTCTGGAGCCGAGCAGATGGATGAGCAGACTAAGGAGTTTATCTCGTCTGAGATCACGCGCAGCATTTTAGAGCAGACTCATGTGATCTTTGGTTCGGTCAAGGAGGGTATTTTGGAGCTTCTGGATGAGAAGCTGAGTGCTTTCCGTACTAAGGTGGCGGCCATGATGGGGTCACACACACTGACTTTCCGGGAGTTCAGGGCTTGTGGAGCTCCCGACTATCATGGGGCTCGGACCCCATTGCTAGCAGTAGATGGTTAGCTGATGTCGCCAACACATTTTGTATAAGCAGATGTCCTGAGGGGGACAAGGTAAGACTTGCATCTTGTCTTCTGAAGGACAGGGCACGAGATTGGTGGGAGGAGGTCGGGCGAGTCATTGGGGATGATACAGTTCTAGATGCTATGACCTGGAGTGATTTTTCGGCCAGGTTCAGGACCGAGTTTGCACCCGTGATTGAGGATCAATAGCTAGCGAGGGAGTTCCAGAATCTTGAGCAGACGATAGAGACTGTGGCGGAGATCACCGCCAAGTTTAGGGAGAGGGCCCTTCTCATTCCACGGTACGTCGCAGACGAGGAAATGAAGAAGGCCCGATATCATGAGATGTTGCGGAGTAATATCCACCAGTTTTGTGAGCTGCTCCAGCTGCAAGACACTAGAGGACATGATTGTTAGGGCTCGAGAGAGGGAGTTGGATTTGGAGATGGAGAGGAAGAGGAAACCAGATGGGGTTCAGATAGGCAGTTTGGGCAAGAAGCCCAAGGTATCAGATCACAGAACGAGAAGCCAGCAGGGCCGCAGCCGGTGTGGCAAGTGCGACAAGATGCACGAGGGGTCGTGTAGGGCGGGGAGTTTGGGCTGCTTCAAGTGCGGCTGAACTGGTCATATGAGCAAGGATTACACAGCTACTACCACCACCACAGCAGTTTCAGATCTTATTTGCTTTCAGTGCAATCAGAGGGGCCACAAGAAGGTCCAGTGTCCGAGTCTGGCAGCAGCAGGACAGGTGGCGGCACCCGCTCCTGCCACGTTGAGGATTACAGATTGCCGTCAGGGCCGGGCAGAGGCACCTACTGCGAGGAGTAGGGCTTTCCATCTTACTGCTGAGGAGGCACGTGCGGCTCCCGATGTTGTGATGGGTATGTATTCTCTCCTTGTCTCTTTATTTGTTATGATTATTGCTTATGTTTATGTGTTTATTATAGGATCGTTCTTAGTGAACGGTATATCAGCCTTGGTACTGTTCGATTCGGGTGCAACCCGATCTTTTGTGTCGCTCGTGCTCAGCAAGCGATTCGTAGGAGCTCCGGGGGAGCTGGATTGCCCACTTGATGTGGAGATAGCAGATGACAGGACCGTTAGGGTTGCAAGGGTTCACAAAGGTTGTACACTACAGTTATTCGATGAGCAATTTTCAGTGGATCTGGTTCCTATTCCCCTGTGAGGGAATAAGGTTATAGTGGGTATGGATTGGCTGAGCCCCAATGAGGCAGTGATCAAATGCGAGCAGCAGCTAGTGAGGGTTCGGACTCCTAGTGGGGGAGGGTTGGTGATTCAGGGCGAGAGGCCACATCGCGAACCGGTTTTATGTTCAGTAACGAGGGCGAGGCGTTACCTTCAGCAGGGTTGCACATGTTATGTTGCTTATGTGATGGATACCCGGGATAAGGGTAAGGCGACAGTGGATGATGTATCGGTCGTGTGAGAGTACTCGGAATTATTCCCGGAGGATTGGCTTGTGATACCTCCGGAGAGACATGTTGAGTTCAGGATCGACTTAGTCCCAGGTGCGGCTCCGATAGCCAAGGCACCATATCAGTTGGCTCCTCCCGAGATGCACGAGTTGTCTACAGAGCTGCAAGAGCTGCTAGACAAGGGATTTATCAGGCCGAGTAGTTCACCTTGGGGAGCACCGATCATTTTTGTAAAGAAGAAGGATGGCTCGCATCGGATGTGCATAGACTACCGGGAGCTAAATAAGGTAACGGTGAAGAACCATTATCCCCTCCCGATGATCGATGATTTGTTTGACCAGCTACAGGGTGCATCTTGGTTTTCCAAGATTTATCTGCGATCGGGTTATCACCAGATGCAAGTTAGAGAGTAGGATGTATAGAAGACGGCTTTTAGGATTCTCTATGGACATTATGAGTTTGTGGTGATGCCTTTTGGGCTCACCAATGCTCCAGCTGCGTTCATGGATCTCATGAACCGAGTGTGCAGACCGATGTTGGATCGGTCTGTGATCGTTTTCATTGATGATATCTTGGTCTATTCCAAGACTCAGGAGCAGCATGAGGAGCACCTGAGGGAGGTGCTGGAGACACTAAGCAGGGACAGACTTTTTGCAAAGTTCTCCAAGTGTGAGTTCTGGTTGTGCGAGGTGCAGTTTCTTGGGCATCTCGTCAACCAGAAGAGTATTCTGGTCGATCCGGCCAAGATAGAGGCCGTGATGCAGTGGGAGGTTCCGAGGTCTGCAACTGAGATTTGGAGTTTTCTTGGTCTAGCGGGTTATTACCGGAGATTCATCCAGAACTTCTCCAAGATCGTTGTTCCTTTGACCCGACTGGCCAAGAAGTCGGTGGCATTCCGTTGGGGGCCCGAGCAGCAGGCGGCCTTCGAGACTCTGAGACAGCGGTTATGCGAGGCACCGATTTTGATTCTGCCCAAGGGAGTTGATGGCTTCGTGGTTTATTGTGACGCGTCGATTACGGGCATGGGTGCAGTTTTCATGCAATAAGGTCACGTGATAGCTTACGCGTTGAGGAAGCTGAAGCCTAGCGAGGCTAACTATCTGACGCATGATTTAGAGCTGGGGGCGGTGGTTTTTGCCCTCAAGATTTGGCGGCATTACCTCTACGGAGTCCAATGTACCATTTACACGGACCACAAGTGTTTTAGGTACCTTATGGATCAGCCGAATCTGAACATGAGGCAGCGTCGGTGGTTAGATGTGGTAAAAGATTATGACTGTGAGATCCTTTACCACCCGGGCAAGGCCAATGTGGTGGCTGACGCCCTGAGCCGCAAGGCGGTGGCGGCTCCGATTAGAGATATATGTTTGAGGATGACAGTGATTACTCCACTGTTGGAGCAGATTAGAGAGGCGCGGGTTGAGGGCCTGAAGGAGGAGCGCCAGAAGTGTGAGTGGATCGTAGGTCGGGTGGCCTCGTTTGATTATGACAGCCGAGGGTTGTTGACCCTACATGGGAGGGTCTGGGTTCCTTACTAGGGCGGAGTACGGCAGGTTCTTATGGATGAGGCCCATAAGTCGAGGTTCACCATCCATCCTGGGGCGACGAAGATGTACCGGGATCTTCGCCCTGATTACTGGTGGCCCTGCATGAAGCGGGATGTTGCTTGGTACGTGGAGTGGTGCCTGACCTACAGGAACGTCAAGGCTGAGCACCAGAGACCACACGACAAGATGCAGCCACTAGACATTCCCATGTGGAAATGGGAGGATATTGTTGGATTAGTGTCTAAGTCCATAACTATATTTGGTATGTACTTGACCAGACTCGGCATGGTCCATTTGGGTTGCATGGCATCATGCATTTGGATAGACTAAAATGAGAGAAATAATACTTAAGGTTTATTAATATATTATAAGTTCTAATATATTAATAAGATTATTTAATTAGTATTGATCAAGAATTAGTTTGGAATTAATTAAGTGATCAAAAGAAGACTAATTAAATATATGGGTTGATTGTGTAAATCATCCATACTTGTATAGTGGGCTAATGCTTCATGAATTATCAAGTTGGGCTAAAACCCATAGGATGGTCCATGGGTGCTCCATGGTGTATTTGAACCCATGGATCCAAGGAAATGGAAAGCCATGACAATTAGGGTTTACCCTAATTGTGACACTATATAAAGATCATATCATTGGGAAAATCGGGCACTAGAGGATGAACATGAGGGCTAGCCGATTTTCATGAAGTGTGTATTTCTCTCTAAGTTATTCCAAAAGCATATGATGTTGTGTGAACCATTTGAGGTGTCACACTTGGGGCACTAGGCTCTCGAGCTTCATGGAGTTATTCTACATCAAAGAGGTATGTATTCTAACTTGTTATATTTCATATGAATCAAAGTTTTTGTATGCTAGTTAGTATAATACCTTGGATATTCATATTTGCATGTATAATAGAGAAAACATAGATCCAAGGTATTTAGGGTTTCATGTACACTTAGGAGTGTTACAATGCTCAAAACCCAACAGTGGTATCAGAGCCTAGGCTTGTTTTCTTGTTATACTTGCAAAAATGGCTGAAAAATCGAATTTTGTTGTTGTCTGAACAGCAGACTCTTCGAGTCCATGAAGGGACTCGACGAGTCCAAGGCAAAATGCATCCAACTCGCCGAGTTGGTTCATGCACTCGACGAGTTGGAACCCCAGACAGCATATATTCGATTGTTTTGGCTGGAATTGGACTAGGAACATTACCCTAAGCTGTTTTTGACCTTATAAACTTGTTTTTGATGTGGTAATGTCCATGTTAATCCAATTTCAAAGATAATTGTCAATAGATTCATGTTTTGTGTTAGTTTAAAAGTTATGCTAATTACATGAAAATTTTGGATGTGAATTATCTTTGTTCATATGAGTTTCTTAGATTAATAGAAAAAGTTAATTGATTATGTGTCTTTAATCCATTTTAATCTAAGAGTTGATTCTGAAATGTGTTTGTGTAACTTGTCCTCAAGTTACATGAAAGGTCACATTTAAGTTTCTTAAAACTCATAAAAGTTGGCAAAGGTTACAAAATGAAGAGTCTTGTCCTCATTAAATGGTTTTATGACTCCATAACTTGTCCTCAAGTTATGGAGGTTCAAGAGTCACTTCATTAAATAATAAAAATGTGTAACCTTAATTAGTTCCATAAGTTACAAAAGAAGAAGAGTTACATTCTTTAATAGTTTAAAATCTTCCATAACTTGTCCTCAAGTTATGAAACTTGAAGAGTTTTAATTAAAACTACTTTAAACACATAAGTTATGGAATTGAAAAGTTTTTGAATAGTTCAAAACTTGCCCTCAAGTTTTGGAATTTGAAAAGTTTTCTTTCATGAATACTTTAATTCCAAATTAAGCCCTTAGGATTTTAAAAGTTAAAATTCAACCCTTATACTTTATAATATTATAAGTTAATAATATATATATGTATAAGAGCAAGTCAGTCTTACCATTAGTAGGCCTCATTCACGAAGTCGGTCTATAAGGGGGGTATAAGGTTGTTGCCTATAAAATGGCAGCTTAATGGGTGTCCACTCTCACCCACCGCTTCCTTGACTGGTGGAGGGTCGTTAGCCGAACGGGTAGGACAATGACTATAATTCTCCCTTCATTAAAAGTATTAATGATAAATACTAAGTAACTAAACACTTATAAATTCCCAATCTTAGTTACTTAGGAAAAATGTGAATAAGGTGCTAATCCATGAAATTACACTTTGCACTTTGCTTAAGTCGGTTAGTGGAGTGTGTGTGGTTAACCGGCACACTAGCTTGATTTAACAAGGTAGGCAAAGGGTAACTTAATATTTATCATAGTATCGGTGGAGCTCGTGTGGTTAACCGGCACATCGATTGAGGGGTAAATATTAAGGGTACCAAGTATATTTGCATGGTTACTTCACACCTTGTTTTGTGATCCTCGGCATCCCAGTCACAAAACCTGAAGGGCACACTCGAGATTGAAACATGCCATTGAAAAAGTTCAATGAATTTCAAAAAGATCTAGGAGTTTCAAAACCAACTAAAACCTAATAATACATTTCGTTTTTCGTGGTGGAAATTGGTGAATCGTCATTCACCTACCTTCAAATATTTTATAACTTGGATTACGGCATCCCTCTTCCAAGTTATAAAATGTTGTGTTGGGTCCTAACCTTAATATTTCATATTGGGTGTTATATATTAAGGACTTTAAATCAACTATCTTGAATATCTCCCAAAAGATGTCTGGTTCAGACATCTATGATCTTCCCAAATCTCTTGGAATTTCACTTCCTCCACCTCCTCCAATTATTCTCCATAACCCACAAGTTCAAGGTCACTCAAGCCCTATTGGCAATGAAGGTCTATGTGTGATCGCATCTTGGAGATGAAGTCACATATTGACAAGCCGGGAGAGTTGGGTGTCAAAGTCTTAAGAAAGTTAGATGTTCAATCACTTTCTAAGTTCCTTTGGGACTACTATGAAACAGACTATGACATGACCCTTAAAGATTTTATCTATTTGCTTGGTGCTGCTGAATCAGCAATGATTTGGACCAATAGTAAAGCAAATATGATTAGAAGATCAACTTCCCAAAACTTTATGGACAGTGACAATGGTAACATTGGATACCCAGTAAAAGCTTTCTCTTCCCAATGGAAAGGGATCGGCCATAGTCAACTAGGTTGACCAAATGGTAAAGAGAAAGTCTAAGTTTGTGATAGTTCCGTGTACCATTTCCATAGAGTCCATATGTTTATATTGCCAAAGGAAGGGGCATTGGTTACAAAACTGCCTATTTACCTGAAGGATCATAGGGTTTATCAAGTCATGATGTTTGATTCTACTTCAGATGAAGTCCACTATCTAACTCTGTTAAGTCTCTATTCTGAGATTCCCATTACATGATGTGACTGGGTCACATGTTGATGTTTTAAGAATCAAAGAAAAGTGAAGAAACTTAAAGGAAGTATATGTTGATTCTGATCACGAAAATAGATTTCGATCGCTTGGTTCGGTGATCAGAATTTTGAGCTGTTGCTTAGGAGTTATGATATATTTCTTAGGAATAGATAACAACAAGCTTTTCATATGCTTTTGCAGTGTAAGGATAAGTTTTTCCACAAAGTTTTGAAATAAAATAAAAGGTTTTAATTTTATATTTATTTTAAATATCATTACAATGGCATTTGTGAAAAATTGTTGCTTATATGATTCCATTGATAGCAATAATGGAAAATGGATTTGATTCTTTCATTTGTGGTAGTGTCTAAATTACCAAATAAGGAAAGATTCTCATCACCCAAGTTTCAATTGGACCGAAACTTGGAATCATGCAAGTTGTGAGTATGATGAATGAGAATTTTCATTTTTTGGAAAAAAAAATTAAGACTAGTTACTTGTTCACATGTATATGTGAGTCAAGTGAAAAAAGACTAAGGGATCGAGTACACATTCTTGTGTACTAGTCAAAGTCCACCACAAAAGATCAATAAGACTATTCGTCATGATTAAAGTTTAGTAAATATGGTTATACTTACTTGCTTATTGCTGCTGAATCAGAAATGATTTAGAAATCTTATCACAATTAGTCCTCTAACGTCATCTTAGTGCATTCTTATTACTAAGAAGAGGAATCTTGAATTGTTGGAATGGTTAAATCAAGAAGATGAGTCATACTTCGTTCCAAAACAAGTATTAGAGTCATACTCCAAGACTGTAAGATGAGTGACATATCTTAAAGAAAGGTTTATAACACTTGTCAAATGGAAGAGTAAAAGTGTCATACTCTTGTACATTTGAAATTTGTAAGTTGTGATGTTTTGGATAAAACAAAGACCAACTAAGGCCAATTGTGTGAAGTGTTTAGTCTTGATAAAGAATCCGCACTATCCCTTGAATATTTGACAAGAGAGTCTTATATGTCAAGAGGACAGTGGGAGTCTTAAAGGTCTTGAAAGTCTCAAGAACTAATCAAGAATAAAACCTGAGGTTCTTCACTAGCACACGACTTGAAGTTTATAACCTATCGTGTTGACATATTCGGTGCCTATTCCAGTTAAAGTTGGCTTTGCATTGGAGTTCTGAAAGTTCTCAATTGGTTGCATAACAACTTGGAAGCAATGGCAGGCCCTGTACTGCCAGGTGGCAAGAAGTTAAGATTGCATAAGTTCAGTCCATATGAGTTTGAATTTGTCACTAACCTAGTCTTGTGATTAAGGTCTTGACAAATTCACGTGGACAAGAACACATACATCATAAAATCTAAGGGTCATAAGTTTTCTCTCCGATTCATGAAAATGATGGTGAGGAAACACTTCCACAAAGTAGATTTTAAGTAGATAGCAATCTTTGCATTCTCAAAGTCGTTAGTGGAGCTTGTAACCGGCACACTAACATGGACTTATGAGAAATAGCAAAGGTCTAAACAATCGACACCATGATTACGGCATCCCTTTTCATAGTTCTGAAATTGTTTAGACACACCTGTGAGCTATCTAAGATAAGGTGTATGATTTTGATAAAGTATTATCAAAGCAATCTCGTATCAGAATTCTGAACTTTGGTAAGAAAGTCAATAAAGTATTGACTTCTAGAAGTCCAGTTGTTTTCTGGATACATGTCAAAGTTAGTGGGAGCATAAGTGTTATGCTAATAATCATCATGTTAGTGGGAGCATGATAATTATGATAAGTATTGCAAGTTAGCAATGTTAATTATAGAAAACAAAAGTTTCAATTCGTGAGTTACAGGGGTTGAAAAGTTGTTTTGCTGTAATTAAGAGAGAGGAAATTATACTTCATTTCAATTCTAAAAGGCTTAGATTGAGATTTTAATAGTCTTTAGTCAAGAATATATATATGAATTTTATGTTGGTTTGATTCAACTTAAGAAAATTCTATATATTGTGTTCTCAAAATTCGATTATGATTACGGGATCCCTCTTCATAGTCAAATTTTGAAAACATGGCAAATAAAAATATTGTAGCAAAAGACTGGTCTAGAATCATGTCTTTTTGTGAGACATCATGAATCGTGTCCCATTTGCTTTGGGTACAGGATCGATTGCATGTGCTATAATATTCATCCTTTCTAAATTTTCCAAATGCCTGGGGCATTAAGAAGGGAAAAGGTCTAGAATTGGATATGACTAAAATGATTAAGCAATTGTCGAGGACAATCTAAGGTTTACCAAAGATTGGTTGCTCAGGGACAATTGGAAGTATAGTGTTAATTTTTGGAAGGACCATATTGACATATTCTGAAAAGAGGCAACTCTTGTTCAGAAGTGATAGTCAAAATGGGAATATGGAGTTGTCTCTATAGATGGAAGCAATCCGTGTAAGATTAGAAAAACTTAATGCAAGAAGCATGTTCAAAGCAATGTACCTTGAATACGAGACTTTGTTTCCATGGAGTAGATCTTCATTGGAATACCCTGTAATGATTGTTGACAAGTCTTTGTGACTTTGTACATAGTCATTACAAGAGGGTCTGTGCATATAAGTTTAAAATCTAACAGATTTCGATAAATGATAGGAATTTGGAATTCTTACATTTTCAATAAGGATTTGGGAGTGTGAAATTAGAATCATTAAAATGATGTTCAGTTGGTTTATTTCACAAAGTAATGATCATAGACAAACATAGAGTGCATACTTGGTGTATGGCAAAGCTATTGTTTAGAAAAACATAGTGTACATGCTTGGAGCATGGGACAACTAGGTTTTTTTTTAAATTCAAGTGTAAAGTTGATAAAACCGAAACAATGAATAATGAGTAATCAGTATGGTGATAAATAAAAAGTGTTTTATTTATATTCATAGGTTTTGATATCATATTAGATTCAATTATTCTTGTGTTTCAGTTTGCATGTTTTGACTTCCAGAATAACTAGGTCGTTCTTCTCGAATGACTAATTTATTCAAACCATCCACAGTCGATTTGGAAGTAGGTATTAAGGCAAGACTGTCATGAATCGGGTTTGTAGATGTCCAAGGTAGTGGACATAGCCAAGAGGTGCTACAACATTCATGAGTGCTCATAAGCTCTGAGTATTGGATTCAACCCGCTCTCATTTGAATCACTTCATGGATTTTATCACGAGTGATCATGAGACGATAATATCTTATATTCTTCAAACCTACAGATATGAGTTGGTACTATGAGTTGGTTGTACATTGATTGCGCGGAAACGCATTGGTAAGTCGATGTTATAAAACGTGCTTTTGTGTATGATTCAACAAGTAGTAGAACAAGACATATGAGTCGAAGTTTATCCATTCCTTTTACCTTTGGGATAGAAGTGATATCTGTGGGCTCCTCGATGATTTAATGATGACACATATGAATGCTTGGCCAAGCAAGGACTGATTTGATTTGTTCAATCAGTCAGTCGTCATGAATCAGAAATCGGGAAACAACAAATGGACAGAGAGAATGATTTATAATCCATGTCTCAGTCCATATGATATCTAGAATGGAGGAATATATGATCCCTTATCTAATAGACAAGTCATTGACAAAGGTCAGAGTGTACCGACGAGGTCTGAGTTCGACAGCAGCTTTTGAGAGCTACGATTGCCAGTTAGGTTTTGAAGTCATACTCAATAATAGTTTTAGACTTATCCAAGTGGGAGACTATTGGATTAGTGTCTAAGTCCATAACTATATTTGGTATGTACTTGACCCGACTCGGCATGGTCCATTTGGGTTGCATGGCATCATGCATTTGGATAGACTAAAATGAGAGAAATAATACTTAAGGTTTATTAATATATTATAAGTTCTAATATATTAATAAGATTATTTAATTAGTATTGATCAAGAATTAGTTTGGAATTAATTAAGTGATCAAAAGAAGACTAATTAAATATATGGGTAGATTGTGTAAATCATCCATACTTGTATAGTGGGCTAATGCTTCATGGATTATCAAGTTGGGCTAAAACCCATAGGATGGTCCATGGGTGCTCCATGGTGTATTTGAACCCATGGATCCAAGGAAATGGAAAGCCATGACAATTAGGGTTTACCCTAATTGTGACACTATATAAAGATCATATCATTGGGAAAATCGGGCACTAGAGGATGAACATGAGGGCTAGCCGATTTTCATGAAGTGTGTATTTCTCTCTAAGTTATTCCAAAAGCATATGATGTTGTGTGAACCATTTGAGGTGTCACACTTGGGGCACTAGGCTCTCGAGCTTCATGGAGTCATTCTACATCAAAGAGGTATGTATTCTAACTTGTTATATTTCATATGAATCAAAGTTTTTGTATGCTAGGTAGTATAATACCTTGGATATTCATATTTGCATGTATAATAGAGAAAACATAGATCCAAGGTATTTAGGGTTGCATGTACACTTAGGAGTGTTAGAATGCTCAAAACACAACAGATATCACCATAGATTTCATTACCAAGCTTCCCAGGACCGCACGTGAAGTAGATTCGATATGGGTCATCGTGGATCGGTTGACCAAGAGAGCTCATTTTATCCCGATCCAGGAGAGCATATCGTCCGAGAAGCTGGCCGAGATATACGTGCATGAGATAGTGGCACAACATGGAGTGCCTGTCTTTGTGGTGTCAAACCGAGATGTCCGTTTCACTTCCAGATTTTTGAAATGGTTTCACGAGGAGATGAGTACTCATCTCGACTTTAGCACCGCTTTCCACCCTCAGATAGACAGACATAGTGAGAGGACGATACAGACTCTCAAGGACATGTTGCGCGCATGTGTTTTGGATTTCGGTGGCAGTTAGGATACGTATCTTCCGTTAGCAGAATTTTCGTATAACAACAGTTACCACGCCAGCATAGACCGACCTCCCTTCGAGATGCTCTACGGGAGGAAGTGTAGGACCCCAATCTGTTGGGGTGAGGTTGGTCAGAGAGCCATGGGGAGTACTGAGGTAGTACTCAAGACTACAGAGCGGATCCAGCAGGTCCGGAGCAGGCTCCAGATTGCTCGGAGTCGGCAGAAGAGCTACGCCGACAAGCGGCGTTCAGATTTAGAGTTTTAGGTGGGCGATAAAGTCCTCCTGAAAGTGTCACCTTGGAAAGGTGTCATCCGGTTCCGGAAACGGGGCAAGCTGGTCCCCAGATACATTGGTCCTTTCAAGGTTATAGCTCGGGTGGGCACGGTGGCTTATCGGTTGGATCTACCGGCAAAGATCAGTCAGATCCACAACACTTTCCATGTAACCCAGTTGTGGAAGTGCTTGGTGGATGATTCAGCGATTGTACCCTTGGAGGATATTCAGGTTGACGACAGTCTGAACTATATCGAGAGACCGGTGGCGATTCTGGATCGCAAGACGAAAACCTTGAGGAACAAGGTTGTTCAGTTAGTGAAGGTGCAGTGGCAGCACCGCAAGGGTTCGGAGTGGACATGGGAGCCCGAGGAGGAGATGAGGGAGCACTACCCAGAGTTGTTTTCAGATGCAGCAGACTTCGAGGACGAAGTCTAAGACAAGCGGGGGAGACCTGTAATGCCTGGTTCCTGGTATGCATTTAACTTATTTATTTATTCATTTTAAGAGAGGGACTCGATGAGTTGGTGGCCCTAACTCGTCGAGTAGAAGGCCGACTATGCGCGGGGTTTAAGCTATCAACTCGACGATTCAAGAGCCCTGGACTCGATGAGTAGATCGGCCAGAATGAAACCCTAATTTCGGGGTTTTGCACCCTATTTAAGCTCCTTAACCCCCACTCCTTAGCCTCATTTACAACCTCCTTGTCCCAAACCCTAATCCACGAAACCCTAGAGCATCTTGTTAGTGTGTGAGCCATTTGTAAGCAATCTTTTGTGCTCTTGAAGCTTGAAGAAGAAGAAGGAGTTAGAAGGCTCAAGAGGAAGATAGTAGATCCAGAAACTACACTTCTTTGGCTACATTTTCTGGTAATCAAGTTTCTAGCTTGACCTCTAGTTCATTAGATCTCTTCCTTCCCCTTTTATGAAGGTTTTGGCCCAAGAATGATAACCTTTGGAGAATGGACGACCCAAGTGGATAATCTTCCGGATCTAGGACCTAGAGGGGTTGTTATGACATAAAGGTGCAAACTTTATGCCATTGAAGCCCCCATGCAAGCCATAGAGTATCATATTGGCCTTTTTAGCCCAAAAGTCCATGCATGTGGGGAAAAGATGGGAACTTTGCGTGCCCAAGTAGTGTTAAGGGTTTAGATCTAAGGTTGTAAGCTTTAGTTTGGTGTATGGAGGGCTTAAGGACCAAGTTCTAGGTCCCAAGGAATTAGGGTTTGAGCTAAACCCTTTAAGAAGTGGTATTAATGGGTAAAGCCAAGAACTTTACCCTTAAAAGGACATTTTCTAGGTTTATGTGAAGTATGAAGTCTGGATCTGGAGTATAGGGACTAAATCCATTAAGATAGCCAAACAAACAGGGGAACTCGTCGAGTCTAGTAAGGGACTTGACGAGTTGAAGTCGGGTTGTCCCGATTGTATGCCAGGTAGAACTCGACGAGTCTGTGAAGGGACTCGACGAGTTAACTCGGTTGACCACGAGTCTGAGTAGTACAGGAACTCGCCGAGTTGGGAGATAGCTCGACGAGTTGGGTTGACTGGGAGTTGACCTTGACTTTGACTTTGATCAGGGGTAAAATGATCATTTTACCCTAAGAAGGATTATCAGGTTTTGATTAAGTGTTATTGTGAAATTGATAGTCGAGGAGTCGTTGGAGCAGCCGTCAGAGATTCCTCACACGAGATTGCACAGCTAGCATTCGAGGTGAGTTACCTCCAGTAGGAACGGGTCTAAGGTACCAAGGCCGGCCCGTATAGCTAGTAGTAGTACCGGACTATGGTCCGATGTCGGGCAGGGCCCGATGTAGGTTTATATGTTTTTCGGATTTCGATCCGATGTCGGGGCGGTCCCGAGGAATGTTTGTATGCTTGATGTCTTCTTGATTCTTGCATGTGTTGTATTGTGTGTTTCCGGACTTCGGTTCGATGTCGGGGCGGTCCCGAGGAATGTTAGTATGTTACCGGATTACGGTCCGATGTCGGGCGGGTCCCGAGGTATGTTTAAGTGTTAATGTTATGTGCTTAGTTTTATGTGTATTATTGATTTTGCTCTTATGTATTCCGAGGTTTGCTCGATGTCGGGCGGGGCCCGATGCCGAATAGGGTTCGATGTCGGGCGGGGCCCGATGCCGGGAAAGCCGATGCCGAGCTTGACTCGATGTAGCAGGGGCGGGGACCAAGATATGTTTATGTGTTATGTGTATGGTATGTGGTAGTTGGGGAGACTCACTAAGCTTCGTGCTTATAGTTTTCAGTTTTGGTTTCAGGTACTTCCGGTAGCAAGGGGAAGAGCTCGGGATGACTGCATGGCAAACACCATTGTTTTTAGCCTGGGAGGATTCACTCTGATTTATTATATATGATTTTAATACATTGATAGATTTGATGATGTTTTTGAGATACATGACTTGTGGTTTTATTATGATACGAATGGATTATGGTTTTCATAAATGATTTTAAAAGAAATTTTTGGTCTATATTTTTGGGATGTTTCAGGTGCCTTCGACCCTTGAGTATAGTGAGGAAAACTCACTTCACAAGTAGTGCTGAACCGATAAAACGAATCCCAACTCACAGCTCTAAACTTAACTGCCTATAACCACCTTATGACTAATTCCATTAAATCCCAAATTACCAAAATACCCTTAAAGTCAAACTTGGTCAACCATGGTCAAAGTCAACAGTCAACAGTCAACAGTCAAGGTCAACAGTCCATGTTGACTCAACTCGTCGAGTGCATCTAGCAACTCGCCGAGTTCCTTCAATGTTCAGAAAGCCGAGAAAAGCTCGATACAACTCGCCGAGTCATCAGAGTAACTCGTCGAGCTCTTCATCATCCATAAAGCGGGAAAACACTCACAAACTCATCGAGTTGGCTACACAACTCGTCGAGTTTTCCTGTCTTAACGTATTCAGCCCTTTCCAGTCGAATCCAAGGCCCCAAACTTCAGACCTAGCCCCTTAGGACTGAGATACCACGTAAAGTTGCTAACTTTACGCGCATGCAAGGCATCAAAGGGATTAAACCACTAAAAGTAAGCTTAATAAGAGGTTTAGGCATGGAGAAGGGCCAAGACTAGATAAAGTGGGCAAATTTATGTTCATGGAGGCCTAGAGGTGTCCAGATCTGAAACCACATCCTCTTGACAAGCTCAAATCCGAGAATGACTCCATTTGGCACCAAAAATGACCATATACTTTCATAAGAGGAGATGTAAGCAATAAGAAGTCAAGGTATCAACTTCATACCTCAAGATGGTTGCCAAAACAGAGTAGATGTCGGATCTATAGCCTCCTCTTCACTCCAATCTCTTCAATCTTCGAATCTCCTTCCAAAAGAACACAAGATTTACTCTCCAAGACTCACACACACTCAAGGAGGTAGTAAAGCACAGCTAGGGTTTCTCTCTGGACGATAAGGTGGTAAGGGAGGCTGGTGAGGGGACTTAAGGTCCTTTAAATAGGGTGCAAACCCTAAAAATTAGGGTTTTCATGCACAGCCTCAACTCGTCGAGTTCGGGTCCTCCAACTCGTCGAGTAGGTTCCAAAACCATGCGGCTTTATTAGTTTCTACTCGACGAGTTGGGGCCTCCAACTCATCGAGTAGGTCTTGTGTGATGTACATAAATCCTTAAAATTTCATACATGGGAGTCAGGATGTTACAATCGTTATTGTAAACAATCTTGAATCCTTGCTTAAAAGACCTTTAGTAGCAAGCGACACAAGTGTCGTGCATCTAATGGTTCACAAACAAACTCAAGCAACTAAGGAAAACTATAGATAGAGAGTTATAGAAGAGAAATTTCAACCCTTAGGCTCTTAGAAGAGTCATAACCGAAATTTAACCCTAAGGAGGGTTTATATAGGTGTTAGGAAGGTATTGGATAAGGTCGGTGTATCCAAGATAACCCTAATCTCTTAACTTCCTCCCTAAGGCATCCAAGGCACCCTTAGAGCCTAAGGAAACCCTAGAGATGCTCTAGATTTCGTTCCCCCCTCATTAGGGAGGTTCTAGAATTGTCCAATGTTCAATTATTGAACATTGTCACCTTTAGTCCCTACAGTTTTAATTAATTCCTTTAACCCCAAAATTAATTCCAAATTAATTTCTGATTAAATATTAATTAAACAAGATGATTTCTAATTAATATATTATTTCAATAATACATTAATAAATCATTTATTTTGATTTCTAATTAATTTATTAACCAAGTAATAAATTAATAAATCACTTTTCTCTCTCTAACAGTCATCCTATTCAATTGTCAGGTTTGAAGGCAACCCTAAAGGACTATGCTACTATCAATTCAAGTATATACCAATTATAGTTATGGGCTTAGACACCTAATCCAACAGTTTGGTAGTGGCTAGATTGTCTTTTGTTGGTGTAGTTTGTTGGTTGATGAGGTGGTGACGGTGGAGATGGGGGGTGGAGGTTAAGGTTTGGTAGGGGCGGTTGAAATAGATGAATTGATTTATGGTCACGGTGGCAACGAAGTCGTTTGGTAGGGCAAGTAAATCTATGGGATGTGTCTCGATAAACTTGAATCCTATCATTGGTAGTGTTCATGCGATTCAGTGGTGAATAAGAAAGAGAGAAAAGGAGGAAGGAGACTCATCGTCTTCAAAACAATGGTCCGGTTGTGAATGATCCACCGACTTCTTTAAGCTTGTCCTTACCTAGATCTGAACTGAAACAAAAGTTCCCAGAAGAGTCTTCGGCACCACCACATGCAGCGGAACTGCAAAGTGGTGGTGCGAATTGTGAGTTCTTCAACCACAAGTTAATGGAGATGATGCTGGAAATGATAAAAACGACGTAAGGCATTACATGTCTGGGATGGAGAAAAAGTCGACAGGCTGAAGGTGTTATCGAATATTCTTTGCTTAATCATATGGGTGTGAACAAAATCAAGTAGTGATTTGGATGAAAATATAGAAACTAGGTTGGTAATTGTCATTGATGATGATGATAAGCTTCGATTTAGTTCTTAAATGAGAAAAGTCAAAGATTAGGGATCTTGGGTAGTTGATTTGCATAAATATACAAATATAATTTTGGTGAATTTTTGGGAAAATGGAAACGTTCTTTATTGAAAAAGATTTAGAAATAATTTAATAAAATGTTAGATAATAATTGTCCTTTTTAAATTAAAACATTTTTTGTTAAATAAAAAAAGATAAAAGAGTTTTGAAAATGAGAAATAAGTCATTTCATGTGGCCCAAAGTTTTAGAAACCACAAGATTGTTTATCAAAAAAATTAGCCGGACTAAAAGTTGTTATCTTTGGTTAACCACAATGACCATTTATGTAATTTTGTCTTATTTTTATGACAGTGTCGGTAATTAATAAAATAAGTGTTGTCGTAATTCATTCATATGTTAGCAGTGACCATCTAGATTTGTAGTTTCGTACATGGCTAAATGAACATGAATGAATATAGAGAAAATTACAAATTCAGTCATTTTCTTTAATTAGTTTGCAAAAAATAGCCAAAAAACACAAATTACAAAATTAGCCACCAAAATCGCAGATAGATTAGAGTCATCTGCGATGTCGGCATTTAATCTGCGAAAGTACAAGTGTTTAAAGTGTGGGCGTGCATTGACAGTTGTATGTTCGCAGATGGACTCAGTCCATCTGCGATTTTATTAGTTAATTTGCGATTTTGACTTTTTAAGGGTATAAATACCTTAATTTTTTTGAGCTTTCATTTTGCAAGGTTTTTGTTGGAAGAACTCTCTTTGGAGGCGAAAATCGGTAGCTATGGACGATTTCATGTAAAATTGTAGTCAAACCCTATCATTTTTCGTAGTCAAAATTAAAAAAAAAATGCACAAAATCGTATGTCCATGTGTGAACGTATAACTGTCAATGCATGTCCACGCTTTAAATACTTGTACATTTGCAGATCAAATGCAAAAATCGCAGATGGCTCTAATCTATTTGCGATTTTGGTGGCTATTTTTGTAATTTGAGGTTTTTTTTTTTGCTATTTTTTACAAAATAATTAAGGAAAATGACCAAATTTGTAATTTTCTCATTAATATAACCAAAATGCTAAAAATCTACGAAACACACATGGAAACATTTATACTAAGTTTGACAAAATGTGGCTCTGATTAGAAACAGAATAGATTAATGAACCGTTGACATAATAAAAGAAATTACCACCAACTAGGACATAAATGATAATTCATAATATATTTCATGTCAGAATCTTTCATTGTATCTAATATAACAAATTTTAAACACATAGAACAAAGTCGTTAGTATTAAGAAATGTAAAATACAAGGATTCAGGTGATACATGCACGCCCTACCCCGAATAAATAATTAACACTTCCAAACGCAAAGTCTTCGCTCTTCACTAAACAAAGTAAGCTGTTTACTGAAAGAATTAAACAGCCAAGCATGACGAAAAGAGTCTTTCTCCTCCTCTTCTGTTGCTTAATGAGATCTTCCGTATCAAAGAACACAATTCAGGATCATCTTTATAGAGGCTCGTTTCTCTCCGTAGATGATGATTCACACTTCATAACCTCCCCTGACAACACTTTTACCTGCGGCTTCTATGGCTTTCAAACCAATGCTTACTGGTTTGCAATCTGGTATACAAACTCCAAAGAACGTACTGTGGTTTGGACTGCAAACAGCAACAAACCTGTCAATGGCCATGGCTCAAAGTTAACACTTGAGACAAATGGTGCCATGGTTTTGACCGATGTGGATGGCACGTTTGTGTGGGAGACCAACCCAACGTCCACGGATGTAGATAGAGCAGTGCTGCTTAATACAGGTAATCTAGTACTTATGAACAACAAAGATCAGATTCTTTGGCAAAGCTTTGACTATCCAACTGATACTCTTTTGCCTTCTCAATCATTAACAAGGAGCAAAAGCTTGATATCTGCTTTCAGAAAAGAAAGTTTTCAACCTGGGTATTTTAGTTTGAGCTATGGTAGTAATAACGTTTTAACAATGTTTTACGATGGCCCAGAAATATCAAGTGTCTACTGGCCTAGTCCTGATCCAAGTTTTAATGTTTGGGCCTATGGAAGAACCCCTTTTAACAATAGCAGATACGCATTCTTTAACGATCTCGGTGTGTTTAACTCAAGCGACGGGTTGCAATTTAATTCTTCAGATATGGGTTTTGGGATCAGAAGGAGGCTGACAATGGACTATGATGGTAATCTCAGATTTTATAGCTTGAATGAGTCGACAGGATTATGGTCGATCTCGTGGCAAGCTATATCACAACCCTGTAATATTCATGGAATCTGTGGGAGAAACGGGATTTGTGTTTATGGAGACAAACCTGAATGTTCATGTCCACCACACTATGAGTGGAGTGACCCTAATGATTTAGGTCAAGGTTGTAAGCCTACTTTCAGCAATACATGTGGAAAGTCAGCAACGTTTGGATTTGTGCCGATGCAACATACCGATTACTACGGCTTTGATCTAAATTTCTCATCGCGCATTTCGTTTGAATCGTGTAGAGACATCTGCTTGGGTGATTGTCGTTGTGAAACATTTGGTTACAGGCTAACAGGTGAAGGTACATGCTATGTTAAAAGTGACCTTTTCAATGGATACCAGTATCCTAGTTTCCCAGCAACCATGTACTTCAAAGTACCAATAGGCATGGAAGCTCCCGAATCTGCCTCAATCCTTAATGGTTCAAAGGCCATATGTACAAAAGTCCCAGTCATGTTGGGTTCTCCATCTATGTATAAATCACCTGCTGGAAAGGTGAAGTGGGTTTATCTTTACTCGTTTGCTTTAGCTATTGGTTTAGTTGAAGCTTTGGTCATCTTATTGGGCTGGTGGATATTTTATGGAAACAACGCATTGGTAAACAGCCTAGAAGAAGGGTATCGTATGGTATCTAGTCAATTTAGAGGGTTTAGTTATAAAGAGCTGTTGAAGGCGACACAGAACTTTAAGGAGGAGATAGGCCGAGGAGGATCAGGAGTTGTGTATAAAGGGATTCTGGAAGACGAAAGGGTGGTGGCTGTGAAAAGACTGGGAGATGTGAGCGAAGAAGGTGGTGAGTTTTGGACAGAAGTCAGCACCATTGGTAAAATCAATCACATGAATCTAGTGAGAATGTGGGGATTCTGCTCTCAGAGAAAACACAAACTTCTAGTTTATGAGTATGTAGAAAATCAATCTCTTGACAAAAGATTGTTCTCCTCGAGTGTTCTTCAATGGAAAGAAAGGTTTAAAGTTGCCATCGGGATAGCAAAGGGTTTGGCTTATTTACACCATGAGTGCCTAGAATGGGTGATTCATTGTGATGCTAAGCCAGAAAACATTCTTTTAGATAAGACGTTCGAAGCAAAGATTGCAGATTTTGGTCTGGCGAAGTTGACTCAAAGAGGTGGTCAAAACTCGGAGTTTACTAGGATTAGAGGAACAAAAGGATATATGGCTCCAGAATGGGCTAGCAACCTTCCTATCACAGCGAAAGTTGATGTCTACAGTTACGGGGTTGTTGTTTTAGAAATGGCAAGGGGAATTCGACTTTCTAATATTGTTGTTCAGGAAGGGGAAGAGGAAGAAACCGAGCTTATGAGGTTTGTAAGGGTCATGAAAACGAAGCTTCAAGGAGAAGAAATGGAGTCATGGACTGAAGAGATGATTGATTCGAGGTTGGGAGGATTGTTTAGTAGGAAGCAAGCTGTAAAACTTGTTGAGATTGGTGTAAGTTGTGTGGACGAAGACAGAAATAAAAGGCCTACAATGGATTCAGTAGTCCAAGTTCTAATTGATTGCGAGCCTGAGTAGAGTCGCTAAAAAGAATTGCATTTTACTGTTTATGAAAATGTTTGTATTACACTTTCCTTGGTTGATGCTGCTTCAAATAATAAAAAGTTTTATTGGTTGATGCTGCTCCAAGAAAAAAAAAACTTTCTTTTGTTGTCCTTTACTTAATTGCAACTCCCGGCTTCTTTGGTCAAAGGTTTAGATCTACTTTGGCAGCCTCCCGCTCAAAAGCATGGAGGAATATTAGTTTGTATATATGTATATTAGACTCATATATTATATATTATTTGTTATGTGTTGTAGTGCTAAGTCAATGTTGGTATTATGTAACTATTTATACTTGGAAAGAGAATTGGTATCCATTATGGGAAAATACGCGTGATAAATCCTCGAGATTAACAGAAACTTGCAATAATTTTCTTTTATTTCCTGAAATTATTCATACATTTCTTCATGCTAGAGCCCAATTAATCAAGAAATAGAATAAAAAGGCAATCTTAAAACGGTTGTCATGATGTATATTGACAACAAACTTATAGTCTCTAAGTCCGCAACTATCCAACAATAAATATTAAACTGCAACATCTGCATACGATGCAAATGCCTCTTCCACATGAATAACATCTCCAACATTGATAACCTTTCTCCAACCATTATCAATATTCTCGCACACCATCATTTGCCCAAGGTAAACCTACAAATTTTATTCATTTAAATGAATAAGGAAGATTATACACATGGATTCTTACTTTCTTACAACTAGGATAAAATGTGGGGACATGTAACTCACCCTGCCCTTGTATTTTGTGGGGTTCACTTCCAAGACTTTGGCCGATCGGAACTTCATCATGGTTGCAGTTGGTTCACTCCCTTCAGTCGCGTCCTCTTGATTGATTGTAGGCACCTGAGAAAAGGTTTTTGAATTAAATGAATATACATGTTCAACTTTTCAAAATAATAAAAAAATATATTTTAATATGACAAATGTGTTATCGACTTATTGCAATACCTTACAACGTGGGCAAAGCATGACGCCTTTAAAAGTTAACCCGTTAATTTTGATATGTTTCCAGAGGTCCTCAGCAAACGATTCACAACCATCTACATAGATGCTGCATGAGAAATTCGTTATGCAAAAGCCAAAGATATGTTAATTGTTAGTACTTTTGACTTAATGCAGAAAGACTCTTTTTTTTTTTTCAAGTGTTTCCCAAATCGGCTGTAATTTTCTCAAATATTTTAAATTTCATTATCCAGATAAAATTTTAAAACAATGTAATGAAAGACATACTTGGGCCTAAACCGGTTTATGTTGACGGATTCTTTTAACTGTTCATTCACAGCATCCAAAGAGGCCTGCAGAATTCAACATTTACAATTATGACATCACATGACAGAACCAGTTGTACTGTACTGCCTTGGGGTGCATTGGGACAAAATTACAATTCTTTTCCCATCCAAAAAGGTGGAAGAAAGACTTGTTTAGATCTCTTATATGTGAAAAAAGACGTAAATACCCTCTTCTTGAATAACAAAAAGCCAGCTTTAGGGCTAACCTGGGATGCTAAAAGGATGGGGAAAGCATCTGTAAATTTAACATTGAATCCGGGAGCAAATAAAGGGTCAACCGGTCTAGTCTCGGTCTCTACATACAAAAAACACAAGTTAATTTCTATATTATTATGCATCAACATCAATTTCCAAAAACATATTTTGAAAAAATGTGATGGATTTTACCTTCATTAAAGCGCACCAATCGGGTAGGTTTTCCAAGAAATTCAGTGAACCATTTTGCAGCCTCGTCTCCTTCATCCAAGGCTGACCCGCACCACTCCCAGACCGAAATCCCATCTGACCGTAATGATGGTTTGGTTAATGAGATCTTGAGCTCGGTAGTCATCCCGGGCCCACGTACCACTGCCCTAACAATATCAAATCAATTCTTCCACCAAAATGAATGGGAAAATGCTTGTGAAATTTAGAATTTTTTTTGTTACATTCTTATTAAATTTTGTAATTTGTGACATTTAGTGATGACATCGCTTTTTGGTGATGCGGAAGAGAAGCAATTTGATGAAACAGTAAGAAAGTTTTTAGTTTTGTTAAGGAAGAAAGATATACCCAAGTAAGAAGTTTTTTTGGGCTCCCAATCCAAAGAGAAAGCTTCCATGGGCATCTCCACTTGAACTAGAGCAAGCTTTGGTTCAACCCTTTGAGTGCACGCTCTGCCTTTTGAGTTTATAACTACCCAATGACGATCCCACACAAACCCTGTATCAAAATAAAATCTAACAAATTTATTGATTGATATGCTGTTAGCAGAGGTGCAAGTGAACATGCAGAAAGTAGCACCTGGTTAAGCAAGCTACAGAGGTAAAATCGGGACAAGTTTAACCCCTTTTGGGTTGAACAACAAAATCACGTAATGAAAATTAATGACTTTTACGAGTTGCATCCAGAGGATCTAAACTTTTAGGTGGAATTGAATCTTTTCTACTGAATTTGGAGATTGGATTTTTCACTGCATGTATAAAAATTGCAAAGGATTGAAAGTTGAAACTGGAGGGACGAAGTTTACCGGTGGGAGAAAGGGGTGCTTGTGAAACGGAAATGGCCTTGCATGATTTAATTGGATGAATGAAGATCGATTTGACCGTCGGTGATCCTCCGGCAGCAGCTGTTGCGGCTGAGCCTCCGTCTGCTCTCACTTCCGTCATCTCTTTTACTTTCTCACTCTCTCTTGATGCTTGGTGTATAGTGGATAATATAGAGGTGGAAAGTGTGGAATCTTGCTAAAAATGTTAGGTGCAATTGAATGTTTGGTCACTTTGGTGTGCGAGGACAGAATAATAAAGTGGGGGATTCCATTACAACGACAAAGGAATAGAAAAATGATTATTTTAAAACGTGATTTGTTAAAGCATTTACAATTTATAATTTATAATATTTAATAATTTAAAACGTGATTGGTTATAGCATTTATAATTTATAATATTAATAATTTTGGTGGTTTATTATTATTAAAAAGAAATTAGAACTTAGAAAAGGACTATAAATATAACAAAATATCTTTTGTTCACTCGTTGATATTTTTTTTTTTGACAAAAATATATCAATAACTCTTCTCATGGCATTTATATAACTTATAACCGTCAGCTATTACAACTATAATCTTTCTCATACAACTGTTACTAATGACACTGTAAAGTGTAAAGGGCCTTTGTCTTGGACTCACGGATCATATTTGGTATTTGTGATGAATAGCTATTATCAATTCACATACAATCGTTACGAATTTCATATTAAAGGACCTTGCTATAAACTTGTATGCACTTGTTGTGTTAGAGAATTGAACTAATCTCTATATAAGAGGATTATGATGATAATTGTTTGAGTGTGACATCGAACCCTTTATAAATTTAATAGATTAGAGATATGGCCACATAGATTAAATTTGATGATCTTATTCATATTCATATATCAAGAAACTAATATTAAGAGAATGATTGGATCAATTAATACTTGATGGATCTTTGATGAAAAATTTGTGTATGGTTATGAGCAGTGATGTGTGCATTAAAATTTTAAATTTATACCTTTCTTTCTTTCTTTGTGTTGATTCATTGGTTGTTTTTGGAGAATTGGAGTCAACCAATCTTCAACAATACTATACTTTTCTTTATTCGTGTTGATTCATTAATGTCAATGCCTTTTTGTATGATGTGTATAATGTGGATTACTTGGGCATGTCTATGTAGACGTTTGGATCTATTTAAAAAAAATTGGTTAACTATTGAAATAACTAGGTTATAACTCGTGTGCTACACGGTTGACGATAAAAAAAATTATACGATAAGAAAAGAAAAATTATTTAATAATATAATTGGTCACAAATTTTATATATAATGATTGATGCATATTGGTAAGTTTATCATCGTTGTTTATAAATAATATTTGAAATGGTTATAAGAAATATATAATTTTATTTAAATCACGATTAATAAGAAAAACATAATAGTTTACTATGAAAAATTTTAATTTGATACATTGAATATAAGAATAACAATTATATAAGATGCTCGTTAGGTTGTATCGTTGATAGGTACAAGAAATAAGATCTGCATTTTCTACATTTTATGAAACATCAATGTAAACAAAAGAATAGGAGCTCAAAGTATGTTATCTATGGTCACTCCAAACTCTATAAATTTGCACATCAAAACAACAATATAACCAAAATTAAAATGGGATTACATTTTGCATTATAAAAATATTAAATTTCACCATTTTAGATCCTTTCAAACATACCAATTTCTAATCTATCTTTTATATGTGAAACTGATAAAACTAAAAAAGCCAAGAACCCTTGCTTTCAAGCTGAGTGTTCTCAGATGATGATGATGAGTCAGCAACAATCGCATCATTTTTTAAAAGCAATGACATACTCTACTTTAGAATATTCATCATGTTTAATAATAAATTATAGTTTCTAGAGCCATTCACAACGCCTATAAAGTGCAAAGTAAACTTGTTTTAGCCAAAAAATTATCTAAAAATTTAGATCTACTAAGAATTACATGGAAACAACATATGTTTGACCGACCTTCAAAATGATTCTTCAGTATTTAGGTGAATACCACAAGAGATTTTTTGTAAATCTACATAGTTTCTCCTTTGCTTTCGATTTAAATTGTCAGACCTAATATTACAATCGTAATATAAAATATGTATTGATGATCGAAGATAGTTTTGTAAGTTACAACTCGAAAAAAAAAACATTATAGTTATCATTAGGCAAGTCTAATATAGCTAATTGTATTAAAATAACATCTACCAAGATGGTAGAGAAGAAGTAGTTAGCAACATCACACACAGTTACATAGAGAACATATGGTAATACAGGTAGCATGAAAAAAGGTCAAAAGCAATAGATTACCTTTTAGATGCCCTAATCAGAGTTAGTAGGTTTAACTGGTTCTTGAATCACCACGAGTCTGGTAAAGTATAACCTGCAAACATATGTTCAACAATAAAGCAAAAAAAAGTCAAGAATGCAATAATGTTATAAAAAATAATCCAAAATAAAACTCAAAAGAGTGATATACCTCATAAGTGAACTGGTTGGATGATTACGAAAATTGTAAATATTAAAAGAGCATCCCTGGAAGAATACAAAACTGGTTTAAGTGGATGGATAAAATTTGAAGTAACTACTATTAATATGGTCAAGAAGCTTGAAAATAAGTAGATTTGAGGAAGTAGAACATGTGACGATAATCTCGAGGATATTGCGAAAGGGAAATCAAAATTTCTTTGTCTTTTTAAAGGAGATCAAGATTTCAAATTCAAGTCTTAAGAGATTCGTTCATAAGATGCAAAACAAAGAAGCAGATCATTCTTCCTTCCATTATCGAGCAATAGGTGTGATATAAGAAAAGAGCAACATATGGGGATAATCAATGTGTATAACAACATCTGAAACAAAGGGTAAATAACATTTCATGAATTACAGAAAAGCCATCAATTTGTAAAATAGATTGCAATACATTTGGCTTAAAGGGTGAATCATTTTTATTGTTTCGTCCTATATAAGACTAAATATTCAACAATAGCGTTCCATAATGAAAGGATTGATTGGAACTAAAAACAGGGTAAATCAATGGCAAACGAAAGGCAGAACAAAAAATAATCCAAAGAACACAAAATAAAAGTATTCAAGGGTTTAAAAAATGATTTAAGAGAACCTTTGTTAACCTGTAGGTTTTTGAAAAATAAACTTGAGGTCAATTCTATGTTTAATCTCGATTGTTTATGCCCATGCTCATGATTCGGAAGATATGGAGATGGAAGACCAAAATGGTGACGACGAAATCAGTGAGCGTTAGTGGTATATGGTTTTTAGAAAAAACCATTGTCTATGGTGTTCATGTTGACGGCTGCACATGATGGTGAAGGCGGCAAAATAACGGTTAGCGGTGTTAGGTTTTGAGAGAGAATGGACTGGTGGGTGGTTTGTGGTAGTGAAGGTTGTATGACGGAAGTGATTGAGCGATGACCATAATAAACTCTTTCCTTATAGCAGTCGATTAGAAAACCGAAAAGATTGTTAATTTTCAGTCCCAGATAATCAGGGATTATGAGAGTTATTAGAAACAATGTCAACAACAAACAATGGAAATATAGCGGTAGCGAACCCTAAAAAAGAGTGATGGTGGCGATGGAAGCAAGCAAACGACGACGTTGCTATTTTGTGGGATTTAAAATAACCATCTCCCTGATTATTTTGGATTTAATAGGATTACCATTAATGCTACGTTGCTGATTTGAAGAAGGATCCCCACATATTTATGTTTCCTTATTTCTAGTTTCTAGGAATGAAATTGAATATTGAAGAGCAGCGGGAAAAAAAATAGGGTTAACATAAGAATGCCATGTGGCAAAAACATAGCTTAGAAAGGTGCCATGTGGCAGTTTAGAGAGGCTTTTGTTAGGGATAGGGATAAGGATAGGGATGTTACAACGATTAACAAATAACCAAATAACTAACTAATTCTATTTCCAAAGTTTCAGAAATTGTAACAAATAAGTAACAAATAGTGATTTTTATGATCATTAGATTTCATTTTTAAGATGATAGAACTCTTATAGTGTAACATCCCAAAATTTTAAGCCAAATTTAAACTTTTTCAACCATAAAACCAAATAGTGTTTTACAAAAATGTTTTCAAAATATTATTCATCAGAGTGTCCCAATAACGAAATCATAAGGATGCGGAGCAGTACGGTCACGCCTTCGCCTTGCCATGATCTCCTGAAGTACCTGAAACAATAAACTGAAACTGTAAGCCCGAGGGTTTAGTGAGCTACCCCCAAAATACCAATACCACACCGATAATACCATATCAATAACAGATAATCAACAACATGCATACTGGGCCTTCGGCCTGACTGGACCGCCCGACTGGGCCTACAGTCTATCTGGATCTATCCCGAGCCTTCGGTATGACTGGACCGCCATACGGGCCTACAGTCTACCCGGACCGCTCGTAGGGTATATTGGCCTTCAGCACAAAGCAGGACCGCCTCAACCCAAACATCAAGCCAATAACCATGTGCACAAGACTAACATATACTAGCATATACAGATATCAGATATAACTATCTCACAGATCATCGATCATAGCAATCTCTCCTAACCAGAGCACCGACCTAACCAGGTCACTAACATACCAATCCTAACGGATCATAAGATCATAACAACATAATGTCTATCCTTATACTGATCTAACTAATCATAACCACATGTAGCATATTGTAACCAAGATAACAACTAAAAGGGTCGGCCTTGGTGCCTTAGACCCTATTGATATAGTGAGGATAACTCACCTTGCGAAAGTCGGCTCGGTAACTAAACTCCAACTCTCAGATCACGGCCACAAACTCCACCACCTATTATCATATTAGAATCATACTCGTAAGTTCTTCAACCTTTCAAGGTACCCCATAAGTCAACTAGTCAACCCCTGGTCAAAGTCAAAGTCAACAGTCAAGGTCAACAGTCTATGTTGACCCTTACTCGTCGAGTACCCTCGGCTACTCGCCGAGTTCCTCGATATACTTGTCCACTCGCCGAGCCCTCGGAGTGACTCGTCGAGTTCCTAAGGTCCGCGATCGAAGCGCTCCGGCCCCTCGTCGAGTTTTCCTTCTAGCAACTCGACAAGTTCACACACATTCATCAATTTGGGGAAACCTTAACCGACTCGCCGAGTTGTTCATCCAACTCGCCGAGTCTACGGAAATCTTCATCGGACTCGCCGAGTTGTTCATCCAACTCATCGAGTTCAATGCCTATCTTCATATGACTCGCCGAGTCGACTATGCGACTCGCCGAGTCTCTTCAGCCCCTTTAACCATGCAGAAACTTTCTAAACCATGCCAAGGCCCCAAATTGCAGATCCAACTTCCTTAGGCATGCTTATCACGTAAAGTTGCAAACTTTACGTGCATGCAAGGCTTTAAGACCCTAAAATGGCACAACTAGCAATGAAGTCACATCCTTTAGAGAAGGCTCATACTAGACAAGGCTGATGGCTTTATGAATCTAGAAGCCAAGGGGAGTCCAGATCTGAAGTTACAACTTCAGATCTTGGCTTAAACACAAGAATCCTTTCCTAAACTTATGCACAAAAGGGTTTAGGAGAAAATGAGCCAAGGGAAAAACGATCTAATACCTTCAAGAGAGCCCTTTCTGATGCAGAACTTGAAACCCACAAACTCTTGCTTCAACTAGCTTGCTTCCCAAGAGATTCCCTCACCAAAAATCTTCCTCCAAGCTTAAACTTCCAAAGAATACACACACACTCGAGTTAGGGTTCTTATGGACTCTCAATGGACTGTAAAGAGGCCAAAGGAGGCTTATGATTCTTTAAATAGGGTGCAAAACCCCGGGATTAGGGTTTCATCTGCCAGCTCCTACTCGTCGAGTCCCTTCTTGGACTCGGCGAGTAGGCCACTAAATACGCGAACCAACTCGCTGCTACTCGACGAGTGGGGCAACCAACTCGTCGAGTAGGCCTTGAAAACAAAAGGATTCTTATTTAAATCAATACCTAAGAATCGGGGCGTTACATATAGTAGTCTAACAACTATCCGTTTTTTTGACAAACTTATTGATAATCCATTTTTTTATTTCTTCAATGATCGTCTTTACATGCAAAAAAAGTATTTGCACTTTTTCAACATCCTTATGATCGATTTCTTCACAACTTTCCATAATCATACATCCTTGGTGGAAATGCTCCACCAAGATATAAATCCTAATGCTATTGGCTAACATAAAAAAAAAATAGGTTGAACATCAAACAATAACATTTGTCATCAACCGTTTTTCTTGGTATTTAAGGAAGTTGCAACTCTTTTACATTTTTCGACCTTCTTTGATGACCTAGCATATATCTTTTGAAACGAAAATACTTGGCATAAAAATGATCAAGTATACCAAGATTGAAACGTTGTGAGGAGTATCTTAAGCATAAAACTCAATATATAAATTGCATGTTCGAGATAATAAATAAATTTGGTTAGATGTTGACGAGTATACATGTTGATAGTTAAGATTTGAGAAGATTAGACATAAATTTACCTCATACAATGTATGTATAGAATTTCACTGAGTAATTGGTATATCACTTTTGTCCAAAAAACTGAAAATATATATATATATTTTTTGTAAGTATGTAGACCATTTTACCTGAGTAAAATGATTATTTTATGATATTGTATAAAAACATGGTCTAAGTGTCATATATTACTTAGCAATACGGGAATAGCTCTGTTGTTTATTCTAAAAAAATAGAGTAAATTACTGAAATTGTCCCTGTGGTGTGTTCAAAATTGTGTGTTTGGTCTCTAACATTTTTTTTTGCACTCGGACCATCCCCGAGTTATTGTTTTGTTACGATTTTCATCATTGACAGATTTGAAAAGACTAGATTGCCCTTACTATTTTTTTATATTTTTTTAATTATGTCAAATAATTATTTTATTATAATAATAAAAATCTTAGGTCAAATCCATCTCCACCCTTCAAGCGTTAATCTGTGAATGTTTTCTTTAAACCCTAGATCCATTTCTGATGGAACCAACCTTCCACCTCAAGATAACCTCAACAAGCCACTGTTGCCTTATATTGAATGTGAATCCGGCTCCCATCGGGACGATGGCCACCATTATGTGAGGTACCGAAAAACTTCCTTCGGAGCATCAAGATAACGACCACCATCAGAACATCAGGACGGCGATTGCCATCAAGTGCAGTTCACGGTCTAGTTTCTCCAGCGAAAAGCTCTGGCGAAAAGTCAGAGAAGCTGAAGTAGAAGGCACGCGTGAAGGAACAGGAAGATGATGTAAAGGAGAGTTGATTTATTGGAGCTCCACTACAAAAACGCCATTATTCATCCTCTTCCTTTTATCACCGTTGGAGCTCCACCACCGAAACACCTCCGCCACCCACCTGAAAGTCCAGCGTCGACCATGTTCCTATGTATGTAGAAGGCATCGACTTTATCTTTTCAACCATGAGTTTTCCCCCATCTAGATTCTACTCTTTTAGTTTTATCCATGAATTTTCTCAAATTTAGTTTCCACTCTTTTGAAATCCCTAACTATTTATCCAACTTGTGACATTAGATTTTGAGTAAGTTGCATGATGACATTAGATTTCGGGTTTGAGTATCATTGGATTTATATTGCAGGTTTGGACATCTATTGGTTTTTTCTCATGTTTTGATCATAGATGGGATTTTTTTTGGGATCTTTTAGAGGGTGTAGTGGTTTGTTTGATGGTGGTGGTCGATGATAGATGGCAGTAGTTTTGGTGGTGACAGTGGTGATGTTTACCGATGGAAATGGTGGTGTCAATGGTTTGTAACTGATGATGGGGTATAGATGGTGGGACCATATATATATGATGTGCACAAAAGTACCTACTAGTTTTAAATTTATATCATAACTAACTTAACTAACTAATATGCACTTAGGCAGTGTACCTAGTCAGATTGTAGAGTAGTTTAAGTAAGTTGGGGTCGAACACAGGGAACAGATTTAATTAGCTAAAATAATTACTCTAAATTAATCTAAAATCAAACAATAATTAAAAAGGTTTTTATCTAATTTTGCAAGTCTAGATAAACTTAATTACTAAACAAAGGTTCAATCAATTACTAAAAACACTCCCGTTTAGTTCGAGTCCACTTCTTCTTTATGGTTAGCTAACAATTATGGATTATCAAAGTTGGTTACCTAATATTATATTATTAGTAATTTAAGTCCAAATTTACTAATATTTAACTAATTCATGTAAAACTATGCATGGTCACACAAAATCGGTTATGGATTATGAATAGGCTATGTAAGATTTATTATGCAAACATAATTATGGTCATAATTTATGTTCTCCAGCACAGCTAAATTCAATTACTTCAATCACTTATCTAAGATTGGGTCGATCCTAACTCTAGCAATTCAATATTCACTAAATCAGTAGGTGTCAAGTTCATGTAATTTAATAATCACTAAGCTACACGGAACATAAATTCAAACAACTAAACAACCAAATGTTAGCATGCTAGGTATTAACAATCAAACACAAGCACAATACCAACAAGTCAAATCCATAATTAATTAAACTAATCCATAAGTTGAAGCTTCATCTAGCTAAACAGGAGTAGCTAAATTCTGCTACTCATGGTAGAAATCAAACACAAAAACTCAATTGAGATATATCTAAACATGATCAAACCGAATAAATTGATTTTTTCTTCTAGATCTCTTCAAATCTTGAGCTCTAATCGTTTTCTCCTCTTCTAAGGGTTTTCGAGAGGTTATTTTTCGTAATGCTTCTCCAGAAAGTCACCTCCAAGTCCCTCAATTCGACCCTATGTTCGGATATATATATACTTTCCTAAAATCAGGCCACCACGTCGTGGTCCTCGTGTTTATCCCGTATTCTCCAAGCCAACGTAAAAAATCGCGAAGATTCCATTCACCACGTCGTGGTGAGATCACCACGTAGTGGTGGTTGGAAATCCGACTTTTCTCAAAACACGAAATTCGTCCGAAATTGTGTCTAGTTTTCAGATCATTTTGAATCACCTTAATCGGAGTTACGAGTCATGAGATATGGTCAAAATACTGACGATGGGTCAAGCTGTCTAGCAACATCTTTTTCAGCTCCAGTTCTCCAAGTATCCAGCTTTTGTCGGATTTAATCATTTTCTTCGAGCATGTCCACTTTTGGCTGCAAAATATAATTTAAATATTATAAGTACAAAATATTTTTGCAATTAACTAAATTATAGCTTAAAATGTATTAAAATACTGCCTAGAAATGTGTATAAATATGACACTATCAATATATATATATATATATATATATATATATATATATATATATATATATATATATATATATAATACTAGTTTATAACCCGTGAGAACCACAGTTATAAAATTTATTAAACTTTTATAGTAAAAACTTAAAATTATTAATCAATTATTTTAAATATATTATTAATTAAGAGAATTTTTTATTCTATTGTTATTAATTTAATTTAATTAGGGTGAAAATTTTAAATTTTGAAATTTGAAATGTAGAATCAATATGTTGATAAGTGCAATGCATTAATTAGGAGAGATAATAGAATGCCACATAGCAAAAGAAGAGTAAAATATGCATTAATTAATAAGCTTAATAGGATGACACATGTCAAAAGGAGAATAAAATTATTGTTTTATATATATATATATATATATATATATATATATATATATATATATAAATGAAGACCAATTTTGCCACATGTCAATCTTTCATGAGTTTTGATACTTGTCATTTTGTGATATTTTTAAAATAAATAATATCCACATGTCAATTTATTTTTTTTTCAATTTTTAAAATTAAAAAGTCGTATAATACTTATATTTATATATGTAAAGTATTAAATGTAATAAATATAATAGTAATAAGCGTTTCTTCTTTCCTTATTTCGCAATTTTATTTTAAAAATACTTATTGTTTACACTTTGATATTTAATCTTTTTTTTAATCAAACCGTATAGTACACGAGTTTTACACCCAGTATATATATATATATATATATATATATATATATATATATATATATATATATATATATATATATATATATATATAACTGTTTTTAGTTAAATAATAATAAAAATATTTAAAAAAAATTAAAAAATACATAAGCGTAGTTTGTCAATGACAAAAATCGTAACAAAACAATATGCTAGTGATAGTCCGAGTGAAAAAAAAAATGTTAGGTACTAGACACGTAATTTTAACCAAATCATAGGGACCATTTCAATAATTTACTCAAAAATTAAAACTTACCGTAACACAAAACAAAAACTTTACACAAAGAAAGCCATGATTATTTTCAAATGTAGGGATCAGAATTCAGAATTCGTATGGCGTGTCAAGTAATGGCAACAAATTTCACCATATCGACATGCATGAATGCATAAATTTCGGACTTCGTGTCTCCAATTTTACATTAATCATCAAACAATTTAACCTAACAACTTCACAATACATCTGACACCAAAATTCTATGAATGTAGTTGTAATTGAAAAGAATTTAGCTATGACAGGGATGAAAATCGACGAAGAATTTGTGCCTGATAGGCGCATTGAGGTTGAAACAGATGATGAAGAAAACGAAGCGGAAATACATTGCGATGGCGAGGATAATGACGATGATGAGACCGGATCCGACAGTGAATTAATCTCCGCTGAAACCAATTCCGGCTTCATCACCGCTTCTCAATCTCAAAACTGTTCCATTGATCCCTGGCCACAAACTTACAGGTTCTGTTAATTCATTTCGAGCTTTGACTATTGATATTTCAGACTATAACAAATCTCTATGCAACTGTGATCAATTTTGAGTATAAATTATCAAATCTAGAAGAAGAACACATAAGGATATCGTGCTTCATACAGAAAATTCATAGTGTTCATTTTAAAATATCCACGATCCTATGAAATTTGCACTTGAAGAATAGATATCTCAGTCTTCTATAATGTATATCATTTTTAGCAACAGTTAATTCGTCAAATCCACATCAACTGTAAATAGAAAAACATGTGAGCAACTATATTCGCTTCTCTCGGGGAAAATCATGAGCTTAACGATTACACAGCCTGTTCCAAATCCTTAGCAATAAGAGTACCCTCTGCCTCGTTCTTCATCTTTTACTTTGTTTGCTTGTTTTAAATGTGTAAAACAAACAGTTTCAAAAAGAAAAAGAACACGTCTGGAATGAATGCTGACCAATTATCACTAGAACAAGCATGTGGTGACTAATTTAAACAAGTATTGACACAAATATAGTAGTTTCAGTAATCTTGCATTCCCAATCATTGGTACATTCAACACTGTAAAGAGTCGTTGGAGTTTGAAATCTCAAATTTGTGGTACTTATAGATATGCAGGGGATTCACAGGAGAATAATTGCCACAAGTACAGTAGATTACATGTAGTTTTTATAATTTCCCATGATGAATTGCAAATTATGCAGGCAGTCAATGGACATGTACACAATGCCCCTTCAGTCTATGGGTACTTTAAAAGGCGCATCAGAGTTGAATCTAAATCTACCTATAAAGAGATCATTTGGTCCTACAGATGATCAATCCACCTTGCACAATCCCCTCATTACTGAAACAAGCTTGGACAAAGATCAAGTTCCTATCTCAACACTCCCTATGAAGTTCTCTCGAATATCAGCCTTAAGAATCCCTAGCCTCCATGATTTACCACCTCCTGTAGAGCAGTGCTCATTTTCTCAATCTGTTCTTAATGGTTAGTCCAATACCTTCCTTCAAAGTAGAACATTCAGCCCATATTATTCTCCATGAGATTTTTATGTTCTTATTGTTTGTAGTGATTGTTATGCAGCAATAAATGTCCTTTGTGGTATAGGACTCCTATCAATGCCTTATGCATTTAAAGAAGGAGGATGGTTGTGTCTTATGCTTCTATTGCTTGGTGGTGGGATTTCTTGCTATACAGGAATATTGATAAAGCTGTGTTTAGAAAGATATGATGGACTCCAAACTTACCCTGATATTGGACAAGCTGCATTTGGTTTTGTTGGCCGCATATGTATAGCTGTGAGTATTTATACAAAACTCAAATATTTCTACAAATAACAAAAAGAAACCATGAGGACCAAATATGTAACTTTCTCTTTTTGTTTTCTAGTATAGTGCTAAGTATAACTTTTGGTTTTTGACTTTTTTTCATTTCAATGCAGATGGTTTTGTACCTGGAATTGTTTGTAAGTGCTAATTGTGAATATTAATTTCATTGCATGATTGTATCTAATTAACAGTTTTAATTAATCTAAAGTTGTGTGCTAATTAATACTGCAGTCTTCTTGTGTGGAATATTTGATAATGATGAATGACAATTTATCATCACTTTTCCCACTTGCTCAATTGGATATTGGTGGTATACATCTTGATTCTCATTACTTATGTGCCATTATATCCACCCTTGTTATCCTTCCAACAGTTTGGCTGAGAAACCTTAGTTTACTCTCCTATATTTCAGGTTCTAATTTCTATATCCTTCAATAATTTTCCTTTTATACCCCTGACTGAGATAAAGGAACTAATTCCAGAGGTTTTTTTGAGCAGCTTTTGGAGTTGTAACATTGGCAACTGTGATTCTATGCTTGCTATGGCTAGGGGTAGTTGATGGAATTGAATATCAACCGAGTGGAACTGCATTAGAAGTTGGAAACTTGCCTGTAGCAGTTGGACTTATTGGTTTTTGCTATGGTAGCCATTCTGTTCTTCCAAATATCTACACTTCCATGAAAGAACCTTCTAGATTTCCATCTGCTATGCTTATCAGGTGACACTATTATTCATCAAAAATACTTTTTTACCCTAAACACTTTTTTATTGAACTTGTGAATTCATGCATGCATGCAGCTTTTCTATAGGTTTCGTTTTGTACACTGCAGTAGGAGTATTTGGATACTTGATGTTTGGGGACAACATTAAATCTCAATTCACTTTAAACATGCCACCTCATTATCTTACCTCCAAGATTGCAGCATGGACAGTGGTATATATGCATCAAATATATATATATATATATATATATATATATATATATATATATATATAACAATTTAAACAAAATCCCATCATATCTATAGCTTTAAAATTAATCTAATATTATTATATACATGTTGTACACAGGTTGTTACCCCTGTTACAAAATTTGCATTAACGCTTACACCAATAGCATTTGGTATTGAAGAACTTTTGCCTCCATCTCAACAAAGTTCTTATGCTGTCTCCATAATCATCAGAACAGCTTTGATGTTCTTCACCCTACTTGTAGCTTTAACAGTTCCATATTTTGGTAATGGATTGTTTTTATTAAAACTAAATTACATTTTTCGTCCTTATTTAAAGTTGTTTTTTTTTCAATTTTGCGTCTTACTTGAGGTTCTTGTAACATTTTCGGTCCCAGTTCCAAGTAAATTACTAGTTTTGGTCCCAAAAATTTAGTCATTTTAGTTGGAACATAGACTAAAAACGTCAAATAAGTACCAAATGTATAAGAGAACATTTTGGGACTAGAATTGAAAAAATCAGCTATACTCATGGTTCTAAATAACGCGCCATGGCGCGCCTCAAGGCGTGCCATGGCTCGAGGCGTGGTGTACCCGTTACGAAAACGTCCAAGGCGGATTTGTTAAGCATGGCGTCCAAATAACGTGTCAAGGCGCGCCTTAACGCGATATGGCGCGAGTTTTTTTCAAGGCGCGAGTTTTTTTTGTTTTTTTTTTATTTATTTTATCGGGCCTAAAATAATTGAGTTTTTGTTAACTTTTTATATTAGGTACTAATATAACACTTCTAAAAACTTGATATACTTGATAAAAATCAATAATTATATTATTTATCTCTTTTAATATATATATATATATATATATATATATATATATATATATATATAATAGTCACGCCTTGAAAAACGTCATGGCTCGCCAAGGTTTGTCATGGCTTAACTTTTACCTTGCCGCCAAGCCACGCCTCACGTTATTTAGAACCTTGGCTATACTCAAGAACCAAAACGTAATTTATACTTTATTTTAATTTATTATATTCATTACAGGAGTTGTAATGGCCTTGACCGGATCAGTACTCATGATGCTTGTAGTAAGTTTCACATTTTTATTCTTCATTTTATGAATATTTTTAATTAATTAAAGGAAAATTAAAATAATTAATTTCTTGATGTTTTTACAGTCTGTAATCTTTCCGTGTGCTTGCTACTTGCGTTTACTCCGTGGTCAAACCACAACATTTGAGGTCCAAAACTTACATTTTTATTTTCATAATCGTATAAAATATATTACCTTTTTTTTGTATGTTCCTCAAGCAGAAATCTATAATTTTTTTTTTTTTTTTTTTTTTTTTTTTGCAGATTACAGTATGTTCTTTAATGATTCTTGCTGGATTGATAAGTGCTATTGTAGGCACATATTCATCACTTTCAAGTATTCCTGGTTAGATAATAGGAAGATGGTAAGTATTATTAGGAAACGGGAATTTTATTTGATACCACATTTTTATGTTTGATTAGATGTTGAAAATGATTTTTGTGTTGAGGCCATAAGGTTTATGTCGTTGCTATTGTTTTGAATCTTTCGTATATGGTGGTTTTTGTGTATTTAAAGGTTTCATTTGGGGTTAAGGGACTATAATTTTCCCACTTTGTTTTTGAGTTATTTTAAGAATTAAAGAGGGAAAAGAAAGTAAGGATGAAAAAAAAAATCTTGTTATTGAGTTAGAAAAAAAGACGAAGTTTTATATACGTTTGTCATTCAAAAAAGTCAAAATATATACCATAGCGTAATGAAATACATATTAACAACAAATAACTTAGTGAAATATCACATCAATCTAATATACTCATGGTATTACTCTATATACTTGTACCAAAAATATCACCAAATCTTCTATGACATTCCAACAAAGGCCACTTCATTATCACATTGAATATACAGTTTACGCTAAATAATTGAAAATAATATCATGTATGTGTATATGTAAAGATTGAACCATTTACTCTAAATAAACCATGAATAGATAGATCATAGATACTTCAAAGGAGTCCAAAGAATATTCAGAACAAACATAAACGCTTCACAAAGTCGGACAATATTTCATATCTCTAGTTCTACAATTGAAGCAAGACAAATGGTCGCTCTAAACTTGTTGGGCGCCGGTGTAAAAACAAAAAAAAAAACCAAATTCATATAGAATCCGACAACAGTATAAGGCTAGAAGGGTGGATTACTCAATACAAGTTAAACAAAACTAAGATGTCTTTAACAAGACCTTTAAAGCTGTAGTTTTTTATTTGTTTAAAAATATTTAGCTATGTCTTTAACAAGACCTTTGAAGCTGTAGTTTTTTATTTGTTTAAAAATGTTTAACAAGACCTTTAAAAATGTTTGACAAAAGTAGCTGTGAAAAGGTGTAAAGTTATATAGATTATAAAAGCTAAAAGTTTAAAACTCCTAAAAGTTATTTTAATTATCTTTTTAATTATGAGTTTTTTTTATAAAATTAAAGTTTTAAGCTCATATTTCAAAAAAAAAAAAGAACTTTTTCTTAAATTAGTGTTTTTTTAAACTTTTAACAACTCTCAAAAACTTGTTGTCAAACAGCCCTTAGGGGACTTTGGTAAATTGCGTTGAATTTTGAACTCTTACTAGTTAAGGGAATGTAAGATTGCATAACCATTTAGATGTAGTTCTGAGGTTTTTTATTCATTCGGAAGTCTTTTGGAGATTGGGTCACACGTATTGAATCCGAACAATTCACCTCAAAATGGTTCCATTTAGAGGTTACCAAAAAGCTATTCAGTCTAGAAAGAATTTATATATATATATATATATATATATATATATATATATATATATATATATATATATATATATATATATATATATATATATAGTAGGAGGCCACATTTGATTGCACATCTTATACATGATTTGGGTCAGGTTTGTTAAGAGAAACTTTTATCAGATAAGCCAAAAAAAAATCAAATGCTAATGGAAAACTTAGATATGAAAAATGTATACAAATTAATTAAGGGCCTATTTGATGGTTGTTGTCTGGAAAAATATTGTCTGAGAAAATGTTGTCTAGGAAAGAATCTGACTCACCTGAGGTTTTCTAGGAAAAACATATCTTACCGGGAAAGACCCCATTTTTTATACAAATCAAATAGTTTTTTCGGCCGATTCAACTAGAAAGAATTGTTTGGACCTAAAAAGATGTCTATCAAACGGAGCCTAACATGCCCTACGTCAATAAATGGTTAGATGAATCTATAAGTATTAGGTTAATAGTAACCTCGACTTACTTATCTTTCTTGTGAAAATGAAAGATCATGGATTCTTCTTTATGAGGCATATCAATTCTGGTTATAAATCATTGTCATTTATTGATGAGAGAAATATTTGTTTGATTTCAATTGTATAAAACTATAAATAATGAGCTATATCATATGTACAACTAAGATTATGTACTAGTCCTTACAGTTGTTTTGTTGGTAAAGAGATGAGAAGACTATAGATTATAAATCAGTTTTCTTACTTTGGTACTATTATGATTTACAACACATATGTTGGTCAATGTCAAGAAATGATCGTGACCTAAAAGTTAAAAACAAATCTACAAAATCATAAAAAGGAAATATGACTAATGTTGAGCCACTTTTAGATGATAGAGAAAAGTGTAAGGGTCTATGTTGTAACTTATCCGTACTTTTCTTCTTCCGGAGCCTTTCAGGCTTTGTTTGACGTGGAAGCCAAAACTGGGAGCCTTCTTTGTCCAAATAGACCTATCGGACACCCACCGCTCCCTTCTGCAATCTCTCCTAATAATAAACAAATCCCCCCGCCGGAGATGCCGTCGTAAACCTATACGCCGGTACCTCCGCCGCACTGCTTATACCTCAAAGATCAACCTACAATTTCCCCTAATCTTGCCCATTGGGAGATCACCGGAAAAGAAATTTTGAAAAAGAAGAAGGAGCGTGGCTCCTCGAGAAATGGCGAGTGGCGGCAAGCTCTCGCCGCACGTGATTGTCGTCTCACTTGCCATCGTTTACATATACTTTTCGACTGTCTTCGTTTTTGTGGACCAATGGTTTGGGCTCCGTTCGTCTCCAGGAATCATGAACACCGTCGTTTTCACCGCGGTTGCGATTATGTGTATCCGTAACTACGTCGTCGCCATGTTCACGGATCCTGGTCGGGTCCCGCCTTCATTTGCGCCCGACATTGAGGACTCGGAGCACCCGATTCATGAGATCAAACGAAAGGTACACAATGCGGGATCTCTTCTTTTTCTTCGAATGTTACTTGATTTGCATTTTCTTATTCTATTCATTCTATTAGTTTCCTTTTCAGGTTTAAGATCCCATCTGTGTTTTTAAAATCATTTCTGCAAATCAAAATCTGTGATTTGATAATCCGTTGTTATGATTTGTTTAGACCGACCTTAAAAGGGTTTTTCCCCTTAGCTTGCTAAGTAGCCATTACTTCTTGGGATTGATTGTTAGCTTGTTAATGTTCAACTACTCTAGCTGGTTCATATCAAAATCTACATCATTCCCAAAATACTCAACATAAGTGATCTTCATCGATATTTAAGATAAAAGTGTATACTTTCTTCCATTAGACGTTAAGGCATGTACTGAAACCAGGGGGTTGCTTCTTCTTTTTTTCCCATTAAGTGTTCTTTCTCTGTTGAGTTGATCTTTCTGCATTTAGTAAAAAAGAAACAGTTAATTATAGCTTACCAAATTGAGCCATATCCCCATTGAAACTGTTATATTAGAAAAACTTAACACCTAAATGTGGTAATGGCATGTTCAAATTTATATACCGTTGGCAGGAGGTTGCTTTAGCAGACACATTGATTTTCCTCACGTGCTACACTTGATGGTTATTCTTCTTAAAATTGAAACCCTAAGGTTAAGTCTTGTAAGCTTCTTCAAGATTGTTGTAAAGAGTTGTGTACATGGCTTCCTTTTTAGACATGGAAACAAATTTGTTATGGTGATAAATGATAATTGATCAATGCTTCTCTTTTGAGTATATCTCTAATCATAGGTGCCTTTAGCTATTTTCATATCTACTTACACCTGATGATTATGACCATTTTTGTCAACTCAACAAGATCCAATTATTTTTACTAGCATGATTCATACTAGATCTATCTCTATAATCTGTATATGTAAAGATGTTATAAATACTTAGGGGAAGAAGAAAGGAAAATGCTTTAGAACATAAAAGTTTCCTATACTTGTATTTGGTGTTGACTTTTGAATTCTGATCATAGAGCAAAACAGTTTTTTCACTAGTTTGTTCAATGTGATAGTAAGAAATCATGCAAACTGAGGAATAGTAACGCATTCGACAAGAAATTGTAACTATTTTTTTGACTTGAATGTGTAGCTAGGAAATACAAAATATATATGCTCAATCTTGTGAAGTTACATAATTTCTATGGTATATTCAACTCCCTAATAACTTTACAACATGTAACTATGAGTTTTCTTATTAAATCCTGTATGGATGAAGTGGCTGAATGGATAGTGATGTGATGTCTGTCTGGATAAAGTGATGTATACATAAAGACTGTTTCTTTTATTGAACAGAATGAAGTGTATGAATATGAGTACATGACCATTTTACCCTTTTGTATAGAAATGTTGGTAAATGACAAATGAATGTTTATATAAGAACTATTATTAATCACAAACTATTTTCTATAAATAACAATACAAATGTAATTATATTTAACCTCAATATGATTAGAACTTAAATTGAACACGATATTTGATCATAATATCAAAATAATAAATTAAACCGAATGTAATAGTTAAGAATTAATTGCAGCATAAACTTCATTTAGTGCTCAAATGGTGTCGATACCAATACCATATGAGACTGTATGAACAAATGCTGTTTCTTTCTTTCTTGGGCTGAAAGAACTGTAAATGACGATTTTACCCTTGTGTTTGAGACTGTAGATTTGTTTTTTGCAGGGGGGTGACTTGAGATACTGCAAGAAATGTTCATCATACAAGCCACCTCGTTCCCATCATTGTCGTATATGTAAACGTTGTGTCTTAAGAATGGTATGCCACCTTCTGTTGTTTTATGATTTATGATAGTAAATGACGATTTTACCCTTTTTGGAAATGAAATTGAAGGATCACCATTGTGTTTGGATGAACAACTGTGTGGGCCACGCCAACTATAAGGTGTTCTTTGTGTTTGTTGTATATGCTGTCCTCGCATGCCTATACTCTATGGTGTGTATCATCTTAAATCTTTCTTTCTCCATTTCTGTTTAAACTTTTAAATGATTGAAGTGATTTATTTATTTTTGAGTAAATTACACGAATGGTCCCTACGGTTTGGGGTAATTTGTGTGCTTGGTCCCTAACTTAATTTTTTAACTCGGAAAGTCCCTACTGTTTGTTTTTGTTACGTGTTTGGTCCCTACTGTTTGTTTTAGTTACGCGTTTGGTCCGGATCTTACAAAAAACGACTATTATTTAAATAGGGAAAAATGATGGGGTAGGTAAGGTAAGGTAAGATGAAGGGGGTGTGTTTATTTAAATAAATTAAAAAATCAAGGGAAAAATAGTCTTTTAAGGTAAGATAGGGACCAAACGTGTAACAAAAACAAACATTAGGGACCTTCTGAGTTAAAAAAATAAGTTAGGGACCAAACGCGCAAATTACACTAAACCATAGGGACCATTCATGTAATTTACTCTTTATTTTTGGATGTGTAGATTTTGCTTTTAGGTAGTTTAACTGTTGATACACAAAAAGATGGACAGCAACCCGAAGGATCTTATAGAACTGTATATGTAAGAAGTCTTTCCATTCTTTCTTTATTTTTTTTCTTTTTTTTTGAAAAAATCTTACAAAGTTCATTTGTTTTGCAGATCATATCCGGGATGTTGCTAATTGCACTTACCATGGCTTTAGGTGTCTTTTTGGGGTGGCATATCCATCTTACATTACAAAACAAAACCACAATAGAGGTTTTTTTTTTCTTTTTTAAATAATATATAGATTTTTATTGTAGGCATTATCTTTTTAAACATAAACAATGTTTATAACATCAACATGTGACAGTATTACGAAGGCGTGAGGGCAATGTTGCTAGCTGAACAAGGCGGAAATGTGTACTCTCATCCGTATGATCTTGGGGTCTATGAAAATCTAACTACAGTGAGACAACATTTCCCTTTTCTTTTTCTTTTCTTTTATAACATATAAAAAAAAAAAGATTAATTAATTTATATATTTATAGGTATTGGGTCCCAACATTCTTTGTTGGGTTTGTCCTGTATCAAACTACATAGGATCGGGTCTACGTTTCAGAACTGCATATGATCATCCACATGGCGTATTCAAAACAACAACTACAACTTCAACTTCTTCTTCTTCTTCATAAAATTATCATGATATATTGTTATATATAAAGTATAAAGGGGATCGACTAATGATATGATAGGGTGAGTAGAAGTACTAACAAGTTGTCCTTTTGTTGTGGGGTTTGTTTTTTGAGGGGTTGGTGGGGTGGGGTGGGGTGGGTTGGGGATTACAGTTTGTTTTAGACTTTTAGTGCTTGTATTGTACATACAATAAGCAACATGGATGGATTATGGATAGATGGATATGGATATGGATGGGTAATATTTGTATAGATAATTGCTTTAACTATAAAAGGAAGTCTTTTATCCCTTTCTTTGGCTTATGTGAAATGTTTTTTAGCTACATATTTGTGTTTCCTATGAAGGCCGGTAAACGTAAATATAAGACAAAATTTCACAAATGGTCATTTTGGTTTTAAATTTACCCAAAAAACAGTTATATATATATATATATATATATATATATATATATATATATATATATATATATATATATATATATAAAAAGGCAAAAAACTAAAACATAGAAATTTATAATATTTATATAAATGAAAAATAAAAGTAATTAATTTTAATCAACATGCAAACAAGTATATTTCCGTTTTGGTTTATAATATAGGTACGTTGTTGTCTTCAATCTATCTATATTTATATTTATATCTATCTATATCATATCATACTATACTTATAAATGAGACATTTTTCCTATCACCTCATGTATTTGAAACCTCTCCTACAAATTTCCAAGCACCTCATGCATTTGAAACCCCCTACACCTTTTCACCTTTAAAGTAATTAATCAAACATCATGAAAGGTTTTATAAATTATATAATATGTTTAATAAGCATCTAATGGATAGTCTAATATAAAAATGTCATTCTCTTTGTATAGACACACAAATACAAATAACATACAAATTTCACAAAGAAAAAAAGTTTAAAGGTTTTGTGTTGATTTGAGGGCTTTAGACCACTTTTTGAGCCATTTTATTATGTTAAAGTTTTTAATTTGTAGGTTTGTTATATACTAATTTTTTTTTTATATTTTTCTTGGTTTAAGTATTCTTTAAAGACAATCATTGTATGTTGTGGTTGAAACTTTAATGTAAATTAAATTATATTCATGTTATCAATCATATGTTATGAAAAGTGATATAGATAATATTTAATTAAATATTGTATATATGTTTATATGTTTGTATTGCTTTAAAGTAATAATTAATAAAAAATCATGGATATGCAATAATATACATAGTATCCATGTGAAACGTTAAAAAATGGCATTTTTGGAAAGCATTGTGCCCCCTTTACGATGCCTCCCTACGTAACTCATGTTCCCTTACGCGACCAACTTGAACTTGAAGATTTTTCTTGAAAAACAACCTCAGGACTGTTGTTGATGTGCACCCCGCACAGAGTGCCACTCGTCTCGCGCACAACATGCGGCCAACTTTGACTAATATTTTAATTCTCATTGACGTGTAGACTTTAGTTGACTTTGTTGACCAAGTGAATTAAAATGTTGTAGCCTCTTCTTCTTCCTTAACCCTCAATGTGTTCTTCCTTCTTCAAGCACTTTATCTCTCTAGAATATAACCCACCTATACTAATACTCACCAGAAAAATCGAGACTCCTGTTGAACCGTCGGTCGGAATTCAACGAAACTTGTGTCATTCTCTTTCTTTTTTCTGAGCTCTACAAACTTCACCCAAAAAATTCTCCGATATGTTGCCAGAATAGTGGGCGCAGCCAGCACCACTTACTGAATTTCTGACCAACTCTGGTATAACGCCCGCAGATTTGAGATAGTCAATTAAGATATAATAAGTGTTAAAAATGATTTGTTTATAGAAGATTATCTAGGGTAAATAATCTTAATCAAAGTAATAGTTATGGTCAACAATCGTAACTTATTTTACGTAATAAAGAAGAATTATATGAATATTATGTGTTTTATGATTATATAATATAATAAAATAAGAAAAATCAGCTGAATCGTCCGTAAATCGTAAAAATAAGTGCGTCAAAACATATATATATATATATATATATATATATATATATATATAGAAAGTATATACGTCTTCCCGATCCCAAAAATATAAATTTCGTAGAAATCCGACTCTGCATGAATTAGATATGATTTTTATAAGATATAAAAGTCAGCCGCGCACAACGGATGTACGACGTAAAAAGCTACGAAGAGAATGGTTGACTTTTAGCTAATGCCACCAAAAAGAAAATCGTAGTACTCCTTAAAATATGAATTTTGAGAAAAAGAATGCTAAAAACGGAGTCCGTATGAGAGAGTTATAATTTTAGCAAAATCATTTAATTTTATAAAAATATGGACGAAAAATAAAGTCAAAATTAGCCGACGGAGTATAAACGAAAGTTGTAGATCTCGTCGATAGCTACCGGTGGACATAAAGAACGTAAAAAACGGAGTTCGTATGCACGAGTTATAAATTATAATAGCATATTTACATATTAAAATAAAGTATAAATCATATATCTATATATATATATATATATATATATATATATATATATATATATATATATATCATTAGAAAGGTATCGACGATGCGGTCGTTATGAGACTAGTGTTGAGTACTTTCGACATTAGTTTAGTATAAATATCATTAAATCTATTTAAAATAGTAGTATAAAGGGATGTTTAGTCGTTTAAATAACTATAAGGTCATTAAGTAAATATAGATGGTGGTTTTTGAAAATTTAATTACTATAAAAAGAGTCTCTAGACTCTCATATTTCTTGCACCATACTCTTGATTCAAGAGTCTTTCTTTTCTTATCCCCGAGCATTTCGTTCCCTCATGATTCGACTTCTCTTTCTGTAGTTTTAGTATAGTTAGGTGAGCGCTGAAGCGTTGAAAGAATCTTTTTTAAAAAGATTCAGCGACGAAGTTCTGCCCCTGCAGAGCCCGGCTCCTAGCTAAAACCCCCTTGTAAGTAAGTTATGCTTACCCTATTTTAAGTATAACATATATTTAAATCTAGTATCGTTAGTATGAACTTATAATAAATATTTGGGTTAATATTATGACTTATATAAGTGTCGTTATAATATCTTTTTAACTACTCGCGGTACGGGGAATCCGGTTTGAAGAGCCGCTTGGGTTGTTGGATTTAAAAAGTGTTTTAATGCCAAAATGGTCATGCCCTTCGATGTTTCATGTATGGCCCCTGTCTGTACATAGTGGTTGAGAAGTATTGTTTAAACGCTTATATAATAATAATAATAATAATAATAATAATAATAATAATAATAATATTATTAAAACTAATAATTAGTCACGGTAAATATTATACTCAAATCTAGTAGTAATAATACTAAGTTTCGTCGAAGGAAATTATATTGTTAAGAAGCGGAGCGTTGTTCGAGTTTGGAGTCATCACTTTAACAAGTGAGTGCATAGTCTCTTTCATGAACATGATTTTTAATACAAGTATTAAAATATATGTTTAAGTGTGAAATATTTGATATTGCCTGAAATATGTGTTATGAGTATATTTGATAATATATGATGAATTAGGGTACAGAGTAAGCCTAAATTAACTAAGATGAATATTGGGTAGTATCTTCTTATGAGTTTGGGTGAGATATACACGGAGAGTAAAACTTTAAAATATGTCATTAATCCGAGAGTATGGATTAGACATAGTCATTCGTCCCTAGTCCGAGAGTAAGGATTAGGAATAGTCATTTGTCATTGATCCGAGAGTATGGATTAGACATAGTCATTCGTCATTAATTCGAGAGTATGGATTAGACATAGTCATTCGTCCCTAGTCCGAGAGTATGGATTGGGCATAGTCATTGATCCGGGAGTATGGATTAGGAAAAGCCGTTCATTTCTGATCTGGGGGTATGGATTAGGTAAAGCGGTTAATTTTAGATCCGAGAGTATGGATCGTGTCTTTGTGAGGATTGACGGGGTGGGGTAAGAGTTGCTTTTATATAGTGAAATTGTATAGTTTGTGAGTTCTAATATATATATATATATATATATATATATATATATATATATATATATATATATATATGATATAACATTGTGGGATTGAAATCCCTATGTACTCACCAGGTTTCCCAACCTGACCCACTCAGTTTATTTGTATCACAGGTGTTGATATGAAGATACATTACACTGAAAGATTAAGGAGATGTAGATCACTAGTGTAAATGAATTAAGGTCTGTTTATGATTATGTTTCTGTATTGACGATGACATCCCAATGTTTTAAAAGGTATAAAATACATTTCTTCGTAAATACTTTGATGATATATTTATCATGTTTTTTTTGGAACAAATTCCGCAACATTTTTCTTAAAAAGGTACTCTGATTTTTATATAAATCATAAACAAAATCGGTTTTTTCTGGCCGTAAAAATGGGGATGTCACATCTGGCCACTTATAATGATTCAGACACCACCAAAGTGTAGTTCTTATTCCAAGCTACAAATCTCGCGGAACAAAATTGAAAAATCTCACCAAAAAATTTGGTTGGAATTTTTAAGCCAACGTGGGCTGCCACCAGATTTTTCTTAGGGAGGACGGAATCGTCCCCGTCCTTCCCGCTACCCGCCAAACCCTTTGTGGAGGGAGCCAAACCCGCCTAAACCGCAGCCCTCCCAACCCATCTTCCCTATTTTTCTTCTGCGATTCAACCCTCCAGCGGTTTCAAGAAACCGCTCAACACCCTCTTTTCTCTCTTGCTCTCCTCCCGCCCACCCCTCTCCTCCTGCCTGGTCAAACCCGCTCACTCGAACCCACTACGATTCCCTCCTCCCTTAGAAATTGAGTCAGAAACTTCGAGTTTTGGTGAGGAGCTTACATTCTAACACCTATTACCAACATCCAAGCTTGGGGTGTGAAATTCCAAGTCACAAATTCTATGGGTCTCATTTTTCCGTTTTCAAATTTTGGGAATGCCAACAAAAAAAGGGTACATTCTTTCCTTAGCTCTATTTACATTACATGCATTAAAAATATGATTTCAATTGATATTGGTATTGATTTTGCTTAGGATTATTATTTGTGCCCGTTTTGTTGAAACTTTGGTTAGAATTGTTGGAACTTTTTTTGAAATTGTTGGAACCTTGATTAGAATTGTTAAACATTGATTAGTGTTGTTGAAATTATCTATAATCATCTAAAATTTGGTTGTTATTGTTGAATTATTCATCCTTGTTGGTGTATTGCGCATCGGATCCTCTCAACAAGCATCTTCGGTCCTCTCGAGCCTGGCCAAATAAACAGATATGAGCTCTTCTTCCTTTACTATGTGTCAGTGAGTGAATGCCCCAGTTTCTCCACATTCTTTTTGGAAAAATGCGAGTCCGTACGACAGCAAGACATGGGAGAAATTTATATCGGGTGGACTTATCACCATTATAGGTCGAGCTGTTGGCCTAGACTTCCCCACCCCCGAATACGTGCCCGTCGACAACCCGCCCAACTTCCTACTAGATTGTGACACTCTCGTGCGAATGGATATGTTACAAATTCGGGGCGATAGCATGTATAGTTGGCTCCACAAAGACAAAAGTGTGGTTTACATCCTCCCACCCTAGATTGGTGCTCCATTCTTACCATACGACCCCCGTGGGTGTACTGCCCGATTCTGAGGATGATGATGATGAGGAGGAAGAGGATGAAGGATGATGTTGATGATGATGATGATGATGATGATGATGATGATGATGATGATGATGATGAGATGCCCGAGGCCAAGGACCATTTTAGTTCCATCTACATATGCAACAACCTTTATATCAGCAAGACCAGTTTCAGACCCCACCACAACATTATGCCCAACCATAGTACCAGAGCAGCAAAGGGGATATGAGGTTCCCACATGGTTCCCCGTAGAGATTCTTCGACCAATTTGCCACTATGTTTTCTACTTTCCAACGTATAGACGTTTAGACGCAAGTGAACGCGCGCTCCATTCAGGATGTGGCAACCTAAGTTGATACGTTGGAGCAGAGAAAGTCCTCCACTTTCCATCGAGTCCAGGATATGTGGGGGTTATAATACCACCACATATACTTCCCACCGTCTGATCCCCCAATATAGGTCATTTCTACCCTTGCCTCGAGCATTAAGGACAATGTTTGTTCTTAAGCTTGCGGTGGGGTATTCCCTTTTATCTTTACTTTTTCATGATTTATTAGTTAGGTTGCATACTAGTTAATTAGTTAAATTGCATTCTTTTTTTAAATACCAAAAAGTTTTTTTATTCCTTTTTTTTCCATTTTTATTTTAGCATCACATTTAGTTAGGACATTTGCATACATGTATTTTTGTTATATGTTTATTCTCACCTCTTAGACACCATGAAACAAGCTCATAAGTATTGAATCATAGATTGGTTTTGGGTTTTGTTTTGGAATTTCTTTTGTTTGACAAGTGGGGCTAACATACCACTTTTTGATTGCTTGTTTAAGGGTCAGATGCAGGAGCTTAATTGGGTCTAGGTGTGGATGGAGTCGGTTAGTTAGGATGATGTGTGCAAGCAAAGACTAAACCAATAAGGTATTTTTAGGACACAAAGATTCACAAATTGGTCAGAGAATACCTTTATGTACTCCCGAGTCTTGCCCGAACGTTGCATAGATAGTTTCTCACCACTTTTTTGAGATAGTTCTTCATTTTTATAGGGGTCTAGAGTAGATAGTTAGATAGGTTATGTTCATCGTGCCTTACATTGATGAACTTTGAGGCGGGTCCCCAATTCACATTTTTTGGGACCATGGTTTTTTTTTTTTGGTAACACCCATTTTTTTGAGTCATTCCCCACCCTTTTTACTTCTTTTATAGTTTACTTAGCATATTTCACTCCAAATTTAGTTGATCAACATGCATATTTTCCTTTTTGATATTTTTTTATCTATATCGAGTATTTTGTAGTCTTTGAGCTTAATTTCAGGTTTTTAGAAGACTAGCGTGGTGCGGAGATGTTCAGAACTTGTGGGAAGCAATCAGACTTGAAAAATGAAGAATCATGGGCTTGATGACTTGTGGAGATGATGCAAATTGTGGGCTTGTTGATAATTAGAAGTCTAAAAAAGATGGGCTTGTATGTAGAAGAAAATGGAGGAATATTTGAGTATGTGAGATTAATTGATCGAGCGAGTGTATGAGTTATGGATGATTTAGAGATGGTAGATTCACTAGATTGGGCTAAAATTTAAAATAAAAAAATAATAATAAACCCTAGAAAGTTATGGGTTACGAGCTTATCGGAAGCAAAACTGGGCCAATGGGCTAAACAAGTGCAAGCCCAATATGCAAGAAGCCCAAACTGCAGGCCACCTGCACAACCTACTCGCGCACTACTGTGCGTCCTGTGTAGGATCTGCTGAAGGGTAGTTCCAAAAATTCGCATTTTATACTATTTGAAGGTTGTTTGGTGAGCACTTTCCACCATCTTTTGGATCCGAGTTTGAAGCATTTTCTCTGGAGATTTGAGAGCTTTTGAAGACTCAAAAACCTTGAAGAACTTCTCCTTTCATCCTTGATTCTCTATATATGGTTGGTACTTCTAACTTCTATTTTAGTTTCTTGAGTTTAGCCATGCTAGGCTAAACTTTTTTTTGGTTGACGTTGGTGAAATCCATGGATGATTAGTTTGTTAAAAGACTATTATGAGCTTTTGGTTATTTTTATGAAAATGTTTTGCATTTGAACTTTCTTATATATATATATATATATATATATATATATATATATATATATATATATATATATATATATATATATATATATATATATATATATATATATATGTCTTTATTCATGAGTTTAGATGTATATTAAGTAATTAGTTGGCTAATTTTTTGATGAAATGGATCTTCGAATTAGCAAGCAACAAATGGTTCTTGTGTTACTTTTCACTTTACACAATAAAAAAACACTTTCTCCAATATGGTAGTGTAAGCATTTAACCCCTCTTAAATTTTGTGACTTTTTAATTCTTAATGTTAGTTAACTTTCACTAATTGCATGCTTAATGGAAATTGTGAGTTTAACTAAGAAAATATGTTATGAACTCCTCTAGCAAATTTTACTATCTAAGAAATGTCTAGGTAATCTCAAGCTTCTTGGATTGCTATATGCAAATTAATTTGAACCAAAAGCTTTGCACCATAATGTCTAATGATAACCAACTAAGTGTCCATGTGATGAAAGCCAAAGCCAACCATATTTCTCCCATTGATTTACATCAAATTATTATTTTTTGTTAAATTGTAATTTTCAAGTCTCAGTATAATTTTAGTTTCTTTAAAACTATCAAAAGATCAAAACCCTCATTTTCACTTTTATTTTTGTTTCAAAAGTATTTGAACAAAGAGATTTTCATGGAGTTATAAATTAAACCAATCTATGTGGATAAGATTCTTCATTATAAACTATTTTATTGTGTAAGATTTAGGTTATTTATTTTGTTGGCATCAATAACCACCAGCTTGGCAGAGTGGATTCGATGGGACACTACAAAAGCCGATGTGGGCTTGGTGAACACCGGGCCACGAACTCAACATGTCGAGTTTGGTGCCCCAACTCGGTGAACAGCTGCAGAGGTCTTCCTTCTTTAACATCTTCTTCCTCCTTTCTTCTTCCTACCTCGACAGACCACTCCTCTTCTCCTTCTTTTCTTTCGGTCTTCTATTTTCCTTGTTGGAGCTGAGGTGGAGCTCGATGACCTGTACACCACTCCCCTCAGCTTAATCCAGATATTCCCCAAATTGATTGGCATTGATAGTCATATGACTTTTGATCAATGCCCGGATATCACATATAGGTATATGTGAAGTTCCAAACCTCTTTATAGCTTGAAACTGGCAATTTTACCGTTAAAGATCATTTTTGGATTTTGTTATTTTAAACAAAATGATCATTGATCAATATCTAATAATAATAATAATAATAATAATAATAATAATAATAATAATAATAATAATAATCTACTCTAATAAATGGAAATCTTTTTGCCACATGTCACACTCACATTGATTTGGCCACATGTCATTTTGTGGTTAATTTCAATTCAATTTTTTCCACATGGCATTTTGTGATTTTTTCAATTTTATTAAATTTACAAAATATTAAATGTAATAATTGCAATAATTGTAATAATAAATGCATATCAATCTCAATAATTGACTTTCCTTCAAAGTATGTTTGGTTAAGGAATCTAGAAAATAGTATTTTCAAAATATATATGTTTTAAATTCTTTAAGTTGGTGTATTTTTACCTGTCCAATCCTACTCTTTTTCTCAATCTTTTCCAAAGCAGAAATAATGTCAACATTTTCTGTTATTTTGGAAATGTTGTAAGTACGACCAAATCTTGAAAAATTAAATGTCTTGACAACAATCTTGAAAGCCAATTTTTTGTCGATCATGGCATTCAACTCAATAGGAAACTCACTTGTATTGCCTCTTCAATCTCTCTACTAACCCAAATTCACAAATTGTTTACAAAAATAGTTTATATGAATCAGCCAGAGGGTTTTGTTGATGCCTTTGTTGATGCAAAGTTTATATGAATAGCTGCCTTTCATGACTATGAAATCTGGCAGATGGATGTCAAGACTGCTTTCCTTAACAGGAAGTTGGCTGAGGATGTTTATATGAATCAGCAAGAGGGTTTTGTTGATGCAAAGTTTCCCAATAGAGTGTGCAAGCTTGAGAAATCCATTTATGGATTGAAACAAGCATCTCGCAGCTGGAATCTTTGCTTCCATGAGAAAGTCAAAGAATTTGGTTTCTCTAGAAGTGAAGATGAGTTTTGTGTGTATATCAAGGCTAGTGGGAGTATAGTAACTTTTCTGGTGTTATATGTCGATGACATATTACTCATTGGTAATGACGTTCCGACCTTGAAAGATGTTAAGTCTTGGCTTGGAAAGTGTTTTGCCATGAAAGACCTTGGAGAAGCTGCCTATATTCTTGGGATGAGAATATTGAGAGATAGAAAGAAAAGACTAATTGGACTTAGTCAGAGCACATACTTGGATAAGGTACTAAAGAGGTTTAGTATGGAAAATTCCAAGAAGGGAGAGCTGCATATCCAGAGCAATACCAAATTGAGTAAGCCTCAATGCCCGTGTACAGATGAGGAAATAGATGACATGAGTCGTGTACCTTATGCTTCCGCTGTCGGATCGATCATGTACGCTATGACATGTACTCGCCCTGATGTGGCATTTGCTTTGATCATGGTCAGTCGCTATCAGGGAAACCCGGGTAGAGCTCATTGGATAGCAGTAAAGAACATACTCAAGTATTTGCGAAGGACGAAGGACTGGGTCCTTGTACTTGGTGGCAATGATACTTTGAGAGTAGATGGTTACAGTGATGCCAGCTTTCAGACGGATAGATAACTTCCGTTCACAGTCAGGCTGGGTATTTCTACTGAACGGAGGAGCAGTTACTTGGAAAAGTTCCAAGCAAAATACAGTGGCTGATTCTACTTGTGAATCAGAGTACATAGCAGCGAGTGAAGCGTCGAAAGAAGCAGCTTGGTTGAGGAACTTCATCGGAGATCTCGGAGTTGTTCCAACCATCCAGGAGCCTATGGAACTGTTCTGCGATAATGAAGGAGCGGTTGCCTTGACAAAGGAACCAAGAGATCATGGTAAAACCAGACATATCGACAGAAAGTACCATTTTATCAGACATAGAGTAGAAGAAGGCCATCTTGTAGTAAAGAGGGTGTCATCTGAAGATAACCCAGCAGACCCCCTCACAAAGGGTCTGAGTAGGGCTAAGCATATTCAGCATGCTCGGAGCATAGGACTGAAAGATGATATTAGTTTTAGTAGTTAGATTAATTTTGTTCTGAAACTTGTAACAAAGTAAATGTAATTGACTTTTGGTGATTAAATAATAAAGTATTATTTATAAGTTTGGTTACTGCCTTTTATCGATTGGTTGTTATTGTGTTTCATATTTTGCATGTTTTACTTCCCGAGTAATTTAAATTATTCAAACTCCACAGTCGCTCGTACTTTTGGAAGTAAGTAGTGAATTAAGACTGTTGTGAATTGGATTGCAGATTGTCTGAGGATAGACATGGCAACAGAATTGCTGCAATGTTCATGAGTACTCAGAAATTGAGATTTGAGTATTGGATAAACCCTCGCTCAGAGTATCACTTCATGGAATTCATCACGAGTAATACTGAGACGATAATATCTTATAATCTTGAAACGAAGATATATGAGTTGTAATTTACAAGTCGGTCATGCATTGGTGATACGAAAACGCATCAGTAACTTGGTGTTATAAAACGTATTGTCATGTATAATTTGATGAGTAAAAGATACAAGCATATGAGTCAACGTTTATTCGTTCCTTTTGCCCTAACAGGAAAAGCGATATCTGTGGGCCCCTCGATGATTTGGTGTTGACTTATGTGCTGGGCCCAGCCAGGACTAAATTGATGTGTTCAATTAGAAGTCCTACATCATCACAAATCAGAAATCGGGAAACATAGATTCTGGACAAAGAGATTGATTACATTCCATGTCTTATGTCTAGGGATATCTAGCAGAACGAAGGATTATATGATCACTTATCTTAGGACACATAACTGACTGGGTCAGAGTTCGGCAGCAGCTTTTGGAAGCTACAATTTGCTGGTCAAATTTAGAAGGCATACTAACAATTATAGTTACAGACTTATCCAAGTGGGAGACTGTTGGATTAGGTATCTAAGCCCATAACTATAATTGGTATGTACTTGAATTGATAGCAGCGCAGTCCTTTTGGGTTGCCCTCAACCTAGCAACTGGACAAGGAAATTATGAAAGGAGAGATATTAATTTATAAGATTAATAAATTAATCTATATAAATGATTTATTAATATGTTAAAAGATTAATATATTAATTAGAAATCATTATGTTTAATTAATAGTTAGCCAGAAATTAATCAGAATTAATTTTGGGGTTAAAAGAATTAATTATAAAGTGCAGGGACTAGTTTGCAATTAACTAATAGTTGAGTGGAAGGATCCAGAACCCCCTTGGAAGGAGGTGGACGAAATCCATAGGGGAAACCCTAGAGATTTCGTCCAAGGGGTCCAGATAAGGCCCTTGGGTTTTGCTTAGGCCCTAAGCAAAGGATAATTAGGGTTTTCCCTAAACCCTAGATCCCTCAGCTATTTAAGGAGCCTCCTGGCTCACATTTTAGGCGACTCTGTTCTTTGGAAGAAACCCTAGGCCGAATTGCATACTCCCTTCCTCTCTCTCTCTACTTTCATTCTTGCTAGTTCTTGGGTGTGATTCCATTAGAGGCATTACACTTGTGGTGCTAAGCTTCCAAGAAGATCAAGATCAAGATCAAGGGAATTGTCAATTGTTTGCTATAACAATTGAAAGGTATGTAACTCCTAAACCCTAGTTTACTATTTTCGAAAATAGCCTCCTCCTCTAGGGTTCTTGTTTTGCAATTCAAAGTTATATGTTCAATAGTTAAAACATAGATCCAAAGTAGGTTGCATGTGAACTTAGGAATTGTTTTCTAGTTTATTTGTTTTATCTAAAACCCATCAGTGGTATCAGAGCCATTGTTTGTTTTAAATTGAATTGCTATAATTGTTGAATTGCAAATTAGGGTTTATAGCTATTAAACCCTAAAGGCCAAATTTTCGAAATTAGGGTTTTGGATAAAAGGGTTTTCGAAAACCCTAGCCTCCAAAAAACCCTAATCGAAATTAGGGTTAGGGTTTTGAAAACCCTAGCCTCCTCCCTTGTAAATTTCGAAATATGCTAGAAGTTTTAGGGTTTCTTGTTTTGGATAATTGTTACTTGATTAGATTAATTGGATAATTATCCTTACCCTAATTTTCGAAATTTAGAGGGATAAGGATTAGGATTAAATTAATTGATTAATTTAATTCGATAATCCTTACAAGATTTAATAAATTGATTAAAAGTTAATTAATAGATAAATATTAAATCTAGTAATTTGGTTTATTTTAAATTTAAATTAATAGTTTAATTTTCGAAATTTATATAAACCTTAAAGTTTTAAAAAGTTTAAAACATACCTTATATATGTATTATGATTAAATGTTTAATATTATATATGTATAAGAATATGGTCAGTCAAATCGCTAGTATGTCTCATTCACGAAGCTAGTCTATAAGGGTGGTATAAGGAAACTGCCTATAAAATGGTAGTTGAATGGGTATCCACTCTCACCCACCGCTCCCTTGATTAGTGGAGGGTCGTTAGCAGAACGGATTTGATAGGATAGCTACTTCTCATTAAAAGTATAATGCTATTAAAGAAAGTACTAGAACATTATTTTACAAAATCCCAACTCTAGTTACTTTAGAAAAAATGTGAAAAGTATGCTAATCCATAAAATTGCACATTATGCTTTATTGGTCGTTAGTGGAGTATGTGTGGTTAACCAGCACACTAAAAGGCACTAATAAAGAGTAGTAATGGGTATCTCATAATTGTCATTTTAATGGAGCGTGTGTGGTTTACCAGCACATCAATAGTTAATGATAAAGACAATGAGGTTACCAAGCACATTTGCATGGTTATTCACATCTTGTTTGTGATCCTCGGCATCCCAGTCACAAATAGAAGAGCATAATCTGAGATTAAAACATGCCATTGAATAGTTTCAATGTATCTCAAAAGAATTAGGAATTTTACTTCGTTTGTTTCGTCTAATGGTGGAATTGGTGAATCGTCATTCACCTACCTTTATGAAATATACACTTGGATCTCGGCATCCCATTTCTAAGTTGTGAATCTTCATAGTTGGATCCTAACCTTGATATTTTATCTTTGGGTTATTATATTGAGGTATCTTGAAATCTAACTAAAACTTTCTTTCTTTTCAGATGTCTACTCCTGGAAACACTTCTGCTTCATCCTCCTCCAACCAAAACTTCTCTTTGCTCAATATCTGCTCCAAAGTCGTTATGGATGGCTCTAACTATAACGATTGGATGCGCAACATCAAGATGGCTCTTCGTTTTGAGAACAAAGAATATGTTCTTGAAAAGGAGCTCAAAGAGCTTGATGAGTCTGAAGCTACTCCTGAAGAATATGCTGCCTACAAGGAACATTACGATGATGCTACCAAAGTGGCATGCATCATGGTGGCAACCATGTCCCCAGAACTGCAGAGGTACTATGAGGACTACTGGCCTTTCGAGATGAACAAGGACCTTATGGAAAAGTACCATAAGCGAGCTCGTCAAGAAAAGTTTGAAGTAGTCAAGTCACTCATGGCTTGCAAGATGAAAGAAGGGGAATCGGTTGTGTCACATGTGCAAAGAATGCAACGCTACATAGAGCGTTTGGTCAAGCTCAACATTCACTTTGATGAGGAATTGGCCATTGACATGGTCTTGAACTCACTACCTGATTGTTATGGTCAGTTTATTCTAACTTACCATTTGAACAATACTGAGCAGACTCTGGCCCAATTGCATAACTTGTTGCAGACAGCTGAAGCAGGGATGAAGGTTAAAAGTATACCCTCCACACCTGCAAGTGCCACTGTCTTGGCTATTGGACAGGGAAAGGGGAAAAAGAGGAAAGGTCCTCCCAAGCAAAACTGGAAGAGCAAGGCTCAAGATGGGTCATCTAGCAATGGCCCAAAGGCTAAGCCCAATGGTTCCACTCCCCATGTTTCTGATCCAAAAGAGGCCGTTTGCTTTTATTGCAATCAAAAGGGGCACTGGAAGAGATCTTGCCCATAATATCTGCAAGATATCAAGGATGGCAAAGTGAAGCCATATTCGGCAGGTATTTACTCTATTTCTGCTAATAACTTATTATCTTCTCGTTCATGGGTCCTTGATACAGGATGTGGTTTTCATATCTGTTCTGATATGCAGGGGCTAAAGGAAAGTGAGGAGATAGAGCGAGGAAGGATAAACTTGATCATGGGAAACAGAAAGTCTTCACCAGTAACCAAGATCGGAGTTTATCAGCTTTTGCTTAGTAATGATGTTAGATTAGATTTGATAAATTGTTGCTATTCGTCTGAGATGACGAGAAACATTATTTCATTTCATGCATTGTTCAGACAAGGTTTTAAATATTCTTTTAATGATTCGAATGGTTCAATTTCTGTTTATAAGAATGGTGTTTTTATGTTTGAAGCTTTACCTTGTGATGGTGTGTATGAAACAGTGACTTGTGTTGATAGCTTAGGAAATAGTGTACTTAATATTGACTTGTCTAATAGTGTAGACAAGGCATGCTTGTGGCATTGTCGTCTTGGACACATTAACAAGAAACGCATAGCCCAACTCCAAAAGGATGGAGTGTTGGAATCATTTGACCTAAAATCAGATGATATGTGTGAATCTTGTCTTTTGGGAAAGATGACAAAATCACCATTCACAGGGTCTTGTGAAAGAGGTGAAGGTCTGTTGGATCTCATACACACAGATGTGTGTGGGCCCTTCAGATCAACTACAAGAGATGCTAATCGATTCTATGTGACTTTCACTGACGATTATAGCAGATATGGTTATATCTACTTGATCAAGCATAAGTCAGAAACCTTTGAAAAGTTCAAAGAGTTTAAGCATGAGGTCGAAAATCAATTGGGCAGGAGATAAAGATACTTAGATCCGATAGAGGCGGGGAGTATCTTAGTATCGAGTTCAACGACTATCTACAAGAATGTGGGATAGTCTCACAGTTGACTCCTCCTAGGACACCACAGTTAAATGGTGTAGCTGAGAGGCGTAATCGAACCTTGTTAGACATGGTTCGTTCTATGATGAGTCGTGCTTCGCTTCCTATTCACTTCTGGGGGTATGCCTTAGAGACAGTCGCCCACATCCTCAATCTTGTCCCTACAAAGAAGGTTGCCAAAACACCTCACGAAATGTGGATGGGGAAATTTCCCTCGTTGGCACATATTAAAGTCTGGGGTTGTGAAGCTTTCGTAAGACGAGAGACTCACGACAAGCTAGCAGCTAGAAGTGAGAAATGTGTTTTCATTGGTTACCCAAAGCAGTCTTTTGGATATTTGTTCTACAGACCAAGTGAAAATGTGGTCTTTATAGGACGAAGAGGAGTCTTTCTGGAAAGAGAGCTCATATTCAAAGAGGACAGTGGGAGCACCATTGACCTTGAAGAAATTCGAGAGTCAGCCAATGAAGGAACCTTAGATGACACTAGCACTCAACCAGAGGAAACAGATCCTGTTGAACCAGTTGATAACTCATTACCTCTTCGAAGGTCCACTAGGGTGAGTGTGCCACCTGAGTTATATGGTTTTCATATTACCTCAGAAGGTGACACATTCATAAGTGATAGGACACTGGTAAATTTAGATGAACCAGTCACTTATAAGGAAGCAATGGCAGGCCCAGAGGCTTCCAAGTGGAAAGAGGCAATGGACAGCGAGATTAAGTCCATGTATGACAACCAAGTTTGGAATTTGGTTGATAGTGCACCAGGTCGTAAGACAGTTGGGTGCACATGGATCTTCAAGAAGAAGACAGACATGGATGGAAATGTGCACTCATTCAAGGCTCGACTGGTTGCAAAAGGTTTCACTCAAACCCCAGGGGTTGACTATGATGAGACTTTTTCACTAGTAGCTAAGATTAAGTCTATTAGGATATTGCTTGCCATAGCTGCCTTTCATGACTATGAAATTTGGCAGATGGATGTCAAGACTGCTTTCCTTAACGGGAAGTTGGCTGAGGATGTTTATATGAATCAGCCAGAGGGTTTTGTTGATGCAAAGTTTCCTAATAGAGTGTGCAAGCTTGAGAAATCCATTTATGGATTGAAACAAGCATCTCGCAGCTGGAATCTTTGCTTCCATGAGAAAGTCAAAGAATTTGGTTTCTCTAGAAGTGAAGATGAGTTTTGTGTGTATATCAAGGCTAGTGGGAGTATAGTACCTTTTCTGGTGTTATATGTCGATGACATATTACTCATTGGTAACGACGTTCCGACCTTGAAAGATGTTAAGTCTTGGCTTGGAAAGTGTTTTGCCATGAAAGACCTTGGAGAAGCTGCCTATATTCTTAGGATTAGAATATTAAGAGATAGAAAGAAAAGACTAATTGGACTTAGTCAGAGCACATACTTGGATAAGGTACTAAAGAGGTTTAGTATGGAAAATTCCAAGAAGGGAGAGCTGCCTATCTAAAGCAATACCAAATTGAGTAAGACTCAATGCCCGAGTATAGATGAGGAAATAGATGACATGAGTCGTGTACCTTATGCTTCCGCTGTCGGATCGATCATGTACGCTATGACATGTACTCGCCATGATGTGGCATTTGCTTTGAGCATGGTCAGTCGCTATCAGGGAAACCCATGTAGAGCTCATTGGATAGCAGTAAAGAACATACTCAAGTATTTGCGAAGGACGAAGGACTGGGTCCTTGTACTTGGTGGCAATGATACTTTGAGAGTAGATGGTTACAGTGATGCCAGCTTTCAGACGGATAGAGATAATTTCCGTTCACAGTCAGGCTGGGTATTTCTACTGAACGGAGGAGCAGTTACTTGGAAAAGTTCCAAGCAAAATACGGTGGATGATTATACTTGTGAATCAGAGTACATAGCAGCGAGTGAAGCGTCGAAAGAAGCAACTTGGTTGAGGAACTTCATCGGAGATCTCGGAGTTGTTCCAACCATCCAGGAGCCTATGGAACTGTTCTGCGATAATGAAGGAGCGGTTGCCTTGACAAAGGAACCAAGAGATCATGGTAAAACCAGACATATCGACAGAAAGTACCATTTTATCAGACATAGAGTACAAGAAGGCCATCTTGTAGTAAAGAGGGTGTCATTTGAAGATAACCCAGCAGACCCCCTTACAAAGGGTCTGAGTAGGGCTAAGCATATTCAGCATGCTCGGAGCATAGGACTGAAAGATGATATTAGTTTTAGTAATTAGATTAGTTTTGTTCTGAAACTTGTAACAAAGTAAATGTAATTGACTTTTGGTGATTAAATAATAAAGTATTATTTATAAGTTTGGTTACTGCCTTTTATCGATTGGTTGTTATTGTGTTTCATATTTTGCATGTTTTACTTCCCGAGTAATTTAAATTATTCAAACTCCACAGTCGCTCGTACTTTTGGAAGTAAGTAGTGAATTAAGACTGTCGTGAATTGGATTGCAGATTGTCTGAGGATAGACATGGCAACAGAATTGTTGCAATGTTCATGAGTACTCAGAAATTGAGATTTGAGTATTGGATAAACCCTCGCTCAGAGTATCACTTCATGGAATTCATCACGAGTAATACTGAGACGATAATATCTTATAATCTTGAAACGAAGATATATGAGTTGTAATTTACAAGTCGGTCATGCATTGGTGATACGAAAACGCATCAGTAACTTGGTGTTATAAAACGTATTGTCATGTATAATTTGATGAGTAAAAGATACAAGCATATGAGTCAACGTTTATTCGTTCCTTTTGCCCTAACAGGAAAAGCGATATCTGTGGGCCCCTCGATGATTTGGTGTTGACTTATGTGCTGGGCCCAGCCAGGACTAAATTGATGTGTTCAATTAGAAGTCCTACATCATCACAAATCAGAAATCGGGAAACATAGATTCTGGACAAAAATATTGATTACATTCCATGTCTTATGTCTAGGTATATCTAGCAGAATGAAGGATTATATGATCACTTATCTTAGGACACGTAACTGACTGGGTCAGAGTTCGGCAGCAGCTTTTGGAAGCTACAATTTGCTGGTCAAATTTAGAAGGCATACTAGCAATTATAGTTACAGACTTATCCAAGTGGGAGACTGTTGGATTAGGTATATAAGCCCATAACTATAATTGGTATGTACTTGAATTGATAGCAGCGCAGTCCTTTTGGGTTGCCCTCAACCTAGCAACTGGACAAGGAAATTATGAAAGGAGAGATATTAATTTATAAGATTAATAAATTAATATATATAAATGATTTATTAATATGTTAAAAGATTAATATATTAATTAGAAATCATTATGTTTAATTAATAGTTAGCCAGAAATTAATCAGAATTAATTTTGGGGTTAAAAGAATTAATTATAAAGTGCAGGGACTAGTTTGCAATTAACTAATAGTTGAGTGGAAGGATCCAGAACCCCCTTGGAAGGAGGTGGACGAAATCCACAGGGGAAACCCTAGAGATTTCGTCCAAGGGGTCCAGATAAGGCCCTTGGGTTTTGCTTAGGCCCTAAGCAAAGGATAATTAGGGTTTTCCCTAAACCCTAGATCCCTCAGCTATTTAAGGAGCCTCCTGGCTCACATTTTAGGCGACTCTGTTCTTTGGAAGAAACCCTAGGCCGAATTGCATACTCCCTTCCTCTCTCTCTCTCTCTACTTTCCTTCTTGCTAGTTCTTGGGTGTGATTCCATTAGAGGCATTACACTTGTGGTGCTAAGCTTCCAAGAAGATCAAGATCAAGATCAAGGGAATTGTCAATTGTTTGCTATAACAATTGAAAGGTATGTAACTCCTAAACCCTAGTTTACTATTTTCAAAAATAGCCTCCTCATCTAGGGTTCTTGTTTTGCAATTCAAAGTTATATGTTCAATAGTTAAAACATAGATCCAAAGTAGGTTGCATGTGAACTTAGGAATTGTTTTCTAGTTTATTTGTTTTATCTAAAACCCATCACATCCGTATATTCTAGTCCATATGATTATTCTTGGATGGCCGACTATTGGCCCAATCACTAAAACCCAATAGGTAGGCCCAATTTAAAATTAAGGTTTCTTGCATGAAATGATGATTAGGGTTAAGTGTCCCTACTTAACCCATTAAGGACTCAATCCATCAAGTCTCACATGGCCTTAGTTTAATTGCAAATGGTTATTAATTATAGTTTTAATTTAATAAACAATTCTAGTGCGGGTCCCGATTAAACCAAAGCCCATATATCCAAAATTATGGTTTTCATAACATTAGGGTTTTCCAAACCCTAATTTGGGTTTCCAACCCAAATACTAGCCCATTAATCCCATGGTTGGGCTTTTAGGTCACTTTGGGCTTCCTTGGACCCATTAGGGTTTCATTGGGCCCATTAGTGTTTTAGTCCCTTTGTCCAAACATCCCGACTAATCAAACACAACAAGCACACCACCACCCAACACGGCGACAGGTGGCGGCAGGAGGCGGCAGCGTCCACCCTACGGTGGTGGTTTTGAGATTTCTATTATTATTTTGGGCACCTTTTACAATATACAACTCAATAACACACACATTAATATAAACATACACACACACACAACCACCCTTGTGGTGGCCGGTGGTGGTACACGGTGGCAGCCACCATGGCTGACGGCCATGGTGGCCATCTTCTCCGTTTTCCGGCCATCAAACGCCACCTACAATACGCACACACGCTTCTGATTTTCACAAAGGGCCCAACCACCCACCTGGTGGCTCACGGCGGCGACAGCAGCGATACTAGTGTCCACAGCGGCGGCACAACGACGGTTTGCAATGTATCGGCGGAAGAGAAGGGAGGCGACGACTGTAGGGCAGTCAACGATTGAACGGCGGTAGCAGCAGACGCAACATCGTTTCCCGACTCGCACAACAACGAACATGGCTTGCTTCTCCGATGTCGGCGGCTCTCTGATTGCGCATTGTGTCTCCAGCAGCAGATTGCGGTGGCGGCACTTCGATGGCAAGGTGGCCGCTAGGCGGCTTGGTCTGATCGGAGCAACGATATGGATGGCGGCGGCAGGAAGGCTTCTAAGGTGGCGGCTGTAACAGGAGAAGAAGGGGAACGGCGGACGTCACGAACTTCGTCGCCAGCTTGGTTGTCGTCGGCAAGGAAAATGCGGCGGTTTGCAGCGGCGGCTAGGGAGGGGACGGTGGTAGAGAGGGAAGGGTGGAGAGGTGGCGTCGGTGAGGGATGCATAAGGATGGGGAGGTGGGGGTTGTAGATGGTTTCATTAGGGTTAGGGTATGGACAGGTTATATATCCCGTAACCTTTGAAGCTTCACCCCATAATGGCAAGTCTAGTCCCTCTCTTCCCTTTTTCTTTCAAACCAAGGCCATAATTTACCCTTTCTACCCTAACCTCGAAAATCCCTTTCAAATTCAACCCATAAATTACCAAACAACCCCCATCTTCTAAAATATTTACAATTCAGCTCCTTATGTTACCCCTTTAGCCCCCAATATCTTAATTATGACATAATCAGCCCTTCCACCTCTTTTCCTTTCAAATTAAATCCAAATAATTACCACTGATCCCCTGTCTTCATAAATATTTATAAACTGAGTTCGGAACTTACACTTTAAACCCCCGACTTCTAAAATTTGACAATTAGTTTCTCGAGACCAACACCTTGCTATATAATTATTGATTTTAGGGCTACTATTCGATCATTAATTAATTAATTAATTAATTAATTTAATAAATGGGGTGTTACAGAGGATGTGTATGGTCACGCCTTCGCTTTCTCGCGGTCATCTAAAGTACCTGAAACATAACCCAAAACTGTAAGCCAACGCTTAGTGAGATCCCCCAAAGTACCAACACACAAAAAATAACATATACAATAACAACATGTAGGGTCCAATCAACCATCGGGTTGGAATACCCCAGGCCCCTCAACCATCGGGTTGGAATGCCAATACACTATGGGTCGGATCAACCATCGGATTGGAATACCTCAGGCCCATCAACCATCGGGTTGGAATGTCAATATACAACGGGTCCTGTCATCCTCAGGATGGAATACCCTCGGTCCCATTCAACCATCGGGTTGGAATACCCCCGGTCTCTTGGCTCATGTACAAAGCAGTAAAGCCTCAACCACCAACCAAATATGTGCACATATAACAGATAGTTATATAACAGTCTACAGACAGTCAGACAGATCTACGGATCACTAAGCATAGCATCATCCTATATACTAGGATACTGATCTAACGGACCATTACAGTACAATAGCATGCATAACAGGATATCGAATCCAAAGGGTCGGACTTGGTGCCTTCGACCCGCAAGTACAGTGAGGAAAACTTACCTCACAATTGAACAGAAGCTGATGAGGTCCCGACTCCGAATCTCAGATTTCTAACCGACACTTATTCCCACCAATGAACAATTTCCATCGAAATCCAAAAATACCCAAAATACCCTTAAGGTCAAACTTGGTCAAAGTTAATTGGTCAAACCAACTAGGTCAACTGATTCAACCCAACCAAGTCAACCCAGCCGAGTCCAAAATCCATTAAGAGATTAATGGCTTAAGCTCTTACGTCCATAATTCATATTGATGGCTAAAATGCTCTTAGGAGTCATAAATTCTCAAACTTTATGACTTAGCATGACTAATAAGTGCTTAACTCAAGGTCTTATTCCATTAAGACCCTCTAGATGACGCATGAATCGAAACTAGCCATTTGGAGCTCATTTTTATGACTTAAGACCCCTCCTAGGGTCTGAAATGACAACTTGAAGGTCATGAACATGCCATGTTCAAGATCTAATCTTTTGGGACCAAAAAGCTCCATAAAGACATCCAAATATAGATCTATATGTTAGAGGGATAAAGTTGCTAGCTTTATACCTTAGGAAGGTTGCAAATGATGCAGAAATCCTAGATCCAAGTGTCTTACTCCTTCAAGATGAGCTTGGATTCCTTCCTTCCTCTTCTAAGGCACCAAAATACACACTCTAAGCTTGAAAATGCTCCTCAAGGTAAAACTTATCATCAGGATGTTACACCCATGATATCCAGAGATTTGTTATCTACTAGCCTGATCTTCCCTTGGTAATGCCTGAAGTTTTGCATCACATATTTGGAATGACTAGCGTGAAATGACGCACTACAATCCAAGACCCAGGATTCTATTGAGTTTTCAACTGAACAAATGAGTATTGCACCTTCAAAATATTCTGCCATATTCATCCCCTTTTGGCCTTTATCCGCCATGAGTATTGGGCAATGACTTTTGACATGACCACTCTCTTTGTAGTTCCAACAGGTCACGTCCCTCCTGTTGTTATGTCCACCTCTCCTTCTCTACTTCTATCTTCCAATACCTCCACATCCTCTGTTGGACCCCCTTCCTCTATCTTCAGTACTCAAAAGACTATTCGAAGCTTCTCCAGCACTTCGTCTGTGTACATCCTCACCAAGAATTAAATCGCTAATGCCTTCAAATGTCAACTTAGCACCCCGCGCTGAGCTGCTAATTGCTGTCACTGTACCGAACCAACTATCAGGAAAAGATGATAATAGTAGCAATGTCATGACCTCATCTTTAAATTTAATATCAACTGACATCAACCTTGATAGGGTTGAATTAAATTCATTAACATTATTAGTCACAGAGCCACCCTCCTTCATCTTCAGATTTACCAATTATCGAATCAAGTGAACCTTGTTCGCTGCTGAAGGTTTTTCACATGTTAGATAGTGCCTTGATCAACTCATGAGTAACATTGACAATGTAGTAAGCTACATTCTTTTCCAAGGATAATCTCACCAAACAAAGTGCCTTCCGATCTAAAAATTCCCAATCCTCCGGGTTCATTTCTTCAGGTTTACTTTTGGACAATGGTTCATGTAAGTTCTTCTGGTAGAGGTAGTCTTCGATTTGCATTTTCCATAAACTGAAATCATGCCCATTGAATTTTTCGATCTTAACTCTCCAGTCTTCACCATAGCTCTAATACAAGTTTTTTGGGTGACAACAAAACAAGTTAAGCACTTTAGACAAATATCAAAACAAACTTTGGTGAGCTTGCTGAAATAAAACTTCTAAAAATGTAAATCAATTGGACACAATATTTAACGTGGTTCGGTCAACGTGACCTACATCTACGGGCGAATGAGAGAGAGAGAGAGAGAATTTTATTAACTTCCAAGAACAATTATAATCACACAAAAAGGTTACACCTCACTTGAGCTCTCAAAACAAAAGAATCTTTCTTGCTTACTAATTGCTCCAAAGGAGTGCTCTTAACCTCACAATGTAATCTCTTTAAATTTCTACACACTCATAATGATGGAGATATTGGTTTATTTATACTTGAGGGATCAGACCTAAAACTCTAATGGGCCAAGTCCATTGTCCCATAGGCCCATAAATGGTGACAAAAAATTATATCCCACCATGTAGTTATTGGATTAGGTGTCTAAGCCCATAACTATAATTGGTATGTACTTGATTTGATAGTAGCATGGTCCTTTTGGGTTGCCTTCACTCTAGCAACTTGATAGGATGACTTTAGGAGAGAGATGTTAATAAATGGTTTATTAATGCATTATGAGAATAATATACTAATTAGAAATCATGTTATTTAATTAGAGATTAATTTGGAATTAATTTCGGGATTAAAGGAGCTGATTAAAGGAACAAGGGCTGTTTTGCAAATCATTGATAGTAGTGAAAATGGGCTAATGGACTCCTTAGTTAGGAGTGGATGAAATTATATAGGGAGGACCTATAGATTTCGTCCAAGGCCTACTGGTAAGAGGTCTATGGGCTGCTTAACCCTTAAACAGGAAATTAGGGTTTCCTCCATAAATCCTAGCAGCCCTCAGCTATATAAGGAACCCCTAGGCTTAGGATTTCCGGCTAATGCACTCTTGATAGAAACCCTAGCCGAAAATATTAGAGCCTTCCCTCCTCTCTCCTGTCATCCTTTGCTAGTAGTTTTTGTGACACATCAGAGGTGCAACATTTGGGGCACTAATCTTTCAAAACTCAATGATCTTCAAGGAACTCTTGTTATTGCTATATAACAAGAGAGGTTACCTTCTAAAACCTTTTGTTATTCAATTTTCGAAATTGTATGCTAGATCTAGGGTTTATTGCTTTGGTGTTCAATTGCATATACAACTAGTGAAAAACTTAGATCCAAAGCAATTAGGGTTTCATGAACACATAGGATGTAGTTATGCTCAAAACCCTTCAGTGGTATCAGAGACTAGGATGTTTTTCAGTTGTATTTGATGCATATGTGACTTGTCCAAAGGAGGAAGGAACAAATTCTTCAATCTGTTCATCAGACTCGACGAGTTCATAGAGGAACTCGACGAGTTAGCTCAACTAGACAACTTCACTGCCCATAACTAGACAAGTTGACTCGTCAGATCCTAATTTTTTGAATTTTAATATCTTGATTTGATTAGGATAATTACCAAATTCGTTTTTATTACTTAGAATTGAATTTTTTGAAAAGGTAAATGTATATCCTTATCAAATTAAGAGATTTGGTCAAAGTTTAAGATAAAGACAAAATTATTTTATTAATTTAATTATTTAAAATTTGATCTAGTATTTTTGAATAGTTTCAAAATACACCCTTTAGTTTTATAATTTAAATTTGATTAAAAGGTTTAATTTTGAAATCTTAAATTCGAGAACCCTAGTATTTTAAAAAGTTTAAAATACACCCTTATACCTATTATATAATTAAAAGTTTAATTTATATACATATGTATAAGATGAGTCAGCCTTACCGTTAGTAGGCCTCGTTCACTAAGCAGATCTGTAGGGGGGGTATAAGGAAACTGCCTATAAAATGGCGGTTGAATGGGTGTCCACTCTCACCCACCACTTCCTTGATTGGTGGAGGGTCGTTAGCCGAACGGGTAAGACAGGACATTAATCTCTCATTAATAAGTATAATGATGAATATAAAGTAACTAAATGTTTTTATAAATTCCCAATCTTAGTTACATTTCACTTTGTCAAGTCGTTAGTGGAGCGTGTGTGGTTAACTGGCACACTAACTTGGACTAAAAAAGGGTGGCAATGGGTAGCTCATAAATTATCATTGATCAATGGAACGTGTGTGGTTAACCGACACATTGATTAGGTGGTAAATGACGTCGAGAGTACCATGCTAATTTGCATGGTTATTCACACCTTATTTGTGATCCTCGGTATCCCAGTCACAAATTTGAAGGGAATAATCGAGATTAGACATGCTATTGAATAGTTCAATGAATCTCAAAAGATCTAGGAATTTCAATTCAAAAACCTAATTCATTTAAATTTCATTTTCGTGGTGAAATTGGTAAATCGTCATTTACCTACCTTCAAATAACTTATAATTGGACTACGACATCCTTTTTCTGAATTGTGAATTATTGTGTTGGGTCCTAGCCTTAATATTTCATTTGGATTTTATATTAAGGATTTCCTATCTAATCTAAAACTTGTTCTTCTTTTTCAGATGTCTGGCTCAAACAATGCTTTTGGCTCAAACTCCAACAACAACTCCTCAAAATCCTTCTCGGTCTTGAACATTTGTGAGAGGGTCACATTCGATGGTTCCAATTTTAATGATTGGATTCGCAACATTCGAATGGCCTTACGATACGAGGACAAGGAATATGTTCTCGACAAAGAGCTGGTAGAAGTAGATGAAACAAAAGCTACTATTGACGAAATAGCTGAGTATAGGGCTCACTGCAAAAACGCGACCAAAGTGTCGTGTATTATGGTGGCTACTATGACTCCTGAGCTGCAGCAGTTTTATGAGGACTATTAGCCTTACGAGATGTGTCAGGTTTTGATGGAGAAGTACCATCAAAGAGAATGTAAAGAGAGGTATGAGATAGTCACATCACTCATAACCACCAAGATGAAGGATGGAGAGTCCATCACGACCCACCTGCAACGCATGCAGAGATATGTGGATCGTTTCTCAAGATGAATGTGAACTTTGATGAGGAGATGGCTATTGACATAGTCTTACACTCCTTGCCTCCTTGCTATGATCAGTTCAAGATGACTTATCATCTAGCAAGGAAGAAGTTACATTGAGTAAACTTCAAGGCTTACTGAGAACTGCTGAAAGTGGATTGAAAGGAAAAGGTGTTGAATCCACTCATGTTGCTGCCCCAGTCCTAGATATTGGACAAGGAAAGGGGAAAAATAGGAAAGCTCCCTCGAAGCAAAACTGGAAGGGAAAGTCTTATGATGGGTCTTCTAGTAGTGGATCCAAAGTAAAAACCAATACTGCTCCCCCTGCCTCAGACCCAAAAGAAGCAACGTACTTCTACTGCCACGAAAAGGGTCATTGGAAGAGAAGTTGCCCGGAATACTTGCAGGATATAAAGGATGGCAAGATCAAGCCTACCTCCGCATGTATTTACACTATTTTTTCTAAGAATTCGTCGCATTCTAATTGTTGGGTCCTTGATACAGGATGTGGTTTTCACATTTGCTCTGACTTGCAGGGACTAAGAGAAAGTAGGAATATGGAGCTTGGGAAGATGAACCTGATAATGGGAAATAAGAGATCGTCACCTGTTACCAAGATCGGTGTTTATTCTTTAAAGCTTAGTAGTGGGTTATGTTTAGACTTGAATAAGTGTTGCTACTTGTCAGAAATGACGAGGAATATTATTTCTTTTCATGGTTTATGCATAAAAGGGTTTAGATATTCTTTTAATAATGAGAATGGATCTATTAATGCTTATTATAATGGTATTTTTTATTTTGAAGCATTGCCTTGTGATGGTGTATATGAAACTGTTATGGTTGTAGACAATTTAGGAAATAGTGTGTTACAAATTGATGCGTCTAATGGTTTAGACAAAGCATGCTTGTGGCATTGTCGTCTTGGACATGTCAACAAGAAGCGCATTGCCCAACTCCAAAAGGATGGAGTGTTGAAATTGTTGGATTAATGTCTAAGTCCATAACTATATTTGGTATGTACTTGACCCGACCCGGCATGGTCCATTTGGGTTGCACTTCACCGGCACAATTTATATGGATAGTCTTTTGAGAATAGTATATTTATGATTTATATTAATATATTATAACTTCTAATATATTAATATGGAATCATATTATTTAATTAGTATTGATCAAGAATTAATTTAGAATTAATTAAGTGATCAAAAAGAACTAATTAAATATGGACTCTTATATATATGGAATGGGCCAAGTTCATTTAGGTTGGGCTAAGCTTTCATGGATGGTCCATGGAGCTTTTAACCCATGGATCCTATGTAAATGAAAGGTCATGGGTATTAGGGTTTACATGGATGTAACCCTAATCCTCCATAATATATAAAGGGGTCCTTGGCTCACAAAATTGGGACAAGTGTGTGAAAATAAGAGTGGGCCGATTTTAGTGTGCATACATATTCTCTCAAGTTCTTCCAAGGTGTTTTGGTGATTTGTGATTCCATTTGAGGCTTCCACACTATTGGGGCTAAGCTCTTAAAGCTTGAAGACATCAAGCTACATCAAAAGGTATGTCATCTAACTAGAACTTTGTAGTATAGGTGCTTCATAATATGCTAGTTAGGATGAAACCTTGGAATAGTTAATATTTGCATGTATAATAGAGAAAACATAGATCCAAGGTTTATAGGGTTGCATGTACACCATAGGAGTGTTAGAATGCTCAAAACCCAACAGTGGTATCAGAGCCAGGTTGTTTTCTGTTATATTGATGCAAATGTTTTATTTTCAAGTTGAAAAAAAAGGAAAAAAAACATAACGTTTGTCAAATTTTAAGATAATTACTTGTTTTGTGAAAAACGAATTATTTGTAAAATTTGAATCATTTGTTATATGAGTTGAATTAGGTCAAATTTAGTAAAAGATAAAATGATATGATTATTTTATTAGTTTTAAAAGTTTGATCTAAATGTTTTAAGGAGTTACATATTTTGTCATAAAATTTTGGAGCTCAAAAGTTTTTTTTAAAGTTGTGATCTTAAGGGTTTTTGAAACTTCCATAAGTTATGGATATGAAAGTTTTTTTTTAAAAAAAAAAATTGATTCAAAGTTTTTATGGAGTTACAAAATTTGGTGTTAATGTTTTAAAGAATTCCATAACTTGTTCTTAAGTTATGGAACATGGAAAGTTTCATCATAAAACACCATTAATTCCATAAGTTATGGAATCCAAAGGTTTTCAAGAATTACAAAACTTGCCCTCAAGTTTTGGAATTTGAGAAAAGTTTTTTATGAAAAAAAGAATTGAATTCTAAAACTCTTGGGTTCATAACTTAAACAATTAATTAAATGGTTCTAATTTTGAGTTTAATAATTGGAATTATGATGTTTTGTTGAATAGTTCAAATTAACTCTTATGGACTTTATTAATAGTTAATTAAAGCGTTTAATTAAAAGAGTACTATTAATCCATAAATATATGGTTTGAGTTTAATTAAATTAAAAGTCTAGTTTAATTAATAGATTAAACCACCAAGTATTTTAAATGTCTAAAATACACCCTTATACTATTATAATATTAAAAGTTTAATATATTATAGGTATAAGAGCAAGTCGTCTTACCATTAGTAGGCCTCATTCACGAAGCCGGTCTATAAGGGGGGTATAAGGTTACTGCCTATAAAATGGCAGTTTAATGGGTGTCCACTCTCATCCACCGCTTCCTTGATTGGTGGAGGGTCGTTAGCCAGGTAGGACAAGGACTATAATTCTCCCTTCATTAAAAGTATTAATGATAAATACTAAGTAACTAAACTTTTTATAAATTCCCAATCTTAGTTACTTAGGAAAATGTGAATAAGGTGCTAATCCATGAAATTACACTTTGCACTTTGTTTAAGCTGTTAGTGGAGCGTGTGTGGTTAACCGGCACACTAACCTGGACTTAACAAGGTAGGCAAAGGGTAACTTAATGCTTATCATAGTATCGTTGGAGCGTGTGTGGTTAACCGGCACATCGATTGAGGGGTAAATATTAAGGGTACCAAGTATATTTGCATGGTTACTTCACACCTTGTTTTGTGATCCTCGGCATCCCAGTCACAAAACCTGAAGGGCACACTCGAGATTGAAACATGCCATTGAAAATTTCAATGAATCTCAAAAGAATCTAGGAGTTTCAAAACCAATTAAAACCTAATAATACATTTCGTTTATCTTGGTGGAAATTGGTGAATCGTCATTCACCTACCTTCAAATATTTTATAGCTTGGATTACGGCATCCCTCTTCCAAGTTATAAAATAGTTTGTTGGGTCCTAGCCTTAATATATCATATTGGGTGTTATATTAAGGACTTAAATCAACTTTACGTGAATTTCTCCCATTGTTGATGTCTGGTTTAGACAACAATGATCTTCCCAAACCAAGCTTTCCTAATGAATATGACTTCCTGAGTTTGGATCATGGAAGTCATACTTCTCTTCCTCCACCTCCTCCAATTATTCTCCCTAACCCACAAGTTCAAGGTCACTCAAGCCCTAATGGCAAGCAAGGTCTATGTGTGATCACATCTTAGAGATGAAGTCACATATTGACAAGCCGGGAGAGTTAGGTGTCAAAGTCTTGAGAAAGTTGGATGTTCAATCACTTTCTAAGTCACATAGTGAGTTCCTTTGGGACTACTATGAAACAGACTATGACATGAACCTTAATGATCATATCTATTTGTTTGGTGCTGCTGAATCAGCAATGATTTGGAATGATAGTAAAGCAAATTTGATTAGAAGATCAACTTCCCAAAAAAAACTTTATGGACAGTGACAATGGTGACACTGGAAATCCAGAAAAAGCATTCTCTTCCCAATGGAAAGGGATTGACCATAGTCAACCCGGTTGACCAAATGGTAAAGAGAAAGGCTAAGTCTGAGATAGTCCCATTACCAAAGGGTCCATATGTTTATTTTGCCAAAGGAAGGGGCGCTGATTGCAAAGCTGCCAAATTTACCTAAGGATGTTAAAGTCAATAAGTTTGACTCTACATCAGGTAGAGCCCATTATCTAACTCTGTTAAGTTCTATTCTGAGATCCTCATTACATGATGTGACTGGGTCACATGTTGATGTTTTAAGAATCAAAGAATAGAGAGAAATCTTAAAGGAAGTATATGTTGATTCTGATCGCGAAGGTGGATTTCGATCGCATCATAATTTTGAGCAGTTGCTTAAGAAGTTATGATATATTGCTAAGGAATAGATAACAACAATTTTCCATGTGGATTGTAAGGATAAGTTTTTCCGCAAAGTTTTAAAATAAAAGAAAATTGTTTAATTTTATTTATTTGAAGTATCCTTACAATGGCATTTGTGGAAAATTGTTGCTTATATGATTCCACTGACAGCAATATTGGAAAATGGATTTGATTCTTTCATTTGTGGTAGTGTCTAAATTTACCAAATCAGGAAAGTTCCTCATCACCCAAGTTTCAATTGGACCGAAACTTGGAATCATGCAAGTTGAATAGTATGATGAATGAGAACTTTCAAGCATTAGAAAATCAAGACTAATTACTTGTTCACATGGATGTGTGAGTCAAGTGAAGGACTAAAGGGATCGAGTACACATTCTTGTGCACTGGTCATGTCCACCACAAAGCTCGTTAAGACTATTTGATTTACTAAAGTTTAGTAAATATGGTTATACTTACAAGTTTAAGTATAATTCTGAAACATTGGAAAAGTCTCAATGTATGGCAGAACGAATGGGAAGAATCAATTAGGCAGAAAGATAAAAGTTTCTCAAATCTGAAAGATGGGAGAGTACTTTAGTATCATGTTTGTGATCATCTTAATGATTTAGAAATCATATCACAATTAGTCCTCTAAAGGTCATCTTAGTGCATTATTATGACTAAGAAGAGGAGTCATGAATTGTTGAAATGGTTAGATCAGGAAGATGAGTCATACTTCGTTCCAAAACAATTCTTAGAGTCATACTCCAAGATTGTAACTTGAGTAACATATCTTAAAGAAAGGTTTAAAACACTTGTCAAATGTAAGATTAAAAAGTGTCCTACTCTTGTACATTTGAAATTGGTAAGTTGTGATGTTTTGGATAAAACAAAGACCAACTAAGGCCAATTGTGTGAAGTGTTTGTCTTGATAAAGAATCCGCACTATCTCTTGAATATTTGGCAAGATAGTCTTATATGTCAAGAGGACAGTGGGAGTCTTAAAGATCCTAAAAAGAATTTCAAGAACTAATCAAGAATAAAACATGAGGTTCTTCACTAGCACACGACTTGAGGTTTATAACCTATCGTGTTGACATATTCTGTACCCATTCCAGTTAAAGTTGGCTTTGCATAGGAGTTCTGAAAGTTCTCAATTGGTTGCATAACAACTTGGAAGCAATGGCAGGCCATGTACTGCCAGGTGGCAAGAAGTTAAGATTGCATAAGTTCAGTCCATATGAGTTTGGATTTGTCATTATCCTTGTCTTGTGACTATGGTTTTGACGATTCACATGGATAAGAACACATACACCATAAAATCTAAGGGTCATAAGGTTTCTCTCCGATTCATGAAAATGATGGTGAGGAAACACTTCCACCAAGTAGATTTGAAGCAGATGACAAAAGGTCTAAACAATTGAGACTATGATTACGGCATCCCTTTTTATAGTTCTGAAATTGTTTAGACACACATGCATGCTATCTAAGGAAAGGTATATGATTTTGATAAAGTTTTATCAAAGCATCTCGTATCAGAAATCTGAACTTTGGTAAGAAAGTCAATAAAGTATTGATTTCTAGAAGTCCAACTGATTTCTGAGTACATGTCAAAGCTAGTGGGAGCATAAGTGTTATGCTAATAATCATCATGTTAGTGGGAGCATGATAATTATTGTTAGTGTTCCAAGTTAGAAATGTTAATTATAGAAAACAAAAGTTTCAATTCGTGAGGCTGCAGGGATTGAAAAAGTTGTTTTGCTATAATTAAGGGAGACGATATACTTCATTTCAGTTCTAAAGGCTTAGATTGAGACCTTAATCATCCTTAGTCAAGAATATATATATATGAGTTTCATGTTGGATTGGTTCAACTTAAGGAAATTCTATATATTGTGTTCTCAAAATTCGATTATGATTACGACATCCCTCTTCATAGTCAAATTTTGAAAACATGGAAAATAAAAATATTGTAGCAAAAGACTGGTCTAGAATCATGTCTTTATGTGAGACATCATGAATCGTGTACCATTTGCTTTGGGTACAGGATCGATTGCATGTGCTATAATATTTGTCATTTCTAAATTTTTCCAAATGCCCAGAGGCATTAAGAAGGGAAAAGGTCTAGAATTGGATATGACTAAAATGATTAAGCAATTGTCGAGGACAATCTGAGGTTTACCAAAGATTGGTTGCTCAGGGACAGTTGGAAGTATAGTGCTAATTTTGGAAGGACCATATTGACATATTCTGAAAAGAGGCATCTCTTATTCAGAAGTGATAGTCAAAATGAGAATATGGAGTTGTCTCCATAGGTGGAAGTTATCTGTGTAAGATTAGAAAACTTAATGCAAGAAGCATGTCCAAAGCAATGTACTTTGAATATGAGACTTAGTTTCCATGGAGTTGATCTCCATTGGAATACCTTATAATGACTGTTGACAAGTCTTTGTGACTTTGTACATATTCATTACAGGAGGGTCAGTGCATATAAGTTTAAAATCTAAACAGATTTCGATAAATGATAGGAATTTGAAATTCTCACATTTTTCGATAAGGATTTGGGAGTGTGAAATTAGAATCATTGAAATTATGTTCAATTGGTTTATTTCACAAAGTAAGGATCATAGACAAACATAGAGTGCATACTTGGTGTATGGAAAAGCTATTGTTTAAGAAAAACATAGTGTACATGCTTGGAGCATGGGACAACTAGTGTTTTTAATTCAAGTATAAAGTTGATAAAACCGAAACAATGAATAATGAGTAATCAGTATGGTGATAAATAAAAGTGTTTATTTATATTCATAGGGTTTGATACCATATTTGAATCATTTATTCTTGTGTTTCACTTTGCATGTTTTGACTTCCAGAATAACTAAGTCGCTCTTCCTGAATGATTAAGTTATTCAAACCATCCACAGTCGGTCATATGTTGGAAGTAGATATGAATCAAGACTGTCATGGGTTGGTTTGTAGAGGTCCAAGTTGGTGGATAAAGTGGTGCTATAACACTCATGAGTGCTCATAAGTTCTGAGTATTGGATTCAACCCGCGCTCATTTGAATCACTTCATGGATTTTATCACGAGTGATCATGAGACGATAATATCTTATATTCTTCAAACCTAGAGATATGAGTTGTTACTATGAGTTGGTTATACATTGATTGCACGAAAACGCATTTGGTAACTCGATGTTATAAAACGTGCCTTTGTGTATGATTCAACAAGTAGTAGAACAAGCCATATGAGTCGAAGTTTATCCATTCCTTTTACCTTCAGGATAAAAGCGATATATGTGGGCCCCTCGATGATTTAGCGATGACACATGTGAGTGCTTGGCCAAGCCAGGACTGATTTGATTTGTTCAATCAGTCAGTCATCATAAATCGAAAATCGGGAAACAACAAATGGACAGAGAGAATGATTATAATCCATGTCTCAGTCTATATGATATCTAGAATGGAGGAATATATGATCCCTTATCTAATGGACAAGTCATTGACAAGGTCAGAGTTCGACAGCGGCTTTAAGAGCTACGATTGCCAGTTAGGTTTTGAAGTCATACTCAATAATAGTTTTAGACTTATCCAAGTGGGAGACTGTTGGATTAATGTCTAAGTCCATAACTATATTTGGTATGTACTTGACCCGACCCGGCATGGTCCATTTGGGTTGCACTTCACCAGCACAATTTATATGGATAGTCTTTTGAGAATAGTATATTTATGATTTATATTAATATATTATAACTTCTAATATATTAATATGGAATCATATTATTTAATTAGTATTGATCAAGAATTAATTTAGAATTAATTAAGTGATCAAAAAGAACTAATTAAATATGGACTCTTATATATATGGAATGGGCCAAGTTCATTTAGGTTGGGCTAAGCTTTCATGGATGGTCCATGGAGCTTTTAACCCATGGATCCTATGTAAATGAAAGGTCATGGGTATTAGGGTTTACATGGATGTAACCCTAATCCTCCATAATATATAAAGGGGTCCTTGGCTCACAAAATTGGGACAAGTGTGTGAAAATAAGAGTGGGCCGATTTTAGTGTGCATACATATTCTCTCAAGTTCTTCCAAGGTGTTTTGGTGATTTGTGATTCCATTTGAGGCTTCCACACTATTGGGGCTAAGCTCTTAAAGCTTGAAGACATCAAGCTACATCAAAAGGTATGTCATCTAACTAGAACTTTGTAGTATAGGTGCTTCATAATATGCTAGTTAGGATGAAACCTTGGAATAGTTAATATTTGCATGTATAATAGAGAAAACATAGATCCAAGGTTTATAGGGTTGCATGTACACCATAGGAGTGTTAGAATGCTCAAAACCCAACAGAAATCATTTGACCTTAGGCCAGATGATATGTGTGAATCACCTTTCACAGGTACTTGTGAAAGAGGTGAAGGATTGTTGGATCTAATACACACAGATGTGTGTGGGCCCTTCAGATCCACCACAAGGGATGCAAGTTGATTTTATGTGACTTTTACTAATGATCATAGCAAATATGGATATGTCTGCTTAATCAAGCATAAGTCAGAAACCTTTGAAAAGTTCAAAGAGTTTAAACATGAAGTCGAAAATCAATTGGGCAGGAAAATAAAGATGTTCAGATCTGATAGAGGTGGTGAGTATCTTAGTATCGAGTTCCAAGACGATCTTAAGGAATGTGGAATTGTTTCACAATTGACGCCACCTAGGACACCACAACTCAATGGTGTGGCTGAGAGGCACAATCGAACCTTGTTAGACATGGTTCGTTCCATGATGAGTCGAGCTTCGTTACCTATCTCATTCTGGGGGTATGCCTTAGAGACTGCCGCCCATATCCTTAATCTAGTCCCAACAAAAAAGGCTGCCGAAACACCTCACGAGATGTGGACAGGGAAGGTTCCCTCGTTGGCACATATCAAGGTTTGGGGTTGTGAAGATTTCGTTAGATGAGAGACTTACGACAAGCTTGAACCTCGAAGTGAGCGATGTATTTTCATCGGCTACCCACAGAAGTCCTTTGGATACTTGTTCTACAGACCTAGTGAGAACATGGTCTTCGTAGCACGAAGGGAGTTTTCCACGAGAGGGAACTTATATGAAAAGAGGACAGTGGGAGTACAATTGATCTTGAAGAAATTCGAGAGTCAAGCGATGAAGGAACCTCAAACACTAGCACTCAACCTGAGGAAGAAATTTATGTTGAACCTATTGATGAGTCATTACCTCTTAGACGTTCCAATCGAGTTAGAATGGCACTTGAGTTGTATGGTTTCCATATTACTACAGATGGTGATACGTTTATCAGTGATAGTACTCTGGTAAATTTGGATGAGCCTTCTAACTACAAGGAAGCCATGGCGAGCCCTGAGTCTGCCAAGTGGAAAGAGGCAATGGACAGCAAGATCCAGTCCATGTATGACAATCAAGTTTGGAACTTGGTTGACAATGTACCAGGTCAAAAGACAGTTAGGTGCAAATGAATCTTCAAGAAGAAGACTGACATGGATGGAAAGGTGCAAATGTTCAGGGCACGACTGGTTGCGAAGGGCTGTACTCAAACCTCGGGGATTGACTATGATGAAACCTTCTCACCATTGGCTAAGATCAAATCTATTAGGGTTATGTTAGCCATAGCTGCGTTTCATGATTATGAAATCTGGTAGATGGATGTCAAAACCACTTTACTTAATGGAATGCTGGCTAAAGATGTTTACATGTGTCAGCCAGAGGGTTTTATGGATGCTAAATACCCTAATAGAGTGTGTAAGCTTGAAAAATCAATCTATGGATTGAAATAAGCTTCTCGCAGATGGAATCTTTGCTTCGATGAGAAAGTCAAAGATTTTGGTTTCTCTAGGAGTGAGGATGAATGTTGTGTATATGTCAAAGCTAGTAGGAGTATAGTTAGGTTTCTAGTATTGTATGTTGATGACATACTACTCAGAGGAAACGACATACCAGCCCTGCAGGAGGTTAAGTCCTGGCTTGGAAAGTGTTTCGCTATGAAGGATCTAGGAGAAGCTGCTTATATTTTGGGATAATGATCTTGAGAAATAGGAGTAGTAGACTAATTGGACTTAGTCAAAGTACTTAATTGGATAGGGTACTAAACTGAGTAAGACTCAGAGTCCAAGTACTGATGAAGAGATAGCAGAAATGAGTCGAGTACCATATGCTTCCGTCGTTGGCTCGATCATGTACGCTATGGCATGTACTCGCCCTGATGTGGCTTTTTCTCTATAGTCAGTCGATATCAAGGGAACCCGGGTAAAGCTCACTAGATAGCAGTCAAGAACATTCTTAAGTATTTGCAAATTAGCATAAAAAGTGTAATTTTAGAACTAATTAAACAAAATGGTCTTCAATAATGAAGATTTCTACATAATTTTATCTTAAGGGTATAGGTGATTCAACTTAGAACTTACAGAAGACAATGATGCGAAAATGAAAAAAAAACATCGAAGATGAACAAATGAGAGAATACCCTTTCTCTGAACATCTAATTAACCACTGAATTGAGTCGAATCATTTCATGTTCAGCGAAAAGTTCAGATTCCCAGAATCACAAATGTAAGAATGGGTCGAAACACATTAATTAAACAAACGATTCATCATTTCACATACAAAAATCTTAAGAAAAATTTAAGAAAACCCATGAAATAACTTGGAAAGTTGGAATACTCACCTTGGTGGTTCGATTTAACACAACCCATGATGATTGCTCTTGTGAATATGATTCAAGTGTGAGAGTTGTAGGTAATTGGGGTTGATTCTTGTGAACGCATAAGAATTTCAGTTAAATGATTGTGAACAGAAGAAAAATGGAATGTTGAAGTTGATTCTTAGTGAGAGGAAAATGGAAGAAATAGGATTCCATTCTACTCTGCAAGTATTTGAGTGAAGGCTGTTGGAGTGTGAGGCGCGAATATTTCGGAAGTTAAAAAGATGTAACAAATAACAAACTTTCGTTTTCTTTTACATTTTTTACAACAAGCTTTTATTTGTTTTACAGTTTGGACACATTTTAATTTGTTTTAACAATTTGGACTTCAAACTTTCTTCTTTTTATTCAAACCATCAAACTTTGTTGAAGCCTGTTATTTTAAAGTAAAAATATTTGCAGTTCACCACATCCTTCTTTCACTTTTTCCTTCATTGTAATATTTGCATAATGGACCCTCATCTTCCTTCTTTCTTCCATTTAAGATACCAATTATTGATTCGTTAGCAATCACAAAACAGATTCTGCTACACCATCGCTCCTTTTTTGAGAAATTGTAGCAGCAATTGTTCTCTGCTTTCATATGAATCAAGCTCAATTTCAATACAACTCGTTAAAGAAGATTCACAAGAGATATTTATAATGGATCGTGTTAAATCATTGAATAAGTATTCCAGTTGTTGAAGTTATTTTGTGGGTTTTCTCCGAATTTATTTTGAAGATTTAAGGATGTGAAATGATGGAAATCATGATGTGGGTACATGTGCTGTGATCAATTCTTGCATGTTTTATAATGGGTATGCGAATTTACTTCTAAACATGAAGTGATTTGAGTGAATTGATTAGTAAATAAATTAGGTTTTAGAAAGGGTTTTGTTAAATGTGGGGGTTATAAATAATTAGTAGTTTGATACTTTCTGTGTGAAATGGGTTCGTAGGCTTTGGCCCTTTAAATTTTAAAGAGAAGATTGGGCCATTATTCAATTCTTAATTTCTTTTGACTTATATTTCATTTACAAATATTAGTTACTAGGTGTGAGACCCGTGTATTACACGGGTTTTATTAAAAAATCAATATAAATTGTTAAGAATTACATGTTTTTTAGTAATAATTTTACATAAATACAAAAATGTATAATGAATAAAGTAACTATTTCAATATATAAACAAATAAAATAAAATGGTACATATTTGTAAAATGATGATGACAATAATGATGTAAACATTAAACATGAATTAATAAAAACTTGCTACATATATAAAAACAAAATGATGAATAAGTAAGTTAATTTATAATAATAAAAACAACTATTAAAATATTGACACTTATTTTTATGAATTACAAATTTCCAAAGACTTCCTTGAACACAACATTAGATGTCGTGTTGGTAAGTTTACCATCTTTATCTAAAATTAATATCTTTAATCCAGCTTTACTTTTAACTCTCGACAATGCAACATACAACTGACCATGAGTGAATATTGGTTGTCTAAAAAACAACCCCACCCTCGATAGTGATTGTCCTTGACTTTTATTTATTGTCATTGCAAAACATACAGCCAGTGGAAAGTGTCGTCTTTGAAATATGAAAGGAATCATTTTATCTGAAGGCGTCAAAGACATTCTTGGAATAAACGTACGGCTTCCGATATTACTTCCAAATATTATTTCAGCTTCTATAACACGTTTACCCAATGAAATAACCCGTAACCTTATGTCATTGCACAATCCACATTTCTGATCAATATTCCTTAGTAACATAACCGGAACACCGACTTTTAACACCAACTTATGAATTGGCATACCTGAAGGTCTAAGACCATTTAGAACATCAGGAGAGTATAAAGTTTCATCAACTTCATCATAAACAAAATCTACATGAGAAAGACTATCAGAACTTAAATACTCATGTGGATCTCCTGGAAATACTTTTAACAAACGCTCGTTAATCTCTTGAACGACTTCATTCTTCGGTGCAAGGATTGCTCTTTCTTGAAAATAAATCGGATTCTTAGCATTTTCAATAATAGAAGGATAGACAAATCTAATTAATGAACCAATAGGATCAACTGAATCAACAATGAGAAGATCAGTTGGAATATCAATAATTGTCTCGCCATCATTCAAACCACCAACTTTTCCTTCTCCTATATCCAAAATCCATTTTGCAAAAGTCTCCGTTTCTTGAATATCAGATGTGAGAACACTTAACCTCATGTTTTTTTGTTAATGTTAAGACTTTGCAACTTGACCAAATATAAGAGGAACTTAAAGAAGCGTTCACAATGTCTTGTCTGCTTCCATTAGGAACAACTGGTAGAATTTGTCTAAAATCGCCTCCAAAGACAATTGTTTTTCCTCCAAATGGCAACTTTGAGTTTGCACGAAAATCACGACTCAATATATCTTTCAAAGAACGATCCAAGGCTTCAAATGCATGCTTATGAATCATAGGTGCCTCGTCCCATATAATCAATGATTTTTTTTTAACAATTCGGCTACATCACTATCCGGTGAAAAAGAACAAAAGGAATCCTCAGTAAGATTTAGAGGAATTATAAAGCGTGAGTGTGCTGTTCTACCTCCGGTTAGTAACAATGAAGCAATACCACTTGAAGCAACATTTAAAACGATATCACCTTTAGATCTTATACATGCAGATAAAGTCTTCCAAAGAAAAGTTTTACCGGTACCTCCATAGCCATAAACAAAAAACACACCCCCTTTTTTCTGTCTAACAGTTGTCATGATTTCATCAAAAACTGATCGTTGTTCAATTGTTAATGAATCAAGTAGCTGATGAGATTCTTTTGTAGATTGTTCATATCAAAATCTAACTCCTCAGTAATCAAATGGTTGTTTGATGAAGATACCAATTCATGATCAGGGTAAGGCATCCCAACAAAATCTTTAAGGCTTGAACTGTTTTGGAGTAGAATTTTTTCAATCTCATATAGCGTCAAATTTTTAAGCTGATCGTCATTAAGGGATAAACCTATCACAATTGCAGAGTTAATTATTAAAAGATAAATATATCCATTTATGACGTAATAAACATAATGTGTATAAAAAACTTTAAAATATTTATAAAAAACATAAAAATTTCAAATAATAATATAATTAGCATTCAAAATTATATAAGTAATGTATAAAATGTAAGGAATGAGAAAAATAATAATACCTGGAGACTTTAATCTCATTCGTTGATTGTAGAGAATTCCATCGGATAAGTATTGCCAAGTATTTTGCCAAACATAACACGGTTCAGACAAACTATTGGACTTTAGCATAGTTGCAAATAGAAACCGTAAATAATAACCAGATCCTGAATGACTTGCTTCCTCGATGGCATCAATATATTCTCTATCATCTTCTAAAAGTCCAAGAGCATAACATGCATCTCTAAAAGTAGGACATACTTGTCCATTAATCGTACGAATATCTGCAAATGATTTTGGACCTTTGACTTTATTTAAAAGAATTCTCAAAAAAATATGCTTCACCGAGATTAGGTGAAACTGTGTGAATCCTCCCAATAGAAAACCCTTTTTTTCTTGGCTCCCAACAACGATCTTTTTGTTTCCATACAAATTTTGTAGGAAACTCAACATAAGAAAGTTTTCGTGCATCCTCATTATGTTCATTACAGCTCATCCAAGATAAGAACATCGAAGAAGAAATAGATTGTTTGTCAAGGACATCTTCAATATCATCATCTGCTCCGTATACAACATTTTGTTTTCCAGGAAGATGGAACGGAAGCCTTACAACAGAAGGATATATGTAATGAACATCAAATCCATATATACGCCACGAAGCTTCACATGCAGACAAATACCTACAATCATAGTAGTTCTTTATTTCATCAACAGGAACATCATCAATATCACCTCCGTTGTTGTTTTGTGCAACTTCAATAGTAGCCCGATCAGGACCCTTGTTAATATATTTAAACAAATATTTGATTAAAGCCGCTTGATTGCACCACTCAACATTAATGTGAGCCTGATATCATTTCAAAAGGGTTTTGTGATATTGAACAACACTTCTGTTTTCTAACTTAACACCCGACTTTTCTATAAAAGATCCATCATTTCATCTCCTATATATAGGATAACCATTTGAATCAACAGAAGTATTCTCCAAGAATGGCTTGGGGAAGTTTTTTGAACACTTGTTTTCACTCATGCATGGGCATTTAGGATTATCAGAACCACATGGACCATGCATCATGAACTCACTGACAAGTGAGTATAATTCTGGATCATCGTCTTTGTTTGGAATTTCAGCCGAAATAACTCGATCAATATGTTCAACAGTAGGGAGTTTGTAATCAGAGTGCATGAATAAACATATATGTGCATGAGGTAGACCGCGCTTTTGAAACTACACTGTATAAACAACTGTAGATTTAAATAAATATAATATTATAAGATAATACAAAACATAAACTAAACATTTAGATAAAACTATTATTGTAATATATAATATCTGCTTGGACCAAACCCAATAACCTCTTCTTCTTTAAGTCTTTAATCAAAGAATCCAACTTAATTTTGAATAATCTAGAAAGTATATCGGGTCTATCTTCGGGATTAAGTGTGGTGTCAGCAAGAAACCTTTTAATTTCAGGCCACTTTGGATTGCATGTTACGGTTATGAAAAAATCTGGGTATCCAAACCACTTACAAAACGACATGACATCTAAATAGTTTTGCATCATGTAGCGTGCACCACCCGTAAAAGAAGAAGGCAAGATAACACGTTTTCCAATGTTGGAAATATCAGTATTACCATGATTGTGTATGCTTTTTAAAGTTTCATAAGATTCGCATCTAAGAACTTTTTGCTGATTGCGTATGTAATATAGTCTCTCAGTTTCAATCATCGTATAAGCATCAACCAGAAATTGTTGAAAAAGCCTTCTTGAATTAAGAATTAAGAATTCTATAAGCAAAGAATTCTCTCATTGTACAGAAACAACGTTTGGTATTTGTTGAATAAGCAACATCCCTGTGAGGTATGTCAACTCTATATCCATCATCTCCATATGGAAAGAGTAGTGGGTACTGAAGACCAAGGTAAGCTGGATGTAATTCGTTTATGCGTTGTAGACTTCCTGATTTAGTTGTTACGATGATATCTCTATTATCAATTGCATCACCAATGTCACCAACAATTAGAGCAGCAACCTCAGAATAGGTAAGTTATATGTCCTTCCATGCATCTTGTTGCCTTCTTCCTATAAGACGTAACTTTAGATCTATATGAGGATTTTCATCAAAACAGTCTCTGGCCATTCTATAACACTTAACCAGCTCATTGGTTGAATCCAACATGACCTTCAAAAAGCTAATGATTTCAATATCAAGAGAATGAGAAGTTGATGTGCACCCTTCGTTCTGTGTACTGTTAACAACAACAGTTATATGTAAATTTAGCAAGTAAATAAAAATATATCAAAATTATAAAAGTAATGGTTTATAAAAAATATTAATAAAGTTATACCTGAAAGCGTGTTGTCTATTTGTTATTTCATTTTCAGTATCATATATGTATAGTTGAGAAAACTTTGGTTTGGATCCGTCTATTGGTAGAAGACTTCCCATACAATGGTAATTTTGACCGCTAAGTCTGAAAACATATGGAGCATTGCCTCTATTAATTGAAGAATCAACTTTTCCACCCATTGAAGTAAAAGAAAACATCGAATTGAATCGACGAATATTCTTCATGAAATGTTTTCCTTTTGGATCAACATTACGAAAGAGATTTTGATAATTTGCTGGAGCTTGTTTTAATTCAGGAAGCTCGACTTTTCCGTTACCACAACACATAGAATAAGAAGTTTTATTTCCATAAGTATTGCCTTTAAGAGCTTCAGATGTCCATAATTGTGCATGACACATGGTACACACAAAAGTCTGGTCACCATGGTCCAAGTAATCTGTTTAAAAAAAACATTTATAAAACTTTGAAATAATTTAATATTGCATTGAGTAATAATTTATATGTAAAAGGGGATTTGTAATAAAAATTAATATTTTCCTTTTGCAACACCTGATAGTAATTGTTGACGGATTTGTTGATCACGTAAATCTTCATCCGATGTTAAGTCCAGAATGGGTATTTGAGATATATTTGGAATCTTTCTTTTTTTATTTAGATTTCTGCATGATAAATTGCTGGAAGAAGCTCGAGTGACTGAAGATGAATTCGTAGCTCTCATGTCACCAGACAAGGTAGAATATTGTGCATTTACTAACATGAAAAGAATGACAATTAGTATTAAATTTATAAAGTAAATAGATAAAAAAATAATAAAAAAAAATGAATACATATTATTTTATGTGTACCATATATAGTAACAAACAGTAAGTCAAATATAAATGTAGTCGTACCATTTGAAATGTTGGACAACGGAGTTCTTGTAGTAAAATTAGAAGCATAATGAAAACGTTCTTGATCACGACCAATATTATCTATCAATAAAAGATAAGTTCATATAAATATGTATTAATTAGGGAACAATAAAGAAACATGTATAAAAACATAGTATATTAGCATTGTATTTAGAATAAGTTTATATGGATTAATTTAAATAGGTAAGATGATATATATCATATACCGATTGGTACGGTGGACATGTGATTGGATCTTCTTGTATCCAAATAACTTTTCCTTTCTTTTCATTTATCTTTAGCCTTGTTCGACAATTGACTACCGATATAAATATTTGAAATAGATTGAACACGTTTTTGCTGATATCCACATGACAAAGTTGGGCTGACATTTTCATTGTTACCGACAATATTGACAAACTTGCTTGATGAAGGTGTTTGAATGTTGGTAGTTATATTAGAAAGCACTGTAAAAGAATATAAAATATGATTGTTATACTACAGATACAAATAATTGTAAGTTAACATATAATAAGAAAAATACAAAAAATAATTTTAATGATATAATTGGAAATGATATAAAAGGGATTTATAAAATAATAATGTAAAATTAATTGCAATGTAGCAAAGAGTGCAGGTAAAATATAACAATATTGTGTAAAATATTGAGTGAGATGAAAAATAGTGTATAAAACATAATAATAATTAAGATTAAGAGGATTGTGTGAGATGAAAAATAATGTATAAAATTAAAAATTAGTCTATCCGATAAAAAACGATATACCATTAGACGATGTGGACATATGATTGGATCTTTTCTTGTCCAAATATAATTTTCTAAGTTTTCTGTTCTCTCTAGCAGCATCAAACAATGCACTTCTAATATCAAAAGTTGAAGTAGATTTGAAACTTGTATGTTGATATGCATATGATATATTTGGATTCACATTTTCACTGTCATCGCGAATATGTCTAGAATTGTTTGAAGATGGTAAATGCTGCGGAGAATAACCTACATTGAATATATAATAATAACAATGGTTTATTTGAAAATGCAACGATTATATGAGATAAAACGTCTGAAGATATAAAACAATATTTGTTCAACATAAGTTAAATATAAAAACATTACTGAAAATGAAAGTAAATTGAGATGTAGATAGAGAATTACCAAATGACATGTCGGAGCCAACATTGGATCTTCTTTGATCCAAATATAATTTTCCATATCTGCGTCTTTCTTTATGTTCGTTTGAATCCATATCGTGTTTGTAGCTTAAGAACAAAAAAATTATGTAATAAAAAGTATATTGACAATAACTCCATTAAAATTTAAAATTGAAAATTATAAAAAATGGAGACGTTAATAAGATTAATATGTAGTAGTTAAAAATTGCTAATATATTAGTATTGTATATTTTACTTTAATAAAGTCATTAATTCCAACAAATAAGTGTATATTAACATAACAACTAAAATAAGAATTTTATAAATAATAAAAATAAGAAAAGAGAAGGAAAACCCGTTTTTTAGATGAGGCCGTCAAATGTCTTGCCATAATGTCGAATTTTGACCTCGATTAATATACAATTCATCACAAGAGATTAAGAGATTAATAAGACAAAGACATGGAAATATTAATTGAAAATGACAAAAATACCCTAATGCAAAACATTATTGTGACAAAGAATAAATAGTGGGCATGAAAAAAAAACACAACCAAAGTTATAGAATTCTTGTGAAAAGGGAATCAAGAGACATAGCAAAAGCAAGGGGGCAACAGTGGCATGGTTAGGGGTATATCGGGAAAATAAATACATATACACCAATGTTGTTCAATCCTCATTTATCATGTTAATAGTAAGGACATTTATATAAACTGAACCAAGCAAATTAAGGATTAATAAGTACTAATCAACACTTCACAATGATTCAAACAACAGTTTAACAAATTAGATTTGAAATAATAGCAGAACATGATGTTTGACTCAATTAAGTGTGAAATGGTAAAAGGATATTAAGCAATAATATAAAATTTGGGTTTTAAATGAAAAACATTCAAAGCAGAGGAATAATGTCTAATTTGTTAAACTGTCAAAATATAAAATCAAATTTATTAAACTCTTTCATATATCTTTTGGTGAAGGCAGGTGTATAAGGCAGCATACATCGGCAATTGGAGGTCAGCAATCGTTATATTTTTTTAATAAGAAGAAACATATATAAATTAATTAAATATCAGCCACATGATGGTTAATATTAAACAGAAATAGCAGCAGTAGCATGCGACAACAGTGGCAGGGGTAGGGGTATATACGGTAAATCAAACATATAAAATTCCACGTTTTTTATCTGTTGGGAGGGACAACAATTACCGTTTTAATCTTATTCATTTCAGTCAAAGTCCAATACGCCAAATAAAATTCGCCATGTTCTGTCTTAGATGGAAAACAGGGCTTAAAAAATACAATTTAGTTCATAAAGAGAAATAGCAACAGCAAGGGGGTAACACTGGCATGGGTAGGGGTATATCAGGAAAATAAATACATATACACAGGAACACACACGCATACACATTGATAACCAGAAACTGTTGTGAAAAGAACAACTTGAAAGTAGGTTTTTTATAAGCATACCCAACGGATTGAAGTCTGTGATTGAATAGATGATTTTCGACTGTGATGATGCAAGCAAAACCTTGGAAACACCTCAATATTTCAAGACACGGTGATAATAGATGAATTAGAATTGAGTCATACATAATACGTAATTTCTAGAAATGATTTTTGGAAAGGATACCAAAGTTTCATACATTCCTTACAAAAATTACGTAACTGAAGCAATGTTTGAAATCTTTTTATAAATTAGCATTATTTTTAAATGATAATTAGGAAAAAAAAAATAAGGACATATTTAATACCTTCATTGCAAAAATTACGTGAGATGTTAAGGAGATATTCACTTGCTTTTAATTGACCCAATTTCAATATTATATCTTTCATATATCATATATTATATTTTTACAGATTACAGATTATTATATTATCATTAGAATAGAAGATGATAGATGTGCTTATTTTATTTAAAGTCCTGGCTTTAATAAGCATAATATACATTGTTAATATTATCATTGAATTTGCATATCACTAAAAATCTATTAAAAATACAGAAAAACCACTATTTTTCTAAATTTATATAGTAAATTAATAAACTTTTAAGATTTTCTTTTCACTTGGCCAATAAAAAACTAAAAAATTTCAGTAACATATATTGAAAATACCTCTATGTAAATATAGGATCCCACAGAAAAGTTACTCAAACATAACTTAGACAATTTAAATAAATATAATTCTAATATTGTTTGATTTTCTTAAATATAAAAGTAGTTTTGCTCATAAAAGTAGTTTTCTAAGCAGGGACAAAACAGTGACATTTGTTGCAATTTTTTTTACAACACATAATAACACAGCAAAACATTGTACTTTCCTTTTTGAAAAATGTTAAAAAAATCATATTTTTATAAAGTACAATGCTATTTTCTGCATATTTTCTAAAGTTTTGTTGTTATATGTCATTTTTCTATAAAAGGACCAAAATGCCCTTTATCCAAAATAAAAACAAAAAATAACCTTTTCTTTTCTTTTTAACCCACCATTTGCACATATCACCTTTAATATACGATTCTTCTTGCCATTGCACTAACGAAACAGGATCCCAAAATACCTCTGTGTAAATATAGGATCCCAAAGAAAACTTACTAAAACATAACCTAGACAATTTAAATAAATATAATTCTAATATTGTTTGATTTTTCTTAAAGTTAAAAGTAGTTTTGCTCATAAAAGTAGTTTTCTAAGCAAGAAAAAGAAACAGTCACATTTGTTGCAAATTGTTTTAGAACATATAGTAACACAGCAAAACATTTGTACTTTTCTTTGTTAAAAATGTTAAAAAATCATGTTTTTATAAAATACAATGCTATTTTATGCATAGTTTTCTATAGTTTTATTGTTAAATTTCATTTTTTTTATAAAAAGACTAAAATGCCCTTTATCCAAAATAAAGACAAACAATAACCTTTTCTTTTCTTTTTAACCCACCATTTGCACATATCACATTTAATATTTTTTTTCAAATCGGGTGTAAAAACTTCATAATTTGCTAAAAGGTCAAAAATGCCCTTTTTATATAATAGGACCTTGTCTACTATTCCAGGAAACATGTTCTTAAGAAAAGACGTCACTGGAATGAAATTCAGTTACATTCCCTTGTATTTGTTCTGTTTGTTTATGAAACTGTCAACAGGGATACAAGAATCATGGACCGTGAAAGAAAGTTATGAAGATTTAAAATGTTGAATAATAAGAGAAAAAATTCTTTGTTCCAAACACTAAATATTAAAATCCAACGTAAAACATAACACGAATGAATATTCATAGTGTACCAAACAATAAATATTAAATTCTGAAATAAAATGCAAGTAGAAGTAAGGAAATATTAAAAAAAATGTCTCAGAAAATAGCATAGAGTAGCAAAGAAAGATTGAAGTTTTTATCTTCATAAAAAGGATCACTTTTCCACTTTAGGAATCAACAATTTTGTTGTTCCAACAACTTTGGCATCTCCAATACGGGGTGCATTAGGTTTCGTTGCTGATTCATAAACGTCATCATCAAGATCGTAAACATCTACAAGTTTACGTTTGGCACTTGTAGGTGGTGAATTGAGGTTGTCGGCTGTTCTTGATGATGGAGTTGTACAAATGCCAGAGGGAATATTCGACACAGGAGTACTATCAGCATTGTGGGAAGTAGCATCCTTAAATTAAAGAAGAAATAATGTTCATTTAGTAATATAAAGGATAACATATATAAAAAATGATGTTGTATTATAGCTTACCTTACAACCCACTGTGTCTTGAGATTCAAATTCTGAGCCAATTATATTAACAGATTCAGTATCCATGTCCTATAAAATATGTATAAAATAAAAAGTATGTTTGGTTAAGGAATCTAGAAAATAGTATTTTCAAAATATATATATGTTTTAAATTCTTTAACTTGGTGTATTTTTACCTGTCCAATCCTACACTTTTTCTCAATCTTTTCCAAAGCAGAAATAATGTCAACATTTTCTGTTATTTTGGAAATGTTGTAAGTACGACCAAATCTTGAAAAATTAAATGTCTTGACAACAATCTTGAAAGCCAATTTTTTGTCGATCATGGCATTCAACTCAATAGGAAACTCACTTGTATTGCCGAACTACAAAAAAATATTAATAGATAATAACAATTCAATTGATTGTGTTGATTGGTTTTGCGCATGTATGTATGAGGTTTTTGTTGGATTAAGGTGTCTAAGTCAGTAACTAAATTGGTATATTCTTGTAATTAGAAGCAAAGTCCTTTTTGGATTGCCCTCATAACTAGAACTTAATTAGAATGACATTTATAGAGAAATGATGATTTATTAGATTATTATATGATTAATAAACTAACTGGAAATTATGACGAAATGATTTGTTAATATATTATATGATTAATATATTAATTGGAAATAGACAGTAGGTTTATTAGTTTATCATGTGATTAATAAATTATTATGAGATCAATTGTTAAAATAATTCTTTTGTTAATGTATATGGTTAATAAATTGATATGAAATCAATTAGAATTGATTAATTATTAATCAGAATTAATCTTGAATTAATTTACGATTAACTGGAATTTATTAGAGGTGCAAGGGGTGAATTGTAATTGTTCAATAGTTGAACAAAAGAAGCGATTCTAGAACCATCCAAGGGGTGGACGGTTTTAGGAGCCTCCTTGGGGTTTCCAGAAGCCTCTTTGATGCATATAAGGAAATGATTTGGATTTGGATTAAAATCTATTCAAAACTTGCTTGGTCCCTAAGTTACCTAGACTATAAATATTACCCCTTATGACCTTAATTTCGTTCATGCACTACCCATAAAGCCATAGGAACAAAATTTTCCTCCCCTCCTCCCTCCTCAATGGTCTTCTAGTTCTAAGGTTTGGGTGTGAGCCATTAGAGGCATCCAAGCTTTTGGTGCTTGTTTTCTAAGGAACTTCAAGAGGATTTGATTTGATTATTTTCAATAATAATCAAAAGGTATATAACCCTAATCTTTATGTTAATTTCGATTTTCATAATCTCTCTCTATGGTTTTCTTGATGTTCATAGGTTATTTCTATCAATAGAGAAAACATAGATCCTTTCTAGGTGCATGTGAACTTAAAGGTTTAAGTGTTTTTCTGCCACATGATTTTTTTTTAACCTAGCAAACTCAACAGTGGTATCAGAACCTTGGTTTTCTAACTGATTGTGCATAATAGTGAACTGTTCAAAATTAGGGTTTATGGAAATTAAACCTTAATGGCCTTAAATTTTCGCAAAAGACTTAGGGTTCTTGAGACCTTAGCCTCCACCCCTATTTTCGAAATTGCTATGGTTTCTTTTAGGGTTTCTAGTTTCCTTAATTATAATTTTAAATGCCTTAAAATTTGGATAATTAAAACCGAGTAAGTTTTGAGGACCTTGGCAGTGATGGACTTTGTGTCAATTCCTTAGGTCAATCCTTAGGAATGAACGAGCGATGGATGATCGATTCTTAGGGTAAATCCTTAAGAAATAAAGGAGATAATGGGATTGGGTAATTGGGTTGATTTGTTTGACGATTAAATATAATAATTGTATTATTGTGGGTTGAAAACCCTATATGCTCACCAGGCTCCCAAGCTTGACCAACTCAGTTTTCTTTGTATTACAGGTAATGGCACAAGAGTATAAGTTGGTTGACTTGACGAGAGATTTCAGGATTATAGACCAGTAGTTGTAAATAACTGCCGTAAGGTCTGTATTGTACTGTTTATGCTTTTGGTCTGTATCGGAACATGACATCCCGAGGTTTTATTATTTAATGAAAATACATTCTCTTTGAGAAATGTTTTGATAAATTTTATCACATTTTGTTTTTGGAACGAATTCCGCAACTCTTTTAATCAAAGGATTACTCTGATTTTATAAAACAAAGCATAAACAAATCGGTCTTTTCTGGCCGTGAAATTGGGGATGTCACAAAAACCTCTTCCCGTCCTCTTCTTGGGACAGGACTTGAAAATTACTTCTAACCTCTTCAAACCAACCTAAAGCTAAAAATAAAAAATAAAAAATAAAAAATAAAAAAAATAAAAAAATAAAAAAAAGAGCGGCTGACACATTCCCACAGCTTCTCGTTCCAAGAAGTCCATCGCAACACCTCTCGTCTCCCACCTCCCGTCGACCACACTCCTCCTCCCAGCGCATCCACCACCGGCGCAACCCCCCACCGGCACAGCCCCCTTCCGACAGTCCCTCATCGCAGGTATGGTTTTTTTTTTCGTTTTTTGCTGCTGAAGGCAGCGCATCTGCTTGGGGTTATTCAACATTTCGATTTTGTTGGTGGAATTACTTCATTGTTCATGCTTGATATTAATTTTTCAATTTTTGTTGTTGAATCTTTGTTCTTGCTTAATCTTGATGCTAATATTATCAAATAGTTGATGATGTTGTTTCTATCTTGATAAATGATAAGTTCTTGCTGCAATGTCTTCAATTTGTGCTTAAAAGTCACATATTGTTGTTTAATTGTCATGAAATATTACTGAAATATCATAAAATTGTTGCTGAATTGTCATAAATTGTTGCTGAATTGTCACAAATTGTTGTTGAATTGTCACAAATTGTTGTTGAATTGTTATAAATTGTTGCTGAAATGTCATGAAATATTGTTCAAATGTCATAAAATGTTGTTGAAGTGTCATAATTGTTGCTGAAATATGAATAATCTTTGCTGAAATTGGTTATTTTAATCAATACAAGTTGTTGTTATGTTGAAAGTTCTTGGTATAAGGTTATGTTTGCTAAAGTATGTATTCCATATGTTTTTTTATTAGCAATGGCAGATAAACATACATGGACCAATGAGCAAACAAAATTCTTATTGAACACTTGTATTGAAGAAGTACAATGTGTTGAAGTACTACGCATGTCTCGTGAATCATTTGTCCGACTACGCGCGCATTTTAAGACTAAATTACGCGTTAAAGGATAGCAAACATGTATCAGTTGAAGAAAAGATGGCTATGTTTTTTATGATGATCAGTCATAACCAACGATACGTGATTATCAAGCGAAGATTTCAACACTCAAAACAAACAATTCATAAATTTTTTCATGAAGTGTTGGACAAAATGTTGTTTTTCGCACATGACATTATAGTACCAACTTCTTTTAATCCGAATCCAAACATTTCGGGACATAATAGGAGGCTACGACGGGTGTTCAAAGGAGCAGTTGGTGCACTTGATGGCACTTTGATACATGTTGATGTCCCCGCAAACAAACGGGATTTATATAGAAGTAGGGGAAAAGGCGATTGTTACCAAAACATATTGGCAATATGTGACTTCAACATGATGTTTACGTTTGTTGTGGCCGGTTGCGAAGGGATAGCACATGATTCGAGAATTTTATCAGAAGCATTAGCAAATCCACAGGCAACATTCTCGTTTCCACCATCAGGTAAATTTATTGTTATTTAAATAGTTTTATCTTAGTTTGAAAAATAAATGATTTTTTTTTGTTTTTTTTTACAGATAAATATTATCTTTGTGATGCCGCCTATGCAAACATTTGAGGTTTTATAGCACCGTATCGTAATGTGAGGTATTGGCTTGGAGATTTTCGTCGAAGACGTGCATTAACGAATAAAGAAAAATTTAACCATGCACACGCAAAACTTCGGAATGTCATTGAGCGTGTTTTTGGTGTCTTGAAGGCACGATTCCCTATATTGAAGAGGATGGCACCATTCTCGTTGATTATACAACGAAACATTACCCTTGCATGCTTCGCGCTTCATAATTTTATAAGAAGAGAGGGACTACGTGATGAGTATTTTGCACGATATGATGAACCAAATGTCTCGGTTCGGAATAACAATGCAGTCGTTGATAATAAAGAATGTGAGATTCCAACACACGGTACTGCAGCGGACCGTGAATATATGACCCAGTTACGGGATGAAATTGCCGAAAAATTGATGCAATATATGGAATGAAAATTATTAAAGTTCGGTTGTATGAATTTTATTTTAAAATGTTATTGTAAGACTAATTTGGTTGTTTGAATCTTATTTCAATGTTTTAAGACTACAATTATTAAATTTTTGATATTAAAAAACTATTTCCGGTTTATTAAATCACTTTATTTTAAATTTTTTAATATCTGCAGCAGCCGCAGATGTTAAAAAAACAAACACGCTTCTCATTGCAATCGTTTGGTTCACCTCTTCTGCTGCAAAGGTCTATAGAAGTGATCCGCAGACATGAGACAGTTTCACTTAGGAAAAACAAACAACACCTAAGATTAGTTGCTAAAATGTGGATGTTTTGTATCCATCGAGCAAAGTTTGGTTGTAATTAGATAGTGGCATGTGAAACCATATTTTGAGGATGCCCTAAAGGGTTGATGAAATCATTATGAAAATATACAAACCAAAACCTAGAAAGCTTGCATGCCCTAATCTAGTTTTGATGATTTATTTGGTGATTGATGTCTTTACAAAATTGATTGACATTTGACAAGTGATATTTCATCATATTATATCGGAAAAAAGTCTTTTTTAAGACAAGGAAAGCAAGGTGGGTCTCACATGAAAATTTTGTTGAATGTACAGTATGCAAATCAATGATGATGAATAAGTAAGAAAATAAGTCATGATTAGACATTGTAACCATTTGCAGTAGATCTCTTGCGTTGATCTACTGCATCATAGTGTGCAAAAGCAGCATCTAAAGCCTGCGCCAACAAACAATAAAAGAATAATAATAATAATAAGAATGTACAACAAAACAAAATGAATAATATTAAGCACCTGTAACATTGGTTGAACAAGGAGGGAAACTTGATGCCTTGAATCTGACTGCACGGATTCTTTAATCTCCTGGAAGGAAATTATTAAACTTTCAGTACAATATACAAAGTTACAAACATAATTCTTGACATGATAATGATACAAATAAAGAAAATGTCTGTCATTTAATACCTACCACACAATTAACTCCTTGATTGACCAAAGAAAAGATACCATACCTGTAACTTTGGGTAGATTTGTGACATGGCATCCTTCAGCCGGCTCACCTACATTACAAATAACAGATGAAGGAAAAATCCAAATAAATAAAAACCAAACCAACAAAAGATATATAGTGAATTGATTCACCAAATAGGTTTTTTTGAGCATCATATATAATTAATTAATACCAATCAATGGCCGAAATGAAATTACCTTTGTATAAAGATATGAAGTTGTGATTGGATATGAGGACCAGAAATGCTTTAACAATTCCTGAATAGACGTCCAATGCTGGAATGAAATATAAATATAAAAAGTTAAAAACCCAAGCAAAACCTTTCTTAGAGTTATATAAACAAATACAAGATATTTGAAAAGGTTAAAGAAACTCACAAGCAAAAGCTCATCTTTTGTGACAGTTGGCAAGGTATCCAATATGCTCTCATGTGGGTTTTTACCAAACCCACGTTGATATTTGGAGCTTGATATAGTCTGGGTCAACCCATTCAACACCTTCACAGCAACTTCAGGTCTAACAACAGGATCAGTCAAACCTAGGGTTCTGATTTCAGATATAAAACCCCTTAAAGAAGCATACGTCTCAGAGGTGTTCATCCTTGATTTAAACTGTCTTCCTCCCCCACCTAACTCATCACCCATTCCCATTCCCATTCCCACAACTTGTTGTTGAGAATCAAAGTAATCCCGAGGATCCTGTTTTTTTTTTTTTTTTTAAATCAGTCACTCACAACAAACAAACATCAAACAAGACAAGAGAATCAAGATCCATTCAGACCTTTATAGATAGTGGTGCAACAGGAGGATCACGTGGTGCTTGTAGATCCTCAATCTCAGCCATTCGTGTTATCCGATCCAACCGTTCTTGATGCACCAAATTCCCATCAGAAGAGGCTTCTTTTGCTAACTCAACTGTTTCATTTATCACCAGATTAATTTTTTTGAATAAAAACAGAAATGATGATGTATACTGTATACTGACCACGTTTACAAGTAGCAAGAGCTTGAGCTACAGATCTTGTATCCCCTTCAGTCTCAAAATCTACAGTTCTTCCTTCAAGAACAACTGCAGCATGTCTGTTGATGTCTTGTAGGAAAGATCTTTTGAATGGCTCATATTGTGCTTCCAGCTCATCCTTCCCACTTTCAGTAGCTAGCCCATGACCCTATCAATTCAATTACAATTTACTAATTTACATTTTACATACATACATTACTAAAGAAAAAAAAAATCCAACTCTGTTTCTTACTGGAATATGTGTGTAATCATCTCCTTCATCAGCCTCCATGTCCAGAGTTGGATCTACCTTCCTAATCTGTATATATTTCAAGTTACATTGTGATGTGATCTGAAATATGAATGTTGAAAGTTGGTTATACCTTGTGCTTAATTTCACTAGCCAAAATAGCATCTTGCCTTAAGAAAACTGCAAGCTCCTCATCTTCTGCAGCCTCTGCAGCAGCAGCAACAATATTTCTGGTGCTGTGAAGGTATTGTGCTCTCCAGTATTTTGTCCAAAAATCTTTCTCTGTCATCTAACAATCAATCAATATGCTTAGAAATTAGAATTAGAAAGCAGGTTCATAATTCATATTCATTCTGTTTACTCCTTCCTTAATCCTTACCTTGTTAGGTACAAAATTTAGATATGCCTGCCTCACTGCTGGTTTTTCAGCAAAAATCTGGGAAACATTTTCATTTTCATGTATTAATAATAGAGAAGAAAAAAAAACATCATCAAATAAAGATACCTGGTGAATCATCTCTGGTGTCAAGTTAAATGTAACTTTGTTTGACTGAAACAAAAACAAGTTCAATTGGCTCCAAAATCAAAAGATGCAAAAAGTGGACATATGAGTTTGAATGTATTGTATGGAGAGATACATACCTGACCATCAGATGAAGGTTTGACATTGAAAATCATGTCACTTTTCAACCCCACTCTTTGTTTTGCTTTTCTACTGCTACTTGTATTATTCACATCTAGCAACTTCTGCACTAAAATTTCTGTTACATATAAACAAAATCATACAGGTTTCATTAAGCAAGCAACTACTAACCTTTCTTGTAGCCCAAAATTCAGTCTCTGACAACACACCTCTTATCACAAACTGCTTATGAAGCTTCTGCAGCTCACTACACAAACAATTTATCCATATAAATAAATGTCCATGTTATTATCTCAAACACATAAACTAACTATCTCAATAGATGATGAATGTTATTGTTGAGAAAGATAAGCTACCTGTCCTCTTGCAGCAGCTTAATCCTACGTTCCATTTCTGCTGAGCTAAGTTGTTCATCTTTGTGTGGAAGTGGAACAGCTTTTTCAGAGCCACCTTCCCCATAAAATGTAATAGCTTTAGCTGTGTTCAATCATGTCATGTCATGTCATATATATATATATATATATATATATATATATATATATATATAAGTAACAAAGAATCAACAAGAGAATAAGAACATAACAGAAGCACCAAATGGCATTACCTACAAAGTCTCGACAAAGTTCCCTGTCTGAGAAATTTTCAAACTCAAAGATGTAATTACCCTGGAAATGGAATCATTGAAAGCTTTGGATGAAACATCAAATGTTATAGACAGATATGTTTCAGTTGTTGAAAGCCTGAAACATGATTGATATACAGTTACAAAAGAATTGAAAAATGGAAAAAGAAACCTGATCTTGAGTGAGATTAAGTAAGGCAGGCCTGTTGGAACCCTCCTTGCTGGATTTGTGTCCTTAAGAAAGACAAAGAAACAGATGGAAAGCAATCAATATCATTGATGCATGGATGAAAGTAAAATAGACAAACATTGATCATTGATAAGGTAATTTTACTTGCCTTTTATAAGTCTGAATTCTACATTAAGCCTGATGGAGGATGATGGATCATTAGGCATAAAAACAAACCTCTCCCTTGTCTGCAGATTGACTATTCATTAGTAAGGAAACCAAATCCAAAATATATCAACAATAATTACATTAACAAAGTAAGAAACTTATAAGAATCCAAAATAATTGGGTTTAAGAAAACTTCACCATTTTCAATGTCCCACGAACACCAGGGTCTTTGACAGAAGATTTGTATTTCGCACGTTTAACAACCTGCGTCTCCATCATGCTTCAGAAGATGATTTCTTGATTTTCTTGATGCTAAATAACTTAGGGGCTGTTTGGTATTCGCTGAATGGCTAAGAGGCCTGAATGTTTCAAAGATTCTGAAAGATTCATGTTGTTTGGTAAGATTGATGAATGAATGTGCTGAAGGATAAAAGTTACCATTTTAACCTTATGAACCATTTTTTGCTGAACGAATTATTTCTCTTTAATAAAACATGGAAAATATCAAATTAAACAATGTACTTGCAACTATAAAGCCACTTTAAGTTTAGACACCTTTTGACATTTTATTAATTATTCATAGTAATTACAAATTAATTACTGAGCACACATAGCAACTATAAAAGCTCACCTTTCTAAACAATTGTTTTATGCTGCTGCACTTGGATACTTGCCAACAATAAATTTCTAAAAGTGTGAAATATTGTGCTTTATAAAAAGAATAAAGGAAATGTGACAGATGCATACCATGAACCGGCTTCTCTATAAAAATCCTCTTCCCTTATGCCTACTGATGCAAAAAACTATTTTGATATCAACTGCAAGCTTTGTGCTTTTCCCCTTGAGACATCTGCAAAATCACACACCTGCTCAAACAAGAATTGCAAAATAAATGGCACTAACAGAGAATGTCAAAATTTGAGTAATGAAACAAGGGCTTTTGATAAGAGGTGTTCCATACCAGGAGAACAGCCAAAAACGAAGAGAACGGCAAGCCAATCACATTTTTTCACAAAGATGGAGAGAGATATTACCGCTGTGAGGGTGCCGATAAGGGAAGGAGGGAAAGTCGTCGATGCTTGGGGTCGACGGAGATGCGTGTTTTTCTTTTGTGCGAGCAAAAGAGGGGATTTTACTATTTTAGGAAGTTTCAGAGTGTTCGCAAACACTGAGAGGCTCACTTAACGATTCAGAAGTGATTTTTTCTTTGCCAAGTATTGTGCATCTTTTTGTAAAGCTTTTGTTTCACACCATCCATGACTAAGTATAACATTTTTTTTATTGTTTAAAGGTGATGATCACAGAATAATGATATATTAATTTGTAATTACTATGAATAAAATGTGAGCTTTTATAGTTGCTATGTGTGTTCAGTTATTAATTTGTAATTACTATGAATAAAATGTCAAGAAGTGTCTAAACTCTAAAAGTTAAAGTGGCTTTATAGTTGCAAGTATATTGTTCAATTTTATATTTTCTATGTTTTATTAAAGAGAAATAATTTATTCAGCAAAAAATGGTCCATGAGGTTAAAATGGTAACTTTTATCATTCAGCACATCTTACCAAACAACATGAATCTTTCAGAGTCTTTGAAACATTCGGGCCTCTTAAGCTAAGTATAATATTATATGAAGTTTCTTTCCAATACACATTCTATATTTCCGACAAGGCACAAATCCAAGAACCTAAGTGAAATCACAACATTTGATGTTGTAATCGAGACCAATAGACAATAATAACATACTTACTAATTAGTGATTACTGATTAGTAATTACCTTTAGGTTTACCGGTCGGCACTCGGAATCAACGGTAATAAGGAACGATGACGTGAAATCCTTAGGAACAAAGACGTGATATCTTGAGCGAGTGAATGGTGACCTTAACGGTGGTTGTTAGACTTCGGTGAATGTCGTCAGCTGGTGCTCGAGCCTTGAATCGATTGAGCAACTTCAGAGTTAAGAAGTACAAGAACTTGATATTAGAAGAGTGGAGGCTGGATAGTGGAGACTAAGGGGCTGTTTGGTGGCATCTGGAAGATTCATATCTGAACGATGCAGATGTCTGGATGATATAGAGGCTATTTATGAATCTGTATCTGAACAATAAATTGATGTTTGGTTAGACATCTGAATGTCTATCTCTTAACAAGGAAAATGACCATTTTAACCCTCTAAACTATATTTTGCATACCAAATATACATCATACAACATTCAATTACATATCATACAACATCTAAATTTATCAATTTGATAATTCAAACTATGAATAAAATATTAAAAGTAGATATAACTTGATCATAAAATTGGATTTCACAAAAATGGAATCTGTCAAAAACACCAAGCTTTGTTCATCAACCTGATCACAAGCAATCCGAACGTACCAAGAACACCCAACAAAAATTGCACTGATCATAAAAATGGAATCTGTCAAAAACACCCAACAAAAATTACACTGATGTTGACCAAGAATTTGTCAAAAACACCAAAATCTCATAAAAACCGAGCAGAAGGAACACGATTAAAACACCAAACACATAGATAGAGTAGATGGAACACGATTAAAACACCAATTTCATAGAAACCGAGCAGCAAGAACATGATTGAAATACCAATTTGGAGCAAAAAAAACAAATTAAAAAACTTACCGACGAAGGGGAGGACGCGAGGGGGAGGCGACGAAGTCAGAGATGGAGCAACGCTGCTTGAGGCTGGCAGGGAAGCGGTCGACGGGGATGAAGAAGAGGGAGGAGTGGTCGATATGTAGGAAGGAGAAGAATAAAAAAGAAACGGACGATGTTTTATTGTTAGGTCAAGGATAACAGATGTAATTTTTTTATTCAGCCAAAAACAAATTGATCAGCCAACATAGCAAGACAGCAAGAACATGAAAATAACACAACACATTGTTGATTTCGTTTCCAGAAACAAATTTAAGAGAGAAAAAATTTTAAAAATCGCTTCAGTGAATAAGGAAGAAAAAAAAAATCGCTCCAGTGAAGTTGGAAACGTACCAGCGAAGGGGATGAGGCGGCGAGGAGGGAGGCGGCGCAGGTGGAGGCGAATCGGCGCTGTATGACGTCCGATTGCAAGCTGAAATCGGTGGAGGGACTGTTTTGTTGTTCGCTGAAGTAGAAGAAGGAAGAAAAAAAGAGGCGGACGATTTTAGGGTAAGGGCATTCTTTGGAAAATCTTTCATCCAGACTCCTTGTGATATCTGACCTGATAAGACCCTTTTTTTAATATCTTGTTGATTAAGAGGGCTAAAAAACTTTCAACCAAAAGCTCTGAATCTGAATGATCTAGAGCCGGCCTCTTTATGAGATGATTAAAAGGAGATGATTAAAAGGCCAAACAAACATCCCCTAAACCCTAAAACGTCGATAACTTTCTTTCATAACCAGATAACCCCATCGACCATCGTACCCCTTTTTAATTTTTGAGTTTTATTTTTACTTTTTATGATAATCTTTATTATTATTTATCCTATTTAAAACAATAAAAATATCAAATTCGTATATATACTTCGGATTTCGGATTATCCGAAAACCCGAAAATCCTCATTATCAATATCTGAATCCGTATCCGGAAAACCGGATATCCGAATTTCGGATATCCGAAAAATCGGGTATCCGGTTTTTCGGATATTTTCGGATCGAGTTTTCGGTTTTCGGATCGGTTTTTCCGGATACGGATATTTTAAGCGCCTCTACCCTTAACGATTAGGGCTTTTGGTTCAAGTGATGAAAAATGAGCCATTTATGTGGAAACAAGAGCAATAATAACAATAAAGATGAGAAAACAAGAGTTTATGTATGCAACAATTCAATGATACAGTATCAAATGCTACGATCAAGGATTTTGTATGAGATTTGTGATATGTTATTTGCTTTCAAACTAATTTTCTTAGGTTGGAAAAGCACCCACACATAAAGAGTGTTTGTGAGTTATATATAATAGTCGATGGTTGGAGTAAATAGTTAATTGGACGATTAATCACCCCTCGAGTTCTTTTTCTCGTATGTAATCACCGATTCTTACAAATAGTTTTATCATACATGGTACTTTTATTAGCCACATCTCAAACCCTCAATCATTTCTTGTGCTAAGGTAAGTTAATAAATGACAAATCTTTCACTGTCTATTTTACGATGGTTTTATAAGTGTTGAGACGAGAGTTTTGAAACTTAATTTTTAATGTTAAAATATTTTACGTACATTTCTACTTGAAATGTTTTCAGTTTATTCTTGGTGTATGGGATTTATAATGTCGTTCTCGTGTCCAGTCCTTCCCAACTTCGGTACTGAACATGCGATGCATGGATGTTCCCTTTTCTCCCTCCTTTCTCCTTCTCGTCTTACCTAGCTTCTCCCTTTTTTTTCTCTGTATCATTCCCTCTTCAGCACATACTTCCTGAAACTTTTATCCTTTTAGGAATACGTCCCGATCCTCTTTGGTCAATTATGTAACACTCCTCATACGGGCTAGTAGAAATGTGATAATCTTTTGAAATCTTTTAAATGTTTTAGAAAACATTAGTGCAGAATTCGGTCCTAAAACATAAAACATCAATTTTATTAAAAGTGTTGAGTACGAAAGTGTTCAAGTATTGAAGTACATATCATTTGCAAAGGTAAAAGGTGAATCATGGGCCTTCTAGAATATTCAAGTATAATCCTAGTTGAAATCCTCATCTCCGAGTACATATCAAAATAGTAACGTTAAGCTTGCGAGCCTAATGAGCAATACCAAAACCAAGGCTTGGAATGGAACTGAGAATGACAATTCTCTATTTCTAAGCCATGATTCCTACAAATGTTTGAAAAAAAAAACAAACTTTTTTGAAGTGTAAGAATGGAAAACATACAAATTTATCAGTTTCAAAACATGCATATGCCATTTACTACACTCAATAAGTCCTTCACATATTAAGAGACAAATGGTTTCGTAAAATATGGACTAAACAACACACCTATAAATGAATGGATTTTACCTAACTTAATCTACATATTATATACATATGTATATTTATGGTTGTTAATTAATTTATTGGATATTTATAAGCTCTAATAAATTTAGACTATATATGAGCAAATCATTATTTATTTGTTTGCTTTAAAAGTTTTAGGATAATTTAAATTTGCGGTTTTCTTGATCATTTCATGAAAATATAGTATATTGATTGTTAGTTATGATTTTGAAGAAAATTATTATCGACAAAAGGAAAAACAAAAAGTTGTGGAATATATAAGATGTGATTTGTATTATATGTTTGCCCCGCATTATTATTATTTTTTTTTGGGGGGGGGGTCTACCAATGGCTACAAGCTATGGTGAGATCGAAAGGAGAGAACATATGGTTTCAACCCACAATAATTAAGTTTATTAATTTCATCAAATCAATCAACCCGATTACCTGTTCCCGTTACCCCACTTTCTGTCCATAAAGCATCTAATTCAAGGGACTTAGCCTAAGGATTATCATCGAGATTGACAATACTGCATAGGGGGTTCCTCAACAATATATGTCCATAAGGAAACCATGAAGGGGATGGAGTACACCGGTGAACACATCATTCACAAACACCTACAGGTTGCGAGCCTACTAGCGTTCCACTAAACAATCTAGAATAGTCTGTGGTCGTCATCTATACTCCGCTAGATGACTGAATCAACTTAAACATCGAGACCTCTCATCATTTTATTTCATCATCTATATTATCTACCCATCTTTACCCATCATAATCATAGTTATAATATATATATATATATATATATATATATAAAGTTTAAATCAAGTAAAACATGTATATTTTGTTCATCCAACATAGATATCAAGAACACAGATAATATGCACACATAGCACGTAATTTATACTAAATATTTCATATCTATGTGTAAGATGAAAGTAACTATGCACTCACTTTTTAAAGTGATGACTCCAAACTTGGGCAGCGCTTCGCTTCGAACAATTTTATTTTCCTTCGACAAAACCTACTATCATTATTACTAGATTTTATTTTAATGTTTATTGCGTCTAATTAACTCAAGGTTTACGAGCAATATTGTTTTTCTTATATTTTATAAGTGTTAAACAACACTTTTCAACTACTATGTACAGACAGGGGCCATACATGAAGCACCGAAGGACAACACCATTTTAGCAATTAAGCCGTTCTGAAATCCAACAACCCAAGTAGCCCTTCGAACCAAATTCCTTGTATCGTAAGTAGTTAAAAGGTATTATAATTTATAATACTTAGCACATGTATTGTTTATAGGTTTATAATAAAGATAATGAACTTAAACATAAGTTATAATTAAAGTAGGGTAAGCATAACTCACTTACAAGAGGGTTTAGCTAGGAGTCGGGCTCTGCGGGGGCAGAACTTCTGAGCCGAAAACTCTTATTCTCGGAGCCTTCTAGCGCTCCGGGACTCGCCTCTAGCACGTAGGATGTACTAGCGAAGGGGAGGGAGAGTTTGGGGGTATTGAGAGAGAAATAATGGAAAATGTGTGAAGATATGTGGTGATCCTCACACCTATTTATAGGCTGAGGCTTCGGACTACGTTGGGCGTAGCTTCGAAGTACGTTGCGCGTACTTAGTACGTTGGGCGTACGAGGCCCTACGTTGTGCGTACGAGGGGCAGGTGTCATCAACTGAAGCGAAACCGTGGAGAGAAAGGAATGGCCCTGCTTCGGCCACGTGTCACCCTCGCATCCTTCCATAATTTAATGAACTTCTAAATTCTGTAACTTTTGCATACGAGCTCTGTTTTTTACGGCCTTTATATCCACGTGTAGGTAGCGACGTGATCTACAACTTTTGTTTAGACTCTGTCGGCTAATTTTGACTTTATTTTTAAAGTTTTATTTTAACAGGATTAGACATATAAAGTCTGTTAAAAATTCATAACTCTTTCATCCGACATCCGTTTTCGTATGTCTTTATATCGTTGAGCTCCTATTAACAAGATCTTTGATTCTTGTTTAGATTGTGTTGGCTAAAAATCGATCGGTCTAAAATTCGATTTCCGGGTTGCATACTACTATTCCAAATCTTAGAAAAATCATAAATTCCTCTAACGAAGTCAGATTTGGACGTCCTCTACATACACGCTCTCGGTTTAACGTATACCACGACTTTCGTTTAGATTGCTAAAGATAAAAATTATTTTATCGCAAACTCACTTTTTACGTCACACATCATCGTGCCGGTATTGTCATGACCACTTCAACTTTCTTCATAGATATTGGGTCTATCTATTATTTTATTTTTTTGATGCATATTTTATTCTTAATTTGTTATATCGTTAATAGCAAGTATAATGCACATAAAATCACATAATACTCAGTAATTCCTCTTTATTACGTCAAAATAAGTTACAATTGTTGACCCTAGCTATTACATCAAATTATTAATGCTTATCTAGAAACGTGGGCGTTACAATTCTCTCCTCCTTAGGATGATTCCGTGTCGGAATCATGCATCAGCAAATAGATGTGGATAGCGACACATCATGTCACTCTCTGTTTCCTAGGTGAGGTTCGGCTCATTCGTATGTTTCCATCGCACAAGAACTAATTCAACCATCTTGCATCGCAACTTCTTTTTCTTACGGTCAACAATTGCTTCAGGCTCTTCGATTAACCTCTTATTTTCATCCATCCTTAACTTTGAAAGTGGAATTATATCGGGAACTTCTCCCATGAACTTCCTCAAATAACACACATAAAAAGTGTTATGAATACTATCTAGTTCTTTTGGTAGTTCCAGCTTGTAAGCTTGGTTCCCAATTCTCTGAAGAACCTTGAATGGTCCAATAAATCTTGGAATCAAATTTCCTCTCTTTCCAAATCATATAAGTCCATTCCATGGTGAGACTTTGAGTAATACGGAATCTCCCACTTCAAATGTCATTGGTTGTCGGTTTTTGTTAGCATAGCTCTTTTGGCGATCTTGAGCTGCTAACATCCTTTCTCTAATCACTTTTAACTTTTCAGCAGTATGATAGACTATTTCGGGGCCCATAAACTGCTTTTCTCCGGCCTCAAGCCAAGAAGACGGTGTACGACACTTTTTTCCGTACAAGGCTTGATAAGGTGCCATCTTGATGCTCGAATGGTAACTATTGCTATAGGAGAACTCCATCAAGGGTAAATACTCATCCCAGTTACCTTGAAATTCTATGGTACATGCTCTTAGCATATCTTCCATTGTTTGAATTATTCTTTCTCTTTGACCATCAGTCTGCGGATGGTAGGTTGTACTTAAAGACAACTTCGTACCCATTTCCTCTTGTAGACTCTTCTAAAATCTTGATGTGAAAATATTGTCACGATCTGATACAATCGTTAATGGTACACCGTGAAGTCTTACTATCTCCTTCACGTAAGTATTTGTCAGCTTATGCATAGACCATCTCTCATTGTCTGCTATGAAGTGTGCACTCTTTGGGAAACGATGCACAACTACCCAAATCATGTCATGACCGTTCTTCGTCCTGGGCAGTTTAGTCAAAAAATCTATGGTGATGTCTTCCCATTTACCCATAGGTAAAGGTAAAGTTTCTAAACCCCCATACGGTTTCTGATGTTGTGCTTTAACTCTTGCACATGTTACACACTCTTCCACATACTTTGCAACATTGGGCTTCATCGTCGGCCACCAGTAGTAAGGTTTCAGATCCCTACACATCTTAGTGCTGCCGAGATGAATCAAGTACATGGTCTTGTGAGCTTCTTCCATCAGAAGATCTATTATTCATCCCATTTTAAGCACCCAAATCCTATCTTGGAATACCTTTAATCCTTTACTATTTGTACGGAATACCAACATTTTGCCTAAATGTAACGCCCGTAGATCCGGGCTAGTCAATTTAGAAGGATTAATCTTAACCAAGTTGTAGTATATGTCTCGAGGTTTCCGAAAATATAAAGAACGCCGAAATCCGAGTTATAACGAAGAAGTTATGACCTGTCGAAGTTTCGCGACAAACCGGCACAAGGCCGAATATCGTAAAAAGTGAGTTTTCGATAAACTACTTTCTGGCCTTAGTGATCTAAACGAAACTTGTAGTGTTCATTAAACCGAGAGTAAGTATAAAAAGAACGCCCAAATCTGACTTCGTATGAGGAAGTTATGATTTTTCGAAGTTTCAGCTTAGCAGTAGACAACTAAAAACTCGAAATTTAGATCGAGTGATTTTTAGCCGACACGACCTAAACGAGAATCCAAGGTCTCGTAAATAGTAGCACAACGGTAAAAAGTCTGACAAAAACAGACGTCGGATGAAGAAGTTATGAATTTTTAACGGAATTCCTGTCCCGGTCTGTTAAAAATAATAATATAAAAATTAAAGTCAAAATTAGCCGACGAAGTCTAAACGAAAGTTGTAGAGCGTAATTTTACCTACGCGTGCATATAAAGAACGTCAAAAACGGAGCTCGTATGCGAAAGTTATGGATTTTAGAAGTTTTGGCGCGAAAATCGAGCAAAATCGCATAATCACGTTTTGCCACGTCACCTTCGCTGAAAGAGTGCCACGTGTCCAAAATTGGTGAGTCATGCGAAGCCACAAGACGCCTTCCCTCGCATGAACAGTAGCTGCGTGTCGGATTATGATTCGACAGAAGGGAGGCCCAATCCGAAGCTCGCAGTTGGACCGAGCCTCGCACCCCTTAGCCTCCGAGCCTCGCACATGGACCACTAGATCTCGGTCCAATCAGCAGCTGCTACCGAGGCCTTCGCACGTGCAGCCACCTGCGCACCCTCGCCTGCGGACCCCACCACCAGAACCGACTTCGGACCCCTATAAATAGAAGGGTCCTGCGAGCCTTCTCGGGTAGATTTGGAATTTTGCCATCTTTCACCCCTTTCTTCATATTTTCTTCATCTTAGAATCCCCCAAAGCCCCGGTAACAATTATAAGCCCCGGAATATGCCACGAAGAGCCCGGTTTCTGAATAAAACTCCCGGTTTTATTAGAAACGAACGTTTTAGGAAACGAATTGCTGCCCGATTTTCATCAAAACAAGTGAGTGTGTAGTTATTTTCACCTTACACATATATATGAAGTATTTTCTTTAAAATACGTGCTATGTGTAAATATATTAATTGTTTATTTGAGGTGACTGTTGAATTGATGTTTTATACAAGTTTTAAACTGTATATATATATATATATTTTTATCTACAAATATGTTGGGTAGAACATGGGTAGATAGTTGGTGTGTGATAAAATAAAGTGATGAGAGGTTTCGACGTGATTTGAGATTCAGTCATCTAGCGGAGTTTGGATGACGACCACAGACTTTCTAGACAGTCCAGTGGGAAACATTAGCAGTTCCGCAACCTGTAGGTGTTAATGAACTTGGGTGTTCATTCGTTGTACTCCATCCCCCTCATGGTTGCCTTTAGGACATGTATGGCTGAGGAAACCCCTTAGCAGTAGTGTCCATCCCGATGATATTCTTTAGGCTAGGTCCCTTGTGAAAAGTGTTTAGGGACGTAAAGTGAGGATAACGGGAACGGGTAATCAGGGTTATTGTTGATTGGTGAACTTAATAAGTTTATTATTATTGTGGGTTGAAAACCCTATATGCTCACCAGGCTCCCAAGCCTGACCCACTCGGCTTTTTATGTTACATGTAGTGGACCCCGAGCATAGTCGGATGACGATGAGTGATTTTGGATTATAGGCCAGTAGTTGTAAATAACTGTGTAAGGCTTATAATGTCTTGTTTATGCTTTTGATCTGTATCGGAACATGACATCCCGAGGTTTTGTTATGAAATAAAAATATATATTTCTTAAAGAAAGGTTTTGATAAATTTTTATCATGTTTGGTTTTGGGAACAAATTCCGCAACACTTTTAATCAAATGATTACTCTGATTTTATTTTAAAAAGCATAAACGAAATCGGTCTTTTCTGGCCGTGAAATTGGGGATGTCACACTAAACATTCTTCTCTAAATTACCTTCCTGAGCTTTCTTGATGCTTTCCACGATTGTTGAGACAACTTCTATTCTTAACGCTCCTTTCCTTCTTCTTTCCATGTTTACTTTTTGACTTAGAGCATCAGCCACGACATTTGCTTTACCAGGGTGGTAAAGTATCTCACAGTCGTAATCCTCTGAGCAATTCTAGCCAGTGCCGTTGTCTCATATTTAATTCCCTTTGATCAAAGAGATACTTGAGACTTTTATGATCAATGAGGAGTTTGCACTTCGTTCCATAAAGATAATGCCTCCATATCTTTAATGTGAATACTACTGCTGCCAACTCCAGATCATGATTGGGGTAGTTCTTTTCATGCTCTTTCAATTGCCGAGATGCATATGCTATCACGTTATCTCTTTGGTTCAGAACACAACCTAACCCAACTCCAGATGCGTCACTATAGACTGCAAAGTTTTCAACTCTGTCAGGTAAATAAAGAATCGTTGCTTCACACAACTTCTTCTTTAATTTCTCAAATGCTTCTTCATGTTTATCACTCCATGTATATGTATCTCCTTTATTAGTTAAAGTTGTCAATGGAGAAGTTATCGAAGAAAAACCTTGGATAAACCTTCGGTAAAATCCAGCTAATCCCAGAAAGCTTCGACTCTCGGTGGGAATTTTTGGTCGTTCCCATTTCATCACAGCTTCAATCTTTGTTGGATCAACTATTATCCATTCTTAGTTAACCACATGACCCAAGAACTGGACTTCTGGAATCCAAAAATCACATTTGGAGAACTTTGTGTACAACTTCTGCTTCTTTAAAACTTCTAACACTTCTTGCAAGTGCTTGCCATGCTCTTGCTGTCTCATTGAGTAAATCAGAATGTCATCTATGAACACTGTTACATATTTATCAAGGAATGGTTTACAAACTTTGTTCATCATATCAATTAATGTTGTTGGAGCATTGGTTAGTCCAAATGACATAAACAAGAACGCATAGTGTATGTATCTTGTTCTGAATGCGTACATCTCAATATCCTGCTCTTTCACCTTCAACTGATGAGATCCTGACCTAATATCGATCTTTGAGAAATAGCTCGAACCTTGCATCTGATCGAATAGGTCATCAATCCTTGGAAATAGATACTTTTTCTTTACCATTGCCTTGTTTATCTCTCTATAGTATATGCGGATTCTCATGCTCCCATCCTTCTTCTTCACGAATAACACCAAACCTCCCCAGGGTGATGAACTACGTCTAATGAAGTCGTTGTCCAACAACTCCTGAAGTTACATCATAAGCTCTTTCATCTATATCGGTGCTAACCAGTATGGTGCTTTTGCTGTTGGTGTCGATCGTGACAACAAGTCTATTCGAAACTCCACTTGTCAATCAGGGGGCAATTTAGGAAGATCTTCAGGAAAGACTTCCGGATAGTCACACACCACTAGATTCTTCTCTTTCTTTGCATCGACCATAAATGCCAAGTATGATGTGCACCCTTTTGACAGACACTTTCTGGCTTTTATCAGGGAAATGATTCCAGAATTTACTCTACGTTTGTCCCTGTACACCATAAATGACTCTCTTCCAGGTGGGTTTACTCTCAACATCTTCTTTTTGCATAGTATCTCCGCATCGTTTACACTAAGCCAATCCATTCCTAGTACGATGTCGAAACCATTCAACTCAATAGGTAACAATTCTTCGTGGAATTTATTCCCGTTCAAGTCGATGATGATGTTCTTAATGCAATCGCTAACATATATGAATTGTCCACTAGCAACTTCTACAACAAGAGCATTATCAAGTTTATCTACAGGCAATGCTAGTCTTCCACCAAATTTATGTGATATAAAGGAGTAATTAGCTCAAGAATCAAACAATACATTGGCAGGCAATCCATTTATAAGAAAGCTACCTGAAGCGACATCTGGTTCATCCTTTGCTGCTTCCAGATTCATCTGGAATGCTCTTGCTTTTGGCCTTGGCGGAACATTAGGCCTTGCCACCTCTTTCTTCTTTGGGCAGTCCCTAGAAATATGCCCTTCTTCATTACACCCATAACAAACCTTCTTGTTGAATGTACACTCATTGGCATAATGCCCAATCTTTCCACACTTAAAAGATGTCACCTCCTCGAGGTGACTCTAAAATCACCAATAATCCTCTCCAATTTTCTTCCTTAGGTATAGGATTGAAAATTACATACAAAACCTTCAAAGCAGTCAGCATGAAATGCATTTTCTTCTGCCATCGTCTGAAGTCCACACCTTCTAATTTTTTAACAATCAATCAATTTCAAAAATTGATTCAATATCATCGACAAACATAAAATCAATCATCCAACACTTAAGATTTTCAGATTAATACAGGGTGTTCAAATATTGTATCATCACCTTCACCCAAAAAATTCTTAAAATGAACTACAATCTCATTCAACAAGTAAATTGATATTAACACAAAGATCGACATCATATTTAAAGGAATATTTAACGGAAATAAGCAAGATCATTTGATTAAAACAAGCACTAGAAGAGATAAAGAATTGGTATGATGAGTCGAGAACCCTACCGGTGGCATTGTCGACGATATATATAATGGGGAATCGAAGGCGGATTCAGCTACATCAAAGAGGGCTTTTACTTGAATCTGAACGTTGGATTTAGATGAAACAACTTGTAGGTTTCCCTGCGTGACGATTATAACCCGATTCTGCAATTGGAGGGGCTGAGATTGGGTTTCTGGTGATGAGTTTGGGTTTCTGGTGATGAGTTAGTACTAAGGGTGGTTACTATTAGCTATCTTTTGGGGCTTAACCGGGAACCGGTCTCGGATTTGGTTCTTAGAGTCCAAAAAACCGTTCGTCATGCGAACCGGTTTAAAAAAATATTTTTTCATTTTTGTATGAAATTATGACATCATCCGGTTTTGAGACAGGTGCGGTAGGACAACTGAACCAGTAAGAAGGCCGGTTTGATCTCAGGTCCAATTTTCAAAACATTGGCTATATGTGTGCTTGAAGTGGGGGTTTGGGTGTTATATATTTCAATTTTTTTAAGTATTATTATTTAAAGAAAAATATAAAATAAATTGATAATGGTATAAAAGTATTTTTTTGGGGGGGGGGGGGAAATAAAATACCGTTCTTACAAAAAAGCTGGCGGCACAGACCAAATTTTATATTTTTAGGTCTAATATATATAAAACCTAGCGGGTTAATACTACTTATAAGCAAAAAAGCAGGGGCGGGGGGGGGGGGGGGCACAACCCCTCCTGGCCCTTAATAACCTCTGCCACTAACCACGATAAAAACCGAAACCACATAGCCCTTCCAAGAGACCAAAAAAAATTAGGGACTAAACTTCATATTCCTAAAAACCACATGGGCTATTTATGCAGATTACTTTTTATATTATGATTGTATAAAATAAAACCCTGATAATATGTTGCGTATGGTCACACATTTTTCTTATCAATAAATTAAACTGTGGCCAATTCTACCTTATGATTTTGTGGCATAAAAGTAGAATTCATGTGACCTTATTATTTACGTGTCATTTAATAACCATCACAACATAAAGGAAGATATCAAACAAAAAAACCGTAACAGTTGATGATGTTTTGTAACAATTATCAACTATGACTATTGGCTATATATGTCACACTTGTTATGTTAAACCATTGCTAAATGTCTGAACATGGTTTACAATGGTGACAATGCTTAAGGGGTGTTTGGGATTACTTTTTAAGCCTAAAAGTTCTTTTGAGAAAGCAAAAGCCAGAAGTTGTTTTTAAAAAGTGTTTGGTTAGTATTTTTTGACTTTTGAGTGTGATTTAGCTTTAAAAGTCCAAAAGTTACAAAAAGTCACACTTTCTTGACTTTTAAAAACCCACTCTTTTCTTTACAAAATGTGGCATCCCCTAATTTCTCGGCCAAAAAAGACCGATTTAATTTATGTTTTTCAAAATAAAATCAGAGAAATCTTTTTAAAAGATGTTGCGGAATTGGTCCCCAATACAAAAAATGATAAAAGTTTGTCAAAACCTTTCTTAAAGAAATATATAATTTCATTTCATATCAAAACCTCGGGATGTCATGTTCCGATACAGATCAAAAGCATAAACAATACATTATAAGCCTTTCAACAGTTATTTACAACTACTGACCTATAATCCAAAAATCTCTCATCGTCCTCCGACTATGCTCGGGGTCCACTACCTGTAACATAAAAAGCTGAGTGGGTCAGGCTTGGGAGCCTGGTGAGCATATAGGGTTTTCAACCCACAATAATAATAAACTTATTAAGTTCACCAATCAACAATAACCCTGATTACCCGTTCCCGTTATCCTCACTTTACGTCCCTAAACACTTTTCACAAGGGATCTAGCCTAAAGAATATCATCGGCATGGACACTACTGCTAAGGGGTTTCCTCAGTCATACATGTCCTAAAGGCAACCATGAGGGGGATGGAGTACAACGAATAAAACCCAAGTTCATTAACACCTACAGGTTGCGGGCCTGCTAATGTTTCCTACTGGACTGTCTAGAAAGTCCGTGGTCGTCATCCAAACTCCGCTAGATGACTGAATCTCAAATCACATCGAGACCTCTCATCACTTTATTTTATCACACACCAACTATCTACCCATGTTCTACCCAACATATTTGTAGATAAATATATATATATATATATATATATATACAGTTTAAAACTTGTATAAAACATCAACACAACAGTCACCTCAAATAAACAATTAGTATATCTACACATAACACGTATTTTAAGGTAAATACTTCATATCTATGTGTAAAATGAAAGTGACTATACACTCACATGATTTGATGATAATCGGGCAGCAATTTGTTTCCTAAAACGTTCGTTCCTAATAAACCCGGGAGTTTTATTCAGAAACCGGGCTCTGCGAGGGTCGGGCTTCGAAACCGAAAAGATAAATTTTCCGGGCTTCTCGGGCTTTTCGTGGCGTATTCCGGGGGTTATAATCGATACCGGGGCTTTGGGGAATGTTAAGATGAAGAAAATATGAAGAAAGGGGTGAAAGATGGTGAAATCCCAAAAGTACCCGAGAAGGCTCGCATGACCCTTCTATTTATAGGGGGTCCGAAGTCGGTTCAGGAGAGGAGAGTCATCAGGCGAGGACACGCAGCAGCAGGGGGAGGGTGCGCAGCACATGGCTCGCATGTGCGCAGTCTCGGTGGCAGCCGCTGATTGGACCGAGGTCTAGTCCGAGACTTCGGACGTGGCCTCCTTCTGCGAGACTCGGACACGAGGAATAGGACACGCGTCGGACTCCTAGTGGACCCCTTCGGATGACTCAGCAGCTCGGATGACTCAGCAGCTCGGACACGTGGCTCGCATGACTCACCAATTTCGGACACGTGGCACGATCTAAGCGAGGGTGACGTGGCAAAAACGCGACTATGCGAATTTTCTCGATTTTTGTGCAAAAACTTCTAAAATCCATAACTTTCGCATACGAGCTCCGTTTTTGACGTTCTTTATATGCACGCGTAGGTAAAATTACGCTCTACAATTTTCGTTTAGACTTCGTCGACTAATTTTGACATTAATTTTTATATTATTATTTTTAACAGACAGGGACTGGAAATCCGTTAAAAATTCATAACTTCTTCATCCGACGTCCGTTTTCGTCAGACTTTTTACCGTTGAGCTACTAATGACGAGACCTTCGATTCTCGTTTAGGTCGTGTCGGCTAAAAATCACTCGATCTAAAATTCGAGTTTTTAGCTGTCTACTTCTAAGCTGAAACTTCGAAAAATCATAACTTCCTCATACGAAGTCAGATTTGGGCGTTCTTTTTATACCTACTCTCAGTTTAACGAACACTACGAGTTTCGTTTAGATCACTAAGGCCAAAAAGTAGTTTACCGAAAACTCACTTTTTACGACATTCAGCCCCGTGCCGGTTTGTCGCGAAACTTCGACAGGTCATAACTTCTTCGTTATAACTCGGATTTCGACATTCTTTATATATCTGTAATCCTTGTCACGCCCACTACAAGTTTCTTAATAGATATCGGCTTTATCTAAAATTTAATTTTTGATGCTCGTTTTTTATTCTTAATTAATTAAACCCTAATAATTAAGCATAAAACACATAATTCACATAATATTCACATAAACCCTTTTTCATTTCTTCAAAATGAGTTAGTTACAAAGGTTAACCTAGACTATAATGTCGATATTAATGCCTAGCCTAGAAACACGGGCATTACACTTCGAAACCGAAAAGATAAATTTTCCGGGTTTCTCGGGCTCTTCGTGGCGTATTTCGGGGGTTATAATCGATATCGGGGCTTTGGGGGATGTTAAGATGAAGAAAATATGAAGAAAGGGGTGAAAGATGGTGATTTTGACATTAATTTTTATATTATTATTTTTAACAGACCAGGACAGGAAATCCGTTAAAAATTCATAACTTCTTCATCCGACGTCCGTTTTCGTCTGTCTTTTTACCGTTGTGCTACAAATGACGAGACCTTCGATTCTCGTTTAGGTCGTGTCGGCTAAAAATCACTCGATCTAAAATTCGAGTTTTTTAGCTGTCTACTGCTAAGCTGAAACTTGGAAAAATCATAACTTCCTCATACGAAATCAGATTTGGGCGTTCTTTTTATACCTACTCTCGGTTTAACGAACACTACAAGTCTCGTTTAGATCACTAAGGCCAAAAAGTAGTTTATCAAAAACTCACTTTTTACGACATTCGGCCCCGTGCCGGTTTTGTCGCGAAACTTCGACAGGTAATAACTTCTTCGTTATAACTCGGATTTCGGTATTCTTTATATATCCGTAATCCTTGTCACGCCCACTACAAGTTTCTTAATAGATATCGGCTTTATCTAATATTTATTTTTGACGCTCATTTTTATTCTTAATTAATTAAACCCTAATAATTAAGCATAAAACACATAATTCACATAATATTCACATAATTCCTTTTCATTTCTTCAAAATGAGTTACAAAGGTTAACCTAGACTGTAATGTCAATATTAATGCCTAGCCTAGAAACACGGGCATTACAATTCTCTCCCCCTTAGGATGATTCCGTCCCCGGAATCACACAGCAGCAAACAAATGCGGGTAGCGACTCATCATGTCACTCTCCGTTTCCCAGGTGAGATTTGGCCCATTCGTATGTTTCCAACGCACCAACACTAAATCGACTATCTTGCGTCTCAGCTTCTTAGTCTTACGGTCAACGATTGCATCAGGTTCTTCAATCAACCTCTTGTTTTCATCCAACCTTAATTCAGAATTGGGAATTATGTCGGGCACATCTCCCGTGAACTTTCTCAAATAACACACATGAAAGGTGTTATGAATACCCTCCAGTTCTTCCGGTAATTCTAGCTTATAAGCTTGATTCCCGATCCTCTGAAGAACTTTAAATGGTCCAATAAACCTTGGACTCAACTTTCCTCTTTTGCCAAATCTTATAAGTCCCTTCCACGGCGAGACTTTAAGTAAAACCGAATCTCCAACTTCGAAGGATATCAGTTGTCTTTTCTTGTCAGCATAACTCTTTTGTCGATCTTGAGCAGCTAACCTCCTTTCCCTTATCACTTTTAACTTTTCAGCAGTCTGATGGACTATTTCAGGTCCCATAAACTGCTTTTCCCCAGCTTCCAGCCAGCATGATGGCGTTTGACACTTTTCCCCATACAAAGCGTGATAAGGTGCCATCTTGATGCTTGAGTGGAAACTATTATTATAGGAAAATTCTACTAGAGGTAAGTGTTCATCGCAGTTACCTTGGAATTCTAGGGTACATGCTCTCAGTATATCCTCCAATGTTTGAATCGTTCGTTCGCTTTGACCATCGGTTTGAGGATGGTAAGCTGTACTCAAACATAACTTGGTACCCAATTCCTCGTGTAGACTTCTCCAAAACCTTGAGGTAAAACGGCTGTCACGATCAGATACAATCGTTAATGGAACACCGTGAAGCCTCACAATTTCTTTCACGTAAGAATTCGCAAGTTTATCCATAGACCATTTCTCGTTAGCGGCTATGAAATGCGCACTCTTAGTGAAGCGATCAACGACCACCCAAATCATGTCGTGACCGTTCCTTGTTCTGGGCAGTTTAGTTACAAAATCCATGGTAATATCTTCCCATTTACCCATGGGTACAGGTAAAGGTTCTAAACTCCCATACGGTTTCTGATGTTGTGACGTAACCCTAGCACAAGTTACACACTCGGCCACATACTTAGCAACATAGAGCTTCATCGTCGGCCACCAGTAATAGGGTTTTAGATCCCTATACATTTTCGTACTGCCGGGATGAATCGAGTACATGGTCTTGTGAGCTTCTTCCATCAGAAGATCTCTTACTCCTCCCGTCTTAGGTACCCAAATCCTATCTTTGATTACCTTCAGTCATTGACCGTTTATATCAAACACCAACGTTTTACCCAAACGTTCCTCCTTCCGGTCATTCTTTTCTAAAGCTTCCTCCTGAGCTTTCTTTATACTTTCCACAATTGTCGAGACGACTTCAATTCTCAGCGCTCTTGGCCTTCTCTTTTCAAGATTTACCTTCCGACTGAGAGCATCAGCAACAACATTTGCTTTACCAGGGTGGTAAAGTATCTCACAGTCGTAGTCCTTGAGTAGTTCTAGCCAGTGCCGCTGTCTCATGTTTAATTCCTTATGATTAAAGAGATATTAAAGACTCTTATGATCAGTGAAAAGTTTACACTTAGTACCATAAAGATAATGCCTCTATATCTTTAAGGCGAATACTACCGCTGCCAACTCCAGATCATGAGTGGGGTAGTTCTTTTCATGCTCTTTCAACTGCCTCGATTCATACGCTATCACTTTATCCCTTTGGGTCAGAACACATCCTAACCCAACTCCAGAGGCATCACTATAGACTGCGAAGTCATCAACTCCTTCAGGTAACGAAAGAATCGGTGCTTCACACAGTCTCTTCTTTAACTTTTCAAAGGCTTCCTTATGCTTTTCATTCCAAGCATAAGTAGCTCCTTTGTGGGTCAAAGCTGTTAATGGAGTAGCGATCGAAGAAAAGCCTTGGATATATCGGCGATAATATCCGACTAATCCTAAAAAGCTTCGAATCTCCGTAGGACTTTTTGGTTGTTCCCACTTCATCACAACTTCAATCTTTGCTGGGTCAACCATTATTCCTTCTTGGTTAACCACATGACCTAAAAATTGGACTTCTTGAATCCAAAATTCACATTTGGAGAACTTTGCATACATCTTCTCCTTTTTCAGAACTTCCAGCACTTCACGCAGATGCTTGTCATGCTCCTGCTTGCTTTTTGAATAGATCAAGATATCATCTATGAATACTATCACAGATTTATCACGGTATGGTTTACAAACCCTGTTCATCAAATCCATGAAAGCTGTTGGGGCATTGGTTAGTCCGAACGACATAACCAAAAATTCATAGTGTCCATATCTTGTTCTGAACGCAGTCTTCTCGATATCCTGCTCTCTCACCTTTAGTTGATGGTATCCCGACCTAAGATCGATCTTCGAGAAATAGCTCGAACCTTGCAATTGGTCGAACAGGTCATCGATCCTCGGCAACGGATACTTGTTCTTTATCGTCGCTTTATTCAGCTCTCTGTAATCGATGCACATTCTTATGCTCCCGTCTTTCTTCTTTACAAACAACACAGGGGCTCCCCAGGGCGATGAACTAGGTCGAATGAAACCTTTGTCCAATAACTCCTGAAGTTGTGTCATAAGTTCTTTCATTTCGGTTGGTGCTAATCGATATGGTGCTTTTGTTATCGGCGTCGTTGCTGGTAACAAGTCGATACGAAACTCCACTTGTCGATCAGGGGGCAATCCGGGAAGATCTTCGGGAAAGACTTTCGGATATTCACACACCACCGGAATATTCTGCACCTCCTTCTTTTCCTTCTTAGCATCGATCACGAACGCTAAATATGATGTACACCCCTTGGCCAAACACTTTCTGGCTTTCATTAGGGAAATGATTCCAGAGTTTACTCTGCGTTTGTCTCCGTACACCATAAACGACTCTTTCCCTGGCGGGTTTACTTTTACTATCTTCTTCCTACATAATATATCGGCATCATTGGCGCTAAGCCAATCCATTCCTAAAACTATGTCGAAACCATTTAACTCGATAGGCAATAGTTCCTCGTGGAACTTATTCCCATCCAAATCAATGAGGACGTTTTTCATACGATGGCTAACAGGTACAAACTTGCCACTAGCAATCTCGACTATTATAGCATTAACTAGTCTATCTACAGGCAAAGCTAGTTTTCTACCAAATTCATGCGAAATAAAGGAGTAATTGGCTCCAGAATCAAACAAAATTTGGGCAGGCAATTCGTTTACGAGAAAGGTACCTGAAGCGACGTCGACTTCTTCTTTTGCAGCCTCAAGTGTCATCTGAAAGGCTCTCGCCTTCGGCTTTGGTGGAAGATTGGGCTTTGCTGCATCCTTCCTCTTTGGACAGTCTTTAAAAACATGTCCTTCTTCATGGCACTCAAAACATACCCTCTTGTCGGACGGACACACGTTGGCATAATGCCTTGTCTTTCCACATTTGTAGCAAGTCACCCCCTCGCTACATTTCCCAGAGTGCTTTTTCTTGCACTTCTCACACCATTTCACTTCACCTCCTCCTCCTCCAAACTTCTTAGACTTAGAAAATTTGCTTTTCTTGTTGGAACCCGAAGTTCCTTCAAATTTTCTCTTTTCACCAACTTTTGCCCTCTCCAGACCCTTCTCTCTGATCTGAACCTCAACATTCTTAGCAGCCCAGATGGTGGCTTTCAAAGTGGTTGCTTGCTTAACCATCGGACCAAAGTCCGCTGGTAATCCGAGGGCAAACTTGTTAACCTTAGAGAGTTCAGTTGGAACTAGGTAAGGAACAAGCTTCATCTTTTCCGTAAAACTAGCAGCGTATTCAGTAACGCTCATCTTTCCCTTCTTTAAATTCTGAAACTCATTATTAATTTCCAGAAGATCCTGCTCAGAGCAGTATTGCAATTTCAGTTGTACCATAAAATCTTCCCAAGACATCTTACTAGCTTCTCCCTTGGGCGTCGAATCAACTAGTAACTTCCACCAGCTCAACACACCAGACTTTAACAGAGGAATTGCAAGTGCGGTCTTTTTTTTGTTGCTGCACTCACAGCTTTCAAACATCGTCTCCATTTCGGAGATCCAATTCATGACTTCCATCGGTGTCAGACTTCCAAATAGACACGATGGTTTAGATGCCATGAAATCTTTGTATTTGCATCCGCGTCCATCAACTCCTCCATCCTCGTTGTTTTGTCTAACTATTAGTGGGTTGGCTTGACCAAGAGTCCCACTGTAGTTCCCTCCTACTGATTGCCCTTCATTCAATACAGGCTGTTCAACAGGTATCGTAGTCTCTTCCCTATGCTGTTGTAGTAATCTTTTTTCCTCCATCTGGCGATCTAACATCATCTGCATCATTGCTTGTACCCCAACCATCGTCATTAGCTCAGGTGCAGCTCCTACAACAGGTACTTGCTCAACTACTTGAGGTTGAGGTTGTTGATCCCTGTTTCCGTTTGTATTTGCAACTCCACTGCGAGTTCTTGCCATTACAATCTATATACCGAATAAGGCGAATTTAGGTCTTTATCCTCAATAGGTATTTAAATTCCCATATCACTCCGAAACGTTTACATGTTAGTTCTAATCTCGTAATCACACGCTTAGAATCCTACACACATAAGGGTTCCAGATCCAGTCGGCAACAGACCATAGATCCGAACAAATAATGGCACACATGGCAAACACATAACATTTAGCACATAAGGGCATTTTAGGCATCTTTCCTAAAATAAACTAGTGCTCGTGTCTAAAATATGGTAGACACTCATCTCACAATCATCACTTAGCATTCTAAGTTTAAGTCTAGAAATCCTACAATTTCTTAGTTCGCTTAAACTAATGCTCTGATACCAACTGTGACATCCCCTAATTTCTCGGCCAGAAAAGACCGATTTAATTTATGTTTTTCAAAATAAAATCAGATAAATCTTTTTAAAAGATGTTGCGGAATTGGTCCCCAATACAAAATATGATAAAAGTTTGTCAAAACCTTTCTTAAAGAAATATATAATTTCATTTCATATCAAAACCTCGGGATGTCATGTTCCGATACAGATCAAAAGCATAAACAAGACATTATAAGCCTTTCAACAGTTATTTACAACTACTGGCCTATAATCCAAAAATCTCTCATCGTCCTCCGACTATGCTCGGGGTCCACTACCTGTAACATAAAAAGCTGAGTGGGTTAGGCTTGGGAGCCTGGTGAGCATATAGGGTTTTCAACCCACAATAATAATAAACTGATTAAGTTCACCAATCAACAATAACCCTGATTACCCATTTCCCGTTATCCTCACTTTACGTCCCTAAACACTTATCACAAGGGACCTAGCCTAAAGAATATCATCGGGATGGACACTACTGCTAAGGGGTTTCCTCAGTCATACATGTCCTAAAGGCAACCATGAGGGGGATGGAGTACAACGAATGAACGCCCAAGTTCATTAACACCTACAGGTTGCGGGCCTGCTAGCGTTTCCACTGGACTGTCTAGAAAGTCCGTGGTCGTCATCCAAACTCCGCTAGATGACTGGATCACAAATCACATCGAGGCCTCTCATCACTTTATTTCATCACACACCAACTATCTACCCATGTTTTACCCAACATATTTGTAGATAAAAATACATATACAGTTTAAAACTTGTATAAAACATCGACTCAACAGTCACCTCAAATAAACAATTAATATATTTACACATAGCACGTATTTTAAGGTAAATACTTCATATCTATGTGTAAAGTGAAAGTGACTATACACTCACTTGATTTGATGATAATCGGGCAACAATTCGTTTCCTAAAACGTTCGTTTCTAATAAAACCGGGAGTTTTATTCAGAAACTGGGCTCTGCGAGGGTCGGGCTTCGAAACCGAAAAGATAAATTTTCCGGGTTTCTCGGGCTCTTCGTGGCGTATTCCGGGGGTTATAATCGATACCGGGGCTTTGGGGGATGTTAAGATGAAGAAAATATGAAGAAAGGGGTGAAAGATGGTGATTTTCCAAATGTATCCGAGAAGGCTCGCAAGCCCTCTATATATAGGAGTCCGAAGCTGCTGATCCAATGGCTGAGAAGCCTCCACGCGTCAGCAGATCCGAAGGCTCGCAGGTGGCTCGCACATGGCTGCGCATGCGAGGGCCTGGGTGTCACCTCCTGATTGGACCGAGGTCTAGTCCGAGGTAGGGTGGGTTCGTGGCATCATGCGAAGGCTCGGACACGAGGAAGAGGACACGCGTTGAATTCTCACTGGACCGCTTCGGATGACTCAGCAGCTCGGATGACTCAGCCATATTCCGGACACGTGGCATGTTCTAAGCGAAGGTGACGTGGCCGAAGCCACCTATGCGAATTTTCTCGGTTTTCGCGCCAAAACTTCTAAAATCCATAACTTTCGCATACGAGCTCCGTTTTTGACGTTCTTTATATGCACTCGTAGGTCAAATTACGCTCTACAACTTTCGTTTAGACTTCGTCGGCTAATTTTGACATTAATTTTTATATTATTATTTTTAACAGACCAGGACAGGAAATCCGTTAAAAATTCATAACTTCTTCATCCGACGTCCGTTTTCGTCTGTCCTTTTACCGTTGTGCTACAAATGACGAGACCTTCGATTCTCGTTTAGGTCGTGTCGGCTAAAAATCACTCGATCTAAAATTCGAGTTTTTTAGCTGTCTACTGCTAAGCTGAAACTTCGAAAAATCATAACTTCCTCATACGAAGTCAGATTTGGGCGTTCTTTTTATACCTACTCTCGGTTTAACGAACACTACAAGTCTTGTTTAGATCACTAAGGCCAAAAAGTAGTTTATCAAAAACTCACTTTTTACGACATTCGGCCCCGTGCCGGTTTTGTCGCGAAACTTCGACATGTAATAACTTCTTCGTTATAACTCGGATTTCGGTATTCTTTATATATCCGTAATCCTTGTCACGCCACTACAAGTTTCTTAATAGATATCAGCTTTATTTAATATTTATTTTTGACGATCATTTTTTATTCTTAATTAATTAAACCCTAATAATTAAGCATAAAACACATAATTCACATAATATTCACATAATTCCTTTTCATTTCTTCAAAATGAGTTACAAAGGTTAACCTAGACTATAATGTCAATATTAATGCCTAGCCTAAAAACACAAGCATTACACAAAAAGTTATTTTGAAAAGAACTTTTGCATCTTCCAAACATCTTTTTAGTAAATATGTGACTAAAATGTTACAGAAATTTCATTAATGACCTTTAGTGACACAATTAATCAAAATAGCGACACCCTGTTTTGAAAAGTGTTTGAGTAAAAGTCATTTATGTACTAGTGTGAAGCTCCAGTCCATTGACTTCTATCATTTTGTAGTTATCAAAACTTTCATTTCATCTAGAATCAACATTTCAAGGTTAGCAACTTTGTAGATTTTAATCTCATTTACCATTTTCTCTTAAATGTTGTTTATCTAGAATTTTCTTTATTAAATGTACAAAATGATGTGAATATGTATGTTTGCGACCACTGACTGTTTGAAGAAATGCCTTTTTGTGTTGAGGTGGGTGTAATTCTTATTGTTAGTTTCTTACACATATAATTTGAGTAACTTGAACGTGTCTTGTTCAGATATAAGTCACAAAGCTCATCATGTTGTCGTCCCTCAAATCTTTTACATGGAATCCAACAGCCATATTACTTTGACGCCCATTTATTTCTAAAATCAATTAGATTCTGATTCTCTATAAAAAAACCATCAGTAGATTGCAGTCATTGTAATTTCATTATGTTAAAAGAGAACTGTAATAGCATAATGAGCATTGCTAAAAAGATCTTTCACTAGTTTTGGGAGTTATAAGTTATTGGCATGATATTAAATACATTTGAAAGTTCAATTACAATGGTATATATTGTGGGGCTTTCTTGTGAGCAAAGTATTTTATCCAAACTAAAATAGTATGATGACACTTATCCATTTTGCTAATTATTATATTGTTGAGAAATGACTATTCCTCTTCTTTTTTTAATAACATAAGTAAAAGGTTACTGAAGTCAGGAAAGCATAAACAAATATATTTGAGACTAGTTATTACGTAAGTAGGATTCACTCAAGTCCTTATACTATTGTTCCAGGCTTGGCATTAAGTCTTTATCTCTTAATAATTGTGCCATTACTAAATCGAAGGTTCGGTTTCAAACAAAATCAGTTTGCATCACCCCCCCCCCCCCTTTTTTTTTTCTAAAACAGTTGGGTTTTGTGTGCACCTCTAATTGCATCTTGTTTTTATATTCTACGAATATATGAACTTTTCACACTACAAGATTAAAGACCTATGGGGACAACAAAAGTCGTCACCATAGGGTGCAAAGTCGTCACTATAGACCTTGGAGACGACATGTCGTCGCCATAGGCTTTGTCGCCATAGTTCTGTCGCTTTAGATCCTATTGTCGTCGCCATAGCAACCCCTATAGGGACGACTTGTTGTCGCCGTAGGTGAACCTATAGCAATGACTTCTTGTCGCCATACATATCCCTATAGAGACGATAAGTCGTCCTTATAGGTTCTGCACAGATTTTACAACTTTTAGCCATGCCCCTGTGATTTGTTTAATTTCCCAGATTTTTGTATAGAATAAATTTTTTGTATACAATAAAACAAAAACAGTAAATTTAAATCTAAAACATTTTACATATCTACAATCCAAAGATTTAAAATATCTTACACCACCAGTTTACCAAATACAAACAACATAATTTGAAATTTTTTAGATGTCTCATACAAAACAAACTAGAGTTCATAATCGAAACAATATCTAATGAAATGTTTTGTGGGTTTCCATATTCTTCCTTGAACAAAACTAGTAGGTTTCTTAGTTGGTTTAAGGAAAGATCAGGGTACAAATCAGAAATGCTAGCTATTATTAAATACAAACACGGAAAATGGCCACCCATGGTGTTAGTGGCAAATTTATTGATATCAGGGACTTCAAAAACCTTGCCAAATTACATTATATTCTGGAAAATAAGAAGTCAAAAATAAACAGTAGATAACAAACTACGTGTGTCTAGCCTTTTTTAAGTTTGCAATTAACATCGCCACCTTCAAATAAACCCAATCCCTGAAACTCTCATAAAACTGAAAAATAGCACGCCTCCCTCGACGGTTGAGAAGTAGGCCGCCACAAGCTATCCAAAATCCAGTAGCAAAACCCATGCCCCCACCAATATAAAACCATCCCCAGAGTTCATCTGTGTCTTCCCCATCACCCCTACTTTTACCTGTAAGAGGTGGTGCTTTAGATTCTTCATCTCCAGGACAATTTTTGGTAAGAGGAGGTCCACATAGTCGTGTGTTCCCATCATATCTTGAATGTTCAAAAGACTGGAGTTGAGTGCTAGATGGGATTTTCCCTGACAAGTTATTAAATGAGACGTCTAGGTAATTCAGTAAGCTCATCTGACATATGCTTGATGGTATCTGCCCTGATAATCTGTTTCTAGATAAATCCAAAGTCAAAAGTTTTTTCATCTCTCCAAATAGAATGTTCTTTGACAAGTTCAGGGAAATCAAGTCATAAAGATTGGAAATTTCATATGGGATTTCTCCTGTTAAATTATTGCTTGATAGGTCAATGCTCTTCACCAATTTCAGAGTGCTAAAGAATTCACGTTCATCTCCTTGGCACTCAATCATTGCGTGGTCATGCAATATATGCCTGCCCCCCATCCATACACCCTGCCTCTTATCTTTCTATGAAGCTCTACATCTTGGGAGAATCCTTGTTGAACCATGCTTTTTAAGATTATTCAAACATGAGGGGATGGTTCCATGGAGATTATTCATTGACAAGTCCAGAATGTGAAGATTTGGTAATTGACATGACTGTAACGGGATGGTTCCAGATAAGTTGTTTGATCTTAGAATAAGAACATACAACCCTGATAAACTTTCCCCAATCCAGACAGGCACATTACCAAAAAACTTGTTGGCCCCCAAATTCAACGACTTTAAGTTGGTGCAGTTTTTTAAAGACAAAGGCAATTCTCCAGAAAAGTTGTTCTTGTATAAATACAAAATCTTAAGTTCTATCAAAGATCCAATAGAGGGAGGAAGCCTTCCAAATAGATAATAGATTGTTGTGTCCGAGATTAAGAACCTGTAGTTCTTTGAAATGCCACAAGCAGTCGGGGAGTTGTCCACTTAATGAGTTATGAGAGAGGTCAAGAAATGATAAGAACCCATCAACAATTTGGCATATAAAGGAGATCCCTCCAGAGAATTTCTTTCTGGAAAGATTTAATATAAACAAAGTGGAAGGAACATTCAGTATTGGACCATAAAAGCTATTGGAACTCAAATCTATTATGATAGATTCATCGGCAAAATATGATGATAAATCTGATACTTTCCCGCTAATTAATATTGTTGGAAGAAAGATTCAAATATGTTAAAGGAGAAGCCCACATGTCCCAAAACTGCAGAGGAATTGTGTCTGAAATTCCAGTATTGGAAAGATCAAGAACGACAAGATTTTTGAGTGTTTGAATCCATTTTGGGAAGTGAGGCCCTATCTTACAGGACATCAGATCAATAACTTTTACATAAGAAAGGCTTGACAAGTGATATGTAGAAGGAAGTGTAAGATTATTAAAAGAAACATCAAGCAATTCAAGCCCCGATAGTTCCCACAGTTTCTCACTTATACTTCCATTTAAGTGATTATAAGATAGGTACAGAGATTCTAGGGATGAAAACTTTCAGATGTCATCGGACAATGACCCTGTAAACTGGCTATTAGAAGCATCCAACTCTTTTAATGCAAGTGATGTGCATCCAGACAAGTTGTCAAGAAAATCGGGAAATTTGACAACAGCAGAGTTTTCATCGAAATACAAAGTTTTCAGACTACAGAGGTTACCAAGATACTTGGGTATCCCATCTAATATGTTGCCAGAGAGATCAAGAATGCGAAGCTTATTGCCGGTTAATGGGATACATGGATGAGGTCAGATTGCTGTTTTGGAGAGAGAGGTTATCAATTGATGAAGATGAGTTGAGAAATGAATAATATGGATACATGACCTGTGACAACTCACATCCATCTAAACTTAAAAATGAGAGTTTCCGAAGACTCCGAATTACGTCTACCCAGTGATTTTGTTTGGCTAGGGAAATCCCATTCCCATCCATTCTCAGGGACTGCAGATGAGACAACCACTCCGAGTTATCAACACTACACCTTCCAACAGAATCAAGATGAAGGTATTGCAAGTTGGTGAGGTTACCAAACTCTGGGGGAATGGTTCCATAAAGATTATTGAATTCGAGGTTAAGGTAACTTAATCGGGTCATGGAACCAATGATGGTGGGTAAGTTTCCATGGAAAGAATTTACATATTGGGAAAGATCAAGATGATTTAAGTAGCTTAAATTAAGCAATGAATTACTAATCTCACCTCCGAGATTATAGTACTGCAAATCAAGCTCCGTGACACGACCTGTTTGGTTGTTGCACGTGACCCCACTCCATTCACAGCAATCACGTTCGTCGGCTGTCCATGTAGAGAGACTACCATCAGGGTCTTGAAGGGGAGCCTTGAAAAGAAGGAGAGCAAGTCTCTCCTTATTCAAACACTTGTTAACAACACCATTTGCATTTGCATCACCTCCTCCTTTTCCGGTGGCTACCAATTGGCTGGCAGTTGTAGTCACAATCAGTAGCAAGAGAAGTGAGAAAAATGGAAAAAGACAAGGATTCATAATGTCAATGAAAATCTTGATGAATTTAAATTGTATTGATGCCTATATAAACTGATCCCTAGAAGGTTTATATAGTCAGATGAATGATTTTAAGTGTGTGACCTCAAATTGGTGGCCTGCTTGAGTTGAGCAAACAGTAAGGCAGATTAATGATGAAGAATTGGAATCAACTGCCCCCACTAAGCCTTTCAAATATTTGTAGAATTACTAGTTTGTTTTGCCAGTCAAATACCTAATATACCCATTGTGTTTTATCTGAAGAGGTCCATGTTTGGGGTTACAAGAAGCAAGAATGGTAGTTGAAGATAAGAACCTAAGCTTGTTAGAAAACAGCTGATTCTTAATCTGTCATCCAATATGTTTATTAGAGTATTCTGATGTGCTCATTCTATTTAGCTGATTAGGAAAACTATTGAAAAAGGAAAATTGATGTACCGAAAGAAAAAACATTTAGGCCTGCCATCCAATCTGCATAATGCATATAATAGTTCTTTTAAACAAGCTACCTCATCCAGAATCATCTAGCATGTATGCATCTATGTGTGTTTGTATATATATGGCTTTCTGCATTGCCAAACTATATTTTTACAGTTCTCTTTTAAAAGAAAGTTGATGTAATGAAAGGACCTGCCTATTAGTTTTGAATCATTTTCACACTGTTACAAAAAGCCTATCATCTGTTCAATACGAAATGGGAATGGAAGTGCGATTGCTATAGGAAAGCATGATATAATTAATGCCTTAATGTGAAGAACCCACCAGGAATTTGTGTGTTAATACCCCACCAGACAATGGCGTGTGTATGTGTCTCACGTGTTGTAATCTCCAATATTTTTGTGAAAAAAAAATATTATGATTTTTCTTTCTTTTTTGTATCTGTCAAAGCCTCTTAAGTTGATTACTTTATATACAGTTTTTTAAAGGGAAAATGACTTGCTAAGGTAATTAACTTTTCGGTATGTTTACATTTGGGTAACTATTTTTTTTTGTACACATTAAGGTACCAAATTTATTGGAAGTGTTCGCATATGACTATTATGACCGGCTGTAGCAGGCCACATCCTAGATGTGAACACTTTCAACAAGTTCGTTACCTAGATGTGTACAAAAAAATTAGTTACCCAAATATGAACAAAACGAAAAAGATTTGAGGACCTTGACAGTGATGGACCAATAACCCTTCTAATTTTAAAAAATAAAGAGATTAGGGTTACTAGGTTTTAATTATCCAAATTTTAAGGCATTTAAAATTATAATTAAGGAAACTATAAACCCTAAAAGAAACCCTAGCAATTTCGAAAATAGGGGTGGAGGCTAAGGTCTCAAGAACCCCAAGTCTTTTGCGAAAATTTAAGGCCATTAAGGTTTAATTTCCATAAACCCTAATTTTGAACAGTTCACTATTATGCACAATCAGTTAGAAAACCAAGGTTCTGATACCACTGTTGAGTTTGCTAGGTTAAAAAAAAATCATGTGGCAGAAAAACACTTAAACTTTTAAGTTCACATGCACTTAGAAAGGATCTAGGTTTTCTCTATTGATAGAAATAACCTTGAACATCAAGAAAACCATAGAGAGAGAATATGAAAATCGAAATTAACATAAAGATTAGGGTTAGATACCTTTTGACTATTATTGAAAATAATCAAATCAAATCCTCTTGAAGTTCCTTAGAAAACAAGCACCAAAAGCTTGGATGCCTCTAATGGCTCACACCCAAACCTTAGAACTAGAAGACCATTGAGGAGGGAGGAGGGGAGGAAAATTTTGTTCCTATGGCTTTATGGGTAGTGCATGAACGAAATTAAGGTCATAAGGGGTAATATTTATAGTCTAGGTAACTTAGGGACCAAGCAAGTTTTGAATAGATTTTAATCCAAATCCAAATCATTTCCTTATATGCATCAAAGAGGCTTCTGGAAACCCTAAGGAGGCTCCTAAAACCGTCCACCCCTTGGATGGTTCTAGAATCGCTTCTTTTGTTCAACTATTGAACAATTACAATTCACCCCTTGCACCTTTAATAAATTCCAGTTAATCGTAAATTAATTCAAGATTAATTCTGATTAATAATTAATCAATTCTAATTGATTTCATATCAATTTATTAACCATATAAATTAACAAAAGAATTATTTTAACGATTAATCTCATAATAATTTATTAATCACATAATAAATTAATAAACCTACTGTCTATTTCCAATTAATATATTAATCATATAATATATTAACAAATCATTTCGTCATAATTTCCAGTTAGTTTATTAATCATATAATAATCTAATAAATCATCATTTCTCTATAAATGTCATTATAATTAAGTTCTACTTATGAGGGCAACCCAAAAAGGACTTTGCTTCTAATTACAAGAATATATCAATTTAGTTACCGACTTAGACACCCTAATCCAACAAAAACCTCATACATACATGCGCAAAACCAATCAACACAATCAATTGAATTGTTATTATCTATTAATATTTTTTTTTGTAGTTCGGCAATACAAGTGAGTTTCCTATTGAGTTGAATGTCATGATCAACAAAAAATTGGCTTTCAAGATTGTTGTCAAGACATTTAATTTTTCAAGATTTGGTCGTACTTACAACATTTCCAAAATAACAGAAAATGTTGACATTATTTCTGCTTTGGAAAAGATTGAGAAAAAATGTAGGATTGGACAGGTAAAAATACACCAAGTTAAAGAAGTTAAAACATATATATTTTGAAAATACTATTTTCTAGATTCCTTAACCAAACATACTTTTTATTTTATACATATTTTATAGGACATGGATACTGAATCTGTTAATATAATTGGCTCAGAATTTGAATCTCAAGACACAGTGGGTTGTAAGGTAAGCTATAATACAACATCATTTTTTATATATGTTATCCTTTATATTACTAAATGAACATTATTTCTTCTTTAATTTAAGGATGCTACTTCCCACAATGCTGATAGTACTCCTGTGTCGAATATTCCCTCTGGCATTTGTACAACTCCATCATCAAGAACAGCCGACAACCTCAATTCACCACCTACAAGTGCCAAACGTAAACTTGTAGATGTTTACAATCTTGATGATGACGTTTATGAATCAGCAACGAAACCTAATGCACCCCGTATTGGAGATGCCAAAGTTGTTGGAACAACAAAATTGTTGATTCCTAAAGTGGAAAAGTGATCCTGTTTATGAAGATAAAAACTTCAATCTTACTTTGCTACTCTATGCTATTTTCTGAGACATTTTTTTTAATATTTCCTTACTTCTACTTGCATTTTATTTCAGAATTTAATATTTATTGTTTGGTACACTATGAATATTCATTCGTGTTATGTTTTACGTTGGATTTTAATATTTAGTGTTTGGAACATATAATTTTTTCTCTTATTATTCAACATTTTAAATCTTCATGACTTTCTTTCACGGTCCATGATTCTTGTATCCCTGTTGACAGTTTCATAAACAAACAGAACAAATACAAGGGAATGTAACTGAATTTCATTCCAGTGACGTCTTTTCTTAAGAACATGTTTCCTGGAATAGTAGACAAGGTCCTATTATATAAAAAGGGCATATTTGACCTTTTAGCAAATTGTGAAGTTTTTACACCCGATTTGAAAAAAATATTAAATGTGATATGTGCAAATGGTGGGTTAAAAAGAAAAGAAAAGGTTATTGTTCGTCTTTATTTTGGATAAAGGGCATTTTAGTCTTTTTATAAAAAAAAATGAAATTTAACAATAAAACTATAGAAAACTATGCATAAAATAGCATTGTATTTTATAAAAACATGATTTTTTAACATTTTTAACAAAGAAAAGTACAAATGTTTTGCTGTGTTACTATATGTTCTAAAACAATTTGCAACAAATGTGACTGTTTCTTTTTCTTGCTTAGAAAACTACTTTTATGAGCAAAACTACTTTTAACTTTAAGAAAAATCAAACAATATTAGAATTATATTTATTTAAATTGTCTAGGTTATGTTTTAGTAAGTTTTCTTTGGGATCCTATATTTACACAGAGGTATTTTGGGATCCTGTTTCGTTAATGCAATGGCAAGAAGAATCGTATATTAAAGGTGATATGTGCAAATGGTGGGTTAAAAAGAAAAGAAAAGGTTATTTTTTGTTTTTATTTTGGATAAAGGGCATTTTGGTCCTTTTATAGAAAAATGACATATAACAACAAAACTTTAGAAAATATGCAGAAAATAGCATTGTACTTTATAAAAATATGATTTTTTTAACATTTTTCAAAAAGGAAAGTACAATGTTTTGCTGTGTTATTATGTGTTGTAAAAAAAATTGCAACAAATGTCACTGTTTTGTCCCTGCTTAGAAAACTACTTTTATGAGCAAAACTACTTTTATATTTAAGAAAATCAAACAATATTAGAATTATATTTATTTAAATTGTCTAAGTTATGTTTGAGTAACTTTTCTGTGGGATCCTATATTTACATAGAGGTATTTTCAATATATGTTACTGAAATTTTTTAGTTTTTTATTGGCCAAGTGAAAAGAAAATCTTAAAAGTTTATTAATTTACTATATAAATTTAGAAAAATAGTGCTTTTTCTGTATTTTTAATAGATTTTTAGTGATATGCAAATTCAATGATAATATTAACAATGTATATTATGCTTATTAAAGCCAGGACTTTAAATAAAATAAGCACATCTATCATCTTCTATTCTAATGATAATATAATAATCTGTAATCTGTAAAAATATAATATATGATATATGAAAGATATAATATTGAAATTGGGTCAATTAAAAGCAAGTGAATATCTCCTTAACATCTCACGTAATATTTGCAATGAAGGCATTATTGACATCCAGTTGTCGTAGTTGCCAATTCTGGGAGAGAGCAATTGAGAGGATGATACGAATGGTGACAGGTTTAGTAACAGGACTGAAGGTTTCAAAGTAGTCTTTTCCAAATTGTTGGAGAAATCCCTTTGCAACAAGCCAGGCTTTGTATTTTTGAATGGAACCATCTGGATTTCGTTTGACACGGAAGACCCATTTACAACCGATTGGTTGTTGAGTGTTGGGAGGAACAAACTCCCAAGTTCCGTTTTGCATGAGTGCATTGAATTCGTGATCCATGGCTCCACGCCACCTAGGGTCTTTCATGGCTTGGTTGGGAGTGGTGGGTTCAATAGTTGGAGGAAGAGGGTGAAGAGTGGTAGTGTTGATAAAGTTAGAGTTGAAGTATTTTGTGTTGGGTAGTGCATGAACGAAATTAAGGTCATAAGGGGTCATATTTATAGTCTAGGTAACTTAGGGACCAAGCAAGTTTTGAATAGATTTTAATCCAAATCCAAATCATTTCCTTATATGCATCAAAGAGGCTTCTGGAAACCCCAAGGAGGCTCCTAAAACCGTCCACCCCTTGGATGGTTCTAGAATCGCTTCTTTTGTTCAACTATTGAACAATTACAATTCACCCCTTGCACCTCTAATAAATTCCAGTTAATCGTAATATAATTCCAGATTAATTCTGATTAATAATTAATCAATTTTAATTGATTTCATATCAATTTATTAACCATATAAATTAACAAAAGAATTATTTTAACAATTGATCTCATAATAATTTATTAATCACATAATAAACTAATAAACCTACTGTCTATTTCCAATTAATATATTAATCATATAATATATTAACAAATCATTTCGTCATAATTTCCAGTTAGTTTATTAATCATATAATAATCTAATAAATCATCATTTCTTTATAAATGTCATTCTAATTAAGTTCTAGTTATGAGGGCAACCCAAAAAGGACTTTGCTTCTAATTACAAGAATATATCAATTTAGTTACCGACTTAGACACCTTAATCCAACAAAAACCTCATACATACATGCGCAAAACCAATCTACACAATCAATTGAAGTCCTCTCGGATACTTTCAAATACTCGTCGGATGCATCACAACATATATCGTATCTCAAATATCTAAGTGCAGCCGCACATTTTTGTATACTACTAAAACTCATTCTTCCTCTAGCATCGGATTTTTTTAAAATAATCATAACGAATCTCTAAAGCATTACTAATACGTAAAAATGCAGTCTTATTAAGACGGAAATTACGCTTTAACGAGTCATCATTATAAAGACAGTTATCGGCAAAGTAATCACGTACCAATAAGTCATATACGGCTTGACGATCTTGATTGACAACCGCTCTTGAATGCGAAACATCAAAACTTTTTTCATCATGCATGTGTTGCACATCATTGAAGAACGTCGAGATGAACTCTCCGTCGTCTTTCGAATCGAAATTCTTAAAGAAATCCATAAACATGTGTTTTAAGAGAGTGTAAAAAAGATGAACGATCTGGGTGTAAAGGTTTATGTAAATTGTTGTGTTTATATAGGTAAAGAATATATATTAAAAAAAATTAAAAATTTTGACCGTTGAACGGCTACAAAAGGAAGAATGAATCTTGTTGGTCGTCCTAGCTCGTTCTAGCCAACACGAACCACCACAACCACGAGCCACAACGAGACACTGGACTGGTGTGCATAGTCGTGATTCGGGGCAGCCTTCGTGGTCCGTATTCCGGAAGGCATTATAAAGTGCTATCTTGCCAAATTAACCACGCAAATGAAAGATACCGTTCGTTTCAACCCACTACCCGCCAAAAAAACCGAGGTCCCACACAGCGAAAGATACATGGCCATTAACCGCGCTCCTTACCCTCCATAGTTTGTAGTCTCTACACATTTCTTGACTGAATATGTCGCCGTTGGTATCGATCTCCGGTGGCGGACGACTTCCCATCCTACTTACCACCACACCCACAATAGCCACGACTTCTTTCCGACGCTTTTCAACTTCATTTGCTTCTCTGGCATCACCACAATCTCCATCACCTCCCCCGCAACCAAGTCACATGCAAACATCTCTTCCTCTAAAACACCTTTTGCCGTCGATTCGTCTTCCAAAGCTTCTGATAAGAACTTGAATTACGCGCTCGCAAACCCTAACGGAAGTAATCCTGCTTTGCAGTTTGTGAGGTCAACAGAGTCCAACATTGAAAAGGTATGTTTTTTATGCTGACATAACTTTTTTATATCAGGGTTTCAGTGAGATTTGGGGAAATATCATGATTTGTGTATGTATTCGTTGGTTATGGTGATATGTATATTCGCTTGTATTATGTACGTGCTCCAGAAGCCCTATTTTATGAGGAACTTCGAAATTGTATTGGTAGAGATCTCATAGACATGCGATTGAGACTCTGTAATTCTGTTATTAGTTCGATTTTCCAATGATTTTATTCATACCGATGAAAATCTTCTATTTGGCAGGTGATATTTGACTTCAGGTTTTTGGCACTTTTGGCTGTTGCAGGCTCTTTAGCTGGCTCCTTATTATGCTTCCTAAATGTAATCATCCTTAAACTCATCACTTGTGTATATATTTATAGATAAAGACAAATTTTCTTTTTAGCACACCTCTGCTGAAATGAGGTGGTAGCAAAAAAAGACAAATTTTCTTTTTAGGTTTTTAAGGTTCCACAGAGGTGTCTCTGCGGATCTTGTGAACACAAAAAGACAAATTTTCTTTTTAGGTTTTTAAGGTTCCGCAGAGGTATCTCTGAGGAATGGGTATGAACAATTTTTTAAGAGAATTTTTTTGGGACTTTTAAGTATTTACCCATTCCTCAGAGACATTAAGCGATCCGCAGAGGTGTTCACAAGATCCGTAGAGACACCTCTGCGGAACCATTAGAACCCCCAAAAAAAAATTTGTCTTTTAGTGGTGCCACGTCATTTCCGCAATACTGTGCGTCGTTCCTCAAAGGAGTAAAGGGATCCCGCAGAACCCCTCTGTGGATCTCGTGGTCATTTTCCAAAACTCAAAAATTCATGGTTATTTGCTGAAAACACCCCTAACTTTTAATTATTTCATTAATTTTCTCATATTTATATCTGTTTTCCTTGATATGATAGAGTAAATAGTTGATGCTTTGCTGATGTCATTATGTTTCCCTAGGGTTGTGTTTATATTGTTGATGCATATAAAGTCTACTGGACAAGCTGTTCGAAAGGAGTTCATACAGGAAAGATGGTGTTGCGATTAGTTGAAGCGATAGGTGAGTTTCTCACATTTTTACTTTACTATTTTTTTCTTTTAGTAAATTTAATAATATATTGTTATTCCTTTATTTTTATTTTTTTTGAAATATGGATGCAGATGTTTATCTAGCTGGCACAGTGATGCTAATATTTGCAATGGGTTTGTATGGATTATTCATTAGTAATGCACCTGGTAATGTAGCACCAGCAGATGATCGTGCTCTCAAGGGCTCCACCTTGTTTGGGATGTTTGCTTTGAGGGTAAGCATTTTTGTATATGCATATAGATGGTTAAATGCAAGAAATAGCAATATAGTTTCATTTATTTGTTTATTATATCATCTAATAGTAAAATGCTATAGTAAACAAATGGGAAATCTACTATGAAGTCTTTATATTTTGACCTCATATTCAATTAAGTCCCTATATATATATATATATATATATATATATATAATATATATATAATATATATATATATATATATATATATATATATATATATATATATTCTAATTAAGTTCTAAATACCGATAAATGTATTCATTTTCATCATTTTTCTAGGTTATTAGGTCATCCCACTTTCAAACTTTACACTTTTGGCCAAGATTTTAACTTTTATTACAAGTTTGGTCCAAAATTACACTTTTGGCCCAGATGTCAAAATTTTGTTATAAACTTATCCTAAATTTAGTTTTTTTACATATGTTTTTTATGTGAAAATGTTTCTTTTTTTAAAAAGGTTTTTTATGTGAAAATATGTTTTTTTTTTGTATAGAAAAGATATTCACATAAAAAAACTTCTATGCGAAAAACCTTTTGGACCAAATTTATAAAAAAAGAAACATATTTTTCACATATAAAAACCTTTTTCTAACAAAATGTTTTGTAAAAAAAGGTTTTTAAATAGTAAAAACAAGGTTTTTTATATGAAAATATGTTTTTTTTTGTATAAATATGATTTTATAAAGAAATATAACATATTCAAAACAAAATTTTGAAAAAAATAAAAAATAACTAAATTTAGGATGAGTTTGTAACAAAATTTTGAAATATGGGCCGAAAATGTAAGTTTTTGACCAAATTTGTAATAAAATTTAAAATCTAGACCAAAAGTGTAAATTTTGAAAATGAGATGACCTGATAACCGGGAAAAATGGTGAAAATCAATACATTTATAGACATTCAGGACTTAATCAGAAAAAAAAATGACTTAATTGAGTATAAAGTCAAAATGTAAGGACTTTATAGTAGATTTCTGTAAACAAATAAATAAAAATACATTGCTATTTATGCATTTAGCCACATATAGATTCATATGTGATATCAGTCTTAGTCCTATCTGTTATGTTATGTTATGTCATGTCATGTCTAATGGAATCTGATTGACTTTTAGGAGAGACCAAAATGGATGAAGATAAGTTCGCTTGATGAATTAAAGACAAAAGTGGGACATGTCATTGTAATGATTCTTCTAGTAAAAATGTTTGAGAGGAGCAAAATGGTAACCATAGCAACTGGTTTAGATCTTTTAAGCTACTCGGTTTGTATATTCCTATCATCAGCTTCTTTGTATATTCTTCACAATCTTCACAAAGATGAACCTATATAATTAACTTTGTACAAATAGAATGACAAATATGTTGGTAGAACGATTCACGTGTATTATCACTTGGAGTTATAGTTTAGCTAAAAGGAAATTATATATGCATTACTTGTAAATTTTTGTCTTAGTTTTGCTTCTTGTATATTTGGGTCTAATCAGCTACACTTGGTTAATGATGTTTTTTATTTTTTGAGAAAATGACAAATCATATTTGGGAAATGAAAGGAAAAATAAATGAGGACAAATTTATAAAAAGTTGTGTTATGTTGCTCTACGGCCTCTCATGATAGACACTAGACGCGGATTTGAATCACGCCAAATAAAATCATTTTGAATCTCGAAGACTTGAGTTCAAATCCCAGTAATGATTTTTTTTATACCAACAAAATGAGAGGATTTATTAAAACTATAAATCCACAAAAATTTAGGATATATATCGTACTTTAGTTAGTTATTGACTTATTGTTGTGTGTTTTACCTTTGGGTGCTGTTTCTTTGCCAATTGTTCTTCTTGTACTCTTTATTAATTGTATTTTGTCCAACTTCGTAACTCTTATTTTAATTAATATATATATATATATATATATATATATATATATATATATATATATATATATATATATATATCGTACTTTAGTTAGTTATTGACTTATTGTTGTGTGTTCTACCTTTAGGTGCTGTTTCTTTGCCAATTGTTCTTCTTGTACTCTTTATGAATTGTATTTTGTCCAACTTCCTAACTCTTATTTTAATTAATATATATATATATATATATATATATATATATATATATATATATATATATATATATATATATATATATATATTTCTGTTGTTCCAAACAAAGAAACTTAGGATATTGTTATTTACTTAGAGACACACTCACGTTTAAGCCTTGTTAATAGATATATTTTTTTCCACTAAAATTTAATGGCTAATAATTTGATAATATTATGAAATATGTTTGGACAGGAATTGGTTTCACTTATAGTCGAGGGTGGTAAATAGTGGTGCACAAAAATGGTCTCGTAGCGATAGACTGTAGTTTACATGACTATAATCGTTATCTGATGTTAAGTGGTATATGATATATGTAGTTGCCATGCTAGGGTGATACATTCATACAAATGTAACATAAGTTCATGCTCGTTGTAATATTTTTGGGTTATTGTTAAAAAAAATATTATTTTTTTTATAGCTTATGGAGAAGTTTCAATTTTTGTTTTTAGAAAAGAAGAGTATTGATTATTAAATATTTTGCCTAAATTAACATAATAGTCTTTAGCCGATGTGGGCTTGGTGAACACCGGGCCACGAACTCAACATGTCGAGTTCGGTGCCCCAACTCGGTGAACAGCTGCAGAGGTCTTCCTTCTTTAACCTCTTCTTCCTCATTTCTTCTTCCTACCTCGACAGACCACTCCTCTTCTCCTTCTCTTCTTCCGGTCTTCTATTTTCCTTGTTGGAGCTGAGGTGGAGCTCGATGACCTGTACACCACTCCCCTCGGCTTAATCCAGATATTCCCCAAATTGATTGGCATTGGTAGTCATATGACTTTTGATCAATGCCCGGATATTACATATAGGTATATGCGAAGTTCCAAACCTCTTTGTAGCTTGAAACTGACAATTTTACCGTTAAAGATCATTTTTGGATTTTGTTATTTTAAACAAAATGATCATTTGGATCAATATCTAATAATAATAATAATAATAATTTACTTATACATTATTATTATGGACTTGATTCATAGATTTGTCTTGTAGTTGCATCCATGTTGCAGGGGACCAATCTATATCTAAAATAGATGGCTAGGGGATAATGTATACACAAAGCGTGGCCCATTCCTTCCGACATCAATTGCTTCCAACCAAGGGCTTCTAGCCCAGCGGTATCCGGTGTTGCTCTCCCTCCTTGAGGTTGAGGGTTCAAGTCTCATCGTGGACATAGATGGATTTAAGGTGTAGTTTAGGAGTAGGTTAGATTTGTCGTTTCAAAAAAAAAATCAATTGCTTCCACATCCACTACTTTAAGTTTCAGAATATATTCATGTTTTAAGGTAGCTCCAGCCGATAGTAACGGAAGACGAAACAAAATTAGTCAATATGATGATGCGCAAATAAATAACATGAACCTATTTACCACGTTCAAATGAAATGAAATGACTGATTTTAAATAAATAATTAATTGGCATATAGCATAATAATTGATATATACTTTTAATCCGAATAGAATCACAATTTTACAAAAACTTTTTTTTTAATACGCTTGATGGTAAGAGTGAAAAAATAATAATAAAATAATAAAACTAATTAATAAAAATCTAAAATCAATAATCATATTTGAAATTTATTTTTATTCGGTTACCTACTTACATATTAAAGATTATCAAACAAAATGCTTCAACAGCTTTTTAAATTAAATATGGTAATTAAATGTAATTGTATATTTTAGACAAAACTGCATAAATGGTTTTTGTGGTATGTATTTTTTTTGAGTTTTGATCAAAACTTCAACTTTTTTGAATTGGTGGTTCTATTGATCATGTTTGTATGTGATTTTAGTTCCTTCGAAAATTGAAATTACTATAATACCCTTATGTATATATTGTTTTTGTTTTTCTTTAAGTTTTTTAAAATCTAATACTTATTTATCAATTTTATTAATTAAAAAACAATAGAGGACTCATCTCTCTCTCTCTCTCTCTCTCTCTCACTCACACACACACACATACAAAAAGAAAAAGTTAAAAAAAACCCCTTAAGCTCCATGCAATCCGTATACTTGCAAAAGGGAAGAAGATTGGGTGATCCATTGTTCACCATCTTCTTTATGAACCACAATCACCTCTTTCGGAAATCACCCATCATCATCCCTTTGTACTTTGATTGTTGGTACTCTCTCATTCTCATCTTCTTCTTTTCCATCTTCAACGAGATATATCACCCATTCTCCTGCTGGAAATCACCATCACTCAACTATTGTCAAATTTCAAAGAATTATAGGTGTTCGATATACTTATAATGGTAGGATTAGGATGCCTAGACTCATTGTTAGGATCCAACACACTCGAGTCTCTCTCTGTTGAAGTTGTATCCATTTCTAAAGCCATATGAGTTAGGATCATTTCCTAAGCTATATAGGCTACCTTGTAACAACAGTAAGATCATACATCTTAGCATAAAGTCATCTGTTTCATAACTGTTAGTCAGTATGGAACGAGGAACATTATGGATAAATTCACTATTATAGACTTATATGGGTTGACATCCCGACATCGGTTGCTAGCTACAACCATCGTCTGACGAGTCGAAACGAGCGTTGGCGTTCCTAAACTATAAAGTGCACGACAGTAAATAAATATGTGTGTGGACTTTCAACTCTAAATTTTCCAAGTGCTGGTGCAAAGGTGTTCGTCACAGTTCGGTTATGAGCTTATTTTAGACACCGAATGTATTTATGTTACCGTATAGGATTGAAATATGATACATACAGAGATTTTTTCCACATATACTAATTGAAAGAGACTGTATGTAGTGGAATAGCTTATGACTCTAAAATGATAAGTGTCAATACCAAAAATTAAGTAAGTCATATAACACTTAATTAATATCATGACACGACTGAACACAGTTTATTAACTTACATTAAATAAGTTATTTAAATAAACCCTTTGTTTTTATAAGGAAACACAATGTTTATGTGGGAGGAGTTTTCCCCACTGTTTAAGCACTGACTCATAAATTAAGATAATACTTAATAACTACTACGACACAGCCTTAAAAGTTTTATAAACTCAAAATCTATGAGTTTTACATATAAACTATATCATTCTTGTACGAAACTTCAAGAATAAAATTGGTTATCTTATGTTTTCGAAAGAGTAACATGTCCTGTTTTAATATAATTTGGTATTCAAAATATTTATATAAAAATGCATTTTGGTCACGAGAACAGTAAAAATTTAATATAAGTTTGATTTACTTATATATTCACCAAATTTTGTACTTTTGGATTTGAGCAAATGATATTTCTAATACGTCCAAATATACTTTTACGAATCATTTATTTTTATACTTTTAATAGAAAAGTACATATTTATAAAAGCTGAGTCACCAGATAAATTTTATAAAATACTTTGGTTATAATGTACTTCGTGTCAAAATCTGTAGAACTCACCAACAATTTTGTTGACGTATCTTAATACATGTATTCTTAGGTTTATTAACAGGTTGGAAGGATTTGCATTGAAGACTATCCATTACTTTACTATACCATTGTAAACTCCGATATGTTAGGTGTGTATAGTGATTTAGCAATAGTCATTGTCGATGTAATTTCGATTTCGGTAATAATAGAAGATTTTATTTTGTATTATTCAATGTATGTTCAATAACTGTAATCACTGGTTTACGTTGCACACCTTGGCATTTCCGCCGGCAGGGGGGTGTGACAAAGGGTGTAGAATGAAAAAAATGAAAAGAAATGGTGTCAATTAATACTTAAAATGATTAATACAATTTTAAAAGGGTAAATAATTTACTTAAATGGATTTATGGGATTTTATTGTTAGTATAATTCATTCATAGGTGTAAATACAGTAGAAGGGTTGGATTGTCATTAAAAGAAACCTTAATTGTAATGTTATGTAGGGTTAGGGTTTATGTGGGTAAAGGGTGAAAGTCTAGGGACCGCTAAGCAAAATCGCATTAAACCCCTCTTTGAATGTGATCGACGGATCAAGGGGGAGTATACATTCTTTTGTTTTCCTTTGGCCTATGTCTGTGAAGAAGGATCGATTACATCTTATTATTTGGGCTTGCTGTTGTGTTGATCAGTAAGAAGGAACAAAAAAAAATAATGATGGCAAGGGAGAATCGAGCGAAAGAGAGACAAGAGAAGAGAGGGAGAATTGTGAGGTTGAGGCTACGATAGGAGGAAGAAAGGTAGCGAGGTTTGGGACTATTCCATCCAACAATGTCTAGGTAACAATCCTACATTCTTCCTGTCCATTATCTTCCGTTTTCCTTGTGTGTGAAGCCGAAGACCACCCATGGATGTGTTACTCGTTTCTGGTTTGGAAACTGAAATCTACAAGCTTTGATCTTTATTATTTCTTATTGATCTTGTGCATTTGTTCTTGCTGTCAAAATTATTCTAAAACATTCCCTTATATGTTGGTTTTGGGGAGTAAGATTTGGTCGGAAGGGTGGATCAATTGTCTCCATTTGGTGTCAAAACATTGTTTTTTTCACTTCAATTCATGTTGCATATTGCATGTAATTTTTCTGTATTAAAAGGTTGTGTTTGAACCTTCCTTAAGGTTCTTTAAACATTACCTAAAAGCCTTGTTATATGATTTGATAAGTGGTGGTAATACTTGCTGAAAGATGTACCCAACATCTAGTTTGAAAGGCCATGTAATGTTTGTTGTTTCATCTTGTGTTTCTACCATAAACCACAATTAAAGGGCTTAAAGAAATCCTTTGTATGTCAAATAATTCTTTCCTGAAGTCCACCCAAGAGTCATCCTAATATGTGTTTTGAATTGGAGTATAATGAAGTATTGATTCGGTCATTGTTGAGTTTTATGTTTGGTGCGATTATAACACCATAATTTCAATCAAGTTCCAATAATCTTTTTAGTGTTTTCATTAAGTACTCAATTAAGGTCTTAATACTCTTATTCAAGGCCAAGTGGGTGATATTTGAGTAATCTTAATCCCTTGGCTAAAGCCTTTTTGTGTTTGTTGATTTTGGCAAATATCATAATTCTGAACAACTTTGCACCATCTTGCGAGAGCTATAGCTACTAATTTGGGGATAATTCACTGATGCTCCACACTGTTGAAGTTGTAGGAAATCGAGTCTGGTTTCTAGAAAGTCTTGAATCATCCTGTTTGGAGTTGTAGATTCTATTTTGTGATCTAAACACAGAACAGTGGTCATGGATGGAATTAATATATATATATATATATATATATATATATATATATAATCAGAATATGATGAGATAAATGATGGGTTTTAAAACGAAGTATAATATTCTCTCCCTTAATTTGAGAACGTGCTATGTATCATTGACTAAATTTTATTAACATTTCTTGATCTAAGCTTTTAGATTTTTGAAACGAAGTATAATATTCCCTCCCTTAATTATAGCAAAACAACTTTTCAACCCCTGCAACTTTGCAAAGTGAATCTTTGTTTTCTATAATTAATATTGCTAACTTGCAATACTTACCATAATAATCATGCTCCCACTAACATGATGATTATTTTCTTACCAGCATAACACTTATGCTCCCACTAGCTTTGACATGTATTTAGAAAACAGTTGAACTTCTAGAAAACAATGCTTATTGAATTTCTTAAGTTCATATTTCTAATACTTGATGCTTCGATAAACTTTATCCAAGCTTCTCGAACTCATACACCTTTCCTTAAATAGCTCATATGTGTGTCTAAACTAATTCAGAACTTATATCAATAAGTCCCAAATGTTTAGACCAATTGCCAAATTTCACAATTCGAATTATGAAAAGGGATACCGTAATCATAATTGAATTTGAGAATATAATTTTCACAATTGCTATCTTTTTAAAATCTCTCTTAGTGAAAGCATTTCTTCACAATCATTTTCATGAAGGAAAGAAACCTTATGACACTTAGATTTTATGGTGTATGTGTTCATATCCATGTGAATTTGCCAAAACCAAAGTTTGCGACAAATCCAAACTCATATGGACCGAACTTGCTCAATCTTGATTTCTCGCCTCATGGTAGCACGAATGCCCACCATGTCTTCCAAGCAACTCACCCCTACATATCAATGTACTTTCCATTGATCAAGGTGCTTTGTCTTTATGCATTCAAATGAGAACTCATAGAACTCACATATATAGTTAGCTTAAATGGAATGGCACAGAAAAAAAATAATGTCAACACGATGGGTTATAAACCTCAAGTCGTGCGCTAGTGATGATCGACTAGGTTTACTCTTGATTTGTTCTTGAAACTTTTCAAGATCATTAAGACTCCCACTGACTCCTTGACATATAAGGTTCTCTTGTCAAGAAACATTCCTTGACAAAACAAATATTCAAGAGTTAGTGTAGTTCTTATCAAGACAAACACTTCGCATAATTGGTCCTAGTTGGTCTTTGTCTTATCCAAGACATCACAACTTACTAATTTCAAATGTGTAGGAATAGGAAGACTTTTTCCAATTCCACATTTGTTGAGTGTTATAAACCTACTAAAGACGTGTCACTCAATTCACAATCTTGGAGTATGACTCTAAGACTTGATATTGGAACGAAGTATGATTGACTTCTTGATTTAACCATTTTCACATTTCTCGATTCCTCTTCTTAGACATACAAATGCACTAAGACTCACTTAGAGGACCAATTGAGAAATGGTTCTTAATCATTAAGACTTATCATAAAACACAATAAAAGGTACTCTCATTTCTTCTTAGAATGGAGAAACTTTTATCTCTCTGCCTACTTGATTCTTCTTATTCGTCCTGCTATTCATTGAAACCTTTTCAATCAACTCAGAATTACACTTGATCTTATAAGTATAATCATATTTACTAAACTTTAGTAAATCATGACGAATATCTTTATCACTCTTGTGGTGGACTTGATCAACGCACAACCTGGTGTACTCGATCTCCTAGTCCTTCACTTGACACTTTGTCAAAGAATTAAACTAATTTCCAAATATGAAGTTTTTCATTCATCACGCAACCAAGTTGTATGATTCCAAGTTTCTGTTCAATTGAAACTTGGGCGATGAGAAACTCTCCCTATTTGGTAAATTCTCGACATTTCCACAAATAACATAATTAAGAATCAAATCCATTATTGCTAATAATAGAAACATTCAAAACAACAATTTCCATACATGCCATTGCAAGGATAAATAAATAAGACAAAATCAAATTTTATTTTATTGCGGAAAAACTTTGTCCTTACAATGCAATTCAACTGAAAAACTATGCTATTGTATATTTCTTAGCAATCTACCCTAACTCTAAAGTAGCAGCTCAAAAAACCCGATCCTCGAATCCATGCGATCGAAATCCATTTCTTCATGATCAGATTCAACACGCTTCTTTCTTAAGCTTCCTTTCTTTTCTTTGATCCTGCTAAACATCAAAATGTAATCTTATTACATCATGTATTAAGAATCAACAATAGGAACTTATAGAGTTAGTTAATGGATTTTACCTGAAGTAGAGCCATACGTCTTGACTCTCCCATCTCTTAGATCTCTCAGGTAAATAGGGCAACTTCGTCTCCAATGCCCCTTCTCTTGGCAATAGAAGCAAATGGACTCTTTTGGAATGGCACAAGGAACTATCTCAAAATTTACTTTTTCTGGATTTCCAATGTCATCATTTTCAATGTCCATTGAAGCTAGGGATTTTGATTCACCCTACAAATTTGCTTGACCAACACGCCAAATCATTGTTGATTCAGCAGCTATAAGCAAATAGGTGAGATCAATGAGGGTCACGTCATGATCCATCATATAGTACCCTCCAACGAACTCACTATATGATTCAGGGAGCGACTGAAGAACCCAGTCAACAGCCAACTCACCTGAAATCTCGACACCCAACATCCTTAACCTGTCAATGTGTGACTTTATCTCTAAGACGTGTGCACACACAGGTTTCCCATCTTCATGCTTACTTGCCAATAGGGCTTGAGTGAGCTTGAACTTTTCAAGCCTTCGAACTTGTGGGTTAGGGAGAACAATAGGAGGAGGTGGAGGAAGTGAAGCATGACCTCAAGTTCCTCGATCGTATAGTGGAATGTCATCTTCATTTGGAAAACTTGTTCCAAGGGATTTGGGAAGACCATTGTAAGATTTCGACATCTACAAAACGGGAGAAAATTCAAGTTAGTTGATAAGAATCCTTGATGTGACACCCAAATGAAACATCAAGGCTAGGATCCAACACAATACTCTACAACTTAGAAGAGGGATGCCGTAATCTAGTTGCAGAATATTTGAAGGTAGGTAAATGACGATTTACCAATTTCCACCATGAAAAACGAAAATGAAGTTTAAGTTTTAAATGAATTGAAACTCCAAGATCTTTTGAGATTCATTGAACTTTTCAATGGCATGTTTAATCTCGATTATGCCCTTCAAGTTTGCGACTGGGATACCGAGGATCACAAACAAGGTGTGAATAGCCATACGAATCTACGTGGTGCACTCAATGCTACTATCACCTAGTCAATGTGCCGGTTAGCCACACACGCTCCATTGATCTATGATAAACATCGATCCACCCTTCACTACCAATGTCAACCCCAAATTAGTGTGCCGGTTAACCACACACGCTCCACTAACGTTTGACAAGGGCATGAAGTGTGATTCCATGGATTAGCATACAATTTCACATTTTCCCTAAAGTAACTAAGATTTGGGAATTTGTAAAAGCATGTAGTTACTTTGTACTTCATTAGACTTATAATTGAAGGTTTCTGTCCTATCCTACCCGTTCGGCTAACGGCCCTTCACTAGTCAAGAGTGCGGTGGGTAAGAGTGGATACCTATTCAATCGTCATTTTATAGGCAATTTCCTTAAAAACCCCTTATAGACCAGCTTCGTGAATGAGGCCTACTAACGGTAAGACTGACTGTTTACTCATACATATATAATATTAGACTTTTAATGTTATATATATATATTGTACAGGGTGTATTTTAAACCTTTTAAAATACTAGGTGGTCTAATTTAATTAATTATACTTTTAATTTAATTAAATGTAAACCAAAACTTTATGGATTTATTAACTCTCTTTTAATTATACACTTTAATTAATTAATAAAACCATAAGGGTGTAATTTGAACTTTTTCAAAATACTAGGGTTTTAGAATTTAACATTTCAAAATTAAACCTTTTAATCAACTTTTAAATTCCAAAACTTGAGGACAAGTTTTGAACTTTTCAAAACAATATGGTTCAACTATTTAAATTTCAAAAACTAAAACTATTAAGTTTAAATTTAAACTATGAAACCTAAAGGGAGTAATTTGAAAGTTTTCCAAGAACATTCTAGATCAAGAATTCAAATAAGGCAATTAACAATTAATTGGTGGTTATCTAATATTGACCTAGTCCATTTCTTGCAAGATAATTAACCAAATAATTCAAATAATCAAATTTTATCATATAAGGAAATAATTATTCAATTAATATGAAGTTATCTTTTATTTTGGCAAGGATAATCACCCAATATCATAAAAATCCGATTTTTATCAATCAAAAACGTTTTGGTAATTATCCCACAGCAAAAAGGCAAGAAAATCGCGACTTTTGCTCCATCTGACCCTCTGACTCGTCGAGTCGGGCTTGGACTCGTCGAGTTCACTATGGACTCGGCGAGTCCAGCCTTTAAAATCCAAAATTTTCGATTTTCAGCCAATTTTCGATCAATTTAGCAACAAATTCACTAACAAACAGCCCTAGGCTCTGATACCACTGATGGGTTTTGAGCACTACATCAATCCTATGGTGTACATGCAAACCCTAATAGCTTTTGGATCTAGTTTGTCTAATGAACATGCAATTGATTATCCAAAGCCATAAACCCTAGATCTAACATATTATGAACTGAATTAGGGTTTAGAGAATTACCTTTGATTGTTATATAGCAATAACAATCATTTCCTTGCTTTGATTGGCTTCAGAAAGCTTAGTGCCTCAAGTGTTGCACCTCTAATGGAGTCACAAACACCACTCAGCAACTTGGATGAAGGAGAAGGCGAGAGGAGGCACCAAAAATGCCTAAGAACCCTTTCATAAGTGTTGTCCACGTTTTTGGGTCTCAAGGGGTCTTTATATAGGTAGACAATTAGGGTTATCTAACAAGGAAAGCCTAATTTGACTGCTTAAGCCCTAAGCAGCCCATGGACTCCCTCTTTAGAAGCCTTTGACGAATTCTTATGGGCTTCCCCATATAATTCGTCCACTCCACCTTCTATGGAGTCCATTAGCCCATCTATGTAATTATCTTATAATTACATGATCAGTCCCCTAAGTTTAATTAATCTCTTTTAGCCACAAAATTAATTCTCAATTAATTCTTGACTAATATTAATTAAACATTATGATTTCTCCTTTAATATATTATTCTCATAATATATTAATAAATCATAATTAAAACTTTCTCTCCTTAATTCATCCTACATATTACTATGGTGAAGGCAACCCAAAAGGACCATGCTCATAATCGGGTCAAGTACATACCAAAATAGTTATGGACTTAGACACTAATCCAACAATAAACTTATGGACTTTGAATGCACTTATTAACTTGACAATATATGTGATCAGGTGAGGTCTTGACATCTTCAAAGCAACTCAAAACTTGATGTTATTAAAAGATTCGCAAAGGCTAGGGTGAGTTAGTAGTTTTACTCACTAAATGTGCATAAGTTGAAAAATACATTTCATATATGGATCATTGATTCACTTTATGTCTAAATTAGTCATTGTTTTGTGTTTGAGGAGGATGTGTTAATTTGATATTCTTTTTTTTCTAGTTGCCATGCTTAAATCTAAATTGATATTTGACTCTATTTTGATGATTATGATGGTTATGGTATGCTAACATAGATTTGATTGAAATGATGTTAATTGGTTATGATTTGTTGAATTGTTGATGAATTTGGTGATTATGGTGATATTAGTTGATTTTATGAGATTTCATGCTTAATATGATGATTTGTTGAATTTTGCGGGGTGTTGCATTGTGGGTTGGGTAGTTTATGACACTTGCCTTAAAACCTATCTGGATACCTTTGGTGACATAATAGGTTGAAAGAGGACTTATAAAGAAAGAGCTTAAGCCATTTTGGTGTTAGTCGCCCGATCTATCTAGAAGATCCCACAACACATGGTACACGTACATTGTCACTATAGTGTTCGTGGACTGGAGTGGTGAGGTCCTACTGAAGAGGACCCGTACAAACATCACGTTGGATTGGAGGTGTTATGTATGTAAGATACCATTGGTATCATATCCTGAACGACATTGTGGATCACTTGTGTTTTGCAAAGTCGAAGTAGTTAATGGGATGTCTGGGGTTGGTGTTTTGGGTGAAAGTTATGAGTCACTTAGAGCATTCAACAATGAGGGCACACAAGTAGTGAACTGGGTAGTTCCCTTAGAATAGGATGTGCATAGAGATTCATGTTTGTCATAGGATGCTTTTGGTGATATGAAATGCTTTTGGTGATATCCTTTTGGTGTTATGCTTTTGGAGATATTCTTTTTGGTGATATTACTTTAGTGACATCCTTTTGGTGACATCCTTTTGGTGTTATGCTTTTGGAGATGTTCTTTTGGTGATATTACTTTAGTAACATCCTTTTGGTGTTATGCTTTTGATAATATTCTTTTGGTGATATGCTTTTGGTGTATTGCTTTTAGGTCCAACCTCACCCTATCCCTCAACATTTCCAATTACCCTCCACCACCACTACAGTCCACCACCACCACTACTACTAGTCACAAACATTTCTATAAACCAACTTTGAAAAATTATTTTTTATGGTTTTAAATTTAGGTTAATGAACACAAATAGAAATGAATAAAATACAATGACATACATGAGGACAAATTCGTTTAACAAATGAACACAATCAAATTATTGAATCTAAAATATAAACAAAATGGATTTAATCTTAGCATACACATAGAGAAAGACAAGACCTAAGAGATGAAAGAGTCAACCCATCATAATCTATTAATATAATCGTTGAATCAACAACCTTCATGTATCACCATCCCTTTCTAATTATTGTTGATTTTATTTCAGTTTTGATTGCACATGTGTAACAACCCAAATTCTTCATGTTAGTGAAGTTAGTCTTCTGTATGCAGGATTAAGCTTTACGTGTGTAAGTGTATTTATGGTGTGAGATTATATGCTTAATAAATTATAAAATAATCAAAAGGAGATTAAACATGATTTAATTAACAATTAAAACGGATTAAAGATGGAAAATAATACATATATAAATATTAAATTGGATTCATTGACATAATGATTTGAAATAGGTTCTAGTTGACATATTGATGAAAGTGGAGGGGGTATTATGGAAATTCCCAAACAAGGAGTTAAAGAAAATAAGAAAGGGGTGGATTTGGGAATAAGGAGAAAAGTTCAAGGATTAAGGTTGTAACTTGTCATTTAAATCACAACCATGTGGTAACAAGGAATAATTTTGTATATGCTTAATCATTGTATATACTTATCGTTAGAGTTGATAGTTGGCTTCGTTGTGTATTGCACTGGTTAGAGAGAAAGAAAGAAACGAAAGAAAGAGGGAGACATAAGCAGAAAATTTGGGAGAGAGATCAAGAAGGAAGGCTAGGGTTCTTGAGCTCTTTTTTCTGCTACGTGTTTTCTACATAAAATCGATGTACGAACCGAACCTGGTAAGTTTTCTTTATTCCGCTCCATAGGTGTTTAGAATCCAACCCCAAGGACTGTACATGTAAGATTTGCATGAAGGACGTGAAACCATGCTGCTGCCCGATTCTTTAATTTCCGAGTCAACCCTATATTCTTTTGCTCTTTTATCTGTCGATTCTTTTGTTGGAAAAAGTAGGGTTTGTAGTGGAGATCTGGATACCAACTTGGATCGTGAGAACACTTTCCGAACTGATATTTCTACCTTATGCCTGGGTTACAAGAAATTCAACCTAGGATAATCAAAGTGGACACTTACGATTCTAGGCACAGAAATCGTAAGCCAAATTACTAGAAATATTCTGTGAGAGTATGAAGAAAATGAGAACTAATTTCCGGGTGTCCCTTCTCAAAAGGAAGAGTCGTTTATATAATAAACAAGGTTAGGGTTTCATTAGGGTTGGGCCGTCATTAGTTGCTTTGGAAGTAAGTCAGGGTAATCCGGATTTTAATGAGGATTTAGGGTTACCAAAACTAACGAGTTTCGTTAGTTTTACCATAATTATCCTCAAGAATATGAATTTCCCACTATGTTCTCATATGTAAAATTCAACGGGACCCATCCAGGGGCTCTGCCTCTTGGACCCGGCTAGGGGCGCTGCCCCTAGACCCCGCCAAAGGGACGTTGTCCCTTTAGAAACCTCGGACCCAGGGGCATTGCCCCTGGACCCCAACTTGTCGTCGAACTGGTTTCCAATTTGATCTTATACATGCGTGCACTCCGCACCAACCCGTACATATATTAGAGTACAAATTTTGAAGCCCTTTAGCTCCCATGTTAATTCCAGTTACATAAAATGTCACGGTGACACTAAAATCACCAACATCTTTCCTAGTGTACACGATGAGGACTGGTTACGACTTAGCAATTTGTTACCCATGACTTTGACGTCCGTCCTTAATTAGAGCCCTAGAACGCATATGACGCTCCTAGAATGAATTCTAGCGGGGCAAAGAAACATAAGATAGCCATGGTCTGTGGTCTTTTTCATTATGCATGGACGAACAGGTTGCAATGGGTTGGGAAGCCGCCATGCTTGACCCATTTACTTCCAATGTGTTTTGCTATTTTTCCTTTAGGAGTTTGTTATTAATTATGTAATATATATATATATATATATATATATATATATATATATATATATATATATATATATATAGGAGTTGGATCAAATGAGAACACCTAAAAGGTTGAGAACGCGAGAACGGATCTCATCCATCTATTATCTTAGATCTAAGGCTAAATAATTAATTAGAAGTTTTGTTATTATTAAAATGTTTAAATTCAATTAATTTGAATTAAAAATAAGAAAAGGGTATCATGGTAATTAATCATTCCCTTATTTTAAGCAACTCCTAAAATCACTCGGTCTCTCTCTGTATAAACCTACGACTTCATCATTCACTCCGCTCGACCCATATTACTGCTTATTGTCGATTACCAAACCCTATATCAAGATCTTCACTCCCCAGAACCCGCCGTCATCCCCACACCCTAGCCACCGAATCATCGCCGACGTTCTCACCATCTCCGGCAAAAATCCCGATTAAGACACCCCACGCCGCTACGATTTTCGTAGCCCTAATCGCGCGAACACCGATCTGCAACGCCGCCGCCTCCTTCAGTTGTGCTAGACCCGCCAACGCAAGCTTCACCGAAGATGGTTGCAGGACGTTGACTTCCCCGACCGTTGAGGAGTCTATATCCACCTTTGACCCGTCTCCGTCGTACCTGAGATGCAAATATTGTCAAGGGAAGCTCCTGAGATGCTTACATCCACTGATTTGCATATACTGTGGGGAACAGCAGAAGAAGGACCTCCATCCTAACCCTATCCCCTTCAATTTAACCAATGGCTATAACTGGCTACTTCAATCCTTGAACTTACACGGATCGCTTAGGGTTTTTCTCTTTACTTGCTTTAATTTCATCAACATTACTTTTGAAATCCATCATAATATGGGTGATGTGATTACTTCGTTACGGTTTTTCAGATTTGTTTAACTATTTACATTACTTTTAGGAAGGAGTTGGATCTTTGGTTGATGAAAATGGAGTACATGGAGGCCAGAGTCTTGCAGAAGATATAGGTACTTTATTTGAGCTTCTAGATATGCAGATTGCATGGCGTGATGAGCCTAAAAAACCAGATAATAGTTTCAAATTGTTGCATATTTTGTATGCATACAACCTGTTTGATGAAATGCTTAGTGTATTTTTCTTTTTATATTTTCAATAAACCTATTATATCTAAAATAGTATATAAGTTGTTATTCCTAAAGAGTATAATCAGTAATTCTGATCTTATTTGTGACATTCTCTAAGTCAGCAATGGGTTTTGTCATGTGCCTCATGGGATCGGGAGCTATGGTATTCATTTATGATTAGAGTGGTATTGATTATGATTAGAAGTGTATTCATTTGTGATTAATGATATATATTTATTTATGAGTATAATTACAATTATAGGATTTCATATGCATTTTATATTTTGTTCATGTCTCTTCATATATAATTTGACGTCATATGTGTTTTTCTAAATCTTTTTCATTTAGTTGATTGTTATCTGTATTTATTTCTTTATTTGACAGTGTGTAGAGGAAATCGAGATGCTTCTACAAACGGAATGTTGGAGTGGTAATATACAACCAAACAATACAAAGTGGAAAAGATCTCGCCTTATTCATTTATGATTATATAATAATAATAATTAATTATTTTTATTATAATTTTTTTATGTTGTATTCAAATGTGATTATAGAAAAATAGATATGTATTACATTGTAACTTTTTGTGTTATTATTTATGAATAAATGTATAATCCAATATGTTTTATTTATTTATGATTATAGTCGTATTGTAATTTTTCTCTATAAATTGTGTTATATTTGTTTATTATTATAACTTAATTCATCTATTCATTCACGATTACAACAGATTCGTATATGACTACAAATATGTTTTTATTTTTGTATGATTACACATATTCGGTTGAAATGATTAATTCATCAATCATTTTGATATATTGGTAAAAAGTAAAAAATAAAAACATTTTTTAATCATGGTAAAAACGTTTTTTTTAATAATCTGATTGATTAAAAATAGATTGAATTTATTTCTAGTATTTAGGTAAAAAAATCAATTATTTAGATAACTTCCCATGATTGTAGGAATTAATTAATTATCCATATTTAATTACATTGTAAAATTCCTTTAACACCCTTATGGAATGATTGGTTTATAATTGTTCTCGCGTTCTCAGCCTTTTAGATGTTTTCATTGGATCATCTCCCTATATATATATATATATATATATATATATATATATATATATATATATAGGTAAAGGTTCAAATGAAAACCAAAAAAGATTAAGGACCCCTAAAAACCACTTTTTTTGACAAATTAAACTTAAAACTCATTATTATGTATCAGGTGTCAAACACTCAAACCCTCAAACTCTTTCAAACTCTCTCACCAAACTTGAAGAACACACCAACTTTACCACCACCACCGCACCACCGCTGTTGCCGCCTCTTACCACCGGCCAACCACTTCCATCAGATCTGTATGCTCCAAATGATTCCAGATCTACATATTCAGTTTCAGATCCACGATTAACGCCACTAGATCTATGATTTTCTGTTCGAGATCTACAAGTTCCGACAAGCAACGAAGATCCACCACTATCGTCAACGATCGTCACCGCTGTTATCATCACCCTCTGATCTCCAGTGAAACACCATCAGATGTGCTGCCTCCTTCTATTTCTCTCGCCTCCTTCTCATCCTCTTTGATATTTGGTGAAAAACTACTAGATCTGATGTGTTTCAGGTTACATCTCAAGTGAAACATTACCGTCTACGTCGCATCAGAGCTTACTCGCACTAGATCTATCATCTTTGTTTCCTCCACTGCAAGATTAGAAGTTTTCTAGTCCAGATCTATGATTTTCGTCACCATAAATATCTAGATCTGCGATTTTGTCAACATCAATGTACAGGTCTACAAGCTCTGACGGGATCTGGTTTCGTTTTCTTCAAGTCTCAGATTTGGTGAAACACCGCCAACTTGTCTCCATCTTTTTCTCTCTGATCTCTAGTGAAACACCACCAGATCTACATCAGGTATGTCAATTTTTGTGTTGATTATTTTTCCTTTTGTTAAACTGTGAATTTATTGTTTTAATATATTTTTTATTGTTTACTTTTCTTAATATTAGTTTTAACTACTATTAAGTAGTGAATCCAATGTTATTAATACGTGAATCCAAGTTTATGTTCTTATTTGTTATGATACTTGCATAGATTTTTGTTTCATAACTTAGGTTTTTTAGTTGTTATGTGAATTGAATTTAAAATGTGTTACTAATTTTAATGTTTTCTCAAATAATGTGAATCTAGGTTTTTTAAGTTGTAAATTGTGATGTTTAAATGTTTTTATTAATTTTTTAGTCATGTTAATATTAGTTTTTAATGTTATGAATAAGAAAATGTTAGTTTTATGTTGTGAATACATGATTTGTTACAAGTTTAAGTTGTGAATATATGATTTTTTTATAAGTTTTAAGCTGTCAATGCATGTTTTATATTTATTTTTCTACTTACATCTATTATAGATCTCTACGATGCATTTTTTTTATTGTTTTCGTTCTTCTGTTAAGGTGTGAATTAATCTCTTATTTGTTTTTTTTATAATCTTAGTGTTAACTTCTATTAAGATGTGAATTTTTTGTTTAAACTATGAATTAACAATATAAGATGTGAAATTTGTGTATTAAATTGTTCGTTCATTATATTAAGCTGTAAATTTTGTGTATTAAACTGTGAATTAATTGTATTAAGAGTGTTAAGTTATAATATGGATGTGAATGCATATTTTTTGTGTATTAAACTGAGATTTATTGTACTAAGCTATGAACTTTGTATATTGCTTGTGCTTTAATATGATGTGATAATTTTGATGTTACTGTATGCTCGTTAGTCATGTGACACATTCGAAATTAATTGTTATGTTGATTCCACTTTGATGAATTTGATGTATATTATGTAGTTATGGGAATGATTTATGACTATGTTTATATGTTTTATTGTTGAATATGATGCATGTGTTAGTACTCGTTTAGGTGTTATAACTTTCATGTGTTACTTTTTGTATGGATGTTGTTGCGGGGTATGATAGAGGGTTTGGGTTGTTGATCATCTTTGCTTAAAACCTTATCCAGATTATTGAGGATGCCTACTACGTTGAAAGAGTACCTACAGGAAAAACTTAAGCCATAGAGGTTGCAAGTCGCCTGGTCTATCTAGAAGACCCCGTGACAGTACGGTGTTCAAGGACTGGAGTAATGTTGGTCCTTTAGTTGTGGATCAGTGCAAGCATCACAAGGGTATCGGGAGGTGTTAAGGTAGTGATGGCGTTTTTATCGGTTCCTGAACGAATCTATGAAGTACTTGTATTTTGCAAAGTCGAGGTAGCAAAAGTGGAGTCTTGGAGTTGGTGTTTTAGGTGTAAGTCATAAGCCACTTAGATCATTTGACTAGTTGAGCACTTGAGTAGTGAACATGGTAATTCTCTTGGGTTAGGTAGCACTAAGCGACTATTACCTATCTTATGGTTGATCATATATAACAAAATGTTGGTTATATATGAAAAGGTTGATTATATAGTAAAAGGCTGACTGTATATTAAATTAAAAGGTTGAATTACATATAATGAAAGGTTGGTTATATATGAAATGTGATTGTTTATATGTTATATATTAAAAGGTTCGTTATATATGAAAATGTTATATAATGAAAGGTTGGTTATATATTAAAAGGTTGGTTATATATGAAATGTGATTGTTTATATGTTATGCAGTTGTTTATATGGTATGTTGTTGATCATAGATGTTATGTGGTAGTATTGCAATTGAACATATGTATGTATACGGTTGAACATGCGATTGAATGATTATGATATGTAGTTGTTTTCTAAGTGGTAGTTTTTTCATACTTTATTGTAATATGAATGATGGACCCATCTAGAGTTGTATGTTTTACATGCAACCTTTATGAAATCACTCAGCATGGGTTGACACTTGTTTCTTGTTAATTTTGCCTTAGGATTGGTGCAGGTAGCTTAGGATTTCTGCTTGGAGAGAAAGGTTACTTTTGTGGTAATTATGTTTGGTTAGATGACACCAATATAGACAAGTTTGATGTTTTAGCATTTTTAACATTTACTTTTTGTATGTTTCAAATGGTTTGGAATTATAATTTTGATTTTAAAGTAACATAGTGATTTGAAAATGTTTTAAAATAAATAACTAAGTCTTCCGTTAACGTATTGTGTTAAAAGTGATTTAAATAAAACGAAAAAGTTTTGGTAAAAAAATCACGATGTTATAACCTAGTAATCGGCTTTCTTACTTGTTCTTCGAACTTCACAAAACAATGAATAGGGAGGAGGGGGAAGCGTCAAAAAATGCAATCAATAAACCATCGGCCTATCTTTCAGCCACAAGTGACCCCAATCCTATTCATCACCATAGTCTCACCACCATCAGCGTTGACTCTATAATCTTTTTCCTGTTTTCGGTTTTTGTTTTGCTGACCAACGCATCGAACTAAAATAGAGAAGAATAAATGTAAGGGTCTTGGTTGTGATCGATCAACAAGATCAAGAGTTGAGACTCTATATTTGAGTCCCCCCTTTTTTTGGAAACCGTTCTCTCTCTGTCTCTCATACTCTCTCTCTCTCTCTCTCTCTCTCTCTTTCTCTCTGTGTGTGTGTTTGTGTGTACGTGTGTGTAAACAAAGAATATCGGAGCTCCCTTCCTCCCTCCTCATCCCCGACACCATCCTAATCTCTATTTCTATTAATAAAAAACATAGCCCCTTCCCATGCTCTTTGCTTGCTTCACCCCTTTTACTTCTCTCAAAATCGCTTCACCCCTTTTCCCTCTCTCAAAATCGAGAAGCATAGAAGGTGAAGAATATCGAGCCTCCAAGCTCCGGGAAAGTACCAGCCTCCAAGATCTGGTATCATCGCCGACAACCTTCTTTAGAAATAGAGTCCCGACTCTTGATCTTATTAACCAATCACGGCCAAGACCCTCTAATTCCTTCTTCTCTATTATAATTCGATGTGCATGTCAACAAACAAAAACGAAAACAGGGAAAAGATGATGGAGTCGGCGCTGATGGTGGCAGGACGATGGTGTGGCCGGCTCAACAAGTTTGGGGGCTCTAAGCAAACCAAAAATTTGGGGCCCTCTGACATTTACTATACTTAATGTTATAAATCCTCCTCCTTTATCTGGGCTTGGGACCGGCAATAATAAGCTAAAAAGTTTATAAATTGCGGAATTAATTTTTTTTTATGTATAAGTTTTTTGTGAATATATTTTATGACATAAAGTTAATTTTTCTAGTCTTTTTAGAAGCAAATTCTTTAATGAAATTTTCATAATCAATTTCTTTTACTAAATGTTTTTCAATTGACAAAATTGCTAATCCATTTAATTATTCTTGTGACATTGTAGATCTTAAATAATTTTTTAACAGTTTTAATTTAGAAAAACGTTTTTCTGCAGAGACAACAGTTACAGAAATAGTTAATATAATCCTATAGGCAACATATGCATTTGAAAAAGAATTAAACTTTTTAATGTAATTAAGTATATTAATAATTGTATCACGTTCTAAATGTACAATATGTCTTAAAAGTTTTAGTTCATGAAATAAATCTAGACCATCAATATCTAAGCTATCATCATGCTTTAAAGATTTTTCAAGATTTAAACGATGTTCTTTTAATGTATTTTCATCAAATGATTTTAATTTTTCTATACTAAATAGAAAACCAAAAATATTTTTGAACTTGTTAAATTGCTCAAATATATTTTTAAGTGAAGTAATGGCTTTATCTACTATATATAAAAAGTAATCAGTTTTAAATAACTGAATAGGAGTTTTAATAGTTTCATTAGCAACATTTTCATCATATCGTCTATTTCTTTGAATGATACGTTTTTCACGAAATTCAGGTTTTACGTTCATTTCTAAAGCCAATTCTTTTGCATAATCTAAAGCCTTTTCAAATCCGTTTTCTCTATATTCTTCAAAGAAACACAAAAGTCCATTTAGTTGATCTATAGCATCATCGATACACATATCATTTGATTGCAAAAGATTAACCCTAATTAATTGTCTATTAACCCCAACAAGGGGATGTTTCATATTCCAATTCCACATCCGTCGTAAAAAAAATTATAAAGTGTTTGTTTTTTTTTTCAAAAGACTAAAATATACAATCTTTGGAATCAACTAATCAAAGGAGTCATACCAATCTAATTATCTTTGGCCATTTTTCTTAACAGACAAAGCTCCTGTATCAAGATTACTGCAAACACTTTATAGCTTTGATTATTCTTATGCATAAAATTGCCTATCGGCTTATGTTAAAAAAAAAACAAAGAAACTAAAGAACATTTAAATAAACCATAATAGTATCCAAGAATATTCCAGATTAATTTAACCTAAATTGCATTTATTCATTAAAGAACCTCCATCACGGCATCACCACTTAGTTTTTTTTTTTTTTTTGAAAATTGAAAATACAAACACATTACATGTTACCGTTTCAATGACTGAATGACAGCAAAATAGCAGCAAATCATCAAATCAATGGACAATGAACAATGATTTTTGACTTTTGAGCAATGGAGAAATCGATAATGAAGAAGGAAGAAGAACTGAAGTCTGAAGAGTGAAGAACAGCAGCGATATAACGACTCAACAGAAGAGTGGAAGAATGGATTGGAGAAGGCCTAGAATCGAGTCCGAGAATGGAGAAAAAGAAAGGAAGTTTAATCGCCGTACTCGTCACTTGAAGAATCGATCAACATGCGTGATTTTTTGGAAACTTAGGAGCTGGACTTGAAATTAAATGGGGCCCCTTACAATTGGGGGCCCTAAGCCCTGCCTTTACTCACTAAAGCATAAGGCCGGCCCTAATAGGGTCGGGGTTATTTGTGGTTGAAAGATGGGTTGGTGGTTCGTTGATGATGATGGCGTTTTTCGGCGCTTCCCCTCCTCCTGATTCATTGTTTTGTGAAGTTCGAAGAACAAGTAAAAAAACTGATAACCAGGTGTAATCAAAGGTGAAATTTGATCAATGACAATTAGTAAAAAATTGGGGATGGTGATTCGTGAAGGTTGTTGGTTCGGTGGTTATATTCAATAGATTATGGTGGGTTGACTCTTTCATCTCTCAAGTCTCGTCTTTCTCTGTGTATATGCTTATGTATGTTGAGAATAAATCCATTTGGTTCAAATTTTGGGTTCAATAATTTGATTTTGTTCCTGTGTCAAATGGATTTGTTCTCATATATGTCACTGTATTTTGTTCATGTGTATTTGTGTTCATTAACCTAAATTTAAAACCATTTCAAACAGAATTTCAAAGTTGGTTTATAGAAATGTTTGTGATTAGTGGTGGTGGTGGAGGGATAGGGTGAGGAGGGACCCTTTATTGAGAGATGGCGTGGGGTAGGGTGGTAAGTATTTGTTTTTTTTTTTTTTTTTTTTTTTTTTTTTTTCTTTCAATATCTGCAATAAGAAGAAAATAGAAAAAGAAAATAAAAATGCTAAATAAGTCTTTTTACATGGATTATAGACCAACCACAATAGAAATTAAAATCGTAATGAACTTTTATGAGACCGAAAAAAATTAACAATCAACCTTAATATTCCTGAAAACTACATGGGCATTTAAAGATTACTATTTGTATTACATTACAAACCTTTAAGATTTGCCATCCCAAACGCAATGGAATAAACTCATACATGAAACCAATTTCACAACCACTGTTTTTTAAGTAACGTCGCTGTGAAGTCCATTCAATTCTATAGACTTAGCATATGTTATGTTATGTTAATGTTAATAATTCTTGAAGATCTGGCCATATGTAACGAGTTATTAAAGATTTGTTCTATAGATTTAAGGCAAGTACACTTAATAGCATATACACAATGTAAGCCTATGATATTTATTAGTCTTGGTGGATTCGATTGGGGATTCCTATCTCAAAACAAAGAAAAATTAAATTTCACATACATTGAACATGTAGAAATAATTAATATTAAATGAAATATGTTAAAGTTAATATCATAACATATTCGCATGGATAAAAATAAACATGGTCACATCCACGATCCTTAAAAGACGAGCATGGAGGTTGAGCATGTTGCCCATGCTTATAAACGGATAACAATAACCGTGACATGTTCATGGCACAAACCTTACTTCACATATGGAGTCTCACTACAAGCCCACAAGGGTTTTAATTAAACATAATATTATTTTATTTGTATTACTTTAAAAAGCTTCTAACTTTTTAGGAGATTTTCATATTATATTTGATAAACGTTTAGGTATTTTGACAAAACTAAATGAAAGCCCATAGCTAGATGATGTAACAAAACTAAATGAAAGCCCGTAGCTAGATGATGTAATTTTTATTTATCTAGAAGTTCTTGAAAATATTAGTTGTAAAATTTTGAAATGTGTAAAAATATATAAATTTCAAACCTAAAATTTCGATTATCAGCTTTTTATTTAAATTAAAAGTTATAACCTCGTGTTGTCCACATAATTTTTTCTTTTAAGATTTTTCTTAAAAGCTAAAAGTCTAAAAAGATCATTGGGTAGAAGATATTACTAATATCAATTGTGGTTTGTCGGTTATATATATATATATATATATATATATATATATATATAAAAAGATCATTGTTAGAGATATTCTGGGTAGAAGATATTACTAATATCAATTGTGGTTTGTCGGTTATATATATATATATATATATATATATATATATATATATATATATATATATATATATATATATATATATATATATATATAGGAGTGGTATCAAATGAGAACACCTAAAAGGTTGAGAACTCGAGAACGGATCTGGACCATCTAAATATTCAGATGTGAGACTATTATCAAACGGGTCATTTATGTAAATTCTAGAAACAATTGGTATTAAAGTGTAACTTGTAAAGGTCATAAGGCTATAATGGTAAATTGCAATTTAACTCATTCCTATAATTTCTCAATCTCTCTCCTAATATCGTTCAAATTACTTCCCCCCTCTCCACCTCTCTCTCGTTCTCTCTCTACATACCTAGGGTTCAATCTATTAACCGCCTCATCGTCTGCATTCTACAATTTCTTCTTCTCACAGCCTCCCTCCATCACACCATCCCTCTCGCAGCCCCAATCAGACCATCTCAAGCCGCCAACTCAAGGCTTTATGGTTTAGTCGGCTTCTCTGGTCTTGCATTGATTCTGCTCTAGCCGCCGATTACATACCATGATCTTTTCCTCCCTCAGCCATCGTTTTTCGCAGTCCTATTCGGACCATCGCACCATGGTGGTGTGTGTATCACCCCAACCCATTTAATCACAGTGATAGAATGTTCCTTTCTCCCAACGACAAATCTGAAAAGAATTGAGGAACTAGGGTTCTTTGTGACTCGCCATTCGTCAAATTCTCCCTACACCCAAGGGCCGCTGACTATCATACCTATTCCGCCGTCTTTCCCGTCACCGGTATGCACACATCCTATTTTCTTCATTTTTAATTCTGTAAATTTGGAAGGCCCACCTGACTTTGTGTCATTGATTTTAGTTAACATCTATTTTTACAATATGAATATCATAGGATTGATTACTAAGTTAATCGATTGTGTATTTTGAATTGATGCATTTTGTTTTGGGTGTTGTGAATTAAGAAAAGCGGAATCAACATGTTTGTCTTTTGGTGCTTCTCTTGGTTCTCAGTTTTTTAAAATTAGGTAGATGTTCATAAAAAACCAAAAATCTCTTTTCTTATATTAACTTTATTTTGATACATTTCATTCAATTTTTCCACGATTGACCTCTTTTTTTGAAGTATTATTATTAAAATTTGGTTTTGGAATTATTGTTAGTGTTTGTTTTTCTTTTACTAATCTTAGATTTAGTACGATGACAGGGAATATGGTTATATAATCATAGATGATTAAAACATGGATTATAATTTGGAATAATGTATGGCAAGTGATTTATTTATAATCTTATTCACTAATGATTAAAATGACCGGAAATACATTAGGTTTGTGGTTTTGCAATTGTATTTTAGTATAATCATTTTTGTTTGGGTATTAATTTGTTGTTTTTTTTGACTTATTCACTATGTAACGGGACGAACGAAGTGCAACGAACGTGATGAATTTTCATGGTTTAGATGGGCACTTGGGATCTCTATTTTCATATTTCTTATTGCGATTTTTTTTCTCTTGAGTGTGTTTATAATTTGTGAAGATAATTGTTATATATATGAGTACGAAGTGTTTTAATCATTTATGAATATAATTGCTTTATATATAGTCATTTATGAAGAGTTTCATCATTTATGAATATAGCGTTAGTACTTTATTCATCACATTATTTGTTGTTCTCCAAATATAAATGAAGTGTTTTAATCTTTTACAGTTACAATTGTATTTGATTTTTTGATTTCCGTATTTTGTTTTATTCATTTATGATTACAATTGTATTCATAAGCAACAATATATTTTATTCATGTTTGAATATAATTGTATAAAAATATGATTAAAGAAAAATAATTCAATAAATTGGTAAATTTATATTGTCTACTATTCACTTCTAAATGAGATTTTGTATGAATCAATTGAAAAAAATTGTTTTTTTTTAAATAGTTAGATAAAAAATGTATGAATATTCAAAAGCCATTTTCAAAAAAACCGATAAAAAAAATTTATTAACGAAAAAAGAAAAAAAATGATTAATTCGCTTTTTAGGTAATTACTTTAATGATCGCTAGATTTAAGGAAATCATAATTTAAATTAATATGTTCAAATTTAATTTAAATGAAAAATGTCTAATTTACCCTTATAAAATGATTGGCACAGAAGTGTTCTCGCGTTCTCAACCTTTTAGGTGTTCTCATTTGATCCTTTCCCAATATATATATATATATATATATATATATATATATATATATATATATATATATATATATATATATGTGTGTGTGTGTGTGTGTGTGTGTGTGTGTGTGTGTGTGTGTGTGTGTGTGTGTGGCTAGGTTATAATGTGGATGAATAACTATTGTGCGGACGTGTGGATACTGGTATTGTATGAGAATTAATAAGAAAATAGATTGTTTAGTAATGTGAATACGTTCAACCTCACACAACTATTGTCATTTTCATGCATTCTAAATAATTCTTATTTAATTTTGTTCTCACGCATCGTTTTTCACTCATTTTCATTCTTATAGAATACGACTCAATAAACATTCCGACAAAATGAGATTAAAAAAAAGTGTATAATAACTTTATAGACGATTTAATTAGTGAGAATGTGTGATAATGACAATAGTTATGTAAAATTGAACGTATTCACATTATCAAATAACATATTTTTTTGTCATTCTCATAGAATAGCACCGTTCACACGTCCGCACAATAGATGTCAATCTATATTTCAACCTAGCTCTCTCTCTCTCTCTCTCTCTATATATATATATATATATATATATATATATATATATATATATATATATATATATATATATATATGGGTAAATAGTACAAAAGCCACTAAGTTCACACCAAAATTCTAATTTGACACAGTGTTTATTTTTATCTCAAATTTGACACCGTGTTTTTCAATTTTTTATAATTCTGACCACTTAACCGGTCAACCCGGTTGCATGTTAACGTGGCATGGTAATATGTCGGTTTTTTTATGACTTGGCATTTTGACATGACATTCTGACATGTCAAAACTGAATTTTTTTTCCACAAAAGACATTTAGTTTTCATTTTTTTTTAATTTTGACATTAAGTTTGAATTTTTCTTTCAATTTTGACACAATATATTTTGTTCCAAATGGAACATCATATTTTTCATTTTGTTCAATGTTAGGCCATTTTCATGCACACGATCGTCCGAGAGTCACTTTAATTACTAAGGGACGTTGGCTTTAACTAGTGATTGTATATTCGTCTAAATTATCTTCATGCATACTAAAAGCAAATTAATAAACAAATTACACCATATTGCCATAATATATAATTATTTACCAAGTTTATATATATATATATATATATATATATATATATAATCTATTTATTTTTTAAAACATTTGATTTGAAATTGACTTATCTAATTATCCGTTAATGTAATTAAAATTTTATAAGTTAATAAGATTAAGGTTTTGCATAATAGGATTTAGGCTATGTTAAGCATGGATAAACTAGTTTAGTTTTTACTTTATTGTAATTTGGAGTTTTGTAATACCACAAAAGTATATTTTCATAGCTCATAAACTAAATTTTTGATAATCTACTTAAGATAGTTTATTGATAAAGTAAACTATAAATTAAAAGCTATTTTTTTAGCTAGCGTTAAACACATCTTTATATTTATTTATAGATAACTGATAAATTAAGGTTAATATTTTAGAACTTGTATTTTTTTTATAGATAAAAATAAGGATTAAATGATTAATCATGCATAGATTAATATATGCTAATTTATACAAATATTAATTAATTTAATATAATCTATATTGATATGCATTGTTTAATTTAATAAAATATGCAATATTAATTGTAACCGGTTCCTTGTCACTAGTTAAAGCGAACGGTCCCGTGGTAATTAAAGCGCCCCCGAACCATTGTATTCTCGAAAATGGTCAACATTGAACAAATTGGAAAATATGATGTTCGATTTAAGAAAAAAATAGAGTGTCAAAATAAAAATAAATAAAAACTTAGTGTCAAAACTGAAAGAAAAAAAAAGATTAAAATTTAGTGTCATAATTGAAACAAATGAAAACTTAATGTCTTTTGTGGAAAAAAGTTCAATCTTAACACGTCAGCAGCATGCCATGTCAGAATGACACGTCATCAAAAATTGACATGTCATAATACCACATTAGCAGACAACCTATTTTACCAGTCAAATGACCAGAATTGAAAAACACGGTGTCAAATTTAAGACAAAAATAAATATAATGTCAAATTAGAATTTTGGTATAAACTTAGTGAGTTTTGTGATATATATATATATATATATATATATATATATATATATATATATATATATATATATATATATATATATAGGAGTAGGATCAAATGAAAACACAAAAAAGGTTGAGAACGCGAGAACAAAGTATATTCATTTGTGATTCCATGTATTCATTTGTGGAGGATTGATAAATTTTTATGCCTTTAATTTCAATTGAAGAGAAAAAACATATTCATGTTGATTGTGCGTAAAAATTTATCATTTCTCTACAAATGAATACATGGAATCACAAATGAATATACTTGTTCTCGCGTTCTCAACCTTTTAGGTGTTCTCATTTGATAATTTCCCTATATATATATATATATATATATATATATATATATATATATATATATATATATATATTCTATGGAAAATAAATAACTAGAGCATCAAGTTAGGAACCAACAACACATGTTCTTTCTTTATTCATACGTAATCTATTTTAGAAGTAATTTAAATTACAAAAGCCGTCCTTATAATTTTCTTAAATTTACGTATTTAGCCCTTTAAATCCTTAAATAAACTACCCCATATCCCAAACCCTACCCCCACCAAGATCCAACCTGTACCATGCTCCCTGTTATCCTCTGTCACATCAACATCATCGTCCTCATAAACCTCCCTCTGTGAACATCACTATTGCCGGAAGCCACTGAATACCGCCTAAAACCACCAGCAGACGGCACCAAAAACCAGCACGCGTTATAAATTATGAATTTAAAGCCGTAAATTTGCAACATCAACCATCAATCTATAATACAGATCGTCCTCAGACGCCTCCAAAAACCTCCAGAACCCATTGATCTAAGCTCCAGAGTCACCGACATTCGCAGTGGTTCAGACAAATTCAAGATTTCAGATTTCAGATATAGTAAAAGTGGTTATTCTTTGGGGGTTAATTTAAGTTGAGTAAGGACTCGTTCATCGTCAGGATTTAGGAGCCTTACAAAGGTTGGCTTCGGTTGCATTTTGGAAGGTTGTTGTATGCCCGGGGTTGCTTACTCAGTCTGCATCGGGGTTATGATTTATTTGCTCAAGCTGTCTGGCGTGCCTGGGATGGCAAGGAATGATTTTGAGGATGAAATCTAATTTAAGTGGGGGTAGAGTTGTAACACCTGATTCAAACTACTTTTTAGTTTAGACCCTGGGTGTGTTAATGTTTTGCTGATTTGGTCCCTAGGGGGCAGAATTGCCAACTTCAGGAAAGTTGGAGTACGTTGGGCATACTAGTGCATTTTGGATCGTGCATCTAGTCCACATATGTTAGGCGTACATAGAGTACGCATGGCATACGTGTGGATTATGAAACCCTAATTTCTAGGGTATTGCACCTTATTTAAGCCTTATGATAGCCTCATTTGGTCATGTTTAGATAGCCTCCACCTTCCCTTGTCTTGAAATTGAAACCCTAGTGAGTTCCTGAGAGTTTTGAGCCATAAGGAGTGTTTGTTGGTGCTTTGTGAAGGAGAGGAAAAAGTTGACCATTTGGAGTTGTGCTTAGAGCTTGAGGATCCGAGATTAGCTCATCATTTGCTAGACTTTTGAGGTAAAAAGCACACAACTTGCTAATTTATGATGCTAGATCTAATTATTTTGCTATTTTGTGCTTTTTGAGTCCTTGGAGTGATTGATGAGCTTCTTGATTCACTCTAGAAGTGATTGATGATAGATCTAGGTTTCTTTTAGTCCCTTGGTCCATAAAAATGCAAGCTTTGAGGTGTTTATGGACTCATGCATGTGTTAAGACCCTTTGTTAAGTTCTTTTGAGCTATAGAACCCCATGAAGCCATGCATGCAAGTAAAGTTATTAACTTTATGTGATAAGCCACCTTAAGGAAGACAGATTTGAGAGTTGGGTTGAAGTCTTAACCGAATAAGAGCTTAATGACGAAAGTTGGTCAACTTGGGTGTACGTTGGGAGTACAAGCTGGTACGTTGCACGTACAAGCCCCATAGCATGTACGCTAAGCGTACGAGCTGAGTTCGCCCTGCGTACTCAGCAGTGGGCTTCACAGTTTTGAGCTTTTTGGTTTTGGGCCCATGTTGGACCTTAGGAGTCTGGGGCTTTGTTGGGCCATCATAATTCTATTTTTGGGCTGATGCTATTTTACTAGACTTTTTTGGTTGAAGGCCCATGAAGGGATTTGGGCCCAATTTGGAAGATTGGGCCATATTTGGACTTTGGGTGATTATTTTGAAATTTGGGCCTTTTGGATAGTTGGCTTGGACCAAGTTAGGTAAAGGGTAAATAGGTCTTTTACCCTAGTTTTGGGCTGATGCTATTTTACTAGACTTTTTTGGTTGAAGGCCCATGAAGGGATTTGAGCCCAATTTGGAAGATTGGGCCATATTTGGACTTTGGGTGATTATTTTGAAATTTGGGCCTTTTGGATAGTTGGCTTGGACCAAGTTAGGTAAAGGGTAAATAGGTCTTTTACCCTAGTTTGGACTCTTAGTGTGAATCGCGATCCAGTTATTAATTAGATGTTATTTTTTGTTGATAACACAGAGATTTTAGCAGACCAACAACCAGAGATTTATCTGCGTGATTTAACAATCTGAGGTGAGTCTTGCTCACCATGGTTAGCAGGTCGAAGGCACCAATGCCGACCCATGGTTTATTATGATAGGGTGCTAGATATATGTGTGACACTTGCATGTGTATGTGTTTGTATGCTCAGTGGGCGGGGCCCGATGGTTATTCCATATGCTGCTACCTTTGTTATACTTATATGTTTGCATGCTGGGTGGGGCCCGTTATGTGAGTTAAGGCGAGGCCCGTTATACTTAGTGGGCGGGGCCCGTTATGAGAGTTAGGGTGAGGCCCGTTATACTCAGTGTGCGGGGCCCGTTACACTCATTTGGAGGGGCCCATTACATGTTTGATATGTATGGTATATGGTATTCTGAGGAATTCACTAAGATTTGTGCTTACAGTTTTCAGTTTATGTTTCAGGTACTTCTGTTGCTAAAAGGAAGAGTTTGTGGTGATTGCAGTGCACACACACGATATTGTTCCGTATTTTCTTGATTACTCTGATGTTCTATGATGTATTGACACAATTGTTCCACTTAAGATTTACGATGATGTTTTGGGATACTACTTTTATTAATTTAAAAATACAATTTTTTGGTCTTATTTTTGGGACGTCACATGTCTAAAAATCACATGAATTTCAAAATTGTAGATTTAATCTAAACATAAAAAAACTAAGATTTTCAACAAAAACTGGAGCAAAATAACAAAATCACATTTTTAAAGTCAATTATATATACAAAGTCCAACATTAAAATATATACATAATAATGCATATTTACTTAAATACCTCAAAATATAATAACCAAAAAACTTTCACACGGAAATTTATTGTTGTGAATCATTCTTCCATTAGACTCATATGTATAAAAATACAATTTATGATTTAATGGTGTACACTTTTAATCTATAAATAATCATTAGTTGGGGGTTGGAAAAGTTTAGAATTTGTAGTGAAAGTGGACATGATCACAACACTAAAATCACCACCATTTCTATAATATGTGATTTCGACCCTATAGTATAGGGTATCACAAAATTAGATTTGGTATAATCCATGAATGACAATTTAGAATTAACGGCACTTCTAAATTTGAAAATTGGAAAGTACCTTGCTGTTTTGTGTTTAACGAGATAGAGAATTGCTTATGATCAATTTCGTGTACATGAAAGTTCAACCTTTTTTCCTGGAACATTCACATTCAATTTATATAAGGAAGAAAAGTGGTTAAAATCGGTTACACCCAAAATCAGCACAAAAAAGGGTAGTAATTAGACATAATCGATGCCTACATCATCATGATGTCATCAGCAGGTTTTGGTGGGAAAATACATGGTCGGACTATTACCTGAGGGCGTTGCCCCATGGAACCCTGAACCCAGGGGAGCTACCCCCCCCCCCCCCCCTGAACCCCATATTCCCGAGTTTACATTTATCACTCCGAGTGTGCACCCCACACTTCTAGTCTTAGTGGGTAAATATAACTCAACTTATCTCAATATTAATAATAACTGCAATAACTATGTTGATAACACTAATGTCACCAACATTCCTCCCCATTATAGTGTAATCCTCAATTAACTAAAAGCAAACACAAAACCAAACTCATGCATAAATGAAAATATATTGAAGATTGAATTTTTATTTTAGTATAATACGCATTTCAAATACTCGAGAACTAGGATGTCCTAAGGATTGAACCCTTCAACTCATTTGAGTACCTAAAGATACTATACACATAAGTTGAACACAAAATCTAATGTTTCATACTTGACACTATTGTCTTATCCATTCACGAGTGCATAAAAGCTTAGCCCAAGCTTATCATGCACCTATTTATGCACTTTTTCAAAAGAACTATTAAGAACTTAATCAACCTACTTTAACTCTACATGTTATAAGCACATACCTTGGGATGTAAGTGATGGGTTTACTAGGCATCTATACACGAAATTTAGGCAACGAAAGCATTCAATATAAACCCTAAGTATACATGCACCCTAGATCTAGGTTTTACTATTATCACAATGTACTTTCAAAATTAGGAATATCACTTAAAGAGATGGATTGATTCACTAACCTTTCAAGTATAATTGTATATACACTTGTGTATCCTTTAAGTTCTTGAGTTCCTTTCTTGCTTATGGAAGATCTAGCACCCAAAGTAGGAATGCCTCTAATGGCTCACATCCAAAATACTAAATCCCTAGAAACTTATATATATATATATATATATATATATATATATATATATATATATATATATATATATATATATATATATATATATAGAGAGAGAGAGAGAGAGAGAGAGAGAAAGAGAGAGGAAAATCCAAAATTCTCAACCTTATGGGCGATAGGATCGGTTTTCTAAGGCATAGTGGGGTTTTTAAATAGTTATGGTATTCAACAGACAAACCTTATTTAAATCAATTAAATAATCAAATTTAATATTGATTCAATTATTTACCCTTACCAGCTATCTGAATGATTCTGGAAGCCCTCCAGAACAGTCCACTCGTGTGGACCATCTAGAATGTTCCTTTTTCTCAACTATTGAACAATTACCATTCAGACCATGTATTTTTAAATAAACCCAAATTAATTATAATTAATTTTAACTAGTTTCTAATTAATTTATTAACCTATAATAAAATAATAAACTATTTATCTCACTATCTTAATTTTGTTTCTTGTTATTTTAGCTCTTTTTTTGAAAATGAACTTCCTTAATGAGGATATCGAGCTAGTTTCCACGCACCGACTAATCCCCCACTGTAAACATGAGGCAATGTCTCATTCCCTAGAGTCACTTCAGATGAACCTCCATGGCCACAGGGGCTGAGTAGTGTCATGATTTGAACATGGGTCAATAGGTTATCCACTATATCTTCCACATGCTTTTTAACAAGTCACCACAACCCAATAAGGCCTTTGTTATTATTCCAAAAGTTATACCAATTAGTTATGACATTGAAAACTTATTTTCAACCTCCCATGATACGTTGTGATTTTTACCAGAATTTTTTTTCTTTTTAAAACATTTATTTAATAGAATACATTAGCGGAAGACTAGTTTTTAAATCAATACAGTTTCAAACCACAACGTTACTTCAAAAATTCAAACATAATTCCAAATAATTTAAAATGTAAACAAAAGTACTTTAAAGTAAATAATCAAAAACGTGTACAAGAGTGATATCGTTAATATAAATCTACTACCCATAAGAACCCCTCTCACCAAGGTCAATATTCTAAACTGCCTGCATTAATCATAAGGCACAAAAGAGAAAAGATACAAGTGTCATCCCTTGCTGAGTGAGTTCATAAAGTTGCACACAAAACATACAAACCCTAAATGGGTCAATCATTCATTTTATGATGAAGCATAAAAATGATAGACAAATAAAAGATAGCAAACAACCGCATAATATTGTTAACCAGTCATATATTCCACCGCATACATGCATAAATGTTCAACCGCAATTCTACCACATAAAATATATGATCAACCAAATACCATATAAATAACCGAATAGCATGTAAACAGTCACATTTCACATATAGGTAACCTTTACTTGTTCAACCTTTTATTAATAACCAACCTCTTGTTACATATTCAACCTTTTAATATACAACCAACATTTTGTTATGTATTTAACCTTTTAATATGCAACCAACATTTTGTTATTTATTCAACCTCTTATTATATGTATCCAACCGATTGATAGAAAATTGTCCCTTAGTGCTACCTAACCCAAGAGAAACATCTCGTTCACTACTTATGTGCACGGTCAGCCGAATTCTCTAAGTGACTCATGACTTCCACCCAAAACACCAACCCCGTCACTTGTTCAACCTTTTATTAATAACCAACCTCTTGTTACATATTCAACCTTTTAATATACAACCAACATTTTTGTTATGTATTCAACCTTTTAATATGCAACTAACCTTTTGTTATTTATTCAACCTCTTATTATATCTATCCAACCGGTTGATAGAAAAGTGTCATCTAGTGCTACCTAACCCAAGAGAAACACCCCATTCACTACTTGTGTACACGGCCAGCCGAATGCTCTAAGTGGCTCATGACTTCCACCCGAAACACCAACCCCCTGACTCCACTTTCGCTACTCCGACTTTGAAAAGTACAAGTACCCCACGGCGCCGTTCAGGAATCCGGTACAAACAGTGCCAATTCTACCGCAACACCTCCCGACTCCCACGTGATGTTTGCGCTGGCCGCGAACGAGGGACCAACATCACTACAGCCCACGAAAACCGAAGTGCCCGCAAACCACGTGTCACACAGTCATCTAGAAAGACTGTAACACCAGCAAAAATTAGGTCAAAAATAAATTGTTCAGTAACCATAATTGGGATGTACTAGATGGTAGATATTGTAACAAGGTTTTCAGAAATATAAAGAACACTAAAATCCGGGTTATAACGAAGAAGTTATGACCGATCGAAGATCCGCGACAATACCGGTAAAACACTGTTAAGCATAAAATACGAAATTTCAATAAAATACTTTTTAGCCTTAAGTATCTAAATGAAAGTCGTAGATATCATTAAACTGTAAACGTACATAAAAAGAACGCCCAAATCTGACTTCGTATGAGGAAGTTATGATTTTTCGAAGTTTCGGATATAGCGGTAGACAACTAAAAACTCGAAATAGAGATCGAACGATTTTTATCCAATACAACCTAAACGATAATCGAAGGTCTCTTCAATAGTAGTACAACGGTAAAAAGACAGACGAAAACGGACATCGGATGAAGAAGTTATGGATTTTTAACGGATTTTCTCGGTCCCGGCCCGTTAAAAATATACTATTAAAAATAAAATCAAAATTAGCCGATGAAGTCTAAACGAGAGCGGTAGAGTATATTCTCACATTCACGTGCATATAAAGAACGTCAAAAACGGAGCTCGTACGCGAAAGTTACGCATTTTACAAGATCGGGGCACAAAATCCGAGGCAGGTCTGAGGGAACGCCATGCGTTCCCCCAGGGAACGCCCCGCGTTCGGGGCCCAGAGCCAGTCCCATCCGTCTGTCAAGTCAGAAGTTCGTAAGCCGTGACGCACGTGGGAACACCCTGCGTTCCCATAGGGAACGCCCTGCGTTCGTGGTGCCTCCCTGCACTATAAAAGGGAGGCTAGGGTACCGGGTTTGGTTGATTTTCTCTCCACTCTTTCACCATCAAACACCTCTCTAAGCCCCTCTAAGCTACCTGGAAGCCCCGGTATTACCGCTAGCTCACGACGCAAGTCCCGACACCCCCGAGATTCCCGAGAAATCGACTTTTTCCAGTTGAAGTGCTACACGAACAAAGAATCGTTTTCACCAACTCACCACTTCTATCAGGTGAGTTCACACCCCTATAACTACGTTTTAAAATACCTTTTTAAATGCTTTCAAGGGGGGAATACAAGTAAACACACGACTAAAATTGTGTGAAACGTCAATCTTTGATATACTTTTCATACTGTTGTTTTAACTATCTTATGAAGTTATCATCATGCAAAATGTCTCACTACACAACTTTACACTCTTGGGAAAACAACATGCTTTATAAATGAAATATGTTTTGTTTATAAGTTTGCATATTATATCATATCAAGAGTAAACATTTCAACTATAACATTTTGTATTCACAAGAACATATCAATCTCTATTATGCCTTTGTTAATATCGTTGAAAAGGATAATCATTTCAGAAATAAACTCATTCATTTTAATACGGGACTTAATTGAGAATCCGTGAGACATTCATCTTCACTATACCTTTTAAAGGTATCGCTATAAGTCATGTTTATAACCAGAATCTCCCGTCCGGAGAACGTGACAAGTGTGTATAGATCTATACGGGACTAATGATCCCACATCCTGACTGTTAGCTACAGTCCTTTGGGTGACAAGTGTCATCTCATTTCGACGCCTGAAGAACGTCGCTACAGGCAAAATATGATAGTATGGTTATGAAAACTCACTGGATAGACAATTATTATGGTATTATGTTTTCACGGGAAAAGTAACTTTTACAGTTCTTTTCACATAAAAATACATTCTTCTTATAGTTTTGTTTTATAAATAAGACTATACATCATTCTTTTGAGCATGTCACAGTTGCTTACAGGTTACGGTCTTGGTCATTTGAGACTGCATTTCACATTTAGGAAAATAAGGGTTTTTCCTGTTTCAAATACATATGGTTTATACAACGATCTTTCATACTCATTTCATACATTTATAAGAAAATATCGGATTTTCTTGGGAAACATACACGAACTTTCGAATGGCATACATTTTCTCAAAACACTACTTATGAACTCACCAACTTAATTGTTGACACTTTTTCTTGAAATAACTTGTATTCTCAGGAAACCGCTAAGCCAGGTTTGCAACAACTTTTGGGGATTAACGCTCTGGCGTTAATGACATCTTTTGAAGCATGATTTGTATTTAACTTTTGAGCATGTAATAGTTACAATCATGTAAACTTTTTGAAATATATAATATGGTGGTGTGTACTTTCCTTACTATGCAATTGTTATGATACTGAATATGACGTCCTCCGCCCCCGAGTGTTTCCGCCGTTCAGGTTTGGGGGTGTGACCGAAAACTAACAACCTTTGTGGCTATAGCTCTTCCTATAGGTGCTCTTTCAACCTAGTAGGCACCCTTAATGACCTGAATAAGGTTTTAGGCAAAGATCATGAACTACCCAAACCCTTTATGCATAACCCCACAATGTCATTTATACATTAAGTAAAGCATGTAATTCATACAATATAAGTGTGTATTAAAACATGTGTTATATTCATAACCAAGACATCAAATAACTTTCATAAATCATTCTTTCAAGCAACTTAAACTAGCATGTCATATACATAAAGTTCATCAAAGTTTAAGCAACATAGTAATTAGGTCATAACATGGCATTAGCACAAAAAATATATTAGCATCACAAATATCATATCATCATCAAGTACAAGTATTGACATGAACATCCTAAAGTGAATCAAATCACCATCTACGGATTGCACGTTTCAATCATGCAACCGTAGTGAGTTTGAACTATGAACTCACCTTTAGCCTTGGTGAAATCCTCCTTCTATTCCAAGTCTTGAACTTACTTGAAGTTCTCAATGCTCCACCTAAACACCACACATAACATTCAATTAACAAATAAAGTATATGTTTCAAAAATACAACTTTATTCTAACTTTTATATTATTATTTTTTTTATAATTTCCCAGCCCGACCCCCGTTCAGTGTTTTAAGCATTAAACGGAATCTATAGCTCTAATTGGTATGACATCGGACTTTCTGGAAACTAGAATCGATTTCCTAGAACTTCATGAGATTGGAGCATCATCCAATTCTGCCTAGATTAGCAGCTATTTCTCTCGCAAGATGGGGAAAAGTTATTGTGCAGAATTCCAACATTCACCAAAAATCATCATATGCTTTAAGACTTTAGGTAAAGGATTATAGTCACTCAATTTTACACACAAAAGGATTGAATGATAGTATTAAGACATCAATTGTGTACTTTATGAAAATATCAAACAGATGACACAAAAATGTTGAGAGTAGAATGCCTAAACATATAGACGAACGTTTAGAACAAAGTTCCAGATTTTGACTAGTAACAGCCATCTGTTCAAAGCCAATTTAACACCACTTAACCTGTAAAATTTTTTACTTTATTCAATATTCAGTTAGTTTATACTGCACAGGTCCAACCGATTTTTCTACAATTTTCTAAGAATTTTACAAGAGAGCATGTCCGTGCAACTAATTTTCCGACCAGTCAGTGAAAAAGAAAATTTTCACCTTGGTTAGGGACAATATCAGGTCCTATGAAAAATCATGCACAAACAAGACTCAAAATGAAAACTTTGAGAGTTTACGAATCATCAATCTGACTTTTGATGATTTTTCTAGATTTTTTTCAAAACAGGAACAAATTGGTAATTATTCAAAATTTCCCAGCAATGCATTTTAAGGACTTTTTTTGACAACTTAACCTATTAAGTCACCACCCAAATCGACCACATGGCTGAAAAACAGATTTAAAACAGTAGCAATATAACATGGGAGTAAAAAGTTAGTTTCACCCTCCAACCATGGTCCAAAGTACATTGTCTTTAAAGGAAAGACGAAATACATTGTTGAGAAGAGAAATACCAACTTAGGTTTGGACTTCTCCTAACAATTAACCATATATGAAGACACTTGAAAAACTATTTTGAAACCCTTTTGGAGAGTTCAAAACATAGTCTCTCACCAAAAATACTCACTTGAATATAAGAGGAAATCAATGTGAGCTCTTGACTTCAACATGGAAATTATGACATCAATCTTTAAGCACTTCCTAAATATGATCAAGAACACTCTTGTGGGTGATTCCAATAAACTTTTGACATCAAGAATTGTCAAGAACACCCAAGATGATTGGACAACAAAACACTAGACTTGATAGAAGGAAGGATTTGGACATAACTTTTGCCCATTCTTAAAGATTGGAGGTTGAATCGAACAAGAAATTATAAAAAAAAACATACCAAGAGAGAAAATTGATCAATCCTTCTTCCTCAAGGTTGCTTCCCATGAAATTGCTCCTCCCTCCTTGATAACCCTTGCCTAAAATCGCCCCTTCCTCCAAGAATTAGGGTTTATGGCCGAATTCTCCTTCTTCTTTCTCTTTGGGTGCCAACGATCTCAACTTGACCGTTTTTTATTCCTTTTGTGAGACATAACTCAAACAACAAACGTTTTTTTTTTCTTCTTGCTAGTCGACAAAATCAGAAGCCCAAGTATCAAGTACTAGCTTCTTTTCATTCACACATATAGGACTAGCAAGAAACAGACGTGAAGAAAAAAGAAGCGTTCCATTGACATGTAGGTTACAATCTGAATTTTACTAATGGTCCCTCAATTTTCGGCTCTAAACCCCTTTCCATTCCAACCCTAGGTAAGTTAACATAAATAGTTTCCTTATATGACACTTCAGTCCCTCAACATCATATTTACCCATTAAGTGAATTATTTTTACCCTAATAATTCGATAAATCAATTTCATTAAGTTACACACCTTTTAATTTTGATTAATTTTTTTTAAATAACATCATTTTTATTTAATTTATTTCATTATGTAACCTTAAAATCGAATTAATCATATGAAAATAAATATTCGTCTAACGGAAGCTAACATCTTTAACGAAAACAAATTCGGGTCGTTACATCCCACTTGGAAAAGTCATCAAATACTATTGATCGAATAATCTTCGAATAACCTACAAAGCGTGTCGACCGCAGCAACTGCTGAATTTTGATCTTAAAAAAAGTCAACCCTTAGATAAGTGATCAATTATTCCTTTGTTTGTATAAGATATCATTGTGAACTAAGGCATGGATAATGAATCAAACTAACAATTCAACACTTAGTTTCTCAGTTTCGGATTTATAATGATCAAATCAGATTACTAATTAAACACATCAATTCAGTTCGGGCTATGCCTAACACTTTATTATCATTGTCAAATCACCGAGGGGCCCACGATATTGATTTTCCCATTGAGGGAAAAAATGAACAAATAAACTTCGACTACTTAGCTTTTGTCTACTCATTAAATCATGCGTAGAGTTATCCATTATGGCCACCAGTTATAGATAGCGTTAGAGTAAGACTAATACACAACCAAATTGTATCTAAAGAACTCAAATGTCTCTCTGTTTTAAGAATAAAAGATATTATTGTGTCAGAATCGTGATTGAATCCATGAAGTAATCTCTCTAAGTGTGGGTTTCTCGAATACTTAAATCTCTATTCAGCACTCATGAATATTAGTCACAATCTCCATGTTATGTCTAGTTTCTACAAGCAATCTACTAACACTTCACGGAAATCTTAATTCAATACTTACTCCCAAGAGTTTGATTAATTGTGCAGTTTAAGTAAATCAACATTCAAGAAGTGGCGTGACATCCCTATTTTCCAGAACCGAACAAACTTTTCTTTATGCTTTGAAAATCATAATATCTTTTGTTTGCGGAAACCAGCACAATAAAACATTTTGTAGAAACTGTTTCGTTTTATTAAAATATCTTGAGTAAAGATGTTTCAAAATACAAAACCCTAAGGATGTCATAATCAATATAGTACATAAGTTACAACATAACAACCTAACGGTCCTAAACTCTATAATAGGCTTATCTTTTAATCACTTTACATCCTGATCAAGTTTCATCAACTTAAACCATGTTACCTATGATGCATATAGTTTGAGTGGGTTAGGTTTTGGGGAAACCTAGTGAGATACATAGGGTTTTTAATCCCATAATGTTTTAATTAAGTCATATATCTCATAAACCTGCAAAACCAACTGTTATCAAACAACACAACCCAAATATCTATAAGACATTATAACCTTAGTTACCTATCTCATCGATCCTAACATACGGATTCTATAAAACTGACCTTATAAGATATATATTGATGGATCACTGTAAGCAACGAGTTGACTATGCAGCTTCGTGAAGTCCTTGGTAGTATGCGTTAGTCAATAAAGACAACCACATAGGGATAGAGTACATCGAATGAACACAAAGTGCATTAACACCTACAGACTATAAGTTTGCTAGCGTATTCCACAAGATTGGGTTTAGTCAGTGGTTGTCATCCTACTTCGGCAAATGACTGGTCATCTAGGCACCTAATGGTATCCTAATATAGACATATCATTTTTGATTGTCTAAAAAGGAGGGGGATACTAATATGTACTCTTGTACGTCACCTGTACCCCACCGGTCATCACTGTCATCGAACAGACTTCTATCCTCCATTTCAATCTCACACATACCCTTAATAAGATGCTACCCAATATCCAAACTTAATTGAACTAAGCATCCCCTTTAGGTTTTAGGGTATAATTAAACAAGAATACAATACTCGTAATCAATATAATATCCTGTCTATTTAATCTCTCTACACTATCGGGTACAACTAACATTCTTTTAACTTAACTCGAACTAAGCATCCTTTACAAGTCTTATTGCATCACTACTCAAAGACTATAATACTTTTAATCAACATCTAAAACCGTTTTCCTGTTTATGCCATACTATCGCCATACAATATAAAATTATACTATTATCCAACTTAATTGGATCTAAGCATCCATTATACATCTTAGTTTAGACACTAGACTAGACTACAATCCATGTAATCAACATCCAATACCAACTTTGTTTAGACAACACTATCCTATTTTAGTGTATATATTTAACACAGAGTACTAGGTATTTAACTTACATTAATCTTTTTAGTAATAATACATCTATTAAGATTATCATGTAATACTATCATATATACACCTTAACACATATATAACTATATCTGGTTCGCTTAGTGCATGTCATTAAATATACATTTAACACATATTCTAGATAATAAGCATTTAATTTACGTATAAGCTTGCAACATATATTTAAAACTTTAAATAAATACTTGTATTAAATCATGTTCTTGAAAGTCACTATGCACTCACATGACTGGGTGGAAGATCCACAGGAAAGCTAGCTTATTGGCTAATACTTCAGCTTATCCCTTATAAACAACCTCAGTATGAGTATAATGTATCAATATTCACATAGTGTATGTCATTAAATATACATTTAACACATATTCTAGATAATAAGAATTTAATTTACGTATAAACTTTCAACATATATTTAAAACATTTAATAAATACTTTTATTAAGTCATGTTCTTGAAAGTCATTATGCACTCACATGACTGGGGTGGAAGATCCACTAAGAAAGCTAGCTTATTGGCTAATACTTCAGCTTATCCCTTATAAACAACCTCAGCATGAGTATAACTATGTATCAGTATTCGTTCGTATTTGTAAGGCTATATTAACTATTTCCCGGATTTATCAATAATCCCAAAAGAATATTGACTTGTATCTGATAAGGAATAACCATGTAAAATCATATCAAAGGTAGGATCCATTTGGTATACAAAGTATACTGTTTGGAAAATCCACTTTAAACACCTTATAAGATATAGCCTAGACATCTGATGGGTTTTGAGCATTCTAACACTCCTATGGTGTACATGCAACCCTGGAAACCTTGGATCTATGTTTTCTCTAATATACATGCAAATTTGATTTTTCCAAGGTTTACTTCCTAACTAACATATCATGGGGTATATGTAATATAAAAACTAGTAGGAATACATACCTTTATTGTTGCTTGGATTCCTTGAAGACTTTGTGAGCCTAGCACCCCAAATGTGATGCCTCAAATGCTTCACACAACACCACAACACTTAGAATAACCTTGAGAGAACACACTCTTGCTATTTTCGGCTAGCCCTTTTTCTAATGCTTCTAGTGGCCTAAAATGCTCAATGAGGGGTTCCTTTTATAGTGTGTCATAAGTAGGGTTACACCATGTAAACCCTAATTGACATGGCTTTTCATTTCCCATGATCCATGGGTTTATTATGCCCATGGAGTATCCATGGAGCACCACATGGGTCATAGCCCAATTCCATAAACCATGGATCATTAGCCCACTATATAAAAATGGATAAACTACACAATCCACCCCATATATTTAATTAGTCTCATTTTGGTCACTAAATTAATTCCAAATTAATTCTAGACCAATACTAATTAAATAATAATATTAATATATTAGAACTTATAATATATTAATAACCTTTAAGTGTCCTTTCTCTCATTATGGTCTTCCTAAGTATTGCAATGCCATGCAACCCAAATGGACCATGCCGGGTCGGGTCAAGTACATACCAAATATTGTTATGGACTTAGACACTATATCCAACAGTCTCCAACTTGGATAAGTCTAGTAACTATATTTGCAAATATGACTTCAGAACCTGACTAGCAATCGTAGCTCTTTCAAAGTCTCTCGGAACTGAGATGATGATGATACGCCATTTAAGATAAGTGATCATATAATCCTCTGTTCTCAAGATATCAGCCGGACAAATACATGGAACATAGTCTTGCTTTTTGTCCAACATTTGTTTCTCGATTTGCGATTTGTTTCGACATAGAAATAAATTGAACACATCAATTAGGTTCTGACCGGGCCCGGTACATGGGTCAAAACCAAATCATCGAGGGGCCCAGATATCGCTTATAATCCTAAAAGGAACAGATAAACTTCGACTCATATGCTTGTACTAACTACTTGTTGAATTATGCACAAAAGCACGTTTTATAACATCGAGTTACTAATGCGTTTTCGTACAATCAATGTATAACCAACTCATACTCAACAACTCATATCTCTAGGTTTGAAGAGTTATATGATATTACTGTCTCACGATCACTCAAGATAAATTCCATGAAGTGATACAAGTGAGCGTGGGTTGATTCCAATACTCAGAACTTATGAGCACTCTTGAATGTTGCAGCAACCATTGCTATGTCTAATGAACCTTAGACAATCTACAAACCCAATTCATGACAGTCTTGATTCATATTTACTTCCAACATATGACCGACTGTGGAGAATTTGAATAATATATACACGCATATATATGATTATTCTGGAAGTCAAAACATGCAAAACTGAAACAATAGTAAACGATCAACATAAGATAGTAACACTTTACTCATAAATAAACAACAACTTCTATTTAATCATCAAATGTCAATTACATTTTACAAGTTTCAGAAAACTATCTAATTATTAAAACTAATATCATCCTTCAGCCCGATGCGTCTCGCATGCTGCAAATGCTTAAACCTAGTCAGTCCCTTCGTGAGGGGATCTGTTGGGTTCTCATCTGATGATACCCTCTTTGCCACGAGGAGTCCTTCTTCTATTCGATTTCTTATGAAATGGTATTTTCTGTCAATGTGTCTGGATCTACCGTGATCCCTTGGTTCCTTAGCTAAGGCAACCGCACTTTCGCTGTCATAGAAAATTTCCATCGGCTCCTTTATAGCTGGTACAACTCCAAGGTATCCAATGAAGTTCTTTAGCCATATAGCCTCCTTTGCTGCCTCGCTTGCTGCAATGTACTCTGATTCGCAAGTTGAATCAGCTAATGTCTCCTGCTTGGAACTTTTCCAAGTAATAGCTCCTCCATTTAGAGTAAAGACCCAGCCTGACTGAGAGCGGAAATTATCCCTATCAGTCTGAAAGCTAGCATCGCTATACCCTACCACTCTCAAGTCATCACTGCCACCAAGGGTAAGGACCCAGTCCTTAGTCCTCCGCAGATACTTGAGAATGTTCTTTACCGCAGTCTAGTGAGCCTTGCCAGGATTCTCTTGATATCTACTGACCATGCTCAAAGCAAAGGCCACATCAGGGCGAGTACAAGTCATAACATCCATGATCGAGCCCACAGCAGAAGCATATGGTACATGACTCATCTCTGCTATCTCAGCATCTGTACTCGGACTCTGAGTCTTACTCAGTTTGGCGTTACTCTGGATCGGTAAGTCCCCTTTCTTGGAATCTTGCATGCTAAACCTCTTCAGCACCTTATCCAAGTAAGTACTCTGACTAAGTCCAATTAGTATCTTACTCCTGTCTCTCAATATCCTTATCCCTAGGATATAGGTAGCTTCCCCAAGGTCCTTCATAGCGAAACACTTCCCAAGCCAGGACTTAATCTCCTGCAAGGTTGGGATGTCATTTCCTATGAGTAGTATGTCATCCACATACAACACCAAAAAGCTAACTATGCTCCCACTAGCCCTAACATATACACAGGACTCATCCTCACTCCTCGAAAAGCCAAACTCTTTGACTTTCTCATCGAAGCAAAGATTCCATCTGTGAGATGCTTGTTTCAATCCATAAATGGATTTCTCAATCTTACACACCCTATTAGGGTACTTTGCATTGACAAAACCCTCTGGCTGAGCCATGTAAACATCCTCAGCCAACTTTCCATTAAGGAAAGCGGTTTTGACATTTGCCAAATTTCATAATCATGAAATGCAGCAATGGCTAGCATAACCCTAATAGACTTAATCTTTGCCACTGGTGAGAAGGTCTCATCATAGTCAACTCCCGGAGTTTGAGTAAAGCCCTTCGCAACCAGTCGCGCCTTATAGGTGTGTACCTTTCCATCCTTGTCGGTCTTCTTTTTGAAGATCAATTTGCACCCAACTGTCTTACGACCTGGTACATTGTAAACCAATTTCCAAACTTAATTGTCATACATGGACTGAATCTCGCTGTCCATAGCCTCCTTCCATTTAGCAGACTCAGGGCCTGTCATGGCTTCCCTGTAATTGTTAGGTTCATCCAAATCTATCAGTGTAATATCACTGATAAATGTATCACCTTCAGTAGTGATGTGATAACCATAATAAAAATCAGGTGTGTTCCTCACTCTTGTGGAACGCCTCGGAGGTACAGACTCATCTATCGGCTCAACAGGAGTTTCCTCCTCAGGTTGGTTGATAGTGATTGAGGTTCCTTCACCACTTGACTCTTGAAGCTCTTCAAGGTCAATTTGCCTCCCACTGTTTCCTTGGCTTATAAACTCTCTCTCACGAAAGACTCCTCTTCTTGCTACAAAGACCACATTATCACTGGGTCTGTAGAAGAGGTAACCAAAGGATCTTTTTGGGTAGCCGATGAAAATACACCTCTCACTTTGAGGTTCAAGCTTGTCGTGAGTCTCACGCCTCACGAAAGCTTCACAACCCCAAATCTTGATGTGGTCTAAGTTGGGAACTTTCCCAGTCCACATCTCGTGAGGTGTTTTGGCAACCTTTTTAGTAGGGACTAGATTAAGGATATGGGCGGCTGTCTCTAAGGCATACCCCCAGAATGAGATAGGTAACGAAGCTCGACTCATCATGGAACGAACCATGTCTAACAAGGTTCGATTGCGCCTCTCAGCCACACCATTCAACTGTGGTGTCCTAGGAGGTGTCAATTGTGAGACAATCCCACATTCCTTAAGATAGTCAAGAAACTCTAAACTAAGATACTCTCCCCGATCGGACCGGAGCATCTTGATGTTTCTGCCCAGTTGATTCTCCACTTCCTGCTTAAACTCTTTGAACTTTTCAAAGGTTTCTGACTTATGCTTGATTAAGTAGATATATCCATATCTGCTATAATCATCAGTAAAAGTCACATAATAGCGATTAGCATCCCTTTTGGCAACTTTGAAGGGTCCACACACATCTGTGTGTATGAGGTCTAACAAACCCTCACCCCTTTCACAAGTACCAGTGAAGGGTGACTTTGTCATTTTTCCAAGTAAACAAGACTCGCAACTATCATCTGACTTTAGGTCAAATGATTCTAAAACTCCAGCCTTTTGGAGTTGGCCTATGCGCTTCTTGTTAACATGTCCAAGACGACAATGCCACAAGGATGCTTTATCCAAACTATTTGAAGAATCAATACACAACACATTATTTCCTAGATTATCTATAACATTCACAGCTTCATATACACCATCACAAGGTAGTGCTTTAAAGTAAAATACATCATTGTAATAAACATTAATAGCACCATTATTATTATCAAAATCAAAAGTAAATCCTTGTTTGTACAAGCCATGAAAGGAAATAATATTTCTCGCCATTTCAGACGAGTAACAACATTTATTCAAATCTAACATTAACCCATTATTAAGCAATAAAGAATAAACTCCTATCTTGGTGACAGGTGATGCTTTCCTGTTGCCCATGACTAAGTTTATCTTCCCGTGCTCCACTTGCTCACTTCTTCTTAGGCCCTGCAAATCAGTACAAATGTGAATACCACAACCTGTATCAAGCACCCAAGAGTTAGTTTTTAATGAGTTATTAGACAATATAGTGTAAATACCTGCATGGGTGGGTTTAACTTTCCCATCCTTTACATCCTGCAAGTATTTGGGGCAGCTTCGTTTCCAGTGCCCCTTTTCCTGGCAGTAGAAGCACATTGCTTCCTTTGGGTTTGAAGAAGGAGGAATGGAACCTTTCTTGGTTCCACTTGAAGAGGAGCCATCAAGGGGCTTACCCTTGGTACCCTTCGAAGGGGTCTTCCTCTTCCTCCCCTTCCCCTGCCCAATTGCCAGAACAGGGGCCGCAGTAGGAGTAGAAGTAACAACTGACTTAAGACCACTCTCAGCGGTCCTTAGAAGTCCTTGGAGCTTACTTAATGTGACTTCCTCCTTATTCATATGATAAGTCATACGAAATTGATCATAACTTGGAGGTAAGGAATGGAGAATGATGTCAATCGCCATGTCCTCAGGAAAATCCACATTAAGCTTCAATAACCGGTCCACGAACCTTTGCATTTTCTGCAAGTGACCGGTGAAGGACTCTCCCTCCTTCATCCGAGCTGTTATCATGGAGGATATGATTTCATATCTCTCTTGTTGTGCACTCTGATGGTACCTATCCATCAGGTCTTGGTGCATTTCAAAAGGATAGAAATGTTCATAGGATTTCTGGAGTTCTGCTGTCATAGTTGTCATCATGATACAAGACACCTTAGTGACATCTTTCTCATGGGTAGTGTACTCAGCAATCTCCTCAGGAGTAGCAGTCGACTCATCAATAACCTTAAGCTCCTTATCTAGGACATACTCTTTGCCCTCATAGCGAGTTATCATTCTAATGTTCCTAATCCATTCATTGAAATTAGAACCATCAAAAGTGACTTTCCCACATAAGTTCATTAGGGAAAAGGAGCCTGTAGGGTTTGAGCCAGTAGCATTGTTGGAAGACATCTGAAAGAAAAAGAACAAGTTTTATTAGATAAAGAGTCCTTAATAAGTCACCCAAATGAAATATTAAGGCTAGGACCCAACAACCTACTTATAACTGGAAGAGGGATGCCGTAATCCAGTTATAAAATAGTTGAAGGTAGGTAAATGACGATTTACCAATTTCCACCACCAAAACGAAATAAATTATTATTAGGTTTTATTTGGATTTGAAATTCCTAGATCTTTTGAGATACATTGAACTTTTCAATGGCACGTTTGAATGTCGAATGTGCCCTCTTCAAGTTTGTGACTGGGATGCCGAGGATCACAAACAAGGTGTGAATAACCATGCAAATTGACTTAATACCCTTAACTAAATTTTCTAATCGATGTGTCGGTTAACCACACACGCTACACCGATCTATAATAAAGTCAAGTTACCCTTTGCCACTCTTACTAGTCCTTGTTAGTGTGCCAGTTAACCACACACGCTCCACTAACGACTTGGTAAGGGTACAAAGTGTAATTTCATGGGTTAGCACCAATTTCACATTTTCCTAAAGTAACTAAGATTGGGAATTTTTAAGGTATAGTTACTTTATAATTTCATTATACTTTTAATGAGGATTAAGGTCCCATCCTACCTTTTCGGCTAACGACCCTCCACCAGTCAAGGAAGCGGTGGGTGAGAGTGGACACCCATTAAACTGCCATTTTATAGGCAGTAACCTTATACCCCCCTTATAGACCAGCTTCGTGAATGAGGCCTACTAATGGTAAGACTGACTTATTCTTATACATATATATAATAATTAAACTTTTAATATTATAAAAGTATAAGGGTTGAATTTTAAACTTTTAAAATTCTAAGGTTTAATTTGGAATTAAAGTGTTAAGGTGTAAGACTTTACGAATTCCAAAACTTGAGGGCAAGAATTGAAACTATTCAAGACTTTTCACTTTTGTAACTTATGAGTTTTAATGGTTCATAAAATGAAGACTCTTTATTTTTATGTAACCACTTTTCTTTAATAACATTTTAAAGAACTGACTTTTGGTTATCCATAACATGAGGACAAATTATGGACACCATCATTAGGCATTAAGATCATGAATTAATCAACCATGTAAGTTACAAATAATTTCCTATGATCTTCTAAAACTCATAAGAACAAGCATTCATATCAAACAATTTGTAGAACACATATTAAACTTGAAATTTGATAATAGCCATTGGAAATGGATTAACATAATCATTACAACATTAAAAAACAGATTTAACAAGTCCAAAACAGTTTGGGTAATGATTCCAGCCCATTTCCAGCAACAAAAGTCGAGAAAACTGCCCAGCCCGCTCCTACTCGTCGAGTGCATGATCCTACTCGACGAGTAGGATGAACTTTTCCTTGGACTCGTCGAGTCCCCCCATGGACTCGGCGAGTTCAGACGAACAGTGAGCAAATTTTCGATTTTTCAAGCAGTTTGCATCAACTATACAGAAAACAAGCCTAGGCTCTGATACCACTGATGAGTTTTGAGCATTCTAACACTCCTATGGTGTACATGCAACCCTAGAAACCTTGGATCTATGTTTTCTCTAATATACATGCAAATTTGATTTTTCCAAGGTTTACTTCCTAACTAACATATCATGGGGTATATGTAATATAAAAACTAGTAGGAATACATACCTTTATTGTTGCTTGGATTCCTTGAAGACTTTGTGAGCCTAGCACCCCAAATGTGATGCCTCAAATGCTTCATACAACACCACAACACTTAGAATAACCTTGAGAGAACACATTCTTGCTATTTTCGGCTAGCCCTCTTTCTAATGCTTCTAGTGGCCTAAAATGCTCAATGAGGGGTTCTTTTTATAGTGTGTTATAAGTAGGGTTACACCATGTAAACCCTAATTGACATGGCTTTTCATTTCCCATGATCCATGGGTTTATTATGCCCATGAAGTATCCATGGAGCACCACATGGGTCATAGCCCAATTCCATAAACCATGGATCATTAGCCCACTATATAAAAATGGATAAACTACACAATCCACCCCATATATTTAATTAGTCTCATTTTGGTCACTAAATTAATTCCAAATTAATTGTAGACCAATACTAATTAAATAATAATATTAATATATTAGAACTTATAATATATTAATAACCTTTAAGTGTCCTTTCTCTCATTATGGTCTACCTAGGTATTGCAATGCCATGCAACCCAAATGGACCATGCCGGGTCGGGTCAAGTACATACCAAATATAATTATGGACATAGACACTATACCCAACAACATCACCCTTATAAGTAGATCAATCAATATTTTGACTTAGAATCACTGATAAGTCTTATTTATAGGTTCATAATAATGACTATGTGTAACACCCGGTTTAAGTTACGTATTTAAATTCAAGAAAAACTTCACATTTTACACTGGGACTCGGCGAGTTGGAGGCCCAACTCGTCGAGTAGGATCGGCTGCGGATCGGGGGGGGGGGGGTTAAGTGACCTACTCGACGAGTCGGGAGACCGACTCGGCGAGTAGGAGTTGTTTGAGTGAAACCCTAATTTTGAAGGTTTGCACCCTATTTAAACACTTTATGAGGCCTCCACTCCAACCTCCATCACCTCCAAACCCTGTTCGCAAAACCCTAATCAACCTTTGAGTGTTCTTGAGCTATTTTGTGCCATTCTTTGTGATTTGAAGCTTGAAGAAGGAAGGAAAGACTTGGAGATTCAAGAGGAAGTCAGTAGATCCAGAGGTTTGGTTGCATTTCCATCTTATTTGAGGTAAAAAGCTCCTACCTTGGCTTCTTATTTGTTAGATCTACTTTAGGGCTTGAATCTTGACATCTTTGGGGCATTTCTAAGCCATTTTCGGGTCTTAGAGTGTAATATAGAGAAAGGGCTTCATATCTTGAACCTTGGAGGGTTCTCATGGCATAAAGGTGCCAACTCTATGGCCATGAGAGCCCCATGCATCTTGTAGACCTCATTTTTGGTTCTTTGGAGCTTAAAGACCCATGCATGGATGTAAAGTTTGCGACTTTACGTGTTATATCGACCCTAGGAGGTCAGATCTACCCTCTGGATAAGATGAGTTCAGCAGAAATCGAGTTTATAGACATGGACCTTGGGGGACTCGGCGAGTCGTCTAGGGGGCTCGGCGAGTCGTGTATTGGTTCCCCAACCTATTCTGTTCCTGAGGGATCTGGTTGAGTCTATTAGGGGACTCAACAAGATGGACATAATTATGGACCTGGAAATCATGGGACTCGGCGAGTCCAAGGCAATCTCCGAACTCATGAAGACGGACTCGACGAGTTGTTCATATAACTCGGCGAGTCATAGACTAGACACAATCATATGAGGAAGATGAACCCGCCGAGTTCAAGGATGAACTCGGCGAGTCGGTTGAAGGTGGTCCCGATTTTATGGTTGAATGAGAACTCGTCGAGTTCTTTCTAGACTCGACGAGTTAAGTCGGGGGTTGTATCATTTTGAAAGAATAGGGACTCGACGAGTTGGTGGACCAACTTGGCGAGTCAAGTCAACTGGGGGTTGACTTTGACCACACTTGACTTTGGCTTTGACTTTGACCCAGACTTGAGTTGACCCTTGTTAAGGTGGGTTGTGGGTATGATTTAGTAATCAAGGAGGGTTGTTGTGTAGGGATTGAGGAGTTGAGACGAGAGGATTTACGTACCGAGGATTGTGCAGACACTACGCAACGTCAAGGCGAGTTACCTTCCAGTAGCGGTGGGTCTACGACCACAATGCCGACCCACCAGTAGGAGTTGTATGTTAGATGATTGTCTTTGTGATATTCATCTAAGCTTGCTACTACCTGGTATGTTTATGTGCTAGCATGATATGTTATATGTGATTGCGTGGTAGTGGTAAGGGTGAAATAGTCCCCGGTAGCCGAGCGAAATAGACCGACGGGTAAGTCAAGCACCCCAAAATGGCTTGACCTGGGTAAGTCAAGCACCCCAGAATGGCTTGACCTGGGTAGGTCAGGCACCCGAGAATTGCCTGGCAGTATATGTGTGTTATATTATTGCGTGGTAGTGGTAGGGGTGAAATAGTCCTCAGTAGTCGGGTGAAATAGACCGACAGGTAAGTCAAGCACCCCAGAATGGCTTGACCTGGGTAAGTCAGGCACCCCAAAAATGTCTGACAGTATGTTGTTGTATGACGTGTGGTATGATGGGGGAACTCACTAAGCTTCGTGCTTAGTGTTTTTAGTTTTGTTTCAGGTACCTCTTCAGCAAGGGGGAAAGAGCCAGCGCGGTAGCTGCACATCACACGCACACCAAATTTCCTCATTTTGTGATTCATGGGGTTGTACTCTGATTTTATTACTACTTGATGATAGGATTTTGAGATGTGACTATTATGGTTTTATGGTTTGATGTGCTATCAACGATGTTTTGGGTTAATGTTTTTATAAGTACTTATTTTAAAACAAAAATTTTTGGCTTGAAATTTTGGGATGTTACAAGTTGGTATCAGAGCCCGGGTTTGAGGGATTCGGAGACACCTTCGGGGGTGTCTGGAATCAAACTGGGGATTTAAAAGGTTTTCCACAAGAAAACATTTTGAAAAATTAAAGTAAGAAGTTTTGAGAAAGAACAAGGTATGTGATGTGCGTGACCATCCGAGCTCAAGTAAGTTTTCCCCAAGATACCCATACATGTTATGTTTATTAGAACTGCATGCTAGATTAGGGCTAAGGATCTAGGAAGGATGCCTTTTTCTTGCTATGTGTATATGAGAACTGCATGCTAGAATAGTGCCAGGGATCTAGGAAGATACCTGATATGCCTTATGTATACGCTTACTGAGTTGCATGATAGCCTGGATTGGATAGGCTCGGTTTAGGTTACTTAATGCCCAAATACTGCTTGCTTTGTGCTAATAGGAGTTCTAGCTTTCTTCAGTTAACTAGCAGACAAATACATTACATTACATATTGCGAGGACTAAATAATTTTAGAAGGTTAGGTCTAGCCCTATTTCGCAGCTCTCGTTTGATTCTAACCGTTGTAGGGTAGGACCCCTCAATCGAATAATTATCTTGTCTTAGTAATATGTAATGGTATTCGCGAGTTAGTTAGGTGAAGGTAGCAGGAAATTCTTACGCGGCTGATGGCAGAGAGTAGGTTGGAGAGTTACCCTAGGGTAAGCCTAGGATGAGATTAGCAAGAGTGCAACAGTAGTAATGGGGACTTGGTGAAGTCAAGGCAATCCTTGAGGAAAGTATGGATAGATGTGGAAGGTATTATGGGCCCGTACTACTGAAAGCAGAGGATCCGTACTTGAGTCAAGTAGAACCAAGATAGAACCAGGAAACTTGTAGAGTGCATGAGACCTCCTGAGGTTTATGTATGATTTTGACGATTATGTGTTATGTTTCAGAATGGTGATGATCACACGTTATGGAGGGGAGGTTCAGGATCAGGATCCGGTTCACGATCGGGCTCGGGGGCAGGTTCCGAGCCAGTGGACGAGGGGCTACGCGAGTTCATCGCGTCTGAGATCACAAGAGGTATCCTTGAGTCGACCCCGGTGATTTTCGGGTCGATCAAGGAAGGGATCATTGAGCTGATGGAGGATCGCCTCAAAGCGTTCAGGAGCGACATGGCATCCAGCCAGTCAGGATCACGCACACTGTCCTTCAAGGACTTCAGGGGGAGTGGTGCGCCAGATTTCCATGGGGCTAAGGACCCCATCGTAGCCAGGAGATGGATTGCAGACATTGAGTCTGCACAGTTGACGAGCTTCTGCCCTGAGGGGTCGAAGGTGCGATATGTTGCAGGATGTTTGAGGGACAGGGCTAGAGATTGGTGGGAGTCGGTTGGTGACTCTCTGGGAGCCTCGACAATTGAGGCTATGACTTGGCCAGATTTCGTAGCCCGGTTCAGCGCTGAGTTCGCGCCAGCTGTGGAGCTTCAGCAGCTGGCTAGGGAGTTCCTCGATATGGGTCAGAAGACTGACACAGTGGCGGAGATTGCCGCTCAGTTTCGGGAGAGGGAATTGTTGGTGCCCTAGTATGCAGGAGATGAGGATATGAGGAGGACCCATTACCACGACATGTTGAGAGCTGATATCCGGGAGCATGTCAGTTTCTCAGCATGCCCGACCCTGGATTCTATGATTTCCTGGGCGAGGGAGAGGGAGATTGATTTGGAGCACACCCGGAAGAGGAAGGCAGAAGAAGGACAGACGACTGAGGCTTCGGGGAAGAAGCCCAAAGGAGCAGACACTAGGCTGAAGGGCCAGTCGGGACAGGGCCGTTGCAGAAAATGCGGCAGGGCACATGAGGGAGCTTGTAGATTGGGAGCGTCTAGCTGCTACAAGTGCGGCAGGACGGGGCACTTCAGCAGGGATTGTACCTCCCCTGCACCCACTTTCCAGACATCAGAGTTGCTGTGTTTCCACTGCAACCAGCGAGGCCATAAAAAGGCCAATTTCCCTCAGTTAACAGCAGCAGCAGCGCCAGTGAAGGCGCCAGCTCCAGCGACCCTGCGGATTACGGATGGTCGGCAGGGCAAGACAGAGGCTATAGTGACGAGGAGCCGAGCCTTCCAGTTGACTACTGAGGAGGCACGCGCCGCACCCGATGTGGTGACGGGTATGATTTCTTCTCCTTAGCGTTTACTTTATGTTGCTCATGATATTGATGTGCAATGTGATATGTATTGTTTAGGATCGTTCCATGTGAATGGCATCCCAGTTCAGGTGTTGTTTGATTCGGGTGCTACTCGATCATTTGTATCTCTTGCGCTTAGCAAGAGGTTCCCTCAGTCTTCGGGCATGTTGGATTGCCCCTAGAGGTCGAGATTGCGGACGATCCATCGGTGTGAGCATCAGAGGTTTTCAGGGATTGTGTTTTGAGGTTGTTCGAGGAACGTTATTTGGTAGACTTGGTTCCCATCCCGTTGCTTGGGAACAAGGTGATTATAGGCATGAATTGGTTGAGCCCCAACGGGGCAGTGATCGACTGCGCGCAGCAGTTGGTTCGGGTCAGGACCCCGAGTGGAGGAGAGTTGGTGATTTAGGGCGAGAGGCCACAATACGAACCAGCCATATGTTCAGCAGCGAGGGCTAGACGCTATCTACATCAGGGTTGCACTGGGTATGTCGCCTATGTCATGGATACCCGAGAGGCGGGTAAGGCGACGGTGAGCGATGTATTACCAGAGGAGCTGCCTGGGATACCTCCGGAGCGACAGGTGGAGTTCAGGATCGACCTTAGTCCCTGGTGCAGCTCTGATAGCCAAGGCACCATATCGATGGGGCTCCTCCCGAGATGCAGGAGTTGTCTATGCAGCTGCAGGAGCTGTTAGACAAGGGATTCATCAGGCCGAGTAGCTCGCCTTGGGGAGCCCCAATCCTGTTTGTCAAGAAGAAGGATGGGTCGCATCAGATGTGTATAGATTATCGAGAGCTGAACAGGGTAACAGTGAAGAACCGTTATCCACTCCCGAGGATTGATGATCTCTTTGACCAGCTTTAGGGGGCATCTTGGTTTTCCAAGATTGATTTACGTTCAGGCTACCACCAGATGAGGGTCAGAGAGGAGGATATACAGAAGACTGCTTTCCGGACTTGCTATGGCCACTACGAGTTCATGGTGATGCCCTTCGGGCTCACCAATGCTCCTGCCACGTTCATGGACCTCATGAACCGCGTGTGCAGACCGATGCTGGATCGTTATGTGATAGTTTTCATTGATGACATCTTGGTTTACTCCAAGACGCAGGAGCAGCATGAGGGGCATCTGCGAGAGGTTTTGGATACCCTGAGGAGGGAGAGCTTGTACACCAAGTTCTCCAAATGGGAGTTTTGGTTGTGCGAGGTGCAGTTTCTGGGGCACCTGGTCAACCAGAACGGGATATTGGTCAACCCGGCCAAAGTGGAGGCTGTGATGAGATGGGAAGTTCTGAAGTCTCCATCTGAGATTCGGAGTTTTCTGGGATTAGCCGGCTACTATCGGAGATTCATCCAGGATTTCTCCAATATAGTCGTACCCTTGACCCGGCTGACGAAGAAGGCCGTTGTAATTCGTTGGGGGCCTGAGCAGCATGCCGTATTTGAGATGCTGAGACAGAGATTGTACGAGGCGCCAATCTTAGCCCTGCCTGAGGGCGTAGATGATTTTGTGGTGTATTGCGATGCATCCATCTCGGTTTTAGGCGTGGTTTTGATGCAAAGAGGGCATGTTATCGCCTACGCTTCGAGGCAGCTGAAGCCCCACGAGGCGAATTATCCTATGCATGATTTAGAGTTGGGGGTGATCGTCTTCACCCTCAAGATTTGGCGACACTACCTCTATGGGGTCCGATGTACCATTTACACGGATCACAAGAGTTTGAGGTACCTCATGGATCAGCCGAATCTAAATATGAGGCAGCGTCGGTGGTTAGACGTGGTGAAGGATTACAATTGTGAGATCCTTTACCACCCAGGGAAGGCCAATGTTGTGGCCGATGCGCTTAGCCGCAAGGCAGCGCCGATCAGAGATATTTGCTTGCGAATGAATGTAGTGACTCCACTGTTGGAGCAGATCCGAGAGGCCCAGCAGGAGGCTATGAAGGAGGAACATCGGAAGATCGAGCGTATTGTGGGTCAGGTTTCCTCCTTCGACTACGACAACTGAGGTTTATTGACTCTACACCGCAGGGTGTGGGTTCCATACCACAGGGATGTACGCCAGATTCTGATGGAGGATGTCACACCCCCAAACCAGAATGGCGGAAACATTTGGGGGCGGAGGACTTTAGGTAAGTATCACAACACATGCAATATAGTAATCAAAGTACAAACAACCATTGCATTAATAAGTATAAGTTTTACATAAGTGTTTAAACATTACATATTCAAACACTAAAGTAGGTACAGTAGAAGACAAGAGTCGCGGTACGGTACTAGGTAGTCTTCTCAAAAGCTTCAGGAGTGTACCTGTCTACTGGATTCCTGAGAATACAAGTTATTTGGAAAGAGTAGATCAGCATTTAAGCTGGTGAATTCATAAGTATTTTAGTTCTGTTAAGTATACCCTAAGTTCTTTGAATAAGTTCACTGGTTTCTACAGGAAATCCTATATTTCCTGAGGTGCTAGATTGATAACCTCAATAGTTTCCCTCTGTAATTACTTAGTTTATACTGATTATACATAACACAATATCGAATGGACAGTCAATTGGGTGTATCTGCCCTAAGCCCACAACCAAACAAGGAACAGGAAGTAAGGCGGAAGTCACACATTTCACTGTCAATCGGATATTACTTATGTATAACTATGATGTAATAACTAAGGAATTATAGAATTAACCACTAAAGGTCTTTTATGTTATACTAGTTTACAGAGATTGAGTGACTAAGTTCCATCGGATAAGTAGTTTAATCCATAAACCGTTCTCTTTGTATTACTGTTTTGTATTTGTATTCCTTTATGAAAACTTGAAAATAAGAGTGTGCCTGGCTCCACCAGGTGTTAATGAAAACTGTATTTAACCATTGTATTTTGTATTCTATAAACTGGTACTTTGAAGGTGTACTTTCGTTTATTTGTTTATACACTAACGTATTGTTAATATCTTCTTAATGAGTAGTTATTATAACCATACTATGACGGATGGCCTGAAACAAACGCTTTGTGGGCGTTTAAACTGGTGATAACAATTGTCACTCATCGGCGTGTACGACGGACTGTAGCTAGCAGCCTGAGTGCGGGGTTGTCAATCCCGATATAGATCTACACACACTTGTTTCGATCCCCGGCTGGAGATTCTGGTTATAATGTCAGGACTTTTCCTATGTTGTCTAAAATGAATTAAACAACCTGAATATAGAGTCTCATAAAAATCATATTAAACGTTATATGTATATTAGTTTTGAAAACCCAATCATTCTGAAATAATGATTGACAGTATATTCTTAGTTTTCCAAACATGTATTTGACAAGTGTAAACCCTTGATTTGTTTTGAATCAAAACCCTGATTTCTTGTAAAACCGTGTATTTTAGTATACTTGAATCATGAATTATTACCTCGTGTTTGCTAACTCGGGTACTATGTATAGTACCTTTGCTAATGCAAACCCGGCACAATGTATTATTACCTCGTGTTTGCTAACTCGGGTACTCTGTATAGTACCTTTGCTAATGCAAACCCGGCAGGATGTATTATTACCTCGTGTTTGCTAACTCGGGCACTCTGTATAGTACCTTTGCTAATGCAAACTCGGCATTACCACATGTTTGCTAACCCTGGTACTCTGTATAGTACCTTTGTTAATGCAAACTAGGTATGATGTATCTTTAGTTCTTTAATATGTTGTTCGTATATTAAAGGTATTATACATATCTTGGTATAGTTGAATGAATTTTGGTAATTTCCTTGGGAAGTATACAGTCGTGAATCATACTTGTATATTTAGTTTTGAATCATAAATTATATCTATTATAATTTATATGTTCTATCTGATTAGCATGAATTCTTATGGAATATCACCTTTGCTCAGCCTGATACAAAGGTAATGATACTAAAAGGAGTAACCTTTTAGACTCATATATGTATAATATATATATAATTAAGAAGGAAACGACCTTCGGACAAATAACACAACCTTAATTCCACATCCAAACAAGGAAAAGGATATAAGATAATTCATTAGTCCTAAGCCCTTCAAGTCTTATTTATATATTTATACATATATAAACATGACTTTGGCATTTATATTTTGAAATAACTTATAAAACATTTTTCAAAAAATTTAACATGGCTTTACGTTATTTTGGAAGTATTTGGTAATTCTTAAAAGCATACAAAAACTTTCTGTGTGATTATTATCACACACAGTTATTAACACAATTTAATATTGTGTTAAACTTGTATCCCCCCCCCCCCTAAAAAGCATATAAAACCATTTAAAAAGGTATATTAAAGGGGTATGAACTCAATTTGATAAGCGGTGATTCGGGCAGCGTTTCGTTTCCCAGAAAAGAGTTTGTTTGATGAAAAACCGGCTCAAACCGGGCAGAGTTTCGACAGGAGAGAGGATGAATTCTCGAGAATTCCGGGGCTCCGGGGCTTGCTTCGGGCTTTAGACACGATACTGGGGCCTTGGGGGGTCGTGAGAAAGTCGAGGGGGTTAAAATGTGAATTTTGGGAAGTTTTGGGGTGAAAAAGTCCTCTTAGCCGAGGAGTCTCGCACCCTTTATATAGGGGTGCGAGGGTGCGATCCGTGATGGTGAGTCAGCAGCCACCTGGCGAGGACGAGGAGTCAGCAGGACACGCGTCGGACATACGGAGTGTACACGTGCGAGGCTCGGACCCGGTGGCGAGGCGGTGGCTTCAGTTCGGACAGCTGGAGGCTTCGGACTGGACCGGACTTCGGTCCAATGGGAGAAGGCCACGCATGCGAAGAGTCATCCGAGGAGTGTCTCATGCGAGTGCTGTCCGAAGCTTATTGGACCTCGGCTGCGGTCCACTCAGAAGGTGACACGTGAACTGCGGTCCAACCAGAAGATTACACGTGGAGGTTCACACGTGATGATGACGTGTCCGAAGAGTGACATGCGAAATTTCTCGGTTATCCACAATTTCTCGATTTTTGTGCCAAAAACTTGCGAAATTCATAACTTTCGCACACGAGCTCCGTTTTTGACGTTCTTTATATGCACGCGTAGGTAAAATCATACCCTACGACTTTCGTTTAGACTTTGTCGGCTGGTTTTGACTTTATTTTTAATATTATTATTTTAAACAGACCGGGACGAGAATCCCTTAAAAGTTCATAACTTCTTCATCCGACGTCCGTTTTCGTCTGTCTTTTTACCGTTGTGCTACTTTTGACGGGACCTTCGATTCTCGTTTAAGTTGCGTCGGCTAAATATCGATTGATTTATATTTCGAATTTTTAGCTGCCTACTGCTAAACCGAAACTTCGAAAAATCATAACTTCCTCTCACGAAGTCAGATTTTTACGTTCTTTTTATGAACGTTATCGGTTTAACATATTCTACAACTTTCATTTAGATTGTTAAGGCTAAAAAGCCTTTTATCGAAAATTCACTTTTTACACTGAACAGTGTTTTGCCGGTTTTATCGCGGATTTTCGATTGGTCATAACTTCTTCGTTATAACTCGGATTTCAGTGTTCTTTATGTTTTTGGAAACCTTGTTACAAACTCTACCACTTGGTTCATCCCAATTATGATTATTGATCAATTTATTTTTGACCAAAATTTGACTGGTGTCACAGAGGAGGCGCACAAATCCCGATTTTTCATTCATCTCGGGGCGACGAAGATGTACAGAGATCTTCGTCCTGACTATTGGTGGCCCTGTATGAAGCGGGATGTAGACTGGTATGTCGAGAGATGCCTGACCTGTAGGAAGGTCAAGGCCGAGCACCAGAGGCCTCACAGCAAGACGCAACCGTTGGATATCCCTTTGTGTAAATGGAAAGATATTACTATGGATTTCATCACAAAGCTTCCCAGGACCGCACGGGGAGTGGATTCGATTTGGGTCATCGTGGATCGGTTGACCAAGAGTGCCCATTTCATACCGATCCAGGAGAGCATCTCGGCCGAGAAGCTGGCAGATATCTACATCCGAGAGGTAGTAGCTCGACACGGGGTGCCAGTATCCGTGATTTCCGACAGAGATGTACGGTTCACTTCCAGATTTTGGAAGAAATTCCATGATGAGTTGGGCACTCGTCTGCACTTTAGCACCGCTTTTCACCCGCAGACAGATGGTCAGAGCGAGAGGACCATCCAAACTTTGGAGGATATGCTGCGGGCATGTGTTATAGACTTCGGTGGTAGCTGGGATACCTATCTTCCTTTAGCTGAGTTCTCCTACAACAACAGCTACCACGCGAGTATCGATCGTCCTCCCTTTGAGATGTTGTACGGGAGGAAGTGTAGAACCCCGATATGTTGGGGTGAAGTCGGATAGAGGTTCATGGGTAGCACCGAAGTGGTGCTCAAGAAGACAGAGATGATTCAGCAGGTTAGGAGCAGGCTTCAGACTGCTCAGAGTCGGCAGAAAAGTTATGCCGACAAGCGCCGTTCGGACCTAGAATTCCAGGTTGGGGATATGGTCCTCCTGAAGGTGTCGCTTTGGAAGGGCGTCATCCGATTCAGGAAGCGGGGCAAGTTGGGCCCCAAGTATATTGGACCTTTCAGGGTTGTCACTCGGGTAGGAAAGGTGGTGTATAGGCTGGACCTGCCAGCCGAACTCAGTCAAATTCATAGTACGTTTCACGTTTCCCAGTTACGGAAGTGCCTGGTGGACGACTCGGCAGTGGTACCCTTGGAGGATATTCAGGTAGATGATGAAGGGTTTTGAGCATTCTAACACTCATAATATGTACATGCAACCCTAAATACCTTGGATCTATGTTTTCTCTATTATACATGCAAATATGAACTTTCCAAGGTATTACCTATAACTAGCATACAATTGTCATATACAACACAAGAATCTAGTTAGGATAACATACCTTATCATGGAGCTTGTAGTCTTGGTGTATCTAGCCTTAAGAGCTTAGCCCCAATAGTGTGGAAGCCTCAAGTGGAATCACAACACATCATGAACAAAGGATGAACTTGAGAGAGAATCTTCATGCACCCAAAAACCACCATGAACTCCAAGAATCCTCAAGTAGCGATTTTGGGCAATGAAGTATGTATTTATATGTGGGATTTCTAGGGTCATGGATATAACTTAAATCCATACCCATGGGTCTTATGAACCATGTTTCATGTGGCCCAACTCTTTATGTATCCATACATAAACTTGGTCCAACATGGATCATAAGCCCAACACATATAAATATAACTAATTAACATAATTAGTCCCCATAGATTTATTTAGCCTCTTTTGATCACTAAATTAATTTCCAAATTAATTCTTGATCAATACTAATTAACTCATATGATTTCATATTAATATATTATAACTTATAATATATTAATAAATCATAACATCTTCTCTCAAAAGTCCATCCTAACAAATTGTCCTGATGATATGCAACCCAAATGGACCATGCTACTCTCGGGTCAAGTACATACCAATAATAGTTATGGGCTTAGACATCTAATACAACAGTCTCCCACTTTGATAAGTCTAAAACTATTATTACAAGTATGACTTCATAACCTGAATAGCAATCGTAGCTCTTAAAGCCGTTGTCGAACTCTAAACAAATCAAATGACGCGTCCATTAGATAAGTGATCATATATTCCTCCATTCTAGATATCATATGGACTGAGACATTGATTATAATCATTCTCTCTGTCCATTTTTTGTATCCCGATTTCCGATTTATGACGACCGACTAATTGAACAAATCAAATCAATCCAGGCTTGGCCATGCACTTAGGGGTGTCATCACTAAATCATCGAGGGGTCCACAGATATCGCTTTTATCCTTATGAGGTAAAAGGAATGGATAAACTTCGACTCATATGATTGTACTAACTACTTGTTGAATCATACACAAAGGCACGTTTTATAACAGCAAGTTCTGATGCGTTTTCGTACAATCAGTGTATAACCAACTCATAGTCAACAACTCATATCTCTAGGTTTGAAGAATATAAGATATTATCGTCTCATGATTCACTCGTGATAAAATCCATGAAGTGATTCAAATGAGCGTGGGTTTAATCCAATACTTGAATCTTATTCCAGAAGCACTCATGAACACTGCAGCTAAGTCTAGCCACCTAGAAAAACTACAGACCCATTCATGACAGTCTTGATTCATACCTACTTCCAACGTATGACCGACTGTGGATGTTTGAATACCCTAGTTATTCGGGAAGTCAAAACATGCAAAGTGAAACACAAGAATAATACTAATCCTATATGGCCCCAACACTTTGAGAGTAAATAAAAATACCTTTTATCTAAGCACCATATTGATTACTCATTATTCATGTAATGTTTCGATTTATCAACTTAATACTTGAATTAAAAACAATAGTCATGCCATGCTCCAAGCATGCATACTATGTTTGTTTAAACGATAGTTATGCCATGCACCAAGCATGCACACTATGTTTGTCTATGGTCTTACTTTGTGAAATAGATCAATTGAACATGATTCCAATGATGCTCATATCACAATCCCAATCCTTATTGTAAATGTAAGAATACCAAACTCTTGCCATTTACTGTAATCTGTTAGATTCTAAACTTATATGCAATGATCCTCTTGTAACGACTATGCACAAAAGTCACAAAGACTTGGCAACAGACATTACACAGTATTCCAATGGAGATCAATTCCATGGAAACGAAGTCTCAAATTCAAAGTACATTCCTTTGAACATCCTTCTTGCATTAAGTTTTCTAATCTTACATAGATTTAAAGAATAACTTCCACCTATGGAAATATTTGCATATTCCCATTTTGACTATCACTTCTGAACAAGAGTTACCTCTTTTCAGAATATGTCAATATGGTCCTAGCCCTATACTTCCAACTGTCCATGAGCAACCAATCTTCGGTAAACCTCAGATTGTCCTTGACAATTGCTTAATCATTTTAGTCATATCCAGCTCTATTCCTTTTTCCCTGTTAATGCCCTAGGCATTTGGAAAATTTAGAATGGATGAATATTATAGCACATGTAATCAAACCGATACCTGAAGCATATGGGACACGATTCATGATGTCTCACATAAAGACGTGATACTTGACCAGCCTTTTGCTAAAATATTTTTATTTGTCATATTCTCATAATTTGAACTATGAAGAGGGATGTCGTAATCATAATCAAATTTTAAGAATGCAACATATATAGAATTTCCTTATGTTGAACTATTCCAACATAACATTCATATATATCCTTGACCAAAGTTGATTAAAATCTCAATCTAAGCTTGTAGAATTGGAATGAAGTATAAAATCTTCTCCCTTAATTATAGCAAAACAACTTTTCAAAGCGAATTGAAACTTTTGTTTTCCATAATTAACATTGCTAACTTGCAACACTAAACATAATAATCATGCTCCCACTAGCATATGATTATTATCTTACTAGCATAACACTTATGCTCCCACCAACTTTGACATGTACCCAGAAATCAACTGGACTTCTAGAAATCAATACTTTATTGACTTTCTTACCAAAATTCAGATTTCTGATACGAGATGCTTTGATAAGACTTTATCAAAATCATACACCTTTCCTTAGATAACTCACATGTGAGTCTAAACAATTATGAAGAGGGATGTCGTAGTCATAATGTTTAGACCTTTTTCCATTCTCACAAGTCTATGTTAGTGTGCCGGTTAGCCACACACGCTCCACTAATGACTTTGAGAATGCAAATATCATAATTGATATCTACTTAAAATCTACTTAGTGAAAGCGTTTCCTCACCATCATTTTCATGAATCGGAGAGAAACCTTATGACACTTAGATTTTTATGGTGTATGTGTTCCTATCCATGTGAATTTGTCATAACCATAATCACAAGACAATGTTAGTGACAAATCCAAACTCATATGGACTGAACTTGTTCAATCTTAATTTCTTGCCACTTGGTAGCACAAAGGCCTACCATTGCTTCCAGGTTATTATGCAAACAATTGAGAACTCTTAGAATTCACATGCATAGTTAACCTAAACTGGAATGGACCAGAAACAAGAATGTGTCAACACGATAGGTTACAAACCTCAGTCGTGGGCTAGTGATTAATAATACTCTTGATTAGTTCTTGAAACTGTCTTAAGATCTTTTAAGACTCCCACTGTCCTCTTGACATATAGGATTCTCTTGTCAAGAACCATTCCTTGACAAAAGAAATATTCAAGAGTTAGTGCGGATTCTTAACAAGTTAAACACTTCTCACAATTGGTCTTAGTTGGTCTTTGTTTTATCCAAAACATCACAACTTACCAATTTTAAATGTACAAGAGTAGAAAACATTTTACTCTACATTTGATAAGTGTTTTTAAAACTTTCTTAAGATCATGTCACTCAAGGCTCAATCTTGGAGTATGACTCTAAGACTTGTTTTTGGAACGAAGTATGATTTATCTTTTCATTTGACCATTTCCACAATTCATGATTCCTCTCCTTACCCAAAACAAATGCACTAAGGTGTCCTTAGAGGACCAATTGTGATATGGTTTTATAATCACCAAGATAATCATAAAACAAGATACACAAGTACTCTCCCATCTCTTCAGATTGGAGAAACTTTTATCTTTCTGCCTTATTTGATTCTTCTCATCCGTTCTGCCATACATTGAAACTTTTCCAATGTTTCAGAATTACACTTAAACTTGTAACTATAACCATATTTACTAAACTTTAGCAAATCATAACAAATAATCTTATTAACCTTTGTGGTGGACCTGACCAACGCACAACCTAGTGTACCCCGATCCTTTAGTCCTTCTCTTGACTCACATGTGAACAAGGACTTAGTCTTAATTTCCCAAAGATGAAAATTCTCATTCATCACACAATACAAGTTGCATGATTCCAAGTTTCTATCCAACTGAAACTTGGGTGATGAGAATCTTTCCTTATTTGGTAAATTATGACACTAGCACAAATGAAAGAATCAAATCCATTTTCCAATATTGCTTATCAATGGAAACATATAAACAACAATTTTTCACAAATGCCATTGTAAGGATACTTAAAATAAATAAGTCAAAATTTTCTTTTATTTTTTAAACTTTGCGGAAAAATCTTATCCTTACAATGCAAATACATATGAAAAACATGTTGTTATCTATTCCTAAGCAATATATCATAACTCTTAAGCAACAGCTCGAAATTCTGATCATCGAACCATGCGATCGAAATCCATCTTCGTGATCAGAATCAGCACACTCTTTCTTTAAGTTTCTTTTGATTCTCCAATACATCAAAATGTAATTACATTACATCATGTATTAAGAATCCCCAAATAGAAACTTAATAGGGTTAGATAATGGACTTTACCTAAAGTAGAGTCAAACATATTTTTGACTTTACCATCCTTATGAACTTTTAGGTAAATTTGGGCAGCTTCGCAACCAATGCCCCTTCTTTTGGAAAAAGAAACATATTGACCCTTTGGAAATGGTACACTTGATTGTCTCAGACTTAGCCTTTCTCTTTACCATTGGTCAAATGACTTGACCATGACCAATCCCTTTCCATTGGGAAGAGAAAGCTTTTCTGGACTTCCAATGTCACCATTGTCAATGTCCAAATAGGTTTGGGAAGTAGATCTTCCAGTCTATATTTGCTTTTCCAGTGCTCCAAATCATTGCTGATTTAGCAGCATCAAGCAAATAGGTAAGATCATTAAGGGTCATGTCGTGGTCTGTCATCAGGGAGTGACTGAAGAACCAAGTCAACAGCCAGTTACCTCGAGACTTCGACACCCTACTCTCCCGGCTTGCCAATATGTGACTTAATCTCCACGATGTAAGTACATATAGACTTTGTTTGCCAATAAGGATTGAGTGACTTAGAACCTTTCAAGTCCTGAAACTTTGTGAGATAGGGAGAATTATTGGAGGAGGTGAAGGAAGTATGATTTCTAGTCCCATTAATGCACAACCAAGGGATTGATCTTTCACCTTGATTGCCATTTGGAATATCATCTTCACTAGGAAAGCTTGTTCCTAAAGATTTAGGAAGACCATAGTTGTCTAAACTAGACATTTACGAGGGAGAAACTCAAGTTTAGTTGATTTAATTCCTTAATATAACACCCAATATGAGATATTAAGGCTAGGACCCAACAAACTATTTTATAACTTGGAAGAGGGATGCCGTAATCCAAGCTACAAAATATTTGAAGGTAGGTAAATGACAATTTACCAATTTCCACCATGAAAAACGAAATTGAACATTAAGTTTTAATTGGATTGAAATTCCTAGATCTTTTGAGATACATTGAACTTTCAATGGCATGTTTGAATCTCGATTGTGCCCTCTCAAGTTTATGACTGAGATGCCGAGGATCATAAACAAGGTGTGAATAACCATGCAAATTGACTTGGTACCCTTAATTTTATCACCTAATCGATGTGCCGGTTAACCACACGCGCTCCACCGATCTATGATAAAACTTAATTCACCATTTGCCACACATTGTCAGTCTAATGTTAGTGTGCCGGTTAACCACACACACTCCACTAATGACTTAACAAAGGTACAAAGTGTAATTTCATGGGTTAGCATCATTTTTCATTTTCCTAAGTAACTAAGATTAAGAATTTATAAGTTTTTAGTTACTTAGTATTTATCATTATACTTTTAATGAAAGGAGAATTATAGTCCTTTCCTACCCGCTCGGCTAACGACCCTCCACCAGTCAAGGAAGCGGTGGGTGAGAGTGGACACCCATTAAACTGCCATTTTATAGGCAGTAACCTTATACCCCCCTTAGAGACTGGCTTCGTGAATGAGGCCTACTAATGGTAAGATTAACTTTATCTTATACATATGTATAATCATTAACTTTTAATATTATAATAGTATAAGGTTGAATTTTAAACTTTTAAAATTCTAAGGTTTAATTTGGAATTAAAGTATACATGGGGAGGTAACTTTGCGAATTCCAAAACTTGAGGGCAAGTTTTTGAAACTTTTCAAAACTCTTCAATTTCATAACATATGAGTTTAATATAGGTTTTAAAACTTTTAATGAAGAGACTCTTGAACATCCATAACTTCAGGACAAGTTATGGAGTTCATAAAACTACTTATGAGAAAATGACTCTTCAATTATGTAACCTATGACCTTAAATAAAATCTATAAATGAGACTTTTCATATAATTTGAGGACAAGTTACAAAAACACATATTATGAATAACTTTTCGATCAATTTGGATCAAAACAACTATCACAAACATATCTAGCAATATTCATAAACTTGATTAAACTCATATGAACAAGACAATTCAAATCAAACAATTTTCATGTAATTTAGCCTAACCATTAAACTAATACAAAACATGAAACTTTTGATAATTATCTTTTGAATTGGATTAGAATGATCATTACCACATCAAAAACAGGTTTATAGGTTCAAAAACAGCTTATGGTAATGTTCCTAGTCCAATTCCAGCCAAAAAACTCGAAGGAAAACTATCTGGGACTTCAACTCGTCGATTTCATGCTACAAACCATGAACTCGTCGAGTTTATGGCAAAAACTCGTCGAGTTTTCAGTCTGAACAGATTCGTGGCTTTGGAAAACAAGTTGCATCAAATATAATCAAAAACAGCCCTAGACTCTGATACCACTGAAGGGTTTTGAGCATTCTAACACTCCTAAGGTGTACATGCAACCCTAAATACCTTGGATCTATGTTTTCTCTATTATACATGCAAATATGAACTTTCCAAGGTATTACCTATAACTAGCATACAATTGTCATATACAACACAAGAATCTAGTTAGGATAACATACCTTATCATGGAGCTTGTAGTCTTGGTGTATCTAGCCTTATGAGCTTAGCCCCAATAGTGTGGAAGCCTCAAGTGGAATCACAACACATCATGAACAAAGGATGAACTTGAGAGAGAATCTTCATGCACCCAAAAACCACCATGAACTCCAAGAATCCTCAAGTAGCGATTTTGGGCAATGAAGTATGTATTTATATGTGGGATTTCCAGGGTCATGGATATAACTTAAATCCATACCCATGGGTCTTATGAACCATGGTTCATGTGGCCCAACTCTTTATGTATCCATACATAAACTTGGTCCAACATGGATCATAAGCCCAACACATATAAATATAACTAATTAACATAATTAGTCCCCATAGATTTAATTAGTCTCTTTTGATCACTAAATTAATTTCCAAATTAATTCTTGATCAATACTAATTAACTCATATGATTTCATATTAATATATTATAACTTATAATATATTAAAAAATCATAACATCTTCTCTCAAAAGACCATCCTAACAAATTGTCCTGATGATATGCAACCCAAATGGACCATGCTACTCTCGGGTCAAGTACATACCAATAATAGTTATGGGCTTAGACATCTAATCCAACAGATGACAGCCTAAACTACATCGAGCGGCCAGTGGCAATCCTCGACAGGAAGTCGAAGGATTTGAGGAACAAGAAGGTGGAGCTGGTGAAGGTGTAATGGCATCACCGCAAAGGGTCGGAATGGACTTGGGAGCCAGAGCAAGAGATGAGGGAGCACTACCTCGAGCTTTTTCAAGACTCAGCAGCAGACTTCGAGGACGAAGTCTGAAATAAGTTGGGGAGAGTTGTAACACCCAGTTTCAGGTACGTATTTAAATTCAAGCAAAACTTCACATTTTACACTGGGACTCGGCGAGTTGGAGGCCCAACTCGTCGAGTAGGATCGGCTGCGGATCGGGGGGTTAAGTGACCTACTCGACGAGTCGGGAGACCGACTCGGCGAGTAGGAGCTGTTTGAGTGAAACCCTAAATTTGAGGGTTTGCACCCTATTTAAACACTTTATGAGGCCTCCACCCCAGCCTCCATCACCTCTAAACCCTGTTCACGAAACCCTAATCAACCTTTGCGTGTTCTTGAGCTATTTTGTGCCATTCTTTGTGATTTGAAGCTTGAAGAAGGAAGAAAAGACTTGGAGATTCAAGAGTAAGTCAGTAGATCCAGAGGTTTGGTTGCATTTCCAGCTTGTTTGAGGTAAAAAGCTCCTACCTTGACTTCTTATTTGTTAGATCTCCTTTAGGGTTTGAATCTTGACATCTTTGGGGCATTTCTAAGCCATTTTCGGGTCTTAGAGTGTAATATATAGAAAGGGCTTCAGATCTTGATCCTTGGAGGGTTCTCATATCATAAAGGTGCCAAATCTATGGCCATGAGAGCCCCATGCATCTTGTAGACCTCATTTTTTGTTCTTTGGAGCTTAAAGACCCATGCATGGACGTAAAGTTCGCGACTTTACGTGTTATATCGACCCTAGGAGGTCAGATCTACCCTCTGGATGAGATGAGTTCAGCAGAAATCGAGTTTATAGACATGAACCTTGGGGGACTCGGCGAGTTGTCCATGGGGCTCGGCGAGTCGTGTATTGGTTCCCTTACCTCTTCTGTTCCTGAGGGATCCGGTTGAGTCTAGTAGGGGACTCAACAAGATGGACGTAATTATGGACCTGGAAATCATGGGACTCGGCGGGTGAATGAGCGAACTCGGTGAGTCCAAGGCAATCTCCGAACTCATGAAGACGGACTCGACGAGTTGTTCATATAACTCGGCGATTCATAGACTAGACACAATCATATGAGGAAGATGAACCCGCCGAGTTCATCCTTTGAAGGTGGTCCCGATATTATGGTTGAAGGAGAACTCGTCGAGTTCTTGCTAGACTCGATGAGTTGAGTCGGGGGTTGTATCATTTTGAAAGAATAGGGACTCGACGAGTTGGTGGACCAACTCGGCGAGTCAAGTCAACTGGGGGTTGACTTTGACCACAGTTGACTTTGGCTTTGACTTTGACCCAGACTTGAGTTGACCCTTGTTAAGGAGGGTTGTGGGTACAATTTAGTAATCAAGGAGGGTTGTTGTGTAGGGAATGAGGAGTTGAGACGAGAGGATTTCCGTACCGAGGATTGTGCAGACACTACGCGACGTCGAGGTGAGTAACCTTCCAGTAGCGGTGGGTCTACGGCCACAATGCCGGCCCACCAGTAGGAGTTGTATGTTAGATGATTGTCTTTGTGATATTCATCTAATCTTGCTACTACCTGGTATGTTTATGTGCTAGCATGATATGTTATATGTGATTGTGTGGTAGTGGTAGGGGTGAAATAGTCCCCGGTAGTCGGGTGAAATAGACCGACGGGTAAGTCAAGCACCCCAGAATGGCTTGAGCTGGGTAAGTCAAGCACTCCAGAATGGCTTGACCTGGGTAGGTCAGGCACCCCAGAATTTCCTGGCAGTATATGTGTGTTATATTATTGCGTGGTAGTGGTAGGAGGTGAAATAATCCCCGGTTGTCAGGTGAAATAGACCGACGGGTAAGTCAAGCACCCTAGAATGGCTTGACCTGGGTAAGTCATGCACCCCAAAATTGTCTGACAGTTTGTTGTTGTATGACGTGTGGTATGATGGGGGAACTCACTAAGCTTCGTGCTTAGTGTTTTCAGTTTTGTTTCAGGTACCTCTTCAGCAAGGGGGAAAGAGTCGGCGTGGTAGCTGCACATCACACGCACACCAAATTTCCGCATTTTGTGATTCATGGGGTTGTACTCTGATTTTATTACTACTTGATGACAAGATTTTGAGATGTGACTATTATGGTTTTATGGTTTGATGTGCTATCAACGATGTTTTGGGTAAATGATTTTATAAGTACTTATTTTTTTGGCTTGAAATTTTGGGATGTTACACTATGAATATAAATATAAGTTACCCTTAGAATCATTGGAGAATCGCAATGTTTTGTTTCAATCATTCCGGAATCCTTCAAAATGTCCAAACAATATTTCCTTTGAGACAAACAGATCCCTTTTCGAGTATGAGAGACTTCAATTCCCAAAAAATATTTTAAAGGACCTAGGTCCTTTGTTTGTAATAAAGATGCAAGAAAATCTTTCAGCTTCTTAATCCTAATCGTAGTAGGAAGATCGTCAACATTTGGACCTACATGTGAAGATGGTATCAGATCGGAAGCTAATATAGGTCGTCGTTGCCTACTATACATATGAATTACTGGCGGCCTTGCAGACTCAAATGGCTACTCAGAGTTGGATGACATGGGAGACTCTACAGTCGAGTCAGGAACATGTATAGTCTATACCAACAAATCATCATTATCTCTATCATCACGGGTGTTAGTCATCGAAGAGAAGGGTACTTTCTCTAGAAAACTAACATCTCGTGAAATGATGTAACGATCGAGTGTAGGAGAAAAACACTTATAACTTTCTGAAGGCGATAATATCCAAGGAAAACACACTTGAGGGACTTCGGATCTAGTTTGTTGATCCGAGTTCGAGAATCCAAAACAAAACAACTACAACCAAATATCTTTGGTTCAACAAGGAATAGATGTTTATTAGGAAACAAAACAGAAAATGGAATATCACCACCAAGAACTGCAGATGGAGTACGGTTGATGAGAAAACAGGAAGTAGAGACTACATCAGCCTAAAATGTTTTTGGAATGGTCATCTGAATAATAGTGCTCGAGCTACTTCAAGAAGGTGACGATTTTTTTCGTTCGACAATACCATTTTGGGCAGGTGTATCAACACAAGAAGATTCATGGATAATACCTTGTTAAAGCACGTATGATCGAAAGATTCTAGAGGTGTACTCTTTTGCATTATCACTACGTAAATTTTTCACAAAGACATTAAATTGTGTTTTAATCTCAGCAACAAATGAACAAAAATGGGTGAATACCTCGGAGTGAATTTTCATCAAATACAAGTAACATGGGAATAATCATCCACCAAAGTCAAAAAATACTTAAGCCCGCTTTTAGAAGTAATAGGACAAGGACCCCATACATTAGAGTGAACCAATTCAAATGGGGATACAACCCATTTACTAGTTCTAGGGCTCAAGTGAACACGCTGATGTTTTGCAAATTGACTGGACTCACAGTTTATGGATGATAAATGACTAAATTGGGGATATAATATCTTCAAACTTTGAAGAGATGGGTGACCTAAAGAAGAATGTAATTCAGATGGAGATAATGACATCAATCCTACTCCGGATTTCGGTACCTCGGGTTCAAATATATAAAGTCCACCGGATTCTCGTCCTTTAACAATTATTCGTTTTGTTGAAAGATCTTTAAAGACACAATAATCAGGGAAAAACATGAAACTAAAATTCAATCCACGAGTAACTTTACTGACTGATAGAAAATTAAATGAGAAATTAGGGAGGCTCAACACAGAAGATAATGAAATAGATGGGCCAAGATTAATTGTGACAGATCCTAGAACTTATGGGGTAGAACCATCAGCAATGGTAACGTGGGATCTCGATGTCCGAGTACGGAAATCAAACAGAAGATGATGATTACCTGTCATGTGATCTGAATTACTTGAATCAATGACCCATTTAGAGGCAAAAGATAACAAACATTTAAATTTAAGCATGTCGCATATTCACAAATGAACATGTTCATCTCTAAACATATGTATGTTTCTTTATGAACATACTAATGCTCAAACATTAATATATGTGGTTAGATCGTGTGTGTGTGTATATATATATATATATATATATATATATATATATGTATGTATGTATATATGTATGTATGTGTGCGTGCGAAAATGTGGGCCTAGCCCGCTTGATAGAATTTTTGCCTCTTAGATTGAAGATCTCACGCTTTAATCCAGATGTTGACGAATTGTATTAAATTGATAATACTAACTTCTAACCACTTACTAGTTCTTCAAATATATATATATATATATATATATATATATATATATATATATATATATATATATATATATATATATATATATATATAATTTGTAGGCTAGACCTTGGAATTATGAATTTTGTGGATTATAAATATGGTTTTCTTTGATTTTCTTTTTTATTTTGGATGGTCAAAAACTAAAATGTAAATGCATTTTCTGCTATGAAAATGGTTTTTGCTGATTTTTGCTATAAAAACTTTATTTTTGTATGTGTTTTCGCAAGTAAACCTATATTTTTGCAAATAAAACTTTTAATTCTTGAGAAATCTCCTTTTCTTTATAACAACATTATTTTTATGATTTTAGAGGTATTATGCCAATTTCACATGTGAGACTTGCAAAATTGATAGTTATTTTGAAAAACCCTTAATTTTTTCATAAATACTTTGATAGGTATATATAGGTGTTATCAAAATCTAGCTTATAAACTATAATAATTTATTTTGTGGTTTTACCAAATAGCATATTACAATAAACTTATTTATAAGTTAACTTATTTTTACAAACATAACCTTAACAAACATGGTACTTCGAACTTGGAACGAGCATGAAGAAATTAACGATACTTCTTTATCTTTTGAGTTGTTCTGCCGGATCGGAATAGAATGCGTGGAAGACTATATATTTACATTCTAAATTTAAAGTAGCACTATTTATTTTTCTATTTATAAAGTATGTAAAATAAATTTTAATCAAAGCATTTATTTTATTATATATTCTATAAATAAAAAATAGCAGCAAAAATAAAGTGGATCAAAAACACTCAAATAACTTTTTCCGCTAGTGTGTTAGCTTAACACTTTTTATAAAGGGAAATTGACGTATTATGGTAATTACCTTTTCGTTTTGTTTATATTTGGAAAACTTTCTTTATACACATCTAGATAACGAACTTGTTGGAAATATTTACATATGACCGCTTATAGCAAGTTACATCCGATCATAATAGTCATATGTGATTCAATAAGTTCGTTATCTAGATATGTAAAAAAAAAAGTTACCCAAATGTGAATAAAAATAAAAGATAATTATCTTGATAAGTCAATTTCATTTTTATTAAGGTGATCGATTATAATATTTACAATATTAATAGCTTCATTTAAATTTCTTTAAAACAATATTTATGAGCATTTAAATTGGGTACGACAGGAGTCGTTTTTTGTAGCATAATTATCAAATAACCCTATATATATGAAACAAGAACAATCTTATCGATGTGGATAAAAACTATTTTTATTTTCTGTATTTAAAATTCATATAATACATACAACAAACCTCATTGAAGATGATGTTCTTATTCATGTTATTGGTCTCCATCAGTGATACTTTTAGTCTCTATTACAGTTCTTTGGTTCCCGGCTTGTTTGTTTTTCTCTAACGAATTGAACATGCTTTAAAGTATGTAAATCCTAAGTGTTTCGGTTGACACCTGTTGGTGTAAACAACTAGTGTGACGTGGATGGTGATTGTCACATTTATTGTTGAGCTGGTATGCCAGCGTGTATCCTTAATTTTTGCACGTGTACATAGTATATTTTAAAATTTATATTTAATATCTTAAATAATAAAATTTTATAAAATGACAATGTGTTTTTTTACCGGTCAAATCTAAAGTTTTTTTATACCATTTAGGTTAAATTTTATACCAAATCAAAATTAGAAGGTAAAATAAAAAATAATAATAAGAACTTGCATTATCAAGGTAATTGTTTTTTCATTTTGTTTATATTTGGATAATTTTTTTTTACAAATCTAAATAGCGAACTTATTGGAAGTATTTACATAAGATCATTTTTATTGATTGTAACTTGCTACAACCGATTATAATGGTAATATATGAATAATCCAACAAATTTGTTATCTAAATATGATTTTTTTTATCCAAATATGAATAAACCAAAATTATCCTTATAATGCAATTTCCTTTTTTATAAACCAAATTATAAAGTAAGAAGTAAGAACCCGTGTAATAAACTATTTGAAATAATGCAAAATATCGGAAAGTGTCAGTTACTTGAACAAACATTAGCTTCTTCTTACCATACCACTATTCGAGGATCAATCGGGAGCTGTTCCCTCTATTTTCGGTTGATGGCTTTGCTGCATACCAACATTAAAATGGACGAATCAAACGAAGATCCTTCTGCAATTAACAGGTCAATTAACTTCTACATCTTTAATTCCACTGCATCTCTGATTTATCTTCGTTTTCCATTATAATCAAATTACATAAAAGACGATGCTTGAATGTGTCAACAGCTCTAAAAGTAGCTCATTTATAGATCTCATCTCATGGAGTTCCTCATCGTAACTTTTTGGTTTTTGGTATTTTCACTTCATGACAATCCAAATTTGAGTAATAAAAAAAATTAGGGGAAAACAGTAGCTCAACTGATACTTTGAATATTTTCATTTTCCATCAAGTTTCTCCATTGAATTACTTTGGAAATTTCCTTATTATCTTCTTATTTATCTTTTGAACTTCTCAAGAACTCAAATCGTAGAGTTTTCAACATCAATCTGTGGTCAGATCAAGAAAAATACCGATTTTCAGATCCAGTTTGGAATCTAGCGTTCAATCCGTTTACCGATGAACTGTTAATAACATTTGATGATGGTTTTCGTATGTTTGGAGGTTCACGAGTCAATTTGATGCGCTGGATTTAGTTGTATTCCAGTTGTTTCCTGCTCTTTGTTTTCCATTAACACCATTTTTCATGTCTCCTTCTACCGATAACAAAACTGATAAAACCCTAATTTACGCCAGGAACAAGAGAAAATCACAAAACGAAGATTTCAATCTTCCTGTATCAAAACACACATGTTTAGAGAAGAGCGTTTCTCCATCCAACTTCCAGTCTGACATTAGTCACTCAAGATTCAATCAAACAGAATCAGCAAAAGATAGCAACAATTTCTTTGAAGATGCAGACTCAGTCATGTCCGTATACAATGATTCTGAAAACGAGCTTCCATATCTCAAGATTTCTCCCTACGATCATCATTCTTCCTCTTCTGTTAATTGGAGTGGTAGAGTCTTTGATACTAGTGTCAATTCTGTAGACAGATCAGAGACAAAAAGCTTTGATGAAGCTTCTATGAATCCGGCTTCTTATGATTTTTACATGTCTCAAAATTTTGAGGAAGAAGAATTGGATTGTGGAGAAAATGAAACCAAGCAAATGGAAGATGAAGAAGCACTGGAAGATTTCTTTTGCTCCAATGATGTCATTCCAGATAATTTTGTACTTTCCTCAGGAAGATGGAATGTCAACCAAGGTATTGTTATTGTTCTTAATGTTGACTTTGATCTGTTGTAACTATTCAAACGAAGTATTATACATCTGTGTGTTGTTGTATTTTGTTATATTTTGTGCTATTTACTGATTTAATTTAATGCCCAATGAATGCAGATATTCAACAAGGCACCGAGAAACTGACCATTGACAAAGAGTTTGAGCAGTATTTTTCAATGCTTATGCTATAGCATAGTTCATAAAATAAGAACATGCAAAATGTACATTATTGTTGTATTTTTAAGTCGTTTGTAAAATATTGCGTTCGAAGGTCGGATTTTTGCTTGTGTCATCCTTCTAATTATTTCATAACTATTCCGAAACCAAAATATGTGAAAGGTTTTCGGTCCATTTATTTATCCAATGTGAGGGCATCAGATCACACTACGAAAGTTGGGATAGAAAGTTCGGCCCAAAAGGCCCAAATTTAGGCTCAAAACACTAATAATGGCCTAGTAGAGTTCGGCCCATTATTAAATATTAAGCCCATTCTAATTCTATGCAAAATGAACCTCGATCAATATTTCGGCACCTAGGTTTTGATCCCGTTTGAGGCCTCTTTGCAGTTTGCAGTTTGCACCACCAAACCACAGGGATAAGATAATCACTAAAATGAACATCTTGTAAAAGATTATATAAAATTAAAGAACAATATAAAAAGTTTTTATAACGAGACTTCATTCAAAATACCCACGCGTTTCCTTAATTAGCGGGGAAATGGTCAAATTACAAACATGTAGTAATACAAAATACATGAAAGATGCGAAAAAGAAAATCCTGAGGTAGCATTAAACTTTCTAAAATAGCATCCAAAAATAGGGTCAAACTTTGCACACGTGATAAAATTATGACCTATTTTACATCTATATATATATTTTTCTTGAAAACAAGTTGGTTTGGGACATTTTGCACAAGTATATTTTTTCTTAAAATTATGATCATTTGGGGATAATCTTTATTCTTTACAAATCAAAACCTTACAACTTTTTCAAAAAAATGACTGTTGACCCTTGTTGATTTGAGACCTTTTGGCGAGATTTATAGTTACTGTTTTCTTTTTTTACTTTCTTTTCAATACCTCAAGAACTTGTAGAGGATCAACAGATTCTCCATGACTATGGAGTCATGGAGATGCTGAACAAAAATTTTGAACATGGGTTTCTTGCTATATGTTGGGTTTAGATCGCAATCTACTCTAGTCTCGCTACCAACATTGACAATATACTTGATTTCTTATACACTTTTAGATTGTCCATCATCAAATTCAGTAACATTTGCATTTAAAGCACAATACATAAGAACTTGAAAAAAAAAAAACATGTGTACAGACAATACATCAACACTTGAAATCAACACCATTGTATAGTGACTTGTAGTATAAATGTATTAGAAATGCAAAACCAAAATTAAGCTTGTCATTTTGAGTCACGAAGGGCATATGGAAAGGGTGTTGTGAAATTTTTACAGGGGTATTATGGTCTATCCAGAAGGTCAAGGTATTATTGTTTTTTTTTTTTTCAATTTTATATTAATTAATAGAAACTATTTAAAAAACAGATTTGATCAAATTAGATATTTTAAAACATTAAAACATTAAAATATGATATTTAGAGCTTAGGTTAGATATAAACGATATTTAAACTTTTAATAAGGGTTTGATAAAGGTATATATAAAAAAAATTTGGTAATACTTTCAGAGAAATATGATCCATTTGTTTTGCAAATCAAACTCCAAGTATAGACAAACTTGTGATAAGGTAAGCATACAAAAATTTCTTTGGAAAAGTTTGAAATCTGAAATATATGGTCTTATCATTGACAATGACTTAGATATTATGTAAACAAAAATTTAAATCAAGACATAAATAATAAGTTTGTGATTGTTTAGGTTGAAAACTAAAATCGGTAAAAAAATTGTTATAAAATAAAACTTAAAAACATCATCGACTAAATACATTATTATTTTTCTATTTACATTTATTTTGTAACAAAATGATTTATACGAGAGTCTAAAGGTAAACAGTTAAACTGACTGAACTAATTTTTAAAAATAAAATTGGTTGGTATGATCTATGTTCGTTTTAGACCGATGGTCTCAATAAGGTATCATGAAAAACCGATCATGATTCTGTCTTAAATCGGTTTAAGCATGTCCCACACAGGTCGTTTCTTTAGAAACCAGTAATTTGTCTTATAAATACCTATGGTTCTCAAACTTTTTTTTTTCAACCACAATAATATTTTCTCTCTTATAGAATGTCATTATGTGATATCGTACTATTACGATAACGATTAAGTTTACATATTTTTTTGGTATTCACATTAAAAAAAAGAGAAATTAATTATCCTCGTATCTTTTTTTCCTATTTATCTTCTCTTCCTATCTATATGAAATAATGACAGGTATAACGTTTTAAGACATTTGTTATTATTTCACGTGTAGGAAGATAAATAGGAATAAAAGTAAGAGAATTTTGATTTCTCTTCAAAAATATTATATGATTCTAAAGTTTAATAGTTTTAAATAGTACGGTGATTGGAAAAACCACCAGACCAAGGCTCGATGTACACCTTAAACCAAACCAAGAAAACCAAACCGTTGGTTAGGGACTCATTTTTTAAAAATAAATTGAAAACACGTTATTTTGCCGATTTTTCTAAAAAACTGAAAAAATCTGATTTTTTTTAATAAAATCTCACTTCTAAAAAACTGAAAAAACCTAACCAGTTTTCCTATAAATGGTTTTTTTTTTTTTTTTTTTTTTTTTTTTTTTTTAACATGAACCGGTTTAAACCGGTGTTTGTGCACGATTCCCAATAGAACTGTTTTCATACGATTCCTATTGGAAGTTGCTAGGATTTCTCTCATCGCTGATCGCAAAATTAATCAACAACCGAATCGTAGTCAGTAGTCACAGAGATGACTCATCTGCCGGAAGAAGTAGTAGAAATCATCATCAATAGGCTTACCTCCAATCGCGATCGCAATTCCGCCTCCTTGATCAACAAATTATGGTACAAAGTCGATAGATACAGTCGACGCGTCGTGTATGTCGCCAATTGTTACGCTTTATCTCCTGAAAGAGTCGTCGCGAGGTTTCCAATGCTCCGATCGCTAACTCTGAGAGGCAAACCCAATATTTCCGACTCTAGATTGTTCCCTAGGGATTGGGGCGGCTCCGTCGATCCATGGATTGAAGCCATGTCGAAGAATTGCCGGTCCTTGGAGGAACTCCGGTTGAAAAGGATGGTGATATCTGATCGGAGCCTCGAACTGACCTCAGTTTCTTTTCCCTACTTCAAGTCTCTGATTTTGAGCTCCTGTTGTGGCTTCACCATCACTGGTCTTTCGGCCATCGCTTCCAATTGCTCGTAAGCTACCTTATTACCTTATTCTGGAATCTTCTTGCTTTTTAATTTTAGGTTTTACACCTTTCATGATCCGAAACAAAACAAATGAACTCTGTAGAGATTTGAATTGTGATGAATATGGTTATATACATATATATGTGTTGTAGGATGCTTGAGCAATTGGAAGTGGAAAAGAGTGATGTTACAGATAACAGCGGGGGAGAGTGGCTGAGCAACTTCCCTGAGAGTTTATCTTCCCTCGTGTCCTTGAATATCTCATGCATTAAAGGACTAGTGAATCCCACAGATCTCGTACAACTTGTAGCCAGATCTCCAAATCTCACAAATCTTACATTAAACAAAACAGTGACTGCTGACACCATCCGAAGAATCCTGTTAAAAGCTCCTCAACTGATGCACTTGGGTGTTGGTTCCAACATCCCACACTTGGAGATACAATCTTACATTCAACTATCATCATCATTTCACAAGTGTAAATCAATCCAAAGCCTCACATTCTTCTACCTTGTTCCTCCTATGCTTCTACGAGCTATTTCTCCAATCTGCCCCAATCTTGTTCATGTCAATATGAGATATGCCACAGGAATCCAGAGCTCGGAGCTCATCAATTTCATAAAGAAGTGCCCAAAGCTTCGTCGCCTATGGATTCTAGATTCTATTGGAGATGAAGGTCTTGAGGTTGTATCTTACACCTGTAAAAACCTTGAAGACTTGAGGATATTCCATGGAAGAGCAGAGATCGGTGTAACAGAAGTGGGTTTGACTGCCATATCCGCCGGTTGTCAGCAGCTCAAGTCTCTGACATACTTTTGCAAAAGAATGACAAACGCAACCCTTGTTTCTTTTTCCAAAAACTGCCCAAAAACCACTTGCTTCAGACTAATCATCTCAACCCCAAAACAGCCAGACCACACAACTCAGCAACCACTTGATGATGGTCTTGGGGCTATCGTACATTCATGCAAGAATCTGAGAAAGTTGAGCCTTTCAGGGCTTCTTCTAACAGACCAGGTATTCCTCTACATTGGAATGTATGCAGAAAGATTGGAGGCACTTTCTGTATCAGATGCAGGGGAGAGTGATGCGGGAATGCATTATGTGTTCAATGGATGCAAGAATCTAAGGAAGATGGAGATGATTAATTGCCCTTTTGGTTTTGATTTTGATGATGGTGATGGTGATGGTGTTTGCAGTGGTTTATTTGAGGAGTATGGATCATGTATGAGATCCGTATGGATGTCTTCATGTAGAACCACCCTGGGTGGATGTAAGATGATTGCACAGCGAAGAGAGTCTTTGAATGTTGAGGTTATTAACAAAGAAGGTGACATCGGAGAAGAAGAAGAATATCCAGATGATGATATGAAGGTTGATAAGTTGTATATGTATCAGGCATTGGATGGACCACGTGTTGATTCTCCATCCCACGTATGGACTCTCTGAGGCTAATGTCATAAATAAGGTAACAAACTATTTATTTATTTATTTATTTATTTATTACAAAACATCATTAATTATTATTAAGAAAAAGTTATGAAGGGTATTTTGTGAACAAAGTGTTCTAGGTTAATATCAAGAAGGGTGTGCAAAAGCCAAAAAACTAATTAAATTTGTGTTTTTTTTTATGTATAAATTAACAATAAAACTAGTTTTATCATCTTTTGGTAAATTATTTTAAAAAATAGTGTAGATCTGTAAAACCGTTGGTCAGTGTATAAAACTGGATTAATCAAGCACCTGCATGTTTTTCTGTTTGTCTACTTATTTCGTGATATCAATTCAAAAATGAAAAAATTGAAATGGAGGGTTAAAAAGCCCTTCATATTTGTGCCTTTATGAAGATCTTAGCCCAATTTTAAATAGGGGCTTGACATTATATGTATAGTTTTATGATCCAAAATAGCATATAAATTATATATAAAAAATCAGATCATTAGGGGCACGTGCCCCCCTCTCAATGCCTTGCATCCATCCCTATATACGATGCTAAATTTGTTGAGCTAAGGGGCATTAAAAAAACAAATGGGAGATATTTTTTTGGAACATTTTGACAAATATGATACAACAATAATCCAACTACACTCCTCTATCAACCAGATTGGATCTGAGAGGTAATCTTTCTAACATAAACCGCCACATAAACACATTCACTTCAATAGGAACATATTTATTCCATCTTGTAATAACACCTCCCATCGGAAGACAAACGACATCGGAATCAAGCTCCCAAGACCATCTATCTATATGAGAACCCAAAACAATAGGACTAAGCAAATCCATTAAGCTGTCAAATTGCAAAGTTTCAACCCCTCCCCTAATTGCTCGATGCCAAGTAGGATACCACCCATTCGGAGACCACCAACAAGAGCATTTTGCATTGCACAGTAGACAAAGCATAATGTCTAGGGAATTGGGTTTTAAAAATCAACCCACAACATCATGCATCCTCTCAAAACTTAGAAAGACACTCATCAACAATCACAATAGTCGTCGAATTTTTATCAACAATATTTCTCTCATGCAACTATTAATAGAGCCAATAATTTTGTGCCAAACTCCCCCACCAGTGTCAAGAACCACCCCAAATACGCCCATTCGGGATCATGCAAGTACTCAATGAGCCAATATTTCTATTTAAATGCAAATTGCATATGAAACCAACGTAATCTAAGTTAATTTCTAATGCAGGGACATACTTCAACAAGTATCCTTAAAAACAGAAAACAACTTATTTTTATATTTTTTGTTTATTCGAGTCTCAGGTCATAAAGTTTTTATATATTTTTCATGTTTTATCTTCTCTTTGCTTAAAACATACATCAAATACTTCAAATGTATATTATTTGTATAATAAATAGAAACGTTGATACAAAATAATACTCGATTAATAGCATCCAACTCTATTAAGTAAAACTTCCATAATCTCATCTTTTTGGAGTTTATGATCACATCATACAAATACTATCATGGAAGCAATCATTGATTATAGATAAAAAAAAAAAATAAGTATATATCGACGGAGTTGTACCTCCTCTTTGACAGCTTTCCTCAAGGTATATTTTGCATGCAGATAAGCATTTTCTCAAACTTCATTATAGAAAATGAAAAAAAAAAAAAAAAAAATTAGAAACCCAAAAATTAACATGATTAAGTGCAATCTGACTTCTTTCATTCAAATTTCAAAAGCAATCGAATTGCAAAATCCCCTGAAGGAGAGAAACAATTTGGTAGCATACCTTTGAATTTGAATATTTAGTTATTTTGAATATGTTTATTTGTGGGGAGTTGGGGGCCACACATTACAAGTGATCTTGATATTTCCTGCAAATACGATTTCTATCAAGCTTAAATCATGCAAATAAAGTTTAAAAGGTACATACATACATGATCAATTTCAATCGGACTCTGCTTTATTAATGGTTCTTACAAAGACCCAACAAACTTTGATATTTTTTCGGTCAAGGTCAATTTGAAAATTATCAAACACCAATGAAAACAATCACAATTTCACCACTTATCGTAACATGTAATGGTTAAGGGGTGATTGTTATTCTATGTTTCTTGTTTGGTTGTTTCTTTTAAGAAAGCATAGGTCTCTCGTACATGGTACTTTAACAAAAGTTAAGGAACATGACAATCTTTTTTTTTTCCAAAAACTAAAACCTCAAACCTAAAGCAACATACAACGATCATTGATGATGTACAAAACATTAGAACATTATTGCTCTTGGTTTGACCATTTTATCCCTCTAGCTAAGAAATCTAAAATCTTGAATATATTTCTTGCATTTGATAGAGAGGTTAAAGTCTCTCTGTCTCTCTCTCTCTCTCTCTCTCTCTCTCTCTCTATATATATATATATATATATATATATATATATATATATATATATATATATATATATATATATATATATATATATATATATACTATGAAAGGAAATCAAGATAACGCTACTTAGAAAGAACTATAACCCTATTCTACACATATAAATTCTAACACTCCATCTCAAGCTGGAGTATAGACATTGACATGCCCAGCTTGTTACAAAAATAATTAATTCTACTCTGGGGTAACTCTTTGGTGAACACATCAACTAGTTGACCTCTTGCCTTGACATGGGAAATTGTGATCGTTCCATCTTCTATCTTTTCTCGAGTGAAATGACAATCCATTTTTTGTGCATGGCTCTCTTATGAAATACTTGATTGTTGGTAATATGGAGTCATTGGTTTCAATTGAGGATACCCAGTCTCACAAACTAGATTACGCAACCACATGGGTGTGCAAGTTGTATGTGTCATAACTTTATACTCACTCTGCACTCGAAAAAAGAACTGCATTATGCTTCTTACTCTTCAAAGAAACAATATTTCTGAACCATCCCAAAACCACGGTCCAAATTTTTTTTTTTTAAAATCATTTAAGAAAACCACAATTCATCAACATCATAATAAAATCACAAGTCATGTATCCAAAACACCATATCAAAATACGGTATCAAAACCATGCGTCAAAATATCAGAGTCTAAAACATCTCAGGCTATAAACTGTGGTGTGTGTCATGCAGTCATCCTGAGCTCTTCCCCTTGCTAGTGGAAGTACCTGAAACCAAAACTGAAAATTGTAAGCACGAAGCTTAGTGAGTCTCCCAAACTACCACATACCAGACACATACAACATGCAACAAGGAGATACGGGCCCCGCCCACATTCATGGAGATACGGGCCCCATCCACACTCCGCTAACTAGGAGATACGGGCCCCACCCACACTCTGCTGGCTATGAGATATGGGCCCCGCCCACACTCAGCTACTATGAGATACGGGCCCCGCCCACACTCAGCTACTAAACATACATACAAGTATCACATAGACAACAAGTATAACTAAATCTATCAATCAGTCATATATCCATACTCAAACTAAGCTATGAGATATGGGCCCCGCCCACACTCGGTTAACTGGGAGATACGGGCCTCGCCCACACTCGGCTACTAAACATGCATATACGGGCCGACCTTGGTGCCTTAAACCCATCCTACTGGAGGAAAAATCACCTCGCAAAGCTGACTGTTGAAATCTCGAGTGAGGAATCTCTGACGGTTGCTCCCACTCGAGTCATATATCGCAAAGCTGACTGTTGGTGCCTTAGCCTCAGAGACTCCCCGACTATTATTATCACAATAACACTTAGTCAAAACATGATAATTCTCCTTAGGGTAAAATGACCATTTTAACCCTAGTCAAAGTCAACGCTTTGGTCAAAGTCAACCTTCTGGTTGACCCAACTCGTCGAGTCCTAGAACCTGAAACCGCGATCTAACTCGTCGAGTTCCCAGACTACTCGTAGTCGTGATCTGCCGAATCAACTCGTCGAGTCCCTTCACCGACTCGTCGAGTTCTACCTTAAGCTAAAACGGGACAAACCAACTCAACTCGTCGAGTCCCTCTATGGACTCGCCGAGTTACTCTGTCTGATTGATCCATCTCAATGGATTAAGCTCCTACCCTTCAGATCCAAACTCCATACTTCATCTACACACAGGGAATACACTTTTAAGGGTAAAGTTTCCAACTTTACCCACTATTAGTCCTTCTTAATGGGTTTAGCTCAAACCCTAACTCCCTAGAACGTAGATCTTTGTCCACAAGCCATAATACTCTAACCCACAACACACTATAATAGATCTAGGCCTTGGACATCAGTTAGACATGTAAAGTTCCTAGCTTTCCTTCCATGCATGGCCTTTTAGGGCTAAAAAGGCCATAATAACGTTTTTAAGCTTGCATGGGGCTTCCATGGTCATAAAGTTTGCACCTTGATGCCATGGAACCCCTTCTAGATCCCAGATCTGAAATGTAAGTCACTTGGGACGTCCAAATCCCAAAAACCAAGGTTCTTGAACCAAAACCCTCATAAAAATGGAAATAAGTAGATCTAATGAATGAATGATCAAGTTAGAGACTTAATTACCAGAAAGTGATGAGGATGGAAGGAAATCCCTGGATCTACTATCTTCTCCTTGAACCTTCTAGCTGCTTCTTCTTCTTCTAGCTTCAAGAACACACAAAATCAATCAAGAATGGCTCACACACTCACAAAATGCTCTAGGGTTTTGTGGATTAGGGTTTAGGACTTGGAGGCTGGAAATGAGGCCAAAAGGTGGGGATTAAGATGCTTAAATATGATGCAAAACCCCGAAATTAGGGTTTCACTCTGGCAGACCTACTCGCCGAGTCGAGGGCTCTCGACTCGTTGAGTAGATAGCTGAAAACCCGCGTCCAAGACTCGATTCTACTCGACGAGTCTGGGGCTTCCAACTCGTCGAGTAGCTCTATAAAAATGAATAATTTAGTAAATAAATGCGTACCAGAAACTGAGCGTTATAATTCTCCCCCACTTGTCTTAGACTTCGTCCTCGAAGTCTGCTGTGTCTGGAAACAACCCCGAGTAGTGCTCCCTCATCTCCTCCTCAGGCTCCCAAGTCCACTCAGAACCCTTGTGGTGCTGCCACTGCACCTTCACTAGCTGAACAACCTTGTTCCTCAAGGTTTTCGTCTTGTGATCCAAAATCGCCACCGACCTCTCAATGTAGTTCAGACTATCGTCAATCTGAATATCCTCTAAGGGCACAATCGCTGAATCATCCACTAAGCACTTCCGCAACTGGGAAACATGGAAAGTGCTGTGGATCTGGCTGAGCTCTGCTGGAAGATCTAATCGATACGCCACCTTGCCCACCCGAGCTATAACCCTAAAAGGACCAATGTATCTGGAGCCCAGCTTGCCCCGCTTCCGGAACCGGATGACACCTTTCCAAGGTGACACATTCAGGAGGACCATGTCGTCTACCTGAAACTCCAAAGTCTGAACGCCGCTTGTCGGTGTAGCTCTTCTGCCGACTTTGATCAGTTTGGAGCCTGTTCCGGACCTGCTGAATCCGCTCTGTAGTCTTGAGTACTACCTCAGTACTCCCCATGACTCTCTGGCCGACCTCGCCCCAACAGATTGGGGTCCTACACTTCCTCCCGTAGAGCATCTCAAAGGGAGGTCGGTCTATGTCGGCGTGGTAACTATTTTTATACGAAAACTCCGCTAACGGAAGATACGTATCCCAACTGCCACCGAAATCCAAAATACATGTGCGTAGCATATCCTCGAGAGTCTGTATCGTCCTCACGCTCTGTCCGTCCGTCTGAGGGTGGAAAGAGGTGCTGAAATGGAGACGAGTACCCATCTCGTCGTGAAACCGCTTCCAGAATATGGAAGTGAAATGGACATCCCGGTCTAACACCGCCGAGACAGGCACTCCATGTCGTGCCACTATCTCACGCACGTATATCTCGGCCAACTTCTCGGCCGATATGCTCTCCTGGATCGGGATAAAATGAGCACTCTTGGTCAACCGATCCACGATGACCCATATCGAATCTACTTCACGCACGGTCCTGGGAAGCTTAGTGATGAAATCCTTGGTGATATCCTCCCATTTCCACACGGGAATGTCTAGCGGCTGCATTTTTCGTGGGGCCGCTGGTGCTCGGCCTTGACCTTCCTGCATGCCAAGCACCTTTCTACATACCATGCCACATCCCGCTTCATGCAGGGCCACCAGCAATCAGGGCGAAAATCTTGATACATCTTCGTCGCCCCAGGATGGATGGAGAACCTCGACTTATGGGCCCCATCCATCAGAACCCGTCGTACTCCACCCCAATACGGAACCCAGACCCTCCCATGCAGGGTCAGTAACCCACGGCTGCCTTAATCAAATGAGGCCACCCGACCTACGATCCGCTCGCACTTCTGGCGCTCTTCCTTCAGGCCCTCTACCTGCGCCTCTCTGATCTGCTCGAACAATGGAGTAATCAATGTCATCCTCAGACAGATGTCTCGAATAGGGGCCGCTACCGCCTTGCGGCTCAGGGCGTCGGCCACCACATTGGCCTTGCCCAGGTGGTAAAGGATCTCACAATCGTAGTCCTTCACCACATCTAACCACCGACGCTGCCTCATGTTCAGATTCGGTTGATCTGTAACACCCTGAATCTCAGGTATAAACTATCAGTCGTATATTTCCAATTTTTAGGGAAAATACCGGCAATAGTAAAAAAATGGGGGGTATTTTCAAATTTTAGACATGAAAATGGACATTTCCGGGTATAGACATGCATTCCGCGGAGGTAGCTCCGCGGAATCTACTATAGCTCTGCGGAATGGAAAAATCGTAAATAAATTAGTGTATTAAAAACAACTCAAGATCCATTTCGCGGAGCTACCTCCGAGGAATGAACTCATTCCGCGGAGGTAGCTCCGAGGAATGGATCTTCAGTTTTTTTTTCACATCGATTTTTCGGGGTTTATATTAATTCCCAACTAATTATTTTCAAGAAAAGATTATGATAGTACGATAATCTTTTCTTGAAAATAATTAGTTGGGGAATGAATATAAACCCCGAAGAATCGATGTGAAAAAAAAAAACTGAAGATCCATTCCTCGGAGGTAGCTCCGCGGAATGGATCTTGAGTTTTTTTTTAATACACTGATTTATTTACGATTTTGCCATTCCACAGAGCTACAGTAGATTTCGCGGAGCTCCGCGAAGCTACCTCCGCGAAATCCATGTCTATATCCGGAAATCCAATTTTTTGTGTCTATATTTTGAAAATACCCCCTATTTTTTTACTATTGTCGGTATTTTCCCCAATTTTTAAGGTCGACTCGACGGGTTGGATGCCCTGACTCGTCGAGTAGGCACAGATTGGGCCATGTGTTTAAGTGACCAACTAGGCGAGTTGGAGGACCAACTCGACGAGTTGGAGCTGGAGGATGAAACCCTAAGTTACGGGGTTTTGCACCATATTTAAAGGGTCATTAGCCTCCCTTACAACACCCTTTGAGTCCAGAAACCCTAAATCGCGTTTCTCTCCATATTTGTGTGTTTTAAGCTTGGAAGGTGAATCTTGGTGAGAGGAGCTTGGAGATCAAGAAGCTTTGAGCAAGGAACAATTGAGGGATCTGAAATCTACTCCATTTTTGCATCACTTGAAGGTAACAAGTCGTTACCTTGACTTTCCTCCTTCTAGATCTCTTTATGTTTGAGATTAGCGCGTTTCTAGCTTATATGTGAACCATTTCGGGTATGGGCTAGGATTTGAAGTTGCAACTTCAGATCTGAACTTATCTTGGCCTCTATATCTATAAAGTTTCCAGCTTTAGCAAGTATGAACTATTCCCTTTAAGTTAAACCCCATTTTAAGCTTGGATTTGGTATTCTAAGCCTTTAGAGCCTTGCATGCACGTAAAGTTTGCAACTTTACGTGGTAAGCATGCCTTAGGAATCTAGATCTACCATTTGGAGCTTTGGAATGGCTTAAAATCATCTGGACAAGAAATGGACTTTATGAAATCGACGAATCGGATAAGGGACTCGACGAGTTAGGAAGGGTTTTCCCGTTGTTTGGTTTCTGCATGGACTCGGCGAGTCAGCAGAGGACTCGACGAGTCAGTTAGGGTTTTCCCCGACTTCTGGACACGCATAGACTCGACGAGTTGGTCGGAAACTTGGCGAGTCAATGAGGGTTTTTATGACCTTCTGAACTCTTAAGGAACTCGACGAGTTGCTAGCTGCAATCGACGAGTTGAGTCAACATGGACTGTTGACTTTGACTTGGACCAAGGGTTGACCAGTTTGACCTCTGGGGGTATTTTAGTAAATTGGAAATTTATGGGAGTGCTCTCATGCCAAATATAGGTGGTGGAGTTCGTGGCTGTGATTCGAGAGTTTGAGCTTATCACTTTAGTTCGACAGTTGTGAGGTGAGTTATCCTCACTATACTAAGGGGTCGAAGGCACCAATGTCGGCCCATAGGATCTGATATCCTAGTAGTAGGTGTTATGACTGAGTATGAATTCGTTATGCATGTTAGTTTGTTATGACAGTTGGTAGATCTGTAGGACTACCTTGTCACTACCTGATTATTTGTATGTGCACTAGTTATGTTATATGTCGATATATTATGTGGGACGGGTTGAGGTTGTACTGCTCCGTGCGGTATCCGACAAACCCTAGAGTATTCCAGATATGAGTTGTGGGCCGGGTAGGGCATGCCAGACTCATACTGAGGACTCAGGAGCATTCCAGATACGAGTTGAGGGTCGGGCAGGGCATGCCAGACTCGTATTGTGGGCTCAGTGGCAAGCCAGATGTGAGCTGTGGGCCCGGAAGGCAAGCCAGACTCACACTTTGGGCCCAGGGGTAATCCAGTCTGTAAAGATATGGACTCATTACATGCTATTATTTGTATATGTGCTATGTGCTGTGTATCGGTATTTTGGGGGAACTCACTAAGCTTTGGGCTTACAGTTTTAGTTTTGGTTTTAGGTACCTCAGATGATCGCGGGAAGGCAAAGGTGTGATCTTACAGCCCCTCACTTTTTATGATTTTGTTTCTGGGAGACTCTGATATAGAAATATTTTGAAAACAAATTTGTAACAACTGTTGGTTTCTAAATGTTTTAAAAAGTTTAAATTTTGGCATGATTTTTATGGATGTTATATGATCCATGAGGTACCTCAAACTCTTGTGGTCCGTGTAAATGGTACAACGGACCCCATAGAGGTAATGCCGCCAAATCTTGAGGGCGAACACCACAGCCCCCAACTCCAAATCATGTGTCGGGTAGTTAGCCTCGTGAGGCTTCAACTGCCTCGAAGCGTAAGCTATCACGTGACCCCGTTGCATCAATACCGTACCCATGCCCATGATCAAAGTGTCACAATAAACCACGAAGTCTCGAAGGCTGCCTCCTGCTTAGGCCTCCAGCGGAAGGTCACCGACTTCTTGGTCAGCTAGGTCAAAGGAACAGCGATCTTGGAGAAGTCCTGAATAAATCTCCGGTAATAACCCGCTAGACCAAGGAAACTCCGAATCTCATTTGGAGACCTCAGAATCTCCCACTGCATCACAACCTCTATATTGGCCGGATCGACCAGAATACCCTTCTGGTTGACAAGGTGCCCAAGAAACTGCACCTCGCGCAACCAGAACTCACACTTGGAGAACTTTGCAAAAAGTCTCTCCCTCCTCAGTGTTTCCAGCACCTCCCTCAGGTGCTCCTCATGCTGCTCCTGAGTCTTGGAATAAACCAAGATGTCATCAATGAAAACTATCACAGACCGGTCCAACATCAGTCTGCACACATGGTTCATGAGGTCCAAGAACGCGGTTGGAGCATTGGTGAGCCCAAACGGCATCACCACAAACTCATAGTGACAATAGCGAGTCCTAAAAGTTGTCTTCTGCACATCCTCGTCCCTGAATCACATCTGGTGATAACACGATCGCAGATCAATCTTGGAGAACCAAGATGCACCTTGTAGCTGGTCAAACAAATCATCAATCCTCGGAAGGGGGTAATGGTTCTTCGCCATTACCTTATTCAGCTCCCAGTAGTCTATACACATGCGATGTGACCTGACCTTCTTTTTCACAAACAGGATCGGGGCTCCCCATGGCGAACTACTCAGCCTGATAAATCTCTTGTCTAGCAGCTCTTGCAGCTGCGTAGACAACTCCTGCATCTCGGGAGGAGCCAGCCGATATGGTGCCTTGGCTATCGGAGCCTCACTAGGGACCAGGTCAATCCCGAACTCAACCTGTCTCTCCGGAGGTATCCCAGGTAAATTCTTCGGAAATACTTCCGGGTACTCTCGCACTACCTGTACGTCATCGACTGTCGCCTTACGCTTATCCCAGGTATCCATGACATAGGCGACATAACCCGCGCAACCCTGCTGAAGGTTGCGCCTCACTCTCGCTTATGAGCATAAAGTCAATCCACCATGCAGCCTCTCGCCCTAAATCATTACCCCTCCCCCACTAGGAGTCCAGATCCTCACTAGCTGCTACTCGCAGTCAATCACTGCCCCATTGGGGCTCAACCAATCTATACCCACTATAACCTTATTCCCTCGTAAGGGAATAGGAACCAGATCCACTGAAAACTGCTCATCGAATAACTGTAGTGTACAACCTCTGTGAACCCTTGGAACCCTAACGGTTCTGTCATCTGCTATCTCCACATCAAGTGGGCAATCCAGCTCCCCCGGAACTCCTACGAATCACTTGCTGAGCGCGAGCGACATAAAAGATCGGGTTGCCCCCGAATCAAATAATACAAGGGCAGATATACCGTTCACTAAGAACGATCCTATAACAAACACATAAACATAAGCAATAATCAATACAAATAAAGAGATAAGGAGAAGATACATACCCGTAACGACATCAGGAGTTGCACGTGCCTCATCTGCTGTCAACTGGAAGGCTCTGCTCTTCGCCACTGGCACCTCTACTCGGCCCTGACGGCCGTCTATAATCCTCAATGTAGCAGGGGCGGGTGTCGTCACCTTCCCTGCTGCTGCCAAACTTGGACACTGGGACCTCTTGTGGGCCCTCTGATTGCACTGAAAGCAAATCGGGCCAGATACTGCGGTGGTAGTGGTGGTAGAAGCAACAATACAATCCCTGCTCACATGTCCAGTTCGGCCGCACTTAAAGCAGCCTGAACTACCCGCCTTGCACGTCCCCTCGTGCGACCTACCGCATTTACCGCAACGGCCTCAGCCCTGCTGGCCCTTCCCTCGAGAATATGTCTTGGGCTTCTTGCCCGAGCCCTCCATACCAAATGCCGCATCTGGTTTCCTCTTCCTCTCCATCTCTAAATCGATATCTCTCTCTCTCTCTCTCTCTCTCTCTCTCTCTAGCCCTAGCAATCATGTCCTCCAGTGTCTTGCAGCTAGAGCGGCTCAGAAACTTGCGGATATCACTCCGCAACATCTCGTGATATCGGGCCTTTTTCATCTCCTCGTCCGCCACGTACTGTGTAATGAGAAGGGCCCTCTCCCTGAACTTGGCGGTGATCTCTGCCACAGTCTTTGTCGTCTGCTCAAGATCCTGGAGCTCTCTAGCTAGCTGTTGCACCTCAATCACAGGTGCAAACTCGGCTCTGAACCTGGCCGAAAAATCAACCCAGGTCATCGCATCTAAAACCGCATCATCCCCAATGGCTCGTCCGACCTCCTCCCACCAATCACGTGCCCTGTCCTTCAGAAGACAGGATGCAAATCAGAACTTGTCCCCCTCGGGACATCTGCTGGTGCGGAATGCGTTGGTGACATCCACCAACCATCTGGTACTCGCAATGGGGTCCCTAGCCCCATGGTAATTAGGAGCTCCACAAGCCCTGAACTCCCTGAATGTTAGTGAGTGTGCCCCTAGCATGGCCACCATCTCGGTGCGGAATGCACCCAACCTCTCATCAAGTATCTCCAAGATGCCCTCCTTGACCGATCCAAAGATCACATGAGTCTGTTCTAGAATGATGTGTGTGATCTCAGACGAGATGAACTCCCTCGTCTGCTCATCCAGTTGCCCGGCCCAGAGCCCGAGCATGATCCCTCACTGGCGCCTGAACTGCCACCTGGCCTAGTGTGTAGTGTCACCATACTGAAAATACACCATAACAAACATCAGTATACTCATCATAACTCGAGGGATCTCACGTATTACAAGTTTCCTGGATTCATCTCAGCCTTCATTGATTCGAGTACGGATCCTCTGCTTTCAGTAGTACGAGCCCATACTACCTTCCACATCTATCCGTATTTTCCTCAAGAACTGTCTCGACTCCACCAAGTCCCTTCTACTACTACTGCTGATCTCATGCTAATATCATCCTAGGCTTACCCTAGGGCAACCACCAACCCACTCTCCGCCATCAGTTGCATAAGAAGTCCATGCTATCTCCCCCTAACTATCTCGTGAATACCATTATATATCACTAAGACTAGATAATTCTTCGAATGAGAAGTTCTACCCTACAACGGTTGGACTCAGACAAGAGCTGCGAAATAGAGCTAAACCTAACCTTCTAAAATTATTTAGTCCTCGCAATATGTAACTTAACATATTCGTTTACTAGTTAGTAAAAGATAACTAGAACTCCTAAAAGCACAAAGCAAGCAACATTCGAGAATTGAGTACACATAATCAAGCATATCCTAATCAGACCATCACTGACTAATCTGTACTAACATGCAGTTCATAAAGCTGATACACATATAACAGGAACATAAGGCATCCTTCCTAGATCCTTAGTCCTAATCTAGCATGCAGTTCTCATAAACATATCGTAACATAACTTGTATGGGTAATTTGGGAGTACTTACTTGAGCTCGGCTGATTGCATGCACCACACCCTTTTCTCTTTTCAAAGTTCTTTTTATAAAAATGATTTTCTTTAGAAAATTTTCATACCAATTCCTTAATTTGAGTTCAGACACACCCCGAGAGCGTGTACGAATCCCTCAAACCAAGGCTCTGATACCAACTTGAAACATCCCAAAATCATGGTCCAAAAATTTCTTTTTAAAATCATTTAAGAAAACCATAATTCATCAACATCATAATAAAATCACAAGTAATGTATCCAAAACATCATATCAAAATATGGTATCAAAACCATGCGTCAAAATATCAGAGTCTAAAACATCTCAGTCTATAAACTGTGGTGTGTGTCATGCAGTCATCCCGAGCTCTTCCCCTTGCTAGTGGAAGTACCTGAAACCAAAACTGAAAACTGTAAGCACGAAGCTTAGTGAGTCTCCCCAAAATACCACATAACATACACATAGAACATGCAACAAGGAGATACGGGCTCCGCCCACACTCATGGAGATACGGGGCCTGCCCACACTCCACTGGCTATGAGATACGTGCCCCGCCCACACTGATGTGTGTGAAATGCACTAGTTTTATTCCTACTATTTTAAACACAAATTAAACACACGAAAGGCAGTGTACCTATCGATTAGCAATATAGTTCAAGTAAGCAGGGTATCGAACACAGGGAACGATAACAATTAAACTAACTACTAGAATCATCTTAAATAAAAGCAAGTAATAAAAAGAGGGGTTTTCTCTAGTTTTGCAAGACTAGAAACTTAAGTAATTAACTAACACTCAAATTAAGACAATTAACAACTAAAGCAAATAGGAAGTAACTAGATTCAATAATAAAAGAGACTTCTGTTCAGGTTCGACTCACTTGCTCCTATGGTTGATTTTATGGCAAGTGCAATGGATTAATTTATCATTGGCTACCGATTAATGTGACTAGATTCATGTTCACTATTAATAATCCTTATTAAACAAATTAATTCAAACAATGGCCAATTGGTTAAACTAATAAGTTTCCTAGTATTTTGATTCGGATCAAGTAAGACTTGTAATGTTGGTTAACTAATTTTGGTTAAATTAATCAACTCATGTATGGTTGTTCATCATACATGCTTACACATTGATGTAATTATTTTCTAGTTAATCCTAGGTTCATGCTCACTAATACTAGGCATACAATATTGTGTTCACAAAATCATATGATTCAAGTAATTAAGAAGATGTTCATGCAATCTCAACAACTTGATTTTTAACAGAAAACAATTATTATCAACACATATGGGTCTTTAACAAGCTTAGCAAGGCAATTCACCAAATCAAAATTAATCCCAAACATAAAATCAAACCATAATCACAAGTTAATCTACCCTAAACAGAAGTGATGAGTTTTTAGCTCATATCTATAGCAACTAACATCTCAAAAACGAAATCCAATAATAGAAACATAATTGTATGCAAAAGATTACGAAAAGAGAATGTGTTTTGCCTTTGATCTCTTCCAAATTGATCTCTAGGGTTGATCTTCGAATTCCAGAGCTCCAGAAATCCTTTTATTCGCCAATAAGTCGCCAAAAAGATCCAAAAAAAACTTAGGGTCTCGGACAATAATGCCCTTTATATAGTTTTCTGAAAACAGGGGCAACTCGTCGAGTCCATAGACCGACTCGACGAGTCTGTCACTTAAACCCCGTGCACGGTAAGACACCTGATGGTTCGCGAATCTTCTTATCAACTCGTCGATTTGAGGACCAACTCGCCGAGTTCTTCATCTTTTTAGCTTAAATTCTTCTAACTTTAATTCCCGAACTTCCGATTACTAGTCCCGCTTCCCTTTTCACTTGAGCATGTCTTTTAGGCTGAAAATAAAATTTTAACACAATTAAGTACCTTTTATTCAATATTTGAGACAAAATAGCCAAAAAGTATTAAGATATTAGAAAAAATATATGACTAAATATGCACATATCACACACTCAGCTACTATGAGATACGGGCCCCACCCACACTCAGCTACTATGAGATACGAGCCCCGCCCACACTCAGCTACTATGAGATACGGGCCCCGCCCAGACTCAGCTATTAAACATACATACAAGTATCACACAGACAACAAGTATAACTAAATCTATCAATCATTCATATATCCATACTCAAACTAAGCTATGAGATACGGGCCCCGCACACTATAATAGATCTAGGCCTTGGACATCAGTTGGACACGTAAAGTTCCTAGCTTTCCTTCCATTCATGGCCTTTTTGGGCTAAAAAGGCCATAATAAGGTTTTTAAGCTTGCATGGGGCTTCCATGGTCATAAAGTGCAACTTTATGCCATGGAACCCCTTCTAGATCCCAAATCTGAAATGTAAGTCACTCGGGACGTCCAAATCCCAAAGACCAAGGTTCTTGAACCAAAACCCTCATAAAAATGGAAGTAAGTAGATCTAATGAATGAATGATCAAGTTAGAGACTTAATTACCAGAAAGTGATGAGGATGGAAGGAAATCCCTGGATCTACTATCTTCTCCTTGAACCTTCTAGCTCATTCTTCTTCTTCTTGCTTCAAGAACACACAAAATCACTCAAGAATGTCTCACACACTCACTGTAGGTGCCCATTTTGTCGATTGGATCGGTGCGGAAGATATTACCAAGAATATAATCGTGTATGAACATGATGAACATGATATGTGAGTAAAATTGTAGTAGATAAATAGAGAGATATAAAATATTAGAAGAACACTCATGGGTTGGGAGAGATAACTCTCCCATGGTGGGAGAGATCCCACCACACTCTCTCTAATCTACAAAGTCTAAATAGTGCACACTTACCAAAATAAAATGACTATCACCTCTACTTTATATACTAGTGGAGGGAATATGCTTTTCATACAAGGGAATATTCTAACCTAATAAACACTCAACATTATAGAGCATTTTCATGCTCCAACAATCTCTGCTAAATGCTCGGAAATTGTGAGGGTAAAGCAGTGATAAAAGGCAGAACATCCGACAGGCAGGTCCGGTAGGTATGGTGCTGAAGTGTCTCGGAAGAGCTGAAGTTGTCGTGATCTCGGAATCTGGCAATGGAATCTCTAGCATCAACGAACAAACAGAGAAACCCCAATCTCTAAATAAAAGTATGAAATCCCAATCTTCGAATGTGATCAGTCCCCAAAAACCAATCATGTTCACAGTCTCCCCCTCGACTGTAGAACCGAAGAGCACAATCTCGAATCACACAACATCTTCAACATTCCGAAATCGAATGATAATGCACCAAATGATCTCTGAAGAATAACCTGCTAAAAATGTGAAGCATCCAAAAATAAAGTCCGAATGATAAATAATGTGAGTCCGAAGACATGGTCTAGCAATGCCAAAAATTTGATCGGGAGATCAAAAATAAGTGCCACGCCGCATCGCTAAAATAGTCATCGTCTTCAAAATATCGCAAATCCAAACTCGAGCAATCATAATATCTGAACCGGATGCAAACACAAATGAGACATCCCAAAGTGTAGAGTCTGAAGATAAATAATCATAATCCGAAGAACATCTAGTAATGCCAAAAATTCGATCTGTGAAGACCAAAAATCAGTGCCACATCACACTACTAAATGAATCTCCGTCGTCAAATGTCTCTAACGTCAAAACTCCAATAATAAACCATAATGGATGCTCATGATTCTCCCCCTATTTTTGATCGACCATGCAATAAGATCAAAAATAATCATGAAACCGGGAAAGAAAATATGTCGGATATGATGGAGCATCGCATGCTCCCCCTTGATGTGAGCATCTACCCGTAAAAACTAGGATATTATTTTTTGGTCAGTAAAAATCTTTCCATTCTAACTTTCCAGTGATCATATTCTTCCACAACTAGTAATGGGGCACGAGTAGGGCCACCCACACTATTTGCGATTTGCATTGAAATCATTTGCTGAGGATTAGAAGCAGCCATTGAAGTTAAGATATCTTTAAGCTAAAGTGGTATATAGAAGAACTTTTATCCTTGACACAGAAATGATTGAACTACCAAGGTAATTTCAAACCAACTATAATCTGATCTTTATGGATTCAAAGGACAACCACTCAAGCTCTGATACCAATTGTGAGAACAAGATCAATGCACAAGGACAAGGTTTAAGAAATTAAACCTTGAATGAATGCTTAAGATCAATGTCTGCTTACTAATAGATGTTCTAGTCAAGTCTGGAAAGACCAGACAAGTCTAAGTTAATGTATTCAACAAATGATCAAGACATAAATGATGATTGAGAATAAATGATCAAGGTAAAGTTAATGAATGAAGAACAAGAATATTTTGAATGAACTTAGTATGAATGCCAAAAGTGAGTAAAAAGATCCGTAGTTGACTTGTATTGAATGCTCCTATAAATAGGAGTGAATGTTACAGCGAATTAACCCAAGTGTTTACATTGGACCGGACAAAAGACATAAGTATGACATTCTGATTGTCCAAATACAACTGTAGACTAAGTCCTATGAAACGTTACATCAAATACAAGACAAAAGTAATAAATGCACAAAAGACAAAATGACTTCATTCCGGACAAGTATTATTCCGGACATGAAGGTTGGTTCCGGATCAGCATGCATTCCGGACATGAGGATCAGCTCCGGAATGCCTTCATTCTTCTTTCCTTCTTACTTGGTCCAGACAGGTTCCAGACAACTCTTCATTTTGGAATTCACACACTTCAGAATAAGGAGTTAGGATTGCTAGAGGTTCACTTTCAGTCAAAGATAAAGGTGAAGAAATCTTGAGATCCGTCAAAGAAGGTCCACATGTTCCTGTAGGAACAGTTGTAAGAGATGCTGCTGCTCAGCTCATGCGAGAAGATGAAACTCGCCCAGCTCCTCTAACTGCAGATGCTATCGAGAAGCTACATGCTGATCAAGTTGCTTTCTCAGAAATGGTGTTTGGAGTTCCTCCCTCACTCTTCGAGCACATCAAGTTGTGCAAATCAGCCAAAGAGATTTAGGATACTCTTCAGGATCTAATTGAAGGTTCGGAAAATATGAAAGACAAGCGCCTCACCTCTGTTGTCAACGACTTCTACACCTTCACTACCACTCCTAATGAATCAATGGCCTCAACCTCCAACTGTTACCGAATCATTGTCAACAACATGACTGCTCATGGGATTGTCCGAACTCCTTTGGAGTAGAATCTCAAATTCATAAACAGTCTAGGCAAAGGATGAGGAAACGTAAAATCTTGTCTCCAAAGCAATGGCTCATTAAAAAAGTTGAAGCTCTATCAACTGTTTGATGAACTTCAAGGACATGAATCAAATGTTGCTCAAACCATAAGGGAACTGTCCGGAGGTCCTCTTGCTCTCATCAGTTCTTTTGAGTCAACTGTTCCAAACTCATCTACTCCGGATTCCTTCAAACCCATTGTTCCATCCTTTCAAACGTCCGCACCCATTTTGCCCACACAAATCTATCCCACTGATAATTCTGAAGCCATGGACTCTGAACTCCGCTTCCAACAGGAGTTCGCCCTACTCTCAATGAAATACAAACGCCCTTTCAATCCTTCTTACAAACCATATCAAAATCGATTCAATGCTCCTCACCATAACAATTCCCAATCATACTCAGCTCCGGAACCTAAACCAACTTTCGAAAACCCTCCCGCATACAAACCAAACATCACTAAACCAAACTCTACTCCGGAATCCTCTCAGAGTTCCAAATTAGACAAACCAAAAATTGTGTGTCATAAGTGTGGACATGCAAATCATTTTGCCAAAGATTGCATGGCTGATGTTCCGCAGAAACCAAAAATCAAGGATTCTGCCTACTATGTCCGAAGAGCACAGGAGATGGCTGAAAGTGAAAAAGCCTTTGTAACAACGGTTTCAAGAGATGTTGAAGGGTATTGGTCATCCGGGGATGATGATGACATGGTAACTGGAAGAAACATGTGTTTGATGGCAAGACAAACGGTTGAATGTGATGAAGGATATTGGTCTTTCGGTTCAGAAGATGAAGATGATGTTGCTGAACCTCACTACTGCTACATGGCCACCAATGATCCACCCGGTCGAAGCATCGTTCAGCAGGTAAAATCTATGATCTTTGATAATGATTTTGATTTATCTCTTTGTAAACCTTACCTGACCCAAATCCAAACAGATATGAACACCATTTATAAAGCCTATGAGTCTGCCATAGAAGCCAGTGAGAAGAAGGATTGTGAACTAAATCGTCTTAGGTTACGTTTTGAAGATAAAAAATGAAAATCGAGTCTTTAGAGCATGAACTTGTAATGTCAAACGATGAATGTATCATTTTGAAAGATAAATGTGAAATCACATATTCTGAACGAAATGTTTTAATTACTGATAACAAACGTCTCAATGCAAAAATAGATGCTTTGCACAATTCAGTAGACATGCTTGAAGCATATATTCAGATGACTCATAACTTTCGTCATCCTTGGTCTAAAGCACCTGGTCTCAGAAGCGAGTTTCCGAAACTAGTTGTTAGTCCCTTGAAGGAATTGCAGAATTTGACATTCGTGGGAGAGGTTCCGAATATCAAACATTCGGACACCCCTGTTTCTCCTCTGTCTCCACTTCCTGAGACTCCAGACCATTTTGAGTCCCTAATTCCTGAGTTCAAACCAATAGTTGTCAAGTGTCGTGATTCCACGCCTCTTCCGCCTCTGATAAACCTGGACCTGAATCGGACCACGGATTTTCATCACAGTCTTACCAATTGTGTAGACTATGTTCCTAAAAGTAATCACGTGAACAATTGTGTGATTGAAGAAATTAATCTGGTGACAACTGAAACTACCTCTGAGGCTGTATGGGCATCCTTAGATGATAAAGTTGAAGTCTCAATCTGTGTGTCCTCTGATTCTTGCGAATCGGATTCCTTAGTTGTTTCAAAAACTAAATTGGTTCCCATTACTCCTGAGTTTAAGAACCCATCCGTAGGACAAACCTCTAAATCCGCATCTCATTCTAGAAGAAAACATATGCTGAATAGGAAGGATATTGTCGATCCTAAAGTAGAAGCTCGAAATGCACATAAAAAGGAAGTTAAGACTAGACAAAATTCCAGGTTTCTTGCTAATTCCAAACCAAGTTCATCCCGCTAAGATCCTCAACAGACCTTCCAAACCTCTTAGTCATGTTGAACCTAAGAAAGTCATCAGATCCACTCAGCCTCAATCTCATATAACTGCCAAAACCATTCGAAACACTTCATCAGATCCTCAGACAGTTTCATATGTTTTTGTTGCAAAATCTGATGGTACAATTTTCAAACCAAATCTTTCAAAAGCCAATGTGCCATCAAGAAAATCCACAAATGCAAAGAAAACATCTTTTTCAAAATCCTCAAAGAAAAATCTTGTGTGGAAAGTCAATACTCCCACTGATGACACAACACTTCCGGAGATTACGAATGTAATCACCACTCTGGAAGTCAAGGGTCCGAAGCAAACAATTCCGAAACTCCAAGTCATTGAATATGACTACTGGATAAATGAAAAAAAACTAGCATTCTGTCTGTTTCCAAAGAATTCCAAGAATATCACCCAGAAACACAAAGTTGTTTCTAAGTCACAATCAAAGTCCAAAGCCCGTGCATATGTCCCAAAGTCTAATCCGGAGCCTAAAAACTCCATTATTCACTAATTTTGTAGGCACTTTGTGCTTCGGAGCAAGAAACAATATGGTATATTGATAGTGCTTGCTCCATGCACATGACGGGGCAGAAAGATTTTCTGCGAGATTTAAAACTTTCTTCAAATGCTGGTTACGTGACTTATGGCAACAATTCAAACTCACAAATTCGTGGTTATGGAACTCTCACCAATGGAAACTTTTCTATTTCACATGTGGCTTATGTATCTGATCTAAAACATAATTTGATAAGTGTTGCTCAGCTCACTGATTCAAATCGACGTGTGGAATTTTGCAAAAAGTACAACTATGTAATGATTGAAGATCGCAAAGAATGTTTAATCAAGTCGCTTCGCAACAAGAACATGTATCCGCTCGACATCAACATGATTATTGGCAAACCACAACTCTGCATTCTCTCCAAATATGTTCCTGACGTCAGATGGTTATGGCACCGAAGGCTCGCTCACTTAAACTTTCGGTACATGAATGATCTCGTATCCGACGAAATGGTGAGAGGTTTACCTCTTCTCAAATTTGAAAATGATCATTTTTGTGCTGCTTGTGAGTGTGGTAAGCAATCAAAGAAGGGTCATCCTGTCATCATCGAAAAGTCCATTTCGGAACCATTGGAGCTTCTACACATTGATCTTTGTGGACCATCCACTGTAGAAAGTCTTCATCATAAGAAATATATTCTTGTGATTGTTGATGATTTTACAAGGTTCACTTGGGTTTTCTTCCTAAGGCTGAAATCTGAAACAGCCTCAGAGCTCATAAATTTTATCAAAGGAATAGAAGTTCTTATCAAACTCCCAGTCAGGAAAATCCGAAGTGATAATGGATCGGAATTCACAAATTCCACCATTGAAAAATTCCTCACTGAAAAAGGAATCGACCACAACTTCTCAGCTCCCTATACTCCACAACAAAACGGTGTAGTCGAAAGACGCAACAGAACTCTCGTTGAAGCTGCTCGATCCATGCCGAACTTCGCAAATCTACCACTTTATCTTTGGGCTGAAGCCGTATCCACTGCGTGCTTCACTCAGAATCGAAGTATCCTCAATCGACGCCTCAACATGACACCGTATGAAGCAATGAATGGTCGGAAGCCAACAATCTCGTTTCTTCATGTCTTCCGATGCAGATGCTTCATCAAGAACAATCGTGATCAGCTTACCAAGTTCCAACCTAAAGCTGATGAAGCCATTTTCCTTGGATACTCCTCAAAATCGAAAGCTTACAGAGTTCTTAACCGAAGAACTCGTGTTCTGGAAGAAAGCTTCGATATTACCTTTGATGACAACTTCGTCCGGAATTCTGGCCCTACTCACATTACAACTCACATTATGGAGTCCGATGCTCCTCCGCCAGGATGTCTGAACCCTCAAAAAATTCTTGAAGTTGACTTTGAAACTCTCTTTGGCCCTTCCGAAACCGCTCTTGATTCGGAATCTTGATCAAGACCATCTCTCATTCCAATCCCTTATTCGGAAGCCCCAGTCTCACAAAACGTTTCCGGTCCGATCCCAAGCCTTCCTCCATTTGATTCCGAACCATTTCAACCTTCTCAGGTTGAGGGGGAGAATGATGCTAATCCCTCTCTTGAATCAAATGTGGATGGCTTCCAAGATGCAGCTGCTGATTTCGATGATTCCAATCCGCTCAACAATGATGAAAATGAAAACTTCTTTGAGTTCCCTTTTAATGATGATGTCAACCTCTCTGGTTCAGAAGTTCAGGGGGAGCATCATCCCAACATTCAAACCATTCAGGGGGGGCAACTCAATTCCACTATCGATATCGGTTCGACGGCTGCACAAGAACTCCCACGATTACATGTTTGGACGAAGGATCATCCTTCGAACCAAGTAATCGGTAACCCCGATGCTGGTGTACAGACTCGGTCTGCTACAAAAATTCAAAACGAATGTCATTTCTCAGCATTCATATCCATGGTTGAACCCAAATCCATCAAGGAAGCATTGGAGCATGCTGATTGGATTACAGCCATGCAAGACGAACTGGCAGAATTTGACCGAAATGAAGTTTGGACTCTCGTGCCACCTCCTCAGAATCATCCCATTGTCGGTACGAGATGGGTGTTTCGCAACAAACTAGATGATGCAGGAGTGATCATTAGAAATAAAGCAAGGCTGGTGGCTAAAGGATCCACTCAGATCGAAGGGCTTGACTACGATGAGACCTTTGCTCCCGTGGCACGTCTTGAAGCCATTAGAATCTTTCTTGCTTATGCAGCTCATAAAGGCTTCAAAGTTTACCAAATGGATGTTAAGAGTGCGTTTCTTAACGGTGAACTTGACATTGAAGTGTACCTTCAACAGCCCCCCAGATTCATTAACCTTTCCTTTCCGAATTACTGTTATAAACTCCGGAAGGCTGTCTACGGTCTCAAGCAAGCTCCTCGGGCATGGTACGAGACTCTCACTGATTTTCTCAAACGCTCCGGTTTTCAAAGAGGAATACTAGACCCCACTCTATTCCGAAGATCAAATGGAAAGCACCTCATGCTGGTACAAATTTATGTGGACGACATCATTTTTGGATCTACGGATTCATTCATGGTTGCTGATTTTGCTAAACTTATGGTCAATCGAATTCAAATGAGCATGAATCGAGAGTTAAGCTTCTTTCTTGGCCTCCAAGTCAAACAGACTAACAGAGGAATCTTCATTTACCAAGAAAAGTACATTTCAGAACTCCTCAAGAAATACTCCATGGACATCTGTGCATCTGCCAAGGTTCCAATGGGCTTCGGACACAAGATCTTTGCCGACCCCTTAGGTGTTTCAGTTGATGAAAAGAAGTAGCGTGGAATGATTGGATCTCTGCTCTATCTCACAGCAAGTCGTCCTGACATAATGTTCTCCACTTGCTTATGTGCCCGATTTCAAGTTAACCCAAAGATGTCTCATCTTCTGGCTGTGAAACAAATTTTCCGATACCTCAAAGGTACTAAAAGTCTCGGAATCTGGTATCCGGCAAATGAGAGCTTCCTTCTTCAAGCCTACTCAGATTCAAACTATGGTGGTCTTCAACTCGACAGAAAAAGCACTTCAGGTGGTTGTCAATTCTTAGGTGGTCGTTTGGTCAGTTGGTCATCCAAGAAACAGAACTGCATTGCACTCTCTACAGCCGAAGCTGAATACATTGTTGCTGCCAGCTGTACATCTCAAGTTCTGTGGATGAAATCTCAACTCTTGGATTATGGTTACTGCTTTCAACGCATTCCGATCTATTGTGACTCTCAAAGTGCTATTGCGATTTCTCATAATACAATTCAGCACTCCATGACTAAGCACATGGATGTAAGGTACCATTTCATAAAAGATCATGTACTTAATGGCAACATTGAACTCATTTTTGTTCCATCTGACGATGAGATTGCTGATGTCTTTACCAAGGCATTAGAAGAAACCAAATTCAATGGTTTTCTCAACAAAATGGGTATGATGATACCAGATCCTCAGTTCTTTCAAGAGACTTGTTCTCTTTGATAGACGTATTTTGAAAGAAAATTAGTTCTGATCCTCTTTTTCGGAACTACTTTCTCTCTGAATACATACGATCATTTACTTGTCTTTATCTCTGACCTTCACTTGAGTTTGTTAAACTGTACAGTTCACCTTGTTTACTTGCTATTTATAATCTACCTTGTCTTGATGATCGGAATATACTTCATAATCGAACTCCTGAATTCCTCCCCCGGAAAATGTGTCCCATTATGCGCTCTGGACTTCCAACACTTGCTTCGGAATTTTTTCAAATTTGCTCCGAATTTTTCAAAAGTGCTCCGAAATTTTCAAAAGTGCTCCGGAATTTCAAAAAACAAATGCTCCGGAATTCTCAAAAGTGCTCCGGAATTTTCAAAAGTGCTCCGGAATTTCAAAAAAAAATGCTCCGGAATTCTCAAAAATTGCTCCGGAATTTCAAAAGTGCTCCGGATTTTTCAAAAATGCTCCGGAATTCTCAAAAATTGCTCCGGAATTTCAAAATTGCTACGGAATCTTAAAACTTGTTCCGGAACCTTTTTTTTAAACAAGTATGCTCCGGATCATGACTCTTACCCTCCGGATCATGCACTGTCCGGAACAACTCATCCGGAATACCAAAAGGTAATAAGGTGAAATGGTTTTCTCAACGATTACTTTTCAGGAAGATTCTTATCCGATCCTCCTCGATTTGTGTGACACAATTGCACGCCCCATAAAATAGACATCGAATCGACGGTTGAATTCTCTATTTTTAGCCCCAAATTACTTTACCCTTTCACCTCACCGGTCAAATCACGTTCCCAAACATTAAATGAGACCCATTTGTTCTCGGATCCTAATCATTTTCTTTTTTTTTACCCGACCCATTTACCTTACCTATAAATACCCTTTCAAAACCCCTTTTACCTCTTTACGCTCTCAAAACCCTTAAATCTCCTAAATTCTCTCACTGTTCTTCGTGTTCTTCAAGAACTCATAACCTGCAACAATGGCGTCCTCTCCAGAACACACTCAAACGGCCCCTACTCCAAAGAAGTCCATTGCCAGAAAGAAATCCTCCAAGGGCTCTAAAGGTTCCTCTTCCTCCGCCGATCCAGAACCATTCTTGAGAGACACTACACAACTTTTTTCTCTCAACCCACTGGACTACGATGAATCGATAAGTGTTATGATCGAGTTTATTGCTAACCACCCCATCTCTATTCCTCTCACTAAAATCCCTGAACCGCCACTTCCCATTCATCACCTTCATCGTGCCTTCACCAGCATTCAACTCGACGATGGCGCTCTAATGATCCCAATCCTCGGTGACAGAACAGTTCCAATCTACAAATCGACCTTTCTGAAGGCGATTGGTGTTAAAGCTAACCCAAGGGGTTTCAAAATTGTTGAACCAACGTCTGAAGAGTTTCAGACGTTTCTGAACTACATTGGATATTCTCAAGACTACAAAGCGAAAGATTTCAAGAAAACTGTAGTGTCCGAACTATGGACTGTATTGATGCATTTCATCCTCAGAGGTCTGTCCGGAAAGCATGGAGGAACGGACACCTTAAGAAAGGACTGGCTCAATGTCGTATTCAGCATCTACTCCGGACGCGAGAATGCTGTTGATCTTCCGGAAGTCTTGTGGCAAGACTTCTGCAAGTTTGCTACCAAGCGGAAGCCGAATGAAATTTCAAGCCCTAGGTTCTGGGCTCTGACGATCGAACAAGTCTTCAAGGAGCTTTCGGAATCGCTTCCGGTTAACACCAACCCTCCGGAGGTATGTGTCACGTTTAAACTTGTTAAATCTTATCGGATTCCAGACCAATCTTCTTTTGGTCCGGTCAGACGACTTCCGGACCACATGTTGGCCCTAATTCCTTCCGAGTCCCCTTATTTGAAACATCATTTAGAGACTTCGGTTGTGTTTGACCCAACACAACCTGCCCCTGTCTCTGTTGAGCCCATCTTGGAAGAGGCCAATCCAACTACGTCCGGACCCAAAATCAAGAAACCAGCCAAACGAAAGGCTTCTCCTACCAAGCCTAAGACCAAAAAGAAAGCCAAATTCAGTGCCCCCTCTCAACAGGAGGGCACCCATGACATTCTGGCTGATTCTGGCCATCCGCTCACCCCTCCTACCCACTCATTCGAGGCACCCCTCGATGTTTCAAAATCACAAACACACACTCACGGGGAGTCACCACATAATCCATCCTCACCCTCCCAAAAGGGTGATATCGGCGTTGAACATAGTTCCTTGCAGCCCCCTGGAACACACCCACGGGTCACCTTTGATGATCCCATTATCTCTTCTACACGCACACACTCCGGAACCACTGTTCCGGACCACAAGCTGTCCGGAGCTGGAGTTGTCCCTCCTCCGTCGGAAGCCTCAACTGGTCTGATACCCGGAAGGCGTACAGGACGACCAGGTGTTAACGATCCCCTATGGGAAAATTTTGTGAACAGGGCCGCATCCAAACGTCCGGATCTCACCAGAGCTCAAGTGGATTCCACGCTTATTTCCATGAGGAATAGGGCCATCCAAAGCAACTTGCCCTATGTTCCTCCCACTGACGCTGATGTTATCAATGAGCTCACCTCGGAACTGCCCCCAATCACCACTCATCAAAGTATTTTCCATACCGATCCGGAAGAAGAGATCTCTGAAGAAATCATGCTGGAAGAAGAGGAAAAAACCATTCCGGATGCACATCTCAATACTTCAGTTCACTACCAATCCAAGGCATCTGTATCCAAGTCTGCTTATGACTTGATCCTCCTCCTCTACCACTCCGGACGGTGGCTCCAACTCAAAACATCATGAAGATGATGATGCAACCAAACCGGGTCCCTCTTCAAATCAGAACGTACACCAACCTCCTCCGCAACACTCTGATTCTGATTCAGAATCCTCAGCTGGTGACTACGTTGACCCCTTCACTCTTCTCGAGATCCGAACAAGTGTCTCTGACACCATGCAAAAAAGTGGCATCCGTGGAGACATCCGTAACAGAGCTGAACTCTAAATTGGATCAAAAAGTCTCCGGACTTGATTCCAAACTTGATGCCATTCTTCAGTCACTCTCCCAGCAGTCCGGACCATCAGTTGCCGAAAGAGAAGCCCACCTTGATCAGCTGATATCCATCCGACTCAAGCGCACAATTGAGGAAGTTGACTCCAAGTACGACGCTTTGGTGGATAATTATCTCAACACCATCACCTCCATGCTCAAGGTCCATGATGATCTGGTGTCTGCTACCAACGATCTAATCAAGCAGACCCATGTTCGTCATGAGAAACAAATTCAACGGTTGGAGAAGGAGATCCGAAAGAAAGATGAAATGAACCTCATTATCCAACAAGTCCTCATCAAACTTCTCCGCTCAACTTGGAACATTGTTGATGTTCCGAACAAGAAGTTTGATGAGATGATTGCCATCCTTAGCAGCACATTCAAACATCTTTCTGATCAGCCCCCCACTACTGACGCTTACGATGCTCTCACTCTTCAACTCACCTCCGGCCTTCAGAAAGTCTTCTCCAAATTTGACGATCTGAAAGAGGTTTTACAGCTTGCACCGGTTCCAAGGTTCACCAATGCAAGAGGGGGAGAAGGCCCAAGCAGAAGATGGAAACCAGCCACAGAATTCACACTCCAGGATGAGGACCTGGATTCCGAAGATGAAGACGTTCAAATCGTCTCCGGAATCCTAGGGATCACTGAAGGAGAAGGAAGCGAAAATGAAGACATATATGTTCTGGATGAAGCTCCCAAAGGAGTTCTTGGTCTTCAAGCTCCAAAGTTGTCCATTCCGAAGGAAATGACTGAAGAACAAAAGAGAATTTGGTATGCAGTCTCATGGCCATCCTCTCTTCCGGACGCTTTTCAAATGGCTATTAAAATGGCTAAGGCAAAATCAGACTTGACCGCTCAAGCCTTCCGAGCCACTCCTTCAGTTCAGCTTTCCATTCCGGAACCAATAATCGCTCCAATCGACGAGGGCTCTCCCCTCCGGATACCTGATGAAATTCCGGAAGAACCACTTCCAACTCCCACTCTGAAATTCATCATTGATGAAAACATGAAGCTGGTCATTGATGCGCTTCAAAAAGACAAAGGGAAGAAACCAATGACTTCCGAACAACAAGCCTTCAACTCCGGACCTCCTCCCAAGCAAAAATATGGATGGTCTCAGGAGGAAATTCATAAGGCATTAGAGGACAGCATCCGGATTCAAGCTTTAAAAGACAATCCCGATCTGATGCGTGGCATCTCTCCTCTTTGTCGTGAAGGCATTCTTCAAGCACAGGAAATCATCCCAACCCTCTACTACGATCTTCCCACCAATGACACTGATCAGCTGGATCTTCCTCTTTCTCCTTACAGCAAATTCTACACTAAGTTTGCTCCGCTTCACCCAAACGATAATCCGGAAGTGATCATCCGGACAGAGCGATAAAGGCTCAAAACCTTCTATGAAAAGAATGCTCAACCCTTCAAGGAAGTGTGGACAAGGAAGAGGATCACCAAAGTTGAAGGCTTCGGAAGAAAAATTTTAGTAAAATTTGAGCTGAACTGTCCCCTATTCCGTTTCCACCTCCTCCGAAACAAGCCAACTCCCCGGACCGTTACTGATGCGGATTTTCCTTCAATGAATCCGAACGACATCCTCACCCTAGCTGCTTACTTCAGAGAAAATCAGAAGTATGACATCAGTATGGGTTCTTACAACGCAATTCTCAGCTTTCTTAAAGACTACGTTACTGAGTTATGCCGATGTGACTACGAGCTTGCAAACCTCTACGGAACCAAAAAATTCGTTGCCAAGATCGACTTTGTTCTTCCGGAAGCTGAAATTCTTGTAGATGGTCCGATTGAAGAACCGGTTCTAGGGTTTGTCTACACTACCAGAAGAACAAACAAGAAGGACTTCTTCTGAGTCCTTGATAAACACCTAGTTCCGACCAAAGCTCTGAAGAAGTTCATATCCCGGGCGTCCAAATCTGATGCTTCTGAACAGGTCAAGGCAAAGTTTGTAAGTCAACTGGCATGGTACATTGCGGTGCGAGAATGGTTGTTCAGAGCCTACACCTTCATCAAGGAAGAAATGAACTAAGCCTGCTGGATTGCTAAGTTTACTTAGGGGGAGATTGTTGGAACCTGAAAGTGAACCTCTAGCAATCCTAACTCCTTATTCCGAAGTGTGTGAATTCCGAAATGAAGAGTTGTCCGGAACCTGTCCAGACCAAGTAAGAAGGAAAGAAGAATGAAGGCATTCCGGAGCTGATCCTCATGTCCGGAATGCATGCTGATCCGGAACCAACCTTCATGTCCGGAATAATACTTGTCCGGAATGAAGTCATTTTGTCTTTTGTGCATTTATTACTTTTCTCTTGTATTTGATGTAACGTTTTATAGGACTTAGTCTAAAGTTGTATTTGGACAATCAGAATGTCAGACTTACGTCTTTTGCCCGGTCCTATGTAAACACTTGAGATAATTCGCTGTAACATTCACTCCTATTTATAGGAGCATTCAATACAAGTCAACTACAGATCTTTTTACTCACTTTTGGCATTCATACTAAGTTCATACAAAATATTCTTGTTCTTCATTCATTAACTTTACCTTGATCATTTATTCTCAATCATCATTTATGTCTTGATCATTTGTTGAATACATTAACTTAGACTTATCTGGTCTTTCCAGACTTGACTAGAACATCTATTAGTAAGCAGACATTGATCTTAAGCATTCATTCAAGGTTTGAGTTCTTAAACCTTGTCCCTGCGCATTGATCTTGTTGTCACACTCACAAAATGCTCTAGGGTTTTGTGGATTAGGGTTTAGGACTTGGAGGCTGGAAATGATGCCAAAAGATGGGGATTAAGATGCTTAAATAGGGTGCAAAACCCCGAAATTAGGGTTTCACTCTGGCAGACCTACTCGCCGAGTCGAGGGCTCTCGACTCGTCGAGTAGATAGCTGAAAACCCGCGTTTGAGACTCAATTCTACTCGACGAGTCTGGGGCTTCCAACTCGTCGAGTAGCTCTATAAAAATGAATAATTTAGTAAATAAATGCGTACCAGAAACCGGGCGTTACAATTTCCTTCGATAAAGACACAATACCCGTTAGTTGACCGCCTACTTGTGGGGTCACCATTGTAGCCAACATCTATAACCCTTCTACCACATGGTGACCATGAATCTGATACAAAGTACCACTACATGGAGTACCTTTTAGATACTTTAAGATGTGAATGACAACATCCTAGTGTAACTCTTGGTGATGATATAAATTGACTCACAACACTTAGAAAAAGGAAATATTGATGATATAATAGCGGGAACAAACACAATTGATGTTATAATACCGTGTTGAAACATGAATTCTTCAAGACAAGGGAAATACATCAATATTGATGTTATAATAACGAGAACAAACACAATCGATGTTATAATACCATGTTGAACCACCAACCCTAATTGTTATAATTTTAACATTTAATATTCCCATGTTTTATATTACCTAATAATAAGATTAATATTTGTTATTTAAAATATTTTAATTTGTTTATTAATTATTTTTAATCTATTTATCATGGTTCTAAAAGGCGTGTCATAGAACGTGCTAAGGCGTGCCATGACGCGATGCGTGGTGTAGTCGTCTCGAAAACATTCAAGGTGAGTTTGTTAAGTGTGTTGTCCAAATAATGTGTCAAGGCGCACCTTATAGAGTTATGGCGTGAGTTTTTTTTCTTCAGACATGAAACAGTTGAGTTTCTTGTTAGTTTTTTCATGTTAAGTGTTGATATAACACTTCTAAAAACTTGATATATTTGATATAATTCTATAATTATGTGATTTATCTTTTTAATATATATAAAATTGTCACACCTTCTAAAACGTCATGACTCGCTAAGGTTCGCCATGACTTGAGGCTTGATCTTGCCTTCACGCCATGTCACGCTTCACGTCATTTAGAACATTCCTATTTATCAATTACCAAGTTAATTTAAATTGAAAAAATATAGCCCCAAATTTAGGAGGTTACAGACACGACCTAAATGACAATGTCTTTATGTCAGAGACAGCCTAAATGTCAATGTCTTTATGTCAAAAACAATAAATACGAAGAAAATTAAATTTGCATAAAGTAAAGCTTTTAAAAGTTCAATAGTATAAAACCGAATCCAATTCCTAACAAGCTCTAACAATTTTCTTTTACCAACTAATTTAACCAAAACAAGTACTTTGAGTTAAACCTAACTTTTTACTAATTTACTCAAGCAAGCTCTTATTAAATTAGAAAAGCAATATTAAGATCTATGTTAAATTACTAGTAAAGTTAAATACTTCTCATAAGCTCGAAATCATAAAAACTTGTTAAAATCAGTTTAATCACAACATGGAACCAACTTGATATTTATTACTTATTAACAGTTAACTAAAACAATTACAAATTTCAAAAACTGTTTAAGTTGAATCATTAAACCCTATTTTAGGTGATCCGTCAGAAAAGAATTGTAAAACCTCATTTATGAAGTACAAAACTGATAAAACTAGACAAAATCACAAGTTAAAAACAATTAAATTTTTATACACATAACTATCCGTTTGTTAGAAATTGCCAGAACCAATTCGAACAACATTCTTCAAATCTTTAAAAATCATCGAAAAAGTTTAGAAATTGCCAGAAAAAAGTCTGCATTTTCTTAGGTTTCGTCTGAGGTATCAAGGGGTATTTATAGGGTAGTGAAAAAACTATGAGCAAATAATTTCCCAACTTGAACAGCTCCATTCACTATCAAACCAGTTCATTATACATGAACTTTTACAATGGAAAACTCACTACAAATACCTATTCTACTCTCACAGATTTATACTCACAAGACTAAAGAACAAACCCTAAAATCTATATTGTTACAGAGAAAAACGAGAGAGAAAGTGTTTATGTGTGTGATAAATCTTCAACTAAATGAACAGAACCTGCACCAACAACCCTTAAGTACAACGAGTAAGGAGGATCCTAAGACCCACACATAAACTCAGAACAACTTACCTTTTAGCCCCTTCACTTAAGCACAATAACACCGACATATAAAAGAATTCGAAATAATACAAAAACCACACAAAACCGGATATATTAACAAAATGTTAGTTTGACAAAATACAACTACATATTTTAATAGCCCCAGTCAAACTAACCATTTTGTTATTAGAAAATTATTTTGTAGAAAAAAGATCAAATAAACACAATTTTTCACTAAGAACCTAATGTTTGGAAGACACAAGAGACTTGATTAGAAGAACTAATCTTGACCAACTTAATAACACCCTTTGAAATCTTTTCCCTTATAAAATGAACATCAATTTCGAAGTGTTTTGTTTTATCATGAAATACTGGATTTAAAGCTAACTTAATGGCTGACTCATTGTCACAAAAAAACATTTATAGGAACAATATTTTTAAAAGCCAAATCATATAATACTTTTAATACCTAAATTAATTCACATGAAAAAGATCCAAGTGCCCTATATTTTGAATCTGTAGAAGAATGAGATATAGTGGATTGTTTCTTACTTTTCCAAGAAACATGAGAACTACCAAAGTAAACAAGATATCCACTAACATGAGAACTACCTTAACAACCTTAATTCAATTTGTAAATTAGATTTCTTAGGCTTATGAATATATTGGCTCAGAACTTGAACTGAATATGATATATCAGGTCTAGTAATGGTAAGATAAATCAATTTGCCAACAAGTTTCTGAAACTCTGTTATGTTTTAAAGAAAAACATCTTCGCTACTATCAACATTAATAACAAGATTGGTTTCAAGTGGAGTTTTAACTGGCTTACAACCCAACATCCATAATTCATGAAGTAATTCTAAACAATATTTTCTTTGAGAAAGACAAACTCCATTTGGAACTTCAACAACCTCAATTCCCAAAAAAATATTTTAGTTTTCATTAATCGTTTATAAGAAAATGAGACTTAAGATATTCTTTTACCTTACCGATTTCAAACTCACAATTACATGTTAATATTATATCATCTACATACACTAACAAGATTAAAATAAAATTTCCAACACTTTTAACAGACAATGAATAGTCATTAAGACTTTTTTTGAACCCAAAACTAATTAAAAAGGAACTCAACTTTTCATTCCACTTACGTGAAGCCTGTTTCAGACCATACAAAGACTATAAAAACTTACAAACTCTATTATCATTTTTACTATGATAACCAGGAGGTAATACAATATAAAAATCTTCCTCAAGAGAACCATATAAAAATTAATAATACGGATTGTAACCACTTTGGCTACAGGAGAAAATTCTCCTCAGAATCAATCCCTTCCCTTTGATTGTAGCCTTTTGCTACAAGACGAGCTTTATACATCTCTATTTCCCAATTTGCCTTATATTTTATTTTATAAATCCAGCAACAACCAATAGGTTTTCTATGTTTAGGTAACTCAATTATTGCCCACGTGTTATTCCTATAAAGGGATTTCATTTCTTGATTAATTGCTTTAACCCACTCAGTGTTAAGATAAGCTTCATAATACGACTGAGGTTCTACTGTTTTATCCAAGTTAGTGACAAAGCAATGACTTTCAGCAAACAAGGAGAATAGTTAAGAGTTTTTTCAATCGCATATTTATATTTACCTTCAATAATGTAATAACTGAACCTAAAGGGAAGACGTGACTCTCTCCTAGTACATGTGTGGCCTATCGGTAGAGAATCTAGGGATTCATAATTAGATCGACTAGTTTCCTCAGCCACCACAGGAGAATTAGGACCAGACTCAACAGAAGGAGGCACAGAGGACTCCCCAAAACCAAAGGTAGTATTTGAACTATCTTGAGTAGCATCTATTCTATTTAGTTTGGGATGAGAACTGTTACCATCTAACTGATGGTCCAGACTCTGGCTATTATTAAGAAAACTATCATCAATAGATGATTCAGATTGAGCAGGCTCATCATAGGAAAACAGATCAACTTCACAAGAGTTTTCATTAGTCTTACCAAAAACATATTGCGTTTTGAAAGGAGAAACTGATTCATAAAAGTTGACATCCTTAATAATAAAACTAAAATTTGAGTCAAGACTTAAAAGTTTATATCCTTTCTTTTCCAAATAATATCCCAAAAAAACACATTTCTCAGCTCTAGCAGAAAAATTATCATTGTTATTCAAATTTGTAGAAAAACACAAACATCTAAACACACGAAGATTATCAAAGTTGGGACACTTATTATAAACCAATTCAAATGGAGATAAACCTTTTAAAACAGACAAATGAGTCCCATTAATTAGGAAAAATGAAGTTAAAATGGCATCACCCCAGTAGTTTAAAGGAACTTCTGACTGAAAAACGAGACACCTTGTAACATTGAGAATGTGTCTATTTTTTCTCTCCACAACACCATTTTGTTGTGGAGTGTAAACACAATAAGTCTAATATAAAACTGCGTTACTTTCATTAAAAGTTTTTACTCTAACATTTGAAAACTTAGTTCCATTATCTGATCTTATAGTTTTAATGTTAACTTGAAACTGATTTTTTTAACATTTTAAAGAAGGTGACATAACTTTGATAAAATTCTTCTTTGGACTTAAGAAGAAAGACCCCAGGTAGCTCTAGTGAAGTCATCAACTATAGTCAAGAATTATATATAGCCACCTACACACTCAACACGATATCCCCCTACATGTATAAGTGAATAAGTTCCCCTATAATTTGGTAACATGTTGACTAACATGAAAATAGTCTCTAGTTTGTTTGGATATATAACAAACTTCATAGGGAGGTAAAGAGACATTACTGAAATTTAGTTTATTTTTTAGCACATTCAAGGCTTGATCAGTTGGGTATCCAAGCCTATTGTGTCATGTAAACTTAGAGACACAACAAGAATTATTTGTAATTGAGGACTTACTACCTGAAAAGGTGGGATCAAGATAATAAAGTCCTCCAAATTTATTACCAGTCTCCACCATCCCATTGGAATGTGAATGCTGAATGTAGCAATTATGTTCATTAAAAACAACTTCATATTTACTATCTTTACACAGTTTATGAACAAACAATAGGTTTATATTAAAATCTGGAACTGTAGATACATCAAATAAAGTGAGGGAATTTGACAATTTCAAGTTCCTAATTTATTAATTTGAGCAGATGAACCATTTAGGTGACTGACACTCATGTTCAATCTGGACACATCAACAGGATCATGAAGAAGAGACTAATAAGCTATCATATGTTGACTAGCTCTTGAGTCAATAAACCATTTATGACAGCTTGAACTAAGAAAATAATTGCATGAAATACCTTCCATATTGGCACTGGAAGATGACTCGTCCAGTCCATGCTTATTGTTACCAATGAGTTTAAGAAACTTAGCATACTGTTCATTAGTAAGATAACGACAATCAAATATATTATCATTATAACTAGATACAACAGACTTTGAGTTATAAACAGAAGTTGAATTACCATAAAAAGGTTTTATTCTGATTGTTAGAATTAGATCTTGGTTTATAATCCTTAGGATATCCAATTATTTTAAAACACTTTTCTATAGAGTGACCTTTGAGGCCATAACTCTTGCATTGAGGAACTTGACCCTTAGACTTAAATTTCTTTTGATCAATAAATTTTGACACAAATGTGGAAGACGAAGTTTTATTATTAGAAATATTCAAGCTTGTCCCATACTTTTTATTTGACTCTTCACAAGACACTAGAGAGAAAGCAATCTCAATAGATGGAAGAGGTTCCATTAGAAAAATATGACTCTTAACATGATTGTATGACTCATCTAACCCACCTAAGAATTACATTGACTTTGAATGATTATTAAAACTGGTAGCAACTTCATAGGTATAATCAATGAGATTAGTTAAGCCATCAAATTCTTTCCAATAAGAATCAAGTTTATTAAAGTAATTAGATAAGGATAAACTACCCAGAGTAAGCGAGTTAATTTTCTGATGCACATTAAAAATAACAGACCCATCGACCTTATGATAGGTTTCAAAAAGTTCAGCCCATATTTCTTAAGCACTTTCAGAACAAACATGATTAGCATATATATTTTTCATAGATAGACCCAAGAATCCAGGAACAAGTAACAACATTTGCACATTCCCTTTTTGACTCTTTAGTGGGATCATTACTAGTTTTATAAAGAGTTCCATCAGTAAAGCCAAGCTTATTATGAGATTTTAAGGCCCTAATTAGGGAACTGGGCCAAACTCTATAGTTTTCAGTTCCTAAAAGTTCGAAATTAATCACACTAGTAACAACATTATCCGAAGGATGAACATATAAAGGTTCATCAAAATCAATAGTGTATTTTTTGGATTACTACTAGACTCAACACTCCCAATCATAATGAGAAAAAAAAAGAACATGAAAAAATCAACACAAAGATTTAACAGATGACAGACACTTAAAGACAAAGACCAAGATAGCTTCAAGGTATGTTGGAAGCCTAAGGTCCGACATCAAAGAAAGAAATATAATCAATATACCCAGATAGCAAACTACAACAAATCTATAACTAAGAGAAAAGAGAATAGACCAAGCTTACAACGATGAACGAAAACGCTTTAATGGCTTAGTCAAAGCTTTTAGCCGCAAAGACCAAGGTTAGTTTCAAATCAGTTTCTAGGTTCCTTTCCCCGTAAGAATTAATCAGAATAGATCCTTTCTCTTGCAGAGTAAGTCCAGAACCTAGTTGAGAATAGATCGTCTGAGTTAAGCCCTTTGAAGATCAGTCGTTATTACAGGATCGCTTACAATCTGCACACAAAAAAATCTCGCAGTAACTGGGAACAAAAAACAGCAGCTAATGCAAAAAATATGAAGATCGAGGGGGAGAAAAACCCTAGATCAAGAATGAAACCCTAGATCTAGGATGAAACCCAATATTTTCTAGTGTTTTGTCACGTGAACCAAGATCGATAAGAATGAGTCAAACGAAAGAAGATCGAGACAATAGGGAATATAAACAGATCTTGTAGACAAAACCCTAGTTTCTTCGTCACGGCTTCAATCTTTGTAAAAGATACTGGTAACGTCAACGAAGATCGCCAAAGTAATCGGAGTAACCATGCGCTCTGATACCATGAAAAACCTATGAACATATAATTTCCCAACTTGAACAGCTCGATTCACTATCAAACCAGTTTGTTATACATGAACTTTTACAATGGAAAACTCACTACAAATATCTATTCTACTCTCACAGATTTATAATCACAAGATTGAAGAACAAACCCTAAAATATATATTGTTACAGAGAAAAAGAGAAAGTGTTTATGTATATGTGAAATATCTTCGACTCAATGAAAATAATCTGCACCAACAACCCTTAAGTACAACGGGTAAGGAGGATCCGAAGACTCGCACATAAACCTGTAACAACTTACCTTTTAGAACATTGACTTAAGCACAATAACACCTGCATATAAAAGAACATGAAATAATACAAAAACCACACAAAACCGAATATATTAACAAAATGTTAGTTTGACAAAATACAACTACGTATTTTAATTGGTAGTCTGAGCATCAGATAAGGAAACATCACGAAACATGGCCCGTGTTTAGGAAAGGACTATGTTTCATGAAAAAATAATACGAGAAAGTTTAATGAAGTACAATGTCATTTTGAGACATTTTCGAAACACAACACATGTTTGGTGGACACAACCCGTGTTTTTCATATGCGATGAATAATGTTCAGATAAATCAAGAAAAGAAACATCAGGATTGAAACCTGACCCTTGTTTGTGAAACACGGCCCGTGTTTACACTTCACGGTCTTCAATCTTCGTGAAAGTAACAAATTCTTCACGGACACTGTTCGTAGATAGCACATAGCCCGTGTCAATGAAAGAAGGTATGTTTTTGTCTTTTCAACGTTTTGATCTTTAGAACTTCATTCCAAGTTTCCTCCTTTGATTCTCCAGCTTCATCATGTGTTTTTAGCTCTGGTTAAGATCTCATTATGATCAAGTTGCATCCATATGCATCTGAGATCTGCTCCACTTGAAATTACCTGAAATAGACATCAGATCATGGGCAATATGCATATTCTGGTGTAAAACATGAATTGTCTAACTATTATATTAAAATAGACACAAATGCAAAAAACATGATGCATAATGGTACTAAAAACATAACATAAAGGATGCATAAAAAGACTGAAAGATCTAGTATGCTCAAGAATCATATTAAAGAGATATTGCTAATTAACATATGATACTAAAGGGTCACACTAACAACAACTTGATATAATTTATTATTTATTAGAAATTGATTTTAATAAATATTCAGTAAATTCTTATAATTAAATTGGAAATTATTTATTTCTAGGAAATAATAATTTTCATGAGCAAGTAACATTATATATAATTCATATTGTATAAATTAATAAGTCATGCACAACATTTTGGACTAGATAAATTCTTTTGTCTTTTACTAAAAAGTTAAAGTTTATATTTTATAAACTTGGTTTATAAAATATAAAAGGAATTTGTCTTCTTTTTCCTTTATAATAATAAAAATTTGGCTAGACAAAAGAGAGTATGGGATTTTCATTTGTTTAATGAAAAGAACACTCATCTAAAAAGACAAGCATGGACAATATGATTAAGATAAGGAGTTATGGTATTTTGATTAATTTATTCAAAAGAAAGGCATGGCTTGAAGCATGGGAACACATAGGCTTTAGGGGAATGGGTTCTTAAAGTGTTAAGAACTTATGGACCAACGATTTTCTATATAAAGTGAGGCTTTCATTCTCTTGTCAAAACCCATGAAAAAAATTTGATTTTTTTCTCTTCATGTCACTTTCTCTAGTTTTGTTAAGAACACATGAAGATTACTTGCTTCCTGATGCTCTCTTTATGTTCTTATTTTGATAAGAACATAAAGCTTAAGAGTCTTAAGAGTTTTATACAAAATAACTAGCATTATACATCAAGTTGATTCATTGTGGGTCTCTAAATTTCATCATTCTTCATCAACTTCCAAGCCTCCCAAGAGGATCCAAAGAACTACAAAGGTTGTTATTTGTTCTTCTTCTTCTTTGGTTGTGTTTGTTTTCTTTCCAAACATTGCAAGATGATCCTTGGTAGATTTACTTTATTATGTTATTCAAAATATTATAAGTCTTCCATTGCTAAAAATCATGTTTTTGAAACTAGTTTTTGAATAAAAACCCAACAAAGACATCTAACAGTCATGTGATTTATTTCTTACAAGAGCAAGGTGAAGATATATGGGCTAAGACTTGAACCATAGTGGATCCTGGTTTTTATAAGAACTACTTTATATCACCAACTTGGGTTTGGAAACATGTCATATACTAACAATACTTATCTTAAATAACCACACTATATCTCTCAATGACCCATCTAGTTTCCTAGTTCATCTAAATTGCATGTTGGGGTACGTAATCATATGTATTCTCCAGTTCAATGAACACCATGTGGAGATCCCTATTATATATATATATATATATATATATATATATATATATATATATATAGTTTGTTGTTTCTACTCTACACCAACGTTTCAAACTCATAGGTGAGTTCACGACCCCATTTTCAACTCTTTTCGGGTGGGGGGGATACATGTCTAAATTACAACTTTGCGTAGTTATCACTAATTACAGTTAGGTAATTATGCCCATAGCATTAGGATAATATTAGGCCAGTAGTTACTTTGCCCAAACTCTTTAGCTAATATTATGCCTAGCTGTTAGGTTGAACCACTATGATAAATAAGATCATACCTAGTTATCACGTTGGCCAGTTGCCAGGAGACACTGAAAATCGTTGTTATAGCCACCTTTGGATAAGCTTAGTACCTAGTGTTACTCTGCCCAAATTCTCGGCTACGCTAAACACAAACTACATATATATATATATATATATATATATATATATATATATATATATATATATATATATATATAATAAGTATACCGTATAAAACACAACGCGAATAACAACACGACCGAACAGGGGAGGCCCCCACGACAAGAGTTAGATGAGACACGATTCATCAACACGCTGATTGATATTCAGCTAGCGCCCGACCTATAATCGTTAATTATTAAATGGGCGAGAGAGATTTGTATATATCTATAAGGGATTGACACTCCCACCTGTGGTTGCTAGCTACAAGCTGACGGCAAATCGAAGCGGGCATAACTTTCTTACCACAGTGACGGTCGATGAAGCTTCGTGTTATTTCTTTCGGGATCAACAGTCATAGCTCCATTATAAGAACTCATCGTAACTTTGTCAAACTAAAACCAGCTATCATAGACTATTATTAGGTTTAATCCAACTAAGTAGTGATAGTACTCACAAACTCAAGGAAGCAAGTTTAGATCAACCAACACTCAACTATCTTAGACTCCCACTAGGTACCTACCTATGGAAGTAGTGATAGTACTCACCAACTCAAGGAAGTGAGTTTAGGATAAACAAAACAACTAAAATACCCACACATGTTTTATAACAATAAAACCTGTGGACTCACCAACATTATGTTGACCTCTCAAACCACATGTATTCTTAGGAGAACGGACTCGTCCAAAGAAAGAGATAACTCCGGTCATGCAGTCTGGAACCTATGTGATTTGCTTTTGTACTTTGCTTTCGTAAACTACATGTACCTCGCACATCTTCATTACTCAATACGATCTTAGTAACTTCCATGTTCATTACCAAATATTTCATTCCCTTAATAAGCTTTATGATACTTTTAATAATCTATTCATAAGCACTTATATCTCTTATTATACCTTGGAATTCCCATTTCCATTAGTTTCATGTGTTGGAATATGATTCTTGAGTTTACGAACTCTAAATCCCATTTAACTTCTAAAATCATATTTTGATAAATCAATCATTAATAATCCAACAAACATATGATCTAGTGTTTCACTTAATGATAGATTAGGGATGAGCGTGGGACGGAACCGGTACCGACCCGTACCGTTCTCGATTTCTCAAAAACCGAATTTGGTTAAAAGTCAATCCCGAGTATTGAACCGAATTAACATCACCGGTACCGCGAATGGTACCGGTTTTCGGTACTAGTACCGGTAGCGGTGGTATCGATTCCTGAATTTCATGTATTTGGAGTACCAAGTATCGTCCCATATTGTTAAATTCAGTACGGCTCGGTACCGGTTCCGGTACGGTACCGATATGGGGTCGGGATTTGGGACAAACTTCTCATCCCTATGATAGATTACATTCCTTTAACAAACCAAAATGAAGTTATGCATTCAAAATCTCATGAATAGCTATTGGAAACCTTGATCATGCTTGAACACATATGTTACATCCATTTCCTGGTATTTATTTGTGTTTACCTTAATCTGTTTAGTTTATTGAAAACTACAACTTGTGATTTCAACCTAAAAGCGTGAGACACTTTTCTGAAGTGTGCGTGTGGTGCTTTCCAGCCCAGCCCAATTATGGTTTTTATTAGGGTTTAATGAGTACTTAAGCACACTTATAGCCTAGGGTTTAATCATTCTTAACCTCTTTCACTCATAAATAAACCCTAGTGAAACCTTGGCTCACACACACACACTCTCTCTATCTCTCCATCTCTCTCTCATTTGGAGCTTAAAATCTCTCTTGGAAGCTTACTTTTCATATTTTGGTGTGAGGCTTGAATATCAATGTGGTTGGGTGAAGAGTTCAAGTGTAGATCTAGCAAGGTTACCCTATTTCTGGACCATTGTGAGTATAAAGCTCCAATCTTGATCTTTAGTTTGTTAGATCTTGGCTTATGCCCTTTTATGGCTTATTTTTCCTTTTATGTGGGTTCTTAGTGTTGGATGGACTCCAACACCTTTCATGCATTATATGATGCTTCTAGGACCTTATGAGTTGATAAAGTTTGGACCTTTACCCTTCTCTTCAAGCCATGCAAGCCTTGGTGATGCTTTAGGAATTTTGTGTGCAAAAATCTTGGATATTGGAAGTTGTGGCCTTATAAAGGATAAAGTTGGAAACTTTATCCATTTACACATCATATTTATTCAGATCTAAAAGTTGAAGACTTAGACTTGCTAGTTTGAGACTTGAATAATGCATTTTTGGACTTTATGAGACTTTAAGTTAAGATCTTGTTTGTTATGGAAAGGCTTAGTGGATAAAGTTGAAACTTTATCCATTTAGACCTTATGGGAGTTCAGATCTGGATTTTGGGGTACTGACTTACTGGATTAAATCACTTTACCCTTTGAATTAGGTCAAAGTGTGGTGTGCTTTTCCAGAGCATGACGTGTTTTTGTCTCAATGTTGACTTTGTGAACCTTTTGGATTGGTTGACCTGGGTTCGACCTTTAGGGTTGAGTCCCTGACTGAGAGTAAACTTTTTGTTATGAACCAGGTGGTTTGTAGTACCGGCCTTCTCGTTACAGTAGTTGAGGTGATTGTCTAATCGACTGTGAGGTGAGTATTCTTATTATACTATGTAGGATGTTAGTTGTCTTTGTGACTCTTGCATAGAAGACCAGGGTTTGTCCCCTAGCATTTGTATAGAAGACCGGGGTTTGGCCCCTGGCATTGCAAAAAAGACCAGGGTTTGGCCCTTGACAGTTGTGTGGAAGACCAGGATTTGGCTCCTAACACTTGTACAAGTAAAGACCATGATTTGGCCCATGGCAGAAAGTGAAGGTAAGACTATGATTTGGCTCATAGCATTCAGTTGGGGTTGAAATAGACTTGTATTGTTATGTATGGTATGTGGTATTTTGGGGTACTCACTAAGTTTTGTGCTTACGATTTCATTTTTAAAATGTTTCACGTACTTCTGGTTTGAAAGGGAAGAGTCCGGCTTGATAGCACAACATCCCCCAAAGATTTATTCCTCACTACCTATTTGATACACTCTAATGTTTTGAGAATTTTACATATATTGATTGGTTTTGAACATAAGGTTATATGGTTTTGATGGTTTAAAATTTTAAAACTTTTACTTAGTATTTTTAGGACGTTACAACATATAATTAGTCCAATTGAAGAATCTCTTGATGCTTGATGACTTATAACATGAGATTTATTTCACACAACTCCCCCCCCCCCCCCCCCCTCTTTCAGTTTATCATATTTCTAGCAATTGGGTAAAATATGTTTCATTTCTAGCTCTTAAGTGTGGATTTGACCATTTTTACGTCGTTTTACATGTGCTTTTACAATTCATTATTACAACTTCATTTTTACATGTTTTGTTTCAGAGTCCGTTTTAACAATTTCATTTTTTGCTTCGTTTTTCTATATTTTTCATAATTCATTTTTACAAATTCATTTTTTTCTTTTTTTAATGTTTGTTCAAAAGCCGTTTGAAAAAAAAGAATTGTAAGAAAACATATAAAAACAATATATACAGAATGAAGTTTTAAAATGAATTGTGAAAAAAAAAATGTAAATATGAAGTTGTAAAAACGAATTGTGAAAAATATGTAAAAATAAAGTTACAAAAAAGAGTTCGTGGAAAAACATCTATAAACAAAATTTAAAAAATAAAAATTTAAAAAACAAATTGTAACATACAAAAACACAGTAAATCAATGAAATTGTAAAAAGGAACCGTAAAAAAACAATAAGAGACCAAATTGACCTAGATAGCAAAAAAAATGAAAAAAATGCATTTTATTTTAAAGTTAATGTCAAAATTATTGTATTTTTATTCAATTAGTAAATTTTGATTAAGCTTTAATATATATATATATATATATATATATATATATATATATATATATATATATATATATATATATATATATTAAAGCTTAATCAAAATTTACTAATTGAATAAAAATACAATAATGTAGTGTCTAATTTTGACATTAACTTTAAAATAAAATGCATAAAATTTCAGTATTTTCATAGAATACAAGAAAATAATACAAACTAATTGTGAGACCCATGCATTACATTGTTAATTTTAAAAAAAAAAGTTAAATATAAATGTCAAAATATTTGAAAACTTTTGAATTTATAAGAAAATAAGAAAAATAATGAATTGTTATAATGAAAATGTTTTTTATCTTTTAAATTTAAACAAATAATTTAAATAAAAAAAACTAATGAGCTTTAATTTTGAGAATGTTGAAATTAAAATGTAAGTTTATTAATGAAATTAATATCAATTTATTGCAATTATTATATTAAAATATTATGTGGAATTTAATAAAATAAAAAAACTCATAAAATGATATGTGGAAAAAAAAAATCAAAATAACTACAAAATGACATTTGACAAATTAAATAAGAGAATGACAAGTGGAAAAAAAAGCTTTTATTTATTAGAGAAGAAGAAGAAGATTAGGATTATTAGAGAGGATTTCATTTATTAGAGAGAAGGACTATAACATTACTCAAGTTTGTTGAGTCAAAATTTAACGTGCCGGTACAAGTTTGATTGACTACGCTTTTATTAATAAAGTTTCCTTTAATGAATACAATTATTTAAAACCCGAAATTCAATCCAACAATAAGAAATTGGAATAATAAACCATAAAAAGAAAATATAAATGCGAGAAGAAATGCCCAAAAGCATAATGCATGTCATGTTGTTTGTATTAAAGATTCATCCTGAAGATGATGTGTACAAATGTTGTTTACTCAATCAACCCTTAACGTCGTGAACTTCACTAATGTTTATCACATTTTGAACTTTTATTAGTTTAATGAACTTTTCATTAATAATTCCCACCTTGAGTTTATGGGTAACCTTCATTTGTAGAACTTTTAAGTGTAATACAAGGTATTATATGTTATTGTGATATTACATTACGTGTAATATTAGGTATTATATATTATTGTAATATCACGTATTGCGTAAAATATAATTATATATTTAATATGAGGTGTGAAACTCATGTATTATACAAGTTTAATAAAAATAAAAGTTTAATATCAAAGTGTAACCATTAAATATTTTTTTTTTTTTTGGAAAAGATTACAATACATGAGGATTTGTGTATGTGATCTGTATGATTGAACCATGAACACAAACCGGAACCATGAACAGAAACCGCATGATTGATACCATGGTAAATTAAAATCCATGCATGTAAGAAATTGGCTTTGATTTATTTTGGAAATGATTATGTTGCTATTGAAATGTCAGAATCAAAAAGATAATATAAGTAACTGTGTCTTAAGTCTAGGATATTATAAAGAGTATGAAATAAACGAATCCAAAAAGGTTTATTTACATATTAAATAGAATTAATATTTTAAATATATAACAAACGTATTAATTAGTGGAATTGATTAATTAATAAAAAATGGAATTTAAGTAATTCTAAAATACCATATAATGAAATGTGATAGAAGTCTTGAGGAAGTAAATGTGTTAAAAATGATTTTGATTTATTAATATAGATAGTTGTAATTATACATTATTAAAAAGAATTGTATTTTTTTATTTAATTTAAAATTAGGGTTTGGACCGTCCGTGCGGTGCTGCGGAAACCTAGTATGTTGAAAAACTCGTTTGCAATTAATAAAAACAAACACTACAAAAAATCATGTAAGAGCCAAAATGTAGTTTGATGCTCCATGTAACTCCTTTGTAATTCGTATATATAATGTGATTTACAAATGTCAAGAGTCCACGTAAAACACGACAATGATTAAACCATATCAAGTAGATCATAAAAGTATCAAAATAAAGTTTCAATCTAAACAGTTAAGTATGGAGGACGCAGAAAAAAAAAATGAAGCTTGAAATTATATCTTAAGAAAAATAATAAAAAAGAAATTTATAAAAAGAAATTATATAAGAAACGAAAACATAACTTTAATTTGTGAGGTAACTCCGTTGCAATTCGTATATAGAATGTGTAGGTAAAAATGTCGACAATCCACATATATTACAGTAACGATTATATCATATCAGGTGGACCACAAAAATATTAAAATAATTTTTTTGATCAAAAATTATATATATATATATATATATATATATATATATATATATATATATATATATATATATATATATATATATATATATATATATATATAGGAGTATGATCAAATGAAAACACATAAAATGTTGAGAACGCAAGAACACTTATCAACCAATCGTTTAATTAGGGCATATAAGTAATTTTGTATTTAATATAATTAATAATTCATATATTATCCATTATTCTGTACCTACAATTAAGGGATATTCCATAAATATTGTTGATTTGAGGATATGGTTTCTATCTAATTGAAGATTCTTAGTCCATCGACATTTGCATCAGTAACATCGATTATCATGCAAAATAAGAATTGATACGTTTGTTAATCCAAATCAAAATCGATAAGAACTGATATGTTTGTTAATCCAAATCAAAATCGAGGATGGAATGGTTTGATTATAGTAGCGGCAATAGCGACGATGATGATCAATATGGCAATCAATCAATCGGCAATAATCAATATTATGAAGACGATAATTATCAATCGGACGATCAATCTAGCGAAATAAATCAATACTATGATAATGCGAGTGAATGTAACATTATCAATATCATTTACATACAAATCATGTTGTGGGAGCCCTCCTGTTTTTTTTATCAAATAAAAATCACATTTCATTAATATTGTTATTTTGTTTGCAATTCATGTATTATAATCACCATTGAAGTATATGATTCATTAATATTCTTTATTTTTATTAGATTCATGTATTATAATCAGCAATGACTTATGTGATTCATTTGTTATACACATGAATAAGTAATGAAACTGAATGTATATCATAATCACATGATGAATTCTTTACGTTAATGTAACATTGTTTTTTCTGTTATTTTATTGCAATGCGTGTATTATAATCATATATGAAGTAAATTATGCATTGTTGTACATCTGTTACTTATTTTCAAATGATTAAATACTTCAATTTTGATTATTGTTAAACACATGTTGATTATGATCAAATTATGGTTTAGTTCATGAATATTGAATGAATCTAAATGTATATTATGTCTCATTATTGGTTTTGTTGTCTAAAAAAATAGGTATAAATGGATCTGATTCTGAAGAAGAATCATTCAATAGTAATGTTGTTGACTCGCCTGGTGGAAAAACCAAGTTGTGGAAACCTATTGTTCCTAAAGAATTTATGTCAGATGTAGATGTTACTTATCAATCATTAGAGGAGGCAGTTGAAATGTATAAATTATATGCAGATAAAGCATGTTTTGGTGTCAAGTTAAATACAATAACGAGGTTTGGTGACAAAACCATTAAAATAAGGTATGTAGTGTGCAACAAAATGGGTAAAATACCTAACAGATCACCTGACACTTTGGATCCTGAGGGAAGTGGTAGGAATAAACGAAACTCAAACTTCAGAATCACAGACTGCAAGGCATTGATAAAGTTTGAACGACCACATATTGGAACTAATGCTTGTAAAATATATGAGTTCGAAGAGAAGCACAACCACCCCCTAGATACTAAAGAAGAAAGACGGTATTCCAAACGTGCACGACGACTTAGTTATAAAGACAAGGAGTTTATAGTGTGTTCCGCAACATCTAACATTGGTGCAACAAAGGCACATAAGTTACAAGCTAGTTTGCAAGGAGGTTATGAAAATGTTGGCCCTGAAGTCATTGATTATAAAAATTTTAGAAGGAAGATGGGAAACATTATAGGTGACAAGGATGCACAACTGGTTGTTGACAAAATGAACATGAGGAAAGATGAGTTACCTAATTACACATTTGAGTATAAATGTGTTGATAGTGTGTTAAACACAATGTTTTGGGCAGATGAAACCGATAAGTTATATTACAAGGAGTTTGGGGACGTGATCTCATTTGATGCTACATTCTGAACAAATAAGTATGATCTTATAGTTTTATATTTTTTTTACTTTAATTATGAATATTGTTATTTTATTTAGTTTTTAATAACCGGTGAATTTGTTTTTAATTAATTTTTAATACAGGTTTGGAATGATTTTTGTTCCCTTTACAGCCATTGATAACCACAAACGTTCAATAAACATTGGAGCAGGTTTGTTAAGCAACGAGTCAATAGAATCTTATTATTGGTTGCTTGAAGCTTTTTTGAAAGCACATGGAAAACACCCTCAATTAGTATTAACAGACCAAGATCCAGTTGTTATACAGGCGGTTGAAGCAATATTTCCTAATTCTAATCACAGATTATGTATGTAGCACATTATGAAAAAAATACAAGCTAAGGTATGTATATTTAATTCATGTTAACACACAACCTGTTTTATTCAATAATGATTACAACAGCTTATGTTTTTGCACAAACGATTAGCACAGAACATGTTTATTCATAGATCATCTTATCAACGTGTAATGTTTTTTTTTTAGGTTTCAGCGGATTTTTTTGAAAACCACTGATTTTCGAAAGCGTTTTACTAAGCTTGTTTGGAATGTCTATATAGAGCCTAAAGTCTTTGAATCAAGGTGGAAAGTTCTTATGAGAAAATTTAAATTACAAGACAAAAGATGGTTCAAAGACATGTACAAGGATCGAAAGCTTTGGATTCCAGCTTATTTTAAAGACATGCCACCACATGGTCTGATGAAAACTACTTCAAGGTCTGAAAGTGTAAACTCATTTTTTAATAAATACTCTAACTCTGGTAATTTGCTTATTTATTTCATGATGAACTACGACACCGCAATTGGAAAGCAATGAAATGGTCAACAGAAACTAGAACATGATACAAAAAATGCAAACCATGAACTGACGCTTCCAACTGGCTTAGTAGAACATGCAGCTGTGGTTTACACTAAAACCGGTTTTCTATGAGGTCAAAAAGGAAATATTTAAAGCAGCTTGGTACTGTTCTATTGACAGTGTTGAAATGATAGATGGATGGCAAGTTGTTATGATTACACAAATGGATAAGAGCAAAACAATTGAAGATAAAATGCAAGGTATTATTCATATTTGACATCATATTCATTGATGATTACACAAGTATATATTATCATTATTTATAAATAAATAGTACTTGTTTAAATATTATGTAATAACCACCGACTAATATGTTAATTCAACCACTTACTGACATATCATATTTTTCATCTACAATGTAGGTTGAACTAAAATTGCCTGAAAAAGAAGTTAAATGTTCATGCAATCATTTTATACGTACAAGCATTTTGTGTCGACATATTTTGTTGTCTTGAAGAACAACCATATTGAAGAGATTCCAGAGCAGTATATTCTCATAAGATGGAGAAGGGATGCAACTTCCAGCCATTTGCTTGCCATGAAACATGTTGCTATGGAAACAGAAGATGACACCTTTAAACTTCTAACAGAGGCTTACAGTAATATTGAATACTGCTTGGATCATTTCAAAAGACGTAAGGAGAAATTGTTGGCTTTTGTTGAGAACACGCGTATCTTGAAGCAGGCAGCAATGGAATTTGGTTGGTCAAACCAATCATCATCTGATAATGAAGAAGAAGAAATCATTCGAATGCTAGGAATATGCAGCATTCCTGAAAAAATAAATATCCATCCACCTTCAGCAATACGTACCAAAGAGAGTGGAACTAAGAAAACAATGGTTAGTGCCACTGAGAAAGTTGTTGCAGTTGCAAAGAAAAATACTAAAATTTGCACGGGTTGCAATCAATATGTTAACCATAATTGGAGGACATGCAAAATCATACTTGCACAAGAGTCAAAACAACCTTAAAATGGCCCATTAATTTGCGCAATTGATTTTCTTTTTTCTATTAGATTTATGAATAAGCAGATGGTTCCATGAGTCATTACGTTATTTTATCTTAAAACACTTTTATATCATTTATGGATTTATTTTACATGTTTGTTTGTTGATATAGTATTTCATGTTTGTTTTTTGATATAGTTTAGTCATTACTTTAACAACATTCATTTTTCACCCTTTGTTATATTCAATAATGAATACTATTTAAAAAACATCAATGAATCATACTTTAAATTATAATTTACTTAAACAAACCAAATCATAACAAAATAATGTTGTCAAAAATGTTAAATACTCCGTTCGTATGTCAAATCAGTTTTGGTTTACAATAACTATATTTATCCATTTGGAAAATATAATTTTAACATCAATCATTGTTATTGTCATTCCAATTAAAAAAACATTTTATTATATTGATTTAATAGTATATTATATTAATAAATGTTTGTTTGTAATAATCAGAACTGAATGAATATAGAAATTAATCACAAATGAATAATAATATGCAAAATACTTACAAACAACACAACATAAAGTAACAATAATGTGAATACGATATCAATCATGTTAATCATAAATGTTTGACACAATATATTTTTTATTTAATTATTCAAAAATTAATGTAAAATTAACCATAAATATAAAGATGAAAATATTACTTATCATTCCATTATAAAGTAGCAAACCAAAAGAAACCTTTGTACGTTCTACAAACAAACTTAATATTCTTCACATACAAAACCATTGTTTTAAAGATACCAAAAGAAACCATTAAAGTCATAACTAAAGGCATATTCTGAACATAATTAACTAAAATCATCCAATCTTGTGTGAATTTGTTCCTTTGCAATAATACTCACCAGTTCAGAGCGTTGTCTTGAAGGAATCTTGTGGAATTGATCAACCTTTTGAAGCACAGAATCCTTATGCACATTATATTCATGAGTGATGATTTTGTATAAATATTTTGTCCTCAACTTAGCAAGTTGATCATCTTGTGCAGGAAACTCGTTCTTGAATCCAACTTTAAACTCATTCATACTTCCACTCATATATGTTTCCATGTAACGCATTGTGAACACACCACAATCAATGTGGTTGTTTATTGTACTCCAAGGCATTTCTAGTCTATGTGGCATCACATGTGAAAACATCTTAGTTTTTGGATGATTCTGAGATCTTAAGTAATCAAGTATGTACGTTTTCTGAAAATGTTAAAAAAAGTTGTTAACATATATGAAATGTTATTTAATAATTAATGTAACTTTTATTGATCACTTACGATGATCTGGAGCAATTGACCATATCTGACATCAATAGGATCATCAAATTTGATGTTGTTAGTGATTACAAACTCTGGGTGTTGTAGATTGATCACAAAAAGGAAAATGTGGAAGGAACGGACAACCGGTAGGAAAAGCTGTAAAATGGAGTAATTTAAATGTATTCATTTTATTTTATATTTATATATGATTATTAATAAATTAACACAAAAAAGTAATAATATGTTCAGATATGTATCTTACCAATCCAACATAACGTAGGGTTGAGTCCATATCTTCAATAGAAAGCAAAAGATTCTCTAGGAATTTAGCTTTGCGTTTACTTTCTGATAACTTACCTTCAAGATACAAATTCTATAATGTAGTTTTTAAAAAGTCATTAGTTTTTTTTTAAGAATTTATATTTAACATATAGTTTAATCAACAATGAATATTAATGAAGTATACCGTCAACTTTGTCTTGCAATAAACTCTCAGAGGAGATTCTGGTGCATGCTTACTTTCATCAAGATTCAACACTTGACTCCAACAATCAATAACATGACCAAATAGTTCACATGTAGCAAAAAACTTTCCATGTGAAACCTCTGAGCAGAAAAACCATCCAGACTGTGGAAAACTATAAGGTCTAAACGGATAAAGTTTCAACTTTATCCATTAAGCCTTTCCATAACAAACAAGATCTTAACTTAAAGTCTCATAAAGTCCAAAAATGCATTATTCAAGTCTCAAACTAGCAAGTCTAAGTCTTTAACTTTTAGATCTGAATAAATATGATGTCTAAATGGATAAAGTTTCCAACTTTATCCTTTATAAGGCCACAACTTCCAATATCCAAGGTTTTTGCACACAAAATAGCCTAAAGCATCACCAAGGCTTGCATGGCTTGAAGAGAAGGGTAAAGGTCCAAACTTTATCAACTCATAAGGTCCTAGAAGCATCATATAATGCATGAAAGGTGTTGGAGTCCATCCAACACCAAGATCCCACACAAAAGGCAAAATAAGCCATAAAAGGGCATCATCCAAGATCTAACAAACTAAATATCAAGATTTGAGCTTTATACTCACAATGGTCCAGAAATAGGGTAACCTTGCTAGATCTACACTTGAACTCTTCACCCAACCACATTGATATTCAAGCTTCACACCAAAATATGAAAAGTAAGCTTCCAATAGAGATTTTGAGCTCCAAATGAGAGAGAGAGAGAGAGAGAGAGAGAGAGAGTGTGTGTGTGTGTGTGTGTGTGTGAGCCAAGGTTTAGCTAGGGTTTATTTATAAGTGAAAGAGGTTGAGAATGATCAAACCCTAGGCCATAAGTGTGCTTCAGTACTCATTAAACCCTAATAAAAACCATAATTGGGCTGGGCTGGAAAGCGCCCCGCGCACACTTCAGAAAAGTGCCTCACGCTTTTAGGTTGAAATCACAAGTTGCAGTTTTCAATAAACTAAACAGATTAAGGCAAACACAAATAAATACCAGAAAATGGATGTTACATATGTGTTCAAGCACGATCAAGGTTTCCAATAGCTATTCATGAGATTTGGAATGCATAACTTCATTTTGGTTTGTTAAAGGAATGTAATCTATCATAGGGATGAGAAGTTTGTCCCAAATCCCGATCCCGTACCGGTACCGTACCGGAACCGGTACCGAGCCGTACCGAATTTAACAATATAGGACGGTACTTGGTAATCCAAATACATGAAATTCGGGAATCGGTACCACCGGTACCAGTACTAGTACCGAAAACCGGTACCATTCCCGGTACCGGTGATGTTAATTCGGTTCGGTACTCGGGATTGACTTTTGACCAAATTCGGTTTTCAAAAAATTAGGAACGGTTGTAACACCCATAAAAATCATGCCAATTTAAAACTTTTTAAAACATATAAAGACCAATCATTATTACAAATTTGTTTTCAAAATAGTTTCATGTCAGAGTATCCCAGAATCAAATCATAAAAATATAGGAGGTGCACGATCACGCCTTCGCCTTCCCGCGATCATCAGAAGTACCTCAAACATAATCAACAACTGTAAGCATGAAGGTTAATGAGTTCCCCCAAAATACCAACGCCATACAGATATAACCATATCCTATAAACAAACAGCATGCATAATGAGCCATCAGCCTGACTGGACCGCCTCGCAGGGCCATTAGTCTATCTGGACCGCTCTCCGAGCCATCGGCATGTCAGGACCGCCTCTCAGGGACTTCAGCCTATCCGGACGGCTCGTCGGGCCTTTGGCCTGACTAGTATGCCCTCCCGGGTCGGCAGTCTATCTGGACCGCCCTGGGTATGTTGGCCTACAACACAAAGCAGGACCTATCTCAACCCAACCCCCAATCAAACAATTATGTGCACATAAATATCATACGCTAGCATACATAACAGTCAAACCGATCTAACATATCACTAATCATAGCAACATCCTATATACCAGGATACCGACCTAACCGGTCACTAACATAACATTATCCTATATACCAGGATACCAAACTACCAGGTCACTAAGCATATCACCATCCTAACTACCATGATGCAAATCAACAAGCATATCATGCAATAAACCCGGATACAAATCTGAAAAGGGTCGGCATTGATGCCTTAGACCCTGTTGATATAGTGAGAAGAACTCACTGCTGAAGTCCTGCGGATAAACTCTAGCTGTTGGATGACAGATTCCCGAACTGTCAACATCAAAACGACACCCAATTAATAATTGGGTTCCAACACATAATCATAAGTCCATGCTTGGGGTAAAGGACTACTTTACCCCTAACCTAGCTTGATTCAAGCCCAAGGCCCAAGCTCACACTCCAAAGGCCCAAAAAGTCAAACAATAGACCAAAGCCCAACATATGGCCCAATTTTCCAAATTGGGCCCAAACCCCTCACATGGTCTTACCTTAAGGTCCAACCATTTATTCTGGTCCAAACACTTGGCATTCGAATGGTCCAATATCTCATAATCATAAAGGCCCAATTATGGCCCACCTATGGCCTAATTTTCCAAAATGGGCCCAAGCCTTTCCAATGGGCTTTATCCTAAAGCCCAATCCAAATATTCTAGTACATATACTTGTTCTTGGATGGCCCATCAATAGCCCAATCACCAAAGCCCAATAGAAGGGCCCAACTCAAGGCCCAAGCAAAATTAGGGTTTTCACATAAAATGATGATTAGGGTTAAGTGTTTCTTACTTAACCCATGAAGGACTTAATCCATTAAGTCCATCACTCTACTAGATAAATCATACGGTGTGATTGGGTATAACTCATAATTCAATTCCAATGGCCCAAAACGCGGGTCCCGATAAGCCCAAACCAACAAATCCAAAATCAGAGTTTTCTAAACTCTAATTAGGGTTTCCAACCCAATCGCGAGCCCATTAGTCAAATGGTTAGGTTTTTAGGTCAATTAGGGCTTCATTAGGTCAATTTGGGTTAAATAAGTCAGGCACCACCCACTACCACCTCGGGTAGTGGCGGTCAACGGCGGCTCACGGCGGCGGCCACCACCTCGTGGTGGTGCTTATGAATTTAGGCCAAATATGTCCAAGCATCTAAACTAACAATCCAAACACACAATGCACACCGCCACCCAACACGGCGGCTGCTGGCGGCAGAGGCGGCAGCCACCACCTCACGGAGGTGGTTATGGGTTTTTCCTTGATTATTTGGGCCACAATACAATGATACAACATCCATATAATGAATATCCAAAATAAACACACATAATAAAATACACACACAGCCGCCCTTGTGGCGGTAGGCGGTGGTCGAAGGTGCTAGCCACCACCTCACGGTGGTGGTGGTGGCTCTGTCACACCCCCGGACGAGACGGCGGAAACGTCCGGAGGCGGGTGACTTCATTGTGTAGTATCATAACAATTGAATATAAATGAAACAGAGCAATCCAAACATCATACATTGAGATAACAAACTTACATTGTTTACATATTGTATTTGTTCTTCGAGTTATATAAAAGAGACATAAGTAGAAATTCCAAACTACAGCTAAATAGTCCTGCATCCGCGTCCCTTGTTACCTGCTTACTAGATACCTGAGAATACAAGTTGTTTTGAAAAGCGTCAACTAAAAAGTTGGTGAGTTCATAAGCAGTTTTGTGTATAAAATCGTTTACACTTGTTTAGAATCGTTCTTATCGTACTTTCAGAAAATCCGATATTTTCTATGAAATCGTTTGAAGTCTTGCCTTGAAAATCATGAATATGTGTGTGCATGTCATTACTTTTATTCATCCTTATAAGGAGTGATTTTGAAAAGTAGTGTGATTTGTAAAAGCGAGCTGTGTACGAGAATAGTTCTTTTGAATAGTAATAGTCAACCGTTTCCAGAAAAATCCCTTATTTTCAAAAAGTGAATATAGTTGAAAATTCTTGTTTCTCTTATCGAGTAAAATTGAGTGTGCGTTCTAGTTTATCGTTATCGAAATCGTAGAAAATCGTTATCTCCAGAAAAATCCTATATTTTCTGCTATAAAATAATCGTAAGTTCTAGTTTATCGTTATCGAAATCATAGAAAATCGTTTTCCATAGAGTCCTACGCTTTTTAATTTGTGAAAATAGCAGTATTACGACTCTATACTTGTTAGGAGAAAGAATCAACATGGCAATTGTGGACATTCTACGCGATGAAAAAGGACAGTCAACGCAACAAATGTGGACCATCACTTATCATGTATAGGACAGCGAAGGTGCGGGGTGTCAACCCCGTATAGATCTATACACAAATTTCCGCTCTCCCTCCAGGAGACTCTGACTATAACTCTTTACAGGACTTAGACGCACACTAATATTTTTATATTTAGGTACTTTTGAGATTTGTCTGACTAGAATATTAACAACCTTTTGAGCAATCGTTAGAGATCCATTATTTGTTAGATAAATAATGAAACTCGTACTTATTGAATAGAAATATCGTTCTCGTTCCATATCATTGATTGTGCTCGTTAACTAGGTGCTCGTGTTCGTTCCTTTTCGTTTATTGAAAAATAAGTCATTTTAGTCAAGAGAAAAAGTGTCAAGTTATAATTTCTATAAATTTATAACTGCCGGTTATGACACACATTTTCTGTTTTATGACACATAGAACATTACTTATGTTCTTGGGGGTTTTATGACAGCAGTTTATGACATGCGAATATTTCTGTCATAAAGGCTCTATTTGTGTATTTTCTTGACGCAAACTTTTATATTGAATATTTATAAAATACTCCCTGATAGTTTGCAAAATAGTCACAAAGTTTCCATTTTCGAAAATTTACTAGAAATGGTGTCCACTTATCAAGATCCCTATTTTAACTTTTATCTTTAGACATGAAAGCATAGATAAAGGGGTTAGGTTGGACACACCCAATAGTTGGGAGGCTCTTTTGTACAAAGTATCCTCTGTTCGTTATGAAATTGAGAATTTCTACGTTCATGAGTATATTACTAAAATATTAATTTAATAATATTTCACACACACATACAAACATACGTATATATGCAATCATTTAAGAATTTAGGCAAGATTTGACTTGTACTCTCCCCCAAAAACATTAAAACATTGAAAAGGTGGGGTATGAAGCTCACATACTTGGAGAGATTTGGGAGAGATTCACATACTTGGAGAGATTTGGGAGAGATTTCACATACTTGGAGAGATTTGGGAGAGATTCACTATACTTGGAGAGATTTCACATATTTAGAGAGATTTGGGAGAGATTTCACATACTTGGAGAGATTTGCATTCTAACACTTTATGGCTCCTTAGGAACTCATATTGAACACTTAGGAGTGTTAGCACAAATCTCACAATAGTCCTTACTTACCCGAGGACGGAATTTTCTAGCCAAAAGTGCTAGTTGTGACAGGCTCTCTTGTGATTTCCGGCCAACTAACCACACATACACGCTCTTTTGTTCGTAAATGAGTCCAGCCACCCACCTGGTGGCGTACGGCTGTGGTAGTGACACAAGAAGACGGGCAGCAGCGGCGGTCGGTCGGCAATGCAGCGTCATCGGCGGCAGCCACCATGGCCGGCTGCTATGGTGGTTCTTCATGGATTCTACTCGACGGAAGGCCCACCCCCACGCGTATCCACATCGCAAGACACGAAATATGGACGCTACCACCCACCTGGTGGCGTACAACGAACGACAACAACAACCCCGATAGCAACCGGCGGTAGCGGCGGCGGACGGACATCGGCCAACCGAGACAGCACAGAAGAACGGAGGAGAAGCGAGTGAAGCTGTCACGATCTCGTCGGAGTAGTCCTGCAGCGGCATCAACAGAACTGCGGTCTTCAATGGCTCTTCTCGGTGGTCCTCGTCGTCGCCAGCAACAGGAGCTCAACGGTGGTTTTCGACTTCGTCAGCAGGGGGTAGCGGTGTTTGTCGGTTGTCTTGCCGACCGGAGAACGAGAGTGAAGGGGTGGTGTGGCGGCTGGAGGGAGGTGAGGTGAGGGTGGCGGCTGGACAGTGTCTAGGGTTAGGGTTACGGAGGGGTTGACGTTATATACCCGACTCACATAATCTACATCCCATAATGACGCAAATGGTCCCTCCTTCTCTTTTTTTCTTTCAATTTAAGTCCAAATGTTACCAAATGGCCCCTCCTCTACGAAACCTTTTCAACTTAGGTCCATAACTTACTCTTTAACCCCTGCTTCCATAAATCCTTTCATATTAAGTCCAAATGATACCAAACACCCCCTAACTACTGAAAATCTTTACAAAAGAACTCCCGAAATTACACTTTAATCCCCGAAACTCCAAATCATGTCATTTGACTCCTCGAAACCAACACCCCGATAAATATTATGGATTTTAGGGCTACTGATCATTTATTAATCTTTATCAATTTATTTATTAATAAACAGGATGTTACAACGGTACGGGTCGGTACCGGTTTCGTCCCACGCTCATCCCTAATTTATCATTAAGTGAAACACTAGATCATATGTTTGTTGGATTATTAATGATTGATTTATCAAAATATGATTTTACAAGTTAAATGGGATTTATAGTTCGTAAACTCAAGAATCATATTCCAACACATGAAACTGATGGAATTGGGAATTCCGAGGTATAATAAGAGATCTAAGTGTTTATTAATTGATTATTAAAAGTATCATAAAGCTTATTAAGGGAATGGAATGTTTGGTAATGAACATGGAAGTTACTAAGATCGTATTGAGTAATGAAGATGTTAGATATCTAAATAAGCTTTCCTTTAGTTTTTATGATGTACAAATGACTTAATCATTAATACATAGGCAAGATGTGTCACACCCCTAGCCGGCAGCGGAAGCGTCAGGCTGTGCGACGTTAGGATGTTGGGATCTCATGCCAAGATACACATTGAATAATACACATGATGTACTAAACAACATAGCTATTTATTCATTGAATAAAATATATTACATAATTGTTCGAGGTACATGTAGTTTACGAAAGCAAAGTACAAAACCAAATCACATAGGTTCCAGACTGCATCACCGGAGTTATCTCTTTCTTTGGACGAGTTCATTCTCCTGAGAATACATGTGGTTTGAGAGGTCAACATAATGTTGGTGAGTCCATAGGTTTTATTGTTATAAAACATGTGTGGGTATTTTAGTTGTTTTCTTTATCCTAAACTCACTTCCTTGAGTTTGTGAGTACTATCACTACTTCCATAGATAGGTACCTAGTGGGAGTCTAAGATAGTTGAGTGTTGGTTGATCTAAACTCGCTTCCTCGAGTTTGTGAGTACTATCACTACTTAGTTGGATTAAACCTAATAGTAGTCTATGATAGCTAGTTTTAGTTTGACAAAGTTACGATGGGTTCTTATAATCGAGCTATGACTGTTGATCCCGAAAGAACTAACGCGAAGTTAGCGCTTCGAATTAGTTGACTTATATTAATATAAATAAATAACGATTTTGTCATGTTTTTTGACTTATATTAATATAAATAAATCCAACGTTGGTGTAGGGTAGAAACAACAAGTTATCCAATGAACTCACCTATGAGTTTGAAAACGTTGGTGTATGGCAGAAACAACAAGTTAGCGCTTCGAATTAGTTGACTTATATTAATATAAATAAATAACTATGTTGTCATGTTTTTTTACTTATATTAATATAAATAATCCAACGTTGGTGTAAGGTAGAAACAATCCAATGAATTAGTTGACTTATATTAATATAAATAAATAACTATCATACTGTAATATTTTTTTTCCTTTGTTGGTAATGTAAAATGATCAAATTACGCTTTTTGACCAACTATCTCTTATTAAATTTTCTTGTATTTTTCTCACTTGTTTACTTCTTTCTTACTTTCTAAACATCCAAATCCAAGTTTTTGGTTGTTACAAGGAAATTTTAGACGGTTGTGGAGGGGATGAACGAGTTGTGCCATAATTTAATAAGCCTAATGAAATAGCATTCTCGTAATATCTATGTAAGCTTTTTAAGAGGGTGTTTGGCAAAACTTATTTGAAAAGACTTATGACTTTTTGACTTATAACTTATTTGGTGAAATAATAAGTTTTTAATAAGTAATTGGTAGGTTACTTATCATTTTTTGATTTATTAGAGGTTACCAACAGCTATAAGTTGTTTTTTACCCAAACAATTTTTTTGACTTATACCGGTATCAAACCGGTAATAAGTCAAAAACTCCTTTTTTTTTAAGCTTTGTCAAACAACCCCTAAAATGAGGTGTAATATCCATGTATTAAGCTTTTAACCATTTTACTTCAAATCATCACTATAACTTGTTATACCTACAATAAACAGTTATATTGATATATATTCTTTAAACATATTAAAAGAATTTAATGATAAATCACGCAAAAAAATACTTTCAGTGACTAAAAGGTAAATATCATTACCTTATAAGTTATTAACGGTAATCCGATAGTCTTTATAATATGTACATATAAGATAAAATTATGCATTTATACTTATTCAAATCAGTTTCAAATTTACCGCAATTCATATAAAAAACATATGATGTGTTACACAATTTCCACTTTTCACCCAAACAAACATATATATCTTATAACATTACTAATGATAACTAAATATACACTAAAGATAGAATGTTTTTATAAAACGTTCCCATAATAAAATATAACAACCTTAACACAAGGCCAGATAAAATTTTCTTCCCTTATATAATGATGATCAGGGACACGTAGGGCATTACTTTAACAACTTTTTTATTATAAAAAATAATTTTACAAGGTACAAATATTAAAGTATAATACAAACAACCTTTTTATTATAAAAAATAAAAATATTGGAGAGAATTGGTCTGATATTCTGTTTTGTTAGACACAGAGGAGACTATAAATACACCCAAACGACATCATATTTGGCAGCCACATGGACTAAAATGGCAGCCTTGTATTCCGCCCTCTTCAACTTTTATTCCACACGCTGAGGAAAAAAAATAAACCCTAAATGATTTTATAAATATCACAAATCATAACAGCCCAAATCACCGGTTTTTAATCCGAAACATTGCGGTTTGTTTCGATATTTCCTTAAATTTCTTCTTTTTTCTTCTTCTGTGTGATCGTTATTTTTGGATGTCAACCGGTGGCGCCACTACGAACCCCATCGCCGGCAGTCCCAGAATCGGCATACAGTCAACCCATCGCCGCCGTATACCGGAACTAATGCCTGACTCGGTTGTTCCGACGATAGAGTCGCCGCCTACCGAAACCCCAAATGGGTATCAGTGTAATGGTTATTTAGATTATGTTTCAGAAACGACGGTTAACTGTTTAGGGTGTTGTACCGCCACTTGCCACCACCACCACCACCACCATAACAACTACTTCTTTCTACGAAAAGGGTCGCCGGAAAAACGGATTTTGAAGTCTTTGAGACAAGGAAAAAATCTAGGGCGTACCCTGTTTGGGTTTCTGATTGTGTTGGTGGTTTTTACGGTTTTTCTGAAGACTGCATATATGGCGGGGAGTCACGTGGCGGAGGCGGAAGGTGGTTATAACGCCGGAATGTTCATCTTGAGGGACTATAAACGCGATTCCGTTAAGGCGCAGAGAGTTTTATCAGACATTGATTCTTCCATGCCCATGAGAGCATTTGAAAAATACTCGAAGCATTCTGTAAGCATACATCTTTTTCTCATTTCCTTTTTTCCATTTCGAAATATCCTTAAATCGAAAAATTTTGATTTATAGAAATACAAAATCATGATCTAAGATTAAATCTTCTGGGTTTTGTGGTTTAGATTTTAATTAATGATTCGAGTTTATTTAAATTGAAAAATCGAGTCTTTAAATTTCATATTTTGTGGGTTTCTACTCAAACCCAATATTGAAAAATCATAATTACCGAGATTGATTTTTAGTTCAATTTTTTATTGGGTTATAATCATAAATCATCGGATATTTTAATGGAATTATATTTATATATTTTTTATTTGATTTGGTCAAGAACAAGGAGTGGGCATCAACAATGAAATATAGTCTTTATAGAATTTTGACGTTTGGCAATTGACCATAAAGTCAAGCTCAGGTGAAAATTGAAATTGGGTTTCTACCCATTATCTTTTATGGCCTTTCCACTACTAGATCCTGAAATTACCTTTTTACCCTCGTTAGAATGGAAAGTTCTTATTATCGTGGGTAGATAAGTAGATTTCTTTGAGGTCATAAAATGCCAAAAAAAATTATTAATTTAATCTTTAAAAGCGCATTTTTTTTAAATAATAAAAAAATGGAACATAGGAGGCTATTTTTTTTTATTAGATTTCTTTCAGGATTCTCATAAACTTCCAAAACAGATGATTAATTTAATTGTAAAAATTAAAAAACGCAATTTTATTTTGACACATGGAGCAATATAGAAGGGTGATTTAACCTGTGTAATTTCTTTGTTTTTATCCCACAGGTTGAAGAAATCTGGATGAAACCAAACAGCAATGACTATCATCAATGCATTGTTAGACCCAAAAACCGTATAAGTTAGTAGTCGAAATTATTCTTGTTTTTATCACATAATTCACCATCAATATCGAATATTAATGTCATTTTCTAAACTATTTATTCGTTATCTTATAGAAACAAACTCTGCGACAAATGGGTATCTTCTTGTTCATGCCAACGGTGGATTAAATCAAATGAGAACCGGGGTGAGTTGTCGATCAAAAATCATATGTATTTTCATATTAGTGTAACGAAATAAAACTTTCTATTTTTGGAAAATCTCTAACTTATTATCATGATAGATATGTGACATGGTTGCTATTGCCAAGATTATGAATGCCACCCTGGTCCTTCCTTCACTTGATCATCAATCTTTTTGGACCGATCCAAGGTACGAAATAAAATGATTAATTCTTTTACAAATACATTTTAAACATCATATATCCACACATCTTAATAATGTTCTTCGTATGAAGTGATTTTAAGGACATTTTCGATTGGAGGCATTTCATGGAAGTTCTAAGAGACGATATTGAGATCATAGAATCTTTACCACCTGAATTCGCAACAAAAAAACCACATTTCAAGGCTCCTATTTCATGGTCAAAGGTGTGTATGTATATAATCATCTAATTCAAACCCAAAACCAACTTTTTTTTCTTGTTCTTTTGACTTAAATCAATATACTGAATGTAGGCAAGTTACTATAGAGGGGAGATGTCTTTTTTGTTAAAAAAACACAAAGTAATTCAGTTTACACATACCGATTCAAGACTAGTCAACAATGGACTCGCGTCATCTTTTCAAAAGCTTAGATGTCGAGCCAATTATGAGGCCCTTCGTTATTCTGAGGAGATTGAAGAGCTCGGAAAAAAGTTGGTTTCAAGACTAAGAAGCAATGGCGAACCCTTTATCGCTCTACATTTGAGGTAATATCTTTTCAAATCATGATAGTTTTGTTGGGTTTGACTTTCAAAGTCAAACTTATTACTTTCCAATTGCATCGGTACATGATATTCGATATCATTTTTGAAGATGGAATGTGTCCCTTTTGACTCTGAAACTCGCGATTGGAGTCAAACATAGCACTTTTTTAAAACCAGTTCTTTCTATCGCATATCTTTATGAGTGCCATAAATTCGACCTTTAATTTTGCATATGAAATGTGGTTCCTTCGACTCTAAAAGTCAAAACTGATTCTTGATTTACTTTGCAGATATGAAAAAGATATGCTTGCGTTCACAGGCTGCAGCCACAACTTAACAACAGATGAAGCACAAGAGCTAAGAGCAATGAGATACGGTGTAAAACATTGGAAAGAAAAGGAAATAAACAGTAAAGAAAAGAGACAACAAGGGGGATGCCCCATGTCACCTAGAGAGGCTGCTTTGTTCCTTAAAGCCATGGGGTACCCTCCAAACACAAGTATTTACATAGTCGCGGGAGAAATATACGGTAGTAAAAGCATGGATGCCTTTCGAAATGAGTACAAAAACGTCTTTTCACATAGCACACTTATGACTCAAGAAGAGTTGGATACATTTAAGAACTATCAAAACCGTCTTGCGGCGGTTGATTACGTTGTTGCCCTTGAGAGCGATGTGTTTGTATATACGTATGATGGAAATATGGCGAAAGTGGTACAAGGGCATCGGAAGTTTGAAGGGTTCCGTAAAACGATTAGCCCTAACAGGTATTTTTGCAGTGTCAACAGTCTCAACAGTCACAGTGTAGAAACTACGGTTCCAATGTGGATTGGCTACTTGTGGGCACTAGCTATATACATAATTTACATATGACATGACGCTTTTGGACAGTACCTGTCCAACCAGGGTTTTCTGGAAGAATAACTGTTTTGCAGAAACATACGTTGTAACTTAATGATGGTTTCTTTGATTTTCAGGCAACAATTTGTAAAGATGATAGATCGATTGGACAATGGATTGATATCATGGGACGCATTTAGTTCTCGAGTCAAGAATATTCATAAAGACCGACTAGGTGCACCATCCGAGAGGAAAGTAGGAGAGTCTCCAAGGGTAGAAGAGAACTTTTACGCGAATCCGTTTCCAGGATGCATTTGTAACAGTTCGAATGACAGATTTAACAGCACACTGATTGATCAGACCCCACGAGATTCGTTGTCATCACAGAAATAGGCATTTTTGCACTATTGTATAGTACACATACGTAGTCTTGCTTGACCGAGACAAAACACGGAGGTTTTATTTTAAATTTATATTTTTGGGCGTAAAAGTTATAGATTTTAGAAAATGGGGCATATATATATTGAAATGATACAAATGTTATTTGCCATACTTTTTCACATCTTATACATATACAAATGAATGTAGGCAATTATATTTCACGTGATAAGAAAGATGATGTTTTCATGTTGGGTGTTTGTCACGTGCCCATCATGTGCATTTAAATCATGTACATTTTTGTGTTTTAAGGAAGAATTATATTTTTATTTTTGATACTTTTGATAAATTTATTAAAGAATAATTAAATTTTATAGCTGTTGTATCTTGATCGGTTAAATTCTTTTGAAGAGATTTAAACATTAAAGATTTAAATTTTACTTTTGTGATTTTTTAAAATTTAACTGAAAACAGTTAATTTCAGATATAATCTAGAACTCACTAAACAGTAGTCTACTTTTACCACTATACCATATAGATTACACAAAAGTTACATGAAATTATATAATTATTAGAAAACTAACATATGTATACCCCATACATACCAACATTCATTGGGTGAGTTTGTTTGAACAGATTATTTTGATACAAGTTAACATGGTTTGGTAGTTTTTGGTTTCTTTTCTCCTTCAAATCATATGAACATTTGTTTAGAAGTTGATGTGTCGATTTGTAAGAAGGGTGTGTATGTGTTGTGCTAAATTTGGCCTTTTAGTTTGACACATAACATGATGAAAAAAGGGGGATTAGTCGGTGGAAATACGTTGTTTCAATTGAGTCATTGTTTGCAATAATTAAATTTTAAATTTGTCAACAAGAATATTAAAATAAAAATAAAAGAAACATAAGGAATTTATAATGTGTATAACATGTTTACGGGAATAAAAATATGTTATACAAATAATGAAGTCGGTTACACCTTGAACTCATTTGAAACCAATATCAGATTTTAAAAGTTGTCACTAAATTTATCACGCAAGCGTTTTCAAAATGTCAAAAGCACGACAATAGCAAATTTCAATAAGACAAATTCTAAAACACGTAATTTTTCTTAATACAGTGATAACATATATATAATCTAGATAAGGCCTTGAGGTATATAATTTAGATAAGGCCTAAGTGCTGAGAATTTATACCTTCGAAAATAAATACCTTGTGAATATTTTAATTTGGTTTATTATTTTTTAGAACTTTTTATTTATTTATAGTAACATTAAGGGGTGTTTGGCTGTTGTATCAAGATGATTGTTTGATTTTGTTGTTTGTGCTTAGATAAAGTAATTAAGATTATACTTATATGATTATTTGTGAGACAGATAACTAGTTTTGGATAATCAGTTTCATACTAACTATAATAAAGTGAATTATATAAGGAATGACAAAAATTATTATTTTACTCTTTTTATCCTATTTGAAAATATTTTACCCATATGGTCGTTGTTGATAATACCATAAATTCATAATAGAAAAAGGGTAATCGTTGGAATTATATATGATAATGAGTTGTAAAAACTTGTACGAAAAGTATGTTTATAGTCAATAGAAAAGAAAACAGTTCAACTTTAAAATACTTCAATAATATATAAAAAGTATCACTTTTATCATTCTATTTATTATTTGTATAATAATCGTAATATATACGTACAACTAATAAATATATATAATTACAACCTCCAACAACAAATGTATATATGAACGTTATTCCACCATACCCCATGGCCTAATGAACCTTGGTCGAGGACCTTACTGATTGAATCTTGGTCTCTAAGTGCATCTTGGGGAGTTGCAATTGATACTTTAAGAAAATATAAAGCTTTTGCACACCATAAAATTCGGCTGATAGAAATAAACAACCATAACTTGATTTTTTTTAAATAACAAAAAAAAAAAAAAAAACAATCTCATTCTTATGAAATAAAGGTAAAAGTTAAGGAATAGAGAAACAAAAGTGAACATGGTGGTTTGAATTAATTCACCTAAAACTTTGATAAATCCACCTTTTCAAAATCACGTCAATATATGGTCGACTAAAAGTACTTTTTATGGTAGAGCGAAAATCATTGTACAAGATCACTTAGGCACTATCCATAAAAATCATTGGTAGAGGTGGGGGTCACTCATTCAAAGCCCAAAACAACATTGAATTAGTCATAACTATTTGTGTAGAGAAATTCTGATAATCAAGAGGTATACTATGGTTCAAGAAAAGTATGGTTTATGGTTTTGAATTAGTCATAACCATTATGAACATGCAGCAAAAACCAAAACAACATTGAAGCTTATAGTGGCCAATATTTCATCAATTGCACAATACTAGCTATAGATTAACACAAGGGATTTGAAGTAACAAACATACAATGGTGTGTAATCATGTTATTGTAGGTCTGAAATCTATGAAAATCAAGAGACCAAACTAGAGCTTGAGATCGAATATCCTCACAATAGTTCTTTGAGTACATCACAAAGAACCATAAAATCCCTCTTATAATTTGCACAAATATTCCACGTATCAATGAGGCAACATTATCCCTAAAATACCATTGATTAGCGCTTCCCCGCTTGTAGCTTTACGATTAGACATTCTCTGACCACAATGTGAAAAATGAACATTTGGGTTTTACTATTAAAATGGATGTAAATAAATAAACAAATGTGTTGATTCATGATGGAAACTTCTCTATGATGAAAATTAGGGAATGTTGGCAATTAAAAGTACATTATTATTTTGGTACTTAACCTTAATTACTATAAATGGGGAAAGTCGGTAATTTATGATAACCATATTGATTCTTTTGCGAAGTGATGGATTGACTTTTAAGCTTTAGGGAATTACTAAGATTAATTTAAGTATGTGGCTTATAGAGTGTTTAGGATTTCATCTAAAAATGATTTATTAATTTATTGACTTCTTGAAAAGTTAATAAATTAAAAAAATGTGTTTGGGTATATAAGAGAACTTTTAAAACAACTTCTTGTTAATTCTTTGAAAATAAGATTTTTAGAAGTCATGATTTCTAACTTCTTAAAACAACTTATAACTTATTAGTTTGAAAAAAAAAGATTTTAAGAAGTCAGGATTCATTTTTAGTCATTTTACATGTATAGGTTAAGCCAAATACTTTTTTAAAAATAACTTATTGAATTATTGACTTTTGTCACTATAAAAGTTAATCAAAACACATTTTTAAAAACTCATTTCCCACATTCATAAGTCAATAAGTCTTTTTGTCTAAAAAGTTCTTTTGGGATTCAAAATGAAATCCCAAACACCCTGTTAATGTGAAATTTTGGTTGATAATAGTTGGGGATAAAACCTTTTTGGGTTTTAGGGCTCTAAATTATTTACAGAAAAAAAAGGGAAGAGAGAAAGATAAATTTCTTGAGGGATCGAACTGAATCAATGGAAGAACAAAACAAATTTGGATTTGAGAGTTAATGGTGATAAGCAGTTTGTTTTTCGAACATCTCAAGGTGTTGACTCCATACTTTAATTTGGGATGCTTAAATTAGGTTTACATTAGTTTTAGAACATTTAACACCCACAACTTGGTTAGAAGTTTTAAGGTACTTTCGCATATTTTCATCGTCCACTTTTGGGACCTTAACATTAAGATAACGAAACTTTAGGGTTCAAAGGGTAAAGTAGAGACCTTAAATGGAAATTGTCCATCTTGGGTTAGATTACGAGAAAACCTAAGTTAAGGCACCAATTATGGATAAGGGGATACTTGCAAGGTCTTAAACCCTTGAAAGGGGCATTGGATTATAGCATTGTTTTTTATGAAATGAATTTAGATTTTGAAGAATTTGGATTTCGAATAATTTAGAATCTAACTTGTGTTTGGTTAGTAGTAGTATTTAAAAATCGTCTAAATCCTTTTTTATGAAATTTATTTTGGCTCATAAAAAATTTAAATTAAAGGAATAAACTACCCTTTTTTACATTTTGTTAATTTGGCCTCCGGATTCTAGAAAACGTCCAAGCCATTAGTTACCTTTCTTCCCCTACTTTCTTTTGTTCTTATAGATCTCAAGAAACCACCATTGAAAAGTCAAAAGACATGTGAGCTACATGATATTTACCCTATAAAAAGTTCTAAACATGCTTTCAAAATCACATTTGAAACACTCTAGCAACTTTAAAAAACTCAAGAAAGTCATCAACATAAACCTCGTAGGTATTTGTTTCCCATGTACTCTATACCCCAAAAAAAGAAATCATGCAAATAACTTGCGTACTCAAGGAATCTATGCCCATAGACGGTAAACTATTGGCTCATGTATGACAATAGGAGAACAAATCACCTCATTACCCCGAGGGGAATCTATACCCCTTGTCATTACTTTGCGACGGGATGTATCATCCCAGTAGTGTTACCTTGTCCCATTACGGGGACCTGTCTAGACCTTATCACCAAAACTATGAATGCATTCATATACCAAGCAACTATCAATTCCTTTTTAAAATCATTCAAAAAAACATGGCATGCTAACATTTCAAAACATACTATTATAATATTCTTTTTTGTCAAATCAATAAACACTCGGAGACTCGAGCATTAAAACATTTTCACATAAAAGTCATGCTTACTATCATACATTCACATAAAAAACTCACTCTATTATGTACCCACAAACTCCACATATTCACCTGGTCAGTTAGTGAAAATTAACTTCTTCTTTGACTTTTAGCTATGCACTGCCTATCAACTTATCACTTCGCCAAAACCTATACAGACAACATACCAAATTTCTCAGAACTTGTCTTAGTTCAATAGGAGCTTTATTATCAGGTCTAACCATATTGAGCATTCGCTTGACCGCTATTAAAGTAAGTAACCATTTGTTACCAAAAGAATTAAGCTCTCCAATACAATTGCTAAACGAATTAACTCTGTAATTGTTAGCTCAATCTCACATATGTGACAATTTCATAAACTAGGGTTTATAACCCTCATTAACCATATAAAGAATTCCATTGTGGTATTCATCCATTACGCTTACCATCGACTGTGTAATAGCACCATATCACAAACTCTAATAACTAACTACATCGAGCTCTAACAACCCATTCGGTAGTCATACCCTATACTGTCACTAAGATCACCACACTCACCTATCGATCGTTTCTAATTTTTCCATCCCAAAAGACCTCATCGAAGAAAACTGGTTGGGTGGAGTACCTCTTAGTACACAGTTTCCTAGAATTTTTAATGGGAAGGGTTTTCCCTTGACTCTTCTTGTCCAGAAAGATGGTATTGGTCGTTATCTTGATGAAAAGTTGCTTTAGAATTCGAACACAAGGTGGGTTCATTTGTTTTTTTGTTTATTATGTTGTCTTTCTAATGCAGAGTCAGTTTCTCATTTGTTTTCTCGTTTTTCTTTTGCTACTTTTGGTTTGGTAGCTTAGTTACCCAAATTTGTCAAGATTTATTTGTTTTGAAGGGTTTTTTACTAAACCAAGAGCGGTGATCTTGGTTTAAGTCTAAGAAATTTCATGAATGCTCCACTGTTTGGAGTTACTAAACCTAGATAGAGCAATGGTGATCTTGGTTAAGTCTAAGAAATATACTAAATTGGGCGGGAAGTCTTCAAAATCCACAAATTGCTATTATGTAACAATGTTTGTTCCCCTACCGGCCTAGTTACTTAGTCCGGTTTTAATAAATGTTTTGTCATTCCAAAAAATATATATGGGACGTATAACCACTAGTCGTTTGAAATCCTCATTAAATCAATCTTAGTTAAGATTTTGTCCTAAAACCATCAAATTCCATCCGTCATTTAGGTGATGACACGTTGGGGTGCCAAATTCCAATTGAACCACCACGATTATTTAGATTTTTTACTAAAACCAACAACAAAGAGTAACCCATCACCAATATATATCAAAAACTACTCCATAGCACGATAGTAGAACGAACATATAAAGTTTTAAGAAATCCTAACACAAAAACATAACACCACCCACTCTTCCCTTTGCCAAAGATCGACAAACTGGGACTCCGTGGATTGTTGATTCTTAATATTCTTCTACTAATAAGTAATAACTAATAACAAAACCCATCACATCTCCTGCCCTTCTTCTTCCTCTTCATCTTCATAATACTCCCCCTCCTCATCAGCAGTCGCATCTTGATACTGCTGATACTCAGACACCAAATCATTCATATTACTTTCAGCCTCAGTAAACTCCATCTCATCCATACCTTCACCTGTGTACCAATGCAAGAAAGCCTTCCTTCTAAACATAGCAGTAAACTGTTCACTCACACGCCTAAACATCTCCTGAATTGAAGTCGAATTCCCAATGAATGTTGACGCCATTTTCAGACCTGTTGGCGGGATGTCACAAACAGTTGACTTCACGTTGTTGGGAATCCATTCCACAAAGTATGATGAGTTCTTGTTCTGGACATTGATCATCTGTTCATCAACTTCTTTGGTGCTCATTTTGCCTCTGAACATGGCTGATGCTGTTAGGTATCTCCCGTGTCTGGGGTCCGCTGCACACATCATGTTCTTCGCGTCCCACATTTGTTGGGTGAGTTCTGGGACTGTTAGGGCTCGGTATTGTTGGGACCCACGGGAGGTTAATGGAGCGAAGCCTACCATGAAGAAATGAAGACGGGGAAATGGGACGAGATTAACTGCTAGTTTTCTCAGATCGGAGTTTAGTTGACCAGGGAATCGGAGACAGCATGTTACACCGGACATTGTTGCTGAGATCAAGTGGTTTAGATCTCCGACTGTTGGATAAAAGACAAAATCAATCAGTTAGTCAATGAATTTGAGAGAGTTTTGATTTGAGATGAGTTTGGAGTGAAGATCTTACAGCTAGGAGTGGTGAGTTTGAGAGTCCTGAAGCAGATATCGTAGAGAGCTTCGTTATCAAGAACCATACACTCGTCGGCGTTTTCAACAAGTTGATGAACTGACAGCGTGGCGTTGTAAGGTTCGACAACCGTATCGGAAACTTTAGGTGATGGGAAAACGGAGAATGTCAACATGGTGCGATCTGGGTATTCTTCTCGGATCTTTGAAATCAGGAGGGTTCCCATACCGGATCCTGTTCCACCCCCTAATGAATGGCAAACCTGGAACCCTGCATTTGGAGAATGTAAATCGAAAACCAGAAACCCCTGATTTACAAATGTTCTTGTCAAAAAACGCTAATTTGGGAAGCATAGATCTAGATCTATAAGTTGAATCGGATACAGACACAAATACACAGTTCATGTAACCAAACTCTCATGAGCAACAGGTGTTTGAGAAAATGTCTAAAAGAAAAAAATACTGATCTACTAGAAAAATCATGTAAGATGTTCATTAACAGCCTGGTGAAAAAACGGTTTTGAAAAAAATAATAATAACAAAACCGAATGATGACAAGGTGTTTGAGAAAATGTTGAAGAGAAATACCTTGAAGGCAATCGCAGTTTTCGGCTTCCTTCCTGACAACATCAAGAACCGAATCAATCAACTCAGCACCTTCAGTATAGTGACCCTTAGCCCAATTGTTTCCAGCACCCGATTGACCAAAAACAAAGTTATCAGGACGGAAGATCTGACCATATGGACCAGATCTGAGACTATCCATGGTACCAGGCTCAAGATCCATGAGCACAGCCCTAGGAACAAATCTCCCACAACTAGCTTCGTTGTAGTAAACATTGATCCTCTCTAGTTGCATATCTGAATCGCCTTGGTAACGACCGGTGGAATCAATGCCGTGTTCGGCGCAAACTACCTCCCAGAACTTGGCACCGATCTGGTTGCCGCATTGGCCTCCTTGGATGTGAAGAATCTCACGCATTTTCGGTTGCAAAAAGAAAAAGTAGAATCAAGAGAGAAATTGATCGAATTAGGGTTTGTTTGAGAGTGTATTTGAAGAGTGAGAAAAGTTAGTGGTGGGGCGGAAGAGTGTTGATATGGATTTATACAGGTGGGGAAGGGGTTTAACGGTAATTATTGGAGTTTTAGGAAATTTAATTTTGAGTTTTTGAAAAATACGAAGCGGGATTTTGAAATGTGAGTGTTAGTGAGTTGTAACGGTCCGGTTTCTCGAAGTGCGTGGGCCGTTTTTGAATTTTAAAAATATGTGGAGAACAGCCGTCTTATGAAAGAATTTAACATATATTTTGGTTTTTAGACAAAATTGCAAAAATGGTCCCTGTGGTATGCATTTTTTTGGGGTTTTAGTCCAAACCACGAGTTTTTTGGTTTCGTGGTCCTTTTGGACTGGTTTCGTTGCGTTTTTGGTCCCTCTGAATAGTGAAATGACTGTACCCTTGGGATATTTATTTTCCATTTTTCTTTCATTTCTTTTTAAATCAAATACCAATTTATTTATTTTAATAATTAAAAAAATAACAAGGAGCCCACATTCTCTCTCTCTCTCTCTCTCTCTCTCTCTCTCTCCCCGATAATACGATCATACAAACCCAGATCTTGAGATGAACCGTATGAAGATCTGGGTTCAGATTCAACAAACATATACACTAAAACCCATCTCAAACATGATTTTCTTTTAATAACATTTGAAGATACAATAGCAACAAGAAAAACATATCAGATTTTCTAGGTTTCTTGAAATCACATACACTCATCAGATTTTCTAGACTTCTTCAAAATACACATACACTTAAAACCTATATCCATCTTCCAGATCAAATTTGAAAAAGGAGTAATTGAAATACAAATACATCGGCGATTTGGGTGTGTTCCCTAGGAGAAGATGAGCAGGTGAGCGAAGAAGAGGAGATGAATGGTGGGGATGAAGGTTTGTTTGGACATTGGTATGAGGACGAACATGATTTTGAGGATGCAACAATAAATGGTCTGTTCTTGATTTCACGAGAGAGAGAGAGAGAGAGATATCTGGGCCCAAATTAATTATTTATTTTCTTTTTCATTTAAATTAAATAGAAAAAAGCATAAAAAATATATCAGAAGGGCATTATAGTCATTTCAATTTTACGAGGGACCAAATTTACGTACAAACATGGCCAAAAGGGCCACGAATCCAAAAAAGTCGGGGTTTGGACTAAAACCCCAAAAAAATGCATACCACAGGGACCATTTTTGCAATTTTGTCGTTTTTTTATTAGAGTAAATTACATAAATGGTCCTTATGGTTAAGATAAATTGTGATTGGTCTTTAATTTTTTTTTAACTTTTATAGTCTCTTGATTTTTATTTTGTTACATGTTTTATAACTTGGTCGATATAAAATGAAATTTTTGCCTTTATATTTCTTTTTAATTATATATTGGCCAAAAATTGGGCCTTCAGTTGAATATCAAGAAAACCGGGCTCTTTTGGCCCTCGTGTCATTGTAGGAAGCTGCATGAGGGGCTATTCTCGGTTGGCATCGGAAGGTCGCCATTATGGTCAAACTTCTCGGGGGAGTTGTTAGTAAAGATGTTACTTTCATTAGCAACTTAGCCATAAAGAGAGTTGAAAACGCTGTGAATTTGATGCGCCTTCTTCCACAATTGTCTGGCCCGCAAAGTGAGCTCCTTCTACTTCGGTCTTGTATGGATATTGCTAACTTTTCTTTGGACTGAGGACATGACAACCTGTTCACATGTAGGAGGCGGCATTGTTCTTCGATAATGGGTTGCGCGAGGCGATTGAGGACATTGTGGTTTGTGGTGGCTCTTTCTTTGGCGACATACAGTGGTGACTTGCTTCCCTACCCATTCGGTCTGGTGGTTTGGGTTTATACTCGGCAGTAGAGGCTACCTTATATGATTTTGTTGCCTCAAGAGCCCAATCAGGGGCGTTCCAAACATATTTTTGGGCCCAGGACTAGAAAAAAATGGACCCTTTATAATCACTCGATAATTGAAAGAAAATTACTTGTACTATCTTCTAAATATAACAATTTCCATCAAAAAAATTGGGTCCTTTAAAATATGGGCTCTGGTCTCCCCTATCGCCCACCCTCTGGGACGGGTTTGGGCCCAATCTTGGATATTGCAAGACCACATCTTACGGGATAGCGACATTTATGGTATGAATTTTTATTATGCTTGTGCCTTAGTTTCTCTTCGTAATAAGCTTCAATACATTAACCTTAGCAGTTTTACTACTATGGACACCCCCCCCCCCCCATAAATCCCAGAATACACTGGCGAGTGCCATTTTTAGTAAAATTGTCCAAGATATGGAAGTGCATTTCAACATGACGGCTCGGCCGAAAGCAGTTTTCCAGTGTTTACGTGCACCACATGCTCAAGATTTTCTTATAGTTATCCCTATAGACGGGCTTGGCCAACATATGTCTCCTATGGAGTATCATACCATCCTCAAATATTGAATCATGATTCCAATATTCCTAACTGACAAGATATGATCGGTGTGTCGCAAGACATGTTTGGACTCTTTTGGAGAGTATGTAGTTCATTACAAAGAACTCACGGGGTTCAAATACAGGCATGATATGGTTAGGGATGTTTTGGTCGACATATTTAAGTGTTTCATGGTTTCCGCCAAGAAAGAGGCTCTTGTGAATTTCCTGACTGAACCGACAGAAGGAAGGTGAACCCTTAGACCGGATGATATTTTGATTTTTGGATGGGTTGGAGGGAAACACGCATGTGTGAACCTTACAGTGGTATCCCCTCTCGTAGGCTTGAGGGTCGGGGGTTTCACGACGTGACATGTTGCATTAAAAGCTGCTACATGCAAGGTTACCAAACATGAGAAATCGTGCATGGAAAATCAACACGCGTTCATATCTTTTGCATTTGATACGTTTGGTTTTCTTGCGTCGGATGCGGCGAAGCTTCTTAGTAGAGTACAACGGATCATGCATAACAATGTTATATCCCCTAGATTTATGGATGTAGTCTTCAAAAGAATTTGTTATACCATACAAAAAGGCTTAGTGACGCAACTTGTTGCCCGTTTACCTTCTCATTCGTTGTACGATGATAACCAAGATGTATTAATTAAAAAATTCTTTATATATATATATATATATATATATATATATATATATTAATTCTACACTATCTATGAAAAAAATAGCTCATTCTCCATCCATAATCCCCTTTCTCTCCCGCAACCATCTATTCCGTAGGTAGGTTTATTTAAATTTTGGTTTAGTGATGGCGGGTGGCGCAGATCCAGTTGAATCAGATTTCAATTGGATGTTTATAGGTTTTACAAGTTTGTAAATTTGGGTTGTATGTGGGGAATCAGAAATCGAAAAGGCAACTTTGTGTTTGAATCGGAAATTAAAGAGGTAAAAAATGTTGTCGAATCGGAATTGTAAATTTGGTTGTGTGTATAGGGGAAAGATCTTGGTGGTTTGATAATCTGAAGAAAAAAAAACAAAAACAATCTTAAACGAACTTTAAGGTTTGAACAATCTTGAGAAGGTGAGGTTGAATAGGTTGAACTAACTTGAAGGTTGCTACCACCAAATTGGCAGGTTTGAATGCTTTTACTTTTGTTGAACACTACAAACGATTTTGAAGGTTATTACCATGATGAAACTTCATTAGGTTTAAAGGTCACAAGTAACCATCACAATGTGTTGATTTTCAAATCGAGTATGGAATCATTCAAAACAAAAATCATTCTTTTGATCGATTTACAATAAATTGCACTTTGGATTCTTGTCGATTTCTCATAGGTGTCATCGGATATCTTGCATTAGGTTTGATTTTGGAATTTTTTTTGTTTCATTTTATTACTTGTAACACCCATAAAATTCGAGCCAATTTAAAACTTTTTAAATCATTTGAAACCATTCAATTATTACAATTTGTTTTCAAAATGGTTTATACATCAGAGTTCCCAGAAATCATAATCGTAAATCGAGGAAGTGTACGGTCACTAACATAACATCATCCTATATACCAGGATACCGACCTACCAGGTCACTAAACACAATACCGTCCTAACTACCAGGACGCAGATCTAACAGATTAATAAACATATCATGCAATATACCTGGATACAAATCAGATAAAGGGCCGGTCTTGGTGTCGTAGACCCTGTTGATATAGTGAGGATAACTCACCTCACAATGCCGGACTGAACCACGAAATCATGCTCCCAAAACACTGCCCCAAACTCCAACACCTATAACCAGCAATGATCCAATTCATAAATACTCGCTTACCAATTATCCTCAAAAGTCAAAACGGTCAACCCTTGGTCAAAGTCAAAGTCAACTATCAAGGTCAACAGTCCATGTTGACCTCAACTCGTCGAGTACCCTCAGCTACTCGCCGAGTTCCTTGCATAACTTGCCAACTCGCCGAGTCACAATGCCATTCGCCGAGTCCAAGTCAATCTTCATTGGACTCGCCGAGTTGTTCATCCAACCCGTCGAGTTCATGACCATCTTCATATGACTCGCCGAGTCTACCATGCGACTCGCCGAGTCCCTTCAGTCCTTCATCCATATAGATGCTTTTTAAGCCATGCTAAGACTCCATACTGCAGATCCAACTTCCCAAGGCATGCTTATCACGTAAAGTTGCAAACTTTACGTGCATGCAAGGCTCTAATGACTCATAATGCCAAATCCAAGCTTGAAATGGGGTTTTACACTTAAGGAGGGGTTCATACTTGCCAAAGCTGATAGCTTTATGGACTTACAAATCAAAGAGAGTTCATATCTGAAGTTACAACTTCTGATCTGAGCTCATACCCAAAAATAGCTTCATAACCAAACCAAGAAGCCCTAATTTCATCCAAGGAGACCTAGAAAGGAATGAGGCCAGGATCATGAATTGATACCTCAAATGAAGCTAACTGAGATAGATTTTGCAGATCCACACGAGTCCCTTGCTGCTAGCTACTTGACCTTCAAGCTCCCTTCACAAGTTCCACCTTCCAAAGCTCAAAAACACACTCAAATGAGCTCTTCCACGAAATAGGGTTTTCTGGACTCTCTAGAGGCTGTAAGGGACTAAGGGAGGCTAATGGTTCCTTAAATAGGGTGCAATACCCCGGAATTTAGGGTTTCATCTGCCAGTTCCTACTTGTCGAGTCCCTCCTTGGACTCGGCAAGTTGGTCACTTAAACACGCGGATCAGCCCGCTGCTACTCGGCGAGTTAGGCAACCGACTCGTCGAGTAGACCTTGAAATCATGAGAAATTATCACCACAAATTGAGACACTGGAATCGGGGGGTTACAATTCTCCCCCACTTGAACTAGACTTCGTCCTCGAAGTCCGCTGTGGTGAACATCCTCGGATAGTGCTCCCGCAACTCTGCCTCCGGCTCCCATGCCCACTCGGACCCTCTTTGGTGCTCCCCAATGTACCCTTACCAAAGGTACCTCCTTGTCCCGCAGAACCTTCACCTCTCTCTCCAGAATGGCCACAGGCCTTTCCACATAATCCAGGCGCTCACCGACCCGAATGTCATCCAACAATACTACCTCCTCCTGATCCATGATGCACTTTCGCCATTGCGAAACGTGAAAGGTGATGCGAATCCCAACTGAACCTTTTAAAAGGTCTATCCTGCATTCCACCTTTCTAACTTGACAAAATCCTTATGATCCAACGTATCAGAAACCCAACTTTCCCGTTCCTGAAGCCAACCCTTTTTGCTGACATGATAATGCATCCTTCAGCTCTCAGAATATCATACATAATCAATCCACTAATGAATACGAACACTCATGCCTGGCCCAATCAGCCTCGGGCTGGAATACCAGGCGAGCCTACGACGGCTCCAATCATCCCTAGGATGGAATACCCTCGTATCCCTCACATGTTTGGCCCAATCAACCCTCGGGTTGGAATACCAACATATCAAATCCACTCAATCATAGGGTCCGGTCATCCTCAGGATGGAATACCCTAGATTGGAATACCTCCATGAACATAACTCGGGTCTACTCATATCTTGAGATCCAAGGATCTATCCTTGCGTCTCATCCACCATCCTCAGATTCGTCACAACCGAGTGCAACTCCCCCGAATCTTCAACAATACATCCAATCCGAACGCGCTCCTACAACATACATAACCAACACAATCTCTATGCCCACAGCCTATGACTGGAATACCCTTACGTGGTCCTCAGCATAGGTCTGGATTGCCTCTGAGCCCACATCATGAGTCTGGTATGCCATCCCCGGCCCTCAGCTCATGACTGGAATGCTCCCGATGACCGATCGACACTACTGTCGTCACTTCAGTTGCCCAACACTCCGACCCTGCAGATATCCACTTTCCTCCGCCACTCGAAGGACCTAATCGACGCTCCTCTCATCAACGAACAACATAACGATACAAAAACTACTACCACACATGAATCCCAAGACACATCACAATAACTCAAACCATCATCAACATACCTACCACTACCGGCCAACCAGTACGACACTCATATCTAACCCATATCACCCCCTTCGGGTTAGAATACCAACATGTCTAATCAATTCAACTATTAAGTTGAAATTCTCAGGGTTTGTTGGCCTACCGCCTCAACCCTACTGCTCCCTTCGAGCCTCCGTGCCTACGACTTACAGTCGGCCCGCACCGGGTATCTTGGCCTACTGCATAGAGTAGGACCGCCTCAACCCTATCCAAATGCCATAGACGATCATGAGAAAGATCTAACCAGGTTCCCAAAACCTGAATGACAGGATATTCTAATCCCAAACCTTCCCAAAATTGACGAACACCCATTCGGATCCACTCTCAGTCCCCAACTGGAGTATTACCCGATCCAAGAAGATGAAACCTCGGAGACACTCCGAACTGATGAGATCACCAAGATCCTTTGAACTCCGTCCGACCACTAATAACAACTTCCGATCAACCAAAATACACCGGAGTCCTCAGCCTACTCCAGCACCATGTTCAATACTTGGAACAAACCTATTGATTGTTATAGCATAGCAGCCTACTCAATACCCGAACATAGATCTACAAACATATACAGAGTCTTCAGCATGACTGGACCGCCCTACCAGGCCTTCAGTCTATCTGGACCACTCTCAGAACCTTCAGCATGTCTGGACCGCCTCTCTAGGCCTTCAGCCTGCTGGACCGTTCTCCGAGCCTTCGGTCTGACTGGTACGCCCTACTGACCTTCAGTCTATCCGGACCGCTCTAAACTGTTGAGCATCTCCCTAGACCACCCCTCTTGATGCTCTCTCCCATGCATCCTGTTCTCACCCACTTGGGGCTTCGAACTCCTGATCTACTCTGTGGACTACATCCCCAGCCTAACCCTAGGCCTCATGTCGATCGTCCACCCTCTCGGAAATCTGAGGTCTGTTCCCTGATCTGCGTGTCTACCACACACACTAAATAACCCGCACTCCCGTGCTGAATGCACTGCTGAGCCCTGGCAGCTAACAAAACCCTCAATTTATCAATCCAAAAACCCTCAGAGTTGAGCACGCACTCGACCAAATACTCGAACTGAACTCGATTCTTGACTAGAAATCCAACCTGGTTCCCCAACTTATGCTATCAAGCACCCATAAGACGTGTTCTTATGCTGGGGAGTTTTGCCGAACCCCCAATCAACACAACCCTCAAACCAAGCAGCCATTAGGGCCTCCATTCTCCCTGTCGGGTTGTGAAACTTATCCCCGTTTCAAAACCTCTCCTACTTCCGCATCTCGGGGTAACACTCCCCCACTTAGATTCGACTAAGCCTTCATAATACATGAAAATTGGAGGATTCTCAATCCTTCTCACTTCCCAACGATCGATCTGATGACCACCAACTCTTTCCCACTAGCGTTCCATTACTAGTTAGTCCCAATTGATCACACACTTTTAAGAACCAGATGAACACTTCCTGAATCCCAGTGAAACCGACAGCCACTAATGCTTGAATGACCCCACACTCACGTCCTGAAGACCACAAGATAGATGCTCCAACTAATACCACGACAACGAGTTACTTCTCTTGGCTCTCTAGCCCATCAATCACTAACGGTTTCTAACCACTGAATCCTGACAAAGCTGAATAACCCTTCTGTGGGACCCTATCCGCAGGCCTCCCACATAATACCCCTTTTCCAAAGGTGTTCCAAACAAGCTTCCCGCTCTCGGGCTCTAAAAATCACTCTCTTCAGGGTTCGCACCCTGACTCACTTACCAGCTCAAACGCCCACATCTGAACTGCAGCAGCTGAAACAACCTCTGCCCTAAACCGGGCTACAAACTACTCCCAAGACATAGTCTACAATCCCAAAAGTGCAATAGATCGCACAATCAATCCTTTCCGTCTGATACAAGAGATCCAAGGCAAACCGGACCTCACAAATACTTATGTCACGTCGACCGTCCTGCGCTCACCGGAACTGAAATAATGTTGCCTAATCATGCAACCATATGACCCCGAGCTGGAATACAACCTGATCCTGGGGTCACAAGTCTGCTCACTCCTTCGAGCTCGAAAAACTGAGAGGGCACAATCCTTGCTCTACAAAACGACAATCCAATCCCTCAATAAACCATTCCCCTTCCAGCTGCAAAACCCCAGCTGAACATAATCATCACTCCCTTCCGGAGTTCCCGCGACTCACATTCCGGCCTCGAGCAAACCCCCGAGCCTCAAATCTAGAAACCCACGTGCTAACCTCTCCTGCTCTACCCGCGGAAATATAATGAGTACAGATCATCTTCCCGATCCCAAATAACTGCAGTCCTCTGCTCATCAAAATATGTCCCAGAACTAGGAAGCTCGACCAACTCCTCCCTTTGCCGTCGTTACAGCTGTTAAAGCTGCCGCGGAAACCGTCTCGGCAATGGCTGCATAGCGCTCGACGAAATACTCAACCATGGCGGTCTTAATAGACCTGACATCTCCGGAAACTGCCCCCCGGACAATCTTGATCACCTACTCTCGGATGATCTCACTAACACGATCCCCTGAAAATGTTGGCCTATCTTGGCTGCCCACTCCCGATCCTAACCTGGATCTGGTCTCAAGACGTCTCGAATATTCCATACCATAACTGGGAACCGACTCCCAACCCAACCCTAGGGGTTCTGACTTCCTTGATACGTGTATAGGTCCTGTGCTTTCAGTAGTACGGGCCCATACTACCTTCCACACCTACCCATATTTGTCTCAAGTATCACCACAACACCCTACAATATACATATACATAGCGAGCGATAAATCCTCACTCCTAGAGGAATGCTAAATATCTCATAACTGGCCTCCTGGCCTCTCACTACCCACCCATCCATGAAACTTCCACCAACCCCTGCAGCACTAGTGTATGCTAGACATACATAACGCTGGACCCTATAGACTTTCGAATATCCAATCCTACCCTAAGCCCTAATCAATAAGAACATAACATAAGGCTAGGTCAAACATTCTCAGGCTATAAGATCTTAATTATATACAGTTGTGATGCATACACAAGTAACTACATTAATGATGTCAATCTCATATAAGGAAAACCCTAGGCTAACAGGCATCATGTAATCAGACAATTTTATCATGTAATTCCTGAAGATCCCTAGCCTAGTACTAGCATGCCGTTCAAACATATCACAATATAAAATAACCGTATGGTATTTTGGGGTCTACTTACTGGCTCCGGCTGATCGTACACTTCGCATCCTCTTTTACTTATTTTGAAAACCATTTAAAATCATTTTGAAAATCTTTCCTTGATTTGAGACTGCATTCACACGAGTGTTCCTCCAATTCACTCAAACCAAGGCTCTGATACCAACTTGTAACACCCATAAAATTCGAGCCAATTTAAAACTTTTTAAATCATTTGAAACCATTCAATTATTACAATTTGTTTTTAAAATGGTTTATACATCAGAGTTCCCAGAAATCATAATCGTAAATCGAGGAAGTGTACGGTCACTAACATAGCATCATCCTATATACCAGGATACCGACCTACCAGGTCACTAAACACAATACCGTCCTAACTACCAGGACGCAGATCTAACAGATAAATAAATATATCATGCAATATACCCGAATACAAATCCGATAAAGGGTCGGCCTTGGTGCCGTAGACCCTGTTGATATAGTGAGGATAACTCACCTCCTAATGCCGGACTAAACCACGAAATCATGCTCCCAAAACACTGCCCCAAACTCCAACACCTATAACCATCAATGATCCAATTCATAAATACTCGCTTACCAATTATCCTCAAAAGTCAAAACGGTCAACCCTTGGTCAAAGTCAAAGTCAACTATCAAGGTCAACAGTCCATATTGACCTCAACTCGTCGAGTACCCTCAGCTACTCGCCGAGTTCCTTGCATAACTTGTCAACTCGCCGAGTCACCATGCCACTCGCCGAGTCCAAGGCAATCTTCATTGGACTCGCCGAGTTGTTCATCCAACTCGTCGAGTTCATGACCATCTTCATATGACTCGCCGAGTCTACCATGCGACTCGCCGAGTCCCTTCAGTCCTTCATCCATACATATGCTTTTTAAGCCATGCTAAGACTCCATACTGCAGATCTAACTTCCCAAGGCATGCTTATCACGTAAAGTTGCAAACTTTACGTGCATGTAAAGCTCTAATGACTCATAATGCCAAATCCAAGCTTGAAAAAGGGTTTTACACTTAAGGAGGGGTTCATACTTGCCAAAGCTGATAGCTTTATGGACTTACAAATCAAAGAGAGTTCAGATATGAAGTTACAACTTCAGATCTGAGCTCATACCCAAAAATAGCTTCATAACCAAACCAAGAAGCCCTAATTTCATCCAAGGAGACCTAGAAAGGAATGAGGTCAGGATCATGAATTGATACCTCAAATGAAGCTAACTGAGATAGATTTTGCAGATCCACACGAGTCCCTTGCTGCTAGCTACTTGACCTCAAGCTCCCTTCATAAGTTCCACCTTCCAAAGCTCAAAAACACACACAAATGAGCTCTCCCACGAAATAGGGTTTTCTGGACTCTCTAGAGGCTGTAAGGGACTAAGGGAGGCTAATGGTTCCTTAAATAGGGTGCAAAACCCCAGAATTTGGGGTTTCATCTGTCAGTTCCTACTCGTCGAGTCCCTCCTTGGACTCGGCGAGTTGGTCACTTAAACACGTGGATCAGCCCGCTGCTACTCGGCGAGTCAGGCAACCGACTCGTCGAGTAGACCTTGAAATCATGAGAAATTATCACCACAAATTGAGACACGGGAATCGGGGCGTTACATTACTTGTCGTAGAAGACAAAGTAGGTGGCGAGGGGATGGCGACTGTTAGTTAGAGAGACGACAAAATGATGGAAAAAGGAAGAGATCAAGTGTTGTGATAATGTGTTTGTACATTTGCTTTGGTTGACTGTATTTTAGTGAACTATATATATATATATATATATATATATATATATATATATATATATTAGATTAATGAATAATAAAAATACATAAAAATAATAATAAGGGTAATATGGTTATTATATATCTTTTAGGGACCAAATACGAAAACTGAACCAAACCATATGGACTATTTATGTAATTTACTCTTTTATTATTTCAAAATAATTATTGCTATGCCTCTTTCAATTGAGTCAAGCTCATTTATTCTTGCATATATATTAACAAAAATGTTGAATTTAGTTTTTGAGAAAGAAAGTAGTTATTTTTGTAAAAGTGTTTTTTTTCGGCCACAAAAGGTCATGTGATAAGATATAATATGATATTTTAAAGAAAGATAGCTAACATTGTTTATCCATTTCTGAAATCATAACTCACCCTCACATGCTTATAACATAAGCAAACAAGGGAAAAGAAAAAGAGGTTTCACATGGAAATGAACATGGTAGTGTTGGATCAACTTTTTTTTTCAAGTATTCGTGTCAGGTAACCATGTTATCCCTATGGTCCATTTAATGTTATTAGGTTGATGCCTGTTATTATTTAAATGATTTTGGGACAAATGTCACCAATAGGCAACAACAATGAGTCACATAACCTAGGGCCCAGGTAGTCAATAGTTTATTTACTTATACTTTAATTAATAATGATATACAAATGAGTATAAAGTATTTTTTTTGCGGGTTACTCACAAAAATAACATGATAATCTTCTTATTTTAATACAAGAATAGTTTTATTCTACTTATCACCATATTAGGCCTCATAATTAATACAAATTTCAATTATCTCTTGTCATGTGTTACTCTATTATGTTTCCTAATTAAGAGCATTGGGTGTGGCAAGTGGATGTAACACCAAATTGGTGTCACCTCATCCATAACACCACCGTAACACCAATGGGGAAATGATGTTCCACATGTTATATCATGTTAAGAAGTAGAGAGAGAAAATAGAGAAAATTATTTGATTGGTTGATGAAGGAGATAGCCAATCATCTTTCTTGTTTTATCTTGTCCTCGTTACCACAAGATCCACCATAACACCCCCTCAACGAGAAAAATGGGTGATGTTCATCAAGTCATAACGGCTCCCTTAACATGCCCGAGTGCTTTAATGGATGCCACTTGTCAACCTATTGATTCTTCATTTCAAATTTCAAATTTTAAATTTCTCACTGTAATTACATTAAATTAATAACATTAGAATAAAAATTAACACAAATTATAAAGTGATATAATTTTACATATTTATTTAAATCAATGATTATAATTTTATATAACTAAAAAAATCTCTTAATTAATAATTTTTTTAAAATAAATGATTAATAATTTTGAGTTTTTACTATTATTGTTTAATTAATTTTGTAACATGGTTCCCACGGGTTATAAACTAGTATACAAGATAAAAGTATCTCTAACGGATCACCACAAAAGCTATTTATCACAAAATGACCATTATAAATACGTGAAATATCAAGAGAAATGTCTCAACTATTTAATAAAACTTTAAAAAAATGGATCCTTTAATTTTAATTTTTTATCTAAAAATTTCTCTCAAACTCAATCTCCCATAGTGGTTAACACCTAACATTTCGCAATCCAAAAAACAAATTCGGTATGTAATGGTTTCAAATCATAACTTTGGATTAAATTCCTATTAGGGCTTGTTTGATATTGATGCTAACTCAGTCAGAAAGGAGGACTCGGTCCTCAATCAGAAGTTGTTGCGTTTGATTTGGGTTTTTTATCCACAGACTCGATCCAAAGAAAGGACTTGGTCCAAAGAAATTTGAGGATTCGGTCCTCATCTCAAAACCTCCGGACCGAGACCAAACATCATCTTTTCCCTCCTTGCCCTTCTCCTTTTGTAGGCGCCTTCTTCTCCATCGCATCGTCTCCACTCCACCGGCTAAATTACGTTCTTCAGACTTCAAAACTCGGTCCACTGAAATAAAGAGGCTGACTGAAAAATTGACGCCTTTTGCCCTTGCCCTGGACGCAACTCTCCAGAAACTTTAATCGATCCAAGCAACGTTTCCTTCCTTCCACCATCGGTCCTCTCCAGAAACTTCAATACTCGTCCTCTCTATCGCTTCTATCTATCATCTTCATCCTCGTTGGAAACCTCCATCACCGCCATCATCTTCACCGTCGACCACCTCCTTCATGGTGGCCCAACCCCCTGAAGCATATCAAATGGGTCGATTTCTTTTCAATTGCAGTTGATCCCTTCTGATTCTATCAATTTCGACTTTCCAAAGCTTCACGTGAAACTGCACATATTTGTTGGCTTGCTCATTTTCAACAGATACAGACTGCAAGGGAAATAGGTGCATTTCAAGAAGCAAAGGATAAGCTTCAAGGGCAACTGGAAGACCTCAGTTTGCATTTACAGCTACAAAAATAGTTGAAGGTAATGTAAATTAAGCTAAACTCCATTTGAGTGATTAAATATCTGTGGTGTTAAATATTTGTGATGAATATGAGAAGGGGCTAATAATGTAGAGTCGGCTGGAAGAAGCAAAGGGACAGGAAATTCCGGAATGATGTATATGGATTGGATGAAGAACAATATTAAACAGGTGCATTACTCATTGTGTGCCTGTTGTTAGAAATTTGGATAGCTTCTTTGAATTGCATAATTAGGTGTCTTACAACCGTGACAACCTTTGTCCATGAGTTCAAGTTTTTTTTCTTTTATCGTTGTATGATTTGTTTTTATAAATTGTAACAAGGATCATTGTATTTCATACTTTATAGCAACCATATATGATAATGGTTCAATCCAGGTACATATGAATGCAAACATGTGTTCATTTTTATAGTTTTCAATTGGTAAGAAGGTGAAGACAATCAAGAGATATGTTGAGTTTTTGTTTTAATCTTCATGTTCATGAGATTATTGCATAAATGGAGTTAATTAATAATATATTGTGATTTGAGATTATTGCATAAAAGTATTATTATAAAAAATATTGTTTGAGGGTAATATGGTCATTTTGCACAGTCAGTCAGATGTAAAATCAAACATCAAGTCTCAGTCAGAAGTTAACTCAGTCAGAATTTCTAACTCAATCAGCTTCTAACCCGGTCAGCTCTAACTCAGTCAGCAAATATCAAACGACCCCTTAGTGTGGTAAAGTGTCTTAGGGAGGAGATGGTGAGGTGGATCGCAAATCTAATTAACATAGTTTCAATTAAGGACAACCAAAATGATAGAGGTGTGGAGATCTACTATTGTGATTCTGGGGAAATAAATTTTTTAGGCATATTATTAAACTATATGAGACAATTATAGAGGGTGAGGTGGCTCGCAAACGGCCAAAGCTACAAAATCCATGAGGAAATAATTTTTTTAGCATATTATTAAACTATATGAGACAATGTTGGAGGTATGATCTAGTGTGAAACAATTATATCTGAAAATTATTATTGAATGGAAATCAATATGATTCTCATATATAAAAACACATAAAAGTTTGGAAATTGGTTGATTTTGCTACTTTATGGGAACATTGCCCAAAGAAAAGACTCTCACTTATCACGATTTTCTATTCCTCACTTTGGAATATTTGATTGGCCTGAAATAATAAAATTTTCAACAAAAGCAATGTCTCTCCTACAAAAACGGCAAATCTTATTATTGCACAGACTTTTGATTGGTTTAAGTACAGGGGTAATATTGGAAGGAGTTGGACTGATTGATTTGTTCTCCATTTGGTGGCTAACAATCATTTCTCTTGAGTGTTTGGTTTTGTTTTGGTTTATACTTGTAAATATTGTCCGTTTTGTGTAACCCTTGTACTCCTCTCCTAAGCTTCTTGCTATTGGCTTGGTTTTTTTATCTATATTAATGCATTTGTCGTTTAAAAAAAAAAGGCATATAGTCTTATTACAATAAGGATAATCGTGGGCTAATATACACTGGAATACAATATATACCAACACCGCCTGCAGTTTGATCGAGAGATAAATGATGGACGTTTAAACTAGAGCGAAAATCTGAGAATAAACTGGTGGGTAGCCCTTTAGTGAACATATTAGTTGAGGTGGATAGAACATGAAGAACGCATATGTGGTCGAGAGCTACTTTGCCTCGAACAAAGTGAATGTCGATTACAATGTGTTTCGTCCGTTGGTGTTGAACCAGATTTCTTGACATGTATATCGCAATGGCGTTGTAGTAATATACATTGGTTGCTTTAAGCATAGGACAACGTAGCTCAAATAGAAGGTTTCGGATCCAAGATATTTTTATGACGGTGTTGACAACACCATTGTATTCTACCTTGGCACTAGATCCGGAAATGGTGCCTTGTCTTTTGGAAGACCAAGATATGAGATTGTCCCAAAGAAATACACAATATCCTGAGGTGGAGCATATGGTGGTTGGGTATCCCCCAAGTCTGCATTAGAGTATGCATAAAGATATGAAGTGGGGGACATGTGAAGTTGGAGCCCATGATCAAGTGTAGCCCGAATATAGCATAGAATCCATTTGAGAGTATGTGGGTGGGGCTCTCGAGGATCATGCATGTATAAGCAAATAAGTTGAACAACGAAAGCAATATCAGGTATGATGAAGGTGAGATACATAAGATCACCTGCTCGACTGTGAAATAGAGTGGGGTCAGCCACCGGAGACCCAGGTGCGTTTAGTTTGTGAATTGGTTCTGCTGGAGTTCAAAACTAGTTGCAACTTGTTAGCAGCATACATATGCTGAGAGAGAAAAAGACATGTGGAAGATTAAACAACAGAAATACCAAAAAATAGTTAAGTGGCCCAAGATTTGTCATGGAAAACTCGCGGATGAGTTTGTCAATGATCTAATGTAAGAGGGTAGTAGAAGAAGTTGTTAGTATAATATCATCAACATAAAGTAATAAATATACAGTCGCCCCAAGAGAATATAAAATAAATAATGATGGATCTGTGAAACTGTGGTGAAACCCGATAGATGTGGCGTGATGGGAAAACCGATGATAACATGCCCTAGGAGTTTGTTTGAGACCGTAAATAGATCTCTGAAGATGGCACACGTGATCTAGAAACTAAGTGTCTTTGAACCCTAGAGGTTGATGCATATATACAATCTCATGTAAGTGTATGTGAAGAATGCATTCTTCACGTCTAGCTTATGGACCGACCAATGTCTAGAGACTGCAATGTTGAGAACCATGCGTATGGTAGCCGATTTGACAACCGGGATGAAGATCTCATCACATTCTATACCCTGTTACTAATAGCGACCATTTTCTACAAGTTTTGCTTTATAGTGTGAGAGATATCCATATACATTAAATTTATGGCGAAAGAGCCACCTCAACCTCATCATATTGACCCCTTAGGGTCGAGGGATAAGTCTAAGTCATATTCAAGATAAGAGCATTGTACTTTTCATGCATAGTCTGACGCCAGTTAAGGTCCTTAATGGCATGTAGATGCGATCGGGAAATAAGAGAGACAGAAGAGGTATGAAGATTAAGCTTCTGAATGGGTTTGACTATGCCACTATGGGAGCGAGTGACCATGGGATGAGTTCGAGGTGGAGGTGTGTCGTTGTTTTGAGTTAAGACCTTTGTATGAGTTGGAGGGTTCTCGGTTTGGGAAGGAGAGGGAGAGGAATGAGGAGGTTCCGAAGGGTAATTCAAAGAGGATGGTCAATAGAGGTAGGGGTGTTCAAAACCGAATATCCGAAAATTCAGATCCAAATTTTTGAATATCCGGAAATTTCAGATAATGAATATTGATATCTGAATCCGTATCTAAAATTTCGGATATCCGAATTTTCAGATACGGATTCGGATATCAAATCGGATATCCGAAAATGTTTATATTATTCAATTGTGTTATAGCTATAAAATAAATATTTTAATGTTCCTATACTCAATATTAAACAAACTATTTTCTTCATATGAGCGGAAGAATTTGAATATACTAACTTACTATTTATGATAAATATATTGAGTGTGTTAATAAAAAACGTCATCAATGGCTCATTTTATTATTTTAATTAAACTATATATGTTTGTTAATATAGTTAAAAATGGAACAAAATAATGTAATAATAATGTCTTTGATCAATTACAATATAGAACATGTTTCCTAGTAAGTTTCATTTGTCAAATTTGTCTTTATTTCCATATGGTCCTATTTTATTAACCGCATCAAATGGAAAATCGAGGATTCAATGTTGGAACCCGATGAAGGGTTTCTGGAGATATTTGAAGAAGGCGGAAATTACGGGAATCGTGGTTGAAAACAGATCAATGTTCTGGGGTTTTCTTAAACAAGGGCATGTTCAAAGGCGGTGGAGAGGAAGTGATAAGAGGCATGGAGTGAAAATAAAGTGGGAAAGGTCTAAAACGAAAAACTTTGTAAGCAGAAGAATGAAAGGACAAAAAAGTATTGTGCTTAAGGCTCCTCACAACTTATTGTATATATAATTGAAAGAATGAAACTTAATAGCCCAAAATAAACAACAAAAAGAACAATGGTGATGATCGTTAGGGGTGAGCATGGTGCGGTTTGGTGCGGTTTTAAGGTCAAACCGAACCGCAAACCGCATGGTGCGGTTTTTGCATTCTTAAAACCGTTGGGTGCAGTTTTGCAATGGTTCGGTTTTTCGGTTTTAAAATGCGGTTTCGGTTTGTATCGGTGCGGTTTCGGTTTTAAACCGTGTTTAGAATTTGGTGCAGTTTTTTATGTTTTTTCGTGTGGTTTTTTAAAACTGTAAGAAATGAAAACCATGTGCATGTAAGCTAGCTTGTATTGTGTTGTTTTTTTTAAACCATTCATTTTCAACTCAAAACAAAAATACATAATCAAAAATTGTAAGTCACTTAAAATATAACATGTGACTACTCTAGCAAACTAATTAATAATTAAAGGTTGGTTGATTTTGACTTAATTTGTTATAAGTTTATTACATGTAATCGATTAGTAGGTTTGGCTAACAATACAACATTTCTTTTGCACCCCATATAGTCTTACACAAACACAAAATAAACATATAATAAATTTATTATCGTTTATAAGTATTTTAAAAAGCATGTATATAATATACATTGATTGATTTATTACTATACACGCTTGCGGTGCGGTTCGGTTTTGGTGGACCGGTTTTTTGGATAGAAACCGCACCGCACCGTTGACCTTCGGTTTTTGCAAAAATTAAATCCGCACCACTGGTTTTTGCATCGGTTTCGGTTTTTTGGTTGCAGTTTATTGCGGTTTTGTCGGTTTTTCTTTAGTCGGTTCGGTTTTTGCTCACCCCTAATGATCGTAAAGTTTATCTGTGAACTTAAAAATATGGTTTTTGACATAAAAACCCTTTATTTTACACAAAATAGTCGGTTATGTCTCAATTTTGTTTTTTTGTGCGTTAAAGCCCTAAGGTTATCCTCATTGACGATCCAATCCAACCTTATTTTTCTTTAATAAATAAAAAAAAAGTAATTTATTTATCTTCAATCTATACGACCCAACTCAATCCAATTATTTACAACCATTAACAACCCAATCCAACCTATTTCATATTAAAATTTTATATTTATAAAATTATATTATTGGTCTTTTGTAGATAAAAATAAATTAAGTATTCTAATATATATTTTATTTTATTTTTTTATTAAATATAAAGTTTACATATAAACAAAAATTAGTTTTTGTTATGAGAATTAATTCATTTCTTCTAAGCAAGAGGACACGTAGACATGAACTTTTTAAGCAACCCAGTACAAGCGGAGGCTTGGATACTAGCCGGTTCACCAAGGATTGCCTCAATTTCATTTTTTTTAATATTTCTTTTTTTCGACCGGCTCGCAAGAAACCCCTAATGGGGGTAGTGTAACATACCGAAAAATTGGTTCAATTTTAGCCTTTACCTGGCTATAACAGGTAACCAATTAATGAGAGGCTGACTAGGTGTGTGCATGCTGACGTGGATGCCATGTCAGCGACTCCTTTGCTGCTGAAAACTTTTGAGGTAAGTGGAGTTGGGAATGATCGCACTTGGTCACCTCCCCCAAGTTATAAAGACTTTTACCACCAGACTAAGAGGGTTTGTTTTAATTTCCTAAAAACTTATATTTATTATCTAAAACGCTGGTATTATTATTATTATTATTATTATTATTATTATTATTATTATTGTTTTATGAATTTATACATACATTTTATATGGATTTTATACGTTTTATATTTTAAAACGTATTTATAAATTTTAAAAATGTATTTATATATAAATAACGTTTTTATACATATAAATGACACTCTTATATATATTTGAACGTATGAATTATTTTTATACATATAACCATATATAAAAGACGTTTTTATATGTATTTATATGTATAAAGTCGATTTTATATTTGTTTATATATACAAATGATGTATAAAAATGTATTTAGTAGGTATAAATACGATTTTTATATGTATAAATGTGTATGTATGAATTCATAAAGATATAAATATGACTTTTATACGTTTTTATATGCATAAATACATATTTATACGTATGAATAACGTTTGTATACAATTTTAAAACATCTTTATATATAAAAATAACATTTTATACGTATGAAAATGTTTTTATACATATTTAAACATATAAAAAAATCTACATATAAACATGTATAAATACGTTTTTATACCCTAACATATCGGAAAATTATATATTTCGGATATCCGATATCCGAAATATCTCCACGTAACCAAATCTCTCCATTTATTCATATTGGATATAAAAATAATTATAAAAATAAATGGAAAATTATATATTTCGGATATCGGATATCCAAAATATCCAAAAATTTGAAAATCAGTATCTGTATCCGAATCCGAAATACCGGATATTCGAAAATTCAGATATCCGAAATTTTGTATAATTTTGCTTCGGATTGTCGGATAGGATAAACGGATACAAATATTTGTGAACACCCCTAAGTAGATGTGGTATCGCTATAATGGAAAAGGTGAGAGTGGAAGTATGGAGATGAGTCAGATGTGTCATTTAAAAAGGAATCGGAGGGAGATTCATTTAGAGATACGAATTCAAAGGGAAAGGTAGTTTCATCGAGGGTGACATGGCGATATAATGGTGGTACGAGTGTTGAGGTCGAGACATCTAAAACCTCTATGCTGATATGGGTACCCAAGAAACAGAAAAGGTGAAGATCGAGGAGATAGTTTGTAAGGGGTAGTGATATAAGGAAAGCAAATACATCCAAAATATTGAAGATAAGTGTATGTGGTATGTTTTTGAAATAGGCAATATGTGGGTGAGTCGTTTTAAATGGGATTCCACGTGTGGCAAAGAAGTCATGAAATTGTTTGTTGTACTCCCCCATTATCACATTGGAAGATTTGATAGTGGTTATGAATTGGTTTTTTGACATAGGCAAAAAATTCAAAATAATTGGAGAAAACTTCATATTTATTTTTCAACATATACACACAAAGATAGTGAGAGTAATGGTCAAGAAAGATAACATAATATTTCAAACCACTAATACTAGTAATAGGGAGGTCCAAATATCAAAGTGTATAATTTTAAAATCATGTGAAACAACAAAATTGGAAGAACTAAATAGAAGTTCAATATGTTTTCTAGTTTGACATGCATGACACAAAGAAGTAGAGTCACTTTTATTACATGGAATCAATTTTGTCCAAAGATTTCATAGGAGGTTAGCCGAGCAGTATGGTCAGCGGCAGTGGCAGTCATGACCTGGGAGGATTTTATCTAAAGATTTCAGAGGGAGTTTGCACCAGCTATTGAGGTGCAGCCGCTGGCGAGGGAGGTTCAGGACCTTCACCAGACTATTGAGACTGTGGCGGAGATTACCGCCAAATTCAGGGAGAGGGCTTTGTTGGTACCGTAGTATGCTGTGGGTGAGGAGATGAGGAAGACGAGGTACCATGACATGTTGAGGGAGGATATCAGGGAGTTCGTGAGCTTTTCAGAGTGCAAGACCATGAATGACATGATCGAGAAGGCCTGTGAGTGGGAGATTGAGTTAGAGCTTCGGGCGAAGTGGAAGCCGAAGCAGGTACAGATAATTGTGGGCCAGGTGAAGAGGCTCAAGACTCCTGATGCTCGCACTAGGGGCCAGCAGGACTGGGGACGTTACGACAAGTCTGGCAAGCCGCACAGTGGGGTATGTCGTGCAGCGAGTTCAGGTTGTTATATTTGTGGCCAGTTGGGCCACATGAGTAGGGATCGTCCCATGAGTGCTCTGATTTGCTTTTATTGCAATCAGACCGGCCATATAAAGGTTGATTGCCTGAGATTGTCAAGAGGAGTTGTGGTGGAGCCTGCACCAGCCACATTGAGGATTATTGATGGCCGCCAAGACAAGGCAGAGGCTCCTGTGGTGAAGAGCAGGGCATTTCAGCTGACCACCGATGAGGCCCATGTAGCACCGGATGTGGTTACTGGTATGTGTTTTATCCCTATATTTCATCACTTTCTTTGTTTATGCTTATGTTTATTTTGATATTGTATAGGGACCTTTTTGGTTAACGGTATAACCGCTCATGTCTTGTTTGATTCGGGTGCTACCCGATTCTTTGTATCTCTTGCACTTAGCAAGAAGTTTTGTGATGCTCCCGGGACTTTGGATTTTCCCCTAAAGGTTGAGATTGCGGATGATCGTACTGTGAGTGCTTCGAGGATTCACTTTGGGTGTCCTGAATATGTTTAGTGAGAAATTCTCCATTGATTTAGTACCAATTCCCTTGAGAGGATCGAAGGTTATCATCGGGATTAGGTGTCTAAGCCCATAACTATAATTGGTATGTACTTAACCCGAGAGTAGCATGGTCCATTTCGGGTTGCCTTCACCAGAACAATATGATAGGATGGATATTTGAGAAAGAGGTTATTTGTGATTTATTAATATATTATAAGTATAATATATTTATTGAGAAATCATATTATTTAATTAGTATTGATCAATAATTAATTTGAAATTAATTTAGTGATCAATAGAGACTAATTAAATTAACGTGAACTGATTAGGTAAATCAGTAATACATATAGTTTGGGCTAATGATCCATGTTGATTAGAATGGACTAAGAGTTAGTCCAAAGGGCTTATCATATGGATTATTGGATTAAAGGCCCAAGGGAGTGGATTAGGGTTTACAAGTTGAAACCCTAGGAATTCCACACTATAAATGTAACCCCTAATGCACCTAAAATTGGTCTAATGATTCCTAGTTGAACCCTAGCCGATTTTAGTGTTTCATGACCTCTCTCTCATTATCCTCCACTTGTTCATGGTGTTTGTGACTTGTTTGAGGCATCACACTTGAGGTGCTAAGCTCTTGAAAGTCAAATTCTACATGCTACAACTAAGAGGTATTCTTTTAACTAGTGTTTTATGTTTCAATTACCAAAGTTGTATGCTAGTTATAGGTTTCATGCTTTGGATAATTTTTGTTGCATGTATAACTAGAGAAAACTTAGATCCAAAGCATTAGGGTTGTATGTGCACCATAGGAGTGTTATAGTACATAAAACCCAACATTGGTATCAGAGCCATGGGTGTTTTCTGTTATTTGATGCAATTGTTGTTTGTTCAAAGCTGAAAAAATCATTTTTTTTGGACTCTGCCTGATCACCACGAGGTGGTCAAAATTACCACGAGGTGGTGACGGGTCTGGCAGATTTTTCGGATTTCTTGGCTTAATTTGGATTTGGATAATTACTATAAGTTGTTTTATTGATCAAAATTCAAATTTTATGTTATAAAAATAATTATCCTCATCTAAATTAAAAGATAAATTGTTAAATTATAAAATAATTACTAGATTATATGATAAACTAATTATTTGTATCGTTTGATTTATCTACATGAATTGTAATTAAGTCAAATTGGTAAAAGATAATATGATTATTTTTATTGGTTAAAATTTGATCTAAATGTTTTTGAAGAGTTACAAAATTTGCCATCAAGTTTTGGAACTCAAAAGTTTTTTCAAGAGTTAGAAAACTTGTCATCAAGTTTGGAAGCCAAAAAGTTTTTCAATAGTTACAAAATTTTCCCTCAAGTTTTGGAACTTAAAAAGTCTCTTTTATGAAACATTAACTCTAGTAATTGAAAGGTTTCAAAAGGTGAAACTCTTGGGTTCATAACTTAAAAATTAATTAAATAGTTTTAATTTTGAATTTTTATATTTAGAACATTGATGTTTCTTTTGAATAGTTCAATTACACTATTATGGATTTTATTAAGTTAATTAAATGTTTAATTAAGAGAGTATTATTAAATCCATAATCACATGGTTTAAGATTAATTAAATTAAGAGTATAATTTATTAATAGATTAAACCACCTAGCAGTGGCGAGACTATGTGTAAGGAAGGTGGGTCCTAGGACCCACCTATTTTTTTTTAATTTATCTAAAACTTCTATAGAAATTTTTTAGGGACCTACCTTAAAAAATATTTAGGACCTACCTTACCAATAAAAATCTTTGAATTTACATAGAAAAATGTATATAGAAAAATTAGTGAACCATGTGGTTTTCTATTCTAGACTCGCCACTGCCACCTAGTATTTTAAAAGTTTAAAATACACCCTTATACTATATAAAATTAAAAGTTTAATATATTATATATATATAAGTAAAAAGTCAGTCTTACCGTTAGTAGGCTTCATTCACGAAACTAGTCTATAATGGGTGTTTAAGGAATTGCCTATAAAATGGCGATTGAATGGGTATCCACTCTTACCCACCACACTCTTGACTAGTGGAGGGTCGTTAGCCGAACGGGTAGGATAGGACACACACACTTCCATTAAAAGTATAATGCATTATAAAGTAACTAAACACTTTATAAATTCCCAATCTTAGTTACTTTAGGAAAAATGTGAATTTGATGCTAACCCATGAAATTGCACATTGCACCTTATTGGTCAGTTAGTGGAGCGTGTGTGGTTAACTGGCACACTAATGTAGACTAATGAAGGATGGAAATGGGTTTCTCGTAAATTATCATTGATCAATGCAGCGTGTGTGGTTAACCGGCACATTAATTAGGTGATCAATGACATCGAGAGTACCAAACTAATTTGCATGGTTATTCGCACCTTGTTTGTGATCCTCGGTATCCCAGTCACAAACATGAAGGGCATAATCGAGATTAAACATGTCATTGAAAAGTTCAATGAATCTCAAAAGAATCTAGGAATTTCAATTCATTTAAAACCTAATATTCATTTTCGTTTTTCATGGTGGAAATTGGTAAATCGTCATTTACCTACCTTCAAATATTTTGCAATTGGATTACGGCATCCCTCTTCCGAATTGCAGAATATTGTGTTGGGTCCTAGCCTTAATATTTCATTTTGGGTGTTATATTAAGGACTTAAATCAATTAACTTGAATTTCTCCCTTGTAGATGTCTAGTTTTGACAACTATGGTCTTCCCGAATCTTATGGAAAAAGCTTTCCTCATAAAGGTGATGTTCCTAGAAATCATACTTCACTTCCTCCACCTCCTCCAATAATTCTCCCTGAACCACATGTTCGCCGACTTGAAAAGTTCAAGGTCACTCAAACCCTATTGTCAAGCAAACACCAAGATGGAAGATCTGTGCATGCACATGTCTTGGAGATGAAGCCACACATTGACAGGTTGAGAATGTTGGGAGTCGTTGTCTCGAGGAAGTTGGCTGTTGACTTGGTTCTTCAATCACTTCCTAAGTCATATAGTGAGTTCGTTAAAGATTACTATATGACAGACCACAACGTGACCCTTATCGATCTTACCTATTTGCTAATTGTTGTTGAATCATAAATGATTTGGCGCACTGGTAATGCAAATTTGATTGCAAGATCTACTTCCCAAACTTCCATGGACATTGACAATGGAAATATTGGAAGTCCAAAAAAGGTTTCTCTTCCTAGGGGAAAGGGAAAGGCTAAGTCTGAGATTGTCCTGTGTGTCATTCCAAAAGAATCTGTTTGCTTCTATTGCCAAGAGAAGGGGAATTGGTTGCGAAGCTGCCTTATTTACCTGAAGGATCACAAGGATTGTAAATTAAAAGTGTTTGACTCTGCTTCAGGTAAGTCCACTATCTAAATCTATTAAGTTCCTATTTGAAGATTCTTAATACATGATGTGATGAAATCACATTTTTGATGTTTTGTAGGACCGAAGAAGAGAAAGGAAGCTTAAAGAAAGAGCAGGCTGAGTCTGATCGCGAAGAGTTGGATTTCGATCGCATGATTCGATGATAAAAATTATGAGCTGCTACTTAGGAGTTATGATAGATTGCTTAGAAATATGTAGTTACATAGTTTTCATTTGTAATTGCATTGTAAGGATAAGTTTTTCCGCAGTCATATAAATAAAGAAAATTTTTATTTTATTTTATATTTCCTTGCAATGGCATTTGTGAAAATTGATGTTTATATGTTTCTATTTTTAGCATTGTGGATTTGATTCTTTTGTTTGTGGTAGTGTCTAAATTTACCAAATAAGGAAAGATTCTCATCACCAAGTTTCAATTGGACAGAAACTTGGAATCATGCAACTTGTATTGTATGATGAATGAGAACCTTCGTCTTTGGGAAATTAAGACTAATTCCTTGTTCACATCTATATGTGAGTCAAGTAAAGGACTAGGGGATCAGGTACACTTGGTTGTGCACTGGTCAGGTCCACCACAAATAACAATAAGACTATTAGTCATGATTTACTAAAAGTCTAGTGAATATGATTATGCTTACAAGATTAAGTATAATTCTGAATCATTGAAAAAGTTTCAATGTATAGCCATTCGAATAAGAAGAATCAATTAGGCAGAAAGATAAAAGTTTCTCCAATCTGAAAGGAAAGGAAAGTACTTTAGTATCATGTTTTATGATCACCCTTGTGATTATGGAACCATATCTCAATTGATCCTCTAAGGATAACTTAGTGCATTTATATGACTAAGGAGAGGTATCGGGAATTGTTAAAATGGTTAAAATCAAAATGATGAGTCATACTTTGTTCCAAAATCAAGTCTTAGAGTCATACTCCAAGATTGTTCCTTGAGTGACATATCTTAAGTAGGTTTATAACACATTTAGAATTGGTAGTTGTGATGTCTTCAAGACAAAGACCAACTAAGACCAATTGTATGATGTTTTTTTCCTTGATAAGAATCCGCACTAACTCTTGAATATTTGTTTGTCAAGGAGTGTTTCTTGATAAGAGAATCTGATATGTCAAGAAGTCAGTAGGAGTCTTACAGATTTTAAAAAGGTTCAGGAAATAATCAAGAATAAACCTATTGTGTATCACTAGCTCACGACTTGAGGTTTGTAACCTATCGTGTTGACATATTCTTGTTCATGTGCCCATTCCAGTTAAAAGTTGACTATGCATGTGAGTTCTATGAGTTCTCAATTGTTGGCATAAGGTGAAGGACCTTGATCAGTGAAAGTTCATTTATCTGTATAGATGAGCTGCTTAACAACTTGGAAGACATGGTAGGTCTTTGTGCTACCAAGTGGCAAGAAATTAAGATTGAACAAGTTCAGTCCAAATGAGTTTGAATTTGTCATAGACCTTGTCTTATGATAATGGTTGGGAATGACATATTCACATGGATAGGAACACATACACCATAAAATCTAAGTGTCGTAAGGTTTCTTTCCAATTCATGAAAATGATTGTGAGGAAACGCTTTCACTAAGTACATTTTAAGGAGATAGCAGTTGTGTTAATTGCATTCTCAAATTCGATTATGATTACAACATCCCTCTTCATAGTTCGAATTGTGAGAAATGGCAAAAAGTTTGAACATTCGGGACTTACTGCTGTAAGTTCTGAAATAGTTTAGACACACATATGAGCTTTCCAATAAAAGGTGTATAAGTTTAGATAAAGTCTTATCGAAGCATCTCGTATCAGAAATCTGAACTTAGGTAAGAAAGTCAATAAAGTATTGATTTCTAGAAGTCCAACTGATTTTGGATACATGTCAAAGCTAGTAGGAGCATAAATGCTATGCTAGTAACAAAATAATTGTTATGCTAGTGGGAGCATAATTATTATGGTAAGTGTTGCGAGTTAGAAATACTATTTATAGGAAACAAAGTTCTAATTTGCAAAGTTGCAAAGGTTGAAAAGTTGTTTCGCTATAGTAAGGGAAAGGATACTTATACTTTATTTCGAATCTAAAAGTTTAGATTGAAGTATTGATCAAACTTAGTCATGGATATATATGAATACCATGTTCAAATATTTCAACATTGGAAATTCTATATATGGAAATATTATAGCAAAAGACTGGTCAGGTATCATGTCTTTATATAAGACATTATGAATCGTATCTCATATACTTCGGATATAGGATCGATTGCATATGCTATAATATTCACGTGTTCTAATTTTCCAAATGCCTAGGGCATTAAGAGGGAAAAAGTAATAGAACCAGATATGACTAAAGTGGTTAAACAACTGTCAATGACAATCTAAGGTTCGCTAAGGAATGGTTGCTTAAGGACAATTGGAAGTATAGTAATGGATGGACCATATTTACATTATTATGAATAGACAAAATTCTATTAATAATACATTGTCATATGGAAAATATGGAAATGTTTCCATAATGGGAGTTGGATATTAAGAATCTATGTGTAGGTTATAAACTTTTGTGCAAGAAGGATGTTCGAAGGAGTGTACTTTGAATTTGAGAGTTCGCTTCCTTGGAATTGTTTGTTATCAATCTCCAGTGGAAAATTTTGTAATATCATTGGCAAAGTCTCTTTGACTTTGATACCATGACATTACAAAAGGAATCATTGCATGATAGTTTAGAATCTAACACACTCTTACAGTGGCAATAATTAGGTATTCTTACACTAAGGATTTGGAATTATGAAATGAGCATCATTGAAATGTTTTCAATTGATCTATTTCAAAAAGTAATGACCATAGGTAAACATAGTGTGCATGCTTGGAGCATGGGATAACTATTGTTTTAATTCAAGTATTAAGTTGATTAATCGAAACATTATACAATGAATAATGTGTAATCAATATGGTGATAAATAATAAGTGTTATATTTATACTCAAAAGTTTTGAGACCATATTAGATTCGATTATTCTTGTGTTTCATTTTGCATGTTTTGACTTCCCGAATAATAAGATTATTCAAACTATCCACAGTCGATCATACTTTGGAAGTAGGTATTGAGGTAAGATTGTCATCAATCCGTCTGTAGATTGTCTAAAGTGTTTAGACATAGCACAAGTTTGCTGCAGTGTTCATGAGTACTACTATAATAAGATGAGTATTGGATTAAACCCACGCTCATCTTAATCACTTCATGGATTTTATCACGAGTGATTAGTGAGACGATAATATCTTATATTCTTGAAACGGAGACATATAGTTGCAGTTTACAAGTCGATTGCACATTGATGATGTGTAAACGTACCAGTAACTTGGTGTTATAAAACGCATTATTGTGTGTGATTTGATGAGTAAATAGAGCAATCATATGAGTCGATTTTTATCCGTTCCTTTTACCCTAATAGGGATAAAAACAATATCTGTGGGCCCCTTGATGATTTAGTGATGACACCCTAAGCGCTTGGCCAAGCCTGGACTGATTTGATTTTTTCAGTTAGTCGGTCGTCATAAATCGGAAATCGGGAAACAACACATGAACAAAGAGAATGATTATAATCCATGTCTCAGTTCATACGATATCTAGAATGGAGGAATATATGATCCTTTATCTAATGGACGCGTCAGAGTTCGACAACGGCGTTTAAGAGCTACGATTGCTAGTCGGGTTTTGGAGTCGTACTTACAGTTATAATTTTTAGACTTATCCAAGTGGGAGATTGTTGGATTAGGTGTCTAAGCCCATAACTATAATTTGTATGTACTTGACCCGAGAGTAGCATGGTCCATTTCGAGTTGCCTTCACCAGAACAATCTGATAGGATGGATATTTGAGAAAGAGGTTATTTGTGATTTATTAATATATTATAATTATAATATATTTATTGAGAAATCATATTATTTAATTAGAACTGATCAAGAATTAATTTAGAATTAATTTAATGATCAAAAGATATTAATTAAATTAACGGGGACTGATTAGGTAAAGCAGTAATACATATAGTTTGGGCTAATGATCCATGTTGATTAGAATGGACTAAGAGTTAGTCCAAAGGGTTTATCATATGGATTATTGGATTAAAGGCCCAATGGAGTGGATTAGGGTTTACAAGTTGAAACCCTAGGAATTCCACATTATAAATGTAACCCCTAATGCATCTAAAATTGGTCAGATGATTCCTAGTTGAACCCTAGCCGATTTTAGTGCTTCATGACCTCTCTCTCATTATCCTCCACTTGTTCATGGTGTTTTTGACTTGTTTGAGGCATCACATTTGAGGTGCTAAGCTCTTGAAAGGCAAATTCTACATGCTACAACTAAGAGGTATTCTTTTAACTAGTGTTTTATGTTTCAATTACCAAAGTTGTATGCTAGTTATAGGTTTCATGCTTTGGATAATTTTTGTTGCATGTATAACTAGAGAAAACTTAAATCCAAAGCATTAGGGTTGTATGTGCACCATAGGAGTGTTATAGTACATAAAACCCAACAAGTTCGAACCCTCAAGTGGGGAGAACTGGTTATTCAGAGCTTCGCATGGGCCAACTCTTTGTTCAGCTGCGAGGGAAAGGAGATATATACAGCAGGGTTGTTCTGGGTTCCTAGCTTATGTTTTAGACACTATAGTTGAGAGTATGACAGGGTTGAGTGGAGTGCCATTGTTCAGGATTTCCCCAATGTGTTTCCCGATGACTTACCAGGAGTACCTCGTGAGAGGCAGGTGGATTTTCGGATCGATCTAGTTCCTGGTGCGACTCCGATAGCCAAGGCGGCGTATTGCCTGGCATCGCCAGAGATGCAGGAGTTGTCTACACAACTTTAGGAACTGCTACACAAGGGTTTTATTCGTCCGAGCAGCTCTCCCTGGGGAGCACCAATTCTATTTGTTAAGAAGAAGGACGGTTCACACAAAATATGTATTGATTACCAGGAGTTGAATAAGCTAACGGTGAAGAACCGTTACCCACTTCTGACGATTGACGACTTTTTTGATCAGCTTCTGGGCGCATCTTGGTTTTCCAAGATTGATTTGCGATAGGGGTACCATCAGATGATGGTCAGGATGATGATGTACACAATACAACCTTCAGGACTCGTTATGGTCATTATGAGTTTGTGGTGATGCCCTTCGGGATCACCAATGCACCGACAATGTTCATGGATCTTAGGAACCGAGTATGTATGTTGATGCTGGATCAGTTTATGATTGTATTCATTGATGATATCCTGGTGTACTCCAATACCAAGGAGCAGCACGAGGAGCATTTGCGAGAGGTGTTGGAGACCTTGAGGAGGGAGAGGCTATATGTCAACTTCTCCAAATGTGAATTCTGGTTGTGGGAGGTGCAATTTATGGGGCACATCGTCAACCAGAAGGGTATATTGGTCGACATGGCCAAGATCGAGGCCGTGATACGATGGGAGGTTCCGAGAACCCCATCTAAGATTCAGAGTTTCCTAGGTCTCGCGGGGTATTATCCGAGATTTATTCAGGATTTCTCCAATATTGCAGTGGCTTTGACCCGTCTGACGAAGAAGAATGCGACCTTTCGGTGGGGACATGATTAGCAGTTGGCTTTTCAGACTCTGAGGCAGAGATTGTGTGAGGCCCCTATTCTCACACTTCCTGAAGGCTTGGATGACTTTTTGGTTAATTGCGATGCTTCTATTTCGGGTTTGGGAGTCGTTCGTATGCAGAGGGGTCACGTGATTGCTTATGATTCAAGGCAACTAAAGACTCATGAAGCGAACTACCCTGCGCATGATTTGGAGTTGGGGGCTGTGGTTTTCAACCTCAAGATTTTGAGACACTATCTGTATGGGGTTCGGTGTACTATCTACACTGACCACAAGAGTTTAAGGTATTTGATGGACCAACTGAATATGAATATGCAGCGACGGAGATGGTTGGATGTGGTAAAGGATTATGATTTTGAGATCCTGTACCACCCTGGGAAGACCAATGTGGTGGTCAATGCTTTGAGTCGCAAGGCGGTGAGTTATTCTATCGGAGATATTTTCTTGAGGATGGTTGTCACATCGCCTTTGTTGGATTTGATCAAGGAGGCATATATAGCGGGATTAAAAAAGGAGAATCGGAAGGCTGAGCGGATCAGGGGACATATTCCCTTATTTATCAGGGACAGTCGAGGGTTGTTGACTCAGTGTTGCGGAGTTTGGGTTCCAGCATTAGGTGGGGTGAGACAGACAGTTCTAGAGGAGGCGCATAAGTCAAAGTTTTCTATCCATCTGGGGACCACGAAAATGTACATGGATCTGAGATTGAGCTACTGGTGGCCCTGTATGAAGGGGAGATAGCTTGGTTTGTTGAGCGATGCTTGACTTGCAGAAAAATCAAAGCCAAGCATCAGAGACCACATAACAAGATGCAACCCTTTCCATTCCCATGAGGAAGTGGGAGGAGATTACCGTGGATTTCATCACAAAATTGCCAAGGACGGCACGTGATGTTGATTCTATATGGGTCATTGTTGACAGACTGACCAAGAGTGTGCATTTCATACCGACTGTCGAGAGCATACCCGTTGAGAAGTTAGCCGACATCTATGTTTGGGAGGTGGTAGATCGGCACGGGGTGCCAGTTTCGGTGGTTTCGGACCGGTACATTCGTTTCACCTCCAGGTTTTGGAGGAAGTTTCATGAGGATCAGGGTAGTCAGTTGCATTCTAGTACAACATACCATCCCCAGACTGACGGCCAAAGATGATCGAAGATACGCTTCGGGCTTGTGTGCTAGATTTTGGAGGTGGTTGGGATACTTACCTTCCACTGGAAGAATTCTTCTACAACAACAATTATCATGCCAGCATCGACCGACCGTCATTTGAGATGTTGTATGGAAGAAGGTGCAGGACCCCGATTTATTGGGGGAGGTCGGGCATCGAGTCATGGGGAGTACATAGGTTGTACTAAAGACTACTGAGTTGAATCCGCAGGTGCGTGACAGGTTGCGGGTTGTGCAAAGTCAACAGAAGAGTTATACATATCGGCAACGTTCAGACCTTGAGTTCCAGGTAGGACTTAGTGCTCCTGAAAGTGTCACCTTGGAAAGGTGTCATCCGATTTCGGAACCGGGGAAAGCTAGGCCCCAGATTCATTGGACCTTTCAGGATTACCGCCCGAGTGGGAAAGGTTGCATACTGGCTAGATTTTTCTGATGAGCTCAGCCAAATCCATGACACCTTCCATGTGTCCCAGCTTCGGAAGTGTGTGGTCGATGAGTCTGCAATTATTCCTCTGGATGATATTCAGGTTGATGATCATTTTGCACTCCTTACTTTCGTGCTATGATCAATTCCGCATGATATACCACATGAACAAGGAGGAAGTTACACTTAGAAAACTTCAAGGACTCCTAAAGACCACATAATCAGGTCTTAAAGGTAAGTCGGTTATTACCACTTCTACTCCTACTCCAAACTCAGCACCTGTCCTGGCAATCGGGAAAGGTAGAGGGAAGAAGAGGAAGAACCCTTCGAAGGGTACCAAGGGTAAGACCGTTGATGGCTCCTCTTCAAGCGGAACCAAGAAAGGTTTCGTCACTCCTTCTGCTGACCCAAAAGAGGTTGAATGCTTCTATTGCCATGAAAAGGCGCACTGGAAGCGGAACTGCCCAAAGTACCAGCAAGATTTGAAGGATGGGAAAGTGAAACCCAACCATGCAGGTATTTACACTATATTATCTAATAACTCACCCTATTCTAACTCTTGGGTCCTTGATACCGGTTGTGATATTCATATTTGTTCTGATTTGCAGGGACTAAGAAGAAGTGAGAATGTAGAGCATGGAAAGATAAACTTGATCATGGGGATTAGGAAAGTTTCACGTGTCACCAAGATTGGAGTTTATACTTTGTTGCTAAGTAGTGGGTTTACTTTAGATTTAAATAAATGTTGTTATCCGCCTGAAATGGCAGGAAATGTTATTTCCTTTCATGCTTTGTACAAACAAGGGTTTACCTTCTCTTTTGATAATGAAATTGGTGGAATAAATGCTTTCTTTGATAATGTGTTTTATTTTAAAGCATTACCTTATGATGGTGTGTATGAAGTTGTGTCTGTTGTAGATAATTTAGGAAATAATGTGTTGTGTATTGATTCTACTAATGATAATAACTTGGATAAAGCATCATTATGGCATTGTCGTCTTGGACATGTAAGCAAGAAACGCATAGGTCAACTCCAAAAGGCTGGAGTCTTGGAGTCATTTGACCTAAGGTCAGATGATAGTTGTGAATCATGCTTACTTGGAAAAATGACAAAGTCACCCTTCACAGGTTCTTGTGCTAGGGGTGAAGGTTTGTTGGATCTAGTGCACACGGATGTGTGTGGATCCTTCAAAACTGCCACAAGGGATGCTAATCGTTATTATGTGACTTTTACAGATGATTATAGTAGATATGGATATGTCTACTTAATCAAGCATAAGTCAGAGACTTTCGATAGGTTTAAAGAGTTTAAACAGGAAGTCGAGAATCTATTGGGCAGGAACATTAAGATGCTTCGATCCGATCGTGGTGGTGAGTATCGTAGTACAGAGTTCCTCTACTATCTTAGGGAATGTGGGTTGTCTCACAATTGACACCTCCCAGGACACCACAGTTGAATGGTGTAGCTGAGAGGCGTAATCAAACCTTGTTGGACATGGTTCGTTCCAATATGAGTCGAGCTTCGCTACCAATCTCATTCTGGGGGTATACCTTAGAGACTGCCGCCCATATCCTTAATTTGGTCCCTACAAAGAAGGTTGCCAAAACACCTCATGAGATGTGGACTGGAAAAGTTCATAGTCTAGCCCACATCAAGATTTGGGGTTGCGAAGCTTTCGTGAGACGCGAGACTCGCGACAAGCTCGAACCTCGAAGTGAGAGGTGTATTTTCATCGGCTACCCACAGAAATCCTTTGGTTACCTCTTCTACAGACCCAGTGAGAATGTGGTCTTTGTAGCAAGGAGGGGTGTCTTTCGAGAAAGAGAGTTCATAAGCCAAGAAAACAGTGGAAGGCAAATTGACCTTGAAGAACTTCAAGAGTCAAGTGGTGAAGGAACCTCAAACCCTAGCAGTCAACTTGAGGAGGAAACTCCTGTTGATCCAATTGACAAGTCTATACCTCTGAGGCGTTCCACAAGGTTTAGGAATGCACCTGAGCACTACTATGGTTTCCATATTACTGCGGAAGGTGAGACACTTATCAATGATGAGACACTGGTAAGTCTGGATGAACCTAACAGCTATGCAGAAGCCATGGCAGGCCCCGAGTCTGCTAAATGGAAAGAGGCAATGGACAGCGAGATACAGTCCATGTATGACAATCAAGTTTGGAACTTGGTTGACAATGTACCAGATCGTAAGACAGTTGGGTGCAAATGGATCTTCAAGAAGAAGACCGACATGGATGGTAATATACACACTTATAAGGCGCGACTGGTTGCAAAGGGATTTTCTCAAACTCCAGGAGTTGATTATGATGAGACCTTTTTCACCAGTAGCCAAGATTAAGTCTATTAGGGTATTTTTAGCCATTGCTGCATTTCATGACTATGAAATATGGCAAATAGATGTCAAAACTACTTTTCTTAATGGAAAGTTGGTTGAGGATGTTTACATGTGTCAGCCAGAGGGTTTTGTCAGTACAGAATACCCTAATAGAGTGTGTAAGCTTGAGAAATCCATTTATGGATTAAATCAAGCACCTCGCAGATGGAATCTTTGCTTTGATGAGAAAGTCAAAGAGTTTGGCTTTTCGAGGAGTGAAGATGAATCTTGTGTATATGTCAAGGCTAGTGGGAGTATAGTTAGCTTTTTGGTATTGTATGTGGATGACATACTACTCATAGGAAATGACATCCCAACCTTGCAGGAAGTGAAGTCCTGGCTTGGGAAGTGTTTTGCTATGAAAGACCTAGGAGAAGCTGCCTATATTCTAGGGATAAGGATTCTGAGAGACCGGAGTACAAGACTAATTGGACTTAGTCAAAGTACATACTTGGATAAGGTGTTGAAGAGGTTCAACATGCAAGACTCCAAGAAAGGAGAGTTACCCATCCAGAGTAACGTTAGATTGAGTAAGACTCAGAGCCCGATGTAACGCCCGTAGATCCGGGCTAGTCAATCTAGAGATAATAGGGGTCGAAAATGACTTTTCGACAAAATATTATTTAGGATAAATAAACTTAACCAAGTTGTAGAATATGTCTCAAGGGTTCCGTACATATAAAGAACGCCGAAATCCGAGTTATAACGAAAAAGTTATGGCCCGTCGAAGTTTCGCGACGGAACCGGCACGACACCGGGAAGCGTAAATAGTGAATTTACGATAGAGCGACTTTTATCCTTAGCAATCTAAACGAAGGTCATAGAAAACGTTAAACCGAGAGCGTCCATAAAAAGAACGCCCAAATCCGACTTCATATGAGGAAGTTATGATTTTCGAAGTTTCGGCTTAACAGTGTACAGCCCAAAGTTCGAATATTAGATCGAGCGGTTTTTAGCCGGCACAACCTAAACAAGAATCGAAGATCTCGTTAATAGTAGCGTACCGATAAAAAGACAGACGAAAACGGACGTCGGATGAAGAAGTTATGAATTTTTAACGGACCAATCCTGTTCCGGCCTGTTAAAAATATAAAATTTAAAATAAAGTCAAAATTAGCCGACGGAGTCTAAACGAAAGTTGTAGAGTACGGTCCCGAATATGCGTGGATATAAAGAACGTCGAAAACGGAGCTCGTATGTGAAAGTTACAAATTTTTAAAGTCGAGTGTGCAATTTGCGAAATCTGATGCAAAATACGATGACGTGGCCAAATCTCAGCCGTCGCTTGCTCATCACGGTCTCGCTTCGAATGGGTGACACCTGGCCTCGCTACGCAGCGCGTAGAAAAAACCCCCCGCGTACGGATTCACTTGGTCTCGGAAGCCCCACGTCGCACCACCGAGGCTTCGCCATCTGTCCACCTTATCCAAAGCTACGCCCCGCGTAGCTTGACTGAACGCCATGCGTCCGAGGAGCGCCCAGCGCAGGTCCGAGGAGCGCAGCGCGTTCCCAACAGCTCCGGCCCTATAAATACCATGTGAGCCTTTCCGGATTTCTCACTCATTTCGTCATTCTCTCTCTAATTTCTTTCTCTCTCTAAGACCCCAAACCATCCCTAAACCCTGGGGAAAACCCCTAGCACCCAAAGGAAGCCCCGAGGCTCCCGGAGTCCCAAGAAAAAGGGTCTTTCGGTTCGGAAACGCTGCTCCAAGCAAAGCCCGGTTTTCTTTAAAATCCGCTGTAAGTGAACTACGCCTATGAAATTTTTAATATAGCTTTTAAATAATTATAGTAATGTTATTAGGTCCTTAAAATAATATTTGGGCTATTATTATGAGTTATATAGAGTGTTGTTTAACGCTTATATAATAACAATAATAACTAGACTATTAATTAGTCGCGGTTAACGTTAAAACTAAACTCTAGTGGTATTGATACTAGGTTTTGGTCAAGGAAAAATTGTTTTGAGATAACGAAGTGTTGTTCAAGTACCGAGTCACCACCTAATCAAGTGAGTGCATAGTTACTTTCATCTTACACATAGATATGAAGTATTTTATATAAATTACGTGGTATGTGTGCATATTATTTGAATACTTGCTTTCTATGCCGGATGAACGATTTTATACATGTTTTAAATAATTTAAAATGTATATGTATTTTATATCTACGAATATGTTGGGTAAAACATGGGTAGATGAACGAGGAGCGATGAAAGATGATATGAGTGAACATTGGCAGCTATAGACTTAGTGCCTAACAAATAATATCAGCAACTATGGACTTAGTGCCTATTGAATAAACGTTGGTAACTATGGACTTAGTACCTGTTCGATAAACGTTGGTAGCTATGGACTTAGTACCTGATAGATAAACGTTGGTAGCTATGGACTTAGTACCTGATATATAAACATGGGTAGCTATGGACTTAGTACCTATTAGATGAACACTGGTAGCTATGGATTTAGTACCCGATGAATGAACTTTAGCAGCTATGGATTTAGTGCGTTACGAATGAGCATTGGAAGTTATGGACTTAGTGCATGTCTTATAACCCTGGAAGCAAGGGACTTCGGAATAAACGAATGCAGGATAGATGACTCTTAGGGTAGATTCTTAAGAGTAAGGAATATAATGGGGATGGGTAATTGGGTTGATTGTTTGATGTTTAAACCTAATAATTATATTATTGTGGGTTGAAAACCCTATGTACTCACCATGTTTCCCAACCTGACCCACTCAAGCTTATTTGTATCACAGGTGTCGATACGAAGCTACTTTACACTGAGAGATTTAAAAGAGATGTAGATCACTAATGTAAATAATGTAAGTTCTGTTTATGCTTATGTTTCTGTATTGACAATGACATCCCAATGTTTTGAAAATGAATAAAAAATACATTTCCTCGGAAATGCTTTGATAACCTATTTATCATGTTTTCTAGGAACAAATTCCGCAACATTTTTGTTAAAAGAAGTACTCTGATTTTTATAAATCATAAACAAAATCGGTCTTTTCTGGCCGTGAAAATGGGGATGTCACAGTTAGTATCAGAGCATTAGTTTAAGCGAACTAGGAATATGGATTTATTTCTAGACTTAAACTTAAGAATGCTAAGCGATGATTGTGAGGAGTGTGTCTAATAAAATTTAGGTAATACACCTGAATAAACACAAGCACTAGCTAATTTAGGGAAAATGCCTAACATGCTTTTATGTGTTAAATGATTTATGATGTTTTATGATGCTAAATGTCTAATCGGACCTATGGTCTGTTGCCTACCGGATCTGGAAATTTTATGTGCTCAGATTTCTAAACGTTTAATTACGGTATTAGAACTGGCATGTAACTTTTCGGAGTAATAGGGGGATTTACACGTCGATCGTAAATAAAATCTTTCCTATCTAAATTCTCGTCACTACACACCAAACGTTTAAATTGGTGTATAGATCGAAATGGCAAGAACCCGAAGCGGAATCGGGAACGCAAATGGAAATAGGAATCAACAGCCCCCAGTGATTGAGCAAATACCTGTTGTAGTAGAAGCTGCACCTGAACCAATCACCATGGCTGGAGTACAAGCCATTATTCGGGCTATGTTAGATGAACAAAAGGAAGAAATGAGGCAGATGTTGAATAGGGACGAACCTACCATGCCCGTTGAGCAACCCGAGCCGATTCCCGAGCAATCGGAGGAAGGGAACTATAGTCGTCCGGTGAGTCAAGTTGGGACTCAAGGAGAACGAAGGAATGGCCCGGAGAGGGGAAAAGACAAGGATGGACGAATGTATAAGAACTTCTTGGGAGCCAAGCCACCAAGCCTTTCTGGAAGCCCGAAGCGGGTTGAGATTATGGACTGGATCTCCGAAATGGAGATGGTGTTTGAAAGCTGTGACTGTAGCGACAGGCAGAAAACCATCTTTGCAGTCAGACAATTAAAGTTTGGAGTACTAAGCTGGTGGAAGCTACTAGCTAACACAATGCCCAAGGGAGAAGCAAGCAAGATGTCTTGGGAAGATTTCCTGGTGCAACTGAAAATGCAGTACTGCTATGAACAAGATCTTCTGGAGATCAACAATGAATTCCAGAATCTGAAGAAGGGAATGATGAGTGTCACCGAGTATGCTGCAAGTTTTACGGAAAAGATGAAGCTTGTCCCCTACCTAGTTCCAACGGAACTTTCCAAGGTCAACAAGTTTGCCAATGGATTACCAGCGGACTTTGGTCCAATGGTCAAACAAGCAACCACTTTGAAAGCCGCCATTTGGGCAGCCAAGAATGTTGAGACCAAAATAAGGGAAAAGGGTCTGGAGAAAGCTGAAGTTGGCGAGAAAAGGAAGCTTGAAGGATCCTCAAGACCTGATAATAAGGGAAAGTTCTGAAAGTCTAACCTGGATGACCAAAGGTATGGAGCCAAGTGGTGTGAAAAGTGAAATAAGAAGCACTTTGGAAGATGCAACGAAGAGGTAACCTGTTACAAATGTGGAAGGATCGGCCACTATTCCAAGGATTATACACAAAATGATAAGGTATGCTTCGGATGTGGAGGCAAGGGGCACATGTCTAGAGACTGCCCGAATAAAAATGAAGCAGCAAGGCTAGAGGCACCGCCAAAGCCAAGGGCATTCCACATGATCCTCGACGAAGCAGACAATAACGCGAGGAATCAAGGAGAAGGAATTCATATCCGAAGATCGAGTTATGAAGTAGGCAAGGGGATAGAATCATACGATGTAGCCTATTAGAGGCATAGACTAGGGTGAACTTGAACACCTATGTAATAGTTTCAAGAAATAATAAAGCCTTCGTTTTGTTATATGGTGTGTTAAACTGTTGTGTGATTTCTGTATGGTGACTTGGAAAAACTGTGAGACAATACTTGGGACGAGTATGAGTAGGTATGAAAGGTAGTAGATGCATATACTACCGGAAGCACAGGACTCACACTTGGATCAGGGAAAGTCACAAGGTTACCAAGAAACTAGTAATTGATTCTGTTTTATTCAAATATGTTGTTACCATCGATTCGGTAATGACTAAGAAGATTGTTGTTATTCCGACCCTAGTGGTCATATCGAATTGAGTCCGACCACGGTGAGTATGATACGTGGTTCAGAGAACCAAGTCCGATGTAGCATCTGACTTAAGCTGGAAGCTTGAAGTGAAAGACAATCAAAGCAATCAGTAGAGGTATCACGATAGTTGCTTGTAGCTAGGAATGCTACCTTTTAAGATGTGATTATATCCCATTAGAACAATAAGGAAGGTATAGTATGTTCTGGAATTTGACTCTAAAAAATCTGAGTCTAAGCGTTGCAACATACGATGATAGGTCATTAGAAAATGAAACATCGGTCCATCGTAGTAATAAAAGAACTTATCTTAAGTTCGTGTCCAGTGAGGATCGAGATTGTGACTTGAAGGTCATAATTTGGAGTATAACGTGAGATAGGGAGCAAGTGCAAGATCGAGCACCACCTGCAGACAAGGAGTCCAAAAGTTAGATACTCATTCGAAGGAACATAGAAGTTACGATTATTACCTAGGATAAAGAGATAACGTATGGAGTCATATACAGCCCTGCTTTGTTGATGATTCCGGGACGTAATCATCCTAAGGGGAGATAATTGTAACGCCCGTAGATCTAGGCTAGTCAATCTAGAGATAATAGGGGTCGAAAACGACTTTTTGACAAAAGATTATTTAGGATAAATAACTTAACCAAGTTGTAGAATATGTCTCAAGGGTTCCGTACATATAAAGAACGCCGAAATCCGAGTTATAAGGAAAAAGTTATGAACCGTCGAAGTTTCGCGACGGAACCGGCACGGCACCGGGAAGCGTAAATAGTGAATTTACGATAGAGCAACTTTTAGCCTTAGCAATCTAAACGAAAGTCGTAGAAAATGTTAAACCGAGAGAGTCCATAAAAAGAACGCCCAAATCTGACTTCGTATGAGGAAGTTATGATTTTCAAAGTTTCGGCTTAGCAGTGTACAGCCCGAAGTTCGAATATTAGATCGAGCGGTTTTTAGCCGGCACAACCTAAACGAGAATCGAAGATCTCGTTAATAGTAGCGCACCGATAAAAAGATAGACGAAAACGGACGTCGGATGAAAAAGTTATGAATTTTTAACGGACCAATCCTGTCCCGGCCTGTTAAAAATATAAAATTTAAAATAAATTCAAAATTAGCCGACGGAGTCTAAACGAAAGCTGTATATTACGGTCCCGCCTATGCGTGGATATAAAGAACGTTGAAAACGGAGCTCGTATGTGAAAGTTACGAATTTTTAAAGTCGAGTGTGCAATTTGCGAAATCTGATGCAAGATACGATGACGTGGCTAAATCTCAGCCGTCGCTTGCTGAGCACGGTCTCGCTTCGGATGGGTGACACCTGGCCTCGCTATGCAGCGCATAGAAGGAACGCCCCGCGTTCGGATTCGCTTGGTCTCGGAAGCCCCACGTCGCACCACCGAGGCTTCGCCATCTGTCCACCTTATCCAAAGCTACGCCCCGCGTAGCTTGACTGAACGCCATGCGTCCGAGGAGCGCCCAGCGCAGGTCCGAGGAGCGCAACGCATTCCCAGCAGCTCCGGCCCTATAAATACCATGCGAGCCTTTCCGGATTTCTCACTCATTTCTTCATTCTCTCTCTAATTTCTTTCTCTCTCTAAGACCCCAACCCATCCCTAAACCCTAGGAAAAACCCCTAGCACCCAAAGGAATCCCCGAGGCTCCCGGAGTCCCGAGAAAAAGGGCCTTTCGGTTCGGAAACGCTGCTCCACGCAAAGCCCGATTTTCTTTAAAATCCGCTGTAAGTGAGCTACGCCTATGAAATTTTTAATATAGCTTTTAAATAATTATAGTAATGTTATTAGTGATAGGTTTTATGCATAAGAACAATCCTATGTGGTCATACAAACCCTAATGCTTGGATCTAGGTTTCTCTATTGTACATGCAATGAATCCAAGACTTACAAACCCTAATCTAGCATATATAATTTCGAAATTAACATATAACATCAGATCTAGATGTTTACCTCTTCAAATAGTAGCTTGAATCTTCTTCTCTTGAGCTTTGAGTCATAATTGTAACTCCTCTAATGGATCACAAACACCACACAAGCAAGAAGGCAACTTTGAGAGAGAGGAGGATGCTAATTTTCGGCCTAGGGTTTTCTTTTTGAACAAGTGGCCGAAAATTGCAAGCAAGGGTCTCTATTTATACTGTAGGCTGCTAGGGTTTCAGTCTAAACCCTAATGGACAGCTTAATGACCAAGCAGCCCAAGGAACCTTCTGGAATAAGGCCCTTGGACGAAAATATGATGATTCCTCATCATAATTTCGTTCCCCCTTAGTCCATTAGGTTTCCCAGCCCAAAACTCAACTATCACACACTTGACAGTTTAAGCCCCTTTATTTAATTAATCTCTTTTAGTCACCCAATTAATTCCTAATTAATTTATGACTAATACTAATTAAATAAATATGATTTCTCCTTTAATATATTATTCTTATAATATATTAATAAACCATAATATCCTCTCTTTTTCCTTAAATTACCTTGTCAAGTTGCTTTGGTGAAGGCAACCCAAAAGGACCATGCACAACCGGGTCAAGTACATACCAAATATAGTTACGGGCTTAGACACTAATCCAGTAGTCTCCCACTTGGATAAGTCTAGTAACTATATCTCACATACGACTTCAAGATCCGGTTGGCAATCGTAGCTCTTATATGCTTCTGTCAACTCTGATCAAAATCCTGTCCTTCAGATAAGGGATCGTATAATCCTTTGTTCTAGATATCATGCCGACAATACTTATTGTCCTCCATTTTGTTTCTCGATCTCTGATTTGTTCGACATAAAATTCAGTTGAACACATCAACCTCATCCTGACCGGGCCCAGCACATAAGTCAAACCAAATCATCGAGTGGCCAAGATATCGCTTTTATACTCTTAGAATAAAAGGAACAGAAAACTTTGACTTATATGCTTTTATTATCCACTAGCTAAGTTACACACAATAATACGTTTTATAACATCAAGTTACTGATGCGGTTTCGTATTATCAATGCATATTCAACTAGCAAACAATAACCATATCTCTAGGTTTAAAGATTATATGATATTATCATCTTGCGATCACTTGTGATAACTTTCATGAAGTGATACTAGCAAGTGCGGGTTTATTCCAATACTCAAAACATATTTCATAAGCACTCATAAACTTTGTAGCAAACCTTTGCTATGTCTAAAACCTTTTAGACAATCTACAAACAAATTTATGACAATCTTCTTTCATATCTACTTCCAACATATGAGCGATTGTGGACTGTTCGAATAATCCTATTATTCAGGAAGTCAAAACATGCAAAATCGAAACAATAGATAAATAATCAACATAAGATAGTAACTTTCTTATAAATAACACACCTTTATTTAATCATCAAATGTTGAATACAAAATTATCCATTACAAGTTTCCTATCTATCTAATCTAAACTAATATCGTCCTTTAGCCCAACGCTCCGAGCGTGCTTCAAATGCTTGACCCTACTCAGTCCCTTCGTAAGGGGATCTGCTGGGTTATCTTCTGACGATACCCTCTTCACAACGAGGAGTCCCTCTTCTACCCGATGTCTAATAAAATGGTATTTCCTGTCGATATGTCGAGATATGTCATGATCCCTTGGTTCCTTGGTCAAGGCAGCCGCTCCTTCATTATCACAGAAAATTTCCATTGGCTCTTTTATGGATGGCATAACTCCAAGGTCTCCTATGAAGTTCTTCAACCATATAGCCTCCTTTGACGCCTCGCTTGCCGCAATGTACTCTGATTCGCACGTTGAATCAGCTACGGTCTTTTGCTTGGAACCTTTCCAAGTCACTGCTCCTCCGTTCAGGGTAAAGACCCAGCCCGACTGTGATCGGTAATTATCCCAATCCGTCTGAAAACTAGCGTCACTGTACCCTCGCACCCTTAAGTCATCACTCCCACCGAGGACTAGAAACCATTCATTGGTCCTTCGTAGGTACTTAAGAATATTCTTGACAGCAATCCAATGTGCTCTACCAGGGTTCCCTTGATATCTGCTGACCATGCTCAAAGCGAAGGCCACATCAGGGCGAGTACATGTCATAGCGTACATAATTGAGCCAACTGCGGAAGCGTAAGGTACTCGGCTCATATCAGCTATCTCTGCCTCTGTACTCGGGCTCTGAGTCTTACTCAGTTTGGTATTGCATTGAATTGGCAACTCCCCTTTCTTGGAATTTCCCATAATAAAACGTTTTAGTACCTTTTCCAAGTACGTATCCTGACTGAGTCCTATCAGTCTCTTACTTCTGTCTCTCACTATCCTTATTCCCAGAATATACGAAGCCTCTCCGAGGTCCTTCGTAGCGAAACATTTCCCAAGTCAGGACTTGACCTCCTGCAAGGTTGGGATGTCGTTTCCTATGAGTAGTATGCCATCGACATACAATACGAGGAAGCTCACTATACTCCCACTGGCCTTAACATACACACATGACTCATCTTCGCTTCGCAGAAAGCCAAACTCTTTGACCTTCTTGTCAAAACAAAGATTCCATCTGCGAGACGCTTGCTTTAATCCATAAATGGATTTTTCAAGCTTGCACACCCTATTGGGATGCTTCGCATCGACAAAACCCTCTGGCTGATTCATGTAAACATCCTCAGCCAACTTCCCATTTAAGAAAGCGGTTTTTACATCCATCTGCCAAATTTCATAATCATGAAACGCAGCTATCGCGAGCATTACCCTAATGGACTTTATCTTGGCAACTGGCGAGAAGGTCTCATCATAGTCAACTCCAGGAGTTTGAGTAAAGCCCTTCGCGACCAATCGCGCTTTATAAGTGTGCACTTTCCCATCCATGTATGTCTTCTTCTTGAAGATCCACTTGCACCCGACTGTCTTATGACCTGGTACATTATCAACCAAATTCCAAACTTGGTTGTCATACATGGACTGAATCTTGTTGTCCATTGCCTCTTTCCATTTAGCAGACTCTGGGCCTAACATGGCTTCCTTATAGCTATTAGGTTCGTCCAGATTTACTAGTGTACTATCACTAATAAACGTATCCCCGTCAGTAGTAATATGGAAACCACAAAACTGGGGTGGAACACTAGCTCTATTCGAACGTCTAAGAGGTAAGGACTGGTCAATTGGTTCAACAGGAGTTTCCTCCTCAGGTTGAGCGCCAGTGTCAGAGGTTCCTTCATCTCATGACTCTTGAAGCTCTTCAAGGTCAATCTGACTCCCACTGTCTCCTTGACTTATGAGTTCTCTCTCTCTGAAAACCCCTCTCCTAGCAACAAAGACAACATTGTCACTTGGTCTATAGAAGAGATAGCCAAAAGACTTCTGTGGATAGCCGATGAAATAACACTTCTCACTACGAGGTTCTAGCTTGTCGTGAGTCTCTCGTCTTACGAAAGCTTCACAACCCCAAACCTTGATATGCGCTAACGAGGGAGCTTTCCCTGTCCACATCTCGTGAGGTGTTTTGGCAACCTTCTTGGTGGGAACTAAGTTAAGGATATGGGCGGCAGTCTCTAAGGCATACCCCCATAATGAGATTGGTAACGAAGCACGACTCATCATAGAACGAACCATGTCCAACAAGGTTCGATTACGTCTCTCAGCCACACCATTCAATTGTGGCGTTCTAGGAGGCGTCAGTTGCGAAACTATTCCACATTCTTTTAGATAGTCGTGAAACTCAAGACTTAGGTACTCTCCCCCTCGATCAGATCGAAGCATCTTAATTTTCCTGCCCAGCTGATTCTCCACTTCATTCTTAAACTCTTTGAACTTTTCAAAGGTTTCTGACTTTTGCTTGATCAAGTAGATATAACCATATCTGCTATAATCGTCTGTAAAAGTCACGTAGAAGTGACAAGCGTCTCTTGTGGTGGATCTAAAGGGTCCACATACATCAGTATGTATGAGATCCAATACACCCTCACCCCTTTCACATGTGCCAGTAAAGGGTGACTTGGTCATCTTCCCAAGTAAACATGATTCACACACGTCATCGACCCTAAGGTCGAACGACTCCAAGACTCCATCCTTTTGGAGTTGGACTATGCGTTTCTTGTTAACATGGCCAAGGCGACAATGCCACAAGCATGCTTTGTCCAAACTTGTGGACGAATCAATATTCAAAACATCATTTCCTAAATTATCTATAATTAACACAGATTCATAAATCCCATTGCAAGGTAATGCATTGAAATAAAAAACACCATTCAAATAAGAATTAATAGAACCATTACTATTATCAAATGAATATCTGAAACCTTGTCTAAATAATCCACGAAAAGAAATGATGTTCCTTGCCATATCTGGCGAATAGCAACAATTATTTAAATCTAGTCCTAACCCATTACTCAACACTAAGGAATAAGCTCCGATCTTGGTGACTGGTGAAGACTTCTGGTTTCCCATGATCAAGTTAATCCTTCCATGCTCCACTTCCCTACTTTCTCTTAGCCCCTACAAATCAGAACAAATGTGGTAACCACATCCAGTATCAAGGACCCATGAAGTAGCAAGTGATGAGTTATTAGATTTAAGTAAATACATACATGCAAAGGTGGGCTTTATCTTCCCATCCTTAATATCCTGCAGATATTTAGGGCAGCTTCGTTTCCAGTGGCCCTTCTGGTGGAAATAGAAGCACTCTGCTTCCTTGGGGTCAGAAGAGGGCTTAATAGAACCTGCGTTGGCCCCACTAGAAGAGGAACCATCTTGGGTCTTACCCTTTTGGTGGCTCTTAGAAGGAGCCTTCCTCTTCTTACCCTTTCCTTGGCCGATTGCCAACACAGGAGCAGCTACAGTAGAGGATGATGCAATAGATTTGTCCTTGAGGTTACTCTCAGCTGTCCTCAGGAGCCCTGGAAGTTTACTTAGGGTGACCTCTTCCTTGTTCATATGGTAGGTCATTCTGAACTGGTTGTAGCAGTAAGGCAAGGAGTGGAGGATGATGTCGATAGCCAAATCCTCATCAAACTTAACATTAAGTTTGAGAAGACGATCAACATACCTTTGCATTCTTTGCAAATGAGCGGTCAAAGATTCCCCACTCCCCATCCTAGCGGTGATCAAGTTAGTAATGATCTCATAGCACTCTTGCCTCGTGCTTTGGTGGTACCTGTCCAACAAATCTTGATGCATCTCATATGGATACATGTCCTCATAGGACTTTTGGAGTTCGAGGTTCATGGTGGCCAGCATGATGCAATGAACTTTCGTAGCATCACGCTCGTGGGCCTCAAAGGCGGCCATCTCTTCAGGAGTAGCAACTTCTGGGTTGATCTTTTCTAGTTTCTCACCGAGGACATATTCTTTGTCCTCGTAGCGAGTTATCATACGAATGTATCTCATCCACTCGTTGAAGTTCGACCCATCAAATGTCACCTTTTGACACAGGTTCATCAGCGAGAATGACCCAGAAGCGTTGTTGTTTGCGTTTGCGTTTGACATCTGAAATAGAAAGGAACAAAGTTTGATTAGAAATGAATCCCCAATTAAACACCCAAATGAGAAATTAGGGCTAGATCCAACAACATTATTTACAACTTAGAAAAGGGATGCCGTAATCTAAAAGTAAATAATTTGAAGGTAAGTGAATGACGATTCACTAATTTTCATCATGAAAAACGAAAAAAGATTAAGTTTTAAATGCATTTGAAAATTCCTAGATTTCTTTTGAAATTCATTGAACATTTCAATGGCACGTTTAAATCTCGATATGCGCTTCAAATTTGCGACTGGGATGCCGAGGATCGCAAACAAGTTGTGAATAACCATGCGAATCAACATGGTGCACTAAATGTCTTTATCACCTAATCAATGTGCCGGTTAGCCACGCACGCTCCATTGATCTATGATAAAAATCGAGCCACCCTTTGTCACCAATGTGTAGCACCTGGTTCTTGGTACGTATTCTTTTATTTAATTCTTTAAACGTTTTGCAATTTTGGCCTTGGACTCGGCGAGTTGAAGGACCAACTCGCCGAGTAGAAACGAGTTGAGATGCGGGGTTTAAGCTGTGGACTCGGCGAGTCGGGTCCCGGACTCGGCGAGTAGGCCCTGTCTGGACAAAAAACCCTAACCCGAGGGTTTGCACCCTATTTAAACACCTTAACTCGGCCTCCTTCGTCGCTTTTACTCCCAGAAGACCCCCATAGCAAACCCTAGCCGTTATTGAAGCAATCTAAGGCATTTGGAGTGATTTTGGTGCTTTGTGACCCAAGGAAGGAAGGAAAAGCTTGAAGGAACAAGAGGAGGCTAGAAGGATCCGATTTTGAGCATCATTTCCAGTCTACAGAAGGTATAAAGTCTATACCTTGCTTGTTCTTTTGTTAGATCCCATTTCATGGAGTTTTAGGGCTTTTCTAAGCCATTTTGGTCACCAACCATGATTGCAAGCATGGTTTGGGGTTGATGTTTCGAATCTAGGTCCTTAGAGGGGTTACAAGGCAGAAAGGAGTGGCTTTTGTACTCAAAGAAGGCCCCATGCATTGTAAGAGCTTGTTTTAGGACCTTTTGAGCTCAAAGTCCCATGCAAGCACGTAAAGGTTGTAACTTTACGTGCTAGATCGATTATAGAAGCTTGGATCTATCTTTTGATCAAAGGTTGTACATCAGAAATCAAGGATTTAGAGTGTGGACATGACCGACTCGGCGAGTCCGAGGCTTTGAGCCCCATATCTGTTAAGGGTCAAGAACCCAGTTGAGTGTGGAAAGGTTTCAGGGAGGTCCCGGGGAGTGACCCAACGTTCTGGACTAAGCCATTGTTCTGGAAGTTCATGGGACTCGGCGAGTGCACGAACGGACTCGGCGAGTCCAAGGCAATATTCTTAGAACTCGACGAGTTGTTCATCAACTCGGCGATTCGAGGACAGAACTTGTTCATCAGATGAAGGTGGACTCGACGAGTTGTTCACCAACTCGGCGAGTCGGATGAGTTTTTCATGTGAGGTTCATATGAGAAGAAGAACTCGTCGAGTTGTCGGCCCAACTCGACGAGTGGAGTCGTGTATAAGGACAAAAAGAAGGATAGGGACTCGACGAGTTGGCGGCCCAACTCGGCGAGTCAGGTCAACTGGAAGTTGACTTTGACTTTGACTTGACTTGATCAGGGGTAAAATGGTCATTTTACCCAAAGAGTAGATATCAGACTCTGATGGTGTGCTTTGTGGGATTTATAGCCGGAGGATTTCGGGAGCAGCAGCAGCAGATAGAGAATTCCCGCACAGATCAGCAGCTGCTACGAGGTGAGTTACCTTCCAGTAGCGGTGGGTCTACCGCCACAATGCCGGGCCACCAGTAGGAGTTGTATGTTGGGTGATCGTCTTTGTGATATCATCTAGGTTTGCTACTACCTGATATGTTATGTGCTAGTATGATATGATGTTATATGCTAGTAGCAGTCGGGGAGATAGTCCCCGGGATTTCCGGTCGATAGGGCCGAAAGGGGTAGTCATACCCATTCATGCTATACAGATTATGATTATGTGATATATGTTATGTGGTAGTAGTAGGGGGTGAAATAGTCCCCAGTATCCGGTCGAAAGGACCGAAGGGGAGGCCAGCACCCAGATATGTTAGGCAGTATCCGGTCGAAAGGACCGAAGGGGAGTCCAGCACCCAGATATGCTTGGCAGTATCCGGTCGAAAGGACCGAAGGGGAGGCCAGCACCCAGATATGCTAGGCAGTATCCGGTCGAAAGGACCGAAGGGGAGGTCAGCACCCAGATATGCTTGGCAGTATCCGGTCGAAAGGACCGAAGGGGAGGCCAGCACCCAGATATGCTAGGCGGTATCCGGTCGAAAGGACCGAAGGGGAGGTCAGCACCCAGATATGCCTGACAGTATCTGTATGTTATGTGATGGTATGGTATGTGGTACTATGGGGGAACTCACTAAGCTTCGTGCTTACAGTTTACAGTTTTGTTTCAGGTACCTCTTCAGCGAAGGGGAAGGATCTGGCGCGGTAGCGGCACATCATACACACACGCATTGGTTTTTCCGCATTATGAGATGTTATGGGATTGTACTATGACATTATTATTATTTTTATGATTTGGTTTTTCAGACACGAGATATAATTTATGAAATGATATGATCGGATGATGTTTTACTACAAATGTTTTACAAATCACTTATTTTAAATGAAATTTTTGGACGTGAAAATTGGGTCGTTACAAGTTGGTATCAGAGCCCTGGTTTGAGGGATTCGGACACACCTTCGGGGGTGTCTGGACTCAAATCGAGGGATTAAAAGATTTTTATAAATAAATGATTTTCTAAAGGCTAAGTAAAGGAGCTTTGAGAAAGAACAAGGTGTGTGATGTGCGCGACCGGCCGAGCTCAAGTAAGTTTTCCCCAGAGTACCCATACAAGTTTATGTTATGTTTTACCAGTTTCAGTAGAACAGCATGCTAGAATAGGACTAAGGATCTAGGAATGATGCCTTATGTGCCTGCTTTATGTGTTTCAGCTTTATGATAATTGCATGCTAGTATTGAGTAGACAGTAGTAGGATAGCCTGTTTAGGTTATGCCTGATAGTATGAGCTTAGCATGGTATGCTAGTACAGTTTCTTGTTATGAGAATAGATTGCTTGAGTAGTTTCCTTTGTCCGAATGCCGCTTGCTTTGTGCTTTGTGGGACTCTGAGTGATGGGAGTTAGCCATTAGGTGAATACGTCACGTCACATGTGATCAGGGTTGAATAATCTCAGAGTGCTGGATTTGGCCCTATTGCGCAGCTCTTGTCTGAGTCTAACCGTTGTAGGGACGAGTCTGTTACTCGAAGGATTATCTGAGCCTCATCACATGTGATGGTATTCAGGTAACGGCTAATTGGCATTACAAGGAGGCCTTCAGCAGCTGAGGACCGGTTTGGGTGGAGTCAGAGATTTTCCCTAGGGTAAGCCTAGAATGGGAATAGTAGAGAATCAGCAGTGGCGAAAGGGACTTGGTTGAGTCAAGGCAGTCCTTGAGGAAGGTACGGATAGATGTGGAAGGTAGTATGGGCCCGTACTACTGAAAGCAGAGGATCCGTACCTAAATTGAGGAAGGCTGAGACAAGACCAGGGAACTTGTAGTGGATGTGATCCCTCCAGATGTATCGGTATCACTAACGGTTGGTATTATGTTTTGCAGAATGGTGGTACTACGACAGAGGCCAGTAGTTGGCAGTTCAGGAGAGGGATCGGGTTCGGGATTAGGTTCCGAGCCAGTGGATGAGAGGCTACGCGAGTTCATCGCGTCAGAGATCACCAGAGGCATCCTTGAGTCGACCCCCATCATTTTCGGGTCAATCAAGGAAGGGATAGTTGAGCTGATGGAGGACCGCCTCAGGGCGTTCAGGAGTGACATGGCGTCTGGCCAGTCAGGATCTCGCACACTGTCCTTTAAGGACTTCAGGGGCAGTGGTGCGCCAGACTTCCATGGGGTGAAGGACCCCATTGCTGCCAGACAATGGATTGCAGACATTGAGTCTGCACAGCTGACCAGCTTCTGCCCTGAGGGGTCGAAGGTACGATTTGCAGCAGGATGTCTGAGGGACCGGGCTAGAGATTGGTGGGAGTCGGTTGGTGACTCTCTGGGAGCGTCGGCTGTTGAGGCTATGACATGGTCAGACTTTGTGACCCGGTTCAGAGCGGAGTTCGCACCTGCAGTGGAGCTCCAGCAGTTAGCCAGGGAATTCTTGGATATGAGGCAGACCACGGAGACTGTGGCAGAGATCACCGCCAAGTTTCGGGAGAGGGCGTTACTGGTGCCCCAGTATGCGGGTGATGAGGAAATGAGGAGGACCCGCTATCATGACATGCTACGAGCTGACATTCGGGAGCATGTTAGTTTTTCAGCTTGCCCTACCCTGGATTCCATGATTGCCAGGGCAAGGGAGGGGGAGATTGATCTGGAGCATATCCGGAAGAGGAACGCAGAGGAGGGGCAGGTTACAGGGGCTTCAGGGAAGAAGCCCAAGGGATCAGATGCTGGGCCGAAAGGCCAACAGAGCCGAGGCCGCTGTAGGAAATGCGGCAAGGCACATGAGGGGGTTTGTAGGTTGGGAGCGTCTGGCTGCTACAAGTGCGGCAAGACGGGGCACGTCAGCAGGGATTGTACCGCACCTGCACCTGTTATTCAGACGTCTGAGTTGCTGTGTTTCCACTGCAACCAGAGGGGCCACAAGAAGGCCAACTGCCCCCAGTTGACAGCAGCAGCGCCAGTGAAGGCGCCAGCTCCAGCGACCCTGCGGATTACAGATGGCCGGCAGGGCAAGGCAGAGGCTCCGGTGGTGAGGAGCCGGGCCTTCCAGTTGACTACCGAGGAGGCACACGCCGCACCCGATGTGGTGACGGGTATGATTCTTTCCCTTTGACTTATTTATATGATGTTTATGATATTGATATGTGTTCTGTGTATATACGTTTAGGATCGTTCCATGTGAACGGTATCCCAGTACAGGTGTTGTTTGACTCGGGTGCCACCCGATCATTTGTTTCCCTTGCGCTTAGCAAGAGGTTCACTGAGTCTTCGGGCATGTTGGATTGCCCTTTAGAGGTAGAGATTGCTGATGATCGATCGGTACGAGCATCAGCGGTGTTCAGAGATTGCGTCCTGAGGTTATTTGAGGAGCGCTACTTGGTAGACTTGGTTCCCATTCCGTTGCGTGGGAACAAGGTGATTATAGGCATGGATTGGCTCAGCCCTAACGGGGCAGTGATAGATTGCGCACAATAGCTAGTGCGAGTCAGGACCCCAGGTGGGGGAGAATTAGTGATCCACGGCGAGAGGCAACAGTGTGGACCCACAGTATGTTCAGCAGCGAGAGCTAGGCGCTACCTTCAGCAGGGCTGCGCCGGGTATGTCGCGTATATTATGGATACCCGGGAGACGGGTAAGGAGACGGTGAGCGAGGTTCCTGTGGTGCGAGACTACGCAGATGTGTTCCCAGAGGAGCTTCCTGGGATACCTCCCGAGCGACAGGTGGAGTTCAGGATCGACCTCGTTCCTGGTGCGGCTCCGATAGCCAAGGCACCATATCGGTTGGCTCCTCCCGAGATGCAGGAGTTGTCTACGTAGCTGCAGGAGCTGCTAGACAAGGGATTTATCAGGCCGAGTAGTTCGCCTTGGGGAGCCCCGATTCTGTTTGTGAAGAAGAAGGACGGGTCGCATCGTATGTGTATAGACTATAGGGAGCTGAATAAGGTAACGGTGAAGAACCGTTACCCACTCCCGACGATTGACAACCTCTTTGACCAGCTACAGGGAGCATCTTGGTCCTCCAAGATTGATTTGCGTTCAGGGTATCATCAGATGAGGGTCAGAGAGGAGGATGTGCAGAAGACGGCGTTTCGGACGCGTTATGGCCACTATGAGTTCGTGGTGATGCCTTTCGGGCTCACCAATGCTCCTGCCACGTTCATGGACCTCATGAACCGCGTTTGTAGACCGATGTTAGACCGGTCTGTGATAGTGTTTATTGATGATATCTTGGTTTACTCCAAGACGCAGGAGGAGCACGAGGAGCATCTGCGAGAGGTTCTAGAGACTTTGAGGAGGGAGAACTTGTATGCCAAGTTCTCCAAGTGTGAGTTCTGGTTGCGCGAGGTGCAGTTTCTTGGGCACCTTGTCAACCAGAATGGGATTTCGGTAGATCCGGCCAAAGTGGAGGCCGTGATGAGATGGGAGATTCCGAGGTCTCCATCTGAGATTCGGAGTTTTCTGGGATTAGCTGGCTACTATCGGAGTTTCATCCAGGATTTCTCCAAGATAGCCTTACCCCTGACCAGGCTAACGAGGAAGGCCGTGGTCTTTCGTTGGGGACCTGAGCAGCAGGCCGCGTTCGAGACACTGAGACAGAGATTGTGCGAGGCGCCAATCTTAGCCCTGCCAGAGGGCATGGAGGATTTTGTTGTGTACTGCGATGCGTCCATCTCAGGTTTGGGCGCATTATTGATGCAGAGAGGGCATGTCATCGCCTACGTGTCGAGGCAGCTAAAGCCTCACGAGGCGAACTACCCGACGTATGATTTGGAGTTGGGGGCCGTTGTTTTCGCCCTCAAGATTTGGCGTCATTACCTCTATGGGGTTCGCTGTACCATTTACACGGACCACAAGAGTTTGAGGTACCTCATGGATCAGCCGAATCTGAACATGAGGCAGCGTAGGTGGATTGATGTGGTAAAGGATTACGACTGCGAGATCCTTTACCATCCGGGGAAGGCCAACGTGGTGGCCGATGCGCTTATCCGCAAGGCGGCGCCGATCAAGGATATCTGCATGCGAATGACAGTGGTGACTCCGCTATTGGAGCGGATTCGGGAGGCCCAGCAGGAGGCCATAAAGGAGGAACATCGGAAGAGTGAGCGTATAGTGGGTCAGGTTTCCTCCTTCGACTATGACAGCAGGGGATTATTGACATTCCACTTCAGGGTGTGGGTTCCATACCTCGGAGGCGTGTGCCAGGTCCTGATGGAGGAGGCGCACAAATCCCGATTCTCCATTCATCCCGGGGTGACGAAGATGTATAGGGATCTTCGTCTGGACTATTGGTGGCCCTGCATGAAGCGGGATGTGGCATGGTACGTGGAGCGGTGCTTGACCTGCAGGAAGGTCAAGGCCGAGCATCAGAGACCACACGGCAAGATGCAGTCGTTGGATATTCCGCTGTGGAAATGGGAAGACATCACGATGGATTTTATCACCAAGCTTCCCAGGACCGCGCGGGGAGTGGATTCGATCTGGGTCATCGTCGATCGATTGACCAAGAGCGCCCACTTTATCCCGATTCAGGAAAGCATCTCGGCCGAGAAATTGGCCGATATCTATATCAGGGAGGTGGTGGCGCGGCACGGAGTGCCAGTTTCGGTGATTTCGGATAGGGATGTGCGGTTCACTTCCAGGTTTTGGAAGAAATTCAACGACGAGTTGGGTACTCGTCTGCATTTCAGCACCGCCTTTCACCCGCAGACGGATGGCCAGAGCGAGCGGACTATCCAGACTCTGGAGGATATGTTGCGGGCATGTGTTTTAGACTTCGGAGGTAGCTAGGATACCTACCTTCCGTTGGCGGAGTTCTCGTATAATAATAGTTATCATGCGAGTATCGACCGTCCTCCCTTCGAGATGTTGTATGGGAGGAGGTGCAGGATCCCGATATGCTGGGGCGAGGTTGGCCAGAGGGTCATGGGGAGCACCGAAGTAGTGCTCAAGACGACAGAGAAGATTCAGCAGGTCCGGAGCACGCTTCAGACTGCTCGGAGTCGGCAGAAAAGTTATGCCGACAAGCGTCGATCAGACCTGGAGTTCCAGGTCGGGGATATGGTTCTCCTGAAGGTGTCGCCATGGAAGGGCGTCATCCGATTCAGGAAGCGGGGAAAGTTGGGCCCCAGGTACATTGGGCCCTTCAGGGTTGTAGCCCGGGTGGGCAAGGTGGCGTACCGGTTGGATCTGCCAGCCAAGCTCAGACAGATCCACAACACTTTCCACGTCTCTCAGTTGCAGAAGTGCCTGGTGGACGACTCAGCAGTGGTACCCTTGGAGGACATTCAGGTTGATGACAGCCTGAATTACATCGAGCGGCCTGTAGGGATCCTTGACTCGAAGTCGAAGGATTTGAGGAACAAGAGAGTGGAACTCGTGAAGGTGCAGTGGCAGCACCGGAAGGGGTCGGAGTGGACTTAGGAGCCGGTGGACGAGATGATGGAGCATTACCCCGAGCTGTTTCAGGAACGAGCAGCAGACTTCGAGGACGAAGTCTAAAATAAGTGGGGGAGATTTGTAGCACCTGGTTCTTGGTACGTCTTCTTTTATTTAATTCTTTAAATGTTTTGCAATTTTGGCCTTGGACTCGGCGAGTTGAAGGACCAAATCGCCGAGTAGAAGCGAGTTGAGACGTGGGGTTTAAGCTGTGGACTCGGCGAGTCGGGTCCCGGACTCGGCGAGTAGGCCCTGTCTGGACAAAAAACCCTAACCCGAGGGTTTGCACCCTATTTAAACACCTTAACTCGGCTTCCTTCGTCGCTTTTACTCCCAGAAGACCCCCGTAGCAAACCCTAGCCGTTATTGAAGCAATCTAAGGCATTTGGAGTGATTTTGGTGCTTTGTGACCCAAGGAAGGAAGGAAAAGCTTGAAGGATCAAGAGGAGGCTAGAAGGATCCGATTTTGAGCATCATTTCCAGTCTACAAAAGGTATAAAGTCTATACCTTGCTTGTTCTTTTGTTAGATCCCATTTCATGGAGTTTTAGGGCTTTTCTAAGCCATTTTGGTCACCAACCATGATTGCAAGCATGGTTTGGGGTTGATGTTTCGGATCTAGGTCCTTAGAGGGGTTACAAGGCAGAAAGGAGTGGCTTTTGCACTCAAAGAAAGCCCCATGCATTGTAAGAGCTTGTTTTAGGACCTTTTGAGCTCAAAGTCCCATGCAAGCACGTAAAGGTTGTAACTTTACGTGCTAGATCGATTATAGAAGCTTGGATCTATCTTTTGATCAAAGGTTGTACATCAGAAATCAAGGATTTAGAGTGTGGACATGACCGACTCGGCGAGTCCGTTCTTGGACTCGGCGAGTCCGAGGCTTTGAGCCCCATATCTGTTAAGGGTCAAGAACCCAGTTGAGTGTGGAAAGGTTTCAGGGAGGTCCCGGGGAGTGACCCAACGTTCTGGACTAAGCCATTGTTCTGGAAGTTCATGGGACTCGACGAGTGCACGAACGGACTCGGCGAGTCCAATGCAATCTTCTTAGAACTCGACGAGTTGTTCATCAACTCGGCGAGTCGAGGACAGAACTTGTTCATCATATGAAGGTGGACTCGACGAGTTGTTCACCAACTCGGCGAGTCGGATGAGTTTTTCATGTGAGGTTCATATGAGAAGAAGAACTCGTCGAGTTGTCGGCCCAACTCGACGAGTGGAGTTATGTATAAGGACAAAAAGAAGGATAGGGACTCGACGAGTTGGCGGCCCAACTCGGCGAGTCAGGTCAACTGGAAGTTGACTTTGACTTTGACTTGACTTGATCAGGGGTAAAATGGTCATTTTACCCAAAGAGTAGATATCAGACTCTGATGGTGTGCTTTGTGGGATTTATAGCCGGAGGATTTCGGGAGCAGCAGCAGCAGATAGAGAATTCCCGCACAGATCAGCAGCTGCTACGAGGTGAGTTACCTTCCAGTAGCGGTGGGTCTACGGCCACAATGTCGGCCCACCACTAGGAGTTGTATGTTGGGTGATCGTCTTTGTGATATCATCTAGGTTTGCTACTACCTGATATGTTATGTGCTAGTATGATATGATGTTATATGCTAGTAGCAGTCGGGGAGATAGTCCCCGGGATTTCCGGTCGATAGGGCCGAAAGGGGTAGTCATACCCAGTCATGCTATATAGATTATGATTATGTGATATATGTTATGTGGTAGTAGTAGGGGTGAAATAGTCCCCAGTATCCGGTCGAAAGGACCGAAGGGGAGGCCAGCACCCAGATATGCTAGGCAGTATCCGGTCGAAAGGACCGAAGGGGAGGCCAGCACCCAGATATGCTTGGCAGTATCCGGTCGAAAGGACCGAAAGGGGAGGCCAGCACCCATATATGCTAGGCAGTATCCGGTCGAAAGGACCGAAGGGGAGGTCAGCACCCAGATATGCTTGGCAGTATCCGGTCGAAAGGACCGAAGGGGAGGCCAGCACCCAGATATGCTAGGTAGTATCCGGTCGAAAGGACCGAAGGGGAGGTCAGCACCCAGATATGACTGACAGTATCTGTATGTTATGTGATTGTATGGTATGTGGTACGATGGGGGAACTCACTAAGCTTCGTGCTTACAGTTTACAGTTTTGTTTCAGGTACCTCTTCAGCGAAGGGGAAGGAGCTGGCGCGGTAGCGGCACATCATACACACACACATTGGTTTTTCCGCCTTATGAGATGTTCTGGGATTGTACTCTAACATTATTATTATTTTTATGATTTGGTTTTTCAGACACGAGATATAATTTATGAAATGATATAATCGGATGATGTTTTACTACAAATGTTTTACAATTCACTTATTTTAAATGAAATTTTTGGACGTGAAAATTGGGTCGTTAGACAATGTCAATCCCAAATTAGTGTGCCGGTTAGCCACGCACGCTCCACTAACGTTTGACAGGGGTACAAAGTGTAATTCCATGGAATAGCATCATTTTCACATTTACCCTAAAGTAACTAAGATTGGGAATTTATAAAACAATGTAGTTGCTTTAATATTTCCATTATACTTATAATGAGGAATTAAGTGCCCTATCCTATCCGTTCGGCTAACGACCCTCCACCAGTCAAGCAAGCGGTGGGTGTGAGTGTACACCCATTAAGCGCCATTTTATAGGCAGCAAACTTATACCCACCTTATAGACTGACTTCGTGAATGAGGCCTACTAGCGATAAGACTAGCTTATTCTTATACATATATATATATATATATATATATATATATATATATATATATATTAATCTTGTAATAGATAAAGTATAAGATTGAATTTTAAACTTGTAAAATTCTAAGGGTTGAAATTTAAAATTTTCAAAATTAAACATTCAATCAAAAAAAAATTAAAATTTCAAAACTTGAGGGCAAGTTTTGAACTTTTCAAAACACAAGGGAGCAAATAACAAATAATATAAATCAAACAATTAATTTAGTGATTATCTATATTTGACCTAATTCAATTTCTTGCAAGAAAAGTTACCCAATTAATTCAAATAATCAATTTTCATCATATAAGGAATTTATTATCTAATCAATTGGTAATTATCTTGTGTTTTGGCAAGGATAATCTTTCAATAACAATAAAATTCGAATTTTATCAGTTAAAAACATATAAGGCAATTATCCTTCACCAAAACTGCAAGAAATCCCGAGATATCCTCTGTCTGAGTCCCAAACTCGCCGAGTAGGGCCAACTCGCCGAGTCCAGATACTGACTCGCCGAGTTGGGTCGGGCAGAGGCAAGAAAAACGATTTTCAGCAAGAATTCGACAATTACATCACATACAACAGAAACCAATCAAGGCTCTGATACCACTGATGGGTTTATGCATAAGAACAATCCTATGTGCTCATACAAACCCTAATGCTTGGATCTAGGTTTCTCTATTGTACATGCAATGAATCCAAGACTTACAAACCCTAATCTAGCATATATAATTTCGAAATTAACATATAACATCAGATCTAGATGTTTACCTCTTCAAATAGTAGCTTGAATCTTCTTATCTTGAGCTTAGAGTCACAATTGTAACTCCTCTAATGGATCACAAACACCACACAAGCAAGAAGGCAACTTTGAGAGAGAGGAGGATGCTAATTTTCGGCCTAGGGTTTTCTTTTTGAACAAGTGGCCGAAAATTGCATGCAAGGGTCTCTATTTATACTGTAGGCTGCTAGGGTTTCAGTCTAAACCCTAATGGACAGCTTAATGACCAAGCAGCCCAAGGAACCTTCTGGAATAAGGCCCTTGGACGAAAATATGATGATTCCTCATCATAATTTCGTTCCCCCTTAGTCCATTAGGTTTCCCAACCCAAAACTCAACTATCACACACTTGACAGTTTAAGCCCCTTTATTTAATTAATCTCTTTTAGTCACCCAATTAATTCCTAATTAATTTATGACTAATACTAATTAAATAAATATGATTTCTCCTTTAATATATTATTCTTATAATATATTAATAAACCATAATATCCTCTCTCTTTCCTTAAATTACCTTGTCAAGTTGTTTTGGTGAAGGCAACCCAAAAGGACCATGCACAACCGGGTCAAGTACATACCAAATATAGTTCCGGGCTTAGACACTAATCCAACAATTAGGTCCTTAAAATAATATTTGGGCTATTATTATGAGTTATATAGAGTGTTGTTTAATGCTTATATAATAATAATAATAGCTAGACTATTAATTAGTCGCGGTTAACGTTAAAACTAAACTCTAGTGGTATTGATACTAGGTGTTGGTCAAGGAAAAATTGTTTTGAGATAACGAAGTGTTGTTCAAGTACCGAGTCACCACCTAATCAAGTGAGTGCATAATTACTTTCATCTTACACATAGATATGAAGTATTTTATATAAATTACGTGGTATGTGTGCATATTATTTGAATACTTGCTTTCTATGTCGGATGAACGATTTTATACATGTTTTAAATAATTTAAAATGTATATGTATTTTATATCTACGAATATGTTGGGTAAAACATGGGTAGATGAACGAGGAGCGATGAAAGATGATATGAGTGAACATTGGCAACTATAGACTTAGTGCCTAACAAATAATATCGGCAACTATGGACTTAGTGCCTATTGAATAAACGTTGGTAGCTATGGACTTAGTACCTGTTCAATAAACGTTGGTAGCTATGGACTTAGTACCTGATAGATAAACGTTGGTAGCTATGGACTTAGTACCTGATAGATAAACATGGGTAGCTATGGACTTAGTACCTATTAGATGAACACTGGTAGCTATGGATTTAGTACCCGATGAATGAACTTTAGCAGCTGTGGATTTAGTGTTTTACGAATGAGCATTGGCAGCTATGGACTTAGTGCCTGTCTTATAACCCTGGAAGCAAGGGACTTCGGAATAAACGAATGCAGGATAGATGACTCGTAGGATAGATTCTTAAGAGTAAGGAATATAATGGGGATGGGTAATTGGGCTGATTGTTTGATGTTTAAACCTAATAGTTATATTATTGTGGGTTGAAAACCCTATGTACTCACCAGGTTTCCCAACCTGACCCACTCAAGCTTATTTGTATCACAGGTGTCGATACGAAGCTACTTTACACTAAGAGATTTAAAAGAGATGTAGATCACTAGTGTAAATAATGTAAGTTCTGTTTATGCTTATGTTTCTGTATTGACAATGACATCCCAATGTTTTGAAAATGAATAAAAAATACATTTCCTCGGAAATGCTTTGATAACCTATTTATCATGTTTTCTGGGAACAAATTCCGCAACATTTTTGTTAAAAGAAGTACTCTGATTTTTATAAAGCATAAACAAAATCGGTCTTTTCTGGCCGTGAAAATGGGGATGTCACACCCGAGTACCGAGGTTGAGATAGCAGAAATGAGTCGAGTACCTTATGCTTCTATAGTAGGCTCGATCATGTATGCTATGACCTGCACTCGTCCTGATGTAGCCTTTGCTTTGAGCATGGTTAGCAGGTATCAGGGGAACCCTGGTAAGGCTCACTAGACTGCGGTAAAGAACATTCTCAAGTACCTGCGAAGGACTAAGGATTGGGTCCTTACCCTTGGTGGGAGTGATGACTTGAGAGCTATAGGGTATAGTGATGCTAGCTTCCAGACTAATTGGGATAATTTTCGCTCTTAGTCAGGCTGGGTCTTTACCTTAAACGGAGGAGCAATATCTTGGAAAAGTTCCAAGCAGGAGACAGTGGCTGATTCAACTTGCGAATCAGAGTATATAGCGGCAAGCGAGGCAGCAAAGGAGGCGATATGGCTAAAGAACTTCATTGGAGACCTTGGAGTTGTACCAGCTATAAAGGAGCCCATAGAGATTTTATGTGATAGTGAAAGTGTTGTTGCCTTAGCAAAGGAACCAAGGGATCACGGGAGATCCAGACACATTGACAGAAAATACCATTTCATCAGACATCGTGTAGAAGGACTCCTCGTGGCAAAGAGGGTATCATCGGATGAGAACCCGGCAGATTCCCTCACGAAGGGACTGGGTAGGGTTAAGCATCTCCAGCACGCAAGGAGCATAGGGCTGAAGGATGATATTAGTGTTAGTAGTTAGATAATTTTTGAAATTTGTAAAGTGTAATTGACATTTGATGATGAATAAAAGTTGTGTTTATTTATGAGTAAAGTGTTGCTATCTTTTGTCAATTGTTTACTATTATTTCTTTTGCATGTTTTGACTTCCAGAATATTTATGTTGTGTTTTACATATTATTCAAATTATTCATAGTCAGTCATATGTTGGAAGTAGATATGAATTAAGACTGTCATGAGTTGGTTGTAGAGGTCTAAGATGTTGGACATGGCCTCAACACTCATGAGTGCTCATAAGTTTTGAGTATTGGATTCAACCCACGCTCGTTGGTATCACTTCATGGAATTTATCTCGAGTGATCGCGAGACGGTAATATCATATAAGTCTTCAAACCTAGAGATATGACTTGTTGACTATGAGTTGGTTATGCATTGATCGTGCGAAAATGCATTGATAACTCGATGTTATAAAACGTGTCATTGTGTGTGATTTAACAAGTAGTAGAACAAGCATATGAGTCGAAGTTTATATGTTCCTTCTTGGATTAGAAGCGATATCTGGGCCCCTCGATGATTTTGTTTTGACCTATGTACCGGGCCCGGTCAGAACTAAGTTGATGTGTTCAATGAAGTTCTATGTCAAACAAATCGGAAATCGGGAAACAAACTGTTGGACAAAAGTAAGACATTGTTCCATGTATTTGTCCGGCTGATATCTAGAACAGAGGATTATATGATCACTTATCTTAAATGGCGTATCATCATCTTCTCAGTTCCGAGAAACCTTGAAAAGAGCTACGATTGCTGATCGGTTCCTGAAGTCATACTTGCAGTTATAGTTATTAGACTTATCCAAGTGGGAGACTGTTGGATAAGGTGTCTAAGTCCATAACTATTTCTGGTATGTACTTGACCCGACCCGGCATGGTCCATTTGGGTTGCATGGCATCATGCATTTGGATAGACTAAATGAGAGAAATAACACTTGTGGTTTATTAATATATTATAAGTTCTAATATATATTAATAGTATTATTTAATTAGTATTGATCAAGAATTAATTTGGAATTAATTAAGTGATCAAAAGATGACTAATTAAATATATGGGTTGATTATGTAAATCATCCATAACTTGTATAGTGGGCTAAAAGGCTCCATGGATTATCAAGTTGGGTTAACCCATTGGATGCTCCATGGAGGCTCCATGGGAGTTACAAACCCATGGGTCATGGAAATGAAGAGTCATGTCACATTAGGGTTTACATGGTGTAACCCTAGATGTGACACACTATATAAAGACTATGTTACTCACCAAAATCGGCTACACTAAGAACAAGTGAGGGCAAGCCAATTTTACAAGTGTTTTATATTCTCTAAATTAATTCCAAAGCATTTGCTTTTGTGTGAAGCATTTGAGGCATCGCACTTGGGGTGCTAGGCTCTCAAGGTTTTCAAGGAATCATAACAACTACAAGGTATGTAATTCTAGCCATCTTTTATGATTAAAGTTCCCCATGTATGCTACAAGGTATGTAATTCTAGCCATCTAATGGACAAGTCATTGACAAGGTCAGAGTTCGACGGCGGCTTTAAGAGCTACGATTGCCAGTTAGGTTTTGAAGTCATACTCAATAATAGTTTTAGACTTATCCAAGTGGGAGACTGTTGGATTAATGTCTAAGTCCATAACTATATTTGGTATGTACTTGACCCGACCCGGCATGGTCCATTTGGGTTGCACTTCACCGGCACAATTTATATGGATAGTCTTTTGAGAATAGTATATTTATGATTTATATTAATATATTATAAGTTCTAATATATTAATATGGAATCATATTATTTAATTAGTATTGATCAAGAATTAATTTAGAATTAATTAAGTGATCAAAAAGAACTAATTAAATATGGACTCTTATATATATGGAAGGGGCCAAGTTCATTTAGGTTGGGCTAAGCTTCCATGGATGGTCCATGGAGCTTTTAACCCATGGATCCTATGTAAATGAAAGGTCATGAGTATTAGGGTTTACATGGATGTAACCCTAATCCTCCATAATATATAAAGGGGTCCTTGGATCACAAAATTGGCACAAGTGTGTGAAAATAAGAGTGGGCCGATTTTAGTGTGCATACATATTCTCTCAAGTTCTTCCAAGGTGTTTTGGTGATTTGTGATTCCATTTGAGGCTTCCACGCTATTGGGGCTAAGCTCTTAAATCTTGAAGACATCAAGCTACATCAAAAGGTATGTCATCTAACTAGAACTTTGTAGTATAGGTGCTTCATAATATGCTAGTTAGGATGAAACCTTGGAATAGTTAATATTTGCATGTATAATAGAGAAAACATAGATCCAAGGTTTATAGGGTTGCATGTACACCATAGGAGTGTTAGAATGCTCAAAACCCAACAGTGGTATCAGAGCCATGGGTTGTTTTCTGTTATATTGATGCAAATGTTTTATTTTCAAAGTTGGAAAAAAAAAGAAAAAAAAACATGACGTTTGTCAAATTTTAAGATAATTACTTGTTTTTGTGAAAAACTAATTATTTGTAAAATTTGAATCATTTGCTATATGAGTTGAATTAGGTCAAATTTAGTAAAAGATAAAATGATATGATTATTTTATTAGTTTTAAAAGTTTGATCTAAAGAGTTTTTTGAAACCTCCCTAAGTTATGGATATGAAAAGGTTTTTAAAAAAATTGATTCAAAGTTTTTTATGGAGTTACAAAACTTGGTCTTAATGTTTTAAAGAATTCCATAACTGTTCTTAAGTTATGGAACATGAAAAGTTTCATCATAAAACAAGTATTTAACTCCATAAATTATGGAATCCAAAAGTTTTCAAGAGTTACAAAACTTGCCCTCAAGTTTTGGAATTTGGAAAAAGTTTTTTTATGATAAAAAAAAAAGAATTGAATTCTAAAACTCTTGGGTTCATAACTTAAACAATTAATTAAATGGTTTTAATTTTGAATTTAATAATTGGAATTATGATGTTTTTATTGAATAATTCAATTAGCTCTTATGGACTTTATTAATAGATAATTAAAGTGTTTAATTAAAAGAAAATTAATAATTCCATAATGACATGGTTTAAATTTAATTAAATTAAGAGTATAGTTTAATTAATAGATTAAACCACCAAGTATTTTAAATGTCTAAAATACACCCTTATACTATTATAATATTAAAAGTTTAGTATATTATATGTATAAGAGCAAGTCGTCTTACCATTAGTAGGTCTCATTCACGAAGCCGATCTATAAGGGGAGTATAAGGTTACTGCCTATAAAATGGCAGTTTAATGGGTGTCCACTCTCACCCACCGCTTCCTTGACTGGTGGAGGGTCGTTAGCCGAACAGGTAGGACAAGGACTATAATTCTACCTTCATTAAAAGTATTAATGATAAATACTAAGTAACTAAACTTTTTATAAATTCTCAATCTTAGTTACTTAGGAAAATGTGAATAAGGTGCTAATCCATGAAATTACACTTTGCACTTTGTTTAAGCTGTTAGTGGAGCGTGTGTGGTTAACCGGCACACTAACCTGGACTTAACAAGGTAGGAAAAGGGTAACTTAATGTTTATCATAGTATCGTTGGAGCGTGTGTGGTTAACCGGCACATCGATTGAGGGGTAAATATTAAGGGTACCAAGTATATTTGCATGGTTACTTCACACCTTGTTTTGTGATCCTCGACATCCCAGTCACAAAACCTGAAGGGCACACTCGAGATTGAAACATGCCATTGAAAAGTTCAATGAATCTCAAAAGAATCTAGGAGTTTCAAAACCAATTAAAACCTAATAATACATTTCGTTTATCTTGGTGGAAATTGGTGAATCATCATTCACCTACCTTCAAATATTTTATAGCTTGGATTACGGCATCCCTCTTCCAAGTTATAAAATAGTTTGTTGGGTCCTAGCCTTAATATATCATATTGGGTGTTATATTAAGGACTTAAATCAACTTTACGTGAATTTCTCCCATTGTTGATGTCTGGTTTAGACAACAATGATCTTCCCAAACCAAGCTTTCCTAATGAATATGACTTCCCGAGTTTGGCTCATGGAAGTCATACTTCTCTTCCTCCACCTCCTCCAATTATTCTCCATAACCCACAAGTTCAAGGTCACTCAAGCCCTAATGGCAAGCAAGGTCTATGTGTGATCACATCTTAGAGATGAAGTCACATATTGACAAGCCGGGAGAGTTGGGTTTCAAAGTCTTGAGAAAGTTGGATGTTCAATCACTTTCTAAGTCACATAGTGAGTTCCTTTGGGAATACTATGAAACAGACTATGACATGAACCTTAATGATCATATCTATTTGCTTGGTGCTGCTGAATCAGCAATGATTTGGAACGATAGTAAAGCAAATTTGATTAGAAGATAAACTTCCCAAAAACTTTATGGACAGTGACAATGGTGACACTGGAAATCCAGAAAAAGCATTCTCTTCCCAATGGAAAGGGATTGGCCATAGTCAACCCGGTTGACCAAATGGTAAAGAGAAAGGCTAAGTCTGAGATAGTCCCATTACCAAAGGGTCCATATGTTTATTTTGCCAAAGGAAGGGGCGTTGATTGCAAAGCTGCCAAATTTACCTAAGAATGTTAAAGTCAATAAGTTTGACTCTACATCAGGTAGAGCCCATTATCTAACTCTGTTAAGTTCTATTATGAGATCCTCATTACATGATGTGACTGGGTCACATGTTGATGTTTTAAGAATCAAAGAATAGAGAGAAATCTTAAAGGAAGTATATGCTGATTCTGATCGCGAAGGTGGATTTCGATCGCATCAGAATTTTGAGCAGTTGCTTAAGAAGTTATGATATATTGTTAAGGAATAGATAACAACAATTTTCCATGTGGATTGTAAGGATAAGTTTTTCCGCAAAGTTTTAAAATAAAAGAAAATTGTTTAATTTTGTTTATTTGAAGTATCCTTACAATGGCATTTGTGGAAAATTGTTGCTTATATGATTCCACTGACAGCAATATTGGAAAATGGATTTGATTCTTTCATTTGTGGTAGTGTCTAAATTTACCAAATCAGGAAAGTTCCTCATCACCCAAGTTTCAATTGGACCGAAACTTGGAATCATGCAAGTTGAATAGTATGATGAATGAGAACTTTCAAGCATTGGAAAATCAAGACTAATTACTTGTTCACATGGATGTGTGAGTCAAGTGAAGGACTAAAGGGATCGAGTACACATTCTTGTGCACTGGTCATGTCCACCACAAAGCTCGTTAAGACTATTTGATTTACTAAAGTTTAGTAAATATGGTTATACTTACAAGTTTAAGTATAATTCTGAAACATTGGAAAAGTCTCAATGTGTGGCAGAACGAATGGGAAGAATCAAATTAGGCAGAAAGATAAAAGTTTCTCAAATCTGAAAAGATGGGAGAGTACTTTAGTATCATGTTTGTGATCATCTTAATGATTTAGAAATCATATCACAATTAGTGCTCTAAAGGTCATCTTAGTGCATTCTTATGACTAAGAAGAGGAGTCATGAATTGTTGAAATGGTTAGATCAGGAAGATGAGTCATACTTCGTTCCAAAACAATTCTTAGAGTCATACTCCAAGATTGTAACTTGAGTGACATATCTTAAAGAAAGGTTTAAAACACTTGTCAAATGTAAGAGTAAAAGTGTCCTACTCTTGTACATTTGAAATTGGTAAGTTGTGATGTTTTGGATAAAACAAAGACCAACTAAGGCCAATTGTGTGAAGTGTTTGTCTTGATAAAGAATCCGCACTATCTCTTGAATATTTGGCAAGATAGTCTTATATGTCAAGAGGATAGTGGGAGTCTTAAAGATCCTAAAAAGAATTTCAAGAACTAATCAAGAATAAAACCTGAGGTTCTTCACTAGCACACGACTTGAGGTTTATAACCTATCGTGTTGACATATTCTGTGCCCATTCCAGTTAAAGTTGGCTTTGCATAGGAGTTCTGAAAGTTCTCAATTGGTTGCATAACAACTTGGAAGCAATGGCAGGCCATGTACTGCCAGGTGGCAAGAAGTTAAGATTGCATAAGTTCAGTCCATATGAGTTTGGATTTGTCATTATCCTTGTCTTGTGACTATGGTTTTGACGATTCACATGGATAAGAACACATACACCATAAAATCTAAGGGTCATAAGGTTTCTCTTCGATTCATGAAAATGATGGTGAGGAAACACTTCCACCAAGTAGATTTGAAGCAGATGGCAAAAGGTCTAAACAATTGAGACTATGATTACGGCATCCCTTTTCATAGTTCTGAAATTGTTTAGACACACATGCATGATATCTAAGGAAAGGTGTATGATTTTGATAAAGTTTTATCAAAGCATCTCGTATCAGAAATCTGAACTTTGGTAAGAAAGTCAATAAAGTATTGATTTCTAGAAGTCCAGCTGATTTCTGAGTACATGTCAAAGCTAGTGGGAGCATAAGTGTTATGCTAATAATCATCATGTAAGTGGGAGCATGATAATTATTGTTAGTGTTGCAAGTTAGCAATGTTAATTATAGAAAACAAAAGTTTCAATTCGTGAGGCTGCAGGGATTGAAAAAGTTGTTTGCTATAATTAAGGGAGAGGATATACTTCATTTCAGTTCTAAATGCTTAGATTGAGACCTTAATCATCCTTAGTCAAGAATATATATATGAATTTCATGTTGGATTGGTTCAACTTAAGGAAATTCTATATATTGCGTTCTCAAAATTCGATTATGATTACGGCATCCCTCTTCATAGTCAAATTTTGAAAACATGGCAAATAAAAATATTGTAGCAAAAGACTGGTCTAGAATCATGTCTTTATGTGAGACATCATGAATCGTGTACCATTTGCTTTGGGTACAGGATCGATTGCATGTGCTATAATATTTGTCATTTCTAAATTTTTCCAAATGCCCAGAGGCATTAAGAAGGGAAAAGGTCTAGAATTGGATATGACTAAAATGATTAAGCAATTGTCGAGGACAATCTGAGGTTTACCAAAGATTGGTTGCTCAGGGACAGTTGGAAGTATAGTGCTAATTTTGGAAGGACCATATTGACATATTCTGAAAAGAGGCATCTCTTATTCAGAAGTGATAGTCAAAATGCGAATATGGAGTTGTCTCCATAGGTGGAAGTTATCTGTGTAAGATTAGAAAACTTAATGCAAGAAGCATGTCCAAAGCAACGTACTTTGAATATGAGACTTAGTTTCCATGGAGTTGATCTCCATTGGAATACCTTATAATGACTGTTGACAAGTCTTTGTGACTTTGTACATATTCATTACAGGAGGGTCAGTGCATATAAGTTTAAAATCTAAACAGATTTCGATAAATGATAGGAATTTGAAATTCTCACATTTTTCGATAAGGATTTGGGAATGTGAAATTAGAATCATTGAAATTATGTTCAATTAGTTTATTTCACAAAGTAAGGATCATAGACAAACATAAAGTGCATACTTGGTGTATGGCAAAGCTATTGTTTAAGAAAAACATAGTGTACATGCTTGGAGCATGGGACAACTAGTGTTTTTAATTCAAGTATAAAGTTGATAAAACCGAAACAATGAATAATGAGTAATCAGTATGGTGATAAATAAAAGTGTTTATTTATATTCATAGGGTTTGATACCATATTTGAATCATTTATTCTTGTGTTTCACTTTGCATGTTTTGACTTCCAGAATAACTAAGTCGCTCTTCCTGAATGATTAAGTTATTCAAACCATCCACAGTCGGTCATATGTTGGAAGTAGATATGAATCAAGATTGTCATGGGTTGGTTTGTAGAGGTCCAAGTTGGTGGACAAAGTGGTGCTACAACACTCATGAATGCTCATAAGTTCTGAGTATTGGATTCAACCCGCGCTCATTTGAATCACTTCATGGATTTTATCACGAGTGATCATGAGACGATAATATCTTATATTCTTCAAACCTAGAGATATGAGTTGTTACTATGAGTTGGTTATACATTGATTGCACGAAAACGCATTTGGTAACTCGATGTTATAAAACGTGCCTTTGTGTATGATTCAACAAGTAGTAGAACAAGCCATATGAGTCGAAGTTTATCCATTCCTTTTACCTTCGGGATAAAAGCGATATCTGTGGGCCCCTCGATGATTTAGCGATGACACATGTGAGTGCTTGGCCAAGCCAGGACTGATTTGATTTGTTCAATCAGTCAGTCATCATAAATCGAAAATCGGGAAACAACAAATGGACAGAGAGAATGATTATAATCCATGTCTCAGTCCATATGATATCTAGAATGGAGGAATATATGATCCCTTATCTAATGGACAAGTCATTGACAAGGTCAGAGTTCGACAGCGGCTTTAAGAGCTACGATTGCCAGTTAGGTTTTGAAGTCATACTCAATAATAGTTTTAGACTTATCCAAGTGGGAGACTGTTGGATTAATGTCTAAGTCCATAACTATATTTGGTATGTACTTGACCCGACCCGGCATGGTCCATTTGGGTTGCACTTCACCGGCATAATTTATATGGATAGTCTTTTGAGAATAGTATATTTATGATTTATATTAATATATTATAAGTTCTAATATATTAATATGGAATCATATTATTTAATTAGTATTGATCAAGAATTAATTTAGAATTAATTTAGTGATAAAAAAGAACTAATTAAATCTGGACTCTTATATATATGGAATGGGCCAAGTTCATTTAGGTTGGGCTAAGCTTCCATGGATGGTCCATGGAGCTTTTAACCCATGGATCCTATGTAAATGAAAGGTCATGGGTATTAGGGTTTACATGGATGTAACCCTAATCCTCCATAATATATAAAGGGGTCCTTGGATCACAAAATTGGCACAAGTGTGTGAAAATAAGAGTGGGCCGATTATAGTGTGCATACATATTCTCTCAAGTTCTTCCAAGGTGTTTTGGTGATTTGTGATTCCATTTGAGGCTTCCACGCTATTGGGGCTAAGCTCTTAAATATTGAAGACATCAAGCTACATCAAAAGGTATGTCATCTAACTAGAACTTTGTAGTATAGGTGCTTCATAATATGCTAGTTAGGATGAAACCTTGGAATAGTTCATATTTGCATGTATAATAGAGAAAACATAGATCCAAGGTTTATAGGGTTGCATGTACACCATAGGAGTGTTAGAATGCTCAAAACCCAACATACATGTCAGTGGGCCTAGCCATGGAGTATATTTCAACCCAATACACATCGGTGGGCCTAACCTTCGGGTATATTCCAACCCATAATACAATAGTGGGCCCAACACTAAGGTGTATTTCAACCCAAACATATATACAAGTGTCACAGAGATAGCATCCTACATAACGCAATCCAGTGGGTCGGCATTTATGCCTTTGACCCACATGTATAGTGAAAAGACTCGCCTGACAGCTAAACCATAGGTCAATGCTCTGCAACAGATGCTATAACACTTAAGGGTCCAAAATATGCTCAAGTTAAGAAGTTTGCTTGTTGGATTAGTGGACTAAAACACCTTTTTCTTCTTCTTCTTCTTCTTCTTCTTCTTCTTTAAGGCACCAAGAACACCAAAATAAACCAAAACTCTCTAAAGGAGGCTAGGGTTTTGAGGTAGAGGGTTGGAGGCTGAAGAGGATGCCCAATCCTCTAGAAATGTTGCTTAAATATAGGAGGAAACACTAAAATTACGGGCTTGGGCCAGAACAGCTGCCAGACCACGGCCAACCTATTGTCACACCGTAGCACTCATTAAAATATGTGTTCCATTTATTCTTTGCCACGTCGTGGCCATCCTTGCACCACATCGTGGCATAGAGTCTTTCCCAAGACTCCATCTATGGTCCTTGATAAATATGAAGCAAAACCAATCTGGAACACGGGTGTTACATAGACATTGTAAACATGTCGTATTGCGTTTGTGACGAGCTAAAATACTAAACGAGTTGAGAGAGTTTGACCTTAACCCGTCTCATTTAACTATTGTGTTGTGGCGTGCTAATCCATTTATTTTTTGTATCCGGTTAGTGGGTTAGGCTTTAGACCTTGTAGATGTGTCATGTCATTTTTATTAACACACTAAACATGTTGAAAAAGTAGGGGTTGGGGAGGCGGTAAGGAAATGAAAAAAGTGAAAAGAACAATATGGAAAGAATATCAATTAGGAGGTGGAGGGGCGAGGAAGAGGGGTGTCGAGCGAGACTGTGGAGAATGGGTGAGAAAGGAGAAGATGGATATAAAGTCTTTACCTATGTGGCTAATGTTGGAACTTTTCTCTATAATTTGTTATGTGGGACTTTTCCCACATATTAAGAACAAGAAACATTTCCCCATTTTATAAGATTTTTCCCACTTATGTTACCAAATAGACTAACTAATGGGTCAAACACCTTGGGTTTAAGTTGTGATGTTAGGCTAGTTATATTGGACTAGGAAAAAAAGGGTCGGATTTAATATAGATATTAATGGTCAAAGAAAAGACCTTGGGCCTTGGAGCTCTTCTTGAAATAACTGTTAAAGAAGTTATTTTCGATTAATGTTTAACAGCCACAAGAACCTTATAAATACATTAAGATGAAGATTTATAGAATTTAAGGGCTAATAAACACACATTCAAAATCTTTTTGCAGGTCTTAATCTACATATTTTCGTGAGAAAGCAGATCGGCAATGACGATGGTTGGTAGTCTTAAACCAGTGGGAGTTATCATTATCTCCGACCATACTGTAACGTTCGTGTTTCTAGGCTAGGCATTAATATTGACGTAATAGTCTAGGTTAACCTTTGTAACTCATTTTGAAGAAATAAAGAGGAATTATGTGATTATTATGTGAATTATGTGTTTTATGCTTAATTATTAAGATTTAATTAATTAAGAATAAAAATAAGCGTCGAAAATAAATATTAGATAAAGTCGATATCTATTAAGAAAGTTGTAGTGGTCGTGACAAGGATTCCGGATATATAAAGAATACCGAAATCCGAGTTATAACGAAGAAGTTATGACCTGTCGAAGTTCCGCGACAAAACCGGCACGGCGCCGAATGACGTAAAAAGTGAGTTTTTGATAAACTACTTTTTAGCCTTGGTGATCTAAATGAAATTCGTAGTGTTCGTTTAAAAGAACGCCCAAATCTGACTTCGTATGAGGAAGTTATGATTTTTCTAAGTTTCAGTTTAGCAGTAGACAGCTAAAAACTCGAATTTTAGATCGAGTGATTTTTAGCCGACACAACCTAAACGAGAATCGAAGGTCTCGTCAATAGTAGTACAACGGTAAAAATACAGACGAGAACGGACGTCGGATGAAGAAGTTATGAATTTTTAACGGATTTTCCTGTCCCGGTCTGTTAAAAATAATAATATTAAAATTAAAGTCAAAATTAGCCGACGGAGTCTAAACGAAAGTTGTAGAGCATAATTTTACCTACGCGTGCATATAAAGAACGTCAAAAACGGAGCTCGTATGCAAAAGTTATGGATTTTAGAAGTTCGGACACAAAAATCGAGAAAAAATGCTAAAACCGAGGAATTTCGCATGGCTAGTGTTCGGCCATATCACCCTCGCTCGCAGCATGCATCGTGTCCGATTTGCTGAGTCATCCGAGGCCACCTGTCGACGCGTGTCGCACCCTCCTCGCACCGAAAGCTCGGCCAATCAGAAGCCGCCTCGTGCCTTCTCCGTGTCTCGGTCTCGCATCATCCACGTGTCCTCGCCTCGCATCCGACGCACGTCCCTCCCCTCCTATCCGAAGCTGTCGTGTGTCCCTTCCTTCGGCCGGAGCTCCGAACCTCGACCCTATAAATAGAAGGGTGCGAGACCTCCCGGGTATATTTTGGAAAATTGCCATATTTCACCCCTAAACCCATATTTCTTCCATTCCAACTTCCCCCAAAGCCTCGGTATCATACCAAACACCCGAAACACGTTCCGAAAAGCCCGAGAAATTTATATTTTCGGTTTTGAAGTTCAACCCTCGCAGAGCCCGGTTTCTCATTAAAACTCCCGATTTTATCAGAAACGATTGTTTTAGGAAACGAAGTGCTGCCCGATTATCGTTAAATCATGTCAGTGTATAGTCACTTTCATCTTACACATGGATATGAAGTATTTTCCATAAAATACGTGATATGTGTAATTATATTAATTGTTTATTTGAGATGACTGTTGAATAGATGTTTTATACAAGTTTTAAACTGTATATGTATTTTATCTACAAATATGTTGGGTAAAACATGGGTAGACGAAGTAGTCGATGTGTATAAAATGATGAGAGGCCTCGATGTTGTTGTTGTTGTAGTCGTCTAGCGGAGTATAGATGACGACCACAGACCTTTCTAGACAGTCCAGTGGAACGCTAGCAGGTTCGCAACCTGTAGGTGTTGGTGAACTATATGTTCATTGGTCTACTCCATCCCCCTCATGGTTGCCTTTAGGACATGTATGGCTGAGGAGTCCCCTTAGCAGTAGTGTCCATCCCGATGATAATCCTTAGGCTAGGTCCCTTGTGATAGGTGTTTAGGGACGTAAAGTGAGGATAACGGAAATGAATAATCAGGGTTATTGTTGGTTGATGAATTTAATAACTTTATTAATATTTGTGGATTGAAAACCCTATTTGCTCACCAGGCTCCCAAGCCTGACCCACTCAGCTTTTTGTATTACAGGTAGTGGACCCTGAGCATAGTCGGATGATGATGAGAGATTTTTAGATTATAGGCCAGTAGTTATAAATAACTGTTGTAAGGCTTATAGTGTCTTCTTTATGCTTTTGAGTTGTATCGGAACATGACATCCCGAGGTTTTGATATAAAATGAAAATATATATTTCTTTAAGAAAGGTTTTGATAAAATTTTATCATTTTTTGTTTTGGGGACGAATTCCGCAACATCTTTTAAAAAGATTACTCTGATTTTATTTTAAAAGCATAAATTAAATATGTCTTTTCCCGCCGACAAATTAGGGGATGTCACACAGTTGGTATCAGAGCATTAGTTTAAGCGAACTAGGAATTTGTAGGATTTCTAAACTTAACCTTAGAATGCTAAGTGATGATTGTGAGATGAGTGTCTAGTATATTTTAGACACGAGCACTAGTTTATTTTCGGAAAGATGCCTAAAATGCTTTTATTTGCTAAATGATATATGTTTGCCATATATGCCATTATTTGTTCGGATCTATGGTATGTTGCCGACCGGATCTGGAAAACCTTATGTGTTTAGGATTCTAAGCGTACGATTACGATATTAGAACCAGCATGTAAACGTTTTGGAGTGATAAGGAGAATTTAAATGTCTATCGTGAATAAAGATCTAAATTCGCCTTATTTGGTATATAGATTATAATGGCAAGAACCCGAAGTGGAGCTGGAAATGCAAATAGAAACCAGCAACCTCAACCCCAAGTGGTGGAACAGGTGCCTATAGCAGGAGCTGCACCAGAACCCATCACCATGGCTGAAGTACGAGCCATGATTCAGACAATGATGGCTAAACAAAGGGAGGAAATGAGACAAATATTGATGAACAACAGGAGTGAACCTTCAATTCCTGTTGAACAACTTGAATTAAATGACGATCAATCTGAAGAAGGAAACAACAGTAGATCTGTTGGTCATATTGAACCGCTTGTGGTTGGGAGAAATAACCACGAAGATAGAGTGGAGAGAAATGGGTGTAAGTATAAAGACTTTATGACTTGTAATCCATCAACCTTCACTGGAAAAGAAGATCCCGTCCGAGTAATGGATTGGATCTCGGAAATGGAATTGGCTTTCATGACATGTGGTTGTCAAGACAAGTTACAAACCACATTTGCAGTGCGTCAGTTCAGAGGTAGCGCTGTTCGTTGGTGGAACACTCTGGGGAAAATCCTAAGCCCTAATGAGCCACTGCAACTGACTTGGGCAGAGTTCTTGGTGCAATTCAAGCACAAGTACTGCTCGGCCCAAAATGTGCTTGAGCTAGAAAACAAATTTCTGACGTTGAAGAAGGGAAGTATGACCTTTGATGAATATACAAATAACTTCACAGACAAAATGGAGTTTGCTTTGCGTATTGTCCCAGATGAGCTGACAAAAATCGACAAGTACGCAAAGGTACTTCCATGGGAGTATGAAGTGCCAGTGCATCAGGCACATACTTTGGAGGCGGCTATCTGGGCTGCCAAGTCTGTTGAAGATATGATTAACGGGAGAGCCGCCAGCAAGGTTGAAGTTGGCGAAAAGAGAAAGTTTGAAGGAACTTCAGGTTCCAATAAAAAGAACAAATTCTCGAAGACTGGTTCGAGGAAATTCGGAGGAGGAGTCGAATCCAAGTGGTGACAAGTGTAAGAAGAAACATGTTGGGAAATGTAGCGATGAAGTCACTTGTTACAAATGTGGAAAGCATGGGCATTATGCCAATGAATGCACCTTCAATAAGAAAGTCTGTTATGGGTGCAATGAAGAGGGGCACATTTTGAAGGATTGCCCGAAGAAGAAGGATGCAGCAAAGCTCAATCTTACACCAAAGCCGAAGGCGAGAGCCTTTCAGATGACACTTGAAGCTGCAAAAGAAGAATTCGATGTCGCTTCAGGTACCTTTCTCGTAAACGAATTGCTTGCCCAAATTTTGTTTGATTCTGGAGCCAATTACTCCTTTATTTCGCATGAATTTGGTAGAAAACTAACTTTGCCTGTTGATAGACTAGTTAATGTTTTAATAGTCGAGGTTGCTAGTGGCAAGTTTATACATGTTAGCCATCGTATGAAGAACATCTTCATTGACTTGAATGAGAATAAGTTCCACGATGAGTTATTGCCTATCGAGTTAAATGGTATCGACATCGTTCTAGGAATGGATTAGCTTAGCGCCAATGATGCCGAAATATTGTGTAGGAAGAAGAGAGTAAAAGTAAAACCGCCAGGGAAAGAGTCGTTTATGGTGTATAGAGACAAACTCATAGTAAACTCTGGAATCATTTCCCTAATGAAAGCCAGAAAGTGTTTGGCCAAGGGATGTACATCATATCTAGCATTCGTGATCGATGCTTAGAAGGAAAAGAAGGAGGTACAGAATATTCCGGTGGTGTGTGACTATCCGGAAGTCTTTCCCGAAGATCTTCCCGGATTACCCCCTGATCGACAAGTAGAATTCTGTATCGACTTGTTACCAGGAACGACGCCAATAGCAAAAGCACCGTATCGACTAGCACCAACAGAGATGAAAGAGCTTATGACACAACTTCAGGAATTATTGGGCAAATGTTTTATTCGACCTAGTTCATCACCCTGGGGAGCCCCGGTGTTATTTGTAAAGAAAAATGATGGGAGCATGAGAATGTGCATCGATTACAGAGAGCTGAATAAGGCAACAATAAAGAACAAGTACCCGTTGCCAAGGATTGATGACCTGTTCGATCAGTTGCAAGGTTCGAGCTATTTCTCAAAGATCGATTTTAGGTCAGGATATCATCAGCTAAAGGTAAGAGAGCAGGATATTGAGAAGACTGCGTTCAGAACAAGATATGGACACTATGAGTTCTTGGTTATGTCGTTTGGACTGACCAATACTCCAGCGGCTTTCATGGATTTGATGAACAGGGTTTGTAAACCATACCTCGATAAATCCATGATAGTGTTCATAGATGATATTTTGATTTATTCAAAAAGCAAGCAGGCGCACGACAAGCATCTGCGTGAAGTGCTAGAAGTTCTGAAAAAGGAGAAGCTGTATGCAAAGTTCTCCAAATGTGAATTTTGGATTCAAGAAGTCCAATTTTTGGGTCATGTGGTTAACCAAGAAGGGATAATGGTTGACCCAGCGAAGATTGAACCTGTGATGAAGTGGGAACAACCGAAAAGTCCTACGGAGATCCGAAGCTTTTTAGGATTAGCTGGATATTATCGAAGATTTATCCAAGGATTTTCTTCGATCGCGACTCCATTAACAGCTTTGACCCATAAAGGAGCTACTTATACTTGGAATGAGAAGCATAAGGAAGCTTTTGAGAAGTTAAAGAAGAAATTGTGTGAAGCATCGATTCTTTCTTTGCCTGAAGGAGTTGATGACTTCGCAGTTTATAGCGATGCATCTGGAGTTGGGTTAGGTTGTGTCCTGACCCAAAGGGATAAAGTGATAGCATATGCATCGAGGCAATTAAAAGAGCATGAAAAGAAGTACCCCACTCATGATCTGGAGTTGGCAGCGGTAGTATTCGCCTTAAAGATATGGAGGCACTATCTTTATGGCACTAAATGCAAATTTTTCACTGATCATAAGAGTCTACAATATCTCTTTAATCAGAAGGAATTGAACATGAGGCAACGACGCTGGCTAGAGTTACTCAAGGACTACGACTGTGAGATACTTTACCACCCTGGTAAAGCAAATGTTGTTGCTGATGCACTCAGCCGGAAGGTAAACCTTGAAAAGAAAAGGCCAAGAGCAATGAGAATTGAAGTTGTCTTGACAATTGTGGAAAGTATAAAGAAAGCTCAAGAGGAAGCTTTAGAGAAAAATGACTGAAAGGAAGAACGTTTGGGAAAAACGTTAGTGTTTGATACAAACGGTCAAGGACTGAAGGTATTCCAAGATAGGATTCGGGTACCTAAGACGGGATGAGTAAGAGATCTTCTGATGGAAGAAGCTCACAAGACCATGTACTCGATTCATCCCGGCAGCACAAAAATGTATAGGGATCTAAAATACTACTAAAGGTGGCCGACGATGAAGCTCGATGTTGCTAAGTATGTGGCCGAGTGTATGACATGTGCTAGGGTTAAGGCACAACATCAGAAACCGTATGGGAGTTTAGAACCTTTACCTGTACCTATGGGTAAATGGGAAGACATCACCATGAATTTCGTGACTAAACTGCCCAGAACAAAGAACGGTCACGACATGATTTGGGTGGTCGTTGATCGGTTCACTAAGAGTGCGCATTTCATAGCAACCAACGAGAAATGGTCTATGGATAAGCTTGCGAATTTTTACGTGAAGGAACTTGTGAGGCTTCACTGTGTTCCATTAACGATTGTATCAGATCGTGACAGCCGTTTACCTCAAGGTTTTGGAGAAGTCTACAAGAGGAATTGGGTACGAAATTGTGTTCGAGTACAGCTTACCATTCGCAAACCGATGGTCAGAGCGAACGAACAATTCAAACGTTGGAGGATTTGCTAAGAGCATGTACCCTGGAATTCCAAGGTAACTGGGATGAACATTTACCTCTGGTAGAATTTTCCTATAATAATAGTTTCCACTCAAGCATCAAGATGGCACCTTACCAAGTTTTATATGGAGAAAAGTGTCGAACGTCGTCATGTTGGCTGGAAGCTGGGGAAAAGCAGTTTATGGGACCTGAAATAGTCCGTCAGACTGCTGAAAAGTTGAAAGTGATTAGGGAAAGAATGTTAGCTGCTCAAGATCGTCAAAATAGCTATGCTAACAAGAAAAGACAACCGCTAACATTCGAAGTTGGAGATTCGGTTTTACTTAAAGTCTCGCCGTGGAAGGGACTTATAAGATTTGGTAAAAGGGGAAAGTTGAGTCCAAGGTTTATTGGATTGTTTAAAGTTCTTCAGAGGATCGGGAATCAAACTTACAAGCTAGAATTAACAGAAGAACTAGATGGTATTCATAACACTTTTCATGTGTGTTATTTGAGGAAGTTCACGGGAGATGTACCCGACATAATTCCAATTTCTGAATTAAGGTTGGATGAAAACAAGAGGTTAATTGAAGAACCAGAGGCAATCGTTGACCGTAAGACTAAGAAGTTGCGACGCAAGATGGTCGATTTAGTGCTTGTGCGTTGGAAACATACAAATGGGCCAAATCTCACATTGGAAACGGAGAGTGACATGATGAGTCGCTACTCGCATTTGTTTGCTGATGTGTGATTCCGGGGACGGAATCATCCTAAGGGGGAGAGAATTGTAACGCTCGTGTTTCTAGGCTAGGCATTAATATTGACGTAATAGTCTAGGTTAACCTTTGTAACTCATTTTGAAGAAATAAAGAGGAATTATGTGATTATTATGTGAATTATGTGTTTTATGCTTAATTATTAAGATTTAATTAATTAAGAATAAAAATAAGCGTCGAAAATAAATATTAGATAAAGCCGATATCTATTAAGAAAGTTGTAGTGGTCGTGACAAGGATTCCGGATATATAAAGAATACCGAAATCCGAGTTATAACGAAGAAGTTATGACCTGTCGAAGTTCCGCGACAAAACCGGCACGGCGCCGAATGACGTAAAAAGTGAGTTTTTGATAAACTACTTTTTAGCCTTGGTGATCTAAATGAAATTCGTAGTGTTCGTTAAAAAGAACGCCCAAATCTGACTTCGTATGAGGAAGTTATGATTTTTCTAAGTTTCAGTTTAGCAGTAGACAGCTAAAAACTCGAATTTTAGATCGAGTGATTTTTAGCCGACACAACCTAAACGAGAATCGAAGGTCTCGTCAATAGTAGTACAACGGTAAAAATACAGACGAGAACGGACGTCGGATGAAGAAGTTATGAATTTTTAACGGATTTTCCTGTCCCAGTCTGTTAAAAATAATAATATTAAAATTAAAGTCAAAATTAGCCGACGGAGTCTAAACGAAAGTTGTAGAGCATAATTTTACCTACGCGTGCATATAAAGAACGTCAAAAACGGAGCCCGTATGCAAAAGTTATGGATTTTAGAAGTTCGGACACAAAAATCGAGAAAAAAATGCTAAAACCGAGGAATTTCGCATGGCTAGTGTTCGGCCACGTCACCCTCGCTCGCAGCATGCATCGTGACCGATTTGCTGAGTCATCCGAGGCCACCTGTCGACGCGTGTCGCACCCTCCTCGCACCGAAAGCTCGGCCAATCAGAAGCCGCCTCGTGCCTTCTCCGTGTCTCGGTCTCGCATCACCCACGTGTCCTCGCCTCGCATCCGACGCACGTCCCTCCCCCTCCTATCCGAAGCTGCCGTGTGTCCCTTCCTTCGGCCGGAGCTCCGAACCTCGCCCCTATAAATAGAAGGGTGCGAGACCTCCCGGGTATATTTTGGAAAATTGCCATATTTCACCCCTAAACCCATATTTCTTCCATTCCAACTTCCCCCAAAGCCCCGATATCATACCAAACACCCGAAACACGTCCCGAAAAGCCCGAGAAAATTATCTTTTCGGTTTTGAAGCTCAACCCTCGCAGAGCCCGGTTTCTCATTAAAACTCTCAGTTTTATCAGAAACGATTGTTTTAAGAAACGAAGTGCTGCCCGATTATCGTTAAATCATGTGAGTGTATAGTCACTTTCATCTTACACATATGTATTTTTATCTACAAATATGTTGGGTAAAACATGGGTAGACGAAGTAGTCAATGTGTATAAAATGATGAGAGGCCTCGATGTTGTTGTTGTTGTTGTAGTCGTCTAGCGGAGTATAGATGACGACCACAGACCTTTCTAGACAGTCCAGTGGAACGCTAGCAGGTTCGCAACCCGTAGGTGTTGGTGAACTATATGTTCATTGGTCTACTCCATCCCCCTCATGGTTGCCTTTAGGACATGTATGGCTGAGGAGTCCCCTTAGCAGTAGTGTCCATCCCGATGATAATCCTTAGGCTAGGTCCCTTGTGATAGGTGTTTAGGGACGTAAAGTGAGGATAACGGAAATGAATAATCAGGGTTATTGTTGGTTGATGAATTTAATAACTTTATTAATATTTGTGGATTGAAAACCATATATGCTCACCAGGCTCCCAAGCCTGACCCACTCAGCTTTTTGTATTACAGGTAGTGGACCCTGAGCATAGTCGGATGATGATGAGAGATTTTTAGATTATAGGCCAGTAGTTATAAATAACTGTTGTAAGGCTTATAGTGTCTTCTTTATGCTTTTGAGTTGTATCGGAACATGACATCCCGAGGTTTTGATATAAAATGAAAATATATATTTCTTTAAGAAAGGTTTTGATAAAATTTTATCATTTTTTGTTTTGGGGACGAATTCCGCAACATCTTTTAAAAAGATTACTCTGATTTTATTTTAAAAGCATAAATTAAATCGGTCTTTTCTCGCCGACAAATTAGGGGATGTCACACATACCTGCCCACAACAGAGCAAATCGATGCAGGGGATATGAGAACGGATTTTCCCCTTGGCTGTGTGTGTGAAGGGAAGTAAAGGATATCGAAGGTTGTGGGAGGGAAAGTAAGTGGGTGGTGGTAGAGGTGCGAATGTGAGGAAGAGGAGGAGATATGTGGGAGGCGATGGAAATGGCAGTCATCGAAGAGAGAGAGAGATTTATGTTCTTATCATGTCTATTTTAAATATGATTAATAAAAATAAATGGAAAATATAACTAATAATTAATAAAAATAAAAATAAAGGGTAAAAGTCATTTCACCACACTTAACGGGCTGAAACTAAGGGATGTTAGTTTTATGTACGAAATGTTCCTTGTTAGTATTACCTCTGTGATATTAATGTGTAGTCGCATCTTTGACAGTTGACTATCGATATGCTAGGTCTTTGGAAGTCATCAAACCAAACCGGTCCATTTTGAAGGAAAAAAGGCAAAAACTTCAAGTGCTTATATTTATCCAAAAATCATAGTTTGGTCAAAAATTAACACCAAACGAACTCAAATTCACTTCAATATACAAAAAGTTAAGAAATTAAATTAAATGCACAAACATTATATCATCAACAATTGACCCAAAAAGACAACACAAACGCAACCCCAAAAAACATATATGATATAACTTAAGGTCACACTGCATTTCCAATCTTAAACTCGCATCTAAATTATCATAACATTGTACAATATCGAACTACATTTTGTTCCTAACATTGCACAACATTATAACCACAAACACAAACCTACATTAGAACTGTGAATCATCGTAACACAATAACCACATTCATATACAAATTCAAGAAAAAGTAACACTAACACCTAAACTAGAGATAAGAAAGTTACCTAATTCTCATTTGCACAAGCTTCATCAAGAACAATCTTCAGTTTCTTGTGCTCATCTTCTTGCAAAGATTTCACTGCAAACTCTTCAGGCATAACCGGCCTTCTATTCCCAAAAACAGTCCACATAAACATCACAAGTAATGTACCTAAACACCCAAATCCAATCCCAGTTATCAATGCTGCAAGAATCTTCATAACACAATCACTTTCTTTAGGAAGCTTCATCTCGTGTTTTTGAATCTCTTCTGTTGGATCCAATGGCTGTGAATGCATCCAGTCGGGAGCTCGGTATGCTTTAAACTTCCAAGAATCGATCTTGCAGGTTTCTGAAGAATTCCCATTTGATGAACTCAACCCCACATAAACCCCTTCAACATTAGGCCAGATTTTGGATAAATCCTTTTGCACAAATAGCAAAGGATCTATAGGTCGATTGCTGCCAAATCTATTCAATCTAACCTCCAAACGTTTCGACCCTGGTTCATAATCGATCCAAGTTTGCATTTTTTCACTACCATTAACCACCAAATTAACAGAAGAAACATTCATAACTTTAACAGACATGAATCTTGATGAATCGATCCCAGTATGATTCTCAAATTCAACACTCAAGGGCCCGGATGAGTAATTATAATCAAACAAATTCATGGGATACCCATAAGGGAACAAAACAAAAGCTAAATGATTCCCATTTAATATAGAAAACGAAAAGTACGTCGATATTGATACCAATTTCTTGGGGATGCCTCCGTAAATCTTGATGGGTTTTTTGTAAATCACTCTACCAGCACTGGCAGGTAATGGAGCAGTGAGTTGTAAAGAAGAACCGTCATTAACGACCTTCGCATCTCCATAAAGAGCGAGATAGGAGTGAAAGGTTGAATTTTTGCCGAAGTTGTTGAGAGAAAATGAAGTGTTTGGGTTCGCAATTAAGAATTTGAAGAAGAGTGTGAAGAAGTAGAGGGTAACGAAGGATCTCGAGATGGCCATTGCTTGTGATTTGGAGATTTAGAAGGGATAATATGAAGAAGCCATGAATGAATGTGCTGGTGCTTAGGGTTTTGAGAAGAAGGGAAGCTTGGAAAAATGGGGAAAAGAGAGATCGGAGGTTGTGAAAATTAAATGTGGGGTGTTATTTTACTGGTTTTTCTGCTGCAGTCTCTGTTTGTCGCTCCTTTTGGTACAGTGGTTGACTGGTTGCTTAGTAAAGGGAGTGAGAGTGAGGGTGGGGTGGGGTGGGGTGGGATAGAGTATTTTACAAGTATACCCTTACCTTTTCTTGTCTTTGCAATATCTACCTCCTAATTCTTGGGTTCCATTTATGGAAACCTTTACTCTTAAATATAGGTTTGAATATATAACTACTATTTTTGTCAAATTAATTAATGGGTTGGTATTACAAATACAATGATTTTCTTTAAGCTAAAATGGAGTGCAATAATAGCAAGTTGGTATTTTTCTAAGGGTAAAGAAAGCACCCTTGTAATATGTGTCTTTAAGATATATTCCTCTTAAATATCAAAAATTTAGAATGATTTTGTTTCTAGTACTTTTTAATTTAAAATTTTACATTATAATTCTTGTAGTTTTTAACTATAAAAAATGATTAATTATAATTTTGGTTCTATTAGTTTTTAATTTAGAAAATTATATTTTTTTGGTCAATATAGTTTTTAATTATAAAAAATAGATTAATTATGGTTTTGATCCTTTATAGTTTTTAATTTAGGAAATTATATTTTTGATCTTTATAGTTTTTAATTCTAAAAGAAAATAGATTATTTATAGTTTTGGTCCCTGTAGCTTTTAATTCAGGAAATTGTATTTTTGGACTTTTGGTGCATGTAATTTTTAATTCTAAAATTGCATCATAACGACTAAATTATAATTTTGGTCAAGACGGTTTGTATTGTTCTGCATTTTAGGTTCAAGTTGTAATTTTTTTACAAGAAATTTAAATTGTAGTTTTGTTCCATGTGGTTTGGATTGTTTTACACTTATGTCTAAGTTTTAAGATTTTTACATGAACGATCATTATGGTTGGCAAAAATTACACGCTTAGTTCTTGATGTTGTCTTCATCAAGCCTCTTTTTTTAAATATCTATGAAAAGACCATTTTACCTTCACTTTTTTTTGTCTTTTTCTCGTTTAAACTTTTATTATATAGTTTTCTATTATTTGTTTTGATAAATAGGTCATTCACCAATCTTTGGGGTTTTTTTTATTGATTTACACGTGTGTATTTCAAATATATAAATTATGCAACTAATCTTACATACCAGCATTTTGTACTAGTTAATTCTCTGGAATATTATGGTCATCGAAGTATATTGTTGTGGTTTTGTTGATCCTGATGTGGGTTGTATATCATAAGAGGCAACTGTGTTTGTGTTCTATATAATACAACCATATTATTGCTACTATATGTGGTGTTCTCTTGGAAAACTCTTAGAATTGAAGACTAACATTGATGATGATGGAAACCTTCCCTACAAAGGGATTATGTTGTTGTTTGGTTTGTTATATGGGAGCATGGATGCTATCATTTTAAAAGAGGTGGAAACAATAATGTTATTACTAATTTGACGCTCTCTTGGAAAACATGTATAATGAAAGGCTAATACTAATGTTGTCAACCCCTAACTTAAAAAGGGAGTACTAATGTTTCGCTTACTTGGTTACTTGGTTGGTTCACGGTTTGCATTTGGTACTCACATAACTAGATTCCCCTCTAAAATGATGAGTTTGTCTGTTAATGCTTCTATTTTACTTAACATCTTGTTTAGAAAAGGTTTCATCGATGGTATATGGTCATGATTTGTGTATTTCAATCATTCACAACCTTGTGATATGTGGGTTGGTGTTTAATCATAGGTATGTATTTGTGTTTAATTGCAGGACTATGTACACTTGTTTTCAAAAGAGTGATACATTGTGTATCGTTGTTGTGTCGATAAAACAAATGGGTGTCGTCGATTTGTTGGTCAACGAAACATATAGGTTTCATTTGAATGGTGGACAACGGCATATGAAGTGTGTTGGAGTTACCAAAGAAGGAAGTAACAACGATGAAGTGTCGTTAAGGATGGTTGATGAAGGAGATGGAAAATGATTGTGAGGATTGGGGGTAAAGAAAAGTTAGGGATTGAATATATAACTTTTTGTAACCACATGGATCATCTATGTAGGGATTGAATATATACTTCAATAATTGAAGTATGAAATCTATAAAAGTATAAAGAGGGTTATAGATAAATAAGAAAAAATTAGTTGTTTAACGGAAAATAAAAGGAATTATGAAGGGACTAAAATGAAAATATTTGGCAAAAGAGATTCCCCCGACATATACCGATATACGGTCGTTGTAGTAACCGGTAAGTATTGTTTTGTCCCGCAAGGAATGGGCTTTCTTTTTCTTTTATGCTGTTTCTCATTTTTGTGTATTATGTAAAATTATTTCTTTATTTATGAATAGTACCATTCCTTTTTCCACCTCGGAGGGGTACAAGACAAGGGTATGCATGTGTTATTGTACATTGTACACCATGCCTACTTTAACACCGATTTTTTCGTTAAAAACAAAATAGTGTTATTGTAGCTATAATTGTAAGTTCGAGAAATTAAATATCATCCTATAATTTCCTTCTATTTATCTTTCTACCCATGTTAAATGGTGGCAAATGATTTAAAATATTATTAAGGAAGATTAAAAATGACATATGTTATCATTTGACATGGATAAAAAGATTGTAGGAAGAAATTTTAGAAGAATATTTGATTTCTCTTTGGAAGTTAAATTGAAAATTATAGCTTTTATTTGAATATAAATATTTGTTAAAAACAATTGTTATTCTTTAACTTTTAATGATATAAAATTATATAAAAACCAAAGCTACTTTAAGTAGCTCTTAGATTATGAGTTTGTAGTTAAAATAAAATATAAAAATTAATATTGTAGAACAATTTTATTTATTTTTTGTAAGTTTAATGCCTCGTCAATATATTAAACTCAAATATAATGGGATGTAATATTGGAGTTCAATAGATAATGCTTTTATTTATTTATTTATGTATATAAACCATTACAATGTTTATTTATATATGAATTAAAAATAATTTTTATATAAATAAATAATGAAATTAAGTACCATTTAATTTTCTACCAACCAATATCATATATTTCAATTCTTTTAAATTTCGGTTCATTTTATAAGTTTTACATTTTCAAAATTATTTTATGAACCAAACATATAAAACCACTTGTACATCCAATGATATTAAATTATTGATTATGATAAATACTTGAGAAATAAAAAATAATATAAAATATTAGAAAATAATATAAAATATCAGAAACTCCCACTAATTACGAATCTACTTAACTTAATAAAAGATTCATACATGTTAATCATTCTATATGCATGTTTCGTCAAATGTTAAAAGTTTATTTTGCAATTCATATCTTCCACTTTAACCCATAGATTTTTCTCCGGGACACAAATAAAGATATTATGTATAAATATGATATAACTCACTAAAAAAATAATTTACTTTCCTTAATACATGCCATTGTTATATGACTGTATATTGCCATTCAGTACAATATTTAATATGTATAAAGTAATTACTACGTATAAAGGTTTATAATAACGATTATTATTAAATAATTATTGTAAAATCTAAACAAAAAATTATCCTCTCTAATAAATTAATGTTTTTTTTGCCACTTGTCGCATTCTCAAAGTTTTTGCCACATGTCATTATATGAGATTTTATAATTATTTAAATTTCACATGTCATTATGTGTATCTTTATTTTTTTTTATTAATCAACTAGTTTATAACCCGTGAGAACCACGGTTATAAAATTAATTAAACGTTTATATTAAAAAATCAAAATTATTAATCAATTATTTTAAATAAATTATTACTTAAGAGATATTTTTTTTAGTTATATAAAATTATAATCGTTGATTTAAATAAATACGTGAAGTTATATCACCTTATAATTTGTATTGATTTTATTTTATTTTTTTAATCTAATGTTATTAATTTAATATATTAGAGTGAAAAATTTTAAAATTTGAAATTTAAAATGAAGAATCAATTATTAATTTAATGTAATTAGCGTAGGAAATTTAAAATTTGAAATTTGGAATTGATAATTAATAGGTTGACAAGTAGCATGGTAGGTGACATATAATATTAATGAGGAGTTCTAATAATATGACACTTGTCAATAGAAGAATAAATTTATTCATTTATTAGAATAAAGATAATCAATTTCACTAATTAATGAGTCTATTATTATATATGTAAGTATTCATTCTATTTAAATGTTTACTAATTTACAAATATATTTTATTTCAAATGGATGCTCTAATAACTCAGTTAATATCGTGTATTTATGATATATTTGAATTCAAAAGATACCTTTAATTTTTTGGACTTTTAATTTGAATTCTAACAAATTTATTATTTATTCAAATTTAATAAATAAATATGTGTGTATAATACATCTCTATCTCTACCCTAATAAATGAAAAAGAGCATCATCTTCAAAGAGGTATTTGAAAATTTTGATTCATAAAAACTATTTACAATATGTCAATAATTTTTTTATTAGTACAGATTCAATAACTACTTATTCATCATTTTGTTTGTATTTATTTTGAAAGTTAATTTAAAAAATATTTAATGTTTACAGCTTAATTTTCAACATCATTATTTAAAATATGTCAATAGTTTTTTATTAGTATAGATTGAATTACTTAATTATTCATTATATCGTTCACATTTATATAAAAGAATATTTTTTAAATGTTTAATATTTATACATTGATATTAAACTTTTATTTTTAATAAACATGTGTAGTACACGGGTCTCACACCTAGTTATAACTACTAATTTAATAAAATTAATAAATATTAGATATTTCATAACTTTGTAATTATCAATTTCATTTTTTTTTATTACTCGGAGTTTTCACGGGTTTTAACCGAGTGTAGTATAATCTATTAACCGGAGAGAATGGTGCTATTCTTGTCACATCTTTTTTGTCGCCGTGTAGGTGTCATATAATCTTTGTCACACTACACAAAACTTTTGCCATTTAGGATGGATGGTTGGTAGAATTTGAAAATTTTTTAAAAGAAAAAAAAAAACACAAAAAGTAGTAGGTGATTGGTTGGAACAAATATGGGTTATGGTGTTTCTCATATGCATGGATTTACCAAGAAAGAGTTCTCAAACACCCCATATTGAGGCCAAGGAGTGGTATTGTAACGCCCGTAGATCCGGGCTAGTCAATCTAAAGATAATAGGGGTCGGAAACGACTTTTCGACAAAAGATTATTTAGAATAAATAATCTTAACCAAGTTGTAGAATATGTCTCAAGGGTTCCATACATATAAAGAACGCCGAAATCCGAGTTATAACGAAGAAGTTATGACCCGTCGAAGTTTCGCGACGGAACCGGCAAGGCACCGGGAAGCGTAAATAGTGAATTTACGATAGAGAGACTTTTAGACTTAACGACCTAAACAAAAGTTGTAGAATACGTTAAACCGAGAGCGTCCATAAAAAGAACGCCCAAATCTGACTTCGTATGAGGAAGTTATGATTTTTCGAAGTTTCGACTTAGCAATGTACAGCCCGAAGTTCGAATATTAGAACGAGCGGTTTTTAGCCGACAAAACCTAAACGAGAATAGAAGATCTCGTTAATAGTAGCGCATCGATAAAAAGACAAAGGATGTGGTGTTGCAACAGTCTTAAAACTTACCTAACACCAGTTAAGAGAATTCTAGATCAAGTACATAGAGTTAGAATACTATAGGAGTATTTTAGGATACTATAACAGAATAACAAGTTTGAAACATACCAAGTACATTACATTAAAATACTATAGGAGTATTTTAGGCACTATATAAACAACTTATGTGATAACTTAAAAGACTCTTACGGATAGGTCTATAATCTTGCAATGTATACTTCCAAGGTTATATATAATTGAGATTTTATAGGCTTATAATTTGTGATCTACGCTTCCCTACCTGTTCCTTGTTTGGTTGTGGTTTTGGAGTAGGATCACTTATTCGAAGGTCTATTTAATCTTGAATTATATACAACTTGTATACATTGTACAATTATAGAAGGACTCTGTAAGGATCACCCCATAAAGTTACCCTAAATCTCATAGATTCTTTAGACACTTCCATTCTCGCACGACAAACCCAGATAGATGTAACCACTTCCTCATAAGTAGTCAACAGAAGAGTCAATGAGGAACAATAGTAAGTTCAAGAGAAGTTTTCAAGGAGGGACCAGCCGAAGTAACCACGACGTCATATGCGTCACACTAATAAATAATAATCTTGGTTAACTTAATGAGTTAGTGGAAACACTGCTCACATTATGTGTTAGGATTATTTTCTTACATGCAACTGCTAACAGTTATTCAAGTAACAGATATTCATTCGAGGATAGCCATTCCAAATTCATAAAGTTTATTAGGTATAGACTCTTTTATGAATTGTTTCCAGAACCCTGTGGAAGTCACGACCCGATATATTCAGAACTAGGATAACCTTGTCTTTCAGCTTTCGGTTTTTTATCCATTGCTATAGACTTATTCCCGTCTCATCTTTGTATTCTTTTAGCAAAGATGCCTCCTCGCAAATTGAACAGATGCACTACTCCGATAACTTCAACTCCTATGCCACAATTCGATTCTGCTGCCCTCCATGCAACGGTATCCTCTGCAGTGGCAACTGCTCTAGCTCGCTTCGACGAAAGTGGTACCTTCGGATCTGGTAGCGGTACCCACTTAGGCAACCCCGAAGCTACTCACGGACACCCAAGGGAGTGTTCGTATAAGGACTTCATGAACTGCAAACCCAATTCCTTTAATGGAAAGGGTGGAGTCATCGCTCTGATGCGATGGTTCGAGAAAACAGATTCAGTCTTCGAAATCTGTTCGTGCCCGGAAGGGAGCAAAGTGAAGTTTGCTGCCTGCACTTTCTCTGGCAGAGCCCTGACATGGTGGAACAGCCATGTTAAGTCACTGACCCTATCAGTGGCTAACTCAATAGGTTGGGAGAACCTAAAAGAGATGATGCTGGAAGAATACTGCCCGAGGGGTGAAGTACAAAAGCTGGAACAAGAACTATGGGAGCTCACAATGGTCGGCTCAGACATAGTGGCCTACACTGACAGGTTTAGCGACTTAGCATCGCTATGCCCCGGGATGGTTACCCCGGAGAGCAAGAAGATAGAAAGATACATCTGGGGTCTGACTGCTCCGACCCAAGGAGATGTGTTGTCTTCTAACCCAGCCACATTCGATAGCGCCAGATGCCTGGCTCAGCGAATCATCGACCATGGAGTCCGACATGGTGTAGAAGTCCCCATTCCCGAGCCATCAAGGGAAGAGGACTATAAACGGAAGTCGGGGAACAAGAGGAAGAAGAAGCGAACAACACAGTACACCCCGCAGGAGGAACGAACGAGTACAATGTACACCGCCACAACGCCTGCTACTCCAGCACTTGCCAGTCGATATGCTGGAACCCTCCCGAAGTGTGGAAAGTGCAACTACCACCACACAGGAGTATGCCGGGAAATGCAGTGTCTGAACTGCCACGAAAAGGGACACACAGTCCGTTTCCGCAGGGCACCGGCCCAACCGATCTCCCAAGTCCCCGGAGCTGAAGAAAACCAAGCCTGTTATGGCTGTGGTGAGACTGGACACTACCAGAGGGACTGCCCGATAACAAAGAACTCAGGTGCGGATGGACGCATTCTGATGATCACCGCAGGAGAATCAACCCCAGAGTCGTCAGCAAGCAGCGATACGTCTTCGATCTATGAATTACTTTAAAAATTAATTTATATTTATATATATAAGATTAAAACTTGGGGAAAACACTTAAAAAGTAATTATAATAACTCACATATTGAAATAGATCACAATATTCAAGAGAACTAAAAGATCCGTTTAGAGAAGCTATGATGGCTTAGCATATACATCATGGTTGTGCATAACTAACATGTTGCAGACTTAGAGTGAGTGATTTCGCCTTAATTCCGGTTCCTTGTTGGTTGTGGATTTGAGGCAGAGTTACTCAGTCGACTGTCTTATTCATCTTAAATATTCATAACTTGTATATGACAGGCGATCGTAGTGGTACCGAGGAGGATCATGATATAAAAGTATCATCACCAGCTATCAAAGCACTTTCAGTTGTATGTATGCGCACATAGCGGTACGATACGTAGGAGTGTTAACATCAAAGGGAAAACAGAAAGCACTGGAACATTCACTAGGAGTACATTGTCGAACACACTAGGGATACATCATAGTATAGCAGGCATATCTTTCAAATTGGCCAAAACTTTGTTCAGTAAAGAGTCTGTTTCTACCATTCGTCATGAATTGGCGTGGTCCTCACCATACTAAGTTCATATGTTTCTATCGCCTCGATCGTCAAATTCTCGAAACCTTCGTCATTCGTATCGACAGTCCTACCTAAACCTCAGTTTTATCTTTCGTATTCTAAACCCCGAGGTACTCGTGCGAAGAGTACTTTGTCCCCCGAAGCCTTGTCGCCGTATGTTCCCACAGACCGTCACGAGATACCACTCGTCCAGCAGACCAAGTTCGAGCACAGAGGCTAAGGACGAATACAACCCACCTATTACTATTCAGTATATACGCAAGGGTGGTGTATAATTATGATTACGCATATTTAGTATGTGTGCTTCCGCTCTATCTCCTGTTCCTTGTTTGGTTGTGGACCTGGGGCAGAGTCGCACATCCGCCCGTCTGACTAATCTTAATTATATACGACTTGTATACACGATGTAATGATATATAGACCAAAGTACGAATCCTATCATGAACACTAGGGCAAAGTTGCCAGGTCTACGAGTGGGTATTCTGCAAATCAGAAGAGCGCAGCCCCAGTAGTACTGTAAGAAAGCTAATTTCGGGACAAAATTCCATCTAACGGGGGGATGATGTGACAACCCGAAATTTTTTGCTTTTAAAGCTCAGTCACTCAACTCAACTGAGTGTCAGACTCATTGGCAATGAGTTCTAGCCTTGTTAAAGGTCATTCTGAGGAGTTTTAGCCTAGTACACTTAAGTAATAAGTGTGTGGAAGTATCAGTGGAAGTTCTAAACTACCTAATAACCGTAAACCTCCTTAAAAAGGAGTTTACGGTCAAGACTTTAGAGTTTACGGTCAGGGTGACCGTAAACTCCCTATACTTATGCACTTTAAGATCATTTTGATCATTTCTTCCCTTTCAAACTCAAGAACTTCCAAATCCTCTCAAGTATCATCGACTTTTCACTCTAGATCTTCAAAAGTTGTAAGTGTTCTTCCTTTAGTTTGATGTTAATCCTTCTTAGCTAGCTTCATCTAATGATTTCATCCATGGAAATCATCCTTTCTTAGATCTTCAAGAAACACCAAGAACACACACTAGTGTTCTTGGACATTAATCACCATTTCAAGCCTCTATATCGTAAGTACTCTCTCCTTAGCTTGTTACCTAATTGAAACACCTGTTTAAAGCCTTGAAAAACATCAAGAATCCAAGAACAAAGGAGTTTACGGTCTAAGTGTATCTCCTTAGACCGTAAACCCTAATGAAAGGTGCATTAGGACCGTAAACATGAGACCGTGAACCCACTAGACCGTGAACACACTAGACCGTAAACACCCTAGACCATAAACACCCTAGACCGTAAACTCATGGTAGGTCCATTCCACTTTCCTTTGATAAATCACATGTGATTCCAACACTTGGACAAAGTGTTTCCTAGTCCCGTGAGGTGTTTCTTAGCATTTGGTTGCTTCTAGAACACTATATTTATGCCATATATGCCATTATATGTCATTTAGGTCTCGTTAAGTGTCGGGACTTCATTCGTGGAACTTCTCATCCTTACGCGCGTATTCGTTTGAATCACCCACATCAGGTGAGTTCATACCCCGTAATGAATCTTTTAACTGTTTTAAATGCTTTTAAAGGGGGGGGGGGGAATACAAGTTGAACACAATGATAATTGTGTAAAATGTTTGTTATACTTACATCTTTCAAAAGATTGTTTATGTCTTTTATAAGTGATCAAAACATTTCAAAACTCTTTTAAAGTTATGTTACTTCATAGTTTAACAAAACTCTGTTTTTAAAGTACAAGCATAACTTAGTAGATAAATGAGTCTTTTCAATAACAGTTCAAGTAAATCATTAGTAAACTATAATAGGTATAGTTTAGAGATTCAATTCATACTAGATACAATACACGATAACATAAAGAGAAACAGGGAGGTAGATACAATACACGATAACAGAACGAACATACTATATGAGAAACAGAACATACTATATGAGAAACAGAACGAACATACTAAGTTGCTATAGCATGGAACTACTACAGGATCTAATTATACCAATGAATCACTAACTCATTGTTCTAAACAAAATGTGATAGTTATATTGGGTATACATGATCATATAACTTTAATGTGAATTACACGGCGTAGCAACTGGTTTGCTAAAAAGTCGCGTTTGGTTCCCTTAATCTCTAGACAGGAGAGCGTATAGTAGGGGTACTAGCCTTCACATTATGACCAGTATAAAACAAACATGTTTTAAGGTCATCAGTACATCTGTATGTCATTTTAAACGACAACTGTGTACTTACATTTCCCATTACTTTCATAAAGTGACAGTACCACTTGAAAGTCAAATGCAAACTATTTTCGAGTTAAGATAGTTATAAACTAGGGAAAACTTACATTTTTACAAACGACAAACAGAACAGTCGAGTCTAGTACATTCAGTAGAAAATGGACCATAATGCTAACCTTATGATTCCTTAATGTATACATCAAAGGATATATATATATATATATATATATATATATATATATATATATATATATATCAATAGGATCCGACAGGCAATAGGATGTGTGCTCTCCGCTTCATTTCCTGTTCCTTGTTTGGTTGTGGGCTTGGAACGGATTCACCCAGTTTATTATCTATTCGATTTTAGATATATATATATATATATATATATATATATATGTTTAGTATACATTAAGTCATCATAAGGGTACCAGGTATGGGTCAAGTCATGGGACACAAAGTCAATGTACAGTTTTCTAGTACAAAACATACTTTCCAAATCAGAACTTTTGGTATACAAAACTAGAAACTTCCCAATAAAGGGTTTAATCCATTTTATTAAACCAGTATAAACTTAAAGGACCTTAGGTGATTAACTCTATAATACCTTAGTTTATACATCATGGTTATATATCATTAATACCCAACAGGTAGTTGGATGTGTGCTTTCCGCCTTATTTCCTGTTCCTTGTTTGGTTGTGGGCTTAGGGCAGATTCATACAATTAACTATCTATTTGAGATTAGATTATGTATAGCCAGTATAAACTAAGTGATTATAGAAGTAATCACTGTGGTCACCATTTTATTATAAGAAATAAGGGTTTTCTTAAAGAATCTTTTCATTAAATATAAAGGAACTATTACAATTAACTCCATGAGTAACAAGTGAATACACCAGGGTTATATACAACAATGATCTAACAAACAATGGGATGTGTGCTACCGACTTACTTCCTGTTCCTTGTTTGGTTGTGGGCTTAGGGCAGATGCGCACAGTCGATTGTTTGTTTACTCTGAGTTTTATATAACTTGTATCCATTTAGTACTCATAGAAAGTATTGTAGAATCATTTTACGTATCTTTCATCAAAGTAGGAAATATAGGATTTTCTAGAGGAACAGACGAACTTTTCTAAACAGAACTTACAACTTACTACATTTTCAACTACATTTTTCAACAACTTTCTACAACTTACTTACATCACTAAAATCTTATGAACTCACCAGCTTAATTGCTGATCAACTCTTTCAAATAACTTGTATTCTCAGGAGACTAGTAGACAGGTACTCGCGCTGGGAATTCAGAAGATGGAGCATAATGGCTTCAAGTCTTTTTTTGTTATTTGCTTATGTATTCTATGTTTTGTGAACACACACATTGTAAACACTTTCTTTCTGATGAAATGGTTGTTCATTACTTGCTTACTATGATGCATGTATTGTGATACTAAACATGACGTCCTCCACCCCCGAACGTTTCCGCCGTTCCGGTTTTGGGGTGTGACAACGTATATGGATTGATAGAAAACACTATAACTTATGGTTATGTGTTATTTTAATGTATTTGAATTGATCCACAACTTATTTTTATGTATATTTTTAATGATTGAACTAGTAAACATCAAATTCATGATTTATATATGTATGTATGTGTTGGAAAATAGGAAAAAGATGAAAATTATAAAAAACCGGTTGACCCGGCGGTCGAACCGGGAGCCGGTCATCCGGTTCAACTAAAAAACCGGTTTTTAAAACATTGCATAAAACTACAACCAAACAAATTATTGGCGGTGTGCTTTTTCTGTTTTATAAAAACTAAGGGTTCGTTTGGTGTGGAAAATTTTCCAAGAAAAATGAAAATTTTGAAAACGCGTTTGGTTCGTTCAGCTTTCCAAAATTTTCCAAGAAAATAAAAAATTTCAGTTTTTCAAATTGTATGTAAATTATAAAAGTGATTTTTACAGTTTTCCAAATTTCTAAGATGAAAAATAAAAACTCATCCGGTTTCAACCAAACACGTTTTCTAAATTTTCATTGAAAATTGAAAATAAAAACTCATCTCTATTTTCTGAAAACATTTTCGTAGAAAATGAAAACAATTTTCCTTTGTTTTGTTTAATTAAGTTTGGAATAATCAAAATATTTATTCATGATTAATTTCAAGACTTACGAAATATCTATTTGACCAAGAAAATATTAATTTAAGTCATCTCAAACATGTTTTAGTTATGGTTTCGATATTTTCTAGCATTTTAGCCACAAAATCGTTTTATATATGTATTCGTTTTATATGAGTTTAAAGAAATATTATTATTAATCATTGGTTTTGCGATTTTAACATCGCCCAAATATAAAAACCGCACCATACCTATAGGCTATAACGATGTATAAAATGAACCGAAGCACACAGAAACTGAACTGCAACTAAAATCGCAAACCTCACCAAACATAAATACTGAAACATTCGCTTTTAACAAGCTAAAAAATGATGTATGCGGTTTTAACCAAAACCACACTAGACTCACCTACATAAACCACCAGACAGTTTTCGTATTTGACTTGAACATGTTTTTTGAAGTTGATAGTCCATTTGAATTGAATTATAAAAATGGTCAAATGGAATATAAAGTTGAACAAAATCAGAGACTCTGTTTTTTAATTCAACTAACATAAACACTAATCAATTTCCTCGATATGCACAATAGCCTCATTTTATTCTTCACAATAATAACATGATAATTTGAGTCATTCTTCAATATTTTGTATCATTAAATTCCATAACCACAATTCCTCAATTATTTTTCACTTCCTCGTAAATAAACCAAGTCCAAGGTCTCAAACTCTCAATGTAATCACAATAAGATTGCTCCAAGTTGTCCGCCAAACAAAGTTAGAAAATTCATTCCTTAGTGTTCAAATAATACATAGTCTAAGTGTTTAATCACTAAGTCTCAAATAGCAACATATTCCATTTTCATCAAGCTAACTTCATTCAATAACAAACTAATGACACTAATATCAAAAACACTTCAGATCAAGAATGACATTAACAACATCAATAAATTTAGTCCAATAAACTTCATAACCAATATCTAATCTAAACTACAACAGTTCACCTACCTCTACCACAGTCATGCTTGCAACTCATAATAAGATGACTTCTTGCCACTTTATATCTTCAAGCTAAGGATTCATACATACAAGTTTGACCGATGAAAGTTGAATTTTGACTGGATGGATACAACTTGTGGGTCCCTTTCAGGTTCTTGATTGGCCTATGAGTTTGACCGATGTTTTACCATAACAGATTCTTGGTTCATAACTAAGACAAAAATATAGATCATACATGATACACCCATCCGAAATAACATGGAAAAATTAGTTATGGTCGTTTTTTCCCAATTGGGGAAATAATGGCACTATTGATGAAATGGAAGGAAAAAACAAATTAGATAAAATTTATAAAAAGTTAGAACATAATAGGAAAGCTTCGTTTCTTTTAAATCAATCTTACTGTATTAAGTAAAAAACAACACCTTAAATATCCAAGGTTTAAGGTAATGGTTTTCTTAAACTTGCAACAGATGAATTGGCATTGAATTATATTTTTAACCCTTACGCCTCATCATGGCATTACATGCTAAGATGCTACATGAGGGTAGTGGTAAGGGCAAATACGTCCAAACATAACGTTCTTTAAAAATACTAATATAGTTCAATACATATCGATTGAAGGCAAACGGGCAACAAGTTGCGCCGCTAGTCCTTTCTGGATGGCAAAACCAATTCTTTTGAAAACCATAAAGTAAGGCCAATAGGTAAAATACGATTCAAGAACTTACTTACCACTTGGGATACAACAATGTAAAACCAACAGTTAAGGAACAATTTAAAAAAGTGTCCTTTCCTTTACTTGCTATATTAAGTTGTTCTTTCTGTATTAAGTGTTATTTTCATTAATCCATTATGTCAAAAGGAAACGGAAAGGAAAAAAACAATGCATACCAATCCTTTTTTTTTCTATCTAGCTTTTTATGGTGCCTGAAAAGTCCAAAAATGGCCTCGAAACAACTCTAACAATTGATCCAAAAACAGGCCCTGAAGATTTATGGATCGACTCTAAGATACTTTTTTATCTGAAAGTGAAAGAGAAAGTAACTTTTTATTTGTAATCTCTAATTGTTGTTGTTCTTCAAACGCTTTATATGAAACTTCTTGCTTTTCCCTCATTTCTTGAAATATTTCTTCCATGTCAGCTGTGGATATTGGCCTGGGTTTGTTAATTTGTTTTTTTCTACAGATTTTCACAAGAAAAATTTATGTTTGCTGTTTAGAGGTAGCAATTTCAACTCGTTTACATAAAATGGATCAATTTGGGTTATATTTTGCTTAAAAGTGGAATGGGTCATTTGGATCGAAAATGTCTAAAGTTATATACTGCAAACATGATTGAAACATGAGAAGGAATATGATACTTGATTCAAGGAAATATTGCAATTGAAAAACATGAGAATGGGGAAGGAGAATTTGTTACGTATTTCCAACCATTCGTCCAATGAATCCTCCAACTCCTTCACATTATTCTCTTATAAAATTGTGGAGTTCCCTTTTCAATATGCAATTCAAAAACACAAATCCATGATACAGAGGCTTTGGTTTGATTGAAATCTTCTCGTTCTTCATCTTAGTTTTCTCGTAAACAAATACAACAAATACATGCCATCAAATCACAAATGAAGTATTCAATTGGGTTAGATTCAAATATGGGCAAAATCTTATGGAACAAACGAATTGTTGAAATCTATGGTGATTCTATAACATCAAACATTCATCCAAACTAACAATTAGCATCACATTTAACAAAAAAACTAACTCAATTGACAAAACATTTGGCAAATGGAAGGTATATTAAACAACAAGAGTTAATTAACTCAAAGAGTAAATTACAGAATCGTCCATCGTGCAGATGTCAAAATGCACGTTTAGTCCATATTATCAAAAATTAACTTAGACCGTCCCTCATTAATTAAAATTTACACGATTCATCCTTCTGGACATAAAATGACCATTTTACCCTTATTTATTTCTTTTTTTGATTTATTTTGTATTTATTTGTTAATTATTGATTTATGTATTATGAAAAATAATTATTATTGCTTTATAAAAAAGTAGATTATGACCCGCGTTAAACGCGGGGAACATAAATTAAATACATACCATACTAATAGGTGGCATTGTCTGTGACATCCCCATTTTCACGGCCAGAAAAGACCGATTTGTTTATGCTTTATTTTGAAAATCAGAGTAACCTTTTAAAGAAAATAGTTGCGGAATTTGTTCCCAGAAAAACATGATAAATACATTATCAAAACATTTCCGAAGAAATGTATTTTATTCATTTTAAAACATTGGGATGTCATCTTCAATACAGAAACATAAGCATAAACAGAACTTACATTCGTTATCACTAGTGATTTATATCTCCTTAATCTCTCAGTGTAATGTAACTTCATATCGACACCTGTGATACAAATAAACTGAGTGGGTCAGGTTGGGAAACCTGGTGAGTACATAGGGTTTTCAACCCACAATAATATAATTATTATGTTTAAACATCAAACAATCAACCCAATTACCCATCCCCATTATCTTCTTACTCTTAAGGATCTACCCTAAGAATCAGCTATTCCTCGTTCATTTATTCTTAAGGATTATCCTAAGGAATCGACACGAAATCCATCGTTGCCAGGGTTTTCTCAATGGGCACCAAATCCATAGTTACCAAGGTTTGCTCAACAGGCGCTAACTTCATAGTCACCGGGGTTTACTCAACCGGCGCTAACTCCATAGTCGCCGAGGTTTATCTCGTTTATTGACAGTATCGTTTTCGAGAATCCACTCGCAATACATGTCAATGGGTTTTTAGAGTACACCGGTGAACACATCGTTCACAACACCTACAGGTTGCGAGCCTGCTAGTGTTCCACTGGACTGTCTAGAATAGTCCGTGGTTGTCATCCATACTCTGCTAGATGACGGGGCCAGCATTTGGGTAAAAGGCTTCTCACATCGTCCACCTCTCACCCTCACCTCATGGTCTATTTCACCTCTCACCTCATCATCCAACTCACATTTCATCTACCCATGTTTTACCCAACATATTTTGTAGATATATATACATATACAGTTTAAATCATATAAATTTTGTATAAAATCGTTCATCCAACATAGATAGCAAGTATACAAATAATATGCACACATAGCACGTAGTTTATATAAAATACTTCATATCTATGTGTAAGATGAAAGTAACTATGCACTCACTTGTTAAAGTGATGATTCCAAACTCGGGCAGCGCTTCGCTTTTAACGATTCTATTTTCCTTCGACGAAACCTAGCATTATTATCGCTAAAGTTTAGTCTAATGTTTGACGAGACTAATTTATAGTCTTGCTATTATTACTATTATATAAGCGTTAAACAATACTCTTCACCCACTATGTACAGACAGGGGCCAGACATGAAACACCGGAGGGCAGGATCATTTTGGCATATAGCACTTCTGAATCCAGCAACCCAAGCGGCCCTCCAAACCAGATTCCCCGTACCGCGAGTGGTTACAAAGATATTATAACGACACTTATACAACTCATAATAATAGCCCAAATACTCATTATAAGTTCCTAATAACATTACTATATTGAAACCTAAGCTATACTAAAGATAGGTTAGGCGTAGCTCACTTACAACGGGTTTTCTCGAAAACCGGGCTTCGCTGGAGCAGCGTTCCCCAGCCGAAAGGCTCTTTTCTCGGGGTTCGGGAGCCTCGGGGCTTCCTTCGGGTGCTAGGGGTTTACCTAGGCTTAGGGGGGGGGGGTTTGGGGGCTAGAGAGAGAGTTTAAAGAGAGAGAAGAGGTTGGAATGGTGTGAAGAATGAGGGAACCCGACACCTCTATTTATAGGCTGGAAATGAAACATCCCAAAAATACAACCCAAAAAAATTTGTTTTAAACATTACTAAAACCCTGAAATCAATCATCATATAATAAAACCACGAATCGCATGTCTCAAAATGTAAAAGCGGATGTATCAAATCCAATGATGTCAAAACATATCAAAAATATCCGAATAAAACTCCCAGGATAAACTGAAGCTGTGGTGTGTGCCATGCCATCATCCCGAGCTCTTCCCCTTACTAGCGGAAGTACCTGAAACCAAAAACTGAAACTCTAAGCACAAAGCTTAGTGAGCTCCCCCAAACTACCACATACCATACAATAACATATAAAGCAACTACTGGGCCTTGCCCACTTCATCGGATCGAAGTCCGGAAACTGCATCGGACCGAAGTCCGGAACTAACCAGGGTCTTGCCCTCTGCATCGGACCATAGTCCAGAAACTGCATCGGACCGAAGTCCGGAACTAACCAGGGCCTTGCCCTCTGCATCGGACCGAAGTCCGGAAACTGCAGCGGACCGAAGTCCGGAACTAACCAGGGCCTTGCCCTCTGCATCGGACCGAAGTCCGGAACTGACTGAACATAGCATAGCATAATCATAACTACTAGCATAAACACATATACTGCATACTGCATCAAACCGAAGTCTGGAACACATAACACAAAGACATGCTTGAATCACAAAGACATCAAGCACACTGAACTACTACATCGGACCGAAGTCCGGAACTACTGCTAACTAAACGGGTCGGCATTGTGGCCGTAGACCCGTTCCTACTGGAAGGAAACTCACCTCCTAAGGCTGGCTGCTGAAATGTTGCTCGGGAACTGTCTAACTGCTGCTCCGGTAACTCCCCGACTACAATTCCCAAAAGACACTTAATTAGACACTGATAACTAATCTTAGGGTAAAATGACTATTTTACCCCTGGTCAAAGTCAACAATCTGTTGACCTGACTCGCCGAGTTGGGCCGCCAACTCGTCAAGTCTCGCCGAGTTGGGCCGAGTCAGGGCGTAGACTCGCCGAGTCCCTCTACACTCAGATCCATGTCTTAACTCACTGAGTCTTTACTCCACTCACTAACGGACTCGCTACTACTGAACAGGGAATCTAAGACTCGCGACCCGACTCGTCGAGTCAGAAGAACGACTCGCCGAGTCCTTTGCATGCAGTTTCTATTCAGCCGATTCTAATCAGTTTCGGTGCATCCAATTCATAGATCTGGGTTTTTGGGACAATCTGAACACGTAAAGTTGCTAACTTTACGTGTATCTATGATCCAATGAAGCAATAACACTCAAACTTGGCTATAATGGGGGTTACTTGTCTAGAACAAGGTTATGGCTGCCAAAAGGTGGCCTTCTTGAGCTCTTGGAACTCAAGAGAGGCTAGATCCGAGATATGGCTTGATTACAAAGCTTCATCACTAGGGATTTGGGGTTTTTGAGCTCAAAACCATCAATTTGGGGACAAACTAGATCTAACAGTACAATAACCAAGATGAAAGCTTTATTACCAGAGAGGATGGCCAAAGAGGAGTATAATCTGGATCTACTTCTTCTTCCTTGAGTTCTTCTACCTTCTCCTTCTTCTTCTTGCTCAACAATGCACCAAGATTCCTTCACAAGGGCTAAAATCACTCACACACACTTTAAGGAGGCTATGGTTTCGGGAATAAGTCTCTGAGAGGTGAAGGAGGCTGGTTTGGGACTATAATGGTGTTTAAATAGGGTACACTCCCTAAAATTAGGGCTTCATCCAGACTGGCGGACTCGCCGAGTCCGGAATATGGACTCGTCGAGTCGCCCGTTATAAACGCATGCAAATCCCGTCTCTCGACGAGTCAGGCTACTGACTCGTCGAGTACCTCTTAAGAAAGGAAAATACTATATTTAAATTACATACCAGAAATGGGGCGTTACAATTCTCCCCCACTTATCTTAGACTTCGTCCTCGAAGTGTGCTGTTACTGATCCTGAAAATAACTTCGGATAGTGCTCCCTCATCTCTTCCTCAGTCTCCCACGTCCACTCTGAACCCTTCCGGTGCTGCCACTGCACCTTCACTAACTGAACCACCTTGTTCCTCAAGGTCTTCGTCTTCCGATCTAAGATCGCAACTGGTCTCTCGATATAATTCAGGCTGCTATCAACCTGAATATCCTCCAATGGTACCACTGCTGGCTCATCCACCAAACACTTCCGTAACTGAGAGACGTGGAAAGTGTTGTGGATCTGGCTAAGCTCTGCTGGAAGATCCAATCGGTAGGCAACCCGACCCACCCGGGCTAAAACCCTAAAGGGACCAATGAACCTGGGGCCCAACTTGCCCCTCTTCCGGAACCTGATGACACCCTTCCAAGGTGACACTTTCAGGAGGACCATGTCGCCCACCTGAAACTCCAAGTCCGAACGCCTCCTGTCGGCGTAACTCTTTTGCCGACTCTGCGCAGTCTGCAGTCTGCTACGGACCTGCTGGATCAACTCTGTGGTCTGGAGCACCAACTCAGTGCTCCCGATGACCCTCTGGCCGACCTCGCCCCAACAAATTGGGGTTCTACACTTCCTCCCGTAAAGCATCTCGAAAGGAGGGCGGTCAATACTGGCGTGGTAACTGTTGTTATACGAAAATTCCGCTAATGGAAGATACATATCCCAACTGCCACCAAAATCTAGGACACATGCCTGCAGCATGTCCTCGAGAGTCTGAATCGTCCTCTCGCTCTGCCCGTCCGTCTGAGGGTGGAAAGCGGTGCTGAAGTGAAGACGAGTCCCCATCTCGTCATGAAACCGCTTCCAAAACCTGGAAGTGAACCGGATGTCTCGATCTGATACTACTGATACAAGCACTCCATGTCGTGCCCCTACCTCGCGCACATAAATATCGGCTAGCTTTTTGGCCGATATGCTCTCCTGAATCGGTATGAAATGCGCGCTCTTGGTCAGCCGATCCACTATGACCCAAATCGAATCAACTCCACGTGCGGTCCTAGGAAGCTTAGTGATGAAATCCATAGTGATATCCTCCCATTTCCACACGGGAATTTCTAACGGCTGCATCTTGCCGTGGGGCCTCTGATGTTCCGCCTTGACCTTCCTGCAGGTCAGGCATCTCTCCACATACCAAGCTACGTCCCGCTTCATGCAGGGCCACCAATAATCGGGTCGAAGATCTCTGTACATCTTCGTCGCCCCTGGGTGGATGGAGAACTGAGACTTGTGGGCCTCATCCATCAGCATCTGCCGTACTCCTCCCCAGTACGGTACCCAAACTCTCCCATGAAGGGTCAACAATCCTCGAATGTCATAGTAAAAGGAAGCTACTCGGCCAACAATCCTCTCACACTTCTGCCTGTCCTCCTTCAGGACCTCAACCTGTGCCTCTCTAATTCCAACAATGGAGTAATCACTGTCATCCTCAGACAAATATCCCTGATCGGGGCAGCTACCGCCTTGCGGCTCAGGGCGTCGGCCACTACGTTGGCCTTGCCCGGATGATAAATGATCTCACAGTCATAATTCTTTACCACGTCTAACCATCGGCGCTGCCTCATGTTCAGATTCGGCTGATCCATGAGGTACCTCAAACTCTTGTGATCCGTGTAAATGATACAGCGGACCCCATAGAGGTAATGTCTCCAAATCTTGAGGGCGAACACCACTGCCCCCAGCTCTAAATCGTGTGTCGGATAGTTAGCCTCGTGAGGCTTCAACTGTCTAGAGGCATAAGCTATCACATGCCCTCGCTGCATCAACACTGCTCCCATACATGTGATCGAAGCATCACAGTAAACTACAAAATCCTCTACTCCCTATGGCAGGGTAAGAATCGGCGCCTCGCACAATCTCTGTCTGGGGGTCTCAAATGCTACCTGCTGCTCAGGCCCCCAACGAAACACCACCGACTTCTTGGTCAGTCGGGTGAGTGGAACTGCTATCTTGGAGAAATCCTCGATGAATCTCCTATAGTACCCTGCCAGTCCTAGGAAGCTCCGAATCTCAGATGGAGATCTCGGGACCTCCCACTGCATCACGGCCTCTATCTTGGCCGGATCTACTAGTATACCCTTCTGGTTGACGAGGTGTCCAAGGAACTGCACCTCGCGCAACCAGAACTCGCACTTGGAGAACTTCGCGAACAGTCTCTCCCTCCTCAGCGTCTCTAGCACATCTCTCAGGTGCTCCTCATGCTGCTCCTGAGTCTTGGAATAAACCAAGATGTCATCAATGAACACTATCACAGACCGATCCAGCATCGGTCTGCATACGCGGTTCATGAGATCCATGAACGCGGCTGGAGCGTTGGTGAGCCCGAACGGCATCACCACAAACTCATAATGACCATAGCGGGTCCTAAAAGCGGTCTTCTGCACATCCTCATCCCTGACTCGCATCTGGTGATATCCTGGCCGTAGATCAATCTTGGAGAACCAAGATGCTCCCTGAAGCTGGTCAAACAAATCGTCTATCCTTGGGAGTGGGTAACGGTTCTTCACCGTTACCTTGTTCAGCTCCCGGTAATCTATGCACATACGGTGCGACCCATCCTTCTTCCTCACGAACAGGATCGGGGCTCCCCATGGTGAACTACTCGGCCTGATGAAACCCTTGTCTAACAGCTCCTGTAGCTGCGTAGACAACTCCTGCATCTCTGGAGGAGCCAACCGATACGGTGCTTTGGCTATCGGAGTCGCACCCGGAACCAGGTCAATCCGAAACTCAACATGTCTTTCCGGAGGTATCCCAGGTAAGTCCTCTGGGAATACATCTGGATACTCTCGCACTACTGGTACATCGTCAACTGTCGCCTTACCCTTCTCCCGGGCATCTATAACGTGGTCGAACACCAGCCATGCGAAATTCCTCGGATTTCGGACTTTTCTTGATTTTTGTGCCCCGAACTTCTAAAATTCATAACTTTCACATACGGGCTCCTTTTTCGACGTTCTTTATATGCATGCGTAGGTGAAATTATGCTCTACCACTTTCGTTTAGACTTCGTCGGCTAATTTTGACTTTAATTTTTATATTATTATTTTTAACAGACCGGGATAGGAAATCCGTTAAAAATTCATAACTTCTTCATCTGACGTCCGTTTTCGTCTGTGTTTTTACCGTTGTACTACTATTGACGAGACCTTCGATTCTCGTTTAGGTTGTGTCGGCTAAAAATCACTCGATCTAAAATTCGAGTTTTTAGCTGTCTACTGCTAAGCAGAAACTTAGAAAAATCATAACTTCCTCATACGAAGTCAGATTTTGGCGTTCTTTTTATGAAAACTCTCCGTTTAACAAATACTACGAATTTCATTTAGATCACCAAAGCTAAAAAGTAGTTTATCAAAAACTCACTTTTTACGTCATTCGGCACTGAGCCGGTTTTGTCGCGAAACTTCGACAGGTCATAACTTCTTCGTTATAACTCGGATTTCGACATTCTTTATATATCCGTAATCCTTGTCACGACCAATAAAACTTTTTTAATAGATATCGGCTTTATCTAATATTTATTTTTGACGCTCATTTTTATTCTTAATTAATTAAACCCTAATAATTAAGCATAAAACACATAATATTCACATAATTCCTTTTCATTTCTTCTAAATGAGTTACAAAGGTTAACCTAGACTATTATGTCAATATTAATGCTTAGCTTAGAAACACAGGCGTTACAGAAACCCTTGGCGAAGCTCCACCCAATTGATAGTAGATCAGAGACCCTTTCACCTTCCTTTTCCCAGATACATAAACACCCGATATAGGTACTCCTGGAATAGACATACCTAGAAAAAAAACGATACCCACGCAAACACAAGTTAATAAATTGGCTCCTATCCAATTTAGGGCGCACCTTCATGAAGGACACCCCGATCCACAGTCGACGTGCACCGAACTCCAATAGCCAACACTCGCACGAATCAGACATCACCTATGTTTAGACCACAAGTAACCCAAAGTGACTCCCGGTTTCCAACCCTCTGTCATGAAGTAATGGAGACCGTAAACAAAGCCCGATATATGGGAATGTAAATCCGATCCCCCAACAAGTAACCAGAACACCATTCCAAATGCCTTGCAAAACCCACAAGTAGGACCAGAAAACTAGGCAGACCATGTGCACTCCTTAAAAGAGGAAATGGTCATTTGGAGACCACAACTCATAGCAATCGAGGCTAGGACAGCCTTAGCGGCGTAAGGAACACAAAAAGGGCACCCTTAATATAAGTGAAATGGCCAAGCACTTTGTGCGCCAAAAGAGGATCACCACACTACTCGCCTTAGGTTCATAATGCTCTTAATCGCAACCAGTAGTAGCAAACCAAGAGGAGTACATCCTCCAAGAATCCATACAACCGAATCTGTTAACTATAGTGCTAGCTATGTGCTATTTTGACGGGCTTTACGTCAGATAATACATGCTCCCACTCAATACCATAACTGCATCATGGGGATGTAGGTTGACACAATTAGCACCAGTACGTTAAGATTATAGGAGTAAACCCACTTGAAACTAGCTACAAGTACTTACGAGCTCACTTTTCGTGTGCAGCAGGGTCATGTCTTCTCATGAAGATGACCAGTACCCCGACCATGCACCGGTCCTACGAATAGACTCCGCCACTTTCCAAGCCACTGTAACAGCGGTTGTGGCAGCCGTCATGGCATACTTCAATGCCAACGACACAAGCGAAGTTGAAAGCAGTGTTGGTAACTCCAACCGTAACAACAACCAAGGAAACCAACGAAGAACGACCCACCCATGCACTCAAAAACCTAAACCTAAGAACAAGAAACGAAAGTTCAGGATCGAAAAAGGAGATAGTTCGACTCAAAGGCTTACTAATAGGCAATAAGCGGGACCAGTCCCTACCCCTATTAACCCTACACCTCCCCCATGGATACCATCATGCCTTGGGAACAATCCACCCTGCAACAAGTGCAAATACCATCATTGGGGAGCCTGGCATACATTTTGTTGCAAAAGGTGCAACAAGATGGGGAACACCTCCCACTACTGTAAGGCTCCGGCCCCATGCGTTTCCCCAACCCGCAACCCAGAAGTAAGCGCAGTTTGCCACAAGTGCGGTGCAACAAGACATCTCAAGAGAGATTGTCCAACAGAGATGACTAACGAAGGAGTCGACAACTAGACAGGAGTCGACGACAAGGAATCCTGCCACAGCTTTTGGTACGTTCCACGATAAACTTAAGCATCGATCAATCACAAAAGTTTTTGTCAATTAAAAACATAATCCAAAAAAAAAAACTATTGTCTCGTTAGAGCAAATCCTGTGAATTACGGGAAGCTAGGGATCCTTACGAATGGACCATGATGGTCCCATATAAACGTTAGTATCACACATGGTTAGGATTCCGCAAACTAAGAACGCGCAATTCAGCCTTACTTTCTGTCCCTGGACTGAATAGCGATTGGGCCAGAACCCTACAGTCAACCATCTCTAAAGATCCTAAGTATGTACGGTTAGGTCACCTCCATCTATAGTGGAAGGACCTGGCAGAATTCAGATTACGAATTCCCTTGCCTTATAGCAGCACCCTCGTGTCGCTAGAACACCTAACAAGCAGAAACGATATAGACCCAATGGTAACAACAAAAACGAAACTAGCAACGATAAGAACACAAACACTAGAACAACTAACAAGCAGAAACGATATAGACCCAATGGTAACAACGAAAACGAAACTAGCAACGATAAGAACACGAACACTAGAACACCTAACAAGTAGAAACGAGATAGTCCCAATGGTAGTAACGAAAACGAAACTAGCAACGATAAGAACAAGAACACTAGAACACCTAACAAGCAGAAACGAGATAGACCCAATGGTAACAACGAAAATAAAACTAGCAACGATAAGAACACGAACACTAGAACACCTAACAAGCAGAAACGAGATAGACCCAATGGTAACAATGAAAACGAAACTAGCAACGATAAGAACACGAACACTATAACACCTAACAAGCAGAAACAAGATAGACCCAATGGTAACAACGAAAACAAAACTAGCAACGATAAGAACATGAACATAGAACACCCTGTCATTACTAGCAACCAATACTCCTCAATCGACGTAACAACAAGAAGTCCAATGCCACCAATTGGCACGGACATGCTTGATCCTCACCTTACAAACCCCGAGCACTACAAATAGACTTTCTTCCTACTCCACAGGGTGACGGAACTCTTTATCTGGTAACGACAAATCCTTGGCAACCAGACACCTAAGTCCTGGTGTAAGAAATACCACACCCTTCCCTAGCCCCAACAAAGATGGAAAATCAAGGAGCAAAAGGGCATCAAGGGAATCCGAAAAGTTTCTAACCTTCCTCCAGAGGGTCCTATAATCCCTTTGGAAATCTCAAACATGTGCTAAGCGGATATAGAATCACCCCGACTCCTGGAACCACCTCAATGACCAAACACCCGACACCACTTAGCACGGTCACAAGAACGAATAGTGTCTGATCATAAGATCCGCATATTATGTAAAGGAAACATCAGACCCAATCCCTAAACACAGGAAGCACCACTGACTACGAGTAAGCCAAACAAACCCATCATCAAGGATCGATACTCCCTACCTCGAATTGGAGGTTCGCTCAACCACCAGCAAAGAACTGGCCGAGGCCGACCTACCATTAGGTTGGAAAAACCCTAGGGAGAAAACTCCCAAGATAATCTAAGGCTCATAAGGTCAACTATATCATACAAACTCAACCTTGGTGATCATATTACCAACTTCTAAGACCTGGAAAACTCTACTTCTAGGACACTAGGATCCCGATCCCTAGAAGACCATTCAAAAGGCCTCGTCAAGAAAGAGCCTGATAACTCATAGTCTTCGATTAACATAAGGAACTAGTTTTGGACATTTCACATTCCATGTGCTAAGCACTCATGAGTGTCAGACCACCGAAACTCTAGAAATCCCACCTGTCGAGGTAAAGGTAAACAATAACCCACACCCCGAAGAGAAGCATGTGTAGTGGACATTGACAAAGTTGGATGCCCACTTACTTCTAATCGAGTATTCATATGACAACAACTACCACTCGAGCATAGGAGTTGCACCCCTCGAGGCCCTGTGTGGCCAGAGGTGCAGACCATCCTCTGTTAGGCTGAGATGGGAGATACCCAACCGGCAAGATGACGAACGCCCAATAGCACATTCACTAGACCCGAGATTACTCGAGAAACCACAAGGAGGATAGTCAAAACCCAAACACGACCTCAAACATCGTAACACCGACAAAGGAACTATGTAGATAACATCTTAAAACCTTGAAATCCCAAGTAGGGATCAAGGTATTATTTAAGAACTCCCCTCGAGGAAGAGTAACTCGAATCAAAAGGAAAAGTGAACTACACTCCCGATGCACCAGACCCTTCGAGATCCTCGCACGGATCGGCCTGGTAGCCTACCAACTCTAATTACCCTCCGAGTTTAGTAACGTACACCCTGTGTTCCATGTGTCGAACCTAGAAAGGGTCTGTCAGGCAAGAACCTTTCCAGTCCCACTAGACAAGGTTTAGTGGACTAAAACCTCTTAATAGTTGATCAGTCTATCGAAACTATGGATATAAAGGTTAGGCACACCAAAACAAAACCGCATCCCGATTGTGAAGGTTCGAGAGAACGCTAGGCGTGAGCCGGAATTCACTTGGGAGCGCGAAAACCAAATGAATCGAAAGTACCTTCATCGATTCCCATATTCATGACTCTACCTTTCGAAAGAATTTCGGGATGAAATTCCCTCTAACGGGGGGATGATGTCACAACTAGCACTTTTGGCAAGGAATTTCCGTCCTCAGGTAATTAAGGACTATTGTAAGATTTGTGCTAACACTCCTAAGTGTTCAATATGAGTTCCTAAGGATCCATAAAGTGTTAGAATGCAAATCTCTCCAAGAATAGTGAATCTCTCCCAAATCTCTCCAAGTGTAGTGAATCTCTCCCAAATCTCTCCAAGTATAGTGAATCTCTCCCAAATCTCTCTAAGTATGTGAAATCTCTCCCAAATCTCCCTAAGTATGCGAAATCTCTCCAAGAATAGTGAATCTCTCCCAAACCTCTCTAAGCATGCGAAATCTCTCCAAGAATAGTGAATATCTCCCAAATCTCTCCAATAATAGTGAATCTCTCCCAAATCTCTCTAAGTATGCGAAATCTCTCCAAGAATAGTGAATCTCTCCCAAATCTCTCCAAGCATGTGAAATCTCTCCCAAATCTCTCCAATTATGTGAAATCTCTCCCAAATCTCTCCACGTATTTCAAATCTCTCTCAAATCTCTCTAAGTACCTTCCTTAGTCGAAAACAGCTCAAAACCGGAAGAGGAAACCCCAAAAGGAGCCTCTTGGTCCGGAACCCTCTTGGTCCTGAACCTTTTGGTCGGAACCCTCTTGGTCCGGAACCCTCCTCGTCTGGAACCTCTTAGTCCGGAATGCCTTCTAAGGGCCAAGAGGAAGCATCTTCGGAACCTCTGAAGTGACTCTGGAAGACTAAGGCTTGCTCCGGAAGGGACTTGCACCGGACAACTTCGCATCTCGGAATGCCTCGGTCCGGACTTACCCGCTTCGCCCCTGATCGCCTCCTGACTTCGGAACTCCGCCTGATGACTCCAGAAAGTACTGTTGCTTCGGAACTTGTCCAGCACCTTCGGAACCTACCCAGCAACTTCGGAATTGACCCAATTGACTCCGGATTTTCCTAAAAGGCTCCGAAACTTTGAGAAATGCTCTGGAAATTTCAGAAGGACTTCGGAAATTGCCCTAGAGCTCCGGAATTCACTATTTTGCCACAGATTTTGGACTATTCCGGACATTTTCTTCATTTTGGGGTATTTTGAGGTAGGGAATCCCGCCAATCTCGTGTTTTTCTTAGCTAAGACCCCTAAAACATTTATTTTATGCCAAATTTAATTATTGAAATTATATTTACATAAAATAAAAAGTTTAGGATTTAGGAATACCTTATCCTAAATCAAGAAGAGGACAAGGAAGTTGACTTTGTGATTTGATGAAATTCCTCATTTCCTATACAAATCACGGTATTCCATGCTTTACCCACCAAATATCCATGCATGGACCACCAGATCCCCATGCATCAAAGATTCCTTTCCTTTTCATATACTCCAAAGCAACGACAATGAAGGAGTTTAGACTTCACCTTCTCCCACACTTTTCCCATTTTCTCTCAAAAACTCATCTTCAAGCAAGAACACGAGATCTTGCTGAAAGGAAATTTCTCAACTTCTTCCTGGGAAATTTTAAGGTAAACTCCTCCACTCACCTAATATTTTATTATATTTCGAGATGAATCCATATTATATTATTCATAATATGTGATGATCCTCCTTAGGAAAGCATCCCTCCCAGAGAAGTTCCTCATCTCAGCAAGAGTTTAAGCTTGAGATCTTCACTCCATAACTCCAGACAACTCCTCAACTAACTCAAGGTGAGCTTCATACCCCACCTTTTCAATATTTTAATGTTTTTGGGAGAGAGTACAAGTCAAATCTTGCCTAAATACTTGAATATTTGCATATATACGTATGTTTGTATGTGTGTGTGAAATATTATTAAATTAATATTTTAGTAATATACTCATGAACATAAGACTTCTCAAATTCATAAAGAACAGAGGACACTTTGTGCAAAAGAGCCTCCCAACTATTGAATGTGTCCAACTAAAACCCTTTATCTATGCTTTCATGTCTAAAGATAAAAGTTTTAATAGGGATCTTGATAAGTGGACACTATTTCTAGTAAATTTTCGAAAATGGAAACTTTGTGACTATTTTGCAAACTGTCAGGGGGTATTTTATAAATATTCACTATAAAAGTTTGCGTCAAGAAAATATACAAATAGAGACTTTATGACAGAAACATTTGCATGTCATAAGCTGCTGTCATAGCACCTCCAAGAACATAAGTAATGCTCTATATGTCATAAAACAGAAAATGCGTGTCATAACCGGCAGTTATAAATTTATACAAATTATAACTTGACACTTTTTTTCTTGACTAAAATGACTTATTTTTCAATAAACGAAAAGGAACGAACACGAGCACCTAGTTAACGAGCACAATCAACGATATGGAACGAAAATGATATTTCTATTCAATAAGTACGAGTTTCATTATTTATCTAACAAATAATGGATCTCTAACGGTTGCTCAAAAGGTTGTTAATATTCTAGTCAGACAAATCTCAAAAGTACCTAAATATAAAAATATTAGTGTACGTCTAAGTCCTGTAAGGAGTTATAGCCAGAGTCTCCTGGAGGGAGAGCGGAAATTTGTGTATAGATCTATACGGGGTTGACACCCCGCACCTTCGCTGTTCGCTACAGCTAGACATGCCAGTCTAGGGTGACAAATGTCTTATCCAAACCGAGGGCGTATGAGAAACGCCAAAACAGGCACTTCGTCAGATTAGTATGGTTATAACGACTCACTAGAATATGATATATTAACTAGAAATTTATGTAAGGAAAACCTCATAAAAAAATTTTGGCACGTTGTGTTGACTGTCCTACACGTGATAGGTGATGGTCCGCATTTGTTGTGTTGACTGTCCTTCTTCATCGCGTAGAATGTCCACAATAGCCATGTTGATTCTTTCTCCTACAAGTATAGAGTCGTAATACTGCTATTTTTATAAATTAAAAAGCGTAGGACTCTATGGAAAACGTTTGTAAACGATTTTGATAACGATAAACTAACCTACACATATACATAATTGGAAAGTAGAACTTACGATTATTTTATAGCAGAAAATATAGGATTTTATGGGGAAAACGATTTTTCTACGATTTCGATAACGATAAACTAGAACGCACACACTCAATTTTACTCGATAAGAGGAACAAGATTTTCAACCATATTTCCTTTTTGAAAATAAGGGATTTTTCTTGAAACGGTTGATTGTTACTATTCAAAAGAACTATTTTCAGACACAGCTCGCTTTTACAAATCACACTACTTTTCAAAATCACTCCTTATAAGAATGAACAAAAGTATGTCATGCACACACATACCCATGATTTTCAAGGCAAGACTTCAAACGATTTCATAGAAAATATCGGATTTTCTGAATGTACGATAAGAACGATTCTAAACAAGTGTAAACGATTTTGTACAAAAATTCTTATGAACTCACCAACTTTTTAGTTGACGCTTTTCAAAACGACTTCTATTCTCAGGGATCTAGTACGCAAGTAACAAGGGACGCGGATGCAAGACTTTTAGCTATAGCTTGGATTTTTCTGCTTATGTCTCTTTTGTGTAATTCGAAGAACAAATACAATATGTAAACAATGTAAGTTTGTTATCTCAATGTATGATGTTTGGATTGCTCTGTTCAATTTATATTCAATTGTTATGATACTGCACAATGAAGTCACCCACCTCCGGACGTTTCCGCCGTCTGGTCCGGGGGTGTGACACAAAAACCGCTCGAACTAAAATTCGAGTTTCGGGTCGTGCACTGTTATGCCAAATCTTAGAAAATTCATAACTTCCTCATACGAAGTCAGATTTGGACGTTCTTTTTTTGTATGTTCTCGGTTTAACGTATACTACAACTTTTGTTTAGATTACTAAGGCTAAAAAGTCCTCTATCGTAAATTCACTATTTACGTCTCCCGGTGTCGTGCCGGTTTTGCCGAAAAACTTCGACGAGCCATAACTTATTCGTTATAACTCGGATTTCGGCGTTCTTTATATGTACGGAACCCTTGAGACATATTCTACAACTTGGTTAAGATTATTTATTATAAATAATCTTTTGTCGAAAAGTCGTTTTCGACCCCTATTATCTCTAAATTGACTAGCCCATATCTACGGGCGTTACATTGTCTTAGGTGAAATTTTAATAAATAATGTTAGATTCATTTTAGAGTTTTTGAACCAAACTTGTTAAATAAAAATATTTAATATTTATATTAGAGCAATTTGATTTTTAATACAATAATTTTTAATATAAATGATCCACATGATCTTTGTTTTATCACAACATGATGCGACTCATTGATTAAAACATGTTGTATAGTAGCTTTATGAATTGATTTTGCTCGGTGTACCAACCTCTATGGGGGCTCATATGGCTATTTTCATATTGGCCATGTAAAACCAAAAGCAACAATAAATTGTTATATGTACCAGCAACGTTAAATTCTACAAAGAAATTCGATAAACATTATACTTAAAGTGCATTGCTATAACCATAAACATCAAATTCAGACATTGTAATTTGGTCAATTTCTAAAGTATTTTTTCCTTATAAGAATTAAAATATGATTTTCAGGCTACACCCTATCACATATACATATCTTTCGATCAAAGAAATTATTACAAAAAAAAATAAATGTTATGAACAAAAATATATCATTAGTTTCATAATTTGCCAAAGGTTAACACTAATAAATAATAATTAACTTTCACAAATCTTGCATTTTGGTCACTGCATCCAACTAACATATTAAATTCAATTTAGAGGATTGATTGAAGAAGTGCATTCATGACTTCTTGTAGCTGAATTTGAGGAAATGTTAAGACATACTGAGATATGAGGGAACGGTCTGTGAGACTACGGTTGGTTTCTGGAGGGCAATACAAATTCAAAATCATTAGCACATATATTTCCTACCTACTTCAATTATCAAATTTAGATCAAACTTGTCAAAATCAATTTACAAAAAAAAAAAAAAAAAAAAAAAAAAAAAAAAAAAACTCAGATATGTAACCTAGCAATCAAACAACATATTTTTCATAGAAATAAGTATCACAAATCTACAATTTACACTTTATATAATATTCTTAAATTATATCTTACATTTTTATCTTTAATGGTTATTAACACCTCTTTCTGTCCTATTGTTGTGACACAAAATAACTATGTAGTACACACATGGTTAATCGTACCGACAACAATCAATGTTTTTTTTTCTGAGAAATATTGATGTAATTACAAATTATATAATAAAAAAATGAAATATGAGGGTAAAAATAATCCAAAAACTATTTTGACATAATGTATATTTCATAAATGAAAGTTAAGTATATAAACCCCATTCTACTTGTTGGAGATCAAACTTATGAAGGAAAATCGTCATTTGCAGAGTAGAGAATGGAGGACGAAGCGTTTCTACAATTAGCAGATGTGCTTTCTGGACTGGATTTGAAAAGAAATCTTAATAATAAAGAAGATGTTATTTTTGTTGCTTTAAAATAGGATAATTGATGAAGATCCTAGTCGTAGTGAAGCAATTTGTGACGGAGAAACGTTATGAAACGATGCATAATGAAGTTGGTATAAATGTATATTCATTTATAGTAAAAGGAATAATAATATTTTGAAATCTTTTTAAGGTGTAAGTTGTTAATCATAGTATGAACAAACCTCTATAATAAAATATTTTTTCCGCATTGAATAACAACTATCATAGGAGTTTGTTTCATATTTTCCAAATAGTCAGGAAACTGTTGTGCATACCTATCCTAGAGTGTTAAATTTATTTGTTTGCTTCTACAAAAGCCAAAAACATAATAAATATACAATATAAAATGACATTATAAAGTAAAATTTGACACAAAATTTCGAAAAGTAAACATACTGTAGATCTTCCAAGCTCAAATTGACTCTCTTTGATGATTTATTTTTCTTGTTCATAATAGTTTCCATTGGGAAGCATGTCACAACATCTCCAATAACATCTATTATATAAGATAAAAAAATGGAAGATTAGTATAAAAGTTTCGTTATGGTGAGTGATGGTAAATAACAAAATATCGTTATATAGATCGTTAGATTGTAACATATAAACTAACCAACATGTGTGTTCTCAATAAAAGCACCATCCAAAATGGCGTTGAAGTTTGCAAAAGAGAATCCATAAAGTAATCCAGTCCACTAACTGCATGGTGTAACTTTGGTTGTGATATAAATAATTATTTTGTTTACATTATCAACAAAACTATTTTCGTTTTGATTAATACCAAGTTGTGGATTTTGGATGTAGTAACAACCATCCTCATGAAACAAACTTTAAAATCTTTCAACCTATCTATTAGTAACCTCTGTCTCGATCTTCCTTCCCTAAATGCACAAAAAAAATCAGTTTATATATTGTTATATGTGGTTCGAATGAAATTGTAAGAAAATTCATAAAAAAAATGTTATTACGTGTTCATCAATGAGAATCATATTAGTTTTGTAAGTCTTTGTTGAAGATCCATAAGCAAGATGTTTCATGAGACGGATTATTCTTACTCTCATGGTAAATTGACTTTTTGAAACATCAAGTTGGTCTATGAAGGTAATGTTGCTTTGAGCCATGTTTCTGTTTGTGAAAAAACTAATGATTGTTAAACACATGTGACCCAACCAAGTAATTAATATGGACGGGGTAAAATAGGCAAAACAAGAACAATTCAAAATCATAGGATCGGAGTGAAAATATAGTTTTAGGGACGAAATTTATAACTTTTGACATAACTCAAGGACGCCGAATGTAATTTAGTCTAAAACACATAATGTAGAAAGTCTTTTGTATGTAATCAAAATCAAAATTATAAAATAAAATAAAATTCTTATCATCCGAATGATGTTATATATATATATATATATATATATATATATATATATATATATATATACACTTTTAAAAAACCTCATAATGCAAACTTGACAATAAAGTAAGTATAAATAGTTTTTGTTGATGCTCATCAGAAAACATATCAAGCAGTAGAAGGGGGGCATCAGTGGTAGGGGTAGGGGTATTTTAGGTAAAGAGAATGTATACATAGATGTTGTTCTGCCCTCATTCATCATGCAAATAAAATTCAATGTAGAAGATTTTTTTTATATGGTGTATAGAAATATACCAGTTCCATTCATTGATATATATCATTGTATTTGATTCATGATTACATTTGATAACCCTGACATATTAAGAACATCGATTACACAAGTTTCAGGAATGTTGCAAACAGAGGATATAACGTTGATTATACACAGACTCGTAAACAAACATAGGTGAACACATCAAAAAATCGATATAAAGGATATAATTTTGTTTTTGTAACTAAATGAATGAAACTAATATGCTTAAAGTAGATTGATTAATTTTTTTATGACCTCTCAACAGGAATACAGTAATAACAGGTAATAAGAACAAAGTAAATGCAAAAAATTGGAGAAGAAGGAGAACAAAGTAAAGAAAGAACCTGGTAAAAGGAATTGGAGAAGAAGATCGCTGAAGAAAACACTGTAAATCGTAGGACACAATCTAAAATCTTAAGAATAACAACTTCAATGTAATTGTATATATATGGTGTTTTTGGATAAAAAAATCATTATCTTCCATAAAAATTGGGATCCTAAGATATAATCTTGGAGATTTTCGACTATTCATTTGGAAAAAAGGAAGATATCAGTTATACCGATTCAAAATTTTAAATTAATCGACTTGCTTATTTAATGAGTTTTAAAATTCAAACCAATATCTCAAATTGATTCATTTTATGTGGGATATATATTGGGATATAAATTATGAATAATATTGACTTTAATTTTGACACTAAAATATTTTGTTGATTTAATGGGATCTGATTAGATTTTATAGGTTAATAACTAAATTATTGATATGCTTATTTAATGAGTTTAAAAAAAAAAGATTTAAACGGATTTGAATTTTAAACCAAAAGCTATAAATAAGGATGTTAAATTATGAACAATATTAATTAGAGAAACTGATATCTCGTATATAAATAGAATGATATGCTTCAATAGATAACATAATTACTGAATTTAAAGATTCTATAATTATTAAAGATTCTATAATTAAATGTAATTGTGTTTGAATTTTTTTTTTTTTTGAAGATGATGTCAGCAATTTGATCTAAGGGTGAAAAACATAGGATTGAAATACAATCAATAGCACTGATTGCTTCATTGGTGAATTAATGGTTCCTTTTTAATAATATTTAGAGATAAATGGGCCCAAACCCTAAGTAATAACTCGTCTTCCCCCCCCCCCCTCTTTTTTCTTCGGTACATCTCCGATCTACCGTTACCACCCACATCGGCCAACCCCAATACTCCGATGACACCAATACAACTCCGGCCACTCTAACGCACCTCCGACGATGCCATCAAACCCTCACTCACCACACCCAACCCACTTCTCCCCCTTATTTTTCCCCTTTTCCTTCTGCCCTCCATGAAAACGACCATGCTCTACTTCCGAAAGTTGCCTATAATCAACACTAAACCAAACCAAATCAAATCTGAAAAGAAGAAACTTGAAACCTGAAAAACCATAAATCTGAAAATCGAACCGCAAATCGAGCGACGATTATGTATAAACTGAGCAGATTTGTGAGGGAGAATGTGAGAGAGTGGGCTGGAGACGGTGATGGATGAAGAGCGAAGGTTCACCATAAGGACTAGCCATCGACACCAGGTTCAAATGTGGTGATGGTGAAGTTCAGCGGCGCAAATAACCATCGTTATTGTGAGAGAAACCCTCGCCTGAAACCTGTAGAAGAAGTCAGTGGCTTGCGGGGAGGACGATGGTGGATTGGAGGCAAAGACTTCCGATGGCCATATTTTGACATCAAGGAAGATGTGAGAAGCTGGAGAAACGAGAAGGGATGAGTTAGGGTAGTTCTACGAGTTCCTGGTAAATGGGTGGGGTTGGGTAGAGTTTATATGTTTAATTGTTTAAAAGATATAAATAAATATGAAAGTAAGGGTTAGAATTTATTTTCCCTTTTTTATAAATACAAAATGAACTAGTAAGGGTAATATAGTCTTTTTATGTATGGTAAAGGATGAATTTTGTATATTAAAACTAAGGAGGGATGAAGCGTGCAAGTTTAAACCAAACGAGGGATGGTCGGAGTTAATTTTTGAATATAGGGACCAGACGTGCCTTTTGACACCTGCATGATGGACGATTCGTGTAATTTACTCTAACTCAAACCCAACATCATGAAAGTTATTTTCGAGTGTCTGCATCATCCATTCAAGGGTGGGGGAACGAGAGAATTTCGTGGGTGCGGGGGATGCAAACCCCGTCCCGTTTGGTTTGGTCCGTTGACATGCCATGAGAGAAGAATCTATCGGTTCATCCTGTTTGGGTTCTCCTTTGAGGAACATTATGGATTTACTCTTCCATGAACGACAAAGGGGATTTGTTAAAACTTAATATCTATCGCTCTTGAAATTTGATTTACTAAATAAATGTAGACAAAAAATGTGTGTATGCGACCGTGTGGTTCTATTGACCAAAACCGAACTATAATCGTTATAAATGTTAATGTATTTCGTTAGTCATTAGGTATCGGCTATTATTAGTTTTAGTTGGTTAATGGTTATGGTTAGTGGTCAATATCGGTTAACTATAATGGTTGAAAATGATATGAAATAAAAAAAATACTTTACTATAAAAACCGAAAAATAAGGATGTATATTGTTATAAAAATAAATGATTTCATATATAAAACTATATTAAAATATGAATATATATGATATCCAACACCCCTAACCCCCTAACCCGATATTGAAATTTAAATATACTATTTGAGAGGTTGTTTCTTAAGATCAAAGTTTGATCGATTTAAAACTTGTATAAAACAAGTAAGAGTAAATTACACGAATCGTCCCTCGGTTAGGTACCAAAAAACACGTTTAGTCCTTATTTTTAAAAATTAACTCGTACCGTCCATGTGTTTCCATTTCCTTGCACGGTTAGTCCCTATTGTCGTTAGCCGTTAGTGGTATCCGTTTAAGAGCCCGAAAAACATGTTTAGTCCATCGTTTCTTTTAAATATATCATTTTAGTCCCTTATTTCTTTTTCAAAGACTATATTGCCATTTTTTTCACTTATTTATAACTTATCAATTAAATTAAATTAATTATAAATTTTAAAAACTTATATCATTTTCATTTCTCTCTCTATCTCTCTCTCTCTCTCTCCCTCTCATTTTCTCTTTATTCCCTGCCATCTTTCTCAATTTGGGCAACTATCTCTTATCATCATCGACAACCATCTCCTTTCACCGTAGGCACCTCACCAACCACCACATGTCAACACCAAATTTGATACTATAACCAAAATCTAAAATTCAAACCCAAATTTAATACTAGAACCAGAGTCTAGAACCTATAATTAACACCAAATCCTAATCTAAAACCTCTAATCAACATTGATTTTCGAGATGAAGTCCCAAAACCTAGAATCAGTCATGAAATCCCTACATCGATGCAAAATCCAGAGGGACCGAGATGTAGAATCGAAACCCTAGATGTGTGTCCTATCTTTTTCTCAGCTTTTGCAACCACCGCTTATCACCATCGGAGAAGAGAGAAGAGTTGTCGAAATTTAGATCTGCGAAAGGAATATAGATATGAAATCTAGATGTAAAAGGGTTGTTGATGGCATGCCTTAAATCACATATTGAAACAGAGAAGACAAGAGAGGACGACAACGAAGGGAGTTGTTGTTGGCGTACCCTAAATTAGATTAATTATAAATTTTAAGAACTTATATCATTTTCATATATATATATATATATATATATATATTCCCTACCCTCTTTCTCAATTAGGGAAACCACCTCGTATCATTACCGACAACCAACTCCCTTCGTTGTCGTCCTCTATTGTCTTCTCTGTTTAAAGATGTAATTTAGGGCATGCCATCAACAAGCCTTTTACATCTAGATTTCAGATCTATACTCCATTCGCAATCTAAATTTCGACAACTCTTCTATTTTCTCCGGTGGTGATAAGCGGTGGTTGCAAGAGCTGAGAAAGAAGATAGGATACAAATCTAGGGTTTCGATTCTACATCTAAGTCCCTTTGGATTTTGCATCGATGTAGGGATTTCATGATTGATTTTAGGTTTTGGGACTTCATCTTGAAAATCAGTGTTGACTAAAGGTTTTAGATTAGGATTTGGTGTTAATTATAGGTTATAGATTATGCAGATTTGGGTTTGAGTTTTGGATTTTGGTTATAGTATCAAATTTGGTGTTGACGGGCGGTGGTTGGTGAAGGTGCTGATAGTGAAAGGAGATTGTTGTTGACGATGATAGAAGATAGTTGCCCGAATTGAGAAAGAGGACATGGAATAAAGAGAAAACGAGAGAGATAGATGATATACGTTTTTAATATCTATAATTAATCTAATTTAATTGATAATTTATAAATAAGTGAAAAAATAAAATAAAAAATGACAATATAGTCTTTTAAAATGAAACGAGGGACTAAAATGATAAATTTAAAAAAAAACGAGGGACTAAAGGAGCTTTTGGGGCACTTAAACGGAAACACTAACGACCAACGACGATAGGGACTAACCGTGCAATGAAATTGAAACATAGGACGGTCCAAGTTAATTTTTGAAAATAAAGACTAAAATGCTTTTTGATACTAATCGAATGATGATTCGTGTAATTTACTCGGTAAGTAATTCAAATATGTTATTTGTTATTTGTAACACTTAAATGATATTAGATTTATATGAAAAAAAAGGTAAAACTATTATTATAAATAGATTAAATTTAACCGTAAATTGTCAAGAACAAGAATTCAAAAGCATTAAAATCAAAATACAACGGTTATTTTCATTAATTGTTACTTCCTAAAATTTATGTTTTATACATTTAAAACTCCAACGGTTAGTTAATTAGTGCCGAATATGTAAAACATTATTACTTTTACCAAATATGCAAAATACCCTTACTCTTAGCAAATATGAAAAATGTTTACACCGGGGACCATTATTGTAAATAATTAAATAGTTCAAGTACTAACTGCGTAAATCACTCTTTAACAAATATTTTCACTGCAACTTCCCTCCCTCCCTCCCGTTTGATAAAAGAAAAACGCCCGCTAAAAACAATACGCGCTCCGAAAATTTTAAACACTCCCGCCCCCTTCATCTATATGCTTCCCAATTCCCCCATTCAATAGATCCCATCTCAAATCTCTTCATTTCCAGTTGAACGATCAACAGCGAAATGGGGAAGCAAACGAGATCCAAAAGGTCAGAGACTGCAATCGGCAAAGGAAAGATAACCCCAATTCAAGTTGCGTTCATCGTCGATAGATATCTCTCTGATAACAACCTCGTTCGAACTCGATCCACTTTTCGATCTGAGGCTCCACATCTTCTCGCGAAATCACCAGTTAACGATGTACAAATTTCACCCTTTTCATCTTCTCTTTTTTGTAATTTTTGATTTCCGTTTTAGTTTTCGTTTTATTGGTTTGAATTTTGAGATCGACAATTTTGTGTAGGCGCCGAAGAGTTTGATGAGTTTAGGGGATATGTTGGAGGAGTATATAAGTTTAAAAGAAGAGAAGGTGATTTTAAGTCATGAAAAGAGTCGATTTGAACAGGAGAAGTTCCGGGTGCAAACGTTGTTGCGAGGAATGCAGGATGTTATGAATGTTTATAATGGCGGTGGAGCTTCTGCTTCTGCTGCACCTCCTCTGCCGCCTCCGGCAGTTATGCCCACTTTGCCGGCGGGGACTTCTATGGCCTCTCCTGCAGGTAAATATCCCTAATCCATCTTAACCTAATTAGATCTCACACCAATGACGCTGTTGAAATATTAGCAACACAATGTAACAAGTTTTTATATTCATAACATCGAATAGAAAATTGCTAAGATACGACCTCATATTGGTGTAATCTTCCTAAACTTGCAATGGTTGCAGATCATGAGATGTTAATTAGTGATAAATAGATTATTTTCTGATAGTTGTGGATCAAATGGATTTGGAATAACAAATTAAATGTAATTTATTGTATTTTTTCAGCAAATTTTCCGGTTTACAACACCCCAGTCATGATGTCAACATCCCGACTTCCAAACTCCTTATCTGAACCCACAAATTTCTCAACACCATCAACAAGCCAACCAAGTTTAAAGAGAAGGACGAATTCGAGAGACGTATGTGGTGCTCCGGTAGCTTCAAAGCGAAAACGCGGTCAGCTCAATTCATCAGGTAAATCAATCTATAATCTATATCGATCCTTTCAGGTTCCCTATGTTTGTGATAATCAAAATTTGATAATCAATGTATTATTCTTCAGGTACTACTAAATCAATTTTGCAACCGATCGCATCACCTAATAATCAAGAACAATCGTTACAAATTACTCCGGTTCCATCGATTTCTCATGTTTCCCCACCGACTAGACCTTCACCTGCTCAGGGTTCTAGCGTTGCCAAATGTCTATTCAACCCAACGAGTCAATCTCCTGGTCCTCAAACACCCTCCCCTTCACCAATCGACAAATCCATCTCTCCACCCAATAATCAGACTCCACTCTCAAGCACCAGAAAAACCCTAACACCTCAAAAATTCACATCCAGCAATCGAACTGTTATCACTTCCGAGACAATCCAAGTAAGCCCTTCAAAGCAGGTTTCTTACTATTCAATCGAGAGGAATCATTGCATTTCATCACCAATGAAATCAAGTTCAAAAAGATTCGGCACACGCGATCATGTTAAAGGAAGGTTGGATTTTGATGGATCAGAGATATCCGAAATGAACTCCGGGATGTTAACTTCCGATGAGAACACAGGATCGCCTTCGGAAGACGACGCTTTTGATTTTGATTTGCCGAATTTAGATTGTTTAGGAGTTGACTTTAATTTGACCGAATTGTTGGGTGATTTCGATTACTTGTGTCAACCGGATAACGGGTCTGGATCCTCACCGGAGTCTCATTCAGGGTATAACTCTCAAAACTTATATCATCAACTTTGACCCTTTTCGAAAATTTCAACTTTATTAACTTTTTCTCTGATTTTGAATGGAAATTTTCAGATCACCGGATACAATGGTTGATGGCATGACAGGTGACCATGAACTTGTGTCAGGAATGTCTTCTACATTGACCCAAATCATGTCCGAGCAAGACATGAATTTGCCAGGTAATCTACTCGACTGGACTGTAATGGACAAATTGTATAGGGCTATTTATGTCTTTTCCATATATAAGAGATTTCTTGATTGATGCAGGGGCTAATTCAGTGACATCAGTGAAATCTATAAAACAATGTATCAAAGTATTTAGTCCTGGTATGTATTTATTTTTGTTTGCTGTAATTCACAGTTGAATTACCATGGAGTTGCTAATCAGTTAAAAATTTGTTATGCAGTGAAAAGTCGTAAAGTACAAGAGGATTAGATGAGAACATTTCGTTTGTTGAATAGTTTTTTTTTTCATCAACATATTACATCTCAGATGATATTGACATGACAGTGTTGGCCAGTTTAACAAGGAAGCTGATAGTTTGATGACATGGCACACGTATAGTACTTACTTTAATTAAATGGTCTTTTGATTCAATATTATTTAGTACAAGCTGTTGTGTCTCAAGAGATTAATCTTTAGTGACATTGATCATCTTGTTGCTTACAATAAGCTTGATCTGGATATAGCTTTGTTTACTTAACTTGGAATATATATTGATGCAATCATTATTTGGTCAAGTTTTATGGATTTTTTTTTGTGTTATGAGTATGCTTGGGATTGGGGCAATTTTATTGAGAATGGTTCTAGGTGTTAGTTATTATGGGAGACTTATGTATTATATGAGTTTATTTAAAAAAAATATGAATATCTAAATATTTAAAAAGTTTGAGCTTATAAGAAAAATATTGAATTATTGAAATTGAAGTGTTTTTTTTTTAAAAATTTAAACAAATAATTTAGATAATTAAAAAAAAACTAATGAGGATTCAATTTAGAAATTAGAAGGTAAGTCATTTAATGAAATTGATATCAATTTATAATATTACATTTAAATATTATGTTGAATTTAATAAAATGGAAAAAACCATAAAATAATATGTGAAAAAAAATTATTTTAAAATAATCATTAAATGATATGTGACAAAATAAATGAAAGTGTGACATGTGACAAGAGTATATTTATATCTTAGAGTAGAAATATTTTCTTTGTATGTGAGGATAAGAATTAACAACAAAAACTTAAGTAAAAAAGATACATGAGTAAGAACTATCTTTGATGGCTGTAGAATTTTGGTAATTATTTATTTAACAGAAATGTTTTGCTTGGTTGTAGTATTTTTACAATTCTTTATTCAATAAACTGTGTTTTTGTTTGTTGTAATTTTATGATTTTAATTTCATTCGATTTTTTTAATCTAAATATGGAAGTTTAGTAAAAAATGTTTACTAATTGGTATTATTGATATAACTAGTTTATAATCCGTGGGCACAACGGATCATAAAATTAATTAAACTTTTATAAAAAAAAAATGGGAAAATTACTAATCTAGCCATAATTGTTAATGACTTATAAAAAAATAGCCAAAAAATGAGTCTTAGCCAAAAATAGCCCACCAAATAATAGTCAACATACAGTTGATTGCGGTCAACGTGCGTTGACTACTATTTTTCTTGAAATCTACTATTTCGTGGTAATGGAGTACTGTTTTCACAGCCCGTTTACTTTTTCGTGGCCAGTTAGCCCAAATTATATAATGATAAATTTTTCAGATTAGGTCATTTTTCACTATTGTTTTTTTGGTTTGCCTACTGTTTTCTCTCAATGGAGCACACGAAAACAACCAGGTTTGTCTATTTTTCATCAAAATTTTACCGTGTTCGTGATTAGAAGTAGGTTTTGTATATGGGGTTAAGTTTTTATTTGAAAAAAATCGAAAAAAATAAAATAAAACCGTAGGTTTCATACGAAACCTACGGTGTACAAGTGCCCAATGCACAGTTTGTGCATTGTCGACTTGTACACCCACGGTTTTGTCGAACCGAAAGTAATTTTTTTTTTCGTATTTTTTTTAAATTTGATCCAACATGATCGGAATTTGATATATAGTATAATTTCATGATTTTTTTAAACTAAAAAAAAATAGCGTAACCGTAGGTTTTTTTGAAACCTACGGTGTACAAGCATTTAATGCATAGTTTGTGCAGTAAAAGGTTGTACACCGTAGGTTTTTTTTTTTTTTTTTTTTTTTTTTTTTTTTTCCGTTTTTTTGTTTTTAAAATTTATAACCAATAAATAAACATTTGTATATTTTAATACTCTATATCACAAAAAAAAAAAAAACCGTAGCTTTTTTGACAAAACAGTAGATTAAACCCCAAAACAGTAGACTTTAAAAAAAAAACCGTAGGCTACGGTTTGGGAAACCGTAGCAAAACCGAGAGGAAACCGTAGGTTTTAAAAAACCTACAGTTTTGTATCTTAGAAATGAATTTTTTTTATACAAAATACGAAACTGTAGACGAATTGGCGAAACAGTAGATGAATATAGAAACCTACGGTTTCATGGGCTATATTTGGACATTTACTAATTACTTCCTTAATTTGGCTAGATTAGTAATTGCCCCCAAAAAAATTTATAATTATTAATCAATTAATTTAAATAAATTATTAATTAAAAGGTATATCAAAATTTTAAAGTTATTATAATTTCAAATTTAACATATAATTAGAAAATGTAAATTTGAATTTTGAAATGAGTTGACTAATATATATCTATCTAGATGACACATGACATAATATTAATAAAGAGTTGTATTAGAGTGACACTTGATAAAAAGAAATTAAAACTATTCATTTATTAGAATATGAATATGCGCTAATAAATTGTATTTACATAAGTGTACATTTGTTAAAATGATTCCCGTTTTTAAGAACCAATTGTTTTATAGAAGTTGTTTTTGTTGGACTTAATCCAAGATTGATCAAAACAATGTTTTAAAAACCGGTTTTTTATTTGAACTGTTATAGTGACCGGTTTATCCGGTAATTTTCATATTCTTTTTTATTTTCCTACACATACATAGACATCTAAAAGTTTAAACATTAAAAATACAAATTGAAGATCAATCCAAATATATTAAAAATATATAACTGTAAGTTTTATATCAATCCACATATGTCAAAAATAAAATAAAATATAATACAAAAACAAAATATAGTTTTAGATGAATACAAACACATTAAAAGACTTTATACCATGTGTTTTTATTCAAAGAAATTTAAATAGATGTGGAAAAAAAACTTAAATTTGTTATGAAAATTATTCATTTCCATGTGTTTTTATTTAATTTAACGAGTTTAACCGATTCAACCGGTTTTTGTAAAAACCGACCGGTTCATTCCGGTTCAAAAATAGACATAAGACCAATGTTAGTTGAACATCTTCCCTCTTCGGTTCTCGGTCCAACCGATTCGACCATCCGGTTCAAACTAGTTTTTAAATATTGGATCAAAGTCGCATGCATTTCTTTAAATGACATTTAGTCTATTTCTCGTATGTTTGATTTGGTAAAAGCCATGTTGGCTGTAGTTGATTTAGTGGGTAGAAGTCTCAATGTTTTTAGAATGATATTTGCTATTTTTTTGCTTCCAGTTGCATTGAATAAGATAGGAAAACACAGAAAATTGCCCCATAAAAAAATTCCCATGATCTTCCTCTATTGTTCATAGCCACATATAGTAAATCTTTGAAGTTTTTAATCCTCCTATGTTCTTGTCCCATTCAGTTTTGATCTAATATACATAGGAAAGTAATTATCTAATATACATTATTTGGTTGGTAGGAAAGTAATTATCTAATATACATTATTTGGTTGGTAGGAAAGTAATGAAATTTGGGGGATAATGATTCCAATTCTCTCAAATTCATGTGTTTGGTTCAACTTTAGAAGGGGGAAAATAATTCCTAAATGAAAAAATTTCCTTCAAAAGAAAGAAAGTTGTTTCTATCAAATTGTTGAAGGAATTAATTCCTTTGTAAGATGGAAAGTCGAAGATTACCAATTTGCCCTTACTAAACACTTCATCAGTTTAAACCCTACACATACGTTAATTTGCCACCACCACCACCACCATTAGCTACCACCATTCACCACCGCCACCGCCACAACCACCGCAACTATGACTAATGTCACCACGATCACCATCAACGTCGTTGCTAAAACCACCATCACCATCTCCCACCACCACTGCTGCTACCACCCATCACAACCATCGCCGCTACTACCACTAACATTACCCATCACCACTACTATCATCGCTATTGCCGCTATCACCACCATCGCCACCATTGCTACCGCCACCACCCACCGCCGCTGCCACCACCACCACCACTACCACTACCACCGCCGTCACTACAACTATCACCCACCACCACTACCACCACCGCTACCGTCGCCACCACCACCACCGCCACCGCCACCACCATCACCACCACTATTATCACCCGCCACCAACGCCACTGTCGCCGCCGCCGCCACCACCACCACCGCTACCATCATCGCCACTGTCACCACCACCACCACCGTCGCCACCATCATCGCCAACCACTACCATCACCACCACCGCCACCAAATTTTTACTATTTTTATAATTTATATAATGTATCTTTACATATAAGTTAGAAAACAAGGTAAAATTAAGTAAAACAGACAAAATGATAATTTAGTCATTTTACATGGATTCTATTTCAATTTGTTGCGAACCAAACAAAATCTAGAATTGATTCCAATTTCTTTTTCTGCCAACTAAACAACATATGATATTAGATTCAAATTCCTGACAAATTCCTTTTTCAATTTCAATTGTAATTCCTTCACAAACATTTACGAACCAACCAACACCTAATTTGTTGCGAAGAAATATGTAATGAACCTTAGATTTTATTTAGATGAAAAATAGATTGGAAGGTAGTGTGACATTCATTAAATGATATGTGACAAAATGAATAAAAGTGTGACATGTCAAAAATATATTTATATTTTCTTTGTATGTGAGGATAAGAATTAACAACAAGAACTTAGTAAAAAAGATACATGAGTAAGAACTATCTTTGATGGCTGTAGAATTTTGGTAATTATTTAACATAAATGTTTTGGTTGGTTGATGTATTTTTACAAATCTTTAATCAATAAACTGTGATATTGTTTGTTGTAATTTTATAATTTTAATTACGTTCAAGGTTTTTTTTTTTTTTTTTTTTTTTTTTTTTTTTTTTTTTTTAATATCTAAATATGGAAGTTTAGTAAAAAAATGTTTACGAATTGGTATTATTGATATAATATGCGCTAATAAATTGTATTTACATAAGTGTACATTTGTTTAAATGATCCCCGTTTTTAAGAACCAATTGTTTTATAGAAATTGTTTTTGTTGGACTTAATCCAAGACCGATCAAAACAATGTTTTAAAAACCGGTTTTTTAATTGAACTGGTGACCGGTTGTTTAATTGAACTAGTGACCGGTTTATCCGGTAATTTTCATATTCTTTTTTATTTTCCTACATACACATACACATCTAAAAGTTTAAATATTAAAAATACAAATTGAAGATCAATCTGAATACATTAAAAATATATAACTGTAAGTTTTACATCATTCCATATACGTAAAAAAATAAAATAAAATATAATACAAAAACAAAATATAGTTTTACATGAATACGTAAAAAATAAAATAAAACATAATACAAAAACAAAATTACCCATCACCACTACTATCACCACCATTGCAGCCACCCACCACCACTCTGTGAAGAAATATATAATGAACCTTAGATTTTATTTAGATGAAAAATAGATTGGAAGGTAGTTTAGATTATTGTAAATATCTTAGGTAATCTTAGGTAGATAGATATCTCTCTAAATATAATTTGTAAAAAGGTTGAGTTATGACCAATTACTAGTTTAAAGTGTAAGAAACATTTTTACTTGTCTTTAATTAGACATAAGTGCTATTTAATTTACAAAAATCTAATTCATTTAACCATTGGTAAGAGTTTTTAAAACATCTTAGATGAGATATGTAACACCCATAAAATTCAAGCCAATTTAAAACTTTAAAACATTTCCAAAACCATTAACCATTACAAAACTTGTTTTCAAAATGTATCATATCAGAGTATCCCAGAAACAAAGTCATAAAAAGTGAGGAGCTGTACGATCACGCCTTTGCCTTGCCACGATCCCCTGATGTACCTGAAACAATAAACTGAAACTGTAAGCCCGAAATCTTAGTAAGTTCCCCCAAAATACCCATATCCACAACAATACACATATAATCATAAACAACATACTATGGGTCCAGTCAACCATCGTGTTGGAATATGTCATACCCCCGAACCAGACGGCGGAAACGTCTGAGGGCTCGTGTGACTTAAATTGAAATATCATCACAATGAATATACATGAAACATAACATAAACATCCCCATGCATTAATACATTACAACCGTCATTGTTCACATCCAGTACATTGTTTACATTACATAATCCATAGCATAAATTGTTTGAGAGTCACAAAACATAACATCCTAACACACTTGATAATTTTCTTCAACTTATCTGTTACCTGAGAATACAAGTTATTTTGAAAATGGTCAACATATATAATGTTGGTGAGTTCATAAGCAGGTTTGAGATGAAAATGTTTTGTGTAGTTTGTAAAACCCAGAAAATCCGATATTTTCTGAAAAGACAATTGTTTACGAAATAGGTGTGATGATCCATAATTATATGTGTGAATGTTTTCAAAACGTGTAAAAGTAGTATGTATTTCATAATGAATTCTTGTATTATAGTTATCGAAAGTAAAAATGAATAATGTTGTTCCCCCGGAAAACCCGATGTTTTCCGATATAAACCGTATGATCGTTTTGTTTTAATGTATCATCACAACGAATGAATATGATTTCCCATGATTACTTAGATGGTATTGGATCTCTATGTGAGTCGTTATAACCATGCATAATAATGACTATTTCGTCTGTCTTGACATTCTAGTGAAAGCCGGTATTGAATTTAAGATTTTGTCACCCTAGACTGACCGAGTCTAACTGTAGCGAACAACTTAGGTGTGGGGGAGTCACCCCGTATAGATCTATACACAAACTCTCGCTCTCCCTCCAGGCAGAGACGAAGCTTATGTAGGGCCAGGAGGGGCTGTGTCCCCTGTTTTTTTCATAAATAACCCTTAACTATTAAATTTTTTACATATTAAGCCTAAAACTAGAAATTTTGACTTTGCCCCCCCTATTCCTCAATTTTTATACATATTTTATTTTTGCCCCCCCCCCCAAATCAACACTTCAAGCTCCGTCACTGCCTCCAGGAGACTTTGATTATAACTACAGACTACGACCGACACTTATTGGTGTCGCCCGTTATTACTCACTAAATCCAATGAAATTGAATAACCTTGATTAACAACCTGATTTATGTTTACTTGAATAAAAGGGTAAGCCTAACAGACGAAGAGAAGAGGACTACGGGGGCCCACTAATCACGTATGTTATTATAGGCTGTCGAGTATGCGACGAACACGTTAACTCATCACACATTATGATTGATTTGGACCTTACTAGCAATGCAAATGGGCCACTACGGCCTAATAGCATGTAAAATCCATTGAGGGTCCATTAGGCATGTAATTGGGTCACCTGAGGCCCAATAAACATGTACAATTATATTGGGCCCAATAATCATGATATTGGGCCACAAAGGCCCAATAGCACGAATAGAAGGTATTTGGGCCCAACCATTGAATCGCTTATGTTTTATCGAGTTTAAGTTCGTATTGTTGGTATTTGTTGTATGCTAAATGTCTATTTGCAATGTTAAAGAAATATCTTAACGCTTGATTTATAACGAAGCTTTTCGTTATATAAATATATTTTTAAAGCCATGCGTTATAAGCTTGATATTTTTAACCCAAACATTCATATTTGTTTATTTGGCCCAAAGATATTTAGATTGACCATTTTGGCCCCTTTTTCTTTAAAAATGACACTTTTAGTCCCTTTTTATGAAAATTGACATTTTTGGTCCTTAAACCATTTTTCTTGACATTTTCCACCCAAACTTTATTTGAATAGAAATTTTAGCCCAAAACTATTGCATTTGTCATTTCCAGCCTTTATTTGTAAAAAATTTACATTTTTGGCCCAAATTCCGTAAGTTTTACAGTTTTGACCCCAAAATCAAAAACTTTGCATTTTTAGTCCAAATTTGGTGATAAACTCATTTTTAAACCCTAAAAAAGTTTATTTACATTTTAGACCCATAGTTTGTTAAATTTTCCAATTTGGCCCCTTAAAACCTCATTTTTTCGCAACCTTGGGCCCAAAACCCATTAGGCCCAATTTTAAGCCCATTAAGCTAAAATTTATGTTTTTGACCCTTTGAAAAGTGTTATTTTCATAGAAATCAACTTTTATACAAATAAACAACCTATAACCCTCATAAAACCGACAATTTACAATTTATACCCAATCTTTGTTATTTTTGCAAAAATGACACTTGTAAGGTTCTTTTGGTTTTGTTTTTCACTTTTTAAACTTAAGGACCCTTAGATCTATGATGTATGTTGTTTATTATGTTTTTGTTTATGATTCTTTCACCCTTTTTGTTATAGATCTCAAAATATAGCAAATATTACATATTAACACAACCAAAAACTAAAGAAATCACATATAGCATGCAAACACACATAGATCATCACATAATACTTGTATTCTCCTCCCAAAAACAAGTAAAAACCGAAAACAAGGGGGTATGAACTCACCTTGCTTAGTTGTTTCGGTTTTGAAGAAGATGTGAAGAAGATTTTTGGTCTTAGCAAGCCTCCTTGAGTTGATTTCGTACTTAAGAAACTTCTAAGGTGTTCATTGAGTAAATTTTTGTAAGAAAGAATTCTAGATGTTGTAATGGAAGAAGATGTTTGTGTTTGATAGCACTTACCAAAGATTGACAACACTTGATGAAGATCCTTGAATCCAAGCTAAATTTTTGAGATTTCTTTGAAGGAAGAAGGAAGATGATCTTTGAGAGTAATGGAGAGAGTTTTTATAATGTGTGTGTGTGTTCCTTCCTTCGGTCGTAGATAAGAAGAGAGGGGAGAGGAGAAAAAGGATTGAAGTGACAAATGTGGATGTATGTTGGACCATGCATGTTTATTTGGTGTATAATAAGAAGGTGACACATAAAAGTCAACCCTTCTTATTCTTTTTTTTATTTTATTTTATTTGGGCCGAGAGGGAGAGGGAAGAGAAAGGATTTGGGCCTTTAGTGCTTGAGTTCCATAATGTGAAGCCCAAATTGATGGTTTTCGGCCCATTGGGCCCTTAAGAGGGTTTACGGCCCAATTTGCATAAAAGAATGAGTTTTACGGCCCATTAGGGCTTCTTGGGTTTGTTATGACCCAATAAGGCCCATTAAGGTAAACCAATTCATTTTGGATTCATTATGGCCCAAAAATGTTAATTTTTATGAAAGTGGGTCCAATTAGGGCCCATTTAAGGGTCCTAAGCCCAAAATAGTCAAATTGGAAGCTTATTGGTCCATTAGGCCCAATAAGGAAATCCTAGTCCATAATGGACTTAAGCCGGGATTTTTAGGGTTTCCAATCTTTTGTTGACCATTTGAAGTGTTTGATGAAATTTTGTTGTCATTGTATAAACATCATGCATACTTTCAAGTTTTAGACACAAATGTTACTCTTGTTAATGTTTACAAAAACGTTAGAATTCCTAGTTGTGACAGAATACCCCAGGCCCTCAACCATCCGGTTGGAATGCCAACATACTATGGGTCCAATCATCATCGGGATGGAATACCCCAGGCCCACAACCAACAGGTTGGAATGCCCACACACTACGAGTCCAATCATCCTCGGGATGGAATACTCACGGCCCACAACCTACAGGTTGGAATGCCCAGGTCTATTGGCCTCCGCACAAAGCAGATAAGCCTCAACCGCTAAACAAACATGTGCACATATAACAGATAATCACATAACAGTCTATAGACTATACTTGATCTAACGGATCATACCACATAGCACATAACACCATCCTATCTACTAGGATGCCGATCTAACAGATCATACCACATATCATATAATATTATCCTACCCTCTAGGATACCGATCTAACAGATCATACCACATACCATATAATATTATCCTACCCTCTAGGATACCGATCTAACAGATCATACTAGCATAGCATAACCAGATAACAATCCAAAGGACCAGTCTTGGTGCCTTAGACCCTTGAGTATAGTGAGTAAAACTCACCTGGCACTGCTGAAGTCCTGCAGATAAAACTCCAGCTGATGGTTGACAGATTCCCGAACTGTCAACATCAAACAATACCCAATTAATAATTGGGTTCCAAGCCCAAGGTCCAACTCACACTCCAAACACCCAAAAGTCAAGTAATGGACCAAAGCCCAACATATGGCCCAATTTTCCAAATTAGGCCCAAACCTTTACAAGGTCTTACCATAAGGCCCATCCTATTATTCTAGTCCAAACTCTTGGTATCCCCATGGCCCAATATCACATAATCATAAAGGCCTAGTTATGGCCCATCTATGGCCCAATTTTCCAAATTGGGCCCACGTCTCTCACATGGGCCTTACCTTAAAGCCCATCTAATTATTTTGGTCCATTAACTTGTTCTTGGATAGCCCATCAATAGCCCAATCACCAAAACCCAAAAGAAAGGCCCAACTCAAGGCCCAAGTGAAATTTGGGTTTCCACATGAAATGACGATTAGGGTTAAGTGTTTCTTACTTAACCCATTAAGGACTTAATCCATTAAGTCCAATATTGCCTTAGGTTAATTTGCCAATGATTATTAATTATTATTTTAGGTTTAATAAATAATTCCCGTGCGGTCCCGATACCCAAAATTAGGGTTTCAAGGCATTAGGGTTTTCCAAACCCTAATTAGGGTTTCCAACCCAAATACTAGCCCATTAATCAAATGGTTGGGCTTTTAGGTCAATTAGGGCTTTATTGGGCCCATTAGGGTTTCATTGGGCCCACTTTGTCCAAGCATCCCCAAACGAGTCAAAACACAAACGAGGCACACCGCCACCCAACACGGCGGTTGGTGGCGGCAAGAGGCGGTGGTGGTTTGAGTTTTCTTTTCATTATTCGCATCTCTAATTACATGTTACCATGCTTTAATCAAGAAAATAACACACACACTAATAAATGACACACACACAACCACCTTGTGGTGGCAGTTGGTGGTAGATGGTGGCAGCCACCAAGGGTGGCGGCCATGGTGGCCCCTTCACATTTCCGGCCAACAATAACGAGTCTAAAACGATTAGCAACGACAACACTCGACAAAACATGCCCAACGATCGTAGCCACCCACCTGGTGGCGTGAAATGGTCGGCGGTCATTCAGTCACGGCAAGGTAGCCGCATGGCGGTGGCGGCAATCGACGGGTCCCAATCAACAACGATGAAGAAAGTGAACGGAGAGGTGGCAGTGGGATAGTATTCGGAGCCACAACAGTGGCGCAACGCCGAAACAGGAACGGAGAAGGAGAAGAAGAACACGACAGAGAGGTGGCGACGGTAATCCGAGAAATGCGACGGCGGCGCTCTTCAGCGAGGTGGCGTGCGACGGAGTGCTACCGACAGTGATGTCGCCCATTCAAACCATCACAGCCCCTTCATCCCAACATCTTCGACTCGTTGATAGTTATCATTCGGAAAAGACCAAAATACATGGTTTTAAGAGAAGTTGTCGACTACAAATCTAATGTTGCTTACATTTTTGTTTTTTTAATGCGTCATTGATGTTAATTATGATAAAAAAACAATTAATTAATAAGGGAAAAATCAATTGTATAATTCTATATGGAGAACACAATCGAGCAAAAGCAATCGAATTAAATGTACGTTTTGACATGTTTTCACATACAATCAAGAAAATATATGGGATATGCATATCATATTATATTTTTAGCTGGTCATTTCTTTAAAAATTTGCAATTTGGTTTTATTTGAAACGTAAATAATAATATAAGAGTTTTTTTTTTTTTCTGAACATAAAAAATAATATAAGAGTTTTTCTGCATATACATGTATAACTGATTGTGCTTTTCTGCATATATCCCTAATAATAAATTACTCATATAAGATGCTTTAAAAACTTTTATGGAATGAAAGAAAGGATGGGTGGCGTCGGCGGCTCCTTTCTCTCCCTCTCGTAGGTTACTAGAAAAATAATGAAAAGGAAAGAAAGGACGGTAAGGAAAAAGAATGCTTCATATGGGTTGTAATGCATGAATCATTCAGAGGGGTTGCCCATGTGATTCAGTTAAAGACATATTTTATGGGTTAACGAATACTTTTAATGTTGAACCATTAAGATATTACCTTTTAATGGTTTCATTAGGTGGTTGCTTTTTAATGATTCAAATAAGAGGTCACCTTACAATTTCTTAGAAGAGATTGAAGTTGAAGATGAAAGGTGAACCCTAAATAATTAAAAGACAAAATTACAAAATTGGTCCCATGATTTGTATTTTCTTTGGGTACCTTTCAAACATTTTCAAAATTACGGTTTGTTTTTTACCATGAACTTAATCATCTCCCTCAAGTTAATATATCTAATGTGTTTTTGGTATTTGTATGAAACTTTCAAAAATGTCTATACTATACTACACATAAATCATTTTTCTTTTCACCATATTTATACGAAACTTTCTAACCCTTCGACTTTCCATCTAATATATTAAATTTATTAATTTAAGTATGTTATTAAATGTAAAATATTATTATATTAATTATAAAGCTTTTAGTTTATCAATAAAATATATTTAATTTGTTAATTTAAATAAGATATTAAATCTAAAACCCAAATCAAAATATAAAATAAAATGTAACATCCATAAAAATTCATAAAATTTAAACTTTTCAAAACAACCATTTTTCAAAAGAAGTATTTACTAAACCATTGTTTCCAAAACATTACTTTAAAAATCAGAATCGCTTTCAACATAGTTTTCAAAACATTCACGTTATCAGAGTTTCCCAGAAATCATAAGTCAAAAAACACGAGGATTTGTACGGTCACGCCTTCACCTTGACACGATCCACTAAAGTACCTGAAACGATAAAGCAAAACTGTAAGCACGAAGCTTAGTGAGTTTCCTCTAAAATACCAATCACACAACCGATAACATATACAACAAACTACATGCATACAAAGCCTTTAGCATGTCTGGACCGCCTCACCGGGCCTTCTGCCTGTCTGGACCGCTCACAGAACCTTCAGCATGTCTGGACCGCCTCACCGGGCCTTCAGCCTGTCTGGATCATTCTCCAGGCTTCGGCCTGACTGGTACGCCCCTACTGGCCTACAGCTTGTCCGGGCCCTGGGTCTGTTGGCCTTCAACACTAAGCAGGTCCGCCTCAACCCAACCATACACACAAACCATGTCGACATATACATAATAGATAAGCATACATATAACATACCGATATAAATATCACTGGGTTTGTTGACTGGCAGCACAAAGCAGTACAGTCTTAACCCAACCACACTACATCAACACATGCAACTGGTAAACATATAGGCAGAACAGATAACAGGCAGATATAACAGATCACTAAACATAGCATCATACTATCTACCAGGATACAGATCTAACAGACCACTACAACAGCGCAAGTATATGATAAACCGAGATAACAATCCAAAGGGCCGACATTGCTGCCTTCGACCCAAGAGTATAGTGAGGACAACTCACCTCGCACTACCGACGATCCCTGGCTGCTATTACCAAGCCAACCCCATCAACAGCTGATCCCACGAGAAATCTCTGACTGCAGATCCGCTAGAGCCCGCACGCTATCAAACACCACAAATGACCATCCAATAATAACTAGACCCTAACTCACACCATGAGTCAAATTTAGGGTAAATGATCTTTTTTTTAACGCTTCTTCAAACTTGGCCTAAGACTAAGGCCCAAGCTAAATGACCAAAAGTCCAAAAATCCAATTAAGCTTCTAAGGCCCAAATATGGCCCAATTTTCCAAATTGGGCCCAATCCCTTTCATGGCCTTCACTCAAGAAAATCTAGCAAGACAAAAGCCCAAACCATAAAATCTAGATGACCCAGTATGGCTCAATACAATCCAAGTCCAAAATGACCGAGTATGCGGGGCGTACTCCTAAGGTACGCTCATCGTACATGAGACTGCGTAGAATCCACCATCAGGGTGGCTCATCGGGTACGCGGGGCGTACACTATGCTACACGGGGGGTACCCTCGTAATTTCATTTCCTTTCTTAAGTGCTCAATGGCTTTAGCACTTGAGCCTATACTTCAGATCCATGTTTCAAAAGTACTCCCAAATCATAAAGTCTCAAACTTTAATACTTTAGACGTCCAAAAAGGGCTTAATACATGGTCTTAATCCATTAAGACCTCCTACAAAGAACAAGGAACCAAACTAGTTAAAGGGACCTCATTTTTATGCCTTAGGACTCATCCTAGGGTCTGAAAGGACAACTCAACACGTCCAAAACAAAGCATGCACAATATTGGGACTTTTGGGACAAGAAGAACACCAAAAAGCTACTAAAACAAGATCTAAACAATCCAAGCATAAAGGTAGAAGCTTTTTACCTTATGGAGCTTCTTTATGAAGTGATGATCCAAGATCTACTAGCTTGCTTCCCTCTCTAATCACCTTGATGCAACTTGTTCTTCTTCAACCACACAAGAAACACACTCTTAGTTCACACACACACACACACACACGAGAAGCTAGGGCTTGCCAAAAATGATTCCAGAACTTGGAGGCTGAAAAGATGGGGGAAAAGGGTCCATAATGATGCTTAAATACTCCACAAACACTAAAAGTTAGGGTTTTCAACCGGACACACGTACGCCCATCGTACATATGTGTATGCTCAGCGTACTAGGGCACACCCTAATACGCTTAGCGTACTCACATGTACGCCCTACGTACTACTCATGCTCCAAAATTACCATCTTGCCACTAGGGCTTCCCATGGCCACTTCTTGCCAATCCAAGGACCAAAAATGATATAATTAAAACCCAATGGATGAATTTGAAGTTACTTGAGAGATGGGGTGTTACATAAAATTAAAAGTAGTCAAACATTATTTTTTAAAATAGCTAAAAAAGGTTAAAATATTTAAATATAAATATGAATTGATATTTATTTGAAACTTCACAATTTTACAAACAATTGTTAATATTTCAAATAAGCATCGTGATCAAATTTAAAAAATGATCAAATAAATAAATTTAAATAAATTGCTCATAAGAATAACTAAAAGTAACACAAAATTAATATTTATATATAATTTTATTAACGTGTAACCCCTTGATAAAAGTTATTATATAATGTGATAATCAATTTATCGTAACAATTATTATTTTATAGTTAATACAAATAAAGTAATCATTTTGAACGTAATTTATTTATAGATTTGTTTTTATATAATGTAATCTCTATAACACATGTTTATTTGTCTAATTCAAAATATTAATCATGATCACAACAGTGATGAATGTATGGAACCTCATAAACGGACATATAAATTATCAAACTGAAATGAAAAAAAAATATTATCATTTCATTTGATAATTTATATGTCCATTTATGGGTTCTTTACATTCATCAATGTTGTGATCATGATAATATATATATATATATATATATATATATATATATATATATATATATATATATATATATTCTCAATTGATTTTTTTAAGCTCAAACGAATATCAGCTAACATATAAATTTTATAAGTAATGAATTATATATATATATATATATATATATATATATATATATATATATATATATATATATATATATATATATATAGGGTTAGGTTAAATTGAGAACACTTTTTTATGTGAGAACATGAGGACTAATTTTAGCCATTAGATTTGTTGTATTTAACGGTGAAGATTAAGTATTCCTAATTTATATGTATTCTAACGTGTTTTGTTAATAAAGGTAATATTCAATAGTGATTTTTAGCTCTTTAATGAGATATATGTAACATCCGATATTCATAAAAAAGGTAATACTATCAAATTGCCAACTGTTCCCGGTAAACCCTCGCGGAAATATCTACCCAAATCGTTCCCATTTGGGTGAATCGATCTTCACAGAATCTTCAAAAAAATTGCCAATATATTAGGTTAATCGTTTTATCTTATAAAATTCAAGCGATATGAGGTGGACGAGAGCACAGAGCTTGAGAAAAAGTCCAAGAATGATGGAAGCGGGTTTTCTATCAAAGTTTACTAATACGGCTAACAATGCTATCAATCTTGAAGAAGAAGAAGTCTTGTACATTGAATCAGGTAAGATAAAGATTAAATTTTTGGTTTTTGATCTACGATCGGAATTAGGGTTTTTGTTTTAGGGTTTTCTAAGGAATTAGGTTGTTTTGGTTGTTTGTCGGTAAATTCGAAGTTTTTTGTGTAACAAGTAGTTGGTACTGAATGTATTTTGTGTTGTTAAAGTAGGTTTACTTTTATGGAAATTTTATGTTATCGTTTTGTGATATGAGCTAAGATTCTGTTTTGTTTGAATGCGTATTTAAATGTGAGTCAAGAGTATGTGATAGAGTGTTTGATTAAAATGTGAACGTTAGTGCGATTTAAGTTTGAAAAAAAGAGTACATAAAACCTTAAATGGTATATGTTTACTCTAAATTGCTTCCAATTTATAAATTATGTTACATGATTAAGATTGAAATATGTATTCCTGTTAGGTGCATACCTCTGTATTGGAAAAGAAAAATTGTAATAATATAGATGCGTTTATGTAATTGTTATGTAGGAGTTAGTAATCTGTGTTGCTTAATGATGGTAATACTCAATTTGCGGAGTTATGTTGATGCATTAATGAATGTGTATTCATGGTCGAATGTGTGTAATCATGCATAAAAATTCAACATTAAATCAATGTAGGAGCGTATGGTATTACTTCTAGGGCCATAGTTTAATATTGTAAATTAATAAGTTAAGCAATGTATATGCGTGTATGAATGGGTGAAGGAGTAGTGGTGAATATGATATTTGTTGTTTTTTTTCTGGTGACTTAATGAATGTGGAAGTGAATGATAAATCTGTAATGAATGTGTATTCATTTGTGAATATGTGAATTAGTGATTGTCTAGTTTGTTATGATTACATGAATTCATGGATAAATTGGGTGTATACAAATTGTATTGATTAATTTGTTATGAATGTGTATTCATTTCTAAATATGTGAGTAAGTTAATGTTTATTCTGTTATGATTACAATAATTCATGGATAAATCTGTTCATAAAATTTGTAAAATGTAAGAATGATTAAGTGATTGTCTAGTGTGTTATGATTACATGAATTCATGGATAAATTGGGTGTATACAAATCGTATTGATTATTTTGTTATGAATGTGTATTCATTTCTGAATATGTGAGTAAGTAAATGTTTATTCTGTTATGATTAAAATAATTCATGGATAAATATGTTCATAAAATTTGGAAAATGTAAGAATGATTATTTTGATAACAATATACAGGGTCATCTAGCATACATGTAGTTGAAGGAAAGAATTCTATGATGAATGCAGGGAAGAAAGGGGTAGCTAGTAGGGGACGAAAACTAGAATTACCCAAAAAGACAAACAATGGAAAATCATATAAGAATGACACAAGTGATGATGATTTTGTTGAGAGGAAAAATAAGATGGATTCTGAAAAGAATGAAAAGAAAATGAAAAGGAAAAGGGTTGACAAGAGTGTTAAGGATAAAAAGGTTAAGGTGAAAGGGAAAAAAGTAATTGGATCTCAAGAAAAATGTAAAGAAGGGAAGGTAGGAACTGAATTTCAAAGGTTGAGTACTCGTATGTCTGCGAATTCATTGTATCTAGCCATTAAAAGTTTGTCAAAAAATCAGAGAGAAATGGTACGCAATATGAGTTTTGGATCTTTTCTGGGAATGAAGATTGACACATTACCTGGAAAGATGACATATTTTGTTGTAGATAGCTTCTCAACAAGTTCTTGCTCCATAAGTGTGACATCCCCAAAATCACGGCCATAAAAGACCGGTTTCATTTATGCTTCTAAATAAAATCAGAGTAATCCTTTGATTGAAAGAGTTGCGGAATTTGTTCTCAAAACAAAGTATGATAAGAATTTATCAAAGCATTTCATAAAGAAATGTATTTTTCATTATATAACAAAATCTCGGGATGTCATGTTCCGATACAGACAAAAAGCATAAACAATACAACATAGACCTTACACAGTTACATATAACTACTGGTCTATAATCCAAAAATATCTTGACAATGTCATCCAACTTATGCTCTCGCGCCACTACCTGTAATACAAAGAAACTGAGTGGGCCAGACTTGGGAGCCTGGTGATCATATAGGGTTTTCAACCCACAATAAATAATTATATTTAATTTCACCAAACAACAATAACCCGATTACCCATTCCCGTTATCCTCACTTTATGTCCCTAAAACAACAACTATTACAAGGGACCTAATCTAGGATTTTCATCGGGACGGACATTACTGCAAAGGGGTTTCCTTAACAATAGATGTCCTAAAGGCAACCATGAGGGGGATAGAGTACACCGGTGAACACATCGTTCACAACACCTACAGGTTATGAGCCTGCTAGTGTTCCAATGGACTGTCTAGAAGGAGTCCGTGGTCGTCATCCATACTCCGCTAGATGACTAGATCAACAACAACATCGAGGCCTCTCATCATTTTTATTTCATCACACACCAACTGTCTACCCATGTTCTACCCAACATATTAGTAGATAAAATATATACATTTATATACAGCTTAAAACCTGTACAAAACATCCATTCAACAACTAGTTCAAATATACAAATAATATATACACACATAGCACGTATTTTATAAAGAATACTTCATATCTATGTGTTAGAAGAAAACGAAAATACACTCACTTGATCAGAAGATGATCGGACAGCACTACGGCTTTAAGAGTAGTATTTCTTCGGTGAAACCGGGAGATCTTCACAAAAACCGGGCTTCTTGCGGACAGAGTTTCGACTCGGAAACTTTATTCTCGGGATCTTCGGGGCTCCGGGACTCGCTTCGGGTCTCGTGATGATACTGGGGCTTCGGGGGTATAAATTGCATGCAAATCGAGGCAATAAGGAGTGAGAGAGAGGAAATGAGCAACAAATCTCGGAGACCTTGCATTCTATTTATAGGGGGAGGCTGACCCTCCGAACGCAGTGCGTTCCGCCGTGCGTCATTGCTTACGAACTTCGGACTTGACAGGCGACGAGACAGGCTCTGGGCTCCGAACGCGGGGCATTCCCCCTTTGGGATGCACGCCTCGAACTTCAGAAAATCATAACTCTCGCATACGATCTCTGATTTCGACGTTCTTTATATCCACGCGTAGGTGAGATTATGTTCTTCAACTCTCGTTTAGACTCCGTCGGCTAATTTTGACTTTTTATTTTTATTATATTATTTTTAGTAGGCCGGGACAGGAAAACTCCGTTAGAAATTCATAACTTCTTCATCCGACGTCCGTTTTTGTCTGTCTTTTCTCCGTTGGACTACTATCGACGAGATCTTCGATTCTCGTTTAGATTGTTTCGGCTAAAAATCACTCGATATGATATTCGAATTTCGGGTTGCATACTGCTAAGTCGAAACTTCGAAAAATCATAACTTCCTCATACGAAGTCAGATTTAGACGTTCTTCTTCAAAAGTCATAACTTCCACGGCGAGACTTTAAGCAAAACCGAATCTCCAACTTCAAAAGTCATCGGTTGTCTTTTCTTGTCAGCATAGCTCTTTTGACGATATTGAGCTGCTAACATTCTCTCCTTAATTATTTTCAACTTTTCAGCAGTTTGATGGACTATCTCCGGTACCATAAACTGCTTTTCCCCAGCCTCAAGCCAACAAGACGGCGTACGACATTTCTGTCCGTACAAAGCTTGATAAGGTGCCATCTTTATGCCCGAGTGGAAACTATTATTGTAGGAAAATTCTACCAAAGGTAAATGTTCATCCCAGTTACCTTGGAATTCCAGGGTACATGCTCTCAGCATATCTTCAAGTGTTTGTATCGTTCGTTCGCTCTGACCATCAGTCTGTGGATGGTAAGCTGTACTTAAACACAACTTGGTACCCAATTCCTCTTGTAGGCTTTTCCAAAATCTTGAGGTGAAACGGCTGTCACGATCTGATACAATCGTTAACGGAACACCGTGAAGCCTCACAATTTCCTTTACGTAAGAATTCGCAAGCTTATCCATAGACTATTTCTCATTGGCTGCTATGAAGTGCGCACTCTTAGTGAAGCGATCGACGACCACCCAAATCATGTCGTGACCATTCTTCGTTCTGGGCAGTTTAGTGACAAAATCCATAGTGATGTCTTCCCACTTACCCATAGGCACAGGTAAAGGTTCTAAACTCCCGTATGGTTTCTGATGTTGCGCATTGACTCTCACACAGGTCACACACTCCGCCACATACTTCGCAATGTCGAGCTTCATCGTCGGCCACCAGTAATAGGGCTTTAGGTCCCTATACATTTTAGTGCTGCCAGGATGAATTGAGTACATGGTTTTGTGAGCTTCTTCCATCAGAAGATCTCTTATTCCTCCTGACTTAGGTACCCAAATACGATCTTGGAATACCTTTAGTCCATGACTGTTTGTACTGAACACCAACGTTTTGCCCAAACGTTCCTCCTTCCGGTCATTCTTTTCAGAAGCTTCCTCTTGAGCTTTCTTTATACTTTCCACAATGGTCGAGACAACTTCTATTCTCAACGCTCTTGGCCTTTTTCTCTCAAGATTGACTTTCCGACTAAGAGCACCAGCGACAATATTGGCTTTACCGGGGTGGTAAAGTATCTCACAGTCGTAGTCCTTAAGTAATTCTAGCCAGCGTCGTTGCCTCATATTCAATTCTTTCTGATTAAAGAGATATTGGAGACTCTTATAATCAGTGAAAAGTTTGCACTTCGAGCCATATAGGTAATGCCTCCATATTTTCAGAGCAAACACTACTGCTGCCAACTCTAGATCGTGAGTGGGGTAGTTCTTCTCATGCTCTTTCAGCTGTCGAGACGCATATGCTATCACCTTTTCTCTTTGGGTCAAAACACAACCCAACCCAACACCAGACGCATCGCTATAGACAGCGAAGTCTTCAACTCCATCGGGTAGAGAAAGAATCGGTGCTTCACATAGCTTCTTCTTTAACAACTCGAATGCTTCTTTGTGTTTATCACCCCAAGCATAAGTAGCTCCTTTGTGAGTCAAAGCTGTTAATGGAGTAGCGATCGAAGAAAAGCCTTGGATAAACCTTCGGTAATATCCGGCTAATCCCAGAAAGCTTCGGATCTCCGTGGGACTTTTCGGTTGTTCCCACTTCATCACAGCTTCAATCTTTGCTGGATCAACCATTATTCCTTCTTGGTTGACCACGTGACCCAAGAATTGGACTTCTCGGATCCAAAAATCACATTTGGAGAACTTAGCATACAGCTTCTCCTTTTTCAAGACTTCTAACATTTCGCGCAAGTGTTGGCCATGCTCATCTTGGCTTTTCGAGTAAATCAGAATGTCATCTATGAACACTATCACAGATTTATCAAGGAATAGGTTACAAACCCTATTCATTAAGTCCATGAATGCTGCTGGAGCATTGGTTAGTCCAAACGACATAACCAAAAACTCGTAGTGTCAATATCGTATTCTGAATGCAGTCTTCTCGATATCCTACTCTCTTACTTTCAGCTGATGATATCCTGACCTCAGGTCGATCTTTGAAAAATAACTTGAACCTTGTAGTTGATCGAACAGGTCATCAATCCTCGGCAACGGATATCTATTCTTTATTGTTGCCTTGTTCAGCTCTCTGTAATCAATGCACATTCTCATACTCCCGTCCTTTTTCTTCACAAATAACATCGGAGCTCCCCAGGGTGATGAACTAGGTCTAATGAAACCTTTGTCCAATAACTCCTGAAGTTGCATCATCAGCTCCTTCATCTCCGTCGGTGCTAATCGGTAAGGTGCCTTTGCTATTGGTGTCGTCTCTGGTAACAAGTCTATTCTGAACTCCACTTCTCTATCAGGCGGTAATCCGGGAAGATCTTCGGGAAATACTTCCGGATAATCACACACGACAGGAATGCTCTGCGTCTCCTTTTTCTCCTTCTTAGCATCGATCATGAATGCCAAATATGATGTACATCCTTTGGCCAAACACTTTCTGGCTTTCATTAGCGAAATGATTCCAGAATTTACTCTGCGTTTGTCCCCATACACCACAAATGACTCTTTCCCTAGCGGGTTTACTTTTACTATCTTCTTTCTGCACAATATCTCGACGTCATTGACGCTAAGCCAATCCATTCCCAGCACGATGTCGAAACCATTTAACTCAATAGGCAATAATTCCTCGTGGAACTTATTCCCATTCAAATCAATTAAGATGTTTTTCATACGATGGCTAACAGGTACAAACTTGCCACTAGCAACTTCGACTAATAAAGCATTACTAGTCTATCGACAGGCAAAGCTAGTTTTCTACCAAATTCATGTGAAATAAAGGAGTAGTTGGCTCCAGAATCAAATAAAATTTGGACAGACAATTCGTTTACGAGAAAGGTACCTGAAGCGACATTAGCTTCTTCTTTAGCAGCTTCCAGTGTCATCTGGAAGGCTCTCGCCTTCGGCTTTGGTGGAATATTGGGTCTTGCTGCCTCCTTCTTTTTAGGACAATCCCTCCAGATGTGACCCTCCTCACCACACCCATAGCGGACTTTCTTGGCAAGGGTGCATTCGTTGGCATAGTGCCCTGACTTTCCACATTTGAAGCATGTGGCTTCCCCGCCACATTTCCCAAGATGCTTCTTCTTGCATTTGTCGCACCATTTTTCTTCTCCTCCTCCTCCTCTCGAACTAGACTTCGAGAATTTCTTTTTCTTGCTGGACCCTGAAGGTCCTTCGAACTTCCTCTTCTCTCCACCCTCTGACTTCTCCAGACCTTTCTCCCTGATCTGGGTCTCAACATTTCTAGCAGCCCAGATGGCGGCTTTCAGTGTGGTTGCTTGCTTAACCATTGGACCATAGTCCGCTGGTAATCCGAGGGCAAACTTATTGACCTTTGAGAGTTCTGTTGGAACTAGGTATGGGATAAGCTTCATCTTTTCTGTGAAACTTGCAGCTTATTCAGTAACGCTCATTTTTCCCTTCTTCAAATTCTGAAACTCATTATTGATTTCCAGAAGGTCCTTCTCGGAGCAGTATTGCAATTTGAGTTGCACCACGAAGTCTTCCCAAGACATCTTGCTCGCTTCACTCTTGGGCATAGAGTCAGCTAACAGCTTCCACCAACTCAACACGCCAGATTTTAACAAAGGGATCGCAAGAGCGGTCTTCTGCCTGTTGCTGCATTCACAACTTTCAAACATTGTCTCCATTTCGGAGACCCAATCCATAACTTGCACCGGCGTCGGGCTTCCGGATAGAGACGGTGGCTTAGATGCCATAAAATCCTTGTATTTACATCCTCTTCCATCATTTCCTCCATCATGATTGTTTTGTCTAACAATCGGTGGGTTGGCTTGACCAACAGTCCTACTGAAGTTTCCTCCATCCGACGGCTCTCCATTCACTTCGGGCTCTTCAACTTGAATTGAAAGTTCTTCACGATTTTGTTGAAGCAGGCGTCTAGTTTCTTCCATCTGACGATCCAACATCGTCTGAATCATCAATTGTACACCAACCATTGTTATTGGCTCGGGTGCTGCTGCTACAACAGGTATTTGCTCACTCACCGATGGTTGATTCCTGTTTTCGTTAGCGTTTCCAACACCACTTCTTGTTCTTGCCATCGTTGATCTATACACCGAACAAGGTGAATTTAGATCCTCATTCACGATAGATAATTATCCAAATCACTTCGAAACGTTTACATGCTAGTTCTAATACCGTCGACGCACGCTTAGAATCCTAAACACATAAGGTTTCCAGATCCGGTCGGCAACAGACCATAGATCCGAACAAATAATATCATATATGGCAAACATATAACATTTAGCACGTAAAAGCATTTTAGGCAACTTTCCTAAAATAAACTAGTGCTCGTGTCTTAAATATAACAGACACTCATCTCACAATCTTCACTTAGCATTCTAAGTTTAAGTCTAGAAATCCTACAAATTCCTAGTTCGCTTAAACTAATGCTCTGATACCAACTGTGACATCCCCAAAATCACGGCCAGAAAAGACCGGTTTTATTTATGCTTTTAAATAAAATCAGAGTAATCCTTTGATTAAAACAGTTGCAGAATTTGTTCCCAAAACAAAGTATGATAAGAATTTATCAAAGCATTTCATAAAGAAATGTATTTTTCATTATATAACAAAATCTCGGGATGTCATGTTCCGATACAGACAAAAAGCATAAACAATACAACATAGACCTTACACAGTTACATATATCTACTGGTCTATAATCCAAAAATATCTTGACAATGTCATCCAACTTATGCTCTCGCGCCACTACCTGTAATACAAAGAAACTGAGTGGGTCAGGCTTGGGAGCCTGGTGAGCATATAGGGTTTTCAACCCACAATAAATAATTATATTTAATTTCATCAAACAACAATAACCCGATTACCCATTCCCGTTATCCTCACTTTATGTCCCTAAAACAACAACTATTACAAGGGACCTAATCTAGGATTTTCATCGGGACGGACATTACTGCAAAGGGGTTTCCTTAACAATAGATGTCCTAAAGGCAACCATGAGGGGGATAGAGTACACCGGTGAACACATCGTTCACAACACCTACAAGTTATGAGCCTGCTAGTGTTCCACTGGACTGTCTAGAAGGAGTTCGTGGTCGTCATCCATACTCCGCTAGATGACTAGATCAACAACAACATCGAGGCCTCTCATCATTTTTATTTCATCACACACCAACTGTCTACCCATGTTCTACCCAACATATTAGTAGATAAAATATATACATTTATATACAGCTTAAAACCTGTACAAAACATCCATTCAACAACTAGTTCAAATAAACAAATAATATATACACACATAGCACGTATTTTATAAAGAATACTTCATATCTATGTGTTAGAAGAAAACGAAAATACACTCACTTGATCAGAAGATGATCGGACAACACTACGGATTTAAGAGTAGTATTTCTTCGGTGAAACCGGGAGATCTTCACAAAAACCGGGCTTCTCGCGGACAGAGTTTCGACTCGGAAACTTTACTTCTCGGGATCTTCAGGGCTTCGGGACTCACTTCGGGTCTCGGGATGATACCGGGGCTTCGGGGGTATAAATTGCATGCAAATCGAGGCAATAAGGAGTGAGAGAGAAGAAATGAGCAACAAATCCCGGAGACCTTGCATTCTATTTATAGGGGGAGGCTGACCCTCCGAACGCAGCGCGTTCCCGAAAGCAGCGCGTTCCCTGAAGAAACGCAGCGCGTTCCGCCGTGCGTCATTGCTTACGAACTTCGGACTTGACATGCGACGAGACAGGCTCTGGGCTCCGAGGGCGGGGCGTTCCCCAATTGAACGTGGGGCGTTCCCCCTTTGGGATGCGCGCCTCGAACTTCAGAAAATCATAACTCTCGTATACGATCTCCGATTTCGACGTTATTTATATCCACGCGTAGGTGAGATTATGCTCTACAACTCTCGTTTAGACTCCATCGGCTAATTTTGACTTTTTATTTTTATTATATTATTTTTAGTAGGCTGGGACAGGAAAACTCCGTTAGAAATTCATAACTTCTTCATCCGACGTCCGTTTTTGTCTGTCTTTTCTCCGTTGGACTACTATCAACGAGATCTTCGATTCTCGTTTAGATTGTTTCGGCTAAAAATCACTCGATCTCATATTCGAGTTTCGGGCTGCATACTGCTAAGTCGAAACTTCGAAAAATCATAACTTCCTCATACGAAGTCAGATTTAGACGTTCTTCTTATGCATGCTCTCGGTTTAACGTATTCTACGACTTTCGATTAGATCACTAAGGCTAAATATCGCTCTATCTTAAATTCGCTATTTACGTCACGCAGTGTCGTACCGGTTCTGTCGCGAAACTTCGACAGGTCATAACTTCTTCGTTATAACTCGGATTTTGGCATTCTTTATATATTCGGAAACCTCGTCACGACTACTACGCCTTCATGTATCAATATCGGGTTTATCTAACATTTCATTTTGACGCATATTTTTTATCCTTAATTCATTTAAGTCACACAATTAAGCACAAAACACATAATACTCAAATAATACATCTTTATTATTTCAAGACGGGTTACAAAGGCTAACCTAGACTATTACATCATCACCGATGCCTAGCCTGGAAACACGGACGTTACAATAAGGGTTAAAAATAGTGAAGTGGCCATAACAAACGAGACAGTGGAAGCTATGTTTGGACTTCCGAATAAGGGTTTGGATTTTAACACACTAGATGAATGTGATGAGAATGATCGTATATGTGCCTTGCATCCGGTCCTCCTAGTGTCAACCCTTCTTTTAATTTTACTTATTTTTGGGTCCAAAGTATCAACAGGAGATGTATTTGGGAAACCTTCCCTGTTACATAAAATATATTTGATGTACACAATTCCACCCTTCTTTTTGTTTGTTGACTTCCTAACATCAAAACCTGTTGCACATGCATATCTTCTGTACATGTCTTCAATTGCATCATCAGATGGGTATTTATGCTTTATTATTGGCTTAATATCATCAGGGATAGAAGAAATCCAATACGATTTACCTCTTATTACCAAGTGTTGATCAAGACAATCATCTTTTCTCTCTTTACATAATTCAATGTCTGTAACATCTAATAACCATGACAAGTTAATAACACAATACAATTAACAAAACAACAAATCAAATAAACTTAAATATACATTTTCAATAAAGTATACGATTCTGAAATGTCAATTTTTTGATAGTATTATAACAAAATACAAAATTGTGTAATATAACTGACACATATTTAACGAAATTAAAAAACTTCAAAAAACATACCAGGAACTTGAATATTGTGGTCATCCATGATGTCGACTTTTCCGAATGAGGGATTATCATGATCAGTCGAACAAAAAACATCATCACCTGACAAAAAATCGTCATCGACTAATGCAGATTGAACGTCATTGATCTCATCCTCTTCATTGATCTCGATTATATCATCAAACTCGTTGGCGAATGACAAATCCATTAATGGATTATTATGGAAAACTTTCAGAACAGCTTAACTTGAATATCCGATTCAGTATGGTTTGTTAATATTGATGACTGATACACACGATTGATACATACGATTGATGATTGAAGATCGAGATAAATGTTTGTTATAACTAATATGAAACGTTCCTTAATTATAGGAGTTTACATTGATATATTTTTTAAATTTGATTAAACAATCAAACCTTGCCTTATTAATGTAAAATAATATAATTTTTTTATTTAATTAATTATATATATTGATTGGCTGAGATTTGTCCTCACGTTCTCACTTTAAAAATAGTTATCATTTGAAGTTAACACTATATATATATATATATATATATATATATATATATATATATATATATATATATATATATTCTCAATTGATTTTTTTTAAACTCAAACGAATATCAGTTAACATATAAATTTTATAAGTAATGAATTGACAAAATTCTTATATAAAATTATATAAAGTACAGATGCACATTTTTTCCAAGAGTAAAGCTATGATCTTAATATAGTATTAATTTGCAACGTCGGTGTACGAGAAGTTTTCTCCGATGATTGCAACCCTTAACTGTCATAAATTGCACTTAAAATCTTTATATTTTTAAAAATATTTTATAAAATAACATTTTCACCCCTATACTTTTTAAAATGTTATTTTGACCTTTTAATTTTTCCAACTTTTATAAACAACACTTGCTATCCCTAATTTCTTAAAATATTTTATAAAATGATCTTTATTAAAAGGCCCGGTTATATACAGGAGCAAGGTGGGCATATGCACATGGCTAATTTTTAAGAGCCTACCTTTTTTATACTATATTCAGGAATCAGACCCAAATACAAAGGATAGTCATGCCCAACTTCTTTAATCGATCAATTGTAGTCCACACACGAAGGCAACAAAAGCAATCATTCCGCGAGGGTCGATTACTCGATTATGGAAATCAATCTATCATATGACGATCGTCTACTCTTTCAGTCTTGCTAATCAGGTAATCAATCATTCATGTATTTATGTTATCAAAATTCAGAAATTGAATGTTGAATACTTCCACTTATCAAATTTCTAGTTTTCTTTTTGTTCCACATTTCCACTTATCAGATTAATAGATTATCTGATTATGTATTTATGTTATTTGAAATTGAAGGTTGAATACTTGCAAGAATGTTGAATCAGAAATTGAATGTTGAACACTTGAATGAAAAGATTATTAGAATTCTGAAATCAACATGTTGAATCATTATCACTGTATCAGATTATAGTTAATGTTAAAATTCTGAAATTTGAATAAATGTTGAATCAACTTATAATAGATTATCAGAAATTGAAATTAGATTATCAGGTTATGTCTATAGTTTAATTGTTTATCAGAAATCAGAATATCTCATTATCAGATTATCCGATTATGTTTATTGTAACTTGAATGTTGAAAGTTGAAACTAATGAATTTGTACTGATGAAGTTTAAACAAGCATCTGATGGTCACTCAAATACTATGATTTTGCTATATTTATTGCTATAAAGTTTATCGTCGTTTTAAAAAAAACTTAAGTTTATATAATTTAATTCGTTACACGATGGGGCCTAAGGGCATTTTTTCCGGCTCGTCTTAAGCATTTGAATCCTCATGACCGACCCTGCTTTCTACCAATATACTTTTTAAAATGTCACTTTGATCCCTCCACTTTTCCCAACTTTCATAAATGACACTTTCCACCTCTATATTTCTTAAAATACTTTATAAAAAGCCATTTTTACCCCTATACTTTTTAAAATATTACTTTGACCTCCTCCACTTTTAACTATTTAAAATGTCATTTTCACCCCCTTTATTCCCCCGAAGTATGTATATGTTGGTATAAATTGAAAGTGGTCAACGTTTCAACATAAATTTACAACTTTCGTTCGTTAATATTAGAAAAACAATGTTTTTTTATGTACGTATCGATATAAATTTGAGCACGTCTACGTTTTGACGTAATTTTTTTTTACGTTTTCGATCTTATTTTATGTACGCTTCCTACGTATGAGTCGAGTCACATATAATACAATTGTTATTATTTGAATTTCCGTTCGATAGCTTAAAAAAATCTTACTTGCTTATTTTTATGTACATGTTGGTAAAAATTAGATTTTCTTTACATTTCGACGTATATTTTGTGATTATTTTTATGTACGGTTCTTACGTATCAGTCACATATATATTTTTTTATTCGATGGTATAAAAAAACTAAAGTTAGTTAGCAGTACCAACCTTGTATATTTATCTAGCAACAAATGCAAATATATCTAACTTTTATTAATAAATTTACAAAATTTAACCTACAAATCGCATTGTCCCGTTGCAACTCGTGAGCAATTTGCTAGTTTTTATTAATTTGTAAATGACATTTGTAAAATTAAAATATTCTATACAATTCTAAACATTACATTTATTAGATGCCATTTAAATGATTTAGTATTACATTTTATATTAAATTAAAATAATTGTTTTGTTTTTTTGAAAATATGTATTTCCTTTAATTTGATTTTTTTATCAGGTACGGTATATAAAGCAAACTAGCATGAAGCTTGAGATTTACTTTAATTTCTAATAAGGAAAAAGAACACAAACATGGCAATTACGTGGATTTTTCCCAAATTTTGACTTGACTGAATAACTAATTTTGATAATGACATTTGGACTAAGCTCGTAGTTCTTAAACCACAATTGACATTTCACCGCCCACCTAACAATAACATATACTTTCTTCGTCCATCAAGAATTATTCAAGGGTAAACGCCTAACTTTCTATGATAAAATAGAAAACATAAATCACAATAATCATTAGGCCAGACGATAACGTATGCGGGGAAGGGTGCGGGAAGAGTCCCGCAGGCGGGAACACCGCACCGTCGGTGCGGGGAAGGAGGCACGGAGAGGAGGGTGGGGGGTGGGGATGCCGCGTTCTCACTCCTCATTCTATTGGTCCGTTAAGTTTTTTTTGATTCAAACGGCTATATAGCCGTTAATATATATATATATATATATATATATATATATATATATATATATATATATATATATAGGCCTAGATTATTCTATTCAAACTAATTATTGTGTTATTGTATGCATAAATATGAGCCAATCATTTTACTTATTTTAAAAAAATGATTAATACATATTATTGAATTAAAAATAATCGAAAAATACCATCTAATTTAACTAGAAGGGTATTTTAGTCAATTAACATAGATTTAATAAAGGAAGTTTGCATATTTTAAGGGATCATAGATTCTATTAATTTTAAAAATCTGATTTTAGGAATTATTAGGTTTTTAATTCGGACATTCTGACAGAATATGTTTGAATATATTCAAAAATAAAAAAATTCTTGAACCATAAAATAATAAAAATATTCTTGAACATATTTTTCTTGTAGAATAACAAATTCTCGAACCAGCAATTGAATAATTAAAACAAAAATTATATTAATTCTTATAGAATACATGTAACAATTGCTAAAAATTACATTTATTGTTAAAGAATAAAACTAAAAAACTTTCAAATCGGGAAAAAAACATCAAAATCTAACAAATACACTAATTTATTCTAAAAGAATAATGTTGTTAAGAGGCGTCGTTCAAATTTCGTGGTCCGTTCTTCAAGCATCAATTTCTGTGGAAACAAATCCAATGAATAAATTAGTGAGAAAATATACATATTCCATTCCAGCATAATTGGAATTTGTGATTCAATTCTGATATAATTGGAATTCATTTACCAATAATTATATTAATTCGGGGCATTCTAACAGAATATGTTCATGATTATCATAAAAAACATTCTTTTCTGATAGAATACTATATACGAAGAAATACCATTCAGTTGAAGCATTTTAGCGAGCGCTTGGTGTGCATCAAAACAACTTTTAATTTCGGATGAACAACATACAGAAATTGTTCATACCACATCAGCCTTCACATAAATGAATAACATTATTCCAAGATTCTGTAATTGTCAAATACCAAATGCAATTAAAAATTCACCTGGGCAGGATACACCTGGCCTCCTGTAACATATTGTATGGCTGTAACACATTGTATGGCAGAGTAAACATAAAGAAAGCAAAAGCAGTTAGTTCCATCCAAACTCAAATTATACAAAGGAATCATAAAAACAACAAAAAAATCTCTACCTTTAGATGGAGCAGCCGGCTGTGACAACCCCACCTCCACCTTCTTCTTCGTCTTCTGGAACGACCACACACTCTAGTGTGGTGTTTTCTTCTTGTTCTGTCGATCAAAGCACAAAACATACACCACCCCCAAATCACTACTTCTAAGAAACAGAAGTTGACGCAGCTAGAGGCTGCTAAAACAAAAAAAACTAGTTTCTTCCTTCTTCATTTCCTGTGAATCAACAAACCCAAATTCCCTTCATTTTCATTGATTTCCCAACAAACCCAAACACCCTAACGATTTCTATCAAACAAACAAACAAAATCCAAATTTTTTTTACCTGTGGTTGATTTGGAACTGCCAAAACAAGGAAACATCGTGATCTTCAAGCAAACACCACCGAGGTCCTCACCTGCGACAGATGGCTACCATCGGACCCCCCTTTCCCCTCGTTTTCTTCCTTCTCTGCCGTTCCCATCGAACACAAAGCCACAAAGGTTTCACCTTGCCACTGCCGCTCCTTGCGAAGCCGGACATCACACCTCGCAGCCGGAAGAGACGAGCAAAACTCCGTTGTTTCTTCATTTGGCTTCTGTCGACCGGAGGGAGGAGACGCGAAGAAGAGGAGGTGTGATTTTGGGATGTGTCGATTGGATTTGAGAAGTGAAGAAGGAAAAAACGAGACTGGCTTCAATTTAGGGTTTTGAATCTTGATGCCGATTGAATGTTATAAATATATCTGTGCTTCTTGCGATTTACTAGGAATACAGCTAAGAAGAGTCAATGGTTACCATAATTATAGGATATTATTTGTGGAAACTAGTTATCAAATTACCTATTTACCCTTATTTATTTATTTAATTATTTATTTTTATTTTAAATTTTGATTGACCCACATTTATGCATACAATAACACAATAATTACTTTAAACACATGAACCTAGCTCTCTCTCTCTCTCTCTCTCTATATATATATATATATATATATATATATATATATATATATATATATATATATATTCCTTTTATTACACTATAAATACCACAACATCCAACTATTTTTTTAACCCATACCTTATAATTCTCTCCAAAAAATATTAACCAAAATGTCATCATCTTCATCATCCGATTCGACGACTCTAGAGGAGACTAAGTTTATCGGTTCCGTCATGGCGAAACGGTTGCATACTTTCAAAACCGACTAGGCGAAACATCACGTGCACGATCTAAACCAAGAAAGCCGCGGTTACGTAGAAATCGCGAAGCCGGACACGATCGTCTTATAGAAGATTACTTTGCAGATGACGCCATCTTCGCTGTAAAGTTTCGACGTCGGTTCCGGATGAGGAAGGAACTATTCTTACGTATTGTTGTCGATTTGGAAGGCCGCTTTCCATATTTCCAATGGAAAATGGATGCGAGGCGGATAAAAGGTTTCTCTCCCATTCAAAAATGTACGACTGCAATTCGTCAGTTAGCATACGACATAGGCACAGACAGATGGGACGAGTATTTTAGGATGTCAGAGCGTACCGCGCGGGAGTGCGTGTACAAGTTCTGCAAAGCGATCTGTTTGGTTTATGAGCAATGATATTTGCGCAAACCAACTATAAACTGTCACACCCCCAAACCAAAACGGCGGAAACGTTCGGGGGCGGAGGACGTCATGTACAATATCATAACAATGCATAATAGTAAAACAAGCAACAACATCATCCATTGCATTAATAATATAATTCAATACAAGTGTTTTGTGTAGTTTGAAAGACACCAAAATATGAATCAAAATAAAAGACGGTTCTTGAACATGCTCCGTCTTCTCAAAACCTGGTCATCGGTACCTGTCTACTGGTGACCTGAGAATACAAGTTATTTTGAAAGAGTAGATCAGCATTTAAGCTGGTGAGTTCATAAGTATTTTAGTGTCATTGTTTGTATAAGTTTGATGAAAGTGTTCGTAAATGTTTGATGTAAAAGTTTGTTGTAAAAGTTTGTATACTTCCTAGAAAATCCTATATTTTCTACTAAGCACAGTTGGATCCTATAAGGCATATTTTCACATATATGTGTATTCAATTAGTGGTTATAACTCCTAAATAGTATAGGAAACTACTTAAGATTGTAGGAAACACCCTAGATGAAGTGTTAGGCTCACAAATGGAAGCTTGGAAGGGGTTTCACGGCCACCCAAGGATGGGTTTGTGGCCTTATAGAGTTCACGGCCTCATGTGGTTCACGGCCTCATGAGGTGTTCACGGTCCAATGAACCTATGAAGGGTTCACGACCCTCATGAAGGGTTCACGGCTGTGATCCCTTCAAGTTCATGAAGGTGGTGATGAATCATGAAGAATCAAGGCTTGGATCTAGTAATCTTTCAAGTATAACAAGTTTAAGGTTGAAACACTTACGTTTTTGGAGCTTTGGAGGGTTCACGGTTGAAGCTTTTTGAGAGAGAATAGGGGTGTTCACGGTTGGGAGGAGGAGAAGTGAGGAGAAAATGGGGCCACTCTTATTTATATAGGAGGTGGTTCACGGCCGTGAACCTAGTTTGCAGCTGTGAACACCTTGTGAGTGGTTTTCTGGTTCGAATTTATCCTCCCGATCTCAAGCTAACTCATCCTAGCATCCATTCATACATTATACTAGGCTCAGAAACTCTCAAACAGACCCTTAACAGGGCTAAAAGGTAGCAGAAACCAAGTCTGACTTTTGATTGAATTGAATGGCTTTACAAGATAGAAATTTCGGGTTGTCACATCATCCCCCCGTTAGAGAGAATTTCGTCCCAATATTAGAGTTGAAGCAAATACAGATAACTAAGTAAAAAGATGAGGATATTTCAGTTTCATTTGATCCACGCGCTCCCAAGTCGATTCAGTTCCAACGAACCTTCACTATCGGGATACGACTTTGCTTCGTTTGCTTGACCTCTCGGTCCATGATCTCTACTAGTTCTTCCACGAAGTTGAGGCTCTCGTTGATCTCGATCTCATCGAGTGGGATTACAAGAGTCTCGTCGGACAGACACTTTTTCAAGTTCGACACGTTGAAAGTAGTGTAACGACGTAGTTTTTCAAACCAATTTTTTTTTCATTTTTAAATCACATAAAACTCATATATTATATTTGATAAAAGTCATAAGTGTCTCAAAGTCAACATAAATCCACAACAAAAGTCAAATTCCAGAATCCTCAACATAATCTCGAACAGGTGTGTACAATCACGCCGGTGCCTTCCCGCGATCCTCTGGAGTACCTGAAACACATAACACGTAACATGGTAAGCATAAAGCTTAGTGAGTTCCCGCGATCAGTGGGACCCTCCAGTCCCACGACTCTGATGGACCCTCTGGTCCTAACTCTGTGGACCCTCCGGTCCTAACTCTGTAAACTCTGAATAATACATAGCATAAACCACACACACATAATGCAGTAATATCACAGTAATCAAATAAACACATAAGACCCTCTGGTCACACATAGATACCACTCTAGGTAAAGTATAGTGAGAAGACTCACCTCGTAAGCTAGCTAGTAAAATCTCGTGCTCGAAATCCTCGATCTAGCCTCCGCCTAACATATTAGATAAGTATCTCTAATCAATATCCCACTCTTACTCAAATACACCAAAATTTCTCTTACACTCTTTCAAACCCTTGGAATGGGTAAAAGACCATTTTACCCCTTCCGTGTCTCAAATGCTCATACTTGACCTAACCATAAAGTCAACAGAAGTCAATACGAGTCAACAGTCAGAGTTGACCTAACTTGTCGAGTGCACTCTTGTGAGTCTCCGAGTCCACTTGTATCCTCAGAGCTCTTCCTAGGGTTTTACTCAGCTCGTCGAGTTGACCCCCAACTCGACGAGTTGTCATTGGGTCTAGAACGCTGGGGCAACCCGCTCCGACTCGTCGAGTCATCTCATAGACTCGGCGAGTTGACTCATTCGGATTTCTCATTTGGGCACCTGAGGTCAGATCTACAACTCCAACCTCTAGATCGGGCCTCCTAATACCCAAAAGTCACGTAAAGGTTCGATCTTGATGACCATGCATGGCATATATTGCTCTATATGCCATCACTACTCCATTAATGCTTCCAAAACATAAAACTCCTTGGTTAATTCACTAAGGCTCTAAACTTTTGGACTCTCTGGACCTCACAAGGTCCAGATCTGAAGTCTAAACTCGAAAAGGGGCTTGATGCATCCATAGCCCCATCAAGAAGGTGTTACAAGCCCTAAATCTCAAGAACATGAGATCTAATCATCCTACAAGAAAGGTAAAAGCTTTTTACCTCGATCTGAAGCTTGAGATGAAGAAGAAACTGATCCACTGGCCCTCCCTTCTTGATCTTTGAAGAACCTTCCTTCCTCTTCAAGGAAATGAGCCAAAATGAACACAAGATTAGCTATCCTCACCACTCTAGCTCACTATGGACGTTAGGGTTTCTCTCAAGGGTGTAAGGGTTCTGGTGAGGCGAAATGGAGGCTATAAGAGCCCTTAAATAGGCCGCAAGCCTGAGAATTTAGGGTTTCCTTCAGCAGTGCTGACTCGGCGAGTCGCCTCATAGACTCTTCGAGTCCATTCATTAATCCACGTCACTAGTCGCGATTCTACTCGACGAGTTGAGGCACCAACTCGTCGAGTCACTCCACAAATCTCAAATTAAATAATAAAATATTATACCTGGGTATCCGGATGTTACAATTCCCCCCCACTAGAATCAGACTTCGCCCTGGAAGTCATGCTCAACAAATAAGTCTGGATGCTGCTCCCGCATTTCTGACTCCGGCTCCCAAGTCAACTCGGATCCCCTCCGATGTTGCCACTGGACCTGAACCAGTGGCACTTCCTTGTTCCTCAGAACCTTCACCTTTCGATCTAGAATCATGATCGGCCCCTCAATGTAATTCAGGCTCGCATCTACCTGAATGTCCTCCAGTGGTACCACTGCCGTCTCATCGGCTACACACTTCCTCAACTGGGACACGTGGAAGGTGTTATGGATATGGCTCAACTCCGCAGGTAGCTCCAACTGGTATGCTACCCTGCCCACTTTGGAGGTCACTCTGAAAGGACCGATGTATCGGGGTCCCAGCTTACCCCGCTTTCGAAATCGGATTACCCCTTTCCATGGGAATACCTTCAGGAGCATAAAATCTCCGACCTGAAATTCTAGCTCGGACCGTCGCCTGTCCGCATAACTATTCCGACGACTCTGTGCCGTCAGAAGCCTCTGTCTGACCTGCTAGATCTGCTCGGTTGTTTTCAGTACTATCTCCATGCCACCCATCACTCTCTGTCCCACTTCTCCCCAGCAAATGGGAGTCCGACACCTTCTCCCATACAGAAGCTCAAAGGGAGGCATACCAATACTCGAATGATAGTTGTTGTTGCAAGAAAACTCAGCCAGTGGTATGTAGGTGTCCCAACTTCCCCCGAAGTCCATGACACATGCCCGTAACATGTCCTCAAGCGTCTGAATCATCCGCTCGCTCTGCCCGTCTGTTTGTGGGTGATACGCCGTACTGAAATGCAAGCGCGTGCCCAACTCCTCATGAAACTTCTTCCAAAACCTGGAAGTAAAACGCACGTCCCGATCCAACACTATCAAGACCGGCACCCCATCATGCGCTACCACTTCTCTCACATAGATCTCAGCTAACCTCTCTACAGAAGAGCTCTCACTAATAGCAAGGAAGTGAGCATTCTTCGTCAGTCGGTCCATAATCACCCAAATCGCGTCGACTCCTCGCGCAGTCCTTGGCAACTTGGTGATAAAGTCCATCGAGATTTGTTCCCACTTCCACTGGGGAATCTAAAGAGGCTGCAATGTACCATGAGGACGCTGGTGCTCTGCCTTGACCCGGCGGCAGGTCAAGCACCTCTCAACTACCCAATCAACATCCCTCTTCATACAGGGCCACCAATAGTCTCTCTTCAGGTCTAAGTACATCTTAGTAGCCCCGGGATGGATCGAGAACCTCGATCTATGTGCCTCCTCCATCAGTATATGCCTAGCTCCGCCAGTATAGGGCACCCAAATCCTCCCTCAGAAAGTCATGAGTCCTCGGCTATCCGTCACAAACTCGGATACCTGCCCAATCACTCGTTCCCTCTTGCGGTTCTCCGGTTTCACGGCTTCCGACTGGGCCTCTCGAATGGTATCCAAGACTGGAGTCATCACTGTCATCCTCATACGCACATCTCGAATTGGAGCACCCTCCGCTCTACGGCTCAGGGCGTCGGCTACCACGTTAGCCTTGCCCGGATGATACATGATCTCACAGTCATAGTCCTTCATCACATCCAACCATCTCCTCTGTCGCATATTCAGGTTGGGTTGATCCATGAGATACTTCAGGCTCTTGTGGTCCGTGTATATGGTACACCGAACCCCATACAAGCAGTGGCGTCAGATCTTGAGGGCGAACACCACCGCCCCTAACTCTAGATCATGGGTGAGATATCTCGTCTCGTGAGGCTTCAACTTCCTCAACGCATATGCTATCACGTGACCTCTCTACATCAACACTGCACCCATCCCTGAGATAGACACATCACAATAAACCACAAAGTCCTCCACTCCCTCCAGAAGAGCTAGTACCGGAGCTTCACACAATCTCTGGCGAAGAGTCTCGAATGATGCCTGCTGCTCAGGCCCCCAAACAAAAGTAACGCCCTTCCGGGTCAATCTGGTGAGAGGAACCGCAATCTTGGAGAAATCCCTGATAAATCTCCGATAATAGCCGGCCAATCCCAGAAAACTCTTGATCTCGGCACCTCCCATCGCATGACTGCCTCAATCTTGGCCGGGTCGACCAATATCCCATTCTGATTAACGAGGTGTCCCAGGAACTGGACCTCTCGTAACCAGAAATCACACTTGGAGAATTTGGCATAAAGCCTCTCCGATCTCAATACTCCAAGAATCTTTCTTAAATGCTCCTCATGCTACTCTATGGATCTCAAATACACCAAAATATCGTCGATGAACACGATCACCGATCGATCCAGCATAGGCTTGCACACCCGGTTCATGAGATCCATGAACGCCGCCGGTGCGTTGGTGAATCCAAAAGGCATCACCACGAACTCGTAATGCCCATAACGAGTTCTAAAGGCCGTCTTCTGGATATACTCCTCACGAACCCCCATCTGATGATATCCAGACCTCAAATCGATCTTGGAAAACCAAGACGCACCCTGCAACTGATCGAACAGATCGTCGATCCTCGGAAGTGGATAACGGTTCTTGACCGTCAGCTTGTTCAACGGCCGGTAATCAATGCACATCCGGTGTGAACCATCCTTTTTCTTGACAAAAAGGATCGGCGCTCCCCAAGGCGAGCTACTCGGTCGGATAAAACCCTTCCCCAATAGCTCCTGAAGCTGCGAGGATAACTCCTGCATCTCGGGCGGCGCAAGGCGATAAGGTGCCTTGGCAATACGTGCCGCTCCCGGAACCAAATCAATCCGGAACTCCACCTGCCTCTCAGGAGGCACACCCGGTAACTCCTCGGGAAAAACATCCGGAAACTCACTCACTATCAGAACCTCAGCGATAGAACTCGGTCTCTCAGCAGTAACCCGCGTATCCATCACTTACGCCAGAAAACCCATGCAACCCTGCTGTAAACTCTGTCTTGCGCGGGCAGCAGAGCAGAAAGCTGATCCAGATTGGGTACCCTCGCCAAATACTGTAAGCATTCCCCCACTAGGGTCTCGTATGGTCACCATCTAACGCTCGCAGTCGATTACCGCTCAGTACCGACTTAACCAGTCCATGCCCACAATGACACAGACATCACCCATCGCGATCGGTACCAAATCTATCGGAAACTCAACACCAAAAATCTCGAGCACACATCCCCGGATCACATCAGTGGCAAATACCGCACGCTCATAAACTATAGAAACTCTCAGAGGTCGACTCAACGACTCACGTCTGATACTGATATGGTGACTAAACGCTAATGATACGAACGATCGAATCGCACCCGAGTCAAATAACACTAAGGCAGGTACAGAGCTCACAAGAAAAGTACCTACGCATATCACAATATAAGCACAAATATCTCAGAATAGAGTAAACAAAGGAATACATATCGGCCACGACATCAGGTGCTGTGCGGACCTCCTCCGCTGTCAGCTGGAAGGCTCTCCCATGAACCTTCGACGCGTCGGCCTTCACGGGCCGACTCTCGGTAGCTCGTATAGTAGCGGGTGCAGATCCCTGAAGCAGCTGGGGGCACTCAGCCTTCCGATGGCCGGTCTGGTTGCAGTGAAAGCAAACTGCAAACTCCTTGGGGCAATCCTTCGCCATGTGCCCCTCCTTGCCACACTTGTAGCAAGACCTCGCTCGACTTAGCCCCTCATGACCCCTGCCGCACTTCCCACAAGTGCGGCCCTTCTGCCCCCTGATCTCGAATCTTCGGGCTTAGCCCGCTTGGCTGCCGGCTGAGACTGTACCAGTCGCCGATCTCTCCCCTAAGACTCCACTTCCTCTCTGGCCTGAGTCTCCAGCTCAATCTCCCTCTTTTGGGCATTTGCCTGAAGCTCAGCAAATGACCGATAAGTCGAGTTCGCCACAAACTCTCGAATATCCCTCCTCAGAATGCTTAAATACCGGATCATACGTGCCTGCTCGGTAGACACGTGCTCCTGCCAGAACATTGCCCTCTCATGGAACATCCTCGTAATCACTGTCACTGACTTTGTCCTCTGCTTGAGGGACAGAAACTCCTGTGCCATCCGTTCCCTCTCTACCGGGGGAACATACTCGTCTCGGAACATCCCAGTAAACCTCTCCCACGTCACGGCAGTGTGCTCTGCAGGAGTAAAATGAGCTGTCACAAACTTCCACCAATCCTTCACTCCCAAACGAAGCTGGTTCAACGCGAACCATACCCTCAAGTGCCCTGGACATGAACAAGTGTAGAAGCACCCCTCGATATCAGAAATCCATCTCATCGCAACAATCGGATCCTGTGTCCCATCAAACTCAGGTGGCTTCGTGTTGCTGAACTCCCGGAACAACAACGAGTCACCACCCCGTGGCCTAGCACCAGCGACAACTGCAGTGGCGGCAACAGCAACAGTCTCAGTGACAACAACGTATCGCTCATCAAATGTCTCAATCAGGGTGGTCTTGATAGACCCAAACATCTCGGGAATCTCTGCTCGGATGGCTGCGGCCACCTCCTCATGAATCATCCTCCGAATCTCATCGTCACTGGTACTACTGGTACCACTGCCCCTGGGTTGTGGCGCATACCCACCATGATGTCTCTGAAATACAACACAAAATAATCAGAGACTCGCTCGAGTATACTCACACTCGATCACTCTGCCTACTTGCTCCTTAGCATCCCAATGATTCTTACTTGAACTGCTCACCGACCCGGTGCTTCCAGTAGTACGGGCCCAATACTACCTTCCACACCGCATCTGTAATCACCCCAAGTCCTCCTCCTAGGATTCTAGATTGCAAGTACCATATATCTTGCCGAACACCGACTACCCTCATAAGCTCATTTCTGCTACATACTCGAACTCAAAGCAAATCACAGGTAGCAGTAACTCCTAGGCTAAGGAATCACAAATCAGGCCACTCTATTCCTAAAATATGAAATACCTAGCCTACTCTCTAGCATGCATAATATATATCTCATAATATCTCATAAATATCTCATAACATAGAAAGTAAGGGTATTTTGGGAAATCACCGTTCAGGCGCTGGCTGATTGTACACACTGCTCTTTCTCGTTTTTCTCTTAGAAACTCTTACTCATTTAAAAAAAATCGTTTCTCTTAGAAAAATTTCTCAAATCCTCAGTTTGAGTCCAGACATACCCGAAGGTGCATCCGAATCCCTCAAACCAAGGCTCTGATACCAACTTGTAACAACGAAAATTTTCAAACCAATTTTTTCATTTTTAAATCACATAGAACTCATATATTATATTTCATAAAAATCATAAGTGTCTCAAAGTCAACATAAATCCACAACAAAAGTCAAATCCCAGAAATCCTCAACATAAGCTCGAACAGGTGTGTACAATCACGCCGGTGCCTTCCCGCGATCCTCTGGAGTACCTGAAACACATAACACGTAACACGGTAAGCATAAAGCTTAGTGAGTTCCCCAAAATACCACATACAACACATTAGCCACTCGAGGCTATAACTCTGTAAGACCCTCCGGTCAATGTGTCTCAGTGGGACCTTCTAGCCCCACGACTCCGATGGACCCTCCGATCCTAACTATGTGGACCCTCCGGTCCTAACTCTGTAAACTCTGAATAACACATAGCATAAATCACACAGACATAATGCAGTAATATCATAGTACTCAAATAAACACATAAGACCCTCTGGTCACACATAGATACCACTCTAGGTAAAGTATAGTGAGAAGACACACCTCGTAAGCTAGCTAGTAAAATCTCGTGCTCGAAATCCTCAATCTAGCCTCTGCCTAACATATTAGATAAGTATCTCTAATCAATATCCCACTCTTACTCAAATACACCAAAAGTTCTCTTACACTCTTTCTAACCCTTGGAATGGGTAAAAGACCATTTTACCCCTTCCTTGTCTCAAATGCTCATACTTGACCCAACCATAAAGTCAACAGAAGTCAATACGAGTCAACAGTCAGAGTTGACCTGACTCGTTGAGTTCACTCTTCTGACTCGCCGAGTCCACTTGTATCCTCAGAGCTCTTCCTAGGGTTTCACTCAGCTCGTCGAGTTGACCCCCAACTCGACGAGTTGTCACTGAGTCCAGAACGCTGGGGCAACCCGCTCCGACTCGTCGAGTCATCTCATAGACTCGACGAGTTGACTCATTTGGATTTATCATTTGGGCACCTGAGGTCAAATATGCAACTCCAACCTCTAGATCTGGCCTCCTAATACCCAAAAGTCACGTAAAGGTTCGATCTTGATGACCATGCATGGCATATATTGCTCTATATGCCATCACTACTCCATTAATGCTTCCAAAACATAATACTCCTTGGTTGATTCACTAAGGCTCTAAACTTTTGGACTCTATGGACCTCACAAGGTCCATATCTGAAGTCTAAACTCGAAAAGGGGCTTGATGCATCCATAGCCCCGTCAAGAAGGTGTTACAAGCCCTAAATCTCAAGAACATGAGATCTAATCATCCTACAAGAAAGGTAAAAGCTTTTTACCTCGATCTGAAGCTTGAGATGAAGAAGAAATAGATCCACTGGCCCTCCCTTCTTGATCTTTGAAGAACCTTCCTTCCTCTTCAAGGAAATGAGCCAAAATGAACACAATATTAGCTATCCTCACCACTCTAGCTCACTATGGACGTTAGGGTTTCTCTCAAGGGTGTAAGGGTTCTAGTGAGGCGAAATGGAGGCTATAAGAGCCCTTAAATAGGCCTCAAGCTCGAGAATTTAGGGTTTCCTCCAGTAGCGCTGACTCGGCGAGTCGCCTCACAGACTCGTCGAGTCCATTCATTAATCCACGTCACTAGTCGCGATTCTACTTGACGAGTTGAGGCACAAACTCGTCGAGTCACTCCAAAAATCTCAAATTAAATAATAAAATATTATACCTGGGTATCCGGATGTTACAATTAGGGTGTACGTTACTAAGTTTGTGAGGTAGTCTGGGTTTGTAAGTTACAGGGCCGATTCTAGCGAGAATCTCGAAAGGCCCTACGTATCTTGGATTTAGCTTTCCACGCTTTCCGAAGCGTATCAAGCGCTTCCAGGGTGAGACCTTCAATAGATAACGGTCGCCAACCTGGAATTCCAAAGGTTTCCTTCTCTTGTCTGCGTAGCTTTTCTGTCGGTCTCTAGAGGCTTTCAATCGTTCACGAATCTGAACGATCTTCTCTGTCGTTTCCCGAATGATTTCTGGACCTGTGAGAGTGCTGTCAGGAACACGTCCTTTAGCTAACTGTGTGTCACCCACTTCAGCCCAGCATAGAGGGGATTTGCACTTTCGGCCATAGAGGGCTTCAAATGGAGCAGCCTTTATGCTCGTGTGATAACTGTTATTGTAGGAGAACTCGACAAGGGGAAAATGAGTATCCTATGCCTTCCCAAAGTGTATCACACAGGCTCGCAACATATCTTCCAAAGTTTGAATAGTCCGCTCACTTTGTCCGTCGGTTTGCGGATGGTAGGCTGTACTCATGTCCAGCCTAGTTCCTAGGGAACCTTGTAGTGACTGCCAGAATCTAGAAGTGAATCTACTATCTCTATCAGATATAATGGATATGGGAACACCATGCAGTCGTACAATCTCTCTTTGAATAGTCCGCTCACTTTCTCCATCTTGTTAGTCTCTTTGATACACAGGAAGTGTGCGAACTTGGTTAACCTGTCTACGATCACCCAAATGGTATCGAGACCACCCGTCGTCTTGGGAAACTTGGTTATGAAGTCCATTGTGATCCGCTCCCACTTCCATTTAGGTATCTCCGGTTGTTGAAGTAAACCTGAGGGTTTATGGTATTCGACCTTAACCTTGGCGCAAGCAAGACACTTACTCACGAAGGTAGCAATCTCTGCTTTCATGTTAGGCCACGAGTATAACTTTTTAAGATCCAGATACATCTTATCTGAACCTGGGTGGACGGAATCTCGAGTGTTGTGCGCTTCGGTCATGACCAAGTCTCTGAAAACACTGTGCTTCGGTGTCCAGATCCGATCCATGAGATATAAGGCTCTGCCACCCTTGACTTCCAAGTTTTTATCCATCCCTCTCAGGGATTCACCCGCCACATTTTCAGGTTTCAAGGATTCAAGCTGAGCCTCCTTTATTTGTGTGGACAGATGTACATGGATAGTCATAGTCAATGATTTGACTCTACGACTAGAGTATTCTTTCCGACTTAGGGCGTCAGCTACTACATTGGCTTTGCCGGGATGATAACGAATTTCACATTCGTAGTCACTGAGTAGCTCGACCCACCGTCGTTGTCTCATGTTGAGCTCCTTCTGGTCGAATATATGTTGAAGGCTTTTGTGGTCTGTAAAGATAGTGCTTTTTGTACCATACAGGTAGTGTCTCTAGATCTTTAGAGCAAACACCACTACTCCTAACTCAAGATCATGTGTGGTGTAGTTGACTTCGTGTGTCTTCAGCTGTCTTGAGGCATAGGCGATGACCTTACCTCTTTGCATAAGAACACAACCAAGCCCTTGGTTGGATGCATCGCAATAAACCACGAAGTCTTCTATCCCTTCTGGGAGGGATAGTATCGATGCGCTGCATAAGGCTCTCTTTAGGATTTGGAACGCCTTTTCTTGTTTCTCTTCCCAGTCAAAGGCCACGCCCTTCTGGGTCAATGTAGTAAGTGGTTTCGTGATCCGAGAGAAGTTCTGAATGAACCTGCGATAGTAGCCAGCGAGGCCTAGAAATTGACCAATTTCTGTCGGCGTCTTCGGTGCTGACTAGTTCTCAATGGCCTTTATTTTGGAAGGGTCCACGTGAATTCCCTCTTCGCTAACCACGTGACCCAAGAATTCGACTCTTCGAATCCAAAATTCACATTTAGAGAACTTCGCATAAAGCTTCTCTGATCGCAGTGTTTCTAAGACCTGACGTAGATGTTGACTATGCTCCTCCTTACTACGAGAGTAGATAAGTATGCCATCGATGAATACAATGACGAACTGATCCAAGTAAGGATGGCACACCCTATTCATTAAGTCCATGAATACTGCGGGCGCATTGGTTAATCCGAAAGGCATCACTACAAACTCGTAGTGTCCATAACGAGTTCGGAAGGCTGTCTTAGGAACATCCTCCTCTAGCACTCGTAACTGGTGATACCCGGATCTCAGATCAATCTTTGAAAAGTAATTCGCCTCTTGCAGTTGGTCGAACAAGTCGTCTATGCGAGGCATAGGGTAACGATTCTTGACGGTCAGTTTGTTTAGTTCTCTGTAGTCGATGCACATACAGAACGATCCGTCTTTCTTCTTCACGAACAAGACCGGTGCTCCCCAGGGTGAGAAGCTTGGTCTAATAAAGCCCTTGCTGAGCAATTCGTTAAGTTGACCGGATAGCTCCTGCATCTCAGCTGGTGCTAGACGATAAGGCGATTTGGCTACTGGGGTAGCCCCTGGAACTAAGTCGATTCTGAACTCAACTTGACGTTGTGGAGGTAATCCTGGTAATTCTTCTGGAAAGATGTCGGGAAAGTCGCGTACTTCTGGGATGTTCTTTATGTCCTTCGTCTCTTGGCTCACATCGACAACATGAGCAAGGAATGCGTGACATTCCTTTTGTAAGTACTTCTGGGCTTGTATGCTCGAGATGATACGAAGGTTCGTGCTTGGTTTGTCGCCGTAGATAACTAAGGTCTCGCTAAACGGTAGATTAAGGCGAACGGCTTTCTCATAACACATGATGTCGGCACGATGAGAACTCAACCAATCCATGCCGATAATGACGTCGGAACTATTAATTGAGACTGGCATGAGGTCGATTGGAAATGAATGGCTATTTAAAGTTAGTGTACATCCTATGTATATGCAGCTAGTGCTCTCTGTCTTTCTGTTAGCTATTTCTACAATGAACGGTTCTTTAAGTGCACGTTATTGTTGTTTAAGTAAGTGAGCAATTTTCTGGTTCACGAAACTCCTCTCCGCTCCACTATCAAACAGTATGCATGCATATGAGTTATCGAGGAGAAACGTACCAGTGACCACTGTAGGGTCGACTACTGCTTCCTCGTGGCCTATAGCCAAAACTCTTCCCACTCCGCCGGCATTCCCTGCCTTCGGGCAGTTCCTCTTGTAATGGCCCACCTCGCCACACCCGTAGTAAGCCTGGCCCACACCAACGCCGGGGACCTGGGTGATTGGCCTTACCGGAGCTTTGCAAAATCAGGCAGCGTGTCCTTTCCTGTTGCAGTTAGTGCACTGCATTTTCCGGCAGGGTCCATTATGGTGGAAGCTGCACTTGTTGCACTTGGGCAAGCCTCCAGCATACTGCTTCATCGGCGCAGTAGCAGTAGGTGTTATCGCAGCATGAACAGCCACGACCTGCTGCTTTTTGGCAGCGTTCTGCGTCGTGTTCTTCTTCTTGTTATCCCAGAACTTCCGCTTGTTGTCAGTGGCTTTGGATGGTTCTGAGACGGCAAAGGTTGTTGTCGTTGGGGTGCAGACTCCATGATCAATGAGCCGCTGTGCCAATCGCTTGGCACTGTCGAAGGTAGTGGGGTTTGAAGCTAAGACATTCCCCTGAAATGGAGGCACCATCCCCCAGATATACCTCTCTATCTTCTTTCCCTCAGTAGGGACCATTCCCGTACATAGTGCCACCAGATCGCTGAATCTGGCAGTGTAGGAGACTATGTCGGAGCCCTTCATGGTTAGGCTCCAGAGTTCCTGTTCAATTTTCTGAACCTCGCCCCTCGGGCAGTATTCCTCGATCATGAGCTCCTTCAGAGCTTCCCAGCCCACAACATTAGCCACTATTAAAGTTAGTGACTTGACATGGCTATTCCACCACGTCAGGGCTCTGTCCGAGAAGGTGCAGGCAACAAATTTTACTTTGCTGCCTTCCGGACAGGAGCAGATCTCAAAGAGCGACTCCGTCTTCTCGAACCATTGCGAGAGGGCAATGATTCCGCCAGTCCCGTTGAAGGTCCTGGGCTTGCAGTTGGTGAAGTCATTATACGAGCACTCTCTAGAGCGCACTGGAGCATCACCTTGAGTGGAATGAATAGTTGTCCCACTCCCGCTAGTTCCACTAGCACTGAACTGAGCTAGGGCTGCCGTAACAGCCGCATTCACTGCAGCTTGGATAGCTGCTAGATTGTATTGTGGAGGAGGTGGTGGTGGTTGTTGATTCAGAGTTATCAGAGTAGTGCGCCTGTTTGATCTACGAGGAGGCATCTTGTAACTGTAAGTTTATAAAAATGAAGATATTGGTAAGAATTTGATAGAGAGAATGATGAGAGTGAATCATGGACTAACTCTCCATAGCCCAGCAAAACAGATGAGAGTATGATTGAATTAGAGATCTAGCAATAGAAGGATGAAAGCATTTGGATAAAGATTTCCCACGAGATTTGATATCTGTCAATAATACTGGTATTAAAGATGTAACAAGTTCATGAAAATGACCTAGGAGTAGGTCTTACATCAAACCAGAATAAGAAAATTTTGACAGTACAAAGATCTAACAGACTGAAAGTTCAAGGTCTTAAGATAAACAGGAATTACAGGGAAAAGTGCTACTTAGAGCATATATAAGAAGGCTATTCCTTAATCAAAAGAGAGATGAGTAGAGCATATCCTACTGGCGACGGGCACCCCTCGGATGAACCCTTAATGCGGCCAGCTGACGCTCTACATCTAGCAAGTGTCTCTCATGTACTCTTTGGCATGCTCGGAGCTCTATGACTTCAGCTCGAGTTGCAGCTAATTCTTGCTGCAGAGTCTCATTGTCTCTTATAGCTCTCTCATGAGCATTTTCAAGACGACGAATGCGGACTGTATTAACTCCCGCATTAGCATCAACTTCCATAACTCGGTTGATGGTTGTCCTACCTTGCTCTTCATTTCGAGCAACCCTGCGAACCAGAATAGGCAGGATTATGTCTGCTGAGCCTCCCCCACTCAGGTTGTAGAAGTTTCTGTCTCCGTTGTATGGTATGGGTTGAACCTGTTCGCGGCTCCATCTATCCAAGTTCTCAGCCCACAGAGGCGTCGGGCCTTGAACAGCCGGACCAGGGTTAGGATTTAGGATTGGAGCTACCAGGGGTAGATCATTGACTTCTGGATTGGAGTCAGAGTCCTCCGGGAAGTTCTCTGCGAAGTCGTCATCCAATGGAATTGCATGATTCTCTTCTGGCTCTGCATCGAGCCATCCACCATTTCCTTGGTTGGGAAAGTACGGATCTCCATGAGGATGAAATCCCGCCATGATATCTCCACGAGAATAGGGGTAAAAGAGATAGTTAATAGACGTACTACTTAAGATAATTATAAGATGATCCTTACCAGTTACTCCAATATTTGCGTAGTGCATACCAGTCATATGTAACCAAAACAGGATAGACCTTCGAGTAAGTGATCCTAACTCTAAGTCCACAACCAAACAAGGTACAGGAAGTAAAGCAAAGATCACAGATTCTAAGTCTATGACACCTTAGTCACATATAACCTTAGCGTATCCACTCCGCAACTATTTACATACTAGTAAAGACCCTTTAGTTTGCACATAAGTAATTATAGTAACACAAAATACTCCTATAGTATTTTAAGTTTATGTTATGTTCTAAAGTTTTCATTGTGGTAGTGTTGGTATGTTTTTAGACTTGCTGCAACACCACAACCGTTCCTAGGCACATGCTAATCACATCTCGGAAAGATATAGTTGATCATGCTATATCACTCCCAGATCTGATTATATGTTCCCACGCCTACTTGTGCTGTCCAACAACCGCAATACTTTTGTTCTGTTCTAGTATGACACTGATCCTAGTATGAATGCTTGTATGTATACTTTAGTTAAATATTTTATTATTTAAAGTATAAACTCTTGGTCAGAGTATTTTGAATCCCGTTGTGTTTATAGTTGTATATCTTTTATGGGTTGATATACTAAATTCACTATAAACAATGCTCTGATACCAATTTGTCACACCCCCAAACCAGAACGGCAGAAATGTTCGGGGGCGGAGGACGTCATGTACAGTATCATAACAATGCATAATAGTAAAACTAGCAACAACATCATCCATTGCATTAATAATATAATTCAATACAAGTGTTCTGTGTAGTTTGAAAGACACCAAAATATGAATCAAAATAAAAGACGAGTCTTGAACGTGCTCCGTCTTCTCAAAACCTGGTCATCGGTACCTGTCTACTGGTGACCTGAGAATACAAGTTATTTTGAAAGAGTAGATCAGCATTTAAGCTGGTGAGTTCATAAGTATTTTAGTGTCATTGTTTGTATAAGTTTGATGAAAGTGTTCGTAAATGTTTGATGTAAAAGTTTGTTGTAAAAGTTTGTATACTTCCTAGAAAATCCTATATTTTCTACTAAAGTAGTCTTCTACCAAGACCCGACTGTTTTGTAAGTTTGTTCTTTTGTAAAAGTGAGTTTTTCCCCAAGTATGACTATCATTACCAAAAATATAGTTTACATTACCGTTTATGTGAGAAGATCACAATATAAATGTAATGGGAAAATGACGATATACAATAGTATTGTATATAAGTAACTACAGATGTACTAACCACCTTAAACCTGTTTGTTTAATTAAGGTAAAATGTGATGAGGTTATAACCATACTTGATTGACTAGTAAAACACGACGTTCGAGACGTCGAAATGGTATGACATTCATCACCCGTAGACCTGCAGGTCCCACTGTAGCTAGTAGCAAGGTGTAGGATGGTGAATCCCGTATAGATATATACACAAATTCACGCTCTCCCTCCAGGAGACTCTGGTTATAAAACGTGACACAACAGTATATTGTCGTGCCATGAAGTAGTGGCTCACATTAATGTTATCTTGTTATTGTATTAGTGTAGTATGTTTTCTCTGTTTCTAGTGTATAGTATGTTCTCTCTGTTCTAGTGTATAGTATGTTCTCTCCGTTCTAGTGTATAGTATGTTCTCTCTGTTTCTCATTATAGTATGTTTGAAATGACTCATGTATGAACTGACTCTTGTAAGTGTCATTGTTCTAGAAATAGTAAGTAGTGACTTCCTAAACTATACCTATTATAGTTTACTAGTAATGTTGTTTGAATGACTGATTATGTTTGAACACCTTTGCTACCCAAAGGTATTGAACTGAATGGAAGAACTTTTATATCTATATACATATACATAATATATAACTAATATTCAAACGACATTCGGACAAACAACCGATACCCTAAGTCCACAATATATAAGTTTAAAAGAGTTTGATAAATAATTTAACATATAAAAGAGTTTTAACCATTTGAATGGCTATAGATGACTTGATGTCAGTTTATAAAAGGGTTTTGAAACAGTTTGATAATACAGTTTTGAAGAATAAGAAATCTACTTGATTGATAGTTATTAATCACATATGATTGATACAATAACTATAATGGTTTCTACCTGTATTCCCCCCAATAAAAACATTTAAAATCATTTAAAAGATAAGTTAAGGGGTATGAACTCACCCGATTGTGAGTGATCTGGAAGGTAAGATAGATATAGGATGCTTGAGTTCACAATTGAAGTTCCGAAGCACAGTTGGATCCTATAAGGCATATATTCACATATATGTGTATTCAATTAGTGGTTATAACTCCTAAATAGTATAGGAAACTACTTAAGATTGTAGGAAACACCCTAGATGAAGTGTTAGGCTCAAAAATGGAAGCTTGGAAGGGGTTTCACGACCACCCAAGGATGGGTTTGCGGCCTTATAGAGTTCACGGACTCATGAGGTTCACGGCCTCATGAGGTGTTCACGGTCCAATGAACCTATGAAGGGTTCACGGCCCTCATGAAGGGTTCACGGCCGTGATCCCTTCAAGTTCACGAAGGTGGTGATGAATCATGAAGAATCAAGGCTAGGATCTAGTAATCTTTCAAGTATAACAAGTTTAAGGTTGAAACACTTACGTTTTTGGAGCTTTGGAGGGTTCACGGTTGAAGCTTTTTGAGAGAGAATAGGGGTGTTCATGGTTGGGAGGAGGAGAAGTTAGGAGAAAAAAGGGTCACTCTTATTTATATAGGAGGTGGTTCACGGCCGTGAACCTAGTTTTCGGTCGTGAACACCTTGTGAGTGGTTTTCTGGTTCGAATATATCCTCCCGATCTCAAGCTAACTCATCCTAGCATCCATTCATACATTATACTAGGCTCAGAAACTCTCAAACAGACCCTTAACAAGGCTAAAAGGTAGCAGCAAACAAGTCTGACTTTTGATTGAATTGAATGGCTTTACAAGATAGAAATTTTGGGTTATCACATGAACGATATCCACTAATTGTACACGGTGCATGAAGGCAAACATGGATTCCCTGGAATGCTTGGTAGTATCGATTGCATGCATTGGGGTTGGTCATTATGCCCCAACGCATGGCGTGGTCAGTACATGAGAGGCGACCACAAAGAGCCGATGATTGTTCTAGACGCTATCGCATCACATGATCTTTGGATATGGCAGGCATTCTTTGGTGCAGCTGGTGCAAACAATGACATCAATGTGCTAGACCAGTCGCCGGTATTCAATGATATCTACCTTGGAAAGTCGCACGATGTACCTTTTCAAGCAAATGGGGGTAGCATATAAGCGTGGATACTATCTTACTGATGGTATATATCCTCCCTTGTCCGTTTTTGTGAAATCGTTTACATGTCCTAACGACCCGAAAAGGAAAAAGTTTAAAGAGGCGCAAGAGTCAGCTAGGAAGGATGTGGAGCGAACATTTGGTGTACTTAAGAGACGTTGGCAAGTACTAGCAGTCGGAGCAAGGTCATATGAAGTGAAATGGTTACAGCACGTAATGTATGCATGTATCATATTGCATAATATGATTCTTGAAGACGAAGGAAGAGCGATATGTCGGTACAACAAAAATGAATTTTTGCCAAATGTCGAAGGAGTAGCCGTTGGTACACAAGAGTATAGGGCGAATAAAAGAGAAGTACACAATCGCGACATTCATCACGTACTTGTGCTGATTTGGTGGAACACGTTTATAGGACTCATATTCAGCCGCCGATAGAGTTTTCTCACGATGATTTGTTTGACGAATCAGACGAGGATTCTGATATGTTCGTCGATAGCGAAGATTCCGATGATGAGAGTGACGCTCGGGAGAATGATGAGGTCGATGACGACGACGATGATTCCGAGTGACGTATTTTGTTTTTTTTTTAAATTAGGATATTAATTATGTTTTCTATGTTGTAGGTTGTTTGGTTTTTTGTTTGCGTTTTTTTTTAATTTTCTACTTATTTAAATATTAGGTTTAATGTAATTTTTATTTTAGTTAATGAAATAATTTTTATTTTTAATTAAAATTTATGTTTAGTATTAATTTAAAAATTATAAATCATAAAAAAAAATTAACTTTATTTAAAAAAAAATAAAAAAACAAAATAGCAAGGGAAGCTTCCCACCCATTCCTTGGGTTTAGGTGAGGTAAAAGAAAGTGAGGGAAATGGTGGTGTGACCCACAAAAAGTGAAGGAAACTTCTCACCCATACCCTCCGGTCTTAGGGCTTGTTTGATAAGCCTCTTATTGGGTCCAATAAGAGGTAATATCTTACTCGGTCCAGTTACGTTGTCTGTTTTACGCACTTCATAGATCTGACCGAGTCAATTTACATCTTACCGAGTCCTCACAAAATTATAGCTAACTGAAAATCTTCCTTTCAATGCCCTTTCCCCTAAACTCACGTTCTTGAGCAGAACCTCCAGCCGAAGCGCCCCTTTCCCGTGTTACATCTTCTCTCTTCTTCCCATCGACCATGGTGACACCATCAAAAATTGATGCTGAAGTCACACCTTCCCCATCTGAAAGGGATGCGGATTTCACTACAAGCGAAGACTCGAAATTCAATAGGCTTGAATCGTCAACATCAACTCCTTCCAAACGCCAATAAGGTCTGAAATTGATTTTCTGGAATTGAAATCGAAATTGATTTTATGAAATTGAAATCAATGGAATCTCAATTACTATTCTGACTCAGAAAGAGGGCATGAGAAGGGATTCACATACGAAGCTCCATATGGGTTTATTGGTTTGGAATGCATTAGGAACACATTCTTATTCCCTTTGTAAAATTTCATGCTGGTTGTGAACACCTTAGTAGTAACTACATGAGATCTAGCATCATGAGTTATAGCAGGAACTTATATGTTACATTTGTGAGAATAATAATACAGTTTAATTAGTGCTCAAGTTTATTATCACCTAATGGATGAACTAGATTTTCAAGAATTAGATATTTGACTTGGTAAATGTGTAAATGAAGTGTCTGGTTCTGAAAGTAATGAGGGTATGGTCAATTAAATAACAAAAAATTGTAGTAAAGTTCGGTTGTGGTAATCATCTTATTTGCTAGTGGTGATGCACTGATGGGTGGTATTCATGTTCAATAACTCAAAAAAAAAAGATTATGCACAGTTATTTTTTTTATTAAGTTGCTGGGTTATTTTTTTTATTAAGTTGCTGGAACCGGTGTTGAAATTCTTCCATTTAATTCGATCCAAATACTTACTGTTGTATTTATGTAAAAAAGATCAATTTGTATTTTTGATGTTAGGATGTTGTATCTCCTTTTTAATGAATAAATGTATGTTGACTTGCAAACAAAAAATAAGGGTAAAATGGTCATTTTTATCATTCAGCAGAACCAGTCAGATGCATAATCAAACAATACGGTTTTAGTCAGATGTAGGTTCAGTCAGATTTCAAACCCAGTCAGCCCTCTTGTAACACCCCAAATTTCAATTGTTCAATGAAGGGCCAAAAGTGTAAATTTAGGAAAGGGACTCGACGAGTAGGTCCGCTTACTCGCCGAGTCGGAGCGGGATTCTATCGCGGTTTAAGTGGCCAACTCGCCGAGTCGGCGGCTTGGACTCGACGAGTTGGTGCTGAAGAGAGAAAACCCTAATCCCAGGGGTTGTGCCCTATATAAAGCACATTATAACCCACCCTCAGCCTCTTTGCTACCCTTTTGAGATCCAGAAACCCTAGAATCGAGTGAGCTTCCATTAATAGAGAGAATAGAGCTTTGGAGGAGAAAATCTTGGAAAGGGGCTTGAAGATCAAGAGGTTTGCTGCTAAGGAGTGGTGTAGATCCGGGATCTACTTCAGTTGGAGCTTATATTGGAGGTAATAATTTGTTGCTTGGGCTCTTTTGCATCTAGATCTTTTATCATTTGAGATTTGGGGCATTTTTGGTATGATTGTGAGCTATTTCGAGTTAGAGGCTTAGATCTAAGGTTGCTACTTCAGATCTAGGCTTGTGATGGTCCAAAATGTCATAAAGCTTCTATCTAAGAGTTGTTGGTAAAGCCCCTTTGTCATGAATCCTAGCCCTAGAGTGTTTTGGGCCTATATCTCCTTGGTTTCATGTAAAGTTTGCAACTTTATGTAAGGGTTAGAATGTAGAAGAGTGGATCTATGGATTGGAGCCCCTGCATGGCTCGAAAAGCCTCAGTATGGATTGGGAACTGGAGAGACTCGGCGAGTCACATGGGTGTACTCGACGAGTTGTATGAACATGTGCATGGACTCGGCGAGTTGAAGAACAACTTGGCGAGTCTGTTGAAGATTGCCTTGGACTCGGCGAGTCTATTCTTGGACTCGGCGAGTCTGGTCACTGAACCCAACCTCTTTTGGTTAAAGCTTTGGATTAGTGAGTCGGTTGGCGACTCAGTGAGTTGGACAGGATGGGATTTCCGAGATCATTGAACTCAATGAGTCTTGGGGCGACTCGGCGAGTTGAGTCGTGCTATGGGAGTTTCTGAGTATAGGAACTCGACGAGTCGACGGGTTGACTCGGCGAGTAGAGTCAACCAGGAAGGTTGACTTTGACTGAGGACTTTGAATTTGACCAAGAGTTGACCAGTTTGACTTCCAAGGGTATTTTGGTAATTTTGGTATTGGTTCCTTGGTAGTGTGTTGTGGTGAAGTTCGTGTCGGTGGTCGGAGCAGCTTGGTCGTATCTCTTCAGTCGGCAATTTCAGGTGAGTTATCCTCACTATATCGACAGGGTCTACGACACCAAGGCCGGCCCTTTATCGGATGGAAATCCGGGTAGTGTTTGTTATGTTATTGCTTTGCTAGATCTGCATCCTGGTATTTAGGATGGTGTTATGTTAGTGACCTGGTTAAGGTCGGTACCCGGTATATAGGGTAATGTTATGCTAGTGACCGATTAGGTCGGAATCCTGGTTAGGATGTTGATATGCTATGTGATCTGTTAGACTGATAGTCTGGTTAAGGTTTTGTTATGTGATGAATTGTTTTATGTGCACATGGTTGTTGACGGGAGTTGGGTTGAGGCGGGTCCTGCTTTATGCTGTAGGCCAACATACCCAGGGCGGACCGGATATTCCGAAGGCCCAGCGAGCGGTCCGGATAGGCTGAAGGCCCCAAGAGGGCGGACCAGACGTGCCGAGGCTCGGAGAGTGGACCAGGCCGACTGAAGGCCCGGTATGGGCGGACCAGTCATACTATAGACTCAGAGAGTGGACCAGGTGGATTGAAGGCCCGGTGCAGGCGGACCAATCACACTGTAGACTCGATGTACATGGCTAGACTCGGAGGGTGGACTAGGTGGACTGAAGGCCCGGTGCGGGCGGACCAGTCACACAGTAGACCCGATGTGCATGGCTGTTTTATTTGTGATATGTTATGAGTATGTTTATGTGTGGTTGGTATTTTGGGGGTAACTCACTAAGCTTTCGGGCTTAGAGTTTCAGTGTATTGTTTCAGGTAGTTCAGGAGATCGTGGCAAGGCGAAGGCGTGATCGTACCGCTCCTCATGTTTTATGATTTATGTGATATGGTTCTGGGGGATACTCTGATGTTTAAACTATTTTGAAAACGAGATGTATGAACTTAATGGTTTTTGAATGAATTAAAATGTTTTAATTTGGCTTAATTTTTATGGATGTTACACCTCTGACTCAGTAAGCTCTA